>NC_140567.1:19945000-25105000 GCF_057381845.1 Rhamphochromis longiceps | reverse complement strand
ATGGGTAATTATTGTACACCTCACAATAACCATTTTGGGTGACATCCCATGTACTCTGTTGCACAGAGTACTTTAAACAAAAAAAAAGGTCAGATTATAAGATAGACAGAATGAAAAAGTAAGTTAAAAAAAGGACTGATCACAATTCCACAGGTGATAACTACACTTTATAGGCTTAACAACAAAAACTATATATGTGGTATATATACATAACTGCTGGACTACAGGGACTCTAGTCACTTTGGGCTCATTTAGAGTAGAGCAGTGGAACTCTCACCTTGCAGCCATGCCCAGCAGTAAGACTGCAGCTCGCTTGTATAAGCTAGAAGTTTCTCGTTTACCAGTAAATCTCTCCCACAAGACCTGAACTACAGTGGACTGGAGACTGCTGCCACTGCTGAAGAACTCCTGTACCTATAGAGACATGATTGAATAGTTACAGTAAAAAAACAAAACAACAACTTGTATATACTCGTAAATACCTCAACATGGAGACACTAATGTTTCAGGATTAGAGGATGCGTTTTTACAGCCGAGCATCACACACAGAAATATCCATGAGAGTAATAACAGAGTCACTTACAATTTCCTCAAGACACTGGATTGTTCCCAGAGATGAATCCACCATCAGCTCAGAGAGACTATCAACAAGAGTCTGGGCTTTCGTCCTAAAAAAAAGGATTAGACAGATGCTTGTTTTTAAGGTTTTGCTTTAATCACAATATTGTATTTACCATTAATTTTGGCCCAGGCCTTAAAAAAAGTAATAAAATTTGATTTAAAAAAAAATGGTCCAAACAATATAAGCCAGACAAGTCATTTTATTTATTTATATTTATTAAATGCTATACAAGTCGTGCTTTAGTCAGTGACATTAAACCAGCAATAGCCTAATGCTACTGTAATTGTTAATGAAAAGATTACAGAAAATGACATAATCAGAGGGACAACAGTACTTTGTTTTGATTAAAATAAATATGCAAACAGAAAAGTCCCACAACCATGAACTGGATAAAAAAGAAAAGAGAATTCAAGGAGGGAAGAAGAAGTCTTTCTAGAAGCAATACTTTCTATTCTTAACCATCTTAGAGAAGCGTCCAGCATTTATTTTGTGTTAGCTTAGTTATTTTTAACGTCATAATGCCAGTACACTTAGGACATGAAAGAATGGGTAACTTATTCATAACTCAAATATGTGTGAGGTCTTACAAACCTGATGGTGTCTCCCTGGGGGTTCAGATACAGACGCCTGTAAGCGTGAATGACTGCATCTTTAATTGCAGCATCAGTTGACCAAACCAGAGGCAACATTTTCCTCACTCCACTGATAGAGTTAGCGACACTGAACTCGCACACCGTCACACAAAACTGCACAGCCTCCTGGACCACTAAAAGAAACAAAAAACAAACAAAAGAAAAAAACAGCTGAAGATTCTGTTAGATTAAAAAACTTTACAGAAATCTACAAGATTACATTGGTTTACTGTGTAATGGATACAGCCGTCTACCTGAAGTTGTTTTCCAGTACAGCATGGTGTTGATCACAGAGATTGCTCTCTCTACTTGTAAAGCGAAGGTTTCTGTATCTTTCAGGTACTGCACCAACATCTCTTGCTTCTTCAGCTCACCATCCTCACCCTCTTTCTCTGGTTCTTTCTGTGGCGTCGGTGGCAAATTCTGGTTGAGCTCGGAAGTGTCATCATCAGAGCCTGAGGAAAATGTCAAGTATTGTACACTTAAGATCAAATGGGCGTTCAATCAACCAAGTTTAAAACGTTGTTTGACTGCAGCTCAACTGTTTATGAAACTGTATGAGATAAAAAAAAAAAAAACGTTCCAAATTAAAACATAAAACCGAACTGCCTACCACTTTCCAAGTCCTTTTTAAAAATAATAATAATAATTTGGATGGGTTCAAGACGAGGCGTGTGAAGTCTGGGCACATATTGTATTGTCTGGCACAGGGCCACCAATAGCAAACCCTCTCACCTTTAATTACATAATAATAATAAAAAATGTTGGGTTTTTTTCCAGTTGCAGCAGATGGAGTTACAAGAATGCTGCAAATGAAGACATTTGGTGTCATGGCGTACATGCTAGGTTCTTTTTCATGTTCTTTACGCAGTTTCTGAGCCAATGATGTGTGAACAGGTGGGAGTATTTCCCAAAGTAATGTATGCTAGGAACCAGCGAAATATTGCATTGTAAAAAGAAAGCTGATGTTATTCACTTAAGTGGTTTTAATGTCATGGCTGAATGGTGCACATTACAAATGAGACAGCTGTAAAAACACCCCCCAGGGACAAAACAAAAACATGTTTATGTTCTCAATACAACTTCTATTAAATGTCACCAGGAAGAGCAATTTTCAGACACACTGAGTACAACTTTTACCTTTGAAAATCAGAGCCAGTGTGTCCATCATATTCTCAGGTGTGAGAGTGGACAGAGAAGTAAACATCTCAGATTCTGGGAAGCAGCTGTGAGCTCTTATACTGAGCTGCACAGCATCCCTGTAGAATGCAACACAAAAGAAAAGCCCCATTAAAAAAAATAAATAAAAAATGAAAATTGTAGGCTACTGACAGCAAGGGAGGAAAAAAATCCTCCAGTTAGTGACACTACACAGGCCTCCACTGGTGATTATCATCACCTGTACTTGTTGACACGGAGGTACTGAGCTATCTTCACCGCGGTTGCTCTGTCGTCTTCTGCCTCCTTTTCCTCCTCCACCTCCCCGCCTTCCTCGTCCTCCTGCTGCTCCTTCTCTTCTTCGCTTGTGGGCTCCAGTTCTTTCCTGACAGTGACGAGGAGCTCAGGCACCATAGCAGCCCACAGCTCAGATGCTTTAATCACTGCCACTGCCGGGAGGGAAAGAGAAAAAAATAAAATAAATTCAATGGTGATGACTCAGCTTAGACCTACAAAGAGAAAGAGAGAAAAAAAGAAAATGAAAAAAGTAAAAGTACAACAATGTGCCAACAGAGATTAAAAACAGAATAATTTAGCAGCAGGACAAAATGGTAAGATGATTGTTGTTTAGGCCAAGAATTTAGTAAGGAATGGTGGGCTCCAGAGTCCTCATATTTAAACTTGTCATTCTTCTAAAGCTAATAAAAAATTTAAATGTTCTGATTTCTGGCAATGTAGTAAACTAGTTAATATTTTTCCCCATTGTGAAAAACAGATTAAACAAACAAGAACAGATTTCTTCAAAAGTTTAAAACAAACAAACAACTTATCTAAAAATAAATACGGTATTATAGTTCATCATTTATGCTGTATTGCTATTCATCAAACCAATTACAAAACGTATTTCTGTTTTCAGCATGAATATGGTTACATCAGATGAAAGACATCTTTAAAAAAAAACATTTTGTTTAATAACTGGATCTCACACTTAACAGATGTTTAAATTCTGAAACAATGGTTTGTTTTCTGTTTGCTTGTGATGACATACATGGCATGCTGAATTTAAGCGAATTTCTGAACTTGGCCCTCAGATTACCAAAGAAACAGCTCATGGCTGACTGAACAGCAGTGAGAGCTGGGTGAACTTCTTGCCCCTTACACACAAACACACACTGTGAGCTTCATCCTCGTGGTTACTCCGCTATAACTTTAAGGGAATAATTCGAGTCGAGCCAAGTCACTGTAGGCAGGCCCTTACAGCAGAGCAGGAATCCTCCTCTGCACTGCCAAGATTACCTGCCAGTCAAGGCAAGAGGAACCCAGCTCTCATTCAGCAAGCTCATATTCGCCTTGGTCTCATCACAGGGCAAAATGTGAATTAGTCTTAAATAATAAAATAAAACATCAGGGGAGATTCATAGCAATACTTATGAATAATCACTCAGGTTTTGTTTACCAGGTGCTGTCCCCTCCAGTTTCTCTTTCAATTCTCTGAGTTTAGAAGTCTCCTTCTCCAGTGGTTTCTTCAGATCTGCGCTGCTCAGCTGAAAGACAAGATAAATATTCTATTATATCAGGAAACCTGAAGAACACCTGCTATTTAGAGTTTGACGCATAGTTATTTACCTTGCAGCTATAAGGATTGTGTGCTATGAAGGCAGCCAGCAGTTGGATGGAACTCTTAACCACATTTATAGATTTGTCCATCAGCCGTCCAACAGCAAGCTCCATCACCTCGCTATACCGACACAGGGGCAGCGCCTAAACACAGATGACTTATGTTACCAGGAGCAACAGCATTCTTTTACAAACACAATAGCTGATGAGCAAACCTACTTTGCTATTGACGATGCGTGTGTAGACCTGCAGTACACGTGTTCTGACATGAGAGTGCGAGTCATGCAGATGCTCCTGCAGTGTGTCAAAGAAACGGTCACGGTCAGCTCTACCGGACTCATCTAGCCCATCACCGCACAGGACCCTCACAAGGATCTCTCCCAGCACCTCACAGACAGCAACACGCATTGTGTGACTCTGGGAAAAAGAAATGAAAAAGGTTGGAAATTAAGAATTTCAGTGAAACAATCTGTTAAATCCTACAAAAACAGAAAAACCTCACTAAGAACTCTGCCCTCAGATTACCAAAGACAAAACTCATGGCTCACTGAACAGTAAAGAAAGCTGGGTGAACTTCTTGCCTTTTTTAACACACACACACACACACACACACACACACACACGCTGTCAGCGACAACCCAGAAATTACTCCACTGTGACTGCAGAGGAATAATTTGGGTCGAGCCAAGTCACTGTAGGCAGGCCCTTACAGCAGAGCAGGAATCCTCCTCTGCACTGCCAAGATTACCTGCCAGTCAAGGCAAGAGAAACCCAGCTCTCATTCAGTAAGCTCGTATTCGCCTTGGTCTCATCACAGGGCAGAATACTCTGTTCTGCTTTTAACGATAATGTACTTTGATTGAAATAAAAAATGCCCTTGAATTTGCAGTTTTAGGACACAATCATTAGATAGCTTAGAAATAACTGAGAAACAGTATTTTGCTGAAAAGTTGGAAACAGTAAAAACAGACGTGAAGTATGCAATGGCAGATTTAGACTATATGATAAAGACATGATTATGACCAAATGTGAATGAAAAAGGGAGTCTTCAAGGGTCAAAATGGGTGTAACACATGCTCTGTGCTCTCACATAATGCACTATAATGGATGAAAACTGACATTACACCTGCGATGCCTTGTGGGTTTCTTTCAACTGCACAGCTGGGTACAAATCATGACAAAAACAAAGGACTGACATTGCCAATGTATCTAGGTATGAAGTGACAGAAGACAGCCAGTATCATGCAGAGGTCTATTTAGATTCTTTTCCTGTAAATCCCTAGCAAGCAACCTTCCAACAATATCTTGTACACTGTGAAAGACACGAAGCATGACTGAAAGAGAATTAATGTGCAGTCTGTCATGGCTCTCAGTCACAAAAAGGCAAGATTCATGACTTTGTAATTGCCGAATCTGACACAGTGACCATTGCAACAGAGAAAAATAGTGTAAATATCTGAGCCAATCATTACCTGTTACTCTGAGTAATGTAAGCACTATATAAAATTTTACTAGAGCTGTAAAGACCCTTCCTTGTCTTGTCTTAAAAAAATGTATTGTGCCCAGTGGTGTGTTACCCAGCCAAATACAAGAAACAGTGTCTCCTGGCTATAGCAGAGAATAATAAAGTGAATGCTGCTTGCTCATCCCACACTGTTATATTCCTTTTTAATCTTGTGTTTGCATTACTTCAAAAACCAATGACAACCCACTTCTAAGACAGGATCTTGACAACTGTAAAAGAATTGTAGATGTCAACGTCACTTTTATTTCTATAACACATTTAAAAGCAACAAACTTGACCAAAGTGTAATGGATCCTTTCCCAGTCTGTCCTAGACCAACAAAACTACATAAAACTCAACACAGGACATTAAAAAAAAAGCACTTAAGAAGCACAAGGAACAGAGGTTTGTGATGATTTAAAACTGCCCACTCCTTGTGGGCTCACACAGGGACAGTTCCTTTAATGAGCAACCCTGTTGCTCACACATCAAGGCTGTCACTGTGATGAGTCATTAATATTAATTGGTGCTGTTTTACATGATCACATAGACCTCTAATTAGCAATTGTTTATACCCAATCAATATGGCAGGCAGCCTCTACTTATGTAAGGACAATAATTTTCTTATTCATGAGCTGCAATCAATTACTCACTGTTCGGTGCTCATACCTCTCCTTCCAGGTGTGTGATGAGAACACTGATGTTGGGAATCATCAATTCAGGCACCAAAGCACTGACTTCTGAGAGGAAGGAGGCAAAGGCTTTGACTCCCGACCCCTCTCTGGCCAACTCCTCACTTGACTTCTGACCAATCTCCCTGAGATAAAAAAAAAAACAACAACAAAAAAACAAAAACAAACAAAGACAGGAATTTGTAACACAAAATAAGACTTCACAAACAGATTCACGAAATCAAGCTGCATACTGGATACTGTATACACACAAAAATTGTACAGACCGTATGACTTCTCCTATGATAGCTCTGACTCCGTACTCTGTGCTCCACACAGACACAGCCTGGGCAAACACTGATGACAACTGCTCAAAATGTTGAAGCATCTGGATCACTTTTACACCAGCACCTGTGACAGTTTAGAGGACAAATAAAAAAAAACCTTACAAGTCAGCTATGTCTCCCGAAAAGCTGAACACCTTATAGTGGCCCCCACCACCACCATTTACAGACAATATTCTCAAAAGTGACAGGATTAATTTGTTTCCTCGGTAATAGGACTGCATTTGTCTGACCAACTCACCCAGGAGGTGATTATATTTCTTAATCAGCAACCCCAGGAGGTGGATTACACAGTCTCTGGTGGGTTTACTCTTGACATGGCTGATGGTTGGGTTCTCAAGGAGCTTGTAGCAGCAGCAGGTCACACAGCTAAGAAGAGATAAATGTGTGTTTTTTTATATATTAGATTATGGTAATACCTGGATGAAAAGTTACCAAAAATCCACAATGAGTAGTAGACAAGGTTTTGAATTCATCAGAAGCATCAGATACACACAGTGCATGTTAAAAGCTGAGGTAAGTGCTGCTAGGAGTGTTGTGAGTGTTAAACTACCACATAAATGTCTTCTGACAAACAATTTACTGAATATCCTTACTGAGAACCATAAAACAAGTGGAAAGTGAGGAAATGTGCATAACGAAACCATTACATTGGGCAATTTACCACAGTCCAAATTTCTTCTAACCTTATTAGATATTGTAGATTATTAATGAAGAGTCACACATCTTTGTCATAAGAGTTCCAATTAAGCTACAGAGTTCCGAATGCTCGGAAGTGATATGGATAAGTTGTAAATGACACCAACTAACTGAATTAAACCAGCAAAACGTGATACTGTATTCTCTGCCAGAGCTCTCCTGACAGCAGAGTACCTGATGAACTCTTCCTCCACCAAGGAGAGGCTCCACAGTGAACGGATGTCCAATTGGAAGAGCTGCACAAGTGCCTGTAGCACCTGCTCTCTTTCTGAGTCCCACTGCACAAGTCCTTCTCCACATGCTTTGCCTTTTTTACCACCCTGTACAACATAAAAAGAGCAGTTAAGCTTCATAGATGTTGGACTATAAAATCTTTAATATAGTATTGAGATCAAGTAAATCACAATACATGTCCTCAGATTACCAAAGAAAACAATTCACACCAGACAAACCAACTATACAGAGACTGATAGCCTCTTGCTAGCTGATCATTATGCACACAATGGCAAACATCCACACATTGTTTGACAGCTCCTGCTTATACTACCCAATTTCTCTTTAAGTGGCACAGCATAGAAAGTGTCAATTTCACTCTGGGTGGGCCCTTACAGCAGTGCAATAACACTCTACCACACAACCAAATTCAAATTCAAATTCAAATTCAAATTTTATTTGTCACGTACACAGTCATACACAGTACGATATGTAGTGAAATGCTTGGACAACTGCTCGTGACCTAAAGAAAACAAAAAAGGAAAGGCTATGAATAAGATAGGAAATAAATATGAAAAATTAAAAAGGGTAAATTTAACTAGGAAGGAATAAAATATAAATTAAGGTTAAAAATGAAATAACTGTACAACACAAATTAGAATGAAGGGTAAATTTAACTGGGAAGAATAAGATAACCAAGAATAACCACATAACAACAGGCTAGAAACTCAATCTCTTAGTTTGACTGAATCATAAAGCTAGTTAAAGCTCATCAGTGGACATTTATGATAACAGGCATATGCAAAGAACCCTTTAGCTAAGTAAGCAATGAGCATACCTTCCCAGGTGCTGTGACAATATTCTGCCTATAGGAATCACTCTCCAGGTTCTCTGTGAGTTTGCAAAGCAGGAAGACGCTCATTTTAACTGCGTTAAGTTTTTCCTTGCGCTCTGCAGCTGACAGGGAGGTGGAGACAAGGATGCTCGGCAGTGAAACAGACAGCCCACTAACCACTGAAAGGCAAGGGTTATTTAAAAAAAATAAAAAAATAAAATATCAGGTTATGTGAGCACATCAACAAATCAAAGTTATCAATTTAAACATCAAGAAAATATTATTTCTTTAAAAAAAAGCAACCTTGTACTAGTAATTCCAGAGTATCTTCTTTAACAGCCAGATCTACCGCCTTACAGTGCCTAAAGAAACAAAGACAGTTGTTTTGTACAGTAATAGTCACAATAAATAAAAGTGGGCAATACATGAAAACACTTACTGCAGCACACTGTAGCCAGTGTCGAAGTGCTCTAGTATACACAAAGGCCCCTGACTCCTTAATGCTGCCTTGAATTCTGTGTGAAACAGAATTTAAAAAAAAATAAACAAATAAACTAGCACAATCATCCCCAAGTATTCGAAGAGTGACAACATTTTGTCATTTTGGGTAAAAAAATCAAAACAAAAAATGCAAGTACATAGGTATTTTAATTAACCTTACTTGGGGGTGTGGTACATGAGCAGGAATCTTGGGAAAGATTTATATAATTGTGTCTGAGACTTAAGTAGTGGCTCGACCCATCACTGAAGGGTCTGTTTGTTTTAGGGGATGGTGATATACACATAAGAAGCTGGGTGCAATCCAGTACTATAATTATTTTTTAATTTTAGCTAATTTCCATCTGCAGACCCTCTGGCAGGTTGGTGTTACACACAAGTTAGTAAAAAGATTCTTAGCGCGGGACAATTCTTGGATGGTAATGACTTGGAGGTGTTTGAAGAAAATGTGATGCCTTCTGTGCAGATGTTCTACATTTTGTTTAAAAAAATAACCCCCCAAAGAACAAAAAAACCCCAAAAACTATCAGTGACCTGCCTACATGTTGACAACTTACTGTTGAGACAGGACGGGAGCTGTTTTGCGGAGACCACATCCTGAACGACGTACTGGTTGATCCCCCCAGTCTTCACAAGGTCCCCCACGCACACAGGTACAAAGAAGTCCCACGACATCCCTGAATCATTAAGACAGCCTTTATTTGTATGTTTAACTAACTTAGCTCCTGTTGGGAAAGAATTTGATATTACTTGATATCTACTGTTTTACAAAGCGAGATAGTCGAATATTCGACTAAACACATTTAAAATTTAACTCGTTCTTGATCCTACCTAAGGAGCTAAAGTGCAGCATAACACTCTCTAAGACACTCCAGCCCATGTGAAGAATTACTTCTATTTACCAAAGACTAACATTTATTTTTGTGGGTTTAGCTAACCAAAGCAAAACAGCTACTGCTAACGCAGTTAGCGGGCTAATTAGCAGGGCTAGCTCAGTATCTTGTACGCAGTTACATTATTGAAAAACGGAAATGGCTTCAACAACAAACTACCAACTTCTTATAGTTTATAAACATAAAGCTCACCCGTAACAAATGTACTCCTGTTAGCCAAACTCTGGACCTCTGTAGAAACACGCGTAGCCTGTTAGTATTCACCGTCTCTAAACGGTCTAAATCCAGTAAGTTTTCAAATTTGTCCGAACATCGCGCCAAAGCGGCGACACTCTGACGTCACTTGCCCCCGCCCACGTTGACATGCTGCTGTTTGACCGAACATTGCCACCTGCCGGACGCTCGGGCACACTACAGCACAAAGTCAGAAACTTTACAAACCACAATTACAAACGCAGACACACACAAAGGACAGAGAAAAGGTTTTTGAGGTAGTAGCTGTATTCAAATGATTGAAACACAATCACCCCCTCTCCCCGGTACCAATATTTCAGCTACAGAAATGACAATACTTTAAAAAAAAAAATTCTTACTTCCTATGCAGCACTCAGTCAAATGTTAAAATGAAATGGTTCAATTCACTACCACAGGTGACTAATACTGTCAAGGTGCAGCATTTTTTTTTTTTTGTAATTTGCCCTCTTCTTATATCGAAAAATTAAACTAGTGTTCCAAGGCTAAGCACAAGAAACTAACCATATGACAAAGCATCAAATCATCCATGGTCTTTTTTTTTTGGAAGAAAATATAATTTTGTAGTTGTACATGTGAATACGGTATAGAGTATCGTGGAAAATTCAAATGTCATACCATTATGGGCAGTTATAGTGTTTATTAATCACTCAGAAAATAAAATGTAAAAAAAAAAAAAGTCACAAAAAGAGCACCAAAGGTAACAACAAAAACTCAAAATTAGTGTTAACCATTAAAAAAAAAAAAAAAAAAAAAAAAAAAAACCAAAACAAAATTTAAATACATTTGTAACACTTGGCTCCTTCAAACACTCTGCATCAGACCAAGGCAAGTACGTAAACCGAAATTTAAAAAGCACCAAATGTTAAGGAAGATGAGAAACAAAAAGTTCTAGTAACTAATGAAGAAATATTCTTCTCATTTTCCATCTGATCAGAGTCCGTGTTTCGTTCCAGGACAACCATTTGTTCTCACTTCCTCTTTCTGTCCTGAGAGCACCGTGGACAGTACCTGCATAGCATAAATGAAGAGTGGTGAGGGTGCACACTTTCAACACTCTTATTGAACACATTTGTGAAATTAGATCACAGTCTCAATTTCTTTTAGTTTTGTTTACCATTTGCCTCTCGGTTTGGTTGTCAGCCCCACACATGCGAAATGGAACCACTCAATGGAGCACTGGAAAAAAACAAAAACAGACAAAATACTGGTAAGTGTTGTGCAAGTGAAGCAATTGGGACAGACAAAAATCAAATTTTTCTAGAACACATGATGGAGAACAATCTGTTCAAAAAGAGCCATCACATGTAATATTCACAGTGTGGCTTCTGCTAATAAATCAGTCACACTGCCATCTGTGACCTTATCCACACAGCGAGGCACCGGGCTGCAGCACCTTAATTTATGGTTAGCATCTTGGAAATGTATGTAAGAGAGAGCCTGTACATGCACTTTATAAAGTATAACAGACACATAATACCATTTCAGCTTCTATTTTTTATTATTAATCTGATTTAATGCTCGCAGAGTCAGCGCTGTATGATACAATTATACTGTCGTGACCTTTTTTGATATGTGGATGGTATTTATTGATATTAAAATAAATAATATCATTCCTTCATTAAAGGGACCAGTGAAGGTACCACATTTTGTGTGCTTTATTAAATGTCACAAAGGGACACACTGTCATTTACTCACTTCCAAATGCAACCTCTCTTCCTTTGTTAAGATGTACAGATGGCTCTTTAAATCTGATAATAGCAGGGCTCCATCCACTTAAAACGCCATTATAAGCAAATAAGTAACAGGAAATTAGAACTAGAAGGTGATTTACTACATATTAAACCACTTTCCACAATCCTCTGGCTTTGCCTTTATTGCATAAATGTGCACTCACCAGACACTTTAATAGGTAGGCCTTGCTAGTACCAAGTTAGACCTCTTTTTGCCGTCAGAGCTGCTTAGTTCTTTGTGGCACAAAGACAAGGTGTTGATTACGTTCTCAGAGATTTTGGTCCGAAATGACATGATAGCGTCACACAGTTGCTGCAGATTTGTCAGCTGCATATCCATGAAGCTCCACGATGGTGATGATGTCACATTCCAAATCACTTAATTCAACTTTCTTCCACATTCTGATGCTCAGATGGAACTTCAGCAGGTCCTTGACCATATTCAATTCAATTTTATTTATATATCAAATCAAATCAAATCACTTTTATTGTCACATCACATGTGCAGGTACATTGGTACAGCACATGTGAGTGAAATTCTTGTGTCTATATATATAGCGCCAAACATAAGTCGCCTCAAGGCGCTTCATAGATACAGAGAAAAACCCAACAATCATATGACCCCCTATGAGCAAGCACTTTTAGCTACGTGCATTGAGTTGCTGTCATTGGCTGGCTAATTAGTTCTTTGCATTAATGAACAGCTGAACAGGTATAAACTACTAAAGCAGCTGCTGTATTTTTTTAATGCAGCCTCATTTTCTTCTCTTTTTTATGCTCCTTTCCTTGATGTGTCTGATTATGAACATTCTTCCCCTGTAGAATAAGCTAAAAACTGACAAGACCAGACATCTTGGAAAAAAAAGCTTTCCACATACCAGGGTTCATACGTCTTTTTCAGGGTCAAATTCAAGCACTTTTTAAGCACTTTCAAGGTCCCTTTTCAAGCTTTTCAGATAACATAGTTCAATTCAACATATAAGACTTTAAGAATGCACAAGCATCTACTTAAAATCTATTGAATTTATCATCTGTGATATTATTATGTACAATTCCAATGTATTTTGTTCATCTCCCTTAAATAAACAGGCAGCCTTAAAGTATGAAATATTCATATACAAATACACATATAAATGTGTGTACTGTCTCAGTGGCTGATTGTGCCCCACAGGTCTCGGTGTGAGCTTGAAGACATGTATGAGTTTTAAGTAGTTTAATGTGCAGGTGCTGAAGATAAACACATTTTGAATGAAAGCCGGGGAACTGATGGCACAGAAACAAGTGGCTATTCTTTGTGACCATATGGATCGGTCCTTCATATTACCATTATTTCAAATACTCCAAAAAGCTGGGGTCCAGGGTATAATTGGCCGTTTTTGACTACTTTTGATTTGGCCTCTATATTTCAACTTTAAAAACTGTTTATCTTGCCAATCTGTTATTTTCTCATTTTGACAAACTGTATCAGCACAATTTATCTAAATTCAGACAAAATTTAAAATATGAGTAGAAAGTGATATTTTTGACTGCAAAAACCACAGGCATGTTTAACGAATCATTTTCATAACTTGAAATGCAAATAGAAATTGTACATTTTTAAAAATATGCACAGGTTTTGCAAACAAAAAAGTTATATGGTACTATTTACCTAAAAATGCAGCCAAGGCTGAGATGGTTTTTATGTAACCATTTCAAACTATTTACAGAACAATCAGGTGTTCTGCATCAAATAAGAAGGCACAAAAATTATTTATGCAACTCCAAAAAATAGTTTGTGTCCACTATAACACAGATGAGAACAGTACAGGGATAAACCTGCAGGTCTGACAGCAGGTGTGTCACACAGCGTTTACACTGCAATCTGCCTTTGGTGGCTTTTTTGCAGCTACTGTCACATTCACTAGTAGAACTGACACACAAAACAAAACAACGACTACACTACACACTAACTACACAAGACAACACACTAACATGAGACTCCAAACACGGTAAACCTCACAAATTTCTCATGTATCAAAACTGTCTCTCTCTCTCTTTCGCTCACTCCTAAAACTTCCCTCTCTTCCCAAACAACCAAATGCCACATGTTGCCATATCATTTTTTTTGATTGGTCGACGTGGTACATTTTTCCACCAATAGGGAAGGAGTGTTTTTTCTTTTTTCACCAATGACTGTTGTTTTTCCACTCACAATCAAAGCGTGTTTGCTAGCGCTCTCCTTAGAAAAGGCCGTTTTTACCGTTTCTTCCTGGAGTAAACGCCACTGTTTTATTAAAAACAAAAAACATCGGTTTTACGTGGCCTATCAACACAATTTAAACACTGGTATATAGTTTGAAGTCCGCACGTTCGACCCAAGTTGAAATGGAGACTCTGGGTCTGTCGACCCCAGAGGGTTAACCAGAAAGCCAAGTTAGCTAGTTATGTATCAGGCTAATGTTTAAAGCTTTCACTTGAGTAAATTAACTCATATGACTGCTAAGTAATGTTAGCTAAGTTCACAGCATATTCCATAATAGCGCTGCCATACTGCATCACACTCAGTGCGTTTCAATCATTTCTCCAGCGAGTTTGATAGCTAGCAAAATAATAATCATAATTTTTTAAAAATAGCATGTGTAACGTACACGTACTGGAAAATTATTTACTAGGACTCACCTATCATGCGACTGGAGAGCGCAAACTCCGCCATTGTTGTTTTCCATCAAACACTTATTAAAACAACGACCAACAGGTATGTTAGCGCACACATCCCCGACTGTCCGAGGGAGGGGCGGGGTCACATATTGAAACAGACACAAGGCAGCCAGGCGGGGAAATTTTGCCTCTACATTTTGCGACTCATTTTATTTCTCTATCTGATAAGAAAACTGTTCAATCAGATAGTTATTTGTGGTGAATGAAATACAGTTACACTTTCAAGCACTTTTAAGCACCACATCTGAAATTCAAGCACTTTTCAAACCTTGAAAAGACAACATTAAAATTCAAGCATTTTCAAGGATTTCAAGCACCCGTACGAACCCTGACATACTGTAACTGGTTAAAACAAACACATGTAACTGCCGCCAAGTTAAAAATATACCGACCATAAGCACTAAATGAAAAAAAAAAAACTGTTTCCCTGTGTTTGGTGGTTCCGAGGACATCAGAGGGATGTGTGTGAGTATTTCACTATAACCAAACCTCTTTTAATTTGGTTCGTATTGAAACAGCAGAACAAAACTCAAATAAAAGTGGGCAATCATTAATATATTTAATTTTGTTATTGCCAAACAAAATGGGATCAGTGGATATGTGGATAAGGACAGCACATTGAACCCAAACAACCGGACATCTCCCTCTCAAGTTCAGTAAAGACAATAAAAAGGGACATTTCATCTTATGCCAAAAGACAACTGTCACAAGCTAAATGAAGCAACTGCAAAGAAAGCATCCCAAGACTCTCTGTGGTCCAGCCTCCTTTGTGTGTTTACACAGAAATGCTCTTTTCTCCAGTGAAAAGAGCCAGAAAACACCAGAAAATATATAAAGCGTTCAGAACACCAGTTCTTGTTTCTGTTACTCTGTATGATTTGCCTTTATATTATGACACTTGAAGTGGGTTATAAAATTGATTTGGTTGTGCTCTGCGACCAGACCTTATCGTTTGGTCTAACTCCCAAAAACTTGCGTACGTCATTGAGCTGACGGTACCATGGGAGGAAGCAATCGAGGAAGCATTTGAGCGTAAGAAGCTGCAGTATGCCAACTTGGCAGCTGAAGCAGAGGACAGAAGTTGGAAGATCAAGGTGTGCCCGGTGGAATTGGGGTGCAGGGGCTTTGTTGCCAGTACAACAGCAAAACTGCTTAGAGAGATTGGGATCAGACAGGCACAACGACAGGCTATAAGAGAATTAGCTAACACTGCTGAGAGGACCAGTTAAAAAGGGCTGACTTCACTTGGGCAGCAAAGGCAGTCCAGCTAACTGTGAGAGAAAAGAAAATATTCCGCTCTTCTTCCCTTTTCTAGGAGGCAGTAGGGAGGAAGAGCGTACAGCCCGATCCGGCAGGGAGGTGTGGGAAGCCAGATCGTGCGCCCCCCTTCCGGCTCTCCTCTCTCCTATCTTGTCCCTTTTCTCTTACTTCTCTCTATCACCTTTTCTATCCCTTTGAAGAAGTGAGGCTCCATAAATGCTAAAGAGGTAAGTATTATTTCTCAGTTGCAGTGAATAGATAGGAGAAAATAAACTGTAGAAAACTAAACAGAAGAAAGAAGAAGAGAAATAACAATTTAACATAAACTAGTGACACACTCCGTGGCCTGAGCAACCCTGGTAGGCCCTCATTGGACGAGGGTGTCTAGTGATAATGGGCGAAACACCTGATGAATCCAAGGTCCACTACTGACGATGTGTCCCAAATCTTAATATGATAATCTAGATCAAATCTCTAATCTACCAAAAAATTGCAGATTTGCTTGGGTAAAAGACCGAAAGTTTTTTTTTTCTGTATATGTCTGAAATAAAGATACAATACAATACAAAAAAGTTGAGGCACACAACGATATGTGTTGCTGGTAAAGTTCCTGGGCTGCCTTTCCTCAAGATTCTCTCCATTCAAAGAAATGCATTATCAGGGACTATAACATCTAGTCCTTTTACTGAATCATTACTTGTGCTCTAAACCATGTACCCTTTCAAATTTTATAATTTTCTAAGCAGGTTCACTGTACAAACGACAACACACATTCATCAACATTAAATGTAAATGTCCATACCAATCTCATGTGTCCTCTGATTGACTGTAAGAGGGCATTTTAATACAAAACTCACATCAGTGTTGTCACAGCCGATCATCTCGCCATAGGAGACCTGATGACATAGGCAGTAGGTGGGCTCGTTGGGGTCCACTGGCATATCCAGCACATCGGATGGGTGCACGTTCCCAAAGTTGGAAGAAGGGCTGTTGAATTCTCCTCTGATGATTAAAAAATGTTGTATGTGAGAAAAAGAGTATGACACTAACTTAAAAGGAAAAAAAAACAACAATGACGAGACCATCAAAAGCAAAACAATGCACAACGTACGGCTGAAGGAGTTTCACTTTCTTCTGTGCACTCTTAGGACTGCTGTCTTCATCTGAACTCTTCACTTTAGACCTCGTTTTAGCTGCCTTCTTCTCCTTTTGCCTGGAATCTCCTGGGATTACAAAAGCATGCAAGACACGCATTATATTGAGTTTGGATTTACTTAACTGAGCACATAACTGTGGGCAAATACAGTGTTAACCCACCTTTCTTCCCCTTACTAGAGGTGGAATCATAGTCTGTGCTCTCGATTTGCTTTTCCTTCAGGTCAGCCTCAAACCGAGCCAGATCCGTGTCCAGACGTCTGATGTGTTTATCCACCTACACAAAATTCAGGCCATGCTTACTTAAATACAGGGCAGTGTATTTTTCAAGTTATTTTCTCCCAATAAACATGTATCTAAAATATGTTTATTTTCTAAGATACCAACCATTTCATAGGTCTGCATGGCCAGCTGCACCTTGTCATCTCCAAACTCCTTGCATTTACTGTATGACTGCTGGATCTGCCTCAGTATGGACAGCTTTTGCTCAGAGGAGAGAGTCCGGGCATTGGCAGTGTATTCTTTAGCCAGAGAGTCTATCTGGCCTTTAAGATCTAAACAAAAATAAAAAAAATAATAAAAAAAAAAAAGATGAGAAGAACTTCTAAACAACGCTGTCTGTAATTACAAAGATAATTTTAATACCTCACACAAATAAGTCAAAATGTTTTTGAAAATAACACAATTGGATATTCAGTTTTCTTATTTAACAAGCATAAAACCAGCAACCTAAAACAGTAAATTATGATCTTAAGGCTTAAAAAATGTTAATAAACTTTTGGGTTCTATACATTCATCTTCTTCTCCTTATCTGTTTCTGGTTGCTGGGGTGGCTTGAGCCTATCCCAGCTGCCAAAAGCAGGATACACCCAGCACAACACTGACAGACGGACAACAAATTTAGAATCACCAGTTAATCTAACTCCATGCATGTCTTTGAACTGTGGGAAGACGTCAAAGCACCCGGAGAGAACCCATACAAGTACGAGGAGAACATGTAAACTTCAGGCAGAAGGACTTCAACTGGATTTAAACCCAGGACCTACTTGCTGTAAGTAGACAGCACTAACCACAACCAAACCTTTAAAAATGTTTTTGCTTAGCACATATAAATACATAATAACACACCTAATTGTTTTCACTCTGTATAATTATTATTGTTATTATTATTAATATTATTTTTATTTATTTTATTTTGATCATTTATTTGTTTTGGGGTTTAAAAATAATATTTAAATAAAGATGACTTAAAAATGTTATTATGTGACTCCTCATCACACATTAAGATAGGGTTCGAGCTGTGTCAATGTAAGAGCACTAAATAAAAATACATCCAAGTGTTAAAGAAGAACAAGACAAATAATAATAATAATAATAATAATAATAATAATAATTAGGGGCTTTTTTTCGTTAGTAATCTAATGATTCCTCGGACTTTCGTTGGGGTCCCTGTGTGGGGGTAACCCATTTACCTCCATTTAAGGACCGTGTTTTGTGGGTTAATGAAGATCCGTGTTCACTGAGCTTACCCTCTGTGCGTTGATCTAGATCCCTCATCAAATTAAAGTTCCTCTGCAACTCGAAGGGCAGGTTTTCTATGCCTGGTGTGGCAGGAAGGCAGGAGAACAAAGATTTTTAAGACATCAACACGAAACAATGAAATAACAACACTGGCTAGCTCAATCTAATGTCTGAAGTGATGCTTTTTCGGTTAAGCTTTAAAATTCTCAAGCACCCCATTAAACAACAAGTGGCACAAATACAGCTGACTATGAATGCTAACTGCATTTAACTTGTGGCAGTAGTGGCAATACAGGATGCTTGCGAGCCTTTCTTTGCTCCCTTGCGACGCGCTATTCCAGCAAATAGACTGAGCCTAAACCGCTAACCGTTAGGAAACCGTTAGAACATTCCCTTCCGCGCTGAAGCTGATCAGGAGATACACTACACAAAGAAATTAAACTATAAAACGACTAAGAATGTTTTTCAATGCGTCAGAAACACATGCAAATTCACTTACTGTCCAAATAATGCTCCAAATACATTCCCGCCGCCATCTTGGAAAATGTAAACAACACAGCTTCCGGACCGAGATAGAGCTGATCTGATTGGTTATCTCCAGAGCGCACCCAACACCGAAGGAAGAATCAACTGCCATCCAAAGTACGGCCAATTACAGGTGTAATACTCAAATTATCATATAGGTAATAAACAATAACAGGTATGCAAGAGCGTCCAAGATGTACTCCGTTTAGAGATGGTCTTTTGTATTTTTATCAAGGTTATTATAGTTAATCTATATTATAGTTACAGGCCTCCCAAATACTGCACAGACTTTTTTAATGACCTCAGTGAACTGCTGTCTGTGATCTGTGTTGATTTTGACTGTGTAATTATTGCTGGGGATTTTAACATTCATGTGGACAACCCTCAGGACAAAGGGACTAAAGACCTGAGTAACACTCTGGGCAACTTTGGGCTGACTCAGCACGTAACAGAGGCCACACATAATAGAGGACACACTCTTGACCTACTGATCTCCAAAGGCCTGAGCATTTCAAAGGTTACTGTGTCTGATGTGGGCCTGTCTGATCATTACTGTGTTTTCTTTGAAAGTAAAATCTCAGCCCACACAAATATCTCAACAACAGTGATCACAAAACGGTGTATAACTGAACACAGTAGTGCAATTTTTAACCAGGTCTTCCCATTAACACCTGACCTGCCCAGAGGGTCAGTCAATGAGCTCGTCAATAGCTTCAATGCTAACATGTTAAATGTAATGGACACTATTGCTCCCATTAAGGTGAAGGTTATCTCTGGAAGGAAAAAGTCTCCATGGAGAAACTCCACACTGGTGAAAAATGAAAAAAGAGAGTGTAGGAAAGCTGAGCGCAGATGGAGAAAAACAAACCTCCAGGTTCATTATGACATTTATAAAGAGAAACTTCACAATTATAATTTACAACTGAGGAATGCAAGGAGGTCCTACTTCTCTGACATCATCACTAAAAACAGCCATAATGCTCGGGCAGTGGCGGCTGGCCCATAGGGGGCGCTCGGGCTCCGCCCCCCCAAATGTGGAGGAGTAAAAATATATATTTTTAAAAAATTCATCAATGATAGTTTTACTATGTGTGTGCCCATATACAGCCAGGCGTATTTTAACATTTTCACCAGCTGACTCATTAAAGTTCAACCAACAAACGGTGTTTTTCTTCTTCTGGGGCGCTCGTCAAAGCGCCCTTGATATGCAGCGAAATAGCCTATCATTAAATGGTTGCCAGGGGAAAATAATAAATATTTGACCTATCAGCGTCGCTGAATTAAATGGTTTGGGGGCGCTTAAAATTGCGCCCCTGCAGAAAACGCGCGAAGATTTGCTGTTCTAGAATTTTACCTCAGTCAGTAGCCTAAGTGAGCTATAAGGTCAGAGAGAGACGATGGCAGCGGTATTGTTAACGGTTGAGGCACAGCCTCCCCCAAATTCGGTTAGATCGCTTCTAACCTACGGTAGGTTAGAAGCGATCTAACCGAATGGCCAGAATATGGTTGTTCATTTTAAATTTAAATTAAAATTGTGTTGTTTGATGTACTCATTAAATGGGTCATTTTAGTCGATATCATAAAAATTGCCCCCCCTGAGATTTTTTTCAGGAGCCGCCACTGTGCTCGGGTCTTATTTTCTACAGTTGACAGGCTAACAAACCCTCCTGTGTCAGTGGCAGCTGAACTTCATTCGACCATGGCCTGCAATGACTTTGCCAAATTCTTCACTGAAAAAATCCAAAAAATTAGACAAGCAATTGGTACATCAACAGCAGATCCAGGATATGTACTGTGTCCACCAAAAAACTGTTTAAACACCATGAAACAGTTTCAACCTATTAACAGCAAAGACCTGGAGGACATCTTAGGTCAACTGAACTCCTCCTCCTGCTGTTTAGATGTCCTGCCAACAAGTTTTTTCAAAAAGGTCTCAAAGACTTTAGAGTCAGACCTGTTACAGATCGTCAACTTTTCTTTATTATCAGGTGTGTTTCCAGAATCACTAAAAACTGCTGTAATCAAACCTATACTGAAAAAGGACAATCTTGACAAGACACAAATGAACAACTACAGGCCGATCTCAAATCTCCCGTTTTTAAGTAAGATCATTGAAAAAGCAGTTTCTCAACAGCTCAGTTACTTCTTAAAACAGAATAATTGCTATGATGCCTTCCAGTCAGGTTTTAGACAGAACCACAGCACTGAAACTGCTCTGACCAAAGTGTTTAATGACATATGTCTGAATACAGACAGTGGAAAAATGTCAGTCCTAGTTTTACTGGATCTCAGTGCAGCATTTGATACAGTTGACCACAACATATTACTCAAACGACTGGAGAACTGGACAGGTCTTTCAGGAACTGTACTAAACTGGTTCAAAACATACTTAGAAAACAGGAAATACTTTGTATCAATAGGTAACTTCACATCTGAGCAGACAAGTGTTTGTTTGTTCCATCTTGGGACCCCTTCTGTTTAACATCTACATGCTCCCACTGGCACAGATTATAAACAACAACAAAATAAACTATCACAGCTATGCAGATGACACACAAATATATATCACAATGTCACCAGGAGACCGAGGCCCTGTACAGGCTCTTGGTAAATGCATTGAGGAAATCAATGACTGGTTGTGCCACAATTTTCTCCAGCTAAACAAAAACAAAACTGAGGTAATAGTCTTTGGCGCCAAAGAAAAACGATTACAGGTCACCAGAGAACTTCAATCTATACACCTAAAAACCACAAACCAGGCGAGAAATTTGGGTGTAGTGATGGATGCAGACCTAAACTTAGAAAAACACATTAAGACAATAACAAAGTCAGCTTACTATCACCTCAAGAATATATCAAGGATAAAAGATCTGATGTCTCAACAGGACCTGGAAAAACTAGTCCATGCATTCATCTTTAGTAGGCTTGATTACTGTAACAGCATCTTTACAGGTCTACCTAAAAAATCAGTCAGACAACTACAGCTCATTCAGAACTCTGCTGCTCGAGTCCTCACTAAGACCAAAAAAGTGGACCACATCAGTCCAGCTCTGAGGTCCTTACACTGGCTGCCTGTCCGTCAGAGGATAGACTTTAAAGTTCTGATGCTGGCCTATAAAGCTCTGAATGGTTTAGGACCAAAATACATCAATGACCTCCTGACCCAGTATGAACCTTCCAGATCCCTCAGGTCATCTGGATCCGGTCTTTTATCAGTTCCCAGAGTCAGAACCAGACACGGAGAAGCTGCATTCAGCTTTTATGCTCCTTATATCTGGAACAAACTCCCAGAAAGCCTCAGATCAGCTGAAACACTCAGTTTATTTAAATCCAGGTTGAAGACTCACCTGTTCTCAGCTGCATTTGAATAAAGCACCAAATCCACACTTTAAGCTTAAATTTCAAAACTTAAATTTAACTACTGATTTTATCTACTGTTCTGATTTTATCTGTTTTGATTTTATATACTGTTGTTTGTTTGTTTGTTTGTTAATTAGTTAGTTAGTTTATTTGCTTGTTTTAATCAATTTTAAATCATGCTTTTTATTTGTTCTTGTTTCTAATGTCTCTGTAAAGCACTTTGAATCACCTTGTTGTTGAATTGTGCTATACAAATAAACTTGCCTTGCCTTGCCTTGCCTTAATCTCAACTAAAGAATAAAAAAATAAACGTCTTTAGGTGACTGAATGAAAATAAATAAATGAAACAACCTTGTGAAATTACAACACATATTACAGGAAATTTCTTTATATTTTCTGAAAATGTGAAATAGATGCAGCAATTTACTGGAACACATGTAAACATAAGTGGTGATGATCTGAACCAAAAATTTCAAATTTGGATTTGTGAGTCTGTAAGACCGGTTTCCACTGATTTTCAGTCCAGTTCTTGTCTAATTTGGCATACCTCAGCTTTTTCCCCATTTCCCTTCTTTAGACAATGGAACGGTGGCCGTCGAGAACTGCTGAGACTTCTGATGCCCCTTCAGCAAACAGATGGATTCAGAAGGACCTCTCAGGTCCCAAGTCAAGTCTTTGCTGGATTTGTTAGTTTTTTAAGAAAATTACTTTTAAACACTGTTCATCTGCAGTAGATTTTTTTTTTATACCCACCACTCCTCCATTTGTCCAATTTCCTCTAATTTTTTTTTAAGGACACACTGCACTAAAAGAAGTTTTTAACTACAAGCTTTTTGAGAATAATCTGATATGTTTGGACACAACACTGTTTCATCCTTTGAGTTAGGTGCCTCTTTTGTGTGTGAATGATTCATAGGTCAGTATTAAATGTTCTTAAAAGATTTATTTCTCACAGGATTATGGAAAGCATTGAATCTGTATACAGAAATAAAAAAAAAGAAAGCTCCAGCTTTAGTAGGGGCATTGTTTGTGAGTCCAATCATCAGCACGCAGCCATGTTACAATCACGTTTGACACAATTGCTGCACAAACAGAGCAGCTTCATCAGACAGAGGTGGATCCAGGTGTGTAACAAAGCTTTAATATAATCCAAACATGCATTTAACACACTGTCACTTTTGTTTATTGTTTTTGCAACATGTGCTTCAACTTGTTGAATTTATTCTTCCCCATTCTGTTCTTGGCCTTCATGGGTGTTTTCCTCTTTGTGGCCTGCTTTTTCTCAAACCTGCTTCCTTCCTTTGTGTCAGCTTTTGATGCTTTACCATCATCTGTTGCCTTCTTGGCTTCTGTGCCCTTCACAGTTTCTCCATCCATCTTGGCGACTTTTGCCTTTTTTGGTCCAGTATGCAACTCCTTTTTGCCTTGTGAGTTGATGATTGCTTTTTTCGTGACTGCTGTTCCATTGGCTTTGTTTTCTTGCTTCAGGCCGCCTGCCTTGTTGAGGACAGTCTTCTTTGTCTTGTCGCTCTTGGACCTTTTCTCTTCAGGAGCTTCTGTGGCCGCTGTCGTCTCAGGAGCCTCTGCCTTCTCATCTTCTACAACAACAACAACAAAGACAGATGTTACTTAGTGATGAAAGGGAAAATATCATGATAAACGTAGGCATGAAGCTATGACAAAAACTCTTACCATTCCCTGGTGGTGCAGTTGGAATAATGTTGGAGAACTTCTTCAGCTTGGCCACAAAGAATCCATCCATGTTGTGGGAGTGAGAGTAAAATCGTCGCGTGAGTCGCAGAGTTGGATGGAACCTGAACTTTTTGAAACTAAAAGAAGGAAAATATTCATGTTTTATTCAATTTCTTACTTGCTCCTAAAATAATAACACTGGTTATCCAACTTACTTGGTGAAGCCTTCCTTGCCAAAGTCGAGTCCTGTGGGAACTAATTTGACGTTTCTTTTCTTTAAAGCGTAGTCCACCACCCATTCATTCTCCTCCACCTAGTTGAAAAAAATGCAATCACTTACCAAGCTCGTCTGATATTTACTATGTTTGTACATAAATTTGGTAGAAATTCAGAGTTTCCACATACAGTTATTGAACACGTGCAGTAGACCAGATATCCTCCCGATGGGGAATCAGCATTGACCGAGTCGATGGCAGACAGAATCAATTCTTTCTGCAAGTGAGCACAACGATTGATATCCACCTCATCCTGTCAGTGAACAGAAGGGCAAAAAGAAACAAGTATTAGCACACTACTTAAAGCAAACAGACGTGTGTGTATATAAAGACAGAAAAAGTTTCTTTCTTGGTTTTTACCTTGCTCGTCTTCACAGCTGGATCTTTAGCAATGACGCCTGTGCCTGAGCAGGGTGCATCAAGCAGCACTCTATCAAAGCCACCCATGACCTTAAAGCAGAATTCCAACAGGTCAAAACATTGGAACTGTAATAAGGCTTAACCCCACAGATATTGGTGATCTACACATTTAGACAGGATACCTTTGGGAACTCTCTGCCGTCATAGTTGCAGACCACAGTGTTGGTGACCCCCAGACGGTGGATGTTTCCCACCACACTCTTCAGTCTTTCAGCATTGGCATCATTAGCCACTATTACCCCCGTGTTTCTCATCAGCTGAGCTAAGGGTGAGAACATCTGCATAAGGACTCCACTATTTTTAAGGGTGAAATGACAACATAATTTGCAATAAAGGCAATACATCTTACCAATATAGGTAGTCTTTCCTCCTGGAGCTGAGCTCATGTCTAATACCAACTCTCCCTCCTGTGGAGACAGCGCCATGACTGGCAGAAAGCTGGAGGCTCCTTGGAGCATGTAATGACCGGCCAGATACTCCGGAGTTGCACCTAGTTAACATGTAAAGAAGCTGCAGTCACACTCAGCATCCTTAATTGCTTAAGTTGGTCACTTACATAACTTTTGAAACCTACCTATAGGTACTGAGGAGTCATAGATAACCAACCCCACTTTAGACCATTTCCCCAGTGGATCAAGGTTCACTCCTCTGTTGATTAAAGCCTAAACAAGGAAAAGCACAAACAAGTGAATTCAATATGTAAAGACTTGAGTTTCCTCCTGTCATTTAAGTAGTTTTTCCTTTTATGACAACTTGGTGAGTGTTTGAGAAGTTGGCCCCTCCCACAATAAGGGTGACCACAGCCCTCAATAGGAGGCCTATGGCACCGCTCCCTCTGTGTAACAGATTTTAACCTAGCAACCAACATCCAGCAACCAAGTATCAACCAGGCAGGGGATGCATCACATTGGCAGATGTCAATGACTGCTTTTTAGGCTTGTGAGACTTTGCTTCTTAACTCCATAATCAACAGTAAATCCATTAATACATATAATATATATGTAATATTCTATAGATCTTCTTCTGAAAATGCTAACCTAAGTACAGAATTCTTCATCCTGGCTGCCAAATTTTTGTTCAACAAAAACAATTCTATATCACAACAGATACAATCTTTAAAGCAATAAACTACCAAATAGCTAACAGTCATGACACACATTATGTATTTTAACTTGTTAAAACATTCTAAATGCCAATTTTGTCCATGTCTCTTAAGATCAGGCACCTACCTGTGCAAGGTCCCGCCTCCTTGTTTTCAGTGTATTGGTTCGAATAGTGACAGGTCTATGAATTTCATTGGCCTCGAGGAAATCAACCAGCTGTAAGGCAGAAAGAAAATATAATGTTTGGAGTCAAATAGATATTCTCAGCTAGACCTTGCATGTTTAAATCAATGCATCCATGAATTCTTTTAAATCAGGATTTAATGAAAAAACATACAAACAAACCCAAAAAAAACAAACCAAAACCATGCACGGAAGAAAACACACCTCTGAAAGAGGGAATAGGTCCATAAATTTTTCAATGAGGAACTCGTTGTAGCTGTAATAGGTGCAGAGATCTTTTTTCAGAAGTGAGATGTAGTCTGCTCGGTCTTTCCCCTCCTCTCTTTTTGTTGAGAAATTGCACAGGAGGTCAATGTTGTCCTTTATCCGCTGATAGATTGCCTTCAGGTCTAGAGGCAGAAGTCCTAGAAAATGTGGACCAAAAAAATACGTTTTGATTGTTTGTAGAAAATCAGAGAATTTCTTTTTGCACATTTGCTGCTCTAAAAGACAAAAACTTCACTGAAACTCACCCTCCTCTGGTTTAGGAAGCCTGAATTTATCTTCTTCGTCAATGTTTGTTTTTAGTTCATCTTCTTCATCCATGTCAGCATCAGATTCCTGTTCCTGTTCCTCCTCCTCCTCCTCATCATCCTCATCCTCTTCATCATCGTCATCTTCATCACTATCAGGAGCCTTGGACTTTTTCTGCTTTTTTTCTTTCTTGGCTGCACGTTCAATGGGAAGAAGCTGGAGGTAGAAAAGAAAAAAAACCAGCTCTAAGTTAACCAGCCTCTGCTACAATGTTCTCTTAAAAATGTAACTGTAATAAGGCCTAGTGCCACTGAAAACAGAATACTCTCCCGATTTTGTAGCTCATAAGTGAAAATTTTCTAATAAAATGAGGCTTCAAACTTCACATTTCCAGGCTGGAAGAATATTTCGTTTCAGCTTCTGAATAAAACTAAAAAAAAATAAAAAAAAAATAAAAAAGGGTAAAAAAGGTTAGAAAGAGCACATACATCCTCTCCATCACTGTCATCTTCTGCTGCTTCATCGCTGTCATCCTGAACACCATAGTCATCAACCATGTCATCATCATCATCATCGCCTTCATCATCATCATCGCCTTCATCATCATCATCATCATCATCATCATCATCATCATCATCATCATCATCGCCTTCATCATCATCATCGTCTTCATCATCATCGGCCTCTTTTTTCACTCCTTTTACACCCTTCTTCTGCTGGTCTTTGCCTCCCTTCTTTTCTACAACCTTTTCTTCTTCTTCCTCCTCCTCCTCATCATCTTCTTCTTCCCAGTGTTCATCACTGTCATCCTCACTTTCTTGTTCATCAATCTTGCGCTTCCTCTTTGACGGTTTCAACCATTTGCTGTTCTCATCTGTGAACCCTTTAGGGAGAAAGAAAGAAAGACAAAACTGTAAATATATGTGTATTTATTCATTTATTTCCTTGCTGAAATCATGACACATACAAGATGCATTAATAATCAATATCCATCCATCCCTCCCTCCATTCCCTTTCGGTTTTCCTATCAGGATTGTGAGTGGACTGACGACTGGACCAAGCTGTTAGCAAGCCAGCCGAGAGATGCAAGCTCAAAAGCCTCTGGATAGCTCCAGGACCTCTTCCCAGTGGAACGGGCTTGAAACAACTCACTTAGGAGGTGCCAAAGAGTCTTTCTGGTGAGATGCCCTAACCACTTCAACTAGCTTTTTTCCATGTGCAGGAATAATGGCTCCACTCAAAACCCCTCCTGAATGACCAACCTCCTCACCGTGAACTTTAAGGATGAGTCCAGACAGCCTTCAAAAGGAGTTCATTTCTGCTGGTTATATCACCAATCTTATTCTTTCAGTCACTACCCAAAGCTCACACAACAGTAAACCAGTACAGGAGCTGCATAACTGCTAACGCACCAATACTTCTGCTAGTCTCCTGCTCCTGTCTCCCTTCACTCATAAACAAAATTCTGAGGTTAACAAACCAGTTTCAGTAACTTGGGATTAGACTAACAAGGCCACCTCCTGATCGACATAGCACTGAACCCCTTGGGCCCCTCCTTCAGGTGGTGAGACCCAAGAGGATGAACAGCAGATGCTGCCAACGAGCCGCGGAAACCTCAATCTGGGTGAAGTAAAATGTTTCAATCCTTGTTTTTCCATAGAAGGCTTATGAATCACATTTAGTCTGGCTGTTCACCTTGGACCATTATCCCTTGCTGATATTCCCATAATTGCCCTTGATAATCAATAATAAACAACTGCTTACATAGCTGTAATGATACTGGAGAAGGATGGTCCATCAAAACAACAATCTCATGCTTGCATCTGGGCAAATATTTAAATCATGCGTTGACCAGACTGAGCAAAAGTTAATTGTTTACCTTTCTTAGGCTTTTCCTCAGCAACATCTTTGGGCTTTTTCAAACTCTGGATTCTCTTTGCAGCTCTGAAACATTTTAACATGAATTAGGAGCTTGTAAACACATTTGCTTTATGTCATGTTACATCCTCAGTCCACCTCTTACCTTTTTCTGGCTCTACTTGAGAGACGTTTTGATCCAGTGTCCTCTGCAAAGATTAAATATAAAAAATAACACAATGTTGACAGCGTGTTTTACTAAACCTCCAAAACAGAAACTTTTGACTTGGAAAGGGATAGTTACCATCAGTTATAAACTTGGCCAACTCTGTCTCTGCTCCCTGCTGCTTCCGGGTTTTTTTACCCGGACCTTTCTTCAACTTCTTGGAGGGATCCAACTTCCGACCCATGATTTCCTTCTACACAGACAGTCTGAAAAAGAAAACACAGCAAGAGTGTTTTAAAACCCTAAGACAAAACCAAAAATACAGTATATTTGAAAGAGAGGAGCGTCATTGAAGAAAAAAAGTAAAACTGTTTTGGATGGAGATCTGCGGGAAAGAAAACCGTCCAACATCAGTACAATAAATTCAGCTCCAACACAACCAATGCTCTTTATAATTATAAGCAGTGATTAAATTATGTAGTGTTACAGAGAGGGTCTCTTTACTGTTGAAACAGTAATAAATATGTTTGGTTATAACAAATGATAAATCGTTTATTACAAATTCTCCCACTTCATCTGCTGGGGATTAAACTGTTTAAATATTAATGTATGATCAGACTGTTATCAAACAGCCTCGTTAAAAACTTGTGACCAGTTTCACAGCCATTACCTGACCGCACAGTTTTAAAAAGTATACCCTTACAACTCAAAGCTTATCGCCACTGAACCGCTCTTTAGCTGCAGCGCGAATCGCAGCATCGATTCTTCAAATACTCACCAATAAACCGGATACTTTAAGGTCCGCAGACACTAATTATAGTGTGATTGTGGAGCGATGCAGGACGAAAATTTCTACACGTGAAATTTCCTTCAACACGTTGTAGCGTGACATCCGGCGCACAATAGTGACGAAAGGGTGGCGCGCGCAGAACGAGGGCGCTGAGGAAACACGTTTTATTTTATTAAGATAAAACTGACTGATTTTTTACCAAATAATTACATATTCAAAATCTAGTTACCTTCATAAAAACCCCACAAATGAAATTTTTATGTGCAATACACTCACCTGTGAACGCGCACCTCTGCAGTGACGTGAACTTCCTGCGACAGTCCAGAGGAAGGCATCATGGCGGCGGGTAATGGGAAGAAGCGTGGTCTTGAACATTTGGACGAATATGAACCTAAACCAGCCAAACATCTCCGCAGCCTGCACGACCGCATGGCGGAGAGGAGGCTGGTGGTTATTCTGGAGGGAGCGTCGTTAGAGACGGTGAAGGTAAGGCGCTATGGAGCTGTCTTTGCGCGTTGTTGTGATGCAACCCCTACCCGTTTTTAGTGGAAGTGACACCAACAACGATGCTTAATAATAACTTAACTTAAGGCGAGTTAATACATGCTTTTGGCTTGTTTTTCATATTTCAGGTCGGGAAAACATTTGAGCTGTTAAATTGCGACCAACACAAAAATATGATCATCAAAAGTGGAAGAGATCCCGGAAAAATAAGACCAGATATCACACATCAGGTAAACACTCATTCCTCAATAATAATGTACAGCCTTATTCGTCACTTGTGTTTGTCAGTCTGTCACAGTTAACCAGAGTGGAGTTTCATTGCATTTAAGTCATTGCAATTATGTGCTATCAAACATACTGTACATGATTGATAGCACAGTACTGAGCATCAAGCCTGTCATTTAGTTTTATTTCTGCATTTAAAAAGTAATCTGGGGAGCAATCCTCCCCCAGTATGAATCAAAGCGCTAAAAGAGCATATTCATATCTTTTTCTCTCTTTCTTTTTTTTGCGTAGCATGGTTTCTGGGATCTAACGCTTTCCAAAAGTCCCCTTTAGAAATAAATAGATCCTTATGATTACTTTTTAGTGCTCCTTACTCTGGTACTTATTGTATCCACAGTATTGTGGTCTTAATTCATATTAATTTGTCTTAGTCTGTGATATTTATAATCTGTGACATATTGGGTTTTTTTAATAGTTACAGAAATACAGTATCATTGACTCAACATCCCTAACATCTGGACCTGCTCAAATCCTACTACTTAGGAACTATTACAGTGTAACTGAGAGACAAAAACAAAACCAGCATGTTTCATTAGCTGACTTTTGATACTACTGCATCAGTAATATTTCACTAATCTGAATAGTGCACATATATAACAGTATAGTATGAATAAAAAGTACTAAGTAGTGTAAGAATAATATGAAGTAGTGTAAGAAGTACTTTAGGAACAAAACAACCAAAAAAACTATCAAAAATAAAAGTAGGACAACAGACATGAGCCGCTTTTGTGCGCATTTTATTGAGACAGGGATATGTACATGATTGTGAGTCAGTTGCCTTTTGTTTGTATTGTAATACCTACCTACCTGAACTTTTTATATCTTGGCCTAACACTTAATAAGGAAACTGAAAAATGAAACAAAATACTTTGCAGGCAATCTGAAACTAAATTGTAAAATTAAATTGAAATAAAAATCAATACATCAAGTCTGAAATTTAACTAGAGTGTTTTTTCTTATTTATCCTTTATGTCTGTGTTTTCTTATATAAAGCGTAGTGGCATGTTTGTGATGAAGGGCTGTATGAATGGTTTTAACTTTGAACTGTGTATTTCCAGTGTTTGCTCATGCTGATGGACAGTCCGTTGAACAGGGCGGGGCTGTTGCAGGTTTACATCCACACAGAGAAAAACGCTTTAATCGAGATCAACCCGCAGACCCGCATCCCAAGAACATTCACACGTTTCTGTGGCCTTATGGGTAAACTATAACTGTTATTTTTTCTGCATGGATAATACACATACTGATCATGCTGTAGGCATTGTACTTAAGTCTTATTCCCATGTGTTCTGGCTTTAAGTGAGCCTTCACTCCATTACTGTTCTCCTAATTCTTCTTTCTTCTCTCTACTTTCTTAGTTCAGCTGCTGCACAAGCTGAGTGTCAGGGCTGCTGATGGTCCTCAGAAGCTCCTGAGGATGATTAAAAATCCAGTGTCTGATCACCTACCTCCCGGCTGCCCTCGTATCAGCACCTCCTTCTCTTCAGGAGAGGCCGTGTGCCCACGGACTTTGGTACCAGAGGGACCAGCTGCAGTGGTGATTGGAGCATTCGCACATGGAGCGGTGAGAAATATATTGAGGCATTCTCTTTTACAGACTCTTTTAGTCTGTTACAGTTATGTCAAATACTCCTTGTGTATTACTGATGTCTCTGTCCTTATTAGGTTAACGTGGACTACACAGAGAAGACAGTGTCCATCAGTAACTACCCCCTGTCTGCAGCACTGACCTGTGCCAAGATGTGCTCTGCCTTTGAGGAGGTGTGGGGCATCCTGTGACGGATAGAAAAGTGCTGATGCTGACTGGAAAGAGACAGTTGACTATATGGACTTTATTTCAGTGCACTAGAAATACTGGACTGAGTGTCCACTGATGCCCAATGTTCTAGCCTGGTATACACTGTCCTGTATATGTATTCGATGGCATGTGAGCACCATGTGGAAGACACATTGGTTCCTTTTCCATGCAGGAGCATGGCAGTTATTTTTATACCAGTATCAATTGCAGTTTTGATTATGGATTGTTGTAGTTACATTAAAATGTGTGACTAAATAACGACTGCTCTTGATTTGTGCAAAGTTTCACACATAGACAACCATAAACTACAAGATGGACATCGCTACTTTGATGTCACCCACTGATTATAAAGTCCTGCTTCGAAGCATCAAGATAATGTAATGAGAGACAGAATTGACTGTGAAACCACGATACCAGAAAAATACTCCCTTCTGAAATGATCACAGTTTGACAAATGACATAACATTTTATTCAACATGACCCAAGCCTCATGACTCAGCCCATAAACTCATCAAGAGTTTATTAGACTTGACCTCTAAAGACTTCAGAGGTCAAGTCTAAGAGCTGTTTTGCAATTGTCTCCTAGTGAGGTTTTTCAAGTGACGTCATGTGCACAATGCTTTTAGAGTCCATATTGGGTGTCATACAATCACCGGTTGCTAGGGACGTGTATTCTCCAACTGGCTGACAGTGGTTTCTCGAGGTTGCCGGCTCTCCCAGGATAAAATCAGTTGCAAAGAAGGTGCTGCATTAAAAGCACTTTGGTCTGGTTACTAGCAGATTGCCATGGTTGCCTGCAGTTTTAGTTTATCTGCCAGCATTTGCCAACTACTAGTCTAGCAGTAGTAAAACTTGAAAGAATGCAACACGAAATGGCGAATGTTTGCCCTCAGAATAAAGTTCAGCCTCAGTGCTGCAGCCAATATATTTCAAAGGGTGCAAGTTTTACTTTGAAGGCAATAAGTTCATCACTTCCATTCAAACTGCAAAAATGTGCTGCTGATCAAAGCATTCACAAGGAGGTTTATGCTGGAAATATACCCTTTTTCCCTAACAACAGGTGATTGCCAGGGAGATCACTGACAGCCTGTAGGCCTGTGTGTCGGGTACTTTAGCAATCAATGTCCCAGAGACTGCCATCAACCTCCAACAACCACTCATAATAGGCCAGGGAATACTCATTTTTCAATCACAACTGGTGGTTGCCAGGTAGCCACAGACTGTCTCTAGGCTCGTGTGACTGAAGCCTTATTCACTTGATCCTACATTATCACCCATTTAAAATGGCAATCACATGGTTAATGATCACATGTCTGTCTGACCTCAATACATGATATTTTTGCAACCACAGGTATCGCATTCAAGTAGCATTTAAAAGAAAGACAAGTTTCCACTGAAGCTTCACTTTTCAGAACTTGTATCTGAAAACTGTCCATGTTTTATGCGATCTATGGTCTGTACAGTGAAGTGAAGAAAAAATGATATGGGAACACAAACACAACATAGAACTACGTGTATTTCAGGATGCTAAAAGGGGTTCTGTTTATTACTGTTTACCATGAAGACTCAGCCTAGCGGTAGTAGTAAGTGCCTTTCCTCGATCTCAACTTTGATTTTGGAAGCCTTCGTCTTGCTTGCTTTTTATGTCGATTTTGAACTTGGTTTGGTCGGCGTCTCCGAGTCTTTTGAGCCTTCCTCGGTACCTTTCGAACTCGTGCGCCCCTGTTTGTTGCAGGTCTGCGTTTCTTGCCAGCAGGTTTTGGTGATTTTCTTCCTTTGGTTGTCTTCCTTCTTTGTTTGTGTGATTTGGCTGCCGCTTTGCGAGTTTTGCGTGTTAGTTTGTGCGCTGTGACCGCCATTCTGCGAGGCTTGCATTTTAGTTTGGGTGATGTGACCGCCATTCTGCGAGGCTTAGGTTTTAGTTTGGGTGATCTAACTTTTCGAGGTGTTGCCCTTGTTTGGTGTGATTTGCTCTTTGGTTTGGTTTGGTTTGGCTTTAATACTCGTCTCTTTTGGTTCTCTGCTCCTTTGGGGGATTTGCTTGTTGCTGTTTTCGGAGTCAGCTTCAGCTCTGCTTTTGGCTTTGGAGTCTTCACTGGGATCGTCCTTACTTGAATTATGTCTGTCAGCTTCTATTTTTCGGGGGGTAAAAGTTAATGTGACATGAAATTGTTTTGAGAATCTCACTGTAATACTGCAACACACGGGCAAGAAAATCACTTTTTAGCCACAATGCCAATAAGCTACATGCATAACTTACACGCAGCAGTGCTGCATTTAGTTGAACTAATACCAGTTACCAAAGATTAAAGGTGCATTACCTTATGGTTGAGTCTGAATGATGCATTTCTTGTAGTTCGTACAAGTGTCTCGTTGTTAACCAGCCTCTTGGTCTCTATGTTCACTCGCCTGTTGTTCTTGGCCACATCATAGCCTCCAGCTGCCAGCATCTGTTTGAGTTCTGCCATGGAGATGCCGCCTCTGTGTTTGCACTGGGAAACCACACTGAGGATGAGCTGGGAGATGTGAGGCGAGGTTGGCTTTGCGGAATTTGTCTTGGGTGCATTTCCAGCCTCTGTTTGAATCTGATGCTTGAAAAGCCGGACGGGAGTCTCTGAAAAATCAATGAAGAAAATAACATTCAAATCACAGATCAGTGCAAACCAGTTATAGTACAGTACAAATGTCTCCATCCATTCTCACTGTTGTATTTTGTTATGAACCAGCTAAATGTTCAGCATCCTTTGTCCAGTATATCCTCTATCCTTCCTCTGCACATGTCCAAACCTTCTCAGCCTTGCCTCTATAACTTTGTCTCCAAACTGAGCTGACCCTTTTATGTACTCTAAATCTTAACATCTTCATCAACAGCTGCTAAAATGCATAGCCCCCCCACCCATTTTGAACCAGGAAAGACCCTGGAAATAAATTCTGTGTCATAGTATTATTTTTTATTGTTTGAAATCTAAAGCAGATTTAAAAATAATTAAAATCAAAGACACATAAATTCTTAATTTGGATTAATTTAGCTAGCCTCAGCAGTTGGCTGATTAGCTTAGCTTTAGCTGAACCGTCAGGGACTCACTGGGAAGAGAAGCGTTCGCCTTTCCTGTCGCCTCATCCTGGTTAGGGATAGCTCGTTTCAGTAGTCGGCCCAAACGTTTGGCTCCTGCTTTTCCGAGGCCTTTCCCAGCTGGAGTTTTAGAAGGTCTTTCTATCTGTTTTATCACCTTCAAATGTGTGTTTTCTTCTGACTTCTCGCTCGCACCATTTCCCAGTGCACTCAGCTGCGTGGAGTTTGTAACAGTGGCTTTCCTCCGCATTTTTTGAGGTTTACACACTATTTCATAATTAAGGAAGAAATCTGAAATGATGGAAACTCCTCTACTGAGTTTCACTGACAGGTATTGGTCAGAGTTTAAAATAGGAATGCTGATTTTGTGACATTTTGAAAAATAACAGTTCTTCAGTTGCTGGTCCAGAGCCTTAACTGAGTCAGGAAGTTATTCAAAATAATTGATGGGTCCACTCAAGTATCAATAAGTAGGTTTTTTTGACTACTTTATTTTGAGTGCATGCATTTGATGAAAATAGACATTACATGACATGTACCTATAGGCGATAAAGACAAATAAATGATAGGAACAGAAATGTTGGTGCCTCAGCTTCCCCCCACAGTGCAAAGACATCCCTGTCAGTTTAACTAGTCATTCTGAATTGAGTGTAACTATATTAGCCCTATGATGGACTGGAAGACTGTGAAGGGTATATGCTGCCTCTCATCTCATAAGAGTTGGAATTGCCTCCAGCACCCCCACCATCCTATCCTTGGATAAGCAGTTGGATGGAAAAGTACAATAAACACAAACACTGATTATCAGCAACATTGTTACTATGAACCAGATATTTTTAGTCACTGCATTTCAGGGCTCAAAAACACATGTTTGCTCACCTAAATGAAGCCAAATGAATTTTAAACCCACTTCCAATTGTAACATTCTGAAGCCAAAGTCTAACTTTTGTTCAATATATTTTGTGTGTGCGTGTGTGTGTGTGTGTGTGTGTGTGTGTAAGCAACTTTGAGCATCAACATCATGGGATAAATCCTAGTTTAAAAAGTGAAATTGCACTAGTTTAATGTCTGTGATGTAGAGCAGGGATGTCAAATGATTTTATATAAGAAAAAGAAAAAAGTGCAATTTTAAAAGTACACCTCACTTACATAATAAAGAAATGCTGCTGTAGTAAATGAAAGAAATCTCTCTAGATGATTCTTTGGGCCTAAATGATAAGAAATAAAGGTGTAAAATACATAAATTTATAACGTAATCATTTTGGTGTAGTGTGAATTGCCATGGGAGAAGAAAAGCTCTAAAATACAGTTAAAAATCTCACATTTTCCAAAGCCATTTAATGGGCTGGATTAGAGTCTTTGTTGGGCTGATTCTGGCCCCCAGGCCTTATGTTTGACACCCCTAAAGAGAAACAAGCATTGCTATCCTGATGTTTTATGTGTTTTCTAATAATAACTAGAGGAAATTTTGGGTCATCTTTCTCAGGTCATATTACCATGTGGGACAGATGGGTGCATATGGCTTCTACTAACTACATTTTGATAGGTTCATCTTCTAGCTTTGATTCCTTATGTATACAATTATGTACTTCAATTTGCAGAACTGTTTTACATTTTAAAGTTAGTGTACAGAAATCAGAAGATACGCTGCGGGTCAGGTGGGGATATTTTTCAGAATTCATGGATTTTTTTTTCACGTTTATGTTATTTATATGAAGTTTGAGCAAAGATACATTTTCCCACTCATCTCGGATGATTTTATTTTAAAATAAGAGGCCATTTTTGAATTTAACTTTTACTTTTTCCACTCAAGATGGTTAAAGTTAAATGAACAAAATCATCTTTAAGTAGGAGAACTTTGTTGTTCAATCCAATGTCCCTTTTCTGGCAACTTTCATCACTGAAAGCAAAGCTGGAAACAAGGTTTCAACAGTTTTCAAAAAATGAAAACAAACAAAACTAAACCGCTTGCGCAATTATACAACATGCAGACACAACCTAACAATTACAACAAAAGCAAATACATAAATGTGCTTTGGGTTGTAGCCTACTTATGGTAGGTACACCTTTTATGTCAAATCAGAGGAGACTGGTCAGCATGCTTGTAATGAATTCTGCTTGGTTTGAATGGAGCACTGCGGGCTTGTAGGACACAGGTTATATTTGGCACAAATGACTGTGATCAAGAAGGAGGGTTTAAAAGGCATGGAGTCACGGTATGGATCAGCTTCACAGTTAATCTGCAAATAAATCACATTACAGGGAATTACACTCGAGTGTAGCTGGGAGGAAAGCAGAAAAAGAAAAGACAGTAATGAAAGTACATCACCTGAGAAAAGGATCTAAAGAACAAGCGAGTATATGAGATTCCTGAGAGAGACGTGTCATTAGGCTGTTGCATTAGATTCTGATGATAAGCCTAAGAAAAAAAAGGCAGATAACACGAAGACATGTAAACTTGATCTCATCCTTAAAAACAGACACTAAAGCCTGACAATGGATCCTCACCTGCAGCGCTACCTGCAGTGCAGTATACTGCACCCACACCTCCTGTTGCTGTGCTGCTGACAGCGGAAACCCTCCACCTCTGCCTGCCTTTTCTGACACTGTGAGGTAGTGAGTCCACACACATTCACCCACAGCATTCACGGTCTTACTTTGAGACGAAACTGCAGAGATAAATATACATAATATTACTAACAAAAGCAAAATGTATTTTTTGTGTAGTAAATGAAGAAGAGGAAAGTGAATCTCTCTTACTGTCAGGCAGAAGCAGGTGGAGGATATCTTTAGCAACAAGGAAACCAGCTGCACCATAATTAATGGCTCTGTTTACAGAAGAAGTCCAATGCTGGAATTATTTGAAAAATACAATGGAAGGCATTTAATAGTTATTGAGTGAATGTATGTGTTACCTAGGATAGGTTGGATGGAAAAGTGGAGGTACAAACATTCCCAAGGGAAAGAGGAGCTTTTTACCAAAGAGAAATGGTGTGACAGACAGTCTAAAAGAAAAGTGAAAAGATTAATGCACACTCCAGATTATTGGCAGCTATCAGCTTTAAGCTGACACTTACATATCAATATCCTCAGGCTCGGTGATCAGGACTTCAATGCGTTTCTTCTGCCACAGGGATAGAAGCTGGACATAGTTGGAGAAGAAGTTTTGGTTGCTGACTATCATCTGAAATTATAGATATTTGAAGGTCAGTGGTTTGGCTTTATTTCTACACTTTTTAATCCTTATTTTCCAAAACCAGTGATGTCAACATAGTATTTAAAAGTTGAGATTCGTGGTAACAGTTTTACCATTAGTTTAATGTCATTATTGCGGCATTAACAGATTTTCTATATGATAAATAAACATTCAATTAAATTTAGTTTTATTTATATAGCAGCAAATCACAACAACAGTTGCCTCAAGGCGCTTTATATTGTAAGGTAAATACCTTACAATAATACAAAGAAAACAAAGAAAATGCACCTCCACACTGAGGCCTCTATAAGGCTTAACCCCAAATTTAGCATTAAAAAGGCTCCATTTCTTTGGAGACTTGGGTTCAGAGAGGAATTCTTGTTCTTGGAGATCTATGTGACGGGGGACACAGTTTCAGCTGCCACAGAGACAGTTTTTGAAATATTTGCAGCTATTCTAAGTCTACATCTACTCCTCATGATCTTTGGATCTCCCTCCACACCTGCTTTAACTATAGGCTATCTCACCTATGTTGGGAAAGTCTTTGAGGGAAATTGTGAGGTCCCTAAATATTATTCAGTGCTTGTAAAACACATGGATAAAGGGCTCACCACCCTGCAACGAGCCTGGGAAACTGACCTTAGTGTAGCGCTTACTGATCAGGAATCTACAGAGTATTAAAAAGATGTCCAGGGAACTTAGAACAAGACTAACTTAGTTCAAACTACTACACCGAATTTAGTGGTCACCAACAGATTATGCAGGGCGAACCTCATACAGACCCCCGAATGCTGGAAATGTCCGACTGGGGTGGGCACATTGACCCACATGATTTGCAGCTGTCCTAAATCACCAAATTTTTGGACAGAGATTCACAAATTTGTTTAATCCCTTTTTGCCAACACTATTAAATCTAGGGAATCCATCACCCTTCAAAAATCTTCCACCTAATGTTGCCGAACAGGTGCAGACTGCATTGATGTTGGGGCGTAAGCTCATTATTTTCCAGTGGAGGGCCCTTTCCACACCACCTGTCACTCTGTGGTATAATAAAACTAAAAACTAATAGAACTAGGGAGGCTGGCTCGACTCTCATACAGGCTACTGAATTAAGTGGCGAATTTTCACCTGAAGTGAGATCCAAACAGATCAAATTAAAACTTAGATGGACATTGGGATCCTAAAGAGTTCTCTCTGACAGCACTGAGTGAGATATAGTTTAAGTCCCACATAGATAAATGCCATCAAGACATTAAACCAAGAGGTTTTTGATGTACCTCCGAAAAAAGCAGGTCAAGCTTGGCTTCACTAGAGGGCTCCTTTGTAGTCCATAGTTTTGGAATTGCAGAATCAACCTGCAGAATCGTTTAACAAATATCAAACTTAAAAATCGTTCGTTTCTGAAGAAATTAAAAAAAAGAAAACAAATTCTTCACTCGTTACCTTTTCCATGACAAGCTGACGAGATGTCTGATCTGTCCACTCAAACTCATTTAGTTTGGACTTGAAGGAGTGAAAAACACTTTGAATAATCTTCTCTGCCTATTGGAGAGTTAAATGACAGATTATCAGACAGAACCTTTTCTCTCTATTGAATTCATTAGGTCTCAAGATGTCTCCTCACCTCCTTCTGTGCTGTCACTTTACTGAGAAGATGTGTGAGAACTGAATTAAATCCTCTCTCAGTTTCCAGCACACAGTGTTTCCAGCGAGGAGCTTCCTGGTGGAAAGCCAAAATATAAAGATATTACAGTAACCAATCAATTCACAGATCCAGTTTTTCTTTCCTCTGTAGCATATTCGGCTAACCTCTTCACTGTTACCCAAAGCCATAGAAAAGTTCTTTGCTGTTTCAAAAAATCTGGAGTCCATGGCAGGCATCAGGGTGTGCAGCAGATTGAGGACCATAAAAGTATGAAGGGGAGCGCTGAGTGGAAACAAATGACCCAGCAACAAAGATAAGCATAAAAAAGAGAAAGGATGTGCTTGTCATTTTTATGTCACTTTACAGTACCTGTTGCTCAGTTCAGGCTTGTTCTGCCATTTGATGATGGTGTTGGACATCTGCACGATGTAGGGTAAGTTATGCAGAAGGACATCGTCATCTGCGCTGAGGGGCAGGGGATGGAAAGCAGCCTGGAGGCAGCCCAACCAATCAATAGCAGGGGCTTGTCTCTGTAGGGACATTTCCATATAAAAAATACTGTTATCACATGTATCCAGACAACAGGTACTCAAAGTGTTGTTGTTGTTTTTTAAATTAAATGTATTTATTGTTTAATTTCAGTTTAAGTGTGAGCATGATGATTCTCTGCCTCTATGTGCTCGCTAAGTGATGGACTGGTGACCTCTGCAGGGTATTAAGGTGTTTAGAACATACAAAAACTTGACTCAAGTTAATGTGGACCAAATATCACTAAACACATGCACTATAGCATCCTTTCTGTACAGTCCTATTTATGTATTTGCATTTTTGCTAAAATATAGTTGTCATTGTTTTTCTAGTTAATTTGTAGGTACGTTTTACTAACTAATAGTACGTACAGTATAATGGTATCATCTGTAATTGATTTAGGTAAAACTTCTGTCTCTGCAGTATGCACCGACATTGCTTCTATCAGAAGAGCAGCACAGCACAAAGAAACATAAATCCTTTACCTGTAGCTCTTTGATGGTCATGTGCTGGTAGAGCTGTCCTTTGGACAGGTGAGAGTCCAGGGGTGAAGATGCCACAGCAAGCTGAGAGGACAGAGAGACGAAAGAGCCCACATGGATCAAGCTGCTGCTCTTCGGGGCACCCAGCAGGTTGAGGTATTGCTGACACGAGGCCAAGAAAGGACGTAGAGTCTAGATAAAAGAGACAGGACAAAAGGAAAGGCCTTAGTTGGATGGATAAATGTTTTTGTATTCATTTAAAGACATTTCCTGAATCAACAAGGATACTCAACCTCAGTTTTAGCTCTAGACTTCTCTGTCTTGCTGTTCCATTCAATTGGGATCAACAAATCAGGTTGATCAATCTGTTGGCAAAGAGGAGACTTGATTTAAAGCAAAAACACAAAGCTTACATTGCTCTGGCAGCTCTCAGAGCAGCAAAACCTAAATCATCTTAATTCATACTAGCCTGTATGTATTTTTTGTTAATCCCACGTGCTGCTTCATAAGGGTCTTTGCCCACATAGATGTTGAAGAATGGAAAGGTATTGTAGTCTCTCATTAGCAATCCCAAGGTGGTGTTGAAATCAGTCTGATTCCACTGCCCCGATACGGCCCAGCCTCCCAGCTGTGTACGGAGAAGATACAGTGAAACAATATTAGTAGATGAAATTGGGGGAAAAAATGTAACCAAACAGTTTGGAGTCTCCTGAACCCAAAGGGGATGTTTTTAAACTGATTGATTCTTCTGGGCAGCAGATATTGAGTGTTAAACAAGCAATATCTGTCATTTTAGAAGGTGGACTTTGCAAAATTTGGTCAAATTACAAATTGACTAATCATTTTAGATCTTGTAGAACTACAAAGGAGACAATTCGGCTAAACTGTTTGTTTTTCTTTTTGACCTCAACTAAGGTTATGACAGTGATTCATGTAGTTACAGCACCTCCTGTAGGCCAACAGGCATCATTAAAAAACTGGTGATGGTTTCTGTTTGTTTTTTAAAATTTAATGGGATACTGTTCATAATGGTAATTTAAGTAATTAAGTCTTATGAGCACATATGATAACCAATGTAAGCTTAAGTGTGATTTGAAGAGCTTGCTATGTTTGGAATATGAGTATCATACTTTCTTTATGAGTGAGAGGAAGGGGTCTGCGCCAGCAGTTTCTATAGATTTTGTATCCAGACAGGAATTGTAGAATCCTTTAGTCTTCTGCACTGCTGAACTATTCATCCCGCTGTCTGTTTCTGACATACAGATCCGGAAAAAAAGGAAACTATTTAGATCATTTGTTAAGGTAGCATGAAATGAGGAGTCACACACAAGAGAGGACATTTAAAAAAAATTCCCACTGAATACAGACTCATACCTAAAATCTTCTTGAGATACTGCAGCAACACAGCTTTTCTGCTCAGTGTTTTATTCTCTCTTAGTCCTCCGTCTTCCTGCTTTGACTGCACAGACTTTCTTTGGTTTTCTGCATGTAAAGTAAAACCATGACTTCTTTGTCGCCTTTCACTGTCCAGCAAAAGTCTGTCTGATCCACATGTGAACAGAAAGTAATCACAGGGTTGCGTGAAGGGATCAGCAGATGTGGAGAGACGGGCTGAAGCCCACTGACAGGCAGGAGAGAGACACGGAGTAACTGCAGGAAAGAGTGAGACAAAAGTCAGACAAAATGGCAGAATTGTGAATTCATTGTCTCGTATTGGTGTGTTTTTCTGAACTCCTACCAGTGTGGAAATGGTGAGCCAGATGGTTGATTAGTCCCACCATGCCAGCAAGTAAGATGCAGCTTAAGAGGAAAAGTAGCCATTTTCGATGTTTCATCCACACTGGTTTTACTCGGTGCTCGATGTTAGAGTATGACATATGCAGTCGCTGTCGGTCAGACTCGAGTTGTTGCAGGATCTGGTGGGGATAATGAGTGAGCAGTTGCAGTAGAGGGGAAGGCTGAACCCTCCCAGGTTCTGGATGCAGCTAAATAGACAGATGTATCTCTCAGGTGCTGTGTCAGATCTTTTGTAACCTGCTTGTCCAGTTTTAGAAAGTCTTTTAGGATACCCTGGACACCATGCCAATATATATCAAGTCTTTGTCTAATAGCCCTCCTGCAATCATCTTGTTAATAGAAAAATTACTGCTTTATCCCTGTGAATTCTCTGACATTTGTTGTGGCTTTAACTATAGAAATGGGAACATACTTTGTTGTTTTTTTCAGCAGGCTATTAAGGAAATGGGCTATTTGCTAGGTTGCCTCTTTTATGCTTGAGTGATTTCTCGGCCAATGTTAAGTGACTTAAATAAAAGAAAAAGAAGCATTGCTCTGAAAATGACAGGTACAAGGACTGGAATGAAAATAAGTAAAAAAAAAAAAAAAGAGCAGCCAATGGCCAAAGACAGACCTTCAGAAAGCCTGGAGAACTATTGCTCAAGACCACTATAAATAATTAAAAGGAAGTTTTTGCCCTTGGAAACAAAATATAAAACAAGGAAGAGTGACTCATTTTCGCTAATGTGTGCTAAATTTTAAGTGGTTTTAAAATAACTTTAAAAATACTTGCTTATACCCGTAGACATTCAATAGCGCAGCTGAAGTGATTTTTATTTTTCTACGTAAAAACTACTTTTAACAGTAACAATGCGTGATCAAGAGCTACACATGACATGAAATTCATTAGGTGGGCATGTATGTCAACTTAATGAGTTTCATGTAATTTATTTAAGCACAATCTTTTGCACAGAGCAGTTTAAGTCTAATTTGCAGAGACTGCAGACTTCACCCTTTCAAAGTCACATTCTTTAAATATTATATTTCTTAGGCACAGTGACTCGGCCTTGTTTCCAGCAGTTACAACATACACATTAGCCTAAAACAGCTTGGTAACAACATAACCAACTTTGTTATTGAGATCTTACCTCAAGCTCTGTTTCACTCATTCTTGACTTGTGTTTTCCCAGCGTGTTACATCCTCTTTTACATGTCTACCGCCTCCTGTCCCCCCCCGTCAAATAGCTGTCATCTCAGCTATCTCTTTTCATCAGTCACTTCTCTCCTCATCTGACACTGATAAAAACCACTCTGCAGGCTGCGACTCACTCTTCTCATCAAGCAAATGCTGTGGTTCTTCTAAGCAGACAGGATGTTTTGGGATTTGTGAACTACAGTGACACCATGAATAACTCCTGTGTGTAGTGGTAAAAGCTTTAGAACAAGGCAGGTAGTGGTAAGTTGAGTCTAGTACCTTGTTTATGCTTATTCGTTGCTGCATCGGATTGGAACGGGGTGAATAGTTCTTCCTGGAAAGAACGCTTAAATGCATACGCACACAGGTCTGCTGTCGTCATTATCAGCGCAACATATGGCTGTTTACAACTGATAGAGCAGTCAAACTCTAGCAGTGAACCACATTGAGGGTCTGAGAGAAAACATGCTTCACGGGTATCAGTTGGGTGCAGTGTACCCAGCGATGTGGGTGTATACATTATATTAGCACATAACTGAAATTGAAAGACTGGGACATGGATTTAACATTTCTCTTTATTTTTTGATACAGCCAAAAAGGATGGATAGGACTAGAATAATGTAAGACATTCACACATATCAAACGTATAAAAAGTTATATGAAAGGACAAGGCATCCACATGTAATACAATAGGATGTAACACAATGCAATGCCCGATGAACGCAGCCATGAAGGCATTATGGTAGAGTTTATATCACATGGTGATGACAAAGGCAGGGCCACAAAGGTGGAGTAGTCGGTGGAAACACAGGACATAATACTAGAGGAAATTCCACCACTGCTTCCACAGATAGCATGCAATGCTGAATCACTATTGCCATGTTTTGTTAGTCATTCTGGTGATTTACTGCACCAGGCTCAATTGCAAGCGCAAGCAGCAATTTTCTTACCGAGGAATTCATTTCTGTGGCTGCAAACCAGGCTCAATTCAGAAGGAACAATAGGATAGAATAATGGAGAAGGCACAGCGCCAGGTTAAAATGAAACCAAATAAATGTAAGCTTTAATTAGCAAAATACAGAACAGCAAGAAAAGAATAAAATAGTATATAACTGACACGAACAGACTAAACGTACAAAAGTTAAGTAATGGCAAGAATAGTGGTAATCATGGCAACGGGAGAAACTGACCAGAAACTTAGGTCAAACAAACAAACAAAAACCACGCTTGAATGTTACAACATCAAATCCCATGTAACCGTTTTATTGATCTTAAGCTCTAAACAGAAAGATTTGGTCTGTGTTTTTAAACATTGCTACCTAGAACTGGAATGCCTCTACATTTCTATCGCCCTGCTGCCAGGACAGGTTATTGTAGTACTGCTGCGTATGCAACCTTAATACTTAGGAAAAACAGGACCATGATTTATATCATACAAAGCTTATAAGCTAAGAGATAATAATAAATGCACATCAAACACTGGTGTTTTGTTTCTATTTGCTTACAATGACCTTGTGCAGGGGCAATTTTATTTACACATGTGTAAAATGCTCTCAGTATGACTTTGAATAAAATGGCCCCTGCACAGTGAAATTACTTGATAGGTCCCGTTTTCAGCCATACAGCTGATAGTTAAAAGTAACTCGGTTTTTGATTGTGAGATCCCCAGGATGGAGTCTGTGCTCGGGAAATCTGTGCTCGTTTGTTTGTATGAAATCTCGCCGTCCACAAAGCATGCATCTAAAAATACTTAGCATGGTTCAATCAGCTCTAAACTATTTTGTAGGAGAAAAAAAAGAAAAAAAGAAAAAAAAAAGCTGATTTTTGTTCTCATCTTGCCCTTATACAATATCATCGAGTAGCGAGAGCAACAAGAGTTAATTCAATGCATGCCTGTAAAGCATTAAATTCACATCACAAAAAAATCAAAGCAATATTCACCATTTTTCTTTTTGCTGTTGCCTTAAAGCCCTACGCGACTTTAAAATGCTATTAGGAGTAGACTAGCTGATATGAAGTACTTTCTAGGCAGGAAAGCGTCATTAATCATGCCTGGCTGTGTAACAACTACCGAAATCTAAAAGATGTACTCTACTCTCAGGCAACGAGGATGGTGACATCTGCATGACTGTCAATTTGGAGGTTTCTTACACTCCTCGGTCTCAGGCACAAAAAGCATAGTTAAAATGCTCAAAGAGAAAGAATACAGCCAGTGGAACCAGTTTATGATGCTACTACCAACATCTAGGCAAGAAACAGAGAAAGGCAACTTTATATTTATCAGACTGTTCTTTTGACCCAACTGTTCTTGTGCAAGTTCTGCTGGTAATTTTTAGCGTAAACATATAGTTGGCACAAAAAAAAAAAAGGCTCTAGTAACAAAGAAGGCGAGATGGGCGATTGGAGAATAGGAGATGTGGAATAAAACCAATTTCGGTGCAGTACATTACCTCTGCACTGAATAAAGTGAACAAAGACGAAGGAAACACTACACTTTATCTGCATGCAAACATACGTATTCACGCTGAACATTCACCCACACACCTGCGCACATATACTGAACAAAGCCCTGTCGCAAAGGCAAAAAATCTGCAGCTGGGTGAATCCTGTGCTTTTGGTTCATTGTTACACTGAGTGATGCTGCTTTAGCCAATCAGTGCGCGGCCTGCTTGGCTCGTTGGGTGTGGCACTTCATACACAGGATCTTGCCATCCAGAGGATAGCAGCCATTTTCATCTGCTTCTATGGAGAGAGGGCGAGCACAGTCCTGCAAAGTAATTGAAATATTGATTATCAGAAGCTGAAACACCCTGTGACACACATAAAAAACAACAACAAAAAAACCCCCAAACAAAAACAACTATGTATAGGTCTTACCTCACAGCGGTAACACTTGAGGTGGAAGTTCTTGTCAAGAGCTACCACTCTGACCGTCTCCTCGCTGCCCGGGGCTGGAATAATGGGTTCATTACAGCTCACACACATAGGGGAGAAACGCCTACGAGAAGGGAGGTGGATTTGAGTTAATTACCTCAGTTGAACTCTTATGCATTCACACCCCTAGCTGAGGAAACACTGAAACAATCAGTGATATTCCACTGAGATGTAATAAAGTGTGTTGCTTCTGGGCCTGGCAACAAGTTGCAGCAAAGTTTAGTTGGCTTTGTCAAACACATTTTGAGTGAGCTCTAAACAAAGTTTTAAGCGATCTGATCAAAATGAGAAAGAGGTTTTAAAGTGTTCTTTCCTCTAGCATAAACTATCTCACTGATCATTTAGATGGGTACAAATACTGGAATCCAAAATTAACTGTTGGTTTTAACCACACATCCTTGTTCTGACAATGTTTGCAAGAAGAACTGCACCACATGATCACTTCTCATAAGGAATTAACAGAAATATATTATTTTTTTATGTGGAAATCCATAGTGACCTGTGGTAATCCTGGACACAGTAGGGGTTGTTGTTGTCATCAGTGATAAAGGGTGCCCCCTCAAGTACACAAGAGCAGGTGCTGCAGCGGAAACAGTGGGCATGGAAACACTGTCCAACTGCCTTCAACACACGGTCTGTGATCTTCTCCCCACATCGAGAACACACAGCCAGGGAGCTCTGAGGAGCAACAGCATGAATGTGAGGAGAATGGAGGTGAGAAACTAGTTAAACGTGCACCTTATATACTCAATTCAGCAAGAATATAAGATGAATAAATGTCTGCATCTCCTCACCACGTAGCAGTCCTCACACTGTGGTGAACCATCCCTGTCGTAGAACTGCATGCCCTGCAGGGGGCGGTGACAGGTCATGCAACAGAAGCAGGTGGAGTGGAAGAGTTTATCCATGGCCCTCACTGCTGGCTGAGTACGGGAGAGAGCCTCACCACATTTTCCACAAACCTCTGAAGAAAAGAGAAAGATACACAAACAACTTTATGAACAAGCAAATTCTCCGTCTCTTTACTCAGCTCTGGTACAACAGTGTAATAAACACAGATGGGAAACTTGTAGTTTTATGCATTTGTTTGGTTTGTGTAAACTGTTCTGCACAGTCAATATGTTATCCCAAAGATGCAGCTTATTTTTTAGGGTCATAGATGTAACACTGGAGAGACAAAAACTGACCACATTTAAATTGTAGATCACAAAGGATAAACTGTGAATATATTTTGATGTCCATAAAAATCTGCATTTTGCAACCAGTCAGCAAACTGAAAGGTGAATAATTTCTTATGTCTGCTGAATATTTGCAGTTTGGGACATTAATATTTCATTGGTAATATTTTTTCCTGCATTCATTTCACTAAGATTATCAACAATCAAAAAGTTAAACCATTACTTTTGTTAACGCCTCTCCCATGCCACCAACTCAAGTTTTTCCAAACGAGCAGCTACTTAATGACTGTAATTAACAACAATGAGATTCAAAATTCAGCCACATCAGTGCACTCTCTGGAGATAATTATAATAAATTATTTTCTAATTAAATCAGAAAGATGCAAAATACAAGTGAAATAAAAGTGTCTTTTGATTTGAAGTTTCGTGTCTGCACCTGTAGGAGGGGAGGTGATGAGAGGTGGGTTCGCGTCCATGTTTCTAATGAAGTCCTTGGTCATCCTCTCCAGCTCCTCCACTTCTTTCATGTTCAGAGGAACACCTCCACCTGCACTAGGAACTGGGCCCGGGGGTGAGGGCTGCCACAGAAGAGGAAGAAGCCATAAGTGCATATGTATAATTTTTTTAAGGCATGTTATAGTTTCATACGCGTCTTATAGAGGATTTTGTTATTTATAACTGTACCTTTGCAAACACTGTGCATGTCCAGCATTCCTATCTACTGACAATCAATTATCTGTACTTCCTGTGACTTTCCACAGTACATGCAAAGCAAAAAGCAGGAACATACCGTCGATGCAGGGGTAGTTTTCATTGGCTGGTTAAAGGAGGAGGGCGGAGATGCCATCGTTTTGGGTTGAGGAGGTGGCACAGCAGAAGGAGTGTTTTGGTTTGCGTTCATCTGACTGGCAAAGGGAGAACTCTTTACGTGATTAGCAGCCGGTGCAGTGGCCATGTTATTTGGTGGAGCAGGAGGTGCAGGCGGAGCCGCAGGAGGTGGAGGGAAAGAGCAAGTAGCTATGGGAGGGGAAGGCTTAGGTGCACTGCTGGCAGCGGTGGGTGTCTGGTTCAGGTTCAGGTTGATTTTTTGCGCCAGAGAAGCTGATGATGTCGTTGTTCTTCCTCCGAATCCAGACTTGGGAGCCACGGCCGGCGCTTTAGCGAAAGACTGAGCGGCAGAGTTTGGCGCAGCGTTGTGATTGCCCTGTCGGTTCGTTCTGGCTTTGAGTTCTTCTGCCCAGGGCGCAGGAGGAGGGCGATCGCCCATCTCGGGAGGTGGGAGGAAGGAAAGGGCTGGTTTGGGAGCGGTTGGAGGAGCTGAGACCTTGGGTGCTGATGAATACTGGCTTGGTATCTGTGGGTGAAATAACATTAAACAAAAGATTATCATGATGGAAAAGCAAAGAAAAGAAAAACAACAACAACAACGCTAATTTCACGTAAGAATGGAGTTTTTCTGATTTACCATGAACTATAATTGAATTGAGGGAAGTTAATATTCCCTGCATGGTGAAATGCTACAAGCAGACACTATCATAATACTGAATGAGGTACTTTGATTAAAGTAAACACTGGAGGCGCTCCAAAGTTTGAGCTTATCAGAAGTGCTTCGTCTTTCTGACATTTATTTTGCAGGTTTTGAGCCAGCATTATTCTGCCTTGATCCAGTACCTCCCTGTTGGATTAAAAACACTCTCCATTTATGGCCCTCTCACTGGGTCCCTGGCAGCACACTCTGGCTTCATCACACTCTCATGCTCTCCACTCACTTCTGCGTGCATCACTCTGCCTCTCTGCAAGTGTCTCTTCTCTCAGTGTGAATCACCGGCTATCTCACTTTTTGTTTTCTCTTTCAGTCTGGTGCACCGTGCGAACAGTTCACTACTAATTGACTTCTTTCCACCTGAACAGACGAAGGGAGACTAATGAAACCGACCTGGTATGTCCCCAAACTATTTCTCCTGACCCATGTAGCATTACCTTTTTCTCTTCTCCACAGGAGTCAGTTTGTTTTTCTACAGCTGGCTTCCTCTGAGTCTTGTCATTTTGCTACTCATCTGGTTGTTTGCTCTGTAGGCAACCTCTGTTTACACTTGCCTTTTAAATCCATTTCAGGGATCTAAACACAAGTAAACAACCAAGACGTATTGCCATTTCCACCCGTTAGTACTTTGTTAATGTCAACATCTCGCTCAGAGGGTAAAATAGATCAGCACACACTATATAAGGGTGAAGACAAGCTACAACACCACCATGTCCCCCATTATTGTTCTTGTTTCTCTTACGTCTGTCGGGGACACATCTATATTTACACTACAAAAGAAATATGGTCAAATGTGTCCCAGTGCACCTGACCAAGGAGTTTCATGGCAGTTGTTTACACTTGTATTCACTGCTATCCACTAAATGCATTTTGAAAACCAAAATGTTTAAACTGTAGTCCTTATTTTCCTGTGCATTATACCTTGGGGTGGAAAGGTCCCTTGGTCTCCATCTCAGACAACATGCCAGTCAGAGAGTTGAGCTGTTTATCAAAACTTGTCTGCTTCTCCGTGAATCTCTGGTGGCGGAAGAATGGAGATCACAGAAATAAAGTTAATATACACAATTTGGGGAATCACGATGAAGCAAAAAGGATGGATGGATGAGCGAGGAGCAGAAATGTAGCTGAAGAGGTTACTTTGTTACAGACTATAAATACACAGCAAAAACATTAAATATGGATACTTAAAAAAAAACTAATGTGACCAAAGTGGGTACAATATGCAGCGCTTGAACAATTACTGATGTGACAAAACACAAAAATGAAAGAACGATGACAAACAAGCTTAAAAAGGTGATTATAATGATGATAAAAGCTTGCTATGTTAATATTTCTGGTTAGATGAAAGAGAATATTTTATTTTCAGTTACTTATCTGGCTGCTTGCTGATTATCATTTAGCACAGACTCAATGCTGATACAAACATGAGGTTTAAATCATATTTATATTATTTTACAGCCATTTTTTAGCACTTCCAAAAAGAATAATAAAAATAATTCATCTTTATGTTGCTCTTGTAGTCCAACAATCAAACTGGAACTAATGAAAGCCTACAATACACATCTCCACAATAAACCTCATAACACACTGCATGCCTAAGAAGTATTTTAGTGACGTAAATTGGCAATAATCCTGTTAGACGAATGAAAGTGGGTGATTTACCCCGGACTAATGCTAATATAATTTGTGGGAAAAATCTCAAAAGACAGCATTTCCTGCCAACAGTCAGTCCACAGACTCAATATGGTCACACAAAAATGTCCTAAATAATTATCCAATTATATTTAAATGCAGTTAGGAAGGAAGCAGTGTGCAGGAGGATGAAGACACCACTGTGACTCACCTGTGGGGTCCCCGAAGAACTGAAAGCATTGGTACTGGAGGCAGGGAGAGGTGGAGGAGGAGGGGGAGGAGGGGGAGAGGGACAGGTGGGTGGACAGCGGCTCTCCTCCGGGGGAGCTGGGAGGGGCAGGTCATCTGCCACTGGAGGTGGAGCGGGGAACGCGGGAGGGGGAGCATCAGAGGCAGTGGGAATGGTGGAGCATTCAGGGGGAGGGGCTGGCAAATCATCATCCAGTGGAGGAGGAGGGGGTGGGAAGTCTGACAAAAACGAGGAGGGATGATTGGTTAAAAGCATTCACAAAAATAACGTCCAAGTATTCAATTTAACACAAAACAGGACAACAAAGCATCAAAACTGTCTGGAATATTTGGCCACTGAGATCTGCTGGTTGGCTGTTGCACTGATGCCTGGTAGGTATCCTGTTATGTACTTTATGCATTAAAAGGCGCCCTGTGGAGGTTTTTTTGATAAAACAAGAAACATGTTTAGATTAGCAAAAGACTCTTGGTTCAATCGCAGGAGGAGACAAACTCTTTGGGTGTGTGTCAGGAAGGGTATTCGACATAAATAAATAAAACATTTGGAGATACTTGTGTGGTGACCTCTTGTGAATAAAGATGCAGCCGAAAGTGGCTTTAAATGCGTTTTTGGCATCTTAACACAACCAAATGCATTTCCTACCTTGTAGGAAATACATTGCATTTAAATCCTTACAACCTTTAATTTGAACTGTCTGATTGTTTGCATTTATAGAAGTGTAATTGTGCACAGCTCTAAAAGTAAAAACGAAATTTCCCAACAAAAGCAAGATCGCCCAGACTATCTGCATATTTCAGAAGAACCCTTAAAAGGCAGGCGTTAAGAGCACAGTAATGTAATGTGCTGGAGAGACAGACAGCACCACAGCCATCCTGTACTCAACTGTGAAGCTCTGCATGCTCTAGCATAAGAAGCAGCAGTGGACGGGATAGGGAATGGGGGCTTTTTTCAGTGGATACAACTTAATACAGACAAAAATAAACGTAAATACCATAACAGAGTGAAGGGGGCGGTGGAGGCAGGTCTCCAACTCGGCCAATAACACCTGTGCCTACTGGTGTTGGTGATGGAGCAGAGGGAGGTGTCTGACTTTTGGGTCGTGGGGGGGCCACAGAAGCAAACTTCTTTGGCTGGTTGTAGAAGGAAGGGGTGGTGACTTTGAAGTTCAGAGAGGATGTCACCATGAATGGCTTGTTGCTGTTGGAGTCCTCCATTTTCTGTATTTATCTGAGGATGACAACAGGGAACACAATGAGGGGGTACCGTACAGGAAATGTAATTTTTTGTTTTAAACAGAGAAACATGAAACAAGCTGCAGTGACGATCAAAGAGCTACAGCCTCAGAATTCCTACTGTTACAATCCACATGATAAAAGCAACGTTAATCAGCTGACTGAACTCAAAGGGCTTGCATTCCTTGGCAGCAGATGCACGTCCTGCATTTTTGCATTAGTGGTGATGACACAGCAGTGAAACGCTTGGCCAGACACAGTTGCAAATCAAAGCCCAATTATAATCCGCTTTAGACATTGTAATTACTCAACACTGATTTTTTTAATTTTATTTTTTTTTACAAAAATATGCTTAATTGTTGTCACCTGTGTTTCAATTAAAACTGAAGCTGGTCTGAGCTTTACAAGTTAAGACAAGTTGTGGATGGTGGTGGGGCAGTTGCAAAACAAGCGGGGGTGGCATCTAGGCGCAGAGATCAACAACAATGGTTATCACAATTGAAGTGTGTGTTATCACATAGTGAAAATATTCCACAACTTTGCCCTTTTTTATAGACATTGTTGTGTCAGTGTGTTAGCCTTTTCATACAGGATTTCTCCAGATTCTGTGACACTTTGAATGAAATTCCCAAATTCTTTAAATTGTTGTATTACATTATTTCAAACCTCATCTTTTTTCAACTAGTTTTCCTTTATAAATTTTGGAATTAAATATAACTTAAAATGTGTTTTTTTTCCTAGAACACCAAAGATAAACCATACTTTTTACACATTTTAATTACATGACCAGAAATAGCAATAACATGCACTGAATTCTACTAAGTAAGGTTCTTTGCCTTTACAATATGCTGACCAATCTTGCTTACTTATATTTTCAACACAGGGTCCCATTGGGAGCCAGTAAAAAAGCCTGAATTATATATGCAAATTAATTAATTTAGATTACATTTTTCCACAGCACTTTTTTTTTTTTTTACATGAAATAGGATGCATGACAAGTATTTTGCATTAACGAAAAATCAGCACAGTCTTAAAATGAGCATCTACTGGGTACCATCTCTATCCCTGAAGTCCAAGTAAAATTAACTGACCTTTATTGTGGCATCTCAAAAAATTTAGTTTGGACTAGAGCAGGGCGATATGCCCAAAAATATTTATCACGATATACATTTGAAAATTTACAATAACAATATAACTGACAATATAATTGACACTAGACAAAATACTTTACAACTCCTCAACTTTATTAGTGCAAACAAACAAACATCAATGTATTTTCACTTAAACCAGCAGCTTTTTTAAGTGCATTAAAGTTATATAAAAAAATGTAACAGTGCAAATGCAAATTCCTTGCTGAGAGTTTAACCAAAAGGCTTTTCCAGTGGAAATTGGCCGACATATCCTCAACATAACCATGTAGAATATCCACAAAACTTAAAAAGAGGTTATACACACACACACACACACACAATACGGTAATATTATGTTGAAGCACAGTACGTATCACTCCGCGAGGCTCCTGCCTACGACAGTGCTCCGACAATCCATCAAGCGGTGCAGGTTCGTAGATTAGCAAAGTCGTACTGGAACATTTGACTGATTTTCGAGCGCCGTGCACATAAAATCGTTTCGAGGTCAGTAAACACAACCAGAATTCATACATAAGGCACACGGGATTATAAGGGGCACTGTCGATTTTCAGAAAAATCAAAGGATTGATTTTAAGTGTGCCGTATTTTCCAAAAAAAACACGGTAATAACGACGGCCCGCTAGCATGCACTACCAAAAATAGTGCTTTGTTGTGTATCTGACGGATGAAAGCTAAACCAGTTCCACACCACTGAAGTTGCAGCATTTTTACAAACCAATTCTGGTTCATCCGTTTCATTTAACGATCCACTTTCGCTCTTCTCATTCTGCGTCGCCGCCATGTGTGTATGTAAACATAGGCACTGCGCATGCACATTTTACCCATCTTCTATCGCGATATTTCATTTTCCTATCGTTGCCCAACATTACACCGGTATTACCGTAAACGGTATGATATAGCCCAGCCCTAGTTTGGACCATTTCTGGTTTTAGTGAAATAGCAGTAAGGAAGAAAATAACCCATAAGCATTCTGCAAAACCAACAGTACTCTTTAAACAAAAAGGCTTTGGCAAATAGTCTACAGCGGAATGAGAAAGCACGAGAGAGCCAAGTGTGTGAAAATGTCCTGAGGCCATGCATACAGAGCTGACAGACACAGTGGCACTCCCCGATGTCAGAGATAATTTACAATAAGCAACACATGGTTGTTTACAGTGGTATAAAACGCAGCAAGTGCATGTTTTTCAGAGTGCGGCCACTTTGCTCAAAGTGCGATGGCAGCTATCGTAACATTTTTATGTAATGCTGAGCTCAAATATTTACTTCACATATGCTGGTGGATAAACAAACACTGACGTAAGTCCTGTGTCTCCACCGAGATTCCTCGCCAAGTCTGCAAATATTTCCCTGAAGGCCACCGGCCCCAGACATGACCTTTAGTCAAAAGCATGGTTGTTCCAACATAATCGTCCACGCACACAAATCCAACCCTGCATCCGATCGGTCTTAACTCACACACTGTTGCTATTTAACAGTTTTATTCTGAAGCTTTAAAATACATAAAAATAATGATCTGAACTGTGGCAAAAGTTGAACAACCGGTCCTTGGACGACTACTCCAGATATGGTATCGCCTTAAAGCCATGAAGTCATAACATTTGACAGAGTGAGTTGCACATGGAAACAATTAGATAAAGTGAAGGCAACGAGCAATATGTAATTTGCTGTGTCATTTAATCTTACTTGGCACTTTTTGGGTTCATAAATGTCACGGAAGCAATGTGTCCTAAATATTTAGATTATATTTGAGGAGGGTGGACAGGCACGTGTCTTCAACTGCAATCTGAGAAGGTGGAGTTGGAGTTCAAACATGGAAATACACAAACAATATAAAAGATTGATCAAGCTTCCAGGCCTGATGGAAGTCCCTCAAACCTGTCTTCTTTTTAAAGGCCAGCAGGGGGCAACTCCTCTGGGTACAAGCAGAGCACAGCTGTCTTGCTCTGTGACCTCAATAATACTTTCCTTATGCGTTTATGGGCTCAACTGCTTGTTTCAGGTCACACTGAATAAAACATGTCATCCAGTCCACTGTAGGAGTGAGAAAGGGGGGTTTGAGGGTATGCTGGGCAATTCATGTTCACCAAGCTCTCCTTTCAAAATAGCAAAGTATCTAAAGGTTTCATATGAGGACTTCATTAACGATGAGTGATGTCATGGTGGCTACGTCCATTTACACAGCCTATGTTAGAAAATTAGGGGAATTATGCCACAGCAGCAATGCTCAGTATGGAAACACAGGAAAGAACTGCTAAGAGGTTGCCAAATATTCTTGGGTGGTCATTAATAAGCCTGTGGGGCTCAGAGAAGTAAAGTTTATGTGTGGGGAAACACTGAGAGGAGTGCAAAACCGTTTTCTCAGTCGCTTGCAGTTTAATAACAATCCAGTAAATGTGCATCAATTATAAGCTTGCTGTACTGAAGGCAGTTCCTACAAAAGTTATGTTTTTACAACTGATCCGACAAAGCAAAGCAGTGTGTACTGATACAGCTTTCTTTGGTTCAACATTTCTATTACTGCAGAGGAGCTGCTGTGCATGGTTTTTCCTTAAAAAGGAAATAAATTCCTAGTATGTTAATAATGTTGCCAAGGTTCTTTTGATAGAGATGATGACAGACTGCCATGGAAATATTATCGAAAATATTTTGCTATCATAGCACTGAAATGGACTCCTTAAAGCAGAGACGTACTTTTAGAGGCAAAGATGCAGTAACTTTTACATAAAACATCAAGAAAATACTTTGCATTTTGGTTAAAATGTAGACTATTAGTTGTTGTTATGGAAAAAAAACGAGAGTTATCATATATGCTTTCCAAAAAAAAAAAAAAAAAGAGATGGGGTTTGATACAGGCTTTTAAACTTTTATGTAGACAGAGCCGAAAGGATGGTAAAAACTAAACCAAACAGGAATAACAGTGAGCATTTCATCCTCATTCCTTTTTGTTGGGACACAGACAACGCTTCATGTTCTGACAAGACACGAAAACCCTCACAGCTCCTCCTGGTGCTCATGATTTACTAGCTTCTCTGATGAGACGGCAGTACTTCTGCTTTCAGGGTCAGCTTCCTCCAGCGCAAGATTTATTGATGGTAAACAATTCTAACCATATATGTCCAAACCAACGGTGTTAAAACTTTCACACAAGTGTCAGCTGCTCCACTGCGTCATGACGTAGTCTAAGGCATCCTTTTTTGAATCATAGATTGATGTGAAAGTCATGATTCATGCTTTGAGCATATTTTCCGTGCATTATTGAATACCAGTAAAAAGTTGTGAGCAACAGATTTCCTTTTTACAAGACAAAGTTTCATGAGATAAATAATCGCTGCAGCAGAGATCCTGCTTGATGTATCTAGCTTTTACCATTTCGGTTATTACATTTTTTTTTTGTAACTTAAGCCCCCTTTTCACTTAAAATTTGATACGAGACACGATGATGATTCATGTGTCAAAGGTATTTTCTAAAGGAAAATCTGAATAGCCACCCATCCTACATATTGATATGACCCTTAAACATTTATGTAAAATGGACGCTCTGTTACTTGTCGTTTTTAACAAACAATTGAGACAGCAGTCTGTAGCGTTCATTGGAATAACCAGTAATTGACAACTGTTCATGAACCACATTAAAATCAAATAAATAAACAAACAAACATCTATGATGAGTTTGCAGTTTCGATCCCTCGACATTTCAACCCTCATTGCTCAACAGCCTGTACTCTGTATCACATCTCTTTGCTCATTATCTGTTACACAGACTGGCACATACGCGACTGATAAATAGCCTCTTAAGCTGTTTATAGCCAGATACCTTTTATCAACCTCTCTGGTGTTAAGGGACAAGAGATCAGAGGTCACCATAATTGTAAATGATTGTATTATCCTGATAAATGTAAAAGATTAACAGAGTGTCTGATATTACACGGGTACTGTAACGCTGAAGTTACAGTAACTAATACCAATACAGTAATACGCATTACAATAAATTATGTTTACTAAATGAGATTCTACACCAGCCAGTCTTCCAGATACGTAATAATTTAGTGGTGCATGTGTTTGCATGAGTGTGCAAAGGTTTGATTAGAACTTGCAAAAGCAAAAGAAATAAAAAATGCATCTATCCCCATATAAATAAGTACCTGCACCCATGTTTGTTTGTTTTTTAAATTAAGAAGCCATGTCATTGTGGCATTTGAAAATGCAATTTCCTCAGAATGTCTTGGATAGCTCACTGCCCACCAGTTAAAACCAACTGGCCCAACATATGATAAAGCTTAATAGTGCCGCAGAAATTTAGCATTACAGGGAAATTCTCTGTAGGTGGATTCAAGTACCCAAACTGCTATAGTTACCCTTTTATGATGACTTCTTTGGTAAACCCCATTAGCCAAGATGGTGGCTTTCTTCAAAGTGGCTGTCAACAAAGTCTGTTTTTGGATAAGGGAAATTAAACTTGGCTTTTTGAATCATCTTCATGTCAAATCATACACATCACAATATCTGCTTCAGCCACACTCCTGGATGAAGCCCTTACACTACTCACTGGTTACCCAGTTCTCATCTGTGCCTCCCAAAGAGTCTTGTTCATGGTGACTCAGGATTTAGAGATTTATTCAAAACTTCAGTGGTTTGATTCTCGGCTCCTTCGTCTGTATGTTGGAGAGTCCTTGTGCAAGATACTGCACCCTAAAATTAAGGCTCATGCGTTTCATAATGTTAACTTGTGCTAGGTAATTATGACAGTGTCACTCTGGTTTTAACAGCTCAACACTTCTGTACCTTTCAGCTGTGCTCTGCTCAACTTTATATTGAAAGAAATGTGTTAACAGCCGATTTCCCTCGGTTTGCCTTTTCTCCTTTACCTTCCTCTCGCTTCTTCTTTGCTTATAGTGCACACTAGAGTCACCTAGACAGAATAAATTAGTTTAACTGTAAAGTAGAATCTGAGCATGATGTGATGTAAACCATTTTGTTTCATTTGTAAAGAGGTGAAAGTGGCATCAGAGAGGCTCCACTACTCGCTGCAGGAATGGGAGAATAAGACTACTCAAAGAAAGAGTGTTCAGCCTTTTGGAAAAATGGCTGGCTACTTATTAACCTACTATCAAGACCTACTTCATGTTGAAAGTAGTGGCCACAACAGACTCTAAACAGAACACTTAGCTCCATGTGGCTTTCTAAAATGAGTGCCTTCTTAAAATGGGAGGCTATGAGTTCGCCCTTTAGTTACAGTTTCTAAATCAACAATAGTCCTCTTAATTATTCAAACAGTGATGACAAGCTAGCGTTAGGTTTCATATGTTCCTCGATGCAGTCTTGGGGGATTCAAGGCGGTGAGATCACCACACACTCAGGTCCAGATGCCCTGCTGCAAATCTTGAAACCCGATCCTTGAGATGAGAGAGACCCTCAGCTGAGGAACATTTCTGGCACACCAACTCAATGACATCACCCCCCCCCTCCCCTTTCCCCCATTTTCTGCTTTCCCCTAATCACCATTTCCTTCTATGCATCTTTGCAGTGTTTTTTTCTCTTTTAACAAGACATGGATGTCTTTGCTTGCCCTCATAATCCAATGTATGTATTAATCTTCTGTAAAGGAGCACAGCTATAGATTTGTATCTCATAGTCTTTTCTGAAAATCATAGTACAAGTGGTGGGTGAGAAACCCCGGTTGCGGTTTCTTACCAGCCACTTGAACTGAATGACATCACTTGAGGACGCACTTAGTCATTTCTACATTACAGCTGTGATGAAGGATGGCATCGTGCAGGCCGAGCATAGATCACATATGGTGCTCTTTAGCTTTTGAACTTTGTATAAACGCCACATGGCTGGACAGCTTTAACAGAGTAGAAAACCGGCACAGTTGGTTTTGATTCCTTCATACCAGGAACTCATTTTCACCAAAAAAGAAAAAGACTGAGGTAAAGTGTAAACAGCCTAACTACCTGAAGGATATAGAAACTAGTAGGGTTATTGCACTCATCAGCTTGGCTGCAGGCTCACTGCCTTAGAAAACTGGGATACTTCTTCAAGACTATAAAATAAAGACCTTAGGCACAGCATGAAATAATATTTAAAACTGTAAAACCAGGGCATTTTGTGGCATGCCTTCAGTTATCGCTGCTTTTTGTCCTGGACAAAGTTTAACACGAACAAGCTGTCTCTGAAAGCAGCAACTATGTGGCTTTTAAGGAAAACTTTATTCCACTTTTGACGAGGATGGCTTTGAACTTAGCAGTGGCCTGTTGGTTTATGGTTATAGAGGAACTAAATTTAGTTAATATACTGTGCTCTAGCTTTGTAAAAGGAAGCACTGAAACACGATGCCTCATTAAACAAGTCTATGTCCTAATGCTACTGAAAGAAAACAAAAACACCCACAGTATGTGGATACTGTTTTCTTACAAGTGACATAACCACCATGCCCACATGGGATGAGTAAAAACAACACAAAACCAAAAAAACAAAACTGCTGTAGTCTCATTTTTTAAGCCAAAACAACACTAGGAATATTAAAGAACAGCTATCCCAAAGAAAACCTAACAGTACTTCCAGTATTTCCTCCCTGGTTAGACACATTATCTGTGACTACTGTGTTGTTCATGAAACTCTCTATTGTTCTGATGTTAATAGCACACCCGGTTTCTGGGAAAGCGTGTCTGGGCCACGGGTCACTAATGCGGGAGACAAACAACTCTTTTGAGTCCAGTCTTACAGGTCACTGGACGTGCACTGAGCAACAGTGCTGTGTTCTGACGCAGCTGGATGAGTGATGGAAACAGGAAACATTTCAAAACTGGTCACATCATCATCCACTGGATTATCACGTCAGACACTTACACCACCAAAAACTCTTTCTTAATGCATTTACATACAGTCTAGTGTTGGCCAAAGAGGAGTCACAAGGAAGTGAGAGACGAAAAAAGTGATTTGAGGCAAAGTGTTCCTCTACAATAACTCGTGCCTTTTGATTCACAGCTCCTACAATTAAGGAGGATTGCTCTTTGCTCGATTTAGTCCTTGTTCTCATATCTTTTAGTTGCCTCACCAACTTACAGAGGCGTCAGAGATCATAATATTCCCAGTCTTTGCAACTGCACCACACAAACCTCAGACCAGAGTGTTCGTACTTTAAGTTGTTCTTAAACACAGCTTAGTTACTGTGGCCTTGGGTTAAGGCTCCTTGAGTCCTCCTAGTCAGAGGAATTTAACATTCTCAGGGTTGCAGAAATCTATGCTAAAAATGGTATATCCATACAAGCCCCAATTTCCTTTAATCCACTGAGCACTAATCGCATGTTAGTATGCAAAGCTGTACATTTGTCTCCACCACTGCCTGCTGTTATAATTTGCCTGTTAGTGACTGATACTTTCCCTCCATATACCCTACACATTCCTGATATTTTACACCACCGTTGGACACTTGCATTTGTAAAAGCACAAACCAGTGTACAGCCTTATTCCTTTCTAATAGGCAGCTTAGTTGAGCTTAGCTCAACTGATACTAGTGCAGTCCAGCTCTATCGTACTTTGATGAAGCGCAGACATTTTCAGTTTTTGTTGACAGTGTCAGAAAGGTGATGTCTTCTGCTTTATTTTGGGTGTGGTTGTGACAAGAATAGTCAGAAGTGTTCTAAATATTTCATTCACCTCATTATGGCACACAACAATAAAGGTGTCAAACATTTGGCCTGGGGGCCACACACAACTCAGTTTGTTTTGATCACTTAGAATTAAAAAAAAAAAAAAAAAAAAAAGAGAGAGAGAGAGAGAGAGAGAGAGAGAGAGAGAGAGAGAGAGAGAGAGAGAGAGAGAGAGATCCAACTTAAATTATTATGAAGAAAGATCAACAAAAAAGAAGGTGCTGTGGTAAAATGTGACTTCTGGTATCTGCTCAAAAATGATTTTCTATATTTAAACTGCTGCAAATGAGTCGTTTCAATATGACTTGGTAACATTAATGATACCAAACCATTTTGAGCCAAGAAGAACATTTTATCACAAGGCAGAAGCTTTAACCAGTTTATGGCAAAGTGACTTACACATTACATTTATTTATCTGGGTAAAAACGGTCATTATTATTTTGTCATAGCTCTTTTGACAGCAGATAACAACAATAAAAAATATCTAACATTACAGTTCTATAAAGATATTTAAAGTGGCCACAAAGGACTGGACTGATTACAACGTAGAACAAAAAGTGAGTACAATAACCCAGCGTCTTAAAGATGCTTACAAAACAAGCATTTTTTATTTTATTTTATGCACAACTGCTTCGAAAATTGTGTTGACTACATTATATCACCAATATAACCAAAGGTACTGCACAGAGAAACATCCGAAGTCACTATCTAGCAGATGATCACTATTTGGCACAGCACTGGGCCCCACCTGCAGGAGGGGGGAAAAACCTGATGTAATGGTTTTACTGGTCCGGCCCACTTCAGATAGTAGGCTAGCTGTGCACCAAGAACTAAAATAAGTGTGACACCCCCCCTGCGCTGAAGAGTTGAAACAGCCATGCTTACAGCCCTAATCAATGGAGTTATAACAGCGAAGTCAAGTTCCACCTACTGGCACAATCAATAGGTTTAACATACTCTATGTACAGTAGTTTGCTGCTCAGTTAGGTTTACATCTGTTGGTCATTACTTTGACAGCTGACAGGCTTGGGTGAGCGGCAGCTAGGGTACTTGAACCAGCCCTTCATTAGGGCAAAATTAAGGATAACAAATGAAGGGTTTACGCTAAAGCTTGCTAGCGTAGCTAACGACGTGTCCCAATCAGGTTAATATTAACATACACAACGCCATGACAACGTTAGCCCATCCAGTTTAGCTTTAACACACGTTAACCCCAAAATTAAACCAACAAAAACATATTTTTACCGATACTCACCTGCACCGTAGGTCAGCTGTGTGATAACCTGCGTGGCTTAGCATCAGTCACACTAATGGTACTATTAGCTCCGCACACGCCCCTACACTCCCAGGCGACTCATGCTTTGGTCAGTAGGTTTCGCCCCGGTGAAACGCAAACACCCCTGCCCCTTTTTTTGTAACGTTACCACATATGGAAACCAGTTTGTCCCAGTAGCACTGTCATCAAATCTAATAATTGTGCTACCCTGTGAAATAAATAAAAGCATACAGCTGCATGGCTAGCTGCCTAGCTTAAACAACTTTTTTTTTTTTTTTTTTTTTTTTTTTTTTAGAAAAGCTGGACTTCCTGCAGGAGCTTCCGCATAGCCATGCCTTATCATCAGTATCATCAGCTGGAGAGTGGATTTGTTCACGTTCAACGCTAAACTGCTAGTCTGACAGAGACACCAGGGAAGCCCCGCACACCACGAGGTGTCTTTCTGCACCATTGTTTTTTTTAACGGTAAAAACCGAACCTTATGACAAATCCACACTGCTTGTCACGCCAACAAAGCTGACATTCCTTCAACACCTCCTTCCGAGTAACGAAAATCTGCCCTAGCATGCCGCTGCAAAAGGACTTTACCTTATTAGGTAACCTGTAAAAATTTGCTCACGTAACTAAAGCATGCCACCACCTCCTTCCATCCTGATCCCAGTCACAAGAGAGACATTTACTTACCCTGTTAGCACAGCTGCACTGTGGATCTCCCTTTTACTTCCCCCCTTTTCCTTTTGTTCTTCTTCCTCCTCTCTGGCTCCTGGGCTGAGTAAGAGTTGTCAGTAATGGCAACTTCTCTTTCTCTCTTCCCCTCTCCAGCTATTAGACCCTCCCCCTTTGCTTTTCAGCCTGGAGAAAGAATGACACCATCCTTCCAAACAAGTTCTTTCTCGTTTGAGTCTGGCTTAGGACTTGTGCATTACTATGTAAACAAAATCTCTCTCTCTCTCTCTCTCTCTGTGTGTGTGTGTGTGTGTGTGTGTGTGTGTTCATAAACTGTCCAGTCAGACCCCCTCTTCGTCCTCCTCCTCCTCCTCCTGCTCTCTTTTCTCTCTGGATTCTTGCAGCATTCTTCATTCAATGACATCAACCCTGTTGCCTCTCCTTGTAAGGTCAGAGTGGGGGAACGAGGGAGCAAATGGGAGGGAGAGATAATGGGGCTAGAAGCTTGATTAGATGCAGGCACTGAAAGCAGTCAGCGGGTTTAAAGCGCTGTGAGGCACAGTGGCTGTAAAAAGTTGACCGCTTCTGCTTTTAAACAAGCTTATGAAAATATACAAAGCTGCATTTAGTGCCGCTCTTCTTACCTGCCTAGACTAGCACAGCTCAAGATCAGATTGTAAAGGCATTATTTGTATTGGTTGCCAAGTGGGCTGCCACATCATTGTTTGCTTTGCAGCAAGACCGTAAACGTGGAAAGTCTCTGTGCGCATGATTAGTAAACTCGATTATAGATACCAACTGCATTTTATCTGTCCCTGTAATCAGGATGTGCAACCTGGTGTTAAAGTGACACCTCCCATCCTGTAGCTCAGCCACGTCAATGACATAATGCTCTTTTGTTTCTCACCAACATCCAACTCACATTGTTCACACAGCCTACCTGGTGTGAGTCATATATCACCTCTTCACGTGTAGTCATTTTTCTGTTTTATTAAGTAAGTCTTTTTTAATGTTTCATTTCAGTTAGATGGAGACACTAAAAATAACAGAGCATGCTCTCAGTTCTCACAGCAGTCACACTTTGTTCTTGTTTAGGGCTAAAATGATAAGTAGATTAACTGATTAACAACTGGTTATTTTAAGAACTTGATGGTCATGTTTTAGCTTCTAGTACTGGCAACTTGCTTATTTTATTTGGTCATACAAAACCAGAAATTCCACGATTTTACTTGTTTCATTTTTTAAAATGATTTCCTTACACGTTAGAGGGCAAACATAACTGAGCGATCAAGTCTTCTGAAGACATGGTAGTGTGTAAACATTAGTCTTCACAATTAAAAGTCAAATGAAAAGTCCCATCCTGTGTATTTCAACATATAAACAAGGGGGAAAGCTGCAAACAGAATGTTTATTTTGTGCTTTTAGCATGATTAATGTTGGAGCCTGAATGTTGGATTAACCTTTTAAAAAGCAAATGTGTATCACATGAAAACCATGTGAGTCATCTTTATTTGTACACACATATATTAATCGTCTCATTGCACATTCTCATCGCTGCTGCCAACTCACAGATCGTCATATGATGTTCAGGTTGAGACAGGACAGAGTTGCACTTCAGTCTGATTGTGAAACCGTAAGCAGAGCTCTCTGCTCAGTTCCGTTACCTCTGCAGCGGCGCTTGTGTAACCTGTTGCTGCCTGATTCATGTCTGTGAACTACAGGGTGTGGTCTGTGGGGTCTTTGATAGCCTATTGTCCGGCGAGGAATGTTTCCAGTCTCTCCACATTTCCAGTGGGACAAAAATATGTTGAATTTCCACCCAGAGGTTTCCACAGAGAATGAATATGCACCCCATCCAGGGTGGGGGCTTTTAGGCAGATGACAAATGTTTGTGTGTTGTTCCAAATTTCCTCCACTCTCTTGTGACTGTTTTTGACGGGTGAAGGGTTTAAGCTAAATGACACATGTTTAATGCTCTTCTCCTCCTTTGTTTTTTTTTTAAACCAGGTGGTGCCTTGGTGACTGAAGTTTGGATCAGGCAGTGAGAAGGCAGCTCCAGGGTCCAATGAGTGTGAAGGTAAGGCAAAAAACAGGAGGCTGTTGGAATCAGAGCCAGACAGACTGGAATGTGGCCAAGCCTTGGAATGAACAGTTCCTCCACCCCTCCCTCGCTAAAGTGCCATATCCCCCCCCCCCCCCCCTCTCTATAATGCTGCATTTTTTTCACCACTTTTCTTCTCCAATTGCTTCATTTCTCAGGCTGTCCTCCTTACGCTGCAATTTTCTTTCCTTTCTTTCTTTTTTTAAATTTTACTTCTCTCTGTCCACCACATACTGTGCGTGAATCAGTACTTAGTACGTAATACCTCAGTGCTTATGATTAAAATCCTAATAATTTCCTGTCCATACAGAGGCATGGTTGCTCCATCTCGCTCTCTCTCTCTCTCTCTCTCTCTCTCTCTCTCTCTCTCTCTCTCTCTCTCTCTCTCTCTCCCCCCTCTCTCTCTTTTAATAATTTCTTGAGAATGTGGGAAACCATTTGTATGCAAGGCGATTGAAATGTTTTTAACTTTGAACTGCTCATCCAGAATAAATTAAATGATCCATAAAAACTTATCTTGTACATAAATGCATCTTTACCTTTTTAATTTTGTGCCCTTGCTTTTTTAACATTAATAAGGTAATTAGGTAACATTTAATCCAACTCAGGTTATCCAGTGACCCCTTTAAAGAACTTGTAAGAAATAAGGCTAACTTCCACTTTTAAATTCAGCAAACAGTGGTTTCAGCTGCTTTTCATGGCTACTGCACCACATTAAGAATCGGTAAGCCCTGTATCCTCAAAGCAAGAAGGTCCTGGGTTTGAATCCAGGCTGCATTTTTCTCTGTGGAGTTTGCATGTTTTCCTGTTATCTCTGGGTACTCCAGTTCCTCCCACAGTCCAAAGACATGCATGTTAGGTTAACTGGTGATTGTAAATTGACTGTGTTTGTGAATGCAAAACTGAATGGTTGTCTGTCTTTCTGTGTTATTGCTGCAAGCGACTGACGTCCTGTCAAGGCTGTACCCCACGTCTCTATGGTCTCTATGATATGGCCTGCAGCACCTCCACGACCCTGAATTGGATAAATGGAAGAGAGTGAATGGTTCTGTTATAACTAAGATAAATAATTATCAATTGGTCAAATATGAATTTTCATTCATCCTCTTTTCTGTATTTCCAGGTCATAGATTTGGAAGAAGAAAACGATACAGGCACTACTGAATGCCTCACTGTCGAGAGCTCCTGTTACAGGTGCGTTGTATCTTGAGTAATTATTCCAGAGGTTTGCACAAAATATATACACACAATTATTATAAATGTATGTAGTTTGACTCTTTTACATTTGATTCTTCAGAAAAATAAATAGTAGAATCGTTCTATAAAAGTGGAACTGCATGTTTATGCATTTGTATTTTTGCATCTACACTTTGTGTACATGTTTTCACTCTGCAGAAACTACACACAGCTGTTTGAACCGATTGTGATTGATGATGAAGATCCTACTCCTAACGAAGCCAAAGCTGAGCCCCCAGAAGAACCTGTGTTAGTAATTTAAACATTTGAATCCAATTAACCGCCATCTTGTTCTGTACAAGACATCATGCAATCATGAGAGAAGTATATACACCTTTAAAAAATAAGTTTCCCTTTCTCCAGACACCAATTTGGAGGCACATGAAATTATTGCAAATTTGGCACTGGAACTTGACCACAAGAAGGTCAGCAGGTTCAATATATCAAGGTCAGCTGTATGGGATGGAGCTGTTAGAGGATTTCGACGCAGCACATACTCTGACAACTACGACATGTTCATCAAGTTTAATGATGATGCTGGCAGCTTTGAAGACGGTTTGGATACAGGTGGCCCGAGGCGTGAATTCCTCACACTTCTTATGGGCAGTCTGAGAAATCGCCCCATCTTTGATGGACCTCCAGAGAGCCGTTATCTTGTATATAATTCAAGAGGTGGATGTTTTCTCCGTAATTATTACAATGGAAATTTTAATAAAAATTGGCTTATTTTTTTCATTAGCATATTTAATAGCAATTAACCATGATAATTATGTGCCCTGTATTACAGCTGCCAGGCAAGATGAGTACTTTTTAGCAGGAAAGATGATCGCTGTATCCATTGTGCATGGGGGACCAGCACCACATTTCCTCTCCAAGAACCTGGTCAACCACATCACAGGGAATCAGAGTTTCAGCGCCACTGTAGAAGATGTGCAAGATGAGGAGATCACAAAAGTTCTACATCAGGTAGAAAATTACCTAGGCTCAGGGAATGGGTTTACTTAGAAGACACTTGGGGCCAGTTTAAAAGATTAAATCAGGATAACAGTTATCCGTGTTGGATCATATCTTGAAAGTAGGTTCAAGGTAGATTCTGTAATCTGAAAGGACAGATTTCCACCTCCCAACAACACAAGTGAAATAACAAATTGATTATTTCTTTAATCCAATGTTTGAATGAATCGTAAAAGTAGTGAAAATTATTTTTGTTTTTCTTACAGTAAACCTTTTTTTTTTTTTTTATAGGTCCTGAAAGCTGAATCAGAGGAGTCTTTGCATAATCTTATTTTGCAAAACAGCACAATCTTCCAAACTGCTGGATGCCTCAGAAATGTCAAGCCTTGTGAGAAACAAGCATTTGTGGAGGAATACCTCAGATGGTACATCCTTGAAAGAAACCAAAGTGTCATACAACGGTAAACTCATTACTCCTTTTAAATTCAGGATGGCCAGTTGCTCATCACAGCAGCCACTGACATTTTCAGACCTTCAGATGTATATGAAAAAACTGATTCGGTAGCATCCGGTGATCTGATGAACAACAACTTAATTCCTGAGCCACTGTTGCACGCTATTAACCTTTTGACACTAGAACTCTAATTTAGTATACATTTATTGTTCACAATGACCCATAATAATCAGTCATGCAACATGATTAATTTTTCAGTTATTTATAAAAAGAGGTGATCCCTTTTTCGACACACTTGTTTATTCCAGTGTGAAAGCACTATTTTTTTTTTTAAATGCTGAAATCCCAATGAGCTCTTCTTTTTTTGCTGTCACAGTTAATTTATGAGCACTATTAATTATTTTTGTGTATGCATTTGAAATCTGTCCAAATTTATAATGAAAGATCTAGTAGGTAAAGTCATTTAAACACAATTTAGAAGACTGCAATAGTCATAGCTATAAACCAATTATTAGTTATTTGTCTATCCTTTGCAGATTTAAAGATGGACTGGAAAGTCTGAATTTTTTAAGTGCACTGCAAAAACATTCCAGTGTGCTGGCCCCACTCCTATGCTTCTCTGCAAAGGCCCTGACTGCTTCAGAACTGGAGAGCATGTTCAGACCAGATCTCAGCCCAGCAGGAAGCAACAAGCGGCATAAGGAGGTCCTAACACTTGGCTTTTGGGCAGATTATCTCCTTGATTGTGAAGGTTTGAATGGCCGTTTTTATTTGTTTATAGTTTTATGAAAGGAGAGGTAAGGAAATTAATTTTCTGTAATGTACTACAGTGTTTACTTTCTTCTTTCAGAGAAGGCAACAGCAGTGTGTCTGGAAGATTTGATGATGTTTGCCACAGGGCTGACGGCAGTTCCACCGGCAGGAATGACACCACCACCATGCATCCAGTTTTTAAGTGATTCGCCTTTTCCAGTTGCAAACACCTGTGCAAATACTCTGAAGCTACCCATCTGTGACTCATATGGCATCTTTAAGGCCAACATGGACTTTGGAATTCAAAATGCTCCAGGATTTGGATGTTCTTAAATCAGCAAGGTCATCAAGTTACAGTTACTGAGTTACCCTGTTAAGTAGTGTGCCAACGGCAGCTGAACCTAACACATTCATGTGATAAGCAACTTCCATATTGTTAAACATTTAGTTGTTTTTTCTTAATATTGTGTATGTTGGAAAAGTGACAGAAATGCTGGACACTATTTGTAAATGGTTTTATTAAAGAAAATTGTAAATGTTTCCTTGTGGTTAAATGTTAATATTTAAATTCATGCCAGTTGCTGTATATTATGAACAATATTATATTCAATTTAGCAAGAGGGAAAGGAAACACTACTAACATTAAAAAAATGAAGGAAAAACAGAAGGGCTGGAGCACTCAAGTCCAAAGGTTTTATTAGGTGCAAAAAAAGGAAAGAAACTAACGTTTCGACACAGTGTGTGTCTTCGTCAGAGTAACTCTGACAAATGTCATTACAAACTGAAGTTCAGTTGGTATCTAAAACCCAGCTATGTCCTTCAGGGCCAAATACAGTTCTGTGGCCGATTCCCAGTCTTGTGGCTGCTGCAGTGTGTTTTGTTGTACAGCCTGTTGTAAATATTCCTCAATGTTTGGATCACCACACAATCCAACCGGTAGCCCCTCCTCGGGAAACACATCCAGTTCCCTCTCCTCAACAGCAAGTCCACAGTCTCTTGAACCATATCTGCAAAATGAAAATAGAACAGTGAAGGATTTTTTGCTGACAATATGGAACTATATAAATCAACGCATGCAGTGACATGTTATAAACTGCTGTATCATACTTATGTGTAAAATTATGAATATATATTAACCAACTTAAGCAATAACAACACCTTGCATTTAGTTTGATGCAAAAGGTTAATTCATTTTGTTAAGAACTCAAATACCTGTGAGGCAAGAGATAGAGTTCGTTTGGAATCCCCCCTGGACACGATGCAAGTCTGCTTGGCCGGATCCTGTGTTTGTTCCAGAGGTCTTTGCATTCATCCAGGTCTTTCTGTAGAACCCCTCTGAAGCAGAATCTCAGCAAGCATTGGTGTTCGTGGCTTCCATTTAAGTTTCCAGAGTCTCTTAGGTCTCCAAACAAGTCCATCCAAAACTGAGACCTGGGTATATAATTAATATTTAAGAATCAATTTAGCTTTGTTCTTGGTCATTTTATAGGGTTTGTTACATTTTGGTCCCATTTAAAACATGCCACAAATGGATGTCAAACAAAGTAATGCATATTAGTTTTCCATAAATATTGTAGCGACCCTGCAGTAATGTTCTTGTTAAAAATGCTGTATTCTTTTCACTCTGTTCTGTGTGTTGATTGTGAGGAGTGGAGAGTTTGGTCTGAGTTTTTCATTTTGTATTGGCGTCGTTAAATCTAGGCAAGCATGCTCATTTCGGCACAACAGCTGACAGTGACCATTTTGAGTTCCTGCAATAAAGTGACGGCTGTTAACGTCTATCTCATCCAACTTTTCAACACGTCCAGCAGGACGCTACTCTATTTTCTTAATAAATGCATGTAAAAAAAACGATCTGATCAGCTTTCACTGTAGCTTACACCTACCAGACACAAATGTACCCACCTTCCTCTTCTGAAATAAGACCACCATGACTCGATGCGCTGATTCCCAGTAGATGATCCGTAACTGTGGCTTGACGATCCAGCATAATAGTCCGTGTGCGCGTGACGGAGGGTACACTGTATTGCTGCCATAGTCCCATTCTCAGTCCCGAAGTCTGTTCGTAATCTCATTGGTATCACACCAAGACTCTTTACACAGTTTATATAATTGTGAGCTATAACAGCCGGGTTGTTGTTTGTTGCTCCACACACAAGCCACATCAGTCTTCTTGAAAAGCCATCTATACATCCTGACAGGGCCAAGCCAAAGGGTTTCAGTTTATCATAGCCATCTACATGCCATATGTAATTGGGCCCCATGGAGTGATACGTGCGTCTTGTGAACCTCCTTCGAGTTCTCAAAGCGATTCCTTGAGGATTTAGTTGTCTCAACAGCCTCATAACTACATCACGCTTGACACGCAGCTTGTGTTTTTGTTTGAGAACTTGCCACATGGTCCGATATCCAAACAATTGTCCTGGTCCTCGAAGCTCGGCCAAAATGGCACGCCTCACCTCAGGAAGTGGAGAATAGTTGCCTCGTCTGTACAGTCCAGATTCTTTTAAATGCGTTTTCAGTGTACGCATACTAATTGCAATGTCATGATTACACTTGAGCATAGGGCTGGGCGATATGACCCAAAATTCATATCTCGATATTTTTTAGCTGGATGGCGATATAAGATATATATCTCGATTTTTTTTTAAGCCATAAAGTAAGAACAAAAAGAGAGTTCTTAGTCAAAGCTGTGTCCCAGATGTCACACAGGCACTTTTATTAACATACAGCACAGATGTACATGAAAAATTACTCAAAATTAAATTATGAGAATTCATTAAATAATAATGCTCCATAAATAAAAGAAAACAAGGTTGTTTTTGTGCTAAACAAAGAGCTCACAATTGTGCAGTCAAAATGTAAACTAAAAGACGCTGAGCGTAATAACAAAGACAGATTTCACAGCTGCTCTGTTCCCAAGTTTTACTGTGTGACTGATAGCCTGGAGTTTGAAATCCGCTTCATAACCACCTCTCTTACAGGTGCCATTTATGGTCCTTATACACACACAATACGGTAATATTACGTTGATGCACAGTACGTATCACTCCGCGAAGCTCCTCGGTAGCCGTAATGCGCCGACAATCTATCAAGCGGTGCAGCTCCGTAGCTTACCAAAGTCGTACTCAAACATTTTTGACAGATTGCTGAGCGCCGTGTACCACATAAAATCGGTTCGCGGCCATCAAGCACAACCAGAATTCATACATAAGGCGCGCTATCAACTTTTGAGAGAATGAAAGGATTTTAGGGTTAGCGCTGTTAGCTCGTTAGCATGTTTAGCTCGTTAGCACGTTGACGCCGTCCAGCCCCACGCATGGGGCGATGCGCAGTAACTCGTTAACGGAGATTTGCCGTGTCCGTCTTGTCGCTGCCTGCACGTGAAGCGATGGGGGAGGAGGGGGAGTTGTCTTCAGTGAAGGCGAGGCGGAGTAACGTTGCGTAGAGACAAAAGTGGACGAAAGAGAGGCAAACTTGCGGCTCCACAACTATAATTATAACGTAACATAGACTATATCGATATAAAGGATATTGTCACATCTTATATCTCGTATAAAAATATATCGATATGTTTTAAAAACTCGATATATCGCCCAGCTCTACTTGAGCATATCCAGTATCACCTCGTATGTATGTCCTGAATCAAAATATTCTCGAATAGCGACAGCTATGTTTGGGTCACCGCTAATGTTCATGTTTGAAAAAAATGCGCCACAGGCAGAGTAACTTCCGGTTCTAAAGATGAACAGCGCGGACGTCCAATCAGTGATGTCTCCTGTTGCCGACTGGTACCTACCCTTTCCGGTTTTCTTAACGTAATTGTGCTTCTCAATTTGTTTTTGTGATTCTTCTTTTGTTTTTGTGCTTCTTGATTTGTTTTTGTGATTCTTCTTTTGTTTTTGTGCTTCTTGATTTGTTTTTGTGATTCTTCTTTTGTTTTTGTGCTTCTTGATTTGTTTTTGTGATTCTTCTTTTGTTTTTGTGCTTCTTGATTTGTTTTTGTGATTCTCAGTTTTGTTTTTGTGCTTCTCAATTTTGTTTTTGTGATTCTCAGTTTTGTTTTTGTGCTTCTCAATTTTGTTTTTGTGATTCTCAGTTTTGTTTTTGTGCTTCTCAATTTTGTTTTTGTGATTCTCAGTTTTGTTTTTGTGATTCTCCATTTGTTTTTTTGTTTCTCAATTTTGTTGTTGTGTTTAGCAATTTGTTGGTGTGATTTGCACTTCAGGGCCACCGTAGATAAGGCACAAGTTACCCAGTATACTCACTATCAGCTTCAGCATTAGAGTAATGCATGCATTCTTCACCTTCTATACAATCAGTTGCCAGTTTATTGAACAGATAGCTAAACACTAATACAGACCAAGATAATTATCCTGCAAATAAATGTCAGCAAAGGTTCTACAGATGTTGTGTTTACTTTGTTTATCAGGTTGCCAGCCTGAAAGCAGGCTAAATAAATTTAGACTGGAGTGTGAGAAAAAGCCGATGAAGAATCTTTCATGTGAAAATCCAGTATAAACACAAAGTGTAGCCTGCAATAGATATGCAAAGCAAACGGCATGCACATAAATCTGCAAAGCATAAATTCCAGGTGCACATCAGCCAAGATGAGAACCTGCATATTTGTGGCAAAACATGTCCTCGTCACTCAGCACTGAGAGGAAAAGTCTCTTCGCTGCCAAACTGGCTTCCAATCAAAGCCAGGGTTAGACTGCAGTGTTCTAATCCCCCCAGCAGGTGTCAGACTGATATTCATTACTGTGCTGCACACAGCCCAGAATCAAATGGCTTGAGGTTAGAAGATTCCCCCACGTTCTCTGACAGCAAGCAAATCGGCTTGAGCTAGAGATGTGTAAAAGACAGAGGTGTGTAAGGTGGAAACCCGCAAATTCAGACGTGACTCTTAGAGATGCTGAGAAGCTGAAGGAAACGAGCTGAACGCAGAAACGTATCTAAGGACGAACATGCTGCATGGTGGTCTAGACGAGGAGGGCTGGAGCGAGAGAGAATGTAGGGTAATTGCGGGAGAAGAGGAAAGAGAATTGTAAATAATAGAGGAGAGTTGGGAACTCCTCGTACGCAAGGTTTTGCCTGGTGTAACGGCTGCATAAACACATATACGCACAAGTCATGCACAGAGAGACTCTATACCACCCACACACAAATATAAAACAGCCCAAAAATATGTGTGCTGAAGAATCCAAGCTAGAAACTGTGGCTCAGTGCGCCAGCTAATAATACACATAAACTCTATTCTCCCACTGGCTAAAACAAAGCTAATGACATAAACTCGGTCATTAGAGAATGTCTTATCAGAGACTGCCTCTTCTCATAACAACATTTATATTGCTCCCTTGTTCCCACCCACCTCCTACACCCCTTGCCTCCTCAAAAACAAACAATTTAGTAATTCCCTCCCTTTTTTTTTTCATTCCCCCTTCATCTTCTTTTCTCTCCTTGCCTTTCGCATCAGTTCTCTTTCGCCAGTTTCAGCCAGATGCCACCCCTCCTCTCATCCCCTTTCTCCTTATGGCTAACGTAGCGAAGGCAAGTGTGTAACATGTGGTTCCAATTAACACATATAATGACACACTCTAGCAGTTTGATTCATCACAAAAAAGCCAGACAAAACAGTAGACAGTCACCGACTAAAGGTGGCAGAGGGTGGAGAAAAAAGGGCCTTTCTCAAAGGAGTTTAACCAGTCTGAGCTAGTTTTTAATACTACCTTTAGAAAGACTGGAGCAGGCATTCCTGTGCATCAGCCAGAACGCCTTTAGATTGTCTGAACAAGACAGTATTGAAGCTGGTATTCATTATCCTTGAGGTGTAACCTACATAGCAGCCAGGAGCTGATAGACAGATAGTGACAGGTACATGAAAATCATTGATTACAGAAATTATCTGGGTGTGAGTCCCCAAGGCAACATTAAACAGGAGCCACTGCATCTAAATTCAATGCAGCATCATCACCCGAGATAAGAAAACAAGAGATGCGGTGACAGGAACATGATAGAAGTCGTCCGTGTCATGTGTTGCGAGGCCGTTTTACGTCACGGTATCTTTTTTTTTGTAGTCTCTGCGTGTGAGAGAATAAGTAATGAGACGGCGACGACGATGAGAGGCAGTCACATTTGTGAGTGGCCTATGCATCATGCGTGAGATTAGTGTCAGGAATTTCCTCCATCTATGGCTGACCTTGTCTCACATTGCTAGGCGGTATCATAGATCACCATATTGTCACAGACTGCCTGAAAAGGCTGCTGCTAAAATTATTTTCCATCATTGATTAATGTGAAAATATTATCCTCGGTTAATCTTTGCTCTACAAACAAAAAGAAAAAGAAAGCAGTGAGAAATGTGTTATGATATCTTCTTTTGTTCAGCTGAAAACAACAACAGGAATAATTTGTTATGTGAGAGATTTAAAAGCTGCGTCTCATGAACTGGGATTGTGGGTTCTACGTCTCTTTAACGGTTAATCGATTTTCAAAATAGTCAATAAATTAACCCTTATAGAAGCACAATGTACAAAGTGTTGTAGGAGAAAAGGAGTATAAAACAGGAATCCTATTGACAGGGAAATGCAGGTAAAGCAGGATAGATACGCCTAGATTAGCTGAGGATTTTAGAGACTTCCACTGACTGACATGCAGTGATGGGCAGATGGAGTGAGAACTGAGACAGAGATTTAAAACAACAGCGTCAGCCAGTCAGCTGCAAACAGGGTTAGAGGGTTCAGGTTCATGTTATAGAAGTGAAGCTGACCCCTGCAGAAACCCCTGTGGGAGTTGACAAACAGAGCTAATACACATGGAAATCCAGAGTGCAGGGATTGGCTGGATTATGTATGATTTCTAATGTCTGGCACCCCCCCCCCCCCCCCTTTTTTTTTTTTTTTTTTTGCAGCATCACAACCATGACTGTATATTTCCAAGTGACCGTCATTTTCTTTCATCCATTCTGGAGTGCTAATTTTTATTTCACACAGCATCCTCTCCACACCTCTCCCGCACATGACTCCACTGTTCTCTGCCTGCCTTGCTTCTCATCACTCCCTCCATCTGCGCCTTTTTTCCTGCTTTCTGTTCTTCCTTCCATCCATCTGCCCAGCTCTTTTCCCTCTCTCACTCTCTCTCTCTGCTCTTTACCCAGAGAGTTCAAAGTCAACAAAGAAATGACCACAAATAAACCTGTCTCCAGACTGCTTAGAAACAGCACACATCAAAGTAAAAATAAATGCACGATTTCATAGAAAACCGATGAGAGGAAAGGTTTTGGTATGATGGCGTTATAGATATAGTAGACGGAGGGTGCAGAAGTCATAATGATAATTGTTTTGGTTTATAACGAGGTCTTCTTTGAGCGCTAAGTTTAGTTTAGGGAGGAGTGATGTAGGGCTTTTAGGGAAGGGCCAAAAGGCACATGCTGTGAAGAAACTGTGAAACAGGTTGTGTCACAATAACCATTTTATCTCGATTATCTTCTTTTCACCCTCTTTAGAAAGCAAAACTGTAGCTGAACGTAAAACGTGATTAATTACACAGACTTAATGGAAAGAGGCACAGGTCTAATGAGAGACGCAGAAAGAGCTGTAGATTAAGGAGACAGGTTTTTGTTTTTGCTTTTTTTTTTTTACCAGAATAGAGAAGTGTAGCAGGCAAGGTGAAAAGGGGATAAAAAAAAAGGCAAAAAAGGGGGAATGTAATCCTTAGTGAACAGAAGAAATAGGCGCAGAGATGACTGTGGGCGGATCAATAGTGAGGGATGACAGAGGGAGGAGGTGGAGACTCAGCAGCAGTTTGACTGTGAAGGAAAACCCTCTGCTGCTTTTTTCCTCTCTCCTCAGGATTGTTTCATGTTGGTGTATGAGAATGTTTTTTGAGCGATGAGTGTTGGGGAGGTTGGGGAGAGGGGGGTGCAAAGAGGGAGGAGGTGTTGGGTGATTGAGAGGGAGATGGCGAGGGGAGGAGAGGAGCGAGGAAACCGCTGCAGTGCATTGTTAGGCTGAACGCACACGGGAGAGGGAGACAGAGAGAGAATCCCCCATTTTAGCTCAACAATATTACAGCAGTGCAGTGATATCTACAACAATGGCAGACCGACACTCTCAGCACAGCTATTGATCTTAGTGATGGCACGTCACTGCACACATACTCAGTCCAATTGTTGTTTGACCTGTCTTTAAACGACTGCATGTGGTGGATATTCAGATATTTTGTCATCGTCACACTCTTTAGGTTAAATTATTTGCGTGAAAAGTCAGAACTCCTGCCACTTAAATTAAACATTAAAAATCAAATGTTACAGGTAATAAAATATGTTGATATCCTTATTATTGATAACTATAATAAAAAAAAATATGATACATGTTTTGAAATAATTACAGTAATGCATCACATCTTTATTTAGTCCTAATCTTTTCCCCTCAGGCATACTGACTTACTAACCGGATCTCTTCTAAGACACTGCACTGGAGAGAGAGCAGCAGGGAGAGAGAGAGGGAGAGAGAGGGGGTGAGGGAGAGAGAGTGATCGAGCAAGCGCAGGAGGGAGAGAGAAAAAGAGACGGCAGCGGAGAAGCGAGAGAAAAGAAGCCAGAGCTGAGAGAAAGAGAGAGTCGCAGGAGGAAGGAGAAGGAGAATGCGCCGTGTCTGGGTAACACTTTTACGCTTGTGTCCAGGGCCTTTGTGAATACACCATGGGGTGCATCGGCTCCAGGAGACTGAGTAAGCTCCACTTCTCTTACTGCGGGCTAGAGGGAGGTTGGGGTGAGGGGTGCAGGGGTGCAGCGGAGATGCTGGAGGATGCGGGTCCATACAGGAGCAAAGGGTTTGTGTAGACTAGGAGCAGTCTTTGTATGTGTTTGTGCACGGGAGCTGCTTGCCTCTGTTTCTGTGCAGTCTCAAGGCAAGCTCTGGACGTGTGGTCACAGAGGCAGTATGCACAGTATACCGCCTAGATGTCAAAAGCAATATGTGTTAAAATGTGCTACTGTGTGTGTGGCTGCACCCCCCACCTCCTTGCTCCCCTTCTTCCCTCCTCCCATCCCATGATTTATGATGTTGTTTGGCAGTATGTATATGTGTGAGTAGGAGGCAGAGGGATGGAGAGGAGAGAGAGAGAGAGAGAGGCGGGAGAGGGAAGCGCGGTGCTTATTTATAGGGAGACATAGCTTGGAGAAAGAGAGAAGGGATAATGCCATTGTTTGGGACATTTGCACAGTTTATTGTTATTTGCATGAATAATAGGCATAGAGTGGAAGGGGATAACGAGAGAGCAGGAAGAATGCAGGCGGGGAGGAGAAGAGATGGGCGGATGGCGAGGGAGAGAGGGGGAGAGGGAGGGGCAAATGCATAGGCGAGGGTGTGTGGCAGTGATGGGAGTTTTCAGGTGAGGATAGTCCTGGATAAACCCGTAGCTGTCGTGTTGACAGCGCCGGCACTGGGGAAAAAAAACAAAAAGCTCGGGTAAACAATCACTTGTTTGCTTAAATGTATTCGGGTATGTTGCAGTGCACGCTTACACGTCCTAGTGTGTAGCATCAATCACGTGCCGAGGTAAAAATAAACACAGACTTTCTTTGCTGTTAAATATTCATGTCTCACTTAGCACATCCAGCTCTTAAACATATTTATGGCACAGCATGGGTCTGGACACGGTGGTCACTCACTCTTCTAAAACACTCAAGCACAGCCTTTACTGGGCTACCAGAACCCTGTTGCAAACAGGGTCCATGCTGCGCCTTTCCCAGGCCCCCCTTTTTTTTTTTAAAACTAAATGTAAATTCTTCTTAAAAATATCTAGAATATGCAAAAAAGAGTACAAGATGACACAGTTAAGAAGGCAGGTGTGAACTGAATACAGCAGAAACAGCAAATCCAGCAGCTCTGGCTGTTTTTTCTTGACACAGTGTGTAGCAGGAGAAGAGACTGGGATCCTATTTCAACACTCACATCAAGACAGAAGACCCTACAAGCCTCCAGATGTTGGAAATAATGTGACTGAAATAGGCAGAAAGCTTTGAAAAGGTGCCCCATTAATCTAATGGTGAGTCACCTGTATACTGATGCTCGTTTTTATACATGCGATCATGGAAGCTTAGGAATTTAATAAGGGAGCTCTAGTAATTGCAATTATGTTTTCGAGTCAGGGATAAGCAATAAAGATAAGGGAGAATATGTTTTTAGCAGCCCAGAGCAGTAGAGATTGTAGATCCACTAAAAGGAATATTTCCCTTCAGTTTGCAAGTGTTATCTTAAGCTGTGTGCACTATAATCTAACACAAATGCGTAAACAAACAGTAGTTAAGAGAAGGAAGCCTGGGCATTTTCAAGCAGCTTGTGTGACTCGGTCTGATTTCCTTGTAAGTAACAGAATCAGCAGCAGTGCTGCCCATCCAAAGGCGGGGTTGTGTTTATCCTGGGTGAGAATGGCTTCAGTGTGTGCTATTGATCGACCAGCTCAACTGCAGTGCACGCTGCCAAACAGAGATCAACAGGAGGAGCAGCAGGCAAAAGGAGTGGATCTGTCTCTGCACGGGAGTAGCCCTGATGTATCTGTCTCCCTTCTATCTCTCCCAGCTCCATCATATCTGGGAGTGCACTCTGTGGCCAGGCTCTGATATCAGTTTGTACTATTGTTCGATTCTTCTCACAAACGATATGGCTGTGCCCAGCCTTTGATATAGTATACTGCATAGTATCCCTCAGGAAATAGTTCTATATTGATTCTGTATTTTTTATATTAGAAATGTGAACCAAAAGCTTTATTTGCCCCTTATTTTACTCTAAAGGTGTCGGGTGTCAGGTTAAACGGAAAGATCTCATCCGAAAGACTCAATAACTGATACACGTAGGCAAAAATGAACTACAAATTTTTAAGGCTGTGCAAATATTTTATTTGTTTGCTTGTTATTTTGCCAGGCAAAGGTTTGGCTTATAGCCTTATCGACCTAATTGCATACAAGTACAGTAGGCTCGCTACAGTATATGATAGTGGTTGCTTTGTGTTACTGATTGTTACCGAGTCAAGCGAAGACAGACGTACAGACAGCAGATAAACTGTCTGCATCCATCCATCACCACTTCAGAGGGTAAAAGGCCTTGAGATGCAGCAGATGGGAGATGCGCATTCTTCTTAACCTCGTCAGTGACAAAAGGCACTACATTCTATGACAAAATTAGAGTTTAATTGCATCTTTAAGAGCAACTTCCCGCAGAAAAGCCAGTGTCAGTGTAAAACTGTCACAGCCCCACGATGCCGATCATATTTCTCAATGTAATGCAGATAATCTAATCAGTAATAACTGTGGCAAAAGCTACACTTGAGCTAATTTTCCTGTGTCCACTTACCAGGCAGCACTATACCTGCAACTCCTTGAAGCATTAATCACTATAATTTAGGGCATTGTGTGCTTTGTGACTGTAACTGCTGTAGTTCATCCTGCTGTGGTGAAATTATAGATATGAATGTGGGACATTGTGATGACTTTCACCTGTTTGTGCAGCCCTTTATCTAGACTCGTCACTACCAGTTAGCTGACACACTATTTGCTGATTCAATAAGCAGTAAGAGCCAGTTCTAGTATGAGTGTGAGTGAGTGTTTGTGGTTGTTTACTTGCTTAAGGCTGGGCATCGATTCACAACGCTTTTCTGGGCCTGAGGTGACTGAAATGCGTTTGTAAGAAAGAGTATTGCATGTGTAAAAGGAGGATGTTTTGTTTATGATTTGTTCTTTCATTTTATTTTTTTTATCAACATCCTATTAAATAAAACTAATTAATTGTAGAAAATCATGTTTACATTTAGTAACATATTATTAAAAAAGTAGAATGTTGGATTTCAGCCCATTCAGTTTTCAGAAGTTTTGGTGTCTTTGCGCCTCCATGGTACTGCATGTGTTTGTGTATGGAGCCCCAGTTTACCTGCGTCTTGTGGTGTAGCGGTCTTACTGAATTTTTTATGTTTTGTGTGGGTGTGAAAGCGCCATGTGCACCAATGTTACTTCAGCGCTTTCTTCCATTGCTCTGTTTCTGCTGCGTTACAGCGAGGGATTCCCTGCCATTAAATTTAAAACCGAACACCCCCGCTACACCATGCCTTTACACACACACACACACACACACACACACACACACACACACACACACACACACACACACACACACACACACACACACACACACACACACACACACACACAACAACTGACACCATGTCCCGTATTTGCCAGTTAGCAGTCTGCCTGTAAACTAGCAAATCTGGCAGAGGTAGAGTCTGATTGATTGGCTAGAATAGGATAGAAAAGCCTTGCGCTCAGGAGCATATTCAAGGTGAATGACTCAGTGATGTAGTACTCAGAGACACCTGGTGAGACCCGATGACCATTGTGTGCGTGCAATGGTATGTGTGCTCAAAGAGTATTCTTATGTTCAAGGATTCTAATGTAACAAATATAACACAGGGTCTTAACCTGAAGGTGTATGTGTGTGTGTGTGTGTGTGTGTGTGTGTGTGTGTGTGTGTGTGTGTGTGTGTGAGCGCCTCTTTGTCACTTCTCTGATGTGCGCTATTATAATTTGCCTTGTTACCAATACCAGGTTACAAACCTGGATGATTATAGGTATAACATTGTATATTGTATATGTGCATGCAAATGTGAGCTTGTGTGTATGTGGCAGATCAGAAATAAGAGGCCTGTGTGTGGGCACATGATGGCAGGCGATTCTATAAACAATGTGACTCAGCCGCAGAGTGAGTTATGAAATTGAAATATAATGCTGTGAAGGAGAAAATTCATCCCTACAGTTTGATCTCTTAGTGTGTGTGTGCTGTGTGTGAGAAAGAATGAATATATGTGCGTTTGTGGATGCGCTCGGCATTAGTGTGCGACCGGCACAGATTGTCTCTGTGTTATCTGCAGCTACTAACCACTTCAGTGCTGATAAAAAAGGCCATGTTCTCACAGATGGGAAGTCTCCTTTGAATATCAAAGAGCAAGGAAAACAAAGATTTCCTGCATACAAAGTACACGAGCTGCCTCATACTTTAATGATTTCTTCTCTTTCTACAGGTTTCCATCCATTTATCTAAACAGAACTGGATAACAGCATTTCCTCCTTTTCAGGTCTAATTGTTCATTATATATTTAACAGGCTATTAGGGTGTTTATTAGAGTCACAATGATGGGCTTCAGGTACTTCTGCCCAAGGCTTTTAGTTACCACACTGCACAGGTGACTGCTGGAAGTTATTCACCCCGTATCAGTGATGGAGACCTGCTCGGGATAGCAGCCACATTCGTGCAGAGACAGATTAATGAAGCGTGTCAGGAAGAGGGCACAAACCTTAGAAATGCCATTTCACCAGGTTAATGGTCGTCTCGTGCTGTGTTATAGTGTCAGTATGTGTATGTCAGGGTGTCTGCATGTGACTGGATCATGTCCTGAGACACCGTTAGCTCAGTTTTCTGCCATCTCTCCCAGCCATCTGGGCTCTGGTCCTCAGCTGTGTTCTTGCTGAACTCTGATGCTCAATAACCCAGCATCTGCACATATCGCTGCAAGAGGGCTGCCATCCAAGCCGGTACCCCATGGTGGCAACCAGCCTTACTGCAGCTGTCACGGTAAACAAGCACCAAACCCCCTGGATCCTTGCTGTTATTGCTGCAGGGCACTGGGGGTAAAAAAGACAGATGACGCTCAAACGATTCCCACTTCAGCAGGAGCCATCAACCCACTACAGCCAGAGCTGGAGTTGACAGTGCGGCCGCTGCAGATCTTTAGTTGTTCGTTACGCACAGTCGCGTTACTCCCTTTTTATTCCCTCCCTCTTCAGTCTCTCTGCCCTTCCTCCCTTACAGCTACTTGCTCCTTTTCCTCGGCTGAGCTAAGCTGGGGGTATCCAGAGCGCTGCACTGCTGTGTGTGCGGTGGAGGAGGGTGAGTGCCAGGGGAAGAAAAGCTGGCTCAGAGCTCTGGTCATGTGCTCTGTTGTTGTTGCTGTTTCCTCAAGGAGGGATCCGTCCTGCAGAATAACACATTCGCTCACTGTGCTGCTGAGAGCCCAACAGCATCACCTACTCGAGTGCGGAGATACAGTGTATGCCATGATAAAAAGAAACTACTGAGATGCTGGATAATGACTACTGACCCCATCATATAAAGAGATTTTCTGTGAACTACGAATAACTGACTAAAAATGGCACGATTTAGACACAAACTCTCTTCTTTGATGTAATCGCAAAGTAAATATACTGTGCATACGACTATAGCTATATATTAATGTAATGTTTCTGGTCCATTGCTGTGTAAAGGCTGGAGGTCTTCCCAGTGGTAGGTTGTACCTACTCTTTTGCCATATTGTGATTCATGCGTGGGGAGACTGACTGCTAATCTGCTAATTGGCCAAATGAGGCTGAGGGATGCAAGGGAGAGAGACTGTAAAAGCTAAAGTGAGGGAGAGTGGGAGTGGCATGGTGTGAGTCACTGTGCAGTGTACTATACACTAGGTTGCTGGAGGCTTGACTCAAGTGAATGTGCATGTATGTTTATGTAGTTTGTGTTTGCTGGGCAGATTTTTAACCCAGATGGGGAAGAAATCTGGGACACTCTCTCCCACCCAGGCAGAAAATGAGACATCTCCCCAGCTACCTCATATCAGCCAATAAATAACCCCATCACACCTCAATCCTCAGTGCTAACAATCACACATGCATGATTAATCCTTCCGAGGTCACACAGAGTTCATTTCTAATCGTTAATTTATCACTTGAATATTAATGAGTCCGTCCACTCATTGGATACAAAGTGGTCTCTTTATTTCTGCAGTTTGTGGCGGAACCATCAGCTAATCTACGATAATGTTTCTGCCGTATTCCACAAGTCATTTGAAAGAAAAATGTGCATTATTATGTATGCTGTTAGTTCCATTTAAACATAATCAGAAGATTTAGATACTGTGATCATCAGTGGAAATGTTTTATGTGGCTCACATGTGTCACTAGGAAAGGGTTCATCCCTGTGTCTGACATTCATCCACAGTTTAAGTCATATTAGCTCATCAGTTCTAGTCATTATGCCAGAATTCAACTTCCTGTCTTTGGAGCCGAGTGACCAAACTGAAATTTTACACAAAGTATTATCAAAGTAAAATTATAGTCAGATCCATAACTGTATGTTTACGATCGCACAGTGAAGACAGCAGAAAAATAAATAGCCTATTTAGTATTTGCATATGTACAATCATGTAGCGTTTACAGAGTCTGTAGTTTGGTCAATAGCAAACACGCTGCATGATAATCATGTTTGAGCACGCTTTGCTTGCATGCAGGTAAACAGTCAGTGTGGAGAACAAAAAAGAAATCGCACTTTCCAAAATGTATTCTCTGTGTTTTTCTGCACTTGTAAACACTGACAGGCAGGAGGAAATCAAAATTGTGGCATGGATCACCACTGGTTACACATCAAGCCAGCAGTCTAACTTATGAGTTGCCATATTGGTATTTGTTTGACTCTTCATTTAAACATTGTTAAGTTTAAAAAAATGTTTATTTAATCACCATGTCCAGGCTGAGATACAACTGTTAACAAACTCCTTGTAATTTTACCTTCAGACCTAAACTACAGGCATCACTTTCAATGTCCCTTAGGTGAATTTAATCCAGTAATAACTATCCAAGCAGCTATTTATACATACAGTAACGTCACACATCTCCTGTGAAGATGTCCTGAGGTATTAAGAGAAACAAAAGCAAAAAAAACTTTGGATGGTTGAGGAAAACTGGGTCGAAGAAAACAGGATGATAAAACACAGTCTCTCCTGGAAGAAACACTTTAAATATATTAAAACCTACAGACTTATGATATATGCCAATACTTTACCCAAAATTCCCACTGAAATGAGTGTGATTCCTGTGTCCAAAGAAATATGCACATCCCTTCCTGCTGAGCAAAGAGGGCCAATTTCTGGAATGAAGCCTGTCCCTTGTCCACTGCCCTTGCAGTGATTTGATGTGACTGGATGGAGTTCAGAGGGAAGGGTAATATCTGAGAGCCCAACAGAGACAGACCAGAGCTGATGTTTCTGAATCACTGGGTCAGTGGGTCACAGACATCACTGGACATCTAGAGAGCCAACAACTCTCTGTGTTTTTTTTTTTCAGAGCTCCCGAGGAATCGCTCATGATTGCCAAATGCAGCTGTTGAGAACCGCGACTGGCTCAGCAACACACAAACACGCAAACTCAGACACATACGCAGACTCACAGTGTGCTGATACAGGAGTAAGCCCCTCTGAGAGTTGTACACACAGAGCACAGACCCTCTGATACAGAGGAGCACCTAGAGACTGAGGCCGTGTTTAAACTCCATTACCGCCAACGACTCTCTAATTAAACCAATGTTTTAATTAGGATTTGGACAACCAGGAACGAGGAGGGATAATAACGTTCATTTATCCAACAGAGAGGGTGTATTTCACACAAGTTACACCTACAATATGCAGGGTGGACAGCTTTGTATTTGATCTGCCATTTTAAGCAGTACATTGCTAAGTGTGACGCAGGCGTCAATATTTATCAGTTTTATAGGAACACAATAGAAGCAAAGTAGACTATTAGAAGTCTGCGATATGAAATCTTACTTATGTAAATGTTCAAAAGTTTACTTAACAAGATGCAGTTAAAGTATGTTAGAAACTGCATGACCACAAATAGATTAATCAGCTTTCAAATGTCATTTTTCAGTACAGTTAACTACAAGTTAAGATTGCAGATTGATGCAGTGGTGTTGTTTCCTCTCTAGTATACTTCAGAATTTGACCAAAATACAATCACTGATTAAATTTCCTCTGTTGCTCTCCAGCACTGGTTTGCATTCTAGTGATTTGAGAGTAAAACCTGCAGGGGGCTGATAGAAGCTCTCAGCTAAACAAGGAGGTAATGGTCTTGATTGAAGCATAGTAGACTGACCAGGTCTGAAATGCAGAATAACAAAATTTTAATGACAGCTTAACGGGTTCAGCCAAGAGTCAAACTTGGGAGAAAAATCTTTTATTTACTCCAGTCTGCTTTACCATGAACACTTAAAGGCTTTAAAAAAAGGAGGAATATGTTGGTTTGTTGAATGTGTTGCCATGAATGCCGAATGAAGGTAATTACATTTTAAGGTCATTGTGTAGTAGCTCTTGTTGTGGCCACTAAGTGAGCTGCAGTCAGCATCCTGTTGCTTGCACTAATGCTAGGTATGTAGGCCTGGGCTAACATACTAGGCAAAGCAGTGATAATGCATAACAATGAACAGAACCGACTGAAGTCATGTTGATAAGTTACTAAAGGTACATTGTTACTGTAGTCCGACTGTATATGTAAGACAAGAAGCACTCAGCTGGAAAACTTCACCATTGCAGCTCACTCTCTCGACAGTATTTACTTTTAAAGGAATTGTAACGTGTTTTTTATATATTAATTTTGTTTTCTTTATCTTTTTAAACATACTTTAAGAAGTTTGGAGTGCAATAAAAATCACATGAGGATTGCATGACAGATATTTACTTTTATAACGCAAACATTATGCAGGAGTAGTGGATGGGTAATAGCAGTAGAAGTAGGCAGCTCTTTCTCCTGATGATCTCTTTAAAGATGTAACACATTCTGGGGTCAGCTTGAAAGAAAGGCAGCTGTGAAATGTAAAAGTGAGGTCACAGGTCAAATATGACATGATATTTACATGCAAACAATAAAGTTATATTTAGAATCCACATGTACCTGTATCACTTCCTAAATGCTGTCAATACTAACAAAGGCGGTAGAATTTTAAACATAGTTTTAAAAATGTTTGACCTTATTTGACCTTGAAGAAGAGGTCAGAGGTCCAAAGCAAGTGATGTGACTACATGCCAGTAAGAAACACTTTTAAATAACTCTATAGAGCATTGTTATCACTTTGACCTTCAGCGCAATCTATTGACCTTGAAGGAGAGGTCAGAGGTTAAATGTGATATGATAGTTCAAATCTTTATAAGGTACTTTCTATATGTTTGCAACACACACCACACTTTTAAGAACCATGGTTTCTCAGTTATGACGCTTTTTGTTTATTTATGACCAACAAATCATTAAGTTGAACTTGAACACCTCAATGGATGTAAACCAAATTTTAATGGATCGTTAACATGACCTCACTCTACACCCCTACAAAGTTTAATCAGGATGAGTTCAAAGCTTTTTGAGATATCGTGTTTACAGCCTTAATGACACAGAGGTAAGTATATGCTGTGGCTGAGCAGTATTTTTCTCAGCCATACTAACTTCCGGTAATAAAGGTGAAGAGCCACCTTCACCTTTATTGTACAGGCTTGGGTACAAAAATCAAGAACTTTCTGTTTCTCTTCGTATCATTAATGGGGCTAATATTTACTATATATATTTCCTTTTTTAGTGCACTATTTGTCTTATGCGTGAATATCCATGTGGATTGAAAATGTTACTAACCGTGATTCACCCCAATGAGAACAGCTGGCTTGGTCACATCTCTTTGCAAGATTTCAATGTTATGGTGTCTGACACAGCACAGAGATGTCCAAGGCGTCCTTCATTAAGGGCTAACACCTTAATGAGGTTAGTTAGCCTACATAAGTGGAGCGCGCCCTGTTAGATTCAAGTGAAATGGCAGCACGGACTCAGAGATATGCTGTTATTCTCCTTGATATTTATTAATATCCGTCCTTTAATTAATTAATACATCACCAAACATAAAGAAAGTACAGAATATGTAAAAAAAATATATACGTATTTATAAATATATTCCTAAAACAATTGTCAATTCAATTTCTTGGTTACAAACAGCCATTAAACCCTCTGTTTATATCATTTTTTATATATAAATTATTGACTCTCCTCACTGGTGTAATTAAAGATTATTTAGACTGCCACTCATCAGTGCTGCATCACTAACATCGTGTAGTTATGTGTGACTGTGAGAGGCGATTGGTTGACGAACATAAATTGTTTTATAAAAGTGTTATACATATGTTATAAAACATTGCCATCTGTTTGTCTTTGTAAAAGTGGAATCACAAGATTTTGTGTGTTTGTTTTTTGTGTGGTGTGTATTGGAATCCACTGTGCAGTGAGCCTCTATTTGTTGACATTATCAGATTGTATTTCTAAGGTGATTCTCACCAGTTTTACGCACTGCTGGTGCTGAGGAGCAGAAAAGGATGAGACTTAAAGGTGATTGGATTTTCCTGGAAAATCTATCCAGATTCATCGAGATTGAAAAGGCTGAGAGGAATTCAGGGAAATGTCCAGATTTTTATGTGACATTAAAATCTGTTCACACATTTGCCAATAAGTGCTTAGTGGATGTATTTATTATAATTCAGGTGTGACACTTGTGGTTTCATCTGAGTTATTGGTTTTCTTTTGGAGGTGGGTCTTACTACTACTTTTATAAATAAAGTGTAAAAATGATTTGTTAATGTAGGCACACAAGAGAAAAATATCTCCCTTATTAGTTTTTAACCATGTCTTCATGAACATTTTGTGGAAGCAGTTTTGTCACTGAATGTAATTAAGAATAAATATTAATGTTTCTTTCTCTTCTCCCCCCTCTTCCCTCTCTCTGTGTGCCTCTCTGTCTCTCTTGTTCAACGCGTTCTCAGCGTCAGATGGCGTGCCAGTCCAAAAGGATGGGGAACAAGTAAGTCTTCAGTGATTCCTCCTGCTCATCCGTGTTGTTGACTTCCTCTGACAGTGAACTGTTTTCCACACCACCTGAGGAACCAACATGGCCACACGATGAGCTGTAACACCAGTGCTTATGCTAGTAGATTAGCGAAGTAGATCACGCCATGGCAATGTCAGTCGCTCCCGCTACACTTCCATCGCCAAGATGGGGTGGTGTGGCTGGATGACTGAATAATCGCTGGTTTGGTTGGCTTATTGCTGTTGCTAGGATGTCTGAAGCTTGTTATAGCTGTCTGACAGAGTCACTCCTCAGTGCTGGTTCAAAGCAGAATGGCAGAGGCATCACTCCTCTCTTTCTCCAACTTCCTACACATCATTATCACTGTACATTTTCCTCTCCTCTCCTCTCCCGCTGCATTACTGATCTCATGCTCTAAAACTGATGCCTCTGAGAAAGGACACAGGAGCAGGATCCATTTTGGACTAAAGTGTAGAGACCTTCACTTTTCCACCAAATGCACTGTGGACTGATTGCATCATTTATTTATGTGTCGTGCCCCAGAATGCCCCCGTGGTTCTGCAGAGAGGGGAAAAAAGACACACACACACACACAAACACTTTCTATACATATATATCAGTGTTGTCAGGGCTATTGGAAAAGAACATAGGGAAAGCTGCTCCAGGCAGCCCAGCTCTCTCCTCACACCCACTCCTGTGAATGGAGAGCGAGACAGGGACGACCAGAGAGCGAGTGATGGAGGAAGTGGGAGCAAAGAATAGAATTACATGAGGGAAGGAAGAGGCAGACATTGATTAACATAAAGCATCTAGATGTAGCTGAAGGAGATTATAAACACTCCCTTCTCACCACACTCTCATTATTATATTATCTTAACCTAGAATTGAATTACATAATCTTTACATTTTACTCTATTGACCACTGAAGATAATTCACAAAGTTTTGTAGTTTTTCGATAAAGTGCTTGACGTGTAGAGAATAAAGCACTAGAACGTGACTAGCAGAGCAGTCAGTAAGACTAACAAAGAACTGTGTTTACATTGAACTTTAATTCATTTCTATAATTATTTAACATTACACTGTTATTTTTAATGTAGCTAAAAATTCTAATTCTAATTTATTTACTTCGAGTTGAGCATATTTTACGTTGTATTATTACTTTTTTTTAAAATTTGATGTGTTGCAGTATGTGAAAATAGATGCTGAGAATACAATGAGGAGACATTACTATAAGCTAAATATATAGTATAGTGTTTTCTCTGGGACCTATACCTGCAATTACAAAAACATGCAGAAATGTACTAAATTTCCATGAAAGTCACTTTAATTTTTTTTTATTACTGAAAGAATAACAAGCATATTATGTTTGGAAGTGCATGGAGTTTTTTTTCACATCACAAAACTGGTGCGGCACCTTTACCTCATGTAATTAGTAAGCCTGCATGGGTGCAGACTCAGTATTGAGGGAAGTCTTTATTCTACTTTTACTTAAGGATAGTTGGTTTGGAACAGGACTAAATGTGGCAGATCCTTCGCATGAATTTGAAATAGCATGACAGTGTAAGGGCCGGACTGGAATGACTTTCCCGAGTTTTAATTCCTGATTAAATGGAGGTTTAAAAGAAACACAAAGCTACAGGCAGCAGGTAGTTAACTAAAAACAACTAGTCTAAAAATGAAAATTCCAACTATCAGCACCATATGTTGTTTGTTTAATCTGCATAAATGTGCAAAAAAAAAAGAAGAAGGGCCACAGCTGTTTTTCTAATTACAGGCTATTTCTTCTCAGGTGACACTCTGTTGAGTCTGCAGATTGACCAGAAAAAATAAGCTAATGACACAAATCTAGGAAAAGAGGGATTTGAAGACTAATTAAGCATTTAAATGTTAATTAGTGAGTTTAAGAGGTGCTTTTAGGGAGACTTTGTGCCAGGCTACATGTTCCCAGGTTTATGCAAACTAGCTGATGTATGTAATCACTGACGTGATGTTAGTGATGCCTTTACTGAAGTGAAGGATCTTCAGACTTGTGCCATCAGTGCAGCTTGCATTGCATTTATCCAGAAGAAAGTAGACCTGGAGCTTTCTGACAGTCTTGACTGTCTGTCTGCCGCTTGTGTACATCAACAGTAAAGGGGACAAAATATCAGCTCAGCCAGTAGCACACCAGGGTTCCCAGTGCGGTTAGTATCAGTCCAGCTGATAGAGAGAGTGTTTATCTGCTTTGTTCTCAGCGTCTGCCTTCACCACACGCACACATAAACACATAATGTCCCCTTCCTCCTGAAAGCCTCAGTCCCCTGTCTGTGTGCAGGATCAGATACAGTTCAACACACTATTGATATCTCGCTCTCGCAAACACACACAGTTTTCTGCTGGCTTTCAATGTTTCTGGCAGCACATGTAACCGAAGAGGAAATTCATTCATCCGTAGCGTATTCAGTTTGCTTTACACAACTAAGCAAATATAAACTGATCCCTGTTTAATCCCCTCCCTTCTCCCTGTCATTCTGGCTCTTCACTTTCCTTGTTCCTGGAAAATCCTGTGTGTCTGCCTCTTATTTTCCTCTCCCTTCTCCTAATTTCTTCCTCCGCATGCTTGATGTGCAATCAACCCCTCCGTCCTCCCCCCACTCCCCCACTCCCCCAACCCCGATGCATGTCAATGTCCTCTCTGTCCTGTCACTCTCTTACTCTTTCCTGCTCCTCCTTTCCCCATCCCTCTCTCCTCCTATTTCTCTTCCTCAGCATGGACGTTCAGAATTTTCATGGGAAGGAATCAATGTAAGTGTTGTGGCATCATTCCTTCATCTACTACTTTTCTCTCCCTATCTATTTGTTGCTTTTGCACGTTTTGATTTATGACACCCCCACCTCCTGAGCCGTATAGTCCGTCTTGCGGTTTATTATACTGGTGTGAGCACAATCAGAAACCCTAGATTTATATGATATTTATTTTGTAGAATATCTCTTGAATCAAGATTTGGGAAATGCAAATTCTGTCTCTTGTATTAACCCAACACCTCCATCACTTGTCCTCTCCACTCACCCCTCTGACACACACACTGTCATGTCACACTGTCTCTGTGTGGCCTCTCACACCATCCATGCTGTCCTTTTCTCCACACTTTCCTCCTCCATTCCTCTCTCTTCTCTCCTTCTAGCTGTCTATGGAAGACACCACATCAATCCTGCCCCGGCTCAAGAGGAACTCAAACGCCTATGGCATCGGGGCTCTGGCTAAGTCTTCTCTGTCAGGTGTGTCAGGTGTGTGTCTGTGCTGTAACTGGTAAACGACCCCATGCTGGCTCTGTCCTCAGACGGGCCCTGGAGTCAGCATGGTACCCTAAATGGGTTCCCCTGTATCACTTCCTCTCCACGCTGTGATATCAGTCGTCAATGACTCCTCGTGAGTCATTGACGGAACAAATTCAGCTTCAAAAACAACACACACATACACACACACACACACACACACACACACACACACACACACACACACACACACACACACACACACACACACACACACACACACACACACACAGCTTGTTGCTCTAAGGAAAGGTGAGTGGGAAGTGTAGTTTTTTATGTTAAGTGGTTGTGAAATTGTGCTGTTCTGAGCAAGTATTAGTATGGATGTTTTGACTGTGCAAAGTGCCGTGTCAAACAGAGTTAGTGTAGTGAAGTGCTTTCTTTTAGTGCAGCGTTTTTTGGTTTCATCCAGCTGTTTTGTGTAGTGCAGTTTATTTGAGTGCAGTGAATTGTACCGCAGTACAGTGTAATGAAGTCCAGCTGCTATACCGTGTGCTGTGGTACGGATTTGTCCTATAATTTATTCATGAATCCCATCGTCATGTGCTACCATCAGAGAGAATCAGGCAGCCAGGGATTTACAGTACATGTTAGTCGCGTGGAAATATGGAGCAGAGCTGTTAAACAGATATGAGTTTGTAGTGGCATGGCACCAGGAAATTAAATGTATGTTCAGCAGCTTTGAGTTTTCCGAAGCGCAATAAAGAGAAAGAGAGGAGTTTTTTTGTTTACCCGGCGCAGCTTAGCAGAGGTGTGAAGAAGCTATCATGTCAACAAGCCAACCTCTCATTATTCATGCCACACAGCCGCCTCACCCCAATTAACCTGCTCCATCCCATGATGCACCTTTGTCAGACAAGACACGTCTCCTGCCGTCTCCCCTCCATGTGATGTTAACAGTCTCATTAAACACGCGAATGTCACCTCCACAACCCTTTTTCATTTCTCTGAGCTTATAATGGGTGCTCATGAAAACCCTCTTTTAACTACAGACTTTTGAATAGTTGGATTTGGCTGATAATGTTTTCCTTACGAGCAGTTATTAATTTAAGATATTCAATATTTTAAGAAAATGAGCAGTCTCAAACATCCCAGAGGCGTTTGGGTATTTTGTTTACTTCTTAAAGGCGGGCCTATTGTGGTTATCCTTGTTTATTTCTCTAAAGATAAATGTATAGATTGATATTCACTAGCAAGGACTAAAGCCCCAGATGCGAATGAAAATGTTTGTTAATAACGAAGCAATGAACTATGCCACAGGCTCGCTGAGGCGGTGGATCCCTTGATACCTTTGAGAGAGGCTTACAAGCAGAGAAAAAGTGATGATGGGCCAAATAGGCACTTATAGAAATACGGCTGGAAAAGGAACTGTTGTGGGTGTGGTCCTGCTCCTGAACTTTAGATAAATAATCTTGAATAGGCTTATACACTGGTACAGTTCTGGATGCTAATATTAAATATGGTTAAAGTTTTAAATAATGAGGTCAGCGTGTGTGAAAGTAATCCCAGCAGGCCAAAAGCTCAGGCTTCACATTGCTCTAATCGCTCACTTTCAGACTACTTCAGACACGTCAGTGAATGCGGATATCCTTAATGTGGTTATCTCAGGGACACAGCTCTGGCTGTGAGCACATGAGCTCCACCACCTGCTGTTCAAACCTTTTGTTTGCAAAGGGCAGCCAATCAAAAGAAAGCTGGCTCACAGGTAAGGTGGATTTCAGGGGAGACAAAGTGAAACTGTATGTGATGAACAGAGAGGCTAAACCAAGGCACAGTGTAAGATGAGAGAGTTTTATTTTGATCCCGAGTCATTTAAAGCCACTCCAGTGAAGTCCAAGAATTAAAACGTGAGTTAATAATGAGCCTAATAGGTCCTGTTTAACATCAAAACAAATATATATAATACATCAGGCGCTTTTGTTGTAAATGATCCTTAAAAATGGGAACGGTATGCTATACTTAAACTCGTTCTGGTTAATCATGTGAGGTAAAGCCAATTTCAGACACAACAACTCCAACACTGAAAGGTTTATTATTTATATGACAGTTGCTTTAATCAATTTATCAGTCGAACCGTGCCGGATATCCATATTTCCATGAGCCATCACATCATAGCGTCATACCCTCCTCCTCCCAAAACCAGTGCACACTTGATAATAACGAATCTATCTTATGTCTCTTCCTTCCTCTTCTTTTGTTTTTTCCCCCATTTTGTTCCCCATCTACCGGTTCATTCTCTACTCCTTCCCTCAACTCGGCTAATCACCTCTCTCTAAACCTCTGGTCTTTTAATTTCTCTTACTTCCACCCATTTTGTTTAAATTGGCCACCCTCCCTCCTCCTTCTGCTCCTTCCTTGTCTGGGTCTTTCTCCTAAAACAGGTGTCACACGCACAATGAAGGAAAGAGTGACCAAGCCCACAGCCATGGCCCAGGGTCGTGTCGCTCACATGATTGAATGGCAAAACTGGGGCATGACGACGGTGGGTTCGGGGAGCGTCCTCCAGTCCCGCATCACTACCCAGGAGCGAGAAAAGGAGCGGCGGCTGGAGAACGACGCCTACAGTGACCTCAGTGATGGGGAGAAAGAGGCTCGCTTTGCAGCAGGTCGGTTGGATGAGGACAAGAGTTTCACACCTATTAACTGTCATCAGCCACTTGAGTGGTACTGCAGGTCTTAGTAACAATTATCCTGACTTGCCCTCTGAATTCTCACCTCAGGCATCCTGCAGCAGTTTGCAATCTCAGAGGCAACGCTCCTGGCGTGGTCGTCAATGGATGGTGAGACTCCGCAGTCAGGATCAAACCAGGGAAGCGTGGCTCACCTCAGTGAGGTCAACCAGGAGAGCATCACCAGTCGAGGTAAAGGACTACAAATATGTCTGAGGCTTAAAGTCCAGGAAACAGCTGTTGGTGAAACACAGCCACATCATTTATGAGTAAGAAAATGGAAGAGGTTGGAAAGTGGCAAATCAATTTTAAACAGAGTAGTTAGAGTATTGTGTTACAGCGTCTCGTCTCTCTAGACCAGAGATGTCAAACTCACTTTAGATTGTGGCCAACAGACAGCCCGCTCTGATCGTAAGTTGCCTGGACAAGTGAAACTCCTCTTTCTGTAAGCGTAAGCAAGTTTAATAAAACAAACAATGCACTGCTTTCTTTACATGACAAGAAAGTGCTGCTTTGGCCATAAACTGCAAGAAATAATTTGGTAAATTTAGAGAAAATGTTCTGTTAGCTCGTTGCGCAGACTGTCCTATAATCATAAAACAGAAAAGTTTTGTTAATTGACTGAATGTCCTCTTTTTGTTTTCTTGGGCTTTTTTTTAATTTTAATTTTTTATAATGAACCCACTGTAAAAGTCATAAATTTCTATAGTAGATGGCGTAAAAACAGGATCTTTCCTATTTACTTATTACTTATTTACTTGTATATTTCAAACCAGTAGGAAAAGCTGTAAAACTTATGAAAACACAGAAGTCTGGAATTTATGCCAATCTTCCATTTTCCAGAACTGTCCAGTGGGCCAGATTGGAGACTTAAGCAGGCCACTTCTGGCCCCCAGACCTTATTCTAAGGAGCTTGGAAAGAAAAGCGTCTGGACTTTAGATGGGGATGGACCATTTGCAGTCTATCTGCATCTTAAGGACAAAGGTCACTCCTTTGAGGATGCCAGTGTTCACATTTTGGACAGAGAGGACAATTTGGTTTGAAAGAGGAGTGAAAGAAGCCATCTATGTCCACTGTGAATAGCCATCTTTGAACAGAGGTGGTGGTTTACTACACCAACTGTTTACCATCTATAATCCAGTTTTGAGATCCCTTCCCAGATGCCTTAACGCCCACTCACATCCTGGGCCTTCTGACCTCAGGAAATTGCATGATAGGGCGGGGCCAGGTTTCGCAGTGAGTTCACCCGAAACTCTGACCTACACCCGTTTTCACACCTTGGCTCGTGTGATTAGGTAGAGGATCATTAGGGGGTCAATTGTCCCTCTTAGGGGGACACTCCAACGGGGCTTAAATCTGGGACTCTCCACCATTTGACCTTAGAACTGAAGAAGCTTCTCGGATCAGAGGCGAAACGACTTCAAGCAACTTAAAGAAGTCCAGATGCTCTTCTTTCCAAGCTCCTTAGACCACGATGACCTGGATGACTGAGAACCTTCACAGACCCCAGACTAGACTTGTAGTCAAGACCGCCTAAACCAAGACCAAGACAATACCAAGACCAGAGGTTATCGAGACCAAGACAAGACCAAGACCAAGACAGACTGAGTCAAGACCAAGACAAAGTCGAGACGAGACCAAGACAAAAAAGTCTTTAAACTGCAGCCAGATGCTGCTTCGTTTACGGGTGTCAGGCATATTTATGTGTCTTTGCGATGCACTCGCACACCCCTCCTCACCGCTGTCTACTGTCTCACTCACTCACTGAGAGGACAGACGCACGCTCCACTTGACTGTCGCGTCTCTCACCCTCTCTGTTTTTCACATAATGATATTATCCTATATCCTCGCATGTGATTGGCCACAATATGGAGGGATTGGAGCATAGCTGAGCCACTGTGTGAGACCTGAGCAGCTAAAGGAAATTAAGTGAGGAGCTGGCTCTCGCTCAATGGGAGTCGACTCTTCTGATTCACTACAAAGCACTCTCTAACTCTCTAAGCACGGCTCTTAGAGCTGATGCTTTTGCGAATGACACATTATCGAACATTACCTTGTGTGTCATGGATACTGTTGAGTCCAAATCTCCTGACCTCTATGCCAATCTGAGACAGCAAGACCGAGACAGCGAGACCAAGACAAGACCGAGGGATCAGGACCAAGACAAGACCAAGACCAAGACCAAAGTCTGTCGAGACCAAGACAAGACCCAGACCACGTAAAAGTAGTCTCGAGACGGGTCTCGAGACGGGTCTCGAGACATCCAACTCTACCTCAGACCTTATGTTTGACACCTCTGCTCTAGACTTTAGGCCATTTCAGTTTCCAGCATGAACTTTTGGAAGGTAAACCCAGACACTGTATCGATATAAACAGTGATTTTGGATATTTGCAATTTACTGCAATGTTGCCTTAGCACAGACTTCTGAATGCAGAAAATTAGAGTAAGTGCTTTGCTGAGTTAAAATAGACTTTCTTAACTGCACCCTGAATGCATTCGTCTTAACTGATCCCATCGTTTTTAAGTCAGACACTTGGCAAAATATGTGGCTGTGAGCCCACTTTATAGCCCTCCAACTTTGAGTAAGAAACACTGGAGGCAATCAAAGCTCTGTCTGCACTATACAGTTTGACAAAATGATGACTCAACAGTGCGAGGTGTGCCAGTGTTCAACTCTGTTCGGTTCATACTGGAGAGTTTCTGTCATAACATTTTCACCCAGTGTGGAAAGATTTCAGCTGAGTTTTTTTCAGAGTAGTTAACAGCCAGATATACATTTATCTCAACAGCTATTAGCTTTAACTGTTGGTCAAGTCGTAATTTCAAGATTTTAAGAAATTGCTCATTCTTTTTCCAATTCCAGCAAATTTGAAAAGTGGGATTTTTGTAAAAATCATAAAACACAGTGTTCCTGCGTCCATCTGCTGCCCCCATTTTGAAGAGTGCTAACAGCTGCCACATTTTTTTATTTCCTGCAGATCAGATATTGCACCACTCCTCAGCGGAGGTGTGGCCTCACACATACGTCTCCCAGGGCCACTACTGCCTCTCCTCTTCTGACGCTTGGGAGCCCATCAACAACGATCCCTCCGTTGTGGCGTCTCCCCCTGCTGGCTCCTACGTTATGGGTACGGAGGGCTACGATGGGCAGGCCGCAGCTCACTTCCTGTCTCAGCAACAGCAGCAGCAGTTCACTCTCCAGCAGAGTCAACTACAACAGCTGCAGCAGATCCAACAGTTTCAGCACTACCACCAACAGCAGCTTCTGCAGTATCAGCAACAGCAGGTGATTGATTGAGAGTGCCGCCGTCTGGGTTTTAATCCAAATGAGACACTACATGTTGCTGCTAATGCGTAAGGCTTGAGTATCAGAGATGGTTGTTATAAAATACTGTCTGGTAAAATAAATCTATCAACACATTATTTTATTTATTTGTTCACTTTTGTATAGGCACAAGTACAGCACATGAACAAACCCACACATCACAGCATTTATAGACTAAAAAAGCTGGGCTTTTATTCAGAACATGTTCTCAGAAACTCTTACCTCCTGGGTTTCATGCTCAGTCTGAAATTCGCTCTTGACTGTGGAAATAGAAATTCAACAAAATAATCTTAACTCGACATTTTTCTATCTAATCATCTCCTTTTATTCGTTTTTGTTTTTGCATTACTTCATAGAAAAGATTTTAGCCTAAGCAATGACTCAACCGCATCTGATGTGAACGCTGACACACCTCACACTGTTGAGTCATCACTCTTGTCAAGAATCCCTCATTAAATGCTCAGCTGAACCTGCAAAAATATGACATTCTTCCAAAGGGACGCATCCAAATCATTTTTTAAACAAAAATAAAAAGAATTCCATGCATGAGGATGGAATTTCTTATACTGTACAAAAAGATCTGCATATCACCTCTGTTGCCTAAGGAAAACAAAGTCAGCTTACTGCATACTGACATGGGGAGCATGTCATGAAACATTCAAGCTGGCAAACAGGTCGCACTGCTCATTCCTCACATTTTACTGATTAGTCTTTTCTGTGTGTTTCAAGTCTCTGGAGCACAGGCTACACAGTGCCAACCACTCTTTGCAAGCAACACCCAACAGCACCATCCACAGTCTGGTTCATCAAATTCACCCTCCGCTGGTTGATCTGTGGAACACGGGGCAGATGGAAACCTATCAGGCAGAAGCCGGCGGGTACATGGGTGTGGCGGCGACAGTGGAGCCAAGCCTGTGCGTTCCCACTGGTGAAGAGATAGTAGGAACGGAACACTCCCCGCTACTGGAACAGCAGGAGGAGGAGGAGGTCAAGGTGAGTTGAACATGGGGTTGCATTACATAAAATTATCTCTTCAGTGATTAATATTTGATTTTGTAGCTTTCTAAGCGAGTTCTCAGAGGCACCAGACTGGAGGTTTAGTTCTGCTTACTGCAACATGTGTGTCATTTCTGTTTTAAATCTGCAGACTGTACTTAAAGTTTTGTCTCGAATCATTTAATCATAAGATTGGTTTGATTTTATGCACGTGTAGCAATCTAAGATCAATTTGTCAATAGAGGGGATACTGATTGACATTTTTGAAAAGAATTGTCTGCCAGTACTTTAATTCAGTTCAGTTTTCTTTGTACGCATAGCACCAAATCACAACAACATTCACCTGAAGTTACTTTATATTATAAGCTAGAAAACCTACAATAACAGAAGAAACCCCAACCATTAGACGACCCCCTTTGAGCAATCACTTGGCAACATTGGAAAGGAAAAACTCCCTTTTGACAGGAAGAAACCTCTGAGTGAACCATGGTCAGGAACGGGCAGTCATCTGCTGTGGATGGTTGGGGGAAATGGCAAAAAGAGGAAAGTGAGGATTTCTAGCTTTTCCTTGGGTACATTTAAAAGTTTTATTACGCTAGCCGGGCAGCTGTGTTCTTGGTTAAGATACTGAACCCATTTTTCCCCCGAGACATCGATCAGGGTGCGAGTATGTGCATGATTGTTAGAAGGGTTAACACCATCACATCCAGAAGGTCCTGGATTAGGATTTGCTGGTCAGATGGGGCTTTCCCATGTGGAATATTCATGTTGTAACAACTATGTCTATGGCTATTGATGGAATTTTGGAATGTTTGACTATTGAGATTATGAATGACAAAAAGAGAAATGTTATAATAAGTTGCATATATCGGACACCCAGTTCAAGTATTGACACTTTTAATGAATGGATAGAAAAAACGTTTGCTTCGGTGAACCAAAAATTACTATTTATCTGTGGTGATTTTAATATTGATTTGCTAAATCCAACAAGGTTAAAAGCCATTGATGACTTTACTGACACGATGTACAGCTTATCACTATATCCAACAATAACAAAGCCAAGCAGAATAACTTCACATAGCGCCACTATTATTGACAACATTTTTACTAATGTCATGGATTTCCAAATTAATAGTGGCCTGCTTGTCTGTGATATAACTGACCACTTACCAGTTTTTACTTTGTGTGACTGTGATTTAAAAAAAATAGATACCAAGATCATGATAGCAAAGCGAACAATAAATGAAAAAGCAATTCATGCCTTCAATTTCGATTTAGCACAACAAGATTGGAGTTCGGTGTATGAAGAGTCAGATGTGGACAAGGCTTATGATAATTTCCTAGATATTTTTACTATGTGGTACAATAAACATTGTCCTGTAAACGAACACATGACAAAGAAAAAAAAGATAAAAAGTCCTTGGCTCACAAAAGGAATTATTAATGCTTGCAAAAAGAAAAACAATCTGTATAAACAGTTCATCAAAGTAAAAACAAAAGAAGTGGAACAAAGATATAAAGCATATAGAAATAAATTGACTGATATTATAAGAACGAGCAAACAACTTTATTATAGAAGAAGATTATATGAAAATAAAAACAATATAAAAGGAACTTGGGATGTGTTAAACAACTTAATTAAACAAGGATCTTCTGGAACATCATATCCTGAATATTTTACTGATGCAAATGGTGAAAATCACAACATGAGTAATATTGTCGATGGGTTCAATAAATTCTTCATAAATGTTGGCCCTGAACTAGCAGCAGACATCCCGTGTCATAAAAATGAAAATATCAGTAATATAACATCAAATCCCTTTTCACTGTTCCTCTCAGCTACAAATGAGCAAGAAGTAATAAATATCACATTAAAATGTAAAAGTAAGTCTTCAATGGATTATCATGACATAAATATGTCTGTAGTTAAACAGGTTATTCTGAATATTGCTAGTCCCTTAACATATATCTGTAATTTATCATTTCAGTCCGGTTGTTTTCCAAAAAAAATGAAAATTGCGAAAGTAATGCCACTATATAAAAGTAATGACAAACACAGTTTTACCAATTATAGGCCTATTTCTCTACTGCCTCAATTCTCAAAAATTCTAGAAAAACTTTTTAATTCAAGATTAGAAAAATTCCTTGAAAAACATCAAATAATAAATGTTGGTCAGTATGGTTTCAGAACGCAAAGAACCACTTCAATGGCGATAATTGAGGCAGTAGAAGAAATTACTGATACACTGGATAAAAATAAATATGCAGTTGGTATTTTTGTTGATCTCAAAAAGGCCTTTGACACAATCAATCACTCAATATTATTGGATAAATTGGAAAGATATGGTATTCGAGGGAAAGCTGGTAACTGGTTAAAAAGTTACCTAACGGGTCGGGAACAATATGTTAGCATAGGGCATTACCATTCAGAGAAACTTGGTATTACATGTGGTGTTCCCCAAGGGTCAGTGTTGGGACCAAAACTTTTCAATGTATACATAAATGATATTTTTGATGTTTCTCAAGTACTTAAACTCATACTGTTCGCAGATGACACCAACATATTTTTCAGTAGCGATGATTATGCTGATCTTGTAATGACCGTAAACAGGGAGCTAAAATTAATAAAAAAATGGATGGACATAAATAAATTATCATTAAATATAAATAAAACTAAAGCAATGTTTTTTGGTAATTTAAAATATAATGTAGAATTACCAATTATCATTGAAGGTGTACCAATTGATAATGTGAGTGAAAACAAATTTTTGGGAGTCGTAATTGATAACAAAATTTCATGGAAACCCCACGTCAGACACATAAAAACCAAAATTTCCAGAAGCCTCGCAGTTTTGAACAAAGTGAAACCATACCTTGATAAAGATGCACTTCGTACTCTGTACTGTACTCTGGTTCTTCCATAGCTTACATATTGTGTGGAAGTGTGGGGAAACACATATAAAAATACAACTAATCCATTAGTCACAGTACAGAAACGAGCACTGCGTATTATTCACAAGGCTGGTTATCTAGATCATACTCACAAATTCTTTCTTCAGGCAAAGTTACTTAAATTCCAGGATCTGGTTAATTACAATACATCCATAATTTTGTATAAAGCTTTTACTAAACTTTTACCGGCAAATTTACAAACTAGATTTGAAATTCGAGAAAAGGTTTATAATGTGAGAGGCTTTGGAGAATTCAAATTACCCAGAACTCGAACAACCCGTAAAGGTTTTTGTGTGTCTGTATGTGGTGTGAAAATCTGGAACAGTCTGAGTTTACAATTGAAACAATGCAAAAATATTCATAGATTTTAATTTCTCTACAAACAGTTGGTCTGGTCACAGTATACTCAATGATGCTTTTAGTGTGCTCTGTAATGTCTGTTCTCTTACCATTGCTGGTATGGATTCCAAAAAAAAAAAAGTGTGCGTATGTATGTACATATATGTACATGTGTGTGCAGATATATATGTATGTATATGTATGTGTGTTTGTTACTTGTAGTTATTACTGCCTGTTACCTGTGGTAATGCAATTTATAATTTATATATTCTGTATTCAGTTATGAAGGCTCTAATTGTTGTTTGCGAGCTGCCGTTTAGATGCTTGTATGTGCCCGGGGCTGTTGATGGGTCTGTATGCAATGATGGGCGTAGCTGCGGGAAGTTTGTTTTGTTTGTTGATGAGTGAGTATAGGGGTGGGATTTAATAAGTTTTCTTCGTCTCACTCCTTTTTCAGGCAATTTTTGTTTTTTGTTTTGTTCAATATAGGTATTTGTTGTGCCTGAAAATGAACAAATAAATGAAATGAATGTTCTCCCTGTACCTGTGTGGGCTCTATATGGGCACTCTGGCCACAGTGCACAGACGTCCATATTAAGTTAATTGGTGAAATAGGTGTGAATGCTTATCTGTCTCTCTGTGTTAGCTGTGCGACAAAATTGGCAACCTGAGCAGTTGTACCCTACCTTGGTATCGGCTCTGGCCTCCTGACCCTTGAATTAGATAAGCGGAATAAACTGAATGGATGGATTTTTTAACTTTTGACCTGCCGAAGACATATACTTTTACATTTCCATTATTTTGACTGAATTGATGACAACATTAACTGATGATAAAAATATTAGATTTGTGGCCTCAATAAGATAAAGTTGGGGATGGAAAAATTTGAATAGATTAGATAGCAGAAATGTCAGGAAACAAGAAGGAGAGTTGAAAACCACAGTTGCGACAGGCCTCCAAACTTCAGTTATTTTGGGGATAAATTATGTAAAAGGTGTGAAGCAAAAGGGACTGCTATGAAAGTTTTCATGAAAATTGCAGGGAGCAACCTTATTAATGCACAAAACAATCAGTCACCTATATATCTAATTCATGAAGTCCTCATCTTCAGGTTGATTTTGCTGTGCAGCTCAAGAAGGCAACACTTTTTAGCAGCTGAGCTCTTGTTGGCAATCCATCATTGAATAAGCAGTGGTATAGGATTGGCTGCTCTTCCTTATGACAAAAACCGTAATCACAATTATTTTGGTCCATATAAATGGACTGAATGCTGAATGGTACTTATGTAGCACTTATCTGTTCTAACTGAGCACTCAAAGCATTTTATACTACGAACCTCATTCACCCAATCACATACACATTCATACAAATCAACACCTAAGCGGTTTTATCTAACATTCACACAGACACGCCAAACTCTGATGGATGCGTCGTGACTGATCTTCTGATTGGTCAACATCTTGCTCTACATCCTCAGCTACAGCTGCCCCTATAAAACACAATCATATAACACAATAATTGTTTTTATCCCAATTGGATATATTGAATATAATTTTTGACTTTGACAACCTACAGTGGTATCATGGTAGCACAAAAAGCTTTAGGAAAAGATTCATTGGCTTTTCCACCCATGTCAACAAACATGCTAACATTTCTACCTGTTAGAGAGTAGTAAGCTTGTTCCTACTTGTTTATGTCACAATATAACTGCAATTTTACTGAGAGAAATGGGGGGAAAGGGGGAAAATGGTAACAGCCACTAAAAACGGACTATTATGTATCCCAATAGTGTTTTATTATAGTGCAGAGAGGCTGATAGGTTGGTCATTCGATTTCTGACTACATTTAAGAGTCTTTGAGCAAAACACTGAACCCCAAGTCACTTCAGAATGTCTGTGTGAATGACTGCAAAGAGCTCTGCAGACACAGCTAAAGTTAAAAGGCATGCTAAGTGCAGACCATTTACCATTAAAAATTAATTATTTGGACTTTGGAAACCTTGACTTTAAACCAGCATTGACTTGAGGTCTGCAGAGAAAGATTATGTATTGCAAGCTTCAAAACAGTTTGACAGTTGGCCTTGAGTTGAGACTGTCTTGACAAAGTGTACTTTGATGCGTCACGGTGATCTTCATATTTGCCAATCAGTCTGTTAGCTGATACAGTAGGAGAAATCTGAGGATGGATTTTGGCCCACTCCTCTTTACAGAAACTTTAATTCCTTCAGATTTCTTGACTGCCCATTGGCAACTTGAAGCTTCAGCTCCTTCCACAGATTTTCTACAGGACTGAGGTCTGGAAACTGGCTTTGGCTCATTGTTTCTCTTCTCCAAAAACAGCGGGTTGAGTTGATACCAAAGGTTTTGGTTTCATCTGACCACACTGTTCACTGTTCAGTAGAAAACCTAAGACCGATCTTCACATGTTGCTTCTTGAGCAGGGGGGACCCTATGGCGTGTGTTATCAGTGGTTTTCTTGGGGACTGTAGTCCCAACTGCCTTCAGATCAGTAATAAACTCCACCTGTGTAGTTTTAGGCTGATCCACCACCTTTCTCATGATCATCCTCAAAACATGAGGCAAGATCTTATGAGTGAAGCTCCAGGAAAAGCGCAATTGATGGTCATTTTATATTTCTTTCATTAGCAAATAGTTGGACCAAGAGTTGTCACCTTTTCACCAGGCTTCTTGCTGATGGTCTAGTAGTATATCCCAGCCTTGTGCAGGTCTATAATCTTATCCACGATATCTTTTGACAACTCCTTGGTCTTTTCATAGTGGCGGAGAGGCTGGAAAGAAAGAAACTGACTCTGTGGACAAGTGTGCTTTATACACATAATTGAGATCAAGTGCCTCTGTTATTGGTTGCTTGGTTGACTGGTTGATTGATTGGTTGAATGATTATACGTATCATGCTTACTTCACTCAATGCTATGCAAATCAATTTATAACTTTTATATAATGTGTTTCCTGGATTTTGGGGTGATATTCCATTAAAATGAAAATATCATAAAAACCTGAGACTGTTCATTTCTTTGTAAGTAACCAAACTTACAAATTCAGCAGGGGATCAAATATTTGTTTTCACTACTGAAGAGGACAATAGGTAAAAATCTATCCACATACATAAGTTAGTCATCTAGTTGACCTTGTGTGTTTCACTCTTTCTGCCCTGATCAGGAAGAAGATGTGGCACTGTGCATGGAGCAAGAGTCGGCCACATTGACTCCACCCACACAACAAGGGGATGCTTCTGGTGGCAGTAGTCCGGGGCAGCTGCCAGCAGAGCCAATCACAGAGCGGAAGTTGTCTGATGTCACTTCTGGTCTCATTCAGACACTAGAGGAGAAGGAAGAGCCAGAAGAGGGGCCTCCTGCTTCTGTGGCAGCCAACTGAGTTTGTGGCAGACAAGAGACAAATGAAGAACTGACTGGGGAGTCAGCAAGAAATGAGCATAATAACACAATATATCTCTATTACTCTGTTCCTTTTCAGGTATCAAAACCACAACTTTTTTGGTTGCAAGGTCATTTCTTCAAAATGGTGAGAAATAGATTTGGTGGACTCCCAATAACAGTAGAGCTGATGCAACAATGGACACCTGTTTCTTTGCAAGCCTTACATCCCAAAGGTAACTGAAGAAAAGACAGATGAAGGCGGAAGAGAAGCACCAACCGAGTGAATTATATCCACCGGGAAACTGCACTGAGACAAAAAAGAGGGGAATGGAAACATGCATGCTTTTTATGAGACAAGCAACTCAACCCTGTCATCATCTAATAATGATAATAGAAATCTAAAGTAATAAAAAAAATAACAATAATTTTGTAATAAAAGAAACAAAAAAAAGGACAACAATCTATGTATAAGTGTATGATAAGATATGAGATTTCCAGTGGGAGAACTACTCTGTTTACAGCTGTTATTCAACACATAAGATAGAGTTTAGTCAAATTTATTTCCCCATTGCATCAAACACATGCACTATACTTTACATCTGGCAACCCAAGCACTTTCACAGATGATTGAAGTAGGCCCAGAAAATCTCAGCATTTCAGTGAAATGCCGTTTTCCCCGAGGCACAATCCAGGGACAGGCTCGCCCTGCTGACTGGACACCCAAAAACCCTGCACAGATAAGGATTGTACTGTATACCGTGCTTCCTACTCTGTCTCTCTGTATGCATGTTTCTTCAGAGTACTATGGAGTACCTGTACTATACAGCTCTGTATAGACTTTGCACTGAACCATAGTATCCCAGGTGTGGCCACAGTGGCCCTGCAGTGGGCCTGCGGTGGGTTTGAGCGGTGGCTTTCATGACTCAGAAATAAACAAAGAGCTGCATATGTGAATCTCTTTTGCACTGATGCAATCCCAACAGATCAGAGGTTCCCTTTGGACTGTTGAGGTTACCCAGTTTCCGCTCTGAAAGCTTTCACCGACAACCAAAACCGAGCCACTTGACAACGCGAACCCTCAGCTGCTTTTTTTTTTCCATAGACGTAATCGCGATGAATAAAGGATGATAACCACTATTTTGAATGTACTGGAAGACAGGCGGCAGTACACGAGTGCTGCTTTGATGCCTCCTCCGTGGTCCACAAGAGAGAGAAGGGAGCGCTGTTCTGTTTTGTGAAACAAAAACAAGTGGGGGAGTCTTTCAACCATGTTGGAAAGTGGATTCACTGCTGGCTCACCAAGACCACAACAACACACACACACACGCACACACAGATATGAATATCTAAATTGTAACCAGCAATAGGCAGGCGAGACACTGGCTTCCCAGATCAGTGTCAGCTCTGTCACAAATATGTAAATATTCTGAGTAAATAAAGAAATTGCCTCTCGCTCACAATCACAACTGTTCTATTACAGTATGATTTCTTTATTTTTGTACACCTCTTGGGTCCCACCTTATTTTGGGGATTGCTCTCAAACTCACAGCTTAGCCTAGCAAAGTTTAGTTTTTTCTTCTTCTGTGTGCAACAACACAAAGACAAAATCGGAGGAAATGGGAGGGATGTTGTGTTTTAAGTTGGGTGATCGAATCAAACTGAGGGGCATTCAACTCGCTGAGACCATCGGCGGTGGAAAAAGTTTGGCGACGGCGACAGAAGGTTGCCATTCAGTCAGCCAATCAGGGAATAGAGCGGACGATAAGGACTGAACACTGGAGCTGAAAAGATCGGTGTCTTCCTGCTCATCGTTCTTACTGTGAAGCAGCTGCCTGGATGTTTGACAAGCATGGTTTATTTTTTGTGGGTTTTTGTTTTTCTTTCACTGGAGGAAGGACGGTGTTTGCTAGCGAGACGTGGAGTTAAACAGCGGCGGTGAACAAAGTGGACTTTCCGTGCATGGCTCACTGACAAAACTTTACAACACTACAAAACCACTGTTTTCTCTGTTGGAGGAGCACCTTCTCTCACTTTGATGATTGTGTGAGAAACTTTTAAGATGATAAGATATATGGTTTATTGACTTGAATGAATTTATTTATTGATTGCTTCTTTATGCAATGTTGGGGACAATGTTTATTTTTCTACTGACCTGCTGAATTCTGAGTTAGAGTAGGTGTCACGGCTGTAAAGCACTCTCGTTTTGTCTGGTTTTGAGCACTTTAAACCAAGAAGAGATGGAGCAGTTTGGCAGCTCACTGTTTTTAAAAACTTCAAGAATTTAAGTAGTGCCAGGTGACAAAAACAACTTGAAGACTGCTCAAAACTGCAAACAGAATGTCTTTACGCAATGGCAAATATTAATTTATTTATTGAAAAATTACTTGGTGGGGAGGAAAAATAAGACATCTTGTACAGAGTATAATTTCACGCGGGTACCAACCCTTCTGGGAGCAGTATCTTTTTTTTTAATGAGTCAGATGACGTAATGTGGTGGAAAGACCAATGCTTTATATATATTTCTTTGACCATCGCAGCTTATTTGGGCTTGACTGTTTGCTAATAAGCTACATCACAAGGAAACATGCATGAACTCCATTATAGACACTGCTTCGCTTTGGGTTATTTTTATTTATTTATTTATCTTTTTATTTATTTTGTGTTGTTGCTTTCTTTCTTTTTTTTCTTTTTTAATTAAATCTCAATGAATGAATAAACAAATAATAAGAAGCCAAAAATATTTCTGTGGATGTTAAGGTTTACTGATCACATCTTTGTTAACCTACTGGTTTGCAGTTGAGTCACTCTTTTTGTATTTCTACTGCCATCTTCCAGTTACAGTTACAACTTGTCTGCAGGCATGATGCTCAAAACCTGCTTCTGGTCCTCTGCCTTGCTCCTTCTCTTCCTTTCCGTCTATCTCTTTGTATCTGCTCTGTATATTTGTGTCTGTCTGTATGTCTGTCTGTGTACAGTAAGATGTCCACTGTCTTGTTGGAAAAATCACTGCCAACAAAAGAGAGAAAAAAAAACAGAAAAATAACTTGATGTTTTCACATCAGTCATAGGGAATTTGATAATTATAATCTGGAAGTGTCTGGCAAAAAAAGTAACTGCTGTATAAAACGCTGTATAAAATTGGATGGCTTCTGTAAAAGTCTGCATAAAATTGGATTTGTTTGAAATGAGGCAGTGTGACTGGTGATACCAGTGAACACTTATAACACTCCCACCTATGCATGCTTGTTGGATGGCTGTCACAGGATGGTTCTTCCGTGCTCCCCCCTCTCTCTCTCTTCTGTCAACTCTCTGTTTCTTCCCGTTTCTCTTCCTTTCCCCTCTTTTTCCTGCACGACCTCCTATTGACCCTCCGGCTCCTTTTACCTGCCTCCTCTCCTTTTCCTCCGGTGGAGAAAGAGCAAATAAACAAAACCAACAAACGGCATTTCTTGTGCACACGTGTGGTTATGTTTTCATGTTTTCACAGGTTGGAAATAATTAGATTCTCACATGTTCACCTCCTTTCTCTCAAGAGCTTAGTGATATGCTTTTGGGGGAGGGGGGGGGGGGTCTTTTTCTTTTTTGGACTGACAGTGGGTGTCTGCGACCATGTGCTTGACAGGCAAAAACAGCAGTCACAAGGAGCTGGCAGCAGAGTAATCCAGCCTGTCATGCTTTTCCAAAAACATCCCTCTCCAGTCCTTATCAGGGACTTTTATGCCAGGAGAATATTAACACAGCCAGGCCTCCTCCATAGGGACTAACTGCTGATTTGTTCAAGCTCACATAGGAATCAGAGGCTGGAACACACTGCTGACCTTCACAGCACAGAAATCTTTATATGCATGCAGATGTTCTCTTTTTAGACTTTTTTTTTATTACCCTCCTTTTCTTGACGTAGTATATCCCAACAATTACAAAACTAATTTGTACAAACATTAATGCTCCTCAGTGGATAAATAATTGTGTTCCACTTAAGCTTTACTTTTACTGAATGTGGAGTATTTTAAAAAATATGAAGTACGCTTATATCATGTATAGATGTAATATATACTCTATTGATACATGTTGTAATTTTCAACAACTTATTATACTTTGGGTTGTTTAATCTGTGATCTATACACCTTGCAGTAATTATCAAGTTGATAACTACATTATGGAACCCAGAAACTCCAAACCAAAGCTCAACACTAAAAACTGTGAGCGCCTTAAGAAGTTGCTTTGCAGGTGCTAATGTTACCAATGCTAAACATGAAGTCATGGGAGTGACATACAACAAGACAGTTTTTAATTTAAATTTAACCTTTATTTAACCAGGAAAATCCCACTGAGATTAAAAACCTCTTTTTCAAGGGAGACCTGGCCAAGATATGCAGCAGCAAGTTACAGATTTTTTCCAAAAATTGCCAAAATGTCAATAAGATGGCCAACCTTTTCTCAGATCCTGCAGATTAAAAAGTCTGTCAAATTTTAGAAAAATGTCAGTGGTGATAAAATTGTGCGTTTAAAAAAAATAGTGGGTTCAGCAGCAGGTTAGAGAGAAATGCTCCCCCACGCACACTAAATTTGTCCACTCCAGCTCTGAAGTTTCTGTCTATTTACCTTATAATTATGATAATTATTAATACTATCCCTCTTTGGCTTTTTTGTGACAAAAAAATTGCATTGCTTTACAATAACTGTGTCAAACAACAGATCAGTGCTATGACATAATATAGAAATAGAGTACTAAAGGTGAGTACAACCGTGCTAAAGAACACTACTTCAGTAACAGCACACTGTTGCTCTCTGCTGCTGACATTTTCCTAATGTTTGCATGCTAACAGACTAAACTAAAGCCAGCTCAAGCTAAACTTGAAGGTGATAATGTTACTAAAACCATCTGAGTACAGTGTCTTCAAATAAACCTGATAAATATAGAAGATTTCTCTTTATAATTAAAAATGGATTTGCAGTTAGCTGGATAAAGTTTTATTTGTTTTATTAGTTGTTTTATCTTCTCCTGGGTAACGCTGATACAGGATTAAGTAAACTGGGGGTGCTGCAAAATTGCTGTTTCAGACCATAAAGTCAAATCAATCATTCTCCAAACTTTTGTTTTCCATCTGCTAATCTCAACCTTCTATAAAAACATTTCCTTTTTAATGTGTTAAATATTTCTTCAGTGACAAAACCCACATTTTCAGCATTGCGTCTCAATCCAGAAACAAATGAAAATATATTTATTTTAGCATTTAGCTGGAAGCACTGCTGCATCCAGCCTCACTGAGAAAGATATTTAACAGCAGTAAAGAACTCAAATAAGTTAGTGGGCAAATATAGTATTTATTATTTTTTTTAAAAATTACAAACCAGTAATAATGATTTAGATTCACAATACAGAAAATACATAATAAACATGTTATAACAAGTTATAATTTTAAATTAACCTCAATCAGTAAACTTTAAATGTGTGATCTCTTTGACCCATCAGTCAAATTAATTAAGTCTTAATCACTATATTATTTCATTATAATACAATTCTTTACTGTCAGCTACCCTACAGGTACTTAAAGGTATAATATGCAGGATTTTCCTAAAACAGTAAAATCTCTCAGTTTTCCTTTACTGTTGTATTTATCTGCACAGACTGATTTAATATATTCTGTTTTTCCTGTTTTCTGTACATTCCTGGGTTGCAAGCATTGGGCAATGATTGTGTAGCCCCCAGCTAATAACAACAGGAGGGCGGGATTACATCACTGCCTCTATTTCTTTCCTCATAAATATTATAAAAGAGCTGTTGTGATGTTAGTTTTCATTGCATGTTTTCATTACACCAATATCCAAAATAAGAAAGAAATTTTAATAATTAGACTGGAATAACTACTACTGACTGGCACTCATGTTTTTATGGTTTCCAGTGTCACACACTGGGCAGTAGCTACTTAAAAACTACAGAAAGTATTAATGCAATGTTATCTGGTAATGTTATCATACGTGTTATAGTCATTGTCAACACCAGTTTATAGCCTAGAGCCACACCTAATTCACACTAAATTAAGAAATGCAGCACCTTCCCTGCTGACTTGTGTGATTTCTGCTTCAGAACTCAATCATTGTAAAACAATTAGAAAATTATGCTTCATTGCTTTTTTTCTTGCTAAAGCTGTTCCCTCCATCCTCATTCTCAAGGCCAAGTTTACAATAACTGACCATTGCTGCATATTATACCTTTAATGACATTAACAGATCTTAATACATGTGAAAATCAGCTGTTTTCGGCATTTCAGAGATACGCTTGGAAGATTGAACTTCAGTGAAACGGTTGTCAGCAGTTCAGAAGACATGGGAAAGCACCTGAGATTTTAAAGAGTGGAAAAGTGAAACTATCATCAGAATAGAAAAAAATATCCTGTACTAAAAGTTTCTTGAGCTTTGTGTGCACCAGTTCCTCCTGCCCACCGAGAGCTGAATGTCTGTGACAGCCGCAGGTCCTCCATCTAAACTGCAGCTTTGTCTTTTCGGAAAAGGAGTGACATTAAAAGAAGGTAAAAGTTTTTCTTCTTGAAAGCCACTTCTCCTAAATGGGCTCATCAGAGTCCTCGCTCTCCCTCTCCTCCTGCAGGGAGGACAGTGTGAGGACAGGGCTTGTGGCTGACATGGGAGAGGCAGGGGCTGACGGCGAGGTAGAGGAGGAGGTGGAGGGGGATGCTGCCTCCTGAGCAGGGCCTTCGGCCCCTCTTGTGGAGGTGGAGCTACTATTGCTCTCCATGGTGCTGGGGGAAGAGGAAGCAACGTCACACCCAGGAGCTCCTCTTGAAGGCTTCCCTCGGGAATCGTCTTTGGACTCCCTCCTCACCAGCTCCCCTTCCCTTCTGCTACCCTCCCCCCACAGGTCTCTGTCCTGTGTTGGCGAGGAAGTGGTGGATGAGGGAGGCTGGTGCTTCTTGGCTTTCCTACTGGTGTCTCTGAAACTGGCCAGAGGAGGACGAAGCCTCACCCCGCTCCGAGTTGAGCCCTCTATGGCTTTCTGCAACTGTTACAAGAGTGAACGAGGTTTAAACATCCACAGAAGCAAAAAAAACAAAACCCAAACATACCACGAAGCAGAGCAACAACATAAGATCATTAAAGTGAACATCCAGCGAGATGAGTTGTGAGGGCGGTTAGTGGAATAACTGCATGAATCAGAGCGTAAAGAATGATGCACGCGGTGACAGAACAGCTCACAGCTCGTCATGCCACATTACCGGATCAAATCCAGAGAGGTGACAAAAAACAAGCCGATAAATTAAAACAAAATGAAAAGCAAAAAGTGACTTTACCTCTTTCAGTGCCACAACACCCACCAGCTTACCAATGCTGGTGACATAGGCGTGACTGAGACCCAGCAAGGAGAACAGAGTGTGGGTCTGAGTAATGAGAGAGGAGAGAGAGGACACGATCCAGTCAGTGTTAGATGTGCTGTACTGTGACAGTGTTCTGCTTGCATGACTGCACTGTTTCTCATAAGCAATTTTTCTGCAACAAAAGAGGAAATGCATGGCTTTGCTAAATAGATGCATAATAAAAAAAATTCAAGTTTCAAAGTTTTATCATATGGACAAAGAACAAACAGGGCGTTCTGTTTGTTCAGACTCTTAGGCCAAGCTGAAATGAGTCTAATGTTTCATCACAGCTTTCAGAAAGCTCCTTTAGAGCTACAGTTGGCAGACAGGTGGACTTGGTATACACTTAAAAAACTGAAAACTGAAGCTGGGACAGATGAATCAAAAACTCACAAAGTCACACACAACAAAGCTGGTTCAAAGGGAGCATAGCATTTATGGGAGAGAGGCTAAACAGTTTGTTTCAGGCAGAAGATGAACTTGGATATAGTTTCAGTATAGTTTAGTTATGAAGAGTTTTTTCCCCCCGTTTCCAGTCTGTGAGCAGAGATCATGACATGAAAATAAGTCATAGTTGTAAGTGTACAGAACCAGTATGTGTATATGAGTTTTGATGATCACCTTATGCAGAGACGTTCTTTCCACCAGCTGAAATGGAGAGGGGTCTATGCGTATCTGCTCCATATCAATTGGTTTGTTCAGCTCTGCCTCTTCCCAGGCTTTGATCTGCAGCCAATCACAAAGCAGAGAGACGAAGGCGCAAACTAGGTTGTAATTATCAATTAGAGTGGTTTGTTGGTCCATCGTTGAGTATGAGGCTGCGCAATCAATAGTGTAAAGTACCTCCTCTGGAGACATGGTGTCAGTCAGCTGAGGGGTTGTGGTCTCCTGAGAAAGGTGGAGGAAGAAAGAGATGATAGACCAAATGATGAAAAGAAAGATAGATGTCCCCTACTGGTTTTAAAGTATTACCTACTGCAAAAGTTATCACTAGGTCAGCTTCAGGTTATGCCCCCACCCCCCTCATCACATTATTGAGGCTGGCTTAGACTGCCATGCTGGACTGATATCCCTGTCTTAGCTGTCACTGCCAACTCAGTAGCAGATCACTGATGCACTGCTTCTTTGAGTGTTTAGCCTCAAAGCAATGGATACATAAGGTTGATCCCAGTACCTGAGTATCTGTCTGGCCTGACAAAGACGTGGAGGAGAAGAGTCTTTGAAGGGTCCTCCTGACAGATGGCAGCTTGCGCTTGTCTGGGGATGTGGTATGGCAACGCATGTCAGAGTAGAGACAAGTGACATGGATGAGCGAACCTGTCCTTGTATGTAGTGGAAATAACGTGTTACCTGAGTCTGTGTGGTTGGCGGAGGGCTCCTGAGGTTTGGGGGCAGGAACGGGTCCATTACATTCTTCCTGCACAGGAGTGGTGGTCTGATGGACACAACGCTGTCAGTAAGGGGGTTGCAGACACAAACAAACAACACCTGATGGTCAGGAATAGGTCACATTTTTCCACCTTGTCGGGGCTTTCCTCGCCTCCCTCCTCATCTACAAAGGTGAATGACTCCCAGCTGATTTTGGAGGCTTGACCCGGTGAACTTTGACCTCTTTCAAAGACTCGTCTTTGAGGTGAAAGCCACCAGTCCAAGAGGGCTTGAAGCTCTGTCCTCTCAATTGAACCTAGCAGAATCATAGATTCTGCAAAAAAGGAAGTTTCACAGAGAAAAAGTTTGGCATTCAGGGGGAAACTGTTGATACTTACATGAGATCAGCTTAGCACCAAGTCAGAAAAAATAAGTTTAAGGTAAAAAACGAATTTAATGGTCCTTATTTTCTGTCATAAATATATATATATATATTGTTACAATGGATAATGTTGACAGTGGCCAAGGTTCCAAAAAAGAGGTGAGAGTAATCCCTGTTAGACAAAAGCTCAGGCTTCAGACAGTAAAAGCTGTTTTCTTAAAATTTTCTCTACTCTTGGCTCCATATGATATCATTAGGAGCTGATATCTCCCCAATATGATCATCTCATGGACACAGCTTTGCCTCTGCGCACAGAAGCTCCACCCACATGTGATTAAACCCTTCTGTTTACGAGGGCGGCCAATCAGAAGCTTGTTTCAGACGGATAGTCAACTGAAGATCTGCACCAAGGCTAAGAGGAATTATTTTGAACTGTTAATCATGGAAAGCTACTTATAGACCTGGTCTATCCCATTAGTACTAAGCCTTTTAAAAGCAAAATAAAGTATTATTGTTATGGTCCTGGGTCGGTGACCCAGTGTTTTTGGTTTTTGTACTTTTACTTTTGATTTCATCATGGTTTGTGACTGTTTGTGTTTTGGGTTTCTATCCTAGTGTTTCTAGCTCCCTAGTTTTGTGGTTCTGATTTTTAGGTTTCGTTCTTTGACCTCCCAGTGTTAATTCCGTGCTCCCTCTGTTCTGTGTCATCCCTACCTGTGTATTCCCTCTAGTGTAGTCTCTGTGTAAAGCCCGCGTCTCTGAGTCTGTGCCTTCGCGCGTGTTTTGAGTTTCCTGTTTTATTGTGAAAGTCTGTGTCTTATGCCAGTGTGTTCGTTTGTGTTTCCCCTGTCTCGTCTTGTTGATCATAATCAGCTGTGCCTCCCTCCTGTGTGTCGTTTCCTCGTTCCCTTCTGTGTATTTATAGTGTGCGTGTTCACTCATGTTAGTTGCTAGTCCGTCTCGGTTTCTCCCCTTCGTGGTTCTCCCAGTCGTCCATTCAGGTTCGTTTTGTTAGTCATTCCCAGTTTAAGTCACCTTGAGGTTTTGCTTTACTCGCTCTGTTTGTGCCACCTGTGTTAAATAAAGCTCGCTCACTTCCAAGCCAGTGCCTGCGTCTGGATCCTGTCTCACACTCATCACACGTCTGCCCCCGCAGCCGTGACAATTATGGCTCACAGAGACGGCAAAGATGTTGGTCATCCTACCTTTGGAGTCGACGATGGGGATGGTTTTCAGGGTCGTGGTGTCAAGCAGATGGTTTAATTCCCGAAAGGTGGCTTGAGAAGACAGAAATCTCACTTTGCGCACCATAATGTCCTCCACAAAGATGTTATACTTGCTGGGAATGACGGGATACAACAATAAGCACAGGTTGTCTTTCATGACAGCGATATGAAAACAAAATAAGGACTTTTAGGTATTTTAACTTTACCTTATGTGCCCAAGGGCCAGCTCAGGCAGGTAGGGTAGCTTCTTCACCTGGATGATGGAGTCGTAGAGAGACGGCTGTAGACCCTGCGCCACCATATTAGCTAAGATGACGGCCACCATCATGGGTAGGATGTGGGAGATTTGACCAGTGAGCTCAAAGCAAATTACTGCTGTGGAAACTGTATGTGTGACGGCCCCCGTCATCGCTGCTGCACCTGTGATGGGGGTGTGATATAATTCCTCCTGATTATTGTACATCGTCATTTTCAGAGGAATGGTTTTGTTTGTTAGTCCACTTAAAACTGACCCATGAGTCAAGCATAAAAAAGACACCAAATAAACCTGTTTCTATCTACAACTTAGCAAAGAGTCCATTTTGAATTGTATCTTTAGACACTTTGTTACTAGCAACCTTGAGTTCAATCTGCAAAAAAATGCAGGCATGAAGTCTATCTCAAAGTCATGCCTTTAATAAAGAGAAAAATATTCAGTAACGATCTGACACAGGACCTGATAAATGTCCTTCATGCCCTTCAGCTGATCATCTTCTGTTCACCGAAGCAAAAATGGACACAGAGGAAGGATGGCTATCAAGAAGCCATTATTAAGGAAGGGAAATGGGTAGAAAAGGCTGAGATATATGAAACTGATGAATCCAAATTGAAATTTTTGGGTCAAATCATCATCTGTACAGTCAACTTAAATGTACTTTTATTCAACCAGCAAGTTTTTTATTTTGTTTTTTTATTTTATTTTTTTCCCAGAACGATGCCTCTTCATCGTCTTATCATCTTTTGGGAGACGCCTGTGTCATTTCTGGTCAAAAAAACCAAAAACTTGCCTGTTGAATAAAAGTAACTTTAACTCAAAATTTACCAGGGGTATGAATAATTATGGGCTTGACTGTATATACAGAAAAGGTCAGGAGAGAGGTACAACAGCGAGTGTCTACAGCCGTCTGTAAAACACTGACAAGGCTCTGTCATAGTTCAGGGCTGTGTTTCAGTCACTGGTGTTGGGGATTTTACAGTGAAAAGTACAGTGAGATTTTGATCCACCATGTAACACCATCTGGAAAGTGTCTGATTGGCACTAACTTCATTTTTCAGCATGAAAGTGATCCCAAATGCACCACCAATGCAGTAACAGCATATCTGGATAGAAAATAGAAGAGCCTGGACCTCATCATTATTGAACCAGTGTGAGATCATCTTAACAGAGAATGGGACAAAAGGCAGGGGAACCATCCTGAAGATTACTTAAAGAAATTATAAGAAAGTTTGAAAGAGTTCAGACTGTTGAAACTTTTACTTTTAAGCTCGTTAGAATTGTACAAACTCTGTTTTCTGTGTATTTCAGTGTGGTTGAATGTTTTAGTAAATCACTACACCTACTTCAGCTAAATAAAACAAACCATCAATTAGCTTTGAAAGCATTATACTATTTATGACACAGTAAATCAGAAACCTTTAGGAGCGTCAAGAGTTTAGCGGTCTTGAGAGGCAGATAAAGTACATCTAGTTTTAAAAAACACTCAGTTGTTATCAAATGTAATATTTTGTAATGACTTTTTAAATTATAATTTGTTTATTTTAGCACACAAACTGATCATTTGGCATGTTGGGGGTGATTTCTGCTGCTAAATCTGCAGCTTGAACAAGAGAATATAAAACACCAAAAAAGGAAAGAACTTTTCTTAAACTTTTCTTAAATCTACAACTCTTCAAATAGCCTTTGGGGACCTGGGGGAAGGTTAACAGACTGACCAATGACAGCGTAACCTCCTGGCAGGATGCGGTAGACTATCCCATCAAACAGGATTCCATTTGGGAACAGAGTGGCCATGATCTCCCCAACAAGGCGACCGAAAGCAGCTCCTTGAGGAGAGAGATAAGGCACTCTGGTAAAGACAAATTGAACTGAAGATCAGCAGGAGATTCGCATTACAAAATCCTCTTACCTAATATGAACACCGGCATAAAGGCACCTGAGGGGATGGGCATAGTGGTGGAAACTGCTGACATCCAGAACTGCAACACAAAAACAGGATCAAAGTAGGATCGAGACCGATCCCAGAGGTTTTTCACGCTATCGCACACAGTGCTTTTCAAGGCAAAACCCACTCCATACACAATGTGAGGAGGAGGCAAGAAGGAAGAGATACCTTCATGATGAAGAAGAGGAGAAGGATGATAAAGACACTGACACGAGGATGAAGCCACGCGGCAGAGCGACCCAGGCCGGGGGGAGCAGGGTATTCTGAGATTTTGGTCCAGGTGAAATTATCAAAGAGTGAGTTGATACACTCTCTAGGCATCAGCTGCAAGAGGAAACACAAACACACAGAAAAAAATTGTCCTAAACAAGGTTTACATAAACACAAAATCATCACATCCTGATGACGCTACATGTTCATAATAAAAAAACCTAAAATGTGACATGTAGTATAAAAAATATTCAGGAAGAATAGAAATTATATATGTTCCAGGCCATTTACATTAAAAGAACAATCCTATTAATTTACAATCATGCGACAGACAGCCACACTTTCACAGGTAAGGTTTTAGTGTTTGCGGACTTAGTGAAAAGTCACCTGATTCATATCAGGTTTTAAAAAATACCACCAGAAATGAACATGAAAAAAGTCAGAGAATTAACAAGATTGATGAATTCTGACCTCTCCAGCCATAAACTGTCCAAATCCAGGAGGAAACGTGATGGTGGCGATGATCAATGTCACTGCACCTGGATAGATCAAACGACTGGGACAACACACAGACGGAGACACACACGAGTTCATTAAAAGCAGCAGTGTATCCCCAGAGGACTACAGTTGTCTTGTCATAGAAATAACCAGTGTGTGTGAACCAGCGCTGATTGTAGAGCTCTCTTGATGCTGCTACTCTCTTTTCTCTAATGGTGAAGACTAATGTTCCCTGACTGTTGAGTCTCAGAGGGTAAGTGAATCTCCCCATTGAGTGAATAACTGGCTGAAAGGTTGTTAAGGCTTTGCTGCTGTCCTGACCAGTGTTGTGAGACTGATGAGTTTGGAGAGTGGAGCTGAGAAACATTAAGAGGAATTGGATTTAAATGCACAAATGGTTTCAGTTCCAAGAAACAGTTTCTGCTACCAGAGTCACAGCAGTTTAAGGGCTGAGCGCCACATTAATCCACAGCAGCGGGGAGGTCTCTGTTATGTTTCTGCGTCTGTATGGGGATCTTACTGTTTGGTTAGAAAGCGTGTAAGAGCCGTAGGCCTTCTCATGAAGAGAACCACCTGTCTGTTCAGGTAAACGAAGAACGCTCCCAAAAAGCCGCACGAGATCCTGAAAGACGAAAGAAAGCTGGGTTAAGGAGCAAGGATGCAGCTTTTACGTGACTATCTCAGATTAAAGGAACCTTGCTGACTCATATTATTTCAACACAAACACATGCAGGCATGCAAGTGCTCACAAAGTCTCCTCACCCTATTATTGCAAATGCAGGCAGCTCTTGAAGGTCAAAGGGAAAATCCATCCGAAAGTTTGTTTTGAAGAGGGCTGTGATTGTGACTGAGAGGAAGAGAGAAATAACTGTTTCCCACCAAGTGAACATGTGGTCTCAGTCTGTCATTCCTATGCTAATACTTTGACAACAGGGACAACAAGATAAATTAAACAAAGTATAACAATAAAAAACAAATACTCCAGTCCACCTGATGAGTCTGAGCCCATATTTAAGCTCCCTTAGCTGTTTTTATGTCTCCATCAACTCCTGAAGGAAACAAATGATTCTTTATGTGGCTCGTTTCAGTCCACAATGTGCTGCTATGTAATATGCAATGGGTTCCCTAACTTTTAAAAACAACTCTCTCTCTCTGACAGTTTATTAGGTACACCTGTTCAACTGCTTGTTAATGCAAATATTGGCTCATCCAATCACGTGGCAGCAACTCAGTGCATTTGGGCATATAGACACGGACAAGACAGTCTACTGAAGTTCAAACTGAGCGTAAGAATGAGGAAGAAAAGTGATTTAAGTAATTTGAACATGGTATGGTTGTTGGTGCTGTACAAGCTGGCCTGAGATCTGGAATTTTCCCATCCAACCACCTGCAGGGTTTGCAGAGATTGGCTGCTTGATACCAGAGATCAGAGGAGAAAGATCACACTGCTTTGAGCTGATTGGAAGGCAGCAGGAACTCAAATAACCAGTGATTATTTGAGCAGAAGAGAATCTCTGAATGCACTTTATGTAGATGGGCTACAGCAGTACAAGGCCACACTGCGTTTCACTCCTGTCAAATAAAAACAGGGACCTGAGGCCTCACCAACATTGAACAATGGAAGATTGAAAAAACCTTGTCTGGCACAATAACATTCAAACATTAGGGTCAGAATTTAGTGCAACCAACACGATTGCATGGATCAGTCCTGCCTTGTATCATCGTTTAGGCTAATGGTGCTGGTGTTTTAATGTGTGGGGGATATTTTCTTGGCACAAGAGTAACAACTGAGCATCATTTAATCACCGCAACTTACGTGAGTATTGTTACATGCCATGTCTATCCATTCATGACCACACTGTACCCATCTTCTAATGGCAGCTTCCAGGTAAGTAATGTGCTATGTTACAAAGCTCAGATCCTCTCAAACTTGTTTCTCGAATATGCCTCCACAGTCAACATTACTCAAACCAATCCAGCACTTTTGGTATTTGGTGGAACGGGAGATTCACATCATGAATCTGCAGCAGCTGTGTGACGCTATCATAATAATACAGGCCAAAATTGGTGAATCTATGCCATGAAAAATGAAAAAAAATGAATGAATACTTTCTGAAGGTAAAAACAGCCCAACCCTACCAAGGTGTGCCTAATAAAATGTCCATTAGTTGTATATTAAAAGAGCAGTAAACAGTAAAGTTGCAGGCCTGAAAACCAAAACAATGAAAACAGAGCTTACAGATACTTAAATACTTTGAGGTACTTAAATACTTTGAAGTATTATACTTAAATAATGTAAATACTGATTAACGGAGCTTCAGTGAAGAAGATTCATGAACAGTGTATTCTGAAAAATCGAACCTAATCTAACTGGTTATGTTTGCAATAGAGAAAAAAATTCACCCTGGCACATTTCTGTAATATTTTAACATAAATTCCATGAAACTGAGGTTTCAGACTTTAAAAGATGAAGATTTCCCAAAATCTGTTTGGGTAAGAGTGGCTATGTAATGATCACCCCTTTCTGAGTTATATATTATTTATAAAATTACACTGGAAATGTGAAAATATCTAGTATTGTAATAAAGAGACAGGGTCACCTGAATGCAGCTTGTAGGGATTTTAGGCTACAGGGCTGCTGGGCTGCTTTAAGACTGCGATGATGTATTGAAACATTTCAGGTTTATGTAAAGAAGCAAGTATTACTCAGCTGTCATATTCAGCTACTTTTAATAAACAGCAAGCTCAGCTGTCTTTTTTCCAGTAGTTTGTGTATATCTGTTGAATATGCATTTCCTCTGCTTCTCACCAGCATCCTTGTTCCAAACAGACAGCACCCGGAATATGAAGGCACTGAATGTGGCGGCAAAGTATCCCCGCCAGTAATTCCTCACCGCAAAGTAGGTAGACGTGACCTCAATACTAAACAGCACCCCTGGTGACGGTGGATCGACAGAAAAAAAGGGGAGGAAGGACAGAGGGAGAGGAGGGATTACAGAGAGGAAGAGCAATGAGGATGGGCAGTGAGAGAAAATGAGGGGGAGGAAGAGGAGAGGAAGAGAAGGGAGCGAGAGAGAGAGAGGACGGTATTATGAGTTAAAGCAACAAAATGAATTCAAAAACACTTGAAGCTGAGGGTGTAATTATGCACACCAGGAGAACCACGGGGAGTTAACACACATTCAAACGCAGCTAAACACACACTTACATGTAGTCTCGCTCTCTGACACACAAACAGAGACATAATCAGCATGTGAAGCTATAAAACAATAATCAAAGCTGTGTGAAGCTTCTAAAAAAAGATTTAAAAAACATATTTTGGGACCAACATTATGTCAGCAGTAAATACATTCTAGTTTGTTTTGTATACATCTAGTGACTTAAGTATAGTGCTGTGCAAAAATTGTAGGCATTTCAGAAGTTTAGATTCTTATCTGTCACACACCCATCCGCCCTCGGGGAGAGTTTAATCGTCCCAAAATTATTCTGCAGCGTGACAACAGGGCCAAACAATAAGCCGCTGTCATTAAAAGAGCCACATTCGACAGTAAGAGCGAGCCTTGCAGAAGACAGTCTGTCCTTAATCCCCTCAGCTCAGCATTACAGGAAGAGACAAGAGACACTGAGACAGACTAATTACCCAACAAGCACCTTGAAAAGCTGAGAAGTGGTCAAAGTTAACTAAATACTATTCACGGCATTATCTTTCAAACTTTCCTTTTTTTTTTTTTTTAATGCCTAAAACGTTTGCACAGCATTCGATGTTTTGTTGACTTTTGTACTTTGGTTGGTACTTCAGCTCATGATTGTTCACACTGATAATTAATAAACAGATTATTAACCTATTCAATAAATGATCTATCGAAAAACTGGGATCTTTACAAAGCTTTTCATTAGAAGAGTTTAATTATTGGCTTACTAACTTCAGCTGATTGGACCGTTGAACTGTTTAACCTCTGTTACTAAGGGGGATTTATTGATTTTTAATATGAACCAGTATTGAGTCTTTGAATTACTCACACTCTTTATAACTTTCAAGTAACACTTTATAAAAAATGGAAATTCAATATATTTTATTTGAATTTACAGTGTAATACTACAAATACTTAAGGGCATGTACACTGCAATAAGGGGGTAAAAAGTCAGGTTTTTACAGGAAACAGAGATAATTTTACTGTAAGTAAATTGAAGCACTAAGTACTAAGTTTAGTCTTGCTAGGCAAGATCAATCCACTCCATAATTTGGCCTAAAAAGTGTATTTACAATGTGAGATGGGGAAGTATTACCATGAAATTATGCAGAACGTTTATCATTGTGGTCACAGTCACTGGTTTGGAGGAGAGTACCTTGTAAGAGTACATATTGCTTCCACTGAAGGTGTGGCTGACCTGTTTGAGCTATTTGATTGCTCACATGTGTATCTCTTAAAATGGCAACTAAGTGCATATTTGTCACTGGTCTTCAGTAACTGTAATAGTAATGCTCACGTTCAATAATTCACAAATCAGACATATTATATATGTAAAGAAATAAAGACAAGCATAATGTGTCCCCTTTGGGAAACAAACAGGTCTAAGAATCTGATCCAGTACAGGAGGACGGTTGGTGCAGAGGTTGTGGCTGAGAGGCAGTGTGGAAGATGTACAGTACCTCCTAGTGGAGTGCCAAAACAGCATCCCACCCCCACGGCACAGCCAACAGTCAGTATATCTGTGTAACCATAAGGGTTCTACTGACACAGAAAACAGAGAGGGGGGGGGGGGGGGGGGGGGCGGGAAGGTGGAGGGGTGAGTCACAGAGTGAGGGATGAAAGGCAAGAGATGATGAGGGGTGGTGGTGGTGTTGGGGGGGGGGGGGGGGGACAATAACAAGAAACATGAGTGTTGACAGAAAGACAGCAGAGTGAGTCGGAAAGAGGGGGAGAGAAAAAAAGATCAAGGTGGTGAGGACAAGAGGGGGACACAGAGGGAGAAATGACAGAAAAGAAAATTGGAATAAAGTGAATAAATAATGTTCACTAGAGTGTGATTAGAAAAGTTATAAAGGAGGGGAAATTACACCACGAGGATATGAAGCAGAGGAGGCGCATGCCAGTGTGAGTATACAGACTTTGAGGAAGCAATTAAGCAAACTGGAAGCAAACCAAGTGGTCACATTGTCCTTGGAGACAGATCCCTGCAACTGATTGCAGACTGAAAATTGAAGGTAGCACACATGAAATACTTCCACTGATTATTCATGACCTTGAATGATGAGCTGCTGTTTAACTTTTTAGGATAGTTTTAAAGGAATAATCTGCAATTCTTGTCTTTCTGCTGAGAGTTAACGTGCAGTGAAAAGTATTAGCCCCCTTCCTGATTTCTTACCTTTTTTTTTTGCCCATTTGTCACCCTTATGTGTTTTAGCTCATCAAACTAATTTTAATATTATACAAAGATAACCCAGGTAAATAAAAAATCCTGTTTTTAAATGATGATTTCATATTTCAAGGGGGAAAAAGCTATCCAAGCACGCCTAGCAATTGTCCCCTTGGTTAAATAATGAATTAACTGTGATTACCCACATTTATGTTTTAAAAGCTGAGTTCAGAATGATATCATCATTTAAAAACTGCATTTTGTATGTACTCAAGTTATCTTCATATTCAAGTTTGTTTCATTTGCATGATCTGAAACGTCTATGCATGACAAAAATATAAAAGAAAGATAAATACTTTTTCGCAGCACTGTAGATGGAAAAATTTATGCCATATTTATATATGTATGCTAAACATAAAGCTTAAGCCAGCAGGCAGTTGAATTAGCCTTATTCAGTCTTATTGTACCTTCTAGCAAATACAGCTAATTCACAAGTTCTCATTAAATTTGTCTGAACCATATAAACGACTGACTGTGGGCTATTGTGCAGTAATTCAATTCAATTCGGTTTTATTTATTTAGCGCCAAATCACAACAAATGGGGCCTCAGGGCACTTTATATTATGAGGTAAAGATTCTCCAATAATACACAGATAAATGCGTAACAACATCAACATCGGGGATTCAAATTCAGTTATCCCAACTACATTTACAAAATCCAATATTCACCTGACATTGGTCACTTTTGTGGTGTTTAATGGAGCCTATTATCGCTCCATATTTTTATTATTGTACTCTGCCAGAGGGGTGCCACAGTTTTGTAGCACTGTCACCTCACAGCAAACAGAAAGACTACGGGTTCGAAGCAGCTGCAACCAGCAACAACTGGGATGGGCTCCAGCTTCCCTGCAACCCTTAATTGGATAGTTGGGAAAAAAAATGGATGGATGAATGAAGTCTACTAGAGCAGATCTTCATGACTGAGAGAGCAAACTAATCCTTATTTATCTTATTTAGCTGGCCCCTCAGCTCCTAAACAAGCCTCATTAGCTCCAATCCTCCTCCCTTTAAAGCAGCTATTTTTCTGATTTGCTACCATGTACAAACAAAAGGTTTGAGGAACATCATACTGTCATATTTTCATGACAGACAAGACAGAACAGTAAGTGCCCCCTTTAAAAGCCACCTCGTGATTTAAGGAGGCATCCATACAAAACATCCATACAGGGCAATTTGATTATCTGCACAGTTGTCAGCAAAAACAAAGTGGATCTGCGCTCCATATTTGTTTTATTCTACATCCTCGGCCCTGACTGCTAATTTGTATTTCTTATCCTGACCTTTGCATCACGTCCAGTCAGAAAGAAAAGAAAAGCAGCTCTTCCGTGATTTTGCTTTCATATTTCCTAGAGTTTAAATGTGGATTGTGTCAGACTATAACCTTGTGAAAACACACTATGTTTCAGTAGCACAAAATGTATGCAAATGAAGAGCCAGCACCTTTAAAATATCCATTGCAGGTGTAGCATTGATACTGATTCTAAATATAAATGTTTGAATAGTGGTTTGGTTCACTTTCAAGTAGTGCAGCACACTGATGTGAGGCCAGTTTTAACCTCCAAATTAATTGTAACTGATGTTTCTTGATGAGGTCAAAGCCGACCGTAGACCTGAGGCCGAGCGAGCAGAGCGGGACTTGCCTCCGATCGGGGCACCGAAACAAGTGGCTACTCCTACAGCACACGCACACACCAGCAGGTCCTGGTTATGGGAGCCATTCTGGGTTAAAGGTCAAGGGTGAATGCAGAGATGAATGAGAAAGCCAAGGGGAGGGAAGGGGGGGGAGGGAAAGAGGGAGACAGGGAGGTCACTGTTAATACACATGCCAGACATAACGGTCACACTATTAATACAGTGAGACAAACACAGACGAGGCGTGAGGGGGCGAACCAAAACAAAGACACGGGAGAAACGGGGAGGGGCTGGCGTGAGCTGGATGACAGAGACAAAACACAGCCACGGGGTTCCCACTTTTTCATTAGTGTTAAAGTTCTTTCAAAAATTTCAGGGACTCAAAAGTAGCTTCATTTAAAATTCTATAATTAAGGGTTCAAGTTCAAGGACCCTGATATGAATGCTCAACACTGACCTGTTGATATTACAGTTACAGCGTTCTGCTCTCCCAATCATCGTCTATCATGGTGCTATGATAACATTTAAGAAACAAAGCAAGGTTCTCAGGGATGTTGAGATAAATGGCACTAAATTTAAAATGAGATAATTGTACATATCTAGAAATACCTGAACTTTTTCTGTTTTTCAGATTTTAAAAAATAATGAGAAAAATAGTGGGAACCCTGTAATTACAACAAAGATGTCAGCAACACCATAAGTTATTACAAAAACACTGCATTCTTCATTTAAATCAGCATGTTGACTGTGGTCAGTAAAGAGATGGGGGGGGTTGTGGGTAATGTAGTCGGCTTTGGTCAGGGGCTCAGCTTACCTCATAGACTCCAGAGAAGATGGACATGAATCGACTCAACACTGCGGCGCAGATGCTGGCAATGTGGACAAAGGGACCCTGGGGGTGATGGGAGGACATTACTGACACAGATATGAGTGACGTGTAATGTTATCTACAGAGACACAGAGTGCTGTCTGTAAAAACAGAGAGTCTAAACTGGGACATATTTTATCAGAACTGATAAATCACTGTGTAATTACTGGATGTGACACTTTCCATGCTACTGTAATAAGGAAAACGAATGTGGTTCTTTGCTGAGGACTGGAGTAATTTGCCTCAGTCCCGTGAGAAGAGGGCGAGAGGAACAACATGACAGAAGATGATTTATTACCCCCTCCCAGTTGGAGAGTGAGACAGAAAAAGGACTGAAGATGTGGAACAAGATGCTGAATGAGTGGGGATAGACACAGAAGCACACAAGTAGTAAGGAGGTGAAAATACGTGTTTGCTTCAGTGCTGGATTTAATGCAATGCAAAGCAATGGGCTAGAGTCTGTAGTAATACAACCTGTTAGCTTTGCAAACAATCGCTTATTAAGCTGTTTTTTAAATATGTGTTATTATTAACATATTACCAGATTTTCCTTCTCTTTTGCAGTGAGGAAAGAATAATATTTTTCTACATCCCTGTGAATCCTTGGCATGCATAGTGGAATGTATCTAATCCTACAGTTGTGTTAGTGCTGTAGACTGATGCAGCTCCTGGGTCTGCAAGATGAAGCCAGTGCACAAGTTTCTTAAAAGTTCCCTGTTGTATAAAAGTCTGTGATAAACGGCCCTTTTTGCTCCTTAACCTCAGTAAACACCCATGACGCCTATTAGTAGATAAATCAGGTTTATGCCTTACACACTATTATCCAGCAGAACCTATGGTGAGTGCAAATATTAAGATCAGCTTTTGTGACGACAGACAGGGTGGATGTTACATTGCTGAGGTATTTGAATTATTATCATTGAGTGTATTTGAGCTGCCAAGGAGCTCTATGTCATATTTTTAAAAAACATCTGTAAGCTAAAACACTGGTAGTGAAGCAAACTGAGCAGATGAATGATGCTGGTGCTAAACCTGTCACTCTGAGGGAAATGAATAAGCTTGTTCCTGTTTTATGGTGGAGGAAATGCTGCCAGTACCAACTTGCTTTGAAATGAGGTAAAGTTAACATAGTCAGAAGTAGAGCGGTAGAGGCTGATCTACTCTAAAGAGTTTCCTCAGTCGGAAACACTGTAACACAACTGATCTTGTAATGTAACACGATAGTTTTTAAAGTAATGTTGCCTAACACGGGGGTTTACCTCTTTGCCCACAGGCATCCCACTGCCCAGGCCAGCGGTTAGGCCGATGACTTTAGCTATGAAGGCTTTAAGGGTCAGATATTCTTTTAAGACTACACCTCTCAGGATGGTTTTCAGCTCAGGGATACCAGAACCTGTATTTAAAAAACAGAGAGAGAAGTTATCATGTCAGTACTTTACAATAGACAAAATGAGAAAAAAGAAGCAAATACAGGAGGAAATATAATGAGAGAGGATAATAGAGGCTGACAGGTGATGGAGGGCTTACCGATGGCCTGCGGGGAAACCAGGTGACAGAAGAGCGAGGCGAACATGACAAGGATCATGGGATACGTAACCCAGGCGAGGTACTGGAGCAGTACATTGCCCTTAAGCTCCCCATGCACCCATTTATAGGCTGCAAGACAGAATAACAGTAGAAACAGAAAAAAACAAGAACAGGGAAAAAAGCACATTACACAAAGGAGCAGTGCAGAGAAAAACTGGAGATTTGAAATGGCAATAATCTCCATGACAGCTCTACCTTGCAGGCTCTTGGCACTAGCATAGTCCATACTCCAGCTAACTAGAGCCATAGTCAGTCCCAGAAGAACCAGGAAAATCCAGTCCTCTCCCATTTTTGTCACTATGTAGCGCCGCACACGAGCCAAACAATCTGGAACAGAGAGATAAAATCAAAGAGTCAGGGAGTCACTTAGTGAGATCATGGATGAAACAGATGCAGTAAATAAAGTAAATGTAGACTGATAAGTACAGATTAACTCAGTCAAATAGTCAACAAATGCAACATGAAAGATCACAAAGTCAAAGCAGTGTAATTATTTACACAGATAGAGGTGACACTCCTATAATATAAGAATCTCAATATTCCCTGCACTAACTCCCACTTGATACAAACTGCATATTTATTTTCCTTCTCAAAATCATTGGAATTGGCTGAAACAATGACGATGAGGATCCTGATTTGAGGGGCCCTCTAGGTCAGTTTAAAAAAACTCAGACAAAGCTGCAGTCACTCAAAATGTATTAAAGTCAAAATAGACATTACAGCAAAACCTAAAACAGCAGCAAGAAGGTCAGAGAGGAGACTCAACCTCCCTGACACCATGTCAACATAAATACACACCAACAGTTCAACTCTGTGCACATGTTCACAATACTGAGCACAACTCCTTCAAGTGCTTACTCTAAAGTCCCTCTTATGTCATAATCATCTGCATTTATAGCCTCCAAAATATAGCTACAAAATACCTTCTATACCTTAAGATTTGGGTAAATGTTTTGAGTCTTGCACCTTTAGAGATTTTCTTTTTATAACTCTGGGTAGGTTACATTTAGATACCCCATCGCAGTAGCCCTTAAGTTCAAGTGGTATTAAGTCTAAGTGCCTCGTGTAGCCTGATTAAACTACCGTGCTGCCTCATATTTTATGAGCTCATCATGTTGCATGTAAAATCATAATGTGCAAAGTAACCAGAAATTGAAACCATTAGACAAATGCAAAGCTTCACTCTTTGAAAAGTCATGTAATAAAACAACAAAGTGTGTGGAAGTGGCAAAGCAGCCAAATGTTTCCATATACATTTTCATAACCACATGCTGGTCACCTTGGCATTTGGAGTAGGGACGAGGCTTCTTGGTGGAGGAGGCATGGCTGTGATGCGACTCCAGGGTCACAGGGTGCTGATGATGATGCCGCCGGCCGTGGCCTTTGCGGCCTGTGGCTGCGGTATTGTCCCCTGCCTGTCTTCTCCATTGTCTCTCTGTCAGTAAACGGGCAGCCTCCCGTCGGGCGAAGTTTCCCAGCTGCTCCCTGTACTCTCCGTAGAGCTGTAACCAAGGGGACACACTGGCAATCACTATGAAACGAAAAGCACCCAGTCGAGAAATCATGTGTTTCTTGGGCTGCACAGAAGAGAAACAACACGCTAGAATGGAGAGGAGGGAGAGAACGAAAAACAGGCGAAATACCTCTGACAACTGAGACTTGGAAGAAGGATAAAACTGGATCTAGTGTGAAGAGTCTTGAGATAACGAGAAAGAGATGGGGAATGTGTGGCGTGTATGTAAGGGATACACACCAACCTGAATAGCCTGACAGACAGAAATAGACAAAATGGGCATAGAGATTGGAAAATCCCCGCCCTGAGCAAAGGAACGGTCTGGAAAAAAGCCAGAGGAAGATATTCGGAAAGAGAGGACATTCCACACGTTCCACTTCCGACTGCGTGTGCATTTTACACCTATGACTACACAGACACCTACACACATGCTGTCAAACACACACACATACATTCGGTCAGCTTGCACCGGACTCGTTAAAACTGTAGAAGCTGTAAAATACTGCAGATCCGGATGCAGCTATGGTGTGTGCAACTGAAACCTACAGATCACATGCATCCCACCACACAGCAAAGCAAGAAACTGAATCATACAGAGAGCTGGCTGCCACACATTTCTGTCTCATGTTCACACAGGAAAGGAGAGCGGCCACATCCAACCATGAGGCCCAACTAGGACAAAAGCTCGGCTAACTGAACATAATTATGTGCTGGTGAAATGAAAGAAAGGTGAGACAAAAATCCACATCTTCTCTAAAAGTCTTTACGTCTACAGAGCGCAAGTTCATTTTTCTCCAGTTCAAGTGCACACAAAAAACAGCCTCACATAACCAGTCCACTGCAATACATGACTCACTACAACCACATGACAACGTGACTGATATAGAAGTTTATAATTAATACATGAATATACCACATAGCAGGTGGCCAAGCAGTTACTGCTGGAGGCTTTTGAAAACCTTTGATGCCTCTAAATCGTCGAGGAGGTTATTTAAAATCTCACTAAACACCACAAACCACAAACTGTTATTCAGAACAATGCTGCACCACTAACAGCTTAATACTCCTGTCCTTCAGCCCCGTAAAACCTGAGCTAACAGCAGGAGAAACAAAGTATTGTCAGTTATTTGTTAATATGCAAAGAGGTGGTTGAATATTACCTCCTCAAAACGGGTTGCAAGAGTTTGCATCACGCAGGAAAACTTATATTTAAAGTAAGTTACATACAAGTTTTTCTGTGTGATGTGAAGATGGAAACTGATGAAAGTTTTTGCAACGGAAAACTTCTCCTCAGTTCTGCTGCGATTATTTCTTCCAAAGGTTATGTTTTTTGACAGCAACTGAAGGTACCGTCTTGTTTCTATCTGCATACACCCACTGGACACTTTATTAGACACACCTGTTCAGTGGCACAGGCAATGGGGATTTTATTTATATAATACATTTAATTCATTATATGTAAACTGAGTAGCACAAAAGATAAAAATACAAAACTCCATTTAGGTTTACAGTGCCTCAAGACAATGAAAACAGCGAAATAAAACATTAAAAAACGCGTCTTGAGTCTGTTTTTTGAATGTTGGCACAGATGTTACTGATCTCAGGTCAGCAGAAAGCTTGGAACAGGACTACAGGAACTGAAAGCACTCTCAGCTAAAGAAGCAAAACAGAGAGGTGGAGTGTGCGGAGGAGCTTTGTGAACATGTGAGATTACCATCTAAGATCAAACAGACTGTCAGTCTCTGACTTTTTGGACCAACAACAATATTTCTGTCTTGTCTCTGTTCAGTTCTAAAAAGTTTCGAGACAACCAGCAGTTGATGTCATTAATGCAGCTCATTAGCTAATAAACAGAGGTCAGATCTTCAGAGGAAACTGATAGGTACAACTGTATATCATCTGCATAAGAGTGGTAGGATATATTATGATTCGTTATGACAGTACCAACTGGGAGAATGTAAATTTTAAAGTCTGTGAAGGTTCTCAGTCATCCAGGTCATCGTAGTCAAAGGAGCTTTCAAAGAAAAGCGTCTGGACTTCTTTAAGTTGCTTGAAGACGTTTCACCTCTCATCTGAGAAGCTTCTTCAGTTCTGGCTGATTGGGACCCAAACCCAATTTCACACCTTGGCTCAGGCAATTAGAGGATCATCAGGGGGTCCTTTTGTCCCTCTGTGGGGGGAAACTCCCGCTAGGTTTAAATCTGGGACTCTCCACCATTTGACCTTAGAACTGAAGAAGCTTCTTGGATGAGAGGTGAAACGGCTTCAAAAAGGTGTCCAACCAGTACTAGCAAGGTGTATCTAATGAAGTGGCCAGCGAGTCTATAAGCACATAGGAGGATCTTTTCCTATCACTTTTTTAAATACAGAATTTAATTTAATTTCACACAAATGTCTGTCCAAGTTGTGAACAATGGAAGAACATAGTGAGGGAGATCTTTATAACAGAGAGGATGATTTTGTCGCTGAAATCTAAAGGAGGCACCTTTTTACATGAAAGTGTGGGAGAAATGCAGGACTGAAGAGGACTCAGATGGTTAGGCACTAAGATAATATATTATGAAATGTTAGATTATTGTTTATAAATTTGTTCAAATTTACTGAATAAATAATTAACAAAGAAAAAAACCCTCCATGTTTGTTGTTAGAGTTTTGTTCTGTTGTTCTGACGATGGAAACAACCTAGGTAAGGGGATTAAGTAAAAGAAATAAAACATATGACAAGAAAATAGAGCTGTGCTAAAAAGATATCGTACTGAAGAATTTTCTGCTGCAAGTAAAGATAAAACGGTCTCCACTCATGACACTGACATATCTTATTTTCCTTTCTTTGTCTACAACCTTAAAAATGAGGAATGAATCCGTCAGTGAGCTGTTTGTGATTGTTTATTGTCTGCACTACAAACGAATAAAAATGTTCTAATGTGAAAAAACATGTTTTTATTTCGGGGCAAACCAGTTTACCTTCACATTTTGCTGCTTTAAAGGCAACAAGAACTCACATACTTTTACAGTTCTTCAGTCTAGCAAAAGATCACAGAGGTCACTGCTGATTACTTTCTAATTTCACCGCCTGCAAATGTATCACACAAATAACAGTGACCTCTGTCATCTTCCGCTGTATGGAAGAACAGGGCAGGTAAACAAGCCGTATTTTCATACGTTTATTAAAAAAACAGCAAATATTTAACAATATGGTTTTACAATACAGGTTTCTTGATTTTATATGTCAAAGTACACAAATCAGTAAAATGATCAATCGGTAAAATGTTGGAAAAGAGAGCTACGAAAAGAAATAGAGATTCAAATTCAGTGCATGCATATGATCCAAAGTGAATTTTGAAGATTAGAGAAAGACAGCAGAGGGCTGTGTAATTAAGTCATGGCAGAGAAAACAGAAAAAAAGAATCAACCTCTGACGAGCTACAGCCTTCGGTCCTCATGTCTTTACCTGGTTCTCATCACCTGTCTGTTGCATGATGCTGCAGCAGCTCTGTCTCTGTTCTGTCTCCGTGTCCTGCACTGCACGCAAATTCACCACTGCACTACACATTAGCACCAAAGCCCTAATCCATCAACATCATCAAACAGCCGCTGGCACCAGACAGCATCAAAACCAGGGACAGAAACAACAGGAACCTGTGCACTGTTCATAGAGAGAGAGGAAAAAATGTGACCTCTCATGCCCTGCCTCAAGGAAAAGAGAAAAATAACTGCAGCACAGTTGATGATGTCTTTCAAGCTTCTTCTTCCTAGTGTCTATCCTTGTTGAATAGGTGTGTTGCGTATGAACACGGCTGACAGATCATGACCATTGTTTAAAAGATAATACCCAACCCACTCCCAGATTGAGCCTGGGACCCATTTAACATAGTTAGACATTTTTTATTCTACACTTTCCCTCAGTTCAAATGAGATCCAGGTTGCCTTGAAGCTGCTGATGGAGCCTCAAAATGAGCCGAGTGACCTTCAGATGTCTGATAAGATTTTTTTTTCACTACCACACTGTGAACCTCAAACGAATTACAAATCTCATGTTGTGTAAATATAATCTTTAAAAGTAAATATCTTAACATATTCCTCTTGTTTTAAAGTAATTATTTTTAATTAACTGGAATTATTACTCAGCCAAATCCCACTTAAGTATAATTTTACTGGTCTTATCACTTTCACTAAAGAGGTTGTGTTTCTGGCAACGTTTGTATGTGTGTGTGTGTCATTCTGCCTGTAAACACGAGAGCTCGAAAAGAGTTTAATGAATTCTGATAAAACTTTGTAGGGGTGCAGAGGGGATCCATTAACATTTGGCTTACATTCACCAAAGTCTTCAAGGTCAACTTGAGGATTTATTGGTCAAAATTCTTAAAAGTGTGGTGTTTACTGTCAACATATAGAAAGTACTGTGTAAGGATTTAAAATATCATGCCACATTTGACCTCTGACCTCTCATTCAAGATCAACAGATCGATCAAAGGGATAAATCAGTGATTGCTGCTATTAATTATTTAATTAATTAATTAAGTTTTATATCATCTACATAGTGCAGTGGATGCACCTCCTTCTTCTGCTGAGTTTTATTTGTTTGCTTGCTCAAAATCTCAAAAAGTCTAAAATCTTTGTTGTTTCAATCTCTTTATCTTTGTGTTTTATGTTAGTTTGGGGTTTTTGCATTTGTCTTCATGTCACAATCAAAAACAAATTCAACAAGTGTGAAAAGTTTATTCAAAAATGTCATATTTGGGCATTTTTGGACTATTAATAAAGAGAAATTCACGATGTCACTTTGGGCTTTTAATATTTCTGTCACAAACTGAGCCGCAGCTCCTGCATTGTCAGAAAGTCACCTGACTGTGAAATGGTGAGACATAAAGACAAATAAAAGGTGAGAGCAAGCACGTCTCAGCAAGACAACAATGCCGACTGACAGCGTGAGAAAGACACTGAAAGCCGCGATTTATTAATGTCAGGTGACTTTGCTGTTTTCATCCCTCAGCCTTATGTTTACACTGTTTCGCATAACCTTGCATGTTCATTACACACCGAATCTCACAATCAATCATCATCAGTAACCACAGTTTGTCCAACTTTCACATACTTTTTGCACATTTTCTGTTGCCATTGTTTGGCTCCCAAATGTGGAATGACCTTCCCACTCCAAGTCAAGAACACAAGGACATATCCCTGCCTCTCCAAACTCCTCTTCCTCCTTTTCCCACACTTGTTTACTCTCCATGAGATTCCTGCGTAGCTCTCCTTGCTTTTTTCTCGTTAATCTCCGCGGACACACGGACGTAGCCAGGCGTTACTGTACGGTCCTGACACATCTCGTTATTAATTTCTCGCAAGAACCCGAGCTTCTACTGTTGTTCTTAATGTAAGTCTCACGGGATGAAGGAAATCGGAAAAATGTAAAACATCACTCCCTCGGGTTTGTTAAGACTAAAACCCTGTATTCAAATTACGCCGGTGAGCAGTCGCGAGCTTTTAATTTGTTCATGGATCTGTTCTGTACGAGTTGGCTCGAACAAGATATTAAATATTGTAAAATAAAAGAAGCTTCAAGTGTAAACAAAACAAACAGGTTTGCAGAGAGAAAGAGAGAGAGAGAGACATGGAGAGAGAGAGGTTCAGTCACAGTGAGAGCTGCTGATAGATGCAGAGGTTGAAGGGCAGTGTGACATTGAGAGTTAATTAAAAAATACAAGCATATTCCTGTGTCCCTTGTGAGGGAGCACTGCATATTCATAAATATCTGTGTGTGTTTGTGCAGGTTTCTCAGCGCACAGAGTCTGTGTTTGTGTCTTAAATGAACATTACGTGTGTTTGTTAAGTGTGTGTGTGTGTGTGTGTGTGTGTGTGTGTGTGTGTGTGTGTGTGTGTGTGTGTGTGTGTGTGTGTGTGTGTGTGTGTGTGTGTGTGTGTGTGTGTGTGTGTGTGTGGTGAGGCCTTACAACAATATAGCCCTGTCCTGTAGCACAAGGTTAATGATAAAACCTGACCTGCTCACTGATGGACAGATCAGCAGATTACCTCCCTTACACACACACACACACACACACACACACACACACACACACACACACACACACACACACACACACACACACACATCCCAGCTATCACACACACTTCCACGAGTGTCTCCATATGCATACACTAATTAGCCAGCACAATAACAATTCCATGCCTCATCCAAACACTGTTCAAGCTGTCATTTTCTAATTAAGGCAAATCGAGGCAGCCAAAAAACAAAAAAACAAACTGTGTCTTACATGCGAGACCACACTTCATGTTACCACCAAGAAATTCAGAAAAATCAAACCAGTGAGGCCATTAAATCCTATCTAAACCTGGTTCATGTTCAATAAATAAAGGCACAACATGAAATTTAAAGTCGGCGAAAAGAAAACGGAAGCTAGAATTCAATTACTTTTGCATACATGCATTTCATCTTGCAAAAGCAGTTCACTATTTAGGGAGGAAATAGTGAGCCTTACCAGAAACTGATCGATATTCAGACCTGTCTGAAAAGTATTGATGCGCTCCCTCATCTTCTCAGCTCTTCCTCCTGCTCACTGTCTTGCATGTGTCCAACACTCAGTAATGCCTTCTCTGAATATCTGTCTTACAACTGTCCTTCCCTGTCTTTGCCAGTGTGAGGGACACGTACCTGCTACCTGCTTCCATACAGTGAAAGAGTGTAGTGACTCTTAGGTGAGTGTGCGCGCACACACACACACTAAAAAGGGAAAGCAGCAGAGGTTAATACAGACACTTGAAGCTTGACAATAAATTGTCAGCAGCTCTTAATTCAGCAGGGTAGATTCCCAGTCATGCAGCCAATCTGGCAGATTCCAGCAGCAGGATCATAAATGATACCCAGCAGGCAGGATGCAAGCTCAAGGCATGAAAATAATACCTGCTGACTGAGAGAGGACCATAAATATATTAACATTGTGTATGGATAATGCTGCACTGCTCTTCAAGTGCCTTCAGCATGAATGGCATGCTTCACTAAAGCCTGGCTGAGCCCCGGTACAATGTGCCATATCATGTTTTTATTCCTCTGTTTCTGTACACAGAAGCCTTTTTTGGTGCCATTAATTAATGCTTAAGTTACATAAAAACATGATGTGAGACTTTACACACAGTAAACCTTACTGTAAAAGCACAAATTAGCTTCCTTTAATTATAAAATACAGCCTATAAAACAGTTTAATCTTCTATAAAATGTTCATTACAAACTCAAAGCGATTTCTTTGGTTTAAGTTGATGACCTCAGCTTCTGTTTTCCCAACTGTGGTACTTATGGGTCAGTCTGGTGTTCTGTTCTGACCCAGCAATTCTCACGTGGTTTGTCAGTCAGTTTGGGGAAGAGGCAGTCTGATTTGGGAATGTTGAGTTTGACGTGGCGATTTTATGGATTTATAAACTCTATAATTGTTATTCTGGATTAGTTTGTGTTTATGTGTTTACTCCAGCAATGCACTTCACAGATTAGTTAATAGCTTACTGTGAAGACACCTCTTGACTTTGTTGCATATGTGCTGCATGTTCTGCCACATGTGCTGTAGAAGGTGCTGATAGTATCGTAAACAATGCCTTTGGAAACACACTAAATTACCCCAAGTTATGGTTTTCTTTTCTCTTCTGTTTGGAGAAGCATACGCGTTTTTGTACACATATTGCACAGATATGAACTGTGATGCCAGTATAGCCGCGATAAGCCGTGGATATCAGTCGGCTTCTATTTTGGGGAGCTGATGATTTATGATCCCAGCAGGAAGCAGTTTGTAATGTTCTTGAGATCTGGCAAAAACAAGAAACGTCAGTCAGTTTGGAGGGCTGTCGGGTTGTATTTAACTTGAACTGTGGTAGTATAGGATCCCCTATCATCACCAGCAACTACAGTTAGCCCTGCACTTTTATTAGTAGTTATTATTTTACCTGTTTGTAAGAAATATTTCACTTCATATGTGTAGTAGAAGACAGAATCCAACCACTCTTCTTTGCACAAGCATGTCCCAAAAAAAGACAGATGAAAGCAGATTTTTAATAGAGAACTAATGCACATCAGTCTGAAAAAATATTAAGCCGCTGTGAGTGTAATGGATGGCCTTCTTTTTCCTGATGTAAATATTTCAGGTATCACTCAGTATTTTGGGTATTTTATTCCTTATTAGAGAGGAAATTAGTGGAAAGAAGAGACGTGGTGGACTGACACTTTGACATAGTCTGACTGTGGCTTAAATCCTTAATCCCGCCCCCTTTGATATCAGTTTGATTCATTGTTTAACATTTATTATTTGTTTACATTTGTTCTCTTCTGGGCAGTCTAACAACTCTACATTTGTGATTTTTAAAGGGGACCTGTAATGAGTTTTTTTTTGCAGATGTTCATATATGGCTGAAGTTTCCTGTTGTCAGATCAACATATGTCCAAGCAATCACTGTGAACCAAAGGGTCAGAGTTCAAAATATTCAAAAAGCTTGGTTTCAGGGGTTATTTTCTACTCTTGTTAGGTGAGGGCTGTGTGCGGACAGGGATAGGACCCAAGGTGCAGACTCCAGAGACAGATGTGAACTCAAAACCGCTTTAATGTTAAACTCAAATATAACATAACTGGAAACAATCAAAATAAACTAACACCAGAGGACTGACAGAACACACAGCTTGGTAAACGGTAGATCGCGACACGGACACAGAGAAACACAGGGCTTAAATACACAGAAGGAGCAATCAGGGAATGAATAACAGGAGGGAAACACAGCTGGGGCAAATCAGAACTGACGAGACAAAAGGAAGCGTAAACTGAACACACTGAGATAAGACAGAGACCTTCAAAGTAAAACAGGAAACACATAACACAGACTCACATGCAGGCACTACAGAGGGAACAGAGACGTGGGACCAGGGCAGACACAAACACTGACTGAACACGGGGATATAGGAACTAAGGATACACAGAGACGCGAACTAGACAAGGGGATACAGGTGATAGGGGAGACAGAGCAACTAAAGAAGACAGAGACATAAACCATAAGACAGAACTCAAAGAAACCAAAGACTAAAAAGTATAAATAATATAATAAACTCAAATACCCTGGGTCAACGACCCAGGCATCCTAACAACTCTTGGCTATGAAGTAGAGTGGATTTCCATAAAATCCCTTAAACAAAGGAGTAAAAGGGGCTAAAACAGCTTATTTCAGACAATAGTTGAACACTGGAGCGACATCAAAGTCCGGTATGAGTTAATCAAGGCTTATTGTGACTGAATTATGCAAAGCTACCCTGAATCTGAAATTAAAAATACAAAGTTGGAAAAAAGTACAATGGGTTTCTTTTAAAACTGATATATTAATAGAATTGTATTCATTTATTAGACAGAAAGCGTTTAAGTACCAAATTCCCACGAGTCCATTTTATGGAAGTTTGTTTTTGGGTTTATCTGAAAAGCTCAAGTTATGCATCTTGAAATTCAGAGTAATTAACTCAAAGTTGTAGTAAAATTTCAACATTAAAAAAAAGAAATTTAAACAATCCAGTGGTGGCAACAAGCTTTCATATTTTCAGTCACCAGCAGTATTAAATGTTCTATTTCTTGTGATTTTGGCTCCACTCTCCATAAGCAACACAATGTTTTATGATTTTCCACTTTCACACACCCATAAAGGTACCGTTACAGATCAGAAATCTGCGTTTATGAATTTCAGAAACACAAAAAGTTACTTTTTTGTCTATTTTTCCAAGCGGTCTCTCTTGCATCTGGACTCTTTGGAGACCTTTCACCTTTCTGCCTCACTCTTCACCCTCAAACTTTCCCGTTCACCAACCCTTGTCCACGTCCATCCAACCCCCCCACCCCTGAGGTGAAACCTTACTCGTCGATAAATTTAGCAGCAGTGTGATCCAACGTTCACTGACACACTTCTCCCCAGTTCTCCCTCTGCCTCTCTCTCTGACGCTGTTTGCCTCTCTTTCGGGCCATCTCTCCCAGGAGGCTTGTTGAACAGACAGATGGAAGGCTTTAACCTTTACACAAAACAATAACAAGCTATTGACACTATTTAGCAATGTGACATTTCACCTTTATGCTATGGAAGTAACATCCAACTGTTTAATTATTACATTAGAACTACCCCTGTAATTGAAAAAACGTGTCCGCATTATCGTATGAAATTTAATGGCTTAATCGTCTACATTGCAGTCATTCCAGCCCACGGGACATTTGGCAGGTGAACGTTATCCCTTTTAGTAGCCTGTAACATTTGAGACTTATGGGATCTATTTCACTGCTGTTGACATTCTCACAGATTGAGACTCGTCTCCTCACACAACCTCGCTTTTAACCTCATCCATCACATCAACTGTTACACACAACCAGATGTAAAAAGCAGGCACAAATATACACTGTGTGTGTGTGTGTGTGTGTGTGTGTGTGTGTGTGTGTGTGTGTGTGTGTGTGTGTGTGTGTGTGTGTGTGTGTGTGTGTACATCTTCACAAGCAGCGATTTGCTCTTGTCACTGTGGAAACGTCTGTCAGTGTGACAAGAGTCCACAGAGGGAGCTTCCTCTTTGGGAAAGTGAAGAGTCACCAACAGTTGTGTGATTTTAAATTAATAAACACTACTCTGCAAGGCCAGTGAGCATTAATTTTTGTGGGTGGATAATTTAAAGATCCATCACTTAAATGTCATTAAATATCACAGAAAACCAGATAAACAAAAAAGAAACTAAATTAATTCAAATCTTTTATTAGCTTTTGTCTAAAGTTGAACTTTTCTAATTATTATATTGGTATTTTTAAACTTCTCCATATTCTCTACCCTCATTGGACTGACAGTGCAAGTCTTTTGGTGTTGCCTGGGCTAAACTGTTGACTACACCTGATGAGGTGTGGATAAAGACATGCCCGAGGCCAAATTGAAGGGTGGACAGCATTTCTTTCCAGACATCCTCATGATCTCTTCACTGCCTTTTTAAAAAAGATTTTTTAGCTGAGATTATTAAGCAATTTAACAGAAAACCCATAGGTTAGTGGTTTCCACATTCACAGAAGGGTCCCTGGTTCAGTCCCAAATCCTTTTGGTTTAAGGAAATGCATTTGGCGTAAAAATCTGCCAAATTAAAAATTTGGTGCTAACTGTATTGGCGAATCATTGCGAATAAGGAAGCAGCTTAAAATTGCTTTTATTCCTAAAAGCTCTGGTCAGTCCGCACACTTTTGTGCCAGGAACCTCCAGAAACCACTGCCAACCAGTTGGGGAAAACACATTTTTCCAGGGCAACCAGTGTTTGGTCCATAGCTCGAGAGTAATCTGCGCATGAGGTCACATGAGAAAAAAAAAGAAAAAAAAAAGAGGTCACACTTTTGCTTGTTATGAAAATGTATAAATCAGTCGACTGGTGCCACTAAAATCTTTCGTCACCTAGTTTGTGTAATTTGTGAAGAACCAAATCATGTAAGTGAATGAAAACTAAACATTAACCTTCTGAGGGCAAAGTTACTTTTTTTTGTAATACGGCTTCATTCATCACACAATCCTCTAAAGCAAAAACTGACCCTCGAGTGCTGTTTGAACATCATTGAAAGGCTTGTTGTGAATTAAGTTGAAATAACAGTTATATGTGATCTAAAAGCAAATCTCAGGCGTAACATCAACACTTACTGCACCTAAAAACAAGCACTAAAAACAGACAGTCATCTTCAGTTTAAGGCACCGGTGTGAATCTGTGAACCAGCCAAACTAACCACAGGAGAGTTCTCCTGATCAATAAACAAATTACATCAGGACGATCTATTAACAGCTCTGCACATAAAATCCTCTGATCCTTCAAGGCTCGAATTTCCTCTCACGCAGACACAGCTTTCACACCTGAGAGATGTGTGACTTCACAGAGACATTAAGCTTGTAAACAGCGTGATTTAATTAATTGTCTTATTTATATCTGACTTGTGCAGCACCAAGGGACTGAAGGAGGACCAGGGATTTGGGATTTGCTCTGGACAATCGTCCATCTTCTCAAAGGCGAAGAGGAAGACGAGCAGAAGGACGGACTGACACACTGCTGTTGCTCCTCCGCACTTGATCAGTTACATGAATATACACAGCCCAGCTGCTCCAGCCTCAATTGCTCATTGTCTTGTCTCAAACTCACAATCAGCTCTGCAGAAAAGAGCATGCTGAAGCTGTTAGTAATCTATGACCACAGCAGAGAAGGGAATAAAAATGCTAAAAAAAAAAAAGAGTCAATAGTGGCTAAATGTCACCAGACATCTTGAGATGCTCCTGGGAGGAATGACTATCATTCTGGATAAGCATTTAAACAGATGAACTGGAGGATAAAGTGACATGACTTCATCTCACCACGTACATCTAACCTGTCTGCTCCGGTTTCCTGTATATAGGTATTTATATCCACCGCCACATGTAAACAGCAATGACTTTACAAGGCATCAGAAAGAAGATGCACATGAGTCGCAAAAGAAATGTAAACGATCGAGGGTTTTTTCCATTTTCCCAGGGATGACTTTCCATTTATCGCCTTCACTCAGCTGGTTGAGGCGTGGGCGGTGAGAAATTGTACAGACTGTTCGTGTCTATCCGAGCTGCAGAAATAAAGTTGACATGAAGTTGCATAAATCTTGTTCGAGAAGAAAAGACAGAGTTGGGGTGGGTGGGGGGAGGATGAGAGCGGAGATGAAGATTATTGATTTAGTAGGAGAGCACGAGGAGGACTTTGTATGATGGAGCAGAGAAGCATGATGGGTAGAAAAAGTAGGTGTAGGAGAGAAGTAATGAAGGCTAGACCAAAATAAAATAAAATCATTAAGAATGAAGAACGGTTAAAAAAAAAAGGGTTTGAAGAGAGGAAGTGACAGGTGAATTGATGGAAAGATGAGAGAGAAGCAGGTGTGATGGCAGAACAAGAGAAACGAGGGAAAACCTTTGGAAGTTAAAGATAGGACAGCATACAGGCAGGCAAGTAAAGGAAGATTGGGAAAGACCTACCAGGGTCTGTTGGTATCTCAGAGCCTTCCTTTGCGATGCATCTGCAGCCATTGACACGCTGTCACTGATCCAAAAATAATCTCGCTGGACACCCCAGCATTTCTAATGGCGTGGGAAACAGCAATGCCACACACACATACACAAACACACACACACGCTGCCTTATTGTATACCCACTTCACACCAGGTCAAAAACACCACAAAAACATCTAAAGTTTCTCAGTCTCAAACACACTCATTGCATAGAGATAGTCCGTAAGCACAGGTGAGGTCCATCCCGAAAGCGCCTTTCTCCAGATGACCCACAGTCTAAGAGCCATCCAGCTCCACCGCAACACCGACAGACACAGACAGAAATCAGAAAGGCAGACAAAGCAGAGCAAAGCCATCTGATGAGGCAGTGAAGGACACACTGCTTTCCTTTATTAGAACTGCAGACACCTAATAACACACACACACACACAACTTGTTGCCCTAAGCAGCACCCTCCCTGCCAGACGGCCATTAGGTGTGTGTGTTTGGATGGCCTGTTCTTGTTTGGACAGGAGTGTTGAGAGGGGTGGTAGTTGGAAGGATCCCCCCCCCCCCGCCCCAACATAGGGCTGCCCCTGCAACGTGAGCAGGAAGGTGCACATGACACCCCTATGACAGCCCGCACCTATTCAGCCAATGCCGCAAGGCAATCCCCGTAACACTCACATGCTATGGCAGCCCTCTCTTAGAAGGAGGGGGAAAGAAAAAAAAATCACCCCTAGACACACCCCCAATAGCAAGAGCTCAGCTCATACTGATCAGCTCTGCACAGGCTCCAGGTACCAAGAGGATAAGCGAGGAGGTGAATTTGTGCTTTACATCGGGCCTTTGGTGTGCTCAGCCAACATCCCATTCAAGCAACTTTAAATTAAACATCTCTAGTTCACTGGCGGGTTTCTCCTCTGGTTCCTCCTCCTAACCCGTTGACACCGGCAGCTATTATGACAACCACAAAGGCACAGGCAGATCCCCCCCTAACCCAGCCCTGCTTTGTGGCCCACACGCTAATGCATAACAGCCTGATCTCACAGCTATACCGGAGGCCAGGGAGAAATGTGTTACACAGACCACCGGCGTGTGCGTGTATGTCAAACGAGAATGATTGTGGACAGCTGGCCCGGGGGGCTCTATCTGATACACTAAGAACATTATCAGTGGGTGGCGGGCAGTGTGAGAGATGTGTACGTTGTCCCGGTCGCAGCACGACCTGAGCACAGCGGAATAGTGGGGAGCCAGTTATACTATACCTGAGAACGGAGGGGGACAGGCTGAACGCCGGGAACAACACACACAAACACAGCAACAAGGAGGATCAAATGGAGCGGAGCATGCACAGGAGCGGCAACAGTGTACATTTGAGCAGAGGGCCTTGACTTTACGGATGCAACGTGATCTAAACCTGTGCATAAAAGCTGTCGTTGCAGAAAATGCAATTACAAACACAGCTTTAAGAACAAACACAGACATTTTTTATTGTTTAAAACCCACAGCCTTTTATTATACTCAACATTTGGCAGTAATTAATATTGAAGTCTCTCCTGCCCCCTCCCCACCCTACATCACATCACCCTACAAAGCACTTCAGCAGAGTTTGGCAGCAAAACGTCTCATTCTACAGGAAAACTATCCTCTTATAACAGTCCAATCTTTTCCTCTCTTAAGTTATGTTTCTTAATTATTAAAACTAAAACCTAAGTGGAGTGAGCACGCTTCAGACCAGGGTAAACTCTGCTAAGACCGCCTCATACACAGGATCTTTAAAATCATCCCTTTACTGATAGTTAACAATCAATACTGTTTCAACCACTGTGCCCCTCACTGCAACACTGCTGTAACTAAAACATACTTTGCCTGGTCAGTTTTCTTTTCTTTCTGGGAACCATAAATTCTGGAGCAGCTTTCAGAAATACTTTGTTTGGAGGTGTGCCAGAGACTTATAATATGCTATGAAAGCAGCACCATGGTCATAAACTTATCCAACACATCATCCTCAGCTGGCACAGGCTTTTTTTAAATGGAAGACACTTTTTTATGTGTTGTGCATCGATTATAGTAAAATACAATGGCGAGACTGACTAAATATGCAGCTCCTATGCAGGAACAAACACTATAAGTAAAATGTGTAAAGGTCAGAGTTCATACTGTCTGTAAGTGACCCTACATGTAGCACCAGACTGCACTCCACCACCCTGACAGAGAAATTTACTAAATATCAGTAAATGTCAATTTAAAGTGAGAAGATAAACTTCATACTGAAGCTGCCCTGTAGGTGTTGTTCTTTTCGTAAGGCAAACTATGTGAGGAAAAAAAATCATATATTTTAATTTAATAGTTCAAAAACTCTATTGTTTAATTTTAAACATAGCTGTCTGTAACCATGGCTGCCATGACAATAAAGCTCTTCTTCAACTGAAGGAGATGTTAATATTGATGAAATCAAGATGCTGAAATGCATTTTGCTGCGCTGCCCCCTGCCTGTCACTTCGTTAATAACAAGAAATGTTCATAACATTTAACATACATTATGTACAAATATAAGAATGGGCCTTACAATCCTTATAAAAAGAATTCCATACAAAATAAAGCCACAAAAATAGATCTGTGTACAAAATACATTTTAAAAAGAGGCTTGTGAAAGCTCAAAGTAGCTGTGCAGTTTGACTGCAAAGGATTAACATCTAAACCCTCTAACTGGCATAGACACAGACACACAAATATATACATGAGCACATTGTATGCCAATAGGTTGCCCATTTCCATGTACATGTAGATTAACAGAAGCTCGCTCCTTTTTTCTTTCCAGGATTTGTGTATATGTGTGTGTGCTTGTGAATGTCTAGTGGTTTGAATGGACAAATTAAAACCACTAGACATTTGGATGTCAAGTTGTAACAGGGGGGAATGTGTGAGTGTGTGGTGTGCAATAAACAGCTGTGATGCCCTTACTCCAGGCTTCAATACAAGGAATGATCTGTGTGTGTTAATGTGCATATTAATACTGGGGCTGGTGTTTGGGGAAAAAGTAGAGGTCTTTGCACAATGAGCTGGTGAACTCTGACATTTCTTTGCAGCGGTGGTGGGCAGTACCTGGGGCGTAGCCCTCCCTCTCCTTAATACGACTGTTCACCTGGGAGAAAAAGAAAAAAAAAAGACATGTTGGTTTCAAAAATGTATTATATATCAAAATAGCAGTTTGTAATCTGCAACTGCAGTCTGAAAAAACATGTTTACCTGCACCAATATGTCCGCAAGGTGGGTGTCTCTGGCGTGGAGGCGGAGTGCTGAGTTGAGTTCCTGGATAAACCAGGATCCTCTCTTAGTGTTTCGCATGGCTGCTGTGCCTTGAGGAGGAAAAGATCAAACAGCAGAAGTGTAATACATCAAGATGAGACACAGAAAGACAGAGCGAAGGTGTTGTCTGGTAGAGCTTTACATAATAAAGCTTTACATAATAAGAATCAATTTCAGATCCACTTTTGATTCGCTTGTGCACAAAAAAACCCCTCTCAAGCAGAAATTTTAATTGCACTGCACAAAAAGCAGAAATAATGATTAGGGCCAAAGATAATTTAAAAAAGAAGAATTACAAAACCATTACTGCTGATCCCGATGGCCTCATTAGTTTTCCTCTTACACCAGTGTTTCAGTTAATGAATAAAATATCATATATAAACCCACCCCAGAATAACAAATTAGATAAACTTACAAATTCTCTGACCTTTGAGAGACGCAAAGCCACAGATCATGTCCGACCGCTGGGGAAGTTTAATCCTGGGTCTTCCTGTGTCCCCCCTCTGTCTGGAGTCTGCATCCCCCTGTCCCTCCCTGCCAGCATCCCGCTGTTCACAGCTTGGTGAGCACGTCCTCTTTGGCCCGTCTATCTGCTCCACGCCACAGTCCATCTCCTCTGGAAGACAAGTAAGTTTCAATTAGGCCCAAAAAGATCTAGCAGCAATATTATTGCAATAACTGGGTTGGATTACTGCAGTTTTTAGTCATTTGTCTCAAATATTCTTTAATAATGAATGCAACTGTCCACCAAAGGGGCAAAGCATTTTATTGACACTATAGGCCAGTGAAAACAAACCAAAGCAGAAGAGATTAAAACTGAAAGATTAAAAAATGCATGTGTGATTCAACGCTGCACTGTAACACCACCTGAGCAGACATAGATGGAGCAATGAAGCTGTGCCTGCTCAGTTAGCATGCTTCTCAAGCTGTTGCCCCAGTCTTAAAAAAGCTAAACAGCTTGAACTCAATGGGTTTCCTGCAGCTCTTTGATAAACTCAAGTATTATTCCAAATGAATTCTGGAAAAAGTCTGAAAGCGAAGCTATCACTGGCATTTAGCATGAGCCCTGGTTGAAATGTTTTTCTAAACTTCTGAACGGCAGAAAACGAAGAAATCTTGCACTGAAATTTACATAGCACTTTTCTAGTCCTCCTGACTGCCCCCAAAGCACTCTACACCACAAGCCACATTCACACAGCACTACGCCGCAGGCACTTTGAAGCCTTTAGCTATCCATCCATCCATTTCTTTAACCGTTTAAAGGACTCAGGGTCACAGGAGAGCTAAATCCTATCCCGGCTAACATTGAGTGAGGAGTGGCATACACCCTGGACAGGTCTCCAGGCTATCACAGAGACATTCACACCGGCGGCCAACTGGGAATCACAAATTCCACTAACGTGCATGCCCTAGACTGGTGGAGGATCCTGGGTTACTTGGAGGGAAAACCATGCAGGCACACAGAGAACATGTATATTCCACAAAACAAGGACCCTCTTGCGGTGACCTCACAGTGTTAACCACTGTGTTGCAAACAACACTTACTTATTTTTCTTACTTATTAAGAAAAACTGGCAGTATACCAATGTATCCATGAACACTCTAAATAAGCAATATCTGAATTTCACTGAAGCTATTTCCAGAGCTGCTAAGCACATCTAATAGCCTTTCAGCAGCACACCTGTGTTGGGCTCTGTGTGCAGCGAGGGAGTGTGGGAAGTAATTAGGTTTGCTCCTGAGGGGTCTAAGGATCTGTCATGAGCATCACTGGGTGTGCAGTCAGGCCATAACCTCCGTCACAGAGACAGAACAACTGACTTGGAGCTTGTTAAGCCACAGATTCATTTTATTTTTATTGTGCTGAATTTGTTTGAACTTTCATCAAAATATTATAAAGAAGATGAAAACTGACACAAAACTGAGATTTTGGCACAATCCACAGCTGGAACTGTAGAGTAAATGGGCGATTCTGAAACTGCCACCCACTGTGATTCTCTCAGTGGGCATGACAATGACAGCAGACAACATCTGGCCATGTGAAGGGGAAGATTGGTACCACTATTTCATAATGCTGCACGGCTCTGAGAGATTTTACCCAGGTAGTTTCTCAGAACTGTGGACAGTGCAGTCCCCAGAACATGTTTACCGTATAATTCTTTTTTATTGCTGTGCTGCACAATCTCATTCATCTTACCTCCTCTGCAGGCCTGGATGAAAAACATCTTTGGTTTGTTTTGTAGAAGTGGACAGTGTGCATTGTCAAAGGCCTCAAACACCCAGTCCAACTGAAATTGACCAAGTTAAACACAATTAGCATTAAATGTCAGAAAAAAGCAGTTGAATCTTTGTTATTGAATGACATACCATACATCTACACAGTAAAGTGTCAGACAAACTGACCTGGAGGAGTTTGCCATCTGTACCGTACACTGCCCCTTCCACTCCGTGGGAGAGCAGACACACCACACAGCTGTCCACTGTCCGGTGCTCTGGCCGTCTGGAAAAGTTCTCAATGCAGGTCCTCATACCCTACACAAGAATACGAACAAGAACAAGCATCAGCATATGTGGTCAAAGTCAGCGTTAACACAAACGCAACAATCTTTCAGTCCAAATTTCATAGAAGCTGTATTAAAACATTTTCATTCTCACTAATGGAAACACTCAACTTAGGGTCTGACTTAAAGTGTGCAGGATGACACCCCCTCACTAGCAATGGATTCATTAGACCATGATGTGCAGTAAACAATCAGGTTCAAGGCAGGATATGTGCATCTGGACTTAAATTAATTAAACGTGAAGTGTGTTTACTTTGTGACAAACCTCCCACCTTCCTCAGACAGCAGTGAAAGTGGGCTAACCAGAACAAATCCTACATTAAAAAAACCTGTCTACACCATATCCCCAGTCTTTCTTAACTTAAACATTTCAACAAGTGACTTTCTCCAAACTGTGTCAGGTGAAGAGGTTGCTGAGGATCTAACATCTTCTTTTGTTTGGCCCAAACATCCTTTCTTTAGGTTTATCAATAAATAAGATAAAAGTGTCACATTTCCAACATCCTGCAAAATCCATCATTTTACCTGAGCAGTGAGGTCTCTGTGCACAGCAACAATGTAATCCAGCTCTGTAAAAACCTTCCTGAGGACCTCATCATCCACCTCGCCACCTTTTCTAGGGTCAAGGTCAGGGGCAGCACAAGGGTCAAAGGTCACATTACTGATCACCAAGCCAAAACCACGAGGCGATGAACTCAACCTGTAAGACTGAATAAGAATGGAATGACCTATATAAGAAAATTCATACACAATAAGGTTTTTTGTTTTAATCTGTTTAAAACAAAAAACCTTAACAAAGTGACAAAACCCAAAGATTAAATTTGCAATTTTTATGCTTGTTACATAAACATAGCTAAATGCTGAAGACATGCATTTTTAGGCGGTCGCAGTAAATCCAAACAAAACTGAGCACCTTTGCATGGGCTCAACTGACCCGCTGATGGGAAAACAAAATCGTACCTGCTGGCAGCGGGAGAGGTAAAAGTCAGGTGTGCAGGGTAGGACCGGACTGTTGATGGGACTGTCAGCATCCAGACTAAACTCCATGGATTCTGCAGCACATACACACAAACAATCACAAACGAATACAAACTGAACTATTCTTAGTCCTCATCACTGAATGGAGTTGTCTAACAGCAGAGTATCATGTTGTCAATGAGTCATTCTTGGGGTGTGGTGCCTGCAGGTAGAGACAGTAGGTACCTGCTAGAAAAACAACATTTCTACACTTTTTTCTATGATGTGTGTTTATAACAGTTCAAATAATCAACAGAATAACAGGAGACTAAAGGCCTAAAGTGGTCAGTGGCTACAGAATGGTTTTTTTTGTGACATATATATTAAATTGTCTTAACAATGAACAACACATAAAGCCTTTTGTTGAGAAACAACTTCATGTCTCCAGGGAAACAAGACTGACAACAACATTACACACACTGAAACCCATTTTGAAATGAACGCATAGACGCTCTGCAGCACCGCTCACCATGTGTCCTTGCTCTCTTGGCTGCAATTTCCTCCTGAGTTGGAAGTGGAAGAGAAGAGTCCGTAGACCTCTGAAATTTAAAATGATACACAAATTATTAAAGACAGACCGTACAAAAAAGATAATGAAGGATTTTGTTCTATACAGTGGAAGCAGCTGTTGTTTTTGTAGGAATATGACATCTGCAGTCCTAGATTAAATATTTGGGAAACTCCTGCCTGCCTTTCTACTTCAGGTGGGCCATCTGGATATATATAATGAGATGGATGCATTTTGTGATTCTCACATCTGTCTGCATATCTGCTCCTCGTTTCTTTGTCCTCAGTCTCTGTTTGTTCCTGTCCTCAGCCCTGACTGTGGGTAAGTCTCTGACTGATGACTCTGAGCCAGGCCAGCTATCTGATGCCTGGACTGGGAATGATGAGGTGCTGCTCACCTCATACATTTCCTCTCTGTCTTCTGAAGATGCCTGCCAAACGTCATGTTACTGAAGCTTACAATTCCCAAAATATTACTCTATATAATCTTAGCATTTATAATTAAAGAAAAATCTATTAAAGAGGCATGAAAGGCGTTCAATGATGCAATGATGTCTTCTACTTCAAAAATGCCAAGAGTGACATTGCCTTCGATAATCTTAGGCAAGCTCACCTCTCTCTTCTTTTTTGTTCTTTCCATAACCAGCTGCCCTGCCTTCTCCTGTGGCTCCTCCTCAGGCTGAAAACTCTGTGAGCAGAAAGCAGTCTAAGAACTGCACTAAATCTGCTGTTTATACTGCTGCTGTGCGACATGTGTATGGTTGATGTCAAGTACACACTCACATCTGTGTGTGTCTCTCTGCCATCTTTCTCTGGTGATTTTATGAGCAGGTCGTAGAGGTGTTTCTGTTCAGTATCTTGAAGAGCTGAGCAGAAACTGCTGAAGGCTCTGGGTCCACGTTTTGGTAAGAGTAGAAGCAAACGCCAGCTGCGTTTCTGAGACGTTTGCTCTGCCTGGAGTAGAAGAGATCACATCGGAAACATAAAATTTACTAACAATGAATTAATTAAAAAATACATTTGGTTTTACTTTTTTTTCACCTTCTCAACATTATAACATTTGATTGTGAATTCATCCAGACACCTTAAACTTTAGATGTTTAAAGGTGGTCCTCAGACAGGACAGTCGGAAGTAAAGATTTCAACCTTGAGGGATTAAATCAAAACTTTCACAAATGCCTTTAGTATTTTAGTATTTTATTTATTTATTGTCATTGTCAAGAACAATGAAATTGCGTTTGGGGCTTCCATACAACCCAAAAAAAAAAGAAGAAAATAATAAATACCCCTTAAAACCCAAGTGTACATATTTAACCCAGTGTGACTCCAATGCAATAAGACAATCCTTAGCAATAATGTTCGTAGAAATTCAGACAAAGACCTGAGAAACATGACAAAATACAACAATGCAACCCATTCAATATTATTGTACTGTGAGATATGATATCAGATATGATAGTTATCTATTTAAGAAAGAGGGGGGGGGGGGGGGGGGGGCAGGAGGGGGAAGAGAATAAAGATATGATGCACCAATGCAGACCAGTTCATTGCTATTAAGAAGTTGGATATGGTTATTGTCCGTGAGAGGGGGGCAGAGAGTTCAGGAGCCTCACAGCCTGTGGATACAGGCTGTTGGCCAGTCTGGATGTTCTGGCCTGTATAGACCTGTACCTTCTCCCTGAGGGCAGCAGATGGAAAAGGTGGCGCGCAGGGTGATGTTGGTCCCGCAGGATACTGTGCACCCTCCTCAGACAGCGAGTGGGGAAGATATTACTGATCTCTGGCAGACTTGTTCCAATAATTCTGCCAGCTTCTTTCACCACCCGCTGGAGTGCTTGCTGATCGGCCTTGGTGCAGCTGGGGAACCACACTAGAAATCCATACGTCAGAACGCTGCTGATGGCACAGTTGTAGAAGTTCAACATCAGAGATCTGGGAATGTGTGCGCTCCGCAGTCTCCTCAGGTAGTAGAGGCGCTGTTGGGCCTTCCGTACAACTGAGGTGATATGGTTGCCCCAGGACAGGTCCTCGGTCACAGTTACCCCCAAGAATTTAAAACTGCTCACCCTCTCCACCGCCTCACTGCCAATGAAGAGAGGCAGATGGTTGTTATGACCCCTCTTCCGGAAATCTACAAGGATCTCCTTGGTCTTTTTGGTGTTTAAGACCAAGTTATTGTCGTGGCACCATGACTCTAGTTGTTGCACCTCTGTCCTATAGTTTGTCTCATCATTGTTGGATATAAGTCCGAGCACTGTAGTGTCATCTGCAAACTTAACAATGAGATTGGACGCGCAGGAGGAAATACAGTCATGGGTGAAGAGAGTGTATAGCAGAGGGCTCAGAACACACCCCTGAGGGGCACCGGTGTTGACCACAAGGGTGGAAGAGGTGTTCTTACCCACTCTGACACTCTGTCTACGGTTAGTGAGGAAGTCCACAATCCAGTTGCACAGAGAGGAGTTAAGTCCCAGTTGGTGGAGTTTGGGACGGAGTTTGTATGGCCGGATGGTATTAAAAGCCGAGCTGTAGTCTACAAAGAGGAGCCGTGCATAGGTGTTCCTGTGTTCCAAGTGCTTCAGTAATGTGTGCAGCACTGTGGCGATCGCATCCTCGGTTGACCGGTTCTCCCTGTATGCAAACTGGTGCGAGTCCAGGGATGGTGGAAAAGCAGCTCTGATGTGTTTAATGACCAGTCTCTCCAGGCATGACCAGTCTCTCCAGGCAAAGTGCAAAAGTGTAGGAGCTCCGGGCCGCTGCGTCTGTGCGCGCCGCCATCTTAAATCTTGAGAAGAAAGCTGGCTTTCCACCAAATATAAGCCTGTTCTATGTTGATGCCTTTTGAGAAACAGCCGACAATTTGAAAGGTTACTATGCTGTAATTATTAGAAGTTGCAGTAAAATCATGGCAGACACAAACTATTTATTATGGCATCTCCTCTGACATTAGCCTGGTAATTTGTGGTGCTGTGCCAGTGCCAGCTTTCTGGCATTAGTTCTAGATTGGTAACCAGCATTGTGTCGGTGGAAAAGGGATATTAATGTCTCTGAAGGACGTTGCCCTGTGGTTCCCAGCTGGTTTTCTCTGGTAAACCTCTAAAATAGTAAGATCCCTAAGTCTTTGGATAGTGAGACACTAGACTCTCCAGTCTAGACTTTCAGTTTAAATGCATAAGGTTTAGCAAAAGTATTTTGTTAATAATTTAGGAAAGCAGACATTTCTTGCATTGTTACACATCTTTCACATGCTTGAAGTATTTAGAACAGGTGTGGCATGTTCCCTAATTATTTCAATTACCAAATCAAAATAATAAAAAGCATGTAGAGATTTTAAGTGCTGACTTTGCAGTTAGTCTATATATGCATCCAATGATAAATAAATATGAAGGGTTTTATTAGGCTGTAAAAACATTACATAGCTATTAAAAAAGCTTGCAGAATGACAGAATTAAAATGTGTTCAATTTTCATAATTATATTTTCCATTTCTGTGAGTCCGCTCAGGTCTGAATGAAGTAAATTTTGTCATCAGATGGGGAGCGTGAGTGGCCACGTGGACAGCCACGTGCCCGCCTGCATTTTGTGACTATGCAGAATCATCTGAGGAGAATTTACATTACAGTGAACCAACTATGTAAATACCTGAGGTGACGGACTTTAAAGAAGAATAAGAGTATACAGTTCGATTATACTTAACTAGAAAACCCAAAACTTCTCTGGGACAGATAAACCTAATTAAAGTGTACCTAAATCACAGCACAGAAGATAAAGGCCTCATTCAAAGCACAACTACTCATCACTGAATAGGCAGTGTTGATAATTTGCTGTGATAATAGATGTAGAAGGATCCATCAATCACATCATGACTGCTTTATTTCTAATCAAAAGCGTTAGCATGCTGAAAGAAAAATATTATACTATACTATAAACTATATCACTGTCGAACTTTATGGATTTGACTGTGAGAGATCTTTTTAATTGTAGAATTAATCATCTACTTTTTTAACTACCTATCTAACTCATGTTTTCTCTGCCACTGGAGCCTATACTAGCTGCCAGAGTGCAGAAATGGTGGTAGTTCCTGTAAAACTGCAGGAAACATTTCTGTAGTCACCTTTTACTTAACAGCTATTTCATGGGAGGGTTAGAGGTTCTGACTCCCACATACATTTAAACCACAAGCTAAAAACTGACCATAACCTTCAGCAAAGTTGCTGACAGCCAAGTTAACTTCAATTTAAGCAAACTGAAGGTAACTCAAAGTCACATAACTGTTAAGAATCAGCTGTCTCACTGTTAATATAGTAGTTATTATCCACATACCATAATGCTCTCTGCCATGCTCTCCGTGAGGATGTCTTCTGCCTGCAGTGACTGTATGAGCAGCTCATCCACCACCAGCTGTCTGCACAGAATAGCTGAGTTTCTTCGGAGAGCCTGCCTGTCCCGCTCCATCATGCCACACTCCAACATTTTTCCCCTCAAAAACTGTATCCAGAGCAGGTAACAAGATACACGAACATTGTGAACAATACAAGCATATGGACGTTTTTGTCCAACACTGGGAACAGTCACTTTATTAGCTTGGCTCCTCAGTTACACCCTTATAACAAAATACAACACAAGCGATAACGTTACCATGAGGCACTCTTTGAGCCAGCAATAATAAACCAGTAACAACAGAAGCTGAACAATACAATGGTAAACTCAGTAAAGTATCTACCAAATAATAAGATAAAGAGGAAAAATAATGGAAGTATAATATTAGCAATGTAAGTTTACTATGCTGAGTTACAATAAAAGAGAAGTTACGCTAATCTAAATGGTGTTGGGTGATGGTGATAAACGCTAGCTAACTAGCTAGCTAACTTCGACTTTCTCTGCACTGAAGTGGGTTTAATATGACTCCCCGCATCCCCACTACTTACCTCTTTTCTGTTCCTGCAACAGACTATCAACACACCCTAAAAATGAGCAAAATGTCTCCGTAAGTCCCTTTACTAAACGCAAACTAACAACATCCCGTCTACAAGCCACAGACGAACTTCCGCGGGGTAAACAGACCATCAGACTCTTCGAGTTTGATTCTGACCAATGAGAGCGCTGTACAGTTTGAGTGGCGTTTCAGTGAACCAATCGTTTCTTCTTTTCTTCTTAATGGCATCTTAACCGTACAGTAAACTGCTGTGTGAACAACAGAAATAAGGGTATTTTGAATTTGAATCTCATTTCAGTTAATAAGTAACCAATTGATAAGAAGGCAGGCACAAAGGCCTCTCGAATAGAGAGCTATTTAAAAAGGAGGAGTGTAAAGACACTTAAAGGTCACATATTTGCAGCAGGGTTGCTGCACACTCTCTATATGCTCATTTAAAGCTGAGGAGCACGAGCCAAAGAATTTCATTATGGATAAATGTGGCTACACTGTTTATCTGTACATGACAATAAAACTTGAAACTTGGGTTTAAAATTTGAGTTTGTAAATGAGCAATGGCAGGATAAGTTGTAATGTAAGGTCCTGCCTCCAGTTACAATCTGATATTCAAAACAACCTGATGTCAGTTTTTTAGTATAAAGGGGAAAAACAAGCTCCATTGATATTTAACAAATGTTAAAATACCAAATAAGAAGAACTAAGAAATAATGAATTTATCCCAGATTTGGGAAATTATTTTGTTATAACAGTTCTGTTATTACAGTTCTGTACTTTTTCAAACAAACAAACAAAAATACAAAACTTGCTTCTAGCCACAACAAGAGGAACAGGAAATTTTGAAATATGATAAGGAAATTGAGACACACGTTTGCAGTGAGGGGGAACAAAATAAGTGTGGGACACACTAATGATAAAAGGTAGAGTGGACTTTAATCATACAGGGTGACAAAATGTGGTATGAAATTATCAGTCCGTAAGAGGAGGTGATTTGCTGCCTGTCCAGGAAGTGGTGCAGAAGGTGGTCATGATCGATAACAGTTTGCTCAGTGACTTCCACCACAGCTTCAGAAGTGTCCAGTTCAGTGGAGGTGCATCTTTTTCTGTCAGTCATATCCCTTATACTTGAGTACTCTATGCTTTTCACTCAACCATGATTACTTGATAGCTAAACCTATCTGTTTAGCTGTTTAAATATATAAAATTGACATTTTAAACAGAGCATTCTTGTATACATTGCAAAGTTTGTGTGTGAAAGGAAGCCACCTGTTTTCCTTTTTAAATTATTCTTTAATGTTTGCCATTGCAGTTCCCTCAAAGAGATATTTCACTTAAATGTCATAGCTTTATTTGAGCTGGTGATTGAAATTTAGAAAGTTAGTCCATCTGCTCATGAAAAAGCAATACTCAGAATAAAGTTTACAATTTTGAATCCAAATTGTTGTACCAGAGGTTTCTTTTCTTCTTTCCCAGTTCAGTAATAATATTACAAGCTCCAACGTTGAGAACCATGAACTAAAATAATAATTAGTGCAATAAAACCATACTAAATAAATCATTTTAATGAATAAAATATGACGAATCACATAAAACTAATGGAGGAACATTTCTGGTACAATTTATTCTTACTGGGCGTATTTTACAATAAGGCATCAGAGTTACACACACATTATGACAAACACAGAGACAGACAGCAACCATTAATGCATTAGAACCAACAGGTGAGTGCTTTGCATTGCATGTATTCCTGCCTTTCTGTTTTTCTCGCTTTCTTACTTCCTTTTCCATCCCTCTCTCTCTGTCACTCCCTCCTTCACCCTCCCCTGCTGTCTATCTCCTCACCCTCACTGTGTGACCTGTCAATAATTGATGATTCTCACTGACTCAAAGGGTAGCAGGTCCGGGAGAAAATGTCTCACTCATTTCTTTATTTATTTACACGCCTATCTTTAAGCTCAGCCGGTCTGTGAAACTACCACAAGCGTCACTCGGGATCGATAGCGCGAAGCAGCGTGGAGCACCTGACCGTGTCCATCTTACAGTTAGCGGCGGCGGCTGCACCTGTGACCACGAGCGGGTTAATGCTGCCTGTCTGGCTGACAGCAGGACAGAGGCAGGAAAGGGAAGCTTAAATGAGTGAATGGCAGGGGGCAGAGGAGGAGGAAGAGGAGTGACAGAATGATAAAGTGAATTAATTCAACCTTAGCCAGCCCTGATTGACTCAGCACCAAACTGGCATGTACAAACATTCACAGTGACACCAAAGGCATGGAGAGAGAAAAGAGGAATGATATGTCCTACTCTAGAAAGAGAAGTTTCACTTTTGGGGCATATGGCAGGTAAGTAAAGACACTGTTAGTCTTAAATTAGGACTGGCATTGTCCTTGGAGCAGCGGCACAACCTGAACAAACGGCACTTTTTTTAGATTTAAGTCATCTTGTCTGTTTATGCAGAAGTTTCTGAAAAGCTCTTACTTCCTTGTTTACAGTGTGGATAGATTCACATGTGGGGATGAGACGGGGTGAGGCTTTATTTTCCTCTCTACTGCAGCTTTTTCGAGTTAACATGTTAACCTTTCCTGTATAATGTAAGGAGTTACTAACTGTGCTGTCTTGCTGTGTAAACCAACCTGTTGCTGCAGACCTGAATTCGTGCAGGACAAAAGTCTGGACACCCTGGATTCTCCTACCAGTGAGCGCAAGCCTTTCCGTTCTTCCAGCAGCAACCAGAAGGTGACATCCTTATCATTTTTAGTGTGCACTTTCTCGCTTTAATTTTAATTCACTCTAAGGGATGAATATCCATGTTCTACATTTCTAGAAGTCCGTTTAGAGAAAGACTGAAATATGAGTCATGTTCCTCTTCCTCACCCGTGCTTCTGCTTTCCTTTCTCTCAACTTGAATTTCACTTTTTTATATATATATTAGGAATCAGAGCTGTTTGAAATCATTGAGAAGCTGCAGGTGAGTTACAGTGTCCATCATTTTGTGCAGTGTGTGCATCCATCAATGCCTGAGCAGCAGATGTTTGTAATCACTAAAGCTCTTGTCCATCAGGGCAGCAGGATCGATGAGCAACGATGTGAATTCCCCCTTCCTCTCAAGGTTTCTCTACTTGATAGTAATAATAAAAAAGTGACACAGGCTCTGTACTGATGATAACAGGTGTTTCCCCAAACAAACATCAGCCCAATCAGATTCTTCTTTTTTGTGTCTGTCAGTCTCCACTTTCTACAACTGGGAGAGAGCTGCCGCTTATCCTTCCTTCGAAACTGGGAGGCTATTGGATAGACCCCCCTCTGGACAGACTGGTAGATGTGAGTCCCACCTCTTCCCATTATGCCGTTGACCCAGAGAGCTATGACATCATGGAGAGAGACGGTGAGGCCAAAATCTATCACGAGTTCTTCCGCTCACGAGTAAGTAGACTTTAACTGTAAAATCTATAGGAATATTCTTTCTGCATTGATATTAATGTTTTAACCCTTTTGCCACGCAGTACCATCACTCTTTCACAGCAGTGGATCCAACTTTGGGCTCGCTGGTTCTCTCTGTGTGTTTGGAGGAAGAGGAGAATAGGCTCAGGGTGATTCTAAGGTGATCTTTGGCTATTTTGGCTTACTGTGAGACATTTTTTATTCTAAGCTACAATGCAGCCAAAAATGTTTAACAGAAAATTGTGCTTCTCCTTAAATGCCCCCTCAGCTCCAAAATGTCTTTCTCCTAGGGTTATTGTGTAAACTTTCAGATTCATATGCTGAAAGAGGAATGTTTATCTGACTTAAATCTGATGTGAAGGTGTCATGGGACAAGCAGAATTTCATTTTAGAAGTCAATCCTGGTTTAATATGCAACTTTTACAAGCATAACAAGGTCATTTAAAACTTCCCGTGTGCATGCTGTGCATCACAAAAGATCTTAAAGTATCTCTGAAAGGAATCTTTAAGGTTTCTTTGTTATAGTTTATATGTTTAATGTAGAGTGTGGTTGATCAATTATTACAAGAAACTGCATCACAGAAAAGGAGGCATAATGATTGTGCTTTATGTCTCACAGGATGAAGGAGTGTTCTCTGCATGGAGTCTTCTCTGTGTCTCTTTTCCCCACCCTGCCATCTGCAGTTGAATTAGCAAAGGTATCAAACTTCTTACTGTATCATACCTATATTTCTATTTGGCAAAATAGTAACCACAAATGAAAAACTATTATTTCAAGTAAAAGCATTAATTGTGCACATTCTGTGTATTTAAAGTACTTAAAAGCTTACATATGTGTTTTATTATTTTTATGGATGCACTGACATCATAATAGCTAAACGATGAGCGGCTAAGGCTAACTACTTTATAGACTGTTTATTGCCTTACATTCTACACTGAAAAATAAAGTTTTTACTGGACTCTATGTTGTTCTGTGAAAAATTAAGCACACCCTTAATGCTTCCATAGGAATTAAGACAGTAAGATGCTAAAACAATCATCCGCAAGTCTGACTTCCTCCATAAAACCATAACTTCTGGCAGTTTTTAGGTGTGTGTGTTAACACAATGACACACTGTTCCAGTAATGGACATGCCAGCAAATTCACCCCAAGGTCAGATTGTGCAATGCTCGTAGAAAAAAAAAACCCCAAGAGTTATATCTCAAACTCTGCAGCCCTCAGCTAGCACATCAACTGTTAAAGTTCATGACAGCACAATTAGATAATGACTGAACAAGTATGGTTCATTTGAAGCACTGCCAGGAGAAAGCCTCTTCTCTCTAAAATGAACATGACAGCATGACTTAGGTTTGCAAAGCTACGGCTGTGTAAATCACAAGATTTGTGGAACAATATCTTCTGGACCGATGAGACTAAAATGAAGGTATTTGATCACAGTGCACAGTCCAGTGTTTGGCAAAATCCAAACACAACATATTACCTAAAACACCTCATGCACACTGTTAAGCACAGTGGCGGTGGGGCAATAGTTTTGCTTGTTTTGCAGCTTCATGCAGTGATTAAGTTGACAATGAACCCCTCTGTATGTAAAGGAGAATCAAACAGGCGGCCATCTGTCTGGTTGGCCAGTTAAAACTACTGCAGGGCCATGCAACAAGACAATCATTTCAAACTCAGCAGCAAACCTGCGACATAAAAAAAAGAATAAAGGTGTTTCAGTGGCCCAGTCCAAAGTCTAGATTTTAAACTATGGAATGCTGTGGTGGGAGTTAAAGAGAGCTGTGCGTAAAGGAATGTCTCCAAGCATCCAAGAACTGAAGCAATGAAGTGAGAGTCTGATAAAGTCATACAGAAACTTCAAATCTTCAAATCACATCAAGTTGCTGCTGCTAGTGTGGTTCTACGAGCTACTGAGCAGACAGCACTTTTTGCAGTACTGCAGATGGTGACTGTAGCACTTTTTAATCTTGCAGTTTTTCTAAAAGAGTAATATATATGTAAAAAAAAAAATGCAGCATAGTAAAAAGTATTGTTTCACTCTGAGAGGCAGCAGAAAACGGAGAAATAAACCAAAAGAAATGCTCAAGATACCCCAAAATCAAACCTCAGTACATGAATAAATGTTCTCACTTTCAAGCACCGAATACGTGACAAGCACTTATAATTATTCCTCACATTCTTTCTAGATGCTTTGTGACCGAGTGACTGCCTCAAAGTTTGACGTGGTCTGCTACCTGAAGGTAATATGCTCTGAAATGACTTGAAAAATTGACACATATTTCACATACGTCACAGGAGGAATGCCACAGGTGTCACCAAAAACAATAAGAATGGCTCAGTTAAACACAAACGGGTGTCCCAAACAGTGTGACAGTGAGCAGAAAGGTAATACAAAGAACCTAATGTGGTTTTTCTCCCTGTGCCTTTCCTACTGTGACATGTCAGCATGTTTTCTATGAAGCTCTTCGCTCTTCAACTCTCTCTTCTTCCTCTCTCAGGCTCCAGAACTTATAACCACATTTGATGAACACAGAGTTTCTCCTAATTTCAAGTTTGGTGTTTTGTGCCAAAAGGACAGGCAGGTAAGAACTGATGCTTTACTTCAAAATGCCATGCATTTTTATAAAAAATGGCTAAAATATGGCAGCATATCATAACCAATCCCTCTCAGAGAAATCCATTTCTCTGTAGCTCACTGAGGAAGACATACTGGGTAACAATGAGGAAAGTGAGGAGTTTAAAGAGTTCCTGTCTATTCTGGGAGAGACGGTTCAGCTGCAAGGATTCACGGGGTAAAGTATGCTGACAATGTGAAGAAGTGACACAAGAAATGTGGAAAATCACATGGTTTCTTCTCTCCTCGCTCTTTTTCTCAGCTTTAGAGGAGGACTGGATGTGTGTCATGGTCAGACAGGAAGTGAAGCAGTCTACACTTCCTTTCATGGGAGAGAAATCATGTTTCATGTCGCAACTAAACTGCCTTACACAGAGGGTGACCCACAGCAGGTCATTAATCACATCATCCTCAGTCTGTTTGTGCTGATGATTCACAGGAGAGTCTCTCTGAGGATATTATGTGTAGTTAAGTTTATGTGGGGAGGGACGAATCAACTTATTTTTAGACACTAACCAACATTTTTCTCATCACCCCGCACAGCTACAAAGAAAAAGGCACATCGGTAATGACATCGTAGCTTTGGTCTGCCAGGAGGGCCAAACCCCCTTTCTGTCTGATGTTATCAAGTCTCACTTCCTTCACTGTTTTATTGTCGTCCGGAGGATTCAGAGGCAAGAGGAAACAGGTGGAGCAGCATATCAAGTAAGTGGGCAAAATACATCCCCATCAATGCAAATTGAATAAATTCACCATATTTGTAAAGGAATATAGCAGCTGGGTGGCCCGGTGATGTAGTGGTTGTGTGGTAGTGCTGGTGTCTTACAGCATTAACACTGACATTTTTGCAAAGCCATTGTTGTTACTTATATGCTGCCATATAGATACAAATATCCATTCATCCATCCACCCTAACCAGAGAATTCCAGACCTCCCTCTCATCCAGAGGTACACTGAAGGGAGGTATCCAAATTAGATGCCTGGACCACCTCAGTGCGGAAGAACGGCAGCGCTGCTTTCAATCCGTCCTGAACGACTGAACGACTGGGCTATATTTGTTAGGAACTTTTGAACCTGACTGGGTCTTTCTAGGGAAATTTCTTCTTGTTGGGGAACCAGACAAAGAGCATTTTACACAACCCCGATGAAGAAAAAATCATCAGGTACCAGAATACTATGTACCTTGGGAGGAAGCTCAAAGGAGCTAGCCTGATGACCAGGCTTTATCCCACGGGGCCCACTCTGACACTCAGACACAGCCTGAACAGGCAACACGGGCTGGCTGACCACCTGCAGGAGGCACTGTAGAGTACAGGTTTAATGACTGCTGGGTGGCAGTCAGGGGCGAATGCCCTGGCAGTTTGAAAACCAGCTGATGAGACTAGCTGTTGATTCAAATATATCTGTGATAAACTGACATCATGCAACAATCTCTGCTAATCTCTGCCATTTTTGTCTTCTGCAGGTGTCTGTCACGGCAAGAGAAGATGTTCCTCCCTTTGGTCCAGTGCTTCCAGATCCCCCTGTCTTTACAGATGTAAGAAAAAACAGAGCTTCATCTGTCTCAGTATACTTTGTTTATGTGTTTATTTATTCTTTAATGCAACAGCTACAGCCAATTCATATTTTTTTAGGTATATTGTACTTTATTTGCTTTGTCAGTAATATTCATTTGATGTCCACTGCGATTTTCTCCCAGAAATGTCAGTGGACGTCAAATGTTTAATAGCTTTTGTTGCTTCATCTCTGGATGGCAGAGCTTGCTACAGAAATGAAATCTTCCTAATTTTTTTCCTACTTGCTTGGTACTGAGGGGCCCATTGCATGCTATGAAAAGATTTACATAATAATTTGAGGTCTCACAAGATATTTAGAAATAGGAGTCATGCTACGTAAGTTGAGAGTAAGTGGCCAAAAGATCTACAACAATTTGTGATGCATGAAAAAGGTAAGAAGAGTTCATCCTTGTGTCAACAATTCAGGCTGATTGAGCTGATAGGAAGGCAGCAGTAACTCAAATAACCACTAGTTCAAAACATGGAGGTCCAACCTGGCAGTGGCAAAGTGGCCCTAAAGTGTATACTTGCTGTCCAGACTAGGGCTCTAGTGGACAAACCTTCTTCAGTGGAGACATGTCAGTTCGACTCGTCACAGTGAGCACAGGTGTAAATAGTAATATGATGGCTGAAAGTGGTTTCAGAATTCTGGTATTTTGTGGTTCATTGCCACACTGTCATGGCTTATTGAGACACTAAAACAGAGCTTGTGTTACTAGTAACTCCTGCACCTTCCTTACAGGTCTAAATATGTGCTCTAAAAAGACACAGCTTAACATGTCAGTCTAACCTTTGTCTTGCCTTGCTTTGCTCCTTTGGACGTCATTGACCATTCAGACTGCTTGAATGCGAACACACCTTGATTTAATTAGTGAAAGGTTGCTTCTGCTCCACCTGCTCTCTGTGTCAGTCCTTTATTTAAGGGAGCTCAGTATTTACCAGTATAATCAGTGTGTGAAATATCTCACAAGGTTTGTCTTCCTTTGTCCTTCCTTTAGCATTCAAAGTTCAGAGAGTTTCTGCTGGCTAAACTCATTAACGCTGAGATATCCTGCTATAAGGCTGAGCAGTTCAGCAGACTGGAGGTAGATGGAGGAACACTTTTCCCTAATGCACTTCATTATTGAATATCTGTGTTTTTTATTCTTCTGACTTTGACCTCTGCCCTTTGCATTTTCCCCTCCTTCACTCATACAAAGCTCCGCACTCGTTCATCACTCCTGGAGAACTTGCAGGCTGAACTCTTCACCCGTTCCCAGTGCATGATGGGGGATCAATCACTGATTGCTGTCCCCACTTCAGAGGGCCTGCGGGGGCCATCTGAAGGAAGTGGGGGATTTATTGAAAACTTTAAGGTGAATGTTTGTATTTCTCTGAAATACTTGCATGTTTGAATTTACAATTTTAACTAAGCGTTCTTACCTCTGTCTCCTGTACCAGAGAGCCATCAGAGTGCGGAGCCATTCTTTTGAGAATCTGGGGGTCCCCAGGAAGAATGCTAGCAGCACATCGCAGAAGGCTAAGGTAAAAAAAAGAAAAAGAAAGAAAAAGCTTGCTGTGCAATGGAAACTGTTTGAATAAAGTCATAAGATTATTCATACTAAATGCACTGATGTTCTCCTCTACCTTCCTTGACAGACAGAGAAAGATGGAGATAGGTGAGACTCATAAAAATATTCTAAAAAATTAAAATGTTCAGTTGTGTATGAGCTGAGGAAGTAAAACAAATCACTTTTTGTTCTTTTTAGTGACAAATCTTCAGGACCTCTGCCTGCTCCCACTGACAGTTTGGGGGCAGCTGAACTCAAAGATCAAACAAGTCCTCAAGAGGAGATATAAAAGCAAAAATGTACTTGTAGATTTTAGACATGAATATAGACATTGCTGGCCTGTATGGTTAGACTTTAAAATCCTGGTGGATGACCTGTATGTAAATAGACTGTAAAAGTAAATAGTTCTGAATGCATAAAATATAATTATATGACTGTTATAGGAGTGATATTCTAGATTCATGAGAATCGTTAAATTTAAATGTTTTGACTTAAAACAGATGACAAGAGTTTAAATGATAAGACAATATCAGGTTTATGCCAGAGACTGAATTTGCAGGAAGGCAACACCATATAATGAATTAAATTAAAACTGAACATAAAATGTAGAAAATAAATGGTTTGTTTTAAAGACCAATAAAATGTACCGGTAATTTGAAAAATCAGTTACTATTGTCAGGTGTTGGCTGTGTGCAGGTCTGGAGGACCCACAGTGCAGACTCCGGAGACAAAACGTGAACTCAAAAACAGCTTTATTGCTCAACAGAAAAACCATACAAAACCTAAACTGGGAAAAATCCTTGGTTATTTTTGATGTCTTAAATATACAAATCAACCAACATAAAGCACAAATACAGCATCTGGATAGAACCAACCTTTTAAATATTGTAAAAAATTGATAAATTGATAAATTGACCGCTCACACCAAATCGTCACTTGAGTGTGGTGGTTGTGGATAAAAGCAACACATGCACAATAAAAACTGTTTCTAAACTGATTTTAACAAAGTGTGGCAAGAACACTGGAATAACAATGAAATGAAGCAACAAAATAAAGGGACGTGCTGTTCTGTCCTGGAGTGATGATGCAGGTAAGGAGGCAGAAGGAGGTGAACTGTTACTGCATAATATATAAGATTGTTTGATTCGAATAAGATATGCAAGAGTCCGTCAAATAAAACTGCACTAAATAGGTCATCACTTAGTGTATGCACTCAGCCAGAAAGAAGAATATGTGATGAGAAGCAAGATTGGCAGTACAGGAAGTATTCAGATCTCTTACATATGCAGAAAATACTCATTTTTATGCATAAGTTAAAAAAAAAAAAGTATTTCAGCTATAGTGCACTATATGGCATAACTATTACATGCTTATGCTTTAATTCAGTGATGTCAAACTCATTTTATATTCTGGGCCACATACAGCCCACTTTGATCTTGAGTGAGCTGGACCTGTGAAATTCCCCTTGCTGTCAGTGTAAAGAAGTTTAACTATATATTCAATCCATTATAAATCAGCATATAAGTAAAAAGTGCGTTTTCAACACTAAACCTCACTTCTTCTAAATAGTAAAGAAATGCTGCTGCAGTAAATGAACTGTCATCATGACTTTTCTGGCTTAAACTGCCAGTCTGTAAAGTTCTGTAATTAGATGTTTTTTTAATTATAAAAGACAAAGTTTATTCATAGCAAAAAAAAAAAAAAAAAAAAAACCCGGACATTTTTATAGTAGATATATATTAGATAGTGGAAAACTGGCACTTTTCTGTCATTTATTAAATATCTATTACTTTATTCCTTTGTTGTCGCATGAATAGCTATGGAAGAGGTGTTTATCAGTAGGAAAAGGTGTAAAACTTGTGAAAATACAATAAAAAGTCAAAAATGTATGTCCTTCTTCAGATTTTCTAAAGCAGTACAATGGGCCGGTTTGGAGTATTTGCCAGGCCCCCGAGCCTTATGTTTCACACCCGTGCTTTGGCGCGTAAGTTTGTAATCGTCATGGTTGTCTTTAGGGTTATCAGAGAGTGAACTACTGCTCGAAGTCGGTAGGTGGCAGTAATGCACATGTAGGCTGTCTTGCCTGCTAAGCATTCAAGAAGAAGAAGCCCGTGCGGAAGGCTTTTGGCTGTTCTGTACCACCTGATTTGTAGCTTTTAGAGCAGGTAGGCGAAATCATTTCGGTCCCCCTTGTGGTCAGACACTGCTACTGAGCTTTTTCGTTATTTATCTAGCTCAGGCTAACTCCTGCTATCGTTTTTTAACTCCGTCTTTAACACCATTTAATATAGCATCGGTTGTAGCTAACTGTTAAAAACAACGAGTGGTTTCTGCTCGCGGTCTTTGCTGCGATTAGTTTTATTTCTGCTAAGCCCGAGCAGCTCTGCTTCAGGTTAGTTGAACTTTGACACAGTGAACATTGCTCAGAGGCTGCCCCCAAAAACTAAACACTCCTTGAGAATTATTCGCACGCTGCCGTTAAGGTTTTTGTTGCTCTTCATTTAAAGCTCTTGCTAACAACTCAAAGAGCGGCTGCTGACCCCAGGATGACCTCCAGAAAAGTTGTGGAGTTGTTCTACGATGTAGTTTCTCCGTATTCATGGCTTGGTTTCGAGGTTTGTGCCGTCTTGATGTGCACCACAGCATCAGATCGGTTTGTTTAGGAGATGCGCAAATATCTCATGTGTTTGCAGGTCATGTGCCGCTACAGAAACGTTTGGAACATCGACCTCAAACTGCGCCCTGCGTTTCTGGGTGGCATCATGCACGGAGCGGGTCAGTAAAGATCAGACAGGCACCTGTAAACCTGCTGCAGGACACGCTGCACGGTCAAATCTGGGTGCGCACTGACTCTGTTTGCTCTCACATTTCTCTTTCTTGACAGGCAACAAGCCTCCTGGTTTGGTTCCTAACAAGTTCGCGTACATGACAAAAGATCTCAACCGCTTGGCAGAATACTTCAGTGTCCCCTTGCAGTCGCCTGCTGACCCCTTTGAGGTCATGTTCCAGAAAGGTACAAGCAGAATCAGCTCTATAATGTCTATTGATTGGACTATTAGACCCAAGCTATTTGACCCTATTAGACCTTATTTGACCCCTAAAGACATTTTAACTGAAGCAATGACGCTTGATTTTGACAGAAGTTCCACATTTAAAGAAAAACATAACTGTCTACTACTTTTTGTTGTTTTTTTAAGGGGGGGAAACATGCAACTAAAACAGATTATCTTCAGATATGGGAAACTGAACTCTACTATTCTTAACTCCCAAAAGTTTGGGTAAGTGATAATGTCGTAGTCATGACTTGTGACATGGTGTTAAAGCAACACAAAGCAAATTTAATTTAATACTTTAAAACACTTGGCTGTGGCAAAACAAGCTGTAAGCACAACACAATATACACTTGACACTTTATTAGGTACATCTCACCAGTACCAGATAGGACCCGCGTTTGCTTTGAGAACTGCCTTAATTCATAAGAATTCCTCAAAGATTTTGGTCCATGTTGATCACACAGCTGCTGCACATCCATGACGTGAGTCTCCAGTTACGCAACATCTTAAAGGTGCTCTATTGGATGACGTCTGATGACATTTCAAGAAACCAGACAAAACCAGCTCTGGTAACAAGAAGATATTTTCCCCCAGAGAACTACCGCTGTCATATTTTCTTTTTTTTTTTAGACCATTCTCTGTAAATCCCAGAAGATCAGCAGTTTGTGAAATACTCAGACCAGTCTGGAACCAAAAACCATGCCACATTTTAAGTCACTTAAATCACCTTACTTCCCTATTCAAATGCTCAGTGTGAACTTCAGCAAGTTGTCTTAATCATGTCCACGTGTCTAAATGCATTGAATTTCTGCCATGTGATTGGCTGAATCAATATTTGCAATGAATGTGTGTACCTAAGAAAGTTTACTTCCCTTTTTATAGAGAGCCAACAATTCCAGATACTGTTGTATGGTTCATAAGAAACCCTCCTTCAAAATTTTTAATGATTTTCACAAAGATCGAATAAAGAACTGCAGATTAAGAGATTTATTGAAATATTAGGCTTGAGATGTGACATCTCATGATTTTGTCAATAGTGGTTCAGGTAACAGATGCATGTTAGTGCCCTTTTTTTTTTCCTTCTTCTTATAGGCAGCTTGGCTGCAATGCGATTTGTGGCAGCAGTGCAAGAAAAAGAAAAGGATGGAGAGAAGGTGGTGAATGTGTCCCGTGAGCTGTGGAGAAGAATCTGGAGTGAAGACAAAGACATCACTGAACCTGCGTCGCTGTCTGAGGTGCAGACTCTTTAACATCCTGGCTGCATTTAAAACAAAATTAAGAAGCACAATTTAATTTTGAGACTTTTTGTGTTTTTGCAGGCAGCAGTGAAAGCTGGATTGTCTGAAAGTGAGATAAAAGAACTGTTGGCCATGTCCACCTCAACGCAGGTCAAAGAGAAGCTTAAAAGCACAACACAGGCAGCTCTTGATTATGGGGTCAGTTGTCCTTCAGCTCCTCTTGTAGATCTAGCAAAGTGAAAAACAAACAAACCATCAGCTATAACCCAAATCTCTCCTCCTAAATCCTTGTCAGGCTTTTGGTTTCCCCATGATTGTGTGTCATGTTGATGGAAAGCCAGAGATGTTCTTTGGATCTGACAGATTTGAGCTCATGGCCCACTGCATCGGTGAGAATACGATTCTACCATCTCTACAAATTTACTATCAAACTGGCTCAAGTAAATGGAATAAAATGACACCTTAACTTGTAGTCAGTGAAAGACTTTGCATACTTTTGGCTCTTTTAGTAATTCTTTATAGCTGAATATTGAATCGATATTAAGGAATCAATTGTCACTTATTTTTTGAACTTGTTGCTCTCTAACAATTAAAGTTATTCTAGTTTTGTTTTTATTGTAAATCACCTATGATTTCAAAATTACAAAAACAAACAAAAAAGTGTTTGGCACTCTGGCAGTGGCACTACTTTTCCTTCTTATTGTTGGCAGTTTCTTATTCAGTCACATTTTGTTCTCTGTTTCAGGAGAGAAATGGCTGGGACCTCAACCCAGCAAATCAGCTGCCAAGCTGTAAAATGAAACCTGTTTTCATCTAAAGACGATTTGCTCACAGTTTTGATTTGTCATTAAGTTCCATCTTTCATTTTTCTGGAATTAAAATCCCAGTTTTCCAAGTTGTGAAAGGCTCTGTCAGTGGCAGTAACAAGTTTCCAAACTGGTACTGTTGAGATATGCGTATACATATGACTTTTTTTTTAATGTTAGTCATAAAAAACCCTAATAACAACAACAACAACGAATGTGGGTGTAGATTTGGTCACATGATGTGTGTCTACCAGGATCAACCAGTGTTCACAGACCTCAGTGCTCATATTTTGACATATCATGTAATCTACTGCTAGTATTGTGATTAATGCATCATACAATTGTGCTGCTAATTATGTGCCTAATAAAAGCCTTTGAAATACAAGAAAAGTATTTTTGGCAGCTTGTACTAAACCTTAGTATTATTCTTATTATTATTATCATTATTATTATTATTGTTATTGTTACAGTAATATTCATGGTCCCAGCTGATACTTTTTTTTTCTCTGCCCGTGCTGACATTTGTGATTTTTTTTTTTAAAATGTCTTCTAACTGCCAGCTGGTCAGTTGGCCCATTATTTCCATTCATGACTGAAATATTGACCCGTTTTCTTCCACTTCACCAATTCAGAGTTGCAGTGGGGCTGGTACACCCTGGACCAATATATCATCCTCAGGATGATATCTAACATATATATCATCCTGAGTGTTAATATATTGTTAAGTGCTAATTTGGTTAAACCAGGAGGAGTCATAGTTTATGAGGCTGTACATCTTAGTTTAATCTCAAGTGGGCTGAAGCAGTAAAACTATGGTAATGATAACCTAAAAAACATCCCTCTAAAATGTTCATAGTTAACATATTTAAAAAAAACAATAATAATGAGTCATTATTCATTAAATGTACATTACAATTTACATTTAAGAGTGAATCATTCAAGGCACCAAAACCTTCATATGTAAAGTTTTTGTAACAGAGCAAAAGTGTTTTCTGCCTTTATGATCTCGTCTAAATATAAAAATACTTCTCATATATTTTCTTTCCTGTTTAGTAGTCCTGGCATCAAATTACAACACCATAAAAAGGCTTTTCATTTAAATTATTAACAACTAATGACTTTACAGTAATTTGAACTGGAATATCTGATGGACCGTTTCTGGCCCTTGTGCCACAGGTTTGAAACACCTTTCCTGACGGAAAGTTCAGACGTTCTTAGAAAGACGAGATGAGATTTTTGTCACCTCGCTGAGAACTACTACGTCATTATTAATTAATCCATCGATCCCTTTGTAACCCATCATTCACAGCAAGCAGGTTTTGAATTTCAACCCTTTCACAGGTAGGCAAGCAGAGGCCTTCATATCCTCCCTCAGTTGAACTGCATTCAGGTATTAATGTTGGAGAGGATGTGGCTTTTTGTTTGTTTTAGATTTGTGTGAGATTACTGACCTGTTGTGGGCGTAAATATCCTCTCTTTTCCTGGTCTGGGTAAGAACGGGATGTGGAAATGGATAAATGCATTAAATGTTTGTTATGTCACAAATGTATGATGCCACAACATAAAGTGGAAAGAAAGACGCTACAGTATACTGAAATACTGCACTTGCTGTTGTGCAAATAGCTGAAATCACTTCGACAGCACTGGCGCAGTGTCTACAGTGCCGTGCCCCTTTGATTGTATGCCTCGCCTCAAACGGCAGGGCAGCTCGGCTGTTAAACTCCTGAATAAAATCAAATGATTCATGCATAAAGTTCAGTTCAATTCATTTTTAATTATATAACACCAAATCACAACAACAGTCGCTTCAAAGTGCTTTATATCGTAAGGTAGAGACCCTATAATAACGCAGAGAAAACCCCCAACAATCAAGCGACTCCCCTACAGATGAGCACTTGGCAACAGTTGGAAGGAAAAACTCCCCTTTAACAGGAAGAAACCTCCAGCAGAAGCAGGCAGCCATCTGCTGTGATCAGTTGGGAGTTTAAGTGCTGAAGACGGGACAAAAGACACACTGAGTGGAGAGCCAGCGATTAATGTGTGGTGTGTGAGCACATAGTGTATCGTAAAGTAACACAAGTCTGTGTGTGTTCAGCATTTCTAATGTTTAGCTTGAACTACGTGTTTTCTTGACAATAACTGTAATATTGCAAACATCAAGTATTGCTGTCATATGAATAATTACTTGTAAATATACTGTAAGTAACCGTGTCTTTGTACAGTGAAGGTTACAGACTCTCCTTCTACCCCCTACATTAAAATTTTAGGTGTAAATATTTTGCACTAAACACAAAAAAAAGAATCTGTTATGTGGTTGCTGTGAATTCTTTGGACCAAGATAATCTTTTCACTAGAGATGGCAGAGCTTGTTATACCAGTTCTGAGCAAAAGACTACCAAACACGTTTAACAAAGGGCCAGCGACTGAAACAAAATTACAAGGAGCAGCAGTACCAGTTTCCTTACACAAAGACGAGGAAGGCAAGGGTCACGAGTCGCTGCTGTACTTCAGGGAAAAGCACATTACAGAATGTGGTAGAGCACATCAGCACACTCTGAGGAGGAGGGAGGTGGAAAGGAGGAAGAAGGAAGGAGTAAATAGGAGAAGGATATGGTGAAGCAGGTGAGGGTGGAGTTAAGAAAACACAGAAGGCTGAACGAAGAGTAGCAGAGAGCGCATTGATCCCCTGAGCCTGACAAATCACCTGAGAACAACAAGACAATGAAGCTCTGAACAGCCCAGCTGAGCCCGGACTCTTCAGCAGGGAAGATGTATGAAAAGTGCCTGACCGCAATAACAGGATTTCACTTTTGATTATTTCTCGTTTGGCTGTTAAGAGTAAACTGCAGGTGGTGAGGTAAGGCTTTGACCCCTATTTTTCTTCTGTCTGTTTGTAACACATGACCTGTCCTTGTGGCAGCATGTAGGAAGAGTGAGCTGATTAATGCACGCTATGTTAACTTTATGAAAGCGGCTGTAGTGTGGTTGGAGCCTTTTAGTGATTTTTATGACATAATGTATTATTTTTAGTCTGGGTAAATGAGCCGGTGCTGTTTTGCCAATCATGTTTGGCCTTTGGGCGTGTAGTGCATCACTGGAACTAATGTGATGAAAAAATGCAGGTAAACAGGTTTGGAGCTCTTGGCTGTGACGTAAAAGCGTGCTCATGAAGATGAGCTTCTATGAATTTAGACATAAATCATTAGGACTGCTTTGTTAGGCTTTCTCTGATATACATCTTTGATTAAAGTAGTCCAAAAGCCTCCGTGACAAAAATAAAGGTGCTAGACTTTAACTCTGACGGGCTGTTTATGTTTATGACTAGTTTGTAGCAGGAGGGAAATGCTCCGTATACCTCACAGATAGCAATACGACATTTGACGTTTCTGGTCTCAGTTACCTGTTTGCTCAGATGCCTCCTCGTACTGATTACCTGTAAGAGTCACATTACTATTAACAGATTCTGTTGCAGGAACAACAGGCCTGTCAGGCAATACATTCTAATTTGACTACTTCATCCATAACAAAGAAATCAATGGTTTTCCTACTGAGAAAATATCTGGACAACTTTTAAGTGTATGAAAGCACTAAAAACCTCCTCAGTATGAAGTCTGGTTGTGTGAGCTTCTTGCATCTCTTCATCGCTTTTTATTTTCTTTTAAATATGTGACAGGATGTCTTCAGTATCAGCTGCAGACTCTCAGTGCAAAACTGGAGACGCTATCTGTGGTAAGTTTTGTGGCTACTTCTGCTCACTAAACAGGTCTGACCATTTATGGGGCTTGACGAGCCTAACCCTTGTTAGAGAGACGTCTTCTGTCTTCGCCTGAAGATAGAAGATAAACTCTGCACGTCAGCTGAGCAAAAATATTAGCATAGACTGCATAACCACATCTGCCTCTTTAAGTACTTTGAATCTAAAGACGGACGTTTCCTTGTGTACATTCCCTGTTTGCAGAGATCCGAGTGTACGAACAGGAGGTGATCGTCGTGCCCGTCTTCCTGTTGGCCAGCTTTCTGATAACTCTGGTCTTCATTTTACTGCTGCGCTTCTGTCCAGAGAAGGTCGATCGTATCCGTCCAAAGTCAAAGGTCACTACCAGGAGGATACTGCATGGCATTGATGGTAAGAACACAAAAAAGAATGAAGTCGACTCTTGTTGTGATTTGGGGCTGCATAAATAAAATTAAATTGATTGAATGTTTTTTGTGATATTGGTAGTTTAAGTCAAATTTGTGGCCTGTATTTGCTTGTTCATGAAACAACATTATATAAAATTTAATCTAAATGAACAAAAATAATACAATAATAATATTTTAAGCTTTTGTGTCCTTTTAATTTTGTTCACTTCTGTGAGACGTGCAAATTTTAATTGTTTTTCTGGAACTGTTTAATTTATTTAACTCATATAAGCAAACACGAACATTTAATAAATGGTTTGTAACACACTGTAATGTTGTGTTAGGCAGATGTAACTTCAGGTGAAGGAGTTTACAAATACTGTGCATTAATAAGTACTGAAAAAATCCTTATATAAGCAACTACTACAATTTTATGTGTTCAAAACCACATGCATGTTTCTGCTTCTCAACTTTTTATAAATGTTAAATAACATGACTTGAAATAGTGTCTAGGTTATGGTCTCATTTACTCCCTGTGTTTTCATACGAGCCTCTATTCTCTCTGCAGCTCCATCAGGTATCAATGTTCTGGAGCATGAAAGCATTGCTTTGGACATGCCCAATTCCTACTCTACCTTCCAGTCCCCGCACACCTACCTCAATAAAGCATTTTCCAATTCTGTGGAGACACTCCCTCAACATCCCAGCCCACCGCCACAGGAGATTTTCAAGCCCACTTTCACTCTCCCGCCGCAGCCCAGAGAGCTGCCCCGCCAGAGGCTCCCCGAGTCCTTCAACCTGGTCACGCCTCTCTCTGGCACCTTCTCCCTGCGCACAGACTCCTCCGTGTCCATCTACAGGGCCCGTATGGAAAACAGGAATGTGGTACTGCGAGTGCTAAATGGTGAGATTTTCACCGAGGTTTGTCTGTGAGTTTTGCAGATCTCATTTGGTTTTCAGTGCAAGATTCAGCATTTTCTTTTTCTCTCGTTGGCAGACTCGGCTAATGCCACAGAAAGGCACAACTTCCTGGGCTTTGCTTCCTTCCTGGCCCAGCTCGGACCACATCCCTTCCTGCCTGAGCTCCTAGGTGTGGTGTCACTGCGAGCTCCCCTGGTTACAGTTGTGGAAGAACTGGAAAACAGAGACCTGCTCAGCTTCTTGTGGAGATGCAGAGAGGTAGGGAGATACATTTTTAATGAGCTTCAAAGATGCAGCGTGTGCTACATTGATTCTCCTTCAAGTATGATAAAATCTAAATGTAAATCTCCAAATCGAGATGTAAAAGAAGAATTATTTAGACATTTTTGTGACTGCCTTTCCAGGACAATGGGGATCCGCCATGTGAAATGACAGAGAGACGAATATTTACCATGGCAAACCAGGTGGCCAGTGCACTGGTTAGTATACAAATATACTGTATTTTCATTGGCTCTTTTTTAATGCTTGAGGGCAGTCTTTTAATATTTATAGGAACTGCACATGCTCATCTGGTTAATCTTGACTTCGCTGTCATGTTGCCCGATCAGGCGTTCCTTCACAGCAAAGATCTTCTCCATGGAAACATCCGTGCCCGTAGTGTACTGATCAGTAAGATGTTCACAGCCAAGCTTTGGGGCCTGCATGGAGTCTATACACGAAAGAACCAAGGAGCCACGCAGAAGGAGGATCCGAGCATGAAGAAATGGCAGGCACCAGAGGTGCTAGCCAAGAGGCCTGCCAGTGAGAAAAGCGACGTGTGAGTTCTTGTTAGATCTCATTTGAGCCTAATTTTATGTGTCACGTCTATAAAAGATGTCTTGGTGCTGTTTACCTTAATATCCTCTGATAGAGATGTTGCTACATGAAATGTGTAGTCTACAAGCTTGTTATTAAACTCCTGGAAGAAAGACTGTAACATCAGTTGCTTTTGTCTGTCCCTTTTTAGCTGGTCCTTTGGTATCTTATTGTATGAAATGACAACTTTGGGTAAGTTCAATTCTTACTTTTTAGAATATACTCGTAACTTTAAAAATTATTAATGAATACATCTTTCAAGAGTTGAATAATAGAACAATTTGAATTAGCTGTTAGACATGTCTCTGTACTTTTTACTCTGGGTTCCTGTGTGCAGATGGACTCAGTGTTTTAAAAACAATACATTTGTGTGACAGTAATTTTGGATTTTAAAAGGATTTTTGTGCCGGTGTTGATCCTTAATCTGTAAATATTTAATTCGATAGAGTTACCTAAGAAAGTCATGCAAACCGTTAGAATTTACTGTATTTTAACATTGCAAAGTAACACTTGTGTACTTATTTCTATGCAGTCACATGAAACTTTGCTCAGTTCAGATTAATTTATCCACTGCTCTTCTAAAGTCTTACCACAGCATTTCAGTCAGATTGAGGTCATTTGAGCAATTCTGTTGTTTTAGCTATCAGATTGATGGCCTCATATTTGACTCTAGAATACTTTGGTATACAGAGGACTTCACAGTTAACTCAGTGTTTGATTTGACCAAACATCTCCACTTTAGTCTCTTTGCTCCAGAAGTCTTGTGGTTTCTTCAAATGCAGCTTTGCAAATCCAAGTCATGCTGCCGTGTTCTTTTCAGAGAGAAGAGGTTCTCTCCTGGCAAGCCTTCCAAACAAGTCGTACTTGTGCAGTCTTTTTCTAATTGTACTGTCATTAACTTCACAAGCTTCTCTGAGCTTTGCACAGTCCGGCCTCACTGACTCCTGGCAGCTGTCTTGAATGTTTTCCATGTGAATCACGGACTTCAAATTGTTTGAAAATAGCCTTTCAATTCCTCCAAGATTGATGGACAGCACCAGTTTCTTCTTTTAGATCATTACTGGTATCTTTTCCCAGACTGCTACTTACCATCTTAATTCCTATGGAAAGAGTAAGGGTGGACTTGGTTTTTTTCACAGGATTGCATCAAAGAGTTTTCACATTTATACGCTATAATGTATCTACTAATTTCTCTTGCGTTTGTCCAGGTGAAGCTCCGTTTGCAGAGATCCCGGCTAATGAGCTTCTGCAGTTTCATCAGCGAGGAAAAAATCTTAAAAAACCATCAAACTGCTCCAACACACTGTGAGTGTCCACTGCAATACTCCAGAAACGCCAAACATGAAGCGCTACACTTCCTCTCGTTAATCACCGCAAAAGTCAGATAAATTTCTTCATCTCTTCTTCGCACAGGTACACGATCATTAAAAGTTGCTGCCAGTGGAAGGATCAAGAAAGACCCACTCTGGCAGAAGTGCGCAAGAAGCTGGCTTCAGGAGAGAAGGCGGCCTCTGACAAGGTCATCAAGGCATCTGGGACAGTTAACATTGAGCAATACCTTCAAGAAGCTGGATACGGCGAAGCCAACAGCTACACTGTTTTCTGATTGCAGTTATCCTCAGCAAAAGCACTTTTACGAAACAAAAAAATGACGTTCAGATGCAATACAATAGCTCAAAACTCTGGGTATGATCACTCTGGGAATTGAAATTGCTCCTTTTTCCTTCTTTCAACAGTTAACTTTGGGAAACATTAGGTTGTTTTTTTTCTTTTTTTCCCCCAAATTTCATTCACGTGTCTTGCCTTTCCCAATGTCTCTAATGTTCAGTTGGAGAAATAAAACCTCCGACTCGACATTTGGACCCGTAAACCTGACCGACGTACAGCTTCAACCTGAACCTGTGCTAAATACTGTCCATACATGATGGTTTGCTAATTTTGTTTGAAGATGCCAATGTATGTTCCAATATATATATATTTGCCACATTTTTTCATGATTTCGTATCAGACATAAATGTGGAAATGAAGGACCCATCAATGTAATTTTGCCATTATTTCCATTGTAAATTATGTTTACTGATCAAGTTCAGTTTATGTGAATATGAAAATCTGTTTACATGAACTCAAATGTGAATAAAATAAAGATGACCTTATTTTTCCATGCGGCTTTCATTAAGTGGAGGAGATAAAAACAAAAACACACAAAGCTCCAGTAACAGGTACTTTTTATTGGTAGTACTGCATACACGCACAGAGAGCGCTTCCAGTTGTTGAAAGAGCAAACCATGAGGAAAACCTATTTTCAGGTAGTTAGGTTGATTAAAGCCACTAAAACTACAGTATCCATGAAAAAATAATTTTGTTTGTAGTATAAAATGGAAAAGATACAAAACTAAACTTTCAATAACTGTTTTAATAACCTAATTTAAAAAGCCCAGGCTTTCTGTGTCTTTTCCGTGATATGATTGGAGCCTGGATGGAACATCTATGGCAAACTATAAGCTTAACTACAAAAAGAACGGAAATATCAACGTAATGGACTGTTGCTAATCACGTCGCTAAAGTTAAAGCACCGATTGAAATACAACAAGAAGGCAAGGTTCTTTTTTTTTTTTTTGCACCCAAGTGGTGAACTGTCCTAGCACCGATGTCGCTATGCTGTCTGATTTGCAGTTTCTCCTTCCACGCGTAAAAACGCCTCTACTCACAGTGACAGAAAAAAAACAAAAGAAAAACACTACTGACATGTATACTGGACTTCTCACGAACCACTCACACATATGCATTCATGTCTTCTGCACATTCAGTGTCCTGAAAGTAAACTCGCCATCTTCTTGTCTCTACAAGACCGATGGAGCATCTTCATTAATCCCAAAGTTCTCAGTCTTTTTTTTTTTTTTTTTTAAGAGTCCAAGTGTTGATTTCAGTGAGAAGTTGGCTATGAGAACACAATCCTGGAGTCCTTCTGGCAGCATTACTCACGCAGGCTGTTGATGGAGGCACAGATCTTGAGAGCGGGACCCAGCTTGATGTTCATGGTGGAGATGAGATGGTCCTCACGCAAAAGCAGCAGCGCCTGCCCGTCTATTTCCTGAGACTGAAACTGGGCAGCCAGCTCCTCACAACCTGATCGACCAAGAGACTCGGTTAATGCAGGAGACAATAAAGAGAAACAACATGTGACGAGTGAACTGTAATCAGATGGACCACCAACCTTGAAGTGAGGAGATAAACCTGTAGACTTCGTCCACGCTCCACTGGGAAGGAGTCGAAGACAGGAAGCTAGCCCCCTCTAGTGGAAGACTTCCAGGAGCTGAGCTGTCAGACTGAAGAGCGCTGTGCTCGGCTCTTGAGCAGGAGCGGGAAGAACTCGGAGACAGTGAAGGAGAATCGTCTTCTTCGCCATCGCTGGATACTTCATCTGAACGACTGGACTCTGAGTTAAACTGCACCCAAAACAGCAGACATTGAACTACAATCAGCAGCATTTTTATACTATTATTATGTTGCAGGACAAAAAAGAAAAAAGGATTTCCAAAAACAGCTGTGAATGTTAGTTTTCAAACATAATGGCCTTGATTTTTGTTTTGTTTTTAAGACTGTTAACAACAGAAAACACACGAGACATCCTTTAAAACCTACAGGTGTTACCTTGACAGGTAGATGCTTGGTTGATATTTTATTAGAGGTGATATTAGAACTGCTCCTGCGAGTGGAGCCCCTACGCCTAGCAGTGCTCTCTGTGGGTGCTGGATTTGGTGCCAGCCCTGCAGCTGTTCTCCCTCTGCTGGATTTGTAGTGCTGGCTGCAGCTTACATTATACCTGCAAATGAAAAGCAAAGTCAGCACTGAGAGAGACATTCTTGTTTGTTTGCCTCCCCTGAGTAAATTTCCAGTGTTACTATTGTCTAAAAAGGGGGTCAAACTTTTTTTTTTAAATATATACACATATATGTTTCTATCTATCCATACCTACGTATATACACACATACGCACATATACACATTTTCAATAACCCCATTAACACCTGAAGGATACACAACCTACAATTATATATATATATATATATATATATATATATATATATATATATATATATATATACATACACACACACATACATATACATATACACATATATATATATACATACATACATATACACATACATATATACCCATACCAACAAACCCGTGCATGCGCACACACATGAAAATATTAGACAAGAACACCCTATCAAATCTCTACCTTTTCCCTGTAAAAACCATATCCTTAAACCGCTTTTTAAACTGCGCCATGCTTGGACATTGCTTCATATCTTTACTTAGTCTGTTCCACAGCTTCACTCCACACACAGAGATGCAAAAACTTTTTAATGTTGTACGGATACGAGGATGTTTTAAATTTAATTCCCCCCTCAAATTGTATTCCCGTTCCCTTTTAGAAAACATTTTTAGAATATTGTCAGGAAGCAGGTTATTTATTGCTTTATATATAATTTGTGCTGTGAGAAAATGAACCAGATCTGTGAATTTTAGAATTTTTGATTTTAAGAATAGTGGATTTGTATGATCTCTGTAACCAGTTTTATGGATTATCCTTATGGCCCTTTTTTGTAATATAAAGATTGATGATAGCGAACATTTGTAAGTATTGCCCCAAACCTCTGCACAGTAATTCAAATACGGTGCAATCAGGGAACAATAGAGAATGTGGAGTGATTTGTGGTCCAGAATGTGTTTTACTTTACTCAAGATTGAGACACTTCTTGAAATTTTGTTATGTATATGATTTATATGAGACTTCCAGTTTAATTTATCATCTATAATCACACCAAGAAACTTATGTTCAAGTACTCTTTCAATTTCCACACCATCTACATGAATCTGCACTTGTGCATTTCTAAGGGAATTCCCAAATAAGATAATTTTAGTTTTACTTAGATTTAGCGATAGTTTGTTCCTGTTAAACCATTTTTTAATTTTGCACATTTCTGAAGTAATTGTATCCAGCAGCTCCTTTAGATTCCCCCCAGAACAAAAAACTTAGTTTCACATTTAACAAAACGGGTAAAATAAAAATCACATTAAGGATCAGATGTCTTCAGCACACATATCTTGCTTAATCTTCTCAAATAAAGCCAATTAACAGCAAATCGATGAACATATTTTTTAGCCATCTTTCTGTCAAGAAAAATGTTTTCAGATAAGAGTAGGCCACCATGGCGCCAACTCACAACAGCCTGAGTATAAAAGCTACTGCCTGAATTAAAAAAGAAAAAAGCTTCCTGATGTTAAAGCAGAATATTTTTGTTCTTGCACAGCATTTCTCACAAGCCCGAACATGAAACAGCTTTATCTGTGCCATAGTGGCAAATTGGAAACTGTATTCAAAGCCCCATCAATTTGAGATTTAGCTGAAAAAATATTTCAAAGATGTACATCACTTTCTACTACACTAACTTTCTCAAGCTTTTGTTCTCTGGCTCTGTGGCTCTGCAGCTGTGTAGATTCAAAATTACAATGCTAATTACAGGATTTTTAAAATGGCAGAGACTGTCTCTGACAAAGGGCTACGTGAGCCCTAGATAAAGAAGTACTTCCACCTCCTTTGAATCTGTCTACTTTCATCATTTGCTTTAATCGGTCGTGCCACCCTGTTAGCTAGTGTGCTAGCTTCAAACTTCAGTGTAAGTGGGTAAATTTGCTTATTTTAGCCCTTAGACAAGACCTGCAGATGGCAGCTTCAACTAGATAGGCCAGAACATAGTAAGAAACTTGCTCTCTTTTTAAAGCATTTTTAAAGCAAATAAATGCAAAAATACCCTCCAAATAATTCAAACTCACTGTAAGCACATTGTTTCTTTGCTTTGAATTTCACTCTTCAGAGCTTGCATGTTCTAACCCAGTGCTAGACCCCCCTTTGTTTTACAAGAAACATCTTCGATACATTTTTCAAAAAATGCCCGTCTGTGCAAAATGAGTTTAAAAACATAAACAACTGTGGGATACTGTTTGTCCATGATTTGGACGGGGGGAACAAATTATGGCAGGATCAGCCTGATATTATTTGTATCCCACTGTAACTTTACTGTATGAAGAGCTAACATCTCCAAAATGTCAGGAGTAGTTAGTTATTATAAGAAGTGTTTGTGAACTTAAAATCAAGAATGTGGGATACTGTTTGTCCGTGATTTGGAGAGCCCAGCGCGTGCTCCCGACGCAGGGAAAACCAATTCTGCAGGGGAGACCTACCTTGGAACTTGTGCAGGTGAAGCCAAATTTGGCGAAGCTTCATCTCCTGCTTTGCGTTTGTGTGGGAGCCCCGTCAAAAACCTCTCCATTATGCTACCAGTGTGCAAGCAGTCTTTTTTTTCTCATATCGTGCCGCCCCCTGCAATGGCTCTGCCCCCCCCCCCCCCCCCCCCCGGGGGGGCACGCCCCACACTTTGGGAACCTCTGTTCTAACCAAATACTGCAGTCAGTGGCTTAAACTGCAAAGGCTTTAGCTGTTTTCCTAATAAGATATGAATGTCCTTTGAACCTCTGAGCTTTTATGGCTAATTAAGAAGGAACAAAACAACACATAATGTGTATGTAAGCTGAAACAGAAACAAAACTGTACCTTTTGGCGCAAGTATTAGTACAGAACCTCTTTGATCCTCTGAACTGGCTGGCTGGAGCAAGGTTCCCACAGTATTCACACTTCAACACTGAGTAGGGAAAGAAAGACTTTACACTACTGACCATAAACACAGCTTAAAGCTACCATACTTAATGAATAATAAACCACCACTTACATGGAGGTCCATTTTCTGTGCAGCCAACCAGGGCAAAATCTCCGTCTTTGGGAAGCCGAGCAACCTGTCACATCAAGCTAGTAAGACACTTTTTTTTTTCTCATGGTAACCTTAACATTCATTATCTGACTGTGCATGTATTATCACACTTACAGGGAAGGGCTCAGCTCCCTCCTGAATCACAAAGCCCTCGATAACATGAGTGAGAACTTGTGGTTTGACGACAGCCTGGGGAACAGGTGCTCTGTCTTTGTCCCCGTGCCCTACTCTTGACAATGGGAGAGGCAAAGAAAGCGTGGGAGGAGATGAGAAGGCAGCTTCTGAAGGAGGAGCTGGTGAATCATGAAAAAGAAAAAATAATGAGCTTACAGTGAGAATTTTGAAGACGTTCTACAAACGTTTTATGCATGAATTGGAGAAGACAAGCTGACGTACCTGAGTCCTTTGTAGGTGCAGGAGATAAAGGAGGAGCCGAGTCTTTCATGGGTGCTGAGTCTGAAGATTCTGTCATCTCATTCAGGCCATCACAGTCATATTTCCTCTTGAGAGAGCCAAGAGGAGCTTTTGTCTAACAGCATGTGGGGGGGGAAAAAGCCTTGTTACAATCCCTTGTACAAAGACGTCTCTCCCTACACCTAACCCAAGCAGTAAATCCTTTGATCTTACCATAGTACTGTTGCTGGAGACCGTGCCAACATTCCCACCAGATGGACTTTCCTGGGCTGTGCTATTTCGTGCCTGTGCCAGGGCCACAGCTTGCATATTTCCTGCTACGCCCTGCCTGGCTCCCACAAGCTGGACAGGGATGTGAGGAGGGTTGTGACCTGCAGCAGTGGACTGATTATTGCTAGGTGGAGCTGGGAGAATGGGCGGTGGGTGTCGAGGGGGCAGCTGCAACGGTAAACGGTGTCCCTGAACTGTCTTGGGCTGTATTGGAACAGGACCTTTGTCTACATTAGTGCTGGACTGTTGCAGGGGTTGCACCACCAGAGTTTGAGTGTTAACATTTGCCTTTGGTGCTACTGAGCCAATAGGGTAGCCCTGGGTGGAGGTAGGAACATTTGACGTGGGTACTAGGATCACCGGTGCAGCAGAGGGGGTCAGGAGGAGTTGGGAGAGAGGGAGTCCTGGAGAGGAAGTGGATGAAGAAGCTACAGAAGAAGTAGGAGTTACAGTCATGGCAGCCTGATTTCCAGTCTTTACAGTCAGTGGATTTGTGGCAGACTGTTGTGTAAAGCTGCTCTTGGCAATTTGTTGTTGCTGTTGTGGTTGCACTTGTTGCTGCTGAACTGTCTGTGGGAAACTCTGTTGCTGTTGCTGCTGCTGACCAAGAGGAAAGCCAGAAGCATCTTTCCTTTCTGGAAGCTCAGATTTAACAGCAACTGCTTTGGTTGTGGAAGCACAGTGTAAGGCAAGGTTCTGCACCTGAGAGATGAAGAAAGGAGCAGCGTGTGATCAAATTTAAATAGTTCTTCCTTCACAACCATTTCTTCAAGATTACATGGCTAGAGCATTTGGTAAAAGCACACAAACCTGATCATTGTCAGACTGGGTGCTAGCACCGGTAGAAGCAACTTCGTGCTGTTGCTGCTGCTGCTGGGGCTGAGTTTGAGCAACTGCTGCAACAGTAGCAGTTGCTGGGCCACCAGGCATGAAGATGAGCTGAGAACGGTTGACCTATGTGGGAAACAGCAGAGATGGTCAACCTTTATTTCTCTTAATGACTGCAAGAAAGATTTAATGATTTCCCTGCATTTTCTCTGGATTGTCAGTGTGAATTTTACACAAAGGTTTCCAACCGTTCTTACTATATCATAACAATATGTTACATAAATTAATTCAAAGTATATGCATTTAATAGATTTTGTGGATAATCAGTTTTAACCCACTCTAAGATACATCTGTCCCGGTCCTGCTGAGTTTCCACCCAGCAGCACTGACTGGTTGATAGCAGTTTTGGTTGCAGAGGTGGCTGGACCATGAGGACGAGGACTGGACATAGTCCCTCCCGCAGAGGTGGTGCTTAGATTGACCTGGAAGGCACACACATATTTATATTTTAACTCAAACTTTAAGAGAGCCAAGGCTGAGGTGTTTTGAACATGTACAGAGGATTGATAGTGGATATATTGGACAAAGAATACTGAATATAGAGCTGGTAAGTAAGACGAATAGAGGAAAATCAGAGAGAAGGTTCGTGGATGTAGTGAAGGAGGACATGCAGATTGTTGGTGTTACAAAAGAGGAAGCAAGGGATAAACTGTGATGAACATAAATGATCCGTTGTGGCAACCCCTAAAGGGTGCAGCTGAAAGAAGATTCAAATCTTTCTAATTATCTGTAAGATATAATTAAATAATAATTTACAAAAACTTACAGTGGTGGGCACTTGGGAGATGCTGTTACTTGGAGTATTGGACTGGCGACTAGCAGCAAGTGTGGCCTGTTTTAAAGAGACATGAAAAGGTTTGATTGGGACATGTCTGTTTGTTTTTATTTTAGTCTTTTTCTTGTTGTTGTGCATGTATATTCTTGTCATACCTGTTGCACAGCAGCTAAGTTGTGGAACTGAGCACTATTTGCGATCTGCTGCTGCAGCATGAGCTGCTGGAAGTACTGAGCAGCATTAGGCTGTCTTTGCAGAGCTTGCAGAGCCTAAAAAAAACACATACATACTTATTTGGCTAATACCAATTCAAAAGTTTGTTTTTCATTTTTTAATTTAAATGGTACTGTTATTGTAACATGTAAAGCATTCGTTTTGTTAACATTTGGACACAATCACTCACCTGTACAGCCTGTCTCTCATACAGAGACATGCGGGCTATCTGTGGTGCATGAGAATTGCCACTTGTCTGAGAATTTCCATTGTTGGTGCCTGTATTTTGGTCTTCACCTGCATCCATGTTTACTGCTCAAAACGAAAAGGCCAATCATCAGAAGTAGCTGTGTCAACAGTTTTAACTATAAACGATCTATATGGTGTATTTGCTATTTCTCACTGTGGGTACAGAGAAAAATAAAGAAAAAAATAATTAATAGACGACAAATGAAATGATTAGTCACTAAATATAAACAAAGGCGGATTATTAAACGTCCTTTGTTGGACTGCACCCTCAAAGTTTCCAATTGATTGTTTATGTTTTTAAAGTGCAGCAGATTATTCGCTCTTGTGGGCATATCACGAGTTTTTACTATCGTGGCAAGCAGGAGCATTGTGGTATTTTCTACAGCAGGCCTGTTGTCAAGATGATAGATGGGTAGAAAAGAAAGACCAACATGGAGGAAAAGTTGAAAATAGCAAAGGAAGCTAGCTATCCAGCGATGGCTAACTACAAAGGATTACACAGGTTTAACGATCTCTCGACACTAGTACAGTATACCATAGTTTAAAAAATGCATTCCCGTGTGCAGCAAAACTCCGAATGCATATATAGAAAAATGAAAGTAGATGAGTCGTTTGTTTGACGCAAACACCTAACTAAAAAACATAAACAGAGGCTAACTAATTAGCAATGCTATCTGTTTTCTGCAGAGAGAAAGCAAGCAGCTAGCTGACTATTACTGCTGCTACATGTCAGAGCTTAATGCCTTTCGGTGTCCGTTTGTGTCTACCTCTTCTTGGCTTTCCGTCCTTTTCACAGTTAAATTGAGTTCTTTTTCGGATATTGGTTGTAGCTGCCAACAACGACAGGGATTTCTAGGTTTTTTGCCTCCAACAAAACCCCGCCCCTCACAAAGCAGTTCTTTTCCCCTCCTTCTTCTTCTTTTTTGGATATTCTGGAAGACTGTAAACCATTGTTAACAGACGGACGGAGCCACCTACTGTTTCAGTGTGTAAACTGCATCGAAATCTATTTGTGTACTTTGGCAAACAAACTGGGATTTATGCAATTAGTTTTTATATGTTTTTTAAAAACTTACAGCGAGCTAACCTTTGTAATGAATAGAAGTACTTTTGATAACTACAGTATTCTGCAAAAGACACTCTTCATTTCTTTATATTTTCTAGGAGTCATACACTAACCTTTTAGTGATTCAAGCATAAAAAGACGCCTAGCCTAAATCTTCACAGTGTTCCCAGAAACACTGTCAGTACAGTGAAAACATACCTCCCCATAGCCTGGACCTCAATTTTACTGAAGGAGTGCGGGATTATTTTGACAACGGAGCAAAAATTACCCAACACCTAAAGAAGAGTTTTGAATGTCTTCAAGAAGCCTGGAGGACTATTCCTGAAGGCTACTTAAAAATTACAAGAAAGCTGCTAAAAGATGTGTGCTCAAGAATAAACATTGGTCATGTCTGAGCCTCTTTCTCCATGTTAGTTAACAACAGTTTATCACTATAAGCGCTTAATTGCACCTAATTTAATACAAGGTTTATGACTATTCTAGTTTATGAATGCATTTGTTTATATAATCCATTATTTCTAATATAACCTAATTTATTCCATCAAATCCTAAAAGATGAGTGCACATAGGTTTATGGAGTTATCACAGCATAAACTAGTTTTATCATTTCTTTTTAATAGAATCAGAAAAAAAAAACAAAGATTTGTGACTTGTGTCAACTTTTAGCCAAACATAACATTAATCATATGAAACCTCAGACCAGTGAACTAAGCAAAGAAAATTCAGTGTTAACACAAAAGCGAAAAAGACCAAATATCAGTGCTCACAGTGAATACAAGTAGTAACTCAATGATAATTAATAGAAAAATAACATTCATGTCCTGTTCAAAAAAAAAAAAGCCTGGTTCAGTCCTTAGCAGCACTGATGTTTAGGTTTATGTAAAAATATTATAAATCCCAAGTTTAAAAGGGTAACATTTTTACAACTAGAGTACTGAAAATGAAGTACCCTCATTGCTGCCGTATGTATCTCCTACTGCAGCCTGAACATGAGTCTATAGTAGTAAGGTGGGTACATGTAGCACTGTTTCTGCGCTTTGGGTCAATTTCACCACATCAAGAAACAGGTCAGCGTTTAAGCACTATAATGTTCATTATTAAACTGTTTTGTGATTATTAAAATGTAAATATTCCTTTATATTTGATTATTTCATGAAAAAGCACAGAAGACAATTTCTGAATAAGTATAAATAGCAGAATTCAGATATAATTGCCTTCAAATTCTCATCACATTTAAATGACAAAAGATACATTAAGTGAATTTAATTTTGAATTTTAGTTGGATGCTTTGCTCCTCACCACAAATTTCGTTGGTATTGCGTCAGCACCACTGACCTCTGACAAAAATTAAACCGTGGAGCTCAGATTTCAGTCAAGCAGCCGACCTTCTGACTGGGATCTTAGCGCTAAGCTTCTCTGCAACATGTGAGAAAGGACGACGCCCAGCTAAAAATCAAATTCAGTTCAACTTTGGTTTGTTTGCACTGATTTCTAAATGTGTGGTAAGGCTGTAAGTACAGTCCCTGTACTTAAACATTTACATTCACATGTTACAAACCTGACTTTTTAACCTAAACAATAACTGTTTAAACTGCACACACATTTATTTGTATGCCTGTGAACATTAAGCAAGCTCAACCCAAATAAACACAGAGGGGTGTACTATGAAGCCAGATTAATGGGTTAGCGAGGTATATTGGGCTTTCATTCACTCTCTTTTTAGCATCTTAACTACTGTCATACACGTAGCCTGGTCCTGCGCAGCCTTTCGGTTTGTAATTGAACTGAAGAGCCACATTTTCACTGATTCTCTTATTTACAGTAAGCTTTAGCTGCAATACAGATTCTCTGCTGTAGGAATGTCATTTATCCAGAATATAAAACCTGTTGAGACACTTCTAAAACAGCACTGCAGATTCTAACTGGAATATTCAATTTTTCTTTTATAAATGTCTTTATTTTTGGTCCTAATCTGCTAGAATTCCACCTACTGGAACAAAGTTTAGAACTGTTACACCAAGAATTCTGAATGAATAAAAGTAATTTATCTTACAAGTGACGACAAACTGAAGTGATGCTTTCTTTAGGCTGTGGGAGTGTGTTAAAGTTTAAGAGCTGTAATTTGTCACATTAGAAATCAACAGCAGAGGTGAAATAAATATATTATGAGGTAAACTATTTCATTTACTGATAAGTGTGCGTGTAATGATCGTGACTTCACAAGATTAAAGATTTTCGGCAGCATTACTCTCGTTTCCTTTGCAGCTGCAGTGTTGCATGTTATTTATAGATCTGTATCACCTGATTAGACGGAGCTCAAATGATCGATTTTGTAAAGTCAAAGAGTTAAATGACGCATCTAAAACTGCACAGAGCATGAAGCAGAAAGCCTGAGTTAATGAAGAAAACTGATAACCACCATTGTAACCCTTATCTCTTATCGGGGCTTCTAGGCTTTTATCAAGCCAGCTAACACAACCCCACCAATTATATTGAATTTGCTTTTCAGTACACCCCTCTGCTCGTGACAAACCAACAACATCTGAGAAAAAAAATAAAGCATTCGTTTAGCAGAAAAGAACTGTACACAATGTGGCATTTAGCTGACACAAGATAGAAATATGATTCTTCAAATTCTCCCTTTTCTGCCAGATTTTCACAGAAGAGTCTTTATTGTGAAATAGCTTTCTTGAAGGAATCACTCATTTGTCTGACATCAAACAACTGTTTGAAACGTACGGTGTAAAAAGTGTGGACATGATCATCAGCCCTATGAGTAACATGCCCTCCTGTGTGACAGGGAGATGAAAGATTTTTTTGCCCTAGGCACAAGTCTGGAATAAACACAGAATTAGCAAGTACTGACGTAATTCACTCACAACCCCCCCACAAGAAAACAGACTTGTGTCTACAAGCAGCCTGATAAGCTGTAACCGATTAAACTGCATCACACGGTGAAGATTTTAGTCCCAACATACTAAGGTCACATAGGCAGCAACTGGTCATCTCTCTCCTCTGGCTCTTCCTGTAAATTGTCTGTAGCCTCTCCCCTGTAAGCTGGCGATTCCTCTCGCTTGCGCGACCGGCACACAAAGTCACATCCATCCTGTAAGCACAGCGAAGAAAAAAACAAAAACAATTGTCCTTATTTATTTATTTATTTATTTTTATTTCATCAGACTCTGACCTTTCACTGACGGTGTTCATCAATTAGATTTAGCTTACCGCTGCCAGGTTTCCAAACTCCACCCAAAAAGCATAATTGGGGAATTGCTCCACCCCTTTAGCTCCAACGATCACCCGCTGGTAGAGGAAACCTCCAACAAGGTAAACAGCCAGAAGAGAGAAACCACTGAAATGTGAGAGGTTATGATTATTGATCATCTGTAATATCACAAGCTCTCACATTCATTAAATTAACAGATGACTTTACATACATGATGAGAATAATGGAGCCAGTGCTGATAATGGAGCCAGTGCTGAGCTTGGACTCAATTACAGGACACACTGAACTGGTGTCCAACTCAAACAGATAGAAACAGTTTTCCTCCTTTTCCCTCTCCTCCAGACCCACCTCCAGCTTACTCTGGGAGAGAGAGTGAAACACAGGTGTATACAAAGTGTCTTTGTGCAACTTTCTAAACATGCAACATGTGTATAACATGTTTTTATTTCAATAACTCTACTGTTTAATACAAATAGGCTCATTCTGTGTTCCACTGTATTAAACGTCTTCGTCACTCTACTGTAAATATCCTTGCTTGGTTTCAGGTGTCTGGAAAGCCTTGAGCTTCACGGAAACATTATTCAGAGCGTCCTCATGGATCAAATTTCATTTTCACAGACCTGATGCAACATGCCGCCACGGCTGCAGCTGACTGCTTTTTGTTTCTGTTTTTTTCCTCAAACTCAAATCTGCTCGGCTAGAAGCTTTGCACATTTCATTTACCACTTTTACATTCCTGTCGCAAGAGATCATAATGATGGCTTTCCTTTCTTCCTTATTGCAGTGTGCATCGTATTTTTCACCATTTGTGTAGATCAGCATCACCCAGTCACCTGAAAGGACACGTTTGATAAGATTTAGATTTCTACTCCTCAGAGTTGGCCTCAGGCTATGATGCAATTATGAATTATTTATCAGTTTCCAATACAGTTAAGATTCACGCACATGCCCTTACGGTCATGTCTGAACTAATAAGAGAATGTTTTTCGGATTTTGCATAGTCTTACTTCCTCCAATGGCCTGTGTATGCGTGTATTTGCCAATCACTGTTGTCTTCTGTAATTTCTTGTCCACTTGAATAACCCCAGCATTGGGAGCACCCCCTGCATCCCCACATAACTGGAACACATATGTGTAGCTCTCGTTCGAAGCCTTGTCCTCAGCTGTAAAGCTGTCAAAAAAGAACAAATCCCAGAGAAAATTTAAATAAACATGGCCCATATAGATTCTTCCTTTAACATAAAATTATATTATTAAACACAACAGGGATTCCAAAAACATCTCATCTCCTAACAAGCACTGAATACGCTGGTACACAAGTGACTCATTCCTTACTTCTTTCCTACGAGCGGCTCTAGTCGCTCCAGAACTTTCTGCTGTAATGGACTGTGAGATAACAGTTTGCAGTCTTTGGTGCTCTTCACACTATACACCCCACTCACAGAGAGGACCAGATGAAATGCCATGATCCACATGAGGAACGAGATTCCTCTGCAGCTACTGAACACCTGGAACAGATGTTAGATGATAAAGAAAAAACAATCAAAATGGGCAATTCTCAATTGTGATTGCTTGCTATTTGTTTCATGTTAGTAGGATTACGTTTATTGTGAGACCATACAAACTGTCTAATGCAAGACTGTTTCATACCATTTACATTACAGTAATATAAACGGTGGCATTATTGAAATACTTGCGGTCAACCATACAAAGGCAGTGGAGATGAGCATCAGGGGTAATTTGTAACTGAAGGATAGCAGCAAGATTGAACGGGAAGGCTTACATGATTATAGTGAGATGGTAAAGGAGACAGTGGGTCTAAAATAGCAGGCACACAGGAGGTAGCAGAGCTGAAGATGCTAAGATCTTCAGTCAGAGTGATCAGAAGGGACAGGATTAGAAATGAGTACATCCGAGGGACGGCGGACGTAGAGCGGTCTAGAAAGATAGTTTGAGAGACAAGGTTGTGATGTGCAGAGGAGGGATTTTAGATTCATATGGAGCTGCCAGCCAGGAGAAAAGAGGAAAATCACAGGGTAGATTCATGCATGTCGTGAAGGAGGACATGCATGTGACAGAAGATAAAGGTAGCTTAAGCTGAAAGCAGATGTGCTGTGGCGACCTCTAAAGGGAGCAACCAAATAAGAAGCAGAAACAACTGCAGTGTGGTAGCTATCCCTTTAAGAGCTGAAACAGTTATTGGGTAATGTCATAGTCATATGACAGAAAACTAGAAAAAGAAATATATTTAAAAAATTTAAAAACAAATATTTACTCATTTAATTTGAATATTCATCATCTGTTATATTCAGCTGAATTCTTTTGGGTTTTAAGACTGCTATCTAGAAAAAAATCTAAATATTTAGCAGCACTTTTTTTGATAATCGTCTGACACTTCAAAACACAATGAACCTGTTATGTTAGTTTAATGTGTACATTAAAATGAATCTGTGGCAGTTCTCATGCTTTTGACACCTTGTTACAGGTTGCAGGTTTTTGCATTAACACAAAGTACCTCAGTTATGAGGTACTTACATTTAATGCATTATTCCACAAACCGTTTGCGTTTTTTAACACCACAGTTCATAAAAATAGGTAAAACAAGGGAATACTCAAAGCTTCAGTGGTTAAACTTTGAATATGAAGCACCTTTCACATGCTTCCTGAACAAAGAGAGGGGAGTAAAGAGACGCCCACTTTCCTATTCATTTAAAAATTTAAAGACATAAAACATAGCACTAAACTAAAAGACAATAACGATATAGGAAATTCAGTTGTGAAAGGCGATGTTTGCAAGTCTTTCCTGAAAAGAAAGTATGCATCCAAAATGTCTGCTTCTATTTGCACGAGGCAATAAGTTTTACTGATGAGAAAACAGTCCGTTTATAATTTCTCTGACAAAGATGCTGCTTTGGCCTGGATTGCACACCTACCTTCATGATTTCCGTCACGGCGAATCAGCGGGGAAATCTTCTTTGTGAGAAATCTAACAGTTTATCATACAAGCTGACAGTTTAAACAGTTGCTCTGAGCTTCCTCACGCTAACGTCGCTTCCTGGTTGACTCAATTAGCAACTAGTCGACTCTTTAGATATGCGCATAAAACAAACTTCATCTGCGCGGAGTCTGTTTTATATTATTATTTTTAATCAACGTTTTCCGCCCTTTTAATTCTGCCCTGAAGAGATAACACGCTTTCCATTCAACTGTGCCCAAGAGGCTAACAGGCTAGAGATAGCGGTGAAGGAGTGCGGAAGTGAAACCAAACAGAGCAACACGCGCATGTGACAGTCCAAATGAAACTCAGCCAATGAAAGGCGGCTGAGGCCACGCACACCCGCGTCAGCTGACAGGGGAGCAAGCGTCACAGAAAGGTTTACTAAGTCACAGCGTCACCATTCATGGTATTTCTATGTCAGGCAAAAAAAATTAATACATACAATAATAAATAAAATAAATACGTAAGTAAATAAACAAGATAAACAAAAAAATGAATAATAAATACATAATACATATAAATACAATAAAATAAATGCATAACTAACACATAAAATAAAACTAAAATAAATAAAATAAAGTAAGCAAATGAATAAATGCGCTTGATGGTATAATGTGGAGTTTTGTGTGCGCTGCTAAACAGAATTAAACAACTATTATTCAAACAAATGTATCTAACTAAAACCTGTAAATTTAATTGATCACTGATATAAATAGCAAATATTATCTTTATAACTACATAGTGGAAATTCTTGTTTGTTCAAACAATGTCACATGTGACATTGTTTGGAGTTATTTCTATGATTTAGATCCAAAAAACATATTTTGGTAAAGAAATCATAATTAAAGAAAATTACTTAATTTTAATAATAATATGTCATAATACACAATACTGTCTTGTGCTTCATTTACCTGACAATCTAATAAGATGAATTTATGTAAATACATGTTTTTCAAATTTGCTAAATGTAGTAAAAATTACATTAAAATCAACATTGCTTTAATTTAAAATGAGCTAAAAAAAAATTTTGACTAAGTATAAAAAATAATTTCAGTTTCAGTATTTAGTCAGGTGGTGAAGGTTTTCACTGTGACTCAGACTCTACATGATTGCCAGTCAGCTGCCGACAATAAGTATTTTAATTTGTATGGTATTACTTCCCTATCATGATCATTAAAAAGACTAAAACACTGAAATGAATCAAAATTAAGAAAACATTTCCGAACAATAAAAATAATTCACCTTCTTGATTGGAAAACAAAACTACTTTCTGGGGAGTGAGCATGCATAAATGGAATTAAAACAACTTTGTCTATCTAAAAAGGGTGTTATGGGCTTGGCACATGGTATCATACCTGATGAATATTGCAATGAAGTTGGATGAAAATATCAGTTCCTCGCCTGCAAAATTTTGGTTACTATAGACATCTGCTGCTGGAAATCAGACATCCAAATATTTATAGTTCAAGCAAGCCATCATTCTGTGTTAGCCTGAGCTACATTCCTGAGAATTCATATTCAGAGACATGAATATGTCAGATATTTACCCCAAAAGTTTTTAAGGACCTAGCTCAAGACATTTATCCCAGATGCCTTGATTCTGATGTTTTAGACATTCTTTCAGCTCTGTTTGAAAAAGAGATCAATAAAAGGATTGAACATCAAGAAAATTCATCAGAAAACTTGTATCTGGTATCTCATTGTTTTAATTACCCAGGGATTGTGACTATAGGTGCACCTCCCAAGAAAAGTAACTACATGTCAGATTAGCACAGTCTACAGATGTTGTCATTGGCCTGTTCGGCACGTTCCTCCTGTCGATTTCCCAGTAATGAACATGGCTGCATTGTAACACTGAACAAACCCAAAAACCTATGCAACAGTGTACTAGAAGTTTGAGGCCACTCTGGTAAAAAAAACAATCATAAAACCTCACACCACCTGTCAACCTCAGTGGTTGAGCGATGATGATTTGGGTTTATTTTGCAGCCATAGAACCTGAGCACCTTGCAGTCACTGAGTCGACGAGGAACTCCTTTGTATACCAAAGCATTCTTGAGCCAAGTACAAGGGCAGCTGTTCAAAAGCTTAATCTTAGCCAGAACTGAGTCATACAACAGGGCAATGATCCCAGTTCTGAAAAAGAAATGAATCAAGGTGTTGCAATGGTCCAGTCAATAGATCTGTCTGACCTTAATAGAGCTGTGCAAGAAATGCCTGCAAACCTCAATGAACCGAAGCACCATTGTAAAGTTGTGGCAAAATTTATGTGCAACTAAATGATAGACTCATAAAGTCATACAGAAAAGAATTATTTTAAGTTATTGACACCAAAGGTGCTTCTACAAGTGACTGAATCATGGGGTGTAGTTTCTCACAAGCTGCTTTTGCATTTTGTTAAATAAGGATGGGGGAATATGTCATATGTTGCTGTTAATGTCAGGTTGTATTTAGAGAATTTGAGAACATGCTAACGAACAGGTAATTTTTAATATGTTGTGATAAGTAAAACCTTAGAGCTGAAAGAGAGTGTACTTTCACTTTCACATGTCAGAATGTTTACTTGTGGATGACTGGTAGACCAACAACACAGATTTCCATTTCAAGATGGCATAACTGAGGTTACTGAAATATAATCATTACTCAGTGTTTTGAAAGGCAGATTAACCCCCACACTACTCTAGCGTAAACTAAACAATAGCCTCTAAAATTACCATGAACTTGAAATTCATTTAGTAACAGTGGTCAAGTATGGACTTGCTCAGCTTTCGTACAATGTATATATACACACACACACACACACACACACACACACACACACACACACACACACACACACACACACACACACACACACACACACACACACCTTGATCACTGTTTCACTTCCCTCAGTATTTTTAGATTGATCTCTGACTGTGTGTTTGAGAATCTATGGCCCTCAGTGTCTGTTGCATTCTGCTGGATTTCACTAAAAGGTAATAAGCTGCACTCGCTATGCTTGAGACCAGTAAGTGTGCTATAAGAGCTCTTTCATTCCTGCATGCTCTGATTAGCTCAGCTACATCAGGCTCTTTGACTTCATTTACATTGTACGTACCGTCTTTTTTATACCATTTTCAGAAATATCAGAAAGTTGACTCTGTTCATCTGGATGTAGCATTTTCAGATCAACAGAATCAACTTTCTGGAATTTCCTTGCCTGAATGATTGAGCATTTATCGAGATCCTTTTTTAAAATGTCATTTTTAGCTCATCTGGTTGAAACACTTGTTGAGATGTTCGCGAGGCGGCCCTTCACAGTTGCTACTCTTCCTGCAGTATTGGTAAGATTTTAGTTAACCTTTCACACAATATATCACCTAATGGACTTGCATCTAAATTAAGGTCAAGAGCGTATCAATTGTTTTATGAATACGTTTCCACTTTCATAAAAATCACTACTTCTCTTAGATTATTGGTCAGATTTTAGTGACATGAGATTAATGCATCTCGGATATGACTGTTTTTGAGGGTCTTTGAGTTTTCAGTGGATTTTAATCCTCATTAGCTTGTGCAATGCAGCCAATCCCCGACAAGGAATCCTATAATTTGCTTTCTGTACTTCTCACATTATAGCAACCTTTGAATAGTGATGGACCATGAGCTGGATGGACTAGTCTTTCCATTCAGGTTTTTTGCTTTAAAGAACTCTGTCTTACTATTTGGTTTGTTCATTCTCTGTTGTATCAGCCACCCTGAACTACTGATAGAAGGCAGGATGAATCCATGCCTTCATGTTGTTTACAGCATGTTGAATGTCACAGTAGAAATTGAGAGTCGTCAGACTAGGAAACATTTCTCCAAGCTTATGTTGTCCCAACGGGAATTTACCCGTTCTTAGCTGACAGGAGTGGCACTCGGTGTGGTCTTCAGCTATTTTAGTCCATCTCTTTATCATTATAAGTGGTTATTTGAGTTACTGTCGTCCCTAGCTGTCTGACCATTCTCCTCTGACACCAATATTTTCACCCAGAGAAGTGTCGCTCTGTGGATTTTTTCTCTTTCTGAGACCATTCTCTGTAAACTCTAAAGATGTTGGTGTGCGAAAATCCCAGTAGACCAGCAGCTTCTGAAATATTCAGACCAGCTTGTCTGGTCCTAACAACCATCCAACATTCAAAGTCATTTAAATCACCCATCTTCCTCATTCTGATGCTCAGTTTGAACTTCAGGTTGTCAGCATTTCTACATGCCTAAATGCAATGAAATCCTGTAGTTCACTGGTGAGACGCTGAGTAGGCATGCCTAATATAATAGGTAGTGCACAAATCTGTTTATAAGATTGGGGAAAGCTGCAATCAGCTGAGACTGAAGAAGTCACTTGGATAAGTGACAAAACGTTTCTCCCACTGAAAATGCTACGTCCAGATGAACAGAATCTACTTTTGGACATAAATCTGACAGTGATAAAATCTTCTCAAACGACAGAGTGCTGAACAAGTCATTTAAACAAGGTGTGGCCATGTATATAAAATCATCTGACAGATTTTAAAGTAAACGGATTTCCTTGTTATAAATTAAATGGGAAAGGCAAAGTGTAAGAAACACCTTTCAGCTTTAAGTAAAATGCAGTAAAGTTGACTCATGGGGTGTAGTTACTTCTTGGAAGTTGGATCTGTTGCAGTTAGCCAGGTGTGTGTGTGTGTGTGTGTGTGTGTGTGTGTGTGTGTGTGTGTAGCAGACAGTATTTTTGTTTTTAAAAAACGTGGTGTTGTGCAAATTCGGTTAGCAAGTGCATAAAATCTGAGCGCAGCTGAAAGTGCAACAAAGTTGTGAAACAGGGCAGTGTGACAGTAATCATGTGGGTTTCTATTTAACAATGCTAATGAGAGTGAGTCACAGCATTTCAGAGCTTACATGTCAGGCTTTCTCAGTAGTTAATAACCATAGTAAAGTTGTCATTGTTATACAAATCACTCACATATCACCCCTCCCTTAGTTTCCCCCTCTGTGATTGCTTCATCTCTCTCTCTTTTTAAATCATAAGGAACAGTTGGTGTTTCTCCCTCCCTGCTGCCTCCCTCTGTACAACCTCTCCAGGGAACGCAGGCAAGTTTTACTAGGCCTCTGTTTGCTTTGCTCCAAAGAAGTTAGTATTTTCAAACCTACTTTCTTCCTCCCCTCCCCCACTCTCCTTCAGCGCCCTTACCTGGCTGTGTGTGTCCGTGTGTGTGTGTAGCGCAGACACACCCGACTACCGCATATCAACCAATCACTGATCCAAGAGAGGCGCTCCAAGGAGGTGTGCTTCCTGTACTTCGTGTGAGACAGGAATGGTGCAGGAGTGCGTAGAGAGTTGTGTATTGTGTGATTTGTTTTGGGTTTTTTTTTTTTTTTCGGGGGGTCCACAGAGGCGATCTCATCGGCGGAACACGGGAGTGAAGGAGTGAAGCCGTGGACGCACTCGGTTCGAGTTTTGCTTGATTTATGAGAGGTCTCCCTGTTCAGCGACTGCGAGGACAAGACTGGGAGAAAAAGGAGGGCAAAGATAAGTGTCAATCTGTTGAGACTTGTTTGGGAATTTGAGCGAAGACGGGAGGTGGGGGAGAGGCAGCAAAGACATTTTAGGCGTAAACATTAACTTCTCACCAGAGGAAAAGCCAGAGGAGATTTAAAGCTGAATGTATGTATTCTTTAAAAAAGGAGAACTTTTTCTTGGGTCAATCTGATAATGTGAACGCAAGGAGGGAATTTTCTGTGTTGTGCAATCCCATGTTTTTGAGCTGAGCTGGGGAGGAGGAGGAGGAGGAGACCAGATCTTCACCGGATACAACATTCAGGTGAGTTGTTTATTATTATTATTATTATTATTATTATTTTAGATGGATTAAAAACACCACGCTGTAAATTGCTTCTGCTTTGAAGACAGATTTAGATCTGGTTAAGCTGCGAGATGTGGTTTGCATGCTACATGCCGTGCCTATGTGTCACTGGGCCTTGCTTTCTCGAAGGCTGCTTTTGGTATGCTGTTCTTTGCAGGTCTCTAATGCATTCTTAAATACTGTAAAAGGGTGTCCCTTTCTTCCACTGACTTGCTTCTTGATTTCCTGTTGTTAAAAAAAGATCTTGTCATTGATTTTTGTTTAAAGTGCAAAACTTGTTAAAAATGCAGACAGAAAACGCACAGATTATTGTCCAAGTTATAACATTTTAGAGGCTGTGGCTCTCCAGATGATTGATATGTCACTAATAGTCATTCAAATTTTTATTAAGCTTTATACTTTACTTAATTTGGTCAATATCGTAGTCATTTATCTGACATATTGGTTTGAATCTTAATGCAATGCAATTTCGAGACTGACACTGACTGCTCTTTTCTAGGTTCTCCAATAACAATGGTACTATGGGGACCAAAAGGCCCAGTTGGACCCTCTTTGACACTTTAACAAAAACAAGCAGGTCTGACCACAAGCTTCAGCCAGGTGGAAAAATCCCCCTGGATTCAAGTCCCAGACCAGCAATGACTGGTTGGTTTAAGCGAGAGCTAGAACGCACGACAAAGAAAGGTGACACATTTCCCAGAATGAAAAAAGGTCTTACAAGTCCTGATAGAAGATTGTGCACTGAGATGGATGAAGAAAGAGGGGAAAGGAGGTGGAATGACAGGCCCCCCAAAAAAGCAGAGACTGATGTCTGGGGCCAAGAAAGAGAGAGGACATTCCAGGTTGAGAAGGAAAGATATGAGGGTAGACGCAGAGAAAAGGATGAGGGGAAACCCACTGGAAGAGGATACATAGAAGATGAGAAGTTACGCCAGAGGGGACGATATCAGGAGTTGTCTGATATTAGGTTTCAAGACGGCAGAAGAGAGGTGGATGAATCTTGGGATAGAAGAATGGTAAGAATGGGTTCCCCGCACAGAAGAAAGGAGAGAGAGAACTATGCAGACAGAAAGGAGAATGAGAATGCAAGAAGAAGAGAGAAAAGGAGAGACATCAGGAGTGAAGGTGATGATGATGAGAGAAGGCCGAGGAGGGAAAGAGGGAGGGACAGAGAGAGGGAGGAGCTGATACTTCAATACAGCAGAAGTGAGGGGGACTACATGGGCAAAATGGCAAATGACAGAGATCGAGAAATGCAGCGATATAAAGACAGAAACAGAGACAAAGAAAGAAGGAAAGAAACTGACAGGCAGGACAAGGAAGGTGGGAGAGACTTAAAGGAAGATAGAAGAGAGTACGAGCCTGAGAGAGACAGGAAAAAGAGGGGAAAAGAAGCTGGTACTAGAATAGTTGATGCAACAGGCAGGAGCAGTCGATCACCGAAGGAGTGGGCTCCCGGTCCGCCAGCACGAGCTCACAGCAGTGGAGAGTGGAGCAGTGATCCTGACAATGAGAAGAGACACAGAATATACAGGGACAGGTATGAAGAACGGGAATCAAGGAGAGACAGCAGTTTTGAAAAGAAAAGAGAGAGAGAAACATGGAGGGATCAAGACAGAACTGCTGATAAAAGTCAAAGGCAAATAAGAAATGAGAGACAAGAGAGCGATAAAGGAGAAAAGACTGGCAATATGCCAGAGCAGAGAAGGATGTGGTTAGAGCCACAGAGGGGCAAGAATAGCACAGACAAATTTGTAGACAGCAACAGGCACACAGAGCGGAAAGAGCTACGGGGAGAAGGAGAGATGAGTATGTACTCCCAGACGGAGAGAGGAAGAGATGGGCGACCAGTAAAAGAGGAACCAGATTGTGAAAGAAGGCAGGGGGGGAGAAGTGAGTACAGGGAACAGGAGGGAGTCGGTGCAGATCAGGAGAGTGTGGGGGAAATCAGGAGAGGGAAGGAACATAGGTCTGACAATGATGCAGGGGTTGAGGAAAGCTGGCAAAAGGATGAACAAGGAGACAACGTCGTAGACGACAGAGAGGATGAGAATGGGAGCAATAACTGGCCACCCTCTGAGAGTGAAGGAGGAAGTGAGGCAGGGTGGAAGAAAGAGAGAAATGAAATGCCATCCACAGAGGATGGCTTCGTGACCGTGTCAAGTGGAGGAGAGGACAGTGAAGAAGGGTTTAGGGACTGTCAGGAATTCCAGGAAGGTGGAACCCAGGCACCTGCTGGCTTCCAGGGGTTTGTGGGAGATCAGAAGAGGGAGGAAGGACGGACAGTGGGGGAGGTGGAAACAGCTGACGGGGAGGATCAGGGGGAGGAGAAGCAGCCAAAGTACGTCTTCTGTGTGGTTGGGCAAACTCTTCCCCGATCAAAACCCAGCAATATTTTACCATTGCAGGTTGATCAGATTGGAGGAGTGGAAAGAAGCGACACGAATTTAGAAACTCACCATGAGTTGGTTGATGACATCACTCAGCAGCCTCAGAAAGACTTGCTTCAGAGATCATGTAGAAATGATGAGCACCCAATGATAAACAACTGGGACACAGGAAGTGAGCATAAAGTTCAGAGGGAGGAGAGGCTCTCCACAGAAGAAGCAACTGAAAGCAAAATCCACTCCAGAGCGCCTTCAGCGGTTCATAATTTAAAATATAGAAAGGAAATGAGACGTAAAGTGAAACAGTCATATTCTGAAATGGGAAGAAAGGACTCAAAAACTGAGAGACTTCTCCAGGAATGGAGAGAGAAAACTAAAGAGCCAACAGACAAAAAAGAGATGCAAACTCCAATTTCTCAATCAGCGATAGATCAACTGCAGCCCATCTTGGATCAGATAAACACTACAGGAATGAGTCCAGAGGAGGTGGAAGCTATTCGGATCAGACTGAGTGGGACATGGAGCGTGTCTGAGGAGCCCAAGCGGCATTCCCAAGCCCCCCACCTTAAATGGGCTAAAAATGTGGTCCGTGAGATCCTGGGACATTCAGAGGAAGAACCAAGCACAGAGGCCCAGGAAGATCAACCAGCTGCCAACCAGACTGAGACCAGCAACGCCAAGCCACAAGAGGAAGTTGCAGAAGAAACAAGGGAGGTACCTGCGATTAAGCTGAGTATGGAAGAAGATGACTTAGAGCCAGAGCTGGAAGAGCTGTTCGATGCGAGAGGTATGGGGCAGAGCCAAGCCCACATGCATGCTGACCAGTTCACGGCTATGCATGTTGTAACGCATACACACACTCATGCTGACACGGCGCTAGAATCAGAAAGGAAGGAAGATTGCAGCATGGACAAAACAACTTTAGAGCCTTCTGGTGAAGTTCAGTTAGGAAAGTCAGACATAAAGGTGACAGTCAGTGAAACTGAAGACGATGAGGTTAATTTGAAAGAAAGCGAAAAAGAAAAACTCAGAGAGAAGGAAGCAGAGATGTATTTAAGTGCGAACAACACCCTTTACAAGCCTAACAGCTGCCCTATTCTTTATCATGACTGCGAGTCTGAGCTCCTGTGCCCCTCTAGTGAGGGTGAGAGCCAGGGGGTGGACTATGGAAGGGATGAAAGTGAAGAAGAAAGACAAGGAAGGGAGCCTGAAGATAGGGTTAATGCAGTGGACGTGATAGTACCAGAACTGACTGAGGTGAATTGCGTAGAGGCAGAAGGGCAAGTAGGGAATCTGGAGAGCTCCTACAGTTCTCAGAAACTGGGTTCCAAAGTGCCGTCTCGAAGAAAGGGAGTCCATAAAACAACTCAAAGAAGAAATGTAGACGTGGAAGAAGATGAAGGTGTTGGAAGGGATCGCAGAACCAGAGTATTTTATGCAACAGGTAAAGAAAGAAGGTTGAGGATGGAAACATTGTGGCTGTCTTCTCAGTTCAGTCCTAATGTTTCCAGGAAAGCTGCATAGTTACCTCACCTCCCTCCTTTTTACTCATTTTTTTTTTAAACAAAAAAAACGTCTTTCCTCTTTCAAATCAAATGGCAACGCATGAAATTTTAATCATTTAATCAATGACATTTCAAGATAGACTGACCTCAGAGGAAACTAGATTTAAACGTCTCAGGATTTACTCATGCACCAAATGATGCTTCACGACTGTGTTGGTTTATTTATTTTTTTTAAATGAATTTTACTTAATAGTCATCTTGTCATTTCCACTTACTTGAAGCCTTTACTTTTATTTTTGCTCCTTTTTTTTTTTTTTTTTTAAATAATTTTTTTAAATTTAATTTAATTTATTTTGAATCAGTCACGGGGACCTCAGATCATAGGCAGACTTCAGTGAACATTATCATTACCCCGATCTGAGCACAAAACGCTACCTTCATTGGAAACTACGTCAATGTTGAGTATACAGGTAGTGGGAGGAGATAAGAGTAGGTGGAGATGGACAAACTCCTGCCCCGGGAAAACCCAGAGCAGGAGTTAAAAAGTCACAGTTGAGCCACAAGAAAGACACAAGAAATAAGCTTTGGACACACTAATCTCTTCAGTTATTTATCAAGCTTACTAAATTAACCAGCTTATTTATTTAAATTATTGCCTATTTAAATGCAACTATGTTGCTGTACAATGTGTCAACAAATGGATACTTTTATATTGCAGATGATGAGGATGATCGGAGCAAAAGCTTGAGCGAAATGGGGCTGAGGTGAGAATAACTGTCACATATACTGTGTGTGCGTGTGTGCGTGTGTGTGTGTGTACAGATGCACATATATATGCTCTTTTTTTTTCTTCTTTTTTTTTAAACATTTGATGTACCTGATATTAAGAACAGTCTTGTCTTAACTTGTCTTAACTGTGTTGTTTGAGTTTGGGAGTGCTTAACAAATTTATTAGACAGCTTGTGTTTAAAACTAAAAAGGGTATATTGTTATTTATTAGGGCAAATAACAAATTTGAACTGGCACTCTGCAGTTCTCTGAAAATTCAGAATAGCTATCAATTAATTCATATCAATTAAGTAATCAAGCATATATAATCATTTTTCTGTTAATGAATGTAATTAAATTACTAATTTGGCATCTCAAAGAATAATAATATGCTTTACTGTGCTGTTTTTTTTTTTCTGCTTTTGTGTAAAACAGTAAATTTGAACATTGGTGGAAAGCCACAATAATTCGTTTTAGTATTAAAAATATAATTTTGATTAAAAGGTTTGGATATTACAGAAGCATTAAAAAAGGATTTGGGCAAATGCTGTTAGGGCGGCTGTGGTGGTCTAATAAATTTGTTAAGTACTGTACATATTTCAGTGAAAGGTCACTCGTAATGTAAATTAATAAAAGAGAAATGCCTATAATTTACTCATTAATGCAAATAGGTCATGTCACATTTCTTATATTTAATTTCCTTCCTGTCGCTGTAGGAATCTTTTGGGCACAATCGAAAGACAGAAAAGTAATTCAAGGTTCTACAGTGAGTATCTCTGCTCTACCTGTCTTTTTTGCTTCTTTACCTTTTTAAAGTAGCCCATTATATATACTTTACATACAAGCCGAGCACATCAACTCAGTTCTTACGATGATTCATTGGAAGAAGGCAACAATATGTCGGTAACAAAGTGACAGGTTGTACTCTGCTCTAATTACAGTCGGGAAAAGTGTGATGCAACTTGAGTATTTCCCTCGAATGTGTGTGATTCATTGGCTTATAACTATAAAGGCCATAAACTTCGAGTGCTGTATACTAGTGCCTTGTCACGTTTATAAATGATGACTTAAAAGATCTAAAATGGCAGTGGTCCTTTTGCCTAATGATATTATGAAATGGATATTGGGAGAAATGGGGCAGTAATGTGTCTTTGGCTGCACTGTATATACCGGTGTATTTGAAAGTCACAGGCGTGTTTCTGCAAGCGTTCATATTTTCTAACATGTTGAGAGGAAACACAGCTGCTTCTACAACTTTGCCTCCACACACCTACTTGTTGGAATGCAAAGACAAATGCAAACAGCTCCTTATGGGTAGTGCTGTTCCTGTCTGGCCTGTTTTCCTTTGCTCCTTTTAATTTAAAAAAAAAATGTCTACCTTATTTTTCTCTCGTGCACTCTTTATTTATTCGTCTCTCTTCCTCCCTCTCACCCAGATGCTGCACAACTCTATCAGCAATACAGTGAGGCAGCCCAGAACTCTGAGATCCTGCGTCAGGCTCGTTCTGAATTCCTCTCTGTGAGTGAGGACCAAACTTCGTCTCCTCTTCCCTCACCTCCTCCTGCCCGCAGAGCTCTTCCTCCCATTCCCCCACAACCACATCCCAAGTCCTTCTCCCACACAGGCTCTTTCCCTATCCAAAGCTTGCATCTCCCTGAATGCCCCAGGGGTGAACGTAGAGCTTCTTCCCCACGTCTGTCAATCTCACAGTCGTCCTCGCTGTGGCGAGATCTGCCGGGGGTCAGGAACAGTGCTGAGCTAGATGAGCTCACAGAGGACCAGAGGCGGCTACAAGAGGTAACTTTGACTTAATCCACATATGAAAGGGTCGGCATTTGATTGCATAAAAATCATCACAAATCATGCATTTTCCTTTAGACTTCACTGGAGCAGGAATATTATGCAAGTAACTTTCCATCAGATGATCAATAGCAGTAATATTATTAGTCATTTTTTCATAGATGGGCTGTCTTAATAGCAGCTGTTTGCATCACAGTTATCTGTGACTTTCCTTACAGACTTCCTCTTAAGCTTCTGAGCTTGATTTAATTGTAAATTTGATATTTATGTGTAAATGTTAAGGATCAGTGTAACAGTCTGTATTTGCATTTCTGGGGAAAAAACTGGCAAAACATTTTTGCGTAGTGGAAATTCAGACTCCTCCAGATACTTAAATGCCGTTTTTAACATTTCTAGACTTACTCATTGTTTCTTTTGAGTTTTTCTTAAGATTGTAGTGATTCGGCTCTTTTTGCTCAATGTTTCATACAAGTGCTCAGATTGCATTTTACGTTGTCAGCTTTTTAAAAACTGTTTATAGGAAGTCACGTGACTTACGTGAATCAGCTTTTCATTATCATTGCATCACACTTATGCCCACTCAAATTGTCTAAATTATTCCTTGTATTATTCCACACTAACCCTCCGGGTTTTCTACGTTTTACTGGCAGATGTGCATCTCTTGCGAGAATATTCAGTTGCATAAACATGTGCATTTTTCCTTGTAAACTCCCAAAGACTTGTTGTGAAATTGTGCTCCTTGGAAATTTCCCAGCCTCTAGCAGACTGACAGCAGTGTGGTTATTAGCTGCAGTTTTTGGGCAGTTGACACATGCTTAACGTTCGCACTTTTGATTTTGGTTTCAAGGTGAGGTTTGAAGTTATTACCTCAGAAGCTTCCTACTGCCGGAGTTTGGAAATTGTCGTTGACCACTTTGTCAAGTCTAAACAGCTGGGGGCACAGCTGACCACTCAGGACAAGAACTGGCTCTTTTCAAGGCTGGTTGATGTTCGTGCCATTAGCCACAGGTCAGAACTATAACTCTGCTATACATTTGCATTTACTTGAAATAGTTGTCTTTACATTTAGATACAGCTATGAGACTAAAGCCTGTCATTTACTGCTTTTTGTTAGATTTAAGATTAAAGCTGTCTGGATCAAATTCATTATTAAAATATGCATTTGCTCAAAAACCTCTTCTTATCAGTTACATGATTGTAGTTACTCATCATAATAAAGGTGTACTAATATATAGTAATAGTTTTGGCATGCATCGATATTCTTGTGCCCATTGTGCTTTGCAGGCACAAAGTTTGAAGTCGTTGGTTTTTAAAAAAAAAATGCTGCTTTGTGATTTTTAGTTTTCTGTCAAAACTGGAGGAGCGGGTGGAATCAGATGTCATGCACTTCACCGTCTGCGACATCATTTATCGGCAGTGTCCGCTCTTCAGAAAAGCCTATGTGCCCTACCTCACCAACCAGTCCTATCAGGATGCAACTTATCAGAGACTCATGTAAGCCACTGAATCATGCTGTGTTTCCTCTGTTTGGTTCTAAAATCTTGTATCGATTTATTTTATTTTATTTTTATTTATTCATTTGTGGTGTGTTGGCTCCATCTTTTGGTCCCATTGAAACGAATTTCAAACTTCATTTGTGGTGTGTTGGCTCTCTCTAGTGGTATGCCTAGAGTGGTACGGCCTGTCTACCCTTTCAGGAACCATTGGAATTCTTTAGATTGCGCGAACTATTCATTAGTTAAGGTAATGGAAAGGGTGTATGCTTGGTGGAAAACTCCATATCCCACAATTCATAGTACGCCTCTGCCGAGTCAAACAATGGCGGCCACTACTTTGTTTTTTATATTGCTCTTATTACTGTTTCTAGGTCACCAAATAAACTTTTAAGACATTTTCAGGCGAGAATGTTGCTGTGTAAACTTCAAATATCTGCTCGTTTTATCAATACATCCCATATTAGCAAAAGTGTTCAGATGTCGTTGGTGCCGCCTGACCGCTAACTCCCTAGCTAGCTAGTGCGGCTTGGCTGACAAGCGACAGCCCGGCCTGGATGCCAGCAAGGGCGGCTCACTCTCTCGTTTCACCCTTTCGTGATGAGTCTGGGTCACAGCTGGACTTATTTTTTGTTTATATGGGCCGTTGATTTATTTATTCAGTGAAATGTGGTGGATCTGCCAGATGTTAACTTCAAATATCTGCTCGTTTTATCAAGACATCCCATATTAGCAAAAGTGCTCTGACGTTCTGCAAAGAGCTAGACAGCTAGCTAGCTAGCCCGGGCTGTCTGACAACGATCCTGGCTAATTAAAGCCAGCGAGAAAACCTCACTCTCTGGATGTCGTTTTCTCTCTCTCTCTCTCTCTCTCACACACACACACACACACACACACACACACACACACACACACACACACACACACACACACACACACACACACACCGGTCTTTCTCGTTGACTCTGTGTCATATATGGACTTATTTTTCATTTTTATGGGCTGATGATTTATGTATTCATTTTAATAATGGTATAACAGTAGAAGGTGGTGAATTGTCCAGATGCTGGTCAATGTGAAAAAATAACTCAGTTCTTTGGTGGTGGCTAACGCGGAGCTCCAGCAGAGGCCAGCCGTTTTATGAAACAAAGGACAAGCAGAGACCCGAGGGCCACCGGTCCGAGTGTCAGGTGAACTTAACTTCAGGTGAGAAGTTTTGACCTGGAGTCTATCTGGGTCTGATATAAACCAAGTTTAGGTGTAGTTTAGTTTCGTTGTGCTGACTTTTTACAATCAGTTACAATAACTCGTACTGCGTGCTAGCTAGCATGACAGAGTTTCTATACAGCTGTGTGCGTGCTATGTTACTGATGTTGAACTTTATTTTATTCATAAGGTTAGTTAGTAGAGTTGCCAACCATCCCGTACAAACGGAATCATCCTACATTCAGAGAAAATATTACTGTTTCGTATTGAGCTGAAAAGGAACACAGTTTGGCCCGTACTTCAGCTAGAATGGGGGGGGAGACACAAAGCTGGATTTATTCTGTCATTACGCTGCACAGCTGCCTCTTGTGCTGTCATTCTATCCCTCTCTCGCCTGTTGTAACTTCAATCATGAAACTGATCAATGATCAGCTGATCGGCTTTTCTCTCGTGTTTGTTTATCGCCCACTTTGCGCCAGAAAGAGGAAACCAACGGATATCGTGCTAAACAACAGCAGCGCGTTTAAGCTTTATCAGCTTTTGTTAGAATTTATTTGATATTAATTTCTAGTATCAGCTGATGTTTGCTGGAGCCACAGCTGTAAAAGCTGCTGGTCATTATGTCGGTTTGGATATCCTAGTGAGAGGGGAAACATGAAGATGAAACCAGGAGATGTCCTTACTGAATCATCAGAGCTGAACAGGTGATGGAGAAACAGGTTTACCTTTTAGGTGACATGAATGAGTTGAAGGGAAGTTATGAACGGTTTCTGAAAGACAAATAACACCAGGATCCTTTTCTACAGCTGACAGCAGGTAACTGTGCAGGAGCGGATCTGGCAAAGTTTTTGCTAGGGGGGCCAGATAGGGCATTAAAAAGGAAAGGGGGGCACAAAGAAATACTTTTCTTTCTTATTCTCATTTAATATCTAGCTTTTATTAAATAATTATCTGAATCTCACAACCAAAGTTTGTATAATAATGCAAAAGATTGGCTGTAGACCATTGTCAATCAATCAGAACGCTGTGTAAAAATAACAAACAGAATAGTGAATGCAAAATTGTGATGTACTTGCAGCCTCGTCCTCTTGTCTCTCTGTATGCTGCGCTGCATATAGGAGAGATCAAAATACAGTTTACTTTGATTTGCGCCTTGACCTGAATTTTAAAAATATTTGGGGAAAAAGCACTATGCTGCAAAAAATGAAAAATAAATATTTGCAAAATATCTGGATAAATATTTATTTTACGTGTTTGATGTGTGTGGCGGGGTGTGGTCTGCAGTGTCGCTGCAGGGGAGGTGGACCCACCCGAGCAGCATCTGCAATCGCGCCTCTCCGGGTTAAAGTCGGACATAAAGTCCGGCATAGGCACACTTAAAATTTCTTCTGAAATTTTCGCTGTCTACTTATGGTTAAAATTTCTCTTTTCCTTCCAGGAATGAGAATCCAAGGTTTAAAATGATCGTGGAGAAAATAGAGAAGAATGCTGTTTGTCAGAGACTTCCTCTTCGCTCCTTCCTTGTGCTTCCCTTCCAAAGGATTACAAGACTTAAGTTGCTGGTCCAGGTGTGTATGAAAGCTCTCTGCAGCAGTTTTAGTTGACGTTTGGTCCTTTTTGCTATTTTGTCACCTGAACACATTCGTGCTGTTTCTGTCCAGAATATTGTCAAGAGAACAACACGCGGCACGGCGGAGGCAACGCAGGCCATCAAAGCTCTAAAACAACTGGAGAAGGTACAGCGACACACTTTTTTTTTTTTTTTTTTTTTTTTTTTTTTAAATTCACTGAATATTTACAAATAATAGCAAAATTACAGTTACTAAAAATAAGCGGAATATCTCAAGACTACTTGTTGTGAAATCAGTGTTTTATTTGTCGCTCTTCTAGATTATTCAACAAGGTAATGACAGCATCTCTCAAATGAAAAGCATCGAGTCTCTGGTTTCTCTCAGTGCTAAGGTGGACTTTGAGTGCAAGGTGGGTAATTAACGACCTTCCAAATGTGTCCAGTATGCTTCTCAACAATCAAAACTACCAAATCTCTGGAGTTAATTTTTCCCCATTTAAATAGTTTGGCATTAACAGTCATTAACAGTTAATATCTGCTTTATCTTCCTTTTTTTCTTTGTGTATTTTTTCTATTGCAGACTCTTCCTTTGATTAGCCAGTCTCGGAGGATGGTTCGAGAAGGTCCTGTCACTCAGCTGATGGATTTCTCTCTTAAGGAGACAGAGAAAAATGCTTATTTGCACCTCTTCAATGACTACTTGCTGCTTTCACTACCAAAGGAGTAAGAACAATCACGCTGTTTTGTGAATGCACAGTAATCCATCACAAGGCATTAAGCATCTCTCTCATTATCATTTGGTTCATCCTGTTACCCTCATATCTACTGTCTTATGTCGTCACCTCTTCAGTAATCAGTATTTCCTTCCGCTGTCTCATTTCTTCTGTGATTTTTTTTTTCTCTTGCTGTTTGCAGAGGGGGAAGATTTACGGTAATTGATCACTGTCCAGTATCAGAGCTGCGTGTTGAGAACTGTCGTGTCAAACTTCACTCCCTACAGAAGAATCTGTTCCGGTTGTATATGGCACAAAAATCCCTGCTCCTCAGGACTGATGCACCGTAAGAGATTGGATAGTAGCAGTAGTGTCTGCAGTGTTTACCGCATAATAAAAATTTGTATAAGATGCATCTTATTTGTATTTTTCCAGGAGTGATAAGCTTCGTTGGATATCCGCCCTCTCCAGGCCCCATACTGAAGTAGATTTTTCTAGTGCACAAGGTAAAGTTTTCACCTTGGGTTAGATGTTGCAATTTGTTTAGTTCATGGTTAAATGTGAGTGAAACCCTTGAATTCCCTTTATAGCAGTCAATAAACCCAACAGTGTGTTAAAGATTCTTCTCCGGTTTATATCATCAATAACAATATGAATTTGTACATGACAGTAAATTAAACATCCGGCTAAAGCAAAGCATTTGATGTTTACCAAAAATAGGAACAGAAATTTTTTTTTAAATCAGGTTTTTCTTTCACAGCAGTGCTGAGATTTGGAGAGTCTAGCATTCAAAACAGAGGCCTTTAGATGCAACATTGTAGACAATCTTGTATGGGCAAGTGACCTCAGTCTTAAAGGGAGAAAAGACTCTTGTCTGTTGTCTGTAGTGTGACGTTCCTGCACCTAATGCATTTTTTCTGGGTGCTCTGCTTTCCTCCCATAATCCAAAAGCACGATTGTTGGGTTAATTGGTGACTAACTAATGCTAATGTAACTAATGTAACTACCTATTGCCCAATGTCAGCCGATGCATAGTTGGATGGACTACTGCAAAGGAAAACATTAAATTTGGCCCAAGATTTTGATTCATACAACTGTAGCATGATGATTTGTCTAAACACACATCAGTCCATTCAGTACTGGAGACAGCATCCCACAGTCTCCTGCAAATAACCTAAATATGTAAACAGTGGGAAACTTTAAGACAATAGTGTGTTAACTTCCTTTAACTTTTATCCTTTCCATTTTTCCTCTTGCAGATTTCGAACAGATGCAATGTATCCGAGCTTTTTTTGCTCAACAGCCAGATGAGTTGTCCTTAGAAAAAGCTGATGTCATTCTGGTGCACCAGGAAAGCAGTGATAGTAAGATCATCTCATTACTTTCATTGTCATTCCCAACTAGAAATGCCTACAAGTATTTGAAGAAATCACTTATGTTGGATTCTATCCTTTTTTCCAGACTGGGTAGAAGGGACGAAGCTCTCTGATCGGCAACGTGGATGGGTGCCCAAATCCCATCTGGAAACCATAGCCAGCTCCAGAGTCAAGAGTCATAACCTGTCAGATGCTCTCAAACTGACAGCGGCCACAGCCACAGCCTGACCCGAGAGTGGACACTATAAAGGATCAAACTCAGTTATCTGATTCAGGAACTGCTGGATTAAAGATGATGGACATTCAGTGACATTTCTAGAGGACAATGCAGCAGCTCAAAATGCTATAAGATTGCATCTCAGTGTAGCAGTGGCTCTCATTTGTTTCATGTGTTGAAACAATGTATTCACTTTACTGCATGAAGCAGCAAAGTGAACTGCTGAAGACTGCCAGAAAGGGGGTGTGGGTATTATGGTTTTTATCTGCTATGCACAGTACATTACAAATATTGTGTGTACATCAGTAGATTTGTTTTAAAAAAATATTTTCTTATGGAAATGACTTTTTCCCAAGAAATATTATTCTTGGAATCTGTATTATTTTTTGTTGTTGTAATATACGGTTTTTGAAAAATGGGCCCCTGCGTGCAGGAGAGAAATCATGAGATGTATCATAAGAGATCTGCCAGACAATTCCAAGACGTACAAGGAGGTTCATAGGTTACATGGGACACATTTCAGTAAACGCAGACTTATGAAATAAAAACATATTTGAACATTGTGTGTGACTTGACAATGAATTGAGGCTGATTTCAAGCTGAACTTTTAAATTTTAAGCTGAACTACATCAGCAGACGGACACAATGCCAGGATTCTGATTTTCAGGTGGGCCACAGTACTTCAGGTTGGGCCTTGTAATTACATAAGTAAATGGTTTTAATACTACATTCATAAATTATTACAAGCAGGCACACCCGGGTTTACAAATTAAGGAAACAATACTCAATCTATCACTCATGTCTTTGTTGTAGACCAATAATTTTCCTGTTGACTTAAACTCTGAGATCCGTATTGCAATAATTCTGTCACATTCAAATGATTATAGCTGATAGACTGGGTGAGCTACATTGAGCAATATCACAGTGGAGAGAGAGCTCAACATACCACAGATTCATAAATGAATGTCAATAGAAACTGCACGTTCTAAATGTTGTCCTACTTTTAATAGAAAATGTAGTTGCTACATTGAGTGACTTCATCCTTACTCTAACACAAATCCAGTTAACACCTGAATTATGCTTATGTGCTTTACCAGTTACCATTCGTTGCAGCCACAAACTGAAAGAATTTTCCTACTGCAAAAAATGTGAAGGCCTGAATAAAAATGCAAGAAAAAAACATATCAGTTAGTCAGAGGTGATCTGTGATCAAAAGCACAGCTGACATTGAATAAAACACAAAGGAAGTGGTTCTCTTTTTTTCATAGTTAAAAACTTAATATTCTAACATTTTTCACCATGTTCGTGTAAAGTATAATGTAGTGTTTAGACTCAATGTAAGCCTTTGTCAGCTGATTCCAATTTATTATTCCTCTCGAACACAAAACATCAGGGGAAAAAAATAGCTTTTTTGAGGAAAGACACAAACCCAAGTGTGTTTGTGTGACACGTAGAGGTCCACAAATTTGGAGTGAGGGTCAAAGCACTACCAGCAAAGACTACGAACATGTTAATGTCTTCAAACAAACTTTAATGCAACAGTTGCTGCTTAAATATGTTTGATTTTGAAACAAGTCAACTTTGATGAAGTGGCACTGTCTCACAATTCAACTACATAGTCATAAAAATCTAAATTCAGTAAACCTTCTCATGACATATAGGTCACTATTACATTTACAACAACACTGAACAGTCAGAGTTCACATTCTCTGACTTGGTCATTTAAAGCTTGTCTCATGTCGTGTTTTGGAGGATGGTGCTGCAGTGTTCTTGTTGGTTCCCAATAATGGGAGAAAACTCAAGATAATGCTGCTGTTATTTGTGGGTTAAGACTAGTTTATGGTGCTGCACCTAAACAAAGACAATTTTGGGAATGTGGCCGACAGGGAAGCTATTGAGACACCGTTATGTCCACTAAAGATTCAGTCTTCTCTATAGAGAGGTTAAAGCCAACAGCTCAAGCATAAACAAGAGTATAGCCCAATTTCCAGTTGAACCACATATTTTTTTTAAACTGCAGACAAGTTTCAACAAAAATCTACTCTATCTAGACTTGCCTGTAAACGTTTGCCCTGCACCAGTGCAGGCATAATGGTGGAGCCTTGAATTACTTCACTTTATGTGCTTAAATTGCTGACCAGTTTTAACATGTTAACTGTTGATGATGTTTTGGAGACATAGCAAGTGGCTGCACCTCTCTTTCTCTCCACGACAGGAAATTGTAAACTAAAATTAGGACTCCAATAGGAATACTAGGAATCTGAATATTTGTCCTCTGACAACAAATATTACGCAATTGTGTGTGCTGTGCTCCCAGGAATAGACTCCTAGAGTCCCGCATTTCCATAAAAACAGCCTTTTTAAAAATATAGAAATATGTTTGTGTTATTACAAGTGACGCAGTAATAGAGGAAATTAAATCGTCTAGATGATGTTGAGTTCACCTGCAGTTTAATTATAAAACTATGAATTTGCAATGAGAAAGTACAGTGAGCAGAGACATGCAGCTGGTCTCCTCTGAGTCCTCATGTCAGCAGCATGTTGTCCATTGTCCTTGATATTGCAGACAGTTGTCTTTTTGTTACGACATGGTGTAAACTCCACAACACTTATTTGTTGGTAGATTTAAAACTTTGGTAAAGAAATTGTGCTTAGAGAAGATCGCTTATTTATTATTTGTCTCCGATCCCAGTTAAACGATGTGTCATTAATTTGTTGATTGTTTTAAGCCAACTTTTATTTTGGCATTTAAACAAACTGATCTCAGCTTATAATTTAAATCACTGTGACAAATGAAATTCATTAAGCCAACTGACCTATGGAAAAAAAAAAACAATAAATTAAATTTTAAAAAAATCTAATCTATGTCTAAACCCAACGATACAAAGCACACAGGCACACACACAAAACAACAACAACAAAAACACAGATCCTATGTCTCTTGTTTTCTCACACTGTATTTCACTTCCTCATCATCTCCTGTTTTCTCCAAAGTCCATTTTCACCTCTTCCAGTACGCTCACAGCTCAGCTTACAGAGTCCCACACCTTCAGCTTCCACTCAGGGTCTCAGGGTACAGACTACAGCATCCCTGGGTGTCTGCGACGTGAGCAAGTAGTCAGTCGGTGGGAAGATCGCGCATGCTCTCTGTGGACTATCTATGTAAGCTGGCTCTGAGATCCACTGCTTTTTCTTTTCTTTTTTATTTAAATTTTAATTTTCAAAGTTGCCAAAGGGAATACTAATTACAGTATTTAATATAAATGTAGCGATACATGTACATGTACTGTATCTGTACAGATAAAAATAAAGGGCAGGGTGCGACATTAAATTAAAATCCACATATACAAGGAGGGCGGGAAACACAGGTAAGATATATTTTATCTCATACGTCGAATTCATTGGGGAAAATAAATGCACTATAACTTAATAATACTGTAGATGCATGTTTGCTATTAGACATTTAATATTAGCTTGAAACTCAGGGAACCTGATCAGACTTACATTCTCCTTACTGTAAATCATTACAGAAATATCTGAAATATCTCACAAACAACAGGAGGGTTAGTGTTAAAAAAACAAAATCATGCCCAAGATATGCATTCACAGGAGTATCAGGAGCACCAACGAAGCTTGCTCCCCCCTTACTAAACAAATAAATAACCAGCTAGCACTAAGTAGACATTTTTCGAGGCAGTATCTCAAAATTTCGACATATCTCTCTAGTAAATAAAGTTTTATGGCTTTTGGATAGTTAAAAAAGCAAAAAACAAAAAAGCTTCCTTATTAATGAGCGCTTTTTATCCGTGCAGTCACGTGCCAAATGGGTGTGCTACAAGTGTAGATCAGAACACATCCAATGAATTCTGGATTTTTAACCTTCAGGTAGTGTCCTTTAGTGCAGGGCTAAACTTTCCACTGCACATTTTATGGTGACGCACCCACAGAGTAAGGAAATCGGCTACTGATTAGATCTTTGTTATTTCCTGAATTACAAAGCTCAACAAAACTCGACAAATCTAACAATTGTCTGAGCTGATAAAAAATGAAGGAAAGTTGCTTATTGTGAACAGAATAATGACTGTATGTGTCAAGCTGTGATGCTCACTTATTAAAATAGGTCATAAGTGTTATACAGCTCACAGAGTGAACAGCAGGCAAACTCAATTATCAATCAAGGAATCAATGGTGTCACAGGGTTAACATCCACCTGTGATTGTTGGCACAGAGGCACAGTGGTACGCCCCTGTCATCCTGTCTCACATTATTGTCTGAAGGTGATGTTGACATGGATTTGGCACAAACTTTTCATGGAATTTGTTTTTTCCTGCAATGTCTTTAATCTCATAAATTTTATGACGTAATTTGTTGCTGTTAGTGGGAAATGATGAATCTGTGTACAGAAATAACTGGAACTCAGGAAGTATGTAAACACAAAAGAGGATCCCCAGTTAAACTGGGCCCTATACTACGAAACAAGTTCAAACTATCTAAGATATCTTTCCATTCTCTGATTCACTTCACCTAAATTGGGATAAACAGCCACACATCAGCATGCTAAGTCATCCCAGGGTTTCCCCGGTCCATTCATGGACAAGGAGTGGTTTTGGCAGCATCTGGTCAATCTAAGAGGGACATGTCACGGGTCATATGACTTCACAGGAAAATGTCTTGGTGGTAGGTAGTAGGTGTCATATTTTAGGATTGTATATTAATGCTTATAGAACAATATAGAAAATTGATGTAAAATTGTTTGCTGCTAAAAGAAGAAAATTAAGAAAAAAAATTGGTAGAGGAATGTATATTTTAAAATTGTGCTGATTCTTATTTCATACACTGTTATCACGATTAACCTTTGCATATTTCATCTTTCCTGTTTTCTGTTATCTGACCTGAACATGTGCATGCTGTTTCGGACCAGAATATTGTCAAGAAAACAACACGCAGCATTGCAGAGGCAACAATTAAAACTAAAACTTCTTGAGAAGGTAAAGAAAGGGGCTCCTTCAGATTTTTCCAAAGGTGTGGCCATATGGGGGCCACTAAAAGGATTCGGGTGGCACGCTAAAAGCGGAATTACAAGTTTTATTATGCTGTTGTCAAATATAGGTTACTTGAAAAATACGACAAAAAAGAGAGAAAGAAAAGCAAATTGGGCCCCCCCCTCCCCGCGGTCCCCCACTTGGAGGCACCCCTGGGTACAGCAATGCTCTCTTTTCACAAAAAATACCAAGATAAAAGTTAAATAGAAAGTAGTCTGAATATCTTCGACGTCTTGTTGATAAATCTCTTTTTCTTTCATTTTCTTCTCTTCTGAATTACTCGAGTAATGAAATCATCTGCTAAAGTATTGAGTCTCTGGTCTCGTTTAAGGGTGGACTTTGAATGCAGATTAAATGCAAGGGTGGCCCAAATCTCTGCAGAATGCCTCCCACAGAATATCAGAAGCACTGGATCTGCATCACAAGGAAATCTCTCATTACCAGTTGTTTCATCCTGTTAGACAGTTTTGTGTCGTCATCTTTTCAGTCTTATCACAGTTTTCCTTCCGTTATCTCATTTATCTTGTATTTTTGCTTTTTGCAGACAGTGGAGATTTACAGCAACTGGTTACTTGTCTGGTATGAGAGCTGCCTACAGATGATGATGTTCCAGTTGAATGACACAAAACTCCTTGCTTTTATGGGCTGATTCACCATAAGAGACTTAGACAAGAGCAGTTGTGTCTGTCACCTTATTATAAAAGCTTGCATAAAATGCAGCTTTCTTTTATTTTCCCAGGAGTGATAAGCTTCTTAAAATATATATGTCGCCCAAGGTAAAGTTTTCATGCTGGGTTAATGTTGAATTGTGTTTACTTTATGGTTAATCAGAATCAGAATCAGAATCAGAATACTTTATTGATCCCTGGGGGAAATTATTTTTTGTTACAGTGCTCCATTTTAAACCAACATTAAGACAAGACAGACAATACGCTAACTAAGAATAGTACAATATATACATATATATACATACATACATACATACATACATACATAAGTCACTTATAAATAAATATTTGGAAAAGAAACATGTGTAGCTGTAGCAGCAAACAGTGTGTTAAGTGGATGCGTTGTACAGGGAGATGGCCACAGGCAGGAATGATTTCCTGTGTCGTTCAGTGGTGCTTTTCAGTAATCTCAGTCTCTCACTGAACGAGCTCCTGTGACTGACCAACATGTCATGGAGTGGGTGGGAGGTGTTATCCAACATTGTCTTTATCTTGGACAGCATCCGCCTCTCCGACACCACCTTGAGGGAGTCCAGCTCCATCCCCACAACATTGCTGGCCTTACGGATCAGTTTATTAAGTCTGTTGGCATCTGCGACCCTCAGCCTGCTCCCCCAGCATGCAACAGCATAGAGGATAGACGTGAGTACAGCCATTCATTCCCTTCACAGCAGTCAATAAACATTTAAAACTTCTTTAGTTTGCATTATCAGTAACAATGTATAACTTATGATAGCAATTTACACAACTAGCTAAAGCCAGACATTGAGTTGCGTGAGTTTTAACAAAACAAAAATGTTAACGTTTCAACTTTAATACACTTAAAAAGGCAGAATGTGCCACACGGAAAACATAAATAGAGAAGGCGAGCAGCAGAAAATGTTAACCTCACCTCCCTAGTTATAATTATGAGAATAATTGCATGGTTTATAAACATGCCTAAACTAAACTTCTGTGGATTCGTATTGGGAAATGCAACTGTCTAGAGCTATTATAAAAAAATCCACAATCCAGCAAACAAAGTTTCCATACCTGATACACTGCATTAAGTAATCGATCTTGCAATCTTAATCTTTATGTGGTGTATTTTTTGTGCATTGTATGTTTTTGAAATTGGGCCCTGCATGCAGGAGAGTGGACTCATATAATGCAAAATCTACAGGACATATCCAAGATGTACATACAGCAGCATAAAACATAACAAAACAATGTACAACACGTATTTGAACATTGTACAACACGCTTGGAGTTCTTTCAATCAATGTTGTTTTTTGTAAACAAAAACTTCACCACCGGCGGTAATTTTGCACGTACACAGTAAGAGTTCACTTGCATTAAACTGCTGGCATGCGTCTGCAGGAGCTGTTTCTAGAACAAAATGAACAGTTCAGATAAAGAAAAAAAATCACGCTGTGCACGTAGCCAGACTGTGTGCGATCATGGGTGTGGGGCATGGCTCAAGCGCAATCTCACATACAGCCACATATTGGTTATGTCTGCCGTCACTCAAGGAATATGAGGCGGTGACAACTGGTCACGGATCGAGAAATCCACCCAATAGATTCCGTGCTTTCCGCTGTCAATCTACTTGCTCGTCCCCGATTGGCTAAGTTTACAGTGGGCGGGGTTTAAAGTGTTTGTTGTTGTTTTCGTTGAACAGAATAAGTAGAGCGGTCGACATCTTTGACAGCGATAGCCGTCTCGTGCGTGATCGTGCGTTTTTTTATTAGCATTTAAAAAGAATTCTGGTTATTTTTGGGGGGGAAATTTGAAAGCCCAGAGCATCACTGGAGTATATCTTTTTTTCTGACCTGTTTTGACTAAAACTTGTTTTAAAGGTATGTGAGCAGTCAGTCTTGATACGTTAGCTGCCGTTACTAGTATTACATAGCATCGTATCGGATTTCTCTCACTGTAATTACGATCGGCCTTTACATGCTAGACTTGGAGGCACTTGGACTTGAATGATTTTAAGGGTTTGGTTGTTTTATGGTTGCTTAACATACGGGAAGCGAGCTTAGTCCGGTGCTGTTGTGAGAAATGACGTGGCCTAACTTCATAATGACCCCAACCTACGTGAACCCACAAACGGGTGTAACCATGATCACAACGGTACATCTGTACAATCTGCACAATCTCTACACTGATAAAAATCAGTCAAGGAAATGTCATACATTATTTTTGTCCATCAGGAGCAACCTGACTGAACCTAAAATGCGTTTTAAGTCTAATTGTCATGGTCGTGCCCTGTTTTAGTAGAGTTAATGAACATGTAAACATTGTTTTGTTTCCTAAAAATAAATCTAATCAAAATAAAATAAAAAATTAGCCCATCATAACTTTGCAGAGCTGACTGTGAGGTCTGCAAAGTTTGACAAAAATAAAAATACATTTCCCGTTCCAAAAACGGCAATGGGTATTGTGCTGTTGACAGATAGATTTAAGGTACAATTTTGTGTTGTTTTTATTTTAATGGAAAACTCTAACCCTGCTTACAAAAATATGCAATGTACACAATGTCCATAATGTCCACAATTCCTAATACGACCTTTGCAAAACTCTTGACCTAAAGATGGATTGATATTAAACAATGATGCACTCTTCCAGCTGTCATCATCACTTGTTAACTGAATGCACTGGGCACTGAAGTCAGTCCACCAGTGTGCTTTCTCCTTTGTCTACTGCATAAATATAGCTATTGTGAGAAACTTCATGTTTCCCTGTGTATGGTTTCAGATGGGCAGTCAGTACCAGCGCTCAGTACCACTAGAAGTGAGGAGAGCAGAGGGAGAGAGAGTTCGGGCCAAGCATCCCGACAAGATACCGGTGAGTACAACAACAGTGACTTTTTCCCAGTAGACTTGATTAATTTTTATAAATTTATACACGGACAACAAAGTGCCTTAACAAGTTTAGCAATTTACTCTTGAAAATTATGCACAGCTAATTTAAGGTGGACTTTCTATGGTCATTTTAAGCATTTTTTTTTTAAATTCTTGGGCTCTATTAGAGTATCTTCGGTTAAAAAAAGATCTTTGTTTGTCTTCTACTGGACCTCAGTTCATCATCTCTCTAAAGCAACTGTTGTAGCCACTCTCCCTTTAAGACAACTTTCATCTGATTGGCTGGCACTTTAAAGTGGCACTTTTGCCTCTCAGGGATTATTTGGACATCTGCTGACCTCAATATTTGGAACTTTGGCCATGTTTAATGTGAGCACCCACCATTGTAACAGTATATATGTGACAGAAAGCAAATAAAAGTGTAATAGATCTACTTCATAGGTTTGTAATAAAAAAAAAAATGACAACAACATTATTATTCTTTAAGACTCATTTTAATTGGTGGTATGTAGACTGCTGTTTTATATATATATATATAAATGATAAATGATTTTTTTCTTGTTTATATTCAGGTACTTGTTCTCTGTGCCTTTGTTTGTTAATGATTGCTTTTTGTTTCGGGGTGTGTTTTTGCAGATCATTGTTGAGAGGTCCCCGAGGTCACGAGCTCCTGAACTGGACAAGAAGAAATACTTAGTACCCTCCGATTTAACAGGTGAAACGACATTACAGATATTTTGAAACCAAAGGAAAAATTAAAAAGTGAATGATTGAAGAGTATTTGTAAGCAGGACGTGTTATATTTTAACAGGGCCTGACAAACTATGCAATGTCAAAGCTGTTTTCAAATTACTTTAAGCCAGTGTCAACTTTGCTCTTCTGGTTTTGGTGATCAGCCAACACAGGACTAAACAGCAAATATCTGCTCTATCCACACAAGCCAACCGTATCTCCTATGATGTACTTTCCAAAGCTTTTGGACCAGACAGGATGTCCCTAATAAGTTAAAAGCTTTTGCGGGCATCTTTTTAAACATATTTAGAGATTTTCAAGTGTCAGTGGAGGAGCAGCACAGCAGGAGGCCATTCACTTTGATTAAAACAAAACTAACCACCTCCCATTACCAGTTTTAATGCATTTTTATGTAAATCAAAAGTGAATAAAAAGTACTATTTACATATATATGTAACTGTACATACTCATAATTTCAAACGAAATTCTGCTATTACTGCAACCCTCCCGCAGTACCTTCCCTGTCAACCAGGGGGCACCAGCCACACTTTGGGAATCATAGGTCTGTTTGATAATAACTCGATAAAATTACAGAGAGCTCTCCAGTTCTCCTTTATTGGTCTCTTTAATCTATTGGTAGTTCTCTTAACTTTACAGAAGTTTTGTTTTACAGTAACTGGTTGAGTCACAGACTGATCTGTGACTTGTCATGATCAGTTTTTTCCTCCTTTCTCATCTTACATGAAGTGAAACTCCTGTGTCTGCTATACACTGACCATCCACTCCTTTATCTCCTTCCCCTTTTTTTAGTCGGCCAGTTGTGCTTCCTAATCCGTCAGCGTGTGTCTTTGAGACCAGAGGAGGCGCTCTTCTTCTTTGTCAACAACTCTCTTCCCCCATCCAGCTCCCCTCTTTCTGCAGTATATGAGGTAAACATTTCAGTGCACGCACGCACAGACTCACAACAACAGTTATCCACATTTAGAGATTGCTTTCCTTTTCCAAAACAAAAAAATGCAAAAAACACTACACTGTGGAATAGTCTTGAGTAGCCCCTCATTTCTTTATATTTTTCTAGGAAAATGGAAAATAGGTGCAGAAATGTATTGAAACAGGCACAAACCGGGAATGTTTTTAATAGATCCAACTAAAGAAATTAAAATTGGTTCTCTGCTAATTTGTCTGGTATGTATAGACACAACACTGGTTCATCCCTTGAGTTCGGTGCCTTTTTAATGCTTGAATAATTTGAAGGTCCATGTTAAGTGGCTTAAAAAGTAGGAAAAAGCTTTAAAAAGTTGCTGCTCTGGGCATAACATACTGAATTTGTCTTCACATTCTGAAACTCTTTTGGCAGATCTGCTTAGGCAGCAGTGTTACTTCGCTTTTTCTAATCCTATTAATACGCGCCTAACAGAAAGTAAACAGAAGTAAGGATGAGCTAAGTGATATTTTATCATCCGAAAAGTGATGCCAAAATCAGAATATATAGAAAAGAGAAGTGAACATCTTGATACAGTTGAGGGTTTGATTAGCTCTAAAGGTAACGTGTAAATGAAGACACATTTTTTTCCCATTCTTTTTACACTTCGTCAGAGAAGGAAGTTAGATAAATTGCTGACTTGTTTTATTTCACATCCAAAATAAACTTCTGTTTTTCATTGTTGTTGTGTGTCTCCAAGTTCACAAACTTTTCATGCTCATTTGTGGATTATTCCCTGCTATTTTAATGTGTTCAGGAGCACCATGAAGAGGACCTGTTTCTCTACATGACCTACAGTAATGAGAGCGTGTACGGTGCATGAGGACGAACGAAAGACTCAAGCAAGCAAGAGAGCAAATGAGAAGAGTGATATGGGCTGAAGAAAGAATTGGGGCTGTTTCGAAATGCTTCACATCCACCTTTTATTCTCTATAATAGTAGCTTTGATAAGTAACTACCGTGCATGGTGGAAGAAAAGCTTTGTATAAAACAATGTGGTGCTGGCATGGTTTTAACTTTCAACAGTATTTTAAGGGGAGAAGGATGGGTAAGTCATGTTGATTTCCTTACTCAGTAAACAAAAACACAGGAAGGTTTGAAAGCACGAATTCTTTGTAAGAAGTGGAACTTATTGCAATTATGTTGAGAGAGCTCTTTTTTTCCTCACTTACCTGTATTTAATGCAAATAGTACTTTTGTTTTTGTAAATTATCATAAACTTTTGTGGAAAAAAAAAAGAAGCCATCCATTGTGTGCGTTCTTTTCTTATTTGTTTGCCACTGAACGGCTAACGTGAAGTACCCCTGAGCAAGGTACCGTCCCTACACATTGCTCCCCAGGCGCCTGATTGGTGGCTGCCCACTGCTTCACTAAGTGAATGGGTTAAATGCAGAGAGAGTAATCCCCACGGGGATCAATAAAGTGAATATTATTAGTATTTATAATAATAATAATATGTGTGTGTGTGTGTGTGTATATATATATATATATATATATATATATATATATATATATATATATATATATATATATATATATATATATATAAAACAGCAGTCTACATACCACCAGACGCTAATGTTAGATCAGCGCTTGTCTACCTGCATCCTGCATGAGTCAATCTCCGAACAGCAACGGGCGTGTCCAGAGGAGTACACATTGTTGCGGGGACATCAACAAAGCATGCTTAAGAACTGTGCTGCCTAAATTTGTTCAACATGTGAAATGCCCTACGAGAGGGAACAAAACTTTGGACCATGTTTACTCAATTATTAACCAAGCCTACAGATCTGTTCCCCTCCCCCACCTGAGCATGTCTGACCACCTCTCTCTGCTCATTGTCCTGGCATACACACCACTCAGGAAAAGGACAAAGGGCACCAACCAAACTATCAACACCTTTTTTAGGAAGCTCTGGCTCAGCTGCAGGACTGTTTTGCCTTCACAGAGTGGAGTGTCTTCGAACATGTCGACCTAGAGACTCGCACTGCTGCAGTGCTAGGTTACATCAAGCACTGCATGGACACTGTCACCATGTAAAAGCGGGTACGGGTAGACCACAGCCATAAACCCTGGATGACAAGTAAGGTTCAGGCATTATTAAAGGCACGCAACTCTGCATACCAATCTGGGGACCAGGATATGTAGAGCAGAGAAAGAGCAGACCTTAAAAAAAGCATCAGAGCAGCAAAACTTGACTATTTAAATAAACTATCGGATCGCTTCTCAGATAACAACTCTAAGAAGGTATGGGAGTGCCTGAAACACACCACAAACTACAAAGGCAATAGGGCAAATACAGATAAAATAGACATCTCATTAGCAGAGGAACTTAACCACTTCTTAGCCTGCTTTGAGAGAACTGTAAACACCCCTACCATTCACACCACCCTGCCCATAGCCGCCTTTGAGCACAGCCCACACACATTTACTCCCCAAGAACACCAGGTTTACAATGTGTTCAAAGCAGTTAATCAGAGAAAAGCCGCTGGCCCTGACAGAATACCTGGGAGTGTCTTCAAAGTCTGAGCTGACCAGCTGGCTCCTGTGTTCACCAGACTATTCAGCCTCTCCCTGTTACATGCCACTGTCCCTCACTGCCTGAAATCAGCGACAATAGTACCAGTCCCCAAGTCCACCATCATCAGTGGCCTCAATGACTACAGACCCATCACACTGACACCAGTGGTTGCAAAGTGTTTTGAGAAGCTGGTCCTAAAGCACATAAAGGACTGCCGCCCACTCAGCTTTGGCCCTCGCAGGTCCACAGAGGATGCTGTTTCCACTGCCCTAAACTCTGCTTAGAATCTTGGGACTTCAGTAAGGAAGTCTCTTCATTGATTTCAGCTCGGCTTTCAATACCATCATCCCAGACATCCTTATAGCCAAGCTGGTAAACTTAGACTCCTCCCCCCGCTACATGTGCATGGATCAAAAACTTTATCACAATCTGTCATCAGATCGTCCTCCCTGTCACTCAGCACTGGCTCACCATAGGGATGTGTGCTGAGTCCTCTCCCATACACCATCTACACCAGTGACTGCACCCCCCGCAACCCCGCAACATCATCATCAAATTTGCAGATGACACCACCCTGATGAGAATCATCACCAACGTTGACAACACAGACAGAGGTCCAGGGTCTGACAGAATGGTGTGACCACAATAACCTTACCCTAAACACAGGGAAACCACCTGTCCCCTCTCCATAAAAGGTGACTACATGGAGAGGTTGTCCTCCTTCAAGTTCCTCGGTACCCACATTTCTGAGGACCTGTCCTGGACTACAAATACATCAGCCTGAATGAAGAAAGCTCAGCAGCTCCTCCATTTATTGAGGGTTCTGAGATGCAACAGGCTGCAGACTGACCTCCTAGTGTCCTTCTATCGTGCCACAATCGAGAGTGTGCTGGTGCACGCCATCCCTGTGTGGTACGTTGGTTGCACAACAGCCAATAAGGAGAGAGGGTCATCCAGACCCTCTCTCCTTATTGGTCATCAAAACTGCAGAGAAGGTGTCTACTCTCCATTCTGGACTCCATTACCAGCTCTAGATGTCTCTCCATTTAATGTAAAATGTCTTTTTTGTGCAATATTTTGGCAGATGTGCAGTTTCCATCCACCCTTTTTTATTATTTGTTATATTCTAGTGTACATAGTGTTCCTATATATTTTTTTCTTCTTCTATATTGTCTTTTACTTTTAAACCTTGTGGTCTTGTTACGTAATTCCATTGTGCAAGCAACATTACAATGCCAATAAAAGGTCTAAGTCCAAGTTCAAGTCTAAGTCACTTAGTGTCTGTGCAACTGCATGACAAGTTACATAAGCTCATTGTCAGTTGACTAGGCAGGTCTGAAAAGCTCCAGCAAAATCGAAACTGTGAGAAAACAAGAAGAGGGGAGCCATGGAGATGCAAGAGATCCCCAAAGAGACGGAAAAAGCCAAAGAAGGGGATGAAGGACCGAGCGAACCGATGCTGGAGGTGAAAAAAGAAGGTAAAAAAAAAGAAGCTGTTTACATTGTACCAAAGTCTAAATTAAAATTATGTATACAAGTCATGCAAATGTTATGTAAAGTAAGTAAACTGTGCAAAAGATTCAAAACTTGTTTAATAAAAAGAAAATCCTTAAAGTTTTGAGATTTTTAAAAAAGTTTACTTTAGAAAATCCAGATTATTTGAAAGCCGACCACAGTTGGTTCATTTCTCTTGCTAAAATGTGTCCATCTGTATTTTTATCTTTAGAGGAAGCAGAACAAGACCACTACGCCAAACTGCAAATTTCATCTGAGGATGTCTATTCAGAAGCTTTCTCTGCGGCTGGTTCACGAAAACAAATACTGGGTACAGTTTTACACAAAATATTTGTGTCTTCAGCTGGTTGGTTGCCCAGTTTCGGCTCGTTCTTTCTTTTTTCAGTACGTGCTTTAGGTAAAACACAGGATTTAGTATCATTATTATACAGAATAATAATAAATGTGTTTTTTGTCTTTATAATCTACCATCTGGGAGATAAATTAAAGCAGTAAATATTTTGGGTTCTCACAAAAAACGATTCAGCCAAAGAGAAAAGAAAAAAAAAAGCAGAAGTGGGTTTTTTTTGGTAATCTTCAAACCGCATCACCAGTTACAGTAAAATGTGTATAATAGTAACCATTGCAGTGAAATTGCGCATGTTTAAATCTTTGTAGAATTTACTGTAGAGTCTGTATAATACTATTTTTTAATGTTTTTGTAGGATTATCAAATAAATATAGTACTGAATATTTGATATATGGTATTAAATGTTTCAGTTTGTAGTATTTAGGGCTGTGACCGTCTTTTTATTTTTAGTGATTTATTGTTGATGTTTTCTTGTTTTACACTAAAACTTACAATGTAGAGGCAGATTTCTTGTCTTTATTAAGACAATGATCTTTGACGTGATACATTATTTGTTGCTTTTCAAAACAAATGAATTTATTGACCATTTTGTCCTAAGTAAATTGTTTCGGCATAAAAAGCTCCCTCAGTTTTTCCCATGAATTTATAATGCTAATGATATGCATCAAGAAAATGTGTTTTTACTAATGTCTGGAGATATTGCAATATATATAAAAAAGAATTTGTGTTAAAAAGTAGAAAAATGAAAATCACTGCGGAGTAACAATGTAAGTTTACCTGAAATATAAGGTACTCTGAAATATTGCTGTCTTATAATTAGAAGCAGTATTAATACAGCTGCCACTGCTAATAAAACTGTTACTTAACATAATCAATAATCTTACCATTAAAGAGTAATATACAGGAAAATAGAACTAGATATATTGGTGGCGTTTCATGATTTCGCAACTTATGGTGTTATTGTCATGCGCTTTCGGTTTAATTCGTCTAAATCACATGGAAATTGTGCAATTTTTAGTATCTAAAAATGCTTTTAAGCAGGCTCAGCAGAACATGGGATTCAGGATTTTCTGTTTTAATGGAGAGAAGAGAAGAAGGGTGAAAAAAATGTTTTTCATTTAGTGTGTACTTTGGGATACTTTAGAGAAAAACTTATTGTGCCCTCTTCTTGTTTAGTTTTTTAATTGTATAATCATTTATGTTATCATATAATCAATTAATTACAAAAATATTTTCTTTATTAATCATTTGTTTAGCATTAATTTTCATGTCTCTTATAGAGTAAAATGTGATATAGAATATTTTACTAATAATTACCTTCTATCTACACGTTAGTATCAAAGGTACTGGCTGTATCGTCAAGGGTCTGAACCTCCCTTACTACATTATAAATATATATTATATTACTATATTATATTAAATAAAATAAAATAATAGTTTCTCTTTACTCTTCTCTTTGTAGGTATATACTGGAAACTGTCCAGAATACCTATAGTAATTAAATTTCACGTATGTCAACTGTAAATGCTAAGTATCACTAAAAGTAAGTATGTTTAGTTAATCAAATTACATCCTAAGTCCAGAAGAATTACTTACGTAATTGTGTAAAATTACTCTGTAAGATCTGGGCTTTGTTATGAAATGCTACTGCTATAATTTATGTTGGTTAATTAAGCTTAGTTCATGAGTTTTTCCTTCATCTGTTACATCATTTTAATCCAATTTGCGTGCAACCATTATGATAAGACCACATGTAGTTTGAGGTTGCTGTGCTGTTAATGTAACCCAGTGCGAATAAAAATTCGCCCACAGCCTGAAGGCAAAACGGTCTGACAGGAAATCTGTCTGTTGTGTGTCTTTACAAAGAACAATTTTAACTAAACTTCCCTCTAACCACATTACTCACAACCTGTTGTAGTTTGGCCTTTGTGTTGAACTTCCATCGTTCTTTATTGTTGTAGTGAGTCAGTTTAGTCGTTAAGACAACAACAACAGCTGCATAAATAAATAAATAAATAAGTACATAAGACGGCATGACAACATGGCACAGCAATGTGTCTAACTTTTTTATGATCACTAACCCGCAAAAAGGCAACAAAGCCAATTAAAGCTATCACAGCACGAGTCATGTTCTTTTTTGCAATTTGGTGAAATCAAATAATGGTTTTGTTTACAAGAATATGTTGTTAATTAGATTAATGGAAGATATTTTTATTACATTGCTCAGGTACAAACAAACAAGTCTTGCTCTCTTGTGCTTCATTAAGTCGTCACCCACGTCCTCTTTCTTTGCAAAACCTTGTACTATAACATGATATTTACAGACTAATGTTTTAAATCTGCATCAGTGACGTGTGCATCCTCCGTATCTCCAAAGCATTAGACATAAATACTGATCTGAAATTAGTTATCTGCTGTTTTGAAGGAGAAAGTCTGCTGTGTCTGTGTTTTTCTCAGAACTTTGTCACACACACAGACTAATGTTTAAAATGAGAGAGACAGGAAGAGAGTTTAAAGTTTGGGTCATTCAAGGACAAGCCAGGCACTGTGCTCCATGAATAACTTAGGAATCTATGAAGGTCAAGTTGCTATGGTGATGAGACAAAGGGGGCGTCCTATAACTGCACTGTTGCAGCCAGTCTTGAGTCAGCAGAGAAGACGGAGCACAACAGAGCAAACAAGCTTTCTCTCAAATACCAGGACGTTTTTCTCCATGTATATTAAATTCTGCCGCAGTTACGGTGAGGATAAGAAAGATGAGGCTGATGAAAACTTGCAACCCAAATTATCGGTTGAACTGGAGGGGAAGAAAGGTAGGAAGCTGCAGCTTTTGCAGGCTTCATGGCGGTCTTTGTTGTGCTCATTAACATTTATCTGATGTCGTCTTCCTCAGGCAAAGAACCGACTGGAGGAAATGTGCGTCTGTACCGTGGAGTGTGCTTATTCCTCACCTTAATGTGCATCGTCCTTCTGGTGGTTGTCATTATCCTCAGCCTGAAACGTGAGTAGCTGCAGCCATGGATCTGAATTCATGTCAGCGCTGTGATAACAAACCCTTCCTGGCACCACCATGTTTATAACACCAAAGCAGATTACGTAAGACTGAAGGTCCTGGCAGAGCAGGATCAAAATGGTGCACAGTTGTTTTCAGCTATGGATTTTTAAAATTCTATTTCTCATAACAGTGCATAACAAAGGAGTAAAACTATTGCTTATTGCTTTGCTGCAGCCTCAGGGCATTATTCCTTCTCTCAAATCTCCTCCCATTGTGCTCTGATTTCTAGTGCAAACTGGACCCACAGTCTGCCCGGTGGTAGAGGAAAGTGCAACAGCTAAAGAAGCAGTACCTGCGTTTGCTCCAGGATGCTCCTTCGAGAACTGCCAGGCCCAGTTCCCAGCTATTCACATTAAACGTGAGCAGGCACAAAAAGTGGGGGGGATTCTTTCTCAATCACCTTGTTTTTAGCTATAGTTCTGCTTTCATAATGATTCAAATTAGTTTTTAAACAAGTCTCGACTCAAGTTCGTGTTCTTCTTTGGCTTCTTTTTTTGTTTATAGAACAGGAAAAATTGAGACTCTTTTAGATTTCTGTGCAACTGAAAAAATACATGCATAAAGATGAAAATATGATGAAAATTAAATCACAAGCAAAACCCTTGAATATGCAAAGGAAAAAAAGAGTGTGGGAAGCTTCAGGTCTGATTAACAGCTTTTTACTTTTTCATTAACCTGTTTTTTAAATAAGCTTTTCCTGTTCTCTCTGTTTCCAGATCATGGCTGCCGGCTGTGTGGTGATGGGTGGATGACCTTTGGCCGATCGTGCTTTTTCCTGTCGACTTTTAGACTGAAGTGGCACCAGAGCGAGCAGAACTGCACCTCCAGAGGGGGATCTCTGGCTGTTATTACAAGCAAAGAAGTTCAGGTGAATCTGATAACTTTTATGCCGCTCTCTTCCTTCCTTGAGTTATTAACTATATGCTTATATATTACAAGCAAGCAGTTTATGAAGTGGTAATAATTGCTAATAGTTACGCATCAATGGTGTTTTTTCTTTTAGGACTTTCTGACACAGAAAGGGAATCTCCAATACTGGATCGGCACCATTAAAAAAGGCACTGAATGGACCTGGGTTGACAGCACAAAGCTGCAAGAGAGGTCTTTATTCTATAAATGATTCTATAAATAGTTATTAAAACAGACAATTGACTAGTTTAGACATAGTTGTTTGTGGTTTAGATCAGGGTTGCCACTATTGCACTGTGCATATTGGTGTTTGTACATGTGTTAATAAGCTTATAAAATAAAACATTTATTGCACAGCTGTCAAATTGAATTACAAGTGTACCTAATAAAGTGGACACTTTGTTCAAACAAAGAAAAAATCCAGATATAGATTGCAGAATAATAGTTAATGACTCTTTCTTTTGTTTTGCAGCTATTGGGCAGAAGATCCAAGAACTGGGAATTGTGGGATCCTAGACAGCACAGGCCCATCTGCCAGAAACTGGATTAGAGCTCCCTGCAACGTCGCCACTTACTTCATCTGTCAGCTGCAGCTCTTGTAAAAGAACCGCGAGCAAATCTGTTCCGCCAGCAAGCATCAAATTCAACAATAACATGCCAAGACATCTCTTTCCATTATCCAGCAAAGAAATATAAACAAGCTTTTTAGATAACAGTTGCTAAGTCTGACACTTAGCAGTTTATTTACAGTAGATTTTCTTGCAGCTTAGTGTGGAATAATTTCTGCTCTAATATTTGATTGTAAAGCTTTGTAAGTGCCTTGCTCCTTTGTTTTGTATGATTTTATTATCTGCTGTCTGCTTTACAAATGAAGTGACAGTGAAACTGTTTTAAGAAAGTTTTATTCTCATATAAAATTACTCATTACCTACATGATAAGATGAATCTCTATGTTGTTGTTTTTTAGCATATATTCCTGCTAGACATCTTTCATATTTCTATAAAAATCACAGTCTGTTCTATGGCATAATACTGCGGAAATAATTGCACTGTTTACTATGTTGAAAAATCAAGATAGTGTGGTTCTTTCACCCCAAGGTCACTGAAATTCAGCAATTCTTTACATCTACTTAATATGTATATGACTCAAAGTTGATGATAGGAAGGAACTTCTGGGTTAGATGGCATCTCTCTCTAAACATATTTAATGCTCTGTTCCTCCTCTGGCTCATCCTGTTCCATCTCCAAACCTAAAGCGCTGTGTCGAACCAGCTCCCACCATCCTCCTTTGTTTTTAAGTCTCAGCTTCAAGGTTCCCTTGAAGTCAGAATTTTCATCTCCCTCCGTTTCCTTTTCATCCTCTTTGGAGAAGACGTTTACGTAACGCCGCATCTTTTGCATCATGGAGTCATTTCTTTCCTCAACCCTGCAAAGAAGACGAATAAAGAAAAAGTCACGCATGTTTCAAAATTAATTATGTTACACTCTTCTTTTTAGTTTCCGTTTTTTTTGGGGGCCCCACCTACAAAACAAAAAGCTTATTCACTTACAGAAGGAAAACAGTTTTGCCCACTGACACTAAATGAAAGCCTTTGATGGACTTCACCCATGAGTAATGCTGTGCCTGCAGTGAGAAGCACCATTCTTATCGTATTACTAATACTATATTTTTCCCCCTACTTATACATATATAACCTACTATTACACTTAAAAGGGTGTATTATGCACATTTTCCCTGTCTACACTAGCTTTCCATAACTTGCAGTTCAAAATGATCCTTATTAGTCTTATACTGGCTTGGAGCAACTCATATTTGTCCAATTCACTTTAAACTACCTGTCTTCTGATTGGTTGGCCCTCACAAACAGGAGCTTGTGCTCAAACAAGGGCTTGCATTCAAAGTTGTATGTCAAGAGTAGAAAGAACTTATAAAACTGAGTTACAGCACTTCGAATTTCAAGCTTTTGGCTTTTGTTTCATGTTTTCTTTCATATGAGCATTCACCAGTTGAGATAAAATAAGAAAAAACACAACCAAAGGAATATTTGATGTGTTGAGAAATAGACTGAATTGATTTGTACTGAAAGGCAGCTTTTGTTAGCCAGGCTGAATGTTTTTCCTCTTTAACCTTGATGAGACGGACGCAAAAATGAAAAGAATCGACTAAGAAAAACATGCAGTGTAGCCTTAGGAGGTGTGAAAGTAATATAAAAACTACAATAAAAAAAAAGAATTGAGCATTTTATAGCGTGACATGAGCTGTGGCTGTCGTTTCTGTACAAACTTCCTGTTTGACTTTATTTTTAAAGATAACATCCCTTTCTGCTGTGTTAGGTGATTTCTGTGGGTTTTCGTCTGTTCCTGACACAAGGTTGCATCTTACCTGAGATACCAGCACTCTTTCAGGCCATAGTTCAGCCCACAGACCCCAAGTCGAGGCCAGAGACAGCGAGGAAGCCTCCTCTCCAGCATGAGCGTCGTGGCCACCACCTGAATAACAACATTACAGCTGTAAACATGACACAGCAATGCTTAACGCACGCTGAAGAGGTGATTACACATGTGTGTGTAATAACCCTGTTACCTGAGTCCTCCAGAGCTCATCTCTCTCCTGGCCCACCCTCCATTGTGTGTCACTCATCATGGCGGTGAGCAGATTTAGCAGAAGGATGTGGGAAACCAGAGAGGAGGTGCAGTGCAACACATGGACAATCGCAGGTATAGGGATGGTGTGGTCCACAGGCAGATCGATGAGGCCAACGCTGAGCTCAAATTGGGAGAAGAGGCTGATGGGATATGAGCGATACTCAGGAAGGGAATCTACCTCCTGAGTCATGTAGACTATCCAGAGGGCTGAGAAGAAAAAAATGTTTGTAAGAGAGCAGGAAGGTCTCCTTTAAAGAATGTTTTGTAAAATTTGTGTTTATTTTTATTGCTAACAATATACTCACAGGTGGAAAAGGCAAAGAGCACAATGGAAATCAGCCACATAAACTTTGTCAGGTCTCCAAATATAATCTAGGGGGAAACGAGACACAAGCGAGCTCAGTCTGAAAATGTAAAACCTCAAAAACCAAAACAACAAATGAAAACATGTGTGAGCAGGTGTGTGAGCAGAGCAAACTCATGTTTTTGTTACTCATGGAGCTCGTGTAGAAACCCATCCGCACCTTCTGTATCGTGATGACGTAAGGGCCAAGCATTTCGAAGCCACGGGCGAAGAACATGACATTACACCAGCCGAGGACCAAACACACTGCCATCACCTCGGCCTCCCTCTGCACCTCACAGGCTCTGAACACGCACAGCAGCACCACCAAGCAGGCATAGCTGATACTGGTCAAAAACAAGAGCGGCAGCAAGGTTAGGCAGTGTTCCCAAACATTATGCTTTGCTTGGGTTCTCAGAGGGTGTGTGTGCTTGCTTACAGGATAACATGGAAAGGGCCTCCCAGTGCCGTCTGGCCAAAGTAGCGCTTTGCTCCAACTCTCAGAATATCTGGGATCTGTTAGGAGCACAGGGGATGCATGAGGTCAGAACAGTTCACAGTAATGTACTGTTGAATATTTTTAAACAAAAAGCATATTTTAAATGTCCACCTCCAGCACAAGGATGACAAAAGCTCCAATGACGCTGATAATCTCTCCTGCGAGCCGCACATTATCCCCATGTGTTGTATAACTCTCCTGAGGTGGACAAAGAGGAAATGATGCTGTTATAAATATTAAAATCTCATTATTGTCTGACAGTGTAACTTATGTAGGTGTAAAGTTTGGCATTTACACATGCATTTAGTGGATCTTATGTATTTGAATTTTTACGTAAGTTATGGCTGAAGTAATTTGGGGCAAAAAAACCTCTGGTGGTGCTGTAGTTCAGGAAGTACTAACTGCCAAAGTAGAAGTGACACGCTATGAAAGTGTTGCCTTCCTAAAATGTGTAGCAGGCCCCAGTGCAGGTGGGGACTGGGAAAATAGGGGGTAATAATGGATTCAATTAGAGGAATCTGAATTTTTAGTGGGGACTGACCTAAACATCTACACCCAAAACGTCAACTCCATAAAACTCATGTAATAGAAGTACAAACTGAAAAAATTAAACAAAGATAAGAGGGTAGAAAACTAAATCAAAGTACTCATTATGCAGATTCGGTCGACTATTTGGATCATAATAATTAGTACTAACACGTGAGAGCTGGTTTAATGTTACTTCTAGGCAGTCAGTTTTATAAATGTTCATATTTTATTTCCAAAAGGTTAATCTGAAATATGACTCTTTAAAATAAATGTGCTGTAATAAAAATCTAATTATATTTTTGGGATAGTTCAAAAACAGTCAGCACATTGAACATAAAAATTTCACTTTAGGTGTCTCATTCAAACAGTATAGTGAGTAAAATGTTGAGATCTGTTTAAGGTTTTCTAATGTCTATGATAATTCATAGTTCTGGCCCACCTTGAGCGTCTTCTGAACCCAGACAGTTTTGTCTGCATCTGACGTTGTGTAGTTCTCTGGAGCGTTCTTTAGGGGGCGAAACATACAGCACATTGTGAAAGTCCCGATGTACAAGAGATACAGAAACAGCAGAAACCTAACAACAAAAAGGGAGGAAGAAACCCAGTGTGTTAAACAGCAATAGACATGTGTACAATTCAAGTATTTTAGTTCAGATTTAACAAAACTAACAAAATCTTACCTGAAGTAATGTTTCCCATACAGGTTCCACTTCAGACTAACCAGCTGCCTCACAGGAGTGACCTCCAGGATCTTCCTTGCCTGGAGAGCAAAAATAGAAGAGATATAAAAAATCTCAGAGTCAGAACTAACTTCCTGATAACAATTAGCATTTTCTCCTGAATGCTACCTACATATTCTTCTGTACCTCTTTCTGCTGGCTGGCCACAATGACCTCCAGCACTGACATGCTATCGGCCCACGAGTCGATCTCGGACAGGTCATACAGGTGAGAGGTCAAAGGGCCCAGACTCCACTGGACTACACGCCTTTTGTTAACTAGGTGCTGGAATATCTTTAAGAGACAGGGGGTTAGGATGAGATTAGGAACAATCTGTTCCACCTTTCATGTTTGGGTCACCATGTGAATCTTCCATGGTACTACTCACCACTGTGTTTCCCTCTTTTGCAGCCAGCTTAAAAGGTGTAAGGCCTCGGGAGTTGGGAACCATATCAAGGGGCACTTGCTGGTCCAGCTCTGCATCGCGTGCCATAATCAAGTCAATGACCTGGCAGGCAATGTTCTTGTTGGGCTGCAAGACCAAAATGTGAAGCACTGTGTTGCCTGTATGGAGAGTGTGTACGCAGGAGGCACAAGAAGACAGGAGAAAGCTATTAATTGTTAATAAGACGCTCATATTCAGATATGCACAGCTGGGTTAACCTCCTGAAGGTCCCCATAAACCAGAAATCAGTCATTACTCTGAAACATTTAGCTATGTGAGCAAAAACTGGCAACAATTAGTTTAGCATTTAAAAATGTTTTTTTTAATTTTTAACCTATACTCTCGAGGTACTTCAATGATCTTCTTTTAATTACTGACTCTGGGTGCCCCGCGGCCTTAGTTTTGTTGGACCTGTCCTCTGCTTTTGAGCTGTTGGACCATAACATTCTCTTAATAAGGCTTGAACATCTGGTTGCATTACAGGTATGGTCCTTGGTTGGTTTAATTCCTACTTATCGGAGAGGTCCTTCTCTGTCACCATGGGTACCTACTCCTCTTCCATTGCCCCTGTTACCTGTGGTGTCCCTCAGGGGTCTGTGCTGGGTCCTATGCTGTTTTCTCTATATATGTCACCCCTTGGTCATATTATTGAAAAGTACAAACTCTCTTATCATTGCTACACGGATGACATTCAAATTTATTTTGAATTGACTGAGGGTGATACTTCATCAATGCTTCGCTTCTTCGATTGTATAAGTGAAGTTACCCACATAGCAAGCAGTTCTGGCCCGGATCTGGTATCAAGCCGGCACTGCTGGCTGACTTCTGGCATGTAAAAACATATGTCATCCAGATATGGGCCAGGCCTGGCATAGATGGCACTGTCTATGCGATGGCATGCCATATCTGGCTCAATTGTGGTTTGGTTTATGTGGCCCGGGCCCATAGAAAACAGGTCTGGCCCAGATCTGGCATCAAGGTGGCACATCTGACTGACCGGTGTCATGGCAGGGTGTATGTCAACCAGATGTGGGCCAGGTCTGGCAATGGTGGCACTATTTATGTTCCTATTTTCCTATTTTAGTTAGAAGACCCAAATGCCATGTTGCAATACGATACTGCTATGGTAGCCAAGATTTCAAATGCAGGTTTGACAGGTTTGTGAGTGTACACTTTATCCAAAACCTAGTGACGGTTTACTCATCTTCACCAGTGGGTGGCTGTAGCTCAGGCGGTAGAGCAGTTTACCTACTGATCGGAAGGTTAGTGGTTCCAGCCCTGGCTTATCTAGTCTGCATGTTAAGAATGTGAATGTGTATGAATGCAGTTAGGTAGCACTCAGTTAAGAGAAAGTATGTGTGATTGGGTGAATGTGGCATGTTGTATAGAGCACTTTGAGTAATCCGGGAGACTAGAAAAGCGCCATATAAGAATCAGTCCATTCACTGTCTGAACAGAGTTTTCTCATGTTATGGTAAATGGCCTGCATTTGTATAGCGCTTTTCTAGTCCATAGGACCCCAAAGCGCTTTACACTACATTCAGTCATCCACCCATTCACACACACATTCACACACTGGCGATAGCAAGCTACATTGTAGCCACAGCTGCCCTGGGGCGCACTGACAGAGGCGAGGCTGCCGGACACAGGCGCCACCGGGCCCATGTTATTTACTATTATGTTCCGGCACATGTTGTTATTACATGCCTTGATAAAGGTACACATTAGGCTGACATCTGGGGCCAGAGCTAAAACTGTTCTGGGGCAGCACAGGGCCAGCACTGTGTCTACAACTGGCCCGTGGTTGCACACAACTTACACATGGCTCACATACCGCAAAGAATGACGGCCCTTCGGTGGCCCAGATCAGGTTTGCTAGACGCAGTCCACACATGGACCAGCACAGGACCACCAGTGTGTCTGCAACTGGCCTTGTGCTGGCCCATGTGTGGGCCACATCTGGCAAACCTGATCTGGGCCACCAAAGGGCCGTCGTTCTTTGCGGTATGTGGGCCATGTGTAAGCACATTGTGTGGGCCAGATCCGGGTCATACCAATTTTGCTATGTGGGTAAAGACTGGCTGCTGAGCAATTCCCTTAATGACAAGAAAACAGAAATTGTAATCTTTGACAGTCACACCCCTAGAGCCCATCTAACTGGTGTCCTCGGGCCCTTCGCTGATTATCTTTCCGATTCTGCAAGTAATTTGGGTGTTTACCAGGACGGCTCCTTTAAACTTGACAAGCATGTGTCCTCTGTTATTAAATCTTGTTTCTATCAACTTCGTTTAATTTCTAAGGCCAAGCCATATTTACCATGTGAGGATCTAGAAAAGCTTATCCATGCCTTTGTCACATCCAGGTTAGACTCCCTATACACTGGGATTCATTCTGCCCTTCTTCATAGATTGCAAGTCGTCCATAACGCCGCGGCTCGCCTTCTAACTGGTACTCGTAGGCTTGAGTCTATCACCCCAATTCTCACTGGCCTCCACTGGCTTCCAATTAAACATCACATTGATTTCAAAGTCCTACTGCTTACTTGTAAAATCATAAATAATATTGCACCTAGCTACCTTATTGATCTCCTTAGCGTGAATACTCCCAGTAGAACACTGAGATCGTCTTACTTTTGGTGCAACCTAGGTCACGGCTGCAAACCAGAGGTGACCGCACCTAACCTCTGGAATAACCTCCCTCATACTATTCACGCGTCTCACTCGATCCAGACCTTCAAGTCTCGATTGAAAACAAACCTTTTTAGCTTAGCCTTCCCGGCCTCCTAGAGCATGCCTTTTAATTGTACTTTCTTGCCCTCCCCTTTCCTCTCTTTTACTCTTTTACTTACATTGTTTTATTGTTTTTATCGTTAAGTCTTGCTTCCTTATCTGCGTACTTGTGTACTTGTATGCTTGTTTAAACAATGCCGCCCACCTGCTAGCTTATCCGCCTTTGTACTTTACTACTGTTTTATTGGATTATGTGAAGCACTTTGGCAACCTCTGGTTTTAAATGTGCTATACAAATAACGTTTTATTGTATTGTATTGTATTGTATTGTATAATGCCTCAGTAGTGTCTTTGATATGAACAGTTTCCTCAATATAATTTAGCTTTGACAAAAAAGAAGCCTGAAACTTTTACCTTTTCAGGCTGATGTCAATTTTTCTTTTTGCATTTTCAGCTGTTGGTTAGATAAGAAAATTGCTAGTTTGAGCCTGACAGTAATTCTTGAGGTTCTTTGAGTTTAAATTACAAGACCAGTGCCAGAAAGCTGCAATTAGTGGCAAACCCATCAGGGTTGATTTTGTCCTTTAGTGGTGAGAATTTTAGACAATGCTGTGATAAATCAAATTAAAAATAAGACCCTAATAACACATGGGATGCAGAATATTTTGTGGCTTAAGCAGTCACACAGTCAAATTTCCTAGCAGTGTAAAATAATACTTGATCTTCTCTCACTCAAGGGCTCATACCTTTGTAATCCTGGATCCTGGTGCTGGCGCCTGCATCGATTACCATGGAGATGATATCCATATTCCCAGCACAAGCAGCAAAAGACAGGATGTGCTCGCCTGATGAAAAGCCACGCGTTTTGTTATTTTGCACAAAATCTCTCTCTGCCTTGTTTTTATCACATATGTTGGGACCAGTTTGGGGTTTTATTGTCCTGCCACTGGCCTTGTAATTAATGGTTGAAACATTTCTTTACGTAAGTTCACTCATGCTGGCTTACCACAGTACATAAGTCCTCCTATCCTCTTCCTGAAATACAGACCAGTGACTCTAGGTGTGGACACGTCACCACCGCGACTAATCAGATGACGAACCAGGTCGATGTTCTGATTCACCACAGCAATGTGGAGAGGAGTAATCCCTGAGGCGGAGCACAGAGAGAAAGTGTACATCAGTTCACTGCCAACACACTGGTTTTCGTTTCACCAGCTTTGGTAAAACCTACACTTAATGCTTTTGCTTTATCCACCACTGTAACCCTGACAGGGTTTGCTCTCCAAAAGCAGCAGATGAGGCCTCATAATTGGAATTTGTTGCCCTTTATCGATTTATTGTTAGATGAATAAAATAATGAAGTAAAAAAAAAAAAAACCTCAGCGATATGATTTGACTAATTAAAATATTTTTTAAAATATTAGGGAGCTTAGAAAGAAAGTGACTAAGACTTCTTTAAGTTTCTTTAAGTTTCTTCAGTTCGCTTACTTTCTAAGGTCCTTAGATTTTTTAAAAACCTGCTTAAATTGTTGTGTTAGGCTTTTACATGCCCTTGTATCCACTGTATCAAAAATCTCACAGATTTTGCTAATAAGCTGAATTATTTGAATTGCAGACCAAAAAGCTGCCAACTTGACATCTATATAGTTACACACAGCACTCAGTCTGCATGATGTGCATTGGTGTTTTGCAGTTATGAATTTCTGCATGTCAACCTTGGAAAAGTTCAGAGGTCATGGGCTCGTTAATGAGGTCAGGAGCTCCATCCATCAGAGCCACAGCAGCATCCAGGTTATCGTTCATAACAGCAACGTGAAGGGCCGTCTCTCCCAGGGAGCCTGAACAAGAAGATACACCTTCTAAAATCACGGAAAACACACCAAAAAGGCAGCAATGTAAGGTTTAAACTCCTTGTTCAGTCGTACCTCTCTCAAAGATATTCGTGGATGCACAACCTAGCAGTTTCTTGATGCAACCAGCACTGTTGTTTTTAGCCGCATAGAAGAGAGGAATGTCATTCACACTGAGGGACAGAAGGACAGAAACAAGAAATCAGATTTATGGTAAAACTTTAAACAAAACTGAATGTACTGGAAAGTGGCGTCAGCAGGAGTTTACCCTTTTGTGTAGAGCAGAAATGTCTCATCCAGCATTTCATTCCATCCTTTTTTGTTCTGAAGGCGAAACTTCAGCTGGCTCCACCAATGGTTGAGCTCGCTCGGAGCAGATCTGGCTAAAGACGGTGACATTGGCACCTGAGGTTTGACTAGAATTGTGAAACGAAAAGTTAGGAATGTTTTTTAAGAAACTCAAGAAAGACAAAAGTAGAGTGGGTGAAAAATAAATGCTATGGAGTCTAAATCCACAGGTGGAAAAAAAAATTGTTCATTTTGGTAGTTTTTTCTATTAATAAATTAAAGTAAATCTTTTCAGTCTTACCTCACCCTTAAGCAATGAAACTGCTGCTCCTCAATCTCTGGTGACACTGAGAGAAACACTCAAAAGTGGACACACCACCTTTAAAAATGTCCCCGAGGAGAGATGAAATCCCTGTGGCATCACCAATATATATATATATGTCCCAGCCAAGAGGGAGGAGATATGAGAGCAAATGGGTGGAGAAGGAGGATGCGTGGAAAGCTGACAGGTAAGAATAAGACAGTGACGCAGTAATGAGCAAGGAGACTTTCACTGGTCAGAAGTGCCACAGAGAAAGCTGTGCTTCAACTCCCTGTTGACAAGGAATTCCTTTGTCATGCTGATCTAAAATTATTGGCTTGATCTCCTTAAAAGCAAAGTGACAATGGTCCAGTCCCCAGTTCGCGGATATCTATGCAATCACCAGGCCTCTCAGCATTCCTCTGACTACCACCGAAACCTGCATGGCCACTATGAAAATTCAGCAAGATCATGACAATCAACACACCACTTGTAGTGAACTGTTAAGAAAACCTGTTTGGAAATTGCAAGCATGCTGTTCTATACCTCGCTTTATGGCATTGCGTTTTAGTTTGGATCTTTTTTTTTAATGAATGAGCAAAATCCTCAGAGTGAAACTGGAATTATTTGGAAAATATGGAGATTATAAAGGATTTTCCACCATGCTGCTTCTTGGACACACAAACACTAAACATCTAGCTTCATTCACAGTGATATAACATGTTGAGCACCATTCATGTGTCAACAGGAATGATCCCAGATGCAGTAATTACTGCACTACAAAGACTATAATGATCATCTAGAGGCTGGCAGCAGCATCATGTTCAATGAGAGAATGTCACTTTTCTCTGAATGTGGAAAACAAAGCTAATGGCGCGTGTTGTTTTGTGAAACTGCAATTAGTTTCAGAGTTGACACATTCAGCTGATAAAAAGCCACAAATTTCATTTACAGAGATCTGATTTATTTACAAACTATTGAATCAGCGAACATTTAAATTTCTGGTCACCTCGGCTGTAGTGGACACATATTTTTCTGCACCATTTTTAGGTCATGACTAAAAAGCTGGTTAACCACTGGATAAACAGGGTTTAGGAAGACTATAGGAGGCCCTGATAATGGCTGCCGATGTGGCCATCATTTAGTATTGTGGAGATAATAGCTGTTTACCAGACAGAGAGCACCATCTTTAAGCAGTGTCATAAAGACCAGTAGTTTCAAAACTGCTAAGGTCTTTATAAGAAAACAATAACACTGTAAAAAAAACATGATTTTGTGGCTTTGGTGTTCACTGTTTCTGGACATGTGTAACAACACTGAGTTAATTTGAGGTGAGACACCACAGAAAACAATTATTACAGAAATCTTATGACAGCTGACTCCTGAGTCCAGAGTGACTTAATAGTACTTGATGACCGTTATTTAAGAGCCAAACCAAAACGAAAGTTAAACTAGCCGTAAAATCCCACAAACTGTTTAGTGATAGAAATGCAATTAAAATGAAAGAAATCTTCAGGAAATATCTTTTGTAGTTTTTGTGAACTTGGTCAAATCTGTCAGGACAACAAGGATCAAGAGGAAGAAATTAACTGAGACTGATTCCTTATAGCTGTGAGTCTATAAATGTGTAAGGATTACATAATCCTGAATATCTTTAAAAAAAAAAGAAATATCCTAGAATGATAAAAAGAAAAATAGACCAGCGCAAAACCTTTTTTGACCCTTCCAACATATTTAACTTTGCATACCCCAAAACATTTTTATTTTTTAAAAAGCATTAATCAAAGCATTAAAATAGAAAATGATACAACATAAAGAACAACATGATTAACAAAGTGAATTGTAGAGGAAGCACTTGTGAGATATTACAACAAATGTACACCTCTGCGGCCTGCAGGATAAACACACTCCGTCTCTTAGGGTCACAGGTGAGTTAGAGGCTAGTGGCAGGGTACACCCTAGACAGGTCAGCCAACAATCTCACTGATAACCTGACATGCATGTCTTTGGACACAGGGACACCCACAGAGTCACAGACAGGACGTCTCTAGAGTGACTCTACAAAAGTCCCCTGACTGGCCAGAGATTTGAACCTACAACTTTCCACACATGGGCCATTAATCAAAGTAATTTGAAAAACTCTTTGAAAAACTGTAAGAATGAAATAAAATAAAAAAAACTTCCCCCCACATGCTTCTTAATATCCAAACTTTAATTATTCCTAATAGACTGCATTAAATGATATTGCAAGTAAGATGTATTATAATATGTATTTTAAATCATGATTAAATTGGATTATGTAAAACCATCACCCTCTGCCATCTGGAAAATTCCAGGTCACATGAGTCATTCTCATATTACTCTTTAGTTCATCATCAGATTTTTCAGTGTTAAAAAATATTTTGAATCTTTCTTTGACCCCGTAATGCCAAATGTGTCATATTTTATACACACGTTTTGAGACGTCAATGCGATTTTTTTTACCCCTTAAAAACCAGATGTGTAAAGTTAACACATAAAGTGTGAGCAAAAAATATTAAAACTCATATATGTGAATTAATATTTAATTTCTTGTTTAAACAAAATTGTCACAAGCTTCAATAAACACATAAAAAGGCAGTTATTTCATGGTTCAGGCTTCAGATGGTTACGATAATAATTCAGTAGGACGAAGTAAATGTTCACTCACGACTTTGCAGAAAATATTTTAATTTCATTTGCAAGGTTATACTGCAAATGAAATCAAATATACAAAACATAATTTTTAACAACTGTTCAGCCTACATGAGTGCAATGTCGTTGTAAATGAAAAAAAAAAAAGGTCTGTTACAAAAATAATGCTATTTTCAAAATTTGTGAATTACTGTTTCCTTAAAGTTTTTAGAGAGGGTAATTAAAATTAACGTTTTAGATTAAAGCGGGTTGTCTGTCTTTATGTGATCAGAATTGAAATTAAAGCATATTTTTATTTAAATCTTAAACCAATTGCACCTTTTTAATATTCTTCATCTTCATCAACAGTCTGACATGCACAGTGTTTATTTGAGCCTTTGTGTTTAACTTAATGTCAGTGGAAGATAGTTTATATGAGTTAAATTTAACATAGCACCAAGTAAATAAGTAAAATGTATTTATGTAGAACCATTGTAGACAAGGATCACAAAGTTATTCACAACAATAATCAAATAAAAATATAGACATTAAAACACAACAATAATATTCATAATTTAAAAGCAAGCCTGTACAAGTAAGTCTTGAGCTACTTTTTAACCGTTTCATTGCAGCCCACAGAAACGAAATCTGAACTGTAGTGGTGGTGCATACCATAGTTAAGAAGCCACAACCTCAAACAGACAGTCTCTTTTAATGTTCAGTCCAAAAAGATGAACCACCAACAGGTTTTGGTCCAAAGATCTCAATGACCTGCATGTTTTATATGACTGCAGTTCACTAAGTAAGTAGGCATTCAACCATGCATAGCTCTGGAAATAATCACAAAGATACATAATGCAAAGACAGCAAAATAGGTGTCAAGTGAGATCACTAGCGAGCCTAATAAGTAGCTGCACTTTGCAGTGAGTGATTTGTAAGTGATCCAAAAAGGACTTCCTGAGGCCAACGTACAGTAAATTACAACTTTGAGGAAACAAAAGCATGAATTATCATTTCTAATTCTGACTTGGACACCGTTCGACTGAGGCGGGCAGCATTTCACAGATAAAATGCAGGATCAAACAAGGCTATTGATATGTGTATTAAAACTAAGAGCCTGATCAAATCTGACACCTACATTTTTGACATTTGATTGAAACAATGATGAAGACCCAAGACTAATAATCAGAGTGCAAACAAAGCTGTCAGTAGCACAAACAAAAACTTTTCTCTGTGTTAACTGAAAATAATTAGCAGCCATCCAGTTCTGTATGGCATCAATACAGTCTTAAAGGATGGATATTTTTACAACATTCTTTGGAGTAAAAGAAATGTACAGTTGGATATCATCTGCATAACAATGATATGAGACACATTCAAAGGTGTTGAAGTGATAGCAAATACATATTGATGCATTCTCAATCACCCAGGAAAGTAAATCTCCAAAAAGTTGATTCTGTTCATCTGGACGTAGCATTTTGTGGGAGAAACGTTTCGTCACTCATCCAAGTGACTTCTTCAGTCTCAGCTGACTGCAGGTTACAACCGCTGCCCAAGCGAAAGCCTGTAGTGATCCCATGTGATCCATGTGATCCCTTTTTTTCTAAACACCGGGTCTCTGTGGCTTTTAAACCCCAAAACACGCTGCGCCAAAAATTGGTCCACCCCAAGGATCGGGTCCCCCGACACAAACAGAGCAACATAGTGTACGCTGTTAAGTGCCAGAAGGATTGCCAGGATTTATACATCGGGGAAACCAAACAACCTCTGGCAAAGCGGATGGCACAACACAGAGGAGCTACCTCGTCAGGCCAGGACTCTGCAGTCTATTTACACCAACAGGCCAGTGGACACTCTTTCAATGATGAGGATGTACACATCCTGGACAGGGAGGAACGCTGGTTTGAGTGCGGAGTCAAGGAGACCATTTACTTGAAAAGGGAAAGACCATCTCTGAGTCGAGGAGGGGGCCTAAGGGTACATCTGTCACCATCTTACAATGCTGTGATTGCAGCCATTCCCCAACTCTCTGTGAATGGTACTCATGGCCATTGATCAGTGGGTTTTGATCAGTGGTCATGAGAATTTGCATAATTAAGATTAAGGAACTGACCTCCCAGCCCATTGTTCCTCAGTGGGCTGGTTTCAGTCATTATCCAAATGTACTGTTTATAAGATTTGGGGAAACCTGCAGTCAGCTGAGACTGAAGAAGTCACTTGGATGAGTGATGAAACGTTTCTCCCACAAAACGCTACGTCCAGATGAACAGAATCAACTTTTTGGAGATAGCAAATACAGTGCAAACAGAACAGGTCCCAAAACAGAACCTTGGGACACACCATAGCACAAAGTTGCAAATGAGGACGCCAAGCTGTCAGCAGCAACTGAATAAGTTCTGTCTGGAAATAAGAATTAAAAACATTTTAAGTCTGATCCAGAGATGCCCAGCCATGTTGCTAACCTGTCAATCAAAATACCATGATGAATTGTGTCAAATGTAGCTGAACAACGTTTTCATCTGCATCTCTCTTCACTAAAATGCCACGAGAAACTCTAAGAACAGCAGTTTCATTAGGGTGATAGATCCTAAAGTCAATAGTTCAAATTATTTGCAATTGAAAAGGGAAAAAAAAATCTGAATTCATTGGAAGGTCTGTAAATGGTTTTGTTGTGTATCTTTCGCTGATGTTGCTTTTGTGCTTTAATTTAAGAACAGTTTCAGTAAAGACTTAATTTTGTACCATTGTAAAATTTTTAACGTAAAATCCTAGTCTGCAAAAATAACAGCTGTTAATAGTTACCACATAGATGTGTAATTTTACTCTGCAATGTAAAAGAATAGAAAATGCATGAAGTTGAAAAGATCTTAAAGCTGTCTGTGGATGATAATTCCTAAAGTAAAGTTTTGTTGGTGTAAATATTGTTATAATTATCCCGCAGTTTGACATTGGGATGCAATGCTCTGCAGTATGAAAAATATATATACAGTAAAATACAGCAAGGCGCCAGCCAGATTACTCTGGCAGCCATGACATGGAGGTTTGTGTAGTCTTTATATCAGTCCAGATCTGCTCTGATATCAGCACCACTGGGACATGTGGGAGACCTGTTTCTGTTCTTGGATTACTGCTGATCCCAGCAGATCTCTAACTCTGATTTCACACAAACCTGCTGATGTGTGGAACGTGAAGTGCGAGGAGTTCGAGAAGTTCACTTTTGGACACTGTGAAGGTGATATTAGCGGAACAAGGTGAGCCTTGTTCAAACCAGGGGAAATGTTTACATATTTTTTCAAGCGAAATGTGACCATAAATATGTAAATCTGTGACCATGTTAGTCATTCTGTTGCTTTGTCCATGACCGTGACATGCCACTTGTGTTTATCTTTTGTTACACAATCTTCCGACACTATTGTTTGACCATGACAGATAGATAACTTGTTTCTATAAACTATTCTTGGTCAAAAACCATGCAGACTGCTGTCATGCTGTATGTACTGTTTGGCTCCTTTGAGAAGGTAAATAAAGCTACCACAACCATAATGTATAATACAGTATTAGTTTTATATTTGAAAAAGTAAAGTTTGAAAATAAATGTCATAATGTAACATATCTAAGAAAAACTTAAAGGTGCCAATCCATGAACTCATGAGTAATTTGCACCTTTCTTTCATTATCCTTCCCCGTGGCTGCAACCTGATTTTCTTCCTCTGTCTCACATCTTTTGCACCAAACATGATGTTAAACAAGAAAAATCTATCATATATTCTTTCTTCTTGGTTATATGGGCAATTTGTGTTGCTCATTCTTTATTACTGCCATCATGTCAAATTCACATCAGTCAAAATTAAACAAGAATTACTATTGTTAAGCAAAACAGTCCCAGAGCACGATGCTTCACTGTTTCTTCTCCAAACATGGCTCTTGTCATTGCGGCCAGCTCAATCTTTGTCTTGTCTGACCATAAAACCTTTGTCCAGCTGCAAGTTTCAGTCAATTTTTAAGGTGCTGATTTTAGAAACAGGTTTCTTTCTTAGTCGGCACCCTCTGAGTTCACGGCATCGCTGTCCACTGTGACACCGGTGTTCCAGCTATCCCTGGTTCATGGCATGCTTGAGGCTCGGTGGCTCGTGGGTTAATCCTGAGCATACCAACTAATTTCCTTTCATCTGAGGGTGACACTTTATGTCTCCTTCCAGACCTTGGCAAATTGTTGACACAGCTGAATAATTTGTACTAACGTATAGGTTGTTTTTGACGATCTTGTAATCTGCGGTTGTTTAGAAATAACTCTAAACTTTCACAGCTCTCCTTAGATCTTCACAGAGTTCCTCGGATCTTCCAATGAGTATTAGATTTAAGTAAATGTATGTATATATTTGAACCTATATGTATCCTTTTGACCCAGGGTTTATTAAAGATCACGATGACTAAATTACATGACATTAAATGGTAAATGGCCTGTATTTGTATAGCGCTTTTCTAGTCCCTAAGGACCCCAAAGCGCTTTACACAACCTGTCATCCACCCATTCACACACACATTCACACACATTAATGCCCATGATGAGCATATGTAAACTTACGACTTGCCAAAGTGTATATTAACAATGGTTTAGTCTCAGGATTCAAAACATATGCTTTGTGGTGTTTGCATGTGTGGGTGGTGTCATGCTTGCGTCTTCTGAACTGAAGCATTCATTTGCCTCCTGAAAATGACTATATTCATTATTTTCTTTTTGCAAGTCATATTTAATATCACAACTGTTTCCAGATAATTATTATTTTTATATAAGAGCAGAACGGATGAGAAAGAAAATGCAGGAGACTCCTTCTTTAAATAAAATCATATTTATTTTACAAATTTGCACAATTACGGAACAGTGGTGAACATTCATACAAGTAAACACCTATAAATGTGTGTAGCCTGACACACTTGTCTCACACGCGCGCGCACACACACATGCACACACAGACACACTCACTCACACACATCATGTACAGCATGTACGCAATAACAGAGTTTCATATACAGCACACAGACATACGGGCAGCTACCTACAAAGCATTTTGCTTCCTTCCTTCAAGTGTAAATCAGATCAGATTTTGTCCATCTTGCTCATTTCACACATTCACAATGCTCCAATGACTCAGTGTCGTTACTCTAGCAATCAAACAAAAGAGGTGAAGTGTGAAATGCAGACATACTGTAAAGGTGGGTGCTGTTAGCTTCTGTGTCCAGCGCAGGCAGAAGCTCGTGTTTGCAGCTGAGGTGAAGTTTGTTAAGTGTTTTAGAGTAAGTGAGCTCTGCTGTCACTGAGAGGCTCTACAGTGAGTTGCACAAACAGGGCAGCTCTCAGACCTTGGATATGTCTTCTAAAGGCGGATTAAAAAAAACAAAACAAAACATGGCTTACATTTATTAAAAGCCTTTTCGTGCTTAGGTTTGATTTTCCCAATATTATGGCAGTGATTGCTATATAACTTTAAGGATCTGCAGTACCGACTTTGGACTGGTGGTTCATAGTATTTGCTGTAACACTGAACAACCTATACATTTTTCTGACAGCTAACGGTAACACCTCATTAGGTGATTCATTAGCTGCTAGGTAACACTGTTTGTTTAGCATTTGGCATTTAAAGTGGAGAGGAAGTGATACAACTTTACAAATAACTCAAAAAAAAAAAAAAATAGAAAAAGGCTTTGATTGTCTTCACGCAATTCTTTGTGAGGAGAGATCTCCCTAGATACTTTAACAAAAAATACTTTTGTGGTTTTATTGAGCACAGAGGAAACAGAAGCATTTCAGGCAAGGTGAGTAGAGGAGGAGGAAGGGAGAGATTGGACTGCAGAGGGGGGAGGAGAGGAGAAGGCAGACAACAATAAAGTGAAATCTAGTGGAAAAACATAGAGGAATCTTTAAAGTCCTCCTTGTCAGCAACTTTCTAGCCTCACTTTGAGTTGGGCCGCAGCTCCTGTAGTGTATCTCTCTTCTGTTAGTCGTCTTGAATGACTGGCTGAGAAAGTCTTTTCTCACTGCTTCTGGTTGCAGTGTCAGGTATATCAGAATAGACAGAGTGGCACTGTTAGCTGATTATCTCGCTCTCTTTTTTGTTACGGTTAAAATGTGCACCATCCAAATAAAATGTTGCCGAAACTGGACGCAACAAGCAAAGGAATGTGAAGCCCATAAATCCACAGCACAGGGTGTATTGCTGGTAGGTTTCAGACCTCCACCTGCCCCTGTGTCAGGTGAGCCCTGAGCTGCTGGGCTGCACTGACGATCTTCCTCTGGTGTCCCAGTAGGTTCACGCCGAGATCCTGGACGTCTCTGAAAGAGAGTTCAGACAACAATATTCAAATCTTGACAAAATCAATGTGTAAGAGCAACATAAAATTACCAAGGTAATTTTCTAACAGTTTGGATTATCCCAGAAAGTTGAGTCAGTTCACCTGGACGTTGCATTTTCTCCCACTGAAAATACAACTTTCTGGAATTTCCTTACCAGGATGATTCAGCATCAATTTTCCCATCCTACTGTTGCCAAAGTCCATCCATCCATCCATCCATCCATCCATCCATCCATCCATCCATCCATCCATCCATCCATCCATCCTTTTTGCTTAGGCTGCTGCCCCTGCGACCCGGCCTCGGATAAAGCGGATGAAGATGGATGGATGGATGGATGGATGGATGGAAGAAAAACTTTTGAGATCAACAAAAAACCTGTGCGAAGCACACAGGTGTAATCTACAAAGTTTTATGATGATGGTTGAAATCGGAGCTCAAGCATGGGTTCTTCATGCATTCGTTCCTCTTGGACCTTCTTGGACCCTCGTGCTAACTACTGGCCCACCATTCTGTCCCTATTCTATTCTAAGATTGTTTAAAGAATTAAATCTGCAGGTTGCAGAAGTTTCTCCTTTCCTTATCTTATGGTGACTTGTTTTGGTTATCAGATACCTACAAAAACTGCAAAATCCTCTCGGCTATTTGTCCCTCATCAGTTGCACCATCAGAGCACCTTTATCTTATGGTGTCTGTTTCATAACACTAATGGAGTGCTCAGTGAGTTGCAATGAGACACCTACAGGTCCTGACCAAGCACCAGTATGCAGGGCTGCTCTGAAATGTTTTTGTGCACTGAAATGCACAAAAAAAAATCGGCCTTGTCACTTTTGTTGCAGTCGGTCTATCGCGTCTCTCTCTCTCTCCCTTCTTCTATTTTCTTATTATTCTAATTTCATTTCCCTCTGTCTGTCTCTCACTCTGTTTTTGGGACTGGTGTCCCTCCGCCTGCACAGCTTCTCCACAGCTAGTGCTACAGCTGCCTCCTGTGTCTATGAAGGCTCATTACTGCTTGTTGCTGGTACATTACTACTGTTGACGGCGCAGCAGCAATTGCCCTGACAGCTAACATGTTGCTCAATTTGACATTTCCTGTATCTATTTCTAGCTTCTCTTTCTTTGTCTCTCTTAGCTTTCAGCGCCACCTTTTCAGCTCTTCTTTCACACTAAACTCTGTTCAATAAGGTGTGTAAGAGCACAGCAAAGATTGGGGAGGGTCCAGTTGCATAAAGAGATTTGATAGGGAAATACAGTAATGAAAATGAACAAAAAGGCTGCCAGTGCTTCTGGCACAGTCTAAAAGTGCGTCGGCCCACTGGGCTCTTTACCACTATGCGACAACTCGACTTGAGGATTCAGTGGATACCAGGTGGCTGGTGTGCTTGATAATACTCATGACATAGCTAAAATTAAATTAATGACTGATCTAATTAAATCTTAAGTCAAGAAGCCAGCTTTAAAAATGTTTGATATATTTTTCTGTATTTTTACGTTTGTAACTATCCATGCATACTCACTCCATCGTAAGCTTGCTGACGCTGTCTAATGTGTCCAGGTGCGCTCGATCAAACTCATCCTGATACCTCTCCATCCTCAGCGCTTTCAGCCAATCACTGACTGTCACCACTGACGATAAGTCTGTGGGAGTGGGGCTGAGCAGCGGCTGGGAGCAGCTTCTGTAAATGTCAAAAATGAGAGCACGAGAATCCATAACTGCAGCAGATTGTGCATCACCTGCTGCCTCGGATATGCTTTGCAGGTGCGTTTGCCAGGAGCTGGCGTCTCACCGAGTTGGCTCAGCTTTGAGGGACGCAGGGTGCCTGATGAGTCGATCCAGAGAAGACAGGACTGAGTCGAAACCTGGTCGGTCTGCCCGCTCGGCCTGCCAGCACTGAAGCATTAGAGAGTGGAGGGCAGGGGGGCAGTTGTGGGGGGCCGGGAGACGGTACTGATCTGCTACTGCCTTCATCACCTGCAGACACAAAGAGGAAGGCATCAGACAGAAGTAGGGCAGATGGAGTCTTGTGCAATTAGCCTCCATGAAAGGTCACAGATCTCTCAGAGCTTTCAAGAATGACTAAGAGAAAATTATGCAAATTTCATCAGTTTGGCATTTTGTCACCGTTTAAATATGCCTGTTGTGTAACAGGAGGAGGGGGAGGAAAGTACATTTAAGTACTGGAGGGCCACATTTGTGTAATAATACGTTTATTCCTCTAGATTACTGAAATATTGTACATAATGAAGGCTGTTTTAACAGCTTAAGCATTTAAAATATGATTTACACAGCACAAATTCATCTTTATTTTGCAGATACAGTATTTTCTGCATCTGTCAGCGTCGGTAGTGATTTGATTTTATTGGTACTTTATTGCTACATGATGCACTGAATGCAAAATTTAGGAGATTTTTTGTTAAAAACTTCACATTGGCTGAGAAAGGCAGATAATAATGCCTAATCCATGAGCTTGGCGAAACTTTAATTTGGGCTAAAGAAGGACTTGATTAGATCACTGTGATCCCATTTATTGACTTCATGAGCACCTCATTCTTATGAATGATATGAATGCTATAGCTCAGGAACAGCTGGAAGGAATATTTATGGTGCAAATATCCGTTTGTACTCGAAGATGAAGTTCAAGATCACTTTGATGTCACGTTTTTGGATGTATCTGAAGAACTTATATGCAAAATATGAAAAGAAAATCCCAAAGGTCAAAAGTCAGCTTCACTTTGACATCATAATGTTAAATACACTTTTCTGTCTAATATTTAAAACATGAGCAGAGGGCACCCTTTAGTCCAATACTGAATTGCTTTTGTTGATATGTAATTTCTTGAACACTTTATTAAATTATGTATTATAAGACTTTTAAAAAACTCAGATGTAAATTGCCACCTGACAAGTTAATGGAAGAACACAACAGCAAAGCAGTAATTCAAGTTAACTGTATATTGTTACACCATAATAAAGATAAGTGCACTATACCAAGGGTTTTGCACATTTGCTTCTTTAACAATTCAGGAAACATTTTTCTTCATACTCACCTCTTGATTGCTCATGTCCCAGTACGGACGCTCTCCGTAGGACATAACTTCCCACATCAGTATTCCAAAGCTCCAGACATCACTAGCTGAGCTGAACTTGCGATGCTGAAATGCTTCAGGTGCCGTCCATCTCACAGGAATCTTACTGCCCTGATAGATGAAAACAGAGCAAAAAACATATACAGTCACTCAGTGATGATGGAAACCAAGTTAAAAGGCGCTCCTTCCCTTCTAACCTACCAGTGAGGCAGTGTAAGTTGGTATGTTGTGGTCCAAGCCCCTCATAAGCCTGGAGAGGCCAAAATCAGATACTTTACAGACCAGGTTGGAGTTGACCAACACGTTCCTGGCCGCCAGGTCTCGGTGAACAAAGTTTCTCTCAGAGAGGTAACGCATCCCTGCTCCAACTCCCCTGAGCATCCCGACAAGCTGGAGGACACTGAACTGACCTTCGTTCTCCTGAAGAAATTAAGAGACATGATGGAGAAAAAAAAGTCTCCAGTGTGGTGTAACATGTGCAGGAATTCCTGACAGTGCGTTGTTTTTCTCACCCTGAGGAAGGCATCCAGGGGCCCGTTCTCCATGAACTCAGTGATGATCCTCTCTGGAGGGGTACGGGTGATAACACCCTCTAGTTTCAGGACATTGGGGTGGTCAAACTGTCCCAGGACTCCTGCTTCACTGAGGAACATCCCCTTCTCTCTGTCTGATGCCCCCCAGCGCAGAGTCTTCACTGCTACCAGCACTTCCCTGCGACCCAGCGGATGGTAACGACCACGAGAAACCTCGCCAAATTGGGCTGTAATGGAATAAACACGGAGGAGATTACACTGTGCTGCTGCCAGCATGTAACAACAGCAAGATTTAAAAGAAAGGAGACCATGAAACGTACCTGCACCAATCACCTCCTCGATCTTGAGGTGAGTTGGGTCGATCTCACGGGCAAATTCTTTGACGGCCTCGCTAGGGTCCTCATAAGTGGATGGGTCAACGTAATACTTAACTCCACCTGGGAACAAGAAATCTACTTTTGAAAAACTGATTCAGAACTTTTAGTCCTTTACTTTAGACATGTAATCCCAAAAACAAGGTAAAAATGATCTTTTATAATGCAAAGCTGATGAGCTTTACTTTACACACAGATAGCATTTCTTTGTATTATTCATTTAATAATAAACATATAGAGCATCTTTATTTTTTTCCTGTAAAAAAACAATGAATCCCAAAATAAATAATTCATTTTATTATATTTCACTCACCTCTGTTACTGATGTACCTCTGGAGTCGGTCACTGTATGGACTCTCCCTCCTCTTACTGCCATGTAAAAGCAGTCAAAAACTGAAATATGAGATTAAAACATACATGCATTCATCTGTTATGGCATTTATACCACAACCAACCTGCGAAACACCACCACAACCACAATGGCAGCCACGACAAGGAGAAACGCGGCCCCACCCATGACTGAGCCCACCAGCAGAGGAAGCCGGGTCTGGATTTGCTGTGAATGCTCCTCTGCGGGAGAGAAAATGAAACACCTTCAGCTATCAAGTTCAGATGTGCTTTTATTGGATATACAGACCACTTTATCTTTAGTTACAGCGATATATGTTCTATTTGAAAGTTTGATATTGATGTTAATACTGAGGCAGAGATGTTTTCTTAGTATTAAAAATGACAAAATAACTACAGAGAGATGTTTGCTGTGTTCATACCGAGGTGTTTAACCTCTTAATTTTTGAATTCAGGTGTTTTCAATCCTATTCCCACAGGTGCAGCCTGTTTTTAGAAACATCTGTAAAAGCATAGGTCATTCTAAATGCCCCACTGAGGTCGAGCGTGGGAACTTATTCCTCCTAGCTATTCCACAATCAACGGTAAGTTGTATTATTGCGAAGTGAATACGCTCAGGAACCACAGCAGCTCGGGCAGGAAGTGGCAGACCATGTTAAGTTATAGCACAAGGTCACTGAGACGCACCTTTCTGCTGATTCAATAACTGCTGAGTTTCAAACCTCTGATGTTAACACCAACACAGAAACTGGTTCACGGTGTGGGTTTCCATGGCCAAGCAGCTGCTGCAGGTGAAATCTGTAGGTGGCCCAGGACATGTATCCATATAGTGTAACTTTGGCCCTTCTAGTGGCACCATCCCGGTTCTAATTGTGGGTTTTTGAGGTTGAATTCTTTCTTTTTCAGGTGTTCAGAGTTTTGTTATGTCTTTTTTATTTTTGAGGATTTTTGGAGCCTTTAGTTCTTGTTTTAATTTAGTCAGTTTTAGAGTTTAGAAGTGTTCCTTCAATAGTTCCTGTCTCAACGTCCTGTGTCTGCTCACTCTTTAGCTCCGGTTTCTAACTTACTCTTTTATTTTGGCAGTCATTTCTCTCCTGCGCTTCGATTCTTTCCCCTCCTGTCTCGCTGTCTTTGATTATTATCACCTTTAATTTTGCTACCCTGGTGTGTCCACTTTTTCTAATTATATCACATCTAGTCGCTGATAGCTGGTTTTGTGCTTCTGGTTTGCAACACAGTCTTCTCATTTCTACATGATGAAGTTTACATTGAGCAAAATAAAGTGCACTGAAAATGATTCACAGTTTATTCTTTGTTCCCTAGTTTCTCTAACTGCTATCCTGAATTTATCATGCTATCCTGACATCTTCCTCTGGTCTTACTCTTACTATTTTTTATGTGAATGGTAAGGCCTTATATTAACCGCTAAGCTTTGTATTACATATAGTAATGCAACTTCACTGAGATGAATGTAACTGCAGTTACAGTAATTGAAAGCTGCCCCAGCTTTTGTCTGTTTTTCCTTTGTAAATGCTTGTTTTTGTACTAAGTACAGTTGTGCACACCCACACTCAAACAACAGCATGTGCATTTATTTTAATGCTTATGCCAATATGATCTTTTGACAGTTTTCTATAATCATTTCAAATCAGTTCAATTCAGTTGTATTTATATAGCATCAAATCACAACAACAGTTGCCTCAACATGCTTTCTATTGTAAGGGACAGACCCTACAATAACAGAATATATACTTTTTTCTTAAACTATAAAAAAATTAATGACTGTGTGCATTACCTAGAGGCAGCGTCGTGAAGTAGATGGTGTTGCTGTAGGGCCCGTAGCCTCGCTCATTTCGAGCTCTGATCTGGAAGGCGTAGATGGAGCCGGGAATCAGAGACTTGACGGTCACTGTGTTAGTCTCACTGTACACAGTCAATGCGCTGTCCACGTCTGAACCCTGACGAACAGAGAGGAAGGGTCTGTTGTTTGGGCTCAGTTTGTTTTGTGTACAATCACGGCCAGTATGTTCAGTAAAGGATGCCTTTGTGTGTATTTACCCAGCGAACACTTAAACCACCGTTGTTTTGTTGTTTGAATGCCATACTGTGTTATGGTGGAAAAAATGGTTCCATTATAAAACATCTTGTTGCCTGCGCAGGCTGGCCATTGTGAACACGAGTTAATGTTCTTCTTGTAGTTTCTAGCACATTTTTGTACATTATAATTTTGTCAGTTAAACAAAGAAATCTAAATAATTCTGGTAATACTGGAAGAGTAAGACAGGCTGCAGTCAAAACAGCAAGATCATGCTCACTGCTGTGAAAACAGGCCAGCTCACTAATAAAGAATACACCACATGTCGGGTAGGTAGAGAGATGCTTGTAGTCACGGTGAAAGTCAAGAGGCCCATAAAAGCTCACCATCCAGTACAAGATGGTCTTCTGATACAGATTTGATGTGTATTCAGAGATGCTCTCTGCATACCAAGGCTGCAACAGGTGGTTAATTGGGATGATGTTACTTTCCAATCAGCATCAAGGAGTTTGACTATTCTCCTTTGACTTCTGGGATCAGCAAGACATTTTCACCCAGAAAACCTGATCTTTTCTCTTTTTTGAACCATCCATCCATCCATTCGCTTCCGCTTATCCTTTTCAGGGTCGAGGGGGACGCTGGAGCCTATCCCAGCTGTCATAGGGCGAGAGGCAGGGTACACCCTGGACAGGTCACCAGTCTGTCGCAGGGCCAACACACAGGGACAGACAACCATTCGCACATTCACACCTAGTGACAATTTGGATTATCCAATTAACCTATCCCCACAAGTTGCATGTCTTTGGACGGTGGGAGGAAGCCGGAGTACCCGGAGGGAACCCACGCAAACATGAGGAGAACATGCAAACTCCACACAGAAAGACCCCGGCCTGATGGTGGAATTGAACTCAGGACCTTCTTGCTGTGCGGCAACGGTGCCAACCACCGTGCCACCGTGCTGCCCTTTTTTGAACCACTCTCTTTAATTTCTAAAAACCATGCCACGTTCAAAGTCACTGAATTCACCTTTCTTCCTCATCCTGATGCTCAGTTTGAATTTCAGCTGGTTATCTTGACCACGTCTACATACCTAAACGTGCTGAGCTTCACGTAATTGGCTGATTAGATATTTGTGTTAAAAACATGTTTATGGCAAAACCAGTCCATAGAGTTGATACTGCATCTGTCTCATCACAACCATTTCGTAACCAAATAACTTGGTTTTGTAAGAGAGGTTGTGACGTCCCCTCACAACCAGCTGCTATCAAACTGAAAAACGAATGCTGAAACCTTCTGCCGGTATGTGTGACTTCACTGAACATACCTTGTCATAGTATCTGAGCTGATACTCCAGGATGTCTCCATTAGGCCTGTCTGGCTGAGGCCACGACAGAGTGATGGAGTCCGGGGCCCGGCTCAGCTGGTGCATCATAGGAACGGTACTGGGAACTGTGGGTGACAAGAGACGATACTTGAGCACGTTAAAACAGGAGAGCTGTTAGTTCACAAGTGACAGTGCCCACATGAGGGCAGTGTTACAAAACATGTAGACAGAATTCAGTTGAGCGTAAAAGTGAAGTAGGAGTTTTTATGGTGCACCAGTCAGGATCTAGTTTCACTCAGTGAGCTGGGAGCAGTTAAAGGGAACTTTCTGGCATTCCATTCATTTGATCAATAAGCTCTGAGAGCACTCACAGGAAGATTTTAGATAATGTGAGCTCATTGAACCTCCGAGCCAGTCTTGATCGGTTTCATGGAAAATTGTATAATGGTGTACTTGGTGTGCACAATGCCCCATTCTCCTCTCCTTTGCCCACTCATCTGCTTTCATCTTTCTTTCTCTCCGTCTCTTTGTCTTCCCATCTCTCATTTGTCCCTTTCTTCCTCCACAGTGACCATAATGGGATCTGACAGGATTTTGTAACCTCGAGCAACCTCCCGTTCAGAGAGCAGGAGCAGAAAACATGGAGCAAAGAGACCGAAAGAGAGGGGAGGAGGAGGGGGAGAGAAAACTGACACACACACACACACACACACACACACACACACACACACACACACACACACACACACACACACACACACACACACACACACACACACACACACACACACACACAATCTACGCAAACGTCATCATCAGAGCGTCTCTTCCTCTTTCATCTCATCTTTTTCATCGTCTCCGTCCTGTTCTCACCTGACTGGCTCGTAGTGAAATTGATGCTTGAGTATCGAACTGGGAAAGGACTCAAAGCTGACACTTCATTCATGGCTTGCACCTGTCAATACCAAGAACACACAGATGTGAATTTCAAAGCCTTTTTCTCCCCATTTATATTTATGACACGCTTCAACGTTTGAGAAACAAAGACAGACACGTGCAGCGTCCACTATGACAGGTCAACAAACGCCAGGAAATGGGGAAATATCTGTCCATTATGAATAAGGAATAAGCGATGCTTTAGTCAAGGTATGCCGAACTAAATATTAAATGTTGGTGTGTATTTACTGATGCGGCACTTATAATAAAATAATAGAGCACAGTGGATTCATCTCATCTGTGGGTCCAGGAAGTGCTTCAAGCTTTGAGTGAGATAAGACAAGGAAGAATCTTCCGTTTTTCCACAGCACCTGTATGAGATACGTGACCCTGGTCAGCAGGTTGTTGAGGGTGACCTTGGTTTGTTTCAGGTTGGTCTGGGAGGGGCTGAAGGTGACGCCCTCCCCACACCAAGAGCACAAAGCCGAGTTGGTGAAGGTCGGTGACGGACAGATGCGACACACCACCCCGTACCACACCTCACTTCGGCCTCCCATGTCCACCGGAGGGCGCCACCTCAAGGAAACCCCACCATCGCCGCTCTCATACTCCCAGGTCAGAGAGACAGGAGCAGACGGAGGAGCTGCGGAGAAAGCAGAGATGGGGAGAATGGGAGGAGTTTGACATACATAATGCAAGCGGTGGACTCTAAGATGGAAACATCTGGTAAAATGTTTAAGATATGAAAGAACCTGCAGGCTGGCAAAGACATTTATGCAATGAAAAGTAATGGAAAGAACTTTATAAAATAGTTTGATGGTGAGGCAATTTCGTATGAACGAGCGTAGGAAAGTTTCATTCTTAACAGGTTTTTCTGTTGGTGCAATTTAAAGATTAAAATAGTCTTTAAAAGCAAAAGGATTTTGTTCCATTGACTGTGTATCTCGGTTCTCACAGTCTGAGCAAATGACAAATGACTCCAATGAGGCCCCTTGAACGCCTCGCAGAGGAGCCAGGCGTAAATAAACAAACAGACAAAGCTCACTTGTGCAGGCAGAAGAGTTGGCATCGCTGGCGGCCCGGTAAAAGCCGCTGCGACATTCACACACACTCGATCCCTCATGGCTGGTTCGGCTGTTGGATGGGCACACAGTGCAGGGAATAGAGCCTGAAATAGACTTAAAGTAGCCCACAGGACAGGCTGTAAGGAGACATGAAGACAGAAGAGAGGTTGTGTTTTATTAACAGCTTGCGGTTATATAAATAAAGTGATCACTGCTCCATTAGCGGTGTTCACTGCTATGAGTTTGCAGGTTTAAACTATGAAATGCTGCAGCTGCTGTTAAAGAAACAAGCTTAAATTTGGGCTCAGATGCACATACCACTATTTTTTTTTATATGGTCAGAAAATAACACACTGATAACATTCAAGCCAGTTAAGAATAGCCAGCACTTGGATTTGTCGCTGAAATACATTAATAAAAGTTCAGCTGACCAAATATCTTTTGCGCTCAGACTAGCTTCTTCTGGACCTTTCAGTGATATCACACCGTCTTTCTCAAAGCTCAGTTGTCAGTGCACTGTTGAAGTAGATAATGGAAAGTAATCTGCATGACATTCAAAGCAAAAACTTGGGAAGACCTCAGCAAGCGGACCTTCGGTTAAGATTGCTTTGTCAACTCTGATTGCAAGGTGCAGCTGATACTCACAGGTTCACTGAAAGTGCACGTGTACATCATGTGCGACGTAGTTTAAATTGAACATCTGGCATTATTCAGACAATTCAGATTTTGTTTTATGTAAGGTCTTTGCGATCTGTATTATGTGCAGCTCAGAAGTCACGAATATCAAAAAAACAAACAAAAAAACCCTCTTACTTAATCCCTTTTTATTGCTCCCCTCATTTTGTCCAGAACAAAATCAAACTGCAGTAACTGGTTTGGGGTTAAGCATCAATTTCAGCTTGGCTTGTGGTTCCCATTGGTTCAAAAGTTCATCTGAAAGGCAGCGGTCTCTTGTTTGTTGTTGGCTTAACCCGGAACTATCATTAACTTTTGTTTATAGAGGAAGTGGCCAGCAAACCGACAGTCACATACACACACACAAAGACACACACGAAAGGTCATAGTGAGCGTTTTGAAGGTGGAGGTTGACTTATTTACCTCATCTGCACCACTCTCCTCCTGGACAATAAGCAATACGATGATATTACTTACAGAAGCGTTCGTTTACTTCAGCATAAAGACTGTAAACAGGAGGAGACGGTTTAGCCACAGTCTCATGTGGTAAAAGCAATTAATGATAAATATTTATACACACCATAATTAGGAGTTTGAGTGTGTTGATTTGTGAGCTGTAAGGCTGCTGTAGGGCAGATTTGTCTCACTTTGGACAGAATTGGATGTTTTTATTCTCCTTTTGCAGTATTTATGCTAACCTGGCCTAACCGACTGCTTATATGATTTGTATTTATCGTACAAAGAGCAGCAGAGAGAGTGGTGTCAGCCCTTCTAGCAAGTAAGAGTAGAAAATATTTTCCCTAAGTGTTAAAACACTCCTTTAAAGTTTTTTAACTTGTCTAACTTGTCTGAGTTAATATCGCAACTCAAGCGTGGAAGATCGTTATTGACCTACCTAACAATAACCTCTGTAATCCCTTCATGGCAGCAGTTTTTGTCTGACGACGGTGGTCTCTTTCAGCAGAGTAATGCACCCAGTATTTGAGGAATATGTAAAGGAGTTCAAGGTGCTGTGTAGCCTGTATCAGTGTGACAGATTCACTTTCACCCTACCGAACTTCAAGGATCTGATGCTAACGTCTGGTGCCTGATACCACACGACACCTTCAGAAGTCTCGTGAAGCCCACGCCTCGATGGATCAGAGCTATTTCAGCAGCACGAGGGAGGCCAACACAATATTAGGATTGTGATTCTAAAGTTGCGGCAGAACTGTGTAAAGATATTTATTAAGTACTAAACAATCCTTCTACAGTACGGTGCCTTATATAATGAGCCACTCCTAATTTCTTTATATTTTCTTAAAAACGAGCCAGATTTTCCTGTAATTTCTGTAAAGTTATCTTGAGCATTAGTTCTCTTTCAAGGTTTTTCTTTGCACGCTGGTTGTTTTTTTTCACTCCAGTCCTTGTACATACCAAGCCATTTTTAGAGGAATATTTTTTTGCTTATTAAGCCACTTAACACCGACCTATGAATCAAGTACAAAAAGGCACCAAAGTCAAGGGATTGACCAGTGTTGTGTCTACACATAAGAGATAATTTCACAAGGAATCTATTTTAAATTGTATCGTTAGGCAATTTGCTCATCCTGGCCTGTCACAAAAGCATAATTCTTTTCCTGTTTCTTTAGACGAATCTTTAAAAATGGCAAAGAAAGCACAATTTGTTGGATTAAATAAAGTAGAGCTGCAATGTGTGCGATGTGTCCTCAAAACTTTTGAGTAAACTGGAAAAATAAATGACAAAGTGAGAAGTGACAGGTCTAAAAAACTATCTACAGCAGATAAACAGTAGCTGAAAGTCCTCAATAAATACATAATGAAGAGCTGACACAGGATCTGAGAGATGAATCTGACCCCTGCGATAGAAACAAATTGAAGAATAGAACAAAAATGGTCTCAGTAAAGGGGTGGGTGTTAAGGCCTAATTGCACAAGAACTGAAATTAAGATCAGTGCTAACAGGTCTTATGGAGTGATGAATCAAAATTTGTGATTTTTGGTTCAAATTATCAACATAGAATAGAGACAGGTACAACAACGAGTGTCTGCAGCCATCTCTAAAACGAGGTGGAGGCTCTGTCATGGTCAAAATTGACAGAATTATGAACACAGAAAAATATGATACACCATGCAAAATGACCTAGTAAGTGTTTCATTGGCAATGACAATGATCCCAAACAAACTAGCACTGTGCAGTAAAAGCATACCTGGATAGAAAAATACACAATGTAATGCTATTAGTCGTGGATTGGCCTCTACATTGACCTTAACATTATTGAAGCACTGTGAGATCATCTTGACAGAGACCAGAACAAAAAGGCAGCCAACATCCAAAGAAGAGCTTTGAATGTCCTTCATGAAGCCCGGAGAACGATTCCTGAAAACTTTCCTAAGAGAGTTTAGGCTGTGTGGTCATACCAATTATTAACTTTCAATGCTTACTTGTTAGAACTGTACAAGCTCTCTTGTTCCCTTATATAACAAATTTCCGTGTATGTTTGGACACATTTCAATAATTCGCTGCACGCATTCTCATTCTCCAAGCAAAAAATAAAGAAACAAGGGTTTTCTCAAGACTTTAGCACATTACCGTAACAGGACCACTTCATTCCTAGGCAAATATTTCCCTATTAAAACATTTTATTGGCCTTTTTTAATAAAAAGGCCTACTGTCCTCATATGTATTCAGGAATCATGTGCTGGAATTCATAATCCATTGGAACTGTCAAATCAAGTCACATTCAAGCATAAATTGATTATTTCTCTCGCTCTTTCTCTCTCATACGCACACTAACACGCACGCACGCACGCACACAAACAAATACCATTTGAACCTGCAGGCTGTGTTATATGACAGAAAAATCTGTGAAATCTGCCAGTTGTTAATGTCAACTGACCGCTGAGGTCAAGGTGACTGACACATGACTTCATGCTGCTGCCAGCCTGAGCCTCGAGTGCTCGTACTTATGAGGATTTTGAGTCCACAGCCTCCAGGTTGGTCTGCTGCCATTTTTACACTGCGAGTGTGTGTGGGCATGTGAGTGCCATTAAAGGAGTGTCGGCTAAAGGTTGCATCGTTCAAAATGTGCTCCCTTTGTCTGAAAGCTAAATGTAGAGTATGTGCGTATCCTCAGACAGACAACCTCTTGTATTGTTGAGTGCAAATGGCACACTAAAAACAAAAAAACATGACCCAGCAGTTTCATATGTTTTTGGAGCCTTACAGTACCCTCGGAGTTGGAGAATGAGAGCGAGGGCATCAGTGGGAGCAAACCCCTGACCTCGCTTATATAACCTTGTCAAGAATGCGTAGCATGTCTTAAACTTGACGTGCTAAAAGAGCGCACGGATGCATTTATGCATGCTTGGCGCTGGTGCAGCAGTGTGGGAGGGGAAGATAAGAAGGCACAAAGTGGAAAAAAAAAGTGGAGAATAAACAGATAAAAGGCTTCCTGTGTTCTCACTTGTCTCTGAGAGCGCACCTTGCTTTCAAACAGGTGTGAAGTGAGAAAAAGGAAGGGGGACTAAAATAATGCGAAGACAACAAAGAGAGAAACCAAACTGGGGAAGAAGTGAACATGGAGACGGATGGACTGAGACAGCTGTAGGATGAACAGCAGAATTATGTATATAAGCCTGAGATGATGGGTGACAATGAGGAAATTGAAAGTGGAAAGCAGCAGGAGGGCGACAACAGAGGAATAGAGAGGAATATAACTTCCTCCATCTTTTATGTCCCAGATGCACATTAGCAGACGTGTTCTCCTACAGCACTGACATGAAACATGACTTTGCTACAAAGCCTCTCATCACCAGCGTTATGAGCTCCCTCAACCCCCTCCTCCTCCTCCTTCCCCTCCCCCTCCTCTCCCGCATCCGCCCGATTTGAGCAGCCAATGAACGTGCAGAGCCCTCTGCCCTCTTGCTTGATCTGCATCCCTCTCTCAGTCACCCACCCAGCAATAAAACAGAAAGCGTACCACCATTATAAGCTCAGTCACAGATGCCTTTACATTACAAGTGTGCAAAAGTGCACACAGCAAAGTCCCAGCGAGCCCTGCCAACAAAACAAACGAGCGTCTCTGGCAATGACAGATATAAATATCGCTCGTTTGTTGAGGTGACTGAAAACTGAAAAGATGACACGATTAAGCGTCAGAAAATTAATCTCCGACTACACACACTTTGATAATTTATTTGTTTTTCATCTTTTCGAACCAAAGGTAAGGATTTTCTGCTTAAGTACAGTTAAAACTTTGTGCTTTTGATAGATGGAAATAAGCAATTAGCATTTTGAAAAGGGACCGTTCGCAAACAAACAATAGACGAGCTGAAAATGTGAATACCGATGTGCTTACAGCTTCACCCTAACTTTACACAAAGAAAAAACTGAGGTCTTATTTTTAAATATATAATACCTTTAAGTCTTGCTTCAAAAATCCCTGCCATGTTTTTATCATAATCCAGTGGATTACTAAATGAAGGGCAATGAAATGAAAAGGAGTGATGGGAAGAGGGCAGTGTGTGAAGGTACTGCATATAAACAGGAGCCAACTTTTATATGTCATGTTTTTCTTAATTTGCGGGTCATTTTAAAACAGCAAACCGCTCTGAAAGCAGTCAGGGATGAGATTAAGGTCATAAGGTCAGTTTGTGGCATCATTTATGAAACTAACTCACAACAAACACGACCGGGTGTGTTATTCGTGTGCTATTGCCACAGTGCATTGATGTTTACATGCAAGCGTGTATGTATTTACTGATAGACGGATGGGCGGGCGTATGGGGATAGGGATTAATTTGACAAAGGCTGCATGGAAAGAGAACGAGATTAGGCAAGAAGGATGACTGAAAACTGCATTTATTTTCTAAAGAGATAAAGAGATAAACACAAGCAGAAATAAGAAAGCCACGAGCTGAGTAATTTGATGTTAACATTGTACGTTGGTATGTAGATCACTGACCCAATTTCTGTCTTTTTTTCCTCTTCCTCTCCCTCTTTCATGCACTCATTCCCTCTTTTGGCTCCCAGCATAATCTCTCTCTGTTTCTCTCTCTCTCTCTCTCGCTCAGACGCACAACAAACGCACGCACACAAACACACAACAGTCACAGATGCGACCACACAACAGACTACATTCGGTAATTTAGTGGATCCTGAAAACAAGACACACACTGAATCGTGTGCTCTAATATTGTCTCTCTTCCTCGTAAGCTCCAGCAGCACTCTACCACACGTGAAAGCAAAATAATCCTTTGTTGGATTTTCACCGCTGATGCAGCGACAAAGAAAATGATTTGAAGACTCCCTCTTACATATCTTGACAAATTACTGCATTAGGCAAATCCTGCATGTTCACAGAAATCTTGGAAGGATTCAGGATTCACCGTCGCTCCCACGGTGAACATCGTGCAGTTTAACGAGGCAACCTTTTGACCTGCACACTCTTTGTCGAGCTGATGTAAACTGATTCAAAAGACAACAGTGTGCACTAAAAATGGATGTTACATAATGCAAATGTAAATGAAAGTGTACAGTGGCTTTTTTACTGAAAAAGGAGAAGTGGCAATGAACTGAACTCTGAAATTTGCTGTGATAACGTTTCATAAAGCTGGAGGATGTGCGGATTCACGTGACAGTTTTTGAGAGCCCGGCATCCCCATTTCACATGAATGTTTAAAAAAATGATTGTAATTTCTCCACCGAACTGCCCTGTGAAATATAATGAACACCATCATAAAGAGTTTTGACTCATGTAGCGATTGATTTGATATGATGTGTATGTATTCAAGCTGATTTATCACCGCTGCATGTCAACACCCTACAGCCCAGTCGATACAGTACGTCATTGATCATTTCACTCAACTGTGTTTCTCTCAGTACTTGACCTTTACTAATAGACTGGAAAATCAATTGAATTCCAGCGCTGCTGATGAGTAGGCTTACTGACGGCTTGATGAAGAAGGGGACACAACTGCAACTGGGAAAATGTAGTCGGTATATTCTATGAGACGATTATCTACTTTGTTATTTGGTGAAGAGTGTCTGTTTGGGACTAAAGCAGACTCAAAATAATGTCACACTTGCACTCGTACGTCCTCCCCTGGCCAAATGTTCTTGTTTCTCACCACAACCTGCCTCGGGGTAGTTGGTGGATGTGTCTGTGCTGAGAGTAAGGGCTCTGGGCAAAAAATCAGGACAAACTGACATGTTGAATATTTCAGGACGTAGTCTCACGCCACATAAAATATCAACATGGCTTCAAGTAAGCTCAAAGCTCCATCTGAGCATCCGCCACAATAATCTTTGTCCTAAACCATCAACAGTCGCTTAAGGGGACTCAAGCAGAAGGTGTGTATCTGAGGATGATGCACATCCAGCAGGGACCAACTCAAGCTGCCTCAAACTACAGAACTGTTTCATGTTTGGCTGAACAGGTGTAACTGTGGCTTATGCTCGGTCATGTTTCTGCCTGTCCTCTCTACGTCTCTGTCTCCCTTGTGGGATGCAAATGTCAAAGGAGAAAAACGTCCTGATGCTGCCTGGCAGAAAAATAAAATAACAGCAGGCAGCTGCTGCGTGACGTCTGCCTCTGTTCTTATCGTTTTATAAAAGACTCCAGAAGAGTTTTTATCCCGAACTGACTTCTGAATATTTTAGTGATCATATAGAACTTGGGTGTTCTTGTAGACTTACTTGTGATAAACAAGCTCATAAATAATCAAGGGATGATCTTTTAATGTTTGTCTGCCAAAGGGCCGGCTGTGTTTTTTTAAGTGTCTGATTTTTCAGTTGGATTCTCAATTTATCATCGGTCCAAATGTCGGAGTGTTGTTTTGGTGAGCCTGAAAAAACAGAATAATCAAGCATCATGCCCGCAGTAAACCGACTGAACTATGATGCCTGTGGTGAGTGTCTCTCACCAGGGATTTATTTTAAACCCATGGCAATGACAAATGGTTTCACAATAGATCTGACTTTGGGAGAACATCACAAGATGCAGCTCTTATTAATAACAAATAAACCTACTTTTTCAGTCAGTTTCTCACTAAGAGATGTGATTAAAAATGTATGTAACTGGCTCTATAACAAAGAGAAAACCATATGCGACTAAAAGTTATGGTTGCCATCTCCTTCAAAGTCTCCTTCTGACCACTTAAACATATGCATCTGTGACTCTGCCACAGATCTCAAGCTGCACCATCAACTTCACAGTCAAACTGACCTGACCTTCTTTTAAAGGATCATCACCAGGAATGAGAGATGCAGTTATAAACAGAGACTTTTAGAAAAAGCTGCAGTCTGCAGCGCAAAGAAAGCACATCAGGACTGAAATCAACCAAGACCAGTACTCATCATCTGCCCTATTCAAAGGCTGTGGCTCCCTACAAGCTCTTCCCCTTTTTCCACAATGAAATTTGACTTGAAGTGCTTTTTTTGACACAGTGGTCAAGATCCAGTGTGTGCAGCGATTGCACACCTGTAAGTGGCCAGAACAGGTCTTCCAATCAAAACATATTTTGCTGCACAAGATTACAACCTTGAAGCAGATAGGAGGCATATTTTTTTTTATAGTTTCTGCCTACAGGCCCAGCCTCTAACCTTTTTGATTGCACCTCATATGAGTGACTAGTGGCACTGTACAAAACTATATCTATACGAAAAAAAACTTTTAAAGGAGTTTTAAAAACTATTCTTTCGTTTTCTTTTGTCCTCTCATTTGAAAAAAAAAATACCCACTATTTAGTCAGGTGTGTGCAAATTTTTTAGCAATCCATTTAATAGTGTTATCAAATCTTTCAAAAAATGAACATCCATGAAGCCATGCAGTGCAAATGCATATGGACCACACTTAAGAAACGTACGTCCTTGCCATATTAATCTGGTTTTGCAAATAAAGGAATGCATGATCTTGCCTTGGATCTAAAAATAAAAAGCTATTAGTGCTGCATGTAGTTAAAGGCAATCATTTAACACCGATCGTAATTTTCCCATGAGACTGAGAGGTGGGATCTGATAATCTCCTACGTGCCCCTAAAAACGATGTCTTGCTTGAGGTGACAAGCCTGAGTGTGTGGTTGTCAGGTGGATTTCCAACAGCATTCATTTACATTGTAGGAGTTTAAATAGCAAGTGTAATGCAAATTTTTGTGAAAATTAAAATGAAATGCATTTAATGAAATGCATGGGCATATTAGTTAAGACTGGACACTTGAAGGCAGTGGAAATTAGTGTCAGTCAACTTCTTAAAGTGCTTTTCCCTGTATTTAAAGTGCCAGCAGCATAAAAAAAACATACAGCTTCAAACCAATAATTCAGTGCAGCACAGCTGATAATTTGCTCACTTTGCGTTACTATTAAACAGCCTTGATGTTTAATTTAAACACGAACAAAATGTACAAGTTGTTAGAGTTAAGGAAGTTCATGCTCCAGTTTCCAAAGAGAACAAGGATCGGCTACTGTTAATAATCGTTGACGGCTGCATTGGCAGTTAACCATCTGCCTCTTTTCTCGACGTTCCCAGGGAGGCAGAGAGGACAACAATGCCAATCCACATCATTAGTCAGTGAAGTGACCAACAAAACATAATCATTAAAAAAAGAAAGGAAAGAAAGAAAGCCGCAACGTGTTTGATCAGTCAGAGACAGTCACTGGAAAAGTCTTCGCTCCGGCAGCCGAGCAGCTTCGAGGAGTGATTTGTCAGTAGTTATCAATCAAACAGAGACAAACGCAAGTGGCAGGTCGGGTGCAGATGTAAAGCAAAAAGAGCATGAACACATTTCACAGCTGACTTGGCAGGACTGGAGGATTAATTGCGCTGCCATTAGTTAGACTTGAGGAATTACAGCCGTTGAAATTCCTGTGAGAATACAGTTTTTTGACTGTAATCCTCAGACGTATGTGGACGGGGTGAGCATCGGCGTCCCGGCGAGATACGCTTGTGTGTACTCACACATTCGCACAAAGACAGTCGCACAGCCCTGCCGTCACGCCCTCGGTACTTTTTTGCCTGCTCAGTTCTTTAAAGTCATTAACTTGCATCCTCCTATCTTTCATTCTCCTTCCACGTCTCCCTATTTTCCCTCCACTCTCTCTCTCCCCCTGCGGTTTCTGTCACTTGTTCACAGACGAGTGGCCATTACATCGCTATGACCTAAATGTGTCACAGTTCTCTCTCTATGACTCTCTCCCTCTCTCCCTCCTCTTGCTCTCTCCCTGCATCCCTTCATGTCCGTCTGGACATCTATCAAATTTTTCCCCACTTCTTGCCCCTACTATTTACACCCACTTTTAAAAGCGCAACACTTTTTGACCAGTTTTGCAAATGCTGACCTCAGTATTATTGGCCTGCCTCTCCTTTGTCTCTCTGCCTCTCCACTGAAAGTCACTGGAAGAGTAAACAGTCAATATAGCACCTCTGATTTAACAGTTTCTCTGTATTTGTCCTTAAAAGTCCTGATGCAGTTGTTAAATCCCTCCAGATGCATTGCTTGGATTGTCTCGTCCTTCTTCGTCTCATCTTATCCTGACCTGACCTGTCTGCCCTCATCTCCTTCTGGTCTCTACATCAAGCACAGCAGAGTATCGGGGTGACAGCAGCTCCATTCAGTATTGATCCAGATGCTTATCTCAACAAATATCACAAAAAAAGAAAGAAAAAGAAAAGAGAGCTGGCAGGAAATCAAGCCTGGAGCTTAAGTTTTATACGTTTAGAACCAAAGCATTGCAACAGCAGTTTGTGGGTTTATCAGATGTTTCGAGCAAGATTTTTTCTTCACCAGCCACAGTGACCTCCTGGAGTCCTGCCAGGCAGCCAGCTTTGAATAAGCGCATTACCCGAAACACCACACGATTACTTTAATAGATCATGTTTGTCCCATTCAAGCAACTAAGAGAATATATGAAAAAATAAAAGAATATCTGCGATTTTGACCTTTTTTTAAATCTGTCTCTCACAGCTCTGTGACATTTATAAAAGCCTGTGTGGGAGGTGATCTGTGACGACCATGGAGAGGACATCGACAGCCTTACTACATGCATTACTGACTATATTAATTTCTGTGTGGATAACACCGTACCTACCAGGACTGTACGGTGTTTCTCCAACAACAAACCTTGGATTACCCCAGAAATTAAAGCTGTCCTCAAGCAGAAGAGGAGGGCCTTCAAATCCAAAGACAAAGAGGAGTTGAAAAGGGTGCAGAGAGAGTTGAGGGGACTGATAAGGAATGGGAAGGAGAGCTACAGGCAGAAGATGGAGAACCAGCTTCAGCAAAACAACGTTGGTGAAGTCTGGAGAGGCCTCAGAACCATCTCAGGCCACAAACAGCAGAACTCTCTGCCTGGGAGGGATGTGAGGTGGGCAAATGAACTGAATCATTTCTTCAACAGATTTGATTCAACCATGAGACAGTCTACAACATCGGCTGCAGACTCACCCACCCCCACTGCTGCTGTTCCACCTCAGACACTTCACACCTCCTCTATTCACCCTGCTCACTCCCCCCCACCCCCAACAACAGCATCCAATACACACTCAACACAAGGCTCCAGCCTGTCTCTCTCAACCACCCAGGTTAGGAGGGAACTGAGGAGGATTAATGGCAAGAAGGCAGCGGGCCCAGATGGCATCAGCTCGAGGGTCGTCAGGTCCTGCGCGGACCAACTGTGTGGGGTGATGGAGCACCTCTTCAACCTGAGCCTGAGGTTGGGAAGAGTCCCACAGCTCTGGAAAACCTCCTGTGTTGTACCAGTGCCAAAGACTTCACGCCCCAAGGACCTCAACAGCTACAGGCCGGTGGCTCTGACATCCCACCTGATGAAGACCCTGGAGCGGTTGGTCCTGGCTCAGCTTCGGCGCCTAACAAGCTCATCACTGGACCCACTTCAGTTTGCCTACCAGCCTGGCATTGGCGCGGATGATGCCGTCATTCACCTCCTACATCGTTCCCTCGCTCACCTGGAGACCGCTGGAAGCACTGTGAGAATCATGTTCTTTGATTTCTCCAGTGCCTTCAACACTATTCTTCCCTCGGTTCTGAAGGACAAGCTGGAGAACTCTGGAGTGGACCATCACCTCACTACCTGGATTTTGGACTACCTCACCGACCGACCACAGTATGTGAGGACTCAGGGCTGTGTGTCGGACAGGGTCGTCTGCAGTACGGGGGCCCCACAGGGAACGGTTCTGGCTCCGTTCCTCTTCACCATCTACACTGCAGACTTCTCCCACAATTCCACCCAGTGCTTCCTGCAGAAGTTCTCTGATGACTCTGCAATAGTCGGCCTCATCACTGATGGGGACGACAAGGAGTACAGAGGACTGACTCAAGACTTTGTGGACTGGTGCCAGCTGAACTACCTCCAGATCAACGCCAGTAAAACCAAGGAGCTGGTGGTAGACTTCCGCAGGCACAAGCATTCTCCACTGCAACCACTGAACATCCAGGGTATGGACATTGAGGCTGTGGACAGCTACAGGTACCTTGGTGTTCATCTGAACAACAGACTGGACTGGACTCATAACTCAGACGCCCTCTACAGGAAAGGGCAGAGCAGGCTGTACCTGCTGCGGAGACTCAGGTCGTTTGGGGTGGAGGGCCCACTCCTGAAGACCTTCTATGACTCTGTGGTGGCTTCTGCTATCTTTTATGGTGTGGTCTGCTGGGGCGGCAGCATCTCTGCTGGGGACAGGAAGAGACTGAACAGGGTGATCCGAAGGGCCAGCTCTGTTCTAGGATGCCCTCTGGACCCAGTGGAGGTGGTGAGTGACAGGAGAACGGCGGCTAAGCTGTCATCCCTGTTGGACAACGTCTCCCACCCCATGCAGCAGACTGTGACAGCACTGAGCAGCTCCTTCAGTGGGAGACTGCGGCACCCACGGTGTGGGACGGAGAGATTTCGCAGGTCTTTCCTCCCCACTGCTGTCAGACTCCACAACAAAGACTTTAACTGAACAAACACACACATCCACACATGTGAAATAACACTAAGTGCAATAATCTTTTCTGGCATCGTTGTATTTTTACTCAGTTGTATATAGCATTCGTATTCTATTTTTATCTTATTGTATATTTTTATTCTATTTTATTCTACTGTATATAGTATATTATTTTATTCTATTCTGTACAGCTGTGTACTGTATTTATTCTTATTGTATTCTAATTTTTGCGTCATAACTTTTGCACTGTCCACTTCCTGCTGTGACAAAACAAATTTCCCACGTGTGGGACTAATAAAGGTTATCTTATCTTATCTTATCTTATAAAAGCATATGTCTAAGCTTTGCATCAAAGAAGCATTGATTTCTTTAGTGTCCGTCAACCTGAACAGTGTCCACCGGACTCACCCAGACAGGCAGATCCATTGAGGTTCGGCTCATAACCTTCATCACAGACGCATCCACCGACGGGCACCATCCACTCTCCTTCAGCATTGCAGTGCATGCGAGGGGGCGTGTCTCCTTGTGCCTTACTGTGAGGGACACACGTCCCAGTCACAGGCACTAAAGCAGTTGGCTCGGCACCCGAGGGAGTCGGTGGATACGAAGCTAGGTAGAGGCTCGTGGCTGGACAGCGGCGGTAGAAGATAGACACCCCCATGAGGGAAACGCAAGCTCCGCTGTCGACGACGGCCAAGACAAATCTAAGAAGAAGGGGGTCAGAGAGCATTCATAAGGTTTAGTGATGCTTTTAAATCGTGAGAAACAAAGTGTCGTACAGAAATGATTACCCTTTGCGTGTGAGGGGAGCAAAGCTGCGTGTCTTAATGTTGATACGGCTGTATCTGTTGGGCTGATACTGGTGAGGTGAGCTGGGCTCCACCTTGGAAAAACTCTTATCGGCTGCGATGGTGTCGATCTTTACCCAGCCCTCCCTGGTCTCCCTCTCCCCGCTCGATGGCTGGAGAAAACACAAATTAGACAGGAGACCAAGAAAAAAAGGATAATTATTGGTCAGGAGGAAACAAAATAGCTTAAAGAGAGTGTGGCTGACATCAAGTAAACAAGGGGGAAATTATGGAGGCACTGGTTTACATATAAATATGGTCTGGAAACACATGGTAAGATTAAAGATAAGCTCAGATCGTGCTTTTTTAGTCGCAGGCATATGCATACTATGAAGTAGTTTAGTATGCAGTGTAATCACTGACTTAAGATCTGTGCAGGTCCCAGTGGGGATTCGTGCTGAAGTCCCTGCAAAGACTTTCATCTCTGCACTGCTTCCTGCTCTTCTAAAGCCCTCCTCTGATTCCTCATCAGGCTTTGATTTGCATTTTTAAAAAGCATTTGACTTCCCCAAGGAGAAATGCATTCATCTATACAAACAGAGAATCCCTCCCACTGATGTCTCCTGATGTAGTTCAGGCAATTCACAGACTCAGTAGCTCGAAAAGCAGCAGAGGAAAAGCACTAAATTAAACAACACCAACAACGCTAAGTGCTTAAATAAATAAATAAATCATATGGGAAGTGTCAGTCTTCACTGACAACACATGGGGTTCAGAGATTTTTCCGCACTCCGTAGAAAACGTTCATTGTATGTGTTAAGGATGTAATTAGTGGGGCTGAAGTGACATTTATGGAGACCACAGTGACACTAGATTGTGCTTCGCACCAGTGTAGTCTGAGGATGGTGTCACTTTTTCTTCACCAATCAGTGATTATACAATTGCTCAGTACCATGGGACATGATAGGATTCATTGTTTTGATGGAGCATTAGGGGAATAACAATCAATCACCAACACAGCTCGAGTTTAATGACTCCGTCTGCAGGTGGCCTTGCAGCAAGCGGTGACAAAAAGTCAGGATTTAACACTTGTTCAAATCAACTGTGGCCATATGAGACTCAATTAGAGATTAGTTACTCAACTTTTTATATTTCCAGTTGATGTGTTTGTGTAGTTCTTGGAGGATGCTGAGCAGCAAAACCAAACCAAAACAAACAACAGGATATCTCAGTGCAGTCTGCAGCCCAGCATGTTAGGATTAGTGCACGCAAACTGTGACGTGACTGCCTTGCAACAAGCTTTGTAAACCCACTATTACATTTGTATAAAACTGCTAAGTGCTAGAGTAAAAACTAGATAAAGTGGTGAAAGAGTTTCAAGTGGGAAATCTGTGATTAGGAAGACTTAACAGGCTGTTTATCGTCCTAATCTGTCATTGTTAGTCTATTATATGTGGTTTACTTATTTAGAGATACAGTATGTTTATTGAATGTAACGTAAAAGTCTTGATAGTTTCTATCTAATGTATCAATGTATATTTCATCTGGATGAAATATGCAAAAGAATAAAGTTAGAATAAACAACACTGATGGAGTCAGTGAAAAACATCCATCTATCCATCCATTCGCTTCCACGGGGGGCGCTGGAGCCTATCCCAACTGTCATGGGGCGAGAGGCGGGGTACACCCTGGACAGGTCACCAGTCTGTCGCAGGGCTAACACACAGAGACAGACAACCATTCGTGCTCACATTCACTCCCGCATTCACACCTAAACAGTGCTAACCACTGTGCCACCGTGCTAACAGGTAACTGTTTTCTGTCTCGCTCATGATTGTGGAGGAATTTTGCCCCATTATTCTTTACAACATTACTTCAGTTTATTAAGATTTGCAGGCAGCTCTGTTCAGGTCCCTCCACAGCATTTCAGACCTGGACTTTGACTTGGCCATTACGACACTTTGATTCTTTTCACTTTCAGCCATTCTGTTGTAGATTTGCTGCTGTGCTTGAGATCTCTGTTCTGCTGCATAACACAGTTTGGGCTAAGCTACATCTGTCTTACATTTGATTCTCAAACTATTTGCTATACAAAGAAATTAATGTTCGACTTAATGGCCGCAAGGTACCCAGGCCTTTTGGCCATAAAACAAGCCCAAATCATCACCCCTCCTCCACCATGCTTGACAGCTGCCCTATTCAAAGGATGTGACAAGACAGAAGTCTTGCGGTTTATTCACATGTAACTTTGCAGACCTGAGCCGAGCTTAGACAAGAGCCTTTTCTCCTGGGAATCCTTCTAAACAAGCCAGTATTCTGTCTTTTTCTTGATCAAATGTCATGAACTTTAACTAGCTGAGGCCTGTAGATTCAGAGATGTAGTTCTTGGGTTTTTGCCATTTCTCTGAGCATTGCATGGTCTGACCTCGAACTTGCTGGAACATCCACTCCTGAGAAGATTGCGACGTTATCTTAGCACACACCTGAATGCTCTAGAGCAGTAAACTGCCAAAACATCTGTTTTTATTGAGCTGCTCGCACTTGTTGTTGAGCAATTAATCAAATACATTTGACTTGCAGCCTTGCTGCAACTCTTACGTCTTCTGGGTGCACTGTTTCTACAGGACTACACAGAGTCACATGAAAACTTTCTTTTTCATGTGACCATCAAACCCCAACCTGAAATCTTTAATTACCAGTCATAAAACACAAAAGCCTCAATAAATACTCACTGTTGTTACAGTTGCCATATTTAGTCTGTTTAATACTACATATGTAATTTATTTAACACTACAATTTGGCTTTTTTTTTTTTTTAACATTACTTACAGGTGGATTATTTTCAATCGAAGCTTAGTTTTATTAAAAATGTCTAGGTTAGAGTCCATCACTTGGGTTGCTGCTAGTTTCTTTTTTTTTTCCAAGATCAGATGAGTTTGTTTATATCCAGATGTTAGAAGAGTGTTTCTAGAAATACTGCCAGAACTGGGTGAGTGTTTGCTGCCAAATTAATTGTTGGGCTTGTGAGGATGTTAAGCCCTGTGACCTGAATTTAGGCTAATGCACGAGTGGCACAAGCTTAGGCAACAAAATTTCAAAACATGCCCATCAGAGGAGAAACCTTTCTTCATCTTTTTGTCATTTTTGAGCCCCGTGCAGTAGAGACAGACAGGAAACACAGCAGGAGACAGCCGTGACATGACATGCAGTCCTACCAGCTAGCTAGAAGTCAAAAATGTGCTGCTAAGGACATTTTAGCCCATGTGGTGCACATGCTTTGAATTTAGCCATCAGATTAGCTTTTCTTTTAGAACTTTTCTTTTGCTAGGTTCTGGTGCTAACCACAAACACTTTAAGGGCCCTTTTCCAACTCCAGATTATTATTCTTGAACTCTGATAATGTAGCTTTGCATTGTTCACATTTCAAAATAATTATATTTATCATATCCTGGATCTTAGTGCAGCCTATCAGTCCATCCTCTGTCTGAAACAATCAGTTTTTAGCGCTTCTCCTTTTAAGCCAACTTTCTTCTGATTGGCTATCCCTCACAATTAAACTAAGACCAGCACTGCCAAAACAAATACCAGTAAGGACACTTTTAAGCTATAAACGCAGGATATTTAGGGGAGAGGAGTGTCTCATGATTTATGAAATGAAACATCATCAATTTGCAAATTCTGAATATTTTAAAGACCACTGTGATTTTCAAAGAGTTAACACAAGAAAATGCACCTTTGAGGTTTTCATGTATTTTGAAACTCAGTTTTTTTGAAGACCTGAGATGAAAATGTGCCCATCTCTAAAGCGCCTCGGGTGAATTTCTGTTGTTTAAATGTGCTATAGGCTATAAATAAATGTGACAGTCAACACAAAAAAAAATGTTCATACTTTTTTCATAGTGCATGTATAAATAAATAATTTATTTAACACAACACACAGTGTGCTACATACTGAACTCATGGGAAAGAAACGAAGTACCGATGCTTTCACGCGAGTATCAATCCAGGGACATTTGGCTCGATCTGCCAACTTCTAGTAAAAACTTCCTGAAGCTAAACACTCAGAGCAGCCTGAAGCTGAGCTTTTGGCTCCCATATGATTGAAGCTGCCCATGTTTAATATGAGTAGCCACCACTGTAAAACTATTTGACAGGAAATTAACAACAGTATAATACATCATCTTTAGAATCAAATGCATCATCGCAGCTCATCCAGTGTGTCACCTTACCTCAGCTACCCAAGTCCTCTCCAGCTCCCTCTGGGAGTCGGCCTGCTTGTAGTATAGAGTGAGTGTCTCCCTGCAGGCGGGCGACGGTGAACGCAGGCTCGCGCAGTCTCGCACAGAAAAACGCAACGTGACGAACACCCGTGGAGCCGAGTGGCGGTACAGGAAAGGAGTAGCCAACCAGTTGTCCTGCTGACGGGGATTTTGGTTGACATTGCAGACTTCAAAGGTTCGTATGAGCTTCCCTCGGTCATCCAGGACGCTGACCTCATCCCACTGGAAGACAGAAACAATATTGTAACGATGGTTAAGTGTTATTGTACATGTTGGTTATCTTTGCACACTGTTGTTGTTCTTTTAAGATTCATGTTTGGTTGTGCTGCAGGAAGTAGGGAGGGTGGTGTGGAGGAAGGGGAGGGGGGACCTGGGTTCTGTTGTTGTGTGGGTGCCAGGCTGAAGAGAGGTGTAACACGAGGGCGCTCTCCCCTGAGTTAGCAACCCGCTTGCTTGTGCCGAATAAACGGACAAACTGAGACCCAACCGTCTGGTTCTTGAGAACGTTACATTGGTGTCAGAAGTGAAGGAAGAAAAAAGAACCCCTGAACGCCCGACACCCTGTTGCTGGCGACGCTTGCCGTTACGAGACGAGGATGTTGCCAGGCAAGATTAAGAAGGAGACGGAGGAGAGGGAGGTTCGTCCGCGCTCGCCCGCCCATGGAGTGAGGGAAACGGCGCTGCGGCTGTCTGCCGAGGCTGGATTTTCTCCAGGTTTGACTAGGCTCGGGAACTGTTCGCACAGCGGCCGCGATTCCGGCGGGAAGGAGTCGACCTCGCTTGGCGCGCCGTCACGTGATGTAAACAAACATGGCGGCGCCCAGCAAGCTGCAGCGAATATAAAAACGCCTAAGTTCAGCGGCAAGACGCCATGGGAAGTGTTTATCGCACAGTTCGAGCTGTTAGCTGTTGCAGCTGGCTGGTCTGAGGAACATAAAGCTCTCCAGTTGGCTTTGTGCCTGTGTGAGGATGCAGCTGCATGCCTGCTGCTGCTAACCGGGGAGCAGAGGGGAGATTATAATGCTCTGGTCGGAGCACTTCAGAGGCGCTTCGGGCAGTATAACCAACCAGTGCTGCTGAGGTCGGAGTTCCACAACAGACGCAGATTGCCAGGTGAGCCCCTCCGCATTTTGGCCCATGAAGTCGAGTGCCTTTGCCGGAGGGCGTATGACAGCATGCCACCATCAGTGCAGGCGGAGTTAGCTCGGGACCAGTTCCTGCAGGCCCTGAGCCCTAAAGAGCTCCGTATGCAAACTCAGCTTGCTCGTCCGGCCACACTCAGTGCAGCCCTAGAGCTAGCGTTGGAGAGGGAGATGCTTGCGGGATCCTCTGGGGGCGCTGATGACGCACACGTGGTGAGGGCTGTGTCAGCACCTGTGGAACAGACGGAGACGCCAGCGGGCCTGTGCAGTTTGGTGCAGGCGGCTTCGCTGCAGTCGCCTTCCCCTCGGGCTGGCCCACACCGCCGACCGCAGAGCTGCTGGGGATGTGGACAAGTCGGACACCTCATCAGGCAGTGCCCCAAGCTTGCAACGGTTCAGGGAAACGCCCATGGGCCCGTGTAGGCGGGAGTACACGGGCCTGGGAGAACGACATCCCCACTCCACCGCCACCCCCACCTGTTGCGGCCATCGCTGTGGGCTGGACCCAGGTTGGCGGCTTTTGCCATGTTCCAGTGACGATTGCGGGGGTGTCCTGTACGGCCCTGCTGGACACGGGGTCCAATGCAACGCTGGTCCGACCCGATGTTGTCCCACCCGGAGCTGCTGTGCAACCGACTAATGTGCAACTTAAGACTGTGACCGGTGATCTGGCCCCAATGAGAGGGAGGGGAGTGTTCCAGTTCAAGGTGGGGGACCTCGGTGTGTCTTATGCTGCCTGGGTGGCTGACGTGCAGGACGCCTGCATCCTTGGGCTGGATTTTTTACGAGCCATTGGTGGTGTACTGGACTTAGGCAAAGGCTTCCTCGCACTCCCTGATGGGAAGAAGGTGCCGCTTATTTCCCCCCCCGGTCTGCACAGCATCTGCCGCGGCGTCCACCTCCACCGCAGAGACCCCTGCAGAATCCGCCAGCAGAACAGCGAGCGGAGGAGGAGGAGAGGCTCTCAGCAGTGAGGAGTATCTGGTCAAAGAACTGTGAGGGGCTGACTCCACAGCAGCAAGAGAGTCTATGGCAGGTACTAAAAGAGTTTAGTGACATTTTTGCCCTGAAAGAAAGTGATGTTGGCTTGACACACTTGGTAGAGCACGTCATTGAGACCGGGGATGCCCAGCCTATTAAAGTGCGCCCCCGCCGCCTGCCCCTGGCTCATCAGGAGGCTGCAGACAGAGAGTTGTGTGAAATGATGAAGGCGGGCATCATAGAGCCATCTGATAGCCCGTGGGCCTCCGCGGTGGTGATGGTGCCTAAGAAAAAAAGTCCTAGGATGCGTTTCTGTGTGGACTACAGACCACTCAACAAAGTGACGAAGAAGGACTCTTACCCCCTTCCCAGGATTGATGAGTCTCTCGACTTAGTAGCCGGGTCCTCCTGGTTCTCCACCCTGGACCTGCGGAGTGGCTACTGGCAGGTGCCACTGTCCCCGGAATCCAGACCGAAGACAGCCTTCTGCACTAACAGGGGACTATGGCAGTTCAAAGTCCTGAGCTTTGGTCTTTGCAATGCTCCTGCGACCTTCGAGAGGCTTATGGACAGTGTGCTGGCTGGCGTCCCACGGCAACGGTGTCTGGTTTACCTGGATGACCTTCTAGTGCACGGGAGCTCCTTTGATGCTGCCCTGGATGCCCTGAGACAAGTGTTGGAGAGGGTGGCAGCTGCAGGCCTGAAGCTGCACCCCGACAAGTGCCACTTCATGAGGAGGGAGGTGGAGTTTCTGGGCCACAAGCTGGGTCGTGAGGGCATCAGCACGTTGGAGGAAAAAATTCACACCATTACCGAGTGGCCCACACCAGCAGACCAGAAACAGCTCAAAAGCTTCCTAGGGCTGGCGTCTTATTACAGGAGGTTTGTGAAGGGCTTTTCCTCCATAGCCGCACCACTCTTCCACCTGCTGCAGAAGGACCGTGACTTCATCTGGACCCGGGACTGTCAGCAGGCGTTCGACACCCTCCGCAGATCGCTGACAGAGTCTCCAGTCCTTGCCCCCCCTGACCCCACCCTGCCTTTTGTCCTGGACACTGACGCAAGTAATGTGGGGCTGGGAGCTGTGTTGTCGCAGGTTGGGCCGGAAGGTGAGAAGGTGGTGGCGTACTTCAGTCGGGTCCTGAACAGGAGTGAGCGGCGCTACTGTGTCACACGACGAGAGCTGCTGGCTGTGGTGGCAGGGGTGAGACACTTTAAGTACTACCTGTGCGGCACAGCATTTGTTATCAGAACTGATCATGCTGCCCTTCAGTGGCTGATGTCTTTCAGGGAGCCAGAGGGACAGGTGGCTCGCTGGCTGGAGGAGCTCCAAGCCCTCAATTTCACTGTGGAGCACAGAGCAGGGACGCACCATTCTAATGCAGACGCCCTCTCTCGCCGCCCATGTGCTGCAGCTGGCTGCCGTTACTGTGAGAAGCGAGAGGAAATAGAGCGGGAACTCACGACAATAGACGGAGCAGCACAGCTCGCCTGCAGGGCTCTTCTGGTGGTGGATGCAGCGGAGTGGAGGGCACGGCAGGAACAAGACACGGACCTGCTGCCGGTCCTGCAGTGGCTGGAGAAGGGGGAGCAACCCCTTTGGGATGAGGTCACTGGGTTTTCCATCTGTACCAGGGGGCTATGGGCCAAGTTTGCAGCTCTCAGGCTGAAGGAGGGGGTGTTGGAGCGTGCCTGGAAGGATCCTGCCACGGGGGAGGAGAGGTGGCAGGTTGTGGTGCCAAGGTCGCTGAGGTCAGCTGTGCTGGAAGCCTGCCATGGGAGCACTGGCTCCGGCCACTTTGGGGTCTCCAAGACTCTCCGCCGCCTCCGCCAGGGCTATTACTGGGGTCAACAGCGGAGGGACGTGGAGGACTTTTGCCGCAGCTGTGATGCATGTTCCTCACACAAAGGGCCACAGGACCAGTCCCGGGCTCAGCTTCAGCAGCAACCAGCAGGAGCCCCAATGGAGCGAGTAGCTGTGGACGTCATGGGCCCATTTCCTCGCACAGACAGAGGAAACCGCTATGTTCTTGTGGCCATGGACTATTTTACCAAGTGGCCGGAAGCATACGCCATCCCAGATCAGGAGGCTGAGACGGTCGCTGATGTATTAGTGGAGGGGATGTTCAGCCGCTTTGGAACAGCAGAGACCCTCCACAGTGACCAGGGGCGTAACTTTGAGTCCAAGGTATTTGCTGCCATGTGTGAACGCCTTGGGACTAAGAAAACCCGCACCACCCCACTTCACCCCCAAAGCGATGGGCTGGTGGAAAGGTTTAACAGGACGCTGGCCCAGCAGCTAGCCATCCTTACCTCAGAACACCAACGGGACTGGGATTACCATCTTCCCCTTACCCTCATGGCCTACAGGTCGGCAGTACAGGACTCCACCCAATGTACGCCTGCCCTGCTCATGTTAGGGAGAGAGCTGAGAACTCCTGCAGAGTTGGCTTTTGGGAAGCCCCCGGACGCGCCAGAAGCACCACCAGGCCGGGACTACGCAAGGAAGCTGCAGGACCGGCTGGATTCTGCACATTCCTACGCCCGGGAGCAGCTGGCGAAGGCAGGCCTGCGCCAAAAGAGGAATTATGACATCACCACTAAGGGGAGGCACTTCCGTGCTGGGGAGCTGGTGTGGGTCTACAGCCCAAAGAGAAAGAAGGGACGGTGTCCTAAACTGGATAGCAGCTGGGTGGGGCCTTGCAGCGTCCTAGAGCGAGTGGGGGAGGTTGTTTACAGGGTGCAGTTGCCTCCTAGGGGGAGGATAGTAGCGCTGCACAGAGACCGGATGGCCCCCTACAGAGGGCAGTCCCTCCCCTCCTTTCCAGAGGGACGTGTACAGAGCGTCCATGACCCTGCTCAGAGGGACCCCCGACCGGGGCTGCGTTCCCCTCCCTCGGACTCTCCACCCCAAAGCCCCGAAGCTCCGCGTCCACCTCAGGGGCTCAGGAGGTCAAGGAGGGAACGTAGGCTACCACCCCGCCTCAGAGACTGTGTCGTTCCCTCGGGGACGAGGAACTTATTGCTGGGGGGGCAGTGTAACGATGGTTAAGTGTTATTGTACATGTTGGTTATCTTTGCACACTGTTGTTGTTCTTTTAAGATTCATGTTTGGTTGTGCTGCAGGAAGTAGGGAGGGTGGTGTGGAGGAAGGGGAGGGGGGACCTGGGTTCTGTTGTTGTGTGGGTGCCAGGCTGAAGAGAGGTGTAACACGAGGGCGCTCTCCCCTGAGTTAGCAACCCGCTTGCTTGTGCCGAATAAACGGACAAACTGAGACCCAACCGTCTGGTTCTTGAGAACGTTACAATATTATGAGCTTGTGTAAACTGACCTCAGCAAAACAGAAATAAAACTATAAGCACAGGGCTCCAGAATAGGCCTGTATAAACTGTTAAAACGCCGGTATGTTTATGACTTTTCCACAGCCATGAATCTTACTCATGACTTAGAAGGCGGTTTACATTTTACAAGGTAAATATTGAACATATTGCTGCTGTTGCTGACATCAGCCTTGTCCTTCACTGGGTGTTCTCTATGGAGGCTACTTGAGATAAGTCTGATAGAGCAGTTGTTTTTTTGTTTTTTGTTTTTGCTGTAATATCACAGGAAAAGCTTTTGTTCCCTGTCCTCACTGATCTAGGTCGTCTCTATAGTGCTGCAGAGTAGGCTCTCTAATTACTTAATCAATGATTAAAAGAACAGTAATTTAATTAAACAGCTCCAGCCTTTCATTTAGAGCAACATGTTTCAGGTGGTGAAGACAAAACTGTGTTAACAGGGACGGTTCAGCTCTCACTGTGGTGAAGCCTTTGAGACTTTAGTGTTTTGGTGATTTTTGCCTGTTTGTGGTGCTTAAAAGTGACATTTAACAAGACTGATGCACAGCAGCACTTTTACCTAAATGCTTACATTGGCATACTAGCTAGCTATTATTTGGTACTTATTCTAGCATGGTAGCATGATGACATTACACAGAAAAGCTATCATTAACTGACATATTCAACTGCACCGTCTTTTTAATGTTTTTTTGTTTGTTTTTTTTGCATTTTTAATGTCTCTACACTGAAGTATTTTTGGAAATTGTGCTGTATACATGGTTTTAAATGTTGCAGAACCTGATTGTGACCTGACAACAAGGGATCTACATAGTTATTATTGATGAAAATTGCATTACGGATTCTTGCAACAAATTTAAATGTTATAGTCTTGTCCTCATGAGTGAAAACTAAACATGCTTAAAGTTGCTGAAATAAACATAATATATACAAGAACTGGGATTGTATGTGAAGATCAGATTGGTCCACCTATTGAGGATAGATGCAGACATATATATATGCTCATTATATATGATCATTATAGTAAGGTTTATCAAATGTGATAATAATTAATGCATGTAATGAACCTGTCTCCAAACACTCATGGTCAGGACTTGGACTGATTACATTCACTCTCAGATCGGCGAAGGTTTGGAAGTAATTCTGACCTAATTTATAAACGCAGACAGATTCCCAACATGTTGCATTCAGTCCGGGTTAGACTGCACCAGTTGTATTCTGGTTATATTCCTATATCAAAGCAAGTGTGCAAAGTGTGATTTTGCAGTTTTGCAGCATCTGCGTCTCTGTTTGTGGAGGAATTTCTAAATTTCTGTTTCAGATCTGTGAGGTTCTGATTCGACTTGTGTATGTACACAATACAAGTCACAGTTCATCGATGTCATATCACAAACAAACTGCATGTAACTGCCAACTTGACTCCATTCTGTTGCAAACTGATAGCAGACCTTTTTTAATCACCTTCTTGACACACCAAAGTCACTCTGAAGATGACTTGGTCCCCATCTTCAAAGCAACCAAATGTATTAAGGTCATAATTTTATCGTCACAGTTGTTGTACTTCTGGTCTTCAGCCACTGTTTTCCCTGGTGTGACTGCAGCATTAACCAATCATTTCAGCTGTGAAGTTTTGGGGAGTATGGATTTCTGTACTTTCATTCACCCAAACTTTGTTGAGATATTGGACTGAAGCGATGACCGTCATCCTTCATGTTAAAAAAAAGGATAATCAATGTATGGTTTCAAAAAGTCTGCACTGATTATATTTGTTAATCAACAGAAGATAATGTCAGTGGACCATTTCCTTAGTACAAAGTACGAAATACAGAGCAACAAGGACGCCTGTGAAAAGACATATTGATGCTAGAATTTCTTCGACGCTCAGATGAAAAATAAATTCTATTTGCAGCTGTTGCTCCGAGGTGGAGGCCGAATTATCAGAGACACATCTGAAAGAGATAAACTTTTTTTTCATGCCTTGACATATCTAAAGGAAAGAAAGAAAGAAGTTCACGGGCGATGCTGGCACTTTGCAATTTTAATATGTTACAGTAGTATAATGCTGTATTATAATAACAATTAATGCGTATTATACAGTGACATGTGCTTGTTTTTTTTCTCTTGCACTAGTTTTGGCATTTGCATGTGCGCCATTGTTCACATGTGACAGGTGGCAGACACTTGTGTGCCTGACTTAGGGCAGCTGTTGTGCAATAAAATCAGCAGATTTTGTTGCATTTTTCGGGAAGATGAATCCACGGTAGATGCGCAAATGGATGTGAGTAAAAGAGAGTCGCACATGGAGAAAATGGAGCAGCCCGGAGACAAGGCTCTGGATGAGACTTTGTAAGATGAGACAAAATGTTAATGTAGCCGCAGGGTTTAGTTTCACCAATTATACAGTGCGTTGCGTTGAAGGATGAAAAGGATCTGCTTTAAGCCTGTGTAGCCCTGAGTGACAAGCAGGGTCTTTTCTGTTGTAACACAGAGGAATTATGTATTAGGCCTCATCATTATTATTCTCCCTATGACAATGGCAAGAGGACAAAAGGTCCTGACACCCTATCAGGGTGTATTTAGAGTGTGTGAATCACTGTTTGTGCATGTTAGTGTATCTCTGCATGCTCATGTCTCTTTCTCTGTGTGGCTCTGACAGCCAGTGTGAACAGAAATCTACTGAGCATCGCACCATGAGAGAATGCATTCATATTTGGTCCAGCTGAAATAATGATAAGATCAGTGAGGAGATAGAAAGAGCCGGAGTCGCTGTCAGTCTAATGGAGTGAAAGGGCAGTTTTCTCTCTCTCAGGCTTTGGTTCACTCTGTCAGACCAGTGTATGAGGGAAAACGGACGAAAGAGTTGGATCACACCGAGCTCATGGTGGGATGCAGGGATGCGGATGGTAGAGGGAGAAATGTGGGAAAAATAGCAAACAGAAAGAGTGTATGAGCATTTTTTGTGACACGCGGCGGTGGGTGCGGTAAAAGCTATGCTGAGTATGTGGCCAGGCAGGGACTTTTAGGTGGAAAGAGAAGCCGCCGTTGTTCGTGTGTGGCATCGCGTGCAGCTCGCTTCTGTACCTTTGTGAAAAAAACACAGCTTTCATTTGTTTTCTGACCCTACACCCCCACCTCACTCCCCCTTTGTCTCCTGCCCCCTTCCCTATTTTTCCACATCTTGTTTTCTTCCTCTCTTATAAAGGAAGAAAGAAAAAGAGGAGGAAAAAAAACGGGCCAGATTGGGGAGTAGGGGGCGGATGAATCGTTATAGGGACGACTCATCTTTGTGATTTAATTTGAACCGAAATGCCAGAGAGCCACGCAACCTCTGCAGTGACAGAGGACAGGGAGGGGCAGGGCCTCGGACACAACCGTGGACACACAGACACAGATACACGCAAGCAGAGAAAGGCACATGCGCATATTTATACACAAAAACGAAGAGCGGGGAGTGAAAATAACAGGAGGGTGGAAAAAAATAAAAAGGAAAGTCTGCAGTGAGACTAGAAGTCTCTGCTGGTTTGACACTGAAGAAAAATAAGGGCCAGAGTGGAGACTGACTTGGGGGATAAAAAGAAAAAAAATGAGGCAAAGACCCAGTGGCTCTGTGGCTGTGAAGGGCAAAGGGAGAAAAAATTAAAAGAGGGAGGAAAAACAGGCAGAGATGAAGATGCTTGTCAGTACATTGTAAAAATGGGAAAGAAAGAAAGAAAGAAAGAAAGAAAGAAAGAAAGGAAGAAAGAAAGCGCAGGAAGAGAGAAAACACATTAAAGAATATCCACAGACCCTAAAGCAAAAGTAGAGATGGGGTGTGTGGAAGGGGTTAAAAAAGAAAACACACACACACACAAAGACACACACACAACCTCTCTCGCTCTATCCCCCTTTCTTGGTCTGTCTTTCTACTTCTCTCAGCTTGATGCCCCGGGTCAAATAACCATATCTCCATCTCAGAAGCACTTCTCATCCAGGGACTATAAAGGGAAAAAAAACTCATGCAAATGCTTGACTTGCTCATGCACACACACACGCACATTCAAACACAATTGGATGCTCTCCTATTAGCAGCTGCCATCATGGTTCACAAGTTCCTAACACACATGAGGCCCTAATTATTCAAACATCATGTACAATTAGGCTCTGACACTGGAGGCCAGGCGAGGGTGGTAATGTATTCCTGCCAGATGTTGGTTAGTAGCTATTAGACTCCATCCTGACAATAGCTGGTCACAAGAGTCAACTCAGTTTTGTTTTGTTTGTTTGTTTGTTTTTGCCAAAAGTAACAAATAAATGTTTAGCATTCAGCCTGTTGTGGTTGAACAGGTGATGTCCATTTCAAACGGAGTCTAATAGATGCATCATTGTAGTGTTTCAGTAGGAAGGGTGTAACTACGAGCTGTATTAGAACTGAGATGCAATCACAAAGAAATAAATGAATTTAACAATCGGATTGGCCCCCAGGAGTTGACCCTCGCACAGTCACGCAAGTGACCTCCTCCTTCCTCCCCCAAACCTCCATACACACACACACACATATATTTACACAGCTCAAGGCAAAGCAACAACCTTGAATACAAATCAACTCAAAAGGGAGATGGGAGATCTACGGCTCAATCTGAGAAGTTTAATTATGAATGACGACACACACACACACACACACACACACACACACACACACACACACACACACACACACACAGTGGAGTAGAACAACAGATAAAAAGAATTGGGGGAGCATTTAGACCAGGGGTGGCCAACCCACGGCTCTCGAGCCGCATGCGGCTCTTTGCCTGGTTTCATGCGGCTCTTACGTTCATATCAAAGTTTATGTTTGTGTTTTGATTTTTTTTATGTTGTTGTTTTAAAATGTGCGCGTTCGCTTCGCTTGAGTTCAATACGGTATTTTTCATCAAATGCGCATGTGTGTGAGATGAAAATACCGCAAAGTTTCCCAGTAGGAGCAAGTTCGCCCTTAAAATGGCAGGAAAAAAATGCACAGCAAAAAGAAAATATGAAGATGAACACAGGACGTTTTTAACAGAGTGGGAGAGTTTATATTTTTTTGTTGAACGCAATGGTAAGCCATTCTGCCTTATATGTCAGACGTCATTAGCGCATTTCAAAGCTTCAAATCTTCAGCGCCACTTCAGCTCACTCCATGCTAACATCGACCAGGAATTTCCAAAAGGGACTGAACTTCGCAAGCACGAGTTGGCCACTTTGAAAAGTCAGGCAGAAAAGCAGATACAGTTTTTCCAAAAATTTACGAAGCGGTCAGAGACCATAACGCTCGCATCCTATCAGCTGGCTTGGAACATTGCACGGGCTAAAAAGCCATACAATGAAGGGGAGTTCGTTAAAAAATGCCTCAGTGATGTTGTTGGAATCTTGTCTCCTGAAAACGACAAATTAAAACGCATGGTATCAGACGTCCAACTGTCCCGCCACACTGTTGAACACAGAATATCGGACATTAACACGGCTATTGAATCACAGTTGCACTCTGACCTTCAAGCATGTGAGTATTTTAGTGTCGCATTGGATGAGAGTTGTGATATACAAGACAAGCCTCAGTTGGCAATATTTGCACGGTCTGTTTCAAACGATTGTGTGATCAAAGAAGAACTCCTGGATATTGTGCCATTAAAAGACAGAACCCGTGGCATAGATGTGAAAGAAACCATGATGGCTGCATTTGAAAAAGCAAATCTGCCCATAACGAAATTAACTGCAATAGCCACGGATGGAGCACCAGCCATGATGGGATCTGTGAACGGGCTTGTGGGGCTGTGCAAAGCTGACCAAACTATTCCTGACTTTTGGAATTTCCACTGCATCATCCACATGGAGCAACTCGTGTCTAAATCATTGAATTTAGATAACGTCATGAAGCCTGTGATGGAAATCGTCAACTATATCCGCACACATGCGCTTAACCACAGGCAATTCAAGAATCTCATCGCTGAGCTGGACCAAGGGCTTCCAGGTGACCTGCCGCTGCACTGCACTGTGAGGTGGCTGTCAAAAGGCCAGGTACTCTCTCGCTTCTTTGAGCTTTTGGATGCCGTGAAACTGTTTATGGAAAAGAAGGACAAGGACTATCCCGAGCTCTCGGACCTCAAGTGGATTATGGATCTGGCCTTTTTGGTCGACATGCTGTGTCACTTGGACAGACTGAACCTGACCCTGCAGGGTAAGTTAAAAATGCTCCCTGACCTAGTGCAAAGTGTGTTTGCGTTTGTCAACAAACTGAAGCTGTTCAAGACACATATTCAAAAGGGAGATTTAACGCATTTTCCCACTCTGCTAAAAGCCAGCGGGCAAGTCGCCAGTGCTGCCCTGAGTAAGCAAAGAGCCAGATATGCAACGCTGATTGAAAACTTGCACGAAAGCTTCGTGACCCGGTTCCATGATCTACAATTGAAAAGGCCACAGATTACGTTCCTCGTCGACCCATTTAATGCAGAGACCGGCTGTTTGAAAGTCCCGCTAGTCACAGATGAAGCTGCAGCTGAGTTGGAGATGATCGATCTTTGTGAAGAGGACCAATTGAAACCTGCTTTAAGGGAAGGGACCATTGAGTTCTGGAAAAGTGTGCCAATGGAAAAATACCCCAATGTCAAACGGGCTGCGCTTAAGATACTGTCAATGTTTGGGTCAACATACGTCTGCGAGTCTGTGTTTTCTACCCTAAAACATGTGAAATCAAAGCATCGATCTGTTCTGACTGACACACATGTGAAAGAATTGCTTCGAGTGACAACAACGGAATACAAGCCAGATTTAAAGAGGATTGTTCAAGGCAAGGAATGCCAGAAGTCCCACTAAACAACATGCATTATAAAAGTAAATGCTATTGTAGATTATTATATTTTTGTTTGTGGACTTGGTTGAACTGAGAGTTTGTGTGTGTGAGACAGTGCACACAATGTTCATTGTTGAAAATGACTGGCCTGTGGTTTTAGTACTGTAGGAGTCCATTTCTGTCATTATCATGTTGGTGTGTGACATTTACAATAAATCTGGCTGAGCAGAGGTGTGTGTGTGTGTGTGTGTGTGTGTGTGTGTGTGTGTGTGTGTGTGTGTGTGTGTGTGTGTGTGTGTGTGTGTGTGTGTGTGAGTGTGAGAGAGAGAGAGAGAGAGAGAGAGAGAGGGAGGAAAGGATGGGTGATGTTCATGTGTGCCCATGCGTATGATGTGGCTCTTTGCGGTAACACAGTAAAAAAAAAGTGGCTCTTGGTCTCTGACTGGTTGGCCACCCCTGATTTAGACCTTCAAGGTTATCTTAAAGGAAAGGTGAGTTCCTGCCCCGTCTAAGACTGTGTTCAGCGCACTTGAGGCATTACCAGTGACATATGCCAGCCATTCAGGAAGATAATAATCCTTACCTCAAGCCATAACTAAACATAAAGCATTTATAACCTAATTCTTAATAATCTTTGATCTGCGACTTCTGTAAACTCCAAGTGCTGTTGTGGAGGCCTGCTGCACATCTCAGTCACTCTAATCTCTCCACTATTCAAAAAGTCCCAGAAAGCCCCATCCATGCTTGATTTTTATGTGTGAAAGTGAAAAGATGGTGGGGAGTGGATTACATTCATCAACAGATGTTGATAACCAAACAAACTGATCATTCATGAAGGCAGTCGTCTGCATATGTTTGTTGTTCTGGTCTTAAAGTGTTTTATTAACTGAATGTACAGTAGCTCAAACCTAATATACTGAATAACAAGGCACAGGTGATAGAAGGACACAGGTGGAAACAATCCACGGTGGATGCATGATGAGGTTGGGGAATAAAATCCCAAAGGCGTGAACGGAACAGGAAGTAAAACTAGAGCAAGACTCTGGAGAAAACTCACCTTCGAGGCACAAAAGAAAGAAATGAACGATAAGTGGCTAACACTGAAACATGAAAGGTAACATTAATATGTGATGACAGACCAGAGAAACTGGAAGAACCACAAAACCAGCCAGCGTAACAAACCAAAACACAACACAGACAAAACAAAACCATGACATGTCTACAGATCTGACATTTCCAATATCTTCAATCTGTTCAACCTCACCCAAAAGACTTTTATCTGAGTTTAGTGACTGGCATCTAATGAATTTTGAAAATCAATCAAGATTTTCTTGTTGTTCAATGAACATCCTTGGCTTTCCATTATTTTCTAACCCGCATGTGCCGAGCAATAAATCCAGAGTGTAAACAGCAAATCGATCAGTATTAAAACGAATATCAGTTGCAGTCCTGTACCATTTATCACCATTATCGATTTAATGTCTAAACTTTACCACCAGCTGCCTGACAGAATGATGAAAAACGTTATAAAACTAAATGTATTATTTCATAGCATCCTGTTTTAAGCCCTCATTAGCATTACAGCACAAGGCCCGACTAACAATGCGATTATAACCCGACACTTCAAACATCAGCATGTGCGACACGTGTATAACACATTCTACAGATGGCTTTAATGCTGCAACAGCTGGAAAACGCATTGACACTCAGCTCCCTGCTTACCCCCGTATCTGGATAGGTGATCCAGCCCAGCTCTGAGGTAGACTCTGTTGTGTCCAGCAGCATCACTGTGGGACGAAGAAGCAGAGACAAAGATAAGGTTAGAAAAAACAGACAGGAAACAGTTGCGTATGCTTTCATTTTAACGCAAAGAAAACAGGCAGACGTGTGCGCGAGCTTTCAGTTTAAACTTTGATTTCAGCTCAAGAATTTAACTGAGAAACGGAGTCGGTGCTATAAAAGCTAAGTGACTGTTAAACAGAATTTGTAATCATGAGATATTCTCTGAAGGACTGAAAACCAAATAGTGTGTGAGGCTGTGAGGCCATAAAAACATATAAAACACGGATTTGCTCCAGTGAAACTGAAGCAGAAAAGCACTTTGCAGAGTATCCCTTTTGAAGGCGGTTGTATAATTAATCCTTTTTTTTCCTTTTGTAAAATACCACAAGTTGTTGGAACCATTAGTCCCATTTTCTTTGATTTTTCTCCCACCACATCCAATAAAATCCAGGAGAGCTCCAGCTGTGTGCATCTGTCAAATTTAATGACTGCTATAAAGTGATGATGCACTCTGGCACACTATTCTGGTGTTTGAAAAATTAAACTGATTGACCTGATGGGGCACTGTGATTAAAGGTCAAATTTCCCAACTTTAAAAGGCCATAACAGTTACTGTCACGATTTGTTGAAACTTGCCGTGCTGATGCTTTTCATAGCTTGTCCCAAAGGGAACCTTCGTCATGTTTCGGGGGGGTTAATATGTTCTGTGTTCCTCTTTTGTTGCAGGTTTTGCTCATTAACCCTGATCAAGAGCGAAAGCACAAGAATAGCATATGAGTTTTATGCTGGAGTGTGTTTTCCCATAATTTGCTTTAAGTGCTTCAAAAAGCAAGCTGGCAAAGAAATTACACACACAGACACACACATGCAAAGTGACTTTAATGCTGAGTGTTGCGTGCTGACACATGGCAGCTTCCCACACAAAAACTGAAGCCCTTGAATTTTCCATTAGCATTCCAAAACCGTGGTGGCTGCCGCTCCTTCAGTCTGGCACAGTCTGCGCTCGGTGCTGTTCAAGAGCCACTGACTGAACGCGGGCCAAAGTTTGTCGTGTACGCAGAGGTACCAAAAACATCAGACTTCAGATTTGGATGCTTGCACAGATGGAGGTAATGGAGGAAAACGCTCAGTGCCTGATTGCATCAAGCACAACGCTAATCAACTAAAGGGCTGTAGACACGTATACACACGAGACATTGTGGGAGGCCGGCGGCATTCGCCTCTGTTTACAAATAAATAATTCTTCTCATTGTCGTTATACAATTTTTATGTTTTTGCTTCCATTGCGTGTCACACAATAATTCACCAGAGAAAAGGGGCCTCTCTTTTTTCCTGCCTCTCTCGCTGACAACCAGACAAAGGGTGGCGGAAAAATATTATCTACATAATCAGCACTCGCACACGGGCATTTGAAAAGGTTCCCCGGTCCACCAAAACACCAATAGATACATTGTGTCTCTCTCCTTCTGCCAGTCAAACACAGAAGTACCCAGTGGCACCGTGAGCACACTCAATCCTGCCGCATGCCCCAATAAATAAAACAAATAATAAGAAAACTACATTATTTGTGGCTCATGACATGAATCGACCCCACCCCTACTGTTCTCTGACTGCTCTGTAAACAGATTTTTTCGGATTATAGTCACAGATGGACACCCCGCAAATCTGTGCTTCAAGCCTTCCTTTCCCTCCTCTCTTTTTCCCCCCTTTCCAAACCCCTCAGCCTGTCTATCCGTTTTCACCCACTGGCTGGTCTTTATGTCACTCTTAGTAAATTCACACATTTTTCCATGGAAGTGCTCCAGGATTTGGAGTGATATGAATTGTATCAAGAAGAGAATACAAATAGACTGTGACAGCTAAGGATTATATGCAGCCACAGGCATCAGAATAAACAGTTTTTAGTGCCGCGCACGTCTGGGAAGCTTGGCTAGTGGAATTTTTGAGGCAATTGGGATAAAATCAGCTAAAGGAAGAAAGCTAAACTCACCAAGCCAGGGATGCTTAAACCTCCGAATTTTGACAGTATCCACCAGTGAGACACCTTTCATGCTTTGTTTGACTCTAGCTGGAAACGGTGTACAATTCCAGCTGTGCGTGATGGCATGCAAACTCATTATTGATTAGTTTCTTGGCCCTGTGAAAAATAATCTTCAGTTTGTCAGATTGACTAACATGTTATATGTAACCTCATTAAGCACCATTTGATTTATATCAGATAAGCAACAGACACAAATGCTGCAAAAGTGTCATTCCAAATTCAATTAACCTTCTGCTTCAGGGCACAGTCATGCATAAATAACACGGAGCAAACTATTTTTGACATTAATATTTATGCCTCTACTATTTAGTTTCTTGTCGCTGGGCCTTGGGGACAGAGGTCCTTACATCGCCTCCGCTCTTTCTTCCCGGGATAAACCTGTACATGAAGATTACATGGAGGAGCGTTCAAAGTGCTTCATGCATGTCTCGTTGCGTGACATTAGCATGTTGAATAATTCACCATGACATCCTAAGATTAGCATTGAAGTGGTGTGTTATGCACACCTTTCAAAGATTAGTTGGAGCTTGGGCACCGTGGCTCTGGTGCGCGTCTGTTTGTGTGTGCGTGAGACAACCATGAACAAAAGAGAGGGACATTTACTGGCAGGTCCACTTGGCAGTAAAAGCCCCTTTATTTAACTCTCAGACAGCCCACTCCATGTGCGCAGAGCACTACAGCATCTCCGTTATTGGTCCATCCGATGGCTGAGATGCTCGAAGTTTGTCCCTGACAGTTTGACGAAGTGCTGAGTCTGCAATCTGAGCCTGAGTGCTGCGTTAATGCACGCTGGCCTCTTACGTCTTCCTGTTCCACTCTGATTTTTTTTACTCGCTCTGCTCGATAACTCTACCTCCATTTTGTCCCTTGTCCCTTGTATCCTCCTCCTCTTTGCATGTGGATATTATTCCTCCAAAATGTGACAGTAGGGTCTGTCAGATAAAGAGAAACACTCTTCTCCGTTACTGATGGCAGCTCTGCTGTTTGTGTGGAAAGTGGTTTGATACTCAGAGAGAGAAAAGGGGGAGACAATATAGTAGACAAAGCATCATTATGGAAGGAGAGGCTGGCGGGATTGTGTTTGCGCATATGAATGTGTTTCTTTTGCTCTTTCCCCCTCTCTTTCTGTCCACGGTGTGGGTGTAAATGCTCTTCTGCCTTGTTATAGAGGTGACCTGCATTAGTTCATGAATGTCCCCTCCGCCACTGGAGTGCTCACTTCAGCTGAGTGACCCTCTCTGCTCTCTCCATCCATTTCTCTGAGTCCAACACTTTTCCTCTCTGTGCAGCCATGCATACACCGACACTCTCCAGTGCTAAGTGTAGTGCCGTTGTTCATGTCACGCCTCTTCGACAGCAGATGTATGCTACTTTAACGCCAAATTTTGCAAGGCAGTGGAGCCCCTCCTGACTCACTCTGAAAAGAAATTTGCTGTAAATATTAATGCCTACTAGAGGGATCCGAGTGTAAATTATGCCTTAACACCAAAGTGAATGCACCAGCAGAGAAGACATAGTCAGCGAGCTCACAGGTAACAACACGTTACAGAAACACACTCATGCACACACACACACAAAAAAATTCCCACAGTGCCTGCAAGCGTTTTGAGCAGCGGTCAGCTTGTGTTTTGTCTTTTGTCCACTCATCCACCCATCTCCACCCTTTCTTGATACACTCCAGATGCTCCCTCCCACAGACAGTCAGTCAAGGACAAGGCCCTTACCAAACCCTCATTACAAACAACCACAGTGAGAGAGTGATACGCCAAGTCAGAAAGCGAGCAGGAGGAGGTTGGACGAAAGGAAGGAAGGGGATTAACATGTCTCCAGAAATAAGCATGTACATGTCAAAGGGAGTTATCTCAAAAAAACTGAATGAAAGCGCAGCTGCACCAAAGAGCACAAACAACCAGGTTAGATGATCAATCCCTACGTGCAGGCAGCAACAGGCACAGGTAGGAGGACACATCAAAACAACTGACTCTCTGTCTTGATTACAGCATGTTTGCTAAAGTAAAACTGGCAGACATGAAGATTTTAAAATTATAGTTTGACTTCTTGAGAGAAACAGTTATTTGCTTTCTGTCAATCTTGTTGCAATAAAAACCTGTTTTAGTTGTTCAGGCAAGCTCGCAGGCAGATTGAAATAACAGGCATTAGTGGGATGGTGGCAAGCAGCAACCACTGCAGTTGAAAAAATGAAGCCAGCACAAAGTGCCAAAAAGTGCAGCTCAAATGGCTGACTCCAAACGTGACTGAATCCTCACAGACGCCATGTTAAAATGTCCAAATAAACATGTTACAGGCTGGTGCAAAACACAACAGCTGGATGGACTTTTTTTTTTTTTTTCAAATTTTCCAGTTTAAAATGTATTTGCTTTTATTTTCTAGCAGTTATGCAGCCAATGTGTCACCTCAGCTAACTAAATTGGACTTTTGTTGTGTTTGTGCTGTTTGGGCCTTTTACATGTTTTTAGAACAATTATCTGACAGTTAAGAAGAAGTCTGTGCTCCAGTTTTGATGAGTGAAATCCTAATGTTTTATTTATTTAGCTCGCACTAATCAGGTATCTTTAAGGTATCCATACAGTCTATGGATGCACATTGCTAAGCTAGCTAGCTAGCGGTACTTGATAACTTAGCACTCTAAATATAGTCAGTTCTAGCTCCAAAAACCAAGATGGTGACGTTAATGGGTCTCTCAACATTCCTGGAAGAGATTCATAGTGTTTCACTTTGTTCTTCACACTGAAAGTGCCACAAAGAGCTGTAACAAATGAAAAAAGTAAGCTTGGGAAAGAAGTTCAAACCCAGCTTACTTTCACACTTCTTCATAGCTGGCCAATCACAGTGTGAAGTGGGTGAGAATATTGTATTGTCAGTTTCAGAAAGTCACAGAAATGGTCCGACAAAGGCCTCCAAATCTGAAGGTGGTAAGGAATATATGACTAAATAAATTGTAAGTGAACTAAATTTAAATGTGGAGACTGACTCTTATGTCTGGTGTTAAATAGGAGACACAAACTGCCACTTAGCTTAGCTTAGCAATGAAGGTGGAAGGTGGGTAAAATCTGCATGCCAGTTCTCAAAACCTCATAACAAAGGATTTGTTATGATCTAGCCTTTATTTTTGGCTAGATCTTTCAGGATTGATATACTGTGGGTCTGGCATGTTGTATTTCAAGGCCAGGGTAGCAGTTTCCTGTGTGTCTGTGTGGCACTAAGGCAAGCATCTGCAGGTTCTGATTTAATGTCTGCAGTGCAGACATGAGGGTGGCATCAATTTTATAACCTCAGTATTGTGACAAGAGCAGATAAAGGTATAACCTACTAAGTTAAAAGTATTTACTCTTTCTTTATGTCTGTATCTAATAATTTTATATTTTTTGTGTTTAATCTACGTTCACATTCACACCTGAGGTTGCCCATGGTAACCCCATGCAGCTCTTTGTGTTGTGGAAGAAGCTGGGGAGAATGTGCAAACTCCACGCAGCAAGCCTCCAATCTTGATTCAAACCCAGGACCTTGTTGCTGTGAGCTGACAGTGCTAACCACCACACCGCCATGCCACCCTGCATCTCACCCTGTAACAGCAGGGAAAGGCTCCAGCAGCCCTGAATTAGGTAAGCAGAAGGAAATGAATGGATGGATCTGTGCCATAGATATGTCATAATTGCAAAAAGTATTTGACATGCAGAAATATGACTAAACGTCATCCTCAACCAGCACACGATTAAACATGTTGCCAACTCCACTACCGAGGTATAACTCAGGTGTAACTTTCTCCTCTTCTTTGATCAAAGGACTTGATTTTAAAGTCAGGAGCAGATCAGAGATATTTCACTTGTTCATTTTTGTCTGAGAATTTCAACGTTTTGGAAAGACAAAAACAATCGTGATACAAGTTTTTACTCATCCACCAGGTCAAAAGTGACGAATGCTAGGGGTATAGTTAGAGTTGAGCTTTGTTAAATAGGCAAATGTCACCTTTCAAATAAAGTTTCATATAATTATTTTGGCATAACAGCTTCAATTTTAAATAGTTTTCACTTAATCCAAATAAGTAAAAGTACTATAAAAAGTGGGGGACATTAACCCAACCTAAACCCTACCCCTCACCCAAACGCTAAATGTTTTGCTAGTGGCATGTTGGTTGTTAAAAGGATAATAATTCACTCGAGTGGAGTAATGTGTACAAAGACAAAAGCGTAAAAGTTTCTTCTAAACAGGCTTGACTCCTCCATTAATAGATATCCAGTTACCACCAAAAACAGAAGCCGCAAACATCATCTTCTCCACCCTCAACCCTCAACCCTCACCGCTGCCAGATGAAGGAATGCAAGAGATCAGTTTAATTCAAACCCACTGTGTCATTTCTCATTAGTGAAGCCTTCAACAGCCTAACTCAGCTCTCTGTCCGTTCGGTTGGTGCCAGCACCCAAACTGCCAGGCAACTGCTTTAATGTGAAATTCAAAACTAAAAACTGCATTCCAGTGTTACAGCAGCCCATGCCACGTGTTCATCTTTTAGTATTTTTTTATTTTTTTTGGCTCTAACTCGTTGCCTGTCCACACAGGCGTATTATCTGTGACGCTATCTGCCACGACATTGCCTGGCTCAAAGCGGAGAGTCTTGGCTGAACCTCTTATATCACAAATGGCAGATGTGTCATTCATTTTAATAAAAGTGGCCTAATGTCATTACAAAGCTCTCAGCATGCTGGAACTAAAAATAAAGCTGGGTCACAGTTAAGTGTTGTAGTGTCAATGATGGGTTGAGTTGAGTCCTCCACTTCCCACCAGCATGTGATTTCTTGGTTACTGCAGCCCCGTGCACATGCAGGATGGAAGGACGGGCGCAAGAAGCTGCTGAGGGCTTTTCGCGGCATCCGTTCTGCAGCACTCCCACTGTGACAAGCATGCCATTTATTTTCTTATCACACTTTCTCTAGTTGATCATGTCCTGAAAGAGTGGCTTATTACGCCTGGGATAGGGAGGGCACTCTGCCTAATTAATACCCAGTTAAAACCAGAGACAGCAGGAACGATGGCCCAGATGACCTTAGAGTGAGAATGTCAACATGGCTTTAAATTTATGCAGTCTGGTGTTTCAAGAAGGATTCATGTCCTTTATTTAATTTAAAGCAGCAGTAAAGCAGTATGTATAGAGTGGCTAGCTAAAAGGATCTTACTTGCAGAAAAATGGCCTCTTACATCATTACATCCATAATACTGATGCATCAGTCTGTAAGCAGCATTGTAATGATGTAGCTGTCACAGTATTTGAAAGCAGGACCAAAATGCAGGACCCAGGCAGACACCAAATGACAAAAATGGACCTTTATTTAGCTGGCAGTCCAACTCCCAAAAAATAAAAGTCCAAAATGAAAACAAACCGATATCCAAAAGGCCATCATAGGGAGCCAGGCAAGATTGACAGATGCTATGACAATGCTTCACAGTGTAATAAGGGAAGTGGAAATCAGAAATAGGTGCAGAGAATAATGACAGTCAAAAGTCAAAGTCAAACAAAGGTGACAACAACTTCCAAAGTTAAACAGGTAAAAGCAAAAGAACCCAACAAAGTAAAGAGAGGCAAGAAAGCAGAATAGCATAAAGAAATCAAAACAGTGGCTGCCGGTGGAAACTGCGCTACTGTTGGCTGAAGGTAGAGAGGGATGAGAAGATGAAGTCAGAGAGGCAAGCCTGCGATGGTTCGGACATGTGCAGAGGAAAGATAGTGGATATACTGGACAAAGACAGAAGGAAAAGGACGATGGCTGTAGTGAAAGAGGACATGCAGAGGGTTGGTGTGACAGAGGAGGATGCTAGGGATAGGGTGAGATGAAAGGAGATGATGCACTGTGCCAACCCCTAAAGGGAGCAGCCGAAGAAAGAAAAAGAAGAAGGAGAAGGATAGCTAACTCAAAACGTAACCAACAGGGAGACAGTAGGTTTTTATACTTTTATAGTGCTGGTGTAGGTTAGTGGTAGATTCACAGCACATTTGAAGGGCGATGAAACAAAGTCTTTCTGTACAAATTAGTTTTTTGACATTGAAATGTTTCAGATGTGATATTTAAATGGTGCTATTTGGTAAAGTGGTAACAGCTGGCTGCTTTTTTTGTAAAAAGTTATGCAAAAATTTAGGGAGATATTTTATAACATCATAAGGGTTTTTTTTGTAAAATCTTTATGTGAAGCCCTGCAATAGACTGACAACCCGTCCACTCACCCTATGATGGTTGGGATAGGCTCCGCCCATCCTCACTCCCAACCGATGGCAGGTTATGGCTGCCCCTCCCTGAGCCTACTTCGGTTTCTGAGTTTTTCCTTCTCAGTGTTGGGAAGTGCTTGCTCATAGGGCGTAGTCTGATTGCTGGTGTTTTCTCTGTAATATCTTCCTCTACCTCTTTACCTTACAATACGTATTAGATTTGGAGCTATAGAAATAAAATGGAATTGAATGGAATTAAGTGTAGGGAGTTAAAATATATTGCATTTTTTTCAGAAATGTAATTAAGTAGAATTATAGAAGAAACATTTTATTTTACGTTGAGAGAAATGCATGAATTCATTAATCAATGTTGTCGTTAAAATAAAAAATCGATACATTTTTTGAGCAGCCTGTTGCCATCTGATATTCAGAAGAGATTACCTTTTCAAGGCATGAAACAAGTTTAACTAACAGTGCAAGGTTAATTCCTGGAACTGCATAGTTCAGTGAGCATCGCTGCAACTCCGCTCGTCTATGACAGAAAGGGCCGGAGGGGCATCAGGTGTGTCTCCCGTTCAGGCCCTTCCTTGGGTGTGAGGTGTTAATCCAAAGTGAACACGCAATCCTCAACACAGATTCGTAAGGTTCAGAGGCTCCACATCAACAATGCATGTGGGCGAATGGAGCAACACTTACACATGGCTGCATTTGAGAGATGCAAATCAGTTGTCGCTCACTTGTGATTTGTCTTCATGAGAAGCGGCAAAGATTTAGGTTTTTTTTAACCTAGAGGAAACTATTGAAAAAAATGACACTTCCTCATATCTTGTGACATAAAAATAGACAATAATTCGGATTTTTGATGCAGATATAGTGTACTTGAAAAGCAGATGGATCACATTTCACAATAGAAAGAACGACTTTAAAAATAGTTAACGTGCAGCTATATCCAGCCGGTCCAGACGTCATTTGCTGCGACGAAAGCTGAGGCAGATGCCAAACCGTCCATTCACGATGTAACTGGATGTTTCACTTCATGTGGATTTATAGGGACGCCCATGCTACTGGGTTAATACTGTATTATGTCGAGCTCTGTTTCAATTACACAGTCAGTATGGGCTCGTTACACTGCCCGGCCTCTCTCCTCGCAGTCATTCTGTCTCATCTTAGTCCAAGCCATCTGTTACAAGCGCGGCTCGAATCCACGGCGTGAGGCTGACATATAAGTTACCACTGTAACAGACTATTACTGACACACACCTCGCAGTAAACTAAAGCCAAAGAAGAAGATGAGCGCGAACAGGTGCAGCTCTTTGCAACATAGAGACATATCCTTTGAAAGTAATTGCGTGCTGACTGCTGACACCCTCTCTAGTGCTGGGGACAGGGTGTAGGAGCGGGAGCTATGTATAGGCCAAATCTAAAGGCATGCATGCACCTATAGCCAAACACATATGGAGACGCACACACACACACACACACACACACATATATGTATATATACACATGTATGTATATACACTTATATGTATATATACATATATGTGTGTGTGTGTGTGTGTGTGTTTGGCTATATATATATATATATATATATATATATATATATATATATATATATATATATATATATACACACACACAAAGCCAGTTTGAGTCATCATGTTTTTGCAGGTTTCTCAAGTCAGCCCACTCTGATCTGACAGAACACTTCATAGATGGAGTCTCACTTAATTATCCATCTTTTTAGACTGTCTGTCACTCGCTCTCTTTCTCTTTCTCTCTCTCTCACACACACAAACAGTCACTCAGTCTTGCACTTTTTAAGGCATACATTCTTTCCATTTATGTAAGCAAAGCATTAAAAGTTACCAGGAGAGAACTGGAGAAACAGGAGAAACAGGAGACACGCTTTAAGGACACCAGTGCAGAAGAAATAAAAAAGGGGGGGAGGCAATGACAAGAAGAAGAGGGGGCCTGCGGCTGTCACATCCATGAGATCATGTGTGACACGGGAGGGGGGTGGTAGGTCACCGAGTGCATAGCAAAGAGAAGGGGTTATGCGGCTTAATATTCATTTGTCTTCTGCCTTATTTCCATATCCTTTTGTTGCCGGATCTTGATAGGTCCTGGCACGCACCTGGCCCTTCCGTGCCAACAAACTACTATCTGATGTGCTTCTACAGTGGTGCACACAAGCATCTGCATGCATATTCACGTGCACTGTTGCTTTGAGACACAACACAGAGCCCAGAAAACTAAGGGCTGTCTAAGCAGGGGTAAAGCTGGTAATTATTCCGGGGGTCCCAAGGTGCAGGTGGAGGACTCATAATCCAGGGTGGCTTGACTCGTAGCGTGGCAGACTAATGTGCCACAGTTTCACACATTGTCAAAGTCCCATTAATTCCCACAGAAGCTTGTTCTTAGAGAGCTATAACAGTTGCATACTAAGTGCCCATCCTTCACTTGTGGACTTGTTTCAGGAACGTGATGAGAGCGCTGTACAAACACGGCATCAAGCTTTATGACCACACACACACACACATACACGCGCGTGCAGTCACAGGTTTGACGTGAATAAATGCAATCAAAAGTTTGGTTCTTACCTTCCTCAGCTGAGTTAGGCTGGAAAAACAGACAGAGAGACAGAAAGACACTCCACATCTCCACTACAGAATGACACTGACAGGGAGAGAGGGAGGGAGAGAGTATGAAAGAGAAAGAGGGAGATAGAGTGAGTGTGACAGAGCAAGAGGTGGGGGGTGGTGGAGTGGGGGTGGAGTCTGTTTGCTCCCTTTATCTAAGAAAAAGAGAGAGAGAGGATGGGGGGTGGATGGATGAATGGATGAGGGAAGCAGAAAAATATTTACAGAGCAGCAGATACAATAAGTACGCTGCCAAGTGAGGAAGTAAACAAAACACCGTTGTCACAGAGACAGGAGGAGAGAACGAGTGAGAGGAGGAAAGTGGGAGAGAGGGTTTATTTTCTTATATGGGAGAAACAAAGACAGAGAGGAGAGCCAACAAGAGAGTGACAGAGAGCGAAGGGAGAGAATTAATAAACAAGTTTTTCTGGTCTTTAAAAAAGCCGTCTAGACACGACTAACGGCGTCCATTGCAACGCTGGCTGGCAGGCTGTGGCATCCCTCTCATGTCTGGACACTGTGCTAACCCGCATTTTTTCAAGCTGTGGCATGTGAGAGTGACCAACTTTTTATTTTTTTGCTGTTTTTCTTGATCTCACTCAGCTCAGCCTTTATGGAAAATGAATGTCATTTAGACATGTTTTTTGGGACGCTCGCCATCCTTCATGTGGCTTCATGCTCTAACACCCCTCCACCACAACCACCACCCTACTCTCTCAGACACACTCCTCGCCTCATAGGACAGCTCATCCAGACAGTATGCAGACTCACACTCAGGCACACACACACACATCTGAGCAGCCCTTCTGGTCTGTGCACGCCACTAGCTGGCCAGCCTGCAGTACTGCAGCTTGTTGATGGGCTTTCATGCTCCAGTTCACTGCTGTGAGTAACTGCTGTGGACTCTTGCAGGGAGATGTGCTGTGTGGGTTTGACACAGTTAGATGGCACCATTCCCAGCCAGCTGGGGGGCCCCTTACCAAAGGCTGTGTGCTTCTTCGATGGGCTGAGGTACACAAGGTAAAGCCAAACAGGAAATGGAAGATTATATTGTATAGCTAAAGCGACCAATCAGACTGAAGCTTATCTTGTCCATCGTCAGAAAATTTTTGATATAAGCAAAAAAGGGAAAAGGGTAATTTCAGCTTTCATTCAGAGCAGGTAGCTTTACATCTTGGATTTAGCAGATTTTTATGCCAGATGGCCCTCTGACACAACAGCCAAGGGATTTGTGTGTCCTCATGGAATCAAACTGGGCACCTTTGTGCTTGTCAGACAAATATGTAAACATCTACAATTGACTTGTGTGCCCCACTAGGGGAGAAATTTCAATCTCAGTCTGGTTGTCCACATATAGGTGCTTAGAAATGAGATCACCCTTTTGGAGCACAGGTATGGGGTTTAGTCTGCCACACAGACCCGATTCAGTGTGACTCCGATCATTGTGAATAAATGATTAATCTGCTTAGAAATCATGGAAAACTGGAGTCGCTAACAGCTTTTAATGAATTCAGTGTGATGCAGGCACGTAAACAAATAGTGGGATGTAAAATATCTGTAGCCCACAGGTACTCAGCAGATTCTTCATCTGTCAAAGCATTATGGAAATTTGAGCCATGATCGCAGCTTAAACTGAAGACGGATAATGTATTACAAGACTAATGACGAAAACCTTTAATATCAACTTTCGCCTCAGTTTTGTCTGCGAGCAAATTCTAAATGAAGCATCGTAATCAGTGTCTTTTTGCTATTCCGAAAAGCGAGTCCCTTTGGATGTGACCTCACAAACACGAGATCAGTGATTTAAAAACAGATCACAGGAAGTTCCCTCTGCGTCTTCTGATTTGATTTTTGAGCTCGTAACAAAAATGTCAACACAACACCCAAATGTATTATTTAAACCCGATTCATCAACAGCGGCGCTCGTGGCTTGTGTTGTAATACCGCGCCTCACAGCTCACTGAGGTTTTTCCACAGCGAAACGAGAAGGAAACGCTGCAGTGGAGAAGTGGTTGCCCGATGGATTACCACGGAACGACAGTTAACATTAAACATTCATGATAACTAACTGGCTTTGACTTGTGGCCTTATAAACTCACAAAACTTATCATGTTCACGCTCATTAGTCAGGTGGCGCTTTTCCCTTGAAACATGTAAAACTTTTTCTTCTTGGTTTCTCTAAGCCAAGTGTCTCGCACGAAATGCAGAGCAGCAAAGGTCATCTCTAACTCTGACACACGCTCAACTTGGCTAAGTGTTTCTGTTTATTTACACAAACAAAAAAAGAGATAACAAAAGAGCAAAATATACATATTAAAAATGTGAAAACTGCAAAGCAACACAACTGCATCTGATACAGTGACACTAGGAGTGCAGAGTGCAAGAAAAATCAAGGTGGAAGTAACAGGTTTCACAGGACAGGTGAAAACCGCACACCTCTCGAGCACGTGCGACACATTTACATGTAACGGGCGCAAACAGTATGCGCAATCATTATTCAGTAGTCTGACTGCCAAAGTGCTAACATAACCCTGTTAAGCTCATCAGTTTGTGCACACCCAGAAGAAGATGCTGCTCTGCAAACACCGACACATCATGTGCTGCAGCAGCTGATCAGTGTGCAGTAACTGGAGCCTTTACAATATATTCACATCATTTCAAACAGTTAGAAACAAATGCAAACAACGACTCTTCGGTTCTAAAATAAATACAATTCACGTAGTGTTTTTTTAATTCAACATCGTCAAGCGTGTGTAATGACCTGTTTTGACTGAGATGTGTGTTTAGTTATCAGTAGACCACAATGTGCTTCTACACATCCCTCAAATGAGGTAACAGTTTCACACTAGCAAATACTTTAAAACACTGCTTTAAAACTGTATTTTATTTTACGACCTACTTTGCAATAGCTGCTTCTCTCAAATGCTCTACAGATGTGGAAAGAGTTTCAAGTGCAGTGGTGGATAAATATCCTTTCTGTGCTGTAACAGTTGGGAGCTATAAACATACACAGTTGGCCACCTGAGTTTCTAAAATCCAATCTGAGCTGTAAACGCCAGCATTTTTTTTTTCTCGTTCTACTTTGTACCCTGCAGTGAAATCTGCAAACTAAAGAGGTAAGCTTTTGTTTTTTTGAGAAGCCTTAAAGAGGCTTTGTTCAGGCTTGGCGGTGCTGGACTACGTCTCTCTCATCCTCACACAAATATTACATTTGATGCAGACGGCTCCGGCTTACAGAACTCGCCTTGTTTTGTTTCTTTCTCGGCACAAAAGCTGTCGCATCCAAACAGCGGACAAGCAGAGACATCCTCTGCTGTCAGGGTATGTGGTGCTACTGCTGGATGAGAGGAAGTCTTTGTTTTCTACATACATAAATATATTTATTCAAAATCTATATGGACCTGAAGTGGAGAGGAACTGCTGCTAAACCCCCCTCAGTGCTTTTTTTCTGCCTCAAGGCAGGCAACAAGGCATTTCAGAGAGGACAGCAAGTCAATCTTTTCTTTTTGGGGGGTCAAACAACCGAACTCCAAATCCGTCTTTTCAAGCTTGACCTCAATACATAAACCCCCAAATCCTGCAACCTTTTAACACTGTTGGTAGCTGAAGACCTCACACAGAACATATGCTGATCCTCTTATAAGGTAAAAAAGGATGGGAGCTGGCACCGGAAATGTCAACAAACCTTAAATACTGGTAATTCATTTAAGTGTAGACCGTGTTTAAAGCAGGATTAAAGAGGAATTCAGTCCATTAATTAAGCATTTCTAGCTGGGAGGGATCTTTAAAAACACTCTTTCATTTTTTTAAAAAGGCACTTTAAAAGCACACATATAAAATACCAAAACTTTTTTTTTTTGCATTAGTACACTGAAATGGCTTCTTCCAAACACACACCTTTCATTATTTCTGACTTATGCAATATAACTTAATATGTAAATATAAAATAGTATATATAATAATAGAACTTTTACACTAGCTATGTGCAAGGCCCATGTTTGTCTGCTTTGTTTTGCACCAAATCTTCCTTCGTATCTTCTACAGTTTTTCATTTTGCTTCTGAAGGAAGATTCACCATGGGAACTTTTTCTGTGGGGGACATCGGTGCAGGCTCTTTGTTTTCAACCACAACTGCCTCAGGCACCGGGGAGTGGGAGGGTTTTTCCACCCTGGCGGCGAATCCCTGTGCAATGTCGTCAAAGGTCCTCCCTTTTGTCTCAGGGACTCGTAGGTAGGTGAAGATGAAGAACAGGATGAGGAGGACCATGAAGATGATGAAGACGTAAGGGCCACAAATTTCCTGGGAAAATCAGAGGGATGTTTGTTATGAGACAAACTGGAAGACGACTATTATTTGTACATGTGTGTGAATGTGAACATTTTCTGCAGGGATGATAAATGTGAAAAATACCTCCAGTCTAGGGAAACCCAGCCCCACCAGGAAGTTGGCAGTCCAGTTTGAGAAACCAGAGACGGCCATGGCTGCAGGTCGGGGCCCCTGGGAGAAGAGCTCAGCCACGATGAACCAGGGGATGGGACCTGGACCCATCTCAAAACTGGCAACAAAGCCAAACACAGCCACAATTGCCAGATAACTTAGAGATGGGGTGGTCTTCTGCTCAGAGAAAGAAACAGAGAGCATGAGGAAAAGATGTAATGCAGCAGCAATAGGCTGGCTTCTCATTTTTATTTTACAATGACGAACTCACCACTAAGGACAGGGAGATGGTCATGATCAGGGCGCAGATGGCCATTCCAGCCAGTCCAATCAGGTGCAACGTCCTGCGTCCCGCCCGTTCAACCAGGAAGAGCTGGAGTTCAAAGAAACACAATTATCAACTGACATTCAACGTAATATTTAACCTGTACTAAATTAACGAAACCACCTGCGCACTCAGACACTTACAGAGACAACAGTAAACACTGTGTTGACGACTCCAGCGCCGATGGTGGCGTAGATGGGCTCAGATACACCAGCGTTACTAAAGATGCCTGTGGAGTAGTAAAAGACCTGAAAGAGGAAATGAAGGAAAAGTCAGTTAATATTGATTCTGATTAATAAAAAGTGCTCAGAACATGATTTGATTGCACATGCATCAGTTTGTTTTAGATTTTTGGCAGATCAAAAAAAAAAAAAACAGTTGAAGTTGATGCTGCAGATTTGGAGCAAGACTTGCATTTGAGTCTAGCAACATGAAAAGAAGTGAAACAATGTGAACACTTAATTAATACTATCATATTTAGGGTATTTTTCTTTTCCATCACAACAAGACTAACAGAAAGTTTTGTCAGTTTTTTTTAATCATATTGTAAGTTTTTGTAATTATGTGTTTATTTCCGGGTCAGGGATGAGTTCCTGCCCCAAGTGGAGGAGTTCAAGTATCTCGGGGTCTTTTTCGCGAGTGATGGGAGAAGGGAGCCGGAGATCGACAGACGGATTGGGGCTGCAGCTGCAGTAATGCAGATGCTGCACCGGTCTGTCGTGGTGAAGAGGGAGCTGAGTGTAAAAGCGAAGCTCTCAATTTACCGGTCGATCTACGTCCCTACCCTCACCTATGGCCACGAGCTGTGGGTAGTGACCGAAAGAACGAGATCGCGGATACAAGCGGCAGAAATGAGCTTCCTCCGAAGGGTGGCTGGCCTCTCCCTTACAGATAGGGTGAGAAGTTCGGCCATCTGGGAGGGGCTCAGAGTAGAGCCGCTGCTGCTCCACATCGAAAGGAGCCAGCTGAGGTGGTTCGGGCATCTGACAAGGATGCCCCCTGGGCGCCTCCTGGGTGAGGTGTTCCAGGCATGTCCCACCGGGAGGAGGCCCCGGGGCACACCCAGGACACGCTGGAGAGATTATATCTCTCGGCTGGCCTGGGAACGCCTTGGTGTTCCCCCGGATAAGCTGGAGGAGGTGGCTGGGGAGAGGGAGGTCTGGGCCTCTTTGCTTAGGCTGCTGCCCCCGCGACCCGGCCTCAGATAAAACGGATGAAGATGGATGGATGGATGGATATGTTTATTTACTCATACATTTCTGTTTATTTTCTATTACACTCAGTTTTTTCCTCTCTCTCTCTCTCTCTTTTTTTGCCTCATCACTAACCCCTGATATATTATCTGATTCTCTTGTAACAAAATTCTCCTTTATGCTCAGCAGCTACAGTCGTCACACAGTGGCTTTAATAGTTTCTTTCCTCCTGCTGAGGCTGGAAACAAGGTTGCTGAGAGCAGTGAAAGTGCAAGGATGCAAGGCAGAGTTGAGTGGAAATTCTCCACGTGTAGTCATTTGACTATAAAAAATCTGATAAATATACGTTTTGGAACGGTTGCACAAAAAACAATACACGTAGCAGCGTGTAAAACTGCACCAGCGTCTTTCTGGTGAGTGATATGGGTTATGTTGCAGCCTTTAGCTCCAGGCTCCTTCACAGTGATTGTCAGGTCAGACACAGCAGCTGCTAATGAATTTAGTCAGCCCGGTTACATGACCTTATTAACAAAATAGCTATTAAATACCACTGTGCTTATCTTCTTCCAATCAGCCTCAAATTATTCAACTCAATCTAACATTGCCTGAAGCCAAGAAGCACATCTTCTTACGTGCTTGTCAAAAACATTTGTGCAATTTCAATGAATGCTCCTTTAAGCATTCGTGGCTAACGTTAAACATTGCTTTTCTCACATTACACTTTCTCCCAGTTTGACATGTGCTAATTATATCCCTATCACGTCGCTGTATTATAGGATGTGACGTCTACTCACAGCGTTGATGCCAGACAGCTGCTGGGAGAGCTGCAGGATAATAGCGATAATGATTGGCTGGCGATAGTTTGGCGAGCGGAACAGTTCTAAGATGGTCACTTTCTTTTCCATGGCCATCTTCATCCCTTCTTCCTTCATCTCTTGAATGTCATCATCCACGTCTTCAGTGCCACGCAGACGCACCAGAGCTACAAAAAGTAAAACAGATCAAAGAAATAGGAGGAGGAGGTAATTATAAGTAAGAAAAAAGCAGCTCGGAGCGTTATATAACAAAGTAAAGTTTCCCACACATCATTAAAAATCAGTCAGAGTCGGTCTCACTAACCCGACGTTGCCAACTTGGTTTGTAAGTATGCAAACTGACTTAAGACTGACCTTTTCTAGCCTCCTCCTCTTGTTTGAGAACAATGAAGAGGTAGCGAGGGCTTTCAGGGCAAAAGGGCAGCATGATTGTCTGCAGTACGGCAGGCAGGATAGTCAGAGCGAGCAGGAGAGGCCACAGAGTGTCTGAGCCCAGCAAAAACTCCAGACCAAAGATCTGAGGAACACACAGCAAAAATAATGAGGGAACGAGGTGCATAAAATTGACCCATTTGAGCCAATTTACTCCTTGTATATGAAATTCTTCTCTTTCAGCTATGAGTACACAGACACACACACACACACACACACACACACACACACAGGTACGTGCAGAAAAGTGTGAGCTCTCCAGTGTTTTTAGCTACACTGCCTTTTATCAGAGCAGTGTCTGTTTCCTCTTTCATTATACACACCGTTACACACGGCTTATAAAACAGGATGTGTTTCGTTTATTTATGCTCATCTAAATTTCGGTACCTGTTGAGAGTAAATGTGACCTTCTATAAAAAGGAAAAGATTATTATGTCGGTTTGCATGTTTAGTGTTGAGCGTGTTTGTGTACCTGTGCCACCAGGATGCCAATAACTACACCCAGCTGGTGCAGCGTGCCGAAGGCTCCGCGGACAGCGGTGGGAGAGATCTCGCCCACGTACATGGGCGTCAGACCCGTGCATAGACCGCAGAACACACCGATGATGAACCGGCCAATTATGACCATCTCAAAAGATTGACTCAGAGTCGCCAGTCCCATCATACCGCCACCCAGTAGAGCCAGGATGTTGTTCATCAGCATGGACTTTCGCCTGGTAGTAAGACACAAAAACAGAAGTGAAATCAGAGTCTGTATCGCACTCTCAGTAGTAGATCGTTTGGTCGCACCACCACAGTGTTTATCTTTGATTTTCTCACCTGCCAAATTTGTTAACCACTGCTCCAACAGAGAAGGACCCGATCATGCCTCCCACGCTAAAGATGGCCACAGCAAAACTCCAGACCAGAGTAATTGTCTGTGACTGAAAAGGCTCCCCGTATCGGCTCTGAGACACATTAGAGAAAAATGTCCGCAGTTTCTGAAAAAACAAACAAAAAAAGGTTGGAGTGTTAAGATTATTATTATTTCATGAAACATCAGTAAAGTCTACCAGATGTAGTGGCACTTAGGGGGTGTTTTTAACTCTTCCACATGGGGGCAGTATAACTTTTACCATCCTCATGAGAGCATACAAATGAGAGCAGACATGTAGGTCAGGGGCATCCAACTCCAGGCCTCAAGGGCCGGTGTCCTGCAGGTTTTAGATATCACCCTGGGTCGACACACCTTAATTAAATGATAATCGTGTAACTAACGATTCGATAACTAATCGTAAGGCTGGTGCTCCAGTCTGCATGCCAAGGTATTCTTGGGCAATCCCTAGTTGCTCACAATTTTTAACAAGAGTGTGAAAGTAGAAAGCACTTAGAAAAAAAGTGCTTGTATGAATGTGTGTGAATGGATGAATGTGACATGTTACATAAGGCACTACATAAGAACCAGTCCAGTTATCATTTTTGAAAACGTAGGAAAAACTGTGCATGAACTCAATCAATCACACACCTGCTCGGGTGCATTGATGACGCCGGTGTTGTAGCCAAATTGTAGGGAGCCGATGACTGCTGTTGAAACGCAGTAGAGAAGGTAAGGCGTCAACTTCTTCTTGGGCTGTTGAAAGAGGAGAAAACACAGAGTTATTATCTATCGCCACAATAAATTGCAGATGAAGCCTCTCTCCAATCAGTCCCTCAGTTTGAATGTCCTCTTCTGGGCTCTACAAAGCTTTCGTTGTTTACAGTCACACTGGTAATTACAAACAATGAGCCTTTCTCCATCTGTTCTCGCTTCTTGTTTTCGCATCGCTGCATTAGTAACTGTAGGCCCGCTGCAATGCAACAAAGCACCATGATTTGTGGCTCTGAGGTATTTCCCTGATAAGTAGCTAAAGACACCCTGAGAGACTAAGTCTGAATCCTCTTGGGAGTGTTTGCTCCTGCTTGTTTCAGAATTAAAATGGGCTTAGCACATACTAACAAGCTAATACACCTCACATTAATCCCTTACACTGGCACGGTTTGCTTGAGGAGTGACATTTCCAATATGTAAAGTCATTCTGCTAAGGAGAACTGAGGTTTAAATGACGCCAAACTTCAGTCATGCTGCGTGTGGGCAGCATAAAGAGAAAATGTGACTCTCGATCCAAGTTTTGGTTTGACTTTAAAACTAACCTAACGATTACATCCTTACAGATTGTTACATAACAATCTCTAAGAACTGTTGCAAAAGCTTTCCTTCATGTCTCCGATCTAATGAGCAAATGCTAATGTCCAAACAGGCTCATTAATGAAAGGAAATCCATGTTAATCAAGTTTAATCCATCTAGTTTTGAAATCTGCTGCTTATGCAACATTAACTCGACTAAGCAGCATCCGTGAAACATTCATCAGATGGATTAGGAGCCTGTTTTGTACAGTTTGTCAAGTCAAAAACAGACACTTTTAGAAACAGTCCTGCCAAGATAAGCACACAGACTTGTCCATTTATCATACATGATATTACTGTCTGGACAGATTAAACATCTTGAAAGTTTTTGAGAACAGAGTGCCTCAATATTAGCAACATTGACTTCTAAACAGCTGCTCACAGACTGCCTCAAACAAGCTGCCCGTTTTTGCATGTGGTTAAGCCTTCTTTCAAATGCTACATTTTTACAGGAAACCAAATGCCTGTACTATCACCAAAACAGGAAAATGCTGGTGCAATGTAGTTATCTTAAACTGCCACATGACAGTACTTTATAGCACTCATATCCAGTGTGCTGTAGTTATCAAAAATATCGCATGGCTCAGAATGAAACATGCATGCAAGAGGAACTGATGAACCAAATAAAGACAGAGGGCTGATAAGTGACAATATTTCACTGAGACTGAGGCTGCACGCTGCTCTGCTTCTCACTGAGATATCACCGCTTAAAACAAGCTGAATGTACAAGTGTTAGGGAATTAGCTATTTGTGACATTCAATAATGTGTGGGGTCTGTGCGGTTGCAGTCAGTCCTGCTTTTAATGAGGACATACGTTGGTGAACTAAAGACAATTTCACAATTCATGTTAGTTCTAATTCAAACTGAGACTTTTAGATGCGAGGGAAGAAAAGGTAAAAATGTTGGAAGTGACCTCATTTTTGAGAATAACAGTGACATTAGCACTGCGTGATCTGAAGAGCAAATGAGTAATGTGTGTCCGATTGTGGAGGAGATGGAGGCTGAGTGTAGCGGGTGCTCCTGGGTGCATGTGTAAACGTGTGTGTTACCTAAGATGTGACTTTAAAATCACCCTTAAAAAAATCCCCTCTTACTGGGGCGTGTCCAGCTGAGCGCGGAGCATTACAAATCTTACAACCATAACGCATCTGACTCTAGGTTGTATCGACTTGTCCCGAGGCATGCGGTTGTACAGTCATGCATTCACATGTTTGTTTATGCATGTGCCATTTGTAGGTTACTAGTAACATCAGCAGCCAAGCCCACAGTGTTGCTCAATATCTATTTTTCTTTAATGACTTTGGAGTAGAATTTGCATACCAGTCCAACTTTGGTTTGCAACTAAGGATTCAGCTAAAAGAAAAAAAGAAAGCATCAGTCTGCAGCTGCTTGAACTTCGCCTTCTGAACTCGACTCTCTTAAATTCTTGTCTTACTGCTGACTGATCTTTCCTCTCACATTAATCATTTAGTAATAAAATATTAATAAGTACATGCAGTTAGACTAGATTGAAGCCTGTCTTAAAATAATAATAAAAATCGGAAAGCAGAATTCAGCTTCCACATTCATACTATCTTGCAATTGTCTGCCCTGTCCAAGATTATGTAAAGAAAAAAGTTAGGAAATAACCATGAAAATGAAGTAACTGCAAGAAACGTCTTACAAAAGAGAAACCGCAGCTATGCTTTGCAAAATGCTAAGTTCAGAGGTAGCAGGGAAGCAGGTGCATTAAGCTCATTTATATGAGCAATAACACTAACTCCTCTGTGCTGCACGTATCAAAACATTGTGCCATTGTTATAAGAAGGTTTGCAGTCGAACTGCTATGCCCTCATCCCACCTCTCTCCAAGTCAGGACGCAATAAAAACAAGGAACTATGACATGCTCAAGTTCAGACTTGCCAGCCAACAGTCTCGACTCCCAATCACACTCTCTTACTCATGTCCTGAAGTGCTCAACTCTCATCCACCACTCCTGCTTTTGCCAACATGGAAAAATACAGAAAACCAGCAGGTCTATTGTATAAGGCTCACTCTGACTTGCCTCACATAAACTCATCCTTTGGTGGTTTTTTGTAGTGAAACTCAGCATCCGTTCCAGCGTAACGCATGTGGCTCATTGTCAAAAAGGTTCAAATTGATTTCTGATAATGAAAATGAATGCCAATGAAAACAATACCAGCGACACTTATACGAGAGCATAAGCGAAAGACTATGATGTTCACCTTGTCATCATCCAGATGCTGCATCCTGATCTCTTCTGTTTGATGTTCGCAGAAAGGACAGCGGGAGTCTTAATTCTTTATGCGCACACCTGTGTGCAAGCAGTCAGCAGGAAAACCTAAAAAACAATAAGCAAAGCAAACACACACATTAACATATTTTGATCAAAATCCAGAATCAGACAATCTTTATGGATCTTGAGGTTTACAAAGAAAAGAAGCCTCTTATATATATTAAGAGCTATAAAGTACATACCCCTAATGGATTCTGTTAAGGGAGAGTCTATGCGCAGGCAGTTGAGACACTTCTCGGCACTGTGTGAATCTGTCAGTTGTGATGGAGAATGTGTTAGAGCAATGACAGTAAGTCCCTCCCTCTATTTCACTCTGTTCACCCTCCACATGTTCGCTCCCCAGTTTTAAAGTTATAAAGAGTGAAAAAACTGATATAACCTCATCTTTCCCAATTAAATTACTGCCCTGCCTTATTTCTTATCCATATTTTTTTTCTTATCCATATAAAGCACAAAATAACGCATCAGTGACATCTACAGAGAACATTATAATAACCCATGTGATGCGATGGAGCCGGAGATGATGCTGAACTGATGCCCGGATTAAAGTTAAAAATGTTTACACCCAACAGGCTATTTTAACACTTTTATACGAGCAGTATCACTAAAGAATATAACAATGAAGTCCAAGCAAAGTAAATCTCTTTACAGAACTAAATCACATAAATGAATCAGCAAAGCAAGTTTTAAAATTAAAGTTTTACCGCTTTGTTGGGTTTGTGCCAGCCTCTGTGTATCCAGTTTATAATAAACCTCGTGTCTACACCTCTTATGTATCTTCAAAATTAAGTCCGCCTTCCTATCGGGGTGTGTTTTAAAGAAACCTAGACGCGCTTGGCGGCACGTTGCCCTGTCTTACTCATTGTTGACGAAAGCACACGATGCGTAGTTTCCGATCTGGGCCGATCACTTGTTAGGAAATCGCACAGCCGAGCTTCCGCTCAGCTGCAGAGAGAGAGACAAAGGGGTGGATGGGGTCTATGTGCTCCTGACCGCGTGCGGAGCGGAGTGATGGGCGAGCAAACGGTGAAAAGAGGCTCTGTGCTGGTTCGGTCGGCCGCCCACCGAAAACAAAAGGCAGTGTGCCCAGAACTCAGATACAAAGCCCGGTCATGCAGAAATCATGAGACCGGCTCAGTGGGTGGTTAACAACAGAGGTGGGACCAAGTCATTGTTTTGCAAGTCTCAAGTAAGTCTCAAGTCTTTATCCTCAAGTCTCAAGTCAAGTCTCAAGTAATGTCAGGCAAGTCAGAGTCGAGTCTCAAGTCACTGGTGTAAAAGTCCGAGTCAAGTCTCAAGTCTGAAACTTTGAATTTCAAGTCCTTTCGAGTCTTTAAAAAAAAAAAAAAAAAAAAGCATGTTGCAGTTATGCTAAATGTAAATATTAGACCATGTAATTTTAAAATCTGTGTTTTTCTCAACACATGACAAAATAGTGAACTTAGAAAATATACACAAATTGTAAAATTGCACCTCTTTAAAATGCAGCTCAATTAAACCTAGCTCCAAGAATAATTTTCACCGACAGTTCTGAGATAAGCTGCATGTTATTCTTGGATGCGGTTGTAGGACCAGCTTTAAAATCGCATGACAAAAATATCATACACATTAAAAAAAACTGCATCACCAACGTAGCCTGGACAACATTTGCTAGTTAGATGAAGTCAGCTATCTCATCGTAGCATATTTATATGCATATTTATAATCATACGGTTCTTGGAGTGAGTGCATACACTCATGAAGTTTAGTAACTTCAGGTCACTGCAACAAGCCCAGGTACAGTTTACCGACGGATGGGTGCAGGACCTTGAAATGCACCGTGTAGAACGAAAGACCATCGTACGTATCATAAGTTTACCAGTCTCACAAATTGTCGTCATAAATACACATTCCTTAACCGTTTATTAATAGGACCTTTGAGCTCAACGGTAATTAATTAGTAGTGGAAATAATTTCTGGTAGCATCACAGAAATGTAGCAGTGACAATAATACTGTATGCTGTAATCGTACTGGGCAATTAGTGATACAAAAAACCTGTTTTATCCTGTGAATAAAAGTATATGTTTTTGTCAATGTACCATAATAACAGAAGCGAAACGCAATATTGTGTCAGGACATTTCACTATTTATGCACAATAAATAAAGGAGCATAGCGCGACAATTTCTGTTCAGCGCCAGACTTGCTTGTAACCTATATCACCAATTATGTTAAGAAAAATGACGCATTAACTACAACAGCAGACTGACCTTTGTGTAAATGCTTGGAGCAGACTAACCTGTGAGCTGGAGTGTTCTGGGACGTTATATTTGGTCTTAGAATGGCTGCAATCCAGGACACCCGTCGCCTCTTTGTTACTTCGGAAACATGGCTCGAACAATTTCTCTTCAACGACGTAATCCGATAACAACCGATCTCTTTACCCGTCGGCTTCCCGTGGCTGTCATGCGACCGGCTATTGCAGTTAATAATACAACAGCTTCTTGACATTTTTGTGTTTCTTTTTATCGCTGTATAACTGATTTTAATTGAAAGCCTAGTACCGCTTGCCACGAGTTCCCAGAATCCTTTGCGGTTCTACCCGTGAATGACGTCACATTTTCAATCTCTATATATATGCATGTTAAATTTTATATTTGGGGTAAAATATCAAGTCTTTTCAAGTAAACCGGTTCAAGTCCAATTCAAGTCCCAAGTCATTGGTGTAAAAGTCCAAGTCAAGTCACAAGTCTTAGAACATTTTTTCAAGTCAAGTCTAAAGTCATAAAATTAATGACTCGAGTCTGACTCGAGTCCAAGTCATGTGACTCGAGTCCACACCTCTGGTTAACAACCCCCCCCAATCCACCCGTAATTCTTCATCAGCTTTAATCTTGACAGTCCATCAAATCTCAGTCTGAAACGCTCTCACACACTACTGAAATTTTAGCTCTCACACACACTACTGAAACGCTCTCACACACACTACTGAAATTTTAGCTCTCACACACACTACTGAAACGCTCACACCCACTACTGAAATTTTAGCTCTCACACACACTACTGAAATGCTCTCACACACACTACTGAAATTTTAGCTCTAACACACACTATTGAAACGCTCTCACACACACAACTGAAATTTTAGCTCTAACACACACAACTGAAACGCTCTCACACACACTACTGAAACGCTCTCACACACACAACTGAAACGCTCTCACACACACTACTGAAACGCTCTCACACACTACTGAAATTTTAGCTCTCACACACACAACTGAAACGCTCTCACACACACTACTGAAACGCTCTCACACACACTACTGAAATTTTAGCTCTCACACACACTACTGAAACGCTCTCACACCCACTACTGAAATTTTAGCTCTCACACACACTACTGAAATGCTCTCACACACACTACTGAAATTTTAGCTCTCACACACACTACTGAAATTTTAGCTCTCACACACACTACTGAAACGCTCTCACACACACTACTGAAATTTTAGCTCTCACACACACTACTGAAATGCTCTCACACACACACTACTGAAATTTTAGCTCTCACACACACAACTGAAACGCTCTCACACACACTACTGAAATGCTCTCACACACACTACTGAAACGCTCTCACACACACTACTGAAACGCTCTCACACCCACTACTGAAACGCTCTCACACCCACTACTGAAATTTTAGCTCTCACACACACTACTGAAATGCTCTCACACACACTACTGAAATTTTAGCTCTCACACACACAACTGAAACGCTCTCACACACACTACTGAAATGCTCTCTCACACACAACTGAAACGCTCTCACACACAACTGAAACGCTCTCACACCCACTACTGAAATTTTAGCTCTCACACACACTACTGAAACGCTCTCTCACACACTACTGAAACGCTCTCACACACACAACTGAAATTTTAGCTCTAACACACACTACTGAAATGCTCTCTCACACACAACTGAAACGCTCTCACACCCACTACTGAAATTTTAGCTCTCACACACACTACTGAAATGCTCTCTCACACACAACTGAAACGCTCTCACACCCACTACTGAAATTTTAGCTCTCACACACACTACTGAAACGCTCTCACACACACTACTGAAACGCTCTCACACACACTACTGAAATGCTCTCATACACACTACTGAAATTTTAGCTCTAACACACACTATTGAAACGCTCTCACACACACAACTGAAACGCTCTCACACACACAACTGAAATTTTAGCTCTAACACACACAACTGAAACGCTCTCACACACACTACTGAAACGCTCTCACACACACTACTGAAACGCTCTCACACACACTACTGAAACGCTCTCACACACTACTGAAATTTTAGCTCTCACACACACAACTGAAACGCTCTCACACACACTACTGAAACGCTCTCACACACACTACTGAAATTTTAGCTCTCACACACACTACTGAAATGCTCTCACACACACTACTGAAACGCTCTCACACACACTACTGAAACGCTCTCACACACACTACTGAAATGCTCTCACACACACTACTGAAATTTTAGCTCTCACACACACAACTGAAACGCTCTCACACACACTACTGAAATTTTAGCTCTAACACACACTACTGAAATTTTAGCTCTCACACACACAACTGAAACGCTCTCACACACACTACTGAAATTTTAGCTCTCACACACACTACTGAAACGCTCTCACACACACTACTGAAATTTTAGCTCTCACATACACAACTGAAACGCTCTCACACACACTACTGAAATTTTAGCTCTCACACACACTACTGAAACGCTCTCACACACACAACTGAAACGCTCTCACACACACTACTGAAACGCTCTCACACACACAACTGAAACGCTCTCACACACACTACTGAAATTTTAGCTCTCACACACACAACTGAAACACTCTCACACACACTACTGAAATTTTAGCTCTAACACACACAACTGAAACGCTCTCACACACACTACTAAAACGCTCGCACACACACTACTGAAATTTTGGCTCGCACACACACTACTGAAATTTTGGCTCTAACACACACTACTGAAACGCTCTCACACACACTACTAAAACGCTCGCACACACACTACTGAAATTTTGGCTCGCACACACACTACTGAAATTTTGGCTCTAACACACACTACTGAAACGCTCTCACACACACTACTGAAACGCTCTCACACACACTTCTGAAATTTTAGCTCTAACACACACTACTGAAACGCTCTCACACAACTGAAACGCTCTCACACACACTACTGAAACGCTCACACACACACTACTGAAACGCTCACACACACACTACTGAAACGCTCTCACACACACTACTGAAACGCTCACACACACACTACTGAAACGCTCTCACACACACTACTGAAACGCTCTCACACACACTACTGAAACGCTCGCACACACACTACTGAAACGCTCTCACACACACAACTGAAACGCTCTCACACACACTACTGAAATGCTCTCACACACACAACTGAAACGCTCTCACACACACTACTGAAACGCTCTCACACACACACAACTGAAACGCTCTCACACACACTACTGAAATTTTAGCTCTAACACACACTACTGAAATTTTAGCTCTCACACACACTACTGAAACGCTCTCACACACACTACTGAAACGCTCTCACACACACAACTGAAACGCTCTCACACACACTACTGAAATTTTAGCTCTCACACACACTACTGAAACGCTCTCACACACACTACTGAAACGCTCGCACACACACTACTGAAATTTTAGCTCTCACACACACTACTGAAATGCTCTCACACACACTACTGAAATGCTCTCACACACACTACTGAAACGCTCTCACACACACTACTGAAACGCTCTCACACACACAACTGAAACGCTCTCACACACACTACTGAAACGCTCTCACACACACTACTGAAATGCTCTCACACACACAACTGAAACGCTCTCTCACACACTACTGAAATTTTAGCTCTCACACACACACAACTGAAACGCTCTCACACACACTACTGAAACGCTCTCACACACACTACTGAAACGCTCGCACACACACTACTGAAACGCTCTCACACACACAACTGAAACGCTCTCACACACACTACTGAAATGCTCTCACACACACAACTGAAACGCTCTCTCACACACACAACTGAAACGCTCTCACACACACTACTGAAATTTTAGCTCTCACACACACACAACTGAAACGCTCTCACACACACAACTGAAACGCTCTCACACACACTACTGAAAAACCAAGACATTTCAGTTGAACAGGAAGGCATTTCAATTAAACAGGAAGGTGTTTCAGTTGAACAGGAAGGTGTTTCAGTTAAACAGGAAGGCATTTCAGTTTGTAACCGAGGACAAGGGATGAGTAAACGGGGCAAAGAAATAAATTGATCGTTTATTTATTACATGAGTTAGACATAATAATTCCCAGTCAATTCCAGACAGGACTTACAACACATCCTGCTCATATCCCAGCTGCACATGAGACTTACCACACAAACTGTGTGAAAATAACAATACTGCAACCCGTCACACCCCGCTTAGCGACACTGCAATCGTGGCGCACACTGCAAACAATTCGGGTCTCAGCGCAGCTGGGAATCAGTGCTATGTATGGCCTGTGATCTGGGAGAAAAAGGGAAGTGGCACAAACAATTAAACAAAAAACAAAAGGGAGGTTAGTCCGCCCTTACACAACTTACTCTCAATCAATAACCGCCTTTACGGCTGGACGGACTAACCAAAACAAAATTACAAATCAATCAAAAGAACGAAAAAGGACAGCAGAGACAGCACAGAATATTGATCAGTTTCCCTGCGCGCAGTCGATCTAGGGCTTGATCAATTCTTCTATTAAAATTCGTGGTCACACGACAGTATACCCACTCGCACCTGAGTGAATTAATTGCCTCTGGTTTTTTCCACAGAAGAGCGCTGACTTCACTCCACACACCCACTACCTTTTCACAGCTCTTCAGCCAATCACCTGGCAGAGAGCAACAAACTGCCAGGTGACACTTGTTACAAGTTAAACAGGAAGGCGTTTCAGTTGAACAGGAAGGCGTTTCAGTTGAACAGGAAGGCGTTTCAGTTAAACAGGAAGGCGTTTCAGTTGAACAGGAAGGCGTTTCAGTTGAACAGGAAGGCATTTCAGTTGAACAGGAAGTTAATTCTTGACAAGGAAACTGAAGGAAAAAGTGTTAGATTTCAAACAAACCACTACACAGATGTCTACTCAGCAACCTGTTAGTTAGGGGTGTGTTTTTATAATCGATTCATCGATTAAAATCGATTCTGGCTTGGATAACGTGAAATCGATTCATTAAAATCCTGAATCGATTTTTTAATATAAATTTATTTTGCCCGAAATGCCAGAATCTCTGGTGAAACCTCACAAAATTTCAACAACCACCAAACAGCTAAGACAGTAAATGAGAGCAGGTACACGGCTTCTGCACAAAGACGTAAACACACAGCGCAACCCGCGGATCAGAATCAGTGAGATCTCGCCTTTCTCACCCGACAGCACGGACACGGTCGGGGCTGAAAGCCGACAGCTCGCTGACTCTGATCTGTCGGCAGGTCCGCGCTTTGTTTTCACGCCGTTTTTGCACCGATTCTAAAGCTGTTAGTTTGATCTCTCTCCAAACAATATTGACTGAACCAGCAGCAAAAGGAGATCCAAACTGCGCTTCACATAAACATCGTCATGAATTCCCTCACTGTTTTGCTTCCACCACGATAAAATCGCACGTCATGCACAGCCCTCTCTCTCTCTTTCTCTCTCTCTGTACTTCAAGAACAGTTTCCCGTCTAAAAATCTGTTTTCTGCATTATTCGCTTGCTTGTTAGGCACAAGTCTACTGTTGTTTACAGCGCAGTCGGCCGCTGTTTTTTTTTTTCTTTCATTTTACATACTTCCGAAAAGAAAACCTAATTTCTGCCGTTGAATACTGAACAAATTTAAACTTTTTAAAATTATGCGAAATGCAAAACGTTAGCCGTGTCTCTAATAAAACCGCTGTAACGTCAGAGGTAACGTTCATATGTTGATTAATGGTTTTCTTTCGTTTTTGATGTACTGCAGCAGAGGAGGAGCCAGACATTTGAAACACCCGGGGCTTAGCCCTAAAGGGTAGTATGCATGTGGGATTTTTTTTTTTTTTTTTTGAGGGGGGGGGGTGTAGAAATGACTGAAAGATTAATAGGCTCTGTTTTGAGTTTTGTTCAAAAAAGAATGACTTCATATAGGGAAATATATATATCACACATGCAGGACACCTTAAACTAGTTTTTTAATTGAGCAGCAAGACAGAACGAAGTCGGGGCTGTATCAAGACACAGGGACTAAACCCCAATTCAACCAGACCCAGAACTGATCCAGAATTAAAACAGGACTACAACAGTTCAAAAGCAGGATTACTGAGGACTTAACCAAGACATAACCACAATCAGAACTAGATGATAGTAGCACTAAAAATCATCATAGACCTGCACTACACTTATTTATTTAATTCTACCAAAGTACAATATTTAGATTGAGAAAAGTTTATATAATTATTTAGCCTTGTTGTGCAAACAAGCCTGCAGAACTTAATAAATATAGAATTTGAAAAATAGCAAACCTAAAAAGAAACACTAGGTACGAGATACATGAGTACCTATGATACGGTGATACTTTTAGTAAGCAACCATTTGACTAACATGTGTGTCTCACCTGCTCTTGTTCATCTCTGTTCTGTCCTCATTCTCCATCTCAATCTCTGCTCCTCTCTCTCCCTCTTTGTGCTGACAATCATCAAATATACAGTTGAAACCAGATATTTACAAACTCTTCAGATCAAAACAAACACTTTTTTAATTGTAACATCAAATCAGACTAAATGTTTATTTTTTTAGATTGATAAATATAAAAACATATTTGTTAACTTTAAGAGTAAAGAGAGAAACTGTCTGTGTTTTTTAATTGCAAATGGCACCAAATTGTATTCAAATTGAGCCACACTTATGGAGCTCCACAGTTCTTTTCCTGGTGTTTTGGTTGACATCTCTTGATTTTCCCATGTCAAAGAAACAGGCTCTGTGTTTTGCCTTATATGCATCCACAGCTGTGCCACCAATTTACTCACATGGACTCTACTAACCTATCAGAAGCTTCTTCAGCTCAGAATGGAATCGTCTGGAGTTTTCTTATTAATTAACAATAAACTTAGTGTACATGTACTCCTAAATTTAATGAAAGTGATAAAAAATAGACAGCTCTGTCTCTCTTTATTCTGACATTTAACTAATTCAAAATATATTTCAATATTTATCTAAAACAAAAGTTTACTCTAAATTGATGTTGTACAGTAAAAATGTTTTATGTTTTCTCCCTAAAGTGTAAATATCTGGTTACAAATGTGAATATCCTGCTGCGTACTGAAATCCCTCTTGTTTTGCATAGAAATATACTGAACAACATACAAAGCATAATATATAAAATAACATTTACCTGAGTTTTTTCTTTGAAAGAAGCCTCTAATGTCCATTCTTATATTTCAGTACATAACTGAAACCGAATTAGTCGGGGAGGGTAAGAACTGAAAATATGAAATAAACACACGTAAGCTAAGACTCTCTAAAAAATAGCATTGTTGTTGTTCGGCTTTTCATTTCGCCATTTGTTGATTCACTTGAAGAGCAAGTAAAATAATATTGGTCAAGTGATCAGTTTCATATCAATCTTTCGTGATGCACCGTCATATTTACATTATTTGTACGGTACGAATGATTTGCTTTGGTACCTGCTCAAACTTAAGCTCTCCTTAGTATGGCTGGCTCCGTTTCTCCAACAGCGCACTCACGGGCAGCAGCTCCCCCCGCCCCCTCGCTCAGTCGCTTAGTGCCTGAGCTCGGATCATACCAATATCAGGGGGGGATTCACGCACAGTCGTAAATTCCCACAGTGTGCACTATGTGCTTCGAATATTGTGTGTACTTTTTGTTTTATACAGTTGTCAGCCAGGCATCTAACTATGAAAAAATTACACTCCAAAATACCCCGGGCTTCTGACAAAACAACCCGGGCTTAAGCCCCGTAAGCCACCCCCACGCTCCGCCCCTGTACTGCAGAATATTATAAAATCCCAGGCCAGGAAAACCACCTTCATGTTTTTATGTGTTTTATCTTCAGCTACTTTGACACAAAAGCATCTGCTGTGATGCTCACACCTTTGATAAAGTCTTGCGTGTGTCAGCTTCCTTTTTTTAAATACAAAAATATGTAAATGTACTGATCTGAATTATAATATTTCTGACTGTCAAAATTCCCCATAATCGAATTGAATTGAATCGAATCGTGGAACAAATCGATTCTGGACCTTAGTGAGACAGCTGCATTACTTAACAATATATTAGCCTCAGCATAAGTCAAAATTTAGAATAGCGGGAGACGTGCATTATCCTGGTTATTTTTTTGGCACATGTGCTTTTTGTCTTTTTTAGCAAAGAAAAAGATATCTTAAAATCATCAATAAAACCAGGGAGAGAAGGCTTAGCGTTCCTCCATTTAGCACAATGGATATGATATTTACTCAAAAGTATGATGATGTTAATAATGTCTGAGACATCCAATGCTAGATGATCCATATAAAAAAAATTATGATGTAATTCAAACAGTGGCACATCATTAATATTTAGGGAAATCCAATTTTTTAAGTTGCACCAAATACACTGTGTGATAGGGCATAGGAAAAAAAAGATGTTCTAGGGTTTCATTTTCATCAGTACAAAAAGAACACTGATCCACCTCAAAGCCAAATCTCTTTTTTTAGAAATTCTGCCACAGTATTAGTTTTGTTTAAAGTGTGTTTCTTTAACTTTAGGTAGAATAGGCTATTTCATAAATTTTTAGTATGCTTTATCCAGTGTATATGAAATAACTAAATTAGAACCATGCCATGTAACCATTCTGTTGTAACTATGAAATATTTTGTCTTTGAAGAAACTACTAACAAATTTCTTATTGCATTTTTATCAAACAGCTGACATTGCCCTAGCAATAAATTTGGGAGCACTGATGAGAAATTATTGTATATCATAAAAATTTTAATCAAATGAAGCAGAGGCAGTGGGACCAGTTCACAAAATTTGTTATATTCTCTTTGAGAACAGTTTAGACAATATTTTTCTGAAAAGTCTGTGTAACTTAGAATGACACCGTTATCATCCAACAAATCTGTTATGAATATAATATTTTTGTTCAAACCAGTCACTCTTGAAAATTGATTTTTGATTAAGTGTTATTACCCTATTATTCCATAAGGTTGAATTATGGGGAGAAGTTGTGGGTAAATCTCATTTTCCCAAAAATGCAACGTCTGTTTTGGAAAGTTTGATATCTTTATGGGGATTTTATTTGCCGCAAAATCACATTTCAAAATAAAGTCTAATCCTGTATATTATTTTATTAAACAAGAATCATGGGATGTGGAGCTAAGTAGAGTCTGGCTGTGACAGACAAGATTTTAACCATTTAATTCTAAGGGTGCCAACCATAAATTCTAATTCTGGAGTTTTGATACCACCTTTATTGTATCCCTTCACAGGCTGAGATCTTTCTATGTAATGGGTTTTACTCCTCCACAAAAATTCGAAAACATTTCTATTCATGGTTTTCATGGTATTTATCATTTTTTTTATTTTATATCGTTTACGTGGCGCAAAAAAGGTTGGGGACTGTTGTACTAGCAGGTTGCTGAGTAGACATCCTTGTAGTGTTTTGAAATATACCACTTTTTCCATCAGTTTCCTTGTCAGGAAACAACTTCCTGCTCAGCGGAAATGCCTCTGGTTTCAGTTGTGTGTGTGAGAGCATTTCAGTAGTGTGTGTGAGAGCGTTTCAGTAGTGTGTGTGAGAGCTAAAATTTCAGTAGTGTGTGTGAGAGCGTTTCAGTAGTGTGTGTGAGAGCGTTTCAGTAATAATGTCCCTTACGGCACCTCATAGAAAAAAGTGCGAGAGAGTGAGAGAAAGAGGGAAAAAAAACAAAAAACAAACAAACCACGGCTCGCAATAAGGAGGCGGCTCTAAGAGCCATTTCGTTCACGACCGACACATCACTAGTAGAGAGAAGGTGTGCTCTATGGTTAATGGACGGGAATTGGAAAAAGAACGGCTATTAAGGTGCAACACTGAGCAGTTTCTTAGCACCTGGTTGATGAGGGAACAAGGTTTGTAACAAAGTTTGTCCTGTGGATATGTACTTTGTTGTTTTACGGAGCATATAGCTGCTGACCGCTACTAAGGATAAAGGCTAAGTTTTCACCCACTAGAGGGTGCTAACATACCTCGTCATGTTTAGGCAGCGATGCAACGATTTCACTTACATGCAAAATTTGTTTCACTGTTATATGTTATTGTGGTATCGCAAGAAATTAGTAGGTTATATAAATATATGAGTATGCATAATAGTTATTATTCATAGATACCTACATCCTAAGTTCCTGTTATTCTTCTGAAAGAAACAGAATGAGTGTGTCGTTACAATGGTAATGCCAGGAGAGGCAGTATTAGTTCTGTGTTACATTAATGTGTAAGGAAGTGGAAGAAGAGTGTGTCCTGTAGGAGGCAGTAGAAAATGGATACTGATGTTCGGTACATGCCCTGAAAGAAAGGTTCAGTAAACCAGTGCAACGATACTTCATTGTAAGTCTCACTTATTGTATTTTTTATTTTTTGAAGATGCAACAGTTATGTAAAGTTAAAGATAATTACTTTGTGATTAATGAATAAGTCAAAAGGTTAAAGGTAACACACTGTTTGATTTACTAATAGTCTTTTAGTCTGTATGTTGTAGCTCTTATGGTGTGTTCACATACACGGCTGTTTAAGTTAATAAAAGGATTCTGAACCATCAATTTGCGAGACCATCTTTTCAACCGGGGATGCTAAACACTTAATGATTTACACCATCAGAACTCGCTGTTTGTCTATAGAAGGAAGTTAATTCCACCAAAATTGTGTTTGTGCTTCGTAGATATTGCCAACGGTTTAAAAACATTAACTTATGTTTTTGAATTTGTCTTCCATCAGAAAATTAGTTTCAGTTTTGTTCTGACAGTCTTGGTTTGTAATGCAGTTCATTTGAAAAGTAGAAGTTATGAAGCAATTTCATTTCTTCCATTTTCTGTAGCAGCATGTTGAAAACAATAAAGGTAGCTTACAACACTTCTTGCAAAATGTGGTATCAGTTACTGTGTATAGTGTCGTAAGCAGGTGGCAAAATGTTTACTTGATCCTGAATTTGTAAGTTTGCTCACTTCCAAATTAATTACAGTCTAGATTTTTAAAACCCAGGACTGAGTAAAATAAGGATTTGAACTTTTTTTTTTTTTTTATAAGTGAGCAAACCTACACATTCAAAATCTGATGAATGTTTCCAGCACCTTGCTGAATCCATGAAAACAATGCTGAAAACAAGTAGCAACCAGGTGCTGATAATCATATGCATTTGGCTAACTGATCTAAAGCACTTTGAGGCAACAGTTGCTGTGATTTGGTGCTATATAAATTACATTTACAGTGGGGCAGTCAAACGTTTACTATAGGTCTTTACCAGGTTTGCACACACAGTAGCTGGTATTTTGGCCCATTCCTCCATGCAGATCTTCTCGAGAGCAGTGATGTTTTGGGGCTGTCGCCGAGCAACACGGACTTTCAACTCCCGCCACAGATTTTCTATGGGGTTGAGGTCTGGAGACTGGCTAGGCCACTCCAGGACTTTCAAATTCTTCTTACGGAGCCACTCCTTTGTTGCCCGGGCGGTGTGTTTTGGATCATTGTCATGTTGGAAGACCCAGCATCGTTTCATCTTCAAAGTTCTCACTGATGGAAGGAGGTTTTGGCTCAAAATCTCACGATACATGACCCCATTCATTCTGTCGTTAACACGGATCAGTCGTCCTGTCCCCTTGGCAGAAAAACAGCCCCATAGCATGATGTTTCCACCCCCATGCTTCACAGTAGGTATGGTGTTCTTGGGATGCAACTCAGTATTCTTCTTCCTCCAAACACGACGAGTTGAGTTTATACCAAAAAGTTCTACTTTGGTTTCATCTGACCACATGACATTCTCCCAATCCTCTGCTGTATCATCCATGTGCTCTCTGGCAAACTTCAGACGGGCCTGGACATGCACTGGCTTCAGCAGCGGAACACGTCTGGCACTGCGGGATTTGATTCCCTGCCGTTGTAGTGTGTTACTGATGGTGACCTTTGTTACTTTGGTCCCAGCTCTCTGCAGGTCATTCACCAGGTCCCCCCGTGTGGTTCTGGGATCTTTGCTCACCGTTCTCATGATCATTTTGACCCCACGGGATGAGATCTTGCGTGGAGCCCCAGATCGAGGGAGATTATCAGTGGTCTTGTATGTCTTCCATTTTCTGATGATTGCTCCCACAGTTGAGTTTTTCACACCAAGCTGCTTGCCTATTGTAGATTCACTCTTCCCAGTCTGGTGCAGGTCTACAATACTTTTCCTGGTGTCCTTCGAAAGCTCTTTGGTCTTGGCCATGGCGGAGTTTGGAGTCTGACTGTTTGAGGCTGTGTCAGGTGTCTTTTATACAGATGATGAGTTCAAACAGGTGCCATTCATACAGGTAACGAGTGGGGGACAGAAAAGCTTCTTACAGAAGACGTTACAGGTCTGTGAGAGCCAGAGATTTTCCTTGTTTGAGGTGACCAAATACTTATTTTCCACCCTAATTTACGAATAAATTCTTTACAAATCCTACCATGTGGATTCATGGATTTTTTTTTCACATTCTGTCTCTCACAGTTGAAGTGTACCTCTGGTGCAAATTACTGACCTCTGTCATCATTTTAAGTGGGGGAACTTGCACAATCGGTGGCTGACTAAATACTTTTTTGCCCCACTGTATTTGAATTAAAACTTAGCATTTTAAATGTTAAAGTTTATGACAGTACAGTCAGAAAAACTGAAAAACTACATCCTGGAGTAAGCCTCTTGTCTCTAAAAAGAACATGTTAGCACAACTTAGGTTTGCAAAGTTTCATCTGAATGTATTACAAGATCTCTGGAACAATATAAGATGAGATAAGATAACCTTTATTAGTCCCACACATGGGAAATTTGTTTTGTCACAGCAGGAAGTGGACAGTACAAAAGTTATGAAGCAAAAATTAGAATACAATAAGAATAAATACAGTACACAACTGTACAGAATAAAATAAAAATAAAATACTATATACAATAGAATAAAATATACAATAGGACAAAAATAGAATACAAATGCTGTATCCAACTGAGTAAAAATACAATGATGTCAGAAAAGAGTATTGCACTTACTGTTACTGCACATGTGTGGATGTGTGTGTTTGATCAGTTAAAGTCTTTGTTGTGGAGTCTGACAGCAGTGGGGAGGAAAGACCTGTGAAATCTCTCCGTCCCACACCGTGGGTGCCGCAGCCTGCCACTGAAGGAGCTGCTCAGTGCTGTCACAGTCTCCTGCATGGGGTGGGAGATGTTGTCCAACAGGGATGATAGCTTAGCCGCCATTCTCCTGCCACTCACCACCTCCACTGGGTCCAGAGGGCATCCTAGAACAGAGCTGGCCCTTTTAATCAGCCTGTTCAGTCTCTTCCTGTCCCCGGCAGAGATGCTGCCACCCCAGCAGACCACACCGTAAAAGATGGCTGAGGCCACCACAGAGTCATAGAAGATCTTCAGGAGTGGGCCCTCCACTCCAAACAACCTGAGTCTCTGCGGCAGGTACAGCCTGCTCTGCCCTTTCCTGTAGATATGCTTTGGACAGACAAGAACAAAGTGGAGATGTTTGACCACCATGCACAGCGCCAAACACGGCATAACCACACAAACACCTCATTCCACCTGCCAGTCATGATGGAGGCAGGTTACTGATTTGGAGGGTCACTGAGTAAACCATGAATTCCCCTGTATATCAAAATATTCTAGAGTCAAATGTGAGGCCATCTGTCTGACAACCAAAGCTTTACTTAAACTGTGTCATGCAACAGGACAATGATCCCAAGCATAGCAGAAAATCTAAGCAAGAGGGGCTGAAAAAGTAAAGAATCCAGATGTTGCAGTGGCCCAGTCAAAGTCCAGAACTCAAACGGTCTGAAATACTGTAGCAGGACGTTAAGAACGCTATGCATGAACAAATGCCTGCAAATGTCAATGAACTGAAGCAACACTGTAAAGAAGAGTAGGGCAACATTTCCCCCACAGTGACCCAACAGTCTAAAGTCATACAGAAACCATTTGCTTCTAAGGTGTTTCTACAAGTTACTGAAAGATGGGCGTAGTTTTCTCCATGCAGCTTCTGCATTTTGTCTAAGAATTTCTTAAATACATTATTATTTCCCCTGCTGAATTTACAATTTTCCTCACTTCCAAAGAAATATCAACCAGAATATTAACCATAAATAAATAATAAGTATTTGATCCACAAAGCAAAGCATGATTCAGTAATTGTGGGAGAAACCGTTGTTGCTGAGACATTTCTTGTAGTTGGTCACCAGGTTTACCCACATTTCAGGAGGGACTTTGGCCCACTTGTCTATAGAAACTCGTTTGATCATGTAGGTCTCTTGGCTGCTGCTTAGGAACTTGAAGCTTCAGCTCCCCCCACAGTGTTCCTCAGGATAGGGATACGGAAACGCCATTCCCATGACCTCAATGTGCTTCTTCTTCTGTAGTCACTCCTTGGTTGTCTTGACAGTATCTTTTTGACCATTGTCATGCTGGATGACCCATCCATGACCTATCTTCAGTATTCTGGCTGAGAGAAGTAGCTTTTCCTCCACATGTCCATTGGCCCCTCAATATGGTGAAGTCCTCCTGTACCCTTGGCAGAGAAACAGCCCCAAAAAATAATGTTTCCACCTCCGTGTTTGACTGTTGGGTGGTGTTCTTTGGGTCATATCATTTCTTTTCCTCCAAACACACTGAGTTGACTTAGTGCCAAAAAGCTCATTATATGTTTCATCTGACCACAACACTTTCCCCCCAGCCTTCTCTGAATTATTTAGACGTTCACCTTAGAACATAAGACTGGCCTTTAGATGTGCCTTTTTGAACAGGTGGACCTTGTGTGTGTGTACCTTAGATTTGATAAAATTCTTGAATACTTATCTAACACATCCTCTAATCCATACTGCCAGGAAAAACATTCAACGGGGGAAATAAATGTCAGAAAACATTGCTAGGGGTATTTTTTTTAAGGTAAAGCATTGTGTCCTAAACAAGCGTATTGCACGAAAAGTGGTGTGTTATGGAAGAACATCATTTTGTATATAGTAGCTGGCAAGATTTAGACTCTTTACTCATGTGAAAGTTATTATCCTACTTAGGAGGTTTAATGGTGCAAATGCTTGGGAACAAAATACTTCAAAGTAGCTACATTAAAAAGAACGATTATGCATGATTATTAATTATTATCAATCATGGTGGTGACATGGTATTGATTTAGAGGGGCAGCTTGTGGTCACTGAGTTGTCCATGAATTCCTAAATATACCAAAGTATTAAAGAGTCAAATGTGAGGCCATCTGTCCGACAACTAAAGCTTCACCAAAACTGAGGTCGTGCAAAAGGACAATGAACCCAGTGAACTCATCCACAGCAACAAATCTACAAGATAATGGCTGAAAAGAAGAGAATCAATGACAAAGGCCAGACCTCAACCTGACTGAAATACTGTAGCAATATCTTAAGAGAACTAATGCCTCCAGACTTCAGTAAACTGAAGCAACACTATAAAGAAGAGTGGGGCAACATTTCCACACAGTGATCTAAGACGCTGATAAACTCATACAGAAACCAATTGCTGGTATTTCATGTGTTTTTCTGAGGTAGTATTTTCCTGATTTTAAGACCAGACAGATGATTATATTTATATCCTGATAAGTAAACCATTTGAATCCTTAACTAGTTAAGGAACCACGTATGCTGCAACACAGGAAAGGCCTTGCTTATTACAGAAAATTGTCAAACCACATTCTGCATTTATTCCAGTAGCATGGCTCCATACTAAAGATAACATTTCATATATCTCCCTTTGGGCATCAATGCTTTTAAGCTTTTTAGCTGTGGGTGAACATAGGTTATTAATGTTAAGATTGTGGGTCATGTGGGTTATGAAGTAATTTCTTTTACTGCAAAGATCTGACAGACTGTGGAGGGATAGTACACTAACTAGTGCAACACTGCCACCTCATGTTTCAGATTTGCTATTGATCCAAAAGAGCATTTTTTTTACTAACGATTGTAAACACTCCTACTTATTCATTTAGCTGATATTTATTGAGCAGAGGCTGTTACAAACTTATAAATAATTATAATAACAAGGTTTATGTTTCATACACTTTTTTCAGTCAACTCAAGTCAAGTCAATCTTAGACAGAGTTCGAGTAGGCATTTATCAGATCCACAATAAACTGAAAGAAAATGTGATGCATAGTTTGATGCATACCGCCTGGGTCTCCAGCTTTGGAAACTTTGCATGTAGTGAACAGTCTTTGAATCAAACAAGCAATAAATGAAAACTAATTTTGAGCAGATATCATGTTTAACTTTAGATGATTAAGCGTATATTTTCTACAAGCTTACGTCAGGATTGATAAAGTTCTCATTGTAACCTTCTTGATTAATTTATTGGGGTTTCAGTCACCCGTTCATTAAAACGTCTCGCACTTCCCTCTCAGGGGGAGTTCAGTTGGTGCACACCCACCTCTGATGAAATCCATTCCTGGTGTAACTTCCGCATGCTACACAGTTCAGTTTATGACATAAATTTGGGTGTAGCACCAGCTATGCACCAATACACCCCATACAGTCTCTTTCTACATCACTAGCCAATGACTCTTACATGCCTTTATTGTATCCTCTGGTCAGTTTTGATCTGGGCCAACTATAAGAGAAGGACCACATCCTCCATTCAACTCACTTCTATGTGAGGCGCACTTTGGAAGGGATACATTTTTTAAGTTCCAGGCTCTCCCTTTTTGAAATAAGACTAAAATGCCTTTATTTGCACAGCAAGGTTAAAAGAAACACATTTTGGCACACAGGTCTTCAACAGGGAATAAAACATGAGTCAATGAACAATGAATGTTTCCTGAATAGGTGGAATACCACTCAGAGAAGAGTTTATTTGATATCTAAAAACACTTATTTTGGAGTAAAATATCTATTATTACAGGATATGATGTTCAGTTTTGCCAAACACAAACAGACGTGGATTTAAAAATAAATAAAATTTTAAAAACTCGTGCAAACTTCAAAGTGTGTGTTCAAAGCAGTGGTATGAAACCTTTCATGTGGGATTTCAATGAGTTTCCGACACTCACTGAAATTGCGACTCAGATTTGAAGCAGGAACCTTCTTGTTATGAGGCAACAGAGCAATCCACTGAATCACAGTCCTGTCACAGATCTTGTGATCCTTGTCAAGTAACCCTCTGACCTCTGTTCCATGCATTATTTGCAGTGTATATGACCACACCTGTGCTGCTTTATTCTTACACTGTCTGGAACAATCCTTAAGAAAATGATAGGTTGATGTCTTCAAGGGAACCTGGACAAATTTAGTGGGAACACAACTGAAGACGGTGCCAAGTTACCCCTTGAACCTTTGTCCTATATTATCTATTGTATATCTCTATCTATCTATATACAGAGGTAGTACAAATTGGGATTCCCTAAAGCCACCATCCTCCTTGATCTGACTCATGCCAATGGATCTGAAGCATTCTGATTACATTTAGCACCTATACAGCAGTATATTTTCATATAATTTGGATCACATTAGGGAAAGTAATCAAATTCCAAGCCAGAGAATGACACTTCAGGTGTTTTTACTGTGGTTTGGTATAAAAACTGTTCCAAATTGACTAAAAAAAATAATGTAGGGTCCAATTATTTTAACTATTTTATACAGCGAGTGAGTGACAATAGTGCACCCTTGTGGTAAAAAGGGTGGTTTCAACAAAATCAGCCTCTGACCTCAGTGCTCCTGCCACTCCGTGGAAACAAAAAGAAAAGTTGATAAATAACAGTGGGTGCTACCATTCAGTCTACCAGGTCGAGGTTACCGAGATTTAAACTCCTCAGAGATCTGTAGTAGATGCACCTATGGTATCAATGTGAAAATCCTACATCCCAGCTTTCTTAAGTTATCACATTCAAATTTAGGTGTTCGCCCTGGGTGACAAGACCGCATCAGCATTTTGCTGAGGGTAACGAATATATCTGAGAGGATTAAATAAACTTAGTTACTCATGAAGGCCTTGCTGATACTAAATAACAGAACTGAAAACCTGCTACTGATATTCAAGTGAACTTTAAGACGAAAGCAGGCAGATATGTAACAAGGCCAATGTGAACAGAAGTTTTTGTCAGATAAAGCTTTAGAGCATTTTTGTTCATTAGTTATTGACTTCTGTGTTCACATTTTAGACATAATTACACTCTAAATGTAGTTGTAGGAGCGCACTCAATTTATTCAGCTTACTGATTTTAAATGCTGAGAAATAATAAAAGAATGAACTTTTTTGATAATAACACGATCGTTTTAAATTACAGATGGCAAAAAAAAAGAAAGAACTCACAATTGATTTGTGAAATTGATTTATTTGCTCTCTGGTGACTCACAAGTCAATCCAAGACAGCAGAATACTGAACAACTTCCTGAAATAAAGCTGCACTGGTATTTATTAAATCAACCACACTAAAGACCAGTTTATAACAGAGGCAGGAAACACATGTTTAAGCTTTAAAACTGTGCTTGTTGTGCGTGTTTTTAGTTTGTAAGACCAGTGCTAATAATGAAAGGGTAACAGTTGTAAAGACATTTGTAGGCAGATGAAAGAGGTTGCAAGTAATAGTCTTGCAGCCACCTGTCATGACGGGTTAGTTCAGATCTTTCCAGGGAAACTTCCGTTTTCTATCTGCTCATCCCATTTAGAAACCTGCAGGAGACATTAAAGAAAACATGAGGCTTAAGTGTAACTTACGCCTACCAGCAGCATTATTAGCCTTGGAAATGGTGATGAGACACAACAGTCTCACACAAGTTACATGTGATGTGGAAACTGTTTCAAAACATCAACTGCAAACAAGGTTTCCAGCTTTGACTGCAACACATGCAGCAGTGAGAACTTTGTGTCACAACGGTAAATGTGATGAAACGCAAAAGCCTAATGTGGTTAAAGAGCCCCAAACTCCTGTTTACTCCAGAACAGTCATTCAGAAGAAAAAAACAAAAAAACAAAACACTGGAAGTACAGGGAAACAAACTGTGGCAGTCAGAGACATCTGCAGTTTCTTCTTAAACTTACCCAGCTCATAGGGCAGAGGCTCTTGTAAACCTTCTGGTACCACTCACATGGAGAAACTTCCTGGCCTTTGGCTGACAGAGCTTTGTTGCACCTGTGGAAGTCTGCAAGAACAAAAACGGTACAGGGTTTACTTAAATGATAAAAGTCTTCTTGAAGACAAATAGTACCGGCATGAAGCAAAACTAAGAGCTCATTGTGAAAACAGGTTAAAGCTTTTCTGTTTACATAAAACATCATTTTAAGCTGAACTGGTGTTTACATTGCTGAAGTACCTAATATGAACACTGAATGCTTGGAGGAGGGGAATATGTCTTTTTTGTCCTTCTCTTCAGGATTTGTTTGATATGTTTCAACTTCCTGAATAACAATACCTATTGTCTGTCCAGTGCAGCAGCTGCTGTTATTGCACTGATTTTTATCTATTTTTTTTTTTATCTAACACATTTATCTGAAAAAAAGAGAACACAGAAAGATAACAGCCAGAAAACAATCAGGTTAGAATGTTAATATTAAGTAAAGTTTTGTTATGGTTTATTTACAAAAAGGTTTAAAGTCCACATCTGAGAGCGAGTGAACTTTTAAAGAATGTTTGGCGGTCTTGTCACTAAGTCAAGTATCTTTTACTCAACATACTCGCTCTTCATTAAAAAAAAAAAAAAATCCTTTCAGGATTAATTTAAGTACTTAATCGCTAAGAAATTTGTTTTTACATATCAGTTAAAAAAAACATAGCGATCCAAGTATAACATATAGCATATCATTATACTTGGATGGATTGTGTTACACAGTGAAGGCATAGTGATACTAGTGTAACATTGGGCTTTATAATGTATACTTTGTGAGACTCATATAGGGAAGTTTGAAAATTATGCATGAATTAAGAGTACCAATTCCAGTCATCAGTCTCTCCCCCTCCATTTATTTATATTTTGCTTCCAAGGAGTCAGACTTTGTCATTTTTAAAGTTGTCTTGAGTAACAGTTCTGCAGCCTTTCTGAAGACCTTTCAAAGTTTCTTTTGACATTGGCTGCTTTTCGCTCATTATTAGTCCAGTCCTTGTACATGAACATTTCCAGAGGAATATTTTTTTGGTTTCTTTGTTTAGCCAACGAACACTGACCTATAAAAGCATTAAAAAGGTCAAGGGAGGAACCAGTGTTGCATCCACACATAACAACAACTCAGCAAAGAACCAATTTCAGATTGCATTTTTGGCACTTTGTTACTAGCACCAGTCACTGATTCCCATTTTTAAAGTTACATCTAAGAACCAGACCTTTTAAATTTTCTACTATTTTCTACAGCAAATGACCAGTATCATGTCCTTGAGAAAGGAAACATCAAACAAAGACTTGACAGATGCACCTGGACCGACTGTCAACAAGGGACACATGGGGGGGAAACCGTATCATTTTTTTAACCTTAAATACTGTATTTCCGTGTTTGTTTACATGTTCCAATGAACTGCTCACATTTCCCATTTCCATAGCACAAAGTGAAGAAATAAAAAGTGTTTTTGCACAGTACTAAAATTAGCCCCATACGCGCATGTGAAGTGCATGTCCTGTTGTGTTAAGACAGTTCTGGTCGGGTTAATGTATGATAATGTGTGATCACAGCACAGCAGTCCTCACCCAGGTAGTTTTGGAAGCAGTTTCTGGTCTGGTTGGTGTTTGGGAATCGGGCGTCAAACGGAGCCGTCTTGTAGTTCTTGATCTTATCTGACACGGCTTCGGCCATTTTTCTATCCTTCAGTCAGTGGGAGTTTTAAACGATGTTGAAACAGGGCACGGCCTAGGTTAGCCTGCAGGGGAAACAGGAATAAAAAGGTGTAAGACAAACGAGACATTTAACTAGTGTTAGCTATCACAGAGGGAACAACGTTAGTTAACCGAGCTACTAGACGTTTACAGTCTTATTGTTACTAATTCAGATACACACAAATTACATGTTTTGAGTATATAAATCTATTGTCATAAGCACACAGGTCGGTATACAAATGAGCCCAGTCAACGTAATCACACAAAATAACTCAGGCAATAGGTTATCGCTAGCCGTTAGCTCAAAGCTAACGAGTTAATCTGTGTGTATACGGCCGTAATTAACACGCAGCACTTAAACCGTTTTAAACGACAAAAAAAGGCTGGAAAGACACCTTTAAAGGTTCAAAAGGTTAGGATTAGAACAGCATACTACGAAGTTACGAAGCTAACCTTGGGACGCTTCTTCAACGTGTCCTCTCTAGAAAAAATTGTCCTTCCTCTCCGACGCGCAAGGCACGCTGGGATATCGCCGTAATCAAATCCGTCCTGTTTATTTACGACAGCGTTTAATCTTTAACAGTCACATATTTGTATAATAATTGTATTTATGTTTTTTTCAGAGGTAAAAAGTTAACATACAGCGAAATAAGAAGAGTCAAGGGTCAAAGAAGAAGTTTATTATATATTTATTTATTTGCTTCCCCCCGTGTGACCTCCGGATTTGTTGCTGCTTGAGGGAAAGCGGTGGTTTTCATTCTGCGACATAATATTTCCAGATTTTGGATCAAAAGATGACCTCACCTTCTTGCCTTTAAGGCTGTTTGGTTCCAAGTCACTTAGACCTCAGATTAAATCAATGCCAGACCCCAGATATCCTTAAAAAAATCAGATACATTCCTGTGTTTCTGCTCTTAATTTGTACCCATATTTTGCTGCCCCCTCCCAGAGTTTCCGACACTGTGACATGATAAACAGAAGAAAATATGTAACCTATTAAGAGCAAATTTTTCAAAGCATAGCTTAACCCAGTATTATTATTTTATTTTATTTTTTTGGTGACATCTTCTTCTTTTAATGTTTTGGTTGCTCTTAGATATCTTGCATATATACCCACTAAATACTTCACTACTTATATGTTGCTAGGGTTGGGCTCCCTTTGATTCAACAAGGTGCTGGAAAAATTCCTCAGAGAGTCTGGTCCACATCGTGATGACAGCATCACACAGATCCTGCAGATTTGTCAGCTGCACGTAGGTGATGTGAATCTCCTGTTCCACCACATCACAAAGGTGCTCTATTTGAGATCTGGTGACTGTGGAGGGCATCTGAGTACACTTGAACTCATTGCCATGTTCAAGAAGCCAGTTTGAGATGATTTGACCTTTGTGATGATTTGACCAAGGTGTGTTATCCTGCTTGAAGCATCCATCAGAAGATGGGTAGACTGGCGTCTTAATAGGATAGACATGGACACGGCGTTTAAATGATGATCAGTTGGTACTAAAAGGTCTAACGTGTCCCAAGAAAACATCTGCCATATTGCAACAGCAGCAGCATGAACGATTGATACAAGGTGTTCTTTCATGTTGTTTACACCAAATTCTGATTTTACCATGAATGTCGGAGAAGAAATTGAGACTTATCAGACCAAACAATATTTTTCCAATCTTTTGTGTTCTAATTTTGTTGTAAACTGTAGCCTCAGTTTCCTGTTCTTATCTGACAGGAGTAGCACGTGTTGTGGTGATTTGTTGCTGTGGCTCTTCTGCTTCAAGGTTGACATGTTGTGCTTTCAGAGATGCTTTTCTGCATATCTTGGTTGAGAAAGGGGGTTATTTGAGTTACTAGTGCCTTCCTATCAGCTCAAAGCATTCTGGCCATTTTCTTTCGACCTCTGACAAGAAGGCAGCAAAGGATGTTCACCCAGAGAGCTACTGCTCACTGGATATTTTCTCTTTTTTTGGACCATTTTCTGTAAACCCTAGAGATGGTTGTGTGGGAAAATCCCAGCAAATCAACACCTTCTGAAATATTTAAAATCATTTAACACCCTTTTCACATTTTCTTCCTCATTCTGATGCTCAGTTTGAACATCAGCACCACATGCACTAACAAGCAGTTGGACAGGTGTGCCTAATGAAGTGACCGGTGAGCATAGGTAATACATACAGTACTCCTCTGTTTCGCAAACAATACGAAATTTTCATATCACTTCACTGGTAGTGACAATAACAGGAAATTTAACATTTAATCATAAGTAATATATTATTTTCTCTTTTAGTCATGGTAAGAACTTGGAAATGGTGGAGGAGTCTTTGTAATGGGACAAACTTTATTAGCCCTTTATGATGACTGTGACAGTTTCTCTTTCCATCAACATCTTCCTGTTGAAGACCAGGTCAAAGATCACAGGTGTCTCGCTCTAGCTTCCTGTCTCACTGTGTGCATTTCCTTCATCCTCTTTTCAGCAAAACTTCAAACTTCCTTGCATTTTGTTGAGCACTGTGATAGTCTTTCTCATCATAAATCACGTCACAGTACCTGGTTTAAATCAAAAATAGTCTTTTAAACCCATTAAGGCTTTTTCATATAATTTAGCTTTATTCTGTGACATTTTCATTTAACTCAGATGGGCAAAAAGATAGATATCGAGATTGTTTTGTGCAGAGTACAATACAGTATATTATATTCCCAACAGGGTGCCAAACACCCATGTGTGTGTTTGTGTGTGTAAATTTACCGTTCTCTCACTTCTACCAATCTCTGCCTCTCTTTCTCACTCAGTCAGGATATAGGTGTTGTCCAAAGCAAAGGAAGGAAATTCTGTCACTTAGAACAATGGGTTGGTTTCTCTATCTATAGACCCAGAGCGCCCGAGAGCCAGAGAGGGAGGTAGCAGCCACTTAGAGTAAAAAACTAATGTAAAGGGGCATTTTCTTTAACAGAAGAAAAAAGAATTATTAGAATTAAAGATACCTTTGTCCATTTTTAAGGAGCCGAGGCCTTTAGAAAATGGATTTTCATCCTGAGGAGAAGGACGAGCGCACATTTTTTAGGGTACTTTGAGCTGCGCATTGGCATTTTGGTGGCAAAGGATAATCAAAACACACTATAAAAAGGATTTGAAGTAACTGTGGGTAAGTTTGTTCAAAACCAAATAATTTGAGTAATTTCTTTCTTGTAGTATTTAGAATTCTGTGAAAATATCCCAACATGGTTTTCTAGGAGAGGAGGCCTTTCTGCCTAGAATACCAATAACAGATTTTAGGTGTGGACGCATGTCGAGAAATGGCGTGTCTGAGGGAACAACTTTAAAAAGGAACTCATTTTCAACATAGTACTAGCCTTTATCTCAAAATTCTAATCGTAGCTAAAAGAAAACATGTTATCCTAAATTGTGATGGTAGGTTAAATAGAAGTGTTACAGAGAATTGGACAGGCAGTGACCTTTGGAGTGGGTTTTTCCCTGTCACTGCGACAGCTGGACCTGAGTCCTACAAAACACACTTCCTGTTTGAGGATAGGAAAACACACTGGGATTTTCAGGGGCTGTAGGGAGGGCTAATGTCTTTTCATTTGTTTTTACCATGTTGACAACCTGCTGTAGGTATCCTGTTGATATTTTTGAAGGTTGACATCATTCTATTGTTATATTGTTTATATCCTGGCACTGGTGACACACAGCCTTTGGTATGGTGCAGAGAAATATTATTAAGGGAAACCTAATGTTTATATATCTTATAAAAAGATGAGTTATTAAGTTGATTTTAGAGAGAATTGCCTTTTAATATCTGAATTCTTCTCGGTCAGATGGAGGGATCTGGCAGTCCTCGATTCAGAAAACTCCATTTCCCAGTGGGTTTGTGGATCAACTCCCCCAGGAAACACTTTGCAAAGCTTGGTGGTCGTTGGCCCAGCGCGCTCTCTGTCAAGTTGGTCTAAACTTCTTTAATTCGCTTTTTTTAAATTAATCTTTAGTTTTGTTCCAACTTGTGTCCTGCATGTAGAATTAGTTTGTGTATTGATCTTATCTTATCTCACTTCCACTGTCATTTGTATTCATGTCTTCCATTTATTTTAGTCCTTGTTGTTTGTCAGTCATAACTCACAGCTGACTTGTCCCTTCCTTTCTGCTTCCTCTCTCCTCCATCTGTCTTCCCTCCTCTGTTGTTTCCAGGTCGACTACCAGCTCTGACGCAGCCTCTCTCCACGAGGCCCCCTCTGCTCCTTCCTCTTCCCTTTCTAACTCCACCCCCTCGCTGGCTTCCCCTACCCCATCCCCATCTCCTTCCCCGGCCTTCCTCAGGCCGCGGCCTGCTGCACCCCAGTCCCGTGCTAAGCGCCTTTCCCATCTCTTCTTACGGGGGCGTTCCAACAGTGACCGGGACCGGGCAGTGGGAGAGAAGGAGAGAGAAGTTTGGGCTCATTCGGCAGCCCCCTCCTCCCACCACTACTTGCCCCCTGCTTCTTCCTCTGCCCCAGGCCTGATCAAAATCTATGGAGATGCACTCTCCAGTGGAGCCAATTATCGCTCCCTGCTGGCCAACATACACTCCACAGCTAGGCAACTCATTGCCCAGGTCATCACTCGCTACACTGAAAGAGAGCGGGAGGAGACAGATGACGCAGGTATGAAAGGGAAATTTTGGCTCATTTGGACCTCTGCTGCGATCCATGACTAGGAATTGTTTGCTTAAATTTTTTTTACCAATTGGGAATGACTTTATATAAACATAAATAGCAGTGTTATGGAAAAATAATTACCCTCCCCCTCATTCCCCCTTTCCTCCATTACTTTCTAGTTCTCCAGAAACACAGCCCTGAAGACTTCCTATTGTGTGATGTCATTGGAAAGCCCATCCAGCAGCCAGATGGAGCTATCAAATGGGAGACAGAGTGCCGGAGAAGCGTTGCCCCGTGGGAATGTCCTTTGTTGTTAGTGGACATGTGGCGGCCTAAGGATGGATTTGAGCGGCGCTTTGAAATCCAAAGGAAGGAAGACTATGAGAGAGAAGAGTTAGAGAGGGAGAAGGAGCGTGAGAGGGAGGGAGAGAACTACCAAGGTACGTATGAGATGCAGCAGATAGGTACAGTGGCAAGAAAAGAAAAAATTGACCATTTATGCACAGCACAGGGCAAAGCTGATTGATACTTGGGTTGTCTGGGCAACAGGTGTGCGCTGGCGGCGGAGCAGGATGTCATCAGGTAGCGGAGCAGAGGAGGGCGAACGGGGTCACCGTGGAAGGAACACAGAGCTGAGGAGGAGCATCAGCGACATGAACCTCAGTCTGCGACGTCGCCAAGGCAATCACGTCAGCAACGACCCCCGCGGTTCTGGAAACCGGCCTAACAACAGCGCAGGGGTGCATGACAGGAAGAACATTGTGAGCATGATCAACCCACAGCCAGGAGAGGTAAAGAGAAGGCTGCAGTAAGTAGAAGCTGAACTGACCACACGTTCGGTCTTCTAACCATCATAAACCATTTCTGCAGATCAGGGCGTCGAAAGCTGAAGGGAAGGTTGGATGGACAAACCAGCCGGCAGAGGATGAGAAGGATTATTCCAGCTGTGACCTGGAAGTGATGTCACAAAGTCTGATCCTTCCACCTACAGACCGGCCTTACTTCCTGTTGCTGCAGGGTTACGATCAGAGCAAGGCAAGACATGCTGACAGATGGTATCGCCCATACAAATTCTCGCAAACAACACCCACGCACACGTACATCATGTAAACACATAAACACACATAAACAGCAACGTACTCGTTGACATGCGCTCTCATGTGCGCATTAGCAAAAGCGCAGGCATGGCTGTAGTGGAGTTGTGCACACGCGTGCACGCACCCTGTGCATTACATCATACCTGCATGTCTGTAATCGCCACATACCATCAGGGTTTCCATCCCTCTACACGCTTCTCCCATTCACCACCCAGCACAAAACAGCCTCTGAGCAGCACAATGCCAGAAAATGTATCCATCAAATGCACAAAACCCCCCTGTGTACATCACTTCATCTCACACAATGACCTCACACAGGTCTCCATTGTAACAAACTGTGACACACTTCATTCCTTATCGACTGCCTTCTGTTTGGCTTAACATCTGATAGAAGATTGATATAAACCATAACACTTAAAAGATAACAGACCTCCCTGACTCACTGATCCACTGTGTGTTTTGTGTAGGATTTTGTTTTGTACATCATGTCGGGACATATGCATGTGTTTGGAAGGAAACCCACAATAAGGGAGAGAGAGAAGGATAGAGAAAGAGAGAGGAAGGGGAAGAGGCCGCTGAAGGTGGACACGTTCCTGTCTGCTCCTGACCTTTTGGCTAGACACTTACTAGTCCGGAGAGACTCCGCTGTTCCAGAGACACCCACTGGACAAGGTACACCGGCACAGATCATCGTTAGAATCTTGCTGCACTCTCTTGCAGAAAATACAAAACTAGAGAAGGTAGATTGTTCATCCAAAGTAGGACATCATTGTTCTCAATGTTATTCCTGTTAAAAGAGGATTCTTCCTCTCCATTTTTGTCAAATGCTAGTTCAGAGGGAATAATTTACCTTGACATGACTGTCATAAACTGGTGGGTAAATTTAAACTCAATAATATTTTGTGAATTTTATCCCAGCCCTGATGCGACCTTTCAGAGGAGGTGCAGTTACACACAATGGAGTGGCCCTTTACAGGGAGACGGTCCTAAAGCCGGGCGATGTGATTGGTCTGGGGAACCACTTTCTTTTCTTGTATCGTGACCCTCGTGTGACTCCGCCTCCACCGCTGGCACTGACCTTGCCATGGCAGACTGATGCCTCCACCACCTGCTGCCCTTCAGGGTTGGTGGACAGACAGGAAGCTCTGAGGCAGTACCTGGGCTCCACTGAGGCCGTGTTGAAATTCCATTCTCGTCACGCCGATTCCTTGTTACAGGTAAGAAGGGAAAATAGCAGACTTCTTATAGTCTGACTGTAGTTATCTAGTCGAAATAAACTTTTATTTATACATATATGTGTTGATCCTTTACTTTTCTCATAGGAGATCATCTCCAGAAATTCCTCTCCAGACTCTGGAGGCGGGCCTTTAGCTCCTGCTTATCTCCTGTCAATCATGATAGATCATGCCTCCAAACACCTGGACCCTGCTCTCCTACCACAGATATTGCTCAAGTCAGCCAATCTAATAAAAGAAATTGTGTGGGTAAGTAACACAAACAAACAAAAACAATTGCTTGATGTCATGTTTGGTATTGTTACTTGTTCACATCTTGTTTTTGCAATCCTCAATTTAGCATTTGCTGGTCATAAACCAAAGTATTGGACAAAATTAAAACTTTAAATGGCATTACATAAAAAGTCAGGAGATGGGTGTCAAAATATGTCACTAAAACACAACAATCTCAGCCTCCCAGTGAAAAGAAGGTGCGAGCTGATTCATGTTGGTGTATTCTTTTATATCTGTTGCCCACTGAAATAAATTACTTATTACTATTTCAAACCTACTTTGCGCACCTGAATTCAATTTATCGTTCCAGTCTTTCCATTTTCCGTCTTAGTGTCAATAAAACATTCAAAGGATCAGCAAATTCAGAAGGATTCATCCACTGGGGACCATGAGTCTCTAGACCAAAGCTCAAGGCCATCAATTCACCAGCTGTTAAGATAACTTGGACAAAATTAATGGACCAACTGGGAGACATTGCTTTCCAAAGGGTCATGCTGCTTGTGTAATTAAAAAAATACAACATATATAATCATATCTGTGACGTGTGAATTAATAATATGTTGGAGGAAGTCAGAGAGTGGCTCATCTATGGAACAAATGTTAAGTTTTTTATATTTAATGACAGTATGGTCGTGACCACACTTAAACAAGTCTGGCAGATAAACCTCAGGTAGGCAGCTTGAGAATGCCACATTAAGTCAGACAGAAAAACCAGCAGACAGACATATGCCCTTCATTGTGGCCTACTGGCTTGTGAGCAGGAGTGAGGATGGGCTGATGTCACTTCCCTCCCGCTGGAAAATCTGCTCTAACTGTCCAGGCTGCAGGGCTAGACTCCACTCCCCCTCCTCCACCCCCACACTAAGTCTCGTCTCTTCTGTTTCCAACTATCTTTGCAGGATAACATTAAGGAATTTGGGGATAAGCATCCCACGCAAAAGTAAGAATATTTATGTTCTACGTAATGTTTCCTCTGTTTAGAGATTTCCAGCTGAGTGATTCATGATACATTTGTGCCTGTGCTGTTATGTCTTTGGTAAATTTTTGTGGTATGATGGAAGCATTGTCTCGAATATAGCTAGATAATAATAACTCAGTCTATTTTTACTTCAGTATGGAGCGTTTTGCTTTTAGTGCACAAACACAAACCTGACAGGGGAATGTTCACAATACTTGATAGCAAACATAACTTTGGAATTACTTAAATGTGTTGTCCAGTTCAACAGAGCAAGAAGGAGAGATAAGCACGCCAAACGTCCAGAAACTGTCATCTGACCTTCGACCTCTCATGTTCTGGATGTCAAATGCCACGGAGCTCCTCAACTTCTTCCAGGTTAAAGTAGAAGTGATGGAGAAAGAGTGGGAGTTTGAAGGTGAGAATAACTGGAAAACAACAGAAGGCCGGGGGGGGACCTTTAGAAGATCAAACGTATAAGCTGGCACAGGAATTTGGCAAAGCTAAACAGAGAAATCAAAGCTGACACTGAGCCTGGAATTGATCATAATGATTGTTTCTTTGAAGCCCCTGGGGATCCAGTTTTGACAGCTGATATGGACACCTGCTCAGAAGCTCTGGCACAGCTGGATGATGTCATTATGCACACCTTCCAGCAGTGTGTGTATCACCTTACCAAGGTAAAGTGGAAAAAAAGCCAGATACAGCGGTCCACATACTCCGATGTGCTTTGGCTTCAAATCAACGTTACCATTTTATGTGTAATGTTGCATGCCCTTTTAAACTGTAACTCCGGATAGCCACTTCTATTTAACCTCACCGAGAGACAGCACAAATTACTTTCTTAAGACATAAAAACTGTTCCTTTCTGGAACAAGCTCACCACCACCCACAATTGATTTTAATTTTCTCCAGCTGCATGCAGCTCCTCCAGTCCCTTTGTGCATTGCATTCTGAGACCATACTTAGGATGTACTCATTTGTGAAATCATACTTTTTTGGCTTTGTGTGGAAAACCTGTATTGAATTGGAACATACTGACATGGAAATAGCAATACTAGAGGATAACATGTCCAGAAAGCCGATGCAAGCATGTTGATGGTGTAATTTTTAGCATGTTAGTCATCTTCACTAAGAGTCCCAGCATGATCCAATCTATGATTTAGCACAAAGTGAAAGTGAGTTTAACAGAAGTGTCATTAGTGTTGTATAGTTGTGCATTTGCTTATGAGCACAAGATTAAAAGCTTAACCTGATGATGGCGCTAGAGGAAAAGTCACCAAGGTCAGAGATCTGGACCTGTACAAACTATTGTGATAGCCATCACTTCAAGTGTTGCTACAAATCATCTTAACATCTTCTTCCACTTAATTCATTCCAGTTTATACTGTCCATTCAACATCCATCATTTCCGGATTTTTATAATATTTTTAATATAAAAATGAACTTACTTTTTTTTCTCTTTCTGTCCACAAAGACACTGTACTCCCTTCTTCCAGCCCTTCTGGACACCAACCCATTTTCCAGCGAGGAGAAGGAGAAAGAGAAGGATGGAGCTCAGGCTGCAGAGGGAGAAGAGAAAAGAGGAGGAGAAGAAGAGGTAGATGATGTGTCCACCTTGCCGCCCAAGGTTGCTGGACTTGTGGAAGTGTATCGCTGTTCCCTGATGCTGTCACGGGAGGCATGTCTTTCCCCACCGCTCACCTCGCAAACCTTCGGCTACCTCTTCTTCTTCACCAATACCTCCTTGCTCAATACTTTGCTGGAGAGAGGTGAGAAGGCACGGGGCAAAGAAATCCTGTGTGGTTAATTCAGCAATAAATACGGTATCACTTTGTAAAAACTGAAGCTAGAGATGATAAAAGTGACCTTTTGGATAAAAGGAAGACTCACTGCTTTACTCCTGATAAAACAAACAAAATTAGCTTTTTTCAAATGTATTTTCTGTTTTCTCCAACATCCTCTCCCCCTCTTTTCAGACGGACTGTTTTCATGGTGCAGAGCAGTACAGATCCGAACAAACCTAGACCTGGTTCTGGACTGGCTACAGGGTGCAGGATTAGGAGACATCGCCTCAGAGTTTATGAAGAAACTGTCAGTCACAGTCAACTTCCTGTGTATTCCCAAGACTCGACTCATCCAGGTAACACAGCTGCATGTACAACATGCCCTTTGAGCCCTCTCCTAGAATGCCATCTAACATCTCCTCCATTAACTTCTTATCTCCAAGTCATCCTGGGCCAGTCTACAGGAAGAACATGCTTTGTTAAGTCCTTCTCAGTTGCACCACCTGCTCACCCATTACAAGCTGGGACCCAGCAGAGCTCCACCAGCATCCTGGGCCCCTCCGCCAGGCACTGAACTCAGTGGAGGTAATAAATCAAAAGGGCTTATTATTGAACATTTAATAACTATAATGAATAGTGGCATTATATGTCAAGTAAACTGTTTCTCAACCTTTTCTCATTTTTCAGACATCTTTGAGAGCTTTTTGGACCATCCTCCTCTTATCCTGCCAAATGAGACACCACGCCTTGACCTCTCCCAGACAATCCCAAGCCCTGAGCTACAAAAAGAAGTTACACGTCTCCGCACCTTCTTGTGGGGACTCGACCAGGATGAGCTCCCAGCCAATCAGAGGACTCGGCTCTGAGGAAGCCCTTATACGTCTCTGTATTAATGTCTCATAGAAGTAAAAAAAAAAAGGATATCACCAAAAACATCAAACTGGACACCAGAAAATAATGCAAACTGGACATGCTTTCTGTATTTTTATTGGCTGGTTGTTGGTTTTCCTCACACTTCATATCATCTCATTTATTCACTTAGATATTGTCTAGCTAAATAAATGTACTAGCTCTGTCATGCCTTTATAGGATTTGTTTGAAAGCAAGGAGCAAAACCCCATGTCTGTTAGGTAACATAGTGTTGTGCTTTACGTGGCTGTTTTCCTTGGCTTCCGTGTATGTTTTCAAACTACTTGTTTTTAATAAAATGCTGAATTCAAGCCTAAAAGACTTACAGTTTCCGCATGGTCTTTGACAAGCTTGTTTCCCACAGCGGGGCCCCTGGGGCTTGGCACACACCTTTGCTTCTACACCAAAGAAACATTCCACAAGGTGGCGATGCAGGACTCACTCCACTTGTAGGTTAACCGATGAGTCTGCAGGTAGAACTGCCTGACTAAGGAGGTGACCGTACAACTGCATTATCGACTGATCCAAAGCACATTCTCATTTCCTGTAATAATGGCATCATTTTACGCAGGGGTAATGACTCAGCGAGCAAATGAGACTGTGATTATCGCACACAAAGGTTACCTTTACCAAGGTGAGCTGTTGTAAAGGCCAAAGCTGGTTACTTAAAAGCAGGAGTGAGTTTTCACTCCTGGTGTGTAGGGTTTCCTTTTTCATTAATGTGGTGCGATCCCCCTGGGTCCCTGAAGAAAAAGTCCAGCTCATTAAGCACAAAACAGCAAGAAGTTCTTGTGAGTAGACAGCAGACAGGTGATATCATCATTGAGAGTGAGTAACTTGAAAGTGCGTCTGTTCCAGTTTGGCAATATCCAGTCAATTTAACTGCGGGGTCAGCCAAACGTCTTTAGAAAACAGTTCCCAACTTTCTTTATTTTGAGTATGAAGCTCTGTGACGTCTCAGAGAAAGTTATCACGCTCCTCCTTTGGCGTCCATCCAAATGGCTTCCTTTCTTCCGGTCAGCTTCTTAGATGAGTTCCTTTACGGTAAAAAGCCAAAGAATTTCCAAAAACACATCAGTCCCGTGGGAGACCCCTGCTTACATCATTACTGTTGCCACTGGTTCTGTTCCCCCGCTTTCTTACTGTGCCGACACTGAAAAACATGCCACTGAAATAGACCAGTTATAGATTATGAATCATGAGGAGAGGCCCCCTGTGGTTAAATTCATCAATTAGGTGATTGTAATCACTCTCATTTGAAATTCAATGTGGCGTATGAGTGAGAGTGAGACTGCGTTGTGTGCTAATTTAAACTTTCCAGTAATGCCATACAGATGTAGTTTGTAGCTTTATAATTAAACACAGATGGAAGACAGACTGGTATAGGTCCGTGCTCATTGTGTGATAATACAGTAGTCTGTGATACAATGCGGTGACCAGTGTCTGAGTACTATCACTAACAAGTGAGGTTTTGTAAGGATGTGACACACACAAGGTTTTCTGTGATCTCAATCACTAACAAACTGTGCATGTCAGCCCCACTTTCTCCCAGAATTGCGTAGTCACACAGAGACGCACAACTCTTTTCTTTTTTTTCTTTTTTTCTGTCTGACACACACACAAGGACTAAGTACACTTCTTTACCCAGGTGCACAGCCCCACACCTGTTGTTGCAGCTCTCTGTAATTAGCCCGACACAATTATCATTGGTGGATGGAGGGAGGGGGTGAAGACAATGGGGCAGTTATTCCGTCCCTATCATCTCTTTCTCTCTCCCTGCTGTCGAGTAATGAAAGATACTTCCCTTCTTCAAAGGGACGGAGTTTCCTACAAAACGGCTGAGTCAGAGGAGAAAAGGAGGGAAGGATGAAAAGAAAAGGAGAACAGTAGGGAGGCACGGGTGGTAACGCAATGCTGCTGGTGTGAGGCCCAGTGGACCACAGTGATTGTGCTCATTGTTGTACACACAGGAGTGAAAAAGCCTGTGGCTCTCACACTTAACGCTAACAGCTACAACATGGCACAGCGTCAGTATCTATTTGCGATCTGGTAGCACTTTACCTGAGCCTTGCGTCATCCTAAAACCTACAGTATAAGAAGGTTTTTCAGGTCATATGTCAGGCAAAAAGGGCAGAAAATGCTGACTACTGGATCACTCATATAGGACAAAGAAATGAGACTTGTGAGGTTCAAGTGCAAACTAAAGGTAGTTGTAGCGTGAAGTCAGCTGAAAGCGGAATAATGTGCATGTCCCTGTCAGAGACAACAAAAAAGACAGACTGGGGGATGTAAGAATCTGTGTGGGGTTTGAGATAACTGAGGAGAAGGTCAGGGATGCTTGGAGGGACATCTGTGAGACGCAGACAGACGACAGGCTGAAGCTGAGGTTGGTGATGGGGAGACTGATGATGAACCAGACAGCAGAGCCTCAGTGGGGTAATTACAAGGCCAAGAGAAAAGCTCAAGGGACAGATTTGTTTTCTCCTAGTTACATCACCCAAACGTGAACTCCTCACATAAACACATAAACTTCTTCTTCTTTCTTTTTTTTGGTGCATGCATGCATGCACCTACACACAAATGCACACAGGCATAGGCCGTGATATAAAGGAACCCCTGTGAGGTCAGATCCACCGAGCTGAGGCTGTCCACTGTTAGTAGGACTAGCCAGGTAAGCCTCACAGTCTCTCTGGCAGCTACAACCACCACCACCAACCACTGTATCTTACCCTGCCCTGTCCTGCCCTGCCGCGGCCTTCTCTCCACTGGCGGCTGTCTGTCCTAGGCTGCTGCTGCTGGTTCTCTCAAGCAGCTTTTGCCTTCATGCACGTGCTGTTCAATTTGAGAGAGAGGTACAAATTTGGAATTGGTGGTGTTTTCCTCTTTACCAAAATGCCCTCATCTACCTCTTCCCTTCTCCTTTCTTCTTTCCTTCTGTTTTCCTGCTTCTCTCTCTCGCTTTCGTTCTTATTCAGTATGTTTCTCCCGGGCCAGGGGGCCTGTGGGCAGGGGCCTTATTCCACCAGCCTGGGGCTTCTGTCAGAGGCTTGTTCCATTTTGCGTCATGGTGTTGACTGAGCGGACCCCACACTTAACTCCCATAGAGCCATGGGGTTGGGCGGCAGGGCGGCCGGCGCGGGCTAACGCGGCCCCGTGTTCAGCGTGGTAATCTGATGGCCATGTTTATTTTATGTAGCGCTGCTTTGATGGAGCAGAAAAAGTCTTTGGGCTTTTTGTTTCAGCACTTTCACTGCCAGGTCAGAGGTGCTCGCCGTGGTTACGCTCAGGAAGAATAATATTTGCCCTTATATTCACTCCAAACAGGCTTTTTTCCATATTAGTGTCAGGGATACTCTCTGGGTTTCTGCCTTCCACTGATTCGGCACATTGGGGGTGAAGGGTGGCGGGGGGATAATGAGGGTGTTCCACAGGTCGTCCCCAGGCCTGGTCTTATACCCCTGAGTGAACCCCCATCACACTCAGCTCAGGGCCTGAGAGACAGACCTGCAGCCACATATATGTATGTATATATATAAGTCCCAGGAGTGAAGGAAAACACACACATAAACACATGAAAACACTCTCCCTCCTGCTTGGTTGCCGCAGGCTCCACCTCAGCTGTCAGTCGTCCAAACTTCCCAGGGGTTCTTTTTAATGGAGTTAATGAGAAAAAGAAAAGAAAAACTCCTCCTTGTCTGCCTGAGCCTTTCACTGCTTCACCTCAAAACTCACACACCCACTTATCAGCCTTGTGTCAGCTGTTTCAGATGGGTCGAAAAGCCAGAGAACCGCACCGAGTCATTTTATGAGGTTTTGAACTAAACATACGAGAGAAAAGCATAACTGTCCACGTTCACTGGATCCAATCCCAACCCTGCACAACCACACCATAAAGTACAAATGGAGTCTCATGTATTGGCTCTCATCTCATCTCATCTTGGTCTTTACTTACTGTGTCTCCATTAAGCTTTACAATGTTGACCTGGTCTAGGAAAGTATTTTCTGACTGCCAATTTAAATGACCTGCTTTGTCAAGCAAGAATGCTTCTTACTTTGAAGATTAATTAATACATAGCTTTTGAAAGAGAAAGCCCAGATTGTGGCTGAGAATATTGTTTATCTGTCTCAATTTTGTTATTATATCTGGCCAAGGTCTATGCTATGATCATGATATTACAGGAATGGATCAATGTCATACAAGATAAGACACCCTTGGGAGTTTTTTAATGTTTCATTTCCTTCTAGGTTGTTATTTATGATCTGAATACAGAAAAGACTGGGTTTAGGCCAGATAGGAACAATAAGCAAACATGCAGAAGCACATATACAGGCACACACTAGCATGCATGAACAGAAACTAGATCCCCATCAACCATCTTCTACATCTCTTATCTTTCCATTGAGTTGAATAAAAAAAACATACACAGGAAGGACTGTTTACACTTCCTGCCCTGTTTCATATATCCCATTATCTCCTTTGTATTCTAACACATCTGACATGTTTTTGGCCTCCCGTGCATCTGTGAGGTATGTGCTTACTCACAAATGAAGGTGCTTCTGTTCTGATGTAATCCGGGGAAAATGGGGAAACAAGGAGGGGGGTACTACCCCGGTGGTAGGTAATCTAATCCCTCCAGTCGCAATTTGGCAACTCAAAACAATTACCACCTGGCTGTTCAGAAAAACAGCAGCCAGACAAAAGGGGTGTAGGCTCGTTAGAAGAAGCTGATGTAAAGTCGCATTTAGTAGGTCACTACAGACGGGAGGCTAATCTGGATCAGGGTTTGGCAATGTTGCGCTCGCTGTTTAAACCATGTTTGAAAGCCTCTGCACATGCCACTGCGTGGGAGATGGCAAGAAAAAGTCAGGTGAGTGAGTCATACAGAGGCGGTGTCAGTCAAACCGAAGGGTTCACCAGCAAGAAATCGGTCTGTGAGGTGTGTGTCCTCTTCCCAGTCACAGTCACCCAATCAGGGCTGATTAAAGAGCTTTATCTTTCCTGTGACATGCCTCTATCTGAACGCCCTCTTCCTGCCCCACAGCCAGCTCTCGATCTCGTTCAGCACCCTTTCAATGAACGATAGAGTGATTTACTTCTTTGTAGTTGCTATCTTTATTCAGTCATTCTTTTCCATGGTACCACTTTGTTTTTTCAAATCCACCTCTTCCTCTGTTAATTTGCTCTTTTCCCTATTAGTGTCCCACCTATCTCGATCCAGTCATCCCAACCCCTCCTGTCCCTTTCTTGTCTCTTTATGTGTGTCATGGCCCCATCCTTTTCTTCATCCTCTCTCTCAGCCTCCTAATAAAGCCACTGCCTTTGTTCACAGTTTTAGAGTCATAGCCTAGACCTACGTCAGTCTAGATTTCCTTCTTCCGTCTTTTCCAATCCCACCTTTTATCGTCATTTATTATCCCAGATGAATGTCCTTGCCCCCGGTTGCTTTTGGGCATTTAGTCCAGTCTACTGCAGGGAATTTCCTACTTATCGTTCACTGGGCCATTCCTTGCATTCTTAGCATACTTCCTGGCACTGCTGGAAGTCCAGCCAGCCGCAAGGGTGTCAGCAATGCAAGGCAGGCGCTGATGCAAACTAACATCATTCATACATCCAGGGGTTTGCTTTTGATGAGGATGGACAGTGTGATTGATGAACAGAAAGAGGATGAGGAGAAGGAGGTGACATAAAAAGAATGAAGCGGTGGGTAGTGGTGGTGGAGGGGGGCTGCTGTCAATGTGTGTGAACTCTGTGCCAAAAATAGAAAATTCTGGATAGCTTTCATTTCTAAGTCCTTGACTCAGAAAATGTTATTGAAAAAAAGGAGACATGCAAGGCATTTAAATGTCTCCCGAAAGAGCAGTTTATGGGTAATTGGAAACAGCAGGGGGGTCAAAGTGCACATAAACAGTCTGAATAATTATAGAGAGATTAGAATAACTTTCATGTCGTTCCTCTTAGTCATAGACCTCAATGATACAAATGGTTCTCAAACTGCATCCTAAACTGAGCTTTTTATTTATTTATTTATTTTGCATTCCCACGATGAACAAAGGTCAAGAAAATAAAACTCGAGAGACACCGGGGGCTGTGACAAGGATGTGCAGATGTGCAAGGAAAAGATGGCCGTCAAACTTGTCAGCTGGAGATAATGATAAGGGTGGTTAAGAAGAATGCACGCAAACACATTACTTCCATATCTTACTCTCACTATTCCAGAGATAAGATAGCATGTCCAAGAAGTATGGGGGATAGACAGTTCACATTTTAAATAAACATTTACAGTAAATGTTTTTGTTCCTTGGAGAATACACAAAAAAAGAAAAGAGAAGAAAAACAAACAGCAACACAACAACCGCTGAAATTTGAATCTAAGACGGACGACAGTGTATCTTCTGTGCTGTGTTTGCACTGCTTTTAGTCAAAGTCACTTCAAACCAAAGTTGACATTTCAGTGAACTTGAGGTCCACCTCCCCTCCCTGTGCGGTCAAAGCGCAGCCTACTGAATGTGGAGAGAAGTCTTTCTTGATTTCCAGACATTTTCAAATATACTCTCTAAACCAGTTGTCCTCGGCTCCCAATCCCTTTACGTACTCTGCTTCAAAACATAAACATTGACAACATGCGGATATGAAACTTCCTTTCCTGTGTTTGCTCTCATTTATGATAAAATTTACACACTCTCTATGGCTGACGCACAGGAAGTGTTCAGGAGAACGAGCTGCCCATGTGCTCTCTTATAAGTTGTGTTATCTGCTATCATTGTTGTGGGAGGTTGATTTACGATTGTCAGTGTGTAATGAGCGTTAATTTAATGAATGGCAAGTGATGAAGGGACCTGAAATGCGTCAGCATTCAGAGAAACAGCCGGACCTTGTCAGGTTAAAGGGGATAGTGGCCTATAAATAGTTTTAAATGCTGGTGTGAACAGACGTAAGCATATGTGTCAATGTGTATGTAGGTGTCCATCTGTCTGCAAAAGGGCATCCTCCCGCCTCCCCCAGTGTGACTAAGGTCATGTCACGTTGACAAAGTTGCTCTCTAGGGTAAACTGTGACGTCACGCAAGTCCTCTTGCTTTTGTCTGCTTGCGCCCCTCACTCTTTCCCCATCGTCTCAGCAACCTCTGCTGCCCCCCGCTCCCCCACCACCGCACATTCACTTACACCCTTCCCAGTTTCCCCTGTGTGTTTGTCAGCAGCTCTCAGCTTCGGTAGAATAACACGACGACAGGCTGAATGTGTGACTGACGCAGACGCACTGCGCGCCGGTAAGTAGTGGTCAGCTTTGATTGAGTACACATCTCACATAGATGTAGTAACTCACCACAGAAGTGGTGCAATCCTGACAAAGAGACAGCGAATGCACAAGTAAGGTCTCTGGGGTAACTACTCTGCAAGCACCAAGGAATGCACCAAAAATAGGAGCTTCACTTTCACTCCCCTCTTTTTATTCCTTTACTTGAAAAAAACAAAACAAACAAACCTCTGCATGGAGTCAGCGGTGGAGTGATATGTCGGGCTGGTGAATAAAAATTTGCTCGAGCACTATTTCACGGATCTTTCTCTGCACTGTCATAGAAAACAGGGAGATCAGAGGTGAAGGGGAAGGTAGCGAGTGAGTGAAAGAGAAAGCGAGGGGGAGCTGAGGGGAAGCACTTTGAGGGGAGGAAGAGATGAGGAGAGAGCGGGACGCAGACAGGACACACCATGACAGGAGAGGAAAGAATGTTTAAGGCGACTGAGAATGAGAGTGAGAGGAGCGGGAGGGAGAACCGGAGGAGAAAGCGGGAGCTCTGAGACAGGCCTGGGCTCTCCAGTGTATTAACACCAGTCTGAGATGAAGGAAGCAAGCAGGGTAGATGGAAAGAGTGTTTGCACAGTAAAAAGTTCCTTGTGCGTGGGTTGCTTACTTCCTGCTGTACACCCCACCACCCCTCCCGCCCCTCGTCTTCTCCTTCTCATACTCCTTCTGTGACCTGTTCCTTCAGCTCGCGATTTCCTCACTGGCAGACGCATAAATGCTTGGAAGCAGTGAGAGAGAGCTGGGGAGGTGGTGAACGTGAGCAGGTGAGCAACACAGAGTCAGCGAGGGAGAGGGTTTCGGTTGAGTCTGCCCGCTACACATGCATGCACATACACACACATACACTGTGTTTTGTCACATACCATAGAGTTTGGTTTCCAAACAAAATGACCCTTGTAAAAGTGTGCTTAATAGAGAGTTGATTTAAACGTTCTGGCTCCCCAACTTTCTGCCAGGGAGAGACGTCTGCTTCATGCTCTCCCTTTCATCACTGCATCCTGCCCTTTTGCACGGCTCTGTGAACTAAGCCAGCGGAGGAAACCTGCCATAATGATGCTGGTTAATATGCTCCTTTAATGGGCGAATAAAAAAGGCAAAGCAGTAGATGCACAACAGCCATATCTGTCTTGAGTGGGCTGCTCGAATGGAAAAGGAAGAGAGCAATTGACACGCGTAATTTGTAAATCGCGTCTGCAGGGAGTTTTCTCAAATAAGAGCTTGCCAGTGGCACAGAGATGTGGGGACTTGAAAGAAGCCCCTTCTGTCTGATAGCTGTTTTTAAAAAAGCGCAAGAGCACATTAAAGCTGATCTTTGACATGGACAAAGAAAGTCAGAGACGTCACTTTATAGCCCAATGACTGCAGCCCCCTTTCTGTGTGTCACTATTTCTTCTTTCCCCCCAGAACTATTAGCACACTCACTCGCTCTCTGACGTAGGTTGAGGTACAGTAACAGGGGTTAAGCGGAGGAAAGAAGCGGGATGGAGCAGTGATAGTGATAGGTAGGATAGGATACCCCGCTGGAGTCCCCCAACTGGGAGCAAGCTGGAGAAAATGAATGAAGGACAGAATGGCGGAGGAAAGAGGAAGAAGACAGGAGGTTGAGGAGGTCACAGGGAAACTTGAAAGCGTACTGTTATAGGAGGATAAATATTAACAGTAATGGGTCGGACATTTGGTTTCCCCTTTGAACGTAATCTCCTGGTTTGTTTTTTCAGGCCCCGTTGGAATTCCCAAGAGGAAATGAGGGTGCAACATAAAAATGGTGAATTTATTACTACTTCTTCTCCCATAATCCCTTTTACCATCGAAGCAGAGTTGCGTCACGGCCAGCGTCTTCACTGTTTACTTATGACACTGAGGCAAGCAGAACATGAGACGTAACCCTAAAATCCACAAAGACTACTTTTTCACCCACCTGGACCTGGATATTGACCCACGGCAATAAACATTTATGGGAAAACCAACATTAACAGAATGGGCTGATTTGGTATTTGTTCTCATAATCAAAGTACAACCACAAAGCACACTAAAGTAAACATTGAACAAAAAAATCCCACATTACAAGATCTACTCTTCAAGCTTTTCCCTGTCAGTTTATTGCAGGATGTTACAAAAATACACACACTCCTGAATTTGATAGTTGTTTTTTTTTTCTTTTTTAAATGACTAATGATTTGAGCAGCTGTGTGGATTAACAACGAAGCAAAATGTGAGAGAAGTGAGCGAGGCATTCGAGTGATTCGAAGAAAGCATAGAAGTGCGAGTACATGTCATGGCGCACAGCAAACCCAGTGTAAAGTACGGGCGAAGTGAGAGAAGCTTGTGTGAGTAAAGTTTGTCTGGCAGCGAGGCAGGCTGGCAGGCTCTGTCACAGGTTCCCCTTCCTCTCTGATGTCTTTGAGGTCGTAGTCTGAGTGTCTCACTCTGTTTCTCCTCCTGTGGTGGTTTACACAGATTGGTGATGTAATGGGTAGCATATGAAGGCCACACACAAACACACTCTCACGCACAGACGCGCACGCAAACGCTCATGCATGTTATACAGACACCGCACTTGTACCACCGCATACCCATAATTACACACATATACTGTATGCACACCCATTTACACAAACCCTGGATTCCCCCTTTTCCAACATGCGCCGCTCTGTGCTCGCTCTCACACACGAAAAGCAAACGTCTAAACAAAGATACAGAGCTTTTTCTTTTTTTTTTAAAACTTTGCACACTGACATCGATGCACGTGTGCACACTCCCACGTGCACAAACGCACACAGACGCACTCCCTGTGTCATAGTGTGTGAGTGATCAGTGCTGGCGGATGGCCTAACAGTGCTTCAGAACCACCCAGGAGACCCCCATCATAAGAGGCAGCCCGGAGAGGGAATGAGGGAGAGTGACTAACTTCACTCTTTCTTTTCTTCTCTCCCCAGCTGTGTCTTCAAACGTCCCTTTGATGTGGGAAATTAAAAAGAGCGAGTGTGTCAATATCTCCCTACGTCCAACTGCACTCATCTATTTCTTCTGCTCCTTCCCCCTGCTCTCCTCCTTTCCCTGCTTTTTTTTTTCTACTGTTGACCTGAGAAAACAGAGCATGACCCTTTTTCACCACAACAACTCCGCCACCCACTCGTTGCCACCGGGCCCTCATCATTTGGAGGGTGTTTGTTTGTCTGTGTAGGCCCACCGCTGGACTGGCAACTCTGTGTGTATATGTGCATGAGTGTGCAAGTGTGCGCATACAAAGCCCACCACTAATTATTTTCTAACCACACCATGAGTGTATGTCTGTGAATGAGGGTCTCCTAATCTCACACCCAGACTCAAAAACGCTTTCTTCCTTTTCCCCGCTCTCTCTCCCGTCTCTCCTTCCTTCTCTCGCATTCTCCCTTTTTTCCTCCCTTTGTGTATGTCTGAGTGAGATTCCCTTGTGATTTACTTTACAGTGTGTGTACAGTATGATGCATTAGCTGTCCCAAATGTGATGACTGGAAACTCATTTTTGCCCTTTTGCAACAGTGGGCCACGCTTTACTGCACCTGACTGAGTGTTTCCAGGCTGCCCCGCTCTGTATGTGTGTGTGTGTGTGTGTGTGTGTGTGTGTGTGTGTGTGTGTGTGTGTGTGTGTGTGTGTGTGTGTGTGTGTGTGTGTGTGTGTGTGTGTGTGTGTGTGTGTTTGTACGAAAAAGAGACACAAACAAGTTGGAGTAGTGAGTCTGTGATGTTTCTGCATGCATCAGCATGTGCGTTTTGGTGCCAGAAAAAGACTGTTTTGGTTTATTAGAGCTGAATCCTCCTTTCTGTGACACATCCACATGCATCTGTCTCTATATGATGTTGACCCAAACACAAACACAAATAACCCACCACCGCCTCGACACTCCTGTGGCGTGTGTCCGCTCACTGTTTCTATGCAACACTTTGAGAGGCCCCTTCTGGTCTGGACAGCACCTCTCCTGCTCCTATCCGTAGTCTCTCACTCTTTCCTTCACCCTGGAGAGGGAGAGAAGAAGTGAAAAAAAGAGAGGGGGTGGGGGGGCAGTGGAAATAACAGGCTGCTGTCTCAAGAGGGGCTCTGAAAAAAATAGCAAGGGGTAAAAAAAAAAAAGGAGGAAAAGAAATACAGGAGAAAAAGGTGTTTGCTAAAAGGTATTAGCCATAATACTGTACTGGGAATGTGACGTGTGTAGCCTAAACCACAAGCAGGAGCACAATTTCTGTGACATTTCCCCCTGAAGTATAACAGGAAAAAAAACACAAAAACACACCAGCACGCAAGAAAAAGATAGGACAGGTAAAACTAGAGTGTAGAGGCTCGAAAAGATACATGGTTACATAAGATATACTGATACACATGAAAACAATGGGCTTTTTAAAACATCTGCAGTGATAGAGAGTTAGGGGGGAAGAGATTTGGCGATGGAAAGATAGAAAGAGGTAGATGCGACTGATTGGGGCAGGTAGCGAGATGCGACGGAGGAAGTGCCGGAGATAGGGACAGGACAGGATAGGATAGGATAGGATAGAGAGAAAGTGATAGAGGGGGGAAAAAAACAACGGAACATTTTTTTAAAGTTTCGCAAAGGGAGACAGGGCAGAAGGGAGGGGAGGAGGAAAGGGAGAGAGAGGGCGAGAGAGAGGGCGAGAGAGAGAGAGAGAGAGAGAGGAGGGAGAGGGAGAGAGAGCGTGTGTCTGCGTGTGTGTGTTTTTATGAATGAAGTGAGTCACTGCCGATGTGTCATAGGCCCGACGTCTTTATAAAGGAAGTTTTAAACAAGCCTAAACACTTCACTGCGCGCAAAAATTGGACTTACCACACTCGCATCCCTCTCTCTGCATTTCTGTAGCCTCTCTCTCTGTCTCTCTCCAAACTGCCAAAGTGCTTCTCTGCCTTCAGCACTCTATAAAGACTGCAGGGGCTCCTCTCAAACTTTACTGAAAAAAGAAAGTTTGACGATATTCGCTTTTTTTTTTTACCTTTAACTTTCTGACTTTGCCGTCTGAGTGCTCGCACTCATCACTCTGCGCTCTCTCATTCAGTGTGTCCTGACAACTTTCCTCCTCACTCTGACAGAAGAGTGAGCAAGAAGAAACCGGAGCACGTGACAGTTTCCGGAGTTCAATTTATTTATTAATTTTCTATTTATTTATTTATTTGCCTCCGTTTTTCTGCTGGTTTGCCTATCTCTTGGATCCGAACCAATATGAAATGTAAGTGATTATATGACTGTGGGTTAAAAAAAAATCTTATAAATGTTTCTCATTTTTAATCAGCTTTGTTCTAAAATTTTTGTTAGTTTTTTGTTGTTGTTGTTAAAAAGTTGCTTTCCCCCCCCCCACTGTGCACAGGTTAAATTATTTAGAGATCAGAAAATCTAAGCAACTGCTTCTTTATTGCTCGACTGAAGATTTGGGCAACTTAATTCTGTTAAAGTTGCTCTGGGACGAAGAGCTCAGATGCTTCTGCAGTGTTATTTTGGCTGCGATTCTTGTGGTTCACCTGTAATTATCAAGCATTCATCATCTCAACACCACTGTGGTTCCCTTTTAATACTTAGTCTACCTTGTACTTGAACTTGAAAGGACAAGAATGAATGAGCTTACTGTTAGGAGAGTTGACTTGGCTTGACTTGGTCTATATAATTTATACCACCGGCTCACGTACCTATCGAGTTGCAGGTGTGACAATCAGCGGCATTCATTGCCTTGCTTATGGTAAAGATGAAATGGAGCTATTCTGTGTCAAAGCCTGGCATTTAATGTTTTAATGATTTGCATTCAGCCTGTGAAAACATGACTCTGAAGTTCTTCAGGATTCTTCTTGCCAAGTCTGGAGCTATTGTTTATATCATGGTGCAATATCTTCCCCCAAAGCTGACAGCCGTGCCCCGAGGCCATTATCATTATGGCGAGATGACAGCGCCTCTCCACTAATTGCTTCCGTTTTGTTCTACCCCTGCAGTGCTGCTCGACTCCTCCTCATCTCTCCTCTTCTCGCTGCTATTGGCTCAGCTGCCCGTGTTCACGTCTGCCTCTCCGGTGCCACAGCGGCGACCCAGTGACTTGGATAAACTGTCCAATCAGACCAAAAATCTAATGAAACTCACCACAGAACTGCTGGTAAGTGATGAAGCTGTCCTCAAGACCATTAGGTTTACCAATCAGCCTCTGACATCGGGAGTGGAGGCTGCGAGGCCCTGACCACCCCGTGCTAATTGAATTGGAAGACGATGCTGGTCATTACACCACAGACTGATCTTTTACTAATTGGATTTGGGTGCTAATGTTAGCTTTCGGTTTAGGTAACCTCACACATTAAACTGCACCCACTTTGCATCACGCACTATTGTGCAAACGCATACCAGGTTTGCTCGGGGCTTTAGTCCACCTTAAGCTGCTTTCACGAGTCCATCTGCATGCTTACACGGGGCAACAAACGTCTCGGGGGGGATTTGACTCAGTGATCTCACTTTTAATCCACACGGGAGAGGCGGTCTGACTCAGCAGCATGCCGGTGTGCCTGGTCACCTCCCCTGGTGGCGGTTGCATTAAGACTTGGTGGCAAAGAAGGTGCCAGTGGAGGTGCAGTGAAATTAAATCTACCTCCATCCAGCTACAAAAACAGCCAAGCACGCCGTCTGTGAAATGACAGCAGCGTGTATCGCATGCTTGTTTACACAGAAACATGTTTATGGTCGGCGGTTGGTGAAGTGTTGAGCTTCTCTCCCCAATTAAATGCGACAAGTCTGGCCCGAAATCCTATTGCGATGACAGTCGAGTTAGTAGGGAAATCAGATTTGAGAACTTAGACAAGATTTGGATCCGACAGGTGATTGTGTATCAACACTGTGTTTTAACAGGTGAAAAGAAAACGGCATCATATCTCTGGATCTTTGGTTACACATGGCTGATATTGATTCTATTTTTTGCATTATGCAAATCTTTAAACTCTTTTGTTCAGGAGATAAAATTAGAAATAGCCACATACTCTCTCTAGTCTTGTCCAGCAGTGTTGAGAAAGTGTTTGCGTGTGTGTTTGTGTTTGTGCTTTGAAATAATGTTATAGTCATTGTGTAGTAGCATCACAATCTGAAATCCAGATGTGAGCACACCAGGATTATCAAAGGGCATCCGAAACAGTGTTAGACAGTGTTCACTAACACTGGGGATTTATTTTTAATTCCCCCCCCCCCCCCCCTTTTTTTGTGTGGAATTCCACTAAAAAGAGGACAAAGTTAGGAAAGATAAATAGAATGGGAATCCATGGAAAGTCCCTGCAAAAGAGCAATGAAACTGATGCTTTAAAGAGGGAGAAATGTGCGTATGTGTATAAACATAGTTCTATATGGGCCCAGGTTTTCCAGTGTGCCTGTGTATGAGTCTGTGCACACTTGCATACATACAAATGTGTATACGTGTGTGCATGCGTTTGTCTGTATGCATTTTTGTGGCCGTGTGTGTGTGCATTGAGGGCTCTGTAAATAGCCGTGGTAGTGTAGGTGCGGTGTTTAGTGTTTTGCTTTCGGTCGCCACAGCAAAGTGACTTGATAAAAATCAAAAAGATTTATCACATTCCAGTATTTGCATTCAGGAAGAAAAAGGTTGGATGCTAGGTTCTGTCGGGTGAGGTCATGGTCTGGGATGAAGAGAGCGAGAGAAACTGGGATAAGAGGCAGAATTAAAGGCTGAGAAAGATGGGGCAAAAACCACAAGAGATGAAGAGAGATCAGAGAAACAACTAGATGACAAGCCGGTGTGTGTGTGTGTGTGTGTGTGTGTGTGTGTGTGTGTGTGTGTGTGTGTGTGTGTGTGTGTGTGTGTGTGTGTGTGTGTGTGTGTGTGTGTGTGTGTGTGTGTGTGTGTGTGTGTGTGTGCATGCATGCACATGTGCACGTCATGTTGCATGTGCCTGTGCACCTGGTATGAGACACAGGGAGAGGCGAGGGACGGGGGAAGTAAGGTACAGCAGGGGAGAAAACGGCAGCGGAGACAAAACATTGGACCACAGACATAAGTGAGCTCTTATAAAGGGCTGATGGAGAGACAATACAGGACATTTATCTCCAAAAACATCAACAAAAACAAGTGGAAGCGAACAACAAGTAATGCAAGGGAAGCACAGAACAACAGGTTAAGGAAGCAATAAGCGCACTCAACTTGTTTATACAAAACATTTCTCAGCAATCATTATTCTAATGTTGTTATGTTCCTCTGCTGATTAGAAATGACGCATACCACTTCACTCATCTCTATTTGTCCCTATTCATTACTAAAATAGGCCTACGTCTTTAATACTAAATTGCACTACTGATGAGCTCAGCTGCCCTTCCAAAGCAGAATCCCATAAACCTGGCATTAGGTTGTTTATCCCCCTCTGCTGGTCAAAGTGGGCACTACACAGGCTGAGCTGGGCAGCGGCACTGCGTCATTCTTTCTTTTTATAGCTGTGACCCTGGAGTTTCCCCGCAGGCCTGTGTTGTCTGTCCCACTTGGAGCTTTCTTAGTCACTGCGTATGTTGTTATCCACACTCCCAGCAGAAAACATCCTGTGGGTTCAGCTCATTTTCTCTTATTGTTGACATTTGGGGAGGCTGAATGTGGGTGAACTCACACTGACCCGATCGACCACACTCCCCTCAGTGAGAGCTACTGTCTCTAAGTGCAGAAAACAGGCACCCAATCAAGATGCTAGACTAATACTTTCCTCATGCTGCCGTGACTTGTTACAGGATGAGTAAAATTGCGCTGATGTAAATTGCTAAGGGGCTGCTCTGTGTCTTGTTTTCTCTTTCAGAAGGAGCATGCATTTGACTCAGAAGTGGAGCCCCACAGGTTCAAGTCTCTGCCAGAAATGAGCAACAGATCAGCCCATGACCTCAACAATCTTGAGGTAATGCTCTGATAATGTATTTGTGTGTGTGCATGTGGCGAGAAAGAGAGAGAGGGGGCGGGGAGCTGGCCTGTTTCGACACTCCCATGCTAAGTCTCTGAAGTATTTTTGTGTTGTTTCCAGCTGAAGCCCACGCTCTCACAGCTTCATTCCGACCTGAAGCTGTACGAGCACCACTTTGAGTGGCTCAACAGAGTGTCGAAGAAGCACCACCACCCTGCAGTGCCCAAGCTGGTGGAGATGATCAGAGAGATGAAATCTCTCATCACTCTGCTGCACCGTCAGGTGAGGAGCTGAGTTTGTCTGTTCGATTCTCAGCGCGCGCCACCGCCGCTGTGATTGAGCTTTCTAATCCGTGTGTTTGCCCGTCTTCTCCTCCACAGATGCTGAGAGTTGAAGCACCAAGGCTCAGTCCGGCGACCCCCTCCCTCCCCCCTCACCTCCCCTATCAGTTTGATGTCCTGCAGTCCACCAATGAGCTTCTTCAGCACTTCAAGCTCTTCTGTGACTGGGCATACAGAGCCTTCCTCAGCCTTAAGCCCAAGGTCACTGCAGTCCAATGATGATACAGAAAGTAAAAGGGGGCTGCAGAGCCAGTGAGAATACATGGACTTCCGTCCCCATCAAAAGGGAAACAAGACCATGTCAGTGTGCACTGTAGTTGACAGCATCCCTAAAGAGGCCCAAATATCAACCTGTGTGTCAGCATGTGTGTTGAGGAATGTGTCTTTCCATCAGAGCCATTGAGGATGCACCACAATGCAGCCAGTTACAACCATCGATTCCAGCTCAAGTTCCAGTTTAACTCCAATGATTATGTCAAGAAACCGTCATGTCATGACCGTGTTATTTATGTATTTATTTATTTATTGAATGTTAGTTATTTATTTAATTTTTATTTATTTATCTTATTTCTGTACTAACGTGAACTCATTTGCCCACATTTCTGTAATCTTTCCCTTTCTCTTGTGTCTCACTGAACCCAAAAACAAAAACAAAAAACAAAAAACAAACACTGTAGCACTTCCTGAACTGATAGCTCTGATAATGACATTTGTATAAATCAGCTTAATTTACTTTTACATTTTTATTTTTCTTCAGATGATAATTCTTCCAGTAGATGTAGCATGCATTTGGGGCACCCTTCACTATTCCTTATTTATAGGGCCCTTAAAGTATACGTTTCAAAAGCTCATAATGTCATCTCCAGCCATGGTAAAATATTCCACATGACACATTAATTTATCAATTCCTTATCAAATTCATTTTACTTTATTTCTTCCACGTTAGGATGGTATTTGAAGAAAAGCGAATCCTTTCTTTCGTACCACAGTCACATTTGTGTTTTCAGTGCCTGCTTCCCTTGTGTTCTGCACGTGGAGGCGTAGTTAACATTGTGGTAAAGTCATATGAATGTGCCCTGTTGCTAAGCACTGATGATTCTGATTAGATTCTTTGCACAAACTTGTCGGGATTGGCCCTTCCTAAGAGTGGGATGGCTGATTTTGAACCTGTGCTTTGGTGTAGAAAAGTTTGGGGATTTTTTTGTTTTTGTTTTTAGTTAAACACCCAAAGCCTTAAAATACTATGTATTGTGACACTATGTTCTGTACAGGTGTACATAAATGTACAAGAATGTAAATGTTGTATACAGTGCTTTTGTGTATTATGTCGTTTTCTACAACATACTGTAGATGACCAATTTTATCACTATAATTTTCATTCATTCCTATTCTAGTATTTGTTACAGTATTGACTATTTATTTAAGTAACTTGGTGGAACTATTTATTTTGTGCTGCAGTGGAGCAAGTCTCCTGTCCTTTTGTACTTTTATACAGTTTTTATTCTTATTCGCTATTATTATACCATCACGTTTAAATTATTGTTGTAACATCAAAATGCCTCTTACACACACTAATTGGCCTCAATGTGAAATATGTGCCTTGGTGAAATAAAAACTTCAGAATGTGCACACTGGTTTTTGTGTGTCTTTAAATATGCGTGGCCTACTACCACACCTGTAATATGAACTGTGTGACAGATGGACGTTTTTTGAGGGGGTGCACACTCAGAAACTACATTACCCAACAGTCTGTGCAGAAGAGTCGAGGCAAAAACTGATAAATGTTGAGCTCGAATGTGAAAAAAGCTTTTAGATTAATTTGGAGCATCTTGGAGTATGGATCCTTTACTAATAACTAGCTTACGCCAAATTTTGATTTTCTAAATGTTTTCTGGTAAGAACGTCAACCTGTCTGTTCAAGCCCCCAGCCAATGGGAGTAGCTCATCTATTGTACGTATCAGCCAATCGCTGCCGCTGTTCTTGAAAGGCGGCATTGGGTGGAGAACTGCTGTTAGTTTGTGCTGTGTTTATTGTTAAGGTTGTGTGGATTAGCACTGCAGCACCCAGTTTCTTTTCATATGATCAACAATATAGCTTTAAGATGAGTTAAGTACCCGCGGTGAGTACGGCCTCAGCCCGCATTCATGCACATTCATGGCGAGCAGTTAAAAGAAGCTGTTCCGCACTGAGCCGGAGGCTTGGTTAGCTTTAAAAGCAGGCCACTAACTGTTTTTGTTAATTCGCCAAAGAATCTGTGTGTGTGTCTGCTTTAACTGCTGGATTGAAAGAGCTCGTCGGAAGACATTGGGACAGTTATGGAGTAGCTCGGTGTGTAACTTTGCTGTAGCCGCTGGTTTGTGGTGCTAACAAGCACCGCACTGCGGGGAAGGACAGAAACCGTGCGCCAGTGTGGAGATACAGCGCACACGGACTGACGGCCGGAGGAAAGACAGCGGGGAGGGAGGACCAGCTTCAGAGATGGGAGGGAGGGAGGGAAATTTAAAGGGAGCTTTGGTACCAACTGTTATAATGTTGTAATACTGTATTTATTTCCATCTCCTTTTATCTCAGACTTGCCCTCATTTCACTGCTTGGGATGACAGCTGGTGCTACAGTGGCCAGCAGGGAAGGAATTTATGAAGGCACAGAAGAAAAGATGAAAGAAAAACCATGATGCCGCACACAAACTGATCCCACCCACCCCTCTGCCTCTAAGGAAAACCATCATCTGCCACCAGGTTGATCTGGTAATGGCCAACTCAGTGGCCCTAGTCGTCCAAGCAGAGCTTTTGCCAGCTCAGTCCACCACGTCCCTCTCACCTTTCCCGTCTCTTCTTGGTTCGGGGGAGGATGGCGAGGATGAACGGGAGAGAGGGGAGCTGGTGGAGGGAGAAAAAGGGGGAGTAGAAGGTGGCGAGGAAGTGGTTCTGGACATGGTGTCATCGTCAGTGTCCGGGTCAGTCCCGCAGCCAGAGCAGACGGATCATCCCTTCCAGTGTCTGGACTGTGGCAAGAGCTTCAGGTGGTCATCCAGGCTGACCCACCACCTGCGGAGCCACAACAATGAAAGGCCCTACCGCTGCAACCTCTGTCCCAAGGCCTTCAAGGGCTCCTCTGCTCTGCTCTATCACCAACGGTACCCACACTAAAATTATATTAATATTGAGGATTCACATATTAGGAAGTTCATGACCAGTTCTGATGTCTAAAATAATGTTTTGCTGTAGCTTTCTTCCGGTTAAAGGGTTGTTTTTCCTTCTCACTGTCACCAAGTGCTATCTCATAGGCAGTCATCTGATTGTTGGGGTTTTCTCTATATTTTTGTAGAGCCTTTACCTTACAATATGAAGCACCTTAAAGCATCTGTTGTTGTGATTTGGTGCTACATAAATAAAATTGAATTGAACATTTTAGCTGTTAGCAGATACCAGTGATGTTTTCCAGTTTGTTTTCTTCTGTTAATAATTCCAGTCTTTGTACCAGGAGGAGTAAAAAAAACAAACCCAAAACTGTGTTTCATAAAAAGATCAGCATCTCCTTGCTCTTTATGCTATGTTTGAACATTTAGTCACCCCAAAAAACCACAAAAGGCAAATGTAAATGCATATATGTTGGTATGAGTCAACAAGGCTAATATCAGCCGATATCCGTATTTGGCCGTTATATCATTAAGTTTGATACTGTTACAGTTTTGTCTTTTAAGGCTAATACGGTTCTGCACTAACAAATTTAGTCATTTAACCTCCCTCACCTGCACATCTCAATGTGTCCTCATTAAATATGTTTGCCAAAGGTGGAGTCTGCTAAGCAAAAAAAAAAAAAAATCACCCTTTTTCTTCAATCAGCAGTCATATTATCAATAAACACTAGTGACCCGGTGTTCTGACAAACCATCCTACTTTGGGAAAACGTCCTACCGTAAGTAGTTTATGCATATTTCTGCTGTCACAGAGTAATTCCAGCACAAATTTAAGTGGGTATGATGGTTTGCCACTTAACTTTGCCCATCAGAGTATGCCTGTAGCTCATAATTATAAAGCCAGGACGGTTTGCCACTTCATTTTACCCGTCAAAGTATGCTTGTAGGTAACATTCACAAAGATAGCATGGTTTGGCACTTCATTTTACCTGTTAAAGTATGCTTTTAGCTCATATTCACAAAGGTAGGATGGTTCGCCACTGAATTTTAGCTGTTAAAATATGCTTCTAGCTCAGATTAACAAAGGTAGGACGTTTTGCGACTAAATTTTAGCTGTTAAAGTATGCTTGTAGGTCACATTCACAAAGGTAGGACGGTTCGCCACTTAATTTCGTGTTGTGCGCATGCGCACAAACAACGAATAGGATGGTTTGTCAGGTAGGATGGATTCCCAGAACACCGGCTCATCCCATAACATTTCCTCCACCATGTTTTACAGATAATGTGGTAAACCTCAGATCACAGCTTTTTCTCTTCTTCTCAGTGTCATCTAGGGTTGGTTTTTTTTTCCCCAGAATGGTGAAGGCTCATTTAGATTTTTTTTTTTTTTTTTTTAATCTAATGTGACCTCCTGAGTGTAATGAGGGGTTTGCACCCTGTTGTGAACGCTCTGTTCATAAAGGCATCCCATGATTGTGGACTTTGACAATGACACACCTCCTTGGTTGGATGTTGTGAAGTTGTTTTTGTAACCATGGAAATTCTGTCATCATGAACTTTAGCTGGCTTTGGATTTCTTTCAGGCTTTTTGGTGTTACTGAGTTGGCCAATGCATTCCTTCTTTTGAAGAATGAACAAAATTGTTGATTTGGCCACTCCCAAAGTTTATTTAATCCATCAGATTTATTTTATTCGTTTCGGTCTAATGATGGCCTCCTTCACTTCCATCGCCATCTCTTTGAACCTATTCTATTAGGATATCCAGTGAAAAGCTACGAAGTGCAAATTCAGCACTTGTGATCAACTCCAAATATTTTATCTGTTTAATTTATCACGAGTTAAAATCCACTGTGGAAGTGTACAGAGGCAAAAATACCAAATTATGTCGCTGTCCAAAAACCCTAATGGACTAACTCTATAACAGGGGATTCAAGAATTGTCTGCTACGTCTTTGTTTCAATCCTGATGGTGTTTTCATGTTCGCCATCTCATATCTAACTCGATGATGTACATTTCAAATACAGAAGACGTTCTGCAGTCAATTGGCTTCTACAGCTAAAATACAGATCCATTAATATTTTAATTCCTGCGATCAGGAATACAGGAATAGCATGTCATGTAAACAATATTTAATAAACCCAGTTTACTAGAACTGACCAGGAGATTAATCAGAAGCAGTGAGTGATTAGGGAATGAATGAGAAGAGGACTGAATATCAGCAGGAAGACATACAATCTAACCAGCACCTCCCAGCCTTCCTTTTTCACATCTTAAATCGGGCCACAGTCAGGTTGATGGAAAGTGTCAAAAAGGCAAATTTCAATGTAAAATAAAGAGCTAATTTCTGACATAAAACAAGATGTTATACTATACGATGCATTGTTTCAGTGCGCATGCGCCAACCAGCGTGCAGCCTGTTACAGTCGCTCCTGCTTTTCTCTTAGTTTAGCTCTTTTTTCTTACGTATTCTTTTTTTTTCTGACTTGTATTTTCCTCCGTTTTCTATCTCTTACTCAATCATGTGGATTGAGAGAGTTTTTGTTCTTCTGGTGGCCGTGGAACTGTTACTTTTATCATGGAACGGGACCGCGGCACATCTCCTACACGCACGGACTGTTTACTCCAGAGATCAGCTGATCGCCCTGATGCCGGCCGGCTCGCTGGCCAGGCCCGCAGAAGTGCCCGCAGAAGTACCAGCTGAAATTTGGAGGAAAACACATCGGGGATGCAGAGGTCAAGGACAGAAGAGAAGAAAAAAGGTGACGGTGAGACAGCGGAGGCTCGAAGCGAGGAGGAGGTTTAAACCGTGTCTGCCGTCTATCGTGATGGGAAATGTGCGATCGTTGGCAATTAAAATCGACGAGCTCTCAGCACTGGTACGGAGTCAGAGGGAATACCGAGAGTGTAGCCTGATGTGTTTCACCGAATCATGGCTGCACCAGGTCATTCCCGATGAGAATGCTTCCGTGGAAGGCTTCCACACTGTTCGGGCGGACAGGGACAGCATCGCTAGCGGTAAGCGTAAAGGAGGTGGGCTTGCTGTTTTAGTTAACAACCGGTGGTGTAACCCTGCCAACATAACAATCAAAGAAAGGATTTGTTGCCCGGACACTGAACTGTGTGCTGTTGGACTCAGGCCGTATTATTTACCCAGGGAATTCTCTCACGTCATCTTGGTGGCTGTTTATGTTCCCCCCTCTGCTAACCCCACAGCTGCATGTGACACTATCCACTCTGCCATAGCTCGGCTACAGACTCAGCACCCGAGTGCCTTTATTGTGATCTCGGGTGACTTCAACCATGTATCACTGGACAATACACTACCAACATTCAAACAATATGTGGACTGTCCCACCAGGGGAGAGAAAACTTTAGACTTACTGTATGCTAACGTCAAGGATGCATACAGCTCCTCCTCCCTCCCCCCACTTGGTAGGTCAGATCATAACCTGATTCACCTCACCCCCCGCTATGTGCCAATTGTGAGGAGGGAACCTGTGACCACCAGGACTGTTAGGAGGTGGTCAGAGGAGGCAATAGCGGAACTACAGGGCTGTTTCGAGGTGACCGACTGGGAAACACTCTGTGAGCCTCACGCCGAGGACATCAATGGGCTTACTGAGTGTATCACAGGCTACATAACTTTCTGCACCGACTCCATTGTTCCAGCTCAGACTGTTCATTGTTACCCAAATAACAAGCCGTGGGTGACTAAGGACATCAAAGCCCTCCTCAACAACAAGAAGAGGGCTTTCAGAGGGGGCAACAAAGAGGAGGTGAGGAAGGTCCAGGTGTTACTAAAGGACAAGATCAGAGAGGCTAAGGACAATTACAGGAGGAAGCTGGAGTGGAAACTCCAGCAGAACAGCATGAGAGAGGTGTGGAGGGGCATGAAGACCATCACTGGATTCAGGCCAACCAACAGCAGGGAAGCTGAGGGAGGTGAGAATAGAGCCGACGAGTTGAATCTGTTTTTCAATAGATTCGACACCACAGTGTCTGCTCCCACCCCCACAACCTCACCTGCAGTCAGCCTGGAATCCAGAGCCACACCACTGTGCCAGCCTCTCTCTTCACATGTTGCCTCCTGTGAGATTCCTGACACCCCTCCCCCACCCATCACCTTCACTCAATACCAGGTTGAGATGCAAATGAGGAGACTTCACTCAGGCAAGTCTGCTGGACCAGACGGAGTGAGTCCCCTTGTCCTCAAGACCTGTGCCCCCCAGCTGTGTGGAGTCTTTCATAAACTGTTTATGCTGAGTCTGAGTCTGCAGAGGGTCCCGGTGATGTGGAAGACATCATGCCTCGTCCCTGTACCAAAGACGCCTCGTCCCAGTGGCCCCCAGGATTACAGGCCCGTGGCACTGACCTCCCACATCATGAAGACCCTGGAAAGGCTCATCCTGGACCAGCTGCGACCCATAGTAAGACCACATCTGGATCCCCTTCAGTTCGCTTATCAGCCTCGTCTCGGAACAGAGGACGCCATCATCTACCTGCTCAATCGTGTCTACACCCATCTGGACCAGCCGGCGAGCACTGTGAGGGTCATGTTTTTTGACTTTTCCAGTGCTTTCAACACCATCAGGCCGACCCTCCTGGGTGATAAGTTAGCAGCGATGCAGGTGGATGCTTCTCTGGTGTCCTGGATTGTTGATTACCTGACAGGAAGACCACAATATGTACGTCTCCCACAGTGTGTGTCTGACAAGGTGATTAGCAACACAGGGGCACCACAGGGGACTGTCCTCTCCCCCTTCCTCTTCACCCTCTACACCACAGACTTCAGCCACTGCACAGAGACCTGCCATCTTCAGAAGTTTTCTGATGACTCTGCGGTGGTTGGATGCATCAGCAGGGATGATGAGACAGAGTACCGGGCTGTGGTCGACTCCTTTGTCACGTGGTGTGAGCAGAATCATCTGCAGCTCAACGTGGCAAAGACTAAGGAACTGATCGTGGACTTCAGGAAGACCAGGAAACACTTGACCCCTGTTTCAATCCAGGGGGTCAGTGTTGACATTGTGGAGGACTATAAATACCTTGGAGTACACATTGACAATAAACTGGACTGGGCTAAAAACACCACAGCACTTTACAGGAAGGGCCAGAGTCGTCTCTATTTTTTGAGGCGACTGAGGTCCTTCAACATCTGCCAGAAAATGCTGAGGATTTTCTATGAGTCTGTGGTGGCCAGTGCGATCCTCTATGCTGTTGCATGCTGGGGGAGCAGGCTGAGGGTCGCAGATGCCAACAGACTTAATAAACTGATCCGTAAGGCCAGCAATGTTGTGGGGATGGAGCTGGACTCCCTCAAGGTGGTGTCGGAGAGGCGGATGCTGTCCAAGATAAAGACAATGTTGGATAACACCTCCCACCCACTCCATGACATGTTGGTCAGTCACAGGAGCTCGTTCAGTGAGAGACTGAGATTACCGAAAAGCACCACTGAACGACACAGGAAATCATTCCTGCCTGTGGCCATCTCCCTGTACAACGCATCCACTTAACACACTGTTTGCTGCTACAACTACACATGTTTCTTTTCCAAATATTTATTTATAAGTGACTTATGTATGTATGTATGTATATATATGTATATATTGTACTATTCTTAGTTAGCATATTGTCTGTCTTGTCTTAATGTTGGTTTAAAATGGAGCACTGTAACAAAAAATAATTTCCCCCAGGGATCAATAAAGTATTCTGATTCTGATTCTGATTCTGATAGCAAAAGAAATTACTTAGATATGGGTTTGATTGTATTTTGCACAAATAATGATGTCATATGATTAACCATGTTTTCCTCCTGAATAGTTACCTTTATTTTGCAGGTCACACTCAGGGGAGAAGCCTTATAAATGTCAGGACTGCGGCAAAGCCTTCAAACGCTCTTCTCTTCTCCAGGTGAGACGCCAAAAAAGGTTTTTTTTGTTTGTTTGTTTTTTTCAATGTTTACAAATGAGATATTTCACCATATCGGTTTCTGCCCAGGTCCACCAGAGTGTCCACACTGGAGTGCGTACCTTCTTGTGTCCCTACTGCCCCCTTACTTTTAAATGGAGTTCTCACTACCAGTATCACCTGCGCCAACACACAGGAGAATGCCCATACCCGTGTGACACTTGTCCGAAGGCCTTCAAGAACTCGAGCAGTCTGCGGAGACACAAGAATGTCCATCTCGGTCTCAAACCTTACACCTGCACAGTGTGTAACAAATCCTTCACGCAGTCCACCAACCTGAGGCAGCACATGAGGATACATACAGGCGAGAGGCCCTACATCTGCGGTGAGTGTGGACGAAGCTTTACTCATTCGTCAAACCTGGCCCTGCACAAGAACTCGCACTCCAACCTAAACGCAGGTGGGAAAGAGGGAAAGAGGGGCGAGGATGCAAGGAAGAGAAATGAGGTAGTGGAGGTGGTGGTGGGGGGAGAGGAAGTGACATCATCAATGTTGACAGACATGGTGGGATTTGTGAGCCAGGAAGGAACTGATGGAGTTGGGGTGGGGATGGAAGAAGTGTTCCTGTCAACCACTTCCTCTGGCCAGAATCCAGGCCTTCTCCCCCAGCTCACCCTCACTTCTTCTGGGGAGAACATGTGCACATCTAGAGCCATTGGGACAGAGGTTCACCTGAGTACAGACACCGGAGCCAGTGTGCTCTTGTACAGCTGTGGCAGCTGCAGCCACACTTTTGGCACACGGACAGACCTAGAGGAGCACCAGGCCATTCACATGGCTCCAGAGGAAGATGGGGTTGGTGGAGGGGCAGGGGTCGGCTCTGGGATGGAAGTTGGGGATGGGCTGGTGGGAGCTGGACACCTGCTTGCTGACTTTGAGGAGGTGGTGGAAACTACCACAGTGGCTGAAAGTGGACACACGACAGAGGTGCTCCTTGGATTGTCAGAGGGAGTAGATGGCAGCAATGCAGTAAGTGATGGGTTCAAACGGATAAATGCACATTGCATAAAAATATTTATCTCAAAAACTGCCAACATCACACATTTCTTTAAATGCTTTAAAATTTGTAGTTGTACAATTAAGCCCAATTTAGATCCTACAAATAGTAGAAACACATTCATAATAGTGGTAGAACCGATTTGAAATAGGGCGTTAGGCAGAAAAACTGTGATAACCATGAATTGTTGGTTGTGCACTTGAAACCGCTGTCAGTCAACTCATAGGCTGACACAGGTTTTTGCAACAAACTTTGTGATTGGCTCATCCTGTAACTGCTGCTGCAGCTTATGTGTCGTCTGAACATGATGTTGGTGTGTGAAGGCCACAAATGATCAACACCCAAACAAGCATTGTTAACATGAACCCAGTGGTATGCAAAATAAACTGGCGTGAATTCAAAAGGTTTTCCCTGTTAGATAGTGTAGCTTCTGTTTTTTATGTAATGTGGGGCAGAAGTATAAGTACTCTTAATTAAAATATACTTTGAATTGGAGCAAATAAAAGTCCCTATAAAGCCAATGAGTTCAGTTTGAGGACATATATTTTTGATATGTATTACTACTTCCTTTGGTTTGTCCTCAGAATGTCGGCACCACCCAGGCCCAGTTTGACCTGTTACAGAGCTTCACTGAGGTGACTCAGAGCTCTGAGACCGTTCAGCCAGAGGCCAGAACCACATGGGCAGGGCTGTCATGTGGCTACTGCAATAAGACCTTTAAGACGAGCGGAGGCCTCAATAGACATGTATCACTGGTGAGAATGACTGTTGCAACTGTTCTACTACTAACACTTTTGTACAGATTACAAAACCTACAGCAAGACTAACATTTATCCATCTTAAAGGTCCTTTTGTTAGTGTTAGTATAAGTGTGTCATATATCAAGAATGGGACTTTTATGGATTGTTTTATCATGCCCATGCTGTGTCTGTAGCTCTTCATGAAATCTAACAGGCCTTTCCAAAAGAGCCCTCCAGCTCTCTATGAACTGTCGGTAACAAAAAAAGTCCAAATCGCACACATTTAAAACCACAATCCAACTCAGTACAGTGATGCAGTCATGCTGAAGTCACTATGTTAGATAAAACACAATGTTTTCCTGCAGTTGTGTTACCATTTCCAATAGTACATTAATTTTTAGCTAATTTTTCACTCGTTTGTGTTTGGGAATGCTAAGAAATAATCCAACTAATTTTAAGTGGCACTGTAGGTGATATAGGGGAAAAAATGCACCCCACTCCCAGTCCTTGTTTATTGGTCTGAAACTGGTCTTCGAGTTTCCATAAGTTCCGATTTCCTCCAAGAATGTTTTCTTTTCCTGCTGAGGGAACATTGCCACCAAAAATAAAAGTAGCGCATTGGAGTGCACGAAGACTCTTACATGGTCTTGCAGTAAGCAACAGGAAATTTAGTGTCATTTATTGCTTTTCTTGTGGCTGAGATGTTTTAGAGTCAGAGCTGGCAGTGCCAAAAAGGAAAAAAGTTGGATCGTTGGTGTAGGTGGGACTAAAGAGTTGTGGCATCACAACATTATGAAAGTCTTCATAGCTTGTGTTCAAGGCAGTTTCTGAGTGAACTGTGTGCATTGCTCTCTGGGTTCTGCATTTTCTATAATGTACTAATATTTATTTAGATCAGTGCTTTCTAATAAAAAAAACAACAACTATCAAATGAACTACCTCCTGTTTTCATTTTCTTTTTTTTTTCCCTCCAGATGCACTCTCTTTCATCACAGTCCCGTTCCCAGTTCAGCTGCTCTGCCTGCGACCGCTCTTTCCCTCTTCTCTCCTCGCTCCTCACGCACCAACACTCCCACACTCCCGAGCAGCGTCTCCTGGCTGAGGCAGAGGCCGAAATCGTGTGCCCTCCATCGCTTTCCTTGTCTCTCCCGCTTCCCTCTTCTCCGAGCCAGGCTGACAAGCAGCAGGAGGACCAGAGGGAGATTCATGTCGACATCATAGCCGTTGGAGAGGAACAAGAGGAGCAGCCAGCAAAACCAACCAAAGCCCACAAAAAGACGGGATCTAGCAAGAGCACTCCTGCTGGAGGTAAAGATAATTAGAAAGAAAGCAGATGAGGCATAAAACTGTGCTGATATTCAGTCTCTTTTTTTTTCTATTTTTTTAAAGAACTCCTTATTCTGCTGTTCTTTTTGTTGTTGTTATTTTTAAACTCGTGTCTCACATGTTCACACAGAAAGGCCATACCGCTGTTCAGAGTGTGGAAAAGCCTTCAAAGGTTCATCAGGGTTGAAATACCACATGAGGGATCACACTGGGGAAAGGCCCTACCGCTGCACGGAGTGTGGAAAGAGCTTCAAGAGATCATCACTGCTCTCTATCCATCAGCGGGTAAGGCTCACTCTTCTGTTCCACTCAAATAAACCAAATAAGGTTTTAATTACCAAAATAATTTTCTTGATGTGAGGTTTCTTGATTGTGGTCTGTGTGAAACTCTACATTCCACTTGATTAGGTATTTTAGCTCTCATGTAATTACCTCTGGAGATGAATGCAGTCTACATCAGACAAATGCAAACAGCAAAAGGAAAAAAAATATGGTGTAAGTTATTGGTCTCTCATGACTAAAGTCACTGTCACTCAGTGCTTCAGTTGTAACAAGCGTTCATATTTTGATGTTCCCTGTGATGACTTCCACTCTTTGTCAAGCTCAGTTCTAGATTCTTCTTTTGGTAGGACACTAAAAATTAACTCCCCCCTTTTTTAACATATATCTTACCTAGGTGCATACAGGTGTACGGGCATTTCAGTGCCCTCACTGCCCACTCACCTTCAAGTGGAGCTCCCACTACCAGTACCACTTGCGGCAGCACACAGGTGAGAGGCCATATGTGTGTAAAGAGTGCGGCAAGTCCTTCAAGAACACCAGCTGCCTGCGCAGACACAGTCAGATGCACTCTGGTCTGCGGCCTCATACGTGCTCCATCTGCTCAAAGTCCTTCTCCCAGACGTCAAATCTGAAACAGGTCAGTGCAGCTGCAGTGTCATGTTATAAAATGTTCAGTTTTATCAACTGATTTCATAACTTCTTTTCTTTTTTTTGGTTACTATTTTTCTGAGAGCAGCATGAACGCACGCATTCAGGCGAGAGACCTTTTCAGTGCACCCACTGCAGTAAGAGTTTTACTCATTCCTCCAACCTTCAACTCCACCTTCGCACACACTCCTCACGCAAGGACTACAAATGCCCCTACTGCTCGAAGGAGTTTGTCATGCACTCCTACTTGCAGAGGCATATCCGCACCCACGGCACTGGCGTTTCCCTACCATGCCCAGGTGGTGGAGGTAAAGACGGCGTGGCTGTGAAAGCCAGTGTTGGAGGAGTAACCACCACCACAACCCTGCTGAACCCCATCACCCTGGAAGCCTCAGGAAACAATGGCAGTCTGATTGTATCCCAACCAGCACTTAATATTCCCCCCAACACCTCCCAGAACTACTTCATGATACAGACAGCAAGCGGCCTGCAGCTCATTCCTCTGTCAACGCCTACGCCAGTCCAGCCACCACCTCCTCCGCCACCACCGCAACCGTCCCAGCCTCAAAACTTCCTCCTCTTGCAGTGCCCCTCCAACAACGGCAGCCAGTCCAGCCTGATTCTCCTCCCCACAGCAAACAACCCTCCACCAGCTCCAGAGCCTCAGTCCCTCCCCATGCTTCAGACTATCCAAGCATTCCAGCCTGTGCTTAACCAAAACCAGACTCAGATACCCCAGTTTCCATCTGTATCACAGCAACAACAAATCATAATTACTAACAACAGTAACAATGCACACACTCCAGTTGCCACACCAATGCACAACCTCTCAGCCAGCTCCCTACTTACGAAGCCGATACTGGGGAAGAGCACACGGACTGCACGAGGCAGACGGGGGCGCAAACCAAAAGCTACACTTCTGAAATCGGCCCCAACCCCAGTCAGTCACACTGCAGGCGGAGCTGCTGCAGTAACAAACTCTAATGTGACCAGTGGCACCCAGACTGTTACTGCTGCTAATACTACCACAAACTCATCTTCTCTACCCACAACATCTGACACCATTACCCCAACTCTGTCATCCCCTGCCACTGTAGCCCCCATAGCGGATACCTCAGGACCCTTGCCGACTGTTACCATGGTTACACCAGCCACCACAGTAGCTGCAGCATCAGATTCTGCTCCTGTCCCTGCAGAAAGGAAACCTCATTCCACTGTGGAGCAAATGAGGACTGGGGAAACTTTGTCAGGGAAAGAGTTTGTGTTGTGTTTTGATAATGAAGAACAGGCAAAGGAGGGGATGAATATCGGGGAGGCCGGGGAGTCATACGTGCTGCAGTTTGAAGGGAATTCATCTGGGGAGGCAATCGATGAAGGAATGGGTGGAGAGGGAAAGTCACTCGTGCTGCAGTTCAAGACAGATGTGCCAGGTGAAGAGGAAAAAGGGGTAGATAAGGGAGGGATGATGTCACTCCTGCAAGAATGGAGTGGAGAAAAGCAGGATGGGAGACAATCGGGAGGGGATGGCAGCCAGGGGGAGTCGTATGTCCTTCATTTCCACACTGACACACAGGATAGTGGTTCAACCAGTGCTACCTTCAGCCAAGGGCAGGACAACAGCCTGCAGCTTTCGTGCACATCTACCCAAGGCTTAGTACCCCTTAATGGGCAGGAGGTGGTGTTTGAGCTGGGGGGTGAGACCAAGCTGGAACAGGAAACTGAGGAAGGCATGCAGATGATAGCCCTGATAGAAGGTGAAGGAGGAATGATAGGAGAGGAGGGCCGAGGTTGCAGTACTGGAAGTGGCACAGTTACTGAGGGTGGAGGAGGAATGGAAAGTATCTTTCAGCTGGAAAGTGGAGATGAAATTGTAATAATTGAAGTCAGCACCAGCAGCTTAAGAGAAGGGGGAATGGAGAGAGAAGGGGACGGGGAGATCCCACAAAGTAGCGAGGTGAAATATGAAGGTGTAACAGCAGAGGCCAAGGAAAAGTCTACAAAGGAAGTGAACTCTGCAGTCAGCTCAGAGGAAGACGCACTGAATGGACCTAGCTCTAAACCTAAAGAGGTGCAGTTCTCTAACTGAGAACGGTGTGCATGTTAGAGACGAATAAAGCGTATGTATGAGTAAATGCCTCACTTTTTGTGGGCTGTTTGTTAGCACTTTATAGTCAGTTGAGTTCTCATGCAAGTGAGCGAGGACATGCAGTTAGATGAGTACTGTGTTGTAATGCCATGCCAAATGTTATACATTTAAATAGGCTGTACATGGACCTCAGAATATTCCTAAAGATTAGTTTAAATGATACTGTCGTTGGCAGTTTTATTAAGTAAATATGTTTTTTGTGAATAAATGTTGTATATTGCCTACTTTCTTCACAATGTTAATAGTAACTAATAATTAATAAATCTGTTAATACCTTTTGTCATTTGGATTTTTAATTATTTTTACTACTTGTAGGTAGGGTGTCCACATCCCAACAAACAAAATGTTGAACAAAGAGTGTGTTAATATTGTTTAGTTGTATTTCACCTGCTGTTTAGTTTCAGTTCAGGGATACATCCAGAGTTAAGCACGTCCATTTCTGAGGTACATACAAGCCACAAGGCAGGATGACTGGTCAGGTGTCAAATTCATTTCAGTTCATGGACTGCATGCCACCACTAAAGGCATAAAATTAATAAGAGCAACCCTTTTTTTTTAAAGTAATAGTAAAAGCCCACATCGCAGCACCACAAATAGCCTTTGATTATACACTCACACGACTATTTCTTAGATATACCTTGCAAGTACTGAGTTAGACCCTCTTTTGACTTCAGCACAGCCTTAAATCTTTGTGGCACAGATTCAACAAGGTGCTGGAAACATTCCTCAGAGATTTTGCATCACAAAAATGCATCACAGATAGCATCTGCAGATTCGTCGGATGCATGATGTAAACCTCCTGTTCCACCACAAAGGTGCTCTGTTGGATTGAGATCTGGTGACTGTTGGGGGCCATTTGAGTGCACTGAACTCACTGTCAGGGTCAGCAACAGTCCACATAAATGTGATGGGCAATCAACTTTGATGAGGGTCATTTGGCTCAAGTCACTTTGCTATTTCAAATTTTTGCTTTTAAAAATGATATGCTCCAGCTGCAGAAATGGGCAGTTGATTGTGAACACACAATATCCATATTTTCAAGTAGTGTCATGCTTTAACACTAGCACACGTTGATGAATGACCTGCTTATGGTGTTAGTGAGACATGAGAGTTACTTCCCAAAACGTGACTTGCAATAAATCATCCGCTCATCCGCACCAGGATTGCTACACTAAACTACTTTGAACTGAATAATTATTCAAATTCAAATTTTATTTGTCACAACCATACACAGTATGACATGGGGGTGAAATCCTTGTAGCTGTACAATGCCCAACCATTAAATGACAGAAGAAAAGTTTTACAATATTTACAATTTACAGTTTACTACAAAATTTACAAATTAACTTAGGAATTTACAGGAAAGAATGTGCAAATAGCAGAAGAGATTATAAAGATTATAAAGATTATAAATTATAGGATTATAGGAAATGTGTGGTTGTGCGTGTGGTGATGTGATGTGTGTGAGAGTCCAGTCTTATAGTGACGTGTGTGGGAGAGTCCAGTCCTACACCTGGTTCAGGGCCCGAATAGCCTGGGGGAAGAAGCTCCTCCTCATTCTCTCTGTTTTGGCCTTAAGGGAGCGGAAGCGCTTCCCAGACCTCAACAGTGAGAAGAGTCCATTGTTGGGATGGGAGAGGTCCATCATAATCTTCCTAGCTTTGGACTTGCACCGCTTGGTGTATTAAACTGAGGTTGCACTGTAATAACTTTTGGTCTTTAAGTTTTTTTATCACAAAATAGTATGAATCAATGTAACTTATAGTTGGACTGTATCAGGAGAATTCAGCTGAGAGGGCAAAGTGACTTTACTGGGATTGGACTGGATCCGTGAGGCTCATCCATAACACTGATGAATAAAACAGTTTGATACGATTTGAGCTTTGTTGTATTTTCCCGCACAACAAAGATCGGTCTTTAGTAGATGGACATGGTCAACAATAATACTCAGGTAGATACTAACACTCTGTGTGAATGGGTGCAAATGGGTAAATGAGGCAAGCAGTTGTAAAATGCTTTGACTGCTTGGAGTTAATAAGAACCAGATCATTTACCATTTATTTGTTACTAAAGAACTAAGTATACAAACGAAATATACCCCACACCATTACACCACCACCTCCAGACTGAACTGTACATACAAGGCAGGAGGGTTCCACAAGATCATATTATTTACACCAACCTCTGCATACCATCTCATCTGAATGTTCCAGCAGAAATCAAGACTCACCGGACCACACAACTTTTTTCCAATCATCTATTGTCCGGTTTTGGTGAGTCTGTGTGAACTGTAGCCTCGGTTTCCTGTTCTTAACTAACAGGAGTGGCACCTGGTGTGGAATTCTGCTGCTGTATACCATCTGCTTCGAGGTTTGACTTGTTCATTCAGACATGCTGCATGCCTCAATCATGACAAGTGGTTTATTTGACTTTTGCCTTCCTGTCAGCTTCATGAGGTCTGATTATTCTTCTCTGATATCTGGCATCAACAGGGCATTTTCATTCAAGTGCCGCGCACTGGATATTTTCTCTTTTTCAAACCATTCTCTGTAAACCCTAAGTGCGTGCGAGAGAAAATCTCAGTAGATCAGCAGTTTTCCGAAATGCTTAAACCAGCCTGGCTGTAGTTTTGGCCATGCCTACAGACCTAAATGCATTGAGTTGGTGCCATGGGCTTGACTGGTTTAATACTTGCATTAAGAAGCAGTTAAACAGGTGTACCTAATAAAGTGGCATACAGCAGCGACTTTGCCACTGTAACTCCATCCAGACTGGAACTTGGTTGACGTCACAGCGGCCACCAGACGTACGCAGCGCTGTCACGTTGCGTTCGCTATTCACGTAACAGTTGCGCAGTGTAAGTTTTACGTACGCAAATGGCGTAGGCAGCCACATTGAAAGCGTATAACGGGCATAAAATAGAGTAAGCTTGTATTCATAATTCCCTTCTTTCTGCAAGAAAACATATGATGGTCATTCAGTGAAACGTACCAAACGTACACGGGCTAAAAACCAACAGAAACGCACAGAGCGCGTTTCCCACCTTTCAGCTTGATCTGAGGTACTCTGTGCAGAAGGTAAGCGAATCTGGGGGTTAAATGTGTCAGGAGACCGCAGCACTTCGTAATAACCATATAAGGATTTGAACCAGGTCTTTTCGCTTTCGAGTGTACCTTTGATGATCTCTGTTAAATGTAAAGACGAAAGCTTGATGTATGTGAATTATACAGTACTGAAAAACGGTGCTGCAGGCTGCAAATCCCCCATAATCTCCATCTGCCTTTGTTGCTTGGAGCCAGCGTGGGTGTGCTGTTACAATGCAACTACTGGCTCAGTGGAAGCGAAGTCTAGTCCATTTCATAGTTTTGAAATGTATTGACCTATTTTAACTACGTCACGTTTGTCATACTATGTGTTTAAAAAAACACTAACCAGTATCTTACTGTCCAACAAAATCATCCACAAGCGTTTCACCAGAATTACATCCTCCTATCCATCCACTCCTCTTCAAGGCTCCCTGTGCAGACGGTGTGGATGCTGAAGTTTGCAACGTAAGACAGCGTTGGAGCAGGCCAGCTGTTTGAGCAAAAAGCCTAAATATGGTGAGGCTGGAGCTTGACCAGGTGGTGATAAAGAGGATGAAGGAGGAGGACATCGAAATTGTGAAAGCCCTTATCAAGGTTTGTATTTAGACAATGCTTTGGGCTTCATCATGTTGGGTATTAAGTCAAATCCTTTTGAGGTTAGTGCCCTTTATTTTTTTAAAAAGTGCATGAATTTCTTTGCAGGAGGGCTGCGAGGGCACGGAAAATCGTCTCATCCTCCACATCCTCACTCGCCCACTCTGCCTTTTCATCCTGGCTGTGTTTTCCTCAATTCTGCGCTGCCTTGTCCACTCTTTCATCCTGGCCCTTGCTATACCTGTCTTCCTGTTAATTGTCTTTCTCAAAATCACCATGCCGCGGTCAACCGGGGTCCTGGGCAGCAGCCGGCCCTACTGGGACTATGTGGGTAGCAGCTACAGAGAGGCACAGGATGACACCCTGCAGAATCCCTACTGCCGGATCAGTGGCAAGACACCATTTACAAAAAAGGTTAGTCTGTTGACTTGCTTAAATTCACTTTTTTTGGAGCAGTTTTTATTTAAGACTAGTTGCTAAATATTACTTCTGTTCAGCCAAAGCGCCGAGCTGGATCCAAAGACAAGGACAAAGAGACGACAACAGAAAAGATCACTCCAGAGAGGGAGCAGGCAGCAGGGCAGGTCTGGCTGGCAGAGTGTGAGGGAGATATCCTGGGCTGCATCTTCCGGGAGGGCGAGACACGAGCGGGCATCAGCAGGATTTGCAGGCTGGTGACAGGCTCCTGGTACCGCAGGGAGGGCCTCGGTCGGCTGCTTGTCCAAAGCCTGGAGCAGAGAGAGAGGGAGACAGGGGCACACAGAGTGTATGCACACGTCCCCTACCCCTCAAAGTTGGGGGAAGCCTTCTTCAGGAAACTGGGTTATCGCCAGCTTGGGGTGGAAACTAGTGATGAAGATGATATGGAACTGAAACAAGAGAGTCCTGAGAGAGGCTTCCTGGGCTACCCCCTCACTAAAGTGTATTACAAAGACTTGTGATTGAGTTTTAATGGACACGTGCAGTTTAAAAGGTAAAGAAGTGCGTCTGATTTCTGCGGCAGCATGTTCAAGTATTTCATTTTTGTAATCTTTGTGTTATTTATTCGATTATTTATTGAGTGTGCTGCTATCCCGAGGATTCATTGTTTTGAGTTTATTTTTTATCATCTCGTCATTTTCATTTAGATGAAAAACGGATTCTTTATTTAATCATTCAAAGATTGCATGATCATGCCTCAGCTGTGCTGTTCTCTGAGCATTTGTAATAAAGTAATAACTACATTTCATATCTGTTAGCTGTGTTTGTGCAGTTCCTTTTCTTAAGCAAAATCAACACTGTAAAAGGTGCGTGTGTGTGCGCGCGTGTGTGTGTGAGTGTGTGAGACTGCACGCATTTCTTTGTGTGAAACCAAACAGATGTGTAGGAGGCTGTACAGTTACTGTATAGGAAGTATGTGCGGTTTCGTGAATATGCAGAATTTATCTACTTTTATCTCTGCACTCCCTGACTGCCGCTGCTCACCTTCGTAATAGCTTGTGGGTCGATGAGGCTGCAAAAACAGCACAACCTCAATAACGTTTTCTTCCACTTTTAGTTTTCTATGTTATATTTTAGGCGATGGTAAAGTTATCAATCGCAAAGAGAGTGCATACTTTAATGCTAGTGTTAATTGATAAAATATATAGTGCTTTAACAATGCGTTCTTGTTCAATTATACATTATATTTCCTTAATGAAGAGGAAATAAATCATTATTTTCCACTTTCATTCATTTTAATTTATACACTAGAAACTGTATTATCTTTTTTTAAAATTAGAAGCTATTGTGGGTCACAGCATCATAAATGCAAGGATTTTTTGTTTTTTTCCATTTAAATTTACGTTATCACTAAAATACTACATGTAGATTCATTCTGCAGAAAGTAGCTATTAGCTGCATCCCCAAAATACTGAGTTATTACAAAGATTTAATCAAAATCAGTTATGCTTTCATTTGTATGGAGATTGTAGCACGCTATGTAAAAGTTATACATAGATATTATGACTTGAGCATGTGTGTGGTTTGCAGGTGAATGGCAGTTTATATGACTAAGTGGGGAAATACACACAACCCCCCTGCTTGAGGCTAACCTTAATATGGTTAGCAGCCCTCACGCTTGCATTGCGAGTCTACCCCACTGCTAACCTCAGACGATGTCAGTATAGCATCAATCTGCCACACATAAACACCACAGGATGTTTGTGCAGTGTTAATGTGTGTGGGAAGGAGGCATATCACACCTGATGTGAAGGCAAATATAGGCCTATACTTTGCTGCTAAATCATGCAAGCCAAGCCATAGTGGAAAATCGCCGTCCTTTAATTAACTTAAATGACAAAGCTGAAACACCTAGTAACACAGCGGTGTTGTAGCATGCACGAGTAAGTGTGTGGTCAGGGCATTTTCGCCTTGTAAAAGCTGTAGTCTTTACTTGTGACACTTCTCGGTCATCATCAGGTTGTTTCCACGTGACTGCCAAACAGTAGACACCTGTAAGCTGGGCCTCTACCCGCCTGATCTGTAGCTATTATTGTTGTCAGGAAACAGATGTGAGTTCACACACTGGAAAGAAAGTCTGTTTGTGACTGTGGTCATATGCGTCTGCACGGTATGGCTGTGTGAGTGTGTATGTGTGTGTGTGCCTGTGCGCGCATGAGCAGGGTGTGGGCGGGTGGGTTTCGGAAAGTATGACTTGGCATTTCTTACACCCGGTCCCCCCCATCCTCGACTACGGTTTAAATGCATGTCTGGCCATACGGTACTACTCCAGCACACACACACACACATTCATACAGTGCACAGGAGGGGTGGTAGTGCACGCATGAGTGTTCATGAGTGACTGTGAGATGACCTTGGTCAACTGTGGTCAAACCCAGAGAGGTGGTTGGGAAGTGGTTACATATAGTTTGGCATTTGATCAGCCTCTTGAAGTCCAGAAAAGACACATGCGCTCAAGATCAAATGTGCAGAGACATTAGGCTTAGTGCGCTGTCAGAGTAATGCAATATGATGTGAGGTTGTTCAGTGCATGTAGACACACACACACACATGAATCACTCTAAATTTGGGGGCACCACACAATCACAGGATAAATTAGATAAATTTGTTCCAGATGATGTATAACATATAGACTGTGTTAATGACATGCTCATACAGATGGCCAACACACACATGCTTGCACACATACACACACAGATGAGCGCCAAAAACAGCCACCCTGGGAAACGGTGAATTCCCCAAACCACAGAGTGCATGAGAGGGTGAGGGGAGTCATGGGAAAGCAGGATGCCTGCATGCAGTGCCACTGAGTGAGCAGACTGGGCCCAAGCTAAAACAGACTGAGCAAAAAAGAAGCAAAATAATACACATCCTGATTTGGCACCGAACCGATGACAGCATCTGAAGGTTCAAAGGCTTGTGAGTGCGATTTATCCACACGCTGTGGTCGGTCAGCTGGCCAGCCAGTCCGGCAGGCACGTAGGACGAGGTGGGTCGATTACAGGTCTGCTCCCATCCTGACACAGTTTGGGAAAACCCAGATGAAAATACAAAGTACGTGTTACGTCTGGGAACGCCTGTAACTCCACCAAATCTTGGGGCCCCTGAGGAAGTGGGGAGGGGGGACCAGCTAGGTGGAAAAGACTGAATAGCACTGTAAATCAAGGTGAGACGGTATCTGGAAGCTTTTACTTGATGATATGGCAAAAACAAACAGTTGAGAGCCTGTGACTGCATGAGTCTTAAGTGTCTGGAAAGTTCCATCCAGTTGGCTCCATTTACTGACGTCTGTAAAAACTCCAAAGGTTACAAATCACGTCAAACGCTCCTCTCATGTGTGGTCCCTCGGATTATTTTTTAAAATCTGCGTTGTGTAATCTCCCCCTCCAATAAAATTCCTTTATTGCCTTTCACCAAAAGAATGGTTTCACTTTAATCATTGTTTAAACAGATGTCAAATTCTTTAAATAAACATAAGAACCACGAAGCATTCAAAAAGAAAACATTTGGCCAGTGAGTAATCCAATTACAACTTTAATTGCTTAGCAGCAGCACGGTGTAATCCAGCCGTCTCTTCTGTATCACGCCTCCCCAAATTATCTTTGAAAAATCATTCTGTCCAACCAGATGCTGCCTTGTGTTGTATGCAGGATGTTTATGTTTAGAGGTATATCTTCTCAGTTCCCTCCCTTTAACCCCCCAACACACACACACACACATACACACACACAAACACACTTTCACTCTTTCTCATTTACCTTCCTTTATGCTACCCAAGCCCGACGAGTGGCAAAGCGCGTCTTTTGAAATGATTGCAAAGCTAGACAGGTGAGCAAAATGGATATATTATATTTATATGTTGCATTTATCGTTCCAAACAACAACTATTTGACCAAATTGTGCGTGCAAACTATTTAATTAAGAAAAAAAAAACGCTTTTTTTATAGTTCTTTTACCACGCTACGATACTTTTGATGCCATTATAAGATTTGTCATTGGAAATCTGTTTCAATAATTATGACCCTTTACTCGTGAGTTATATCAGGGTTTCAGTATTAACAAGTGATGAATAACTGTCCTGCTTTCACTAAAAGTCGTGAAACTGAGAGTGAGAAAAGGTTTGTGAGTGAACGTAAGCCGCTTTCTGACTGTCCATCACTTGTGTTTGGTTAACCACAGGTTTTGCATGCATTACTTGTGCTAACTTAAGAGATAAAACTTGTATTAATGAGCGACTCATCTAAGTAGTAATAAGAATTAGTCTCAGACCTTAGTGGTGTAAAATTATTAATTGTGCGAATGACTAGGGAAACTTTCTGACACCACAAAGCTGCCACACCTTTTGCACTGAAATGTTGACTGATAAATTCAACATAGCGTGCTTTTAAATTGTATCTTGTTTTTTTTAAATCTGTGCTGTGTCTACTGCAGTGTGCTCTTTAATGTTTTCTCCCTTTATTTCAGTATGCTTTTGCCCAGAAAAAAGTTCCTCTATCATTACAAGAATGTGCGCTGGGCAAGGGGCCGGCATGAAACATACCTCTGTTTTGTAGTAAAAAGACGAGTAGGGCCTGACTCCTTGTCCTTTGACTTTGGACACCTCCGCAATCGCAATGGCTGCCATGTAGAGGTAGGTAAAGTGGGAGAAGATATGAAAAGGGTCTGCTCAGTAGCAAGAGAGAAAACAGCAATTGAATGAAGGCTGTATAATGATTATTTTATTCTTATTTTTCTCTGCAGCTGCTGTTCCTGCGCCACCTTAGTACATTATGCCCTGGTCTATCTGGGTATGGATTTCATGGGGAGAGGAGGGTCAGCTACTCTATCACCTGGTTCTGCTCCTGGTCTCCCTGTGCAAACTGCTCTTCCAGACTGGCCCAGTTCCTCAAACAGACACCCAACCTTCGCCTCAGGATCTTTGTCTCTCGTCTTTACTTCTGTGACATGGAGGACAGTCGTGAAAGAGAGGGTCTCAGGCTGCTTAAAAAAGTCGGCGTGCACATCACAGTCATGAGTTACAAAGGTGGATGAATGAATTTATGCATATGTGGGCGATAAACAGAAAAAGTAGAGACATATTTGACTTTAGAGTTGTGCACTATTCCCTAAAATAGTCCTTTCCTGGATATCAGTAACAATTACTTATTTTGCTAATTGTTTTAAGACTTCTTCTACTGCTGGCAGACTTTTGTGGCTCAGCAAAGCAAATTTAAGGCCTGGGAAGATCTGCATCGAAACTCAGTACGTCTGGCCAGAAAACTCAACCGCATCCTCCAGGTATAACATGTAACACACAACATATTTTCCCTCAGGCAAGCAGGATGAGGCCAATCGAAATAATGATGTGTTCAGAATGATAATAATGTCCTGTTCTGCCTTTTCTCTTTCAGCCCTGTGACACAGAAGATTTAAGAGATGCCTTCAAGCTTCTTGGACTGTAAAACAAACCTGTGGCTGCCTCTGAAGTTAGCATTAAGTCTATTATTAAGTCTGATGAGAAAAAGATATGTTGGTGTTGGACCATCACTACAAGAGCTAAACTGAGAATTAGAAAAACTGAGAAAAAAATGCTTTCAAGTTGTGGCAAGGCTTGTAACATTGGGTAGCTGCTGCTTGCTGTATCTGTAGCGAAGTCAAATAAAGTACTTTACAATCAGATACTGGATTGTGTTATTGATTGCGAACGGTAATCATTATTAATGTTATAGTTTTATAGTACCAATTATTCTGGGCCGATAAGCTAACTACCGGTAGGTAGTAGCTACCATAACCCACAACTGTACTGGAATAGTTTTTAACCATAATCCACGTGGATTATGGTTAAAAACTATTCCAGTTTTTCACATTTAAACTGTACTCTGGCAATAAAGTCGAAAAACAAAGGTCGTAATCAAAGCAGCAAAGGCTTAATATCAAAATTTTAAAGTTAAACCGAAAACAATCCCATAATACAACCAAGAGCTATTAATCATTTGATTTGTTCCTTTTGATCTAGCGTAGAAAATGTGTGCGTAACACCCCTTTAATGTAGCAACGTGTCGGTAGCAATGGCGCAGAGGGACCCGCTTATGCGCAAATACACCGTCTATTACGGTCAAATAGCCGTTAACGCGGCGCGGACACACCACACCGTCACCATCACCGCCACCGGCGTACTCCGACTGAGTAAAAGTCAAGATGGCGACTGATGGTCAGTTCGAATATGAGTCGATCCTCTGTGTCAAACCTGAAGTCAACGTTTACCGAATCCCACCGAGAACATCTAACCGGGCTATCAGGTGAGGGATGGGGGAGGTTTCTGACCCAGCGCTCGCTTGCTGCTGCCTTTAGAAGCCGTTGCCTCAGCGACCTGCCTACCAACCTACCCAGCTCATCCGCTAGTCACGAAGCCTCACGTAGCGGCGGCGGTAGTTTATGAGCAGGTTGTTTTTGGGTGTGTATTTACAAGGTCATAGGGTTGTACTGGGCCCTGTTAGCCCACTTAACAACGACTGTATCGGATCGGCTACATCCCTCTCGGTTTGTCTGTGTTCGTGCTTTCATCCTGTGACACATCAGGAGAGATCTGGCACTTAAAATCAGCTATCAGCTGAGAACAGCGTGCTACACGTCCTAATTTCGCTAGTTTGTCGTTTAAGTACAAACAGAAGAGCATCCCTGAGGCTGCAGAGAGGCTAGAGTCCTCCTCAAGGACGCTTGAACATTGTTTGATGTTGCTCCATGTCAAGGGGTTAAACATGGGATGTCCTGGCTCATAGCCAATGTGGTCACCTCAATCCATTGTTATGTCTTTACTGTGCAGATAATGCATATGTTATAAAGAGGTCGATATTGGTTTGTTTACCCCATTTTTCATTGGCTGGTCCTTCAGCATGACCTGCTGCAGCTGCTTCTGACTGGACATTACACCAACCAAACAGTAGCATGTGCCTCAGGTCCCATGAGCCACAGGATTGGTTAACCGCTGACCATATGTATTGTGAGTAAGGGTGATGATGTAATATTTCATCCCCATGTCTCAGTGAAATGTCTTAGTCACGTTTTGCACACGTAGAAAATGAGTGTGTCTGAGTATGACAAATCATAACAGTAACTTTCCTGTGTCTTGCTTATTCACCTCCTCTGTCAACATCAGTCTGAGTAAACTGTCAACAATTCACCTACATCACAACATCTACCTCTGTGTGTGTGTGCGTGTCTTAGGGCTGCTGATTGGAAGCTGGATGCTCCTGACTGGACGGGACGCATGCGTGTGACGGCCCGGGGCAAAGTAGCCTACGTGAAATTGGAAGACAAAGTCTCTGGTGAGAGACGAGCAGACAGGGCAGTGCCATTGTTTACCGGGCTGTCGCTGCTGTAAATCACTTCACTGTATAGTCTCCTGTTTGTCACCCTGCCCCTCTGTTACTCATCGATTCCAAGGTGACCCAGCCTGCAGCCGAGTGAGCAGTCTGGAGGCTGCATCAGTGCATTTTTTAGAAACTTAATGTCCTTGTTTTCTGTAAAATACACCTTTTGTTTTCCATTCACGTAACATGGCAACAATTACAAGTTCTGGTCTGATTCTTTAAATCCTAAAGAAAGGTGGTTTATTTACTACCTCCTTCAGCATAGGATACAAGTAATGTCCTGCAGAACAATCAGAATAACAAATAGGTGATGCAGATCATGTAAATTTGAATTAACATAACCTGATGATATGTTTTGAACCTGGAATAGCAGCCTTTAAATGTGGACACAGAACTGCTGTGATAAAATCTTCATCATGAAGTAAATCATTTAGAAAATCAAGATTATTCAATTCAGTTTTATTTATCTAACTCTAAAACACAAGAACAAACACCTCAAGGTGCTTTATATTATAAGGTAAAGTACCTACAATAATGCAGTGTAAATCCCACCAATCAACTAACCCATTTTGAGCAAAGATTTGGTGACAGTGGGAAGGAAAAACTCCCTTTTAGCTGGAAGAAACCAGGCCCAGGTAGGAGCAGCCATCTGCTGCGACCAACTGGGGGTGATGGGGAGAAGACACAATGTGAAAGAGATTCATAGCTGTATTAAAATGACCAAAGTGAGTTTAAGGTTTACAGTAATTGAGCTTGAATACGTTATAGTACCATGCAAAAGTTGTTGTTGTTTTTTATGGACATTGACTACTTTTTGGTTCATTTTCGGTCCAGTCCCTGTACCTGACCATTTTCAGAGAAATGTTTTTTTTCTGTTTGTTTGTTAAGCTGCTTAACATTGACCTGTGACTCATTCAAGCATAAAAAAAGACACCTGACTCAAGTGACAAACCAGTGTTGTGTCTACACATAACACTTAGGAAAGAACCCAGTTTAATTTGTACCTTTAGGCACTTTGTCACAAAAACACATAATTTGTTCCCATGTCTTTAGTTAAATCTACAGTAAATGCCAAAAATAACACCGTTGGAGAGCACAAAATAGTATTTTTTGTACCAGCAAGGTGATTCCCAAAAATTTGGCATATGTCAGCATGGTGTGTAGTGTATCCTTAAAAAATGAGTAAACTGGATGAGAGTAGAGGAAAAAAGAAAAAGTGGGAGGTGTAAGACACTGTCTAAAGCAGATGAACAGAAAGCCTTGTCCTTAAGAGGAAAAACTACAGCAAAGACCTGAAATTTGCAGTTCAAGTCATCAGTATGTACGGAGGAGGTACAACAGCCATCTCCAAAACGTGTAGAAGACTCTGCCATGGTTTGGGGCTGCATTTCAGCCAATGATGTTGGTGAACTTGTCCAAATCGATTGAATTATGAAAACAAAGAAGTACCATCAGATTTTGATAATATAAAGAAATGATGAGGGATACTCAGGATGTTTGCATAGGACTGTATATCCGTTGTTGTATTGCTGCCTTTAAGATTATCATGAATTCATCTGACCTGAATCACATAAACCTTTATTAAAGTAAGTGAGGACATGATGACCAACTAATCTGAGTATGACCGGGATTTTTACTGACTTTATAGGCTATATATTCCTGTTTATTTAAAACCACCTGAAACATATTGCAACATACAAAGCTATAGGTGAGTATCTAAAATAAGCTTTTTGTAGTCCATCTTCAGGGCCCTGTAGTTTCAACACAGTCGACATCAATGATGTCATCGTCACATTGTTTAAGAGACTTTTGTGAGTGCAGTCAGATTCTCACCAGCTCCACACTTATTTAATTATTCTCCTTCACATCTGTCCTTTACCTCGTGGCATTTTCCATCAAACCTTCAGACTGTTTTGCCAAGCTGATAACGAACACATATCTTTTCAGGGGAGCTTTTTGCCCAAGCACCAGTGGACGAGTATCCTGGAGTTGCAATGGAAACAGTTAGCGACTCAAGCCGTTACTTTGTGCTGCGCATCATGGACGACAACGGTGGGTAAAACAATTATTGCTAAGCCATAAAATATTGAAAAAAAATGTGTTTGAACAGGATACAAGGACATTATCCGGATTGATGTGGGTTTTTTTTAAAAGTCTAATAAATTTAAATTAAAGAATGTTGGGTATTTTTTTAAAGCCTTTAAAATATTTTTTATAGAATCACATACTGTCTGTTTTAGAGATTACTGAACTGTGGAGTAGCTGTATCCATAATTTGTTTCGCAAAGACAAAACTTTATTACATAATTCAAATTTCGTTCAGTCCTGATTTTTATTTTAAAGGTCTTCATTTTTAAAGTAATGCAGGGACAGTGATCATTACAGAAGTTCTGTTTCTGTACAGCACATTTTCAGCCAGTTTGTGCTACGGTGTGCAGGTCATTCTGAGAGACCTGTGGGTTTATTTTGTTTGTTATTACTGCTGTAACTTGATTGTTGTCTTTGTGTTTTTTTCTCAAAGGCCGCACTGCATTCATAGGCATTGGGTTTGGAGACCGAAGCGATGCCTTCGACTTCAATGTTGCACTTCAGGACCACTTTAAGTATGAAGCTGCTCTGTGAACGCAGCTCTAATCATGACTAATTGAGTTGTCAGTGTATTTTTTTCCTTTAGTGTTTCCTAAGATACATTTTTGTATCACTGCTTTCCTCCCTTGCTTTCTTCAGGTGGGTGAAACAGGAAACTGAATTTAGCAAGCAGGCTCAGGCTCCAGACTCCACTCCAAAGCTGGACCTGGGCTTCAAAGAAGGACAGACCATTACTCTGAACATTGGGGTATTATTTATTTTCATAGAGTTTCATAGTACTAGTGTGGTGTTCAGGCCTTTTTCAAAGCTGTACAAATATGTCTCTGTCAAGCTCAAATGCATTGCATCGCATATATTTACTGCTAGGTTTAAAAAAGCATCAATCATACTGGATATACCCTCATTCATGCACAGATTTTGTTTCCTTCCATCTATATCTTATCTAGCAATCGAAAAAGAAGGACAGGTCTCGTCCACAGAGTTCAGGCGGCTTTGGGCTCCTTCCGCCTCCCCCTGGGGGCAAACTGGCTCCACCCCCTTCTTCCAGATCAACAAATCATAACACACAACCATCAGCAGGAGGAAGTGACTCTGGTATGTAACAGTCCAACAACAACCCCATGTTTAATCTTCACCTCAATTTACAATGTTATGAGGTTAAGAAAAGATATAAAGGAGGTTTCAGAACTAGGGCTGCGGTATATCATATCGTCCAGTATGATACCGGAATAAATTTTTACGTGATTTAAAAGCGTCGTATCGTGATATCAGCGATAGAGCGGTGCCATGTGTTTACATTCCCTAGCATGCACAATAAGAAAACAAGCCCAGGCATGTCTGACTGCGAGAGTCGCATGTCAGCTTCCGATGATGATTTAGTAAAAGAGGGAGCTACTTCACTGAACTCCAAACACAGCACAATGGAAGCAACAAACTTATTTCACCACTCGAGGCAAAAACAGATCGTTGAGTTCAAGAAGGCTGCAAAGGTGGAGATGCTAGCAGCTGGTGATGTGCAGCCCAAAAGTAAAACAAATGAGTCACATGAGTCGCTGGCTATACTCCATATGACAGGAGGAGCATATGTGGATGGAAATTACTGATGCAGTTACTCTGTAGAAAAGTAGGGCTTTAAGGAGCTGGTTAAAAGTTCTACTCAAGGTAGAACATCCCGGTTGAAATGAAATGCTGTTCACTTTCAGTTTTATAACATGACAAATCTGTGCACAGTCCTAAAGAGTTTCAAGTTGTGAATTTTTTTTAAACACCGCATAGGCTTCTTCATCGCTTACATTTGACTTAATGCTGTGTCACTACTACGCTCAAAATGATGCTTGCAATTCCACCAGGTGCAGCGCAGCAGCTCTGGTCTGCGATACTTAAAATAGCATCGGGTCAGTTTTTTTATAGAACGACTGTCAAGCTGCACAGAGCCAATAAGGAGGGCAGGAAGTCAGGTATAGAAATCTGGCCACTTTTCAAAATAATAGACCACATGCACAGTTTTCTGAAACTCTCCTGTTGTGATTTGAAGCCGTGCTAAAGGCAACAGAAAACCGCACTCGAGACACAGTCTCACAGACAAGCGGCAGGTGTATTTCAGGGGTTAATGTGAAGGTCGTGAATCTGTGCAGTTTGCTGGTTGAGCCCAGTTTTTAATTTATGTCAGAAGCAGTTTTTTTGATTTATAGTGCAAATGAAGGTGAACCTTATTACTCCATTAATGCTTCGAGTTTGGGCGCTGCTTTTTCATTTACAGTGGGGGATCTGACCTGCTTAAAGCAGAAGTCAAACTGAAAAAAAAAATGCTTCCAGAAATGAATCAGAGTGTTGAAGATTAGTTCCTTGAGCTTGTCTGTTTCCATTGAAGCACAAGTCAGTCTTCATAGTTGATGTAGTGAGTACAGTGTTGCGCAGGTCTATTATCCAAAACTATGACACATATTTTTTTTAAATATCTTTCATTTAGAAAATAGTGTTTCCTGTAGCTTCTGTAGCATAGATGTTTACAGAGCTAAACTGTGTCATGGTTTTCTACACTCTTCTAGTGGTATCTAATCATGCGCGTGGTTTCGGTTTCGTGTATTAAGATTTGTAGATGCCTGTGTAAGATTTCCTCCGCCATCTGTATAGAGCAGAGGTGAATGTGTGTTTAAAGCACTGAAAAACATTCCAAAAGCTTGTCTATCTGAAATCATTGTCCTGTTAGTGGCGCGGTGTGTGTGGTTTGTCCAGAGTAAATGTGGGAAAAGACTCACTAGTTTTGAGTTTCAAGTGGAAATTTTCAATACTTTACCACCATTGTGTTTGGGTGGCGGCAGAAGTTTCAGAGGTCGAGATCTAGAAAGCTCAGTGCATAAAACTGAAACCGTGTGCATCACTGATACCACCAGGGTAAACTGGAAAATAGTGCGAATACCACTGTAAGTAAAAGTTGTAGGACAATATTTTTTTGTTATCTGGTGAAATTATATTTTTATCGATTGCTTAGAGCTGATGTATTATTTGAGAAATCCTTGTATTGACATTCAGATAACTTTTTTAATCCCTCAAAAAGACAATTTGTTTGCAGATTATAACATATGACGTGTATTAAAGTTTCAGATGTGCGTCTCTCTTTTTCTTTGATTTCAAACTGCCAGGGTGTTTGCTAGACCTGGACTCCAGTAACTCCAACTCTGTGGCTCCACCCAACCCCACCTCGACAGGCAGCTCTGACCTGTGGGGAGACTTTGATTCTGCATCCCCGAAGTGAGGAGAGAGTCCCCCTGTTTTTTTCTCCCTTTTCTCTGTAAATTTATGCAGCACTTTTTGCAACTTTCTTTTCCCGATTACGGGGTCCCGTATCTCTCCCTGCCAAGCAGGGTAAGCCCCTGTCGTAGTTTTATTTCTCTTGAATTCCTCCTACTTTGTTCTGACCTCACAGCACCGTCTTAATTACGCTTACAGCTACAGCTGCGGGCCAACTTGACATATTCAGCAGGCTCTGCATCCCCATCATTCACTCCATCTGTTTGGACTCTGTATTTGTCTAGATTCGCCCTGTAACAGTTTATTCCGCCAATTTTCCCGTTCTTACAGTGTTTTATTTGCTAATGATACACAATAGGAATATCAAGGGAGGCATAATCTTGTCATCAACATCTAATGATCTACTGAAATCTAATGAAATGTTCATGAATGACTTAAATGTACAGAGAATATTTATTTTAAATGTGTATATACATATATTGTAAGTGGTTTGTAATTATTGTTGTTGGTCTACGTCCTGTTTCTCCAAGTCTCCAGCAGCGGGACTGATTATATGCACTGACTGACGGTCGCATCTGTCTGTGTAGTTAGTAATTCATGAAATCCGCAGTGAACGCCATGATTGGCTCATGCTAGCTTCAGTTTATTGCAACGTTTACCGCATAAGGATTTTACTTGAAAGACTCCTGTTAAGTCGCAGCTGATTTACAGAGCGGCCGTGCTCTTTAGCACTCTCTGCTCGGCTCTTGCGGTTCTGCAGCTGTCAAACACATATTCCACCGGGGACGGGCCGCGGGAGCCGCGCGCATTGTTTCAACCATAAATCAGGACACTTGGAAGCAGGAATGCTGGATGGGAGAGGGTGTAAGCAAAAGAAGGAGAGGCATCAAGTGCTTTTATCTTTGCCTCAGGGGGGAAGCAGAGATGATTTAGTCCGTGTTATGTCATCTTCACTCAGCACAGCTGTTAAAGTTGTGACTGGTGAGTCATTTAGGTCACGGCCTCTCTCCTCGTCAGTGAATCGCTCTGTGTTTCTGTCTCCGTAAGTGTTTATGAGAAGGGCGATCGGGTCGTGCTCAAGCACAGCGTGTTGTGCTGTACAGATGAGTTAAATGTGAACTCCAGTTCCATATCAAGGTGTTAAGCTATCAGCGGTATTGTGATGCAGACAAATGCAACGTGGAAATAAGATAGTCCGTGTTTGATGCAGTGTTTTGTTGTGATATTGTTGTGTACCCAGAGATGGATTATGTAAAAAATGATATCACACGCACATGTGTTGTAACAGATGTGCAGTGGAAAGTGGTGTGATAATGGATCAGAGAACAGAGTGTGTGTGAGTGTAAAGCCCCAAGGATGCTTGTCAGTGTTTGTTTATTGTCTAAATTATTTCTCCCAGATGTTACCTGTTATTCAAACCGTAAGTGTGTGTGCAAATGAATATGCAAAGAAAACTATAAAGAAAACACTTAATGGCCATAACGTTCTTTTGTGGTTGTTGTTTTTTTTTCTTCTTCTTTAAATTGAGTAGTAAAAAAATAAATAATCTCGTGAACAACTTCCATTATATTTTATTGGTTACAATAGTGCACATAATACTGAACGGTCAGTGTGTACCTTACAATCCACAACAGAGTGGGTCTTTGTTTTACTTTGTTTCTTATACGATTAAGTGACTCAGTGCTCCTATAGGCCCATTACTGCAGTACCTCAAATGGATCGTAAACCATGGAAGACATGACCTGTGTCCAATACACACGGACGAAATGAAATACTCACACAGTAAAAGGACGAATACATAAACATATGTAGATATGACTCAGCACACGTGTGTGTGTGTGTGTGTGTGTGTGTGCTCGCGTGAAAGAAAAGGAAAGAGACCCTCAGGTGTGGCGCAGCGGATTTATGGTGTTTTTATTGGCTGTTTTCGATGACGACGCCCATGGGTCGCACCATCGTCACCCGGTGGTCACGGGCCCATTCTAGGCAAGATCAGGCTTTGTTTGCCCAGGTTTGGGGGTTGCCACGACGATTGCGACAACGTTTGCTATTGGATGACCTCTGGATACGTCTGGGCCACCCAGACAACTCTCTGCATAATTCAGCTGTAATGTAAAGAAAGGGGAAAAAAGGGTTATTTATTTGTATGCATATTTTCATGGACTGTAAGATCACTGTTCCTTTATACAGACAGGTGACAAATGAAAGGCGAAACCTGAGCCCTGCAGTGGAGGAATCCTGTGGCTCTGACCTGCTGTGGTGTGGTTCATACCTGCTGTCATTTTTATCATTCTTCATCTATTAAACAAAAGATCCAAGTTTAATTTTAATAAAATAAAAGTGAGCGTTACAGCATCAGCAAATATATTATTATTATTATTATTATTGGCGATTTATTTGGTTTTTACCCTCAAAATCAAGCTGATGAATGTACCAACTTGTTAAACTGCACTCTTTGGCATCATCAACTGAGGGAACAAATTATATTTTTTTGGTTATTTGTTTTAGAGAATCACTGCCAAGGAGCAATGAAGCTGCTCCAGTGTTGTCTTTTCCTTTAATTTGTCACCTGTGTATACATTAAGACTAATTCACCTTTCAGATACTCATCCTCACGGCACACTGTCCTCACACAGATCTCTTTGTTGATCACATAAACACGAGGGAGGCTGCGAGAGCACCGGGGTAAAACATGAACATTATGAGGATGGATATACTGATACAGGCTGACAGGGTAACTGTGTTCAGTAATGAAAGTCTTGTGAGCTCAATACTGTTACACAAATATTGTACTAATAATTAAGGACGCTATTTGTAGTACTTTATACTTCTAGCTGTGTCTGTTAACATATCATTTAAGTAGTCTTCAGTAGTAGTTTTCCAGGCTTCTTGAAGGACATTCAAAGCTCTTTACTACTTGTACTGATGCAAAGATGAAGCTGTCATTTTCAGGGAATACCTCTTTGGTAATCACCCTGTCGGTGCAAAAATACTATTTTATGCCCGTCAAACGATGTTATCTTTGGCATAGATTAAATTACAGAAATGGCAACAAATTATGTGTCTTCGTGACAGGCTGCTGGTAACAAAGTGACTAAAGATGCAATTTAAAGCTGCTTTGCTGAGCTGTCTGTTATGTTTAGACACAATAGTGGTTCATCCCTTGAGTCAGGTGCCTTTTTATGATTGAATGACTCATGGGTCGGCGTTAAGTGGCTTAACAACCAAAAAATAAAAGTCCTCTAAAAATGATCAGGTGCGAGGACTGGACTGAAAATGTGTGAAAAACAGCCAAAATGTCCAAAGAAAAGCCTGGAGAACTGTTGCTCAAGACCATTTCCTTGTTTTCTTTCACCACCTGTCGTTAAAACACTGAAGAAAAAGTAAGACCTTTACTGCTCAGTTTTTAAAAATAAGTAAGTCCTTTTTCTGGAAAAAAGACTAATTAAAAGTGTGTTGTAGAGGATTTGCAGATCACCTGTAGAGACAAAGACTACCAATACATCTCTTGATGGGCTTGTGAACTGAGTACATCCTGGTGCAAGGATACGTCTCCTCCCTACATTCTGCAGAGTGATAACAGCGGAGACACATGTCATGTTGATATTGTGTAAATCACAGAAGTCCTAAAAGTGGAGATACTCACCGGTTGGTATGGCGTTCCCAGGTGCTTCTAGAAGTGAGGAAAGAAAAGAAAAAGAATAAATGAGAAAAACTCAAAGAGTAGCAGACGTCTGTCATCATTATCAAAAGTAAAAGGGCTTTACCAGTTGGCTGAGTTTGGGCTATAACCGTGAGTGCTGTGGAACAGAAACCGCATGAGGGGAGAGGTTTGCAGCATAAAAGCAAACACACAGCGACTCAACCATAATTAAACAAGTTGATTTGTGTGTCCTGTTTGGTAACGTTACCCTGGAAACTGCAGAGGAGCAGGACCACTGGGAGGCTGCCCATTCCTTCAGCTTGTAAGGGGTGAACTTTACGAGCTGCAGGAAACCGAAGAGGAAAAGAGTCGGGATGATTTCACAGAGTGGAACTGCTCAATATCCTCACTATGATTTTTTTTTCTAATTCCTTAACTGTTTATGTTTCCTTTAATCCCGTTACATAAATGCTAACAACATTTCAGCTCAGGGTAATGTTTTCCTTAGAGTTTTGCATCAGCTGAAAACACAGATGTGTAGCACAGTGTCGCACAAGAGCCTCTGATGTCATTTTTCCTACATTTATTTATTCTAGTATTTATTGGACTCCTTGTAAACAGATAAGTGATGCCTGATTTCCTTCCTCCTTCCCCCCCCCCCCCCCCCCCCCCCCCCCCCCTTCCCTCTCTCATCTCCCGCCCTGCACCATTCCTCTCCTGATGTGTCACAGTAACTTTGGAGTCCAAGATGTGAGTTCTCGCAAAAGAATGTGTTTTTTGTGTGTGGCCTATTTGAGGACCCCTCCACCCCTCCTCTGTTACGCTCTCACATTCTTTCCCAGCTTTATTTTCAGAGAACATATCGCCGCTTTCCAACTGTACAATCATCGCCAGCCAATCTGAACTCGATGGTGGTTTTTTTTTTCCACATCTTGTCCTTTCAGCAGCGATACATCCCAGAGTCACACATTTGCAATCACTCAGTTGAAAACACTGCATTTTTCTGCTTTAGCTGCTTGTTTGTCTCTGTTGGCTCGTTTGTGAGAGTTTTTTCACTCTTTATGTCTGCTGAACTTCGCATGCAATCAACCCTTCACTCGTCTACAAAGCCTTTTTGACTAAGTTAGTTAACTAGTCAGGCATTCTCCTCCTAACTTGTGTTTACATCTAATCAGAAGGATGTATCACCCAGTTAATGTCTTTGGCTGTGAGTTATCCTGAGTCTGCAGATGTTCTTCTGTGTAATTCCTACAGAATGTGTACAAATCAGGTGGAAAAAGAAACATAACTTGTACTCACAACTTTTGCTGTCGTCCACAACTGCTTTAGTTTTATGAATCTTTTGTCTTCTCTTCTTTTCCCCTCCTTCCCTCTCCTGCACCCTCCTTCTCCTCCTCTGCTTCCTCCTCCCTCTCCTCTTCCCCCTGTCCTCCTTCCCCTGGCACTTTTCATGCTTTTCGCTATTTTCATGTCTCGATTTGATAAAATCTTCTGCCTTTGTCGTCATATCTGATGGTTAGTATCCAATTATATTGCTGTGATAACACGCTATACTCACTTTACTTTGTAAAGGTAAACAGTCTACTGGACTGTATTATTCTCAAATCTAAAGGTGGGTCTTTATGACTGTTAGGATGCAGAGTAAGTTCAGGGGGCCTCCATGTGATGGATAAGAACTAAAGCTACCTGAACCTTTGCACAGTAGTGCATCTTTATATATTTTTACTTCCCCGTGTTTCACTGTTTCATCAGCATACATCAGCAGTTATCCTTCTCTGAATAAAGGTAGATTGAGCACAGGAGTTACAGACACGCTCAACAACTCATTTTCTTTGTATTTGCTTGAAAAAGCACACACAAAGATAAAAGAGATAGAAAAAGCTTTAATTTAATATTTCCTCTTGTATTCCTGTGACAAATGAGAAGGCTGTAAACATGAGCCATTTATTTCCTGGCATATGTTTGTAGTTATTTCACAAATTAACAGTCAAGAATGAGCTCCAAATCTGACTTTTGCAATACTTGGTACAGCCAGCAGATGGAGCAATGCACATAAGAAAGTGGTGCCTCCCATTAACAGACAATCGTCTTGACGCATGCTCAATCATTCAGGTAAGGATGCTCTCGTGGCCATTGATCAATGGTGAATGATCAATCATCGTGACAATTTGCATATTAATGATCATGATTATGATAAACAACATGAAGGCATGAATCCCTCCTGTCTTATATCAATGGTATTAATAGTGTTGGAAATATTTTCTTGGTACACTGTGGGTTCCTTAGTACCAAGCGCAAGCACAGCCTAACTGAGTGTTGTTGTTGTTGTTGTTGTTGATCATCTCCATGCCTTTATGACCACATCACAGAATGTCACAAAGCTCAGATCATTTCAAACTGTCTTCATTGAGGCAGTTCTGCTTGCAAAAGGAGTTCCAACCCAATACTAGCAAGATGTAGAAAACAATGAACTTAATTAAAGTTATATGAGAAATGGATCATGTTATGACCTTTATTTAATTTATTGCCTGAAGTTAAAGGCGATCGACCTTGTCTGTATTTACAGATTACACAGGTAAGAATTAATCATGAATGCTCTCAAGAAAATAACAACATGTAGCTCCAAAGATGGTTTCTCATCCCCGATAAGCCCAAAGTACTTACACTCTGTTATCAGCTCACGCAGCTCGCTGTTTGTTCTCTTTCGAAACAAAGAGATGCATCACAATTGCTTGGAAGACCACAAGTTAGACAGGGAGTGGACATTTTTTATTACTGTATATAAACTTGTCATCTGTGGACTACAGTTCATTACATACCTAAGCTATCGTTCAGAGTTGTCTTATCCGTGTAGATGAAGGCCACTGTTCCAGACCCTTTGTCTCATTGTGTTGAAAGCTTTCTTTCATTGTGACCTTTATAGCAGCTTTGGTGAAACTTGACTCTTCTTTGGCTTCTACGAAGTTGACCAATATAAATATTGCTACGCATACTCTTGAAGCTACAAAGTCTTACTGGCTCTCACCATGTGGTGGGCCAAGTCAGCTCAATAGGGACACACTCATCATCTCCCTTGACATATTGGGGCTACACGGACTCCAGGTTGAGCCTGCGGGATGCCCCTAACAAGGTCGACAGGGTGAGGATGATGACAGCTTGACAGATAGAGGCAGTGTAAGCAAAAGAGACGAGGAGAGGAGCCAATAAGCACGATCAGTCCTGCGAACGTATCCAACTGCCCCTCGGTCTACACTTCTGTAGCAGGAGCTACAAAGTAAAGCTAAAATGAAGACAAAAAAGAGGATTAAAGGGGTCAGGTGCTGAGCAAGAAGGACCAGCAATGGTTAAGGCAAAACATGCCTGACTGTAAACACATGATAAAAACTCTAGTTGTTTATTAGTTGTATGGCATTGCATGAGGCATGCCGGCAATGCAATACATACCCTCTCTCCTCTCTTTCACCCCAACATGCTTCGCCTTCGCTCTTCGTCTCACTTACAGTCTCTGGATTTCAACCAGCTGATAGATTTTTGTTTTTTTCTAGTACTGCTGTGTTTCCTGTGCACGAAAACCAGCAGCGCAGCACACTTAAGCACTTCGTTTTCTAAACTAGATCCAGTGTGGCTCATTGATGCTTCTCGCTGTTCAAAACTGATAATCTCAGGTTCTCCCAGTCAGCCAGAATCACCTCTGCCAGTCCTGTTTAAGTAATTAAACCTGCTGAGCTGTAAGATGCTGCCAGGTGGGAGAAAAAGTTGCAGTGGAAATATTAGGCCATGATGGGCAGAGGGTTTGGCTTCCAAGTTGGGGTACATTTCGTTCATTTGGCTATATGAACATTTAATTTGGTCAATTAATCTGGCTCTTATATCGCTGTGCATTTTTGCAGACCTCATTCTGGTGACAGGTGAAAACCTTCATCAGATATCTGTCTAAATATCTGTTACATAGTGTGGAGTTTTCAGGCTGGTTTTCTCTGTGCCCTCTGTCTCACCTTTGTAAAAAATGCACTTTTAAAAACACTAATGCATGTCCTCTCAGAGTCAGAAAGAAGGCAGACGCTGTATAATGTAAAGGATGAAAAATAAGCAGGTAGCTTGAAGGCAGCGAATGTGATGATGTAGACCTTTACAGAGTTTAAACTTTCCAGCTAAAGTGTGCTTCATGCAATATTGGTAACACGCAATCTCAATGGCGCTGACATCTAAATACTAGCTTCTTTGGTTTCTGGACGTGGGAGTGTGTCTTTCAACTTGACAAATGTTCAAAGGTCTGTCATGACATGTGACTTGGAAGTACATACGTGAGTTAAAATAAACTAAGCTGCATCTCCAGCTTGGTTCAGCAATTCAGCAGTAGTCCACATGTGTAGCTGTCCTTGTTTCTCCTGTTTTCATCATCCCCGCTATCTGTCCTTCTGAACCTCCAACAGATTTGCACCTCGATCAGCATCTTTGTGTTGGCACTCGATTGTCTCAGCAGTCTGCACTATGTGTTTCCATTTGTCAGGCTGAGGTCCTCCTTTAACGCCAAATCTGAGTGTCACATGAGCTTTGGTTCCCAGAAACCAGTAAATCCCAAACCACCATTGCTAAAGGAGATAACAAATGTTTTCACGTAAACATTTGGTATTGTGTGACACAGCTGATACGCGGCCGTGATCCGAGATTAAAAAAAGAAGTAAGTAGAGTGAGGGAATGACAGCTGTCAAGTGTGAAGAAAACAGATCTGACTGTAATTGCAAAGATGAAAGGGAAAGACCAGGTCCAAGTGGCACGGCAGAAGAAAGGGAAAAGTAATCTGCACAAGGGCCAGAGATAAAACGAGATGAGGGTAAATGGGCAAGATGGGTCAAAGTGTTCCATCAGATTGTGCTGCTACAGGCCTGTGGGCGCCAAGGCAGCCTGACTTTTGTGTTTGGAAGGCTGTGAAGTGCAGATAGTCAGAGGGAGGTGATGATTTGCATGGTTTGTAAATAGATGGCCCAGAAGTCTATTTATAAATCCATCTGGAGTGGTCCTTAGCAGGGGTTAGCGCAGGCCCCACCAGCATGCACACACTCACGCACAGCGCATTAGCAGCTCGCTACCAGCAGGGATCCAGTCCAAATGGTACATTTGCTCCACATTAAATAGTCCTTGCACCATTTAATATCTAGCAGGGTGAGGACTGCGTCGTGTTTTTTCTTACATACTACTGGACAGTTAACATCACAGCATGACTGAGTGACGGCAAATGTGAACAAAGGCGCCATCAGCAATTCCGTGAAATCCATTTCGGAGGGTTCTGTATGCAGGCTTGCAGGTGATCTTTCAACAAGTAATTATTCTCTCTGACAGATACAGGACAGCTCTCTCCTGAATCCATACTGAGGCCAACTAGCCACTTGCAGATTTCCCATGAGGTGTGTTTCATTGTCAGTACATCACCTACAGTGGGCATCACTGAGAACAGCATGAAGGGGTTATTTTAGCCCTAAAATCCTTTTCTCTCCTAGTATAGGTGCCATGCCTGTGATTTTCATCACTCCAGCACGAAAGAAGATCATGCTGGTATCGCTGTCAGACTGTATTGTTAGTCCAATTTTAGATGTGCTCCTGCTGTTCTGCTGCACCTGTTGCTTCAACACCACATCCAAGATGTCATAATTTCCATAGATGTGCTTGTCTACGTGCTGTATGCAATGCTGTCTAAACAGAATAAAGTCTAGGGTGCTTTGTAGTGTCTTCAAATGTAGCTTTTATCTGAACCATCATCATCTGCAAATCCTCTTTATTGTCAGCCTGACTTGCTACTTATATAACACATGCAACACCACTGATTTATTTTGCATAAACCAACATTCCAACACAAGTCTTTAATAGCATTATAATTGTTACAGGAAAAATGATTCTATGTTTCTTTACCTTCTTTTAAATGTACAAAGATGCCTTTTGTCTGCCCTCTGCCTATGGTTAGATTAGTTTAGAATTATCTTTTTAGACTTTCTCAGCAAAGACATACTGTTTTGGGACATATTGTTTTAGATTGTTTTATCTCTCACAGCTTTCTCCCAGCTCTCTGCTGACGAGACTAGCGCCACATATGGAGTTGTTTATTTTATCTGTTTTGTATTTTCTTATCCTGTTCTCACTGTCTTTCCTATAAAAAGTGCCCAGCCTCTGTACACGTTGTGAGTTGTTCTGAACAGCTTACCCGTGTGCACGTTAAAGCATAAAAAGTGATCTTGTCTCATTGTGTCTTTATTTCTCCTGGGTCTTTTACAGAGTTTTCCCCCAACAATAATACAGCTTTTTGTTCAGACATCACACTTTTCTTGTATTATTTTCACACAAACACACATATTTACAAACGTTCACAAACAGAAATATGTACAATGAAGTTGCACTTTGAGTATTAAGGGTACTTATAAAAATATGAAAACGCTTAAACAGTTTCATAAAGACAAAGTTTATCTCTCCCCCCTTCCTTCCCTGAGAAGCTCTTCTTCTACCCCCCCTCTCTCCCTCATTTTTCTGGCTTCCTTCTCCGCCTCCTCTGCTTTCCTCTTCTCCTCTCTCTCTGTCTCCATCAGCCACGGCCCTCCCAGATAGCTCAGGATCTCCTCTGGAGTCCCTCTGTGTTTGGGCTCAGGGTGGAGTAGCTCCTTCAACAGAGTCATCACTAATGGGCTGAGGCCCTCAAACTGTGAAGGAGGAGGATTGTCTCTTTGTTTTCTCTCCATAATAATGTAATCATCAGCGTCCTCCTCACCCCTCCACTCGCCATCTCGCATTTTCTCGTCACATTTGGCCTCACGGTCAAACCACTCCTTATATTTTCGGTAGCCACGATCATCGTGAGTGCTCTCCTCCCAGGGGAAGCAGCCAGTTAGCAGGCAGTAGACGAGCACACCAAGAGCCCAGCTGTCAATGCAGGGCTCTACTGATATCCAGATGTCTTCTACCTCTTCTTCAGTTCCTTCAGTCCGCCTTCTCTCCATCTCCTTCTCGGCCTCCTTGGCAGGTTCCACCTCAGGCGTGCAGAAAGGCGACTCGTACCAGACAGCTCGAACGGTGGTGCCGATGGCTCGGGCGAGGCCAAAGTCCCCGAGTTTGACCCAGCGACAGGAGCTGTCACAGAGGAAGATGTTCTCAGGTTTGATGTCACGGTGGACAAAGCCCAGAGAGTGGAGGTGTGTAACTGCACCGCTCAGCTGGGACATCACCCTCTGCACGCAGTCCTCATTCACCCCTGCCTGAAACAGACAGACAGTATGATTGAGTGGTGGCCCAATATCAGACAGTTATTATTATTTTTTATATAATATTTTATAAGACAATTAGGCCAAGTGGAGTCTGATAGGAGGACTGTGTTACTGGCACTAAGACAACAAAATCTTAACTGGTTGGTGACGCATTTGGAAATCCCTGTTTAACTTCATGTACTCTCTCTTCATTGAGTGAGAGCGGGCTGTTCTTATTCTTATCAGCGCTTCATTGTGTTATTGGCAGAGACACAAACAGGGAAGTAGGTGAGCTGGAAGCTGTTATCAAGCATGTCTTATGTTTAAACTTTTAGAAATGAGCGCTCAACAAGTACAAACTCCCAAAAGAGTAAAGGAAAATTTGTGGAATAATATGCCAATCTTCATGAATACAGTTAAACACTGTGCATGCTGCTGCACATCTTGTGATGTGATGCAGTTTGTGTGGCTGAGATGAATGTTAAGGTTTAGCTATAGACTCCTGCAGTGATTCATCACACCTGGTCACTGTTCACCTTCAGGGTTTTTGTTAAAGTATCGAATACTGCAGTGTTTTTTAGCTGATATGTCATAGTCTAAGAAGGAGAAGAAACTGAATTCAGGGTAGGTGATGTGAGTGAGGACATGTAGTTATATTATACAATAATATTTGGAGACTACAGCAGGAACACTTAAACAACAATACTGTGATTCTATTGAAAGTAATAAACTGTGTAGGCTGTAATAGCTGTAATAGCTTTTTAGTTCTTTGGATAAAATGACTGGAATATTGGGATTCTGGGGTTTATGAAGCAAAAACATATCAGCTTGTATAATATTTGTATTAAGTTTTGCTGCTGTATATGTTTTCTGTTGTATTAGTAGGGCGTGCATATAGTTTCTTTCATGCCACACGTCAGCCAAACTGACCTCGGACACTATAACACTGTAGAGGTCACCGTATAGACCGGCTTGCTGGGCAAACACATAGTAGGATGGCGTGGAGAAGAAGATGCCCAGGGCTCGTGTCAGAGACGGATGGGTGCAGTAAGATAGGGACAGATTGTATTCACGCAGGAAAGAGGTGAGCGAGGTAGACTGACGAGGGAAGAACTTCAGAGCCATAGGAGTTCCTGATGAGAGTAAACCAAGATGAGATCTAATTAGCTTTAAAATTCCCTTATAAATAATCTCACCACCTGTGAGTGTTGTCCATCACCGACACTGTGAACAAATATAACTTCCCCTTTGGGGAGACCATATTTCACGTCTACACCCCAGTTGCAGCAACTTTATCCGAGAGAATGTAAGAAAGCTCTTCATTAGAGCAACAGAATAAAGAAGGATCTGTTCTCACGTTACTGCAGAGCTGACCCCACAAAAAACATGTGGTTTCTTTACTAGAAGGAAAACTGAGTCTGAGGTGCTCAGGGACACTTTTGCAAATACTTCAGATAGGCAGCGAGTTTAAAAAAAATGGAAAAATGTTTAGTTAAAGAAGCTCCCACTGAACTGAGTCTTGCACTAACCTCTCTTTCTGTGCACAGCCAGCATGACTTTCCCATAGGATCCTTCTCCCAGGAGCTTCACCATCCGAAAGTGTTCAGAAACTTTCAGATTGGGCATGGATTGCGCCGAGAGGAAACATAGCTCGTCGAGTTCCTGAGCTGCTGCAGCCTGGGAACATATGAAAGCACACACACATAAATCCAAATTGATGAAATAAGATCCGCAGCTTGAGCAGCATGTGTTGATGTTATTGATAGATAACTTCAGAGAATGAAGTCTGAATCTGAGGGAGCACGTTCAGATGCGTTACCTGAACCTCGGGCATGACAAGACCTCGGGACTTCAAACCTCACACATCACATTAGCTGCAATAGTAAAAATCTTTTTTTTTTTTTAATTCTATGCAAGTTTATTGGCTTACTATTTAAGTTTAAGATGTTTGTGCCATCCCAGCAAACATTTGGCAGAAAATACTGGAACATGTTGGGGTATATAGACACTCCAGACATCAGGATGTCTTATCAGGATGATCAGAACATTTGGCAGCGTGATTTAGTGTTCATCCCTATTGTTATTCGTTGCTTCATGAAGTCTCACGCATGATGATTTACTTTGAAGTAGATCCGCCACCACATAGCCTATAACACCAGGACGGGTGTGAACAACTAAGACAAGAGCTTAACGCAAAAGATAAAGAGACTCCAGAAGGATAACATATTTTTATTCTTGACCTTCCACATGTTGTGTAACTGTGACGTCCCTGCAAACACCTAGTAGTATTTGCTGTGCTGGTACCAATCAATATTTCTGGTTTGAATTAATATAATAAGCCTGATTACTGTTACAGAAAAACATTTCCAATCACTTACAATCATTCCAAATGGTTGGAAAATTGATTAATTTCAGCTTTGAGTCATTTTTAAGGAAACTGATAGACTTGATGTGCAGCCAATACTGGAAAAAAACAGGTTTTGACCAGCCTGCGAGCACGACGTTGTGCAGATGAGCTGTATTTTAAACAGACTAATGATGGCCCGTTTGAGGACTGATACTGCACAGATTAATGCTGCAGGTGCAACAACAGACTCTGCTCTGCAGCAACTAAAACATTTTATATCACAAGGAGGATCAAACATGACATTTCAGACAGCTTCCACATGCATGAAAGCAAAATGTTGAAATGTTTTTAAGCACATTTCCACGAGTTTAAGCCTCAGTGGGATTTCGTTCCAGGAGCTGTTAACACGAGTTGAAGTTATCGCATTGTCAGATTCTTTTGGTGCTCCTCATTCCACACGTGCTTAAGTGAAAATGACTATCATTTATTTTATCTAGGTCACAGTTTAGCTGAGTGACTCCTACACATTAATCACACAGAAGCATCTAAGACACTGGTTGTATGCTGATACTTGCCATGTCCTAAGTCACTAAGGTGATTATTAATTAAAAGCTCTTTGGCACAAAGAAGTAAGTGTTATAATGTCTTAATGTAGCTCATCACTAACTAATTTGAAGTCCATTAGAAGTGTCAAGCATCGAGAGTTGAAAACACCACTTAATGATACAGTCTGAAGCCAAAGAGAAATGCTGTAGTAAAAAGTCATCAGTGTATTCATGCAACATCTGCATGCCATCCCATCAGCTAGAGGCAAATCATTAAGGCATTACAGAAAACCTGCAAACGGTCTGCATGTGCACGATATTACTGTTTTCTTGACAGTAGTTTTTCCTGCACTCACATGTTGACATTATGAGTTTGATTAAAGTCACAAATATGTATCTGAAAACTAGATGTAAAGGTTTGGATGGACAGGAATAATGTGCAATACTTACTGTCATTTTCTGCTCAGTTGGATGATCTCTACTCAGTTTTCTCTGCTCTTTTCAGCATCTAATCAAAGAGACTTTGAAAACTTGACAGGCTCCTGTTAGGGAGCTGCTGTTCAGGCTGAAGATCTACTGAATGTTTGCAGCTAGACTGATAATCAAAGTGGATATTTTTGCCTTGGCTCCCTTGTTCCATGCAGTAGCACAGCTGACTTTATAAAGGAGGCTTATAGATGTTTACTGGAGACCAGGATATTGGCTGTGTGTTTCTCCCCATGAGACACATGCTTAACTCCCTCCCTCTCTTTTCCTACTCTTGTGCCAAGACTCCCGCTCTCTCCGCCTCTGGCCTGTTATGCTGGCAAATACGCACGAACCAGCTACAAGGCATTTCAAACCTCCTACTCCCCGTGTGCCCCTCTCTACTGCACAGCACTGCTAATATCCCACCTCTTCCAATCTGTCAGTCAGCCTGACCACATTAACCCATCGCTCTCCTGCCTCCCCTCTCCTCAGCTGTCATTCACCTTGTACCCCCTCGTTTTCCTTCCATGTCTCTTTCTCACCCTCTCAGCCTGTCTGAGTCAGTGAAATCCACACACAGTACAGGATTCCTCTTTTAATCAACAGGTATGCTGGAATGATTGGAATAGGCCAACAAGCTGTATCCATGATCCCTGAATCTTACTGGGATTACAGCATATAGTTACAGAGCATTTTATTTTTAAATATTGATGTTCTCTCTTCCTTATCCTTGATATCTGCCACTTTCTGATGGAGGCATTTAAAATTGATCAAAATTAAAATCGACTAAAATATAATCATCACATCCATAAATGAAGGTTTTCATTGGTCATCATAATTCCTCTTCTTGTTACACAATGCTATCTGACTTACTCTCTTTTCAAGCACATATTAATCATCAGACTCATATTAAGAAGATCTGAGACCTTGCTTTAAAAGAAAAACATAAAACTTAATTCTGCACTTGATCTAAATGCCAGCTTTATTTCCTACTTAACACCAGCTGTAGGTCAGGCCTTTCCTCCAGCTCCCATAGCTTCAACACCCTCCTCCTCTTTCGGTCTGCTCAGATAGATTTCCCCTGGTACTACATACTACAGACATATTCTTGCCACTGGATTGTTGGCTGTGCATTATGTAACACAAACACTGGCTGCTATCACAACGGGCCAGTCCCTTCTCAGGTTACTAACACCACTGCTTGTGTTCAGCTGGTCATCACCGACGGGCTGCATGTTTGTGCATGTACCACAAGGCTCTTTGGCCTCTGCTGTGACAACCAACTTGCCCACTCCACCAACAAAACTCTTACTGCTCTCATTTTGATGCCAAGATGCATTCAGTTTCATTCACAGGGGCACCACAGGGGACTGTCCTCTCCCCCTTCCTCTTCACCCTCTACACCACAGACTTCAGCCATCTGCACAGAGACCTGCCATCTTCAGAAGTTTTCTGATGACTCTGCGGTGGTTGGATGCATCAGCAGGGATGATGAGACAGAGTACCGGGCTGTGGTCGACTCCTTTGTCACGTGGTGTGAGCAGAATCATCTGCAGCTCAACGTGGCAAAGACCAAGGAACTGATCGTGGACTTCAGGAAGACCAGGAAACACTTGACCCCTGTTTCAATCCAGGGGGTCAGTGTTGACATTGTGGAGGACTATAAATACCTTGGAGTACACATTGACAATAAACTGGACTGGGCTAAAAACACCACAGCACTTTACAGGAAGGGCCAGAGTCGTCTCTATTTTTTGAGGCAACTGAGGTCCTTCAACATCTGCCAGAAAATGCTGAGGATTTTCTATGAGTCTGTTGTGGCCAGTGCGATCCTCTATGCTGTTGCATGCTGGGGGAGCAGGCTGAGGGTCGCAGATGCCAACAGACTTAATAAACTGATCCGTAAGGCCAGCAATGTTGTGGGGATGGAGCTGGACTCCCTCAAGGTGGTGTCGGAGAGGCGGATGCTGTCCAAGATAAAGACAATGTTGGATAACACCTCCCACCCACTCCATGACATGTTGGTCAGTCACAGGAGCTCGTTCAGTGAGAGACTGAGATTACCGAAAAGCACCACTGAACGACACAGGAAATCATTCCTGCCTGTGGCCATCTCCCTGTACAACGCATCCACTTAACACACTGTTTGCTGCTACAACTACACATGTTTCTTTTCCAAATATTTATTTATAAGTGACTTATGTATGTATGTATGTATATATATGTATATATTGTACTATTCTTAGTTAGCGTATTGTCTGTCTTGTCTTAATGTTGGTTTAAAATGGAGCACTGTAACAAAAAATAATTTCCCCCAGGGATCAATAAAGTATTCTGATTCTGATTCTGATTCTGATTCACAAATACTGTGTGTAAGGCATGCATGTACAAAATGCAAACAGATTGCCCACTTTGTTGCTGATGATGTTTCACACAAACTTTCAGCTTTGCTTTACTGGCACATTACATAATACACAGTAGATAGATATATATACACAAAGTGGGCCCCATTTGTCCAGGTTCTGAACCTTTGACCCCTGCAGTGCTGGAGTTATGCTCTGGTTGGGATCTTTTCTGGCACGGGTTAGTCTTCTTGTCTCCCACAGGAATGGGTGAGTGCAAATTAGTACAAATAGTCCAGCGTCACCTTCATCCTGCAATGACACATTTCCATGCTAATGAAAGCAGTCTCTTTCAGGATGTCACTGCCCTTATCCACTGGGGTTTGATAAGTATGATAATGATGGTAATCACATCATCTTAACCAAATCATTTATGTCAGGCTTCAGAAACAGAAATAGTGCACAGTCACCTCACAACACAGCCTGACTTTCTTATATGCATTTTGAAATAAAAGAATCCTGTTACAACTTGGTATGTTTGTGTTTCCTTATTATTTTATTTTTTCATCTATGGGTACGACATTTTGTCCTTATTTCCTGTTTCACTGATAAAAGTTCATATTAAACATGGCTAAATGTTTCTACATGAGCCAAAGGTTGCACTAAAGGTTTGGGTTATGACATTTTTTTCTATTGCTGAATCTCTGTGATGTCACAGTGATGTCTTAATATGGGCACGGGACTGTTGTGGCAGCCAGACAAAATAAGGTTAGTTTAACGACAAGCTAAAGCTGCTTGTTTCAGGCAGCGGATGAAAATGAGGTGTTTCACCAAGATTGAGTATGCAAAACCATGCAAAGCGACTCTGATACAGTCTAAACAAAGAGGAAAAACCTCTCACCTCTGAGACAACTGGAGCAATATTTGATGGGTTTATCTCAGTAACACAGTCTTCTCACGACAAGAAGGTCCTGTGTTTGAGACTCCAGCTAACACAATGTTGCAGGGTTGAGCCTACAAACAAATACCTACTCAGAAAAAAAACGGTTTTTTTTAGTAATAAATAAATAACTAGACATAAAATGAACAGAAACAGATCTGAGAGTTCATTTGTCAGACAAGAAACCACAGTGATGAATGTTATTTACATCCAGAAAGTGACAGCACAGACTTTCAAAAGAGCATCTCGTGAGAGCTTCGGTGTTAGTTTGTTTGATTCCTCCTCTTCAAAAGCCCCTCCTCAGGCTGAGTCCAGGTCTTTCTTTTAAAACAAAGTAACAATCCTCTCCTCTTGGGGGAGTGGGCACAGAGGAAATACTAAATAAAGTTTCAGTGTGACATAATAGTGGAACGACACCTGTCAGAATAATTTATACTTGTTATAATCGCCGGCATTTTGCTTGTCCTCATAAGATTAGTGTTTCCAAAGCAGAGTAACATTACATTACAGTCATATAGTTTGCTTGAGTCACGCTGCAATGTTTTCTTCAATCCCCTCCTCCCTGGAGAGAAGGGAAAGATAAAGGGATAAAGAGATGAAGGATTAAAGGGGAACTTGTAACACACATGCATGCCAGCTGTTGTTCTGATCCAAGAGGCTTGCGGGGTATTTTTCATGGTCCCAGGGAAGGCAACGCTGGTCTGGTGTCACACCAGATAGTTCGAGGATGCCTCTCTGTGGACGGTGAGGGTCATTGCAGTTTTGGGCAGAAATTGTTGCTGCACGTTAAATCTTAAGATTTACTCAATTTATGGTGTCACTTTTCATGTTTTCATTCATTAAGAAGTGAAATACTTCCTGCTCAAATATTTCTCAATATTTTTCACATCATCAGTGTGCTTATGGGTCTTCTCACTCTGACAAGAAGCTTCAGTTAAACACAACATCAAAATAGAGTCTTTGGAATTTTACTTAAATGATGCGCTGTTAAATAAATAAATAAATAATTTGTTCCTTTCCTGATTTTTTTTGTGCTTATTTTTTTTAATACACCATAAAATCAAATTCGTTTCCAGAACTTAAAAAAAAAAAGTAGTAAAGCTTACTTAAGATAACTAAGGCAGGACAACTTGTTCATTGTGGGTACACAGTACTAAAAATAACTTGAGTTTTCTTTTTTTTCTTTTTTTCTTTTTTTTTGCCTGTCCCGTTTGGCTCTTTTGCCATCAGAATTGTTGTTTAAAGGCAAAGGAAGATGCCCAACGGATTTACTTTACCAAACTGACCATCCCAGCCTTGCCGTAATGGTCCATTTGATTCACCTTTTATTGTTTATTTTATTTTCACTTACTGAATACGGGACAGACTTGACTGGGGGAAAGAAGGGGAGAAAGAAAGAGGGAAAGAGAAACAGCTGAGAAGAGGGACGGGGGAGAAGGGCAAAAGACAAAAACCAACAGAACGGGCAGAGAAAAAAAAATGCATATATCAATCACCTGGATCACCTGCTGAGAAAGAAAAAAGAAAACAAGCAGAAGAGAACAAGAGTAATAGAATAAACAGCATCACAATGATATATGGGAATATGACAGTAAATACTAAATATTAAACATTATTGTGCAGCACATAAGATCAACAGAACACAGTGTGCTTTGAGGTAGGAGCCAAAAAGGGTGTAGTTTGTGGGTGTGATCACCCGTGTGTACACCTGTGAGCATGGACGCGCTTGTTTTTTTGGTTTTTTTTAAAAGGTTCCTTCATGTAATGATCTGCCTGAGGGTGTGGGGGGGCCACAGCCCGTCCTCCAGGGCATGAAGTAGGTATGGAGGAGATCAAAACTCCAGACATCCAGAGGCCCTCAGAACACAAGAGACCAAGGAAGACCAACAGAGGGGCAGCTGCGCCACTGTCCCGGAAAGAGCTGAGGAGAGTCCCAGATGAGGGCTCACTCAGCAGCCGCGGAGCAGAAGCCAGGGGGAGTTGCAGTGACGCGCCCGTGAGCTCCGCCGGCAGCCAGCTGTGCCTGAGTGACCGAGCCCCAGGCTGAGAGGCCGGGGGCACCCCACCTCCGAAGTGGCCCGAGCGAGCCCCAGGCTCCAGGCCCCGATAAGCGGCCGCCAAGGAGTGAGCCGGTGTGTACCTGGACGCCCATCCCCGGACACAAAGAACCACCAACGCACCGATGTCTGAGGGAGTCCGCCACTGGCAGTGGAAGTGGTGGTAGGGGGAGATAGGCCTCCAAACCTTGGAGGGCCTGAGATGTCCCCAGAGAGGTGGCGCCTGACACCCAACCTGACATATAGACACAGACATACAGGCACACACAGATACAAACATCCATTCCCACCCTCATGCTCTCATATGCACTTACTCCACACTCAACCAACGTGGAGACAGACATAAAGAGACGCTGTACACACGATCACACTCCCCAAGCGTACTCTACGAACCGGGTCTAGGTACCCTTGCCCCTGGAGGGGGGAACTGCACCCAGACCCAGGTGGTGTTACCCTTTTCCCTGCGGTGGGGGGAGGCAGACCGCCCCGACTCCGCAGCAGCAGGGCGGCCCCACACTCCAGACCGCAGTCGGACGGCCAACTCCTCCTCCTAGCCCCCCCCCGCTCCAGCAGGCCGCAGAGAATGGGGGTGAGAGAAGACTCCAAACCTCCCTCCACCCGCTCATTGTAGTGTTGATGCATGTGTGTTCTAAGGTGCATTTAAAACCCAGGAGGGCATGGAGCTACCTGCCAGAGAGCAGCAGGTAAGCGCATGGTCCCTCCTGCTAGCCCTCAATGTCTACGTGTATTTAACTTTGAGAGGTGGGCAACGACGCCATGGGTGGGGTGTACACCCTGATGGTACTTTGGACTCCGTGTATCGTGCCCACCCCCAAGATCCTATATGTATGTGTAATGAGAGTGTGAGTGATGTGAATGTCTAAGTTGTGGGATAAAATTGAGGCAGAGGCAGCCAGAAGGGGACAGAGGGGGGGGGGCGAGCCTCCTCTGCACCCTGGTGACATACCCCTACTCCAAGGTCCTGCATGTGTGGGTGGATGTGGTGGAGCGGGAAGGGGGAGGCAGCTGGAGATGGGGAGGGAAGGAAGGGAGGGGCAAGTGACCCCTCCCTGTGGCCAGCTCCCCCGCTGACCCCAGTAGGCACCCCCATACTCCGCCAGGGAAAGGGGGCCCAGGCCCATCCAGACCGGGGCCCAGTGGGCAGTGGACAGTCCACCCAACTCCACCACAGAGAAAACTGCACCCACCCCACCATCCACTCATCTTCCAGACTACATAAGACAATAAACACCCAGGCTGAGATCTTCCTCCACCTCTCCTGTATAACTTGAGTTTTCTGAGTGAGCAATACTAAATATTTATCCACTGACAAAAATCAACTAAATTAAATCACAATTTGTGAGAACTTTAAATTTTGCTTTCATAAAAATTGAGTGTAACTAAACTAAACTAAACAAATTATGTTTTATCATCCTGGAGCTTAAGAAATTTCTTATACGGTGTTCATATTAAGTGTTGTTGTATGTAAGCATAATTAAAAACACTTCTTGTAATGCAATTAAAATCAGCCCAACTTTTATTTTTAAATGCAAAAACAGTATTTCAGCCAACATGCTGGACACCATTCTGCTGAACAACAAACAAGTATACTGCAACCATTGTAGCTTGAGTTATTTAAATATTATCAAATTGAAATGTTATATTTATTTTTACACAATTTTAAACTTGAATAACCTTACAATAAAACAAGGTCTCAGATATAATTATTCTGAAACTAAACTTAGGCTTCCCATAACTTTGTACTGCAAGTAACATTAATAAATATAAAATGTATTTATTGTTCAGCCATAAGTGCAGTCTGTAGCTCAAACAACATATTTGTTTTGCATTTAAACACAGAAGCTTGGTATATTGTAATAGTTCTAAGGATAGTTTGTTTCTCAGTCCAGGCCTTCTCATTCCCGACACTTCACACTCAGCTGTGAACTGCTCCATTGCCAGCTGGAGACCACCACTTGATGGCTGACCAAGCCCAATAGGACTCCTCCTTCAGCTTGATGGCTCCCTTCTGGGATTACCACCACAAAACAGGCACCACCAATCACGCAAAATAAAATGACCATTAAAACAAAAATAAAATGACCATTTCATATGTTTGTTTGTTTTTTTAATTATGAGGGCATTTGTATTGACCTGAGATACACTCTCTCAATCTACTTCTTTGTTTTTTATCTAGAAACAAAAACATAACAAACTACAAAAAAAAAAAAAAGGTCAACAAGAAAAAACGATCAAAAATATATGAACTAATTAATAATTAATGATTTTAGTTGGGTGACTTATTTGTATGTTTTACATACAAAATTCCAACAGTAGTATAAACTGTCAGATAATGAAGTAAAATATAAAATATCCATAGAGAGGCAGCAATAGAGAGAGGCATAAAAGGCCAGACACTCAAGTAAAGTAAGCTGCCTGTGAGATGTAACCTACTTAAGTACAGCACAGAGTAAATTAACTTAGTTACATTGCACCACTGAAAAGCAAAATTTCCAGCTTAAATTTTCCTAATTTAAGCCAATTCAAATAAAGTTAGAGTTATTAATCAGCTTTTTTTTTTAACAAAAGCTGCTGGTAACTTAAACTGAATTCTAACAAGCTGACAAAAACTGAGTTCAGTCTACTTAATGTTTTTAATTAAGCACAATATTAGGTTTTACAGTTTACTTACATGTTTCAAAATCGTCAAACAAGAATAGAATAGAATAGAATAGAATAGAATAGAATAATCCTTTAATTGTCCCACAAGGGGAAATTTGGTTGTAACAGCAGCCAGAAAGACACATATACAAACAAACAGTACACAGGACAGAAACATACACAATTTAACATATGGACAATGGTTGCTATAAACAGAGTACTGTACAGTTATTAAATTAAATAAAAATAACTACAGATAAGAGGCAAACCAGGTTGTAGTGCAAATCGGTTGATTAAATTATTGCAGTTACAGCGCAGATGTAAACATCTGTGTTTGTTGGGAGCCGTTCTGATTGTACAGTCTGACAGCTGCAGGGAGGAAGGACCTGCGGAAACGCTCCTTCATGCATCTAGGATGCAGCAGTCTCTCACTGAAGGAGCTCTGCAGTTCAGCAACATTTACATGCATGGGGTGGGAGACTCTGTCCATCAGAGATGTTATTTTGGCCAGAGTCCTTGTTTAACAAATTTTAACATTAGATAACAATATCCCGAGCAAATATAAAATGCATTTTTTAAATGATGGTTTGGTTTATTAAGGGCAAAAAAAGCTATCCAAACCTATCTGCCCCTATGTGAAAAAAATTATTGCCCCTTAAAGCTAAGGGTTGGGCCACCCTTGGCAGGAAGAACTGCAATCAGTCATTTTCAATAACCGGCAATGAATCTTTCACATCACTGTAGAAGAATTTTGGACCATTTATCGTCTCAGAATTGTTTTAAGTCAGCCACAGTAGAGGGGTTTTCAAGCATTAATGAATTGTTTATGGTCAGGTCAAAGCATCTCGATGTGATTTAAATCTGGACTTTGTCTAGGCCACTCTAAAACCTTTATTTTCTTGCGTCAGAGGTAGGCTTGCTGGTGTGTTTCGGAGCTTTGTCCTGGTGCATAACCCAAATTCACTTTGAGTTTCAGGGTATAAATTAATGGCTGGATGTTCTCCTTCAGGATTTTCTGGTAGAGAGCAGAATTCATGGTTCCATCAATTATGGCAAGTCGCCCAGGCCCTGAACCAGAAAAGCAGCCCCAGACCATCACATTAAAACGACCATGTTTGAATGATGGTATGATGTTCTTTTATGAAATGCTTTGTTAGTTTTACTTCTTTTCTGACATCTTGAGTGAGTCATTAATGTGCTCTTAGACTAATTTTGGTTGGCTGACCACTCCTGGAAAGCTTCACCACTATTCCACTTTTTTTTTTCCATTTGTAGATAATGGCTCTCACCATGGTTCACTGGAGTCCCAAAGTCTTAGAAATGGCTTTGTAACTCTTTCCAGACTGATTGATGTTGATGACTGTGTTTCTCAGCTATTTCTTTAGGTTGTGGTGTGAAGCTTTCCTTTTTGGGATCTTTTAGCCTATTTCACTTGGTCAGACAGGAACGATTTAAGTGATTTCTCGAATCAACAGGCTGGCAATAATCAGTCCTGGAGACAGCTAAAGAAACTGAACTGTGCTTTCTAAAAAAAATGTTGTTCACATTAATTAACAGTTCCTTTACTGAGGAGGGGCCAGCTAGGTTTGGATTACCCTAATGAATGAAATCATCATTTAAAAACTGCATTTTGTGTTTCTTTGGGTAATCTTTGTCTAATATTAAACCTCCTATCACAATGTAAAAATATAAAATCAGGGGCAAGTTCTCCATTTTCTTGCCAATAGTAAAACGAGTTCCTCATCTAGGATTTTTAAAAATGAAACCAGAGAGACACCTTGTATAGTATCAAACAGTTTTCTTTTCTATTAGCCACACAAAATCTTTTTTTTTAATCTCTGAGAAGTCTGGAAAACGTGGAACAAACGTCTCCCAAATCAAAAATAATGACAAAAAAGAGGATGTGAGTTCTTCCCTTTGACACAAAATGAATATTAAAGAGGAAATTTATCTCAGATGTAAAAACGTACCCCGTATTACGTATTAAACGGTAATAAACAATCATTTCGATGTCTCTTTATTTGAGACTTTCATTTCATCTCAATTAATAATTCATGAGTCTCCTACTACCATCACAGGAAAACAAAGCTACAGGGGGTGCGGTCTTTCCTGTAGGCGAGAACGGAAGCGGAAATTCGGCCATCTCCTCGTACATTCAAGCTACAGCAGGGTCAGTAGACATTTATTTTAGATATTTATTGTGCCGGGTTGTCAGCCTTTTTCGACTCTTGAATGCGTGTATTCAGTAGTGTCCCAAAGCAGGACGTGAAGCTGGAGCTCATACGGTCTGTCAGTCATGTAGCGAACTAGCAACAGCTAACTGCTACCAGGCTAGCTGGCTAATGTGTCCGAACAGCAACAGCAGCAAAGTGATTTCTTTTATCAGTCAAAGTGGCAGGTAACCTTCACCTTTTTATCGATTTTGGGGTAATTCAGCGCTGGGACAGGAGCGACTCGTTCTGTTTAGTTACCCCGCTTTTTTGTGCCTAACTAAACCCCTCCGTGCACCTGTTAGTACTACACCCAGACTTTTTGATAGCAAAGTGATCGCAAACAGTTTCGATTAGCTTAGCTGGGAATAAGAGAGTTTGGTGCTCAGCTTTAGTCGATAAATTAAGCCTCTGCGACATAAAAATGTTCGCTTAATACCCGTATGTGCCATTTTACAGCGGGCATTATCGTTTGCTTGCAGCTAGAAAAACGTTAGATGACAGTTTGGTTGCTAACATGTCATTTAGTTAGCCTGCTATCTTAATAGGTGTGACAGGGAGCTCAGCATCTGCCTGGCAGGGTCGTTAACGTTATCTGGGTGGGGGTCACGTCTTCGGGAGGCTGTGCAGTGTTAGCTGGATATGAGTGATAGGAGGAATAAATCAGTTAACACTTATGCCTGCTTTTCGCCTTTTTTAGTTGGCTTCAACCATACAATCCATCCTTCATATAGAGCAGCTTCCTGTGACGTGAGTTATGAGTAAATAAACGCTACAGCAGATCGTTTATCGCTTGTTCTGTATGTGATATAAGTGAGAGATCTGTGTATTTTTGGCGCTTGAGGCTGATAAAGTGTGTACTGTAGTGCTTCTGATGAAACTTTGTGGGGGATCTTTTTCCCTTCAGTGTGGCTTCAGACTGACGATATCCGAGAAGAGGAGCTATATAAAAGGTATGTTATGTCACTTATCATGGTTATCACGGATTAGCTGGCGTGTCTGAACTTTGGCACTGGGCTTCAGGAGTCTCTGAACTGACTTTTGCAATGGTTGCTTTCTGTTCAGTTATGCAACATGCTCTCATGTTTATCTGACCTACAAATCTGAACCCCTTATAGCTGTCAGGCTCATGTAAAACACTTAATGATCTTTGGAACGGTTATGTTTTTCATATAGTATCCAAACTAAAGGCTTTAAGTTTGTGCCATTTAAAATCCATTTAAAATGTGTAATCGAATGGTTTTCACACAGCTGAAATGGTGTGAATGACAGTTTTAGCTGTGTGGTCAGATGAAGGCATTTTTGAACGTGACACTGGGGCCAAACCATCCTAAATCATCCAATTGTTAAGAACATTTTCTGCTCAACCTTGTCCGATGTGCCTGTCTTTTTTTGTACATTTTCACTGCATTTTTAATATTCTTTGTATATTTTAAACCTAACCTGAGTCATACAGGGCAGTAGGTCTTGAAAATTAAGAACGTGCATGTATTTAACAAAATTTTCTCAGTTGAAACTCTGGAAACTATAAATTTACTATATTTGGATTATGAATTAACTAACAATTTCATGTCAAAACAATATTCTACACATTTCATTTTGTGTAATTGTGAAATAAAATTATATATCACTCAGAAATTATTAATAGTTGGCTTTTGCAATGTGATTTTTTTTTTAATTTTTTTTTTTATCAGTATGTGAATAAACATGGGAATTTACAAGATGGCTTTCATTTTCCCCCTCCATATTTTAGTTAGAAAATACTCTGTATTTGTCTGAAATTACAGATCCCGATTCATCATTTGATATAGTAAATTTCAGGTATTTATCTTTAATATTTGCTGAGGTATGCTCATTCAAACATGGTCCCAAATTTCAAAGTGTAAGCTAGAGAAGTATTTCATATATTAATATAAATCCAAACTTTGGACCATCTCATTTTTAGGGATATCTGCGATGTTCGAGCAGAAGGCCCACTTTGTTTTGTGATGGAATGACCCAGCAGTTTTCAAACTTTAAACCAGTGTTTATATCTGCAGAAACTAGCCTTTATGTCAGCTAAAATGGTGTGAATGACTGTTTTAGCTGTTGTGTCAGATGAAAGCACTTTTAAGTGTGACACCTACAATTTTTTTTTATTTTATTTTTTTGGTCTCCAGTAAGCTCCACAAACATGCAACTTAGTAGTCGGAGTTTCTCTCAAGATCTGGTTTTCAGGTGTGTCTTGCTTGTGTGGCACAGCGTTCACATTTGTTAATACCTTACAGAAAATAAAGGCCTATTAACATCCCAGTCCAGCTGAAGCTATAAAAAAGTATATTTTTTTGTATTTTTTTTTTTCCTCCTAACAGTTCTTGATCTTGAAGTGGTTGTATGTGTTTTTCTCTATACAAAAAAGTGATCAGTTTTACCACTGTGCAAATTTGATCCTCCTCACTCTCAATCAGGTCATTTCATGTCAACTAATGTAGTACATTTGAATTTCATTGGTTACTTCTTGTGCAGTTACAGTAATCATTTTTTTTATCCAGCCACACTATTTGGGAACCACTGGTTTAAACATTGTCAGCAGGTTGATTTATTACTGCAAGTTACAACTTATTTTAATAAGTAACAAGTAGTCAGAGCTAAAATCTTATTTTTCTTTCGTTCTTTAACTAATCTCAAGTTTGTAACCAGCATGCTGTTTGTAGAAGTCAGTTTCTTTACTTTATTGGTTCAGTATGAAGAAGGATCTGCTTGAATCTGGAGAAACGGAAAGAGCGGCAATGTTTCTTGCCAGTGCTGGTTTGCCACCTGGGGGAAGGTCCTCATACAGTGGGTGGGGAAAATTTGATATTTATTATATTATAAAGGAAAGACAATGTGCTTCCTTTATTTTGATCTGTTTTATTGCCTTTATTCAGTTAGATCCATAAGTGTTTTGAGAGTGATAGTTTTTGTAATTTTGCCTCTGTTCACATCAGAAAAGTGTAGCTAGCCCCTTCAGTGCTTCTGTCGGTGTCCAAATACTTATGGACCTGACTGTATTTTTGTGGCACAAGCTGAGGTAGCATCTGTTACGCAAGGAAAATGCAGATTGTGGCAGTGAGAGCTTGCATCTGGTCAGCAACAGTGTTTCAACCTGATGCGTGAGCAATCGGATACTAAAAAAAGCTCAGCAGGTAGTGAGGGATGTGCTGTTGATCCACAAAAATCATTCTGCGTGCCTTTTTTTCTTTCTCCATCAGCAAACAGAATAAGTCCATGGTTTTTTGTTTTTTTTTTCTTAGACCAAATTCAGGAACTGTCAGTGGTGTTGCAAAACAGAAACTATACGTTATTGCACCATAAGGTTTCCCACACTTGTGGGTATCAATCTCTTCGAATTAAAATACTCATTTAAAATCCGTCTCAAGTTTATAGTTTGTTTTAACCATGCGTGTCATTTTCTTGACATCCATACGTGACTCTGTCTCTGATTAGTGTCAGCACTGGTTGATGATATGTTGTTTTTAATAATCCGTGGTTCTGCTCTTGAGGCCTGCAAATATGGGTTCAAGATTAAAGTTTGTGGCAGTGTAATGATTAGAGTACCTGAAGTTAAGTAAACGGATCCCTTCTAAAATATTTATCTTAGTGCAACTCTTGTATAAATTTAGTCTGGTGTGAAGCTGGAAGTTGCCTAGATGTTTAGATGTGAAAACTAAATTATTGACTTTGTTAAGGAATCAAGGTTGAGGAGCCAAAATGGTTTGCCTGAAAGTGTGAACGCCATCTTTTTCTGTAAAATCGCATCCAGTTAAATTCACTGCTACATTTCTGTCATAAATTTACTTTGTTTTCATTCACGCTTTCTTGCTCTTTTTACTGATTACTTTTATTTTTTGCTTCTAAAGATGGAATTTAACATTGTCAGTAAACATTATTTATCAGTTTGGCCTGGGGTAAATCTTCAAAGAAGATGTAAAGAAGAGAAAACAGACTTTAAAACTCACTGAATAATTATTTATAGTTAGATTGTAATGTTTCTCTTCACTTGACAAGTAAATAAAAAGACAACCTGTATTAGCTTTCAGTCAGATGGTCATATTTAAAATGACTGCATTCCTATTTTTAAGCTGTTTGCTCTAATAAGAGAAAAAGCTTGTAACTGATAAGTTGTGTCTCTGTGAAGCATGTGTGGATCAGCAACAGATCATGTGATATTTGTTGCTGAATATCTCCTTTGTCCTTTTGTTTTTTAAAATTTTTATAAATGGTTACTTTAGATTTAGTGACAGATTAAGTTTAAGGCTGCTTGCTGTGCTGTAGCAGAAGTATCCAAGTCACAATGCATTTACACTTACATTAATCTCAATCCTGCTCCCTAGTTTTCATCCCCCTTAGTCTGTGGTTTTGGGACCCAATGTTGCCACGGGAAGAAACAGACAAACCGAGACAAAGCACTCCATGAATGAGTGGCAGCCAAGATAGAGGAACGGCAATATACCAAGAGGAGAGACCCTTTTCCTGCATCAGTCTTGTGTAACAGGTGTGCATGATATTGTCTTTATTCCTCGTTTGATGCTGATTTGGGTTACCAATGCCATCTTCCACTCACTGATTGTTCTTCTTAAAGTCTGCTGCTCTTTCTTTCAGACTCTTGTATACGCACACTTCCTTACGAGTATTTCAAGTCTTCATCGTCTTTCTTGCTGGTTGTTTTATTGGTTGTAAGTCTTGTTGATTTGTGTGCGCTGGAAATAAACTTGTATTATTTGTATTGTACTAACTATACTTTACATTTCGTCTTGCCCATCTGCTGTTCAGATTTCAACAGAGCTCAGTGGCCAGACCGTTGCCATGTCGACCTCATCGCTACGGCGACAAGTAAAGAACATCGTCCACAACTATTCAGAGGCTGAAATCAAGGTTGTCTCTTGGCTTCTTAGCTGGCTTTTCTTCTTCTTCTGTTTCATTTTCTGCACACATTCCCATTTTGTATCTAGGACTTAAGTGTAGCAAATGCATCTCTGCCACACAGATGATGAGATTATGCGGATTCCGATAATCTAATATTTCTTTGGAGAACCTCCTCACTCTTCCCCTTGTTATGTAGAGAATGAGCTAATCTAATCATATCGTACCCATTCATTATTCTCTGCAGCTTGTGATCTGATTGAATTTATTTTGTTACTCAGAACACTGTGCACCAACATGTCACAAAGTAATGTCTGAAATAATTCCCATCTCAGTCGGTTTGAGTGGAATAATTAATGGTTTATCCCTTTTGTGTGTTCTTGTGTCCAGGTTAGGGAGGCAACGTCGAATGACCCATGGGGCCCCAGCAGCTCCCTTATGTCAGAGATCGCTGATCTTACCTACAATGTCGTGGCCTTCTCGGAAATCATGAGCATGGTGTGGAAGCGCCTCAATGACCACGGCAAGAATTGGAGACATGTGTACAAGGTTTGTGAGTCCAGAAGTGAAGTTGGGGAATAACAATACAGATTAAACACAAGACCGTAAACACAATGGGAAAACTCCAAAATATAGCATATCATTATCTCATTATTTCATCCAAAGGAAATAAAGCATGCTACTTAAATTGTGAATATTTAAAAGTAAGTTGTTTGGAACAGTTCATCAGATATCTGGTTTAATAAAAAGGGCGAATCTGGGACTTTGCAGTGTGCAACCTTTTTTTTTTCTGCATATTTCTGTCTTTTTGCTTAACCGAGAGACCCAAAATGTTCCTGCAAGTATTATTTTCATACTAATCTCGTGGTATTTACACACACAGAGCACCACTGTGACTATTGGTTGACATAGTATTTATGCCACCCCTCCTTCATTAGGTGCCTTGGTAAAAGCTGACAGTGGCGAACGCAGCCTTTTTGAAATGTGTAAAAATATGGCACAATTCTTACAGACCTTTGGAAGGAAAGTGCCTCAATTATAGGAGAATTCATAGTCACAATTATTGTATTAAATAGTAAGATTACAATTAATTTTTGGTTTTGCAAAAATCGACTGACTAAACGTAAAAGAAGAATGTCTTTTATACAAGTGTATTTCCATTAACTTTAATTCAACTGAAAAACTAAATAAAGAAATAAATGTGAACCAAACTAAATCTGCTGCCTGGCTGGAAGTAAATGTGGACTTTTATATAGAGGTTACAGTAAAGGAAAGGAATGTCCAAAACAGAGTGCAGCATAATAATCTTTCTATCAGAATCAGCTTGTGTTAATAAGTCGTGGAAACCGAAATTAAGGTTCACCTAATTGCACAGCCATAGTCTTTAAAAAACTGCTTGGTAGACACATCACCCTTAGATGTTTTGTAGTTTCAGTGTCTGCAAGTGCGCTGCTTGGGTCCAAGCAACAAAAAGTCTCCCATCAGACATTTTGCTTGAAGCTGTGTGCAGTTCTGTTTTCTTTTCTTTTTTCTTTTTTTATGACTGCGCAGGTTTGTTTACAGGACATTACCAAAGAGTGCACTACCTATGTGCCCTTTAAAAAAAGTTTTCCAGGAATAACTACTTATCCGCAATGTCTGAGTGTCTGCAGCAGGGAATAATTGCCACCTAAAAAGGTTTGGGGCTTTGGATGGGAATCCATGGCGTAGTTATGTCTGTAGTACAGAGATGGTCAGTAATTATGTGCGGGATTTAAAAACCGAAAGCTCAAATATTTGTTTTTATTTTTGTGTGTAAGATGTTTATTTTCTTTTTGGGAATTTTTGTATTTGAAAATTTACAGTTCTCTCCATTTTCTCTAGGCTATGACTCTTATGGAGTACCTGATCAAAACTGGTTCAGAACGTGTTGCCCAGCAGTGCCGAGAGAACATTTACGCAGTCCAGACCCTCAAGGATTTCCAGTACATAGACCGAGATGGCAAAGACCAGGTACACAGACACACCCATGCATTCAAAGCTGAATGGAAAGGAGAAGTCAGTGGTGATTAAAGTCCACGTTTGTGGAATGCAGGCGCACTCTGTAAAACGTCCTTGACTAAACTACAAGCAGCATGTTTGACTAGGTGTCTCTGACCTGTTGTGCAACTACACAAAGCCAGCCATAAAAGTTTTATTGGTTGTTGATAAATGAGCTTTGCTTGAGTTAAAACATTTTTTAAATCAATACAGTATGCTGTGTAAGTAACTGCTTTTATACTTGATTTTGTATCTGTTTTATGTTATGTATTAAATTAACAGTGGTTCGCTTTGTTTTTCCAGGGTGTGAATGTTCGAGAGAAAGCCAAACAGTTGGTGACGCTGTTAAAAGATGAAGAGAGACTAAGAGAGGAGAGGATCCACGCCCTGAAAACCAAAGAGAAGATGGCACAGACCTCCAGTGGTGAGACACCTACTCTAAGTAGTTAACAGACTGATCCAGTGGTCACAGTTGCAGTATTTATAAGAGGGTTTGGTCCCTTCTGTGCATATTTATCTCCACTTTAGCCTCCTCAGCCCCCTCAGCACCCAGCCTGGGGGGCAGCCTGTCGCTGGGCTCACACTCTGGGGGTGCTGATAGTGAGCAGGCTTGGCCACAGAGCTCTGGAGAAGAAGATCTGCAGCTCCAGCTGGCTTTGGCTATGAGTAAAGAAGAGGCAGAGCAGGTAACACCAAGTAGACCTGTTGAGCTAAGCTTACTGGTCCTTTACTTCAGATAAGTTTGCAGTCAGTCTAATGTACACGTCACTTATGTACACAAAGGCTTTACAAATATTGTACATGCAGCACACCTAGCTTTGCTCTCACCATTTAACCCCTGAACTCCCCCAGAATAGCACGGACCCTCTGGAGGATGCAGAGCTCCGCTATGCACTCACACTCAGCAAAGAGATTCACCAACAGGTCAGGGGCAGAGAGTGTGTCCAGCTGGCTGGAGAGCCAGTCATCAACTATCTGTCTTTCTGTCAAATGGAATTTCTCAAGCAAATGTCAAGTATTGATCGATCAAGAAAAAATGAATTAATGCTCGTATTTGCAGTAATCCTGTTGCAGTAATTCAGTTTAAAAAGTCGCATCCTAAGAGGCGCTTTTCAGAACCTCATCAAGATGTGTTAAAACTGCAAGAAAAACGTGCACCTAACAAATTAATCATCTGCCATCTAGAATTTGCATGTCACTTGCAAATATTTGCCATAATTTATTAACAATGAGTGGCTTGCAAGTATTGATTATTCTTTCTTTCTCATTGCCGTCTCTGATAGCATGCACTTAACCCTAGTCTTGATTTGAAACATTTCTTTCCTAACCTCTAACACCCTCCTGCTGTTGTAACTTCCTGTTTCTGTGTTTACTGAGTGCTAACCTTGTTTGTCTGCATCAAGTGTTTGCAGTCCTGCACTTACTGTAAAACTAGACTAGTTTAGCCTTTCAGATTTAATGTTAATGTTGCTTACTGGCATTAAAGACGATCTGTTGTCTTGCAGATAAGTCTGTGTTATGCTGTCAGTCCTCAGTGAAATGTGTTAGAATAAAGGTGGCAATAGGCAGGATCTTAAGTTGATGTTCAAGATCTCCATCTGAGCTGAAATTAATTGTTATTGATTTCATATAAAAGGCTTTCTATTTCTACTATAAAAGTTTTGTCCTTCAGGTGATAAAGAAGCTCTGCTGTGCGCAGCTACCGAACTGATACCATTGTTGGTGCAGGCAGTTAAAACCCACACAGCAGTTGGAGTATTCACCATGGCAGCATTTGATAGCAAACAAACGAACCACAGCTGCTTTTGCACCTGTATCCTCCCTCTCAGGAGCCGTTTTGCCTACCCATGTCTAAGACATCTTCCTGCCACCGTCTTCAGTTTTAGGATGCCGCGTGACAGCGCTTGTAATCTAAATTGTGTTAAGCTGTGTAAAAATTACAAGCTCTTCACACACATTGTGTGAACAGCCTTATCTTTTGCCTTTGAATCATGATTAAAGGTTAGGGTTTCCTCTTTCGCTCATACTGACCTTCAGTGTGGATTTAATGAATCTGTGCCTGTGGTGCGTTTTTGGAGTTTGCTGATGGATATAATTGTGTGTTTGTGATTGGCAGGAGGAGCGGCTGCGCAGAGGTGATGACCTGAGACTGCAGATGGCTATTGAGGAGAGCAAGAGGGAGAAACCAAAACCAGAAGAGGTGGGTGTTTTTGTTTTGTTTTAATGAATATAGATAAGCTGCATTGGATCATCTGCTTTACTTGGGTCTGTGTGTGTCTCCATGAGTAAATTCAGCTTTGTTAGCTGTGTGTCTGATTAACAAAGTGTGACTTGACTTGAAGTGAAAACTTTCAGATACTAAAGGTGTTGGTAAAATACAGATGGACTGTTCAGCAAAAAGAAAAAAGCAGATGGTACGTGAAAGCATTATCAGGTGTCTTATTTGACTTCATGTGTAAGCAGTGTTGCTAAGGATTCAAATTTGCATGAAGCTTGGAAACACAATGTTTTCATTGTACTGGGGAGACACATTGTGCTCCATAAAACGCACAGTGCGTAGATTTTATCATGACTGATGCAATAATCCGCTCGTTCGTAAGAAAGCTTTGGGTCCAAAGCTACTCCTCAGTGTTACACAACCCTTCAGGTCTTTCAAGTTTCAGAGCTTAAGACACATTAATCATTCTCTGAAATGTGAGATACCTTTGTGCTTTCATTCAGTTTTTTTCTCCTCTACAGTAATAAAAATCAGTTCAGCCGTTGCCAGAATTTTCCACCAAAAAGGCATCTTTGTTGAGACTGCAGATGGTCTTCAAAGCATAACTAACAGCTATTATTATTTTTAATAATAAATTAATTAATATTTCTAATTTTCAATTTTCTCCTTTATCAGAACACTATTATCTAACCTCAGAATGTCACCTGAGGTTCTACTCCCCTGATCCTTGGTTCATACAAGCCAACATTTGAGATTATCCCAATTTTATTCATGTAAAATAGTTGCTTAAAAAGACCAAACACGCATAAGAAAAATGGAAGCCTCTGCAAAAACAATGGAGAGGAAGAAGGCCTTTAACCGCCCACACAGTGAGCAGTTTGGTTAAGGCTTACTTCCCTAAACTATTTGGAAAACTAAACTTTTGAAACAAAGATTGAAATCACTTTCATTTAAGTCCCAACTCAAGTAATAAATAATTTTAAAAATGTGCAAAAAACAGCGAAAGAAAAGTTGGTGCTGACAGAGGAGAGATGCCAACAATTCTCCTTCTGTGGTTTTACATCTCATCAGCACTATTGATGAATGCCCGAGAGAGAGAACAGGCTAATAAGACTGATAGAAAATGATAAATGTGCTGGCATAGTGAACCGTGTGTAATGATGTCCATCAGCTGTGCAAGCATTAATTCATTAAATGTTCTCTTGTACAGAGCGCTCTGATGGAGCTGAGTGCTGTGGACCCCTGGGGGACCCCTGCTGCTCCTGTCGTGAGCTCCGCCGGGCCCTCACCTCTACCCACAGTTTCTGCCTCTGCCGCCTCGGGCCCGTGGGGCACAGCCACCACAGATCCATGGGGGGTAGCATCACCCACATCCCCTACAAGCTCTGATCCTTGGGGTGGGGGAGCTCCGCCTGTTATAGCTCCTCCTCCAGATCCATGGGGTGAATCGTCCAACAAAGTAAACAACGTCGACCCCTGGGGAAGCTCAGGTAAGGATCTTCGACCCGTGGTCATGTTTGACCTCTGTCGGCAGTCAGGTGGGTGGGACTGTACTTGTTGCTGGTGATTAAAACAGAACCTTGTCTCTGTGGGTGAAAGAGGATGTGGAGACTTTTTCTCCCCTTCACTCCACGGTTGCATTTCCCCTCATACATGTCACCATGCTGTCATAGCTGATCTTTTCATCCGTCTATACATGCTTTCTCTTTGTAGTGATGAAAGCAAGCATGCCATTCCCCCTCTGTGTCTAAACCAGGGATTTTTATCCTCTTGTTTTTACTCAGGACTGACTGTGGCTGTCTCAACCAGAGCTTTCTCTTCTCTTGCCCTCTGTATGCCTTTTTCAGTTATTTATCTATTTTTTTATTTTATTTTTTTTTTTAAATGTATAAGGTTGCTTCTTATCTCTCCTTTACCTCCGATAAGTTTCAGATTATCTTTAGGAGTAAGTAATGTGGCTGTCAGTTGCATCAGTCCTCCTGGAAAGTTAACAATGGAGAGGTTGAGGAGAGAGAAACACCTCTGTTGTTGCCCAGCCCAGCTTCCTGTCCCCGCCTTATTGTGAGTTGTACCTGTAAGGTGTTGTGTTAACCCTCCCCTCCCTTGCGTGTCCTTCCCTCCCCTGTAGCTGTGACCCCCCCCAGTGCTGACCCCTGGGGTCCTCCATTGCCTCCCAGCACTTCCTCCTCCGGGGGGCCAGTAGACCCCTGGGCAAAGGACGGGCCTGTCCCTGCCTCTGACCCCATCACCTCTGACATCTGGAGTGGCTCCGCCAAACACACTAACGGCACAGGTACATTGACACTTAAAACTACGTGAACTCTCACATGCTCGGGTTCTGGCGCAAAATTGTAAACAGAATTGACATATTTTGCACACAAATTTCCAAATGCATGCACTCAGCAGCTGTCCTGTCTAACATTTCATCCTCCTTTGTGTGAGTATGTACTCGGATATTGTTTTTTGCTGTTATGAGTGCGTTTTTAAGAGTCTGATTTACTCTTTCTGCTCCTCATTACCTCGCTTAGGAGATCCAGAGCAACTAGGATCTTCAGGAGCAGGCGCTGACAGCACAGGCTCACCGGTACCCTTTGACCTGTCCTCTCTTGGTTCTTCACTTCCTGTTCGGAAGACTCCCGAGTCCTTCCTGGGCCCCAACGCAGCACTGGTGGATCTCGATTCTCTGGTGCCGTCTAAACCCAAACCCAAACAGCCACCGCCTCCCTCTATCTCGTCCTCATCAGCACACAACCCCTTCCTTCAGAACACAGGTTAGTTACAGCTGAACTTCATGAGCTCGACGTTTTGTGTCCAGAAAGACAAATTCAGTCTCGCTGAATTCCTGTGACTCGTATTTAGGGAGAGCCTGGAATATTCATGAATTTCTGTAAGCATTTATATGAAAATGACTGACATTAACATGAAACTGCTGTGTAATGGGGCTTTGCAAACTTTAGGGGCGTACCTTTTATCAGCCTATGGAAGCATTTACAGAAATTGAAAAAGGAAAGAAAATCATTGAGTTAATAAATCAGTAGAAAATATATAACTTATTTGTTTAAATGTAAAATTAAAATTTGAGTAACTGTAAAAGTAAAATGTAAGAGCAAATGTTTGCGTTTCCACCTTTATTTTGTGGGACTGAAACAAAATATGAGTATTTTATTTGAAAGATGAAAAATGAATTTAAAACATGCTTGTCAGGGAAATAAAAACAAAATGAAGATGTAAAATGATTATCACAGTGGTTTCTGATTAATTTGGTCGATCAGTTTACTAATTCAGCTCCCGTCTCTTCATTTTTATTTATTTATTTTTTTTGCATTTGCCTCACTTTCATGCACATGTCACAATATCATAATATCTGATCAACATGCAGAAACCAGGCTGAAGTCCAAAATATTGTTTTGCTTTTTTGTTTGCTAAAATTTTAAAACTTCTAGGTTAACATGGCGAAAATTGATTTAATCTTCTCTGCGAGATTTTAACTCGGAGATGTCAAACTGTCTCCATTCTTTTATTCATTATTGTGGTTTACAAATAACGTTTGTGGCATTTTCTGATTCGATAACGAGAAACTTCTTCTTAATCACAATCCACACATCGTTACCGACCAAACACAGACAATAATGGCAAAAAACACAGAAGTTTCAGAATGAACTGCTCTTTTAGAAAGTGCAATGTATTAAAAATTAATTCCATAAAACGTCTGTTAGCAAAGCAAAGACAAAACGCAACCCTTTTAATTGTATGTGCGTGCCATATTCACATTTAGTTTGTTTGTTTTTTTTTAAAGAAAACATTTTCTTAATTGCAAAAAATATATAATAATCTCAAATACTGTGAAAGATCATTGCATATATATCTTAATATATCTGGCTATGTGAACTAAGCCAGTAAAAATGTATCTTTACTATGTCTTAAAGGCTTTCTGATGTTAATAAGGATGATGTTATGATATAGACCAGGGGTAGGCAACCTTTCTGATGATGTGTGCCGTCTAAACTTTCCTCAGAAGTCAATGTGCCATATGATTGCATTAGCAATAAATTTAATAACGCTCTATATTAACAGTTTCACACTATATAGAACCACTTTGTAAAATTATATTTGTTTGTAGATGTTGGCAGCTATCAGCGAATAGTTATCAGCTATTTTGAAACAAAAAACAGACACTTTTTATCCATAACAAGAACTTCATAACAGCAAATGAACTGTACAACAGAAATGCAAATGCTATTTATGGTCTCCTCACAACAATGATAAGAAAAATTAACTGGGCCAATATGGCATGTTTGTTAATGCAGAGACACACATGTTAATGTGATTTCTGGTCTCCCACTCAGAGACACAGGTCTCTGAGTGTCCAGCATTCAGACGGCTACCTGAGGACACTATTCGTGTGAGAGAAAATCTGCTCACACAGATACAGTATGTAGAGCCAAAATCTGTCAATAAGACCTCTGCAATGTTCTGAAGACAGTTAAACCTGTCAGGTAGTGATGTCCAGCAGGTGAAAATGCAAGTTCCATGAACACGCACAGCTGTGGATTCCAGCTGCGTTCGTAGTTCTGCAAACTTTGACCCCCACAGAGTCAAGCTTTCCAGTTCAATCAGCTGCATTTCAATGTTGCATTAACTGGCATTAACTCAGCCAGTTAATGCGAGACAAATCCAGCTGCTCATTAAAGCTTTCTGGTTTGATCAGAAAAGAAAACATTGGTCCATACACCTGAAAGTCCAGAAAACCTATTGTGAATTCTGTCTCAAGTCTACGGAGGTAGCCATGTATTTCCATGGTGCTGATGCTGCGCTGAGCAGACAGCTCCTGAAGCTTTTGAAGTGTCAGAATGTGGAAAGCTAGCAACGTCCCTCTCACCGGTAGGCTATGTTATTTTTAGCCAATTACAAGTTGAATCTGGTAGTTGGGGTTGTTAGCTAAGATACCATCAATAAGAAGCGGCACAACTACTGTGTCTATGTGAGCTAATTTGCGATGTGCACCGCTGGTCCGGCCATTTATTTGAATGCACCTTCTCAGATTAATTCACTGCATGTCGTGCCCAGGGCTGGACTGGGACAAAAAACAAACGAGAGAAAAGCTGATCACTGATCAGTTTCATGATTGGAGTAGCAACAGGAGAGGGAGGGGGAGAGAATGAGAGAAGAGGCAGCTGTGCAGCGTATAGACCCAGAATAACTCCAGCTTTGTGTCTTTACGGGACAAACTTTGTTTCTTTTCAGCTCCATATGAAACGTGTAATATTTTCTCTGAATACGAGACGATTCTGTTTTTCTCTACTAACTAACCTTATGAATAAAATAAAGTTCACTATCAGTAACATCATAGCACCCACCCAGCTGTATAGAAACTCAGTCATGCTAGCTAGTACGCAGTATGAGTTATTGTAACTGACGGTAAAAAGTAAGCCCAACGAAAATAAACTACACCTAAACTTGGTTTATATCTGACCCAGATAGACTGCAGGTCATAACTTCTTATCGGAAGTTCAGTTCACCTGACACTCGGACCGGCGGCCGCCTCGGGTCTCTCCTCCTCCTGCTTCCCCTTTCGCTCATCCACCTGCTGGCCTCTGTGGATCCTCTGCCACAGCAACCACCAAACAACTGAGTTATTTTTACACATCGGCCAGCATCTGGCCAATCCACCACCATTCATTGTTTATGCTGTTACAAAAAAATAATAATAATCGGCCCATAAAAATGAAAAATCACCATTGACCCATCAAGCAAATGTCCGGTATCCCGATGGCCAGTCCACTTATGGCCATGCCATCAGTTAACCCAGCTGGCAAGCGTGCCCAGGGTTGCCGACCCCTGGTATAGACGTTAATTAATATTAACAATAATTCACTGACCAACCTAACAACCCTCGGGTCAGTTTAATGGCTCATGAAAAAAACTTTTATTTTTTATTTTTTTTAAATATTAATGCAATCTAAATAATATTTTTTTTTATATCATTTCACTTTCAATCTGAAAAATGTTATGAAAGCCTTGTAATGAATATGGTCTAGTACACCCCTGCCCCCCTTTAGACTCACTCTGTCTGCTGCAAGTTGTTCCTTCCATGTAAAATATGACAGCTGCCGTCAGCCTTTAGAAAGCTGTATTTGTAATTTAACCATTCTGATATCAGACTACGTTAACAGATCGTCTGCATGTTTAATACAACTCCACAGCCTCCAGCTCCACATTAAACTGTGCCAATGTTAATAATAACATTAAATTAAAAATGTGTTAGACGAGTGAACTTTGATTTATCCCGTGTACGTGTTTCTTCTGTCCCAGGTTCATCTCCTGCTACTGGCATGGCAGTGACTCCGGGCAGTACCATTTCCAGTAGGGGGGTTTCTCCAACACCTGCATCATCCAACCCTTTTGGGGTGGCTCCTCCTATGACCTCCATCTCACCTCAGCCCTCCTCACTCGGCCTTAGCGGCCTCCGCACCAGTCCTGTGCCTCCCAATCCCATGCTGGGCATGGTGCAACCAGGAATGGGCATGGTGCCAATGAGTATGGGAATGGGGGCTCCGGGAATGGGCCTGGGCATGATGCAGCCCAGCCCCATGAGCATGCCGTACAGCGGGCTCTCCCCAATGGCACCCCCAGGCTCAGGTCTGATGGGACCCGGAGTCGCACCACCTCCTCAGCTGATTTTGGGTGGGCCCACAGGACCAGGAGGGGTGATGGGTGCTGGAGGATCAGTGGGAGGTGGAGGAACGACGGGCACAAGCACCAACCCATTTCTTCTTTGAGGAAGTGTCACCACTACTTGGCTCACCTTTCAGCCTCCTCTGTCATACCTGCTGCCCCCTTCAGTCACCCCCCCCCCCCCCCCCCCCACCACCAATGCAATTTGTGTCCAAAAAGAAAAATGTCTACATCTCTATATTTAAAGAAAACAAACAAACAAAAAAAAAACGAAATCAAAAAAATGTTTCATCTTTTCCTTTTTTGAAAGCATTATTTCATTTCAGAATAATTATTTCGTTTATTTAGTCCTTTCATTTCACGGGTTATTTTACGGGTGGGAAATAGAGATCTATTTATTTTGTTTTAATTCTGTTCTGTATCGTACTTCATGTATTTGTTTTTGTTTTTCATTTTTGGTCCTTTCAGTCCTGTCTTGAAATGAAGGTAAGTCTGTGATACCTCGAGGCTTTTTCAGTAGTGTCTCTATTCTAACATTACTGCACTGGGAGAGAGGGAGGATGAGGAGACAGCCACTAACAAACTGGACAAAGAAACTGTTGTACCTGCCTCTTCCTCTTCTCTCCCTCTAGGATGAAGACAAACACTGAATCACTGAAATGAAACGAGTGCATGAAGAGCTATTTTTAATGAACTGTAGACTGAGATACGGGCTGAACAACCTGCATTAACATTTCAGGCACAATGTGGTCAAATTGTTTCACTTTTAATTTAATGGTAAATGTAATTTATTTTTTCCAACTTTTTGGGAACAAATAAACAAGGAGGATTGTGTGATGATGCCATCTAGATCAAATGCCTTCCCCCCCCCCCTTTTTTCCCTATTCTGCTTCTTCCTGGTTACTGTAGAAAACCTAAAGAGCTCTGACATCTGTGATCCAATGGGGGGAGGGAGGGAGTGATGTTCGTTGAAAGTGTGTGTGTGTGTGTGTGTGTGTGTGTGTGTGTGTGTGTGTGGGTGGGGGGGGGGGCAAAGTGCGAATGAGAACACAAATGCTCATTTTTGAGTGTGCAAGTACGCAATTGTTCAAATGTTCATGTCTTTGTATGTGTCTGTCTCCATTTTTCCCCCCCCCCCCCCTGTCCAATCTCATTTCAGTGACTCAGAAAGGAAGAATCCACATTGATTATTTTTGCTTTTGGAAGTTGTAATAATAAGATGTAATGTGGGGATTTCAAATGAGGTGTTGTAAGGGTCACCTTTGTTTTTTTTGTTTTGTTTTTTCCCTGCCAATCATATTTCACACTCTTCTTTTCAGTAATTAAAAGCAGTTTTTCTTAATCACACATTTCATATGGGATTCCTGGCATGCAGGTGTCCTAGAGCAGCACTGTCCTTGTGTTTCATCCCCCTTTCCTTTGGAGAGGGACGGCAACTGATGCTTCTTTAAAAATAAGAAATAAACAAAAAAAGACAATTATTTCAGCAAATGGAAGGAGATAAAACTGGGACTCGACAATATGCTTTTCATGCTGTTCTTTTAATTTAGTTTGATGAATTTATTGTTATTTTATATCAACAAGAAGAATATCTCTTTTATCGGGTAAGGTGGAATTTTGTGTGGTGTTGACTGTGAACATTCACATTTGAAAAGTAAAATGGAAAAAAAATCAGAAGAAATTTATGAAATAAAACAAAAACACGAAATGTCTTTTGCTTTTTCGTTCTTCCAATGTGACTAAAATCTTGTTTCATTATTTGAGTAGGAAGATGGGAAATGAGTGCATTAATGCATGTAAGGTGAACTAGCAAACACCGTCGTAGTTACATGCGGCTGTCTTCTTGTTTGATGGCAGATACTCCCTTCACCCTGGCCAAAAAGGCTAAAATGACCAAAGAAAAAGTGGAAAACAGTTAAACATGAGAGGTTTTTGGACAAAGTTTGTTTTTTCCATTGTTTAAGCACTGCTTCCAGCCAAGAGTGATGCCATAAATCCCCTATAGCTGCAGAAAAGGCTAACATTGTTATCTTTTTACAAAAAAACAGCTGAACATGAGAGGTTTTTGGACAAAGTGTGTGTTCTCCATTCTTTAAGCACTGGTTTAAGCACCGGCGTTTCAAAAGTACCGGTTTGGTACTGGTATCGGATAAAACCTAAACCATACCCATCCCTATTCTTGGATGGATCAGCTGAAGTCATGTATCTCTGTGTCAGGTCTTTGCTGGATTTTCGCCTGTTTTTTAAGGATATGACTTTTCAGATACCATCCATCATCCACCATTTTTTAGGCTTGCTACTTCTTTCTTTTGTCCAGTTTCCTCAGATTTCTTTAAGAACACACCATGCCAAGTAGTAAAATAGCTCTGTGACTAGGGATGGGTACCGGTATTCGGTGCCATGATGGCACCAGTTCTGACATAAACGGTACTAGTAGTAACCAGACCGAAAAGCAGCGCACATTTCGGTGCTTTTTTCCCCCCTGAGATGTCAAGGATAGTAGGCGGGCCCAGGTACGTACGTTATTTTAGAGCAGAGCTACAGATTAAAAATGCCCAAGGCGAAGCGGTCAAAAGTCTGGCTGTACTTCACAGCAAAAGATGCAAACTCAGCAGCCTGCAACAAGTGCTTTAAGCTGATACTGTGATACTGTGCAAAGGAGGTAACACCTCAAATCTGATGAGACACCTGGCGACGCATAGCGTTTTTTTTAAAAGCCGAGAAATGTGCCGTATTTGATAGCTTGCTGCCAGACCTCACACCGAGCACATCTACTGCGGGTGTGGTGCCTGTTATCGGACCCGGAGTTAGCAACATCCCCCAAAAACCTGAAGAGGAGAGTCCTGGCCCCTAGCCCTGCCAGTGTAGCAGAAATGATGACGGATGATGATGGCAGCAGCAGCCGTTCTTCTCTGCGTGAGTAGCTTAATGTTGTTCGTGTGTAATTTACGCTGAGTAGGTTAACCACGTTATTACATTAATGCATGTAAGGTGAACTAGCAAACATCATCATAGCTACATGCGGCTGTCCTCTTTTTTGATGGCAGATACCAGAGGTAGGACCAAGTCATTGTTTTGCAAGTCTCAAGTAAGTCTCAAGTCTTTATCCTCAAGTCTCAAGTCAAGTCTCAAGTAATGTCAGGCAAGTCAGAGTCGAGTCTCAAGTCACTGGTGTAAAAGTCCAAGTAAAGTCACAAGTCTGAAATTTTGAATTTCAAGTCATTTCGAGTCTTTTAAAAAAAACGAAAAAAAGCATGTTGCAGTTTTATGCTAAGTGTAAATATTAGACCATGTAATTTTTAAATCTGTGTTTTTCTCAACACATGACAAAATAGTGAACTTAGAAAATATACACAAATTGTGAAATTGCACCTCTTTAAAATGCAGCTCAATTAAACCTAGCTCCAAGAATAATTTTCACCGACAGTTCTGAGATAAGCTGCATGTTATTCTTGGATGCGGTTGTAGGACTGGCTTTAAAATCACATGACAAAAATATCATACACATTAAAAAAAACTGCATCACCAACGTAGCCTGGACAACATTTGCAAGTTAGATGAAGTCAGCTATCTCATCTTAGCATATTTATATGCATATTTATAATCATACGGTTCTTGGAGTGAGTGCATACACTCATGAAGTTTAGTAACTTCCGGTCACTGCAACAAGCCCAGGTACAGTTTACCGACGGATGGGTACAGGACCTTGAAATGCACCGTGTAGAAAGTAAAGACCATCGTACGTATCATAAGTTTACCAGTCTCACAAATCGTCGTCATAAATACACATTCGTTAACCGTTTATTAATAGGACCTTTGAGCTAAATGGTAATTAATTAGCAGTGGAAATAATTTTTGGTAGCATCACAGAAATGTAGCAGTGACAATAATATTGTATGCTGTAATCCTACTGTGCAATTAGTGATACAAAACAACTGTTTTATCCTGTGAATAAAAGTATATGTTTTTGTCAATGTACCATAATAACAGAAGCGAAACGCAATATTGTGTCAGGACAATTCACTATTTATGCACAATAAACAAAGGAGCATAGCGCGACCATTTCTGTTCAGCGCCAGACTTGCTTGTATATCACCAATTATGTTAAAAAAATGACGTATTAACTACAACAGCAGACTGACCTTTGTGTAAATGCTTGGAGCAGACTAACATGTGAGCTGGAGTGTTCTGGGACGTTATATTTTGTCTTTGAATGGCTGCAATCCAGTCGCCTCTTTGTTACTTCGGAAACATGGCTCGAACAATTTCTCTTCAACGACATAATCCGATAACAACCGATCTCTTTACCCGTCGGCTTCCCGTGGCTGTCATGCGACCGGCTATTGCAGTTAATAATACAACAGCTTCTTGACATTTTTGTGTTTCTTTTTATCGCTGTGTGACTGATTTTAATTGAAAGCCTGCGTGCGCTAGTACCGCTTGCCACGAGTTCCCAGAATCCTTTGCGGTTCTATCCGTGAATGACGTCACATTTTCAATCTCTATATAATATGCATGTTAAATTTTATATTTGGGGTAAAATATCAAGTCTTTTCAAGTAAACCGGTTCAAGTCCAATTCAAGTCCCAGGTCATTGGTGTAAAAGTCCAAGTCAAGTCACAAGTCTTAGAACATTTTTTCAAGTCAAGTCTAAAGTCATAAAATTAATGACTCGAGTCTGACTCGAGTCCAAGTCATGTGACTCGAGTCCACACCTCTGGCAGATACTCCCTTCACCCTGGCCAAAAAGGCTAAAATAACCAAAGAAAAAGTGGAAAACAGCTAAACATGAGAGGTTTTGGACAAAGTTTGTGTTTTTTCCATTGTTTAAGCACTGCTTCCAACCAAGAGTGATAGCATATAGGCCCCATAGCTGCAGAAAAGGCTAACATTGATATCTTTTTACAAAAAAACAGCTGAACATGAGAGGTTTTCGGACGATCTGATTTCCTCGTGTCAGCATTGTTCCCACATCATCATAATTAATGTTGTTCCAGGTTCAACATTGCAAGTGACCAATCACCTTCTTGTGACGTCATTCCTTTGCGACTTCGAAATACCCGCCTTCGATTATTTCGAAATACAAGTGAAGAAGCGAAAAACCGCCGCCTGTCCGCCGAATTTGAAGTCAATTTAGGATACTTTCCTTTAATAAACGGTAAGCATTATACATATGTTCCTCACTTGGCTTGCTGTTTGTTTGCTAGCGATAGGCTACTTGACGACAGCATTAGCTAACCAGTGTTCTCTAGACCAGCGTTCCCCAACTTTTTGGGTGTTTCGTGGCCCGGGGGTTGGGTCAGGCAAAATTGCAGTAGCTTCCCTGATCATTTTACAAACATAAATGAAGAGAATCTGGACTAAAAGGCCTAGACTTATGGTTGTGTGCTGAATCTATGAATCAAACTATCACCTGGAAACATAATTAACTGGTCCATAGCTGTGAAACTGGACATGAGTTCTTGATTCTATGGAGATTAACAGTAATCCAGAAATTTACAAATTTGTCCTGGTACATCGCGTAAATGTTGTCCCAGGGACATCGCGTAAATGTTGTCCCTGGGACATCATGTAGAAGTTGCCCTGGGACATCGTGTAGATGTTGTCCCTGGGACATCGTGTAAATGTTGTCCCTGGGACATCGTGTAAATGTTGTCCCTGGGACATCGTGTAAATGTTGTCCCTGGGACATCGTGTAAATGTTGTCCCAGGGACATCGTGTAAATGTTGTCCCAGGGACATCGTGTAGATGTTGTCCCTGGGACATCGTGTGATAGCTTGTAAATAATGGAATGAAAATTATTGATTGTTATTAACTTGTGAAAAAGAAGTGTAACAAATCCACATGTTATGTTCTTACACCCTTACAGAAACTGTGACTCCTTCACAATGTCAGGTAAATGTCAACTCATGTTGAATAATCAACCAATCAAGCCTTTTATTATCACATGCAATGTTACACGTACAACTGCAATGAAAATTTCACTCCCTTCTGACCATACATATATTGCTTAAACATCACATTGGGAAGACAGGTCGGAAACAGTTAGGAAGGTCAGAAAACAATTTAATTAATAGATGAGGGGAGAGGAGGAGAAAAAAGAACTACAACCAGACAAAGCTCCTAGAAGACTGAAATGGATGATGGTTGCAGCATGCAAAAAGAAAATGATATCTGTTGACTACAGCATATGCTTTCTCACAGATTACCTTGTGGGAGTAGCTGGACCAAACTCTATTGGTATTTCAAGTTTGAAATCCCTGTTTGACCAGACTAACATTTCAGATGAGGTACCTCTTGACATAAAAATCCTTTTATGTTGTCATAAAACTAATGTTAAATTCTGCTTTAAATACACTTTATTGTACAATTTACTTAATGAATCGTGTTCCTTAGTTCTGTTTTTATTTATATGTATTTATTTATTTGTTTTATAAGGTAATAGATGGCCTAATCTATTTGCAGTGTGAGGTATGTTGAAAAGCTTGTTTGATCATAATGACATAGCATGTTTACGTTTTTTGTAATGTATTTGAAAACATAGGTGTATTTATGTTATTTTTATAGAATTTCCCTCACATTTATCCAATACCAAGCCAAATCACTGGAAAAATTTTGGATGGGTCCACAAGAGCACAAAGTGCATACTTTTTGAAGGTATGACTTGGACTGTGGTAACTATGTTCTTATCACAAAGGGTTTATAAGTTGACACTATAAACAAACAGCATTTTCCAAAATTGAAGCCTTGTCAGAAGAACCTGAAAAATACCTTTCTGAAACCTTTTCTGTGTAAAGACTTGTTCAAAAGCAATGCACACAGATTAAAACATTTCTGTCTTGGCCAACTGATAAAGAACACCAAAAATTGAGTGGTACGTGTTGAGTCTGTGGTCTTGATTTGTTTCGTACACACTATAGAAATTAATTAATGTAAACCAAAAATGACACTTTCTATATGTTTGTGTATCTGCAGAATTAATTACAAGTCTCACCTGACAAGCTTTTGCAGTTTTGCAGTGTCATTCTTGACAGAAAAACATACTTGTCACATTCTTTTTATTTCCAGAAAAACATCTTTCAGATGTATGAGAAATTGATTGGAGCCTGTCTGGAAAACGGCAGCCACTGGACCTTGTTTGTAAGTTGCACAGATTTTGCACTCTCTCTAGTGCATGATACTTTTCAGTGTCCCTCATTAGGAAAGCTCAAGGCCCAAGCCTACCATATCCATCTTTTTACAAAACAGTTTTGTGACATACCCAAGAGGACCATAGTCTATATGAATTCATTTGGCGAGTCGGAGGTCAGAAAAAGTGCGGTGTTGAAAAACTGGAGGTAATTAATTAACATATTTAACATAACATATTTAATTTAATTGAAATCATTACCGAACGTGGTTATTGATTTCTCTATATGCTTTTTATTTGTAATAACTGCGATCTCTCAGCTCATTTGCTTCAGCAAGAGGCTGCGCTGGAGAGTGGACATGTTGTCACATGTGAGCCACCCACATCAACAGGATGGGAACTCATGTGGAGTGCATGTCATAATGGTACTGAAAACTATAGCTTTAATCTATATAAGTAATGTTTACATTTTTGCCTATTCAGTTTTTAAAGCCTTAGAGGCAGGATGGTAAAATCTAAATTTTTTTTGTAGATTGAACCATTTCAGCAGTAATGCTTTGCTTTGGTTGCTCTGTTTTTTGTTTTTTTTTTTCTCGGGGGGTTAAAAACAAACAAACATTTCTTTGTTAATCTAATTCTTTTTGTTCTTTTTTTTTTTTTTTTCTTCTTCGTCAATTATTAGTTTGCCCAATCTCTCATTGACGGTAAAACACAAGTGGAGGAGTACAACACTGAAATCACAAAGCTCAGGTCCCGACTTTGCCACTACTTATTTTCCTCAATAGGTAAAGATAAAATTAGCTGCCTTCTTTTTCTCTAACATTGGAAAATGTAACTTGTACTTAAACAAATTATATTTTGCAGATCGAACTAGGAAGTGCAGTCAGTGCTGGTGTGTGATTGCAGCCAAAGACCGGGTACACTATGACATGTCCTTAGCCATATAGATTGTTTATATAATGGACTTTGTTCATTTGTTTTTTGTTTGTTTATTTCTTCTTCTTTTTTTTTTTTTAATTCACAGGTGCAGTGCCAGAAATGTGGTGCATACAAGCACATGCGTTGTTCAAAGTCTGTTTGTGGCATCTGTATCTTCTGTGAGAGTAAGTCACAATATAACTAAACAATGTCCAAAAATGTTTAAAGTGAAATTTTTTTTCGTAATTTTGCCTTTGCACACCAGGACTGTGTAATTAAAGTGGACGTTTCAAGATCCAGTTTTTACACAAAACTATTTTAGACATAACTGTGTCGTATTGTGGGGATTTCCCTTCACAATTAAATTGATATAGTGCTGTTTATATCATTCTTCTTTATGTAACAGCACAGTGCAGCACAGCAGAGGGAAAGGAGTTGTGCAGCATAGTGGGTGGCTATACAGGAGGAGCAATAGAAGTAGCCAGTGAAGAATGTCATCAGGGAAAGCATCAGGCAGCGAATGACAAAGGAAAAGTTCCTAAGGGAGAGAACATCTGCAGCAAATCGACAAGTAACAGTGAGATAGGAAGACTGACAGTCAGAGATGAAGGTACACAGACTGAAAGAGATGAAGGTACACAGACTGAAGACAACGAAAAAGAAGCAGAAGTATACGGCACAAGTCTGAGTACAGATAATGCTGCTGCTGATGATGTTGACAGGATCGATGCAGATACAGAATTCCAAACTGATTCAGAAGGAACTAGTACAGTTTACAGAGTGCATGGTCGCTTATCTGTACCAAGCTCAAAAAAGAAAACCTACACAATAACAGAAGACGAGATCAAGCGCAGAATCAACGCAGAGAACATGTCAGTTCATGTTTTCAGAGGTTTGATTGGGGTAGGTATACATTTCGTGATTTTGATGTCACCTGAAATAAATCCGGGTTACTCGTATCAATAAAGTGACAATGTGGCTGGAAATTGTGCATTTGCTGCAACATATACACAATTACACCATGTAAACAAAAGCATTTAACTTTGTGCGCGTGTGTGTGTCTCTCTCTGCTCTTTTGGTGTTTGCACTTTTTCTTTTTTAGGGCCGTAAAGCCAAACTGCCCGCAATGATTCTTGACAGGCCTAAGAAGGCCAAAACTAAAGTAACAGTGTTTAGTGTTCTGAGTGAAGAGGAGGCTGGGGAGCTAGCCCTCGGGTTTGCCGGAAGATCGGCCTGCGATGTCACAACAGACATGGTCTGTAAAGGCATCGACCATTCAAGTGCTGATATGACAAAGTAAGTTAGTAAAACAATATGAAAGTTGTATCTTTTTTGGTATTATTTGTCATTTCCCCGTATTTGGGTTATTGGTGTAACATTGTTAATCTTACTTTCTAATAACAGACAGACTCTTCTCAAAATCCAACACAATCTTAAACATGAGCTGACTGATTCCTCAACCTTCAGTTTGCTGACACACACCTTTGGCCCCGCTGCACTGGATTCTGTCATTTCATTCCTGTGTGAAAAACTTGATCTTGTCTCTTAAATAATGAAACCTTTTGTGTCAGGGGTAGACATTTGTTCAAACACAAGTAAGAGAAATGAGACAACTGCAGACCGACTCAGAGAGTAATTAGAAAACGTGCGCACGGGTGAATGTCTCTGAGAAGACACACACACTGAGCGCAGGCTTGGTTCTTTATTTATAGTGAAAGTAAGTTACATAGTACTTCCTCTTTTAACTGAAAAGGGAGAGGTCAGGCATTATCTCAGCTTATCTGACCTTGCACACATACTGAAAATAACAATGCAGAAGTATATCATGCTTATCTGACATCACACACTAAGGTAAGGAATGCATTATGTTCTCTTTAACAATAAGCTTGGTTATGTGAAAATATATGAACACACAAAATATAAGGCATACTTGGTTAGAATATAAGGCACACTTGATTATATTGTATTATAGAGATTTGGTTATAATGTATAATGTAGAAAATCTCTAACATTTTGTGACTTTTGTTTGTTCTGTAAATCAGAATCTTGAAAATTGTTCATTGTTGTTCTAAGTTTGTGTTAACTATTTGGCAAAAATGATTGGTTCCTAATCCAAACAGCATAATGACTGTTCTAACACATATCTTAAAAATGCTACAAAGAAAGAAAATTATCACGTTTCAATATGAATGTAATTGTGTCACACTCGGTTTGTAGTAGCTTTCCTGTTTTATTTTGAGTTTTGGTATGTTTACACTGTTATTTTTATTTCCCGTGTGTTCGTCTTCCCTTATTAGTTTTACTGTATTTAATTAGTCTGATTTAATAACTTATAATTATTTACTTTCCAGTGTGTATATATGCTCCTCGTTTGGATTATTGTTTGTTTGAGTTCTGCCTGTCTTTTCTATTAAAGATTTGGACTTTTGGACTATTAGTGGACCTCGTAGGTTTTTATTCTGTTCAATTGGTAATTGACTGGGTTTAATTTAGTGGCCTGGAAAACAGGCCGGAGGGGTCTGGTCATTTTAACCCCCTAAGACCCGAAATCTTCCATGGCATGCATTTTTAATTTCTCTTTGATATTTGGGCCGATTGGAACCCGATGAATGTAAAAAGAAAGAATTACCAGGTTTTGTTTTTTTTACCTAATTTTTGTTTCTGAGAAAAATGAGAGCCACATATGAGGACATTAATTTGAAATTGCGATAGAACAGTTGCAGTATAATGTCCTCATAACTGTATATCAGGCACTTGTTGATCAAGATTTAGTATTTTGGTCTAAATAACCCAAAATGTGATGTCCACATGTGTGGACGCCAGGCTGGAGTAAAGTGTTAGAGCTATTTATACCTATGTAAACTTTTATACACTGGTTTTTACCTGTCTTGTTTCAGAAAGGTTTAAAAGGGTGATGTCCACAGTTTATTTGTTTATTTATTTGTTTGAATTCAACATATTTTATTAAAGTAATTGAGCTTGAACACAGAAAAAACTGAATCAAATAATCATAAAATCAAATCACTTGCACTATACTGAAGTCTAATCTACTCTGAGCTAATGCCGGTTTCCAACACTAATGATCGGGTGAAGGAGAGAGATGAGGGTGTGCACGGCCACTGGTGCTCTTATCCCTGTTCTTTGTGATACAATCCAACAGGAAAGCAGTCAAACCCTTGGACATTAGCCAAGTTAACGTTCACAAATATATACACACAGAGGAACTCTGAGCCCCAATGTCAGCATTAGCACAAACATGCCACTTCATACCAAATCTCAGTGTGAGGTCAGGTGTTAGTCTCATTCCATTATTCTGGCTATATTTTCTTACTCATTACTATTAAACTTATACTTAAGACTAACTATTAACAAAATCACACCCCAATAACTCTGTTATTACACTTTGTATTTAATCATAAAAAGGCTGGCTGTTGAAACCTTTTACTTCTATTTTGTATGAGCCAGGATTCTCAACAGCTGATACTCTATGTCCAAAAAGTGACAGGTATCGTTTTATGGAGCAAAAAACTTAAGAGCGCATATTTTATAAATAATACCAACAATTACAAATGCAGACCTTTAATAGTTATAAGTAATCCTTTATTTATAATGCATAGCAATATAAAAATAGTAACATATGAAAATATTACAATGGGCACAGATGAATTTGTATCAAAAACAGCAACCAAGCCAAAGTAATGAATAACACACATAAATAACAACTGCTTGAGAGACCAAACAATTTCTTTTCATCTGTTCCTTGGCAGAAAGTTAAGACAGCTATTCAGCTTTAGGTTTCAATAAACAGAAGTAATGGATGCAGTCCCTTTGAAATGTCACACAAAAGTCTACTTGTGCATATACTTAGCTTTAACTCTTCTCTTTTTTGTTTTGTATTCCAAAAGGTTTTCATTTTCTCCATAGGATGTCTCTCTTTCAGTGGTTATCGACTGTTCACATTCATTTTCAGACTGCTGGAATGTCGATGCTGGCCGAACGTTTCTTGCTAGAATACAATGGCCTAATTTTGCGTGCATTATCTGTCGTCTTTATTTCGTACTGGCATATACTTTTGCCTACTTGTTTTGTTTTTAAGACATTTGTATGCAGTTCATCTATCATTGCAGTAATACCCTCTGGAATGAATGCCCACTGTTTAACTGTGTCTAAAACAGCATTTAGTTTTCCAACTGCATCTTCTGTGCATTTTTTGTCTGTGCTTTCAACTACAGGAGTGTCATTCAAAGTTGATAGAGGACTTTTCAGAGAGTTTTTCATTTGTTTAAAATGGCTACAAGCCACCTTCAGGCAAGCACATGTGTTATAGTGAGAGAACGTACAACAAGTGCACTGAAGTGTTTCAGCCGATGCAAAAAAACACAGATTTCCAAACAAACTTGGCATTTTTATCACTTTCAAGTCCTCACAGTGTACAAAGTAATGCCTTTCTTTCACTGCAATTCTTGCCAAGGTCTGTTTCCATGTTTGGATAGATGTCATTGTCAGCCTCTGCTAATTTTGCAAGTAACACTAGATGCTTGCAAAGAAGTCCTCGTAAGCCATATGTACAGTTGCAGTAGGACTCAACAGGGCAGACATCATACACCATGTCTTCTCTTGACTCAGATGGGACTTGATATGCATTAACTCGATGGCTGTTCTTGACTGTAATTTTAAGAGCCCAACCACTTTCCATCAGTCTTGAAGCAGAGTCTGAAACTTGAGACAAGGTGTCAGCAAACCTGTTTTTCATGCGGCCCACATCTTGCAGGGTTTTTATGACTGAGAAGTAGTCAGCCTTCCCTAGGAGCACTTCAATCAGATCATCCAGACGCCTATTCTTGTAGCCAGATAAAAACTGGTATTTCAGGCGGTGGAAAAATCTGAAAAACAGTTATTTGAAATGATTAGTAACTGTAATTGAAGGAATTTAAAGTTTTAATCAAGACTGTATTATTTTTTAAAAAATTGGAATACCTATTGCGCACGTCTTTTATAAAGGAATGCTCTGTGCCGGTTTAGCTGATTTAGGCAAATCCACCTACTCTGTTTTTTGTTGTGATAACATAAAAAACGCTGCTAGAATTTAAAGGATTTGCCTAAAACCTGTTCTGGCAATGACATGACGAACCTACTCAGTTTAGCCTCTTGGATTAAAGCATAATATCTTTTTTTCAGCAATACAATTGAATGAGGTCAAAATAATAAATCATACCTTTCAATCACATTGTTTGTTTCAGAACGAGCGTGACTGAAGCGACGGCCGTAGTCACACCACATGTGGCCAATGCCTTCCCAGTGCTTCTGAAAATACTGGCACACCAAAGGGTATTGCTTAAATGTCTGGCAGAACTCTGCTGATGTGGCTTTAAAGTCGTCCTCCTAAGAGAATTGGATGCAACAGAATATATTTCAATCCATTTAACAGACCTATTGAAATCTTTAATATTATGTATTGAAGCCCTTTTCCTTTTATTGAATAACATTAAGAATTTTAAGTTATTAATAATATGTCGTGTTTTTGTATTAAGAAGCAATTATTTCTTCCCTTACAATGGCTAAGAAGGAACACTAAACCTATAAGCATATTTGGTTTCAGCATCTGTCTGTGAAAGAATCCCACTCACAAGTTCTACTGCACAGTGGGTGACACAATGATGTTCTGCACAGCTTAAGTACTTGTTTTGATAAGCAAGATAAGAAGCCAGTTTTAGAAATTGTTTCAAAAATCTATTTTGTATCTCTCTGTAACTTTTTTTAGCAACTGAAAGTTATTATGCTCTTAGTGTAATCAAGAAATCAAAATGTGAAATAGATAAATTACACTTACAGATGTGCAAGCTTTCAGCTTACAAAAGAAAGAAATGATTTAATTTCTCTTTTGGGTGTTAGAAAGCCCATGGACCCCGGACTCTGATTTTGAAAGCCATCGATTAACAGCCTGTGAATGTAAGAGAAAAAAAGTTAATCTGGAGAGAGAGACAGAGGAGCAGCTGTACAAAAAGCATAAAAGAAAGCTGACGTCCAAAAATAACTTTGTCACTCACTGGACAAGAGGACCTGTGCATTACAGAAATCAACCAGGCAAACATATTTTTAAATGTCAAAAAGAGCTTTGGGAAGCAGCCACCAGAAGATGAGTGCACTGTGGTCTTAAATGGATGGACATAGTCACTCAACATTTTATCCCTTTATATTCATTAACCTGAGTAGGTGAATATCACAATGAGGCAAATCATAACAACAGGACCCTGTTGTAAAAATGTGTTTCAGGTGCATCTTAGACAACGTGAAAAGAAAACAATGTGGTTTACCTGCAAGACATGGTACCAGCATAGAAGGATAGCTGACTCTGGAAAAACCTTCTGCAAAGCATTTATTTCCACAAAGTCTTTGTCAACCATAAATGCTCTACAGAAAAAAAGAAAACACTAAATGAGATTAAACAGTATGAAAATGTTTTTGCTATCTCAAAGCACCACTTCAATGCCAAATTAAACATTTCAACTCACAAGTAGATGTATAAAATACTGCATACAGCCTATAGGAATAACTTTAACAACTGGAAAGGAAAGTTTTTTGCAGCCCATGCTGCAGCTATAGCATTAGATTCTGGCATGTTATAACTTTTTTGAAAAGGAATTATTTCAAAATTAATAGCTGTCAATGTATTATTTACCTCGGGGAAGTTGGGAAATGCTCACAAACTATTCCAAGAACAGTTTCCAGGGTTTTCTGACTTTCGTTGCTGACAATAGCATAGGCCACAGGGACTCCATGCCCATGATCATCTCTTACAACAAGTGTGAATAAGGGAAATGAATACTGGTTAACGCAGTGCGTGGTGTCAACAAATACTAACTGTTTTGCATAGTTCTCCATGTTTGATTTCATTACAGGTGTCTGCAAAACAATCATTAGTTCTTGGTCAGATGTGTATGGTTGATAGAAGAGAACATGTTCTTGATGTTTTCCATTAAGTAAGGTATGTACACTTTGACTGTCTCCACAGTTAAAGTGCTTCTTCCTCATCATGCAGGTTCTAACACTGTCAATGTCACGTGGTGTGACAAAATGCTCTCTGTTGTGAAGATCTCTGTGTCCATGTTCTTTGGCCCATTTATGACATTCGGTTAGTATGATGGCTGGCTTAGTTCCAAGGGAAAGCAGTTCCTCAATCTTCCTCCTCAAATCACTGGAAATATTGTTGAAATGTGCGTCTTTTGGGTCCGAAGGATCATGCCCATCATGCTTATCATATGTATGCTGCACGATGACTGTGTGGTCTTTCCAACATTTGAGTACTTTAAATGAAACATAGGCCTTACAGCCCACTGCTCTGTAGCTGTTTCGACTTTTTTCCCCAGCTCTGATGCAGTTGAATTTGTAATAGTCTCTTTTCCTGTCTTTACCTGAGGCAACATTTAAACATTTATAATGTCCATGAAGGGTTAATGAGTTCAATTTTTCTAACACAACACTGAATGGGTCCTCCTGGCATTGTGACACATGCACACAAAGTTGTGTGTCTTTTCCAGTTCTTTTTTTTTCGTCATTCAGAACACTTCTTCTAATTATATCGTCCATTTCTGGTGGAAAAATAACGAAGGTTTAATTAGTCAATATTCATTAATTCATTTTAACTTGTTTTGGGGGTTTTTGCAATACAATGTAAATATTAAATATAATATTAAAAAAATATATATATAAAATAATATAAAACAAACAGGGGCTAAAAGAAGCTAAACTTTCATATGGTATGTCTCTGGCAACTTTAACATGATGTCCCAGGGACAACATCTACACGATGTCCCAGGGCAACTTCTACATGATGTCCCAGGGACAACATTTACGCGATGTCCCAGGGACAACATTTACGCGATGTCCCAGGGACAACATTTACGCGATGTCCCAGGGACAACATCTACGCGATGTCCCTGGGACAAATTTGTAAATTTCTGGATTACTGTTAATCTCCATAGAATCAAGAACTCATGTCCAGTTTCACAGCTATGGACCAGTTAATTATGTTTCCAGGTGATAGTTTGATTCATAGATTCAGCACACAACCATAAGTCTAGGCCTTTTAGTCCAGATTCTCTTCACTTATGTTTGTAAAATGATCAGGGAAGCTACTGCAATTTTGCCTGACCCAACCCCCGGGCCACGAAACACCCAAAAAGTTGGGGAACGCTGGTCTAGAGAACACTGGTTAGCTAATGCTGTCGTCAAGTAGCCTATCGCTAGCAAACAAACAGCAAGCCAAGTGAGGAACATATGTATAATGCTTACCGTTTATTAAAGGAAAGTATCCTAAATTGACTTCAAATTCGGCGGACAGGCGAATTGACTTCAAATTCGGCGGACAGGCGGCGGTTTTTCGCTTCTTCACTTGTATTTCGAAATACTCGAAGGCGGGTATTTCGAAGTCGCAAAGGAATGACGTCACAAGAAGGTGATTGGTCACTTGCAATGTTGAACCTGGAACAACATTAATTATGATGATGTGGGAACAATGCTGACACGAGGAAATCAGATCGTCCGAGGTTTTCGGACCAATTTTGTGTTCTCCATTCTTTAAGCACCGGTTTGAGCACCGTTTAAGCACCGGCACTGTTTCAAAAGTACCGGTTTGGCACTGGTATCGGATAAAACCTAAACGATACCCATCCCTATCTGTGACAGGCAGCAAGTAACAAAGAGCCTAAAGATGCAACTTAAATTGAGTTCTTTATAAGTTATGTGTAGGCAACACTGGTTCATCCCTTGAGTTTGGTGTCTTTTTAATGATTTAAAGGTCAGTGTTAAGTAGCTAAACCAAAAACAAAAAAAACATTCCTCTGAAAATGGTCAGGTACAAGGACTTGGCTGAAAACGAGTTATCAAAAACAAAAAAAAAGCAGCCAATGTCCAAAGAAAAGCTCTGAAAGACCTTCAGAAATCTTGGAGAACTACTGCTCAGGAGCACTTTTACAAAAGCCTGGCTCCTTGGAAGAAAAACATAAAAAGATGAGGTGAGGCTCAAGACCTTTACACAGTTCTGTGTTTTACAATCCAATAGACACCAGCCTCCCAACTACCTACATAGGATATGCTAAACAAACAGTATTACAGCATATGAATTTGAGTAATATTGAAAAAATAACTATTTGAACCTCGGGGGGCATTCAGTCATATGTGACAAACTCGATCCCATACTTGCTGTCAGAGAAGCTTTAAACATGTACAACAGAGTGAGACAGCTTCTGCAAAGAGTAGAGTATTTTCTCAAAAACATTTTGGGGTTTCCACACAGAGCGAGAGGGTCAAACAATCAGAGAGTCCCAGTCAAAGTCGTCCTGGATCTCCTCACTGTTGCTGTGCAGATTCTTTAGTGGGGGACGCTGTCGTGGCGTCATCGGCTGAGGATGAATCCCAGCTGAGAAGGAAAAAAAAAGAGGACACATGGACTGAGTATATAACAAGAAGGAAGTGAGAGAATGTCAAATCATATTTTTCTATCTAAACAACTTCTTTTAAACAGACAAAACCTGCTGTCCAGATTTATAACAATTTCTGTTCAATCTTAGGAGAAAAACTGTTTTTAATTCAGTGTTTCCATAAATAGCTCTCATAGCAGAAAAATGTCACTGATCTGGAAGATTATTCTAAAACAGGCTTGGGGAAAATATGAACCCATCCTGTCTTATTTCATAAAAGTAAAGAAGAAAATATGTTTTTAAGTCCAGGTCTCACCGGCTGTGCTTGCAGGCTGTGTTAGCTGTGGTCTCTGAAGACCTGGTCCCTGCATGGGCAGAGCCCGCCGCGGTGGTTGTGCACCATTGGCAGGGGGAGCTATTGAAGAGTAGGGAAGGGGTGAGGGCTGAGTGAGGCTGGAGAGGGTAGGGGGTGGGTTGAAGTTAAAGGCTGGTAAGGGTTGAGGGGCACCAGGGGCTACAGGGGAGTTATTCCCAGGGGTGATCATGCCTTTCTGAGTGAAGAAGCGGTTCAGAGAGTCGCAGAGGGAAGTGAAGACCGCCGGGTCCAGAGCCCAGTCGCAGAGCTCTGCCTGTCTCATGCTCTGAACAAGGTCTGCAAATATAAAATGAAACAGCAGATCAGAGCACGAAGGTCCAGTCTGTGGCTTTTTAAGAACAATATGAAACATCACAGGTCTTTCTTTACAAAATACAGAAAAGCTTTCAATGGATTGGATTGATTGTTTAGTGTGCATGATGTGCTTGTCTAACTTCTAAAGAGTCAGGCCGCCCAAATGACAATAAAAACACTGGAGGAATATAGCTACGACAACTCTTGTTTCTTGGCTTAATAATAACTTGCACACAGTCTGCAGACAGCCATTTTTCACAGCAGCCATTTAACATGAAACAGCCTTTCAGTCAGGTTGAAGTCTGACTGAACCTTGGTTCTTCATTCATAAGCTGAGTTGTCATGTTCTTTTTAGAGGGAAGACTCTTTCTCCTGGCAGCTCTTCTAAACAAGCCATACTTGTTCAGTGTTTTTCAGATTTTACAGCCGTGAACTTTAACATTTAACATCCTGAGGCCAGTAGAGCCTGAGATGTAGTTCTCAGAGTTCTTGAGTCTTGCACCTGGGGGGGGGGGGGGGGGGGAGGGGATTTGCTGGGACATCCACTTCTTGGAAGTTTGTGAGATTGACTGAATGTTTGATTAGGATCAGTTAATCAAGTGTATTTGATTAAAAGTGTAGGGATGATATTTATCCTATGGAAGTTGTAAATGTGTGCATGGTTTTTCAGAGGACTCTTTGCAATCTTTTGTTTTCCTGCCAATGTACGTAGCACTGAAACATGTCTGTGTTTAACCACTATTTCATGTAAATGGTCGCAGTGAAAGAGGACTGTAATCTAGGACAATAATTACTTTTACTAATCAGCTGATCATTTCTGAAAAATTGCCTAATCTCCTTTTTATAGGCCTGCTGTGAAATCTTCTAACTGCTCGCTTTATGTAGCCATCACTCCAAAATACAAAACTAAATACTTCAGTGTTACATGTGACAAAGATAAAGGTGAAACCAGAAAAGACTAAATAAATAATAATAATAATAATGATTAAATTAAATGATGAATTAATGATCAAAATGACTGAATTCCAATCACTCTATTAACTGGCTGATTAAACATTTTTACCCATGTCCTCACGACTCTAAACTCCACAGATCTATGAACCCTGATGATTGATTAATGTGCCCATTTAAACAAGAACAAAACAGACCTGGGTGACCAGTGAGGTCTATGTTTGCCCAGTCTAAGTTGCTGGCAATGCGGAAACTCTCCTTCAGAGAATCTGGGTTACTGAACCAGTCAGCTGGCACCGCTACAAGTGGAAGGCAAGAAGGCAACTTTAGAAGCATTGAACTTTTATACAGTTTATGCATTTCTGGTTTGAGAAAGTCGCATGAGACTTACTTAATTGTGAAATGCGCTCAGTGTCGGCAGGATGTGCAGCTGGTGCAGCCAATGCAGGTGGTGCAATTTGTGCGGTTGCAGGATGGGGGGACATGGGTAGCAGAGTTGGAGTGTGAAGTGGGGTAATGTCATTATTTGGGATCACCAGGGGAACTATATCCGCTGGAAAGAAAAGAGGCAATTCCTTCAATCCATCTATGCAGAATCTAAACTGTACAGTGTCAAAACACAGATACACACATGCCACTTACACTGCGAGCCTCCCCTCTCGCGCACTGTCCTGAACAGAGACTTGAAAGACGCATACAGATCAAGTAAGTTGAGCTCGTCAAAGGTGAAACGCAGCAAGGGATCAGTAGGGGGGTTTACTGAAACGACGGGAGGGGCGACGGCTGATGATGGGACAGTCAGTTCGGATGAGTGATTGGGTCCCGAGACGATGCAAATGGGAACAGCTGTCGGATCAGGCGCGCAGGAGAAAGCGGGAACAGACACAGGGTCTGAAGTCACAGGAAAAGACAGCGCAGCGTCAGAGAAGGAGGGAGCAGCTGGAGACGCTGTAGACATGTTGGCAGGAGCCAGAGGTGTAGCAGAAGCAGGGGGGATGGAGAAAGTGGGGCCAGGTGGGTGAGAAGGTGGGAAAGAAGTGATGGATGACATAGGGGCTGCAGGTGGGAGCACCGCTGATGGCGAGACGGATGGATGAGGGACAGGGAGACTGGAGACAGAGGTGGGCATGTAGGGAGATGGTTGCTGTAAAGATAAGAATAAGGTGTTATGAAGAGCAAGGTGTTGTTTAATTAAAGTAAACCTTATAAAAGGAGTGAGAAAGTGACTGTACTTTGCATGGGGGAGGAGAGAGGGAGGCAGACTGTGGTGACTGCTGCTGGATGCCTCCAAGTGACTCTGAGTTAAAGAGCTGTTGGTCTGTGTGTGAAGCTGATTGAGGCTGACGAGGAGAGAGCCCCGTCTCTGCTTTTAGTTCCTGCAGTTGAGGAACCTGTAACAGCACAGCATAAATACTTTCAACAGCAACAAAAAAAAAAGTTGTCAATATCCTGCAGGCTAATATATATATTAAATGTTAAATAAGACTGAGCACCTCCACTACAGCCAGAAATTACCTCCTTTCAAAAAAAAAAAACCAACTCCCTTTTGGCTCTCAGCTTTTATCAAAAAAGAAAGTTTGCTCAGTCTAATCTTAAAACTAGAGATGCTGTTTGTCTCCTAAATCCAAACTGGGAGTTGGCTCCACTGGGGAGGGGCCCGGAAGCTGAACTTTTAAAGACCCGGGGAAGCACATTGGTACACTTCTTTTCATAGGACGTAGCCATACCAAAACTGATATCTTAGTCCATCTTAATGTTCTCACACATTGCAAATAATGGCATAATTAGAAAAATGTGGCGGTTTTAATAATCTGCCACATGCTTGAGGTTTGGTTAAGAGTTTTAAGCGTTAATGGGCTATAATTTACATCTGTGTTTGCACTTTATGTGGTCTCATTATGTATTTGACAGGTGGAGAATAAAGGTTTGTCACAAAAAAACACCCCGAAAACCAAAAACATACATCCTCTCTCTCCTCGTCCTCTTCAGGATAGGAACGTTTAGGTGCCCTCACTTGATGTCCGTCTGAAGGTCCATCCATTGTCCAATAGGAACCCTGGAAAGACACCACAGGTTTGTGAACTCATGCTCTTTTTTTTAAACAGTCATCAATCTCAAATGATGAAAACTCCAACAGTAGGTAGAAGTAACTCACCTTGCCAGGGTCGTTCTGCGGTCGAGGAACTTTCCTGAAGCATTTATTAAGGGACAGATTGTGTCGAATGGAATTCTGTTGGGAATGACATGTGTCAGGAATGTCCAGTAAAGCAGATGTTACACTGATTACACTTTAGTGACATATTATTACTGCTCGCCCACACTGATAATATGTTGTAGCTTACTTTCCATCCGCGGCCCGCCCGGCTGTAGTAGGGGAAAGTGTCACTGATCCAGGTGTAAATGTCATTTAAACTCAGTTTCCTCTCAGGTGCAGCGGCTATTGCCATGGCGATTAGAGTAGCATAGCTGTGAGGGGGTTTCCCTTTACAGTTAGAAGGGGAGGGGTCCGGCACTGAGGGTAGAAAGTCTCCTTTCTCCCTCCCTCTGTCTTTTTTCTTTTCCTTCTCCCCTCCTCCTCCTCTCTCTTTCCCAGAGCGCAGGCTGCTGATTCCCAGCTGGGGCAACCAGTCAATACTGGTAAGACTGGAGTCCAAGTCAGAGGACATTTTTCAGTTTTAGTTTGTTTTGTTTTTTTCTCAGTCCAGGCTCTGAAGGATCAGAAGAGAAAGTACTGGATCAACAAGTCTTTTTACATTTTGCTTACTCTGAATATAGTAGGCAGTCAAAACACTGAGCACTCCCACAGAGGATTTCCCTCTGCCTGTAACTGTGTCAGCAGTCCTGTTCCTGTACTTCCCAACTAGCGTCTATTACACACCAGTAAGTTCAGACAGAAGACACTTTGTGCTGCTCGGGAAACTTTCCACTCACCAGCAAAGCCATAGCATGACTATAGGTACATATGTTTGCCAATTCCAACTACTTGTGTTGTTTTCTGAGAAGGAAGAATGACTTACTTACCTCTGTATGGTCACTCGAGGCCCAAGGCCTTCAGAAGTGTTAATGGCTTATGTTGTCATCAGCTGTGCACAGCTGCTAACAAACTGCTGTACGTCCTCTCCTTCAGGTCTCTGTCCTCAGCATGTCGGTCCCCGCAGGGCTGCAGTCATACCTTCGGCTAGTGAAAGTTTGTGTAACTTTGGAGAAATATACACACAAAAAACTTATCCGACAGCTTCCTTTTTCGCTCTCCCTCCCTCTCTTTGCTTCCCCTCCCTTTCTGGTTTACCAGAATTACGTCACTCACTCCTCCTCCTGCGTGATATCACTCTATGCACCGCCTCTGGGAGCTGGTTCCACCTCTTTACTCTTTCACCAGCCTTTTCTCTGCCTGTCAGGTTCTGGTTACAGATAATGCACCTGAATTTTCCACTAAGACAAGTCCAAGCTGTTATGCAAGGTACAAGGGTCTGATTCATATACACAAACACACACAGAGCAGATTTAAAGTAGCAGCATCGCTTTATTGGTACAGCTCTTTACAGTGGGACACAATGGTAGGACATGGGTCTCTTTACAGAGCGCTGAAGAAAGCAAGGAGGCCGGTGTCAGGAGACGGATGCGCCAGAAGCTTCTGAATCTGTCAACACAGTTTACGACGTGGGTTAGTCATGTAATCGTATAAATTTTGGCATGTTCACACGCGCAAAAACAGGTGTCTGATTGCTGCACCCTTTACAACAAAAGGTCAGTGGGGATAAGTCGCAAATTATTACCACTCACAACAGCTTATTGTGTGTGTGTTTGTGTGTGTGAGAGAGTGGGGGAGAGCGTGCATGGGCCATTTCTGTTGCACCTGGTTTTTGTTTGTGTTTTTGTCTGTTTTGTGTGACTTTAATGTTTAGCTCTGTTTGAATTTTCCCTTTTTTTTTTTTTATTCAGCCCCTGAATGCCAAAACATTATCTTATGCATGTCTGAGCATAGACATCATCAAACATTTAAACTGACATGCTGTATCACTGCAAGAAAAGAATAAAGTAATTTTGAATTTGATGATAGCAAACTGTCTCCAAAAAGCTGGGATGAGGGAAAACAAAGGGTTGGAATTAAAACAGCTGGAGGAACATTTTGCAACTAATTAGGTTTACTGGCAACAGATTGAAGTGTATTTCTTTTTTCTCACCAAAGAAAAGGATTAAAAAAAACATTAAAGGAATTTGTGTTAATATTGTAGTTATTGTGTAATTACTTTAATAATGATGATATAAACACAGAAATGTGTATTTTGCTCATTTTTTTGTTTGGTTTTCTTTAGGGGGTTAAGCCTGTTCAGTGTCTGTTTTGTACATTGACCACCAACTGTTTATGGAATCTAATATGTGTTGACTGAATAAACTAAGCTAAACAATACTGAGTCAGGAGGGCGACAGGAAGCATCTGTAGCAGGTACCTCCTTGAAGTTGGGGTGTTTGGCATCTTGAACCAGCTGCAGCAGAACAGCCTCTGTGGTGGTGAGGTATGCTCCGCTCTGTTTCAGTCGTGACAGAGCAAACAAACGATCCGTTTGGCTGAGGGAAGTGAAAACGTTATAGTAAAGTGCACATGTAACTTCCCCAAGGCACACTCATTCCGTGTGTGTGACATCTCTTACTGCAATGAAAAAATACTGTTCAAATACACCGATACCTTCTGGATGACACGGCGTCAGCTACAATATGAACCTCTATCCCCTTCTCGAGCAGATCAAAAGCTGTGCACTGAGCAAAAGACAAGGAGGAAAGTTTTCTATTTGTCAACTAAAACTGCAAACTCAGTCAAACACAGTTACAAAATTACATATTTATGTTACTTAATGACAGTGTAATAAATTAATAATCACCTAACATCATTACCTCCACCACTCTGTTTTTGTGATTAAAACTTAACACTTAGCCGACATTATAAAGATACAATATCTTGCATGCATCCAAGTGCACCTTAAATTATTATATTTATGTCATTTCTGCAGGTCACAGATAAACTGCTTGTTGCTTCTTTTGTGGAACAACTGATAAGACACATACTGATGTGACATGCATTGTTTGTGCATGTTAGAGAATCCAGTTGAAGACTAACGTCTCCATATAATTGTCTCCTGATAACTACAACTATGCTTCGCATATAAAATATACATTTGAAAAATATGAAAGAGTTGGTGCCTCATTGAATAATTGTATGCTCAGAATAACAGATACTGAATGTCACTCTATTCAAAATACCCAAGTCAATGGAAAGATTTTGTTTCGTTTTAACGGCGCAGATGCTGAATCCCATTTGTGTCTTACAGCGATACAGGCGTGAGCCTCTATTCCACACAGTATGGCTTGTTTGGGGTTCCCCAGGGCCTCCAGCTCCTTCTGCACCTCCTCTATCATCATGGTGAATGAAGTTTTAGCATGGGCCTTTAGGTCCTCAGCTCCCAGCTCTGGTACTGTGGGCCCAAGACCTTTAGGATATTGCTCTGTCAAAATGGGGGGGATGCCCAGGATACGACTGGCCTGTCAGAGAAGAGGAGAAACCTGGCAAATCTGATTCAGACTCTCCAAATTATTCATCCTCGACAACTGTGCTGATGAGGAGAACCAACCTGGAGCAGTCTGGCTGCATTGCTGACAATGTTGGTGAACTGGAAGATGTTGGGTCTGAACTTCTCCTGCATATCGCACAGGAAAAGCACTGCATCCTTGGTGGAGAGCCTGCCAATGTTTGCCACTACAAGAGCAAGGTCACAGAAGGCATTCAGGTAGATTTAATACCATCTTGTACTATCATCAGAGAGATTTGAAGTAAAATTTATAAAGGTGAAACTTTATAAGTTTTATAGCTTACAACTGTAGCACAGCTGCTTGTTGCAGTCTTTAACCATTATTTGGACAATCGTAGACTCTAGCTAACCTGTCAGCATGAGTCTAAAATGGTGCGTTTTCTTCCTTGTAGGACATTATTTCCTTCTTTGATATTGCACTGTTTTGATAACAAAGGCACCAGTGACAACTCAAAAATAGCTAGACTCAAAGGAATTTGCTAAGATCATGGCTCGTTTTAGCGAATTAAAGCATAAGAAATGTCACTTACTCTTGTTGCTTTAATAGTCCAGAGGTGAGGTAGAGAGTAGTGGGTAACAGGCTGAAGGGGACTGCAGAAACTTTAACTGTCAGGTTAAAGTATTATTTCCCATGTGACGTCGCCTGTGTAAACCAAATAAAATATTTACATGTCTTACTTGTAATAGAAAAAAGAACGACCGAATTTAATATTGCAGACAAAATTGCGTATATGTAATCATATTAACTAATAATAAATAAGTATATTTGTTATTAAAGAGTTAATATATTAGCATCTATAGTCGGATGTAAAAAATAAAAACTAACCTAGCACGAAGCTAAGAAGACCACGGAGTTCAACTTCGGCTTCAGCCTTTCTTTGACAGGCGCTGCCTTCCTGGGAGCGATTATTGACCAATAGTATTGCGAGCTGTAGAGATTGACGCTTCTTTTGCGCCAATAGCCGCCGCTGCTGAGCAAACGTTGAGGTGGTTGGAAACCATAAAGTAACCCGGAGTGGTGAACCAAAGATGTCTGACACTGCAGAGTCCCCAACAGAGACGCAGAAAGAAACACAGCCGCCGTCAGACGACTCGACGACAAATGACGAGAAGAAGAAAAGTAAGAGAGCGGAAAATAACTTCTCAGTTACGGGAAAACAATTGTGTTTCTGATGACTGTTGCTAATGCTAAAGAAAACACATCCGGATGTGTGACGTACAATATGATTGACAGTGAAAGTCGGCCACTAGGGTGGAAGCATGTTCTCTCTTCAGCCAATAAGCGCGTCGTTTTCTAGCAAGTGGTACTGCCGGTTTGGGGAACAGCTGAAGCTAATGCTAATAAACATTACATGTATTTTGTATTCTTATATGTTACATAGTTCACAGAAAGTCTCTGTTTTGCCATATTTGATCAAATATACTAACCAGTCGTCTCAATAGCAACATATTCTGCGTGCAAATGCAACGAGGATCTTAAGGAGCTACACTTGGCTCAAATCTCTTAAAATGTCACAAAATCCATGGAGCTGAAAATCTGGGATATGTTAAGAAGAGAACATAAACTAGAATATATAAAACTTGCATGGTGTGCCTACGACTGTGAGTTTAAACCTAATAAAATAGTTTATAGAGTCGAATCCTGGACTGCAAAAGGAATAACAACAGCTACTACTGATCTTCTGATCTACACAAAGGGGAAATTAAAAGGCTTTGAAAGATTGATATCACTTTATAATATGACCTCTAAAAACATAACTTTTTCTGTTGGCTCCCGATGTGCGATTACTTTGAACATACCACTAAAAATAGAACATTCCATCTCAATTCATAATTTTTTTTTACATTTGCTGCTCAACTGTCTCCATTTGCCTAAAAATGTTAAGCTCCAAAGTTTTCATATATATACAAACCACTGCTGTTAAAATATTAGCTTCATAAATCAAATACTTTTAAAGATATATTTGTTTTAATAAATTGTCCATCAATCCACTCCCAGGATACTCACTTAGGCGATGTTTGAACATCGAAAAACTATAAAAGATAAGCCAGATGTTTTCACTGGCCTCTCTTGCCATAAAAGTCAGTCAATATCTGTAGTTTGGGACTGATCTAAAAAGATCTGAATATTTCCTTGTTCTACAAAAAACAATTCAAGCAGTTCAAAGTTCCATACTAAGAACATACTAATGAAAGTAATAATAATAGGTAATAAGAGACAAACAGCAACTATTTTTGAATGATATATAGCTAATGCAAAATAAAATGACTATAATACTTTTTAACATGAACTTCTTAGTCACAAAAGGGAAGAAAATGCTACTTTCCTTCAACCTTCCTGCTGGATTTACCAGAAATATGAGTAGACAGTCTAATGAACAAAATTAGGAGTTTGCAGATGTTATATCAATTATAACTACGGAAATAACGTTAAATATATGCATATTTTTCATTTTTGAGACCTACTGCACTGGAAACATTCAAGAGTAAAGAAAATAAGAAAAGTAAAGATAATAACTCACTTAACCTGCGTAGTTTTGCAGGACTAATTTGCACAAATACCACAACAGAAATTTAAATTAAAATGAGGTAAAGAGACAGCTTAGTCTGTATGTAGCCAGACATCTAATTTCAATTTTGCAATACCCTGCCTAAAATTTAATGAAACAAATGAATGAGGTCATAGTAACTTATAACTAGATTTTAGTAATTGAATTAGATCTGGGTGTTGAATGTTGTTTATATTACTATTAGAGGTTATGTTTAAGCTTAGGCACTGTTTGGGTTTTTTTTGGGGGGGGGGGGTTCTGCCCTTCAGAAAAGCTGATGTGAAAGCACACGAAGACAAGAAGTTAAAGGCGGTTATTATGCACATTCCACATTAAACACATCACAAAAAATAACAACACCTAGAGCAATATGAAATGTGTTTGATATTTGTTTGATATTTCACCAAAACACTATTGGGGGAAAATATTACAGTAACATTTTTGAACTCTGTGCAGCACTGGCTTAGTTGCATAGGTAGATGTTTACTTGGGATGAGGGTTTGCCTTTACAGTGTTTTTGTTTTTCCACCATGGTATAATGTAGTGTCTATGCATCAGTGACTGCACCTTCCCAGAAATTCCACTGTAAATTCAAGTTGAGATTTGCCTGTGCCAGTCGGCATTGCAACAATGTTGAATAACTTTCAGTTTTGTTTTCTTCATTTTTATAGTCGATGTGCTGTTGAAGGCAGTGGGAGACACTCCTATAATGAAAACAAAGAAGTGGGCAGTGGACAGGGGGAGAACAGTACAGTCTCTTTCACAATTCATATCTCGCTTCCTCAAGCTTGATGCCAATGAACAACTAGTAAGCATGACATTTTTTTCTACCAGCTTGTTAATTTTTGAAGTCTTATAATGGACATGATTTAAAAACCAATTATGAAAACTAAATCTTTTTTTTTCTTTTCTCAGTTCATCTATGTTAACCAGTCTTTTGCCCCCTCACCGGATCAAGAAGTAGGGGTCCTCTTTGATGTGAGTGTAGTTTTAAATGGGGCAGCACACACAGACATACAGTTTATCAACAACATTATGTTCCCTGTTGTTTTATTAATTTAATAGCGCACAGTCTGGAGTTACAGACCGAGTTGGTCTTCACTGAAATATTACATCAGTAGCACTAGTGTTAGGCAAGTATTTAACTGGGTCCAAACTTCTTTGGACACTTCTTTTTGCCTCTGTACATCAGCTCAATTAATTTTTAACTCAAACCATCAAAATGTGACTAAAGTGCAGACTTTCAGCTTTAACTCAAGAGTTTTTTTCTTTTTGTTTTTGTTGTTTTTTTAATACAGAATCCATTGTCAGAGGCGCAAAATTAATTGGACAAATGAACATCATTTTAAATATAAGTATTGTTTTTAGTAATTGAAAGAAAATCCTTTGTAGTCAGAGACTGCCTGAGCTCTAGAACCCAGAGACCTCACTAAATGCTGCGTTTCCTCTCTTAAGCGTTTTGACCTTTACTGCAGCCAGTTGCTGCTTCATTGTGGTTCTCTCCACAACCAATAACTGAAAATCTGCTCTATCAGGTTGACATGAGGCCACTGACATGGCTATTGAAGTATATCTAATTTCTTGGCCGTGAGAAACTCTTGAGTCGCTTTTGCAGTACGTTTTGGGTCATTATCCATTTGGACTGTGAAGTGCTGTCTGCACAGTTTTGAAGCATTTAGCTGACTCTGAGCAGAGAGTGTAACCCTGCACACTTCACAATTTGTCCTGCTCCTTCTACCAGCAGTGACATCATCAGTAAACACCAGTGCCCAGCTTCCACTGGCATTTCCTCCACCAGATAATGTCATATGCTTCGTGAGCTGTTCTTTCCTTCTCCATACTTTTCTCTTCCCATTGTTCTGATACAAATGAATCTAATCAGACCTTCTTGTTCTTGAGGGGTTTACATGTTATTGTAAAGCCTCTATATTTCTATTCATGAAACGGTCTCTTGCTTGTGGACCTGAACAATGCTACTGCTTTATCCACTTGAGTTGTTGTCTGTGTTTTTTCAGGCCATTTGGTGTTGCCTGACCAGATTCCTCCCTTTTTAAGAATGAGCCAGATTGTTAACTTAACCACTCCTAAAAAATTTTGCTGTCTCTCTGATGGCATTACTTTGTTTTTCCAGCCTAATGAAGGTTCCTTTACTTGCATGAAACTACTGTTTGGACATCTTATCGAGAGTTCCAGTTAAAGCTGCCAAATGCATGTTCAACACTTGGAAATAACTCCAGATCTTTTATCTACTTAATTTGTTGTTAAATAACAAGGGAACCTGCTTCACCTGGTGATTACTCTGGAAGTCTTTGTATAAAAATCATTGTGGTTCCTAGGCAGTTAATGAAAACTTCTGTTGAACCCCTTAAACTAATGCTGGACATCTGCACTTCAATCACATCTTGTTTTCTTGATTTAAAATCCACTGTGGTGGAGTATAGATGCAAAATTAACAGAGGGGAGAAAACGGTCAATGTCCAAAAACGTATGAAACTTCTAGACCTAACTGTTTCTGCAGGTTCAGCCTGTGTGACTGGACAGGTCATGCAGAGCTTCTACCAGCAGAGGGTGCAATAAGAGACAAGCCTTCTGTGACATAATCTTAAATCCTTGAGCACTGGTAAATGTCTTAACAAGTAACAGTAAAAACGTCAAAGTCTAGATCAGTGGTTGGCTGATCACCTCTCTGCTCTCACTGCTAGATCAATATCTAGTTAAAAGGTCCTTTCTGATGTCACAACAGCAGTTAACACTGATTTTAGACTTTGTTGACAGCTCACTCCTGTGTTTGACAGTTTAACTTCAACGTTTGTATTCCCGTCTTTTTGTCTTTCAGTGTTTTGGAAGTGATGGCAAGCTGATTCTACATTATTGTAAATCTCAAGCCTGGGGTTAGCTGCTTTCTACAACTACATTTTCCCTCCTATCCCCATCCTTAACTTCAAAACACGACAACATAGTGTTGTCTTTCCCCTTTGCTGTTTGCTGTCTTACAGGTTTTTTTGTAAATACACTGTAAATAAATTATTGTGTATATCATAAAAGTCTTGACACTGTTCTTGTTTTTTGTTCTGTTGCTAATCTGGGGAAATGTACATAAGGTACTATAATGTTAATAAAAATAATAAAATAGAGCTGTAATGCAGTGGAACTTAAACTGCTGCTTAAAGTTTAGGGAGGGTTAGTGAAGGCCACCGCTGAAAAGGGACAGACATGGGAAGAGAGGGGGCACTATAGTAACAGATGGACTTAGAGGGATTACATGATTCAGGGTGGGTTTGTGTCATAAATGACCAAGAAAGACAGTAAAGGGAGTAGAGTGGCTTGGAGACAGACATGCAGTCACTCCATTGGTTCGGATCTCCATCGGAGGAGGATTACACGGGGCTTGCAGCCGGAGAGGTAAGGGCCACTGATGCTCACACTGGAGAAGGAAAGCTGATGCACAGAGAAAAGATGAAGAGAGTAGCAACAGAGAGGGTATTCAAGATGGAGCAGCTGAACTAAAGTTATGAACGAGCTTTTTGATTAAGGGCTTATGAAGAAGGCAGAGAAAAACCACAATGTAAGTTCACTGCAAGGCAGTGAAATATGTTTTATGATGGACATGAAAGACTACAGAGGGCGAGAACAAAGTCTGGTAGGTATTTTACTTATTTAAAAATAATTTGTTCTGAAGTCATTTGTGGATTCTTCATCAGCAATCGCAAAAACATAATTTCTTATTTACACATAGCAAAAAAACGTCGTTATTACACTGAGTGTTCAATTAAATCTGTCATTTGTGAACGAAAACTGAACGAGCTATTTTGGATGGACGTCTGCAAAAATTGAGCAAGCTGGAAAATGATGCATCAGCTAGTTACTGACGCGTAAAGGCTGAAAATATTTATTGTCTTAGCAACAGTCGACATGGTAAGGTTCATGCTAAGAGTAACCATTTCAAACATAATCTTATAAATATCAATACTTGGTCACTGGCTGCTGTTAAACCATCAGTAATATGCAGAGGTAGACTTTCACACAGATTATCAAGGTGCTTTGTGGGGTAATTGTTTCAGTGCTGAATGAATTAAACTGGCATCTCTGTGATGGTGTGACGCACTGAGCGGTAATCTAAACAAACAGTGCTTAAAAGATGTGCAGTTCTGAAAGGACATAATGTACATCTGAGAATAAACGCAATGCAAGTATTTAGGAAAGCCTTATCTCTGCTGAGCATTGGCTTTAACTGCCTCAGTAACACTCCAATGGTCATTAAGCGTATTATCATACTGATGGAGTTTTATTTCCAGCAGTACAGATGACAGAAACCATGCTAAGGGATGAGTGATGTGCTACATTCACCTGATTTAATCTGTGTTATGTTTCAGGGGCTGTGAGCTGACAGGGGGACATTGCATGAGAGAAAGATTGGCAGCAGACATGGTCAAAGTGTACTTCACACTAAAACACACCTAACAAAAACAGATTAAAGCAGATTTCCAGGGATTACGTGTAAAATTTCATTTAGATCTCTGGCTTATCTATAATTTCATCAAAAAAGTAATCTAGTGTTTTGCTCCCCTGCATCGTGCCTTCCACTTAAGGCCCACAGTTTATAATGAGCGGCAGGCTCGGGCTTGAGTGCGTTAATCAGGAAGCACAGAGATGTTAGCCGGGGTCACAGGAAAGTACACATTACTCAGCCTTTCACAACCCCCCTTTAAACAGCTGGAGGACTTATGTGACTTCAGGCAGTGATTGACAGTGTAAAGCTAGATTTCATTATATGGGCAATTTCCTTTTACCCTCTGTTTTCTTTTTTATGCTCACTTGCTCTCAATTTCATTTAACTTTTTTTGCAAAATAATAAGTTCAGGAATCTATTTTGATGTCCTCTTTAGACATACAAGTTTTATTAATAAATTCTAGTATTTGTAGATGCTTTTTTGATACAGTTGAACTGATCTAATACAGGAAAAAAGGGCTTCGAGTGTTGATTTCAGAGGACGCATGTCTGTATCTGTTCCCGCAGGAATCAATCGCTCCTCATACTGAAGAAGTCAGGGCAACAAAGAGTAATATCCTGGAATCCCTCGGTTCTCTCCCACTGTGCCCAAATCATCCACCTAAATCTCCTCTTGTTCATTTTTTTGTTCCTTCTGTCCCTCTTTCCCACGTGTATCAAAATCAGAGCATCTTGTCGTGCTCCCTGCTCTCTCTCTTTCTTTATCTTCCTTTCTATTAATCCCACTGACTTTACAATATCGTTCCCCATCTGTTTTCTTATCTTCTTTCTTTACTGTTACATCACGTTTTTATTTGTTTTCTTTTTAAACCTGGCCGCCCATAACCTCTTAAAACCCCCACAAAGCATCTGTCCCACCCTCTCAGCTCCATCTGTGGCTGTTTTCATACCTTCTGTCCTGCTATTCGCGTGTGCCTTGTCCCGTTCTGTCCCCTGTTTGTCTTACTTTGACCTTCCTCTCTCTATATCTGACCCCACCCGTACCTCCATCTTCTCCCGCGTGGCCATGCTGGAACGCATGTCCCGTCGCTCTCGCTCCCTGCTCTCCCTCACCTTGACCTCTTTGGCTCTGGCCCTCTCTATCCTGGCTCTCTGCACCTCCTACTGGTGTGAGGGCACTCACAAGGTGGTCAAGCCCCTCTGCCTGTCGCCTGTCAAAATGAAGAACTGTGGTCAAAACAACAGTGAGCCTTACACCACAGGTAGGAAACTCAACATATCCAAAGGAGTTCTGTATTTATTTACTGTTAATGTATTGTACATACACTTACAGTGTCATCGTCAAAAGGAGTTTACTCCCTTCCCGATTTCTTAGTTGTTTGGATATTTGTTAAACTTAAATATCTCAGATCAGACAAACTTTAATATATTATACAAAGATAACCAGAGTAAACACAATGCCGTTTTCAGATGCTAATTTCACTTGTTAAAAGCTATCAAAACCTGAATCAAGAGATCATTTAAATAGCTCCTGTCAATAAAGTGAAGAAGGCTAAAAGATCTCAAAAGCCAACACATTGACATCTATCAGTCTAGAAAGGGTTACAAAGCAATTTCTAAGGCTTTGGAGTGCCAGTGAACTACAGTGAGATCATTATCCACAAATGGAGAACACTTGGAACAGTGGTGAAGCTTCCCAGGAGTGGCCAGCTTACTAAAATTACTCCAAGAGCACATCAGCGACTCATTGTAGAGGTCACAAAAGAACCTAGAACGACATCTAAAGAACTGCAGGACTCACGTCTCTCAGTTAAGGTCAGTGTTAGTTCCAAGTTCCACGGAGAAAACCTCCTGCTGACCAAAAAAACACAAGGGCTCATCTCTCATTCGGCAAAGAAAAACTTTAGATGAGCCCCGAGACCTTAGGGATAATATGATGTGAACTAATGAGACAATGGTGGGACTTTTTTGAAGGTTTGAATCCTGTTACATGTGGAGTAAAACTAACACAGCATTTCATAAATAGAACATCACACCAACAGTCAGACGTGGTGGTGGTAGTGTGATGGTCTGGGATTGCTTTGCTGCTTCAGGACCTGGACGGTTTGGTGTAACTGATGGGACAATAAATTCTGCTCTTTATTAGAAAGTCCTAAAGGAGAATGTCCGGCCATCAGTTTGAATTTTTGCTTATGCAGCAGGACAATAAAACATATCAGTAATGGCTCCAAAAACCCCAAAACAAAATAAAAGTTTTGAAGTGGCCTAGTCAAAGTTCAAAATTCAATCGTGGCAAATGATGATTGCAGTTTTCGTTGCCAAGGGTTACACAACTAGTTATTTGATTTAGGGCACAATTACTTTTTCCACATAAGGGCAGGTAGGTTTGGATAACTTTTTCCCTTTAATAAATTAAATCATCAATTAAAAACTGTATCCATTTTTATTTGCTCAGGTTATCTTAGTCTAATGTTATTATTTGTTCGATGAAACATGTAAGTGTGACCAAAATGCAAAAAAAAAAAGAAAAGAAAAAAGAAATCAGTACGGGACAAATATTTTTTTCATCGCATTGCTTTTTGGTAACCTTTAACCTTTTATCGTGTACCTGTTTATTAAGACTTATGCTTTTATGATCTGTGAGTCATCATATTTTATAGTATAGTTTTGAAATAGCATCACTAAATCTTTAGGGCGTCAGCAGAAATTCAGTGTCAAAGTGCATCGTCCTTTGACCTTTAGACATTCCATGAAATGTGGAACCATGTGGAAATGCTTATGCTTCATAGTAGTGTTCAGGAGTATTTAAGAACATCAGGTTTTGACTTGGACTAAAAGAAAAAGCAAACAATCAAATCGGAGTCGACTTCTGTGCTGCACAGAAGTTGGGAAAATACACTGGTGACTAATCCAGAGTCTGCTGCATCACGTTCACAGACATGTCACAATTTGCTTGTAACAGCAAAAATTCTTGGATTCATTCTTGTGTAAACAGTTGTGATATTATCTTGGCATTTAGCCACTTGAAGAGCCTGGGATGATTTGAAAGTCTTAACTGTAAGTAGAAAGGTACAGCCAATCATAGCCACAGCCTTATGATACACCTTCAAAAGCAAACATGCTGTCTTTCATTGCGTTTTATTGCAGTAGGTTGTATAATCGCCAACGCAATACAATAAAATAGGATTTAATTAGGGATTTCTATCATTTATAGACAATAGATAAGATTTGATTTGATTAGACAGATTTGTCAAAATAATTTTAATTTTTTCTGGAGCTTCTCTCTGGTTCTCAGTGTTCAGGAACGCTTCATGTAAAGCAGATGGAGGCAGCTCTGCTTGAAGCAAACTCCATCTGCTTCATCTGAAGTAAACTCCATCTGGGGGAAGTTTGCTGAAAAGAAAGCTCTGCTGAAAGGAAAAAAGCTCAACAGGTGGAGTCTTAGGTAACACTGTTATGTGAAACCACGTTTTTAAAGTTTAAGATTGAACCTTCATGCCTAGGTGCTTTTTGAGGCTATGCTTCTATCCTAAGTTAAACAGTATCTAGAGAATTCAAATCTGCTCCTCAGGCACACTGAGATTGTTTGCGGTGCTGGATCGGCTTACACAATAAAGTGGATGAGGCTTTCTGACACTGAACTGTTAGAAAGCAATTGTCCTTGCTTTTAATCTCCTTTCCCCCCAATACCTTTGTTCCACAGTGTACTCAGTTATGGCTTAGTATTAATCTGTGGGGTGTGAGGTTATTTCTAAAGGTTTCGTTGTTGACAGCTCTTATTGCATATAACAATCATCTTTGACACTACACGTGCTTTGTGAACTCACACAGAAATATTTCATTTTTACTATGTACAGTGCGTCCATTTAACTCTCCCTTATGCTTCTAAACCTCAGGACGTGTTTGGCACATCATAGTGAACACTGACAAGACTGCATGTACACAGAGGCTTGCTGATTTTGAGGCACTGGTATAATTAGCAGACTTGCAGGACTTTTGTGTTTACCCCTAACCATTCTCTTTTTAACGACACATACTTTTACATGCTTACCCCTCAATTTGATACCCGCTATTCTGCTGTCTAACTCCCTCGTCATTTATATGTTCTCACTGCCTTTTCTTGCATTGTGTGTTTGACAGTCAGTGGATCCGCTGTTAATACTCACGCCTCACCAACAACATTTCCTGAATTTGTTAAATGTTTGCATCATATGGTGAGAAACTACATGGAGACAGAACGTACCCCTAGTGAAGGCTGGATTATACTCTGACCACATTAAGAATGAGCAGGTGCAGAACCGAACCTTAAATTTGCTTTTTTCCACTGTCACCCTCTCAGAGAGTCCCACTCAGAACCCATACAACCGCACGCTATCTCCAGCCAGGAGAGAGGAGCTGGCTAAGATCAGACAAAGGCAGCTGGCCAACGCTGTCCACTACATATGGGAGACGGGCGAAGACAAGTTTGCTTTTAGATACTTCCACACGGGCTTCTGGGAAAGCTGTGAAAAACACAGTGATGGTAAGAGGCACACCTGGGCAGTTCATTTTTTTGGTTGCCGTTTGGTTTCAACTTGGATTGTTAATCAAAGCTGATGTTTTTCACTTTCAACTACAAAACTTTATCCTTAAATCATGACGTTTTGTTGGCAGGGGAGAAGTGTCGCAGCTTTATAGACTTAACTCCAGGAGAAACTCAAGGTGAGATGTGAACTGCTTAACAGTCTCCTGCCTTAATATTGCCATGTTGCCATTTGATTAAAAGTTAGCTTGTGACAGTGTGCTCACACTGTTGTTGACATGTTGCAGGTGTGCTCTGGCTGTCAGTTGTTTCTGAGTTTACATACATCGGTCTGCTGGGAATGGGGTTCTTACTCATGTGGCTGGAAGTCTTGTGTTCCCATAAAGAGATGCACTCACTAAAAATCAATGCCTATGCAGCTATCTGCACTGTGTTATCAGGTCAGACTCAGTCTAATGCTCACTTTTACATTATTTTGTAACCCGCGTGTGCATATTCAGATATATCTATTTTATTGCATGTTCCTCTGATCTTTCCGGTTTATGTTGGATTAAGTTTGTCTGTTTCACCTCCTGTGTAGGTCTTCTTGGGATGGTGGCACATATGATGTTCACCACAGTGTTTCAGATGACAGTAATTGTGGGCCCCAAGGACTGGAGGCCTCAATCCTGGGACTACGGCTGGTCATTTGCGTAGGTGCCAGATATGATTTAAGCTTTCGTCGGGACTTAATGTTTCACTACAAGCTTGATATTTCTCATCTCCTAACTATGTTAAATTCCCTGCTCCTAGTCTCGCCTGGGTGTCCTTCAGCTGCTGCATGGGAGCTGCTGTCGTCACGCTCAACTCATACACAAAGACCATCATCGAGCTTCGCCGCAGACAGAGACTACGTTTAGAGGAAGCCAGAGCCACCACTCACGCTCCATCCTATGACGAGGTGGTCCCAGGGGGAGGGCTCTACTCTGTCAGTGGCCTATTGCAATGTCCAGATGGGATGATTGATGTGGCGTGGGCTCCAAATGGCAGCGTAGTCGGAGTGAGAAATGGGGATGTACCAACTTTGGTTTTAGTAGGAGGCTGTGGCCCTGAGGGGTGTGAGGACTGTGAGAGAGAGATGGATGAGATGGGGGAAGCCATGGACCGAGTTGATTCACCTTGTTAGCGAATCAGTAACACGTATCAACTGAAAGGGCTGAAAATCTGAAAAGGAAAGACACTTTAACTAAGGTGGAGAAGGTCAATGTAAGCAGACACATCCTTTCTTTCTCGTCGTCCACTTTGACTCTCTGTGAACATGGGATGTACTGATTGGGCTCAAGGTCCAAAGAAATCCACACATATCAAAACGCTAAGCCTACAACGTATGTATCTGTGTATGTATCTCGTTCACATGCAAGCCTGCATTTTTCTGGGTATTTCTCAGTGCCTCATAGTAGGAAAGAAATGTATGACTTTGTTTGCAAATGGAAAGAAATGCTTCCTCTATTCTATTGTTTATATATTAACTTGAAAAGCATCATCTTAGCGATCACTTCGTTTCAGAGGACGATGCGTGTATTCCTGAAAGAACAGCACGTTCTATAGAGAAACATGCTGCTCATAAACATGTTTCCTTTTTTAAACTTCTTTGGTCAGAAACTTTTGAGAGACAAAATTTTTTAATGCAATTCATGTATAGCAGAAGCTACCACAAGCACAGCCTCTCTGGAGATGCACAGACAAACCCATAGAGATGGAAAGATTACAGAGATTTTGAAAAGTCTGCTCTCTGATGTTGAACAGAAGATTATGTGTAAACCAGTAATCCCGAGTTGGATGGAAGGGAGGAGGAATAGAGGGAGGAGAGTGAAGCAAGAGGGGAGCAGCATGTGGGGGGGTCAGGATGAAAGTTGGAAAGAATTGCCTGCACACACTAATATCTGCAACACCGAGACACCAGTTTCAGGAAAACAACGCTCTAAAAAACTGCATTTAGCTCCTGTCATATACTATGTTTGAGATAAAATTGTATAAGTACTGAGGTTTTTTTGTTTTGTTTTTTTACAAAAGTCAAAAACAAGTAGTTAAATTTACCTTTAATTTTTGTAGGTTATACATTTGAGGTAATCCTGGATTTACTGTCAGGGATTAATACAACTGAAAAAGTAAAACCTAAAGTGAAAATTTTATCAACTACCAGCATTTTAATATGCAGTATGTTTCTAGGTCAAAGGAGATTTAATTGTTTTCCAGGAGAGATAAGATAAATAGATTTCCAAAGCCCAGATGAATGATAAAATCTTTAATTTTTTTGTACAAGTGAGTAAATTACAATACTGGAGGACATTTCAAATTTCTAAAAAACAAGAAAAGCATAACAAGCTAATAATTAAGTATGATACTTAATGTGTATAAGTATGTGTAACACACAAATGTACAGAAACTGTAGGAATGCTTATTTACAGAGGGGCCGAGAATTTAAGGAAGAGGACGGAGAAAACATCTGATACGGAGAGAGAAAGAAGAGGGAAAAGTGGGTTTTTAAAAAAAGAAAAATAGTTTAATAAAAACTGAAAGGGGGTCCAAGAGGAGAAATGTAGGAATGAGAAGGGATTTAATGTTTTATTGGTTCGTAATGGATCAGACGCATTGCGTTCTCATTTTCGATCACTCCTGTAATGAACTCTCCTTCAGCCAGTCGATCTGTGAAGGGAGGAAAAAATAAGGAGTTAAGACGAGAAACGTATAAGTACAAAACAAGCCAGGAAAGTGAGATAACACGAGGATGGATTATTGTTATCTAAACAACATGTTCTTATCTCGTGTGCTTGGTACACAGTAGCATGTGATGTATAACTTAAGATGTTTTTGGGCCAATGATTTGTAATAAAGCTTACGTGACACAAGTGATCCTGTAAGTGGAGACTTGCCCCCAGGTGGATTAATACTTGTATTACTGTTAAGCCAAACAGCTGATTGTAAAATGTAATCTCCCCCACAGGATGCTGGAACATCAGCTAAAGAAAGGTAGCAGAGGCTTCCATTGATATTATCTCCCTCTGAGCAGAAGCACTACCACTACACGTCCTACCATTGTCTTTCTTTTCAAAGCAGCCCCACAGCTTGTTGGCTCTCTTCTCGGGTGTGTTCTCATCATCTGGTAGTTTGCTGAGGTCCTCTTTGGGGATCAGCTTAAACAAGGCCTGAGAGGGGGTTGGGTATAAGATGGAAAGTAATGCTGCATGATTTTTCTCATCACCAGCACAGTACATAAAGCAGATGGATACTGACCAAAGAATATGTAAGCACTAGTAAAACTGAGGATGCTAACAGCCTTCTTCAGTTAATTTATTAATGTCTTGTGCATATTTGGAGTTACTGGTATTGTAGTGAAAATATGGAGGCCAGTATTTTTTTTTTATAGTTTTTAAACATAGACTATTTATACAAATTGCAAAATCCTTTTATTACAAATACATAAATATTCAAACAAGCTACAGCATTTCATAGGGCAACTCTCCTGTCATCTCTCAGACAGTGGACTGAATGACTAACTGAGTGTAAACCTCCTGAGTGTGCACTTTAGGTTCAGGCCTTTAAGTTTGTGTCCCACTTAGAGAGGGAGCACTCATCTCCCACATTTAAGACACCTAGATTAACATGGATTAGTGCCAAGACTCAGGCCACAGGCCAAACACCAAGATGTCATCTCTTTTCCCTGGACTATCCCTCAATCTCGCCCCTGCTCTGATGTTATGGTCAGTACAGTTTAGACTTCAGACTGTGATCTACGCTGACAGACATCAAGGTTGTGAAGTCATAAAAATAAAATTAAGCAGCTGGTTTCCTTAAAATAAATCACACTTGCAGTCTTTAAGGATTTGTCTAACATGTCAGAACAGTGTACTTGCGGGCTGGTTTTGAGGCATTTCCACCTTTTTCACTTATGTTTTCTAATTTAACATATTATTTATACATTACGTAAGAATACTTTCTGGAAAATGGAGGCGGTGTATCCTTTTACCACACAGTAAATTTGTATTTGTCGACCTCTACCTCAGTGTTTTACAGACCGGAAAGAATCTCATCTTATAGTAAGTTTTTGAACTGCTATCGGGGCTTTAAAATGCAGCTATTTTATGCAGTGTGCTGTAAACATGGTGCTTATGGACTCAAGCCAGTTGGCCAGGAATTCAATCCCATTACAATGCCAGCTGGATTCTTGGCTCATCTGTCTAAACCGCTTACAATTCCATATCATTTGTCTGAAGAGAGAATATAGAAAAGTGTAAAACCTCCATAAGTTTCATAACATTTATTATAGTACAGTCTTCAGTCCACAGTGGCAGTCTCACAAGTAAAACAGCCGTGGATTAGAATCGAGATGATGAGTATACTCTTGTTTAGGAGTGGAACTTAAGAGTAGCTCTGCTCAGGAGTAGGGCTCCCTATATTGTCTGCAGGCTAAACCTGTAATCGCCAAGATTATCAGGAGTTTTAGGCTCAAATAGACTGGCTAATAGGGCTGCCAATTAAGACTGAGACCTACATACCATGAGAAGAATAGTAAATTCTTAGTTAACAGCAACACAGCTTTAATGGATTTTGCAGAACGTGGACAAAATAAGGAGATAACCTAACAAAATAATCCATTAATAATGCTAGTTGACCTAATGTTACAGAGTTAAACCAGTTAAACATAGAAAAAAAGCAAAAACATTAGATTCAATAACAGGCATTAATGTAAGGTTTTGCGTTATGTTGCCTTATGTCAGTTAATCCAATAAATTTAATCGGACATCTCCGTTCCCTCCTCACTGAAACCACGGCTGAGAGAATAGCTTGAACTTCTGATTTACAAAGTTGTTATAGTGAAAGAAAAATAACACTTTAGGTTTTTGGGGGCTTGGGGATTAATAAAAACCAGAATAAGAAAAAAAGATCAATGTTTAAAATGAATCTCTTTCTGACGGGATATGAGTTAACATTAACTGCTTGCTGTCACACTAGAACCATTAAAGCCACTCATCCATTCATCAATGTCGCTTTTATAAACTGAACCACGCTCACCTGGCATATTTCTTTCACTTCTGCCTTGGTGATGTATCCGTTCTTGTCTACATCAAACAGGGAGAAGGCCCACTCCAGTTTTCGGGTTGTCCTCCCAGTGGAGGTCATATGTAGTGCAATGATGTACTCCTTGAAGTCTAAGGTGCCGTCATCGTTGGTGTCAAAGGAGCGAAACACATGCCTTGCGTAGCTCTTAGGATCACTGTCAGGGAAGAAGCGCGCATAGATTTCCTCAAACTCCTCTGGTGAGATGCGTCCTGATGGACACTGCTTCTGAAAGTTCTCGTACCACTGGGAGATTTCTTGCTCAGTAAATTTTGTGGTGAGCTTCAGGTCCTCCAGGATCTCCTTTGATATCGCGCTACTGGTTGCATTTCCCATTGTAGTTTCTTTTTAATATCTTTGCAATGTGTTAAACTGCTTGGCTGGGATATGCCACTTGATAGGCTTTCTTCTCTGGTGTCAAATGACTCTTCTTTTTCCAAACTATTATTGCTTACTGGCTTGATGTCTTCTCTCGATGTCAAAAACCAAGCAGAAATCTGAAATATAATTTTGAATTGTGATATAATTCACTTAACTTTAAATTAATAACAACTTGCTTGTTAAAATGTGCAAAATGTGCAGAAACCTTACCAGTGTGTTGTGTGAGCAGATGATGGCTGAGGAACCGAGTGTCTCTCTCGACAGTAAGACAGTGAAAGATATAGGCGGGCGGGGAAAGCACATCCTACACGAGTTGACTAGGTTAAGTCTGTTAATGCGGGATTTAAGGTGGATGAGCATTTGACCAAATTGCAACCCCAGATCCTAATTTTATCTATTGTCTGTTTGAAAAGTCCAGAAAGCTCTAGTGTACGTTTATACCCCTGCTAAATTACTTATGAACTCTGGCAATCAATTTGTCCCTGTTAGTCTTGTACTCACTAATTTACTAGTACTAAATTGCTGAATATGAACCGATAAACAGAACTTTAGTGCATCCAACTGTAAGTTACAGTTCACTCTGGGAGCCAAACGTTACTTCGGTAAACTCACCAAAAAGTGAGTAGGTGCTTTCTAGCAAACTGTGAACAAAGCTTCAGGTGGGTTTCAGAAAATTCTGTCTGCTGTTTTAGTTATGACCTTCAATAGGTTTGATTGAGCACTGAAAGCCACTCCACCATCTGTCCAGGCAATTTTAACTCCCCCAGCAACCCACGTCTACGTCCAATCCCACCTGCGCCCTTAATATCCCTGTCACTGCCGACCCCGTCTGTGCACGTCCTCCTTCCTGTCCTACAGTACTGCTTTCCTTTGAGTCACTAGTTTAGGTTTATATTACCTAGCTAAACTTTGTTTTGTTTTTTTACATGTTTTTTTGACTGTATGAATTTCTTTAATCTCAACATTAATAGTTGCGGACATGACTTACATTCTCTTTTCTCCGCCATAAGGTACTTTCATGTTTTAAAGGCTTACTGAACTGCACACTAACAAAACACACACTGATGACTTCACTTGAATTTTTTTCTGATAGAAACTCTTTTCTGTCTAGTCTCTTGTAACTCAGCTCCGATTTACTTTTTCTTGTCGTTTCCATATTCATTGCCAACAGCTATGTTCTCATTGGAGGCTATCAGGTATTATCAGTATAACAAACTCACTTCATGACACTTTGGCTGCCACATTTACGTCATTAGTCTGTTTACTTTGTGTCTACTTTAATTAGAGCGAAAGTATTATCTTGATTGTCTTAGGTGTTGTTTCAGACCAACATAGCATGTGTAAAGGAGACTTCATGAGTTATGCACACGTATAAGAAACACACATAAACACCAGAGATGAAAGCAGCATGCACTTATCGTATTTAGGACATGTATTTCCCTGTATGATAATCAATAATTCATTTTTTATGTTTAAACTATAATTTGCTAACTGGATTAGTCAAGCCCCGCCCTCTCCTACACAAGCCAGAGAATAGCCAATTACCCCCGTCTTCATCCTATAAGGGTGACGGTCAACTGAATTACCCCTTCTCTACAGAACAATCCCTGACATGTGATCTCTACTCTTGTTTGGGCTAATTGCTAGAGCCAGAACGAGCAAGGATTTGTAGCTACTCTTGAGATGTTTTTCCACTTGGGGGAGAGAGTGCGTAAAAATATCGGTAACATGGGCGTTTGGCATCTTAGATTAATTATGATTCTGTCAGAACTTAATAAAGAAGTTTTAACATTGCTTTGCAACATTAAATCTGTATTTCTTTCACAGGCAGGAACACATGCACATACAGTAACATAAACAATGAAAACTCGAAGGTTTATTTGTATCAGAAAATAACATGACTATAAATATCCACAATTAGGTCAGTGACAACCTACTTGGCAGCATTATATGGTATTAATGGGCTGTATCAAGTGTCGCATGTGTTACAGCACTGACCTGTGAAACGTCAGTACTGACGTATTCTATAAATCTGCAACACTTAATGTGTCAATGAAGGATCAGCCTTATTAATTACTATCTACATTTGGTAACAGATCTCTGAAACAAGGTTGTCTTGAAGTTAATCGTTTATAACTTGAATTTGTGTTGACCTATAGTTCTGTTTTAATATAGACAGGCTCAGGATTGAAATTCCCCAATAACATTTCAAAGTTGAGTACGAGTATAAAGTTTGAGATGTAAGAGCACTGAGAAAATAATTCGAGAAATAGGAATGCCAAACAGGAAAACGTTTAAAGAAAAAAAAAAACAATCTTAGTCCAAACAGTGCCTTGGTGGGACGCAACTCAAATCTTAAGACTGAAAGCAAGAGGAAAGGAGGAAGGGAGTTGTTTCCAGATAAATATCTGGTAATGGCTCATAATGACGCGTAATGACAGACGACAGCTTCCTACTAAACACAAGGAAAGAGGGGAACAAACATGCTGTGACGGAAGTCTTGATGATTGCGTCCACAATTTTGCAAGGCCTCGAGTAGGTGATGTATTTCAGAAAAGCACTTTGCCGCTGGCGCCCATTTCTACACCCACTGTCCAGAGAGAAGTCAGGAGTGCCTTTAGTGTCTAATCATAGAGAGTTTCATATTTAAAAGATACTTACTTTAAGACTTTATTTAAGGACCTTCACTTTTATAAAGTTTCCTCTGACGTCTAAGCTCCTGGATCAAGACTGAGGTAAGAAATGTTACACTTAAAATGTAAAAAAAGAGAAAAAAATTGACTTTTTTGGCTGTCTAAAATTACAAATATTAACAATTCATTTGGCTTTCTAGAATAAAAAGCTTTTATATCCTAATATTCAGGTCCACTCAATTAAAAAAGTAAAGAGTTACAGTTACAAATACTGGTAGAAAACCTGACGTGACAAACGCGTGTGTGAAAGGTTGTTTCGATTATCAGATTAAAACAATGTCCAATCTTTAAAAAAGTGTGTACTGAGCTAGTTTACATTTAATTCACTGAGCCTGCAGTGAATTGATCGATGCATATTATACTTTACAGCCACAAAATACACATCGGTCATCAGTTAAGGCTTTTTCATGAAATGTGTATAATATGTATGGCTATCATTATAAAATACAGATCCTATAAGCTTTGGACGTTTTCTTCTGGTTGCCTGCCTAAACAGGTTCAGTTATTTCAAGGAAAGCTCAAACACACTGATGGGAATTTGACACAGTATATAATTATACAAAGTTTATACCGACAGCTTGGGATGATTTATTTTAAACTTGAAGCTGCATAACTGATACCAGACATGAAAGCAAAGTGGGGGGTTTTCTAATCAAGACTATGTGTGATATCGTAGAAAGAAGAGAGAAGAAGCTACATGTAAAAAGCCCTCTTGGCCATCTACCAAGCAATAAAAACAGACCATGGCGTCCAAAATGGAAACCCTTGATCCTTCAACTTTATCAGATGTCACCTCTACTGTGAGATACGGGTCTAAATCGGAAACCGTGACCTTACCAGGAGGAGTTGTGTCAGTGGCGGGCGTCACTGTGGTTACTGGAGGCGTTGAACTGTCTTGTGGATCCTGCATGCTAGCTTTTGGATTTTGGGGAACTCTCATCGGCTTCAGCTGCCTGGCTGTGGGGCTGTGGGACCAGCTGAACTTCTATAAAGGGGGAACCTCTCATTTGCTGGGACTGGGGCTTGTGATACTGGCCCTCAGTTTTGTGGTGGTGGTGGGTGTGGCAACAATTCACCTCCTAACCAAGAGAAAAAGACAGATGACAAAAGAAGTGAGACAGCATGGGAAAGAAGTTCTTGTAGAGAGTGGTAGGGTAATAAAAAAAGTCACAGTATAAACAGTGTTTAATGACAGACATTAAGGAAAAAAGATCTCTGATCTTTTAGAAATAAATTATCACCATTCCAACCCAACTCTGTACCACTACTTATTAGGTATCTTTAATCTAAATAATGTAGAAATGCAGTTATTCAGTTTTGAGGCATTTTATTTCAACTTACAGTCATTAAAATTTTACACACTAATATTGTAGTTTTGTATTCTAATTGAGCCGTGTAGGCTGGCAAAGTTCTTCTTAATGATCAACATATGTTATTGCTTATGCTTATGACTTGTTGCTTTGTAAATCTAAAAAAAAAGCAGTGAAAATGAGTTTCGTCTTGAGCAGTGGTTCATGTCACATTAATAATAATAAGCCAATAATGTAACACTATTCGACTACATTATGCACATTGTGCTACTTACACTTAATTAAAATTATGAATATAAATGTTTAATCCCACTAATTATTTTCCTTGTAATGGGTTTTTTTTTTTCACTCCTGCAGCTTGTAATGTGTGCACAGAGCATAAACAGAATGCAATAATTGGACTGGGTAAAATGTGAGAGAATCAAAAAAAGGAAGAGAGAGACAGGGTTTTATTACAACAGAATACAGGACATTGCTCATTTTAACCTAGTGGGTCCCATGCATGCAGATACCTTTTAGGTTTTGTATTTGCACCCAAACTTGATATTAAAAACTCAGCAGGACGACATCTTTATAGAAACACTGGTTAGTGAGGATAACCCAAAGCCTTTCACAATGTTGCTGGGATAACAGAGACCTTCCTGTCTACGTATCTTTTAGGATCAGATATGGGGATTATCCTGAGCTACATTATCCTTAGTATTTTGCCTTTTATGATTTTTTTTTTAACTTTAAGCACCACAAATGTCATTTGAGGGTTTAGTTAAAGTTACTAGTAACCAGACAAATTTACAAATCACAGTGAGCATGATTCATAAAAGTGCAGACCAACAGAAGTAAGGTAGACTATAAAAAGCACTGGAGTTACTAATACACAGAAAAAAAGTTGTTAATTCTTTTTTGGGAGTCTCAGGAGTGTGTGTGACAATAAAATACTAAATATAATTTTAAATTGTATATTATTTTTCTAAGATTTGTGTTCACTGGGGTCCTTCATTTTGTATTTTTGGTCAGATCATATTTGATTTTATTGAGCTTTCCTGCTTGATTTGTAATTTTTTGTTGTAGGTTATGTTTAATGTTTTGGCTACTGTAACGAGAATAAATAAAGTACAAAATAAATGTTATATTTCAGACCTGTGCTTCTCATGTGATGTGCCCATATGTCTTTGCTGCTCACTGACCTGAAAAGGAAAAAAAAAGTGAAAGAGAAACTATATCACCAGTAAGACCCACAGAAGTTAGCTAGACAGGGACAGTTAAGCTAACTTAATAAAGTGCAAAACAAAGTTTAGAAAATTAATTTAATATCACAAATAACATTAAAAAAATAAACAAAAGCAATGAAATACTTGATATCCAACAATGCAATTCAGGTTGTTTTTATCAATATTTTATTTAGTCAAAGAAAATGACCATATCGTGGGAATTTCATGGAACACAAAGTCACATAGTCATTTTGTTTTAGTCAACTCTAAAATTTGCAATTTGATGAATTATTCAACTAATTATTTTAATCCTGTAGAGCTAGCTAGGAGGCTAGCACAATTAAAAATGTTTGTATAGTAACACTCTGACTATCTTCTGACAAAAAGAGGGACAGGACTTCGGATATTAGGTTTCTGTGACTGTCTAACGTGAGAGTTTAAATGTATTGTTAATTTTTTGCTGAATTTACCTTGTAAAATATCATTTACCTGTTAAGGTTCATGGAGCAGGCATTTTAAAGTGAAGGTAGCTGCATGATGGACATCCTGCAGATAGGATTCATGATCATCCAGGTATAGTATAATACTTTACAAAAATAAAAAAAGGAAGGACAAAACTCCGAAAGGCTTTGTTTTTGTTTCCGTAGCTTATTTTCATTGACACTGAGGAAGTGTAATGTTCTTTTATGCTTGTAAAAGCAAATGTAAAAAAGTTGTGAGAAAACAAAAACAGCAAAACAAACAAACATAACAAAGCTCTAACCACATACAATGAACATGAAATGTACTGAGGGACCAATACTGCCCAAAATACTGACTTAACTGATTTACCTTCATTTTCCCTTTAGTTTTGTTACACAAGAACAATGTTTAAAGTTACATTTAATAAAATCGAGTCCAATTAACTGTACCCGATTGATATACATTCAGGTTAAGCACATTTTCCTTAAATATTAAGTATTTGAATTATTATTCTTTTTTTGTCTTTTTTTTTTTTTAGAATATCGCCATCTAGTGGAAGGAAAACTAACTGTACTTTATCCTAAGACAATTCTAGCTTTTGCAAGTTTGCAGTAGTTTTACTTTAGTTTCGTCGGTGTAATATTAAACACGTTTGCATGATTGTTTTTCCCCATCTCACTAGGAAAGAGATCCCTGCACAAATATCCCTTAAAGACACTTCATCTCTTTCGACTTTTTAATTTGACATCACATCTGTAATGTTTTTATTTTAATGATTCGCTCACAAACATTGCGGTAAACTGTTCCAACCACTTGTGGCAACATGGGAAAAGAGATTGAGCTGTTCTCAGGAATGTAAGGTATTTCGACAGGTTTCGGATTCGAACGTGCTTTCCTCAGATCACCTGACAGTCCGCTGCAAACTCCTTGGTCACGTGTCGTCGCTCAAGTTTCAGGAAACCGTTTTTTTTCCTCCTCTCGAAAACAAAACTAACAATGTCCCGCCCATTTAACCGTCCATTGGTTAGAGCAAACAGTTACAGCGCTCGCATTGGTCAATCTGAGGACATGTCTGCGCACGTCAAATTCGAGCAACACCCCCTTCTTTAAACTCGTTTATGTGTAATTGATATCGTCCCGAAGAAAAAGACGGCTGGAGTTTCCTTATTTTGGGGCAGTAAAATGAAAGTTGTGAGGAAGTCAGGCGCTAAGGTAAGTTTGTAAAACGGCAGCCGAACAACTGAAGAAACACGGCTTTATTTTTGGCTAGATTTCAACTTTGTGAACCTACTGCTAACGAACTCTCAAGGTGTCCACTGTCAGGCTTCTTACTTATTTATACAGTATGCCGATTCGAGTCTGTTAGGTCTAGTAATGCTTACCGAGAGTATTAATAATTAGAGTAAGGAGTCGAATAATAAAACCTATCGCTGTCATAGTCTGTCATGTTTGCTTAGTTGGTGCTATTTGTGGAGCTTTTAAAAACACACACACAGGAGGTCACTTGGTCTGCATGCTATGGTATTATCCTCATTAGATCCATATAAATAATTAACAGAAAGCCTCACCGTACTGAGGTGAAATGTCAGCAGTTTGAAGCACACAACTCGACTTTAAAGTCAAATATGAAGTATGTGATTCTTCGCTCTATTTGCTAGTTCACAGAACATAGTTGTGTCTTGTGCTATAGCCTGGAAAACCAAGGAAACGGACAACATCACATTAGGTATCTATAGTTTAGTTGTGATTTATAAGGGGTTTTTTTTAAATTATTATTGATCCCAAGGTTGAACTACTGGGGAAACTATTATAGATTAAGATCAATTTATTTGGTGTGAAAGCAGACGTTTTAGCTGAGTAAAAGTGCAAAACAAAGCGTTTAAAAATAGAAAATACACCAAAACCAGGAAATAGCTTCCTTTTCTTATTTCTTTTAATATTTAATTGATCAAAACCTAATAGCCTGCTTCATGGTCTCAAAAAAGTTCAAAGAATCATACCGGAATACAAGAAAACCAAATGATTGTGTTGTGTCACTTCCAAGGTTATAGTAATGCTGAAAAGGGAAAATGGCCAAAACAGCTGACAGTGCACTTCCAGTTAAATCATCTCTAAAGAAAGTGACATGACCTTTTCCTTCCTTTTTTCTGCAGGATGGACTCTAAAACACCTCCAGACATCAGATAAACCTCTATAGAAAGTGAAGTCTTCGAGGATGCTGCTGTATGAATGAACATGTGGAGAATGGGAGGTGCTAGTGTTGGGAGAAAGGTTAAGAACCTAGACAAACGAGTTGTTAGTGAGAAACTGTAACACACCATCGACTCACAGATCTGTTTGCTTTTGGTTTTGAGCTTTTGGCAACTGTGTTGCAGCAGAGGTAGCGAAAAAAAAAGAAAAAAATCTTTGGCTGATGGAGTACAGTGAGAGAGTGCTTTGTGGGACCGGGGAGGTGGAGCCGGACCCAAACATTGTGAGTGAAGAGGCAGGAAAGCTGTATTCAGAATTACAGGTAAGAATGAGAACAATATGTTATGTTGATCTGGGTGGAAATATTATTTACATGTGGTCACAGATACCTGTTTTCTCTCTCTGCTGCTTTACTCTATCACAGACTGTTATTGAGATCCATGGTGAAAGCGTGGTGGAGTCTCTGGTACCCATATTTGTGTGGGTACTGGAGGGCCTGGCCAGCTGCAAAGCACAGCTGAGAGACAGGGAGGAAGAGGCTGAGAGGGAGAAAGCTGAACGAGAAGAGCTGCTCGAGCGATATCATGCAGAGAAAACACTGAGGAAAGAAAGTCAAGAGGTGAGTCATGATACTGTGAAGGTGTGCTATTGCAGGTTTTATTGTAAAAGCAGGCATTTCACTGTTCAAGTCTTTTTCTTTTCTTAAGAGGTATCTTGAGTTGGATGACCAAATTGAACAGGAGAGGAGAGCCATGAGGGGCAGGGAAAAGGAGCGAGAACGGCGAGAGAGAGATCTAGAGAAGAAAGCAAGACAACAAGCTGATCAGTGTGCGTATTTGAATATTTACCAGCAACAGTAATGTCACTGGTATTGTTTTGACCCTGTACGTCGGTCTCTGTTGATAAAATATGTTTCTGGAAACCTCTACTGCAGTAGAAGCTACTGCAAAGGCAATTTGAGGATTTTTAGCTGGTGTTCATATGTCTGTGGACAGATACTGTCAACATGACAGCAGCACAACTGTACAGGCGTATTGAGATCAAAATAAAGTCTTAGATTCATGCAGTAACAATGCAGTAATGACTACTCGGGGGTTATAATTTTAACATGTTAATCGGGTTTGTGGGGCTCTCATGCACAGTTTTCTCCAGGACGTTTAGTTGTTTGGTTTCATTTCTGTTTTTTCTTTTGAGTTTATCCTGTCTTTGCTGTGTACAAAGAGTCACGCACAATGAGGTTGGCAGCAGATTGTGTGGGTTTGCCATCCAGGGGTGACATGGTGGTGCAGCCTGCAAGTTCTTCCTGTGACTCTGTGGATTCTCTCCAGGTGTTCTGGGTTCCTCCCACAGTCCAAAGATACGCATGTTAGCTTAAATGCTGATTTGAAATTGCCCGTAGGTGTTTGAATAGTTGTTTGTCTCTATATGTGACCCCTGTGACAGACTGGTGACTTATACAGGGTTTATCTTGCCTCTCACCCCATGACAGAAGGAATAGGCTGCACCCCCTCCCCCTTATGACTCTGAATTGGATAAACTAAAGAAGGTGGATTGATGGACATTTGAATATGGTTTGCACAATGGAATAGGCTTGTATTCAGGATTTGGGAGGTTTAAAGGCCACATCAGTCCCTTCTTTCTGTGTTTCTCTAGCCATTTCGAGACAATTTCTTTAGTAGAGGACATTGCCCTGAAATAAATCACATTACACAAAAATAAATGTGAAGGTGCAAAGTTTTCCCACAGAGCACAATTTTCACTTCAAATGTCAGTGGTTTAAAAGTTGTGGCTTACTGGTGTGTATCAGGAATAAATGCCAAAGAGCAACTCAAGTCTAGTTTTAGGTGTCTAGACTGTATTCTGTTCTTACATGCCTTCTGTTTTCTTGCAGTGGTGGCCTTGGAGGAACAGAAGGCAAATCTCAGTAGAGAACTGAGCGCACTGAGAAATACCCACAACAAGGTCAGATATTTTTGGTTAACCTCCATGCGTATGCTCAGTAACCACTGTCTTATTCTTAAGTCGTCAGGTTTCTTACATGTAGCTGATGTTCTTTTCTTTTCTTTTTTTTTAGTTGGCCCTGACATATCGGGAACTTTTGGAAAAGAGGAAGGAGTCTGAAAGAGATTCTCCTTTAAGGTTCTTTTCAACATTATGCTAAAACACATTTGCTATTCTGCATAAAGTATCACACAGGAAGACTTTAAGTAGCAGCAGCCTTATTGTGAATCGTGTTGTAGCCATGCGCAAAATGAAAAACTCTCAGCCTGTTGTAATATTAAACTAAATGTTGAATGCTTCTGGCATTTCTGACAGCAGGTTGGTGGTATTTCTTTGTTTGAAAGGGATATCAAGTACAGTGTATACCACATGTGACTGAAAATGAAAACCTGAAGCTACTTTGTAGCGTTAACTTCAGCTTTTTAGTTGCATTTGGCAAGAAACTCGCAAATTCTCTACCTTTATTGTTGTTAAATGCAATATTTGTGGAAAGTGATTAGTAAAAGATTATTAACTAGAAATTTTTTTTTTTTTTTAAAGTCACAGGATATATTTTAGAAACACCGTTGCAAGAACATGGTGAAAAATAAGAGGATTTAAAAAAGCATAAACTGAGTTGTTGCGTTTAGGAATCATGTGCGTTCCAGGAATGCTGACTTTCCGTCACATCAGGTCTTGCCAGAACCCAGTGTTACTGAAAAGGTAAATGGCTTTGCACCTAAAATGACCATCTTCCAAATTTCTAATTCGAGATTTTGCCAAAGATGTAGCTTACGTGTTCTGTTTTGTTTTGTTTTTTTTCTTTTACAGATGATTAAAAGACCACATTCAAAGTCTGGTCCCCCCTGTTTGGAAGATCTCATGGCCAAGAAAGAAAAACAGGTCGATAGAGCTGCAAAGCCTTCCACAAATCAGTTTGTCATTGACATCATAAACTCCACTCCTGAGTTGGCACATTTTAATGGCTGTGTAAATGCAAGGTACTAACCTGAAAGCATTAACTGATTTATTTCAGCTTTATATTTATTAAAGCTTATTTATATACATATATATATTTAATGGTATACCTTGTGTTGTGTGTGTGTGTGTGGGGGGGGGGGGAGTTGTGTGTGTGTGTGTGTGTGTTTCTTGTCTTGTTTTTATGGACATGTAGTCTGCCAATAAAGATTGAATTGAATTGAATTGAATTAACTAAGCCAACATTTACTTGAATTCATCTGCTTGCACACATATTGTATCAACCACCTCCAAATTTTTCAGCACCCCAGTTAAACCTGACACTGAAGAACCTTTAAAAGGTGAGCTGGAGACCAGCTTCAAGGACGAGATGAATGAGTTGGGGCAGAGCAAAGTAGAAGAAGAAAAAGGAGAAGAGGCGGACAAAAAGGATGAGGGAGAGGAGGTAGAGGACGAGGATAGTATAGAGTGGGAGCTCCGCAACACTGACTCTGTATTCTCTGAACTGTCTGAGCTGAGCCGCGATTATGTGGAGAGTGTAGACCGAGGGGCCAGTGTCAGAGGTAAATGCAAGTTTGTTTTTTTTGTTAAGATCTGCATTCCTGAGTTGCTTTTTTGAGTTTTAAAGAAATAAATGTCACAAACATAGAATCTTTGCTGCTTCTTTGAAACACAAAGTGATCCGAGGCAAAAGAAGTGACAGAAAGTTGGTATCCAAAAATAATCAGGCTCTGTTGGGAGACTATTTATACTCTACTTATATTAAGTTCAAGTATGTGTTTTACAAAGTTTTACTTCCCCTTTTCCTATTCTACAAAATCTCATGTCCTGATTTCTTCTTAAACATGAATGCAGGTTAAATAGTCCTTAATACAGGTTAGAAATGTATTAATTTCAGTACTTGTCTGTTTGCATGTGCATTCACGCAGTTTAATTTTTTTGTGTGTGTTTTTAGGCAGCGTAGACCAGTCTGAGGAGATTCTTTCTCAGTATGAGGAACTGAAAGTCACCCAGTGAGTCCTCAGTTTATTTTCTATGACTAGTCTATTGTGATTTGTTGAGGACATGGGGAGTTTCCAAACACTTGGATTTCTTACTTCGCCAAATACCAACAGAAAGCTTTGTATTATCTAATATGATTAACCACTGTTTTTCTTTTCCACCATAATTCTGAGTTTTATATCTGATGCTATACTTCCTTTTTCTCAGTGAATTGGTTGAAACTGCTCGTAAGACTTTGATATCTCGGGTAGTGGAGCTGACAGATGAGCGGTCAGCTCTTAAACTGGAAGTGGAAACTCTTCGGGAAACACTCTCCCGATTGGAGGGGCGGGTGAAGGAGAAGGAGGAGGAAACTAAGAGGTGAAGAGGATCATTCAGCTGTTCAATAAATAACCTGTTCATTGTTGTTATTACATACACGTTCTGACAATAATCTCGCCCTTTATTTTACAGACTTCGGAAAGAACTGGAAACTTGTCAGTCTGAGGATTCTGATGTAAGCTGTGATGTACTATCTGTAGGTGTAGTCTTCACTGCCTTTCTAGCTGCTCATAGATGGTTTGATGGATTAATTTATTTTCCCCTTCAGGTGTCTCAGCCAGCATCCATGCGTAACTTTTCCCGTTCTGAAATGGCTCGCGTGGTCATGGAGAAGAACCAGTATAAGCAGCGTCTGTTTGAACTGCAGGAGGCGGTTAGACGCAGTCAGACACTCAGGTAACTTTTGTGCCTTTCTTGAAGATTTAAAAAATTGTTACATTTGAGAATCTGTTGTGTGATTACAACAACTCGTGTAACATCAGTGGCTCAAATCTTTGCCTCCAACCTCATCTATTACTTTTTCTTTAGAGCAACAAAGGAGGAGAGATTTTCAGAAGAAAGAAGGTCAAGTGTTTGGAGAAAGTAAGTAAATCTGTCTTTGAAAATAATTTACGACTTGTTACACACCCATCCTCCTGTACCTTAAGATGATGTTGAAGCTCTTATAACCCAAACAGAGGTGGGTGGTGCAAGCCGCATGATCTGATATCTGAGCTGACATCTTCATAACAGTGTTAGTCCAGGATCATCATTGCAGCTGTGCAGTCACATTGGCTGAGCATTCAGCTAGCAGTTGCCAAGAAGTGCAGAAAACAACACGAGATGAGAACCATTACATAAAAGTGAAAAGGCGTCAGTTAAAATGCAGGAGAGGGACAAATGTTTTGGTGTTGTGGTGTTACTAAATGCACCTGGCATTAGGTGGGCTGAAATTAAGAAGTGTATATTTGTTCATGGTTAAAATACTTAGAATTGTTCATTTTTTCTTCAATTAAAGATTCAACCGCTTCTTTGGCCGGTCCAAGGAACCATTAGTTTCACCTCCTGCTTCCATATCAGCTCTGCGACCTTCCCCATCACTCACTCGCACTGCTCTGGGCTCTCCACAACCACCAACCATCAGTCGAACTCAGGCTGAGTAAGCATCTGTCTCTTAATAAGTTACTCCTGCTTATGTGTTTTTCAGCAGTTGTGTGCAAAGATTTAGACAAAATGCAAGTGAGAAAAATAGAGATTGGATCTGAGTGAGGTCTTCTCTGAACTACAGAGTCTGGCCTAGCTGATTACCTCATTGTCAATAAATATTTTTCATTCACGGTTGGGGTTCAGCTACTTGCTAATGCAAGTGAAATAAGAATCAGACATGAAAAATTATCCGTTCCCTTTATATCTGTGGGAAATTCATAAGCACGCTTCACAAGACAGCCTAAGAATATCTCAGAATTTTAAGCGATAAGCTGGAAACATTGGATGAAAATCATAAATAGACACTTTCTATTTATATACAACAAGTGTTTGCCTCGGCCACAGGAGAGGTCACTAAGTACTGAAACAGGAGTGTCCAAACTCTTGCACCGGCCTCGGGTACTTCTTTCCACTTTCCAAATTATTAAGTAAATGAAATGCAAGATACTAACAGTGAAGGCTCTTTGTCCTACCGTGGCTCTATGTATTTCACTTAAAAAAATAAAACATATTTAATGTGAAGCTGATAAATGCCAGAATCATTTTGTCTAGGTCTGCTTCTCCTGCTGCTCTTTCACCACGTGTCAGGAAGAGGGAAATCTACAGAGAAATTCGCTCCCAGATTTGGGGAACTCTGGGAAAGCGGCAGTTACATGGCTGGAGCCTGCCACTAGCAAACACACAGGTAGTAGAACCACATTTCTATATACAAATAAATAGTGACGTGCTATAGAGAATAAATAGGAAACAGTGGAATAAAAAGCTTCCTGTTGCTGTTATTGAGTCTATATAGTTAAAATACTAAAACAATGAAAATAGTAACTATACCAATAAAAAAAAAAAAAAAAAATAATGTCTGGCTTTCATTCAAGACTTTTTTTTGCACAATATGGATATTTACTGTGCAGATCACTATACAAGCAATACTCCGGTAAAAATATTGTTAATTACTGTAGGACTCCAGTGAACCAGTACCAGAGCCTAAAGACGTGCCTGTTCTAATGCAGCTCAGACTGCTGGATCACAAAGAATCGACTGCCAAGGTAAATGTCACTCAAAGGAGGCTTATTTTCTGTGCAGAAGTCTTGAACTACCCCACTGGATGTCACTCAGTGGTTTCGGGGACCTTTTTTTTTTTTTTTAAAAATGGATGGAAATATGAACCCAGAAAAGTACCACAAGATTTTGATCCACCATGTCATACGATCTGGAAAGTGTCTAATTGGCAATACCTTCATTTTTCAACATGACCATGGTCCCAAACATACACATTGGCCTCACCAGAGCCCGGGCCACAACATTATTGAAGGGGTGCATGGGATCATCTTGACAGAGAACAGAAGAAAAGGCAGCTGTCATCTAAAGAAGAGCCTTGAAGGTCCTTCAATATGCCTGGAGAACTATTCCTGAAGACTACTACCCAGTTTCCTTGCAAAATGTAAAGAAATTAAGGGTGGCTCAAAACTTTTGCACAGCACTGTTTAATGCACAAGATGTTTTTTGTTTTTAACCATGAATTCAAAGCTACTTCTGTTCCCTTCAGCTTAAGTGTGCAGTCGCAGTCCCATCTGAGATCTCTGGCGAAGCCACAGTAAGTTTGTCATAATCCTAGTTAAGAAGCAGCTACAGTCATCCTCTAATTATGATCACCCAACCATGACTAACACTTGTCGAGGCACAAATTGGTTCATGCCATTCATCTTTTCAAACTTCATATCCACCCCTTTTCTGCCAGTGTTCTGTGTGGGTAGTTTCTGGCCCTGCCTCCTGCAGTGATATTACAGTGATTGATCCAGCACGCTCCAACACAGTTCTGGATCAGTTCAGCCTCCCTCCCACAGCTCCTGCCCTCTGCATCTGTGCTGTGCCTCCCATAGGTCAGTGCTGGTACAATGGGCTGCAGCAGCTGCCCACAGATGACTTGTCGAGTGTATTCTGTACTTCTATTATCCCCTGTTACCGTGCTGTTTTACTGGAAACGCTTGGAAATCAACATTGCTTACTTAGCTCTGACAGGGCCTGTCTGTCTTGTTATTTAAGGTAACACTGCAGGAACTGTGTGGATTGGAACTCAGGAAGGAAGGTAGTGCCAGCTGAATAAGCAGTTTACGACAGTAAATATCATCTAAACAATTAAAAGACTTTTTTGTCTGTTAGTTTATCACAGACTGCCTCTTCTTCCCTTGGCTCCTTTCTCCCATTGTCCTTCTCTCACAGTATACTGGTGCATTTGGCCTCTGCTGGCAGAAGCCTCTGTCTGCGGTCTGTATCCCTCTCTGAGAGTGTTCATTCTCTCACGTGAGTTCTGTCCATTTGCATTTGGATGTTGTAACACGAGATGAGTTACCTTGAAGTCTCTAAGCAGAATTGAAAACGATCTACTTTGTGTTGACTCGCTCTCACAGGTATTCACAGGGTCAGGTCATTGCTGGTTTAGGTGATGGGACTTTGGCTTTTTTCTCACACAGTACAGGTAATGGATTTGTTTCAAACTTACATCCAGCTGTCTCGGCTAATTAATTTCTTCATTTTGTTTGATTTGCATAAGTGAGTAAAATGAATAATGATGCAATGAGTCGTGTGATTAATAGATGGCTGGAATCTGCAGTCACACTCTTTGATGCCTCTTGGATCAAATCCTGTGCAGCCCATTCGTTGTTGCCTTGCAAAAGGCGGCCGCTTGTGGGTGGGATACTGGAACAAAATCTACGTGGTAGACACTGAAAGCAAGAAGGTGGAGGTAAGAAACAGAGGAAATGATACCTATTATTGTTTATTGTGTCTCATTCTTACCATATCTTTAACTCACTCTCTTTATTCCTTATCCTACTTTATAGCAAACATTCTCAGTCTCTGAGCGCAGTGAACAGCAGGTTCGCTTTCTGTGCGCTGGTGGAAGTGGGGTTTGGACTTCCTGCCGACTGGACCCAATCCTCAGGCTGTTTGACTGGTCCACAGGACGGCCACTACAGGAAGTTGACTTTGCAGCTTTGGTCACTAAAACATTAGGTAGTCGAACCGTTTTTGTTTGTTTTGTTTTTTTTTTTTTTTCTTACAATACATATACCTGTATGTATGACTTAAGTGTTGTTACTGAGCAGCTACTAGAGCAAAAAAATCATTTGATGGACTACAGTAATGGGAACATTTATTACTATCATTTCTTATTTGGTAACTGGGAAAAAAAAAGTAATACATCTCTTTAAATTTTGCTTCCAAAGAGCCAGACTTTGTTGTACTTTTTTAATCAGTCTTGAGCAATAGTTTTTCTGAAGGCTTTCTGAAGATATTTCTCTTTTGACATTGGCTATTTGAAAGGCTAAATGTGCCAAATTACACATAAACTGAACTGAAAGTCAGTGGCAACAGGTCCTATGTAGTAATGAACTCTCTTAGAAGCTTTCTTGTAATTTGTCGCCATATAAGGTGGTCACACCAAATATTGACTTTGAAGCTTGTACACTTTTTTGCCTTATGTACAATATTTCCATGTATGTACGTTTCAATAGATTGATGCCCCTTTTCCCCATTTTCTGAAGAAAATATAAAGCAATAAGGGATGCAGAGTACTGTGTGTATATTTTATTCATTATTTTTGTTTTACATACATTTTGTTTTGTAACCGACCACTTTAACTTTAATCTCACAGCTTTGCTAACCAGTTTTCTCTCTCTCTCCACAGGCCAGCCCTTCCTGACACTCTCACCTCTCCAGATCTCCTCTCTCACTGTTATCTGTGGCCGTTTGTGGGTGGGCACAGGAGGTGGTGCCATTTTCTCCATCCCTTTGTCCATAAGTATGTTTAGCTTAAGAATGCCTGGAACTTAAAGTTATTTGGCCATAAATGGTCTCTATGTACTATTAACCATATTACGAACTCTCTGCAGCTTCAGAGGATGTTTCCATCCCTTATTGCTCCACTGCATCTGCCCAGCTGTGTTACCATGGACATAGACAAGTTGTCAGATTCATCATTGCTGCACCCGGTAAGAGTTAGATAGGCATTACATGTAACTTCTTAACAATTAAGTGAGACGCTTCAGATTGCACATGCATGTTATTTTTTGTGTTTGAGTGACCACAAAAAAATGTTTGTGCCTGTCAGGTTGTTTGATCACCAATCCTGGCAGCAGCCATGTCACTACTGCTCAGCTTATCCTCAGTGGAGGAGAGGGCTACATCAACTTTCGAATTGGTAAGCTGAAGAATAATAAAACTGTACTTAAGTCTGTCTCATCCATTGCATCATTTGTGCACTACTTGGTCTATTTAAAGGCTGACAAAGTCCTCTTTGTTTCCAGGAGATGATGCAAGCGATGACTCGGAAGAGGTGTCCCAAGCCACGCCACAGCGATCTGAACGTAGTCACATGATCATCTGGCAGACTCCCACACCACCTGTGCCTAACCCTGCACTCTGAGCTTTTTCATCTCACACGTCCTTTTCCTTCAGCGCAGTGCTGGTACCCAATCTAGAAGCAACACCAACTAAATATATTTCTGTACCTGAAGTTTGAACCACTGATGTCAGCAGCTGTGTGAGAGTGTGAGAGGGACTAATGCAAGAAATTCTTCTGACTCAGTTTATCCCAACTTATCCCAGGTTTAAACCTGCTGGAATTCTGGCAGCTCTCTTGTTCCCTCAGCACCAGCACTGCATTGATGGAAAGGAGGTAACTGTTCCATGCTTCTCACCTATGATGAAGATGGAGCAGACTCAACAAAGCATTGAAACGGGTCTTTCGTGGAACTGAATGAACCAACATCTTAGTGTGGTAGCAATAAAATACCATTTAAAGATATGAATCATACTTGTTTACCTCATTTATATTTTCATATATATATATATATATCTTTTGATATCTAATTATCCTAATGGATGGTGAAACCTTCCCGTGTGCCTTCATCTCATTTTATATCACTGCTGTATAACTGGTCAGTAATTCAGCTCCCTGGTGGTTAATAGATCAATACCTTTGCCCTAAAAATCAATGCAGTATTGCTGACTGTCAACTGAATTATACATTTTTCCTTTGCTTGGTGGGGAAAAAAAATGTAGAGAGGAGTCGTGCATGCATCAAAAACATATAAGCTGGTGATGTGGCTTCTCTCGTAGCTGCTGTGTACATACTTTGTTGTTAATTGTGAACTGGAGACAGATTTTTGGTCTCGCACCATAAACACAATCAGACATTTTATTGTCTTATTAAAGCTCCATCTTTTGTGATGTATATTTTTTGGGTATTCCTGCCATGAGTGTTAACTCAATTTCTACCTGTTCACAGTGCTTGAGGTGTCTGTATTGAAAATATATCCGATATCCCCTCGCTTAAAGGAACAACTTCAGAAGCTGTTGTTAAAAATGTTTTATTTTCTCAATTGGCTGTTTGCTTGACGTCTTCCTTTGGATGTTATGCAATTCTTTTAATTTCAGTTATGTTTGGATTTCTGTTCTTGTTTTCCTTGTAAAATAAGGGAGATAAAATCTTTCAAATGTCCTTTGCAGTATTTATATGCAGTTTGTGCACACATGTTGATGTCGTAGCCAAGCGGCTCTGTATCCTTCTTTGAAATTATGTTTTGACTCAACCTTGTGCAAATATGATTAACAGCTGAAGGCATTTTAATAACAATAATGTACAATCCTTAGCTTTGAGTGATTCTGCTGCCATAATCTGGTCCAGCAATATGACACAAGTAAATGAATGAATAATTTTCAATTAGCACTGTGAGACAATGTTGCAGATTCATGTCTTCAACCTCTATAAATTATTCCTTTTATATATTAGGTAAAGATGAAACAAACATAGTTTTCCTTATAGAAAATAGCACAACAGATCGTTTTTAAGTAAATGAGGTGGTGTCAGCAAAGGAAGTATTTGTAAAGAGTCAAACAGTAATGACACTCCTTTGCCTCAGGCAGTCTGGCCTGCTGCCTAAATAAGGACAGCCCAAGTCAGTTAGTCTTTGGTCCAGTGAGGCTTCTCTACCTACGATGGACTGCTTTGGGTCCTGGGCAGCCGTATCCTGCGACTCAGGTTGCGGGCAAGTCTGTCCACAGCTCCACCCACAACTCCACCAAGCTCTATTTTGGAGGTTAGACCCTCAATGTTTCCACTGTACCACATGACCCAGCCTGCTAGGGAAAACAGCACCAGCAGAGCTCCCGAGTACACCAGCAGATCCCCAAAGTCTTGACCTTTGATCTCCAGTGGGGCAAAGACCCCCAGCAGCAGGGATATCACACCGAGCAGGTCCATCAGCACAGCAAACACCAGAGCCAGCTTACAGTGGGACAACCCATCATACTTCGGTGCCATTACTGCACTGAAAGAGAGAGGGAGGGAAGCTTGTTCTTTTAACATATCAGCTTTTATATCTTTTGACTCCATTGTTAAAAATAGATACATAAAATATTTAAACAAAGTCATATTTACAACATATTATTGGGGCGACCGTGGCTCAGGGGGTTGGGAAGCGTATCTGTAACCGGAAGATCGCCGGTTCGATGCCCGGGCTCTTTGTCCTGGTCGTTGTGTCCTTGGGCAAGACACTTTACCCTACTTGCCTACTGGTGTTGGCCAGAGGGGCCGATGGCGCGATATGGCAGCCTCGCTTCTGTCAGTCTGCCCCAGGGCAGCTGTGGCTACAACCGTAGCTGCCTCCACCAGTGTGTGTGAATGTGAGAGTGAATGAATAGTGGCATTGTAAAGCGCTTTGGATGCCTTGAAAAGCGCTATATAAATCCAATCCATTAATATTATTGATTTTCACACATCTCTACCTAAAAAGAATTTTAAAAGAAGCTAACAATATAAAAAATGTGTGTGTGTATATATATATATATGTGTGTGTGTGTGTAAAAATGGGAGTAATGTTGATAGCACTGTTTACACCGGCCATGCCACACTTATAACACCTGTGGATGCGCCTTTAACGCCTTTTACAAACAGATTTTACTGTTTACATGAGCTAAAAAAAAACATTTTACCAAACAAAAAACACACAAACTCAAAACAGAACACTTACCCCCTTCTACGTTGTTGAGTACTTAAAAGTCAAATGTTTCTACGCTTTTGTTGTCCTTCCGCATACAGTTTGTCAGAAGCGACCAGTAGACAAAGCTGAAACCTGACACCTCGTCACCTGTTCAACCTGTCCTGTAGTTTTCCTACACCAGAGGAAAAACAATGAAATGTTTCGAAACAAGTGAGTGGAAGTTACGGTATTTTATTTTTGTTTTTTTACAAGTAACATTTTATCAAGAAACATGAGTTTAAAAGTAAAAGGTTTCCCAAATATCTTCAAATAATATATACATTTTATATAAATATACCTAAACGTATATATTTAACTATACACACGCATTAAATACCGTCGTTCAAAAAACCCCAACACTTTTCCTAAAATAAAAGTATCTGCAGCGGGCGGTCATCCGGAAGTGACGTCAGAGTCTCGGTAGAAAAAAAAACCCCCGATAATTGTTATTGTTAGCTTGTTAGCTAGCCGACGAACTGGTGAAATGGAGATATGACGGAGTTATAACGTCTTATTACATGTGCAAGACTAAGTTATTACAAACATAAAGTGGTATGTAACAGTTTCTGCAGATGATATTCGTAACTCGGGGATTTTAACAATGTGAGAGTGAAATCATTAAACTTGAGGGTGCAGAAAGAAATGGATTGTAATTTTATATTGTAGCTAATTTTTTGTGCTAATATTACAGGACGCTAACATAGGGCTCTCTTCTGAGCGCCGTAGCAGGGCGCTACAAACTTATGTTTGAGTAATACAATCAGTTTCACTGTTTTAATTTCTAATTGCATGGGCGAGAGCTGTGTGATAAAATTAGCTATGCTTTGTAGGCTCACTGCGTATGCATAAAGCACAACACCCCCACGTTGTGAAAGGTTTCCGGTGAGCTGTAGCTGTTTAGATAAATGTGAGCACATCATCGCTAAATGTAACAAAGTCACTGAAGACACCTTTTAAACTGTGCACCAAGCAAAGGTTTGTCTGTGGTGTGAGATGGAGGACGGAAACAGGAATGATGCTGCGTCCACATCCAAGAGCCACGCAGGCTCACTCCACCTGCAGAGTAAGATTTCGAAGTGGTCCCAGCACATATGGCCGTCCTGTCTTTGGGTCAAGCATGATAATTAATTTGTTTACGTTGTCTCTTCTCAGCGCCAAAAAATGAGGACGCCTATGAAATTTCCATCCCCTATGAGGAGGGCAACTTTGAGCAGCAGGGATTTTTTAACCAGAGTGATCAAAATTTTGATGGTGAACATCCGCATCAATACTTTAAATCTACTCTACAATAACTTAATTCCATACACACAATCTGTTGATGTGCATTATTAGTTATTGGCCAGACTAACTATCCATCGATACTCTTCAGAGTCACCGTCATCTGCTGGACCATCTCCAGTCAACAATTCCTACATGGTGATCACCAACCTGCGGACCCAGCTGCAGATCTCTCTAGAGAAAAACTCTTGGCTTCAGAAAAGAATTGAGGACTTGGAAGAGGAGAGGGACTTTCTCCGTTGCCAGCTGGACCGCTTCATCTTTTCCACAAAGAGCCATGGACAGGAGCAGAGTCAGAGCCAATACAGTAATGGTGAGGACAGGGGGCAGGTGTGAGTTAATAACACATCCAACAGTTTTACCCGTGGTTAATCCATGTAGGGGACTGGCAGCTATCCTATCTGTCACTGGGGGAGAAGATGGGTTCATTAATGTTAGTTGGTCAACGAGAAACTGATTTTTTAGCAAGTCTATTAGAATCAAAAATAATTTTTTATCTCTTGTTATTTTTTTCTCTTAAGGATATGAATCAAGACGATTTAACTGGAGGGCAAGAAGAGAGGAAGATCGTCCTGCTGGTAAAAATTTGAAAGGTCATAATTAGACATACCCAAACAGCTTAGCTTGCAGATTCTCAGGTTTCCTTCTTTTTGTAGAACAACAGAAGACCGACTCTCAGCATTTCCCCTCACGTCACTTTATGCAGCGAAGGCCTGGTCCTCCAACTATGGTGACTTCGAAAAACCACGTGTCCAGTCCATTGACCAATCAGCTTGCATCTATGAATGCTCTCTTCAACTCCACACAATCCCAAGCCATTCTGCAAGGCCATAGCCATAGTACTTCCAGTACAGCCAGTGGCAGCAGTGGCAACAGTAGCAGTGCTGCAAGGTCATCCATGAATGAAATGAGTGGGCATAGCAACGTAGGTCCAGGTAATATACATGACACGGCATAAAGCTTTGAATCACCGTAATTAACTGAATGCAATCAGTGCTTTATACATGTTGTCTTTTAACTATTGGGTTTAGTTAAATAGAACATTTTTGTCTCGTCAGATTCCCTTTCACTATTGGGAGAATCAGATGAGTATCTTGAGCAGGATAGCTACATTGAGGAGGAGGAAATGATATCAGGGGAAGATGTGATGTCAGACGCCATTAACAGCAACAGACAGTTAAAAAGAAGGCGGGTCTTCAGACCTCCAAGAGAGCGACAAAGAGGTGAGGAAGGGAAAATCTCAACATTGCAGTGTCCTTAATACTGACTGTATATAAAAGCTGGACATGGCTTTTGGGTGTTGTTGACTGATTAACAAAACATAAAGACAGAGCAGAGCAGGAGCAAACTAACTGAAACCAAGAGGTGATTAAAACAACAAAACACACAACATGAAGTGCAACAAATCACAAAACTGATAGCAAATCACAAAAGCCTTGGGTCCAAGACCGAGGGACTACGATACTGGGTGTCTTAAACCTGTGTTCTTTCTAATGACCAGCAGGCTGCAACTCCTGGTTGAAAAAATTTAACCCATAAAAAGAATACACTTGATTCCTGATGAGCTGATAGTTTCAATCGTTAGTTTCTAATCTTGTTTAATACAGCATTAGGTTAATTCTGTAAAATGTGGTCCCATTTAAAATACAATAGATGATAAAATGTAGTTATGATTTAGTGTGTGGATGCCTTTTGACGTACAAGTCGCTACCTGTGGTGTGAGTGTGCACTGCCCTCTCTTTCTCAGTCAGATTTGTGACATCTGGCCACAAAAATGTCAAGTTAATGGTTAAAAATAGTATTTCACAAACCGCTGTGTTACATCCTGGCTGTTTAATCTGTCTTTTACATACTATGGTCATGAGTTACCACAATGCTCATGAGATTGTAGCTGACTCACCTGTGTGTTTTTCTTCTTCAGTGAAAGATGCTGCTGGAGTGCTTTTCCGTTACAAGAAGATCCTACTTACATACCAGCGACTAAAAAATATGTCCAAAGCCTTCCAAATTCATGGCGTTGACCGCAACACAGTGGCGTCTACCACGCCCATTGCTGAGCTGCTGTTAGTCGCCCCAGAGAAGGTGGCAGAGGTGGGGGAGTTCGATCCATCCAAGGAGAAGCTGCTGGATTATGCCCGGCGCTGCTACACTGCCCTGGATGAAGAGACACTTAACAGAGTCCAAGCCCTGAAGAAGAATAACCTGCTTCTGCCCATCTCCTACAGGTTCAGACACTAAGGAAAGAAAGAGAGAATAATGGGAGATCTCTCTAAACAACAACTGTGGTTTGAGTAGTAAAAGGAAAGGCAGTTAGGTTCTGCTGGCTAGCTCACTCCCAAGAAACAATATTAAGATCATTTTATTGTTATTATTTATTATTATTTTGCTATCTCAGCAATCTGGTTGTGGCCATGTAACCTGGGACAAACCCTTCACGTGTTACTTTTACAAACATCCTACACGTTTGTTGTTTGTCCTTCGACAAATCTTCACTGCAGTGGGTATTGAGGATGTGGGGTGCCTGCTGCAGACAGAAAGAAAAAACACACGCTTCTGTTGTTGAGGCCAGGAGGGTATGTCTGTGTGATCCAGATTTGGTGAAAAACAATGTGTCTTTACCAGGATTATAGAGGAGACTGCTTTTTTCAGTACTTAAATGAGCGTCTTTAGCTTACCTCATTTAGGGCTCAGCCTTTATTGTGCAGAGCTGCACTGTTGTTTCCTTTTCTGTTTACAAAATCTGAATCAGCTAGAGGTTACGGGTTCAGTGTTTTACTGTCAAGATCATTTTGCAGCATGAATGAACACTTGGTAGATTTCAGAGGCAGGTGGAGTTTCAGGCAATGCATTCCTTCTAAACCAGCCAACTATGGCATAAAGCTTTGGTGGATCTGACCTTGGAACAAATTAGAATATCTAAACCGCTTAGGTATGGTAAACATCAATAATAGGGTCATAAATGACCACTCTGTCATGTTAGTCATTAAAATATCTTGGTTGCTTAAGGGTTAGTAATAATAGTAATATGACTTCCAGCTGCTCTTGTGTCTGCATTACTCTGTTGTTTCACTGAGGAGTGCACTAATCCTTTTTTGTACATGACCTGCACTAAATTACAGTAGATGTCATTTCTTATGCTTCTGATACCGAGGCTTCTGTAATGCATTGTGACACTAACACATTTTTGTAAAATACGGTTTTGGAGCCTTTAAAATGATTATTACTATACTGGTTTTCTGTAACATTGTGTAACTTTTGGTTCCTTGTGAAAAATTGTGAAACATTTTTACAGTGTCACTTACAACTTTAGCAAAAGCAGCTTTCTCATGATGACAAAAGATGTTTTATTCCTTCTCAATGCTTTCTCGATGCCGCTGCAAGTGCATGTTAAAGAGATCTTCAGTGAGCTGTAGTTTATAGGGATCTTTTACATTTCAAAGTGGCACACACATTGACTATAATGTACAGTAATGTATAGTGTGTGTTCCAGTGAAGTGAGACAGTAAGTTCTGTTAGAATAAAACAGACTAAGTTACAGTGGAATACTGTGACCTCATATCTCAATAACCTGTTTTCCTAACAGTGATAAGTACTCCAATTTGTGGAACTCAAGCCATTTTAGTGTTTGGTTGTGGAGCTAAAGAGCAGACAGTGAATCTGCTGCAGAGCCTTTTAAAGGTCATACCAGTGTGCAGTGTTTAAATAATGTAACGTATTATTCACCTAATGTATAGTAAGACTCAGAATTCATTACAGCATAGATTTCATACGAAAATGTAGATTTATTTGTCTGTAAAATTGCACAGCTCCACTGTTTATGACTCATGAACTCTACTGTTAAAACATAATACTAATTAAAAGATTTCATTTCTGATAAGTAGTGCGAACTTCTAATTTTATTTCTACTTTAATGGATTTGTTGCATTGCTGGTGCTGGGTAAGATGTGAGGAGACGTCAGGTTACAATAAATAGGTGATAAAATGTCTTAGTAAGTTATTGTGGTACCACCAGATACCAGACCAGCTTCTATGTCTCAGAGATTCGACTGAAGGGATGGAGGATAATTTTTCCAAAGATATTTCCTCATTTTTACTGCTTTGATACTGTCCAACATGTCAGTCCAAAAAGTTCCAAATTGATGTTTAAATGGGTGAAAACGGGTGAGTGTGATTGTCAAAGCTCACAGTGCTGTGAAAAAGTGTTTCCCTCTTCTTCGGTTCTTAGTTTTTTGCACATTTGTCAGACTTGCGTGTTTTAGATCATTAAAAATGTTTTAATACTAGCCAAAGACAACCCAAGTAAATACAATATTTCATTTATTAAGGGGAAAAAAGAACTGCAATCAAGTGTTTGCAATAACTGGCACTGACTCATTCACATCGCTGTGGAGGAATTTTGGCCCACTGTTGTTTGCCAAATTGTTTTAATTCAGCCACCTTGGAAAGTTTTGCAGCAGAAATGACTTGTTTAAGGTCATACCAAAGCATCTCAATCACATTTAAATCCAGACTTTAAATAGGCCACTCCAAAACTTTTTTAGAGGTGGACTTACTGGTGTGTTTCAGATCATTGCCCTGCTCCATAACCCAAGTAAGCCTCAGGGCACAAACTTATGGACAGAATGTTTTGCTTCAGGATTTTTTGGTAGAATTCATGATTTCAGTAATTACAGCAAGTTGTCCAGGTCCTGAGCCAGAAGACAAGACAGCAGTCAGGTTTGCAGTAGGAGTGACAGATGGGTTCAGAGTGTGGGTGGGATTATTTCAAGTGTTGGGCTGATGTTGAAGGTAAGAAGAGAGAGTGATATGGAGGCCTGTGGCGACCCCTAAGGAAGAAGTAAAAAAAAAAAAAAAAAAGCAGTTTAAGACTGAAGTTAAAGGTTTCATCTTCACTTGAACTACAAAATAAAACTTTGACACTTTGGGACTCAGCATGTCCTTAGCAGATAAATTAACTCTGATGGGAAAAGAATAAAAAACAAGCGAAAACGGACACCGGAGCGTCTCTTCTTTCTCACTCACCGGAAACAAGGCATTCATCAACTTCCTGTGTCACGGAGCTCCAGGGAGACGGAGCAAAAAAAGCGGGCATACCGAAGTCTTAATTGTTTTCTCTAGCTTCGAAATATTTGAAAGCGCATATATTTGTCTTGTAAAGCCGAACAACTGGCTCCCGTGGATCATTAACTCCCCGGATCCGCTTTGGGCTCCGAAAAGAAGCTCATTCATTCGGCGTTGGTAGCTAGCTAGGAGCCACGGGCCCACTATTCTTCTGGACTTTGCTACAAGCTAGTTAGCTAACGTTAGCAGGCTAACCCATGCGAACACGTTTTCTTTATCAATGATTCTGCTGTTACGTTGTAAACAAATACTTTGCCGCTAATATATGTTCTAGTTAAACATTTTCGATAAATCTGTCGTTAGGTAAGCTACTAGTCGAGGCTAACTTTCCGGAGCTGCATCTGCAAGACACTTGTTTTTAAAAGTGTTGTTCACTTTGTTGCTAGCTTAAGCTAGCCACCGCCAACTGAGCAACGCAATCTCCGAAAGCGTAGCAGGCTTCAGCAGAGAGATGTCGGACTTCGACGAATTCGAAAGACAGTTATCTGAAAACAAACAAGGTAAATCACTTTTTCTTTTTGCATCAGCATTTAGAAACGCCAATGGTGCCTTTGTTTGTACAGGCCGCCATCAGTGTATCCTACTGTGGCCATGTCTATTTACTGGAACAGTATTAGCAAATTACTAGCCTACAGTTTTACGGGAATATTGCTCGTCATTTTATTCTGTTGGATGAGCATTTTTCCGACTTTTCTGTAAGTTTACCGGTAACCAAATACAAACTAAATAAAGGTTACTGTTTCTTTAAAGCATTGTAAGTTTATATCATGAGTCAAGACCAGCTGACTGAATAATTGGTGCAGCTAGCATTCATTCTTTGCAGCTGTTGCGTGCACTGAACGTTTCTAATCCAGATTACTATTACTACTAGATTATTGCCTCTAACTTTTCGACACACAACCAGTAACTGTACCAGTTAAAAAAAAACTTATCCGACACAGACTGTTTTCAAGGTAGATTTGTATATGAGCTGCATCCGTGTAGTGGATGGGGTTTATTAAATTCTACGAGCTGTTATTCACGTTATTAATCTATAAAAGCTGTGGTCTTGTTTTTAAAATGCTACCATAACCAGTATTTATTTATAAAATGCTAACGTAACCACTTTAGCATTTCCTTATAATTTCAAATATCCTGCTGTATAGCACTACAAGGCTTATGGTCTTATGTCTATGTAAAGTTTATTTGGTTTATTTTACCAATCTGTAAATTAAGCTATGTGTACACCCATACGGTACACAGGACTAATATTGTGTGGTCTCCATAGGGCTTCAGAAATACCTTGTGGCCTATGGACATGGGCTTTTTGTTCCACCATAGACAGGGAGCAGTGGATCTTTTTGGGTCCTGTAGGTTGTGAGTGGATATTCTGTATCCAGCTTGTCTGAATGGATCCTACAAATACTCTTTCAAATTGTTATGATGCAGTTTTGAGGCTGTGTTAATCCTTTGAGCCATTCTTCATGGCCCTTGCAGTTTTTTTTTTCTTTTGCTATCTAGGAGTGCAAGGCAGTGGGAACGAGGTGTAGTTGGATGTGGATTGTACATTTCAATTAAACATCCACAAGATGATCAGTGTTAAGTGTCACCTCTCACTGGTTTTAATGCTGTGGCTAATTGGTGTATATCCCTAGCTAGCTATGTATCCCATTTATGTGCAGTCATGCAAGTTATTAAACACTTAATATTTAATTCCTACAGCTGAAAGGGACAAAGAGAACCGCCACCACCGTCGGTCCTCGTCCCGCAGTCGCAGCAGAGAGAGGAAGAGGAGGAGCAGAGACAGGGACAGACGCAGCAGAGACCGCCGTGGAGACAGTAAGGAGCGGAGACACAGACGCAGGTTAGTACCACATCTGGGCCAACAAGCAGTCAAAGCTACTGTGTTGCATCAAGAATCGCCCCACTATACTGGAATGTAGTGTACATTGTATAGTCATCACACTGGCCGAAAATAAAGCATCTGCAAAGAATAGATCAGATTATATTAACCTCTGGACACCTTCTTAGTACAATGATGAAAGCTACTTGTGAGTCCAAGTAAACTTGGATCTCACAAACATGTAAACACTAAATTTTTGAAGTTTTAAATTGCCCTATATATATGCAATACAAATGTGTTGAAACACCAGCTTGTCTAAACACCCTCGACTTTGCACTGACATCGTGCCGCACAGTAGGTGGCTGCAAATTCCAAACTCAAGCACATGCGCACAAAAAACTGACACTATAAAAATTTGTTATGTTTGCAAAATGCAGCCCTCTCCTTCCTGGCTTTTGCTGTCATCTGTTCTTTTTCTTTTGTTTGTTTGTTTGGTTTTTCTGTCTTAATAGCATATTGTGTTGCTGTTCAGGACAACAAATGCACTTAAACACATTAATCAGAACTAAAAACTAGCTTAGGCAATGAGCTTCTGCCACTTCCTGTCGACTGTGGAACTCATCATGCAGAATATCAAGAGTCAAAACTGTTTTTTAAAAAGAATTTCAGGTCTATTAATAAAACTCCAGAAAGAATCTTTTCTGAAACGTAGATTATTTGCATATTCACTCTGAAGTTGCATAATATCGGGTGTCTCTGAAATGTGCTCCCACTTTTTCTCGTGACAAGCCTGATCTGCAGTCTTTGATCAAATCTCGTTAAGCTTCTTGCTGTGGGAAAATTGTCCGTTCTTCTAAGAACATCATCTTTGATACCAAAGAGATGAAAGCTTGCCTGTTGACGGGGCAACACATAACCGTATGTGTTTATGCTCACGATTAGCCAGTCTTTCCTTCACTTTCACCTTTGGATTGCATTTATATACAATAACTTCTCATTTGAAGTCACACATCTCCTTTGTGACTGCTTCATTATGTTCACTCTCTTGCGGACTTCTGCAAAGTTTTCCAGTTTCCTGCTTCTTATTGGCTGTGAATGTGACCTCTTTGCTTGACTGCTGCTTGACTCTTTTCTTTCTCGGTACCAGTATAAAACGCGTTACTTGCAGATATGCAGTGTGAGTAGTTAAAAAGATGTAATATCTGGCTCCTCAATTTTTAACGATGTAATTTATGCTTTCATTGCCTCATTAATAGTTTGAATTCGTGCCAGCTGTGAGGCTCACTTAGTGACTGACTTGTATTCAAAATGGAAGCTCTAATTTTGTCAAGTGGAAATGTTGGTTAATGTGTTTATTATTTGAGAGAAATGTGAAACCCTTCCGATGTCATTTCAGCTCACCATCCAGCTTCCCCCAGGACAATGCTGGAAGGTAATACAGCAAACTAACACAAAGCTGGTTTGTGCATTACTGCACCAACTGGATTTTAATTATCTTCTTAGATTCTGTCTACCGTTTAGTATGTAAATAACTGCCTGGATGAGGGTTTTCTATCCCTTTTATCATCTTTAACATGAGTTTTACAGTGTTGTGATTGAAATGTAGTCTGTTTTGTTCATTTCTGAAATCAAACCATCGTTTCCTGTAGTAGTCCAGTGTGAGCTAATGAGAGATATGTTACATGATGATTGTGTGTTCCTCAAACAGCCGTTCTCCCCACCGTGAGAAGAAGAAGAAGGTGAAGAAGTACTGGGATGTCCCTCCACCTGGTTTTGAACACATCACTCCCATGCAGTACAAAGCCATGCAAGGTAACCATCCATTTTCCTTCTCGTCTCATCTATTTATATGTTTACTACAATATTTGATTCTGCCTTACTTGAATGAAAGACACCTTTAAAGTGGATCTATTATGCTCTTCCTTATTTTCCCATCATATTTTAAACATAGTCAGTGTGTGTAAAATTACTCGTTTTCACCCTTAACAGAAACATAGTAGAACTAAGGGGCTATACCAAGGCCCAGCTTAAGATGAAAAATGATTAATGGAGTCCAAAAATGCAAAATATGAAGAATAGAAATGAGCATAATAGTTCCACGTTTATGTGCGTATTAATCTGCCACATGGCTTTATTGAAACAACAGAATGAGGTTGTTAAATATTTCCTGTCTTCACGCTCCAGCTGCAGGCCAGATCCCAGCTACAGCCCTCCTGCCGACCATGACTCCAGATGGCCTGGCTGTTACTCCAACCCCAGTACCTGTAGTGGGTAGCCAGATGACCCGACAGGCTCGTCGGCTCTATGTGGGCAATATCCCCTTTGGTATCACAGAGGTGAGTAACAGGACAGCATTTGACTTTGGCTCCTGCCCTATAAACATCCTGCAGTAATTTATACTTGTGTTTGGTTGTTATTGTGCAAATTAACACAATCTATTATTTTTTCCCCTCCCTTATGTTTAGGAGTCAATGATGGACTTCTTTAATGCCCAGATGCGTTTGGGTGGTCTTACTCAGGCCCCCGGCAATCCCGTTCTTGCAGTACAGATCAATCAGGATAAGAACTTTGCCTTCCTTGAGGTGAGTCAATTTTCCCATGAACACTGATTGTTCTCTCTTGGTATAATACTAAAACCTTATTAAAATACGCAGTTTTGAAGTCAGCCATCTTTTGTCTTGTGTAGTTCCGTTCTGTGGATGAAACAACACAGGCAATGGCCTTTGATGGCATCATCTTTCAAGGCCAGAGTCTTAAGATTCGCCGTCCCCACGATTACCAGCCCCTGCCCGGCATGAGCGAGAACCCCAGTGTCTATGTGCCTGGTATACAGACAATTAATGGTTTTTAACTCTAATTACTTCTGGCACAATTCTCAGCAAATTGTAATCTGTGTGAACTCAATTTCTCCATTAATGTTTCTGTCTGTTGCTGCTCCTGCAGGTGTGGTGTCCACAGTAGTCCCAGACTCTGCTCACAAGCTCTTCATTGGTGGCTTGCCTAACTACCTGAATGATGACCAGGTCAGTGTTTGTGCCTTAAACAGCTCATATTTTCTTATAAGTGCAGTACAGCTTGTTCAGTATCAATTGTTCTGCACAATACACTTACACACTCACCTTGCAAAATGGCCCAAACAACACTACATTGCATTCTGTTATACTTTGAGTCCTGTATTTCTCACATGACTAAAGGTTAAAGAACCCCAGAGTGTACTCTGTTCTTTCTTGTGCTTTTCTGAAAAAAAAATGTGCATACATCGGCATATAATTTCCACTAGTATTGAAACATAGAGACACTATACTTACTGTTGGAAGAAGCGAAAGAGAAGGAGCATTGTGTTATTCTTTTTATGTTTGCTGTCATGTTACCCAGTAACACATCTTGAACAGTGGTGTCATGTTGGGAGTGTCTGGTGTTCATGAGACCTGTTGGAAACCATTGGAAATGCCTTGCAGTGACCTTTATGCATCATGTGTGCTAGGTGAAAGAGCTGTTGACGTCATTTGGCCCTCTGAAGGCTTTTAACCTGGTGAAGGACAGCGCCACAGGCCTATCCAAAGGATATGCCTTTTGTGAATATGTTGATGTCAACCTTAATGACCAGGTAACCAGTCCAACAGAATATACAATGCTATCTCTGTAGTATGAGTTTTTGAAGGCATGGTTTTCAACGTTGTTATGTCATTATAGGCTATTGCTGGACTGAACGGCATGCAGCTGGGAGACAAGAAGCTTCTGGTGCAAAGAGCCAGTGTGGGATCGAAGAACGCAACTCTGGTAAGTGTCCAGGAGCTGGACAGATGACAGCGGGTGGTGGGAGGATCGATGCTCTTTTAGAGAGTGTAAAATGCATAAAGATTGTTTGGCCACTCTTCTCCAGCAATTCATGAAGTTACTCTTAAATTTAACCATTTACAAGTGCACATCTAAATGTAGTACATTTTTAGTTGCCTCCCCCTGCTTTTATTATTATTTTATAATTATTATTTTATAATAAAAGCAGGAAAAATGCATGTAGCAGCACTTTCCTTATCACTGCCTGAACTAATCTCTGTGTAGTACATCCATTCGGATTCAATTGGATACGGTACAATAATAATAAAATATGAAACAGATCGTATTTATTACTAATCGGCTATGGCCAATGAAATACTGCTGACTGAAGCTCTGCATGAAATCAGTTAAAACGTGTTCACCCGAAAACACATTTTCTCAATATTTTATGAACCAGCAGCCGACACTACCTAGGGTTAAAGCTGCAACCACACTTACGAAAACGGTGATTGGAGACCAAACTGAGTTTAAGCTGGACTGAGATTGTTTGTCTGGTGGGTGGCAGTGGCCAGTAGTTTTGTTTTTTGTTTTGTTTTGTTTTGTTTTTTTTAGCTGTGAAAATGGATGTAAAGAATATTAAATTGTTGGCTTTATACAGTTTACTGTAAAATGTAGAGAAAGCTGTGCTATAAAATGCCTCATCTAACCTTTGTGTGTCTCCTTCCAGTCGAGTATAAACCAGACTCCAGTGACGCTGCAGGTGCCAGGTCTGAACAGCTCCGTGACTCAGATGGGCGGTCTGCCCACGGAGGTGTTGTGCCTGATGAACATGGTGGCCCCTGAAGAGCTGTTGGATGACGAAGAGTACGAGGAGATTGTGGAGGACGTCAGGGATGAGTGCAGCAAGTACGGCCAAGTTAAAAGCATTGAGATACCTCGACCTGTCGATGGCCTGGAAGTGCCTGGAACCGGCAAGGTAGGAGCCGTTTACATTTGACTTGTGGTAAACAATGCTGTGAGATGTTACAAGCCCTCACTGCTTTTTTTTTTTTTTTTTTTTTTTTTAATCTTTTTAAAAAAATTTCAGATCTTTGTGGAGTTCACATCAGTTTTTGACTCCCAGAAGGCCATGCAGGGGCTGACAGGCAGGAAGTTTGCCAACAGGGTGGTGGTGACCAAATACTGCGATCCAGACGCCTATCACCGCCGGGATTTCTGGTAGAGGGCGCATGACGAGAAGAGGGGAATGGGGAGGGTGTGCACTGCCAGTTTCCAAATCAGCCCCCAAAGTGATTTTTTTTTTTTTTTTTTTTTTGTGTGTGTGTGTAGCGCAACGTTGCAGGTCGATCTGGGAGTATTATTTGTTTGGCAGTGGTGATATCCAGATTATCATTGGAGATCTTCACGAAATATTCAGCAGTTAAGACAGAATTGGAAATGGAGGAGGAGAATTTATGGGGTTTGTTTTCAGTACATAATAAAAGGGGGCTAGGTTTGGTTGCTAGTGGTGTAGCTGGGTGGGTGGGCAAGTTAAAGATTTTTGAGAAAAAAAAAGTGTGTAATAATAGGTCCAGGGGTTGGGCGAACATTTTTTATACTTTGTGAGACAGGGATGTCATTTCTGGGTGGGAGGGGGGGTGCCACACTTTAAGGTTTGTATTTAAATGGAGTTAGCCTGTTTTAAGTACATTAGGAAGGAGCCGCGGTAGGGCACTTACTGGAAGATTCTGGTTGGGGGGGTAAAAAAAAAAAAAAAAAAAATGTGACAGGGAGGTTTTGGGGAGATGGAGAGGAAGATGGGAGGGCATTTTCATTTGACCATCCAGTGTAGATACACAGTAGTTGTAACATCCACTTCAGCTTTTCTGTCATCATTAGAAAGGCAAAAGAACACTCTTATTATTATTTTTTTCCTCCACCCCCTGTCTGGACTCTGTCCTTTCCTTATGTTCCTTCATTTTCATCAGACTGCTGCCCCCCACCCTTCAGGATGATCTCTAGAAAATCTGTTGTCTGATTGGACTCTATCTGAATGTCAACTGTAATTGTTCTGATACTGTGTGTAGCTTCACTGATTTCAGCTGTAATATCACCCTGCATTCAGTCCCTTAGAATAACACAAACTGCAAAAAAAAAAAGAGAATTTTTTTTTTTTTAATTATGCGCTTTCTTGTTTTTGTTCAAATTTTTGCAACTTTTGTCACGTCCATCTTTTGTGAACAGCATTTTAAAGGTTGTTTCGTCTCAGCAGTTCAGCCCTGATTTAGTTTAAGAGACAATAAAGACAGATTGGGAGGGGATTTCATGGGGGGATATATATTTCTTCCTTACCAACAAGCCTTAATGTTATTACATGTCAATTTGCTATTGAAAGAAATATGGCTTACCCCTCTACCAATGATGTCTATATATTCATGTATGTTACTGTCTTGTCCTTCAGCCAGCTCACATTTTTCCTTGTTTCCCAGCAGATTTGGGATGTAAGATGTGTTGGACCCAGTTGTTTGTTTGTGCAGCGTCTCACCTCTGACAAGACCAAATAAACATGAGACTAATACCCACGACTCATGTTGTACTGCAGAGTGAAACTAAAATCACAAAATGCCAGATTTGTCTTTCAAAAAATTAAAATCAGAGTTAAAAGTAAAACTAATACTACAATCTCCTTCAGAAATTTGGGGGCTTTGAGGAGATTATTTAGGGAAAACAAATAAAGTAACCTGATTTTTAAATTTTAGTGTTCACTGTTAGTCATTTTTCTGCTGTTGAACTATTTGGTAATTTCACTAAATCTGAGGTCAGCTGTTGGGTTGATAGAAAACAGTCCCTGTGTACGTAGACACAATCTGCTTATCGCTCATCTCCCTCATCTTCTGCCCTGTATCCTCTGAGGACCACATGTTCAAACTGTATGGGCTTGAGACTGTGCTTTCATTTGATCCTTTGGTTTGCTTTACAGCGCTGAAAGAGAGACTGTGTCAGTGATAACACTTTAGAGATGTTACTCCTTACTTTCTGAAAATCTGCTTTTCTTTTCTTTTTTTTTTAAGTGTCTTTTAGTTTCTTTTTCTCTGGAAAAAAATGTGATTTCTTAAATGATTTAAAACCTAAAAGCCACACATAGTTTATAAAAGCAGAAGCAGTCTTTCATTTGTCCAGTTTGTTTTCAAATGTTGATTAAAACATGAATTTACATGACTGCTTTTCTTCCCTTTGTGCTTCCTTTTCCTGTGCACGCCCACATCCATTCACCACACCGTAGCACAGTTAATAATGGAGATGGAGTAGACTGGAGCTACAGTCAGCTTTACTGACCTGATAGCATAATTAATCAAACTGTAGTTATTGGTAATGTCCAAATGATGGTGCTATTTCACAGTCACTAGACTGACTTTTACGTAAGAGTAGTATAAACATTGGTCACACACAGGGGCCACAACTGCCTCAGTTCTTCATGGTATAGATTCAACAAGATGCTTGAAGCATTCTTCAGAGATTTTGATTCATACTGACCTGATAGTTGCGTTCAAGCAGCCAGTTTGTGATGATTTGAGCTTTGTGACATGGTGTGTCAACCTGCTGGAAGAAGTCATCAAAAGTGAATAGATATAAAGGGATGGACAACAATATTTGGGAATACTGTGGCATTTAATTGAAGCTCAGTTGCTTCTAAGGGGTCCAAAGTATGCCAAGAAAATATCCCCACACTATTACACCACACCCAGACAGCCTGAACCTCTTGTACAAGACCGGATCTTTTTTATGTTTAAGCCCAATTCTGATCCTACCAAACGAATGTTGAAGTAGAAATCCAGACGAGACAATGTTTTTCCAGTCTTCTATTGTTCAATCTAGGTGTAAATTGTAGCCTCATTTTCCTGTTTTTAGCTAACAGAGAGGAGCATGCTCTTCGGCTGCTATAGCTCTTCTGCTTCATCGTTCTGTGTGTTTTGCATTGACAAATGCTCTTCTGCATAGCTCGCTTGTAACAAGTGACTGATTGCCTGTCTTCCCATTCCTCTGATGCTCAGCTTCAGCTTCAGCAGGTCATCCTGACCACGTTCTCAAGCTTTAAATGCATTGAGTTGCTGCCATGAGTGATTAGAACAGGTGTACTTAATAAAGTGACCGTGAGCATATAGTTTTCATATATATAAAAAATCCAACTGAATCATGTCAATCTTGATGATAGATTCAGGCTTATTTTGAGCCAAGTCATTTATGTTCTTCCAATTAACCCATTTATTTTTCTACATCTCACAAGGTACAAAGAGTAAGGCAGAGCAAAAGCTGGATTGTCTTATTCAGCCTGGATTTCATGTAAAATGGTTACAGGAAAGCAACTACACTCTGTCATGCAGTAATGTCCTGTGTCAGCTCTATACTACCCATCTCTATCTGCATCGCTGCACCTCACTGCACAAAACCCAGCAGCAGCAGGGCCTCTGATGCAACACTCACTACCCAGTAGTTCCCTCAGGTCAAAGGTAAATCAGCAGCTCTCTCATGCAGTTGAAACCATGTCCACTGGAGCAAAAATGGAGAGCTGACCCTGAGTCTTTTAGAGATGGCTGTCTGTCATGAAAGCCGCTGAATGTTATTGGCAGCCCTCTCTCAAGTGCATTGTATGCCCTCCCCAGGCCTAACGCTGCAGTAAAGGCTTGTTAATACATTATCTCCCTCTAGTGGCGGATGCAAGACTCTGGTGATGGTCATTGTCATTCTAGGCAGTGCATCCTCATTGATCTTCATTCAAAAAGATAGAACACTGCAGCAGTGGGAGAGTGCAACAGTGGAATAGAATGGACACATTGAGTACATGATCCAGTTTGTATTTAATCCACAGGAGGTTAGACGAAGTAAACACCTCACAAGAAAGAACTTAATAATACGTACATGTCAAAAACATTAGTAGAAATGTGTCCTGTTGATGTTCTTCCACCTGTGTAAAAATGTCAATGATTTGCAATAGAAGAGATCAAACATTAATGCAATGCAGACAAGCCATATTTGTAGTGTTTATCATTTAGAAAAGGGTCAATGGGCAGGAAACTGGAACTTTAAAATATGAATCTACAGAGTAATATAACTGTTACTAAACAGAACATGTAAACTGCACAAAGACTGCAGGCAGCTTATCCCAGGATGCATGAATTAATGTATAAGGTAATGGTGGTGATGAAATTTGGGAATTTATAGTTGTAGTTTACATACATTCATTCATCAATGTTATGGTAATTATGGGCTTTTAATGACCACTTTGAACTGTTCTTTTTCCCGGGTGGGAATATACGGCATCAGATATATACATCCATCATATTAATATTTGGTCTATTAGTAAATTCCATCAACATCCATCAACAAGCTTCTCGCATTTTGTGGTTGGATATTTTACTACTCTACTTGGCAGAATTGGTAGAGTTCATTAAAATTGGTTGGTTTCCTGGCACAGACACCTTTTAAGCATAAATACACAAATATACAATAGGGTTGAGTTCAGGGCTTTGGTAAGTCCATTAGCATGGCTTAGTTTAGCATTAGCTAATGTTAGCCTGCTTTTCAAAACCACTTTTGGTTTGCTTTTGTTCGGGTTGTTCCTGAACATGCTTTTGATTATTGACCCAACAGTGTCCAAGTTTCAGCCATCTTGCTGTTGATTCGAGGTGAAGATGAAGAATTTGGACCGTGGAAATGTGCTGATATACCTGAATTACTTGTACTTACATTTACATGTTTAAAATAATGGATGATCTTGGAATGTTTTTTTGGAAATAGCTTCAAGAGACCTTCACAACTTCTCTAAATCTGCAGTTCTCCTTCTTATAACTTCATTGACTTTCTTGCACTTTCCCATTGTTCCCAGCATTGGTCAGTCGAAAGAGTGACGTCAAACAAATCCTTTGCATGCTGGAAAAGAGAAACTACCCTGCCCTTGTGGTGTTAAAAGGCTCTCGAGACCTTTCAGCACCACTTATTAAAAGTTTAAGTGCACATATAGATTTGGTGTATAGCTGTTAATGTGTACCAAGACACATACATTAATATATCTTAATAAAAGCCATCCAGCAGTATGACTGAACATTAATTTTTTACTTTAATCTAGTTATTAAGTCTTACCCCTGAAAAGATTGAGGGTTTTTTCCTAACTGTCCACATCGCTCTCAGTGATCTCCAGGCGTATACCAAAAGGTCAGTTTATCTTTTGCTGTCTCAGTGGCATCTGCCTTGACAGCTGCTGTTAATAAAAATGTGTCTTTTTCTCCAGGAAGATATCATAGAGCATCGTATCAGATCAGTTACTCGTTGATCTGTTCAAAAATTAGATTGATTAACAACAATTTACTACCTAATAGAAGGAACCTGTATCTCTTTATGTGACACAGTGGTACATTGAATTTGCTTCAAGGTCCGATCTGTTGTTCCATCAGAAATGCTTTTCTGCATACGTTGATTGTAACGGGAACTTATCTGACTTACTGTTGCCTTCCTGTCAGGTCGAAACAGTCTGGCAGTTCTCCTCTGACCTCTGGCATCAACAACGCAGAGACACCCAGAGAACTACCGCTCACTGGCCATGTGATTGGTTGATTATATATTTGTGTTAACCAGCAGGTGAACAGATATAAAAGTCCCCCCTTTCCCTTACCGGATACTCAGGATACTTCTGCAGTCCCTTTTTTTGTTTTATCAAGTTCATTATTGAGTTTTAAAGCTTTTTGCAGGATTGTTCGTAGTAGGAAAATCATCAGATGCTTCAAGTGGGCAAATACTCTTAGTCAGTACTACTTAGCAGCATGAAACTAAGAATCATAAGTGTGAACGGCATGCGCATGAGTGCATACATGAGCGTACAGTACAAGCATAAATCAGCACTGCTGACAGGGGCACTACAAGACATATGAACAAGACTGTTCATATCAGCATAATGTAGAATATTGATGGCCTCCAACTGCCTGTGGACACTTTGGATCTATCTTATATGATGGATGAGTGGTGGTGTGTGTAATTAGAGGAAGCGATTTTAAAGAATTGGCACACATGTGTGCCTTAAAACAGATAGCTGTCCTCCACATTAATTAATCTATCATGGATGTCACGCATTTAGCATGTGACCTCTGTCTGAAGAGGCCGTCTGCAGACTGAAAAAAGGAAAAGAGAAGCAGAGTTTGACTTTTTTGGACATTCCAGGTGTTTATTTCCCTGTCACAGCCTGCGGCCTACTTTGTCCCTTTTCTGCAATTGTCTCCTGTTATGTGTTTCTGTCCCCGACTCACTCTCGGTTTGCATCCCCCACCCATCCCCGCCCTCCCTTAGTGTTGCTGGCTGCAGGGTTTGGCCTCCCTCCCTCTCTCTCTCTCTCTCTCGCTGTGCCACGTATGTAACCTAAACTGTGGAACGGCCAAGCAGGGATGGGCCACGAGAAAAGCTTTCCACAAGATCAGCCTGAGCCTCTGAAGTCTCCCTGGACCTTGTTCAGTGAGGAATGAAATGGGGGCTGCACATTCTCATTTTCCTCTCTGTACCGCTTCATTTCAGCCAGTGTTGTCCATTTCGGCAGCTACCTCAGACTTCAGCATTCCCTTACAGTTTTTACTCCCCTTTTATCTCCTGTTCTCATACGTCTTTTTTTCCCCTTCTATATGCGTCCCTGCATGCTGTGGCTCTTTTTAAACCCCGAGTACACTTTCAATCTGTCTCTCTGTTAGATTTTCACCTCTTCACAGTGTATTGTGTTGCTGTAAAATGCTGTTCTGGTCCCTCTCATATAAACACAGACTCCTCCTTCACTCTTACTTAATGTCATTAACAGGTGGCTGTCCGAAATAGACGCACACACACACACAAACAGCAAGGCTGTCGCAGATACAGAGATGTTTTTTATCATGCTGGCAGGCTCGTCATCATGTGAGCGGACCACCCTGCAGCAACTTTCCTTGCTGATTTAAAATTTGAAACATTTATGGAGCATGAGCTGGATGCTGTTGAGATTAAACGTGAGGTGTAAGCACAGTCTGGGGGCCAAACACCAGACACACACCCACCCACACACACACACAGATGCACACGCATTTAATGGGCAACAGCATTAACCAACCAGACTCCAACCCCCTTCACATCCCCCACCTCTACTCCTTTACACTCACTTTCCATAACTCTTACGTTCCTCTCTCCCACCCCTTTCCCCTCTCTCTCTCTCTCTCTCTCTCTCTCTCTCTCTCTCTCTCACACTCACTCTCACATCACTGCTCTCCCCCCTCTATTAAGTTTCATGCTTCTCTTCCTCTCGAGCTGAACAACACACACGACACAGGTCAGATTTATTCTTCTTTTCAATCAAGTGCATTAGCCAGCTGTTGCTTTCTTACGCCCACGTGTCACACAGGTGGCGGTGGCTGTCACCGGTCAAGCAGTAGAGAGAATTTCTAATTTTCACGACAGAAAATGCAGCATGAAGTTATATCCTGTGTTCAGACGCTTTAGAATTTAGGCTACTGCACCAAAGTTTTCGTTGCATTATAGTATATAACTTTGTATACATGCTCTATATACCCTGCTAAGGATAATCCTTCACTTACTGCAAAGTAAGCACTTGTTTGTGTCGCCCACCCTGAGAGCAGCTTGGCTCCTCTGAGCCGTCTGATCACACTGTGGTTAATATGAATGTAATGTGATCAAGGTTTGTAATTCTATGACCACTAATTTGGCTGTCAGCAGCTGCAGTATTGATGTCCTTTATTACAGTTAATGTTGGAGGGTTATTTTAATGCACGGTTGCTATTCCATACCTTTGGTTCACTAGTCACACGTATGTATCTGCCTTTTGTTAGCTATAAAATGATTTTTACCCCAACTGTCACTTAGTGCTTGTTGATAAGCTGATATTATTGTTTATTGACATTGCAGAACCATCTTCTCATGCTCTGTGTAAATGCTGTCTGCTCTTACTGAATTGTTATTATTGTGATTATTGCGGGGCAGACGACACGCAGCACGACTAAATGACAATGAAATGTTTTTTGTTACATGTTTATTATGTTTATTATTATGTCTCCTCACATACTACAAAGTATCAAAGACAAAGGCTTTGCGGTGAGACTTTGCACATGTTGCCTAAATAAAACCTCTGATGCTGTCAGCCCAAAGCTCTGAATTAGGTGATTCGCCAACTGTGCGTGGCCTGCTGGTGCTGCTTTCCTAACTGGCCAGGCCTCTCGCCTCCACTCTGTGACCTGTTGGACCTCACAGCAGAGTTAATTACTATAGCCCCCTCTCTCTGTCAGAGGGTTCAGGATTGAATTATCACCTCTCGTGCAGACCATCGACACCGTTGTGCCCCGTCACTCACTTTGTTTAAATCGCTCCAAAGGTCCCTCGCTCACAGTTGAAAGTCTCTGTAAGCTGGGACCAAACTCGTGCTGAAGCACACATGTGCAAGTGCACAGCCGCTGCTACATATTCCCAGTTTTCCTGGTATAAGTAATGCAGCCTGAGAGGTATTTGTGGCAATCCATTATCCCCTCAGATCAAAGGGGATCTGTGTCTAAGCCAGAGATAGTGTACCTGCTCAGAGAGACGATGGGTTGTCAACTCATCTGGGAAATTGGAAGCTGGGTGGTCCGGTGTGACACTACGGTGTTATCTCTCACCTTGACCTTGCACAAACCTACTCCAGTAGCTCTTCCAGTCGAATTGTTTCTACATCTCCTGCAAAATCTGCCATATGGCTTATCTATTGTTGGCTGAGAGCATTTCATATGGCTTTTAGGGAGGGAATACTGTAGATGCTGATAAAGCTGTTGGAAATTAAATATTACGCTGGTGATGAAAGGATTTTGCTCTGGTGAAGCATATGCTGGCTACTCTTTCATCTTCCTGTTTCATCTCTCTTTTTCAGAAGCCTGGACGGAAAACAGACAGACAGCTCTCCTGGTCCTTGCCTCCATCTATCCCATTTTGTCATTACCTCACTTCATCTGCCCCCCTCTCCACTTCACAGTAGTTCTATTCATATCTCTTATGTCCAGCCCATTTATTTTTACTTGATCTTCTCACTGCTTTTGCTCAATTTTCCCGTCCATCACAGGACAACTGATAGCTCTCTTGCAAACTTTCGCCTTCCGAACCTAAAACATCTCATTATTTGATTCTAATTAAAACACTTTTCATCTATTATCTGCTTCTCTAATCTTCATTTGAGGTGTCCCGTCCCATCCCCTGTACTTCTTCGGTTCTGGCCACTTTAGATCAGTATGTGGTCCAACTTCTTTGTACAACAGGATGAGGAGGGTCGCACAGGGGTGGCAGGACAGAGTGGAGGTTTGGCTGGAATGAAAGGTGGTAGAGGACAGAGGCGGATCCACAAGTTGAGCGACAGCCAGGAGGGAAAGATCAAGCTGGCTTTCTTTGTCTCTATCGTCGGTGTGACCCTCACGGTGCTCGGCATGGGGACAGAGTTTTGGGTGGAGCTGGCCCAACCAAAGAATTTCAGCGGCAACCAGACCTGCCAGCTGGCCCATTACGGCCTTTGGAAGGGCTGCATCCGCACCCTACGGGTGGATGAAATAGACCCAGAGAGGACAAGCTGTGGTCCTGCTGATCTACCTGGAGGTGAGACCTCAGAGTGGTGTGTGTGTGTGTGTGTGTGTGTGTCTGTGTGAATTTGTGTAAATCTGTTTGATCTGCACAAGATGAGCTGGTGAGTTTCTGCAGGGACTATTTTGTGTTTAACTCCCTGTCTGCTTTCCTTGCAAGTCTGAATTGAAGCTGCCACCATGTTACAGTATGTGTATCGGTATCAAAGTGGATTAACAGCAAGGGGTGAGAGACTGTTTGTGGAAAGAAGTTGCTGACATCACCCTTAATCACTGTAGGTTTTCTGTGCCATGACAAATGTTGTAAAATAAGAGTGAGCTGTCATAGCTGACATAATGTATGCCCCCTGGGAATACATTTGTAGGTCTTTGTATCTGAACTCATAAGAGGCTGAAAAAAGCTCTGTTGCCACTTTGTTTAAAAAAGTCATTTGCATCCAACGCGAACAGTCTTCATTTTTCTGAGCAACATTTTTCTGAGTTTTGATATAGATTTAAAAATAAATGTATTCCTTGTGTGTATGTACACTTGTGTGGATTTGCAAAGGAATAATGAGAGTTGGGTATCTGAAGCCGCTTGTGTAGATACAGTATGTATCTAGGTCATCCTACAGATAATGTGCAAATTGAATCATTAAAAAGTATAAAGCGTGAAAATGCATTCAAGTGCATAAACACAGTGGTGCTTTATCAGTTTGGATCCTGCTGGACCAACACACAGCAGCATGCAGATACAATATACAGCATATTTGTTGGCAGTCATAACATGATCTGTGTAACAGGGCATTATTAATATTAAGATTTTCTCCTGACTAAGCATCGAATCATCTCCTGTTTTACCAAGAGTGCAGACAGGTGATAAAGGGGCAAACCAGAGGTTTATTGTGCTGACGGACATTCATGTTTAGAGTAGTGACAGGTTCTTTCTAAAAGCACTTTATTCAACTTGACCATGGTTATGTTCTCCGGAGTGCGCCGATTATCTGCACAATGACCTATTTCTGTCTGAAAAGTGAGTCTGGAGATGGAAAGAGGCAGGTACTGGAGGAGAAAGACTTGCTCCTGGAATCACACATGTCTCGTGGATTCTGCCAGGACCCAGCAGCGGTCTGAAGAAATCACAAAGTCTCTTTAAATTTCAGAGACACAAGTGGTTCACATATACAACTTAATGATCCAGTTTTCAAGGATTATTTATCTATCCTTTGCTAATTTATCTTTTGTGCCTTTTTGACTGCTTCGAGCTGGCAGATATGATTCCAAGATGCTCTGTTGGTGTTTGAGAGAAGCCAGTATGCTTCTGACAATCTTCATCACACGTCCCAACACTGTTGGCCCACGCCGCCTGTCACAGATGGCCGTGGGCTCATCATGTTTGCAGGAAAACAAATGTTTTTGCCATCTATGGTTCCCCATTTCACATCCCTGTTTACATGCCTCTGGCTCCCGTCCCGCTCAAAGTGCGGCCTGACGATGCCGTGTCTGTCATCCCGACACCAGCTATCCATCTTCGCTGCCTGCTGGAGAGAAACATGGCGGCTCAATAATTACAGTCTCAGCGGGGGTAGTGGGAGCAAAACCAGTTGACTGTGATAGCATAATGTGTTACAAAATCAGTATGGTTGACAAATGGACGGTCTGCTTCATTAAAAAATGTTTGCAAATGCCCTCAGCCACAGCTATATTTGTGTGGTGAGGAAGGATGTCAGAATATGTGTGTGTGTGTGTGTGTGTGTGTGTGTGTGTGTGTGTGTGTGTGTGTGTGTGTGTGTGTGTGTGTGTGTGTGCGTGTGTGCACATGCACGTGGTCATCTTGGAGCACATAATTTTCAGTGGGTGAAAGTCATCACTATGCACTTGTGAAGCCAAACGGAATCTGACTACTTCACAGTTTTTGTCTAAATATAGAGAAGGGGAAACGAGGGGGGACAGGCAGGGACCGAGTGAGAGTGTATAACTAATGCAGTATTAACTAACCCCCCTGTGTTTCCCCCCCCTCTTGACATCTCCTGCTCGCTCGTCTCACCTCCTTCTCCATCTGCGGCTACCCTCTCTCTTTCCCTTCACTCACCACCCTTCCATCTGCCAGCAACTCACTCCTCCTTTTCACCGCTCTCATCCTCTGAGCCTGTATCCATATTTCTCGCATCTTCCTCCTTCTTTTTCACCCGGCACATCCTCTTCCCGTCTTCTGTAGCCATGTCCCTTCATTAGCCTCCATCTGCCCCTTCTCTCTGTCTACCACTATTTCTCCCCTCTGCCATCCACCCTTAGTGTTTTGCTGTCTCTCACCCTCTTTGGCGGCACCATATGTGCAGTGCTGGAGTGTGCGTATGTGTGTGTGTTTGTGTGCGAAGAGGTGTGTGTCTCTGGGTATTCCAGCTAATGCTCGATATAAATAGGAATGATGCCTGGAAGGACAGAGTGCATGGATGCATAGTAGGCACATCAGAGAAGACAAGAAGTCGTCCATAGGAGAGTGAGTGTGTAAGTGCGTGTGCGAGCGCGTGGGTGCACGTGTGTTTCTTTGTCTGATCTCTTCTTTATGCCCACAGAATCCAACTGTACTTACTTCAAATTCTTCACCTCTGGGGAGAATGCAGTCATATTCAAGAAGACAACTAAGAAGAGTGAGATGTTACACCTTCCCCTGGACATACACATTAGCAGTTACACCAGCAGCTTCTTCTTTCAATAAAGATGCTCACTGCGGTGCTCACAGGACCGTACTGGTGGTTTTTGCATGTTTTAGACCATTAACTTCCACTGCCACCCCTTTTCCAAAGCAAGCCATAAGCTATCAGACTGATTAATGTGTTTGCTGTGCTGCCCAGGGAGCCACTGGTTTCAGTGTAGTTTGGAGATAAGCTGGATGAGAATTAATAGGCTACTTACATCACAGCAAACATCAGTCATTTTTATCTTTTGGTCGTAAGTTGTGAGCAGAGGCTGTTTTGAAAATTTGCTTGCTGATATGGTTAAAGAGAAGGCGGCATTTGACATATGAGCTGTGGGAAAGATTTGCTGTCAGTGGCTGCACAGTAGACTTGACATAATCACACCAACAGATATGCACAGTCCTGTGAAAAATAAGTAAGGGTATACCACTTCTCAATCATAAGTCATTAGCCAATGAGCATATCCCATCTAACCCTTTCTGACTTTAACAGTGACCTTAATTTACAAAATGTACTTAGTTTTTACTCAATATGACCCGAAACTAGTGAGTGAGCCCATAAACGTTTCAGTAATTTTTTTACAGAGGTCAAATAGGAAAGGAAGCTGATGGTCATTTACCCATAGGCACAACCACAAATCTTCTTGCATCCAGAAGAGTCGAGTCGCCCCCTGCTGGTTATTACAGAAAAGTACATTTTAGGTTCTGAGCTACCGGGAAGCTAGCATATCTATTTTGTACTGTGTTTACGGTTTATGCTAACTTTGTGGCAATTTTTCAAAGCATAGATTCCTAAAGTGTTGACTGGGGTGGGCTACGAAAGTACTGCAACTGGGCTACAGTAATAACAGAAATTCTGTTGAAATTACTCACAAGTATGTAGAGTTACATATTTATATGATTTTATTTATTTGTTTAAAAAGAGAATAAAAAATGATAATAAGAGGTGGCTAGTCTGTGATGTTACTCGTTACTCTGACGGAAGGAATTGACCAACTATGACCATTCCTGTTATCTGCAATGCTTTTATTAATGAAATAATATCCACGTGTTGGAGAATCAAAAAAACAAAACAAAAACAGCACAATTGGCACAGGCTATTTTTTGGGGTCGCACCTGTTCAGGTTTGGAATGCCAGGAAAATCTGTTTTAAGCAGAGCCAGTACAGGAAGGAGCACAGATGACATCATTTTTGTTCTTTAACAAAAATCCAGATTTAACCAAAATCCCAGAGGAATCAAACATGTGTGAGGTGGTGTAACATAACTAGTTTCCAGACCTCACAATAATTCCTCCATCTTTTGTGCTGCAGATTTCTTTCTGCATGCACTTCTGAACATCTGCGCTTTATATTTTGTTATTTCTCGCTGCTCTCCCTCACAGGTCTGAATCTAGCAGCAGCTGTCTTGGCCCTTTTGAGTCTGACCATGATGGTGATGGGCTCCATATGCATCGCCATGTCGCTCAGCAAAGGAGTGCAATTCTTTCTTAAGCCAGCCTCCTTCTGCTTCATCCTATCAGGTGGGATGTGACTCTTTTTTTAGTCATGCTAGGACAATATTTTCATGAGTATTTTAAGGATTGTAACTGCTGATTGAACTTTTAAATGTTACTGTTACTTTTTTATCTTCTCATGCAGGTGTACTGGTCCTGCTCTCTGTCCTCATATTCCACCAGTCTGTGCTGGCCTTACTGTCCAGTGACCACTCCATACCTTTACACCATGAACTGTCCTGGTCTGTGGCCTGCGTGGGCTCAGCGGGAGGCATTCTTATTTTTGGAGGCGTCCTCTTCATCATTCTCGCTCTTCCTTTCAGCCCATGGCAGAAATGTTTTCCACACAAGAACAGCGACACCTAGCCCTCCGATGCTGCACACAGTATTCACGACGTCTTTGCTTATGAGGAAGGAGAAATTGATTTCTGACAGCTGTGATGTCAAGCTTGCTCTTGGCATTGGTTTTGCCAGAGAAGCCATACTAACTTGGTCTTAAATTTATGAAAGGGAGTCAACAACACATACACAACACAGCATGGCCTGCAGAGGTAGATTTTGCAACGAAGTGCTTTTGTTCATTTTAGCATAAAATCGAATGACTGACGGGGCTACTGCTGACTTTTTTAGTATTTACTCAAACCTGCGTCACAAATAGGTTTGTTAGTCCGCCTGTAGCTGTACAAACATATAAACCCAACCTTTATACTGGGATAAGTCGTGCAGATGCTTTTCTTTTTAATTGCTAAGGCTTTTTTTTTGAGGTTTGAAAATGTTCATAGTCTGCTTTGTATGAAAGCTCACCTCTCCCTAAAAACACAGTTAAATTAGAATATACAGTGTAGTCCATGCCCTGGAGAAACTCTTCTCATACTAATGTTTTCTGATGTGACTATTGGCAAAATTACAATATTTAGCTGTGCATTTGAAGAATTCATTACATTACACCATAGTTTAAGTTTGATGAGGGCACAGTTAGGTTAGATCATGACACAAGTTAGAACGTTTACATGACCTAGATTGGTATAACAATAATTTAAGATAAGGGGAAAATGTTTTGTTGATCTACACACTCACTCATTTCTCATGCCTACTAATGTCAACTGACTTTCTAATCTCCGCTTGCTGTTCTTGGAAGAATGTGACACAAAATAATGCAATAGCAAAACCAAATTTGGACTTTAATCTGTTCGAATTATAAATAAACAAGTGAAAACTTTGGAATCAGGCTGCTTAATATTGTTATTTTTTATTTCTATTTATATCATGCTTAAATTGACATATATCAACATTAAACAGTAGCAAATGCTTTGTTTTGATAGCGCTAGTAATTATATCATGTACATGTTATATGATTACATGTACATGCAGGAAATTCTGTTAAGCTTTTTAAATCTTAATATTTTATGTATTACTATTTATTTTATTACCTGTGTTTTACACTTGTGTAAATGCTGCTTCAGTGTAGCAGATGAATGTAAGTTGAATGAAACAGATGAAACACTATGTTGATATCAGAGAAGTATGTGGGCATGCGTCCTCTGTATATAAAAGGATTTGTTTTGTGCTTTATGAATGGTCAATGCTTGTGGTGTTGTCTCTAATCACTCTATGTGCAATGCAGTAAATACAATTTATTTTTGTCATAGGATGCTAACGTCTCAAACAGGAAACATTGGTTTACAGTATGTAAACTGTGCTCAGTATATGGCACCACTATTGGTTATTATTAAAACGATTTGACATAAAATAGCTGCCTTCCTTTGTTCTGCTGGCACGACACCATGTCTGCCCTCCAATTTGACATTCACCCATTTTCACCCCTTTGCAGAGTGACTCTTAACCCCTCTGCCAAACACCCCCCTCCCCCAGACTCCACTCCTCTATAATTAGGCCAGAGCTCATCGCAATGCATTTCACTGCAGAGGTTGGGAAACTTAATACTTGAATTTTAACTATGTACCCCTATCCTCATACCTATGCGGCCTCCCCGTCTCGTTCTGCCACCCCGACCTCACTGCGTCACCGCCAGCATGCCACCCGAGTTTTTTGCTCCATCCAAAAACCGACTGATTATCTCAGAAATAACAAATCTTCACACTCATCTCTCTAGAGACTACTTGACATCCTGGCAGTCACATACATTCCCATGCATGCATGTGTGCATGTAGACTCACATGTTTTTACCTCCCCAGTGGGCAGAAACTGAATCCACATGACACACTATCCGGGTTGTATATATAGCTGTTTAATAGTTCTACTGAGACTGCATGAAAAGTGGTTCGTAGGCACTTGTTACGTGTTTGTAAATGGAGAAATGCTTCCTGGAATTCTTTATGATGGACCTGTAGACTGAATGTGACAAGTAAAAGAGCATGAAATGATGAAGGGCTGTCATTATTGATTGTATATATAAATATATATGTATCTATATGATATATATGATAAACTGTTAATGGTGCTTGTGCAGTAGATTTGTTTGCTTTGGCAGTCCCTCACCTTAAATGTTTCATCACAGTCATCCTTATTGTGACTGCAGCTACGTTGCAGTAAGTATGATAATATGCAGGGAAAGACACTCACTAATCCTCAGGGTGCTGGAGCACTTCTAGGATTCTCAGGCCCCTTGTCAAGGATGTCACTGCTTCCTCCTGCTCTAATGCATCTGGAGTATCATCTCTTGTCAGTAATGGGAGTCTTTGAGCTGCCACTCCTCTGCATCCCTCTGAGGAGAGTAGTGACCGAAGCACACCTTTACAGTATTTTGTAATCGTTCATGCAAAAAACGTGCATGAGGTACCAGATGGCCCTATGAGGCGGAAAAAAGTTATTTGGAGGTAGGGCTCAGTGAATTAACTTTCAGTTGCTCTTCTCATTATCTTCTCTGGCAAGTACCACCCATCTGGCACTATCCATATATTTGCAAATATTAGGAGCCTCAAGACTGACAGGGAAGGTTGAAATCGTTTTAGGATCACAGCAAACAAAACATTAGCTAAGAGTCCTTGAGCCACAGTAACTACTAAGAGCAGTGTTTATGACAAACTGTGTGTGTTATTGACAAGTGGTGAAATATCACAGTTGCTGTAATGTACTGCACTCACTTTAAAATTCTACTCTACCAAATATTTATGGAAAATAATGCAACGATTGCTCCAATACGTCAAACAGTTAAATCTGGCTTTAGCAGATTAAACTGCAGCATTAAAATTGCGCCTGTATGTTAGTTAAAGGATGACGATAATAATCCTTCTTCTTCGTCTTTCGGCTGCTCGCTTGAGGGGTCTCACCTGCCTCCATCTCAGCCTATCCCTAGCATCCTCCCCTGTCATACCAACACTCTTCATATCCTTCACAACACATCCATAAATCTTCTCTGTGGTCTTCCTGTTTTCTTCCTGCCTAGAAGCTCTATCTTAAACATCTTTTGTCCAATTTATCCACTATTCCTTATGTGAACATTTCCAAACCATCCTAACTTTGCGTGTCTAACTTGTCAACTACTCAACCTAACTGCTCCCTCTGATTTTCTCATTTCTAATCCTGGCCATTCTGGTCACGCTTAGTGAAAATCTTAACATCTTCAAATCTGCCACCTCGAGTTTCCTGTCTTTTGGTCAGTGCCACTGTCTTCAAAACATAGATCATAGCAGGTCTTAATACTGTTTTATAAACTTTCACTCTTGCTGCTATAATTCTGCCACTAACCACCCTGACACCCGTTTCCATCCACTCCACCCTGCTTACACCCTCTTCTTCACCTTTTTTTTGTGCTCTATATGCTGCTTTGCATGGTATTTAAACTCACCTCCACCTTCACTACATCTCCTTGCAACTTTACCTTTTCTGTCTAGCTCTCATTCACACGCATGTAGTCTTACTTCTACTAAATTTCATTCTTCTTCTCTCTTGAGCATACCTCCGCGTCACCAGGTTCTCTTCCACCTGGTCCCTACTCCTACTTCAAATCACATTGTCATCTGCAAACATCACAGTCCTCAGAGACTCCTGTCTGACCTCATCTGTCAGAATGTCCATCACAATCGCAGTATGATAATAATCCAACTATTTCATAACATAAAAGTGACAGAGGCCATCATGAGTACCTTTAGTTTTGATGCTTTAAGTAAATTTTGTTGTAAATACCTTATCTCATGGCACTTTTTTTTAGATTACTTTGATATGGATCAGAGTTTGTGAAATGGTCTCTTGACCAAACAGTTGAATATGCTCACATCGTGTTCAGACTACTGGCTTCAAGACACGTTCAGTGGAGGCATGTGATGTAACGTGCCAAACTGTCGCACAACACTTGGAGCTCGGTGACAGTCATGATGGTGTAGAGATGAAAGCTGGGTTCTCCTTAATTTTTTAGCTCTCTAATGATACGGTGAAGTACTAACTTCAACTCTGCAACAATGTAACTGGCCAAGCTTTGGCATTTTACCATTTTGTCACTTGCAGAGTGAGCAGAAAAATCAATTGCTCTCCTTAGCTGTAATTGAAAAAAATTTTTTTTTTAAATTATGCAAATATTCGCTTATTTCAAAGTATTAAGTGCAAAAAAGGATCTTCTAGTTAACTGAGAAGTCCATTCTCAGTCATGAACTAGACTTGCAGATCTCACTTTCAAGGTCATAGTTTGGTGCACTTCTGGGTGGTTTTCAGCAGCATTCTGTTTTTAGATTGTTCCTTACAAGTACCACTGTGTCTCTTGGCACTTGTTTCTCTGCAGTGGGTGCTGGATTTCTTCCAATGTGTCAAAATGGGGATCCTTCAACTTGATTTTCCTTTTTGGGAAGTGGATGAAGTTGCAAGGAGCCAAATCTGGTGGTGAGCAAAGGTTGTGTTTGTCTAGCCAAGAAATTTTGCGCTTTTTAGTGCACTCTGAGTGGGACAGTGGCACGGCTGCCCCTCTGTTGGTCTTCCTTGGTCTCTTGTGTTCTGGGGGCCTCTGGATGTCTGGAGTCTTGATCTCCTCCATACCTGCTTCATGCCCTGGAGGACGGGGCTGTGGCCCCCCCACACCCTCTAGCAGATCATTACATGAAGGAACCTTTTAAAAAAACAAGCGCATCCATGCTCACAGGTGTACACACGGGTGATCACACCCACAAACTACACCCTTTTTGGCTCCTACCTCAAAACACACTGTGTTCTGTTGATCTTATGTGCTGCACAATAATGTTTAATATTTAGTATTTACTGTCATATTCCCATATATCATTGTGATGTTGTTTATTCTATTACTCTTGTTCTCTTCTGCTTGTTTTCTTTTTTCTTTCTCAGCAGGTGATCCAGGTGATTGATATATGCATTTTTTTCTGCCCATTCTGTTGGTTTTTGTTTTTTGCCCTTCTTCCCCGTCCCTCTTCTCAGCTGTTTCTCTTTCCCTCTTTCTTTCTCCCCCTTCTTTCCGCCAGTCAAGTCTGTCCCGTATTCAGCAAGTGAAAATAAAATAAACAATAAAAGGTGAATCAAATGGACCATTATGGCAAGGCTGGGATGGTCAATTTGGTAAAGTAAATCCGTTGGGCATCTTTCTTTGCCTTTAGACAATAATTCTGATGGCAAAAGAGCCAAACGGGACAGGCAAGAAGAATAAAATAAATAAAAAAATAAAAAAGGTTGTGTTTGTCTAGCCAAGAAATTTTGCGCTTTTTAGTGCACTCTGAGCCAGCACGAGGTGTCACACTCGTATGCCCTACAGTTAAGAAGGTGGAATATTCTCCCTAAGACGTTACAGCAGAACTCCATCTTTACAGCCTGTCCCTGGGGGCTGAATTCACAATGGTGAGCCCAAGAAAAGGAAAAGAAAAAGAAAAGATGAACATAGTCTCACTACTAATCTTGAAATCTGCAGACTCAACTCAGAACAACTGAAAACCACTTGGTCTCACCCAGCACCCCAGCTTTCATAATCAGCAGTTATCCTCCGCACAATATTTAGGTGAGTCTGAAACAGAAGTTGATGATTGCTCTCAGGTATAAGGTCCATGACCTCTGCCAAATTGCAGGTCACGGTGTAAGTTGTCTATAGGGAACTCTTGTTGTTGTTGTTTTTATAACTTTTTGATCCACTTATATGGACTGGAGAGTCTTAACTGACAGGAGTCATACTCAGTGCTGCGTTTAGCTACTGTTGCCCATCTGCTTCAAGGTTTGGCATGATGCATGTTCAGAGATGCTCCTCTGCATACCTTTCACCTGCATACCTGCAGACCATTCTCTGTAAACCCTAGAGGTGGTTGTGTGGGAAAATCCCAGTAGATCAGCATTTTCTGAAACAGACTGACAACAGCAACCATGCCACTTTCAAAGTTACTTAAATTGCCTTTCTTCCCCATTCTGAAGCTCGATTTGAACTTCAGCAGGTTGTCTCGCTGATATCTGTATGCCTAAATGCACTGAATTTCTGCCATGTGACTGGCTGATTAGATACTTGAGTTGACAACATAATAAAGTGTCTATCAAGTTAATGCCTAATTAACTTGTTTTTGTCAACCACCATAACAAATTAAAATAAACTAAATAATTTTATATATGAATATGCACTGAATATGAACGGAATTAAATCTGAATCTTTATGATTCAACTGTGTTTTTTCACAGCCTTCTACTGTAGCGCAACAACAGGAGAAAGAACATGAAACACAAATTAACTGCAGGATTTTTTTTTAGTGCAGCATTTGTAAAATATTGTATTGCTTCATTTACTCGGGTAAAAAACCAGAATATTCCACCTTTTTTTTTCAGTCAATTTGGAGGTTCTACTGAACAACAAAAAAAGGGAAAAAAAGACAGCACTCTGTAAATATTTCTGTTATTGTTTTTTTTATAAACTTCGTGCAATACAGTGTTTTAAGTTTATCACACATTTAGATAAACCATAATCATTTATCTAGATATATCTATTCTCAACTACATACTATTCATATTGCCCACATAAATGCTATCTGTGTGCATTTTTAATCACATTTTTTTCTTTTTCTGAAATGAAATCAACGAAATGAAAATAATCTGGAAGCATCTGGTCATTGTTTTTGTTTCTTCATTATACCACGTAGCAGGTGAATCCACAGTTTCCACCTAGATCTGCAGTCACTCGGGACAGTTTGGAAGAGGGTGGGATGGCTGGGTGTTACATGTGTCTACATTCTCATCCACATAAACAGCGCAGAGTTCAGACTCAGGAGTTACTGGGGAAGCACAGTGAAAGGAATCTTTGGGGAGCTTAAGGGGTTGTCTGTGGTGAAGCCGCCATTGGTGATAAAGTAGGGAAAACACTGATCGTGTGGCCGTAAATGGGCAGATATGGCGGGCCAGGGTTGGCGGTTGAAACCACCCGACAAGAGTCCAGGGACGGCACTGGGAGCAAAACACTTAAGCCAAACCGGCTCGTTCCAAAATGCATACCCATTTTGAACAGTGGTCCCGAGAAACATGTCTATAGACGTTACAAATATATGTATGCATAATTACAATGTACAGGTATCTTTTTTAAACCCTTTAACCCACATATACAGAGTGTTTTTCTTTTTTGCCACTGAAAATGATGATTTGCATGTGTCACTTTGGGACTTTTCATAGAAAAAAATCTGCTTTTTTTTGTTTTGTTTTTCTCCTCAGGCAGCAACCTTCACCTGATTCTGTACAAATGTGTAATTCTATGTCTCTTTTTTTTTTCCTGCTACGTCTGAGCAGAGGTTCTGTTAATGCCCAAGAACAAACATCTTCAACACGACTAGAGCTACAATTACTACTGTTCACACTGATTAGAATGGAAATAAGACTAACAGAGGCCCATAGAAAACTCAGACTCATAATAACAATGAAGTTGGTGAGCTGTCGCAGTCACTCACATTATTGTTGCATTTCTTTCAGTATCAATATTGGAAGACAATTTACAGTATTCACATCTGACTTCATCATATAAATGAAAATCATACAACATTTGGGTTAAAAAAGAAAAAATAATTATACAGGCTCTCATTCTCCCACGTTATTGTGCACACTCATGCTGGACACTGACATATTACAGCTCACTGTTAGTCCCAGTGGCTCTGCATGGAAGAGATTCACAGTAAAAGTCATAAAGGAAAAGAAAATGTGAAAATTAAAATTTCATTCTAAATTATAGTGTTTGCACATACAGCTAGCCTGTAATAACTCTAAGAATAATCACAACAACAATTTTACATCAATGATGGCCTGGTTAAATTAGCGGTAATATTGCACAAAAATTATGTGAAACATTTTCATAATAGCCCAAGGTTAATTGCGTTTGATCATTAACAAAATAAATCATTTCTAGCACATTAAAATATCAAAATAGTTTTATTGTGAAAGTTCATTGTTGTTGTTATTATCGCTCTGTTATTACTCTTCTTTTTATCCTCAGTGAGATTGAGTAGACTAAATAACAGTGAACATGGAGGGAGAGATGTAGCGTTTTACCTGTGTTTCTACCTCCTGTGTTTCTGCCTGTGTTTCTACCTCCTGTTGAGCCTGCAGTGCTCCTTTCTGGCTTCCCTCTTTCTTTACTACCCATCCTCCTCCCTCCTCACCTACCCCTCTAATACCCTTCCTCTAAACAGGTGTTGTTTTTCTATTGAGGGTGTTAGAGTTGCTCTCCCTGTCTCCCTTCAGCCTGTCCAGAGTCCCCATCCCTCGCTCCCTGTCGACTGTGGATGAGGTGAAGGGCGGAGGGCCAGAGCCCACAGAGTTGGGAATTGGTGGATTGGAGTTGGAAGAATTGGAAGGGTTGTGGGACTTGAGTGATGGGAGAGTGCCGCTCATCATCACCCCCCCTCCCCCTACGCCTCCATCCTTTGGAAAGCAGTTGTGGAGCTGGTAGAGCGTGGCCCTGTCCACCGTTCCATACATGGGCGGCAACCCTCCCAACTTGGGGTCACGGGACAACGTGTACAGGGAGATGTCTCCTCCAGCCAGGGCTGTGTGGGAGCGAGAGTGCGGGTTGGGTAGAGTGGACACTGAAATGGGGCCCTGGGAAAGTAGTGCAGAGGGGGGCAGCCCGAAGTTCTTTCCTCCACCTCCCCCCACAGGCGAGGGGTCTCGGGAGCGGGAAGGGTCAGTCGAACGGGATGAGGAGCGAGAGCGGCGGCGGAAGCGGTAGCTGGGCAGGCGGAGCATGGCGTGCGTGGTACTTTTGAAAATGTCGGTGCGAGAACGGCAGCGGAGCTCCTTGTTCTTCTCGATGTAGATGTTGACAGCCAGCACCCCCACCATTTCAGCCATAATGAAGGAAAGGCCTCCAAAGTAAAAGGACCAACCATAGGAGTACTGCCATTTCTTATCTTCATCCTTCTTCGGAGAAATGTCCCCCAGCGCAGCCGAGATGTAGACAATCACACCAATTATGTTGCTCAGACCTGCGACAGCACAGAAATACGATATTTATAAAAGATGTACACAAACATGGGCCTGCATACAGTGCTAATACATAAATTTTTCTGACATTTGTTAATAAAAACAACAGGTAGCCATTAATTTGGCAGCGACAGGCACCCCCAAACAAAGCATAGAAACTGTTGTGCCACATGATATTCTCCAGAACACTGTTCACACATCTACCCTGCTAAAAAAAGGTATAACAACCATTTAAAAACAATCAGATCTCAATGGAAAAAAATGCAGGATATCTACACTGATATGGACTGGGTAATGCAATAGGTACAAACGGATCCTACATCATTTCAAGGAAAAGAAAATTGTCATCCTACAGAGAGCTGAATTCAAAGACACTGCAAAACCAAAGTGAAAAAATGATGCAGGACTGAAACAGAATGTCACACACATTAAATCTACCGGATTTAGATCAAGTGATGGTGGGAGCCAGTTAATGGTATCAATTCCTTCATCCTCCAGGAACTGCCTCCATGCTCTCAGCAGATGAGCATTGTCATGTACCAGGACGATCCCAGGACCCACTGCACCAGCATATGGCCTGACAGTGGACCCAAGGACTATATCCTGATACCCAATGGCAGTCAGGGTGCTGTTGCCTAGCTTGTAGAGGTCCTTGCATCCCTCCATGGATACGCCTCCCCAGACCATCACTGATCCACCACCAAAACAGTCATGCTGAATGCTATTACAGGCAGCATAACGTTCTTCTCCAGACCCTTTCACATCTCTCATGTGTTTAGGGTGAATCTGGTCTGATCTATGAAAAGCACATGGTGCCCATGATGGACCTGCAAATTCTAGTATTCTATGTCAAATGCTAACCAAATCGGGCTCCACAGCGCTGAACAGTGAGGACAGGGCCCACTAGACAATGTCAGGCCCCGAGGCCACCCTCACGAAGCCTGTTTTTGATTATTTGGTCAGGCACATTCACACTAGAGGCCTGCTGTAGGTAATTTTTGACCCTAGCAAAATGCAAAACTAGTGAAAAAACAGTCAGGAAAAATAAGGAGGGAAAAATGTCATTTCCTCTCTAGGGGATTGTCTCACTGTTGTCCCTCTAGTGCATCCGTGTTAATTTCATTAACTCCAAAAGAGATGAAACTGATTAACAACCCCCTCTGCTACTTAACCGACCAGATCAATATCCCAGAGGTGTAACTGACTTGGCACTACTATAAAAATGTGTTCCTGTAATTTTTTTATAGCAGTGTAGATAAATACATGAAGACATGTGCACACAAGCACAGATACTGAGCTACATACAGAGTTACGTAAAACAGTCCTCACTTACCTGCAGCCACGAAGAGGATCCCTGCCCCCAGGATAATATTCCTTTTGCTTTTATAGAAACGACTAGCAGCAATGCAAACTCCTCCCATCAGCAGAAGGATGGCACTAAGGATGGGGAAGATGTTGGAAGCCCTGACTACCCCTAAAAGAATGGAAGATGAAGAGTAAATGAAACAAGCAAAAAGCTATTACTGTGCAACATGACATCAAGAAACTTAATGAATAGAAGATTTTCACCAGATCAAAACTTGCTTTTGATAAAGTTTGTGTAATATAATCAAATTACCTAAATAAGCACAAGTTATTTAGCTCTTGTATACAGGACAGAACAGTCAATTATGTCATAGGTTTTCTAACAGAGTATCACAAGCATTTTATTCTGAAATAGGTCTGTTAGAAAAACCCTATACAAAAAATAAGATCATTGTTGCAACTGTGATTGGCTTCTTCATTAAATCAGCATGCAATTGTTGTGCCTGTGCTGCAGGCAAATTTACAAATTGCTCTTCTGATGTGTTTTTGACAAAGTAGGTGCTCAGAGAGTGTTTATTGTGCATCCTGGCACTACGACAACTAGGACTAAATCTTTTATGCTCATTTGTAGCACTTTCACATTTAAAGAAAACATTTATTCTCTGTCTGAAAAAAGTACCACAAGGCTCCATTTTTGGACCTCCATCTTTCTCTTTGTACCCACTTGGCACTATTTTCCAGACACATAATATTTGCTTTAACTGTTATGACTGTCAAGTTTATTTTTATAGTGAAACACATTGGTGCATGTCCTGTCCAGCCTTTCCTTAACTGGCTTATTGATTAAATTTTCCAAATTTTAATGAGAGCAAGACAGAAGTTATGTTGTTCCAGTGGCACCAAATGCACCTCCTGTGTCACATTTTCTTCTTGACCTTATATAAGAAATTCATTATCACTAATTTAGGTGTGAAAATGAATCATTCTCTATAGTTCGATCCTCATGGGAACACAGTGTCTAATTCCTGCCTTTTCCACTTGAGGCTGCTGTCACAAATCAAGCCTCTCCTGTCCATATGCAAACCTTGAAACATTAATACATGCTTTTATTACGTCTCATCTCGATTACTGCAATGCACTTTTCATAGGAATTAGCTTGACTTCACGCTCCTTTGCACCTCCTACAACTGGTGCAGAACACTAGATTTTTATCTGGTGCAACCAATAACACTCCAATTTTAGTTTCTCTACACTGGCTTCCAGAGCCTTTACAAATCCACTTTAAAATCCTTTTATTTGTTTTTAATTCTCTAAGTGGTTGTTTCCCCCGTTTCAGCTGTGTGCGCTGTTACATCCTTACATCCCGTCTCGTTCTCTCAGGTTAGCAGACCAGACGACTTCGCTTGTTACAAAGATGCAACACAAACTCAAAGACGATAGAGTTTTCACAGCTGCGGCTCCATGTATGTGGAACAATTTGCCATCGCACTTCAGGCAGTCTCCTTCACTTGCTGTTTTTAACTCTTGTTTACAGACACATTTTTACGCCATGGCCTTTGACCCAGTGTGTTCTCTAACTTTTACCCTTTGGTCTTTTATGTTTGCTGTTATTGTGCAGCACTTTGATCAGCACTGTAGTGCTTTATAAATAAAGTGGTATGGCATGGTAACCTAAGCCATGTTAAAATAAGAAATATAAGGAAAATCGTTCTGAGCTGACATCAACTCGACACAAGAGTAGAAAACCCATTGGAAACCAAGCGTTTAGTGCTGTCTGACCCCTGACCTTTTGGCTCACTGGGATTTCTTTCGCTATGCTTAATATGATCATCTAACATTGAAACTGTAAGAAGCATATTTCCCTATAAGGATTACAAGGAAGAAATTATAGCCAACCTGTTTCTGTGCTCCTACTGTAGTGACAGGTGGAGAAAAACATTCTATGTCCTTGTTAACCAAGGCTTAGAAAATGTGAGAAAAATGGGTAAAAATGCTATGAAATAATTAAATATGTTGAAATTTGCTTTAAATAAAATACACAGAATACTTTTTTGAGGAAATTAATTACTCAGTTCTAGGCACCCAACTGAATCAAACCCTTCCCATGTGGCCCCCGGTCCTTTCAGGAGGTCTGCCAACCACACACACACACACACACACACACACACACACACACACACACACACACACACACACACACACACACACACACACACACACACACACACACACACACACACACACACACATTAACACGCCTCTCTCATCTAGGACAACTAGGCCACAGGAGAGAAAATGCCACCTAAATGCCAGCAAAATGCCTCTGCAACATTGTAAACAGAGCACAAGCTTTTCTTTACGTATGCACGGGCACACATGCATCATATCAGTGCAGAAAGACATGTCTGCAGGGCATTGAGCATGAACTAGGGCACCCCTTCTCTCATGGCTTTGTAAACCTTGTCACGTGTTTATTTCTTAATGTGATTGAGAGAATGAGCAATAAAACGCCAAGTTTAAAGCATCAAGGCATCATTTTATACTTTGCTCTTAATTTGTTTTCAGGTTGTTTTTTTGTTCCCCCTCTACATCACCCACATCTGGCACTTCAGGTAATAACTTACGTAGGACGTACTCTGCCCCATCATGGTCAAAGTCTGCATCCTCTGGGAAGTGGTTAATCTGAGAGCACACTCCTCTCTTCACTCCTGAGACAGACAAGAAGAAAAATGGTGACCAGACTCAACAAAAGGCAACAACTCAAAGCTGAAGCCTTATGAGAACAGTTTCTATCCTCTTGATGAAAAGACTGATTGACCTGGAAAATGTTGTACCGTGATTTGAAAATGAATCCAAGCAAATGCGCTGAATGGTAAATTTGGGTATATTGTTTAGGAACATCATCGAGGTTAATGACTCTCGTTGTAATTACAGCTTATGTTAGTAATGTCACAAACACAGTGAACGCACAGGCACAACGTAAATACATACAAGCAGACACACAGGCAGACCGATAACTACCCGGCGGGGTCTTGAATGTAGACAGACAGACGAACGGAGGGACGCACGGAACGATGATGACAGCCCACCACTGTTGTTGGTGGATGGATTTTGAGAAAGGTGGAGTGATGAAATTAAGAGACACAGACTGAGGGAGAGACGAACAGATGTGGGGTGAGATGGTCTCTCAGTGCTCCTACATTTCCACAGGTAGGTCTGTAAAGAAACAGATGGTGGTACAATGGGAGGGAAATACTGGATGAGCCACATGGATCAGGCATTTTTGAAACCCTGCATTAGTCTATGTTGGCATTTTCCATCGTCCTTTATTAAACCACAAATCCAGGACTGTGAAAATACCACCTTATGCACACACGTTCTTAGAGTATTCTATATCTATAGTCTTATATAAATGTAAGAGTTAGTTTTAGAAACACTGGTTCATGTGGTCTGCTGCCCTAAGAGGCAGAGAGAGTGAATAAAACGTTTCAGTAGCCAAATAGGCTAGTCAGTATTTCAGAAACTGCTGATCTGCTGGGATTTTCCTACACAATCATCTCTAGGATTTACAGAGAATTGTCTTAAAAACAGAAAACATCCAATGTGCAGCAGTTCTTTAGGTGAAAATGCTTCATTGATATGAGAGGACAGAGGACTGCTTCGTGTAATAAACCTCATTACAACCAATATATACATCTCTCAATTCATTTCATGGATTCCCATCAGCTGTGTGACGCTGTCATTCCAATATGGAGCAACATTTCAGAGGAACATTTCCAGCACCTTGTTGAATTTGTGCCAGGAAATAATTAAGGTAGCTCTGAAGACAAAAGGGGCAACTGAATAAAGTATTCAATGAGTGTATGTGAACGTGCTTCCAATATTATCTCACTACATGACCTCAAACACAGCTGTGCTAAGTGACTCTGGCAGCTGACATGTTCAGTATCGGGCTCACACATTTGTGGAATTATCTAACAAAAAGTCACACAGACAGATAAAATCTTCATTGACTGGTAAGTCAGTGCAACCCCACCTTGAATGAGTCTGCAGAGGGGAGAAGAGGACAGGACACGTCTATATCCACAGCACAATGTGCCACCCACCTGCAGGCATAAATCTTTTGGAGCTAGCATGTCCTGCATTTCCACCCCTTCTACACCTCACTGCATCACTGCACAACTACTGAGCATCTATCTTGGCTGAATACTCCACAGACATCAAGGATACTTGACCTCTAAGCCACGCCAAGACTCTGTCAGCTTTACTGCAGCAGAAAAGGCTGAAAACGAGAGGAAACTACAAGGAGGCAAAGATGAGGACAAACCAGTAAAAGATGAAATGTAAAAATGTTTGGGGGAGGAAGGCAGAGGGATAGCAAGTGGAAAAAACTGAGAGAGAGAGCGGTGAGGGAAAGAGTGGGTGGGGGTGCACTGCAGCAGAGCTGCAAGGGCTAGAGCTTATCTCTAATTGGCTGCTTTGCTATCAGGAAGCTTAGAGATGAGGACAAATTAGCTTTGTACAATGACCAAGCCCAGGATGGGCCAGGGATGCTTTATAAAGAGAGCCAAGCGGTTTTCCCGGAGACAAAAAAAAGCTTTTACCTCAGTCTGCATGTGAGCAAAGGCACAGATCGCAAACTCACACCACCCCTTTGCTTCTTCACTGTTAACTCCATCCCAGCTTTTACTGTAGAGTGTCAGGCAGGCAGTGTAATGTATAATGAATTAGCAGCTTGTGTTGCAGTGACACAAGAAGTGAAGATTGAGAGATGGTTGCTGCCAGATTCTGTATCTTCCGCCACTTGAAATGAGAAGCCGATGGGTGAACAGAGGCTTTTGTTTCAGCAATTGACTTGAATGAATGCATCCTGAATCACAGACAATGATTAATGGATTATTTTGGATGAGGGTTACGCTTCAGTATCACGTAATTATATTGCAATTATGCAAAATTGTTTTTTTTGGCCCTGTGGCACGGTCGACCAAATACAAATGAAATGTGTATGTTGGTGCTGCTGCAGTGCTGCGCCCTCCTGAACAAAGTTTTTCTAAAGTCAAGTGAGAGGTTCTTGCTGTTAGACTCTGATCCCATTTAACAGAAGAACAATGCATACTATTAAAAATATGTGACTGAATAATGGGAAATGTACTCCCATTTATAAGCTTTAACATTTCAATGAGATACGATTGTCTCGTTGGACCTCAGGAGCGGGTTTCAGGCCACCAGCTTGAAGGTTAAATATTTGAATATAGAAAATTTAAAAAAGAGCCAATAAATACAGTATAATAAACAGAGTATCAAAATTACTGCGTGCAGTGATTAATGTGATTTAAACAGTGGTTCAATTCATCTGCTGCCTGCACAGCATCCAGTCTGAAACCACCACGACCATAACTTAAAGTCACACAATACTGTGAGTGCCCTTCCACCCTGCAACTCTATTATATCTCTCAGTTGAATATGAACCTAAAGATCCAGAAAGTAGCTATAAACTTCAAACTTTTTCAAACATGCGTCTACTTAAGTCCAAATCCCGCACACAGATTCCTGTCGATGAAAGCTCTTTTGTTACCTTCCAAGCAGCATATTCTCCATAGACCGGAGTGGGTGAGAGCACCAGGGTCCTTCTTGTCCTTATTATGAGGGTCATCCTGGGTCACGTTGGCTGTGCTGTTGCAGATGAGGGCACGGGAGTACAGCCAGTAGTCCGTGCCTATTGCCACCGTCATCAGGCCGAAGGCAGCGAATGCCCCCACGGTGGTGAGAAGGATCTGGATCCCCTTCTCACACACCATGCCTTTAAGGGAAACCAGAAAGTGGAGGAAGAGGTGAGTGAGAAGTTGGAGAGAGTGGGCATCAGGAGTGCAAATAAAAAGCATTTATCGAAGAGTAGGAGAACAAGGAAGAACTTAACAAAGTGCAGTTTATTAAAAAAGACAGCAAACAAAGAAGGTGAGATGATGAGGAGCAGGAGGAGGCGAGGGGCACCGGTGGGAGGGAGAGAGGGAGGCGATGAGAAAAGATGAGCGCGAGGTGTAGGCGGATGTGGGAGGTGCATAAGTGGCTCTATGATGTGTCCTTGGAGGAGAGTTTGATGACTCTGCTGACTCTGCTTAACAAGACAGAATTGATGTGAAGCACAACAGATCTCACCCTCCCAAACTCAGTCTACTCCATATTCATGACCCTGACAATGTTCTCCCCCTCGGTATCAGCAGGGCTCGATGCACACACACACACACACACACACACACACACACACACACACACACACACACACACACACACACACACACACACACACACACACACACACACACACACACACACAGCAGATGAAACATGGGATCACCTTGCACCTACTTCTATTACAGAGGCAATGTTGGTGAACCTCTTACATACAAACATCCATGTATACACTCACACATTACATAATTCACTTACAGCCTTTCACATTGAACCAGGCAAGTGTGAAAGACAGAAAGTTGTCTCAGTATCGCAGAGTTACCTCCACAGATATTTCTGTTGTGTTAAAAGTTTCCTTTTCACAGACACAAATGTGCTAAACCTGACGGTGCAGAGAGTGACAAAGTGAGACCTACCTGACGGCGAGTTTCTATCCTTCGACTCAATTTTGAAATCTTTCTTTTCCTCGTCAGTGAAGAACGTGCTGTCCCCTCGATCCGGACAGCATCCATCGACTGTGTTCACCCGCTCTCCTCTCTCCTTCTTGCTCTTGTCCTCTCTCTTGCCTCTGTCTCTTTCTCTCTCTTTCTTTTCGACTCACTGGAAAGTTGGTGCTGGTGGAAGTTGTGGACGGTTGTCCCGCCCTCTGCTCGTCTGCTGTTAGCAGGAAACTTGCAGATAGAAGTCCATGGTCACTGCTCTGATGCTGCACATGAACAAAGACAGAAATATATTGCACTGTATTAAATTTATGTACAGCAGTAAATATTAAGTCATGACTCTGCAGATGAGGGCTATTACGTAACGGTTGACATGAGCCATTGTTGTATTTAACTTCTTTTCACATGTGCATCTATAAGACTTTTTAGCTGGTATCATGGATAACAAAGAGCTGTATAAATTAGGACTAAATTAGTAAATGGACTCTTATTGTTGCTGTGATTTTTGGGTCAACGACATATTATGAAAAAAGTAAATGTGGCACATTACATTACTTTCCTTAAATTAAAATTTCATTTTGCCAGCTCAACAGTAGGGTTAGGGCTAGGGTATCCTTCGTATCCTTATATGTGAGGAAAATGATATTTCTGTTGGCATGTGGTCATTTGGGAAGACTTCCATAAAATTCTTTAAGTTATTATGAATTAATTTAAGTTATCCCAAGTAAGATTTATAATATGCTCAATATTTGCTTGGAACCAAGTCGCAACCTCTGTGGATTGAAATAGAAACATGCAGTTCCTCAAATGCACAGCTCTACAACAACGTTATACATTCACCAGCCTATTTGTAAGGTCCATCTCGAGAGTAATGGGTTGGACCTTCTTAAAGCTGGTGTGTGCCAAGAAAATATCCCCCACAACATTATCCCACCACCAGCAGCAGCCTGAACCATTAATACTTAATAATTTATCAGTGGGTGGCTGTAGCTCAGGAGGCCAATCGGAAGGTTGGTGTTTCGATCCCTGGCTCCTCTGGTCTCCAGTCTGCATGTCTCAGTATCCTTGGGAAAGATACTGAACCCCAAGTGGCTCTCCCATGTCTTCCATGGAGTATGTTAGATAGAACGCACTTATGTGTAGCAAACAATACTTGTATGAATGAGTGAATGTGCCATGTTGTATAAAGCACTTTGAGTAGAACAGAAGGGTGGTCTACAAGAACCACTTAATTTACTATTTATACTTTCACACTGCTAATGTCAAATTCTCACCTTACCTTCTGAATGTTGCAGCAATGTTTTTCTAATCTTCTACTGTCTAATTTTGATGAGCCTGTGGGATTTGTAGCCTCAGTTTCATGTTCTTAGCTGACATGAATGGCACTTGGTGTGGTCTTCAGCTGTTGTAGCACATTTTCTTGAAGGTTTGAGATGTTGTGTTATCAGAAATGCTCTTCTGTATACCGTGCTTGTAACAAGTGGAAGGCAACAGTTTGAACTTTGGCTGCCTTCCTATTATCCTGAAGTGGTCTGGCCATTCTATTCTGACCTCTAACATCAACAAAGTATTCAGCTCACCTGTTTATTCAGTCTATTCAGGCTTAAAGTTTATTTATTAGCGCCATGGCTGCCTTAACTAGCCAATGCTAACTGCTAGCTTCTTCTGCTGGGATTCACCAATTTGTTTTTAATTCACTGAGCTTGACCTCTTTACAGTTTGGCCTTTTATATATTTAATTGTACTAATGGACCTCCCAAAAATTCTGTGCATCCCCTTTGGTGAGTGAATGTCTTATGTTTATTTAATTACACATCACAGTTAGCAGGTGTATGTGATATGCACTCAGCTAGCTAAGCTTGGGGCGATCATGGCTCAACAGTTGGCAGTTTGTCCTGTATTCGGAAGGTTGCCAGTTCGAGCCCCAGCTCCGACAGTCTTGGTCGTTGTGTCCTTGGGCAAGACACCTCACCTGTTGCCTACTGGTGGTGGTCAGAGGGCCCGGTGGTGCTAGTGTCCTGCAGCCTCGCCTCTGTCAGTGCGCCCAAGGGTAGCTGTGGCTACAATGTAGCTTGCCATCACCAGTGTGTGTGAATGACTGAATGTAGTGTAAAGCGCTTTGGGTCCTTAGGGACTATACAAATACAGGCCATTTACTTGTTAGCATTCATGGATAAATTAGCACTCCAACCTTGGTTATTGAATCTGAAATTAAAAATGGTGAAACAACATTTTATGTACTTGAAATCGGCACACTGTCACCGTGATAGTGATGTGTCGTTGCAAACGAAATGGCTCTTAGAGCCGGATCTTTGACGTGAATGACGCGAGCCGGCTCCTTATCGCGAGCTGTGGTGTTTTTTTTCTTTCTCTCACCCTCTCTCGCACTTTTTTCCGCTTCACTCCGCACGTGAGCCTTGTGCTTTGCGCTGGGAAGAGGGAGAGGGGCAGTAGTTACACTTGCAGTAGCACAGGAACAGAGCGGGAGGGAGAGGCAGAGAAAGAGAGCCAGGGACAACAACCTCACATTAGAAAGGTATAGTAATCATCCACAACTATTTTCAGTTGCAGATGCTAAAGGATTCAGAAAGTTTATTCATGCAGGCCCATATGACAGAGAATGTTCATCTTCTTTTTGTTTTCATATTTTAATTTATATTTAATTGTGTTGTGGTTTGCAGTGTTTTGTGTTGTTTCACTTTAAATTTGTTTAAAAGGAAAAAGCTGAAATTTTAAATAATTAAAAGTTGAAATATAAATAGTTGTTTTTTGTATTATATGATTTATTTATTGCATTTTATGTGGAGTGAATAAATAAAAGTATATCTACGATGGCCCCTCGAGACAAAGCCCATACAAACTTCAAAACACGTACGAACTCTGAAGCACGTACAAACTCCAAAACACGTAAAAACTCAGAAGAACATAAAAACTCCAAAACACGTACAAAAGACAAAAGAAGTGCTCCAGGATGCTAGGGCGCAGTGTTGAGTTTTTGTTACCTAGTGGCTACACAAGCCAGCAAGTACCAACGACCGGATTTGGTGTGTGGTAGTAACAGGTAAATGAACATTTTTTTAAATTATTTGATTATATATGTGTGCTTGTGTATAAATACACAAACAATACACATATGCCTTCAATTGTGTAATTTAAGTGATCTAGGTAGCTCTGTTTTGGAAGTTCAGTTAACGCTAGAAATGTGTTTTGGAGTTTGTACGTGCTTTGTCTCTAGGTCTAGGGGCCACCACATATATTTATATATAAACATATATAAATTAAACCACTTTTTTTTTTACATTAGTAATTCATTTTGTGCATAATTTTATATTATTGGTAATAATAAATTAATTAAAGCAACAAAATAACCCGAAGAGCCGGTTCGGAGCCGAAAGAACCGGCTCTTTTTAGTGAGCCGAGCCGAAAGAGCCGGAAATCCCATCGCTACACCGTGAGGCATGCTGATGTTAGCATTTAGCTCGACTGCTGCCTAACAGACCTGTGTGGCATTCAGGAATGTCGACGGTTTGTAAATTAATGGAAGTGAAGTGTATGACATGAGTTATGATTTATTTTCCATGCTTAGGGTTATGGCCAAATTAGTTTTTCCATTTTCAGCTCTGCTCTGTTGTGTGTTTTAACACTGTTTACAGAAAGTGTAGTCACAGGAGGGACAGCTTTAAAGGTTAAAGAGAGAATGAATCCAGAGCAAGGAAACTGCATCTACTCTGAATAAGAGGAGCAAGAGGGGGAGGCAGGGAGGACCAACCCGACATTGTTACCATAGCAACATTGAATTCCAAAGTCTGGATCAGCATCGAGCGAGGGGGGTGGTGGGGGGAGACAGAGGGAGAAAGGGGCAGAGATGGGAAAGAAAGAGGCAGAAATAAGGCAGATATTTCAAGACACTAACGGCGTGTTGACTCTGAGGCCGGGGCAGAAGGACGAGCGTGCTAAAGCTTTATCAATAGATAAATGTGTGACCACAGCAACACAGATGCTCTGGGTCACACACACACGCACGCTCATAAATACACATGAATAAAGACTAAACGGCATCCGTTACCGAGGGCACAGGAAGTATTTCCTTTTCTCAGCGTCTTTGTATGATGGGTTTTGAAACAAACACGAGGGTAGGATGAAGCAGCACACATTATTCAGCAAACATTATTTAGCAGACATAATGCAGTGCAGTCAAGTCTGTTAATATTTGATGATGCAATATGGCACCGTGATCAAAATAGGTTACATCCTGTTTGCATTGTGAGGCCCAAAACAGAGCTGCCTCAGAGACAGAAAAAGAGACATGGAAGGAGAAACGGTGTGTGTGTGTGTGTGTGCACATTTCCTCTCCAGTGCTTCTGAGGATGGGTCTAGTCCAATCTTATTGAATCCCAGCAATGTTCCCCTCAGCTCCCTTTGGTTAGACAGTTAGCCTTGTATCTCTGCTTTCAGGCATCTTATTATGTAAACTGTCAAATGACACCACCACAGTGTGGCTTATTATTTATACACTGTGGTTGAATATGTGTAAGCAAACAAGCGAAAGTGATTGTGTGTGTGTGTGTGAGTGTGCCGTATGACCTTCCAACCCTATCAACATGCTGCCTCTCCCTGTGGAAAATACATTTCTAGAAGGGATTACACTATCTCCAAGGCGTAAAAATACAGTATCTAATCTGTGTGTACGTGTATGTGTGTGTGTGTATAGTCTTTGACTCCATGTAATGAATGACCTTAAGAATAACCTACAAAGTTACTCTCCCGAGTAAAAACTCCCCTGCGTGGGCGGAGATCATAATTGTCATTTAATTATCTGTAATTTCTATTTTCCAGCAATAATTAAGAAAGAGGGGAAAGAAGAGAATGGCACAGAAGCTAGAGCAAGAGAGCGTGAAAGAACAAGAGGCCATGAAAAAAAATTAAAGAGCTGCACAAAAAATATTAAAGGGGTTCAAGGTCAGATAAGGGAGAAGGCATTGTAACTTTTCTTTAGGCTAACAGGAGTCTTGCTTTTTAAAAAAAAGTCTTTATGGTGTAGTTAAAAGGGTATGTGAACATGACATGCTTCTTTTGCAGTTTAAAATGAGAAGACTTTGTATTTTGGGGAAACATATACTGATTTAGGCTAGGTTGTATCAGGTAAAACAATAAAAAAAGAGACTGCAATAACACTGTCTCTACCAAAAACCTCCTCCATGCAGGGATTTTGTTGCTCTATGAAACCCCACTTTGGCATTTTGATAATGAGCCATACTGCTGTAACCATGCAAAGTAGACTTATTATAAGCTATGACACCACAATGCTTTGTGCTCCTGTGGAAACAACAAGTCCGTATTATGTTAACAATCTTTGACAAAAATGCATTTAATTTGAAATGTTGCAGAAAAGAACTACTCTACCTACAATCCTAAACTGATATAATCTCTGACTGATGGGAGTTGCTGTTACTGTGGAAATGTTTAAACCCTGTAGCATCATGTCACTTATTGATCACAAAACCTCAAAAACCATCAGAGCGGTGATTGCATTCAGGAGCGAAGCACTGTACCATAACCAGGCTATATTACTTTACGGCCTGATTATTGACAAAAAAAACCTACGTACTGTTATTATACAACACTATTATTAATCACATTAATCACAAACCCTACGATGATGAAAAGGAGTCAATTCAACTGCTATGGAATTAGAGACTCACAGTTGGTTATTTAAGGAGTAGTTCCTTCACCATTAAAATAATTAAGTTCGGTCCTTTAAAGTTTTTTTTTTGCTTTGTTTTTCTTCTTTTTTGATCCAAATATTTTTTTTATGGTCACGATACAACTGACAACCAGTATTATCTTTTTTTTAAAATTCAATGTCTGGTTAGAAAATACAGAAAAAACACAATGGTACGTTATATTGTAACTTTACAGAGCTTTTTTCAGTGTAAGGAAGGTACAAACAGCAAGTTCACTTGTGGAAATGGAGAACTTATAAAAGTGGAATTTCTATTGTCTGTAAAAATACCGGTATAAACTTTTACGTAAAATAAAAGTGTCATATAACAATATAATTTAAATATAGGGATGGCATGCATTTACACGCCCTTGTGCACCACACCAGCCTTTCTTTTTAGGCAGAATGATCATTTCTACCTAAAAAGGTAGTAATCATAACCAAGCACTACTTCAACAATTTGCAAGATATTTTCCAATACTTTTCCCCCCAAAACTGTTTGTTAAAGATGGAAACAACAAACTTGTTTCAACACTTGAGGCAAAAACACAATGTCGAGCATAAGCAGGCTATGATGGCATGTGAGAAGAAGATCCTAACAAACCACAGAGTAAATAATTAATCTCTGTAACTCTGGTTAGTTGCACTCCAAATGACAGAAAGAGCAAACAGTGGATGGGAAATATTGATGACATTATATGGTGATGGTCTTAAACAGCTTTAAAAACCTTGACCCAAGATGTAACATCCCAGGCTGAAAATTTTTTTTCAGTTATATTATGTGACAATATTGTGCGGCTCCTGAAGCCTTACAAGGTTAGTTACTGTTAAAGTGTTAAACAGTTATGTTAACACTTTTACTTCTCCACTGAAAACACTACCTGAGCTCTGTGAACTGGCTACATGCTACTGTTTGACTATAACTCTGGTGGTGCTGCTGAAACTTTGCAGCAACAGATTCACAGTTTGATTTAGGCAGTCTTTCATCAATGGAATATATCTTTTGTTTTGTTTACACTAATACATATTGCTGTATTGCAAACTGCAATCATTAATATATCATGTAATCAGTATTGCTTTTCTATATCATCATAAATATCATTATCATTAGTGATAAATACCATTATTGCAAATATCATGATATAATTTTGAGGCTACAGCATCCACCCCCTAGTGGTCAGTGTTGAGCTCTGCAGAGTCTTTTGTCAGCAGACATTTGCAACTGACAGTGTTGTTAATCTTGCAAGCACTGGGGTTGTACTCTTGACTGCTGATTGGCCGATCCATACACTCGATGATCTACTGTGTTACTGACACAAGTGGGACATCAGTTACATGCCAGAGTTAACCCATTTTTGCAGCAGAAAGAACGGTAACACTATAATACAGCCTGCAACCAAAGACATAATTCTTCTGTAATTAAATGGAATTTCCATGTATTTTGCTGTTCCATGTAAATAACATTGTAATAATGTTTAGATGGACAAACTTAAAGGTAGTAAACTAGATTAAGGGGCTCAGTCAGCTTTTTACAGGAAACCAAGAAAAAATTATATTGTAGGTAAATTTCAGTAGTGCGTAAGTCATTTTAAGTACTGCATACGTAACAACACATGCAGGTATTTTGCAGGAAAAGAAATACAAATTATACTGTAAGCTTAAGTTATTTTAAGTGTGGTAATACATCAGCATAATTACGATGCGAGATGGGGAAAGAATAAGACTTTTCAGTATTATAAAGTGGTTTAACTTCTGGGTATTTTATAAGAAAGGAGACACACATTGTATTTGAAGTAATTTTAAGAACAGTGTAAGTAAAAAAGGACAGCTGCATAACACAAAATTCATCATGCACATTAGCTAAATGAATATTAAATAATGATGTAAAAAAAATAAAGACGTAAAAGGTAAAGTTAAGTCACTCCATAATATGGTGTATTCCCGACATAAAATGGGAAAATATTGCATTTGCTCAAAGGTAAACACACATTACTTAAAATTACATACAGTATAATTTGTGTCACTCTCCTTGCAAAATAGCTGGAAGTTAGGAAAGATGAAGTCACTACATAATATGGACCTTGCCCCAAAATGTAAGATGGGAAAATATTGTTTGTTTATTGTACATCTTTGTCTACATTACTGGGAAATTATCCAGTACTTACAATTACTTATGCACTACATACATTTACTTGCAATATAATTTCTGGTTTGTTTGACTTGTTACCCTCTTATTCTTGTGTAATGCCTTTATATATTTTCATGTAAATATAATTACAATGTAATTTTGAATAAAATCCATCGAACTCCCTTTTTATTGCAGGAAAATTAAACCCGTAGTAACGAGCCGTATTGCAAAGTGTTACCGAAAGAATACACCATCTGCAACAAACTGGGCATCTTTACTACTTTGAACTTACCCAACCTAAACGAGATTTCTAAGTCTAACTTACTTAACCTTTACAAACTGTCCGCATGACTGCATTTCATAAAATAAAATAAAAAATCAAAGAGACAACATTCCAATCACAGGGCAACGAGGCAACAACCAACAAAGTATGTATTCTAAAAACCGTAGGCTACATTTTCAGTAACAGGATGTTCTGTAAATCAAGAATTAACGTATTTTAATATAGTTTGTCCCATAATTGCTCTTTGGAATACTTGCAGTGGGCAACAGCTGTCAGCAACAGCAGCAGTCCACCTACACCAAGCTGGATGTAAAGTATTCTCTCTCATCAAAAAGTAAAATTTATATCATGATAGGAAATGTCAGATGTGTTGTTGCTCTGGATATTTAGAGATACAGATTTGGAATGTAATGAGCACATGTTGGAGTAGTGTATGCTCTGCAATTCTACTACATTGTTAGGTGGTTGGCAGAAAACACGTTGATGTCATAATATATCATGTTTACTTCAGGTTTTGTGGATCAAAATTCTTAAATGTTATTGGAATAAAATTATAGTGACACATGATATAGATATAGAAGAACCTTGAGGAGTCTATGATGTACCTGTGTGCCAAGTTTGGCTGCTCAACTTCTGACTTGGTAGAAGTTCGCAGACAGACAGGCAGGCAGAAGGATTTTGTGTATTTTATTAAGATATGGACAGGTCTGTTGTTATCATTTCTGTGTAAGATAACAAGGTTAAAATGATTTATGATGCACCAATGCAAGCTTAATGTCTGTTTATAATTCATTTAGGCCAGGAGGGCTCACAGGTGGAGTGCACTCAAGTTTAGGCCACAATGCACTCAAGTGCCTTGTGGCATATATAGAAAGTCTGTATATGTTTTTTGGTTGAAGAGTAGATGACTTCTAAAGGCCAAGATTTTCTAACTGCACCCTGAGGAAATAGTGGATAATTAACAGTGGCAGTATTATTTCAATAGTTGCGTCACAGTGATTAGTTCAAACGTTAATGTGGACAAAAGATTTTACACATTTAGTTCTGTTTGCAGGTCCTGTGGGGTACTACTGCATATGTGCAGAAATCTGTACAAATGCCCTCTGTGGCTCCCAAGGGGGCTGCGCAAGATCTGACAAGCGATTTCACTTGACTCAGTGCTGATCTGAGCTGAGGAATACAAAAAAAGGAGGAGGGGGGAGTTTGAATATGAAAGAGGTGAGCTTAGCCAGACCTCTAACTCTCTCCTCACCCCTGCTTGAGGCTAGCAGATCAAAGCAACATTAACCACAACTAACATAGCAGACCTGAATCTCAAATACACACTGTCAGCGGCCATTGTGTACCGTGCTTAATGCAGGTGCCAGGTTGAAGGATGAAGAATGTGAGAAATAAATAAGATAGTACCTGTAGCTCAATTCTGATCCTTTTTTAAACTGTTGCAAGCCTGACGATGTCATAAGAGTGCACTGCAGCATCACCTTTTTTACATTATGAAATAGTGGGTTCAGAGCCACTCTTCTCGGCAATAATGTTCACACTGGTCGTAATAGCAAATGATTGCAGGAGTGGTGATAAATTCTGGATAGTACTGGAGTTTGTGTGGATGTAATATACACATTCCCCTTTGCCATAAATCTGAGCATCCCGGACCTAACACCCTCACAGTGATGCCTTCATTGTATGTTGCTAGCTAGGGGCAATTAGCTGTAGCTGGACTTACTGCAGAAACAAAGGCTTTGGAAGCAAGCGGCTGCAGGGACCATTACAGAACCAGGCTCTCACTTGCCTAAAAAAAAAACTTCAGATATAATCAGATCTACCTGTGTGACTCATTCCCAGCAAGGCAGGCCACCTTGCTTGTATGAAATACAAGCATGCCCAATGAGTTGTGGCGCTAATAACACAGCCATAAATCACACAGGAGATTTGAATTTTGTAGCAGCTGCTCCATTAGCTATTCATTGCATAAATCAGCTACCAAACTGCTTGTTGAATAAATGATGACAGCCGTAATAAGTTTTTCCACACATGTGAAAGGCAGTGGTCCTGCATGGGCAAGTGTGGAAGTTTTCAGTGCAGCATCTACACACACACACACACACACACACACACACACACACACACACACACACACACACACACACACACAAGGGTATCACATGGAAAGAAGAATTATGTCTGGTCTCCACAGGACCAGAATCGGGACTGTAGTTATTGAAAATGACATAAGCTAACAGTGAGTGCTTGACCAAAAGTGAGTGCTTGACCAAAAACATGCACTAGGCCTACTTATGATGGCAGATCTAAAAATACAAGCCGAGTATTCTATTCTGAGGTGCTGATGGCGGCAGTGAACATTAGGAAAACATGCACAAATATTCAGAGCAGTGACTTTTGGTAGCCGCAGTGATTTTTCCCCTTAATCATGAGAAAGAGCTACACACCTGAGCTCATTGCTGAGCTCCCACATCTGGCAGGCGCACATTTACATCTTTGCACGCTCACATGCAGAAACACACTCGTGAATGCACAGGAAAAAAAAAAGAAAAATAGGAAGAAATCCACATGCAAACGAACCAAGCACATATGCGGCCTTTAACACCCACAACTGTCAAAATGATGACAACAAATGCATAAAATAGGTCATCTTTAAAAGGTACTTTAAAGTGTAGCTGAACTGCCATTAAGCCCTCGTGAAGAGTCTGCTAAGATCCTCTGACTCCATGTGACCAAGGCTTTGCCTGTCTGAGCAGAAGTGCCTGAGGAGGCAGTGGCAGTAACACCTTGGTTTAAGAGGCTCTCAAAATAAAGTGTCTCTGAATGACTGGATGCTCATGAACCCGTGAATCCATGCTTAAACACATGGACACTTGCAACCATGAACTTTAAATATTCCAGTCTTCACAGATTAAACCGCTTTCTGACAGCAATTCTAACACAAAATTGCCCTTTAAATTTATAGTTATTATACATAAAAGAGTAAGTTATCCTGTTATGTAAGTGGAGCAGGGGAGAAACAAATTAACCAGGAAACAAGCTTGCAAATAACTCAAGAAGAAAGCTGGCCGTTGTAAAGATAGAAAAACTGGGGATTATAATTATTTTATTACTGCTCTAATACAGAGTTTAGTCAACAAGACTTTGGGAAACTCAAACAAGTGCCTATCCAGTTTAACCAGGGAGATATCTTCCAGTAATGGGTGATCAGCAGTTAAATTAGGCCTGCAACAGATTTTCATTACTGATTCATACATTATACGACTGTCTCGTTAATTTAATTTTACCATTTGGCTTCAAATGATTAATAAAATGAGAGAATTGAGATGAAATGATTATTGGGTTTTTTTTGTTTTTTTGTGTCCCGTTTGGATCTTTAGCCATCAGAATTGTTGTCTTTAGGCCAAGAAAGATGCCAAGCGGATTTATTTTACCAAGTGGATCATCATGGCCTTGCCATATTGGTCCATTTGATTGACCTTTATTATAATTATGAATTTATTTTATTTTCAGTTGCTACAAACGGGACAGACATGACTGGGGGATAGGACAGGGAGAGAGAATGAAAGAAAGAGAGGGAGAGAAAGAAAACCAAAGGGGAGAAGAGACGGTGAGAAGGGGGGGGGGGGGGAAAGAAAAAACCCCAAAACAAAACACCTGGATCACCTGTATGGAGAAAAAAAACAGAAGAGAAAGCAAACAACAAAGAGCAACATAATAAAAAAAACAGCACCATCACAATAAACTAGCTAACAGTAGATAACAGTAGATACTAAATAATAAACGATATTGTGCCACCCTCCTGGGAAGAGCTGAGTAGAGCCCCAAAGGAGAGGTCACCCCGCAGCTACGGAGCAGAGGCCAGAGGGGGTTGCAGTGGCGTGCCCACGGGCTCTGCCGGCAGCCAGCTGTGGCAAAGAGGGCCGAGCTTCAGGCCCAGAGGCCTGAGGGCACCCCACCCCCCGGAAGGGGCCCAGCCGGGCCACAGGCGCCAGGCCCTGCCAATCGGCCACCAGGAGTGAGCCGGTACATACATGAGCGCCCAGCCCCAGACGACAAGGACCACCAACACACCAACGTCTGAGGGCATCAGCCACCGGCAGGGAGTGTGGTGAGGGGAGATAGGCCTCCGTACTTTAGAGGGCCTGAGATGTACCCAGACATCAACCTGACATATAGACACAGACGAACAGGCACACGCGGACACAGACGTGCATTCCCACCCCATATGCACAACCAAATACTCGGCACTCACCCAACGTGTAGACAGACACAAATTGACACTGCACAGACAGTCGCACTCCCCAAACATACTCTATATCCCAGGTCCAGGTACCCCCGCCCTCAGAGGGGCAAGCCGCACCTAGACCCAGGAGATGTAACCCTTCTCTCTGGGGTGGAGGCAAGCGGACCACCTCCTTATCTGCAGTAGCAGGGAGGCCCCGCATCCGAGACCCCAGTCTGACGGCCAGCACCTCCTCCCAGCCCCCCAGCCCTGACGGCTAACAGAACCGGGGTGAGTGAAGACCTCAAACCTCCCTACGCCCGCTCATATGTAGTGTTGCTGTGTGCTGTTCTAAAGTGCATTTAAAACTCAGGAGAGCATGGTACTAGCTTCCTCTCAGAGAGCAGCACGGCTCTTCCCGAAAACCCTTAGTGTCTAAATGCATTTAAAATTGAGGGTAGGGCACCAGCGCCAGAGGTGGGTTGGAGTACACCGACCATCCTCTGGATGCTGTAAAACGTGCCCACCCCCAAGGCCCTATATGTATGTGTTATGTGAGAGTGTGAGTAATGTGGATGTCTAGGTTGCAGAATATAATTGAGGCACAGGCGGCCAGAAGGGGACAGAGGGGGAGTGCCCCCCCTGCACCCTGGTGACATACCTGCACCCCAAGCCCTGCGTGTGTGGGTGGGTGTGGTAGAGCGGGAATAGGGAGGCAGCTGAGGATGGGGAGGGAAGAAAGGGAGGGGCAAGCAACCTCACAATCTGGAACCCACCAGGGCAAGGGGGCCCAGGCCCATCTGGACCGGGGCCCGCAGCAGCAGCACCGCCCAGCCCCACAGAGTCCGGGGCAGCCCACCCGACTCCATCCCAGAGAAAACTGCACCCACCCCATCATCCAATCATCTCCCAAACTACACAGGACAATAGACACCCAGGTTGAGTTCATTCTCCACCTCTCCTATATCTCTCCCCCCACCTGCAGAGTGAGTGATTGATTATTGTACTTCATTCTGTTTTTGAATCCCTCTCCCTCTTCACTTTTGCACCTCCCTTAAAGTCTAAATACACAATGTCATGCTGTGGCATATTTAGTTCAGTTCACATTTATTTATTATTTATTTCATTTTTTTCCAGTTGATTTATAATTTATGTTCAAAGAAATGCACTTAAATACAAATAAAGTAACAATAATTAATAGGTTTCACCATAAATGAGTAGTTCAAATGTGGTGCCTGTTTTCTTTATGATTTGGTTCCTGTTAACAAAATATCAAACTTACCTAAAGCCCAAGCAGGTGATTTAAAGATGTTTTAACTGTCTGACAAACAGGCCACCAGGTGAAGGCATCACTGTGAGGGTGTTAGGTCCGGGATGCTCAGATTTATGGCAAAGGGGAATGTGTATATTACAACCACACAAACTCCAGTACTATCCAGAATTTATCACCACTTATGCATCGTGTAAGAAATGCATGAAATCTTCATTAATGAGAAGGTAAAAATGAGTCCCCAACCCCACTAAACAGAATATCAACATATGTAGCATATCTAAATATGTAACTAAAGATACTAAGTTAAACACTTGCCGCATCATCTTCATTATTTCTTAGGTTGATGCAGTGATGTTATGGGTGTTTTTTATTTTTGTATAAACTGAAAAACAAAGAAAGATTTAAAAAATGATAAATGTTATAATTAATACGTTTGTCGTTGATAGATCTCGGCCAGTTGTTTAAAAATATGATATTCAGATTTTCTTTCAGACATGTGAAACATAAACTGATTTCCTGAACATTTGTTATGTTTGGTGATTTATTTACTCGTCTACGCTCTGTCCACCTCTTCTTGGATCAGCTGACTGTGTTGGGATTCCAAACACGCCTATTGCCAGAAAAAGCCACCAATTGTATCTTTACATTTTGCAATTAAAATGGGAAGAAGTGCAGCGATTTAATAAAACACTTGCAAACATAAATGTAAATAAAGCATGTAAGCCAAAAACAGTTCGTACAATTCTAACGACTTTGAAAGTCAATATTTGGTATGACCACCTTTATTTTTCAACTGCCTGAACTCTCTTAAGCAAGCGTTCCTGTCATTTCTTTGAGTAGTCTTCAGAAATAGTTCTCTGGGATTCTTGAAGGACATTCAAAGCACTTCTTCGGATTTTGGCTGCCTTTTGTTCTGTTCTCTGTCAAGATGATCCCAGACTGGTTCACTAATGTTGAGTTTACTATGGATCAGTCCTGGACTAACAATCATGGTTTGGCTCCAAGGGAGACCAATCCATTACTGACAGTGTTCAACTGTGGGTTTTTCTATCCGGCTATGTTTTTAGTGCACTGGCAGTGTGTTTGGGATCATCGTCATACTAAGAAATGAAGCTGTTATCAATCAGATGCTTTCCAGATGGTACTGCATGGTGGATCAGAATCTGATGGTACTTTTCTTCCTTCCCAATTTGATCAATTCTGACAAGATCCCCAACACCAATGACTGAAGTGCAGCCACAAACATGACAGAGTCTCCAGCATGTTTTACACATGGCTGTAGACACTCACTGTTGTACCTTATCCTGACCTCCTCTGTACATTTAACATTACCCATTGCAAACCTTTCAGTTGATTACAATGGTAATGCCAGCTGTATCAAAAAACTAGGAATTCAGGGTAACAACACAAAGTGCATTCAAACCCGACTCTTACTGCCTCGTGGCAGCTACACGAGTCACCATCATGAGGTTTTGCTTTTCCGAGTGTGGTTTTTCCTGCACTTGTGGGTGTCATTTTTCTTCAGTGTGTAATGATACACTAGGACGCTTGGTTCCTGTGACATCCCTAGGTTTATGAGAATACACATAAGCCTATTTAAGAAACTGTTGAGCAGAGTTTTCTCAAGATCTGCATACTAGATAATTTCTGGATCGTTTCATAAATAAATAGGGAAAAGAGTTGATGACAAATGTAAATGAGCAAACTCTTGTGGACCTGGGGTCTGCTCTGTTAATCACTCAGCTAATCTCAAACAGATGTTTAGCAGATAGTCATTCATTTATTTACTCATAGGCTTAATAGTAGAGTGATATGTCTGCACCTACTCTGAGTCACATAATCTATTTCATGTGTGAGCAGCTTCAATATTCTAATATAAACAACTAAGACTCTCACTCACACCTACACCGTTTTGTAATCTGTTTGTGGGATTTAGTTACAGGTGCTGCAACCTGTATCTACAGCCTTGTGCTGGCCTATCAGACATGCTAACACGGTTTCTGTCGTGTTTTTATGCTGCATGCTCCTGCACACACGGACAGGTCAGCTAACAGCATATCACTGACACAACACGGTTCAATCACAGGCTCTTACAACCCTGCTCTTAGGCTATACAAGCTTAAACAAAGCACTTAAAAACACCAAAGCTCTGGGTTAATTGATGCATGGGTCATAGCCACTGAGAACGGAGTCATTTAGAATGCTTTGGATAAAAGCCTCTGCTCACTGGAGTTATAAGCAGTGTTGTGTATTGAATGTAAGCTTTCCCAATACTGCAAGACTTGCTACAAGTGTAAGTTTAGACTTTTTCTTTAAATATGCAGGAGTTTCTTTTTACTAATAGGGTAGAGATGAAAAGTTATGCAGTAATGTGAATGAACATTAGATTGTTAAGGGGCTGTATTTCAAACTGAGGCATTTGTGGCTCTTGTACAGCACTGGGCTTCCTCCTGCACTAAAGAGAGGAATGAACAGTGTGAAATCTCAGACCATCAAGAAAATTGCAGCAAAGGCATTGATCCTCTGAACAACAGCTACATGACAGATGTGATGATCATTGCAGAATTACTTCTCCTCAAAGGGAGAAAGCGAGATATAGAGAGAGAAAGAGACCAACCAGGAGTGAAATTTAAGCGAGACAGGTAAACGAGTGGAAACAGTCAAAAGTTAGAGATCCTTTCCGATTGTTGTGGACCGCTTGAGCATTAGATGATTATAATTTGGCCAGCGTTAAATCACACCTACAGCCTGTTTGGGCTACGCATCAGTATTGACTGCAGTGAGTCACCTTAGAGTGTAAAAAGCAGATCTTAGAGCCAACTCAGGGGTTTTGAAAGTGATCCAAAGTCCACAGAGACGATCATCAAGGCCACACGTACATCACACACACGGCACAGACGGTGTTTAGCACGTGGGAGGCGGAGGAACTGATGGGGTGTGACAGGGCCAAGATCACTTAATGAAAGAATCACTGATAGCTGATAAAGAGGTGGGCGGCAAATGGCAGCAGCGTGATACAAAAACGACACCTTTGATTTCTCATCAGACATAACCGAACCTTTTAGGCCCTTTCGGTGTGCAGTGTGTAACATGAAACTTGCACTTGCACTGTCATTAAGTCACACAACTGAAGTTATAGCGCAAACAGTAACGGCATGCATTTTCGCAGAATTACACGCAGTTAATTAATGATTTGAGGTGTAGTTAAGAAATGAACAACTTTAGGCTCTCATCCATTATCTCATTGCTGATAATATTTAAGAAATGCACAAATATTTCAGTTCAGCTGCCACCCAGTGGCAATCGCATTTGGCATGATCACAAAGGAAAAGTTCAACAGCAAACTTGTAACATCAAGTGACAGAAAACAAAACAAAACAAGGGTATAAATGAACAGTGTAAAAGCAGAGCGCTGACGGTCATTTATGCTGGCTCTTTAAAACCAAAGGCTGGTCCCCAAACGGAATAGATGCAGCACTCAGTGAGAAGCTGAGCTTAGTGGGTATAAACTTGTGCTACAGTCATCAACACTGTAGGCTAGCACAACAGCGTATTTCTCATTGAATAATGAAAATTTCTGAGAAAACACTCAGAGCTGTAACCTGCCATGGGCTGCAGGCACAATGAAGACAGGTATAAGTCACTGTGCTGTTTGCTGACAGTGCACAGAAACTCCTGAATACTGCAGTGCACACTCCTACATAATTTCCAATTCAAGACGTTTCAGTCCTCCTTTAGCAATGACATGATGTGAGCTGTGATGAATACTGAATGGCTGATCGCGTGCCAGGTGTTCGGTGCCCTTTACCTCTGGATCTGTCGAAGCTGCACAGGTTGTTCAGTGAGAGAAGACTGTGGAAAATAATGGAAAAAAAATACGCGTCTGATGCAGTGATGTGGCCCAGGTTCAACATGGAGCCAAGATGAGATGCTGGCCCTGCACTCCAAAGCGGTGCATAACACACTGATGAGACACATACGAGCTCAGAGCCACGGGGCCGAGAGCGTGCAGAGCTGACTTATAGTGATGCGGACTGCGGTGCATTTGTTAACAGAGTACGCTACACACATCACCCTGCCTGCATAGGCTGCACGGTGGAAAATGGACGCCTAGCATCGAGAGACCAGTACAGAGAAAACTCAGCGGACTGGGACACGAATGACACACCGAGACTCGCATTCGCACACGCTGAAATAACTCTCCATCCTCGGGGAAGCGACCGATCATGTCAGCGAACGCAGCAGATATTTTAGTCTCCACTGCTGCGGCGTGAATGCAGGCAGAGCTTAAAAACGAGCTATTAAAATGATCATTTGCATAATAGACGTTGCGGTCGCTAATTATAGGCCCGCGCAAAATAGGTGGGAATATTATCATTCAGCATTTAATCAGAGAGAGAGAGAGAGAGGGAGATGGAGAGGAGTGGTGGAAGTCTGAGAAATATTATTATTCTTTTCTGGAATTACGATATCAACACTGTCAGTAGTGTGTTAAGTTGCAGGCAACGTGAAACAAATCAATGTGCTATGAAAATGAGCCTGGATGAACTGTCATTCATTAAGCTGCAAAGTCAAAACAACAGTGTCTCAATGCAATTATAATCATTTTAAAGAAGCTTACGGCGGTCTTACCTGCAGGCTCCCTCTCTCTCTCTTTTTTTTTTTAAATTTCCGAGCTTCGCAGCGCCTTGCACTCCCAGAGAGAGAAGGGGATGGAGGGAACAGGAGAGAGGAGGTGGACGGCGCTAAATAACGGGTCTATCGAGGCAACAAAATAAATAATTAAATCGAAAGGGGTGATTAAAAATCATGAATTTAGGAGCAAAAAGAAAAAAAAGAGTGAAGTCTCAGGTCCCGGTTAAATTTAAGTCTGAGGTGGAAAATGGTTCAGTGTGTATATATTAAAAAAAGGCTAGTACAAAACACGTCACTGAACACGGATTTGTCTACAGTGGATGTGGCCGCTGCTTGTGTGTACTCGGGGAGAATGCGTCTCCCCCTCCCCTCCGGTTGGATGAGCGCTCGCCCGCCTGTCTGCTCCTCCATCGATTTCTTCCACACTGCGCGCGGCGCGAGCAACTTGTCGCATCACACTAAAACTCCACGCTAAATGTGAATGAGGTTGGATCGTCGACACAAGATGAAATCTCCCACAGTAGCCTATGTTGTGCTACGAGATCACTACGAAGGCATGACCCCCCTCACCCCCCTCTTATATTAAGGGAATTGGTCTGGATGTGCTTATTGGAGCGTGTGCCACACGCTCATGGTTGCGCGCTCGTAAGTAGCCTATTATGACCAGCTCGTAAGTGCGCGAGCGTTATTGATGTCGATATTTCTTTTTTCCTTTGCTGGAGAGCGACTTGATGGAGCGCCAGTGGGACACTTTTCCTCTGTAGTGATGATGCTGATGATGAGGGCCGCGCTGGTAGTTCTGGGAAATGGAGCACAAGCGCAGCCCCGCAGAGAGAGGGAGAGAGGAGGAGGGGGAGGAGTAAGAGAGAGAGAGAGGGGGGGGGGGGGGGGGTTATAAGACGGAATCAAACATCCACAGGTTAATATCAGTGTATCAGCAATATCAGCAAAAACGGAAATTCAGCAGTAGCGCTGTAATATTAGTGGTAAAATGATCAAATCATCTGGGGAAATTACACAGCTGGTGTGGGATCTCACTGCTGATGGTATAGATCGGATTATTTCACGCGCAGATCTATAAAAATGAAGCCAGAGCTGCTGACCTCACACAGCATTTAGTGCGCATAAAACAGAGTGAGCGAACAATGACCTTCAATAGCTTTAAAATGGCTTTACTGCCTAGTTCAACCTTTCCCTCCCCCCCCTCTCTCTCTCACACACACACACACACACACACACACACACACACACACACACACACACACACACACACACACACACACACACGCACGCACGCACGCACGCACACACAGAGGGGAAGAGGCAGAACCTAATACAGACTGACAGGTCTTTCATGCAGTAATGGTGATGGTGAAAAGAGAGATCCACTCAACACACACACACACACACACACACACACACACACACACACATGAAACTTTGTATGTACACACACAAACAAAAGGCAGGGGAAAACAGAAGTCAACACACGCTCACGGTGTAAAGTACACTATTGCAGAAAAGTGTCCAAACAAGCACAGGCCACGGTTTAATCTCACTTGTTTGCAGCTACAGTCGGGCTTCATTCATCAGGAGAGGCGCTCGCACACAGGAAACCCTCAGTCCAGATGATCACACAGCAGAGTTTACACATTGTTTTAGTTGTATTGACTGTGGATGTTTGACTTTCTGATGTCAAACCAGGCATGCTGCACCTCCTATGCATCTATGCACATGTTTAGCATCTTGCGCTTCATTTTTAATTAATAATGGTTTCAGTCAGAAATATGTGTGTTCATTTTTTTTCTAAAGATTGATATGAGTTACAGCTTGGTCATAAACCACAACGAGGCTGTTGCACTGTACGTATTATTAGTTCACCTACACAACGCCCTCCTTTTTTGTACTTCCTTTGTGACCTTCACCAAAAACTGGCATTTCTGTCTTACTGTGACACACTTTTAAAAGACACAGTGTTCAGCACAGACATCCCTGCTTTTGGAGACAGGAATAAGTAAAAAAATTTTTTTTATATCTCTCACTGTTAATTCTTATCCTTTTTTTCAAGTCTCACTGTGATAAACACAAGTACACATGCCAGCAAATGCAGCCACACACACACACACACACACACACACACACACACACACACACACACACACACACACACACACACACACACACACACCCATACAACACTCTGATCAATTGTTGCCCTCAGGCTGTGCTGGCGTGCTATGACTGAGGAGGGAGTCTAGTTAACACCCAGTGATTCATTGCAGTACAGCATCCATCCACTTGCAGGTTCCCTCAATCAAAGAGAGCAGCCAGAAGCCAGGACAATGTCTAATCACATGACTACAATATTGTAGTAGTAGTAGTAGTGCTATAATATATAAAATAATTAAAATGAAATGGCAACATTTTGAACATCTAACAACAGAAGTGCAAACAGAGCACAATCAACCCACATTAAAAGTTTTGTACAAAAGTGTTGTACAGCAGAGCAAAGTGAGTGTCAGAGACCAACTTTTTAAAAGCAGTGACTTTCTTCTGCATCATATAGCACCAGATTAGACAGCATTAGTATCTTTGAAACACTAAAAAAAGGATTCTTTTGCCCATTTTTTATTTTAGAAAGCTGGTAATGTGGATGAAGATCAGGCTGTTCCGCAGAAGCAAGCACAGCTACACTCTTTTATATAATCATGAGGCAAACGAATCATGAGGCTAGGGATAGAGATGGAAAAACAAAGAGTTGCAGAGATGAAAGGAGTTTAGGAGTTATAAAAGTATTATTAAATACTTCTGAGAATTAAAAGGGAAAGTTATTTTCAGCTGCTCCAAAGTCATTTAGTGAAGCACACTTTAACTGGCTGGAGAAAAAAACTTTAACAGCTACTGTTGATGTGTGCCTGAGCAAGGCACTTGACCCCTTAACTGCAACAGCACAATCAACAAAGACAGCTGCAGGTACACTGGGTGTCATCTCAATTCCAATGTGTGCAAGTGCTTAAAGAAAAAGCAGGGGAGTGTATAACCCTGCATGTAGGTGAAACATGACATCACAATGATCTCACTTTATACTTGTGAGCTGTGAGCTATAATTTTCATCCCACTCATGCAGTGAAGGACATCAGTGTGTTTCCCTATCTCCAGCATCACAGTGATCTTTATAATGAGCCCATATACACTATTATTATAGGGATGTCTCGCTGTGAGAGATGCACCTTAAAACAAACAGCAAATGTGTCTATTATAGAGGAAAGAATTATGTTTCTGATGTGCAGGTTCTTCTTGCCTTGCTCTGGGTTTTGTGATACTGCATCATTTAACAAGCGTTCAACTTCTAGAGCAGGGATGTCAAACTCATTGTACATCATGGGCCGGACCAGTGAAACACCCCTTTCTGTCAGTGTGAAGAAGTTTAACTATGCCTTTAATCGCTATCTTGATATAAGAAAAAGAAGTGCACTTTCAACAACGTGTCTCAATTCTTCTACGTGATAAAGAAATGATGCTGCAATAAATGAAAGAAATCGGTCAGCATGACTCTTTGTGCTAAAATTGTCAGAAATAGATGTGTAAAATTACTGAAAAAGTTCTAGTAGCTCATTTCCCACTGTCCTGTAATTATAAAACAGTTGTTGTTGTTGTTGTTTTTTACTGTGGATCCAATGTAAAAAACAAAAAACAAAACAGACATTTCTTTAGTAAGTGGAAAAGTGTAAACTTTTCTGTCACTTAAATGTTTATCTATTAGTGTTTTATGAATAGCCAAGGGGAAGGAAAAGTTGTAAGACTTATGAAAGCACAGTTAAAAATCCAAAATGTGTATCCTTCTTCACAACTGGACTCTTTTCTGGGAAGATTCTGGCCCCCGGGCCTTATTTTGGACACCCCTGTTCTAGACCGTCTGAGAAAGCACCTCACTACATTTCAAAACCACCACAAAATAATCACGTGTGGCTACAAACATCTTACAGAAGAGCCTCCTATGTCTGCTGGTACAGGGAATCCATCCCAGAGAGAGATGCTGAAGTCTGTTTATCCGTAGTTTATTAACAGAAAATTAATCTGCAACTATTAAAATCTATAAATCATGTTAATTATTACTGAAAAAAAATCTGCATCATTATGTGAGGATTTTATGTTCCCTGCCTGAGAGCAAGCTGAATGTGTTGAAAACTCTGGAACTGCAATGAAAAATTATAACAAATTTTTAATCGTCATTTGTCGGCATTTCATAGACACAGGGATCACTCAGAGACTCATCAACACACAGAAAGAGCTCAACGTTATATTTTTTAGTTTTTCACATTATTTCAGATATTCTAAAAACTTTGTACTAATGCTGTCACAAATGCCTGCCAAACAAGCTGCAATAATAAAATGTTAAATTAAATGTTGCCTTTAATGGTGTGTGCCGCTGTTCGTTAAGCAGCAAGTAAAAATGCAATTAATACTTAGTTGTGACTTTTTCCAGATAGACATTTACAGCTACAAAGCTTTTAAAATCTTTCTAATCATTCTTTAAAGTTATGTGTCACTCCTGATTTGTATCGTTCACAAACACTCGTCTCATCATCGTCATACATTCCTTACATGAGTGTAACTTTGTCATCTGTGCTGCACCAGCCATAGACACACAGTGGAGGTCAGGGAAGCAGGAAGAGTGCATTAAAGTAGTGAACCAGACCCATGGCTGATACCGGGGTCAGTGCAGGACAGTGGCCAGTAGAGGGCATCAGCCGCCTGTATCATTGTTGGGTGGTTCCTCCTTCAAACCAGCATGCCTGCATCCTGAGGGCGTGTTGTTGACTGTGGTGTGCCTGTTGCAGAGTCTTCCTCCAAAGCAGAATGAGTCAGACCTTTCATTGATGTAATTTGTGCCAAAGCTTCATTTACAGTTTACTACAGACACCCTCGTGAGCAATTATATACAGCAAGTTAGAAATTTGTATCTTATACAAAGATGTAAAACAGTAAGTTGATTTCTCCTGACGATGTTTCATTGCATCATCAATTTCTGTGTTTTTTTTATTTTCACACGATATCCATACACAGTTTTCTCAATTCAGCATTACTTCTTTTTAAAACTATTTTTAATTCATGATATTGATCACTCTAACTTGACAGTGTGAGTTGTGAAACTGAATTGATGATTTACTAAATTCAGAGAAGACAATAGAATATTTAACTGCATTTGCCATTTGGTAAAAATGTACATAGTTCATGTATCGGCATAGTATATGTATGTTAAAAAAAAAAGCTATGTGCATTCTCTCTTTGTGAAGAGTGTTTTGCATTGTACATTTCCAAGTGCATACAAATTTCCTGCAGCACTGCAGTATCTCCGTATTATACCGCAGCCCCACGCTCTGTCTGCCTCACTCTCCCTCGCTGGTATCTCCTCTGTAACTCAGCTTAACCTTCTATGTCTTTCTAGGAATCACTTTTTCCTCCCATTTATTTCTCCCTTCTTCCATGTTTTGTCCTATTTGTTTCTCTCAGTCCACAGTTTTTGTTAAAGCTTCCCGCTCAATCTCCAAAACTGCCTTTGATCTCAGTTCATATTTGCTCCAAAACTAACATTTGAAAATATATTTGGTCTCCTTCCACTTCCTCTGACATGATCTGCAATTCAAGCTCAACATTTACTGTCATCACATATAAATGTACATGATTATGAAGAGTCTACTTTCCTTCCTGAAGCTCCTTATTCCTAACAGGGGGAAGCGCTCATGTGCACGTGTGTGTGATAATGAGGGGGAGGTACGGGTGATGGAGGCATGGCCATTGGAAGAGCCTGGCCCTGGGGATGTGAGGAGTGAGACCTGGGCAGGGTGTGTGTGGAGGGATAACCGGTAGGCTGTGGGGGCATCTGGTAGCTTCCTGCGGAAGAAGAGCCAGAAGGTGGGCTGCCTGGACCAACCGCTTGGAGGTTGCTTTTTGATGGGGCTGGCGGAGTCTGGTTAAGCTGGATGGAGATGTCGCTGGAGGCCTCAGAGGTGCTGCGTCCACGTTTTGGTGGGGGCCAGGAGGAGTCTGGTTGGAGGAACTGGCCGCTATAGTCGCTGCTCTCAGACAAGCGGGGGCGGTAGAGCGCAGGGTGGGGGCGGTACATCTCTTCTTCTGCATAACGTTTCATGAACAGATAGACTGACATCACACCGGCCCCCTAAAGAGATGAGCGAGATTAGATTATATGTGACAGTGCGTATTTTGTTCAGAGACAACATTTCAAAGAAACAGTAACGAGTAGGTGTGTGGGATGTGATTATAAATGACTAATAAAAGGAGACATGAAGAAGAATGTATAAAATAAATTTAAAGGTAAAACAATAGCCAACAAGGAGTCCGGAGAAAAGAAAAGACGAGGGAAAAATCAGAGGAGACAGTTAGTTTACACTGAATCAGCCACTGCAGCACATTAAGAGCAGGGCCACTGATGACAGGAGAGAGGAAGCTGCAGGACGGGGAGGAGGAAGGAGAGAAGGAAGGGATATGTGAAGATGAGGACTCACGTGAAACTGCACCATGCACGAATTCACACATGAGCACAGCTGTACGGAAACCCTGCTGTTCTGCATCATAACCACTAATACCTCACATTACCTTCAGAATACAGATCATCACACTCAGCAGGGAGTACCTGCACCATACAAACTGTGTTGCACGTGTGCAATCAGACACTCAAGCACACACTATAGCCCCTGTCAGACATCTCTCATATATTACAGCATCAGCTTCATGGTCACTTTTTCTTAATGCTGGCTTGTCAATTTTTAAGCAGCACAAGTTTGAACTACCTCCAGTCACATTACAGGAAAGCAGGCACAATATTACAACTTCACGTGTGTCTTCTGTTACTTTGTGAGCTGTTAAACTCCTAACATGGGGACATTTGGCATGATGCATTTTTGCTATTCTAAATCCACAAGAGACAAGAAAAGTCTTTCTCTTGAAGCCTGTGTGCCAGCGGTGTATCGCAGCTTTCTCTCAGCTGCAGAGATCCTGCTCTTAGTTACACTAGTGGAAACAACAACAAAGTGTTGATAGGACACTTTAAATTGTTGTGTTCAAAAGTGTTGTTATACTTCACAACAGTCAATACTGGCAATGTTTTTCGACAGATGTGAAGCAAACGTAATTGATTAGTGTAGGTGTGTTTCTAGGATATATATATTTTTAAGAGGAATGGCACAATAAGAAGGAGTCATAGAGACTATGGGAAAACATAAATGTCTTTCAAAAATAAGGATTGTGTTGAAAATTTGGTTAGAAGTGATCTTCAAGTCTGTTGTGTTCTGATACACTTTTTTCAATGCTCTTAATATTTTTCTATCTAACATTCACACTCTGATGGATGCATTTGGCCCAACGATAGTTGGCATGCAGATTGGAATTGAACCACCAACCTTCCAATTACTAGGTAACCTGCTTCACCACCTGAGCTACAGCCACCCAAATTTCTACAGTGCATTAGAGTACAAATCACTTTTAAACACATGTTCATAAAATGCTTTAATCAATGCAACTTAAGCACTTTATCTGCTTTATCCAGAATCTTAGAACTGTAGTAGCATGAGGAAACCAATGAAGAGACAGGGAGGACATGCAAACTCCACACAGGGAGTCCCCCGCCCACCACAAGATTCAAACCAACATCTGCTGTGAGGCTGACAGACCTAACCCCTGCACCACCAGCACAATATGTAATATAGACACAATATATTACTAACAACAGAGCTGATAATGGTCGAGGTTTGGAAATAATCACTAACAGCTTCTTCTCTTCTGGGAATGCTTTCCACAAGGTTTAGGAGTGTGTTTACAGAAATTTTTGACAATTCTTTCAGAAGGGCATTTGTGACATCAGACACTAACGTTGGATGAGAAGGCCTCGCTCAAGTTTCCCTTCTAATTCATCCCAAAGATGTTCTGTCGGGTTAAGGTCAGGGCTAATCCACGTCTTTATGGACCTTCCTTTATGCACTGGTGCTCAGTCATGTTGGAACAGGACCGTTCCGAAAGTGTTCCCACAATGTTGGGAGCATGAAATTGTCTAAAATGTCTTTGTATGCTGAAGCATTAAGATTTCCTATCACTGGAAATAAGGGGCTGAGCCCAGACCTGAACAACAACCCCACACTAGAATCCCCCATAATCCCCTATACTCAAAAACTACTGGTCTCCTGGCAACTGCCAAACCCAGACTCGTCCATCAGATTGCCAGATGGAGAAGAGAAGATTCGTCACTCCAGAGAACACATCTCCACTGCTCTATAGTCCAGTGACAGCGTGCTTTACACCGCTGCACGTGGCGCTTTACTTTGTGGTTGGTGATGTAAGGCTTGGATGCAGCTGGGTGTCCATAAAAACCCATTCCATGAAGCTCTCTATGCACTGTTCTCGAGCTAATCTAAAAGAATCAGCATCTGCTGACCCTGCTTTGTGATTTTACGTGGCTTATCACTTCATAGTTAAAATGCTGTCAGTCCCACTCATTTCCACTTTGTTATAAAACCACTAACAGCTGACCGTTAGCCACGAGGAAATTTCACGCTCGCACTTGTAAAGGTGGCATGGAAGTGGCCACAGGTGTACAAAGGAAAGAACACCTGAATTCATTGATTTGGATGGGTGAGTGAATACTTTTGGCAATATAGTGCTTTTGCACACTCTGATACTCTGAGGCAGACACCTAACACAGGAATGGGAATCTGGAGATGCCCCTGATGCAGTGGGAATATTTTAATGAAGCAGTGAGGAAAATATTGTATAAGCGAACCATGTCTGAATGACAAAATGCTGTGCTTTAACAAAAAGATGAAGCAGCTTCACGTTTTCATGTCTGAAAAGGGCCTCTCACTCTCTTTCCCAAATTTGCTAACTAGCACACACAGAGCCTCGACTGACCTCTTTGAGTAAGAAGGAAGAGGCAGCGAAGGCAAAGGACCAGCCGTAGTGGTAATTGAAGAACTGCTCAGGCTCTCTGGGACGGTTCATCACCTCGTCATTAATACTGGAGATGTAGAGCACCAGCCCCACCACCAGACTGAGGCCTGCACACAGCACATTAACAATGACACTGAGCGTAAGAAAGAAAGTCACATACAAAAGTGATCCAGACAGCCACACCAATGTGTGCAGAGTGAAAGAGAAAGATGGGGAGGGGCCAGGCCAGCTAATTAGCTTTCAAAATACTTACACTGATCGAGAAATGGAAAAGACACCAGAGAGACAGACGAGAAATTTCATATCAGTTATTCACAAAGACCTTTGAACATTTTTCCTTTTACAATGAAAAAAGTCTTTTTAAAAAATAAGATTCTTTTTGCAAAAAATAAAATAAAAAGAAATAAAATAGAGCATACTGTCACTGTGGATTACTTTCAGCGGCAAATGATTTTAACATGCAGTTAACATGTAACTAGGTTCAGGATTCAAAAGCACTTTTGTGACAATTTGATTTAAAAAGGATATATCAGGATATATCAACGTAACCTGTCACACCACCTTTGTGTTTTTCCAGGTTTAACCATAACACCAGTGTTTCTATAACCAAGTGCTTAACACACCTTTAACCACCTCAAACATAATCCTGTAAAAAAGTTTCAAATCCTTTAGTTTTTATGATGTGAGGATTGCAACACATTACAAGGAAAGCCACATTCTTTTTAATATATGAGTGGATGAATGAACATGCTGGCATACTGTATGTCATTCATATCCTCATCAGGCAAATAAATAAATACATAATAATAAATCTTCATTATAAAAATGTCTTATTATGCTAGCACAACTTAATTAATAACTTAATTCACTAAGACAGACTGGCAGCATGTCAGGGTATGAAAGGTGGGAAAATGAATTACTGGGAGGAAAATTATAATTTAAGTATTATAAGGTTCTCTTATAATGACTGCTGTTTCTGATTAGGTGTATGTAAGGATATTTCTCTTTATTAAACAGTTAACAGTTACTTGCTATTTATCTTAAGGCAGAAGAAGAAGAAACCCTGAAAAAAACCCACTTAAAATGTAACAAAAGAAAGAGAATAATTCTGCTCCTCTAACATAGCATGCTAATTAAAGTCATGCAGTCAGAATTGATGCAGCATGCTGTGAAAACTTGAATATGTTATAGTGAAAAATTCAGTATATTCACTGTACTGGAAACAGAAGTGCCTTTCAAACGTGAACGGATGATCTGGAATCAGCCAGAAGCATCCCATACAACATTTAAACCTCTCTTTTCCAGGAACACTTACCTGCCCTCCACCTTACTTTGGCTATGTTAAAATTATGAGATGCAACATATGGCCAACATCACAGTATCAATATTCAAAGACAGCATCATGCTGTAAGCAGCGAATATGAATATTTCACCGCAACATTCAAGTGCACTACAGGGCTGTCAAGTGCTTATGCCCTCTACGTGAATGGCCTGGTTTCGTTGTTGACTTAAATTTGAAACGCGTGGGAAATGCAGAAACCGTGCTGCTGTCAATCCTGCAGCAGAAGTACATCTTTATCTGAGTTAATGCCTGAAAATCCAAAGGAACACACAGGCACGTGCACAGTCAGAGGCAGGAAAAGAAGAAGTGTTGAGTGTGAGACAAAGGGGAAGCAAACATGAAGGTAAATGGTGCAAGGAGGCGTGCAGCTCATCTGTGGTGTGTTTGTTGGGGGAAGAGATAAACAGAAAAAGAGAGGGAGGGAAAGCGAGTAACAGAGAGAGCGGGAGAGCCTCTAACCAAGATTAAACATCTGTGGCCCCATGCTGTTTTTTTATTTCCTGCGCTGAATACTGTTATGTTAACCAGAACAGGGTGCCATTGCACCCAGCCTGCCAATACAAACTACAATATTTACCAGACTACAGCGTCAGAGATGCCAGTGGAACATCCTTCCGCACACACCACTGCAGCAACAATGACTCAGAAATAATATCCTTTGAATGAAGGGGTGAGGAAAGGAATAGGAGGAAGGAGAGGGGCTGGGGAGGGAGGGTTGAGAGGGGTGTGTAGTAGGGAAGGCAGGAGGAAGGCACAGAGAGGCTTAGTGCAGCAGAGTATGTAAGCAATTTGATACACTTGCACCTTATTATCACCCTATTATCAAAATAAGGCATAAAGTAAAACACTGTGACACTCCAGCAGAGGCTATAAACATTATGTAACCTTCATTACATAACATTTATTACCTCGTATACTCTGAAATGGCATGTCGAAGTCATCATATCAGACTCTGCGTGATACTCCTCTGAGCTCTGCAGTCACGCTTCCTCCTCAAAAGTGCGTGTTAGGAGAAAGAACCGCCAGAGAACACAAGCTCCAATGTGGCCACTGACGATCAGGCTGAGCACCAGAAACGGGAGCATTACCGCCATCTGCTGTTCAACAAGACCGGCTGCACTAATGAAGAAAATGCTGCTGAAAAACCTGCTTAAGCTGCTTAAGAAATATTCAAAGGTTTTTGCAATTTTTTTTAACACTCTTTTAAAAATATGCCACTAAAATATGGAGGAAGAGCTACTCCTAATTAACAAGTTAATAAAGTTTATACGAGACAAAGTCAAATGAAAAACCCAGCGGGAACATTCAAAGCAAATCCATTGACCTTTTCTATTGACACTCCCCACACCTGCATCACAGACCAGAAATAGAGCTGTGATGGAGTGTCTGCATGTGTGACACAGGACACACCAGGACGCTGTAATCAATCACAGAGTGAGGGAGCAGTAACAGCAGGACATGAGTAATGGGTCCCACCTGAGAGGATGAAGAAGATGCCGGACACAAAGGCCAGGATGGTGCGCTGAGGTCGGATGTGTCCGATGTTACTGATGACGAAGGCAGTGAAGACAAAGAGCAGCGACACCATCGGGAAGGGCGTGGCCGTACGCACCATCTCTGGAGGAAGGAGAGGTCACAGTGTTAAATGCACGTTTTAGGATGTGACCTTAAACTGGGGAGAGAGGAGATGATAATCTTGGCCTTAAAAGAGTTAAATTACATTATTTTTTTATGTCTTGCATGTTTCATAAGACTTATGTCTCATCCTAGATGAATTGAGCATGAATTGAATAAACTTTTTTTTTTTTTTACAATGGGGTCACGTCTACGAGGAAAGTCCTATAAAACTTGTAAAACACAAACATTTCTACTTGGAGACAACAGGAATTTGTCATTTCCCCCCCTCTAATTCCTTGTAATTTTCTTCTTTCTGACTTCTGACAACAATATATAAATAAATGGCATTACAGCAATTGCAGATATACAAAATATAATCACTCACTCTCTACAACCCAGACAGACCACTGAGGTCACCAGGCTCAAATGTTTTACGTTTTCAGAGTCAGATCTCAGTCCACAAAGGGTGCTTTCAGTTAGTGTGGATACATTGTCTGTGCGTACATTCAAAAACAGACTCAAAACCTTTTTATTAACACAGTCCTACACTTAATACGTGCTATATAAATAAAATTTGTAGTGAAATATCTAATAGATTATGGAGTTAAATCACTGAATTTACTAATTCATTGGTAATCTACTGCAATCTGAAGGGTTTAACACAAAACATATTATACCTCATGCAAAGTCTTTACCATGAAAAAATAAAACCTTTGAATCACTGGATGAATAATTTTTCTAAATTCAACATCTTTGGATTTCTTTTTCTCAAACTTGTCAACTTACAGAACCTGCTGATGAATTTTAACACTGATGAACTGCTGCACTCAAACATCAGTACCCTCAAACAGTCAGCAGGGGGACACCGCCGCAGGCTCTCACACAGTAGATGAAGTGTAATGCCACTGCTGTGTTTTACTCACTCAGGATGTTCGCAGTGTTTTCAGTGGTGATCTCTATATCGGGCTCGGTGAAATACTCTGACGCAACACATCTCCCATTTTCTGATCCTGTGAGCAACCACAAAAGGTGGAAAATGTTGGGGTTGGTCAAGGATCAAAGTCAGTGGTGCATGAAGAAACACACTAAAATCAAAAGAGCATGTGGGTCTCTGCAGTCCTGCTCACAGGTAACGATCATGTTTTGTGACAGCTATGATTCCAAAGGCCGGAAGGTTGCTAGCTGTCTTTTCTCTGATTTCTGCTCTCTCACTCTGTTGCTCTTTCTGTGTGTTTGTCACTGCGTGATGATCAAATATGAATTCAGTCATTCTTTGCATATATATATATACATGTGCTGTATCTTCCTACCAGCCACAAAGCAAACTCTCCAGAGGCCTGAATGGAGCGCCATCTTCACCTCCTGGCTCTGGTTCTGCTGTAGGATGATTCCCTCCACCATTATGAGCCAATAGTCCGTGGACACAGCCACCCCGACCAGCAACAGTCCGCAGGCGCCGAACACTGTGGACAGGATGGTTAACGCACGGCTGCTACACGTACTCATCTGGAAGGCAGGATGAGAGAGGCACATCAAAACTGCAGACAGAAATATAGGTAGATATGGAAGGGCTCACTAAGGGGAGGTCATTAGAGACGGGAAACTCTGAGACAGACATGTGACACGCTCACATGGGGAAAAAGAGCTACAGGCTATCCTCCTGTCCTGCCTTGTTATTGCTAAAGAAGAGTTAGTGACACATTCACTGGCAACCAATCCTGTTTAAGGTTAGAGAGGAGCCAACAAAACGAATGATGAATTCACAAATAAAATTATGAAAGGACTAAAAAAAAAAAGCAGAAAAACAGATACACAGATTAGGAAGGAGAGTTGAGGTCTTACGTGACTCACACATGGTCTTTCTGTGACTTAATTCTGGTTGACCGGGAAAGACTTGAACATGCTGTCTGTATAGATTCAAGAGTTTCTGTGTCTGTGTAGCCTCTGCTTAATTTGGAACCTTGTTCAGTGTCATCAGCTTCATAAGTAATGGAGGCATGCGAAACACAGAGAAGGCTGATGCTTACTGTAATTTGTTATAGCTATATTGTGAGGTTTATTACAATAATGAAGATGACTTGTCAGCCTGAGAGTTTGAATATTTTCCTTTGATTTGTATTCACTGCAGTGTTTGCAAAAGTGGAGGACATCAGGCTGACGTTCCTTTCACTTTTCAAAATCTTATACTTGCCCCCCTTTGCTTTTCCTGCTAAAAATCTCTTTAAATCCAGATGAAGGAAGAGAAGAGAGAACAGCTTTCAGGTACTATGATGCACAACATGCCTAACGAGCTTAATGAGCCTAATGAGCAGACGTGAGTGTCTGCCAGACGGTCTTCACCCTGGTTTTTCCCTTACCTTATTAACACAGGTTTTTTGAGCTGCATAGTGTGTGGTGATCACCTGCAGACACTCCCACTAACTAATCATGGTGTTTGCATTTCTTTACACATTTCCCTATGTATGATCATATAATCTTTAAACATTCTTAACACTCCTTAGAAAAATATGTTTCTCTAGCTTTAGACGGCTAATTAGGTCCAACTGTCAACATTTGAAATCACTTAGATGCTGGAGATGTGTCTGGAATGACTTGCATTTATCAGCAGCTGCACACTTTTTTAGTTTGTGATTTTCACATTCTTGCAGTGTGTGCAGCAATTAAGATGAAATAAATAAAACCTGACAGTGTAATAGAAGCATTAAATAAGCACTGCAATCTGACATAAGCCACTAAAAACTACTTTAGTGTCCTAGTGCTTACTAAGGAAACATCATTTTTCAGGGCTGTGTTCATCGAAACTGTGGGCTATAGGTAGAATAAGTAATCCATCCATCCATCCATCCTCTTCTGCTTATCCAATTCAGTGTCGTGGGGCTGCCATTGTGGGAGAGGCAGGGTACACCCTGGACAGGTCACAGAAAACCATTCCACCTATTTATAATCACTAATTAACCCAACCCCACTAACTGCATGCTTTTGAACTGTGGAAGGAAGCCAGAGAGAACATGCGAACTCCACACAGAAAGGCCCTGGCCCAGATGGTGGATTTGAACCCAGTACCTTCTTGCTGTGAGGCAACAGTGCTAACCATTGCGCTCTAGAATTAAGTAGCCACTTTAAAATATAACCCTTAGCTTGCTTGAGACCAGAGTTGATTTTCACCACACCATGGATGGTTTTTCACCCTTACCATCCATCCATCCATTCGCTTCCGCTTATCCTTTTCAGGGTCGCAGGGGGTGCTGGAGCCAATCCCAGCTGTCATAGGGCGAGAGGCGGGGTACACCCTGACAGGTCGCCAGTCTGTCGCAGGGCCAACACACAGGGACAGACAACCATTCACACCTAGTGGCAATTTGGATTATCCAATGAACCTATCCCCACAAGCTGCATGTCTTTGGACGGTGGGAGGAAGCCGGAGTACCCGGAGGGAACCCACGCAGACACTGGGAGAACATACAAACTCCACACAGAAAGACCCCGGCCTGATGGTGGAATTGAACTCAGGACCTTCTTGCGGTGCGGCAACAGTGCTAACCACCGTGCCGCCGTGCTGCCCCTTTTTCACCCTTACACCATCTAATTTTGGTAAACAAGTAGCAACTCATTTGGGTAGGTTCTCAGTCATCCAGGTCATGGCAATCTAAGGAGCTTGGAAAGAAAGCAAAAGAACTTCTTTAAACAACAACTCAAGCTTCAACCTCTTGTTCTTTCAGTAGAGGACGGGAGTGGAATCATCCATGTTCTTCAGCTGATGTAACACGTTGCTTTAAGGTTTGAAAAATGTGCGCTTGAGCCTTTCCTCAGCATATCACTGCTGCTCTGAGCTCTTATTTGAACTCACACTACACTGTTTCACGGTCATTAATAAAAATCTCCACAGTTTCTTGCATCACCCCTTGTAAATCCTGACCCCCTTTTTGCTGCACAGAAACTGCAAATCCATTATTCACACCTATTAAACATACGACAATACATCTGCATAAAATAATGACTTAAAAAAGTAACGCTCAGGGTCGCAAATTAATTTAACAGCGTGGGCCATTTATCGTGCACCTCCGACGGCTGTGACAACAGAAACTTTAATGTCAAATAATGACTAAAACATGAGAACCACTTTATTATTCTGCTCTCTCTTTGTATGACAAACCTTTGAGTCTTTGAGAAGTCTGGTTACAAAAAAAAGTAGTCTACTGGGGAACAAACTCTTAAAGATTAAGCCTGGTCTCGTCTTATCTGGACACCCATTGTGGGAGATGTGACCACTAAGTTCCCTCAGTTTCTATGCAGCAGCAGGGATGAATAGAGTTTCTTTTGTGCGCTAGGCACAATAATGATGTGTAAGAACAGAACTGGGTGATGGTAGAGGGTACACATTAGAGAAATAGTCTGAGAAATGACAAGTTTGGGCATCTGAAAGGATGAAAGAAGCAGATGAAGTAAGGATTGCATTACTAATGGGGCAGACAGAAGTGAGGAACCACAACCACAAAAAGTCCAGTCAGACAAACACATGAAAGATGGAAAGCCACTGAGATTAAAAGGAAAACTTACAAGATACATAAAGGGCAGGATACAAATTGGCACTGTCATCTGCCACACAAGGGAACAACTGAGGATTTGCATGGGCTTAAGCTGCACATGAGTTTCCTGCTGCCCTGGTCTTAACTTTCCTTCTTTAACTGGGGGGTCTAAATCACACGGCAGGCCAATTTCAGCTCCCGCTGCCACAGTAACAGTCGACTGGTGCTGAAAAGTTTAAGTTAAAGAGTTCAAGGCAGGGTCACCGTGAACTCAAAAACAACTCCGTGAAATGACACAGCATGATTGGAGGGATAGACCGATGAGGTATAAAGATAAGATCAGAGGACACAGAGGAGTGGGCTCACGAAGAAATAATCACACTTCCCAACTTGTTGGAGGAAATGCCAGAGTGGTCAGAAACGAGTGTGAATCAAAGTGGAGTTGCAAAATTGCACAAACGAGTTGATGTGCCCGAGTTGCTCGCCTAGGCTTGTTCAGCACCACGGACAGCACCCTGTTTTCAGACTTGTTCAGCACCACGGACAGCACCCTGTTTTTGAGCACAACGTCATAGAAACACACTGAAATCCAAGAACAACAACAAAAATACGACCTGCTGGCTCGTAAGAGATTGGGATTAAAAATTAAAAGCACTGATTTATTGTGCCAGAAATCTTCTAAAGGGCTGCTGTGGCTTTTGAAGAAATAAGCACTCAGACTTAAGATTGGGTTTGAGTTTGAAAAAAAGAGCAAAGGAGAAAAAAAATCAGTTTCCTGTTAGATTTGTGATAACAATCCCATTTTAGTGCTCTGACACAGCCCCTCAGCTCCTTCATCCTGAAAGCAATGAGCCAATTGAATTGGTTAGATAGGAGCCACAAGGGGGACAAAAGGTTTAATTCACTCCAATCTGTCACAATCTGCAGACTGACATCACCTGTAAGCCTCTCAGGAAAGAGACACCAAGAAAGAAAGAGGCAGTAATGGAAAAGAGGAGAGGATGTGAAAGAAACAACCCAGCTTAAATAAAACGAAAGCAAAAGCAGCAGAAAGAAGAGAAGATGGGGACGAACTACGTGTGGAGAGATCTTTTAAAGACAGGCACAGAAGGAGTGTATCGAGAAGATATAGGTTAACACGAGAAAAGACCTTGGCCCAAAAAATGGAAGGAGTACTCGACATGGACGCGCACGACGGGAGTGCGCGTACCCCGAATTAAAAGGTGTGCACTGGTTGTCAGCCCTGGAGAAATCAATGAAACCACTCATTAGGAAATAAAAGACTTCACGGGAACTAAACGTGGATACCATGACTCAGTAGAAGGTTTTGCTCGTGGTTTCTGCGCAGACACACTCTGACAATCCACTCGCATCATTTCTTTCTCTTTTTTTCACGGTGCAAAGCGGATAGATAAACACTGCCACTATACTCTCACGTACCCGCAAAAGAACACCCTAGTACTGAGTGAGGCAGTCACACGAGCATCTATACGGGTTTGTTTAGCCCCCCACCCCCGCAGCTGTCACACGCACTCACACGCGGAGTTTTGAGATGATAAACACAGAGCAGGGAACATGTGAGCGACTCACGTTGAAAAACCGGAATGGGTAAAATAAATAGAGCTGCTCAACGACTTAGCTGTCAGGTAAGAACATTTTTTGCCCCCCACCACCACCTCGCGTGCGCTCTCACTGGAGCACGAGCGGCTATCTTTACGCTAACACGACTTATGAATTCAGCTCTTTTCACAGCTGTCACACAGGCACGTACATTTTAAGTCGGGTTAAAAAGACGAAACAAAACGGGGAGTCATGATTATAATTCCTACGAAAAGACGCATAAATGCAGGTATTCAATGAGAGGGGGAAATACTCACCGTGCCACGAGAGTCGTGCGCACACGTCAGTAAGCCAAGAAACCTCACACCAGGGAGGCTTGCTGGGGTTTTGTCTCTCCTCTCACTCTCTTCTCTCCTTTTCCCCCTTTCCTTCTTACTCTCTCTCTCTCTCCCTGTCTTCTTCTCTCCTCTGTGTGTTTTCCCTTAAGCCCCCTTACCCATCCTCTAAAATTCCTCACTCTCTCTTTCACTCCGTCTGTCCCAGGCACTGCGGTGGATCGGTTCAGGAAGCTACTTTGGTTAACAAAGAGACATACTGTAGCGGGAGCAGGGGGGTAAAAGTGTCGAAGGGAGAGAGAGTGAGAGAGAAAGAGAGAGAGTATATGTGAGTATGTGTGTGTGAGAGAGAGAGGTGGAGTGGAGTGATGTCATATCGCACTTCACTGTATAAACTGTTGTATAGTAATACTCACTCATCCTTTTTAACATCAATTTTTCTGGATGTGTTGTCACATTTAAAGAAAATAATATAGGCTTTTTTTTTTTAATACTTGCTTTTGTACTCACTCTTTAAAACTCTTTGAAACTGTCCCAGCAACCTTCACAGAAGCTGCCATGAGCATACAGTTTCTATAAATTACTTGATGTCACATCTTTTAAAATGATTTTAAGGGAATAAATAACGTCCATGTGGTAAACATTTGCAATAATTTTCTCACACGATGAACAGTAATATACAATATTATATATCACTATATAATAAATATAACGTTTTCCAGCCAAGAGAAGCTGAACGAAAAAAGTTGAGGACTCATTAGTGAGTATCTTTAGGGATGGAAAGGGTGAAAAACTCCAAATTTCACACATTTGCTGTGTGGAGTTTTGAAAATAAACACAAACGATAGATTACCTACCCTCAGTATCGCACAGTAGATAACTAATGACTGAATAAGGACTTTCATTCAACCCCACAGTACTGATGAATATCAGAAAAACGTGTAGTAACCTCTCCTTCACGTTCTCCTCCTGTCCCCTCCTTCTTTGTCTCCTGTGGTCTGTGTCCCTTACTCTATTTTTAGCTGGCTGGTGGAGGATTCATATATTTTTAGCAACGATATCAATAGTCTACAGCACACTCTGACCTCAGGGCACGAGCGAGAACGAGAGTGAGAGATTAAGGGGGGCGAGAATAAGAGACTGAGGCGCGATAGGAGCGACGAAGGATAGAGATAGAAGCAGAGGAGGCAGTGGCGAAGGAGGGGGATGATATCGTGTCAGAGTGACAGTGAATGATGGACTGCACATACAACTCCAACCACTGAGCGCTGGTGGTTCAGTTACACCAAGGCTGATGCTGTCAGTGCTAGAGAAAAGATTGTGATGGAAGTTAAGAATCAGCTTTAGATGTAAAAGAAACAGGCTGATGAGGAAAAGTGTCATTACGTGCTTTATTTTCTGTTTGACACTCTTCAGGTCTGCACTGCAGATTAGAAACATATCCCAGACAATTAAGAAGGTTTATCTGTCATTACAAACATATCTACCTCAGGTATATTCAGATTAAAGTCACTTTAACGTAAGCAAGTATGAACAATGGCTTTTTTTAAAATAAAGAAATAAATCAACACAAAGATCAAGAAGGTTTTTTTTCATTAAAATATGCTTTTATATGATATAGTCCACTCAAAATTATACTCCTACATATCCACTGCCTGAACACCATTAGCATAGAAAATACTGTATAAGTGTAAATCAGATCATAATACTGATGTAGAGGCCGGGAGAAGACAAGCTACACATATCAACAGCCAGCAACAGGAGTATTTCAAAGAGATACAAGCAACACAATAAATTTGGACAGGTGATTATTGAAGAATGATGTACAACGATGCAGTAAAGCATTTACAGTGCAGAACTGACAGAAAAGACAAACAGAGGGGAACAGAGATGAAGGGCAGATAGAGAAGGGAGGGAAGTAGACAGGGAGATGGGAAGTTGATGAGATTTTAATGTGAAGGTCAACTTGTTATAACTCAGATCTCCACAGGGATATTAGTCCCATCATGGTGATGCTGGAGGGGCCGGGGGGGGGGGGGGGGGGGGGGGGGGGGGCTGCTTCAGAGGAGGAGGGCACGGAGGGAGATGCCTGAGAGGTGTTTTTGCTGGTTCAACAGCTACAGTAGCCCACTGAACAGAGGGGTCAGCATCTTCTCCGTGCGTGAGTGTGTTCACATGCCAGGGATTGCACTTTTGAGCGTGAGTATGTGTGAAAGTGCGGGGAGGAGCGTGACAGGGAGGCAGGCTCGTAGTGAAGACAAAGCGAGAGGCCGTGCGTGTTTGTTTGTCAGCAGCTTCGCACGCCATCACAGAAAGAGACACTTCACTGGTGCTGTTTCATCATTTTTTCCCATCAACTTTATTTTCTTTTTCCAGCACATAAAAACAAAACCTATCAGATACATGATCTATCACTGATCTATTGCACTATTGATCATCATCTATTGTAATTATCGTACTGAGGGATTGTGTGCACTGACATCTGACTTCGGCTCAATCAGATCTAAAATAACAGGCAAACAGATGTAAAGCAAAACTGTACATGAAAAAAAGAATCAAAGAAATAAAGCATATTTATGTGTAAAATGACCAGCTGGTTCATTAGATAAGAGCACGGGGATGAGATTTTTGCACAGCAAGTTTGCAGCCACCTGCTCTGCTCAGATAGGGCTTAATGACAGCACTGCTGTTATTTTTCCACGTATTGAACAGTCCCAGTGAGCCTCACTTTTAATTACTCCTAATCAATACTGTGAGCACATCATTACACAGCAAAAAGCTTTACGGCATACACCATTAAAATCATAAGTATATGTACCTGTGCAAGCTAACAAGCCTCTCGTCTGGGAAAGACATTAAAAAGAGGCTTTTATTGATAAAACTGTAATGTTTACTTGGAGTAATAGGATATTTGTAGTTGCAATGCAGATAGGCCATATATTCCATAGCGTGCTCAAGAATAAAAAAATAATAATAATGCAGATAAACTGTGAATGTCAAATGAGGACTCCCTTCCAGTGACATTACACACCACACAGTGTGAGCCTGGGTGGTTGGAGCAGAGCTGTGGTCCACCCTAACTGTCACATTGTGATAACTGCATTGTTTAAACATCTCAGTGGGTCATCTGAAGTCGTTAAACCTTGAGGTCGAGCCAGGTCAGAGGAGTCTGACTAAGCGCTTCCACAGGACGCCTCTCTTATAAAATACACAAATATCTAAAAATGGCTCCCCGCTCAATTTGCTTCATAGTCAACATGTCATTTATCCAAAATAGAGAGCACAAAAAACCCCAGAGTGAGATACTGTAGGTAGTCAGAAAGAAACATTTAAGTGCTGTTGATGCTGAGTACTTGCAATGGACAATACAAAGTGCTAAGGTGGAATTGGCATCAAAATGGTGAGATGTCCTGCTTTTACATACTGTGTGGTCATTGTAGCTGCATGAATGAAACCCTGACTGGTGAAATATAACTGGTAAATTACACGTGTGCACAACATATGACTACTTTACTTAAAGGAAAGGAAAGTAAAGTATCTGCCTTGGATAGTCTAGTGCTATAAAAACTATCTGCATGCATAGAGATTATTTTTCTCACGTTCATACTACAGTACCTTTAGATCAAGTTAAGTCTTATAAAAAAAGTCTAAGATGGCAGTCCATAGTACTGACTATGTTTGCAGTGTTGATACACATTGTGTGATGAGTGAGTTAATAGACATGCATCAAAGAGAGTGCCCGAAAATCGAGGTGTCTTGGCATTTTCATGTAAACGTCTGAATTTGGTTATGAGAGGTGTAATACTCGCTGCTAGCTCTCACATTCAAATTCTCTGCTATAAAACTACAATCGGAAGGATAACAGGATTATCTGGCTAGACTTGGAACGGCGGCTGGAGCAGATTTGGGAGCCGTTTTCAAACAGCGGTGAGCGGTGACGGAGCAAAGTCTGGGTTGATGAAGGAGAAGCCTTCGAAGTCTTCCTGGTTCATGGCTGCGAGTATATCCGGGTCCGAGGGGGTGAGCGCCGTTTGAGCAGCTGTGAAGAACTTGTCAAAGTTCTCACCTTTTTTCCCACCCTGGCGATGAAGAAGAAGAGAAGGTATGTACACACAAGACTGAGATTGGGGCACATCTTCATGCATGCATGATATTGCATCCACAATAAACTTTACAAAATCCCTCCCCCCGGAACAAAAATAGTTTATTAAAAATGTTAAACTATAAAAAGAATCCACCCCCACGTTTTTTCCTCACTGAGACCTCCTTTTATCTCACTACAGAAGCACACAGGAAGAAAGCTGATCACATATCCTCCCCAGATGCCTAACAGCATATGACAGCCGTTCTGCCGAATGATATGAATCTCATTTGGCTAATGGGCCTGGCCTCTAACCCCTGAGCATACTCGGCTCACTCAAGGCACACCTCACAAACGGCCAGTGCGCCGGCACTTTGGCAAGTGGCAGGCTAATGATGACATACATTTGCATATGGGAGGAGTAGGCAAGACCCCAAGGTCAGAAGGTCTTGTCTGTTATGACTGAACTGTCTGTTCCTGAGCTCTTAAAGCCTATCTAAGAACCCAAAGAGGTGATAAATGAGGAAATAGAGGGGATGTGAAGGGGAGAGAGGAAGAGACAGAGAGAGGAAGAGGGAATGAAAAGGCCAAGGCAAATGTGGAGGAAACACGCAGGGAAACGAGGGACAATGTGGGAGTCAGAGAAAAAGGAGACAGATGGAAGAAAGTGACAGCTCCAATTCCCTATAAGTGTCCTCAGAGAGGCAGAGAAGAGAAGAAAGAGAGGAGGAGGAGGAAGAAAGAAGGAACATGTGGTTCATCTGTTTAACTGAACTGACAGTTCTGGGTTTGAAAGGTGGCGGGATTTCCAGTCTCTCCAGACGGTCCCAGTCAATCCAGCGGAAGAACGGATGCTCTCTGATCTCCCTCTCTGCATCTTCTCCTTCACCCAGGCGCTTGGCCGGGTGCTTTGTCAGGAGCTGAGTCAAGAGAGGAGGAAATGAGGGGAGAAATGTGAGAAAAAGCGACTAGGCTGGGATAATAATGTGATACAATAAATGACTTCTGTTTATGATCTGCCTCGGTTAGAGCAGTCGGTGTGCATGATAAGCTTTGCTTTATTTTGGAATCATGTACTGTAATCCAATTCCTTTGTTGTCTTGCCAACGAATGGATTTTTATTGCACTATCACTTTGAAAAACCTTGACATTTTTTGGGAATTATGCTTGTTTGCTTCTTGCAGAGAGATGAAGATCATTAAGATTCTGCTATCTGTACACCAATTATGAAGCTACAGCCAGCAGCCACTTAGCTATGCATAAACAACCGGAAAAAAAACAAAACAGTTCTTACTCACTATTTGTGAGTAATAAAACTCAACTGTCCAAAACATGGATAAAAACACTGTAGTGTAAAAATAAAAAGTTTTGCGCTGAAGAGTAAAGTTGGTTGCCTCCAGCCTGATATCTAACAGGCAGTTGTAAAAGTGGTGTCGGTCCAGCTCTTTGTAAAGAAGCAAATTAACATAGTTCCAAAAACTATTCCTTTAGGCGACCGAATACAATCTTGCACGAGTAAAGAGTTATTTCATTTCCTGATTTACAGTACATGAACTTTTATCTTAATTGCCCGTGTGTTAAAAGTTAATATGAGAAACGAGGATTGAACTCACTCCCTTGCAGATAGCTACAGCCTCCCGAGAGAGACTTTTTGGGTATGAGACACTCTGCTCCATGATGGACTGAAACAGCTCCTCCTCGTCAATGCCATCAAATGGCGGCTTAAAGGAAAAGAGAGTGAGGGAGAGAGCGGAAGAGTTTAAGCACAGACCTGTGGGCAAATTGATAACGAATATAATGAAATTAAAGTTCTTTGAAAGTCTTTTGAAGTGATTACAAAGGACGAGTACTGGGGGCTTAAAGTGTCTGTGCACGCTATTGTTAGGATTAAGCTGAGTGTTACCTGTCCTGCCAGCATTTCATACAGCAGCACTCCATAAGACCACCAGTCCACTGCTTTATTATAGGGCTGATAGGCCACAATCTGGGGGAGGGAAAAAGGATGGAGAATGTATGAGAAGATATAAATGGGGAAGAATGGCAGTGCAGCGATAGGAAGAGAGAGGCAGCTGGCTGCTTGGATGATATGCAGCTACAAGAAACAGCAGGGGTGAAAAACAGAGAGAAGCGAAAGGATAAAGTGCGGCGTAAGGGAGGGTTCATGTGTGAATGAGCTCAGAAATAATCAACACACGGATTTGGATTTGCACTTGTGTTCACAAGCTTGTGTGTTTGTTTGTTTGTTTGTTTCCCCGATACGTGCGCGCGTGTGTGTGGATGCCAGGAGGGGGAGGTGGTGGTGTGCTGTGCAGAGGGGCACGAGGGAACAATCCCCAGCCTCTGGGGAAATATATTGCAACTCTTCCAAAATGGCAGACACAGGAGAATCAATGGGTGTTTACATAACAGAGTCAATACCCAGGGGTTCCACAGCAAGGTTTACAATATCAAAGACGCACACAACAGTCGCTTCCCCACTTTCTCCCCCCCCCCCCCCGTATCACTCAGCTACGAGTCCACCGACCGAGATGCGCCTTCACGCCTTCTCTGAAGTAAATTGTTTAAGATCACTTCACACGGTAAGGGGCACATACGCATTTCCAACAATTTGTAAGGTAAACATTATACAGGCAGACAGTTATGGTTTACATATCAAAAGAACATCAAGCAAAACCACCTTTGCTTTTTCATTATTTCACTGCGGCTGATATTTGCACTGACATTAGTGACATCCCTTTTAGTCTTTTGGTGCTTCATCTCATTATGTTCACACAATTTCAGCTCCGTCTTCAACCACAGACAGTGGCGCACATGAAAACTGAAACAGGATTTCTTTGTTACAAATTTATACTGACCGATGAAACGGATTTCTCTACTTTAAAAAAAAATACAGATAATAGCCGAGCTTTTTGCCACCCTTTTCCTATCATTCAGAAAAATAAACTGCTGACTTGAAGTAATGTGATTACATGTAAATTCTCAATGTAATACTATTGCATAGGTACAATGTGGAACATTAACTTCAATGGAATCTGGTCAAAAGAAATGTATTTTATTGGTATACACTCATTTTATACCAAGGATATTTTCCTTAATTATTCATTACTTAACAACCTTTCATCTTTCATGTTTATGAGGGCAAAGAATCATTTTTTAAGTGCTCCACCGCAGCTCAACACAAACACTTCTTTGTTTGCTTCCTTCAACTCATTAACCATAACTTTAAATAAAAACCTACTTAATTTTACAGACTGCTGAAATCCCATAACAACATGAAATAAACCTCACTACATTTTCTGGAAATGTACTAAAAAGTAAAGTTGGCAAAATTTATAACTGCCGGGTATGAGCAAGGGCAAGCTAGCCATTGTAGTGGTTTGTTTAACTATTTTTAAATAAAGACTTTACATGCAAGTTAAACCTGTCAGCGGCTGTGAGAAAGCGGCGCTATGCTCGTAAAACAATGTCTCTGAAGGACAGTAGTGACTTCTATGCAACACTCTCATAGTACAATCACACACCACTGCTTACTGAATCATGTGAAGTTAATTATTCACAAACTGCTGACAAGGTCAGAGAGGACAGAAGAGACGAGGGGGAGCTGCAGCGAAGCAACTCGGCGTCTCGCGGCAATGCAGAACAGGTCAAGCAAACTAAGAGGGGTGAAATGAGGGAAAATGAGGGAAAATAAGGAACAAATGAGGGAAATATCAGGAGTGACTGTGGACAATAGCGTGAGGGCAGTGGTCACGGTACCTCAGGGGCGATGTAGTCAGGAGTGCCGCAGAAGGTATGTGTGGTGTCGCCCTCGAACATGCCCTCCCTGCACATCCCAAAGTCTGCTATCTTTATGTGGCCCTCGCTGTCGAGCAGCACATTATCCAGCTTTAGATCCCTGAGAGGGGAGAAACGCCACATAGGTATGAATCACTTTGATAGATACCATCTTTATAACAGTCATTAGCTACAAGAGACATGATAAATCTGTGTCGTGTCTGTGCCGAACGCAGACTGAAGTGAACACGGGCAAACAAGGCCACGTTATGAAGCAGCCTACTTCTTTACCTGTAGATGATGCCTTTGCTGTGGAGGAAGAAGAGGCCGACCGCTATCTCTGCCGCATAAAACCTGGAGGGAGAGAGGAGGAGGAGAAGGAGGGACAGAGAATCAGCTAATTCAAAAGAGGATGATGACAAGAGGTTAGGAGAGAGGGAATGGCGCTGGAGAGGGTGATGAAAGGGAGAAGCAACCAAAGAGATGAAAGGCAGGAAAATGAAGAAAGAGAGATGGAAATGAGCAACAGGGCAAAAATTTGTTTTAGATGATTGATCAAAGATTATTGATTAGAAGAACAGCCAGGGGGAGGGAGAATGTAGATGATACGATAAGATTAGTGGGAGGAGAAAGTCGGGGAAGAGAAAAGGGCTGGCACTTGAGTTGATGACTTTTTATGAGTCACCAGGTATAATGAACAAAGCTAAGGGACGAGTGTGTATGTAAGAGAGCACAGAACAAAAAGGCAGGAAATGAGACTTTGTGTAGATAAGGACGGTGATTAAAGGAGCTTTTTGACTACATACGCTGCGTGAGGCTCTTTGAACTTCCCAACTATCTGAATGTGAAACATCAGGTCTCCTCCGTTGACATATTCCATCACGTAATACAGTCGGTCCTGCAGAAGCAAAAACACACACACACACATGCGCAAGCTCCTCATGCATAAGCACCTCTTGTCCAAATTAAAAAGCAATCTGTTAAAATACCTCCTTCAGGACCGAGGACCTTGTTAAAGAAAGCAAGCTAATTATTTCATTTATTAATCGGAATTCGCCCAACCTGGACCGAAACAACTCCTGGGAGGACGATGCAGCCAAAGTGTCAGGCAGCTTTATGGCCAATTTAATGAAATTTAGATAGATCATTTGGGAACCCAGATACCCACACACCTCAGTCTGGAAGGCGCAGTAGAGGGACGTGAGGAAGTGAGGACGAGAAAGGAGCGCCAGAACCCTCCTCTCTACTAGAGCGCTCTCCGTGTCCTCGTCCTGGAAGAGAACGTCTTTCTTCAGCACTTTTATGGCAAACAGACGCTCGCTGCCTCGCTCCTCTGCCAGCAGCACCTGTGCAGGAGCGGGAAGAGAAGAGAAAGTTTCTGAAGAAACAAGGAGACAAGCGTGAATCCCAAAAGTCTGCAAAGCAGCTACCGTATGTCTTCAAAACCCATAAATAAACAAAATGTTTACAGAAAACACAGGACTGGCTTTCGGGTTGAAATGTTAGAGAGTCGAGAAAACACAATTTCCCCAAAATTCCAAAGTCACCTTTGAACATTTCTGAACGGATAACACAACAGCAGCAAACCAGGAGCAGCTTTAAAAAAATGACTATAACTTTGGCATAAAGTCCTCTCAGACTTAAAAAAAATCCCCAATGCAACTCTTCTCGCTCCAAAGACAGCCATGCATGTGACGTGCTGTACTACAGTCAGGTCTGAGTGTTTTTTAGGTTATTGTGTTAGCAGTGATGAGGTGCACTGGTCGCAGGAGAAAACTAGTTCCACTGTTTAAATAAACCAGCGCCCGTGTAAAATGAATAAAAGGCATATATAGTGCAAGAGGAAAAGAAAAAGTTATAACTTCAGAATGGATAACAGCAAGTTTGGTAATGTACATGTATGATGAAATAACTCAATGTAAAGTTTAATTAAAGTTGAAACAGGCCTGAGGGTTTCGAGACATTAATGTCTCGAGTGGACAGGGAAAGCCCTAAAAGCTTGCTCTCGTGTTTTAATCAGACATTAAAAACACATTTTCTCACTCCTATTAAACTGGCTGCTCGTGGGTAGCTCTGAGTGCTAATGATGCTATAATTTTCCACAATGAGTGCCACGTGATCCAGGTTTCACTGAGATAAATATGGTCAATAAATATGGAAAATGCTGACAACAACACTGTTAGAAATGATCAGCCCTCAGTGCTGAGCTGTAATAGAGGCGAGTGGAAATTAAGGATCTCATTTTACTTTCAAGTGGAGGTGAATAGCACTGAAAATTACACCGTTTTTAAAAATATATATATAAAACAGTGCGACTACGCTAAGATCACTCCCTCTGTGTGTGTGTGTGCAGGGCTATTGATGAACTGCCAGTCAGCAGGAGAAATCCTACCATCTGTGATCGTGTCTCCTGCTCTGTGTCGTGGTTTTAAACCAACTCACATAAAAATAGGACTCATCACCCTGCAGAATATTACAAATCTTAGTAGCATGTACTTTTTCTATTTGCCGCTCTTGTTATCCCATTTCCTTTTTGGTCATTTTGTCACTTTCTGCAGCACAGTAATCCTTCTCTCTTCCCTCTATCTCTGTCTGTCTCCTTCTCACTTTCCCTCACTCAGCAGCCCCGGGGTCTGTCTCTCCTTTCTTGGGTCCTTTTTTTTTTTTTTCCTCTCTCCTCACATCTTACGTAAGTCGAGTCTATTTCTCCTGTCCTCTGTAGACTCTCCTCTGACAGTTATGAAACAGCACAGGGGGATTTCAGAAGAGGAAGAAGGACTCAAAACTCCTCTCTCTTCATTATGTCTCATCTACTGGGGAATTAAAGAGAAAATGGAGAGCAAAGGCTCCCTTGAAATGAACACCTCCAGGATGACTGCCTGTGTAGCATGTGGGAAGCTCACGACTGCTGACAACACAAAAGCAGCAAAGGGTTAAATGAATCATTTGGCAGCAGAAGTAAAGACAGTGAGTATGTTCGTAAGAAAGGGTAATTTATTATTTTTTTCAAAGAAATTCTGGTTTCCTGTGCCTGGGAGCTGCTGCATGAAATGCCACTTGAAGGTCAAGTCCATCGATAGAAGAAAGGATTTAAATCCAGGAATAATCTTTGTTGTTTCCAGCATGAATGGTCTCTTTGATATCATTCACAGTTGCTGGATAAGAGGTGATGATTGTGTGTACAAAAGAAAAGATGGCATTTCGTTTACCTTGCCAAAGCTGCCTTTTCCAAGAACCATGAGGAAGTTGAAATCGTGGATGCCCATTTTAACTTTGCCAGGGCCCGGAGTGTGGACAGGGGGACAGGAGGGAATGAGGGTCGGGGACAGGGCCACGGGAAATGGTTCAGACAGCGGGGAAGGCATCGCTTGAGGCAAAGAAGGTGTAGTAGCATCTGGCTGAGGCTCCTGGAGAAATAAAATGGGATGTTCGAGATAAACGACACACACCCACACAGATCCATAAAACAGGAACCCAAGACCAACCTCAAACTCCCTCCTACCCCCCAGTTTTGGACTGCAGTCAGGCAGCACAATTCTGCACCCTGGTGGATGCAGAGTGCAACAGAGAAGAAAGGGCACTCAGTATAATTTATTATCTAATTATTTAGCAATAACACCGGCATTAATCTTCCAAGTTTTTTTTTTCTTCCTTAGATAGAACTGTAGGAAACGGGATAGTTCAGCAGGACAGACGCTGACCCAGTATGAGCTGTGGCAGCTGCTGTTTGTTAGATGTAGGTAATTATAAGCTGATAAAAGCTATGCCAAGGTCTAAGGATGAATGGTCAAAGGCATGGCACAAAATAAAGGGTTGCTCCACTTCCTGGTGAATACAGGTATAAATATCCCGTCACTTGCTTTTTGTTCACCTTGAGCCCATCTGATGGCTTTATGTCCATATAAAGCAGCCTGCTGCCTACCTGCAGGTCCGGGTCTGGCACAGGAATGTTGTAGTACTCTCCCTCATCTTGGGCCAGCAGTTTGAACCAACCACTGATTGGACGCCTGAAGATCTCACTCACGCCAAACGACAGCGCTCCCATGAAATCGTTCCTAGACGTCCGGTCCCAGTCCCATATCTCCACAGACAGACGCCTGTCCCACTGGTGACCACGCACGGAGCTGAGGAGTCAAACACACACTTGTGACAATTTGATACATGATGAAACACAAAGCATAGAACGAAATCATCCCTTTTCAGTGTGACCTTTGCTGAAATGTCTTATTTCCCCTGGATATCAAAGATGCACCTATAAGAAAGTAAAGGTTAACGCCGCTGAGTAATCCGATTTTACATATAGCAACGTTTGTGGCAGAACCCTGTAAATTTTCCACCCTAAAGTTTGCAAGGACTCACAAGGTGAAGCTCTCATTCCAGACGGGATTGAGTGTTGAGCGGATGGTCTTAGTCTTCTGTTTGCTGTGGCTCTTTGGGTCTGGAATCAATTTCAGTTTAACATACGGGTCTGACAAGCCATTTGGGTCCATGGGCATCAAGTTACGAGCCTCCCGCACTGAAACAGCAGTGAAACAATAAAAGGAAAGAAGAGAAACCTTACATTTCCTGCAGAAGCCTGCTTTTTGTTTAAATTGGTTGAATCCAGCGGGTCCTCCCACCTGTGACAAAGACGTCCTCCTTTTCTCCTCTGATGGTCAGATGGATTCTCCCTCTCTTCTCTGTGTGATCCTGGCCACACAGACTGGGGACGCTGGTCTCGCATCGCCGATGGACGTTCATGTCACAGCCTCACCACACAAAGACGCACAAAAGACAAAGTGTGAACACAGACATGCGCTGGATACATGTGGAGTAATTAGTTGTAATCAGTCTAAATCCACTAGCTTTATTAAGCATAATAATTAAAAAGATGAGATGAGGAATAGTGGTTGTGGGCTTCACTAGCTTTCAAAAAACAAGAACATTTATGTGAGCAAGTTCTGAAATTATTGGTTGGTATGTGCCAGACATTCTTCACGGGGTATAGAAGCCTCCTGGACTCTCCACTAGTTTCCAAACTCTTCATCTAATTCTCAGCAAGAAAGTGAACAAGCGCTTTTTCTTTTCTTTTTTTAGTGACTAACTATTCCTTTATCTTAGCCAAAAAAAAAAAGAAAAGAAAAAAAGATTAATGATAATAGTAGCTGGAAGTCTTCTCCAGATGTGAGTTTCAGCAATGTGCATATGTGGAGTGATATTCATCTGAGCATAATAGCTAATAAAGGCTCGAAGCACGTAGATTTATGTATCTCATAGAGTGGAGTGAAACTCACTGGTACATTTCATGCCCTGGTGTATGAGGCCATACAGCAACGAGCCACAGTGGTCACAAAATGTAGGGCTGGAGTACGTGTGGATCTTAAATGTGTGTCGACTCTTCAGGTCCTGAAATAAAACAGAAAAACAATCTGCGCTGAGAACTCGTTCTCTCTCACACACACATACATACGATGATTGTGGAACACACACACAGACACACACACACACACACACACGTGCAGAGCGTGATTAGCGGAGAGAAGATGAGTGGGGCATTCGTGGACAAGCCAATTAGATCTCTCCACTCGGAGAGGACACACAGTGTCTGCGTGTGTGTGAGCGTGTATATACTGTGCACAGAGGGATGAATCATTTTTATCTCTCTTCAGCTCATCAGACCACCCCACCGCCACGCTTCATACACCACCTTCTCCCAAACTGTTTTCCCTCCCTTGTCGCACTGAGTCGCTATTTAAAAACTGTCACCCTGTTTCTTCTCTTTCCCTCTGTGTGTTCTTTCACTGTCTCATCCATTTTCGATCTCTCACACATGCACACACACACACACACACACATTTTCTCATTGACCTCAATTCTCAGGCAGTTTATTTAGCTGGTAGAAAAAAAATGTGAGTGAAAGACAAATCTCCCTGAAATCCTCAAAATGCCACACAGAAGAAGACTGAGCAGTCTGTGGCTCTCGCTCTCTTTCTCCCCCCTCTAATTCTCACTCTTATCAGTCCATCCTGCCCTCCACCTGTGTCTCCCCCACACCCTATCTCCCACTCCCAGCATTTCAGATGCCTTCTAGGACTGCACGACATGAGTGCAGACGTCATGGATGGAAACAGGCTGCATGATGAGAAAGATGCATGGACTGATGGCTGACTCACGCACACATGCTACTGTCATCAAAGGATGTTGAAAAATGATGATGACGATGCAAATCTTCACAAAAACCGAAAATAAGAAGGGAAAAGATATGTCTGCTCACATCTGGTCTGGGGGCGGTCACAGAGCCGGGGCACGTGAAGGTCACAAACTCGTGACATCTTTTGTGGACCACAAAACTGCAAACTAGAGAAAGCAAACATCTCAGAATGAATCTGCTTTGCAGGACAAAAAATACATCAGAGAAGATTAACGCTGCAAGGAAAGGCAATAATGCTAGGTTTATCTCTACCTTGACATTGGAATCCCTGTTTCCCAATGCCCCTGTGTGAAAAAGACACATGGATTAAGATACAAAAACAATTTTCTGCAGTCCTCCTTAAGGTGAAATATTTAGCTTTGGAGAATGAGATATTGCTGTTGCGTTACTCTGCACTGTATAAAGACAGGAATGCAGACTCTAGTGGAGAACAAATTGTCTCATAAAAAGACAAAAAAACACCAACAACTTGATATACTAAGTCATTATGTGTGAAGTTTGAGTGCTTTTCCTTTCAAAGCCTCACCGCTGACCAGGTCAAACACTTACACGCACACACACCAATACAATGCTTCTGCAATGTTGGCTAGCTTCCATGGTCTCCTTAAAGCTTTAATTGAATAATTAAGTCATTGATTGACTAAACAGTCCACTCAGCAGCTTGCCTGTTGTGGATCAAGTTTTGATTAGAAGACTTAGAAAGGCAGGCAAACGAGAGACCTCGACAGCTCCTCTACAGTCATACCGGAGAGGCTCAGGGGTTCATAGGAAACTGACCATAATCACTGATCTACAATCAGTTCACCATCTGGCTGAGTAATAATTAAAGAAAGGGTTGCTGAGGGTAATCTGATCCTTGATAGGCACTCAACAGAAGTCCGTGTCTGCAGCACCAAATGCATCCGACCAGTTCTGCTTTTTGACCAGCAGAGAGCATTAGAGAACCAGATATGGTGAGGATTCACAGAGCTGCTTTCTGGCCAGATATCACAGAGAATTTAATGTAGGGGATAACTGCATTTTGAATTAATGATGTGAAAAAAATCTACCAAACACATGCAATTGAATAAAATGCTTCTATAAAAAAATCAGACTAACCCCTCTTGGAGCTTTTTTTTGAGAAAGCTCTTTATCAAAAAACACACTTTGACATGTGACAATAGAACAAACACATAATAAACAAATGAATTTTGCTGCTGCAGATAGAGAATCTATGACACTCTCTCTGATGGTAATTAGCACCGTCCCCTCACAGCGAGCAGGTCCTGGATTCGAATCCATCAGCTGGCTGGGGCCTTTATGGGTGGAGTTTGCATGTTCTCCCCGTGCTCGCATGGGTTCCCTTCGGGTACTCTGGCACAGTCCAAAGACATGCTTGTTAGGTGTTAACTGGTAATTCTAAATTGGCCATAGGTGTGACTGTGAGCGTGAATGGTTGTCTGCCTCTCTGTGTGAGCCTGGCAATAGATTGGCGAGCTGTCCAGGGTGTACCCCCCCAACTCCCGCCCTATGACAGCTTGGATAGGCTCCAGCCCAACTGCAATCCCTTATTGGATAACTAGATGGATGGATGCTGCAGTTGGTGGCACAGCGGTGCAGTGGTTAGCACTGTTATCTCACAGCAAGAAGTGCCCGAGATTGAACCCGATGACTGGCTGGGGCCTTTCTGTGAGGATGCATGTGCCTGTGTGGATTCTTTCCAAGTTTGCTGGCTTCCTCCCACAGCCCAAAGACATGCATGTTAGGTTAACCGGTGATTCTAATTTGGCTCCAGATGCTAATGTGAGCATGAAATTGTGTGTCCTGTTGTTAGCTCTGTGACACACTGGAGACTTGTCTCTACCTTGACAATACGGATGCTTTAATTTCAGACCATTCTGATGTGGCTCACTATTATGGCTTATTGAGACACTTGATGGTGATGTTATGACCAGCAAATCTGATCTCCATCTATGCCAAATCACAATTCAGCCTTCTTCAGCCTCCTAACATCCACCAGGTGCTCTGGTTAGGATAAGGATTAGGTTAGGATCCAGTCTATTTATAGATAGGGTTTTTTTGTCCCACTTGGCACACACAAGTGGAAAAGCTTGTAAAAGAATAAAAAACAAAACAAAAAATAAACACAGGACCAAAATGACACTATATATGCAATGTTTCCTTAAATAATCCACTTGTTTAGTATATGGATAATACCATCTGACCCTAACAGTAAGCAGGTGACCAGCAGCTTGGTAGATGTCAAAAGGTTTAAGTATCATAACAAATATTTTAAAAACTATGATCCTTGTTAGTATGCTAAGACTGGACTGTGACACGAAGCAATTTCACTTTTTTAATGTTTTCAGACAGTTTAGCTTAGTTATTACCCAAAGGAGCCAAAACAGGTACAACCCACTCCTCTTTAAGACCTTGACTTAATAAACAAGATATTTACATTTACAAATTAGAACAATCTTGCCTTAGTCTTTAATTAATCTAACAATCTCCCCGGGGCCTCTAACACCGTGATTGAAAGCGTCTGCTCTGACATCTTGTGCAAAATAAGAGAGTTTTCAACCTCATCTAAGAGCTGCTACCACTGCCAAGACAGCAGCCAGTTGGAGAAATGTCCTGAAAGATACCCAGAGGCTGCTGGCACGTACAGCGCCCTGCATCCAACATACACTCCCACCATATGTTCAAACACACAGCCCCTTACACTCACAACGATAAACACAGACTACTGCGCCTTCAGTGGTCGCGCTCACAGGGTGTCGTCTGATCATAAAGAAGTCAAATCTGATTCTAAATTCATGTATACGCGCATAAATGTTATAAATGATGATAAGCACTGGTATGTTATTTTACTCTCAGGTTTTTTTTTTAAAGGTAATCTAATATTTTAAGTTATTAAAGTCACCTGTAAATACTTATATGTACTTCTAGATACTTAAAACCTTAAATACTTACACCAAATCCCAGTTTGGGATTTAGGTGTTTCTGAGATTAATGTCAGAGTTTCTGTAACATTAATCTCAAATCTCCAAATGCAGTCCAGCACCATCTGGAGCAATTACAGCAGATAGTAAACATGGTAAAACTCTATCAGTGCCAAACCGACTGCATTTTAGAATTTTTACTGCTTTTTACTGTATTTTACTGCTTTTTACTGTATTTTACTGCTTGGTTTAGTTTACTCATTAAAAAGCATACTACTAACTCTGTGAAAACAATCCTATGATGTGTTTTGCCTCTCAGGAGGAGACTGCAGAAGTCTGAAACATTAACCCTTTTGAAGTCTCAGTCTGAATTTCAGACTGAATGTTTTCTACTCCTGCATTATTATTGTGGATATCTCAGATTCTTCAGTCCATCCCTTATGAGTCCTTCAGATTTATGAAACTAAAGAGTACCCCTTTAAAAAAAGAAAGTTAATTATTACTAAAAAATTAAATTACTTCAGGGTTGGTGCCTGTCTGTTTTAATGCAGTCAGGCTAAAGTTCATATTCTAATTAAGTTCTTGTTTGTGTGTGTTTTTTCAGTATATAAATCAATGCATCGGCGTGTGTGAGTTCCTAAAGTAATGCCTGGATTATGTGGGCGGCAGTGTGGAGGTGAGGTTATGTGATAAGAGCAGGTCACTGTGGGCAGTCTCTCCAGCAGGCAGCTGGAAAGGGTGAAAGAAAGAGAAAAGAAAAAAAAGCAGTGAAAGTCAGCACTACGTGGAGTGGTGGGATGCCTGAGGAGGTGGTGTTTGAACAGTTGGGGTGGTTTCTGTGTAGCTGTGTGTGAGTCTGTGTGTACGTGTGTTACCATATGAAGTCGGTGCAATGACTGCAGAAGGTGGGCTGTTTGAAGAAGCGTGCTGTAAACTGGTGGTCTTTCACTTCGACAATCCTTTTGTGTTTGAGCGCTCCCTTCCTCTGAAACACGGGCACCCTGGGTGGAGGGGAGAGAGGCGAGGGCAGAGGGGAGGCACTGGGGGAGGTTGCAGATGTAGGGGAGGCCAGTGTCAGTGGGGAGAGCGAGGGGGACGGGGAGACTGGGGTAGACATGATGCCTGGAGGATGCGGTAAAAAGATGAAAAGGTAAGGGGGATTGGATGATGAGTGTTAGTAACGAAGGCTTTGCTTTGAGCAGAAGACCTTGAATAGAACAGAGGAGAGGGCGGAGAGGAGGAAGCAAGGACAAGGAGGAGGAGCGGGAGGAGGACGATGGATGAAAAGTGTAATGGGTCAGAAGTTGTATTAATGGCACATGGGATGTAGGGTAGGGAGCGGTGAAAGAGTGACGCGATGAGGAGAAAGATCGAGAAGGGATGAATGGGCCGGAAGTGCAGCGCGAAAGAGGGAGCACAGGGAAAGTGGCAGGTAGAGATTGAAAGAGAAAGAAGAGATATAATGAAGGAGACAGGGAGGTTAATTCACATGCTGAGACAGGAGTCTCTTAAGAGACGCTAAACGATTAGTGCAACTCGCTGCGTCCCACATACTGCCTGCCCATGCTACCCATGCATATCCATGTCCCTCGCAGCTATGACTACCCCCCTTCCCTTCCTACCCCCTGGTCGTTATGTCAACTGTACTTCTGTTGCCATGTCAACAACACCCCCACCAGCTGCTCCAATATTAGAGTCTGGTTTCTCCTCATCTTCCTGCCTGCCTTTTTTAGCAATTAGTCCCATTTCTGAAGAAAAGTTTGGACCAGAATAATATGTACATGTCTATAGGGAATGAGATGCGCTGGAAAAAGTGCAAAACGGCAATATTAGCTGGAGAGATTGTGGTGCAAGAGTTGCACGCTACTAAATGATAAATGAAACACCAACAGAGATTTAATGAATAAATAAATAAGCCCACAGCGAAAACCCATACCATAAAAGAAATGTGATGAAATATTTGTGTCTCAGCAAAGAAGCAGGAGCAAATCAATCAAAGGCGTGAAAGTGGACGGTAAGAAAAATGGCACAGGGCTCAGTAATGAGTAGAATAATGACAAGAAGAAATAAATGTTGTACAGACTCACACGGAAAAGATAATAAAGACTTAATACCTGAATTTGGGACAATTTTGGAGGAAAGTTTTGAGCTGAAGATGTCTTTCTCCTCGTGTTCTCCTCCTCCTCTCTGTCTGGCTCACTTCAAATGAAAGGCTAAGGTGTCACACCTGTAGCTGGTCACCTCAGGAAAAAGAGAACAGGGGGAAGAAAAAGCAGTGGCTAGCAGGGGAAAAACAGCCCCAAAAAAAGAAAAAAATGAAAAGAAAAATGTAAAAATGAAAAATGGGTAAGCAACAAGCGTTTTGAGAGACTCAAGCTTTCTAGGAACCAAATATAGAGAAGTGAAGTGATATATATCCGTTAACCCAGAGGCAGGGTGAGGAGGAGGACGAGATAGAGAGGTGGTATTCTCTTTCCAAGATTGATTCGGTTTTTACTAGGAGGAGGACGAGAGAAAGAGAAAAGGAGAGAGAGTGGAAGTAAAAACAGAAATACGGAGAGAGAGAGAGAGAGAGAGAGAGAGAGAGAGAGAGAGAGAGAGAGAGAGGAGAAAGATTGAGGGGAATAGGCGGCGATTCATTTTGAAATCTGGGTTACTTCTCTCAGGAGAGGGTGAGGGAGGTAGAGGAAGGAGGACGGATGAGGTAGAACATGCCATTTTAGCACCACAAATACAGTATGGACAAGCAAGTGCCAACTGTCTCTCACTTCCTCTTGTGCCAGATGGAGAGAGAGGATTCAGTCTGAAAGAAAAACGCAGAGCTTCTGAGAAATGGCTGAGCGTAGCTAAAAGTGGAAACAAACTCAAGTTTGCTGCCGATCCAGCTGACTGAAGGATCAACAGGCCTGCAAAACAAACAACCCTGTTAGTCCATGCTGCTACGGCTCAGTTTCGGGCTTTTCACATCAGCGTTCTGAGATCAGGAGTAGAGTGGCGATATAGTAACACTGCTCCGCTCTGCACTGAAACCAGGTCAGCTAAGCCTGATGGGAAGAGTAGTCTCCATGAGAGTGGGACTTTTTGTCTGCCGCCTCTACAGTTTGTGGGCATTCAAAGGACAGGCAGATAGTGAGACACCCATGGCCCATAAAAACACAAAGCCTTACAGTCCAAACTACAACAGCAGATGCAACCTATTGCTGCATACACAGCCGAGCAGTAGCTTCTTACCTTTTCTATAGGGACACATATTTATTGAGACCCGGTAAGAGTCCAAAGAACTAAATGCTTCCAGATTTGTAGTAGAAGCATCCATCCATTTTCTTCTGCTTATCCAATTTAGGGTTGCAGTTGGGCTGGAGCCTATCCCAGATGTCATAAGGAAAAAGGAGTGTTTGCCCTGTGCCAAACGGTAGACGCGCTAACACATAGAGACAGACAACCATTCACACTCACATTCAATCAAGATTTGAACACAGGACCTTCTTGCTAGGCTGATCACTGCACCACACACGCTCCTGCCCCTCCAAGAGCTTCATATACAAATTTCTTGATAATGAATAAACAACCTAGGCCAGAGATCATTATGGATTGGCGGTGGCTGCTATGGGCCTGGTAGATCCCCTGATACCTTTGAGAGAGCTTTATAACCTCAAAAAGAAGGGGAACAAATTTATAGACAAATGACCAGAGGGGGTGATTTGTCTATACCACAGCCCAGAAGGGCCAGGGTGTGCTCCAGCACGTCAAATTCAGATAAATGGCCTCTACTTATAAAAGTAAGACTAGAATATAAGATATTTGCAAATGTGCCTTTTCACTTTCTTGCCAGATGAGAACAATGACATCTCATGTCCGTTTAGCAAATATGGAGCTGGAACAAAGAGCTGGTTAGCTTTCCAAAAAGACAAAACAGTGGGTAACCACCAGCCACGCTCAGACAGTGGGAGAAGGGCAGAGTAACCAGAGAGAACCCACACAAAGTCAGGGATCAAGACTAAGACCCAGACTGGATTTAAACCCAGGACCTTCTTACTGTGCTTAGACCAGGGGTGTCGAACTCCAGGCCTCGAGGGCCGGTGTCCTGCAGGTTTTAGATCTCACCCTGGGTTAACACACCTGAATCACATGATTAGTTCATTACCAGGCCTCTGGAGAACATCAAGACATGTTGAAGAGGTAATTTAGCCATTTAAATCAGCTGTGTTGGATCAAGGACACATCTAAAACCTCCAGGACACCGGCCCTTGAGGCCTGGAGTTCGACACCTGTGGCTTAGACAGTAACAAAAGCTACCAATCTGCACTACTGAGCTCTCAGCAAGTCTTTGTAAATAGCATTCATGCAGCAATCATAGTGTAAGAATGATGCCGCTGTTTTTGGAGACTACGTGCCATGGTTAGCAGTGCAATGCTCATTATGATCTTTGGATGTGCTGAGATGTCAACAAGAGCCAGGCTATATTTAGAAGTCATTCATGAGAGATTGCAATGATCTTTACACCTGACTGTCACTCAGAAGTAAATAAACACATTTTCATAATTCATTAGTTTAACTTTAAAATCACAATCCCTTTCACAGGTTGAAAGCTCATGAAGCGACAGCAAGAACAAACGTTTGTCATCACAATGCTACTAATGCAAGCGCACACAGACACAATTAATCACAGTTTATGTGTGCATGTATGTGTGCAGGCCATGTGTGGTCCACGGATGATCCTGGGAGAAGAGAGCAGCAGGCAGGATCAGAGGCAGAGGATGGAGGGGTGGATTGGAGTGGGACAGAGAGACTGAGAGAGGGAGCGAAGGGTTGAAGGTCTAATTAATGGAAATGTAGGTTATTAGTCTCCTGATGAGGACACTGGCAGAGAATTAATTAACAATTATAATTAGCAAGATTGTTAGAGAGCAAAATGGTGTCAGCCAGCAAGATAATAGTGAGCTAGCGTGCATAAGGTGTGCGTGTGTGTTAGAGTCAGTCATTTTTGGTGAAAAAAAATAACAGCTGTGTGAACATGCCCTATCTGACAATGATATATGTCATTTCAGCATTAGTCATGCAGAACCAGCAGCTGATTGGAAATGATAGGGAGGGGGCTTTCCTTTGCTTTTTCTCTATAGAACTGCCTTTGCTGTCTTCATTTTCTGGCCCATAAGACTCCCAGTCTTCATTGGTCTTATCTTAGATGAGTCATGTTCTTGTTCTGTTGTCACAACTAAATGAGAAAGATGTCCTTGCGCAGTGAGAGAAAGACACAGGGGCACAAAAATATAAGCAGCAGACCATGCACTCTTCAGTAATAAATGCATTGGAAAACAAAACATAAATGGCTCCCAATGCGTTCTCTCCATGCGGCATGATGAGTAAGCACTTATGGCTCTAAAAGTGTCTGTATCAGTGTGCTTTTGCATGCCCATTGAAGCATGTGTGCGTGTTTGATCCCGGGCCATAAAAGTGAGCTGGTGTGCAGCCAGCCAATGATGCATTAAGGCTGTAAACCAAAAAGACATATACACGTGGAAGTGTGCAAAACACACTGATTCGGCCTGCATGATTAACAGCAAAGGGAAATGCTATAGACACAGAAAGAACTGAAGCCAAAAGGAAATATATATCTGACAATGGAAAAAAACAGAAGGCTGAAGACACCACAAAAAACCTGTCTCAGTTATGACCAACCACTAGTCCCTACTCACTCTTTTTCTCTCACAGTCTACAGATGGCCATCTCATTATTTCTGACCATGGCTTAATGAAACAGAAAATTCTCCTCCGATAGAATCTTTTTGAGGGGGGAGCAATCAGCACTTTACCAATTACATGCATCCATTATCATCTAACGAGTGCTCAGTCGTATCAAGCACCGACTTCAACCTTGCTGGCTGGCTGGCTTTCTCCAATGAAATTAAGGTAAATTGACTTGCCTAACTGTTGTTTGTGGAATCAGGGGAGAAGTGGTGTCTGAGGTAATCATATCTGCCTGTTAAATTTGTCTCTTCAGAATCAAATTGGCTCTGTTTGCCAGTATTGGCTTCTATTTGCTTTTTTAATGAAGTGTGGTCCGCTGTGTTTTTCAAAGAGAGCAACAAACCTCCACGCCAGTCAGATGAGACATTTGGCAGGCGATTAGGGTCTGTCAACATGGCCTACAAAACTCTCAGTCCTGAAACAAATAAGCCTGCTCTCCATATTTGTTTTACTCCTGACCTGACTCTCAGTGCAATGTGAAATGCTGCAAAGTGGAAAACCGCACGCCTAAACAGAGGCATTTGAGCAAATCAAACATCTAAGCGTGTAAGAGGTGTCAGGTATTAATGTCTTTAATATTACATCACTTTGTGCAGTCGTTTACAAGTTATGATTTTCATTACAACTCTGCTGAACCGGTGTAGTTCCAGGAAGTCTGTCTCTGTCATAGCTTGATTAAAGATGGACTCAAGCTGTGGGATCCCATTTTGAAATATTGAATTTCAGGCGTTCACCATCTTGGTGTTTTGAAACCAAATAAGCAAGTGTGGGGTGGATATGACCAAGGAGCTGAGAAGACTGCACACTCATAAAGTATGCCTTGCCCTAAAGCAAATCCTTCTTTTTTATTTTCCTCTAAATACGGCCATAACTTAGAAAATGAACCTCATGGTGTATTAAAAAAGACTTTAAACTAGCATCTGAAACCATAACTGTAATAGGAACGTGTTTACTGACCTATTAAATCAAGTGAGCCGTAGACTTCTATACAATTAGACTTTTTAGAAATCACAGGAGTTGCCATCTGCTACCACATGCTCTCTTCCATCTTATCACAAGCTGATGTGTGGTCAGGGAATGCTTCTAGTCATATTTCCACTTAGTGTCATTTTCCCTGTAGTTTCCTTTTTACATGTGAGGAAGAAAGAAAACCTACAGTCTATGCCCACGTTAGAAGGGGGTGGTGGATGGCACAACTGCACAGCCTTAAACCAGAAGTTTGAGTCTTGTCTGACAGCTCCTTGGTCACCACGGTTACACTGAGGCGACACCACCAGAGCACTGTTCCTGTTCTCACTGGACCAATTTCAAATGCTGAGTACGTCCTACTGACTCTCAGACTACTACAACTGCATATACAAAAAATGATGCTCAAAGGAGTATCCAGACCACCTACAAGTCCTCAGCTAGGAAGCTAAAAAGAATGCAAGGTTGGCTTTTGCACACTGGCTTCATTTCTCAGATACAAAGAATCTATCCATCGATTTAAATACAACACTAATGTCTCGGGCCCACTAGAGTAAAAATGGGACAGGACCTCCTTATGACTGAGAAAAATGTGGTTGCCTGATGATTGCACAGAATCTTTTGACATTCAGTGACTGTTTGCAAGTATTTGCAGCAGTTGCCCGGAGACTGAACGTGCAAGACCCTTAACTTCTGGGTGATTATTCTCAATTGCAAGGTGTGTGCAGAGGCTGCCTGATGGGATCCAACCTGTCTCTAAATATTTACAAAACTGACTGCAACCACTGCTTTGCAAAAAAATTGCCATCTAATTTATAATCATAGTTTATAAAATAGTTAATAATCTCATTGCCATTTAATCTGTCCTGATGCACTAAAATCACTTCTGAAGACGTGAGTGGTGGCCGACCTGGTCCACATCTTTGCAGAAGCCATTTTTAAAGGTAACTAGATTTTTTAATCTCCAACCAACCACTGTTTTTCCTTTGTATGCCTGTAGCGCAACAAACTGCTTTCCTATTTTGTTTTAGCACATTCTAGCATGCTGCTTCAGCATAATGCTTTCCACTGATGTGTAACTGTGCATTACCATATGCAGAGGGAAACCATATGTAATGGCTCTTGCTTAACTTGAATGATTGTATAAATGCATATGATTTACAAATGTTTTAGAAACTTTTAGAAACACTCAGGCAGTGAGCTTGACCCTGATGTCTGATTGTGTTAACTAATAGTTTTTTATTTACACATCCAACAGCAACAGAGGAACATGAGCATTCGCGTAAATGTAAGTTCACTTTTCTTGTAGCTGTTTTGTTGGGAATACTGAGCGGTACAGACATCTGTATGATGAACTTCTTTCATATACCTGTAGTTATGTATTATACCATTACTTTAAAATAAGGACTTTGTGAACTTTAAACTTCTTTCTACCTTGACCATTTTTTAATTTTGATATATAAAACATTCACCATTGGCAGACCTTGTCTCCACTGGGTATGTGCAAAAGAAAAAAAAACTAACAAGAACTCAAAGCCTCAGCTTTTGGGCTGCAAAACCTTCCTTACTGCTACAAGGAGGAAAAGAAGGTTGTGAACAAAATGCGCTCAAGGGGAAGGATGAAAGCAGGAGGGCAGGGGTTTCAGGGTAAGAGGGGCGATTGGATAATGAGGCATGTGGAGAACAAGGTAAAGTCTGAGGATATCTTAATCTTCATCCCAGTTTTCTAGGATGAATTCCCTTTGGGCAGGCGGCACTACGCGCGCGCGCGCGCACACACACACACACACACACACACACACACACACACACACACACACACACACACACACACAAGCAGTGGCAAATAAGGATGTAATACGAATAATTATTGTGTCCTAGATGCGGTGTTAATGTTGTTGCACACATACTAGCTGCACAAGACAGCAAACTTGCATTGCTGTTGATGTGAATGCTCCCTCTTAAGGACTGTCAGCACTGAAACACTGACTTTAGAGACGAATCAAGAAAATACAATTTAAATAGGGTGAACAGCGCCGGCGCTCAGATTAGAGCTGAAATGATTATTCTATTAATTGTTCAGTTCATTCATAGAAAATTACTTTTTTTAAACAAGATGATTCATTCAGTGTTTTTTTTAAAGCCTCATATTCTCTTAAGGCTACTCAAATGTACTACCCTGCTCTCCTCTGTTTTATCTTTATGTAAATATAATATCTATAACTTCGGGATAGTAGGCTGAACTAAAAAGAGGCTTTTAACACATCACCTCCAGCAATCTGCCATTGTGATGGCCGTTTTTTTGGACTATTCTTAGAACAAGCACTTCATTGAGAAAAAAAACAAACAAAAAACATCATCTTGGGTAATCTGTGTCAGCATGAGCACAATGCAGAACAACAGAAAATACACGTTGCTGTGGTTTACTCTAATGGTTTGAGACGGACTATCCGCAGAGATGCGAATAAATGAGAAAATTTGCATAAAAAATTGCATGTGCATTATTGTGTAAACACCCTCTGTGCTCATTACCATTAAAACTAATCAAATAGCCACAGATTGCAACAAACACTGCTTGGGATGGCCAAAATAAAGGAAGTGCAAACATACAAACACACATTTGTGCACATGTTGTCTCTCTCTTACTCTCTGTCACACACATAAACAAACATTGGTTTTAGCTGTGGGTCAGTTAGCCCATTTGTCCCCGGATGTAGCTCGGTGTGGCTCGTGTGGAAGAAGCGAGAAATTGGCTGTGTAGCTGGGGGAAAAAAAGAGCAAGATGAAAGGATGCTTGGATGTTTTTTCAACTTCAGAGATCAAGCTGATGAGTTGTAGAACCCTGTGGCGGAGCATACATGATAAAAAAGAAACAGAGCACTTTCCACATATGCTGTACTGCGTGTCTGAGTGAAGTGTGTGAGATACGCATGGATATAGATATAAAGACAGAAAGAAGATAAGAAATTATATAATAATGTATACATATCAATATGTATAATTATACAAAAATGCATATGGCATGTGCAACAGACAATAAAAGATTAGAAGAAACAATGTAGGAATTCAATCAAATAGTGCAGGAACACACTGGTTAGAAATATTTTAAGGAAGGGATAAACTAGAGAAAGCAGAATATAAATGAAATGACGGAGTCAGTCGGAGGAAACAGAATCAAAAGAAGATCAAAACACAAGATGAAGGAAACCTGTTACTGGCAGAATAGTGAGAAAGATGGAGATTGGAGAGGTGTAGGAGCATGGAGCCACTGCACTGCTTAGCAAGACACAACGCTAGACAGAGGCAGAATGATAGCGACAAAGACAGAAAGAGAGCGAGCGAGTGTTAAGCCCTGCGCTGCAGACATGCGTTACAAATCCCCAGGGAGCCGGTGGCAGATCAGTACAGGATCAATCTGCTGCACCTCAGCAGGGACGCAGAACACTCCTTCAATTCCCGCACACCCTTCATCAATGTGTGTGTCATCATACTGTATGTGTTTGAATACCTGAGGTTGGGTGCGCTAGGGTGGTGGTGTGTGGAGGAGAAGATGGGAAAATTGGGTGTTGGGTTGGGTTTAGTTATTCTTCAGCAGATTAACCCAAACTACAGTACTGCGCAAAATTCTTGAGCCACTTCTCATTTCTTTATATTTTGCGAGGAAAACGTGAAATAGGTCCGATTATCTATTGAAACATAAGCAGTATATAAGGCAAAAACAGAGTTTATAAGTCAAGTCAAAGAAACTTTATTTATATAGCATGTTTTAAACAACCTTCGTTGACCAAAGTGCAAAATATACAAAACGTACACCATAGAAAACAGTTACTAAATTAAAAATAAAAATAAACTAAAAAACCAAATAAAACAAGTAAATAAGACTGATTGGATAATCAAAGCCAGGGTATTATGCTCAACTAGACCTGAAAGCAACAAATACGTTTTTAAAAGAGTTTTAAAATGACTGAGAGACTGGGAGCAGCTAGTTTAACCTTGGTACTCTGGTACTCTGGTAGGATTTCAAAAGTTCTGTTAAGTAAGGTGGCTCCAAACCATTAAGACTCTTAAAAACAAGTAATAAAACTGGAATGGACTGGAAGCCAGTGTAAGGAGCCCAGTATACGTGTGATGTGATCACACCATGTCTTTCCAGTCGAAAGGCCAGCTGCTGTATTTTGAACAGCTTGCAGGCGACAAAGTAAGGACATATCAGAGCCAACATATAAAGTGTTACAATAGTTTAGACAAAAAGTAAATTATAGTGTGATCTCTCAAAGTCATGTGGCAGGAGGCAGACCTTCACCTTACTGAGAAGCCTTAGTTGAAAGAAACTTGTCTTAACATCAAATTTTAAAGCACTGTCAACTCACACCAAGTTTCTTTGCAAAAAAGCTAAAAGACCGATGGCGCTGTCATATCCATCTAAGAGGTCGGGTTACCCAAATACAATTTCTGTTTTTCTTTTGTTCAGATTAAAGAAGTTTATCTCCAACCAGGATTGTACATCTCTGCGACTGTTTACTAGTGTCTGAATAGAAACATGGCTGTTGGTTTTATAGGCAAATATATCTTTAGGTCATCTGCAAAGCAATGAAAGGAGACATTATGCTTTTTAAAAATGGAGCCCAACAAGCTTGAAAGCAAGTACTTCAAATTATTACCTTTATTCTTCATCACAGCCTGAACTGTCTTAGGCATCTTTCTTGTAATTTCTTTAAGCAGTCTTCAGGAATAGTTCTCCAGGATTCTTAAACAAAATTAAAAACTGTTCTTCGAAACTTGGCTGCCTTTTGTTTGGTTCCCTGTCAAATTGATTTCGCACTGCTTCAATAATTTTAAGGGTGTGTGTGTGTGTGTGTGTGTGTGGGGGGGGGGGGGGGGGGTGCTCTAGGGAGACCAATCCATGACTGATAGTTCCACTGTGTGTTTTTCTATCCAGCTATGCTCGTAAAGCATTGGCCGTGTCTTTAGGATCACTGTCCTACTGAAAAATGAAGACGCTGCCAATCAGAAGCTTTATAAATGGTATTGCATGGTGGATCAAAATCTGATGGTACTTTTCTGCGTTCATCATCCCATCAATTTTGACAAGATCTCCAACACCACTGTTTTACAGATGTCTGTAGATACTCACAGTTGTACCTCCTATATACAGACGATAAGGAAACCAGAAATTTCTCATTTGGATTCATCGCTCCATAAGACTTGTTGTCACACATTTTCAGTCCACTTCTTTATTATTTTCCTTTCTTGCAGACATGACGTTCAGACACTGTTCATCTACTGTAGATAGTCTTAGGCCTGCCACATCTTTTGTACTCTACTTTTCAGTTTCCTTTTACATTTTCCTCAGTTTTTTCAGTTTTTTCTCTCTGGAAATCACCTTGCTGATACAAAATTACTATTTTTCTGCCTGTTTAACTCTGCTATCTTTTCAGTGTTCATTGATTTAACGAAAGAAATGGGAACAAATTAGGTGTTGTCTCTTATGTGTAGACACAACACATCCTTGAGTTAGGTGCCTTTTACAGGCTTGAATAATTCATACGCAGTGTTGGGAACTTTTAAAATGTATTCCACTACAGATTACAGAAGACATGCCCTCAAATGTATTTTGTAATGTATTCCTTTACGTTACTCAATGACAGTAACGTATTCTGAATATTTTGGTTTACTTTTTTACAACTACATGAATGTACTATTGCTGTGTGATTACTGAAGAATACTTGCCATCCGATTGTTAAGTGATGACGTGACGAATCCTACTTCCGGGCCTAAAGTAGTCTGCGTTTAATATGGCTTTTGTGTTGTTAACATGTTTAATGTTATGTATTTTCTTTTATTTAATCTCAAAAAGCTCCTAAAACAGTCAGTGATCACTGTTGACCTCCCTCGGCTTTTATTACCGCTAATCATTTATTTAAGCTCAGTTTTTAAAATCTTAGGATGTAACTACAGCCCAGCCCATGCAGCAGTATATGAATGACTAACCTCGTATTATGGATGGATTATCTCAGTTGTTCTCCTGGCTGAAGTTTGGTCCTTTTACAGCATCCTGCCATGCGATTACATTTGTTCCTGACCACCGAGAATACTCACGTTAACTTTTATCGAGTGGAAAAAAAGTTAGCTTGTTTATATTATGCTAACATAGCTGTGTCGCTAGCGGTCACGTAGCACATCATTAAATACCAGCTAGCCCAACTTCAGTAACCCTACAAACGTCACTGCTGTTTAGTTTTCTGTCTTCATTTATGTTGGAAATGATAACAGAGCTGTACGTTTTAATTTGTTTCCAAAACCCAGCAGTCAGGACATGCTATATTGTATTTAGATAGAAAATTAGCGAGCTAACTCCCTGCTAACTTCTAACTCCGTTAAATGTCATAAATTCCGTTTTCATGGATGCCTGGATGTTAAATTCAATTGTTACACCTGGTAGAGCAGAACGCTGATCATTTTATTAAAGATGAAAGACTTTAGACAGTTTTTCAACTCTCAGTAATGCCATAGTGATCGTTTGATATATGGACCTGCAGCGGAGTTTAGGTCCAGACACGGCTAGTGACGTCAGACTGAACAACCGGATACCAATACCAACTAGATTTTTAATTCTTAATATAAAATGAGTAACAGTAGGGTGGACATTAGGTAAGGCTGCAATTTTTGCAGTGATCTCGTATAGAAAACAGGTCCCTGGCTCCGAACTGTAGTAAAGGGACCTCTGACTAATACGTTGGGTTGGTGTTGGGCTCGTAGCCGAAAACTAGCTTTGCTCTGCTGTCTGGGTCAACTTTGCTAGTGAGAGACAGAGAGAGGCGTTGAAAGGCTGCTCCAACAAAATTTACTGTTTCGGAGAAAAACACGAACAAAGTGTATACAGTCGAGTCTTAATAGCTCACTTACAACTGGGCTACACTGCCCATGAAGCTACATTCTTTAGGGCTATGCCTGTAAGACTCTGCCTATTGCCTTCATATTAAATCATTTTTTGAATAATAATTTTTACAAATATTTCGTCACATCATTATGCGGGCCGCAAGTAGAGGTGACATGGGCCGCGAGATTGAGACACAGACATTAGAGCCTCTTAGTGCGTGTTTTACTTGGGTTTCCAAAGGCGTGAAATTACCAAAAATAGAGAGGGCACAGCCTAACATATGAAACAGGAATAAACCGCCGTGTAATCCATTTATTTCAACAAAGTAACTGTATTCTGAATACCACCTTTTTAAACGGTAACTGTAACAGAATACAGTTACTCATATTCTGTATTTTAAATACGTAACGCCGGTGCATGTATTCTGTTACTCCCCAACACTGTTCATAGGTCAGTGTCGTGGTTTAACCAAAAAACATTCCAATGAAAATGGTCAGACAGAAAGACTGGACTGAAATTAAGAAGAAAAAAAAAGCAGCCAATGTCAAAAGAAAAACTTTGACAGAACTCCAGAAAGACTTGAACCCTTGCACTTTTAAAAATTACAAGAAAATCTGGCTCCTTGGAAGGCAAATATAAAGAGATTAGGAGTGGCTCAAGACTTTTGCACACTACTGTTTTTACTATAAAACTTCCAGAGAAAAGCAGAGTTGAGCAGCATGCACTTAATATAATGTATACTTAATCAAATAAAATTTGTATTCCCGTATTTGACATTCACAAAAGCGCTCAGTGGGAAACTACATCACTGCTGGCATCCAACTGCACACGACTCTTAAGATAAATGATGAGACACAATGCAATTGATAGAAGTATCACATGGGAGATCATGGAACAGTTTATCCCCATCTACTCTCCCATCATAGTCATTAGAGAGAAAAGCATAACACTGACCTCAGATCAGTGCTTGGGGACACAATGATCCAACTGCCTGTAACTCAATCTTATTAGAGCGTTAAGTCATTACTGCATGTACACACAGAGGCCTCACAATGCAATTAGCCATTAGCCCATCACACTAACAAAGCACGGCTAATTAGGAGATCACAGGCGCACGGGGAGCTGAACAAAACATATTTAAGACCCCCTCAACGCTCTTATCGAATATCATGTGTCAGGTAATATTTAGATGTTTTTTTCTCGCTTGGCTGTGCCATATCTTTTAATATATTTTCAGCAGTGGCAACTAGATAAGAGATTTTTAAGAAATGGTGATGATGACAATTTCAAAGTCAGTTTCATATAACTTTGTGTTTTCTATATTCACTATTCGTGATAATGACTTCAGTCCATGCAGTTTAAACAGTGGTCTTCCAATACAAACATGCTACAAGAGTCTACAGCTGACATCCTAGAAATTTACATTAGGGAAAAGGTCTGTTGTGTGTGAAATTCTATTCTGATCATCGAAAACACATTTGTTTGTGTGTTTTAGCAGGTCCTGAGCTGGTCAGGCGGCTCTGATTTGTACTCTGTAGCCTGAAGTTGTGGGTTAAGGCAGTGTGTTAGGTGTGTTCCTCTTTTTGAGGGCAAAAGAAGTGGATTACGTTAGGTCAACTCTGGCCAGATCAAAGCAGAAGTCTGACAGGAGCTGAGAAAACTCTGAGGAAAAATATGCTACAGAGCATGCACACACACACACACACACACACACACACACACACACACACACACACACACACACACACACACACACACACACACACACACACATATACAAACACACGCATGCACACTCTGGCAGGACAGCCTGATAGAATGCCAAAGAAACTACTCTTTGAGCTCTCCATAAATTTACTTTGAAGGAGTTCTGACTGAGTAATAGCTTGTATGGAAAATACTGTCACAAGCTAAAACACACTCACACAGACATGCCACGCTCCACAAACACAATCTCAGCGGCCCTTATTTATGAGCGCATTCGAGACAACAGAATTGGAAGGAAACACAGCACCACTGGCATTAATTAAAGAGAATCATATTTTATGAAGCAATTCTCAGGAAGTAAGTGCAGCACTGACCCTCCAGCCCCACCCCAGACAGACAATGTCAAATAAACTAACACATTTAAATTAGGGCATAGACCAGACCAGTCTGGGCTAGGAGCGACATCACCCAACTAGCAACCCGCCTTAGCAACCCATAAGTAGGCCTGTAGTGTTGGCAAGGTTACTAGAGCAAAACTGGGCCTTGTACAATGTCGAAAACACACACATGCACACACACACACACGCACTGGCTGCTGTGGGTATATGTGCCCTGTCACTGTGGTAGGATAAGCTTTTCACAGAGCGACATGCAGACCCTAGACCTGACGAGTGTTAACGTGTGACACTCCGGTATTTCCGTGATATAATTCATGGCCGATTCAGCCAATGAGGACCCTGTTTGAATTCTGGAGCGCCACACGTATTAGTTCCCAGGTCACGGGCCAATAGACAGAGGGAATAAGCTTGAGGCTGCACCAAGATCTCTTACAAACTCAGGCACTACAGCACACTGTACTAGGCTGGACTGGACTGTTGAATGCATGCATTTTGAACAAACGGAAAATCTGATGAATCAAAGCAGATTAAGCCAGCGGGGTAAATCAAAGGAAGAGCAAGTAAAACAAATTGAACTTGGCTATTCAACACAAGAATTGAAGGATTAGAGAGCAAAGCAGAGTGCAGGGCTATACAGAAAACTCAAGAGACCGACAGCTTAAAACAAGCAGAACAGTCATTGTGAATGTACTTAACCTCCACAGGGTAGCTAAATTTGCAAAAAAGACACTTTTAAGAAATAAGTTACAGGGTGTGTTAGTGTGTGTTGAGCGTTTTCAAAGCCAGACATCTACCTGTGTGACATCATCAGACTACTTGAGGCAATGATTCATTTGCAGTGAGGGTTAGGAGAAGATGAAGATTGTTGCTTGAGTGAAGCGGGAACAGGAAAATTTCGAAATAATGCTTTTGATCATTTATGCACATGATACACGTGCATATATGTCACCATAACACAAAAACCTTTTAAATCAGGAATGTGAAATTGCAGACAAAGGCTACATTCAGACTGCAGGCAAAGGTGTTCTGATCTTTGTTGTTTTTCTGCTCAGATTTAGATCTGATTTGTGTGTGGATTTGTGTATGTGTGTGTGTGTGTGCTCGCGTGTGCGTGTGTGCGTGTGTGTCTGCACAACTTGCATGCAGTCCTATCTTTTCAATTCTAATTTTGACCACTCCGCGTTTTGCTAAATTGGATACAAATCTGATTTTTACTTTTACTCAGTCTGGACAGTGAATTTGAAATGACACACTTTTCTACTTCACTGTGTTGGGATGGAGGTACACTGCTATATAGTTTATCAAAAAAAAATATCCTTAATTTTTTTTTGACCAAATCTGTTTCACTGAGGCTATTCACCTCATAATCCCACCATTGCTGGCTTCAACTGCACTTGCAAGAAAAGAAACACGGCAGGGCTCCATTTTTACCTATTTATTGCATCACAAAGAATGTGACATTTAAGCACCACTGCTGAAGAGTTCTGATGAAAAGCAGTGGTTGGAAATGTGGCATTCTTTGTGGTGCAATAAATAGGTAAAACTGGAGCCCTGCAGTGTGCAAGCTGTTGATTTTTTTCCTTTGCTGTATGCCTGTTTTCAACCTAGCACCTGCCCCTTCTTGGCATGGTGCATTTTTCTAGCTTCCACACACTTCTTTTTACAGAAGTGGCGCTGCATCAAAAATGTCAGAACTGAGAAGTCTCTTTCTTCTCATCCTAGCCCTTGTTAACATCTGCTCACAAATTTGCTAGCTTCCACTGCTCATCAGCCTATTAACGATGCTCTAATCGCTGTGTTCAGTGGTCTCTATATTTACAGCAACATTCTGCTTGTAATGCCCTTGGATTTGTTCTTTCTACCATGCAGGTTATTCATACAGGGGTCAAAAACTAATTTAAACAAGCAAAAAAAGAAGAAAAAAAAGAAGAAGAAATGGCAGATGTGAACAAGAAATTCAAACTGAGCACCGAGGCTTGCAGTGTGGAGCCACATCTGGATCCCGACTGGTTTCAGGCTATAAGTGATATGAAGGTGAAGGGAGAACATGCTGAGCAGCACACACAGATGATTTAAAGATTAGGTGATCAACTCAGTATTGACACTCATAGCCATTTCGAGCCAAACCAGTCCAGTCTAGATCAGCATTAACAGCAGACATGTCACCACCATGCTGCCCCTTTTTAAATATTCCAAGTCCTATATCTTAAGGTCTTAAGCTATGCAGAGGGAAGCACAGCGGAACTATGACCATTACTTTGGGGAAAGTGAAGGACATTATGCTATATTACCCAGCAGGCACCAGGTGGTGGCGGTGCAGAGGACACCATGGCAACGCCATGAAAATGCCATGGCAACACCATAGCAACTGTGGCCCCATTTGCTCCCTGGTGGTGTGGTACAGCCCAGACTCACTACAGTGGTGTGGTCGTCAGATACACACTTCAGTCACATCAGTAATAGCAACATTGTTCATTAATTATTTTTTATCAATCAATTAATTGATCATCATCATCAACAATCAGTCAAAAGGAGCAAGAACACAGTATCTACTGGTCTCTGTTTTTTGCTAAGTGAGAGACAGAGTAATGAGCTGATTTAACAAAAAAAAAAAACAAGAAAGTGATCAAAGGAAACAAAAACAAAGGTCAATGGATGGGTTAATTAACAAAGAGATGTGATCACCATGAGATGCGGCTTTAAAAGAGGAGAGGTGGAGAGTGTTCATAGCTTGTTAATAAAAAACAGGAGAAGGAACTGCAGAGGAGAGCAGTAAAAAGCAAAAGAGACAGCAGACTGTGTGGGAGAAACATACTGATGTGTAAAAGCAGCGAATGCCAAAAAAGTCATGTTAGGTAGTACTGTAGAGGAGTGACAGACTGATAGCTATAGTAGATACAGATGAATAGAGAGTTTCGACTTTTACTTGTCTTTTTTGTCACAGGCACTAATGTCTTCACAGTCATATAGGAGGAATCAAAATTCAAAAATGATTTCAGTGTCTAGGATCGCTACAAAGCTAAAACATTTAAAACTATTTCATCTAACACTTCCTCCAAATATACCAAACTTAACTAATATATATATATACCTGTATGTATATATATGTATATATTTATTTGTACATATATATTTCTTTATAGATAAATGATAGAATTCAAATGATAATTGAATACAATAAAATATCTCAGTTAAATCACAGTATAACATGGTACATTCTCAAAAACATAGTATATTTTTAATATATTCTTTTTTTTCTCAGCATAAAATAAAATAAGTAAAACAAAATAAGCCAGAGGGTTTTTAAGAGTCACTTCTGTTCATGCAGTCACAGACTTAAGTATTAGCGCCTCAATAGAAATCAATAATGCTCAATGACATACCAGGTTTAAACCCTGTTGATTGGTTGGAAAGAACCTTGTTCTAGTGTGCAGGAAGCAGTCGCACTGTTGACGTGTTTTCCACTGTTGGGGTGCAGAGTAGAGCGAGCTTGCTATCTCACTGAAAGGTGGCTGTCCTGGGTCCTAAGCATTAGCTAAAACTGAACTACACAACCCTCCCACCACAAATCTTTGAGGTTTCATTCAGCTAAACATGCAATGATTCCGGGGCTTTCCAAAGAATGGGAAACGGCAAAAGCATTTCTCTAAAAACAGCGACAGATTGTTTTTAAAAATTGCCCCACGCAGACTTAGAAAAAAAGCAATCCATGTGCAGATAAAAGGTACAGTCTGGCCTCACTGCAAGGCAAAGGAGTTAAAAAGGGGGATACAAGAAGGTCGACTAACCCTTCGATCTGTGACGACATGCACAAACACAACGCACAGCCCATGACATAGCAGGTCAACCCCCTCCCTCCTTCTAACCCTTATCAACAGCATCCAAAAAAAGAAAAACAAAACGAAAAGCTACAAAGTCTAAAAGTAGGTGTTCTTTTGCTACATCATGTCAAAGCTACATTCAACTACGACAGAAGAAGAGCTGGGCTGTGGCTGGTCTTAGCGTGAGAGATGAGGTGGATTATGAAAATACAGAGTCTATGCACTGCATTATTGGCACAGTTTACACAGTAGATGGCTTTTTGCACAGCTCACAGAAGGTGCAATGCTACACAACACTACCCTCTCTGAAACACATTTTTTAAATAGTCATACTTGTCAGCTACAGCCTGGTGCTTTGGACGTACAGACCTGATCACAATCGTATCTGACCAGGTTAGATGAAATTTGTCCTACCGATAAGAAAATAATTGAACGAATGGAACACCTCTGATTTTTTTACATTTTAAAATAGAGTTAAAACTTGAATGTGTCCGATGCAAAAAGATGTGCTATTGCATCCATGTCACATTGGAGGTGGGAATATTGCTCAGAGTCAAACAGTCATCTGATAATCTTGATAACGCGAGTTATCACTGACTGCATTCAGTGAAGTGTCAGCTAGTGTAGGTGCACCTCAAAACGTTCACAGTATATATATCGTTCAGTCTTATTTGCCAAAAGGAAACAGCCACAGCGGGCAGTTTCCTCAGCACAAGTGTCGTGGTACTTAAACACTGGTTACAGTGGATTTTATTCTCCGTTATAGCAACATGACTTCAACATTAAGTGAATAGTTACACCAACAAAATATGGTACCTGGAGATTGTGCATGCACAAGTGTGGCACACGTGTTTGAAAAAAATATATAATGAGGAATTGTGCTTCTTATAATCCATCACCTACAAACTCTGCCAAGGTACAATAGAGTAGCAACATAAAATCACATCCTAAGAGAGCTTTTTCCAATGCACTGCACTTTTTTTTTTAACTCTCCTCGGCTCCTCAGAATAAATCCTGACTGGCCACTTTCATAAAAGTAATAAAGTTTATAGCTAAACAACCCTTCCTCCGTATCATGTACTTACAACTCCTGCTTCCAACTCCTGCCTCCTGCACAATTGTCTCATAAGCTTATTTGAATATTATGCAGCCATCTAGTGCCAATTACAGATATTGCACCAATCATCCTCTTGATCCACTTCCATGAGGGTGAATTATGCGCAGTTTGCATGTGGAAATAAAAAATGGGATTTCATCTGTGAAGACGGATAACTTGCAAACCAATTTTACTTAAAAGCTCTTCACTTAAATTTGGCACAGCTGTTGAATCATTCCCACTTCCAACACTAGCCACATCCAGCCTCCTCTTTATTAAAACACTAACACAATCAGATATTGATAGAATAAAAAAGAGGGCATGGGGAGAAAAGTCTGAATAAGAAAAGAAAAGACAGACGTGAAAGAAAATCTGCTACATGTCTTTTTTGTTCTTATTGTTATTTCTCTTTTTGATCTCCAGTTTGTTATTCAAATATGCTGATACTCAACTGTGTTCAAGCATTACAAGCTCCAACAGGGAAGAGGAGAAGTTGTTCCTTTTCTCTCTGATTGGTTAAAAGGGTTTCTAGTAAAACATGACATCACGTAGATGGTCCTGGGGTAGAGCTAGATGGGTCTGATGGTGTCATGAGGTCAAAGGGCAAATAAGTAGCACTGTCCTCACTGCCCAGTGAAAGGTGATCAGGCAGACAGTGCATGAGAGAGGTGACTGCATTGCTTTTCATATCATCTGATTTACAAAAGGGAAGAGGAAGGAGTGGTCTCTCCAACACATGACAAGCAGTCCTCCAGTCCAGTTCAAAAGCCAAAAGCCAGACAGGAGAGGAAGCCAGACACAACAACTATTCTGGCATCTTTTTGGAGAAGGTGGGTCTTTCCTCATCCCACCGAGGTGTGTTCTCAAAGCCAGAGGGAGGGAGACGTTTTGAGCATTTTATCTGTGTATGTGTGTGTGTTCGTGCGTGTGTGTGTGTGTGTGTACAAACATGACATCATTACTCACAGGTTGGAGACTACTGTTATCCACAGTTGTGACTCGGGGAGGGGAGGAGAACCGAAGATGACATCACAAAGCTCATTTCTGAGCAGAGAAGAAGTTCTGGGGCTGCTGTCCCCGGAGATGCAGCCTCGCCTTCACTCTCATCATCATCGTGGGAACCATCCAGGCGCACATAGCTCACCCTGGTATGGCGTCTCACTGTCGCCCTCACTAGAACGCGTACGATGGAGCGGGTGGCAGCAGTGTTGCTCTCACACTGGCTCGTGTTAACAATAGAGCTACTGTCCGTATCAGCTCCAGCAGTGGTAGTTGCTAATTGATTACCTGTGGTCACCTGGGCAGCCATATCTCCGACGTCATCCCTGGCTCCAGCTGCCATGGCACCACGGTTCTCAACAGCAGTGGTGCTCGCTCTCACGTCTCCCTCTCTCCTCTCCCCCTGTCATACCTCGCTCTCCAGGCTAGAGAAGTGGGCCGACCCTCGACGTGAGCACAGGCTCTTGGCTTTGAGTGGCAGGTGGGGAGAGTAGAACCTCCGTGGCTGTGGCACAGAGCGCAGTCTCTGATATTGGAGTTTGGCACTGGCTGAAGCCGGAGCCTGGGCCTGGCCTTCCATCCCTACCCCTGCTGGTGGCGAGACAGAGGATGAGGAGGGTGGAGGTGGGATGGGCATCGGGAGGGACGTGGGAGACATGGACGGCTGCTGTGGTGGTGACGGTGAGGGCTGAGGCGGATGGTCTGTGGGCTGTGTGCTAAGGCTGAGGTTAGATTGGCTGCCTGATTTGGCCTGGCTGGAATCGGGTTTGGGGGGCAGCGGCTTAGGACGAGAGACACCGCTGAAGCTGTGGCAGTGGGGGAGAAGCTCTTCCTGGCTATGGGAAAGTGCTGTGGATCCTCTCTTGGAATGGGAGGTGTGTGAGCGGCTGTGGGGATGTGGATAAGGATGGGGTTGGGGGTAAAGGCTACAGGAACACATGGTCGCCCGTGGCGCTTCTTCCTCCCTTTCCCTAGATCGTCCCTTGTTCTTCCCTCCTCCACTCTTCCACTTTTTCTCACCCTTCACAGGAATTTTGTCCATAGACCAGTATCGTCGAGGTGGAGGGAAGGCTGCTGGAGGTGGTGGCCACTGCGAACCCAAACCCCCACTCCCTCCCCCAGAACCCCAACCAACACCTGGTCCCGATCCCCAGAAATCAGCTCCAATCCAGCCTTCTGCTCTAGTTCCTAGTAATGAATCATCTCGACTGTTGACACTGCCCCCTTTCTCTCTGGAGGGGTAGGTACCAAAGAACCAGCCTCCTCCTCCTATGCCCCCTATCCCAGTGACACTTCCCCCTGAACCTCCCTCCCAGTATCTTTCAAAACGGCCAAACTCCCCCGACGAGCCCTCATCTGAGTAACTGTCCTCTGCCCTGGCCCTGTCCCTCTCTGACTCAGAGACGGCCCCCCTACCTGCCCTCCTTCCCCTGCCCTCCACCCGTTCCCTCACTCTATCCCTCTCCTCCTCTTCCTCCTCCTCCTCATCATCATCATCGTCGTCTTCAGAGTCCCACTCATGGAAGGATAGCCCTTCTCTTGTGTGTGCTTTCTCTTTTTCATAACGCATTAACAAAGGACGCCGTTCTCCAAGCCTGCCGCTATCATCTCTATCCATCCCCCCACTTCTTCGCCGCTTAGAGGACGGAAGAAGCGGATGGAGGGATATTGGAGGAGCATTAGAGTCACCTCCTCTTCCATTTACCCAAAATTTGACGGACGCAGGGAGCTTGTTCAGGTTAGGATAGCGCTTACTGGGTGTACGATGCCTTGAATGAGAGTGTGAGGATTTAGGGCGCCTATCCCTGCTTCTTCCACTGTCCTCCTCTTCCCTGTCATTGCCCTCATCTCCTCCTTCTCTTCTACATCTCTCCCTATCTCCTTCCCATGAATCGCGCCCCTTTTCCCCAAATGTGCTCCGATACTGCGCAGAAAATGAAGAGTAGTCTTGTATTCCTCCTTCCCTCTCTCCCTCTGCCTCTCCTTCCCTGTCTGCCTCTATATCACCCTCCTCTGTCTCAGACCGCTTTCCCCCTGTTGATTTCTTCCTTTTCTTTGTTTTAAGGGCCTTCTTCTTCCTCTTTTTTACTTTTCTACGCTTCCTTTCTCTCTCTCGCTCTCTTTCCCTTTCTTCTCGCTTTTTCCTCTTTTTGTTCTTTTTCTTTTTCTTCTTCTCCTTTTCCTTCTCTTTTCTTCTCTTCTTTTCCCTTTTTTGCCGCTCAGCATCTCCACCTGCTCCACTCCTCTCTCTCTCACTCCAGCTTGCCCACCACTCTTGGAGCTGAGACAGTTGGCTCCCACCTCTTTCTCTCCCTCGTTCCCTTTCTCTGTCACCCCAGGACGTGCGTGGTTTCCTGGGGGGTATGGGTGGTGGCAGGCGGCCGTGACTGAGAGAACGAGGCCGGATGATTGAGCGCTCCCTCTCTCTTCCCCTCCCAAGGAGGAGGCTTGACTCTTCTGTCAGCTCCTCATCGTCATCATCATCCTCTCCATCTATTCCTCCAGTTCTGTCCCGTGTGCTCCTGGAGGAGCTGTAAGAGTAAGTAGGAGAGGTGGAGCGAGAAGATGAGGCAGATGACGACGTGGATGTGGATGATGTGGTTGACGAAGAGGACGAGGATGTATAGTGCAAGGATGCAGAGGGAGAAGGAGGGGTATAGGAGGGGCTGAGGGGTACCGGTACAGGAAGTGAGAGTGGGGGAGAGAGGGGGCGTGCCCTCCTCCCTACTCCCTCCCTCACACCATCTCGTGCTCCTCCCCTCCGCCCTAGGGGCAGAATGTTCTCATATAGTGGACCCCCGGACTCTTTGGGCTTCTTGGGCCTTCGTTTCCTCAAGAAGGATGAGGGGAGAGGGGGGGAGGGGTGTGGCAGCGGGGGTGTAGGAGGTAGAGGTGCCTGACTCTTAGGAGGCAGTCTGGGAGTGCCCAGAGGTTTAACAGCCCCTTTCCCCTGACCCCCGCTGCCACCTCCTACCACCTTCTTCCCCACCCCATGGTCGATGCCCTTCTCTGAGTAGAAGGCCACACTGGCTGGAGGGGGCTGAGGGTGGCCCCTGGGCATAGTCTTGGGGGTCTGGGACCCTGCCTGCTGCTCCATGCAGGGCCCCAGTCCCTCAGGGTCAATGGGACCATAGTAACGCTTATAACCATCAAGTCCCCCAGCCCCTCCAGCAGTGGAAGCCCAGTTTGGTGGGACTTTCTGAGCAAAGGGTCCCATGTCACTGATACCCCCCCTTACAGCCATTGGGTTGGTGGCTGTAGCAGATTTGGGCAGCCTCCAACGATCCACCACAGCCAGTCTGCGGTCTGGTCGTGGCAGGAAGGTGGAGCAAGGTAGGGGCGCACCAGCTATCGGTGTGTTAGCTGGACCCAGTGCTGTCCCAGAATGCACCACGGTGGGAGGAGAGCCCGGTAGAGGTGTTTTGTACACGGGCTGCGGTTGCTGCGGTTGCGGTTGTTGCTGCTGTTGCGCCATTGCAATTGCTGGGTTGGTCAAAGACGTTGAGACAACATGTGACTGTGACGGAACTGTAACCATTGCTGTGTGGTGATGCGTTGGCAGACTTTTAGCTCCACCTGTTGCTGTTTCATCCTCAAAGCTACAGCAGCTGTACATGCCCTAAGACAAAGAGAGAACAAATACAAAACTAGTCACTTAAAAGGCTAAAGAATCAAATGTATTCTCCCAAATAAATATCAGGACATAATTAATTAAATCTTGCTTTGAAGAGGGAATAAATGTAAGTATATTAGGGATGTAACAGTTTTTTAAATTCACGGTTTGTTTCATACCTCCTCACCTGAAGCATCTTTAAACATTTAAGCTGTCACTAGATTAGCAATGCTTTAATCAGGTATTAAACGCCACAGCTCCACATGGCTAATTAGCATTCCATTCAACACCCAGATAAGCTATTTCTCAATTCTTATTGTACCAACATGCTTGCCACAACACCGCAAAAATATGTTAAACTGTTAACTGTGAATTTCACCAGAAAGCTTGGCTAACATTCCAATAGCTAACAGCTGGTAGCTTAGCAGCTCATTGATCAAGTGAGCGTTCCATTTCTCCACCATGGCTGTCACAAAAGCCTCCTGGGGGTAGCCTGTCCCATAACCCACTTCAGCGTTTACATCCACGCTCTGCATTCCACTTTTACATTGCTTCTTTTCAGTGTCTTATCATGCCGCTATAATAGCAATAAAGCTCCCCTCCAATGTCACTTGACTAGAGTGCTGTTAATCTTATAATGCCCAACACCACTGGATAACAGCATGGACAGATCCAGGCAGAATGGAAATGACTACATTTGCTCAAGTACTTTACTAAAGGTTTATTGTAATTGTACTTAACTATTTCTATGTTATGCTACTTTCTGCTTTTACTCTACTATATTTTGGATCCAAATAGTTTACTTTGTAGTTCATATCATTTATTTTAAACCTTTAGTTTCTTATTATTTTGCAAATCAATTGCAATTTTACATCAGCCATATTAAGTAAGTTCAATCATATATAAAAGTAATTAAAATCATCAGCAGTTGGAAAATCAGTGAGATATATACACACATAAATGATCAATAAATGTGATCCAGTAATACATATATAGATACATATGTAGTAATCTGAAAAGTGCCATTCTACATAATGAGCTTTACTACTTTCAGTACTTTCGATATATTTTGATTATAAAACTTAAGTAGGATTATAACTTTTATTAATAAAAGTCTTAATACTTTTTCCCACATTTTGCAAAACAATTATCTAACACAAAATTATATTTTAAAACTTGTGCATCATCACTTTTCACTTAACAAATCTGTAATTGCACACAGGGGTGCAGTCTGAAAATCATGCCCAGTGTTTTCTGTGCCAATTTGCTACACTGATTTTATTTCTGATTAAATATTCTAATTTGCTTTTGCTGCTTTACTCTAAAATCCTGGAAATGCTCCTGTGGGTGAGGACCTCAAGAACGATGGCAGTTTACATTGCAAACTGTTTGACTAAACCCCCTAAAAGTGACAGCTACAAAAGTTACAAAAGGCACAGTATTTTACTGTATATGTAGCTTACATTAAAGATAATGAAGGAGCGAGGAAGAGCAGAACAGAATAAGAATGGAGCGCGTAAGAATAAAACGCTATCCATAAACTTACGGTGTTTTAAAGAAATGCAAATTTGCCGTTTTCAGTTTTACATTCATTACTATTTATAAGTACAGCTGTGCGCAGCACGGTTAATAAAATGCATTCATAAATGCATAAACTGAGACCACAGTAGTGGGAAATGGATAATTTGTCAGTGAAGCTACAATAATTACATACATGGAGTCGGTTGTTTCTGTCAAGGTCACTGTCAGAGGAAGAGGATATCCAGTATGTGAGCAGAATTGAATTTCAATTAATCTCCTGAATTGACAGAGGGGAATTGAAATGACCCCAAAGCTCACAATTTCTAACACTCACGCTTAGTAACAGGAAAGGTCACACACAGGATCATGCTTACACATGTGTGTTCAGATGGTGACAAGCACAGCCTTCTGTCTACCATCATGTTGCCAGATTTAGCACAAAAAGAGGTTTTCAGGGTGAAAATGGCCGTCGACACATGGACATAAAACACATTGACAGCCAGAATGTCTTCAAAACAGTGAGAAATTTAACATGTTTGCACATTAAGAAAAAACCCAACACACGAAGGGGAAAACACTTACCCTGCTGATTGCCAAGAGAAAGTCCAATTTTCCAGAACTAGTGGCCATGCAGTGGCGCAGCTTCCAGTACACTAAGTGTTCCCAGGCAAACACCAGCAGGCTGAGGCCCATAGCCACCAGCAGCATGTAGAAGACCCCAGCCATGTTGTCAATGTCCAGTTTACTGCTCATCACCTCAATTTTGTCATTATGGCAGATACCTGACAGCCAGAGGCGCTCCAGCATCTCAATCTCATCTGGAAGGGAAGGATGAGGATAAAGGATAGAAGAGAAGGGGGGTAGCGAGTGAAAGTAGAGGGAATGAAGGGAAAGAGACAATAGGATTTTAGTTAGTTTAAGGAGACAGACAGACAGACAGACAGACAGACAGACAGACAGACAGACAGACAGACAGACAGACAGATAGATAGATAGATAGATAGATAGATAGATAGATAGATAGATAGATAGATAGATAGATAGATAGATAGATAGATAGATAGATAGATAGATAGATAGATAGATAGATAGATAGATAGATAGATAAGCACTGAAGTACAGGTCTGTAGGCTTGTTTTTTGCCCATTATCCAAGGTGACACTTCAAGGTCAGAGGTCAGCAATACAAAGAACAGAGTCCAAAACAACAAAGAGAAAGGGGACTGAGACAGAGAGGGGGAGAGGGTCCAAAACAATGAAGAAGCACTGAGAAGCAAAATGGCATCGACAACCTAATCTCAACATTGTAACCCAGAGTAAATGAGGAGAAGAGAAGAGAGACCAGGAGCCACAGTGAGATGGCTGGATAGGTTGAGCGAGCATGGAAAAGTGTAAGAGCGGTAATGAGGGAGCCTTAGAAAGAGAGAGGAGGAACGGCATTCTCTCTCCGTCCACGAACGTGTCAGGGAGAATGAGACAGACAGAGTTAGAGAGGGCTGCAAGAAGGAAAACAGAGATGGAGGGCTGTGTGAGATTGTGTCATCATGACAAACAGTGGAACGCTCCTCAGCTTGAAGAGGATGGGAGGAGAGAAAAAGAGGAAAAATGTGAAGAGAGAGATTTGATAGAAAATGGCAGAGATGGGGAGAGAAGATCATAATCAGTTAATTGTGCTGGAGGGATGGTCAGGATCCTCACCCAGGTGGTAAGCTCTGGGGGTTTTAAGATCCCCATCTAATAACCAACCGAGAACCAACTTTTTACCCATAACTATATCTTTTCTTAACAAATCTGAGTTTCCAGGCTAAATGTGTGACTGGCTACAGGGGTTACTGGTGTAACCATAGTGCTGATCATTTACAAGATGCGGCGCATGATTCATGTTAGAGTTATATCATGACTAACAGAAGTCATAATGAGAGCTTTCTGTCGCACTAATAACAACGGCCCGATGAGCAGTGCTGCGATAACCAGGTATGAAGTTGCCTTCACTGCACACTGCACTCTCTGAACTATTTCAAATGAAAAGCAAGAGCAGAGTTTAAAAGCTGACAAGTCACACATCTAGTCGTAACACTGCACTTCTCTTCGAAAACTCAACCTTTTGCCTTTTCATTTGTGCCATCATTAGCCCTGCTCGCGTAGCTTAGATGAAGCTGATGCAGTCATCTGTGTGAACTGGTTAATGTGTCTCCTGTAGAACATCATCAGCCAACAGGCCGTAGCGTCCAGCTACATCAACAGATGGACACACTGCTACTGCAGCCCGCTGGCAGTTTAAGGTAACAACTCACTGTCTTATCTTATGCTCACACTTTTTTAGACACAATGTCTGTTTTTAACTCTATAATGTAGTCCCCACTGTGGAGAATTCATTGGAATTATTGACCTTCAGTGGCAGTTGTGTGTCCAAACAGGAGCCCGATTTGGAAACATCAAATATCTTACTTGAGGGTGCAGATAAACAGGTAGTCCCACAAGTGTCCTGTACTTCACAAGTCTCAGCTGAATGCTTTCTCCGATCTCTCGCTCTCATTTCCTGGCTCCGCTGCCATTTGACTCCGAGTGATTCATCTTGTGCTTCTTCGTCTCCCTCATGAATTGGACTCTTTTTTCAATGTGCATGTTTCTTCTCTCCCTTAGACCTTTATGATGGCGGTTGTCTCTGCCTCTAAGTCACAGCCAGCTCAGGTCTGCCAAATCTGACAGGTGTGTCAAATCCACACTTTACCTATGTCGTTTCTGGCAGGTCAGGTCAGGTAGAGCTGGCGAGACTGCAAACACGGAGCTGGCAGCGCACCACAAAGACATTATTTAATAAGAGAAAAACGTATTTGTGTGTGTGTGTCTAAGTGTGTGGGCGAGTGTGCATATGTAAATGTGCAAGTGTACATTTGCATTTTGCACTGTGCCAGATGGGGCATCATGCCAGACATGTCCAGAGACACTGAGCTCCACAGCTGTTGAGCAGCAAACCATGACCCGTACAATCCCATGCTTTTATCGCAACATGACAAACCTCTCTGCATTCATTGCAAGATTTCTGGGGGGAAAAAAATTAAAAATCTGCCAGCCAAGAGCTAAAAACCCAGCTTCTCACATTTTTAATATCTACTCACTGAATAATATATTATTAGAATCAAAATCATGATACTATGCAAAATACAGGAGTGGATCTGATAAGAAGGGGAAAGGGAAATCTTGTTACTCAGCAGTTTTGATTTATCACGAAAAAACGTTGTAGTGAGATCAATGGACCAGCTCTTAAAGCTGTGGTATGAATCACAAGAGGTGACAACAAGGAGAACAATGTGCTCACATTGGAGAAAGCAGTGGAAAGTATCTCGGGTGCTCTGCTATCCTCTAATTCAGTTGTAAAAAAAATGATAGCACTCAAACACAGCATGGTACAATAATGATGTAACACTGTGACACGACTTAGCCCCGCTGAAGGTGCGACGCTGAGTCCTTGAGCCGCAGGGCGATTGTTGAGATGCAGCCTTTGAGGGCACGCTGAATGCGAGCCCCCCAACCCCCCACCCCCTGCTGCTCTCCGCATCCAAACAAACTAATCCTCTTCCTTAGTAATCCACTCCAATAATGCCTTCCTACAACTACAATTCTCAACATTCAACACCACCCTGTAACTAGATCCATCCAGCGTGCACAGCTGTTAAGGGTTTGTGCTACAATGAACATAAGCAAGGACAAGGAAATCTATCAAGAATTAAAAGAAATGACAAACACTGCATGTCAAGGCTGTCTGGGCTCCCTATTTTTCTAGCTAACACACACACACACACACACACACTCGCATCCTTTTCCAGGTCCAGCTATTCAGCTCCAGACGCCAGTCTTATTTAATAGATCTTGGCACCAAATTGGCATTATCAGTGTGTAAGCAGCTAAAGCGTCTGCATGCCAGAAACAGCTAAAGGGCTTTGTCCGCCACGCCATAAGCAAAGCTGATTTAAAACACGAGAAAAAGCCAAACAAGCGGCATCCGACTGAGACAATAAACGTGTGTGGCGGACTGTGTAAAATGACAATCAAGCATTAGTGTACCGACGACTAAAAACAGATTCTCATGTGCTAATCACGAGTGTGTAAAGTAGACAAAGCGCACTAATAACATCTCTATTTAATGATAGTTGTTTTTTATACCTCGTTTTACTTTCCTATTCAGAGCATTTTCAGGTGTTTCTTTTCACTTTTTTGCCACACTTCCTCACTTTGTATGTCAGTTTCAGCTAATCTGCAATAGGTATAAATCTGTCACCACCACACAAGTTGTGACTTTCTTTTTTTTTTTTTTTTTACAACAGTGACTCACACAAGTAAATCTTTTTTTTTTCTGTTAGCTTTTCAAACAGGGAGAAAAGGAAAGCCAGAGAAATTCAGACAGGTTTGTACGAGAGTAGCGAGACAGTGGGGGAGGCAGACATCAACACAATCAAGTCATTTTTGCTAAGAAACAAACAAACAAAACAATTTTCTTCTTGCTCTGTTGTTTCTCCTCCTCTCCTCTGGCCAATAAAGAGATGTGCAAACCTCTTTAAAAGTGCCATCGGCCCTCTCCTACGCACTCTTATTCCCTGTGTCACAATCAAAACACCTTAGAGCCTTCAGCCTCTCCACACACCTTACACTCCCCCCGTCCACCACTCCACATCCTCTCATTCATCTACCCCCTGGGTCCTCCATCCACCCCACACTCTTGTGCTACTCTGTGGCTCGTTTCTCTATCCTTTTCATTTTTACTGTAACCTTCTCTTTGCTCCTGCATTGTCCTAATTATTTTCATCTGAACCCCTCCCCTCCTCACAGTCCTCACCATCTCCCACCAGCTGCAGCAGGGCCAGGTCAAGAGGACGTTTCCAGCGTGAGTTTTTGTGCAGGGCGATACCGTAGCCTGTGGTGGCAAAAACCTTCCCCGAGCCTATGGTCATCACCTTGAAAGAGAGGACAACGAGCAGAACTTGAGAAACCCACCGAGGTGAATGCATGCCGCATGCACATACGTGTGAGTAAAAAGTCCTCACCTTACAACCTTCGTCCTTCCGAGCCATATAGTTCAGTACTGCAGCGTCATAAATAAAGGCATCCAGTTTCCTGTAAAGGGATGAAGGGAGAATTCATTCATCATTTAATGGGAGACAAGAGCAAAGGGATGGAGAGACTGACTGAGGCAAGAGAGGGGATATAAAGGTATAGCGCCGCAATGTACCTGGGAAGGGAGTTAGGGTGCAAAAATATATAGCAGACAGGTGCACAGAATGATAGAGAGGGCATAAAAAGTTAAATCATGACAAGAAAAGGGAAGAAGAGTGGAATAGTAAAGCAGGTTCGGCGGAAAGAGTGAAAACACAAGGAGAATAAAATAAGGCAGAGATCAGGAAAAGATGTGTGGGTAAGAGGGAGCGGGATGGTGGTGGAGGCAGCGGAGGGGACGAGGAGGATGGGGATTTATACGGTGCGGAGAGCGTTGTGACAGGGAGTGAGAGAGAGGGGGGAGAGATTTACACACTTCAGACATGGGATAGAGCTAGAGAGTGATGAGGATTATAAAGTTTAAATACAGACACACTGAGAAAGCACACTGGGAGGGGAAAGAATGGACCAAAAAAAAAAAGGAGGAGAAAGAAAAGACATGGCGACATAGGAGGGCAGATGAAGAGGAGAAGGGAAAGATAAGTACCGAGGAGCAGAAGAGAAAGCTGCTGGAGAAAAGCAGGTGTTCCTCATTCTTTTGCATGTTAACACTGAGTTATAATTGTGGTGTCAAGGCAAGATTCAGTGGGGGCTGATGGGGGAGGGGGGGTGACAGAAGCTTAGGATAAAGTAAACTGGGATTATCCAACACATGACGGGTGATAGAGATTCTACTAGAAACTGAAGAGGGAAATGCTGTTTGCACTGCGTGCGTGGGTGGAGATAGCGGCAAAGGTGGAGAGAGAAAGGGAAAGAGTAAAGGTGAGAGACTCTTTGCGGGAAAGCATGAAGTGTGACAAAAGATGTGAAACGTTAGCTGGAGTTGAAAAGAATGAGTGTGTGATGGCCTGCTGGTGTGAGACTGAGAACATTAAAAACCCGGAGCAAACAGTGACAGCGGGCCACATCTGCTGTCGTTCATTGCTGCAACTATTTCCATTCCGTCCGACGCAAACAAACGTGCCAGAGGCGTTTCAAACACACGGATTTGTTGAATGTCAACTGCAGCTTCCCAGGTCAAGGAGGAACCTGCATTTATGCAAACGCAGGCCACTGATTCCAGCTCAAACTCCCATCAGCTGATAGCACAGCTGTTTGGCCTGCTGCACATCTCACTGGCAAATTTGGGACACGCTATCTGAGATGCTTCAACCTGCACAGAAGTGCTGCTTTCTCTGCAAACCACTTTGCAAACCACCTCCTCCATTTCATGCCACTCGTGACATTCTGAATTAATAAATGTCATCCATGGCTACTGATGCCTGTTTTGCTCTGTAAAGGATCTTGCTGCTGGTCTCCTGCCTTCCATGCTTTCTATGATCCTGACATAACATTAACTAAAAGATTTCACTAATTGGAGAAAAAAAAGCTTGGTTTGTTTTTTATCGTCTTGAGGAAACAAACTGATTTGGCCTTTTTTTTTTGTGAGATTTAAAGATAAACAACAGCTGCTGAATATCCCATGTGGTAGAATATTTTCATTATATAATATATATCTAAGCTTAATCTAAGTGCAGTGAAAAAGATCGAGAAAATCAAGTTAAGTATACCGGGCAAGTATTTACCCCCTTCATCTTTGCTTATTTTTTGCATATTTAGCATATTTAAATGTTTCAGAGCATCCAACTCATTTTAATTTTAGACAATATTTAGCACAATATCACATTAGACAAAGATAACCTGAATAAACACAAAATGGAGGTTTTCATTTATTAAGGGAAAAAAGCCATCCAAGTCTACCTGGCCCTGTGTGAAAAAGTAATTGCCTCCTAAACCTGATAACTGGTTGTGCCACCTTTGGCAGCAAGAAATGCAATCAAGAGTTTGCGATAACTGGCAATGAGTCTTTCACTTCACTGTGGAGGAACGTTGGCCCACTCTTCTTTATAGAAGTGTTTTCATTCAGCCACACTGGAAGGATTTAAGGTTGTGCCAAAGCATCTCAATCTGATTTAAGTCTGGACTTTGACTGGGCCACAACAAAACCTTTTTCTGAGGTATTCAGAGGTTGATTTGCTAGTGTGTTTCCCATTATTCTCCTGCTGCATAATCTAAGTGTGCCTTATATTTTCCTTCAGGATTTTGTGGTTCTTTCAATGACAGCAAGTCGTCCTGAAGCAACAAAGCAGCCTCAGACCATCACACTCCCACCACCATGCCTGAATGTTGGTGTGATGTTCTTTTTATGAAATGCTGTGTTAGTTTTACACCAGATATAACAGGATACAAGCCTTCCAGAAAGTTTAACTTTTTCTTCATCAGTCCACAGAATATTTTTCAAACAGTAGTTTTTGCTAGGATCTCTCACACAGATGCCATTTTTCACCATTGAAGCTTTACCACCATTCCAGGTTTTCTCCATTTGTGGATAATGGCTCTCACTGTGGTTCGCAGTGGTTAGAAATGGTGGTGCAATCCTTTACAGACTGATAGATGTCAGTGACTTTGTTTCCCAGCTGTTTCTTTAGATTGTGACACAGTGCTTTTTTGAATCGGAGAAAAAAGTGATTCAAACCTGCCTGAGCTTCTGTGGAAAAGTAATTTCCTCCCTTGTTAAATTATAAAAATAGCTGTGATTAACCACATATTTAGAAAGCTGGATTGGATTTCACTAGCCACACCCAGGCCTGATAACTGCTAGACCTGTTGAATCAAGAAATCCTTTAAGTTCAGCCTCTCTGACAAAATGAGGTAGGCTGAAAAATCACTTAAGAAATTAAATCTTTATTCAAAAACTGAATTTTGCATCGACTTGGGTTGTCTTTGCCCATATTAAACTTTGTCTGATGATCTCAAATATGTAGTGTGACAAATATACAATATACATGTTGGCCCAGTGGATGTCACTTCACAAAACGAAGGCTCTGGGTTCCAGTCTGCTTGTTGAGTGGGGTATCTGCACATGTGCGGGTTTTCTTAAGGTACTCTGGTTTCCTTTTACAGCCCAAAGACAAGCATGTGAGTGATTTTTAATTGGCTGCAGGTGTGGATGTGTCGTTCCACGTTAACCCTGTGATGGACAGGCTGCGCACCTCCTTTTACCCAAAGTCCCTGCTACTCTATTTAGATAGGCAGTTACGGATGGATGAAGGAGTGAGAGAGGAGTGGAGTAAGACAAAGGTAAAGGTTCATGGCAGACAGACCCGGTTTTGAGGTTCAGTATGGCATCCTCCACTCCTTTCTGGTTGTATTTTCCCATGTACTGGTGCATGTCTGGGTAGTTGGAGCGGATGTTTTTTTCTGTGCTACCGTTGGGCACCGTGCCAAACTTCAGAGGTGGGTACTGCTCCTCGGGATGCTGAAACTAGCAGAGCAAAGGGAGACGAGGGAGGGAGACGAAAGGGGCATGAGACACACCAGGCTGTGCACCAATCTGTCTGACCTATTTCTGTCCACTCTCCAGACTAACTTACAACACTCCATGCACAGTCAAATCTTTGAAAAGAGAGCAGTCTGTGGACTTAAATTAGTATTTAGGACTGTCTTTTAAGTATTCGAGAACTGTGGTAATTGAGTTCTGTTAAATGAGATTTTATTCATTTCTAAATTCCTGTGCTTTAATCAATTTAACATTCAAATGCATGGGATTTAGCTCACTCTAAGACTTTAATTCTCCTTCTGCTTTTTCTGCTTAATCAGTATTCAAGCCATGAAGTACCTTCTTGTCCGAGAGGCCTGACACTGTGTCAATGTACTCCTCCTGGATCATGAAGGCAGCCAGGTTAGCAGTGTAGGAGGCCAGAAAAATGACAGCAAAGAAGGCCCAAATCAGCACCATGATCTTGCTTGTGGTTCCTCTTGGGTTCTCCACTGGCACAGAGTTGTTAAAGACAATGGCCCACAAAAGCCAGACAGACTTTCCTATAGTGAAAGTAGACCCTCCAGCCTCTGTCCAGAAAGATAAGGAAGAAAAGAAGAAATTAAAAAGAAGATCTTTCAGTTTAAAAAGAGCAGTTGTAACACTATATTTACTTCTAGGAAGTGATCCAGCCAGTACTCAGCACAAGTGTATTCACAGGCATCTGTAAATGACGTGGCTGACTCAGATTAAACGCGTCTGAATGAAAAACAGCCTCGGAGCATATGAAAAAGGAAACCTTGCAGATTTTCTTTTGACAACAAACCTCATAAGGTGGCGCCTATACGTTACGTAGATGGCAGATATCAATTCATTTGCTACACGATCAAACAAACCACCTGGTGCAAAAACACTATTCAAAAGGACTCAAACACTCCTGCCTTTACACAGCGGGAATAAAGGAGGCAGGAAGAAGAGAGGCGAGAGTGAATAAGAGGGATATATGGGAGGATGACAGAGGAGTAAATTTATGTAGAACACAGCAATCATGCAGTAAAAGAGGCGAGCCAGGCTGGGTATTGGACCAAGGCATCAGGCATACTGAATATCACAGGGGTACAAACTATGCTGCTGAATAATAAATGGCTTCTTCGGTATTGAGAATACTTGGAAGGAGTTCAGTATACTGTAGGTATAATTTCCTCTTTGCTACACTCACAGCTAAAGATTCATGGCAGCTGATTCAAAATACACATCGATTTTTTCCCCATCTAATGCAACAGCTAACTAACGAGACAGCGAAAAACAAAAAAAACAATCAGATGCTTTCATAAGATCATTGTGACTAAGATTTTTTTTTTTTTTTGAACCAGTTTTCCAGGAGTGTGTTTAATGTTTCTTCTTTTGATCCATTTGGCAACAGTGATGGACTTCACAGAGATGCATTAAACACAGACAGCTTGGACTCATCACTCACTCTTGCCGGTCTGGAGACTGCGGTTGTAGCCTACGGGGCTGAAGAACTCAAAAATAAAGACAGTCACAGCCACGACGGTCAGGCACATGACAAACATCATCACCCACACCGCTGGACTGTAGGGCTCTGTGGAAAAAAACAAAAAGATGCACTTTTTTGTACTCTTATTGCATTATTAAATTACTGTAACTGTCATTATCAGTATAAGAAACAAGAATGTTTCATAAATCTAGCCCATAATGGAGACTATATATGCAGAGAAATAAAAACCACTGGAGCAAATATATTCTCCAAAAGCCCATAAACACACTCTCTTCTCTTTCTTCTTCTTTTTTTTTTTTTTTACAATCATCTCAATGCAGTCTATAGGCCCATAACACTATTCTCCCGCTGGAGCCTGGAGTCTGCTGACGGAGTGAAAGTAAAAGTTAAGAAGACGTGAACCTAAGAAAAACTAATGGCTAATCTTGATGTAAAGAACTAGCAACCAAAGGCTGGGGCGTGTTATGCAAACTCAGCGCTCCACAATTAGATTAGATTCTGTACATCAGCTACACGCCGCCCACAAACACAGCCTCTTACCTAAGAAAGCTGATGGCGATACAGTCCCATTGCTACGGGAGACCATGACACTGATCCCCGTCTCCACAAAGGGCACGGAGAAATCCACAACTTCTGACCTCTCCTCATTGATAGTCAGCGAGCCAATGGCCATATCCGCCCGCTTGTACACCACCTAAAGGGGGACAAACAGCACCGCTAAGAAATAAATCGGCTGTAATTATGAGTAAATCGTGTACCTGTTACAGCTAGACAAAGCCCATCCTTTTCAGTCCAGAAGGTTTTCAGGTAAGGTGCTGACAAGTCACACCTTGACCCTTTGTACATCATTAAACTTGCCTGCATGAGAAACTCGGTCTTGTACAAATACTGAACACGTGTCTCTTCAGCATCCCTTTAGCATACAAAATGAGTTAGGACGCTTCTCAACCCTGCCACCATCTAGCAAAAACCTGAAAACCGCTGTGTCCGCTGATTGTATGAGTGAAATGTTAATCTACATTAGACATGGCACATTCGCTCTTCAGAGCAAATCAGCAGAAAAATGAAGCGAAGTGGAAAGCAAAGCACCCTCCTCTCAACTTTGCCAAGTCTCTGGATTACCTGATCAAAGAATGGCCGGCTTTGGAACATCTGATCAAAAGACAGACATTAGTTTGAGAAAACAAAATTCGCTTGCCCTTTTGCATGTAAAAAATAGATTCGACAGACGGGCTCAAGTTATAAATGATAGAGCAGGAGAGCGCAGTGGAACTGTTTTGGAACCTGTGACAACTGGCGTTTGGCAAGTTCCCTCTGGGACAAAGATAGAAACAGCAGGGCGCTTCAATGAAACAGCAGCTCCCGTATCGATCTCGGCTGGTGTGTGAGGATGTGTGCATGCTTTTCTGTCTGTCTGTGCATGCTTCTTTTTTTTTTTTTTTCATTTTCTTGCCAGCATCTCTGTATCTTTACTTGATGGTGGATGATGAACTATATTACCACGAAAATATCAAGGACTACCAGCTAGGGGGTATCTGACAGAGTGTGTGTTTGTGTGTGCGCGTTTGTGACTAAGGATGTGTCTCTGCAGATAACACACTGTCGGGACGCGTTTGTAGGAGAGTGAGCTCACTGCATGTGTTACACATTATGCTTGTCCTTCTAATTTGTTTAACCGTGAGTTATTTTCTCTCTAATACAGTATGCGTTCTGTTTTGTGTGTGTGTGTGTGTGTGTGTGTGTGTGTGTGTGTGTGTGTGTGTGTGTGTGTGTGTGTGTGTGTGTGTGTGTGTGTGTGTGTGCACGCCTGCTGCAGTGTGTAATAAATGACAGCTGTCTGATTGCTAGCAGTGGTTAAGTGGCCATAACTCTCACAGCGATTGATGTGACACTTAGCGTTTAACTGGTCACCCAGGACGCGAGACCACACACTGAGGAATGCTACTACTTGACCGAAAATGCAACTCAAATATGCAGAGGCACACACACACACACACATACACCCTTTTCACACATGCACAAGTGATACGGGAGCGACATTGAGAACACATTGCTCACAAAGGCAGACAGGCAGAACCGGGAGCTTCCACGGGCTTACAGACACACACACTCACAAAGACTTGCCTCTCCAATCATGCCGTTCCAAACCCCATCAATTTTCTTCCCATGTTTCCCATTGGTCACTAAGTAAAGATCGTAGGTGAAGCCGACTATTTTGGCCAATCTCTTGAGGATGTCAATGCAGAAACCCTTGCAGCACTGCTTCATTGGAGCCACACCCTCATGGATGGCACTATGAAAAAGACACAGCATAGAGAGTAAAAGATAATAGCAAAAAATAATCATAGTAAAACTTTAAAGGTGAAAATCTTTAAGGAAAGGTAAGGAAAGGAAAGGAAGACAGTTGGATATGGTCACAAAAACGGAGTACTGTGGCCAAGCACTTGTTGACAGGTTTGATCGACCTGTGCAGGATAGGTGCTGTCATTCCTTCAGAAGCTGATGAACCATAAAGCTCCACTATGGTCATATCTGATTCCAGACCCCTGAGTCATTCCACTGATCCTCTGGAGAGCAGTCTGTTATTGATTACGGCCAGGGAGTGAAGAGACCACAGTTTTGATAGGTGACTGATGTCACCTCAATTGGATGGCATCATGAGAGCTTAGGAACTCCATTCCAAACACTAGTAAATAAAGCAGTCTCTAGTACTCCTTTCAATTAGATTACCCTCCGTTATTTCTTTTCCCAAAGTACCACCATCTTTGAAATGAAAGTGTCCAAAAATAAGGTATGGAAAAGATAATCACATCACATACATAATAAAATACGTGAGTTATTTCTTTTACATTTCTCCCTCTTCCTTTCAAGGCTTTCAAACCTGGCATTAAGGGGTCGTCTGCAGGGAACTGAGTCACGGATGCAGGTTCCAGATGCAGGGTCTGCAAGCTCTACAATGACAAATGGCCTTTCTTCCAGTGTGACAACACGCAGGTGCTGGGCATCATCGGGTGGTTTAAGGAATGGCCCGTAGCGGGACCAGGCTGGGTACCGTAACCTCAGCACGCCATTCTCCCACCAGCCTACCTAGGGGAACAGACAAGAGAAACATTAGAGGAAGTGCAGTACTCTAGTGCAAATGACCTTTAGTTGTAATGATAAATAAGCACGTAATCTTTCCCATATAGATTAAAAAGCATTAGAAAAAACTTAGACAGGTCATATTCACATTGTCTCAAGACTTGTTAGAAAGTAATAGCTAAATTAACTTGGATTAATGTTTCAAGTAATTCCAACGAGCGTTTTCCAAATGTGTAACAGAATCAGTTTGTGTAACCATTTTTGGAAACAGAATGTTCACTAATCTCAGAAGATAATTTGGCTCAAACCGCTGCTATCTTTAAGGCTTTTTTCAGGCCCATTTCTGGGGTTGTCTTTTTCACCGATCTGCAAGAAAGTTGGAAGCAAGGGCTGATTTTAATCTTGTATCTGGGCATCTGGTTGAAAGGCTGATAAAAATGTGTGACCTTGGCAGAGAAGCAAGAGGTGTAAGATGGCAGTATTCCAGTTCATTCATGAGTTATCTCAAATTAAGTCTGGATTCTGATTGGCCAGGAGGGTTGAATTAACCTTAACAAGTAACAAAATATTTCAGAGAACTTTGTTAGACTCACTCTCTTTCCCATTTACTTTATAAATTTATGTGTGTCCATGTGCATATAATCTGCATTAGAAATTCAGAGTATTTCTGTTAGGCTGTGTTTTATGCACCTGTGGACGTTTCCCAGTAGCACTGTGAAGTTTTCAGTGTCTGACTGAACACTGTGGCTGTACCTTTCTCTGAAATTCACGACCGAGTTTCATTCCTGTCAGATCATGAATTGTTATTAACTTCCAGTTATTGGTCTGCTTTGCTTCTTTCCTGGACTTTCCCGAGATATCTCTCTGATGTCTAGCTGGCTTGAGGAGGGGCATGGAAAGGACTTCTCATTCAGAAAATACTGTTTATGCAGTTTAAGACGAGATTTAATAATGGTCTGCGCTACAGCTGTTTAAAAAGCTGCTGCTGGTATTTACTAAAGGGGGGCAGTGTTGATTTTCCAACTGAACAGAGATGTTTTTGTGGCTGTCCATGTATTTGTTGTTCTCTTTTAGAGGGCAAAAAATTGGGACTATTCATTGAGGCATAATTAACTGCAAATTATTATTAGATCCCAGTCCCATATATTTGTCGTCCTCAATCATACTGGTAACTTGATCACAGAGGAAGAATCCCAGTACAAGTTACGCACATTGAGGTGCACATATTGGTACACACACACAGCCACGTTGTTTTTAACAGTGAGCAGAGCGGACTGCAGTGTTTTAGGACCAAACGGTCACATTTCCACACACAGACTAATTCACAGTAAAATAGTTTCTGCATGTCTTTTCTCAGCAGTGGTTTTTAGAGCACCTTAATATTTAAAAAACAAACACAAACACAACAAAAAATCATACTGAAATGTTGGTCAAAAATAAGTATTGGCTGAGGGGCTTAGAAATAATATGCCATTTAAAAAAAAAATTTTTTAAAAGAAAGAAATAATACGCTATCTGAAGTTTATAATATTTACCTCCAGACTAAAATAAATGCTCACAATTATGCACGCGGCACAGTAACAGTAACGTAGGTGGCGTTCTTCTTCTGCAGGTCAACAGTTGAGCACATGTGGTAGAGAGGTTTGTAAAAAAAAAAGTTTTTTTTTACAGCAAGAAGCTGAACTCTAGCTGTGTTTTAACAAGATGGCGCCTTTACATTCAGTAGTTTGTGAGAACTACTATTGAAAGAGACTAGTTCATTATAAAAGTGTCTAAAGGCACAGGTGGTACTACAAATATAATTTTATGTGAACACTTACTATAGAGTTTTGATAAAAATGTTGAGAATCTACTGGGTTTTTTCCCCAAGTATTAAAAACAGTCAACAATTCATTTTATATAAAAATGGCTGTAACTGCTAAAAAATTAATGCAAAATGTTTGTAAAACTGTCCCCCTCAGTCCTCCTGTTTCTCCTCGTGCTTGAGTTTCTGTGTCTGTGTTCATGGACGGGACTCATTGCGGTTTGCCTCTGGCTGAACGCACCTGCTGCCAGGAATGGAGTGTTAGTGAAAACAATGAGGAACAACCCGTGCAACTTGCACAGGCCGACTCTCCCTCGCAGAACAGCTCTCAGCTGGCGAGTGCCTTTATTTTGGAGTGAAAGGACATTTCATTTATGCCTGTCCTGTGTGCCCAAAAGACCACGCTCGCAAGTAGTAGTAGGGATACTGGCGAGCGAGCAGTGAAATGGCTCAACCCTACCTCATGTTCAGGCTCATGTTTCCAGCAGAAATCATCTTAAATCATCCTCTCATTCTCTCTGGCAACAACTCAAAACAACTTTGTCTGTCTTCTTGAGGCCCCTCTCACTCCTCTCGAAGTTAGTCACACCTGGTCGAGATGCCATAACCCAAACATAGACTGGAATAAAAACCAGAATGTCTCTTTCAAACATTCGCTTCAGAGTCTCACTATGGGCAACGTTCTCCCAGCGTTGTCCTCAGAAGCCTCTATATCAGGGGTGTCAAACTCCAGTCCTCGAGGGCTGGTGTCCTGAAACTTTTAAACGTGTCCCTGCTGCAACACACCTGAATAAAATTAGTAGGTCATTAGCAAGACTCTATAGGACTCAACTGCATGCTGGCAGCCAAGTTCTATAGAGAACTTGCTGATCACTATCTGTATGTATCACAGTTAATTCACTGTTAATAAATGCACTCGAGTTCACCACTCTAAGTCCTGCGATTGGGTCCACTCTGCCCAGTGTTCTTCACAAAAACCCCTTGAATTAAAGCTCAAAGTCTCCACTTCCATCACATATCGATGGCTGGATCCACTGCTGTGGTTTGCAGAAGTTATCTCTGTCCAACAAATTATGGACCTAACTGTATGTATGCTTGTATGAAGTAATAGAGTACCTATCACAACCAAAGGGCAGAGCATAAAAACGATCTCAGAAAGCCCTTCAACAGAGACATGTTTATTAAATACACTTATATCTGTAGTTTTTGTTAGCTTGGATGTTTTCTGAAATCCTTGTATTACATAAATAGAAAAAAAAGACAGAAAAAACAATCCAATGCAGCAACCACACAAAATAGTGGCACCAGATGATTGCAGCTACAATGAAGATCTGTTTGACAGTCTCAATAAAAACTGAATCTTAAAGGGGGTCATAAAGGTAGCACTTTGTAAAAGGCTGTAATCATATTTACTGTTAATAACTTGGATGCTGCGCTTACTCACTCTGTTTTAGAAAACCGAGCCTTTAATATTCACTGTCATGTGGCCAATCTGTGGTTGTGCAAAGGGTGCAGCTGTTACTCACATATGTTTGTCAAATCAGACATTAAACTAAATAAGAACATTATTCATGGTAATGGTTCTGAGTAGAATGAACCAATTAAAATCCATCTCCTGGCATTGATTAAATCTGCCAAAACTCACCTCTGTTCATTAAAATGACAAATTTCATTTCACCCCTGAAAATAAAGCCTTCATGTCTTAAAATGCCTTAGATGCAACTCTGTGCTTTTAACTTATTTAATTAACATCATTCCTCAGCTAACTGCCTGCAGACCCTCTCCACTCACCCTCTGCATCTGCCTTACAAATTCTCTTATTAAATACATCGTGGTTTACACAGCCAAAGTCCATTTTTTGTTAGAGTTGTTTAGTAGAGTAAAATGTGCTTAATTTATAAATCAGGATGTCCAAAGCACATGTTGTTTCTGTGTTTCAGAGGAAAGACAAAACCAAGGTTTGCATCCAGTTCCAGGAGTACACTACATGATGCTAAGGCTTAGTGTTAAAACTAAACAAGTTTGCAATCACAAATAAAGCATTTTGATGGATTAACTCTTCTTGGGAAGCTTGTTGACGACTTAAGTAACGTTATCCTTACTTCACCTGTCTTTTCTCTGCTACATTCCTTGTGTGTCTGTTGTCTGTTTGTAAAGCAGAGCATAGGAGGAGGACAGGTGAGACACTTGTGGTGAGCAGAAGACTCACACATGCCCTTAATGCCCAGTATCACCCTTCACGATGTCATTTATCAGTTAATATAGTGTCTTTCTGATGTTATACAAACTTTGCTCTGATAAATTAGCCAGATGCAGCAAGTTCACAGGACTGGTTTCGATCGGTTTGTTGCATGTCCAGCCTCAACTCTGACTGGATTTTTTATTTATTTATTTTACTCATGATCCGACTACCAAAAATAAATGAATGACTAAATAAAACACCATATGAACAAGGTTAAAAACTTGACTTCAATCAGAGGTGCCATTAAGTTTCAAATAGAAGGAGGGCTTTACTGAGATGGGGCTAACTGTGCTGAGCTTAAATCCATAGACATTTTGGACATTTAACAGCCTGGAGCCAAAGTTATGCTTTCATTTGACTTTTTTTAATTTAAAAAAAACTGGCCCTAACATTTTATTTTTGTTTTGATAATCTTACATGAAGCTATGAGACCAGATTGTTCTGTCCTCTATCGATCTGAAAATGTCTATCAAGCATCTTTTCACTAGTATCATCGTTGTCTCCTTCTCTTAGCATTATTTATAGCAATGCAGCCGGGATGGACTGGATGCCTCTGCCTGGGTGCCTGGGATATTCACACTTCTTAAGCAGCACAAGGATGAACCACACCCAGGAACAGTGAGTTTATTTGTGAAACTTCCTCTACCGGCCTCTCTTGACAATTCTCGGCGTGATCACCCAATAAAAGTCACATCACAGTGTCGTGACAAGTGAAAAAGACACAACATAATAGAAAGTGCACATGGAAACTGTAAACACATGCACAAACAAGAAGATATGCCGTTAAATGCACACACATACACACACGTGCACACACACACACACACACACACACACACACACACACACACACACACACACACACACACACACACACACACAGTCACATAAAAAAAGATAAGAAATGAAAATGTGAGTGCTTTAGCAGGCCAGTACTGTAAAGTTTGACAGCTTTGTGCCGCCTTCCTGTCTGTATAATGCGAGCACTGGCAGAGAAGAGGAGGCGGTGACAACAATGACTGTATTTCGACAGCACTTCGACCAAGGCTCCACAGCAGACGTTCAATCAAAACACACTCAGGAAACGCAGAGAAAACAGACAAAGCTTATGGGAGAACACATTACTTTCTACAAGAAACATCCCCAAAAGGCAAAAGCGCAAATGTCCGAAAAAGACCAGCCAAAAAACGTAAAAAATGAAAATTGCTGAATATATTCATAAGTTCGGGAACTGGGAGCCACTTTAAACTCAAACCTTCTTCTTTAGCAGTTCTGATTGTCATTAATAAAGGTTCATTCTAGTAATCTGTCTCTCTGTGCTTTTCTCATATGTGAAACGAGCCGCGCAAAAGCTGGACAACCTTCAGTACTAGTCTGCAGTGTTTCAGCGTACTAAGCTGGGTGCTCCCATGCTCTAGGTAATGGTGCAGTCATTGTAAAGAGAACATTAAATATTCAGGGAGAGCCAACAGCGTGGATGTGCATAATAGGCAGATGCAGGCGTCTTATCCTTATTGAGGGTGTGTGTGTGTGTGTGTAATAAGGATTGTGCAAGAAGGGTGTAGGCATACTCTATGCTCTCTCATTTGTGTGCACATATGTAGATGTCTGCATGTGAGCTCTAAGCATGTGTGTATGTGGGCGAGTTTCGCACCCTGCGTTTGCACAGAGTCGAAGGACCAGCGCAGGAGCTTCTAATTGAAAGGGATTTGAGGGATATGGCAGGAGTCAGCATGTTACGACATGCTGAGACTGGACTCTGGTGGGCTGTTAAAACCAGCAGGAGGCTGAGAACCACCAATGTGTGTATTTGTGGTTGTGTGTAAGCGTATGTTGGTGCATTGCTGTTTGTATTTGTGCAGAATTGAATCCAGTCGCAGAATTAATGTTCTGAGATTTTTGTGTCTTTATGCATGTGCAGTGTGGGAAAGAAAGGCAGGTGTGTGTGTGTGTGTGTGAAAATGAGCCTCGCTCTCTCTCCTCTGACACTGACGAGGGGAAAATCCCAGCGCATTAAAGGGAAAACATCCCCAACAGGTGACAAGGCTTCGTATTAAGGATTCCTGAACAAATGCTGTTTTATAGAATATGCATGACACGCCAGGCGTACAGGTGCTCGGTAGATGTGCACACAAAACAATGGTGAGGCTACAATCAGATGCAGATGAAGCCCAGAAACCTTCAGGACTATTTAAGTCTGATTTTCACTTTATTTTAGAAAAAAACAAAAAACAAATCAGCAACTATTAGTCTAAACAACATCAAAAAATCGATTTCTGTGAATGGACAAAGAATAAAGTAAATAAACATGTTTAACTGCATTTTCATTTGAATAAAATTCTCTTATAGTTCTACTTATTTTCTCTTATACATATATAAATTTACACATATATAAACACTATTAGGATTGCTCTAAACAGTCAATTTCTTCTACTCTAGAACCTGGATGACATTAAAGATTGAGGATATTTTAATTACACTCCTGTCGGGCACACAGTTCTAGTCTAACTTGAAAAGTTTGTTCACCGCTCTGAAGTACTCATGAGTTTTGGAGGTTAAGCAAAAAAAATAAATAAATAAAAAAAATAATTCATCAGCTAGAATACTTTACATTTAACTTAAGATGTCGTTTCTTTTTTTAAGGCCATCAACAGACAAAAGTTGCACAGACTGTATACTGAGCTTTGTTTGTTCACAAAGCTCAGTATACAGCTGGATTTTAGCTTCATTAAAGATAAAAGACAAAGCGTTTCATCTAGGGGAATAGTGAGTGAGAATGGCGAGATATAATTAACATATCACTGAAATGTTGATCTTAATGATCATACTGAATAGCCTGTTAATATACTTTCTGTAAAAACAATGGGAATATTTCAGTGTAGCTTTACTGAACCTTATAATTCTGATAATTCCATAATTGCAGCTGTTACTACGTGTATAAAAATGTTCAATCTCAAGTATGATCGTATGCAGACACATAGAAACATCAGTCATCAGCTACATACACTCACTATCCACTTTATTAGGGTACACTAGCTCAACAACTCCTGCAAATATCTAATCAGCCAATCACATGACAGTATCTCAGTGCATTTAGGGACGTAGGCATGGTCGAGACGACCTGCTGAAATTTAAACTAAGCATCAGAATGAGGAAGAAAAGTGACTTGAGTGACTTTGAATGTGTCATGGTTGTTGGTGCCAGAAAGGCTGGTGAGCAGAAACTGCTCATCTACTGGGATTTCCCACACAAACATCTCTAGGGTTTACAGAGAATAGTCCAAAAAAAGAGAAAATATATCCAGTGAGCAGCAGTTCTCTGGGTGAAAATACCTCGTTGATGCCAGAGGTCAGAGGAGAATGGCCAAACTGCTTCGGGCTAATAGGAAGGCAACAGTAACTCAAGTACCTACTTGCTACAACCAAAATATGCAGAACAGCACATCTGAAGATACAACAGACTGAACCTTGGAGCAGATGGGCTACAGCAGCAGAAGACCACTCCTGTCAGCTAACAACAGGAAAGTGACGCTACAATTTACACATTCTCATCAAAATTAGACAATAGAAGACTGCTCTGATGAGTTTTGATTGCCACGTTTGGGTGGTAGCGTCACAATTTGGCATAAACAACATGAAAGCATTGGACCCATCCTGCCTTGTACCAATGGTTCAGGCCTTTGGTGGTGTGAGAATATAGGGGATACTCTCTTGGCAAGGGTTGGACGCCAACTGAGGATCATTTAAACACCACAGCCTACCTGAGTATTGTTGCTGACCATGGGGAGCACAGTGTGCCCATCTTCTGATAACAAGCTACGTCCCAAAGCTTAAATAATCTCCAAAGTAGATTCTTGAATATGACGATCTCAATCCAATAGGAATGTGAGCTCATGAATGCACATCCAATCTGCAGCAACATCATCATAACATGAAGCAAAATCTCAGAGAAATGGTTCCAGCACTTTGATGAATCTATGCCACAAAGTATTAAAACAGTTCAAGAGCCAACACACCTGGCACCAGAAAGATGTAACTAATAAAGTGTCAGGTGAGTCCATTTATTTATTCCAAAAAAGGAGCTCATGATTAAATACTGAAATGTTTTTGCTGCAGTCCAATCTTAATTTTCATTAGATTCATGCTCAAATATAAACTAACAGCTGGGAACGGATTTGCAAAGTTACAGTTTTTTGTGGAATGGAATTGGTATTTTTTGGTAGGTTTACAGTTTGTTTCCCGAGCCGACACACCAGCAAGTGAACGAGGTGGTGCTCATCAGTGTCTGTTCTTTATGGGGCAAACAGAACGATGGCTTAAAGGAAAGGGAGCTAAAGCAGCTTGTTTCAGACAGTGGATGAACTGTGGGACTGCAGACCATGTTGAAGATAAATAGGGATTATTTTGAAACATGAATCATGCAACACTGCTCCTTTAGAGTCCAAGAATAAAACCTTTGCCACCAGCGGCCACTCAAGTCAATCCTCATAAACTCCCATGGCGATATGTTTCCATGCCCCTTTCCAACAACTTCAAAACAGCTAATTCAAGTCGCTAAACTGGAGCTCTATTGGTGCCTTTTGAAGCAATTTCAGTAAAATTATCAAATAATATGGCCTCCCTGTGGTCATGGGGGGAGGCCATTGTTGCTTATTGGTCAAACCAAAGAAAACCAAACAAAAAAACATGAGAAATGTTCAGTTTAAAGTGATATATATATATAAAAAAAAGCAGGAAATTTCATTTTAGAAGCTGGAGAGCGTGCATGTTTTGCTTAATAGGTGAATTCAAAAAATTATAATCATCAAACTTGAGGATGATTAGATGTTTGTCAATGCTCCGATCATTACAGAGTAATAAGTGTGTCCGTTCGTGCGTGTGTGTGTGTGTGCAATCTTGTTTGTGGTATTACGTGAATGCACTGTAACCATGAAATGAACTGAATAAGCAGCATTAACCAAACAGGCAGAGTACAGCAAGTGTGCACATTCACAAAGCGCAGTCAGATGGTCAGCAGCAGCAGCCAGCTTCTCTCTCCTGAGGCACCAACAGCGAAATCCTGAATTTCACATGAGCATGCACCTTTGTGACCTGCATATCTTCACTGTCAAGTTTATGTGCCTATTACTCGAACATGAATCTCTTCTACTTGCTCGCATACTGTAGAGATATTATTCATTTTGCTCAAATCAGCAAAAAAAGGTTGCTCTGGGGGTCAGCAGCTAAGAGCTTTTGTTTTGTTCCCTACTTGTCGTCTCAAGACTGTCAACAAAAAACTAATTATCCTTTTACACCTCAATAAATCTGCAAATAAAAGATTCAAAGAAGTTATGTCATGTCCTTACATCTTCCCATCCACGTCCAGGTGTCCACGAGATGACGTCCAGGAAGGGGTTGGCCAGGTAACCGTCACTATTAAAAGAGTAATCTCGACCACCAAGCGTGATGTTGCTGAAATATCTGCATTGAAGAGCGGCAGAAGGGGAGAGGACAGAAAGCGCATAATATCAGCGAATGAATTAACATTCATCTTAAAGATATGAGGAGAAAAGAAACGTCACTTGTGTTTGATGCAACAGAATGCCTGCCCTGCTCTCACTTGAAACTAAATCACAGATCCTCTGTGGTGACAGTCAGGGCTTGTCTGTTAATCAAATGTACAGACGAATGATCAGACACACAGAATTGTCAGGATCTTTGAAGTCAAACAACTGCTGCTCTCGGCATCGGCTGCGGGCTCTATAGTTTGTCTGGTAATCACGCAGGACAGGCTTTCTAATTGTCTCCTTATGTCATCTTGCTGGCTTCAAAACACAAAATATGAGAGCTTTTCTTTTTTTTTTCTGTAATGCATGACAGAAAGCTTCATATGGAACAGCAGCTTGTAGTTGCAGACAGTGAACAGCAGGTAGCAGTGCAAAAAAAATAGAAACGAAAACATCTTTCTGCTCTGTTCCTAGACATAATTTATAAACAAACAGAGGAGAATCCATTAATCATTTCCCAATAATTGCCTCACCGTTTGTGCTGAGGATCATTTACAAAAAAATTACAGCAAATAAACTAATCAATTTCATGTTTGAAAACTACTTAGAGTACTCTCTCCATACAATATTGTGTTCAATGTGCACATAGAGTGAGAATGACTGGTGTTATATATGAACCGGGGTAACCACAGCCACCTGAGATACCTGTTAAGAGTGTGCTGCTTGTGCGTTTGTACAGCCTACGAGGAATATATTAAAGCTAGTTCATTAATATACATGAGACATGGTCTGCTTGCTACAGATGCTGTGGTAATTTCGCCAACTCACAACTACACGCACCAACAACATCTATTTTGCATGGATGATAGCCAGCTCCAAATTCAGATATTGTCATGGTCCTGGGTCTTTTGACCCAGCGTTTTAAGTTTGAGTTTATTTTGTTCATTAGGTTATCTAAGTTCATTTGGTTATTAGACTCCTTGTGTTTTCTTCCCCTGTATTTAAGCTTCCCCTCACCCTTCGTGTTTCATGCTGCGTGTCTTATGTTATCAAGTTTGTATTATTATGCCTAAGTGTTTCTAGTTATTATTTTCCCCTCGTGTTTCCAACCATGTTAAATCTCCCCTGCTCTTCATGCGTTTCATGTCTGTGTCTTACGTTGTCAAGTTCGGGTTGTCATGTCTATGTCTCATTATGTTTCCTGTTTTATTGTGAAGAGGTCTGGTGTTCTGTGTTCATCATGTTCAGTTTTACTCTCCCACTGTGACGTCATTATGTTCATGTGTGCCAGCTGTTTCCTCATGTGTCTCCACTTCCCCTAATCACCTCCTGTGTATTTAAGTCCTCTGTTTTCAGTGTGTGATGGTCAGGTCGTCTGTTGTCCACGCCATGTTTCCCATGCCATGCTTCCAAGTTTCTTGCCTAGGTTTTTCTTATTGCTTGTTTAGATTCCCCAGTTTAGGTTTGTGTTAATTTTGCTTCAGTTTGCCTTGCCCTTTGTTTGTACCTCTTCTACTAGCCTTATTAAACGGCTCGCCTTTTGTTAACATTTCAAGTTCTGTTCCCTGTTCCTTGGCGTCTGCGTTTTGGGTCCTTTTTCAATTCATACAGTCTGCCCTCGCCAGACTGTGACAGATATCCCTTTTGTGCCTGCTCTCTGACACTGAATTTACCAGCTCCACCCATATATCTTCCAGCTCATTCTGGCGAAGAACCAGACCTCCTTTCATAGACTAAACCATGTTCCATCTCTATTTCTGTTCCTTCCTATTTCAAAGATTTTGTCTGGAGCTTGCCAGCTGTGTTTTACCCTCCAACCTAATATTTCTCCTCCTTCCCTCCTCATTTCTCTAGAGCTTCACTCTTTCCCCGATATCTCTCTCACCTCATCCTGCCTCGCAGCCTCTGGGTCTGATTGGCATCCGTCATGCAGTTGGTGACAAAGTTTGGCCCGCCCGTGGTTCCGTATTCCTTTCGCATTGCCACTGCCCCATGAGTCAGCACCGACACACCGCGAGCGATCCTTCGGCGGGGCTCGTCCCTCCAGCCCTGAGGCCGTACAGCAAATAAAGCCCGGGGCAGGTTTTCCATGCCCAAACCGGAGAGGGCTGGTCCCACAGCAAACCACATGTGCGAGGCTCCGGCTTGACCTGCGGCCCAGGCAGCTCGGAAAACCAGCTCAGCCTCCTCCTGGGAGCAGTACAGCAAACGTACCTGGAGGACAGCAGGAAGGCAGGGAGGGAACAGGGACGAGGGGAGACACACACACACATACACACTAGTGAGATAAGGAGGGGAAAGGGGAGACGTGGAGAGAGACAGAGGGTGGGAGAAGTAAGGGGAGAAAGATAGAGCCGGAGAAGAGGTGTACCTGAATGGGAGGGGAGGAGGTTTGATAAAAAGGCCATATCAGCAAATAACAAGGATGCTGGATGAGGTAAGAGGAGTGATAGCTGTAAGCTGATGTGATAAGGTGCATGGAAGTCGGGTGTTAGACTTCAAGAGGGATGCAGGCGCTCTAAAAAGAGGGAAGACTGCAGGGCAGCATGTGATGTGTGCTAAGAGGTGCGTAGCAGTAAAGGTCAGTGCTTGATGAGCTTAGGCCTAATGAAACAAGTTACATTTATGGTTAATAAAAACAGAAGTAAAAAAAGTAAAAAAAATCAAACAACTCTAAGCGGTGGAGCAGAGAAGCGGCAAGGAAGAGGTGGGGATCTAGAAGAGGAGGAGGAGGAGGGGTGGCGGTTAAAGTCCAAACACACCTGAGGGAAAACAAGGGGGAAGAGGTTAAGCTCTGACATGTTATTAAAAAACAGGATAGAGAAAGACAACGGGAGACAACCAGGGCAAAGTGAGCGGATGAGGAGGATAGTCAGAGAATAGTCAGTCCTTGGAGATCAAAAAGGGGGGAAGGAGGGTTAGAGAAGAAAAGCAAAGGATGATATTTTGGTGAAATCAGTGCCTGGAGAGATAAGAGATGTTTGTGAAAGAAGGGTTTGGATGATTGAGTGGGGCTGGGAAGAAAGAGAGAAAAAAATATTAAAGCTAGACAGAAGTAACATGGGATGAGCGCCCTGCTGCAAATGCTGAGGTAAGGAGGGTTGAAATTGACAGGGTTTTTAAGGGGTTACTGGGAAACTGGAGAGAGAAGGAAGTGGAGAGAGGAAGTAGCATCTGGAAGCAGGAAGTCAGAGAAAGAAGGTGAGGGCAAATACCAAAAAAGAAGTGAAGTGTTTAGAATAAATGAGGAAACCAAAAATAAAACTACAGCTTGAAAAAAAGAGACAAAGCAGAATTGAAGGGCAAAAAAGAGAAAGACAACTCTTTCATGCAATAGGAGGGGGTGTCAGGGAAACAGACTGAAAGCACATTTTGAGAATTGCGCCTTCATTGAATTTTGAACTGTAATGGCTTGGCAAAACAATCCTGCCCGTATGCCAATAAACCTCCAGTGAATTAGGCAGGGAATGAGAGTGACAGAGGAGGAGGAGGAGGAGGGAGACAGAGGGTGGAAGACAGAGATTGGGAGACTTAATTGAGAAGGAAGGATGAAATCAGCTGTTAAAAAAAGACACACAATATCTAAAGATAGGAAATGAGGATGAGAAACACAAAACAGACAAAAAGAGTGAGATGAAGACAGAAGGAGCAGAAGAAACACTCACAAAGCAGAAGCTGGAAGCGGAATGGGACAAATGAAAGACAGCGAGAGAGCCGAGCTGAAATTGACCCAGACCTGCAAGGGGCCATCTACAATGTGGAAGACATTATCATAAATGTAGCGCAGAGAAAGAGAGAGAGAGAAGAGAGCACGCAATGCAAACACATACATCACTAGCCAATCACGAGCATTTATTAGCAATAGAGAAAAGCTAAAACAAGGGAGCTGTCATGAAAAGCAAGGTTAAAAAGCAAGCTCTCCGTATAGGCAACTCGCCGCAGGCGGTATGTTAGATTAACAGTGACACCAGCTGAGTGGAGCCTAAGGAATCCAATACACATGCACACACTTACAGACACAAATGCACACGCGCACACACACACACGCAGAGCTGCAGTAGCCATTCTGGGACATTAGTGATGACATTGAGACCCAGACTAAACCGAGCCAACGGTAAGCAGAGTCTGTGGCCAGGAAGACGTGCAGCAGGAGGGATGTGCGACTGAATGAGTGGTAGCCATACAGAGATGGAGGTGAAAAGCAAAGCGGCAGAGGAGACTGAGCTTGTCTCCAGGCAAAGAAGCACAGGAGGGGAGGCAGAGAGGGAGAAAGGGAGCTTTGAAGGGGAGGTGGGGTAGGCATAAGAACACGGACATTAGTAACAAATCTGAACAGGAGGATCATGGGGGTTAAAAGGGGGCTTAAGAGAGGTTGGTGGTATAAAAAAATGTGAGTGAAAGACAGTGTGATGAAAGTGGATGTATGAAAGAAAGTAAGAAGGGGCAAGCATACAGTACAAAGGAATGAAACGTGTCAGAAGTACAAAGCAAAACCACAAATCATCCTGGTCGAGATTAATAAGTCAAAGAAAATTTGAAGCATAAGCTTTAGAATTGATTGATTTTCTTGTAATATTTGGATATTTTAAGTTAAAGCCAGTTTAAGTTTAAGCCAAAATAAAGAGAGTGAGAGTTACATAATGGGAAGCAATTGTGTAGCATCAGCTTGTTAATGGATGAATTATGAATTAGAAAAAGGAAAAAAAGAAAATCGGTTACGGTCATTTTCTTCCAACAAGCAGCTGCGCACTAACTGATCGCTCATTACAAACTCATTCTGTGCGGCTAAATATTGTTTTTTTAAGACGATGAACAGTCCTGTTTATCTTTTTTTTTTTACAATCCAGTTTCTATTCATACAGTAACGAGTATGACAGGCCGAAAACACCAAAAAAAAGAACACGACATAAGACATTTGGCAACTTTTTTAACCTTAAAGCTTCTTAAAAGGAAAACGGGTGAAAACTGTATGATAAGTGCTGGATTTCTTCAGCGCTCCGCATCACCACAGAACATACAATGCCACACAAAAGCCAGTCGGCAAAGTCAGACCGACTCGTGGTTTTTCGTTGTACCGATGAACTCTTTATGCTTTGGCAAGACGGGAGGGGAAGAGAAGAACAGAGGGATAGAGGAGAGAGGGGAGAGAGAGACGTGAAGGGACAGAGGGAGAGATGAAGAAGGAAGGAAAAAGCTGGGAAGCCACCTGTCAGAAAGGGGGGCCCCCAATGATAGTTGCAGCACTTCCTCCCCTTTCCTCCCCCTCTCCCTCCTCCCTCCCCCCTGTCTCACCTGCGCCTCGTTCTCCTTCAGCAGCCTGCGTGTGCGTGCCCCCCCAGGGTCGTCGGTCACGTTCAGGATCACCACGCTCTTCTTCTCCCATCCGATGAACGAGCCGTCCGTTAGGCCCTCCACCACAGACAGGAAATCCCGGTAGCCGTGGTGGCGCGTGGACACCACGGAAAAGGCGGTCCAGTCGTACTCCTCCAACACCTCAAAGATGACTTCTAATTGGAGTGCGGTAGAGGAGCTGAACTGGAGAAAGACGGAACCTGATTCCTAATTTGGGGAAGATAGTGGCAGATGTGGTTAAAAATCTCACTTTAAAATTCCCCCTCTGTGTCTAAACTGTAGCTGCACTAGCATGAGTAACTAACAAACAACATTTTCACTAAAAAGAACTACAATGCCCTGGACTGCTCCATCTTTATGCACAACATCGAGGCATCACGGGGCTTGTAGTTGTTACAGAGCAGCAGCAATCGCTCCGCCGCAGGGCTAAAACAGCTTGGATTGTTGCACGAATTCTCCTATGACATCCAGAAGAGAGTGTTTCTAAAAAGTCTGTGCAGGAGGTGGGAGGGAATGAGGATTAGGCGAGGGTACAGCTTCAAAGGAAGTTCATCAAAGTGCTACAATTTAATTCCTCAAGAGTAAATGGTTAAAACAGTTATTTGTAAGCACAAATGCACTGCTTTTTATTTCTTCCCCCCCCCCCCTTGTTTGGTGATGAAATTTGGCACTAGTTTTCTCTGATGCATACACAATCATGTAATTCAAAAAAAAAAATGTACAGTCTGCACACACATCCTTACTCACTGACATACACACTCGTGTCTGCTCACTGCTTCCCTCCCCAAAACATCACAGGCATAGCAATAGCCCCAGTTGGTGCCATTTACAGATCAAACACTGTAAAGTTTCTGCAGATCAGTGACCCTGACCTTCAGCTTGCCCTCCATCCCGCAGGCACTTCCCTGGCACCTTTTCTTCACAAACAGGATGTGCAAAGTTGTGACATTGTTGTTATGGGGATAGCAGTTTTCCCTTTATAGTCCATTAAAAATCCCGTCAATCCGAGATGCTTCAGTGTGCGACACATCATACTAAGATTGTTTTACCTGCTTTTTCTCACAATTGCAGCTACACAATCTGGGACACTGGCCTCTTGTATACATACATATATATATATTTTTTTTTAATTCTCTCCTAACTTCATCTCACACACACTCAAGTCGCAAACACCTCCTCACCTACCCCAATTACAACCTCCCTCCTCCTACCTGTGGCATCCTCCCCAGCCCCGCTCCCCCTCCTACAGCCACTATGGGCAGTCCTGTTTGTGCAGAGACAAACTCCAGCATGGGGGCCAAAGGTCCCCAAGCTGTGCGAGGGGGCCTCTCCTCTTCATAAACCAGACCCTGCAGGGGCCGCGCCGCCAGCAGCTCACACAGCTGGGACAGTACTGTCTTAGGACTACTGTCATTCACCTGCAAGATGAAGGGAGGAACGAAGACAGACAGAGAGAAAAAGAGAGTCGGTCAGTGTGTCTTGACTTTGCCTTAGTCACAAAGAAGGTGTCTGTAGTATTCATGGCATGTCTGGCTCCTCATACAAGTTGTGGTCAAGGAGCAGAGCTCCCTGCTCATTCAGCAGGGCCTATACACACAGCAGCAATGTGCTGCCTATTCAGCTAAAATAATGAGTGATTATGAATAATGGATCGTCATTGTTATTCCCCTCCTTCAAGTAAAGCTGAACAAGCACTAGATAGAGGAGACAGTGTCTAACCTGTAGCCAGATGACGTTAGCAGAGCCCCACTGGGTGACCACGCTCTCCCCCAGGGAGCCGTAGACCCGGCCAAAGCCGGGATAGAGCACCCTTCCCCCAGGCCCCGCCACCGCCGCCTCCGCCTGCACTGTCGCACCGGCGTGGATCACGGCGATGTTGAAGTTCATCATGGCCCCTGCATCACGCTCCCGCGGACTCGGCCGGAGCAGGAGGTGGGGGGAGGCGTCCACCAGACCTGCCCACTCTGCCAGGACCAATAGGAGAGAGAGAGTAGGTATGGCGACCATGGCAACCTGCCGAGGGGGGGAGGCAGATATATATCGCACTAAGAGAGGGTGCCTGAAAGAAAGAGAGACAGCAAGGAGAAGAAAAAAAGGGAGGTGAAGAAGAAGGAAAAAAGCAAGAGCGAAGACATTAAGTTAGACTTTTCTATCATGTCCAATACAGAGGACATCAAATCAAATTAGAGAATAAAGAAAAACTGAAGAAAAGAAGAGGGTAAGAAGGACACACTAAGTAAGAGTTGTAGAAGAAAGAACGGGGGAGAAAAAGAGAGAGAAAGTGATCAGAGACTTCATACAGTCAACTGGGAAACAAATTCTGAATCCAATCATGAGGTAATGAAAGTTAGTCTTGGTTGAAGAAAATACTGGACGAAAGATGCAGGATAAGAAAAAAAAACAAAACAATGAAGGACGGAGAAGAAAGGAAGACAGAGAGAAGATGAAATGGGTGCTATTTAGGCTGCAGGCTGAGGAGGAACAATAAGAGGAAAAATAGAAACTGGCCGTTAGAGAAAAGGTGGGTGAGAGGGAGAGAGAGTTAATAGCAGACAGAGACAAAGATTGGGGCGGAGGTGGTTATTGTGCTGCATGAATGATAACAACAATTAAGATAACTGTAAACACACTCGCCCTCACGCGCAACCGCGTCCACGCGCATACACAAGCATGCAAGCGTTTGAAGCCACACAAACATTCCTGAGATAAATTCATAGCAGCACTGCGCCTGTAGAGCACCTTAATGATAGAGAGATATGAGGGTTAATGCAGTATGCGTGGCTGTACGCGCTCACATCCACGCAAACAGCCACACAGAAAGATAATGACTACCTGGGAGATAGCAGGGTTAATATGTGCACACACGCACACTCTCACTAAAAAAAAGAGAAAAAACACAGCAAATCATTTTCAATTTGCTCCTGGTGCCAGCTGCCCTCCTTCCCTCCCTCCTCCATCCCTTTCCCCACATCCTCCTCACTTTCAGCCCACTCTCTTGTGCTCTGCCGTTTTTACATTCCCGTCTCTTCTCTCAGTTTTTCATGGCTTCAGGTACCAGGCACAGTTGCATTGATTAGCAGGGGCCTTCTGACATAATCTTCTCTCTACAGTAACTCTCTGTGCCTCTGTTTGGCCTATCCTCCCCTCTATGTTGTTTGCTCTGTCTTCATCCGACTCACCTCTCTTTGTCACAGTCTGCCGATTCTTTGACCCTGATCAGTCTTTTGGATAAAAAAAGACAGCAGTGAAGAAAAAGAAGGACCGGAGGAATGCAAGATAGGGAGCAGCCACAAGAGAGAGCTGTGCAATGAATAGGAATGAAAAGTACTGTAAATATTCGGAGCATATGACTTAGGATGTACTGAGCGAGAGACTGTGTGGAGGAGCAGGCCACACGGTGGCGGGGGAGAGGGGAGGGCGAAGGTGGGTGGGGAGGTTGGAGGTGGTGTAAAATATGACAGGGGAGAGTAGCAGGAAAAGAAATATTGATCACTGGGATGTGTATACGTGTCTGGCCTAGGCAAATGTACTGCCAAACCTTCTGTTTTGAGTGACAGGGTGTGTGTGGTGGGGAAGTAGAGAGAAAAAGGAAGAATGAGAGAGAGCGAGAGTGGGATGAGAGGGTGAATAAGGGAGGCTGATAGAAATGGGTGAGAAAAAGAGATGGAGATGTGGAGAGATAGGGGGAGACAAACTTGTTAGTAGAAGAAAGGGAAAAGGAGGAGCTAATAATGAAGAGGAGAGGTAGGAAAACAGGGCTTTGTTGGGTTTTTTTCCTCTTTTTTTGGTTTGGTTTCTGTGTTTTTTGATGTAAGGAAGCTGCGGTAGGAAAGGGCATACGGAGACGGGCAGAAAGGTAGAAAATGAGAACGCCAGAGATGGAACTGCAGGAATACAGTACATCATTTCATTTGGAGAAGATGTATTCTACGGTGCCGAGCTCACAGCCAATAACTGTTAGGGCTGTCACCGTATTTCAGTCTCACGAGGTGTTTACGTTGCACTGCACAACCAGTGTGTGCTATTCCACCTTCGGTGAGCCTCGCTGAAAGCGCGAACAGCGCATTACTACATTCAGCATCCACATTTCTTACAGCACACTCTGCCCGTTATCAAAAGTGCAAATTGCAACATCTCACTGGGGCGTGCTTCAATAAAGTTAATTATAAATAAATCCTCATTTAAATATATCTTACTATAAGTTCATTATTTTCCTACGATCTGTGAAATTTTGCAGACTGAATAAAAAAAGCAGGCTTACATTTAACACACACGCGAGGAATGAGAAGGAGTGGGAGAGAACGAGTGAGAGATTACAGTTCCATTTGATTTTCTAACGTAAATTAATCTTTAGTTAAAATGCTTTTTATTCTCTTCCATTTTAGTATGCCCCCCCTAATTTTAAAAACCATCCTCTTCAGTCCCCTGGAGCTTCCTCCAGACAAGCGCTGGATACTCCAAATGTACTTGGCAAGAGGCTGCCCACAATCCAGGGATTGCTTTACGTGGGATCACTTAATCAAAAGGTGTATAGATTTCTGTTTCTTACTGAAAGTCATTAAAGTCAAGTTATCTATTATTGTAGAGTCGTTTCTTAAACACGTGTGCGTTATTAGGTGAACTGCCTGGACCTTGTCTGTCATCTGCAGATGCAATAAATATGTAACGGAAAATCTGAATTTATGGAAAAGTGCTTCCTTTGATTTTTTTTATTTTTTATTTTTTTACCTAACCACAACTTTAAATTCATCACGGCCCCTCAATCATTATAAGCTCTCTAAATCATTACATCAGCGGCTCCATTAAAACTATGTGCACTGTGCAGTGTTGATCTCTCCGTTTGTCAATCAATCTTGTAATAAGCCGCTTACTGTAGCTACAGTTTAATTATTATAATTTTTTTCTGCTGAGGCTGTTTAGTTTGTCTTTTTAAACAAAGAAAGTGGCATTTACAGCACCATAGACAGCCAGCGTACATGCCAGTGACTCTTAGAAGCAAACTAAAAACACCTTCAGGAATATTTACCGGGTACTTAAGAGCAGAGCATATTCTTAGGCCGACAGAGACAGCTAATCAAGAAGATGAGAGAGAAAACATTCACACAGGCAAGCCAGTCTCGTCTTTCTCTTCCAAAATTGCCAGCCAGAACTTCACAATCAAAACACATCTTATCATATTTCTGCTTAAACATTTGATTTACTCTGCATAATGCGCTTGCTGCCATTTCAAATCATTACTTATAGGAATTAATGGCGAGTGTATGTGCAGCTTATGCGAAAACTCTCTCCCTGGTCTGTGAAATATCAAAATAGGTTTGCAGCTTTGTGCAGCGGAAGGCAAATCAGCTTTGAAGGTACAGTACATCCTTCTATAAAGGAGAACAGCGAAGCCTATATTACTCCTGCCAAAGCTAAAGGGACCAAAAAACTTGTATAGCCTCTGAACACAAAAATGAAATTGATTCTTGGTGTCAGTGCGATGGTAGGGAAACAATCACAATGTTTAAGATCACCTACTCCCCCTTCTCCTGTATGCTCGAACGCCTGCGGTGACTGTAGAAGAGCACGTCCTGAGAGAGGTGGGGAGCTCTTGGGTAGATGTCAGTTGCTGGCATCCGCACTTCTCTGAGCCCCTTTCACACTGAACTCCAATGGAGGCAGCGTGCCAGACCGCGCGCTGCATCGGATCTGCTGGGAAACGTGAGCGGGGATGGGAGTTTGAGTAGTCTGGAGTTTGTGCAGTGTGGAGTTGCGGAAGTGCGGTGTTCAGCGTTGTGTTTAGCCCACAATGAGGCTCTGCTGCTCATTCCTTGCTGTCACGCAGAGTAATGGACCTGCTCTCAGCTGCCTGTGGCACGAGCTGCACTGAATCAGCTTAGGCCATTTTCCACAGCCAACACACACAAGAAAACATATCTGAAATATATGCAATCTAATAAATACTGTGCTATACTCTATTAGAAGAGATTGCAGCTTCTCGCTCTAAGTGCCTAGGTTAAGAAACACACATTCATGAAGATGAAGACTCAATTCATCTCCTTTTTTTTCATTTGTCCACATTTAAGCCCGACAGTGTACTTGAGAAAACGGCCATGTGTAGCCTCAATAATTTTCTTTGGTACATAGCTCTACTGTACTAAAAGATAAGATAAAGTGCCAGCACAGTGTGGTGTCCATAGTGTGCATATATGTGAGTGTATCAATGTGTGTGTGTGTTGTGGGGGATAATATGGCAGTGTGTGGGAGCGGAGGAATGAAGAGAAGAGTGCAGCTGGAGCTCAATGCTCCTCGTGTTAATTGGCCCATACTTCAATCACAGCCACTGGAGTGTGTCCTCTCTGACGGAACAGATCCTCTCTCCCTCTCTTTTCCCCCTTCCCAATATCGCACCCTCTCTCTCTCTCTCTTTCCCTTCCCCCCTCCCTCTCTGTCCTGCTGCACTTGTTCATCCACTCACTCATGCACTCTCACTTAACACACACACACACTCCCTCACTCAGTCTGTCTCACTAAGTCACGTTTGGATTTTTTGGTGTTTTACTCGTTCATTCATCCTCTCATTCATTCATTCATTCATTCATTCATTCATTCATTCATTCAGTCTCTCTACCACCTCACTCTGCAGCATGCCACTGTAACCGACTCTCCTGCCCTCTCTCCTTTCCCTCTGTTTTCCTCTATCGCTCCCCATTCTTTCCCTTCACGCACGTCTTTGTCCTGCGCTTCTTTCACTCTCTGCTTCCTCCCCTCCCTCCCTCACTTACTTCCTCTCTCCCATTTCTCTCCCTGTCCCTATCGCTCTCTTTCTCTTTGATCCCTGTCGAGTAGAAGAGCCACCAGGCAGGCGAGCGGCTCTTGTTCCCATTGTGCATAGTGTGCAGAGTGATCGACAAGAAGCTCAGCGTGCAGCAGTAGGGCGTACAGTGCTCTGTGTGTTTCTACTGCATGGCTGTAAACAGCAGTAGTAAAGCTTGCTGCAGCCACAGCTGCCCTGCTTGGACTTGCAGAGCTGTGACTATCATAAGCCATTCAAGGAAAAAAAATCACACAGGCATCTATCAGCTCAGCAGGTCCTCAAAGAGGAAAGACAAATCACAATATGTTGCTTCTGTTATGAGACAGCTTTGCATATGGATTGTTTAAATTTAAGGTTAGGTGATATAGAAGATGCGAAATAAATCGAGTTTGCCTCTTTATCAAATAAAAAGAAACTCTTCGATATTAAGTCTCAAGGCCGCCGCTCTACTTTGTCTTCCCACAAAATGCAAATTTATATACTGTATATGATATTATTTCATATAAGCTGCAGCACTATGTGAGATGGGAAAGCAAAATCTCCCCTTGGCTCTTCATGCCAAACATTTGTTTCTGGCAGGTAGTCTCCACATGTCCTTTTCATATTTCGTAACCCTTTGGAAGAACAAAATGAAACAGTCACCTTGACATCTCACTTTGATGTTTCTTCACAGCAAGACGGCATTTTATTCTGACATTTCAAGCTTCCATGTGGTCGTACAAAATGCACCTCACTCCGAGGTTCAGAGGATCTTGCCTTTAATTCAGGCTTTTTTCTTCTTTTTTTTTTTACGTTTCGGATTAAACTCTCCTGCCAAGAGACAGTGTCAATTAATTGGGCTCCACTTCTGTACATTGAGGGGATAACTTTCATTACTTGAATGGGAGAACACTCCTTGTTTCTCGTCCCTCTATGGATTGATGGAAATGAGATGAAGCTGACCTTGGACCCTGCCTCAGTGTTGCACTAACAATTCACTGACCTCATTTTTTAACAAAAAGGAAAATGTCTCTGTGGTTTCTGGCACACCAGACACACAAAGCAGTGACGGGAAAATCACATCCATTACGGATGATCATTATTGAAATATTTGACATTATCCACATCTCATCTTTCTAACTCGCACCATTCAGGACAGAGTGTATAATTACCTTAGTGGAGAATGCCTTTTGATTTTGCTTATTATGAACCTGCACATGCCGGGTAATTGCTGTAATGCTCAGAAAAAAATGAACTCACGTAACCTGAGAGGAAAAATCAGCTGATAAAATTCATGGCCTTTAATTTTTCTCTGTAATAAAGCCTAGGCATCTTAAATTATCCACACTCTCTTGCTTTCCCCCTCTCTCTCTTTGGTTTTGTGTGTGTGTGTGTGTGTGTGTGTGTGTGTGTGTGTGTGTGTGTGTGTGTGTGTGTGTGTGTGTGTGTGTGTGTGTGTGTGTGTGTGTGTGTGTGTTTTATAAGTCAAGCTACAGGCACATAAATCTGTTTACATGGTCATATTTTGAAGATCCTGCCTCACTTTTCGGGATAAAAAGCATGTCCTCCTAACATAAATCCTTAGTTTAAGAATTATGTTTTGTCCAAGTAGTACTTAGGTTTAGGTTAAGGGTACATGTACAGCAAATAAGTCAGTGCTATGTCCTAAGAAGTGATGAAAACACAACTATCTTGTGTGTGTGTGTGTGTGTGTATGTGTTATCTTTCAACCCCGTCATTCATTTAATCCTCGGGGCATTTCAAGCTCACACACAGAGTGCTTTGAGCTGCACAGTCTGCATAAACAAAATCAATTTGTGTATGAATGATGAACAGAAATATTCTCTATTCTCTATTTTATCTTCTCCCTCCCTCAAACTCACAACCAACACATCCATTCAGTAAACATCGGCAACAAATGATCTACTACTCTCATGAGTTTTCAGACATAAATACCAGCGAGGTCATAAACTTTCATGTGGAAAGGCCAGCGTCTGGGGAGCTTGCAGCTGGAATTTGTACCTTACAAAGCATTATTTCAATAAGTCTAAATGGCCTATACTAGCTTTACTTGAATGAATGAAAAATGGTTTTGTAGGGAGACTACATAGCTTATATGTCCAGTGCTAATGCTGGTAAAAGGAGCAAAGGTATTTCATTTTCCCAACACAAAAGGCAGCAAAGGACTGCAGTGCTGGTGCCTGGCCCTCCCTTCTTTTCCCAGGTTGACTATGATATCATATAATTTACTCCTTCTAATGTACATATAAATTGTTTTTGTAGTTCCTCCCCCCCCCCTCAAATCTCTTAAGATGTGCTTACAACGCACAGCCTGGGGGATTATCTTATTACGTTTGTTTTTAAAAGGAATAAATTCTCACTGCACAACCTGCATCCAGAAACTCCGAGGGCTTTCGGTCTAGGGAAAATAGCTTCAATATTAGAGCACTATCAATGCATCTAATAATAAAAATGCATTCATACTGAGCATTTACATAACATACTGTACATTCATGAATGAAATGCTTGACTGATTGATGTTTTTAACAAGCACTGAGACTGAAATTAGGAACAAAATGGATGAAGGAGTCACAGCATACATGATGAGGCAGTCGACATAAGCCTCGGAATATTCGCCATTTAGTGGCATCGCATTAAAGCATTGAACAAATACCACGTTTTTAAGGATTGAAGCTAAACAGATTATTTTCCCACTCTAACTCGAACCAGTAGTCGCAAAGCCACACTGTTGCTTTGCTTCCATTAATTCCCTCATTGATTGGCCAGACACTGGGATCACCTAGCCAGATCTAAATCAGTCACTAATTAAAAGAGCAAGATGAAAAGCAGCCGACACAGCAGCCCTTCAGGACCTGTAAGGTGAAACATTCTTTAACAACTACAAACTAGGAAGCTGCTCAAGACTCACAGCAGAAAAAAGCACCTGGCTCTGCATAGTAATGATTCACAATCTTATTCTGGGGATAAACAGATTAAACCGGTGTGGGAAACCTTCACTGATAACTATTGTGTCTTTGTACAAGGTCACACACAGGCAAGTGCCAACGCACACAGTTGCACAAGCAGGCGAGCGTGCTCAAGGTTTGCACGTACGGGTGACTGTGTATAGCTCGTCTGTGACACTTACACAGGCGTCCAAATGTTTAGGAAAATTTAAAGTGGGAGAAATATTAAGCTCGTCTCATTCCAAGGAAGGTGCCAAATGTTGCTGAATCAAGCTGGATTCCTTCTGCATGAATTTGAAGCTGCGTAACAATATTGGATGCAGGTCTGAGCTGCATTCACAGCACATCTGGCTCCACCCACGCTCATAACCAAAGGTGTTAGCAACACTTCTGTCAGCCTATCGTCTGAACATTGGTGGATCAGGAAATGTACTCCGACGCAGACAGAGCAACCCTAACCAGCAAGGGGAGAAGAATATAAAGATCGAGACCAGCAAACGTTTTCAGGGTCTGATTTATAGCTTCAGTGGGAAATCTATGCCGCAACCTACGACGTAACCGCAAACCCCTCTGAACCCAACACCGGAATCCATCCATCTATCCCTTCTCTTCCGCTTATCCTTATCATGGTCACAGGGGGCCTGGAGCCTATCCTAGCTGCCACTGGGCGAGAGGCAGGGTACACCCTGGACAGATCACCGGTCTGTCGCAACTCAGAGAGACACACATCCATTCACACCCGCATTCAAACCTATGACCAGTTTAGAATCACCAATTAACCAAACCTCACTAGCTGCAAAAGTTACCTGCCTACCTACCGCAGAAGCCTGAATCAGGACTCAGGGTGATTTTCAATAATAAGAGGTGGTGAGAGGTTAGTGAAGGGGATGTCAGAGCCCCGCTGTGTTCTCTTCACCCTTGGAGTTCACTAATGCTATGATGTTTGCTTCACAGTAACAAATATGAAATGTCTGTCTTCTCCATTTTTTTAAAATCCTGACATATGAAGCTGTGGTATCTCATCAGAGATGTGCTCAGTGGGCTGAGATGGCCACAGCTTTTTCAGCAGATTTCATATTATCGTTTACAGAATGCAATTATAAGCAGTGAGAAAACGGTTCATGTCATGAGATATCAAAAATTTCTGACAGCTGTGCTTTTGCTATTAGAGGAGAAAAAACCCCAAGAAGGAAAAAACTTCCCTGTGGTGGCTTTGGTCTCTGCCACAGCAGCCCATCATGTGCACAGTGCGACTTGTCTGCAATCACTCACCGTGCAGGTAAAGCTTGCAAAAGTGAAAGGCAACCCCTTTTGCTGCAACCGACATGTTTCAAAAGGCACAACGTTGACTTAGAAAGCAAATAGTCTTCATTTGCAGTTTACGTCTCACTTTGCACAAGCACTCGATGAGTAGCTTGGAAGTCAGCTCGGACTTTGCAAAGTACGAGCAACCTGCAAGTGAGCAAAGCGATCGCAGTGATGTTTTCTGTGGTGCACCATATTCTTCTTTCTGACCAGTTTCACCTAGCGACTGGGCGTTTGGCTTCAGCAATCGATTTCACAGTGACTGCCATCAGCTTTCAGCAATTATTCACCAAACAGTCAGGGAATATACATTTTTTCCTAGTGATCTGTGTGACTCTCAAGACCTGTGTGACAGGGCCTAATTTACATGTAAATAAATAACACCATTAACCCACAACAATAAAGTTTCAGCCAATATCATGCAGGTTTTTATCATGCCAGCAAAACACAACTGAAAGATGGGACCCAGAGATGGCACATCCCACTGATGCTTGATCAGATTGGGTATTTGGAGAGTTTGGAGTTCGGGTTAGTGCCTTGGGCTCTTCAACATGTTCCTCACAACAATCCTGACCACTCTGAGTGCCAGATATACAAAAAGAAGCACTCTCTGTATTATAAAGAGAGCGCAGTGACAAGATTGTGTGTAAAAGGTGGGAACTCAGAGGTTTGTGCGGATGACCCTAATTGCACCAATAGTTAAAGCTTATTTTTGGTATTGAAATTAATTGACCGCACCTCTGATTAGAAAACAGGACAACATTTGTGAATAACCTGTAAAGCTAACCACATCTATCAGTGCTATTTGGGGATTGCGCTATGTTGCCCAATTTAGTAACTCTGACCCTTAGTGTTGTGGCAGAGCACTTTATCCTTCTGGAGGAGGCCACTGCCACTGGGGAGTGTCTTCAACACCCTCTAGGTGTTAAAACAGCATTCACGTGAAAGTGTGTTTTATCACAAGAAAAAGAAAAACTAGTCTTAATGTGATTCATCTGGTCTGAGTGGAAAGGTTCTAATAAAAATCGCATTACCCACTTTTTCCACCATTATGGCATGACTAACATATGACTGATGATTCATCTTTGTCGAGTCAGTGATGATACTGAGTCAAATTAAAAGCTAACGACAGCATAACAGTGAACACTGATCCACACACATACTCACAAAAACTAGTCTTCACAAAGTGACATTGCCCCGGACAGTTCATGATAGGAGCTGCAAAAAGCTGACTTAATATTTGGGTGTAGATGACATGGAGCATATAGTGCCAAGAATTGATTTCCTTTCCGTCTCCTATACTGCTCCATGCAAAATGTGTGAACAAGTGTCCCTCTTTTCCCAAAGCTGCAGTCTTTTATAGAGTTAATGCCACAGTTCACCACAGGACAGATCAAATAACAATCGCCCTGATGAGTCCGAACAAGGGTAGCTTAAGGACACGGTGGTTTATTGGCTCGTTTGACACATCAGATTCAAATTGCAATTACATAATTGAATAGAAGGCATTCGGTCCTAATTACCTTTAGAGATAGACTAAAGAGGACTTCGATGTGAGAAAATATTCGGGAGGAATAATGAAAAATCGCAACCTGAAATGAAAACAAATTAATTGTAATCCTGAGTTAGGCTAACAGCATCTGTGCACGTTGTACATTTCACTCTTTTCAGTGTCAAAAAAACGAAAAAAAAGCAGGAGAGAGTCTGTAGAACTGTCTCAAATCACAAGGCCAGTTTTAGAAGCTGGAGCTATTTATGCAGAGATGAGGCACATTAAAACAGCACAGCAACATCAAACTATCTTCATCAGAGCCTTTTCTCCATCTCTGCGCTGACATTCCCTCTTCCTTCCTTGTCTTCCCCTCCTTGTTGTACTGTAGATAACACACTGTGCAAATTCCACTCAGGTGCAAACACACATATTTGCATTTTCAGCAGCTGTATGGTTGGCACCTGTTTATGGAGGAATTTCACATTCAAACTTAACATAAAAATAGTGCAAAGCTATTTTTATATGAAGTGATAAGACAATAAAACAAGTTTGACTTCGCACCTGGGACCTGCACCTTGTAAATCGCACACTGTACAAAGTCTACTATAAATGCCAGCTCCTGAGTTCTTTGAAAGGAGAATGACATTGAGTTTTAACAAAGCTCGCTCCGCATGCAGCTCGGGGAAGACTCACAGATCCGAAGGCATGACACAATAGCTCGGGATGACTCGAGACATGGACTGCAGACACAGCCTAACGTAGTTTTTTATAAATGCCCCCATTTCCTCTTTTTAATAACCACTTATGCTGTCATTTCCTGCCCCATCCATCACCATGAAGGACCGCACCACATTGCTGCAAAACGCTGCGCTCCGCAAAACATTCCTGCACATCTCTTTATTTTCTTTCATTACTTTTCTTCGTCCTGCCTTTCCTCTTTGTGTCTGTCAGTGTGTGCGCATGTGTCTCAATGCAGTGTGCACACAAGTGTATATATACAGTGTATAAATGTGCGCATCTCGTGGCCAAGGTCCTCTCTCATCCAAAACTGTGTGTTTGTGTCTGTTTGAGTGCCAGTATTCCTTTTGTGTGTATTTCTGGGGTATGCTTTGGTGTGTGTGTGTGCGTGTGTGTCTGACTGCATACCCATGGGTCTCTCCCTGAATGTACTTTTTGAGAGTTTGTGTGCCTGTGTATTGCATGCAGCCATGTGAAGCTGTGTGCCTGCTTTCTGCCTCCAGACTTGTATTCCCAAAACAAGCCGCGGGGCTCTGGCTCAGGTTTGTGTGTGTGTGCATGCCTGCTTGAGTGTGTGCACACACCTGTTAGACAACACTGTGCAAGGAGTGCACGCTAAATGTCCCTCAGTTTTGTGTGTGTCTGTGTGATTTTGTTTATCAGTGTGTCTGTCAGCCAGCCTGTCCACCTGTCCATTTGATTCTACTTCCCATCTGTTTGTTAGGTGACTATACAGGTGATATAGTCCAGGTATTTGAATGCACCTCTGAAGTCACTCTACTAAATGTAGCTCTATCAGCATAAAGGATTTGATACTGTACTACTGTATTGGATTTTCCAGTTATTTTAAATCATATTGAAAGCTATATTTGCACCACTTCCATCAACAGCTACTAATTCATTTACACGTTTATCCAAATACCTTATTCTGGGAGACGTCGCTCTCTAAAACATGGTTAACCAGATGATTTTTGTTTTTTTCCTCACACTTGTCACAATCAAGTGCATCATAATGTTACTTGTATAGCTAATTACTAGTAGATTGGTTGAGTTGTCACTGATAGCTTGGCAGCTGTAACGGAGCTAATCAGCAGAAATTTGAGGTACCTGCACTGATTTTACCAAAAAGGTTGTTTTGTTAAATCTGATTAGCAGACGCAGATTAAATTTGAATATATTAGAATTACTACTATACTCCTCTTTTTTCCTGATTTTAAATGGAAATGTAAAAATTTTGCTAGAAATAAAACCATAAATAAGCATCCTCTACTAAATGTACCTATTTGTAGCTTCATTAATGAAGCCTGACTCCTTCATTAACGATTTATAAACTTCCCTGTCCAGTGTGACGTGTGTTACTGTCTTTAAATACCCAGAATTTCAATGAAGGAAGAAAAGACACTGGACAAGCTGAAGCGAGAACATTTTGGATTTTTTAAAAATGTGTTTTTGCTTTAAAAGGTCTAAAATGATAGAAATTTTAAGATGTCTTATTATTTTTTGTGCAGGCAGTTAATTTATTATCTCAGCTATAACTATGCAGAATTTCACAATGGCACTTCCTGAAAAGATTCAGATTTATTAAATTTACTTTTAGTTGTAAGTCTTGTGTTGAGTGGCAGTTTCTTTTTTAAGCCATAACAGAACATCATTTAATTTCTAAACACCTGTATCATTAATAAAAAAAAATGTTTTAAGTGATTTTAGCCATTAAAAGCTTGACGACTGTAGTATCCAATTTTACACTTTAGATCAATTTAAACTGTAGAGAAGAGTCAGTTTGATAAATTGTGTTCCCTGCTGATTTCAATGGAGGGCATTCTTTCCTGAAATTATATGGATTTGTTTAATGAGCACCAGTCAGAGGTGTTATCGTAGGAAAATACAGATTTGTCCTTAATGAGTTTGATTTATTTATTGCTGTGAGTAAGCCAACGAAGGGTTTTCAAATGAAAATAGCACAAGACAGTCAGATAATTCATCAAAAAAGGACATCTCACAGCCCACTCCCAACCACATGTATTAAATTCTGAGCTGTACTGCTGCAGGCCAAAGTGAATATGCAACACGTTTATCAATACAACCCAAAGAAGTGTCCAAAGGAGAAGACTGAGAGAGGAGAGTACAGTAATCGCTCCAAAACAGCGGCCTCTGATCTCGTTAAAGACTAATTGATGTTCTGTGCTAACGAGCTTTACCTTAAAAAGAACACTGGGTGCCACGTGTGCAGACGCTGGGAGAGGGGTTTGGGTGGGCGGCAGAATTGAGGAAACCATCCACTAACGTTGCGTTGAGCAAATGATATAAGGGCGGGCAGAAGGAAGGGGGGAAAAGGAACAGGAAACCTTGCAGCGGAAGTTACAGGTTGCAGAGGTGAGAGTTTTGATGGAAAGGATGGAGGCGATAGGGAACGGGGGACTGGGGGGAGACAAACGAAGCAGGGACTGAGCTAAGCTTGAAGGTTTTCTGCGCCAGAGTCAAAGAATCAATGAGATGAAATTGATGAAGAGCATGGGCTGAAGAAAACAAGCACACAAATGTTGACTCTATTGCTTCTCCTCATCTCTTCTCATGTGCTTTTCCAACTACACCCCCCCCCCCCCCCCCCCCCCGAGATTCAGTTCCAACCAACTCCTTCTCTTACTCTCCACCTCGTTTTCCTGCCTTCCCAATCTCTCGCCCAGTTCTCCCGCTCACATCCCTCCTCCACCCCCCTCCCCCTTGTCCTCACACCTCTCATCCTTGTCTTCCTCTCTCTGCCCCTCCACACCTGCTGTCTCTCTCATCCTCGTCCCCTCCCCTCCTGCCTGCCCCTACTCACAGCTGGTACAGTACAGCTCTCTCTGGGCAACTGTACGACAGATCGTCAGAGAAGGGGGGCTCTACTGACACTGAAAGCAACACTTTACGGGCAGCAGTGCAGGCAGCACACTGCTGCAGTACGCCTGTGCGTAGATTTCACAGGGTTTGTGAGGCAAAGTGATAAACTGTACCGAGCACGTCACCTGTGGGTGAAAGAGCTGATTGAAATGGATATCAGCTACAGAATTCAGCTGAGAGAGTGAAGGGGTGAGGGCGGCGGGGGGGGGGGGAGACCAAACACCCCACAGAAACAGGGGAAAACAAACACATTAATTCCAATTTCCATCTGGATAAATGTTGGCCTCACAATGCATTGCCACTCTCAAACACTGCAGCAAATCTGTAATAGAAGCAACACTGTGCCTCTCCGTTTTACAGGTCAACAGCATGAGCTTCTCCATTGGTGGTCTCTTTGGGCCAAGGCCTATTTTTTTTTCTAGAAAATGACCGAAGATGATGATGATGGTGTTGGTTGTGCCTGTTATTCACTCTATTAAAGTACCATAAGGCAAAAACAAAAGTTATTTGGGCACCCAAAGAGGTGCAGAAAATGTACATACAGAGTGAAATCTCTCACATACTCCTTTACGCAGCTGGGCAAAGAAAGAAAAAAAAAGCAGAGAGAGAAGAAAAAACCGCCTGTTCCAGCTGTCTGAGAATGTTTGAGGCAAGTCAGCCTGTTGGGGGAAGATTCCTCGGTGGCAACAGAGGGATAACTGCGCGCTGCCATACGCCCAAATATTCAGCGTATCGGGATATAAATAGATCAAGAGGCAAAACTGATCGGCAATCTTGCGGGCTTAGCGCTATAGCTGTGCAAGACGAGCGAGCAGACGCGCTCACTCACACACAAACACAAGCACGCACTGACACTGACCACGCAGCCCGACAAAATGAGCATCAACAGATATGATCGCCTCAATTAATACATCCGCAGCAAAGTGAGGGGGAAACTGCAGCCAGCGCCGGTGTTTGAAGACTTAAACGGAACCCAAACTCTGTCTTTATTAATAATGCACAGAAATTTCCTGGCAGACAAAATCATAGCCTAAAGGTTTAGTCCATATGATTAATTGAACTACCGGTAAACTGTGTGTGCGTGTGTGTCTGTGTGTGTCATTAGACTACCTATCCCATCTGCTGTAAGGAACATATGCGTTAAGGTGCTTGTGAGTTCTCAGGCGCAGCAATGACAGAGGGGTCAAAGCCCCGGTGCGCCGGCCGTTTCCACATCTCCATCCATCCATCCATCTCTCCATCACCGGCGTCCGCACCCGACATGCCGACACCCGAGCCCGCTATCCCCGTCTCAATGACGCGTAGCACCCTCTCACTGCCCGAGCCGCAATTAATCTAAGCAGCAGCACAGAGTCTGTGTGCGTGGAGTGAAGCAGCGAAAAAAAAAAGAAAAAGAAAAGATGCCTCCGCATTGCAAATATCATTAAAATAAATGTACTTACTGTTTTTCAGCAGCCTGTCCCCCCTCTTTTCCTGGGTCCCTCCATCCTTTTTCACATCCTTCCTTTTTGAGGTATCCGTTTTGCGGGTGTCCCCCTCTCGCCGCCGCCGCCGCCGCCACACACACACACTCACACACTCACACACACACTCACACACACACAGACACGCGCGCTGTGAAAATATATATCTAAATATATATATGTTCTACATGTATTCAATTTCTCCGATCTCTCTCTTTTCCTCTCCCTCCCTCTCTCCTCTCCTCTCTCTCTCTCTCCCTCTCCAGCTCTCCCTCTTTCCCCGATCTTTTGTTAAAATTCAGTATATGCGCCCCGTCACCTAGCAACCGTCAACCTCTCTCTCTCCCCCCTTTCTCTCTCGATTTCTCCCCCCCTCCCTCCCTCTCTCCATCACTGGCGACACGTGTTGAATGCTAAACTTAGCGGTCCGGAATAAAATTAATAAAGGGATGGACGCTCTATATATCCCCCCTTTCTCTGCCTTCCCCGTCTCCCTCTTTCACTGTCGCGCGTATCATAATGCAATATAAATATTTACTAGAACCACTCAGCCCTCTCATTGCCCCACCACCACCATCGCCACCTCCCTTGCGTCCCTCCGCATTTCCCCTCCCTCTCTCCCTCCCTCCATCCATCCATCACCGGCTGCCTCCCTGCATCCCTCCCTCGCCGTCCTGCCTTTTTTTCCCCCTCCCTCCTGCCTCCTATCGCCTCTTTCTGCTTCTCCAAGCAAAACGGAGGCGCCACACCAGCGTTTGTGGATCCACATGTGAGTGTCATCCTGCCTGGTGCGTCTTTGCATTGCATGGAGTGTGTGTTTAAATGTGTGTGCGCGCGTGCGCAAGCGTGCATGTGAATGAGAAATTTACTACAGTAGCATGTCAGCGACCATGTGTGAGCGGCTTGCGGAGGATCAAGACGCATGCAGTAGGATCATAACGCTGCAGCCGAGTTAGGCCTGAGAGCTGAAATTACACATTTATATTAAAGTAACTTTTCACAACCGTTTGCAAAGAGAAATGCAAATGAAACAGTGGGGTAAATAATAAACTAAATTACTCCCTCTTTTATTTACAGTCCTCTCTCTCCCAAAAATTAATTTGTTAAATGTAGAAGGTGGTGTTGTCCTCATCTGTGTGTAATGTCAAATCAGCATTAATCAATAGTTAGTCTCAGATCGCTCTGGAAATGGTGCTGTGATAGGAGTTTAACCTTTCCAGCAGACTTTGAGATTGTGGGGAAAAAAGTAGACATGCATGTAAAAGAAACCACAGAAAGAGAGAAAGAGTCTCTTTGTATTGATGTATTCGAGTATTGCAGCTTAGTAAATGAAGGTACTCCTCGCTTCCAATTGAGTCATCATCAATTTGAAAATTATCTGTGTGCACACAAACTGCAGTTGTGCAGATGCAGACTCAGACAAATGTCTAGAGGCTCAAAGTCCTTTATCAGACTTTGAGCAATCAGTCTTAAAGATACTGCATCACACAGTCATCATCACAAATGTGCATGAAAAAAAGATTTTGTTGGTAAAGTGTTTTTTTATTATCTCAAGATGTAAGTTCCAAAAAAAAAAAAAATCCAAAAATATTCCAAACAGAAAAATCTATTTTTTGTTAATCACAACATTTTAAAAAAGAGAGCGAAAGAAAAATGTTGAGACAGAATCTATTTCCAGAAGCTGTGTCGTCATTAGGAGCTGCAAAATGTTTTCACACAGACTAAACTTCATTAGGAAAAACATTACCTCTTGACACCGAGACAGAAAACTCAGAGATAAAAATTTGGGAAATAAACACAAAACTAATTTCGCTGCTGTTGAAATAAAAGAAAAATTCGATTTTTATTTTGGTGGTGAAGAAGCTGATTTTCTACACGTAAAATTAGGAAAAGAGACACATGTTCATCCAAATTACCTGGATGGCAATTAAGTTAGTTTTATTTATTATCTTCCCACTTATGGTGATTACTAACTGATTAATCTGCAAATACTGACAGATACTTCTGTGAGACATCTGCTGATATCATAAAGCTAAGTCCACAAACACAAGCATGCGCAGTCCACCTCCACGCACACCAGTGCCCACCACGTTGTTTCCACTCGGTATGTTTTGTGATGGAGCGATGCTGCGCTGGGGACAAACAATTAGGAACATAAACCACTGCTCGTTAATCTACATGCACACTGATGTGTAGTCAGTTTAAGGGCACGTTCCATATGGCAATAAAGGTTAGGATGTTAGGCGATGAAGCTGATCTGTTTGTCCCATCCCAGTGATTAGGCTCCAGATGGTATAGAAAGACTGGTGGCCACTGTTCCTAGGCCATACGATTTGCGATAAGAGAGCCATATCTGGTTTAGTGGTGCGTTCACTGTCGCTGTCATGGTATTAATAGGCTAGATACATATCAGCTATTCCTATTTTCTGCTACGGGGGGGGGGGGGGGGGGGGGGGGAAGGTGAACCAGCTGCTGTGCTCTTCATATTCCTCTTGTTATCTGTATTTGCCACATGCATTCATCTTCATTTGCATTCATCAATCAATTCATCATCACAGCTCGCTCGTGCGCTCCTCTCTCTCTCGCTCTTTCCCCCTGTCCCTGTGGTGGGCTCTCCGTTTTGCCTGGGGTCTACGGAGATGTTCGAGTGGTAACATTAGGGTTTATGAGGCATGTGATGGTATGCATCATCACTGTATTTATTCCTCAATGCGCGTCGGCATGCTTCTGTAGCAAACAAAGACCCACGCTTTCTGAATGTGTTCACTGGATAGTTACAGTATAGGAACACGTTCTCCGCTTGTGACGAATAAAGGCTGGATGCACAATCGAGGCACATTGCTTTGCTGATGTCTGTTTGTTTTCCAGGGTACGACTACTGTCTGTGACTGCATATGTGTGTTTGTGTGCTGGAGAGTGAGAGTGTGAGAGACAGTTTGATTTTTGCTGTTTGCTGTAATCTGATGTGACTAGGTTCTCCTATCTCTATTTACGCATCTGTTTAGCTCTGAGCTAACAATCAAACAGTAAGGTTTTCTCTCCCTCGTTCTCTTACAGTCTCTCTCTCTTGCAAAAACACAAACAAATACACATATAGTTTGTGTACAGATGCAGAGAAGCGCAAGGATGAAATTGCCTTCAGTATGGTGGACTCCATGACAAGATTCCTCCTTAAATTCTATTTGTTTTCTTCAAAAACTATTTAAAAATGGACATTTCTTACTTTCATAATGGTAAAAACATTTTACAAACCTCTTTAGAGGTTTGAAATGGATCAAACCCACTAGGTCAGGCTCTTCCCATAACAATTGATTATCAATCTGTCCGATTAGGAAACCCAAACTATTGTGAATCCATGGGTCAGCTGCTTTGATGTAAAAAATAAAGAAAATGGACTCTTACACAGTGCTTTTCTACTCAATTTAAGCTTTTAACGTGCTTTCTTACTACAAGGCTCATTCACTCCTTAACAAAAACGTGTTTTTTTTCTTTGCCTAAGCACTTTTAAACCTTCAAGATTCATTAGATTTAGTGTATCTTGTTCAAGGATAAAACAACACAAAGGCTGAAGGAGCCAGGGATCAAACTACCACCTGAGCCACAAAAACAGAATATCTTTTGTCGGTCATCTAGCAGTTGCGAGGCTATATACATGTAAAATATGTCAGTAAAAGAACAGGAAACATACCAATGGTGATTATCTTAAGAGATAAAGACAACTCAAGAGCTATTGTTCACCAGGCATGGTTAACCGTTTCTGCTGGTGGCTGACGTACTTCCTCCCCGACTGACGTGACAAGGTCATTTGTAATTATGATGGAGATGACAAAGATGGCAGTAATAGTACCAGCTTACTTATTTTCTTGTCCCTTCTTCCTCCTCCCTCAGATGAGACTCCTTGTCAAATACTGTGGGGCGCAAGCATGCACACAGAAATGCTCACGTGCACACATCAGACACAACCCAGTAAGCCAGTTCTTACTTGTTGTCCCACCTTATATGTATTGTGTTCTTTCTGTTTCTGTCCATGTCTACAGTTTATCAGTTTAAAAACATCTGTGGTGAAGGAAGTATTTGGGTCCTTAATTAGGCAAAGTTTTCCTGATACAACATAAAAAATACTAGTTTATGTATTTATTGCATAAATAAAACATATTGTGACAAAACAGATGTAAAATATCAAAGATCCAGTGCTAAAAACGCATTTAAAGTGCCTTACTATGTATTACACATTACATCATCACTTATGTAATTAAAGTGTGAGCAGCATTTTCCTGTTGTTTGCTAATGAGAAGCTAATATATATTTCTTTATATTCTGTTGGGTAATTAATTTAACACAGTGCATTTTATTAAGTCATCAGTATGCTGTCTGTTTTCATTTGCAAAAAGTCGAAGTACGGAATAATATACAGAACTGTTATGGGATAGAAATAACTACAAACGTCAAGCTGTGCATAGATGTGCATAAACACATTATTTGAAATGTATATTTCCACCATGACACAAAAGTCTTTAAATTTTTAGAAAAATTTTTCTTCTAAGCTAGAGATTTACTAAATGTAGTGCTGTGCAAAAGTCTCGAGCTCCCCTTTATCTCTTTTTATCTTGCTTCTAAGGAGCCAGACTTTCCTGTACATAGTTAAAGTGGTCTTGAGTAGTTCTCCAGGCTTTATGAAGGTCTTTCAAACCTTGGTCACTTTTCAGTCCAATCCTGTTTTTTAAACCACTTAACACTAACCTATGAATCATTCAGTCATAGATTAGATTAGACTTAATAATGGTCAAATCTATAGAAAATGCTGAAGATAAGACTGTTTGACAGGCATAAAATAATACTTTGTACCAACAAAGTGGTTTCAAGAGAGCTATTTGCTGAACTTGGCATATCATGCCCTTAAAATATTAGGAAAATATCAGGAAATTAGACGAGTAGAGAACAAAAGAATTAGCAGGCCTGTATCTATAGTAGTAGTACTGCAAAGTAACGTCCTTAAGAAATAGTGTAAAAAAAATCCAGCAAAGACCTGACACAGGAGCTGAGAGAAGCATCTGATCCTTCAGTTGATCCAGCTACTGTTCACTGAAGCCTCATGACAAATGGTCTCAGTGGAAGGGAAAGGTGGCTGTAAAGGAGCCGTTTTTAAGGAAGGCAAACAGGGAGAAAACACTGAGGTATGCCAAACTACACAAGAACTGAGTTGAAAATCAAAAAGTGATGGTTCAAACTGTCATCAATATGTACAAAGGTCATGACAGAGGTGCAGCAGTGAGTGTCTACAGCCATCTGTGAAACACGGTGGAGGCTCAGTCATGGTTTGGAGCTGCTTTTCAGCCACTGGTGTTGGAGATCTTGTTAAAACTGATTGAATTATGAACACAGAAAAGTAGCATCAGATGCTGACCCATCAGGCAATACCATCTGGAAAGTGTCTAATTGGTAATGAAAATGACGTGAAAATAATGCCAAACACAAACAGTGGAGCACTATCAGTCATGGACTTGTCTCCCCAAAGCCCAGACCTCAACCTTATTGAGGCATCATGTTGACCTATAATGGAAGAAAAGGCAGCAAACATCCAAAAATGAGCTTTGAATGTCCTTCAGGAAGCCTGAAAAACTATTCCTGAAGACTAATTAAAGAAATTATAAGAAAGCTGCCTGAAGGAGTTCAGGCTGTGTTGGAGAATAAAGACGGTCACACCAAATATTGACTTTCAACTTGTTAGTATTGTACAAAATTTGTTTTTGCCTTAAATTCTGTATTTCCATAGATGTTTGCACATTTCAGTAGATTGCAACATCCGTTTTCCATTTTCCTAGCAAGATATAAATAAATGAGGGTTGGATCAATTTTTGCAAGACTTTTGCATTGCACTGTTTATTTAGTGGTAACATCAGAAATGGTGACTGAATGCCCGATGAAATATTGTAAAGGTGAATAAGAGTTATCATTTAAGATTATTTTCTCCAAAGATGTTCTCACATTTGCTTCTGTTTTTAATAAACTAATAGCATATGTTAAAAAAAAGATTCGGGTATTAATTCCTTAAATGAATGGCAAAATATTAATTGGAAATGTTGTCATCATATCACCATTTTTCATGCCAGAACGCGTGCATGACTCCAGCTGTCAGCATTTGACACTTTATTGTTTTATGCATTAATATGCTTGTTTGTTTTTTGTATATTTCCTTCACTGAGTACTTTTACATTTAATATTTCACACATGCCACTGTCATGATGCTTTTTTAAAACATTTTCAATCGAGGACTTGTTAATGTAGTATTTGAGTATGGTAATTATACTAGATAAGTAAGCACTGCATCTGAATACCACTGTTTTGCATTTATGTGCTGTTAGGAAGATCCAACATCTGTGGCTGTTTTATTGAAAATCCAACCCAGAAGACAAGTGATAAACAAACATGGCTGGCCTGCAGCTTAACAGCCAACACAATAAGCCTAACAAACTCTACTTAAGATTCTTCCTACCCACAAGGAGCGTGTTCATACAAGAGTTGTTTTTACTTTCCACTGGCAAGAAATTTGTCGCCAAGCCAGTTCTGTAAGATTTGTCATTTAGGGATTACAAGATTTCTAGGAAATGAATTTGATTTCCTAGTTCCAAGTGAAAGCAGGGAGAAACATGGATTGGAGAAAATAATTCACGTGTGTGCCAGGTGGTGAATTGTTTGAATATTATAACATAATTTTTACCAATTAGTATTTTTAATAAAAAAACATTAGGGGTGAGTTATGTTACGGGGAAGCCCAGTTGTGCAACGGTTAGTACTGTTGCCTCCCAGCAAGAGCGTTCCTGGTTCAAATCTGGAATCCGGCTGGCGTTTGTGTGGAGTTTGCCTGTTTGGGTCCTCTTTGGGTACTCCGGCTTCCTCCCCTTGTCCAAAGATGTGCACGTTAGGTTAACAGGGGGTTGTGATGAAATGTCTGCAGGTGTAAATGTGAGTTTGAATGACTCGCTCCCTGTTCTGTAACCTGCCCAGGGAGCACCCTTTCTTTCACCCTGTGACAGCTAGGATACACAACCGTGAATTTTAGAACAGTTAGAGAATTATGTAAACTCATGTAGTCATGTACATCTACTTAGCAAGCAAAAGGTTGCTGGTTCAATACCAGCCGGTGACACAAATCACCTTATGGGTTGCATCGGGTAGGATGTCTGAGTAAGCTGAAACTACCTGCTATGGCGACCTGTTGTGAGAAGGCAGCAGCCAAAAGTAAAAGTAAAAGCTTTAGTGAACATGCCATCACCAAACTCTCACTAATGAAATTGCATTATATTAAGCTGACAATTGGCTGACGTATTTCTCCACAGCCATTGTGTTCTTTGTGAAAGCAGGAGTAAGAGGTTAGAGCTGGTACGTTATCAGCTAATGCTAGCAATATTGTTGACATTAGGTGGAATGCTCATTTTGGCCCGTGAAAAACTATTTTAAAGGAAAACCAAAAAATAGAACTGCGTCTAAAATTTCCCCCAAGGATAACCCAAAAACTGCAGGACAAAATGACAAATCTGATCTAATATACCCATCATCTTAATAAAGCTCGTCCAAGATCAGCATTGCTACTGACCAGTGATATTGTCTGACCATTGAGTTAGCATTAGCCAATTAGCTATTGCTATAAAAAACAATCACTAGACAACCAACACGGGTAACCAAAATTTAGCTAATAATAACAGCAAACCTAAGTTAGTATAATATATTTATTATATTTTATAAAAGAATGAAGAAAACACCTAAATACTTACCATTTGTTCCAGAACTGAGTTTTATATAAGCAAAGGCATTTTTTTCTTTGTCCTCCACATTTCAAAGCTATGACATCACAACAATGTGACTTTTCAGTTGCAATATTAATCCTGGACCAACATTATTAAAATGATGTGGGAACAACACGAAGAGGAGATATCAGATCTGCACCTGCTTTTGGAGCCAGCCTCGAGCGGTTACTCTGGGAACTGCAAATTTTTCACACTGCATCCTTTTTCAGTCTCAGGGGTTTGCATCCAATTCAGTCCGCCTCAGGTTTCACTTGTAACAAAGCTAGTGAATCAGTATTAACCTGCAGAATGAACTTTTCAGCACAAGCAATGTATTATTAGTGGCCATTAGTCAGCTCCAGAGCTCATAACGTCTATGTATTTTTTTTTTCAATTTCAGCTCTGCTGTAGCTCTTTATAACCTTAACTAGGTTTTACAAAGCACTTTAAAACTGCACACCACACAACCGTGGAGCTTTACAATGCAGAAACAGAGGCTGCCATAATATAGACACACTATACTTCATGAAGCAAAAGATTATTGTTGCAATTAAAGCTTTTTAAATTGTGAATAAGCCATGCTTTTATAGCTCTTTAAAATATATTTCTCATTTACCCATTCACACTCCCCCCCACACACTAACACAAGCCAGTGCCTCCCAATGGTCAGGGACCAAAACGCTAACCCTAGTATTAGTGGACAACGTGCTTGACCACCTGAGCCACAACCACCCCCGTGAAAGGATAATTTTATGGAAAAGAATATGTAATGAGTTTTTGGGGGTTTAATCAATGCCAGAAGGAGGACGTTAACAACCCAACCTCCTTTCAGCACTTGCAGACACACAGGAAAATAAATGACTGGAATCTAACCTCAGCTAATTCAAACTGCAGTTTATTACATAGACTACAGGTTTGGATATCTTTGATATGTTCTGCAGCAAGACAGTTATTTCTACTGAAACATAGGCATGCCATAATGTATATCCAAGATGGGGGAATACCACAAGCAGTGAGAGATTGAGGAGTAGTGAGAAGGCTTAGTGTCTCAGAGGAGTGGTTTAGACTGGCAGTATACTCTACCTGAAATTGAATTTGGCATGTTCATGCAGGCCACATGACAGAGGATCAGCCCTCAAACACCTTGCAGTATTTGAGGGCTGATCCTCTGGTAAAATATTTTCTTTGCCTTGTTCACCAATTCACATTCAGTTTTATTGTTTTTGTTGCTTTATTTTTCTTTCTTCTTAAATATCCAGTTCTGTTGTTTTCTCTCAGTGTGACTGGTAAGTTCCTCCATCTGGCATAGATGTCATTAAACAAACAGATCTTGAGCCACAGGGAATAAGCTGAAATTTCCACACAGTGCTGCATTCAACAGTTGTTAAGAAACCACTAAATTGTATAGTACTGGTGAGAGTATATGCTATAAAATTGAGCGTAAAATTGCATGATGGGGGGCTGGTTACATGCGATAAACAAACACTGGAGAAGGGGTTTGGTAGAGTAATGTGCAAGGGCCATAGAGCATTGTCATGTCTTTAATAAAGCTCGAGATGCCTTTTCATCTTTCTGTAAATTCCCCCACCTTGCAAATTACTCTATATGCGTGCTTTTACTTTGCATTCAGTCATTGAGTCCATCCCTCTCTCCCTTTCTCTCTGTCCCACAAACCCAGCAGAAAGTGAGGGAAAGTGGCAATTGAATTTCCTTTCAGAGCAGTGTGTGGAATAGGAAAAAGTGCAGGGCCACAGCGCTAGCCTCTATCTCATGCAGACACTGAACGCAGCCTTAATCCATTCCCTTGCCCTTCCCCTTCCACACACACTTGTCTCCAAATCCCCTCCACTCCATTCCTGGAATAAATTATTTCATTTCTTTTTGGTCCACAGCATTTTTATTCGTCTCAGTGGCATGCCTTAACTTCTGTCCCTGTGGAGAGCCCTGATGAATGTGTTGGGCTCGCAACCTCTGATCATCCCTGCTCTGAACGCCTTTAGATACACACTAGCTTCTGGCTGCCTCCAATGCACATAAGAATTGTCTCTCCTCCCCCCACCCTCCTCCCTCTGACTCACAAATACACAAAGGAATAATGCAAGCTATATAATAGATCTGGATCTTTTATCTTTTTCTTCACACGCACACAAACTCTGCAGAGACAAAAACACATTTTCGCTCTCCTCTGTGGATATGAGCTGGCGATGCTGCTCCTTGTTCTGCTTAATGATGACATTTAAGAACACTGAACATTTTCAAATAACATCCATAATTCATTGAGGAAAATACTTTCAGCAATGTATAGACTGAATGTGTGCAATTCAATCTATACTGCTGAGTTCATGGACAAGGAGTAAAGCTGCAAATTAATTATTCTTTTTTTATACACATAAATCTAATTACTCAATACTTGATTTTAAAGGAGAAGCCTGTGTGTGATAACATAAATGCAAATGGGTTACAAATTAAAGGTGAATGCTAACAGTCACTTCACCCCTGCAGGGAGGGGATTGGTCATCTTTGTCGTGTTGTGTGGACATTTTGGTGGTGTGTTCGTGCCTTTAGAAGGAACAGTTTCACCTTCGTCCTTTGATGAAACATTCCTATCCTGATGGGAGTGAAGTCTTCCGGGATAGGAATGTACCCATCCATAGAAAGCAAGCATGCATTGTTTACTTATACAACACTTTTAACCCACTAGAGTCTCAAAAGTCTTTACAATAGCCAAAAAGCACCACATTCCAAACTGGAAACAAAAAAGCATACACGTTACAAGAAAAGCACTGCAATTAAAAACAAAGAACAATAAAAAGAAAACACATAGTTAGAATAGTTAGTATTTTTTTTACATGTTCATTTATCTTCAACGTGAAGCTTTAATCTGAACTGCAAAGCATTTTGTAACTCTATTGTCAGTTATTATCACATTGTAATAATAACTAATAAAGTTATTATTACAAGGATATAGTGTACTTGTAGAATCAGTGCTAACTGCCAGTTAAGGTATTCTGGTGGCATGTGTGGACATTACACCTTACTGTGAAACTTGTTTTTTCTATTTATTTACCACTTGTTATAAGGGTGCAATATGTGTAAGTGTGTGAGTGTTTGGAGGAATTAATGATGACACTCATACAATTTCTTGTGCCAAGTTATCATGCTGGGCTGCTGTACTCATTGGCTTGTCCTGAAACCCTATCTGGAGCCCTAACGATGTTGGATAAGAAGCCATCTTACTCACTGGTGTGCACATGTATTTCAAGATTAGGATTCGATAAGGATAGGTGAGCGCTCTGTTTCATCGAGGTCACCGGGGAATTCGCTTCTAGCTTCTAAAACACCAGAAACTCCACATACACACACACACACACACACATACACACACACACACACACACACACAGAAACCACATTTCCCTGGGGGGCGGTCCTCCAGTGGTATCAATTAAGGAGGAAGCCCAATCAATGTCTTAGCACCAGCCTGATACTCAGCTACAAGGAGATTAAGACTAGACTTACATCTTAACACAGCGGAGTGAGCAAGACACCAAAAAAAACATACAAAGGCCCCACATGCACTACACAAAAAAAACACACATTATAACATCACAGCACAAAGATTTTAGGACAAATAACTAGCCTGCTTTTTGTCTGCTGTGTGGCTGCATCTGGCAGTGTTTTTGCTTTGAGAGACTCTCTGAACAGAGGGCATTAATGGTATGTGTACTTTCTATTTTTCTCACAGTTATTTTTCTCCTCTTGTCTCTTTGCTAGGCTAAAGTCTGACCTAAATACTTCAGGTTTTTGATGATTGGACCAAAACAGAGATCAGAGGCGTCCAGCGGGCTTGTCGTGATAATGGAGAGAAGGAAGGCAGGCAGAGGATCTGGACACACTCATGCAGAGATTCTGGTACTTACCGCACTTCGTAACTGTACAACACGGAGCTCATAAACCAGTCAAACTTCATTTTAAAGCCTCACCTTCCACCCCACATTGAGATGAAAAAGCTGCAGTGTATCAGCTCTTTGAAACAGTAATCCACTGCTAAAACTGGCTGGGCACGAGGGGTCCATCATTCACACGCTCTGGGGGTGGGGGACACACCAGAGAACCTCTGACCTTGTCTTGTGACCACACCGAGAGATTGAAGAGCCCGTAATGCAGCGATGGCAGCTGGCCCACCAGTTTTTCAGCTTAATACTGATCCATACTGCTCACCATTGTGTCCTCACATAGCCACACACACACACACATTGTCTCCCTAGCGCACGCACACACACACACACACACACACACACACACACACACACACACACACACACACACACACACACACAAAGACAATCAGAACAGGAAACATGGAGGTCAAAGAACGGCTCACCAGTTTTTAAATGCACCCATTTATTTTTCATGAAATGACGTGAGGGGACTTGATAGGTGAGAGCACGATGATGAAGTCCCTTCCAATTTCATTGGCACCTGCTCCTTCATGCTGCAGGACAGGAAATAAAGACGGGCAGCTCTGACCAGAAGAAATCTTTTAAAATGTTTCAGTCAGGTGAAACTCAGGTCAAGTACTGTGACGCTTCAAAAGAACTTCATTAATCAGTGCTAAAAGACAAATTAGAGTTTATCACAGATGTAAGTGAGTTAGCCTTGTGCTCTAACATACATACAACAAACAATACTTTATTTTGTTTATTCTATTTCCAAGCATAATACTGTAATATAAAACAAATTCATTTAAATTAAATCAAATAAAAAAACAAGTTATTTCCACAGTTCCTAACCCTTGGAAGTTATTTCCTGTTTTGGGTGTCCACACTGCAGAATCCAGAGAAGAAGAAACCCTGAAGAGGAACCTTTTAAGTGTATGGTGTAGACATAATCGCAGCATGACCAACTACCACATTCAAAAATATATTTAAAAATTCAAAAACACTGTGTAAAGCCTCAGTCACCAAGCCAGAGATCAATCGACAACCCTGCGGCAACTTCCGGTCACTAGGAAAAAATCTGCATCCCTGATTGGTTGATGAAGTAGAAGCTGGTGAAATAGTTCGCAAAGATGATGCTGAAACCTGAAAAAAAAAAGTGACACAAAGCCAAATGTTTACCTGTAACATAAACGTGGTGCCTCACTGGCGCAACCAATATTTCAAAAAAGCACAAGTTTTACTTCGAATGGGTGAACATTTGTGCCACACTTGCCAGTTTCACTACCACTCAGAAAGCTACTGACAAATCAGACGAGTGACGTCTTCCATGTAAACTAGTGGCGACCATGGCAAATGAGCGGAGAATGTTGGAGCAGCACCGTCTTCCTCTTTGGAACAATTTCACTGCCAGCAAACAGCAATCACTCGCCAACCAGTTGGGGTGTACAAATTTTTCCCTAGCAACCAGAGGTTGCCAGAGAGTCACTGACCGGCGTGACTGGGGCTTTAGCAATTGATTTCACAGACTAGCCGATTGGGGATTTTACTTATTTCCCCCTAGCAACCAAGGTTGTCAGGGGTCGCTTGGCCTGTGTTCAGCACATATGCAATGAGGGGAAATATAGCGAGATGGTCACCCATCGAAGTGATATTTTCGCTGACATTTCCTCTCTACTTGCATCCCTGAGCATCCACACACAGTCAAGCATCACAGAGAGAAAATGAAGAAACAGAATGGCAAACAATGAAGACCACAATTGGAGAAGTGCACCAACACAGCTCTGCTATTAAATATTAGTGTAATGGTATACACATTTAATATTCAACTTTCCTGGTGGAAACTCTGCTTTTCCAATACCACAGTCATCATGAAACCCATGAGACATGCAAACACACAGGTCTGACCACAAGATCCTAAATCCTACGTTTCCACTTGTTGTTATATCAACTGTCAGTTACTGTTATGTCACATTAGCATTGCTACTGGCAGTGAAAATGGAAACAAGTAAAAATATGTGAATGTGCTCAGGGGAGCTGGAAGTGTGTAGGGAAATTTCTCTGAACACATTCAAGGGTTATACATTAGATAAAGGTTATCTTGGGGTTGGAAGCATCTTATTTAATGGACCTCGCACAAAAACAACCTTTTAAACAGTTATAAATCCACACACAGTGCACTGTGATTTAACCAGTACTGACTCAGTCAAACCACAGAGGTGGAGGTTGAATGAATTAAATTGTAATCTGGTGTGATTGTAATAAACTGGCAGAGGTGGGACCAAGTCATTGTTTTGCAAGTCTCAAGTAAGTCTCAAGTCTTTATCCTCAAGTCTCAAGTCAAGTCTCAAGTAATGTCAGGCAAGTCAGAGTCGAGTCTCAAGTCACTGGTGTAAAAGTCCGAGTCAAGTCACAAGTCTGAAACTTTGAATTTCAAGTCCTTTCGAGTCTTTAAAAAAAAAAGAAAAGAAAAAATAATGTTGCAGTTATGCTAAATGTAAATATTAGACCATGTAATTTTAAAATCTGTGTTTTTCTCAACACATGACAAAATAGTGAACTTAGAAAATATACACAAATTGTGAAATTGCACCTCTTTAAAATGCAGCTCAATTAAACCTAGCTCCAAGAATAATTTTCACCGACAGTTCTGAGATAAGCTGCATGTTATTCTTGGATGCGGTTGTAGGACCGGCTTTAAAATCGCATGACAAAAATATCATACACATTAAAAAAAACTGTATCACCAACGTAGCCTGGACAACATTTGCTAGTTAGATGAAGTCAGCTATCTCATCTTAGCATATTTATATGCATATTTATAATCATACGGTTCTTGGAGTGAGTGCATACACTCATGAAGTTTAGTAACTTCAGGTCACTGCAACAAGCCCAGGTACAGTTTACCGACGGATGGGTACAGGACCTTGAAATGCACCGTGTAGAACGAAAGACCATCGTACGTATCATAAGTTTACCAGTCTCACAAATTGTCGTCATAAATACACATTCCTTAACCGTTTATTAATAGGACCTTTGAGCTCAACGGTAATTAATTAGTAGTGGAAATAATTTCTGGTACCCATCACAGAAATGTAGCAGTGACAACAATATTGTATGCTGTAATCGTACTGGGCAATTAGTGATACAAAACAACTGTTTTATCCTGTGAATAAAAGTATATGTTTTTGTCAATGTACCATAATAACAGAAGCGAAACGCAATATTGTGTCAGGACATTTCACTATTTATGCACAATAAATAAAGGAGCATAGCGCGACAATTTCTGTTCAGCGCCAGACTTGCTTGTAACCTATATCACTAATTATGTTATGAAAATGACGTATTAACTACTAAAAAACACTGACCTTCGTGTAAATGCTTGGAGCAGACTAACCTGTGAGCTGGAGTGTTCTGGGACGTTATATTTGGTCTTTGAATGGCTGCAATCCAGGCCATCCGTCGCGTCTTTGTTACTTCGGAAACATGGCTTGAACAATTTCTCTTCAACGACGTAATCCGATAACAACCGATCTCTTTACCCGTCAGCTTCCCGTGGCTGTCATGCGACCGGCTATTGCAGTTAATAATACAACAGCTTCTTGACATTTTTGTGTTTCTTTTTATCGCTGTATAACTGATTTTAATTGAAAGCCTGCGTGCGCTAGTACCGCTTGCCACGAGTTCCCAGAATCCTTTGCGGTTCTACCCGTGAATGACGTCACATTTTCAATCTCTATATAATATGCATGTTAAATTTTATATTTGGGGTAAAATATCAAGTCTTTTCAAGTAAACCGGTTCAAGTCCAATTCAAGTCCCAAGTCATTGGTGTAAAAGTCCAAGTCAAGTCACAAGTCTTAGAACATTTTTTCAAGTCAAGTCTAAAGTCATAAAATTAATGACTCGAGTCTGACTCGAGTCCAAGTCATGTGACTCGAGTCCACACCTCTGTAAACTGGGACCACATGCTCCCAGGTTGAGCTGTTATTTAACTTTCACCCCTCCCTGTTTGCTTAAGATTTCCAGTAAACGTTTCCAGGAGTAAGTAAACCGCCGTGATTTTTTTTTTTTTTACATGAGTGGCAACAGTTCTTGAATTTGCTGCTTCTTGCATGCACTCAAGGGGCACACTCGTGCACTGGTCCTACACACTTCTTTGCAGAACATCATTTATATGTTGTTTACCGTCACAAGGGGGCAAGGTCAGAAAATACTGGTCTGTGGGTTATTCTTGTTCATATTTGTGCTGTTGTTGGTCGCTTTCAACAAAAACACACAGAGGGTCATAAAAGACAAGAAACCTTTTTGTAGTGCAGTGAAGCAGAGTTTTAAAAAGTGTCAAATGAGGTGACTGGTTACACTTCTCGTAGTGCTTTTCATAGTGAAGTGTAGTTACTCACTTCCTGTTCCAGCCAACATTTTAAATAATCATCATTTGACCATCACTGCTAGCTAACACATTTGGTTTTTTGGAGGGAGGAAAGTATAAAAGCAAGTCTGTGTAGGTTGCATCCTTAACTCTGCATAGACAAATACCTATGCAAATGGCCAAAAATGCAGTACTATGAATCGTACTTCAGGCAGCAGCTACTGTGTTTTGACTCCACCAGCCTTGTCCAAATAATTTGCTTATAGAGATGTTATCACAGTTGAAGCAGATTCCAGGTTTATTAATATCAAGTATAAATGCACATTGTTATGGATTAGATGGTTTTCTCTGGTCAAAGTATCCTTCATGATCACACATGAGATAAAATAAAGACTAGCAAACCACTGATTATGGTGAATTTATGGTTTCGCAGTTGTGCCTGTGCCTGGGTATTTACCTACATAAAGCATACACATGCAACCTTACATGGACATGCTAGTGGAAACCACTAGCGCAAAGCTTGATGTGGATAACAATGGCGATTGGTTGGAAACCATGAATGTTAAAAGTGTGTAAAACTTTGAAAATACAGTATGAGAAGCACAGATGTCAGCTCCAGTGAACAGTGCAGTACAAGAAAAATATTTGCCCTGAATTGATTTTTTAAAATATATTTGCCACATTTTCACGTTTCATATCAAACAAACTTTAATATTAGACAAAGATAACCTGAGTAAAAAATAAAGTTTTTAAATGATGATTTAATTTGTTAAAGGGAAAAGCTGTCCAAACCAGCCTGGCTGTACGTGAAAAGTAATAACTGGTTGTGCCACCCTTGACAACAAGAACTGCAATCAAGCCTAACTGACAATGAGTCTTTTGCATCACTGTGGGGAAATGTTGGCCCACTCTTCTTTGCAGAATTGTTTTAATTCGGCCACATTGGGGGGTTTTCCAGCATGAACAGCCTGTTTAAGGTCACGCCAAAGCATCTCAATCTGAGTTAAGTCTGGACTTTGCCTTGGCCACTCCAAAGCCTTCATTATATTTTCTCTTGGCCATTCAGAGGTGGGTGCAATTGGGAGTGAGGAGGGCAGTTACTTTTCACAGAGGGCCAGGTAGGTTTAGATAGCTTTGTGTGACACACATGCAAAAAAAATAAAGAAGGGAATACAACTTTTTCATGGGACTGTGTGTTGCCTAACCAACAAAAGCACAAGCAAGAGGAGCCCACAGACTGCTTGTTTCTGCCACTCCACCCCTGGTGACAGTAAACAGCTACGCTCTGAATAGGACCACCACAGAACCACGCTGTCTCCTCTAAATAAGTCCTGTCATTAAATCGGATACTCGTTGGCTTGTGGTTGAAGTCCTTTGCCAATAAATTTGCCTCCCTTTCCAACTTTAACAAGAAGAACTTAAAATGCATTTACCATAGCCTGAAGCTATTGATTAAGCCTGTAAATGAGAGGTCTTTTTGCAACAAAAGGAGTCGCCCCCTGCTGGCCATTGCCAAGAAGACATGTTTTAAAACACTCATGCTGGCTTCACTTTTCAGACTCCAGGAGCGATATCTATCATTTATACAGTCTAAATTGGGCATTTTTTTGCATGTCTTTCCATCATTTCCTGTCGTCTCTCTTAAGAGAGATGGCAGGAAATGATGTTTACTGAACTGTGCAGTAAACACATCCAACTCTGATTCAAATTTTTCAAAGAAGCCTAGACTACAGTAAACACATGTGTCATCCATCGTCTCAAAGCGCCGCCATTCTTCACCACAGTTCCCCAACAACCCCCAAACAACGGTTAAATAATCAAAGTAAAGTAACTGGATCAACTGCTGAATGCACACATCTGTCACCAGCGATCATCCTTTTAAACTGTAGCAACGCATGTGCTGTCAGAGCTCTGTGTGGAATGTGGGGGGAAAAAAATAAAAAAAATCAAGGCAGAGATGAGCAAAGCACACCTTAGCTCTCTGAAGTGGCTTCCCTTCTCTAAACACTGATCTGATAAGATAGGAGTGAACCCCACTAGGAATTTGTTTTCACTGCTCTTTCACTGCAAAGCGGATGATAGCGAAGACATGTGGAGAACAGAGCCACTCCGGCCCTGTCTCGGGGCACACTAAGAAAAGCAGGCGAATTCCACCTGAGAGGAGGAATCTAGAAGCCGGTTATTGGTTTTGCCCCCTGTCAGATTGACCCCGAGAAACAAAACACCTGCTTTTCTTATTTCTTTTTGGGGTTGGACTTGGCAACCACCGTCAGTTCTCGCTCATTTAAAAAGAGAGCAGGCTGTGGGTCACGGATGGGCACGGACGAAAAATTATGACTGCTTCGATTTCACTATTCAGTGACCAAACACGGATTCAATTAAACCCAGCTGAAGGTCATGAGGTAATACAATGTAAGCGGGTCTGCCACTGAGCTTAATGGAAGCTCTCATGGCTTTGGGAATACTTAAACCAATGGCCCTGTCTAGCTACCCCTCAGTGTCGGCCATTCATATAACCTGAGAACCTGAGTGCTGTCATAACCTGAGTGGAGGAAGCTGGGGGTAAGAGTTTAAGAAATGTGCTTCAAATTTGGACTAGCACAGGTGCCAGATATGGAAAGATGCGAGTGTTATTGCTTACAGCACTTTTGGCCACAGAGAAGAAAGAACAGATAAGGATCTGAGGCAGGGAGGGGAGGATGGGGGTGATGCAGGTGAAGAGGTGGTAAAGTATAGTGGGCGGGGAGTGGATACTATGGGAGAGGGAGAGAAGGGGGAGGGAGAGGGAAAAAGAAAAGATAAGGAGGGGAGCCGCAAAGGAATTTGTGAGAAACTGAAAGCAGCGGAGTGTGGCTGAGTGGAAAGGGAGGAGCACCGAGCAGACAGCAAGGTTACACACGAGGAGGAATTAAACAAAGCACAGACAGGGACGGAGGGGAAAGGACAGGCAGAGCTGTTGATAGTAGGTTTACATCTTACCTCAGCACTAATTACTACTTTTTCACTGCAGCAGAAAGAAAAGAAACAGAAATTAAGAAAGAGAGAGCGAGAGAGAAACAGCAAAGCGAAGGTGCAGCCGAGAAGAGGAAGAAAAGGAGGGAGTAGCGAGAAAAAAGTGAGAGACAGCAGTTTAAAAAAAAAAAGTCCAGGAGATTAAATTGAGGAAGCGAAACAAGAAGGGAGAGACGAGGCTCTGAGGAGTGAGCGAGGGAGGGAAAGTAAGAAAACTGCAGACACTCATTGACAGAGAACACTGGACTTAACTCCACGGTTTACTGACATCAGCAAAAACAAAAGAAGAAGAGCGTCACCAAAAAAAAAAAAAAAAAAAAGAGGTCACTGTGGTGGTGTGTTGCCTGCCTGAGTTTGTCTACTATGCAACCGAGTCAGCTGAGATAGACAAACTCAAGCACGATCCCACTGTTTACTTCCCCCCAAAAAAACTTCTCCCGGTATCAGCACCATGTTGATGAAAGAGTACCGCATATGCATGCCACTGACCGTGGATGAGGTAAGTGTGTTTGTCTTTCCCACGCTTTTACACACACAATTCCCACCACTTAAAAGTGAAAAGCAAAAATTTGGGGGTTATTTTAACTGCGGCAATGTTTTGTTTGGTCTTTTTTTTCTTATTGTTTACTTGTAATCGTGAAGGTGTGAACGTACTGATAAGACAAAATGCCAACACAGCACTGAGACCCCCCCGCAGCTGCCCTGTGGGAGCTTTTTCCACATTGGGATAGAGCGATGAGTCAAGCGTACAACACCTGGACAGCACTACACGTTCTACATTTGCTTGAGCGCTCCAAGCTCAAACTAGTCAGACTGGTTAAGATCCCAACTTAAAGGCATTTGGCCTGCGGGTGGAAAAACAAAGAGATCCTGCTGGAGAGGGAAAAGGTGAGCGGACGAGGTTGTTATGCGCTAAAGTGCCCTTCAAAAAGAAATGTCCTTGTCGTCTCCACTACCCCCAACCGGCTTACTTCTACCTGTTACCACAACAATGACAGTGACAAATAGCAGTCCAAAATAGGATTTACAGTATCAGGACAGGGCACACAGAACTCGAGCTTGCAGCAAATCCTCTTTCGCTTAAGTGTAATGTGAGTTTAACTGCAGTTTATTTGAGGAGGTATCAAATCATAATAGGAACCACGCAACAGACCGCAACCTTTGCTCCACTATTAAAGTGAGCAGATTTTCAAGTGTGACATGCACAGCACACCCGCACCGTGGCAAAGAATGTTCCGTGTTGCTTTTGCCAAAGAAAAGAAACAGGCGGCAGGTGATAGTGGCTCAGGTGGTAGGTAGGTGTGTCGGTTCTGTTTTTGATTCACTTTCTATTTCTTCCACAGGCACATGCTAAAAATAACTTGGAGCAATGGTTCTCAAACTCTTCTTAATTATATGTCCCCATTAAAGTATTCAGCCAAATTAACCCAGACACTTGCTGTAGAACAGAAGGGATACACAGAGCACTGCACCATCTATATTTAGTTAATTAAAGAAATCAAATTGTAATCTAACCATTTGTTTCAGTCATTTTATTGTTAGATATTGCTTGAGACACGATGTATATCTTTTTCTTCTATTTGTTGCTGGGATTGTTTCCAATTTTTTTCTGATTCACGCCAAAGCGATACGTATGAAGGCTTGTCCTATGTAAGACACTGTCTGATTATTACATTACTGCCTGCTGACCTGTGTTTCTACTGTCTGATGAAAAGCAGATGGTTCACGAAACGTCACACGCTACGAGATGTAAAGAATAAGAAAATTGGAGTTCTGCAGTGTGCAAACTGTCACTCACGTTTGTGGTTAAATAAATTACAAACTTGTATCTGAAAAAAAAACTTCATCTGAAAGTGAGGAACACGGGCTTTTGTGTCTCTGTGGTCTTGGTTATTCTCTTGGCAGGGAGGAAACTGCAGTGTTCAAACTTGTTAACGACTCTCAGTCGCTACAGAAAAGAAGGCCTCACTCAAGCGTGCCCTTTGTCTGTGTTTTCAGCATTGCTGCTTTCAACCACAAATCTTGTTTCATGAAATGTTGGAAACAGGATTCACGCTCACAGCGATCATAATTTTGTTTGTTGCTATTTGGGTCTGTGAGGTTTTACAACCATTTAGGGGTGTATGAAAACTGATTGCCCCCCCCCCACTGGCTCTCCCTCACCAAAGCCCTTACACTAGGGTACTGTTAATCTCATGCTGCCTAGCACCACTGTATGAGAGTGCAGACTAAATAAGGCTTCATGGTGGAAAGTAACTTTTTTTGCACGTTTACTCAAATACTCCACTGAAGTACGGTATTAATGCACTTATAATACAAATAGTATCCTTATTTGAGAGACACCTCTCACAGAGGTGTGTATGAAAAAGGCAGTGTCACAGGAACATGCAGCGCCCCATAAAAAATATTCAGACTTCTCAGAAGATTGTATGTTTATTGCTTTACAGCAATGAATCAATGTGACATTTTTAACTTTGAAGATAAAGATAAGATAAAAATCTTTTATGTGACATTTGTACACATACACTGGGTCTGGGTACATAGCAAATTGTGTGCAGAGCTGAGAGTCAGGGTCAAATAAATACAGACACATATGCAGTATAAACCAAAGTGCATGTTGAGGTAATATGTTTGGGGGGTTTTTTAAGAAAAAAAAAATATGTCAAGATGTTTCTCAGGTAATTTTTGCCTTAACTCCAAGAATTATGACCTTAATTCTTCATAGCGTAGATTCAGAAAAGCCTCAGAAAAACAGATTTGGGTCCATATCGACATGACAGCGTCACACAGTTCCTGCAGATTTGTCGGCTCACGTTCATGATGAGAATCTCCCCATCCAACACATGACAATGACTGTGAAGGTCATTTGTGTAGAGTGTCATGTTCAAGAAACCACTGAGAGATGATCTCAGTTCTGTGATATGTTGTTATGTTATTATGTGCCGCATGTGTTTTGGATTTTTGCTGCCGTGGTGCCAGGTCTCTCTTGGAAATGAGATTTTTACCTGGATAAATAAAGGGCTAATACAATAATATAGTGCATTGTCCTGCTGGAAGCAGGCATTAGAAGATAGATAAACTGTGCTCATAAAGGGATCAGCAAGGTCGGGCATGCTGCCACATTAAAACAATGCTCAGTTGGTACAAAGGGGCCTATAGTATGCCAATATAGTGGTATTCTGAAACTAGGCCGTCAGCTTGAGGGTTCATGTTGTGCGTTCATATGCAGGAGAGATGCTCTTCACTGGGCCATTTCTTGTAAACCCTACAGATCACTATGGGGGAAAGTCCCAGTAGATCATCAGTTCAGGAAAAACTGGCACCAACAACCGTGCAAGATTCAAAGTCACTTGCTTCAACTATTTTCCTCATTCTGATGTTCGTCTTGACAATTTCTACATTTCTAAATGCACTGAGTTGCTCTTATGTGATTGGCTGATTCAATATTTGTTTTAAGGACCAGTTAAACAGGTGTATCTAATAAAGTGCATAAAGTGTAAATCGCCACTGGGAAACGTTGAACACAAATTTTCCACCCTTAATTGTCATTGTTGTCGTTGTGTTTTGCTAGTTGACGATCAAAGACAAAAGCTGGTAAATATTTTAATCATGAATCATGGCATTGTCCTGATAATGCGTTGTATTTGTAGTCTGACGACATTTCTTGTAAAGCAAATCCTGGGCTGTAAAAACGAAACAGTAAGAGGAAACACATTCCCAGAGCTGACAACGATCCCTCCTGACCTGTATGTAGTGATTTAAGGAAAGAAAGATACTTTCCACTTCCTTGTTTTTCCTAAAACGGGGGGAAAAGATTCATAACTTGTGTGGGAGGAGCTCTGTCCTGCGGTCTGCTGGCTTTAAGATGGTGTTAAAGCACCCATCACTATGATTAATTAAGTCCCATGAATATCCAAGAAGTAAATATTGAATGTTGACGTTCCACAGTAATTGGAACAAGAAGGAGGAGTGTCACATGATGTCAGCAAAGCACAGTGAAGGATGGCAATCTGATGTCTGCCGTCCTCTTTCTCTCTTCCTCCCAATCTTTCTGTTTCTGCTTTTAATTAGAATAATGCTTTAGTGCCACAGCAATATAGGGCAACAAAATGAATTGCATTATGGTGGTCACAGCAGAACAGCGAAGCGCTTTATGGCACAATTTCTCAGCTTTTTCATAACTTTATAAACAAAAGTTTACCAAGTGATTTACAACTGCAGCAAACAGAAAAATGCAAATAGAAACAAGATTAGGGAGAGAAGATGAGAACGACCAACAGCAGCAGCAGCAGCACTGCAAGAAATGAAAAGAATTATTGTGAGAGATTTTTTTTAAATACACTGATTGTATCAGGCTTAGCTAAACGAGGAGATACTCCAGATGCCCAAAGCCCTTGTCCTCTTTAGACTAACTAACACAAAATACTCCCTCATCAGCGTGCACAAACTGGGGCTGCAGCAGAGAACAAAGTCCCTTCCCCTAATTTAGACACTAGGCAATCACTCTCACTAGCCAAATTAATTTTTTGATATCTGAAATGGAACTTTAGGGAAATCTTTATACACAGCAAGTGGCTAAGATTTGAAAAATGAAGAGCAAATACAAAGCCTGTGCCTAAGCAGCCCTGAGTAAGTGCCTGTCGAGACAAAACCGGACTCAGCAACCAGGGTGAACCTGCTGACAGGAGGATTTTCTGCCATCATTCTCATTACTTCCTCTTAGTGGCAGATGGGTATTACATTTTCTTCAATGGGACCTGCATTGTATTGATTTGTTATGGATGAATTTTTTTCTTATTTAAGTCCTCATATCCATTATTATGCTCCATGAGAAATTTGGTCTGCCCTCCTTCAGCTTAAATGCCAATTCCAGTCTTTAAAATATTCCCAAAAAGTTCAGATTAAGAATACAACTTTTCTGAAGAGCAACTACAGCTGCTCGAGCAACAGTTGGATAATGATACACAGAGAGGAGTGAAGAGTAAAATCGAATGTGCACTTTGCGATTTAGTTAAATGCAGCAGTAAAGATGCAGTTCCTTATTATGGTTCAAATGTATGTGTAGAATAAATGTTGAAGTAATTTAAATGTAAAAAAGCGACTAAAAATGGGATTAAAATTTACTCCAGTACCAGACCGAGAGACGAGAGAGGCTACAGCTGCAAAACCTCTGAGAACTGACTCAAGCAGCAGTGCCTGTTATTTGGATATGGCTTTGAGTTCACGGCAAATTCATATTTATTTTGTTTGTTTGCAAAAAAATGAAGCATAAATGTGTGAGTTATTTCAAAGGCTACATGTTTATGGTAGATGAACGTGAGGACCTGTGTGTTTAAACGAAGGATGACCACAGTCAACAAACACTTGGTTAATTCAACTAAGGCCGCACTCTAAATGTGTCCCTTTGGATGGCATCTTGAGGATTAGCAGGAGGAGGACGAGGGAGATTTTTGCTTTGTGCTTACCATTTTCTCACCACATTTCTCTCTCTCTCTCTCTTTTCTCTTCACGCCATCCCCGTCCTCTCCGCCATAAACCTCATCCTAAACCTCTCCTCGGGCTCCAGTACAGGATTGGGCAGTTGTACATGATCAGTAAGCACAGCTGTGAGCAGAGTGGTGGGGGAGAGGGGGTGGAGGTGGTGAGGAATGAGCCAGATAATCACCCCAAGTACGGAGCGGGGCAGCTGACTGAGAAACGAATCTACCTCAGCAGGTACAATTAAACTCTTTGATTGTGTTGTTGCACTAATGATGTACACATGACGGGCCATTAGAATAACTGATTGCCGTGTTCTGATCGCTGCGCTGCAAAGCTTCACATCTCAGCGATCCAAGTTACACGAAACACACAGTAACACCCAGCGTGCATTGCGACCTGCCTGTTTACAAAGTCCAAACACCCTTTGTCTAGACATGCTGAGGTATAAGTGGAAATATTACTGTACCGTGAGGTCAGTAAACACTGGATTACGTAAGTAAAGTTCTCTAGCTGGGCATAACTCGTGCACATCATCCCGGTGCTGGTAATTGCAGGGTATGTGGGAAGATTTAGCCTCTCATTAAATTTTCTTTGTAGAGTTGACAAAGTTTGTTGGCAGTCAGAGTCTAGTCACAGTATAACCACACGTAGAAAAACTACAGATAATTACCTCCAAGTTCTTACACTCAAATAATGGATGTGTTTAACCCCTGGTAAGCTTTTCTAAGTGGTCTATCAGAACTCTGTTATTGTAAGAAAGAAGTGACAATATTTACATAAGACAAATATTATTTACACGTAGGGGAAAAAAGACAAAAACAGGAAAGAAAATTACAGAATAAAGCGAAAGCCATCGATAGCTATTGTGACTGCAGGTGTTAATATGTAACTTGTCTATATGCATATTTTTACAGGACATAGATGTGAATGTTTATAGAGTGTAGTCTTGAGTACATAACAGAACATTGTAAACCTTTTTTTTGAAGTATTTATGTAACATTTTGGGAAATAAACTCTTAATTATTATATGATACAGTGTTTAGCTCAAACATAAAGTCACGTCAGTTGACTGTTATGCAAGTTCTTTGTTTTTTTTTAAACTTTGGACTGCAAAACCTCCAATAAAAACTAAATCTACTGTTTTTATACAACAGTGTTGATTCAGCAAGCCAGACAGTGAGTTAATTAGTGCTGGTAGGTGAAATTTATTGCCTGTGGATGGAATGAGACTTACTGTTTCCACCATATCCAGTCTTTTATTCCTCTCTGATCTTTTTAGGTGGGTGTCACTTCATGTTTTATACACATACTGAGAGTGTTTTTCTTATCATACAACTCTTCACCACAAAAGAACTGATGATTGGTCAGGCTAAAGCCAGAGGAAACTCCACCGGAGGCCTGCAGTGGTCTTCACATGCAAATCTGTCATCTAACAGGATATATGGAGAAAAAACTAATTGAACCACCAAGTACTTGGCTCCCAATGATGATTCCCCCAGAATAGTTGGCATTCAAGCTTTGCATTTTTATCTGGTAAAGCGAATGATAAGGGGTCGTTAAATTATATAAACATATTCTCAAACTTTAAATGGGTAAAATGCCCGGCCTATTGGCTTGGATCTGGGCATGTACGCTGCCAGCATCCCATTTTTGGTAAGCAGAACTGACATTTCCCAAAATGTCAAGTTAGTGCTACAATGTATTTGTGACAACTTTCATACCATAATTTATTAGCATGGTATTGCCCTGTTTTTTTCCTCCACTTAAAACTATACAGACATCCCAGGGTGTCACATGCTGCCATTTTATCCAAAGCTACTGGCATTGCAGTGCCCACTGGCATCGGTGCTTTCAAGTACTGGGATGTAATTCATGGTCATGTTTGAAAAATAAGAAGGTCGGTTAGTAAGTTTATCAGCCAAGAGAATCTGCTCATTTTATTTGGCATTTTAATTTTAGATTAATTTTAATTTTAATGAATCTGCTCATTACAATACGGCAAATAACTAATAAATTACCAAAAAAACAAAGTTGTTGGCATCTGCTGCTATCTACATACGCAGAAAATCCAGTCGAACAGAAACTAATATTAAGTACGTAGATTAAATAGTTCATCTAAGATTAAATAGTTCATCTAAGTACTTAATATTGCACAACTCTGGGGATGTGAAACAGAGATTCAGAAATTCCTCCCTAAAAGTGACGTTGCTGCAGGACATTCAGTCGGCAGTCACTTGAGTCAAGTCCCTTACGGCAACTAAATTTGTCACAGATCACTCATCAGCGCAGACTTACTCAAACTGATTGCTACATGTCGGTAACATGTCTGCATTTAGAGCTCAACTATAAACTCAACTCCAACTATTTGCAAACTTAATCCAATTTGTCTAAGACTGCAGGCAATCTGAGTTGGACTGCAGTTGGTTGGAGACAAGCTGCCTCCAATCAAAGTGTTCACTGCAGCTATTTGCAATTGGTCACCAAATCAAAGGGCAACCGATTTGTTTCTAGTCACACTGAGGTTTTGTCCTTTTACTCTTGGAGTGTCTGAGCCATGAGACTGCAATTTCAGTTGCAATATACCCAGTATAATAGCACATTAATATTAACACTATATTCTGAAAATACAGTTAATCAGTGTGCTTCATTGTGAAACCAAGCGGTCCCATAAATGATGAGTCAGAGGTGAAATTGTTGCTCTGTTTACAAAACGGAGTATTTCACACCCTGTGAGTGATAAGAGTTATAAACCAGCCACAGGCTGCACACTGATTATAAACCTTAAATAGGAGTTGATTTTTCCTACATGATTAAGTGTGTTTGCACTGCTACAAGTAAAAAGGTTTAATAATGCTGCTCTGCGAGAGAGTATTGTGTCCATGTACTTTTCTCTGTGCTCAGGCTGACAGCCCATCAGTTAATTGTGCTCATAATGAAAGCCCAGTCTCAAATATAACATAAATCTCCTAACTCTAAATTCACTTCCTAACCCTGAAATAACCTCACTCATTACCCTCATGTAACCTCAGCTCTTATTCCAATCACCACTACAAACCCAAGGCCTAATCCTAAAATAAACTCTCAAAGAAGTAAAGACGTGTTCACACTGTGGAGGATTTTTCTAATCTTTATGTGCTTGTGGGACATTTGGTCTTCATTAGTAAAGATATGTAAGAACACACGCATGCTCTTTCTCTCTTCACACACACACACACGCACGCACGCACACACACACACACACACACACACACACACACACACACACACACGCACACACTGTATTCTACTTCAATCATGTTCTGACATGGGACCTAGGAGCTACAGTAACAGTTCATCACCACAGGTGTAATTGAGAATGAGTCATACAAATGAATGCTGTGGTGAGAGTAGCCTACAGGTAATCTGGCTATAAACGGCACAAGACCCACTCAGGATCTCTCCGTCTCTCCCTTCATAATCTCTCCTGCTCTTACACTCTGCAACGGTGATCCTTCTTTCTTTGCTTTCAGTAAACTGCCATCTTGGGTAAAAGCATTTGTCCCTCGATTTTTCTACGTTACGGAGAAGGCCTGGAACTTCTACCCATACACCATCACAGGTGCGTGTTTGCCTTTCTTTGTGTTAAACACAGAGTTATTTTAACCTCAATACATTATACAAAGCTTGTTTACTGAAAACAGATGCTTTTTCAAGTGACATCAAATGTTCATAACTATGTATGCATGTATTCCCTTGTGGTAAATTGCATGTGTGTGGGCGCAATTTCATGTTCAAGCATACGAGTTACTTATGCTGTTTTCTTCCCATCTATATTGAATGTCCCCGGTGCTGCAGAGTACTCAGTAAGTATTCTCACACATCATTTACTGTACATGAATGCAACAGAGCTCATCTCTTTCCAGTATCAGAGGATCTAATCTGCAGCCTGCTTTCACACTATCTCTGCCCCTCAACCCTCCACCCCCCATTTTTCCTCTTTGTCACCCTGTAGGTATCATTCCTCCCCAAGTTCAGCATCCGTATTGAGACAAGATTCGAGAACAACAATGGTGATAACGATAACGTGAGTATTGTAAGAGGGGGGTTGTGAGAGGTGAGAAAAATAGAGTGATTAGAGACGAGGGGGAGGAGAACGACAAGGGTCTGGAGAGAAATTGCAATTTTCTCTGCAGCACTACAAAAATGTTCATCAAATTGATGCGCCCATTACAAGGAAAACAAGCAAGCCACGAAATGCAGTATTGGCAGATCTATTAACCAGACATGCAGTGTGCTGATCATGGCTGCCACGATGCATTTTGTCCAAGGCACGCAAAGACACACACAGACAGAAAGTCACCAGCAATTGCAGCTCTGTCTGGCACTTGTGTTTGCCTGGTGTAATTGAGAAAAGTCAAGACAGGAGAACCAAAAAAAACAAAACAAAAAATGCATAGATCCAAGAGTTGTTTCTTGGGCTGTGCATCCAGTGAATCTAGTTTTATGTCATGTAGTTTCAGGTTACACGAGTTTACTCCAAACAGTCCCATTGCTGTTTGAGTGGCAACCACATACATGCACACTGACATGTGTTTTATACACTAGGGGGAACAAATTGAGATGCCTTAATCTTTTAAGTTGGTAATTTGTTAGCAAACAGCTGTTTATTTACACATCAAAGATTACAGAGCAACGCTATCAGCCAATTAGTCGTGTCGCTGCATGGCTAACTGGTGTATGTGATCAATTAATCACTCAGTTTTGCTCAGTTTTTGGTCTCTACCACCTTCTCACTGAAATATTTCCCCTTTATAAACCACTACAGACAGCATAAGAGACGGATGTAGCTACCCTGACATCACCCACCGTTTTCTGGTGTCTCGCTTTGAAGCCTCAACATGAGCGTTTCCACTGTTGCCATCTTGCAACAGACAGATGTGACGTGGAGGGGCAGGGTCTGCCTGTTAAACCACCTGATCCTTTTTTTAATATAATATGACCCAGAATGAGAGGCCGAACCCTTGAATTCAGCAGAAAAGTGTTTAGAGAAGTTGTCTTTGTATTGACTTCTAAAAGGACTGGAAGTCCTCTTTTAAAACCACAGCTATCATCATCTAGTGGCCTTCAGATAGGACGCACGGTTGAGGCACTTAAAGTGTTGGCTTAATTTTTCCGACCTTGAAGCTACGTCCACGTTTTATGCTGTTTATGGTAGTATAAGTTTAAGTATTTACATTACTTTAGCATCTTCCTTTCATAGTGCTTCATCTAGTTACTCTGGGATTAATCCATTACATGTGGAGCAACTCTTAGATATGTTGTCTAGAAGGAAATGTGAACAGACGAATGCCACCGTAAACCACTGATTCTGAAAGTTTGTCTAGCATGCCCAGCTTCAGAAACAAAAATATGTTTATTTATTTTAAATTTTATTTATTTAAGTCAGCTTCTCTCCATATTTTTCCTCGTCCTCTACGCCACTATTGCAAACTCGAGTTTGAGAACTACTGACCTGACCTAACTGTTGTAACAGTAAACATACCAACTCAGTACAGCTCTCAGTGCACGAGCTTGAACTCGTTTGTATTCTCACACAGCCTCTGAATAACACAAAAACAATTACCATTTCATTTAGTATCATTTCTAAATATCATTAGTCAGATAACTTTAACTACACATCACGTAGTCTAAATACCCACAGCCTGATTAAAAGAACTGAATGAAAGGAACTATTTATGCGAGCATTAAATTTATTCCAGTTCAAATTCATTTACTGAGCAGATTTTATCCTAGAAATAATTTGACACTTTCTCTTTCTGCCACTCTTTCTAACTGCAAAGTACAGATACTCTCCCAGTAGCGAGTAAGACAGATGGCCAGGCTGCATATTGAAAACAGCTTGTGTGTTTGGTCATATTTGTTGAGCCCCATTTGAAAGGCTGCATTTGAAATGATCTGCTGCTTTGGGGGGAAAAAGCAACTCCTTTTACGCCTGCTACACTTGTCTAGCTTGGTAACGCTACACTTGTCTAGCGTTACCAAGGTGTTGAAGACACTTAGATTTAAGTGAACCTAACACTATCAACATGTGCACGCATGCAGGGAGGGCAGGAATGAGAATGGAAAGAAAGGATGCTGAGTGAGGAGGCGGGATCGTGGGGTGACATTACTTTCTTATTTCTTGACTGAGTAGCTCCATGGCCGCAGCTGGAAGGAACGCCAGGCTGCAGCACCCGGAAAATGAGCTTGCTGGACTTTATTATGTATGAAACTGCCAATCAGACTTATTTACTTATTTACTCCAGATCGTTCCCGCTCACTTTAACCCCTGCTGTTAGTGTACTTCCACATTTCCAAGGGAAATATCATACTTTTTACTCAGCTGCACTTATTCACCCACCTAAGTGTATGCTTTACAAATCAGGCTTTACATACAAAGCATGCGGAGAGATTATAAAATACGATCCTTCTACAAAGCAGTGCATACAATTTGAGCTAACAAAATACCAATTTGGACCGCATCCGCTCATTTTCTGGAGTTTGGAGCCTATTCCAGATGACAGTGAGCAAGAGGCGGGGTCCACCCTGGACAGGCTGCCAATCAATCACAAGGAAAGGAGACAACACCTTGGCTAACAGCCACACCTGATTTAGCCTAACATGCCACCTAAAGACCACCTAAAGAAAATACACAGAGGCACAAGTAGTACACAGAAGGACCTCCAATCAGGAGTTTTGGAGCAAGAACCTTTTTGCTCTGAACTATCAATGCTGAACACTTTTTTTTTTTTTCCCCTCTTTTTTTAAAAAAATCCCCCAAATTTTAAGCTTTCGGGGCCTCATATATATGAATAGATTTTTTCTTGCATGTCCTTATAACAGTTATGGTGTTTATACAATTCAATTGACAATCGTTACGACACCGTGAGAAAACCCCAAGCAACTTGTAGAAGGCAACACAAACACGCAGCTAACACAACACATTCCATAAAAGGGAGCAAGACCTTGTGAAGACACAGACTAACAACAACACCGCAGGAGAGTAGCAGGCTATTATTTTACCCCAGGTTTTTCTTATTTGTTAGTTTTCAGCTGTGAAATGAACAACTCCAGTGCGGCATTAGAGCAAATTTTAAACAAGGTCAGATAAAAGTGCAGTCTCGTCTCTTTCTCCCTCTCTCTCCAGGTTTCTTCCATTCTCTCAAGGAAAAGTGTACGTGGCTCTCATAACTTTTTCCCCCCCTCTCTTTTAATACCCCTCATATGTCCTTGTTTTTTTCCCCTCATCCCCCGCCTCTGCTCTCTATCTGTTCGCTCCTCTGTTTGCACCAGTGTGATTTGCTCCAAGGGCCTCCGGGTGGGATATAGTGAGGGGTGTTATGGTGTGTGACCTCCGTTTTCTACACTGTTACTCATCTTCTCTTAGTCCCGCTCTATGCCGAGTGAGTGACTGTACGTGTGTGACACTACGGGTGGGTGTATGTGCGTCTGCTGTCATTTAACTGTGTGACCTCCCCCATCTGTTTGGATGTAGGTGTTTGGGGACAAGCCAACCCCAGCAGAGAATGTGTGTTTCCTGGATATCCTGAGTGACCCCATCCCTGAAAAGCACTACAAAGAATCAGAGGTACTCACTGCACTGGCAAAAAACCCACAAACATGGACATATGCTTCACAGTGGTGCAAACAAATGACTGTGAACAAAAAAAAGTTGTTTTTTCTGATTTTCTTTCTCTTCCAAATGGAAAACTATGTGATTGCTTTCCAAGAATAGTTCAGCATTTAGTGAAAAAATAAATAGGAGACTTGGTTTAATGACAAGTAGCCAAAACTGTAAGCTTACTTAATTCAAACATATACCCACTAACTTTGCTTTGGATTTTGGCTGCTTTTTCACTAATTCTCAGTCCAGTCCTTGCACAGGACCATTTTCAGAGGTATTTTTTTTCTCTTCAACCATTTAACACTGAACTATGAATCATTCAAGCATAAAAAGGCACCAACCTCGAGGAATGAATCAGTGTTGTGTCTACACATAATAGACAATTTAGCAAAGAACCGGTTTTAAATTGCATCTTTAGGCACTTTGTTACTAGCAGTCTGTCAATTTGGTCACATTTCTTTAGTTGAATCCATGAAAAATACCAAAGACATCACAGTTTGAAAGGCATGAAATAATATTTTGCGTGAAGTGAAAACAGAGAGAAAAGGCTGAGGTATTCCAAAATCAGTGGCAACAGGTCTGGTGGAGTGATGAATCCAAATTTGGATGAAGCTGTCGTTGATATGTATGAAGCAGATTAGGAGAGAGGTTGGTGTCAGCCATCTGTAAAACACGGTGAAGGCGCTGTCATGGTTTAGGCTGCATTTCAGTCAGTGGTGTTGGGCATCTTATCAAAACTGATGGAACTGTGAACGATGATAAGTCCTATCAGATCTTAATCCACTGTGTAGTACCATCCATAATGTGTCTGACTGGCAACAGCTTCAGTGAACTCAAACACACATGCTCCAATGCAGTTGAAGCTTACCTGAATTAAAAACAACAATTAAACACTAGTGTTCATCGATTGGCCTCCTGCCCGGACCTCAACATTACTGAAGAAAACAGAACAAGAAGCAGGTCGATCCTGTATTTCCATTTATGTATGCCCTTTTCAATAAATATGAATTACATCATTTTTAATTAATGGCAAGCATGCAACCAACTGAAAAACTCCACCCAAAAATCATATTAGTTTGTCTGGGGGAATCAACATATATGGGCATTTCTACTCTCAAAGCCAAGAAACTTTACGCAAAAAGGCAAATAAAACACTTTAGTGACTGAAGTTTGAGTCTCAGGCGGGGAGAATTTTTCACATGTTGCAACAAAGAAACTTGATAACAGTGATGGAAAAGATAAATCCTTTGAAGCAGCACTAAAGAGGTGATATGAAACGTTGTTTCTATGTGCCAAGACATGCCATATCTAAAAAATGCATTCTGCATGCATTTCTTCATATGACCGCTAGATCCACTTAAACCCACAGCTATAGGTCAGAACAACAGCTCATGCAAATGATCTATATGCTTGTTTCCTGCTGTGGAACAGTCTAAAATTTTCTCTAACTTGATGTGTCATTTTATTATCTGCATTTTGCATTGATCAGATTGTTGATTACTTAAACTAGTGGGGCTTTGTTGTTGTTTTGTTTTTCCTGTGCTGATTTTCCCACTTCCTGACTTTATATTAAGCTAAGACTACTCAAACAGACATTTAAGTCACATCCAACTCAAAATATTGTCTTTTAAGTGATAATGGCTCATAATGCATAGTGCTTAATATACAAACAATGATCCACTAAGACAAAAACACATACCTATTTTTTTTTTTTTACTTTACTGCCTTTTGTTTCTGCTTCTAAATAAATCAGTTACACACACCCCACACAAACACCTCTGCATCACTGCTTATTTTCATTGTCTCTCCTCCAAGGTTTAACACGTCTTTACATGTGCATGTTACACAAGCACACCAATCAATTATATTAAGTGACAAGGTGAAATAAAAGATCACAAACACAAACACTTGCCCATCATACTTTCATCAGATTCATAACGTGTGTTATCACACTCCTCTTGTGCAATGTGTTGTGCAACATGCTGCTGGCTCCTCCACACACAGATATTGTCACAGTTTCTGCAGACACAGCTTTTATAACACACTGTTTACTCTGTAAAGGACCTGAGTCTGTGGCAGTCAAGTAAAACTGGCCGAGGACCTCTGGAGAAGGGCTGGAGGGACAGCCACAAACCTGTCATGTGCTCCTATAAGAGGGTGGAGTGCAGCTTTGAGGTCTACGGCTTCCAGACCAGGACGGAGGAGTTCATACATCGAGTAAGATCGAACTCTTTCCCTTTATGTTCATTCCATTGCTATTGTAACGTGACTGCGTCAAGGAGACATCACAATCTTCTTCAATGCCATTCGGTCATTTATTATATGAATGTGCCATGTGTTGCATTGTGACACAAATAAATCACTACCACATTCATTTTAAGACATTAGCATAATTACCAGCATTAACGGCAAGAAGGCTGCTGGCGTCAAATGACCTCTGATCTGTATTATATTATACAAAACGGTAAGAAAACATCTGTTTTTCCACTTTTAACAAAGCATAGTTGCAAGTTAGGGGAAGTTGTACAGCTGGTGGGAAGAAAAAAAAACACTTTCACAACATTTATCCTCTGCAATGAGGCAAAGCAATGAAGCGTGAAAAGAAAGCAGAAGCACCAGCAGCTAAACTAGCAATAATGCCTTTTAACCCACCCCAACGCTGTCAGTGAGGAGCAAGAGTGTTTGGATTGTGGCTCTATTTTTTTTACAAAGCCGAGCAAAACAGATGAAACTAATAGTAAATGCGCTGCACTCATAGTCTTTTAACCTTATGCTACAGTCACACTATGCAGAACAGCATTACCAAACAAAAATTAATTGTCTACATAAACAGAAATTCCCAATAACATACATTAACATTAACTACTTACATCAAGAGCAAAAGCCTCATAGATTTAGGGACAGAAAAAGCAAAAAACTCCTCCAAAAACGGTCGCATACTTGCTGCGATGACAGTGATTTAAGATCAAAATGACATAGGTGCTCTGAAACCTCGCTTTTATGTAGCAATGTAACCAGAACTGAGTCCCCTGGCGCAAAGAAATGCATCACAAACTAGGTGCACTTATTGCAGAGGACTAAGTTAGGTTGATTGCAACGAGGTTGGCAATCCATCTGTGTTCATTCCTTTGCAAACCTTCACGATTAGAGAGGTCGCAGTTGCTCTGATTCGGACTGCGATTGTTTGGAAACAAGATCCTGAGCAATCACCTGAGTGACTAAAAGTGGTTGCAAGCAGCTACTTCTAGCATTTGGTCACCCAAAGGTTGCAGAAGTTGGTCGCTGCAACTACTTGCAAACTGTTGATGAATGCAAATAAATTCAATACAATCAATGAGCAACTAATATTTAAATGAGTCCTTAGCTAGGCATGACGGACCACTTTTATTCACACACAACAATGCCAGGGGATCTGCTGTGGAAGATGGTCAGCCACTGGAAGCAACTTAAGGTTCAGTGTCGTGCCCAAGGACACTTTGGCACATAAAAGGTCCAGCGACTGAGCCACCAACCACGATTGAGCAACAACCTCTACAACCAGAGCCAAATCCACCCGCCCCAGCCTCCTTATTAAATAAATCCTCATCTATCTCAGCCGTAATCTCATATGTTTGAATTAATTACACAAAGGCACTGTCGTGATTTTGACACTGATCTGCTGTAAAATCATTCTAAAAGCAGCATTTCACACACGACTACACACAACAGCTGTAGCTTTTTAATTACATTTCCTTCCCATAACAGGTTTTTGTTTTCTGTGTAATTGCAGAACATACGAGACATTCTCCTGGTTGGCCACCGGCAGGCAGTGGCATGGATAGACGAATGGCACGGTGGGTCAAAATTACAGTAAACTGCTAAATTTTATATTTTACAGATACGAGATAATCTATTCTGAGCAGCGCACTTGTACTTGTACTTTGCTGTTGTTTTACCCTCGATCTACAGCCTGTTAAATTAAATATGTATCTTCCACTCTGTTTCAATGCACGCCTGTGTTTATGCACTGTTTTCCCCACAGGGCTCTGTTTGGAGGAGGTGAGAGAGTACGAGCGGACGATGCAAGAGAAGACCAACAGCAAAGTCAAATGCAGCCAGAACAGCACAGGTGAGTTCTCAGCATCTGACCTGCACTGTACTGAAATACCACAGAGGAGGAGAGACGAGAAGGCGGGGAGGGGGGGGATAATAGAGGTAGATATGAGAGGAGTGGAGATGGAGGAATAGATGTAAGTGAAAAAAAAGGGAACAGGAAGTTTGAAATGTATATTTGTGCTCTACAATTATTAATTTCACACCGTAATAGGCAAGAGATGTACATTGGCTGTTTTCAGGTATTTTTTTTTAGCCTGGTATGGTATTAGATGCTGTCAACAAACTGCAAACACTATGAATAAATAACCATGTAATACTGGCATGCTTGAACAGATATTGGTTGCACCACTAGTGCCTTCGCTGTGCCCTACAAGTACCCAGATGGCTGGAGTACATCTGTGGGAGAAAAATGGGAAAGGAAGAGCAGTCAGGAGGCATTTCACAACACAAGGAGCAGTGAGGAGGGAGAGACAGAGGGTGTATGCCCAGAAAAGGACGACAGAAAGACAGATGTAGTGCGTGCCTGTGTGTGTGTGTGTGTGTGTGTGTGTGTGTGTGTGTGTGTGAGGTTCGGGGTGGGGGGGGGGGGGGGGGGGTTGGGTAAGAAGGCTCATGAAGTGATAATGCCACTGCGTCTGTCTGATAAACAGTGTAATGCAGCCACCTGCTGAACTCTCACCATCACGAGCCCTCTCAACATAAATAACCGACCATTGCAGCACTTAGCTGCAAATGTCAGACCTGGTGGGGGTATGTGCCTGGGCATATGGTGTGGGTACGTGTGTGTGCGCGCGAATGTGTGGGTATTGTGTATGTGTGTGTGTGTGTGTGGGGGGGGGGGGGGGGGGTGTCAACCTGCCACCTGCTGGTTAGTCTGGTGAACCTCGGTTGGCTGTGGGAGATATCAAAGGTAAAATTCCCAATATGGCCTGTAGCATCTTGCTGCCTGCGCTCTCTCTCCTTCTCTCCCTCTGTGCGTTATGATGAGACACATCAAGCTGCAACAAATCTGCAGTCATTGCTCAACCTGCTGCAGCCTGCTCCACTGCCGTGGCCCCCCTACAGGCTGAAAGCTGCCACTGCATGCAGATCTGCACAGACTGAGGAATTGTTTTCATTTCATTCATCTGATGTAATAAAAGTAAACTGATGTCATTTACTCAAGTCAATTGAATGAAAAGGCAAGTCTGTGAGCTGAATGACAGCAGGGGAGAATCAAGTAGCAGAAATTTAAGATCCTAAATACGCTCACAGTTTTCCCTTTTTCCTTCTGATTTTTTTCCTCTCTTTAACTTCTTTCTTGCCACATGTAAAAGTGGATGTATCTGTGTGTCTCAGATTCAGGGCTCGTCCCTCGTCCTGCGTTTTCTCGCTCCATCTCTGTGACAGATGAGCACAGCCTTAAGAAGATGGGAGTGACCACTGCAGCCGTACCTGACCCCTCCCACGTGACACACAGTCCCATTCGCCTGAACTCAACCCCCGAATGACGCCTCTCTCTCTTTCTCTCTCTCGCTCTCACACACACACACACACACACCTTGCACAGTGCAAACACAACTCAAATACAGTGTCAACATTCACCAGAGTCATGTGATGTCATCTCTCAAATATGAACACACCCATATGCAAACAGCAACATGATCCAACAGACACCGTTTTTTGGGAAAATGCTTTGTTGCTTTCTGGAGCAGAGTATGATATCAATACCTTCTTCTTCTTTTTTGCCTTAAGTTACCGGTTCTAGCTCAGGGAAAAAGTACTTCACTGTTGTTTTTGTATGACTTTAAGAAAAAAAATTGTGAGCTGTAGAAATGTTGGTAGGGAGATTTTGTTACTTTTGGAGAGAGCCGAGCTTGATGTTCTTTCTGTTTTCTGTCTTTGTGTTAAGCTAAACTAACTGGCTGCTGGCTACAGTTTCTAGTATCGATCTCTTCATCTAACTCTCTGCCAAAAAGGAGCACAGAGCAGTTCCCAAAATACTAAACTAATCCTCCAGCACCACCTAAGAATTATTCATTACTTTTTACTTTGTTGATATGAAGTATGTTACAGAATGCCGCTCAGATGCACAAGAACACACAAGCGCCTTGTGTCTACTCAGACATTTTCCACAAATAACCTTCAAGTGTCCTCGACAGATTGTAAACACGGTGCATTTCAGCACTTTCTCTCAGTTCCTCGGTTAGAGTGGAGTGCAGGACCCCCAGCAGGGCTCTCCGATTGTTTCCGAGCCCCCAACCAGGAGCGTACAGACAGATGCATAAGGAGTTTAATAGAGTGGATCTAATGAGAGAGCATGAGAGAAGGAGGGTGGGCTGTCAATGCAATGGATCAGCTCCCCCTCCCCACCTCAGCCAATAGGTCAGACCAAGTGTATTGACAGAAGGTAGTGAGGCATTGTATTGGTTCCTTGATCGCTTAGCTGAGTGTTGGGCCAAACGCGAGCTAAACTTCAATTATGTATCAACGGGGTGAGCATTTATAACATTATTAGCTCATGTGCATTTAAAGGGAGAATGGGTTCTTGTCACTGGGTGTAATTATGAAAACTGAATAGATGTAAGTTGTATGATAAAGTGTTACGTACTGCTGTTGCCTTTTTTTTTGTAAAATTACTGGATGTTTAAATAGAATCAGATGGAAAATCATATAGATGTTACACTGTATAGTCTTTTATAACAGCTCTGATTAATAAATACAAATTCTCTCTAATGTGATGACTCAGCTGTGTCATGTTTAAACAAAAATAATGGACTCAATCCGCACATTATCAGCCATGTTTGATCAGTATTGATCAGCCGCTGGTATATCACAGACCGCGCATGTAATCTACTCACCAATTTCACACGCGTGTGCCATGTGGAACCAGCTCGAGCAGCAGCGGACGTGAAAATAATCACGCGCTCAGTCCAGACGTTTTCCCCGCTGCAAGACGCCACAGAATCCTGATTGTTTCACAGATGAGGTGGGTGTGTGCGCACGTCTTGTCATTTCATTGTCACTTTATTATTCAAGACTTCAGGACAAAAGCCAGGCTTGTCATGGAGAGACTTGAAAGTTCCCCTGATTGACAGACATGGCAGCTTGCTTTGAATGGCACGCCAAATAGCTCGCATTATGGGGCTCATTATGGCTTCTTTTTACCCATACAAATCAAGAGCCAGCATGACAATTTGTTATTAGATTCCCAACAAAGTGCTGCAGACGTGCTGTCACATATACACACAAACACGTAAGTACATACGCACAAAAAAAAAAAAATCTTGCTCCCTATTGTCTCTTTTTACAGTTGCAGCAGGGGGCTGATATGAAAGCACAAGTGCTCACCACAGCTAGGAGGGTTCACAAGCACTGCAGAGGGAGCACAAACTTCTGTGTGCACTGCACTAACATCACCTCTGTCTCTCTCACTTCTTTGTGTTTCCCATTAAATTTTCTCTCTCATTATTACCATCGTCAGAGCTCTCCTCCATCCTACTCCTTTATGCTTGCTTCCCCATTCTCGAAATCTCCCTTGATCTTATTTCTTTCACCTCTCTTTATCTGTGTGTCCTCATCTTCATTCCTCAAGAGGGCCTCTAAAGAAGATGTACTGGGCTCATTTTATGGAAATGTTCCCTGTGGTGCATTATCATAGATCCTGACCCTGTAGTGCTGAATCACCCAGCCGTTCCCAGTTCACCTGTCAGACCCCACAAGCAGCACGGTCGAAGAAATACGCGACGTTCTCCAGAGCCGCACCACCGCCGTCCCGCAGATTCGGTTTTGTGGAGCCTTGAAACAGGGCTAAAGGAACGGGAAATGGGAAAGCAGTTTGAGCAGCGGTTTGTTTCTGACAAAGAAAAGCATAAAAAGCTTGTGTGGGGTTGCAGGCCATGTGTGTACACAATTTCTCCTGAGCCTTAATGGTATTTTGCTTAACCACACTGATGAACGAGCTTCTGCTCCAGATCGATACACGCCCTCCATACGCTACACAGACAGTAATGCAACTGCCTCATTTGTCTGACGTCGTGGTGTGTGCACGAGCCCCCGTGACATTTTACTCATGTTGTGGGGACATAATGTGCGTACTCAACACGAAGGGCAAAAAGCAAGCCCCTGTGATGTCATGTTTTAAGGTTGGGGTAACGTTCGGGTAGGCGGACGACAGTTACGGTTAGATGAGTGCATATCACCGTGATTTGAAGTTATCGATAAACGACCTCATTTGTTTCCCATTTCCCGACCGTGCAGTAACTTACTCAGACATTAAACGAGAATAAACATTAAGCTTTACCGTTTAACATGACTAACTTCATCCACACACCAACACTGACTTGATAAAGTCTTATTGTGGTTGTGTGTGTGTGAGCACGAGGTTTGAAAAGATATATATTCTCCACAGAATGGATGTTAAGTGAATCAAAGGGTCTCCATCAATGTTATCATAAGCATATTTACCTCCCATTGTGTTGCTATCATTGTTTGATATGTCATGTGAGTGTGCTTCTGTGTGTGAATTCCCATGGGTATGCGACTCCCATGAGATTAAACGGTGAGGCCAAAATGCTTGCGTTCCCTCATTACAGTGTAAGCAATACAGTTTTTAGCTCACTCAACCACCTAAAAGACTTTAAATCCTCCGCGTATTAAGCCTTACCACTGGGAACCCAATTTGTAACCTCTGCCCAGTAATACGTTAACTGGACTTTATCTGGGGATAGGCAGAGTGTAAAATTCATACAGTATCTGAGTGAACTAATTGAGCCAATTAAGAAAGTGAATATGGATTACTGTGGGACTGTGAACACACACAATCCCTCTGCAATAGAGTTGGAGACCACTGCTTTCACGCGATAATGATTGTCATTGCAAATGGATGGCGGTGCAGGGTCTCAAAGCGCCGCACGACAACACTCCGGCTGGCCTTGCATTTACACTGATGTGTTTTCATTAGTGCAGCAGCAGCTGATCCCAGGGCCGTTATTCCGGGCAGTAATTAATTGCATGCGGGTAAAGGAAAAGTCAAGGATAAGTGTTAAAAACTGTTCCCCGCCACATACATACGCTTGCCTCACTCATAAACACAGAGGCAGCACTCATTTCTCACACAAACACACATTTGCTCGAGGAAACAAAAGACGAACGAGTATAAACAAGAAGATACGCAGCAGAAACTTGCACAAAAATAAGAGCCTTGGGTACTTCATGCTTTAAATATCTTAATCAGCAAGCGCATAAAGTCTCCCAATTTTAATTGCACCGCCATGACTATTAATTACATAACAGCCATTGCAGTCAGCATGCCCATATGTTTGCTAATGGGAAAGGATAGATTAGAATAGTGAGTGGAATACATTAGAATACAATGGTTTTTATTGATCTACAAAGGTAGAATTACATTTTTCCTGCAGCATGTACATACAAACAATAACGTTTTTTTTCTTTGGGTTTTTCAAAGAACAACGTTGTAAACAAATGGCAGGAGACACTTCATAAGCTGAAAGAACAATAAACCACCATTACTGTAAAGAAACTCCAGAAGACAAGATTAATGTAAAGCAAGAGATGCTTCAGAGACACTACAGAAAAAGTGCTGTACTCCTGTGAAACAAAAGATGCTTCAAACAGTGGGCTCAAGGAAAAACACGTTTTTGTTTTAAAACTGAGAAGCTTTCTGTCATAGAAACGAAACATCTGGCTTAGAAATGGACTAAATTTGATCTGCAGCTATTTCTCATTAGCACCAAGCTATATTTTTGTATAGGGCAGGGCAATATGGCCAAAAAATATTTATCACCATATACATTTGAAAATTTGCGATAACGATATAAACTGACGATATAATTGACACTAGACAAAATACTTTACAACTCCACAACTTTATTAGTGCAAAAAACCCCATCAATGTATTTTCACTTAAACAAGCAGCTGTTTTTTTTATGTGCATTAAAGTTATATAAAAATTTAACAGTGCAAATGCAAATTCCTTGCTGACAGTTTAACCAAAAGACATTTCCAGTGGAAATTGGCCGACATATCCTCAACATAACCATGTAAAATATCCACAAAACTTAAAAAGAGGTTATACACACACAATACGGTAATATTATGTTGAAGCACAGTACGTATTACTCTGCGAGGCTCCTGCCTCCGGTAGCTGTAATGTTCCAACAATCCATCAAGCGGTGCGGCTTCATAGCTTACGAAAGTCGTACTAAAACATTTCTGACAGATTTTCGAGGGCCGTGTACAACATAAAAACTGTTCGAGGTCAGTAAACACAACCAGAATTCATACATAAGGCACACAGAGTTATAAGGGGCACTGTCGATTTTTCAGAAAAATCAAAGGATTGATTTTAAGTGTGCCGTATTTTCCGAAAAACACGGTAATAATGACGGCCCGCTAGCATGCTCTACCAAAAATAGTGCTTTGTTGTGTATCAGATGGATGAAAGCTAAACCAGTCCCACACCACTGAAGTTGCAGCATTTTTACAAACCAATTCTGGTTCATCTGTTTCATTCAACGATCCACTTTCGCCCTTCTCATTCTGCGTCGCCGCCATGCTTTTTCCGCCATGTGCGTATGTAAACAAAGGTACTGTGCATGCACGTTTTACTCATATTCCATCGCGATATTTCATTTTCTTATCATTGCCTAACATTATACCGGTATTACCGTGATACGCACGGTATGATATGGCCCAGCCCTAGCAGGTACCATGAAAGTCTTAAATAATTACCTGTACTCACAATGAAGCATTTGCATTGTATACTGTTGTCTAACACAGGTTTGCTTTCCATTTACAGCATCAATATGTTCTAACTACATATAAATAACTAATTCGGTATCTAAATCAAAGGAAACCTTAGCTGTGACAGTATCGATCAGAAATTGCTGCCGAGAGTCACTGTGCAGTTGATTACAAACACATTTTGTAGTAACACGACTTGTTTGAATCACATAATATTGGACGCCTTGTTCATCTAGTGGCCTGTACGATAAAGCAAGTTAAACATATGCAGGAAGTCTTCTCGTTATCTGGCTCTACTTACGCTAACGACCGCAATCAGGGTAAGTGGTCACACAGAGGTGGTTATCAACTCAATAAGTCAATCCAGGGTTTCCCAATCCAGCTATGAGTGCTTTCATGAGAGTGGTCGTGTTGGCAACATCTGACCAATAACAAGCATGGCCTGGTCTGCTGGCAGCAGAAAGACAGATTTTGATACAAAAATATGAAGGGGTTAAACACATAATCCACACTGAAAGGAGCAAAAGGTGCTGGAGACTAATTTGTGTCAAAGGAAAAGTATTAAAGGCTCTGTTTGAATATGTGTACGCTTTAGTCAGTAAGACTAGAAGAGACCTCCTATATTCATGAAGTCGAGCCTATCCGAAGCCAGGAAGCTGACAAAGAAGCTGACTCTGGACGTTAACAGACCGATCAGTATTCACAGCTCTGTCATTAACACAGGAAAATCTGACAGGTTACATTAGGGTTTAACTGTCTGACAACAAGAAAAAAATATACAAATCAAAATGTAAACACATGTTCAGGCAAAAAAAATTCGACACAAGGTCAACAGGTATAAATAGATGAATCAGGAATAAACTTGTTAAGAATCTACTTTTCTTACTAATGCTCTACTGGGAAAGACAAAGACGTTGGATGCTCTTTAAAAAAACAAAACCAAAAAAAATTCCTTGCATGCAGAGAAGAGCACAGTACACAAGGAGGGTGAACCAAGACACAGCTGAAACTAATTAAGACATTATAAAAGGAAGTAAAACTAACAACTGAAAAGTTACCGTGCTAAACCTCAAATCCCACTGACTGGCACAGGACTCAGGTTTAAATAAATAAATGAAACTAGAGCCAACACAGTAATGCTTTCAACCTGCATTTTTTGCTCATTTTGAAGTCTTATTAAAATGAACTAATGTCTATTTTGTAAAACAGACACTAAATAATTTGAGGGCTGCAACATGAACACATCGCTGGAATTGTGTCTCAGTTAAATCCTCCACTCTCTTGTGTCTGGTATAAAAAAACATGACAGAGAGGGCCGTGACATTAAAGTCAACAGTTCAGAGCTTGACAAATCAAAGAGTGATGTCAGAGTGGAAACATCCATCTTTTAAATACAGTCTATGATTGTAGGTAGCACGCAGTTTGCTACTCGGTGACCTTACAAAGGTAATTTATCACTAAGAGCAACAAGCACAAAACAGCAGTAAATAAATTTCAGTCCAATCCAACCTTTCATGTCCCCTCACTTAAAAGTTTTGTTAAACTTTTATTTTTCTTTCTGAGAGATTTACAGTTGACTTTCTGCAATAAATATGAAACTACGACCAGCACCGGCTTAGCTGAGCACAAAGAGGGAAAACCGGAGGAACCATATCTGTTTCTGTCACCCAAAAAAACAAAAACAAGCACATTTCCAAAAAGATTTGCATGTGAAAGCAAACATCTATCAACAATATACTGAATTATACTGCGTTTATCTTTTTTGTATTTGTGTTCTTTGTCTTGTGTGTCTGACTTACACATCAGGGTGACATGTTGCTCGTAACTGACAGTAAAGTGGGACATGGGCAGATTCGTGGCGGCAGCTCATTAGTTTTCAGGTGACAGCTCCGGGTGACAGTGAGGCGCTACTCGACCTGAACACCAGTGTAGAAGAAACCTTTCATTTTTCCAGGCCAGCTGTCACTTCAGTCTCGATTACCACCAGGATTAGTATAACACTGCAGCTGGCACTTTTGTAGGGTCAGTGTCTTTACTTGCTGTTTCTAGCTGAACTCGCCGGCTGATAAACAGAGACCTTCTTTCTTTTGTTGTGGATCTGCAGGGTTAAGCTTTTGACCTGGTTTTGTCTGGAGCTAAAGGGTGGACTAACTTTTTTCATTTCTCTGTAAAAGGCTGGCAGAGTTCTTCTCTCACACACCGTATTTTAGCCACACTACATTTTATATATAGATATATATTTCTTATGATTACTTCCCCCTATTGCCTATTGTTCTTTGAAGTGTGTAACTGTATACCTGGGTGTGTTATTTGTAGATGTAATTCGAGAAAAACTAATGCAGGCTTATAAAAAGCACCAAAGTCTTAGACAATATGGTAATGACTACCCAAATCTTAATTCCATATAAACGCCCACATGCTTTTTATTCTCCTGCTGCTCACATAACATCTATTACAACTTTCCATAGCTCCAGGCCAAGCTTTCCTCCTCGCCTTTCTTGCTTCTCACCCTCTGTCTTTTTCTACTTGTCATCTGTGCTCATTTTCAACTTTGCCACTGCGCTCTGTGTTATTTCAGAATCAAAGTAATAAAATGGATCTTCACTGAGATGATTTCATTGCGGGGGGGGTGTGGGGTGGGTATCATGTGGAGAGGACAATGATAAAAATGAGAAACGGGAGGAGGAAGTGGGCAGAGAAACAAATCAAAAACACCTGGCTGCCTGGCTTACTTTGATTTCAAGTTCCAGCTAGATCTATAGCTACTGCCTTAAGGAAAAACCCACTGCTGGATACTCTTAGATAGTTATAAGTCAACAGTCTGTGGCGTTTGTTTGTCATAGAGTGTCGGCATTTTTACTCTACGGTGCATTCCCCTCTTTGCAGTCACTGAACAATGGTGCAAAAGCTTCTGCTCTTTGATGGTTGACAAACATGTCAGTGATGTTTTTTGCAAAAAAAAAAAATTCTGCTGTTTGGCTAAATAGACATATTTTTGACAGGATGTAGCAACATCTGTGTTTGGACAGCCATTAATGGGAAACAAGACTTCGAGTGTGCAGCTCTACTAGCAACTCCGTGATGCTGTATTTACACTGTATTCATGCTGACATGCTGTTGTTTAGCGCAAATAATGTGACAGTTCTGACATGTTCACCATTTCTGCTTAGCTTGTCAGCATGCTAGCTGTTACTTGTAGGTTCTAAACAAAATACAGCTGAGGGGACTGTTGGCAGCTTTTGTGGTCATAAATAAAAAAGTATTAATCCAGTTCAAGTGTTAATCTGGTGAAGAGTCACATATTACCATTGATCTAATCTAGTCCAAAAACTAACTCCACTTAACCTGCATCAAATTATTAGTGGAACCTGGTTATGGCTCAGTCATATTAGAGTTAAATGGAAACCTCCTTGCGACAACAACAAAAAAAAATCTGGGGCTGTCTGGGGATTTCCTTCAATTTACTGTCAACTGAGACCAATCGCAGGCAGCTGCACCAGTGGGTGCAACTTTTCTGCAACGTGTCACTTTGTGAAATGGGAAACATTGCAATTTGTTGCAAACTGGTTTATGGTATTCCATACCATAAAGTACCATAATTTATTTATACAGCACCTTAAAAACAACACAAGGCTGTCCAAAGTGCCGTACGGTAGAACTATAAACAGTAGAATAAGAACAATAAATACAATAAATACATAACAATAAAACAACAGTGCCAGTTACCCACTCAGTCAAAAGCCAGCGAATAAAAATGAGTTTTTAACCTGGATTTAAAGACCACCAATGAAGTAGATTGCATGATGTGAGTCGTGATTTAGGGACTGAGAGCAACGGGGGGACATAAAGCTTTTCGGGTTGTATTGCTAAATGCAAACACGGTTGTTGACCGTCTATGTCATTTTGTAGTTAAATCACCATCCTGCAGCAACTATGTCGCCATCTGTGGAGGAATTTTCGTATTTCTGGTTAATATTTGTGTTGTAACAGATTTGCAACTGATGTGCATTTTAAAAGTTATCACAAACATATTGTGTATAACTCCCAACTTAACCCTATGCAAACTGCAAACTGACTCTGTTTTGTTGCCATTTTGACACTCCAAAGACACTTTGAAGATGGCAACTAACAGGAAGTTAAGACAAGTCATGCTCCTGTCATTGAAGCAACCATTTCAAAGGCAACAAGAATTCATGTTCATTGTGCAGTAGTCGCCAACCACTATTTTCCTTAGTGTGACTTTTTCATTACTAGCCCATCACAGGACTAACACAGAGAGACAGCAAACCACGCCAACATCCACACCTTACTACCAATTTAGAATAACCAATCAACCTAACATGCATGTCTTTGGTTGTTAGTGCATAAGACATTTAACTAAATACTCTAAATGTCAACCTCACGTTGGTGCCAGATTAAAGGTCACAGAATCAACAAAGTCAAAGTTCAGCCTGGTCCAGCCAATAGCTTGTTGTCACACTGAGTTGGAGAAAAATACACACATCATCTGGAGACAGCAAATGTCACGGTAGTCTAAGCATGGTATCTATTTTTAGTTATTTCCAAACCAAAGTGGTCGACCAACTAACCAAACAAAGTAAATAACCAACTAACAGGCTGATATTATAACCAGTAAAGCCATGCCATTAGCTACTTTGAAATGCATGCTGTATCAGTCAAAGCAACCCCAGAGAGTTTGGTATTTTTCAAATGGTGATTTTAAATTCATTAGCTGAAATTTCTCTGAATTCCCCAAAGTTATCATGGTGGAACGGCGCTTAAGTGTGCCTCTGGGCCTCTGTTACTATGGGCGGTTGCATTGTGTTGTCGTGCTTGCGTGCTTCACGGGTCTATTATAGAGACATCAGGGGAGTAGCGGAGGTCGACAGAGACAAACAGGTCACCCTTACCTGGGCTGCAGTATAAACGATTTCCCCTCTACCACTGCTCGACCTCGCTTCTTGCCATTTTACCTCACTTCACTCCACCATCAGCTCACATCTCCTCTATTCTACTTGTCTGCCGACTGCTACTTTCCAACCTCTGTCCCCTTCCCTGCACATCCTCCACAACCCTTCTCCTCATCATCCCAAGCCCATCTCTGCACTCCACGCTCCCTCTTACCTCTCCACCCCTCGACAAAACAGAATTAATAATATAAAGGTGCCTGTGTGCGCGTCTGCATATGTGCGTGTGCATGGTTGGAGGGAGGGGTGATGAGAAGAGGACTGCAATGACCTTACTCGCAAATCGTTGCCTCATGTACAGCAACCATGTCCTTGTTGCAACAGCATAACAGCTCCGAGCCCCAGACCACAACACAGCATAAACAAACACACAAACAGCTGACTGCTTCCTCTCACTCTTTTTCTGCTGCAGCGTTATATGCTCATTATCTGCCCTTAAAAATTCACTCTGTTTGCTCGCTTGGCATTTAATAGAAAGAGAGCCCGATATTCCATCTAGCAGTGAAGTGTTGCCGCCGAGTATAACATAGCTTTTTATGGTCTGACACCTCAGTCAGGAGGAATAAGGAGGAAGAATGTGCTTGCAGCCTGTTCCTCTTTAACTGTCATAGAAAGGGACAAATGATGTCAGACTCTGTTGCCACTGCTTCAAAGATGCACATGTCCTTTTAAAAAGCCCTCGAGTTGTGGCATTTAGCATTAACACAAGACAGGTGCCGTCATGCATTCAGCTCTGAGTGTGTGTGTGTGTGTGTATATTCATGCATTCGACCTCATCTGCTGATGTATGATCACATGCATACAGTATGTGTGGATGCATAGGTGTGTGTGTGCGTGCATGTGTGTCTTTGCTACTGTGGCATAAATCACTGGAGCTGAGCAGGGGGCTGGTGCTGCTCCCTCCATCTGTCTCTGTCTGCAGGGGTGAGGTATTTTACACTGATGAACGGGCGATTGGAGAGAGGTGTGAAAAAGTGAGCCCTGCTTGAGTCGTGTGGGACGGACAGAAAAATAAATGCTGCAAAGTTTAAGGACAGCGGGCAGCGTGTGCATCATGTTAGTATGTGAAGAGACTAGGGGGTAGAGATGCGTCAAAGTCCGCAGTTCACATAATCCATGTCTCTGTAGGGCCGGTTACTCACCACCTAAGATCTGCTTTTGTGAAACAGACTCTGTTATCCAGTAGTGAGAAATAATGCCTCCCATATAATGTCTCTGCATGCAGTCCTCCCCCTCCCGCTGACTGAATGATGGATACATTTGAATGAATGCAGCTGGAAGCTAAAAACTCAATATTTCTTTGCTCCAGCATTTCTTGTGCATCAGCAATATGGACACATCAGCCTCATTCTTGGACCAAATTTCTTGTTCAATCTTCACACAACAAAATTCCTAAGCTGAGAAAATAGCTCCATATGCGGGAGAGTAACCTGGTGTCCACTGGTTACCTCGCCGCTATCAATCCCGCTCGCATCCTCTTAACATGATAAACCAACGCAGAACAGCTCCTGAACAAATGTATCCAGTACTTCCTAATCAGACTGTCACAGTCACGAGGGAAAAACTCCCTTCAAATACACACCACAGATACATGAGCTGCGAGACACAGCCTGTTCAGCTCAAGTGTGCTTGACCAATAAAACGAATCCCCAAAACAGACAGTTCCCGAACTGAACCTGCAGTCTACCATACCTGTAGAAAGAGGGCAATCAAACAGAGAGCACAATGTAACACACTCACTTGCTGCTGCTCTGTACATTATACAACTTTGACAGCAGCACCACTGGAAACTGTCTTGTTGAGCACCCTCTGCTCCAGTTATGTCCACAAGAAACTGAGAGAGCTGAGTGGAAAAACAATTCAAAAGTTGGAAAAGGTTTTTTCGGCATCCATTTAAGGCCTTCCTCATCCCTCCTATCAATTTGGATTACAGCGTTTTGAAGAGACACAGTGACAAAGGCAGGAGAGACTCTTGGCTTTAGATGGGTCTTCGGTTGAAGGGGAGGAGGTCATGCCTGGTCAGTTCGGATGTGAAGGTAGAGGGAGCAGAATCTCTCCTGACAGACAACCAGTAGCTTGCCACAGCGAAAGATTTGGTTCTGGGTTCTGAGATTAGCTCAAGCATGGCAATCTCTCCTTGGAAGCGTTCTGCAGGGCTTAAAGAGGCAGCCATAGAGCAGCGACTGTGGAATGGACGAAGCAATGCCAGGATGTTTTCTAAGTCCCAGTTGGCAACTGAACACTTCATAGCAACACTGTCACATAATTGTTTCTGCATGCTATGTAACCTGGTGCTAAAGAATAGTTTCATATTTGGGGATATACACTCTTGACAGACAACCAGCAGACAGCCAGTTTGGTCGAGTCCTCTCATGTTTCGTCCAATTACAAAGACTCATTCAAACTCCTGCATTTATAAATTAGCAGCAATTATTGCAAAGCTTCAACCGTCTCTCTGAGAGTGATTGCAGCTTTCTACCCGGCGAGCTCAAATGTGGCAGTGAGTGTGCAACACCCTCAAGTTCTGGGCAACCATTTAGTCACCACAAGCTGAAATCGGCTGCATAACGTAAAATCATCTATTACAATCACCAGGCAGTCAATGATTTTATTTTAGTTTTTTTAGATGGAAGGATGTTGCAGTCCTAATTAGCTTGCTAATTAGCATTAGCTTGCTAATTAGCAAGCTAAGTGTTTCCAGTGTTGGACGCTTTTTCATTTGAGACGATTTAATGTAAGTTTTCTCTGTATCTAATATCTAATAAAATATCAATATTTCCGGTGGGTGTAACAGTGCAAAGTATTACGATACTACACTGTATGGATTTATTCCCCCAGCACTAATAAATGTATATCCATAAAAATATTTTTTGAGCTTACTGTGATCATAACCTTTGACATTTGACCACCAAACTTTAACCACTTCATCCGAGAGTCCGAATGTCTGAAATTTTTTTATATATATAATAAAATTAGAGTGTGTCAAACACACATGTGGGTATACATGTATCTATTCGCACAAATAGAAACCCATATGTATTTAGATCAATTTAATCTGTGGGTGTCCACTGATGTATTCATAGCATATGGAATGAGGAAGCAGGAGGTATGAAATCCCTGTGGTGTGGGTAACCTTGAGGAACAGGAGCCCTTATATCCTCATTAACATGGACGACGCGTGGCCACAGGTATAACACACCTACCAGCACGCAAACAGACGCACGCATACATGCACTCGCACTCAAACGAGCGCACAAACATGCACGACCCCCCACCACGGCATGTATTTTTCATTATAACAATGCTGGCAAATAAGGCAAGGTTGGGCTGCGTTACTCTGCAGCTGCACAGAGGCTGAGTGTGTGAGGTGAGCTTGTCATTGACACTCGGCCTCAAACACGAATCGGTGAGGTGTAGTACACATCCTGCTCTGGAACTCAGCTGTGTCCTTTGCAGGTACAAATACTCACAGATAAATACACACTCGCTCAACACACAGGGCCGCTCGTGGCACAGGCTTTGTTTTATCTGATTTGGCTGTAATCTTGCTTCAACAAGGCAATAACTCTCAAGAGGATGAATCTACAGTTCAGGTGCAGGCAGTTTAACAAAGTGCACAGAAGGGTTTGGATCATTTTGTGTCAGTCCTGCCTTTTGTAATTTCACCCCATGTCCTGCAAAAAGAGGTTTGTATATTATTCGACACCGTGGTGCAATGTGTCCTTTATGTCCTGTCATGTAGCCCAACTATACATCTGATTTACACAGACAGTTTTGTGGTGCTACTCTGTATCTATACATATTTGCACTACTGGAATGATTCCTCCGGGAAAACAGATGCCTTGAAAGTGATCTGATTTCACGGGATAAATGGCTGAGAAAAGCCTGGTTGTGCTATAAATTTACACACAGATGTGACATGTCAAGACTGTCAAAACAATAGTTACAGCCCCCAATGGTGCTAGACATTCATTAGCACGCTGGACAACACAATAAATTAGAGCGGACAGGACAAAAAAAATGATCTAATCCTCTGATAGAATGCAGAAAGCCGAGTTCTTGCAAACCCACAAAGCAAAAAGCAGAAGGATTATTACACACACTCACCAGCCACTTTATTAGGTATACTAGTTCAACCGTTAACACAAATATATAATCAGCCACATGGCAACTCTATGCAATGACTGGCATTTAGGCATGGCCAAAGCAGCTCGCTGAAGTTCAAACCGAACAGGGCATGATTGTTTGTGTCAGGCGGGGTAGTCTGAGTATTTCAGAAACTGCTCATCTACTGGGATTTTCCCACACAACCATCTGTAGGGTTACAGAGAATGGTCCGAAAAAGAGAAAATATCCAGTGAGCAGCAGTTCTGGGTGAAAATGCCTTCTTGATGTCAGAGGTCAGGAGAATTTCCAGATTGTTGTGAGCTGATAGGAAGTAACTCAAATAACTACTCATTACAACCAAGGTATGCAGATACATAAAAACTTGATGCCACTCATTTCAGCTAAGAACAGGAAACTGAGGCTAACATCCACACAGATTCAACTAAACATTGTTCAAACTCCACAGCCTCCCTTAGTATGGTGAAATGGAAAAATCACAATCATGGATGTGCAGCTTACAAATCTGCAGCATGCATGATCCTATCATGTCAACATGGACCAAAATCTCGGAGGAATGTTTCCAGCTCATTGTTGAATCTGTGCCACGAAGAGTTAAGGCAGCTCTAAAGGCAAAACGGGGTCCAAGACTATCAAGTTGTAATAAAGTGTCCAGTCAGTGCACATTTTCATGAACAGCTGGAAGAGATTTTAATGACTGCATTACTTGGCAAGTGTCACACCTTCTCAGATTCACTGAGATCTAGCTCATCACACACAGTTAAACTCAGTCACATACACACTGACAAGGAAAAATTGGTTCTGAATGCTCCTTGATGTGATTTCTTTTTATCTGACTTTACAGATATTTCTTTGCTCTTCATTATGAAGGTTTTTAAAAAAGTGCACGATTAAATTTGGATTTTAATTTGGACAAAACTGACACTCATGACCAGGTTTCTAAAATTAGCATAATTGTTATGCAGAGCAACTTGACAGGAAGGACCTTAACACTGAAGTGAAGCTGGAAATCACTTGTGATGAGATGCAGTACTAAGGTAATTTGTGCAGAGATGATAATTTTTTTTTTCATGTCAAAGCTGCTAAAATAAGATTTTTTTAAAATGTCAGAACCTGTTTGCATGCTTTAGCTTTTGCTTAGGAAACAAAATCACCTGTAGTTTCTTCTTGTTTTACAGAACTTGCTTCATACCTGGATGCTAAAGATGGCCATTGACACAAACACAGCCGAGCTGTGAAGCCTTTCTTCTCCTGAGCTTAACACTGTCCCAGAACCACAATACAGTATGGTATTCAGTCTTCACTGAAGAGATGTGGGCCTCTTGGCAAGATTTAAAAGGCATTACTGCACCGGTGGTGTGCCATTTATCACATTCACCGTGTAGATTTTCAGAATTTAGGATATAATTTTCAGTTCCTAATGATATTTAATATTTAGGTACAGTAAAACAGGTGTAACAATTGGTGGTTAAAAGTTATACTTGTAGTTTAAGTGACCGGTGTAAGTAATTTTAAGTAACAATTACCTTCACAGCATTTAAAAAGGTGGTGCATGTGAGTGCTTTCAAATGAGAATGTCTATCAGGCTTTGGTTTTTGCTACAGTAATTAGTTTATGTATCCAAAAAAAGTTCTTTAATGACCTTTTTAAAAACCAAAAACACAGAAAATAAGAAGACTTGATTAACCAACTGTGCTTGAATGCTGCCTCAAATGTTACACCATCTATAGTCAGGCATTGCTTTCAGGCAAAAGAAACATGCCATTAACTAAATACTGCGTATTATAAATAGTGTTGGGATCAAAGTGATGTATTACTCATTGTTGCCGCAATGAATTACGTCATTTAATTACTCCCTGGAGAAAGTAATTAATTACACTATATTAGACTACTTGTGCTACTTGACCACATGACCTGAGATGCTTTGTTACATAATAACCAGCTAACAGTGTAAGCATATCTCTATCCTAATAAACACTGCACAAAAAAAGGTCACAGCGATGATTCTGCTGGACAAACAGGTAGAAATGGAGGCCACAACGCTCCCACGCCTCAGTGCTTTTTCTTTCTTACCTGTTGAAGCTCAAGTTCTGGATGCTTGCCTCGGCTGTGGTCAATATTCAAACTCATTTACACTGGGTTCAGGTTTGCTAGCTGCTAGCCTTGTGTTAGCACGTTATCTTTGCGGTTGATTGCAGAGAGCCGATGTGTTAGCAGCAGTTGTATGTGGGTAAGGTGCAGTTTGCCCTTTACCGTCACCTTCTCGTCCTTTGGTGCAGGAAAACAGCAAGCAGGCATAATATTCGTATTTTTCAACAAGCACAGAAAAAGAGCAAGTTTGATTATTTAATTTTTTGCCTTTATTTATTGTTCTCCCGCACAGTGCAAATGATTGGAGAGTTAGATTAGTTACTGTAGTGTGATTAGTGAATTTAGCACTGCATTGCTGCTTTACAGAAGGCCTTACTTTGGAAGGACTTGTCCCTAATATAGTGAATCATTAAAATAACATCTGTTAAGAACTAAACACCCAGTGTGAGGGAATTCTGCAGCAACTGTGTGATGGTGTAATGTCAGTGTGGACCAAAATCTGGTAAATGTTTCCCATATTGTTGAATCAGTGGCACAAAGATAAAGATATTTTGGTGAAATAAAAAGGCACAGATATTGACATGTTGTGTTAAACCTGTAAACTGATGCATTAAACTCTATTTAACAAAGTACTCCTACTGTAGGTTGTTATACCAGATACTGCACATTATACAAGAAAGTTGTGGCACTCAAAGACTTTTAAAACCTTGAAATCTCTGGGAGAACTCTGCAAAAGCAATTTGGTTGGACTTTCAAGGAGAAGAAGCTTTTGAAAAGCTTATTTTGGAGCAAACTTTTTATGCATTTTTATCAGATTGAACTGGTTATTCTGTAAATGTAGTATTTTATGACCCTGTAAACACTGAAATGAGCCTCTTTTTTCTTTTTCTTTTTTTTAAACAGATGAACATATTTAAATCTACAAAAGCTTCTAAGTCTTAATACTAGTACAAACTACTATAATTAAAAATAGACTATCCCATAAACCTTCCAGCAATCTCGTAAGACTTTCAAGATAGGGAGATTTAGCAAAAAAGCCTCTGGTAAAGTAAATCCGTTGGGCATCTTTCTTCGCCTTTAGACAATAATTCTGATGGCAAAAGAGCCAAACGGGACAGGCAAAAAAAAAAAAAAAAGCCTCTGGGTTACTTTTGTGTTGGTAAAGACGACATAAGCTGCACCGTGGAGTCACTTCATGAGGATAATGTGAAACTCTGCAGTGTCGAATGATGCAAATGAGGCACAAAGTCTTCAGATGTTTCTCATGTTCTTCATCTGATCCTGAGCACAGTTCTGCAAAACACACTGACTGTTTATGGAATTCAAGGTGTTGCAAGACTTCACTGTTTTTGTCTCTATGTTGAGGCAGAGCGCTGCAGTTTTCTGAGTCTTCATGAAGCCTCGGGGTGTTGGGACTGCAGTTGGGAACTTCAAACATTTTTAGGGTAACCGTAAAACCAGACAGTTCACACAAGAAAGGTGTAAATTTGGCAAAGCTTGCATTCCACAGGGGTTAGAGAGGCTCAACCCGGTCTGTCAAGAAACTCGGCTGGAGTTCCCAAGGCTCCCGCTATCGTGGCAAGGGTCAGTTTTAAGCATCGGTACATCAAAAACTGCCTTCCCAGCGTTGTTGTAACGGCACAGGGCTTAAAAATGGCACACCGGCTTAGCCTTGAAAGTGAGCCTCTTTTCTTCCTGCATCTTTTTTTAAACTAAAAAGAGGCACAACATCTGTGGTACAGAAAGACTGTTCCGTCAAGCCTTGTTTTGGTGCTAATTAGTCCAATTAGCCTTCCCCATCTCACACAGTTTTAAACAAAGACGAGCGGTAGCTCTGCTCGGCTTAACCAGCCCTGCAGTTTGATGTGTGGTAGTGCTGGAAAGCTGCAGAAGCCCCTGGTTACAGACACAGATTCAGGCTACTTTAAACAGTTTCGGGGCATCCTTCCTTCAGAGGATAACGCCGCATCCTGCCATGTCTTTTGAAATATCATATGCATGTCCCTTTAGCAGTATTTTAGCACAGAAACACGGTCGTATGCATTAGCAGTCAGGCAGCAGTGTGAAAGTAAAATTCCCACAGCCGTAATTTTATGATTAGCAATGCTGAAGGGCATGTTCCATATTGGTCGGCTGTACTGTGAGATAACAAATTTCATGAGGAGGTGTAAATGAACCAGTTAGATACAGTTCAACAGAGAACTACAAGGAAATTAGTTATTCTGAACACAAGAAGAACAATCATTCCTCAACAGCAGCCTGTTCGTAGAGGCAGTTTATCGTCACGAATCGACCCACATCTTCTCTCGGTCCTTCCTCTTTTATGAATAATACTAATTATACAATTGCAATTTAGACAAATATTGTAATTATGTTGCAAGATAGTGATATCTGGTTATCCCCTCCCTCAACCATTATGTGTACCTTCTAATGACAGAGAGAACAGCACAAGAGCACAACATCTGAATTTTTCAAATATTTCCTCCTCAGGGCAGAGCAGCAGTAATAATTCACTGGTTTTTGCAACAGAAAACAAGATTTCTGTAGTGGTTTCACCAAATTCCCGTGTTTTTTTTTTCATCCCATGAGGAAATTATACATTCAGATGTTTTTATTTTTGTTCATGCACTTGTAGAAGCAGTCTGAGAGAGAAAAAGAAAACATGCTTTACACCAGGCGGCTTAGATGAAGCTGTACATCAAAGCCTAAAACCAGGAATCTGTTTCTGTTCCTTTAGTTGGGTCAGCCTGTTTTAATTGTTGTAAATCATGTGTTTCAAAGCCACAATGTTTAGAGATTTAATGTAATCATACTGTTGTACCATGTCTTTAATTTGTTGAAAGGACTGCACCAATAAAATATGCATCCCGTCTGTTGCGTGCGCTGATCTAATGCGAGATCTTGCTGTCGTGCTTTTGGTTGTGTCAGACATCTAATCCATTTTCTCAACCAGTTCAGGGTCATGGTGAGAACAGGGTGGGGTCACAGAGAGACAGGCACACTCATACCTACGTCCAGTTTACAATCACCAGTTTCCCTACATGCATCTATTTGGAGAACCCTGAGAGATCATGTAAAGTCCAAATACATCCTGACCAGCCATCAGATTTAAACCCAGTAACCTTCTGAGACGTTCTAAAATTACTTGAGTTCATGTAGTGGTTTTTATTGAGGTATATACCATGCACACTACCTGCTGCAAACATACGCTGTGACCATTGTACAGAGCACTGTGCATCCTTTATCAGCTAATATGCATGTAAATATTAGGCTTACATTCACCAGAAATTTATTGGATGTATAAATTGGCAAGTTTAGATAGCCTATAAAGGTGATAACATATCAGTGTTATTTTATTTCTGCTACCTTGTGGCAGTTACTGTAGGTTAAGGGGATTTGTTTATGGCATCTACATGATGCCAGGGATTGGAAGAAGGACTTTATGTTGTTGCACAGCTTTAATAAGTCTCTTGTAACCACACAGCTCACTCAGTAAAAAGATTTGATTGATTTTACATCTCATGTATTGCTTTATCTGGTAGCATGCCCTCGTTCTGCCTTATATTGTATGCATGATTATGATTCGCTCAGTGATACACAGGCTAAAGTAGCTGCCCCCTGTCTTCTCTCACATGGTTTATAATAGCAGAGCAAAACTCTCAGAGGAGCACAACAGAAATCAAACCATAGCGACCCTCTGCCAGTGATCAAAGCCTACCCAGCCCCGACCCAGGAGACGAGAAATAAGGGGGTAAGGAAGTGAGAGGGAGAGATGGTGGGAGCGAGAGAATCCACACGTCTCGGCAAGAGCTACCTGCTTTACATATGAAACACACCTTTCTCCCTTTAATTTCCATGAAATCATGCAGGAAGCAGTTATTGCAAGGGAGGAACGAGGAGGAAGTGATGTGGAACGGCTAGAGGGGCCATTACAGCGAATCCCTCATTACACCCTGGTCACAGCTTTGGAGTATTACCCCTGTGAAAACACACTCTCACCCCTGGGTGGATAAGTCAAACAGAGAGTAGATTGTCTCGTCTTCTTTCTTCTCTTTGTGGCATGTCTGCGGTAGGGTTAAACTTATCAACATATGCAGCTTTAAAGAGCTGGGCCAAAGAAATTGTGTGTTGTATTCCTGTCTGTCTATGAATGAAGAGACTGATCCTCATTTTAATACTTTCGATATAATATCGCTGTCGTGCTGATCAGTAATCGGAGATCATACGTTATCACTTCTGCAGCTTTTCATTTGAAAGCATATTATTGTTCTTCAGGATTATAATACTGTGCCATTTTGAAGATTAACTATGGAACTATGTGGGTGTTAGTGAGGTTTCATGGATATTTAAGATGCATATTGGCACAAATGAATATTTAATTTACTTTGTGGTCATCAATATTTGATAAGACGTAATTTGGGACAGTGATCAGTAGTTCTTTCTTCATCCATTTGTTAATTCTCTCAGTGTGCTACATCACTTAACTTCCTGCCCAGGGATGAAAGAAAGAGGAGGCACATAGTAAATCTATTAAGACTTTAATTTTTGTAATGCTTTTAAATACATTGTGGAGAGAAACATTTGCACAAATAAGTTACAAATAGACGTACAAGCAAAAACATTTTGTTTTGTCTCACATTTTCAGAATAAGGTATTTATAGCAGCAACTAAACCACAGTTACCTGAAACACTCCAGTGCTTTCAGTCAACGTTTTTAACTCAGTTTAAAACAGAATTATTAAACTTTGGCTTAATTAAATTAGTCAACAGTCTCTGGGGTGTTTCAGGAAAGTCTGCACCAACGATCGGAAGTAAATAAGAAACAGGGAAAAGACTGTTGTCAGCCCTAAAGCGGAGGAAGTCACAGGAGGTAGCATCTTACTCTCCTGCCAATCTATTTTTTCGTTTCTTTTTTCCTTTTTTTTTCTTTGCAGCAGGCAATGCTTATTGATCGCTATGATTATCATAGCCATCCATCCACATTTAGCTGCATTTTCATAGTCTCTTTGCTGAAAGCTGTACAAGAACTGCTTCAGCATAAAGCTGTTGCACTGAGCTGAAGGTTTGCCAATGCACAGATTATCTTATCCCAATAACTCACTGTGGCTGGCTTTATCACTACAATAAGAGGAAGACAAGCCACAACAACACATTGCCTACATAGAAACAACAAGACAAGAACGTACAGTAGTATGAAGTTAGACTTCGAGTTTCTGTGCCCTCTACATGAATCAAATTGCACTCACTGCTTCACTTTCATTGAAGGGAACAAATGCGTTTTTTAGATATAATGATAACATAAAAGAAGAACTCTGCGTCATTTATCAAATAATCGAAATGCTCTAGACAGGAATTAGACAATCAGAGCTCTCCAAAGTGATTGATGGGACATGCAGCCAATTAAGGGCCTAGAATAAATTTATGTAGATGGGATCGTGTATCTGAATTACATTCATCTGGTACAGCAGAGGTTAATGGCAGATAACCTCTGTCAGATTTTTTTTTCATTAATATCATTATGGTAAGTGGGGTTGAGAATGGACGTAACTCACTGAAAGTGTATTATGCAAACAAATAATGTACCCACTACTGCACGACCAGTAAATCGTGTAGAAGTTTGAGCTAAGATTACTGTCACCCGTAAGAAAATGTGCGTATTGGCTCCGACTGACAGGCTCACCTGGTCGCGTGATATGTTTCATCCCTAAAACACAGTATTTTGTGCTAACGCTACAATACATTTTCTTTTAATATTAATGGTCCATTTGTATATTGAAATATGCACCAAACATTTAATATTCTTAGCAATAAATTGGAGGAATTCATTTGCAGTAAGTGAACAGGTGTGGCCTTGGTGTTGGGTTATAAATTGTGCTAAATCTGGCTTTTGCTAGTAGCAGGATAATCACCGAGGAGCAGGCCAGACACTGTTGGGGGTTAATCAGGGAACAAAATGACCACCTGTTTTTGCAAAGTGATGAGGAAAGTCTCACTCGGCTGATTGGTGCATTTGTACGGGGACTATTTTTGGGGTGGCTTCCTGATTGCTCTCCTGGAGGATGGCGGCTTAAACAAGGTAATGTGGTTGTTCTGATGATTACACAGGATAACTACACTGGAGTTACTGCCCGCTGGCAGAGGGACCACAATTAAATGTCTGCTTTAGGAAGTGGACACTTACTGTAAATCCGCGGCCTCTCTTCTGTGTTCTTCACGTGTATCCTCTCACAGATCTGTCATGCCACACACAAGCAGGCACACAACAAACAAATAACTACAAGTGCTTTGGCTCGGATGCTGATAAATACACCTGGAAGCATTGTATGTGGACACATACAGCCAAGAGCAGCCATGTGTGCACTCGCACAGTCAGTCATATGGAAAGCGCACATATACACACACACACACAGATCACACTTTCACACAAGCATGTACTCACACTTCCTGTGTGTGGCTTCTGCCAGCTTTCTCCCTCTGCATGCCGACTGTGTGTCTGGCATCGGGGTCAAGGTCTGGAGCCACACACAAGCTGTGCGCTCTGCCTGGCTTTTACACACTCTGAATGGGCTTTATGAATGGCTAGGACTCAATGACTGAGTCAACACCAGGGGCCATACTCAACCCAATCCGACAACGGGTTTTGGAGATAAGTCAGAAATGACATTCTCCCAGCACAGCCAGGAAGCATGTTTAAATTAATATGCCACCAGGTTTTCTTTTGTTTTGCACTGCAAACATTGTGCTGTGGAGTGTGTCAATCCACAGATGTGTGGCTTGTTTGCCATTTCTGGCTGAGCCCAAGTGCTTTTAAAAAACACTACGAGTGTGCATAGGGTGAAAGTGTGCGCATGTGTTTGTGTTCTCATTGTCCCGTCAAAGCTGCTGGATCCGATCGCTGCTCTCGACATTGCGTGGAGCTGGTGACTTTTACAGCTGAACTGACAAATAACGAGCGATCACCCCTCGCAAGTCCTCACCACTGCTCTATCATCAGGTCCAGCACTCGATTGACATTTAGATCTGAATCCAGGCTCAAGTCTGGCTCAACAAAGGGGGCTGCTGGGGGGGTCAGAGGGCGGAGGCCGGACGACAGCGTTTCAAGCCAGTCAGCAGCGTCGAACGGTGTTGGAGCCCGTCGTTTCCGGGACCTCCTGGTGGATGGCAATGGGGAGGTACAGATGGGCGGTGGAGGAGGAAGTGGGACTACCTGGCTCGGGTTTATTACAGCAGGGGATGGAGGAAGCTCCAACAAGAGAGAGGAGCAAAGAGGTGAAAGCAGGGAGTTGTCGTCCTTGTGGTGCTGCTGGGAAGCCTGGGACTGATCATTTTGAAGAGGAGAAGGAGAACGGGCTGAGTGGGCAGGAGATTTATGGTCAGACACATTGACGGAGTCTGAAAGAGAGCCAGTACAAGGAATTAGACAATGAAAGCAATCCGAGTGTTAGTGAAAAGGAATTCTTTATTAATTGTGTGAGACTGACCGACAGAAGCAATAGGCTCATCTAGAATGTCATCAATGGACTGCCGAGGGTCCATCTGTTAGCCAAAGAAAAGGAGAAATACTTCATTTTACAGAACAAAAGATACTCCTTGTGATCTCCTGTTCATCCAAAGACTCCTGACCTGTGCTTTCTGGATAGCCTCCTGTAGCTCTTCCTCCAAGCTGCGAACAGAGGGTAAGGTCTGAATAGGACTTGCTGTAATCTGCACTGGCAGTTCAAAGTCATTGCCAATTGCATCACAGGGCTGGCAGCAAAACACCTGATTAGAAAGAAGAGATAAATTGTTTGACAGGTGGCGTATGCGCATGTTTGCATGTTTGAGAAATGCTCCTAGATGGAAGGCTGTTTAGTGTGCCACTGTGCAGAATAATTTATACCCATTTATCCAGGACATGTGTGCTCTGTTTTGTATGTTTACCCGTGTAAACAACACCTCTGCGTGTGCATCTGTTTCTTGCTTCCCTCTAGAGCATCCCAGGTCCTGTTGCAGGAACGGATGGAGGGATCCTCCACAAGACTAGTGGAAAAAGATTTTTATAAAGCAGTCACATCATTAAATGATCATTTCTCGTATCAACATCTGTCACACCAGAAATCTGAGTCTGTCTGTCCTCACCTCATTGCCGGAACATGTGGAGCAGTCTCTTGGCCTGCTCCTCATTCTCTCCCTCATCTCCAGCTCCACACTCAGCTCCTGCTGCTGTTGCTGCTGCCGCTGCTGCTCCTTCTCAGTTCTCCAGGGAGTCCCACACTGTAGGGGTGAGGAGGATGACATGGGAAGACTGGGACTTGGAGTTCCCGAGGCAGTGCTGGCAGGAGCTAAGAAGACCGTGTTGGTGAGACTGCACGGTTCCCCCGCCAAACTGACTGATGCAGCATTTGTGAAACCGTTTGGGACAGTGTTTAGAATTCCATTTGGAACTCTATTTGGAGCGCTGCTGAGAATCCCATTAGGAATTGCCCTATCCTGGATGTAAAGCTGCTGGTTCGGGCTGCTGCTGGGCGAGTCTAGCCCAGAGCTGGAGCTGGAGCCAGGGCTCTGGCTGGATGGCAATGAGGGGCAGGGGGTGAGTGGCTCCGGGCTGGTACCCAGCTGACAGAGGGGAGCCGGGGTGAGGCAAGCACTGGGAAGCTGGAAAGGACGAAGTCGCTGCAATAGGGCAGGCTTTGTGCCGGAGACAGGAAGGCCGCGCTTACGCAGCTGCTGCCGTAACTCTGACACCTGAGGAAGAAGAAATGGAGGCAATTATTGGACTATTGGAAAGATACTAGTGTAGGTACTTGGTTTCCTTTAATTGTGGATCATTTCTCAAACATTTTAAGCCATTTTAGCGTCTCTGTTCTCTGATAAACATGATTTTCTTACTGTTAAATCAACCAGATTAGCAGGGAGAAGCTCAGGCTTTGATGGAGGGTTTGTGTCCGTAGGGGTGTGATTGGTTGTAGCAGGAACAGGTTGGGGATTCTGTGGTATGGCTCCCGAAGACTTCAGATCACCAGATTCCCCACTAAAAGAACGACAGGAGCATGAACTCAAGTAAAGATCAGCTAAGTAGGATCATAATAAAATACCCAACACTGTGTCACCCACTAATCTGTTTGTGTACCTGGGTACAACAGTGATCTGTTCTTGTGGTTGTTGCTGCTGCTGCTGCTGGTTCTGGAGGATTTGAAGCTGAAGGAAGACCTGCTGCTGTTTCAGAAGATCAGAATAGGCTGGGTCTAAAGACTGGGTAGGGTTAGGGCTCTTCTGTTTGGCTCCCACCCCTGAAAATACGTAAATATTCTGGCTAAACTCAATCACTTTATCACCTGAGCAAACCTTGATCTGATGAATGAGTGTTGCTGTTTAAGTAAACCAATTATATTGGTACCTCCGGACCCAGCCCCTCCTCTCTGGTCTGGAGGAATGTACTGATGATATTTGAGTTTCCTCATTTTGGGCTTGGTGTCCCGCGGTTTCCGTGGACGGGGGAGATGGGTGAAGTTAAGGGAGTGAGGCAGAGTTGAGGTGCAGGGGTTGTTGGGAGGCCGAGCTGTCTATAAAGACACATTTAGAAAACTTGTGAGTTATTTCAAGAACACTTTAAACCATATAAGAGTAAAAAAAAACAAAAACAAATGAGTCATTTGACATATGACATCATTAGCTGCACGCTACAATCCAATCCAACTTTATTTATATAGCACTTTTAAAAACAACAAAGTTAACCAAAGTGCTTTCCAATAATAAAACAGAGATAGCAGTTAAGAAAAGCTACATGAAATACATAAATGCCTCACAAATCCCCCAGATGACAGCATGCGCAGGCTCCGACATATAACCAAGCTGCTCATGTGTGAATGCATTAACCTCTGGGGCAAACACTGAGGTCCTCCAGAAGTGCAAATTGACATTAATGAATGCAGAGCAGTTTACAGCAGAGCATTGTTTCACAGGAGTGACCATCCTGTTAGGTGAAAGACCTCTACATTTGTCTTTTATCTCTCACGTTGTACACCTGCTGTGAGTACAACTACAGCAAGCACATACACACAGGCGTAAGACGTAAACACTGTTTCCTGGATGAAAATTTTACATACACAGAAAATAATCAACTCACCAAATAGCACCCACGTAGGATTTTTGTTAGCTCTATGTAGCAAAATGCACATTTTTACACTTATCTTTTCAGAGCATGCAGAAGGTAAGTGTTTTTTACACTTATGTATCATTGTTAGAAATTTTGAAAGTGGTAAAAACTAAAGAACACAAAAGAGAAACAATATAACCAGAGAGTATTACATGAAAAGTAGCAATATTAGCGACATGATCCAGGTTATTCAATTATGAAATTGGTCTGAGGTCAAAGTCCATGATTTAGACTTTTAGGGTCAAAGCGTAGAGAAGGGTTAATGTTTTAACAATGATGCAGTTTATGTCTCCCCCTCTCTGTGGATGTTTTATTACATCCATTCCCACATACAGTAAAGATCTGTGGTATATATGACAGCTAGAAGTGTACCAGCAAGGGTGAAAGTTTACAAGATGCTCGTGAGACCAGCTGTTACATGTGAGGCGTAGCCAGAGGCGGGTGAATTAAAAGTGCTGAGATTTGCATTTGGAGTGACAAAGATGGACAGGATTTTAAAAAGTGAGTACATCAGAGGGACAGCTTAGTTTGAATGGTTCAAGGACAAAGCAAGAGAGGTGAGATTAAGTTGGTCTGGACACTTTCAGAGGGGAGATACTGGGTACACCGTCGGAGGAATATTGGGAAAGCTGGAGGAGCTGGGTTAGTAGGAGAAAGGCGGAGGCAGAGAGGTTTATGGATGAGAGAGGACACGCAGGTGGTTGGCGTGACAGAAGGAGATGCAGACAAAGATGCAGAAGATTGGAAGAAATGGAAACAGATGATCTGCTGTGAATGAGAGCAACCGAAAACAGAACATAGAAGAAAAAAGGAAAGCGTCCATGACAGCTGCTCAGCATGTGTCCTTTATGGAGTACAAACTGTTGGAGATGCATGAATTGCATAAGGTTTAGAGTATTTTTAAAATGAGCTTTTTTCTCATGCTATGTCATGCATTTTGTTTTGTGGCTTGTGATAATTTAAGAATTTAAGACAGCAACTCGGAAGTTCAGAAATGTGACTTTTCCACAAACCGTCCTTTTTCAGCGCCAAGATGTGCACGGCTTTTCTTCTTTTGTTTTCATGTAGCTTAAAGCAGCGGGGTTTGTATGTGGAGGAGCATGCATTAACCCCAGCTTACCTTTGGCAGCAGGGGTGTGGTCTGAGAGGTCAGATACATCCCAGTCGGCCTCCCAGTCGTTGCCATGGAGTTTGAGTCACTCAGCTTTACGCTCATAGGTTGTCTGATGCCCTCGGTTCCCGGGAGCACTGCCAAACCAGACTGAAGGCAGAGTATCAGATTATTAGAGCTGACATATGAAGCTATTTATAAACTCAACAGCTACTGAATATATGCTTTAATATGTTTGTCCGTGGTTATAACTGAGAGCTCATATTAGACATTTTTTCCAAAATATGTGTGTTTTTATTAAAACTATATACTTAGTGCCATTCCTTCACCTGAGCATGACAGGGACCGTGGTTAAGGGTCGGGACCAGAGCCGAGCAGTCGCTCAGTAATTGGTCACCTGAGAGCCTCGGCAATGAAGAAAAAGCTGGTGATTGGTGAGTGCTGTGCTGCTCCGTGGGTGAGGATGAGGAGGAGATGTCATCTTCAAAGACATCAGCAGTCAGAGGGAAGGAGGCAGGACCTGAGGAAATGAAAAGCAAATGGAAGTAAGGTCAAAAGACAAGGCTGGGGGGGGGGAAGTGTGTGGTGGTTCATGCAGATGCGCGTTGACTCACCGTTCTCCGGAGGCGGCGTGCGTTCGAGCTGCTGCTCCACAGGTCCAGGCGGGCGCTGGATCCTCTCAGTGAGGTCCTGCGCCTGGCGAGCTTTCTTCTGCCTGTGGGCCCCACACGCAGTCCGCTCTACGGGTGGGAGAAAGTGGGAGGGATGGTGCAGATAAATGAGGAGAACGGGACAGATGGGAGATCAGTGGAAAGAGGCAAGATAGGAGAAAGAGAAGCAACAGGATTTCAGAACATATGCAACGTGAGCGTGCGCAACAGCTTTGCCACAGGCGATCAGTCCCGATTCAAAGCAGCAGAGGCATCAAAAACAAGTAAACACGCCTGCCCATGGGGAAATGTATTCCCTTGGAAATGAAGGCAACACACACACGCACGCAATCACACATTTTTAAAATGTCACAGAAGGACTATTAAGGAAATTATACATTTTGAAAAGCCAGATGCTATAATCATAGTGTTTTAAAATTAAAAGGCAGATTAGAGGAGAAGGAGGTGAGTGGCATGATGAGAGAGGGAGATCTCAGTAATAGCCGAAAATGATGACTCTGATTCCTGGATTGACAGGTTTATCACGTGCTGTCAATCCCTGATATGTCCTGCCGGCTGCATGTGGAGCAGCGTTAAAGTGTGCTACAAGGTCACATTTCAGTCTCGCTGACAGCTGATGAAACACAAAGCCCTTTGTGAGATTTACACACTTCACATCTTTGCACTACTACTACTACTGTACGACGGGGAGCGGAGAACAGCACAGATATGATATAACGCAGACCGAGAGAAATGGACAGGAGGGGAAGTGTGTTACAGTGAGCTACGCTGGGAGCATACAGAGCAAAGCAAGGAGGAGACAGCAACGTTACTGTGGGCATGGTATCACCTTGTGCAGTTTCAGCATTCAGACCACCAGGAGGCAACTTCTGAGTGGCACCGTCATCAGTTAGACGCTGCATCAGGAAACAGAGGGTCAAACCAACAGCCAAGGCCCAGAGGAAAGTTGAATAAAACTTTATTGTCAGTGCAGCCTAATGACATATTATTACACCAGGATTATTGCAAGGTTTTGGGAGACTTTCTATTGAAACTAGTGCAAATTAGTTTTCTTTAGTTGAGAAGAGACTTAATCATGAATTATATTTCTTATGAACTCACAGCAGTAACCTGACATTTGGACTCTTACTAATATAATCACCAACCAAGATTCATAAAGATATTTAGAGGGTTCAAATGTGTTGGATGCTTCAAAATCAGTTTGGTGTGAAGTGTGAGAAATTAATTTTTTATAAAAAGAGACAGTATTCAACTCACCAGAGCTTCACTCTGGTCTTTCTCAGCTTTTTGAGGCGGGCACGTGGATTTCAGCCCTGTTCCAATCAGACAGACATGCAGTTAAAGATGAAATGTGGAAAAGCAGAGTTTAAAAAAAAAAGATAATTTGTTTTTCTTAATCCAAACTCTCATATTAGACTATTTCAGAGAACAGTAGCCTAGAAGAATAGAAACTCAGGTGATGGGGTGCATCAACAAAGCAGCGTCAGCTTTCAAATGATCCTTCCAAGTTACAGCATGAAGCATCTCAGACACTCTTTTGTGTTGGCAGGCATCAAAAACGGAGTAACCTGCAGCCAGGAGGGAAGTGAAGCAAGGTGCCTGCCTGTCGGATGGGGATTGTTTTTGTCTGCTTTTTAATACATTTCTGCACTCGGCACTTTGAATTCTGTGCATGACACAATTTATTTATGCTCACATCTTCAGATAATGATTGTTGATTGTTCCAGCTTTATATATTTATCCTCATGTCTTCAGCGTGTGAACTTTTCCCCTTTCTAATAAAGTGCATATCTACTGACAGCAATAGACTTTTTAAAGTAAAAATAAAAATGTGCTTTTACATATGGAGTAATATCTACATTCACCAGCTACTTTTTAGGTACACATACTCAGCTGCATGCTAATGCAAATATTTAATGATCTAATGGCATGGTAGCAACTAAATGCGTATGAGCTTCCTTTGTAAGTTCAAACTGACCATCAGAATGAGGAAGTCTGTGATGAGCTGGTGTGAGTCTTTCAGAAACTGCTGATCTGCTGGGATTTTACTGCACAACCATCTCTATAGTTTACAGATACTGGTCTGAAAAGCAGAAACTATCCTGTGAGTGGCAGTTCTCTGGGTCTCAATTTCTGCTGCCACATTCAGATGATAGGATCAGACATAAACAACATGAAAGTATGGATCCATCCTGACACGTCTCAGTGGTTCAGACTGCTGGTGGTCGTGTAATGGTGTGGAGGATGTTTTCTTGGCCCACTTTTGAGCTAAATAGCAACAGAGCATTGTTTAAATCCCACAGACTACCTGAGTATTGTTGCTGACCATTTCAACCCAGTACTAGCAAGGTGTATTTAGTAAAGTAGCTAGTATATTTTATTTTTATTTTGTTTATGGTATAAAAAATACTTTTTTTCTTATTTTATCCATTTTTTGGGTAATGCTGGGATTATTCATCTAAAATACAACAATATTAAAAGTAAGGTAGCAAAAAACTACCCTTTCAATATATTGTAATTTAAAAGGTCTGAGTGGGAACTAAATGCTCACACGTCCTTTTAACTGTGTTTTCAGGCTTTAGAAAACCAAACCCATTCATCTGATTAATTGCTTATCCAAGGGGAGGGCTCGAGCCTAGCCTAACCATAATGAGGTGAAAGGCAGGTTACAGCCAGGTCAGGTCACCAGTTTGTCTAAAGGCTAAGAAATACCTAAAATATATATATATATGTGTGTGTGTTGATTTATTTATTTTGTTTTGTTGTTGTTTTTTAGACAAATCAGGCGAGTAGTATAAAGAAAATCTGTGAAACCAAGATCTGGTAAAACAAACGGTTAAACTGAGGACTTTAACCTAAGAGGGTGGGTTTCATATCCTATGTGAAGTCAATGTTTACTTGTTTACTTATTTACTTATTCACGTTTCTAGATTTCTGATTACTGCAGATCAAACCTAGAGCCTTATTGAGTTTTGTAGATTCATGTACAAAAAAAGTTTTTTTTAATATATAAATAAATAAATTCAGCATTAATCCAACCATTTTGCTGTTACAAAAAACGAAAAGGTCAGTATAGTAAAATCTAAAAAGAAAAAAATTTAAAAAACTGGGCAAATCAATGAGCAATCGCCTTCCACTGAAAAGAAGTGACTTGAAGATCATTAATATGAAATGCACCCTGCAGTCATAGTGTAATGGATCAATCACAATGTTAATGATACACGTAGACTAACCTGAGTCTGCATTGATTTCACTCAGCCTTCGGTTCTGAATCCTCAGCTGCAGGACTGAAAGACAAGATTGAGCTGTGTTACCAAGAAAATGATTAAGTATTACACTGATGGAACAGTACATTAGTTTCATTTCATTGAAGGCAAAATTACATATCTGGAATAAGAAATCAGACTGACGTAGGAAGCTCGGAGTTAAGCAATGCTAGACAGCACGCTCACTGTTAAATGATATGGCCTTCAAACTCATGTTACCCCATGACTTTGCAGTGCTTGTAGATTATATATCTCCTTGAATGCTGGCACGCACATATTAACATACACACACAAACAGGTGAAGCACGGAAGGGCTGTGCCCGTGACACAAAGTCCCCACCCCCCACCTCGCATGATACATTTCAGCAAGCATTGAGACCTGAGAGACCTGACAAGGGGAGGGTAGGAGAGGACTGCTCGAGGGGGGGGGTGGAGGGCAATAACTATTTATCTCTCAGTATGTCTATTTCTGTTGGTCCCATCCCCCCCTTCAGCTGTCCCGTTCTCTCCACAAGCCTCTCATGCATGCCCTCCCCCTCACATCACTCTCATATGTGCTGCTAACTATACTCTTCCTGCTCTTTCCTGCCTTTCTAACTCTAAAATTTAAAAGGTTTCAAGATCTGTATTTAAAGCAGCCTTACGTATCAGTCCCCTGGGTTTAAAACAGGATAGGGAAGCAGTGTTAAGGTAGTTTAACTGTTCCTGAAGGGCCAAATAAATATAATATAATACATTTTCCCTTTTTGCACCAAAAAGTCAGTAATTGTCTTAAAATCTTTAAAAATTTCTGCAGGGACGCTCCAGATGAAGAGCCGACAGCTTTAAAGCTGTGAAAAACAAAGACAAAGAGTTATCAGATGCTTTGTTTCAAGTGGCTACAAGCTATAAATAATCGCTGTTATTCTATTCAGTTGGATGTCATCATCTAATACGTGCACGTCCAAGTTCGAATTAAGTGCAATCATAATGCTAGCTGACAAAGGGATCAACAAGTTGGATATAGTGGTAGATAAAATATATTCCTCCAGCTCAGCTATGTGCATATACGCTTTCTGACAGAGCAGCTGCTTATAGAATCACGTTTTCCAGCAGGTGTTTGCACACCTAGGGGACTGTCTGTGTCATTTTCTCGCCGTTCTATTTTGCCAGCCGTTTACGACAGCTGCGTGGGAACTCAGCAGCAGCCGCTGCAACTTGTTGGGGAAACTAGCATCGTGTAGCTTGGGAAGGGTTGCCTAATGCTGTTTGTCACAGACTGCTGGCTGCCTCCTGAACGGTTCACTGTTAGGTTATTATCACACCTATCACTGACAATGATATTTACATTTTGGTAGGAATGCATGAAGACATCATTCTCCTTTAAACTCGCGCCATTTGTGCCTATTTTATGTTTGGGATTTCTGCTTTTGTGCAAACCCTTAATGGCTGATTTGATGTGGACGAGAGTCAGACAAAAGGTTTGGTACACCTCTTCCTACTTTAGCAATATTAGAACCAACATCTGAGGATAATTGTGGGGTCGTTTGCTTTTGCTGCTTTACAGTTGTCATTCAGATCTGATCAAACCACACTCACCATCAAGGTGAAGCAGCTTAGCTGAGCTTTTCACTGTTACATTTTTAACATAATAATAATTATAATAATAATTGTAACTCGGGGGGGGGGGGGGGGGGGGGGTTATAGGTGAGGTCTGATTGTTTGTCATTTGGACATGAATTATTAATAAGACATAGATTTTAAATCTGGTTTGCAGAACCTTCAAATAATGAGGACTTTTCTGGTAAAGACCCACAGTCAGTTTTTTTCCATAAGCACAACAAACCAGCCCGTTTCCTGATTGAAGTGTCAGACAGTAACGTTCAGAGATCTTTATCCTCGGGGTCAGCGGATTTACTTCTGTTCAAGACATCTCCATATGTCTGTCTGTAGGGAGCGATCACTAAATCCATTCGCCATGATCAATAACCTTCACTGGATTGATCACATGATCAACAGTGTGACTGACTTGCCAATAATCTTCGCAGACATTTCAACTCAAAATATTGATGATCATGCATGTGCGCCTGAGATGAAAAGCCATTGTTGTGGGAAAACGAGTCCTTCTCTCCTTTAATTGGCATGAGCTCAAATCCTCACCTGAGCGGAACTTGTTCCGGATGAGAAGCGACCTCTCGGAGGCCAGCAGTGTCATGGTGGAAGGGGGGGGGGGAGACGATGGGGGCACGAGAGAGGAAGTGGAGCAGAGAGAAAGAGGAAATTCCTGGCGTCACCCTACCAGGAGGAATGGACTCCTCTCCTTCTGTCTCTCACTGTTGGGAATGCAGAAGAGTGGAGGAAGCAGAGGAGAGAGGCAGACAGATGCTTGTTAATCCACTGATAGACACAAACCAATATTGATAGAGGCACACAAAGCATAGCGAAGATACATTGAGGAGGAAATAGAGACGAAAAGCTTCTCAGCTTCTCAGGCAGACTGAACTTTATGGTTAGCCGCTCTGGCAACAGCAGGCCTCCCTATAGACAGCCTGTCATAATCACACAGAGAGTCACAAGGCCCACCCACAGAGACAGAACTAACGACACAGAGAATTAAACAGATGGGAGGCTTTTAGAGAGAGACAGGGCAAGGAGCCAGACGAGGAAGACTAGGAGAAAAAGTCGAGTTCACGTGAGTGAGGGAGACAGAAACCCCAGCAGATACTTGGACGTCAGGGCTGGAGGACACTGATTGCGACGGACAAACACGAACTCGCAACACCTACAGCATGGCGCCGGGGACGGCAGGCCAAAAATGTGCCTTCCACTAAAAGGAAGATGAGCTGACTCTGAAATAGAGAGAGAGCTGGGAATCTACATGAGCTGCATTAGTGCACATACACACACAACCTATTAACAATATTGATTTGAACTGGCCAGCCACAAAACACCCAAAGGAAGCCTGTTTGAAGGGACTCTACAAACACACACACAAACAAAACCACACACACACACACACACACACACACACTCTGGAATAGCTGAGGTTATGCATACTAAATCACCGCAGAGCTCTTCCTATTCCCAATCCGATAAATGCACACACTTCACTTATTTACAGCCTAAAGAGTCCAAAAGAAGGCCTCTCGTTCATTAATGCAATCAAATAACAAGCAATTGATTGAGATTTCACGTCTGGCACAGGCATTGTTTCACAGCAGGGTGCTGAGTCACAAGAAGGAACTAAAAAACACAGAGAGAATAAAAGCAAGAGAATGAAAGAGAATACTTACAGGAAAAGAGAGAATTGAGTCCCTCGGGGGAAATTGGAGTGGATTTAAGATTAAATTGAGAGAGGTGCGAGATGGAGGAAGAGAGGGAAAGAGAGAACTTCGTAGTGCGTTTAATGACGATTTCTTTCTTTCATGTTCTTTTCATATCCTTAGTTTTTGGGGGGTTTTTTCCTGAAGGTGAAACGCAAGGAGGGAAAGGATCTGCGGTTCCTTCGTCCTCCTTCCGATAGAAGTTCACCGTCTCTACCTCTGCCTCGCTCTCTCTGCCCCTCTCCCCCCCCGTCTGCCCCAAAGCATCCTGGATCATCAGTGCCAACTGTGAGCGACTGTCAAACTTCACCCCTCCCCTGCAGTGACCTCACCCCCACCAACCCCCCCACCCCTCTCTTTTTGCTTGGAGCAATTTACCCCCTTGACATCTGCAGACTGAAAGAGTGAGGAACAGATTACAGGACAATAAGTACTTCTGTGTTTGTTGCACTTGACTTTAACATAGAAGAGGATAGAGCAGTCGATTTAATGTTAGGAGCTGGACTGTCGCATGATGTGATGATAGAAAAGTGTAAGCAGGATTTCTTTAAGAAAGGGGGGACAGTTTATTATAAAGCAGCTAGAAGAAGAGTGTTTTGGACTCTCTTCAAGTCGTGCACGGCTGCAGGCTCATATGCTCCTGTCAAGACACCTTTAGGTCACCCCCCCCCCTAAAGTGATTTACTGTTCTGTGTATGTGCAAGTGTGCAAGTGTGTGAGTGTGTGTGTATGAAACACAGCACAGAGAGTCACAGGTCAGTAAGTTAGTGACCGTCAGCATACACTATACAGTGTGGTTCCAGCAAAACCAGTCAAGTTTTACCTCAAAAACAAGCAGTGTTTGCCAGTGCGTGCATGATGTCTACACATGTATACATACGTGTGTGTGTATGCATGTATATGTGTGGCTAATGCTGCAGAGGGGAGGGGGGGAGAAGCAGAGACACCTGTTCAGTCCTTTTGACAGACAGACGGGTGTGTGCTGGTTCAGCAGGTCATGGAGAGGAAGGGAGGCAGAGAGGGGAGGTAGAGAGGCGGAGGCGACGGGTAAAAGTTGGTGAGGAAAGGAGGCCGACACACATGACGGAAGTCTTACTGGTGAGGACAGGAAGTGTGGTGACAGGGAGACAGTGGGTTAAAGCTCTTTTTATCTGATAAGGAGAGAAAGACACCAGCACGGAGATCCACTAATCAGAGAACACGGAGCAGAGATAGCACTGCATGGGCCAATTACGGTTGCCATGGAACAAAATGGAACAACTAATGGAAGACAAAATGAATGGGAACCTTAATTTAATAGATGGTTATAGACAGAGCGCTCTTTCAGGTGCCATTTGCACAGTACGTCTGTGTTTGTCATCATTATAAAATCTCACCTTTGGCAGCTTTTCCTCTCATGCCCTGCAAAAAGCATTTTACACACTGCTCCGACACACACATACACATATATATAAACACTGACAGCGTGCCATGTTATTGTAGGAAAGGTGATGTAATTGCTTTTTCCTCTGGTTCCCCCCCATCGCAGCTTCACCCTCTGCTCTGCAGCAGGGACTCCCTCTCTGATTAACACCTGTTACCCTCCTTCTCTGTCACACACACACACATATGCACAGACAGACTCCACAGTGTTAATCCTACACTGTGTCTGGTGAGCGAATTAGCTTGCACGCTGTTAACCCTTCCCTCTTGATATCATATTTCTCTGTGCTATTCTGGGCTTACCCATCTTTTTTATGTGGCTAATGAGCTAAAAACTCACTTTGTCTATCATTTGGCTTGTAAAATTCATTCACTGATTTCATACTTTAGTCGTAACCGCCTCCTCAGTCTGTTATATTTGCAGAGCTTGAGTGATGCAGCTCTCAAGAGAGTCGCTGTCTTCTGCCTTTCACCCTGGTGTAAGTATCTCTCCACCATTTGAGAGGCTTGACATAGAGAACGAGCCAGACGTGCAGCACATCCTAAGTGTAAGTGTGCCCCCGCGTGGCTGAACTGTGCAATGACAGTCATATACATTGGACTAAAAAGAAAAAAAGCTTTCATGGTTTGTTTAGCTCTACATCATTTTGGCTCTCAGTGACAATAATGGGCTGTCTGTGATGCAACAGAGCAGATATACAACAAACATATCAAAGTGCCAAATGTATCAAAGGGAATAAAAAGCTGAGACACACACGCCGAGCTCACTTCATTACATCTGCTGCCTCTCCCTGGTCGTTCATCATTGGATCTATTCTAGTCCGTCTCTCCACTCCTCCTCTACCTTTATCACTTCAATCACTTGGCGATGTGCCTTGTGCCACTCAGAAGGCCTGCTGCCCGTTCCACTTCACGCAGCACAAACACAGCCACACACACACAAGGAAATTTCAAACACGGACTCTACAGATTCCTGTCCTCCGTCTGTCTATCATCCATCTGTCTGTCAGTCACTGCACTTTGAAGCTCGGTGCAATCTGGATAGTTAGCAGCCAGCACACACAGAGAAGCGCGCATACTGTACAGTGCACACACATCTCCAGCTGGACTGCTGAGCTCACACATTCAACTGGTTGAATATTCATCATCTCCATCGCGCGCTGAGGACCTTGTGAGCTCAGCAGCGCAACAGCCCAGTGGTGTCAATTAAAGGGCTCGAATCTGTTTTGTGTTGTTCTTTCTCGTTCTGATAGGAGGCCACCGATTTAAGTGAACGCTCGAAGTGACCTTCACAGTAGGTAAGCAGTACTTCAATTGGCTTCTTCAACAAAAAAGTGAGGAGCTGTTAGGTGACAGGGGGGGTTATATTTATTAGAATTTGATCTAAACAACACAAAGATATGAATAGAGCGTTGTAGCCTTGTAGTTCAGAGTGCTGCTGCTGCTGGTGCAATAGTGTGGAGGATATTTTCTATTTAAACACCTGAGTATTGTTCCTGACCATGTCCAGATATTCAGATGGCCTCTACAGTCACCGGATCTCAGTCCAACAGAGCACATTTGAGATGTGATGGAAAGCAGCTGTGTGATGCGGTCATGTCAACATGGAGCAAAATATCTGAGGAATGTTTCCAGCACCTTGTTGAATCTGTGTCATGAAGACATTTCGACAGGCAAACGGGAATATCAAGGTGTGCCTAATGAAATGACTAATAAATGAACACATGAAAAATTTTACCAGTGTTAAAAAAGTTTTTTAATTTTGGTTTCCAAGGACAATCATTATTTGATTATTGAGAAATGTATGTAAGTAAAAATTTTCAACTTGAGTACTTCATTCATCAAGATTTGATGTGTGATTTAAGTGTTCCCTTAATTTTTTTGACAGGTTCGTATTTTTCCAGTCTGTCTGTCTGCCTGTAATCATTCTTCCTGTCCATACTGGCACTGAAGTCATTGCTTCTCGATATTAGGCAAGCAGAAGAGATGGAGTACAAAGCACGGTCCTCTTTTGTGCAAAACTGACCTCTAAAACTCTAAAATATGAGGCTTCCTCAGCATGAATTTGTACAAATCCAGATGATGTTTGCTCTAGTTAAAAGGTTTTAACACTTTAGCTTCCATAGGCAGTGTGTCCTTGTTGGCCTTTGGCAGAAAAGTAGTAATACAAAGAGAGAATTTGGTTCCTGAAGATACTGTAAGCCACCTCTTTCATTAAAATTTAGATTTCTGAGTCGTATTAAATTCAGCCTAATGTCAGAGCTCTTACAGCGAGCTCTGATTGTGGATTTTGTTCCCCATCTCTACACTGAAGTGCCATTAAGAGGGATCCTCTCACAGGCATGAACAAGGGGAGCAATTACAGTTACTTACAGTCCTAACCCACAGTGCGAATGGGGTTTGTTAGCATTGTTTTAAGACAAACTTGAAAATTGTAAACTGAAGCTGCACTGATAGCAGTGCAATTCCTGCTGAAAATATGGTAATAAAGTGGTATTATTTTTTTCAAAGCAATTAATACCATATTCAGTTTTTACACATCCCTAAAGTCTCCTTGTAATTAAAAAAATTCAAAGAGGTAAAGCTAAAATATCTGCTTTTTAATGCTCGGCTATCTGCGAGCACAGGGCATTTCACAGGAGTAAATTAACCACTCTTAATAAACTCCTCAGTTAACCTTTGATCCTCACACTCTGCACACCTTTCTCCTTCCACTGACCCTCTGTGAAAGTGAATTTCCTAAACTAAAATACAATGGTGCTCAGCACAAGCCTTTCAGGAGGCCAACGCTGCTCAAACAGCACAATGGCCGGCGTAGAAATGAAGAATGGGACGCCCATGACGACCCAGTCAGGTCATTTGAGCGATACAGTATTTAATAACTTATCTCCAGCTTACCTCTCTTAGGCTTAGGTTTATTGACAATAAACTGGACTGGGCTAAAAACACCACAGCACTTTACAGGAAGGGCCAGAGTCGTCTCTATTTTTTGAGGCGACTGAGGTCCTTCAACATCTGCCAGAAAATGCTGAGGATTTTCTATGAGTCTGTGGTGGCCAGTGCGATCCTCTATGCTGTTGCATGCTGGGGGAGCAGGCTGAGGGTCGCAGATGCCAACAGACTTAATAAACTGATCCGTAAGGCCAGCAATGTTGTGGGGATGGAGCTGGACTCCCTCAAGGTGGTGTCGGAGAGGCGGATGCTGTCCAAGATAAAGACAATGTTGGATAACACCTCCCACCCACTCCATGACATGTTGGTCAGTCACAGGAGCTCGTTCAGTGAGAGACTGAGATTACCGAAAAGCACCACTGAACGACACAGGAAATCATTCCTGCCTGTGGCCATCTCCCTGTACAACGCATCCACTTAACACACTGTTTGCTGCTACAACTACACATGTTTCTTTTCCAAATATTTATTTATAAGTGACTTATGTATGTATGTATGTATATATATGTATATATTGTACTATTCTTAGTTAGCGTATTGTCTGTCTTGTCTTAATGTTGGTTTAAAATGGAGCACTGTAACAAAAAATAATTTCCCCCAGGGATCAATAAAGTATTCAGATTCTGATTCTGATTGATTCCATGGCTTAAATGGAGCAGAAAATTGAGAGAGTGCAAAAAACAGAGGCCCGGCTTCCAAACTCAATTACTCCCTGGAGGCTGTCCAAGTGGTCAGCCTGCACACCCAAGCAGATCCACGAATCTTAATGTTTTGTTTTTTCCTTAATCATAGGAAATCATGTAAATCTCCTCTGTGGCGATTAAGCTGGCAAAAATGGATCAAATTAAGAAGAAGAATAACTTCATGCTGTGTAAAGACTTGAAAGGTGAGGCTGTGTTGTGCAATCCACAATGTGATAAATGGTCTGGTTCTTATATGGTGCTTTTCTACTCTATCTGAGCACTCAAAGCATTTTATACACCATGCCTCATTCATCCATTCATACAAGCACTTTTTTCTATGCTTAAGAGCTTTCTGTCTAACATTCATACCCCAGTGGATGCATCGGAGAGCGACTTGGATTTAGCATGCAGACTGAAGCAGCCAAGGACCGAACTATCAACCTTCATACCACCAGCTTTACCTCTTGAGCTAAAATAACTCCCTACAAAGCAAGGTGGAAGGAGATAGAGAACAGTAAAACTTTAGGACCTCTAGTACGAGCTATGCTAGCAGAAAGGAAACTAAAAAGTGAACTTTTTTTTTTTTTTTAAAACCACCAGAATAAAGTTGGCCTTTAGATTTTGCCAGAAAGTAATCAAAAATGTGACTTAGAGAGAGAAATAAAACATAATGACTCAGACTTTACCCCCCAAAAGATGCCAGTTAAAGTATGGACTAGTAAAGACCTAACAGCCTACTGTTGCTTTATACACAGAGAAATTATGGTTTGGAGAGGTTAAATTAAATCATAAGGAGGGGCTGAGAAACAAGCAGAAACCGATATATTGAATGTCTTCCTATCAACAAACAAACAAGAAAGCAGATATAAAATAATATCGAGGCTTTGCAATTCTTAGAAGTAAGCATCCAAAGTCATACAGACGAATGGAAAAGTGAAGTGGAAATAGTTGTATCTGCAGAAGAATGGGAAACTATTGGGGAATTATGCTTTTCATATCCCTGGAGGCCATTTGAGTGGAAAAACATTCTAAGATTTTTTTTATTAGCGCTGCCCCGAGAAAGCACCAAGGTGTAGGAAGGAATTGTTGGAGGATATGTGGCTCATCAGTGGGTAATCATTGCCATTTATTCTGGGAGTGTTCAAAACTCAGGCTATTTTAGAGTGAAATCCATTTGATGCTCTGACAGTGAATTTAAGCACCTCGGCACAAAGATCCAAACCAAAGAAGGCAAATACTGAATGAGAGTACTACCTGTAGGAGGGTAAAAGCCGTTCTTCTCTGACAAAAAAGTGATCAGACACGAACTGAGGATTAGTTCAAACTTAATGGGAATATTCTCCTTTTCCCTAAAAGCGCAGCAGGATAAGTTCATGGAACTGTGATCAAAATGGATTGCATTTATCACCCGACTTCAACCAGACTTAGTTTAACTGGAAGCGACAGTTTTATTATCACTGTGATGAAAACTGTGACGCTTGAAACTTGTATCTAAATCGCAACAAGCACAGAGAGAGGATGGGGTTATGTCTTTCTGCTATAATGTATTATAATTAGTAAAATATTAGAGAAATTAATACAATGTAGAGTTTTTTTGTTTCGTTTTTGGCAAAAGTCTGCATGTAACGCTCAATTGTAATAGTTTATATATTAAAATTGTGTTAGCAGATTATAATTTAATGGGTGTATTTTGGTTTTGTGTTGTAGCTTCACACATAAAAAGGATTTTTTTTTTGTTGTTGCTTTTTTTTGTTTTTGAAAAACGGGGCAGCTGGAGCTCAGCAAGCAGAACTGTGTTCATTAACTGGAAGGTCAGTGGTTTGATCTCCAGCTCCTCCAGCCTGCAGGTCACAGTGTCCTTACACAGAAACACACTCTATACAGCAGCTCAAAACAGTGGGAGCGATATGTAAATACAGTCTGTTTATACTATTTAAAGTGGAGGAAAAGAAAGAGCAGAAATAGAGAGTTAGCTTTGTGAAAATTTAATACCAATAAATTAACAATATTCAAAATTTAAACAAAAACAAAATTGAATATAGAGTTTATATTAGAATAACTCAAAAAACATTTGGTCAAACTCTTACAGGATGTGGATTAAATACAGAAGATCAACAGCGGCAACGAAATTAAAAGTAAGCGTTTTCATACACAATGTAAAAAAAATAACTTTTGAGTTCAAAGAAAACGAGTGCAAATTCCTCACAGTGTGTCTGACGGTAGGAAAGATTATATCTTTCATATGAGATAGTGCAGAAGTGCAGCTCTTACAAGTAGTACTCTTTATATACACGACTAGAGCAGAGGATTGTTTAGTTCATAAGCTATCTTTCTTTTTCGAGCACTTTAGGGTTTCATCGTGGATTGCATGGGAACGCAACTTCATGAGGACTTGTTACCGTTTTAATTAATGTTATGAATTCCCACACACACACACACACACACACACACACACACACACACACACACACACACACACACACACACACACACACACACACACACACACACAAAGAAAACATGACTTCAAGAATGAGTTTTCCCTTAATTCAAAGTCACATCTGACTTTGAAGGCTGTGTTTTGGCCCTTAAAATGGAATGGGAATAATATACATTCATATAAATAAATTAACATTAAAAACAATAAATATGAAAGTGCTCCCTTCTTTGATTCTTAGTCAATAAAAAGAAAAGATCAGCGTCTAACTGTAGTTAGATATCATCAACAGCACTTCTCCCCTAACTCCCTTTACTTTAAAGTGTTACGTTTCCACCTCAGACTCTGAGTTATCCAAATTAGACACAGTGGAGCTGTACCATTCAGCACTCTCCTCTTCCTCCTGGACTCCTGACACACCACCGCCTCCTCCGTCTCCTCCTCTGTCTCTTCTCTCGTTAAGCATTTCCATGGCTACTTGGTGGTAGGGGTGCTTGCGTTTGGTGTGCCGCCGGAGGGTGTTGCGCTCGGCAAAGCGCGTGTGGCAAAGCTGGCATTGGTAGGGCTTCTCTCCGGTGTGCACCCTTTGATGGCGCTGGAGCTCACCTGCCTCCCTGAAGCGCTTGGCACAGATGGGGCACACAAAGTTCCTCTGGCCTGTGTGGATGTGCTTGTGTCTCTGTTTAAAACGAGAGACGAACATCCAAATGATTACTCAAAGGCATATAAACAACATTTTAAGTGACATTTATATGCAAGTAAAAGGGCTTGTGGGAGGCGGTGAAGCAAAAATGAACTATCATAGCCCAAGAATCTTTTCCTCTGGTCTGTAATGTTGTTTATTTTTATTTTGCTGTATTCTGGAGCTATCCTCTGTAGAGATGTCTGCTTTCTTTTTACCAATAACGAACTAAAGGGCCTTGTGGTTCTCAAACCATCAAACTGAAAAAAAAAATACATGAGAAATTTCATGTAAAACTATTTTCTTTCTGCTGTCTACATCTGCCAACCAAAAGAAGCAAACAGCTGACTAAAATTATATCTCAGCTGGTGGGGGGTGAAGCCATTAATGTTTACAGTCTGTCATGCTGACACGAGCAGGAATTATAACAGTTCCTTCATGAAAATGCTCATAACAAGCATTTTGGAATAATCAGCCCATAATTTTGAAAAAGAAGCATGACTGCTGAGGTTTTTATACATCTTTGGTGCTTTGAGCCCCACAAGGCAAAGTCTATTTACTGTAGTTCCATTATATTCAGTGGAATACAACTCGGTAAGTCACACCAAAACGATCTAGATAAATAAAAAGCAGTACAGGTCCAGAGGAACGTATGTGTATTTGATTTAGAGGTGAGCTGTTCCTTCGGAGTTTGCTCTCATCTTCGTAGTGCTTCGTTGGCTCTTTTAGCTCACTGTGTGAGTTTTTAGTATATCTGATAATGTCTGCCTCAGCAGGCGCTGGTATTTGAAGCAGAAATCTCTAAATATCAACTCCATAGCTACTGCTTAACTTCTACATAAGTGTGTAGATGAGCAGCAGCTTGACTAAGTTTGATATTTCACCTAGAAAGAGGGTAAGATGTCAGGTGTTTGATGACAGAGGAGCTAAAACAACTGCTTGGACAATAAAACTGACTGCCAGCTATTTTGAGACTTAACTGTAACTTCTAATTATTTTTTAAGTGAGAATGTCAGATATTTTGTTTGCAGATTTTACTGATGTTACCTCAAAGAGCCGGACAGTGGGCTTGTAGCTTTTGTGCATGTGTGTGAGAGAGATGCATTCAGGTCGACACGCCATACAAGTTGGTGGCGGCAATGTCCCAGTGGGGCATCTCACATCTGGAGTGTGTGCATACTGTGGGTAGGCTGCAGACCTACAATAAGCCCCACTGTGGGCCCCCCTTGGCTTAGTGTGGGCAGCCCACAGTAATGAAGGTGCTGGGGACTAAACATAATGAAAGGAGTGCATTCTGCTTTCAAAAGTGTGCTGCCACTCACACATCACCCCTACTCTTGCTTCCCTTCACGGAAAATCAAATGAATTCTAAACGTTTATCAGTAACATATAACGCCCTGCGTGGCTGCGCTCCTGCAGCAGAACTACTGAGACCTTTTAACAGCAGTTGGCCTCTCAGATCACATGATCAGGGTTTCTTACCTGTTCCGTACACTTATGTTAAATCCGGAGAAGATCAAGCTTTTAAGGTTGTTGGAACGCCCTTCATCAGCCAATCAGGAGAAGTCATTATTATAGTTAGTTTCCCCTTAATTATCGTCCCATTATTTTTGGCCATAGTTCACATTTGATGTGTTTTTGTAAGAATGAGTGTGTTTGACTGTGTGTCCATATGCTGGAACATGTATACTTGGTTTTATTCAAACTATGAAGCACTTTGGAACTGTGTGTTTTAAAAGGTTCTATACAAATAAAGTTATTGTTGTTGTTGTTACAGAGAACAGAACAAGGGCAGCCAACATCCCCCCAAAAAGCTTTGAATGTCCTTAAAGAAGCCTGGAAAACTTTGAAGAATAAAGGTAGTGATACCAAATAATAATTTTTTGTTTTTCCTTATATGCTGCATGTTTGCACATGTTTCAGTAAATCTCTGTACCCATTTTCCTAGCATAACATAAAGAAATGAGGAGTGGCTCCAGAGTTTTGTGGTGTACTGTATTGATATTATTAAACTGACTAGCTTTCATCTGTGGTTTAGTACCAAGCAGGTCAATGCACCAATGTCAGGTTTGTCTCCAGGAGTGTGGCTGGTACTTTTCGAATAAATCAGCTAATTGTTCATGAACAATATTTGCACATTTACACACATATTAAAGTTTGTTTTTGCTGCTCCCAAGTGGCCAACATATTCATTTGTTATTACTTGTCTTTAGGATGAAATGATGGTTATGATTAGCTTGTGCTGACCTGCAGATGGCTGGAGCGTTTGAAGGCTTTGCCGCATTGCTGGCAAACATGAGGCTTCTTCTGCGAATGGGTAATGGCATGGCGCTCAAGGTCGGAGAGGTAAAAGAAGACCCTCGGGCACAGCTGGCAGTACAGCACCCTTCGGGAGCCCGCGGTGTTGGGTGACTGCTCTGGAGAGAGTGGATCTAGCGGGTCAAGTTTACCAGGGGGTAGGATAGGTCCGATAGAAGGGGAGGTAGGAGCAGCCGTGTTAGAGAAATAAAGATGGTCATCCAGAGGTAAATGTTCAGAGTGAAGGTCTGATTTGGAGTCAGGTGATTGGGCGTCTAATTCTGAGGCGGGCTGAGATAAAGAGTCATAGGTCAAACTAGCAGACGGCGGTCTCGGAGACGATGCTGTAAAATTTGATGGCTTGTTGTTTTCATTGGAGACCTCTTGAGCAGATATGGCTTCATTTCCAGGGTTTGATTCAGAGTAAGTGATCTGAGTTTGAATAAGAGGAACTGAGCTGTGGTCATCCTGAAGAGCAATAGTGGATGAAGGGACAGTGAGAGACGTAAGAACGGAGCCAGAATTTATGTTATTCACGCCAGACAGGATGACAGGGGGGTTATTGGGGCGGAGTCTGATGACAGGGTGAGACAGTGTAGGAAGAGGCGATCCCAATGTGCTAACCTGACCAGAGGACAGAGGAAGGGAGACCGGAGCTGCGGCCGTAATCTGGGACAGCTGGCCGGTCGAGGAGTCGAGGACAGCAATAGGGGTGGAGGTAGCGGTGGACTCACCAGAGGAAGAAGGTACAGAGGAAAGGAGAAGAAACACGGGAGTGGAAGCACCATGTGAAGTCTGAGTAACTGAAAGGGGAAGAGAGAGACCGAGTGAAGCCGAGGAGAGGTGAGAAGAGGAGGACAGGAGGAGAACAGGAGCATTGCCTGCAGGATTTGCGACAAGTTGAATGGGTTGGGTGGGGACTGATATCCCAGAGGAAGGGGACAAAACAGAGCTGGCATCCTGAACAGCTTTAACGCTCGGCTCTGCAGCCACTGAAGGGTTTGCGTTTGTAATCAAACTTGTGAAGACTTCTGGAGCTTTATCCTGATCATCACCTAGTGATGAAGAATCACTGATAGGGGGTGGCGAGGGGTAAAAATCACCAGAAGGTGCATTTAGGGCATTATCTGTACTTTGGCTGGGACCTGCTAACGGTGCCAAAAGCGACGACTCCTTTCCTTCTGCTTCTTCTGAATTAGCATGATCAGACTGAGAATCCTCCACCCTGGAAGCATTGACTTGTGGCACTTTGAGTCCATCCGGATTGAGCATATACGGAATTCCCTGGTCATCGATGAGAAGAAGATTTTCAGTGTCACAGTCTATCGAAGAGAGAGAGGTCAAAACAGAGGTAGAAAAGAAAGAGGGAGACAGAAGAGCATCTTCAAGAGTATCTGTGCCGCATCCCTCATCGTCCTCTTCTACTATGTCTCTGTCTCCTTCTCCCTCATATTCATCCACCTCCATGATCAGAGAGCTCTCACAGCCCGAGTCATCCAAGAAACGCCCATATCGCCTCTCTCGGCTCTCCCTTTTCTTGGGCAAACTCAGGTCCAGAGGTTCTGTCTGCTCCTCCGTTTCAACCTCATTGAATGTTTTGCAACACTTCAAGTCCATTTCTCGCAAAATTAAAGGAACATTTTTCTGAATTTCCTTCTCTGTAGTTTCCTCTTTAATCCTCGGCTGACTTAAAAACTTAACTGTATTAGCAGTAAAAGGAGTTTCCGACCCATCAATGTGGACAATTTTAACATCCAAAATGTCTCGGTCTTTACACAATTTATCCCGTTTCTCTGCTTCTGTCTCAGGAAATGCTTCGGCTTCTTCTTCAGTCTTCTGGTAAGTAACTTCCATGATTTCTCCTTCATTTTTAACAGCTGGCACACAGATTTCACGTTTCTTCTGTGATTCAGCAGAGACCAACACGGGTCCCTGAAATTCTGAGAGAGCAAAGTCTTTGGTCAGGCTGATAGCAGAGTTTGTGATTGGCTTCTTGCACCGTGGAGGGACAACAATTTTGATTCTTATTGGCTGGCTGTGCAAAACAGGCACTCCAGACTTTACTGTAATTGGCTGTCTGAGCCCACCAATCTTAGTTGTTTCCTGAGAGGCTGGCTCATAAGTCCCGCCCACCTCTGGCTTTTTCCCATTGATTGATAGAGCATCTTGCCTGATGGTCACTGCTGCCGTGACAGGGCATGGCTGGAGGTTACCTGGTACAGTACTGCATGCAGTTTCGTCCTTTGGGTCCAATAAAGTCTCTGTCACTGGCCCTGATCCCTCTCCACACTGGCTGCCATTTTGGACATCCAGGTTGCCACTGGTCAGGACTGAAGCCAACTGAGAATCCATTTTGGGGCATACCTAGTTATATTTCTTTTAAATAAAAGTAAAATAATAGATTAGACACTAAAATAAGGACAATTATAATAAAGAAAATGTGCATTTTAATTATAGCCTTTTGCTTATACCAGAAGAGGAAGATTATTAAATAAATATCCTTAGTTGGCTGGATGGGAGAAGAAGAAGAAGAAAGTCTGGGGATTATTGGGGTCAACTTTAGTGCGAAATGCCCAAACCCACTAGTGCTGTGATATTATAAGCAGCGTGCAGACTATTCAACCTAAATCCTCGGGCCGAAACGATGAACGACTCGTATGACCCTCTTCCTCAACAGCAAACGTGCTGTCACTTTACATGATCCCAAATCTTAGCTCACAATTCCTAACGACGGATCACCGATAATGAAAAAAAACGCACCGGAGTACAGAAGGGTCCGAATGATGCGAGTGAAATTTCATTTCCTGGCTTACACTTCTTCCGTCCACATTCATCACACATGATGAAACCTTCCATTATAAAATTCGCATCAGAACATTATTCATACCCGGTTAAGCTCGCAAGAACCAGCCTGTTCTACCCCCTTTCTGCTTATAAACCGAGAAGAACTATCCGCGGAGGACGCCATTACGCACAGTCCTAGGTCCGAAATGCCAACGTTATTATTATTCCGCGTGTGCGCCCTGACGGCTCTCGGACCTGGGACAACGCTGTCGCAAACGCGCGCGTCGGAGTAGAAAAACCCCCCCATGTATATTTACACACAGTCGTGGCGTGGAGCGGATCCTTCCCCTTGCACCGGAGCTTCCTCGGACCCACAGCCAGCCATTTTAGAGCCGAGGGTCCGAGATACCGCGAGCGCAGCTTTAGGACAAACTTTCCCGGTGAGCTGTCATTTATTCCAGCCGTGCTGTCAGAGCCGGTGTTGTGCCGGACACGCTTTCGATACATTTAAAAACTGGATTTTAAACTATACTCCACCCATACTCTCGCTGCATAGGGACTGGCTTACCCAAGCTGTGGATATTTCCGGAGGACCAAATATGACTGTGCAGTGTAAAGGGTGATGCTGCGAATGCTGTGGGAGGGAGGGGTCAAGGGGAGTTGCTATGGTGTCGCAGCCTACCGGGTCCGACCAGTAGCCATGTTCAGCCTATGAGTACTGTTGAACCTGCAGCCTGCAAAGAAAGGCTCTCTGTGCTCCCAAGAATCAAAGAGAAGGGGGCAAAGCAGGAGAGGTAAAGTGGAATCACACAGGAGGGTTTTATTTGCCATCAAAGAGCTGGAGAGCAAAGCATTTTGACAATATTTTATTTCAAATCTCTCATGTTAAAAACTTACAAGCTTTGAGACTTGATGCGTCGGGCTCAACAGAAGAAAAAAGATCACACAGTGAAACATCACAGAGTCGAGTCATTATGAATTAGGCTACATGAAGGTATCGTCAGGGGTATAGCTGGTACTACTGTATTATACACACACACAGTCATGATTACATATAGATTGCATCTATGGCACAATTTGGTTGAATTACTTCACAGTTATGCCTGCAGTTGAATAGTATTCAGGGAAAAGAGAGGAAAGTTGAGAGCAGTGGTGAAACCCCGTGAGGCCAAAAGAAAGACATCTTAGGCTGCTGATCCACAAAAGCTGTGAAATCAAAAAAATAGTCCCTGCATCTAACTAACTGTAGCTCTGATGGTTACAGAGAAGCTGCAGAGCGGTCAGGAAGGAGGTGTACGGAGGGCGTGTGTTTTGGAAGTGCTCGAATTGTGGCACAGTGTCTGTCATGAGCGCTGGGTGGGTCGAGATCAGACGTGCAGGTCATTACTCCACGTCGCCGGGCTCGCATGCTTCAATTTCCGAGACCAGCCGATGAGGAAAGAGTTTATACTGCAGCCACGTTGGCTCTGAAGAACGATAAGATTGCACAACTATTAGAAACACTTCATGGCGTTACAGATGTTAGTTACACGTGACAAAGAACCGGGCACGGCGGCTGGTGCAGGTTTACCAAGGTAGCAGGCTGGTGTCTGCAGCTTTCCATTAAAGCAGGTCTGGGTTGCGGTGAAGCTGCATTGCTTACGAGAATGTTTGCAGAAGAACGTCACGTTTTCCCCGTGGGGAACCATGGCATCTGTAACATCAAACGGCCAGCGTTTCACGCCACCAATCATCACGCGGCTTCGCTCGGCAGGAATGAGACAACGAGCTGTGAGGGTGACCAACAAGGTATGAAAGTATCATATAAACATCAGACACATAATGCTGTGTTTATTAATTGCCGTGTGTAGGTGCACATTTATTTGAGTTTCTAGGACTTTATGCAAATGTGTCTCTCTACATTTTACTTCAGCTTTGTTAAATAGTCCAGATATTAGATTGGATCGTTCCTCACCTCTACAGTGCGGGGGCGGCGCACTCCAGCTGCCATTGGACAGACAGGTGATCATCTGGGGTCCATCCAGGAGGAAGTTCTTTTTGCACAGGTAGTGGATGTCAAAGCCCACTTCATACTCAGTCTTTTGGACAGCCACTACATAGCCCTGCTCCACCTCTGTAGGAGGCTGGCAGTACACTTCTATTGAAGAAAGCAGGTTTATCAGTAAACTTAATCAGAAGGTTTGCTGACATTTAAAACACAGGAGCAGAGTTACTATTTCACAGGACAAATGCACAGTTGCTCAATTTTCCATCATTGTTTAAAACCTTGAAACTCCACTGAAGTAACCTCGCTCTTATCTTTAACATGTTTTAATAAATGACAGGCCCAGCCGTACTCCCGTTGGCCTGATTCGAGAACTATCCTCAAAGAATTTTCCATTTCTGTTAAACAGGCCATGAAATCCCAGGTTTGACCACACGATGGCAGAGAAGCACTGCAAAACGGAGCAGTAGCTCCTGAAAGATGCATGCCTGAGAGTGTCTGTGTGTTTCTGTCTGGCTTCTCTGATTCAGTATTTCTTAAATATCAGCTCTCAGAAATGCATGCATGCTACAAATGATGGAAAAACAAACCATTTCTGAGCTGATGTTATATTTAGACTCAGTTTGATCATTCGCTACCCAAGCATTTTCTGCTAACCTGCTAAAAAAATGGATGAAGTTACACTAAGAGTGAAGAAAACGTAGCACACATGCATGTTCACACATGATGGTTAGTCAGCACAGGACGCCCTGTACACTTACTTTTACAGATCGGGTGAGGATACTGCCAGGTCTGATTCTCCTGGCAGAAATTTTCCCTGCTCCCCACTATATCCGCCCTGCAGGAGAAAAAGGAAAGAGTGATGGAGACAGACGGTGGTGCGACATGTACAGTACTGACTAAATGTGATGGAGAAAAAGGTGTAAATGTTTCCTTTTTCCACCGTCTCTCTGTGAGAGTGACTAAATTTTGTGTGCACAGTTCTCTGGCTGACACATCCACTCAGGCTCATCTTATCCTGTGAGATGAGTCAGTGCGTAAAGGGGAGTCAATACAAGATTAGACTGTAATGACCTAGTTAGCTCAATGGAGAGATCGTCAGCTGGGAGATCAAAATGAATTCCCTGCCATTCATTGCTCATCACACCTCTGCTGTATTCAAGCCTTCCCTTCACTCCCTCCCTCTTCTTCACACTCCGTCTCCGTTCTCTCACTTCCTCCATTTCCATCTCTGTGGCATTTCAAGTTTTGAGACCCCCGCACATTCACACTCAACGTTAACCCTGCCCTCACCCAGACAGGCAGCTGTAGCGGATGGATGTTCCTACAGCAGCGTCTCCCTGAATGCTGAAGGTGTTGGTCACTTCCTCGGGCAGAGGGCAAGTCTGGACAGCAGCAAGTTCAGGTGACTCTGATAGTCAAAGAAGACAAGAGGCAGTGAATGGCAGGTTAAACATGCTATCTATAAAATACACTCACTGGCCACTTCATTAGGTACATCAGTTCACCGGTTTGATAATGCAAATATGTAATCAGCCAATCACATGGCAGTAAGCCAGTGCATTTGATCATATAGACATGATCGTGTCGACCTCCTGAAGTTGAAATGGAGCATCAGAATATGAAAGGTGTCTCAAGTGACTCTGTATCTGGTCTGTTTATTTCAGAAACTGCTGATCTACTGTGATTTTCCACCATAACCATCTCTAGAGTTTACAGAGAATGATCTGAAAAAGAGAAAATATCCACTCGTAGCCAGTTCTCTGGGTGAAAATGTCTTGTTGATGCCAACGGTCAGAGGAGAATAGTTCAAGCTGATAGTAGAACAACAGTAACTCAAATAACCACGTGTTACAACTAAGATATGCAGAAGAGCCTCTCTCAACGCACAGCGTTGAGCTACAGCAGCCATAACATATACTGCTCCTGTTACCTAAGAAGAGGAAACTGTGCCTTCAGTTCACTCAGGCTCACCAACGCTGGACTGTAGAAGACTGGAAAAAAAATGTTGCCTGATCTGATGAGTCTCGATTCTTGCCGCAACATTTCTTGCCTTGTATCAGCAGTTCGGGCTGGTGGTGGGGGTATGATGTTCCAGAGGGATATCCTTTAAATGCCAAAGTATACCAAAGTATTGTTGCTAACCATGTCCATCCCTTTATTGCTGCAGCAACAGTGGGATGCTGTCACGTCAATATGGACCAAAATCTCTGAGGAATCTTTCCAGCACCTTGATAAATCTATGCCACGAAGGATTAAGGCAGCTTTGAAGGTTAAAGGGGGTCCAGCTCAGTACTAGCAAGATGTAACCACAAAATGGTAAGTCAGTGTACAAAGTCAAAATACACACAGTCACCTTTGTCATTCTCCAAATGCAGTTTCTTTTCTGTATCTACTGGTACGCTGACTCTGAACTACACTTCATTGGCAAATATTGCACTTTTTAGGAAAAACATTAATATTATTATTGTGTTGTTGTTGCAGGATTTTTCAGTGGCAGAAAAGACCCAGTCTACTCTACTCCATTCATCTGCTAACTAACTATAATCACAGGCATTACAGACTGCAGGAGTACATATAAACATCTAAAGATCAGACTGCACAAAAGTGCACAAAACTGCAGTCATTGCAAGAGTAAAGCATTCAATAGCATACATGTCCTCATGCATTTGTTTCCAAGACATTAAGTATATTAAGTGAATGATAATAATGACTCACAATGACCCCAAAAAAGCCCTCGATTGAGTGACATAGATGTGATAAGAAAGGTAAAATCTACTATCAGAGTTTGCTATCAGAGTATAGTTTGGTTAGTTTTGGGCAATGACGACCTAATAGCTAGTTTTAGGAAAAGATGGTAGTTTGGGTTAAAATATCTGCGTCTTAAGGAGCCGCTGTGACAAAAAGCCCTGAATGCAAACTCGTCCCATGTGTGAAGAAAATCAAGAAAAAACCTGAAGGAAATGAAACAGGAAGAAAAACAGAGAGCAGGACCAGCCATCATGTCATCTCATTTGACTTGTGTTAACCAAGGTTTCCATATAGTTTGTGACCCACAGAGGCGTTTGACACAGTGTCTTGTTTTATTCAAGTTGAAACAGGCCTTCTTAGATAATAAATCAAAGTTCGACGAGCAGGTGAAACGCCGCCCCGCACGTCCCCGAGCTCACAGCTCTAACTGTGATTGTATAACACCTGGCATTGTTCATTCCTAGATGTTTGAGTGCCTCACGCTTGTGGAAATATAAATATCAAGAGTGGTGCTTGGAGAGAGGCTGGAGTGACCTGAGCTGCATCAAGCGCGGGGTTTCAAAACTGAACACGGCTTTGAAAGGTAGAGACAGCGCTCACCCGAGGGCTATCTTGGTATCTGAAACCGAGAAACGTTAATGTGAGAATGTAAAGGGACCTATGGGAGAGGGAGAGTTACGACTCTGTTTGGCTGCAGTTGAGAGCCCGAAGCAGAGTTCTGTTTTCACATACCGCCCTGCTCCTACCTTGTACCGCTGCCACCCACACAGGCTGCAGCACCAAAGTGCTATAAAGCAGGTATACCAAATTCATCTTCTAAAAACTGTAAAACTGTGATGTTTTTTTTTTTTTTTTTATTCAACGAAACAGCGCTAAATATGCACCAATTAGACCGAGATGAAAGATGTAACGGTACACCACGGTTCCCATATACTTTAGACCTCTTTATACTATGGGGTTTTTTTCCAATAAAAATATACACAGAGACATATCCACACAACACAAGCTGAAAAGCCTAGAGCTGCACACTTTCCTTGGCTCCTATTGTAGAGAGAGACCTTATCAGAGGCCTCGGATGGAAGCGGATGAGAGGAGAAAGAGATGAGAGGAAAAGAGGATGAGAAGAAAGAGCAGAGGAGAAGAGAACTGGGAACAGAAAGGCCTCGAGCAGCGTGAGCAAGAGAGCTTTCAGACTGTAATCTGTCGCCCACACACACAAGCACACACAAACACAGTCGTGTATCTGACTTCACAGCGCATTGACACATTAATTTCCTGGAGACTTATTTCAACCTCAACTATGACTACTATTTGCCTAATCCTGACCTAAACCCAACCTTACTCTACCCCTCACATTTATATGTTAAACTAGATTGATTTCAAATGCATTGATTTGATTTTTGTCCCCATAAGGAAGGCATGTCCCCAGCATGAGTAATGCTTGGACACACACACACACATCTACCTCTCTACGTGTTGTTAAACGCACACCCTCACTCACATCAGATCCGCATTCACACTCGCTCTCGCTGGCGCAGCGTGCACGCAGCTCCGTGCCACTTTGACAGTGATCTGCCGCCCACTGCCTCTCAGCAGGCACGAAGGAGCTCGGCTCACACTCTAACACACATGCAAAGGACACACAATACAAACACTCTCACACGCTCTAAACCCACCTACCTTCTGCCTGTCTCTCAGAAGGAGGATACTCTACGAGCGAGCTGAGAATTGTATCCTTATTTCATCTCTGAATTGGTGAAAAAATCCTGAGGGTGAGACTGAAACGCAGCAGGGTTGAGGATTTCTAGGAAAGCATGTAGCTGCAGGTGGGCGATGAATGTAACAGGCCTCAGACCTTTAAAGCTGAATTACATTGTTATCATGAGCGTTGACAGGTTGACCTAAGCAATAGTACTGATCAGGTCTGGGGAGATACTAAGAAGAACCTTATGTTGCACGCTGCAACTTTATAGAGGTGAAGTAGTGAGGATGCCTTTTGTTTGAATTCAATTCAGAATCAACGCTTATTTTTCTATATTTCATGAGACAGAAACATAAAATATCTGCAGCCCACAGTGCTTGCAGTGGCAGTGCAGTAGTCTTCAAGTGGGTTTGCTTTTTAACACCCTGTCTTCTGGGTTTTAACTTTGGATATGTAATAATTTAAATAAGCAATGTATTTTTTATAAACTCTGGAGTCTGTTGTCAGTTTACATTGCCGCTCACAAGCCTGATTCGAACAACACGGTTACCTTGGGGTAGAGAAGCACTTTGGTTGTAAATTAACACAAATCGAAGGCCTTTGAACTTGCTCTCTTTGAATTGACATTTGTTCTTCCCTCTCGCTCTTTCTCTGTTGTTAGCACGCTCGCCTTAGCACAAGAAGGTTCTGGGTTCAAACCTTCCCGAGGCTTTTCTGTGCAGAGTTTGCATGTTCTCTGTGTGTCTGCGTGGGTTCCCTCCAAGGACGCTGTCTTCCTCCCACAGAGCAAAGACAGGCATGTTAGGTTTCAAATGTATGGTTAAATGTGGCTTGCAGTCTAAAACGCTTTAAGTGGTCAGTAAGACCAGAAGAGTACTATATAAATGCCTTTCTGTTTCCAATACGCTGGTCACATGTTTATTATAGATCTAGTACCAACCTATATCTTTAAACACAGCATGAGCAAAGTTTTAGTTGAACCTGTGTTTATGCGTGATTACACTTTCAGGCCGTAATTAGTCTTTTTTGCCTTGTTGGTTTTTGTGGTAGGTTTATTTTGTCTAGCCTTACATTATAATTTTGACCATATGTAGACTGCATCTTGCCCTCTAGTTCAGCAGCAGCATAAATACAACTGAAACAAGCAAATAATGTTACAAACACAGTTTCCAAAAACACACACATGAGCTGCAGACAAGAAGCAAGTCTGCTATAGTGAGCACATTTTCATCTCAGCTCTTGTGTATGGTAGTCCTGTTGCTATGGAAGCCACTGTAATAAATAAATTGTCATCTATAAGTTAAAATTTCAGGTTATTATCTCAAATTTGTGACGTATTGACTCACCACTGAGGAAATAGACATTTTTGAGATAATAACTTTAAATTTTGACTCAGCTCTGCGTGGCAAAAAAATAAATAAATAAAAGATAAATCTCAGCGGAGGAAACAGGGAATCATCTGTTTATAGCACCAAATACACTGCCTACCTTTCTGCTTTCTGTGTGGCAGATCCTTCCAGCAGGTACTGGAGAGGAGGTGTGGTTTGTTCCCAATTAGCATCACTGGAAACACCTGAGCCCAGTGTGCCAATGATCTGTAAAAGCCCTCAGAGCTCAATTACTGTGTCTCTCCTTTGTAAGAGGCTGTTTTTGGTTGTAATTGCTCCTTAGTTTGTTTTCTTGCACTAAATAATGTTGCCTCCACCCCCAACAGGACTGACTTCATACACCATAGCTAGTTTTTATTCTTTCTTTATGTTTCTTTTATTAAAAATAAAATGTTTCTTTGTTGGCAGTTGTGTGCTTCTCCATTTCTGTCATGGCAGTTCAACATTGCTGATGTAATATTTTGACATTAAGTGTTTCTGATTTAGTTTAGAAGGCTATATAAATGCAAGATTCCTACAGAGGCTGCCATTAGTTTTATTTATCCATCCATTATCTTCCACTTATCCTTTTCAGGGTCGTGGGGGGCTGGAGCCTATCCCAGCTGTCTTAGGGCAAAAGGCAGGGTACAACCTAGACAGGTTGCCAGTCTGTTGCAGGGCTAACACATAGACACAGACAACCATTTGCACTCACGTTGGGCAATTTAGAGTTTTTCCATTAACCTAACCCCACGAACTGTGTGTCTTTGGACTGTGGGAGGAAGCCAGAGAACCCTGCAGAACATGCGGGTGTGTTTTGTACCATCATCTAACACAGTAACACAATAACTAATGAGTGATAAGAAATGTATGATCCATCTAGAAGGCTCACTAGCTGATTAGCAATATTATCTCTATCTAGCTTGAATTCTTTCTCTGGTGTTTTCTCATCTGCTTTAATGACTCGCTCACACTGTTTTTCTGTAACACTATGTTTTGCCACTAATTCAAATGTCAGTAAGTAAACAGTTGTAATTCTTCCACTTTCTGAGTTGGTCCATAAATTCCAGATTATTTGCCCTTACATGTAACGTGGCATTTATGAATCTTACGAAAGAATCCAAATGTTGGGATTATTCAACATGACCCATGAAGTAAAAAAGGCAGCTTGCGATGCTCTGGGACGTTCTACATTTTTGTTTTCTAAAAAACAAATAAAACATGCTTGTGTATCTTTGTGTTGAACTTGTTTACCTCTAAATGTTGCACACGTATATGTTCTTGCACACATATTTTTTGAAATGCATATTCTTTGTATTTAAGATAAGAAACATGTAAGACATACTGTATGCATGCACAGACACAGCTGTGTATTCAGCTTTTGTCTCCTTTTTAAAGTTCTCGACAGTTCAATGGTAAAATCTTCAGACCCACTCTGAATAACCGAGGCTCTGGTTGCTATGGTGATGGGGAGAATAGGTCCCAGTTGTGTAATGTCTACGTTGACACAAATCACAGAGGGGTTTCTGGATTTCTCGTCTCACATATACACCCACAAACAGCTGTGTGTGTTCACTGCATAGACCTCCAGCTGACCACTACCTGTCAGGAAGAAACCCGAACCAAAGAACATTTTCCCGTGACCTCAAACCTACCTGTGCAGATGGGCTCATCGCCACTCCACTGTCGGTCACCCTGACAACGGCGAATAGTGGCATCCATGCCGCTGGGCAATGTGAATCCTGGCTTGCAGCGCACTTCAAGCAGGGCAGAAAAGGAGTGAGTGGGAGAGAGGAGGCGAGCTTCTGCGTTTTCGCTGTGGGGTAGAGGCCAGGGACAAGTACGACCTGAGGATGAAAGAGATGGTCCAGAGAGAGGAGAGAAAACAAGAGGCAGGGAACAAAACAATTCAGAGAATGTGCAGGAGACAAATGAAAAGAGCACAAATGAGGCTGTATAATGAGTCTGGATACACGCACAGTGCTCCCTTTTACAGCACAGAAGCATAATAAAAAGCTTCTGTTCAGCACTGGCATAAGGCTTTTATTTTATTTTCCATCAAGAAACACACACACACTGATGTATGTTGGCACAGCTGCGTATGCGTACGCATTTGCACGCACACACACACACACACACACACACACACCCTTTTAATAGCTGAGCCCACAATGCTTTTCAAAGTGAGAACTGACAGCACACATGCATACAAATAGTTACCTGGAGCCACACAGCTGAGACCACACTGGCCGTCACACAGACACTGGCGTTTGCTGCCACAGTCACTGTCAGCTTTGCAGGGTCGTGGACACATCCTCCTTCCCTCCTCTCCCACAAGCCTCTCCGGACATGACCCTGTTGTGATACCCACACACTGTTACACAGTAATTGCCCCTTTGTTTACTCCTATTTCATTCATGGCCCCCCATAAAAAAAGGGAAAAAAAGACAAACGCTGTGTCGTAAAGAGATTTTGTTTGCCAATTCTGCTCTGTTTTCTCTGTGAAGGAAATCAAATTCAGTGTGGGTGGCCGGGCAAACACTTGCCACCCAGGTTGCAGAACGAAGAGGTTTTTCGATGGCGGGCTTTGCTGCTCTGTGCCTTTCAGCTATCAATCTTGTTCTTCACTGAAAAGTGAGTGTGTTTGTGTGAGAAACTTTATCTAAAATGCAATTCATGCAATTCTGAGTCATACATCATAAAAACCACAGTGAATTACTGTACATAAACATCAACATGACCTTGTCATTTGAGACGGAAAGGGGAGGGGATGTGGGGGAAACAAACTCGGTGCCCCATTTTTCGATTCTCAGAATGAAAATGTGTGCGCTGCTGTATTCACTCTGCTCAAAAGCACATGTGCACACAAAAAACATGAATGCGCAGCACATGATCGTTCCAGACATGGCATACATATTTAGCACCTATGATATTATATAACTAATTAGTCACTATGAAATGCAGGCCAGTATTATGGAAGACTTGGAACTGTTCATGTGAAGGTAAACAATGATCCAAAACAGCTTTGCAATCATTAACTACTGACTAGAAAGCCATACATTTATGATGTAGGCTACGTGCAAAATATACATACAAAATAAACATTAAAATAAAATCTTAGTTTCTTAATTAGTACACTATGACCAACATTTGCCACTTTCCAACTGACTAATTGCGTACGTCTGTATCCGAGCTATGTGCTCACCTAAATTTCAAACTACAACTTAGAGAAAGATGAAGCATTTCAGGGAAAATCCTAATGGCATCACTAAAGAGCATTCAGTCCAGCTGCGTTAACTGTGTATGCAGGGATCAGTGCTCTTCCAGGTGAAAGTGATGGAGGGCTTACCTGAATCCTGCAGGGATACGGTTCCAGTCAGAGCCCACATGGACAGCAGCAGCAGTGCACGGTCCATCTTTGGAGCGAGGATATGAGCAAGGGACACGCAGATGCAGCATTTTTAAGGAAGGGGGGAACAAAGGGTGGGAGAGGGGGAGAAAGAGGGAGAGGTCCAAAGAGAAAGAGAGGGAGAAGTGGAGAGAGAGAGGGTACAGCCCAGGAGCACACATCTGGTTCGTGTTGAGGAGGAGAAAAGTGAGGAAAATTCCACTCTGAAGGACCTTTCACCCATTTCTGTTGAGACAACAGATAAAGGGGGTGACATATGCATAACTACTGTCCACACAGAGAATTAACAAACAGGAAATGCTATAAAAGGAAGAAACTGATAGATTTGACTTTATATATTGAATGCAATATATATGTGTGTGTGTGTGTGAGCACCAAAGTAGGTCAGTGTGGCTTTTTTAATGCTTTATCTTACGCATAGCCCATCATATAAACTTTTTTACATTATCTTACCTTATATACTCTAACTCAGTCTCTTAAACGTAGTGTGCATTTAATTATAAAATGCATAAAACACTCTTTAAATTTATTTACAGGAACCAGAACTGCCTCAGTTGGGCAAGACTTGGTATTTGAACTGTTTTGCCAATTAAGGAATGTACACAATGTGAACAAACAGGGAGGATATCAAAACAACATGGTGCATTTCACCACGTATCACAGTCTGGTTATCAGCTTAAGTAAAAAATACCCTGAATTTTTAACCTTTGTCGTCTTGCCTTCAAAACTGGGCTTTGATTCAATTCTGGATTACTTGGAAGCAACCACAAACAGCGCAGTGATTAATGAGAACAATCTTTTATTTGTGTTTTTTTTTTTTTTTGGGGGGGGGCGGGGAGGAAATCTCATACTACATCCAAACAACCAGCACTGACTGGTGGGCTGGGCATCATCGACACTACTGATGCAGCAGGGCAGTTGATCAGTTAAGAGTCACTATAAGAGTTATCAACCACATCGGTGAAGATACAGGAGACTAAAATCCTGTTAGGAGAGCAAACAATCACTGAATGAGGTGATAAAGGCAGATAAACCAACAAGGAGCGTATCAGTAGTGTGCACAGTCCATGCACAGGTGAGAAAACGGTCATGATGAAAGGTCAAGTTGGTCTGAGTGAACATCATGTTCAAGTTACTGAGCCACGTTTGTGAAATCCCCGGTCAAAGAAAACAGAAGTCTCTGTAGAAGAAGTGGATAGATGTGGGTCCGAAGACAGGTGCAAATAGCCGAGACTGGGGTTGTTTTGTTTTGTTTTTCCATTTGAAAAGTCTTTCTGAGGAACACTGAAGATCAAAGATGTTTCAAGGTGCAACAGATCATCCAAAGAAAGAAAAAAAAACATTCAATAATACAGAACAACAACAATAAGAGGGATAATCATAATAATCATAACAATAATAATAGTTGTAATGGTAACTACTCATCATGGTCATTGGAGGATTAAAATCACACTATTACTAGTCGTCCCTCCCCCAGGGAACATAACATAGTGTACCATGCCCCTGTGTAGGTGTTGTTGGGTACACAGAGAAGTTCATAGATACAGTAAAAAGGAAGGAGCAATAACAGGATTGAAAAAGCACTAAATAGCAACAAGTTTCGTGGATCGACATAGGATCAACATTTTGGCTTTTATTTCTCCCAGAAATCTGAGAAATTAACACATTCCACTCAATGGGGGTACTCAACCCATCTCCTGGAATACATCAAATACACAAAATAGTAGAGGCCTATCCAATATACACAACAATTCCCCTCCCTTCCCCCCACCACACCCCTGTAATAATGCTAATTAAAGTGTGTTCAGTAAAGTAACAACGTGTGTTTTTACAGGGACGATTGATTACTACTGCAGAATATGTTACAACACTGAGATTGAACTGCTCTGTGCACCTTTCAGGTGCAAGAGAGTCACAAAGACAAAATGCATTGGGAAGAGTTTGCACATAACTGTCAAAGGACTGCCTGCAAGTGGGAGCAGACAGAAATAGAGACATCGGATATAGAAACAGGGGAGCAATTCAAAGAGAGGATGAAGAGGAGCAGAGTTACCCAGGGCATCACAACAGGCTTCCACAGGCTCGGGAAATATCTAAAAACACCAGAGCAGATTGAAAGCACTTCCACTGGGATAGTGAAAAAGTAAAAGAGCAATACACAGAAATATGGGCTAGAGGAAGATGTACCAGTCTCATAAAGTTAAAACCAAGGTAAAAAGAGCTAATATTGTTAGAAGGGGGAAGGGGGGGTGACGTTGTTCTAATAGAAAATAATATACGAGACTGGCCAAGAGGATAGAGCTGGGCTGTATACATAGTGTCTCTCATTCTGTCTCCCTCAAGCATCCCCAGTGACAGAAACATAAAAGGAAACAAATTAAGTGCTTGAATAAAATCCACAAAATGTCGAACTACACGTCTTTAAGATAATTTTGCTCTCTATATTACAATTGTTACATGCCTTCTCAACCCTGCTGCTGCATCCTGGCTATAATTATAAACACAAAAAAACAAAAACAAAACCATCGATGGCTGACAACCTGTTAAGCATCTCCTGACTCAACTATGATAAAAAGATATTTACCGCAGCTTTCCCCCATCTCTGTGTCCCCATCATGTAGAAAATATACAAAATTATTCTGTAATTTGCTCTCCCTCTAATTTTTCTGAAGTATTATAAAAATATACAATTCTCCAATAACAAAACTCTTAAAAGTCACATCTTTCATCTGTTAAATTATTCTCTCTGTCCGCCACTTTTAAGAGCCGACACCTCAACGAAACAAGACACCTGAGCTTCAATGCACAAACCTTCTCCTCGTCTTATACATTCATCATCAACATCATCATCATCATCATTATAATCATAATCAGCTTGACCCCCTTTATGTCCATCAGGTTACCCCAGAAATTCAGAGTCTTAGATTGAATCCAGCTTATATTTCTCCTCGTCCTAATTCTTCTCCGCGCTGCCATCACTGGTCAGCGAGACGGTTTTCGTATTTACTAAGTATGTTACGACACCGGCCCAGTTCCTTCCTCATCTCGGCCACTTCCTGTCGGAGGGCGGCGTTCTCTCGCTCCAGGTAGGCGGCGCGCACTGATATCTGGTTCTCCTTGAGACGGCGGGCGTCCCGGGAGCGCTTTGCCGCTTCATTGTTTTTGTGCCTCCTGCTCCAGTACTTCTCATCCTACAAAAGGACCGAAGAAAAAAAACAGCACATATGGATTATTCAGCATCCACCAATGCAATCCACTTATTTTTATTGGGGAATTTCACGATTATTAGGTATAAAATGTATAAAGAAAAGAATCAGTGAGTGTTCTGATTTGTTTCTTAAGAAGTGTGTAGTGTTTTTTCTAGCTTAACTTCTACAGCTATGTGGGTGTTTGGCAATGAAAAGACACTTCTTTGTCGTTGTTGTTTATTTGCATACCACATCCTCAGAATTTGGTTACTGGTTACTGTCTGACAGCAAATAAAGTAAGCAAACAACCTGCATGTGCCACACACAGCTGCTAAAAACTGAATTGCTGTCTTTTTTCTGGCTGTAGAATATTTTATGGACTTCCATAAACTACAGAGTGAGGATTTGCACAGTTTATGATTCTTTATACTCAGTTACAAGTCATCAATCTTATAACTTATACTGGGCTTTTTGTTTATGTAATCTCTGTTTTTATTTTGCAGCTCCTGTGTTTGTTGCTTGTCCATTATCGGATGCCCTCATTGTGAAACTGTTCTGCCTTTTACACTGTTTTCATTAAACTGAAGCGCTAACAATGTAAAATATAAATGCAGACCCAGGCGTGTGCTCATTTCTGATAAAAATAAATATATCAGGTAAACAGCTTAGCTCTCGCCAGTATTTTCCTCAACTGATCATTTTCCATGATCATAGCTGGATAATTGCCCCATTAGTCATCGGATAAATGAATCTCAAACAATGTGGACAGTGTATTAACCATTTGAGCCTCTCAAGGCTTTATCTCTGGTAAATCTAGATGGCATTTTCACTATTTTATGACATTAAAATCATTCGATACAAATTTTTAAAATAACCGATTTAATTACTATTTATCTGCTTTCAAACTACTTCAGTCTCAGGGCATAAACTGCATGTAAGCCACTTGCATCAATGCTGTGAATACCTCAGCAGCCTCACCTTCATGTTATCGGGTACCAGGATCTTGCGTGCCTTCTTGATCATTGGCTGGGGCTTGAGCTCATCCTCGCTGAAGGAGTGCCTTCGCGGATCAAAGTTCTGCTCTTCCGACGTGTTGGACATAGCCATGTCTGAAGAATCCATGTCAAACATTCCAATCACATCTGGCCCATTCCCAGTGGGTGTGAGCAGAGGCGGACAGGAGGATGAAGAGGAAGAAGAGGGTGACTCACAGGAGTCATTCATTCTCCTTTGACTCCCTAGAATTAAAAAGAAGATAAACCTAAGTACACTAAACACTTTGACAGTTTTAGTGGAAGACGTTTTGACACTTTTTGACAGATCAGCCACAAAAATAAAAAAAACAATATGCAGCACTCCATGATAACCACCAGATGGCAGCAGAGAGCTACATTGTTAATAAAAACAAACATTGCTTTGGCCTTAACCAAGAGTTGGCTGGTATTCAGTGAGCTTTCACTGGCAGATAAAAGATTTCATAGTCAAGGTAATGTTTAAAGTATACTACAATAGCAAATGCAATATAATTCAATCATGTAATCTACAAATATTTAGTGCACAGATTTGTGGATGTAACTAAGCAACAAGCTGTTTAAAGCAATACCTAAATTAATTAATTGAAAGCCAATGCTAGCTGTCTCAGTAAGATTTTAGCCATCTTGTGCCAAAAACATAGCTTCAATGCACCTTGGCACAGATTACCCACATCTTTAATACACTAATGGGGGAGTGGAAACTTTTTTTTCTTCAATATTTACCCTTATTTGTTTTGTCAGTAATGGAGGAAAGCATTTCATTATTTTTAAACAAGTGTTCACTTTGTTGAGATCTGATTACTGATCTTTTAACCTCTATGGATGGAGGTACTATCTATCTTTTTATCAGGGTGGAAAGACTTCATCATGAGATAAAGGTAACCTCTCAGAAAAGCTGTGCCATGTCAGAAATGGGTGCAGATTTCCTCTTCATTTCTTACCCATCTGTATAATTTATTATGCATCTGTCGATAATGGGAAACTAACATCAAATTAGTTCTTTATATGTCCCACTGAGTGTGCTACTGATAAAATAAAAACATAACCACAGTCTTGATGTGAATCCTCTGGTCCACAGGCTTTAAGAATATATAACACACAATCACCACTACACAAAACCTCTTGGCCCAAAGCATAACCTTGACAAATTTTATCACATGAACTGCTGAAAATGTACTTGTGGACCAAAGCTCACAACCAGAACAAATGCAGATAGAAAAATCTATAAGCGGAAATGTTATATAATGTGTTCTCCCTCCTCTCCAATCCAGTTTCTTTAAGTGGGGCCGGTATAGGGTGATGTGCCAGCCCACCCCCCTGTAGGGCCAATGCACCTTACTCGACTGGCTTTTCTTTCAAAGAGCACAAGCCTCCGTTAAACTTCTATGTGAATCCAGACAGCTCAGTCATCATCCTTGTTGTGAATGTATAAGCCTGTCCACATGCAAGTGAGGCAATTTAACAGAGATGTCAACTTGACTCAAAGCTCCTCTATGTGTTAGCTGGATACCTAACAAGGTATCTACTTAACACAGCACTGCAGCCTCCCAAATATGGACAAATATCAAACCCAGGGTGAATATAATGAATATTTAATGTAGTTTAATAAAAAAAACAAGCCAGCAGGTTGTTGGTCTGTATGTGCTGCCAGCTGCTAACTATATTACCTGTGGATCTGTAGTATAACAGAACCTACAGCATGAGTAATGGCTATATAATAGACAGGTAATGTGAGGCCATATTTTGACACCAGGTGAACACTGTTCACTCACACTCCCTTGGCAATGCCTCCGTACTATAATAAAACTATTTAAAGTGGTAGATGCACCGGGGCACAATCAGCAGTCAGATCTACGTATTGCTGAAAGCTCTTGTGGATATGGTTAACCGAGTGTCGTGCTGCTTAAACCCAACAGCAGGAACTAGGTAGTGCCACCACCTGTTGTGGTGCTTTGTTGGAGTGAAAACCTAAAGACCCTGCAGTTTACTGCTACCTCTCACCTCTGACTTTCGGGCAGCTCTGGAACGCAGATTTGCCAAGGAGATTTGGTGCATTTTTCGTTCACATGTTTCCACCGTTAAATAACAGCAGGATTTCATTTTTGATTACATGGCCCGACATGTGCCCTCACACTTTCCAGAACTTGTACAACAGCATTCCAAGAAAGCCCAAAACCGTTGCGAAGGTAAACAGGGGTCATTCTCCTTGGTTACCTAATAATTGTTCATCGTTAGGCCGTCTGATATTTTGTGAGTACATTTGTGATGTTGCAGTTTAGCATTAAAAGGAGGCAAATAGCATCTAGACGTAATTATAAGACTTTAAACAAAGGGACATTGATCAAAATGCACAAGCCTTTATCATGCAGTATAAATGTCTTATCGGAGTTTATGAACGAGTGCTTTGTAACTGAAGGAGTGAATTAAAGGTCTTCAGTCAAGATCCCATAAAGTATAAAGCTCCCCTCTTGATATCAGTGCACTTATTGTCATTCACTGGTGATCATATGTTCGGTGTGAAGTCCAGCAGGCACAGGGAAACTCTTCCTGTTGTCCCCCCCCCCCCCCCCTCCTTCTCCTCTGTGGACTCCTCCTACACGTCTGCTGGCCCTGCCTCTAGTTCTCTCACTCCAGTACTCCCAGCCTCTGCACGTGTAATGACGCGTGCACATGGCTGTGGCGTGTGAAGTGGGGAGAGATTTAAAGACACGCAACCGCAAACACTCCACACACACTGCTGTCTCTCTCTCTCTCTCTCTCTCTCTCTCTGTGTACTGTTTTGACCCTGCTTCACAATCATTATTGGCCGGGAGTGAATGCTGATTGTGTTGTACACTGCAGTGCACAGATCACATGCCAAACTACACCAAACTCTCTTGTCATAGCTATGAAGTTGATTCATCAAATAGCTCAGGACTCCTTATTTTGCTTTACCTATTTTTTTTTCAAGTTCTTCACTGCTCTTCAGCTTTTTGTTTTTCTCCCAATCAGTTTTTACCTTGCAGCCATGCAACCAAATGGTCATGGTTTCATGGTTAAGGTGCAAATTTTAAACTCTGTTTTCTTTTTAAAGCTTACTTTGTTTACATAACCATGTGATCTCACGGCCTCAGCTTGACCCCACAGGACAGCGAAATGTTTGATTGCCATGATAGTCACTGTGAAGCAAGAACAGTTGAAGTCCTGAATCATTAGCCCACACTCCACATAACCCTGTTTACATCACAACTATTGTTATTAAACCGAAAGGTCTGCTAGTCGACCAGCAGCAGGTGAAACTTTGTCAACTCTGAAAAGCTTGGAAACCATTTTCCACGACTGTTGCTGTGAGGTGATCTTGACAATCCCTAGATAATAACCAGTCTCTGCACTGGCCATAACAAACTAGTCGATATTAGTCAACTCACCATGCAGGCAGTCAGTTCCTCCTGGAAGATTCTGTGGCTGAGCCACCTCCAGACCGATAAGAGATGGAGAAGAAGAGGTAGAAGGTGGTGAGGATGAAGATCCAGGTGGGGATGAGGGTGGTAGGCACTGGGAGCTCTGGTTGGGCACAGCTGACTGCGGGCTCTGTGAGGGAATCTGGGCTGAACAGGAGCTGTTGTTGTTATTGTTGTTGTGCATGCTGCCCATTCCATTTTCAGTTAGAAACTCCTCCAAGTCCATATACTGAAGCTGGAAGAGGCCCCCATCCGCAGGCACAGTGCGATCCCACAAAAGAGGCCCCAGGAACTGGTTGAAGTTTCCTCCTCCATTTCCACCTCCTCCACAGCCATTACTGCTATTACTGTTGACTATTCCACTTCCATTCCTCATTGGGCACACTCCCAAGGAGTCCTCATCGAGGTCCAGTCTGTCTTTGTCTGCCAGATGGGAATAAAAAGCAGACTTATTAGTGGAATATAAAAATGACGATGCTTACTTTTGGTGTCACTTTAACAGGTTTCAGTGGACAAGAAGGTGGCCTTGGGATAGTTCACGCTTCGGCTGCTTTATGCTAAAAATCAGCTCTTCATATTTGCACAGAACTAAATGGCACTTCTACAAAATCCCCTTCTCCGCCTATCTCTCATACAATCACACACAGAAACACAGATGGGCCCAGATGGTAGCTGAATTGCAGCATTAACCAACAGCCAAAACCGATTTGCTGTCATAACGTATACACAAACTCCAGAACAAATCTCACAATAGCCAGGGATACATTTGGCAGAGAAAACGCACCCAGAACGCATGCTTGTATGGGTTTAGATTTACAGCTAAACCAAAGCATGTTATCACCCAGTGTAATCTAGATCCTAATTTGAAGTTGCATCAGGGATTATAATTCAGCTCATCTGGCCATGGTCACTGAGGAGTCATCCTGAGCACATGTCCTGGGGCATGAAACCTTTGTGGCCTTTACATATGAAAAATTACTAATAGTGGTACATATTTTTATACAACAGTAATAGTGGATGGAAAAGATTTATCCATGCTTTTCCACTGCGTAGAGAAGAAGGCAGATTATGCTGATAAAGCAACACTTTGACCTTTTATTAATTAAATTCACAGAAGGGTCTCACCTTTCGAATCGCATGAGTTCTTTAAACGCTGGTCTCCTTTCATGGGGTGCTGCAGGAGGGATTTCAGACCTGCCATAGAGTTGAGGTGCCCCCCTGTCAGGGAGCCTCCAGGTTGAGTACAGCTTCCAAACTGTGGGCTTGCCCCAGCTGGGAGGTCTGGGGTCGGAAGCTGGGAGAGTTGCCTGGACATCCTGGACCAGACGGGTTGCAGAAACACACCTGGGGCACTTGAAAGGGCTAGGCGAGCTGACAGGAGTACCTACCAATGGGACAAGCAGGCTGGATGACTGTGGCTGTGAGCACAGGAGGGGTGGGGTGGTGGGCAAATACAAGAAGGTAGTTTTGAGACTTATCTATGCAGAATAGAGCATCTGTTATATTGTAATTACAGTCATGACATTGGCATGGCATTATGTCAGAAAGTTTCAATTACACACGCAAACTCTTACCTTTCACTTGTAGATATAAAGAGTTCTTTATTTCCCTGCAAAAATATTTTCCTCGAAGTACTCCATTGCCTTTGGATGTTGTAGATGAAGCTGTTATTCTCGGAGAACAGTGTGGGAGGGACAGTCAGACCATCTGATTAGGAATACTGTCCATAATAAAACTGCAAAGGCGTGAAAATTCCGCACACACACTTTGCACGCACAAGAAAAAATATTACAGTAAAAACTTGAAGAGCGATATCCCGAGTTAGTGGTGCGGTAATTTAAAAAGAAATGCTTATAATAATGAAAGAAGATCGCAGAGAGAGACTTCCTCCGTCAAAACAAAACTGTCGTGGAGAAAGAGGAGCATTAAAAAAAAACAGCCAGCGACGCGAGCTGTACGTGGTCAGATGACAAGTTGTATTGCTGCTTCTCTGCTGTCGCGCTCTGCTGTCCCTCGGTGGGGAGGGGGTGGTTGGAGAGGCTGGAGGGGGTCGTTTCCTCTTTCTGTCTGTACTTTTTTTTTTCCATCCGGTGGATCCAGTCACGGGCGCACGGGCTCGGATCTGTGTTTGGGCCGCGCGACGTACTCCTCCTCCTCCCGTTTCTCTTTCTCTCAGCTGGAATGGACACGGGCAGTTCACGTGACGTCACACCTCGAGAGAGGGGCGGGGCCCGGCTTTAACCGATCTCTCAATTTTCGCCTAAATTATTTATGAGGACACACCTACCCCTCGTGCCACACCTCGAGGGGAGCAGCAGGTTGTGTTGTTTTTCCCGACAGGTACAACCACAATTATTTTTGTAAAAAAAATAAAAATCAAACAAGAAGCAGGAAATATGTAAATTAGTCTCAGCGTCACCATGGTGATGGGAAAGAAACCATGAGAAACAGCTAACTGTGCTGTAAGCTGGGGGTTAATGGCGCTTAGGCTCGCGCTCTCCGTTGGAGCATAATTTGGCTTTCTCTAATATTCAGGCACTGCTGCATGACTTTTCCAGCTTCCTTGTAATCCACGGAAAACGTGAGTGCGCCGTTTTTTCAGGCGAGAGGAACGCTTCTGCACGTTGCCTGCCGGCGTACAATAGCAGCTCAGGCTCACGTGTATGAGGCACGCGGAGACGAGGCCCGTCTGCTCACAGCTCGGGCACTGATAGGCCCGCGGAGAGCTGCTGCTCCGCCCTTGCGCCGGAGCCGATTGGGCAGAAATAGGTCGGACAAGCCCGCCCGCTCGGATTCCCTCCCGGTGCATGCTACTGCCGCGTGAGACCGAGCAGCTCGAAATACAAAAAAAGCGCGAGGGTTGTCTTGTCTACTGTACAAGTTGAAAAGCACATGCAAAACAATGCATGCAGCAGGAATTCATCCCCTTTGATTTTTTTCCTCCAGAGTTAGACATGCAGAAGTTGACGTAAATAGATTACAGACAGACCAGCATACAAAAGACGCATTGAGTAATTGCATTTGAACAATATGCCCTGAAAATAAATAAGTGAATGCAACTGGAGGCAGGATCACTGGAGGAGGAGGAGGCAGCCCTGTGTTCAGCCCTGTCCCGAGAGTCCCTTTTTTTTAATGATTATTTTTCCGAATTAACCTATCAGACTCCAGTCTTGTCCAGCTGTGTTCTCCCAAGATTATAACCACGTGTCACCCCCACATAAAAAATATCAGAGTGGATGAATCATCATTTTTTGTGTCTGCAAGCAAGCCAGATCATCAGCATGAATTAAACCTCACAACACTTAAAGAGTTCTTAAATTAAAAAAAAAAAATATATATATATATATATATATATATATATATATATATATATATATATCTGCGGACAATTTATGCACAGAATGCACAGAAATCTGCTTATAAACCACATTAATTTCCAGAGGGGAAAAGGTGCTTTTAAATTAACTATGGGTTACTGAATCTGGTCGCTACAACAATCTTTTTTGTTTCATTAATCTGGAGCAGACAGCCACACAGCACCAGCGTCTCCAGTCCACCCCCTATCGCTGTAAAATCCATGTGACTGCCACACTCATCCCCACCAGGCCAAGAGCACACCATAAATGAGTTGCTTACTGCCATCTTGTGGAGCCAGAAGTGAGTTTTCTTTTAGTTTTTTTCTCCCCACAACAGTCATATGTGCAAGCTTTGATCAGTAAAAAACATTCTTCATCCTGGAGGAACTTGGCTGATAACATTAGTAAGTCTAAGCACTTCAATGAGCTTTATTAGTGTACCTACATGCTGATAACCACTTAATCCAAAGATTCATGTGAACGTCATCCTTGACTTTCACATCAAGTCATAAATGCACTTTACATGCCCTTTCAGAAACAACTCGCTCATGTTCGATAACTAGCAGTTTTTACCATTTCCTGGATATTGCAGTGAGTAACTCTGAATCAGAAATGAAAGGAAAACAAATAATTACACTTAAGGTTTATTCATTGCTGAAATATAATCAACTACTGACTTCTCAGTAAATAATGTGATAGAAATCTACTAAAACTATTATTTTTCTTTAGAAGAAGAAAAAAAACAAGGCTTGACAGGGGTATGAACATTTCATATGTGTGAATAAAGTGACAAGATGTATTTTGAACTTATTTTTCTTTAAAAGAAAAAAAACAAGGCTTAACAGTAAGAATATGATTGCAGCTCAGCAAAAAGTAAAAAGGTAGAAGGGGTAAGTATAAGATTGGCATGAAGACTGATTGGGTTACACACATAAATACATGGAATATTACATTTGTTTCTATCATGATAGGTCCTTGTTTTAACACACCGTGAAGTACTGTAGAAATAATCACTGCTAAAAAGAGCATACAAATAACATGAGATAAACATGTGTTACAGTCCACTTGTTTAACCTGTTTTCAATCTCTTGGTATAAAAGCTAGGAAGATCTCAAATAAATGAAGTAAAGTGAACATCATAAGCAAGGCTTCTTGTAAGTTTTTCGTCATTTTGGCAGGAGAGGGGTCCTTGTAATGCTAATTACCAGCAACGTTGACATTTTATCTATGTGTGATTAAATCACTAGGGAATATAGAGCAACTTTCAAATCAGGTTTACACTACAAACTTCTGGGGATATACTGAATAAACCATCACATACTGTAGGAGTGATTTCACAACCTCAGCAAAAAACTTGACCAGAGAACAAACATGCACTGACAAACTATCAACAAAGGTCTTTGTCCCCGTGTCCCTACTCCTAATAAATGCACTTTACATTTTTAAAAAATCCTCAGAGCCTCTAATTGAACAACAACAAGACAAAATACACAGCAGAGACGTTTATCATACAGCAAGAGGTGTAGCGGGGCTTCTAGTTATGGGTAAGAGATACATTAGCAGGTCATTTCACCTAAACTGCTCTAGTAACTGCACAGTGTCAGCCAAGCATAGTGTCAATGCACTTAAGGGGTTAATTAATGATCCTATGGAAACAGTCACGTCTTTGAAAACACCTTCCAACATAATCTGGAAGAATTTCTGGAGATATTTTATAGGACACTCTACAGTAGTTGTTAACACACTCATTCTAATAGTCAGCAGAGTAGATGCAACAGAGACACGAGGCAAATTTTCCTTAAGGCAGCAGATGCCTTTTCAAGTCCCTTTTTTTTCTCTCACTTCCTATTTTAGAACTGAAACATCCCTCTTGCATGCCACTCTCTTCAGAAACCAGGAAGCTCAGTATCTGTATGGTCCCTGTAGGAATGGCATCTCCTCATGACCCTCACGGGTCTGTCTTTCTCCCGGTCTTTTTGAAAGCTTCAGCCTCTTAGCATCTCCCCTCTGCAGTCCTTTAGCCCTGCGGCGGCAGGACACTTTGTGCCTGTGAAGAAGGGTAGCGTTCCAAAAGCGAGCTGAGCAGCGTCGGCAGGAGAAAGTCCCTCTGGCACGGTGGGAAGCCCGATGAATGAAGACTGCCAAAGGCCTGTAAGACTGCTTCCCACACACACTGCACCTAAGTCGCTCCTGAGTGCTCAAGGCTTTTTGTGGGTGTTTAACTGCCATGTGGACAAGCAGCCCCGCTTTACGGGAAAACACAGAATTGGGGCATATCGGACAGCCAAAACGTTTCACAGGAACTTTGAGAGATGACAGGATCTGCACTTTCATTCCACCAGTGTTGACAAGCTTATACCCACCACCACCTGATCCTCCTCCTCGCCTAATTGTCAAACGAAGAGAGCCTTGTTTTTTATTCAACTGCCCTCTTATTGTACAACTGATCTTTCTCTTTCGTTTGATTTCATCAAATCTGACTAAATCTTGAGATTCCCATTTATTTCCCTTCCAATCTCTCCTGTTGGACTTTTTTTTCTTCTTCTTGTGTCGTCTCATGTCATCGTGTGACGACTGGACGTCGCAGTCGAGGGTTTGGTGGGGCTGGGTGCCTGACTGATGATGGGGATGATGGTGGGAGTGATGATGATGGTGATGCAGATGATGATGTTCAGTGGAGGGCAGTTCCGTGAGGGGCTGGAACGGGGCCGTGGTGTGAAGAGTTCGGCTACGGGATCCAGCTGGATATATGTGTTCTCCTTTAACTCCGGCTGGAGAATGCGGGTGTTGCGGGGGCATGACTGTAGAGTTGGGAGGAAGTGGCTGAGAGTAAGCTGGTGCCGCAGAGGCAGAAGACTGAGTAGCTGCAGCATCATAAAAGAGGGGAGAATAACCAACTGGTGGCTGTGGGGGTGCTTGTTGGTGGCTATGAGTGACAACACTTAGACTTTGCCCTCCGTGGCCTTCGTTGGAAGGTGCCATCTGAAGCAGTGCATTCGTGGCAGCCTCACTCTCAGAGGTTGACTGATTAACATCACTCCCACCTCGGTTGTCTCCAGACCCACTGTTGCTTTCTTGTGGGTTAGACTGTTCAGGGCGGGTCATGCCATGCTGAGACTGCTTGTGTCGAGTGAGGCTGTTAGAGTAAGCAAACGCCTTCCCACACACCTCACAGCAGAAGAGCTTTTCACCCCCACCTTCATGGACCGTCTGGTGATGGGCAGTCAAGTGAAAGTGGTGACGGAACGACTTCCAGCATATAGCGCAGGTGTAGAGTCGAGGTGGCGGCGGGGGCTGTGGTTGGGGTGGGGGAGGAGGCTGCGGCTGGGGGTTGGTGTCTTGAGGCTTGACGTCTTGGGAGTAGGGATAATAGGAGGAGGTGCTTGGTGCTTGGTTCTGGCTCCGGTCTTGGGCCACGCTACATTGAGGATTTGGGTTAAAGCTGTTAAGGTTCTCTGGAGCCGGTGTGGTGGGCACCTCTTCCATCTCCCCTTTCTGGTGGAGTTTACTGTGCCTCCTGAGGCTCTGGGAGTAACCAAACTCTTTCCCACAGATGCTGCATTTGTAATTCTTTGCCCCGGAGTGGACTGTTTGATGCTTGCTGAGGTGGAAAGCTTCTCTGAAATACTTCCCACAAACAGTGCAGTGATGGGGCTTCTCTCCTGTGTGGATGCGATCGTGCCTGCGCAGGGTCTCGCGGCGTGCAAATCCCTTACCACAGACACTACAGAGGTGAGTGCGTGGGAGCCCACTGGGGCCCATTCTGGGGGTGTACTGCCTACGTTTGGGGGGCTGTCCGCCAGCTGCAGGATCTTTCTTAGCTCTTGGTTTGCGGGGACGTTTTGGTTTGGCAGTAGGATTCTGCGGGTTGCTGGTCATAGCCTCTTGACTCCCACCACCTCTGAAATTCTTATCCATACCAGATGTGGATGAAGGTGAGCCCAGAGGTCCTAAACCAAGACCACCTAGCAGACCTCCTATGATGTCTCCCCTGTCATCCCCTCTATTTCCACTGTTACTAGCTGCTGTTATAGCAGAGATTGCATTATTCACAGAGCTAGTGACATCATCTTCTGAGTCATCCAGTAGAGAAGAGAGGGGCAGGTGGGGCTGTTGCTGCGGATGGTGGTGCTGGTTGTGGGTCTGTGAATGTGGATGCAGTGTTGGCGCCAGGGGTGCCTTTCTCAGAGCTGGGCCCGCCATCCCACTTCCACATGGGGAGGCACCAGAGTAGCATGGAGATGGATTACCTTGAGAACGGTGGTCATCATGGTAGCCTGTGTAACGATTCCGAGAGTAGTCAGTGGGGTATTTACCATCTGCTCTGTCCCTGTCATTTGAATTCCCTCCCCTTCCAGAATGAAACAGACCATCACATCCTAAACCTGATTTTGGTTCTCCTTCCCTCACAATGATTACACCATCCTCTTCCTCAGTTTTCCCATAAATAACCCCTCTATTGCTTTGATAAGTTCCCCCTCCTCCATTACCTCCTCCACCCCCTCCCTCGACTCTGTCCTCACCATCAGTTCCTGTCTTGCTGCCCCGTTGTTTGGGTCCCCTACCTGGCTTGCCGCAGGTGCCTGAGGCAGCATGGTTGAGTAGAGAGGTGCTCTCACGGAAGGCACGACCACAGGCGGGACATCGGAATGGCTTTTCCTCATGTATCTTCTCATGCCGTGTCAGTGACTCTCTACGATTAAAAGCCCGAGAGCAGGTGGAGCAGCCATATGGGCGGGCTGACGAGTGTATAACACCATGTTGCAGGAGATGCCCTTTTTTCTTAAAGCCTTTGCCACAATCAGGGCAATGAAATATTTTGTTTGGGCTAGAACAAGAATTGGAAGAGGGTTGGGGAGGTTCTTGGGTCGAATGGGGAAGGCTTGGATCAGACTGTGTTTTTATGTGAACAGGGTTTGGGCCAGTAGTGGCAGTATTGCTAGTACCTGCTGCGGTTGGCTCATGCATGCGCATATGCCTGCGAAGGCTTGAAAGTTGAGGGAAGCTTTTGCCACACTCTCCACAGCTATAAACTGGCTCTGTGTCAGACTCTGTGGTGTTGGGTTGCATTGAGCTCTGGTTATCAGATTTAGAAAGGTGAGAATCATTAGTAACCAGTACTGAGGCAGCAGTGGAAGACGGAGCAGAGGAGGAGGAAGAAGAAACTACTGATGAGGATGAAGATGATGAGGCAAGCAGGGATGACGGTTCTCCACCCATGTTTGACATACCCACCCCGCTCCCAATTAAAGCTGGCGGCTGACCATGATTTAGCCCCCCGTTACTACTAGTGCTGGGATTACCACTGTGGCTACTGTGCCCATGGTTGCTACTGCTACTACTGTTGTCAGATTTTCTCTGTGGCAAATAGCCGGCCATAGCTTTCTTCCTCCTACTGCTACTGCTGCTGCTATTACTACTTCCACCTCCGCTGCTTTCCCCTTTACCGTCATCCTTAGACAAAGATAAATGAAGCGGCAAAGGTAGGGGCAAACCTGCTTCCTGCTGCATCAGAGAAGCTATCTGATTTGACGATAGTACAGGAATGCCCTGGAAGTCAAAGCCGCCCAGCGATGAGGGCTGAGAGCCTGGGTGGAGAGGGTGATGAGGATGAGAATGAGAGTGAGGATGAGAAAGGGTGTGCGGTGGAAGCTGGTGCTGCTGGGGTGGTTGCTGTGGAGTCTGCTGTGGCTGGGGAGTAGAGTGGCCATGAGTGTGAGAAGAGTGCAAAGCAGGAGGCGGAGCAAGGCTAGTACTAGGCTCCCCGCCTGTCTGACTTAAGCCAATGCCTAAATGGTTATGAGTTCCCTGTTGAACAAGAAACTGTTCTAAACTAGCATTAGCAGGCACCCCAGAAAGAAAATACTGATTAGCGGCTAACATGCAACTAAACTGTTGATGAAGGCTCCGTGCATCAGACTGGGCCCCAACCAACTGGTGTCCCAATGAGCTGACTGCACTGCTGCTAGAAGGGTTATTAGAGGTTGCCACAGAGGTTGAAGGGGAAGGAGAAGAAGAGGAGGGGCCAGGTGATGCCTGGGGGACAGAGAGGCCGGGATGCAGAGGAGGGGGGGGTGGAGGTGCTGATGTTACTAATCCTCCTAATCCCCCAGCGCTCCCACTACTGCTACTTCCCCCAGCAAAGTGCTCAAAGCGGCCTACACCTGGGTGTAACTGCTCCTGTGCTAGTGCTGCCTCAGACGGGTGGAAAGAGCGCAGGAACTGTGGATAGCCTGAAGAATGGCTTGAGCTGCTGCTGCTCATCTTGCTTGACTTTGAACGAGAGCTCTGAGATGAGGAAGGCTGTTGTTGTAAAGGTGGGGGAGGAGGGGCACTCATCTTGGCAAAAATGGAGGCAGAATCAGAAAAGGCGTTACCTCTAGACCCCTGCAGGGGGCCCAAGCCAAGTCCAGACAGAAGAGCTCCAGGGGACTCAGCCTGCTGCTGCTGCTGCTGCTGGAGTTGATGCTGGTGAAGCTGCACTTGCTGCTGATGCTGTAGTTGCCGATCTAAACCAAGGCCTTTGAATTGGTGGGCCTGGTGCCCACTTAACATCTCTATAATGTCCAGATTGTATTTTCCAAATTGGAACATTTCCCACTCACTGGCACATGGGGATGCAGGTGCCAAACCTCCAGCACTAGGGGCGGCGAAAATGATCCCACCACTGACTGGTGAAAGACAAACTTAACCCTAAGGGTGAAACTAACCTACGACTTCTTTTTCAAGAAATACTTAAATGATAGCTTAAAACTAAAAGTTCGTCTCTCCAGATTGTTTAGGTCTGGTGCTGCTACTCTCTGTTGATCATCCACTGCCCACGCACTACTTCCAAACTGAGAGGGGTAGCCGAGACGACAATCTGATGATCAGACGGTAAAACGTGTCTTTTGGCAGGTAGATAAGATCCACCTAATTTTAAAACTTGCTTAGAATAGTTTTTATTGAGAAGCAGTTCAAATGACGACTTCTTGTTTCCTTTACTGCGCTCCTTCACCTAAGCAAGATTCCTCATCGGTGTTCAGCCAAGAAGTTCCTACAGCTGAAAACACAAAATCAAATAGGAGTGAAAGTCATAGCATTACTACACAGTCTATAAATGTATTTAAAATTCACTTATGCCCCTTCTATAACAGTCCTTTAATTTATTGAGGTGAATTTGTACATGCTTAAATCTCAGCCTCAGATTAAACTGCAGCAATACACAGACTATAGTGAGGATGACACAACCCACCAACCTGACTTTAAGTAGCCTTTACTTTTAATAAATATGGCATTTATACCTAAAGTGAATACTTCTTATAAATGGAAACATTTAGTTGAGATGTGACCAATATACAACTACTGCTGTTAGGCTGGAAAAGTGAAGGTTTCTACTGGTATTAGGAAAAGAATCAATTAACAAATCAAGCTTAGCATTTCACAGCTAGTGAGCAAACTATTAAATACATTAAACATTTTACAATTTGTAATGACTTACCGGTATGTAGTTCTTGTGGACTGCAGCACAACTAGAATTGCTGCATAAAGGCCAATTCCTTTATTATTAGACTCATAATTGCTACAGAAGACAAAGTTATTTTTTAAGCATTTTTAGTGTCTATGCTTACAGGTGCACGGTATGAAACTAGGCAGATTTTTATCTAACCCTTTAACCCTAACATGCTGCAGCAGTTTGTGAAGAATCTCGTGTGTTTTACATTATGAATGCAGCATTTGCGTCTCTCTAATAACAACAGTTACTCAGGAAGATGTAGAGAGAGAGAGAGACATGTGGCAGTGTTCCACGAAAAACCACATCACACAGCAGATTTCTTGGTTCTGGTTAAGAGCAGGTGTGTCTGTGTGTAAAAACTGGTTGTTTTGACTTCTTAAAGCCTTACATGACACGGATTATATGTTATTTTTACTGACTACTTGAGTAAAGTGACTTCTCTCCACCAGTGGTGAAACAAGAAAGACATTTTGCATTACTTTTAACCTACACTACTTAGACACTAGCCACTTCTTGCTATATTTTACCATGTGTTCTGTAAGAATTCACAACTTCAGTAACAGTTTTCGCATTGCAATCTCTTTTACATAGTGCAAGAAAACACGAGACGGCGTTTATTGTAAACGTACAGTCAAATGTAAAACTGAGTACACAACATGATTCAGTAGCTTGTGGTGCCACCTTTAACAGTAATAACTTTAAGTAATCATCAGTATGCGCTCATCAGTCTCTCACATTATTGTGGAGAAATTTCAGCACAATCTTTATTACAATATGGCTTCGGTTTATTTAAGGTTTGTGGGCATTCATTTAAGCACAGCTCTCTTGAAGTTGTGCCACAGCATTTCAATCATGTTGAGCTCTGGACTTTGGGCAATTGCAACTAGGGCTGCCACGATTAGTCGACTAGTCACGATTATGTCGGCTATCAAAATCACTGACGCGTCGTTTGAAGCTTTGTAAGATTCCAAAAGACGCAGGAATAAGTAGTAGGATTTAAGAGTGTAATAACAGACTGAAACAGAAGATGGCAGCACTGCATGTACTAGGATGCCAGCTGCCATTAAACCCCGAAGAAGAAGACGCAGTGTCCGGTAACGTAGCTGTGTCCAAATTTAGGAACTGCATCCTCCTGTGCCCGCATTTGTAGGCCAATTACGTTACAGCGACACGACGAAGACTGTACAAATTCGAAGACTCCAACAAATGCGGCTGACAAATGCGCCCTTCATTTCCCCAGATTTGAAGGATGGGTCGGTGTATACTTCGTAGCCCAACCTATCCCAGAATTCATAGCGTGGCCTTGCTCAGTTTCCATCAATGGCGGCAGCTAGTTAGTTTTAATATTACTCTTATTATTCTTTCTGGGTCACAAAATAAATGTTTAATAGTCGACTAATCGCAAAAATAATCGGTGACTAGTCGACTATCAAAATAATCGTTTGTGGCAGCCCTAATTGCAACGCCTTGATTCCTTCCTTTTTAAGCTGGTGTGCTTGGGATCATCATCGTGCTGCAAGACCCAATTTCAGCCAAGGACAGGTGGCCTCACGTGTGACTCTAGAATACTTTGGTATACAGAGGAGGAGTTCATCAACTGAATGGCTGCAAGGTCTCCAAGTTTTGTACATGAAAAACAAACCCAAATCTTCAACCCTTCACCACTGTGCGTGACAGCTGGTATGAGGTGTCTGTGCTGATACTCTGTGTTTGTTTTCCACCAGGCAATGTGTAAACACACACCTGAATGACAGACCAGAAAACTGCCAAAATGTCTGCTTTTACAGCTTCTTACCCTCTTAATTCCTATGGATACAGTAAGGGTGTACTTAGTTTTTCACAGGACTAGTACGACTCATTAAATCGCTCTTGTTCTCATGGCTGCATTTCAGAAGGTTTCAGGGTTTTCAGTAGAACTCAATCCTTGTGATAAGAGAAACTTCAAAGATGCAAATTAGATACAAATTAATTTAATGAGGTTATTCACTCTTAAGAATCCTTTTAAAGATAAGTTTCTGTATAACTTGAATCATTAGACACATGGGAGCCTGTTAGCCAATTATCAAGACTTCACTTTCCAACATTAAACTATTCCATCATTTAAATGCAAATAAAACTGCCTTGCAAAAAAATAAAATTTTCATTCAAATTTGGCAATAAGTCATGCACGTTTTAGCCCCAAAATGTACAAAACCAACAATGCTGACTTAGATATTTTAATGTTATTGTGTCAATTATCACACAATTCAAATGTTAGTTTTAATCTTAAAGGTCCATGAGCAGGTTATAATATACATAAGGAATGTTTTTAAAAAGATTAATAGTAATGATCAATTACCTGAGCAGGTATGATGGATGTAATTACACAGCAACAGTAGGTGTATAGTACCTTAATACAGATCAACAGGGTGGCTGATCTGCAGATACATACATATATTTCTTATTAGCACTTTTATTTTTACTTCTTTACGCTTTATGTGATTTTCTTGTGCCTCGGGCAGCAATAAACTTAAACCAATCTAACCTCCACTACCAACAAGCATGGGCACAATCTGCATGGCTTATTAAAACAAGTAGGCATAAATGGACGTTGCAATAAAAAAATAGTATGAAGTTGTTCCAATTTATTCGAATACTTGGATGGCTTAACATGAACTGTCTACGGCAGATTCACTCACTTTGCTCACCTCTTAAAAAAATCTTACCGTTTCCTCTAATTGATGCGATGAAGCTAGAGGGGAGTGAGCTCCCCGGGCAGATGAGGAAGATAATCTATCGCACATTTGACTGCCTCTCATTTTATAATGCACCTCGGCAATCCTGTAAAGAAGGGCAGAAAATGCTCAAATTAACACAGTGACGCTGTACAGTGTAAACATTAGCAGTCCGTTACAGGCGCCAGTTATAACGGATGCACTTGAGGTGGCATCCTGAAATAGTATTGGCTAACATTTGGAGGAAAGTGCGGGGAAGAAGAAAAAAAAACACACACACACACAGAGAGAGAAAACATTGGAAGCGCTTGCATGCAAAACTTCACGGTTCTCCTTAGCATCGTATTTTACACTGGCTCGGCGTGTTTAGCTGTTTGCTGCCACACACACGCAGTCTACAAAACCACATAACCGACCGACCGCTAATGTTAGCCGTCATTTTAAACCACAAAAATACAGGCACGCCGACTGCCGTTAACACTGTGATGCTAGCGTTAGCATATACATCTGCGTAACCTATAATCGGCAAATGTTTACCTACGCATCCAGTTGCAGGGCACAGTTGCAGACGGATGAGGCCTGTCACGCCTTCTTCTAACCGCCTAGCTAGCTATCGTCCGCTTCCATTTCTGCGTGCTGTTTTCCAGTCGTTAGCCAGAGCCATTTTCACTGATGCTGAGCTGGGTGAACGCTTGCACAGTTCCCCCCAAGAAATCGACGCCGACGGGTACCGCAGCCGCCTCCTCGCCATTTGATTACGACATGTTGCGCTGTCAGTGAGCTTTTGCTTGATGTTTCGGCGGCCGAGAAAAATTAGGATGCTCGGTGATAATATTTTTGGGTAAAAGTGAGTGACGTGTGCTCCCTTAACATTGGTCCTTTCCGGCCCTTGTAATATTTCCGGGTAGCAGCAGCGGGGCTCACAGACGGCGGTTTAGGGCTCACAGCGGATTCAGCACCTTTGGTTGCATGCTGGGCTAAAAGATGAGCATTTTCACATTGCCTGCTACATCAGGGTACAGACCCTGTGTCATTGTATTACAAGTTATCAGTATCCGTGAAGCACTTTACCCCCCCAAGCTCCAATATGCATGCCTTGGAGGCCTAGAAATAGTTATTATGTTATGCTACACAGGGCATTGAAAATATATAAAATTAAGTGAAATTAAAAAAAATATTTTCCCACTGGTGATTTAAGCTGCTATGATTTTGTGGATTTTTCTCCAGCTGTCCTGCAACCTTAAAATTGGATGAGCGGTTAAGAAGATGGTAAATGAGCCGGTACTTATGTAATGCTTTTCTGCTCTATTTGAGCACTCAAAGCATTATCTTACTGCAAGCCTCATTCACACACAGGCTTTTTCTACACCAAAGCACTTTTAACATCAACTAACCTGCAGAGTGGGAGAGCTGTCAAACCAACAGCCCTCTGATTGGTAGATGATGTACTCCATCTCAAGATCTACAGCCACAGGTGGATGGATGAAACTAAAACGTTTGTTCCCACATCATTTTATTTTTCTGCTTACTTTTTGTTAACGGTATAAATCTTGGCATGTATCTTTTTTGAAATTTTTTTTTAAAACGAGTGCACATTCACATTAATGAACCATTAAAAAAAACACACAAATATATAGAAAACTTAAGTGCAGTCTCAAAAACATGTGGATTACAGATTAGAGTGACTCTGCAGAAACGCTAAACATTCACACATTTAGTTTTTTGGACTAAGCTGTATTTAAAATCATTTGTCAGGATTTAGAAATGCTTTTAATTTTCTATATTTCTATACAAATGTAGAGGGTGACAGAAGGGGATGCTAGGGTTAGGGTAAGATGGAGGGAGGTGAACTGAAGTGGCGACCCCTAACAGGAGCAGTCCAGTGTTTTACCTAATTTGTCTGGATGTGTATTAAGGTGTATAAAAGCTGTACTGCTGCTGATGATTAATACCTGCAAGAGGTGGTTCTTTAAATACTTTGCTCTCAGATTCCAGGCTTATTTGTGATTCTTAGGGTGTTTAAAAGTAGAACTCAGCTTCAGCTTTCAGGCCCCACACTATTGCTACTATTAAGATCAGGCTTAAAGCTTTCCTCTTTAATGAAGCATATATTTAGGGCTGGATCCTGAATCCTCCATTAGTTACGCTGAAATAGGTCTAGGCTGCTGGGGGATTTCCATGATGCACCATGAGTGTTTCTCCTTCAGTCACTTTCTTCACTCACTATGTGTTTACACACTCCTCTGCTGGAGGTTTCTTCCTGTTAAAAGTGAGTTTTTCCATCCCATTGTCGCCAAAGCACTTGCTCATAGGGAATTATGTGATTGTTGGGGTTGTCTCTGTATTTTATTGTATTATTGTACCATCTTTACCTTAAAAATATAAAGCATTTTGAGTTAATTGTTGTTGTGATTTGGCACTATATAATTAAAATGTAATGTAATTCAATACAGTCAGCTTGCAGTTTAATAGATCTGCAGCTGTAAGCTTGGCAGAGTCAAATAACTGACTGTATACTGAGTAAATACGTCTTAAAGGCATTTTTTCCCTCTATCTCAACAACAAATCTGCACAACACAGTTCAGTGTTTGATTGCCAACAATAGGTCGGGGGTAACTAAGCTATTTAATAATGTTTAGTAGTTACCAAATCTGTGCAAAACAGTGACTTAGGAAGCACATCCTCAGACTAAATAATCATTTTATTATTCTTTTCAATTGATTCAGTTATCCAAGTCACAAGAGGGGTGAGTAATTTCACGCCTCTCTGGGTTTTAACAGTTTTAACCAGTGTGGTTAAAACTGAGCAAAGAATCTCTTATGATCAGTGTTTGCAGTTTAGATATTAATGTAAATTTATCTAGCTCCTCGTTAACTTCTCATCATTTATAGGAAACAATATATATTTTTTACTGTTTTTACAATGTTTGCTGTTGCAGTGCAGATTAAAACTGAAATGACTCAGGTTGACATATGTCAAAGAATACACTACAGTACATAGTGCTACAAAATGCACTGTAGTTAGCTTCAGACATTATTGGATGTGTTTTCAGGTTATCTTTTTCTTGCCATCTTTGTGTATTCGAGATCATCAGGTGTGCTGTGCTGAGATAGAGCTCATATACAGCAAATGTCGTCATGTGAGTACTGTAGAAGTCCGTATTATGACTCAGCTTAGTAAAGAGAATCTATTTTTTAACTCTGCAAGTTTCGATCGCAGTTGCAAAAACCATCAACCGCTGTGAAGAAACTGTCTTTTATGTGAATCTCCCCATCAAAGAGGAAGAAGAGCAAGAGCTGTTGAGTCTGTTGGAGCAGCAAAGCTCATTAGAGTTACCAACCTGAGAAGTCACCAATTAACACCACCTCAGATTAGATCCCACATCAATGGTTCCCAGTGCTGAAGTAGGAAAACCACATCAGCATCAACTCTTTGCGTGAATTAGAGATAAATTGCTCCACAGAAACTACTGCTGAAGGAGAGCAATTAAGAGAATTGCTTGGGACAAGCAACAAGAGGACTGGACATAAAGAACAATGGAAACAGAAAATATCTGTATGAGTAGTTTTCTCACTAAATTTTGAAGGAGTGGAACTATAATTTAAATATCTTTTAAATAGAGTGATTCAGATCACACGTGCAGGCTCTACAAGGTCTGTTTGACCATGAACAGTGATTGGGTGGCCCATGAGATGACCTCTACAGTCATGTGACCTAAAACTAGCTGAGATGCTTTGGAATTAATTAAATGGCACCTGAAAAGCCACCAGTGGGAATGCTTTCAACACCTGCAAAGCCTCCAGGTGATGATCTGAAGCAGACATAGCCAAATGTGAAAAAACTGATAAAGACAAACAGTAGTGACTTTGAAACTTTGAAGATGTAAACAAAATATGAAACATATTTTTGTTTCTTTTCATTCCTGCATACCTAATATGCACATGTAACTGTTTTTGGAAACAGTAAAAATAAAGGAAGAAAAATGAGTGAGTCACAGTGTTCAAACCTTTTCACAGGTACTTGTTTATGGTGTGTTAATATGAGTTTTGAGAGGCGTTGGACATTTTGGGCAGTGCATTTACTGATATCTACAAACAGTCAGATGATATTATGTTCTGTGTTTTGTTTTTGTCAGTCCCATGTAAAGCAACAGAAATAGCTTTAAGGGTGAGTTACAGTCTGAGCAAAGCCTTCTTGCACAGCTCATCCTGGAGCCACTGAACCTCCTGGTGGTGAAATGTGCAAACTACGACTCTGACGCATCAGAGGCAGATAGTGCTTAAATCAAACATAATCATTTTTGTGCCCTCTTGTGTAGCCCCTGCAAGAATTATTTCTGTGTCAGCACGGTGGCTGTTATCTGCCCCTTCATACATCTCAGTGCAATAAATGTATTCACAGGAGGTTTTAAATATGAGCTGCGGAGCCCTTGTTTCACCATAGGAATCCAGCACGTCCAGCAGTGATATAACTTTGCAGCCCAGACGATCTCGAGCTGTAAATTATACGAAAACAATTCCACCTTTTTCATTTTATTTAAAAGTGCAGTTGTCCGCTCCCAGTAGCACTGCATAGCCATACTGCAACTTATATAACATCTCACAGGCAGATGATATGGGATTTTATTATACAACCAGTCTGTGTGCTCACTAACCTACTGAACACTAAAAGGGCCTTTTTTTTCCAAATATAGGAGGCGCTTTTAGTTTGACTCCTTATAAAACACCAGTTTGCCTTATGATTACTGTTATGATAACCCATATTTATTAACATACTGATGCTGAGCAAGCCACTGGTGTCAGATCTGGTTATTATCCTAAAAGTTTGACTCACAGATTGTTACAAATCAATAAATAAATACACTTCAGTGACAGAAGCAAGCTTCCATAGCAGTGTTTTATTTCTACTCCACTAGATTTGATCAGGTTACTAGTTACATGCAGATTTTACGTGAGAAACAATAATCTGTCGCAGTTATATAATATATAGTGCAATATTATACTGTAAATATGTCAGAGCAGATATTGTTTATGATAATAACACACTTGACATTTTCATCGTCGGAGACTGTTTTTATATTGCACTATTAAGACGTTCGTGCAGGTAAGAGCTCTGAAAACAACTGAAAAGTAGCTCGTTTATCTAAACTACAGAGCTCATTATTCACACCTTGGCTTAGATATGATTTCATTGTGCACCCAGTGAGCACACACGTCAATGTGATATATTGCTAAGTCTTAAATAGGTTTGAGAAAACAGGCACTCGAGGGTGTTTGTAGGTATTATGAAGTGCTTTGAAATGCAGAGGAACAATGTTTACCTCGGGGATTAATAAAGTATCATTTGAAACCCAAGTGCGATGCTGATAACTCGGTTTACGGTGTTAATGTATTTACAAGGAAACTGAATGCTGCTCATCTTTAACATGTCCCATGCTGAGATGACTGGGAATGGAGTTTTTTTTTTTCTTATGATTTAATGACAAAAGAAAAAGTTGGGAAGCACTTTAAAGTATGGTGCAGGTGAAGTCCTGAATTCACCCAGACAGAAGAGTTGAAAAGACGAGCATTAACGCAAGAAAAGAATCACAGTTTTTTTTCCCACCAACTTTATTATACAAATTCTTTGTAAGTCACTGTCGTATCCAAGGGGATCAATGCATTAAACAATAACAAAAGGGTCGTTTCGAAATTTATAGGCGTCAAAATTAATCCATGAATTGTTTTTTTTCCCCCAATACTGGACACTGTCCCTGTCCGCTTCAGATGGCCATTAAAGAATCCGCACTCTAAATGAATTCATAATGGCTAAAAACACACACCATATTCATTCATTTCCTTCTGAAAAGGAGCTTTTCAGCTTCACTCGGCTGTCTATTCGCTCTCCTCTGTGAAAAAAGTAAATAACCCCTGTGGCCATCTAGGAGGGTGTGACGATAAAAAGACAACAAAATGTTATGAGTTTGGCACTGTACAGATCATTAAATACTAACACAGAATTTTTCTGAATCTTCAAATTAATGCCGAAGAGATCACTTAAAATATTCTGATTGTACTAGCTATACAAAATACAATACTTGCACAAATTAGATTAACCATTTATAAAATTGTGATAATGAGCTTCGATGGATATGGCTTGTGAGATATTACAGACTTTGCTACAGACCTTTTGTGGCTCTATTAAAAAAGTCTAACACTACTGTATGTCACCTGTCCTATTTCCCTGAAAAAGACACTGCACTCAAAGCAATCAGGTTTCCATTAGACGCCTGTTTTGTCTCCAACCTGTGTAATAAACATTCATTCGATACATACATACATTATGGCATCATGGGTTCAGCGTGTACAACCCATTTTTAAGTTACTGGGGCAGGCTGCCGCAGAGGAGACAGCAGACTGCGTGTGATGTTAAAATCACTTCTGGCCGATCCCAAACTCATCTATCCCTCGCCGTCATCTACGCGTACGTTTAGAAGGCTGCAGATTATTCAATACCAGAGTGGAAACCTAAGTAATCACTTAAGATCAAGAAGTCATAAGGCCGATGTCTAGGCACAGTACATACAGCTGGAAAAATGGCCATAAAGGCATCAATGACCCTAAAATCCAGGCATCCTGTAAAAATGCCTCTCAATGAAATGGAGCTGGCATGCATCAAGATTTGGAATGTCTTAAAAACTCAAGTTTATGACCAGATGTATGAAAAACCAACTAGTCGCGAGAATGCTAGTTATCTAAAAACAATAAACACTTAAATCCCACCAAGTAAAAGAACATCACATCGTAAGATAATTGTTAATAATAACCATAACAGTTATAATAATTATTAATAATAACACTCCATCATATTCATAACAACTACATTTAGCACTGTGTGTAGGAAGATTGTCCAAATGTGTTTCTGTTTATCAGCATTTCATCTCTGTAGCTTTTCCACATGACTGAACACAAAGAAAAAGAAAAAAGAAAAGAAAGCCGGTGCAAGTTCGTTCTTTGATCGGCGTTATTACCGACGATTTCTGTTTAAAAAAAGCAAAAGAAAAAAGAAAATCCTCTCTCAGTATAATACCTTCCATTGATTGGTCACACGTTCAGCCGTGCTTGTACAGAATGTAAACCTTGAGGACACGATACAAAGTGTGCTTGTATCTGGTGCAAATATCAGGGGCTAGATTTGTGCAAAGTTTAGTCTCTGATTCTCGTTGAACTGTGCTTAAATTTCTCTTGTTTTTTTGTACACATTAATACTTAATACATCATGACAATATCAACACAAAATCAATAGAAAGAGATAGCATTTTATATGGACCACAGATATCACATACTACAGTATATAGGATAGCCCTTAGTATTGAAAAGCGTTGTTATTGATGAAGATTTTTTTTTTTCCGTTTCTGTTTTTTTTTTTCATACTGGCTGAAGTGCGTTATGATACAGCAAGGTCTTTGTCTTGAAGATGGGAAGGGCTTCCTAACCATCCGAGTCTCTTGTATGGCACACTGGAGCCGCTCAGGAGAGGACCTCAGGTCGCCCTCGCTCTTGACTCTGAGGGTTTCGGCTTGCTCTGAAGCCAATCCTTCTGTCTGTACAAAATGTTGCTGACTTTTTAATAACTTGTCACCTGGTGATAATAATTAAATGGTGATTGTCAGACCAGCTTCCTGTGTGGGATTTTCTTTGTATCTCCATAAATGGCTTGTAAGGACAGTTGTGTAAGTGCAACCTCTGCGTCATGGTCTATCGTTTGTGCTCTGTGGAGAAGCCTCTGCTCTTCGTTAGAGCGAGTTGCCTCTTTATTGGTAAACTGAACACATACGTCTGTTCTTTTATCTCTTGATTTTGTATGTGTATGTCAAGAATTTTTGGAACGCCGTGACTGATGGCTCTATAATATTTGGTAGCCCGTTGTTTTTATTTTTTTCAAACAGGTAGGTCCTGATCTATAGATGAAAACATTGAGAAAAACTCACCCATAATCTTATATCAGCTTACGCTCCCGTAGTGTAACAGTAATGAGATTGTGAGTTCCTCTGGAGGTTTAATCTAAGGTCACATGGAAAAGTAGGCAACCCATGGAATCAGATCAGTAATGTGGATACGTCCTCAGTTCCTGTCGGGTGGTGGCGTTGTGTCAGACTGCTGCGTGTCGCTCAGAAACAGAGCCCGTCTTGTCCTCTAGGTTATACAGGAAGCAAGAAAGAAAAAATCAGTTCTGTCTCACTAAGTCAGCACGAGGTCGGTGCAGAAGAGTTCAACAGGCGCACAGTTCATCATTCAGCCTCGTCCGGTCCACCGGGCTCCTCATCTGAGAGTCAGTTTAATAAATCTTCGTCGGTGAGGACCGAGCGGAGTGGCAGTCCAGGTAGTTGGCTCAGTTCTTTGAAATTCTGTGACAGGATATTCCACACAGGCCTCCGCTTCCTTTACCCTGTTTTTTCATTAATATCATCTGGTTTCCTATCTAATATGGCTCCTGAGTACTTTTTGAAAAAAATATATAAAAACTAAAGTATGAACGGCATTTCTGTCGGTTTTATTTCACCCTCCCAGTCAGTCCTTCTACAAGTAATGGCACCTCTGTATATGGCAATGCGGCAAATTCAGATACAAAATATGGCTGATGTAGGCTATCACATAACTGGAACAGATGTCCCCTACCTAATTTTTAGTTTTTATAAGTAAGTCATATTTAAGCTATTTAATTACAAGATAACACTAATTTGAATAGCCTAAACACATTATACTGTTACAATACTTTATACTTCTAGTTGTATTTCTTGTAGCTGAATGTCTAATAGTTAAATGCAGAAGGGTGATATATTCCTGTCCCTTTAATCTAAACTCTACATTAGGCACTGACCTCACACCGTCACCTCATTTTTACTCCCCGTCCTGATCCCCTGACTGCCTCCTCCCCCGCTCCCTGCTGACCCCCCACCGCCCCCTCCGGGAATGAAATGTAGCTGCTCAATTGTGTTCTGCCGTTTTGCTGCGAAAGCCATCCTCCGGGCGCTGTGGCCTCCTAGTGTTCCCGTTCCCATGACTACTCCGGTTCCGGGCCCCTCCCCAGCCCAGCCCATGCCCCCGCTCATGTGCCCCGTCATAGGCGTGGTCCTCTCCTGCTCCCGTCCGGACGTGGGATGAGAGTTCATCTTGATCATGTGGTGCCGGTCGAGGGAAGGCGTTGCACAGACGTTCTGCTGGGACTGGGCCTTCTGCTGGCGAGGCAGGGTGGGGACGATCCCGCTTCCCGTGTGGGCGTACGGATCTACAACACCCATCCCACCAACGCCCATCCTCTCCTCCAAATGGTCTGGGGACATGAGCAGCCGTTCCTGTCTCTCCTGTCTCTCCTGCCTGTCCTGCCTGTCCTGTCTGTCCTGGGTCTTCCTGGTGAGCGTCTGCGTGTTGGAGTTCTTATTGGAGGCAGCCATGGCTTTGTAGTACTGGTGTTGCTGGTTCTTGGAGAGCCGGGACAGAGTCCCGGTGTTTCCAGGGACATCACCCATGTTGAGCAGCTGGTCGGTGGACTTAACTTTTCTCGGAGGCTTGGAGAGAGTGTCGTAGTTGGGGTTGTGCTGGGGCTCTGGGGGATCCAAAGGGTAAGGATTGGGAGTGGGTGAAGCAGGCATGCCAGAAGGTGGCGGTGGGATCCAGGGCCGAGCCGCATGTCTGGGGAGGGTCCCTCGCCCGCTGAGGGTGTAGTCTCCACCCCAGTGGAGGTGGTGCTGAGACGACTGCAGGGCCGGCTGGGCTGTGTGAGGCCGGCGCTTGGTGGTGCAGTACCCAGATGAGTACTCGTCAAGACCTTTCTCTGCAAGCCAAACAAAAGTTCTCTGAATTGTTTATCACCACAGTAAATAGCATGAGCACATAATGATGCATCGTGCATTTCACAGCACCCGTGTCAAGAGTGTCGCTCTGCTTCAGCACTTACGAAACAGCTGCAGAAAAAGCAGCATAAGGGGAGCGCAGCTTAGACGGAACATGTCTCATTCCTGGAAAAGCGCGATACTCACCGAGCCGTTTGAGTGAGGAGTATCTGTTGAGCTCAGGCTTGGTGGCGCTCTCGTACGAGGGCGGCAGCTGGGCCAGGTTGTGCAGGGAGTGGTGGAAGGAAGGCTGCGATTTGGTGTTGTTGTGCTTACTGGAGAGCAGGGTGCCTCCAGCTGCCAGCTGAGCATTGTTCATCCGAGGTGTGCGTTCTGCAGAGACCAAAGGGAGAAGACGACGGTGTGTTAAATGAGATTTGCTCCTCTGGATATAGCGCGATGCACATAGCAGAGTGTGAATCTTCTAACATTCACTGAAAGCGACAGATTTGAACTTGCTTTCAGCACTAACACAAGCAACCAAAAATATGATAATCATTATTATTGTTGAAATGAATGAGTCTACTTTTGAGCTCCAAACGAAGCTGAATGAAGTAAATGAAGCATCCAAGTGATTACATGCAATTTACATGGGAGCCCGGCTTTCATCAGCTGCCTTACCGATAGTTGCAGTGTGCTTGGGACTGGAGCCTGATGAGTGGATGAAATTGTGTTGCAAATTGCCCACTGTAAGTGAAAAGAACATGAAGTAATCAGCTCACAAAATGGATGTCAGGCAGTTGAGCGGTGTCTTCAACTAAAAGGAATAAGGAAACTTTACGTGCGTATCTACCTAAATCAATTCATTTTCACATGATCACATAAGCACCCATCTCCACATTCTTGTGCAATTAACTACTTTAATATTGAAGTGGAGAATTAGAGACACAGAGGACCCCAAAAGAATCATTTATAAATGACCATGGCCCTCGCAGAGAAATTACCGAGGTTAAAGATTCATTTTTTAGCACATCACTACTGAAAATTCTTAATTTATTCTCTCTCATAAAGACATCTTGATGGAGGAACACAGAAAAAAAAAGCTGCATCCATTTACAGACGTGACGAGCACAAAGTGCCTCTGCATAAAGAGAGGATGCTGTTACAAAAGTGCACCTCTGATCGTGCTATTCACTAACGCGCTACGAGCCCTAGACTCTCACATCTGTTGTCTTTGCTGGGCAGCCCGGGGGCGTAGAGATTTTTCGGCGGTCTCCCCAGTGTCCCCTGGCCATCTCCTACAGCCAGAGCCACGCTGTTGTTTCTCTCATCCTGCTGGACTGGGCTCGACTGGTGCCGCAACATGTCCACCAGAGCTCTAAAGATGCCATAAAAAAAGCAATAAAGGAAACATGAGATAAAAATGGCAACAGGGTATAGGCACTGTGGAGCAGGGAAATTATTTTACTGTTATTGTTAAATAATTATTATCAGTACCATTGCATTGATAATATAATCTGCAGTATGATCATTGCTTTAGCAATGTAACAGATAGCTTTAAGATGGCCTTAAGATGTTTATGATGATGTTAACTTTGTATTCCAGGTGCAGTTATAACTATTTTATACATATTGCATATCTGTGCTTATTTGAGTTGATGTTCAGGTTCTTTAAAGGTCTTAAGCTTCACTGACGTGACTGTTCAGGTGATACATGCTGAGGGAAAACTAGAACATAGAAGGAATTGCAATACATGCTTACAAAACACTTATATCAGGTCATTTTATATTAAGGTTTTAGTAGAGGTTCTTGGTTAAAACATTTATTTAGTAGAGGACATACACATAGTCTCAGTGAGCCTCTGGTCTGGTAAAAGGTCAGAAGTGCGAGAGGTGACATAGAGGCTGAGTGAGGTCAACACACACACATTAGTTAGATTTATTTATAGGAAAGAGTTTAGTCATGTCTGGCTGTAACTGCAAAATTGTCTCGGTAAAAGAGGAACCGTTCCTTGTTGTCTCGGCAAGAAAGAGGAACAAGACAAGAACTGAAAGGTAGACAGGAAGTGCCAGCCATGAAGATAGAAGACGATGTTCTTTTTAAACTGTGTTAAAAGTCGTTGTGGTTTTGATTTGACGTATGTGTATATATCCTGTCTGTGACGCATGAAGGGGCGTCAGTAAATCAAGCCCTGACGGTATAAAATCTGTGTATGCTTTGAGGAAGTCGAAGATCAATTGCTGTCTGCGTACAGAGTTGTCTTCCCACACGTGTGTTCATTAAAATCATTGTTTGACCAAGAGCTTCTGGACCAAGGGTGGTTTGTACTCTCCTTCCTCAATTTTGAACCTTAACAGCACTAAATTCTTCCTCCCATGAATGCTGTTTTTGGATTGCAAATAAGCAACATATCAGCCATCTATGTGAGGATGAATGCTTAAATATACATAAATGTGAATGTTAATCTTGTGGTCGGACATTAGGGTTTACACCGGTTATAATCACCAGTTAACTGTGCGGTTAATTTAAGTACAATGATGAATAAATATGGAAAATGTGAAACCAAAATAACATGCAGGGCTTCCCTGAGGGGATCAACCAACACTTCGTTTTGGTCTACAACTGTCATCTTCCATGACTGATGCAACTAGTAAAAACACCAAAAGACCCATCTTTATTGCCAAGACGACGGCCCATATATGAGATAAGAAAGCCAAGAGGAAATCAAAACAGCCACGATTTCCGCAGCAGTCACTCGATGAAGATCAAATATGTTTCAGCTGATGACTAATAACATTTTTCTGGGCCCAGAATGATGAATGTAGGCCATTTATGGAGTCCTGAAAACCTAATTTCATTACAATATTCATACATCAAAATGAAGTACTGAATTCAGCAATGAGGTGTGATGAAATTAAAAAAAAAAAAAAAAAACGTGTAAGCCTCACCTGGGCATGTTCAGGTCCCTTTGGTTGGCTTCCTGTTGCACCTTGTTGAAGACCACCTTGATGCCTACTGCGACAGCCACCATAAACACAACCACGCCACCGATGACAAAGCCCGTGTTGTGGCTCTGCTGCTTCAGTGGATCAAAGTCTGGGTCACCTAAGTCATCTGGTGTAATCATGGGCTCCGTCTGTGGCTTGGCCCAGTCCGGAGAGTCGTAGTTTTTACAGTTGTCCTGGTCCAGTTGGCGACTTCGGTCTGGACAGCAGAAGCGGTAGTGGCAGGTTCCGCAGCAATAGATGAATGTGTCCTTGGAACAGTTGAAAGCGCTGTCAAAGTGTCCCATTACATCGTAATATCCTCTGCATCCATCCACCCATACATCCATTACAGGTGCCACCTGGGCTGCACCTAGAGGAGGTGCGAGGGCCTCTGCTGAAGTTACATTCTTGGGGAACATTACCTGGGGCAGGGGTCTCGGAGGAGTCTCTAGAACTTCCTCTGCGGTTTCTGGGAGCGTTTCTGGAGTTTTTGTCCTTCCTTGGAGAGCAGCTGGCCTGAGGTTGGCCTGGATGGCGAGGAGTATGAGCGAGGAGCTGGAACCAGTGTCGGGCTCCTCTGTGAACGGTCTCCCTGATCGGTCTAGGTGCTGAGGAGGTGGGGACGGAGAGGCCTCCACGACGGTAGCAAGAGGGGCAGTGAGGAGGGAGAGGAGGGAGACAGCGAGGACTCGGAGATTGGTGGTGGGCGGCATTTTTACATGACTAAGACATCTATTTTTTTTATTGAGTCAATGCAGTTGCAACGGTGTATCCGCTTCTGCAGTTTAACCCACTAAATTGGCATGTGATGCATTCAGCATGTACTGGGTACTGGAGTTTCATTCACTAATGCTGGCTGATGAAATCTGAAATTTTTTGTGTTGTTCGTATTTATAAGGTGTTATAATAATAGAAAAGGTCGGGAACAATAAAAATAAAAAAACTGTACAAACAGTATCAAAATGTTTTTGTAAGTTTCAATAATTGGTGATAATGGTATTAAAATGTTTTTAATTTCCTGTTAGAAGGGAGCTCTGAAAGTGTAATGACTTCATCTCTTGCCCTCTAAAAACCCCTCTCGATTCGAGAACACTCAAATGGATGCAGTTTTGTAAAAAGCACAGATTGAAAACAATCTTCATGCTTTTAGTCCTTAATGCCTCATCCTACATGCCCTACTGAACAAAAGAACAAACATCTCATTTACTACCAGGGGTGAAATTACGCTTTGCAACCACAAAGTTAGGAGCAAGTATTTTTAATAGAATATGGCATTCCTGTACATTCCTGCGCTGATGGCACTTAAAGAATAGACTATGGCCAGTTTTTTGTTAAATGTAAACAAGTTTATCTGTTCTCTTCATTCCTTTTACAGCCTGGCACTACGTACATTCAGAAATGGCACTTGTTTAACCTGTAAGCAAATCCTTTCTGGGGGGGAAAAAAAAGGAAAAAGATATTAAATCTATTTTGTTTTTATATATTCGGCACTTTTTGCCATAGTAAACAATTAAATGGAAATAAATGACTGCACCACTGATAAATACTGTCCATTAGTGTGGCCTAGTTTCTATAGAGTACCGCATTATCTCCACGTTAGCCTGTTCTCGGCACCCATCACATCTATAGATACACTGTGTACTTTATCTCAGTCTTTTCTATGGCTGGATTATTGTGCTCAGTACTCGCCTGGCACGGACCGTTACTGTGACTGGGCTGTGGGTGATAATGAGAATGGCTCTGGTTAAGTGCTAGAAGACCGCAAGCACTGAAAATTGGGAGTAATCATAAAGCAAAGAAACGACTCCCAGCCTGTAAAATACATTGCACAAATGAGGCAAATGTCATGATTTTAAGTGCTCTGCCTTCAGCTTGTAGGCACAAAATGTTGCCCGTGTCACTCAACTGTGTCGCTAATTAGATATGAAGTGAATGGCACATTGCTTCTCCGTGTGACATGTCTCTCTAAGTAAAATTATTCCTGATTTGTCTCCGATGTTGAAAGAATATCACTTTTGTGGAGAAATATGTAAATGTGTGAAGTTATTGTGTTGGAGGTGTTGGCAATAATAGACAGAGGCAGATCTGTCTCCCACAGAAATTATAATTATATGTAATTATCAAAATGTCCCTATCTGTAGCAGAGAATGTAGGCACAGATGGGGGAGACAGAATGCTGAAATCACCGAGGGCTCCACTTGTTTCAGTTACATGCTCCTCTAACCTTGTGAGGAGAGTTCAGTGGAGGAAAAATGAGAAACACGAAGCACAGCAGCTCTCCCACTGACTAATGTTCCAAAGGAGTTCTCCGGGTGATTTTTTCCCCCCCCTTCTTGTCGTTTCTAAGCGTTCTGCTTGATTTCCACAACTGTCTTCGGGTTTACGTACGGACAAATCTGGAAAATCGTTGGCCAAATGTCCACTGCAATACAAATGAGAGACATTAGATTAGAAAGCAGCTCTGCAACCTCTTCTCCACACTTACTGACCCTCTTTGTGAGTGTGTGTGATCATTTTGGGTACACACACGCACACCACAGTTATTTTTATTAAATGCGCTATGTGCATCGTGGAAAGCTGCAAGTGTGTGTGCGTGTGTTTTAGTGTGCCTGTTTGGTTGCAGGAGGAACACTCTCCTGAAAAGCCAGTGATAGAGAACGGGAGCAGAGGGATAAATGCTGGGTAGGGATTTAAATGAGCAAAGAGACTGTGGCGAGCGGGAAGAGCCAGAGGTATAGATGCAGAGACGACCATGAGTGGGAGGGCGGTGTGTGGGTGGCACAGAATCAAGTACATTTCTCCCAGCACTTACCAATACAACACATCACACAAACAGCACCACCAAACAGATCTGCAAACACAGTCCATGCCACACGCAAGAGGAGAAGAGAAGTGCTAATCAGAACTGCAAATCAACCGCTGTTGGAAGAGTAAGAGGGAAAGAATGTGAAACAGTAAAGAAACCCTTTACTGTGCGAGTGTGTACATGCATGCATGTGAGAGAATAAAGCTGGCATTCTGTAAACCCCCTCGTAGTCGGTCTCTGCCTCTCTCCTTTATTCCTCTTGCTCCCCTCCTTTTCCTCTTTCTGCCTTTCTCTCTTTCTCAGATTCTGTGCGTGGGTTGAGGCAGCTAACTCTCTCAGAATAGCACTGCAGCTCTGTCTGTGTGTGAGTGAAAGAGGCAGTGAAAGAGAAGGGAGGTAGAATCCAATCTACACCCATTAGCCAAACCAGATTTCAAAGTCACATCTGCACGTCTCCTTCTCAACACGATGACACCTGATGCCTCGCACCGTCATCCGCCAACGCTGCCCAACTCTCCCGTCACCGTAATGTCTGTGCTCTGCTCTCAATCATTCCACTTCATGAGGATTTTTTGACCAAATCCTTAAACCGCTCCTGCTAAACGTGCATATGCAGATGCCCAACATTGAAATTTTCACCCTGAATGTATTTAAACTACAGAAGACTGATCCATGGCAAAAAAACAAAAACAATCCCCCCCTGCTATTATTCATAAATCTGGTCCTCTAGATGTCTGTATAGTGTGGTGCTGAAGCAATGCAGCAGAGAGGGAGGGAGAGAGGAAGAACTGTACCAAAGGGGTGAAAGGCACACATTCACATGTGTGAGGAAGCAGCCCTGACTTGCATGGCCACAGGAGGGAGGACAACTCAATCACTTACAACTCCAAATTCCTAGATTTGTCAGTGTGTCAAAGCAAACGAACCTTGGGGCCTCTTTCACTGCAGGAGCTGTGCAAACGGCTGGGCATGCAATCATTTCAACAGGTGTTTGTTGAAAAAAATCAAACAAAATGGCCCCTTTTTTTCCTCTAGACGTGCTGTTGCAAAACGCACTGTGGTGTGAATCCTTTAGGGGGAGGGGGGAGAAATCGCGCAAACAAGTCGTGTGTTGCGTGTGCGCAAAAAGACGTCTAATTGCAGCGAAAGCCGCGCGGAGCAGCGGCTGCTTTTGGTCTCACCGGCGAATATATGCTGCGCATTTACTTTGCATCAGACGAACGGATGTGGACAGACTCCTCAGACTACACTACATCCTTCATTGTGTTAATAAGTTGCAACTTGCAACAAACAAGCATGCGGGTTATGGACATGACTTGCATCTATCAGTAGGCTAAGAGTGCGTGGGTGTATCCGTGCCGGTGTGTGTGTAGTCCGGCTGGATGAGTCGGTGTGTGCGTGTGATATCAGTGTTCTTAATACCAATATGGTTATAATGTCGCAGTTTGCTGCCACTTGTCGATTAAAGTGATTAAGAGGTGGGGGAAAAGAGGTGTTCGCGGAATAAAGCCCGCAGATGTTTTGTGTGGCGCAGATTTCATTCAAATGTTTTTGTTTGACAGCCTCCAGGTCAGCGGATGCGTCTAAACTGATGCCAAACTCAATTTTCATGCACGCACAAACACACAGAGCACTTATCAATCAGCTTTGATTGCAATTCCGTAATTGGCGTTGTATTAATAAAAGGTGCATAATGTCGTGCCTTACCTGTGCGCTGCTCTGGGGGGTTTGATGCTGAAGAGGAGCGCTGGAAGAGCCTGCGCACTGTATCTCAGCGGTTTCTCAGATGGCAGCCTGTTATTGTAGCAGAAGATGGTGAACTGTTGCTGGATGCGCCACTTATTTTAATTGCCCGTGTGTTTTAGAAGTGCAGCAAATCTCGATCGCGCTTGTTGTGTCTCCATCAGGCTATTGATAATCCATCATGACGGCGGAAAGACGAGGGGGGGGGGGGGGGGGGGCGCGAGCGGGAGAGGAGGGGAGAGAGAGTCGGTGAACAACGAGATGTTCTGAGATTTTCTGATACATGTGACAAAGCACTTCATCTACACACTACGTCGGAAATTTCCGCCTGGTGTGCGGCACAAGTTAGCCTGCAGAGTAACTATCCCGGACAGCACGCAAAGTAGCCGGATTCGCATGTCAGGTGCGCAAAAATGTGAAGCTTTTCACCAACAAAATATCCGCCAGGCTCACTTTCTCCATCTAGAAACTGACTAAGACTGGTTCAGTTAATCGTCTCCACGCGATAGCCTATAGGTTACACCGCCTAAACTGCGACTGGCCTCACGGAGGTCCACCAGTGGGGGGGGGACGCTGTGATTGGCCGGTCAGACAGGCGCTGATGAGACTCCGCGCTCCGCTCGGCGCTGATGGTCAATAGGCCCATTCAACTGGTGGCGTTCATCTTTACTCTCCTCCATTTAATTTCCATCTTTAGTTGCGCGCCCCTGAAGGCCTGCATACGTTTTACTGGCTCTGATAAAAATAATAAATAAACATAAACGGGGAAAAAAATGTCGACCAGGGATTTGACTGATGTTCTTCCCGAAGAAGTAAAAAAAAATATAACGAATGAAAAAAAGAATGTATAAAAGCCTCTCCGAAAAAACGGAAGAAAACTTGCAAAATTTAAAGCAGCCGGTAAAGTGAGGGGAAGATCCAAAGTGTGTTTGTGTACGTGTGTGTGAGAGAGAAAGAGAGAGAGAGAGAAGAGAGACACAGACATGGTTGCCACAGCAACTGTGTCATTATGTTGGTGGCAATTATGAAAGCGATGAAAACGGGGAAGGGGAGAGGATTGGCGCAAAAGCCTTAACACTGAAGCGTGAACGAAACTGTCAATTAGACTCAAACCTACACTGACAAGTCTTGATTTCTGTGAGTGTAGGACGAGCCGGGCAGGTGGAAATCCAGAGAAGAAAAAGAGGATAGTTGGATGAGAGGTAACGGTAGGTTTGCAAGTGTTTGCGCCGTCTTACAAACCTCGCGATCCTCTGAGATCACCACCACGCATGAATGAAACCGGGTTTAGGGTTGATCCCCCGACGATTATCCTCCAAATAAATGAAATCACTGACTGCACATCAGGCCTACAGGATGAGTCACGCACTTATGTGACAGAAACACCAGCATGCATTCATATTACATCTGACCCAGACTACATATGGTGGTTGCTGGAGTACTTTTCTATGCTGTGGTGTGCTGGGGGAGCAGCACAGCAAAGGAGGACTCATCCAGGCTGGAGAAACTGATCAGGAAGGCTGGCTCTGTGGTCGGCATGAAGCTGGACACTCTGGTGACAGTGGCAGAGAAAAGGACATTAAAGAAACTGCTGGACATTATGGACAATGCCAGGCATCCTCTGCACACGGCCATAAACAATCAGAAGAGTCTGTTCAGTGACAGGTTGCTTCTCCCCAAGACAAGAACTAACAGACTTAAAAACTCCTTTGTCCCACACGCCATCAGACTGTTTAACTCCTCTCTGGAGGGGAGAGGGAGGGGAAACAGGAGGACAAAGGAGGGGGGAACAACTAAGCTGTAGTGCCTCTTCACCTCACTGTGCAATACCTTTTGTGCAATACTTTTGTTAATAGTCAATGGTTCAATAGACCTCAATACTTGAAATGTGCAATTCACTTGTATTTTTATTTTTTATTCCTATTTATTCTATTTATCCCCTTTGTATATTTTATTTATATTTGTCTCTGTATTTATATATGTGTGTGTGTGTGTGTATATATATATATATAACAATTCTGTAACTGTAACTTCGGTCGTTGCTGTGCTTTTTTTTGGAAGTCGAATTTCCCAGAGGAACCCACCCGAGGGATTAATAAAGTTCTATCTTATATCTCACACACGTCAAAATCTTCAGTGAAACTGTGTTTATGATTAATAGCACGGTGTGGGTTTTCACTGCATGGATGTTTATACCAGGTGTTGAAGGAGGTAAGCACTTCCAAAACGGGTCTTGAGGAAGGTGTAAAGGGTTACACGGAGCCCCAGGTGTCTAAGAAGGGTCTGATAATTACCTGCATGGCAGGCTGCTATTTCTACACAGGTGGGTGGGCTGCTGCATGTTGGCAGCAGAGGCCAGTGGAGCCCTTCATTAGATGGCCCAAAGACGCTCTATCGGGTGCACTTCAACTCACTGGTTTGCTGGGGTGGATGCAATTACTCGTTTTTCCTCATAATGGTTATTCCATCACTGCAGAACAGGAGACCACTAAACAAAATGTGCTAATACGCGTCACTAGAAAAGCCTCATTTGCATTTGTTCTTAGCATTAATTTCAACATCGCTTGACAGAAGAGGACCAAAGAAAAAACACAAACAGGAGTTGATTTTCCATTTCACTTCTGGTATTTCAACATTTTATTAATTTAAATAATTTAAAATGGACACAAGATATCCAGCCAGACAGTGTGCACAGTAACAGGAGTTTCAGAGGCACCTTTTCCATCCAAATTAAAACAGCGCTTCAGTGTGTTTCCTTGGGAAATGTAGGCCCCGCATGCATTTAAGAACGGAAAGAAAATTTGCCCGAGAAACCCTGCAGTTGCCACGGATGGAGGGGCAAGTTGGTTCAAACTAGGCACTTGTCATCTCTGGTACTCCACGCGGCTGGTCGGCGTGCGGTGCATCTGAGAGGACATGCTGCTTTTGTTAGGAGGCAGGGGTAGTTGAAGCGAGTCACACCACAGTATGCCTAAATACAGAGAACAGTTGAGGTGGCATGCGCATGCCATCTACCCTGTTCCCTTACAGCCACTGAGCTACATCTTCACACACAACCACAAGACAGCTGAATATGGACGTGTCGATTAAAAACAGCTTTTGAAAATACTGGTCAGTGAAACAGTTTTAAAAAGTCAGAAAAACAAAACAAAAAACAGCAGACTTCCTTTACTTGAAACAATCCATACCTTTACACCTTTACCTAAATTGGATCACAAAACGAAGAATACAATTTGGACGTTGCATAATTTTAGCGCCTTCTTCCATCATTTCCTTTGAGCTGAATTTAAAAACCTGACTTTAAGGTAGCATCGTGGTTCAGACTCGACAATGAGTCAGGCTGTGCAGTACACAGTACCATCACAGTTGCTTTTACCAAGAAATGCTTTAAAAAAAAAAAAATGGCTGCTATTAAGTCTGAGACGACAGGAGCTATATCTCATTAATGGACAGACATCAGAGGCCGTGGTTTGCACAGTGAATCGCATTAAGTATCATTCATTCACAGTAGGCCAAAGGAAAATCACAACTGATGGCATGATGTTTTTTTTTGTTTGTTTTTTTAGACTGAAAGTGTATTCTTTCATTTCAGAAAAGCAACAATTTGTCACCGTCTTCAGGTATGGGAAGAATTAAACCCGTGACACCAACTGGACAAGACAGAGTGATGGAAAGACAAAGAATAAGGTATAAGTACAAAGTGAGAAGTCTGGATTTTCAGGGTATAAAGAGTCAAAGGGAACAAAAACATCATCAGTATACTTCAATATTTAAATTTACTCTCCCACATTCACACAAACACACGCGCGCACACACACACACCCACTGAGAATTTCTATGGAGGTATTAAAGTCGCCTCAACGCACGCTTTTTATCTGCTTTCTTCTTCCCTGCTACATTATTAGTGCTACTACTACTGTTGCTATTGCTGGTGGTGGTGCTGGCTCCATTGGCTCCATTACCCAAAGCTGCTGGCACAGACGCCGCACTGGGTCCCGCTCTCTTCATCGGGTCACCTGCATGCTTCTTTGGCTGGGGGCCGTCATTAGGATCCTGAGGTGCCCCAGAAGTGCCGCCCATGGCGTGGATCTCTGTGAGCAGGCGGGCCCGGGACTCGTACTCAGCATAGTCCTCTAACAGCAAGCGGCCGGCCTCTTCGTTCAGAGCCGATTCTGGGTTCGGATGGATTAGAAGACACTTGATTGTCTGTAGGAAAGTGAAGGAAAGAGATGTGAAATTAGTGGCCTCAACACAAGCGATACTGAAACAAACACACAGATCATCCTTCTTACCAGTAAGACATGTTTGAGGCCGAGTTCTGCCTTCCAGTCCCTCTTCAGCACGTTGACACAGATCTCTCCCTTATGACCCACGTTGGGGTGAAAAATCTTGGTCAGGAAATACCCTTTGGGTGGAACCGCAGGGAAGTCCTTCCCGAGGACCAGACGCATTCGGAAAATGCCACCAGCAAATGGAGTTCCCTCTGTTGAAGTATAAAGAATTCATCACATGAACATTATGTCCTGACTCTGCCAAACTTCATCCAGAAAAAGAGGGTCACAGAGCTGCAACCGAGTCCTCTGACAACACATTCAGCGCATACAAGTCAGTCAGTCACAGAGCACATTAACTATCATTTCAAATCTGTCACATAACAGCAAATATTTCAAAGCCGAAGAAATACCACCTGACACTTTTCCTTGACACCTAGTCTTGGTTTTAAAAAAAATAAAAGGTTCCAGAATGAAAACTGTGCCAGCATCGAAGATTTAATCTTACCATCTGTTAGACAGGTTTCTTAAAGCGAGGAGACTTTTTAGGGAACAGGAGATTTGTGTACAAAAATAATCTAATATTATCCTGTCATCAGTGGTAACAAAGTGAAATAAACACAATATTCTTTCGCGAGAGAAGAGTAAGGAAGTTTACGAGGCCATTTCAAATCCTTGTCACTTGCTCTTAAGTCAATTTCCTGCATTTAACTTCTATCAGTTTCCAATGAAATAATCTGATATTTGATCTGATATTTCTTGTTTGACCATCATCACCATCTGTCTGTGTACGCTTCAGCTTTTAACCAGGTATGCCAAGTAGCAACAACAAAAATTTGACATTATGAAACACACTGTACTGCTGCTTTAACATAATGAATTACCTGATCTGAAATCAGATATAAATGTCAGTGCCCAATAAATGAAACTGATGCCGCGACGGAGCTCTGTGGAGGAGTAGAAAATGTGGACAAGTGTCTGGCTCTTCAAGACCTACTTAAAAATAACGTCTGAAGCAATGAGTGCATAGTGGCAAGATATCATGATAGTTTAAAGTGACTTATGTGTCTCATGATATTAACAACACCCACAAAACCCATAATTTAAGTGATTACACAACAGCATAAATTTTGAAAGCTCCACGAAGGGGGGAATAGAAATGTAAAACAGGCCTTGAGGATTTATTATTCTACAAATTAACAGCACAAAGACTAAATTATGTACAGATAGTAAAAGATTCCATCAAAGCTGATGGCTTCCATTTAAGCTTCAATAATACCTAAAAATCATGGAGCAGACGGCTGACTCAGCTCAGTCATCACCAGTCATGTTATTACCTTGAGCTGATAATACAAAGTTGGCTATCAATAAGAAACTCTCAGCCTTTAAATATTATTGTTTGAAGCTGTTTTTCTGGATGTGAAGTGGTGAAGTAACTAACACACTGTAAATGCACAGTTTGCTGCGAACATGACGCAGAACTCGGGGTTTTTCCTGGACACTGGTGACCCTTTGATTAATGACTATAACACACTGGCACAACTGACTGGCACACAGTGAAGGCGGCGAGTGTCTGTCACCTTACTTAACAGAAATCTGAATTTATTTCTGGACATTTTCAAAAACAAGAATGCATGTAATGTTGAAGGAAATAAAATACAGCCTAAAAAGAAAATGGGCTAAAATATTTTTGTTAGAAACCTAGAAATGTTTGCATGCAGGAAAAACCCTGAGAGATAATATATTTAAGAATACACAAAAAACCCTTGAAAATACAAGCTGCAAGGTGACTAAACTAGGATATTTTATCGCTGGTTTTGAAAATAAATTTCCACATTAGTTATTCAAGGACAGAAGTAATACAATTAGTATGGATTTCATTAAGTTTATTTTACTCATCAGTCTCTGACAATTTGTCTATTTAATGAAATACGAAATGCTCTGTACTGATCTTCTATGATAAAATATTTTGAGTCAGGACAAACTCAACAAATCTGGTTCAAACTAGAGATCTTAAAGAAACTTTTGCAAATCTAAAGCCCTAAATTATGAAAAGACCATACTGCAAATACTCACTTGGTGAGTTTACTCCCAAGAGTTGTGTCGGTCCTGCTCTAAGTGTGAAGTGATGACACTATATCATAATCCTTACCTGGTCCCTCTATTGCTGTGTGAAGCTCTGTTATGTCTTCTTCGCTGGGATAAATCTTAATGCCCTCGGGTGGATCTGCTGCTAAAGCTGAAACTTCTTTGTAGACCAAGCGAAGAACATGAGGGGGCAAATTCTCCACATTGGAGTTCTGGAGAGACATAACAATAGTTTAGCCACAGCACTAACAGGAATGACCAAGCTGTACTCTTACTAAGAATGAGGAAAAATGAAGGCTGTAACTTCACCTCGGGTACTGTTAAGATAAAGTTTTACATTTAAAGCATGTAAGCCAAAGCAGCTGAAAAAGAGAAGAGAAAGAAAAAAAAAAAAAAAAGAAAAAAAATCAACAAATATAGGATCACCAGATTCAGAAAAAAAGAAAAGAATATCTTTGTGTAGGACACTGGGACATGTTACTAATGCTGAGAACTAGACTTAAACAAATTATGCAGTTTTGACATCAAGAAGTCCAGAAAAAAAATGAAGCACATTTCATTACATCCCCCCCCTCCCCATTTGTTATGTGATAGTTTGTACAATGTAAATTTATTTTCCTTTTCTATAGCAACAACTGTCCCATATTATTCAGTGTTATTTCAGCTGACTTTGGGACTTTAAAAAAAAGCCCACTAGTTTATATTTTTCACATGTTTTGACTTTTTATTTCTAAGCATTCATTTAATTTCCAGAATGGGTTCGCTCATTTTAGTTCATTTTTAATCTTTGAAAATATTTAGTTTCAGCATTAGGCAGTTTATGTTGACAACCAAAGTGGCTAAACCTAAGGCTATTTCCTCTACATTCTGATTTTCACTTTTTTTTTTGTATTTCAGTCTACTCAAATATTTATTTCACACTTCGTTTTTGGCTTGCTGCAAAAACCTTTGTCTCTGTAGATGTACACATTTTACAACCACGTGTTTACTTTCCTAAACTTTGACTAACAAATAAATATGACACTGCCTCAACATGTTGGTCTGTTAGCACACTGGACACCTTTTCTTTAATATACAGCGAGTGTGAGTGAAGTAAATTTAACATATTATCAAAATGTTTATTATGTAGGTAGGTATCGACTCATTACACACTAAAACATATTTTTTTGTATGGCTTTGATGATTTCGTTCCACACATTTTAATAATGTGTCGATCGGCCATATGGCAGAAGAAAAAAAAAATCTATCATCGGCACCACCTGAGACCATCTACATTTTCCGCTGCGGATCTGCTGTCATTTTACACAAGCTTTTCTCTGTAATCTGCGCTTGCCAGTCATTATCTTCCTAATTTTAACACGTATTTACGTAATGAACATGAGCTGGAGCTCCTCTGGGGGAGCTACGGTTTCATCATCGAGCCAGCGGTCCCCGCACCACGTTAAGCATCCTCAGAGAAGTCAGATGAGTTATAACTTGATCAACTTGAAGTATGCTTTAAAGGCACAGCAGTAGATAATTAATACCAGTTAAACAGTCGACGGGCAATGTTAACTTTATGTTACCGTTAGCATACCTAGCCTAGCAAATGCCTCGATTAGATTTCGTGTTAAAGAAGCTTTTGGTTTAGTGGTAATAGTTTCTATTGTGTATAAAGGTACTTATTAATTACACCAATATACATCTGAAGACTTTAATAAACGCATTAACTTTCAACAAATAGACACAACCGCCCATAAAAATCGAAAGAAAAAAAATCGACAGCTAAAATCGGTTAGAGCTAGCAGTGTCTCCCATTAGCTGTTAGCTAAGAGGTTGATCTTACCATCTTCAAAAAGGAGCTCTGCTTGGGTGGTGGGTGTCTGGCTGGTGTCAGATATAAAGAACCGTTTCTAATAGAGCTTAGAGGAGTGAAAAACTATATTCGATGAAAACTTAGCCGACTGGCTGATGATCGCCGTTCTTCTTTTCTTCTCTACGTTGACACAGGAACAAAAATACGATCCTCAATTGAACCTTAAAGCACAGACCAATGACCGGCACAGTGGTGTGAAACGTCAGAAGAGACAGACCAATCGAAATGCATCGATAGAGCTGCGTCACATCAAAAAGCCCTATCAGCCACATAGAGTGAAAAGTACATCTGATACACGCCAGCGATAGGTCCATTTGAAAAACTCACAAATCTAATCGATACTGAAAGATCAGCACCAGCTACATTGAACACCAAAATTAAGAAACGCCTACTGTTTAAACCAGCCAGCCTAATTTATTCAATAGATAAATACTTAACTTGATAAGCGGGGTCACTTTTGTTACGTTGTATGATAGATTTATTTTAATGTTGGTTAATTAAGTTCACTCTAATTGGCAATAACAATAACTGGATTAAATTACACTCATTTTTTTTCGTATTCGTGTAGTACAGAAACGTGCCTGAGCAACACACCACCAAAAATAACAACACAACATTTATTCATCAGACCCTCTTTTAGGTGACCTACGCCTTGTTAGTACTGCTCTGGAGCCGTTTTTGGTTTCAGAACTATTTTAATTCTTTATGACATTCAACAAGGTGCTGGAAACATTCCTCAGAAATTTTGGTTCAGATTGACACGATAGCATCACACAGTAGAAACAGATTTGTTGGCTGCACATCCATGATGTGAATATGCCTTTCCACCACAGCCCAAAGGTGCTCTATTAGACTGAGGTAAACTGGAGGTAAACTGGCTGTGGAGGACATTTGAGGACAGTAAACTAATTTTCTTGTTCAAGACACCAGTTTGAGATGATTTGAGGTTTGTGACATGGTGTATTATCCTGTTGGAAGCAGCCATCAAAAAATATGCACACCGTGGTCATGAGGGGATGGACATAATCACAGGTAGGCTCAGTTGTTACCCAAAATTGGCCAAGAAAATATCCTCACACTATTACAACACCAGCAGTAGCCCTAACCACTGGGACAAGGCAGGATGGATGTGTACTTTCATGTTTAATGTTATAGCAGAAATCAAGACTCACAAACTGGGCAACATTTTCCAGTATTTGATTGTCCAATCATTGTGAGCCTGCTACGTCCACACTAGGCCGGATAGATCTGAAAACGGCGTTTTCATCTGAAAACGCTCTGCGTCCATGCGTTTTTCAGTCGTTTTCACAGCGTTGCACGTCCACATTGAAACGACTGAAAACGCTTACGTTCCAGTACTGCGCATACGTGAAGCGCAAGAAGATTGACCTGCCTTATTTCTGTCTGCTGCTTATTTACTTTCCAGCTCTTTGAAACATTGCTGCAAAATGTTGAGGAAAAGCACAGCGTTTTTTAAATGGACTAACAATGAGGTGGAGTTGTTGCTGTAAGTAACACAAAGGTGCAAAGTTGCAAAACGCGAGTGAGAGTTAAAGAATTTGAAGAAAAGCTATCTGGAGCATATACAGACTCATATTAATCTTTAATAGGGCTGTCAAAATTGAGAGCAAACAAAACAATTGCTGTAGAATTCCCTCCGCTATCTTAGTTTAATTGGTCACACGACTGCATCATATGACTAACATGCATCATCGTTTTAGAAAGTCTCAGTTTTGGCTGTCCGCACTGCCACACCAAAACACCGTTTTCAAATGTAGGTGTTTTCGAGAGCGTTTTCAAAACGCTGCATTTTCCATGAGCGAAAACGCCGTCTCAGTGTGGACGGGAGAGAAAACCATGCGTTTTCAAACGAAAACGCATAGCCTCTCCTTTTGAAAACGTTTTCGTTTATAAAAAAAATTCCGTCCACACATAAAAGCCAAAAACGAAGGAAAACGCTGCTAGGAACATGCCAAAGCAGCAGGTGGCGCTATATTCCTATCCGTGTAGAAATGTTGGCCAATCAGAAGTCAATAAGCCTGGGTGGGAAAGAGTAAACAAAGATGGCGCATAGAAGCAGAACTGAGTCGTATGTGTGGAGGGACAGTAACTGTATGTGTATATGTAAGCATTTAAACACTGCAGAGAGTAAAATTAACAATAACAGTATTTTGTCTACATCCGCTATTATAGAAATTCATTACACCGAAACAATAACGTGGCGCACAGTGTGACGTCAAAAAATGCGCACATCTTTGACGCTGCGTTTTCTCCGTCCACACGTAAATGCAAAAACTGAGTTTTTGAAAATATCCACCCTGGCAGAAGTTTTTAAAAATCTCCGTTTTCAGTGACCGAAACGTTTTCAGTCACTGAACATGTGGACGTACGTACACGGGTATTTTTGAAAACGCAGATTTTTCTCTGCGTTTGCACCTTTCCTCCACACGTAAACGGCGTTTTTGGTCACTGAAAACGGAGATTTTTAAAAACTCCTGCCAGGGTGGATATTTTTGAAAACTCCGTTTTTGCATTTACGTGTGGACAGAAAGCGCAGCGTCAAAGGTGTGCGCCTTTTTTGACGTCACACTGTGCGCCACGTTATTGTTTCGGTGAAATTAATTTCTACCATACTGTTACTGTTAATTGTACTCTCTGCAGTGTTTAAATGCTTACATATACACACACAGTTACTGTCCCTCCACACATATGACTGGGTTCTGCTTCTATGCCCCATCCTTGTTTACTATTTCCCACCGAGGCTTCTAGACTTCTGATTGGCCAACATTTCTACACGGTTAGGAATATATCGCCACCTGTTGCTTTGGCATGTTCCTAGCAGCATTTTCCTTCATTTCTGCGTTTACGTGTGGACGGGATTATTTTTTAAAACGAAAACAGAAAATCTCCGTTTTCAAAAATACCCATGTACGTGTGGACATAGCCTTGGTTTCCCGTTCTTACCTGGCAGGAGTGGCACCCAGTATGATTGTAGCCCTGTAGCTTTAAGCATGTTGTGCTTTCAGAAATGCTCTTCTGCATGCTTTTGTTGAGTTGCTATTGCTTTCCCATGTGCTTGAAAAAGTCTGGCCGTTCTCCTCTGACCCCTGACATTTGAGCATTTGAGAAGTGTCAATCACTAGATATTTTCTCTTTTTTAGGATCCTCTGTAACCCTACAGATGGTTGTGTGGGAAAATCCCAGTAGATCAGCAGTTTCTGAAATACTCAGACCAGTCTGTCTGACACCACACCACCAATCAATGTTCAATACCATGTTCAAAGTCACTTAAATCACCCTTTTTCTACGGTGGCCCCTAGAGACAAAGCACGTACAAACTCCAAAACACTTGCAAACTAAAAAACACTTGCAAACTCCAAAACACTTGCAAACTAAAAAACATTTGCAAAATCCAAAACACTTGCAAACTAAAAAGCACTTGCAAACTCCAAAACACATACAAACCCCCAAACACATGCAAACTCCAAAACACATGCAAACCCCAAAACACATGCAAACTCCAAAACACATGCAAACCCCAAAACACATGCAAACTCCAAAACACTTGCAAACTCCAAAACACATGCAAACTCCAAAACACTTGCAAACTAAAAAACATTTGCAAACTCCAAAACACTTGCAAAATCCAAAACACTTGCAAACCAAAAAGCACTTGCAAACTCCAAAACACATGCAAACTCCAAAACACTTCCAAACTAAAAAACACTTGCAAACTCCAAAACACTTGCAAACTAAAAAACACTTGCAAACTCCAAAACACTTGCAAACTCCAAAACACATGCAAACTCCAAAACACTTGCAAACTAAAAAACACTTGCAAACTCCAAAACACGTACAAACTCCAAAACACATGCAAACTCCAAAACACTTGCTAACGAAAAAACACTTGCAAACTCCAAAACACTTGCAAACTCCAAAACACGTACAAACTCCAAAACACTTGCAAAATCCAAAGTGTTTGGAATTTGCAAGTGTTTTGGAGTTCGCAAGTGTTTTGGAGTTTGTACGTGCTTTGTCTCTAGGGGCCACCGTATTTTTCCGCATACTGATGCTCGATCAGACAGGTCATCGTGACCAAATCTTGACCTTTTTGCCAAAATTGTCCCACTGTTTATAATCAAGTTTAGAGAGATCTTTTAAGTGATTCCAAAACACTGCCATAATTTATGAAATTTTGGGGTTGATACCTTATGTATGCCGCTAGAGGTCACTTTTTGAGTTTTTTGGTATGGTGAATGTATTTAAGGTAGACACACGTAATTAGCAGCAGGTGTGTTGTTGATCGGAAGAAGGCAAACAGTTTGTGACCGCTGTGCTGCTATGTTAAATTGTGGAAATAAAGAATCTAAAGGACAAGATGAGTAAGGCTGGAGTTATTGGACTGTATCAAGTTTAATATATTCATGCATACCAGTGAAATCGCGCGTCATCCCTGTCAACAAATACCTCAGTGGCTTCAAGCGTAGGCTTAGCCTCTACAGTAAGACAAAGCTTTGTCACCCTAACCGTTACAGTAATTAACAAATCTATTAGATTACTTGTCATAAAATCTGTTTAAAACTAAAAAATATTTTGTTATCTATTAGACACACATTAAACAGAATTAGTTTTCCCACACTGGACTTCTTTAAGAAATTATTCAAGTGCAACATCTATCCATTAAATCTTTTCCTGTTCAGGAATGCAAATAATTACATTTATCTCAATAAAAAAACAGACAGATTTAACATTTTTCTGTAATAATGTAAATTTGAAAATTTACAGTTTTCAGTTTATGGATTTACTTGCTTCTGTTTTAATTGTTTTAAGTTCTAACTTTATTATTATACTATGGAGAATATTTATTAAGAGCTAATAATAATTTGCTAATAATTTCAGAATATATACATTTTTCGACTCCTTCCTTTAGGGGTCGCCACATCAGATCATCTGCCTCCATTTTACCCTGCCCCTAACATCCTCCTGTGACACACCAACCCTGCATGCCCTCCTTCACGACATCCATGAATCTTCTTGGTGGACTTCCTCTTTTCCTTCTGCCTGGCAGCTGCACATTCAACATCCTTTGTCCAATGCATCCACCATCTTTCCACAGCACATCCCCAAACCATTTGAGCCTTCTCTCTCCAGCTCAGGCTCCTGTCTTTTTGTCGGTGGCACCGTCTCCAAACTAGACATCACAGCAGGTGTCACAACCATCTTGTAAGCCATTTTTTTCACTCTTGCTGCTATCCTTCTGTCACAAATCACCCCCCACACTTGTTTCCAACCACTTAACCCTGCCTGTTCTTAACCTCTCTTATGCACTGTTTGTTGTCTTGGATGTGACTCCAGGTATTTAAACTCATCCAACGTTGCAACCTCTGCTCCTTGAAACTTTACCTTTTCACCTGTCTAGTCTAGTCTAGTTTAGTCATGCTTCTACTGACTTTCTTCAGCTCTTCGCCCTACTCCTGGTTTTTACTACAAATCACAATGTCGTCTGCAAACATCATTGTCCACTATTTCAGAATAGAATAAGGCAGTCATGTAGAAATCTCAAGTCTCACCAAACAATGCATCAAAGCCTTAGTCGGGCAGGCTTTGAAAACAACATTTCCTTTGTCCCACACGCCATCAAAATGTTTAACTCCTCTCTGGAGGGGAGAGGGAGGGGAAACAGGTGGACAAAGGAGGGGGGAACAACTAAGCTGTAGTGCCTCTTCACCTCACTGTGCAATACCTTTTGTGCAATACTTTTGTTAATAGTCAATGGTTCAATAGACCTCAATACTTGAAATGTGCAATTCACTTGTATTTTTATTTTTATTCCTATTTATTCTATTTATCCCCTTCGTATATTTTATTTATATATGTCTCTGTATTTATATATATATATATATATATATATATATATATATATATATATATATATATATATATATATATATATATATATATGGGAACAGCTAAGATACTGCGCAGGACCCTCAAGCTCCCAGGCCTCTGGTAGAGGACCCGAGCTTGAAGGATAAACCGCCCGCAGGGGCGTGCTGGGTGTTTTTTTTTATATATATATATATATATATATATATATATATATATATATATATATAATATTCTGTAACTGTAACTTCTGTCGGTGCTGTGCTTTTGGAAACCGAATTTCCCAGAGGAACCCACCCGAGGGATTAATAAAAAATTTTCTTATCTTATCTTATCTTATCTTATTTCCTACATATTTTTATTTATTTATTTATTTCGTTTATTTCAGTTTGGTGGTTGTACAACTTAATTTCATTTAGTTTAGTTATATTTTTCCTAGAATATAGTTTTTTATTTTTATTCGAGGCTTAGCTCACTTCATCAACTTCAGTCTGTATCACCGCAGTCAGCAGTAATCAGGCTCGTCACTAGGGGGCGCTGCAGCATCAGCTCAGTGATTAGACGCGGGGAAGAAGTGTGTGTGTGTGACACCATTGGTGAGTTAAAGATGAGTTAATCCTGCCATTATTATTACTTTCCTCTATTCAGCATAATTAGACTGTTAAACTGGCGGGGTTTCCAGCCCTGCTGTGAGGGACGCATACGGACGACAAAAAACCCCCAACACCACCTCAACAACAAAGGCTCAGCTTCCGGTTTCTGGATGTAGCTGTTAGGCTCCATCATCATTTAAACGGGGCATCGCTTTATCAGCAGGTTGGTAGCTTCGTTTAGCTATTGTTGATTAATAATAGTTTATCGGGGCGATGTTTTTCCAAACTGCCAGCAGTCATAAACACAGTGTATACTCAGATTTTTCAGCTTCTTTTACAGCGAGCAGCCGCTAGCCTGAATGGGCTACAAACTGCTAGCTAGCAGATGTAACATGACAGTTAATTAACGAGACTTCTCGTTTGTCTGTGAAGCTTTAGTATGAGCGAAGGAGAGGTGTTTCATGAGAAGCAACGATTGGAGCTGTGCGCAATTCACGCACTCAACAACGTGCTCCAGGAGCGGGTGTTTACCAAAGAGACAGCCGACGATATATGCAAAAGGTAGGGGAGCCTCTGGGTGACGTGACGGTGTACGGAAATCTGTACACAAACCAGCGACAGCATTCAAACGATCCATCTGCTAAACTCACCAATGATCTGACCAGTTTATAACCTCAACATTCCAGACAATACTCCATCATTTGTTTACCCTGTGAACAGACTACCATTTTTCTGCAATGCAGCAGCTGCTTTTATCTTCTAAGGCGTGTGTGAGATGCTGAACATGACAGGTTTTCATGTTTAGCTTCAGTTTTGGCAGTGCCGAGCAAGGCTTTTACTGGGAACTCCAAGACTCAAGCAGAAATTACTGAATTCCCTCATTCAGCCATCATGTCTTCCACCTAAAAGTGAAAAATGCTAAACATTTATTCTTAACAAAAGCTTTAATTTGATCAGAAGTGTGTGGGTGTTTGTTGTTGTTTTTACATTCACTGTTGGGAAAATTTAACATTAAGTTTTTGTGGGGAAAGAGCAGTGGGTGCTGTCCGTGTAGCAGAAACCATTGTTTTTCAGTGAGGCTGGCATGTATGTCAGCAGCCATTAGCTTAATTGAACATGAGGCCAGATGAGTCATGATCTCTGTGGCTTTTGACAAACAACATTTATTTGAATGCAGAGCAGCTCAACCCCAACCCCACAAAAACACAGCTTTTTCATATCGGTGTGGTTGTTTTGGGACAACAGTTATGCATTGTGGTGATATTTATATGCAAGAAAGTAAAACAAATCTAAACAGTTTTGTAAAGAAGATGCAGTATAACATTTGGTTTTTTAAAACTCTGCCTTTTTTCTCTTGTGGCAGGCTGGCTCCACAGTGTGTTGTGAACCCACATCGGTCGGTGTTAGGGACGGGAAACTATGATGTCAACGTCATCATGGCGGCACTACAGAGCCGGGAGTTGGCTGCGGTGTGGTGGGACAAACGCAGGTAAGTGAGTCACACTGAAGTCTGTGAAATGAGAAAGTCATTTTGTGTAGAGGTCCCGCCTCTGTGCTCATAATGTTGGTGTTAAATTTGAAATTTACTTTTTCATTTACACTATGTCTCCAGGCTGTTTGTTCTACCTTTCTCCTTTACTTAATCTCACAGTCGCTTTTTTTAAGCCATACCTATACAGCTGGTTGTTAATAAAAATATCCAATTAGACAATTACATGGAAGCAACTCATTTCGTTTAGGAATTTAGCCATCAAAACACAGTCAGGATGACCTGCTAAAGTTTAAACTGGGCATCAGAATGGGGAAGAAAGATGATTTAAAGTGATTTTGAACGTAGCACGGTTGTTGGTGCCAGATGGACGGGGTCTGTTTATTTCCGAAACTGCTGATCTTCTGGGATTTTCCCAAGAAACCATCTCCAGGGCAGAACACCATTTCTGAATGTGCAACATGTCAAACCTTGAAGCAGATGGGATACAGTATCAGAAGACTAGACCGGGGGCCACAAAGGGAACTGAGATTACAACCAACCAACCTAGTTTTAGCAAGGTGTACCTAATAAAGTGGCTGGGACTGTATACTGCAACGGGATCCAGAATATTGAGATCAGCTCTTAGTGCCAGGCTGTTGTAATAAAAGGGAATTCTTGAGACTATTTTCAGACACAGATGGTGTTTTTTTTTTTTTTCCCTTAAAACAACATCTTAATTTTAAACCACTTGTGATGTAACCCTGAGGCGTTGTTGGATTACACATAAAAAGCATATTGGCAGTCTTACCAAACCGCAGCTACATGTGAAAATGAATTTTGTGCTTTGATAGATTTACAGACTCAGTAAGTGCTGCAGAAGTAGGCTATCCGGGTCGAGGTCATTCATAATGAAAAATGCCCTGAGATGCACTGCGCGTAATAACTGGTTAAGTAAGACTATCTCAAAGTGGCTGATTTAGTGATTTCTTTCTCCCCTCTTTCAAACTGCAGGGAAGTTGAGAACCTCTGTATGTCAAAGGTCCAAGGCTTTATTCTGAATGTCCCATCACGAGTATCTTTGGGGATTGTGTCCCTCCCGCTCCGGCGGCGGCATTGGCTCGCAGTTCGGCAAGTTAGCGGACAGTACTACAACCTGGACTCTAAGCTGAAGAGTCCGGTCTGCATCGGCGGAGAAGCAGAGCTGCGGTAAGAATTGCGCACGTATACGTCCAATGTTTCCCGGACTCTCAGGAGCAGAGACGTAATCTCTGTGTGAGTGATTCTGCTCTGACTTCGATCTAAACTTGGCTTTGGTGTGCTGTTTGAACTCATTGAGTGAGTCATACCATGTGACTGGTCACATGGGAGTGGGGGTTAGCTCATTGTTTGTTTTGTGTTAGGACACTGTGCTCTATTAAAATCCCCACTGTCTGTTCTTCTAACCTTCTCTCTCTTCGCTTCTGTTTCAGCACATTTCTCACTGAACAGCTTTCTCAGGACGTGGCAGAGATGCTGCTCGTTGTCCGACGGGAGGTGGAGGAGGACGGCTCGTGGCTGAACGCTGACAGCAAGAAGTGATGCCTTGGGACAGAATATAACTTTGCAAAGCGTGGGGGGGGGGAACCCTCCTCTGGGGAAATGAAAGACATTTTGAAAGAGAGAAGCAAACACCTCGTTAAAAAATATCTTCAGGGAATGCACTAAAATACATTTAATATCTACACAAACATACAAATTCCAAAGAGAAGTATAGGTGGGCATTTAATCCTGAAATGAAGAACTGCTTCATTGTAACGGCTTAAAAAAGAAAACCATTGCTCTGGTATGACCCATCTATCTGCAACATCAACTATACTCTTGTACTTTTTGTTTTAACTCTTTGAGTTGACAAAGTTGCAGGTTAGAGGCAAACGTGTGCTAGTTTATGACACTTTTGTTGTGACCTGGGCCCTATTTCAGGAAGCCGGTTTAGAAAACTCAGAGTGAAAAACGATACTCAGGGTTGAGTAACCCCGAACTGTCCAACTCGGAATATTCGGTTTCAGAAAGGCTGATAACAAGTAGTTCAGTCAACGCGGAGTTGCTTTAACCCCAAGTTAAGCGCGCGCACGAGGATACATAAAGCCCTGATTAGTGGAGCACAGATTAAGCGAGTCACCATGGAGACGGAAGGAAAGAAGGCGCGGTCAATGTATTTTACAGCGCTTGAGGCCGAAATTCTGATGGCAGCATATGCCGATAACATGCAAATTCCACGGGAAAAAAGTAACACAGCCTCAGCTGCAAAACAAAGGGAGCATGCATGGCAAAACAAAGCCGACAGAGTCAATGCGTGAGTGTTAATTTAAACATTGATCTAGGGATTTCCACCCATTTAACATGTTATTTTATTATATTTCATTTTATTTTTTATTTCATACATTTTATTTTGTGATGTGATTTGAGCGCAGGTGCAACCCAACAGGCCCCAAACGTTCCTGGCAGCAAGTAAAAATGAAATATAAAAATATAGTCCAAACAGGTAAGGTGTAATTGTATTCAAAGGAGCTTGCAAAGAAAAGCGTCTGGACTTCTTTAAGTTGCTTGAAGACGTTTCACCTCTCATCCGAGAAGCTTCTTCAGTTCTAAGGTTAAATGGTGGAGAGTCCCAGATATAAACCTAGTGGGAGTGACCCCCCACAGAGGGACAAAAGGACCCCCTGATGATCCTCTAATCGCCTGAGCCAAGGTGGGAAACTGGGCGTGGGTCCCAATCAGCCAGAGTTTCGGGTGTGTTCATTGTGAAACCTGGCCCCACCTTATCATGCGAATTCCTGAGGTCAGATGGCCCAGGATGTGAGTGGGCGTTAAGGCGTCTGGGAAGGGAACTCAAAACTGGATTATAGATGGCAGAGAGTTGGTGTCGTAAACCCCCGCCTCTGTTCAAAGATGGTCGCTCACAGTGGACAAAGATGGCTTCTTTCACTCCTCTTTCAAACCATCTGTCCTCTCTGTCCAAAATGTGAACATTGGCATCCTTGAAAGAGTGTCCTTTATCCTTAAGATGCAGATGGACTGCTGAGTCTTGTCCTGTGGAGGTGGCTCTTCTGTGTTGTGCCATGCGCTTGTGAAGTGGCTGTTTGGTTTCTCCAATGTAGAGGTCTGAGCATTCCTCGCTGCACTGTACAGCATACACCACATTGTTAAGTTTGTGTTTTGGCGTTTTGTCTTTCGGGTGAACCAGTTTCTGTCTGAGCGTGTTGCTGGGTCTGAAATACACTGGGATGTCATGCTTGGAATTGTATTATGAGCCATAGTGCTTGGTCTGTTTGTCCGATGTAAATCAATTGCAGTTAGAGGCTACATTAATTTCCCCTCTGTAAGCACTTATTGAAATTATCTGAGCACATTACAAGTACATATTTGCTTACTCTGTATGCTCAAATGTGACCCGTTATAGCCAACAGAAAAAAAAGCAGAGGCCCGAAAAACAGGTGGGGGTCCTCCACCACCACCACTCACAGAGGCTGAGCAGTTGGCTTCCACATTTGTGATAATGTTGGAAGCATCACATATGATCTTCACAGTGCAGAGAACACAAATTAGCATCCATTAGGGGAGACCGGGGATAGTTGTAACATTTTTGACATTTCTGTTTGTAAATTGAAGCTCTTTTAAGGTAGTGGATTCAAAATTTAATGCAAAGTATTTACATGTGTCGGCTATTAAATAGTGCAGCTATTTTCTCTGCAGCACAATTACCCATTGCATGGTATGGCCTCAAACACAAGGAGTGAAATGTTACAATTAACCCCATAGTCTGGGTTAGTTGTAACATATCCTGGGGTAAAATGTAACACAATGAAATAAGGGTACTAACAAAACATTAACATGTAATCTTTGTTTATTCAACACATGAATGCACTTAGAGCCATTTATGTAGCTGTGTGTGTGTGTGTGTGTGACAGAATGCAGAAATCTAGCTTTTGAACATATTCCAACCCCCCCAAAAAAGACAAATTATGGAATTTTCTGCAGCTGAATATTTCATTAATTTTGGTTGGTCTTCCTTGAGTTTGGCCTCATTGGCTCAGTGGGCATTATAACCTACAACTCTTGCACCAATTTTAAACATAACAATGAAGCTGAAAAAATGTAGTTGTTCACCAGCATCGCAATTCCATTACTTTTTATCATGGCTTACCTTGGTGTGGTTTGCAAAGTGCTTCAGAAAGATGAGGAAATCTGTTTCGTGCATCCATCCTGACTTATTTCCACTACCAGTACTTCCTACTTGTCCATCTCTGACACAGTGGTCTGCATAATGTACAGTATGTGTGGGGAACACAAACAGTGAAGTAATTGTGTTGCCAATGGCATTAACCGCATATACAAATGTGACCAGTGAACCTCTCTGCTGATGTCGCTGCCCCAACTTGTTTAATATAAGTTAAAGTAATAGTGTGGTAAGTTGTAACATCTGCATTATTGTTACAACTGACCCAGACTCCTATAGCCATGAACTAGCTAACATTACAGCCAACGGCTAAAACACTAGCTCTAAAGACCTACACAGAATATATCCCCATAGACATACAATTTAAATTTGATGAGTTTAACTGCAAAGCAGATAATGCTATTAAACATTGAAATAAAGTAGAAAAACTTACTTTTTGGCATACAAATTACTTTTTTTCATGTTAAATTGTCTGTGTTTGACAAAATGTGCTGACTTTTCACATGTGATAGCAGAACTGAGTTGGGCATGCACAGGATGAGTCACATCATTTGAAACTTAGCCCTGATTGGAGAAATTGGAAGTGTTACAACTGACCCACGTTACAACTATCCCCGGTCTCCCCTACTATAATGAAATAATTTGTTAGTTTGAAATGCTACAGGGAACTATGTACCTGCACATTAATGCTGTGGAAAGACTTCCTGTTCACATAGTCTCCTTCATTTACTGAAGGAGCAATGATTGGAATGTGAGTGCCATCTATACAGCCAATCACGCCTGGGAACCCTGAAAATAAATGTAAAATTTAAGTAGTAGTTCAAGTATCACCACATCATGTATTAAGTTTTGTTCATCCTGCTACCTGCAATTTTGTGGCATCCCTCTTTGATAAATCTTGTGGGTCTATGACCGGGGAACACCACAGACGAGTACAGGAGACGTTTCAGTGCAACTGTAACATTCCTGACTGCCCGACAGACGGTAGCCTTGGAAACGTGCTCAGCGTCACCAATATTATACAGAAAGCTCCCGTTTGCAAAAAACCGAAGTGCAATACAAATAATATGTACAGAACTGAGAGAATGTCCGCGATGTGTCACATGAGCAATATTAGGCCTGAGGATGTTATTCAAATAAATTATAGATTGTGCTGAAAAACGGTAACGTTCACACACAAAATCATCAGGAAATGATAAAATGTCCGAATGCGCTCTAATCACTCTCTCCCGGTGGAGAGCTCTGCGGAGAATTTGGGCTTCAACATCTACTGGCTCTTCAAGGAAGGGGCACGCCATGTCTGACACTTCCTACAGTCAGGTTTCCGACAAAGAGGCGGAGAAAGTCAGGGTTAGTTGAAGTAAACCTGCTAGGGGGCAGGTTAGCTTCACGGAGTGTGTCGTCATAGTAACTCACTCAGAATTAATCTAAACTCGCTTTGTGAAACCGAAAACCCAGAGTTTTCGTTAACTCAGGGTATACTTACTCAGAGTTTGCACTAAACCGGCTTTCTGAAACGGCCCTGATTGTGAAATGTTACTGTGTTTTTGGTAACTGGAAAAATTTGATTACTTAAAATGCTATCAGGATGAATTCGCCACTTAGGATACTGTTGTCTTAGATCCAGTTTGTTATGTCCTTCATGCGTTATGGTTATGCCAGAATGCGTTGATTGTGAAGGAGCGCCATCTCTTCCTTCACCCTTGTTATTAACCTTCTATGCACTGCAGCGTTTGAGTTATTTGCACTGTTTGTCTTTGTTAGCACTCATGCAGGCACAGGAGCCTTGAATGCATCGCCTTAAAGAGGCACCAGAAGACTGCGCCAGTGTCTTTGCATGTGTTCATCCATTTACTTGACTTCTTGCGTTCTTTTTAGTCTAGTTACACAGTTGTGATCAGAAGTTTACACACACTCTTCGTGGGCACGAATGTTATGACAATTTGGGGCTTTTAATGCTTTCTTTGAACATTTTTTTTCCAGGGTGGAATGATTGTACAGCATACGTCTTTAATGACTTTTTTTAAAAACAAGAATTGGCTGTGCAGGTTTGAAACTGGATTTTCTCTAAACCACACAGGGTTAAATATCTGCATACACCCACACTAATATTTGGTTAAATTTCTCCTGGCATTTTGCACCTCAGCCAGACTCTTTTGGAAGCTTCTGGCTGAATAGTTGACCACTCATCCTGGCAGATATGGAGTTAATTTAAATCAGGCACAGAGACAGTGTTTAAGCATAGTCCATAAATTTTCAGTAGGTTTTGGGAAGGCCTTTCCATTAGTGGATGTAAACCTCTGACCACAGCTGTGTTATAGTTGTGTGGTAAAGTTGTACAAGCCACACGCTGAAGAAGCTCCATCAGTCCATTTTTCTTCTGTTTATCCAGTTCAAGGTTGGGGTAGTTAGGGTGGTCGGGGGGGGGGGGGGGGGGCTGGAGCCAATCCCAACTGTCACAGGGTGAGAGGCAGGGTACACCTTGGTCATGTTGCCAGTATGTTGCATGGCCAAGACAGAGAAACACGACCATTTACACTGACAGTACATTTAGAGTCAAATAACTTAACCCTATGCATGTTTTTGGACTTTGTGAGGAAGCCACAGGACCCAGGGAGATGCTGCGAAGAGTAAAGTAGCTGATATCACGAAGAGTTAGTGAGTGAATCCAGGTTTGGGGTACAGAGCAGTGTTAAGTTCACTAATCTTGAAAACCTGCAAAAACACTGGACACATGACTGTATGTAGGCGCTACACTTGTGTTTTGTCTCCCCTAGTGATCTATGCATATCTGAAAGAATAGGAGCGCTGTCTCTGATACACACTAGTGAATAACTTACACATAAACCTAAGCTCAGAGGTGAATAATATTTAAATTTATATTAAACATTGACCTTTTGTTTTAAGTACAAGTCTGTGTGTGTGTGTGTTTTCTTGGCATTGTGTTGACATGAAGATGAGGACCAGTGTCGGGTTATTGAAGTTATTTTTATTTATATTAGACTCTCGAGTGTAAAAGGATGCCATTCAAAAGGAGCATTGATAACCATACAAACTCAATTCAAGGGTTAACGGGGTCAGAGAGGGAGGGATTCGATGAAATCTCACACCGGTACCATATATACACAAAAACTTCTTGGAGAGATCTCAGAAATCCAACGCTATACATAGTTATTATTGCTAGTTATGGTAGGGCTACTGCAGCACCAGTAGCAAGAATCATATTGCTATGTACCTGCTGTCATGGCATGGGATTTCTAGTTCTCCACCCTCAGCGATTGAGTGGCGGTTCTCCGTTCCGTCATTAAAACAGAGTCACGGCAGCCCTCAAGTTTTTTTGATTTTTTTTGTTTTTTTTTAAAGAGCAAAGATTCATGATTATTCAGATATTACAGACAGTGAGAGATATACAGAGTACCATAAGGTAATACGAGGAAAATACAGAATCGCCACCTATAAAAAGTAATTAAAAAAAAAAAAAATCATACCAAGTGAAGGAACTGCATAACCATTCACAGAAAAAAATGTGTCTTGTTGCTACGTGCCAGTGCTTTTCTACAACAATATTTATATAAAAACTCGAAAATAAAGTGGTGGTACAGACACATTTAAGAATATAAAACTACAACGTAGTAACGTCAATACCATTCTGACTTGGCTCACCACAGTTTACACAGTTTGGACAAAAGGGAGGGAGGAATTTAGGCCAAGCACACTTGGTTTAAAGCATAACCAAGCAGCAGAATCACTGTCGGTTGTATCTTTTGCTTTTAATAATAATAATACTAGTAATAATGATAATACTCAGTGGTACTGACGTTACGCACTTTGACACCTAGCATTCATTTTATTTAGATTAGTTTCTTTTTCATTTCATTAAAGTGTCCATTCATAAGAAAACTAAACATTTTTTTTCTATACATTTCCTAACAAAAAATAATAATAATCAACGTGAATACAGGTTCCTCGAATGGGCGGGGTTGGGGTGTGATTGACTTCCCCCGTAACCAGTCAGCATGCTGGGAGAGTACTGCGCTTCCAGAGAACAGGACGGGGTTCAACAGACGAGAGGTCAAGATGGTCCGAAGTTTCAGGGAGTGAAAGTAAAAGAGAAAAAAAAAAAGTTTGTTATTCATTCATGTGAACATTGGCTCATCCAAAGCAGAACACGGCACCTATTACGCTCATTTAAAGCATCACCGTTTTATTTTCAGCTCTTTTAGCCTTTAGGCAGCTGATTTTGTCCTCTGGTATATATACGTGTGGCAGATTGGCTGGCCCTCAAACTGATGGTCTAAAGTAAATGTTGCTGTTTTACTTCATTCTTTCCTCAGAAGCAAACTAGACTATAAATCCAAATATGTTCTTTTTTATTTAGCAAAATCTTGACTGGCATTGTTCCCGGTGCATTTTACAGCATTTCTCAGAAGTTGAAGTCTGCCGAAACATCAAAGAATTGCTCAAGCTGTCATTATGAAAGTGAAAGCTTGCTCACTTGTTGAAATCGAGTCATACAGTCATGTACAAAGGAAAGCGTTCAAGTACCATGATAAACGTCAGTCAAGTAATAATAAAGCAGCTTGTAGAAGCACTTTTAACAGCTCTTTCTGCATGACTTTATTGTTCCCTCACATCATTATGGAGCCATTTTGCCCCACTCTTCTCCACATAATTTCAGTCAGGCCTAGGTCTGGATTTTGACCATGCACCACCCAGATTCTTTCGTTTTTTTCTGTTCATTCAGATGTGCTGCTGTGCTTGGGATCATTGTCCTGTTGCATGACAGAATTTGGGCCAAGCTTTAGCTGCCTGACAGATGGCCTCACATTTGACTCTGGAGTACATTGTTACACAGAGTTCAATGGTTGACTCTGTGTTTGGAAGGTGTCCAGGTCCTGTAGCTGCAAAATAAGCCCGTATCATGCCACCTGGACTTTCAACCCTATCTTACAGCTTTTGCCAGGAAGATGGAGTCTGATTTGAATTTTCAAAGAATTACTTTTGCTGTCATAAAATTGAAAGTCTGTTCACCTGTTAGAGCAAGGTTATATGATGGTAGAGATTGCAAGTCTGTACTCTGTGCGCTCTATAACTTAAGCTGAAACCTTGTTAAAACATTGTAAAACTGCTGAGCATGACTAACTTGTCGTGATCAAGGTCACTTAGTAGATTTTTGTGGCACCTTGATCTGCATCTCCTGGTCTTCCTTGACAGATAAAGGTGTTCAGGAGGTCACATATGAGGGGGAGACGCTATTAAAGTCATGCAGTGTCTCTGACAGTATCATAACCTGAAACTTTCCTATGTGCTTTAAAATAACCAGAAAAAACTTGTAAATTGGTTTTAGTTCATTTCCTTTCCCAGTGTTGATAGTTTTTGTTGTCAAAATGGACAAATGTTCTTCCTGATATGCTTTGCACTTTTTAAAGGTTTTAAACTGTTGAAGTAAAAGTGAATCACGTTAGTCCGTTTGCTACTCGTTATCAAAGCGAGCGTGAGCACTAACAGCAATGAAAAAAATGGCACAGAGTGCGATGGTGTCACAGGTACAGAGGAACTCACAGAGGGGGGTGGGGACTGCCTGTCAGTCAAGGGTAGGCTCTCATAGCCAGGGTTGCCATTGGAGGAAACGTTTGGAGTCCTGTATAGAGATAGAAAGAGACAAGGACAGAAGAGAGCGGGAGAAGACGAATAGAGGATAAAGAAGAGAGGGAAAGAAGGGGTGAGACACATTGAGACAGACAGAAGGGGGGTGGGGAGAGGACCGCAGGATGACGAGACCCACGGACAGGTAAAAGGAAAAAAGGAGAAAGAACGATTAGAGAAATAGTGCAGACAACACAGCACTCAGCAGAGCTATTAGTACTACTGGCACTCAGGCAGGACACTGTGAGCACCAGCAGCAGCTGTACAGTCCACTCCTGATGACTGGTGCACAACAGGATTTGCACAATAATCTGCAATTACAGGCATTTAGGACTGGGTATGAATCGCCAGCTGCATTTCAGCCGTTATGTTGCTTTGCTAATGAATTTGTTTATCTGCACGATAAAACCCAGAAAGCTTTTAAAGCAGTCCTGAGCTTCCATTTAAGAGGAGTGGACTGTATTTAGCTGAGTTTCTGAGTTTCTATGTATCTTTGTATTTGTGCGTTAATATCACATATGGAGTCAAGACGATCCACTGCATTAGGATAGTAAGTAAAATTAGTAGCACTAACTATACTTTGATTTTTGCATAAAGGAGTAAAGGGAGGGGGGTCAAAACAAAGTAAGATGAGAAAATTGAAGATATGCAGAGGACTAAAACAGCCAAAAACAAATATAAATAAGGAAGTAAATATATGAGTATAATAATAAAAAAAAAAGAAAAAGAAATGTAGACACCGATTAATTTACAAAATGCGACACAAATTGATGTTCATATTTCTATTATGTACTTTTCATTTATTTAACCAATTTAAAAAAACATGAATTTCTCTTGCATTTATACATTTGTTCATGCCTACATTTCTCTTAAATATTCCTTTTGTATAATCATTGATTTTCCGAGTAGTTTATTTACTTCTTTATGCTTATTTTATTTTGGCTGCTTTGGTCCTCCATATAGAGAGAACTAATCGGGAAGCAGGAGGAATTATGAAGAAAAAAAAGGAGCAGGACAGAGAGAGAGAGATAATAATCTGAGGGGTTTGGACACCACAATGAGGTGAGAGATGAGAGTGATGCAGGAGGGTGTGTGTGGGAGGGGTTACCTATAGTCAACCTGAGCCTCACACCGCCGGAGTTTTTACGAGCGCATCCTCGTCAATGACACCCTGCCCCCCACCCAACACAGCAGCAGCGCACTGCTGTTTAGGAGACAGGACGCCATTTGAGACGAGATCTGTGAAATGACCGAGTGGCCTACGTCGTCTGTCCCGAAACACTCGACAGACGAATAGACAGACACACAGACAGACAGACCTCTGGAGTTGTGTCTGTTTCTCTGCCTACGCTGTAGTCCATAATGACCTGTCTGTGTGTCTGTCTGCAATGCATGTGCTTAACCTGACAGCTCTGTGGATTCAGCCTAATCCTGTGTGTGCATGTGTGTAAGGCAGGAGAGTTTGAACCTGGCTGACTGTCCTGCACTCATCAGTATAGCTATAACTGTGCTGTAATAATGTTCTGAAGGATTTCACACTTCAGCAAAAAGACTATGTGTCTGCACAAAAACAAAAACAGTGCTCCGCCAGTCTCTGAATTTACTCTTTTGTTTTATATTTTCTTGGACTTTTACAGTCTGGGGCTCGGGGGGAGACACCAGTGTAAAAAGCTTTTCATGGATCCAGATGTTGAAACAGAAACATCTGTTTCAGCAACTTCCTCCTCTTGTATTTAAAAAATAATAATTTTAGGGTGTGTGTGTGTGCGCGTGTGCGTTCTCTCTGTCTGTCTGTCTGTGTGTCTGTGTGTCTGTGTTACTCACGGGAGGGGCGGCGCGCTAGAAAAGGGGGGTGTCCACCCTGCCCCTGGGTAATTATAGAAGGGGGCCATAGCCCCTCGCTGAGACCCCGAGGACGTCTGTCTACGTGCCTGATGGGAAGTGAAGGGGTCCTCACTCTCGCTGTCTGAGTCTTCGTACTCCTCTGATTCACTGTCGGCGACCATGAAAGAGAGAAAAAGAGCAAAAATATGACGATACCAAGCTACTGGATTCTGTTTTGAATTTAAAAAGACATCTAATTCTCTCATCTTGCGATCCTGAAGAACTTTAGAAGCATTTATGTCTTCTAGGCTGGACTACTGTGATTCGTTATTAGCAGGATGTCCTACAAACTCCCTGAAAAGCCTTTAGTTGATCCAAAAATGCTGCAGCGACAGTACTGACAGGGACTAGAAAGAGAGAGCATATTTCTCCCATATTGGCTTCTCCTCATTGACTCTCTGTTAAATCTAGAAAGGAATTTAAAATATTTCTCTCACATACAAGATCTTGAATAATCAGGCCCCATCTCATCTTAAAGACTTCATAGTACCGTGTCACTCTATTAGAGCACTTCGCTCTCAGCATGCAGGTTTACTTGTGGTTCCTGGAGTATTTAAAAGTTCAATGGGAGGCAGAGCCTTCAGCTTTCAGACCCCTGTTCTGTGGAACCAGCTCTCAGTTGGGATTCAGGAGACAGACCCTGTCTACTTTTATGGTTCTTAAAAGGGAGTTTTTCCTTCCCACTGTCGCCAAGTCCTTTCTAGCAGGGGGTTGTGTGACTGCTGGGGTTTTCTCTGTATCATTGTTCTTTACCTTACATTATAAAGCACCTCGAGGCAACTGATGCTGTGATTCGGTGCTATATAAATAAAACTGAACTGAATGGAATTGTAATAGGTAATGCTCCAAATGGATTTCATGTATTCAGAGAAAACCAGCTACCACTTCCACCATCCACCCACCCCTGCTCCTGTAGGCTTGCTAAGCACAAAAATACTAAACTGAACCTATCTGCACAAAAGTAAATAAATAAAAATCAGGTTTTATTTAGCAGGAGAATAAACTGCAAGATGTTTCATGCTTCAAATATTAAACAGCAATATCTGCTACAGAGAAACACTTCTAGAGGAAATGCATTACTAGGCAAAATAGGCAAAACTGAATGACAACACTGTGAATCAGACAAATGTAAATAACTTCTACTAAAGACCAGTTCTTAAAGACATAACAACAATGTCCTACTTTTACTTGTGCTTTCAGTGTCAGTATTTATACCCCACATTTCTATTGTGTTACACTGGAGACGTGCACTTTACTGATTTTTTTTCTCACCTGGGGAAGCTCCTCCAGGCACCAGGTAGAGAGCAGAGGATGGCAGTGAAGGCCAGAGCAGAGAGAAAAGAGTAAAGGGAGAGGTAGAGCAATCCCTCCATCCCATCATAGCACAGGCCTTTCAGTGAGTCAATGTAGTCCTAAAATAAAATGGCAGAAAAATACAGAAATGAATAAATGAGAACAGAGCAGCACAGTAGCGAGCAGTGCCGAGTTCTTCTGATCACCTTATTCAGACCCCGGCAGTTCAGTAGTGCCACCAGCTGATGAAAGTTGCCCTCTGTTGAGTTGAGTATCTGTTGAACATCCCTGAGTGATTTCTGCAACGACATAGAAATTCCAGAATGTGAGAAAACCACCGAGGAGGCGGTCCACGTGCAGAAAATGTAGTATTTCATAAAAGTAAGTAGTGCACATACCTCAGCTTTGGGGAACTGTGTGAGAGCATTTCTGTCCAGACTGGAGAGATGTGTGTGAATGTTTGAGAGTGCCCTCTGTGACTGGGTCAGCAGCTAAAGCCAACAAGTCAATATAGTCAGTGGAAATCAGAGGTTTTATTTGGCATTGTTTCTCAAACATAACATTAATGTGCTGAGAGTGTAGCTACTTGTCGAGGGACTAAATAATTTAAGGACAGGACACGTAGCAACAGCTGTGCATCCTGTCCTCAGTTTTATTTTTCCCCTCCAACTGCCCTTCAGAAACTTTGACATACTATCTGCTCACTCCCTTTGAATCACTCTGGGTAAGAGAATCAGCAAATGCCTGCAAATGTAATACGCTGACTGGCAGAGGTGGCATTACCTGCTGGAATGGACTGTTCATGCGCCTGTTGCAGGTCAGGTAATAATCCAACACGTCTGGGTGGCCAACAAAACAGCAGTGTACAAAAGATCAATGCACAATAGGAAAAAATGCGGAAACAGTCATCTGTCATTATATTGGATTCTGCTAGCAAAAGCACATTTGGGGCAGGGGGTAAATCAAGTGCATGGCAGGCATGGAAAACAACTAGATTTTCCAGAAAGTGTTGCTCAGAGAGGGAATCTGTACCTGAGCTGGTCCCACTGTTGAAGTGGGTGGAGTTAAGGACAAACGCGTTTGGATCTGAGCAGAAGTCACTGAGAGCCTGGCGAGAGTGACGGGGAGAGTGAGAGAGGATGACAGGGAGGATAGCGAGAGTGAGGAAGAGGTGAGGTGGAAGAGAAATGATCAGATAGGAAAACATTTGTAGACACAGTGACCAACTGACATACTTGTCTCTACAGATAACTGACAGCATTGGACAACACAGCAGCAAATATCGACACCCCCCTCCTCCCACGCGCTCCTCTTCTGCTGTTAGATCACTCTTTCATTTAGCTTCTTTTTTAATATCATCTGTGTTTTTGAGGTTGGCGCACTTCGGTTCAGAGAGTGTACTCCCACAAACTCTCTCAGCCTGAGATCGCCCGACCAGAAGAGGGTGCAAGAGCCACACAGGGAGTCTGCTGACGGAATGAGAAAGCGACGATGTTGGCCAGAATAAGGTTGAGAGGCCCACAGCTGGCCTATTGTTTCCCTGTCAGTGACCAGGGACAGAGCAGCCCTGTGTGGACCCACAGGCCTTGGGACATCTCCCGGCAGCCCCACATGACACTGAGACTCTTAAACTGAGCAGCCATGCAGAAAAACACCCACCCTTTACTCTTTTTTCACACGCACACCAACAAAGTCTCCTCTTCAAAGAGAATGGGCGCTTTTAAAAGAGAAATAGTTCATATGGACAGCCCTCTGTTTTGGACATAAAAATGCTCTTTATGCTCTTTGTTGCTGGTAAATGTCACCATCTAAAACTGTGGCTCGACTGCTGATGATAACAAATGGCACATTGATGCATTTTCTATACAAGTGGAAAGTAGACCTTCAGGCAAACACTGTCCATTTAAAACTTTATTTTACAGTACAAATTTTTTTGTATGCTCACTGTAAAGACTTGTGGAGCCAAATGCCTTCGCAAGTTGACGGTTTCCCCACTCTCTGTCTCTCTCTATCACTTACTTCGGCTTGCTCTCGCTCTAAAAGTGATCTCAAGATGCACTCTCCTGCTCCTCCTCTCCCCTCCTCACTCTTGTTGAAAGCACTTCTCTATCTTTACTTCTTGAAGCCAACAACCCACACACTTGCAAACACACTTGCATGTAAAACACGCACTTTGCTGCATAAACACACTTTGTTCGCAAACGCACTTGTGCACACGCACATTGAATCTTTAATCTCTGCCCCATTTTCCTGCCTCCTTGGTCCTCTGCAATGACTGCAGCGTTCCCTAGGAGGCAGGTCTTTTCACAGTTTAGCACAATAGGCACAGAATTCACACATAAGCACATATATGCACATTACTTTGGCTTGCCATCAGGGGTCGGCCTCCTAAAGCTCTCTTCTCTCCGCTATAGCCAGCCTGTATCGCAGTTTTACTGAGTCTACTCACCACCACAGTGGCTGTCTCCAAACCCAGGGAGCCCCAGCTTAGGAAGAGGGCCAGCCAAGCCAGCACTGTCATCCTGTGGATGGGGGGGGGGACAGAAACTCTTCAACCAAGAGGACACCCATTGCCATCAATCCAGTTTTTGTGTGGTATGTGTCTAAAGATACAAATGTGTGTGTACTCACAGGATGAGCAGCCAACGGGCTTGTTTGGCGAGTCCCAGCAGGATGAACAGACAAACTATGAGGTCAAGGAGCAGCAGCAACACATAAGACAGCCACCTACAACACACACACATATTACTGTGTGTTAATTACAATATCAATCCTTGCTTAACAGCAACTTGACCAAAATTTTACTTAAAGTCCAATCAACATTTTTCTAATATGGGATATCCATCTATCCATCCACCCATATCTACCCATTTATACATTCATGTACCTACATCTGTCTATTTATATATCAATCTATCATCTTTCCATCCATCCATCCATAGATTCACACCCTACCTATCTACCCATGATCCACCCATCTATTTTCTATCCATCTATATACCTTTCTACATGTCTGTACATATCCATCACCATTTATCATCAATCCATACTTGCATACAAGCTACTTAATAGAAAACATCACATCTTACTATCATAGCACAACTGCTATGTTGTGCCCATTAATCCCACAGTTTCTGAAAGCAAATTTCTGTTTTCTTAGGTTTTTTTTTTAGTAGCAATTGCAATGTTTTTATGGATTTTGAATCCTCTGGCCATGATGAGTTTGCCTCAACAATGGGGGGATAAATGCGGCAGCAGTGTTTACAATAGTGTTTACAACTAGAAAAAACCATGTGGAAATGTTTTTTTATCTTCCTGGTAAAGTAATTATGCTTTATGAACTTGTTTACTTGCGATGGAGCTAGTTGCATTTAATATCTAGTTTTTAATTTAAAAGTCCTGGTTTTACTGGGGACATGAATTATAAGTTGATCAAGAAATAAATAAAAGTGATTTTCACTTTTATTTGACCAATTTTTGAGGGCGAAAGAAAAATGCTCTTTGAAAAATAAAATATAATAATTTAACCAATGTATGTGTCTTTTCCCCAAATCACCAACGGGCAGATCTGATCACATTTTGATTCTTCCGCCTGATCTTGGATAAACATTCAGTCACCAGCAATTGTTCCCAGAATCAAAACTGCTGCCTGTGTAAAATGAGTCAGGAGGAGCTTGAACTTTCCTTCCCCTCTCCCTGCAACAAGGGAACAATCTGCTTTGTTTATGAGGACATTATTATTACTTGACTGACGTTATTTATCTAAGCTAGGATATACTTGTTAGCTTTTATTTATCAACTGAAATGTTTCCAATATGGAATATAAAAGCAGCCCGTCAACATAACATAACTGGGGGGGAAATGGCATTACATCAACAAGCACATCTTAATAAACATGCAACATTTATGAGGGGCTGGGGCAGGACGTCTGGCAGCCTCTCACAGCATCGTAGGAATAAGAGTGTGGCTGTGTTTGCAGACAGCTTGTACATGTGGAAGTTTGTAAGGCAAAGAGGTTTTTGCAGAAATACATAAACACCTTCCGACCCTGACAAGGTAACCTGAAAGGTAGCTGTTAATTTCTATTTTTAAAGCACTGGGTATAAATCTCATGGGCTTTTCTAACTGTAACAAATAATTCTCTCATAAACAAGTAAAAAAAAACCAAAAGCTCACATTGTCACATTATCTCAGGCTGTAAAAGCACTAGTTTGGTATTTGAACTGGTGTAAGAACTGCTTCTTTTCACCCCGTGAAAATGCTGCATGAATAATAGATCAGTCATTCAAACTGATAATATAAATTAATAATACAGTTTATCCTGAACTGTCCAGCCTTACCTGTAGTCCTCATTGACCATCAGTGTGTTGGCCGCCCAGCCAGGTGAGAAGGGGCTGGCCATTAAGCCGCTGTTAGGCACCACTGTAGGCGCCACAGAGGGCGGTACCGGGGTCAGAGGCGTGATGGACGCCCCGCTGATACCGCTGTCATTCCCCAGCCCAGTGTCAATGCTGGACCGAGCCAGGGAGATGGAGGAGAGGAGGTTGATGACGTTCTCAGATAACCTCCGGCAGTTCCGCGTCGAAACCAGGAAGGGTTTGCTGCCAGTAAATAACTCCTCCATCGAGGCCAGTGGTCCAGAGATAGACAGCTGAAGTCCAGTAATTGTGTCTGAAATCTTGAGGGAGGAAGGAGGAATGTGAGGGGAGTAAAGTAGGACTGAAACCACAAAGTGAGCTTGATGATGCTCATAGGGTCATAAAATCCTGGTGTAGGAAACAGAGAGCTAAAGATGTTGGACATCCTCGGCGCCTCAGAATGGCTCTCATAGTCTATAATGCAAATTTACACTTATCAAACTTCTGAATACTTCACTACTTCTCATATGTGTTTGCTATCTTTATGTCTCTGTCTCCATATTTTAAGGTCTTTTCGGGACGGTTGTGGTTTTCATCCCGTTAGCAGTGATACGCTGCAGAAGTTGGAGTTTAATTTGGAGACCGTGCTGCTCTTTCATCATCCTTATCCTTACCTAATGTTTTTGGGACGTCATCTTGCTGTAGGGTGAACTGATGCCCCAGCCTTACTTTACAAAAGCACTACTTCCTGCAGTACAGTACTGCCCTAATAAAGAATGAAACATCACATCAACATAGTTTATCCCTAAAAGTCTTTGTGCAAAGGTTGAGGCAACTGTAGGAATAGTTTGCATTATGTTTCTAGTGGTGGAGGAAAGCTGTCATGTAAAACGATTAGTGATTCGCAAAAAAGAGTTTTTAAAGTTACTGCAGAAATTTGATTTTTTTTTTTTATTAATTATTGAATCAATTACTTTGTATTCTCTAACATCCCCACTTTGGTCTCATCCAAAGGACATTGTTCCACGAGTCTTGTGGTTTGTTGAGATTCAACTTTGCAAACCTAACCTCATGAAAAGACTTTCTACTGCAACCCTCCAAACAAGCCACACCTGTGCAGTCTTTTTCTAATTGTACTACCACCAACTTCAACATTTAACATGCTATCTGATGCCTGTAGAGTCTGAGATATAGCTCTTTGGGGGTGTTGTAGTTTCTCTGATCATGCAGTGATTCTGAGCCTGGAGGTAATTTGGGAAACAAACCTGAATTCATAAACAAACCTGAATTCTCCAATTTGAGGAAAACTCAGTTTTATTTTTTAACCAAAATCAACAGATTTTGTAAGCCTTGAAACTTCGCTTCACTTTTGCAAAACGTTTTAATTTTGAGGTTCAATTCAGGGTTTCTTTTTTTCAGTAGTAAAATATGGCCAAATATTATTCCACTGATCATATCAATCATCACTAGAAACACTGCTTATAAAGAATAATTCGTTGAAGGTTAGGAGTAGATTGAATAAAGTATCTTTCTCTTAACTTTTTTCACTACTTCTCTAAACAATTTCAAGTGTGTAATTATTAGAAGTGTGGTCGATTGTCTCATTTTTTGTACCACATATTGTATGTATATTTTTTCCATATCCTCCTACAGTTTCTCAGGTGTTAGTTTAAGAGCTGATGTAACTCTTCATGTATATTCTTTGCATCATGCAGTGGTATTTCTCATGCAATGCAGCAAATCTGCTTTACAGAGAGTAATCTGTTCTCTCATGTAAACATAAATCTGCACTCTCACACCACGTTATTGCACTGTGCACTACACTATTCATTTAAATGGATTGCTTTTTTTTAATGTAATAGTTTATTTAAGTATTTAACTCCTTGTTTCAATTGACCTTATTTTTTCAGCTTTGTTGAGTTTCTTTCTTTTATGCAGTTAGCCATGCTGTGTTGTATTGAACTATAAAATGCAATTTAATGTACTTATTAAAGTAATTTTGTTATAGGCTTTCAATTGAGCCAACATTTACAATGAATAGAGTATATCTTCTCTAATTCATGTGTAATATGCACAGATTTGCTGGCCTGTGCCATTTAGTAGTTTGACACATAAACCACTGTCTGACCACAGAGATCAATGAAGCAGAAGTTTGTATCTGATTTTCTTTCCCTCTCTGCAGACCTGATGAACAAATTCAGCCCATCTGTCTTCCTCTCTCTCACACTCTGTCTCTCTCTCTCACACACACACACAGTCATACAGGGTAGATACTTTGCATGACATTTTACTTGCAGAGAGCACCACTCACCAGCAAATCGATGGAAGCTAGCGTATAATTGGCTGTGAGAAGAGACGAGGTCAACTGATACATCCCATCATTAGCCTCACTGTTGCCATAGAAACCGATGCCTATGGCAACACTGCGTGAGAGGGGGGGGGGGGGGGGGGAACATGAAAACATTGTGGGAGGGTGACAGGGAGAGAGAAAGAGGGGGACAGGAGAACAGATAGCAGAGGCATAAATGTAATGTTTAATTCAGCGTGGATGTACATTTTAAATGAATGTGACAGGAGGAGATAGAGCTGGTGAGGATGTCATATGTGCGCTCTGGGTGAGCATACCATCAGTGGTGAGCAGGGGATGGAATAAACAGTTGATGGGAGAAAAAAGATGACTCACAGCATCGGCAAGGAAAATATTCAAAATGTAAAACATAGCGACGTGTTTACACATTTCTCTGTTATTCAAATATTCAGATTAAGGCCCAGGCCAGATGTTCATCAAATCCCCTCAAACCCAAGAGGAATGGTATGACCCAATCTCCCACAAAGTATGTGACCCAGATTAGAAAGCGGAGGGGGGGGGGAAGAAGGAATGTGCGCCTGTGTCTGTGTGTGCTTTGCATTTCAAACTGTCAAACCTAAATGCTGTCTAATGCAGCTGCATTTTAAAAATGACACACGCTTGTTTCATACTGGAGGCTAAAGGTTACCATCTGGAGAAAACAGGAGGACAATAAATATTTGTTAACAGTAAACCGCAGCACAATTTCTTCATTCAGTCCAGCACAGAGAGCCTTATTGAGCATCAGAGGAGACGATGACTATGACATCACATTATGCTCCATAAGGGGGAGACACGAACCAACTCAAACACCTACAGTCTGCATGTGCTGAAATCATTAAAGCAGCCGAAATCAAATCGGCAGCACATTATTTCCTGTGATGTAGTCTCAGTGTATATAACTAGGCAGGCAATGGACTGGAATATAATAACAAGTGCTGCTGAAGCTTTAAATGGCACTATAATTTTCTTATGCAGCTGGGATGGAGCTTCAGACTTAAAATGTCTGATGGGGAGCAGAGCTTACTCTGAGTGACTCACACTTCCGTTAAACTGCAGTGCTTTGGACAGATGTCAGGCAGCAATTTTGTGCAATATACAGTGAACACAATGTACTGACTTGATGACTGCATGGTCACCGGAGCTGCAGGGAACACCGGTGGGTAAATGACTGCTGTACCGTAGGTGGGAGAGCTGAGATCATCCACAAACACACTTTAATGCCAAAACACACACAGCTAACAGTGCAATTGTTGCCCTGTGGTTGGGAAACAGCAACGTCACATGACTGTCAGCTGCTGTCTGGGCCAGTCTTTATTATAAACACATCAGTGACTGAGTGAGAGACGGAAAGAACACATGACGATGGAGATGATGGAGGTGACAGCTTGTGATTCACAGCTTCACTGCTGTTGGAAAGCAAAGTACATTTAATACAATAAGTTTAATTCCACGGGGAGCTTCATTGCAGTTTTCTAGTTTATTTTATCATATTTAAGGCAATTTGATATACTGCATAGAAGTGGATGTTTTCCCTACAAATTGAGGCCAATGCACAAGCACTATAAATCTGCATTGTTTCTGATGGCCTGCAGGAGGCGATCTACGTGGCAGCAGCCCAATATTATTTAAGACTGTGAGAATATTACCCTAATTCTAAATTAATTTAACACCTCAGGAACTTTCCTGACAACTTTATGGTCTCAATAGATATTTTCAAGTCTTCTTTAATAGAGCATGATTACAAATTATGGTCAAATTCACAGTTAAATAGGCAATGAATCAGAGAGTGGTTTACTGTTGGAGTGGCTGATAGGATATCCTAGCGTGTGTTTATAATTAAATAGCTGTGAAATTGTTTTTTGCATTCTTTAGTCTTAAAAAGCTTTGGGTTCATGATGGTTAAAACATTATGGTTTAAAAACCAAAAGAAATATTACAGATTAATTCTGGTTTGACCCAAGTGTGCTGATCTATATACTATCAACACAGATTTAACTTCAAGTATAATTTCCATCCTGCTGTATTTTTAGATGGTTGAAAAACATGTTTTAGACTCCATAAACGTATCGATGAAACGTACAAAGCAGTTATGTGTTTTTATCTCCAATTATAATTAAAAAGTAGAGTTAACTGTTGTGAATTATTTCTCTCTAAAATGTAGTTAATGAAAAATTATGATGCATCAAAAATGAATGAATGACTATGTAGGTATGCAACTTGGCTCTGTGCAATTATTTGATGTAAATTAAATATTGGATGGATGGATGGATGGATGGATGGATGGATGGATGGATGGATGGATGGATGGATGGATGGATGGATGGGTATAGATGAAAGAAGAGGGATAGGCAGACAGGTGCATGGATGATGACTAACCCATATCAATAAAGATGTGGTTTGATATCCATTAAAATAGTTTCTGGGTTTTTCAAAGGTAGCTGCAAAGGCAGAGACCACCCTCACTCTGACAGAAACTGTTTAGTTCGAAAAGAGCTTCAAGGGTTACTCTGAAGCATTCAGGAGGTAAAGAGCTAAAGGGAAGGTGCCCTGAGATAAAATTACTTTTTCAATGAGAGGATGAACTGGAGGGCTGCACCAAGGCCCAGTTTTTGATAGATATTGGTTTGAGCTGTGACTGATGCAAACTGACTCTAGAGGAGTCTATAGATAAAAAATAATGAGCCAGAAATGAGTGTGATTGGTTCGGTTTGAGAAAAACATCTGAATACTTCTTCAACTACTGCCAAAAGGCGTCGTGTGTACATTTGCCAGGAAGTACAGTAACGTCTAAAAACTCTTTCTCACCAGCAGAGCGTGACAGCCGCCACCGCCACCCACGTGACACAGCAGATTCCCCGCCCCTTCTTCCCACTGTAACCGTGACCCGTGCTGCCATCCTCATCCTCCTCCTCTTCTTCTGATCCTTCGTTCCGGTCACCACGGTGACAGCAGCAGTAGTGTATGAGGAAGGAGAGAACCACCAATAGGGAGATAACAAGAGCGATGGCTGATAAACTGGACAAAACCAGCAAAGTCTGAAAAAAGGAAGAGGAGGGGGAAAATATCAGAGGATGAGTCAGTGAATATAAAAAAAAGAAAAGAAAAATGGCACTTTGATTCCATTTTTACAAGAATACTGACTAATCCTGTTAAATTTCAGTGCTTGTCAGATTGTCCTGCCTCCACTAACAGCAGGAGATGGTTATAAAAAAGGTGTGAGGATATAAATCAAGGATACAGACACATATAATGCATACCCCACAGGATTAATGCAACTTGTTTCAAAGATTTTTACCCCTGAATGCCCATCAGTCTGTGCACCCTGCTGGATTCTAATGTCACTGAGCCATTTCAGCCTTTTGCTTTTCATCAGGCTTCACGTCATGAAATCAACACAGCTGAAGCCACATATCAGCCACATATCTACAGTATTATCCTCCATCCATCTGCCCCATTCCTCCACCTTCCCTCCATTCTCACCTCATGTCCTCTGAAGCCCGTCCCCTTCGCTCCACTCCCCCAATCCCTCTTTCCCCACGTTCTCACTCGTTCCCACTCTCTTTCTCTCCCCCCTCTCTTTCTTTCTATCCACACCACTGAATCTCTATTAATAATCTGTGACCTACTTAAATACATTCACTGCCAGTCTCTCTCGTTCCCACTCTCACTCACTCACTTTGCCTTCCCTCTCTCTGTCTCTCTCGCTCTCTCTCTCTGCCCGGCTTTCTATTCGGAAAACCTCCTTGCATTACTCATTCCCTCTCTCTGAGCACTTTCAGTTTCTTTTGTCTTTCTGTTCTGCAGGATAATTTGAGTCCCCCCCCTCCACCTCCTCTTTGTACCGCAGAGAAGTCACAAACACTGTGAGACATGGCTAGCTGGAGCGCTTGCATGAGCGCTTGCTGGAAGAGAGGGATGAACCTTGCATTTTACAGCACAAACAGGACCATGAGCACAATAGCAGCTGTGGAAACCTTCCAGCGGGTTCCCGCCATGTTGAATATCTTGCACTACCTGATACCAAATTGCATAAAATAGCTCCAATCGGTATGGTTCAAAAGGAGGATTAAAGCATCAAAAATCAAGGTATAGAAATGAGGAATGACAAGATCTGACATACTGCACCAATAATTATGCTTTTAAAGGCCTGTAAATGCCATTATCATATTGCTACAGGTTGCTCTGACATGTAGAAATTTGTGGAACAATTTATAGCCCAATGTGCCACAAGTTGTAGTAAAATATCAATTGTATCTGCAACTGCAAATTGAGTAACAGGGCTGTAATTATTATGCGATCTGGCACCTCAGGCTGGACAGCCACAGCACAGCATGTGGTTACAGTGTGGCACGAGTGGCAGGTGTCGGTTACCTGCTGGTACTCCCAGCTGACAGGGACAAAGACGTTGTCCCTCATCTGCATGGAGAAGTCCAGCCGGGGCAGGGCGTGACATATTCTCACCCACAGCGAAGGGTTATAGCTGGGTACCGTAGTCATGGTAGCCATTTTCTGCTGCCACCAGTCCCCTCCTCCACCCTATAGGAGGCAAGAAAGAGGGGTCAGAATAACCAGGATGTGAAGAATGGAAGAGAGGAAAGAGGTTCAGGAGGGATGAAGGTCTTCCTGAGCACAAGGTGAAGCTGAGAGGAAAGAGAGGTTACTATTAATGTCTTCAAGCATCATTTGCAGGTGATAACTAGACTTCATGACAAACAATTGCCTGAGATGAGTAGAAAACTCGATCAGTCCAAAGCAGCTGTGATTCCAAGCTGTGACACAATCAGTCTCAGCATCCGAGATATTCTACTTTTTTTAAAGAAACGTATGTTTCTGGTGTTGCTTTTGCTTAAGGTGCCTCATCGTTTGTGTTGCTCTTAATTACCTCCTAACCATTGCTCTTATTGGTTTTTAATTGTTGCAGTTTTATTACACTTTTATAATTTTGTTGATTAGTTTTTAAGCTTTGCTAAAGATTTTTAAAATGTTACTATTTTGTTGGCAACTTTCCCTTTTTTACCTTTTATCTTTAAGTTTAAAACATTGTTTTGTTAGTTTCACTGGTCTATTGATCAAATTAAATGTTAAATAATTCCATTAATACATGATCAGGAGATCTTTCTGTGTTTTATAACATCTTAAACTGGTGGGATTAAATAAATGTGTACTTCCTCCCACTAGTTTTTTTGATCTGTAACAGTTGAAGCAATATTGAAATGCATTAGCTTTAATATGTATAGCATTTTTTCTCTTCTTTTCTTTGCTAAATAAACTTTGAATATTGTTTACATGATCGAAATAAATTAAGAAAAAAAAAAACTTAAAATATGTGGAGTTTTGTGACAAAAATATTTAGAGATGAAATCAAATTTTCTTAATTTTTTTGCCTAGTTGCAAAGAAAGAGATCTTTCATAGGGCCAACTGGCAGTTGTTTGGTTAGCCACAGACCACATGGGCATAAATTCGGTCAGCGCTGACTCCCTGGTTCAATATCTGGCAGACTAGACTTTCATGCATACTGACTCTCTTTCCTCACATTTATTTTGTCTCTCTCCACTTGTAATATTGAATAAAGTATAAAATACGATCAAAAAGCAAATACAATTAGATTTAAATGCACTGACTTAAAGAAATATAGATAACATTGTTATTTATGCCATTCCTTTCTCTAATATAATGAATAGTAGTATGTGACAAGCCTCTGCATGCAGGGAACGTATAGTTCGGGGTCTCTAAAGTGTGTTTTCTGGAGTACAAAGTAAAGAAAAACCGCAGACAAGGTACAGTGAAGGCTATGAAAGAGAAAAGGCTGCACAATTCTTGACCATCTCCCCCACTGTTCAGCGCATCTTACTAAAGCTGGTCAAGGGGAGGGGGTGAAAGTAGGGTAAATACAAAGGGCAAATCCGGTTAGCTAAAACACACACTGGAATACTCATTACAATAAAGGAGCAGAGATGGAACAGAGGGCAAGACAGAGTCTGGTAGGCTTCTGATACCGGCTGCCCAGATTAAGAGACCGTCAGAGCTTTACTGTTCGACAAAGGAGCATTTTTAGGCGGCAGGAGAGACAACCATTCACAACAACAGCACTGTCACTTAAATATAGAGGCTATACAGAGCAGCTCAATGCTGATATCACAGACCGATACAACTCTGCCTCTAATCACTATTCAATAACAAAAGAGACCCTGAACTGATGGCCTGTGTTGGATTTCTATGTTTTAAAGCCACTGTGATTTGTCCAGTAGCTTCAGCTAGCACAATGTTCTACTTAAGAGAGACTTTTTTCACTCTCCCTATTGAGTCACCCACACAGTGGCTCTGGTTCTTACAAGCCACTGCACATAACTGTACTAAATACTGTGCGTGATAAAAGTTTGGATTTTGCCACATGTCACATTCAAAGCCCGAACAGTTTGGCCATTCAGATTTTTGCGGCCCAGAACGAGTTAACGGCTCACCCACGGGGCAGACAGGGCTTCTCTAAGCCCATTACAATAAGCCTGTTCACCTTAATGGTTCCAGCAGCCCAACTGTCACAAATCAAATCACAGCCAACACTCCATTTCCCTTATTAAAACTGTGCTGAACATAATGGTTCACACACTGTGAGAACTACATCCATCCAACACAAATCAGCAGTGTAAACAGACTTCTGTAGTAAGTCATCCAGTATTACGTTTCCTACTGTACCATTTATCTTAAGTGTGTTTATTAGGTTATCTATATTGAAGCATGTCTATGAGATGCATTTATCAGACTGTGAGGGTAAAAGCTCTTTGAGATCCATAACAAGTAAAGGACTAATTCAACATCAAAGGAGAACCTGATGAGAAGTGGGTCAGCGTGGAAAAGCACTTCCTTTGACGAACAACAATGCAGTGAATGTCACTGTGAGGCCCATCAGTGGTAACAGAAGCAGAAAACCTCACATAAATGCCATTGCTGAATAGTTAATGGTAAAGAGATATGAGTCAATAGCCTGAGAGCGCAGCTATCTGGATCAATTCATGCACAAAATTAAGCCGGTCAGGGTGAGAGAAAGAGGAAATGCACAGTTATGATAGATGTCTGGTCAAAGTTCAGGTAGGATTCTGCTGCAACCCAAAAAGTAGAGGAACACCTAACGAGGCGCTGATGGAAGTTTAACGGGAAGGGGTGGGGGGTGGTTACAGTCCAGGAGGAGCTCCAGTTACTCAGCAGTTGTCATAGATAAAAACCCTCAAGTTGACATGATGTTTCCTGCCAGCTTGTTATTATGCCAGCTACCATTGCGTAACTGAAGGCAAATAAATGTGATTTTAGGCACAGTTGGTGGAGAGAAAAGATGAAAAAAGGAGAAGGAAAGAACACGAAAGACAATGAAAGAGATGGAGGAAAACCACAGATTCTCACCATGGCTCTGAGCTCTGAGAGATAACTAACTAACTAACTAAATAAATAAAAAGAAAACAAAGCAGGAGAACAAATGTGTTGTCTTCTGTCTGTGCAGAGCTCAGAAAACACAGATGATGTAGTCAGTTGGTTTATACAAGACTCCATGATGTCTGAATTTTTTTAAAAAAGGGCCATTTTGTGAGGCAGCTAATGGGAATAAGGCTGAAGCATCTTCTGTCAGCTGAATTTAGGATCATCTTTAGCACGAGGAAAATCATTCTGCACCTTTTCTTTTTTTTTATGAGGCTACATCTCTTTGAATCACAAGATATAAATAATGCTGTTGGCTTGCTGCTGGAACTATGCTCGTTTGCAGTCTGGGCTCATAAAACCTGTTATCGTTCACATAACAGCCTGTGCGTGGAGCTTCTTAAAACCAACCTTGATAACCAGAATTTATGAGACAACATTAAAAAAAAAAAACCTCTTGACACTTCATCAGCCAGAAGAAATTCAGTAACATCTCTGTATAGTTGAATCTCTCGCCCATGTAAAAGCCGAGGGACAGTCAAACCTCAAAATAAATTTCTACCTCACATCTATGTTCAAAATTAATGTTCAGCTGCAACAATGAACCTTCAAAGTCAGCTGACCGAAGGTAAGCGAGTGCAGCTCGTACTCAGAAAGTCAGTGCAAATCAAAGCTGTGATGTGTGCGAGGGGTCCAGCATGGCATGAAGTTGAGGGTGAGACAGTTTGTTCCCACTGATGACAGTAAATCATCCTGCAGATGGTGAAAATCATGAAAAAAGATAAGCTCCAAGTCATATGAAACTCCAATTAGGTGGAAAAAACATTGGATTTCCCTGAGAAACTGCAATAAAACTCATTACAGCATTTTCACATTACTCTGATAGGCAGCAGACCCATATTAAGTGTCATGGTTGGAAAAGATAAGCATGGATCTCCTTTGGCAACACAGTCTAATGGTGTCATGATCATCCATTAATCATATTTGCCAAGATAAGCGTGAGCCCAAATTGGGAAAACACTGTGATTTGGCGTAATGTACATTTTTAATTGGCCAATCTCTGCATGTACATCAGCAATTAAGCCAGTAATCGGCAAAGAGAGGGGTCAGTCTCTTACCTCTGTCGGTTGTGTTGGGAGGTTTCTCTCTCCTTCTGTCTCTTCTCTCTGCCGGCGTCCGTGAAATATTTAACCACTCAGAGAGGTATACTGCCAGCCATCACCGCCTGATGCTCTTGAGAAAACATCATCCTGAAAAAATGGCTTGGAGACATGCCAAAAATATGACAAAAAGCACAAAAATGAAGACGGCAATTCTGGTAGTTATTTAAATATTAAATGGCCGAGAAGTGTCTGGTCGTCTGATGACAGTAGAGAGGTGCTTGTGTTGATGGATGGGAGAGGATCTCTGAGTGAGCGCGAGTGAGTGAGAGTGGGAGAGAGTGAGATAGATGGAGAGAGGGAGAGAGAGAGAGAGAGAGAAAGGGGGATTAAGATTGAGGAGACACCCCTAAGGGACTCTTTATCGTTGCACTGTAGCCCTTCATAGCCTAACACCCGAGTGACTTCACAACACCGCAGTGACACGATATTACCCAAAGATAATTAATCTGTTAACGCGGATTAGCGGAGTCTAACCCCTCGCTGACTTCATAGCTGGGGCGCACTTCTAATGCCGACCACCACCAACATCAACCTGACCAATCTCTCTCCAGAGCACCAGACTGAACCCTGACCAGATTAACAAGAGAAAGAGTAAAAATGCAAAGCTGCCGGCCAACTGTGTGCACTAAACAAATCAGGAAAAAGAGATTTTTAGAAATCCACTCACACGCTGGATACACAATAGTGAACTCCTCTCTCAGTCTGATGAGGGCTAATGAGAGGAAGAGATGCACAGAAAAATGGGGGAAGAGAGGCACACTGAGAAGAAAACGGGGAGTGGGAGATGCAGAGAAAGGCAACATGAAATACTGAGTAGAAGAAAAAAAAAAAGTGGGTTCCCAGGGAGTGATGCTGAGAGAAAGAGGGAGGGAGCCAGAGATGGAGTGAACAATGAACAGAGAGGGGCAAAGCAGCATGCAATGGATTTGTAGGCAAAACCAGTTTTCAGCGGAGGCTGCAGGACAACATCAACAGTGATTCAGAGACTGGGAGGCAGCGGAGAATGTGCAACAACGTGACACAAGTGATGGGAGTGCACGGATGGAGATGTTCAGTTGGGTCGCGGGTGGGGGGGATTGGACTGAGAAAATGCAAATTGACGACATAATGTTGCAGCGAGAACGAGTTAAAAAAAAAAAAAAAAAAAAAAAAAGAGTACGGTGTTGTCTGCCACTGGAGTAAGGGGGGCAGAAGCAGGCGAGCAAAGAGGGAGGGGGCGGCGTTAGTTTTTCTGTGTCACTGAAAAAGAGTGGGGGAAGGGAGATAATGCAAGGGAGGGAGTGCAGACACGATTGAGAGCCAGAGAGCATACTCACTGACTCATATAGTCTATGTATAGTGTTTATGTATCTGGGAGGAAGTAGAAGGGGGAGCAGAAAGGGATGCATGTAAGATTTCAGCTCAGGGAGCGTTTCCACATCCTCGGCACCACAATGAAGGCATTTATAACGGCGCTGGCACATCACCACTCACACGACTTTAAAATAACCAATTCATTATTTAATCCACATGATAATCTAGTGGTCATAATCATTTGTAAAAAGAGTACAAAGGGATCATTCTGTTGGAGCGCAGTCCATGCAACATTCATATAAAACCCATTGTACAAGTCCCTGAATTATGAACAGCAATTATTCAGGCCTATAAAAAGAACACTTTATGTGTCCATAATCAGCTTCAAATTTATTGTCTGTGCAGTAGTAAAACAGTGTAAATTAAGCATGCTTACAGGTCAAAGTTAACCCCAATCATTAGGCCCATCAGATATAAAGTATAACAAGCATTTCTGCACCAAGAAAAACAGATGACCAATTAAAACATTCTTAAAGTTCTTCATAGAAATAAAAACAATATTGATATTATCAAACTCATGGTCCCGAGTCAATTAGACATAAATATTATTGAGCTCCAGCTCATGTTTGCACAAACAGTTCTTCATGGTTTTTACTGTCTCTACATAAAAAAGGCTCTCCAAGCAAAACATTATTTGGCTTATTGATTATTAAACAATTATGGATTCGTTTCTGGATTTTCCCCAAATATGATTAGCTGTAACAAATAAAACATCACAACCACTGAATTCACCAGTGAACCAGAATTTAAGCAGGCTGATGACACTGAGGACACTATAACATGAAAACTGTGCAGTAAAGATCCATGGCTAAAAGAACCGGAGCTAACATTTTTAAAATGGACTGCTGCTCTAAAAACTTCAGCACCTTAAGCAGTTTTTTTTTTAAATTGTGGATTAATTATTTATATGTTGTATTGTAGCCAGGATGTTGTTTTAAGCTTTAGTGATGTTTACAGCCCATCCCCGCCCTTTTCTTTCCTCTATATCTCATCTAGAAATATGAAACATGAGATTTAGTACCTTAACACAGCGGTCCCCAACCCCCGGGCCTCGGACCGGTACCGGTCCGTGAGTCGTTTGGTACCGGGCCTTGGTACCGGGCCGCGAGAGTTGAGGCTCAGGTATGAAATGTATGGTTTTGAGGGTTTTTAATCGGTTTTCAGCGTTATTTTGTTATCGTTTTTATCGTTAACTCGGTTTTCCTGGGTCTTTTCACGTGTGTTATGAATAAATCTTCTTTTTTTCGGTACCGGTACTAGTTTTATTTTGTTGTATTTATCCGCGACACCTTAAAGGCGTGGCTTATTGCACCCAGTAATGTCTGCAAATCAGACTTCTTTATCATCGAAGTGTTACCGTGCACACCCTCTCATAAAAACCGTCTACTTTAGAGCCGCCCATGGCACAAAGGTGTAAGGTGTTAACTGGCAGACGCCCAAAGTTTAAGCCCTTCCCCACCCTCAGGTCCCCCACACCTTCAAATATCCTCTCGGCCTCCCTGTCCAGTACCCTGGCCAGGCTGAGGTGGTAGCGTGGGTTGTAGGAGTCCCTGTGAAGAAAACCCTCTTTCCTGTAGGCCTCCTGCAGACCGCTGTTGAGCTGCTGTAGGTGGAGCTGAGGCTGAGGACTCACGTACAGCACCTTCCCATTGAAATGTTTCAGCTTCACAGGAAAGGTCACAGCTACCGGCGGGTTTCGGTCCAGTTGTGCAAACCGTTGGAGGATCTCCCCAGCAGCCGCCACCTCAGCGGGGCTGTGCAGCACCAGGAGGCACAGGGTGACGTGAAGGCTGGAGGCGGTTTGCCAGTGAGGAGCAGAGGAAGGTATGAGGGAGGTGAGCTCCTTCTGCAACTGCTGGAAACAGGAGAGGATGGCAGGAGTGTTGGCCCGGAAGGTGATGAAGTGTGTGGGTCTCTTCTTAGGGGGGCGACCACCACGCTTCTCTTCTCTCTGCTCCAGAGGTACAGATGGATTCTTGCTAACTTGTTGGGCTGCAGGATAACTCTGTAGTAGAAAGGGAACATTCAAATAACATAACATACAGTGTAAAAGCAAGATTTCACGGTGAGATGTGCTGTACTCACTATACAGTCTTCATGGCCTTCCCAGCTTTCCTCCCATTCTGGCAGAATCTCCCCCTCACCCTCCTCTTTTACACCCGGTGCCTCCTCTTCGGTTGAGGAACTCTGATCTGCTGAAACCTGATGTCTGGAATCAAAGCAGGTGAGCAAAATCAATAAAGAGCCAGCTGTAAACACACATTTTGAAAAATCCATTCTCTAACTTCTAATTGCAAGTTCTTTTCATTCTCTTACAGCTTGTTACATACCTAACATGTGTCACAAAAGCCTGAATGAGGTTGTTATTTGAGGAAGGCAAGCTATAACTTGAGTGCATTTCTCAGCAGGGATAGCTCAGTAGGTAGAGTGGTGGCCCCATGATCGGAAGGTCGGGGGTTCGACTCCACTGAACGGCTACCCTGAGGTACCGCTGAGCAAGGTACCGTCCCTACACACTGCTCCCCGGGCGCTGCATTGGTGGCTGCCCACTGCTTCACTGGGTAAATGGGTTAAATGCAGAGGAACTATTTCCCTATGGGGACTAACACACACACACACACACAGCTTTTCTCTTATTCTCGTCTTCCTGATGCAGAGGTGTGAGTGAAAGAGATGTGGGTGGAGGTCCTCAGTAACATGCCATTTGAATGCTCCAATCAGAAACGGTCTGATTTAAATTTCTTACTATAATATACCCCCACCCTTATATTCTGCCTCAAATCACTGATGCTGAAGATCCTCAAGCATCTTTCTCATTTTAAGTGTTTTAACATTTAGCACAAAGTGATTTGGGAAAACAATGTGTAGATGCTAACAATGATTTTGGGGGGGGGGTTCTTTTACTTAAGATCTGTTCTGAGTTATATTTAAACGAGCAACACGAACACCAGACCTATCTGCAGCCTCCTCCACAACACATGGTCCTCGTGACTCCTGTTGTTCCTGAGAAGTGTTTCCTGTACACTCTGGTGGTGGTGGTGGTGCAGACTCAGGGGTGTGAATATTTGTCTCATTCGGCTTCTCTTCCTCTGCAGGTGGCTGCTCGTTAGTTGTTTCAAGCGCTGCTGTATTTTCTTCTAAAACAAAACGTAACATTCAGTCATCTTGCAGAATGCATGTGGTCACATGTAAGGTCTGGCAGCACCAAAGCTGCTTCTCCTACCTCTTACTTCCTCTTCCCCTCCAAAGGGGGGAGCCAGAGATTGACCTGTGGAACCGAAAACTCGGTCAGTCCTGGTGTGGCGGTCCCAGACACGGTGCCCTCTGTAAGTGAAGTACTGGATCCTGTGTCTGGGCAGGGCCAGCTCAACAGTGTAATCACAGTCACATGGGTTGGTCTCCCAGTTGAAGTCACAGAAGGGGCGCTCCAGCACGCCGAGGAATCGATCCACATAGCCCACTACAAATTCTGATGCATCCACCGATGGGTCCCACAGGATCCGGGAGATCACTTCATCTGCTGTGCGCATACGAGGCTTTTTGTTCACCTCTGCTGAAGAGAAACAGTTAAAAAAAAGTGAACGGACAAGTTCCAAGAGTATAAAGCGTAATTGGTCTCATGGAAGTATGATCTCACAGAAAGTTAAATAAATGCGGAGTCACCTCTTCTCTCGTTGTGTTTTGGCTTTGGCACTTTATTCACACTGCCCTTCTTGTTCTTGTGTTTTTCTTCTTCCTGTTTTTCATCCACACCAGGACACAGAGCCCCTGAATCATCCTGTAATGGGTCACTAAGAAAGAGAGCGGCAGTGGAAAAAATGCAGAGACAAGGAGATTGAGACAGAAATTTCATCAGTGAGAGTATTCATCATATCTAGCCAACTGTCCTGCAGATAAAAAAAAAAAAAATGCAGACAAAAGGTCATTCCAAAGATATTTACATCCATGTCTCTCTGTCTCCAAACCAAGCTTCTAACATCTGTGATCTGAAGATAAACAGCAGCTATTCTACAATAATTTCCAAAGTCTTTTGTGTTAATTTTGAAAATAAATCCACAAGATGCCAAGAAATGATCTGGAAAAAACTATAAATCCTCATTTGTGCTTCTGATGACTTTTCTGAATAAAGTAAGGAGAGCAAACCTGTGAGCTAAACGGCATCTGAGGCCAAAATGACATTTTCCTATCCGGAAAAACTGGCACACTTTGGCTCCATCCTTGCAACATTCTGCTGACTCTGACAGACAGGGCACCAGAGGGAGAGACAGAACAAAAGGTTAAAAATAAAAAGAGCCAACGTTTAATAACACTGAACAGAAGTCATGCAGCATTTCATCCTTTCTTCTGCATTCAAACTATGTCAGAAAAAAACAATGTAATGGCAGCAGAGATCAACAGGTTTTGTTTAAAGCAGTCCCAAGGCATGTTACATCTTTTATGGTCACTCGTAATTTTAGGTACCCGTCTTTGCTACAATAAGGCAGTACTCAAAATAATGTTTTTCGCCATTGGACCACTAGAACCGTAGAGCTGACTTTTACCCAGGCCCCTTGTTCATTTTCACAGGCCAAAAAAGTCAATGTGAGAAACTTGTAATCTTCTGCTAAGATTGCTGCATAATTTATTAGCATAACTGACTTAGATTTATATTATGAATCTATTTTATTTATTTATTTTATTTTTAAATTGTAGCTGTAAAAATGCTGTGCCCCTCTTTAGATCTCTAAAAAAAAAAAGAGTGTGGCTGGTGTCAGTCTGCAAGTTCACAAGAATTCTGCCAAATTTAGACAGACACCTTTCATTTTAGCTTCTTCCTGATTCAGTTGTGCTTTCTCTTTGCAAAACAAGCCGATCCACAGAGGTGATGGTGTTTTAAAGTTAAAACAAGTGAGTTTCATAAGAAACAACATCACTACCCAAATGTACTTCCTTGCTGACCCTGTGTGACTGGGTCATGGGCTACGCTGAATCCTACAAAAAGTCCAACTTCCAAAAACTGCGAGTTCTAAGATTGTATTTCTTCACATTGATCCCAGCTGTAAAACAGAGGAAATTTACACCCTGTTAGTTTATAGTAGTTTTCACTATCAGTGAAACTATCTTCATCTATTAGACTGTAGTCGCTGTTAAGTTAAAGTGTTCAGCAAAGCGATATGATTGATAAATGAACAATATCAGATCACACATGTGCTACTTATACCATACTTTCAGAAGATGTAGTATGTTTCTACTTAGAACAAAATCCATGAAAAATTTGTAAAATTATGTGGTGTAATTGTAACCATAGAAAACAAATGAGCCACTTTGGCCTCTGGTAAAATTACAAGTTTTAAGTTCATTCTTAAAGTAAAATGGAAGAAAGAAATCTGAGATCCTGATGAAGTACCACAGGGCTTTTACTGTATATGATTATCCTTGCACCACATAATACTGAGCAAGTTCTCTTGGATTTTGTTTTTTCTACTGCTACCACTGATGAGCACCTGTCAGATCAGCCATGAGAGCTGTGCAGTACTTTTCTTTCTGATTTTTGTTCATGTAGATTTTCACCGTTTGCTTCTGCGTGTGTTTACATTTTGGCTGATGCCTTATATGAGCTTCCGCATCAATCTGTGTCACTCACACAGACATCTGGAAAAAGGATTCCTTATCGTCTGTCCATTTATTAGAAAACCCTCTTATCATTCCCGTTACCATGCTGTGTCATAAATAAATGAGTGAGAAAGAGGCATGGAGAAAATGATGTGTACAGTCCATCTCCAGTCCACTTCCACTGAGTATTATCATATGACAGGTGGCAGTGACTCAACTCAGAGGACTCAAATGTCAGCCAAGTATGCTGTACATGACGAAGTTGCCTTTACACCCAAATAACACGCATCCTGCAATACTATTTAGAGACAGGAGAAATGGACGTGACTCATGACACAAATACTTTACTTATTAGCTCTGAGTTATTTATTAGAAAGGGAGATGGTTGTCTGGATCAGCCACAAGTTTTGGGAGAGTTTTCAACTCTCTTAAATTGAATGCCTATAAGTAAATGTCTAAGCATAAAATTAAACATTACAACTTTGAAATTCTTTAGTATAAATAAAGTTAATCCACAGATTAGTCCGCTGAGTTCCGAGTGGGAGCAGAAGCGGGCAGATCAGAGTCAGTCAATCCTGAAACATTTCCAGCTAAGCAGAGTGGCCCAGCAGGACGTGAAAAATGTAGGAAACAGTTCAATACAGTACTGGACTCCATCCTTCAGCCCCCCTTCTGATGATAAGAGGATCCGGCCACGCGATTACAAAACTAAGACCTGGCCAGAACTCACACCACAGGCTGAACAATATGATTTATAAGTGGATTACTAGGAAAATAATAAGCTGGTGTAATCATATGAGTCAACCAGCAGGGTTTTACTGTACATGTCTAATAACAAGATGTGTTTCAAACCACCTTAGAAGCTTTCACAGACTCACTTTAGATTACATATTATAGTAAATGTGCGAAACTGATTTACCTCCTTTGGCTTTTGGGGTGTCTTTGCCACTCTGAGAGTCAGCGGGGACCCCTGCCTGTGGACTCGGTGTGTCAGTCGGGTCGGTGGGGGGAACTCCTGATCCACCTGAAGCCATCCTAAGATCTGAGATTTAAAAGTCAGAAAAATCTGCCGTGTCACTCACTGTGTGCAAGTTATCTCTTTGTTGACTACTTAAGAGTGACACACCTATAAAAATTTCATGTTTTAATGCGGAAGTGACGGATTAACGTTGTACAGTGTTAAAAGAAAAGCTAATAAACCAGCTAGTCTGCTAAGATAGCATAATCAAACCATATATACGCTTATAAATCAACCGGAACATACCTTTTAGTACACAAACCTTCAATGAAAACAGTTCCGACTTTTTTTTATTGCCCTTTAACCCCATGTTTGTTATACCAGATTGGGTTATGGGTAATGTAGTTCCACTTTTTCGTTTGCCGAGGAATGGCTCGTTTGTCGTACATAAAGCCTGATATTGGAACACAGAAAAGTCGAAAAACTCTTAAATATGTTCGCGTGCTTTCGCGTCACTGGTAAAGCATTAAAGATGTTTTTGATTCGACGGATAAAACTGAGAAAATGAGCAGCAGTTGGCAGCCACGCGTCACTTGTGCCGGAGCGCGTGACTCTGCATCATGTGACGAGGTCTGTTTTTGTTGCCTGCTGACAGCTACACAAAGGACAAAAAAGTGTAGAAAGCCTCAATTAAAATGTTAGGAACGATGGCTTTTTAAAATACAGGCTCGATGAAGATTTAATTTTGTTTCACGGCGCTGTTATTTTTTTAACGGCACGGCTTTTTGAACACTACGTCCAATGAATACCTCTTTGTGAAGTGTCACCAGTCATTTGTTGAACGTGGTTCTGCACTGAAGGTAAGACCGTCTCATACTGCCACTTGTACCCGTATTTTAACCCCAGTGTAATCTGGTAACGTCAGTGATTAACCAGAACTAGATGTAGGTGTCCTGATCTAAATCAGACATCTTTAGCACAGTAAACATATGAAAACTTGTCTTGTTCTTTCAGATGAATGCTCTGGTGGCTCTCTGTCACTTCTGTGAGCTCCATGGCCCTCGAACCCTGTTCTGCACTGAGGCACTACACCCGCCTTCCCCATCCCCTTCATCCCAGGTAGGTGCCCAAATGCCAGGGGACCGAGATGGTGACCGTGATGGTGAAGGTCTAACCATGAAGGCCAACAGTTCAGCCACACAGAAAGAAATGTGTGAGGTGAGTAGAAGGGGCCTGACTGTGACTTTATCAGATGCTTGGATCCCTCGCTTTATTTGTTCCTTCATTAATTTTCAGCCTTAAAGTACTGATTTCCTTTTTTCTTTGTCTCGTAGGGTTGCCGATCCTTGCCTGCATCTCACCCGGGCTTTGTTAGCATTGATGATGAAACAGGCATCCGCTTCCTTAGTCACCAGCACCCCAGACAGCCCCAGCTTTTCAGCGTGGTCCGACAGGCTTGCGTACGCAGTCTCAGCTGTGAGGTAATTAGTGACATGTTTATGTGGGTGTTGTCTGTGGGCTTTAATCGGCTGATTACTGATATACTTCGTTGTGTTTTCTGTTTGTTTTGGTGTCAGGTGTGTCCCGGACGTGAAGGGCCCATTTTTTTTGGAGACGAGCAACATGGATTTGTGTTCTCACACACCTTCTTTATCAAAGACAGTCTCGCTAGAGGCTTCCAGCGTTGGTACAGTATTGTTATGGTAGCCATGGACAGAATCTACCTTATAAACTCCTGGCCTTTCCTGCTGCGTCACCTGAAGCTTACTATACAGAGTCTGCAGAGCACAGCTCTAAAGGTAGAGCACGTATATAAACATAATAAACTCAGCAGACTTATTAGTGCTTCTGATGTCTTTGGACTGTCCTTTCCATTAGGTGTTTGACAATGAACAGGGAGTTTGTCCCCAGCGAGCTGTGAGGATGAACAGTGCATTTTCACCTGCAGTTTTTCCACACCAAAGGAGCGGCAATGCAGCCCGATCGCTGACTTCGCTCACCCAGCATCCTAACCTCTGGGCCAGCCTGCACTCCTCCTTTAGCTGGTGAGTCATTAGGTTCAAAGAAACTGTTCTTCTTTTTCCAGTCAGTCTCTCACCCGGCTAATGAGTGGTCTCACCTCACTTCCAGGTTACTTAAAGCTTGTGGTAGCCGTCTGACGGAGAAGCTCCTGGAAGGAGCCCCCACCGAGGACACTCTGGTGCTCATAGAGAGACAAACGGGTAGATGCATTGACCTCGATTAAGAGGCGTGATATTTATTTATGCATATACAGTTGTGATCAGAAGTTTGCATACACTCATCATGAACATGAATCTCATAGTAATTTTGGGCTTTAAATGATTCGTTTGAACTGTTATTTTTTCCACAGTGGAATGACATCTTTAATGACTTTAAAAAGCAAGAACTGAATGTACAAGATTGAATTTATTTGGGATTTTCTCGAATCCACACAGTGTCAAAAGTATACATACAGACTCAAATATATACATACACTCCCTCTAAAATTTGGTTTAATGTTCCTTAGGAAGTTGCACCTTAATTGCTCAATAAGTATCTGGCATATTTTGGGGGCTGGGTAGTTGACCCATCTTCTTGGCAGAGTTCATTTAGATTTGTTGGTTTGTTGAATCAGCTCAGCTTATAAGCATAGTCCACAGATTTTCTGAGTGAGGTCAGGGCTTTGGGAAGGTCATTTCAGATGCTTAGTGTTAGCCTGCTTTATCCCTTCCAAAACCAGGTTTGATGTGTTTATCCTGTGGGAATACCAACTGTGTGGAGTTAGTCATCCTTCTTCATTATCCTATCCACTTTGTACAACTTATTATTTGACTGTCAGTCAAAAGGTCTTACAGCACAATGCTTGACATTTCAAGGCAGACTTGAGCCTTGGTGCTTCCTGGCTCAAGTCTTCCAGTATCAACTGACGGTGACAGTATGGGTCTTCTTACAGAACCTGGTAAAGTGGTGACATATCTGAATAATTTGTACTTGCGTACAATGGTTTTAACTGATAACCTTCGAATCTGTGTATTTTCTGATCTGTTGGTTAGAATGGATCCAAGAGACCGTCCCAGCTTGTGTAAATCTGCAGTTCTTCTTCTTAGATCTTCCCTGAGTTCCTTTGACTTTCCCATTGTTCTGAGTAGTGGTTCATCCAATGAGTGCTGTCAAACAAATCTCTTTATGCTGGCAACGAGAGAAAATTAATAGGGCTTGGCAAGTAAAGACTTTGTAGAACCTTCAGCGCAACAGTGAATAGCCAAATAAGAATTGGGTGCACCAGTTATAGCCAAACTGGTGCACCCAATTCTTATTTTTTAAAGTCATTAAAGATGTTGGCTGTGCAATTATTCTACCCTGGAACATGAACTGTGTTCCAGTGCAGAAGGATAATCTAACCAGCAAATTCTTGTGGTTCTCTGAGGTCCCACAGGTGGGGCTCAGACAACCAGTTGAAAAATATGAAGTTGAAAAAAATGCATTTAAAAGGAAAATAGGCGAAAAGGAGATTTCTGATGTAAATTGCTGAAGCTTTTAAACAAAATTCAACGTGCATCTTTTTTTCTTGTTGATGATTGGTTTAAAAAAATGTGCAGTGTCACCTTGACTCAGCTTCTGAAGTGGAACGTGTGTGAAAAAGTTTAAAAACCACTTCTTTTAGATGTGGTAAGGTTCATTTTGTTCCTAAATTAACCTAAACTCATGACAGCATGTCATTAGTTTGAACAACATGCTTATGGTTGTTATCATCTGACTGAGAAAGCTCTGGTGAAAGTGTGAATCACCAGACAAGTCTGTGGAGAGACGCCAGAAAAACAGTGATTCACTAAAGCATCCCAACTTTCCAGAGAGTTTACACAATTCCAGTCAGTATTCAGTAATATCATGTACAAAAAAAGAAACCCAACATTTACAGTGAAACTTTCTCTGACAGTATTAGCTCTGTAATTTTAAATCCTATTCTGGGTCATTTGACCAAGAATCTGTTCATTTATACACCAAATGGACACTCATTACATAGACTTTGCTAGGAGATGGTTGAGTCCTGTTTTACCTTTAGAAGTGCTTTAATTATTTGTGACAAAGATTCATCAAGGTGCTGGAATCATTCCTCAGAGATTTTGGTTCATAATGACATGACAACATCACACAGTATCTTCAGATTTATGACAATGCATTTATAACAATAAGTAAACAATACCGATCTTAGCTGTGGCAATTAAATGGTTCTTTATTGGTACTAAGAATCCAAAAAATGTGGGCCAAACCACAAGCAGCTGCCTGAACTGTTGATGAAAGACAGGATGGATTCATGTTATTTATTCTGACCCTACTATCTGAATATTGCAGCGGAAAGTGAGACTCATCACTAGGCAGTATTTTTCCAAGTTTCCAATTGGAAGTTGTCCAGTTTTGGTGATTCTCCTCTGATGTCAACAAGGCATTTTCACCTAGAGAACTGCTCCTTACTGTATATTTTCTTTTCTCTTTTTTTTTTCTTTTTTCTTTACTGGGTATTTTCTTCTTTTTTTTCCATTCTCTGTAAACTCTGTGTGGTTGTGTGGGAACATCAGCAGTTTCTGAACTGCTAAGATCAGGCCACAGCCCACCATGCAACATTGAAAGTCTCATAAATCACCTTTCTTCCCCATTATGATGATCACTTTAAACGTCAGCAGGTCATGTTGACCATGACTACATGAATAAATGAACAGGGTTGCTATCATGTGAGTTGGCCGGATATTTGTGTTACCAAGTAGTTGAAACACTGTACTTAGTAATGTGGTCGCTATGCACTGCAGGTCATAGGTGTTACTAACAGAGTCTGTTTTTTTTGTTTTGGAAACAGTGGGTAGCTATCCTCATGTGTGCACTATGATGATAGTTGTGTAGGTATGACTCGTGTGGTGTATGAACCGCCGTTTATCACAGTTTCCTACGGAAATTCCCCACATTTGTAATGAACCTTTGCTTGAAAGCATTTGCTTTTTCTGTTTTTTAATGTCATGTGTTTTAAAGAGCAAGAGGAGGAAATGAGCTGCTGGGAGGGAGCAGAAGGAGGTGCTTCAAAGACGCAGAGACACCTGTCAGAGACCGAGCTGGCCCACAACTTCCTGAGCGATGATACAAAACTGGATGAATTACCTGGTCCAAAATTTAGGTCACTGAGGCATTTGAGACAGGTGAACTTAAGCACATTTGTAGTTTGCTAATGTATACCCAACTTAATCATGAACAGCGATAGAAAACTGAGATTGAATAAAGAAAAATACGTGTTTTTACAATCATTTATATGGTAAAGTGATGCATATTGGTTAAAAAAATAGCTCATACACTATGTCTGTGAGCTGTTGCTTGGTAAACATTGTGGTTCGTTCGGCAGGTCCTCGGGGCTCCTGACTTTCGACAGCTAGCCTGGCACGTGCTCATGGGAAATCAGGTCATATGGAGAGGTGCAGATCCAGTTCTCATCCAGTCAGCTTTTACAGTGCTAAAGGTACTCTGCTCCAGTGGTGTGGCCTTTGTAGATAGAGCGTTGTATTATAATATGGGTAAACATGAACTTTTGGGGCAGGGGAGCGCACCTACTATTTGTGTGAGGGTGTAATGCTGTTGTTATTGCACAGTTTTGACCTTTTCTTTTGCGACTACATGCTCTCCTGGGGTTTTCTTTGTGGTTATTTTTCATTTGAATACTTGAAAGATAAATTTTTAATGTTATCAGTATATAATTTTAAGACAAGTTCATACTGTAATGTTTGTGTTACTTTACCACAGTTCTTTAGTAGTTGTCAGAAAAGCATCACTTATAGCATTAATGAGTAAGCAGAGACAGCGAGGCTGTGTGAATGTTAGCCAGATCAAACAGTGTATCATCACGGCCATTAACTCACTTCTCTATTTTCCCATTAGTCTTTGCTCCCGGTAGGCTGTGTGCGCTCCGTGCCATACAGCTCTCAGTACGAGGAGGCCTACAAGTGCAACTTTCTGGGTCTCTGCCCCGATGTGCCTATTCCAGCTCACGTCAGCTCCTCAGGTGCAAGAAGCTCTTTGAGATTTGTAGATCGCTGTGTGAGATTCTCTGTCAAAAACTGTAGATGTGTATTTGCAGATTAAACTGTAATAATTTTGCTTCGATTTGCTCTTCAGAGTTTACAGTGCTCGTGGACGTCACCTCAGAGAGAAGCTGTCACATCCCAGCTGTAAGAGAAGACGACATCAGCTCGCTTTATCAGTTCACCATCACCAGTGCCAACACACAACCTATAGACAGGGGTGAGTACATCAGTCTTGATTTAATTTGCTGCATGTTTGTTGCCTCTGTTAGCGTTACACAATTTACAGTCTGGGAACCCATCGGCTTGTCTGCTGATTAATCCTCTGAGGCCAAAGGTTTTTTTCACGGCTTCCTGTGTAGTCGGCGTTTTTCTGTTCGTTGCTTTCTTTCTGTGCTTTTTGCTCATTCTTTACAAAAAGTCAGGTAAATTAAAAGACCGATAATAAAAAGCTTCATTTTCTACGGCAGCCGATGTTTTCAGGTTTCCATCTTGACAAATGCCATCCTTCCTTTGCTCTTCACACAGAAAGCTTACAGCCATGTAACCCCAGCCTGCTCTAGCCTAATTGATCGATACCACATGGACTAAAAGCAGATTACAAATAGACGTCTTTATATGTAGAATCTATTTATAGAGATTACAAATTTACATTTATCATCATCTGACTCTGTATCAGTGAAAAGGACAGATTTTTTTCCCCTCCTGATTCATTAACCCTTGTTTAAGTCAGAGCAGCTGTTAAAGTGAAAGTAGAAAAATGCTCAAGCACAGCAAGAGCATTAAGGAATCCATTAAAAAAAATGAAGAATTTGCATCGAAAACAGAAACTAGTTGTTTCCCACAGAATATATATCAGAGAATCCATCTCACACGTCTTCAGACTTTGTGCCAGCAGACAAACCAAACTGGTTCTGGGCAAATCAGAGCTCTGTGATGAACTTAGAGTCAGAAGGTCACGGCTACAGGTGTGTTTTAGGTTTTACAGGTGCACCGAACATCGTTTTTTACAGCAATTCCTACTAATAAATTCCTATTAATTCAGTAAAACGTAAATGAAAAAAGTTCCCATTAATCACTATCTATTATAGAAATTTCTAGCCTTTTTTTCTTAACACTAGATTCCTTTACAAAAATAGGGCCCCATTACTTGATCATGTCATAAAACTTATACCAACATATACCAGGATTAAACGTGAAGTTAAACTTCTTCGCGCTGACAGAGAGGGGAGTTTAAGATCAAAGTAGGCTGTATGTCGCCCGCATTGTGAAACGAGTTTGACACCCCTCCTTTAAAGGGTTCTGACTATATAGGAACACACACACACACAGCAGAATACACAAAAGCAACAAACATACCAGCATACCTGAGAAAGGGTCAAAAACTAAATCCAAATTATAAACTTCAAAGCTACAGAAACCTAAAACATGAGAATGAGTAACCGTTCGAGTAAACAGCAAAACATTTGCTGCGTAGCTGGTTGCAGCGACTGCTTGCAAGCTCATAAAGCTACTCAGACCACGGCCTGTTTTTCCTTTTCGCGCTCTCTGCATCCTGTGGTTCGTCAGTCTGATTTGTTGACGTTTTCTCACAGCAGACGGTTATACACAAATAGTTCAACCAATCACCTACTAAGAGTTTTTAATTTTTTTTGCTTGACTCTTTTTTTTTTTTTTTTTTTTTCCTCAACTTTCCCACATGGTTCTTCCACTGACTAAATCTTTGTCCTCTTTCTCCAGGTCCAGCATTACTGAACAAGCTGGAGGTCGCTCTGTGCAATGAGAACCTGTCGGTGGATGTTGTGTCTCACTGCCTGCTGTGTTTGAAGGAGGAGTGGATGAAGTGAGTAAAGCTCCTTTATGCCACGTTCCAGATACTTCAGAACTCTGATGTCGGAACAGCGCATTTTACAAAAAGCCAGCAAAAACAGAATTTGTTTAGGTTCTCATTAAGGTAGAGCCATTCAGGGAGAAACAGGGAAAAACACATTAATGGATAGAGCTCGATCACTGCTCACTATTTAATGAGTCAAAAACACACAACACTTGCAGTACAGATTAAAAGTTTATAATTTTACTGTTGTTTACATTCAGTACTGCCATCTTGGATTGCTAACTTAGGATATTTCCAAGTGGGAAGTCTTATTGAGAGGGCGTTCCACACAAAGATTCCCACCGGAAACTTGGTGTTTCCGAATTCTGTCTTCTTCAGGAAGGCATAATTAGTCTTAAGTGTGATCTATTTGTTTTTTCAGTAAAGTCAAAGTGCTGTTCAAGTTCTCCAAAGTGGACGGTCGAGGAAGAGAGGACACGCAGAAGGTTCTGGCACTCCTCGGTGCTACGGGGCCCGGGGAAGAGGACAACGTCAGGCTGCTCAAGTACTGGATGACTGGACTTAGCAAAACATACAAGAGCCATTTAATGACAGCTGTCCGAGGAGGGGAGAGGAGCCCCAGCCAGTGACAAAGAAGAGGAGGAGGAGGAGATTAGGATAAAGAAAGGGGAGCTGAAATGAGGGGGAATGCCATTTCTTTGACGTTCCCCTTGTTTTGTTTTGTTTTCTTTTATTAATTTGTTTAGTTTTGGGGGGTTTTCTTACCCACATTCTTGTCATTTAATGACAGGACTGTGAATGGATGACACAAAGGGTTTCGCTCGTCAATTATGGTTGTTTTCAGTAACTGTTGTGTATCTAACGATGATGATTATTTTGCTCACTAAACAAGTAGAATCAGTTTGGATAATGCATGAGGGCTTTTATTTGTCAAAGGGAACTCTTATAGGAGACCTTTTTATACAGATATGTAAAGCTTAGCTTATTACAAAAAAAGACTTTGCACTTTGTTTACTCCTGCTGATGTTTTAAAATAAAATAAAACCAATGTAAACTTTGAGCCTGACATCCTTTCTCGACCCATGGTTGGCTCCACCTTGTGGTGAATAGAAAGAAAATGGGAGGGAAAGTGAAGCGGAGGTGGAGACCTTTTGTTTCTCCATCACCTCCCACTCGTTTGAAGGTCTTCCTGCGAGCAAGCTTTAAGTGGTGTAAGACAGCACTTTTAAAGAAAAAATTTTCCCCCAAGTCCTGAAACATACAAAAAGTGTTGCCTAACAAGGACCCGGGACAGATGACCACATCGGCAGGATTTGGGGTTTTTAATGAACCAGTCACTCTGATCTGCTTTTGTTTTTTCCATGCCAGTTATATGAGCCTGTTGATGTGCTGAAGCTCGCAGACTTTACTCAGTAAAATGTGGCTTTATTTAAGTTGGAGGATGTTTTTGAAAAAAAATTTCATGACCCCAAAATTTTAAGTTTCAAACTTGTGTTTTAGTCCTAATTATGAAGGAAAAAGTGAGTTTGCATATATTGGAGTGACTAGGTTTTTTTTCCTATTTAAAGGAATGCACTTCTTTTGTTTTTATTAAATCTGGATTTCATTTGTTGAGTTAGGCTCCGACATGTGTGGACTTCATCTGCAGCAGCTTCACAAATTTTCTGCGTATTTACTTCCCTCTGAATTTTAAATGCAGTATGAACCAGGAAGACGGCACTCTGACTAGATATTTATATCAATCATTATAAACGTAGCATAAGTAAAGAGGTTTTGATTTAGTCATGCCTTGGGGAATATGGAGCCCTCGCTTGCTGCGGCTGTCTGGTTTCCTTTTCCTGTCAGTAGAGATACCTCTCTGGGAAATTTTCCTCTGTCGTTTGGCTTATGATCCAACAAACATGAAGAATAACGACTTCCTTCCTTTCATCATTAATCAACTCCTGTTGACATCTGACTGATATCCCAAACCAACGTGATGCTTTGCGTAACCTGAGGCCACAAAACAACACTTTACAGACAGGATGATGACAGCTGTGCACAGCTATCATCACAATCATACCATACAACTCTGTAAAGCCAATTTTAACATTAATGACTAAAGAAAGCAGTCATGTTGGGATGACTTGCATCTTCTGGCAATTCAGTGTTGCAATCTTTCTCGTTAGCTCTTCGAGGAATGTAATGAATGTGATCCTTATTTCTAAAAGAAACTGACTGTTAATGAATGACTTAATGGGATGATACTGCGCACTGACTTACGGGACAGCGACTGACAGAATCAACAGGCAGAGAGGTGTGGGGAAGAATCCAAATGAAAAACATATGCTCTGACTGCATAACTAAGCCTCTTCGGCCCTGGTTGGGAGCGGGAGGATGGGGGTGGGAGCGGGAGGATGGGGGTGGGGGGGTGTTGGGGAATGTGGGAAGCAGAAGGGAGGGAGACGGGTCAGTCAATAGTGAGGTAAAACGTGTGCCTGTGGGAGTGGCCGACGCATAAAGGGAGAATTGAGCGGAGCACTTTCACTTTGAGCTGTGCCTGTGTCTGAGTAGGATACAGAGGGATAGGGAGAAATTCAGGGGAAGAGGTCAGCTCTGGCACTTTATTCATTAACCACTTTTAAGGGACAGAGACAGAGTGGCCAGGAAAATTCTAGGTCAGTAGTGAGAAAGGGAAAGGAGAAAAGATTTAGAAAGGGAAATAGAAAAACAAGGCTTTCAAAGTGAAAGGCTGCAGCCACCCTGGCTTCAAGTGGGAAAACCCAAAGTGAGAGAGCATGTCGATGTGAGGTGACAAGTGGGGCATGTGCATGGAAAGTACCAAAGGACCCTAAGTAAAGAGAAGGGGATGATCTGAGGGATGTGAACAGGAAGACTAAATATCAAGCAGTGAAGAAGAAGAGACAGAAGCCTGCTCTTTCAAAGACCTGTAAAAAAACCACAGGAGGAAGCTTCGCCTTTTACAGAGTGACAGTGAAGCTTGCCTGCAGAGTCACTGCTGTCAACAAGAGAAATGGACATGCAGTCAAGATAAAACGATGACACTGCGAGGTGAGAAACTATTATTTTCATGTTAAATTTTTGTCTGTTTTTCACCCTTTTTAAATGTCTGTGGGATTATAGTGAAACAGCAGTCCTGGTTAATGCATAGTGAGATTTAAATGGTGAATCAAAGTTGGTTTTTTTGCGCCACTTTGAAACATCACAGCCATTTCTGGTGCCCTAATTAAATTAGAGATGTTGCAATCGTAGCCCAGTGTCTCCTGCTGTTTTCTTTTTTTAAAAAAAAGAAAGAAATGGCTAATTTACACAGGAAATGATGTCATGTTCTTTTTAGTAGCTATGCACTTTGAACAAGCTACAAACCACAGAAAGTTTCCAGCAATTATGTGACTTGTTTTCTGTGGCTTTCGCTCTTATCATGTCTCCAACAGTTCTACTGTTGCTGTCATTACTAACTGCCCCATGTGGTGGATGTGAGTTTGACCTGGAAGGTGTGAAAAATATCAAAGGGACCATCGATTCGAGTTCAGCAGGCTTTGTAAGTGAAACTCTCTTTACTTCGTTTCTAAATATTTACTTCTATGTCCATATAGACCTGTGTGGTCCTTCTGGGTATCTGGCTTCTCATCTTTGCCTCTTTTCTCCCTCCTTCAGCGCACAGTGTTTCCTAAGGATTACTATGTGGTACATCGATATACAAGACACATGCTCTGTGACACCGATCCGGTGAGTTGTTTATATAGGAAGTGCTCATATAGATCTTATATATCCTGTTCATTTTAACCTTCTCCTGAAGCCCACTTGGGTTTTTTTTTAAAGAGAATAATTACTTGCTTTTTTTCTTTGGTCGTCTTCCACTATAACAAGTCACATGCTCTGTTTAATAACAGTCTGTTGTCCCAAGTGGCCTCCAGCCTCTCTCGTAACACGGTTACTTGTGTGGTTCTTGCGGTGATTTGTCATGTGTTTTACATGCTAGTCCTAATTTTGGGGTTATTGTGTTGCTCTGTTTTTCCTCGCAGTGTTGCGTGTTCCCTGCTGCGTATGTCCTCCATGATTCTTGGCAAGTGCTCCTGACAAACCTCTGGGAGGAACACTTAAATCACTCTCTTGTTGTGGAACTTACACGGACACTGGATAAAATTATTAGCAAGAACAGAAACATGGAAGTACGTATTCTCTTTTTCTTGTCGTGACATTGCTCGCTTCAGTATCAAGTAGCTGTTTCAAACATGACTTTGTTAGTCAGATTTGTTGTCTTGATAATACTGATCTCTCTTCCTTGTTTCCTTGCTGCAGATGTTTCGGGAGGAGACAGACTTATCCCAGTTCTCCTTGGTGTCTTCCTCTCCAGAAGAACTCCTAAAGTTAACATCAGAACTTTTTAGCCGGTGGATTCAAATTGGGTGCCCACCTTCAATTGAAACATGCACCCTGCCCAACTTGCCACCGTCTGTTGAAAGGAAGGACTACAGCCCATCAAGGGCCAGACTTTTAACCACTAGAGCGGTAGACAATATGAAATCTGGCAGGATTATAGACACACCGCCACTGTCCAGTGGGGTTCCCCCATCATATTCTGCATTTGTTTGGAGCTCCTTATTATTAAGACTCTACTGGTGTTTGCTACCATAGTTGTCAAAAAGGGTCTTATATATATCTTTATAGGCACTGATGACTGTTTTCTTAAGTTTTTGTCTCTGTGTTTCGGTGTGGTAAGCTTTGTGAAACTCAAGTGTTACATCTGATGCACAAAATTAGAGCAAACCACCAGTCTCGCCGTCCAACAGCGCTCTGTAAGAGGTGATATCGCAGATGTAATCCAATAGCATCACTATTTAGAGCAAGCTATCTATGGTTTATGTTCTTCTTGCTAATGGGCATTGCCTGCCACTGTTTACAAATGGATGTATATGTATTTACTTTTGTACAGAAAAATAAATTAAAGACATTTAGATATATGCATCGTTAGCTTTTGGTGTAACTTGCCAGTATCCAAAGTCTGTGTTATATTTATTACAGTATTTTGAATGTACATTTACAGTTAGACTACTTAAGTAAATGTGCTTAAGTGTTGGGATATACATATTTACTTTTTTTTTTCATTTAAATACACTTTTACGCCACATTTTAGAGGTAAATACTGTCATTTCTCTCCACATTTGTAAAAAATGATTATGCACTGTGGCACACTGAAAAACTCAACAGTTTATGAAGTTGTTAAAATCAGTGCACTGCCAATTACAGCTGTAATGCCTGCATAATGATACTGTAGCCTATGATCAGCACTAACTTATGACATTAATAAAACTACAGTTGCAGAGCAATCACAGGTACAATTCTTGCCCAATTTGCATTTGTAACTTTGCAGTGTGGTCCTGCTATTTGCAGCAGCAAAGTATTTAATCAGTCGGAGTTATATGTTTACAGTTTTCTCCCTGCTGCTTTTAAGAGATTACGTTTTGTGTTTAATCTTGCATTCCAACTGCAAGAGTCTGCATTCGTGTGAACTCAACCGTAGATTCTCTTGTAAAGAGGCAGCCTTTGTCTGGAAACTCTTCAAATATATTCTGCAGCTTTAGTTTAAAAAAAAATTAAATAACTAAAAAGTCTAAGAGATCAGTTGCAGATGACAGAGGAATGTGTGGTAGAACAGCCCGGGATGTTAAGGCTCTTGTCAAAGACCTCGATAAAAGAGCACTTGTCTCTACTTGTACTCAGCTACACGTGAAAGAAACACCTTCGTCCTGACAGAACCCCCCGAGTAGTTTCACAATCTCTTAAATGTGAGTGTTTGTTAAAAGAGCAGAGAAGGTTTCAAGAGAATCTCTGGCACAATTTTAATAATGAAATTCAAACACAAATGTAAAAGAAAGAAACACATGCTTAGACAAACGTGTATAAGAGAAATTGCCCAAGTATTCTTATGAATTTAGCATAGCAGCTTTTATGGCAGTTTCCCAACACCCTGATACAGTCAGTGCAAAACTATCTATAAATTATTGCCAGTGAGTAGCTGTGAGTCAAAGCCTGACTTCCCATTAGTGGTGCAGGGGCTGCTGAGCCCCCTGCCAGTACCAGGCTGTGCTGCGTAAGATGTAATACAGCACATTCAAATAAATCTCATTAAATCACACAATCATGACTCAGAGGTGAAGACTCTTTACTGATCGGTGCATGGACACGATCCCAAATGTTCTTAAGCAAAAGGCTAATTATCTTCCAGGGAGGAGACAGAACATTTGCCATGTAGCTAACGCTAACAGTGTCCACGCTAATAATGTTCACGTGATCCTCAGGGCTTACAGTGTGAGACAAACAATTGCAAGCCTGGTCTTTCCTGGCAACAGGGGCTCTTTTGCCAAAGAGGTCAGCTGAATTCCCGTAAACAGGGAGAGAGGGGCGCCGCTGGTGAGGAGGGTGAGCGGCGTTTAAACCACGTGGCCGCTGCCTGCACCGGAAGTACGCCACACCGTGCCTCTGCCAAGATGTCTGCGCCCGGTGAGCACGCCGTGGAGGAAAACGAGATGGAGGAGATGGACGAAGCAGGCAGCGATGAGGACGAAGGGGTGGAAATGGAAGAGGAAGGGGCAGAGGGAGAGGAGGAGAAGAAAGTGTACGTGCCCGGGATCGAGCCGCTTGAGCCCGGGGAGGAGCTGGAGATGGACCGCTCCGCGTACCGCATGTATCACGAGTGCCAGACAGGCAAGTTAAAGTCATCATTACTCCCAATGAAGTTCACGCTTCCACCATGTGGGATCTCTGGGCTTAAGTTACCTTGTTGTTTATGTTCAGGTGCTCCATGCCTGAGCTTCGACATCTTAAGGGATGGAGATGGAGACAGCAGGGAGCAGTTTCCCCTGTCCATGCTGCTCTGTGCGGGCACGCAGGCGGACACGGCTCTGAAGAACAGGTACAGGACCACTGACCTTTAACCCACACCTTCATTACTGTCGGCACTCAGCATTTAATCCGAAAGCACCATTTTTAAAGGTCCTGCTCAATAACGCCGGATGTCCTGCACCTCCGTGTGTTTATTTTGGTCGTTTAAACTGGTGTCAGTGGTTAGTTTCACAAATATATTTTAGAGTGATCTGTCATGTTTGGCCTGGAGTAATTTTATCCAGCTGACATTGTGCAAGAGGCAAGTTAAACCCATAAACTCCCCCCATCCCCCCAGTTTTTAAATACATATTTATTCGTAGCAGACGCATTCAGATGGCAGTTGCATAACAACATTTAGGCAAAGTTAAAATGAGCAAACACAGCACCAGAGGATAAAATAATGGCTTGCAAATATTATTTAAGAGCAAGACTAATTAAGTAAAGTGATTACAAAAGGATATTTTTGAAATTTAACAAGAGCAAGTACAAAAACCATAAGCAGAGGGAAGCACTTTTGCAGTGGGACGTATTCATTTTTGCGTGAGAGGTTGGACTGGACTGTTTTCCACTAATTCTAAAAAGCTTGGTTAGGAAGCTGCATCCATTTGTGTGCAACCCTCCCAGACAAATATAATTCCATATTATTACTAATTGGGTACTTTGAGCCGCTCCCTTTTTCCCAAGGGGTCTGAGTATGCATGCTGATTTGGTATAGCTTTTAGCCCGGATGTCCTGAGGTAACTTTCCAGTTTATCCAAGCTGGGGAATTGTGAGACCTGCGGGTTTAAATGTGTTTACTACTAATTTGTTCCAAATACTAGAATTTTTCTCCCTAAAAATGAAGCATACAGTTGTTGGACACTCAATACCACACAGCGGATTGTTCTATTAAAAATATGCCAAAGGGCACGAACAAGTTTGGCACGCAGCAGCTGGCTGCAGCTGCTTGATCCTGGCACAGCTGGGAGTCAGAGTTATGAAAAACATCCAAATGAAATCCAAGTCGGTGAGTTATTAAATTAACACACACTCCTGTACAGCTGTTATAATGGGAGAGATTGGCTGCAGAGACCAGGATGTAACCACGGTAGCTTCATGGCTGGATTTGGGCATTTTAATGCTTTGGCTAGCCTGAAGCGACTGTTTGAGCACCTGTAGTTTTTGGCACTTCCATGGTTTTGTTTTTTTAGCTGTGTAAGCTACAGAGACAGACACCTATTCATGCTCATATTCACACCCAGCTTTAAGTCACCAGTTAACTGTAAGCCGCTCGACTGTAGGAGAAAGTGAGCTAAAAGAAAACACAGAGCGGCGCCACCCAGTCTGTTGGAAGTTCAAATCCCTGAACCTTCTAGCCGTGAGGCCACAATTAATATTCCATTTTTCTCCCTATTATTACTAGGACAGTTCACAGAATAAAGGCTGGCTTACTCTAATTTTAAAAGTCACATCACTGTAACGCAGCTAATCAGTAGCACAAAGTGAGCACTTGGTCTGTTTACTCTGGAGTATTGAGTAGGGAGAGTTAAAGAGTTCAAAAAGCTGAAAGCAGGCATTAAGCTTCACCACATTTAGAAGCGACAGCAGCTCAGCTCTGCTGCAGCCATGTGCCGAGCAGTAGAGCTGAACACAGGTATTTGTAGTTGCATTTTTATCCTAATTCATGGCAAAGTTGTCCTAAGACAATGAGTTTATGTAGCAGATTAAGTTGGTCATCTATAGTCTGACTATAGTTTGATCACAGTGTGGGATAAAAACAAACGTGTAGATGTTGTAGAAACTCTGTTCACTCACACTTTCTCATTCATACAACAATAAAAGAATACCAATGCCAGACACGGTGGGCCACAAGCCAGGTTACTGCAAGTGCTGATCCCAAGCTCGAATAAAGGCTAAGGGTTGCATCAGGAACGGCATTCAGAAAATCAAATATGCAGATTATCAAGAGAGCTTTTTATGTACTGGCCCGGTCAAGGTCCGGGTTAATGACAGGCAGCTGGAGGAAATTGTGCTACTGCTGGGCAAAGAAAAAGGAGGAGGAGTAAGGAAGGTCTGCTTGAAGGCAATGAAAAAGAAGGAAAGGTACAAGCGAGGGTGCTAAACTGCCAGGCAGGAGGAAAAGAGGAAGACCACAGAAAAAGGTTCACGGATGTAGTGAAGGAGGACATGCAGACGGCTAATGAGACAGAGGAGGAAGCCAGAGATGGAGGCAGATGTGCTGTGGCGACCCCTAAAGGGAGCAGCTGAAAGAAGACGAAAATAACCATAATTAACCTTAATAAGTAACAATAAGTAATACCTGTGAAAGATCCCTGCTTGGATGCCAGGAGGAGAAACACATTCGTTCAGGTTCAAGACCTCTAATTAGATTAGAGGATGGATGTTTTTACATTAGACCAGTATTGCAGGAGTAGTGGGCAAGACTAAAACTTGAAAATGATTTTAATTTCTTTAAATTTAAGACCTCCAACAACTTCATTCCTTATTTAAAAAGCTGCTTTGTGCAGGTGTCCCCAGGAGGTGTCCTTTCATCCAAAATCATCGCATTATTGCCACGTTTCCATGTGTAGTAATGTTAAATTCCCCTTATTTTCCCATTTTTCCTGTTGTACATGTTTATTGTTATCATTACCAAATGTGTCGTTTATAGCAGAGAAAAGCAAACTCTTTAATGTCTAAAGGAAGATTCTTTTGGATGCTAACATTAAAGCATTGACTCTCTTCACTATAGACCACACCACAATGTTGTTTTTATTTGTTTGTTGTTTGGATTTTCCTGTGATGCACAGTTTCAGTTTTGTTCTGATGTCAGCTCTCGTACTGTTCCCCTGAAAGGTCTCCTTTCGGTGGAGACTTCAGTGGTCAATTAAAGGTTATTGGAAAATCTCAAGCACTCAAAGATGAAGCACACTGATGCAGGATAGTTTGATTTTTCTTTTTGGACTGGGGTATGTCCCAGAAATCAATGCTAATAAATTAATTGTTAATTAATTGTTTTTTGTTTTTTGGCAGACTTTTGGTCATGCGCATGTATAACCTTCATGGAACAGAGAAGGACAAAGAGGAGGAAGAGAGCAGCGATGACGAAAGTGATGAAGAGGAGGAGGATGAAGAAAAGAAACCACAGATGGAACTGGCCATGATGCCCCACTATGGGGGGATTAACAGAGTCAGGGTATGTAGACGTTTATAAGTAAATAAAATCAGTATCTTGTGCATCAGTTTTTCTTAATTCTCTGATGATTCGACTAATTTTGCTTCTTGGCGTCCAGGTGACTCAGGTTGGAGAGCAGTCATTAGCCGCTGTGTGGTCAGACAAGGAACAGGTGGAAATCTTTGATCTCCGATCCCAGCTGGAGGCCGTCCACAGTTCTGCTGCTATGGCTGCATTCATCAAACAGCAGAAGGAGGCAGCAGCGCTCTTCAGTTTCTCAGGGCACATGACTGAAGGCTTTGCAATTGACTGGTCGCCTAAAGTACCTGGTATGTGAGGCTTATCCTGTAAGACTGCTATACAGATGTGAAAAAACAAAAGAAAAGCAAAACAGCTCACCCTGTGTGGCAACATTGTTTTGTGCAAGCAGCCATGTCCCTGATTGCACCTGGACTACTTCGTTATCTGATTGACATGATAAAAACAGTCTCCACCTTGTGCAAGATATTTTTGTTCCCATGTTCTTAACTGTGTCTGCCCGTGCAAACCTGTCATCGGGAATCAGAAAAGTATTGTCCACTGCAGGGCTGACACCGGTGTATACGTCAGAGAGGGATCAGCTACGATTAAAAACGTGCAGTAGTTTTAGTGAAAAGATGCCAGTGTGGGCTTTTATAAGAATAACGCTGGAAGGAAATCCACCTTAAAGTGCCGACAAAGAAGAACACAAATTCCTCTTAAACATGTAAACGGGTTGTTTTTATTTGCATGTATTTGAATGTCTTTGAAAGCTGCGATTGACTGAGATAAAGAATTGAATAGATGTCTGTCAAAGATTAAAATGTTAATTGTTTTATGTTTTGTTGACAGGTCGGCTTGTCAGCGGGGACTGCAAGAAAAACATCCACGTGTGGGAGCCGCGGGAGGGGGGGACTTCCTGGCAGATTGACCAGCGACCTTTCAGCTCCCACACAAAGTCTGTGGAAGATCTGCAGTGGTCGCCTACAGAAGCTACAGTATGTTTGTACACCAACGGTGACGTAGTGGCACAAACTTTGGCAGATTGTGCTTGCTGGCTTGTTGCACCCTTAACCGCAGCGGTAACATTAGTAGGAGTGTCTGTTCTGAATCTTAAGAATTGTGATGTCTATACATTTCTAGGTATCTTCCACTAAGGTTAAGTCCCTGGTGATGTGTGGGTAATTCGTTGAAAAAATTGGGTGCGGTCACGGAGCAGAATTATGGAAACTTGCTGTTAAATGGCACGTGGTAAAAATAGAATATGGTAACACTTGCTGTGTGGCACCACAGAGTTGTGACATAACAAATTACAGCCCAAACTATGTAAATTACGCGAGTCTTAGCGCAGCAGTTAGTCACCAAACCAGTTTGTGACATGTCGATGTTCGTCCTATAAGACTGGGTGTTTGCATTTATGAAAGTATTCTTTATTTATTTTGGATTTTCAGGGCTTTTCAACTTGTACAGTCTTGTCTAAAATTTCTTGCTGCAGTAAGGATCATTAAGCATGCAAAGCCCACCAGAGCCCTCCCCTAGTAAATTCTTAAAAGGAAATAGTTCCTTGTTTGTGAAGGCTGTTGGATCTTATTGTGTTAATAGTTATTGTAAAGTAAACTTTTAAAGTAACTGGACTCTCTTTCACCAGGTTTTTGCATCTTGTTCAGTGGATCAGTCTATTCGGATCTGGGACATCCGTGCCCCGCCCAATTCAATGCTCTCAGCCAATGAAGCTCACTCATCGGACATCAATGTAATCAGCTGGAACAGGAGCGAACCATTCCTCCTGTCAGGAGGGGACGATGGACTCCTGAAAGTGTGGGATCTGCGACAGTTTAAGGTACAAAAGAATAAATGGAGGCAATACATCTAAAGATAATTATGTAAGTCTAATTAAACACACATTGCACTCACAATAACAGAGCTATTATCAGTGTGCCAACATGTCACTGTGACCCACGATTAGTGTTAAATGGAAAACAATCTTTAGGCTTGTGCTGTCAGATTGTCTCACCTCTTAGTGTTCCGGCCCCACCTAACATTAGTTGTACAGTTGTGTAACAATAATAGCTTTAGCTGTTGCCTCCCTTCTAAATCAGGAAACTATTTTAATATATTTGGTGAAAAAACATTTACATGATTTATTACAGAGAGCTGAATGAGACTTTCACAGTACACAAAGTCCTAGTTGCACCGTATGAGCGACATATTTAACCCTTTCCCCCATAATGACGAGTTTAGACACCTCTGTGTACATCGGTAAAAACATGAGCACAGATCACCCTTCTGATGCACACCCAGTCCTTTTGTTCTTCAAGCAGGCCTGAAGCATGACAGTAACTGCTCTGTTCAGTGGTTGCTCCTAGTATGTTTTCAGAGTGAAACCCCACTGAGCTGAAACTGTATGAACAGCTGTCACACCTCACTGCTCTCCTGTTCCTGTAGACCGGGCGTCCCGTGGCCAACTTCAAGCAACACAGCGCTCCCATCACCTCGGTGGAGTGGAACCCCGTGGACTCGAGCGTGTTCGCCGCCTCGGGCGCCGACGACATCGTCAGCCAGTGGGATCTGTCTGTGGAGTCGTGCGACGTGGGCGCCAGGGTGGAGGCGGTCAGGGACCTTCCCCCTCAGCTGCTGTTCCTGCACCAGGGTCAGTCTGAGATCAAGGAGATCCACTGGCACCCGCAGATGCCGGGCATGATGGTCTCCACGGCTCTGTCGGGATTCAACGTGTTCAGGACGATATCCGTGTAGCGTTTGTGCGTTTTAGAGACAAATGGATAGTTTTGCATTTACATGACTGATACATGTGTAACAAGCACTAAGAAGCTTGTAATGTATATAAATAAGCTGTGTATGTAATAATTCAGCTCTTTGACATTTATTTTCCAACAAAGGCACCACATTATGGTCCCGTTTAACTTTCAGCCTGTATGTTTACAGACTTTTGAACTTTTTAAGGCATCACTTGCATGCTTAAAATAAATTTTTGATAACTTGACTGCTCTGTCATTTACTTTTTGAATTGCTAAAGGAAAAAATGAGTTTCCTGTCAAACATCTCTAACCTTTAATATAAATGGAATCATTATGAAAATGATAAAATGAAACAGGTTTATTTCAGTATTAATGTGTGTGAAATTTCACTCTCACCAGCAGCTACCTGGTATAGTTGGATCTCAGGCATTTAGCTTTTCAGCAACTTTCCTTGAAACAAAAGCCGAGGCTGGTTTCTATCTTTTTGAAGTCGCTTTATTCTTTTCACTGTAATCTTTGTGAAACCACAGGCTAACGAATGTGTTAACCAGCATTTTCAGCATGAGTTGAATGGTATTTCCCTTTTACAGCATTATGAAGTAACACAACAACAACAAAAAAGCAAAAAAATAGCAATTCCACTGCTGCTCCTGATTTAAAATCACATGATTGTCTTTGCATTTTAGTGTTAACCCAGCCCCACGGCCTTAAAGGAACAGCTGTGCTAATAACTGCACTTTGATATCAAGTCGCATTTGGTCTGAGCCGTTGTAAGATTTGGAATGTGACACATTCACAGTAATTATTTATAGACGCCGTCTCTCGCAACCCTTTGAAGACCTTTTCAAAGACTTTAATAAACATGCAATATGATGAATATGTAGTAAGACACTCGTATATCACAGGGTACAATAATGTAAGTGTATAGCTCCCTTTAAAGACATCAAAGACAAAAGAAATTAATTAACGATGCAGTTTAATTTAGCTTCAATCAAACTTTCCGCTGAGCTTTGATTTCTAAAGCAAAAACGTCCAAGAATGAAAAGAAATCAAAGTGTCGCAAACTTTTCACTTTCATTACCAAAACGGCTCACTGATTTTTTTTTTCTTCTGATCAAATATCAAGTCTTCTGCAAATCTGTTACCCTGGTAGATAAAAACAATGTTTTTTCCAGTTGAGCAACATCGTCTCATTAAGTTCTGAAAAATCCAGTTTGAAGTCAGATATATCGTATTTAAACCTCCCATTCAAAAGCTACCGAAAAAGAAAGGTACTCTGAGAACGCAGTCCTCCACCAAGGCCAGCATCCTGTTCTGTAATTTGAAACGAGGTCATCTGGATCCACATTTGGTATGTCCTTTGCTCGTGTTCCAACTCTCCGCAAAGTTTAATAACATTCAGCTTTGTATTTTTTGCGTAATCTGGTTCACGGCCCAATCATCATCTTTGGTCACACATGGTATGTCCTTGGTGGAGGAATGATGAAATAAGGAAAATACAGTATATTTGATTTACTTGACAGCAAAGATTTGTTGGTGTAGTTTATCCCCTATAAACCGATTTCATCATCAAACTCATCTTCAAATGTGTAGCCTCGTCCTTCTTCATCCACCTCCTCCTCCTCCTCTGAATCAGTCTCTGAATGGCAGCTGCCAACCCTCCTCCTGTCCAATGGGGTGACCCCTTCATACTCGGAGCTTTGTGACGAGGCAGGACTGGGCGGCAAATCTGCATTGTGATTGGTGAACTCAATTTCACCTCCATCAGCTGGACTTTTGCCTTTCTCGCTCTCACTCCTCACTGGGCTATTACATGCTTCCAGATCCTGATCCTCTTCCTGGAAGTCAAACCCTTGACTTTCTTCCTCTTCCGATGCCTGACGAATGATCTCCTCCCGTTTATCGCTGAATCTCACCTTTGGTCGTAACCCCTTTAGCTTCATCCCGTTCACATCTGGTATCCTGCTGTCTTCCACCTGGATTCCGTCATGCTCTGCCAAGTTCTTCCCATTCAGCTCTCTCTGCCTGTTCACAGACATCGCCGCAGCCCCTTTCCCCTGCTTTGTTTCCACTACCTCCTGATTAGAGTGGAGCCCCAAACCATCCATTACGCCTAGTACATCTCCAAGCATAGATGGACCCAGGTCCAGGTCTAGGTCCAGGTTTAATGAAGACACTGAGTCAGAGTGCCGAAGCTCATTGTTCTGCAGGCTTTCTGGTGCATCTGCATTAAGATCACTGTGGTAGGAAGAAGAAACAATCCCAGGACTCGCCGGGTCAGGTTTGGGTGAACTCGGGCCAAGAGTGGACAGGAAAGAGGTATCGCCAAAGGCGTCTCCTCCCCTGCCGATGTGCATCGTGTGACGAAAATCACCCAGCGGGGCTGAGATCATGGTAGGGTCCAGGCGAGAGGCCCGGGATGATTTGTGGAGTGGCATGACTGTGAAGAAAGGCAGGTAAAGGAAGGAAGAAGGCAAAAATTAAAAGGAAGGATGAATTATTCAATTGTTTTGTTATGACAGCACTTCCTGAATGAAGACACAAAAAGAACAACAACTAGTGAATGAACAAAAAGTTAAAAAAGCACGTGTACAATGGAGGGCTCCAGTGATAGGACAGGCCAGTCTGAAAATCCACCATGTTGTGCAATATTGTGGGAAACCAGTGAGCGTTTTGGCACTGGTGCAGCTGTGAAGGCCATGCTGAGACTTGTACTTGAAGAACACTATGCAAAGTTAGCACATACTTTTCTCTGCCCTCAGGGGTGTTTGTAGACAAAACCACGGTTAAACAGTTTCTACAAAAGTAGATCTCTAAGTTAAAAACAACCGGTGGACATTAGATTAAACCCTGCTCCTGCTGAGATCATTATAACATTATTTAATTAAAAAGAAGGGCTAATTAATGGAATAAGCGCTAGCCATTACTGCACATTATATTTGTTAATCTCTCGAGTCACCTTTATAACATGTTATACACTCTGACTGAAGCCAGTCTCCACGTTTGGCTGCAGTTATGGGTTTAGCAGGGGAGGGGGCTGCAGGCCTGTAAGCCCAACCCTCAAAGTTTTCCAATAACAATTCAAAGTAAATGTTCTTTAGATAAATATACAGCTCTAAGAAGTATTGGTAATGGGAGATGCGGCTATTGATAAACCAATCAGAGAAGCGTGTGGATCAATGTAAAACTCAGCTTATCAACTGAGTGTGGGCGCCACCAAAACATGTAAAGTATTTAGAAAAAAACTTACTTTAAAGCGTGAACTCTGGTCTTTGGTTGGCTCCCTCTCCACTCTCCAGCTTTTTCATCTGGCTTTTCGCTTTCGCTTCCCTCTCAACTTTTCCCTCGCTCTTTTTTCTCGCCGTCGTCCGCCTGTGTGAGTTTTCTTTTTCTTTTTTTTTCCTCCAAAGGGATGGGCACGGGCTGAGGAAGTGACGCGCCAGTTATTGGAGCGAGCTGGATCAAAGTGCTGACGACTCTATCGCACAGTGTTAAATATAAACCAGACCCACGAACGTGACCTGTCTGCTGCCCGGTTTGTGTTCACAGTTAAACTGATTCAGAGTTTCTGTGAATGAGTGAGTTTAGTTACAAATGTAACGAATGGCTCCTGTCACGAGGTGTGCGTGTGTTTGATCTTTTTAAGGGAATGTTGCCAAAATGTAAATACTGCTAAAGAAAAAAAAAAAAACAGAGTCCTGCTCACTAACCACACATTGGGGTTCGTTTCTTCTCATTTTACTTGAAGGACCACCTAACTTTTTAATAGCTAGCAAATTGCTTCTGTAGCTTTATTTACTATTAAAATAAAATAGAAATGTATAATATAAAAAATATGAACGAAATAATCGTTTTATCTTTTTTTTTTTTTTTTTTTTACATTTATTGTGTTTTGTGCTATATAAGACTATATACACTGTATACAAAAGATCTTTAGTTATTAGCTTGTTTATTTTGTTTTATTTCACTTTTTTCTATTTGATTAAGGTCATTTGTTTTATTTATTTCTTTATTATTTTTTAACAGTTTATTATTTTTTTCCCCTTATTGAGATTCTTTTCGTCATATTGAATTTTTTCTAATTTAGCTCTATATTTACTGATTTCAGTTCTTGGGTTATGGATTGTGTTTTATTTTTGGCTGTTATAGCACAGTATTTTCCCAACTTTGGGCACATCTTAAGTCTTTTCTCATCTTACTCTCTACTGTCCAACTTTCCAACCTTTACCACTCAACCCCAACCATCTCAACCTCACCAGACTCCAGCTCTTATTTGTTGTTTCCATATTTCATTTCTCCTAGCTATTTGGGATTAATTGGGTTTGATAAGCAGAGAAACAAAGCATCATCTAAGTAGTGCACTTGTTTGGCTTCATTTTAAGATGAGGATTAATAAAAAATGTGGCAGTTCTGTCTAGAGAAATCAGAAATTACTCATGAACACAACACAATCCAATTAATAGACAGAGCTGTCTTCATATTCCCTGATTTAAGATTAAAAGCTCTTATTTATCAATGTAAGTGTGACATATGCTGCTGTAGTGCTCTGTTGACCAATTAAAAATTGTACAACTTTATCAAAAAAAACTTGTCCAAGATTGCTAAAATGCTTCAATTCCTAGACAAACAGCACCTCAGTTTTACCTTCTCTGTGCTGTGTTGACATCTTGCACACTGTTTTAACTCAGTTGAGCTACACAAGCAGCAAACAATTTTGATGTCATGCTGAATGATGTAGGGTGGACAGAATACCTGCAATTATGTTTCCAAAGGAATGCAGTCACACAGGCCGGTTGACACACTCATATTTTTGAAGGGTTTCCACCTTATAATTACTTCACATAGCTAACCACATCATTTACATGTGCACTAAGTCAGGATTCATCTTTTTAAAATAAAAAAAAAGGCCAGACAAACCCTGACTTTGGGCCGACAACGGGAGTAGAGCAGAGATGCTTTTTAGGATAGTATCAGACTTCCTCCCCTGGGTAAAAGCAAACAGAAACATTACCACAGCAAGGTATTCATACAATAGGACCAGTTACTGAGTCATTGTGAGTGATTTCTCGTCACAAATGCCAAACATAGTTTGGTGATGATGTAGCCAACGAGCTGCTCACTCAGCCTTAGGCACATTTTCCTTCACCGTGAGAAATGAGAAGTGAGGTATTTGTTTTCAAAAGCTGCACCCTTAAAATGAGATCACTCGTTGAAGGCCTACTTTTTACTTTACATTTAAGATGAAAAGGAGCACTTCTGTTTTTTTTACTTAATGTGTCAACAATAAAAGCAACGCAGCAGCATGTCTTTCTTTCCTTATCAGAGTTTAATGTTTGATAGCATCATGCCCCCAAGATTAACCCCATGATTTCTCCTTTAACACACATCACGACTTCATTGTATGCTGACATGTATGATGATTTTCAGAAATGTTCATTCAAGAGAGTCTTCTAAAGAAATTTCTGAAAAATGTGTGTGTGTGTGTGTGTGTGTGTGTGTGTGTGTGTGTGTGTGTGTGTGTGTGTGTGTGTGTGTGTGTGTGTAGTGGTGGGGGGATTTCTGGAAACGACTAAGGCAGGAAATGACTCGCCTCCCCTCAGTAGTACTCACACTAGCACAAACACACATCCTGCAGCTGTGTGTGCTTCACGGGAAGTCAAAGGGGAAAAATGGATCATGAGAACTGTAAAAAAAAATAGCTACTGTTGCCCATCATTGATTAAAATAAGAGCTGCCCTCATTACTCATTGCCAGACATGGTCAACTGTGGTGAAACTTGTTGAATGTCGTGAATAAAAACTGACACTGGTGCTGATAATAGGATTAATTTGGGGGCTCTGTATAAGTAATTGTTGATTGATATTAGCGATGACTTCTTCTTTCAGATGCTCCCTTTAGGGGTCGCCACCTCTGCCTCCTCCTCGGTCACACGTACCCCCTGCATGTCCTCCTTCATTACGTGTCTTCACTGTGGCCTTCCTCTTTTCCTCCTGCCTGGCAGCTCTGTATTCAGCATCCTTTGTCCGGTACATCCAGTCCAGTTTTGCCTGAGCTGTCCCTCTGATGTGCTTGTTCTTTAACTCTGCCAACTCCAGCTGTCTTTGTGTTAATGACACCACCTCCAAACCACACATCACAGTAGGTTTGACCATCACCACTGCAAACAATAACTCGGAGCAGATCCCTGTTGTAATCAGCAAATGTAATCTGCTGTCCTCATACATGCCCTGCACCACCCTCACATACTTCACCCACTCAGGGTGGCAGCAGGCCATGTGAACTCGACGGGTAACCGACTTTGACTGTAGTACACTCACAGAAAAATGTTGCCACAGTTGTAGTGCAGAAATATCTGTTAGATTACAGAGACAAATAGGAGAGACTTTTCTGCAAAAGTGGGATCACTGAAGTCACCACAATGTCCTCAACAGGTTTCCATTTCATTTGTTTTGCAGTTTTCGATAGGCTCATGCTTTAAAACCTGCGTGCAAGCTCATGAATGACCTATTTATAGTTTCAAAGCGACACGAGGGGTACTTCCCCTCAGCATGATGGTTGCAGAAGGACTAAACTACTGTTAACTGAATAATTATACTGAGCTCACACTAACATCCAGTTGGTAAAATGGATGTTTATGTTTTCATTACCAAACTATATGAATAAGTATAACTCATTGTTGAAGTCAGTGACTGTAATGGACCCCTGAGACCTACTGACTCTGGTGACAGACTGATGTGTATGGAGTGGAGTGGAGATGGACAGATACTGTGAAAAATGTCTCAACTTCTTGTGTTGACGCTTACATCTATTGTATTTATAGCCTCTAATACATTTAATCAATAGAAGTTAATAAAAAGTGCTTTAAAATAGGCCCATTTATATTTCAGCCCCCCCCCCCCCCAAACAAACCGTTTTAAAATACATGAAAAGCTGAAATATATGTTTTGCTGCATTAACTACCTTACGTGAATTATTAAAACGTATTCAGAATTTGACACACTGCTCGTCCCAACATAAGCTACCTTTATGGGCTAAAAGTATCTGTTATTGGTATTTACGTGGTGGCGGATCGATACTAAAATTCACAGTTTCGTAAAGAATTAAAATGAGAGTCTAACCATAATCCGGTTTAAGGTTTGATTGGTGTAGTTGATAGAGGATAGAGAAAAACGTTCCGTGTGCTCAGCACTGCAAGGCGTTACTCTTGGAAAATTCAACCAATAACAAAACAGCAAGGTGTCACGTGACTTGGCAGGTTTCGCCTAGCTGCCATTTTGTATCTCCACTGTGCGATCAGATGAAGTTGGTCGTCAACGAACGAGGGACGAAATAAGATGAAATTTATGCTATTTTATTAATTGGGACATCTTGCAGAAGTATATTTAAGTGTGATATATTTAGTTAGGCAGTGTTGTTCGAGGTCGACCGGCTGTTCTTCTTCTAACCGGACCGTTGGCCCTCGCCTCGGACTTCATCTTGTTTACATTCTACAGCGGAAAAGCTAACGCTAACGCCGTTAGCCAACCTGCTAGCTTAGCTGGCAGACAACTTTCCCTGCGTTAGCTTTCTAACGCTAAACATAGCGAAATGGCGGCCAATACGACACAAGCAGCCCCTACAACTAACTGGTAGGCAACACTCTTTGAACAGATTGTGATTTTAGGTTAACTTGCTTTAATGTATGACTGAAATAGGTATTTATACCCTAATCTTAAATTCGTGGGAAGGATGTTAGCTTAGGCCAGGGTGTTGGCAAGTACTAGCAGGCCGTTGGAGTAGTTAGCAGAAAGGTGATTTGTTAAGATGCTTGTTTTTTTATACATTATTTGTGAACATGTAATATTTTTGATTGAACGCCAGGGTTTGTTGCACCTCACTCTAATGTTGTACGTTGATGTTAGCAAGCGACAGTTGCAGTTTTAGGGTAGGCCTTAATTCATCAGCTGTTTTGGCTGTTAGCTGTTGCTTTAAACGTAATGATTTAATCATCTGCTTGAGATGATCTAATTAGCTGATAGATATCCGGTGTTAACAGAGGGAGGGTAGACTTGTTGTGTAAACGGGTAATGATTAAATGGTCAACATTTTGAGCACAATAGTAATCGTCAAGTAGGCCTTCAATCTATTTTCTGAAGCGAGCAGTTGTCTAAACGAATATAAATCTTATTGCAGACGGTAATTGGGCTTACTTCTGTTTTTCTGCTGATTAAATGGGTTTGATCATGTGTTCTGATCACTAGAATAGACTTGATACTTGACCTTTTGTTGATGGCAGGTCCTATGGTGCTGCTGCAGACGGCCAAGTCCATGAAAATCCTGAATGGGAGAAGGCAAGACAAGCATTAGCATCCATCAGCAAGAGTCAGACCTCTGCTAAGACTACACAACCTAACAGGACTGCTGCAGAGGTTTGTCTTTTTGTGCAGTCTGTTTGTTACACCTGAATATACCTGTACCATATCATATAGTCTCCATTATAGCTATATAAATTTCTGTATGATACAAAAATATTAGAATATTCATATTCTGATATTGCCTTAGCAATCTCATGCAGTTATATTCCCTAGTGAACATCAGTGAGACAAGCTCCAGGCACGTCTTGAGAGCCTGAGCTGCATGACAGCCTCCAGTGATCTAGCACCTACAAAGCGAGCCACTTGAACATCCTCCAACAAGCTTAATATTTGCAAAATATGCAAGGATATTTTTTCTTGTGAATTTGAAAGCTACAAACTTGTTTTATTGCTTTAGACAAAAATCACAAGTTCGAGTTCAACCAGGCTGCGAAGGAAGATGTACTAGCAGCTGGACCATACACCCATTATTTTATGGTCTTCACCTTGCAATATAAATTGCCTTGAGGCAACTGTTGTTGTGACTTGATTTCACTTAATAAAACAATTTTATTTTTCAGTTTTAGTGTAGTGCAGCTCTTGAAGAGTTACAAGGCTGTTATTTTAGTTAAACCAAAGTGTTTAATAGTTATTTTATATCTTGTTGCATGCTCAGTCATCCATGTAAAGAAAATCCGGAAAGTTGATTCTGTCGCATTTTCATGAGGACAAATGTTTTGTCACTCATCCAAGTGACTTCCTCAGTCTCGGCTGAATGTAGGTTTCCCCCACCTTATAAACAGCACATTTGCATAATGACCAAATCTAGTGCCTAACAATAGGCTGTGAGTTCAGTTTCATGATCATTGGTCAATGGCCACAAGTACCATTCAGACTTAACATGAGTTTGTCACTTGAGACTATTATCATGTAATTTGTGGCTGTTTCAAAAACCAGAAATGTATGTAAGGATGAGTAAAGTAAAATCCATTTTAGCATTTTAGTTTTTGTCAGTCCTATTGATCCTCCATTGGGGGGAGGCCAAAACCTTCCATGTTGTTTTTTTTTTTTTTTTTTTTTTTTTTTTTTTTCCTTCATATGCAGGACAATCCTTGTGTAAATAAAATGATTGAAAAGTAAGTCTAGAGTGCCAATTGAAGGGGGGGGGGGGGGATTCTGTGAAGAAGAATGGGGGATTAGCTTGAATACTAGCAAGGATGTCCTAGGTTTTTAGGGTTACAGTGGTGATCACTGATAATGACCTAATTATATTGTTCACAGCAGTTAAAGCACTGAAACCTCCTACTTACTGACCTAATCAGATTTAACTGTGAGTTTGTGTTTATGTTGTGTGTGTATATATAGAAATACTTTCTACACATAGCAAAAACATGAGATAAGCAATACTAGATTGTAGTTCTAGTCTGACTTATGTGTTGTTAATGATATATTAGAATATATTGTTGGCTTCTGCATTTGCAGATGTTTTACAGCTTTCCTTGGGGCTTGACTGCACCAACTAACAAAATCATAGCTGGCTCAACTCCTGCTGCCAGTTCCTTTTAGTACCTTCTTTTATTGCTCTTCGGATTAATTATTTACAGAAAGAATTCTCAAAGATGCAGGCTGTTAAATTCCCAAAATTAAATAAAAATATTGCTCCCTAGAAACAGTAATGGCCACAGTATTCATCCAGTAGCACAATCCTACTTGAATAATGGTCTTATTAAAACTAGACAACATAAAGATGTCTTATGTATGATGAAGCTTTCTTGTAGTACAGACCCCAGGTATTAACCTTTTTAAAGTGTCTTATCAACTGTTTTATTGGTTTCACAAAGGTGAAGTTTTATGTTCACACTGCACTATAATTGCTGTCTGTGTTGGACTATGTTTTCTCAGTTCCTGGTGGTAACACTGAAGCTATGTTGCGTTTGTCTGTTATTTCAGGCTGGCCAATTCCAACCAGCAGCAACTGACTCTGCTGCTATGCAGCAGCAGCAGTACTATCCGTGGTACCAGCAAACTCAGCAACACTATCCTGGATATACATACTCTTATAACTACTACTACCCCATGGGGCCAGTAAGTAAAGATATGAGCACTGCTGCTTTCATTTGGAGAAGTTTTGTACAGTTACACTTTTTACAAAAACTGAATTTAAAGTGAGAAATATTATAAAATGTCCTTTTCTGAATTTCCAGTATGGTGGTGCCTATCCTCCAAATCAGTATGGTGTACCCCCAGGGCCTTACCCAGGAACTCCTACGTCTAATGGACAGGTACAAAATCTACATTTTCTTAGTAAAGCAGAATATTTATATGTAGAAATGATTAATATGATTCATGATACTTATCTGGGATTAAGAAACCTGAAAAATAAGCACATATTCAGGCACCACTGAAGCTGTAGTAGTGTTACAGGTTATATGGTTTTTTTGAAGTATTGCGTTTATTCTCCAGATACATGTGTAGCTTGCTTATGCTTGCAAAGTTTCATTTTTGTTGTAGTGCTGAAACAGGTTTTTCTGTCTTTTTACAGCCTCCCCCAGTGCCTGGAATGGAAGATCAGTCCCCCAGCTACACCTCCCCAACTCAACCTCAACCACCTCCCCCTGCTACTCCTCAACCACCCCAGAGCCCAACCACCTCAGAAAACCCCCCTCCTCCACCACCCCCTCCCATTCCCCCACCACCCAACTCCCAGTACCCCCCTCCCCCATCACAAACTTCTTACAATACCAACAACAGTATGACATACCCACCTGGAGACCCCAACCAGATGCAAGTCTACAATCATTCACAGGGAAGGCCTAACTATGGACAAAACTTCCAGGCTCAGAATGCCTATCAGGCATCTCAGAATAATTCCCAGCAGCAACAACAGCCTGCTCAGTATGCAGCTGGACTGGGCAGAGGAGAAGGCAACAAGAACAAAAACCAGAAGCAAGGACAGCAACTCTGGCACCGCATGAAACGTAAGGTTTATTGTCTTGCTGGGAAGCTTACATTCCTAATGTTAACTTTATTGATTTATTACAGAGTTTAATGGATGTGTTGCTGCTTTTGTTTTCATTCTATCCCCCTCTTTTCATTGTATTCAAGTGCAGTGTGTAGATGCACCATATTCAAACAAGTTAAAAACTTGTTAGGCCATTAAATGCAGAAATAGAGTAGGAGACTAAGTGTTTGTGGTGATCAGTCTAGCAGTGTTCATCCAAATTCAAAAATATGTAAAGGAATAAGTTGCTATTGCTATTATGAGAGTGAGTTTCAGTTACAATTCTATGATTTTTACATCTTGTAGAGGCACCTGGCACAACTTCTGTGAAGTTCAATATTCCCAAGAGGACCTATCAGGTATCCCCAGTTTCCAATCAGGCTTTCCCTCCAGGCGAACAGCCCCCGGGGTTGAATCCAGCACCTTCATCTCCTGCTACTGCCAGTGCTGCACCTGGAGGTCCTCAGGCACGGTGAGAAAACTGCTCTGTCTACAGTAATTCTTGATGTGGGAATGACTTGATGACTTTAAATGTAAATGCTTCTCCTCCAGACCGCAGGACTGGCCGCAAGCCATGAAGGAATATGTGCAGCGTTGTTTCACAGCTTGTGAGACAGAGGAAGACAAAGATCGTACGGAGAAGGTGCTGAAAGAAGTTCTACAGGACCGCTTAAAAGATGGCTCTGCTTACACCATTGATTGGACCCGTGAGCCACTGCCAGAGTGAGTTCAGTAGTAGGTTGTGGTTGTAACTACTTTAGGCATTGGAGTTCTGCTTTTGTTTTTTGTTTTGCATTCAAACTGTATTCATCTTTCTCTTCTCCTTTTTTAGGTTAAAGGTTAAGCAGTCTCGTTGGGAAAGCATTGCACCTCAGAGGACAACCGATACCTCAGTTGGCTGTGGTGGAAGCACAGTGGCTGGAGCTTCAAGAGGCAGAGGTATTGGACACAGATTGGGCAACTACAGGAATATCTTTTCTCAAAGGAGTCCAACTTCTAGTTCATCCAATTCCTCCTCCCGCTCACCATCACCTTCGCACAGCCGGCACAGGGACCGCAGCAACCAAAGGCACAGACGCAGGTATGGAACCATTTCTCCTCCTCTCTTTGGTTATTGTAGTTTTCCTGCATGCTCCCAGCTCAAATGTTCTCCTGTTTGTTTCCTGCCAGTGATTCTGACTCGCAGTCAGATAGCAGCATCTGCAGTGACCTCCGACCTCAGCTTTCAAGGCGAGGTCAGAAAGGAGGGCGTGGTCGTGGCAATGATCGGGATAGAGGGCGTGGAGGTGGTGAGAGAGGACGAGGAAGAGGTGGAAAAGGAAGAGGAAGACGGTAAATTTATAAAGTCTTGTATCGTTGTTTAGCAGAAAGAAAACATTTTTGTTTTGTCTTTTTAAGTTGCTTTATGGTGCTGATAGTTAGTATACCACCTTTTCCCCAGAAACATGGAGGATTCAGCTGTTGGAAAGAAGAGGAAAGGTGGCAGTGCTGGTTTGGATTTCCACGATCCCAACAGAGAAGCTAAGAAGCAGAGCCGAGCAGCCCGTTTCCAAAAACAGCTTCGCTCAGAGCCTCTGGTTCTCTCCATCAATGCCCTGGACCTGCCTGATGGAACACAAGAGGGCCTTAGTTGGGAGGACTGCCCCATTGTGGGAACATGTCAGGACATCACCAAGCACTACCTGAGGCTCACCTGTGCCCCTGACCCCTCCACTGTGCGCCCAGTGCATGTAAGTGTCAAGGTTTTTTTTTTTGTTTTTTTTTTTAAATCTCATTCTACTTGTGCATTTTGCTTTTAAATTCAGATACAATGTCCACTTGCATTATAAAATCATTTTGTCAAGAGAACAAGGAATTCTTTTGAAATATATTCTTGAATAAGGATTTTTTTTCTTACAATATTGAAGGAAAATCTCCCAAGGACAGAGGAAGGGGAACTGAATCTGTGCACTACATGTACATACTCCTAAATCCCTGCATCACAGGGCATCAAGATTCAGGCTTTAAATGGTTTAACTGTCATTCTAGGTGCTGAGAAAATCTTTGCAGGCTGTGAAAGCCCACTGGAAAACAAACCAGGACTATACATATGCCTGTGAGCAGATGAAGTCCATACGACAGGACCTAACGGTTGGTTGTCCTGAAATGCTATTTATTTTTTCAAAGTTAATTGATGTCTTTGTTATTTTATTCGTTCATTCATTGATTTTATTCCTCTTACCTGCACCTAGGTTCAAGGAATTCGTACTGAATTCACAGTGGAAGTGTACGAGTGTCATGCACGGATAGCTCTAGAAAAGGTGAATCTGTTGTTCCTCAGTAATTACAGACTACTTAAAAGTAATAAAGTGTTTTTGTTTTAAACTGGTTGAATGCTTATCTGTTTGTTTATTTATTTATTTTAGGGAGACCATGAAGAGTTCAACCAGTGCCAGACCCAGCTGAAGGCCCTGTATAAGGACAATCCCTCAGAGAACATTGGAGAATTTACAGCATATAGATTGCTGTATTACATCTTTACTAAAAACTCTGGAGGTATGCTCAGATCTTTTTGGAAGTCTTCACCACTGCACTGAACATTGTGGGATTTTTTTTTTTGTTGTTGTTTTGTTTTAACTATATTTACAAGTTTCTCTGTCTCAGTTTCTGACACTGGCCATTTATTCATCTTCCCCCTGCAGATCTAACCACTGAGTTGGTGTATTTGACCCCAGCACTACGGGCAGATGATTGTGTGGCTCATGCCCTCTCACTTCGTGCAGCTTGGGCATTAGGAAACTATCACCGGTTCTTTAAGCTCTACCTGGAAGCCCCGCGTATGGCTTCATATCTCATTGACAAGTTTGTAGAGCGTGAAAGAAAGGCAGCACTTAGGGCCATGGTCAAAACGTAAGTTATGCTCCAGTAACATGCTAATTGTAAATTTTAGCTGCTTCATTGCTGACCAGTTTCCTGACCCGTTTGCCTATTTTCTCTGTCCACAGGTTCAGACCCGACTTGCCAGTGCAGTATGTGCAGTCCACCTTAGCCTTCTCTTGTTTAGACTCCTGTATGGCCTTTTTAACCGGGCTAGGAGTCACATTCACGCCTTCTGATCCCCAAAAAATAGACTGCAAAACCAGCACAGCCTCTTTGGCTGCCTCCTGAGAGGGGTGGAAGGGTAGCACAGTGAAAGGAGTGGCTAAGGGACCATCATGGATCCTTACATATTCAATGCACTGCACTTCAGATACCACAGCGAGTTCAGATAAGAGCAGTGGCAGACTAACACCCATATAGAAAGATGCTGGCTAGTGTATTACTCTCAGGCCAAAAAATGCAGATCTGTTTTTCTGACACTAAGAACTGTTCTGAAAATGCACAGAACTGCACATACTGTCACTCACATATTCTAAGTTTAGCCCATCTCATTACATTTATGATGCCACATAAGTGAGGGAACAGATTAGACCTGAGATCAAGTAGTCTTAGTGACTGAGAAGTCACAGAACCAGATCACGGTTCCTGTTCCGTTACCACCTTCAGATTTCAACGCTAACAGTGTTGTTATGTCTTTTCCTTCCCAAGTCAGCAGCTCAAAGACCAGAAGATTCAACTTTTACCAAAAGGGAAACGGCTTTTCAAGTCATGCATTCAGCTCTTCACTGTCTGAAGTCAGACCTGCAAAATCAAGTCAAGTCTAGCTTTATTCTTACAGACTCAGAGATGCCAGCAATTTACCTGAAAGAAGAGGTGGTTTGTATGCCCTTCCCGCATCTAGTTTCCTCCTCAAATCTACAGCTGGCTGTTCCTCCCATTTGTCTCTACAAGGTCTGTGAAAGAAACTGAAGTCTAAAGTCCCGTTCCTGATTTAGTATTATTCATCCACTGCTCATGTTTATGAATTGGTCGATCAGCACTTAAACAAGTCTCGGATACGCATTGACTTTGTAACGGATAAGTGTTCCTCATCAAGATCAAGTTCCATGACCTGGAAGCTGAGCTTCATGTTCCAGAGTAGCCCCAGGCAGAGTGCAGTTCTGCTTCCATCACCCTCAGGTAGAAGTTCCTACCAGCACCTGGTGTCCAGCTCACCCTGTCAAATGCAGCAGTGCACCTCTGTATCCTCACCAGCTGTTCCTCAGAAAATAATGGTGACGTCACAGCTGACACCTTGGATGTAGCTGAAAGTTAGTTGGGTTTTTTTTTTTTTTTGTTTTTTGTTTTTTGTTTTTTTTGAGGTGGAGCATCAAAGGAAGACCTGCAGCTTCTTCAGGAAGGCTTAAAAAGTGGTTTGTATACTACACGCAAGGCTGGTAAGAGAAAGGGACTCTTCTGGAAGGAGGTGGATGACCGCACAACAGAGATGTTGCCTCAAGTTTTTGTTTGTTTTTTTGTTTTTTCCCAACTTGTTTTACATCTTGTGGGTTTATCACTTATCAGTATTTGGCATTCTCTTGTGCAAAAGGAAAAAAAATTATGGCGGTGGAATCAGAATTTTATTTTTTAAATTATATACTTCGTAATGATTTTTGGACAGTCCACGTGTCATTAAAAAATTAAACAATATCCTAAAATCCCAGAATTTTTACTACACAGATGGAAGCTGCTGTCTGAGTATTGCAATCAAAACATGAATTTAAAGTGGTACAGACAGCAGTGAAATAAAGAAGTAGTTTGAGTCCAGACAAGTGCTTTTATGTCCATTTTTTTCCCCAGAAGATATGAAATTTTTAACAAAAGGTTTGAAATGGGAGCCTCAGTTTAGTATTTAAAAAAACAAAACAAGATAAAAACAAGCTCTCTAAGTGGCCGTGGAGTTGATTCTCTGTACTTTGTGCTTTTTAGGACCCAGTTTAGTAATATTGATGGTATATTAACAACCCTTTAGACAATGAGTGGGGAAATTCAGTTACGCTGAAAATGGCGATTGATCAGCTCCTAAGTGTGAGGAAAATAATCCATGTGTTGCTTTTCACCAGCAAAGCATCTGGTCCTAATTGAGTTGTGCTGAAAACGTGTAGGTGGTCAACATTGTTCCTCCTTTTTTTTTTTTTTTTTTTTTTTTTTTTTTTCTTCTAAATTAATATCAGTATTAACCGCTGTAGGAACATTGAGTCTGACATTGAGTATTTAATCCTGTTTTGATTGATAAGAACAGGAATGGATTCAGGCTTAATGTAAAACCTCCACGTTTACTTATTAACAGAGTATACTTTGTAAATACTGTATGATAATTGATGTGATTTCTTTTTAGTACACCGTGTAGGTTTTTTGTTTTTGTTTTTTGTTCACACATGGGTAAGTGTGAATGTTTTTTGTTTGTTTTTTCTTTGTTCATACAACTATTGAACAAATTTGTGAATATGTTTAAAAAAAAAAAAGTAGAATTTGATTGTATGCAGTGATCTCAGTGTGGCTATATCGGAGAAATGTCAGTTAGCACTGTTTCCGAGTGCAGCCTGAACACAGTTGCACAGGTTGTCAAATCCAATTTTGGCTCGATGCTCAGACTCCATTGGTCCAAAAAAGAAGGAAAAATAAGTTGTTGAAATTTTTCCCTTTAGGTTTTGTGCCACATTTTCCTGTTTTGTGCTCTCTGATTGGTTCCTGCTGGTTTCGTATATATTCAGTGACAAATCAGACCAATGTGGCTAAAACCTTGCCTCCTGACCAATCATGTCGATGAATCACGTGTGACCCTGGATCATATATATATTTTAGATGTGTTCGTTGTTGACCTTTGATTTCAGCATATGTTTTGTAATGACAAAGATCTCAACATGTTTCCTTTCTTCCCCCCCCCCCCCCCCTCCCTTCATTTACCTTACTCCCCTATCCTCCTTACTGCCCCCCCTCCCCTCACTCCTTAAACCCTCCTCCCACATGCCGCCAGACTTCTCGTCCTTCAGCTTGCAAGGCTGCTGCATTGCAGGAGCACACGGAGGGATAAGTGGGCGAAACTCCTCCAGATGCCTGCCGGAGAGAGTGAATTGTGAGCACTGTCTCGGTTTGACCCGCCTGAGTTGAAGCCATACAGCTCATAAAACACAGGGGAGCATCGCATAATGAAAAGTTGAAAATGTTGAAATGCTGCTAATGGGATTTGCTGCTAGCCCTTATTTAAAATGGTTTTGTGTGCAACATCGTACCTGTTCTAGTTTTTAAAAACAAAGCTCTCGAGTCGTGTTTTCCTTGTGCTGTGGGGTTCTGCGTGTCCAGATGCATTTGCATAGTTGTTTGCTGATAAGACTTTTCATATTTAGTTAGGTTGGATTTTTTTTCTCTCCACTGATTAGAAATGTTTTAGCTTTTGTTTGTTATACTGGCAGGCTGCTTGAGAGTTGAATTGGCATTGAATAAAATATGTCTGGACATGCAGAACATAGTGACCTAAAACTTACCAACACCTTTTCTTTTTTTTTTTTTTTCAAGTATAAAGTTTATAGGTTTGTGTTCACATGCTAAGCAGTGACTCTTCTGAAATGATGTAAGAATTTTTTTTTTTTTTTTTAATTTAATGCAGGCTTGTATTCTATACATCTGATGTCTCAGATTTTCAGCACTGAAACAGCCCAGGATGTTTGTCTTTACATAGAAAAATCATCCAGATAACTAATGTACACATTTTCATTTAATACCCCACCCCTCCCAATTTTTGTGTATTTTGCTCCTATGTTGGTGTATACCTCCATCAGTCTTTGTAACTGCTTTTTTGACCCTTGAAGAACTCCCATCTCCCTCTTTCCCTCCACCTTTGTTCATTTCTTTTTCTTTTTTTTTCTTTTTTTAACTAGTTTTTTGTAGAATCTTCTCACTTTCTCTTCTTCACTCCTCCCTGCATGATGTTTCAACCTCTCTCCTCTCCCCTGACTCTCTAACCAGTATTTCTCTTTTGTCATTCTTACCCTTTTTTTTCCTCTTATGTTGGGTATGTTTGTGACTGCCGTGTGCAACTCTCACTAGTAAGTATTGTATCCTGTCTGCAGTGCTTTTAATAGTTTGTGTTGCAGCACTTTAACAACTGAAGCTGAAGGTCTATCTGTAATGCGCCCTCCCTATCCCTCATTCCCATGGCTACATAGATCTGATAGGATAAACTGCCATTTTGTAAATATTGTGTACATATCTTTTGGAAAGACGTCTAATAAAAAAAAAAAAAAAGTACAGAGCACATACTGTCTTTTGTTTTTGCTGGAGTTGATTGAAATCTAGCAGTTCAGTGGAGCACAGAGTTGCTTGCAAACAGTTTATTATGAAGATGTTGAATGATGGCATCTGTGATAAAGCAGATCAGCTAGCAGACGAAGCACGATGGTTTAATGTTCATTCATATGGTGATAGTTTTTACTTTAACCAACACAGATTAAAAATCCTTGAGAGCAGCTGGAAAAAAGTTAGTGTGGAAGGTTAAAGATGTAGAAAGTGCAGCAGGAAAAAAAATCATTTTGTCATGCAAACAGCAAAAGGCATATAATGGCAAAGGACAGTTCAGTTTAAAAATAGCAAGAAAGCTGGCAAACGAAAAAGACTAAACGCTAAAAGAAATACTACTAAGAAGAAAAAAGGCAGAAGCAGAGCAGCGAAACGGTACAGAAGAAATTCACACGAGGAAACAAACGTGGAGTAAAGAAGTTGTTGCATAAAACACTTATAAGACTTAATAAGAAAAGATTAAAATGCATTGCTGATCTATCACATGAGGTGAAACTTACAAAGGAAATGAAACAAAGGCCAATAATCTGGAAGTTTAGAATGTGCAGAAAATAGAAAAAGGCCCAGGATGGTTTTCATACATGTAGAGCATGAATACTGGCACTGAGTGTTAGAAGGAGGGAAAAATATGAGAATGATGCAACTAAACAGTAAGCAGTGAAATCACACAAAGAAAATAAAAGAAGGGTTTGTTTGGGGTTTTTTTTTCTATAGCCTTGTCGATGTAATGTTGCGTTGCCACAGAAGAAAAACCAGAAACCCAGGGAGTGAGGAGAAGCAGAATAAAGAACAGAAGAGATAGAGGAGAAAAAAGTCTGATTTATTCAGAGGTAAACATCAAACAAAGCAGAATAGAGTAAAACAAAGCCAAGAAGAACTAACTGATACAAGAAAAGAAGTCATTTAGCAGTAATGAAGGAGAAAAGAGGGAGAAAATACAGGACAGTGACCCTCCGGTCATCAAAGCTCAAGCAAGGTAGCAAGGAGTGAAGCCAGAAAACAGAAACTACACTGTGTTAGTATTTATGAACAGAAAGGTAGGAAAGGACTCAAGAAACTGCAAACAAGGATTAAATGTAACGGCTGTATGAAAAGCTAAACATGTAGATTTAGAGGTAGATTGTTAGAAATAAAAATAAGTCCAGCTGATAAACATTATTTCTGTGCTTTTAGTTGCAATATCAGTGTCGCAGCCAAATCGCTCTCTTGATGTTGAAACTCACAGACATTCCCACACACACACACACACACACACACACACACACACACACACACACACACACACACACACACACACACACACACTCAGTAGATAAATGCCAACAAAAATAAATCATTTAAAATTGTACAAAATGTCTTTTGCACAGTTTGACCCCTGAAAAAAAATCCCAAATTATTAAACACAAGAATCTCACAGTATTTTTTTAACCACTTATCCAAAAAAAAAAAAAAAGCAAAGCATTAAAAGGTTTCAAGCGACAGCGTCTCCTACGTATTCTCCAGCAGAGCGGATGGTAAGTGGGTCCTACAGTATTTTAACCTTCAGTCTGTTTAGTCTCCCGAAGAGAGGTTGTGATGGAGACAGGAGGTGACACCACGTGTGCCACATTTCCGAGGTTGTTTTTAAGGATTATTGTAATCTGCCCTGCAGTGTCCCAAAGTTCAACAGAGATGCCCGACGACCCCGCCCTTCACCGGGCCTCAGTAGGGGGTGAAGCGGTTGTATCCTCCTCTGTACAAACTGGCCTGTTGACAGTAGTAGGGTGAAAGGTGCAAGTTAACCACCGTGATGTATTTCTCAGATTAAGCTTTGTTTACTCTGATAGCTGCTCACCATTGTACCGACCCCATACGTTGTTGGTCCGACTGAGTGGTGATAGGCCTCTGGAGCGTAAACCCGTCCATATCTGTTTAAAAAAATAATAATATCACGACTCCAATTAAACTTTGTTTCTTATTAATTTATCTGCAAATGAAATTCTGCAAATTCTTTATGATTAATGAAAGCCAACTGAAGTCAGGCATATATGTGAATTTTTTTACATTATGTGAATATTCTGCCATGATTAATGTGAGCATCCAGCACTGTAATAAGTTATGTGATGGAAACCAATCAAAAGCACATTTGGTACTGAATAATATCTGAAGTATCTTACAAAAACAGTACTTTGGGTGTTATTATGATATTGTTATCCTTGGAAGAGCCACACATCCCTTTGAGGTTGTGTTTGGAAGGCCATCCGGCATAAAAATCTGCCAAAACAAACATGTGGATCTGCCCACTGTGACGACCCCTTGTGACTAAGGGAGCAGTTGAAAGCTTCTTCTTCTACTAGCAGTTTGTGTGCTATTGGTTAATTTAAAGCTGCTTAACAAGGCCCATAAAATCCTTGAGATAAAAACAAGAACGTAATCTCAGGTGGGATCTTTGAGCTACACAGGAACAAAAAAATGAGGTTTTTTATTTTACATACTGTGTCCACTCACAGTAAATGTTACAAGATAAATTCCTGACTGTTTGAGAAAATCCAGATCTTTACTTCCTGGCACAAGGCAGAATATTTTCAAAAGCTGTGTTTATCTTGATAAAAGTTACAAAAGCCAAGTTTGAGTTCAAAGAGTGAGCTCTGTGTAGGTAGGAAGACATTTTCATGGGAATAGCCGAAATGCTCCAAATAGGTTTTGTGTTTCTGCTCAGGTAAAAGCGGTATATACTATTAGGCACACAGCTGCTCAGTGGTACTGCTGAAGCTCAAACACAGCATCAGAATGAGCAAGAACATTCATCTTTGTGTACATTGTTTGTCTGTTTACCCATCACTGTAGGTCGCTGTGGCAGCAGATGCTGACTGAGCCACTCTGTATGCTGCAGGGTATCCGCCCTGCATGGGAAAGATGAAGCAACAATAAAGCAGCAGCAACTGATTGACTGATTAAAAAAGTAAAGATATGAGTAGAGTTCAGCTGCGTACATAGACTTCTGCTCCATACAGTCCATCAGGATACACAACCCTGAAAAAAAAAGAATAAAACATTATCAAAATGAAAGTAATTGGATATAAAGCCGACACCGGTGCTCAGAGTCTTACCCAGGGTAGGTGGGGACAGCAGCAGGTGTGGTTGCAGTGGAGCGAATTGTGTTGTAGACAGCTCGACCCCGACCACGCAGCGCTGAACCGCGGTAGGCCAGCGTAGGAGTCGCTACAGGGTACGGAAAACTGGCAACTAAAATAGAGGAGAGGAAAAAAAGTAGCAGGAGGAGTGAAATGGCAGTGCTGATCATCTCTTCAGAGCAATATGTCAGCATGAAAGAGGGAAACCTTTAGTTACCTGTATAGAGCTCAGGTGCGTACATGGCCCCCATGACTGGGTTGATCTTCCAACCGGAAGCTGCAAAAACAAGGCCTCTATTAAAAACAAGCTCCAAAGATTAGTCAGGACCCAAATATTAATGAGAAGTTTCTTACTTGAGATTTCACCGTTCACGAGAGGCGCTTGGGGTTTCTTGGTAACTACTCGTGCAGTGGCATTATTAACCTGGGGATAAAATAATAAGGATAATCATGGAATCAGAAAGTTAAACCTACAACACAAAAGCTGCGTGATTTCCAGCCATGTGATCAATAAATATCACTTAGGTATAATGTCCAAGGGAAGTTACAGGGTCATAAATACATTTATAGTGAGGTGGCCATTTTTTTTCTCTCTCTGGGTAAAACAAAACTGCATGTTTGTTTTCTAGTTTTAAAAAAGAAATGGGGAAATCTCGCTTTACCTCGATCTTCCTCCCTTCCACAATTGTCCCGTTCAGCTTTTCTCTTGCTCTGTCAGCCTCGGTAGCATTCTCGAAAGTGACGAATCCAAAGCCCTGTGTGTTTGCACGGTTATATGTTTACTGATGAATGATTCCCACGTTGGTTTAAAAGCACTGATCATATTTCTGAGCTGCTCACCTTTGACCCCCTCTCATTGAAGATAATCTCTACATCGAGGATCTTGCCAAATTGCTGAAAGTGTCAGAGCAATTTTCACAGAGTGGAAATTGTTGGATTCAACATGAAAACATGGGCTCTGTGTATGTGTGAAGCTCAGAAACGAGGTGACTGTCATACCCCAAACATCTGGCGGAGGTCTGGGTCTCTAAAGCGAAAGGGGATGTTCGAGACATGGAGGCGTTTCGGTTGGGTTTTACCTGACCCCTCTTCCTCGCTACCGCTTCCTGCCCCGCCCCCCGATGACACGGACACACTGAGAGACTGGGGGTCAGAGGTCACGGGGACCAAAGAGTCCTCCTGACAGTGAGAAAGCACGAAACAGGACAAGGAGGCAGAGGAAGAGGAGGAGGCAAGCAAGTGGATAGAGGAAGAATGGACGGGAAGAACAAAAAAAGATGGAAAACAAAAGATGGAGAGGGTGTGAATGAGGTGGGACAGATGTGAAGAAAAATTGGGAGAGGGCATCAGTAGAAAAGCAAAGAAGGAAAAGAGAAAAACAAACAAACAACAAAGTAAATTGAACAAATTCAACATGTTCCAGAGAATTTCATGTTTAGGTAAAAACTCCAGTTGCGTAAGCATCACATGGCATTAAAGCTCAAAGATCACTTTCATGAGATCAAGTGAACCAAACCAAGTTCAACCAGCATTCAGCAACCAGTGAACCTTCTCAAGCAAATGTAAGGAGGCGTGGAAGGGGCTCCAGTTTAGTGAGGCGTCGTTGAATACATGCCTGTAGGAGATTAGGACAGTGACGCTAACAATAAACGCCAAATGTCTGGTATTAAAACTGCTCATTCCAGCCGTCGTGAAGAGTGAGAAGTTGTTTTAAGCTGTTTTCAGACTCTAACTCAAAGTTTCCCACAGTGGCTCTAACAACTACTTGTTTTACCTTAGTATTAAAGACATACCTGTGCTAGATTAACTTATATAAACTGCCCCATGCAGAAAAATTCAAGAACTAATGTGCCAAAACCAAAACATTCACTATCCCACAATGCACCACGATGCTAGTGTGTGTGCATGTATGTGCATATATATATATATGTGTGTGCAGGTGTGTTGGCCAACCAGCATTGTTCAACCATTGCAAGAAAAGTGGTTAAAAATATATAGATTTGAAAGAAAATCTGCAAAAAAGGGCAACAAACTAAAACCAGTGAGCTTCAGCAGCAAGAAACAAAAGGAAGAGGAGGAGCAGGGAGCACAAAAATTAACGCGAAAAAGAAAAATTACTGGGAGATGTGCTACTCTAATGGAAATAAGATTACACTCCCAAGCCCTGAGTATTAGCAGTCTAGTACCACGAGGCAGATAAGGAGTGAAAAAGGCTTCAGTAAACAAGGCAAAGAAGGTGCACAGAAAGGGGACAGAGTTTAAAACTGAAGGGTCAGTGGGGGACGGGTGGGGTGGGGGGTCACGGTGCTGCTTTTTTGCCAAAGGTTAAAGTCGTTCGTCAGGGGGCATCATTAATAAGAAGGAGACAGACAGAGAGAGGTACAGAAACACATTCATACAGACATATAAATGCACACAGGCTACTACTGGTGTACACTACACTGGCTCGATGTGGCTTCAACTGTAGACAGCAGACCCACACACACGCACACACACACGCACATACAGGCCAGAGTGGAGGGGGGGGGGACAGAGGTACAGAGGGTTGAGTTGGGTGGTGGTGTCATTGTCACGATGCAGGATTGAGTTCTGGACCTGAGCGATATTTCAGACGGGGGAAAGGGGGGGGAATCATCCGGTCAGCCTCACCCCGCCCCCCCCTTTTTGACCCCCTCCCTCCGTGGCGACGTCTCAACTTTCCCCGAAAATCATCACGGACCCGAGTATGTCTGGGACTCTAGTGATAAAATATATAAACGGGGCCATAAAACACCATTTATGAGAGGAGGAAGGGAGAAGCAGGACACAGAGCTGACCTGCCACACAGATCAGACGGCTCTGCGTGTGTCAGAGTAGATGTTTCCATGTCTGAAGGAGACTTCTGCACTGCAAAAACAAAACAGTCACACACATCTCTGACCACATAACTCATGTCTTCATGAATAAGAAAAAAAAAATCTGCTAATCCGTTAAGAATATTTAAACCTGTTCCAAGGTGAAATCACATCTTCAAGTAACCACTTCTGCAAGGTCCCAAAAGGTTGGTTCTGTTCATCTGGATGAACCGTTTTCAGTGGGAGAAACGTTTCGTCACTCATCCAGGTGACTTCTTCAGTCTCAGCTGACTGCAGGTTTCCCCAACCTTATAAACAGTACATTTGTATAATGACTGAAACTAGCACCACTGAATAAACAGTGGGCTGTGATGTCAGTTCCTTGAGCATTAATATGCAAATTGTCATTGATCAACAACCACTGATCAAGGACGAATGATCAATGGTCATGAGTACCATTCACAGAGTTGGGGAATGGCTGCAATCACAGCCCGATGAATCAAACACTGATGCACTAAAAAAATAAAATATATTTTTTATATTTTGTCTACTAAACAATATTTTGTTTACTAAACAATCCAGTTTTTAGAAAATAGAATTTTAAGGGTAGTCAAAGGAGCTTGCAAAGAAAAGCGTCTGGACTTCTTTAAGTTGCTTGAAGACGTTTCACCTCTCATCCGAGAAGCTTCTTCAGTTCTAAGGTCAAATGGTGGAGAGTCCCAGATTTAAACCCAGTGGGAGTTTCCCCCCACAGAGGGACAAAAGGACCCCCTGATGATCCTCTAATCACATGAGCCAAGGTGTGAAAACGGGTGTGGGTCCCAATCAGCCAGAGTTTCAGGTGAGCTCATTGTGAAACCTGGCCCCACCTTATCATGCGATTTCCTGAGGTCAGATGGCCCAGGGTGTGAGTGGGCGCTAAGGCATCTGGGGAGGGAACTCAAAACTGGATTATAGATGGTGTCGTAAACCATCGCCCCTGTTCAAAGATGGTCGCTTACAGTGGACATAGATGGCTTCTAATTTTAAGGGTAATATTTATTTCAGGCTTTACATGGTTAAGATAAGTTTTTTCAAAATAAAATAATAAATACGTTTTTTTCAATTACAGACCTGGGAAGTGACAATAGGTCTCTGCAGGCAGTGTGAGTCAAAATATTACATTATTTAAAAAAGACAAACTTTCTCTCGTGTGTGTTGCTGTTTTTTTAATCAATTCAGTGAGAATGGCATGGTAAATTTTGCTTTTAAACTGTAAAGCCTGGTTCTGCTGGCTGTCTCTTCCTGCTAGAAAGGTTTTTTCCCTCTCATATTGCAGGGTTTTTAGCTTACAGTATTAAGGCCCTTGAGGCAACTGTTATTGTAAATTTGTTATTGTAAATGAGCTTGAAATTGAATTCAAATTGCTAATTAGGAATAATGCAAGTAGCCTACAGCTTACTGGTGGTCATTATTCTGCAAGTAGGCTAACAAAAAAATCACTTTGATTTTAACCTGATGGCAGCACAAGATGGAAATTCTAGAGAGTCCCTCAAGTTCTGAACTGTGTAATTGTATAATATAGTTTATTACAATTTCCATAAGATTCCAGCAGATTAGTAGCCTGTTGTAACAACAATTCCTCATCGTTTTATCAAGTTATTTCATTCAAAATCAAGAGGAAACATCAGGCAGCTCATAAAGACTGAGGCCAGTGTGACCTGTTTGTGCATTAATGTGTTCTCTGTTATTGTAGGGTCTTTATCTTACAATATAAATGGAAATTAAAGACGCTCCCACAGTGCACCGATGCTGAAGTGGTGCAGGCCACACACAGAAAGAGATCAGCAGCAACCAGAGACCACAGGGTGTCAGTGAAATTCATCAGTGTGGTAACTGCCAGTATGAGTAAAGGACACTGCTGCCACACCACCGGCAAGATTACACTGAAACATTTGAGGTAATAAACACGAGGGTTATCTACGCAACCAGCCAGGAACAGCTGCAGAGCAATGACTTTAGATTCAACTGAGGATAAAATTATAATGCAGGTTTCTTCCGTTGATTTAATAAAAGATTAATTTGGTTTTTAAAAGAATATGTAAAGCAAATTTGATGGTAAACAGGTTGAAATAATCTTATCGCAGTAGCAGAATGAAGACACAAATTATCTATTAAAAAATCTCTTTAGTTTCAAAAACCATTTGTTGATACATTTTTAAAGATGTAATCATTGTTTATCCTGTACCAGAAATGATTTCATCAGACAAATCACAAAAGCCTGACATGGACTTTATAAACATCCTTCAGATAGCTTAAACTGTAAACTGTAAGTATCAGCACAAAGTTCGAGCGGCGATCTGGAAAGGTGATCAGTTTTATTGACACTTAAATGAGACCTGGGGGAGGGAGAAAGGAAAAGTGGGCATTTATTTTCATCAATAAATCCCTTATCAGCTGCCTCGACATTTTGCTCCACAGAGGGTGACAGGCATTTCCATACAAGGACACCGCGGTGGACATGGGGCTCTAAATATAGAAGGAAACCCTATCTGGGCCTGTTGCTCTGCAGAACATGTGAAAGTGCTACCTGTCGACTTACTGACGATCATGTTTTATTGGCCTGGAACATCAACATTTGTCACAGACCGCTCTTACCGTGTTGCCAGATGTCAGAGAGTCGCCCCCATCGTGCTGAGGGCCCTGATAGACTCTGAGCTGGGGATGTTCCTGGTACTCTGAGCTCGGATGTGCAGAGCTAAAGTCGAGAGTTGCCAGTCTGCTGGCGGATGTTGGGGGACCTTGACCTGGTGGGGGGTAAGAGGGAGGCGGGGCATAGACCTGAGGCAGGGCAGGGTCTGCGCTGCCTGGGGCAGCCTCCTGAGTGGGGCCCCCCTGAGGAAAAGAGGAAGAGGGAGACGAATGAGCCACTCATGCCAGAATATGACAGCATAGATGTAAACAAACGAAACACAAGATGTTGTTGTTGATCTTCTGTTTTTACAATAAAACAAACTGCATAAACACGCTGCAGTGACACTGTGATCTTTAATGAAGATGACAGATACACAAATACCACAATAAATGATTGTTCCACCCAATTTTACACATCAGTTTAACTGTCAGAAGGAGTAAAATGCTGTGAAATCTCTTAAATAATCTGATAATAATAACCATAGCAAAAGATGTTTTTAACAGTAATAGTAAGACAAAATACAAAGCTAAATAAGCTTACTGGTAGGTTGCAGTGTTTGGAAGAGGTCACTATAAATTACCTTATATATTTACCTATTCTTTTTTAAATAACTGCCTTTTGTGAGTTTGTTTTTTGTGTGTGGTAATAAAGAAATAGTAAATTATCCTTGAAAAATACATCTGATGACCAGTCCTAAACACTACATTTCTTTTTGCTTATCCAAAGCAACATCCAAGTATAGATATAATTAAAAACATCTCTAATATTAAGACATTTCTCACAATTGTAATAACTGATTCATTCTTAATGCCAAACGTGGAGCTCATTGTTAAATTTAACTCTTTCTGTTTTTCCCATTACAAATGACAGATTTGGCACTTAAAAACAATATTTATGTCCAAAATGTTGACTTTATGTAGTACAATGTCATGTAAAATTATTGGAATCTCATCAGATTCAACAGCCACAGGTATGTTTTAAGTCTCATAGACTTTAGAATCTCTAATATCCATTTTAATTAAACAACTGTTTACTTAAAAACTTTTTTTTTTTTAAAAAATGCGTAACAAACTACCTTTAATGAGAAAAACAAGATTAAACAGGAAAACAGGACCTCCTCCAAACCAAGTGTAAGCAGTGGTTTGGAGGAAACTCCTGCGCAGTTTCCATTCAAGTGAGGTAAAAAGCAGAGAAATAAAAGCGGTCTTACCCCCTTACTGCATTCCTCGATCTCTGATGCATTGTCTAACAACTGCCGCATTTTTAATGCCAGCTGACCACCCGCCCACCGCACCATAAGTTCTACCCATCCACCAATCATCAAATGATTGCTAGAGGAAAAGTGACCGGGGGTGGGGGGTGGCTGTGGGTGGGGGAGGTGTTCCACACCAGCTGTGGACATCTGTAACTTTCAGTCACCTTGTTGCTCCCACAAAGAGCCCAGAGGGCCCCTCTAACCTACTCATGAGCACAGAAAGCGTACGGAGCTTCCCCCCCAGGATTAAGTATTTATGAATGTGTGTGCTCCTGCTGAGGGTGCATCGTGCTAAATGTCGCCTCCGAGAATATCGGCCCTGACAGACACGGTTTTATTACCTCAGAGACATTTTCATGAACATCTACTTCTCTTTGTGTTGTGTGGAGTGGCTCAGTTGCCTTTTAAGAAACAGAGGACTTCACAAGCACAATAATGACATCAATGTTTGGGTTGGGTGCGAGTGAAGTGCTTCGCTGATCTTACTACAACATGACCACACAACAGAAAAAACAACAAAGTGAACACAGCTGTCAGACTACAGCATACTTATACTGCTTACACTTGAATTTCTGATGTTGAGCTTGCTTTATACTATAAACCTACCGCCGCCTCATTTTGGACCCAGCCATGCTTCAGGAAGGCCGAGATGCATCAGTGATTCAATAGTGTTAAAGATCCCACCACATCAACATGACAGTCTGCACTCCCTGACAACGTCTGGCAGGAGATATGAGTCCACGTGTCACACACCAGGAGACTAAGAAACACAGTCTGTGCAGCCTCACCTCTTCACACTGACTGTCTACATATATGTTGTATATATGCCGCCTTCTGTACTGTTATATGTGTATTTAAACTTTCTGATTTATTGCTTTATATCTTGTGTTAGGACTTCCAGCTGAAGCATTTAACACAACAGTTCTTGTATAAACAGATGAGATATCTGTGACGGGCCTTCTCAGACTTTCAGGAGACAGGGAGTTCTTACAGGAGGGAAAACTTTCCAAGGACTTCATCGCAACAGTAACACTGAGTGGCAGATTCTTACTATTGGAGCTGTTCGTACTCTAAACTTTTCCATCTTAATACTTCAGACACATGTGACATGATATGTTTCAACCACATGAAGGTTTGTGCTGATCATGAAGATAATGTATAGAGCCCGTATGTTCATTCTGATGGTGGACAGTCCTCATTTAAAGATGTACAATAATGCTGCAGCACAATGTTCAGATGAAATTATTTTGTCTTGGCTTCCGGATACGACTTCACAAATCTAAGAACATTTATTCTGGAAGACAATCCTGGAAAATCCTCACATTTGTGAGGATTCCCCCACAGTAACTGGGAATATTTCTATTAGAGCACTGATACTTTCACTTAATCACTGGATCAGAGGATACCCTGAGTTACCTTACAAGCAAAATGCCACAAGTGTGTCAGCTGCCTTCAGGATTTAAAGGAGTCACGATTAAAAAAAACTCTATCCCACGCCAGCTCATAATGGCTGGCATAGCTCTGCTGGCTGTTAAACTGGTTGTATAAGCAAGGAAATGGTTGTCAGGCAGACTCTTGTTGGCTTGGAGGATTTCATTTGACCACTCTCTGTTGGTTTGGAGGAGGATTTTTAATAAAGTGTGCACTCTCAACAAACCAGATTTGACATTCAAGCAGGCTTCACCCTGATAATTACTGAATGAGGAAAAGTTGATGGAGATGATTCATCTGCAGCTCTTACTCATTATTCAAGAGAAATATTTAAGTTTGAACCAGAGCTGAAAGATAGGTATTGAGGCGCCGTCCAACTCTGAGGCCGTTCTTAACTCTCGCACTGGAGCTGGAACATGTTTCCAAATATGTTGACACAACTTGCACCTGCACTCTGTCCTACTTATCAGAAGAAACGACGATCTAGCTGCTCCGACCCTCCTCCGAGATATAAAAGCAATGTTGAGCGAAGAAAATGCATCTGTTAGATATCACTGTCAACTCTCCCCCCACCTTACAGACTAACTAACTAACCAGCCACTGTGTCTGATTCAGCACCACAGTCTCAACACGAGACTCCTCACGGGCTTGTTTTTTATTATCATTGCCATTTGTTCCCCCTCTCTCGCTCGTCTCCTTCCTCAGCTGCTGGCTTGCGGTCAGAGGTCGACAGCTCGGAGCCAGGTGCTTGCTGGGACAGTTGCCATGGGATTTACACAAGACGAAGCTGACTGCAGATGTGGCCTTTTGGTGCTGGCCGAGTTACAAATGTTAGCAACATGTAGCTTATTAAAGTGTAACACAATATTCCTTTTTTTCATCCATCCATCTGCACATTCTGCACATCCCGGTTCCTCCTATTGAGCGACACGACAGCCTTTTTGTTTATATTGCTGATAAAAAAAAAAAGAAGAAGAAAAGATTGCTGATAATGAGGAGAGAGGAGTTTTACAAGCTGCCAAATGTTGTGTTAAAACAGATGCTCCACATCAGTCATAAAGGAATTTCCCCAGCACTTGGAAATATGACACTTTTAAAAAGGGAACAATTGCTGGATTGAAGTGAAGGATTCGAGCATTTCGGTACGCTGTATACTGTGTATATTGTTGCACTGACAATAAAGTTCTTGAATCTTGGAAGATCTAGCTGGGGCTTCAGACTATTTACTTCAGTGCCAGTCACCTTCAAATAACAATTCTCTCTGCATCTGTTTTCCATAAACAGCTCTCTGAATCTTATGAAATAAGTCAAGGTTACCCCGGAGGAGCCTAATATTCAACATTTAAATGCACAACAGGCTGGTTTCACACATTTATCTTAAGCACAGCTCACTACAGGACACAAGACAGGTGACAGACCCTCTTCCTGTGATTATCTGCTCAGGAGAGGAGGGCTAAAAATACAGCTGGTGTGAAGCACAGAGACAAGGTAGAGAGATACTAAATGAGCTGTGGCATTAGTGGCATGTCAGGGACACTTGCTGGTGGACTAAAGATAACCACTAATATGTCCTTACTAGTGAATAAATAAGACATTTCACAACTAGCACACTTCACACAGATCCTGTTGCATATTAAGCAATGCATCGGTAGACTGAATTAGATTAAACTGTGACTTAGGGCCTTTTGGCTTCTTCTGCTCACTGGAAAATGTTTTAAGTTTTACAAAATACAGGGATTTTGTCTGGTAATAGGAATAAGATCTTTTTAGTTTAATCATTAAGCAAAATCATACAAAGGTGCTGATTTAAATGTCCAATTATTTGATTATATTTCTTAATGTGAGTATTTGGGTGAATAAAAGAATAAATAACAACCAGAGCTCTAGAAATGCAAAATAACTGACATTGAGATTAAGAATTGTAATAATAAATAATATTATTTTGTTGCATAAAGTTATAGTTCCCCAGTAGATGATTTCAGGGATGTTCCCTAGGGGGGAAAATCTCAGTATTTATGTGATAATGTCTGGCCACAGTGTAAATCAAGAAGTTTACCTGAACTATGCTGGGGTAGCATGTGGTTGCCTGTGGGTAGACGGGGAGTCCATAAGGCTGGAGGATCACAGTGGGTGAGGAGAGCATAGCCCAAAAACGACACACGAGGAGATGAGGAACGGAGGAAAATGGGAGGAAAAGGAGAGCAGGGGGAAAGGAAGGGTTGATGTACACACAGAAGAGCAGGCGATCAGGCTGGAATTTTTTTTTAAAAAGGGAGGAAAAATCCCAAATGAAGGAAACAGAAACTCCAAGAAAGTGAGGGAGGTGGGAAAAAAAGACCACGCTTAAGACTTTTGCTTCACCTCGAAAATGAAGTCAAGCAAGAAAACACAAGGGAAACCCCCAAAACACCCGGAAAAGATGGGATTTAGAGCAGTGAAAGAGAAAGCCAGTGAGCTTCTGTGTGTCCATCAGTTGATCATGCAGCCTGACAGACAGAAACACATGGTCAGGGTCCCATTTCAGAGTTATATAAATAGTCACCCATGTCCTTCTCTCTGAGTTTACCACCTTACCTCCCTCACTCTCACTTTGTAAGAGGAGATCTGTGACCACTCAGTCAAACCTCTGTGCAGAGTGAAAGAAGCAGGCCTTTCCCGCCTCTCTGTGCACATTGAAGCTGTGTGTTATACCATCTATGTAATAACATGAGGCCTGTTCGTGATTCAAGCGCATAAACAAACTTCATCTTAACTTCTTCCATGTGTTCAGGTTGTGCTCTTCGCTTTGACCAACAGAGAGCGACAAACCCAGCGGGCCCGACTTCCGTTTGGGCGGTGAGAGGCATCATGGGATATGTAGTGTGCTCGCAGGCCCTATAAATGATTATGGACTTCCTTTAACTTCCTCTTTACTGCGCGAGCCTGAGCGAGACAGGTACGGTTACCATCCTCATCCTTACCAGCAATACAAACCGAGTGTATTTGGACCTCCACGTTGAAAAACAGTCATAGGACATGAAACTAAACTTATGCCTGTGCCGATTGAAGACCTGCATGTTTTTTTTAAAGCGTTTTTAAACGAAAAGCGCTTAAGCTAATGCTAGCTGCTAACATTAAACAACGTGGTGCGGTGTAGCTGCGGCCTAGTCTTACGGATGCCCGGTCTGTTAAACGTTTATACGCGATTTATTGTAGTTTCAGAAACATTTAATGAAGCGCATCCGATGTATCAGTGTTTCTAGTCAATTCGGTCCTTACACATTACCCTTGTCTTCATAAACCGTACGATCGTGTGGCAAATCTGACCGATACAGTTGAAGCATGGAAGTAATAGTGACGGTTGTAGGTCCCTTTAGCCTGGTAAAAAGTTAATGTCTTTTTTTTTAATTATTCAGTAAACGCTTTGAAAAACGGAACTAGACTGACAGATGGAGAGCCTATTTGGCTTAATTAAACTGACTCTACTTTTTGAGGTTGACTTGATTGTCTTAGTTGTAAATTGTAACATGAGTTATTGCTGAACGTGCATAATGTTTGCCTTTAAAATGTCTTCTGTGCACAAGATTCAAATAACATGTCAACCTTGAATAACCTATTAAAAGTGTAAAATGGTATAAATCTTATATGTAGCGTCCCCCTCATTGTAATTTCTTGGTTTTGCAGGCACTTATAAGCCATCATGCCCGTTGCCAGAAGCTGGGTTTGTCGTAAGACATATGTCACCCCCCGCCGCCCCTTCGAGAAGTCCCGTCTCGACCAGGAGTTGAAACTCATTGGTATGTTTTCATTTTCATAACTTCCGTCCATATATATATTTCAAGGCATACCCTTTAATGAGGTATACTAAACTGATTACGGCGTTTCATCTCCCTTTAAGGCGAGTATGGGCTGAGGAACAAGCGTGAGGTGTGGAGGGTCAAGTTCACCCTTGCCAAGATCCGCAAGGCTGCCAGAGAGCTGCTCACTCTGGATGAGAAGGACCCAAAGCGTCTGTTTGAAGGTGGGTAGGATGAGTTAAAGCTGGTTTGTGTTGGCCGATGATTTAAATATATAAAGTGTCAGACTTCACCATGGTGTCACGAATTCCTCGTCAATGAGGCCAATATTCCTGCTCTGCAAAGATTTTTGAGCACGTCTCTGTGGTTGTATGTTTAAATGACGTTTTGTGTATACGTGTGGTTTTCCAGGTAACGCTTTGCTCAGGCGTCTGGTGAGAATCGGTGTGCTCGATGAGGGTAAGATGAAGCTCGATTATATCCTGGGCCTGAAGGTCGAGGATTTCTTGGAGAGGAGGCTTCAGACACAGGTCTTCAAGCTTGGACTTGCCAAGAGCATCCACCACGCTCGTGTCCTTATCCGCCAGAGGCACATTCGGTAAGCTCAAAGCAACACATAACGGGCTCAGTGGGGTTTTTTTTGTTTTGTTTTGGTTTTTTTGATGGACTCATGAGAACCTGTCGATGCTTCCTCTTCCATCAGAGGACCACCAACCTGTAACACACCCTGTTGACAACAGTTAAGATTTTCATCAAGGTCAATTCGGTATCAAAACCGTATACCTTGTCAGTAGACATTGCCCAGAGCCAATCCTGCCGCCGAGGGCGCAGACAGTGCCACGGTGTTGTGGCCGTCAGGTAAGGTATGGGGGATTGCACCTCGGGCAATTGTAGTATTCACTACAGCATTGGATATGAAGTACTCAGGCTGATGATTTAAGTCATAAGTTCAGATTTCCTGTGGTGTCAAGAATTCCTCGTCAATGAAGCCTGCAGTAAATTATACATGTAAAATATTAAAGATTCACACTTTTTCCACCCTGAAAGCTTTTTCAGCTTTTAAACTGCAAAGACAACTCTTAAGTGCAGCTGGAAGATGCATCAACATTTTCTAAAGTCCTCCCTTTATTGTCTGTCTTGGCAGTGTGCGCAAGCAGGTGGTGAATATCCCCTCTTTTGTGGTTCGCCTGGACAGCCAGAAGCACATCGACTTTTCCCTTAGGTCTCCGTACGGCGGTGGACGCCCAGGCCGCGTCAAGAGAAAGAACGCCAAGAAGGGCCAGGGTGGAGCTGGAGGAGCTGACGATGAGGAGGAGGATTAAGAAGGATGTTGTACAGGAGTGTTTCTTGATACTTCCTGTTGTGACAATTCTCAATAAAATGTTTGGTTTATCCAAAAAAAAAGTAGCTGACTCTATGCAGTTTTTTTTTTTGTTTGTTTGTTTTTTCTTAAACGTATGTTTATTTGTTTTTTCAACAGTATCAACACCAACATAAAATGAACGTATGGCAGTCATTAAAATAATAATAACACTAATAATAATAGTAATAGTAATAACGATAATTGAAGTGTTAATCCTAAAAGGTTCCAAATAAATGCATAGTTAAATAAATTAAACCATACAAATAAATACAATTTAAAAAAAAAAAATAATAATAATCATAATATAGGTTACATAGTATATTCCCAACAGCAAGTCAGACATTATCCATTATCTAGTTGTCTTATTCACTCACCGCCCCCCCCCCATCCCCACTCCTCAGTAGATCCAAAAATATCTTCCAGATGTTGTAAAATTCAGAAGCCTTCTTTCTAACAATATAGGTCAGTTTCTCAAGAGCTAAACTCGATGTTAAGTTATTTAACCAGTGGTTAAAAGAGGGGCAACCAACATTCTTCCAGCATAAGGCGATACAGCGTTTGGCCTGTAACAAACAAAGATCAGAGTACAGTAATCTGGATACAAGCCTAAAATGCATAACTTAGGGCAAAGCGGTACAGGAGAAGTTGTGATCTGAGAGATATATTTTAACACAGAGCTCCAAAATTTTTGGATCTCTTCACATTTCCACAGGCAGTGATATAGTGTACCCTGTACCCTGCCAAAGCAAAGAGGACACAGGCAAAAAAATATCTTCAAAAAGGGTTTTCTTTATTTTAACCCTCAAAAAGTCCAAAATTAACAAAATTCAAAACCATACTTAGCAGGCCCATAAAACAGGTCAACTAAATATAACTCTACAAAAAGTAATTTCCAAAAACTTAAAAAACAAAGTGAGACACAACTTAACTCACAAACTGACCTAATGAGGGTAGCTTTTATAATGATTTGGCCAAACCATTTGAACACAATAGGGGGGAAAACAAAAACACACACTAAGCACAGAATAACCTAACTAAACCCTAAACACCCCTGCTCCTGGTAAGCCCATGGTTGGTCCTGCTGAGCAGGCATTTTGTCCCCAGAGTCCTCAGCCACGCCTTTTGCCCAGACAGGAAACAGCCACCGCCCAAACCCAGGTAACTCAAAGAAAGAGAAACATAATTAATATAACAAAACATTTTAGAAAAACCACACAATGTTACTATGTGTGGCTGCTGGATTTTTCAATCAAGATGGTGTATGAGATTCAATAGTATGTACTGACTCTAGATTTCTTTTCGTTTGAGTTAATTTTACTAAGTCTCTTTAACTGTGAAACAAAACTTGACACCTGAACTGACATGCTTATTTATACTGAGGTTTTTAAAACTATACAGCTTTATAGACATAGAGCTCAGGTATGTAGCTGTGAGTGTGCTAGATGCCAGATTAAGCTGACAACTATTACGTCACTCTTATTCATATTTAGCAACATAGAAACACAGGAAGTTGAGTTTAAGATTGTTACTGAGGTTAAAGAGCTGTAAAGCTTGTGTCATCTCCATAGGATTGAAAACTCAAACTAGGCCTGTGGATGACAAGCTCAAGGTCTTAGGTCTTATAGTTTTGTAATCTTAACATAAGACTTTAATGATCCTACGGTGAGGAAATTTGTGTTACCTCAGCTCAGGTACAGATGGCAGAAGAAAAGTACAAAAAATACAAAATAAGTAAACACTATATCCAACAGTAGCATACACTGTACGTGATTATGGATAGAGAGTTGTTACTATTACTATGTAAGTAATAGATATCTAAAAGTATAAACATGTACACGCACACACACATGTACACAATAAATATACATATGGATGATACACATGCATGAAGTGTGACCGTGGATGTCAACAATGTCCAGTGACTCATGACATTGTGATTGAGGAGTTGCTGTTGGGATGAATGATCTGTGAAAGCGCTCCTTCCTGCAGCAAGGGTATTTCAGTCTCTCACTAAAGGAACTGCTCAGCACACTCACAGATTCATGCAGAGGGTGATGTGGGTTGTTCATGATGGATGTCAGCTTTACTAACATCCTCCTCTCGCCACCTCCACAGACTCCAGAGCACATCCCAGCACAGAGCTAGACCTCTGCACCAGTTTGTCAATCCTGCTCCTGTCCCTGTCCGTGCATCCGCTCCCTCAGCAGGCCACTGCAAAGAAAAAGGCAGATGCTACCAGAGTATCATAGAATGGTCTTAACAGAGTCCAGCAGACTCCGAAGGACCTCAGTCTCCTCAGCAGGTGGGGTCGACTCTGGCCCTTCTTATACAGGACGTCTGTATTTGTAATAAATTTGTTTTTATTTTCTCTAGACTCGCTTTTATTGAGTTTAGTTTCAGTTAGTTTTTAGAGTGAGTTTTCTCATTTCAGTTTAGCTTCTTTTTTCTTTTTTTTGAAAATGTTTCGTTTTAGTTCAGTTTCTATTAGTTTTAGTTTTTATTAATTATTATTTCATGAAGGGAATATGTCAGGGGCCAGATTTCAGAAACACAGTACAGGTAATACAGTAAAAACACAACTTTATTTTAAAAGCAGTTGACTCAGTCTTGTAGACATCCAACGTCTCAATAAGACATCTATCAAAGCCTTATATAGCAAGTTTTAAATATATATTCGATCTATCCTTCAAGCTCAGGAGCTTACGGGTCCTGCACAGAATCTTAGCTGTTCCTAGGACTGCAGTCTTCTGGACAGAGATCTCAGGTGTTGTTCCTGGGCTCTTCTTCGCTTGTCTACCACCACTATGTCCGATTGGTTAGCCACCAACATTTTGTCCGTCTGTATCTAGGAGTCCCACAGAATCTTAGCTCAGTCATTCTTGACCACCCATTTTGACCTCAGGACTTCCAGGCCATACACTCCACAGATGGTCCTGTGTACTACGCTGACCACTTGGTTATAGCTTTACATGTATGCCCTGCCTGCTAGCATCTTACACCCTCCTGTTATGTGCTGGATTGTCTCAGAGGCATCTTAACACAGCCTGCACCTGGGGTCTTGCCTGGTGTGATAGACCCCAGCCTCTGTGGATCTTGTCCTTAGAGCTTGTTTCTGTGTTGCCATGATTAGTGCCGCCATACTGGATTCCTCGATTGTCTGTAGTGCTGTATTGACCTCCTCTAGTAGACCCTCAGAGGGTGGTGGTTACTTCTACAAGATTACTTCACATAATCTTGGTAACCGGCTACCGAGGGTCCAAGTTTCCAGGTTGGCGATGATCCTATCTTTCAGGTCAGTTCCTCTTGCTCAGTTAGCATAAGATAAGATAAGATAAGATAACCTTTATTAGTCCCACACGTGGGAAATTTGTTTTGTCACAGCAGGAAGTGGACAGTGCAAAAGTTATGACGCAAAAATTAGAATACAATAAGAATAAATACAGTACACAGCTGTACAGAATAGAATAAAATAATATACTATATACAGTAGAATAAAATAGAATAAAAATATACAATAAGATAAAAATAGAATACGAATGCTATATACAACTGAGTAAAAATACAACGATGCCAGAAAAGATTATTGCACTTAGTGTTATTGCACATGTGTGGATGTGTGTGTTTGTTCAGTTAAAGTCTTTGTTGTGGAGTCTGACAGCAGTGGGGAGGAAAGACCTGCGAAATCTCTCCGTCCCACACCGTGGGTGCCGCAGTCTCCCACTGAAGGAGCTGCTCAGTGCTGTCACAGTCTGCTGCATGGGGTGGGAGACGTTGTCCAACAGGGATGACAGCTTAGCTGCCATTCTCCTGTCACTCACCACCTCCACTGGGTCCAGAGGGCATCCTAGAACAGAGCTGGCCCTTCGGATCACCCTGTTCAGTCTCTTCCTGTCCCCAGCAGAGATGCTGCCGCCCCAGCAGACCACACCATAAAAGATAGCAGAAGCCACCACAGAGTCATAGAAGGTCTTCAGGAGTGGGCCCTCCACCCCAAACGACCTGAGTCTCCGCAGCAGGTACAGCCTGCTCTGCCCTTTCCTGTAGAGGGCGTCTGAGTTATGAGTCCAGTCCAGTCTGTTGTTCAGATGAACACCAAGGTACCTGTAGCTGTCCACAGCCTCAATGTCCATACCCTGGATGTTCAGTGGTTGCAGTGGAGAATGCTTGTGCCTGCGGAAGTCTACCACCAGCTCCTTGGTTTTACTGGCGTTGATCTGGAGGTAGTTCAGCTGGCACCAGTCCACAAAGTCTTGAGTCAGTCCTCTGTACTCCTTGTCGTCCCCATCAGTGATGAGGCCGACTATTGCAGAGTCATCAGAGAACTTCTGCAGGAAGCACTGGGTGGAATTGTGGGAGAAGTCTGCAGTGTAGATGGTGAAGAGGAACGGAGCCAGAACCGTTCCCTGTGGGGCCCCCGTACTGCAGACGACCCTGTCCGACACACAGCCCTGAGTCCTCACATACTGTGGTCGGTCGGTGAGGTAGTCCAAAATCCAGGTAGTGAGGTGATGGTCCACTCCAGAGTTCTCCAGCTTGTCCTTCAGAACCGAGGGAAGAATAGTGTTGAAGGCACTGGAGAAATCAAAGAACATGATTCTCACAGTGCTTCCAGCGGTCTCCAGGTGAGCGAGGGAACGATGTAGGAGGTGAATGACGGCATCATCCGCGCCAATGCCAGGCTGGTAGGCAAACTGAAGTGGGTCCAGTGATGAGCTTGTTAGGCGCCGAAGCTGAGCCAGGACCAACCGCTCCAGGGTCTTCATCAGGTGGGATGTCAGAGCCACCGGCCTGTAGCTGTTGAGGTCCTTGGGGCGTGAAGTCTTTGGCACTGGTACAACACAGGAGGTTTTCCAGAGCTGTGGGACTCTTCCCAACCTCAGGCTCAGGTTGAAGAGGTGCTCCATCACCCCACACAGTTGGTCCGCGCAGGACCTGACGACCCTCGAGCTGATGCCATCTGGGCCCGCTGCCTTCTTGCCATTAATCCTCCTCAGTTCCCTCCTAACCTGGGTGGTTGAGAGAGACAGGCTGGAGCCTTGTGTTGAGTGTGTATTGGATGCTGTTGTTGGGGGTGGGGGGGAGTGAGCAGGGTGAATAGAGGAGGTGTGAAGTGTCTGAGGTGTCAGAGGTGGAACAGCAGCAGTGGGGGTGGGTGAGTCTGCAGCCGATGTTGTAGACTGTCTCATGGTTGAATCAAATCTGTTGAAGAAATGATTCAGTTCATTTGCCCACCTCACATCCCTCCCAGGCAGAGAGTTCTGCTGTTTGTGGCCTGAGATGGTTCTGAGGCCTCTCCAGACTTCACCAACGTTGTTTTGCTGAAGCTGGTTCTCCATCTTCTGCCTGTAGCTGTCCTTCCCATTCCTTATCAGTCCCCTCAACTCTCTCTGCACCCTTTTCAACTCCTCTTTGTCTTTGGATTTGAAGGCCCTCCTCTTCTGCTTGAGGACAGCTTTAATTTCTGGGGTAATCCAAGGTTTGTTGTTGGAGAAACACCGTACAGTCCTGGTAGGTACGGTGTTATCCACACAGAAATTAATATAGTCAGTAATGCATGTAGTAAGGCTGTCGATGTCCTCTCCATGGTCGTCACAGATCACCTCCCACACAGTCGACTCAAAACAGTCCTTAAGAGCCTCCTCGCTCTCCTCTGACCATCTCTGCACTGTGCGGGTGGCTGGTGGCACCCTGCGCACTAAGGGCTCATACACAGGGACAAGGTGCACCAGGTTGTGGTCAGATTTGCCCAGTGGAGGGAGAGGTGATGAACTGTATGCCTCTTCAGCATTGGCATACAGTAAGTCCAGTGTTTTATTGTCTCTGGTTGAGCAGGTCACATACTGGGTGAAGGTGGGCAGTGTGGAGTCCAAAGAGGCATGATTGAAGTCCCCTGATATTATGAGAAGGGCTCTCGGAGATTGTGTTTGCAGTCTGCTGACCACTGAGTGGAGAGTGTCACAGGCTGCATCCGCGTTGGCCGAGGGGGGGACATACACTGTTATTGCGATAACATGCGAGAATTCCCGGGGCAGATAGTACGGACGCATGCTAACGGCTAACAGCTCAATGTTTCTGCTGCAGAGTTGTTCTTTCACAGTGATGTGCCCAGGGTTACACCATCTGTCGTTCACAAAAACTGCCAGTCCCCCTCCTTTCCTCTTACCGCTCTCTCTCGTCCTGTCCGCTCGCAGCATCTGAAATCCCGGTAGTGTCACGCTTGTGTCCGGAGTTAGCGGTGTTAGCCACGACTCCGTTAGCATCATGATGCTACATTGCCGGTACTCCCTCTGTGACCAGGTTAGCGACGTGAGCTCATCCATCTTATTGGGCAAAGATCTTACGTTTCCAATGATTACAGAAGGAAGAGATGGTCGATAACGTCTCCTTCTCGGGCGACGGCGCTCCTTCCCAGCACGACACCCCCGTCTTTTCCTCCTCAGCTCGCTGGGAATGTCGGGTCTGTCCGCCGGCAGTACCGCTGCGGGACGCAGCGCTAACAGCTGATCCTTACTGTAAACAAAGGATCCCTGCTCTGGGTCCCCAGACACGCGTGAAAAAAGTAGAAATAAACTAAGAAAAACGACCAGAACTAGCACAAAACGGTAGAACATGGTTGCAGAGTCTAATTACTGATACGTTAGTTATAAAAAATTACGAGAAGAAAAGATAAGAAAGAAAGAAACTCAGATTGAGCAGAGCTGCTGTAACAGGCTGCCGCACACGGGGCACATGTTAAATGTTAACATGAACTCCCTCGCTGAAACAGATCACATACAGTGGACTTGTTCCTCACCCTTACTACTTTCAGTGTTTCTTTTTCATTCTTGCTTATGTGACAAAGGCTTCTGATTTTCAGCACTCAATAGCCATGGGTCATACATACATACATACTGACTTCAAACTTTTCCACAATTTCTAAATAGTTTTCTTCCCTCTGGTCACGTCTCAGAAAACTTTTGTTAGAACACCTTCCACACTTCCACTGATTTGTGGATTTGTGGATGGGGAGAAACGCTTTGGGGAGAGACGTCAGGTGGCAGCGGCGGTACGTCACAGACTTAAGGACTATGTCGGGAGGGACTGAGCAGCTCGACGGTTTTTATGTGAAATAAATTATATTTTAGAACCCTATATTTTATATTTCCTTGGTACCTCCACTACTCTTCCTGTTTAAGAAGGGTTTCCCTTTTTAGACTTAGAAGAGACTAATAATTAAAAACAGAACATATGTTGTCTTTATCCCGGGCCTGATATATGACTGAGCGTCAGCATAGAGCACTCAGGTGTGTGTTAACAAAATGCTACACCTCTCAGGAGAGGATTTCCCAGCAAATTTATCCCAACGCCAAATGGTGCAATGTTCAGAAAAAACGGCAAAACACCTGATGTCTACATCTCAAACTGTACAGGTCCTTGGTGAACTGAAGCAATATTGTGGAGTGTAGAAGAGTGGATCAAAATTTCTCCACAATAATGTCACAGAATGATATTGTGATAAAGAAAACTGGCTTATCGAGGTTCAAACTATATGTTCGGGCACCATGTCTCTCATATATTTTATTAAGGTTTCATTTTTAAAAAGCCGACACTTTAAATCGGGGTCCCCAATCCCAGTCCGCAAGGGCCGGTGTCCCTGCAGGTTTTAGATGTGTGCTTGATCCATCACAGCTGATGTAAATGGCTAAATGACCTCTTGAAGTTCTCCAGAGGCCTGGTAATGAACTAATCAATGTGATTCAGGTGTGTTGACCCAGGGTGAGATCTAAAACCTGCAGGGACACCGGCCCTTGTGGACTGGGATTGGGGACCCCTGCTTTAAATGTTTTCGCTTTTAGTGGCATCTAAAGTAGGGTGACCATATTTTGATTTCCAAAAAAGAGGACACTTGGCTCAGTCATGAAGAACTTGCTTAAAGAAACATAAAATTGGCCAGGTATTATAGGAAAAGCCATAAAGCCTTTGAATGAAAACAAACGCTGTTGTAACAGTGATGTACACTGTCTTGTTAGTATATGTATGATTTCTATACATTTTACATCAGATGAAAACTTTGGTTGTAAGATTCCCTGTTAATGCCCTACCTGGCCCCCCTGACAAAGTTTTGCTAGACCCGCCCCTGCACAGTTGCCAGCTGTCAGCTGTAGAAAAGGATCCTGGTGTTATTTGTCTCTCAGAAACAGTTCATAACTTCCCTTCAACTCATTCATGTCACCTAAAAGGTAAACCTGTTTCTCCATCATCTGTTCAGCTCTGATGATTCAGTAAGGACATCTCCTGGTTTCATCTTCATGTTTCAAACATCAGCTGATACTAGAAAGTACGGTGGCCCCTAGAGACAAAGCACGTACAAACTCCAAAACACTTGCAAACTCCAAAACACTTGCAAACTCCAAAACACTTGCAAATTCCAAAACACATGCAAACTCCAAAACACTTGCAAACTAAAAAACACATGCAAACTCCAAAACACGTACAAACTCCAAAACACATGCAAAATCCAAAACACTTGCAAACTAAAAAACACATGCAAACTCCAAAACACGTACAGACTCCAAAACACTTGCAAAATCCAAAACACTTGCAAACTAAAAAACACGTACAAACTCCAAAACACGTACAAATTCCAAAACACTTGCAAAATCCAAAACACTTGCAAACTAAAAAACACATGCAAATTCCAAAACACGTACAAATTCCAAAACACGTACAAATTCCAAAACACTTGCAAAATCCAAAACACGTACAAATTCCAAAACACTTGCAAAATCCAAAACACTTGCAAATTCCAAAACACGTACAAACTCCAAAACACTTGCAAAATCCAAAACACTTGCAAACTAAAAAACACATGCAAATTCCAAAACACGTACAAATTCCAAAACACTTGCAAAATCCAAAACACGTACAAATTCCAAAACACTTGCAAAATCCAAAACACTTGCAAACTAAAAAACACATGCAAATTCCAAAACACAAATTTGGTTTTGGAAACAAATTAAAACGTACAGCTCTGCTATCACTTCCAACATAAATGAAGACAGAAAACTAAACAGCAGTGACGTTTGTAGGGTTACTGAAGTTGGGCTAGCTGGTATATAATGATGTGCTACGTGACCACTAGCGACACAGCTATGTTAGCATAATATAAACAAGCTAACTTTTTTTCCACTCGATAAAAGTTAACGTGAGTGTTCTCGGTGGTCAGGAACAAATGTAATCGCATGGCAGGATGCTGTAAAAGGACCAAACTTCAGCCAGGAGAACAACTGAGATAATCCATCCACAATACGAGGTTAGTCATTCATATACTGCTACATGGGCTGGGCTGTAGTTACATCCTAAGGTTTTAAAAACTGAGCTTAAATAAATGATTAGCGGTAATAAAAGCCGAGGGAGGTCAACGGGGATCACTGACTGTTTTAGGAGCTTTTTGAGATCAAATAGAAGAAAATACAAAACATTAAACATGTTAACAACACAAAAGCCATATTAAACGCAGACTACTTTAGGCCCGGAAGTAGGATTCGTCACGTCATCACTTAACAATCAGATAGATTTCTTCTGAGCCAACAGGGTAAGCAGTTTGAGCAGGAGCACTCAACCCCTCAGGTCATCTCTTATTCACCCTAATGGCATTCATGCTATTATTGCAGCAGCAAAATTCAGAAAATCCAGGTTTTTCTATGTGTTACTATAGAGCTTCGAAGTCTATGTGCACATTTAACCAAAACTACACGTTTAACAGATGCACTGGGCTGAGTGTTGTGCTTCTTGTTAGACTCCTAAAAATAATTTATTAATTAATTTATTTTTTTAAGAACCTAAAGTGTCAATTCTCATCAAATCAATTCTTCCCGTGTAGCAGCAGATGGCCTCTTAAGTAATTAATCGTGCTCCAATTCCTCCTATTGTCTTTTCTGCTACTTGAATACTGTAAAGTGATCGTCTGGTTCCAAAATGCTAAAAAATAAATGGTCAATCAGTTAATTGTTGCACTGTCCTTATTAGTTAACTTTTGTGCTTTATCTTTTTATTATAGATTGGACAGGCAAACGCAGGCAACCTCTTTCATCCATCAAGTGTTTGGCGGGTACCTAAGATCCAGAGGTAAGTCACTGTTTTTTAAGGTTTGATTTATTTTTCTTTTATTTGTCTTTTTATGTCTTACAGCTTGTGTGATACTCATAGCACTTTTTTCTGTTTCTGTTAAACGTTTAAACTGCAAAGCTGTCTCAGATACATTTGACCCTTTTCTGGATATCACTCTGGAAATTAAGGTAATTGGACAACATTCAAAGTGACGTTGCTACTATGTATTCTCTGCATTATGGAGTGTGAGGTTTTTCCTCTCTCTCTCTGTTCATATAGACTGCTCCAAATGTCTCCAAAGCTCTGAAGCAGTTTGTCAAGCCACAACAGCTGGATGGCGAAAATGCTTACAAATGCACCAAGTAAGTCAAAGAGATGCCAAACCATGATGAATGTTTGTTTCCTTCAGGTGCAAAAAAATGGTAACGGCCTCAAAAAGATTCACAATCCATCGCAGCGCCAATGTGCTCACCCTCTCACTCAAACGCTTTGCAGACTTCAGTGGAGGCAAAATCACAAAGTCAAATGGCCAATAGTGTCTGCTTAAGTCATAAAGATACATGACAGATGCTTTGTTTTATTATAAAACAGGATATTTGCATGTAATGTTTGAAATTCTTTGTGTGGTGGTCATCAGGATGTGAAGTATTTGGAGCATCTGGATCTGCGGCCCTTCATGTCTCAGTCCCACGGGGAGCCCCAGCTCTACAGGCTGTATGCTGTGCTGGTTCACTCTGGATTGAGTTGTCATGCTGGACACTATTTCTGCTATGTTAAGGTACTAGCTGTGCCCGAATCTGTTTGAATGCTGCTGTTGCTTAGTACAAACAAACACACACCATAAACAACACATTTAAGCAGAAAACTGAATGCAAACAGAGAAAAATACTTTGTATGCATTGAAAGAAAGAAAGAAAAAAAAGACCCCTATATAACCATAAGATTCTTCTTTTTAGCTCAAATTCAATTCAGAAACTGAATCTGCTGTGTCACATCTCTCTCATTCTGTCTCACAGGCCAGCAATTTGCAGTGGTTTCAGATGAATGACTCGTCCATGTCAGTCAGTGACATTAGGACCGTTCTCAACCAGCAGGCATATGTCCTCTTCTACATCAAGTGAGTAAACATCGGTATTTTTAAACATTCTAGGCTTATTCCTTCAGTAGAACTTTTCCCATCATTATTTAATAATGTAGACATGTTTATTCCCACTTTTCTTGTAGAAAATGTATTATTATAACCTAATGTTATAATGTTGATGCTTTGTCATGGTTAATATTATATTATATTAATATTTCTTTTATTTATTTTGGCCACATCAGATCTCTGGCAGTAATCATGGCAGTTTGACGTCTACGGCTCCTGTTGCTAATGGAATAGGCAATGACCATAGCCAACCAAAGTAAGCCTAACACTGAACTAAAAAAAAAATTATTGCTCTGCTGTCCATTTTATGCATTTAAATTTTTAAGTTTAGAGGAGTGATCTTAAAACTGTGCAGACTTTCCTCTCTGCCAGTGTGACAAAGCATTGCTCATATTGCTTTTGTATTTTATTTTTCCAGCAAAGATGCCTCATTCATCCTGCTGCTAATGAAAGCCAGGATTTCTCCACTCCTGTCACAAGGGGTAAAACTCCATCTGAACCCCTGCCTCACTGTACAGAATCCTCCGCCGTTAGCGCTTCACCCTCAGCTACTGCTACAACTACCCCTTCTGTTGCAGCTAAAGAATCTGCTTCCGCTCATTCTTCTTCTGGGCAAGATGGCAACCCTGCAGCCTTACCCCCTCAGCCGGGCTGCTCTCAAAGCACCAGTGGGGCCTCTGCAGCTCGACAGAAAGTTAGCGTAAGCAAGGATGAAGCCAAGGATCTACCACAAGATAAATGTGTTGTAATAGTAATTTTACAATGTATGTTGAAGGGATATTACTGCCCTCTGTTGGTGTGTCTGTGCATTACACTCAAAAGGTGTTCGTTAAAAACATCAGGTTATGGGCCCAGAGGTCGCCAAGGGAAGCTGCTAACACATTTCTTTTGGGAGTCATAAACAGAATTGTGGGATTCACAATGGAAGATAGACTGTTTATTGACAAGCTGAGCGGACCGGAGAATTGGGCAACGTGGAAATTTCAACTGGAGCACCTGTTGAAGGCAAAAGGACTGTGGGGTATGGTACAGGAGACGGAGCAGTTAGCTGCGGATGCTAATGCCCAAGCACGAGCTGAATTTGAACGGAAGAAAGAAAAGGCATTTTCAGTGCTGGTACTGAATGTAAGTACACCCCAATTGTACTTGATAACAAACTGTAAGACCCCCAAAGAAGCATGGGAGATGCTAAAAGCACAGTTTGAAAGAGATACTGTTGCTAACAAGCTATTTCTGAAGAAGTACTTCCAGTGTGAAATGAAGGAAGGAGAACATCTCAATGATCATTTAAAGAGGATGAAGGAACTTACTGATCAGCTAGGGGCAATAGGTTCTGTAATTGAAGAGGAAGATCAAATTGTCACTAGGGCTGGGCAAAACGATTATTTTCCTAATCGATGAATCTAGCGATTAATTTTTCGATGCATCGATTAATCTAACGATTCATTTTTCAATCCGATTCGATTTCGATTCGATTAACGATTTTTTCCCCCATTATTTGACTTGTATAGCAATTTCACATTTATTAATTTATGTATATAAATGAAAAACACAAATCTATTCATTTGAAGACCTTTTAATAAAAAATAAAAAAATTGCAAAATAAAGTTGTAGAGGTCGTACAATCAATACAATAGAGATAGCATTTAACAAGAAATGAAATGTGCAAACATATATAAAATTAAGGAAAAGTTAACAAAACATTTCAAATAAATAGCAACAATGGTGTCTTTAAACAAACAAAATGTAATATTCACTTTGCTTTCTGCCAAAAAGTGCTCTTCCTTCACAAAACAAAATCCACAATAACATTGTACTACAATCTTCTGTTTTTAACAAAAAATTAAATGTTTTGCAAAACAAATATAACAAAGGAAATCATAGCAAAAAATTAATAATATACAAACAGCAGCAATGGCGTCTTTGAACAAATAATGAAATGACAAGTTTCCCCTAAGTAGGACTCTGTGACCAGACTTGTCCAAGCATCAGTGGTAAGGGAGATTTTGGATGTGGCTTTTTTTAGTTCATTCCTTAGTTTCTCCACTGAAGTTTCATACTTTCTCTCCATCATGCTTGTAAAATGACGCCTAGACGGCAGAGTGTAACCTGGTTGGAAAGTGGTCAGCATTTCTTTGAATCCCTCACCCACAGCAAGTGGTCTCTTGTCTTTTAAAATCATAGCTAAGACGCTCTCAGTAAGTACAGCCACCTCCTGGGGGGTGCATGGTGTACTTCTTCTCTGACAGTAGTCCTCCAGACTTTTCTGTTTATTCCTGAAATCATAAATCACACACAGCACACAGATGAATTCGAATAATTACAAAATAATTATATGGAAAGCATAATATCAAAATAATTTGATAAGGATCTGGTTGAGCTAGATAGATAGATACACACACACTGTTATGCCATGTGCTTTCATAGCATAACAGTAAGAGGTTAATAATAATCCCCAATGTTGAACATATGATATGCAGTAATCATGATGGCTGGAAAAGATAATGTTTAAACAGCCATAGCTGATGGCACCTTTACTGGTGCACTGCTTTCTAGTCATTAGATGGCATAACTTTGACTTATAAGATCAAGCTGGAGAAGCATAATGTATAAAAACAGCATTCAAATAGGATGAAACACATTAAATTTGACAAATCAAGAGTTCATTGTCATTTTGCTTTTGCAAGCACTTTAACAATGTTGTAACAGTGTCCACGACGGCTACGTTTAGCAGGTGGTGCATTATCCTTGTTAACATTTCTCCTGCGGCCAATTCGCTGTCTCACATTTTTGTCTTTCGCCGATTCTGATAATCAGCCTGCGTGCACTCAGACTCATTTTGCCAGCATGGGCCACAAAAAAAAAAACAATAACAACAGCAGCTGCTATATGTTACTGCTCAGCAGCTTAAATGAGTTTTGCATTTACGGAGGTTGGGTGTTTATCTGTGTCTATGAGTGAGTGTACGTCTACGGGGGGGGCGGTCTGGATGAATTAACGGGTAAAAACTAGCGTTAGTAAAAAAGTTGAAAACTTACGGTGGTTTGTCCTTTGCAGAAGCTGCTCCTGGATGCCGTCGTTTGAGGGGCTGGTGCATAGCCGTCGTGCTTTTATGATAGGCCATTTCCACCTCACAAAGCCGGCAAACGACTGAATCACTTCCTTTTCTGTTAAAATATCCCCATACTGTAGAACTGCGTGTTCGGGTGGAGTGATTTAAGTTGACTGCAACTGCCTCACTCATGATTCCGCTACTCGCTGCCGCCATGTCTTTTTTTGAAAGTGACGACGCATCGACGCAGATTTTTTTACGTCGACGTATTTTTTGCGTCGACGCGTTGTCCCAGCCCTAATTGTCACCCTTCTAGTGATGGGATTTCCGGCTCTTTTTAGAGATCCGGCTCTTTCGGTTCGGCTCACTAAAAAGAGCCGGCTCTTTCGGCTCCGAACCGGCTCTTCAGGTTGTTTTGTTGCTTTAATTAATTTATTATTAACAATAATATAAAATTATGCACAAAAGGAATTACTAACGTAAAAACAAGTGGTTTTATTTATATATGTTTATATATAAATATATGCGGTGGCCCCTAGAGACAAAACACGTACAAACTCCAAAACACATTTCTAGCATGAACTGAACTTCCAAAGCAGAGCTACTAGATCACTTAAATTACACAATTGAAAGCATGTGTGTATTGTTTGTGTATTTATACACAGGCACTCATATATATATTCAAATAATTTAAAAAAAAGTTCATTTACCTGTTATTACCACACACCAAATCCGGTCGTTGGTACTTGCTGGCTTGTGTAGCCACAAGATAACAAAGGCTCAACACTGCGCCCAGCATCCTGGAGCACTTCTGTTGTCTTTTGTACGTGTTTTGAGTTTTTATGTGCTTCTGAGTTTTTATATGCTTCTGAGTTTTTACGTGCTTCTGAGTTTGTACGTGTTTTTACATGTTTTGGAGTTTTTACGTGTTTTGGAGTTTGTACATGCTTCAGAGTTCGTACGTGATTTGAAGTTTGTATGTGCTTTGTCTCTAAGGGCCACCGTAAATATACTTTTATTTATTCACTCCACATAAAATGTAATAAATAAATCATATAATACAAAAATCAACTATTCACATTTCAAGTTTTAACTATTTAAATTTTCAGCTTTTTCCTTTCACAAATTTAAAGTGAAAAGAACACAAAACACTGCAAACCACAACACAATTAAATATAAATTATAATATGAAAACTAAAAGAACATGCATATTCTCTGTCATATGGACCTGCATGAATAAACTTTCTCAATCCTTTATCATCTGCAACCGAAAATAGTTGTGGATGATTACTATACCTTTCTAATGTTGTTGTCCCTGCCTCTCTTTCTCTCTCTCTGGCTCTGTTCCTGTGCTACTGAGTGTAACTACCGCCCCTCCCCCCTCTGCCCAGCGTAAAGCACAAGGCCCGCGTGCAGAGTGAAGCGGGAAAAAAGTGCGAGAGAGAGGCTGAGAGAAAGAAAAAAAAAAAAAAACCCACGTGACGGCTCGCGATAAGGAGCCGGCTCGCGTCGTTCACGTCAAAGAACCGGCTCTAAGAGCCATTTCGTTCGCGAACGACCCATCACTACACCCTTCTAGGTAGTTTGCCACCCAGCTATGCAACTGTTGTTACTGCTTTGGAGACAAAGATGGACAGTCTGACACTACAGTTTGTTCAACAAGCCTTGATAAATGAGGAACAAAAGCGAGTGCTTACTGACAACACCACTGTGTCCAGTAGTGTATCAGCGATGTCATCTCAGATGCATAGAAATGAACAGAGTGGATCAAAAACAGTGGGAGCAAACAGCTCCGACTCATGGAGATGTTACAAATATGGGAAGGAAGGACATATCAAGCGTGATTGTCCAAGCATTAAAAAGAAATACAAGGCCCACAAGGCTAAAAGCGTGGTGTATAAGGACAAAGAGGACGCATTTGAGGGAGCTTTTGTTGTAAATGAGTCATGTAAAAGTGATGCACAACAAGAAGAATGGTTAATTGATTCAGGAGTGTCAAAACACATGACATGGAATAAAGAAGCTCTACAGAACTACCAAGAGTTTTCAGAACCACAAACAGTAAAACTCAGTGATGGCAGAGTAGTTGAGGCTTTAGGTCTGGGCAACATAACAATGAAAATGTCATTCAGAGTTAGTAATGGAAAAGATGCCACAATGTATGATGTGCTGTATGTTCCCAAGTTATCAATGAACCTTTTCTCAGTGGGAGCTGCTGCCAAGAAGGGAAACACAGTGAAGTTCAAAAGGACTCATTGCTACATAAGAGGAAAGAATGGAGCTCTCCATAGAATGGGAACACAAAGATCTGACGGCTTGTATCAGCTGGATATTGAGGGAAACTGCACAACCTGTCATGGAGCGTCAACTGCTTCAGTTCCAGCAAGTATGTGGCATCAGCGCCTAGGTCACACTACAAATCTGAAAAGAGTAAAAAACTTGGTAAAAGGAGTTAGCCTTACAAATGAAGAGGAGGACATTTTTTGTGAAGCTTGTGTTGAGGGCAAATTATCAAGAAAACCTTACAAATCAGTGGGAGAAATACGAACAAAACGCAAGTTGCAATTAGTGCATAGTGACGTTTGTGGTCGTTTTCAAACTGAGTCACTACCCAGATAGCAAGGAGACATTGAACAGATGTTGATTTTCCATCTGAACCATCAGAATCGTCAGGATTGAAATATCAACACAAAACCAATGTTGAAACAACATTGAAAACGTATTCTACGCTAGATTCGACACAGCGAACACCATGAGACCGGACAGTGTGCGCACCGCGGATGACGTCAGTGTGCACACTGTGTCTGAGGAGGATGTGCGGAAGTGCTTCAGGAAGGTGAACGCGCGCAAAGCTACTGGTCCGGACGGGATTCCCGGCCGCGTCCTCAAGTCATGCGCGGCTCAGCTGGCTGGAGTGTTCACACACATCTTCAACCTTTCCCTCTCTCTGTCTGTAGTCCCAGCCTGCTTCAAAATGGCCACCATCGTCCCTGTACCCAAATCCTCCACCATCTCCTCATTGAACGACTGGCGACCTGTAGCCCTGACCCCCATCGTGAGCAAATGCTTCGAGAAGCTGGTCAGGGACTTCATCTGCTCTGCACTACCAGACTCACTGGACCCTCTACAGTTCGCATACCGCCACAACAGGTCCACTGATGATGCCATAGCCCTGACACTACATACTGCCCTGTCACACCTGGAGAAGAGAGACACGTATGTGAGAATGCTGTTTGTAGATTACAGCTCAGCATTCAACACCATCGTTCCCTCGAAGCTGGACAGGAAACTGCAGGATCTAGGACTGAGCAGCTCCCTCTGCAGCTGGATCCTTAGCTTCCTGTCTGACAGACGCCAGGTGGTCAGACTGGGCAGCATCACCTCATCCCCCATCACACTGAACACTGGTGCTCCACAGGGGTGTGTACTGAGCCCTCTCCTGTACTCACTCTACACCTACGACTGCACAGCCACTAGCAACTCCAACATCATTGTGAAGTTTGCGGACGACACTACAGTTGTGGGTCTTATCACCAATGGTGATGAGACGGCTTACAGGGAGGAGGTCAGCGCCCTGACCCACTGGTGTCAAGACAACCATCTCACCCTCAACGTCGCAAAGACAAAGGAGTTGATAGTGGACTTCCGGAGGTGCAGAGAAGTACACACCCCCATCACCATCAACGGCGCTGCTGTGGAGAGAGTGAGCAGCTTCCGGTTCCTTGGAGTACATCTGGCTGAGGATCTTACGTGGTCAGTACACATAAACAAAACAGTGAAGAAGGCGCAGCAGCGCCTCTTCTTTCTCAGGAGACTGAAAAGATTCGGCATGAGCCCCCGCATCCTCAGGACCTTCTATCACTGTGCCATTGAGAGCATCCTCACTGGATGCATCACCACCTGGTATGGCAACAGCACCGCCTACAACTGCAAAGCTCTCCAGCGAGTAGTGCGGTGCTCTGAACGGATAATTGGAGGTGAGCTTCCCTCCCTCCAAGACATCTACAGGAAGCGCTGCCTGAGGAAAGCGGGGAGGATCATCAAGGACTCCAGTCACCCCAGCCATAAACTGTTCAGACTGCTTCCATCAGGAAGGAGGTTCTGCAGCATCCGGTCCCGTACCAGCAGACTGAGAGACAGCTTTTTCCACCAGGCCATCAGACTGCTGAACACTTCATAGACACCTCAGCTTCACTACTGGAACTTCAACATTATGCACTACATACTGTATATAAATGCCACTTGTTTTGCACAATATCCAACTACAAACCTCTGTATATTTTATATATTTTATTATTATTTTTTTTTACTATTTAATTTGTAAAAATGTGTATACACACACACACACACACACACACGTAGGAAAATATTTAGTATACACATCCAGAAATGCATACACTATTATATATTGTACATATATTTATTAGTTTCAGATTAGCCATTCTTGTATTTTGCTCGTTTGTGTTGTTGTGTTTGCACATCTCTGTTGCTTGTGGGGCTCGCACACAAGAATTTCACTCGCATGTGCTGTGCCAGTGTGCCTGCACATGTGATGTGACAATAAAAGTGATTTGATTTGATTTGAAATACTGATGAAACCTGACACTGACATTGAAATAACATTGATTCACTGTTGTTCTGTCATCGTTGATTGTTGATCTATTTATAGTTGACAAGGTGACAACAATCACGTTGAAAAATCATCAATTTATGGTTGAGCGGGAAATTAAAGCTGCTACCACTTGGACTATTCCGCAGCACCCCTATCACATTGGTACGTCCCTCCAGGTAACCATTGTCTTGTACAGTAGAGCGGGACATTAGATTTACTCTCAGCGGAATTGACCGGAGAAGGCATCAGTTCATGCACTGCACTGGCCTGCACCACGATTAGTATAAGGTAAGAATGAATGACTTTTGTTCTATTCGTTATTTCCATGGTTGCATTTGAATAACAGTAAAAAAACAAACAAACAAACTTGTTAATGTAAAGTTTCGGATAAAATGTGGGAGCCCGAAATTTTGTCTACTTTCATCTTACAATCCGGCAACAAATAAATTGCACTGCAAACAAAGTCTATCAACAAAGAAAACATTTTCGTTTCATACTTTTCCGTTATATTCCCTTACAAAGCTAGCTTTAACGCTTCGAGGGTTCCTTTGTTCTTGCCGTCGCCTCGGCGCTTGACCCAGACTTTCGCTCTGTAGTTGCTTTTTAGCATAGTACTACAAAAAATTGTAAATCTGTGATATATGATTGATAAACGTAAAAGTAACTGTATAAATGTGTTCAATGACTTTGTTACTTTTAATGATTGGAGAGCACCCACTTCGAGTCGCACTCAATTCAAACTCTACGCTGCACGCTCACCTACCTTGCGTTTGCACCTTTTGTCCACACGTAAACTGCGTTTTCATCAACTGAAAACTGAGATTTTTAACAGTAGAAGTCCCAGACTTTTCTAACCCTCTGTTAGCCAAGTGGAAGCGAACTTTGCTAGTCTTTTAGCATCAATTCATATGTAAATTAGGTCGTTACCTGAGAATTCTGGAGGGGAGTGGGTGTGTGTGAATGATTGCTGATGTCTAACTGCCAACTGCCTCTTTGTGTGTGTGTGTGTGTGTGTGTATGGGGGGTGGGGGGTGGGGGACTTCCTTTTGTGTTGAGGTGGATATAATCTCACTGCATTTAGCCTAATCCTTCATTGCCCTGAAGAATCCTGTGGTGTACGAACCTCCTCTCCAAGGAAAGAAAATGCAGCAGGCCTTGGAAATGATCCTGAGTGAAGTCAACCCTTGTGACTCGGATGGAGAAGACCTACAACTTCAGCCGGATTCGGAGCTGTCTGATCAGTCTTCAGGTTAGGTTTCATTTCATATTATTTCCTATTTCATTTCAAACAAGTAAGTGAAAAATACTAAAAAAGCAGAGCAGGATTAGGGTTAGCTAGTAACCCTAACTCTAGTTGTTTCTTTTTATTTAGGAAGACATTTCATATCATTTCCTATTTCATTTCAAACAAGTAAATGGATGTAGTAAGTAAGATATTTCAGACATTATTCTGATACAGATGAGGAGATACTGGAATTATAATTAGTATCTATGCATGCATTTGTGATTTTGTTTGACCTTCCCATTGCTCACAATTTGAATTTGTTCACACTGCAGATGAGGAGACTGCTTCTCCACCTAAAAAGAGAGCTTGTTTGGGGACTGAGACAGCGAAAGATGGCACAGTGTGGCGCGAAGAACAGGTGGGGACCTGTCTCCCTTTCACCCCAATAGAAGCGTACGCTGCAGATGGAGAGCCAACGGCTAAGGCCAGGAGAAGTATCTCGAGTCGCCTTCAGAGCTTCCTGTGTTTCATCACTCTTGACATGCTTCGTAGCATTCAAGAATGGACTATTCAACATGCACAGCAAACGGAGCATGTTCATTGGTTCATGGACCTCCCTGAACTAATGGCATTTATTGCAATTGTCATCTTGCGGGGGGTTAACAGGGTTCCATCTGTAAATGACTGCTGGTCAGCAAACCTGGGAAACCCACAGATAATTGGAACTATGGCACGAAACCGCTTCCAAGACATCATGCAACACCTACGCTTTGATGACAAGTCCACCCGCTGTGATCGAGCAAAGACTGATAAATTCGCTGCAATTTCCAGTGTGTGGGGATCATTTGTCACCAACTGCATCACGTGCTACAACCCTGGTCTACATATCACCGTTGATGAACAGCTTTTCCCATCAAAGACTCAGTGCTGTTTCCTGCAGTATATTGCAAGTAAACCTGACAAGTTTGGGATCAAGTTTTGGGTGGCTTGCGACCTAAAATCCAAGTACATTTGCAATGTCTTCCCATATCTTGGCAAGGACCCCAATCGTCCCAGTGGGGAGAGACTGTCTGAAGATGTAGTGATGAGGCTGATGGAACCATTCCTAGACAAGGGCAGAAATGTTACCACGGACAATTTCTTCACATCGCTTTCACTTGCGCAAAAACTTCTTGGATGGAAAACCACCATCCTCGGCACAGTCAACAAGATTCGCAGGGAAATTCCTCAATCCACTAGACAGACAGATCGCAATGAATTCACCACTCAGGTATGTTGCAGGTCTTTTGTGGTTCTATGTTTATGTGTTTCATTGTGTGTAAAAGGGCTATGGAAATAACAATTTATCTTATTTCTTAGGTGTTTTCAACCTCTGCTGCCACGCTGACGGCGTATGCGGCCAAACGGAAGAGGACAGTCTATATTCTTAGCAGCATGCACAGCGTGGTTCAGACTGATAACACTACCAAAAGGAAGCCAAACACTGTCACCCTTTACAACAAAACAAAGTGTGGCGTGGATGTGATGGACCAGATGGTTCGGGAGTACACTGTCCGCAAAGGAACACGGCGCTGGCCAGTTGCCGTGTTTTATAACATGATTGACATGGCAGCACTGAATGCACATGTGCTGTATCAAGCATGCACCGGGACGAAGGAAAGACGGGTGGACTTCCTGGTGGCGCTTGCAACAGAGTTGGCTCGCTCTCATGTAGCTGCGAAGAAGGCAAGAAAAGAACAGTTGCTTCGGACACAACCCTCCACACCTGGCCCTGGAAAAAGAGCCACGTGTCAGGTCAAACACAAATGCAAGAAAAATCAGGCCACTGTGCGATGTGTTCACTGCTACAGATACACATGTGGTAAATGCAGACGACAGATACCATGGCAGTGCCAGGATTGTGAGTGATTGCTGAAAATGTTGAAATGTACTCACTCACTTTTTATTATTATTTGTACATATGTGTACAAATGGTTGGTTTTTTGTACTGTTTTCATCAATAAATCTCAGCAACAAAGGACCTACACCCATGTGTGTTGATTTCTCCCTAAGATGGCAAACTGAAACACTCCACTCCCCCACCCCCTCAATCACTCACCCCCACTCCCCTCCCTCCAGAATTCCTAGGTAACAACCTAATATACATATGAATGACTAGCCAATTTAGCTTCCACTTCCAGCATTTGACTGACTGCTCTCCGGCTTTTAAAGGTAGAAACGCAAAATGATGACTCCGCGGGGGTCTAAGGTAGAAACCCAAAATGACTGCTCTCCGGGGGTCTAAGTGTTTAAAGACGCCTGCCAGGGCGGATATTTTCGAAAACTCCGTTTTAGCATTTACGTGTGGACAAAGGAAGACGGAGAAAACGCAGCGTCAAAGGTGTGCGCCTATTTTGATGCCACACTGTGCGCCAAGTTTTTGTCTCGGTGCCATGAATTCCTACAATGGCAGACTTAATAAAATTAACAGTATTTTGTCTATCTTCAGTGTTTAAATGCTTACATATACACACGCAGTTGTATGTTTAAAAAAAAAAAAAAAAAGAGTTTGTTTTATCGGGTTTGCTTGTAATTGTTGCCTATATACATTTTAAGCTATTATTTATTATTTAGTTCAATCAATAGATCAAGTTTTGTAGTGACTATGAAATATATTGTAATTATCTGTTTCCTGTTTATCCTAGACAGGGCAAAAAAGGACTCCAAATTTTAAAAAAAGATAAAAATGAAAGACTGGTGCATTGTGCAGTTCAGCACTGGTGGTACAGAAATAGTCCCTAGTTCATGGATAAATGGGGAGAAATTGTCATAGCCTCCATATCCTCCGTGAGACACATTCAGGATCCACGCCACAGTAAAGAGGAGAGTTCATCCTGGTGCAACATGGCTCACCTATGCACCAGTCCGACTTCTAATAAGCCATGGTGGGTATCATCTGGATTGGTGTTGTATAAATGTAACAATAACAAGTTTTTCGTGTCCTAATTTATGTCTGGCCATACATTGTGTTTGTACTTCCAAACACATTTCACGAAGCAGAACGCAGTCTTCAGAAATATCTAAGTGAACACTGTGATACGTCTGACCTTCAGTCCGAAGCTGAAACTCAGACCAGTCATAAAAGAAAGCACAAGTAAAACTTTTTTTATTTCACAAACATATCTTTGATTGCTAAGAATTTATGATCTTGTCTTTTATACATATCTGTGGTGCTTCCTTACTGCAATATCACCACATAATATAGTCCAAAAAGTGGAAGCTTGTAAACTTTTTATAGATGCAAAGCCGTGTACACTTGTGCACTTCAAAAATTCCTTGTATACTGTACCTTCTTGCACATCTCCGTTTCCTGTGTGTGTTGTTATAAATCAAACTGTAACTTTAGGAATTAATATTCCAAAAGCACATTTGTAATTACTTATGACCGTTTTCAACTTTTTTTCTTTAGACCAAATCCCCTGTACACATATAGTGACTCAGAGGATGAGCAGCCCACAAAAAAACGGTTTCCCCAGGCGCCTCGAGTGACAATACCAGGTAATAAAATACTGTCTGGTGTCTTTGTACATATCTGTGTGTGACACAAGGAAACTTTTGACAAGTTGTCTGTATTCTTAAATACTTAAAAAAAATTATCTTTTTCTGTCAGACCTGACAAGAGCTGTTAACGAACTCTGTGAGGAGGTCAGAGCCATCCGCAATACCGGCTGCAATGAATCGGTAGATGCTGGGGTACTGCCTCTGGATTTGCCCTTGCACAACATTGAGGAGCTAAACAATGCAGAGGCACCTCTTCAATCACAAGAGGCAAATAAGGCAATGGTAAGTATATAAAGGTTATGTACACTTTGTAACTATAAAGTGTAATAGCTGTCAGATGTGATTTAAATACATAACAACGGCCTGTTGATTAAACACACAAGCACTTGCATACACATTAAAGACATGAGACACGCTAATTCCATCTCTTAAAATGTGTCTATAGGTGAGACGCTTTACCTTGATTGGAGGGATCACACTGGAGGTGCGAGTCCGCCGTGTAATGGCTTATGCCATTACAAACGAGCTGGCCTCGGTACTAAACTGGGCAGGGAAAAAAACCAAGGACCAGACAAAGCAAAAAAGGGCATTTAAAGATACAGCGCTCTGCAAATGCATATTTGGTAAGTTTTACTGTTTTTTTGCTATATTACTTTGTCCTTCTTAATAACAAGACTTTCATGTCCGGTTAATCTGGAGATGGAGTCTTTGGTCTTTGGCTTGTTTAGTCCTCGGGTTGTAGTTTGTACAGCCCGAGGACCCCATGTTTATTTTGTTTTAAAGACAGTTAACAAGAGCTTATTCATGTGCTCTAATTCACTTTTTTTGTTTGTGTGTGTGTGTGTGTGTGTGTGTGTGTGTGTGTGTGTATTTTTGTCCTAGATGGCCTGACGCAGCAGTTAGGGGCAAACTCTATGTCCGAGTTTGTCTTTGCACAAGCAGTGCAGAAATGGCTCCGATACGCCCCAGATCGTTTGGGTGGTGCAGGACGCACATCATGCATCCCCATCCCAGAGTAAAAAATTACAAACTTCTGTGAAACATATAAATGTAAATAGGAAACTGTCTTTTAATAAAGTATTTAGCAAACGAAACATGCCTATTGACCTTTTTTTGTTTAGTTTTTTCTCTGTTACATCACATGCAATGCTTTCTTATTTTAGGATATTAATATTGACATGATACATTGTGAGACATTTGGTTTTTGTTTTTTTTAAAAGGGTGTCCAATTTGAGGAATAAGTACAATTATGTGTTTAGGTGGTTTAAGTATTGATGGAAACATGCAGTAGTTTAGTATTGGTTAAAATACCTATAAAGAGAGGTAGATTTCCAGTCATGATTTAACTGTTGTTTTAATAAAAAGCAACTGTGCGAAAGAGGTGGAAAATCAACACCATAGCTCAACAGTGTTTCAATATCAGAATCTGACATTGTTTCAATGTCAACAGTATTAGAAAATATAACGTTGAATCAATGTCAGGTTTCAACATTGATTCAACATCAAAACCTGACGTTTCAACGTTAAAAAAGGGTGCAAGAGTGACGTTAGGTCAACGTCACACTTCAACGTTGATTCAATGACATCACCTGATATTGACTCAACATTGTTTCAATGTTTCCTTGCTATCTGGGTAGGAGGAAAAAAGTACTTTGTGACTTTCATTGATGACTACTCCAGATGTTGTAAAGTGTATTTCATAAGAGAAAAAACAGAAGTCCTGAGCAAGTTCAAAGAGCTTGAAAGAACCTTCTCAAATGAATGTGGACAGGGAGTAATAAGACTCAGAACTGACAATGGTGGGGAATACACATCTAAAGAGTTTCAAGAATATTTGAAAGCTCAAGGCATCCACCATGAAATGACTGTACCACACACACCACAGCAAAATGGTGTTGCAGAGAGAAAAAACAGAACTCTAGTGGAATCAGCTAGAAGCATGCTGTCACATGCAAAGTTGCCAAACACATTCTGGGCAGAAGCTGTTGCTACTGCAGCTTACATACAGAATAAGCTCCCAACATCTGCTTTAAAGAACGAAACACCCTATCAGAGATGGTATGAAAAAAAACCCAGACATTAGCCATATGAAAGTATTTGGTTGTGTTGCCTATGCTCATATTCCAGACAGAGAAAGAAGCTGGACAAAAACGCAGTGTTGTCGCAAAATGTGCAACAACAGGGACTGAAGGACTAAATACTAAAGGAGCAGTATCAGTCCAAGTATCAGTCCAAGCCTAGTTCTAGTTGCAATGAAAAACGATCTTCCCGAGACAGGAAAAGACTGTACTCTAGCTCTGGCAGAGATAGAGAAAAACACTACAGGGATAGGAGTCACGAACGAGAAAGCGACGATGATCGTCACCGGTACAGACGGGACTACAAAGACAGTCACCACCGCCAGTACAGGGATTGTTTCCCCATTTCTGGACGTTACTACAGGGAATGGGAGGCCGATCGTCACCGGGAGCGAACCTTCCAGCACCCTCGGGAGCGTGATCGCGACAGGTGCTCTAACCATTACTACCGCTACCGGTCAAGAGAGGACATTGACCATGAGCGAAGGGGATATGGTTACTCCCACCGAGAGGAGTCTCGTGGCAGTCGGAGGTGGTTGCAGGATAGTAAAGACTCCTGGACAATTAAGGATAAGAGTAATGGCAAAGAGAGAGAAAATTACTCCTCAAAGGAAGGAAATTTCTCACCTTCTACAGCACCAGAAACAAACAAGTTCAAGGGCTCGCCTTTCCTCTCCAGACAAAGAGGTTCAAAATCGCAAGAGGACTCTCAGCAAAGACAGGGACGACAGCTCTGAGGCCCGCCACACTAAAAAACACAAAAAGAGTAAGAAAAAGAAGAAATCAAAGGATAAAGACAGACACCGTGAGAGTGGGTGAGTATTGCCATCTTTCTCTCGATCCTTTAATGAAAACAGAAGGAAATGTGTTTGTTTGTTTTAAGCTAGATTTTTTTTTTAAAATAATATGGGGTTAAAGCTCACTATCAGTATTAATATTTTCTTAAAAACGGAAAGAATTTTCATCATTTTATTGATAATGGGTCACTTTTTCTGTCTTAGGCTGGCCGTAAAGCTTGAGATCTTGGTTTTGTTAAACAATGTGATTGGTTCTCTGTCATCCCGTAGAAGTTCTGACGGAGATTCAGACAGAGCTGCGGAAATGAAGAAGAAAAAGAAAAAGAAGAGACATCGGGACAGCGATCCCGAACTGCACAGCCCAGTGCTCTGAGCCAGGGCCGTGCAGAGAGGTTTAAAGGGGCGGGTGCTTAAAGCTAAAAAGGGGCACATTGAGCCAGGCTGAATAACAACAACACACATTCATCAAGAATCTAATATGGGCAACAAGGCAAAGCAAACGTAGCCGATGTTTTACCTGATGGGTACAATGTTGCTGTTGAGGGGTTGCTGTGGATAGTGCTGGAGGGCAGGGCTGTGTTGATCTGAGACTGTAGACATTAAAAAGTCCATAGGAGAGATGGTAGCTGATTAAACAAGTGTCATGAGATAATAACTAAATGCAAAGATTGGTGACAGCGCTTAGGCTCTGCCTGTGAATCACTCTTTGCTTCTCTTCTTCCTTCCATCCCATCTTTTCATATATCACTCTCCACTTGCTATGTGAGAACAAGGCACAACTTGCTATTGCAATAAACTATAATTTAATCATCCACACCTAACAACTCCAGCACTTAATCTACAATAAAATGATGAGAGAAAAATGTTATAGCACTGCCTTTAGTAGCCTCACACAGCTCTGTTTCCTCCTCATGTCCTTACCAGGCATGTCTGGACAATGTTATATCATGAGTAATATTTTTTTTAAAAATCCATCTAAATAAAACACACACATGCACACACACAAAGTGACATTTTAGACCTTCTTCAGAATACTGTATATACTATGGGCATCATGGTGCTGATCCAGAATCCTTACATTATTATTTATTACTAGAGCTACAATAATAAAGCAAAGAGGAGGGGGAGTAATAAATATAAAATAATGTATTTATGATGATTCCATTTGTTTCACTATCCACTCTGTGCAGGGGCAAAGCTTATTACATTTTTAAACTGTAGAGATACAATCATTTTACTGCTGTAAAATCCAACTTTTGTCTTATTTAAAATATAAATCTAATATAATCTGCTTCTTAATGTATGTTCTTTAAAATACAGCGTGTGTTTTTTTAATATATTATAATTATAATAATTATTATGTGGACATGAATATTAGATCGTTTTTTAGTGAAATATAATCCCTCCAGAAAGGCAGGAAAAGCCCGGAAACTTACTTTAAAACTAAATATGTTCTAAATACTTTAAAACTAAATATGTTCCCTAAAACGGTGACAGAGCTACAGACCCATGACAGCCTTACACAGGTAGCCAGCAGCTATGACCAGCACTACTTGTGCAGTTAATAAAAGGACAGGTAATGTTTGTCGCGCTGTTGCACACACAGCACGCTCGTTTGTCAGTTGCAACAAGACAGCTTACCAACGTGTACGTAATAAGATAATACTCCTGGGTGCTACACACTACAGTGTACGCTGTACACCTACTTACTGGTTTTGTGGCATCAGTCTGTGTCTCTGAGTTAACTTGTGTTTCTCCTGCAGCTCCGGACCGCAAAAAATGCGCGTGCTCTTTGTGAGCTCGTTCCCGGCTCGTAACCAGCGCGTTCTGCCGTCAAGGGCGATCATTGGTTAAATGTGATCATGTGACTGATGTACGGTGGCCCCTAGAGACAAAGCAGTACAAACTCCAAAACACATGCAAATTCCAAAACACATGCAAACTCCAAAACACATGCAAACTAAAGAACACACGCAAACTCCAAAACACGTACAAACTCCAAAACACTTGCAAAACCCAAAACACGTACAAACTCCAAAACACTTGCAAAACCCAAAACACTTGCAAACTAAAAAACACATGCAAATTCCAAAACACGTACAAACTCCAAAACACTTGCAAAACCCAAAACACTTGCAAACTAAAAAACACATGCAAATTCCAAAACACGTACAAATTCCAAAACACTTGCAAAATCCAAAACACTTGCAAACTAAAAAACACATGCAAATTCCAAAACACGTACAAACTCCAAAACACTTGCAAACTAAAAAACACATGCAAATTCCAAAACACTTGCAAACTAAAAAACACATGCAAATTCCAAAACACGTACAAAATCCAAAACACTTGCAAACTAAAAAACATGCAAATTCCAAAACACGTACAAACTCCAAAACACGTACAAACTCCAAAACACGTACAAACTCCAAAACACTTGCAAAACCCAAAACACGTACAAACTCCAAAACACTTGCAAAATCCAAAACACTTGCAAAATCCAAAACACGTACAAATTCCAAAACACGTACAAATTCCAAAACACGTACAAATTCCAAAACACTTGCAAACTCAAAACACGTACAAACTCCAAAACACTTGCAAAATCCAAAACACGTACAAATTCCAAAACACGTACAAATTCCAAAACACGTACAAATTCCAAAACACTTGCAAACTCAAAAACACATGCAAATTCCAAAACACAACGGAAGTGCTCCAGGACACTAGGGGCAGTGTTGAGCTCGATTTGCAAAATAAACGGCAAGTTTGTCTGTATCCGGTTGTTCAGTGATGACGCGACGAATCCTACTTCCGGGTCTAAAGTAGTCTGCGTTTAATATGGCTTTTGTGTTGTTAACATGTTTAATGTTATGTATTTTCTTCTATTTTATCTCAAAAAGCTCCTAAAACAGTCAGTGATCACTGTTGACCTCCCTCGGCTTTTATTACCGCTAATCATTTATTTAAGCTCAGTTTTTAAAACCTTAGGATGTAACTACAGCCCAGCCCATGCAGCAGTATATGAATGACTAACCTCGTATTATGGATGGATTATCTCAGTTGTTCTCCTGGCTGAAGTTTGGTCCTTTTACAGCATCCTGCCATGCGATTACATTTGTTCCTGACCACCGAGAACACTCACATTAACTTTTATCGAGTGGAAAAAAAGTTAGCTTGTTTATATTATGCTAACATAGCTGTGTCGCTAGCGGTCACGTAGCACATCATTATATACCAGCTAGCCCAACTTCAGTAACCCTACAAACGTCACTGCTGTTTAGTTTTCTGTCTTCATTTATGCTGGAAGTGATAGCAGAGCTGTACGTTTTAATTTGTTTCCAAAACCCCGCAGTCATGCTATATTGTATTTAGATAGAAGCTAGCGAGCTAACTCCCTGCTAACTTCTAACTCCGTTAAATGTCATAAATTCCGTTTTCATGGATGCCTGGATGTTAAACTCAATTGTTACACCTGGTAGAGCAGAACGCTGATCATTTTATTAAAGATGAAGGACTTTAGACAGTTTTTCAACTCTCAGTAATGCCACAGTGATCCTTTGATATATGGAGCTGCAGCGGAGTTTAGACCCAGACACGGCTAGTGACGTCAGACTGAACAATCGGATGGGACGGTCTAGTCTCCGTCGCGCTTCCCAGGTTGCCTAGCAACCGTGATACTAACCGCTGGAAACGTGTCATACAACTTGGTTTGACAGAAATGAGGGAGAACATATTTTGTTCATTTGTTTGTTTGTTTCTACATGAGCTTTGTGTGATTTGATAAGTATCTGAGGCTGAGACCACAGGACAGTAAAACATGATTTTTGGGCTTCATTTCTGTACTGAACAGTCATTTCAAGATTAATTAGTAAATAAGAATTAGCTGATGTTGTTCATGAGACTAAAGTCATATCACTTTGGTAATGTAAATATAATATGGCCAATATTCTAGTTATTATATTAATCATTATTAGCTATTACAGCAGTGAACATGAACTCTGTGTCAAATACTGAGCTTCAGTACAGATTCAAGTTGCAGTTATTTATATGTCTTATCACCTTAAATCTTCACTCAAAGACAAGTATCTTTGACAGTGCATATATAGGTGTATCATATATAAGAGACAAATGTTGTTCCTTCATGCTGGCATTACTAAATTTGGCTCATTGCTTACATATATTTATAAAAAGAAAATGTACAAGCTGTGATAACTGTTTCTGATAAAATGAAGAGTAGACTGATATATGAAATATTCCTTTATTGGGTGAGAAAATCAGACCATGTCATAACTGCTTTAAGTCATACAGAATAGATATCAGAGCCTTAAACAGGCTGGCTTCTGCTAAATGGGTCAAACTGGGCAGAAAGTAAACAAACACATAACATCCTTACAGAATATGATGTAACACTATAGATCAACTTAGCTCAGAATATATAAAGCATATAAACAATTACAGCAATATGATGCAACAAACACAGCAGTGCTACTAATCCAAAATACTCAAAGCTTCATAGAACTGAAACAAACATTTGTTTTTAGCTCCATTCTGCTGCTGATACATACTTTAGGTTTCTGAATATTACACTTGTTGCTGCCTTTCATAGTGTGTAACTTGAAGGCCCTGAGTACTTTCTCCCACACTGAAAACACTGGAATGATCAAATGATTTGAACATTACCTAATAAGACTGATTCAGGACAGACAATTAGTTATTTTAAACTTTTCTAGCAGTCCTTCACAAACAGGGAACAGTCTGTCTATTCTCTCCATCTGTCAGCTGCTGCTGGCTCTTCCTCCTCCTCTTCCTCACACACTGTTGAGTTTGTCCTGGTGGATCATCAGGGGTGCAAAGCCTCACAGATGATGTGCAGCAGTGGGTCCCTCAGTCTGTCCTCACTCTGGACACTTGCAGTCGTCACACATGGAAATCAAATGTGTGATAAGCTGCAGGATTCAAACACAAGTGTGACTTATAAACACATGTTCATATTTTTATTACACAATCAGAGAGAAAGAAACAGAGAGAGTGCAGGACAGACAGACAGGTGACAGTCTCAGGTGTATACACTGCTACAAAACAGCACAAAAGAAGGAGGATTTAGTGTTTGTGTTATTACGAAACAAGAGGAGTTCCCAGATGGTACAGTGGACACACATGTGTGACTCCTGTGATTAAAGCATCTTTCTTTCAGCTTAACGAGTGAACCGTCAGCTCGTTCAAACACACGTTAAAGTCCGTTTGGCTCGACACCACCGAACAGAGGCAGCAATATAACACAGCTAACATTAACAGTGCAGTGAATCCTGCTTGTGCTGTGATATTCAGGACTGCAAACCGAGCAGCATCACTGACTTTCAGCTTGTTGTGTTTGTGGATATATGACTGACTTTAATTATCCACAAAATCATCACAATCTCTGTAAGATTAAGGTCGACTATATATATTTTTTTAAAGTAAAGGCTTTAAAACCAAGTTAATTCTGAAAGTACAGACATGACTAATGTCACATAACTTTCCCGACATGTGGCCAACAATAATGGTTTAATGTTCTTCATTAAAAAAATATTTGCGCATAAATAAGTGACATAATATTCAGTACTTACTTCTGAAAGTTTACACTTCCTCCGCTCCGCTTCCACCGTTTTTTTTTCGGCAAAATTATCCACACCACCACCGCACTATGAAGTCTGGGATATGTTGGGCCATGAAGGCTACACCGACCCATCCTTAAAATTCAGGGAAATTATGGACGCATTTGAGGGCCGCATTTCGAGCAGCCTTTGAATTGGGAAAGCCTTCTCTTGTCGCTGTGACGTAATCGGCCTTAAAATGCGGCCTTTAAGGCTGCAAACCCCAAATCCGGTCATTGGTACTTCCTGGCTTGTGTAGTTACTAGGTAACAAAAGCTCAACACTGCCCCTAGCGTCCTGGAGCACTTCCGTTGTGTTTTGGAATTTGCATGTGTTTTTGAGTTTGCAAGTGTTTTGGAATTTGTACGTGTTTTGGATTTTGCAAGTGTTTTGGAATTTGTAGGTGTTTTGGATTTTGCAAGTGTTTTGGAATTTGTACGTGTTTTGGATTTTGCAAGTGTTTTGGAATTTGTACGTGTTTTGGAATTTGCATGTGTTTTTTAGTTTGCAAGTGTTTTGGATTTTGCAAGTGTTTTGGATTTTGCAAGTGTTTTGGATTTTGCAAGTGTTTTGGAATTTGTACGTGTTTTGGAATTTGCATGTGTTTTGGAATTTGCATGTGTTTTGGCGTTTGTACGTGCTTTGTCTCTAGGGGCCACCTAAGAAAATAATATTAAATACATTCTAACAACAGCTGATCAAGCTTAAACGTGATGCTGTTGTTTAACACGACATCCGCTGGTTTCTTCTTTCTGGCGCAAAGTGGGCGATAAACAAACGAGAGAGAAAAGCCGATCAGCTGATCATTGATCAGTTTCATGATTGAAGTAGCAACAGGAGAGGGAGGGAGAGAGAATGAGAGAAGAAGAGGCAGCTGTGCACCGTAAAGACACAGAAAAACTCCAGCTTTGTGTCTTTTTCATTGTAGCTGAAGTCCGGGACAAACTGTATTCATATTCAGCTCAATACCAAATATTGAGTAATATTTTCTCTGAATACGAGACGATTCCGTTTTTCTCTACTAACTAACCTTGTGAATAAAATAAAAGTTCACTATCAGTAACTTCATAGCACCTACCCAGCTGTATAGAAACTCCGTCATGCTAGCTAGTACGCAGTATGAGTTATTGTAACTGAATGACACAAAGCTGTGGGTTTGTTTTTATTTTCAATATCGCACACACCGTACTACACTGCATACTGTAATTACTGTACTTTTAATTTCTGAAAAAAAAATACTCTAAAGCTTCTTTTAATGTTTCAAAGTCTATTTGGACAATTTGGAAATGACAACCATTAACTGGGGTATAAAAATATGCATTTCAAGGTTCACGTCCATTGCTCGACAGTTTTCAGTAAAATACAGTGAGCCACAGCGTTAAATGCAGGTAATATGGAAATGAATCGTTTTAGACTGACATCCAATCCGCACCCCTGCCGTTAAAGTGATAATGGTACAATCCGAGCGCTTGTTTAGCTCAGTTGTTGAAAAGGCTGACTGTAAAGGTGCAGGTTCGAGTCCCCAGTCGAGGCTGTTTATTCCCCGTCTTCTTCCATTTTCATTTCTGTCGCTAATAAAATAATATAATTTAAAATATAATTTAAAAAAAAATGGTATAATCTATCTCTGACGCATCGCTCGTCAACCAGGAAGTGAAAACTGATCCGGTGTTAAAGTGTGAATGGCTAGTTAGGTGTGTTACCAGTCTTCAAACGGACAGGTATCCCGCTGTATAAATGTAAGTAACAGTGTCTACTGCTCTAACGGTGTTCAATCCAATATGAAACATTAATGTGGACTGATAGTTTTGCTTTCTGTCTCCTTCCTGCCTGTTAACGGTTGTGGAGCCGTGGCTTAAACTCCTGTTACGTGGGTTTTATGCGTAATCTTGTGTTTTTAACCCAGTTTATTCAGTCAAGCAGCACCGCACACACAGTGCTGTTACTACTCACTACAACACTGCACCTATCTTGTTGAAGGTGTGCATACTGATGGTAACTGACAGCAGCCACGTTTTAACCCCGGAATATAATCGACAGTGGTTTCCACACTAATAAAAAGAGAAGTGTGCTCTTGCACAAGGGGCTCTTCTTGTCTTGTCACCGGAAGTTACCTTAACATGGATAATTTCTCCTTCACGTAGAGCAGATTTTCTTTGGTTTTTTCTAACCATGTGAGGGGTGTTACAGACGACTCTGTGTTCTCACAAGGGTTCGCGGATGTGTACAGATGATGTTAAAATGGCTTTTTATCGTTATTATTATTTTAGACCCTAGTGTGTTCCTGTGCAGCACATTTGTGGAGAATATAAAAAGTATATAAAAAATGAAAAAGCTGGGATATAAAGATTCAGGCATTCAGGCTGGATAAGTGTGGGCTCAATGTTTGTAACTATTCATTTTTATTCAAATGGATAAACTATTACTGTGCTGAATTTCGATATAAACTATGGGAGGCTAGAAGGGCTGTTAGGATTACATTTTGAGCTGACGCAAAGTATACCAGTGCATATGGCACCACAACCGCTGAAGTTCAAATTCAGCAAACCTAATAATTGCTGGCGAGATAATTTTACACAAGCACAAGTGATTTGTTGTTACTAAAATGCAGAAAATAAATCTGTCCTTCAAATGGTGTTTAGAGGAGGTTGTAGTATTTCTTGTGTACTTTAGGCTCCTTTCCTACACCTGCATCTACAGCTAAACAACACTTGTTTAGACTTCCTGTTGCTAGCCACTCTGGCCTCAGTGGTCTGTTTGTGTAATTCACTGCACTGTGGCGGCCCTTAGAAATATCCCTCACTCTCAGCACACAAACTTTATTTCTGAGTATTTGCATGGAGTGTTTCTCTCATGCTTTACTTTGCATGTGGGTTGCATTATAAAAGTGTGTGTGTGTGTGTGTGTGTCAGCAGAGCAATGTCTCCTGATGAGCTGGTGTACCTGGGAGTCCTTGCTGCTTCCATCCCTGTTGGATTCCTCTTCCGGTACCTCAGTGAGTATTTCGATCAAATTATGAACACATTCATACATAATTTATATATTTATTTTTATCTAATGCTGTTTGCTGGTGATTGTTATACTATGAGATGAAAAACTGACACAACCATAATTTACTATTTAAATGCAAAAGGGGAAAAAAAGTCTTATTTTGAGAGTTGTGATTATTCAAATAAGTCCAGATTGCATACACGATACTTGGTTAGTAAAGGGTTAAAACGGGACGAATTATGTTGATTTTCAGTGCTCTGTAAGTGCTCGGGGAAAAAATACTGGCACATCGGATCTTGATGAATAAAATCATGAAGCTAAAAATCTTCAGTGATGCACATTGTGCAATTCATTGGAAACAAAACAACATAACAACAGTTAGTGGGGGGGGGGGGAGTCAGTCCTTTGAAGACTGGATTCAAAGTCACACCAAAAGTCCATGTTAACAAACAGCACTGAAGTTACAGCAGCACAGAAGTGTGTGACACTTTGTAACAGGAAATCGTATGCATTCAGCTGGTGCTGCAGAAAACATTTTAATGATTTTATTTTTGGTTGTATTCTGCTGCAGAGTCTGCTTTACACTGCTGGTGTGTGATCAGTTAAATTTGTAGACCATTTATCAGCAAGGATATTGATCAATCAGTATAAGTTGAATAATAAAGTGAAGGGACTTTCACGTCTCCTGGAATCAATAAATGATGTTTGCCCCAAAGGCAATCTTTACCTTAGCTTGAATATGTGAAAGGACGACCACATATTCAGGATAAACACATGGAAATCACAAAAAATGCTCATGTTTATATTTTGCATGGCTTTCTCTTTAAAGGTTTTCACTAATTAACTGATGATTTTATTTTTATTTTCAATTTGCATAAAAAAAATTACATTTCTCCACCTTTTATCAACGGGGGCTGACAGCAGTGGGTGGGAATCAACAGACTTATATAACATTATATTTTTCCTGCTGTGTCAGGCACTTTTCCTGCCCCACGGTAGACACTTGTAGGTGGCTTCCACTCTGCAATTTTTCTGTCACTTCAGGTCCACCTGTGAAGCAGGGTGCAGCTCTTCTTCTCGGCCTGTCCATCACTATCGCCACCTGCCACATCCACACACTCCACTCCCTGGTGACCGTGATCGGAACATGGATTATTATCAAGAGCAGTTGGAGGTGAGGAACGAACATCCATGCATTTCAGACTTATTTTACTTTGTATCACACAAACTGTTGTCTGTGAATTCACCTGTAAATTTCTCAAATATATCAGCTGATCTAGAGTGTAGAAATGGTTAAAAAAATAAATAGAAATAAAAACCTGTAAGCTTTAATTTCAGCCAGAAAGTGAAGATCACAGCATGCAACAGGACTCCATGTACATGTAGTCTCACTCCTAACTATATATGTCTGTTTACAAGGCACGCCCCAGCGCTGAGCCTCAGCTGGACCTTTCTCTACCTCCTCTTCTTCCGCCTGGTCACTAAGTTTGGTCTGCCATCACCAACACCTTTCGCCAACGCCGTCCAGCTACTTCTCACGCTCAAGGTATGGAAAGTTAAAAACACTCAAGTGGAGAAATCAGTTTAAAATTATACTGCAGTGTATTTCAAATTCATGCATCCTTATCTTACTGTTTATGTAGATGGTGAGTCTGGCCAATGAGGTGCGCAGCTTCCACGTGGAGAAGAAGAAAGACGTGAGCTCCTTTGCAAAGTCCCCCGTCGTTGGCGGTCTGTCGCAGGAGCCTTCCATCTACGACATTTTGTCATATAGTTACTGTTATGTCGGTATAATGACGGGTAAATAACTTGTCTTAAATGTTCAGAAAAAAGGAAATTCTGATCTTACATGAACTGTTTTTAGCTGTAAATTGTAATTAAGTGTTGGTGTTCATTTGCTTTTGCATGAATTTTAACTGTTGTCTCTCTTTGTCTCGCTTTCTGCTACTTGTCCAATATTGTGAGTCCATGCTTTTTTTTTTAGTATTATTTCTAACAGTTTTCATAAATCTCTACTCTATTTTTGTTCTCTCACTTCCTTTTCCTACTCAACTGCACCCTGTGTTGTTTTTTTTTTTTTTTGAACCACACTGCCCTCTAATGTTCCTCTCTATACCTTGCATCATCCTGATTGCCCAATTTTTGTCTGTCACTGTCTTCTCAATCCTGCATTTATCCCTCTGTCTCATCTCTTCATATCCTTAAAGGCCCTTTCTTCCGCTTCCAAACATACATTGACTGGGTGAGGCAGCCGAGCCCGCTGGCCCTCCCCGGTTTGACGCCATGCCTGCAGCGCTTGAAGCCGGTTCCTGTCTATGGCGCTCTGTTCCTGGCTGTCAACTCTGTCTTTCCGCTGGCCTACGTTCGTACCGAGGACTTCTTGGATCAAAACGTTTTCTATAGGTATTGTGACAAAGAATCAGCACAACAGCAATACGCTTTTGGAAATTAATAGGAGTTATAGATTAATTATATTTTGTCATATTATCACTGGAGAGTTGTTTAAGTTTTTTTTTTATCAGTGATTAAAAGTAGACTAAAGTAAGACAACTGTAAACAAAGCAATTTTTAAAAAATTCTATTAGAAGAATTCATTAGAATGATTTTACTCAAAAATAACATTTATACTCAGTTGCCACTTTATTAGGTACATCTACAGTGTATCGTGAAGTCGTCATGTTCAAGACACCAGTTTCAGTTGATTTTAGCTTTTTGACGTGGTGGAAGCAGCCATCAGAAAATGGGTACACTGTTGTCATGAAGGGATACACATGGTCAGGAACAATACTCTGGTAGACGGTGATTTTTAAATGATGCTCTGTTGGTACTAAAGGGCCCAACGTGTGCCACACCATTACACCACCCCTGCCAGTCTGAAACCAGTGGCACCCAGTGTGGTCTTCCACTGCTGTAGCCCATCTGCTTCGAAGTTAAATGTGTTGTGTGTTTAGCGATGCCCTTGTGCATACCTTGCTTGTAACAATGGTTATTTGAGTTACTGTTGACTTCCTATCAGCTCAAATTGAATTGGTCATTTTCACACAGAGAACTGATGCTTGCTTGATATTTTCTCTTCTTCAGACCATTCTCTGTAAACTCTGGAGAAGGGTGTGTGGAGAAAATGCCAACAGATCAGAAGTTTGTGAAGTTTGTCCAAGAGTCACTTGGACCACTGTTCTTCCTCATTCTGATGCTCTGTTTGAACTTGAGCAGGTCGTCTTGATCATGTCTACGGGTTTAAATGCAATGAGTTGTCACCGTGTGATTGTCTGATTTGATATTAACAAGCAGCTGAACAGGTGTACTTAATAAAGTAACTGTATATATATCAAAATGTAATTAACTCTTCAGTAAAGGGCACTGAATAGATTTGTCACATCTTATTTGTTTCTTAGGACAAAGGTGCATGATACACTTTGTCTTTGCTTTCATCCTCAGGATGTTCTACATGGTAGCAATATTCTTCGTATTTAGAATGCGTTTCTATTCAGCGTGGTGCGGCGCTGAGGCTGGCTGTATCAGTGCTGGCCTGGGCTGCTATCCAGAAAAGGCTCTTTCTAAACCTGGAGGAGGACCTACTGTCGACTACAGGTACATAATCACAGGAATAGCAAGCATATAAAAAGAGGATGCATCTGTGTACATAAACGAATATTCTAAAAGTGTAGGGGTTTCATATTTTTGGTGTTAAATGCTGGTTTCTTTTCCTTCTCTCCAGTCCTGATCCCACCACGGAGGAGAAATATGACTTCAAAACCATCCAGAACATCGACTGTTACAACACTGACTTCTGTGTGAAGGTCCGACATGGCATGCGTTACTGGAATATGACAGTGCAGTGGTGGCTGCATCACTACATCTACCCCAACGCCCCCTTCAAAGCCTACACACTCAGGTATGTGAAGCAGGTTCTACTTATTCTACAGTAAGAGATCCCTGTGTGGTGTATATGGGACCTGTGCAATAAGTTCTAATGTTAGGAGGTACATGTGAGAGGTGGCAGCAGTCTTCTTTAATATTCTGTTTATATTCAGCAGGGATGCCAGTGAAGCTTCATATCTTATACAGAAGTAATAAGTCCTAAATGCAGTGCTGTTGTTGGCTAATAAACATTACAAGGCAACAGTAAAATTCCAAACTCAGTACGTGGGGAAAAACGTAACTACCTGGATTTAAATAAGCAAATAAGTAACAGCCATGCACTGAATAACTGCTTCAGGGTATTGAAACCTAACTGACGACATGAGTAGCTTCTCTCTCTCTCTCTTTTTTTTTTTTTTTTTTAAACAACCACATCAGAAGACATATCTCATGCTGTGTAAATGATATTATTCATTTACAGAGGTGTCAAATTATTGGCCGGCATCAAGCAAAGAAAACTACTAAGGAGATTACTGAAACTATTAAAAACTGTCCAACGCATTAGTGAAACCTGGAAGGAAAGTGGTGTCTCATCTTCCTCAAAGAGGAAATGTGGTCAGAAACCACTTAAACTTTTTACCCAAAAGCTTTACCCACTGAAAACTGACTAGGGGTAACCCTCAAAGCTCAACTGAGTCATAGGTCATATTTCAGACATGCTTATATAAAAAAATAGCTGGGTGTACAGATTAGTAAAATCCCAGAACCAGTTTTAACTGGTGCCAAAACACATGTTTATTTATATGTACTGAGGTGTCAAAACCTGTCAATAAGTGTGCTAGGGAGACTGTCAAATGTTGTCTTTATGGAGGAAAGAATAAAAAAAAACACTTTTTTTTTCCTCTTTTCATTTATGAGTGAGGCTAATTGGGAAGGAAATGTTTAGTAAGGAGCATCCAAGATTGGATTCTGGGGCGATGGAAAAAGATCATGTGGTCCAAGTGCAGATTTAACCTGCTCCAGAGTGATGAAAGCATCGGGGTGAGGTGAATGAAGCGATGCACCTATCATGCCTATTATGTACTGTGCAACCCCGTGAGGGCAGTGTTATGATCTGGGGTTGCTTCAGTAAGCCAGATCTAGGCTCAGCAACATTAGGTGGCCAGAAACAATGAGGTCAGGTGACCCGATCAGGCTCAAATGTGAAAGAGTGTTTAAGGGAGCATGAGGCTTCATTTCCACTCATGGGAGTGAGTCTGAGTCTCTTATCATCAAAACAAGATGTTGGTGAAAAGTTGATGCAACTTTGTCTGGAAATCATAAATGTTATGACATCACGTACATGCATGAAAATATGAAAGCTAAACGTCGTCCAAAAGATGATTGTCTCCCCCCCCCCCATTTTATTATTAATAACAAATGTCCCATCTTTTCTCTTACTATCTTCTTTCTTAACTGGCTTATGTTTCCAAGTGTCTCTGTCGCTGCCGCACATGCACATTTTTAAAAAAATGTGTCTCATTTGCACAATGATGAGACATAACAGAAAAGAAAAGCTTGACACTTCAGTTTGTAGCAAACATGACTCACTCAGTAGTGGATTCTTTTTATTTATTTATTTATTTAAATAGCCTCTTCTCAGCAAAGCGTTCTGTTCTCCAGGTGTGTGTGTGTGTGTGTGTGTGTGTGTGTGTGTGTGTGTGTGTGTGTGCGTGTGTGTCAAAAATAAACTACACTGCCTGCTACAAAGAGAGTACACAGTGTTCATTGTGATAAAAGAACATGTCAGCCAGTGCCACGACGCAGCTCACATGTTTTTGTGGAAGTTTATAGCACACAGAATCATGAATATTCTGATGCATATTAATAATGTGGGTAAAAAAAAAAAAAAGCAGGTTTGTGTTTTGTTTTCTTACAAATACACTTACCGAAGACTTTAAATATCCCATTTATGTAAATGTGTGGGTCAAACCTTTTACAATTCTTCCTTTTTTGCACTTAAACCACCCTTATCCCGCCTCACGATCTTAACACCTCTAACAACTGAGGACAGAAACTCACCTCGTGTTTGGTGTGCCTCTCTCCTGTGTCTGTACCTCTCAGGGCTGGCTGGACCATGTTCATCAGTGCTTACTGGCACGGACTGCACCCTGGCTACTACCTCTCTTTCCTCACCATCCCCCTTTGCATCGCAGCAGAGTCTGCCATGGAGGCTTCTGTCCGAGCTAAACTGGGTCCACGTGGGCAGAACATCTTCGACTGGGTTCACTGGTTCTTGAAAATGAGGGCCTACGACTACATGTGCATGGGCTTCGTGTTGCTGAACGCCACTGACACCATCAACTACTGGATGTCGATCTACTTCATCATGCATGTCATTGCTGTTTGCTGTATACTAGTGGGCAGGGTCTTAAAGGGAGGGAAGAAGGAAGGGAGGAGAGGGGACAAAGAAGAGAAAAGAGAGGGCGAGAAGATAGATAATGATAAAAACAAAAGTGGAGAAAAAACAGACTGAAAGGAGGTGCAAGGAAATAAAAACTGGTTAGATCATTTTTGGGAGAGGAGGAGGAGGTTGCTGCAAGAGCAGAATTTCAAACGCTGGTTTCACCAACACTTATCTTCCTAACAAGAAAGCTCACACAGGTCCAAGAGAAAAGTTCAAATCTTGTTTAGTTAAAAAACAAAAATAAAAGTGCATTTCATATAAACATATTCATACAAATGCTGTGAACAGCGGAAGAGGAATCCTCGAGCGCCGTGAAGGCTTTTAGAGTGTGAGTGGCAGCTGGTCTGTAAACGGTTACAGTGCAGCAGATATCTTAACATTACTGAGGAATCTTTCACACGTGGATACAAACGCCTAAACTTCACAAACTCCTTCTGTTTCTCTTTTGATAAAGCCTGTTAGCAGTTTCAACATTATTTTTTGACATGAAATCAATCTGAGAAACCCTTTTTGCTGGCGTAGAACTCGACTTTGAAAGTGCAGGATCCCAGTAGTAGTATCATATAAGGAAAGCTACTTTTGGCTACTCCCTTATTCGTGAGAGGTCACCACAGCAGGTGTCTGATTGGTGTTTTGTTTTTTTTATACCGGGTTGCCTTTCTGATGCAACCAAACCACAATTTGTACCATACATCCTTTGTTTTTCTTGTTCTTCAAAATATTGTACCAACAGGTGTATAGGATTGCAGTAGTGGTAGAGGTAGATTCTGGGTGGACTCCTTGCACTCCTCACTTACACAACCACCATCTATGAGTCCACGACCCTGGCTGGGCCAGGTGTAAAGTAGGTCGTCTAGTATTAGAAATGTCTGGAGACTCGATCTCCAGCTCCTCCAGTCCACACGTTGACAAGATACTGAGCATAGATGCATCCATCTACGATTCCAGATCTAAACGTGAAATGCTTACAAGGTTACCTTTACCTCTTGCAGTTAAACCTATTACTATAAGAGCAACGAGTACCTCGGACACAGATGATTGACTAAATCTGTTTCTGTATGTAGCAAAACTAACGTAGGTAAATATTCATACTTACTAACTGTGTCTGTAAGACATGGGAGTGGTTTCAGTCCCCTTAGTATCCATATGTTGTTGTTATAAGTGTGTTACTGCAATTATCTTTCAAGTAAAATGTTGAAAATGTGTGGTTTTAAAAAGAAAAAGAAAAAAAGACGGCCGTTTCCTCACCTGGAAGTGATGGATAATACCAGTGGTGCATGGGGTTTTTTTTAAGTTAAGGGCACTAAAAGGAGCAAACACCCAGATTTCAGTGCTTGTATTCACATCTGAAAGATTCTTACCATTACCTGCTGCACTAGTAATCCACTCCTGTCACCTGTATGGTGGTCTTGATAGTATTTCATGAGGTATAAGCAGTCTTGAATTGTATTTCTAATCAAACGAGGTGCATGTCATGTTGAGATCCTGGCTACAGCCTATATTAGAATGATGAATGACTAGTTTTATGATGGAGATAACCTAATGAGTGTGTCATTAGTTCAGCTATTTTGGTCTGTTTGATAAGAATTGACCTTTTGTATTCCTGTTATATGTGTATATATATGTTATATACACACATGCACACACTGTATGTTCTGTTATTTTTGTATGCCAAACATTACTGTGTCCTAAATTTTAATCCTCTAAATTCCTTTTTTTTCTTTTATCTTTTTTGCATTAGTTCCCCTCACTGTTCTGCTTATAGATGTAAGCAGTTTAGATCATATCAGGAGCATCTCCACTGCATGCTGTTGTATCCAGGGAAAGGTGTGCCATGTAAATGATAACAATAGTCCGTTCACTGCCAAAATGTCTGTACTGCCATCGTGTAACATTCTGGGTAGGGACCAAACATTTAATGTGAAGACTTACAATTTTCTATAAGCTGCCAGTGTTTGTCATTGAAAACAGCACAGCTAGGATTGGGGGATATTGTCAATAAAGCTCCTAAAATAAATTCAGGAGCCAATCTCAGCTGACTGCAAGAGGTGGGGAACACCCTGAGCATGTCTCAACTGTTAATTCTCTTTAAGGCAGCGATGATGTTTTAGAGAGGCCATATTTTCATTTTTTGTGATACAAACATTTCTGTAACATTAATGTAAAACTGTTTGATCTCCTCAGTGCACTTCAGCGGAAAGTTAATACATGATGTTATTGAGTTATTGCCATTCCCTCACTGTTATTTCGCACTGTATGGTCTTGAGGTTATTATTTGTGGGGGGGTTTTGTTTTTGCGCCGGCTGTAACGTTCCCTGATTTGTAACAGTGTTGAAAGTGCAATACATTTCAGCATTTCCTCTGTGAAGATTTAGTTTGTTATAAAGGTCATATTAAAGCCTCTGCAAAGCATTGGGACGCAGTGCTTTCTCTAGGTAAATGTTTGTTAACGACATCCTGTTATTAAAAACCTTTTGTTGCTTTTGTTGTACACAGCAGCGTGTTGTATTTCATTTCCTGGCATCCCTGTCCGCTGTTAAAATGCATTAATTTCCTCCCCTCTCCTGTAAAGTCAAAGACATTTATGATTTTAGCACTTCAAGACAAAATATCTGACATCCTTGTTTTCAGTGTGCTTTTCCCTTCTGGCTGGGTAAAGCTAACTCATTAGGTTGAAGCCAATAAGGAAGTGCATGTGCAGTCATTTACAAAGGGAGTAAAGTCCGTGAAAGGGGACAACAAGGAAGCAGGTCATGGATACGCAGATTATCCTCACAAGGAAGTGTTTCACTTATTTGTTTGAGTCTGGATTTGTTGTCGGTCAGCTATTAGATGTGATCGTAGAGGAAAACTGTTAACATTCGTCAGAGAGATGGCCGGTGAAATACAGAGACAAAACTCTCATATTTACAATTACATTGGAGGTGATCAGATTTACCTGCTCGTATTTGTTGTTTTGTTTTAAACTCTTAGACGATGTCTGAATGCCTTTCGCTCACAGGAAATGGTTATGACGGTGAGCAGCAGTCACTCAGGCGTCGGCAGGTTTCGTCTCCAGCTCCTGATCAGAGTTATCCTCATTTCAACTGGGACTCAACCCCCGAGGATGAAGATGAAGACAGCGATGGTGGACCCAAACGGGACATCAGGTGTATTCCCCTGCCCATGCACCTGAGAAGAACTATAAGGTATGAAACTTTCTACTGAATGTTTGGTGGTGATGTTTCAGTAATTCAGTGGAAAAACGGAGAAATAAAGAGAAAGTTAATGGAGAGCCCAGATTTGAGGTCATGGACTAAATTAATGCGAGTAAATTAATGACTAGAGTTTAAAGGTCAGGGAGTCAGCAGTGTATTGCTCGTAAATGATAGCATGTTCCCAAATTTAAACGCGGTCTTAAAGAATGAGTATGTGGCCGATATGAAGCAGAACATTCATCCTCTTACAAATGAAAAACATAATCACCCTTCATCATACACTGTGACTTATCTCACTGTGTTCTGTTACAATAGTATATATTGGACTTTATAACTTCACTTGTGCTTGGGTTTTAACTTTTAGCAGTATATGATAAAAACTTAAGTCATCTAAATAACATGAGTCTTGTAATGGAGCTGGGATAATGTGGATCTGCAAAACACACACAACATAATTTCCAAGTAGATTTCTGGAAGAAAAATCATTCAACGCATAGCTTCATTTAAACCCAATCAATTTCATTAGCTAGTTGTTATAGACAGCTGGTTGTTCATGTATATTAAACTGTACGTGTCTGCCTACAGTTACATCTAGAAACCTAAGGACATGGACACAGTTTGTGTAGGTTTCATAGGTTTCTACACCCTCACAGTGATTTCAAATCAAACAATCAAGACATGATTGAAGTGCAGACTTCCAGCTTTAATCAAGTGGACTTAACAAAAGAGTTGCACTAACTGTTTAGTAATTACAGCCATTTGTATACACAGTCACAGTAATTGCACAGTTGATTGATGAGCAGTTTCATGGCCAGGTGAGGCCTGTTCACTCACTGTTTGATTACAAATTAAGCAGATGAATGATAGTTAGAGTTGATTTCCAGTGTTCACCTTGTATTCAGTAGTCTTTTAATTGAATATATATAATGTTCTAAGAGATGTTGATACAGGCGAAGGAGGCAATAATTAGGCTGAAAATTCAAAATAACCTTTCAGAAAAATGAAATATACTTTAGAAGTCAGTAAACTGGTTCATTCCTAAAAAGAAGGATTGCATTGAGCAGCTCAGTAAAACCAAAAAGGCCTGAAAGAAAATATAGGCCAGCTTTTATTATTGTGGTTAAGAAGAAAACACCTTTATAATATCAGCTCTAGTAAAAACAACTTTTGAGGAGGTGTATCATTGTCAAAGTCCACAATCGTGAAACTTCTTCATGAGTGTAAATGCACAGGGTTTACTACAGGGTTCACACCACTGGTCACAAGGAAGAAGAAGGCGGTGGCCATCTATGGGAAAAAACTGTTTGGACAGATGAAACTGAGACGTATCAGAATGATGGGAAGAAAAAGGTTTGGAGAAGGAGAAAAACAGGTCATGTTTGGAGACAAACCACATTATCTGTCACACATGGTGGAGGAAATGTAGCATGCACAGGTATTGCTGCCAGTGGAACCAGTTCACTGGTGTTTATTTATGATGGGACCTCAGATAGAAAGTAGCAGGACCAACTGTGAAGTACAAAACTGTACTCTCTGCTCAAATTCAACAAAGTACTGCAAAACTGATCAGACTGTGTTTCACAGAACAAAAGGATAATCCTCCAAAGCAAACTGTAAAAGTACCCAAAGGTTTTCTCAAGGCAGAGAAATTGGATATCCTTCAATGGGCAAGTCAGTCACCTGATCTCAACCCAACAGATCAGCTTTTCAGATACTAAAGACAAAGTGGATTGAGAAAAACCCCTCAAACCAGCAGCAGCTGGAGGAGGCTGCAGTAAAAGCCTGGCAATCAGAATCAAAATACTTTATTGATCCCTTGGGGAAATTATGTTGGTTACAGCGCTCCAGTACAAACAATAACAAAATCAGGCAATACAAAAAGTAAGAAATAGCACAATATGTACAATATATACATATATATATATAAGTCACTTACTAATAAATATCTGAATAAGAAAGAAGAGCAGAAGAGCAAAAAGGGTGTAGCTATTGCAGTACACAGTGTATCAGGTGGATGAGTTGTACAGGGAGATGGCAACAGGCAGGAATGATTTCATGTGTCGTTCAGTGGTGCTTTTTGGTAATCTCAGTCTTTCGCTGAACGTGCTCCTGTGGCTAGCTAGCATGGAGTGGGTGGGAGGAGTTATCCAACATTGTCTTTATCCTGGACAACATTCGCCTCTCCATCACCACCCTAAGAGAGCCCAGCTCCATCCCCACAACATTACTGGCCTTGCGGATCACTTTATTATTATATAGCATCAGCAACCCTCAACCTACTGCCCCAGCATGCAACCGCGTAGAGGATTGCACTGGCCACAACAGACTCATAGAAAATTCGGAGCATTGTCCGACAGATGTTGAAGGACCTCAGCCGCCTCAGAAAATAGAGTCGGCTCTGGCCTTTCCTGTAAAGTGCTGTGGTGTTTTTAGCCCAGTTCAGTTTATTGTCAATGTATACTCCGAGGTATTTATAGTCTTCGGTCTTTGCCAGGTTGAGCCTCAGATGATTCTGCTCATACCACGTGACAAATCAGTTAACCACAGCCCGGTACTCTGTCTTATCATCCCTGCCGATGCATCCAACCACCACAGAGTCATCAGAAAACTTCTGAAGATGGCAGGTCTCTGTGCAGTGGCTGAAGTCTGTGGTGTAGAGGGTGAAGAGGAAGAGGGAGAAGACAGTTCCTTGTGGTGCCCCTGTATTGCTGATTACCTTGTGGTCTTCCTGTTAGGTAATCAACAATCCAGGACACCAGAGAAGCATCCACCTGCATCACTGTTAGCTTATCACCCAGGAGGGTCGGCCTGATGGTGTTGAAAGCACTGGAAAAGTCAAAAAACATGACCCTCACAGTGCTCGCCGGCTGGTCCAGGTGGGTGTAGACATGATTGAGCAGAGAGATGATGGCGTCATCAGTTCCGAGACGGGGCTGGTAAGCAAATTGAAGGGGATCCTGATGTGACTCCTCAAGGGAAGAAACACAGCATTTGGTGATGTCCAAATACACTTCACGCAGTCGTTGACTGTAAAGGATTTAAAGGAGAATTAAAAAGCGATACTTACATTTAAAATTATGATTATGCAATATGTCTCTGAAAATACGTCTCTATTTATCAAAATGGCTTTAAATTCACAAACTGTCAATGAAAACATTTTTGATACAGCCCCTAAAGCTGAAAGCCTGCACTTCAGTCACATCTTGACTGATTTAAAATCCTCTGTGGTGATGTGCAGAGGCAGAATGACAAAAACTGCTTGTTAATGTATGTATATACTGTGTAAGTGCTATCTAATTCATGTTTATTTAATAATTCTCCTATATATAGTTTATTTTAAATTACTTGGTAATTGTGAGGGAATTTTGAGTTTTTGTAATATAATTTCTTTATTATTTGTCCTTTACAGGGAAGTGCAGCAAATGCGGTCGCCCGCATTTTCCAGAGATGTGTCCTGGAGAGGGAGACAGATGCTGCGTAAACTCAGAAACAAATGCAAAGAATTTCTTTACTTTTTCTCATTGTGGAGGAAGTCAGTGCAAATGATTGGAGGTACACATGCAGTAAATTAATATAAAAGGACAATAAAGGAAGCAGCTCAGTCCCACGCGTTAAGTTTACATTTGAAACAAACCATGTTTCTTTGCCCTCACAGGGAACTTTGGAGGTGGTGTCCAGTCTTACTTCGTGTTCCTTCGCTTCTTGGTGGTTCTGAATTTTGTGTCCTTCTTTCTGATTGCTGGGTTTGTCCTCATTCCCAGTGTTGTCTTCAGATCCACCAACCACCACCAACCAACCACCAACAGCACAGATATCCTCACTGTTAGCAATAACTTGAGTGAAACAAATTGCACCGGTGCGTCCTGTTTCTTCATTTCCTCCTTTTTTCCTTGTTACTCATCTTTTATCACATTTCTTCGTAATTACAACAGGAAGCCTTCTTGCACTTTGCTGCAACAGTTTCCAGGCAACAGCCCTGCATTTGTAGGAGTAAGAGTAGAGAGAGTGGTACCCCTTCTGTTTTCCCTTCAGAAATAAAATGTGGGCTGCTCACCTGTGGATGAGCAGAATATTTATACAAAATTCCACATCTGTGACATTCAAATATATACAAAAATGAGTTTATCCCTAATATCATTTATCATCTCCAGACCTGAAATAGCTTTACAGGATGATGTATGACTTTTCCAAATCCTTTGATTATTTTAAAGCCACATAAGAAACAGATCTTATTTAGACGTTAAATAGTTTCCACTGCAGCTGCATTGAATCTCCCGGTCTCTTTCTGTGTATTTAATTTATTTACAAATATCATAAATTCTTGAGGCAACAGCATGACCTTTATGTTCAGAGGAAGCCTTTTGTTTACTGTGTTTTATTTTTTCAAATCCAGCTAAATGCAAGGTGTATGAAGTTAAGAGCACAACGGAGATCTATCAGTACCTGCTCGACTTCCTTTCGGGAACGGTGAGACGTTGAGAGACTTGCAGAATGTATATAGACCTGCACTTTAGTTTGAGGCACTTTAGACTTTCATAGAATTGTCATTCCACTTTCATTCTGCAAAAAGGTGACACCGAGAACACATATAAGGTACAGCTGGAGTAATAATGTCTTTTTGTGTGTGGTGGTTTGAAAATAGAAAGTCACGGGTGTTACTGACACTATGTTGGCATGAGTATGAAAGTAAGGCAGCACACGCAGAACCACAACACTGAAACTAAAGCAGCTAGTTTGAATGAGCTGTGACTCATTTCAGGCTTTACACCTGTGCTTTTCTGCTGCACCTTGTCAAAGTGTTTTATGTGAATGACACTGGTTCATTTATGCTTTTAGGCTTCACGTTGGAGCTGAAGCCTACAATATAGGCCTAAATAATAAATCTAGCGATATATTGTAGTGAAGAAATTGCACAATTCTCCTGCTTTTATTCTCAGCCGGCAAAATGTAATTGCATCTTGAGCTGGATATTCTTCTCTCCTTTACAGGGTTTTATGGAGTATTCATACCTGTTTTATGGCTACTACAACATCACAGAGATGCCGAACAGGGACTTCTTCTACAACATCCCTCTTGCCTACATCCTCACTGCTGTCTTCTACTTTGCCTTTTGTCTCATCTGCATGATAACACGGTCAGTCCCACGACTGTAACGGCCAGGTTCTTGCTTAGACAGCAAAATTGGGTTTGTTTTACTGAATTCCTGGGGTCTGGAGACACTAAGTAAAACGTGTTAAACGGATGCATTATGTAAATAAAGGCTGTGTGTTTGCATGTTTAGCTTAGAGTCCTGAGTTCAGTCAGCCTGACTTCTGTCTGTATCCTTTTCACTGGCTGTTCACACACAGGATGGGGACTGCAGCTCGAGTTGCTGTGGCAACGGGAAGCAGCACTGGAGTGAGCAGTTACAGCATGATCGTGTTCACCGGATGGGACTATAGTTGCCTGGGAGACAGAGCTACCAAACTGAAGCAGAAAAACATCCTCTACCAGCTACAGGTCAGAAGGGATCTATCCTACTTAACAGGATGAAGTGCTGGAAAAGAGAAACGTGACCCACACGTGGCAGCTTTGCTCCACAGTTTCGTATACACGATGTGCCTTCAGGTGACCCCTCATTTCTCTTCTCTCCCTCGGCCAGGTGGATCTGGAGGAGGAGAGTCGAAAGAGACACAAGGCTGATCTGTCAACATCAAAAAAAGTGATTTTATACTCTCTGCGTGTTTTAATGACTTTTCTTTCACTTGGGTTCATTGGAGGAGCTTTCTACGGCATCTATGTGACCACACAGTTCAGCCAGGTAAACGATGTAAAAATAATGATGCCAACATGATCTTCTTGAAGCTCTGGGTGACCATCTCCCATTTCTGCTAAACAGAATAGGGCTGATGAGCAAGGGATCCTTGGCTTTATTATTCAGTATCTCCCGTCCATGGTCATCACTGCTGGAAACTTTGTGGTGCCTCTGCTGTGTGACAAGATCGCCTTAGTAGAGCAATACTCCCCCAGCACTACTATCATATTGGCTCTCTTAAGGTTTGTGAGAAAGAGATTATGTCACATGCATTTAATTTGTTTGTGTTTGTAATGCTTGAAAAAAAAAATCTGATCAGTCGCTCCAAGCCCATATCTTCTTATCACAAATACACAATGAGATATGACAAACTCCAGCAAATGTGGAAATTTTTATTGTAAATAAGAGAGTAAATGCAGAATTATAACACTATAACAACTATTGATAATAATGATGCTGCTGCACCTATTTTAAAAATTGACCAGAATATTAAACACAATAAATATTTTACTCACTTTAATCATAGTACTATAACTAGGCCCATAATTATCAAGACTGCCTAGCTTGCCAGGTTCATCCTTAACGACTGGCTCTAACAGAGCAGACAATAATGGGTCTAGTCACAAGCCATGGATCAAACAAACAGCAAAATGTTAAATGCCTGATGATAAATATGATCTAACCCACATGTTTTATTATCTGGCCACTATGGCTATACACAAGCTGCTATAATGCTTTTGCCATGATTCTCCAATATAGTGTGCAATACGAAGGAAATTATGCTGCAATCACCACCTTACCTGTTCTACAATTCAATTTCAGCTCAGGTTACTTCGTGTGGCACGTCCTTCAGTTTTAAAAAAAATACTAGCTCACCCTGGCTCCCACACAACTTACATCAGCTAAAACGTTGTTCATGGGGCCCTCAAGGTAAAATAAACACAAAAAACAGCTTAAAACCTTCCCTGCTTTAAACCTGGTCATTAGTTTTATGTAACAAACTTGTAAATATGGTAGTGTATCCTTATCTGTGTTGAGTTATCAAGTAAGATTAGTGTGAAATTAAAATTAGATGAATGAAAATGACCCATTTCTCTTCCACACCCAGGGCAGTGTTTCTGCGTCTGGTGAGTCTGGGCGTCCTCCTCTACACCCTGTGGAGTCAGATCACCTGCTACCCTAACGAGCTCAAAGGAAACTGTACACTGTGCGGGTACAACTACAAAGAATTCCAAGTAATTATATTACTGATCTTCATTTTCAGAGTGTAACAGCGCGGAGGGGGTCCTATATGACAGACCTTCTGTTGTTTGTGTTTAAGTTGTCTGTCATGAGAAAAAGCAGTGCTTTCAGTTTGTTGCTGGATCAAGACTTTGCTGGGTAAATTAAACAGGATCCCTTGAAGGCTTCGACGTGCAAAAGAAAAACTGACAGAATAATTGAACTGGAAACTCATTTACACTCCGTTTGTATTTTAAAAAGTCATAAACAATAATGGTAAAGCATGTCAGGTTTTTCAGTAAATATTTTTTGATCTCTTGGGGAGAACAGTAGCAGCTCTGCGACTGCCTCGTTCCGCTGACGGAGGCTTGAGTAAAATACAAAACGCGCTCTTTAACAGCTGCTATAACAGCCTGTGTGTGCAGACAAAGAGGTTAACACAACAGTAACATCAGCTTTGAATATATTCAGCATGTCCACACTGAAAGACAATCTTATCTTTTCTTATTGGTAGTGCTGGGAAACACGTGTGGGGCAGGAAATGTACAAGCTCACAATGTTTGACCTCCTCATCACCGTTGCTGTTTTTCTGCTGGTTGAATTTCCACGCAGGTACTTTTTATAGCATAAAGATATGAGTCGTATTAATGCACATCATGCAAATGCATGCTGTATATTTGAATACTGGTCAATCAGTCTTGTGTTCAGCTATGTAGTGTTTTTTTTGTGTATGTGGTAGGCTTGTGGTGGATAACTGTTCCTGTAAGCCTGTTCAGTGGGTGGGGCGGCAGGAGTTTGTGGTTCCCTCCAATGTGCTTGGCCTGGTTTATGGTCAGACTGTGGTCTGGGTGGGAGCTCTTTTTTGCCCTCTGCTGCCCGCCATCAACACCTTGAAGTTTGTCATCCTGTTTTACTGCAAGAAGGTGAGGCTCTAGCTTTAACACCGCCAACACGTCACACATTGCTTGGTGATTGTGTCCCTAATCCACTATTAAATTGCCACTTTCCCCCCGCAGATAACACTCTTCCAAAACTGTCGGCCAGCGCTGAGGACGTTTCGTTCTACCACCTCCACCTTCTTTTTTCTGGTGGTGCTCCTGTTTGGATGGGGTTTGGCAACAGTTGTCTTGATTTACAGTCTTTCTGAGTGAGTGTTTCATACTTACCTGTAACAGTTGCAACACAACTGCTTTTTCTGCATCACTGTAAGAAAACTTGCTGTCTTGCTATACTTGCTATAAACTTTGCATGAAAACATTTTTCATGTTATTTAACATTGCTGAGGACAAGTGTGTCCCTCTTCCTCAAACAGGATCCGTCCCTCTTACGGTTGTGGTCCTTTCCACTCATCCAGTACCATGTGGTCAACTGTTCCAGACTCATTCAACAATCTCTCTAACGTCACACAGGAGTTTCTCTTCTTCGTCGGCTCCCAGGCGTTCTCCATCCCTCTTTTTGCATTAGCAATGTGCGTGAACTCTCAGTATGCTATTTGTGTAATGATGACCTGCATATTAAATAGTCCTTACTGTGCATTTCATGGAGTAATATTATGTCTCTCTTCTCCCTGGCAGTGTGGTGATGTGCTATGTCGTAGCTTTAGCAACTGTCTATGGGAGAAGCATTGCACTGCTAAAAGCTCAGCTTAAACTGGTAAACTGCTTTATTATTATTACTATTATTATTATTAGATAAAGTCATGTACTTAAGGAAAAAGCCAAAGAAGGAAAGTAAATACACCCTCTTTCAATTGTTCAGGACATAGTAACAAAAAAAATCATCTGGTCCTTATCAGACTCTAACATGATGTATTACACCATGTGATTACTTAACAAAAATTATGCCAAAATGCAGAAGCGCTGTGTGACAAACTAGGTACAACTAGGTACACTTCCTGATTCAGTAGCTGTTAGAACTGTATGACTTTATTAGTCTCTCACATTGTTATGAAGGAATTTTGGCCCACCACAGCTTTTCAATATGTTTAAGGTTAGGAATTTGACTGGACAATTGCAGCACCTTGACTCTTTTCTTTGTCAACCATTCAGTTATAGATTTGCTGCTGTTCTTGGGATCACTGTCCTGCTGCATGACCCAAATTCAGCCAAGCTTTAGCTGTCAGACAGATGGTCTCATAGTTGACTCTAGAATACTTTGGTATACAGAGGAGTTTAAGGTTGACTCAATCACTGCAAAGTGCTCAGGTCCAGTGGGTGCAAATAACAAGCACAAATCATTACCCCTCCAGCACCGTGCTGGACAGTTGGTTTGAAATGTTTGTGCTGATATGCTGTGCCTGGTTTTCACCAAACATGATGCTACACATTATGGTCAAGGATCGCCACTTTGGTCTAAACTGAACAAAGGACATTGTTTCAGAAGTCTTAAGGTTTGTTTAGACTTAAGCTGTGTTGCCATGATTTACAGTAAATAGGCTTTCTCCTGGCAACCTTTCCAAACGAGCCAGTCTTTTTAAACTGTACTGTCAGTTTTCTACAACTGCTTCTGCATCATGTTTCAGTATTTGTTACAAAATGAAACAGTCTAATATATAATAACTTTCTGCTTGTGTGTATTTACATTAACTTCATTTTAAAACCTGCCGAGGATTAATATCATGTGTTGATAGGTAAAATCTTGGAATTCAAAGAGGATGCATTCACAGGCACTTTACAACAACTACACACAGTCCAGTCCAAATATACAAACCTATCTGCGTTAATTACCTTACAGTTTATAATGACCCTACAGTCCCGAAATTAAATGGTGATCTTTTATATACGTCATTAGGCTTCACTTTGAAACAGTAAGTTAAATGGTTTCCTGATTCTCACATGGACTTATGAGTTTTTGGTTTACAGGAGAGCCGTGACAAACAGTTCCTGATCAAGCAGATTGAGAGCCTGAGTCGGCAAGCTCATATACCGACACATCATGCAGGAGTACAAGATTGAACACGACATATGGGCAAGGATCTACCGTCTTGAAAACAACATAATAAGACTTGTTTTTATGTTTATAATTTAATGCAGGCTAGGTTTTACCACACACGTCTGCACGAAGATAACTGTATTAAAAGTTGTGATTTTTTTAAAAGGAATACATAAAGAAGGAGAATTAAATCTTTATCGTTATTAGAGTATAACATTTCCACTATGTAAATAGATTAGTGCCTTTTCTGTCTGTCCTTCAAAGCAGATATTCTTTTCTTTACATAATAAAATAAAATGAGAAACATAACAGCCCCCTCTGCTGTCGCCATTGTGTTATTGCTTCAACATGGAGCTACTGTTTACTTCCTGTTTGGGTCTGCCTGTTCCTGTGAGGTCCTGCTACCTGTCCAACAAGAACAATTCTTCACTCAACAAGTTGGTGACAGTGCCTGGGCCCTGTTTTAGAGAGTAAAATGTTAAAAAAAATATTGCTAAATTGGCGGAAATGTGATATCTATGCGTGGTGCTGAGTCCTTAAGGTAAAGTAGATGTGGAAAGTAGCAAACATCGGCTAACATTATCTCGTTAGCTCTGCCTCTTGGGAGGTCAAAGCTGCAAATATAGTTTGTTTTTGTATATTTATATATTTTTATTCTATTTTCCGCTTTGGGGCATTGACGCATTTCCTTCCACAACTAGCGGCTTTATTTGGGGGAACTTATTCACGTTTTCCTTCCACTTTTGCCGCTGCTAGCCGACTGCTAACCTATAGTAGTAACAGTCGCCAAGGGAACAATGAACATCCTTCCGAAGAAGAGCTGGCATGTCCGCAACAAAGACAACGTCGCTCGAGTGCGGAGGGACGAGGCCCAGGCAGCAGAGGAGGAGCGCGAGGCCAAGCGTCGCGTGGAACGCGCGGAGCAAGAGGTGACTCCGGGTGGATGACCGTGGCGTGCTGTTACTGTACATACTTTTTGCTCTGTTTCCCATGTAGTTTGAGCAGGATACCTCAAATTCAAACCAGATATGATCAGAAGCAAGGTTACTAACTTGAACAACATAAAAAAAAGTACTCATTTATAATAAAAGTATACAGTAAATGTCCTTTTTCAGTAGGGCCTACCTGAGATGCTCTTAGTCCAACCCTAGTTACAAAAAAGTTAGAATACTGTGTAAAGTGTTGCTGAAAACAGTGAGGATTTTTAAATTAAGTAAACCTAAATATACCTTGAAGCACTGATGGTACCTTTCCAGATTTGCAAGCTGCCAGTTCCATAGGCACTAATGCACACGTTGTACCTTGAGAAACAGTTTCTACTGTGCCTCAGTCCATTTTGAATAGGCTTTGGCCCAGAGAAGGCAGCGTTTTTGTATCATGTTCACATATGGCTACTTTGAAGTGTAACAGTAATTTCTGAAAGTGTTCCTGAACCCATGCAGTGACTCCATGACAGAATCCTGCCTATTTACTATTTACTGCACTGTTGCCTGTGTTGCCAAAAATCACAGGCATCTAGTATTGATATTCAAAGTCTTTGTAACTTTACATTTAGGAGCTTTATGCTGAAATTGGTACACAACTTGTAGACACAGTTTTTGCATATCCAGTCATGTTACTGAGCGGTTGGCAGTTAACTTAGTTGCAAAATATTCCTCTAGCTGTTTCCTTTTAGTTAAGCTTACTTTTCCAGCCTTTTGTTACCACTGTCCCAACTTTTTGAGATCTGTTGCTGCCAACAAAATCATTTAAAACATTGGTTATAAACAACAATAACAGTTGTGAATAAAAATTGCAAAATGCAAATTAAGGCATTCTCTTTTTAATCTACATTTTGCACAATAAATAAATATGTAGAATATTAAAGCTTTTTATAATGGGATGGAAATCTAAAAAATAAATATATTAAAAAGGCAGAATTATTTTGAAATCAAATGTATTACAGAAAAGTTACCCAAAAACAATAATGTCAGTACTGTACATTAAAGTAAAGGACAGGAAACGTGAGATGACATTGAAGTAGCTCAGTATCACAGGGGGTAAAATGTAGTGGGCCGTGCAGAGCCGGAATAAAATGTTATCATGCGAGAACAGATTGTTCTCTGCTACACTTATGTGTTGCATTGCAGAGATTATTAGGGTTTTACTGTATTTAAAGAAGCTTTGAGCCCATCAGTGAGGGGTTTTTTTGCCATCCACTGTCACTAAAAATATTTTTAACCATTTTATTTAACTTATTAAAGCTTAAAATAAATTTTTGTTGATCAAATAGACAAAATGTATTGGAAAACATATAGACCTTTGATACGTTAAGTAACCCAGATGTCCAGAACCCCTTAAAAGGCCCACACTGAGACAGGAAACACCCTGTTTTTATGAAACAACAGAGTGAAAGCAGACTAAATATTAGCAACCACGTATGCATTATAATAGGTAGAGTGTAAGCATCAGATACTGTCCTTGTTGACTGCTGATTAGCATTGTTTCTCTGATGTGTCAGCTAACTTTTGTGCTGACTAAATGTTCAAACGGTGTAGTGATCTTTTCTTTATTTCCCCTGCCAAAAAAGGGTGGATAGTTAATGGTAAAAATATGTAATATACTAATTAAAAAACAAACAAGTTGTTATTTTAAACATCAGTATTGGTCCAGAGTTTTGCAATCACTGCATCCCTAATAGATCTCTCACTAGTGCACGCCTATCCTCTACAATTGTAAAAAACAACACATTTACTGTTGTATGCTGTCTTTTGTTAATATTTAAAAAAAAAAAACAACACCTGGAAATCAATGCTAACATTTCCTGTGTGTTACTATTCAGATTGCTGTAAATGTACTGTACGTCTCTAAATTGGCACCAGTAGAAAACTTAAGTATTTATGATTTGAGTTTAGTTTTTTATTATGAAGGTTAAATAAGCTTTGCCGTGCCCATGAATGTCCTTTAATTGTTGTTCATTGTTTACAGGCACGTACAGAGTATCTGAGAAGGAAAGCCCGAGCTGCTCTTCAGCCAACAGGAGGAAGCAGAGATGATGGTGATGAGGAACAGGGTGGAGGAAGTGGAGCTCTGGAGCATCTCAATCTTTTCCCCCTGGAGGAGTCCTCGGAGAAGAAGGGGAATGAGGAGTATCTCAGGGAAAAGAAAGAAGAAAAGGTGTCCGTGCTGCTGCTTCTGTCAGTCTTCTCTTTCATGCTTTTCTTTTGCTCTGACGTAGCAGCTGAATGATAGCAAAGCTTTTGCAAGTTTGGTACCACATCTGGGTTCAGTGTCCTGCATGGTCTGTGGTTGCAGGTCCAGTGCTGAATACCATTTACATTTTCATTTTTTCCATTAAAAACCTTTAGTAGTTAGGAGTGGATCTGCAAAATCTTGCTTTTCAGCTCAGTCACAAAAATGCTAAATGCTTTGTATGTTTTTGAAATGTTGCCAGAGAAAAGATGATTCTTATCTAATCTCATCATTAGTGGGTGTAGTTTTCTCAGATGTCATTTGAGTGGTTTGTTATCACCACACTTTAAAAAGCAATGCAATCAGTTTAAATTTTTGTCTTGTTGTCATCATACCTGCTATTCTATTCTGCAGCCCAGTGCCAGTATGTATGCATGCAGCGTAAATAGATGCAGCATGAGACGGGTGGGAAATTAATTCAGACAGACAATATAAATACAAGTTAAAGCCCGTGGATGTGATCAAGGCTTTCCAATCACAGGTCAGAAAATGCCAAAATGCTGCTGATGGCAAAGCAGAGGCACTTTAGTACCATTTACATTTATTTAATGATTTGCTGAAGTATATTAGTTTATTGTGTGTCCTGTTTTAATAGCAGAGAATATCCATAACAGTTGTTGTGTTTTAGTTAATTAAAATTTTTTGCTTCAGTAAATTCGGAACTCAACAGGAAGTTGAATTTTTGAAGTGGTGTGGTGGGAAACACCTTGGTGCATAATGAGATACGCTACACTCAGGCTACGTCCACACTAATGCGTTGTCGTTTGAAAACGCATTGTTTTCTCTCTGTTTCGGCCTCCTGTCCACACTGAGACAGCGTTTTTGCTGATGGAAAACGCAGCATTTTGAAAACGCTCTCAAAAACATTTCTGGTTTCCTTGGTAACCTTTCATGTATATACATATGTGTATATGCACTACTTCCAAACACTTTGTATAAGCACTTTCTTTCTTTCAAGAACACCTACTAATTGTATGTCACGTTGCTGTATTGAGTGTTTGGATTTCAAAAGGGATATTGTCAGCCACGATTTATCACCTAATGCTGATTTCCTGTTGCCACTAGCTGTCGCGCTGACTTTGTGTAGATGTCTCCAGACTCGCTTCCAGGACGTCAAGCTCAGGACAGAGTGGACAGTGTACATTTGAGTTATAAGAGCTTTTTGTGGCAACTAATCAAAATTTGCTGAGCTGACATGGACGCACCAGACAACACAAACTCAAAAACTTCTTAGTTTGGCATTGCCAAGGTCTTTAGATTAAAGTTCTCTAAGAGGAGTTTGATAAAGTGTACTGCCTGAAAAAAAGCATTTTACATTTAAAACACTGGACTTCCTGTTGGGTTTAGAGCATGTCTCCAAGAGGCTTTTTTTCTAAATATTGCAGGTTTAAGTCAGGCTACAGAATTTCATACATGTAAGTGAAACTTGTTATTGTTTTTTTTATATGTAGCACCAGAAACTATTTTTCCCACATCCACAGGCCAAACCTACAAAATACAAAAACTTTTACCAGTTTCGTACCTTTCAAACTTTCCTACCCCATCAACAACTTCCTGTTTTAACAATATGAATCTAAGATAGAGACCAATCAAAAAGCAGTTCATCTGCTCTTCTAGACCTTTTCGACTTTAGCTTGGAATACGGTCGAGAGTATCAGGTCGCATTTTTTCCCACTGTTTTCCTTTATCACACAACAAGAAATAGTTTGCTTTTGACATCTTCCCACTGCTGGTTTTATGTGAGGGAGCTGCTCAAATAGCACACAGCATGCGGCACACATGATGCCTCAGACAGTTAGCTCTGCTATTTGCACTTAGGAACAAGTACTATGGAGCTCGTGGAAGGTTAAAGACAGGTTAATGTCCCGTCTGGCTACTCAGATATTTACATTCTCCTATCTGTTGGGCATTGTATAAACAAAACAAACACATGTATAAACAAAAAGTGTGCTACAGTAATGAAAAAAATAACACAAAATATTTGTTTTCTGTTGTTGTTTTTGTGGGGGGGGGGGTTTCTAGGAGAAGCAGGAAAGAGCCATTGGCTTACTGGTGTCATTGGGACCCCAGCCGGGGTCTGAGGTCACGCCGTGGTATCTGAAAAGCAGCAAAGACAAAGAGGAGAGCAAAGAAAAAGAAAAGAGAAAAGGGATAAGTGAAGAGGAGAGAGAGAAGAAGGATCGTAGACTGAAGGATAGTTTGGATCCTTTGAAAGATATGAAGAAAGCTCTCGGAGAGAAAGACAGAAAGGAGCACAAGAGCAAGAAAAAGGAAAAAAGAGACAAAGGGGAAAAGAGGAGCAGCGGCGAGAGGTAAGAATACCAGTATTGATTGTCTGGAAGTTTTATCCCCCTTAGTATTTTACTGGGGCTCAAGTCAAATTAAAGCGATCTTGTGGTGAATATCAAAGCAGGTCGGTAACAAAATGTCTGTCTGGTCTCTTCCAGCTCGATAGAAAGGTTACGTGCTGAGCGTTTACAGAGGGAGGCTGAGGAAAGGAGGAGAGCCCAGGCACTTCTGGAGCAGAGGAGCGGCAAAGGAAAGGAGCCTGGGAGGGAAGTGAGCGAGAGGGAGAGGCCTTACAACAGCGCATACTTCCCAGAACTAGCCCGAAAGCGACAAAGGCGGGACCGGGAGAGCTGGAGAGATGAGATTTTAAAATCCTGAGCTCTCTTTGCTGTTTACAGACTCCAAATAAAGACGTTCATAGGACGGCGTCACTGTGAACTCACTATGATACAAACAGAAAGTCTGAGCCTTCAGCGTTGTGATCGTTTATTTTTATTTATTATTTGTTACTCGCATGAGGGGCAGAGGTCAAATTTATCTGCAGAGTTTTACCCATGAACACATCAGCAGGGCAGATGGCCCATCACAGGGGGCTTGATGCTCAGCACGCCAGCAAAGACAGCGCTGTGTGAACAGCTGTTAGCAGGACATATACAGTAACAATCTAAAGAGTCTGTTAATCTAAAAACATTTACATTAAATCGTCTTCTGCGATGGTTTGAGTTACTAGTTTTAGGCCATTTCCATACATGCATGCATCCACCTCCTGCAGGTCTTCTGAGGGAGAGACTGAGACATTCCCAAACCAGAGAAAGAGGGATATAATGATTTAATTTCTCCAGCATACTCTGGGTCAAACCCAAGGTTTGCTCTTGGTAGGACATGTCCAAAACATTTAACCTAGGAGGCATCATATTCAGATGACCGATCCACCTCAGCAGGCTCCTTTAGATGTGGAGGAGTAGCGGCTGTGCTCAGAGTACTTCCAGAATGACAGAGCTCCTCACCCTGACTCTAAAGAAGCGCTTCAGAGGAAGATCATCTCCACGGCTCGTATCTTCGACAACTCTTCTCTTCACCGATCCAAATCCCTTATAATGTATGATTATCAAATATAAACAAAAATCATAATTAATATTTTCAGTATTCTGTGACACTGCTGGTTTAAAGAAACACTGTAAATGTCAATGGCAACAATAAAAGTATTATTATTTCCAGGAAAAAGCTCTCTCTCTACTCATCTTTGAGGCGAACTGACCGTTTCTCTATTTTGTGTATGTGTTTAATGTATATCATGCATCACTCACAGAAAAAGAAAAAGCACAGGTAGAACTGTTGAAATTACTGACGACTGCTTCAGTTTCGGGGTCATGCCGCTGTGCTGACTCACACTCACAGTTTACAGGATGCTCGAATAGAGCAGAGCCATCGCTAACGTTCATAGTAACACTCGTGCTTTTCCTAATAGGAGAACACGGCTGTGAAAAAATGACCTTTTGTGTGTGTGACGGTGACCAGAACAAAGGATTTGAGATTTTACAGGCATATGCTGTGGAAATGTACCCACCCTGCAATGCAAAACTACTTTTATAGGTGATATAGCTAGTTTGTGGTGGCATATGTGCTGGCTCTTTTTGATAAGTTTATTAGGCTTAGATTGGCTGTAATAACCTCTAAAAGGTGAATTTATAGCTTTGTTTCTGAGATTATTTTATAGGATGCCAGAGCACAAATCACATCACACCCAAAGGTCATGATATGAATCCTTAAGTGATATTATGTGGATTTTAAAAATCCAATCCCAGATCGATATAAGCCGCCTCGTTTGCTCCCCTGTGGGCGCATTATCACGGGTGTGTTTTGATACTATGAGGCTGTGGTGAATGATCAAGCCGGACCATGACAATGCGCGCCGTGCGAGGCTGACGTAGGCTGGCGGAGGAGAAAAACACAGACACCCTCCAACACCGTGAGATGGAGGGAGGAGGAGCAGGTAGAGGGTAGGAAATATATAAATATAACGTCAGAAATAGAGGATGGTTGTTTTCAGCGGTGCTTGTGACCGAGGCAGAGCAGAAATGGATGCGCAGCGAGAGGCGGCCTGAGGATGCACAATAGAGCATCTCACACACTGTGTTTAATTGCGGATTAGAGCGGAGGGGAAGAGGAGGGGGAGGGGGAGAGCACAACAAGGAAGGCAAGGAGACGCTCTTTATTATTAGGAGAAAGCGGAGAGGAGGAGGGGGAGACGGAGACAGCGTGAGCCCGGAGACGGCACAGACCGTGGCGGGGGGACGGGAGAGAGGACACCGACGCTGACAGTCGGCAGCGGCGCTCGGATGCTGTTGTTGTTGTTGCTGCGGACGCGGCGACGATGCGGCCACACTGCTGGGTGATGGTAGCGTTGGCGGGGATCATGTCGTACTTCAGCCCGGAGAGAGCCCTCGGAGCACCGCAGAGGGAAGGTGAGCGGAGTCGGAGAAGGAGGAGGTTTGAAAAGCTGTCAGGGATGCTGGAGAAAGGAGAAGAGGATTTTGGGGGGTGGGTGGGGGGGTGGTATAGTCATTTATGAAAAGGCCTCTGCACACTGAGGTGAATATTGCATTATCAGCCAGTTAGGCTGAGACATAATGCGAATTATTAGTGCTGGCTGACCTAATCACAACAGGAGCGAGGCCGACTGGGTGATGGGTTGGGTACCGTATTTGCATGCAATGATGAAAATATTTCGGGCCTCACATCGATGCCTTTTTAAAAACAACATGTACTGTATGCACAGCAGGGCTAAAATCGTCGATCAGTGCTGGATATTTAGTCTAAAAATAGCCTCCACTTGGCTCTTGAGACTATTTAGCCCAATAACCACTGCTGGCATCTTTACTTTTTGCCGTAAATTTGAATATGCCTTGTTCGCTGAGAGCTGGCAGACTGTTGTGTTTGTGTAATGTGTGCAGTCATTGTATTGTGGTGTATTGTTTTGATAGAAGCTGTTGGCACAGAGGCTGGTGGAAAAGGCCCTGTGCTGGGTTCCTATTTATATGCAGTGTCTGTCTGGACATCTGTCTAGGGAAAGATGAAAGAATAGCACTGCTCAGGAATTGTGCATCAGGATTTGTGCCACTACTTGTGCTGCTGGTGCATGTTTTTAGGAGGGGGGGGGCGAGAGGGTCATTCAGACTTTACAATGCTCCACTGCTCTGCAGATGTGATTTGAGGTTTATATGACCAATAATTAGCTATCTTTCCCTTTTCTTGGATTATCAGTTTGGTGCAATCCAGAGTGACAGTTTTCTTTTATTAGCCACAGATTGGGCCACAGCAGCTTTCACTTCAGTACAGAGCTGGTTTTATATGCTGGGCACATCTTCACTTACCTTTTCTCTGGCTGCTTCTGCACTATGTTGCAACTTTATGTTGAGCACAAAAATAAAATAAAATAAAAGTTGATAAAAGTCTACATTAGGTGCTGTGCAGAAGTCACAGAAACAAAATATTATTTCATTTCCTAGATTAAAAAAAAAGTTTTAGTTTTTTTGTCGAGTGTTGATCCTGTTCTTACAATATTTATCAAGCTGTTCAATTATTAAATATACTTTAACATTTATGCATGCAGTGTTTACAATATCATGACCATGTTGAGGAATGTACTTTGGGATTTTTATGAGGGACACAGACAATCACACTGTGATATCTTCAGACTGCACATATAAAAATAAACAGCAATTTATCTGCCAGTTATAGTTACAGTATCAAGGTTTATATGTGCCTCCTTTCCCCTATTATATTTTGTATTATATCTCTTAATTTTTTCTTATGATCATAGTTGTATATCTGCTTTTGACTGCCTTATTTACACAGAAAAGATGTAATTTAATTATTAATGGTTACATTTCATGTACAGTTTAAGCGTGAGTTTGACACCTCGTGACTGTTTCAAGGTGTCATTGTTCCTCTTTTTTGGTCATCTGTCAATGGTAATAAAATGTTTTGGCTGCAGAAGTGAAATGAAACCTATAAACAATACCTGAAGGGTATTTAACCACGCTGCCCTGCCCCTTTTCTTTTCTGCAGATGGTTCACTTCCCACACTCGACTACATTGAGGTACAAAAATCAAATGTCCCGACCCCTCCCTCTCTCACCTGAGTAGTAAACCTTCCTGATTTGAGTAATTCTTCTCCAATTTCTGATCCCTTCCCGAGTTAGCGCTCCTTTTTTTTACCTAAATGACAACTCCAGCCACCCACCTCCCCTGCTTCTTAACTGTGTTTCCTGAGTGGAATGCCATTTCTGATATTTCCCCCCTTCCCCCCAAGCTTTTCTCCTTACTGGAATGGTATACTCTCCCAAATTTTAATTCCAGTCTCTATTTTCTTTTTACTGACTCAGACAATGTGTTCTTTAATCTTCAACTTAGTTTGTTTTCCTGCTTATTTCTCCCCAACTCCCTGATGCAAACCGTCCATTGGGGTTCTCCACTGTGTCTCAGGCCTGCTTCTAAGAAAACGCTCCAATGGTTTTTCTGCTAAACACAACACCTATGTAACAAGATTTCACACCTTTCTGCTTCAGTGAAGTCTCTCTTTTTTTTTCTTTTTTCACTGACTCAGACCTAGCATTGCTCCCCTTGTAGAAGCACAAATCCCCTGAATTTCTACATTAAATCTGTCCTCCGTTGTATTTTTCTTCCTGTCGTCCTCTCAGTTTCTCAGTCCAGGGCTGCATCCCTCTCTCCTCCACCCTACGTCGTCATCCTCATCTCTTGCTCGGGGCTTGTCTCTTTTGTTCTGCTGCTCCTCACCTGCCTGTGCTGTAAGAGGGGAGGAGTGGGGTTCAATGTAAGTCTTCAACATGTAAGAGATCTATTCACCTCTCTCTGCTTTCTTTTGCTTCTTTTCTTTGTTTTTTAATGCGTTTTGTGCTTGTCTGCATGCTTTTATATGTGTCTGACTTGGTAAACTGCACAAGTATTTGATTTCGAAGTGTGAACAGTCAGTAACTCCAACTTAATGAAGCAGAAGGGGTCAATAATCATCTCTCGGTCTAATTTTAACTTAGTGTTTTTGTTCAGCTGGCAGACAGAGTACCATTTGTTCAGAATGAATGATTTTTCATTGTCTGTCCTTGGTGGTTACTGCTAAACTCAGCTTTATTATTAAGTGGAATAATACGTTTTATTTTATATTCATAGCTATTACAGCTTAGTGATTTTTTTATGTGCTGCTGTGGTTCAACCAGGAGTTCGATAACGCAGATGGGGAGGAGTGCTCTGGAGGCTCCAGTCCCATCCAGGAGGACAGCCTGTCATCATGTCCCTCCCTCCCTGAGGTCTACACCTTGCCAGTCAGAGACCGCCCCAGCTGCCCCTCCCTGCAGGATGGAGCAGGTAAAAACCTAAAGTGCCTCTCACTTTGCTCAAACTCTTATTGAGCTTCCTACCGCTCAAAATAAAGATGAAATCCTGCACTAAACTCCCTCAGGATCTGTTGCCTGAATCACTGATGCGGATCCACTAAAGGTCTCAAACTGAGTGCACAACCAGAAGGATTGGACTCCCTACTGAACCTCAGTGAAGTGGAAACTATGATTTGTGACAATTTTGCATCAGGGCTGTAATCAGGACACAGGCAGGGATGTGTGGAGTTTATGTATTTGGTTCAATTCAGTTTTATTTATGTAGCACTGCAATATAACCTGCAAACGTATTCAAACTATACAGTAAAGTGTCATGAGTTTTGCTATTTAGTGGTCTCACTGACCGCTCACAGCACTTTACACTGCAGGCCACACTTATAGTGCACACAGTTCTATTCTATGCACATAAGAGCTTTATCTACCTTACACTCACACCTTTGGACTTTTAAAAAAATCATCAATTAACCTAACTGTAGACTGTGGAAGGATGCCAGAGTAGCTGGAGAAAACCCTCGCAGGCACAGGGAGACCATGCAAACTCAACATTATAATGAGAGACTCTGACTTCCTTTGAGCAAGCTTTCTTGAGTTGTATGTTTGAACTCTGATGGTACAGATTCTGATGATGAAAGTTTTCAAAAAGTAGAGAAATATTTCTCTCTGCTTAATTCAGGTTAAAAAGCTGAATGTATGAGCATGAACAATAATCAAGTTTATTGTGGAAACATTGAACTCTCTCTGCACGATGGCATGAGCTGATGATTGTTTTCATTATTGATTAAGTTTCTATAAAATCACAAGAAAAAAAAGGAACAAAAATCTGTTAAAGTTTCTTAAAGTGATGTCGTGAAATTTGTGATTTTGCTTTATCAACACTCCAAAACATGAAATTATTCATTTTTGCTGTAAAATGAGAAGGAACAAATCCTTACATTTGAGAAGCTGGAATGAGAGATGTTTTGACCTGGAATAACAGCTTAAGCAGTCAACTGATTATCAAAGTGGCGGAAGATTATGTTCATTGATCATCGCAGTTCAGATTGCACATGCACAGCAGGAAAACACAACATGGAAAACCAGGGAAAAATACAGCGAGAGTAGATTTCTCAGTGAGTTAAAATTTTGTCCATGACTCTGAATTTTCCAGCTAGATACATTTTTATATGATTTCGTATATGTTTAAAACATGGTTGGGGTGGATATGTCATATTTATGTGTTGCTACAGGGCAGAATCTGAGTGTTTTTGTTCTGTTAATAAATTGTACATCTGAAAGAACATCAACTGCTGACGTCTGTGTGACCCTAATCTGTTTTTATTTCTGTTTTTTTTGTAGATCCCAAATCTCAGTGCTTCAAAAGGCACGCTTTAAACTATCTCCAGGAGATAGGAAATGGCTGGTTTGGAAAGGTAAGGAAATCTGAAATATAACCATCCCAAATCATTGGTTGTCTTTAAAACAGCATCCCCTGCTTTAATTATGTCTAACAAACAGATTACAGATGCTAACTCAAAGTAGTTCTTTTAGTACCCGTCTCTTCCTGTGGGAATTTTCCATGTTATTGTCCATCGATCTCTTCTAGGTGATTCTGGCTGAAGTGCTGTGTGACTGCAGCTCCTCGCAGGCTGTGGTGAAGGAGCTGCGTGTCAGTGCCAGCCCTCTGGAGCAGAGGAAGTTCTTGGCTGAGTCTGAGCCATACAGGTGGGAGAAACTGCTTAAATTTTGGTAGCCATATTGCAGCCTTTGAGTGAGATTCTGTAAAATTTGCATAACAGTAACCACTGGAGCCACAAGAGGCAGGTATGGAGAAATAATAAATGTAGGATATTGAATCAGGTGTGACTCTCTTATACTTGCCAGGACTGCACAGACTCCTGTGAAAACTTAAGCGTAACACTACTGTTTCCATTCGACTTAAGAAGCAGCCAGGTACTGCTTGACTAACTGATCATCAGCAAGTGTGAGGAACTGTATAAAATCAAAGGTTTTGGTGGTTTACTGGTTTAGAGCATTCAGTTGTGTATTAATGCAATGCTACATTCTGAAAGGTCTGACCTTGGTTAGACCTTGGTCTGACAAGGTTACATCTCAGTCTCTATAAGCCTCAGTTAGCATTTTCATGCCAGTACAATTAGAAAAAGGCTTAAAAACTATGGCTTGTTTGGAAGGATTGCCAGAAGAAAGCATCTTCTCTCTAAAAAGTTGCAAATTGCATCTGAAAAACCACAAGATCTCTGGAAAGATGTCCATTGGGTAGTCAAGACCAAAGTAAAGATGCTTGGAATAATGTACAATACCACATTTCAAGAAAACTAAACGCAGCATATCAGCACAAACACTTCATACCAACTGTCAAACACGGTGGTGGATTGGTAATAATTTGGGCACCTTGCACACATTGAGTCAACTATGAACTCTGTATACTAAAGCACTGTAGAGTCAAATGTGAGGCCATCTGTCAGCTAAAACTTGGTCCAAATTGTGCATCGATGCCAAGCACAGGAGCAAATCTGAGAAAGAAAAGAGTCAGTGTTGCAATCAAAGTCAAATCTGAAATGCAACTCAGTGAGCTGAAGCAGTGTTGCAAAGAAGCGTGGGTCATAATTCCTCAACAACAATGTGAGAGCTGGATAAAGTCATACAGAAAGTTAAACTGCTTCAAGTCGATGCTCCTAAAGGTGGTTCTACAGCCTGCTGAATCATGTGGTGTGTTTAGGTGAAAGTCATGTCTTTTGTTACGTGACTTTATGTTCGGTTTCAGTGTGTTTGTGCAGTTTTGTGATATTTTGGCTTGAATGATTGAGGATTCATTGGTTTGTATGTGAGTGTCTGGTCCTGTGGATCGGTTTGTGCTGTGATTGGTGTGTTACTACTGAGTTTTTAAGGGTGCACTTACAGCTATAGCATATATACTCAGATTCACTAAGGCTTGTCTGCTAGCTCTGCATGGTTTGCATTTGTGATGTGAATCATTTATAATTCATGTGATGAAAAGAACAAAAGATTTATTTTACTAATAGAACTATTCGTATAATTAATGTGAAGATTTTTAGTCACTTAAAGAAATATAAGTAGATAATGGTGACAGCCCTGATTAGCCTGTGTGGTCTGAGATGGAACTGAATTCCAGTGTTCAGGATCATCTAGCTAAGTTTTGCTCACTTTAAGTCTCACTGTTAAGCATTTAAAGGCAGCGTATAAACATTTATCTATCTTCTGTCTGTTCCTGCGTCCCTCTTATGTTTCCATTCAGGAGCCTTAAACATCCCAACATCCTTCAGTGTTTGGGGCAGTGCAGTGAGAGCATCCCCTTCCTCCTGGTTATGGAGTTCTGTCAGCTGGTAAGTAACTGAACATAAAAGGAGGCGGATGAACTAATAATAGGAATCACACAAATGAAAGGTGCATATTTTTAGTTTAGTATAGCGTGCAGTGTTTTTGTTGTGCTATGCTTGGGGTTTTTTAGATAATTTGTGCACAAATTGGTTATGGTATATCGGTGATGTCAGTGAGAAACACATGAGAAATCACAGTCGAGCTGCATCGATAAGATCTTTACATCTTATTTTAATTTCATATAATTTGAGGCAAAATTGTTTTTTATAGTTATCGATGCTCTGCTGTCACTAAAATCTGTTTTGCGTCGATACAATCAATTTGTTTTCCTTCTCTCGGGCGGTTTAATCACCAGCTGATTAAGAAAACCATATGAGCAGACTTCCAGGCCAAACAAAGATACAAGCAGATCAATTACAGCAACACAGTGAGAGGAGCCACACAGCACTGGAGTCCTCACTGACTGCAGTTACCCTCTTTGATAAAGTCTCCTATTGTCCTTTCCTTGCAGATATTTTTCATCCCTTTATGTTGTCCCCATTTTATTTCCTTGCTCTTCCAGGAGCACAAATGACTAACACAAAGGCTGCCAGCTCATTACTAATTCCCCTGCTGCTTTTGAGGCGCTGTGATGTAAAACACCTAAAAAAAAAGGGGGGGGGGGGTGGGGGGTATTTGCTGCAGAAGTAAAATATATCTTCTTTGCCTACATGATGGTCCTGCAGGTTTTATCTCTGTTTCAGGAGAAGGAAGAACACTCTGTATGCACTTCACTCAGCCATATTTTTCAATCCACTGTTTATATTTTGTTGTGATGTACAACGTAGGGTGACTTGAAGCGGTATCTGCGAGCCCAGCGTAAGTCAGATGGGATGACTCCAGACCTGCTGACCCGGGACCTCTTAACCCTTCAGAAAATGGCTTTTGAGATCACCTCGGGTCTGCTCCATCTTCACGAAAACAACTACATCCACAGGTCAGTTGTCGCTTTCACTTCCACTGTTGCCACGCCTCCAAACGTGAGGATCTCTGCTGAGGGTAGCTGCTTGTTTTCTCCCTGCAGTGATCTGGCTTTAAGAAACTGTCTTCTGACCTCAGACCTCACTGTCAGGATAGGGGACTATGGCCTCTCGCATAACCATTATAAGGTCAGGATTTTTTTTTACTCTGAAAAATGAAATCCAAAGTCAATTCAGTCAAATCCATAATAATTTCTGTGGCGTGTCTTTATGAAGGAGGACTATTACCTAACTCCAGACAAACTATGGATCCCTTTGCGCTGGATTGCTCCTGAGCTGCTGGAGGAGTACAGAGGATCTCTCATTGTTACGGACCAAACCAAGACCAGCAATGTGTGGTATGTTTTAAAGCTGCTCTGTGTTAACACCACTGGGAACAGATCTGAATTAACGAGTTAAGCCGATAAGGCTGGTGATAAAATATTGATGAAAACACAAAGGTTTTTTTAATCTGGGGTCCAATTTGAAGCTACTCTTAAATCTTTTCCTACCACCATTCATTCCTTTAATCAGCGTGGCTCAGGTTAAATCAGATTAAAAGCAACTTAAATGATGCTCTCTGGATGGACAACAAAGAAAATCTAATTTCTCCTAACAGCTGTGCAGAGATTAAATGAGGATTGAGTGCGTGGACAGTCGGCTATGTGAACATAATCTGAAATGCTCTTTCTACAGTCTCAGTTATATTACAATATGATACAAATGCAGCTTGTTGTGGATCCATAAAAGAAAATAGTTCCTACATAAAACTGCTGTTTGTGTTATGATTTGTGGGAACACCAAACTAAAGAGCAGTATGATCTCACATTTGCTGGAGTAGAGTCCAGCTCAGTTTGTCAGCAGTCTTAAAGCTGTAGCCAAGCCCGGTGATGCCAGAAGGAGTGCTGAAGAAATGAGAGCAAATCCTTTAAGCTCTAATATTACAACCTTCCCTTTCATGTGCTTTTTTAAACGAACCAACAAGAAAACAACCTCCTAACAAAACACACGAGTGGAGCAAAAATACCTAGGAGTATTTATTCTTTTTTATTCTTTCTGAAAAAACATAGTTTTTCTTAAAAAATGGAACAAAACAATTCACATAACAGTTTTTATTCTCCTCGGTTAGAAAGTCAAACCTCTGTGGGTGTTGGAGTAAAAGTGTTATATAACAACAAACCTCAGAGATTTCTTTTGAAGATTCACCCCTTTTCACTTCTCCAACTCATTTTTTCCTCTCAGGTCTTTGGGGGTGGTGATATGGGAGCTGTTTGAGTTTGGCTCTCAGCCCCACAGACACCTGAGTGATGAAGAGGTGCTGACCTTTGTCATTAGGGAGCGACAGATCACGCTTGCCCAGCCTAGACTGAAGCTCTCCCATGCAGACTACTGGTCAGTACTTATCCACTAATTAGACTGCATCGATCCGAGCACAAACTGTGTCTCTCCAAACTTAGATCCTCTTGTTTTTCTCCCTTGTCTGCAGGTATGAGATCATGCAGTCCTGCTGGCTACCTCCGTCGCAGCGCCCTTCAGTAGCTGAGATATTCCTCCTTCTCTCCTCCCTCTTGGCTGCTGAGCGAGGAATAGCGAGGGGGAGTGTTGGGGAAGAGGATGAAGAGGACGAGGAGTATGAGGAGGGAAGAAGAAGGAGAGGGGAGAGCGAGGAGTCATTTGAAAGACGCTGGGACTTACTCCGTCCACCTGCCTTTCAGACTGCAGCAAACGAGCGCCAAAGGGAGAGGGATTACGCCAGGGAAGACAGAGACAACTCCTACCCTCTACTGGACCCTGTGGGGAACTGTATTACCCCATCCACCTCTGAACTGGATGACATCCTGACAGTCACCGAAACTAGCAAAGGCTTGAACTTTGAGTATTTCTGGGAGAAGGCTCATGCCAGACGAGGCTACAAACCTCTTCCTCCTCCTCAGCCAATCCCTACTGTGAACAATAACCATAGACAGTCTTTGGACACTCCTACTGTCGTCCCAGTGATAAGCGCCCGTAGCCCATCCCTCGCCAGCGAGTACTATATCAGACTAGAGGAGCACACTCCCCAAGACAAGTCGCCGTCTCTCAAAGGGAAGGTACATTCCTCTTTCCGCTCAGATTGCCCTGGAGACATGGAGCTCATGGAGATCCGCAGCGGGATGCTGGGCAAAGAGCGAGTCCCTTATTGTTCATCTGACAAGTGCGGAAAGGGCCTCCAGACCGTCCGATCGAGCGAGGTTCAAGTCCAGCTGCCCAACACAGGCGTGGCTGAATTCAGAGACACTTCGAGCAGAGTGACTGACTTTTCCATAGTTGATTTAGGCGATGACGATGAAGTGGAGAAGAAAAAGAGCAGTAAGGCGGATAAAAAATCCACAAGCTCTCAAGCTCCCATCCTCCCTCCCAAGCCTCGTTCTATGTCCATGTCATCAGTCAATCCTCTTCACTCGCGCCCTCTTCCCGCCCCTCCACTCAGATATAGAGGACTGCCCCACTACACTATCAGCGGAAAAATTGAGACAGACCCCCATCACATAAGCACCTGCCCACCATCTACCTTTGATCACCTCGGGCTTCACCGAGCCCGACAGACTCTTCCCCCCTCCCCGTCCCTATCGCCCTCGCTTCCCCCATCGAGCCATCCAATTTACCCTCAACCTCCTCAAATGTGTCCTCCTCCTCTTCCTCCCCACTCCAAACCACAAAGGAATTGCCCCCTCTACAACACAGGGGACATTCACCTGAGATATAATAAGCCCCAGATGCAGAGATCCAACAGAGACCCGCTAACCTGTGATTTGTCCGATAGAGAGAGCATGCTGCACACTTATAAGGAGACTTCTCACTTGCGTGCAAAAGACTTTGACTCTCCCGTACGTCGAGAAAACCCTTTGCGCCCTATTTATCGAAATTTACCCCGCCCTGAGCTCACAAAACCCCAAATTGACAGACAGTCTTCATCGAGTCCGACTTACTCAGATGAGGATGACTCTCCTTTCATGTCTCCCGAGAGACCTGGCTGTGGGACGACTGTCACTCATTCCAGTCTATCTGAAGATGCAGACCCCGCCACTACAGAGCTCTTCTCCAGGGGAATGAAGAGGACTCAGTCACGCCTTGACACCATCCTGCCTGCAATTTGGAAGGAAGATGCTGAGCAGCAGGCAGAACGTGTCGCTGCAGCCAAGAAATCCCCCATGCATCTGTTTCTGACGGAGATATCTAGTGTGACAGAGTTGAGTGAGTCCAGGTCGGAGGGCTCATATGCAGCGGAGAAGGAGGAGAAAAGAGAAGGAGAGAGATGGGGGAACTTTCTGCTGCCCAACAGAGGCATGCGCCGCTCCCAGTCGCTGATCACAGAGCTGGGATCAGCAGGACAGTCATGGGGACCAGAGAAACATGTCAGCAGTGCAGAAGCTGAGGAGGAGGATGCTGTCACTAAAGAGTCATTCCAGAGGGATCTTTTTCTCACAGAGATTGACACAGGAAATATGGAGGCGGACATAGAAGGCCTACCAGGAATCGATCCAGTAAAATACCTCTATCCTGCAGGATCCAGACTGAGGCCCTATGTCTGCGCCCCAGGCCTCCCCTCATACACTGAGGCAGAGGAAGCCTACTCCAAAGGCATACGGAGATCCCGCTCTCTCCTGTCTGAGATCACAACGGAAAAGCACGATTCTGAAATACATTTTACCGAGAAGGAGCCGCGGAGAACTGAAATCACCAGAGAGGAGTTCCTGAAAGAGATCCAATCAGCAGAAACCTTTCTGACCGAAATCATATCGAGACAAAATGCAGCCGCACATAGGAAGGAAGCAGATTCATCTTACTCCCCTACTCCAGTGTCCCCTGAATATGAGTCCATCTGCATTGACCCAAACTCAGCTCAGACCATCAGATTCCAGTCAGAAAGCTCCATACGAGCAGCCAACAAGGGCAAAGATGATACACAGACTGAAGCCATCTATGCCCAAGTGACCAAGCGTGCTAAGAAGAGTGAGATCAAAGTTTCCTTGAAACCTGACATCCCTATTCTTCACATTGGTTCAAACAAACCGGACAGCCAAGTAAATAATGCTGACCACTGCCAGTCCGGTGAGTTTGTGTTTTCTGAAATCATGCCTAAAAATGGTTTACTACATAACCAAACACCCGTGTCTCAGAGAGAAGAGGAGGAGTGTTCGGACGGCCCTGCCTTACCTGCCAGAGGAGAGCAAACAGATCTGCCAGAGCACTTTCCCCCTGGATCCACAGAGAACGTTCAGGAAGTCAACACTGTGAACCTGCGTGAGAGCCAATCACTCACTACAAAGGAAGCTGTTATAAGCAATGGCGAGATAACAGAAGATGACCTACAGACGCACAGTCCTTTGAGGGGGGATCAAACAGACGTGATTTCTCATGATCCTGAGAAAACAGCTGATTTGGAGAACTCTAAAAACTTAGATTCTCTCGTTAATGAAAGTTTTGCAGAAGCGGAAATGGAAAATTCACTTCAGCACAAAGACGAGCGTCACACTGCCCAGAAGGTGCCCACTCCCGCAGCCACTCCTACCACGCCAGACTGGGACCCTTCCTCCGATTTTTCACTCGTCACCCCCACCGACTCAGTCCTATCACCTTTGACTTCCAGCTCGGCCGACTGCCTCACGCCTAGTGACTCATGGACGGGAGGTGGCGGAGGAGGTGGAGGAGGAGTGGGAAGCGGCGGATGGCGGGCTCTGGGAAATGAAACACCACATCGAGACTCTGCATATTTCTCAGACAGCGACTGGGAGGGTGACGGGATGAACAGGAGGAGCAGCAGCGATGGACTTGTTGCCTCCAGGCCTGGCAGCGGGAGAGGAGGTGATCGGGGAATACTGACAGGGATAGAGGAGAAAACCGAAGAGGAGGGTGAGACTGGAGAAAAGAGTCCATTAAGAAATAGTACCCACATGTCAGATAGGACAACGGAAACTGGAGAAGGGAGGACTATTGAGAGTTGTGAAGAGAAGGGTGTACTGTATCCTGAAAATTACCCGATCCCTAATTTAGGAAATGACAAAGATATTCTAAACAAAGCGCTGGGATCTGCTCAGAGAGACGATTCTGGCATTTTCCATAACGAGAGCAAAAAGTCAGCCCTGCTGTGCGATGATCCACAGAACAAGGACTGTGTGGACTTAATTGATAAGTTGTTTTCAAAATTAGATGATGAGCCACTTAAAGGGCTTTCACACAGCAGTGGGTACATGATAGACAGCCATTACACAGATGGCATAATTTCTCAGATAGCAGACTGCAAATACCAGGACTTTGAAGAGAGTGACTTAAATCTATATTCCAAGAGTCCCACTGAGACAAATAGCTTGATCGAGTATAAATCTGGCAGCAACTCAAAGAGTTGCATGTTTGGACCAAACAACAAAGATTATAAAAATGTTACAGAGACAGATAACGATCTCAGTCAGCTCAGTTCTCCCACGTCTGGGAATGAAGCTGTGGACTCTGCAGCACCATCCCAAGTTGACAGCACCATCGAGTCCAGATTACCTAAACTTTGTGATATTCAAACGAACAGCGTTATACTTGGAGATGAAAACCTGCCAAATGACGATGGGAAGGCTGCTGATGCAAAAGCGAGCGGTCCGACGTGTCTTTGGGCTGAAGAGCCTGAGAAATGTGGAGAGAGGCCCTGTGTGGACCACAATGAGCTGGGCTTGAGAAACCTTCGCTACTCAGATGGCGAGGAGGAGAGCGGGATCACAGCAGAGACAGAGGAACAGAAGGCTGCTGCAGAGCTGAGTATCGCTGTGAAGGAGAGGCCACCCCTCAGGGGAGCAGCAAGTGGCATGAACTCTGCTAACGATGTGGATAACAACTCCTGCGAGGGTCTAAATGCGACAGCTAAAGAGTTATGGAGTGCTCTGGAGGAGGATGAAGACAGACCAGGATCTGGGGCGCTTAGGGGCGAGTTTGACTGCTACCGCTTTTCACAACTAAGGGACTTGCGCTTGTGGCCAGATGAGAATGACCAGTGGGCCTCCCCAGAGAAGAGGTGTCAGGGAGTCGACTTGAGATCTGAATTTTTCTCCGGGTTCGGGAATAAGGCGTGGGAGGTGGGTGAGAGGCTTGTTGTAGGTCAGGAATATTGGGAGACCGAAGAAAATGATGAACTGGCAGGAAGTGAACCTCACCCTGCTGTCTTGGAGGGCTGTGAGGAAACTTGGAACAATGAAACCCAAGGGCTAAGCGGCAATCTTTGCATTAAGGAAATGTGGGACACAAAAGACAGAGAAAGCCAACAGACGATAGCAGACATACAGCAAGAGGAAAACATTGAGAACCTGGGGGAAATTGACAGCATTAAGAAAGACATAAAAAGTGACATTTTGCATGTGGAAGTAGAGAATATAGAAATACCAGAGGAAGAGACCTTGGAGGAAGGACAGAGGCAGAATGCATCATGCACAGAGGCAGCCAGGGACAGGGAGGGTCGGCTAGACTCCACAGAGACGGCACAAAATCAAGATTTTAACACATGGCCCCAGAATCAACTCTGTAACAGAGTGGAGGAGGCGATGTCGGCTGTGCACGCTGACAGAGAGGCAGGCTCCAATTTAGAAAACTGTTTCAGCCACACTTTGGAAACCAAAAGCTCAGATATAACCATCTGCATCGCCGAAGCTCCTCATGTGACGTTTTCAGAACTGGAAAATTTTAAATTGGGCTTCAATTCGGAAGCAGAAACGAGACCGTGTTTTGCCAGGCAATACATAGAAGAAGGAATAAACCCTATAAAAGTGGAAGAGGATTACAGAGATGTGCCCCTGCCAGCTAATACCAGTGATCTTGATGCAAAGGAGGAGATAGATCAGTCATATCCACAAGAGATTGACAATTTCAGCTCAGTAGATTTTCCGAGTCCTCCACCGAGCATAGACCTTGATATGCAAGATGATAAACTGGAGAGTTTAGACGACTCTTTTCCTAGTCCACCGCCATCCGTCATAGAGGGAGAGGACTTTATTAGTCACATTAATCTAGAAGACTTTATTACCAGTACTGAGACAGAGCAGCTTATTTCCGCAGCATACAACACAGATGTTCCAGAGACACCTCTGCAAGAATTGCCACCTGCTACAACTCAAAGTAAAGGGATCTCTGCCAATCTCACCCTCCCCTCTGTGCATATAACACTGAGCGATGAGAGCAACCTGACATCCAGCATAGAAAGCAAGGATGGTCATAATAACCTGCCCCAGAAATCATCCCCCATAATGCCTTCTGCACCTCATGGTCCCCTGAACAACCTCCCACAGCTGTTGATTTCTGAGTGGAAGGACTTGGATGAGGAGCCTCTGGAGGACTTTGAAAAACTGGAACAACTGTGCTACATATCTGGCGATGAAGAGGAAACTCTGGGGGACCTTTTCTTGGGCAACCTGGAGCTTCTGGAGTCTTTAAAGAAAACACCTGATCACAAAGTTAGCAGTGGTGACGGTCATACAGTCAGCAAGACATGCGACTCCTCTATACCCGAGGGTAGCAGGGTGGATTTAAAGGAGGACGAGATGTCTGATGACTCTGACAAACTGGAATCTGTACAACCGACGATCCTGGATTCCCAGAACAGTCTGCCGCCTCAGGACGAGAGGAGCGACGGACAGAGATCACCGGGTCAAATTTCTGATGTCAAGGACCAGCGGTCTCTGAACAAGATGACAACCAAGAACGGCCTCATGATGCAGGTCAGCATGATTTCTTGTGGTTTGCTGTGCGTGTGAGCGGTGCTCCTTGAGTTTGCTCGTGCTCTTTACTGCTTTGCTTTGTTGCTCCAGGTGTGTGAGGAGAGGCTGCAGTTCTCACTCAGTGAAAATGTGAAGACAAATGTGCTTTGGGGGACGACTGTTAAAGACACCGCCATGCTCCGGACATGGGGGGAGGAAGTCACAGGGAGCAGCGGTGATCTAGTCACTGTGAAAGAACAAAGAGAGGATGAGAGGTATGGATGCTGCAGAATTAAAACACTGGCTTCAGATTATTCTGTTTGATGCATCCTGTATTTCTGGAGGAAATAGATCCAATAAAATATATTCACACAGAGTTCAAATTACTTGTTTTGTATTTTTACTGTTTTCAGTTCAAGTAAACTCAAAGACAAGATTTAATTCAACTAGATGAACGTGACAAGATGAACTGTTGTTTTATTATTAATATTCTGGTGAAATATTCCTCTTTCTTTCGTTCTTCCTTCCTTCCTTCAGTCAAGAGGAGCAGGAAGCTGTCCCTGCCATTGAGCCCCCCATCGAGTCTGATGAACCTAAAGCTGAGCCGCTCACTGTGATCGAACAACCTGAGGTCCCATTACCTCAGCTTACTGCAAACCAAGCGATGAAAGGTATCAGCGTCTTCCACGTTTTACAAGTACTTATCAATTATCCCTGATCATACTGGGATATCGCTGAAAAACATTTAGCATACAAGTAATTTTTGACTGTCTAAGCTAAGTACACCTCTCTAAGCCTTTTTATTTGTTTTCTTCTCCTTTGATTTGGGCTTCCACTTCTTTTAACCCCACAGATCCAAACCTTCTCCCAGATAAAAAATTGTGGGCATTTTCAGACTAATAGGTTAACAGATTAAATAAATCTAGATGTGATACGTCAGTCTTATTTTACAGAATTTAATTTTCTCTACTTCAAATAGAATATTTGTGCTAACTTTGGCAGATATTTACTTCATTGCTTTTGTAATCAAATTTGTGAGTAGGTTTGCTTCTAACATTTCTTTTCTGCTCTCGCTTTGATAGCAAAGCTAGCTCGCCTCTCGCTCACCCTCCCACCTCTTGCTCTGAGTCTTCCCCTCACCACTACTGGAAAAGGAGGATTTGGAGACGGGGCCATCGGAAACCGGATTGGAAGACGAAGAGGTCTTTCGTCTGGGAGCGACCCCGATGAGGAGGAGGAGGATGAGCAGGAGGACGAAAGCTCCCGGAGGGTGATTGTAGTCACAGAAACGGACGTGGACAAACGTGTTGGGCTCCGCAGTCTGCTGAAATCACCCAAGGAGCCAATGGACAGAGAGAAGGACAGAGGAAGAAATGTGTCCTTTTTTGATGATGTCACAATCTATCTTTTTGATCAGGTACGTCTCCTTTATTCGTTCACTTTTTTATGACGGGTTCTTTTGGAATAAACCTGACTATTTCTTTCATCCCAACAGGAAACTCCAACTAATGAGTTGAGCAATTCAACTCCCACAACTCCAACTGCGGTGTCTATCAAAAGCACCAAGTTGGATTTGCATGGTAAGTTAATCATTTTCTTTCAGTCATGACGAGATGCAGAATAAAGAAGGTCAATTTTAAGTTGCAGTAGCAGTGTTGTCCTGTAGGTCAACATGTCTCAGGTCTAATTGTGAGAAGACGATTAGAGCAGAGGAGCAACACTTGAAGCCTAATCGGAGCTCATGTGTACATCCAGAGATATTATTCAGAGCAAATGGTACTTAAATAAATCTGAAGTTTATTGGGGATTTACATGACAGTAAAAGGGGTTATAGGACATTAATGGCTAAAAGATGATCCTAGTATTAAAATGAAGTATCAAAAAATAAGTCATTTTTTATGCTATAGCTTGTTTTGACCAGCCACTGATCCCAAATGCTAAAATGACAAAGTTTTCCTTACATTAAGTTTTCCCACATAATTTAACAAAACGTGTATGCTATTGTTGCTCAAAGATATAAAAGCAGATTTTGAATGGACTGCACATACTGACAATAATTTTGGTTGCACTGCAGTTTGCAACTGCTGTTGTCCTTAGTGTCAGCAGTGCTTTCTGATCTAGCTGGCTGGCAGCATCTAACCAATCAGTAAAAAACATCAAATGTGTTCAACACAGAGCCAACTTATAATATGAGCTTGTCAGTTTCTTCAGAGGTGAATCAGTCACCTCCCAAACACACCCAGGTCTATTATGACCACTTATCCTAGGAAAGTGTACTGGAACACTGGAAGAAGTAATACTATGTTAGTTTAAATGTGAGCCTCTGTTCATACTCACATTTGTGTTCCCAGAAAATGTTTATTTCTTTAAATTAATTAATTAATTAATTCGATGACTGAATATTTATAAAAAGCCTCAGCTGTTCTGTAGGGTGTTTGTTGCTTATGCTGGTCAAGTTTATTATAGCTAACTAAACCTAAAGATAAAAACTGGAACTAGATATGAAAAAAAAACAAACAATTAAGTCAAACAATTTTGTGAACTTGGAAAACTAACTAAATTAAAAAAAATTATAGAGGAAATTGTCTTAATTTTGCCATTTGTCACTTTGGCAAAGTTTGTTATTACACACTGCCTGGTGAGGCTTTTTTGTAAGCTGCTTTCAAAAAATATTTATATTGTATTATCTGTACTGACTTTCCTAAATCTTGCCTCTGGAACTTGGTATAAATACAATAATAATAATAATAATAATAATAAGAAAGACTAAAACTAATGCTGGAACTAATAAAAACTAAACTTAAACAAGCAAGCTCACTCTGGCAAAAAAACAACAACCTCTAAACGACATAAAATGAAAGCTAAAGAGAAAATACAAAACTAATAATTACCGATGCTGATGTTAGCTGTCAGTGCAGCGCACCACACAGCTGTTACCATAACTGCTGGCTTGTTGGACTCTACGTGCATCAATGTCTGCTGCTTCTTACACAGGGATTCAGTCTCCTCCTTGAGCTGCCTAATGATGTAACAAAATGTGACAGCCACTAGCACATTCCCAGCTAAAATGGAAAACCTCAGTTCAGCCCTCTCCTCTGCAAATATGGAGCCAGAGTTAATCTTCTATAATTATGTCCCGGGATGCTGTGACATGTTGAACTGAGCAGGGATGTTAATCCCGCGCTCAACAATGCAAGCCCGAGTCATTTTTCTCTGCACATTTTCAGCTGCTCTCGCTACTTTCCACTCTCCATCTCATGCACTCAACGCCCTTTTTCACAGACTAATGAAAGTTGGGGCTCAGAGTTTCCTTTCGAGTTGTGTCACATACAGAAAAGGCAAAATTAGATTCCTTAATGATCTTTCAGGCCTTTCAAGACTTCAAAGTTTTGAAAGAGGTCCGTGTTACTTTTGAGTTATTTTAAGCTAAGACTGTGTCGCCTCAGTGTGGTTGTTGACTGATAATCTATATCTATTAAGATATAGATTATCAGCTGATTTTCTCCCCTGTGCTTGGTACTGTTTTTTTCTTGTGCATCTTATAAGTGAGTAAACATGTGTCCCAGTCACAGATGGATCATCATTCTTCTCCTCAAGGTCACACTGGTAATTTTACAGGTACTTTTTCTCAGCATAACCTTCAAGCAGGTAAAGCTCGCCCTGATGTACTGAATGATATTGATAATATCAGATTCTCAAAGTTGATGCACAAAACGACAAAGACAGAACTTGGTGGTAAATGGATTGGTACTTCGAGCACCTTCTACTCACGTTTGAGCACTCAAAGCAAGTCTCATTCAAACAGCCTGTTTATACCTTATACATTCACACACTCACATCAATGCACTGGGGGCAACTCAGGGTTCAGTGTCTTGTCCAAGGATGCTTGCACCGCAGCAATTTCCTAATGTTGTAAACCTCAACATCTGGCAATAAACCCATTCTGATTCTTTGACACATGGCACAAGAGGAGCCAGGGATTGATCCTTGATTGGTAGACGACCAGCACCACCTCTTGAGAATAAACGAAGTGGTAGCTTGAAACATCGCTTTGTCAGACATGCTTCATATCGCTTGTATCCTGTTAGATGATGATGATAATGAGGATCTTATTAGTTGTGATGATGGAGGGAGTGGTCCTGTGGTCCTTCCGAATCTGCCATAAAAAGCAATATTTTCATTGCTTTTTATGGCAGAATTAGGTAGTTCTAGTCCTCCAAGTTTGACAGTTTGCAAACTTCTTTGACTTCTTAGTGGATTCTGATTTGTTGTGCAATGGAGCTAACAAACGATCAGTAATTGTTTCAGTTGTGATTGTGAACCGGGTTAATGTTTTGGTTTAATTCCAATAAAAAGACTTTCCTTTAACTTTCCCTTACAGTCAAACACATGCTTATTGTCTGGGAACATCCTGTCCCTTTTGGGCTTCCATACATATGCCTGGTGCACTTGTTCTGGTTTTAATACCAGCACAGTCGTGATGCTAATGTTGTTTTTTGTCTCTTTTAGGGCCAAAAAGCAAAGAATCGAAAAGGAAAGAGGATTTATCAGTCAAACCAAGGTCGCCTGTCGGGGTAAATTCAGTGACTTCATCGCGCTTCACTGTCAGCCCGGCTGACGACCCACACCTGGTGTGATGTTGCACATCATCCTGGAAACACTTTAGAGCTCAACCCTCTCGGACTGGCCCGTGAATTAACCCAACAACCAGCCATTCGCCCAGAGGATATTTTTTTATTGAAGAGGCAACTGAAAGAAGAGACTTCGATTCTAAAAGCTGGAAACATTCCAGGTTTTACTAGTGACGGGATTTTGTACGACTGGGGGTTGCTGAGCTCCGGCCTGCCACTGTTTACAGAGATTATACATAGCCTTTGGCTGCAGAAATCTTTGGAAAAGGCAGCATATGCTAGGCGAAGAGGAGCCGGGAGCTTTGTAAAATCTGAAACAGATTCGACAGCTATGCAGTGGGAGTCTTGCTGTGTACCAGCTTACCTTCTCTTTTTCTGCTTTGTTTTGTTTTGCCCTGGGAGTGCGGGGAATGCACTTTCTTTAGTCATTCGTCTGTCTATGTAAACGCTTGGATCCCGGTCCTCTCTTTATTAAGGACATTTTTCATTGCAGTCAGTCAGTTGTTCTTGTAAGCAGCAGTTTGAAACAGAAATTGCTTGACTCCTGTATTTGACAATACTCCTCAGCATTTGTACAAACATCATAATACAAGTGTATACAGTATCATTTTAGAGCTGTTTACTTTTAGATGTATTCTTAGACTGCACGAAAAATGAAACAAGCAGTTTATTTTTACTTTTATTTCTGAAAAGCTTTAATTTCTATATTTATTTCTATGTTATTTTACTTATTTATGTAAAGTCAGTTTCCATGCAATATCTTAATTATTTATTTAATCTATTAAGTTATGTATTTATTTGCGTTGGTGCAATTGCATATATGAACTTAACTATAATTTGTTTGGGACAGAAATGCATCTAGATCTATAACTTCTCCAAGATCTTCATAACAAATAAATCAAAATATTTTCCCAAACGTCTTAATTGCTAAACAAAAAAAAGTATTTTGTATAATTTTACTTGTTAATATATGCCAATATGTATGGAACAACGTCCTGTAATGTTTCATTATTTTCCGATGTCTATGAATTTTTAGCTGTCTCGTCATTCTTTTATCTTAATTAATGACAGTTAATGTAGCTTAGCATGAAAAATTGAAGCCTTTCATTAGTAAATAACTCCCATTTGTTTGTGTATCTGTTAATTTATTCCATTTTCTACTAATAACAGTCCATCATGCAGTCGAGATCCAACTAGTCAATTTGTTTAGTCTGTTTAAATGTTGGTTTAAACTTGTATTGTTTAAAGAATGGTTTTCAGGGGGCAATGTATAAACAAGGGGGAAATAAAAACTATGAAATGTGAACCTCTCATTTGAACTGTGTCGTATAAATAAGCTCGATTGTTGCTTTTATTTCATTCATGACCAAAAAAAGTTGCACTCATATCCAGATACATGCCTGTCAATGAGGGCTAAGTTACAAACTATTGAAATACTAGAAATTTTTCTTAGACACGTATGGGCCGTAAGAGCAAGTTCTATATTGTAAATCAATTAACAATGCTTCAGAAGGCACTGACATCACAGATACAGTTAGTGAAAATTAGATGGATTGCTCCAGCTGTCTGTGCTGGGAAAACATGTCAGCCAGCACAGCCATGACCCCAACTCCATAATCTAGGTAGATACAATATAAAAATGTCACCTCTCAGCAAAGGTGAAGCTGGGAAACATGGAAGTTTTTTTCTGCTACTTATTATCATCATTATTATTATTATTATTTTATTTATGTATATTTTTGATGTCCTTAAATCAGCATTTTGGGTTAGGTATCTTGAAATTTTGACTTAGTAACTCCACATTAAGGTTAGTGTTGTTGTGAGACTAACTCAATATGCTAACATTTTTTTCCTAGCTTCCACTAAATTATCCCTAGGTTGTAAAAGCGGAGGTAGGTGTGTGTGAGGATACGTTAATTAAAATTATACTTATGAAAAACATGACAAAAACTACTTTAAGTGGTTAATTTTACATTTGCAGTTACACCCAAAAGCATATTGTAATAAATAAATAAAACTCATCATTAGTATTCACCAGTACCTATATTTGCTAATTACACATTCAGATCAACTTAGACCATCGTATTTAGCATTCAAACAGATCTTAATCCATATTTTCACTGTACTGTACACCGAGTTTATGTGTGTATTGTATATATTTCACAGATAGATAGATAGATAGATAGATAGATAGATAGATAATCAAACCTGTGGCAAAAGGCAAAACAAAAAAACACCCTCTGTGATTGTGAAGTGTACTGACACAGTTTCCCAGAAAGCTTTGCGAATGTACGTATTTAATCTGCGACCAGCGGTACATCTGCGCCGCACAACCGGATTGCAAACACTCAAGAAAACAGAGGGACAAATCATTTTGTATTTCTATTCAAAGCGACTGAAACCTGCATTGGACGTCTTTAATTTTTTCTTAAACCAGTAGGACTCTAAAACTCTGAGGTATGTCAAAGTTACTGAGAAATCGCTCAGTAACGTCGGACCAACGTTCGATAATGCTAGCTAGCTAACATTGGTTAACTCCAAACACAGCCAGCGAAAACCCAAAGATGGAAGCAGACTTAATACTTCGCAGTTTTTATGAGGCGGTGATAGCGTGTGAGCAACTGAACACGGCCACGATTGTATCTCAAACGAGTCTGAGAAGAGCTTCTTTGTCAGAAACACAAAAATATGTCTACAGATGGATTTCTTTCAGGCTTGATAACGCAGTGAGGTCCATAAGTTTTTGTGTTGACACGCTTTTTGTATTTGATTTGTATTTGTATTGTTTGATAAATGAGTAAAACTAGTGTTAAGTATCTAGTGCTCAAATAATATTATTAAGTAAGGGGATATTAGAGACGTGCTTTTTTTATAAGAATTTAAGAATAAGAATATTGTTTTAGTTGCTGGTCGTGCGTCTGCAGTGATTGCTTTATAAGCCCTTAGAAAACAGTCAAAATGGGATCCTCAAGTTATGTAACCAGATCATTAATAAAAAATAAATTCAGAGTTACATCAACAGCAGCAAATAAAGAACATATACCCCACCAAACTCAGTGACAACCTCATGTACCCTGTGGCAAACTGATCCTAGTTGGCTTTGCCTGTCCTCACAGTTTTTCCATCGATTGCAGATGTCTCTGGCAGATGAGCTCCTGGCTGATCTGGAGGAGGCCGGAGATGAGGGAGAGGATGGACTGTACCCAGAAGAAGAGAGGGACAGCGATGGAGAGCCGAACCAGGGAAGTGCAGACGGAGGGCTGGAAGACATCCCAGAGGAGATGGAGGTGGACTACAGTAAAGCTGAGAGCGTTGCGTCTATTGCAAAGCTTCGCAATAGCAAACAGGTGAGTTGTAACATACAAGAGCTTTACACATGTTGAGATTAGCAGTAAAATGTCTGCTCTGTTCTTCCCAGAGTGACTCTTGTGTGTTTTATAGTTTTCAGAGATAATGGACAAAATTTCTGAATATATTGGGAAGCAGCGTAAGAACTCAGAGGGTGAGTGTTGTTATTATTATTTAAGACTCTTCTCACTATCAGTTTCCATTCATTTCTCTGTTTTACTCTGTAAACACTAGAGGTGGGAATCACCATACATCCCACGATACGATATTATCACAATACTTAACGCACGATACGATATTATTGCAATTTTTTAAAAATATTTTGCGATATTCAGATTCTGTACATAAAGGTAAACTTTATCAATATTCATTTTATCTAATAACAAAGTCTCGCACTCAGTCTTTCTCTCATTTCAGTCAGTTTTATTGTTGACAAACCTGAACGGTTTGTATTACAGTCTAGCCCAACTTAACTGAATGCAACCATCTGGTACAATTATAGCTATTCTGAACTATGCAATTTATGAAAACTATGCAGCCCCTTCAGCAACTGAAGAATTTGAAAGTAAATTAAAACAAAATATAATTTTACATTAAATAAAAAGGTTTTAAACTTAATTAGAATAAAACATGTCTTAAATTAAAATAAGTAAACTGTCATGTTTATTGCTAAAAAAGCTAAATACATTTGGACAGTGAAGGAATGTCAGGATTCTTGCTCAGAAAAAGGAGCTGATCAACATGCTCTGAAGTCAGAGCATGTTCCAGTCCACAAAAACCTTTTTTGTAACAAAATATCGATTTCTGCTGTCCCTGTATCGATACATTATTAGCAAACAAAATATCACGATACTACACAGTATCGATTTTCCCCCCCACCCCTAGTAAACACATTTCATTTGAACTTTATGGTAACCCACAGTCGTCATGGAGTTGTTATTATTTTTTGTGTGTTTGCTTTCAGTCTCAGGCCCAGTCGAGGCCGACCCAGAGTACAGACTGATAGTCGCAGCTAATAACCTCACAGTGGAGATCGACAACGAGCTCAGTGAGTTGGCTTCTTCTCTCTGGTGATCCATAATGCTATGTTTTAAGATTTCGCTCTCTTCCTTATAACCTGAGATGTCCTCTGTGTTTCTGATCTGTTTCCAGATATCATCCACAAGTTTACCAGGGACAAATACTCCAAGAGGTTTCCAGAGCTGGAGTCTCTGGTGCCGGATTCTTTGGATTACATCCGTACTGTCAAGGTGAGCTAAACTATGTATTCATTCAAAAAAAGAAGAAGCTCCGAGTTGACTGTTTCTGTTTTTTAGTTAGATTTAGGATTTCTATTTTTAACAAAACTGACGTGATTAAAGAGTTTAAAACTGCACAGATTGAAAATTATGTTGCAGTTAAAATTTTCCAATTTCGGTTTTCAAATTTCTCTGTTTAACTGCAAGCAAACGTGTTAAAAAAATTGTTTCTTGTAGTTTGTTTGACCATGATGTTTTCTCCCCTAATTTTTCTTCTTTTTTGTGGTTTGTGTCTAGGAGCTGGGAAACAATCTGGAGAAATGCAAAAACAATGAGACGCTGCAGCAAATCCTTACCAACGCCACCATTATGGTTGTCAGTGTCACAGCCTCAACCACACAGGGGTAAGTTTATAAGATTTAAAGGCCCCGTCTCCCCAGAAGAGTTTCATGTAGTTCACTGTGAACACTTCCTGCTAGAATCACCTTAAATCACTTACTGGAAATGAAAAACTAGGGGGTTGCTAACGCTGGGGGGCTGGAGCCTATCCCAGCTTAATGGGGAGAGGCAGGGTACACCGAGCACAGGTCACAGGGCTAACACACAGATGGGCAACTGTTCACATTCCTGGTCATGTTCACACTCATATTCCTACCTATGGTCAATTTAAAATCACAACCATGAATGCATGTTTTTGGACTGTGGGGGGAAGCCTAAAGAGAACCCACACAGACCAAGACAGCATGAAAGACCCAGAACCTTCTTGCTGTGTTGATTGCAGTTTTATTCCAGGTTTCTTCACTTAAAGAAAACTGGAATAGGTCAAGGAAATTGTAATCAGTGCATCTCAAAACTGAAGTGTTAAGCAGTTATTTTATAATAATCAGTGACACTAGCTCATAGGAAAGGGATGGGGAAACTAAGTTAAGTTACAAAGCATCAATAAGACGTTCATATTTTTTTTCTATTAGAATAAAAATCATTAACAGGTTATTTTTAAATAATAACTAAATGCACTCAGTATCATTCTTACTATTACATATCGAGAAGAAGTGCACAATCATACCCCTTCTCCATAAGTTATCAGTTTATATTTATCCAGCTTCCCTATTGATATAAACCTCAGTAATAAGAATACACATTTCTAAAAACAGAATATATATGCTACATAAAATTAAAATTATTATCATCATATCTTATTTTTACAATTGGATAAAAGCCATGTACTTCCAATTTTGGAATATTAATTGTAAAATCTGAATAGGTCTGAAACACAAACTAAACACAGTCTTCTTCTTTGAGTCTCATAAATGCCATAACTTTTATACCTCATTTTGAAGTGATTTATATTTGAACAGTTGCAAAATTAAAACTTCCTTCAGTCTTAAAAAAGTTACTTTGAATACTTCCTGTTTTCAAAGTGACCTTTCCTTTGAAAACTACATTTCTGCTCTTTTGAATTTCATTAGGTCTGTAAATTTCAGTGTTTCAAGCTATAAGAATAATGAATTTGTGTGATTGCTCATACAAAGAGTAGCCCGAGTAAGCTGTATAGGCAGAGATCACCCTCACTGATTTCTGATGCACACCTTGTCTTGCCGAAGTTGACAAGAGAAACAAGGGTTATCGATAGTAGAGCTTCAAGGAGGAAAGAGTTTGTGTTGTTATGTATTTTTGGTTATTACTGTAACTGAACGGCGACTGTGCCACTTGTGCCTTCAGGTCGTTGCTGAGTGAGGATGAACTGAAGCAGCTGGAGGAGGCGTGCGACATGGCCCTGGAGCTGAACCAGTCTAAACACAGGATTTATGAATATGTAGAATCCAGAATGTCCTTCATTGCTCCAAACCTGTCCATCATTGTTGGAGCATCAACAGCAGCAAAGATCATGGGTGAGAGAAATCTACTGACTGCACAGTGTTTACAAATGTACATCATCTTCACTGAGGATTGTTTCGGTGACTGTCCGGTCTCTCCTGTGGATGCAGGTATCGCCGGAGGCCTCACTAACCTGTCAAAGATGCCAGCCTGTAACCTGATGCTGCTGGGAGCGCAGAGGAGAACCCTCTCTGGCTTCAGCAGCACCTCTCTGCTCCCTCACACCGGCTTCATCTATCACTGCGATGTTGTGCAGTCATTGCCACCTGTCAGTGAATATATGAGCATAAACTGCATGAATGCATTCTGTTCAGCGTGACGGTTAACAGTGTCCTTTCCTCCTTCAGGATCTCAGGAGGAAGGCAGCTCGTCTGGTGGCTTCAAAATGCACTCTGGCCGCAAGAGTGGACAGTTTCCACGAGAGTTCAGATGGCAAGGTGAGTCTCTTAAAGGAACACCTAAGTTTTATAAATGCCTTGTGTATTAGAGCAGGGCGATCGTGGCTCAAGAGTTGGGAGTTCGCCTTGTAATCGGAAGGTTGCCGGTTCGAGCCCCGGCTTGGACAGTCTTGGTCGTTGTGTCCTTGGGCAAGACACTTCACCCGTTGCCTACTGGTGGTGGTCAGAGGGCCCGGTGGCGCCAGTGTCCGGCAGCCTCGCCTCTGTCAGTGCGCCCCAGGGTGGCTGTGGCTACAATGTAGCTTGCCATCACCTGTGTGTGAATGGGTGGATGACTGGATATGTAAAGCACTTTGGGGTCCTTAGGGACTAGTAAAGCGCTATACAAATACAGGCCATTTACCATTTAGAGCAAGAATAAATGTACCAGCAGATACAGAGATTATGATTTCTCTTGTCTGTTGATGTATATTTGGTTGGATTTTTCATATTTACATGCAAAATTATTTGCAACTGAGGAAATAATCAAGTTGATTTTTGTTTCATTTGGCTTAAAAATATTTGTCACTGTTTGCAGGTTGGCTATGATCTAAAAGAAGAAATAGAAAGGAAGTTTGATAAATGGCAGGAGCCTCCACCCGTGAAGCAAGTCAAACCACTGCCAGCCCCGCTGGATGGACAGAGGAAGAAGAGAGGAGGAAGGAGGTAAACAATCTGTCAGCTACCTGAAACGGGCCTGCCAGAATAGACTGCTAAAGAGGATTGCAGTCTGGAGATGGAAATTGATTATTATTGGAATCTTTTAAGAGGGAGAAGGTTACTGAGATTAAACTGATCTAACATTTATTTGAAAAAAGTTTAAAAATTCAGCAGAAACAGAACAAGGCATGACACAGATCAGCATCCTGGAAACCTGCAAGAAGCTTACGTAACTTTCATAGCCAAGTTTAGACTACCACCAACGACTATAAATATCCAGTGAATGGCATAACCAAGCTCCGCTGCTCTTTTCCTGCAGGTACCGAAAGATGAAAGAGCGTCTCGGGCTGACTGAGATCAGAAAACATGCCAACAGGATGACCTTTGCAGAGGTCAGTACATATTTTCTCCGCTCCTGTTTTTAAGATTTGTTTTTAATCCAGTGATATTTCATGTTTCATTATTGATGTCTGACTATGATCCATAATTCATTTAGCATTCTTTTCTTTTATTCAAAGATGCTTTTAATGAAGACAGAAGGAAAACCGTACAAATAGTTAATACAAAAAATAATAATATAGTAATATAGACATGTTACTAAATATGAAGACATGCAGGAGGAATCTCTTCTATTCCTCTGGTTAGTAGTAATGTAGGGGTTTACACATTTGCCTAATAAGCAAAAGAGGAGACTGCTGCTATGGGCGATCCCTAATGAATAAGAAAGCAACTGAAAGCTTTTAGTAATTTCAGACCTGGGATGAATGACGACTCAAAGCAGCCTCACTTTTGGCTCGCACCAGCTTTGTGCAGCAGAGCCAGTGTAACAGGATGATGGGTTTGCGTAGGTTCTCAGTTATCCAGGTCATGGTAGTCCCTGAAAAGAAGGTCGCTGTACTTCATAGGAGAAACCAAACAACAAACAGATGACATGATGTACACAACAGTGGCTGTACAGGTTACATGTTTTATGACTGTTTACATTCACTGCTGCCATCTTGGATTGTGCAGTTGTGACTGATGGGGCTGCTCTGAATTTCTGAGTTGGAAGTCCGACAAGAAGGGGTTATTCCAGTTGAAAATTCCAACTCAAATAGAAGCCACCATAAAAACCTGAGACAGCTGTTCTGTTTTAGAGCTGAAGAAGTCTCTTGGTTGAGAACATCTTCACAAACTTAAGGAGGTCCAGTTCCTTTCTTTTCAAGCACCCAACAAGACAAGCTATTTTTATTTTATTTTGTACTCACCGAGACTTCCCCCAACACTCTGAAGGAGCTTCAGCAAGATGATTTTACTGCAGTACAAACAGTTTCTACTCTGGTCTGTTAATAAATGTGCAGTTTCTGAGCTGCTTATTGCTCTCTGTGGATGGAGACTTGGCTGTTATGAATGTGTCTTCGTTACCTTAAACCACTGTTTAAAAACGGTCCTAACAAGTATGAAATCCAGTCCTTTAAAAAGAACTTCACATTTGAAAAAGTCTAAAACGTATTGAATATTTTGCTAATAAAGAAAGTAAAGTCCTTTGATTCATAATGGATATAAATTTGAGAGAACTCTTACAGTAAAGCAAATTAAATTGGTTCATTGTTATATTAACCCCTGTTGGGGAGTGTTCTGTAATCCAGGCATGGACTTCATTGATATTTCGATGGTTAATTATATTACAAGGTAATCCTGCTCCAGTTAATAGTTTCTCCTGTGTTGTGTTGCAGATTGAAGATGATGCGTATCAGGAGGATCTGGGCTTCAGTCTGGGTCAGCTGGGGAAGAGCGGCAGCGGCAGAGTCAGGCAGGCTCAGGTCAACGAGGCCACCAAAGCCAGGATCTCCAAATCCCTGCAGGTAAATGCGCTCTTCTCTCCTGCTGGTGTTTGTATCTACATCATCTCTAACATTTTGGCTTTTGTCCACAGAGGACGTTGCAGAAGCAGAGCATGACATATGGAGGAAAGTCCACAGTCAGAGATCGTTCTTCAGGAACCAGCTCCAGCGTAGCATTCACACCTCTCCAGGTAAAAAGAAGCGGACTCATTAACTAAAGACCTGCCAGAGAGTTTGGGGTTTTGTTTTTTTGTTTGTTTTTAAATCTGTTATTGTTTCCTTCTGCAGGGGCTGGAGATCGTGAACCCGCAGGCTGCAGAGAAGAAGGTGGCAGAAGCTAACCAGAAATATTTCTCTAACATGGCAGAGTTCCTCAAAGTCAAGAAGGAAGCTAAGATGTGAAGACATACGGACGCCCTGCACATGGACAGTTGCACAGTTGTGAAAGTATATTTTAAAATTTGGCTCACCTCGTGTTATTTTTTTTTAAATTTTTTTTTTTTTTTTAAACTTGTTTCGACTTAAGGGTTTTTTTTGTTTTTTTTTCCCCATCTAAATAAAATATAGAGTTCACTTTGTAGGTATGTGTTCTTTCTAAAAACAAGAAACAGGAGCCTCCTCTGTGACATTTGAATTTATACCTGCTTGTTTTGATCTTCGATTTTGAGTGAAACTGAACTAATTATGTTGAATTTTGAGTTAATACAGAGTTTATTTTTACTGAAAGTAAAGCTGCTACGAATAAGATAAAATCCCCACGGTCACTTTATTAGGAACTTGCTAGTACTGGGTTGGACTCTTTTGTCATCAGAACTAGTTTACATTTTTATGGATCTGATTCAACAAGGTGATGGAAACGATCACACAGGTGCTGTAGTTATCAGCTAATGATCTAAATCTCATGTTTCACCACATTTCAAAGGTGACTATGATGATCGTCTGAGCTTTGTCAAATGTCCGTAACCTACTGGAAGCAGGTTAACATGCCATGACCACAGTGTACCCATCGCTGTGTCATAAAGGGACACGGTCAGCAACAGAACAGACTTTGCTTTGTGAGGAAAGCAGATGCAACAAGGTTGCATCATTTTACAGGTTAATTTAGGTTTTTTCTTTGTGTAGCTACCAAACAGCACTATGACAGTTATTTAAATCTGCAGGTAATGTGTAGTTACTTTGATGGGCAGGTGCATGTCAGGTGTGCTTACTGTAAGTGAAGCTAAACGCAGCAGATCTTAATATTATTTTCCTTATGTCATCTGGTATTTCTTGGGACACCAAAAAACAAAACAAATTAAAGGTGATGGAAAATATGTGGATCCATATTCCATCTAGGAATGACAGGACTTTACGCCACACACTGATGGATAATTTCTTAAAAGTATTTATTGAAATTTTACAATCCTGTTATAACCCCATTTATGACATCTCCCATGCAGAACTGTGATGAGAAAAATTGTAAATATGTGTTGAAATTCACATTTTAGCAGTTTCACTGACCTTTCTGTAAACCTTAAAAGCCCAAAAAATAGAATCTATAAAAGGCAAATCTCTCAGAACGGTGCTGCATTTTCCTTGTTTTTTTCCCCTCCCACATGCTCATCCCCCTCTTTTCCCTCCCACAAAAAAAAGCCTGAAAACGAATCACACACAACATAACCTGTGGTACAGAACTCTTCATGGTTGCTTAAATGGAAAACTGATTCGGTTTTAACACTCTCCCTCATTCAAACTGCCAGGAAAAGGTAGGATGCGTCCCATCCCAGATTAAATCTTACTGTTCTTCGGGCTAACACAATGGAACAACCACGGCAGACGAGACACTTTCTACTCAACCCACGAGTTAAATTTACCACCTGAATTTTAGGATTTCTGTTTCAACTCTACATGTAAACAGTTTAGTCAGTGCACATTCACTGTATAGGGCTTTCACTGAAATATCAGGTGGTAAACTGAACTCAGTGAAGTCTGGGATAAAGTAACAACAGAATAAAACCTTGGCTAAAGCTGGGAAGTTGACCCAACCAAACCCAGATTTATTATCTAATGCTGTGTGTACTTTTGAGGAAATGAGAGGTGACCTGGGTGTAGGTACATTTCCCTCTGCTCAACATGGCCTTTTCACACTGAGGGAAAATTAAACATCAAGTAGATTAATGTCTCAAATCCTATCTTTAAGAGTTGTTTACAAGTTTATTAATTTGTCACAAACATGAAGGCGCAATAATAATGCATTTTCCTTGACACGTTAACTTAAAAACATTTTATTTGTAAAGAGAGGGAGTCAGAGACCAGTTCAATTGCATAGCAATTTAATCCATGTCCAATAAGGACTCTTTCCCTGTCACAGGGAGAGGCCCTGTGGTCACTCTCAATCAGCGTTTTAAATCGACCAAGACAATATCAATAAAACTATTGATAACCGCTCACTATCTTCAATAGTGACCATATTTAACAGGCATTGTAGGATCTTAAAAGAAGCCATTCCTACACACCATGACTAAATGTCCACTGTACGTCCCCATTCTAAACCACCAAATTACAGTAAATACGAGATGGGCAGTTTACTTAATCAAATCCAAAAGTCTGTTTTGTGTCAAGTCAAAAGGCTTCCAGGCTGATGTCGGGTAGGTGGTACAGAGAATCGTGTTGAAACGGGGGAAAAAAAAAAAAAGACAACTAAACATGAGAAACATGCATGGGGTAGGCTTTCCTAATGCCACATACTGAGTGTGCACACAGACAGGCACAAACGCAGATCTCCAACGAGAACCCTCCCAGCTTGTGCAGCGCGATGCATTTGATCAGACCCACGGGGCATTTTCTTTGGTCAAAAGCAAAGCACTACATGAGGAGCAAGGGCTTCACATTTGAGATGCAGCCTATACAGACACCAGTCTCCAATCTCAGGAGAGGGTTTCTACTACACATCACAATCTCTATCCACAGTTTGGAGTTCAGTCTCGGAATGTCAACAGCAGCACATTTTGTCTTTTCTGTCCTTTTGTGTCCGTCCGTCCGTCCGTCACTGCAGGTCTCTGTCTTCCAGGTACCTGTACTCGAAGGTGAACCCCTCCTTCTTTCTCTGGCCCCATTTCTCGTAGTCAAAGTAAATGTAAGTGCCCTAAGGGAACAGCAGAGTGGTAAGAATAAAAACCTTAATCAACACCACAATGACCATAAATCGGTGTGCGGAGATGAACCCACACCTGTTCAAACTCATCGGTGATGGTCTTGGGCTCCTCGTGCCTCTGGAACCACATCATGTACTTGGTGTGAAACCTCCAGGACTGTTTCTTCAGAGCCTTTGCAGACAGATACTGAGCCTTGGTACCCTGAGAGAGAAGTCAATAAAACCATTATGCTCACAAACTTTAACAGATCACAGAAAAAAGACATTCAGGGTGTTTAGTCCGTTTAATTCAACTCTGTCCTTCTCATTATCCACGTGCACTTTTTGTGCGATGCGGCAGTGCACCATAGATGTCCAGATCACAAAAACGGTCAGTACGGGCAACAAAACTATAGCTGTAAAATTATTGTAAATTTTCCACCTTATATAGCAAATCATTCTGCTCCCGTCCCACATCTAACCAATAAGCTGACTAAAAGTTTTCACATGGTTTGTCGCGATGCATTTTGGTTCGCGCTGAGGTTTCTTTGAGTTTTTTTGTGTGAAAAGGAACCAAATCATAGAAAAAAGCTCCAAGTTTACAAACTCAAACAATCAAACCGATTCGTGTGAGTTTACATGGAGAGCGTTTACCTCCAGGTAATAGAAGATGAAGAAGAGAGTTTCTGTGGACAGTCTCTGGTAGAACTCTATGGAGTCAGAGTGATGAGGTGGGACCTGATGATGGAAGGGCAAGGTGGGACATGGATTCCTCATCAGGTATTGCCTTTAAGACAGAAACAGAAAACTCTTTAATGAATGCCACTGATCAAAGCATACTTCAGCTGTGCTCATTTCTGCTCTAACAAAGTACTCCATCCACACTACCCAAAACCACACGTGAATATTCAGAACTTTCTATTAGTGTCAACAGATGTCACAAACACTTTAAGGTACAACAGGTTCATCTTTTTGCTTATTGAGGTTCCGTTGCGAAGCCTCCAGTTGCTCCCCGAAACTGGTCATGCCGAGCAGGTGTATGACCCTTCATTACCGAATGAGCATGCCCTGGATAAATTCTCCTTTCTGACTCTAATAATAGTAAAAATTTTAAAAATGAACTTCATAAATTATTCATTACAACTGAAAACTAGCAACTGAGCCCATGAAGTCACCAGAAAAGCGTTTACTTTTAAGCCACAGAGCAACGCAAAGGGCTCTTTTCCCCAAAATTTGTGCAACCACGGATATACAGTACTGTACCAAAGTTTTAGGCAGGTGTGAAAAAATGCTTTCAGAAATATAAATGATTGTTTATTGGCCCCAAATGTATTCTGCAGCAGGATGACCCCAACATACAGCCAAAGTCATTAAGAACTATCTTCAGTGTAAAGAAGAACAAGAAGTACTGGGAGTGATGGTATGGCCCCCACAGAGCCCTGATCTCAACATTATCGAATGCGTCTGGGATTACATGAAAAGACAGAAGGATGTGAGGAAGCCTATATCAAGTTCTCCAAGATGTTTGGAACAACGTGCAAGCCAAGTTCCTTCAAAAAAACCTACAAGAATCGATTCTGTTTTGAAGTCAAAGGGTGGTCACACCAAATATTGATTTGATTTCTCTTTTGTTCATTCACTGCATTTTGTTAATTGATGAAAATAAATGAGTAACACTTCCATTTTTGAAAGCATTCGTTGTTTACAGCATGTTTTCTCACCTGCCTAAAACCTTTGCACAGTATTTTTTGAAACTGCAGAACACTGCACATTTATATGATATTGACTTAAACATAAGGTATGCTTGCCCTAAAGCACAAACTTATTTATTGCCCTTCTGGAGACTAATGGGGACTATATTATTTCTTAATTTAATAAAACTAGTGATTAAGAACAAATTTGCTTTAAAAAAAGAAAAAAAAAAATCAGGTTTTATGACAAATTTTAAACTATCCTACATATTTTTTTAGCAGAGCAGTATGCATACACAATGCAAATTTTTCATTTAATCAAAGTAAATTTGCAAAATTACTGTGGAAAAAAAAGTGATGGGCTCACCTGATCCTCTCAGAGTCAGAGGGGTGGGGCATGTGCGTCCATGCCGACTCCTGCATCGCCTGCTGGTAGAGCTGGTCTTTGGGGAGAGGGGTTGGACCCAGCGGACAAACACCGAGCGATGGGGGGATGTTGACCTCTGTCACGGACGGCTGAGGCGCGGCAGGTGTGCCAGGTGCTGCAGATGAACCAGAGAAGATATCTGCAGGATGCAGAAAAAGCAACGGCTATCTTCAATTACACAAGAAGCCATAGCAATGCCTCACTTCCCATCATCTGTGTGGGGTATGGTTAGATGTGACTCTTAACGACAGGGCGAGCAACTGAAGGTAAAGTTTTAAGGTTATTCCTTTAGTTGTACCAACTCTGTTTTTATAAGAGTAAGAACATTCCAACAGTAAACTAATTACAGACATAATCTAGCCTCATGGTTGTAGCTTGAATCAAAAAAGGCCTTGACCTGAAGTTTGGACCTTTCTACACTCTCTTTCCAGGTACTCTGGCTTCTTCCCACAGTCCACAGACTTGCATGTTATGTTAGCGGGTGATTTTTGATTGGCCATGACTGTGAGTGTGAGCATGAATGTTGGTCAGTTGACCCTGGGGATAGGCTCCACCCCCGACACTCTAAACAGGATAACAAATGAACGAAAATGTGTGTGTGTGTTTTAAGATAAGCAATCCCTATGTGCCAATAACTCAGGCTCCAGACTGCTCTAAACTCTCTGATTTTTTTCTACTTCTGGCTGCCTCCTCTGTGAATCGAAGCATAAAAATGCCAAGCTGGAAAGAAGCAAAACAGGAACTTTCCTTCCTACACTTTGGCAGCAAAACTCATAATTATGTTCACGAAGCAGTAACAATCTGGCATTAAAAGGAAAACTAAATGTTACCAGAACAAAGGGAAATGTCTTAAATATGTCACACATAAAAACCTCCTGCCTCACAAAAACAGCTGGCAGCAACAAGCTAATGTTTGTTATCTTCATAAAAGACAAATAATAACTTAGTTTGTAAAAAAAATAAATAAATAAAAAATCAGTTTTTTACACTTTAGGCTTAACTCTTTACGTTACCATGAGCAGTGTGTAAGAATGTTTTACTGTACAATTATTTAAAAAAAACAAAACAGCAAGCAGCATAAAAGCGTGATCTGCTTATTCATCATAAAGAGCTGAAAAAAGGTAAAAAAGGTCTGACCGTTTCGACCTCTATCCGTTATATGCAGGTTGGAAATCTCGCCATCCAGGCCTGATCCCAGCGCTGCTCTCTCCGCCATCGCCTTCAGAGAGCTGAGAGGCTCAGGTGCCTGAGGAGGGAACAAGGCCCCATTAATGTGAACACACAGAAGCTAAAAGTCACATTAAACTGGGAACAGCCTACAGTTACTGGAGCTTAAAAGTAGAAGCACGATGAATGGGAGCATTAGAAGAAAGTAATACTAGAAGAGCAAACAACATATTAAATAAAGATCAGCTACTAATAAAACTTTTAAGAACAAGATGTTTTTCTGTCAGCTGCACTGCTCAAAGACAGGAGCGCCTGTCTAAATGTATGCATTCATCCCCTTAACACCTAGTCTATCATATTTAATACACACAGTTTTTTGTGAGTTTTTGAGACTTTAGAGCATCGGTGTGATTTTTTTTTTTTTTTTTTACACCTGAAAAAAAGATTAAATTGGAGAATAAATTTTTTAAAAAAAATTTAAGAAACAAATTTAAAAATGTAAAATCGAATACATTTTTAAACAAATTTGTCAGATTGTTCAATAAACTCTCCATTTTAAAAAATGCTTGGAATTTAATTTTCTGGCAATTATTTCACATATCAGGCTTATAGGGGTTATTACCTGTAGCAGAAAGGCTCCAAACAGACAAAAGTCAGGATCTGCGTGTTTTCTGGCAGTAACATGAGTAAGTACACAGTAAGTGTGTGTTTGTTATAAATGTGATCAGCAGAGGTTTGTGGGCACTCAGGGATAATTTAATAATTTTATACTCAGCAGCAAAAACTATGGATTCCAGCACAGACAGGAATGTCTCAATTCAAAAACAATTCAGTTAGCTGGTTATCTTCTGACCTCAGGAGCTCCTACATCAATCATATCATTCATATTCTCCAGTTCTGATTTTGATTATGAGCCACTATGTTGTAATCGTCCAAAGCAGACTTGCTGTGTGCTCCTATACAAACAACAAATCTGTTTGAAATCAACTGTGTGTTAACATGATAACAATTCACCTCGTAGCTGATTGGATTGGTTCACAGATTAAACGTTTTTTCATATAAGATTTTTCTGGAAATTCACTTCCAGAAACAGAGCCTTTAAAAAGTGGGCGGTCACTGTTGAGCTGAACTGACAGACCTGATCAGAAAATATTGATGGAAGTGCTCCTAGTAATGCTCCTGCTGACACTATGGCCTATTATTCTTGGTGTGATACGGCTGATTCAACAGTGTGTGGGTCATTTTTATTCCCAAAAACAAATATATTTTTTTTGTTTTTCAATATTTTACTATAACTTTTCACTTATAATCACTGAAATGTTTCAGAGTAAACATCAATAACTGACCCATTATACTGCTTACTGCTGCACAACCCTTGAAGCTCAAAGTGACAATGAAAACAACTTAACTAACAGATAAGTTGGGTTCATTTAAAAAAAAAAAAAAGAAAGAAAGAAAGAAAAGACAACTTATCAGACCTGATAACTATTTACATTAACACAGTTTAAAATATCTCACAGACAAAGGAAATCATTTATGTATGGTAAACAAAAGCAGAGCCATTAAATAAGGTATTCCTGTATAAAATATATTGTGTGCATGACCCCAGTCACTAATTTTAGCCTCTGAAGTTTTTTCTTCCACAAATGGAGCCTGTTTTAGCTGATTCAAGTCTGCAAGTTCATCCATGCTCCAAGCTAAAGATGCCAATGTTACATGCTCAAACTTAACCTCGTTGGTATGGCTCACCTTTAGCCCCTCAGAGGCCTGTGAAAAGGAGTGGGGCCCGTTGAGAAGACTCCCTCCACCCGGTGTGCTGTCTGAGAACGAGGGGGACGGAGAACTGGGAGGCAGGGTGATGGAGCTGATTAAACTGGGACCATTGTCCATCCTGCAGAAGGTGGGGTGGGAACAATGGCGAGAAAGTTAAGAACCAGCATGACAAGAACAAGAAGAAACGTGTCAAGTTTCAGGAGAAATAACTTACGGCTGACTGGTTGAGGAACTGAGAGATGAGGGTTGGCTGCTTTGTGATTGGTTCGGTGTGCTTAGAGCCGATTCTGTGGAACTCTCCGCCACCACAGCACTGTAACCTGCAGGCAGGCGAAGGACACGTTAGAGCAAAAAAAAAACTTTTATAGAAATCTCACAATGAACTCAAGGACCGCAAAACTTCCACCTACTTGTGCTTCCATTTTGCTTCAGTCCACTTGGTGGTCTAGCAGGAGCAGAATTCACTCCTACTCCTCCAACCACACCAACGTTTCCTCCGTTGCCTCCCATCATGCCAACTACTCCTGGAGTAGAGCTGACAGAACTTGGGGGAACCTGAGAGGTACCAGGGGCCACACTTTGCCCAGGAACCAGACCCAAAATATTCCCACTCAGAGAGTTGTGGGCTGGACTGGAACCCAGCAAACCAAGCCCTGTTCCTGCCCCGTTGGTGGTGACTCCACTGGAGCCAGAGGTGGGTATGGAAGTGCTGCTCTCTGCTGAAATGCTTGACTGAGTGGTGCTGCTCAAACCCAAGCCTCCGGATGCTGCTGCCTGAGCATAGGGGGCAGGTGTTGAACCCGAAATGAGCCCTGCCATTGTGTTTAAAGGAGTGGGGTGGCCACCCATCCCTAGCCCTGGCATTTGATTGGCACTGCTTGTCCCAGTCATGCCAACTTTGCTCAATCCCAGGCCCAGCCCAAGTCCCAAACTGGATGCCGATGTGGGTCCAGATGTGGACTGTGACTGAGGATTGGGAGCTGATGAAGTGGATGTGTTGGGTGTAGGAAGAGAGGGGGCAGTAGACGTTGGGAGAAGTGGGTTGCTGGGTGGGCTGGGGGTGTTGTTTGAAGGGACTGAGGGTTTCGTCTGAGGTGGCTGCTGCTGCTGCGACTGGTTTGGCAGCTGAGAATTCTGCTGCTGCTGTTGTGCAGGTTGATGCTGATGTTGCTGCACCGCACTGCTGAAGCTTCCTATAAGACTGCTGCTAGTGGGCACTGCAGGAATCCCTCCGACAACACTCGCCATGGACACAAGGGAGGAGGATGAGGAGGACCCAGAGGTGGTGGAAGAAGAGAAAGAGGATAACAAGGATGGGGTGCCGTTCTTCACAGGTGACTGGAAATAAACATCAGAGGAAGGCATCTCAAGTAAAACTGACCAGAGGGCATGAACAGAGATCTAAAATGCATAAGGAGCAAAGTTTACTGTGATCTATGGAGGCCCATATATGAAGGAAATGGAAAAAACTAAATCAGAAGTCTCCAACCATGGTCCCACAGAGAAACTCCATTTTAGTGCCTGAGAGGCCAAAACCCTTCAGCCACCATGGCTCACCAGGACCAAGGATGAAGAGCACTGCACTAAACTGTTCATCTACTGACACAGCACAGATGCGAACCTCTCACCTGACTAACTTCACTGTCTGTCGACCGTCCCCTTTTCTTATCGTCCTCTGAATTCTCCTATAGGAGGAGATACTTTGATATGACAATCCACTTTTGAAATGTAGATTCAACATACTAGCCAGTGGATTATAATACAATGGGGAATGTGGGTGGGTTAACCAAGTGCAAACTTAAAGAGACAGGCATATATGCACAATTGTGTCAGAATGTTCTTTAACTATCCAACATCCCTTTAACACCAGGACCAAAACTTTAATGATAAAAAAAAAAAGACACAAACTCACAGCAGTGCAAGTGGCTGGGGATGGAGGGATGGGTGAAGAAGAGGTGGTGGAAGTGGGAGTGCTACTAGAGTGGAGATACACCTCATCTTCCACGTTGCCCTGGCCCGATGGTGAAGTTGCAACTAATGCTGCAGCTACAACAGAAGAGTAGGACATAAAGATAAGCATCAGATATCGTCATGACATCAACATGACAACTATTTTACTAAGTCATTGAAACAAGAAGAAAGAACAGACTAGTTGCCCAAAAGGAAGGAAACAATATGAAAACATTCAAAACACTGCAGGAACTGATGGATTTGGTGAAACCATGGCTGTGCTATGTGACACTGTTTACTAATCAAAACGTGGTTTAAATGCCACTGAACTGTGTGGCACTTTGTGTTGTGTACAACATGCACGCATGCAGATTAGTTTGCTGAGTGGGACCAACCAAGTATTACCAGCAGGTTAACGTCCATTTTCTCATCACTTCATTTGAGTCAGAGTGTATCAGTTTACTCTGACACAGCTAACATATAATCACTTTCTACATCCAATTACAATGGAGCTGTGCTGGTTCATCTATCTTACTTTGTACAAAACTTCCCAGTGCAGAGAGAGAGGGGCTAATCTACCAGAGCTGCACCCCAGGTAAGTGGCAGGTGGCATCATAACATCTTTGAACCAACAGGTAACTGCTGGTTTACATTAATGAAGTGAGAATTTCTGGTATCGTAAAGCAAGAGCAGCAAAACTTAACCGAACACTCGCACACTAGACAGTGCTCTACTTACGGATGTCTTCCAGATCTAAGTCATCGTACAGGAACTCATTTTCCTCAAAGTCTGGATCTTGAGAGGAGTCAATGTAATATTCAACATCATCCTTGATCTTTTGGATTGCATCCACTGGCACGGAGTCATTGTCCAGCATTCGTAAAATGGTCTCCAACATTCGAATGTGGAATCGATGTCTCTCAATCAACCGCTTGAGCTCATCAATACGATCTTGCTTCTACAAGACAAAAAAAACAAGTGTGTATGTATGTTAGGATATATTAACCAAAAATTTAACAGACAGTTAAAATTTAACCAGACAGTTTAGAAACAGACATCCTTTCAGAGAGTAACATGGGATGACTCACCTCTTTATCACCCTTCTTCTTTCTTGTTTGAACTGAAAGAGATTCCACTTCACTTTCAAACTGATCCACCTGCATATTTAGAGTGTCTATTGTATTCTGCAGATGAGAAAAAAAAAAAAAGAGTGTTAATTTTTTCAGATCTTATTAATTTAACCATGTTTTGGGAATATCTGTGGTTGATTTGATACAATTGTTACGTTGTTAAGTTTTTTGTCTATGCCTTTTCCAAAGAAATGTTTTAAAAAAAAAATCACGCACAGAAGCATAGGTAAAACATAAATGTATTTACTGTTAGCCACTGTCCTGTTTCCTCCTTTTCCCTCTGAGCTGGATCCACTTTCTGAGCAAGCCCCAAGCCTTCTTTAGAGTAGGCTTTTGTTTTTGTTTCACGTTCCACCACCTTGAACCGCTCCATTTGCTAAAGAAAAAAAAAGATCCAATTAGCTGTTAATTACTTCAGGTCTGATGTAACAATGCACTTTAGTTATACATAATATAAATGCAACACTTTTTTTTTTAAAGTACACTTGTGAAGATCCATACCGTTTCTATAAGTTTGCGGTTCTCAACTAGCTGCCTTTTGTCCTTGATCTCGTTTGAGGCCACCCATGTTTTTATTTGATCTCTCAATCGCTGAAAGAGCACAGATGGTGAGCATTTTAAAAATCACATAGCTAATTTTGAATACTTACATGGTCATTGTTAAGCTTTCTTACCTGAAGTTTTTTAATCTCTTTCTTGAGGTCAGCCTCATATTTTTCCTTCTGATTTGCATTGGCTGCATTGTGGAGCTAAAATGTAAACAAATCATTTAGATACTGTGTGTCTTTTCCTCATTAGTTACTAAATAGACAAATAAATACAGAATGGAAGAATCTCTTACCTTCTGCCAGATATCTTCAAACTGTTCTACACCTTCAGCTACTTTTTTCAAACATCTATCGATTTCACCTGCACAAATTCAAAAAATATGATGCATTACCAAAAGACCTTATAAACTCTTTCAAAACAGTAAGAGCATGCAAGAGGAAATAAAGTTTCCTGTACACCAGCAGACCCTACAACGTGATTCATATTGTGCAACATAACTGAAGACAGTTTCTTTTACCTTGAAGTTTTCTCTTGTCAGCCATGGCTCTGACTACGACAATGTCCACATTCCGTCTGTCACGAAGTTATCTGGGTGAAGAAATCGAAGCGTGTGTCAATACAAACAAAAATCCCTCCAAAAGAGGAATCGTTACATCGCTTTCCACAGTGAACCTGACATTAACTCCATCTAGCTACCCGGCTGACGTTAGCAGCTAAATAACACCACAGCTTCAGAATTTAAGCACGCTCAATGAAAATAAAGTTTTCTATGGCCACTTCTCCATCCTAGTATTGTCATATATCACCTTGCTAATATTTCCAACACAAGTGACATGGTTGTCAGCTAAATTTAGCCACCTAGCACGCTAACGCTACTCAGCTAACGTTAATACTAGCCAGTAGCTTAGCCTCTCCACCTCGCTCGGTTCCTAACCGACCCGTTTCCTGGAACTGCCCCGGTGCATGCTGACAGAACAACTTCATATTCATGCATTATTAATTTGGGGTCCAGCACAGTCTTTATATTGTGGTTTTGCGTTGTGAAAGGCACAATAATAACAGAATCCGTTCCAATCTCTAACATGCTAGCTAATGCATAAAATGCTAGTTAGCAGCTTAGCTTGCCAGCTAGTCAGATTTAGGAAAAAGGGATACTGGGTCAAGCCGACAATCTAGATTTATACTTGTGCACGACATTTACCTAGGGTATGGGATTTCGTTTGTCTTTTTTCAAATAGAGCCAAAACTAATTCCAGAAAGTCTTCTTTACTTCCAAATTGTGTTTTCTTTTCGACAAGCTCGCTCACTGTAATGTAGCTGAAGATGGACGGTAGCTAAAATCCCACCTCCTTGCTGGGATCCCGCCCTAAATCCAATCTATAAACTCTGATTGGATATATCTCACGCCTGTCATTGCGAAACATCCGCTGGAACGAGAACCAGCCATTGGCTCAGCGAAGTGACGATCGATGATCGACACAAAACCACCCGAGGTTCACAAAAATGCAAATTTCTACATTTAAATTGTTTTTTTGTTTTTTTTACGAACTTATAACTTCATTGTGTGGAAATTGTATACCTCGTTTCGTTATTTGAAAATGTATTTTTAATTTAATTTCTTAACACTAGTTAGAATGTTGCAATGTAAAGGATTTAATATAAACAAACAACCAAAACTTAAAAGATATGCTGAAATAAAACAGAAATATGCTAAATGTTTTGTGACAAATATCATGTTGATATTTGTCACAAAATCAAATCCATAGATTGGCGTGCCGTTATTTAGCCACACCTAAAAATATTAACAAATGTTAGCCAATTATGACACACATATACTGTGTCACTCCATAACATATTTTCTCATGTATGAAACAGAAAAATAACTAGTATAAAGTAATAATAATAATAATAATAACAATAAAGACAACATTTCTATCTCTGAAAATATAGTGCCACTTCATTTTCTTTGTGGCAGTTTTCTCCAAAATCTGATATGCTCGTGATGTCTGGGTATCTTTTACTAATTAGTATAGAATTAGACAGGCTAGTCTTTCTTTGACTACAATTCACATGCATTGGGCAAAAGCCAGACTTTAGAAAAGTGCATGTCCTGCAGAGCAAGTCACAGTGTTGGACTTAGTCTCAGGATAGGGGACGGGGACAAGGAATAACAATGTTGTGCAGTTCCTTTTAAAGACTGACATCAGGCCACCCTTATATATGCAGAAGAGCATATATAAATACAAAGAATGTCAAACATTGAAGCAGATGGGCTACAGCAACAGAACACCAGGTTAACCAAAAATGGATTACAGACAATTGGAAAAACACTATCCGGTTTGATGTTTCAATATTTGGATCATAGAATCAGAATTTGGCATAAACAACATCAAAACACAAATCCACCCAGGCTTTTATCAATGGTTCAGGCTGCTGCTGGTGTAAAGGTGTGGAAGATGTTTTCGTGGCACATTTTGGGCCATCATTTAAACGCCACAGCCTACCTGAGGATTGTTGCTGACCACGTCCATCCCTTTATGCCCACAGTGTACCCATCTTCTGATGACTGCTTCCAGCAGGATAGTGCACCATGTCACATAGCTCAGATCATCTGAAACTAGTTTCTTGAACATGACAATGTTCACTGTATTCAAATGTCCTCCGCAGAGATTTGCATCATGGATGCGCAGCCTACAAATTTGCAGCAACTGTGTGATGCCATCTTGTCAACAAAGACCAGAATCTGTGAAGAATGTTCTTAGCGCCTTGCTGAATCTATGCCACAAAGAATTAAGACAGATCTAAAGGAAAGCACTGTGTGCCAAATGAAGGGGTAGGTAAGTGTATTGTGTAATGTTTATTTTAAATGTACGTTTTTTTTATGTCATATTTAACATCTCTCTCACTCTCATACCTATATCTATTTTTTTTTTTGGGGGGGGGGGGGGGGGGGGGGTTAACAGTATTAAAAAGATGAATAAATGTCAAATTGACTGCTCTAGCATTTTTTTTTTATTTTTTATTTTAACACAGAAACAAACTGTAACTGAAACTTGTTATTCAGGCATAATATTTGTGTAAAAGCTTTCCATATAGGTGATGGGGTTGATTTTCAGGAACTGGCCTTGGCTCCTTAGTTCCAGTGAAGGGAACTCTTAATACTTCAGCATACCAAGACATTTTGGACAGTTTCATGCTCTAAACTTTGTGGGAACAATTTAAGGATGGTCCCTTGCTATTCCAACATGACTGTGCACCAGTGCACAAAGCGAGGTCCATAAAGACATGGATGAGCGAGCTTGGTGTGGAAGAACTTGACTGGCCTGACTGACCTCATGGCATTCATCTTTGGGATGAATCAGAGCAGAGACTGCGAGCCAGGCCTTCTCGTCCAACATCAGTGTCCGACTTCGCAAATGTGCTTCAGGAAAAACGGCCAAAAATTTGGATAAACACGTTCCTAAACCTTGTGGAAAGCCTTCCCAGAATAGCGGAAGCAGTTATAGCTTCACAAGGTGGGGTGAAATCATGTCAAACCCTATCGATTAAGAATGAGATGCCACATTAAGTCCATGAGCATGTGAAGGCAGATGAGTGAATACAAAAAAGAGGGAAAAAACAAAATCACAGAAAAGTAAACCCAAACAGCACAGTGTAAAAGTTTAATATGACGACGAGTCCATCTGCTTACTCGGATAAAATCCTAACTCAAGTAATGATAGTAATACCCTGTCATATTCATCTAATACGTCAAATATTTATCAAATCATGTTTTCAGCATCACGTGCTTGTCATAAATATGTTGCCATCAACTGTCAACTGTAAAAACATAACCTCGTATATACAAAACAAATATACACATATATAAGGTGAATAACATCTCGTGTTACATGAACTCAATCTGTTCACAATATTCAAGTGAAACCACAACATTACAAAGATTGACTCAAGTAAGGCAGTGTTTTAAACAGTCCTGGAAACTGGGTGCTCTTATCCTAGTCACCATCATCGTGATATCCAGGACAGCGGTTTGATCAATGAGACAGTGAGGTCGGGCTGGACATTTCTCCAAACTGTGACTCTGCCAACGCCGACATCTCCGGGTCGATCTGAGAAAAGAAGGTCCGTGATTTGGACTACCAGCATTTTAACATACCCACAGTTAAACGTCCACAGGCAGCATCTGATCAGGAAAGAGCTTTACTCACCTGTGGCTCTTTATCCTTTTCTTGACGAGGAATTCGATGCCTCTTTTTCTTTGTCCCAGCCACATGATGTGATGCTGCAGATGGAGTGGAACCGGAAACACCGTTGAGCTTTTCATCCTCCGCTGCAGCAGCCGGCTCCAAATGGGCTCCAGATTCATCCTGAAACAAAGGCAAGGGGAAAAACAAAATAGTATTCATAACTATCTCTGTAGGACCTTTCAAAGTTTAGCAAGCAAAAGCAGAAGAACTAATACAAACAGAAAGCTGAAGGAAAACCCTGCCTACTGCCCTGGCCTGAAACTACCAACATCAGGAAAGGTTTCACAGAATGAGGGAGCCACAGGTTATTTTCCCATACACTTCTATACAGTAAGTCTTTTTGGACCCAGAGAAGTTGCGCTTTGGTATCCATTAAAAAGAAGGTTTAAGGCACTAACGCAGGGGTAGGGAACTCCAGGCCTCGGGAGTCAGTGTCCTGCAGGTTTTAGATCTCACCCTGGGTCAACACACCTGAATCAAATGATTAGTACCAGGCCTGTGGAGAACTTCGGTTGTATCCCAATTCAGGGTCTGCAGCCTTAAAGGCCGCATTTTAAGGCCAATTGCGTCACAGCGATGCGACGAAGACTGTTCCAATTCAAAGGCTGCTCAAAATGCGTCCCTCAAATGCGTCCTTCATTTCACTGAATTTTAAGGATGTGGTGGTGTAGACTTCGTGGCCCAAAATATCCCAGAATGCATAGCGCGGCGGTGGGTGTGGATAATTTTGCTGGAAAAAACAAACAAAAAAAAACGGCAGAAGAGGAGCGGCCGGAGAGTAAACTTTTAAAAGTAAGTACTGAATATGATGTCACTTATTTATGTGCGAATGTTTAATAACGAAGAACATTAAAACATTACTGTTGGCCACATGTCGGCAAAGTTATGTGACATTAGTGACATTTGTACTAACTTGGTTTTAAAGCCTTTACTTAATATATGCCGTTCAATAGCTGACCTTAATCTTATAGAGAATGTGATGATTTTATGGATATTTAAATTAAGCACTGAGACAAATTTAGTAATGCCAACATATTAAAAGAACAATATGTGTCTCTCATATATATAACACAGTTATATATACAGTGTCAAAGAAACCTGTCTTTGAGTGAAGATTTAAGGTGACAGGAAATATAAATAATATAAATAAATGCAGCTTGAATCTTTACTGAAGCTCAGTATTTGAAACAGAGTTCATTCACTGCTGTAATAACTAATAATGATTGAAATTATAACTTTAATATTGGCCATATTATATTTACATTACCAAAGTGAGATGACTTTAGTCTCATGAACAACATGAGCTAATTGTTATTTACTAGCTAATCTTAAATGACTGTTCAGTACAGAAGTGAAGCCCAATAATCATGATTTCACAGTCAGCCTCAGATACTTATCAAATCAAAGCTCATGTAGAAACAAACAAATGAACAAAACCTTTTCTCCTTCATTTCTGTCAAATAATGCTGTATGAAATGTTTACAGCTGTTAGTGTCATGGTTGCTAGGCAACCTGGGCAGCACAACGGAGGCTAGACCGTCCCATTTCACAAGCCTGTCACTTCGGCCTTAGCGGTCTTTGAGTATGCGGCCCTTGTGGACCGTTAAGGCTGCGTACTTTAAGACTGCAGACCCTGAATTGGGATACAGCCTTCAGGATATTTTGAGGAGGTAATTTAGCCATTTAAATCAGCTGTGTTGGATCAAGGACACATCTAAAACTTGCAGGACACCGGCTCTCGAGGCCTGGAGTTCCCTAACCCTGCACTAATGCGTTGGCTTCACTTTTCATACGCAGAAGCTACTTCCATCTTTTATATTGTCTTTGATATCCACCCATGTTTGGTAATCCTTACCTCAAGCAGTATAGTGAGCTGAGCGTTTCTGTAGTCATCCCCGTGAGCATCTAAGGTCTTCATGAGGAATCTGTGAGAGTTAACACAACCCACAGATGAGCCATAAAGTGAGCAACTTCTCAGAAAACATACAAAATCTTCAGTTATTATAATGACAGTTTATACCTCCTTTCTTTCTTCAGACGTCGAGTAATTCTTTGCACTTGGTGAAGGCGACCCAGGATCTTCTGATTTACCTGAACAAAGTGCATGTGTTGGATCAATGATGAACTGATATATCAGAATATTAAAGCAGCAGGAGAATATTCAGAAACCTTATTGAAATAATTGCAGTTGAATCAGAAGTCAGGCCTGTGCGATGTAAGGTCGCACAAACCATTTACTAGATACTAGAATTTAAACTTGATACAGATACTCAGGAAAACACTGAATACTCAATACTATGTTCGAAGCTACTACTATTACTAGTAAAAAAAAGAAGAAATAATAATAAAAAAAAAAAGAAGGCATTATTTCTGAAGATTAAAACAATAAAAAAAACAATAACATCAATGAGAGCAGTTTTTTTATATTATATAAAAAAACCAAACAAACAATATTTTAGGTTGTGTGAGTCACTGCTGTGCTTCTCATGACTTTCACTGCTGATCAAATAGATTCATTAATGTTTCTGTCAGCCGTTTTGGTCTAGCTGCCGATACACTTCCCTCTGACTCAATCTGGCACTTAACAACACAATGTAACACTTTTTAGATAAAAGTAATGTGTTACTTTTAAATGAACACCCTCCATTAACATCACATGTTATGGGCAGGACTGGTACGGTTTGCTGCCTAGCCCTAACAAAGTTTTATTATTAGCCATAGTCACTACCTTAATAATAACTTAACAGATAGATAGATAATGTGGCTATTAGATAATAATATAACAGTAATGTACCAGCCAGGTTAATGTTTATCATAACATTTTAATACTTCAGTGTTGTTGAAACTGGAGTTCTACTGACACCTCAAAGTGTTGTTTAGCTGCTAGTGAGGGGAGGGCTGTGTACCTGCGTGTGTTTGCAGCACTGCTGTGTGAAGCTTTGTTTCAGTGGTGTTGATCTGGTCATTTTTATTATTCACGTATCATTTTTTTTTTTACCATAACACACACCTGTTCAATTTCTTTACATTTCCTGCTCAGAGCCACATATTTCCTTTTGTCAAGAGCTCTTTTTTCTTCATCTTCTTGTGTTGTGCTCTCAAGCAGCTCGGTGCCTCCTGGACCCAGCTCCACCTAAACAAATACAAAAGCAGGATTCTGTTTTGTGTCTGGCATCACATTGTTTGTTCTCACAAGAAAACACTTTTACCTGTTCAATGTTTCAAAGCAAAACCCAAGTCAAGCAGAAAGTCATCTTATTATAGCCACATTATTCAGCAAGAGCTAGGAAATAAAAACTGCTATGCAGTGTATAATGAATTAGAAAGATTAATCTCCAATACATGTAAATGTGGGTAGCACATGGGAGTGTAACCATGTGCTTTGAGCCAAACTCCCCATATTCTAAAAATTCTAATGGGAAAGGAGAGGGGGCAATGATGTGTAAAGTAGCAGCTATTCAGTGACATTTTCATGCATGAGATCTGTGTCACAGAGGATCGAAGTTCATAGGGAGAAGGTCAGCTCTCTGAGTACTAATGTAGTCTCATTTCTAAGGGAAAAGATGGAGAAAACTAAAAAAGCTAAACTCCTGAACCAAAAAAGAAGACAGAAAAAAATGGAGTAAATGTCTGTGAAGGATGAGTGTCTTGTTTAAACAAATATAATGACTGGTGTTTCTTCATTTAAAGGTTTTTAAGACCAGCATTACTATTATATTATATAAATTCTGCATCAGTGTACTGATTCATATCTGCTGGCAACATTGGAGACTTGGTTAAATGAGCTGTGAATTTGTATTAATTGGCAAACTAACTAAGTGTTACCATGTGTGCTAACATGACAAGCACCTTTATAAAGATCAATAAAATTACCTCTCCCGGTCCCAGCTCCACACCACCAGGCTCCAGTTCTGCTTCCAGGATGTGACCTCCAAATAAAGGAGGCAGAGCCAAGCCAGAAAAATCCTCCATCATCTGGAGGGAAAGAAGTTTCTCTGTTAATGTAAACAGCCTGTGCAGCGGTTATGAGTCATTCATCAAGAAGAAATACTAGCAAATACACTGGGCAAATAGGATTCAACGGCCTCACTGCCTAGCGCCAGCAATGGTGTTTTAACCAACCACTCAGTTTGTATGTGAAGCAAAGTGACTGAAATTGACCCACGTGGACAGCAGCTGTCCTCTGACTTTATAGCGGAAATACCTGCAGCAAAGGAGGTGCTCAGGATTTACTCCGCTACACTTATCTTAAAGATTTAGTTGCACATTATTTGCCGATATAAACTTATAACACAAAATTTAAATCTACTATTTTACTGCGCGATGCTGAGATCTGGATAGTAATTACAGTAACTCAACAGCTGTTTGTGAGTCAGTAAAAGCCTGATATAGTGGTCGGGGTTGCCAGTGGAGTAAAAACGGCTGAAAAGTTCAAAACAAGAATTTCCCATGTTTTAGACTTCTGATGTCACCACGCCTGATTATTGTTTAGTACTAAAACAATCCATTAGTCTAATAGTACTTACATTTGTTAGTCTCGAAACGATGTTTTTAACGTGTGTTTAAAGCGACACTTCGACCAGTGTCATCATCAACCTGAGCACAAGCTGCGTGCAGTGTCGTTTTCTCTGTTTAGCTTTAGCTAAGGCCGTTTAATAGCATGATAGCTGACTTAAATCAATCCCGAAGCTTCCAGGGATCCTCTGTTTCCCTCTCTGTTTTCGTGCGGCGGGCGCAGGAATTATACGTCATTTTTAGCAGTCACTACATTTCCCATGAGAACTCGCTCGGTGGAAACTACACCAGACAATATGGCGGGTATGTGTATATTTTGTCATCTTTTTGACTTCTAATCAGTGAAATTCGGTTTACTTGGACCCTCGGATAGTACAGATAAACACCTTATATATTTAAAATTACTCTAACCGGATCTTAGAAATACTTTAGTTCTGATGTATTCGTTCGAAAAATGTGACCTTGGATGTGTTGCTAACATTAACTAGCATTGGTTAACCGTACGTAGCCTGTCACTCGGTGCGGTTTTTAACCTGCCCGTGGGTTTCTGTCTGCAGGAATCGGAGCTTTCCTGAGGAATGCGTGGAACAAGGAGCCGGTTATCATGGCTTCTTGTGGAATTGGACTGGTTGGTAAGTCGCCAACCTGTTAGAAATCTGTGAGAGTGGTGCAGCGAGAGAGAAAGAGAGAGAGAGAGAGAGCATAGCTTTAAATAACATACAATGGCAGTTCTGCAACGCCGATGAATGACAGTGTGGCAACATGAAATATTAATCAGAAGATTGCTAGCTATACGTCTCACAATAATCCGCTTTCGTAGACTTACATCAGCGTAGCTGTCTTGTGTTCAGTTTAATTTAACTGAGTATACGATTTATATGTCCAGCATGGAAAGACCGAATAAAGAAAACAAATAAGCACGTTATAGTCTTTGTGTGTCAAGTCCTTTTATTTATATTGCACGTGTTAAAACAACAGTAGTTGACCAAAGTGCTTTAAAGGCACAGTCACTTGTAATCCAGGTCTCAAGAACCCAATTAAAATCCACGAGTCACCTCACACTTGACAAAAGGCAATTTAAAGTAGATAGAGCTTCGATCTTTTAGAGCTGATTTAAAACAGTTTATTGTCGAACAGCTTCTTATGTGGGGTAGCAGACTATTCCAGAGCCAGGGGGGGCAAACACAGCAAAAACCCAATCACTTTTAATTTTTATGAAAGAAGTTGTTGTGATGATGACCTCAGTGACCTGGAGTTAAAAGATCTGTAATATATTGTGGAGGTAATCTATGGATTAAAACAGGACTGATATTCTGCCTTTTCTTTGTACAAGTTAAGAGTCGAGCGGCTGCATTTTGAACCACCTGCAAACGAGAGAGAGAGTGGCATCGAGCGATCCTACATTGCTTGTATAGAGGTGGCACGATGGTGTACTTCACCAGCGAGCCTTGCTGTGTTCCAGCGTCCTCTCACAGTTGAAACTTTTATGCATGTTGGTGGTTTGAAACTGGCTGTGGATGTGGGGCAGCTATTAGGGGTGGGGGGAAAAATCGATACTGTGTAGTATCGTGATATTTTGTTTGCTAATAATGTATCGATACAGGGACAGCAGAAATCGATAAAAAGGTTTTTGTGCTCTGACTTCAGAGCATGTTGATCCTTTTTCTGAGCAAGAATCCTGACATTCCTTCACTGTCCAAATGTGTTTAACTTTTTTTTGGCAGCAATAAACATGACAGTTTACTTATTTTAATTTAAGACATGTTTTATTTTAATTAAGTTTAAAACTTTTTTATTTAATGTAAAATTATATTTTGTTTTCATTTACTTTCAAATCTGTCAGTTGCTGAATGGGCTGCATAGTTTTCATAAATTGCATAGTTCAGAATAGCTATAATTGTACCAGATGGTTGCACTCAGTTAATTTGAACTAGACTGTAATACAAACCGTTCAGTTTGTCAACAATAAAACTGAAATGAGAGAAAGACTGAGTGCGAGACTTTGATATTAGATAAAATGAATATTGATAAAGTTTACCTTTATGTACAGAATATGAATATCGCAAAATATTTTTAAAAAATTGCAATAATATCGTATCGTGCGTTAAGTATTGTGATAATATCGTATCGTGAGTTGTATGGTGATTCCCACCTCTAGCAGCTATATGCTTAAAGTTTATGGAATACAGTGCTATTTGGATAACATGTAACTTGTAGATTGAAGTGCTTTGTGTGGTAAGTAGGTGTAGAAAAGTTCGATATAAATACATTATTTAACAACACAATACAGAATTTACTGAATTTTTGTGGCCAATATCAAATTAGGTTATAATCAGAAAATAACAATGTCATTGCCCATGAACTTTCCAGCAGTGTATTTAAGAAATTATTTGGCAGCTTGACTCTAAAATCTCGGCTAACTTGGCATCACCATCTGCCCGCCTGTTATGTTACTCTGCTTCATGTACTGCAGACAGTTGGCTTTGGTTACTCGTGTTATTCAACGACCAGCGATTTGAGGCGTCTTTGCTGATTCCACAGTAGTAGATATGTGGATGTTTGAGTCATGGAGGAATTTGTTGTGAAAACTAACATGAAATCACTTCTTCTGCATTATTATTTCGTTTCAAACTGGAGAAAATTAGTAAGCTAAAGAATCTAAACAAAGCAATTCAATGAGGGAGGAGTGTGTATACAGTTTCTTAATGAAACTTGTCCAAAATGCCGGACAAGTTAACATCAAACAGTTTTTGGTCAGAGGGCTCCAAAATCTTTTGGTCTGAATTTTCATAAATCAGCATTTTAAATGAGTAACTTTATATTGACACTTAAAGCCATGCCAGTCAGAGTCGTTGCTATCTGTGTTTATTATGTTTCTGTATGACTGTGCACCTTGTGCAATGATTCAATTATTCTCAATTGGCCTATAGAGGCACAGTGAACTGTGAGTGTAATGCCATATGTGTTCAAATGTCTTTTCTCAGGTGCCATTCTTCCGTTCATCAGCCCACTTACAAAATATACAGCAATGTTGAACGCAGCTGTGCCGTACAACTACCCAGGTAAACACTGGCGATCTTTATGTCACAGCAGGTTCGAGTGTAATTGAAAGCTGACGTTTCAGCATCCTAAAACTCCTACCTTATTTTCTCTTCACAGTTCCCGTGCGAGATGATGGAAACATGCCCGACATTCCAGCTCATCCACGTGAACCAAAAGGAAGAAACTTGGATTGGATCAAAAATCTATAACTTCAGATTTTCTCATGTTAATATCTGTCTAAATAGTTGCCTCCAATGTCTGTGTCCAACAATAAAGATTCTATTTAATTCTACTTTTGTTTCATCTGTATTATTTCAGTGCATTTAGGTTAATGATGTGCAAACTATAGCAACAGTGTCTAATTGGTTCTGTTGAATTAATTAATAACAAAGCCTGTAATCAGTAACAGCATTAATAAGTATTTTGCTGTGAAATCGAAGCAGAGTTGATCAGTCACAGTTTAAGTTGCTTTAAGTTTGATCTACACCTTTACCTCTCAAACATACATACATGTGAAACAGTTTTTTTCTCAGTTAAAAGTTACTCAGGGTTAAGATTTTTGTTTTGAAACTAAGCTTCAACACAGTTCTGATCCTTCAGAGGTGGCTTAGTTTAAAAATAAGAAGCTGTAATCAGATTAAGGCTGGTATAAAAAATTATTTTCATACCAGCTTTAATTCTGCTCGCACCCCTCATGGATGGATACCCCCTGTTTTTTGTTTTTTGTTTTTTTGTTTTTTTGTTTTTTTTTAGTGAAAACATGAAGTAGGTTGTAAAATATCTTTCAATATCTCTTATTTCTTCTCACCTGTACAAAGTTTGAATATACTAAATAACAATATAACTGTGTGTTCTCTGCAGAAATCTCAGTTTTTCAAATCATGCAAAAGCTTGTTTCATCGACCTTTTATTTCACATGTAAGCATTAGTAGTCCAGATAAAGTCTGTTCCTCTGAAATATTCATAGTAGTGTTATATTCAGTAGTGTCTGAATAGATGCATTGTTTTCTGCAGATAAAGTGTATAAATAAATGTGTCTAATGTCGAACAACATTTCAATTCTAACAGAAGTGTTCTGAACTTGTGTTTGAGTTGTGACGGGACAGCTCTCGCCTACGTTGTTCAGCTTTGATTTAAAGTGCAGGGGAACTACTAACCACTTCATTAGGTACACTGTGCTTGTGCCAGGTTGGATCCCCTTTTGCTTTCTTTCAGAGCTTTTGTGGCACAGTTTCAACAAGTTGCTGGAAATATTCCTCAGAAAACCTCACAGTTTCTATCATGGCCAGATAATATTCTTCAAATACCATATTGTCTAACTTGTGGTGGGCCTGTGCATACTGTAACCTTATTTTCCTCACAGGAGTGGCACCCAGTGTGGTCTTCTGCTGCCGTAGCTTCTAGGTTTGATGTCTTGTGGATACAGAGATGCTCTTCTACATACCTCAGTTGTAGTGGTTATTTGAGTTATTGTTGCCTGACTATCAGCTTAAAGGAGTCTGGCCATTTTCACAGTCATGCCACATTCAAAGTCCCTTAAATCATCTTTTTTCCCCATTCGGATGTTCGGTTTGAACTTCAGGAGGTCCTTTTGATCATGTCTGCGTTCCTAAATGTATTTAGTTGCTGACATGTGATTGGCTGATGAGATATTTGCACTAACAAGCACCTGAACAGGTGTACCATAAGTGGCAATGAGTGTAGGTTTGAAACTTAAATAACGTTATCTGTTCATTTTACATTATTTACATTTTTTAATGAGTTTAATCTCACATGCAATTATTTCAGAACTCTCCTCCTTGCTTTAAATGTATTTGTGACTAAATAATTTGCTTTTTAAAGGTTAAATTCAACTTGAATTAGTGACATTGTGTATCCAAACTCTGTACCAATTGTATCTCATTCTGTGTAAGTCACTCTGAGCTGAAGACTGAATTTCTCTACCAGCGGCTGTGCACTTTCCAGATGTTTGCTCTGTATTACCACAAAGCCCAAATGTTCTACCAAAGTGAAATTTTTACAAAGAAATCATAAATTCACACAATTTCTGGCACTATTTACATGCATTAAAAGCATTTTGCTGTCATCTTTATTAATGAAGCAACACTACACAAAGTGAGTACAATATATGCTGATAGATATTTTTTTCTACAAGCTTTTCAGGTGATATTATGAATCTAAAAGGTGCTAAAACATCAAAGTAACTTGAGGCAGTTAAACCAGGAACATGAACTGCTTTAGTTTGCACAGATTTCACTTTGTTAGAGGCAACAAAGAGGACAGAGCTACAAAAAAATTACTTTGGATGTCTGTAGATTACCATGAACACTTGCTCAGACGTTGGTCAACTTCCTGTATACTTTCTTCATCACTTTCACGGATACAGTTTCTCAGTAAAAACCTAATCATCATCTGTCTTAGCATCCATACATCACTTTAAGATTCTGCTTAGTCTGACTGATGGACGTACAACTACAATTAAGCAGCCTAGCTCGTGAATAGCTTTGGGACTGAAAAGAAATCAAGAAGACATCAAATCCAAAGACTAAGCATGCAAATCTCTCACTCTTAAGACTTTGAACCCTCCACGACATCCTACTTTCAAACAAAACACTTCTTTCGGTGATACCACTATCCAAACATTCAACTACCAACTTTTACAGTTTGTGTCTGTGAAGTTTACGAGTTTTCTTTGTGTTGTCAGCGATGCTCTGTATTTAAAAAGAGGACAATTTTGATGATTTCACTCAGCGAGTGGATGGATCAACTCTAGATAATCAAATTTCAAGCAGAAAGCAATTTTTTAAGTCATCTACTCGCAACTGCTAACATGTAACTTTACAGCAGCAGAATGAATGGTGTTAAGTGGCACAACAGGATGTATCTGACAGACTTGTGCCTTCAAACAACATCGCTCATGTTCAGAAACTAAAACATGACATAAACATAAGTCATTGTGCCAGTTTCATTAATGTCAAGTAGCTTATCCAGACAATCACTGTGTTAAAATAAAATGAAAAAAAAAAAACAACACACACACACACACACACACTTTTAATACTTTTAAATGCTCACCTTCACCAGCACCAAGAAAATGCACCAGATCTGGCAGCTTTTCTAAAAAATATAATACTGTAATAGAGAAGGAGCCTGTCCTCTTCCCATAACACTTCATCATAGTCAATGTGCACAACCTGCTATTAGGATCCAGTCCCTAAATCAGCTGAACACAGAAAACATCTCTGAATATGCACAAAAATAACCAAAAAGGAAGAAAAAAACCTTTTTAAAACAGTAAAAGAAACAACTGTATCTGTCATAATTCAAACTAAAGCATGTTAGTTATTCAGGACAAGCCGGACACAGTGTGACAAACATGAAGCTAAACATCTAAACATCTAGTTTTTATATTAAAGCCAACACTTCACTAAAGCAGTTTCTCACATGTTACAATTGTCTCTTCTCCCCCAGCAACCTACAAATCCAGTCGGCTGTACTCATATTTATAACAGCCTTTATACTTGAAACACACAGAATATTACATTTAAAAGTAGAACATTAACATTAGCCAGTGTGCTTCTTTCCAGGAATCAACCTGAGGTGCGATGTACTGATGAACCACAGAGATACACTGCTGCTGCTGCTGCTGCGGTGGGAATAAAAAGCTCACTCGATGATGGGAGCTGAGCGATCGTTGGTGACGGTCTTTCGGAGTCGGACATGTGAAAATGGATTGGGCCTGAAAGAAGGAAGCGATAAATACGTAACTTAAACTGGTGATTACATGGGCATGTGAAGAATTTAGGATTATACTTTTCTAAGTTAGACATGCTGTGATAGCAGCTCTACAGAGACATTGACACTGCAGGACTCAGTGCTCACTTCTGACTTGTTCATGCCTGCTATGGTTATTATTATGTTTTGGGCAGCTGATACTATTTTTTATGTGTCCACCATCAGATTGGACTCGTCACAGTCTTGCACTGATGCAAGTGCAAAAACAAACACAATATGAAAAAAATTTGATGTGCCAACCAAACATAAACAACCAGAATTAGGTGCACAAGTCGGAATTTATTCAGAGGTAGTTTATAGACTGTGTAGTATTTTCAGTGAATGGGCGATGACAAGTAAAAATGCTCAATTTCCTTTGATTAGCACCTGTAAGTTACCTGGTCGGTGAGGGAGGTGGGGAGGCCAACTCTGAGGTGATCTGTAAGTCAGTAGAGATGCGCGTCGGTATTTGTACTGAATTATTAGAAAGCAGAAGTATCTGCTACTTTAATAGTCAGGGTCAACTGTGAGGACGCCCTCACTCTAACCCTTGAGCTCCTCCCACAGGTTTCGTGTTTCTGACCTTGTTGCTGTCGGCCATGCTGTAGGGGCGCGGGCGGAAGGTGCTGACCCTCTGGGGAGGAAGGGAGCGTTCCTCCTCCGACTCAGGGGTGAGGGCTGGGAGACCCGGAGACCCTAGTTTGTCAAGTTGCCCGGTACTGGTGCTGTTAGCTCTAGATAAGAAGAGCGAGCTACAGGGAAGGTCACAGACAGAGAGGAAGGAATACACAGTGGAAAAAAGATAAAGGAGACACAATGAGAGTAGGCAAATGTTGGTTTTTGTGTGAATCTATCAACAACTTTGTTGCTGTTGGAAAAAAGAGTAAGTTGAGAGAGGGTGGTGGGGATACTGAAGGCAGACAGGATGATTATGATGGCATGAAATGTGTATTTAGTGACTGAGAATACATGGATGGGAAAGTGGAGAGAGTCATAAAGGATTCAGCCTGAAAATGACTCCATCAAGTGTGAATCACCCAAAAAAAACTATGGAAGCATCATCACTAATGTCAGAGCTGTTAGCCTTCAGACCAACAGATTTCAGCAGTTGTTATTTGTTCACTTACCTCTCGAGAAGATCCATCTTGGTATGATGTGGCTGAGTGTAAGAGAAAGGAAACCAGCCTTTCCTGTGAAAAAACATTTCACCGGTTGAATCAATAAAGTTGACATTTAAAGACGCAAGAAATGTCAGAGACTGTGTGAAGAAAACTTAGTAAAGTAAGGGCATAATTTGGTACCAGAGAGAAGTTTTCTTTAATGTAGTATCGAAAAAGGAGCACGACGTTACTGGGAGCGATGTTGTAGAAAAGGCCACAGAAGACAGGACTGTTCATTTGCTCCGTTATTGAATGTCCTTTTAGTCACATTTACAATGTAGGCATGTGTAAAAATATTACTGTATAAGTATTCTATAAGAAAAAAGCAACGTTGTTTTCATTTGCCTTTTTATTCAAGTTAACAACAAAGCGAGATTAACATTTTCGTGAGCTATGTTGAGCGTAAAGTGAGAGTTTTCTGTGTCTTCAAAGGGGCTCTCATTTCACCTGATGAAATCACCATGGTAACTTATTTCTACAGTAAAGTTATAGCAGTGCAAATGGGAGCATGCATGCATTCATTTGGTGATGCAGAAATGTTGCTGTACTTTATTCTAATCTACTGCCAAGTCTCCTTTATACTGCTAGAATTGCACCTACTAGAACACAGAACCCAAAGTAAGGACACCCATTTAAATTATTTGCACTTTAATCTCATTGGGATCTTCCTGGCTAAGTAAAGGTTTATATATATCATAAGTTACCATTACATAAAGGAGACATGTAAATCGCTTTAGTTTGTCAGAGATCAAAAACCTCTTTTTCAACTTTTAATTAGTATAAACGTATCCATTTTAAGGTGTTAACTCATGTTAGAAATGAACAACAGCAATGAGACCGCACTGTGTAGTAAAATAATTAACTCGAATTAAAATGTTTATTTTACCGACTGTGCAATAAATCCCAGGATTAACATTTTTTTGCAACATTAATTTTTTGTCCTATTTGCAACAGTGTTGCATTAAACTCTTATATTTTTTCGTTTTTTTATAGATTATATCACCATTTTATCATCATCAGCTGATACCGACTGGAGTAGGGGGCGCTCATAGGGATCATTTTGTGAGAATGTGAGCACACTCAGAGCCTGAAGCAGAAGGCCTAACTCAAGATAAAAGACTGATAACCACCTGTTATCTACATCTGGTAAATTAGGTTTTGTCAAGCCAGCTAACCTATAACACTTTCCTCTTTGATTTTATTGCTACCGTAAAACTCTGTTCATTATATTTCTCGTTCTACATGAAATTGATTCTTTGTTTTAAATGCTAAATATACATTTTTAACATCAAAGAATCCAATGGTGCCAGCACTTGCATGCAACGATGGGCACTAGGGCTGGCAGAGCCTGTGTGGTCATTGGTTGCTTAATTAACCCATTTAGTTTTTTTCAACCACCGAAAGGTTTGGTCATTTCCAAATTTAGCAGCTCTAATTCTGATTGGGAGACTAAATGAACAAAGTAAACATGGTGTGCTTGCTTTGTTTTATTTACAGAAACACAAGCTACCAGCTGGAGACAGTTTATAAATCCTTGTCTGACCTTATTTAATGCAGTCTTATTTTTTATTTTGAGCACAATAGTGACATTAAATGTTTTAAGGCCCCCTCAAAATATGAATCAGGATGAAAATATGGATAAACCATACCGTCCCGTTCGTTCATTTTGACCGTAGTGCCACCCATCTCTGGGCTCAGAGATGAGCAGAGCGATATTGTCACCAGGCAGGAAGTGCAGTAAGCATGCTCCTCCCACTGTGGTTCCTCCACTGCCATCTGATGTTCCAGGTGTGTGAGAAAACATGGCTTCCACACGTGTAGGTCCAGATAAAGGCATCATCCTGGGAAGACTCGAGCCTAGGTGGAGGAATAAAATAAGAAATGAGGAGTAAGTGTCGGGGAAGAAGACATCCAAAAAAACAGCAGGTGAGCCAGATCATATCTCACCCTGAAAGCCTCCCAGCCTCATTTCACTGACAGGTCTCCTTGGCAGTGGAAGTGTTGCAGTGGCGCTCATCTCTGAGGTCTTCAGCAGCCACGGATTATGTGACGTAGATAAAGTGCTGCTCCCTCCTGGTTCCACCTGCTGGTGCAGCAGCTGCACTGGAGTCATGGCCCTAGAGAGTGGAGCGCTGTGGGGCAGAGGAGGGCTGTGAGGTGCACTGTGGGGGATGGGGAGGGTCATGCCCTGCGAGGAGCTACTGGCCGGGGAGATCTGGCTGAGCGACATCACGGTGGAGGGGATGAGGCTCGGGGACAGGTTAGATGTGTTTGCGGCGAGGAGAAGCGAGGTCTGCTGGGCTGAGCTACTGGATGTGGTGGTGGGAGTAGATGGAGCCGGGCTGGCGCTGCCACTGGTGCTGCTGTCAGGGAGCGGGCTGGCTGAAGCACTGACAGGTGTGCTGCTGTGCTGAGGAGATGCTCCCTGCGATGAACCTCCAGCAGCTCCTCTGGTGGAGGGAGCAGAGAGGAATGTCTGGGTAGAGCCCTTAGGAGGACAGGTGTCACTCTGGGTGGAGGAGGGGAGCGAGCGCTGTTGCTGGGAGCGACTAGAGTCTCCGTTTAACAGAGGAGGGACTTCTTGAACAGAGAGCCTCTGAAAATCAAGAACAGATCACAGTAACTACCAGACAATACAGGCCATTGTTAAAATTCTGATGTCCTGAATGACTTATTAAACTGTGAGCTGCCAAATATCCTAAGCTCTTCAACTTAGTTTGTAAGTGATGACAAACAAAACCCGATGCAGCACCATGCAGGATGTTTCAATCCCTCACAGTGACTTCTTTTAATTTGTCTTTTTCAAAATTAGCTTAAAAAATGTTAGCACCAAAATCCCTTGAGTTAAGTTGAGAGGAATGATCACATGATTGTCGTGCAGACCCCCACAGATTCACAGAGAAACTTTTTCCATTACAAGTGAAAAACTGGATTCTTCTGGGTCCAAAAGGAAGAGTTAAATCTGCTCTTTGTAATGTTCAGAGAAAAAAAGGATGAGGACAGAAGCCTCTACATACGCAGAGGTGCTGATAACAGTTTCTCTGTAGCTGATACCGCTGCTGTTTGATGATGTCTGAGGCAACTCTAAAAACCTTCTGGGTGTTCAGAAGCAGAATGAGTCCATCGTCCCATCATCAGTAGTCACATCATCACAAACACCAGTGACACAGTTTAACAGTGTAACCAGTGGTTTGCAGCGTGTTATAAACCCTCTGGACTTCCATTTGTGAAGGCTCGATTGCTGACAATGACGGGCCCATCTCCTTGAGAGTGTTATTGACTTAGCTAAAGTTGTAAAAGGCTTTTTCCTATTGTCCAGAAACTTACAGACCTAAGTGTAATGAGCTAACAAAGAAGATCCTCACAACAAAACCTTACATGTCTAATATTATAAGGGCAGAGGATGATTTTTAGCCACAGTAAGGTCTGCATAAACTGGGTTGTTGGGCGTGACTTTGGATTTAACACACACTTGTACTAAAACATGATCTGACCTGCTCGGGCTGAGCGGTGCCAAGCTTGGTGTGACGAAGGACCTCAGCTATCCCAGCAGCCGCTGGGCTTTGAGGCGCAGTGTGGCGCAGCAGGTTCAGAGCACGCTCCGGGAGCTTTGTTGGCTGAGAGCACGACTGCTGCCAAGATGACAGTTTCTGGGATAAAAGCTCTCTCACCTGGATTACATTCAACAGCAGAAAAACAAAGGATAAGACATTTATAACACTAATCTTACTGCATTTATTTTTACTGCAAACTAATCTCTTTATCAACTCTTGCCTTTCAGCTTCTTCAGAAACGAGATATACAGTTTCATCATCAAATCATTTCTGGAACAACGCGCCTGCTCAGTTAACAAGACTGAGCACCAGTACATGTTCTTGGATCTGGTGAATATTTGCAGCATGATTTGTTGTTTATTTCAATGACAGAAATTATCTGCTGACTTAAGATGTATAGCAGCGAGAAAGAAGCTCTATCACACTGATCAAACACACACACGGCTGTCAGGAGTAAATTGTTAGTTTTCACTGGATTCGATGAAAGGAAACATTCACAAACTTAACACGTGCGAGCTTATCACCTTGGAGTGGTAGTTAATGAGCAGTTTGGTGACACAGCACTGTCTGTCCACCAGGAAGCAGTAGCGTCTCCTCTCCTCGGTGAGAGCGGACTTGTAACCTGAGGCCACCAGCGTGTCCAGCTCGCCTTGGCGACGGCTCATCAGCTCCACGAACTGAAGGAAAAGCCCAAAATTTCAAACCTGCAAAGCTGAACATTCGTTAATGCACGCGCACACCTGCATTTATCGTTGCTCACACGGCGCTCAAAGATAATGTGACCTTTAATACACTGTGTAAAGATGAGAATAACAAAGAGCCCGAAGGAGTACCTTACATCACATCCTGTCTGTTGCCCAGTGATAACAAAATGCAAGTGATAAAACAGCCTCCTTGGCTCAGTGACCTTTCCTTCTTATGTATTTTTGGTCTTTCATTTTCGTAATTCTCCAAATCTGCTGACCCTCTTATATCACTGATATTTTCTTTCCTTCCTGCTTGTTTTTCTGACAAATCAGCTGAACCAGATTGTTCTTTAATCTTATTCACGCTGGCCTAGTTGTCACACAAATGCACACACAGCTCTCCTTTTTAATCTGCTGTAATGCTGACTGAGATGTTTAGAGGAAGGATTTCTGAAATGAAAGAGGCCAAAGTGTTTTTCGTGCTCTTTTTTTAACATTACTGAAGATGATGAGATGTTAAACCTCTGTTACCTGCATCTCTCTGTCACCGTATTTGTTGGGGTGACGGCTGCCTTGGCTCTTCCTGCGGAGTTTCTTCAGCTGGGACTGACAGCGCTCGATTGACTCGGTTTTCGACCGTCGCTCGCTCTGATACTTTTTGAGGGTGGCCTGAGAGGAAAGTCAAGGATTTGATCAAAATTGCATTTTATATTTAAGTAGAGATTTAACAAAACCCATTCATTCATTTTACTTTATTTTATCAAGATTTCTGGCATCTTTGTTGCAACATGTAACGTTTTCTTTCTTTACTTTCTATGTCAATCAAAGGCAAATAAAGAATAAAATCACACATATCTTAAAAGTAGAATAAATGCACTTTAGTTAATTACCTAAGTTAGTCACTTTTAATAGTAATATAATGTATACTGTAGTCGGTGTGTGGACTTACCGTGAGGTATTTGATGTCCAGCTCCAGCTTCTGCTCCAACTGGGCGAGCAGCTCGGAGTGAAACAGCTTTAACTGTTAGTGACATAAGTAAATGAGTCTTGTCAAACATTTAAAGTTCACTGATATATCAGAATGTCTGTCACATTTCCCTGCAGTGGAGAGCTCGCGACTGATACCCTCTGAATCAGAGAGCAACTTTAATATATTTAATAAAGCCACAGAACAAGTTTAATCTTCATCATTAAATTACAGACCCTCAAAGTATATGGGTTTCTAATTTTTTTATTCATGTTATTTTTACCTGCATTTTTCATCCCTTATAACTCCATATGTTCATGAAAGGGACACTTTTGAAAAACCACCAACACCCATGACAAAAGCCAAAATCTTGGTTTTAGACATTGAGTTTTTATATCTTTTATATCTAACTTATCCTAGTTTCCTGTAGAGCAGGTATCCCAAACGCCTTTAATATTGTGGGCCGGACCAGTGCAACTCCCCTTTCTGTCAGTGTAAAAGAAGTTTGATTACACACTTAATCCCTGAAATACATTAAGCTAAGAAAAAAAGTACGATTTCAACAGAGAGTCTAAGATTCATTTCTATATGATAAAGAAATGCTGCTGTAGTAACAAAAAAAGGTCAGCATGACTCTTTAAGAGCAAAATGTGCAGAATACAATGTGCACTTTTTTTTTTTAAACTGCTGACTTTTCTGTTACTTAAATGTTTATTTACTACTTATTTTCTTCTGGGTAGCATGAATGGCCATGAGGGAGGTCTTTATCAGTACGAAAAGCTGTAACAAAATACAATTAAAAGTCTAAAATCTGTGTCTGATCCTTCTGATCTTTCAAAGCTGTCCAAAGCCGTTGGAGTCTTTGCCGGGCTGACTTTGTTCCCCGGACCTTATGTTTGACACCCCTGTGTACAGCAACAAGCACTCATGCCCTGGATGTTTTCATCTGCTTTTTAAAAAAAAATACTTTTTTTTTTAGATCTTTTACTATAGAAAGGTTTCATGGGTCATATAAAATATGAGTGAGGTGACTGGTCAAAAAACACATTTATTTACCTACATTTTAATACCAGGCTCGTCTTTTTTTTGTCTGTGTACATATTTAGTAATATAGTCATGATTTAATATTTTCCAATAGCTCACACCTTTGACATGGAGAAACAAAACCGTTGTTCACGTGATACCTTGGACCAGGGGTGGGCAATTAATTTTCCCCAGGGGCCACATGAGGAAATTTGACTGTTGTGGAGGGCTGCACCAATTAGCTGAACTCAAGCTTAATATTAGCTTTATCTGTTTATAAGCTTACTGCACACACCAGGGCCTGGATCACATATGGCTCTTGCATGGCTTCATTAAGTATAATAAAGTTCTTTTACATTAAAAAATCAGCTGATTCTCAGAGGATCTTTCTCAGATATGATTCTGTTCATACGGACAAACCTGGCAGCAGATTTATTAAAGCAAAGCCTGCCAAGAATGAGATTTTAGACAAGCTGTTTTTTTCACTTTCTGGACCCTTATTTATGTTTGATTCACTTCAAACACACAATTTTTAAAAGCTTGTTATAAATGAAACACTTGCCTATCAAGGCATCATTATTTGAGCATGCTGATGGCCTCTTACCACATCTTCCAGCTGCACCTGAATCTGTCTGTGGACCTCGGCCATCTGAAACAGGGTGTCTCCTGTGAGGAGCAGCACAGCAGTGAAAGCAACATGTTACTTAAACAGAAAAACACTTTGCTGGATTTATTTGTGTCACCTTTACCCTCTGCAGCAGTATCCATGCGCTTATAATAGCCCCTCACAGTATAAACATGTATAAATATGCACAACAACCCCAACAAAGCAGAGAAATGTGCTGAAAGTCGCTGCTTCTGATTCACAGTGGCGGTCAGCTGTGAGTGCTTCCGTCGGTCACACAGTGCTGTAATATGTGGTGGCTGGCATCTCGCCCTCCGACACTCCTGCCTGCCTCCCCCGCTGCTTTCAGCATTACAATGAGATCATGTGGTGTTGTTAATCTCCCAACAATGGCTCTACTCTCTCCCCGTCCCTCTGTTCTCTGCCTTTCTCTCTCTTTACATTTCCTCATCCCCTCTTGTCTTCATCTCCTCTCTGACCAGCACATGTGGTCGACTCACAGACTATTTCCCACTTCTCACCAGCTGCCACATTAACTCTATGAATTCTATTAGCTCTAAAGCCAATTCAATTCAAACCCTTGCCTCTCTGCCACTCTACGCCCACTCACCGAGCTCCTTGGAGCCTTGGCTGTCGCTCGCCAGCTCTCCGAGTTTCACAAGAGCATCGAAGTATCCTTTGGCAGCTATGGTCACTCCTGAGGAAGTGAAAAAATGATTACATATGGAGCTGCGAGGATAAATCAAAGTTCAGCAGGACCTGAGTCACTGTGTCCTCACCAACCTGTCAGAGCTTTCTCATAGTGTTTCCCCATGGTCACAAAGTTCTTCAGACTGGGGTTGAAATGGTCCAGAATCCCCTGTTGGCAACAGTGCATGTAAATTCATAAAGTGCTTCCACATTTCTGATTATCACACAGTGTGTGTGGAGTCACTATTAGGATGAGCCGGACAGACATGGGATTTTTACCTTGTAGACATTTTCAGTCATCTTGTTGACCTCTTCGGTTCGAGACATCTTTTTCTTCTCTTGTGTGTCCGCTTTCGCCGTGTGTGATCGTGGTGTGATTTTGACCCGCTGCTCACGCCTCTAAGCTTCACACAAGATCCCGATATCCTAAAAAAAAAAAAGCAGATAAAGATAAATACACTTATATTTCATCACAATCGCAAACAAAACCAGGAGCTTTTACCTTTACCTGCAAAGGGGAGACGTTAAAGACTTTTGTCTGATTATGCCAAACCAGTATTTACTTCTTTTCTTTGTCCTAATTGATACTAAGCTTAAGATATTTGGGTTTGGGGGCTGATAATTAGAGAAAAATGTTAATTTAAAGACTCCACACTAGCTTATTTTCACATAGAAATCAGTGGTTAGCTTCAGATGCATTCACACTACTGGAAACACAGTGCCTGGTTTTTGGTGGATGAGCAGCCTGTGAGGGTGCAGGACGCTGCACTCCTGCTGTTCAGACCCTCTTTGCAGTTAAAGTCTGGCAGGTTAAAGACCATAAAAGTTCAGGCCTGAAGTGCAAATCCAGGTCAGCTCGTTTTCCTTACACAGATTTTAATGCCTCCATAAAATCTTGAATTCCTGTGTCATGTTTAGTTAAGCTCACATTCTTCATTCTGATTTTTCAGTTAAAAGACATAAAGTTAAAGAACTTTTACTTTTAAAAAGGCTTGAAAATGAACAACAACACATCCACATTGTGTTCCCCCATGTTTACTAGAATATTCAGGCTTTTTCATAACTGAGCAGCCCGACTTTATAGGCAAACCACTCAGAGATGGACCTGTACCGATGTTTGGCCTGTACCTACATTTAACAGACAAAGAATACAGCAGTAACTTTTTAAGTCTTTAAGTTCTTCATCACACTAAATTAGAGCATCTGGCCAGTGCAAAATTGATGTGACACAAAAGATAAACTTCAGCCACTGACATCAGTAAAGGTCAACTTATTTCCAGATAGGCTGATTGTATTCTAAAAAGCTGATATAAGCCGATACCCATCGAATTAAATGGTGAACTCACTGAAGCCAATAAGTGTTATTATACGAGATTTGGAGAAGCTCCAGAACATGAAGCATAAAATCCCAAAACTTCACAGTAAAGGGAAGTCTTGTATTTAAGCGTTTGGTGCTATTTGGACTAAAAGTGTGTGATTTAAGTGAGCAAGCAGACTTTTAAGGCCACTGTACCACGGCAACAAGCGTGGAGGATCATCTTGGGTTTCGTCTGAGGGAAGCGGTGTTATTTCCACATGGGTCCCGCCTGTGCTCCAGCTGCCAGTTTCTACATTATCGCTTCACAGCATTACAGCCCAAATATTTCTCCTAGATTTGCACTCAGGACCAGTTACAGCAGTTCAGATAAGAACAATGGGCTCCTCCAGTCTGAGTCACAGGTGTCAGAGCTCTGAACAAACACGCGACAACAGTGTTTCCTTGGCAGAGAGGAGCACTAACGGAGGGGGGATTTCTCAGGGGGCTCAAAAGATTTCCAGTCTGGATTTGGTGGCAAAAGACTCACTCCACTTCTTTTTTCCTATGCAGCCCCTCTTTGTTTTCACGATGTGATTACAGAGAAAACGTTGACCCAGATCAACTAATAGTGTATGACACAAAGAAAACATATCCAGGCTCTTGCTCATTAGGGCCACCCGGGTGTAGTCTGTAATTTCACAGGCTAGTTGGGGGGTGGTGGTGATAGTGTGTTGTTGTGCAGGAGAAAGACAGAGAGATGGGAACTTGCTTTCTTTTGCCTTTTCTAATTTAGTTTGCACATTCTTCTTCAGAAGCATTTCATGTGCATGTTGTAGCATGGTGAGTTTTAGTTCCAACAAATAAAGTGCTGTTTGTCTCAGGATGCAACAGGAAAAGTCTGCAGGTGGTTGGGGAACTGATACAGAAGGTGCATTCATGTGGTTTAGCCTCTTTAAATTCCTTTGGACGCAAACACTTAAAGCAGCAAATAAATAAATAAAGCGGTGTAGTCAATCACCATCAGTTTCCCTGAAGTCATTAATAAAAGGAAAAAAACAACTTATTTTAAAATTTGGTGGGTTTAGGACAAAATTGAGCATTAAGAAGTTTTGATTGGTATTTTATAACATTTTATAGTTACAAACCTCATGTCATCACCAAAACTTCAGGAATGAACTCAGTTTAGTTTGTTTTTAGGGTGAAACGCTGGAAGACGGTCATGCATTTATGCCCTGAGATTTCTCTTAACAGCAGTTAATGCCGCAGCTTAAGCGGCACTCCATACTCCAGTGCCACATTAACCTTTTTCTTCCACACCATCTCCTCTCATTTCAACAGCCACATCAAAGGCAGGAGCCTTTTGAATCAGTAAAGCACAGGCAGATTCCCATAATTGCAAAGAGAAATTTATACAAACTGTGTTTAAACTACAAATTTGAACAAATCGGTTGCACAGTGGAGTTCCCCCCCCCCCCTCCCAGAGTTTAACAAAAGCACTTTGTTGCCAGTACCAGTAACAGTAACAGCTACCTGTTGATCTCTCAGCTTCATCTGTGTAACAGTAACAAATAATTCAGCTACTTAAATTAAAAAAAAGTTACATACCTTTTCTGGGCTCATTGTTGGAAACGATAAAGGCTTCCTCCGCGTCTTTGAGTGTTTAATGAACAGTTTTACACCCCCTCTTTTCTTCCTATTAGGCTACTTTCCCTCTCCGTTAGTTAGTGGGGGGTTGTTTCATCCAGCAGAGCACTAAATCTCAGCTCCCCTCCACCCCTTTTCACATGCCCCTCTCTCTTGTTGCCTCCCTGTCTCTCTCTCTCTCTCTCTCTCTCACACACACACACACACAGTTTCCCACTCTCCCCTCTCTGCCTCCCTTTACTCCCAGGAATCAGGGTCAGATATTCAGTGCCGTTCAGTACCTTTCCTCATTACTGAGCCGATTACAGACATGCCTTCACGCACGCAAAAACCGTCCAGAAACCCACCGCCAGTACACCCAGCTCCCTGCCGTTGGAAACCAGAGTCAGCCTCCCATTCTGTATCAGCCTCTCTCTGTCTCACTCTCTCACTGGGGAAGAATAACAATGAGCTAACGGGACCTCGGCTGAATAGCAGCAGGAGGAGAATAATGACTTGAACTTTTTGAGCCAAAGACAGAGCAGCACAGGCAGGCCCTATCACCGGCCTGCATGCACCCGGCCCATCACACATTCCTGCTCCCCATTCTCAGAGGGAGGAAGAGAAGAGGAGGAGGAGGCCCGGCATGGACACAGCAGGCCTTTCATTTACTGCAACAAACTGAACAAAAGCTTAAGGGTTAATATAAGAAGTGAAAGTGCTGCATAGCATTTAAAAAATGGTGTAAGAGAGTTTAAGGTGAGTGACTTCTGCAGAGAAGTAAAATCTTACAGTACAGCACTTACAGAGGACTTTAAAAATAATGGGCCCCAATAAAACCCATCAGACACTGCTAAAAGAAATCTGACGTGTTTGTAATGTAATGCTTTTCATGCATTTTTTACAAATTCTTCTCATTTAATTTACTTAGTGTAAATGTTATTTTCTGACATAATTGTGATAAATTAATACGCTGTTCAAATAAACAAAGGGAACACAAAATCAGAAACTATGGTGAATCCGTTTCACCTGCTTTGGTTCAAATCCAACTGATAACAGTCGAACTGGAGAAGCGACAACAAGACAACAAAAACTGTCGCTGGTGTCCATGTCACTGCTGGTAGGGTGAGTCAGTACCTGCAGACTGTTCAGGTTGGACAGGTAAGCCAGCTCCTGCAGCATTGCGCATCCGTAAGTTTTCCCGTGTCCCTCTGCACACTCTCAAGAATAAGGATGAGATACAAGAAGATGTTGCTTGAGTAGAGCTGGACATGGCCGTAGAAGGGCGTTAAACCAGCAGCAGGAGTGAGTGGAGGAACAGAGCCCTACAAAGTGACCTCCAGCTACATACTTTCACAGGGTTCTGTTAAAAACAGACTCCATGACGGGACCTGTGCTCACAGCCCACTCAAAGCTTGATTGGCATTTGCCAGAAAACACCAGAACTGGCAGGAACTCACACTGTGCTCTCTAAACAGAGAAAGCAGGTTCATACTGAGCACATGCGACAGATAGCACAGGGACTCTAGGCTTAACCTAACTGGGCAGATTGATTCCCTGAAGTCTGACAAACTTTGTGTTATATACCTATGATCAAATATTCCCTTAATTTTTTTTGAGCAGCATATAAAATTTAGGCGGCCAATACTGGAACAGCTTTTAAAACACACAACAAATTGAATCAAACTGTGTAATTTGATTCCCAAACCTCCAAACTCACCATCTGATAAATTTGCCTAAATAACAAAGACATGAAAAACATGCTTTAGTTCCACACTTTGACATCAAATGAAAATATTGTAGCACTCCTGTTTATCTGATAGGTGTTGAGATAACATTATACTTACTGACAAGTGTCAGCACAACGATAATTGTGATGTTTAAAAAAGAAACACACATATGATAATTCCATGTGATTTTTCTTTTTGTTTCCATTTATGGTTGCAAACTATCCGCCTCTCTACTCTCATACTGCCAGATTAATGGTTTTGCCAGCCATTAAATGATGTACAAAAAAGTATGAAATTAACTTAAGTACTCTCACTTTTGATTAAATAAACTTTTATTAACTGTTTGAACGTTTTTTCTTGAGTTAAGCTGTGAATGTTTTATAAAGTCGTGCTGGTGTAAAGATGAAAATGATACCTACCCCAGATCAGTTTGCACTGAACCATTTCCCTTTTATATGGAAGTATCAGACAGAGTGTAATGAATGTTAATCCACATCAGTTTTAATCACTTTTTGATTATGCTTTAAATTTTATACACATTTTTCTGAAACCACTGAAAATGTTTCTTCATGCAATAAGCTGCTTGTCTTTTGAAAACAAGCAGGGAGGAAAAAAAAGCTTTTTATTTGGAATGATTATTGGAAAAGTTTACGTTCACAAGCATTTAAAATTGACTTTGTATGTGTATCTGTCAGTGTGATTTGTGGTTAAAAGAAATTACAGTGCACCATCAACGGTAGCGGACTTCAAGCAGACTTCAAACTTCAGGAATGAACATGAAAAGCTGGAGCTTTTCATGTTCATGAGTATAATTAAGCCCCAAGAAACGAGCAACACTTCATGCTCATGGAGCAGACACTTGTCAATCAAAAAGGAGTGATCTATTTATTGTTCTTCTAATTCTAATCAGGTCCCTAATTTACAAAATAAACATCTTATTTAGTAATTCCTGAAATTAACGACTGAGACCATACACTCACCGGGAAAGTGTTTACTGAGGTCATTTCTTTCCAAAATTTCTTTATATTCTGACTTTTCTTTATTACCAGAAAAGTCGAACCCTGCTGGCCATTAGAAAGAATGCAGGTGTTTCACCTTGGCTTCAGTTTCCAGGCCCAGTTCACAAAAAGTTTCAGAAGCAGTTCATGCATACGTTCATGCCTAAGCTGCTTTAATTCCTGTTGACCACAAGAGGGCAGACGAGCTCCTGACATGTAGCTATCAATGAGCTAAACAGTTAACATTTAAGCAAAGTACAGCACTTACATCTCCAGCTGGCAACCAGCCATGTTGATGAGTGTAGGTAAAATACACATTCTGCTCTTGGCTGTTTAGTATGAAAAACACTGTTTATGTCACCTGAAGCAGTGAGACTTCTTTACTTTCTTTAAAGTTCACTTAAAACCCCTTCAACATAACACATACGGTGTTTTGTTTTTAACTGATATAAAGAAATTAAATATAAAGGAAGTTCGAGTGTCTAATGTAAAGCATCTTGAGTTGCAGTTGCAGGATTTCCCCGGGAGGTGGCGATGCTTCCTCTGCATGCATGCAGGCAGTGCACGCTGCACACAGGTATACTCACTATGATGGAAAAACAGACTTTAGCAGGCAGGCAGGAAGTCAAAAACACCCGTTTATACATCTGTTTAGTTTAGTAGATTTCTAAAGATTTTCTTTAGCAATATAATTCAGTCAGTGTTGAATGAAGCCATAATTCGGCATGTTCAATAGTCAACAAATCTTTTCTGCTGTTTTCACTGACCAGACCTACAGCTCGGCTCTAGCTGCATCTGAAACAGGCACACAATCAAACAGATACAATCAAAGTCAAACCCGGCTGTGTGTGTGTGTGTGTGTGTGTGTGTGTGTGTGTGTGTGTGTGTGTGTGTGTGTGTGTGTGTGTGTGTGTGTGTGTGTGTTGCACCACCGTATCTGTCCTCTTCCTAGTTAAAAAAAAGAATAAATCTTTTGTTTTATTCTTGCATATGTGTCACACTTACTAATTTTAAATACTAAAGATAAACTGAATCAAAGCAAGTTTTCCATCCAGTTTTTAAACGATGATGTTATTTATTAAGGCGAAAAAAGGCAAAGGGCAGTTCTTTGGATGCTGGGTTATTTTGTCACCTCCTGGATGAGTCGTTGATGCCCTCTCAGAGTCATTTTGGTAATGTACAACCCCATCCCGCCCAAATATATGAAATCATCATTCAAAAACTGTATTTTAAATTTACTCAGGTTAGCCTTGTCTAATATGACAAAACAAAACAGAAACAATGAACAAACTAATCAGGAAGGGCAAATACTTTTTCACAGCACTCTACATCTTTACTCTGTAGCACGCTGCCTCAGAGCATCTCTGCTCAGAACACCAGACATCACCTCTTGCCCTCATCAGAGGAACCTTCAGTTCTTTACTCACAGCAGAGGAGCATGCTCTGTGCTGTTCTGGGTCACATGGCTGAGGTCGAGGGAAAACACTGGAGCGTTTGTGGTCTTGTGTCCTTGGACCTGAGCCTTAAAGCTGTTTGTGTTTGCTCACTTCCTCGGAGCCTAATTCACACACGCTAAGGAGATTGACAGACTCGTACTGACCTATTAAACAATAAAGATGAGTCACACACAGCGCTCCCATTTAAATTCATGCCGTCACACAGAGCTTCATTAAAACACATCGTCAGGACAGGCGGGCGAGCTGTTCATTGTTCTGGGCTTGTAATCACATATTCAGGGATAAAACTGTACTTTCAGGGCAATTAAATTCTTTCACAAACATAACACTTGAGACACAAACTTTTCCACAAGGAAACTGATGCCATGAAGCCATTTGAAAGAGACATCATTAAAGTTCAAAATGAGGATAAAGGTAAAATCAAAATGAAGAAGGATTTTAGCATTTTGAGATGATTTAAGGAAGGATTAAAACAAGTTTGGTAAAGTATGATGTCTCTGGATAAAATAATGTGATACAGAATAACTTGAGACTCAATGTCTAAACTTTTTAAATATATATATTAGAGATGGCACGATACCACTTTTTTATGTCCAATACCGATACCGATATCATAAATTTGGATATCGGCCGATACCGATATGAATCCGATATAGTGTTTTTTAATCAATAAAACTGTTTTTTAAATATCTTGCTGCATTTTGTATAAGTTCATACTCAAGTTTAAATAAACAGCAGCACTAAAGCTATTCTGTTGTACCTCTATGTAAAAAATGCACTGCACCCAAAATATTTCATAGTTCAGCAATACTGATCAATCTAATAAACGTAAACCTACTCAATCCTTCCTGTTCTGGTATTTTAAAGAGTACTTAGCAGAAATATTAAGCAACCTAACTAATAGGGTTGCAAACTCCCAGAAAAAAAAAAGGGAACCACCCCCCCCCCACCCTCCACCTCATGATGCTTAATCGATGTAATCAACTTTAATTTGATGCAGTGTGGAAAAAAAATGCACAGAAATAAATTATTTTTCAAGAATAATTAAATATATTCAACATCTTTCTTCTACAGATTTGCAGACTGCACAGATGGTATCTTCCTAAAGGAAAAAGTACTAGCTTACTAGGGTATATTACACTTAATAGTTACTATATACAGTAATGGACTTCTATATATTTTACATAAGATTAAAACTTTGGGTGTAAGATTCAGATAATAATTTAATAAAAGCTCGACATTTTAAATGAGAATAAGAAAGAAAAGTATGTCTTTGTGCCCCCTTTTCCCTGTTCATGCCCTATCGGCCCCCCTGGCTAAACTTTGCTAGATCCGCCCCTGCACAGTTACCAGCCGTCAGCTACGTAGAAAAAGATCCTGGTGTAGAAAGTAATATTAAATAAATTCTAACAACAGCTTATCAAGCTTAAACGTGCTGCTGTTGTTCAGCTGCTGGTTTCCTCTTTCTGGTGCAAAGTGGGCCAAAAATAAAGAAGAGAGACGGAGTCGCGACAGAAAAGCCGATCAGCTGATCATTAATCAGTTTCACGATTGAAGTAGCAGCAGGAGAGGGAGGGAGAGAGAAGAGGCACTTGCTCCATATATCGGTTGTTAAGCTTAACGTGGGAATGCTTTACTAACATTCAGAGATGAACTTGCACACTTGCTTTACTTCTCGCACACTTGCTTTACTTCTCTCTGGGATAACTTCCTCAGAGATGAAATGCTGGTTTGGTAGTGAGGCTACAAATACACACAGCTGCTCTATCACGTGACACACACTGCTCCAACGTGCTACGGTTGTGAGGTGCTTGATATTTAATGGATCGATTGCATTTTTTATTTCTCTCCGATATCTGATCCAGTAATTTACGTCAGTATCGGACCGGTACCAATTAATAATTAATTAATATCGGATCGGTCCATCTCTAATATATATCAACACTTCACCGAGTTCTTTTGATTCCTCAGAGGCATCCAATGGAAGACAAAACACTGCTCAGTAGACCATTTAATACTTTATTTCTCTTTCACATTACTTCTAGAAGGGAGATGCGTCCTGCATGACACTTTGCCATGGATCTGAAAATGGTGGTGTGCCCCTAACAGTTTTATTACAGAAGCTCTCTCATTCTAGTCTAAACAACAGTGTCTCAGTAACTTTCCACTAGAGGTGGTCCACTCTTATCTACTTTTTCCCAGGCAAGCGTGAGCGAGAGTCTACAGCTTTCTACTCCCCAAGGACACATGGTCCAATGCCTTTATTTTTCAGTTGAGCATCTTGGCTGTCACCATCTTGATGTTTTTAACCCAGACATGAGGAACGAGAGGGGGGAGTGAGCATGAAACAGAGGAACGCTCCATGCAAACAGACAGTCTACATACTTCAAAAACATCCATCCATCCCTGCTTAGCTGTGCTGACCTCCCTCGCCCCAGTGACCTCCTTCAGCTCATATGGGGAGACACCAGGGTGCTCCCAAGCCAGCAGCTAGACAACCTCTTCTCAATGTGTCTTCCACCTCGCATAGGTATTCCAAAGTGCATCCAGGAGGCATCCTGGTCACATGCTTGAACCTCCTTAACCGCCTTCTGTCAATGTGGAGGCCCACTTCACTCCTAGGCCCTCCTGAAATAATCAAGTTCCTTACTCCATCTCTAAGACTCATAATTGAGTAACAGACTGCATAATGACTGAAATTAGCAAGCTTTTCATAAGGTTGGTGAAACTGCAGTCAGCTGAGACCAAAGAAGTTGAATCAGTGACAAAATGTTTCTCCCAGCGTCAACGCAACATTCAAATGAACAGAAGCATTTGAATGGGGTGTACCTAATAAATATCCAGTGTGTGTATGTAATATAAAGTCTGTAATAACAGGTTTGTTGGGGATTCTAAACTGGATGAACATGTGGGTATGGTTTGTTTTGGTTTAATGCTTCTCCATGAAGCTATCATCAACTATAGATAGATAGATAGATAGATAGATAGATAGATAGATAGATAGATAGATAGATAGATAGATAGATAGATAGATAGATAGATAGATAGATAGATAGATAGATAGATAGATAGATAGATAGATAGATAGATAGATAGATATTGTTATCCCTCCCTAGTATTTTAGATAAAAACTAAGCTCTTATGGTTGTTTTATTTTTGCTTGTGTTTGTGTTTGATACTAAACACAAACTCGACACATGCTTCGGTGTCTGAACCTGTTTGTGTAAGTTTACTGTAGGTGTCTGTCCTGTAATCAGCACTCTGGTTTCATTGTCTGCCTTTGACCTTAAAGCAGCCATCTGTCCTCCTGCCTCTGCCTCTCTGCCTCTTAGTCAGACGAGGAATTAATCAAGCCAATTACTCCCATGCTGAGATCTAGGTGAGCTGCGTGACGTGTGCTGGAGGAGGTGAGGCCAATGTTTGTGTACCGGCGGGTAGAATTTATACACTGGTTGGATTTTTTTTGTTTTGTTTTTTAATTCTTTGTATGATGTGTATGTGAGATCAGTGATTTTCTTTCTTTCTTTTTTACGGTCTCATCATGTGCATCAGTCAGAGGTTAAAGATAAGAAATGCGGAGAAAGAAAGATGCCAAAAAGACTGACAGGAAAAGAGGCGTGTCCTTCCAAGAAAAATACAACAAAGAGGAAGAAGGGGAGGAGAGGAGGAGAGTAAAGGGAGGTAGAGACAATAAAGGAGGGATAGAAAGACTTGAGCACTACTCTGGAGTAAATCCCCTCAATCTGATCAGTGTGTGAGGAAGGAACTAACTAACTCACAGCGTGGACGCACAAGCTTTAAGGTAAGAACGCCTGTGTTCATTTAACTAATGCCATGTATGTGCCATTGGACATATTTGAATTATATATGTTTGCTGTTTATGTGTCAGGCATTTCAGTGCAGTGTGATAGATGCAGCTGCATTTATATTTAATACAAGAGAGATGAAAATGAGTGCTGGCTTTGAATCATCTGGATTAAAAAGATAAAACACTACGATGGGTACACAACTTTAGTTTGTTATTGTTTTCAGTTTCTTATACCTCTGCTTCGCTAAACTTAACCGTCAGAAGCAATATGAATATTTTTGTTTATTAGAGTATTGCACAGTATTGTCTGGGTAATAAGTCAATTGTTGGACCTGCTGGGGAAGGTCTAAGATGCTTTTTCGTGAGCTGTGAGAAAAAAAAAAGAATAATTGTTCAGAAACAACAGTGATGTCACGCTGTTAAGTGAACCAAACAGATTTCCTTTATTTTTTTGTGCATTTAACTGAATAATTCACAAACAAAGAACCAGAATAATTAAAATTATTGAGGTTTTTGGCAACAATCCGAGTTGTTCAGCATATAATAGTTAATTTAAGCATCAAAATTGACATTAAATTTCTCTGTAACTGGCACTTAATAAATAGTTTGGATAATTATTGCTTAATCTTGCTTTTTAATGGGGATATTTTGCATATTTTGTGGCCAAAGTGTGCACTCTATGTATCAGGGTTAAAACCTCTTAACAAATTAAATAAGAGCTCAACGGCAGCGATGTTGATGCTGACATTGATCTTTTAATTCACTGGGATAATTATAATTTAATGTGCTTCTACAAAAAACGTGTGTATAAACTGAGACCGGCTCATTTTGCAGAATGAGCTGTTCTTTAATCACAGGTCAAACAGCAGTTGTCAGTTTTGGAGATTAATCACACGACTTAAATATCCAACTTAACCATATGTTGCTGGTTGGTGCACGACCCCGGTGTGCAAGCTCACTTATCTCGGGTTAAGTTAGCACAACAACTGTTTTCAATTAGGTTAATTGAGGGACCTGTGGGTGGTAATAACCTCTAAACGGCGGCGATTGGGTGTGACACGGTTCTGCGCTTCGACCATCTGTCCCTCCTCTAAGCCATGTAAATCGCAGCAGGAAAAACAGAGGCAGAAGATGTCAGGTGGAAAGGTTATAGGCTGGAAAACACCCACGTTAAAACCATTTAAAAATGAAGATTTAATCACCTCAGACTCCATCAGACACACACTCACTTTGTTTCATTATTGATAAAATACAGCGAACCATCAGCGCACAGTCATTGGAGAGGCTGGTCACTGCGAGCAACAGGTGGTCATAGAGGTTTAGCTGTCACGTCACGTGTGTGCCATTTCAAAATGCCGACCCCGTATAATGAAGGACACGTTAGAGCTACAGAGAGGTCAGCTTCCCTTTATGATACAGATCATGAAGGGGAAAAAATGCAGCCACATAGATTTAGATTAATATTAAAAATGTGCTCCTGCTTCACCGCTGGTCCTCTGTAGCTCCATCCAAATTCATCTAAAAACATCCGTATTAGCACTGGTGGGAGGGGTCAGGCCTCAGCGTGGTCATGCTGCAACTCTGGCTTGAACTAATCCTTGTTTGGACAGGTTCTGGTAGTTTTGGCACATGCCTCTGCCATGAAGGTTGCTGCCCAGACACACTAAAGCTAAGTGGGGGCACAAATGTCAGGCTGAGGTGTTTAACCTTCACATCCTGGTGAGAACTGAAGAACCTTTGTGTAAACTCACTGTCCCTTTGTTTGTTAAAGGAAGCTGACACAAGAAGAATAAAAAGCTAAAAAGAGACACTTTTATCTAAATCTGACAATATCCTAAAACTCAATTACTAATATATAAGGATTCTTCTGGACCTTTTAGCTTCATTTTACAATAAAAGAATCAATGGATTCTATTAAAAGAGCGTTAACTAAAATCCTTTGTTTTGTTTTGCAGGTTTCTTCTATTCTTCAGTGAGGAGAAGAGAGACCACAATCCACAAGAAAACAAACTCACACTCACATGCGACTGAGTTCCTCACAGCTGAGTTGATATTTTGGGGATGGAGATTTGTTGTTTTGCTCCCTGATGCATCCTTCACATCAGCAAAGAAGTCAGCACAACCTTTACTTCAGGTGGCATCACACATTTTGAAGCAAAGCCAAGCTTCTTTGTCTGTACAAACTCTGAATGGAGATGATGAGGAACTCGCCATCTGTGCAGCTGTTCCTTGCTCCCTTTGTCTTTTCTTTACTTTCATTCCTCCTCTGGCCGGCATGTGCCAGCTCAGGGTCTGACTATGACTTTGGAGCCCACCCACGCTTTGTGTGCACCCCTGTTCCCGTGGACGCAGACCCTTCCTGCTTCCCTACATCAGGTCCAAGCGTAGGTGCAGCGGGGCCCAGCGGACCAGGCCATCAAAGTGCACCTCCTGCTGGCTGGTGGGGCGCGAGCGAAGAGGCCAAAGCCACCATCCTCCACCTTAGGGAGAGCCTTGTCCAGCAGAAGGAGATCATCCTGGACCAAAGAGAGACGATTCGGGAGCTCACGGCCAAGCTCACTCTGTGCGAAGGCTTCGGACGGGATGCTTCACCCCACGACTCTTCACACCTGCATCACGCTGGGGCGGCCAGCCATCACTCATATGCTGACAATGGGCACTATAGCAACCAGCAGGGTCACCATGGAAACAGCAACCTCATACCAGACTCGCCACACTACCCCTCGGTGGGAGGGCAACGATTTGACGGAGGGCACAGTGGCAACAACCACGGGAAGGATAAACATGTGACACCAGGGGACGTCGCATCGTCGCCAGAGCAGATGGAGAGGATGCTACAGGCGCTGAAGGAGAGGCTGGACAACCTGCAGGTGAGCATGAGGGAGACAGAACTTTTAAAACTTTTTAAACTGTTGAAAGGAAGAAAGCCTGTATCTAAGCCGTTTAAGTAGATATAACTCAGCTGATGAGGTAGAGGGAAGCTTGTGACGTTCCCACATGTGATTTTCCTTTGTTTGGACATTGGTTGCATCACTGGAAGCCTTAAAGCGGTACACCCACTAAGTACTTTAGATAAAGGAGCAACTTAATCGCATAAAGCCACTCACACTCAAGAGAGCCACTCTAATGTCCTTCAGTGGGCTCCAAGGACCAGCAACAAGCTCAGGGGTGGACGTCAGCGAGGCAGTGGATTGACCGGGCACATTTAAAGACCTCGAGGATATTTGAGTGTTTTGAAGTCTGTTTGGGTACCTGCCCTTATGTGCTGTGTTTTCCATCTGTTGTGATCACAGACAGGTGTCAGGAGCTGTGGCGCATTTGCGAGGGGGTCTAAGATTGGCAGTAATTATCGTGATCTCTCTTGACAGACTCATGATCAGGGCACGCACCACAACTAAAGCCCAGATTACCTGAGAGGAAGGGAAACAGACACAGAGTAGCACAATGAATGTGAGGGGGACCGATCAGCAGCACAACTGGCTGCTTTGTTTGACATTACACAAATATCTGCAGAAGAAATAAATAAATAGACACCAGTCTTTTAAAAAGATTGAGCGAGACACAAAAAGCAGAGGTGTTACATTGTGCCTTAATAATGCGCTTCACCTGCGTGTTTCCACCTCTCTCTGCAGAAGAGGAACACATCCATCACATACTCCAGCTCTCTGAAGGAGTTGCTGCAGAGGAAGATCGACGCACTAGAGCAGCAACTGCACCATCACACTGACGGCCACGGTGGCCCGGACCACCACGATGATGACAGCAGCCACGGAGACGACAGAGAGCATCACGCCGATGACCACCACGATGACGGAAACCCCGGTGACCACAAAGACGACCGCCATGACGATGGACATCGAAACGGTCACATTGACAGCGATGGCGGCCACACGGAACACCATGATGACGGCCATAATGATGACCATCATGATGCAGACGGGGACCATGATGATGATGACGGTGGTGATCACCACGACAATGAAGCAGACAATCACAGTTACCTTCCACACACGGGATACAGAGCACCAGGGCCGCGGACCGGTTTCCACTCAAATAAGCTGGAAACGATGCTCAATCAGCTGCACCTCTCCGGTACGCTGTTCAGCAAAACTGCTTTTTAAACCACGCTCAGGTCTGATTGTTTGGTCAGCTGGTGAATGTTGTTATGTTTCTTTAAGCAGGTTCCAGCAGGAAGAAATCAAAAAGTCCTGATGCGTTCCAGATCAGCTTCCCTATGAGGACCAACTACATGTACGGGCGGGTGAAGAGGACACTGCTGCAGGAGATCTTCGCTCTGACTTTGTGTCTTTGGATAAAGGCAGGAGTGGGACCCGGACTGGGGACACCTTTTTCTTACTCTGCACCTGGACAGGCCAATGAGCTGGTGCTCATCGAGTGGGGGAACAATCCCATAGAGCTGCTGATCGATGATAAGGTGAGCGAGAAGAACCACGAGCTCCCCTCTGTGTCTGGATCGTTGTCAGTTTAAGAGAACTTCAACTTGAACAATACAATAAACAAGGCCGCTATTAGGATAGTTAAAGTCTATGCCAAAAATCAAAGCAGTTAATCTAAAATATTATGAAATGTAATAAATGAATTCTATTATAAATAATGAAAATCTAAAATTTAAAATAATATACTAATACATACTTAAAAATTAAAATATTTCAAATGTAATATTTAAAAAGACTAATCAAAATGAATTGAAAGCATTCATAACTGAAATATTGTTAGTTTATCAGCATTTGAATCAAAATCTGCCTGATCTGATATCTTTGCTGGGTTTTTTAGTCATTGTCAATCAAACCTGAACAAGTCACCCAAATACATCAGATTAACTTTGGTGATCAAAGTCAAGTTATTTGTAAAAATGTACTTTTATTAACTACTAATGCTTGATTTATACTTCTTTATACATATAAGGTACTCGTGTAGTGTTTTTTTTTACTTAATTTGAGTAATTTCTTAATACAAGCCCTATTCAGCCATTGGTACTTTTTTCTAAGCCTAAGCACTTCACCTAACATTCACTCACACTGGGACGGATGCATTGGAGGTAACTTGACATGTAGACTGGGGGATCCGGGGATAATGAAATACCAGAGTTTTACTGAAAAAACAACAAACAAACAAGCTGGACATATTGTACCACACAGAAGTCAACAGTATTTTTCAGTTCAGTGACTCCATTTAGCAAACACGAAGCAGGAACCTGCTAAAGCTGCCTGGTTTGCAAATCTGTCAATCAAAGAACCTATATATACATAGCTCTAAAACTCCAGGAGTTTTATACAATCACCCACTGCACAGCTGGCTCACACACACAATAAAAAGATAGTTTTAGGCTGTGAACATTGTTTTTAGTTCGACTTGCTTTTGAAGACAGCCTCTAGTGGCCACCAGAAGAACTGCAGTTTTTGGCACTTCACTGCTGGCTTCATTTTTCAGGCCTGGATTTTGCTCTTCGGTCTTCAGCAGTGGCTCTGCATGCACTGGGCATTAGAGAAAAACAAACAAAGAAACCAGAGGAGATTGAAAACTTTTTTAACTGAATTTAAAATGTTAATGAAAATTAAAAATGGCACACCCAGTCTGCTGAACTCTCCTGTTGACACAACACGCTTATGACCAAACCTAACCACAAGGGGGCAGTGACATGCTCTTTTTTTTTTACCCTGGTGTGGAGGAAGTTAAAAGTAATTGTTACTATCTGTTAACAAAGTGTTTCTGAATTGAAATCACATATCCTTAGAACATGTTTACATTCGTTTTCCACATCCCCTCCACAGGCAGCCACTCTGCCCCTGTCTCTGAGTGATGGGAAGTGGCACCATGTGTGTGTGACTTGGACCACACGGGACGGACAGTGGGAGGCCTACCAGGACGGGGTGAAGCGGGGGTCTGGGGCGAATCTCTCAGCTTGGCACCCCATTAAAGCTGGAGGGGTCTTCATCCTGGGACAGGAGCAGGTAAAGTCAACGCGAGCTTTACTCCAGAGATAGAGGCAAATATTATGTCCAGAGTTAATATCCAAGCCATTTAGGACTCTTCCCAGTATTAAATGCCTGTATGTGTGCTCATGTTGAGGCTCCAATATACTGCAGACTTACCTTCATAAAAACATCTGACCTCATCAGTGACTCTGTTATATTATACACAGGAGATTTCACATAATCTTCTATATGTTAGTGAGAAACATCAGATGTTCATCACGTGTCTCTGATCGATGAAGATGATAATAATCAGGTATTGATCGTTGTCGTGCGTCTCCTCTTCAGGACACTCTCGGAGGGCGCTTTGATGCCACTCAGTCATTTGTGGGCGAGATGTCGGACCTGCACATGTGGTCACACGTCCTGAGCGCCAGCGACATCTACAGCCTGGCCTCATGTGGCAGCCACCTCAGAGGTGACATCATCGCCTGGTCCGACACGGAGGTGGAGCTTCACGGAGGCGTCGCCAGATACCCCTTTGACCCCTGTCACTGAAGGTCGTTACCCTGATGGTCTGAGAACATTTATGAAGAGAAGCTACGGGGACTGAAGGAGGATTAAGATAACCACTCAGAGCCAATGCCTTCCCTTTGAACTCAATCAGTAAATTTTCTATAAATAAATGAACAATGAAAGGAAACATGGTGATAAATCTTTATTCACAGGTAACGTGTAGGGACTCTGTGGCTGTAGGCCATTATTTGTTGTACCCACGAGTTAGTATTTTATTTAAACGGACAAGTGCTGTATGTGACATATTGCCATATTGTTAATAAGACAAAATAAAGTTGGTGTGTGCTAATCTTTGCAGGCCTTACACGGGGTCTGCTGTGGTGACAAATTGTAAGTTGTTAGTTTGAATGAAAGTCATAGAATTTTTTTCCTGCTCTGGATTCTCTTTTTAAAGGTTTCCATGAAACATACAGCTACTTCACCAAAGAAATGTAGACTTCAGGTTAAACTTTGTGTTGATCTTTTCTAATTTTATGAATCTGTGTATCATAGATAGGTCCATGTTGGATTTTGAGAGAAATGCTGAAGATCCTGTGAGACAGGAAGTGTTTTACAGTTAATACATGGACTCTTGCCTCAGTTTTGTACCATAAAAGGGCTTCTTTGAAAATGCTGATTATACCGTTTCACCCAAACTTTTATATCTTCTCATTGCAAATCCCATTCCTCACTGAATTAGTTTGTAACTTTTGATGTCGGCTGCACTGTGAATTTGTGAATCTGGCCTTGATTGTATATTTATCTTTGTACAGTAATTTGTTTTTTTTTTTAGCAATGTTAGAATTTTCCCATTGTGTTTGTCATTGAAAAAGTGTTTAAATAAAAGTGTGACAGTTTAAGTGTCTCATTTTTCATTTGTTAATGCAGCGACTACAAATGGTACTCAGCAGTTTGCATAGCCCTGATCAGTGTTCACGCTCCATCACTGTCATTTTTCCAAGATATGTGAAACACTAAGTCTGGCAGACCTCACGTTATCGCTGTTTGACTTGCAATAACAGTGATGATTTTATATTTGTATAAATGTATGTTTTTGTTTTGCTACTTTGTTGTGTGATCATTTCAGATTAAATTGTTCCGTAGTCCTTTTTCCAGGTTAAATCAGAGAAAAATGAATAAAATTCAAATGAAATTTAGCGCAGATATCTTTTAAAACAAATTTAAATCTCAATCAATATCTCAGAAAAACAAAAAGCACAACAACCGCTCATCTCCATTTACCTTTTATTGTTACACAGTAGTTTACTGGCACCAATGTATCACGGTTTTCCTTTTTGCTACATTTACAGATGATCTATCCATCTTCACCTCACAGTAAACAAAAATAAATAAATACAAAATAAACACGTTTTTTGAAGGTGGCGGCTCCGGGGTGAAAGGAATCAGAAACAGTGGTCCAGCTTCATTCAGTTCACTTTAGTGTTCATTCTTGCAATATGAATGAAAATATTATTTTTTGGCAACTTTGCATTTCAAGAATACCCAGAAAGTGAAGGCCTACAGAGAGTCTCTGTGATGAACAAGAAGCACAAACATGAAAGATAAAGTGACACCCTGGAGGGTGAATCATAAAAGGGAAGACCCCGTTCAGCTTAAAGCAACATGATCAACATTTGCTGCTACAGCTGGAACTGATGAGGTGATGTATTGACACACTTCAGCCTATTAAGCTGCGTCTACGCAGGAAGCGATTCGCAGCGATGTGACGATCATAAACCACAGAAAGTTAGTGACATTCAACGACTTCACCCGACTATGGCCAGGGAAAAATAAAAAATAAGCAAACACGCTGATGATGCAAAGTGGGCGGATCCCAGATGAGTCTTTCCACGCTGCAGGATAGCGGTGACTAACATTCAACCTCGCAGTAAAAACAGGGAACGATATGCTTGTCGCACCTCTTTGAAGCCGACCAGTGAACATCTGGGATTTGGTTGCCTGAGTAACCCAACCACCGATCAATCCATCATTTATCTCAGGTCCAAGTTTCAGACGTTGTAGCAGAGACACCCAAACATCCCTCCCTCTCCCCAGTCACCACCTTCAGCTGATCGAGGAGAACACCGAGGCGTTCCTCAGCTAGCGTAAAGAGATAACTCCCCAGCATATCCTGAGACACCTTCACTTTACAATCAGCCCTCTCTCCACAGCAGACCGGTACAGCATTCACATCACTGGAAATGTGGCCCCAATCCTGAGTAACCCTCTATGTCAATCACCGGTATCCTGCGCTCTCACTGGCAGCTTCAGTTCAGTTCAGGAAAGAAAGGTTTTTCCTCTGGATCTGCTTTGCTTCACCTGTTTTTATTTTATTTTTGTTGTTTGTTTGTTTTTAAACACCCTTGAAATCGCTGAATGTCGTTCACTTTCTATAATCTCTGAATTGCTTCCTGTGCAGACACTCCTTTAGAGCAGGGGTGTCAAACTCCAGTCCTCGAGGGCCGGTGTCCTGAAACGTTTGCATGCATCCCTGCTGCAACATACCTGAATAAAATTAGTAGGTCATTAGCAAGACTATAGAAGTTGACTGCATGCTAAGGTGGCAGTTCAGCCTTGTGATTCATGTTACAGCAGCTCATGAGTGAATGAACATGGTACAATAAAAGTACTTCTAGAAGTACATTTTTCCCAAACACTTAACATTTATTTAAATTTACTTGAGGAAGGGTTAGGGGTTGCCACCTCAGCATGCAGTCAAGTTATAGTCTTGCTAATGACCTACTAATTTTTTTCCAGATGTGTTGCAACAGGGATACATGTAAAAGTTTCAAAACATCTGGAGGACTGGAGTTTGACACCCCTGCTTTAGAGTACTGTTTTCCAAAATGCTAACATCGATAAAGTGCAGTTAACAAACATATTCTCTGCCATCTAAAGCGCCAATTCTTTAAACTACTAGATTAAGATCGACGACGGGAAACAAATCTAAAAGTCTTATTCTTTATATATAAATGTTTCTATGTGATATTTCGAAGTGTTTCTCGTCTCGTTTCTCTTCATTTTAAATCGCTGTAGTCTTCGGTAGCTTCGGTTTGCAAACGGCTCCTTCACACTTCATCTGGACTCGATCGTGTAACAACCAAAGCCTAAGACCGAATCTCTGCTTGTGCTTTACTGGGTCTGATTTACTCAGCAATAAATAAAATAATGTAGTGTGTGGTTACAGTTAAATCAGACTACAAAACTTCATTCTCTCAAAAGAAGGTACAACTGAATGGGGTCAGAAACTTTTGCATTAACAATCTTCCATTTTAAATCTTCTCCAAGTCAACAGGAAACACTAACACTTCTCAAACCAGTGCACTAGCATGATCAGTGACGCATCAGACCTACGACCGACGCCTCAGTTTATCGACATGCAGTAAAACAGTAGCTCATACAAAAAAACAAAACAAAAGAATAAATTAAATCATTTCTATGCGCATAGTAAACAAATATGCTAACATCTATTTACAAAAAGTGTACATTGTAATGAGCTGCCTTTGTGATTCCTTAAAACTCACTATAGCGGACAGACCCGACTCTAACAGTTTGACGTCAGACATGTTTGTCTTGTAGTGTTGAAAATGATGTGTGGCATGCTATTAACGTTACATCTGCGAGAACATGATGCTAACTGCTCAGTGTCAGTGGTATAAAGGATTTGTTAACAAGCCTCCAAACTGGTACTATGATTTTCTACTCTGCTATTGCTCAAACATGTTAGAGAAACATGCTAAAGAACATTTATATATTGTCTAAGTGAGCTTAACCGCGCAGCTGTCTGCTTATGTTCGTCTCAACTCGACCGTACTTCATGATCAACAGTAACCTGGAAATATAAATATTGTGCTAATGTACAGTAATGACGTGTCTACAGTACCCAAATGTGGTCGAGTAGTAATGTAAAACTGTTACAAGTACTACAGGAAGCAATGAGAACAAGTTAGTCATCTGAAATCACTCGTTTCCATCCTCACTCCACTAACTCAACGTTAGACGTATTAGTGTTTGTGTCATGAATTCACATTTTGTCTAGGGCAGGGGTGGGCAATTCCAGGCCTTGAGGGCCGGTGTCCTGCAGGTTTTAGATCTCACTATGGGTCAACACACCTGAATCACATGATTAGTTCGTTACCAGGCCTCTGGAGAACTTCAGGACATGTTGAGGAGCTAATTTAGCCATTTAAATCAGCTGTGTTGGTTCAAGGACACATCTAAAACCTGCAGGGACACCGGCCCTCGCGGCCTGGCGTTGCCCACACCTGGTGTAGGGTATGCACAATCAAGAAAGGCAATGTCTCGTTTAGGTTCAGAGGACTTCTAACCTGAAAAAGACCACATTCACACTAATGCAGACGAATCTCTGACAGATGTTTGTTTCATTGGTTTTGGATCCACACCTGCGTCTTCATATCACCTCCCAAAAATCCACTACATGTGCCAAAAAAGAAAAATTTCCAACAGGCATAGGCAGGGGCTCAAGTCAGCCTAGAGTGTTTATGCTGAACAACTCGCTGCTATTTGTAGGGGGTCTATGTGATGAAATGCAACTGCAAGACTCACAAAAATGGACAAGATCAGCAGAGAGAGAAGGCCTAAATCAAGTCGCGCGAGCATTATTATACCCCCCTCCCCCAAAAAGATCTTTGCTTAATGATACTGGTGGTGATACTGGGGACTTATGCTTCAGTGGGAAATCTGCGCTGTAGCTACGCCCTTACTGCAAACCCATGTGTAACCCTACAGCGTAACCTGACGTGGACCTCCCTACAAATGTAACTACACATTGGGTCGATGCAGTAATAAGAAATTACTGAAACTATCGACATGGGCATGAGGGAATGTACATTGAAGTGGAAAAGCTACAAGGACAAATATGTTTACCCCTAATAAAAACAAAAAGACTGATGGCAGCAAAGAGTGGGGACCCAGCAGCATATAAAACACTGGGACACAGCCACATGTTACGGAAGCGTAAATGCCGCTAACAATGTCAGCTGCTTACGTGGGTTATGCCGTAGGCTTTACCTAGATTCCCTGCAGAAGTCTAAATTCGGCCTTACTGTCTGAAAGTTCAAGCCAGTCACAAAGCAGTGAGTCATTATTTGTTACTTACTGAATTTAAACCCTAAAGCTCAAATTCACATGAGAAAAGTGCCGGATTCCAAGACTTTGTGTGAGTAGTTCCAATGAAAACATCAAACGTCCCAAATGTTCGCAGATGTTTAGTAACGCAGACAACCAGCAGCATAAAGGAACCTTTTAGTTCCTGTGAGGTGCAGACTTATCTAATCTTAGCTTTTCCAGGTCCCTCATTACCAAGTATAATGAGTGTGGCTTAAAGGCCAAAAAAGTTGTTTTAGAGATGATCAGCACTGGTGTGAATATGGTCTAACACACGCCTGTAGTGTGTAACAGCAGTAGTGTAAGAACCAAGATAAGAGGCAGCCACACAGGGTGAGTTTCTCACTCTGAATGTGGCTTTTCAAAAGTCTGGCAGATAGGGCAGCAAGGAAGAGTCCTCAGAAAAGGAAGAGACGGCTATTAGGGATAAGGAAGGAGGGGTTATCAAAACTTATGAACGAGTTGTAAGGAGCAGGGATGAAGGAGCTGAGGAAGACAGGGAGAGAGCGAAGGGCGTGATCTATGGCTGCTCCTCTTTCTTCTTAAGTGATATACGTTTCTTCCTGGCAGCAAGCATCTCGTAGAAGGGATCCACACTAACGGCAGATCTGAGGAGATGAAAAATACTTTTAACTTTTACCCAACAGAAAGTACTAAAAAGGAAATAAATTCTCCCAAACAGGAGAATATGAAGTTTTTGGTCAGAATTTCCTGCTGTTCCATCACTAACCGTGTTTTCTTTGACATTTTTCATTTACATACTTGATGCTGTGGATCCACTCGTCCTTCTCCTCAGGTGTGGGAGCAGAGATGCGGTACACCATGTGGTTTCCTTCCACTACTCGCCCATCAGCCTCCGTCTTACACGCCTTAATCAGCTGACCACGGTTGTTGGGGATGTACAGCTCAAAGCAGTTCTGTTAGAAAAAAAAAAAGGAGATAAAAATGTTTTGAAAGTTTCAAGCAAAATACTGCTCATCACACTGTTTAGCAAAAACAGCCACTTACAGGTTTCCTTGGGTCTTCTACTTCTCGAATGCTAAGGTTTTCCAAGGGAATGATACCTCGTGGCTCTTTATCCTGTAAATAAAAAAACATGAGTTAATAAATATTTGTGGGTATTATTTTGTGTTTTATGATGATTTGAATCAATATGACAAAAAAAACCTTTAAAATGACTCGTGTCTTTTTTTTCTTAGAGTAGCCTTCGTACATCTTTATTTCTGTACTACTTTTTAACTTTGTGGCTCAGCAAGCTTCAAGCAAAGCAACACGCTCTTCCTTCACTCACAAATACATTTTAAGTTTTGCAGTTTTCAAAAATCAACTGATCACAAAATCCTTTTTGCCTCACTAAAACAAGTGTGTCACATTCACTGCAATCTCGAAGCCATTAGTCTGAGAAGTTAGCTTCTCACAGTGATCATTATTATTATTTGAGTTTCTGGGGTAGCGAATGGAAATCCAAGTCAAGACAACCGGTTACATCTACCTCTCATTTTATTTTAAACAATCACACAGGCCTAGAAAAGGATCCATGGCCCTCACCGGTCGTGAGGAAAAAAATTGACTGTTTTCCGATCGGTTGTTGGAAGTCGATTGCAGTCACTGGAAAATTGATTGCAAGAGTTCAAGTAACGCAACGGATTTCACCCAGCGAAACCCAGCAACCTCCGGGAATCACTGCCAGCCACTGTCATGTCTAATATCAGAGACAGCACATGAGCAATGTGTGCATGACATATGATGAGAAACCTTAGGAAAGAACTTCATTGCTCTGTGACTTCACCAAAAACCTTCCAAGTGACTTTATGGGCTTAGTCACTTATTTAGGGTCATAATGAATAAAACCTCAAGTACATTTTGTAAATTTTGTTCATTCTAAGGATGTTTTCACACTTTTAGTTTGTTTACTCTCAACTGATCAGCTGATTTGTAACCTCTGACTTTAATCTACCAGGGGTTTGCTTTCATCTCCGGCTACGTCCACACTAGCTCGGATAGATTTGAAAACTGTGTTTTTGTCTGAAAACGCTCTGCGTCCATGCTAGCGTTTTCAGTGGTTTTCACAGAGTTGCGCATCCACATTGAAACGCCTGAAAACGCTTATGTTCCAGTACTGCGCATGCGTGAAACGCAAGAAGATTCGACCTGCCTTATTTCTGTCAGCCGCTTATTTACCTTCCGGCTCTTTGAAACATTCGAAGAAAAGCACAGAGCTTTTTAAATGGACTAACAATGAGGTGGAGTTGTTGCTGCGAGTAACACAAAAGTACAAAGTTGCAAAAGCGAGTGAGAGTTAAAGAATTTGAAGAAAAGCTATCTGGAGCATGTACAGACTGATATTAATCTTTAATAGGGCTGTCAAAATTGAGAATGCCCTCCGCTATCTCTGTTTAATTGGTCACATGACTGCATCATATGACTAACATGTATCATCATTTTAGAAAGTCTCCGTTTTCGCTGTCCACACTGCAACGCGAAAGCACCGTTTTGAAACGTATGCGTTTTCGACAGTGTTTTCAAAATGTTGTGTTTTCCATCAGCAAAAACGCCGTCTCAGTGTGGACGGGAGGCCAAAATGGAGAGAAAACGATGTGGACGTAGCCTCAAACAGAAAACAAATCAAAACGTGTCACTACAAACCAAATGTAACTGGAGTAGGAGCAACAAAAGTAAACGTAAGTAGTAGGTGTTGAGTTCTAGTTGTCACAGTTTCATTTACTCTGCACGTCTGTAATGCCCAGAATGCAAAGCATACCTGGCTAGAGGAATATGTTTAGCTCAAGCTTGCATACACCTCACAGTTGGATCAGATCGAGCACAAATCATGAGCTTGTTTAGAACTGGACAAAGATTAGCTCCTCTAAAGGGTGCAGCTGTTTTGGTTCAGACACAGTAAAGCAGTGAACAATTTTAATGGACTAAACAGTAAAGGTGAAAACACCCAAAGGCAGGAGGATTTTTCCGAGGATTGCTGGGTAATCGCTCGTTAGCCATTGAACAGTTATATCCAAACAGACCAAGATGGTAAGGTCAAAAAAGTCCAGCTGGAGACTGAATCAGAATTTAAAAACCACTGAGTGATGTCATGGAGGATAGATCCATCTTTTATATTAGCTATGGTTCCAGCATGACCGGTCAATACTACCCAGACTATAATAAACACCGGAAACCCAGACGTGTTTGCAGAGTTTACCTCCACTGAGACGCTGAATGAAGACAGAGAGACTTACTGTGGTATATTCAAAGTAATAAAGGCAGTTATCTGTGAGAATGAACCATCGACGTTTCCAGGTTTTCACCCTTCCCCCTGAAACACAAAAACATTGATGATGATGATGAATGGCAAGAGAGGAAAACTAGCTCTGTGTGTATTACTTCTACAATCTACAGAAATCTACGTGGCTAATCGATGTCTACAACTTTTTGAATAACTCTGTCAGTACATACCTCCTGAGAAAACAAGCAGCGGCAGTAGAGGATGGAAATCGCAGTGAAGAAGGAGAGGGGAAAAAAAGGAAAGGGAGGATTTGGAGGAAGACATAAGACAAAACAGAGACAGAGGAGGAGGAAGAAAAGGAGATCATATTAGTGACACACAGATGACAAGCCCCGCCATGCAAAAGAAAACAATCAGATTTTAAGGCTGCCATAACACAAGAAAGTGAGTCTTCTTTTTCACCATCATGCTATGGCAATTTTTTTTATGCCACAACACTGAACTGATTATTGGAGGCAAAGAGAAAAGTTTATCACAGCACAAAGCCTTAGCAGAGAGTACAGTAGCGTACAGTATTAATAACACTCCTGACCAGAGTCACTGTAGTTTATTCTTTTGTAATTAGTTTTCATTTTATTTTGTTTAGTTTTTGTTTTTAATTCTGTTGAGTTTCCAGTTTAGTCTTTATTAGTTTCAGTGTTAGTTTTAGTCTTTTTAAGTATTATAGGATGGATATTGTATGCCAGAGGTAAGATTTAGGAACATAAGTACAGGTATTACAATAAAATAGAACTTTTTAAAAGCAGTTAACTTACAGTCTTGTAGACATCTAATAAACATGCCCATCAAGGTCTCATCAGGAAAATTAGCAAATACTATAACTCAGGATATTTCCTGAGTTAGCTATAACTCAGATATGCAAGTTCACAAAATAGTTTTCATTTTTCTTCTTCTCAGTTTTATTTTTTATTTTATTTACATCTAGTTTTAGTTTTTGGTTAACTATAATGACCCTTCTCCTGACATTTTAAAAGCACACACACACACACACACACACACACACAGAGACAGTGATGAAGAGCAGTGCTCCCCATCACAGCATAAACACCGTACCGAGCTTAAGAAGCCAGCCCTCTCTGTCAGGGTTGAAGAAGGTGTGTGTCAGGTCATTGCCGTCATCTTCCGGGATCTTGAAGGGCTCGTTCTTAATGCTTTCATAGAGATTCTGAAGAAACAAATAAGAGAAACATAAGAACAGAGAATAAACATCTGTCTGCATCTACAAAGAAAAGCAGTGCTGGGTTGATCGTACTCTGAGCAGCTCCTCTGGTAGGTCTCCCCCCTCATTGATCCCTCGGTTCATCGAGATGAAGCGGTCCACTCCAGGTTTGTCTCTCACGTTAGGATTGTGGAGGCTCGTGTTCAGCATAATTATGGCAAAAGAAAGCACGTAACATGTGTCTGTGAACAGGAGAGACATATGTTTACATTCAAGGTATCTACAGAGTAGGTTTTTTCTTACTCCATTGCTCTTAACTATTAGCCCCTTAATACCAAGTTTTGACACCTCGGTGTATATCAGTAAAGATGAGGTTTGACAACATTTTAAATAGTTCCTGGGTTTTTCCAAGGGTGATTGCATAGGTGGCGACCAGCCTCATTTACTTCTGATGCAAACCGAGTCACTGTTCTTTAAGCGGGGCAGAAATAGGACAGAAAGCACTCATTTCAGGAAAAAGCATAAAGGGTTGCTCCAAGGGTTTCCATCGGTAAATAGTTTGGCATGTTTTACGTATTATTCAGTTTTTCATAAGTTACATTTTTCTGTATTTTTATTGTCTTATATAGGGATGGGTACCGGTGTCCGGTGCCATGATGGCACCGGTTCTGACATAAACGGTAATAACCAGACCGAAAAGCAGCGCACATTTCGGTGCTTTTTTTTCCTGAGATGTCATACACTTTGAATTCTCGCCAATCATTTTACATTTCCGAGGATAGTAGGCGGGTCCAGCTACGTACGTTCTTTTAGAGCAGAGCTACAGATTAAAAATGCCCAAGGCGAAGCGGTCAAAAGTCTGGCTGTACTTCACAGCAAAAGATGCAAACTCAGCAGCAACAAGTGCTTTAAGCTGATACTGTGATACTGTCAAAGGAAGTAACACCTCAAATCGATGAAACACCTGGCGACGCATAGCGGTTTTTTTAAAAGCCGAAAAATGCGCCGTATTTGATAGCTTGCTGCGAGACCTCACACCGAGCACATCTACTGCGGGTGTGGTGCCTGTTATCGGACCCGGAGTTAGCAACATCCCCCAAGAACCCGAAGAGGAGAGTCCTGGCCCCTAGCCCTGTCAGTGTAGCAGAAATGATGAGGATGATGATGGCAGCAGCAGCCGTTCTTCTCTGCGTGAGTAGCTTAATGTTGTTCGTGTGTAATTTACGTTGAGTAGGCTAACCACGTTATTACATTAATGCATGTAAGGTGAACTAGCAAACATCATCATAGCTACATGCGGCTGTCTTCTTGTTTGATGGCAGATACTCCCTTCACCCTGGCCAAAAAGGCTAAAATAACCAAAGAAAAAGTGGAAAACATGTTTTAACATGAGAGGTTTTTGGACAAAGTTTGTGTTTTTTCCATTGTTTAAGCACTGCTTCCAACCAAGAGTGATACCATATATGCCCCATAGCTGCAGAAAAGGCTAACATTGATATCTTTTTACAAAAAAAAAAAACAGTTGAACATGAGAGGTTTTCGGACCAATTTTGTGTTCTCCATTCTTTAAGCACCGGTTTGAGCACCGTTTGAGCACCGGCACCGTTTCAAAAGTACCGATTTGGCACCGGTATCGGATAAAACCTAAACGATACCCATCCCTAGTCTTATATTATTTTATGTAAAGCACTTTGTAACTGCAAAAAATACATATAGCGTATTTAGGTTTGAACTCGTCAGCTAATTTGGGTTTAAATGTTTTGCTAACTCTTCAGCGCTACTGTCAGGCGTGAAGTGGCCTGAATGAGCAGTGAAGACTGTGGGCTGGCATATCAGGTCATTTCTCGTAAGACAGAAACTGTTTGCATGAGTGCACATATTCTGGAAGGCCACTACTTTCCGTTTCGACTGCACTGACAGGAATTCAAAGAACTCAAAAACAACAATTGTTCACTCACACCGTAACTGAACAATTGATTTAAGACAAGCTTTCAGTATCACCTATTCTACTTGAACTGCAGTGCGACTGTGTGTTTATTTTACCAGTGCTCTGGAAGACACCGGGGTTGCAGTGGCAGTATCTCTGAGCAAAGGCTTCCATCATTCTGTCGATCTTCTGAGCTTCACCAGGCAAACGGAAACTCCACAGGAACTGTCTGCAGAAAACAGGTCAAGGTTTAGGTCAAATCAGAGGGAAAAAAAAAACCCCTGTGCTAAATAGTCGCTGCCGCTCTGTTTCATAACCTTTTTCCATCTGCATCCTCAGGTAAGAGCGAGAGTGGGATTTTCCACTGTTGACTAGGCTGCTCACCAGAGGATGCCTGATACAATTGAAGCTATTTTTTCAACAACACACAAAAAAATCCACAGTAGACAGAGATTACCTGAGGGCCTGGACGAGGTTGAGATCAGTAAACTCATGGAGGTCAACGAAAGCCTGCAAGACTTTGATGTTGAAGTCATCTCTGCAAATCATAGAGGTCAGTTATACATGGCTGATTAAAAAAACAAGAGATAAGGGACAGAAGAAATGTCAACGCCTTGCACCTTTCTCCGAGGTAATCTCCTATAGCCGTCTTGTTGAGGCCCTCTCCTTTGTATAAGAACTGAGCAATGTCCTCTGGAGTGTGTCTGAGCAGCTCATTCTCCACCAGAAATGCAATGCCCTGCAGAGAGAAGAACGAGTCAGTCACAATCCAAGGAATCTAGAGGAGACACATTCAGCACCTGTTTGAATATTTGAGGTATTACCTTTTTAGGATCCATGTTGAATTTCTTCCTTCCCATTGCCACATGCCTACTTTTCTGTAGAGTTTTACTGCAGAGAAGATAAACGTGTTGGCAATAATTAACTTCTGTGATCAAATCAAAGGTTCTGATAAAAATGAATCCTGACAAACCTCCATGAAAGCTATCACCAAGTACCAAGACTGTCAACTTATAAACACCAACATTCTTCTTCAATACACCAAGAACATGAGGTTTACATCAATGCAAAATCTTGACATTCACCTAGAAAAGCTATGTGTAGAAAATTAAAAGGCAAACAATTACTCCATTTATTCACTAAAACAGAATTACTATTAAAGAATATTACCCCAGGCAGAGTGGACACATACACATTTTCAGCTCCCTGTTTTTATTCTTAGATTCTACACGAGTAGCTTTGCAGGAGTCACAGTTCAAAACAATGCATAATTATCTTAACCCCGTGAATCTGAGATATTTTGTTTTATAAAAAGACTAACATCTTCTTCATGTGTAAGTAAAAATGCCTTTTTTGTTCTTCATTTGCCAAGAATTGGTAGAATCGTTTTCAAAGGGCAATAATCACATATCCCAACAGCATAAATAAGCTAAAATCATTTTCATTTATAGAGTCCAAACCAAAACAACATTATCCTTAAGCTGTTTAAGGCTAACTTAAGGTAAGGTAAAAACTCTATAATGAGAAAACCTCATCAGTCACAACAACCCCTGTGAGCAAGCACTTGTCAACAGGGGGAAGGAAAACTCCCTTTTAACAGGAAAACTCCTCTGGCAGAACCAGGACTAGAAAGGAGCAGCCATCAGCTACAACCAGTTGTGGGTGAGAGGAGGGAGACAGGACAAAAGACACATATTCAGTTTAAGGTTGGAGTTAGGGGTTAAACTGGGACATGGTGCAACCTTTTAGCTCCTCCACCATCTGGTTTGACAGCAGGTGAGTGGAACTGCTTTGTTCATAGTCAGAAATTTAGGCCATGTTTAATATAAGCTTCCACGGTTTTAACAGTATGCATCACAGAAAATGAAATTTCTCATTTAAGCATATATACAACAGAAGTGATTTGTTACTCCAAAAGCATTTTCTATTGTATTATTATTTTATATCACTTCCTCTTTGTTTTGTTTTTTAGAGTAACTGATGTGGGTTTTCTTATTACCTGCCCTCTGTGCTTGTCTCCAGTCCCTCTACCTCTAAAATTGCCTCTCGTAACTCCTCTCTGAGCCTCTGGATCTCCTGCAGCAGGACGCCCTTCCTCCTACGGATGTCCTCCAGCTCAGAACGCTCCTCTGGGCTCAGGTCTACTGGGACTGTAAGGGAAAAGAAGAAGAATGAGTCAGCTACTGCTCCATATATAGAAGGTGGTAACTGTGCCCGAACAATCCCAATCAAACGCTGTCTCCAACAGTGGCATAAATATGATGTACGACAGCATTAACACTGCTCCGTTGACTGACTCCTAAAATAAAGCAGATTAAATTAGAATTAAATCTCTAAATGCTTCTTACAACTATGACAGAGAAACTGCTCCAAGCCTGTCCCTGGTAAAGCACTGATTAGTTAAAAGCTTGGTTAATTAAAGAGAAAAATTAAAAAAAAATAGTCTTGGATATTAATTGGAGCATCAACCTATGTAATTACACAATTTTCAGGGTGATGAGCTGACTCATCTGAGATTTTGGCTGCCACTAAAAAGTGAATGTACTTTTGTACATTTGGTGTGGTCACTTTAAATTATTTTCAGTAGTACTCCTATCTATACTCGGTTCATAGCAATACACTGTGATATACAAACAAGGTTTTCCATTAGGGGCAACTACAAACATAAGCACCACTGCACTGCCTATAATTTAGACAAACTTAGAAGTTCATGCATTTTCCTGTTATTGTGGCCATTTTTTAAACAAAAAGATTTATTTTTAGCTGAAGTACGTTTCTCTGCAGTTTTTAAAAATGGCTACTTAAAAAAAGCAAAACCCTATGCGAGAAGTGCCATTTTTTATTTGAGTGAAATAAAAACTGTATAAATCCACAAGAAGTAAGCATCACACTGAATGACCATCTCGCTTTAATACTCACTTTAAAAATTCAGGATGTGGCCTGAATCAAACCTCTAAAGCTAGACCAGGAATCAAGACTTGACTTCTGCATTATGAAGAAGTATAATATATTTCCAATGCATATAAAATGTGTTAAATATTAACACCTGGATAATATACGGACTTAAACTACATTAGCACATACGGCCTGACTTAGACTTCTGCGGGGAATCTTTGCAAAGCCGACAAAGTGACCTATGTAAGCGGTTGATATTATTGCCAGCATCCTTGTCTGTGGTACCTATGCATTAATTACCATGTGATCATGTTCCAGTGTTTTACATGCAACGTAAGCCGATAGAAACAATTAAAATGCTGGGAGTTTTTTGGGTCTCTGCTTATTGTTGTGGTCAGTTTTTTTCCCCAGAGGCAATCATATCTACCCCTCTATTTTAACTCACCTCTTCTCTTGCCCATTAAGAAATTTGCTGACATTTGTGAGTCCTTATATTGATGCCATTATTACTCTTCATATATTGAGGCGATGATGGTTATTCTCTCACTGATTAAATCAATAACCGCCGCAAAAAAGTATGTGGAAATGCACATGACAAATCCACAGCGCAAACCAGGCCAATAGCGAGCACTCCAGGCTGCGCTGACCCGACATGTAGATACATTTCTAGGGAGGTGCAAGTTGGGTTATAATGCAGCGTTCAGAGGGGTTCACGGTTACGCCATAGATTACAGTGTAGATTTCCCACTGAGGCACAACTTCCCAGGAAATATGACTGGCTCGCTTATACTCGTGGCAATAAGTCCGTGTTGTTTGACATAACCGAAGTCTGTGCATTTTGCTGTCCTGCCTGTCTGGCATTTAAAAAATAACATATATATATATTTGTATAAATATTTAATTCCCAATCCTGGTGACAGCCGAAAACCTCAATAGTGAGCACAAGTGCCCAGTTGTTGTCTTCAAGGTTTAAAACCATTTGCCAAAACCATAATCTTTCAATGGCTGGACAAAAACATGGACAAAAAGTGACTTACTAATAATGCAGGTCTAGTTTCCGAATGCCACGGTTACGTTAAACTATAAGTCTGTTTATACAACTAACTCATTTCAATAAGGGCCAACTAAATAACAACATTCCTGCAATAAATTTAAATGTTATGAAGCCAATAATCTTCAGTGTTTGCTGAAGCTGTTTTCATAGGCAGTGTTAAATATTTTATAAACCTCCATAAAATGATTACAACTTAACAGCACAACAAATTACAGGCACCAAAATGAAAATAAAGTTAAGACATGATAGTGATAAAACAGTTTCACATAAAACTGAACATGATAACCTTCCGATAAGCAGTCTTTTTGCACCCAGTTCAGACATAAAGTACTGTGTAAAAAGCCTTGAGTCACCCTTCATTTTGTCAGTAGATTGAGAAATAGATTTACTGAAACATGTAAAAACATAAATTGAAATAAAGTATGCACGTCAAAGGGTGTTTGTACAATTCTCACGGGCTTGAAAGTGGTTATTTGTTACAACCACCTTTATTCTTCAAACCAGCCTGAACTGTTAGGCAGCTTTCTTTTCATTTCTTTAAGTGGTCTTCGGGAGTAATTCTCCAGCCTTCTTGAAGGACACTGACAGCGTGTTCGGGATTATTGTAATGTCGAACAATCAAGCTGTTGCCAGATGGTACTGGTAATTTTCCAGATATTATTGTACGATGGATCAAAATCTGATACTTTTCCACAATCACAATTTCATCAGTTTTGACAAGATCCCCAACACTACCTGCTGAAATGCAGCGACAAACCATAACAAAGCCTCCATCTGGTTTTACAGATGTACAGCTGTAGACACTCACTGTTTCTCCTGACTACCTCTGTACATATTAATGATTTAATTCAAAAATTTCTAATTTGGATTCATTACTCCATAAGACATGTTGTCATTTATTTTTAGTCCAGTTCTTGTATATATGTATGCTATAAATATTCTTCCTATACTGGAAGAATAACTATTCTTATGCCTCAGCCTTTTCTGTCCATTTCCCTTGCTTATGAATGGCTTCTTGACAGCCATCCTTCCACTCAGACCGGGCTTGAGTGAACAGTAGATGGATCAACTAATTGAACTAAAGAAATTAAATAATAATGTGTTTTTGCTAAATTAAAATTGGCTATTTTCTTAGTAATTTGTTATGTTATGTGTAGGTAACACTAGTTCATGCCTTATGTTAGATGACTTTTATGCTTGAAAGATTTATGTATCAGGGTTAAGTGGCTTTAAAAAAAATTAAGGGGTTCTTGTGACTTTTTCACAACACTGTAGATATTCAAATTAAAGTCAGTGCTAATGAAACAGATAGTGCTATTAAACATACGTACATGTATGTTGCATATATGCATATTTTAGAGATGAAGTCACTTAAATGTATGACTTTTAGAGGGATAATGTCTGAGGTTTTCTTAACTGTATTTTATCACTGTGCTAGACATTATATTAAAGTGAAAACATCAATTTAATCACCTGCTATATGACATAAACATAAACGCAGTACCACAATCTACAGCCTCGGACTAAATCAATACCTCTGTAAACTCCATTAAAAATAATATTATTAGGACAACAGCATTTATCTGAGCAGGGTTTACTGCAGAAAACGTTGACCTAGAGGTCAAAGCAGCAGTGTTTACTCTGCAAAGCAAGCAGCTGCTGTGCACCACCACCACGCCCACAGCCTGGATCAAAGCCGTGATCCACACAACAGCATCCACTACACTAACTACCTAAAGAAGTTGGTGTTTTCAACGAAGTACATCATTATTTAGAGCCTTTGTGTAGCCTAAAAGCTAGTTAGGGTTTTATAAATCAATCCACCGTGGTTAGCTAAAAAGTTAGCTTTTATCACTCACCGAAACGACCAATTTAAATGGCCACATGCAAAGATAATACATTTCCTAAGCTAGTTTAAACTGTAATATTGTAAAGATGTACACCCATACCTCTACAAAATATTCTCACCCTTTTTCCGTGGTATTTTATTTCCATTTAAATGCTATATGAGTTCTTGAGTTCTCACCTGCGCTAATAAACTAAAGCTAGACTGTTAGCCACAGTTGGCTAGCGATAGATACCCTGTGCGAATAGCTACTTACTGTAGTCCAGGTCATCCATTTTTGGCGCTTTACTTTTAGGCATAAATAGTTCAGAATCGAATGTCATTCAATGTCAAAAAAATAGGGATATATATAAATATATCCTCAAAACTAAACGGGAGAAAAAAAAAGAACCACTGGTGTCGAAATTTTGGGCCGGAGACAAAGGAGGTGGCGACACCGGAAGTAGTGTCTGACATTTAAAGTGGTAATCTTCCGGTCAGCTGTTTTTCAAAATAAGATGCCTCGCATTTAAAGCTATTTTTAAATGATTAAATTGGCATTAAAGCACAACAAACCCTACTGGTTGGAAGCTGACCTACAAATAATTTCACCGATTTATTTCTAGAATAAGTCTTCTGCTTCTTTCAGCTGCTTTCTTTCTCTTCACCTACCTCTAGCATCCTCCTCTGTCACTCCAACCCTCTGCATCCTTCTTCACTACATTAATGAATCTCTCTAGTCTTCCTCTTTTCCTCCTGCCTGGCAGCTCCAAATTCAAAATCCTTTGTCCAATATATCCACTGTCTCTCCTCTACTAATATCCAAGCCATCTCAGCTTTGCTTCTCTAACTCAATATGAACCAAAATCGTTCAGAAATGTTCCCTGCACCTTGCTCCATCTGTGCCATGCAGAATTTAATCAATCCTAAAGTAAAAGGGGGTCCAACTCAGTACAAGCATGGCATACCTAATAAGTGGCTGGTGAGTGTATATATAACACTTTTCAGAGGGAAAAAAGGATCGACAGTTACAGATCAATTTTATTATGAATGCGTTGCTGGAAGGGTAAAAGATAAAAAAGTCATTTAGATACGTGAAAAAAGCTTCCTGTTTTCCACATCAAACGGTTTAATTCTATTATAAAAATGTGGTGGCATTTTAGTGACTAAAGACAAAATAAGGCATTAATTTGCTCCAAACAAACATATGAAGTTACATTTATTGAAAACCATATATAACTATTAACTGTACAACGTATATATTTTCATTGTTTTAGTAGTAATTACAATTTCATTACAGGCAGCCCACTACAGACATCTTTATGGCATTAGCAACTGAAGGGTAATACCCCATCGTGGTCATATAGGAATTGGTCTTTAACACCATTGTCCCAGCTATGGCCATAGACAACAAAATGTTTAGGAAGGTAAATGGTCATAACTAGTCTCTTAAACATCAAGGGTAAACATTTTGGCAAAAACTCCATTCAAAGTGTATAGAGACTCATCTATTTGGTAATATTACAAGCCTAGACCCAAAATGTTGTACTCACATTCTGTAGCTGTGTAAGCACAGTGAAGCTGTGGTAGAATAGCTGCATTGTGCGCTCAAAGGAACACAAAATAAAAACAAAAGCAAAAAAATAACATCCTGGTAAGCAAAAGAGTTTTACTCCATTTTCTGCAGTCAGGTTTAAACAGTTCATGATCAACAGCCAGAATTTACAGGCTTATTATACAAAGGCATTGATTTGTCCAGGTATGACCGAGACATACAGTAAGTTGATGATGAACCAAGCAGTTGGCACACAAACTTCCTGATTGATGAACTGCACATGCTAATGATTTATTCTTCGTCCAAGTATCAGCAGATTTGAATAAAAAAAAAAAAATCCTCAAAGGGCTTCAACCTCTGTAGTTTGATTCAACTCATCAACATTTGGAAATACTTGTAGTCTCAAAATATATATTTCAGTTTTAAACATCAGTCTGTTGCCTACTTGAACAAACTGCCTCTGCTGCTGGCAAATTTCTCAAAGTGCAAGCTGTTCTTCTATCTGATTTACCACCTGATCTGACAACGCTGGGGATTAGTGCTGACTCTACAGCAGGATTTTAGAGTTTCAACATGACTTTGTTAACGGTCAGTCACATCCTCAAAAGCTAAGAGTCTTCAAAGTGCAACAGTTAATTCATGTCAGGTGACGCTAATGCTAGTGGATCTACTTTCTGTAACAAAACACTGCATCAGACAGAATAGTGTTACCCTATAGTTTGAATTGTTCTAGTGTTGTGATCTTCAGTGTGTTTGGGAAGAATACATGTGAAATTTACTTCTTAACTGAGGCATGCAACGTCTGTTAAACATCACTATCACTTTGCCTCCACTGGTTAAGAAAAAAAGGCAGATTATGCAAACGTTGGTGATGGATACCCTTTAACGGATCCACTGCTCCTACTAATGTGGTGACCCTGAAAAGCTTGATCCTGCTGCTCTATGTGGATTTACTTGCATGAGAAAAATGATTACTTGTAGTCACTTTTTTCTCCACTGATACACAAAAGTGGCCGAGTCACATGCGCTCAGACTTTATGTTTTTTAAATGTAGTCAAAGGACTTTGATAGGTGAACGGAAATCAAGAAGATTAAAGTTTCATACATAAGAAGGAAAGGATAAAAGTACAGCTGTACTGTACAGTATCAGATAAGGCATTCCTTTCAGGGACTAAAGTTTTTATACTCAAACATCTGGATGTTGATGTAAGATGAGGCTGTTTGATGATAGAGACGTGGCAATAATTTCACTGGCTCTTGGCCTAAGAGAATCTCAATACATTTTTATAGCTTTTCATGTGTACAAATGATATTCTTTGAATTTAATCTGATTTCTCTTCATCTCAGCGTAAGGCAAAAACAAAAACAAAAATAAAACAGGTAGTGCTTCTTTGCATGCATACTGTTATGTATACATCCAACACATGCACTATCTGCACAAAAACCCATAAACATTCAATTGTTTTTCCCTCTCATCATCCCAGGCCGTGCTGTTTTCATGCTTCTCAGGGTACACTGTGCGTAATCCAACAGCTGTGTAATGAGGTGCATTTTTCATCCATTTTCAAATTCACTATTAATCCCTGCAGAGATGCTTCAGTGATGCGTGGCTTGGTTGGTTATCCCTTTCATTAATCCGTAGAAAAGCAGTTTCTGCAATTCGGGCTATTTGAAGTCTCTCAGCTACTCCTGTCCTCTCAGACTATGGATGGCAACAGAGATTATATAATTCAGTAGAGTGCTGATATGTCAATCAAATCAACCAATCCCTGATTAGAATCTGGTAATCCTCTCTCCAGAGTCTCCAACAATGAGACGGGCCATGGAAGGATGGATCTATAAAACATTAAGAGATCAGGAAAATGAATATTACTAATCACAAGTGTTAGCAAAAAAAAGCAGCACAGAACACACAGTACTTAAGTGTTGAGAGTAGAAACATACAGTACGTAAGTTGCTGTTGGCAATGTGAATGAATAATCAGATGATTAATTAAAAGCTTTAAAAGTACAGAACATGTAGTTATTACAAACTAAATTCAGACTGAGACAAATGAAAAGACCTAGGAATTTAGCACTGTGGTTTTACTCAACAAGTATTATTTATGCTAAATCTTGTTTTTCTTTCTGACCTGTGCTTGAAGCGGCCCGTAGGGCACAAGCTCTCCGTCCACAGTGAGTGTTCCTCGTGCCGACAGAGGCTGCAGCCTGAATGCTTTACAGGTAACGTGGCTCACATAGGGAGAGCTGACAGAGTGGTGGGTTCCTCTTTCCATGGCAAAGAAAAGTCTCAGTAGAGTTGCTCTAGAGATCCCTGCTTGCACAAAAGTCAGATGGATCAGCCCATCGTCAAACCTGGCCTGGGGTGCAGCAAAAAGGTCAGCCCCAAGGTGGGTCTGATAAAGGGCCAGGACCAGGACAAAGTCCCCTTCAATGGTGATCCAGTCTCGAGTGGGAAGGGGCTGGTCAAGAGGGGGTAACAAGTCATCCCTTGCTAGATTTAAAGGCAGCGAGAATGATGGACGGTTCTTGAAGGGTCCTGCTGGTTCAGCAATGTCAAAGTTAAAAGAAGAGGATGGCGTGCGTAAAGAAGGCGAGGGTGATGTGGAATTTGGGGTGTTAGGACGAGGAGCGAGGTAGGATGATGAGTGTGGGGAGGCACAAGAAGGAGACGAGGGGGGTGTGGGAGAAAGAGACAGGGAGAGAGAGTTGAGTTTAGGTGGGAGGGAATTTGTCTGGGAGTGCTGAAGGAGGGAGAGGGGCCTTGGCCGGGAGGCGTTTTGGTTTTTGTCCAGGGTTTTGGCCTTGTAAGAGAAGGGAGAATGACGAAAGGGAGAGGAGATCGTCAAAGCTCGCTCACGAGCGACATCCAGTGTGTATGAATCTTTCCGGTAGTAAGATCCATTCAGATCCATATCATCGACGCCATTTGAAGTGCCTGAATCTGCATCAGCCTCCTGACTGAGAGGCTGGTTGCAGAGAGCTTCGGCTATCTGGCTTGAAGGGGCTGAATTCTTTCTCACTGCCTGCCTGGTCTCATGAAGGCAATCCTGGTGGGTGACGCCATCCTCTGGCTCTTCATCTGCCTCTCGCCCCATGACAACCCCATAGCTCTCACCCAGCTCTCTCGCATGCAACACTCCCTCTCCTTCTACAGAACCACTGCTCCCTTCCCCGTCCTTACCTCTATCGTCTTCCTCAATCTCCTCTGAGTATTGCTCTGCTGTTCCATCATCTTCCCTTTCATCCTTGATCCTCTCCAGCCTTTCTTCCCTTCCCATACTGCATTCATCCCTTTCATTTGATTCTGAACTTGTCCCTGATCTCTCTGAACAAGTCCCTGACCTCTCCTCCTCTGCTTCCATCTCCATCTGTCCCTCCCTCTCTCTGTCTTCTGCCAGACTGCTTGCCCTCACCACACCAGTTCCTCCTCCCCTGGCCCTCTCCCTTCTTCTCTCCCTTTCCTTTTGCCTCTCTTCTTTTTCCCTCTCTCCCTCACCCCTGCGCAAGCTCCTCTGTTCACTGATGCCCATGTCAGAGCAGGTGCGATGGATAGGCGTGCGGCAGAAGCCCTCCAGGCCTTCTGTGATACTGCGGGAGAGCGGTCTCCTTGGTGGAGGTGTGGCATCTGGTGATGTGGTGACAACAGAGGGTGGTAGGAAGGAGAGACGACCCTTGTAGGATCGTAGAGAAGCTATGCGCACTAATGTGCCCAGGGTGAAGCGAGCTGAGCCAAGACCACGATACCTGGAAGAAGACAAGACTGCAAGTGAAGCTACATTTTGAAATTGACGTCACATAATCCAGAATAAATTAAAAGCCAGGCTTTTATGAAGAAAACAACATTAGATTAAGATTCTGAAAACTTGAAACACCCACCTCTCACTCTCAATGTCCACATCGGACACAAAGCCCCAGGCAACAGAAAGAAAGGAAAACAGTCTCCTGGGTCCTGCAGCACGGTTGCTGTTGGAAGGGGCGGGGCTTGTTGTCACAGAGACCAGGTCCATGGGTCGGACTCCGCCTCGACAGAGCAAAAAGCAGCAGTTCAAAAGGAGGGGCTCTCGAAGGCACATGTCATACCTGAGGAAATTTTAAAAAAAGTAAAAATAAAGACAGATCTGTACAACAGCTATTCAAAGACTAGATTAAACAAAACAAATATACATAATTCTACGGTCTTTTGTTTAGGAAAAAAACATTGTTTTTTATGTAGTTTATTTTAACAGAATAATCTGGGTATCCATGGGCTTTTTTGTAAGGTCAGTTTTCATAAAAATAAACTAAAATCATCTGACTACATCAGAGGGTCTCAGGATCATCTAAACCTCCCTGTACAAGCCAGCAGATAAGGACGTTACATTGAACATAAATGTCACGACAACTGGATATTCTTCTCGGAAGTTCAGTAAAGCAAAAGAGACATGCCATCATATGAATGTATGAATATAATAAGAAAATTCAGCACTAGCAAAGAGAGCATCCATTGACTCTGAGACCCTCTGTGATGCAGATCCAAGGAGGTTTAAATCATAGAAAATTATTTCTAGACAGAAGGATTCATGGCTAGAAAATGAACCTGGTATCAAAATGTAGATTAAAAATGAGCCATTTCATTGGCTAAAAGTTGTTTTGACCAGCCAGCTATCTCACAGGATGAGATAGCTGGCTGAGGGTTTACAGAAAGTGCACTTTTTTAAGTTTCTCCAGAAACGTATCAGAAAACAGATAATTCTTTCAGGGTATCACAGCTTGTTTCTGTTACTCTCTGTCAAAAATATTAAACTGGTTAAGTTTTGCTGTGAAAGAGTCTGCATATGCAATCTGTAATATGATTGGCTCATTCAGAGGTCATAAAGTTTAAAGAATTAACTTGACTGCACCCGTTATCAGCAAACACAATCTAGACTGTCAGCATTACTTTAAATCATCCACTATGCAAACACTGAGGGAGATATGAAGACTTAATGTTCCACCTAATTCCACACTGTACAGGCAGCTGGAAGAAAAGCTTCAACCTAAACAGATGTGCTCACCCTGCGTGGTGATTGATGGAGCCAGCCAGTGCATTCCCAGACCCGCAGGGTAGAATCCCGACAGGTGTTTTTATTGCTTGTTCCCAGTCTGAGCGCTCCATCAGCCCATTAATTACCTGCAGGAAAACAAGACAGAAGATTTAAATAATCACAGTGTTAGACATAGACATACATTTACGTGCCACAATTTCAGCCTGGTTGTCCTCTCAGGCCAAAAACACCTTACCTCATGCAGTAGACCATCCCCAGAAACAATGATGATGCCATCCCACTCTGGGAGTGATATCTCTCTGATGAGCTCTCTGGCATGGTTCTGGCGTTCTGAGGGAGGGTAATTACGTTAATGCCTGCCATATAAATGCATACATTCTGACTCATTGGGATGTTTTAGACCTCAGGGTGTTACCTGTCTGTATAAGGTTGTAGCTGATGTTGGACTCTCTAATCATTGGCAGGATGTGGGTCTGACACCACTGCATTGCCTGGCCTCTTCCACTGAAGGGATTGACCAATAACAGTAGTCGCCTGGGACGAGGTAGCAGACTTCTTGAAAATTCTTCACAAGAAAGACAGAACAGGATGGATTAATTAAAACCTGCACAGCTCTGGTCCAGGACAAAGAAAGTGGTTCAGCACATTTTCAAAACCAGCCAACTGGGACATAAGCTAAGCTGGTATTACAGTGTTGCCCAACCTTGGACTTTGAATGCATTTATCCATTTGAAGCCTCCTAAAGTTCTCCTGACAGAATACATATCACACTGTCCTTCAAGAGTGAGTTTGTCAATCATTTAAAGTCAGATATATGATAAAGGGCACATTTAGACTTCAAATTATAGGTATTATAGTTGGTCAAAACTAAACAGTGGCATACGAAGGCAATGAAATTACTCTAGTCCTGTTCTATAAAACCTGTGGGGAAAGTAAATATCTAAGGATAAAATTCAATATAAACTGTAGTATGTTATAGATGAAACCACTGGTGCATGAGAGGATATTATGTGGCTGTGCTGTCACATAATCCTTGATTATGCAATAAACCACACTTCACGCTATTGTGCGGAAAACCCATCTGACCACACCTATAATGCCCGTCAGCATAAACATTCTCAGTATTGGGCCACTGAGTGATTCAGAAGTGTGATTATGAATGTTACACAAGCAGAAATTTAAAAAAGAATGACAGCTGCATCACTGCGAGTGAAGGGTATGCACTAAAGATCTCAGAAGACGAGGAGATTTAAGAGACTTAAGGATTAAAGAGTGAGCCTACAGACGAGGAAAAGAAAAACAGAAGATGGGAGATGCCGATTAACTCTGTGCCACACAGACAATGGAGACAAAAAAAGTAAACACAAACACAAAGTTCATGCTGAGCTGTCAGATAACTGAGGATGGTGACTCCCCGCCCTCTGTCTCTGCATTAGACACTGAAAGATACAGACCACATGTGCAGGAAAGATAAGAGGAAGGACGTATAGGTTTAGATGGAAAAAACCCCACAAAAAAAATAAAGAAAATGATCCTGTTATGTGAAACACACAAAATCCAAAAGCTCTCGATGCTAAATCTCACAGCCTCTTAGGGTGCATTAGTGTTAATCCTCATTTGTCTTTTATATAATGCCCCAAAATGTTAAACTAGTCTTGTTACCATTTGTGCCCTCAGTGAGGAAATGTAATACATTAAAGTCTTGGTTCCCTGTGACATTACGCTAGGCTTAGTAGAAGTTTACAAAGAGGGCATGGAGCAAAGTGGATTGATGCTACATTGTGTAGGTTTTCTACTGTAAGCATCTGAAATTCAAGACTTTATCAAGGAGACAAATACAAAGGCTAAAGCTCCATAAACACTGTGATAAGCTATTAGTGTTACTCTTTTAATTAGGCCATCAGCTCAGTGTACAGTACCAACGATCAGGGCGAACTGTGGTTTACAGTTGCTGCCACTATCAAATCGATTTCAGCCTAGTCTTATATAATATAATAGAGCAGATGTAGTTGTATATAAGACATCGGAAAACTGAATTTTGCCTTAATGAATTTTTTGCCTTATTGTTCACTAATTTGCTTTTTTTATTATTAAATTATTATTATTAAATTGTGATAAAATAAAATAAAATAAAAACTGTCTGAATTACTCCTGGAAAATGTTCAAAAGCTTTGCTTCTACTGCCCATGGTCATTTATAATAAAAGTTTATCATTATGACATACTTACATTTAAGACAACATAATAAAATTCATGCAATAAAACAAAAACAAAAAATCACACTCTACAGTATATAAATACGCAAAATGTGTAGCTACTGCTACAGTCTTTTGTATGTTCATTTAGAAACAAGATCCAAGCTGCACAAACAAACCACAGGTAAAACATACACTCACCTGTGTTAGCAGTGACCATCACACCTCTAAGTAGACACTGTACAGCAGCCGACCACCTCTCAGCTTCAGCTCTGCTTTCTGCCAGATAGGCCCTCACCTGCCTGCGCCGGGACACTCCTTTCCTTCGTTTTCCTGGTGGGTACCAGTACAGCACCAGCAGAGGGGGAGCAGGGGACCGGGGGCAGCTGCACCCCACCAACTCTAATAAGGGTAGCAGGAGACGAGCTTCTTTTCCAGGCCGGGGGGACAGGCGTTGTATATGTATGTGGGTGTGGGTGAGGGTCAGGGCGTAGTTGGATGCCGGAGCTGGAGTTGGAGGAGCAGCTGGGGACAGCCCTCCTGAACCACCGGGGCTGTTGGGACTACTGTTATTGTTGCTGTTTGTTCCCCAGCTGGCAAACTGACCATGAAGGAGAGCTTCTGCTGGAGAAGGTGAGGAAGGTTCTGGGGATCGCATTTTCTTTGCTCAAAGTTAATCAGTCTAAAAAAAAAACAAGGGCTTCTGAACTCAGATGCTTGAAGAGCTGGGCAATCTACCAGCTGTTCATGTTTTGCAGCACAAATTGAAAGACTATGTCTGTCGAGAACTTTCTCCTTAAAATCTCTTCGAAATCATTCTTTTTGTCAGTGCTTCAGTTTAAGGGGTAAAAGTCACAAAAAATGATCTTCCTGTCGTTCCAGTTCAGATATATGTCTTCATTTGAAAAGAATACAAATAACGTTTCCCAGTTTAATCCTTCTTCAAATTAGAGTATTTTTTATTGATCCAGTGAAGATGGGAACTGCTTAAGACCAGTCTTTGTGTCACAGTTAGAAACCTCCCATCAAGGTGTGATCTGTGGAGCTGTCAGCTCATACAGTTGGCTCCGAATTGGAAAGTGGACAGAAAATACATCAACATAGTCACAACAAACAGGATTTTTATAAAATGTAGAATCAGTCATTTAAGCAAAAAAAAAAAAAAGTGTTCTTCACAAAGTATAAAAATAAGTTTACATTACAATGTAAAAGCTGCCTATTGTGATAGCAATACAGGGCAGCTCAGCAGCTACTTAACAATGACAATTCGCCTTAAATAATTACACATATGGACAAAAATGAAACTCTTAGTTGCATTAAAAATGATCATTAAGTATGATCAAGACAAAACACAAACACACCTTGTTTAGACAAGGAGGCTACAACAATTAAATTAAAGCACAAGATTTTTGTAAAGTAAGTTGCATTTTAAGTGTTGCCCAAAAAGTAATTAATGCCACAAAGATAGATTAGTGCAGACTTTTCAAGACCTTTGACACTTCTATTGCTATCTTGTTCTAAGTGACATAAAGGAGGCAGACAAAAGGAGTGACTAAGCCAGTTCTCCAGACAGTAGTGTGATAACATTCACTCAATCAAGTACTACCCCCCAATAGGAAGAGCAACACAAAGACAGGTGAAAAAACAAAAATGACAACAGAAATCAAAAACAAAAACAGAAACAAAACAAAAGACAAACAAGGAGACAGTTCCAGTTGGGTCCTTAGTTTATGTCATCTTAAAGTCCTTGAGTCAAGCCTCACGTTCCCTCCCAAATATCTCTGTTCCTGTTTGAGGACAAAGGAGAACAGCAGTTAGTGGAAAAAAACAACAGTAGGAAAAAGAAACAAAAGCAGGGGCCTGACTAAGAAGCAAGTTCAGCATACCCTGAATATTTTTTCCTTATCTGGTTTCAGTTACTCTAACATGCACTGATCAGCTCAATAACTTAACCCAGTGTTTTCCAAACTACCTGCAAGTGCGTTCGCTTGATGTGTCATTAAGACACAGGAGGATCTGACATACGTGTATGTAAAACATTTTAAATTCAGTGCCAGTGAGGTTAAACTGTGTGAGAACATGTAAAAAATAAAGAAAAATATGGTTTTCCTGTCTATTCACAAACTTTGTATAAAGTTTGTAAGAACAAGGCACAGGTGTCCTGTTTTAAGATCATGCTACTAAAGGCGTACAGAACACTAAAACTACTTTAAACTTGCTAGCAGCAAACAGAAAAAAGCCTGTTCCTGTACAGCCAGTGAAAGCTTAGTTCACATTGCCAGCAGTAAGAGTCAGACCCGCTCCCGGTGGAAGTTGGACTCTATCAGGGCTGCCCTTTGTCACCAGTTCTATTTGCAGCTTTTGTAGACAGAATTTCTAAGTGCAGTAAGATTGTGGAAGGTTTCTGTTTTGGAGGCCATGGATAATCTCTTTGCTTTTTTGTGGAATCATGCAATTTTTATTTATTTTTTTTGCCTCACCAGGAAGTGGCCTCCAGCACCGAGGTGGTTGGTAGCTTACTGTGAAGTGGGATAAGAATTAGCGAATCTAAGGCTATGTTCGCACTGCAAGCAAAAGCGCATCAAATCCGACTTTTTTGACCCTACCCTAAACTGTTGGGAAGACAACGTTGGAGAAACGTGAACATTTTATTTGTACTGTATAATCTGCAGATTCTGACAGAAACCTGCAACTATCCTTTGAAGCACAGCTCCTCTCTAAAACTGCAATAAGGATAATTATTAGGCCATATGTAAATAACAAAATAACTTTATAACTTAAAGAAAAATTGGGAAACGTAAAGACTGAAACAAGTCTTTATATTAAGGGCTATCAGTCAAACAATACTGTTTGCTCTGGGTCTAAACAGAGCGCGTTGTGTGTGATGTCTTCTTTTGTGCATGCGGGCCACTTTGAGGGTTCACACTAGAGCGCTTTTGCTGTCACATTTTATTTGTAGTGTGAACAAGCAGACAAAAAAATCGGATCTGATCAAAAAATCGGAATTGAGCATTAAGACAGTGTGCAGTGTGAACGTAGCCTAAGACACAAGGTTCTCAGTCAGAAAAGGGGTGATTGCCCACTCAAGGTTAGAGAGGAGTTGCTGGCCGAAGTGAAGGAGTTTAACTATTTCTGGGTCTGATTCATGAGTGATGCGAGTTTGAACGGCTGATTGGCACAGCATCAGCAATGATGTGGACGATAAACCGGTTTATTGCGGTGAAGAGAGAGCTAAACTTGATGGTTTACCTGTTGATCTACATTCCTACCCTCACCTGTGGACCCAAGCTCTGGGTAGTGAACTGAAATACTGACATCATCAACACAATCAGCAGATTAGAGATAGGGTGAGAAGCTTGGTCGTTTTGGAAGGGCTCAAAGTAGAGTCATTCCCCTACACATCAAAAGGAGTGGGATGCTCCCTGGGTGCCTCCAAGGTGAACTGTTTTGGTCATGTCCTATCGTGAGGATGCTCTGGGGTACACCAAAGAGGTGCTGGAGAGATTATATCTCCCAGAAAGACTGTGAATACCTTGGCGTCTTCCTGGAAGTACTAGGGGAGGCAATGGGGGGGGGGGGGTGTCACTCTGGTAAGACTGGTACACATTCAAACCATGATAGTGGTAGATGGATGGATGGCACTAAGAATCCATTGTTTCTCATTTTTCAAAATTTCTCAGACAAAAACTTCACCCCCTCAAAATAGCTGTACCATTAGGTCCATGGGTCAGAATAGATCATTTACTCTGGTAAAAAGCGAATCACCCTTTGTAACACTGATAATCCAGTGTTATAGCTGATGTTACCTCAGTAAGAGCAGAATCTTGCTTGCCAGTACAAGCCTCAGCACTATGACCACACCACAACGCTGTGGTGATAACCATGACATGATTTTGCAAATATTTAAGAAATCAAAATTTAAGAAGCACAACAGTAAATTACATGAAATGAATAAAACTTTAGATTGATTGTACTGCACAAAAACAATACTTCAGTCAAGTACAGAGGAGGACATTGATGATAAGAAAACTGATTATGGGTACAGGGTGAAGCAATATAAGATTCGTTATGCCCTTTGACCTGAGGTGCGTCTGTGATAAACCACGTAATGACTCAAGAGTCACACATCCTCAACTGGCTTGCTGAGACACTATTTTTTGTAGAGGAAAGGTTGCATGACAATTCATGTGTTTTTTTTCTAATTCAGGGTAACTTCTGCATAACAGGATTTAGGGACACAGTGTCTCTTTCACGGTTTAAATAACCTAACCTAAATAATTGTATTATATTTTACAGACTTTGCAATAAGCATTAGTACAGTCTCATATTTGTACCAAACAAGGTGGTCTGGTATCACCTCTTATCAAAGAGCCATATCAGGATTTTCCCTGTATGGTAAATCTTTTATTTCCCTCCAAAAAGGTTTTAAACTTCTACCAAAATAAAACAAACAGAGGTATGATTTTTGAAAGTGGGATTTCATTCAGTCAAGCTTAAACATAACTTTGTTTTACAACATGTCCCCATATAATAGGAAAACGCACAGACTTCTGCATAAAATACTCATGTTGACCCTAGAAAAACCCTGGATATATAATCAAAATACACCGAAACACATGTATTATTTTCAAATTACATTACACGTGAGGTTATAGCAATGATAAATTACCAAGTCAGCAGGAGACAGATCATTAGACTTTAGCTCATAAAGTACAATTGCTGCAGTCTCACCTGGGACTTCGGTTTACCCTAAATTAATAAACTGTTCACATCTTTCAACTTTTATAGCAGTCAGGAAACATTATGCAAGCTGTGGTGTAGACAAAATCAATACTTGGCTGATGTCCCGTCCTGATAAAGCACACACACAGAAAAAGACCCTACCGATGCCCATTGTTGCACCTTACCCTGTCCTTGAATCGCAGGGCGGGGACACCCAATAATAATAATAATAATAATAATAATAATAATACTATGCTCCGACTAATTTTGGTCTCCCACACAATGAGGTTGTCTTTGAGTGACTTCAAAGTACAAAGCCAATTTTCGATAAGGTTACACTTTTGAATTCGAGGTCGCTCTTGTAGTAAAGGCGTTATTAAACATTTATTAGCAGCTTGTCTGGTAGTAAGAGCTACGTCTATGTGGTTAAACTTTAATGCTACATGGATTTGACAGGCTGTTAGCCTGCTAACCTGTTCATGTTTAGCTGTATTTTGACAGTTACAGCACAGGCGAGCTAGAGCCGATAATTCTAGCTTGTAGTGCCAGAAATGAGAAGGTGAAATATGAACTGCAGGAAGCGGGTCTTTGTGTACGGTAAACAGAGCTGCTAAGCAATAGTTGTGAATCGAGCGTCACTAACATTAGCTAATGTAAACGGCTGACACGCTGCACAGGGGCTAACTAGGGGCTTTCTAACTGACATATAGTCCCAGTTCAACCCGACAAATATATTCAAATATAACTCCACTAAAGATTAGTGAGGAACACTATGGACAAATCGAAATAAAATGCCCCTTTTGTTTAATTAAATACTTAAATTAGCGCATAGGATACATGGTTTTAGCTAGCAGTTATTAAGACCCTATCAAAATGAGCAACAGGAAAAGTTGTTTTCGAGCTTTGCATGTCGCCAGAAGCATATCTGTATAACCCATGTTTAATATCATTTCATGGTTTTTAAAGAAGAAAAGAAAAAGCCCCAACTACCTCATCTTGGCTCCCCTCTTTCGACAGATAGCCTCTGAATGCTGTGGCTCGGTGCAGGAAGTATGTGGAGACGCAGGAGCAGCAGCTCTGAGCGGCGGAGAGGAAATCCAATGACGATAAGGAAAACAGAACACCCACCCACCGACATTCTCCAATCATTGACAGACCAGCACTTCCTGGCCAACTCACTTGTTATCAGGCCGGCTGATAAATGCCAATTAAAAGACGTGTCCTGTAACATTTACGTGGGGACCTCAGTTTATTAGCCACATGCCATTCTTGTCTTCCAGCATGGCTGGTGCTTTAACACGAGCTCCACCATATTAACAATGAAGGGTGTATTTTGCGAAGAGCAAGCAGGCAAACAAAAACACAGAAGACATTTTGTACAACCAGCCTTTTATTGGTAGCAGAGTGAAAACAAAAACGCATTAGTTCTTGTAGCCGCAGCTGGCTCTGCGACCACGGGCTCTCTCGAACTTCCTGCCCTTGGAGCGGACGTAGGGCCTGGAGAAAGACACAAAAGGGTTTAAATTTAGCATATCTAACACATAAGATTAAGTTCCATTTGTCCCTTGAACTCAATGTCAGTGGTAAAAATCAATCTCTTATTTTTCCAGTGGGAAAAGACCGAAGCAGGTATTTGAATGAAGCCTTTCATGGCTGGGCCTTTACATCATCCTGTGAGTCACAATCCAGCTATGTTGATGGATCATACATCATCCTAAGAGCTTCATTTGTTTGGGACAAAGTGCTGGAATTTATTTTGTTTGGGAACACATTTCCATCAATTCATCATTACCTTACATCAGCCTCACATGTCTTTACTTGTTAAAGGTAGGTTTCATCAACATGTAAAGTACTTTAGAAGTGTCTTCTGATTTAGCTCAAGAGTCTTTTTATAACATCATTATTAACATGTGTGAAAGACATTGTTCTACACTGACAACCAACACCACCTCTGAACTCCTCAAACCTTAAAACTATTGTATTTAAAAACATCAAACACTGATTAAATCAAGAGATATGTACCATGTCTACCACCTGTAAGATTTATTTACTAATTATGATTGAAGTGGTTACCACTTCAATCATGCTTTTAATAGGGCGGAGATTTCTAATTCACTTTTGTAATCTCGTCCTAGGAGACGAGCCCAAGAAACAGCTGGACGTGTATTTACTAAGTCTGAATGTAAACCCTTTAAAAAAAAAAAAAAAAAAAGCATGCCAGAATAAGGAAATCATTTAATTCTGGCCTTTGTGGACTCCTGGGCATTTAAAGCATGAAGCAACAGTGGACTACTGAGAATCCCTTGAGCAGTTTTCAAACATGCATTGGAAGCGCTTCTCACAGCTGTGTGAGTATGATGACCATCAAAAACTTAACCACAAGAGCACAAAACTGTGTCCAGACATTCTGAATATGTCACTTCCTGCTAAAACTAAACATTGATTAGTGCTTAGAGAACTATGAGGCTTATAATCTCCTTATGTGTGCTACAGACAAGAAAGGGCAAGTTAAGGCAAGTGTGGACAATGGTCTCCCTGATTCTCTCAACGCAGTCCTGAGTACATGCACATAACCAGCTTTAGTTAAAGGCTAAGTAGGGCTGTGCGATATGACCAAAATCTCATATCCTGATATAAAACATCTATCATCCGATAACGATATAAATCACAAAATTTTAACATTTTCTGTAAATTCTGTGAATCTCTGGCAGCTCGACTCGTGAAGTGTTTCCAGCTGGGCGCCATGTACCTGGAGTCCATTGTTTTAACCGATGTATGAAACTACACATTTTCAGTCATAAGTTGTAACGGCCGCCGTTTTCTTTGTGAGTATTTATTACACGGCGTGCTGCAGGGAAAAGCCTGTTCTAACGTTTGAGTCTAAGGTTTATTTTTTAGCACCTGACGGCTATTTTTTGCTTCTCATCCGTAAACACTGCATACTCTTTCACGTGATTCAGTTTATTTTGAAGAGTCTCAACAGGATCTTGAGCTTTATTGTGAAAGGTTTATGTGGAAAATAAACAAGCGGATACGCGATGGTCGTTGTTGCTAACGACAACTAAAAAGAGGCGCTCGTCCGTCTGTAGTGTGGTTATATAAGAGAGAACTTTAAGAAATTAATATAGCCACTACAGTGACCATCAAAACGATGAAAAAATATTGCAGTAAACAGTTTATTTTGCGATACCACAAAACAAATGACAGCGTAAAATGAAACGATAGATGTTTTTATATCGTCATCCGATATATATTGTTATATCGAACAGCCCTAAGGCCAAGTAGTTTTTTTACAACAGCAACTTCACATCAGATGTACACTTACTTGGTGTGGCTGTGAGGGGTTCCAGGAGCCTTTCCAAAGTGCCTGTAAACCTCTCTGGCTTTACGAGGTCCTGGAGGAAAAGACGATATTAAAGGTTAAAATACACACACACACACACACACACACACACACACACACACACACACACAAGTCATAACTGATGGGAGACCCGGACCCAGTTCCAATCAAACATCACTCCAACTCGGATTTAGTTCAAGTATTCTTTTAAAAAAATATATATAATTTGTATAATAATAATAATAATAATAATAATAATAATAAGTATATAATTTGTTTCCTTTTCCTTATGTCAGATATTAAATTAAGTGCAAGAATCACGATCGTGGCTGAGGGGCGATCTGGCTCAAGAATTGGCAGTTCGTCTTGTAATCGGAAGGTTGCCGGTTCGAGCCCTGGATCCGACAGTCTCGGTCGTTGTGTCCTTGGGAAAGACACTTCACCCGTTGCCTACTGGTGGTGGTCAGAGGGCCCAGTGGCGCCAGTGTCCGGCAGCCTCGCCTCTGTCAATGCGCCCCATCACCAGTGTGTGAATGGGTGGGTGACTGAATGTGTAAAGCGTTTTGGGGTCCTTAGGGACTAGTAAAGCTTCTATACAAATGCAGTCCATTTACCATTTAAGTGCAAGAATCACATTTTAGTACGGACCAGATTTGTAAATATTAGGGAAGCACCACTGCAAGTTTTTTGAAGTTATAATGCTCCGACCTCAGATGTCTGCTGATGCTGAATATGATGTCCTAACTGCTGTTTGCTTCCTACATGCTATGCTATCTCCACCTGCACCAAACAGTGCTGAGGTGTGACAAATTAATCACAAATGAATCGATCCGCCAATACGAGATAAAGCTGTTTGAATCAGGAGTCAAATATCACACTGATAGATCCTTACCAAATATACTAAACACCTGAAGGAACAAGAAGACCGTGAAAGCCTTAAGAGTGTAACAGACCCTAAAATCTAATATTTGCACTTATTTAATGTAATTATCGAGGCTATTTGAGGAAGAAAAAAAAAGCAGATGACAAATGTTTAACACAATGCTGCAACATTATAGTATGTAATTACCTAAGCTAAACTAAATATTTACATGTGAACTGAACTAACGTGATTGTTTGAAGTTAGAAAACTGTAATAAAATAACAAGAGGACACGTCCTTAGTTTTAGTATTCGTTGGTTTGGTGAACTGTGTAATCACAGCTTGCCTAACGAGACTTTGGATGTCTTCAAGACTGTGATTCTACCAGTTTCAATTCTACTACTTAAAACCTGTTAATGATTATCCTAAATATTGTACCTTGAGCATACAATATCCACCTAATAATCAAGTATAAAGCTAACACAGAAACTAATAAAAACTTAACATTCTCAAACAATTAAAAAAAAAATAAAAAATTAGAAACAAGCAATCTGCTCTGGAAAAATACTGAACTTCAACCCAGTCATCAGTTCTTATTGCATGTGATTATTGGTGTTATTTGCCAATTTTTTGGTTGTACCAATATTTAAATGAGTATATTTTAATGCTTGGTTATCTCTAATGACAATAATGACTGAACATTCCCTCAAAAAAAAAGTCAGGTGAAAAAATCTTATGTGGTTTCAGATAGGCTAAGACAGTGTTCTCTTGTGCAGAAGTAAGATATTGACTGCCATTGAAAGCAGAAAAATACATAGTTGTTTGATGTACAATCCTCATCTATTGCAGTGTGTTCTTAGCCTCCAAATAGCCAATGAAGCTCAACCACTACAGCTTCAGCAAACTGCACACTTAAGCTGTTATCTGGTACATCTTCCTTATTGGCCAGTTTCTAGGGCATCTGGTGGAAACAGCTCGTTTCAAAAATAGGATCTCCAACTCAATATGTTCAGTTACCTGACAGCAGCACCGTGCCTTGTCCTTTGGGAGAAGCCAAAGCCAGCTGGTCGAAGGTCATCACCTGACCTCCTGCCTTCAGGATCCTACGGCGGGCACCATCAGACACCCTCAGAGCACAAATCTGTGGGACAGCAAGCAAGAGGTGAGGTCTGATTTGAGATTTTTTTTTTAAGCCACCTTTACAATGTTGAAGAAGCAGTTAGTAAATGTATTTTCTGGTGGGGGTGGGAGTGAAGTTGAACTGTTTTTTCTTAAATGTAAGACCTACCTTGAGCTTGGGGATATCCTGAATCCTGACATCATCAGTGACTGTTCCCACGACGACAGCGATTTTGTTCTCACGGCCGGGAAGCTTCATCTTACGGATCTAGGGGAAAAAAATAAACAAACAAAAAAGAAGAAGAAATTGAGGCAAATCAATGTGTGATTATAGAACTGATAACAGGGAGTACTAAAATAAAAATCCAGTCATTTGTTTTACAGAATCTCTAAAGACGCATTAAAAACTAAATTGAAAGAGTAGCAGAGATGCACCGATCCAGGGCGCACAATCAGCCAACTTTCCAACATTCTGGTTCCAACAACCAGCCTCCTACATGACCGATTTACCATTACCACGAAGCTTACCATTTCATGAATGCGCAACACATGCACGGTGCTGCAGAAAAGAAGTTGCACTCACACACTCACAGCTATACCGGACATACTGCGAGTGTGGGTTTCACACTGAGCGAAAACAACAAGTTGTCCACTTACGTCAGGAATGTTCATACCAGGAAAACCAAATCTAATCAAAACCTAAACACAGACATTTTAAAGAAACTCAAACGTAAAGCATCTAGAACTAAAGCAATCCAAAGCTCAGAGACAGCCACCAGTCAGCAGCTTCAGTATGCGCAAAGGGTCAAAGCAGTTAAGAGGAAAATTATGGCAATGAGCAACATTATTATTCCAGTATCCGGCATTTGTCTTCTTACACAAATCTGCTGAACCTGCTTTGATTGATGTGATCAAATCTGTCAGGTAACAGTAGGCATACAGCAACTCATTTTCCATTAAATTTTTCTACCTCTTTCCATCCATTGTTTCATTTGTTTAAACGAGAGATCCTGTAACTTTCTGCAGCTTGGGCGAAACTGTAAAGTGAGCCTCTTTTATTATAAGAGTAACTTCTTCCTTAAAGAATTCATTTTGTTAGTATATGCTGTCAATTGTAGTCCTTAGAAAGGAAATACACTCAAAAAATTGGAAATCTGAATCAGTAAACTGCAATTAGTGCATCTCTCATAAGAAGAAACCTTAGAGAAGCCCTGATAGCCCTCTTCCAGCTTTATTTTAGGTTCACTGCACAGTTCGGTACATTAGGCCAGGGATGCTGAAGACTAACCAATTAACCTGGACACCATAGTGAAAGCAAACAGGAGGATACATGTGTGAAAATCAAAGTGAGAGGAAGAAAGACCTACCAGGCGGGAGACAGCAATGGGAGGCCTGTTGGTTCTGCTCATGAACAGCCTCCTCAGGACGACCCTGTTGAAGGGAGCATTGGAGCGGCGGGCCAAGAACCTGTACAACTGTTAAAGGCAAAACACCAGGAATGTCAGGATTACGGGTTTCAGACTGTTCAATAGTTAAAATGCACAAGCTACCATTTCAAACTTCACACACCTAGAAATTAATCTTACCTTGACCAGGAGCCTCAGATAGATATCCTGGCTCTTTGGCTCCTTCCTGTGCACCTTACGGTCCTTGTTGTGCCTGATGTCGACTCCCTGGAAAATTGATTAGAAGCAGATTCATATATTAATCAGGTAAGAAAAACATAATCTTGACCAAGAACACCTCATACATCTAACCCTCAACTGTTTATCTTTAAAATTAAATATATAACACCGAAAACAAAATAGAATACATTTAAGAGGGATATTACACACTACATAGCTCATACTCATCCACATAACAGCGGCCGATACACACGTTGACACTCTGCAGCTAACCGCTAACTCTGAACGGCATAGCAAACATGCATATAGCGTCAAATAAGGAAACTTCTGATCTTACGACACATACGTTAAATTTGGGACAAAAATAAACAGTGACCTGTGATAATATATAGCATCTTTAACCCATTGTAAATCTGACTTATTCTCAACTTGAAGGCGTAAAGCTACCACCGGTGTCGGCTCCCAAGAATATAGGCTAATGTGAATTATAAAGTCAAATCACACGAAATCTTAGCACGACTCGGACATAAAGTATGTTTATAACGTGTAAATGTTTTCATCTAAAACATCAGGTGGTTTAATTCAGAGGATGACCGCGGATAGTCTGACTATCGTGTTTTAGAAATTCTGTTAGCAGGACCTACCATCTTGGACTCAGAGCGAAAAGGGAAAAGGAAGACCCGAGGTCTCGCGATAAGCTGTGCGCTTAGATCTCAGGCGCCTGATTGGTTAGAGAGCATGCGTTTCCTGCCCCAACAGCTCGGATGATATGGGATGGCGCCCCCAGTGGTAGAAACAGAAAATGAGCATTTCTCGAGTTCACCTTTTCGCATCTTTTTGGTTTAATTTAGTTATAAGTATTTAAGCAAATTAGTACATTGAGTAAAATACTAGAAGGATTTTTTTTTTATCAGGCATTTTGAAAATAAACACGGAATTTCACCCAAAAAGTAGTTTTATATCACAGAGCTTTAAAAATGAATTGTTTAGATTACATTTTGTATCAGAAATGGTTTAGCAACAGGAGCATGATTTATATTTAGCATATGAACAAATTGTTTTGGTTAGTTAAGTGGAAAATTTTACGTGACCTCATTATTAAAATTATAATAGCCTTCGTTTTTACCAGGCATTCATACCCGGTAATGTGTCTTGCGTTTTCCATGCTACATCGCTACACCATGCATTCTGCAAATGAAGCTGAGGCCACAGGGTGTCGCCAAAATGTAAAAAAGGCGACATCATATTTGAATTTTAATGTTTTATTGCTCCCTGACCTCTTTATTCCTCTCAGATCTCTGCCTGGGGGTTTTGACATTTACAGTGCCGTTTTATTACTACCCCGCTTTTCTATGCTGATCTCTCAAGTGGTTCTTGTTGTGATAATGATGTTTGATCTATGCATATTGGAGGATTAACAGCCCAAAACGGTCGCACGACTGAAAAATCGGCTCAAAATGGGCCAAAAAAAAAAAAATCGCACAGTGTATGCCCAGGGAGCACCGAAGGAAGTGGTGGTGTACACTAAGTATTCATTCAAATACTATGTTTAAAAAGAAAAAAAACAACAACACCCAGAAGTCAACAGGTTATGATCTCAAACACATTCCCAGATGTTTGAGTTAGTAAGCTGCAAATTTGAGATAAGCCAAATTTATTGATGGTGAAAATTTCGTTTGTTTTGATTCAATAGCGGAAAATAAACTTTAGTATTTCATATTTTGGTGAAGTTGGAAGTGAAGTAGAACATATAATGTTATTAAATTAATAGACATTAACATGATGAGATCATTTTATACACAGAAACACAGTTAAACCAAACTGTTTGTGTATCTGTACAATGTATTTTCCCACTTTGTTCTTTAATGTGACAAACTAAAAACTCACGTTAATCAACCAAAGTAACTTACACAGAGAAACAGACATGCTGAGCAGAATTCTATATGATGCTTTTAATTACATTAACACGGGACACCTCCCTGCAGGTGGAGGAGAGGGGCTGGGTGAGTGGAGGTGAAGAGATGAAAGCAGGAAGGTTGAGGGTGTGGAGAAGGATGTATGGGGTCTGCAGGTGAGGGTCGTAACAGAGGAAGGTGGTGAAAGGAGGTCAGAAGGTCTCGTATCTATCTTGAAGTTCAGCAGCCTCCTCAATGCCCCTTTCAGCAAAAAACTTCCTAAACAATCTCCATTTACCTCTTTCCTTCTTTTCTTGCTTCTCTTTCTCTTCGACTTCCATTTGTTCTGGCTTCTCTTGCTTTTTCTGGTCTTTTGTAGTGTCTGTCTCTTGCTCACAACATTTTCTCTGCCCATGCAACTCCATCAAGTTTGTATAATTCTGCAGAAGTACTTTGTAGTTATTCTTAAGTTGCTCCAATTGTTCCTCCTCATCTTTAGGCTCCTCTTTCATGTGTTTACACTCCTGCTGGTGTTCCAGCATTTCCTCCACACCTTTCTGACTCTGGGCCTCTTTGCCTGGCTTCACTTTTACACTTGCATCTTTTGGATTTTCCATTTCTTGCTTCTGCTCCTCCGCTGTTTTCATTTCTGCTTCCAGTTGTTTGTAACGTTCTTCAAGTTCCTTGTATTTCTGCTCTGTTTCGTTTTTATACTTTACAAAAAGATCCCAGTGGATGTAGCGTTGCCTTTCTTCCAAGAGACCATTTAGACGTCTCCTCAGCATGTATGCGCTCTCGCTGAGGTCTTGGTTTGCTCTTCGGAGGGCGTTGAGCTCATTGTAAAGCGGACCACCCCAGCGAGGAGCGCCAATGTTTAGTGGATTTCTTTGGTAGTTGAACCTTTGGGTCATTGTAAAAAAAACTAACTTTTTTCTTTACCTTAAACAAAAGAAATCCTTTCTAGACACGAAATTTAACGTTCAATAAAGTCTCTTGCTGTTTGCAGTTGAAGAGCTTGTTAGGTTTTGACGGAAGAAAACACACTGACGAGACAAGCAAAGGAGGTTTAAACGAGGCTTTCAGCTGTTTGCCACCGCGTGTCCATGGCAACGACCTTTGGCAGGGCTCAAGTTATTTTGCTCTTCAAAAACAAATAAATAACGACACACAGCACACAGTTTTGTATTTAAAATTTCGTTCCACTTTCCCTTTCCCCAAATATATTCGATAGACCCTGTGCACGAGATGGCGCGCTTCCGAGGGACTGGGAAGATGGCGGAGTGAGCGGTTCAACTTGAGTGGGCTCCGAGGCTTTTCCTGAAAAGAACCTCCTTTATGTCTTGACCGCAATCAAGTTAACCGGAATTAGAAGCAGACTAGTTATACTTCATCTCTAAAACTCAAAAACTTCCTCCCTGTGTTTCTCTCCGTCATTCTCGGCCACCTTCTCCGAAGCGGCGAAATGGCTAACATTAACAAAGATCATGGCTACCACCTAGCGGCTCTTCGACAGGCGTGCGACGAAGAAGATATTGAATGGATGGAACAGCAGCACGACTTATCACAAGACAGACCGCAAGCTGATCGTCACCACCAGGGGCGGAGCGGGGGGGTGGCTTACGGGGCTTAAGCCCGGGTTGTTTTGTCAGAAGCCCGGGGTATTTTGGAGTGTAATTTTTTCATAGTTAGATGCCTGGCTGACAACTGTATAAAACAAAAAGTACACACAATATTCGAAGCACATAGTGCACACTGTGGGAATTTACGACTGTGCGTGAATCCCCCCCTGATATTGGTATGATCCAAGCTCAGGCACTAAGCGACTGAGCGAGGGGGCGGGGCAGCTGCTGCCCGTGAGTGCGCTGTTGGAGAGACGGAGCCAGCCATACTAAGGAGAGCTTAAGTTTGACCAGGTACCAAAGCAAATCATTCGTACCGTACAAATAATGTAAATATGACGGTGCATCACGAAAGATTGATATGAAACTGATCACTTGACCAATATTATTTTACTTGCTCTTCAAGTGAATCAACAAATGGCGAAATGAAAAGCCGAACAAATGCTATTTTTTAGAGAGTCTTAGCTTACGTGTGTTTATTTCATATTTTCAGTTCTTACCCTCCCCGACTAATTCGGATTCAGTTATGTACTGAAATATAAGAATGGACATTAGAGGCTTCTTTCAAAGAAAAAACTCAGGTAAATGTTATTTTATATATTATGCTTTGTATGTTGTTCAGTATATTTCTATGCAAAACAAGAGGGATTTCAGTACACAGCAGGATATTCACATTTGTAACCAGATATTTACACTTTAGGGAGAAAACATAAAACATTTTTACTGCACAACATCAATTTAGAGTAAACTTTTGTTTTAGATAAATATTGAAATATATTTTGAATTAGTTAAATGTCAGAATAAAGAGAGAGAGAGATCTATTTTTATCACTTTCATCAAATTTAGGAGTACATATACACTAAATTTATTGTTAATTAATAAGAAAACTCCAGACGATTCCATTCTGAGCTGAAGAAGCTTCTGATAGGTTAGTAGAGTCCATGTGAGTAAACTGGTGGCACAGCTGTGGATGCATATAAGGCAAAACACAGAGCCTGTTTCTTTGACATGGGAAAATCAAGAGATATCAACCAAAACACCAGGAAAAGAACTGTGGAGCTCCATAAGTGTGGCTCAAGTTTGAATACAATTTGGTGCCATTTGCAATTAAGAAATACAGACAGTTTCTCTCTTCACTCTTAAAGTTAACAAATATGTTTTTATATTTATCAATCTAAAGAAATAAACATTTAGTCTGATTTGATGTTACAATTAAAAAAGTGTTTTTATCTGAAGAGTAAATATCTGGTTTCAACTGTATATTTGATGATTGTCAGCACAAAGAGGGAGAGAGAGGAGAACGAGGACAGAACAGATGAACAAGAGCAGGTGAGACACACATGTTAGTCAAATGGTTGTTTACCAAAAGTATCACCGTATCACAGGTCCTCATGTATCTCGTACCTAGTGTTTCTTTTTAGGTTTGTTATTTTTCAAATTCTGTATTTATTAAGTTCTGCAGGCTTGTTTGCACAACAAGGCTAAATAATTATATAAACTTTTCTCAATCTAAATAGTGGACTTTGGTAGAATTAAAAAATAAGTGTAGTGCAGGTCTATGATGATTTTTAGTGCTATCATCTAGTTCTGATTCTGGTTCTGTCTTGGTTAAGTCCTCAGTAGTCCTGATTTTGAACTGTTGTAGTCCTGTTTTAATTCTGGATCAGTTCTGGGTCTGGTTGAATTGGGGTTTAGTCCTCGTGTCTTGATGCAGCCCTGACCTTGTTCTGCCTTGCTGCTTAATTAAAAAACTAGTTTAAGGCGTCCTGCACATGTGATATATATTTTTCCCTATATGAAGTCATTCTTTTTTGAACAGAGCCTATTAATCTTTCAGTCATTTCTACACCCCCCCCCCCCCCCCCCCCCCCCAAAAAAAAAAAAAAAAAATCCCACATGCATACTACTCTTTGGGCTAAGCCCCGGGTGTTTCAAATGTCTGGCTCCGCCTCTGGTCTGGAGCATGCTAGATACAAACGGAGATGGTCTTTGCTGCTAACTGGCGTTCCTGAGAAGGAGGGGGAGAACACGAGAGAAGAAATAATCAGAATTCTGACCAAGATAATTCCTGCGAACGCCGAGCAGCTGTACAACACAGTGGATACAGTGCACCGGCTGGGTCAGAAGGGACGAGTTGGTGACAAACCCAGGCTGATTGTCATACAGTTTGCCATGAGAACTGTTCGAGACCTAGTGTGGAAGATGTCCAAGGAGGCGAAGCTCTGCAAGGAGATGAAGATTCGGTTTAGAGAGGACTTTTGTAAGGAAGACAGAGAAGCCCGCAAACGTCTGTGGCCGAGGGTGGAGGAGGCAAGGAGCAGAGGGCTCAAAGCTTTCCTGAAGGACGGATATGCTGTCATCGATGGTCGTCAAATCAAAGAATGAAATAACTTTATAACGACCTAGATAAGAAGGTATAACTGTTCAACTAAATTTAAGCCGGTAACTTGCTCAATGGTCCCTGACTTTGACTGGGTCTATTAGTTAATAGGAGGTAAAATGTTCCATTGCCTTACTCTAGTTATTACAGCACTTTCAAGCAATATTCAATGGTTCTTTCAATATTTTCTTTAAATGTTCGAGGTTTAAGAAGTAACATAAAGCGTAAAGCGATTTTTCTTTTTTGTAAGGAACAGCCTAACACGAATTGTTTTTTATTTCAAGAGACACACAGTAGTAAAGATGATCATATATTTTGGAGAAAGCAGTGGGGAAGCGGTGATATTTATTTATCTCATGGTACCTCTCATTCAGCAGGAGTGGCTATTTTTCTACATCGTTTTAATGGAAGAGTTCTTGATCATAAAGGTGATGAGGAAGGTCATTGGTTAATGGTTAACATAGAGTTGGATGATACTAAGTACATTTTAGTAAATGTTTATGGGTTCAACAATAGAGCTAAAAACAGGAAATTGATTTCTGATTTGAAAAAAATGATAGAAGAATGGAAGATCATCTATTCAACTGAAAAAGTCGTTGTTGCAGGTGACTTTAATATGGTACCAGATGAAAAACTGGATAGATTTCCAACTAAATATAACTCTTCTCATTTTAACCAAATAATAATGGATTTCTCCTGCACCCTCAACCTAATCGATATCTGGCGTAACTTAAACCCAGAAAAACTGCAATACACCTGGAATAATTCTGAGCGCTCTCAATGCTCAAGACTGGATTATTGCTTAATAACTGGTAGTCTCTTCCCCCTATCATCCAACTGTAAGATTCTTCACTCCCCTGTTACTGACCATTGTGCCATAACACTTTCAATCTCCCCGGATAATAGATTATCAGAACCGAAGAATTCTCACTGGAAGTTTAACAGTAACCTCTTACGAAGCTCGTCTTTTTGTATAAAAATTAAATCATTGATAGGAGAGGTAAAAGCAATGGAGGATTTTTCTTCTACTAGTAAATGGGAATGGTTGAAGTTTAATGTCAGAAAAATTGCTAGTGAAGAAGGAAAATTAATGGCTAATAAAAGGAGACAGAAACAGGCTGAAATTACTGCACAAATAAGTTCATTGTGCAATTTATCACATCTGACAGAGGAAAACTCTATAGAACTAAACCAGTTGCAGTACAAACTAGATGAACTTTATATAGACAAAGCAAAAGGTGCCTTCATTCGCTCAAGGGCTAAATGGATTGAGGAGGGGGAAAAGAATTCTTCTTATTTCTTTAACCTGGAGAAAACTAGACAAACAAAAAAAACTATAATGAAGTTACAAATTAATAATACCCTGACTGAAGACCAACAGACTATAAACAACTATATCACAGAGTTCTATTCAGCCCTCTACACTACAAATTATTCCAGTTCGGAGACTAATTCTTTTTTTAGCTCTATCCATGGAAAAATTCCTCAAATTGACTCACACTTTAAAAATCTCAATGAGTCTGAAATCACTTTAGCTGAATTGGATGCTGCTGTTTCCCAAATGGTGAATGGTAAATCACCAGGTCCCGACGGAATCACGATTGAATTTTACAGATATTTCTGGAATGACATTAAAGATCTATTACTAGAGGTATTTAATGAATGTATAAATGATCAGATGCTATCTCCAACTATGAAACGAGGAATAATTTCTTTACTTCCTAAACCAAACAAGGACCCTATCCTTTTAGATAACTGGAGACCTATCACACTTCTTTGCTGTGACTACAAATTATTAGCTCATGTCTATGCCAACAGATTAAAAACAGGAATAACTCAAATAATAGATGAGACACAGTCAGCCTTTATAAAAGGGCGTCATATCCATAATCATACCCGTTTAGTATTAGATATGTTGGATTACAATCATTTAATTCCTCATGATAGCCTTATTTTATTTCTTGATTTCTTTAAAGCTTTTGATTCTTTGGAGCATAATTTTTTATTTAAAGCTCTGGAGGCTGTGGGTTTTGGTCCCAGATTTGTTAGTGTAGTGAAAATGTTGTACAGAGATATAACAAGTAGTATTGCACTCAATCAGGGGTTTTCTAATAGTTTTAAAATTCATCGTGGCATTCGGCAGGGATGCCCTATTAGCCCGTTATTGTTTATTGTTGCAGCAGAAATGCTTGCCATTTATATCAAACTCTCTTCAGATCTGGAAGGCATAAACATTCTTGATAAAGAATTTAAAATTAGTCAATTTGCTGATGACACTGCCTTATTTCTAAGGAATGTAAATATGGTCTCTACTGCAATTAATAAAATCCTTTCATTCTCAAAAGCATCCGGCTTAACACTAAACCTTAAAAAATGTGAAATCTTAGCTGTACACAACTGTAATCAAGATACTATTAACAATATACCAGTAAAAGAGGAGGTAAAATACCTTGGTTTAATAATCAGTAAAAATACTAATGATCGAGAGAATAATAACATAACTCCTAGATTAAATGTAGTTAAAAAAATATTTAATCATTGGTTAACACGTGATTTATCCATATTAGGTCGTATCTTACTGTCTAAAGCAGAAGGACTTTCAAGACTCATATACCCCTGTTATTCAATTTTTACATCTCCTAAAAGGATTAAACTGTCCAATTCTATTATATTCAGCTTTATCTGGAAGAATAAAACACATTATATACGCAAATCACAATTAGTTAAAGACTATGAAAATGGGGGCTTGAAAGCTTTAGACTTTGAATCTATTATTGCTGCATTCAGGCTCAGATGGATAAAAGACTGCATTTCCTGTCCTCAATCTATGTGGTACCATATTCCAAACAAACTCTTTAATAAGGTCGGGGGGTTAGATTTTTTGCTCAGATGTGATTATGAAATATCTAAGCTTCCTCTTAAGTTGTCTAGTTTCTATAAGCAAGCTTTGAATTTTGGGAAACTAATTTTCACCCACAATTTTTCACCTCACAATTCTGTGTTGTGGAATAATAGGGTTATAGTCATCAATAAGAAGTCCTTATTTAAATCAGACTGGTATGATAACGGTGTATGTTTTGTTGTTGATCTGCTTGATAGAAATGGAAACTTGCTATCTTATGAAGAATTTATTGATAAGTATAAAATAGAGATTTCATTTAATAATTATAATAAGGTTTGTAAAGCGATACCCACACCGTTGTTAAATCTTATCGTAAATACTTTAAAGTATTCATTAATAAGAACATGCTTACCTTCACTGACGATAGGTAATACCTCAATAAAGGACAAACAATTTAATAATAAGTTCATCTCTAATACCTTTAAGCAAATAGTATTCTGCAACTACAATGTCAATGTCAGACATGACCTTGATAGCATATTGAAAGACAAGTCATTTTCTTTTTACCTAAAATACCCACTTGCGCCTAAAATGAAAGAAACACACTTCAGAATCATATCAGGCATTTATCCAGTTGGAGAATTCCTGCATAAAAGGTTTAATTTTGAGGCCGACTCTTGTGCTTTCTGTTCTTCCGATCCAGAAACACTAGAGCATCTATTTTTCACTTGTCAGTATGCTAATGCTTTCTGGTTTGAAATACACTGTTGGGTTTCACTCAGAATTTCCAATGTACCTGCCTTCACATCTAAGGATATTCTTTACTTTATGGACAATCTGGATTCTGAAATCTCAGATGTTGTCAATTTTGTAATAGTGCTATGTAAGTTTTTCATTCATTTATGTAAGTGGAAGAATGCCTCTCCTATGTTTACCGTCTTCTTGAATTACTTTTGTCAATACTTTAAGTCACTTAAGCTTATTTCAAATATGAACAAAAAAACTGCTGTACTATACTGTAAAATCAAAAAATACTTGCTCTTCTAATTTTCTTGCCTGTGTCAAAAGGTCTATGTTCCTTATTTCTTTACTCTAGAAACTTTTATTTTCTCCCTGTAAAGTTATGATGACTTGCTTCACCATCTTTATAATGTAAATTGTTACAATTCTGGTCTGTTTCCTTGACTTGTTTTGTATATGGAAATTTGTTTCAATAAAAAAAAAAAAAAAAAAAAAAAAAAAAAAAATAGACCCTGTGCACGAGAAAATGCTAACTTCCTGGTTTGAGACCGGATGTGGGGTTGTACATTTCCGGTAGCTTTACCTTGCGGTCAATCGCTACTGCGAAGATATACTCCAAAATCATGTCCAAAACTCGAAAACGGAAAGTTCGCGTTAAGTTACAAAGAGGAGAAGGTGGGAACACTCACAACTGTTGTGTCATAAAAAATTAAAGAGTTTAGATCGATCAGTTGTTTACATCACTCAACACAAGCAGAACTGCATTACTGCAGCAGAAGACACATCGTCCACATTCAGAAGCACATCTCTGTATAGTGACTGGTCTTATGATTTAACCAGACAAATGTTCAGCATTCAAACTGCAGGTGAAGAATAGTCAAGCCAGATGTTTCCCCCATAATGTCGAGATCAGTTAGTCAAGTACACACCTACACAGCACGTTAACAAACCCTGAAAAAAAGCCACACAAAAAATGAATGATTGCTGGTAACGGTTTCTATACATTAGTATTTACGAAGTGTATGTTGTGACTTACCTTAAAAATTACAGTGGTCCCTCGCTAATAACGCGGTTCACCTTTCACCTCGCTGTTTCGCTGATTTTTTAGTGCAAGTTTGCATGCTTATTTTTTTTTACGTCACATTGTGTCCTGCGTCCTGATCGCTGCAGACGATCTCCTCCGGGACGTCTCTCCTGTACAGTACAGAATCGCTGCATCGATTGATAGCAGTGTGACTCTGAAGTGCAGTACTGTATGTCCACGATGTCCACGAAACGTTTTGCACTGTCAAAAAATAAAATTGGCCACTTGATTTCACCTATCGCTGGTTATTTTTAGAACCTAACACCCGCGATAAAGGAGGGACAGCTGAGAAATATAACATTTGAATCCCTTTTCTCTTTTGCCCTGAGGCGGGGGAAAAACATCGACAAGTCGATGAACATCATTTACAGATATATTGGGTAAATGCCCAAGACATCTGTAGAAATGTAAATCGCCGCTTGATTCATTCATTTGCTTAACTTGTTTTGGACCGGAAACAAAGCTTCTCACAAGTTTCCGCACCGGAAGTAGCATATGCTAACGTACACATAGTCGATTATCTTAAACAAAAAACTTAGTTATTGTAGCTTAAATCTAACGATTTAAGCGGTTCATTTTAACTTTCTGAATCACTCTGCTGGTATATCGGGAGTTGCGGCCAAGGAGCTGATCTACTTAATTATTTTAGTTTGTTAAAAATTCTATTCATCTTCTGCTTGAATTTGTCTTCAGTGTTTGTAACAGTGAAGCTCCAGATTACAATGACAGCAAATCACAACAGCAGCCTGTATTCAATTGATTTATTTTTTTATTCACTACAACATTTAAGGTTTGTATAAGATACAGGACTCTTCCAGACACTAAACCAAGGCACAATGTACATTTCAATTCCTTTAATTTTAAATATGTTTATATTGTCTATCCTGTAAAATAGTCAGATGTCTATTCATATTAATATACATAATTCACCTGCTTGCTGCTACTACTGCACATTCACCCAATGTATATATATATATATATATATATATATATATATATATATATATATATATATATATATATATGTGCAATTTTTTTGCACATGTCGAGGAGCGTGTCAGGCTACATGTCACTGTGTGTTATACTTGTATAGCTATGCATGTGACAAATAAAGAACCTTGAACCTGAGAGAGGAGGACAGAGAGGGAGAGAAAGGAAAATATGCGATTGACTGAAATGTGCCTGTTTTTCATCTTGTCAGCTTTGCTACAACTAGTTCTTTAAAGACTGAGCGTTTGCTCAGGTTTTTCTAACTAAAGCCAAGAGAGAAGTGAGGATGAAACGGAGGAAGTTTAAAGCACCTGCCCCTTTCCTGATTGGTGCCCTAATTGCCCTTTTTTTTTTTTGAGGCAATTTTTAAATCTTTGTTTATTTATTTTATGTGTGTGTGCGTGTGGGGTCTTGCCTGCGCCCCTCAACAATAATATTTAACTATTAATCACAGTTTTGCTAAATAAAAGGATCTGACTTGCATCAGTCACATGACTACTATTAACCAATGATCGCCCTTGACTGCAGAGCGAGGTGTCGAATTGAAACAAATGGGCGTGCCGTGTGTGCACCAGCGCAACTAATATTAGCTGTCCTTTTATTAACTGCACAAGTAATGCTGGTCACAGCTGCTAGCTGGCTGGGTAAGGATGTCAGGGATCTAAGTCTGTCCACCGTTTAGGGAACATATTTAGTTTTAAAGTAAGTTCAAGGGCTTTTCCTGCCTTTCTGGAGAACTTATTAGATATTTTTTTGTGAAATATATGCATATCTACATAATTATGAATTATTATAATTATGATATTCTGAAAAAACACTTTAAAAAATATGGATTTATATTTCAAATATGACAAAGTGCTGATTTTACAGCAGCAAAATGATTGTCTCTCTAGAGTTTAAACATTTAACAAACTTTCTGCCTGCATAGACTGGATAGTCAAACAAATTGAATCCCCATAAGTACATTATTTTATATTTTTTGCTTTATTTTTTTTATTTTAATTACTTTATTGTTATAGCACTAGGAATAAATAATAAGGGAAGTACTCTGGATCAGTACCATGATGCAAAATCTATAAAGATTTTTTGCAAAGGATTCAGGTAAAATTAATGGCTACAGTGACCCTGAGCCATTGCTAGCTAAAGTGTAGCTTTAGCTATTATTATTATTATTTAGCTATTATTTTATTTTTTTCCTCGCATTTGGTTGCAGTATTCTCTTAGTCTGTTTAAATCAAATGATTTCACCAGATCCTCTTAACCTTTTATTCGGGAGATCGAGAGACCAGCCTCGGAGTGCTAGAATTCGAGCTGCTCACAAAGGAGAAATCAACAATATTCAACATTTGGACACCACGGCCCCAGCTGCAGGCCCAAGGCTGGAGCCCACCAAAACAACTCCCTGATAACGACTGTGTGATGACTATTCTTCCCGCCCCATGAAGGACACCTGGATTGGCTGGAGGACTGTTTACTTAGCCTGATAGGCCGAAGGACACTGTCTCAGCTAAACTATGGACACGCACACACACACACTTACACTGATAAGCACTCACTCATCCCCCTCCCTTTCCAACGCCTTCGATGCTTGTGCCCTACCGGGGATGATAGCAGTCAACTGGACCAGCACAGATGCTGCAGGACCGGATGCGCTGTCTACGCCGGCTCTCTCTTACCCTTTACCCACCCTGTTGCTTGTCTCGTGTTTCTATGGTGTATTGATAGTCATGTGCTTTTGTGCTGAGGTGTTTTTTCTTTTATCAAACTGTTCTCCCACTAGGAGCTCAGTCTGAGTGGAGTTTTTTTTCTCCTCCTCTTACCTCATGTAGTGTATTTTCGTTGTTTTTTTCCTATCAGCCTACCTTCTGACATGTCTGCCCAATGTGATGTTTGTGTAAAGTTGGTCAGAAGGTTCCTTTGTGAGTGCGCATGCGCCATTAGCGTGCTGCCTGCTGTAACCCCTAATTTCCCTCGGGATGAATAAAGTATTCTGATTCTGATTCTGATTCACAATAGAACAAAACATGTCAAAAACTGAAACAATGTATCATGTGACGTTTAAAGAAAAATATTAGCTCATTTTGAATCTGATGGCAGAAACACATCTCAAAAAAGTTGGGATAAGTCCATATTTACTACAATGTAGCATCGCGTCTTTGTTTAACAGCAGCCTGTAAACATCTGGGAACAGACCAGCTGCTGGGGTTTATGGGTTTCTGATGTATATAAATCACTGCATTCAGATTTTACTCACAGTGTCCCAGCTTTTTTGGAATTGTGTTTTTAGTTAGTTTACTAAAGCCTTCGATGTGACGAGGAGAGTCTCAGGTTCTTTCCTGTTCATGGTGTCGCTGCTGTCTGAGGTGACACAGGAAGATTGTGAAAACCAGGGCGACACCACCCAGAAACACCGTCCGAGCCACAGGGGGGACGAATGCAAAGTTCACTGCCTGAGGTGATGGGAAAGAAGAAAAATGGATATCATGATTGTGAAAGCCTGTCATCAGTGTAGTTCTCTCAGTCTGTGTGTGCAGAGAAGAGTTGAGCAAACCTGCATTGTTGACCAAAATACTACCCCAGTCTACAGAGTGGGAGAGAGAGAGAGATTATTACAGGAGATCTGGGAACATATCGCCATCATGAAGTTTAATAAAGACAGACAATGACTTTATACGTACCTTGTAAGATGTCCAAAATTTCTGCCTCCAGTCTTCAAGTGGGTCATCTTTGTGTTCAAGTAAACTCAAACCTACAATGTAGACAGATTTTGTTTTTCAATCGGTCATTAAAAACTCACTTTTCTTTACCCAATTATTCATGGGTAGATTTGTGTTACTTGGTAATAACTATAAGGTAAATCGTTTGATTAATTCAGATGTATTGATGTAACCTAAAATGTTTGTGCAGATCAGTAGAGTATGCGAACATTTGAGATTTGTCCACATGTAATCCATAACTGAGGACAAAGCTTGTAATAATACAACAGTAATGAGCAGAAGTAGTCATGTTTAGTAATAAAAAATTGATGCCATCAGTACGGTTATATTAGTATTCTTAGAATTAGGAGGCTTCTTTAGATGAATTAAGTTTATATACAATATACAGTGATCTAATAGGTGTTTTTTTCATAGGTGAAGGCTGTTATGAAAACCCGAGTAGACCAAAGAGTCCAATTAGCATGCTAACAGTAACACCTGCTGACTATGGTCTTGAAAAGGGAAAATATCCAGTTCACAGAGTGAAAATGCCTTGTTGATATCAGTGGTCTTGGAAGGATGGACAAACTGCAGGAAGGGCATAGTGACTTAAAGCATCTCTGAAGCAGCAGCAGTAGAAGAGCACACTAGGTGTCATTCCTGCCAGCTAACAACAGAAAGCTGAGGCTACAGTTCACATGGGCCACTAAAATTAGACAATACAAGATTAGAAAATCAGTGCCTGGTCTAATGAGTCTTGAGTTCTGCTGAGACATTTGGTTAGTTGGGTCAGAATTTGGCATAAGCAACATGAAATCTTGGAAAGGATTGTGTAAACGGTTCAGGGTAGTGGTGATGTAACAATGGGATTCTTTCTTGGCACATTTTGGGCCTGTTAGTACCAACTGAGCATCATTTAAACACCACAGCCTGCCTGAGTGTTGTCCACTCTTTTATAACCACAGTGTACACATCTTCTGATCGCTGCTTCCTGGATAACACATATCACAAATCTCATATCATCTCAAACTGATTTCTTGGCCATGACAGATTACTCAAATGGCGATCTCAGACTTCCAATAAAACACCTTTGGGATGCAGTGGAATGGGAGATTCATTATGGATGAGCAGCTGAAAAATTTGCAGCATGTGTGATGGTATCGTATCAATATGGACCAAAATGTCTGAGAAATGTTTCCAGCACCTTGTTGAATTGACACTATGACAATAGATACCCCAACTCACTACTGACCTGTACCCAATAAGTTGACTAGTGAACATAGCTGCCATTAATTCAGAGTGGTATGGTGCAGTTGCATGGTCAGCAGATTCATACTGACTGTGAAAAACATCCAATAAAACAGTAAAACAATGTAGATGTCTATCTGAAGCCTGACTGGTTGAACTCTGTCTTAGATTATGGGGATTTTCTTTACACAAAAAACTTATAAAAAAAAATATATATATATATATATATATATATATATATATATATATATATATATATATATATATATATATATATATATATATATATATATATAGTACCTTTCAAGATAAATATTACAAATTGTGACACATCCAATGGGGTAAAAACATAAAGACATAAAGAAAATATACGTTTTTAGTTGCTTTTTAAAAACTCAGAGTCTAGGAACCAGTCTTCCAAAAGCTCTGCCATCTTTAGATGTCAAACTTGTATGATGCACAGCCATCAGGTATTGATCACAGGCTCCTGCTGGAGGTTCACAAATAGCTGTAAAAGTCAAAACTAGAATCACATACCAATGTAAAAGGCACTGATGGTGAGAGGAGCCGCAATCAGCTGGTCCACCACCACCTTCCCAGTTACTGCCTTTACTCCGCCTCCTGGCAGCATCTTCTCCAGCCCTCTGAGCCAGTGATAGTTGAAGTTGGCGTGGAAACAAAAACCGACGGTCGCCACTCGAGCCATCTGATGCCAGTCGACTCCTACTAAATCCTCCGATGTGGATCCTGTTGCTGGTTTCTCACCCAGCACGCTCTGCTGTACGAGGTCAGCAGAGGCGAACAGGGCTGTGTATCCCAGGATGTTACTGATGTACGGGTGAGCTTTGAACACAGCCCAGACCCACTTCATAGTGAGGAATCTGATAAGAGAGAGCATTAAAGCTGAAGTCATTCGACATTTGCCTTAGTTAGGAAAGCCGTTCACTGAAGGTTGAAAAACAGTGGGTGAGGAAATTCAGCAGCATAAGGGCCAGGCTATGATTAGTGATCCCCTAAAATATCCAGACTTACCTTTCAGAGTTGCTCCTCTCACACTCTTCTGAGTCTCCCCAAAGCCAAAAAGACACAAACTACATTTCTCTGGACAAAGACGATCATCAGCAGAGGCAAATCTACACGTGACGAGATCTCACAGGGTCAAAGTTCTGCTCCTGTTGCAGGGCATGTGTGATAAAGCCTTATCATCCCCCTGGAGAGGACTGTGAGAAAGCACAACATGTGAAGCGTGAGACTTGACTGAACACACACTAACAAACTCATGCTGTAAAGCTTAAACAGCTGAATGTATGTGCATGCAGATTTGATAACGACGGTTGAATGTACTCATTGCACTCATCGTGTAATGTCACTATGTAAGCAAATCCTGGTAAGAAAATCTCTAATCTCTAACACACTATGACTTACCACGCTATTCCTTGTAACCACACCAGAGCTGTGCACCCTTGGGCCCGAAGCACATGTAGTGTCACTATAAATAGATGCCACTCCTGCAGCAGCGATTCCCTTCTCTGAGTTAACCGCTTGGCTTTGAAAAGGCGCCGAAATCGGATAGAAGCAATTTTCAAGATTTTATGGCTTCTTTTGAAGTAAGTGAATGAATTTGCACCTCTCACTTATGTGTTTTGTTTTGTTTTTACTGTGAACATTCTCACAAAATCACTGACATCTTCCGAGTAGTTACTCTGTGTCCCAACAGCCAAATGAAAGCATAAATGAGACGATTCCATTGCATTAATTGCTCCTAAATTTTGCCTCTGCATATCAGGATCTCACCTGCATTGGGTGATTTTTGCTTTTACTTGTGCTGTATTAGTATATATTGAATGTTTTTGCTCGTTTAGCTCTGAAGGTCATTGGTTAAAATGTGTTTTGTTTAACATGCTTAAACACATTTTCTTGGTTTATTTAGTGAAAAGCCAAAAGATCTGCAAACTTGTCAGTACAGATTAAGAAGCTGGGTGGATATTTCACTTGAGTAATATAAAGTAAAAGTAATTTGTTAGGTACACCTCAGGAAAAGCAGGTTGGACGCCTTTTACTATCAGAATTGCTTCATTTTTTTATGTCAGAGATTCAACAAGGTGCTGGGAACAAACCTCACACTCAAAACTTTTGGTCCATATTGACACAACAGCATCACACAGCTGCTGCAGGGTCTCCCATTCTGCCTCACTCCAAATGTGAGGAACTGCAACTGGATTGAATTCTGGTGACTGTGGAGGCCATTGGAGTACAGTGAACTATTTATGAAAAAAAAAAAACAGCTTGAGATGATTTGAAATTTGTGACATGGTGTGTTGTCTATCAGAAGATTGGCACATTGTGGTTATAAAGAGATGGACACGCCAGCAACAATGCTCAAGTAAGATGTGGTGCTTAAATTATGCTTAATTGGTACTAACAGGCCTATAGTGTGCTGAAGAAGTTCCTCACACCTTAACCCAATCACGACCATCCTAAACTGTTGATAAAAGGCTTGATGGAGCCATGCTTTCGTGTTCTTTACACCAATTCTGACTCTAAAAAAGAAATTCATTTCTGAGAATGAATGTGGCAGTTTTTTGGCTGGAAGGGAAATAAGTTGACAACTTTTTACCAAGTTACTTTTAGGTAAAAGATACCAAAAAGTAACTTGACTGTCTATGTCAAATGTAGACAGACAAATTCCTACTCCTTATTTGAATTTTTGTTGTGTGTTGTGTTGGATTTGCATGTTGCGCTCACATCTAGAAAATTAACAATAACGTGAGCTGCAAAGAAGAGAAAAGTTAATAATCGTAACCTTAAAATCACTTTGTAAAGTTAAATGTATTTTCACATCTGTGTAAAATAAATAAATAAAATAAAGCCTAGCCACACACCTGCTGCCATAGATATGCAAAATGTTGAACTTGGAAAGTGTCCTTTTGAATCGTAAAGGTCAATTAAAAGCAGCTAGCAACCATCCTAGATCTTCCCACTGAGAATGTGATAATTAGGGCCAGAGTTTAAACTGGTCAATTAAGTGCTTGTTAACCCTGAACTCAAGCGTTAGTGTCTCGCAGTATTTAACAAGCTGCTTTCAGAAAGCCACACAATGGAGGCGTGTGCCCACACTTCTACAAGTGGTTGACTTCTCAGATAATTGCCCTTTTCTTTTCAGACCCTCTCATCATGTCTCACTTCCTCTCCCGTTATCAATTTGTCAAAGCAGATTCCTTTAAGACTGCCTGGGAAAAATGCATTTGCATTGACCGCTGATGTCACTCAGCTTAATTTGTGCACACATCGGTCCACAATACATGCACACACATGCATTAACAGCTGAATTACTGCAGCACGCCTCCTCAGCCTTCAGTGCAGTTTGTAGAGAGATACACAGAAACCTGGAGACAAAACGGTAAGCAGGCTTTTGCAGTTATTTTTATATATTTTTATATAATTATAAGTTATGTAGATCTGCTGTTTCCACAGTACAACACATTAGCTGTAACAGCGTTTTTGACATTTTGTTGTTATGTTATAATAAATATGAGTTACAGCCTTTACAAACAGGTTTATATAAACACTTATTGCTTAATCGGTGATTTTTGCCTGCAGTTTGTCTTTTCTCATCATTTAATCATTTAATTTTTTTAATAATCATTCATCCTGATCACTTCCTATATGTTCATCTTATGAGAATTGGGGCTTGATTTCTTTATAGTGATTTCCTAGTTAGTGGAAATTGACTATGTACACTTTTGGGTACTTTACTTGTACTAAACATAAATTCACAGCGAAGTGTTGAACTTTTAACTCCCCTTCTATTGCTTTACAGATGCACTGCAATTAGTCTGACGGCACATTTCTTTGTTTTTTGCGTTATAGTTGGGGTTAAAATTTGTGGCAGCCAGGCTTTTAGACTTTTGACTTTTTAAGGCATGGCTCAGGCAGTAGGGTGTGTTGTCTACCAATCAGAAAGTCGGTTTAACGATCCCCAGCTATTCCAGTGTACATGTCAAAGTATCCTTGAGCAAGACGCTGAGTGTAAATGTTAGAAAACACAAAGGCAGAGATAAAAGTGCTGTACGAATGTGTGTGTATGTGTTAGTTGGGTAAATAAGACTATAATGGATAAGTCATATAATCTTAATAAAAAAATCCTAAAATTGAGTAGAAAGGTGCAAGTACCAGACCATTTACTCCTCATGTCACAGTTCCTCAGAACAGTAATATTAATTTTGAGAAATAATAAGATAATTTTTTTCCTGTGCAGAATAAATACTTTTAGATATAGTGAAGGCAGATTATATTTTATTTAAGTACAAGAGAAATTTACTCCTTCTGTCATTGTTTCTCGTCTGTCAGGAAATGCAGGATTCAGTTCAAGATTACTCTGATTACTTTCAGAGCTCTGCCTGCCTTACGGGTATACAGCACCTTTATGGTTAGCACCTGTCTGAGCTCCTCTGATCAGGATCTGTTCTGCTCTCCATCCTTTAAACTCAAGAAGACTCTGCTGGAGCATTTATGTTATATAAATGGACGTTTATTCCACTTTAAGTCAGTGACTCCTGACTCTCCTAAATCTCCACTAAATGTATGTTTCTCAGGCATGCGACCGTCTATCTCTGCGAGTCTTGAGCCTGGGTTGGAGCGAGGGGTCCCCTGGGGTCGTGACCTGTACACCTTTGTAACTTCAGCAGCAGGTCACATGATGAGGACCCTGCAGAAACCCAAGAAGAACCGACCATCCAAGCGGCAGGTCAACCACCGTCGCTTCCTGCACAACATGATTCAGAGGTGTGTTTGACCATCAGTGAAACACTTGCAGTAAAATGTAGAACAGCCTTTTCCTGCCAGTGAAACTGAGCGTAAGAAAATGCGAGCTCCCAGATGATGAGAGGGGGAAAAATACAAAAAACATTGTTATGTAGCATTCAGTGTGTTGCGTGGTTTTCACATGAATGTGTACTTATTACTCCTTAAATCCCCTAAAATGATAAAAAAAAAAACAAGGATGGAGGGTAGATAACATTTCATTTTTAAAGGAATAGTATTTTGAAAATACACACTGAAGGTTAGGAGAGTAATTTGATAAAAATCTAACATATGTGACTTCAAAAAACAAGCTGGCAGGGAAGGTTCTCACAACACTGGCAAAAGTTGACTTCTTTCTAAAAATGTTTTTAAGAAAACATTTGAAGGATTTTTATCATTTCAAACCGGATAAGATTCATAGTTTAACTTACACATACATGCTAACAGTGAAAAACCATTCTCAGTTTAATATCCTAGAAATGTTTATAGATTTTATTGAGGCCTGAGATTAGAGAATAATTTGTTTGAAACGGTAGAAAGATTGGCCTGCATGATTCTGAGCTGTTGATGGCGTTACTCAAGAGTATCATCCATCCAACTTCATCCTTAGTTCAGGCATTGTGGGGAGACTAGAGCCTATTCCAGCTGTCGCAGCGCAAACACAACTGGACAGGTCGCCTGTCTATCATGAAGCTAACACTTCACACTCAATTTAGGATCACAAATTAACCTAACTTGCATTTCTTTGGACTGTGGGAGGAATTTGGTGAAAACCTGGACAGGGAGAACATAGAAAGGCCCCACCTGGCCGGTGGGTTTGAACCAGTAGGCAACAATCCTGACTGCTGCACCAACATGCTGCCCATGTAAGGCCATGTCCATACTAATATGTTTTTGTTTGAAAACACATCTTTTTCTCTCGGTTTTGGCCTTCCATCCACGCTGTGACGGTGTTTTCAGTCAAGGAAAATGCAGCGTTTTGAAAACGCTCTCCAAGGCAGATACATATGAAAATGCAGTTTTTGCATCGCAGTGTGGACAGCAAACCTGGAGCCTTTTCGAAAACGATGACACATTTTAGTCATGTGACCAATTAAAGTAAGATAGCGGAGGGCATTATACAGCAGTTAATGCTCTATGTTGGTACACGGCATTGAAGATGATAACAGTGGGTGGATTATATTCTTAAACTTAGTTACAGCGCTTTCAGAAAGACATTTACATTATTACATTACATTACATTACATTATTAATTATTAATTAATTAATTACATTATTATTTTTAAAAAAAAAGGGCAGGGATAGCTCAGTAGGTAGAGTGGTTGCCCCATGATCGGAGGGTCGGGGGTTCGACTCCACTGAACAGCTACCCTGAGGTACCCCTGAGCAAGGTACCATCCCTACACACTGCTCCCCGGGCGCTGCATTGGTGGCTGCCCACTGCTTCAATGGGTGAATGGGTTAAATGCAGAGGAGTAATTTCCCTATGGGGACTAACACATACACATTATTATCTACTGTGATAAAGTCTGCTCTCCATATTGACAAAATATTAATGAGGTCATTTACAGCTGTAACATGAATAAAATAGCTGAATTGCCACCTGAGCATGCAGTTACGTTCCATAGAGTTTTGATAATGATCTACAATTTTGTCCAGGTGTGTTGCAGCAGGGATACATAGAAAAATTTCAAGACACCGGCCTTTAAGTTTGACACCTGTGCCTTAGAGGATCCTTAACTTAAAAAGTCTTTTTAACCTAAGAACAAAAAATGGCAGCTTTCCCAAAACTGCTGTAAAAATACTATGTAATAATATTTTTTTCCACTTTAAATCACTTATTCTTTTAAAAATACTTCAGCCTGAGCTGTAAATATTGAATATTAATTATAGATTGGGGATTTTATGCTTTTGAAGGCCAGTATGTTTACATAACTCCATTGATTTTTAGTAAAATGGCAAATGGCCTGTATTTGTATAGCGCTTTACTTGGTCCCTAAGGACCCCAAAGTGCTTTACACTACATTCAGTCATTCACCCATTCACACACACATTCACACACTGGTGATGGCAAGCTACATTGTAGCCACAGCTGCACTGACAGAGGCGAGGCTGCCGGACACTGGCGCCACCGGGCCCTCTGACCACCACCAGTAGGCAAACATGGGGTTAGTATCTTTGATCATTGTTTTTAATAGGCCCTGAGATGGGCCAACGATTAGCAGCGACATTCATTTTCATGCATTTCTATTTTTTCTACAGTGTCAGATTTTTTTTTGAGGTCCTAACAACAAAAAATGCCACCTTCCCAAAAACTATTATATAGTAATATTTTCTTTCTACTTTACATGACACAGTCTTTTAAAATTACTTCAGCCTGAATTATAAATATGAAATATTAATGACAGTATTTTGGATTTTAACCCTTTAAAGAAGAATTTAAAAAAATCCACTGGCAAATTGTTTAGCAGAGCCAAAATAGCATGAAATAGTTTTCCACTGTTGTCCCAATTCATTGTTTCATTCACTTTTTTTCTTATCAACAGAAAATTTGCAGATATTGAAGCAGCAAACCAGCGGTTGGCATATGCTCTTTATTTTAAGGATGAGGACAAAGGCATGTCCTCTCTGTCATCACACAAGCCAGATTCACCTGACCAGTCAGGTAATCCATCTCAAAGTGGTGGTCCACAGGATGCCGATAAAAACAGCCTTCAAACAGGTGTAGATGGTGCCTCAAAGTCTATCAGTATTTCCTCAAGTCAAGTAAATACAAAAAGGAAGCAGACTGAATCAGGGCATCTTTGGAAACATCACTCCATATCGCAGTCCTCCACCTGCAGAGCTGCAGCGAACAAACACAGCAAGAGGAGGCAGGAAAAGGGAAGCAGAGGTCATAAACCGGTGGAAATTAAACCTATTAGCTCCCCAAGAAGTTCTGACTTGTTCCACGGGGCGGAGCTATTTTATTTTAACAACGAGAGTCAGTCGAAGCCAGCCGACAACCACCAAGAAGACACAGAGTCAACTACAAATGACTTCATTCAGCTTGGCCAAAATGTGGACATCTCCCCCTCCTTCTCCCCAGAGTTATCTCCATTGTCTCTTGACTCTTGTGATTTCTCCGTTCAAGTGTTCACAGACCTCGCGGGCTGCGCGCAGGCTCAGAAGAGCTACTTCGACTTCTCTGAGGGTCAGCTGACTGACATAATGGAGCCATTTTCCATTGACAATAAGGACTTAGGGGATTGCACTGACATAGAGGCATATTTTGAAAGCATTTGTGCATGCCATGGTGATGATGATGATATATTTGGAGACCAGTCACATAACTTTACCGAAGTGGATGATCTCCACTGTGAAGGTGAGTGTAGGTATGAATATGCATATGCAGACCAGGGAGTGACCTCAGACCACTTCCAGGGTAACCACAGGAGCTCAGTGACCCTGAGACAAAGTGCATACACAGAAGAGGAACAATTTAACACCTTTAAACTCTGTCAAAGCACAGACATCAACCAGAAGCAGATCCCCTCCTCAGTCAGCTACCACCACTACAACATCGCACAGCTTCAGGCGTACCAGTGTTCTCAGGAGGAGAGCACCTGTATGCAAGTTAACTGGGAAAATAACCTACAGTTTACACCATTTGAAGGAGTTGCTCAGTCCTTCACTGTTCCACTTAACAACGCTGAGCTCCGCCCCATACCAACACCACCTCAGGAAGACAACTGGCTGTTTACTGATATCCTGAAGGACAGAAAGTCACCTAGTTACTAGGAACACATGCCTCATGTTCTTAAAGAGAATCAGACTCAACCGGTCTCATACTTGAGAAGACAAATTCTCAATGACTTCTTGTTTTTACTTTTGTTTAAAGACATTACAAATTTTTGGGGAACACATTTATAATGCTGTCCTTTTTGTTTTTTGATGTTTTGCCTTTACAGAACAATTGCCAGCTAACTACAAATACAGAAGTTCTGGGAATTATGCAATCAAACCAAACAGGTCCAGAGTAAAACTAAAGAAATTCACTCCGTGAATGTACAGTCAATGGCCACTTTATCAGGTATAGGGTTGGATCACTTTTACCTTCAGATCTCATTCATCATGACATGGAAACCTAATCTGATGGATTGCATAACAGCGGACAAACTCCAATCAAAGCTGGTCTGATATAAATCTGAGAATTTATTTATATTATTATGTATGTAAATTTATCCTTAAAAACTGGGAATTATGAGGAATGAAGAAACAGTATTTGTGACAGCTAGAGTAAAAAACTAATATAGAGCTGTGTACTTCAATTCTTCTGTCAATTACACTGTTAAGAAATCTTACATTTATAAATACGTTCAAGATGTTTTTTTTAACTTTTGAAAACATCTTTCAGACGGTGTCCTTACCAAGTTCTAAGTTTGATACTTCTAATTTGTGAATGCACCAGCTTTTAGATCAAAAACATCTGTAGGTGCTGTTCATATTACCTCATTATTTATTTATTTTTAGCATTTATTAGCTTACAACAAAGATCTGAACTATTTATTCTATTCTATTCTTTATTTTGTAATTAAACAGTGCTTACCTGAGAGGTCAGTCCAAATCAATCTGTTCAAGAACTGTTTTGCAGTATTTATATAGATACTGTAAATAACTAGTCTAGGTTCTTCCTTGTATACCAAAGTTTAAACATGCTTGATTAGCTTTGTGAATTTTTATGTCCAAAATGTTTATGAGTCGTTATGAGGTGTTTTGTTAAAAAGCATGCTGGCATCACAAGTTCTTTTTGAAAAGGAGTTTGTGCATTTGCCATAATGTGACATACAGATGATCTACAATTTTTTTTATACCACCTTAATTAATTATTAATTACCAAGCAACCATGATCAGATTTAACGTTTTCTTGAATAATCAAGATTGTAGGCCAGGACTTCACACTGGATGAAAAAAAATATATAGTTATTTAGAAAATGTTGCCACATTTTTTGACAGATTAGGCATTTGTACTGTCTACACTGAAAAAAATAACCTGCTGGATTAACATTAAAAAATATGTACATCGCTTTGTCAACCTTAGTGTTTTATGTTATAACTGCACACATTATTTATTTATTATTATTTCTGCATCCGTCTGAGTCTCCGCAGCTGGGGCAGTCACAGGTGGCCTTCGGGCACTGCCTTCGTCGCCCCAAGCGCAGACTGCCCGGGGTGCCCGGTGCGACGTGTGGTGCCTGCCTGGGAACCACATCGCCGAATCCCCGTCTGACAGGTGGGCGTGGGAAATGTGGTGTATGGAAGACCGCTTCGGCCATTGCCGATCGGGGGCCCAAGTCCTTCTGATCGAGGCCCCACCCCACGGAAGGTGTGAGGCCGGAGGCGGCCCCTATCGCGCCGGGGTTCGGTCTTCTCGGAGTCGGGTTGTTTGGGAATGCATATATATATATACATATATATGTAATTTATATATATATGTGTGTGTGTGTGTATATATACATATGTGTATATATGTGTGGGTCCAGATAATGAAAGACATTCAAGAGCATAAAATACATAAAATCACCTATCACCTGAGTCAAGAGCAAAGCGCAGATCCATGTCAGACAATAGTACACTGCTGTCTATACTTCATTCATAAAAAACAAATCTACAAATTCCCAGATATGAAGGATGAAGAGGACAACAAGCTGATCTGAAAAATCGCTGCTTAATGGGGACTAAATGGCCTGGTAAATGGCCTGCATTTGAAGACCCCAAAGCGCTTTACACTACATTCAGTCATCTACCCATTCACACATTCACACACTGGTGATGGCAAGCTACATTGTAGCCACAGCTGCCCTGGGGTGCACTGACAGAAGCGAGGCCACTGCCGGACACTGGCGCCACCGGGCCCTCTGACCACCACCAGTAGGGAAACATGGGGTTAGTGTCTTGCCCAAGGATATTTGGCATGCAGCCAGGAGGCAGCCTGGGATCGAACCACCAACCTTTTGATTAGTGGCCTGCTCTGCCACCTGAGCTACAGCTACCCTGGGCTCTCACAGCGCATCAAAAGACTGGGCAGGTTGAACTAAAGTGTTGATCAAGGAGGGAGGGGTCCAGCTGGACCAGGAGGCCACCAGGACCAGATAATGAAAAAACAGATCATGAAAAAAATTCAAGAGCATAAAATGACCTGAATGCAGGGGTGAACCGCAGATCCATGCCAGACAAAACACAGCCCAGCGCCTGCTCCAGCAGGCTAACACAAAGAGCTAACGCAGAGCATGGCAACAGCAAACCCAAGTGACATTACACAGATTAAACAGTAAACATAAGTCTGTAAGTACTATGTAAGGTAAACTTTATACTTTATTGGGTCAACCGACAGTGTTGGGAAGGTTACTTTTAAAATGTATTCCATTACAGAATACAGAACACATGCCCCAAAATGTATTCTGTAACGTATTCCGTTACGTTACTCAATGACAGTAACGTATTCTGAATACTTTGGATTACTTAATATATTATCATGCTTTTTACAACAACGTGAATGTACTATTGCTGTGTGATTTATTACTATTACTGAAGGTCCGCGACTCCGAACTGTAGTAAAGGGACCTCTGACTAATACAGCGGGGTCCCTGTCGGCTTGTAGCCGAAAAATAGCTTTACTTTGTTGTGTGGGTCAACTTTTCTTGCGAGAGACAGAGAGAGGCGTTGAAAGACTGCTCCAACTGCTGTGGAGTCGGGGCGGTCTGCCTCTCCCCACCGCAGGGAAAAGGGTAACACCACCTGGGTCTGGGTGCAGTTCCCCCCTCCAGGGACAAGGGTACCTAGACCTAGAGTACGCTTGGGGAGTGTGATCGTGTGTACAGCGTCTCTTTATGTCTGTCTCCACGTTGGTTGAGTGTGGAGTAAGTGCATATGAGAGCATGAGGGTGGGAATGGATGTTTGTGTCTGTGTGTGCCTGTATGTCTGTGTCTATATGTCAGGTTGGGTATCAGACGCCACCTCTCTGGGGACATCTCAGGCCCTCCAAGGTTTGGAGGCCTATCTCCGCCCACCACCACTTCCCCTGCTAGTGGCGGACTCCCTCAGGTGTCGGTGCGTCGGTGGTTCTTTGTGTCTGGGGGTGGGCGTCCGGGTACACACCGGCTCACTCCTTGGCGGCCGCTTATCGGGGCCTGGAGCCTGGGGCTCGCTCGGGCCACTTCGGAGGTGGGGTGCCCCCGGCCTCTCGGCCTGGGGCTCGGTCACTCAGGCACAGCTGGCTGCCGGCGGAGCTCACGGGCGCGTCACTGCAACTCCCCCTGGCTTCTGCTCCGCGGCTGCTGAGTGAACCCTCATCTGGGACTCTCCTCAGCTCTTACTGGGACAGTGGCGCGGCTGCCCCTCTGTTGGTCTTCCTTGGTCTCTTGTGTTCTGTGGGCCTCTGGATGTCTGGAGTTTTGATCTCCTCCATACCTGCTTCATACCCTGGAGGACGGGGCTGTGGCTCCCCACACTCCCTAGCAGATCGTTACATGGAGAAACCTTTGGAATGCAAGCATGCTGATCCACACAGGTATGCACACAGGTGTACACACGGGTATTCACAGACGCGGACTACAGCTTTCTTGGCTGCTGCCTCAAAGCACATTGTGCGCTGTCTATCTTGCGTGCTGCACAACATCGTTTATTATTTAGTATCTACTGATATCTACTGCTAGCTAGTTTATTGTGATGGTGCTGTTTTTTTTATTATGTTGCTCTTTGTTGTTTGCTTTCTCTTCTGTTTTTTTTCTCCATACAGGTGACCCAGGTGTTTTGTTTTTTTTGTTTGTTTTTCTTTCTTTCTTCTCCCCCTTCTCACCGTCTCTTCTCCCCTTTGGTTTTCTTTCTCTCCCTCTCTTTCTTTCATTCTTTCTCCCTGTCCTATCCCCCAGTCATGTCTGTCCCGTTTGTAGCAACTGAAAATAAAATAAATTCATAATTATAATAAAGGTCAATCAAATGGACCAATATGGCAAGGCCATGATGATCCACTTGGTAAAATAAATCCGCTTGGCATCTTACTTGGCCTTTAGACAACAATTCTGATGGCTAAAGATCCAAACGGGACACAAAAAAAAAAAGAAAAAAAAGAAAGACTGCTCCAACGGAACTTATTATTTTCGGAGGAAAACACGAACACGGTGTACAGTCGAGTCTTAATAGCTTACTTACAACTGGGCTCATCAGGCACTCTTCTTGGCTGCAGTGGTTATTATTATATTTACATGCTTCCAGCTCCCGTTTTTCCTCGATGACAACTCGTACCTTTCCACTCCCCTTTTTCTCCCTCCTCGCGCTCACAGACCCATAACGTGTATGGCAGTCCATTCTCCCTGCAACACGGACTACACTGCCCATGATGCTACATTCTTTAGAGCTATGCTTGTAGCATTCTGCCTGTTAGCTTAGCACAACAACAACAACAACAACAACAACAACAACGAAAAGGCGCTCTCTCACCCAGGAAACACACAGTGGCAGAGAGAGAGAGAGCGTCGCCCTGTAACCATGGCAACCATAACGCTGCCGCCTGGAACAACAGAACGTAGCTGTCAAACAAAACCCAAACAGTCCTGACCCGCGACAGAATGAAACAGGAAAGTACCGCAGTGTAATCCATTTATTTCAACAAAGTAACTGTATTCTGAATACCACCTTTTTAAACGGTAACTGTAACGGAATACAGTTACTCATATTTTGTATTTTAAATACGTAACGGCGGTACATGTATTCCGTTACTCCCCAACACTGTCAACCGACAAACTGCTCTTGGTTGACCATGTTAACTGTTTAACAATCACAGCTAACACTAGCTAAAATCAATTTGGCATTTTGGCATAAAAAACACATTTTCAAATTCCACATTAAAAATTTTTTTTTCACATTTTTTTCTTAGAAATGTCTGCATTTGTGAATACATTTTTCCCAGTAACAAGACAGTATAATGTACTGTATAAATGTGAAGGAATTTTCCATATTTCCATGTCCTTAAATCCCATTTCCTCCAGCTTGACCCCCTCCCTCTTTGATCAAAACATTTTGGTGGGTGTCATGGGGGTGAGTAAGGGGTAGGTGGGGTGCGGTTGGGGCAAGATGGGGTGTGAAAGGTGATTGGGGTGAGGGTCTTGACCCCCTCTCCTGTATTGTTAAATCCCCTTTTCCCCCCCATTTTTGAAAAAACATTTTCAAATTCCACATAAAAAAAATATTTTCACTTTTTTTTTTTTTTTAGAAATGTTTTAAGTGTTGCTTGTTTTATTTTTACCTCAATCAGTGGCAGCAACAAGAAACCGCTCAGCATGATTTATTTTTAATCAACATGTGTAGTGTTGTTTAATTTTTTCCCGTGACCTTTACTGACTGATGCTTGTTCGTAATCATGTTTTTTAACTTTTTATTTAGAAAGAACTGAAGGTTTTCAGGCAAAGTTACACTTACACGAGTTTAAGCCTCATAGCTGATGCTAATAAATGCTAATGTTAGCCTCTGATTTAGGCTGCTAAAGTAAAGACTTTTACCCTAGCTGACCAACATAGATTAACTTGGTGGTTAACAGACTATAGTGGTAATACTATTGAAAGTTTAGTTTCATCTCAGCACATTTATAATTATGTCCATTTTATAGCACATAGAAATGTTTAGTGAAATATTGGCAGACAGACACATTCCCGCTGTAACTGTGTTTTTCCTTCAATATTTATTGAAAATATAATTTATGAAATGCTGAGCAGCATTTTTAGTATGTACACTTAAATAAATCAAAATGATCAGTAGTATACTACTATTCACAACAAGTAGGTGAAATCACAGTTCAATTAGTATTCATGATGGTTTTTTCTTCACAGCAGAGTATATTTTTGTGACCCTGTTGTTCTAATGTGATTAAATAATAATACTTATAACTAAATAAATAATAAATACATAAATAAATAAATAAATAAATAAATAAATGAATGAATAATAACTTTATCTTGATTGAAGTATAAGCGCAGTGCTGGTGTGCAGGGGTTTTACATGCCTTGTGGGGGATGCTGACATATTATAAATCGTAATATCTATATCAAGCTTTTAGCCTAATAAGCAGATATTTTGTCTCTTTCTTAAAAAATTCAGATCCTTAGAGATTATTTGAGAAATGGATCAACAGCTATCATTAATTGAAGCACTCTTCAATCAATGATAGCTCTTCAACTCTTCAACACTGCAGAGGAAAAATATAACTTATTTCAAATGTGATCACACTAGGGCTGCCACAAACCATTATTTTGATAGTCGACGAGTCACCGATTATTTTTGCGATTAGTCAACTAATCAGATCATGCATCCAGTGGATGTAAAAGTGCAGCTTATTGCACCAGCATGCATCTGCTCTTATATAACTATCATTAGCTTACAGCTTTAAGTGTTTAAGGTATGTGCTAATCAGAGATGGGCAGTTACTGTAATCTGATTACTTTTTTCAAGTAACGAGTAAAGTAAGGGATTACTATCGCAAAAATGGTAATTAGATCACCGTTACTTTCCCGTAGGAACGCTGCGTTGCTGCGTTACTAAAACCGGGATTTTTTTTGCGGGAATGTCTCATGACAGTGACGTAAGCAAGTTCGTGACAACAGCTGTGTGCAGATCAACAATGGATAATATATCGAGTACGGAAGAGAGTATGAGCATGCAGCGTTTAAAGCGTGGAAGTACTGACCTTACTTTGAGTTTGATTCCATAAAAAGTGACAAAAACATTAGTGTCCATTGTGCGTGGGAAGAAAACTTCTTTTTACAGCGAACAAAACCCTAAACAAGCACTGAGTGCGCAACGACGTAATGGGAAAATCACAGAGAAACTCGCAGATTCTTCAACTGACCGCTGCGGCACACCTGCACCAGGGCAAACCTCCGCCTACCCCACTCCTGCTTTACAGGTGAAAATAGAGCAAAAGGACCGCTAGTCTTTGACTTTATTTATTTTCTGCTGTGTTTTACTTGCATCTATTTGAAAGACTGAGTGTAAACACAAAAAATATTTTATTTTATGTGCTGGAATGTGCAGAAAGTAGGTTTAAATGTTAAACTAATTTCTTCAAGTCAGAGAATGTTGCATATAATTTAATTTTTGCTTGATGCATAAAGTTAAAAGATTAAAACTGATAAAACAAGTAAAAAAAAAAGAGACTTTTCCATTTGATTACATTTTGTATGATGGATTATGAATCATACAAGAATGAGAAGACCACAAATCATAAGTTTGATAACATCGTGGAGAAGCTCACGGTTCTCCAATGGGAGATTGAGAGACCAGTGTCGGAGTGTTAAAGAACAGCTTTGAAATTCTCATGAGCTGCTCGCATAAAAGAAAAATCAACAACATCAACATCAATGCGGATACCCCCTCGGTGCCAGCTGTGGGCTCAAGGCTGGAGCCGAACAAAAACTCCCTGATAACGACTGTGTGTTGACTGTTCTTCCCACTCTATGCAAGGCCACCTGGGTTGGCTGGTAGACTGTTTACTTAGCCTGGTAGGGCGAAGGACACTGTCTCAGCTGAACTGTGGACACGCACACACATACATTTACACTGATAAGCACTCACACATCCCCCCTCCCCTTCCAATGCCTTCGATGCTTGTTGCCTCCTGGGAACACGAGGCGGGTCTAGGCCCGCGCTGGAGAGTCGGCGCAGTGGCAGGATGGCTGCTGTGTTGCCTGGGTTTACTCCTTATCCCCTACCCAACCCTGTTGCTGGTCACGTGCTCTATAATGCTGTATTGTGGACATTTATGTGCTTTCTGTGCAGAGGAGTTTTTTTTGTTTCCTGTTCTCATGCTGTCCTCTATAGCCCAGCATGAGTAGAGGTCTTTTTTTTTCCTCTTGTACTTTCCCATTGTAGTGTACATTTCAGTGTTTTTTCTGTAATGCAACCGTTCTCTGACTTGTATTCCCATGTGATGTCTGTGTTGTGCATGGTCGGGGGGCGGGTTCATTCCACTGCAGGGCAACCTGTCACTGCATGTGGCGAATAAAATTTGAACTTGAACTTGAAAAAGTAGAATTGGGTTGAAAGATCTATCGCTTTATCACCTATTCAGGTTGTAAATTGTGTTTTTAAAAATTAACTAAGTAACTAAGTAATTAATTACTTTTGAAAATAAGTAATCAGTAAAGTAACGGGATTACTTTTTTGGGGAAGTAATCAGTAATTAGTTACTGATTACTTTTTTCAAGTAACTTGGCCAACGCTGGTGCTAACTAAAAATAAAGACGAGATGATAGTTTATTAAATTTTAATGACATTTGCAGATTGTTTCGATGGAGTTGCTACCCTCCTGTCTATTTAAAATATAACAGGACACCGGAGTATATTCTCGAGCATCTCACACTTCTGATAATCAGTTGTCTGCTTGACGTTTATTCAGCTGTGTAAAAAATATAACTTTAATCTCAGCCAAACTGATTTACTCAGGAACAAATAAAATACTGAAAAAAGCCAAACAATAACATTTTTAAGTTATCTAAGTGACTTATATATCATGTTTAACCTGAGTAGCGAACGACGGCAGTGGGTTTGAAAACGGTGTTCTCATCAGCTCTAGTGAGCCTTGAACCCCAGCTAGCTATCGAGCTGGTGGGTAACTGACGTCTCCGAAAACATCGGAGCGCTTTTGAAAATATGTGGTGTCTTGATAAACTGAGCAGATATTTGAGGTTTACACAGCTACATTCTCGCCTGAAAATATGTTAAACGTTTATTTTGTGACCTAGAAAGAATAATAAGAGTAATATTAAAACTAACTAGCGCTGCCATTGTTGGAAACTGAGCAGGGCCGCACTATGAATTCTGGGATAGGTTTGGCCACGAATTATACACCCGACCCATCCTTCAAATCTGGGGAAATGAAGGGCGCATTTTTTCGGAGTCTTCGAATTTGGACAGTCTTCGTCGTGTTGCTGTAACGTAATTGGCATACAAATGCGGGCACAGGAGGAAGCCGTTCCTGAATTTGGTCACAGCTACGTTACCGGACACCGCTTCTTCTTCGGGGTTTAACGGCAGCTGGCATCCTTGTACATGCAGTGCTACCATCTTCTGTTTCAGTCCGTTATTACACTCTTAAATCCTACTACTTATTCCTGCGTCTTTTGAGATCTTACAAAGCTTCAAACGACACGTCGACTATTAAATTAGTTGTTGACCATTTTGATAGTCGACATAATCGTGACTAGTCGACTAATCGTGGCAGCCCTAGATCACACACTTTGGTTTTTCAGTTCAGAGCCAAGAAAAGGAAAGACTTCACCGAGTGAAAAAAAGATGAAGACGCAAGGTGGTGATGATCCAGAGCAGCTGGTGTCAGAAAATGAAGAAAAAGCCTGGTCAAGGTGAGTTTAATGTAGTGGTTGATTTCGTTTTTTCAAGGTATGTATGTTAATTTCATTATAAACTGCTTATGTTGCAACAGAATGCTGTTATGTGTATGCAACTCTACATGTATTATAATCCTTAGTTGGGCTGCTCGATATGACGATAGATATAGGATGATGAAATGAAAACAACCATCGTTTCATATTTATCCTTATCATTTATCATATATCATTTGTTTCGTGGTGTCACAAAATACAGTGTTCACCGCAATATTTGTTCATTGTTTGGATGGTCACCATATGGATACAGGCACAGAAAATACCAGTATGGCCAGTGAAGATGAGGCAACTACAACTTATGTCTAAAAAATATATAGTTTCATACATCGGTCAAAACACTCGACTCCAGGTACACAACACCCAGAGTGTACAGACAATGCACTATTCTGTGATATATATGATTATCAGAATGAGAAATGTCTTATTTCCGGATATGATATTTTGGTCATATTACACAGCCCTAATCCTTTGTATTTTTATTCATTTTTTTTAAAACTTAGACATAAACAACAGCAACAAAAAAGAAACTTTTTAAAATGTCTTTTTGTTCCTGGAGTACATGTGTATACTGTATCATAAGAGGACAGACATGGATGTAAACCACACCTTAACTGTTTGGCTGAGGCAAAAACATCCACAAGGCTGTGATTCTAACTTAAACGTACTCTGGATATTATTAAATGTGAACATATCGTTAATCATTACATTTTTTATTTGTCAGGTGTCCTGTTTAAAGAAAACACTTGGAGCCACTTGACTGAATGTATATACAAATTTACATGACAGCAAACTGATTTCAAGGAAATAAAAATGCTCAAATTTGAAAGTTTGTGCATTATTTTGTGTATGTATTAGCTGTTTAGTTGTTTTATGATGAGATTGGATGCTGTCATTATATTTTGAGGAGAATAAACAATTGTTTAACATTAATTTTACCAATGTTTTTGTGTACTAAGCACAGATTAATTTAAAAAGTTTTAATTTATGAATTTTTGAGCAAATGGTATATTAGTTTGTAATTGTATAGAAATGTATGGTTAAGGATATAAAGAACTACATTTCATGAGTTACAGTGAAAAGAGGTGTCTGTAAATGGTAATATTATTTTCCATTTTATAACTGAAGCAAATGTCCATAAATACTACAGAGAGTATACTGTAAATCTACTGAATTTTCCATCATTTATGGAAAGGTTCTTCAACTTCTGTAAAAAAAAAAAAAACCCCAGAAAATGTACTGGCAGAAAATTACCAGGACATTTTCCGTTTTTCTATGGAATTATTTTTTTTTACAGTATGGGTTATGTTTAACATGTAAGAGTGTCAGTCTGTGCACTGATTACAGTGAGGAGTATGAAATGTTACCCATTATCCAAATAAAATGGACACAAAGTAATAATAATAACCAACGACATATATTAAAGTTAACCCCGGTCAGATGTTTTATTATTACAGCATAATTTAAAAAAGAGGCTAAAACAATAAAACACATTTTCAAAATGGTTCCACAGTCGCCATAAACAAACACAGACAGAGAAAAGTAAAATAACACTTTTGAGAAGCACCGGCCTTGTCTCTTGCTACAGGTAAACAGAGCTCTTTTGCCCTCGATCCAGCGGTTCAATCCGTTTGTCTTCAGATTTTGGTCTATTTGATACACATTGTTTAATAAGAGTTATTGAGTAGTTCAGAGAGACAACACCACGTCAGCTCATTTGGCTTGATGCTATGTCGGCCTTTTTTTGTGACAAACCGCGTGACAAAGCAGACAGAACGTACTGACAGTGTCTGGTTGTTTTACACTATAAAGTGCAGCATTTACACAAAAAAACTAAAAGAAACATAAAAGTTCAATCAAAACCCTTTGGATATTACTAAAACAAAAGAGTAACACATACAGAAAATAAAAATTAAAACCCTTTAGTTGGGTGTTAAATATATGTCGTCAGTAGTCTTTCTTGAGTCACATATTTTTTTCTGTCACTAACTGTGAATCATGGCATGGCAAAAAATATGGATGCATGTAGGATGACTGCAGATTAATAAAATTGTTTTTATCAGTTCATCAGAGGCATGTTAACTTAAACAGTGATGACAACCCTGATTACCGAAAACTACTGTAGTGGTCACGTGTGTAATCAATGATAAACTCCACCAGGATTATTGATTCTTTTCCGTATAGTGTAGATAATATAGGACTATTTAGAACAGTGGTCCCCAATCCCCGGACCGGTACTGGTCCATGAGTCGTTTAATACCAGGCCGCGAGTTGAGGCCCGGGTATGACATGTATGGTTTTCAGGGTTTTTGTCGTTAACTCGGTTTCCCTGGGTCTTTTCCTGTGTTGTAGTTGTGTGTCTTATTTTGAAAGAAATATTTACGTGTTACCATAGCGACCAGAGGGCATTAAGCATCAGAGAGGTGGATGTTACTCTCAATGTTGTTCAGGAGGAAACACAATTACACAGTGAATTCGTGTTTATTATTACGTATATTTAAAAAATACCACACTTTTTGACTTGGTCATATTATTTTATTTTGTTGTATTTATCTGCGCAACACCTTAATGGCTGGTCCGTGAAAATATTGTCGGACATTAACCAGTCCGTGGTTCAAAAAAGGTTGGGGACCGCTGATTTAGAATAATAAACACATTCAGAATCAGAACCTTACCTGTACCTTATGTACATTCTGTGGTATTCATTTCACTTCACTTCATTTCTCTCATCCTGTATTTTATGTATATAACATTTAGATTGGTTATTTATGGTTGGTTTACACAGCTTTGTTTATGTTCGTGTATGTATGTGTATGCATGTGTACATGTATATATATACACGTGTGTGTGTGTGTATTGTGTTTTTTACATGTTGTTGTGATTTACATGGCTGTGCTTGAGAGCCATCATCTACCAGAACCAAATTCCTTGTATGTGTCTGTGCATATACATGGCCAATAAACGCGATTCTGATTCTGACATTCAGAGCAACATTTATGGTTTCAGCTACATGATCCGAAGCTTTCATTAGTTCAAATTTTCCAGTTAAAGCATCAGTGACATTCGTTGTATTTGTGCCATTTGGGAAATTGGCTTTCATTAGATGATCTGTGGCTTTCACAGGTCTGTACATTTAATGCAAAACTACACCCAGCAGCTAGTTAGCTTAGCATAAAGGCAGAAACCCTAAAAACAACTGAATTCACCTATCCTATCAGCACATAAGGTTTGTAGATTATTGAGTAATATCCAGTTTGTTAGGTGGAAAATTAAAGAATTATATTACTACATTACTGGATTACTGGAGGAGAGTTCAACATAGGCAGGCTTTCTTTACGTTAGGCCCCCGTCACACAGGCATAGTGACCGGCAGTCGTCAGTAGCTTACATGGAAGGCGCAGACTTGTTTTCAACATTCCCAATTTACTTGCTAAGCAGCACTAAGAGTCTTCCATACAAACTGACCATGACCATAGCTGGCATGGAAGTGCAACCTGCTAGCCACCAAAGAAATCACAACAAGGTTTTTGCTGCAGCACTCGCCTGATGACAGCCAGCAACCTCCAGCAACCACTTGCCAGTTGAGTGGGGTTATACAGATTTTTCCCTAGCAACTGGAGGTTGCCATCTGATTTCTAGTATGTGTGACTGAGGCTTTAGCTGACTTGACAAAAGCTAAAGCCCAAGTCAGAGGTGTTTTATGTCTCATTTAACTCTCCTTCCAAAGAACTGATCTCGAACCTAGCCAGGTAAAAAGACAGCCCTCTTTTAATTTTAATTCTAAAATTAGACTCAACCAAATTTGGTAATTTAATAATTAAAAAATAGTTGTACACATAACCTGCAGGTGAAATTGCCACTTTTTTCTTTTTGTAGCTTAGCTTCTTCTGCAGATATGAATGTCAGGCTTCACAGTGAGGCCAGACTATATGTTCCCCAGTTCCTACTTGCTAAGTTAACTGGCTGCAGCTTTAAAATGCAGGTAAAAAAGAGACTGATACTAACATTAAGCAAGAAAGAAAATTTCCCAAAAGGTTGAACTGCTTCTTTAGACAGCATCTGCCAATTTGTTAAGACCCCCCCAGTGCAGCAGAAGGTCATAAACTAAACTATATAAAAGCTATAAAAAAGGCCATCTTTTAAAAATAGAAGATATGACAATGGAGACGGTCTGAAGAAAAAACTTTAAAAGTGGGCTTCACAGCAGGGTTATCAGAGCAGGTGTAAGATAATGTCATCTTGAGTTGACAGGGTAAAAAAAAGAAAAGCAACTTTTTGCCATTTGCCATTTACTCCATAAAAGTTCACTCCTCATTGTTTCCACTGTCTTTTTTTTTCTTCTTTTTTTTAAAATCTAACACTACTAGTCCATGAAAATGCTTTGAGCCTAACGCTCAGTTATATTCTAATCTTCTACACAGGACCCGCGAGCAGAGGCAGAGTTTATTCTACTCAAGACATGTTAGAAAACCCAACCAGCCTCTACTCCCGTCATCTACTCTATTCTACAGCTACTCTACGGTAACTACAAATTTAAGTCCCTTTTCTCATCCGTACGCCCACCGTTTGGTTAAACAGAAAAGCTTTGTTTGATTAATAATTTACACAGTAAACCAGTAAAATCAACCTTACAGTGTACAAGATGCTTGTCAAAATAAAATGTAACGCCTTTATCGTTCTAAAACAAGAAAATAAGACCCATTCTGACCATTTGTTCTGCTTTGGATAAAAATATGAATGAATACAGTCCTCCACAAGTCATTTCCAGTTATGTTGCCATTGAAGAGAATCCATAAACGTGTACTTCTTCTTCTTTCCCCTTTTCCTTTTTCTTTTTAAAACCAGCAATAATGTTAACCAGAGAGGTCTTCCATGCAAATTCACATCTGCAACCCGATGCTGAGATGCTGACAGAAACAAGTCTTAGCTGTCCTTTAAAGTAACCCGGTTCAGCCTGACATCAGAGCCAGCATGAAGAGGAATTTTCAGACTAACATGCCCCCCCCCCCCCCCACACACACACACACAAGACAGAAAACAAGCAGTGATCAATAACTTAAGTTGGTATTTGATATAAATTATACAAATTCAAAATTTCTGATGCAATATGTTAAGACTTTAAGATAAAGAAACTATCTAATACTATCTACTGCGTGGTCTAACAACGTACTGTTTCTAATCTATAGAAAAGAGTTTATCGTCTAAAGCAGCGAGTCTGTCTGCATGTCGGCTGCTTTCAGCTCTTTGTGTCACTGTAATTGTGACAGGTGATATGAAAACGATGTAATGCATCCCGGTTTCTTATTATTATCTGTTAGGCCAACTTAGAAAATGTGCAGCACTGTGTTTAGATGACAATTTTCTTTCTTTTTGCCAAATTCTTCCAAGTTTAAAAAGTTAACTCACACTCATATCGAAGGCGAATTCTCCGCTCCATGTGTGTACTTGACTGCTCGTGTAACATGAATACAGATTGTCATCTTCCAGCAGCCCTGATCTGTGTATTCAATCCACATCAAATGTTTGTAAATAAATCCAAATGTAAAAGTTTTTTACTGCTTAGTGAGCAGATGTAGTTTAGTTTATGAGAAGTGCATTACAGAGGTGGTAATGTAGAAACTTCAAGTCTTTGTTGTTTTATAAAATAAAATCAATTCCAGTTGACGCTTTGTAAAATTTCTTTTTTTTTTAAAACACATTTTCTGTACTTGTTGAGAAAAAAATGAGGCAAAATCTTAAAGAGCATCGCTATATCAGGGAGGATGCTTTACAACTAACTGCCTGATATTTATCCTACATGGCATTTAATTTAAAACTAGTGTAGCTATGTGCTGTGTGCCTGCCTCTGCATCACCGCGAGCAGTCGAGGCTCTGAGGCTGATGCTTGTGTGTGCGTGTGCGTTGTTTGTGTAGCTAAGCAGATGTGTGCCTGTCACTCTGCGTTGTTGACACTGTAGGGCGGCGGAGGGTCCAGGCTGTGTTCTGAGGACGGAGTCGGGGTCCCTGGGACCCCAGAGGAGGGGGTGGGTGAGGCAGGAGGCTCTTCTGAATCGGAGTTCTCTAATGAAAGGTCATCAACCAATGCTCTGCGTCCACGCATCGACAGAGGCAGCGCAGCACGTCTGGACAAAAAGGAAGCGGGAGTTAAAAAATGTGTTTTTATTATTATTCAGTTACTTAACTGTTTAGTTTATGAGATTCCAAAAAACAGGGCTCAGAATTAACGTTTAACATTTTCAGGTTAACTGTTTCCACTCTTTCTAAAAAATGACTAAGAATATTCAAACTTTCCATCCAAATTTCACCAAGAAAGCTATTTTCCCCCCTAAACAGAGAACTGTGTAAATATGCTAGAGACAAAAATATAAGCAAACTACTCAACTTTGTGTTTGTGTATGGAAAGCTGCAGGCTTTTCATACACAAACACAAAGACAAACATACAAGACAACAGACAAACAAATGAGAACAAGAAATAATAATAATAAAAAAAACAGTGACCTACATATCTGGTCTCCATTCGGGGAAGCTGAGTGTCGCAGACAGATGGGTAATGTGTCAGTGTTACGTGGACAAAAATGGACGCAACAAAAGAGCAAAGCAAAAAAAAAAAAACGATGAGAAATTAATGGGGTGTTAACAAAATCAACAGTAAGTGAAGCCACAGATAAATACATGAACCAACACACTCACACACACACACTTACCTGAGCTGGTTGCGGAGGGAGGATATCTCGCGGTTCATGGTCTGGCTGCTGTCAGTGAGTTCCTCCAGCTCCCTCTGCAGCTTCCTCTTCTGGGCACTGGAGCGAGAGTTCTCCTCCTCCACCTCCTCCAGCTGCCTCTTCAGCTGCTTCAGTCGGACCATCGACTTATCCAGCTGCAGGAGAAGAGCAGGGAGGAGGAAGAGGAGGGAAAGGACAGAGCGCAGCAGAGAGGTCGAGTTGACAAGAGATTGCAGGAAAAGAGAGACCAAGAAGAAGGAGCAGGGACAGATATTTAAATGGAGAGATTAGTGTGAGGACAGGAGGACCAATGGGGATCAGGAGTCAGATTAAACCTGGCAGATTATTGCAGATGATGCTTTGGGAGGAGAGTCAGTGTCTCTGCTGTGACTGAGGGATTTATATTTTGTGGTGGAACATGTTCTAACTTCACGATGAACACACAGATGCCAATGCAGGATTAGGATTAGTCTGGACTGAGCTGGATAAATCACTCATTTTAGGATGATTTTTCAACACACTGCCCTCGGACACAATTAAAGCAGCAAGCTTAGCTGACCTGATACCCATTAAATGATTATTTAATGCCCTGTTGTTGACAATGCTATTCTGAGCATACTTAGATAAATGTGACTGACCTGCACGGTGCAGTCAGGGTAATCTTAATTTTCTCACCTGCTCTCTGTACTGGTCTGCATGCCTCCTCTCATCTTCTGCCTGCATCATCACCTCCTTCAGTTTCTTTTCCGTCTTCCGCATCAGTTTGTTGGCAATTGCTCGCTCCCTGAGGGACAAACAGGGTTGTTACAATCAATGATGACTTTTTTTCCCTCGGATGTTTAGTGATTCTAAATCTGTCCGGCAGTAATTGCTTGGCCTATAACACTGAAAACCCTCATACGCCCCATGCCATGTATTTACAATCACGGCACAGTTCACATGTGTCGTTTTGTTAATAAATGTTGTAAATGTAACCTATTATCATAGGCCACTTTATTAGGTACAATTATTGAACTGCTCCTTTAGACATACACCTACTCAGCCAATCACATGGCAGCAACTGCTAAAGACCAAACTGAAATTTAGAATGGGGAAGAAAGGTGATTTAAGTGTACCAATCTCTTGATGCCTGCTTCCAGCACGACAACTGGATACTTTCACATTCACATTCATAATTTGATTCAAGTAATCTCAAATAGGTTTTTTGAGATCATTATTCTCTAATTAACACATTTATAAAGGGCCCAATTGGGGCAGGCATAGCTCAGTAGGTAGAGTGGTCGCCCCATGATTGGAAGGTCGGGGGATTTGAATCCACTGAACGGCTACCCCTAAGCAAAGGAGCAGCACACTGCTCCCTGGTGCGCCTGCTTAGTGGCTGCCCACTGCTTCACTGAGTGAATGGGTCAAATGCAGAGAGAGTAATTTCCCCATGGGGATCAATAAAGTGTACATTATTATTATTATTAATATTCAATGTAACTAACAAATTTACTTTAAACTGATAAAGAAACTCTTAGTTTTATGTATGAAACAAGAAGCGGCCTACACCACTGAAAAATTAAACTAAGGCCTGAACCTATTCATGATTTAATACAAAGCTTCTTTCAGCATTTGGTTTTTCTAAAAGAGCCCATAAAGAGATGACTGTTCAGTGTCTCCAGTAAGTCTGTTTTCTTGTAAGTAGATTTTTCACCAACCAAAGTTAGAATCCAGTTCACTATAAATTATAGACGCTCCTTGTTAGCTAGTGGGGGCTAGCATTAGCTGACAACTACCTCTAGTCCAAACAAAAATTAAAAAAATAAAGTAAAGGACAAAATACTAAATTGTGGACTTCAAATGGTAGCTGCAAACCAATGGGTGATTCCAAAGAGTCCTTGTCTATTTTTATGTACAGTTTGTGTTATAAAACAATTTAATTCCTGAATTCTTTTTAGCAGGTTACAGCTTTGTAAACTGGAAGATTTTTGTACTGATGCATGTGTCTGTTTCTCGTACTGTCTCTCTTGTTCCAGCTGCTCCTCCATCGTCTCAATTTTTGCCTCCAGGGCAGCGACACTCATCCTATGTTTGCCCCTTACTGCCCCCTCCATCTCCCCAAGCCGGGCCTTCAGCTCCTTGTTCTGCTTCTCCAGCTGCTCTCGAGCCGCCTCTGCTTTCTGGGCCAGAGTCCTCTCTCCCTGCAGCTGCACAGTCAGAGTCTCCACCTGCAGTTGAAATGTAGCTGTGATGAGTGTGTGCTTCAAAGTGTGTGACCGAGACACTTGTAGAGTGAACATACCTGTAGGGCTGTCTTCCGTAGTCTCTCTGTCAACAGTTCACTGTTAGTCTGCTCTTCTTCCAGCTCTTCTTCCAGCTGATTGACTCGTGCGTCCAACCTCCGCTTCTCTTCGCTCAGCACATTCCTGGACAAAGGCAATCTCAGTAACAACACCACTGGTGCACAAACCCCCCCTCAAATCAACAAAATGCATCAGAGGTAAAGTTAAACTCACTTTCCAGAACTGCTGCTGACCATCTCGTCTGCTATCTCGTCTCTCTCCTGCTGGGCCTGTCGCTTCTGCCTCTCTGATACAGCCAGCTCCTGCACAGAGACGTTCATGCAGACAGAAAAGATTGGTTAAAAATAAATGCAAGATATCTTAATATTTATATTGGATGGGGTTTTTTTTGCACAGACATAGACATACATACCTCTGTAAGATGCAGGACCTCTGCTTCCAGTGTTTGGATTTTCTTTTCACTGTCTTTTGATTGGGAGATGACGTCATCTCGAGTCACCTTTGCCTCATCTAGCTCGCGCAGAACCTCCTTCATTTGACCCTGATAAGGATATTTTTAAATTAAGTACACTGACATTTACAGGAAACTGACTTTTTAAATAGGTGTGGGTACCCTGTTTTACCTGCAGCCTTCGAAGCTGCTTCATCGCCTCCTCTTTGCCACGGTTGGCTGTCTCCACCTGGGCCTCAGCTTCCTGCAGTTCTGCTTCCAGCTGCTTCTTGGATGACACAGACTGAGACCGCTGACTCCTCTCCTCCTCCAACTGGATCTCTAACTCCCTTGCCTGGGATCAAAAGAAGAACATAAACAATCTGATTAACTTGGACAAAAAGTACATACCAGAAACACCAGCACTTTCCTTTTTCATTCTCCATCCTACCTGTTTGCTCAGGGCCCTTCTCTTCTCCTCTCCCTTTTCCTCGTTGCTGCTGATCTCCCTTTCAAACTGAGCCTTAAGCGCCTGCAGGGTGACCTCCAGCCTCAGTCTTGAGTTCTCTGCCTCTGACAGCTCCTCCTCCAGCTCCTGCGTCTGAATGCGCAGGTTCTGTGCTTCTGTTTCCAAGGTCCTCCGTGTGCGCTCCAGCTCATGGACCTGACGCACAAGCATTTAAGAAATGGTGACTCACAGAGGACTGAGACAGAAATAATAAAAAAAGAGTCCCAAGGTGTACAGTCTTACATTTTTGCCCACATCGTCCTGCTGGTTCACCAGCTGCTCCATTTCTAGACGGAGCTGCTTGTTGGCTCTCTCTAGCTCTTCTTTTTGGTCCTGAGCCTCCTACACACAGAAAGACAGACGATTTACCATCACAAACACAGATGTATGAAAAACATTTATGTGCCGTCTATCAAATAATTTACCTGCAGGGCTCGGGACAGTGCTAGACATCTTGTTTCCTTCTCTCTGCTGTCTGCTTCTGCTCTGTCCCTCTCTTCTGCAAGCCGAGCACTCACCGCCTTCTCCTCTGCCAGGCACTGGGGGGGTCAAGGAGGTAATGTTACTGCGCATAAAGACATTTGCAGCCTTTGTGCGTATGTGAGAAGCAGTGGTATGTTTCTAACCTGGTCAAATTTCTTTTGCCTTTTTTCGAGGGCCGTGCAGTTCTGCCTCTCTCTCTGCAGGGCAATGGTCATGTCCTCTATTTCCTCCCTCAGTCGCTCCCTCTGCCTCTCCACTCTTTCTTTCTCCTCCTCCTTCTGTCGCTCTCTTTGAATGGCACTGTCCAGCTCTCTCTGGAGCTTCCTGCGTATCTCATCGCCAGCTTCCACGGCACTGTTCACCTCCTCTGACTGCTTACGTAGCTCTGTCAGCTGTAGAAGTAAAACAGACACAGGGTGCATACATAAGTCATAGATATAGACAGAAAACTTTACATTTAATACTGACTGTCTGAAGGAAAGCACTTCTGTGATTTTATGAAAAATGTTAACTGATATCTTTCTAAAGCAGCAGTTTAAGAGGTAAATAAAGTCACTGCGGCCCTCAGACTTACCTGCTGGCTGTGAGTTTGGATCTGTCGGCTCAGCTCTTTGCCTCTTTCCTCCTCCTCCTCCAGTCGTTCCATCAGTCCATTCTTCTCCTCCTCCAGTGCTCGCACCCTTGAGGCAAGGGCCATCTTCTGGCGACTTTCGTCCTGTAGCAGTTCCTAAAAGAGAAGAGCAATGGTGCATATGAGGTTGTTTTTGAGTCATCAGTGGATCAAGTTCTTTTAATTTCCTACAGTCAGAGGATTTTCTTCTGGACTTTAAAGAAATAGTTACTTTTTCTTTTTTAAACATGAGGAGTCTGTAACAGTCAAAGGCTAATGTCCAAATCAAATGCAGCCTTGGTGTCTGTGTGCATTTGTTACCCTTGCATCATGCAGCTGGCTCTCCAGGCTGCTCATTTCTTTAGCGAGCCGAAGAGACTTGGAGTCAGAGGAGGACAGATTGCCGGAGAGGGACTCAATCTCACACTAAAAGAGACACATTTAGGTTAAATTCATTCAACAGAACAGAAACAGAATACTTCTTTACTGACACACCTTAAAACCACAAACCAGTAAACTGGTACCTATTCATTTGTACCTGCAGCTTGTGGATTCGCTCCTCCCTGTCCTCCCTCTCTCTGTCAGCCTGAGCCAGACGGGCGCTCAGTTCCTGTAGCTGGTTATCCGCCCTCTTACGACCCCTCTCGCTCTCTGAGCGACTCGCTTGGAGGCTTTTGAGCTCAGAGGTCAAATTCTGCCTCTCCTCCTCCAGCGCTGCCTTGGCTTTATCAAGGGACTGTCGTGCCTGAAGCAGAGCATGGGTGAGACACGGTGAGAGACTGCGCATGTCTCCATGCATGTGCATTTGAATTTTTCTGTGTTTCTCGTACTCTCTTGCTGTTGTCCAGCTGCTCCTGCAGGCTGTCTAAGGCAGCACTGTGTTTGACTCTGACTTCTGAAAGCTGGATCTCGTGCCGGCGAGTCTCCTCTTCAACACATCGTTGGAGCTCACTTAACTCTGCTTCCCGTCGAGACCTGTGGAGTTATAAGAAGTGTGAGTTCTGGTCTGATAACAAAATCACTAAATGTAAACTTTGTTTTGTCCTCATCATCTACCTGAGCTCCTGTTGTGCAGCTGTGCTGTCCAGAGTGTCCTCTAGCTCAGTTCTCAAAGCCTCCAGCTCCTCACTCAGGTCTCGCCGTTGTTTCTCTGCTCTTTCCCGCATCCCTCGTTCATTCTCTACTTCCTCCTTCAGCTCTGACACTTGGGACAAGGCCTCCCTTAGAGACCTCTGAGCTTCAGCACGGCGTGCACCTTCTTCCTCCAACCTGAGAGATTCACAAAAAAACTTCAAAAATCCATTACAGGCTTATATTTTAGTTACTGCGTCTCTGATACTTTTCTGTGTCTCACCGGCCCTGCAGGGAGGTGATTTCTTTTTCCTTTTGAGCCAGACTGCCTCTCAGCTCAGAGGACAGCATTCCCAGGTCTGACAGCTGCTCCTGGGCCTCCATAGCTTCACTCTCCATCCTCCTTTTAAACTTCTCCTGTTCTAAGCGACCCTGCTCTTCACGCTTTAGGCGCTCTGCAAATAGCAATGGAGTAAGTTACAAATCACAGAATTTAAACAGTAAAGTTATTACAGTTGTAAATAAGCCTGCATTTCCCCATCCACCCACCAGATGTCACTAAACTCCTGTCATGCCACACCTACCTCAACTTGTTTCCACTTTCTTCATTAGTACCTGTACTTATATCTGTTCTCCAACAGTAAACTACCTTAAAACAGTTCTTGGCTGCCTTGTTCACCCTAAGTTTGAGTCATGCTCCTTGCTTTGACTGCAGAAACCCTGACACTGCAAAAAACAGACTCCTCCATTCAGTAAGGGTGCACAAAAATCAGAGTTTTGACTATTTTGTTAAATGTTCAGATATTTTTATAGAATTCTGGATTAGACAGTTAAACTTCAGACTGTGATTTAAACCATTCTGTTGGAGTTATTTTACTGTCAAGTAGCTGAATTTGGGCTTAAGAGAGAAAAGGATAGTGCATCTATAAGGTGCCTGAACAGAGGGAGGTATGTTTGTCAAAACAAACCAGTGAGTGACAGAAATAAATCATTACTTTCTGATTGTTGCACATCAGTTACACTGTACAGCACTAATAAATACAAAAACCCCTCCGCACTACCATCTGGGATGGTGTTGCATTCCTGTAACTGGGAAGCAGGCTGCACCTTCAGCAGACCTGACACGTGTAACTGCAGCTCTTGACAGACGAGTAGACTAATTCGTCAAATCTTTGAGATCAAACAGGAATTTTTTTTACCTGCCTGAAAGATTCTTGCAGGTGTAAAAGCTCTGGACATATTTACTTTCAAATAAGTCTTCCGCATGTTGTTTTCGATCTAAGTACAAATGGAGCTCTTGATTTTAAAGCTTCATGCAGCGACATATGATCTCTGTCTGTCTGTCTGTCTGTCTATCTGTCTATCTATGGGCATGTGACGGGACTCCAGCATCCATTCCTGCTGGGACACCTGCTTCTTGAATACATAAATGTCAACCTTAGTGTGATTACTTGTGTGGAAACAAATTTGTGTGAAGGTCAAAATTCGTTTAGCATAGTTACCCTCCAAGTCAGCGATGACAGCTTCCTGTTTGTTCTTGAGCTTGTTCAAACTTTTTGTCTTTTCCTCTTCTTCAGTGAGCTGGTCGGTGACCTCATTCAGACGCTCCTCCAGCTGTTTCTTTTCCTGCTCAGAGAGAAACGATGATGCGTGAAACATTTTTTTATTAGTAACTGTGCAGGAATAATTGCTTTCAAGTAGCAACCCTTCCTGACCCATTTTACCTCATTGCAATCCCAGTCTCATCATGTTGAATGAAGCCAACATAATGAAGAAAAATGTAAGTGTGCAACTGTAATTGTATTGCTGTAATGCTTGGGTTTGCTATTAAGGTTGTGAAACAACCTTTTTTTCATTGCTTGACAAAATTTAATGTGACGCTCACCTTGCCGAGTCGGTCTCTTTGCTCTACTGCAGTGACCAGGTCCGTCTCCAGACTCTTTACTTTGGTCTCCAGGGTAACCTTCTCCAGCAGGAGGCGTTGTCTGGCGCTTTCCTCCTCCTCTAACTGCTCTTCTAGGTCCTGACAAAACCAGAGAAAGCAATGTCAAGGTAAGCTTGTTTTAATGTCAATTTACAATCATTCTTACAAAGTTTTGACATAAAAAGACAGCAACTTTATAACCTGTATATTCTGCTGCATTTTCTTCTTCTCATTGGCCAGTTGCACACCCCTCTCCTCCTCTTCCTCCAGTCGAGTCTCCAGCTCGCCCAGAACCTCCTCCAGCTCCTGTTTCCGACTGGCTAACCTGGCCCTCATCTCCTCCGCCTCTGCAAACAGCTCTGCCTCTGCTTGCAGCTGGTCAGCCAGCACTGCCTTTTCCTCTATCAGCTACAATGTGACAGAAACGGAGGAGTGGTGATGAGTGAGGCCCCGACTGACAGTAAGACAGGCAAAGACAAAACTGTGGTGGATAGGAAGCACAATGAGGATGAGGTTTGTTTACCTGAACGTGCTTCCTGTCCAGCTCTGTGTAGTCCTGCTCCGCTCGGGTGAGTTGTTCTTTGGCTTTTTGTAGCGCTGCTTCCCGGGTTTGGATCTCCTCATCCTGTCGTGTCACCTGCAGCAAGGGCTTCACCTGTTTGGGTGAGATGAAAGGGGTAAATATAAAGAATATTCCCAATGTTACAAGGTTTTCTACTCTCACACTGCCTTGCCTTTAGTTGTATATTATGTTTAATGTGGGTTGCATTTCATGTCTATGTTGAGAAGTTTGCACAGCACCTTAGTAAATAGTCGCCACCACTGCCAGTTCCTGAGTTTGAGGTAAGCAGCACAGTTCCGCTGCATCACCCTCAGAGCACTAAGCTGCTGTTGCTTCTTCAAAAAGGCTCTGAAAGCAATAAAACAAACAAAATGCATCAATGAGAATCACATTTTTATTTAATATTGCACAGTGTCTAGAATTAGAGGTATTAACACGTGCTGTATTCACCTGAAAAGGTGCTGCAATATTGAGTAATATCAGCAGGTGTTTGACAGGGTTAACAAACAACTTTCAAATTATTGGTAATGAGTTTTGGTCCATATAACTATGTTTTACCCTGTTCTCCAACACACCTTCCACATATTTACTTTGCTGTTTTAGGATATCACTAACATCGTGAAGTTTATTAATAAACGTCATTATTGGGGAGACTTTTTCGGGACATGGAAACTTTTAGACTAAAAATTAAGCCTTGTTATTCTTTAATAAATCTTTAAACAATAGATTATGTAAAACAACTGAAACTTATTTTTTGTCTTAAATGTATGACAGAAATGTACCTGACACCAGATTAATCAAATGACGTATAACAATGAATAGACTTTTTTCCATTTAGTCACCAGTGTAAACATATAACCATAATGAATTATGTAATTCAGGCTTTGCCAAATACCTTTCAAAACTGTTGCAACACCTGAGTCACTGATAGGGGCTGACAAATTGTTAAATATTAATGCTCCTTTAAGAGTGAAATACAAAACTGCCAACTGCACAGATACTAGCGCTGCAGAGAAACCTCACCCGTACTACATGTTTATCGTCCTCCATCTCTTTTACCTCAGGTAGCAAAAAAGGCTGTTAAACTGACCAATAACTAAAGTAACATGAATTTCATCTTATTCAAATTCAAATTTTATTTGTCACGTACACAGTCATACACAGTACGATATGTAGTGAAATGCTTGGACAACTGCTCGTGACCTAAAGAAAACAAAAAAGGAAAGGCTATGAATAAGATAGGAAATAAATATGAAAAATTAAAAAGGGTAAATTTAACTAGGAAGGAATAAAATATAAATTAAGGTTAAAAATGAAATAACTGTACAACACAAATTAGAATGAAGGGTAAATTTAACTGGGAAGAATAAGGTAAAATATATAAATTAAAGTTGAAAATAAAATAACTGTACAACAAAATACACAATACACAATATAGAACTATATAAGAATGTATGAAGAAATCTAAATCTAAATAAATATATACACAATAACAGCAGCTGTACAAGTATTAACTGGAAATGAAGAATATAGTGACCAGTGTTGTGCAAAAACAAAGTCCAGAAAGTCCAGTGTGTGTGTAAGAACCATATGTGTGGGTCAGTACTGTGTGGTGGTGTGATTGAGAGACCGTATCGCCTGCGGGAAGAAGCTCCTCCTCAGTCTCTCTGTGTTGGTCTTCAGGGAGCGGAATCGCTTTCCTGACCTCAACAGAGAGAACAGTCTGTTGTTGGGATGGCTGAGGTCCTTCACGATCTTCCTGGCCTTGGTCCAGCACCGCCTGCTGTAGATTGAGTGCAGGTCAGGGAGCTCGGAGCGGATGGTGCGCTCAGCTGACCGCACAACCCTCTGTAGAGCTCGTCTGTCCTGCATGGTGCTGTTCCCGAACCAGGTTAAGATGTTTCCCGCCAGGATGCTCTCTATGGTGCACGAGTAAAAGTTCCTGAGCACCTTGGAGGGCAGTTGGAAGTCTCTCAAGCGTCTGAGGTGGTAGAGACGCTGTCGGGCCTTTTTCACCACGGTGTTGATGTGACAGGACCATGACAGGTCCTGCGTGATGTGAACTCCGAGGTATTTGAAGCTGTCCACTCTCTCCACTGGGCACTCGTTGATGACGGGGGTCTGGTAGTTCCTCTCCTGCTTAGTGCTGAAGTCCACTATCAGCTCCTTTGTCTTACTGACGTTTAGAAGGAGGTTGTTCCTCTGGCACCAGTTCTCCAGATTCCTAATCTCCTTCACGTAGGCCGTCTCGTTGTTATCAGAGATCAGGCCCACCACGACGGTGTCGTCAGCAAACTTGATGATGGTGGTGGAGCTGGTAGTGGCCACACAGTCATATGTGTACAAAGAGTACAGCAGGGGGCTCAGAACACACCCCTGGGGGGCTCCAGTGCTGAGAGTGGTGGAGGCTGAGACATGTCCGCCCATCCTTACTGCCTGTGGTCTGCCAGTTAGGAAGTTGGAGATCCACTGACACATAGATGAGCTGAGTCCCAGATGCTCCAGCTTGGTGGTGAGTGTGGAGGGAATTATGGTATTAAATGCAGAGCTGTAGTCTATGAAGAGCATTTTAACATAATTCCCCCTTCTAGTGTCCAAGTGAGTGAGTGATGTGTGGAGGAGATGAGAGATGGCATCGTCTGTGGAACAATTTGGACGGTAAGCGAACTGTAGTGGGTCCAGTGTGTCTGGTAGTGAAGAAATGATGAAGTCTCTGACCAGGCGTTCAAAGCACTTCATCACTACTGAGGTGAGGGCTACAGGGCGATAGTCATTGAGAGAAGCAGGGTGGGGTTTCTTCGGGACAGGAACAATGATGGACTCTTTGAAGCATGTGGGGATCACCGACTGAGATAAAGAGATGTTTAATATCTCAGTGAACACAGGAGCTAGCTGGTATGCGCAGTCTCTTAGGATACGACCTGGGATGCCGTCTGGTCCTGCTGCTTTCCTGGTGTTCACTCTCTTGAAGGCTCTCCTTACTTCATGCTCGGAGATGACGAGCACGTTTCCGGTACTGGCAGTATCTTCCTGTCTGCAGCCGTTAGCGCCGCTAACACTAGCATTGTTGGAGACCTTAGCTGCAGCCTCGAAGCGAGCATAGAAAGTGTTCAGCTCGTCTGCCAAAGTCACGGCCGCGTTCGTCATACCAGTTGTTGGTGTTTTATAGTCCGTTATTGTCCTTAGTCCCCGCCACAGGCTCCTAGAGTCACTCTGTTGGAGTTGTGACTCTAGTTTCCTCCCGTAGCGCTGCTTCGCCTCTTTCACCGCCCTCCGCACGTTATATGACGCGGCTTTGTACGGGTCCATGTCCCCCGTCATGAGTCCCGTGTTGTAGGCAGCGGTGCGGGATCTCAGAGCGTCGCGGATGGTTTTATCCACCCACGGCTTCTGGTTGGGAAACGTTGTGATAGTCTTTGTCTCCACGGTATCATCCGCTAGTTTCCCGATGAATCCCACAACCGCTTCCGTAAACACGTTGACGTCATCGTCGGAGCTGTTTCTGAACATGCCCCAGTCTGCGTCATCGAGTGCGTCCTGTAACGCGGCCACCGATTGATCCGTCCAGCGCGCGACCTTCCTCTGAACCGGAACTTCCTGTTTCAGCCTTTGTTTGTATTTTGGCATGAGGAAGATGGCGGCGTGATCAGATTTGCCAAACGGGGGGCGGGATTGTGCCTTGTAGCCGTCCTTCCATTTATATTTTATATTGAATTTATATATAAAAGACATTAAAAACTAATGAGATGCCTATAATAGTTCTCTATTAGTAATTAGTCTTACTTGCGTGAGAGAAAGCCTCTGGCAGCGCTCTGGAAGCGTATGATGGTATCAGTTATCTTTAGGTCTCTTTCTTCTTCCAGGTGAGCTAGGACTCCAGCTCTGAAGAAGACTTTACTCTGACCCACCCTGAACAGGTTTTTATCCAGCTCTAAAGCACTGATCTAGAAGAGCAGCAGGGGAGTTGGTCAAGCTTCTATCTGAACAACTGTATGTAATGCTGTGAAGTTTTAGCTGCTTGAAAGTTACATACCATGAGTTCTGATGCCTGTTTGCCATCCATGAAGGTGCGAGGAATGGCATTAGGGGTTAGGATCTCATATCTGGAAGACAAATGATAAATGTGCGATTGAGTGAATGATACGATGAGCAGAAAGGTCTACTGGCAGGTGCCATAAAAGATTCTTAAAGTGGCATGAAGTGTGTGCGTGTAGTTCACACTTCACGAATCAAAAAGACCATCACAAATACGCACCTCTGTCTGAACTCCTGGAACGGGATGCGGTTAGGGAATCCTTGTCTGCATATACGGATGCCCTCCAAAACACCATTACATCTCAGCTGGTCTAAAACCAGGTGAGGGGAAAGCTTACCGGCCTGAAGAAAAGTAAATGGGTAAAGAGTCAGCAGAAAGAAGGCTATTATCTCTTCTCACTAGTTCATCCTGACCGCCTGCCTCACCCTCTTCTCGTGGTTGGGGATAATGCAGCGGAGGAAGTTAGGGTTGGTGTTCCTCAGTGTGGCCATCAGCTTGGTAAGAGACTCCTTGTAAAGCTGCCCAACAGTCCTAAACATTCCTTTCTTCGTCTTCAGTCCTGCTGCTCCAAATGTGACCGGCGCGCTGCTCTCTCCTGACGACACCTGGTCCAGACCCACAATCCTGTCCACTAGAAGGAAACAGAGCACAGGGTCTCACTTTTGGCAGAAATGATCAATTAGCTGAAGTTAAAAATAAATAAATAAAAAAGCATGATTTGGCATTTCATGAGTGAGTGAACAGGTTAATGCTATTACACAATAGCAACAACACCTGGTTTCATATCTCCCATCAAGCTCTGGACAGAAATAATATATGAGATGGATTTCGGCCATCATTAGTTTTTAAAACTAGAACCATAGCATCTATTTCCACAGCCAGTACACACACACACACGCACACACACACTTAATACAGTGCATGAGTTTCACAGGTAATGTTTTTCAAGCTCAACCTGTCAACTTTGGACATGTCTGCACAGGCAAAGCTGCAGATCTGCCTGAAAAGACTGATGGTTTATTTTGTTAAGTGTATGAAGCTAATTTCATACACAGGAGTAAAAAGTAGAAAGAACAGAGAGGCCAGTATCACCACTCAGATCAATATGCTCCAGTTCATCAGATGTGATCTAAACTAAAAAAACACACTGATCACTGATGACTAAAGCTAAAGGTCTACACTGGTTAAACCATGCTACGCTATTTACATGTCAATACTCTAAAGCAACATGTTGCGTCTCTAAAGCTGATTCAGGATCACATTTCTGCACGCAAGTACGCTTTCATTTTTTTTGTTTAGAGACCATGCACGTTAATTAACATGACTATAAATGTGTCCGGGCCAACCAATTACTCATTTTAAATTATTGAATTGAATTCAATAGAGCTCTTCTAGTTACAGGCAGACACTCTAAGGTGATCCTGAATGTGGCTTTTGTGACAAATGAAGTGAAACTTCTACAGACAAGAATCACTACGAGAATTACTATCAGTGAAGAAATGTGTCACCACAGAGTTACGGCACTTGTACTGAAGGCCAAAAACGTGGTGAAAGAGAAATTAGAGAGCAACACAACAGCACAGAGACAACATGATACAACACAACACTACCACAAAAACATCAACTAAAAAGAGGGGAAATGGCAGAAAAAGCAATAAAGACAACAAAAACTGGGCAGCCAGCAAACAACAGTGGCCGGAGGGAGGATTGTAAGGAGGTACAAAAACCTACTGTCTGCGCCATTAGTCTGCAGTGTGGCATAGGAGTCAAAGAAGTACACACGAGGAAGAGTTTGAATGTCTGATCGGGAAGCATCAGGAGACCACAGGGAGCAAGATCATAGGAAAGGAAAGGAGCCCAAAAGGGATAAAGAGCAGGCAAAAGAGGAGAAGACAAGAAGGAGACAGAACAGAAGAAAGCGAGAAAGAAACGGCATGTAAGAGAGGAGAGAAATGTAGTAACGTTAATACATTTTTGCACCAGAATAGCTTAAATATTTATAACTGGCACAGTTGCAAAAAATGCTGAAGTTTTCAATACAAAATCTGTAAAGGCAGCATTTAGAAAGTGTGTGAAACAGAAAGTCTCACCCTCTTTCCAAAGCTCTGAGACAAAATGATCAGACGACTGGTGGAGAAGAGACGCCACATTGTCGTTCAAGGGATCCATGTTCTTCACTAACCAATCATTTGCCTTGTAGTCCACCTGTGGAAGGAGAGGTCACATGGTAGAAATCAAAGCTGAGACAGATCATCACTGAAAGTCAAAACGTGGGTTGCCTAAATTTGAAAGGATAGATTAAAGAAAAACAAAAGTCAAGGGATACCTTTCCAGCGTAGTGAATAATGGAGAAGTCAGCTTCCCCACGTGGCTGCTTTGATTTGAAGAATTTTGGATGGCTGCCTTGCTCAGCAGACAGCTTCTCCACAAATGAGCGATCTGTGGCCCGAGGGAACCAGCACTCTTCATCAAGAAGAGCCAGAACACCAGGTGCGTTGGCCTGACATGAATAGAGGGGAAATTATTAGCAAAATGTGGATTTCCTCATTCAAAATGACAAAATATTAAAGAATTATTTGATGCTGTTTGCTTGTATTAGTTAATCAGTGGGCTCGTTCACAATATGCACTTTATTTAACTATAAATAAACAATCCGTTGTCCCATCTGTATGGAAAACACATATCAGTTATCAGCATCTAGTCTCATCTCATGAAAAGTAAAAATGTGTTTTAGTATGCATGTACTGGTCTCTCGATGAGGTCAATGCAGGGCTGTAAGTCCAGGCCAAAGTCAATAAAGTTCCACTCGATGCCCTCTCGCTGGTACTCCTCCTGCTCCAGGATGAACATGGTGTGGTTGAAGAGCTGCTGCAGCTTCTCGTTGGTGTAGTTGATGCACAGCTGCTCAAAGGAGTTGAGCTGCATAGGATCGGTTTAGAAAAGCAAACAAAGATAGAAAAATTCATGTTATGTACACTGAAAAAGTACAGGTACATTGTTGGATTTGTAAAGACATAAAACTGTATATAATTCACACCACTGCACATCTGTAATGCTGTTTTATTCTCCACAAAAAATACAAATATAATGCTAGAAATATTCCTTAATGTTACATGTTTCACTTAATTACAGACAATTTATTATATTTTGAGAACAAAGTCATCCTCTGTGCTAGATTGGGTTAAACTTCTCACTATACTGCATCATCACATGAACACACCTGGAAGATCTCAAATCCAGCGATATCAAGGATGCCTATGAAGGAGGCTCCCTGTCTCTGTCTGCGATCCAGAGCTCTGTTGATCCTGTGGACCAGCCATCTGAACAGACGCTCGTATGTTGCCTTTGCCAGGGCCTCCACAGCAAAGTCAGCCTAGGAGAAAATGTATGTATAGTCACACTCCACAGGGACAAATGTTTGTTTATGTATGAGCATGTGTGCCTTTTTTGCATATAAGATCTTACTTGTTCTTTAGTCTGGGCTTTCTGCACATACTCTCGGCCTACTTTGATCCTTGGGGTGAGGATGGCCCGAGTGAACTCCAGCACATTGATGCCCAGCAGATGGCAGAGTTTCTGAGCAGCTGTGTTATCAGGCATGGACGCCTGGTCATGGTTCTTCTCCTTCATGAAGGATATATTCCCGAACTGGAGCACAGCAGAGATCACCTTCAGCATGGCTGCAGAGAAGTAAGACAGGGAAGAGGAAGGTGATTCATAGCAAGGATTGAAGACACAAAATACCCAATTTTTTTTCCCGCCTCTGTTCTCTTACACATCGACTCCTCGGGGTTGAAGCCCATAATAGCCATGGAGTCCATAGTCTGGGTGAAATTCTCTGAATCGCTCTGACCAGGAACAGGTATCGAGCCTCCACTGAGAAAGCGATACTGATCAGCAGTTCCTAAGAGCAAGTCCGCTAGAGACATAAAATACAGCAAGTTTTAGACACAGTTTACTAGTCGGTTTTGCAAAAATAGCATATATGTTTTATAATGACACTTGTATTCACCTCGAGTTTCCTCTGACGCTCCACATAACAACTGGTAAAAGATGTGGAAAGTCCTCTCATCCTTGGCCTGACGGGTGGCCCGAGACTTTTCAAGGAGGTCTGAATTTATATAGTTATGGATATGTGCAACCATTTTAAAGTTGTTTCTAGTATGGTACACAGGTAAACCCTTAAATGCTTTCCAAATGAACACGGACAAGCAAGCATTCAAGTAAAAATTCAGAAAGACCGTCTGCCTTCTCACTCCCCTTTGCTGTAAAGGCAGGAGGAAGTGCAGTTTCACAAAGTAAGCAGAAAGATACAGGTTTCAATGTTGGCACCAACAATGTATCCCGCCACGTCAAAATTGATACGAATGAATTTACCCTGAAAAAGCAGGAGAGGTGGCTCATGTTTCAGTTCATTTCTTTTTATACTGACGGCAGAACTTTATCTATCCGATTAATGAATCTAGTCAACTCTTACAAATCTAGAGGAGTTATCGTTCTTGACAGTCTTTGCGTTGCCGAAGGCCTCCAGTATAGGGTTGGCCTGCAGCAGCTGTCTCTCCAGCTCACCCTGTGAAACAGAGGAGACGTCTGATCAGACAAAACTACAGACATGACAGCTTCACAGAAAGACTTCTATGGTGGCCTCTAGACTAAAATGCACACGTTAACACTGCTCTGCTGAGAGGAACTAACGATCTGTTATGTAAAATACAAAAAAATACATGACTCAGTCTTGAAGAGCAGTGACACATACTGATGCATTTTAGGGCCCAATATAGCATCCAACACACTCCCCATTCCCCGTCACAAGAACAAATGATTCTCAACATAATTTAAATACTTGTCTCTCATTAGCAATCCGTGATAAGGGGATCAATTATGTTGCACATTTGCTTTTCATATGTTTAATAACTTCCTTTTTGAAACCTTTTTATTGATTTTTAAAATCAATAAAGGGCTACTATCGACTTGGTTGAGAAGCACTGTTACACAGCGAGATGTGAAGCTACATATTGGCTGATTCAAGCTCGCTGCAATGCATTATTGCAGTTGTCGCACTGCCGATGCAGCAGCTGACGATGCAGCAGCAGCCAGCAATGAGCATCAAAGGAGGTAGTTACAGGAGATGGTTTTATGGCAAAAACTATCAAAGAATGCCAGTCAGTCAACACAAAAGGCAGACGCACACAGAGAGAGCAAGAGGCCAGCCCTTTGATAGCGACAAAACACAGAGCAAACAATGTGTGCACTGCACACATTAACAAAGCCATATAGTTGAGTATGTACACTTCAAACGCTGTACACACAAACAGCTGCAACAACACACCCGCTCCCACATCATTCAATTGCATCATGTTCAGTTTGTGTTATTAAAACCACATCTACAGCAGAAACACTTTGCAACCACCTGCCCGCTGAGTATAACAGTAGAGACTGAACTAACTACCAGAACTAAAGACCCACAAGACCACGGGTTATTCAGATGAAAGTCAGAAAGAAGGAAGATATGATTCTCACTATGAAGCAAGACAATCATATCAGGTCCTGTAAATATTCTACAGGAAGAGTTTCACTTTTAAAAAAGGACTCCCCATAAATAAAAACCCAAGTTTTCTAAATATTTCATACTCACATATTGCATACTCTGGTGAATTGTGTGTGGAAAAAAAATGAAGTTTTAAGGGGGAGGAGATTGGGTGGATGGACAAACATGTGGATTGGATAAACAAACAAACAATAAAAAGACAAATAAGACAAATAAGACAACAATCATAACAACAAACAAAAGAACAGAAACAGTCTAAATCGAATATACTGTCTAGGGCTTCACTGTTAATGAGCAACAATATCAGCATGACAGTTCAATGGTTTAAGGTTACTCTGCTTTGAGTTAGTTGGAGTTCATTAGGCAGAAATCAGGGCAGGAGAAAAGCAAAAGTAAGGGCAGGGCAGCAAGACAGAGTTAACTCACCCTGTTCACTATAGTGCTGCCTCTTGTTAAGGACCTAGAGCCGTCCATCTGAACATGCAGGCAAGAGAGAAGGACAGTGCAGACGAAAGAAAATGAAGGAAAAACCAGTGCAGGAAGGAAGGTAAGAAATAATGCTCAGAATGATTCAAAGAGGAAGCCCACTCCGAGCTAAGATACAATAAACTTAACTGCACCTACAGAAAACCTGGTATGTCTTATCATATCAATTAACAGGGAAGAAGAAGATAAAGAAAGAAAAAAAAGAAAAGAAGAAGAAGAAGGAGAAGAAAAGGAGTGCTAGCTCATGAAGTTGGATGTCAACAATACAGGAGCTAACATATGGTTTTATAAGGAAGGAAGCTGACTCGACATGATTGTTAGACACACAATGCATTTTGGAGAGTAACACTCAATATAAACACAACAGTTTAATTTACAGCTAAGCTCCACAGCCTCCCTTTAATAATCACTTAAAAACACTGCAGTACATGAGTCACAGAAAGTAAGACAAGCTTTTCAAGCTGTTTCAAATTAGTTTTTAGTCTTTCTACACTAACAGCCCCTGTTTTTAGACCCAAAGTTAACTGTAAGACATCAAGAGTAGCGTCAGTCTTTCTTTACATATACACCAGCTGGGCAGCATTTCACGCTTAAAACATGCAATACTCTTCCTAGATTGGTGATTTAGTGGTCGAAGACTGCCTAATACGTAAACAGCAATGTCAACCTGAAATAGTTGTAACTGGGTTTATTTAAACTGTACAGTATTTAGAGTGCAGACTGCAGTTATTGGTTTCTCACATCAATCCTTAGTTATTTCTTCACCCATTCTATCCTTCCTGTCATTCCCCTCCTGTTTTATTCCCAAGTTTCTATAAAGCCTTTCTGTATGTGATGTGTTCTCCAAGCTGCTCTTCTTCTGTTCTGTTGCACCTCTGCTGTAACATACCTGCACAGCTTCCTTTTTTCTACCCAGAGTGCCACCTTTATGGGAGGAGGCAACATGAGCCAGATACTGGATGACTTTCTTAGTGTTCTCCGTTTTCCCAGCTCCGGACTCTCCTCTGAAATACAAACACAAAACTATGTAAGGAACACAGCTAATTCCCCTGTTGGCCTAAATGTTTGGTCTTCAACATATGGTCTCAATCATGAATTGGTATATATAATTTTTACAGAGAGAGAATCCACATGAACAAGTGGCCAAACGCACACTAGTCACAATAATAAACATTAGAGCCCATGCAGTGCATTCAAAGACCACAGGTCTAAACAGAAGGCAGGTGTGAAGGATATAGGCTATGCTAGTGTTGTTGCTTTTGGAAAATAATGGAGGAGAAAGGAACAAAAATAGCAGCTGTAAAAGATCTGAAAGAATCAGCCGAATTGTTCCACACACACACTTTGAGACTGACTCGAGATGAGCCTGATTTGGGAGCCTTGACAATGACAGGAAGAGTCTGGCAGGAAGAAGAGCAGGATGGTAGGATCAGAGGCAAGCAAGCAGGTAGGGTGCACACAGACAGGAGGCTGGCTATATTCACAATATGGTACTGAAGTCTTAGTCGATTTTCTGTGTTATTTTTCACTCAATTATAGAAACTGTGTACGTAGCTACATGGAAGAATTACTAAGATGTAAATTTACTCAGCTGAGATTTTTGTTTTTTTCTTGGAAAAAATATAAAATCCCAGATAAAATCTGAAATTATCACATTTTCCTCTTCTGATCTATATAAAAGGACCAGAGTGTTTTGATTTGCACCACATTTAGTTACAAATATAAACACATGAGTGCATGCAGGCCTCAATGCATACTAATTAAAGGAAATGCACACCGAATATACAAATGCAGAAGGACTCCAGCAAACACTAGAAAATTCTCCTCCCAAATGACAAAGCATGTACACAGAGACACACTGATGGCTTGCTGCAGGCTACTCACGTGCAGAGGATTGACTGATCTTCTCTGTCTGTGGGAGAGAAAACACGTCACAAGGTCATGGGGGCGACATAAAACGCCAACCGTTCAACAACAAGTTTGGCTAAAATGAATAAAAATGAATTACATAAATGACATATGATTCCTTGAAATAACACACTGTAGATTGCTCCATGGGAGTGAAGAGGCTTTCTAAGGCATTAGCTGGCTCATGTTATATTAAACCTCCACCCTCACAAACTGGGCATGAAGTGCTGTGGAAATCCATGCAGCCAAATAAATAAATATTCTGTGTATTTGAGCCCTTTTTCTCTGCATGTCAGTCACTTCTTTTCAATAAGAGCTGTAAAGCAAAGCTGGTCACCAGCTGAACTGGTCTCTCCAGGCTGCCAAACCACTCAACACTGGTAGTCAATGGGTGGACACTGTTTGCAACATTGCTTGCATTTGCTTTTAAGATTCCCACGCGCTCAGCCTGGAGGAATTCATACTGGTCATACAGGTTGAATCACCTCGGTAACACACCTACCCTTAAAGAGGTGTGAGGTAGTAATTTCGACTAAAGAGTCTCATCTGCCCTGTTCTGTTATCTCAGGTAGTCACTCAAAGGCAGAGACATTGCTCAACCGACCCTTTCTGTCTCATTTAATAAACTCTACATGAAAGGCGGGGAGGGCATGAAAAGTATCTGTCAGTAATTGCTATTACATGTAAAGTTATGCGGTTAACCACAACGAATACACAGTTATATCACTGGATTGACTGTTCGTTAAAAGGAGTGCCACTCTTGGAAATCTCAGTTGTAAAAATACCATCCCGTATATTTGTTTTAACTTTTCAGGCTTTTGATAAAAGCCAGGAATATACCACACCTTGAAACAGTATTCACAATGTGGCTTAGTGATCAAAGATCACGGAACATGTACAGGGTCAGAGTTAACTAAGGGTTAGAGGTCACAGACAGTACTAAGTACCTTGCAGCATGCTGCGATAAGCAGCCTCTGATATGGCGTAGATGTGAGGGGGCATCTCGTGGCGTTTCTTGCCTCGGTACATTTCCACAATGGATTCTGTGTAGATTGGCAGGTTCTTGTATGGGTTCACAACCACACAGAAAAGCCCTGAATATGTCTAGAAGAAAACACACACAGGAGAGAGAGATTCACACTGACCTAATTTTGCGTGGGGGATGTCAATCCCAGCAGAATATAACTGTCTTACCTCTCATAGTCCTATTCTTTATACTCTATAATTCAAAAATACAACTTTATGAAGAAGATAGTGAGTTTAATGACTGTTTTTCAAAATCTGCAACTTTTCTGACCTCTGACACACTTAATACAAGTAATTTAGGCCAGACTGCAGTAGACTGACAAAAATTACATGTTCTGTGGGCGGCCTGTGTAAAATCTGCAGTATCACGATCTCATTAAACTGTTGCTTTAGCAGAAAGCACAGAAGGGAGGCAACAGTGCTGCCAAGATTGTATAGAGCATCCCGGGTTACATATTAATGCACAGGATTGTGCACAGAAGGATTGATTTTAAAAATTCAAAGAAAAATTGCACCTCTTGTAAACACAGTCAGTGATGACACACAGTGTGTCAACACCAATAAAGCTCCCATGATGATTGCTGCATAAATGAAAGTCATGAAAGCCCCCCACACCTATCTTATCCAATAGTATGATACACCCTTCAAAGCTATTCCAACAATCTCTCTGCGTTCCTGACTTTCCACCTCTTATTTAGCATCCTCCATTATTTACACATCATTAACAGGAAGCTCTGCATTTAATCGAGTCAATTTTCTTTATGTTATTTCACTTTAAATGCCACTTCACTAATATCTTACATCTGCACCCCCCCCCCCTTTTTTTTTCCAGCAGAAACTGAAGATGCCCCCATAGCTGCCCCACACCCACACAACAACTTCGTAAACTGACTCCACACAAGCTGAAATGCATCTCTTACCGATGCATATCAGCTTACACAAGAGATCCCACCGCACTTCACATGTACACAACATCCAGGACTTCACGTGTCCAGCGACTGCTTCCTCTTGCTCATGCATGTGTGTACAGTGTGAGCTGTGGTTGGTGCACTCACATAGATCAGGCCAGAGTAGTATCTCTCTCTCAGGTTGTGCAGCACCGACGCTTCATTGAGGCAGGTGAGGTCGGCCATGTCCTCCACTTTGCTGAAGCGCGGAGGGTTCATACGCTGCACCTCCTCCCTGGACAAGGTCACCCGCCGCTGGCTGTCTGTCAGCTCCACCTCCACCTCATCACCGCGCTCCTCTCGGATGCTGGCAGACTGGATTTAATAGAAAAACATTGAGGAGTTTTCACCTCGTAACTGAGAACAAAATGAAACTTGTTTAATAAAAGGATTTTTGGGCAGACTGTTGGATCACAACGATGCTATGAAGATGCTACTTGGCAGACTCAAAATCACTCAGAACAGCTTTCCAAACAGATGACACTTATAATAAATGTATCTTTGACTTAAAAAACAAACGAACTGTTAAACAGTTTCCTGTATCAAGCATATTAAGCTGTATAGTTCTATTCAGCTTAGAGGAGAACAGAAAGCCTGCACATCAGGTCGAACTTCATTCACATAACTTGAAGTTTGCTAAAGAAAACTGCCAAAATGAATGCACACATTTACTACACCTCAGAAGAAGAAAAAACTCCTACCCACATTTAAAATACAGCAAACATTGTAACTATATTTAAAAAGAAATGTTTGTCAGAATGGGACCAAGTGTGGTTTGGAGCATGAGTGTCATTACATTTGACAGCATGACGAGAATAGACGGTGACAGATGAGGACAGAGACGACCTCCTTTGTCACGCTGCTGATCTCGTGCTTGTTGGACAGGAAGTACTGATCTCAAGCTCTGACCATGTTGCAGGACCCTGCTCTGCTGCATTTTATTCTCTCCACTACTTGATATGCACAACACGCAAAATGTGTGTGTGTTTGTGCGTGTTTGCATTCATGTGGGTGAATGTTAGTCACACTGAACTACCAGCTAAGAATATGAAACTAGATGACAGTGTGCATGCCTTTCTGTGTGTGTGTGTGTGTGTGTGTGTGTGTGTGTGTGTGTGTGTGTGTGTGTGTGTGTGTGTGTGTGTGTGCTTGATCATGATTGTAAAATGAAGTCAGTGTCTCTGCAAAGGCCTCTTTAACATTGGGAGGCTGAAGGAGCGTATTGTTCTATTCATAGAGCTTTTTTATGAAACGAGTCCAGCAGAGACAGAGAGAGGCTGTGAGACAAATCTTCAAATTCTTATGTCACTTCCTTCAACATGCACACTGCAAACTTGTCATGAGCATTAGACAAGTAGCAAGGTGAAGTGAGACAAATAACATGAGGGCCTCATGATCAAGGCTGTTACAGTTAACCAAATAAGGTGTGAAAAACATTTTAGATAAATGAAATAAAGATAAATTCTGAACTGAGACATGTGCTTAGTTTTAGTACGGATCAATGTGGTTAAATGTTTCAGCACAACAAGCATGGTGACGCTTTTGTTTGTTCTTTTTACTGGAATGTCTAAATGACATCAAGTTTTTTTCTTTTTACTGTAATATCTTTTCTGAGCTTGTGAAAACTTGTCCATGATGGATACACCCACATTTAAATTGTAAAGAAAATGAAACTAAATATTTTTAAAGACTAAAGGCCAAACTGAAATGAGCAAATCACAACTGGAAACTAAGTGGAAGTAAAACAATTTAAATGACAAAAGTAAATAACGTAATCAAAAATATTAAATTGTAAGACTGTGCCTGTGATACTAACTACACTTAACCCTCTGAGGTCTTATCAAGCTGACGTGCATGCTTAGAGGTAATAGAGGTAGAGGTAATCGCTGCTGATGACTTAGACCTTACATAGTTACATATGTAAGTAACCATCACAAATCAAAAGTAAATAATCCAACAAGATGAAAAAATAGAGCACTGCTATAGTAACAAAAACCTCCTCAAACATAAAAAATGTGACACACACACACACACACACAGCCCATGTCTGTGCCTGACCTGTCTGACACACCTTTAACTAAGGGCACACACTCAGGGCCAATAATTCACCAGGGGATTAACAAACTCAGACAGTGGAAGGAAGGAATGAGAAAACAAGTGAAACTTGTCTATTGTGTTAACATCCTGCATTTGAAATGTTTGTGCTCGTGCACCGCATGTCATGGCAGCTCACCTCGAAGCCTTGTTTCTCTGAGGGCACCCACACCAGCCTCTTAGCTGCCCAGTCAGCCTGGCTGGCAGCAGAGAACATAGAGTTGTTGGAGTTGGGAGACCCTGGCGCTGTGCCCGATGACAGGAAGCGGGTGACATCGTTGGCACCGCCCCCCGTTGGCCTGGACATGGTACTTCTGGCACTAGGTAAGGAGAGAATTAGACATGAAAAAAAGGGCGCAACAAAAAGTCATTCCCTGTTGAGCCACTTCTTGCCACAGGCCTACAAACTGGAGCTCTGCAGAGGATATAAAGGACTGTCGTACTGTGATACTAATGTGATTCTGTGCCAAGACATCTCACACTTGATGTGCAACCAACCACGCACCCACATATATAGGAAGAGCAATAGTAGCACGCAAGCCATATCCAGCCGAGTTTTGGCCAGCGATGGCCTAATTGAAAGACACAGCAAATCAAGGAGAAGACAGGAATGAAAGAAAGACAGAGAGATGGCTGGGTGGAGAGCTGGAGGGGTGGAGGAACAGCGAGATACATCAATCCACTGAGTAAACTGACATGACAGTGAAGAGGGGGAAGGATGGGAAGGGAAAAGGGTGGGAAAGCAGTAAGAAGAGGAGATCAAAATGGACTGGATCTATTGTTAACTTGAAATAGATAAGGCACTAGAGCCCACTGGACTCAGCAGAGATAAAACTGTAGAGGCCCTCTCACTGAGGACTTGGACACAGTGGTGCCAAAATGCTGATTCGCCTTAGGGGCTGGGGTCCTGTGGAAGACGAGGTGACAGTCTAAAAGTGGCAGCTAATCTAACACATGAAGGCAAACTATAGCCAGGATCACTGCAGTACTACAACATAATGATTCAGCTACTCAGACAACTAAGAAATATACTAGGAGGGGCAATAAAGCCAACCAGAAAAGCCCGGTTGCAGGTGTGGCAGCTGTTACCACTGCTTTATTTATTTTATTCATCACTTAATGAGAAACAATCAGTAAAACAAAAATGAATATTTGATGCTATTTTAATCTCTTTGAATCTCTGAAAGTAAAGTGAGGACATTTTGAGTTGATATTGTGAGCTGCTGACGTGATAATGTACATTATTATAAATTATTACATTATGATACTTTCTGACTTTTAACAGAACAAAAAAAAATTATCTAGAAAAAAAACTGAAATGTCAAAAATGCGCTCAGAGTATGCTGAACTGAAATCTATGTCAACAGCAGAGATGCTCGGAGTGGAGTAAGGTATAGGTGCTTTAGGTGGCTCCCCTAATGCCAAGGGGTCACCACAGCAGATGGTTATCCAGGCTTTTTGATTTAGCGCAGATGTTATGCTGGATATCCTTCCTGATACAACCCTCCCATTTATCTAGGCCTGGGAATAGAACTGGGAATGCAGGAGCTTGTATCCCTCAGGACTGGGTTTCAGTCTCCTCCTGGTCTTAAACTGCAGATGTTTCATGTGTAAAGCAAATTTGTTATAACAGCTAAAAAAAAATTATACTTTTTTGCAGATTTGCCTGGTGATTCTATGCACACATTTCATTTTTGTCCTCATGATACTGATATTTAAGTTGGTTTAGATAATGTTTTTTTTAATCTACCCAAATAAAGGCCAAGAGGTGTTTTAAGACTTTCCATATCTTCTATTGAACCAGGAAGCGAAACTCTTGAGATTAAGACCTTCTTGCAAAAGAGAATCTTAATCTGGGTTGAGACAGGAAGCATTAACTAAGCAGGTTTTTTGATAATGGGAGAAACTGGATTTCCCAGAGAAAATCATTGTAAGCAAAGGGAAAAACCTGTTAACTGGACAAGAAGGGCCAGGGTTTGAACCTGGGACCTACTTACTGATAGCAAGATGGTTTTATTATCTGTTAGTTAACAGATAATTAGATTCCCTAAAATAACATTAACCTTTTGATTAATCTTTCTAGCATCCCAGCTTCAGCTATTAGTGTCATGTTAATATAAATCTGTGGCATCTGATGGTCTAAATGGTGAGTATGCAGGTGATTTTTTTTTTGTGTGAGGTCATTGAAATTAACAGAATTCAGTTTTATGAAGGAATGAGCTAATACACGTTCCTCTGAAACAAGCACAAGGGATTACCTTTGAACAAGTCAAGTCTGACCAGACAGGCTTTTGTGCCGTCGTATAGGGTGAGTGTGTTAGCTTTAGGCCTATCCGCCATGCTTTAACAGGTATGTCATCGAGCTTGATTCTTGCTATTCATCTCACTTTTTTTGGCCCGTCTGTCCCCAGCCCTGTGATTACCATACCTGTAACCTTAATACAACTGTGGGTGTGGAGTAAACATGCTGACAAAAGAGTCGCCACCACCCAGACAGTCAGTATGGAAAATATGTGATCCCAGGGTGACATAAAACAGCTGTGCAACTGTTATTAAGTTCAAACTTCCCACATGTGCCACTCAGCCCCAAGTCTATTTCTTACTACTTTCTCATATTTCTGGGTAATGTAGTTTTAAATAAATATAACAACAAACACTTTATTTGCCTGGGACTATATACAGACTATTTCCAGGAGAAGAGAAACATGGGTTTACTGCAGCCAGCATTGATGAAGTAATGTACAAACATGTCATGTGAGTGAATCATGTGGCTGACTAATATGCATTTAATACCTCTAAAGGCCACAAAGAAATGTGCTCTATCGGGGTTGGGGTAAAACTTATTAGCAGTCAGAGTGTATTGTTCGTTTTGGGCTTAGAAATAACAATCTGACATATGAATTATGTCTCTACGAAGAGAAAATGCATGAGATGTAACCTGTTTCCACAGGCTATTCTTCAATCAGCCCTATCATCAGTCAGGTCTTTGCATTGTCAGCTCTGTAACTGTAGTGCACGATGCTGCTGAGCCTCATCGATGCCACCGATTAACTTGGAGCAAACTCCTTGCACAGGCGGTCGTATCCCAGGATGTCGCAGTACATCGTGGACTAAAGCAGCAAACTCGTCCTGCAGCAGCTGGAGTTGCCAAACCTTGACTGCTCTCCTCCATAGCAACACCCTGAACACTGAGCAGCAGCCCTTAGACAATACCTTGTGAGTTTGAACTGAGGTCATTCACTGCGGGGGTCCTCTTTTCTCTGTATGTGTGTGCGCGTGTAATTACTGTGTGGGTGCTTGCGCGTGACGGGTGGGGGAGCTGGAAACGCCTTTTCTTCAGCTTTGATGCCAAGTGGCACACAGCATCGGGGACGATACCGTGGCATCTGCGCACTTAAAGCGGACACGTTGAGGAAAAGGTGACATTATTATTTAAAAAAAAAAACCCACAGGCTGTAATAATTGCAGTGCGGCGCCTGCAGGAGCAGTCCAGCTGCGAAGCTGGAGCTCTGTGAACTAACCTGCATTTTCAAACCGTAGCTTCAGCTCAAATGGAAAAAAAACCTGACGAAGACAACCACACCTTGAACGTAAGACATGAAAAACCATATGGGCCCCAGCCTTTAAATGACTGTGAACGGCATGCATGTGGCAGCCACAAAAACAGCCTTTTTTCCTATCATCATTATTATTTATAACAATAATAATATTAATACCACCATCATTACCATTATTACTATCACACAAAAATCACAATGGACCAACAGATTTTGGTAATATGGGTCGGAATGTTAAAAATAAGGTCGAATAATTGCTTTTCTTGGCCAGACTTCAGGTCATTTCGATGAAAGGCTTTTTTAGCACAAAGACCAATCCTAAATTAAATGCCCCCAGCCCCTCTGCTGTTTCACATTTAGGCGTTAAGCCACCGCATTTAGACTAACCATACGAGGTTAGCCAGCTCCACTAAAAAAATGATACGTTGAGGATATTACACTGGCTATTTACGAGTTGGATTAGAGTAAAGGCAATTAAATGTCTTACCTTCAGGTTCCGCTTTGAGGTGTGGATAAGGCTGCGGTGTGAGGGGAACCGGGATGAGGCTGTTTCTTGGGTTATTTTCCTGCCTGATAGGTGTGTAGCGTACCGCATATGCGGCTTTTATCATTGCATTGCTCTCACAGTGGAGCAACACACACTCCTCGGTGAGAATAAAATAGACAGAGAGCACTGAGGGCAACTCGGCGGCTTCAGCCTCGGAGAAGGACTTCCTGCTAGCGGACCAACCAAGTACGAGCAGACGGGTTTTAGACAGGTCTAGAGAGAAACGAGTCCAATCAAAATCTAGAACCGAGCCGTAGACCCGCCTCTTGAATACGACGGGAGCTTTCCGCCCTAAAACGGTCATAAAGCGCTCGCGCTGACGAATCGAGACAACAGCGGCGCAGACGTCTCCGCCTTTAACCAATGCTAACTGCCGTGAGGCGGGGCTTCTTCTGAATGACATGGCAAACAGCAAATCGGAGCGCTGGAGCAGGTGCCGTGCGGCGCTCTCGCGCTACAGTAGGGGGATTTGCGCGCTCTTTGTTTACCACTGACTGGCAGCGAGTGTCTGCAGACGCTGATCTGGGATCGGAATCGTTTGACTTCACCTTCAAGCTCAATACAGGGTTTCTTGGAAAGATCTGATTCAAGGTGCCTGATTCAGATCACCCCAAATTTCCAAGAGTAGCACGGTTAGTAAATAAGTAAATATTTACACCAATCATATCAGAGTAATAGCGAGAAACTATGAAATCTCAACTTCTGCTTTAAAATTATATATTTGTTTGCACGCAAAACGTAACGCATATATTAAATAATATTAAATTTGTCAATAAAATAAAATAAATTAAAATAATAGAGAGTCTAGTCCTTGTATTTGTGACTGTAACAATAATACTGTACTGTACAGTACTCTGCTTTGGTAACTACTGTCCATGATGTAAATATGTAAAAATTGTGCTTCTATTCTGTGTCCTGTTCTGTTTGTATAAGTGTGTTTTGGCTGCTGATACAACCAAATTTCCCCTTGTGGTATAATTAAAAGATTATTCTATTCTATTCTATTCTATTCTCTAATACAGACCTACATGTCACAAAATTCCTGAGAACCTTTAGAGAATGCCCCACGAGGAATTACCATAGCATAAGCAGGAAAACTTTCTTTTTCTGTTCAACTTGGCATGTTTTTTTTGTTGTTTTTTTACCCCACCCATTTGTTCATTGGGTGGGGTAGGTTTACACCTATGGGTGATTTAGAATCACCGGTTAATTCAGTTCCACTAATTGTATGTCTATGGACTGTGGGGGGAAGCCAAAGCACCCAGAGACACACGGAAAGTCAGCAGCTAAATATTGAAGTCAAACTCAGGACCTTCTTGCTGTGAGGCAAAAGCGCTAACCACTGTCCCACCGTGCTGCTTGCTCAATAAAAGAAAAAAAAAAGGAAACAAGCTGAACAGCAGTGAATTAATGATTTGCATCAAACCCTTGTTTATATTCCCTAAAAAAAAATCATATTTGGTTGACTTGGTTACATTTATCACCCGTGCCACACCTGCTCTGTGTCCTTTTAGTCAGAACACAATTCTTTTCGCGGGCTGTGTTTCTACGTCTGATTCATCAGCAGTGATATAATTTTCATTTAATATTTGAATTTTGATAAGAAAATAAGGGGTAAACATATTAATCAAATTACACTTGATTACTACAGTTTCACTTACATCATAAAGTTTTTTCCCCCCTTTATAAATAACTCAGTAACTGTTTAGTCACATTTTCTGTAATTGGCTGAAATAATCACTGAAAGTACAACACAAGGAAGATATTCATGTAAAATTGCTGCAGTGGAATGTCCTTTTAAAACATAGGCTAACTGGGTGAAGTACAGAGAGTGCAAGGAGTATAAATAAGGACACACCCAATAATCACAATTGAATCCCCATGTTTTATTTCTTCTATAACACTGTTCTCTTTTTTCTGGAAGTGCTTTGTGCCTGAGGCAGCTCTGAAATTATATATCTAGTGTCTGCTGGAGCAAAAAAAAAGAAAAGAAAAATTTCTCCTCAGAAAATCCCCCCAAATCCTAGAACAGTAGCTTTTGTCGATTTCATATCACTTAATTTATTTAAAAAAGAGGTATTACATTATACTACTCTGTGCTTTACACTATGTATAAAATGTACTGTACTGTGAAAAGTGAATCCAAATCAATCCATCTATTTCTTTCTGCTGTGTTTAAAAAGTCCCATCATAGTAAAGTGATGGTGCTGTAAGTTCAAGTTACATTTCATGGAAGTGGATGCAGGGAGAAAATGACATGACCTCCTGTGCAGCCTATAAATAGAAAATGGTAGCCATAATAGAGAAGTGAAAGGGAAGACAGACATGGAACAGCATTAACACTATTTATAAGAGATAATATGTTATCAGTCAGAACACTGCGATCGATGCACTGAAGTTAGCCTGTGCTGTTCCTGCAACACTACTGTGCTTTTATAAAGTTTCATCAGTGATATTAGTCTCCATAATTAGTGCAAAGTGCAAACAACAAGTTTCCAGGTTGTGCGTCGGACAGGCTGATTACTGGTCAACACTCAACACGGCATTGCGGCCCCCACACTTTGCCAACACATGCTGCAATCAAACACTTACATACTGAGGTGGCATTATTTACTCTTAATTATTAATGTTAAAATAAACAGAAATATCTCAGGTGCTTTGTAATATATCTAGAAAGTGCAACTATTACATAGCTTACATTATATTACGGGTAAAAGATTCATTCATCACGGCATGTTTATATGGGGATTTCTCAGTTTTTTTCATCTTAGCACATACTGCACACTAAAAGTGGTCATCTTGCAAATGCACATGATAAAAAAATACAATTCAAGGACATTTTCAACATCATGCAGATGAAGGGACATTTGCAAAATGTCTGCTCTGTTATGAAGGCACCACCTACCACCTAAGGAAATTACATGATTTTATGAGCCAAAAAACTCCCAACAACCCAGATTTAATTTTTTGGGAGTCTGATGTAGTTTCCAGTTGGATCTTCAGTCACTTCTTGCAGAATTGTAGAAATGGAAAGTGAGTGTAGGTCTCCAATGCTATTGCCTTATATTCACTATTCAGTCTGCACCACCAACACTTAAAAGATTACAGTATTATAGCTCAGTTAAAGTGTACAATAATGCAAAAATAGCACACCAAAACAATAGCGAGGCTGCTTTTACAGACATAAGAGATAACAGCATACTTTGATAGTAGCGCCATAAAACAATGCATGGCGATCATCACATCTGGATCACCTGTGTGGTCTGAGACCCTACAATCATGCTATTCCACTCAACACAAAATGTTAAAATCAAGAAAAGTTTACAATCAGTGAACATCTTTTTCTTTGCATCACACATGGAAAAAAGCCAAAAAACAAACAACACAGAGAAAATACATCTACATGGAACAAACATCTCAAAACCGCTGCTAGTTTAAAGCTGTTTCTCCATGTTACTGTTGCTCTGCTTTGGCTTATCTCAAATACATTCTAAGTCCGTGATGTCAAAAAGTGCATAATCCATACTTACCATAAGAAAATAAAAGAACAAAAGAACAAAAGTGATAAGTGAGCATCTTAGTGGAATACATTCCTCAGAAGCTAAAACATTACCTCCAACAGAGGTCAAAATCTTCCCGTCATAAAAATTGAGGGTCAATTACATGTGGTAGCCACCATGGGGCGCTGTTGCATACCCTTGTCAGTCAGGTATTAGAGTCAGACTGTGTGCTGTGGTAGTGATGGGCCAGATGTGAGACTTAGCAGTTTTCAATGATTTTGAAAGATTGCCAGGACCAATTAGACAACTAGGTCAGTGTACTAAACCCAACTCACCAAAAGAGTAACACCAAACTTGCTAATGTTCGCACTAAATATTTCTTCCTCTTCTGTAAATAGCGTTTCTTCCTATCCTTTATTGTACACTGGTTTATTCAAGGCTCTCTCTACTATTCTGTCTCCCATCATCATATCAGTTCATCCTCTGAAGTCGGTTTCCTGTCTTTTTGCCTTCCGTTCAGTTGTAGTGGAGATGTTCTGCCATGGATTGCCTCCGGGTCGGTGGGGAGGCAAACTCAAGGTTTTGACCCAGCTCACCGTCGGGGGAGGCAAGCTGCAGAGCTACTTCGTTCTCATAACAGAATGATGACCGTGAACTCTGAATGTATTTCTGCTCGGCCAGATCTTTAGCACTGCAGGAAGGTGTGTTCGGGATTTCATAGGTCCGATGGAAAAATGAGTAATCCACCTGGAAAAAAAGCATAGAGCAGTGACTTTTAATTAAATGCTCAAAAGGCTCAAAATGACAATACAACCCTGCTGATGTTTAGTTGAAGAATGTTTATTGCTGAATAGAAGACGCTACTTCTGAGTGCTTCCTTATTCACCTGCATGTTTGATTTGGCATATTTTTGTATGCTGATGCCTTTCAAGATCCAATCTTAAAGTGACTTTTGTTCTCTCCCAGGAGCAAAACAATACATATGTTATGTAATGTACAATTAGGGCTGATAGAGTTTTACTTTTGCTGATGCTTAATTTTAAAATCTGTGTAATGCTAAATTTCTGATGCTTTCTGGCTGATGAAGTCTGGCTGTTCTGGATTGCATCATCTCTTGGTTGTTTCTGTGCACAGTCGGGATTCTCGGTCTGCATTTTCACGTGCTTTGTCACATAGGTTGTCAAGCCTTTGGCCAAATATCTAGCTTCTACTTTGCAGACAGCAAGGAAACACACGTTAACACCAAACAACACGTCAACACATGCCAACTATTGAGAGTGAAAACATAACTTCTTGACTGTTATGAACACATTACCATGGTGGTGGTATTTCCCTGCATGTAGCTATGCTTGTTAATGTAAACATGCTGAAAGTAGCAAGTGTAAACACGAAAGTATGCAATCTGAGATATAACAGCAGAATTGAGGGAAGAGAATGACTCATAGCCTTTTCAATTAATGGTAACACAAAATGTTGCAGATTGACTAACTATTACCCAATCAGCAGCTCAGACAGGATTAAGTTGATTATCAAAGACTATCAAAGTTTTAAACATCAACTCCACTCTTTTTTTGGCACCACTGAGGCTTTGCTACTAAATGATAAATGGAGAAACACACTGAATTATATTTAGTTTGCTCAGCTTCACTCCTATTTTATCAAAAAACCTGGTAAAATATATATGACGTCAAGGCTATGCATCAGTGATGACGTAAAATGGTCTTAGATTTAAAGACTGGAAGCTGTGTCAGGATTAAATGGAAAAAAGAGTTTTCTGTCTGTACTTCTGTTTTCACCTGGTAGCCATCTTTCCTCTCAAAGAGCACTGGTTCAAAGCGGTGTCCCCAGAGGATTTCAGTAGCCAGATAGGAGCTGCGGCACTGCGTGGTCATGGCTGTGGCCTCCACCATGCCTTCAAGTATGACCACCACCTCCAGGTCAGAGTCGTTCTCCAGCGTTTTTTGGTCCATCTCAAAGAAAGGCGACTCTTCATTGATTTCATGGACAATTGTTACAGGCGAGACCAAGAAGATGCGGTCAGTGCCGGTGTCAAACCCCACGTTGATGTCCACGTTGTCCAGTGGGAGGTACTCTCCCTCTGGTGTCACCCTTGACTGGGAGCAGGTTTGAAATGTAAAAGTCATTATTTGGTCCATATCACATCCCACATTAGATATTTCAGTTCATTAAGGCTTTTGAGGAAATATTAAAAAGAAAACAGAAAGATTTTTATTATTGGAACAAAGGTTAATTAATTACATCGTGATATCACCTTGAAGGTAACACTTGACATTTTCTAAAGGTAATCTGATGAAAGCATTGTAAATTAATAATCTTACCCTGACCGAATTGTCTAGCATTTGGTTATTATATTCAGCTGAATCTCACTATGCACTTCTCTAGTCACCTTGCCAAGCCATAGGCTTATCACTCACCCAACCTTGCTTTTGAACAATATCCAGTTTTAGCACTCACAATTGTATTCCCTTCATCCTCAAACTTAATCCCATCTGCCCTGCCTAAACTTTGATATGGTCATGCTATTAAAAGAGATCAAATTCTCCACACTGCAGCCAAAATGTGCTACAGATTTTGATCCTACAGAAAATCCTGAGGGAACACACATGCAAACTACAGATATAAGGACAAACATTAGGGTAAACTTCAGTAGTCATAGAAAACAATCACAGAACCCACAGTGATACAGTATACAAGAGGAAATGAGATGACGAAGGACAATGGTCCTTAGTTAAAGAATTGTGGGCAAGTTAATCCATGGTAAATCTTCCTAACCCCTGAGGGAAAATAAAACAAGCTATCATTAACTACGGTCCACAGAATACGGGCCAGATGGTCTCAGCCCTCTATCTTTCTCTTTTTTTCCCTCCACTGCTCTATCACAGTAGCAACCTCTATTATTTGGTGCATTCCTGACTTTGACTCCGTTACAATCACCAGATAACTTCTTTGACCTTTTTCATGTCAGGGTTGTTTTCTGGCCTCTTTTTTCATCAGTATGATTATTTGTATTTTTTCCACTTACCTTTAGTAGTTGTGCTCTGACGTGTGCTTCTACCAGGTGGCTTTTGCGTAGGTTTCCGACCCTCCACATCATACAGAGTTTTCCATCTCTCAACGCCACAACAGCAGTGTTGGAGAACACCAGGGTCTCGTTGCGCTTCTTGGGCTTGGCAATCTTTGCCATGACTGCCCCGATGATGAAGGCGTCAATTATGCAGCCCACAATGCACTGCAAAACGACCGCCACCACCGCCAGGGGACATTCTTCGGTCACACTTCTGAAGCCATAACCGATGGATGTCTGCGTCTCCAAGGAGAACAGAAAGGCTGCCATGAAGCTGTTCACCTGGAAGAAGCATGGCTCCTCAACCACTGCCTCTCTATCAGACTCTCCTCCAGAGCCAGCATCTCCTGATCCCGGAGATGAACTTGAGCTGGAGGTAAGCCGAATGGAGAGGTCTCCATGTGCGGAGGCAATGAGCCAGAAGGCAAATCCAAAGAGCAGCCAGGAGAGAACGAAGGAGAGAGTGAAGATGACCAGCATCCATCGCCAGCGGATGTCCACGCAAGTGGTAAAGAGGTCACTGAGGTACCGCTGGCCCCTCTCGCTCATGTTGACAAAGGTGACGTTGCAGCGTCCGTCCTTGCCCACAAAGCGTTGTCGGGGCCGGCGGGTTGAGCGCCTATTGCGCCGGCGGCTGGTAGTGGAGGGGGAAGAGAGTGAATCCTGATCTGATGAAGAACGGCCTTCCCCTCTCCCTCCTACACTACTGCCTCTTCCACTCTTGGGCCCTGAACACATTCTTCCTCCTCTCAACCCACCTTCTCCTTCTGCATCTCCTCCAGCTGACTCTCCAATGGCACCATGCCTCCGGGCATTGTTGGTGTTGCTTTGAAGAGGCAGAGCTTTGCCATTGAGGGCATGGGTCGGAGAGGGGCTGGTTGGGGTCCCTGACCCCGCTGGGCTCCCCCCTCCACCAGATGTATCTGCAGCACTCTGTGCTAGCCTCATGACCTCCTCCTCCTCCACTGGCCCATCCACCACAGCACTGAAGCGTCGTTTTACACGTGCTGCCCCCATCATCTGCTATGAGTTCTCTGTATTTATAAGTGTGCCTTGTTTATCGATGTAATGAATAAGCACCTCGATACCGTCAGTGAAATTATGTGTGGTGTTAATGTCACAGTCAGTCTCTTTTAATACAGAGATAATTGTAGGTCCATGGCGCCCAATGGTAACCAGAGGATAACACCCTCCAAGGCCATTGGTCAATCACTTTCTTCAGTGTCTCTTCCACAACTTTTTATTCTGTTACTCCGTACAGTCAGTCCTTTCAGTAATGGATTCCCAGCAAGCTAATGGGCTTTCTTGTAGTGTGAGTTCAGTAACAACCAATGACCTTAAATCACAGTCACTTTAGTGAAAGGAGGTGAGCTGAAAAGAATGACTTCAATAGCAGCCCAAAGAGTCCAACTCTGTGATCTGCAAAATTTCATTTGACAAGGAGTGGTAGAGCTGGGCTAACTTTGACATACATCAGAAAAACATGCAGGATTGGTTCTATATAGTTGAAAACACTAAAAGGATAGTCTTGAGGTTTTTTGCTTGAGCAGGACTCATTTGATAAACACTTCAAAAAATATAAGCTGATAATGCAATGGAGCAAGACAATGGGATAGAAATGTGATGATATACAACGTACGCAGAGAACACAAAGCCAAATTCAGGTCAAACAGTATGATAACTTCCAACATGCAGTTGAAACAAGAAAGAAACATGCCAATTCTTACGATCAAACTTCTCTCCACTTTCACAACCACTTGAGAAGGGCATGAGGAAAAAGACAATACAAAACCATCAAATCTCTACTGTTATTATTTATCATTCATAATTCATTGCCAAGATATCTTGATTCGGCTGGCTTAAGCTATTCTCATCACTTTTTTTTCACAGATAAAGGAAATACAACTTTTGTTCCCAACACCAGGGACCCAACTGAAAAAAAAAAACATGATTTGTTTGCCATTTCTTTTCCAATCATGTCACTGCCTTTACAATTTCACATGTTCTTTTTAAGTGTCTGCAAAACTGTTTAATGGCCATTGTCAGATTCTCAAAGAAGTATTTTGTGCACTGCCTCCTGGATAATATTGGCCAATAACTACATTTACAGCCACAACAAAGATATACCTCAACACAGCTCAGCGTTAGGGCTGAGAAATCACCTACGCCTGACAACAGATTAGAAAAAATGAAGAAAACAACAGAGGATGATTATTTTGACTATCTCTAAACTTACTTAGCTTTACATGGAAGATTTATAAAGAGTCAAAAGTTGAGAACAGCAATCACCTGATTTGATCTGTTTTCTGCAGAGGTCAAGCTCCAGAGTTCACAGGTCAGGTGTATGTCTAAGCAGGAGGCTGTAACAGTTTTTGTGCCTTGTAGACTCTTACTTGGCATCCCTGTTTGAACCAGATCACGAAGGCTATTTGAGCATCAAAGAGGTTCCTCAAATAAAAAGTTATTTGCAGATATTAAAAAAAGGAAAAAAAAACAAAAACAAAAAACATCAGCATGCTAGAGAATCTTTAAAGTGAACCACAAGTTATCAACTAATGAGCATGCAAAAGTATACAAAATCATCAATATATCGAAATGATTACTAAAGGCTTAAGTTAAGCAAGAAAAACATGCAAATACATCTGATAATGAAAAGGATGTGCTTGTAATATTATCATTTACCTTGCCCAATCATTCCCAGAGACCCTTACAACTGAATCCTGACAGAGTGTAAAGATCATGCAACCCATAATCATTTAGTAACCAGTGAACAAAATCAGTTACTCAACCATAACCGTGCACTGCTGAAGGTACAGAGAGAACAGCAAAGCAAGAAGCAAGAGCTGTTGCTATAACTTTCCAAATACAGAGCAAGTCATTGCATCCAACCAGTAAAAGCAGGGTAAACAAAAAGTCTACAACAAATGAAAATGGGGGAAGAGATCCCTCCTGAAGTGAGAAGTAACATAGGGGTTCATCTTTGCTTGAGTGTTGGCCTCCTTTTTTGACACATGTTCAGTGAGAGCACTGAGCTTTGTTGATCTGAGGGAAGGGAAGAGTCACAGAAGAAGGAAATGAAAGAGTCTGCTTCTTATTCCGTTTCCCTTATTGAGGTTTCGGTGACTGTTCTGTATCCCTTTATGTTTGGATCATCACGCCTAACCCACTGCAGACTTAAAAAAGAAATTTTTAAGAAACAAACAGAAAGGAGAATATAAATGTGAAGGAAGTATCAGCACTAGTTTAAATTATCATGTTGCCAAGTCAAAAGGCAATGAGAAGCTAAACTGCTAAAATCTTGTTTGTCAATCAGACACTTACCTTTGTTAGTGTATCCCTCTGGTTTATCAAATGCAGTTCATTGGTTGCTTTTTTGTGGATAGTGTTAAGATGAAAAATCAGACCTTCTTGTAGCTTGACCCAGATGTACCTATCAGAGAAAAAGAGAAGAGAAACAAAGAGAAAAATGCATGTTTATATCCGCATGTTATGCAGCAATATTTGCAGCGACCATTAAAATGTATCCACCATTAAAAAATGTAAAAAACACAACACAAGAAGTAGCTCACTTATTTATACTTACAGAGGCAACTGAGAGGCCTATCTGCTAATCATCTGAAGTCTTGCAAATAGCTACTTGTGTTATAGAAAGAAATGGTAGAATATACTAAGTAATTGCATCTAACAAATGTCAACCCACTGGAAATTCTCAGCCTAACTTTAAACTATGACTTGAGTTTTCTAATTAGCCAATCACATGGTAGTAACTGAATGCTTTTAGGCTTGTGGACAGGATTGAGATGAGCTGCTGATGTTCAAACCGAGTATCAGAATGGGGAAGAAAGGTGATTTAAGTGACTTTGAATGTGACATGGTTGTTGGTGTCAGATCGGCTGGTGAGCATTTCAGAAACTGCTGATTTGCTGGAATTTTCCAGTCATCTCAAAGATTTACAGAAAATGTCCAGAAAAAGAGAAACTAACCAGCGAGCAGCATTTCTCTGGGTGAAAATTCACTGTTAATACCCAAGGTCAGAGAAGAATAGCCAGACTTAAAATAACTAAATAACCACTTGTTATGACCACAGTATGCAGAAGAGCATGCACAGCACGTCAAATCTTGAAGCAGATTGGGTATAGTGGCAGAGGACCAAACTGGATGCTGTCAGCAAAGAACAGGAAACTGAGGCTACGGTTCATATACCCTCACCAAAATCAGGCAACTTCCATTTGCAAGATTGGAAAAATGCTGCCTGCTCTGGTGAGTCTTAATTTCTGCTGCGATATTCAGATGGTAGGGTCACAAGTTAGCATAAACAACATGAACCATGCATCTATCTTGCCTTATGTCAGCAACTCAGGTTGCTTGGTGATGTAAATGGTGTGAGGGATATTTTCCTGGCACACTTGGAACCAAATGAGAACCATTTAATTGCCACAGTCTAGATTAGTCTGGTTGCTGATCATAAGCATCACTTTATTGAAACAGTGTAACCATCTTCTTATTCACATCATTAATAAGCGGCCATCAAATCTGCAGCAACTGTGTGATGCTGACATGTCCATATGAAGCTAAATCTCTAATAATGTTTCTAGCATCTTGTTGAATTTATGCCACGAAGAATTAAAGCAGATCTGAAGGCAAAAGGGATCCAACTCAGAATTAGCAAGGTGTAACTAATGAAGTGGCAGATGAGTCTATATTAGTATGCAAAAAGCTGTGCATAAGCAATTAAAAATAAGTCAGTACCATTGATGGAGCTCTGATACCATGATTTACTCTTGTGATGCTTGAATATAAAGAGCAGTGGCTCCAGTTTAATAGGGTGAGCTATACTGCAGAATGTGACATTTATTTAAAAAAGCAGGAATAAAGAAAGAAGTCATTAAGTTCATAATAACACTTAATTCATCAATGTTCAGCAATGATATTATTGTTTTTGTAACCTACTGGTAACAGCACCTGAAGATGAAAATACAGATCAAATAGACAAGACAAAGTTCACATAGCTAGTTTACTGCAATTGTTAGACATCTATCTGCAGCCTTGAAAAACTCACTACAAGCTACATGTAGTCCACTTTCAGAATTAATGCAGGAGAAGTAATCACTCCTGCAGCACAATCATCCCCACTGAGAAATATTCACCTCATTTCCAACACGATGCCAGCTACAACAACAATTATAAATGCACATTAGCATTTATGTTAAAAGGTAATAATCTGGTGCAATACAGAAAACTTCCACTGAAAGTACAAAGGAACAACAGAGGGACACCAAATATACTAATATGACAGTATGTGTCAGTATGAGTATCATCCTGCTTTGAGAGCTGCATCCAAATGCGTCTTTATGCTCCTGGCACATCCTCATGTAGAAACTGATATATAACATGTGACTGCAACACTGTGGAAATTGTTCGAACGCCAGACTGAAATCAAAATGAACCCTAAAGTCTTTTATGGTCAAATTTTACACCAAACTGCACACTAACATTATGATAATGTGATTTACGATTTACATGCTTATGCTGCCCAGTGTTTACTTAATAAAGAAATAACCCAGTAGGCAGTCCTGACCTTCATACTTCTACTGTAACTCGTGCCAACCAAAGAACAAGTTCTCACATCGGCTATCTCTGGGCTGACTTGTCATTTGATGACTCGCAACAGCCACTGGAGTAGGCGATGAGAGAGGCGTGCATGTGGCTGATATGAGAGTGTATGTATCGTTGTGTTGCCTAACCTTATCGTGTTGAGGTGCCAAATATCTCAAATGATTCCTCATACAAGAGCATTCATGGAGGGCTATGTGGGAAAATTACATGTGTGAAGTTGTTGCTTCCAGAGAAGCATCTCATCTGCAGCCCTGCAGCTGGGCAACGTGATCAGACTAATCATCTCTGTCAGTCCTTTGACCAAACAAATCCAAAAAGCCATTCGGAGTAGACATCAGTGAAAAAGAACATAAAAAATAAAAAACTGTGTAACTGTACAAAACTGTTATCCTATTGGATAGACATGGAGTATGGAAAGAAAACTGGGAATGTCTTTGAAAATGGACCCTTCATCTCTACTTCCAGGATATCAAAAATTGTTAAAGCCTGCTCGAATGGGTGTTATGATGTCCTTCCATATACTGTAAAGAAAAACATTTTTATGTCTTGGAAAGTCTTTCCGCTGGTATATTTGACTTGCTTGTTGCATTCAAGGGAAAAGTTTTTGCTTTGCTAACTCTTGAGTCATTTCGGTGGTTTGAAATCTCATCAGCGACTGCAAACCTTTGGTGCCTGTTTACAACAAGGTCACTGCTGATCACATCTGTCACTGCTTGGTTTGATTCATACAGACCAGGTGTTGTGTTGTGCTGAGCCATTTGTTGTAACAATAAATACAATATAGATATATTTTTTTAAATTCTCCTGTGATATTAACTTTTTTAATTAAGCAAACAAAGAGAAACCTTACAGAAATACCAGCATATGTAACTGTAGCATCAAAATGATAACCCAACAACTTTCGTAATAATGTCCTTTATAATCTAGGGAGTGTTAGACTGTTAATAATGACATTTTGAGCATATCCACAGGTTGTTAGTGCTTGGAATAGCTTTGATCTCAACATTAACCCACTGACTTGACAGAACAGGTGCTTTAATGATTGCATTTATCGTTCCTGTGCAGGACCACACTAATCCACTCTCACCACCTACTTTTCTGTGCTTTCTTTCACACCAGGTCTCTCATGATTTATTTTGCCGGTCTCTGGCACCTCCCCTGTCCCCGTTCTATCCAGATTATCTTGGCATATTAAAGTGTTATGTGGCCAGATTAGATTTGCAAAGGATATGATTCGACTGTCATTGAAAGATGTATTGAATAAACTTCACGTTGCAGTACCATAAGTATTTTTGCCTCTTCTGGTACACGGCTGAGCCGCCCTATTTCCTTTTTTCTTCAAGAAAACAATGAGCCAGAAATTTTCGCATCCCATTTTTGGTCTTTAAGGTATTTAGGTTTTATCACCATTGTGAATACAGCATACAACACAGAACCTAGTGAGCCTCTACATTGTGAAGCCACAGTAATATAGAGGGACATCAATAAGTCATATTGATCAATGGAGGTCAGAAACCAGGACACGGATTGGGTCTTTGTCCCTCTCTCGCAACATCCCTTGGCTCATTGTCAAGCCATTTTCTCTCCATGTCTTTTATTTAGGCTTAATTTATATATGAAACCTCACAATGCAAGGCAGATTTTAATCATGTTCTATATGCACAAAGAAATTTCTCCAGAAAATCTATAAGCAAAGCCTGAAAATATAAGTACGTAAATGCACAACACTGCTGTGACCTTTTTTCCAGATCTAATCAATAATTTATGTTACAATAGCTACAGCTGGCAGGTGTTCACATTACCAAACAGTAACAGTTACATCAGAATATTAAGTAATATTATAATTGAGAAAGAACTGGGATTAAACCTGGATTTATAATGAGGGGGTGCCCTGTGGTCATAAGTGGTCATCAGCAACAGGAAAGGGAAAATTCAGCATGTACAAGAATTATTCATACAGATATCTTTGCAGTTTCTTGTTATTTGTGTTATTTAAATGCAGTTATTTCTATGACAAAAACTTCTTTGAGAGAATGGAAATTCCTTCTCTGCAGAAAAAAAACCCCTACAGAAATGCTATTTTGGAATAAAAAAGGTCATCTATGGGGAGATTTTTAGTAAAAATGATTTGACAGACTGTATATAAAATATAACTGTCTGCTTTGAATGTGTGCGTGCAAAACAAACAGCTACTCATAGGACAAGTCTGTTAGTATATATTTGTGCCAAAGATGCAAGAGAAAGAGAGAAGCAAAATATATGAAATAGTTAACATGGCTTTAATACACGATGCTATAACTTTGCATTAACTAGCCATGAATTTATTATGATATTAAACTGAAATTAAATAAGCTTGCTCCACAGTTCAGTTTTAACTTGAGCTTTTTCAAGTAAACATCTCCTTAAAAACAAATGGATCAAATGCATTTCAGCAGAATAAGGGGAGCATAGAGAACATTGGACAGGTGGTGTTACTGTGTTGTCTGATTCATGTTTACACTGATGGAGAAAGACGTGAGGCTGAACATTTCCTAATGATCCCCAAGAGTAACCGTGCTCTGAATATACACTATGGGACCCCAGCCCATATTAACCTTTAAGTAAGATCACTGCTTGACTCATAGTAAACAGTTTTAACAGGGGACATAGGAGTTCATACTTTTTCCTGGATCCTACCTTACCTGCAGTGCAGCCAGACTGCTAACATTTCAGCTGGAGCTAATGAATTTTTAAATGTATGTCAGGAGAAAAAGACCCTTAAAATTTGGAACATTGTTTTCCAGTAAAAGAGATGTTTTACTGTGCACAGCTAGGGTGAAGTAGTTACCAATTTTCTGCCAGCCAATGTGCACACACCCTGCTACAGCAGCATCTGATCATAAGCACAAGCATGTGATCATCCTGGCATTCAGCCTTATTCCATCTAATTGAAAATTTACTGCTTCCGGTCCTCGCTCAGCTGTTCGCTGTGACAGAGGTCATTGTGTGATGACAACCAAATGTTAATCTCGGAGTTAAGACAGCGCATAAAGCAATGTGGTGGTTAAAACGCAACACAGCACTTTTCTAATTAAGAAAATACTCAGAAGGCTGAAAAGCATGCAGACAGGACCGATAATGTTAGAACCAACATCAGTATGTTCACACTGCTTCTAATCCCCCATTTTATCTTATACATATTATATTAAAACAAAAAAATGACTGCCCCATACTGGAGAGAAATCTAAAAATGGTGTTGTACCCTGCCACCGCTAATACACATGACCCCACACGTGCAGACATACCCCGGCATCCAATGAATATGCAGAGCTTTAACTGATCTGTTCAAAGCACAAACAACGATTCAGTGAGGCCATATGCAGTAAAGGCGACACTATACAGGGAGTGCAGAATTATCAGGCAAGTTGTATTTTTGAGGAATAATTTTATTATTGAACAACAACCATGTTCTCAATGAACCCAAAAAACTCATTAATATCAAAGCTGAATGTTGTTGGAAGTAGTTTTTAGTTTGTTTTTAGTTTTAGTGTGTGATGGAGCATTGTCCTGCATGAAAATCATGTTTTTCTTGAAGGATGCAGACTTCTTCCTGTACCACTACTTGAAGAAGGTGTCTTCCAGAAACTGGCAGTAGGACTGGGAGTTGAGCTTGACTCCATCCTCAACCCGAAAAGGCCCCACAAGCTCATCTTTGATGATACCAGCCCAAACCAGTACTCCACCTCCACCTTGCTGGCGTCTGAGTCGGACTGGAGCTCTCTGCCCTTTACCAATGCAGCCACGGGCCCATCCATCTGGCCCATCAAGACTCACTCTCATTTCATCAGTCCATAAAACCTTAGAAAAACCAGTCTTGAGATATTTCTTGGCCCAGTCTTGACGTTTCAGCTTGTGTGTCTTGTTCAGTGGTGGTCGTCTTTCAGCCTTTCTTACCTTGGCCATGTCTCTGAGTATTGCACACCTTGTGCTTTTGGGCACTCCAGTGATGTTGCAGCTCTGAAATATGGCCAAACTGGTGGCAAGTGGCATCTTGGCAGCTGCACGCTTGACTTTTCTCAGTTCATGGGCAGTTATTTTGCGCCTTGGTTTTTCCACACGCTTCTTGCGACCCTGTTGACTATTTTGAATGAAACTCTTGATTGTTCGATGATCACGCTTCAGAAGCTTTGCAATTTTGAGACTGCTGCATCCCTCTGCAAGATATCTCACTATTTTTGACTTTTCTGAGCCTGTCAAGTCCTTCTTTTGACCCATTTTGCTAAAGGAAAGGACGTTGCCTAATAATTATGCACACCTGATATAGGGTGTTGATGTCATTAGACCACACCCCTTCTCATTACAGAGATGCACATCACCTAATATGCTTAATTGGTAGTAGGCTTTCGAGCCTATACAGCTTGGAGTAAGACAACATGCATGAAGAGGATGATGTGGACAAAATACTCATTTGCCTAATAATTCTACACTCCCTGTACTACAGTCAACGTGTAGGATACATACATTATATGAATGAAGAGTCAAACTGCAGCTTAAAATCGTTATTGTTTATTCTTATAAACTAAAAATAATCCTCTTCAGCTATCGGATAATGTGCAACACCATCTCCTACCTCCATCTCCTCCAACCGACAATCATAACATGCACCCCAGCAACATGCCAGTGCTAGTTCAATTTCAAGAACCTCTAAGACTAATACAACGATTAAGAACAGGAGAGTAAAATTACAGGATACTTTTAGATAAGGCAACAAACAACGATAATATTGTGACATAAATGCAGAAAACAGGAAGAGAAGCTTTATCAAAAATGTCAGAAATAGCATCAAATACATATTTTAATATTTTTAGTGAATCATCCTGCTGACATTAATTAATTAATTCTTATTTTTGATAACTGGTGATATGCTGTAATCTACAAAAGGAATCAAAACGTAACATCTGTAAACAGGTGTGTGTGTGTGTGTGTGTGTGTGTGTGTGTGTGTGTGTGTGTGTGTGTGTGTGTGTGTGTGTGTGTGAAATTACCAACAAGGAGGTTCTACCTAAATATACCGTCAAGCTGCATTGTGTGAGGTGAGCACAGGGTTGGAGCTTGACCCATGATGGGGAGAAATACTGAGCCACATTAACATCTGATTGTTTCCTTTTTCTCTCCCCTGTAACTTTCATTTCTCCCAACTTTATGGATGTTGCTGACGTATCTATCCGTCAATATCTTTTCACTATAAGAAACAAAATGCCAACTTTCAGTGCTATTTATGCACTGATCAGTTGTCTTAGTTTCCTTTACAGTCACCTAAAGGTCTTTAATGCTGTTTAAAAATTTAATCGGCTGGTGAAGAAAATGTTATCTCATAATCCCTTACTTTGGTCCAACCTGCGGTCCGACCACGTGCCACCCTCAAAAATCCTGATCCATGCCATGTCACTTTAACGTTGCTGTACCTACCAGTGCTGCCAGAAAATAAACCTGGTTGGAAATGATGGAGGCTGCATGTGTTTCACATTTGTACTCGTTTGTTGTTAAGTATTGCCTCATTTCAAAGCCTTAAAAAAATACAGATGTGTTTCCTATCAGGTTATGACTCACAAAGGCAGAAAAGGATTAAAGTTTGGGTGCTCAAGGCAAACTTATCTCTCTGACATTGTTCGTTTTTCTTAAAAAACAAAACAAAACATTGGCTTCTTTATTTATTCCTCCAGTAATCCTCCAGTTCTGCACATTGTGAATTAAGGTGAAAATAAATTTAAATTCGAGATTTGACTATAAAACATCACACAGTGGTTTAAACCTGACACAGATATTTAAAGGTGCAGAAATGTGAGGGTTTTCAGAGTATTACAGTACGAAATAATATAAATATCGACAACTAAAATTACAGGCTGTTTGTAATCATAATTAGTGTCTGCGAACTTCCTTCAATCAGCAAAATTTAAGGAAAAGCAAAATTCAATCAGCACTTACCCTCTGCTGACAGCGTCCTCCCATGAAACCAGCGCCACGTCAGTTTGGTGCTTCGGGTTGTTTCCTTATTAAACCAGCCGCTGTTTGGTTATTTTTTTTAATGATTAATAGCCGCTGCGCGAGCTGACCCGTGCTGGCGCTCTGTCCGCGAGCCCTCGGGTCGCTGTTGTGCGCGTCCACCCTGCCGTGCTGTGCGCTCCCAACTAGACACGAGCACGCGCCTCGCCGGAATGCCGGAGTGACCTTGTCACACCAGCCTCAGAATTACAGTTTATATGGGTAATATCCCAACATATAGAACCCAAACACCGATTATTTTTTACATTCAAGTTATTTTTAGTGTTTTTATTATTACACGAATAGCTAGTTAAACAAGGAAGTTATTATTCTTTTTTTTTTTAAATAATAAACTCAGCTCATTTAACCTTATAAGGAGGCCAAGAAGTGATCCATGCCATAAGTTGCTGCTCTGCTGTAGCCGATGGGATCCTGATAAAATAAACTAAAAATAAAACAATCTATTTGTAATCCCTCTTTTTGGCTTTTTGTGTGTAGGAGACTTGTATTTTAAGTTAAATTTACAATAATTTAAGTAGAAAATGTGATCATTATTAGATTATTACAAAGAACAAAGTATTATTTTTTATGGTTATACTGATTATTTTTATGTTATATATATTTTTTACATTTTGGCTTGCATTAAAAGTGTCTTCTGTCTTTAATTTTAAACATTACAAAAAAAAATCAAAAATAAATATCTGAAAGTAAATTGTAGGGACAGACAGAGAGCATCAGACAGTGACTATGTAACCGGAGTATTGAGTTAACTAGTTTGTGTGCGTCCGTGCATGTGTGTGAGTGTGTGTTTGTGCGTTTGCCTTTACTAATCTGATTTAATCTCAGTTAAGGAGGCCAAGAAGTGACCCATGTCATAAGCTCAGTCATTCTATGGAAACGGGGATCAGATTTTGGGGCAACAGCCAGAACAATCAACTGCATCCAACCAACGTGAGCCCATACACCTTTGGATGTTTTAAACCTAATGGTGTTCATTTATCTGCCTCACACGGCCACTGCTGAAGCTGTCTCGACAAGTATATGCAGTGGAAAATCAAAATGTCCTGACAAGTGAAAATGTTTAGTCAATGTATTATACATGTTGTATGTACAAAGTGTGTCTACAGAGTGTGTCTTTTTAAAAATAGGATAAGCGCTGGTGTAAAAACACTGTTATAACTGTAATTGACCCATGGAAAACTCTCTGGGAGGAGGGGGGAAGAGTCACGCAGAAAGAGGGTGACGTGGGACGGCATGGTGATGTCAGGCTTTGCAAACTATCAGAAAAACACGAGTTTTAGAAAGAAACTCCAGGTTTTTATTAAGACAACAGAACATTGGTTTCAAAATTAATTTAAAGACATTTCTTTGCAATTTGGTGCCTTTTTAATGTGGTTCCTGGGCTTGCCCTTTTGGCCTTTGTGTTTAAAAGGCACAGACATCTGCTAATTCAAATAATCTTTGATGGTTATGGGTGTTAAAATGACATCATAACCATCTCGCCCTTCTCTCTGCTCTGTCCTCTTTCCATATAAACAATATTTTTAAAAGCCTGAAAATAGATAAATACATGTCAAACGGTCTTCTGGATCTTTTTGTGTTGTGTTATGATGCTGGTAAATTGTTGCAGCTGTTGTGGCTTAAAACAAACAGCGAGGAGAAATATGTACATCTGGAACAAAACTTTGCCTTTTACTTGTTTGGCAAGTAATGGTGCATTAAACCACCAGCAGTGCTCATTTCTGACTGCTAAACAGTGAGCCAACATTTCCACTGTTTAGCTTCAAATATGGCTTAGCTTCAGACACTGATATTTATTGTACAACAGTGATTTGGAAAGGTGATGGGGTGCTTGCTTGACTTTGGTTTTTACAGTTTGGAGGGAAATGTCTGCAGCAGGCTTGCAGTGTGAGAAGGAGAGCGACCACATATCTGAGGCTCAGGCAAATACTGCTTTAGCATGCTGGTTTGTTCCCACTGAAGGGTTGCATAATTAGCCTGTTATATTATTATTGGATGGATGCATGGCGTTGCAGTACTGAATCTAAGCCACCAGTGGGCAGATTAAAACAATTTTTGCATCCATCAACCAACCTGCACTTTAAATGACTTAAAAGCTTTATACCCTAAACTGGTTTTTAGCTAATCAGACTACAGGGCTGCTAATTGACCAGGGGCAACACACACCTGGTTTCTGAGAGTGTAATTACAGGGGAAGATTTCAAATGAGCAGCTGTGCAGACACTAAAAGAGAAAAGCTTCACACCTTAGGTGTTTTATGACTTGAAAGAAGCTAGACAGACAGAAAATATCCCTACTTACACTTTTGTTTTCACAGAAATGCTTTTAAAGTTACGTGCTATTGTCTGTAACATGTGGATTGTTATTGAGAGTTTTCTCTGTAACACCTACAACATCTCATATGATGGCATTACTAAACAATCCCGCTTGCAAAGCAACAGTCCAATTCCCGGCTGGCTGCTATGATAACGTTCCACATGTGCCTGTGAAAGGCTGATCTGATTTCTGCAGATGGAGGAGCAAACTCCGGCTCAGTGTCATGTAACAACAAGTTCCAGATTTTGTTATGGTTGCAAAATGTCCAAATCGAATGCTCTGTGACTCCAGGGTTAGGCGAATACTTATTCAGTGTGCGGTGTTGCTTAACCTCCTAGGACCTGCCGTCCACATATGTGGACATCACATTTTGGGTTGTCTAGACCAAAATACTTAATTTTGTTCTACAAGCGCCTGATATCTACTTACGAGGACGTTATGCTGCCACTGTTCTATCAAAATTTAAAACGAATGTCCTCACATGTGGATCTCCTTTTTTAAAAAAAACGAAATTTAGGTAAAAAAAAAAAGAAAAGAAAAATCTGGTAATTCTTTGTTTTTACATTCATCAGGTCCCAATCAACCCAAATAGCAAAGAAAAATTAAAAATGCATGCCATGAAAGAGTTCGGGAGAGGTTAAATCTTCTTGTGGGCACAGAACAAAAGAAATGTGACTGAAAGTAAGTGTAGGAATCTTACATACCCTGTATGTAAGGTTAAAAAACATCTAGTTTGAATTAGTTTGTTTAATTTTATTTTTTCTTTAACAATAAATATATGATTCACATTAAATTATGAGCACCAAAATCCAGCATGTAAATGTGCCTGATTTGGAAATAATTTCATCTGCAGGCATCTAAGCACATATGAGATCCAGAAGACTAAATATAAACTAAATATTAAACATCAAACACTGAAGAACATTTATGAAAACTCACACAAAAAGACATTAACATAATTTTTAACTAAGAACAGACAGTAAAAATAGAGTTAGGGTGACATCACCTCAGATCACGAGTATCCAGTTTGCTGCTGTATAGGTCTGGGGAAGGAGTTAAGAGATTTTGTGCTCCTTAATTGTGAGGGTATAGTGTTCCAGGTATAATACTCAATAGGACCAAATGCACAAAAGCACTGCTTCTGAAAAAGGACTGTCTAGAAAATTCTCTAGTAGATTTATTTTGAATTTGTTCAATCAGTTCATTAAGACGGGGGAGAAACTGGGACTGTTGAAGGCCACAAATAAAACATCTGCAAATGTAATTTTTCCACTTTAAGGGTAAATAAAAGTGTTTGTGTTTTATTTTTAAGCTGCGACACCATGAGTGCAATAGGATGAAGACATGAACGTGCCAACATGAATAAGTGCTTTAAGAATAGTATTAAAACAATGACAGACAGATGTAATAATGGAATTAATTAAGAAGCTTAATGATGTTTGCATTGAATGCTATTTTAGCCTCCTAGGACCTGCCGTCCACATATGTGGACATCACATTTTGGGTTGTCTAGACCAAAATACTAAATTTTTCTCTACAAGGGCCTGATATCCGCTTACGAGGACGTTATACTGCCACTGTTCTGTCGAAACTTAAAACCAGTGTCCTCATATGTGGATCTCATTTTTCTCAGAAACAAAAATCCGGTAAAAAAAAATCAAATTCTTTGTTTTTACATTCATCAGGTCCCAATCAGCCCAAATAGCAAAGAGAAATTACAAATGCATGCCATGAAAGAGTTTGGGTCTCAGGAGGTTAGGAAATTTAAAACATTAAGTATACGTCAAGTAAAAATATAAATTTGAAACTGACATGTTAATTAAACTCTTCAAATTCTACTTGACAAATGCTGAAGTTATTCTGTAATTTTACAAAATGAAGTCATTAATACAAAGAGTAGCCCTGCATAATCTACAAAATCTGATGTATTTATTTATGTATTTAATTAATAAAAGTAGATGAGTAGGGAATTGTACGTTAAAAAGCGTATCTATCTGAGCTCTGTGCTCTCACAGAGGTTTGTATTGAGGGAACAGGAGAAATTTGATGTGTAACTGCAAAGCAGACAGGCTCTGGGGGGGGGGGGGGAGGGGGGGGGGGCGTAGTGGGGATCAATAACTCATCACAAGTTGTGAATCAGCCCAGTCCAACAACCATTTGTCATGAACGCAAATGTCCGCCCATTTAATCAAGGCTACGACGTGAGGACTCTCACCGGCAGGCAATTTGTTAGTCAGTTTGCTCAGAAATGGTTTGGCTAATTAATGAAATGACTGAGGAAAGCAAGGACAGCCAGGAAAAGGTTAGGGAGCTGTTTGTGTTTACGTGGAGGGTATTTGTCATTTTGTGACTAGGTCCTGATTGGATAGGGTTGCAACACTTACAATTGGGCGTACTGTAAAGATAAAGAATAATACTGACTAATAAAAAAGTAAATCAAGATTTCTTTTGTTTTAAAAATCCTGCAGTCAACAACACCCCAGGGACTGTGTGCTCTAATGATATCTCAGCCCTCCAGAAACCTGGGAGTGTTATAGGTGGTGGCGAATGTTTCTCTTTGACAGCCACACAATTAGTTTAATGAACTATGTCAGGCAAGTGCAGCGGATAGACTCCCATATGCAATCCATTCACTGTCAGCTATGATCTGTACCTGCCCTAAAGTTTTTTTTATCCATCTATAAGACAGTTATTAAATTACTTTATTTATTAAGATAGTGTTATCACATTGAGCTAAATCATTTAATACATTAATGTATGAGCAGAGAAATAATTTTCATCAAGCTTTTACAAGTGATTTAGCATTTTAGTCAAAACATTCCCATCACAGTTTACCAAATACTGTCAATCAAACAAGCTAATGTTATATATGGTGATTAATTGACAAAAACAAACAAAAGACTGTATGTGATCTTGTCAAACAGATAAATATAATTTATTTAAATGAAAAAAGTCACTTTATAAATTAATCTATAGTTATAGAGTCAGATTTAAAAAATAACAGTCATTATTTAACTCTTTAACATATAAAAGAAAATGTTTCTACAATTACACAATACAAAACCAGCATAGCTCTGCCCATTGTATACAGCTTTAGTTACAAAAAAAGGGGTTAGGTTAGCTCTGGGCTTTAGATCTTATCTGCATACTCGATATTAAAGAGACTAAATACAAGATCTTTAGGTCAAAGTATAGGAAAAAACACACTCAGGTAAATTTAATTAGAAATTATATAATGTGTCTGGGCAGACATGTGTTCTGACAAAGACAAATAAACAGCGCAGCACTCAGACTCTCTCAGTCTGCTTCTCCCTGCTCCATGTTAAATATGAGTAACATCTGCACCCAAACGCCTGGTTTCACTGTTCATACTCATCTGACAACTCAACTCAACTTTCTACACTGCTGTACATCTGATACGAGCAGGCCACCTGATGCCCCTTTAATAAAACTTTCTTGCCACTTTGGCACTCATTTCTATCCACTCAACTTATATACCTGTCCATCTCCTTGTATGAGGGAGCCTGGTCTTCACATGCCTCTATGGCCCTCTCCCCCCAATCCCCTATTTTGGCATGTCTGTGCCAGGTATTTGTTCAAATTCCTCACACCCCGTGGGGATAGGTATGTCCCCCCCTTCCCCCTTTCGTCTTTACTGCCTGTCTCTGTCTATCTTATGTATGTCCTCACATGTATGAAGCAGCCAACATGGAGTCCCCTCCACCAGCACGAGCCACACAGCATACACATTTTACTGGGCAGCCTCAACTAAATCACTACCAAGCTGCTTAACCTCTTGAAGCTGGCAAACCACAGCTGTAGGCTCGACAACTGCCAAGCCAAAAACAACTCAGTGGATAACATGCAACTATAAGTTCTGAAAGACCCGTTTATTCAGTGAGTCTGCACCAGTTCAACTTTGCTCTGACATGGAAAAATGTTGATACGGGCAAGTATAGTGGGTAATTAATTTCCTCTATAATTTAAACACCAAATCATCATAAAAATCCCTCGTGGGGGTGTGAGACGTTGGAACACGAGCTGTATGGTATTGACTTTGGGTGTAAGTTGAAGTGCATTAGTTATTGCAGTGTGTCACAAAATGACAACAAATACCACTGCTGTGTCAGTCTGTCTCGCTGCAATTCCCACAGAGAATTTTAACTCAATTTTTTTTTTTTTTTTTTTTTTTACAACTTTATTTATAGTTTTCCAACAAAACAGTCCAGAATTTCTTACAAAAGTTGCGAACCCTACCCCCCACCCCCATCCAGGTGGCATCCCCACAACCAGGAAGCACAATACACACAACACAAAAAAAAAAAAAAAAAAAAAGGGGGGAGAAACACTCAAACCAATCTGTGACAGTCATTATAGCACCAACAGCCGGACCCCGGCACATGAGAGAAGAAACAAAGAAGAAAAAGGGATTAAAGAAATCCCAACAGTCAAAGTACGGGCATTGAGGAGACTATGGACAGCAGTCCGAGAAGAGAGCAAGAGCATAAATTACCAACAAGTAAAGAACAATAAATCAGGCAAAAGACAGACTCTTGACATGAGTTATGAACCGTGACCAGGTTTTGTCATATTTACTCTCCAAGCCGCGCACGGTATACCTAATTTTTTCCAGAGCTAATCCCAACATCACCTCTCTAATCCAATGGACGTAGGAAGGAGGGTTCGACGCCTTCCAGCTCAGCAGTATCAGACGGCGGGCATGCAACGAGGCAAAGGCTATTGCGTTTTTGTGGAGGGGAGAGAGTCTCAGCTCTTCCCGAGGTACACCGAAGATAGCTATCAAAGAGTCAGGCCGCAGTGTTTCACCCGATATAGCTGACAGTGATTGAAAAATTGATGTCCAGAAACCATACAGGGAGGGACATGACCAAAACATGTGCCCCAAAGAAACAGGAGAGTAATCACATCTAGGACAATTCGGTGCAACATCAGGGTACAGTTTAGACAGTCTGTCATTAGAATAGTGGAGCCTGTGGACGACCTTAAATTGAATCAGGCCATGTCTAATACAGAGAGAAGACGTATGTATACGCTGTATGGCTTTCTTCCAGATGTCTTCTGAGATGAGTTCTCCAACCTCCCCTTCCCACGCCGCCTTAGGTTTGTCCCATGTATGAGGGCAGCTTTCAAGAATCAATGCATAAATCTTCGATATTGCTCTTTTAGTGGGCTGACTCACATTAAGAACTAGATACAGTAGGTCCTTAGAGGGCAGAGACGGGTACCCTGGGAGAAATTTAGAAGCAAAACTCCGAGCCTGAAGGTATCTGAAGTAGTGAGACTTTGGTAAGTTATGGTCTTCACACAAATGTTTAAATGAGACAAAGCCATCCTCAGTGAAGAGATCTTGAAAGAAAACCAGACCGTTTCTGTGCCAGACTGCAAATGAATGATCTATTTGAGATGGTGTAAAAAGATGGTTGAACATTATCGGAGAAAAGCTACAAGTATTTGTCAAGTTAAAATGTTTCCTGAATTGACCCCAGATCTTAATTGAATTTTGAACCACCAAATTGGAGTTCAGCCCAGATGCTTTGACATTCAGTGGGAGAGGGGCAGTTAAGATCGAAATCGGAGAGATTGGGAGTGTAGCTCTCAGTTCCATATCTGCCCAGACTGGACCCTCCCCATCCGCAAACATGGTCATCCAATATGTCAGCTTGACAATGTTAGCAGCCCAATAATAGAATAAGAAATTAGGTAAGCCCAAACCACCATCAGCTTTAGCTCTCTCCAGGCTTGCTCTCCTTATGCGTGCAGGTTTTTTGTTCCATATGAACAAAGAGACAAAGCGATCCAGCTGGGCAAAATAGGATTTGGGGAGAAAGATGGGGATCATTTGGAATAGATAAAGAAACCTGGGCATTACAGTCATCTTCACCACATTTATCCGTCCTGCCAGCGAAAGTGGAAGTTTTGACCACCTACCCAGATCAGATTTAGTACTGTCCAGAATAGACCTGTAGTTATACTGGAAAATAGTCTTAATCGAGCCAGCTATTTCCAGTCCCAAATATGTGAATTTGTCATTTTCAATTTTAAAAGGCAAATCGTCATAAGTGGTCTGTTTTGCCAGATTGTTCAATGGAAACAGTAAAGATTTTGATAAATTAACCTTATACCCCGATATGTTGCTGAACTCCCGCAGCCAGCGGAAAAGGTGGGGCATACTCCCAATTGGGTCTGATATCTGCAAAAGGAGATCATCAGCATAAAGCAGAGTTTTATGAGTTACCTCACCCCTGGATATACCTTTAATCCTCTCATCAGATCTGATAGCAATTGCCAGCGGTTCGATCGCAATGTCAAACAGGAAGGGTGACAGGCAACAGCCCTGCCTCGTCCCCCTGTAGAGCGAAAAATATTCCGAAATCAGACCATTTGTCCTGACTGCAGCCATAGGCGTTGAATATAGGACTTTAATCCATCTACAAAAAGTAGGTCCCATGCCGAATTTCTCCAGAACTGTGAAAAGGTAGGACCATTCGATTCTATCAAACGCCTTTTCAGCGTCAAGGCTCAGAATAACTTCCGGTTGCATTGTCGAATGGGGGGAGAATACCACATTAAACAGTCGTCTCACATTAAAAAATGACTGCCGTCCGGGAATGAAGCCCGTTTGGTCCTCATTAATAATGGTGGAAATAATAGGGTCCAACCGTAGTGCAAGAGTTTTGGTTAAAATCTTATAGTCACAGCACAAAAGACTTATTGGCCTGTATGAGCTACACTGTACAGGATCTTTATCTTTCTTTAGTAAGACTGAGATCGTGGCCTGGGTAAGCGTCTGCGGCAGATTGCCAGTAGCAAAAGATTCAGCATAAACTGATTCTAAAATAGGTGTGAGCTTCGAAGAGAATTCCTTGTAAAACTCCATGGGGAAACCGTCCGGACCTGGCGACCTTCCAGTCTGAGATAATTTAATAGCGTTCGTTATCTCTTCAATCGACAACGGCTGTTCCAAAGGCGACTGAGCGTCCGGAGAGAGCTTGGGAAGATCCAGCGAGTCAAGAAACGAGTAGATCTCGGATGAATTACTGCCCACCTCTGATTGATATAGGGTAGAGTAGAAATATTTGAACTGGTCATTAATGACTCGGGGGTCGTGAGATATCGAATCAGCACCTATTTCAATTCCCGAAATCACGCGCTCAGCTGACCGCTGTTTGAGCTGAAGTGCAAGGAGCCTCCCCGCTTTATCTCCATGCTCATAATATACCTGCCTGGATTTAAAAATATTTCTTTCGGCTCTCCATGTCATAAGCGTGTCAAATTCAGTTTGCAACAGTAATTTCTCCTTAAAAAGATCTGGCGTAGGTGAAAGAGCGTAACGCCTATCCATATCCGCAATCCTGTCAGCCAGTTCTTTAAGTTGTTTAGAGCGCTCCTTGTCTCTGTGTGCCACATAAGAAATAACTTGGCCCCTAATATAGGCTTTCATAGACTCCCACAAGACTCCCCTCGACACATCCTGAGTGTCATTAATTTCTAGAAAGAAGTCAATCTGATTGCTGAGAAACGTTTTAAAGCGTTCACATAAAAGTAATAGGGGGTCTAGCCGCCACGTTCGTTGGGGCGCCACATTACCTGGAAAAACCAGACCCATCTGCACAGGGCTATGATCTGACAGCACTATACTGTGGTATTTGGTGCTGGAAATTAAGGGAAGTAGCTGGTTATCGACAATGAAGTAATCAATCCTGGAGTAACTATGATGTACAGGGGAAAAAAAGGAAAATTGCTTCGTAGATGGGTTTGTTGCACGCCAAGGGTCTGATAAGCCGTAAGAACGAAGTAGGGAATTAATAGCCACTGCTGCTGACGAGAGGGTGTTGCTCGACCTTACGCTTGATCGGTCCAGCTGGGGAGAAAGGACACAATTAAAGTCTCCACCTAGAATCAGTTTATAGGAGACAAGGTCCGGGAGAGTCGAAAAAAAATTAAGAAAGAACTGTGCGTTGTCCCAGTTAGGTCCATAAATATTAGCCAGTATTAGTGGTGTGTTAAACAGCTTGCCCACTACAACAACATATCTGCCATTAGGATCTGATATCACTTCAGAGTGTTCAAATGGAACCCCCTTCCTAATTAAGATTGCTGTTCCCCTGGCTTTGTAGTTAAAACATGAATGATATATTTGTCCAATCCACTTACAACCTAGTCTTTTTTGGGAGTTAGTATTTAAGTGTGTCTCCTGTAGAAACATCACGTCAGGTTTGAGCGATTTCAAATGACTAAATACCTTGCTTCTTTTAACCAAATTATTCAGCCCTTTGACGTTCCAGCTAATGAATGAGACCGATTTCTGTTGATTATTCACATTATCCAGAGTCATAGTGCCACAATCGATAATAGACTGATCCTGCACGTTGGTTATATCTCAGTGTTTCAGTGCCTGTTTGAGCCACAACATAAACCACAGATAAACCCAAAGCAAAACTAACAAAAACAAACAGATAAACATAGATAAACCTCTCACCATCCTGGACCCCTGGGCTGGTCTTCCACAAACCTGAGACTGCCCTGAAAACACTCCTCTCTCTCCTAGGCATATAACACGTTTACACTAGCTTAAACTCTTACATGAACTCAGCAAAGACAGAACAAAGTATAATAGGACCCTTGACTCAGCATCATTATTGCCGCATGCATGTCGGCACCCATCCACTTACAGGCCGGTACGGCTCTGAACACTCACGGTTGGAAAATAATCCCACAAGAAAGGGGTAAAACCCAATAAAATAATGACACTGGTGATAAGAAAAAGGGGATTAATTAATCAGAATACATCAAAAAGCAAAATAAAAGCACTGTTGGGGTTATGGTGTCGGGCTGGAACTAAGACCAATGAGGATACCGAAGATATTCTGAAATAAAATATTCCCCAGGCCACATGACATCCACAGAAATCCTCAACATCTTATAGCTATACCTTGTCCAATCATAAAGGGCATCCAACCGTAGCGTGGCGACGTCCACCAGTCAATGCACAGCCTGTGCAGACTACCTCAATGGTAGCACGCAGCGTGTGATACTTGTTGTGGTCCGTGAATTAACTGTCACTCTCCCTCCGTCTCCCGTGGGCGCAGATTGGTCTCGACGTAGTGCCTTGCCTTGATCGGATCTTCGAAAGACATCTGTTCGCCAGCCGGGGTCGTGATTTTCAATGTAGCTGGATACAGGAGACCATATTTCACCCCCGTACACCGGCGAAGCAATCTTCTCACCTCGGTAAAGGCCGATCTCTTCTTTCTAACGGTGGCCGAGAAATCTGGGTAGATGTAGAAACGCTTCCCATTACGGGTAATGGGACCTGCCCCCATGGCCTTTCGAAGAACATCCACTTTCTCCTGAAAATAGTGGAACTTGACGATTATCGGTCTCGGGGCATCTCCATCCTTTGGCCTCGGCTGCAGGCTCCTATGCGCCCGATCGAGCGTCGGCGTATAGTCGAGGGCGAGCGCTTCCTTCAACAATTCAGCCACGGCTTTCTCCGGTCGAATATTTCCGAATCCCTCTTCCACTCCAATTAGTCTGCAGTTATCACGACGTTGCCGGGACTCCAAATCATCGGCCTTGTCTGCCAACCGGACGACTTGGGCAGATAGCGCATCAACTTTAGCTTCCAGTGCTACAACACGGTTAGCCTGGCCATTAGCTTCCTCCTCAAGATCATCAGTGCGGGTCGAGAGCGTGGCGTTTTCTTTCTGCATGTCTTCGATAGCCTTCGCAAACTCTGCGCGCACACTCAGGACCTCTGACCTTAAATCACCCGCCAAGTCGTCTATTTTCTTGTGTAGTTCACCTGCAGCTGCCATCACAGACGAGTCGATCTTGGCTAGCACATTCTGCTCCGTTTGCTTTATGGCAGCCATGATTGTGTCGAGATCCGGCCCGGCCCCCACCCCCGCGGCCGGATCCGCACCAGGCAAGTCCGAGGCATCAGGCCCCGGCTTCTGCTTGAGCGATTTAGGCATGTTGAACAGCTTTAGACTGCAAAATACAACTGATTCGAAAGATTAGGCACTTGTGAGACGGGTTCGCGCCGGGATGTACTAGAAGGGGAGCGGGAAAATTACGCAAATGGTCAATCTAAGCAGAGCTCGCAAAAACACGTCTTCACATGTCGCTGCTCTCTCCCCTCAGAATTTTAACTCAATTTTAAGGGTCTTTTTTATATATATGATTACATTTTCCACGTATGAAGCAGAAGTCAAGATTTATTCACAAAGCGAGCCACGTTGAAGACCATTTGGCCTATAAAATAGTGCAGGTCGTGTTAGGTGCTTGTTGAGTCCATTTTTTGTGTGTATGTCTGGACAGGAAAGCATTTTGATTTGAGTGCCCCTGACATTACTTTCTTTATCGAGGGTTTATAAAACAAATACAGAAAAGACGTTGGCCAATGAAGTAATAACAGGAATAACATTTACACTAGCATCCGTTTTACAGTTTTGCTTTTTCCCTACATTTTTTTTTGCCTTTTTATATAAATGTCCTTACTAAAGTGTTTTCCTGAACATAAAGAAACCTGCTTCTTTATGATATTAAATATTCAGGTTTCATGGCTCTTTAGTGGTAGGTTAGGTTTTTAAATTTTATGCAGCAGCTGTTATAACTGTGAATTACAGACCATGTGATTATTTCCCAAAATATGATGTTAGGACACCATTTATGGTCAGACTCTTAACTCTCATGGAAAGACCTTTCAGTGAGTTCACAGTGAGATTTGCTTGGTTCAAAGGTATTGAAACTATTAGAGAGTCATGAAATTTACGGTAACCCCCCCCCAAACCCAGCTATAAAATATAGACACTAATAATACCTTTGTTTTAAATTCTTACATCCTTACTCAGCACTGCTGAGTGGAGGCACACTCAGGATACAGGATACCGTCAGTCATGATTCAGAGCTTTTGAAAGCATTACTATTTACTGTTAACTACTGAGTGATTAAAATAAATCACTGCTCTATTTTTTTTATTGTTATGCTTCTAATGAGGGAAAAATTAAACTTCTAATTCAGTCTGCGGGGTCTCCCTGGACCAGGACAATTCTGTATTAATATTCAGTATGTAGGGTAACCCCCTCCCTTCACTTAGCGTCCCATCCCACCCCTTTTTTCCACTCACACACACTCAGTTGGGTCAGACACATCAGTGGCTGAGCTGTGGACAGACAGCGAGACAGGCAGCGGAGATCAGCTCACAGGCTTTGGATGAAGATTATCACCACATAACTGCATTTAATCAGCCGAAAACCTCAATTTATGGCTGAAGAGGTCAGAGGGGATTTCAAGACAACACATGAGAAGAGGGAGCTTTCAAAATGGGAACTGAGTTTTTTCACCAAGTAAAGGAATATTATTTTACAGTGTCTGGGACTAAACTGATCTAAAGTAAGTTTCTAAAAGAAATCTCAGTAATTATTCTGATTAATACTATACTGATGGCAGCTTCTCTGCTTTCAAAAGCATTTCAGAAACCAAAAAGTTTTTGCTTTAGAGAAATGACATACAGTAGCCTTATTTATTTATTTTTAAAAAAGAGTTACTACATGATGTTTTCCCCAAATTCGGGGCTCCTCAAAGTTTTCTTTGAGGCCTTGATTAAATATTTTAAGTGCCATAAATTAAATGCTGACAGTGCAGTCTTTAAACACACTGAAACCACATTGTTTGAATTATTTTGTTTGTGGGTAAATTTGTGGGTAAATTGAGAATTAAAGCATTTAAAATTTTGGAAAATTTCCTGATCTGTGAGGCCCTGTCATTAATATCGCTGTTATTTAAAGGGAGCAAGTAACCTGTGGAGCCACGCAGCACCGCAGGGGTTCAGCCGCTCCTCCAGAGTTCAACAGTAGCTCTTAACCCCGGTGCCGCCCGGGTCACCGCGAATCACGCAGCCCGTTTCTGTCAGGCTCCCCACGTCTGCTTTGATGTCACTGCTGATTATGTTGCTCCAGAAAATCGCCAGTCAAACCAGCTCATAGTTTTGAATTGTCTGATAATGTATTTCTGTCCTTGAAAATAAAACTAGTACGTATTCCATATTCATAACACACAATTTAAAGAAAAGATGCAATCATTTAGAGCTGAGTCTGCTGATTTAAGCCGTCTCTAAATTATTGACCAACTGCTGACCTTGAGAAAGAACGAGAGGTTTCAGTCTAGATTCATTGTCTTCATTTGGAGACCTCCTGCTCTGAAAATCCAATTATTTTACTAAAACCACAACAGTATCACTCAGCTTAGGGCGATTGTGGCTCAAGAGTTGGCAGTTCGCCTTGTAATCAGAAGGTTGCCGGTTCAAGCCCCGGCTCGGACACTCTCGGTCATTGTGTCCTTGGGCAAGACACTTCACCTACTGTTGATGGCCAGAGGGGAATTGTAAAACTGCATTTTCATTACTGGAAATAACCGTATTTTTATGAGTAAGTTATTTTCTGTTATTTTACGGTATTATTTTGGCGCCCCAGCTGCTGGAATATTACTGTTTTTTTTAAGATGTTTTTTCTAACAGTGTATAAAACTATAAAATCAGTGCCAACCAGAGAGGGTTCTGCTTTAGCTGACACTTTCATTTCTGCATGTTTATATGACTTTATTTATTGGTTGTTATGATTTAAATATGCATAAATCAAACTGAGGCACCCTCAAAAATCCAAATACAAGCTATGTTTTTCTTAACACACATAGAGAAAATAAAATCTCCTAAAACCAGAGAGTGACCAGAGAGTAAAAATAAGAGGATATATATATAATATACTGAAAAATCTAACAGATACTGTTTTGCTCTCCTCTCCACCTGTTTCTTTTTCCCTGACCCCATCCATTCCCCTTCTGCCTCTGCTAGAACTGCGTTTTTACTCAGCTGATATTTCACTGACTTTATTCCTTCTAAAGCTTTTTTCTCCTTTTTAAAAAACAAAACAAAACAAAAAACATCACACTATGGACCTTTCAGGCTCTTTGCCACCACCCTCTACCTACACCTCCCCTTTTATCTCCAATTTCTCTGTGCCTTCCTCCTCTCCTTCCATCTCTCCATCACCCAGTTTGGCATCCACAGTTCTCTTCTGCTCCTTCCTCTCTCTCCTCTCCTTGCTGGGCATCACAGGAAACCTCTACACTTTGGTCCTCCTTCTGAGGCGCAGGAGAAGAAGCAGGAGAAGATGTGGAGCATTACCAGCCTGCTGCCTGACAAGACTCCTTTTACCATCATGCCTTGCCAACTCCAGCTCTCCTACCTCCTCTACCTCCTCTACCTCCTCCTCCTCTCTTCACCTCCAGGTGCTGAGTCTTGCTCTAGCTGACCTGTTGTACCTTTTCACCGCACCTTTCATCGTGTATGACAGCCTGGCATCTGGCTGGGCCTTTGGCGAGCTTGGATGCCGCCTCCTGCTGAGCCTGGATCTCCTCACCATGCACGCCTCCATCTTTACTCTCACCGCCATGAGTTTGGACCGTTACAGGGCTGTTGCTGACCCACTACACACTTCATCCTCCAACTCCTCCAAGTTGCTGCGTGTAGGCCTCGCCTGGGGGCTAGCGGTGGCTCTCAGCCTGCCCATGATGATCACACTGCACCTGGAAGATGGGGATGACCAGGAGGGCCAGCTGTGCGTCCCAGCATGGGATGAGGAGAGCTCCAAAGCCTATCTGAGTGTGCTTTTCTGCACTAGCATTCTTGGTCCCGGGCTGGCCATTGGAGCACTTTATGCAACACTGGGTCGCCTTTACTGGGTGTCACAGACACGACCAGCCTGGGCCACTGACAACAACAATGCTTGTCCTCCTCGTGCTCCCAAACCCAAAGTCCTGCTCCTCATCCTGGGGATTGTCCTGGCCTTTTGGGCCTGCTTTCTTCCCTTCTGGATCTGGCAGCTGCTGCCTCTCTACAAGCCTGACATGCTGCGGACAGTCCCAGTGGGCACACAGGTGACAGTGAATCGTATCCTCACAGGTCTGACTTACGGAAACTCTTGTGTGAATCCATTCTTTTACACACTGTTGACTGGAAAACGAAAATGCAACCGACAGCTGCTGACATCAGCAAATCAGCTGTGCCGCAAAAGCAGCTCTCTGGAGTAGTGTCACTATAATAATAGACCATAATGTGAGTGTGTGCATGTATATGTGCACATACAAGTACTGTATATGGATGCTTTATAATAGACACCAAAGATCATTCACTTCATCTTAGCCTGCAACCCAGGGAAGTAGAAAAACATTACCCAAATGATAGCACTTTGCAAAAATGCTTTGTAAAAAGGACAATGTTTCCTATTAGGAGATTAACTTTCTTTCTTTGAGTCTTTGAGTCTTTAAGATGTGTCACCTAAAGTTGTAACTGCAAAATATTCCACTGTCACTTTGATAATGAATTATTATTATTATTATCATAATTTAATTTGGTTTTTAAAATGTTCTTTTAACTTTGGGAAATGTATGCAGTGTCACTAATGATACTACAGCAACATGTGTACACGCGTCATCTTGTTTAACCCCAGAACAAAACCGTCAGCTTTATTTAGTAAACAGAGTGCAGTAATCATTAGGAGCCTGGGTTTATACCACATGCTGCATATGCACAAGCATTTCCAGTAAAGCCCTGAAGCTCTTCTCCTTATTTTCAGAACAATCAAAGGAAACGCTTGTTTTTTAACAATAGGTTGTGTCTGCGCGGGACCTCGCTGGGACATTTTTCTGAGTTATTGTTTGTGGACATAATGAATTATGTATTAGTGGGTCAGAAGTCTTTTTGTTTTTTCCCCCCAATCTCTGACATTTCTTCTTTTTTTTTTTGAGAATTTGTTTTTAAAATTATATCTTGACCTGCATGTTGGGTTTGAAAATGTGTTGGCTTATTATGAACCATGTGATGCTTTGCATGCTCTCTACTGGTGTTGACTATAACTGATGTTTATATAGGTTATAATATATAGTCTTGAATAAAGAGTACGCTTTCTTTAATTCACTGTGTCACTGGATCTTTTTACTAATGGTAATCAACACCACCAGAAATCTAAAAATATAAAAAACAACAACAAATGTCAAGACAACAGGAAAGTTCAGGTATAAAATATGTGGATCGCTAAGGAAAAGGCACAATACGGTCAAGAAGTCCTTGAGTTCCACTCGTACTTTTGTTTGTGTCTGTGTCAGCATGACAGCCAGTCCTGAAGGTCTTTCTCGTTTGCAAAGGTCTGTCTCTGTCTGTCTGACTCAAAGGCTGCTCTGTACTGTGTCGCAGACCCTGCTGCTCTTTGACGCACATGAGCAAATATTGCCGTTTGACAGACAGGAGTAACGTTGGGGAAGGGATAACAGGACAAAAGGGGCAGAGTGTAACTGGTCAGAAACACAGAGCTTTCTGGTTAGGTGTGAACTTTGAGGTCAAGGGGTTTAAGTTACTATGTGATTATATGGTCCCTGATTCAAGTCTGGCTTGAGGCTATTGACACATGCCATCTCCAATCTTTCTCCACTTATTTTCTGCCTGTGCAGTGGGTTCAGAAAACACCGGGAGGCTCGAGGAAGCCAAAACACAGACACGAGCCACAAGATCAGATATCAGGGTAGATTTGAGTGTTTTGAAAACGAATCAATCAAAGCTCACAGAAACTCAGAACAGCACTGGCTCAGCGTAACTGATACAACAAGTTCAAAAATAAAACGTGCCATAAAATCTCATTTTTTTACTGTGTTTCCACTTATTTTCTAAAGTTTACAGTATGTCTGCGTCTGTGCTGATGGTGGTTAACTTTTCCTTTAAGAGGACATACCTCCTCATAAAAATAATTCAAGAAATAAGTTATAAACATTTTCATTTTAATGCTCATGGAGAATCTGAGACAACATTTTAGAAAAATAACCAAATACTTCAGGAGACCAAAGTAGTAAAACTCACAAATTATAATATTATTATAATATACAAATTATAATATCTAGCAACTCAACATTTTTTTCTTGCCATTTAATAAGCAGATGATTCACAGTAGTGATCCCTAAAGCGATCCGCTGAAAAAGGAGGAAGATTTAATAATGGGAGCGTGCAGGCAATGGATAATTTGATTTAATGCTATAATGCAGTTTAAAATGAAACCTAAACTTAAATTTTAGGTTTATTTATCTGCACATGAAGTAGATATATTCAAGAAATACCTCCGGACTGCACAAGAAGCTCTGAAGTCATGTGTCTCATTACTGCTTGAGCAGTAACAGGTTGAAGAGACACATACCAAAAGCGTTTGTCAAAGGGAGCTTGTGTGTGTCTCTGCGTTGCGATGCCATTATTTCTGCAGGCTGTAGAGCTCTCCAGTAATTCATGCCGCCTGCCATGTGTTTCTATTTACCTGGCACGGCTACTTCTCAGCATAACGTTCCCACTGCAGTTATTATTCAGAGCCCTGTGCAGTCACACCACGGGGGCGCTTCTGTTGCAAAGCTAATGCAATATCCATCCACCGTTCACAGACAACTGAGACCCGAGTACCACATTTATCCACTGAAATGGAATTTCTTTCAGAGGAAGCGCCAGCTCAGTATACATTTAAAATAAGGCGTCTTAATATGAGACTCAGTGATTTTGGGACCCCCGGGGTCATACCAAAATGACAGAAGATGGAGGGTGTAGCTTGTGTAAAGATGAAAGGTATCCAAAAAAGACACTCAACAGGAGTGTGGATATTAAAGCACGCAGGGCTTGTTGTTCAATTTTCTGACTCTGCATAGCGGGCAGGTTTGAGGTGTCGATGTATTCTAACCTCCATATATCAGGTGATTAAGTCCTGCCACAGATCTGCAGGGATGACTGAGTGTTTGATAAACTTCAAATACACTGTGTTTGGTCAACCCAATGAAATAAGATGGAAAATATTGTCTCAGATGGCAGGCCGGCCAATCTTTAAACTTTGTGTTGGTAGCTGCAGAGGCGGATTTGTGCCAATCATAACTTTTATCCTGTCGTGCAACAGAAGCTTTAGATTTCATCCTGAGACCACAGAGGGTGTCATTGTCTCGAGACCACTGGGGAAAAAAAGGGGGACAAATATTTTCGTCAGAGGGCATCGCTCTGTTCTACCTGAAGATTTCATAAATCCAGCACATGTCACTTTCCTGGAACCATCGAGCATCTTTCCATTTCAGCACCCCTCACCCCCTCCCATCAGGCTCTCTTCTTGACCACTGTCTGAGGCTGATGCAGGTGCCCCTCCCCTGGGCAGCCCGCTCAGGAAAGCAACCCGCTGTGTAGACGAGACGAGGCCACAGCCCCGGGCCAAATTCACACTGTGAAGTGTATAAGAGGCTCCCTTTCTCTCCAGACATACACAAGAAAGATTCCCTTTGCACTCCGCCTCCTCTAAAATTCAATCTGCCCATCTGTTTTCCTTCTCTTAATCACTTTGTGTCCCCTTTACACTTTGCTTTGTCTGCACCTCCATTCCTCTGCATGGCCTCACCTCATGTGATGTTTATCTTTGTAAGTTTCTCATTTTATTTATAACAAAAGGGGTTGGTATTATGACATGTTATCAGCTGTAACATTTATAACACCACAACAGCAGATATCCCTTTCAGGTTGATGATACCCTGCCTGTGATACACACAACCACAAGATTAAAAAAAAAAACCCCAAAAACTGCTTGTAATTTCTGGTTTGACAGCAAACTGAAACATAGGCACTGACAGTATCTCATTGTTCAACCCAGTCGAAGCCCAACGTGAGGCGCCCTTCTCCTCATCACGTCCCCTGATTTCACATATCTGTGTCAGCCGCCAGGATCAGGCGAGACCCAGGCCTGCGTGCCTTGAAGGCCGGAGGTTAAATCCACCAACATGCACATTACAGTTCACACTTTGCCTCTTACTAGGAAAGGCAGTAAATATGGCATGGATGCCCTGCTCGCTCCTGCTCCCTCTGTTTTCTCTGTGTCTCTTGCTCCCCTGGCTTCTCCTCTCACAGCATACTGCCTGTAAACAGTCGAGTCAGGCGTCAAGACTTGGCTGACCTCTGACCTCTGACTTCTGACACGGCGAACCCTGCAGTTGGTGAGGAACGGATATTTTACATTTCTACAGCTTTTCTTAATCTTGTTTAAATACGTCACATATTGTTTCATTCTTATTTTTATCAGTTAAAAAATATACTTTACCTCAGTGTGCACTTTGTTTTATACTTGTATACATATTTGTATTTATTTGACTCTGAGCTCTGAGCTCTGAACAAGATTTCCTATGTACCAAGACCTAGTGCATGTGTATAAATGGCAAATAAAACTTTCAAGAATTTATAGCATTTGGTTTTATGGGATAGGAATGTATATGAAAAATGATCTTTTACATTTTTCAGATAAGAAGAGTGATAATTATTATGCTTTACTGAGCATTTATTTACTAAATAAATACACTTGTGTTCAGCAGAATCAAATATAAAGGTCAAGCTGGATACGTTTGCTTACTGTAAATTTATTTGGCCCAACAGGTTAAAGTAAAACACCAGTATGATAACTATCTAAATGTGACATATAGACCAGCTAATGTAGCTCTAAGTGTCATTGTTAGAATTAGAGTGCCACCTGGAGGTGAAGTGAAAGAAAAAATCAGAGTGAGGGTGAGATCAAGAGTTTGTCTGTGTGGGACAAATCCTTGCCTCAAGAATGAGATTTCCATACCGGATTAAAAGGGTCCCGGGTCCCAGGAGGATGCTGGGGAAAGGGTGGTGTGGAGGCAGGTGATCTGCTGTGGTGACCCTTAAAACAAGCAGCTGAAAGAATAAGATTAAGAAGATGATGTAAAAGAGAAATATAACATATTTATTTTTATTGCAATATTCCTAACATACTTAAAAACATTCTTTCTTAAAACATTTAGTAACTGTGCTTCAATGAATCTCTTTCTTTTTGACTTGCACTCACTTGATTCTGGTGAGACTTGCATGTACTGACTTAAAAGCCAACCAAAATGTGGGACGATGTCTCAATATGTGGGGCAGCGAGACAAGGAGTAAAAATGGTGTTCAGTCCTTCATAAAGTGGGACACCTGGCCACCCTAGGCCTAGTTGCCTGCCACAGCTAAAAAAAACAACCCAAAAAACCCACCTAACTTTGGAGAAGACACCTCGGTTCTTTTTTTCATGGTTTGAAAATTCTTAAAAGTCACAATAAATAAAGAAAGACAGAGGTCCGTGGATTTTAATTGTATTACAGTTTATTTTGGATTCACTTTGCAGGACTCACAGTTCAGCCCACCTTGAACAAAACCTTTTGCTCCTCTCTCTTTTTTTTCTGATTGGCTGCCCCGTGGAAACAGAAAGTTTGAACTGCAGGTGTGTGGGCCGTTGTGAGCTCACAGACAGAGTCTTGTGCCTTAAGTCACCATATTAAGGATATCACCCTCTTCTTGGCAGAGCAAGTAGAAAAAAGGCTGAATTTTTACACTAGTCTGATCATCAACCAGTGTAACAATAAAACCATGTAAGAAAATAAAGGAAAAGCGCCATCGTTCAATTTGAACAATAAAAATCATTATAAAAAAGTACTAAATATCTACTCGTCGTCCAGGCTGATTATTTTAGTTTGACAGGCGGGTTGAAAACTGAGGATGAAAAGGCAGCGATCGAGAGTATATCTATTATTTTATTAAATAAGAAAGCATATCTTTTATCTTCAGGATCAATAACAGACTGTTCCAATGGGCTTGCTAGTTCTACACCAAGACTTAATCATGTCTGTACAAACATCACACTACAGTCATGATGGCTTGGCTGCACCGTGTTACACAACTTATTGTTCCACCCGTCTGTCTTTGCACTGACTGAACTTCCAGCTCGGGTGGCTCATTAAATGACACACCTCAGCAATCAAGTCTATAGCTGTGAGGTCACCTCCTGTCCTGATGGCTTAATGCTGCACAGCAAACTCTGTTCACCTGGTGAAGAAATATGATTAATTTCCAAGGCTCAAAGGTTGACCTCCCTTGTAAGCTTACATGCTTGTTTTTTATCAGTGATAATGACTGACGGTCAGTTAAAACAGTGAACTTTACAAGTTAACAGTTTTAGCATGTAAAGTTTACCCTTACCTAAATCTGCATTTAACAAAAAATCTGCAGCACACTTAAAAGATACAGTTAAATAAATTAAACATATAGTAAAAAGCATGTTAGTTACTATAAAAACACCAAAACCTATCCATGACCTCTACCATAAAAATGATAAAATGATCTTAGGCCCAATAGATAAATGCAAACCAACAATTTCCTGGTATGAAAACATGACACATGTTGATCCTGATCAAACTGAAGAAAGCAGAGTTTAGCAGATAATTTTCAGCACCCTGCACCACAGAGCAACAGAAATACAAGCAGGGCTGCCAGTTGTTCAATCTGTTGATTCATGTTGCCCCCCTGCAAGGTGTTCTCACCTTCCACAGAAACCTGCACCTCCTGGCCCTGTCTCTGAAAACCCAGGGTGGTCAGTAACCGAACACCTGTACCTGCCAGAGTGACTCTCAGTAAGACAGCACAGCTTAAGAGCCAGGAGGCACGATGCCATTGCCTGGCTTAGCCTATAGGGGCAAATGGGGTCTCTGCAAGACTGGGTCTGTTTTGCTTTACAGAACAGACTTGGGGTTTTTAATCTTGGGTCAGTTTAGAAACATTTAATTTTAAGTCTCTTTACAAAACTCACAAACTGGTCCATGTTAGCAGGAACACATTTGTATCATGATAAGCTGGAGAGGACCCAAGTGCAGGACAATGAATGCTGAATAACTTTAAAAAATCACAAGTTTCAATAGCTTTGATAGTAACAGAAAAGTCCAAAAACAAAGCGAGCCAGAGAAAACATGAGGATACAGCAAGTAAAGCAACACAGCAAATTCAGGAACATAAACTGTTTGACAAACACTTTGCTAGTGTTGGGTTAGACCCTGTTTTCCTTCAGCGCAACCTTAATTCTTTGTGGCACAGATTGATTTCTCAGAGATTTCGGTCCATGTTGACATGATTACATCACATAGTTGCTGCAGATTTACTAGATATGCATCCATGATGTAAAACTCCCTTCCCACTACATCCCAAAGTTACTCAACTGGATTGACATCTGTGGAGACTGTGGAGGCCGTTTGAGTACAGTGAACTCATTGTCAAACGCAAGAAAGCAGTTTGAGATGATTTGAGCTTTGTTTCATGGGGTGTGATCCTGCTGGAAACAAACGTTAGATGATGAGTACACTGTGGTCATAAAAGGAAGGACACAGTGAGCAACAATACTCGTGTAGACTGAGGTGTTTAAAAGATGATCAATTGGTACCAAGGGCCCCCAAATGTGCTGAGAACATATTCTCCACACCACTATATCACCAAGCAACCTAAACTTTTTTTTTTTTTCTTTTGCCTGTCCCGTTTGGCTCTTTTGCCATCAGAATTGTTGTCTAAAGGCAAAGAAAGATGCCCAACGGATTTACTTTACCAAATTGACCAGCCCAGCCTTGCCATAATGGTCCATTTGATTCACCTTTTATTGTTTATTTTATTTTCACTTACTGAACATGGGACAGACTTGACTGGGGGAAAGAAGGGGAGAAAGAAAGAGGGAAAGAGAAACAGCTGAGAAGAGGGACGGGGGAGAAGGGCAAAAACCAAAAACCAACAGAATGAGCAGAAAAAGAAAAAAAAAGAAGAAAAAAACAGTAAGTATTCTTTTAAGCAACCTAAACTGTTGATATAAGACAGGATGGAGCCATGACTTCATGTTTTTTTATGCCAAATTTTGACCCTACCATGAATGTCACAGCAGAAACTAAGGCTCATCAGACCAGGTAGCATTTTTCCAATCTTCTCTGCTCCAGTTTTGATGAGCCTGTGTAAACTGTAGCCTCAGTTTCCTGTTCTTTACTGACAGGAGTGGCACCCAGTGTGCTCTTCTTCTGCTGTAGCTCATCAGCTTCAAGGTTTGCCAGGTTGCTTATGCAGAGATGCTCCTCTGCCTTAGTTGTAATGAGGATTATTTGAGTTACTGTTGCCCTCCTATCAGCTCGAAGCAGTCTATCCAGTCTCCTCTGACCTCTGGCATCAACAAGGCATTTTCACCCACATTTCTCTCCATATTTTCTCATTTTGTCTTTTTGTTGAAAACCATATAAATGATAGTGTGGAAAAATCTCAATAGATCAGATGAGATCAACAAGCATTTTCTTCCCCAATCTGATGCTTGGTTTGAACTTGTCGCCATGTGATTAGCTGATTAAATACTTAAAACAAGGGGTTGAACAAGAGTACATAAAGAAAACACCAGTGTGTTTGGGGCTGATTACACAACAGGACATAGGTGAGGGTGGGGGAAACCAAGACTCATGACAAGAATACCAAAAAAAAAGAAAAAAAAAAGAAAAAGACACAGAAACACAGCAGAACATCAATAAAACCAGAAAGCAGAAACCAAAAAGTAGTATTAAACAGAAATACAAAACTGGAAAACCACACCAAATGTGTTTCATTGTCTTTATTATTATTATTATTATTATTATTATTATTATTATTATTATTATTATTATTATTATTGCTATCATAGTGCTGTAAGTGTTAAACTTCAAACATTAATCTTATGTATGATCAGTCCATACATATATTTACTGAGTGAACATCATTCATTTGGCTTACTGTCACAGTTTAACCGACAAATTATTCCGCATTTAAAGATGACTGACTGACTATGTTTAAATTTGCGCATTTGAAACCCTAACAGAATTTCAACACAAATCAGTGCAGTAACCTGTGTCCTTTCATTTATGAGGTTTTTCAGTGGATTAAGCAGGAGTACACCTGCTAAAACTCACCTCGTCATGAAGCCTGTCCGGCATCTCAAGGGTTTTCTCTTCACTGGAAACTCTGATATCGCCTCAAGAGACACTGGCCAAGGGTAGCACGACAGGTGAGGAAGAAGCATCCCACCTGAACCTTCTGTTTTTTCCCCCTTTTGAACACACTTGCTGGTGTCTGGCGCCCTCTGGTGGCGTCATTGAGCGAGAACAGCAGTAACCGGAGGCGGAAACGGTGAGACACGAAGCGGCTAGCCATCAGCACAGCTGACTGTACGAGCTGTGCAGAAGTCTGGAGAGATTTTCCTCACGGGGATTTTTTTCTATCTGACGAAACATTGATGTCATTCTGTGGGGCTCAGAGCAGCGGGTAAGCCTTTAAACCCGGACAGTTTTTGTATTTTTATTGTGCTGTTTAGCCGCCGCCTTTATGCTTTCAGATAGCCGGCTAGCTCGCTAACGTTAGCCGCCTTATATAATCATGGCCGTGCTGTCGCGCTGCAGCTCGCGAGCAGCTCATGCTTTTTATCCTGTAGCTACTCAAAAACAAAATATTTTTAAATAATTAATTTCGGTGGCAGAGTGCCTGTGATTGTGACCGCAAACTGAATACAAAGAGGAAAAAACCCTGTTAGACCACAGTTCTGGTTTCCAAAACGTCAACAATAACAGCATTGGGTGTTGTTTGCTTATCCTCACGGTTGAGTTTTTGGGGGTTTGTGGGCTGAAGTGAGGGTTATACAAACTTTTTTGACTAGTTTAATGTTTTTTGTCTTTCTGTGTTCCAGCCGCCGCAGCAAATGGGACCAGCCTGGGCCCGGGTCTGGCTCTGGTGGGATGGGGGAGGCTGAAGCTGCACCCACTGGAGCTCTGGATGCTGCTGCTGCTGTGGCTGCCAAGATTAATGCCATGCTGGTGGCCAAAGGCAAACTCAAACCCTCACAGATAGGCAACCCCGGGCCGCCTGATAAGGTAATGAACAGCATGGCGGGCTTTCTATTAATTACTTTTGTTTTAAAGGCGATTTTATAAATTATTGAATCCGTTGTTGTGCCAAAAAGTGATTTCCAATGTTTCTGTGTATTTTTTATGTGTAATATCTTTAGGCATAGACTTCGGTGAACAGGGCTTACAAAGGGGTTATATATAGAATTTAAAAATTATCTGTTTTTGAAGTATCTTTACAACTCTGTGTTATTGTACTTACATCATAACCAATCTGGTCCTTTATCCCCACTTAAAATATTTTTACAGAACTATTGTAATATTTGCTGCCATTTCTGCTGTGCTCTTGGCCAACTTACTCTTACAAAAGACATATTTAATGTTAATGAGATTTTTTTTTTTAACTGCATAAATAAAGGTTATATAAAAGTCACTGCCAAAAACTGATTGCGGCTTCTACTTTGTTGTTTGCGGCTCAAGATGACTTTATGTCATCCATGAGGGATGCATTTGACATATGTTTCACATATTATAGCCCAACAAGTTACTTATAGCAGTTTAAATACAAGCAGTCAGTTTTTGGCAAATACCGGAAATCAGTTTTTGGCAGACAATCAGTTTTTGGCACAACACCGTAATAGAGAAGCGTGGTACCCAGACTGCACTATACAAGGCTGTTCCACCCCGAAATTTAATAATTTTGGGTTGGATGTTGTGATTGTTTAACCTCCAGTATGCAAAATACTTTACCCAACATCTTCATACTGTAGGGCCACTGTTATTTTCACTTTTCTCCTGGAGAGATGATGTCTACCTGAAGTCAAATTATTCAACCATTACTCCATAGGGTCCAGTACAGTAATCATTAAACTTTAATAGAGCTTTTTTTATTTATACATTTATGTTCATCACACAAACTCAACAACTCTGTCGCAGCAGTGCTGTGTTGACCTGTGGGTAAAGGTGCAGAACATATCAGCAGGCTATGTTATGAAATGGAAAATGCACTGTGACCTAACACACGCACAATCTGTCATGGTGATCATTTCTTGTAATAAACACCGAGATTCTGTGGGGCGGTATTATCTTCTGTCCTTTCTTAACGGATGTGTTCAATGAGGTAATAAAGGAACCACCTTTTCTTAGTACTTGGAGGGTTCAAGCAATTAGGAAGCTTCCAAAGGAAATTAGACTTTTATAGTTATTCCTATTACCATAAGCCTTATGTGTTCTTCCTGGTGTATCCATACACTTATATATATATATATATGTGTACATGTGACCAGCACTGACAAAAACATAAGAAAGATATTCATATTCAGATATTATTGGATTTCATAGAAGATAATTAAGAAAACAGGATATTCAAACACGGTGTCTATATAATGACATTTGATTTAAAGCTTTAACTGTATTCCCACATATTTTCTCTCTTGTCCTGCATTTTTACACTTAGACTCCAACATCAAGGTTATAAGATAACATATACCTCTTTTTTCAGCAGGTAAATATATATAAGTAACATGTTATGTATTTCAATAAAATGCAATACAGTGCAATCAAACAAATATCTTAATAACGAAGTAGAAACTAATCTGAAATAAAAAAAAACAGTGAAGTAAAATTAGTACATTTTGTTTTTGCATTGCGCATGTACACTTCACCTCCACCAGATGTCACTCTTTACAGTTCCTGCTGGAGGAGGAAATGCTGCTTTTACAGACCTGTAAAATGGCTTTGTAGTGCTTTAGTGATATTGCAGATTAATGAACAGGACCGCTTTATCTTTAATGCTTTAAAGATTTGTTGCATCAACATTGTGACAACAGTATATTTTATTGTTAACTTGTAACTTCAATTTTATATTGAGTCAAAACTTTATTAAATCATTTTTAATTCTCAACACTCAGACGCTAATCCCTTTTTGGCTCCAAAACAATGTGGTTACCCACAGTGGCGAACCCTTGCGAATAAGAGAGCAGCTTAAAATAGTTTTCACTTCAGAGTTATTCCAATTTTATTGAACATTTCTGTAACTGGATTTTCTTAAACACTGCACATATCCAAACTGAAACAAAGAAACACAAACGCCCTTGTTGACAACGTCCTCCTGTTCCACAGTTTGGCTTGAGCTCGGCTGAACAATCATGTCACAATATCACAGTGCGAGTCATTGCCAAATAAAAGGCGGCAACATTTTCATTACCTTGTTTTCAAAGTCTTTGGAAGCCAGAGTCGTAATTGATAATAAAAATCTATCAATTGCCAAATCCTACATGAGTGGAGACACAGGATTATTTTGTTAAGAGTAGAGCTGGGCGATATAAGATTTTTTCATATCACGATATGTTTTTTCATTTCAGGCGATAACGATATCTATCATGATATAAGCCAAATAACTATATTTGTAAGATTTAAATGTGCCGTTGCTCACAAGTAAAATGTGAAATAATTAGCAGCTCGTTTTAATTTAAATATTTATTTCCCATAATAAGTTCAACAGGGTAGATGTACTTAAGGAACATGAGACTTCAGTTTCAGATAAATAAAGGCAAATATTGCAAACTACACAAAACCTGCCGCTAAAGCGTTTAAGTTTCAAAATAGAACAAACGAAACAGACTAAATTGTCAATTCCACTTAGAAACAAAGTATTAATTCTAAAAATAAATCTTAGTTTGTTTTACAGAAGAACAGACAAAACTGACTAACTTTTGTCAATATCAAATAAACTGAGAACTAAAAGGAAATTCTCAATCTCTCCTTGTTGTATAGCTTAGCTTTTCAAACAGTTTTAACAGTTACTTTAGTCTGACAAAAGCCGAATGACGAATTAGCGCTTTCAGTCAGAGATTGAGCATGCACCGGTTTATTGTATTTCCAGACTTGCTTTCGGCACAATTTACAGTGCAAGCTACTAAGTTTTTTGTCAGACTTGAAATAGCCGAAATACCTTCACACTACGGAACTTCTATGGCCCTTCTGTTCGACAAGCTCTCCGGCATTGGAACCATCATCGGTTTTTTCTCCGGTAACCTTCGCTCACGCTCTTGGTTGATTTTTCTCTAGTCGGCACACTCATTTCCTTCATTACCTGGGCAGCCCAGCTGGCAGCTTCCCAAACAAATACACATGTGCGCCTTGGCACTTGTGCTGCACGTAACAAGTCACGTGACGTGACGCTGCGGCTGTGATTGGTTCGGCTCTGCGCTACTTAATTTGGATTGGCTGTTCTTTTTTTTAAGAGGCCAAGAGAGATGAGGCCTATCGCAATAGTTTAATTTTTCTATCGAGAAAAAGTTATTTCGCAATACATATCGTTATCGTTCTATCGCCCAGCTCTAGTTAAAATGTATGTTTTAAGTCTCCAGTATAAAATAATGAGCTGTGCCTTGACTGACGCATGCTTCTTGTTCCGTACCCTCTTTCAGGTCCTTGGTGTCGGAAAGCCTCCAGTGCCGCCAAAAGCCAAAGACGACCTGGTGGTAGCTGAAGTTGAGATCAATGACGTCCCAATTAATTGTCGAAATCTCCTGACACGCGGGCAAACGCAGGATGAGGTCAGCAACAATATGGATGATATTTTCAAAAGTTAGGTCTGTTTCTTAGCTAGCGGATTGCTCGTGATGTGGTTTGTAATTTTTAATATGGTTTGTCCACAGATCAGTAAAGTGAGCGGTGCTGCAGTGTCGACCAGAGGCCGTTACATGACAGCAGAGGAGAAGACCAAAGCGCTAACAGGGTGACTGTCTCTCATTTTCACTAACCGAACTGATAGTAGACCCGGTGTTTGATGTTTTTATGTAAACTCGGCCTTGTTTCTGCTCATTCCAATCAGGGATCGACCTCTGTATCTACACGTCCAAGGACAGACAAGAGAGCTTGTTGACAGTAAGTATTCTTTTAAACTTCAGTCAGTCATAAACGTTTGTCTTTGTGTAGCTCGTAATTCGACTGACAGTTTCTCTTCTCCGTTTTCCAGGAGCAGTTAATAGAATCAAGGAGATCATCACAAACGGGGTGGTGAAGGCTGCAACTGCTTCATCATCCTCTCCATCTTTCTCCTCTACTGGGGCTTCAGTCACAGTGTATCAGCAGAACAACCTCCCTGCTCCTTCACTGCCCCCTGTGACCCACCACAAACCACACTTTCAGTCAGGGGTAAGGCAGTTCCCACATGGATGCAGGTCATACTCTCTGTTTCCACCTAATTTTGAAGCACCGATCAGTTTACCAATTGCCTCAATACACTTACTGTTTTTAGAAAAGGTGAGGGGGGTGAGATTATAAATAGTTAGCGTCATATTTAATCAATGCCTTCAAAAGAACAGTAAATAGGTTGCTTTAGATTTTATATACTTCAGAAGTGTAAGACTTGGAAGACTTCAAACATCTAGTGCAGACAAAGAAGCTGCGATTGTTTGAATGAAAAAGACATTTGATTTGATTTGCATCCAACCTTCGGTAGCAGTCGATTTAACAACAGTCTTCACTTGGGGGGGAAAAAAAGGACATTAGTGGTGTGCGATAAATACAGAGGCACTACTGCCAATACCGATGCTTTTTAACTTATAAAGGTAACTTATGTAGGGGAGAGCGGTGTGCCATGATTTATGAGATGAATGGGCATCAGTTTAAAAATCTGAACACCTTTTAATGACCACCAAAATCCCTGTAACTGTTACTTTCTATAATAATTAGTTAACACAACAAAACCTTTCAGCTTTTTGAAACTGGATTTTTTGGAGACCTGGAATGTGAATGTGCCTGTTTTTAAAGGACTTCGGTCAAGTTCTGTTGTTTAAATGTGTTATAGGCTTTAAATAAAACAGGTGATAACACAGAACACAAAAAGTTTCAGACATTTTTCATAGTGCATGTTTGAGATATAGTTTTCTTATTAAAATAAAAAATTTAACACAATTCAGTGGAATACAGTCTGACCTTTTAGGATAGAGTATTGATCCAATAAAAGTGTTTGTCTCGATACTGCCGATATTTGGAATGATCAACCTACCTCTAGACATTCATGAATTTAAAAATGTTTGGAGATATACTGGAACTAATGTCTAAAAAGGGGCATAAATGTAGGGGGGACTGAAAACTGTCAGTATGGTAATGTGTTTAGTCATAGTTACTGCAACCCTTCATATTTTCTTTCATTTCTCAGATGCATTTTGTTCAAGATAAGATCTTTGTGGGCCTGGATCACGCTGTCCCGGGCTTTGCAGTCAAAGAGCGTGTCGAGGGGCCCGGCTGTTCATACTTGCAGCACATCCAGGCTGAGACCGGGGCCAAAGTCTTCCTCAGAGGGAAAGGATCCGGCTGTTTGGAGCCTGCCTCTGGACGAGAGGCCTTTGAACCCATGTACATTTACATCAGGTGGGTATCATCAGTCTTTGTCCATTAAAGGCGGCGCAGGCTAATGAAGCGTTGTCACAACACTGCCACACTCTGGAGTTTTCTGCAGTAGAGCGCAGTCAGAATTTCCAAATTATTATTATTATTATTTTTTTTTTAAGAAAATAAATTAAAAGTAAATGTGATTGATGCTTTTTTTTTTTTACCAGTGCCTGGTGGGATGCTATTCACTATAATGGCCAAAAGGTGGTGGTAATGCAACTACAAACTATTTGCCACCCACTACTAAACAATAACATTAAAAAGTTCTGATTACTGGGTGTTAGAATAATAAGATGGTAAAATAAGATAGTACTGTACAGACACGAAGCCCAAAACTACTTCAACTGTCATATAGTTCTGTGTAAATTTCCTTTAGAAAAATTAAAAAATGAAGTCTGGTGTAAATATGTCACATGCAGCGTCAATAGAGAACAGTGGATTTCAAATATTGGTAGTTTTCCATGATTATGAACTATTTTTGCTGTTTTTCTCTCCAGTCACTCGAAACCTGAAGGACTTGCAGCAGCAAAGACTTTGTGTGAGAACCTGCTTCAGACAGTGAGTACTCCAAGTGTCCATTTTCCCCATTCCAGCTTCAGCAGACAGTCAAGCATTAAAACCAATTTTCAGATGCTCCCTTATCCACAGGGTTGCACAGCAGGTAGCTCTGCATATTTGTTTTGCCGGATATTTACTGCAGACGCCTTTCCTGATGCAACCCCAGAGGGATTTTTGTCTCCTCACGGGATCAAACTGGAGATCTTTTGCTTGTTAGGCAAAGGTGCAAACCCCTACACTGTGGAGTCACTAGACAGTCCCTGAGCATTAATAAATAATAAGTAAGTAATGAGTGGTGGCCTGTCACAGATTAGTTATGAAAAGTGTTTTGTTTCTTTTTTTTTAACAAAACAACTGGAAACACTAATGGTACGAGATCAATATTGCAAATGAACAATTAATTAAATCGCTGGTGGCACTGATGTTTCCACACTGTGTTAACTGTTGACACTCGCTGGTGATAAAACGAAAATGTTTTTAAACTAAGCAAAGAAACACACACTTCCTTGTGGTTTAAGGGATCACTGATCTCAGCTTCTGCAGATGCGCACATCGGCTACAGAGCTGTAGATAGTGAAGGATTATTTGTGTGCTGCACCACAAGCGGAGACCACAAGTATTTTCTGCAGACACAGCCGTTTTCTTAAAGGTGGAGACTCAAAGGTAGTTTGTGCTGTAAATGTTCGAAGGCGTTTTTGTTGTTGTTGTTTTTTAACTGAATCTTGATAGATCTCGTTCTTTTACAGTTGGTTTTTATGTTTTTTTTTTCTTTTATAATGGTTACATTATGTTGAACTCTTGTCTTTATAGGATGACTTTCAAAGTAAATTTTTTATTTTTTTTAAAACTATTAACAAGATTAAATGCAATGTTCCTCTTTTCTAGGTCCATGCAGAGTATTCTCGCTTCCTTAATCAAATGATGCCAACACCACAAGGTACTCCACAGCTGGTAGTTTTTCTGTAGTTTCTGTTGCTGTACCAAAGCTCTTTTTCTTTAACTGAAAGCTGTAAGATTCTCAGTCTAAGGAGCTTGGAAAGAAAAGCATCTGGACTTCTTTAAGTTGCTTGAAGACGTTTCACCTCTCATCCGAGAAGCTTCTTCAGTTCTGAAACTGAAACTGAAGAAGCTTCTCGGATGAGAGGTGAAACGTCTTCAAGCAACTTAAAGAAGTCCAGACGCTTTTCTTTCCAAGCTCCTTAGACTACGATGACCTGGATGACTGAGAACCTTCACAGACATTCTCAGTCTAACACATCTGTTTATTGACATCTCTGTGAGAGCCTCATTCTAGCTGTTTTGCTTGTTTCTTTTGTTTTTATTCAGGGTTTGGACAGCCGCCAGTAGTGAATGGGATATCTCCTCAACCTCCTTACTACCCCCCTACTGGCTACCAGCAAGGCTACCCACTGCCCGTACCCCCACCTCAGCCTCAGCCTGTCCCTTCACCTTACGCTGTCCCACCTCCTGTGCCGCCAGTGGCTGCCGCTGGTGTTCCCTCTCAGTACCCTCTCCGCCCAGCTCCAGCTCCTATTCCTGCTGCTGTCCCTGTACCTGTACCTGTCCCTATCCCTGCCCCTGTCCCCACTGTAGCTCCTGCACCCACGCCTGCACCAGTACCTGCTCCTGACATCTTGCCACAGGTAGGATTCATTGTAACATGGCCTTAAAACTAAAGCAGGCATCCAGAAACACAAATAAAACAAGACTGTGTAAAATCTTTGACTGTACAACAATCCCATTTTTTTCCTAGGTCCACTTAACTCTTTACCCCTTGAAAGCTAACTAGGAGCAAATCTAAACATCTGACACAATCAAAACTTCTGCACAAAATTAGATCTTTGGATTACTACTTCTTTAATTTTACTTTTATAAACTGTGAAACTCTTGCCAAGGATATGTGTCATAGCAGGCAAATCAGTAACCAGACGATACTGTTGTTTTCGTCTTTTGTGCAGACTCTAGCCCCTCCTGTACGTTTACCTCCCTCTGCTGCAGCACCACCCAAAGTTTCACCTCCTGCTGCCCCAGCCAACCCACCACAGAAAAGACGCTTTACAGAGGAGGTGCCTGACGAGACAGACAGTGGCCTGCTGGGATACCAGGTGATACATTTCTTTTGCATTTTCACCCCCTCATCATTCTCTGGTGTTTTTTTTTTTTTTTAAACACCCCCTATATTTTATTTTCTCCACATCGTGGTCTCCATGTTTGTTTGTTCCCTGTTTGTATGTCGGAGTCCTCATTGTCACGAGTCACCTTCATGAGCCGAGGAAGCACTCTTACCTCTCTTTCCGATTTCTGTCTCCTAACATATCATCTTTGCTCTCTTCAAATGTCTTTTGTACCTTGGTTGAGATAGCTTGGAGAGCTGTTAAAAGTATCTTTCATAGTGGACGGGAAAATATCATTATAATCACAGGTTTGTGGTAAGCTAGCTTTTTTTCACTTTGGTGTTGTAAATAGGTGTGTATTGTTTTTTAGTGTCAGGGCAGGGCTTAGTTGAGGATGTCTCCTAATCGTGCCTGTGTGTTTTTCTGCTCATAGCATGGACCCATTCATATGACTAATTTAGGTGCAGGCTTCTCCATGGGCAGCCCTGAGAATCCAGGATCCCAACCACAGAGTTCCTCCAGCCCGTCGTGTGAGAGGGACAGGTGTGCAGATTTTACACAGGATGTTGTTCAGGTTAATAATATTCACAGGTCAGTGAGAAGAGTTCACTCACTCCCTCTCTTTGTGTTCTCCAGTAAGCAGCTAATGCCTCCACCCCCCTTGGCTGTGAATGGAGCGAGACCCAAGGTGGAAGAGAGAAAAGCACCGCAAGGCCCCGCCGGTAAGGGCGTTATCCTGTGGATTGACAAATCCCTGCCCAAATCCAAATCACGGACTGTGACCCTCTTATAAGCCTGGCCTCAATTTTATTCACAGCCTTAATGTAGAGCTGTAGAGACAAATGTAAATCCTCTCCCTGCCTACTGAAGCTGGATGTCTGTTACATAAACCCCCCAAAAACAGATTTAGTTTCGTTTTTTCTATATTTAATATTAAAGCCACTCCTGGTTTTGTGGCTGAGATAAATGCAGCGCCCGCCACAATAAGCCTCAAACGGGCTTTTCCAGGAGTCTGCTGCTGTGACAACACATCTCAAGATAATGAGGCGGAGCTATGACTCAACACCTTTTGTGTGCCTTCAACTCCTTTTTATAAAGGAGTGCGATTATGTCGAGCCGTGACGACATCATCAGTCTGGATTGTCCGACGTTCGTTTTCCTCCCTCGCTAACGAGAATCTCTCCTGTTTTTGTGTTTTTCTCTTTTTCTCTGTGTTTTTCTTCTCTTCCATGTGTCTCCGGTGTGATGATGGATATCGGTTGGGGGTGGGGTACGACTCGTCCTGTGACACCGTCTTGCCGCTCGATTGGACGGCCCCTGACACTGTCGCTCCCCACCAACCAATGGCTGCTTTTGAATGGCCGCCACCCCCCCTCCTCAAACCGGCTGACATAAACGTTGATTTACATTTGATCTATTAACTTTTTGTTTCTCCCAACATGTGTTTGAAATAATTACCTTTGACTTGAAATGAGCTGCTGCTGTTGTTGTGTATCTTTTCTCTCTTTCTCCTCTCCACATGTGCTGCCTTTCTCTCGCTCTCTCTCTCTTTTCCTGTTTTTTCTTTTGCTCTCTTCTTCCTCTTTTAGCACCTGCAGTAAAAAGACTGAAAACAGGTTTGGTGGCATACACCGGCGGCTCTTCTGATGAAGAGGAAGACCACCCCACCTCAAAAGCCACCTCAGGGCCAGGTAACCCTGGGGCAGTTCCCCCTACCTCCTCAACTACCACAACCACCTCAGGCTGGGCACAGGGTTATCGCTGCCCTCCTCCACCACTCCCTCGAGCTAAAACACAGCCGCAGCAGCAGTCTATACCTTTCTGGATGGCACCCTAATGCAGAAAAAAAAAAAAAATCTGAACTCACCGAGTGCTTTCTGCTGAGTCTTACAGGATATCCACCCAAACTGAGCCCATCTGTTCTTCACCAGGATGACTCGTAACAGCTCTGTGTTGGTTTCAGGATTTAGCACTTGGGTCTAAATGGACAAGCTAAAGTTTTGTAAAGATTCCCCATTTGTTTGTTTGACTGTCATTAGTCATTGTTCAAAGAAGGACATTTGCCGGAGTGATACTTCAACCTTTAGTCTGGATGTATAGCTGGTCAGTTGAGCAATATTCTGCCTGCCTTCTTGGTCTGAATCGAGGGAAAACCTGCACCAGCTCAGCTGTGTGTCTCTGTGAAATGATAACACAGACTGTAAATCACAGACCAGTTTTCCTTTCATCCTAACACATCTTTTCCTGTTCCCACTCTCTTTTCTTTCCCCAAAGTAAAAACAAAACAAACATCAATCACTTAATCCTTTCTTGATCATCTCCTTTTTTTGTACAGATCAGACTGGACATGTACGCAGTGAAGCATTTGAATTTATTTCTCAAGTTTATGAAATAAAGCTAATTTATTGACGTATGTGTTCATTTCTTTCATTGCGTCGTGCATCAGTTAACTAAGTTGAAGATGTCATTGCTGCTTTTATATCACCAAAGCAGACAGGTTGTCCACACATAGCTTTTGCGATCAGGATAACTTTGATCAATAAGTAATATTTACACTTAAAATAAATGATCTATGGAATGATTTGATGACAGACTGAATGGGAGGCATTTCACTTTCAGATCATCTCGACCTCTGGCGCCCTTGCGGGATTTTTCTTGTTATAGTGAGCAATGCGGCTCTCCATGACAGGCCTGAAGTGGCGGATCAAACCCTGCACACACAAAAGGGAAAAAAAAAAAAGAGGGTAAACGCCCCTGACTCTTCACATTTAGCATTTCTTTTGAAATTGAAGGCTCAGTTTTACTGAACTTGTGCTTAAGTGCTTAAAACGCCTCCAAGAAGAAATCTCACCTGCACAGGCCAAGCAGCTCCGTCCCCGAGAGCACAAATGGTGTGTCCCTCTATCTGCTTACTGAGCTCCCAAATCATGTCAATTTCTGAAACTGCTGCCTCGCCTTGGACAAACCTCCACATCATTTTATCCATCCAGTCCACTCCTGTGGGAGAGGAAGGAGTTGAACAAGCATTATAAAATTACAATTCCTGAAACTTTTAAGCAAAGTTTTACCTCGGAGGAGTTATTATTGACCCTAATCTTAATCCAATTCTAATAAAGACTTAAAAACCTATTTGATATCTTAAAATAACAGTTGTAGCTTCCTTTTGTGTTCTTCACAAACTAATAATCCAAATCCTGAAGCTAATTGATTAAATTACTCACACATTATGACTCTAGCTTTACTAAGACAATGAAACGAATGCTGTTGCACTGTTTGTCCAAATTAATGCAAAAATTATACACATTTAAAAAGGCTTTTTCTAACCGAGATTTACATTACATATGTGCAAATAAAATGCATCAATACAGGCTCAGATTATGATTAATTTGTCATAAAACCTCTGTTTTACCAGTATTATGTTTTCAATCCTTCGATAATTGTGCTCTTACAGGTATATCTTACCTTACCAGAGTGTTTATTTTGCTATAATAACATATTTGAGCACTTATCATACCTATGTACCCTTCAGGCATGTCCTGAGTAGTAAACGCTTCACCTAACCCTGATGTTCTTGTTGACAGTTCACACAAGTGCTTATTATAGCTCAATGAAGAGAGAAGAGCACTGTAAGGAATGTAAGGAGGATGTAAAAAGATTTTAAAGGGTGAGATAATGGATGTTTTAACAGTTACTGCCTGAGCCCAGTGTTGAATGTAGTTCCTTACCCTCCCTGCAGGGGGTGCACTGTCCACAGCTCTCGTGTTTGTAAAACTCAACCAAACGTGCAATGGCTCGGACCACATCGGTCTGCAGAGAAGACGCATCAGTCAGATTTTCTTTCTGCTGTCACTGAGGAGCCTGTGAAATGTGCAATATTTCAGGCAACTGTTTACCGATTTATCCATGACTATGACAGCTGCGGTTCCCAGGGCACTCTCTGCACGAACCAGGTCATCGAAATCCATCAGCACATCATCGCACACATGCCGAGGGATAATGGGAGTGGAGGACCCCCCTGGGATCACTCCTAATAGATTGTCCCAGCCACCTCTCACTCCTCCTGCACCAATCATACGAGAGAAAAGAGGAAAAAAATGTGTAATGTTTCATAAACTCTTCATGGACAGAACTGGATTAAACACACACACACCTGCATGTCTCTCTATCAGCTCTCTCAGAGGAATAGACATCTCTTCCTCCACTGTGCATGGGGTGTTTACGTGACCAGAGATGTTGAACAGCTTCGTCCCAGAGTTCCTCTCCCTCCCAAAGCTGGTGAACCAAGCGCCGCCTCGACGACAGATCGTAGGCGCCACAGCAACTGTCTCCACGTTGGCCACCGTTGTTGGGCATCCAAACACCCCTTTAGGGAGAGAGAAAGAGAGCAGTAAATAACTATAATTAGAATATAACCCTATTTAGCAGTTTCTTAAACCATAATTAGGTGCTGCAGGATATTGGAGGCTGCTGTGGAGAGTTTACCTCACCTATGTCTGCAGGGAAAGGCGGCTTGAGCCGGGGCTTCCCTTGTTTGCCCTCAAGAGACTCGATTAGAGCAGTCTCCTCTCCACAGATGTATGCGCCTGCTCCCCGCATAACAAACACATCAAAGTCATACCCAGAGCCGCAGGCGTTCTTTCCAATCAGCCCTGCTTTGTACGCCTCATTAATGGCCACCTGTTTGAAGAAAACAATTAAGACAAACGCTCTTCATCCACGGACTGTTCGTCACACATCCATCCATACATTACCTGTAGGTTTGATGACTCATTGTAAAACTCCCCTCTAATGTAGATGTACGCGGCACGAGCTCCCATGCCTCTCCCAGCCACCAGACAGCCCTCTATAAGCTTATGGGGGTCATGACGCATTATCTCGCGGTCTTTACATGTCCCAGGCTCCCCCTCGTCAGCATTCACCACCAGATACTTTGGCCTACCACATAGCAAACGCGGAAAGTCACAGACACGCCAACAGATTATTTATTCATGAAACCTTAGCATCATTCGCAGATTGTTTCTGTTCCCTCTTGCTCCTACCTGCCATCGCTGGGTTTGTTCATGAAACTCCACTTCATGCCTGTCGGAAATCCTGCTCCTCCTCTGCCACGAAGCCCCGAGATTTTCACCTCATTCAGGATCCAGTCCTGTCCCTTCAGTATGATCTCCTTGGTCTTATACCAATCTCCTCTTTTTAGCGCTCCTTTGAGTCTGGGAGAAAAAACGGAAGAGAAGAGCAACAGAGAGAGATAAGGTGTTTCTACAGGTCATTAGAGAGTAATGAAGGTGGTTTTACTTCAAATACTTTTACCTCCAGTCATGTCGGCCATATAAGTTAGTAAATATCCGATCTTGGTCACTCAGAGGACCAAATATGGTCTTTTTTGGCTTCACCTGCTGGAAATAAGAAAAGTTGGAAAAAAAAAAAAAGGAAAAGGTGTGGCTGAAAAAAGCTGTCAGTCTTTCTGGGTTTGGACATCTGCTGCCTTAAACAACCTGTAATGTTCTACTTCTGAGATTAATGCTGAGGTGATTTGGCGCCATATCAACAAATTAAAATGCCAAACAATACAACTTTTGTGAAGCTTAACATAAGACTACTACTGAATTAAACCCAGGAGTACTTTATAGGACTTTTTAAAATTGCACAACACGCATTCATCTTTGTCTTTTACTGTAAAATCTACAGTAATATTGGGGGGGGGGGGGGGGGGGGGATACACGTTTAAAGACCACAAGTTGCTCTAAAAATCTTAGTGGAACGATCCGGATAATCTTATTTCACTCACAAACGTGCCACTTTCTTCTCTGTGCTGTGTATTGATGTGTGACCGCAGGCCTACATACCTGTGGCTGCGCAGCAGTGCTGTAGGTGAGTCGTGGAGCAACCTGACGCGCCACAGCGCCCCACAGCATCCGCGGAGGCAGCATCCTGCAGGGGGCCCAAGACACCCACCCCCAGCTCACTTTTAAACTGCTTTAAACTCCAAAGCTGCTTCTCCCAGGGTCTACGTTTTCTTAGAAGATCGAGTCGACTTTTAAACCTCGGCTGCCGAAGGAGCTGCAGCCTACGCCTGCTGGTTCAGCTTAATTAAACTAAGAGGATTAGAGACCACGTCACGTCCTGCTCGCGGAAGGTACCCGTTAGGCTATGTTATGCACGCGCACGCACGCACACAGAAACAATTATTGGGTCACCCAAAAACTAATGCTCACTAATATGGAAATTGTCATGCCAGCTGATCAGTGGCCATGAGTACTATTCACAGAGAGTCACTTAGAAGAGTGACGAAACGTTTTCCCCACTGAAAACATTAATTCCAGATGAACAGAATCAACTTTTTGGGATTTCCTTACCTGGCTGATTGAGCGTGCATCGAGACAATTATTGGGTCAGTATCAAAGCCACATCATATCATTTTTATTAAGGGATTTTGTGCACAGTTTACATGGTTATGTACGAATTATTAATCTGAAAGTAAACATGGCCTCCTGGCAAGGTGGTGGGGGGCACCGATTTATTTATACCATCCGTGAGGCCTGCTTTGCCACTTGTCTTGGTATTTTGTGTGCTGGTTGACTGGAAAAGTTTACTGAAACACTTGAGGTGTTATTTCCTTTTAATCTTCTGTGAAAATGCTCCATAGATGATTGAACTTGAACTCGAAACACACAAATGTTACTCACTTTAAGTGCAGCCGAGTTCCACAGTGAGACAGAGCCAGAACAAAATTAGGACCATGAACGCAAACCAGCCACGTTTTATTTTATTATTCACACCTGTGCCTTTCATAGGTCAGAATGACTTCCATGTTAAAGACCTGTTCACTTTTTCCCCCACACCATTTCCAGCTCAATCACTTAAACTAAGAAATAATGGGCTTAAAGTGTTGCGTGCAAGTTTATTTCCCCTGGGTTAGAGTTAGGGGGCAGAAAAAGTGAGCTCAAGTTCAACCTCCATTATGATCCAAAGAAATCATTCAAGCACACAGTCATGGCCACATCTGCACAACTGCTCGTTAACACAAATATCTAGTCAACCAATCACAGTGCAACAACCGTACTAGGAAAACTGAGCAAACCATTGTTGATGGTGCCAGACTGAATATTTGAGAAGCTGCTGATCTGCTGGGATTTTCCCCAACAATCACTTCTTCAGTTTATGAAGAATGATCAGAAAAGAAGAAAATATCCAGCGAGAGGCAGTTCTCTGGAGATTGGCCAGACTGCTTCCAGCCAATACGAAGGCAACATCAACTCAAATAACCACTTGTTACAGCAAAGGAACGCAGAAGCAACACAATTAACTTTGAAGAAAATCGGGGTAAAGCAACAGAAGACCACACTGGGTGCCTCTCTTGTCAGCTAAGAACAGGAAACTAAAGCTACAATTCACACTGATAAGACAAAATTGAACAAGATGAGCAACTGATAAATGTGCAGCAACTATGTAATGGTATAGTGTCAGTATTGAATATGGAGTGTTCCAGTTGTGAATTCAAGAATCAAGACAGTTCTGAAGGTAAAAGGGGGCCCAGCTCAATACTAACAAGGTTTACTTATTAAAGTGGACAGTGAATGTAACAGCCAAGCAAGTAAACATGAGAAATATTTAAAACAAAATATTATGGTAAATGGCCTGTATTTTTATAGCGCTTTACTTAGTCCCTAAGGACCCCAAAGTGCTTTACACTACAATCAGTCATTCACCCATTCACCCATTCACCTGTATTTTTATAGCGCTTTACTTAGTCCCTAAGGACCCCAAAGTGCTTTACACTACAATCAGTCATTCACCCATTCACACACACATTCACACACTGGTGATGGCAAGCTACATTGTAGCCAAATCTGCCCTGGGGCGCACTGACAGAGGCGATATTAAAGTAACAATAGCATAAATAATCAATTCGATTCTATAAAATCCAAACAAAACAAAAAGAATCATTAAATAATCTGTCTGGAATCGGGACAAACGAATATTTGAAACAATTACTCTTTAATCTGTCAGCATAACGATGAACTTTGTAAACAAACAGTGATCGCTGACTGAAAACACAGTGCCAGCTCAGTCTATACGTTCCTGTCATCTAGCTCAGGCACGCTTCATTTCCCATCACTTTTCACCTTTTCTGACAATGCCATTGAAAGCATAACTGACACCTCAGTGAGGTGATATTTCACCAAGATTAGCTCATATTACAGATCACTTACTGGCACTTAACAAGAAATGTCAGCACAAGAATGTTAAAAATAACAGCAGCACTTTTTTTCTGCCCACACAGCTCAGTCACAACTATTTAATTATTAAATGTTGGGGGGTCCTTTTAGTTTAAGTTTAAATTCACTAGTATTACAGATATAGTGCGTTATACTATTTCTCAACTCTCCGTGGATTTTGACATCGGACTTAGAAAATTGCCTATGTGCTAGTTTTTAAACCCCAGAGAAGAGGGACAGATGGAGGGCAGTTAGAGAATCAGGAAGTGCAGCGGAATTTGTAAGGAGGAAGTGAGAGCAGCTATGAAGAGGATGAAGAGTGAAAAGATGGCTGGTCCTACTGACATACAGTACCTGTAGAGATATGGAGATGCTGGTAGCAGCAGACTTTTTAATGAGTTTGACATAATCTTGGACAGTTGGAGGATGCCTGACGAGTAGAGAAGAAATGTACTGCTACCGATCTTTAAGAACTGGGGTGATGTGGAGAGTTGTCGTAATTACAGAAGAATAAAGTTGATGAGCCGTAGCATGAAACTATGAGTTATTCAAGCTAGGTTAAAGAGCAAGGGTGATGATCAGCGATCAGCAGTATGGCTTCGTTCCGAGAAAGAGCACTGCTGTTTGCTTTGACAGTGTTGATGCAGAAGCATAGAGAAAGTCAGGAGCTGCACCGTGTCTTTGTGGATCTTGTTTGCAGTGGTGATGGACAGGTTGATAAGGTCAGGCAGGAGTCTCTGTGGACTATGATGTTTGCAGATGACATTGTAAACTATAGGGAGAGTAGGGAGCAGGTGTAGGAGATCCCAGAGAGGTGGAGTTATGCTCTGGAGAGAAGATGAATTAAAATCAGTACAAACGAGATAGAATACACGTGTGAATGAGAGGTGGAAGGTGAACATGTGAGGAATAGAGGTAGTGAAGGTGGATGAGTTTATATACCTCTGGTTAGCCATCAAAAAGCAAGCAGTGCACAAGAGAGTGAAGAAGAGAGTGCTGGCAGGATGGAGTGGGTGGATACGAGTGTGAGGGGTGAAGGATAGTAGCAAGAGTGAAAGGCAAAGTTTACAAGATTGTTGTGAGATCTGTTCCAACGTATGTTTTGTAGATAGACTCCTCAAGCTCTGCCTCCTTAGTGCTACTAAGTTGAAGATGCTGATTTTTGGGGGGACTGAGCAGAATGGACAAGATTACAAATGTGAATATCAACGGGATAGCGCAGGTTGAGCAGTTTGGAGACAAAATTAGAGAAGCAAGGCTGAGATGGTTTGGACATATGCAGAGGAAGGACATTAGATATATGGAGCTGCCAGGCAGGAGGAAAAGAAAAAGGGCCTAGAGAAGATTCATGGACGTAGTGAAGGAGGATATGCAGAAGGTTGGTGTGATAGGAGGAGGATACTGGGGATAGGGTGAGATGGGGGCAGATATGGGAAGAAAAAAAAATAGTAAAAAAGTAAAAAAAAACAAAATAACAGTAACACAGAAACGCCAAGCTTAGATATCTTTATTTATTCTCTTTACAATAACTGAAACAAATCTTGGGAAAATGAATTCATATCACTGAGAAGGTCCACTAAAAACCGAAAGACAAAAATGTATCCCTGATAGCGGGGTCTCTGCTCAGACTGTACCCCATGTCCCTTCACCGAAGCCAGGAAAACAAAAAACAGCTCACATAGAAACTCACACTTCACAGCTGGCATCAGTTAAACCACATTCATTCACAAAGCTCCGACTGGGAGTACCAACACCCTTCATGCCCAATACCAACCGTCATACTGCCATTCCAGTAAGACTGGTTCTAGTAAGGCCAGTAGTTTACTGTCACTACTCGTATTCACCTACATTTTAATTCATTCATTCGTGGTTTAAACATCAAACAACTTGATATAAAAGCAAATATGAAACTACTGGCATTACACAAGTATGAAGAGTGTCAATCACCCTGCAGCACCAGTTTCTTCCCATTCGATATTTTATTTAATCACTTAGTGCATTGCTCAAGATTTCCTGAGAATAGTTGCAGCACAAAAAAAACAAAAAACAAACCAAAACCTAAGGCAACTTCATCCCAATATATATATACATGTATATATTATATTTGACAATATCTGTACTAATATACAGGAGGAAGCATGTGGGTTTTAAAGAAGTATTCTCTAGTTGAATCACAATTTTTTAAATGGTAGTAAGTGAGTGAATGGAAAAGATTTTAAAGGAAAATAAAAGAAAAAAAGCTTGAAGCTCCAAAATCTCTTAGTGCAAAACAAACTGGAAACAGAGAAAAGGTTTCACTACAAGGAAAAGAGCTGACAGTGCACACAAGGCCAGATCAGCGTGGCTGATACAGCGGGCTCTGAAAATGCAGATTTCAATGAAAGTGAAAATAAAAACAAACGCTGTCACTTCAAGCAATTGATGGTTGCATCACACCCCGTGAAGGTTCTGCTTCAGGTAAAGGGTGATAAAAAGCTTTTGGTCAAAAACGAATGAACTGAAAAGACAACGGCCCCCTTTAGGCCGATCTGTAAGAACTGCCATGCAACAACATGTGATACAGTACCATACATGTTGAGTTAACAACTGAAGAGCGTGCTGAAAAGTCCGTTTACGAGGGAGGGTTTCAACCCCTGATACTGCTGTTCCCTTCTCTCTGGAATGTGCCTGTGTTATGGAACCTGATGGGGTTAAATGTGCAAAGAATGCATTTGAGGATGAATGGCCAAAAAAAACAACAAAAAAACCCAAAACAAAGACACTGCCTGTAAAAAGGCTTTGAGGTGTATGGAGACCACAAGGAAAGATTTTTAGCATAATGCAGCTTGGATGAGGAGCGGATCAGATCTGTGTCCAACCCTCTATTTGGTCTTACAAAAGAGTTTGAGCGGAAGAACCTTAATAAATATCAATAAATAAATAAATAGAGAAAGGGCGTGGGGGCACGTCGTCTTCGATCAAAGAACCCGAGTGAGTGCATTGGAAGACTTTAGTCCACAGCTTCTCGGGAGTGGGGGGGAGAATTGTCTTTACCATTTATCAGCATCAACTCATTGACCCAGACTTTGTCTCTTTTTGGTCAGGCATTTAACACAGAGCTCTGCAGCTCTTAAACACTCAAATATAGAAGCAGGTTTCTTTCTCATGGCTATCAAAACAGTTGGGAAGATTCTTGCCTTCAAACCCAACATTGGCTACAGTTCACCTCTCTCATCTCCTCTTAAGAAAACCTAAAATCTTTGGTTTATGCACCAAATCAAAGCTCACTCAACAACTAACAACAACAAAAAAAAAAAGAAGGTAAGATTATTGCTTTCAATGCACAGAAAAAGTCTAATTACTTAGACTGCATTTCCACTGATAACCACCAGAGGACAGGGCACACAAACTCATTGTTGTGATCCAGCTGATATGACTCCTGAAGTGCACCTGAATCAACATATTTTGTAACTAAAATATACATCTTAAACTATCACTCCATGCCGCAGCCCTGGATTTTAGTTTGCATAGTAAAAAGCATCCCAGGAACCACACGCGCACACACACACACTGACACACACCAGCTTCCAAAAATAAAATCAAGACATAAGAAAGAGCTCCAACCTAAAGTAAATGAAATTAAAAACGGCAAACAAGAAATACATTTTAAAAGAAAAATTCAATCAAATGCCAACAACCAGAAGACAAACATTTAAAATATCGCAGAAAACCCGTTTTGCAATTTTTCTTTTATTATATTTTTTCATTTAATCTTTGTTTTCTTAAGCGCTCTCTATCGGTGAGCAGCAGGTAATTAGTCCAGCCACCTGAGTGATCTTATTATTATTATTTTTTTATTGTGGATGTTTTACCACACACGCATACACACACTTGATCAGTCAAACAGACGTTCTGTTTTCACTATTCCTCTTCTTCTGCCTCCTCGTCTCCCATTTCCTCTTCCATTTCCTCGGCCCACCGGTCGCGATGTGTAGCTGGCGAGCGGGTTCTTCCTGCATCTTCTCCCTCCGCCTCCCTGCCTGCTCGCATGTCCAGCCCTCGTAGGAAAAGCTCGGGGTAGCTGGCCAGCCTCTGAGACCCAAACTGGGCCAGAGCCTGAAGGGCGAGAGAGTGCTCCCTCTCGATGTCACCTGGAAATATTAGAGGACCGGCGCCGGAGCCACTTCCCCCTTCCAGCATTGTGCGGGGGATGAACGTAGAGGAGTGGGGCTGTAAAGACATAGCCTCCAGATGGTTGGACTGCTCCCTCCTGCCTCCGTCACCGATCTCATCCTCCACAAGCTCGGGCCCACGTCTGGGGCGACGCGTGCGTAACTCCAGGCAGCTGTGACCTTTGCGGTGACGCTGGAGGTGGTCCTCCCGGGCAAACGCCTTGTGGCAAAGCGGGCACTCGAAGGGCCGCGCCCCACTGTGGAGGGACAGGTGGTTTTTGAGGTCATAGGAATGCAGAAACCGAGCAGGGCAGTGGGGGCAGGGGTACGGGCGCTCGCCTGTGTGTTTCCTCATGTGGATCTTCAACTTATCATTGCTGATGAAAATAGAGCAGAAGACAAAATCATGAAGAGGTAGAAAGAGTTAAAAAAAGATGAAAAAACCAACAACAACCGAGCACATTCTGATTATCGTAGTAAGAAGTTTCTGTACCGGGTAAAGCGGACTCCACAAGCACTGCACTGGAAGGGTTTCTCTCCAGTGTGCGTCCTCATGTGTCGTGGCAGTTTTCCTGCTCCGTGGATGATCTTCTGGCAGACAGGACATTGCTGTGGGGTCTGAGACTTCCTCTTTCTCCCCCCTCCCACTACTAAGGGGGCTGCACCACGATCAGCTACAGAGGTAGGCATGGAGGTGCTTCCCATCAGCATACCATCTTCGCCCAAACCCTCAATCTCTTCATCCCCTGACAGCTTGTCATTTAGGGGCGGTATGGGAGGTGGGTGGGCTATACGAGGGCGGTCTTGTAGCCAATAAGGGAGCCCTCCGTTTAGTGTAGCCCCTCTGCCAGGTTCTCTAATCTCTTTAGGATCTCCGTTCTGGCCAGGCGTGAGGCGAAGCTCGTGGCGTTCGGGGCTAGGAGGCTGAGTAGAAGGCAGAGAGCGGAAGCTGTCGGATGCAGGTGAAGGATGCGAGATGGGAGAAGCAGGCGGCGGGTTCAAAGGTGAGGAGTTGATGTTGTGATATGGCCCAATTTTTTTCACCTTTTTTCTGTCTGTTTTTCTTCTGGAGGCCTTCTCTATTACCCTCTCTCCCCCTACCATTCTATCAGTAGCTGTGTGCTGAACTCTCTGCTCCTCTGCTGCCTCCCCCTCGGCCTCTGCCGTCTCCCCCAGGATGTCTCTGCAGGCGTCAGCCACACACTGGATGCCCAGAAGCTGAGCCCCTCGCAGCACATCTCTCATCCCAGAGCTGGGGATCGTCAGAGTGGCAGTGTAGGCGAACTCCAGCAGGGCGTCCAAGGCGTCTGGTGCCACACAATCCAGCTGGCAAACGCTGAAACCTCCTCCGCCCTCGCCGCCCGCTTCTTCTGTACCAAACAGTCGGCGGAAGTACAGACTGACGGCAGCCATGACCGAGCGGTGCGTCGGGTAGCGTGCCCCGCGGGAAGTCAGGGTGAGGTCACACAGGAGCCCTGTCCTCCTCTGGTCATTGAGGTGGGACAACAGTTCATTGCTGTGCTCCGGGAAGGGAATCCCAATCAGCCCGTCCTCTCCTGGAGACATTGCCACCTACATGAAAGAAAGGTAATTCAATTTATGTGCAGAAGCAGAGGGGTGAGCAAATTACAGGCTCATTTTTTTAAAGAAAGACAGGTTACTGCTGTGTAGTTTCTAAAAATAAGAGACCATCCTTCACAGAGTCATACTTAAATCTCCCAAAAATAAATCTCGAAGTGTCACTGAGGCTAGGATTCCCCTTTCACCTGACGTACAGTTTAAACGGGGATCAACAACAACAACAACAACAACTCTGCCTCATGATCCTCCTCGCCTCACTCTCCCTGTGCTTTTGATCCAGGTTACTAAATCAGGAGGTGGTGATTTTTGGTGGATGTCGAGAGGTCTGGGCATTTGAGAAAAAGTTCAAATGAAGGCAACTGAATGAGAGCTAAATGAAATACAAAAATCAAGAGGAAGCAGAAAAATAAAATCATGTGTGACACGGTGGAAATATAAAACAAAAACGACAGTGAAGATGAGGAAAGGACACAAGGTTATGTAATGTGCTGTAGGCGTCGTAACGAGAGGGCAGTAGGTTAATTCGTGTGAAACCCTTATAACATTAGCTGATTGAAATAAAATACCAGGTAGAGAGGGGCTGATGGAAGAGAGAGAGAAGGAAAAAACCCAAGCAAGGGAGGAAGTGACAGGCTAGAGTGGGTGAAAGGGGGAGTACCAGTGAAAGAATGAGGAAGGGAAAAAAAAAAAACAAAAAAAAAAAAACAGTAAGAGAATTATAAGCTTTAATAAAGACGAAAATAATCTGACGTCAAATACAAATTTTTAGAGTTGCAACAGGTCCATCGGTGACTCTCATAACGCGGTCTTTGTATTTTGTCTTTTAAAAGTGGCGTGAGGATATGTTAGAAACCAGTTTTTCGACAAGAAGTATGAGCGGTGGGTTGAACGTAAAATCCCGTAATGAACGTCAAGCAAGGACAATGACTTTCTTTATTTCCCTTTGTGAGATGTGACAGTAATAAGACCCAACAACTCCCTTCTTTGGATCCCTAAGCTCGCACCTCACCCTGTCCACACTGTACCTGGTCGACAATATCTCTTCACACACCTGAGCAGACCAGATTTTCCACAAACAACTCACGCTCCAGATTCCCCCTCCCTGCCCTTCGTCTCCCTCCCATAGCAACTGGCAGCCCCCTGGCCATCCAATAACAGTGTTCACACAGTGCCCAGAGGGCTCTGCTCAACAACAGTACATCCACCTGACTAACCTGCTCCAAAACACACCCTATTAAACACACACGTGCATGCACAAGAGCACACAGGCACACACACACACACACACAGTACACATGAGCACTTGCACACATAGCGTGCCAATCTGTGGCTCCCCCCACCCACCATTGTTAGATTTAACCAGTTATGTGATGATCTTAACGACAGGCTATTTAAGTCACGCAGAAATGCACCCCACCCATTCAACAACGAGAAAATAAAATAAAAGTACAGGCAATTAATGAAATGCCTATCAAGAACCTGCCGGTACCTTTCTGCAAACTTTGTGGTCCTTTTGATTTCTCAAACCGTCTCTTTCTCGTGCGAAGGTGAGAGGACGAACCCACCCAGAGGTCGTAAATGTTAGTCCTACCTTCCCTTTCTTTATGGGCATGGGGACCGTCAGCTGGAGACGAGGCAGCGTCTGTCTCACGGCTTCCATCTTTTCGTTCTTCGCAAGTCTTCTCCTTCACTTTCCTCCTCGCTCTGTCTTTCTCTTTCAAAACCACTCTTTTTTTTCCTATTTCCTCCTTCCTTCAGATGTGCAGACAACTTAAAAGGTCTGATCTCTTTGTCAGAAGTCGGGGTTAAGCGTTCATCCTTGGGGATGTCTACCTCGTTCGCACATTCTGTCACTCACTCTCCTTCCTGTCGTACCAAAAGAGGGTGCAGGGTGACGAAGACACATTGAGAGATACCCCTCCCCCCCCAAAGTCGCCTACGCGCCCCCTCTCTCCAAAACCCAACGGCCCATTTTCCGAACACTTTCCGATAAACATAATCTTCCTGCCGTCCCCTCCCCTGTTCACAAGTACGAGGCCAACAGGTACGTGGATCGCAACGCGGCTAAGGTTATGGCATCGCTGCGGTTGCTGTGCATTAATACCCATCCGGCTTCAGACCATGCACATTAGTACAACTACTTTCGCAGGAAGGAAATAAGCACACGCAACCAAAACCATGTGAAATGTAAAAAAATAGAAGAAAAAAGTATTTTTTGGTAAAATCAAAGAACGCAAAAAAAAACGTGTAAGAACCAAAATCATATTGGCATTGTGAGTCATATTAAAACAGTGAGGTAGGTGCAATATGAGAGTTAAACCATATCACATTGCACCACTGAGACAAACTGGTGCAAAGTGCTCTTCCTTTGAAACTTAGGCGTGTTGAACGTCACTGGGTACTTGTCAGAAAATACCACCAAAGATTCTGTTACAAATATTTACTAATATTTCTGAAGCCAACGCACTTGTACAAAGAATTATCTCGCTGAACTTGAGGCATCAAGGACGACATGTAGGGCTAACTGCTGATATAGAAGAGTGAAGACGTTCAGACGGCCTTCTCAATTTTGTTTTTTGTTTATTTGGACACCTAACTTTTTCTTTTAAAATTCACATTTCTCAGACTTGGAATATCAGACATTTTCAGATTATTACAAATGAGGGTTAGCCGCTTTTCCTCATCTTAGATTCCTGCAAACTGAATAAGTTTGACTTTTAGAGCATGTGCTGGACAAAGAAGGATAAAAATGTCCCTTTTGCAACATCCATTTTTCACAGTTTCCTGAAATTTTACGGACAATTCTGAATTTGTAAAATAACATTTAAAAAAAAAAAAAAAAACGTTTTAGGCCATCATAGAACAGATAATGAAGAGGAAAAAAAGTGGAAACTAAGCAGATAGGATACTGGAGCAGAAAATTGTGTTCAAACAGCTCCATCACTGGTAATCACGCCATTAAAATCAGATTCTTTATTTAAAAAAAAAAAAAAAAAAAAACACAGAGCACACAGTGTAATATTTGGAAATGCTTCTCAGCAAGCAAAAAGTCACTCAAAAAACAGAAATTGAAGCCCTGCAGAAAAGCGAGAAACAAAGGGGTTTTGGTAGGAGCAAACAACGGTGCACATTAAATTTCCGGCACAGGGGAGAGAGAAAGAGAGAGAGAGACAGAGAGAGAAAAAAAAAAAAAAAAAAAAAGAGCATCATGGGAGGTTGGTGGTTCAAGCTTGTTATTTTAGGCATATTCCTCAGAACACAGACGTATTCGGAAAATAATAAGATTGCATAGAAGTTTCAACGATTCCCATCAATTTTCTGTCTGCCTGTGAGTCACTTAATACTGACACATTATGACATGCACAGCCACAAACTACACACTCTTTGTGTCTCCCCCCCTTCTTGTTCCTTGTGACTTTGTTTCTGGTTGTTTTCGTCGCTTACGAAGGACATGTCTGCATAAGTTGCTGAATCTTGCAACACATTGTAACTAATGTTAAACCAGCCCACAGGCTGATACCACAAACGCATATTGTCATGCACTTGAAAGCTTCCAAGCAAGTGCTCAGCTATTAGCCTAACTCTTAATAACTGTCACTCTTAGTTTATTCATGTTAAACAGGACTTGTTACCTTAAAAGTCAAATAAGTGATAGGACTGTTTGCCTTTAGGCGTGTCTTTGAACGTCACTCTTACTCTCGCCAAAACACACAAATAAAGTGAGCATGCAAAGTAGATAAAAGTCAAGTTTTTTAACCCATGGAATTTTGGATTGTGTTGATTTTCTGTACATTTAATGCGACAGATGTTATCTTTCCAACAATTGTATCTCATCTCTTTCTTAGTTTTTTTTGTTCTCACCTCCTACTCTTTGTCGACGGTGGAGGAATGTACCACCTCTGCAACTTGACGGTTTCCTCATCCCTTGCTTTCATTATGTGCACACTCTTCCTCTCTTTTAACAACAAAGATCTATTTGTTTATTTAAATATACAGATCACAACTTCAAATCATTTTTTGGATCTCCATCTAACTGCAAGGCCACTGGTCAAAAAACCTGCAGGTTATACGAAATGTATTTTTTTTTAAAAAGAAGAAGAAAGAAATCAAAGAAATGTGGAGGATCTGCCGTGGATTTGCTTTTACTGAAGAGGAAATGGAAACTTAAATCCACAGTTACTGTCCACCAGCTCAACAGAAAGAGAGAGCAGTTTGTGTGGAGGCCAGGAAAACGACAGCTGCAGGATTGACCAAACCTGCTCACAAAGATTTACTCTTCAGCATAAAAGCAGCTTATACTATCCATCGACTATATGCTGAAATCCCACTGCACACACAGAGAGCGTGTGGTAACTGGAACTAGAACTGTTGGTATTATTTTTATGGCTCCTATTTTCCGTTAAAGGCTGTAAGTTTTCCCAGTCCACCTCAATTATATCAGGCTCCAGCACTAAGGGGGAAAATATGACTTTATACTAGTCACAGAAAACTGTGGCTGAGAGAGGGAGAAGGAGAAAAGCTTTTATGAATTCTGATGTCAGATGTTTTCCAGAGTGGCCTGCTCGTGTGTGTGTGTGTGTCCGTCCATGTTGGTTAATATGAGCACTTGTGGTGTTGTGATGGCTTTCTCAGTACTCGCGCTAGCAGACGGACAAGTTTATGGATCGATTTTAGAGTTTTACAAAGTCGTTAGGTAAATCTAAATTGGAAGAAGGCTTAAGAAAAATTGTGCAACAGTTTTGAACGTGGCTATGTGCAAAACGTTTGTGCTGTTCAGTGACTCGACGGGAGCACACAGATGCGTTTCAGCGGCTCTGAATAAATTATTATAAAATGTCCTCGTTACAGACGGAGTTTCTGTATGAAATGAAATTCCTCCTACAGAGACACACAGTGACTAAGAAACAAACACGTGTACAAGTGTTTTCATTCATATAAAACCCCGTATTTAGCGCAAAGTTAATCCAAACCACAACAAAACAAATCATGATGCTAAACAACCTCTGCCACAAAAACAACAAAACAACAACAAAGCAGCCAAACACATGAAAAATAAGATTCAAATTCATACCGTTTCTCCTCCACACACCTCGTCCGGCTCACACCAAGTCTCTCCTCTGTTTGACAGACTGATTTAAAGGGTTTAGAAAGATTTCAACCTTTTTTTTTTCTTTACACCTTACTTTTTTGGGGGTAATGACTTGAATGTGGTACTGGTACACCTTCGCTGAGAAAGAGTAGGGGGAGGAGGAAACGTGGGGGGGATGAGAAGAGATGAGAGTATACACACATAATGTCTGCCAAACCAGAACCGCTGCTTTCAGCCAGGCTAAGCGCTCTCAAAGGCATTACAGGGGCGCAAAACCATTTGGAGTGACAACTGTGTCTAAAACGGCATAAAAAGCAAAACTAAACGAACACGGGCAGGTCTTCTAGTAAAGCAGCTCGTCCCTGCTGGGAGATAAAACACAAACTCCACCTGCTGTGTGTCCCAGCAGTTCCCTCCGGACTGAACATTTGCATCCCACCAGGAGATATAAAAACAGACGCAGCGAGGGGGGTGAATTTGAATCGCCATTTGAATTTGTCAAAGACAAGACTTGAGACACCATCATGATAATTACAACGATTGCAACCTGCAATAACTGAAGAGGAATTTAGAAAAAAAAAAAAAAAGAGAGAAAGAAAAAAGAGAAGTCCTCTGAGTTGATGTTACTCAGCAAAGTTTGTTCTTTTTTTATTTAAGAGTGCCCCTGCAACCATGCCCTCCTCTGTCCTTACTGTAACTGGGGCGTTATGATGTGTGTGTGTGTGTGTGTGTGTGTGTGTGTGTGTGTGTGTGTGTGTGTGTGTGTGTGTGTGTGTGTGTGTGTGTGTGTGTGTGTGTATAAAGTGTGACGCATGCGCACGCTGTGGTCTTAGTTCCAAGAACACATTACATTATTCATTTGGTTGGCAGAGCGAAGGCCCTTATCCCCTCGCCCTCCCACACCACAACACTCCACTGCGAGCTACAACAGCAGCCGGTTTGCATGCCAGACCTGAACGCCGGTGTGAATCTGCTGGAGGATTATCAGCTTATCAGCACATGGGGCAAGACATTTGGGTGCACATATACATTGTGTAATATCCACCAGCTTCTAACCTGACATCTATGGGAATAAAAGGCTTTTATGTTTCCCTTTACCACATGAGAGTTATGCATCCAAAGGCTCTATACTGAAAACCTTTAACGAATGACATTACAGTGTGCAAGGGACAAAATGGTTGGCTTTTGAGCAATAACTGCTAGAAAGTCATGGTTTTATTTTGTTGTAACTTAGGAAACAGGATTCATGCTAGCTATTCTATTTGTATAGTTTAATGTAATTTTGTGGAAGCATCTATTTGACATCTGGAGGAGAAGGAAATGAGGGGATGCCGCTAAGACTTTCAAACATTTTTTAAATGTGTAATAAAACTATAAAAGTGAACAAAGTGTAGTAAGATTTAAGGAACACAGAACATTGGAAGATACGATTTAGTTATGATTAGTTTAAAGATTGGTTTAAACTACTTTAAGTTGAACTTTACATGTTTTTCATTCTGAATCATTTTCTAAAGCAGTTTCAATTTATTTCTGTAAAAAACAAAAACAACAACAAAAAGATTTTTGTGCTTATTTTCTTTGCCCAAAATCAGCCTTAAGTCAAATTCTTCTGTTTGTTTGCCCCAGTTAAAGAAGGAGACGGAAAGGAGAAATCAATCTGAGGTTGGAAGGAAAACGGTCTGAGATTTGAGAAGAGGCAACAAAAGTTAAAAAAGGAACATGAGGGAGGTATGTTTTCTAAAAACACACATGTTCTTAGAAATCAAACAAGTGTAAGGAGGGTATGGGGGAGGAGAAACACATGAGAGCGAGTGAGTGAGTGAATGGGGAGTGGGTGTTGAGATACTCTGAAAGATAAAGCAGAGAGGAGGTTAAGACAGGAAAATCTAGTCCCAGCCTCGAACAATCTGTGTTAGCGAAGAGACATGAAACAAGAGTCGAGAGAGTTAAGTTACAAGGGGTGGAGGGGAGGAAGGTGGAGGGGAGGAAGGTGGAGGGGGAGGAGGGGGGGGGAGACAGAAAAAGAGAAGGGAGAGGAGCCATGACATGAAGACTGGGAGGTAAACAGAGCGATAGAGCAAGAGGTGAACACATGCACGCAGCCACAGGAAGTCGCCGAGTCCTTGCAGGTGTATGCGTTTGCGTGTGTGTGCAGATGTCTGAGGGTAGCAGCCACCTCTATCATTAGCATCACCAAAAGGGAGTTTCACCCTAAGATGGAGAAAATGCACAGATGTGTGAGAGAGAAAGTAGGCATGCTGACAGAGTGGTTTCACACTCTGCTCTCCCCCTCTTTTAGCTCCTTATCTGGTCAGCAGTTTCTAGCCCCAGAACTCCACAGCTGTGCGTGTACGCTGAAACATCAAGGTGTGTGTGGGCGAATTAAATGCCGCACCCTGCATCAATTAATAGGCAAAAGCAGGAAATGTTATCTTATTGAGTGTGTGTGTGATTTCTTATATCTGATTAGTCGAATTGAGCTGATGAAGTTGAGGAATGTTTCCACTGAGAGAACGACGACATGCGATTGCATGTGAAAACAAGAAAAAAAAACAAAAAAAACAAAAAAACTAAACGTCAGACATACAGAAATGTATCAGTTAGCAGGAGTGTTAAAACATGCCAATCAGGTAGAGCAAATGAACTGTGTAGGCGTACTGCACCCGGTGCAGTAACTGTGGTCAGAAATCAACCCGACATCTTCACAGTTAGTTTTAGATGAGAAATCACATGAAGAGTTTAACAAAAAAAAAGTGTGTATATATATATATATATATATATATATATATATATATGTTGTGTTAATTTTTTACATTACCTGAGAGAATATTTAAATTAGGTACAGTAGAAGAGTTCATTAGCAACTAGGAAGTCACTTTTCAGTCATACTTTCAATCGACGCTAGTGCGATACTGCAACGTAATCGGGGCTAAAAAAACAACCTGCATTATAAAATAAATATGTTTTATTTGCAAATAGATTAAAGTCCCCCAGCTGCGTAAATTTTAAACTAAAAAAAAGAAAAAGTGGCAAAAATTTGAATCCAGAAACAATACAATAAAATATTTAAATACACTTTTTTTAACACATATGCAATATACTACAATGATACACACACATATTTAAAATACATCTATAATCATTTTCCTAATTTTTTTATGTTCTGTACACACAGGTGTATAAGAGGATGTCTGTCAACAGGTTTATAATATAAGAACTTACAATGTAAATCAGTTTCAATAACTGGTCATGGCTTTGAAACGCAAGTACATATACAATATATGTACTGTGAAAATTATAGAAATAACATGCTTGTACATGTGTTGTAATATATCGTGATAATAAGAAGAGTAATTTAAAAAAGTAGTATTTTTAGAGTTAGACATTCGCTCTGTGTTGTATTTTTTAGGGTAATTAATTGGCCAGAAAAAAAGAAAAAGAAAAGACAAAAAACAATTCACAGTTTTGTAGCGGTACAATAAAAATATCGTTATGAGTTCTTTTAGATGTTAAATCACACATTTAACATCTAAATTCCCGTCAGTCTCCCTGCACGTTATACTCGACATCTCCAGTTCTCTCCTCGAGCTAAATGAAAACTAACTTGTCCTGCTCGATACTCCTCATGGAGCCGCTTATAATATAATGTCCGACTGAAGCTTTCAGCCTTGCCGTGCAGGATATAAAATTATATTCATAAGATTGCTGGGGAGGTTTAACCATGTGATCAACCCAATGCAGTCAAACACGACCCCATCACCACCTGTGCTGCAGAAATTACTGTAGACCTGAGCCAAAAAATTTTTTTAAAAACATTTTTAAAATAAATTTTGGTGTGTGTTCCTGTGGGTGCTCGAGAATGTAGTAACAGCAGTGGTAGGTGGAGCAGGTGAGGTGGTTTTGGAGATGGCAATCAGTAGATGGGGCAAAAAGTTACGTGAAAGTATTCAGCAACATATTCTTGCGGTACTTTTAAGTGAAATGCTGCTCTCCCTCTCTTTTAAGGGGGGTTCTTGAATCGACTGAAAAACCTAGATTAGCACTCAATATTGTTACAGGCATGTGTGTAATTGTGGGTCCATTACATTAAAGTTGTCAAAACAGTGGGAGGGTCTTAACAGCTTCTGTTGTCCTGCACAAATGAACTCCCACTTCAGAGGAAGATGTTGCAAAAGGGCTGAACACACACACACACACACACACACACACATCCTCACAGAGAGAAATGTTGCAAAAACTAACTGATCCTGATCAATTTCCTCTTCCTGTGCTCTATAAAAAAAATGGTCGACCACTAGAACAGATGGAGAGATAAATGAAAGACAAACACACGAGAAATGATCGAGAAACGGCTCAGGGGAAGATTAGACTAAAAAAATGTGTAAAAACAAAACAAAACAGGTGAACGCTGCCAGACTGGTAGAAATGAAAAGAAAGAAAGACGACCAGAGGATATGACCAAACAATGTGTCACTTTCCTGACAAATTGGCTCAACTGTATGGGAAGAGGAGGAGGCCGCTTGTATTTACTGTAACTACAATCCCTGAAATATTATCAGAACTTCAGCCCAGCATCAGGGAGGGCTTTACTGTTTAGCTGACTGGTGTACAACTGCAACACCCACTGCTGTGGTATCAGAAACCAGGCAAGAAGAAGAAGAAGAAAAAAAAGAGAGAAAACGAGAACTTTAACTGCTGATCAAATGATCAGTTAGTGAAGCCAATGCAGCCTGAATGATGGACGAACATCTCAGCAAAACTTTGTGGTCCACAAATACTTCTATTTTAAATCGCATTTAAAGTAAAAACAATGCAATTCACATTTTAAAACAAAAACTACAAAAACTAAAGTGATTAGATTTTTTCCAGAAGGGATGATGATGTGCAGCCTTTTGGAATGAACGCCTCCATTTGCAGCTGGAGTTCCCCTCTGAGCAGCGCACATGAAAGGGGTCAGTTTCAGCTGCAATGACTCCCTTTGCCTGCACATGTTTGGGTGTTTATTCTCACTTTCCCTGAAGTGTTGTCTCATTGTACCTATTTATGATAACCGCCCGCTCAATGTGTACAGAAACAATTGCACTGTTACTAGAAGAGCTGAATCACGATCACTCCTTCAGTCTGTAGCTTTTGTTTTTTTCCCTCAGGCCCCCCCTTTTCTCTTTAACTCGTTACAAGAAGAAGAAGAAGAAGAGTCATGGCCACCTGCTCCTTGGTTAACACTAGGGTGGCGTGGGCTGTGAAGCTGGTGGTCGAGAGCAAGGGAGGGCTGTCAAATGCTACAGAAACTCATGACTGAAAAGAGGAAATGGCAGATACATAACTTCCTCTATTGACACAGATCGAGTGGGGGCAAGACTCAACTGTAGTCGCTGCAGACTGGATTACGGACACCATGCAGTCACCCCTGTGTCATTACAGCTTTAAAGTGGAGAAACAACCGCCATATATGGTGAAAATGCGCAACTTGTCTAAAACCATGTATGTTTAAATAGAGGAAACGTCCGGGTACAGATCTGATTAGCGCAGTTACAGTATTGGATTTATTTAATGATATATTGACAATAAAGAGCTGGATGAAGACATTGTCATCTTTCTCACACACACACACACACACACACACACACACACACACACACACACACACACACACACAAGTCAGAGTGCAGGGCACTACTGAAGGTGTCGGAGTGATGCTGGATGAGAACAAAGGAGACACAAGAAAGAGGGTGAGACACCTTCAGATATCTGGGGCTAAAAAAGAAACCTCGACTTCTTTCAACTCCATCCTCCATCCCCCGTTCTCTCTCTCTCTCCCCCCCCACCTTCCTCCCACTCAGTCGGTTCATATGAAACTGAAAGACCCATGTCTGAATAGGGGGAATTTATATGGGCTCACATGCCCTAATTAAAGCATTTCCCAGAACTGTGTGCATGCATGTATCAGAGTGTGTGCATGTGTGTGTGTGTAGGTCTGTGACTCTCTTCCTCGCCTGACAGACCACTCAATGTCACTTCCCTTTATACCCACCCTTTCACGGACACATGGTAGTCACCAGTCATACTCTAGCAAAGCAGTGGTCACATGAATTGTCACACCAACTTGCCCACCACACACACACACACACACACACACACACACACACACACACACACACACACACACACACACACACACAGTCACACGATAAAGTCATAAACAAATTCAAACCTAATTAAAATTAACCTTCAGTCCAGATAACTTTACATAACATATAGGCATTTTCATGCTCCAGCTTCCTTCAAAGAGGAGTGTTCTCTTTATAGCTAAACATATAACATGTAAACAATACATCATGCATTTTATTAATATACATTTTACTTCCTATGACAGTTAAGAGGAAGGGAAAGTTGACAGAACTGCAGCTGTTTTAAAGGTAAAATTCAGTGGGATTTAAACACCAGCGTTATCTGGATTACGTTGAAACACAGGTAAATATGCACCGAGCGTGGCTGGAACTGCACTTCATACAGCACAAATGTTGGTAGGTTTGTGGCATCTTGCTGACATTGACAGGAAACTCTAACATCTTCATTTAAATAATAATCAGCATCAGTAATCCGGTCATGAGATCTTTATTCTAGAGCTCAGCTTTCTCAGTAGGTGGATCTGACCTTATGCTGTCAGAAGGCATATCAAAAATATCCATTCATTACATGGTTTGTTTGCTAATCTCAATTTCACGATCGCAACTGGAATAATCATTTAGCTTTAGAAAAAAAAAAAAAAAAAAGAATGAATGAGATTCATGTCTCTCGTTCCATTTTAATTGCATGTTTTTAAATTAGCCAGCATATTGTTGCCTGAAGCTGAAGGAGCCGCTAATCCTCGAAGACTGCGTCCTCCGCTATGTGATTATGTCTAACATTACTGTTATGATGTCCTTAAAGCTCCTTTGTGCTTATTTCCCAACAACAAAAACTTATAAATATCATCAGCCTGGTTTAAAAACATGAGGGTTTATTTTTGGCATTATTCCTGAGCCATCTTTAAAAGCCAGTAGAGCATCTGCAGCCGACAAACCACAGTGGAGTTAACTTCCAGGTTGCCTATAAAATATTTAACTGTTTGACCACTTTATTCAGCTCATATTTATTCCAAGGACACGGATGCTTTCACGATGCTGCTCCCAGCCCACCAAGACCAGTGTTTCCAGAGGATACCCCTCACACACACACACACACACGTTTGATTTAGTAAAGCTCATATGTTTGGCTGATATCGCACAAATTAGTCATGTATGTATTACTCAGCGTGGTAAATGAGTGCAAATGGAGCTCTGAATAAGCGGCACCGATAATATGACATTTTGGTGGAGATTAAATAGCAAAATACATTTTAAATAAATATATATTTATTAAATAATTCTGTGTAATAGCATATAATTTGTTCAGAATTACATTATTACTTTTTAGCAAGCTACAGGATAAGAAACACTGCTAAACCGTGTCGATTTAATGTCGCTGTCTAATTCATCTATGAGCTTGCAGGGGAGCTAATTAATATAACTACCACATGCCATCAAGATGGTTTTTTTTTTTAAAAGTCTAGCAGGGTGACACCGTGTAGTCACAACTTTTGAATAACATTAGGAGAGACGTGCATCCTGAAGTTACAGGAAAATCAGTTCCTGAGGTGACCTTATAGGCACTGACGCAAGCTCCTTTCACACTCTTCACACAATTGCATTTGTGACTCAACACCACACACACAACTTTTATGTCCTGCAAGTGTTATCTCCACTTGTACTGTTCATTTCCGTCTACTCCTTGACGCACAATTTCTTCTCCATTGCTGAGGGCGGCCATTCGAAACAGGTGTTAAGACCTTGGCTTTCAAATATGCTTGGATGACACAACAACATTTCAAGATAATCGTTTTCCCATTACACGGTAACGCACGGCTGCCTGACAGCTTAAGTGTCGGGAAGACGGAGCGAGTGAGTGATATGCAGACAAAAGCCTCAGTTTTGCTCGTCTGCCGTCGCTCTGCAGCCGACAGCTGCTGCTGGACTTTCCGTACCCTGCTTGAGTAGGTTATGTGCCACATGCCAGTCAACAGTATTTTTCACACCTATTGGTAATTGCTTCAATTGCTCACCTTAAAGCTGAGATTAGGATAATTCTGTACCTGCCCACTTTGTGCTGCTACTGATTATTTCACCCGCCTGAAATCTATTGACATTTTGTGGTCTCCAGTTGCCACATAAGTGCTAGTCTCTTCTTGAGTGTACACGTGTTTACAGTGTAAGTCATATTATAAAAAGGTGCGAGATTCCTACCTCCAGTCCATAAACCCAGGAGAAGATGGGTTCTTGCTTTCTGTTCTTTCTCCTTTGCACGACCCCTTACTCTTTGGTTTTTTGCTCAGAGGTTTGCAGATGTCATACACCTGAAAAAGAAAAAGATTTTAATGCTTGAATTATCAAATTGAAAGATGCAGTAAAAAAAGAAAAAAGAAAGAAAACACACAAACCAGCTGTCCTCTCTCTCTGCTATACACCCCTTCCTCCAAACGAACAGTTGTTATGGACTAGAAAAATGAGTGTACAGTGATTGTTGGCTTCACACACAATTTTAACTTCTTCTTTAAACCAAAGCGGTGTCTAAGTTTCACTTTTTTTAATACTGCTCTGTGCTACTCTTTTGATCTGGTTTATAAAATACCTGTGACTGGTTTCCTGTCATAGTTTAGATTGTCTAAAGCCTGAAAACGAAGTCCCGAGGAGGTGCAGGAGTGTAGCACTCTCTCTCAGAGCACTTGAATTACAGTGTGAGAGAGGCTGTTATTGATTTTTGCCCAATAATGTCAAAGAACACAATGCCTGGAGCTTTAATTTGATTGTTACCTTTAACTAAAGGGTGCACGAACAAAGAGAGGAGATGTGATCAACTGATAAAGAAAAACACAAGGTGCTGACTAACTAAACGACGCCCGTTTCGTTTTTGTTTTGTCAGATATGTTGGGTTAGCTATGCTGCATATGGATAAGCGCGCACACGCACACACACTTGCACACCCACAAGTTATCATATGATGCACCAGATGTAATTTGGAGTGGAGTGGGGAGTTCTTGTAGAAGAACAGAAAAAGAAAAATACACCGACAGAAACCAACTGCTTCCTACTTTGACTTCTTCGGAAAAGAAGTTCTCCAACTGTAAGTAGGGTTGGGAAAGCCCACACACAAATACACACCCCTACACACACACACACACCTTTTAGATGAACATGATTAGCAACATACCATGTACAAGTAATGAGGGCTTCTTTTTTTTAATGTCCCCAGCTCTCTAACTGAAGGACAGTAAGTATTCATGTTTCTGCAAATTAAGACTAAACATAATGATGAAATATCCAAGGCTACAAAAAGCAGGCATGCAGACAGCAGGCCAAGATGGAGGTCATGTTAGGACACCAGGAACAAGGGTGGTGGTGGTAAAACACAGATGTCTAATTATGTTGCAGACAAAGTTAGGGCAAACAGAGCTGGCTTTAAGAAATTATTTCAAAACCCTGATGGCTCTTCCATGTGTGGTGCCAACCCAGTGTAAGTGTTAGAAATGCCCCATCACATGATGATGGTAACCGGCTCACAGAGAACGCACGCACGCACGCGCGCACACACGCACACACACACTAAAAGAAAACAGAAAGTACAAAGGCTGTTTTATGGTCTCCTTCTTGTCTTTTTGCTACCTTCCTTCCCTGGTTTCACAGCCACCCACTCTCACCCCTCAGAGACACAGAGGTGAGACAGAAGGAAGAAAATAAAGAAGCCTTCAGTAACACCTGAGCCTGGGAGCTTCACGGGGCTTTAACTGCCTGCAAGGGCGCCTAAAGATTTAACCAACCAAGCTGCTCACAGCACAGGGAAACCAAACCCAAGCCAGTTGAGCTTGTTAGGCCGGTCTGTCAGAGGGGCAAGTCAGCAACACGGTTACCTCTTCAACGACACACACACACACACATACAGAAGCCCACTGATATAACAACCCTCCCCACCCATGATGCAGGCTGAAGCCTTAACCTAACATTACAGCCTTTGTAACACAGGATTGTGACAGGATTAAAATAAAACACTGGGTGCGCCGTAGGGATGATGATGATGATGATGATGATAATGATGATTAACAGACCACTGAGGGTGGCTCGTTTAGGCGCAAGAGACTAAATCCAGCAGATCCACTGCACCGCGTGCCCGTGAGTGGCGCAGGGAGGCAGGTGATGTGCGTGAGAACAGGTTATAGGTTTTGGATGTCAGCCGGTGTTCTCGGCTATAATTAGCAGCCCAGTCTCCAGAAATGTACCCGCCGACCCTGCTCCGTGTCGCTCACCTGGCCGCCGCCGCGCGCAGACGCACGTAACAAACAGCGGCTGCAGCACCTGCTTCGCCCACCACAAAAACAGAAGAACTGTGAGAGCATGTGTGGCTCTGTGCGCTTCTAAAAGTAAACCGAAACGCTTTTAATAAATGTCGACGGGAGTTACTGAGTAGCCGTGACGTGTTCAGTCCTCCCGTGACCCCGATCAGAAACCGGGAAGGAGGGAGGAGGGACGAAAGCGCCCGAGGCAAGCCGATGCTGTCACGGCAGAAAAAACAAAACAAACCATGCCCCCTAAAAACAACATTTACTTTACAGGATTGCTCTAGTTTGCTGACATTTCGAGGGCAGACAGGTGAATAGTTACCTGAGTGCCGGTGTGTCACCTGTCCTGGCTCGTCGCCTCCCACCTGACCGGCCTCCACACTTCCTGGATTACTTCGTCCCACCCTGCCGACTTCTTCTACTTCGTATATTTCTTTTTTTATGCTCCCAGCTCTCGCCTCTTCTTCGCCAGGAGGCGGGGGGTTCACCGCTCCTGTCGTCCTCAGCTCGACACCTGCGAGGTTTTCTTACTCGCCAAATTGTGCGTCGGCGTTTTTTCCCCCTCCCTCGCAGCTCCCTTCTCCTCTTCTCTCTGCAGACCGCCGGCTTTCTGGGCTGCTCTGTCCCCCTGTCTTCTGCCTGCGCTGGCCCACTCCGACTCCCAGCTCCTCCTTTCTGAGAACCAGGAAGCGGCTTGCCCTACTTACACCCAGTCGCGGATTGGCTCTGGCAGGGCTGGAGAGGAGACCGCCGGGGTGGGCAGGGCACAGGGGGAGGGAGAGAAAGGACAAGAGAGGGGTCCGGCTCTGGCGCGATAGGCCAGCAGCGGTGTCTGTCGAGCTGTCAGCGGCGGAGGGAGGAGAAAGGTGGGCAGGATTGGAGACCCCGCTCCTCCCCCTCTCTCCTCTGGGCATCACCGCGCAAAGGTGAGCAGAGCAAAGTGGGCGCTGAAAGCGGATTGAAGGATATCTGCCCATTTGCGCAGGTTACTTGTCACAGGCACGGGTATTTTGAGTCGAAACATCGCCCCCTTCGCCCTCCTCGTGACTCAGCAATATTCCCGAGAAGTCAAGTAGAGGTGACCAAGGGGATGGAGCAGTGGAAGTCAGCCAAGAGAAAGGGTACCAACTCCAATTAAAGGCAAGGGCAGATGCTGATCGATGATTCAAGTTAAACGGAAACGAATATGATAAATGAAACTCGTATAGAGGATGTGTCACATCCAATGTGGTGTCTACAAAGGGCAACTGTTAAAGGGACTTTTTTAAAAATGACTTTTGGTGAATCGGTGAATCAGTTAAGAGAGAGGAGAAAAAAGGAAGTATACGCTATAATCTGCTAAAGTGCAAAACACAGCAACTCATTTATGATTTTTTTTTTCCAGAGAAAGAGCAGTGGGGTATATTTTTTTCTTTGTGTGTGTGTATGTGTGTGTTTGTGTGTGTGACACAGCCACAGACGCTAAAGAGCAGCCTCATTTCCCTACTGAACTTTCAAGACTTACGTATAAACCTGCGCCTGGTGTTTGAAGTGGTTATGGGAATCACCTCGCTCTTTCAAAGCTTCAGTCTTGTCCTTGTCTGCTGTAGCTCCCGGAGTGTGTGTCGGTGGGTTTCGTAGTGAAGGTGGAGGAAGTCTATATATATTTTTGTGGTGAACTCTGCGAGCCCACCCATACCCCCCCCCCCCCCCCCCCCCCTCCTCTCCTCCAACCTTAAATCTGTGCTTGTGCTGCGGTTGTGCTACCAGAATAACACGTTACGCGCTACATAAATGCACCTTATTCCCCACCTAGGGCTGCACAGTAGTTCAGAAGCGCAGGATCGGGACCTCCCAAAAGGCGTTTTAAAAAGCTGCTGCTTAAAAAAAATTTCTATTCTTATTCTACTTTTCTATTATTTTTAAATTTATTACAGTACGTGAAGCCCAGTTTCTGAATTTTAGTGTTTTATTTAAAAAAAAAAAAAAAAAAGAAAAAAAAAGAGAAGAGAAGGGGGAAAAATGAAAATTTAAAGTGTTCATAAAAAAAACCTGTCAGGTGAGATTACCGGATGTTTTTATTGATACATTTTAATGTTTTGGTGTGGTTACAGTGCGGTATTTTACAACCTGACCATATGTTTTGGGTGTACAAACCTTTACAAACTCTCTATGCCAGCCTGGTAGATTTAATAGAAATTCATTTGAAAATGAGTTTTACTGAGGTGCAAAAATTCCTTGGGTACACCACCAAATCTAGAAACATTCAGAGAAAGCAGTCTGACAAGGCAGCGTGAGTCTGAAAGCCAGTAATATAGACAAGTTGTTTTAATATTGGAGATAACATTAAAGCATAAGAAAGAACGGCCTTTCAATCCATCTATGTAGGCTGACTGCTGTTACTGTGTTTTATATAATAATGAGGATTCAAATAATCAAAGTTGCCTTCGAAAATAGCCTGTTAGGCTGGTTTGTTTCCAGCAGGAAGACTTCCCTCTGAGTCTATTTCAGAGCCAAGCAGCAATTACAAGTCCTGTTTATCCCCCCGCCTCTATTCACGGCTGGTAATCCAGGCTGGTCTGCCTTTATTAACCTCTGCTACACTCCTGACTCCACACTGTGAGCTTCTCTTCACTTCACAGACTCCTGGCTGTCCTGTGCTCACCTGTCACTCTATGAAACATACTGAAACATATTCATACTAGTCATATGCGATTATCTCGCAGGGATGCTCGTTTTCTACCCCGCTGTACTCACCTGTTTTTTAGAGCGTCGTCGCCATCTAGTGGTCACTTCACCACCGGCAGGCCCGAGTGTGCTGAACTGAGAGCCTCCAACCAGAAACCTGCTCTGCTTCACTATGTAATTGTGTAAATGTGCTTAGAAGCACGTTTCCATCCACAGCCTCCAGCCTCACACCTCCCTCTCATTTAAAATGCCAGCACAGGTGCGAAAAAGCTGAAATATTTACAGTCAGACACTCATCCATTTGCTGAAACATTAATGTTGCTTTGTGAGATTCTGCAGGGGCTATTTAAACACAGTGCAAATAATAATAACAAGTGCAAATCCAATACTTTAATGCCTCTTAGCTTGTAGATGTGAAAAATAATTCCCTCTCTGACGCCCTCAGAGGCTGAAGTGCTGTTGAAAACCTCTTGGACTCTAATGAGAGGGGAGGGGAAACACATGTGAGAGACAGAAAGTTAGCAGGTGTATCAGTGGGAATGTAATCCGCCCTCATGAAGGCGGATATTCATTTAGTTCCTCTCAAGAGCGGCAGAGATTTAAGTGTCCCCACATTCACAAGCTTAACCTTGGAAGTGAGCGTGCCTGCCCTCTGCGGAGAGGTACAGGATTAGGGTTGGGGATCCATGAGCAGCAGGCAGCAGCAGCAGAGCTAGAGTGGGAGGCAGAAGAGAGACACTTCACCAGTCATTCATCCCACACAGGTAGAGGTTGTACTGCGCAGAGCTGGACCTGAGTCACCAAACCTTCAGTCCTAAATCCTCAGAGATCATGTATGACTCCAAGGCTGAGTCACAGAGGTCAAGTCCAAGTCGGATCTCAAGTGATACTCTGTGTGCGGATAATCCATCCAAGTAAATCTATTCAAAGTAAAGCAAAATGCTGGTTAGTGGCAGTGATAGGAAGCAGTCGTTGATTTATTTTCTGTGCTCGAGTTAAATTTAAAGGCAAGTTTCGAGTTTGTATTTTCTAATTTCCTTTTCTTGAATATGATAATTTAAAACTTACAATTTACTGACTGTTGTGGTTGGTTTTACACAGAAAAATGCAGTTATCAAATCCCAATCTGAAAAAGAAACACTTCTTAATTGTTTATGTTTTATACAGCCACTTTATTAGGTACACCTTCCTAGCAGTGGGTTGGACTGCCTTTTGCCTTCAAAACTGCTTTAATTCTTCATGGCATGGATTCAACAAGGTGCTGGAAACATTCTTCACAGATTTTGGTTCATCTAGACATGATAGCATCACACAGTTGCTGCAGATTTGTCAGCTGGACGTCCATAATGTGAATCTGCTGTTCCACCACATCCCAAAGGTGCTCTACTGGATTGAGATCTGATGACTGCCGATGCCATTTGAGTACAGTGAAGTCATTGTTGTGTTCATGAAGCCAGTTTGAGATTATCTATACTTTGTGACATGGCACACTACCCTGTAAAAAGCAGCCAGCAGAAGATGGGTACGCTGTGATTTGCCACTAAAATCTGAAAAAAACAAAACAAAACAAAACAAAACAAAAAAAACTTGTGAGTTTCTTGCCCCAAAATACTGGTTAGTTTTTTCTAACTAAACGGCACATATGATTCTACCTTCATATTAGCTACAAGGATTTTCTTGTCAGATGTGTCCGATAAAACCTAAACAAGCCTATGTTATTGTTTTTCTTTTCTATGTGGTATCTGTTGCATTTCAAAGAATGACCATGTCTAGATCTACCAAAAAAATCCATATTTCTCAGTAGGGCTGAAACACATACCATGATTCATATTTCACATAAAACAGTAATAACTTGAGGTTTTTGTTTTGGTTTGTTTTTTTTAGTTTTTTTTTTTTTTTGTACTAAGAATCAAAACCTATTTCTAATGAAAATGACATAATACTTTTTTTTTTTTTTTTTTTAAATTGGTGGGACATTTTCAATCTACAGTTACAAAGAACAAGTCAACTACAAGTCAATTTGAGTTTTAAATTCCATGATTTATGCAAATTATGCTGCTGCTTTCCTGTAAACTGTCTTTCTGGGAGTGTGGTAAAAGCTTTACAACAGCATTTACACCTTTTTGATGAAAAAAAAACACAATGCAAAGTATAATTGAAGTGTTCGGTTAAAAAAAAGAAAATATGGAAAATCTGTGAGACAATCTTTTTGCGTGGGAGTGTTTGCTCAGTCACAGCTCTGAGCATGATTAAACAACAAAACAACAATTATTACTGTGGAGAGTTCACTTTTAACAGTGTAAAGCTTTTTTGTGAAACCCAATTCAGTTCAGTTCAATTTAATTTCTAATGTGCCAAATCACAACAACAAATCAAGACTACAATAATACAAAGAAAACAGAGAAAACCATCATATATCCTTATATGAGTAAACGCTTTGGCAACAGTGGGAAGGAAGAACCCCCTTTTAACAGGAAAAAACCTCTGGCAGAACCACTATAACTATAGTTCATAACAGTTTTTAGTTATGAATGTAAAAGTCCTGCTTAAATGGTCCAAATGTCACACACACACACACACACACACACACACACACACACACACACACACACACACACACACACACACACACACACACACACACACACACACACACACAATAAGCTCACAACTCACAAGATGATACCTAAATCCACTTTATTCTTACATCCAGCTATACACCATCATCATCATCATGTCAGCATCATCATCATCACAAGCAGAAAATCATCACCCTCAGTGTCACACTTATGATCATCAGTTTGGCAGCACTATTAGCCGTCTTTTCTTTCCAAAAGCTAAAGCTGTGATAAATAAAAAATAAAACATTTGGTCCTTAAATATATCATCTAGGCAACATGGTATCAGGGATTAAGACAGAAATGCCTTGTTGCTACCCACAGAAAACATCAAACATCACTGGAAACTGTGCTGAAACAGTGTCATAGGGCGACAGAAGAAGGAAACCGCTAATTGAACATGAGGCTGACGGCAGCAGAGAGCAAAGTGTCGGGCAAACTGAGAGAAAGGGAGTGAGTCTGTGAGCGTCAAAGAAACAGTTAGCGACCAGAGCTGTGAAATCAGATGAAAGGCAGCTAGACAGACACGAGATGAAAGACAAAGAGACCGAGGAGTGAGGAAGCACACAACAGACCCACAGAGAGGCACATATTTACAGTACAGGGAGACGGGTGGAGAAAGAAAGAAATCAAGTGAACCACAATGCACAGCAGAGCAGTATTGTGTGTCACACACACGCACGCACACACGCACACACAGAGAAGAAAAAAAATACAATTTACAGAAGCTGTCAAAGCGAACATGTAGATTTAAAAGGTTTGTATTGTTCAAAAACTAAACACCACGCACCTGGGACAACAAAACTACAAGTGGACTGCTCCTAATTTTTCAAATTCATATGAATATTGACTTTACAGTGCTTTTTAAACGCTATATCAGTATAATTATTATTATTCTGATGAGAAAATATTACACTTTGGTGAAGAATGGGAGGCAAGAGGGAGTTGGAGCTGGAAACAAGGAAGTATCTGCTCTATTGCCTGCATCTTGTCATCGTGACTTTCCTTCAAACAGGAAAACAATTAATATCTTCCCACATTCATTATTATTGTCAAGGAAATTTCCTGTTTAATTAGTGAGAAAAATGCGTCACAAGTATTGCTTTTTTTTCATTAGCTTTTAATTTTTTTTCCAGACTCCCAGACGTTGTTTCCTTCCCGTTTTATTGTGTAGATACACTGCAGCATATTTCCACTTCAGCTCCCCAGCTTGCTCCAACAATCACTAACACAGATATGTATGTATACATTTGGATGTTTTTTTTAGACTCCGCCTTATCAACCCCGCTGAGGACCCCTAAAGTCTTTCTCCTGGATCCTTGATCGATGGCTTGGCTGTGAGTCACGTGAACACCTGATGTTCTAAGACAATCACATCCTAGAGTGAATGCAAACATGTATCTGTCCTCGTGAGATCACGGCTTGTCTGGTGCCAACTCTGACACAACTCTGCATATCCATGGCTCTGCTATTCAGGCACCCACCACAACACAAAGGCCAACATTTTATGAGGTTTTCCTCCTCATCTTTTTTAAAATTTTTAAATTTTTTTATGTTTTACATGTTGGCGGGCAGTTTGTGTCGTAGTCCCTCTGAGTCTTTTCTGCCCGGTGACAGCTGAGGGTCTTTTTGTCCACCTTTAGGAGAGGTGGATTTGGCAGGGGAGTCTGCGTGTGCCGACTGGGTGGGTGCAGTGGTGGATGCTTGTGTGGTCTGGACAGGGGTGGAACGTGTATTGAGTTTTGAGGACTGGGTAGGGGCAGCCATGGTGCTTGGTATTTGTTTTGGGGGGTTAGAAGAGGCCGGCTGAACACAAGGAGAGGTGCTGGTGGTGGTGGTGGTGCTGGAGGGGGTAGAAAGAGAGGGGGACTTTGTGGAGCATAAAATTGTTGAGCAGGAGGCTGTGGATGTGATTTCTTTGGCAGTGGAGCTTGGAGTTGGGACAGGAGATGTTTGCTTTACAGGATGAACTGAAAAAGTTACTTTAGTTGGAGCGTTAGTGCTAGCAGGTGTTTGGGACAGAGTTGAAGTTTGGGTTGGGGTGAGAGGTGAGACCTGTTTAGGAATCTGGCTTGAAGTGGGGACTCTTGCTGAGCTGGAGACTGAGGCCTGGAGACAAGGTGTTGGACTGTGGCATTTACTCAGGGAGGGGACCGATGTAAGAGGGATGGGAGATGAGGAAGGTGTTGGGGTGAAGGTCTGGGTAGGGGTACCCGGTGTGCTGGCTTGAGTAGGCGTTTGGGAGGGGGTAGATGTTCGGGTGCGGGTTGTTTGAGTGGGAGAAGGGACTGGAGTCAAGACAGGGCTGGCACCCGACAATGGAGAAGCAGATGGTGGTGTGTTGGATGCCTTCGCTCTTGGGCTCTGGGGGTGGGGCGGAGAAGATGAAACCAAAGAGGAAGGGGGAGAAGAGGATGTGAGTGAGGATCTGGTCCCGTAAGGCTGAGGTAGTGGAACAGGGGTAGAAACAGAGGATGGAGGTGGTGTGGAAGATGGAGAGGGAGAGGACGAGCGGGAGGAGGGTGTAGGAATCGGTTTGGGACGAGGAATTGAAGAGAGCGACAGTGGGCTTGTTCCTGCCGATGGAGGGGTGGAGCAGAGAGGAGGAGAGGAGGAGCGGGAAGGGGTCATTGGGATTGGTTTCGGTCGAGGAGTCTGGCAAAGAATAGGTGTAGGAGATGAAGGAGTGGGTGCAGGGGAAGGGGTGGCAGAGGACAGCGGGGTATGCTTTGGAGGAGAGGAAGATGCTGGCACAGACGATGTAGAAGGCATGTGTGCAGCTGTGGCAGCAGAGGCAGTGTGAGCTGCAGACTGTGTCTTTACAGTCTGTGCTATAGTGGGCTGGACAGGAACTGTGCCCTGTGCTTGTGTTTGTGCATTAAATGGCATATTTGTCACCAGCTGTACTGAAGGATTAGAGGTCAGCAGGCCTGCACTGCTTCCCCTGGCTAATTGCCCTGCCAGAAACGGAGCTGCTAGCAAATTACCGCCAGAGGCCTTCCGATGGAGAGGAGGGTGAGGCTGCACTGCAGCCCAAGAGCGATGAGGCAGGGTGGGCTGTGAGGCTGAGAGCAGCCTGGCTTCCTGGGTGAGTCTACCCAGTGCTGGGAGACCCTGTGAAGTGTTTCCTCCATGACGTAACAGAGCCTCTTTTGCCCCTTGCTGAGCTGTAAGCAAAGTGTTGCCATCTGATGGGCCACTGGAGGCAGGCGGATTGGTGGCTGGTGTTTTGTGGGGAGGTGCAGCTGGTCCTCCTCCTCCTCCTGTTGGGGCTCCAAGAGATCCAGAAATCGCTGAGGGATGATCTGCCTGAAGTCGGAGGCTGTAATGGAGATTCCTTCCTTGTTGGACAGAAGTTGGGACAGAGGAGGCTGAAGTGGGTGGAGTTTTAGCAACAGGAGGCGATGTCACCCCACCAGGAGGGCCCATGGTTGAGGGGGAGACAGGAAATCCTCTTGGCGACAAGCCACCTATTCCTCCCATCGCCATCATCCCAATGAGAGAGCTCACAGAGGGGCGAAGGGGCTGCAACACAGGAGCACGAGGAGAAGAAAGAGGGAAAGAGGAGGAGGGAGAGGGGGAGATGAGAGGGGAGGGCAGGTAAAAAGCTCCTCCAAGAGCGTGCTGCTGCTGCTGCAGCTGCTGAAGCTGCTGCTGTTGCTGTTGCTGTTGGTGCATGAGGGCAATGGCTACATTACTTGTTGCAGCCGCAGTCTGCAGCGGAGCATGGACCAGCGGCGCCCAGATGACGGGGCGTGGCCGAGGAGACACCGTGCCACTTCTTCCAGCGGCAGCAGCGGCTGCGATGGCATCCTGCATGGCTGGCATGCTGTCGTGTTTAACAATCTGCTGCACCAGCATGCTGTCACAGGAACCCAGACCTCCTGCTGTCATACCACCACCTCCTAGACCCCCCCCACCTCGGCCTCCACCACGACCCATGCTGCCACCAAGAGAACCGCCCTGGGACGACTTCCGCGTGAGCATGGAGTTCTTCCTGCCTGTAGAGGAGAAAAAGAAAGCGCAAATGTGAAATAAAATCTTCAACATGTCTTTGTAACCTGAGATACTGGGCTTGACAAAACGGAATGCCTAAAGGAATGATATCTTTTAAAGTAGGTAAAGCTGTCACGTAGCTGGAGTTTTAGCCTCAAGCGTTTTCCTGTTTTTTTTACATTACAAAGATTTCTAATCCTGAATTATTTTTACTTTTAATTCTTACAGCTTGTATTCAAAGAGGACTCCTGATCTTTTGGCGGCTTGAACAATCCTAACAAAGGGCCTGTGATATCTGCAAGTATTTGGTATTGTCAGTATTGAAAAAACAAATGTATGTAGCAATTCAAAAACCACAAGTTACCAATACGGTCCAGTCGGTCAGCTGCAACAGTTTCAAAGGCACGTCGCATCATCGGGTGTTCCTCCAGAACCTCATTGAAGCTGTCCACACTGAGAGAGTACAAACGGCAATATGTGTCTGCTCGGACACTGGCTGTCCTCCGTCCTCGAGTCAATAAGCAGATCTCTGACAATTAGAGGACAGTTTTATCAGTATAACAGGGAAATTGCAGTATATACAGTAGTTCTGCAAAACAAACCACAGAAAAAACTACTGCTATCTTCTGCTTCTGCTCCTCCAAAACCTTCTCCTTCTTGTTTAACGAGACACCAAAACATCCTCACCTCCAAAGTAAGACCCATCACTCAGCTTGGTCTCCTTGTTGCCACGGGTCAGCACGCTGACGCGTCCGTGCTGGATAAAGTACATCTTACGTCCAACTGTGCCCTCACGGATGATGAAGTCTGATGGCTGAAACACTTCAAAGCGGAGCTTGGTAAGTACGGCGGTCACAAAGTTGGGATCAGCGTTGGCGAACAGCGGCATGTTAGCAACCAGGCTGCGGCAGTTAAAGCTGACTATCTCCTAAGCAAAGAGGAAGAAGGGATAAAGAGAGGAGGGAGTGCTAGTCAGAGATCTGCTGCAGGCATGAACACAGCATCTAGGGCATGTATGTGTGATGGTGTGGGTGTTTGTGAGTTTATCACCTCTTTTAGCGGCTCACTAAGTTCTCCCAGGATGTTCTCTTCATCGAACATTTTTCCCTGGAAGCGGTGCTCGTAGTACTCATGGATCTTTTGCCGAACATCTGCCGGGAGCTTATGGAACGACATGTACTGCTCCACCTGCTTGTACTGCAATAACGAAGGCACAAACACATTCACTTTAAGAGAAGAGTACGCGCAGACTGTGGAAATACATTCTTTAGAAATTTTATCTCAGAATCAACCTTGAAATGTGACCTCAGTTTGATATGTTTGTGTTGTTGTGTGTGGGTCAGTGCCTCAATAGATACTCAGACACTGAGATGTATATATGTTAGATAGTAAACTATCATCACTTTGCACAGCCATTGTGAGGTATAATTTCAAATCTACGAATGTTGACTCACAGCTCCAGTGGGAAGTTACGATCTCTTCAACACTGTGGGTATAATATTGTTTTTAACTGTACAATGTGAATTACCCTAATTCATTATATGCCTATATTTATTATGCAGAAGAACTTCAGTGATTTCAGACACCAACTTCTTAAATACTTTATCTCACTAGAGCGTACTTCCAGGTGTTAGAAATATGTTGAAATGTTTTTCCCCTTTTTTTGAACTCTAGTTTATCTCTTGACCCCTTTGCTAGGTTCACCCCCAAATTGAAAAACACTACTCCCGTGGTTATCTGACTTTTTCTGGCAGGGTCCTCTTTAGGAGCTAAAAAAGTTCATGCCTCCCACAGTTTGTATTAATCATTAACACTAAAAAGGGCCTATTTTGATTTCTAGTAAAACAAAGGTCACTGTGATAACTTTAGCAAACTCTTTGTTTTTTTTTTTCCAACATAAATCACAAACTTGTTTTTTCCACACATTTTTCTCACAGTGATCTATGCTTCCCCTTGCACTGGCTTCATGCAAAGATTTGTTGGTTTGGGGCTCAAATTTAAGAATTTGGAGTATTTTTTTTGTTTCATTTTAAATTGTGAATCTTAGCATCAGCATTCAAGTACTTCAGCATTAATTAAAACCAGCATACTGCTTATAATAGTAATTGAAACCCCAGACAAAAAAATTGAACAAAGTTTAAAGTCTGAACAAGGAGAGTCAACCTAAAGGCTGCAGGCTAGAACGGACCCACCTGGATGGCTTGTAGATCTACATAGTCAGAAGCACCCACAGTCATACGACACTCATAAACAAGCGTCATATTTCACCTTTTCCTGATACTGTCGCCGCGATGAGTCTAGTGACTGGATCAGAGCGGTGGCGTGGCCGATGAACATGGCATAGCAGGTGGCGCCTACAATCATACTGAGCATGGTGAGCCACACGTCAGTCATCCCCTCGGGAGCCTGGGCACCGTAGCCGATACACAACATGTGGCTCATGGCTTTGAACAGAGCATAGGAGTACTGCACACCCCATGTGTCGTTCTGTGAGCGGGAGAGGAAGAGAGGAAGGGTGACAGAGGAATAAAACAAGTTTCAAGCGTTAATTACAGAGACGCTGGAGCCTTGAACTGTTCTTATTTTAGTCGGGTTACGGGAGTGTTTTCCCCTCTGAGTGGCTCAGCCAAACCATTTTAGAAAATACAGCTGAGATCATAACATATTGCAGGAGAGCAATTTAAGTGCCGAAAGCCAGTGTGCTGACCAAAATCATAAAATCGAGCAGCTGCGCTACATATAAAACAATAAAAGGGCCGTCATCTTGCATTATTAAATAAATGTTCTAAAGAGGGACAATAAAATGAGCCGCCTCTATGTGTGCGTGTGTGTGTTTTTGTGTATGAGTCCAATTATACTAAGACGTTAATGGTCCATTGGACAAGGGGACCTTCTCTGGGGAAAATCCCAGCATCAGTCTGCTTAGCAACCATCACACGGGCAACTGCAAGACATGAGTCAGTTGAATATCTGAGTCTGTATGCTTTCATGCAAAATCTCCAGCAGGTCCCCAGGCCTTCCACAGATTGAGCTCATTCACACCTACACCTGATCTCTCGGAGGTTTTTAATTACAGTCAATCTTATTTCAACTGGACATGTTGCTGCATGAGCCAGTTAACACAGATAAGGGGCAAAGCATGGCAAATCTGATAAACAGTGAGTCTTTTCAGAAGCAGCGGTTTGCTTCAATCTCAAACAAATATTGCGCACGCTGTTCAAACAATCCAGATAGGGTTTTGTGTGATTCATTCAGCTCAGCCTGAACGTCACATCCTGCGTCTGTTGGCCTGACAATAAAGTCGTTCACTGAAACATATTAAAAATAACACAGAGACTCACCACCATCACGTTCTTAGAAACCCAGCAGTCAGGAGGGAAGTCCTGCAGCATGGGGACCAAAAACTGGAGACAGCCATCCCAGTGGCACAGCAGCAGCATCATGCCAATTAGATTTACTATCCTTACCATAGCACTGGCAAGGTCATAGGTCATATGGAAGATCTGAGAAAGAAGAGGATGTAAAAATAAGTGCGGTTAAAGAGAGCAAATGGGGTTTTAGATTTTTTTTATCCCTAAAAGCCTCTTGATCAGCAACACATCCAAAACGGGGGTGCCTCTGCCCTCCAAGCATGTTGTTTCATACAAAAGGGGCTTCTGATGAGTCATGCCTTAAATATTAAATCTTTTCCACAAATATCTGAGTTTGTGCTTCTCACCTCCTCCCACTGGTGGATGTAGCGGATGAGCCTGGACAGGCGCAGGAGCCGAAGCAGGCTCAGGATTTTGGTGAAGCGGACTATCCGCAGTGCCCTGGCCGTCCTGTAGACCTCTGAGTCCAGACTGTCCACCATTAGGAAGATGTAATCCACCGGGATGGATGACACAAAGTCCACGAGGAACCAGCTCTTCAGGTATTTCTGGCGAATCGCCCTGACGTTAGAGTGAGATGGAAGACCAGTGTCATTCCTCATTAGGCAGTCTAGTCTCGTGGAAGAGAGTTCAACATTTGCTTGGCATGAAACCTTCCTCATAAATATTCAACAGGAACATAGTGGGATTTGAACAAAGCTCTGCCACTGGCCTCACATCACCTTTTCACATCTCACACATTAATTTGTTTGAACACAAACCCAGCAGATGGCCAGAAGAGCAAATTTAAATTTATGGCATTGGTCCTGCTGCACTGATATTCCAGACAATACACACACACATGCACATAAATGCTCCTTCTAACCTCGGGTCGAGTAATATCTCAGTGTTGTCTTCCTTGACGATGCCGGTCCTGAAGTTAAGGACCAAATCGACCATGAAGAGAGTGTCCGAGACCACGTTAAAGATGATCCATGAAGGAGTGTTCTCGTCTCGAAAGAACGTGATGCCCACTGGCAGGATGATTAGGTTTCCCATCATCAGCAGTAACATCAAAAGATCCCAGTAGAATCTAAAAAGATAACGATGGACTCTTTATTTACCTCTGGTCTCTCCATCTTCGTTTCTTGTTTTCTTATATTGTCTTGTTGTTTTAAAAGGTTTGCCAAATAGCACAAATAGAATTTAAAATAAAGGCAAAAACATCTCAAGCTGCTGTTTGGATTGAAGACAGCTTTGCACACTTTGGCAGTATCTTAACCAGTTGAATATGCTGACTCACATGCTCATGACCCAAATATTACACTTTAATTATTGGCAAGATTTTAGTAAAAAGATGATAAAATGGCATAACTCATACAGTGCAAATGCTAAAAATACCTTGCAAAAACAGAAAAAAGACTTTCATGTTGTGGTAAAAGAGGTTTAGCAGCATCTCGCAAAGCAAAAACAGAAATATTAAATATTAATGTAAGCGAAATCTTTCTTTTTTCTTTACTGGGACCAATATAAGCTTCATCTATATGTATGTTTAGCATAAGTCAGTATTACTGAAATCTATATTAACATGATTTTACAAACAGAGACACCACGGTTTTGTCACCTGTGAGCAGCTCAAATGATAAGCATTAACAGAATACTCAAAACTGAACAGGATTAGTATTCACTGTGACTGAAATCTGCATGTGTCACTTTGTCACTTTTCAAGAGTGAACCTGCTTATAAGCTCTTTGTGAAATGACAGTGTGGTGAAGTATACCAATCACGCATAACATTTTGACCACCGGCAGGTGAAGTGAATAACACTGATTATCTCTTCATCATGGCACCTGTTAGTGGGTGGGATATATCAGGGAGCAAGTGTATATTTTGTCCTCAAAATTGATGTGTTGGAAGCAGGAAAAATGGGTAAGTGTAAGGATTTGAGTGAGTTTGACAAGAGCCAAACGATGAGACTGTTATGGCCCTGGCCATAATCTATTTTGGTGGCTGTTTCTTTGTCTGTGTCTTTAAGTCTTTGCAGGCCCTGGATTGGATGAGCTGACGGCTGCCGATTGGTCTGCTGATCATGTGGTCGCATTCAAAATCCATCACCAGCAGTTGTCCTGGGGCAGCCACTGACAGCAGCAGCAGACCTGACCCTGGCTTCCAAAACCCATGACTTTTGTGACTTTCTCAGTTCTGTATATAGTGTGTACATTAGTTTTCATTGTAAATAGCACTGGAGCAGAAGGGGTGAGCTGCCTTATTGTTTTTCCTTGCACTGTTTTCTCCTGTTTATCTCAGTTAGGGAGTTAGGTGTAGCGCTTGTCTTTTGTTTGATTTTTGATTTCACATAGGGTTTTAGATAGCACCTCCTCCTGAATTAGCTTGTTTTGTTTGTTATTTTGGCCTTTGTTCACCCCAGAGCTTCATTTTGCAGTGTAGAAAAATAAACCACCATTCACTAAGAAATTGGTTTTCCCTCTGTGTATGGTTTTGGGGACCAGGGCGGGGCAATCTTTTCAAACTTATGTTGCGTTCCTGTACCCCTAGACTGGGGCGTAACAGAGACAAAAATGGATGGGGTGTTCCTGGTATGCAGTGGTCCAAGGAAGGAGCAGTGGTGAACCAAGTTTTACTGATGCAGGGGCGTAAACGCTGGGCAGCGTGGTTGGATCCAACATACGAGCTGAAAAGTTGATGCCGACTGATAGAAAGATGTCAGAATTTGTTGGGTATAGGGCTGAATAGCCACAGACCAGGGTCAGGGTGTCCGTGCTGACTCCGATCCACCACTGAAAGAGCCAACAATGGGCATGACAGCATCAGAACTGGAACACAGCAATGGAAGAAGGAGGCCTCTTCTGATGAATGACGTCTTCTTTTACATGGTGCATGTGCTTTAATATATGGCATTAGGAAGTACTATGGGAAGAAGTCCAGCAGAGGCAGTGTTCTGCTAGGATGGGTCTGGGCTTCTCTGGCTGCAAAAAGGGGACCAACACAATATTATCCAGGTGGTCATAATGTTATATGTGATTTGTGTACAGGAAGATGAGAGAGAGCCTAGAGCATGCTTCTTCTGCTGTGATGAGTCAAAATTCCTACTGTTAAAAAAAAAAAAGAAAAAGACTGTATCCTGCACTTGATGTGGATAATGCTACGTTTCCTGCATATTCATTTAAAAATGTTGTTTGGCTGAATCAGGGCGCCATGTCTTCCTCTTGTGTTCCTCCACATTGCAAAAGGCAGAGCCAAGCATCTGTCCATTTTTACATTCCCATCCTAAACATATAATCCTGAAAAATCAGATTCAAAGGGGCACAACTCTGATTCAGTCTTACATTTCCATAAGTTCAAAGAGACACATCAAAACAAGATTGGTCAAAGTTGAAGCACCTGAGGGCAAGATGGGTATCACGTTCTTAAAGCCTTCCCACCGACTTGGTGCCATTGGATTTTCTAAAACTTGTTAAATGCATTTCCACCAGATTAAAAAAAGAAAGCTGCTACTGGCACAGTTATACAACATTGGTGGTCCCAAAGTTGGAGGGGCAGATGCAAGTGCCTACGGGAGACGTTACTGCAAGAAATTTGCCACCATTCTGATAAAACTTCAGTGAAAGCAGGAGAGGCTTCTCTGTGAAAAGCAGGGCCCAACTTGTAATATTCAGTTCTCCAACTTGCAAACTGAAGGCCACTTCTTAAAATGCAACTGGCCAGCTCTCTCCTACCTGATAACCACCCCGACCTTTTAAAATTCACATTTCTACTAAGATTTCTGTAAGATTTTAAAAACTTTCATAAAGCTACAAATGTGTTCAAACAGGTGTTTGTACATGTTTGAGAGCAGAAAGTGTGTGTTTTTGTTTTTTTAAATAATCTGTGCTTATTCACATCCGTGAGCCAGGACAATAACAAGTGCAGTCCTCCTGGTAATATAAGTCAGGCTGTAGTAGATATGAATGTTTCCCTCAAGACAGCTTCATCCTTTGCTTTGGCAAGATAAAGCACCTGTGCTTCATACTAATAAAAAAAAGAAGAAGTGATTTGAGAAAAGGAGGAAGACAGTGAAGAACAGAGGGAGGCAAACGATCAGTAACCTTGGGAGGCCTCATCAATCTGAATGTCATGCTGGAGGACTCCGTGATGTAGCCGTCTCGGAAAAAAAATCAGGCGATCACTCATGTCATTTGGATGCTGAAAGTGATTAAAGTATGACAGAAGAGCCGATCCAATCATCGGGAGATGATTCGTGTCATCTCTCTCTCTCGTTTCTGCTAAGCCCTTTAGCCAACGCGTTATCAATGACTTGCTTATTCTTGCATCCTCACGCTGTCTCCGTCTCGCTCATTTACACACACAGTGTCTCTTTTTTTAGACAAAGTACACTCAAGCTCTGCGGTCGATTGCTATGGAGCACCAATTTAGTAACAGAACTTCATGGTGTGATGCTACCACTAGACTGATGAATATTAAGCATGCATGAGTCATCGCTCGGCCCCACACACTCTTCTGTCTGACTTTGTCACTTACACTGACAGATGTATTGCTTCATAATCACTGGCAACAAACACGCGGGGATTATTTACAGCAACATGGTCGCTCTTGCAGTTGTCGTAGCAGTGAAGGCGATTTACTCCTGACTTGGAGAACTTGCCTTGTTAACTCTGACTGTGGGAACATGTCTGTAAATTACATTATGCCTGTCAGGACCCCGTAAACAATATGAACCATAATCCTGTACCTAACGAGGCTCCCATGGAAAACCTTAGAGAGGTTACTTTTAAAACAATTAATTTAACATTGACGTGTGGACTTTGCTTTTGCCATTTTAACCATATTAGATACTTAATAATGTCTCTACTGAAGTGACTAACTGATCAGCATAAAATAATCCTCAACCAGTGACTAATTGATTATCCAACCACTGATTATTGATTAACTGCTTGGAAAAACATTCCACGGACACGGTAAAATGATTGTTCCTCCTCTTGCGATGCATTTGTTGACATCTACATCAATATTATATCTATATTTAAATTAAAATATGTAGGCTCTCTGAAACTGACTCCTCAGTAAATTTAACTTACTACAGTCACTAGCTCATGACTCCTTGTGGTGACACAGAATTTGCAGCAAAGAAGAAAGTCACGGGGAGCGGGGGTGGGGAACAAATCAGACAGCTAATTAACTCTGACAGGTTACTGAAATTAAGTTATAGTGATAAAACACACAAACACCATGGCTGAGTGAATTCATATATAATTCCAATATTTTACCCGCTGAGATTTTCTTCCTATTAAAATATTGCTATGTGTCATAGATGATTGTGTTACCACATGATATATAGAGTATCACAGCATAAATATATTGTGACATTACTGTTATTGTAGGCAACATATTGTGATTTTATCATATTGAAGATTATGCTCTGATTTCCACATCTAATTTACAGATTATGGAAAATATTGTTTGTGTCAGCGCTGTATTATAGGTGGAAAATGCTAGTACATATACAGTGTACAATTTATTAGGTACACCTTCCTAGTATTAGATTGGACCCCATTTTGCCTCCAGAACTGCTTTAATTCTTTGAAGCATAGATTTAACAGGGTGCTGGAAACATTCCTCAGAGATTTTGCTCCATGTTGGCATGACAGCATCACACATGCTGCAGATTTGTTGGCTGAACATTCATGAATAAATCTCCTGTTCCACCACATCCCAAAGGTGCTTGTATTGGAAATGGAATCTGGTGACTGTGGAGGACATTTAAGTACAGTGAACTAATCTTCATTTATAAGAAAGCAGTTTGAAGTGATTTCAACTTTGTGGTACCGCGCATTATCCTGCTGGAAGGAGATGAGTACAATGTGATCATAAAGGGTTGGGCATGGTCACGAACAAAACTAAGGAGTGCTTAAATGATGCTCAGCTGGTACAACGCGACTCAAACTGTGCCACAACTATCACACCGCCACCATCCTGGACCATACAAGGCAAGATGGATCCATGTTTTCATGTTGTTTATGCCAAATTCTGGCCCTACAATCTGAATGTCTGAGCAGAAATTGAGACTCATCAGACCAGAAAACATTTTTACAACCTTCTGATGTACAGTCTGAGTTTCCTGTTCTTAGCTGACAGGAGTGGCACCCAGTGTGTTCCTGATCTGCTGTAGTCCATCTGCTTCAAGGTTCAACATGCTGTGCATTCAGAGATGCTTGTTTGCATATCTTGCTTGTAACAAGTGGTTATTTGAGTTACTGTTGCCTTCCTATCAGCTCAAACCAGGCTGGCCATTGTCCTCTGACCTCTAGTATTTTGAGGTACTTGAATATATTTTAATGTGCATTTGCTCCTTGAGCTATCTAATCTAATCTATTTTATTATTTGTTTATTTCCTTGTTTTTAAATGTCTGTACAGTACCAGCTAACAGCTCACAATCTGAAATGTTAGATGGTGACTTGTTAGCAATTCACCTGAAGAAATATTCCTCTTACATCAAGTCAGTTTCTTTTTTCTTATTCCTTTCATGCAATGAAAGAGTAAAATTTATGTTACAATACAATACAATACAACTTTATTTGTATAGCACGTTTAAAAGACCAGCGGTACACCAAAGTGCTTTACAATAAAAACAGGAAAATTAAGACATGATTAAATAAAAGACTATTAACAAAGTACCACATATGTCATCAGGTTGAGGGCACTAATTATATGGCAATAGAAAGAATATAAGAACAAAGTTACTAAGAACAGATATAGCTAAAAGATAAAGTACATAAATAAAAATTGAACCAAATATAAAAAAGGGACACTAACTAGATGGAAAAACTATGTTGAATAAGTGAGTTTTTAAACGGGATTTAAAAGATAAAATGTTTGGCCTTTTCTTCCAATGGACTTGCTTTTGTTTAAGTACTTACTGAGTACTTACTCCTACTGCTCAATATAGTACATTACCCTTCAGGGAATTATGTATTTCTCATCTTTAACTTAAGAAAATCTATTTATTCTTGCAATCTTGTATCTATCATACAGGTTTCACAGATTAAAATGTGGATCATATGCATTGTTTTAGTTTGCTGAGTAAAATACTAGGTGACACTGTCCATGTACACTGCACATTACTCTGCTTCTATGTACTACAGCCTACTGTTTCCATGGGGATGTGACAGCTGATTCAAACCTGAATGAAGAAGGGAAGACCCAAACAGACAAGAAGATGTGACAGCCAAACTAAAACTCAGAATAAATACCTGACACGACCTGGTTTCTGATTTTCCACCTGGTGAAACACCGCGAGCTGTGCACTGTGCGGTTCATTCGGGTATAAATGCATATAGTGTGCACTTGTGAACTGCACTCACACATGCTTATACACACACAGGAATTGCAAATGCAATCAAAGCTGCTCTCTGTAACCTCATCAGTATTCCATTTTGAACACGAACAGGTGGTGGAGGGTAACCGACCTGTATCTACCTGCTCAGCTGTTGTCATACCAAAAAACCAAATCTACTGTAATTGAGGCCAAGTGTCTCCTGTGTTGCCTGTGATTGGTTCCCTGCTTGCGGTTGGCCAGATGTCAGCTCCTTGCAAGTTTCCACCCATCATCCAGTCCGGCACATACAGACAAACAAGGACAACTCTACATGTATCAGCAGCATCACTGATTCAACATGAATTCACTCTGCTTCTATTTCTAACTCTCCTCACCCTTCATCTCTCACTTTGTATGCTTCTCATGCCACAATGTGTATTTTCTTCACCTCTTCTGCCCCTCATTATGTATTCTTATAGGTGCAGCAACAACACATCTTTTCTTAATGAGGTGAAAGGTGTGGGAGCTTATCGGCAGACTCAGTAAAGACAGACCAAATGTACGAGCACAAGCGCTGCCACACATTCTAGTGGCTGCAAGGGCCAAAACACATAAAGCAGCTCTGAAGGTAATCTGTCTTCTTGTCTCTCGCGCCTCGGCCTTGCAAAGTTCCTCTTCAGGTACTTAACGGAAAAGTTAGATGACTGAATAATGCATAATGCATACTCAACTTGCATAATTTAGAATTCCATACATAATTGACTAAAATTCAATTGCAATTCTGCAACGGGCTAATTAGGACTATTTAACTCATCAGATGTCTTGGTTGAACATCAATTAATGCAGGACAGGCTGAGATTCAATGAAACACAAACTCATTCACAACACTCTTTGTCGATCCTGCCTCGCCTTCCTCGCTGACTACCTACATCACATTACCTGCGAGCAGCCCCATAAGAAGCACGTGTGAGCGATCATTACATTGACAGACAATTCAAAATGACACAGTCAGTGTGTGCCTGTGTGTGGTTGATGAGACAAAAGTGGGCCAGGAGCCTTGGGGATCAAGTCATCCATTGTTGCTGCAGTCTGTCTGGAGATTATGAATGCTGCCTCTCCCTTTGCTGTCCATCTGCACATCTTAGGCACATGCAATTATGGAGAGCGATTTTCTGTGAATACCTGGCCTATTAACTCATAAATAATAACGCATATTTAACATGTGCAATATGAGAGAGAGAGAGAGAGAGAGAGAGAGAGAGAGAGAGAGAGAGAGAGAGGGGGAGGGAGATGTATAAATCACAACACTATTGTAAAGTAAAGACCCTACAATAATACAGAGAAATCCCCAACAATCGGACGACCCCCTATGAGCAAGCACTTGGAGACAATGGGAAGGAAATCTCCCTTTTAACAGGAAGAAACCTCCAGCAGTTTCAGGGAGGGGCACTTATCTTTCACAACCCGTTAGGAATGAGTAACCAAACCCGGCTTACCCATTCCTGTACTAACTATTCAGCTCAGGTGGCAGAAAAATCCTAATCCGCCACCAACAGGGAGCGCTGTGCTTGGTTAAGCCACCTTTACATGAAAACATACTGAACTTTTTACCTAAGTTACTTGGAAAGGGACGTGCACCTTTTGTCTATATCTGTGAAAGATTATTTCCAGGAAACAACAGGCTACTATAATAAAATATTCCTCTTAGAAATGGAGACCAGCCATTGTAGCGTTCTGTCTATCTTGGAGACCTTAGCCCCTGATCGCTGCTCTTTCCATGAGCACCTGTAGCTGTGTCTTTGTTGTACAACCCCACTTTAAGCTTCATCTTCTCCTCTAACCCTGACGTAATTTACTATGCACTACTGCCGTGCCCTGGGAATATATATTTAGCCTCCTGCATTTCTTTCTCCTTTCCCAGTTGTCCTCCTCCCCATTTCCCCTGTTAACAAGTGAAGAGGTTGCTTAATGCATGATCTGTTTTCCTTTTCCTCTCTCTTTCTCTCTCTAGTTAATTGTCCATCATTATACTTCAAGTGTGCTCTGTAAAAATGAGCATGAATTCAACTTGCTTTGATCCACATTTCTCAGAAAAAAACATAATCTGTATTGAAAATGCTACAAGTGGCATTTAATTCACAAACCAACATCAGAGTGACCAGCTGCTGTGGAGGGTGTGTGTGTGTGTGTGTGTGTGTGTGTGTGTGTGTGTGTGTGTGTGTGTGTGTGTGTGTGTGTGTGTGTGTGTGTGTGTGGGGGAGGGCTCCATACCTGAAGTCACTGTAGGGGTGGATGATCCACGCTCCTGCTGATTTCAGTCTTTCCTGCTCCTGTTCCACAGCTTTGTGCGATCCAAACATGCGCAGACTGAACTTGTTGACCCCAGGCTGAAGCATGGCTCCAAACTGTCTCTGGATGAAGGTGCTCTGGTTGGAGTTGCTGTAGTCTTCCCCGTCCAATCCCATGCCAAACCCACCCAGGCTAGACTGACCCATCATCTCAGGGGTTCCTGCTGCATTGGTGTTGCATGCTGTGGTTGTGGTGGTCTCTGCACCGGTGGCCACCACCATGACTCCGGTCCCAGTGGAGGACGTAGAGGCCAGGGCTGCACGGGAGGCGAAGCCTACTGATCGCGGAGGAGGATGGGCTGTGCCAGAAGAGGAGGACGGAGGAGGCGGCAAGGGAATCGGGGTAGTTGGAGTGCCTGCTGTACGGAAGGGCAGGCCGTCCCTGGTGGAGGCGCTCATGATGGAGAGGCGACGCCCGCGTCCACCTGAGGATGTGCTATCTGCCCCAAAGGAGCCCCTTTCTCCCTCCAGCGAGGCCTGGGACAGCCTGTAGCCGGGAGAGGGCAAACTGCCCTTACTGCGCCTCTTCGAGTCCCCTCCATTACGCCTGGGCAGGCTGTCACCCCCGGACCCCCCGGCGCTACTAGGGGTACCCACACCTCCAGCCACCCCATCCATCCCAACTCAGGGAAGGGGAGGAGTGTGAGAGGAGGATCAATATAACCTGTGACCCCCACCCCTCAGAATAACTATTCAGTACTGTCGACCTGTCTAGGTTACATAGATGAGAAAGTCAATGAGGCTCTGAATGTTAAATTGAAGAAGCGACAGAAAAGTGCAGCGTGTCTCCAGTCATTCTCCCGGAGTCTTCCGCCCTCTTTCCGCGGATGTGGCCATTCTTACCTCAGTGCCCTTGGAAAAAGCCCCATCCAGACAAAAATATCCCCCCCCCCCCTATCACTGTGACGCCTGCAGCTTCACTTTTCCTCTTTTCTTAAAGAGTCTTGTTTGTCCTTACAGATGTTTCTCTGCCAGTCCTCCTTCCTCGTCCTTGAAACGCTGCTCTCCGCCCGAGGCCCTCCCTCTCCGCTCCACAGTCGCCCTTAACGCTCCGACACCGGTCATATTGGCACCGGATTCCCGGTCTATTGTAGATAAGAGCGCTCGACGCTCATTGGCCGTCCGTGTCCTGTCCGTGTAGCCTATATGTCCAGGCTGCCTTCCCAGTCTTTGCCCCTTTCATCATATATCATTATGTAAGAGATGTTTTGGGCGCTAAGGTGTCAGACTGGGGAACATTCATCCGAGGATGAAAGACAAGGACACTCGATACTCTGTTAGGAGGGATGGGTTGTTAACGGACAGAAAGGACGCACGAAAAAAGGCACAAACGAGCGCTCATTCCGAGACGCACTGATTCACTGTCGAGGACACGCACTCGACCAGCAACCAGGCACATGCACATAGGAAAAACGGGAACAAATACGGCTGGGAAGGAAGTCAGAATACCCCAGGTCTAGCCCATGTTTTCACTGAGTCCGCCACACGTTGTCATTTTCAGTATCCGTGCGGGAAAAAACACCTTCACCATGACGGAAAACCCATCTACCCGCGACTGAAGCGCAGTCAGACACACAGACAGATTTCCTCCTTTACAAAAAAAGCTATTTTATATATATAAAAAAAAACCTGATACCGCAATTAACTTGATGAGGTTCTCACAGCCTGACGCACCACATTCCATGTTTCCTCACATGCAGGCGCTGCCATGCACTTCACTTCACTTTTCAATGACACAGTCTACAGGGATACGGCGGCGTCCCTTCCCCTCTTATGGCACCAACGGCAGATTACAGACTCTACATTTAAATGAAGAAAGCTGCTCCGAGGTAAAACTGTGCGCTCCCATGAATTTCAAACCTTCCTTAAAAAAAAAAAGGAAAAAAAAGCAACTTGTTGATCCTTGGTCCTCAGGAAATTGTGCAGAGCAGATGGAGTCCAGTTTACGGCTCAATTTACTTCCTTTTCTGACTCAACACTCAGAGGTCGGTCTGACACGTCCGCAGAAGCGCGCCGCCAGCGCGTGCAAATGAAATATTAAATAAATAAATGTCCATATAATAGTCGGAATCTAATCAGCTTGTTGCCATGGCATCCGCATCCCCATCATCCTTCCCCCAAGGCCGCATGCCCAACCGGCGCAAGACGCACGCATCCCTCGCAGGTACAGGATGCGCGTCATCCCTTCTCACCAATGCGGCGAGGGAGCGCGTGATGGAAAGAGGGATGATGAAACTTTATTTAAATAGCAAAAAGGGGCAAGCCTTTTTTGTACCAACAATGGGGAGGACTTATGAAGGAAATAAAAGAAAAATGAATGAAGTCCTCAAAGAACGCTGTGATCCAAACAACGTGAAGCAGATACACCTTTTAGAAATGAAATAATAAATATAAATTCAATCTGCAGTTAAACTCCAGAGCTTGAGTTCGTCTAGAGAGATATGAAGGCTGATACATCATGAAATAGATCACAGGGTAGTTTACTGTAATATACTTTTCCCCCTTTAAGTATTTTAAATGTATTTAAGTACTCGACTACATTTTTCACAGCAAGATTTACTTTTATTCGTCAGCTGTTTATTGGTTATCCTTCTTAAGTAAGAGACTTTATAGTCGATCTGTCAGTATTCTAAGGTCAAGAAATATTGTGAATGCAGGGATTTTAAATGTAACAGAGTAGTTTATTTTTTATGTGTTGTTACGAATTGTGAACACATCTACATCCAAATTACACTCAGCAGGGAAAAGTATGTTCAGCTTAAGAACAGCTGTGAAGTACTTATGTAAACATCTAAAACTACAACATTTTTGAGGGAAAAATTACATTTGACAGCTATTTACTACTTAGTATAAAAAGGGCACCTATTATGTTCATTTACAATTGCTGTGATGGCTATTTTTATTCTTGGATTAACGAGTGGGAGGCTAAATACTCTGTACAGCAGATGAATAGTATCTGAAAGCCATGTCCTTAAGAAACAGGGGGGAAAATCCAGCAACGTCCCAATCTGCTAGGCCTTCAGTCAATCCATCTGCTGTTCACTGAAGTCTCATCAGAAAAGCTCTCAGTGCAAGGGTGGGTGTCAAGAAGCCATTCTTATTGAAGGGAAACAGGGAGAAAGGCTGTGGTGTGTCAAATTACACAAGAAGTGGACCGAAAATTTATGTCAGCAGGTATTGAATTGATGAATGGAATTGATGAATCACAATTTCAATATTTGGTTCTGATCATCACCACCATTATCAAAACTGATGGAATTATAGATGGAGAAAAGTACCATCACATATTGATCCACCATTCAATAACATCTGGAAAGAGTCTGATTGGAAGCGGCTTCAATATTTGGCATGACAATGATCCCAAACACACTGCCAATGTAGTAAAAGCACACATGACATCAGTTGTGGATCGGCCTCCCCAGACCCCGGACCTCACCATTAATTAAACCAGCGTGGGATCAGCTTGACAGAGAACAGAACAAAAGGCAGCCAACATCCAAAGAAGAGCTTTGAATGATCTTCAAGAAGCCTGGAGAAATATTCCTGAAGACTACTAAAATTGCAAGAAAGCTGCCTGAGAGAGTTCAGGCTTTGTTAAAGAATAAATTCGTTCAAACCAAATATTGAATATTTCAAGCTTGTTAGTATTATACAGATTCTTCTTTCCTTTATGTATTTTAAATCCATTGTTTGCACATTTTAATAAATAAATTATGTTAATAAATCTCTACACCTATTTCCCATTTCCGTAGCAAAATATAAAGAAGTGACATGTGGCTTTTGCACAATACTTTAAGAGGTCAAATTGGTGGTTTAAAAGATTAAATATAAATTTATCTGATATCTATACTTTTATTTCAGTTTTCTTTTGTTGTGGTATTGCTACTTTTACTTCAGCAGTTGACTTGAATAGATCTACATGTAGAATAAGTGAAAAACCTCACATCGTATTCCCGCAGGCTTATGGAAAACAGACTTTTGCAAATATAGACATAAAACTCTGTAAGTGCTCCAATTGTCCCAGAAAGATAAAACGCTATTAGACTAACCACAGAAATATTTACAGTGAGTCAGCCTCTGCAAAAGTGGCTATTAGTGGTAGAAAGAGAGAGAGAGAGAAATAAACTGCTGCGGGAGGATTCAATGCACATTAAAGCTCAAAAGGAAAAAAGGAGGAAGCAAGGATGTCACAAAATAAAGGATTATGAGACATGAGGAAGACCCACACAGGAACAGATATAATTACTTTCTGGGTGAGCAATATGCAGATGTGGCCATCTGGGTCATCTCAGTTGACAAAGGGGGTGTCAGCTCTGCATCATCGGCTGCTGCTCATAATAGCCAAAAAATTGCCGCTGCACAGAGATAAGCTTGGGACTCTGGGTAGGAATGAAAGTCTTATCTCCAAATTCTATAAAGAGCACCAATGTACTTCAACAATGGCAGCCACAGAGACAATACTTTCACTTTCAATATGAAAACAGGAGGCAGGACAGTTCAATTACAGAAGCCTGTGTCCTGACAAGAACTGGAGAACAACGTATTAAAGTTAAAGTCAAGTTTTATTTGAAGGGAGTCATGGGTACATTCATATGAGCGGTTATTAGACCAGGTGTTTCCGCATAATAACCTCAAATTTTAAGTAGAGTGTTTCTGCTGCTTTCGACAGAGGTTATTGCTTCGATTTTAGGGGTGGTTCTTTGGCTTTTTGGTGCATTAAAAGATTTTAAAGGCTCTCTTAATGAACCTCCAGCAACTCTGTTAGATTTAGAGTCCAGTGAGGTCATGTTGTTGCGGGACATTCACTGCCCTCATAATGTTGGTGTGACCAGACCCTGGGATCCAGCCTGTCATCACAATCACCATGTCGCCGGACTTGAAGAACCCTCTTGTTTTCCCTGTGGTGTTGGAGAGATAAGGGCATGTGAGTAATATGGCTTATATTATATAAGAACTGCAAGCGGGCTGAACAGAGCACAGACTGACCAATTTCCATGCCAAAGTTGACCCTGTTGTCCACATCATCAGCCCACACAGGAGCGGGCAGAGGGTGGAAGAGGGCAGGAAACACGCCTCGTAACAGCTGAGACTGACGGGTGACCTGACAAAGAGAAAAAAAAAAGAATAGGTACATTATAAAATAACTGCAAGTTGCTTGGTGGTTATTGATTTTTATAGTCTGTCAGTCTGTTGATCCCCCGATATATTTACCAGTAAAAACAGGAATGCAAACAGACAATGTGACAAAGAGGAGTGTATAAATATACAATGAAGGCTAACTGGGAGACTGGGAACAAGAGAGGAAGAAAACAATCATACAGACAGGAAGTAAAACAGAAAACAACACAGCAAAGAAAAAAAACTATCAAAATCAAACACAAAATAATAAAATACACATATGGAGCCCGGAAGGCTCATATTGGACATACTGTGGTCTTTTCTAAAGTTAGCTATACATCAAAATAAGATTCCTGCAGGTATATCTGTTACGATTACTGTTGAGCAATTAAATGCATTATAATTAGATGGTGGAAATCCGAGCCTCCAACATCGCACGTGTGGTTGAATAGGATTTGGAAATCTGTCTGATTGAACAAATAACTTCAGAAAGACGTATTTATCAGGAGATGGAGACCTATTTTTACATTTAAAGAAGGAAGAGAGAGGACTATGAAAGTATGTCAGAATGAGGCAATTTTGTTTAAAATATGGTCATTGTTATATTCATTTTTTTGTGTATCCTTTTATTTTTCTTTTCTTTTAATTAATATTACTGAGAAAAATGAAACATGCCAATTTTGTACTCTGTCACCACAATTTTATTGATACTAAAAGATGACCTGTGATTGATCAAAAAGTGTGGACGTCATAATAATGGACGTCAGGGGGAGCTGCCTTCATTTCAGTGACCAGCCATAGTGTGGGGTTATTACAGAGCATTCACATGTGCTCCATCAAATTTGACCCTGATTATTGCTTTGACATTATTGGAAACCATGATTCTTTTTTTAAAGACCGTGTAACCCACTTTGATCACTGGTCTTAGAACAAGAAAGTTCAATAAAACAGAAATACAGTCGGTAATAAATACTCCAGATTGGTGATACCAGTCTGACAACACTGTCACAATTTACCACGACAGACAGCAAAAGTGGACATCGCACACTAATCACTTTTGAAAACAGCGAGATATCATCATCTAAGCCAGACCTTCCCAAAGTGTGGGGCCCGCCCCCTAGGTGGGGCGCAGAGCCATTGCAGGGGGGGCGCGGCATGAAAAGGGGGAAAAAAAAACAACCATGGGGCTCCCACACAAACGCAAAGCAGGAGATGAAGCATCGCTGAATATGCTTCCAAACCAACTTCATTCTAAGCCAAAGACTAGAAAATATGGTGAAGGATATCTTCTCTTTGGTTTCACCTGCACAAGTGCCGAGGTAGGTCTCCCCTGCAGAATTGGTCTTTCCTGTGTTGGGAGCACCGCTGGGCTCTCCAAATCACAGACAAACAGTATCCCACATTCTTGATTTTTAGTTCACAAACACTTGTTGTAATGACTAACTACTCCTGACATTTCGGAGATGTTAGCTCTTTATACAGTAAAGTTAATCTGACTATCTGCCATTGGCGCACAGCTGACGTGAAAAAAGGCACATACCTTTGACGTTGCAAGAACTCTGTATTCCTCGCCCACACGTAAACGCAAAAAAGGAGTTTTAAAAAATCTCCGTTTTCGGCGATTCAAAACGCCGTTTACGTGTGGACGAAACCGCTGCATTTTCAAAAATACCCGTGTAGGTGCAGACGTAGCGTAAAAGAGTTAGTAGTTTATTTTCTTACTACCTGCAGATTACTTGTATTTGCTTAACTGTTTACTAAATGTTTGAGGTGTGAAATAAACCGCAATTGAGCAAAATATGGGTGTGTGTGGTTGGAGGATGTGTTTGTGCGTGCAGGGGGGGGGGGGGGGTGTGTGCAAATATTTTTCTGTAAAACAAAAGGGGGCCCAGCGAAAAAAGTTTGGGAACCACTGATCTAAGCCACGTTTTCATGGTAAGACAAATGCACCAGGTGTCAGCACAAAAGTAAAATTTCTTTTGGTTCATAGAACAGACTGTACCTGTGGGCTCCTGGTGACGGCAATGATCGGACAGCGAGGGCGGTACCTGGACAGGAGATGAGCTGACCTGCAGAGAAGAAGTGCAAAGTTAAGGATGGAAAATAAATTATCAGTGATGGCACGCATGAACAACACTTTCATACTGAGGGAAAAATGAAAGCAGCATCACTGCTCCTTGGCATAAGTCATACAGGACTCTTTTCTTCCAAATATAATAATAATAACTCGCTTTTTGTGATTAAAGCTGCTGTCTTCCATGATCCGTTATTAATCCCGCTTTCAAGGTCATTTAGACCGCTTCCTCTCAACATCTTAAAGTAAAATCGGCACTTACTCAGCAGCTTAACACCCAGAGCACAGTAGGATATCAACTAAACAGATACCTCTCCATTTGTTAGTTTCTTCACTCATTTATAGAAGCTTTTGCTTTTAAGACTGTCTGCTGTCTATGAATGTGAGAATCTTATGTGCTTACACTTTTGAAATATATTGCAGACATTACAGATAAACTATTTTCTAATCAGAATTAAATCTCACAGTTTTAATATCTGATATGTTATGGTTGTATGTTTACTTAGACATAATGGCTAAACTAATTGGAGATCATTCTAGTGTATTTTTATGCACATTTTGGTAACAGGAGGTACGTGTGTGTCCTCCTGTGTGCACATTTAATATATGTGAGACGGGAAATCTCACATATATTATATAAAGTACAAAATACACAAAAACAGTACAATGAAGCCCCATAAAACCCAGAAGATGCACAAGCAGCAAACATTACTGCAATATTCAGCCTGGACCTTTGGGATAAAAGAAGCTGCAAACTTTAAAGAGCCTGTGTTATATGTTTGTTTGGAGAAGGACAAATAAACTTGTTTCTAGCATCTACAAGGACGAATACAGAAATTATTAATCCAAGTTCCTCTTTTCCAATCCAAGGTCACCGGAGTGCCGGAGCCTATCTCCTACACCCTGGATAAATCTCCAGTCTGTTGCAGGCCTCACAAAAATTACAGACACATTCGCACCTGCATACATCACTAACACGTGTGCAAGCACAGGGAGGTCCAGGCTGGATTCAAACCCCTTTTTACTATGAGGCAACAGCGATACCCACAGCACCACCATGCCGCCCAACCAATGATAATATATTTATGTTAATTATTTTCAAATGGTTTTCCAAGTGCCCACTCCGGGTCAGGGACGAGACCCTGCCCCAAGTGGATGAGTTTAAGTCTTGTTCATGAGTGATGGGAGAAGGGAGCGGGAGATCGACAGACGGATTGGTGCAGTGGCTGCAGTGATGCGGACGCTGTACCGGTCTGTTGTGGTGAAGAGAGAGCTGAGCGTAAAAGCGAAGCTCTCAATTTACCGGTCAATCTATGCCCCTACCCTCACCTATGGCCACGAGCTGTGGGTAGTGACCGAAAGAACGAGATCGCGGATACAAGCGGCGGAAATGGGTTTCCTCCGAAGGGTGGCTGGCCTCTCCCTTAGAGATAGGGTGTGAAGTTCGGCCATTCGGGAGGGGCTCATAGTAGAGCCACTGCTCCTCCACATCGAAAGGAGCCAGTTGAGGTGGTTCGGGCATCTGACAAGGATGCCCCCTGGGCGCCCCCTGGGCAAGGTTTTCCGGGCATGTCCCACCGGGAGGAGGCCCCGGGGCAGACCCAGGACACGCTGGAGAGATTATATCTCTCGGCTGGCCTGGGAACGCCTTGGTATTCCCCCGGATAAGCTGGAGGAGGTGGCTGGGGAGAGGGAGGTCTGGGCTTCTCTGCTTAGGCTGCTTCCCCCGCGACCCGGGCCCAGATAAGCGGAAGAAAATGGATGGATAGTTTTCCAAATCTAATCAGGCTTTTTAGTTACTTGTGCTAAATATGCTAGCTCTTAGCTTAGCGCTGCAACAGAACTGGAGAGAGAACAACATGGCAGCAAACTCCACCTACCAGCATCTTTCTATTAAACTAACAGGCCACAGCTATAGTCCTGGTAGATCAGCTGATCTCAGTGTCAGGCAACTTTCACACAGACCTCACACAGAGCATCTTATTTAAGTTCCCTAAACATGACCATAGCTTCTTTACATCTGCAAGCTACTTTGCAACCCTCCTCTACCACAGCTTCTCCTTCCATGCCATTTCTGACTTAATCAATGTAATATCTGTTGATGGTTCTTGCTGCTGCTCTTCTGAAACAAACGTAAGATTCTCTTGACTTTAGCGGTTCTGACTGATTTACTGGTTTTTTTTGGTAGGAAACCCTCATCAAACAACAATAAAACTTTGTCTTATGCTATATCGTGACAGTCAGGTGAACTGTCACGATATAGCATATAGCACTGCTAGTTCTGACACATTTATCATGAATGTTAGCTGATATACTCACCTGCCAGTGGTCGTGAGGACTATAATCGCCCCGGCACAGCATTTGAACGAAGACTCCACTGCTCCGATCGCCGTGACCTCCGTGGGGTCAGAGGAGAGAGGAGTGAGGCGGCGCAACTCCTCAAAAAGCTGCTGGTGGAAAATGGCTGCTTCTGCCTCCCTACAGATCTGAGATAGAGCGACAGAGACAGGGAGAGGGACAGACAGAGGGTTAGAGCATTATCAGAGGGCACTAAGTCAGACGCAACCGAACGACACCATGTGCACACAGAAACACACACCGAATGCATCATTGCAACTGACTCCACAGGAAACAGTCCCTTGGCGGTTTCTCCAGATAGCATTACACAGTCAGCTCCATCCAGCACGGCATTGGCAACGTCACTGCCCTCTGCTCTAGTTGGCCGTCGGTGGGTCACCATGCTCTCAAGCATCTGCAAATGCACAAAAACACACAAAGACACACATACAATACATTTCAGCTATAACCAAAACGTCTCTATAAGGTACTATAAATGGATTTCACCAATGAGTCCATCAAAAATAAGCCACTCGGAGTCTTTGTATGTCAATTTTTGTTCATTTTGACAAAGTGATATGGGTGAGCACGAAGACAGGAGGTAATGGCTTTGTGGATGGATAGATGGTAGAGTAGGAGTAATAAGAGATCATTTAGACTGAGGCAGACGAGTGCGAGTTAGAGAAATCGTTATTGGTATGCTGGAGACTCAGTGTTATGAGTCAATAAGCGAGGCAGACAGTTGGAAAATGAGCTTGCAGCATAGCCTGTGAGACTGCATTTTTAGTTAAGAAGCTCCGACTAATGCTGATTAGTGCATGTGTGTGGGTGTTGTTTGTGGGCTCAGGTCTCGAGTAGCAAACCTGCTATAACGCTGTCACTCTGAGTCAAGAGCTGTAGCATAAACAAAGTACAGCACTGTGACTCAACATGGCTGCGGGAGTGTTGCACGCATGTGTGTGTGTGTGCATGTGTGTAAAAGCTGAGGGGTGTGAAAGAGAGAGAATGTGTGCATCTCTGAAAATGAATTCACTGGACAAGTGACATTATGCACGAGTGTAAGGTTAATGTGTAGTTGGACCCGTTTGACATTCGGCTGGCTGAAACTGCAGTTAAAAGTCTTAATCTCAATATTTCTTCTTTTTCTGTGATTTTTTTTCTCTCTCTCTGTGTGTGTGTGTGTGTGTGTGTGTGTGTGTGTGTGTGTGTGTGTGTGTGTGTGTGTGTGTGTGTGTGTTTTCATCTCTGACCTGTGTGGCACAGATGACAGGCTTCCCAGCAGAGTTGCATCTCCCAATCATCATCTTCTGGGCAATGAAGACTTTCTCCGCAGGGATCTCGATCCCCAGGTCGCCTCTGGCAACCATCACGCCATCGCTCTCAGCCAGGATTTCCTCAAAACTGACAGACAGATTAGAGGAAGGAGTGAGTGTTTGGGCTCAAGAAGAGAGAGTTGGAAAAAGAGCACAAAAGGAGGAATAAGGAAGATTCTACACGTTATCTAAAAACTAGGTCTTCCAATTCAGATTTTTTTTTTGTCACGCTGCTTTTAGATCTTCAAAAGATATCGAGGATAGCGTAAAATTTTGATTTAAATCCTAAATGATCTGGATGAAATCCAAACTCCTATATGAGCAAAGAACAAAGAGACTGAAAGGAAAAGCAGGAAGCTGTGATGCTGATGTAGATTTAAAAGGGAAAAACACAGCTGCAGGACATCCAAACAGGACGTTTAACATCAAATATTCACAAACAGCTTAACTACTGTTAAGAATTCATCTTTATTATCTAATGTCTTTCTATTAAAACTGCAGTTAAACACTGTCAGCAGCCGGGGAGCAGCAGGACAAAGCATGAGATAAGTAATGGAGGTAAGAAGGCAGGGAAATAAATTATGTCAGGTATATTAATTGGCTGCAATAACTCACATGGACAGCCACAGAGACCGCTTATCATAGATGTGTAAAATCTAAAGTTGACATATGTTTCTCCTTCACTGACAGCTGGCTGTCCACAGGAGCGACAGATCACATCAGCGGTGGATTTAAAAGACCTGTCAAAGTCTCGTTGTGGAAGACTCATGCCGTCAGTGCCTGTTTGGCTAAAAATAACTCTGCAGAAATGGCATTAATTGGAAATTGGATTTTTCCAGGACTCACTTTTGAACTCCTTGCCGGCTTTCCACCTTGCTGATCACTTTAATATCTCGACCATGCGCCCCAAGAGCGCGACGCACATCCTTGACATCCTGGGCTGAACGGATGAAGCTGGCGAACACCATATCAACACCCTGAGCCACGCCGAACCTCAGGTCAGCCTCGTCCCGCGGGCTGACCGACTGCATGCCGATTAGGTCGCAGCCGGGAAGGTTTACGCCTTTACGACTGCAGAGCATCCCGCCTGATTCCACCACCGTGTCCACCCAGTCCGAACCTGACAAGAAAAATGTTGGAGATGCAGGGACTCACAAAGGAGTGGTGCATTGATACTATAAAAACATTCAATAATACAACCAAAAATCAGAGCATGGGAAATTGCACAATTGTTGGATAATAAGGAAAATACATTAGAAGTAATATATAATAATGGAACTCAAGAATCCATAGAAAGATTTAAAGTTATACGTGCATGCAGGGATGAAGGTTTATAGGCCTGTGGACATGTTTGTATCAGTACACTGGCCTGAAAAGTTGCACTCAGTGCATGAGATATATGAGAATGAGCTATAGAAGAATGCACATAAAACTGAAAAACCACCTCGCAGATAGAAAATGACAAATGTTCACATAATTGAAGACAAAGAAAGCCTTTGGACCGTGGGAGGATAAAGGAGCCTGAGGTGAAAATCCAAACAGGCCCAGGAAGAGCAGAGGGAGATAAACACACAAGACTGTGTTGATACTGTTTTGTTGACCTTTATTTTGGTAAAATTTGATTTGGATCCAAATTTATAGTTGATGGTGGAGAAAAATTGTGGGCTGTGAGTAGGGGGATCAGATCCCAAAAAAGGTAGTCAAATATATTATAACGTATTATTTACATAATATCTGAATGGAACTTTTCCATCTCTCTTGCTAAATAAATATTTGAGCTGCTCTTCTGTCTTGTCCTTGGCAACAGCAGGGACGGATCCATAAATTGGCAAATTTTTCTGACAATTTTTATATTTTTATCAAATTACGACCACACATACTGTGTCCCTTCACACCATAGTTTCTCTTGTCTGTGTAATGCACATTACCTATATCTAATACTCGGAGTCCAATGAGGCCATCATCAATGTAGATCTTTCCATCCTTCTTGAGAACTTTGGGCAGGTTGGGATAGTCCACCCAGATTATCTTTCCATCTGTCTTGTCTTTGTCACTCTCTGCTGTCACCACGCGCACATTGTTGCCCTTCACCAGCTCCACCTCTTCTTCCACTTTCTGTCGAAACAGATACGAAACACAAAAACCTCCAATTACTGCTCTTGTTGTAAGCAAACATACAGTAGTATTGTCATTTCCAGCAACTGAATTTTCTTAGACACAAGATCTCTGAGTGCTGCTGCAGAAAATCAAAAAAACTGACTGCGTTTGAACCGTGATGAAATCCGTGACTGGTTGATTAAAAGGCGTGCTGTGTTACAAAACGCCGGTGTGTTTTGTAGTGTTTATAATGAGTAGTTCTAGTACCTTATCTGAGAGGGTTTGAGTGGCAGCAATGATGAAAACACAAGAGACTTTGTACTGTACAGGCATGAAACTTTAAAAGGAACACACTGGCTGCTTTGTGCAAAGCATTTGGTATTTACTGATGACGTAACAATTATATTTCCAAATATTTGAGAAGGCAGCACACTTGATGTAAGACAACGACGGACAGAATTAGAAATGAGTACATCGGAGGGACAGCTCAGATCGAGCAGTTTGGAGACAAAGTTAGAGAGACAAGTCTGAGATATTTTGGAAAATTGCAGAGGAAGGATAGTAGAAATACTGGGTGAAGGATTTTGAATATCTTGTGCTCAGGAAGGTGAAAACAGGAAGAACACATAAAAGGTTCATGGATGTAGAGAAGGAGGACGTGCAGGTGGCCGATATGACAGAGGAGGACAGTAGGGATACGGTGAGATGGATGCAGATGGGAGTAGGGAGTAGCCAAAAGAAGATGTTATGTCAAAAAGACAAGAATGGGATTCAAACATAGCATAAGTTTAAAAATTAACAGAATAATCCAAAAATATTTTGCACATTTCTACAAAAAACAAGCAGTCAAAAGTATACATCTCAATGAATAATTCCTAACATGTGTTGAATGTTTTAACATGTTGTTGATGTCCACGCCTGCTATAAATGGCCAAATATAGCATCCACCATCTTCTTAACCACTTATCCAGGTAGGTTTGCAGGAGCACTGAAGGATATCCCAGCTAACATACAACGTGGGTAGTCATTATTATATATAATAATGATTGACTGATTTATTGGTTGATTGATTGGTTGCCATTACATATATTCACCTACATATATAATTTTGTATGCTGTAAATATCTTGTCTGTTAAAAATATAAATGTTTAGTAAAAATAGAGTTATATTTAGCATGTGTTTAGTAACTCAAGTGCACCTTTCAATTAGTCTACCCAGACTCAGATCAAATGCCATGCAGAGTATTTCTGAAGCTAATCAACACACAAGGAGGTTTCCTGCAGCCTGGAGTTATTTGTTCAGCAAAGCAGACAGCAGGCAACAGCAACACGACCAACAACACAATAAGATGATGATGAAAAGGCAGATGAGCACACGCCTACAGCTGTTGTTTTTCCAGGAAAAGTAGCAACCTGTAACAAATGATGTGCTGCACCAAGGAATGGGCTTATTTTCTGCACCTCTTACACCTGACTGCATGTGACTGTTTGATTAGGTTTAGACTGTTTGATAGATGAAGCAAAGCATGCTCACCCCTTTAACTAATCCGGTGCGGATCTCTGGGCCCTTCGTATCCAAAGCGATGGCAACCGGTCGATAGTACAACGGGTCAGAGGTTATCGTCTCCACCGCCTCTCTGATGTTCTTGATGGTTTCACCGTGATACTGAAAGACACAGACAGGGAATCAATACCTGGCTGAGTGGAGAACCGAGGCGTGTGAACACAAATGCGCCACAACATTAAAACCAATAGCCAGTGAAATGATTCACATGGATCATCATCTGTTATCTGTGATGGGTGCTGGCATTTATGTGGCTGTTACTTCATCACAAGCCATGGATGTACCCACTCCCATCCACACATCCCAACTGCACAGGAGCAGCTCAGGGAACACAAGAAACAAAGACTGCAAGGTCTTCCAACTCCCCAGATTACAGTCTGATAGATGCTAAAGCAGCAAGTTGAGGTTAGTATCTTGCTGTAGGATATTCGGCATGTAGCCAGGGATCAAACCACCAACCTTCTGATTAGTAGATGATCTGTTCTACCTCCTGAGCCACAGCCACTCCACAGTGGGTGGCAGATACCACAAAACACCTCCAGATGTTCTTTCTTTACGCCCCTGATTGGTCAAAGGTGTTTTGGTGTCGTGAATAAACAGGCAACATTAACCAGGCGGTTTTAATGTTGTGGCTGATCAGCATGTGTGCCGTACGTACTTCATGTGATCCATGAGAGAAGTTAAGACGAGCGATATTCATTCCAGCCTTGACCATCTCCTGAAGTTTGGGGATCGATCGAGATGCCGGACCTGAAAGGAAAAAAGAGAGTGAATAAAAGAAAAGCAGTTTCAATAATCAAATGTTCATTCATTTGATGTAGGCCCCAAAAACAGAATTGTATTTGTTTTCCATAAAAGGATCTTTAGGTTTTAAACAGCCACAATAAAATTACATTTTGGCTATTTTTTGTGTATTTCCTGATATTTTATTAATAGCCTTATTCATGGTATAATTTGTTAATGATAGAAATTTTTGTTAGCTACAGGCAGACATTAAAATGAACTGTTTGCTTGCCTGTTACTTTATCCCTTTAATGAAAACCCTTCAGGGAGTGATAAACAAACCCATGTCCTCGCGAGGAATCAAAACATCATCTGGAAAGCCAGAGCCAGAGCCAGATGACTTAGGAGCCGTTTGTATAGTGTATTTCCTTCTAATTGTTTTTCATCTTTTTCTGGACAGCAAAAGCTTCAAACTACATCAGCCAAAAAGCCTTGCCAACAAGCTAAAGACCACCCACCCCCTCCAGACGCTGGCTTTCTGACACGGAGCCAACGATGACACATAACAGTTGTCAGACAACAAACTTGAAACTGAGACTCACTGTCTGTCACACTCACCGATGGTGCAGATTATGCTGGTGTTGCGCGCTGTGATTGGCTCCTGGTTGATGTCCAGGAGACAGAGATGCTCCAGGAAGGTGTCAGCCATACTGGCGTCAAGCTGCTGGCGTTGGATGAAAGAGTCCGGCAGTGTCATCACATCGGAGTAGCGCCTGATGCGAGCTATAATGACAGAGAAACGCTGTCAGTGGGATGAAGTTGAGTCATGAAGCTCTACTGCCAACTGCACCTGTGAAAACCAAATGAACCGAACACTTCCGACCGAACGAAGCGCACAATTTCAGTTTCAATAGCAAAAAGGAACAACACAGAATATGCTAACATTAAGAGATAAAACACAACACATACAGACCTGACATTAACTGCCACCAGCAGGGGTCACAAAGGTTTAGATGCTGGTATATTCAGCCGACTTATGAGTCACTACTGCGAAAACTATACACAGCTGCTCTGCTGATACGCTATACTTTACAAGCAGAGAAGTGGCATTTGAAAACAGAGACGACGACTGATAATATGGAGGCAATATAAAGGTTTTTATGCTGACATTTGAAGCTGGAAGCAACCGTTTAATTTAAGGCTGGTTGTTTTTCATGGACCAGAAAGGAAGAGACACACACACACACACACACACACACACACACACACACACACACACACACACACACACACTCTCTCTCTATTGGATACAGTATTTACAGTCACTGGGACTGAAAGGAGCCAAGGTTGCATTTCTGTTGTTACCCGCTCTGTCAGCTTGTGAAGCACAATAAAAACAAATCCTCCAGAAGCAAAAGACAAAGGAGTGGATGGATGAGCAAAAACCACATACCAGCAATAACGACTGTCACCACCGTAATGGTAATCGGTTGAACTATAAAGCTGTTATGGCAAACATCAGCATTCTTGTGCACCCCCGTACATTTGATGAAATGTTCAATGTTTACTCTTACTTAAGCTCTGCTTTTGAAGTATCTGTCAGTCTGACAGCTGCTGCTGCTAGAAATGAAACTGCAAGAGTCAAGAGAGCGAACCAGACCAGTAAAGTTATGGGCATTAAAATCAATTCAACCAGCTGAAAATCTAAAGCAGTCCTTTATAGATCTGAGGTAAACCAGAGAACTTGGCTCATAATTCTACAGTTTCATAATGATGAGTGCAACCTTTCATTTGATCTGTTGATGCTATAACATCTCGATTATATCAATTTTAAAAGAAAGCTCTGATTTTGTAGATATCAGCGTATCTGGAGCCAACCCCAGCCCCCTCTCAAGCCTTTCCCAAACCACAGCCTCAATTCATGCTCAAGCCATCTGCCATTATCTACTAGATATGCTGTTCAACCTATATGTAAGTAGGATGTTGTCCCAGCTAGTGAATTACTTTTTAATTGTTTGTGGTGGGTCGTCTACCAATCGGAAGGTCGGTTGATCGATCCCCAGCTTTCACAGTCTATATGTGGAAGTATCCTTAAGCAAGCTACTGAACCTCGAGTTTCCCCCAATCTAGGCTTATGTGTGTGTGTGAATGTTAGATAAAAGTACAAAGTAAAAGATGCTGTGTGAATGTATGTGTGACTGGGTGAATGAGACTGGTAATAAGTGCTCAGACTAAGTAGAAGGTTTCTATATAAGTAGCAGTCCATATACCAATAATCTACGCAGTTTGAGCCATGTGCTACTCACACTGGGAAAATACCAGTAGGTAAAGCCTTTCAGCACCTTATCCCAGTGACTCCACAGCCACCAGTCTCTATGGCATCACTGAGCATCAACCTCGAGGGCTGAACAATGAACTCAAAGCTCAAGTGTCTAATCCTGCAGCTCATAAAAGAGCCGCTTGAATCTGGCTACAAAAGCACATCAATCTCCATTTCCCACTTAAAGTGGGCTGGGGCCATCCTGAACTGCGTTCTGACACCTTCGATCCAGTGAGCAATTAAATCTGATTGGCAGTTTAATGCAAACTACTGTCGAGCTTCAGCTCATCCCTCAGAGACAGTTAAATTACTAAATGGGGCCACCTGCACACCGCCTTCTCATCTCTGTCATGAATCCATGCATGTAGTTTATAACGTGGCCACAGTAAGGGAAGCAAGCATAAATGGATGAATTTTTAAAGTAGGCAAATTAGAAAGATGAAGAGAGCTATTAGAAAGAAAGGACAGGATGGGAAGACAAGAGATTATTTTCAAAGGTAAAGACTGCTCAGCAAGTGAGTGGAAACTTCCAGCTTACATGCAGTATCCCCGCTCTTGTTAGAATTTTTTTTTAACCAAGCAGAGGATCTGCTGAATTCGCCTGGTTATTTCATATAGAGTAAGATCTATGACAACAAATACATGATAATCATTCCATGTTTTTCAGAGGTGATGCAGGACATTAAGTGCAGGTTAAACTGGGAAGTCTGCAATACTGTGGCTCAGTTAACTGTGATGGACCATGTTAGATTGGTACAAGACAGACTGTGGTATCCATGGTCACAGCTAGTTAGTCATGTTAGGTCATGGGTTGCAGCAGAGAGAGAGAGATGGTGCTGAAAGAATTTTGAATTGAACCCTATGAGAGAGCTCTGAAAAAAATGATAGCAGAAGTATAACTTTCATAAGAGCAAGGTTTTAAACCCTTATTCGTGGGCAGCAATTGGGTGAATGTTTAAATTTTATTATTCAGATTTAACTGGATATTTTATACTTTATGGTATGAGATACCAGTGCTAAAAATAGAAGAACACACAGTGGATCGCCCAGAGTTCCGACGGCAAAATTATCAAAGCAGTGAGGGGTCATTCTGACAGACAGCAGAACAAAAAGCAGCCAACATCCAAAGAAGAGCTTTGAAGGTCCTTCAAGAAGCCTGAAGAATTATTTCGTTACTACTTAAAGAAATTACAAGAAAGTTTGCCTAGGGTAGCTCAGGCTGTGTTGAAGAATAAAGAAGGTCATACCAAATATTGACTTTCAATTGTGTGACACTTATACGCTGGACCTTGCTAACCAACAAAAAACAAACAAAACAAAACAAGGCAAAAGCCATAGCACCAAACTAAAGGCTTAAAAACAGGACTTTCTGAACACATGGGTGGCTACCTTCATCTTTTATAAACAGTTTATAGGCTGCGCCAACTGAGAGTATTATACAGGGAATGGAGCCCATTTCTTTCATTCAGAGCATTGTGGTACCTGACTAAGAGCTTTGCGCCAGTACAATGGAATCCATTTTAAAGGATGTCACAGTCAGTCGAGCTTGCAATTTCGGCCATCACAGAGACTAAAGAGCGTGAGGATGAGAGGTGAGTCCGACATAAGGTTTGTGTGAAAAGGTGAGGACAAAGACGGGAAAGAAGACAAGAGAAAGAACAGTGCACACATCACAGAAGAGCCACATTTTACAAGGTTGTTTTGCAACTGTCTAAAGGTTGTTTGCTGTTTTTTTAAATAGTATGCGTCAGTTATCAGTTTAAGGACTACGCCGTGAATGGACAAACAGAAACATGCAAGGACATAGTTTGCACTCTGCAAAGGAAATTCCCTGGTAAAACCAGTGAATGGCGGTTTTGTAGAATAATGTGAACTTGCAAAACTCGTCTATCCTGTAGATTCAGTCTGTCTGCGTTTTCTATTTCTCTCCTCTCCACCTCCCTGTGACCCAGTTCTGCCGCACTGCTGCACACATCATTACGTGTCCCACTGAGATCCTCTCCAGACACGTCCCAGAGAGTACACATGGAAACACACACATGCAATACATCCACCTGCAAACATCCAGACAAATGTACACACACGCAGGCACCTGTTACTGGAAGGCTGACTATAAATAGACATTAGGTCAAAGACACTAAACTTGCAAAGTATCAGTCAACACTGAGGCTTCATGACTGATTAAAACCAGTTATGGGTGTAACCCCAGTATACCAGGAATGAGCTGCACTTGGTCACATTTTCGGAGTGTTTGTGCAATCGATCAGTGAACCCACGGTAAGAGTGCAGCTATTTATCCAACTGCGGCTGCACTGAAGTTCAAAGGCATTTGACATCTGACTGTTATGCAAGTGAAAAAGGACATAATGCAAAAACGTGACACTGCACAATCAATGATATTACAAAAAAGGGATTATTTAGTATTTTTCCATCAAGATACAGGTTATCAATCACACGCAACATGTCTTGCCAGTTCATATTAAACACTAATCCATAGTGCTAGTACCAAGTTGGACATCGCATGCACTGACAAAGGTACTGGGAACATTCCAATGTTGCAGATTTGTCCTCATCTGCCTCAGCTCAAAGGTGCTCTATTGGATTGAGATCTGGTGACTATGAAAGCACTTGGAGCACACTGAAGTCCTTGTCATGTTCAAAAAACCGATTTGAGACAACTTCAGCTTTGTGGCTAGGTAGGCTGTGGTGTTTAAACAATGCTCAGCTGGTACTAAGAAGCCCGAAGTGTGCAAGAAAATATCCCCACACCGTTATACCAACAGCAGTCTGAACCATTGCTACAAGGCAGGATGGACCCATGTTTTCACGCTGTTATTGCCAAATCTGACATTAACATCTGAATATTGAAGCAGAAGAGCGTCAGAGGAGAGAGACTCATCACATCAAAAAGACTGATTGCAATGTTTGTTTCCAATCTTCTACAGGCCAATTTTGGTGAGTCAGTGTGAACTGTAGCATCGGTTTCCTGTTCTTTGCTGACAGGAGTGGCTCTCAGTGTGGTCTTCTGCCACTTCAAGATACCACTTTCAAGGCTCTCTTCTCCATTCTGATGCTGAGGTTGAACTTCAGCAGGCCTCACTCCTTGGTGGCTGCTTATTGGGGCCTGGAGCCTGGGGCTCGCTCGGGCCACTTTGGGGGTGGGGTGCCCTCGGCCTCTCGGCCTGGGGCTCGGTCACTCAGTCACAGCTGGCTGCCGGCGGAGCTCACGGGCGCATCACTGCAACCCCCCCCCCCTGGCTTCTGCTCCGCGGCTGCTGAGCGACCCCTCATCTGGGACTCTCCTCAGCTCTTTCTGGGACAGTGGCGCAGCTGCCTCTCTGTTAGTCTTCCTTGGTCTCTTGTGTTCTGAGGGCCTCTGGATGTCTGGAGTCTTGATCTCCTCCATACCTGCTTCATGCTCTGGTGGGCGGGGCTGTGGCTCCCCACACACTCTAGCAGATCATTACATGAAGGAACCTTTTAAATACAAGCGCGTCCATGCTAACAGGTGTACACACGGGTGCTCACACACACAAACTACACCCTTTTTGGCTCCTACCTTAAAGCACACTGTGCGCTGTCGATATTACGTGCTTCACAATAATGTTTAATATTTAGTATTTACTGTTATATTCCCATAGATCATCGTGATGTTGTTTATTGTATTGCTCTCATTTTCTTCTGCTTGTTTTCTTTTTTCTTTCTCAACAGGTGATCCAGGTGATTGATATATGTATTTTTTTTGTCTGCTTATTTAGTTGTTTTTTGTTTTTTTGCCCTTTATCCTCGTCCCTCTTCTCCGCTGTTTTTTCCCCCTCTTCCTTTCTCACTTTTCTTTTCCTCATTCAAGTCTGTCCCGTATCTAGCAAGTGAAAATAAAAAATAAATAAAATAAACAATAAAAGGTGAATCAAATAGACCATTACGGCAAGGCTGGGATGGTCAATTTGGTAAAGTAAATCCGTTGGGCATCTTTCTTCGCCTTTAGACAATAATTCTGATGGCAAAAGAACCAAACGGGACAGGCAAAAAAAAAAGAAGAAAAAAAAAGAACTTCAGCAGGCCAACTTGATCTTGTCTAAATTTATCTCTATCTGCTGAAATAGCTCAGTTGGAAAAGCGTTAGATGGAAGATCTAAAGATCCCCGGTTTCAGCAATTAGGAGTTACCCTTAAGCTTTTCTCCCCCCAAGATTAATAAGTTAATGTGTTTCTAAATGTACTAAATTGTTGTCATGTGGTTGGCTGATTTGATTATTGCAGTGCAAAAGTGAGAAGTTGAGCAAGTGTTCCTAATAAAATAGCTACAAGTGTAAAACATTCAATACATTTTCATTAAAATAAATAAAATCAAGCTAAACCTGTATGAGAATATATGAATGTGCTTACCCATGTTGAGCAACCCTTCCATTATAGATCCAAACCTACTGTTTCACTGTCCGATTCTTTCTCCAGTCTACTTTTGTTTTAGGTTCTCTTGGATTTTGTTGTGTAATTTATTTTCTCCCAATTTCTCAATCCAATTCCTCTGTCTTTGTCCTTTACAGCGCTAATGTTATTGACTGGTCTTGTGTCACCTGAACAAGCCTGTTCATGTCTCTTTCATTCATCTTTCTTTCGCCCCTCTGCTGCCCCCTCATCTATCTCTCCTCCCACTCACACCATCTGGACTGGGTCCACACAGCATGCAACAGTTGCATGATTGGGCTGAGTTAGCATAAGAGAGCCAATCTGACCTGGCTACAAATGATGCTAAAAATGGAAAATCTTTGCCAGACTGGTAAGCCAACAGAGTACACTACAGTACAAAAGGACACCGGTGTCCTGCACCGTTGCAAATTATATAACCCTAACCTTGACCTCAGAATGTGAACTCCAAGCCAAACATTTTTACTCATGCTATTATGTATTTGTATAAATTGTCAATGTATTATTAGTAGAAAATAACCAACAATAACTTCTCACTTATAAAGGAAAAGAACTAAATACATGCTTCACTGTAGTTCTTCCAATGGTTTTAGTTTGCTGTAAACAAATTATCTTCAACATTTTTGGAACATTTGAGAACAAATAATTATGCTTAACAAGTAGGTCAGTAAAGAAAACAGTTATCAGTTGCAGCTGAAGTTGTATAACCTGAACTTATAATCTGAACATTTCCAAGAACACCACTTTAACATTATTTCAGTGCGTCAGCACCATGAAGACTTTGCTGGAGATCCAGGAGGTCCCAGGATAACTGGTCACTTTTACATTGCACAGACCCCGTAGCTATAGTTACAGAGTTAAAAGGAAAAACGCTACACCAAGCAACATCATCCCAACTGTTTAATTTTATTAATACTAGATTCTGTTTTCTGATGGAATTAAACAAGAAACCAAAATAAGAAAAAAAGTTTACAGCTGGAGTAGAATAAACACCATCCACAATCTGGCATTCCTAATTTATTTCTTAATAATTCCCTATAGCTGATCTGTTGGGAGCAATAACATAATTCAATAATTATCAGCACACGACGTATAAAGCTTTTGCAAAGAAATCTCTCAGAGTAGATATTGGGCCTCTTCTTGCTTCTCGCATGCTTAAATGGATGTAAATGTTATTCCCTCTTTCATAGTGTTTATTCACAACAGCAGCTATTAGAAATCAGTAGGACTGATAAGAGGTGTTATTGAAGACTAAGACTTTGAAAAATGAGGTTACACGTAGAGGCGACGTGGCTTGTAGTTAAGGAGCACTTTGCGTCTGCGCGGAGCCTCACTTTGCAGAGCTGAGTCCGCGCATAGAGTGGACTGGTGGGTGTAAATCGTTAGCCAAAGGACAAACAGCACTTTGGTCCTGAGTTGACTGTTTAAAATCTAACCCTGCAGCCATCTAACGTGCAAAGCACACACCTCCGTAACATCTACTAATGCTACGCTTGCAGTAATTATCAGACGGGGTAAAGGTCGATTTTACGCATTGGCACCAAAGTGCAACTTAAATTTGCAATATGAACTGAATACTCGAACAGCATTGTTCGAGTATCAAAACTCCCCCCCCACGTGGCTCCTGCATTGAGTTCTTTTTAAACTTGATCGTGAGTTGCAGGGAAAAAAGAGGAATACACAAAGCGATCAATACCCGCCGCAGCGACGGAAATAATCTGCAAGATTTTTTTTTAGCTACAAAACAAAGAGAAACAATCATGAGAGGTGGATACAGGAGCGAGCCCCGATAAGCAGAATTAAGTATTTACTTGGCCCAAACAGCGTATTTTCATTACGATGAGAAGTTGCAATGTTTAGAAGAGAAGTAACGAACCTCTCGGATCTCTCCTCGAGCAGGTAACAAGTGCTGGGTGAACAGGGGCAGGGTACAAAAGTAAATGAATGGGCAGGTGTGAGCTTTACTGCCACCTGATGGATATATGTTAATGCTGCACCTGTGGGTGCTGCCTTTGTCACGACGAAAACAATAACAACAGTGGATAAAATTCATCTTTATTTATCTTCATTCCAATGCAAAGTGTGTAAGGACGCTTAAAAAGCTCTTTATTAGGAATAATCGGAAATAAATTATTAAAGCGCGCAAACCCTACGTGATTAAACTTGTCAAATGGTAACAGCATGACTCTCCTCTGAGCATGTGTGTGTGTCAGAGCTTGCTGAAAGTAATCCTCGGCGGAGTCTCGGGCTGGAGGATGAGGGTGACTGTGGTGTTGAGGTCCTCTGAGGACGGCACGCTGAGATGGAAGCTAAGCAGGATCTAGACATGCAGAGAGGGAGGAGGCAGGAGAGTGGAGGGGTGGAAGCATCAAGAAAGAGAGGAAGAGAGAGCAGAGACGTTTACAGGGATTAAAATCATGCTACAGTGAGGGGCGGAATAGAATAGGTGTATCTGCTCAAAATGCTACTTAGATTTTTTTCGTTTCTCTTCGGGTGAACTATAATTTAGTGAAACAAACTTTACTTCGCATTTATTTGAGAGATTTTCTTACTGGTTGAATAAACATATTCCATCTAAAGTTTTAGGATTTGAAAACAGTGTTAAACTTTACGATTTGTTTTTTTCCTCCATTGATCACCCTGTTTCCATGAAACATGAACCAATGAAGTTGCCCAACATTGCAGGAGGTTTCTTGTTATTAAAAGGGAGTTTTTCTTTCCCACTGTTGCAAATTGTTTGCCTGTAGTGATTGTTGATTGTTGGAGTTTCTCTGTTTTACTATAGGGCCTTCACCTTACAATATTAAGCACCTTGAGTCAGCTGTTCTTATGGTTTGGAACTATATAAATTCAAGTGTATTGAATTGAACTTGTTTATAACTAATGTTTATAACTATTAATGTAGCTATTATCTTCACTGTAGCCAGTAATGTAAAGTGGTCCTTATAGGGAACCGAATCATTAATTCACTGCAAAACAATGACTTATAAAGCACTGAGTGAACTGAAGTCTTCTATTCTTTTAAATGCACAGCTTTTACTTCTTACCAGCCTTATAACTGAGCTCTCATGTTTCCACTTCTTCCTGTCCTCTTGCATCATTGTCCTTTCACTTTCATCCCATCCCAAAACTTGCTTTCTTGCTTCCTTACTCTTCCCCTTTCACTTTTTTGCTGTCACTCACATGCATGAGAAAAAGTTGCATCTCGCTCTCAGCAATCCTCCTCCCGACACACTGCCTCGCCCCGAAGCCAAATGCCAGTGAGCGAAATCCTGCGGCTTCCACCCTTTGGCCCTCTTCTCTGCTCCACCGGCTGGGGTCAAAGCGCAGTGGATCCTCAAACACTTTTTCACTTCTCCCCATTGGGTAAATACAGGCCTGGACCAAAGTCTGAGGAGAATTTACCACCAAACGCATGTTAGTCAGATGAATGTATATGAATGTCTATGTGAGTGCAACAGAAAGAATCAGAGTTACAGTCCAAACACTCACCCCAGCAGGTATGTGGTAGTTCTGGAGAACGATGTCTCTGACTGGATACCGCTGCACTGTAATTCCCACCGGGTACAACCTAAACCAAAAGCAATCCAGACATTGAAAGCTTAAAATTTCTGACACATTACCTTTGAATCCTCCATTAGTTGAGTTGTCTGACATAATCAAGATTTCTGGTAATCAATTCTCATTTAGGTGCCTTTTGATAAACACAGACACTCAGACAGTTGATGATTTTTTTTTCCATACATGAGTTGAAGGAAAAATTAGTTTCTTCTTGTCTATATATAATATGTGTCATACATTAATTACTGTACAATATTCCTGTGTGAAATTTCCAGTGACAACTTTTGATTATTATTTAGAAAAACCCTGTAGCTAGCTAGGGTCAGGGTCATTACTGGTCGCATGAGGCGGATCTGGACCCTACAGAGGGTGCACAGGTAGTCCAGCTTAATTCTGTTGTTTTCGTTCAAATTCTTTGGTTTTTGATCAAATTCTGTTCTTTTCATTCAAATTCTGTTCTTTTCATTGAAATTCCATTGTTTTCATTCAAATGCTTTTGTTTTCATTCTAATTCTACTCTTTTTATTCAAATTCTATTGTTTGTTTTAGAATTCTGTTGTTTTCATTAAAATTCCGTCGTTTTCATGTTAATTCCGTTGTTTTCATTCTAATTCTGTTGTTTGTTTTGAACCTCCATTGTTTTGATTCAAATTCTGTTCTTTTCATTGAAATTCTGTTGCTTTCATTCAAACTCTGTTCTATACATTCTAATTCCGTTGTTTTCATTCTAATTCTGTTCTTTTCATTGAAATTCCATTGTTTTCATTCAAATTCTGTTCTGTTCATTCAAATTCCGTTCTTTTCATTCAAATTCCATTGTTTTCATTCTAATTCTGTTGTTTGTTTTAAACTTCCATTGTTTCCATTCAAATTTTGTTGTTTTCATTCAAAATTCTGTTCTGTTCATTCTAATTCTGTTGTTTTCATTCAAATTCTGTTGTTTTCATTCAAATTCCGTTGTTTTCATTCTAATTCTGTTGTTTGTTTTAAACTTCCATTGTTTTCATTAAAATTCCGTTGTTTTCATTCAAATTCTACTCTTTTTATTCAAATTCCATTGTTTGTTCTTAAATTCTGTTCTTTTCATTAAAATTCCGTTGTTTTCATGTTAATTCCGTTGTTTTCATTCTAATTCTGTTGTTTTGATTCAAATTCCATTGTTTTCATTCAAATTCTGTTCTTTTCATTGAAATTCCGTTGTTTTCATTCAAATTCCTTTGTTTTGATTCTAATTCCGTTCTTTTCATTGAAATTCCGTTGTTTTCATTCAAATGATTTTGTTTTCATTCTAATTCTACTCTTTTTATTCAAATTCCATTGTTTGTTCTTAAATTCTGTTGTTTTCATTAAAATTCCGTCGTTTCCATGTTAATTCCGCTGTTTTCATTCTAATTCTGTTGTTTGTTTTAAACTTCCATTGTTTTCATTCAAATTCTGTTGTTTTCATTCAAATTCCATTGTTTTCATTCAAATTCCATTGTTTTGATTCAAATTCTGTTGTTTTGATTCAAATTGGGGAAAAAAATGGAAAAAGGCCGCTGTGTAATCCATTCATTTCAACAAAGTAACTGTATTCTAATTATCGCTGCTTAAACAGTAACTGTAGCAGAATACAGTTACTCATATTTTGTATTTTAAATACCTAAGGCGGGTACAGGTATTCCATTACTCCCCAACACTGGCCGCAAATAACATTAATTAGTAATTGCCAATTGATAACAGCAACTTTTCACCAGATACTCGGTGCTTTTTGAGGTAATGTAAGGTAAACTGTTAACAAAAACTGTTTCTGAGTTTGTCTAACTCTAACAGATATTTTCATTGTTTAAAATTGGCATAGATGTACTTAATTAAACAGGGCAGCGTTTCTCTGTATGTACACAAGCTTCAATAATTTTCTCACTTTAATGAAACTTGTGAAAAAAAAGAAATGTCTTCATGCCTCTCTAATTTTATTCTATTGTCTTTCGCTTTACATATTCATGTGTAAATTTGTTCTTCTCACCTGTTTCGCATGTCTTTAGTATTCAGCACAACCTTGTTTTCTGTTATGCACATAACATAATATCATAGCCAGAAGTAGAGATTAGAGGTCACCATCTTTATATTCTTTTAAACAGAAGCAAACACTTTAACAAATTATTTTTATGTATTATGGATTTGACGCAGTATTTTTTCATCTTGTTTAAGGAATAAGTCTTTATAATAAAAATTATTATTTGCTGTATTTTACAAAGGCATAATTGTCATTAATTGTAACAATGAAACAGCGGTGATCAGCAGTGACTTATTGAAGAAGCATAGGACCTTTAGTTCAAGGAACATTTTTCACTTATCTAGAATGTTCTTTAAAGCCACCAAAAACTTGGCAAATCAGTCCTCTTGTTTTTGAAAAACAATGGCCGTTTTTACATATAAAACTAGACTGGCCGACGGCGCGTTATGGCAGCCTCGCTTTTGTCAGTCTGCCCCAGGGCAGCTGTGGCTACAACTGTAGCTTGCCTCCACCAGTGAGTGAATGAATAGTGGAATTGTACAGCACTTTGAGGGCCCCAAAAAGCGCCATATAAATGCAATCCATTATTATTATTATTATTATTATTATTATTATTATTATTATTATTATTATTATTATTATTATTAAAAATTCAATTCAATTCAATTTTATTTATATAGCGCCAAATCACAACAAAAGTCGCCTCAAGGCGCTTCATAGGTACAGCGAAAAACCCAACAATCATATGACCCCCTATGAGCAAGCACTTTGGCGACAGTGGGAAGGAAAAACTCCCTTTTAACAGGAAGAAACCTCCGGCAGAACCAGGCTCAGGGAGGGGCGGCCATGTGCTGCGACTGGTTGAGGTGAGAGAAGGAAAACAGGATGAAAGACATGCTGTGGAAGAGAGACAGAGGTTAATAACAGATATGATTCAATGCCGAGAGGTCTATTAATACATAGTGAGTGAGAAAGGTGACTGGAAAGGAAAGGAAAAACTCAATGCATCATGGAAATCCCCGGCAGCCTACGTCTATTGCAGCATAACTAAGGGAGGATTCAGGGTCACCTGGTCCAGCCCTAACTATATGCTTTAGCAAAAAGGAAAGTTTTAAGCCTAATCTTGAAAGTAGAGATAGTGTCTGTCTCCCGAATCCAAACTGGAAGCTGGTTCCACAGAAGAGGGGCCTGAAAACTGAAGGCTCTGCCTCCCATTCTACTTTTAAATACTCTAGGAACAACAAGTAGGCCTGCAGAGCGAGAGCGAAGTGCTCTAATAGGGTGATATGGTACTACAAGGTCATTAAGATAAGACGGGGCCTGATTATTTAAGACCTTGTGTGTGAGGAGCAGGATTTTGAATTCAATTCTGGATTTAACAGGAAGCCAATGAAGGGAAGCCAAAACAGGAGAAATATGCTCTCTCTTTCTGGTCCCTGTCAGTACTCTTGCTGCAGCATTGTGGATTAGCTGAAGGCTTTTTAGGGAGTTTTTAGGACATTCTGATAATAATGAATTACAGTAGTCCAGCCTGGAAGTAATAAATGCATGAACTAGTTTTTTAGCGTCACTAAGAGACAGGAGATTTCTAACTTTAGAGACATTGCGCAAATGGAAGAAAGCAGTCTTACATATTTGTTTGATATGTGCGTTGAAGGACATGTCCTTGTCAAAAATGACTCCAAGGTTCCTCACAGCGTTACCGGAGGCCAAGGTAATGCCATCCAGAATAAGAATCTGGTTAGATACCATATTTCTAAGATTTTCAGGGCCGAGTACAATAACCTCAGTTTTATCTGAATTAAGAAGCAGAAAGTTAGCGGCCATCCAGGTCTTTATGTCTTTAAGACATTCCTGCAGTTTAACTAATTGTGTGTTACCTGGCTTCATGGATAGATAGACCTGGGTGTCATCTGCATAGCAGTGAAAATGTATGCTATGTCTTCTAATGATGCTGCCTAAGGGAAGCATGTATAATGTAAACAGAATTGGTCCTAGCACTGAACCCTGTGGAACTCCATAATTAACCTCAGTGTGTGAAGAGGACTCTCCATTTACATGCACAAATTGGAGTCTATTACCGGTAGATAGATATGATACAAACCACTGCAGTGCAGTACCTGTAATACCTGCAGCATGTTCTAATCGCTCTAATAGGATATTATGGTCGACAGTATCGAACGCTGCACTGAGGTCTAGCAGGACAAGCACAGAGATGAGTCCACTGTCAGAGGCCATAAGATCATTTGTAACCTTCACTAAAGCTGTTTCTGTGCTGTGATAGCTGTTTGACAACTACTCTTTCAAGGATTTTTGATATGAAAGTGTCAGGGTCCTGGGACTGGGCGACCCAGGATCCCTGAGCAGTCATGTATTATATTATTATTATTGTTGTGTATTTTGGTGTTGCTCCCCCTTCCCTGTGCTTGTGTATGTGTGTGGGTGGCTGAGCACTTGTTTATAGGCGGCGTCAGGCCTGGAGGGTGTGGCCCTGCAAGGGGACTGGCCACACCCGAAGCCACACACCTGCTGCTGATCAGGCCTCGTCGGGGGAGCTACTTAAGAGAGTCTTGGAGCTCCCACCGACGCGGGATCATTGCTTGGGACTCCACGTTAGTTACCCAGTTTAGGTTTTGGTCGTGTAGTGTATGCCTGCCATTGTTCAGTGTCCTGACTGCTGCCGCTATTGTTTCCCGCAGGAGGAGCGTGGAGGGCTTAAGGAGCAGCGAGCACCGGGAGTGCAGACACGGGAGCAGAGAGCACTTGGAGGACACGACACGGGAGTCTGGGGAGAAACACGGGGATTTATTGTTGTTTGATATCACCCTCTGTAAATAAACACTGTCTATACGTAGAGCACCGCGCCTGGGTCCTCCTTCCCCACTCCTTCCACGGTGTGCCATGCCACACCGTGACAGAATGATCCCGCCACGTATGGACCCAGCGGTCTCTGAGGAGAGGCTCAGGAGGGAGGTTATGGACAGGGTTTACAGACTCTGTGAGTTATGGTGGGAGAAGCCCGCGGAAGGTTTGCGTCGCGCCGTGGAGAGGCGGCTGCAGGAGACGCTTTTTAAATTTCCCTGGCTGGTTGACGACCTTAATCCTGTCGTCTTGGACTTCTTACTTTCCACCCTCCACCTCCACTCTCCTCCTCAGGCTGCTCACCGGCCCGGACAGCTGGTGGATTCACAGCCTGAGACGCCGGCCCCGACGTCTACACGAAAACGACGTTCACGCCGCCGGCGTTCCTCACCACAGCCACATCCACGGACATCTCAAGAGCCGGCTGTGGTGAGTAGTACGGACAATTTTCCATTTCCCTCACCATCTGTGTTTGTGTCTGCAGTGGACGAGCTAACGACGCAGGTAACGTCACCTTGGTCTGAGGTCGCTACACCACCCGCTGCTTCACCATCTGCAGCTGTACCTCCGCCACCGTTTCGTCTGCCTGCAGCCACCATCCTGATTTCTTTTTCACTGCCAGCTGCGGAGCCCTGCGAGCCGGAGCAGGAGCTCGGAGAGCCGGAGGAGCTCAGCGAGCTGGAGGAGCCCGCACCGCCAGCTGAGGAGCTCAGCGAGCTGGAGGAGCCCGCACCGCCAGCTGAGGAGCTCAGCGAGCTGGAGGAGCCCGCACCACCAGCTGAGGAGCTCAGCGAGCCGGAGGGGCTCAGCGAGCCGGAGGAGCTCAGCGGGCAGGAGGGGCTTAGCGAGCTGGAGGAGCCCGCACCGCCAGCTGAGGAGCTCAGCGAGCTGGTGGAGCTCAGTGAGCCGGAGGGGCTCAGCGAGCCGGAGGAGCCCGCACCGCCAGCTGAGGGGCTCAGCGAGCCGGAGCGGGAGCAGCTCGGCGTGCCGGTGGAGCTAGTCGAGCCGGAGGAGCTCGGCGAGCCTGTGGAGCCCGCGCTGCCACCGGAGGAGCTCGGAGGTCCGGAGAGACCCGCTCAGCCTGAACTGGAGGTCGGCAAGTCAGACGGATCATCGCGTCTAGCGCGCCCTCCACGCCAGCTACGCCCAGCGAGTCTGCGTCAGCGACCGGCGTGTCATCGACCGGCGTGTCATCGGCCTTGTACCATACCTCGCCGTTGTTCACCGGAGCTGCGCCGCCGCCACTGGATTCGGGGCAGGCCGCCTGGGGAGCAGCGCCGCCGTCGTCGGACCCGGGACAGGCCGCCGGAGGGGCAGCAGCGCCGCCACCGCCACTGGATCCCGGGCAGGCCGCCTGGGGAGCAGCGCCGGCGCCGTCGGACCCGGGGCAGGCCGCCGGAGGAGCAGCAGCGCCGCCACCGCCACTGGATCCCGGGCAGGCCGCCTGGGGAGCAGCGCCGCCGTTACTGGACCCGGGACTCGCCACCGGAGGGGCAGCAGTGCCGCCGCCACTGGAGCTGTGGCAGGCCCCCGGAACTGTTTTGCTGCTGCTGCCGGACCCGTGGCCGTCCGCCGGAGCGGCAATGTCGCCGCCTTTGGACTCTAGGTAGGCCCCCTGAACTCTTTTGTTATGTTGATGGGCCGCCTGAGACTGTTTTGTGGCGTTTTTTCTTTTTGTTGCTCCGCTGCTGGATGCGCGGTCGGTCTCTGGGACGGTGACCTTGGGGGGGTTGTTTTCTTTGGTTGTTTTTGCTTGTTTTGATTCTGTGTAATCAATTATTGTAAATGTAAATGTTATCAGGAAATGATCAGACAGGAGAGGGTTTTCAGGAAACACTGTTAAATGTTCAGTTTCTATGCCATATGTTAACACAAGATCTAGAGTGTGATTAAAGTGGTGGGTGGGTTCTTTTACATTTTGAGAGAAGCCAATTGAGTCTAATAACAGATTAAATGCCATGTTGAGGCTGTCATTTTTAGCATCAACATGGATGTTAAAATCACCCACAATAATTATTTTATCTGAGCTGAGCACTACATCAGATAAAAAGTCTGAGGAATCAGACAGAAACTCTGTGTAAGGCCCAGGTGGACGATAGATGATAACAAGTAAGACTGGTTTCTGAGTTTTACAGCTGGGTTGGACAATGTTAAGCATCAGGTTTTCAAATGAATTAAAAGTCTGTCTTGGTCTTTCGTTAATTAATAGGCTGGTGTGAAAAATTGCTGCCACACCGCCCCCTCGGCCTGTGCTTCGGGATTTCTGGTAGTTAGACACAGTCTCAATGGAGATTTTTCAATGGGTTTTTGGGGGGTAGCAAGAGGAGAGAAGCTGCAGAGAGGCGTAAGACTGCAACTCTGCTTCCTGGTCCCAACTCTGGTCATATTTTGGGGGGTTTAATAAATTTGTCCATATTTCTAGAAATGAGAGCTGCTCCATCCAAAGTGGGATGGATGCCGTCCCTCCTAACAAGACCAGGTTTCCTCCAGAAGGTTTGCCAATTATCTATGAAGCCCACATCGTTTCTGGACTCCTCCAGAATGCCACATCAGTACGTGAGACTGCCAGGTGTTGCTTGTTTGTGCAAGGAGGAACAGGATGAGCACTGCCAGAGTTACAAAATGACTTCCAGCAGGTCACCGGTGTGAATGTCTCTGACTAAACAATCAGAAACAGACTTCATGAGAGTTGCCCGAGGGTCCGATGTCCTGCAGTGGGGCCTGTGCTGACTGCACAGAATGCCAGAATTGACAGGCCAATCACTGATGCCCTGTGTATTTCGCCATGAGAACATGTGACAGACATGTGCTCAGGGTGAACCTGAGAATCCATAGAAAACATTATACTGCCTGTAACATTGTTCAGCATTGACTGGTTTGGTGGTGGGTCAGTGATGCACTGCTCCAGATTAAGGAGATCTCCCAGTACACCATCCATCGTCTCATTAGGACCATGGGTACCAGCACATGGGGACAACATAAACTACAGAGTTTGAGATGCTGCAATGAAATTTTTGGCAAACATTCGTGGAAAAAACATACAGGAGTCACATGTCAGCAGATCCACAGTGCTTCAGAGTGACATGTGAATGAAAATATGTGAGCATTAGGACGTGTATTAGAGGTGCCCTCCACTGTGTGGGCACTGGAGACAGATGTAAGGGCAGACTGCAGAGATGTGTATGTGTAGGTGCCGTTCTCATTTATTTTCCATGTGCAAACAAATGGATATAAGAGACCATGTGCAGTCAGATTCTTGACGTGTTTACCTGAGGACCTCTTTGATTGTGCCTTTAAGAAGTGGTGCCCCCTGCAGGGCTTTGTGAGGATCCCCACCAGCCTGTGCCCACGACACCCTCACCTGCTGCCTAACGCTCTCCTGCACCTCAGGGTTGCGTCCCAGCTCAAACAGAGCAAACTGCAGGGGTACTGCTGTCTGAAGAGAGGATAGGATGAGACGTGACACAGAATTAGGTATAGAGACCCAGGCTAAGTCAGGCTATCACACATATTGGCACACACACACACACACCAACACACGCACCGTATCCACCCCTCCAGCCATCAGCTCAGTGATGTTGGCTTTGATGAGGTCCAAAGATAGCTGCCCTTTCTCCATGAGTTGCCCCAGAACTCCAGTGTACTGGCTTCCAGCAGTCCCAGCCAGAGATGCTCTATCCAGGGAGGTTGACAAGCGCTGGTACCCCCTCTGGATCCTCGCCTCCGCTGGAAGACAAACAGTCAGGTTGTGGAAGTGAAAGGACAAAGAAGCATGCTGATGCTGATATGACGCTCTTGCGATTATGGCCCTTTCCTACCATGACTGAAGATGTGGTCCCAAGCAGTGGCGTGCTGGGTCCACAGGGGAGCACCCATGCGCAACAGTAAGCGAGGGGGCAGGTAGAGGAGAGGAGGAGTGGTTGTTAGCATTCGCTCCACGGCCCAGATGAACTTCTGAGATTCCAGGGAGGGGGATGAGGAGAAGAGGCCAATACGCTCTCCGTAGAGCACGTGGCAGCTAGCTAGAGAGGGAGGAAGGGAGGAAAAGAAAGAGGTATAGGCGGGTTAAGATGAGATAGATGACTGATGACCTAAAACATGAGCAAGCAAAGGACTTAAAAATAAATAAACTATTAAACTTCATGGAGGATTACATTGACCTTTGTCTTGAATGTCTCTATGTGTCATCAATTTATTAATCTTTTCCAAATAACAGTTAAACAATTTCAAAAATGCACTTTATTTTTTCTTATTTATGTAAAAACAAACAAAAATAGACCCCTTTTAATATAGATCTCCCCACGGTGCGCATGATGTTTCCCAATCAAACATGTTCAAGTTATATTAACACGACATCAGCGACTGGAGTAGAGTTTCTTACTCCGGCTTAGCACTTGGTTTCTTGTGCTGGGCTCCATTAGGAGCAGAGCAGCGTGACTCAAAGTCATCAGCTCTCCCCCCCTTCCCACTCGCATACACACAGATGCAAACAAGTGTACACTGAGTCATACAGGCTTTCACACTTGCGAACATGGAATACAGCAGATAGGCACATGAAAGGAGCAGACCTGCTGAAATAACGCTGGAGCTTTGATCATCTTTGTTGCCATTTCTATTTTTAAAGGTGCATGTTCTCTTTGACCTCCTACACCCAGAGTACGCTAAGAGACGCCTGGGGATAGGATGAGGTTCGGTTCTCATGTTAGGTGTGAATATTTTAGAATTAAAGGACAGAGAGAGCAGCAGCACTGATCTATTTGCGTTTTCTTCTTCTTCTTCTTCTTCTTTTGAAGATTTTAAAGAGGTGATGCTCCTGCAGATTGTGTAATTCCTCTGACGTCAGAAACTGGCGCAGCTTACATCAGCATTTGTGAGTCAATGCATAGACCTGATAGTTAGGCTGAATGAAAGCCTGTCAAAACGGGGAAGCGACATGAATCCGTGGCCTTCCATCCCTCGGGGCTTCAAGGTCGATCACTGCCGCATGAAAAATTAGACTTGACATTTATGGGATGTTTCTGTCAAACACCCATCATTTCACACCTCTCCACACTTTTCCAACATAGAAAAAGAAAGTCTACTTTTTTGGCTTCATTGTAAATAAACAGGAATTAATGAATACTCATTTTACAAGCTGTAAAATGACACTTAGAGATACACAAAGGTCTCATATCATGGGGCTGATGACCTCTAACCTTCCAGTGCAAAACGAAAAAGGTCAGGACTGGGATCGATGGTAAGAACGCATTTTCCCTTCTCTCCTCTTCCCTCCTTTTCCATTCTTGTCTGCAGCATTTGAAAGAAATCCTTCGCCACCTCATCAAGGAGAGGGAGAAAGCGTTTTACTGCTGCACTCATCATCACCTCCTTGTTCAGCTGCAGACGGTCAGCTCTCCACTCTTCCCCATTCCTGTGGAGAGAAAGGTGCACGCTAAGCATTAAAATGAGCTTATTTCATATCTGCTCAGTCACTGTGAAATAAAATAAGGACATCGTGTTCAAGTCTGACTCCCAGTCAGACTTATCATTGTCTAAACATGAATTCAAAGAAAGCCAGATTGAGAGAAGTCTCTTTTTTTGGTGCTTGACCTCTTCCCAACCACACGTCTACCTTTACCCAAACGTTGCAATATTTAATATGCAACAAAGAAAGTTTTCATAGGACACGAGATAATCAGGTGCAAAAATAAGTACACCTTTACTGCTTCCATAGGAATGAGGAGTGAGCTGATCTGGAGCAGTCAGGTGTGTTAACACAATGCCACAGTCCTCCCGGGACTGGATGTCCCTGCAAATTCACCCCAAGGTCAGATTATGCAATGTTCACAGAAAAAAACCAAGAGATACATCTCGTCTCTACATTCGTCTCTCTAAAAAAGAACATGACAGCACAGTTTCGGTTTGCAAAGTTAAATCTGAACAACACAAGGTTTCTGGAACAATGTCCTTTTGGAGAGAGTAGAGCTGTTTTGCCAGAAAGCACAGCACCACATTTGGAAAAAAACAAACTTAGTAGATCAGCACAAACACCGTCTGGCGCGGTGTTGGAGGCATGATCTTTGGGCTCGTTTTGCAGGCTCTCAAATTCCCACAAGCAACTGAACTGAATCGATTTTGTAAAGAAGATAGGGGGGAAATTCCCCCACAACACTGTGAGAGAGTGAGACAATCATGCAAACACCAACACAAAGCAAAAGTCATTACTTGAAGTTGTGGCTGCTAAAGGTCATTACAAGCTACTCTGTCACAGGACTGCTCAGAATCCAGGGAAAACTTCCTTTTCCTGAAGACAGTGGGGGATTATCATGTTTAACAGGTACAAACACGTAGCTAACAACTCGTCACTCGTGACAACAGCCATCTTTAAATAGCTGAATTATATTAATCAGTTCATTTAAAGTGTATAGCATTTTCTTAAATGCACAGCTCTTACATGTGCAGTTAAACCACAGCGTGTTTCTGTGGTTGAGTGAAAGCAAATTAAAGTCTGTTAAAAGAGAACTGATGACTTTGAAAATTCTGATGTAAAACAATAAGAAAAAAGAATTCACTGTTTGAATTATGAAAAATATTTCAGTCCACTGGGATTTCTCAGCCTAGTTTTGGTCTTTTTTTAAAGTCGCATGAGAGTTCCAGCTTTATGGGGGTGACACTAAATCTGAATCAGGGGCTACAAACTTCCAGCAGCCTTTACCACTCAACCCTTTACAGCCATGAGTTTTTGTGTGCGTTTGCATGAGTTCATGGTTCAGGATTTAAAAGCTTAAAATATTGAAAATATTGAATTAGAAAATGTCTGAATGCACTAATATTAGAACTTTTAAAAGGACCTTTATGTCAGAACCAACAACCGAACAACACACACAGTATAAGGATGTCTAGAGACCTCTTTTTGTGTATAATTTTAAATATTATATATAATCTCTATGGTGACCACAGCCTTTGCAGTGCGCTCCATTTAGTTGTTCTAATATTCCAATAAGAAATGAGAAAACTTCATCTTTTGCTTTAATTTTGCATTTTCTCCTTATAATTATAATCTCATTGGAAAAGCTGTTCTTTTAGGGCTGAAATTTCGCTGTATTTTGTTGTTGTTTTATGAACAACCTCAGTCTGCTTTTTAAAGTCATAATTATTGCTTGTTATCTGTGTTTCACACCAGAGTGCTGTACCTTCACAGTGATGTTTTACCATCTCTCAGTCAAATGTATGAGCAGGAAGCAACTAAGAAACTAAATGATGAACAAAAACTTTCCACGCCTGATTAAATTACCCCCCCACCCCCCAAAAGACACGATGATGGTACAAGTGATTACATTCATGTGCACACACCCACATGGAGTTGTTTCCATCCCTCGAGGGAACATTGAAATGATTTAGTCAAATTTTGACTCTTAAATTTTAATCAGTAGAATAATGGGATTTTACCCACGGAGGGGAGAGGAGTCTCCATCGTGTGACTGCTTGCACAGATGCATATCACCACTTCACGAGTAATTTAAAACACACATGTGGAACTGACTTGAGGAAGATGCCCTTGCTGTGGTTGCGTATTTCCCGGTGTGTCGCCCAGGGCTGCAGGGTCATCCGTTGGGGGTGCAGACCCTCTGACTTAAAGAGCTCACTGACGTCAGATGGGAGCATGATGTTCACGCTGCTTAGGGTGCCGAGCTTTTCTCTATTGCAGTCACACAGAGAGACAGAAAGGATATTTGGTAAGCACACGAACATACTGAAGAACGTTTTAAGCTTTAAACTTCCCTCTACCTGTAGATGGGTCCGAGCGTGTTGAAGGTCCTCTCCATGTGCTTGTGAAGCTGCTGGAAGCGATTTTCTCTCCAGAATTTCAGCAGGTTGAGCCATCCATTCCTCCCAGTGTGAGGGATCTCCTCAAAACTCCGCATCCCTTTCACTACTCTTTTCCCGCCTTCTAGCTTTCCATGCATCACAGTCCCTGCTGCAGTCACACAAAGACCCTTTTGAGGTGCAACACCAAAAAACACATTTCTGGACCCACAAGAGCCCTTCGCTTTGATACCCGCAGTCACTCGTGTGGACATGCTGGCTCTGGTCTGAGTGAGCTGTGCCAGGCGGTCTCATCCAGAGTTGTGACACTTCTTGTTTGGTGTCGTCTCTGCAGGGCTCATTCTTTCCCTCCTCCAACGCTAAAATTCACCCTTGAATGAGATTTCGTGCTGACAGGAGTTTGATGATTTATAAATCTGAGCATCAGAGTTCAAGAGAAACACAACAGAGCCAGAATTTCAGGTTGACTGCACAAAAAACAGATAATGGGCCAGTGTAGCTTCCCGAAATGTGTTTTATTACAAGTTCAATCACAGCAAATCAGCTACAAACAAACAGACTAAATGTCCACCTTCGTAAGTGGTGTTTTTCTCCATACTGTATAAAAGCCTTGAATTTATGCACCAAAATAAGCTCAACACAAACAAAGCAGTTATTAGAAACTAGCAAATTTGGCTCATACACATCACCGATACTGTAGATGTGATGCAGAAAGGACTCAGTATAAAGAAAAGTGGACAAATTCTAACATAATCACACAAAATAAGAAAGTTTCATGTTGTTTTGTTGCCCTGAGGTTCCTCACTTGTGTATAGATCTCTTAGTTGGATCTATATCATTTAGACCGACAGCTCTGCGTACTAGCTTGGCTTCTATTATAAAAAAAACTAAACACGGTGTCCGAGTGAAACATCACCAGGACAAGATGTGCCCTGTTTTAACATCTACAACTATTGATTTAGTTATATAATCACAATATAATGCAACAGCTTATTAAAACAGTATAAAATCAACATATTCAATGAGGAAAAAATTCTTCAAGTACTGCGTAAAATCCCATTTGTACTTTCATTGTCATGTACTGACCAGTAATTCAACACCTCATAATAATGTTTGAGTATATCTAATCAATACCTAAAATAAGCATTTTACACTGCCGTATTTGTTATTATTAAGTAAAACAGGTGACTTATTCACCTGTTACAAGTTATCAGAGCTATGTAAGAAGAAAACTGACTTCAGCTTACATAAAAGCAGCAGTCATAAATTCCCATATGCTGTTCTCTTCATTAATAGAGTGTAATAATCATTGCTGTGAGTACATATTGATCACATGATTTTACAAGATCCCCCATTTGCTGGTGCAGGAGTAGGCGTCCCGCTGCGTTTCCTCCCTGTGAGGACCGCTGTGCTGAAGCTGAGGCCTTGAAAGGCACTCAGCAGGTTGAAGCCATCGTTCTTGGTTTTGGTTTCAGGATGAATTATTGTCGATAGCTCGTGGGGGAGCGACACTTTGCCTCCGACTGACCTCCGCTGGTTTGTGTCCTTCGTGTTCTGAAGGATGATGGAAGAACAAATGGGTTACAGGGTTGAACGTGTTGCAAAAATAAAAATGAATAAATAGCTCTACATCTCTTATGTCCTTGGGGCGACCGTGGCTCAGGGGTTGGGAAGCGCATCTGTAATCGGAAGGTCGCCGGCTCGATCCCCAGGCTCTCTGTCCTGGTCGTTGTGTCCTTGGGCAAGACACTTTACCCTACCGCCTACTGGTGTTGCCCAGAGGGGCCGATGGCGCGGTATGGCAGCCTCGCTTCTGTCAGTCTACCTCAGGGCAGCTGTGGCTACAACGGTAGCTTGCACATTCACACACTCCACCAGTGTGTGAATGAATAGTGGCATTGTAAAGCACTTTGGGTGCATAGAAAGGCGCTATATAAATCCAATCCATTATTATGTTGCAGTAACATACAAGTTGGCACACATGGATAATGCCTGCAAAGAATAAGCCAACTATTGTATTGTTGGGGGTTGGCTGTATCTCTGCAAAGGCTGCAAACACATCTGAAGTTATAACAGTTTGAGTTTTAAGGTTTTTTTATGCAGTATCAAGATGCGCTACATCTTGTTGATGGAGAAGTGTTTGCAAAAGGAAAAACAGAAACTGCATTGAGATTGGTTTATAACTACTGAGCTACAGACATTAACATGATGTTTAATGATGAAATGAAAGTACCCAGAGAGAACCCACACAGACATGAGAACATGCAAACTCCACACAGAAAGACCAGACTGGACTAGAAAGTCAAGATTTGAATCCAAGGCCTCCTGACTGCGACCGCCGTGCTGCCCTTTTTTTCTTTTTTCCTTTCATGATTTCATTTTTTTCCCCTGAGGGTATTTATCAAGTAAATACTTGATAAAAAGTATTTACTTCTCATCTTCTTTCTATCTTCTCATTTTCTTTGACACAGCAAGTTTCATTTTGAACTGGTAAGAATTTTTTGGTTGCTGAACCCTGAATCCTAAATTCAGAAGAATTACGCAGCACATTTTTGTGGTTATTTGACATTTTATCTAAATTAATTCAGTGAAGTTGGAAAAACATTATATTTTGAAGAAAATTTAAACTGGTGTGTGAGAGTAGTGAACAGAAGAATGCAGCGTTTTGTAAAGTTTCAATTCAACTCTGTTAAAGAAATAAAATTTTTAAAAAACCCAGTACCGTGTATAAGGGGAAAACTGTCCAATTTACACAAAACTAGAGGATAAATATTGTTATTTTCTTCCAAACACAGACCTCAGGCAGCTGATATTTTCTCCTGAAATGAGCTCTCATCGCTGCTCTCTCTGCATTCTTCTGGGCCTTGGTGGCTTCCCGCAGCTTTCTGTCAACACAGCAGACAAACATAAATACAGCTCAGATATCGCAGGCAGAAAATAAAAATCTCTCTGCACAGTTAACGCCTTCGTTCATCTCAGCTGCCTCCTGCAATGAGAGCACAGTGAGGAATTGACAAAATGAGGTGAACTGAGGGGATTGATTTCAGTTTGCAGATGAATTACATGTAACTCAGGCAAAACTTGATTTCATGTCTGTTTAGAGTCTTTTTTCCATTTTCACCTGGAATTGATAAAACGCCTGTTCATATAATGCATCCAAGAAGCAACCCTGCCTGTTATTTGTAATGGCACAAAATAATGATACTACTCAGGTGCTTGTGCAGCTTTGTGGTACTTGTGGTTTCCATTTCTGACGCCCCTCCCATTGTCTTGGAGGCAGTTTGTGGTGACACTACACAGAAATTGGCTGATATGGGCGGTTAGTTTAGTTTGTCAATCGTTTCATTGTGTTTCATTTTTTATTTCTTCTCGATAACAATTTCTCATTTAGATTCCAAAACTATGAATTGTGATTTTTAAGCAACATTTTCACTGTAAGAGTGCTACTTGTAACACTTCATGTTTACAAAAGCACCTGTTGCTACTTTTACTTAAAGTATGTGAATACTTCCTTCACCCCTGCATGACGGTTTCTACATCACATACAGAGCATTACTTGCCTCTCCTTCTCCAGCTCTGTCTGGTACGAGCAAATGATAGACAGATCTTTGGGATATGCAGCTCGGGGGGGAGACGTTTTGCCCAACTTGACACATCCTCCTCGACTCCCGCTGCCTCTCCCTCTCTTGTTCCTACGTTTGGCACACAGCTTCTTCCCCTTCACCTCCGACACACAGCTGGTCAGCTTCCTGATGGGCATGCTCAGGGAATTTTTTAATCTCACCACAGACTCCATGATGTACCGCACACACACCCCTATTTCCTCGTCAGATGACAGGTGAATTTATGGTGGCTTTCGCCTTCCCTCATGTTGTGTTGCACTGACACGAGAAAATCAGGACACGCAGTCTGACATCTCACAGCAATAACTCCTGCCAAGGACAAGGACGGCAGTCAGACAAGGCTCAGACACTCAGAAAGGTTAAACACACTGATGGAGAGTTTATCATCTAGATCAGGTTAAAGAGGGCAGTAAAGCAGAAAAACGGAAACTACGTGATGACAAAACATGAAAATGCCAAACTAACATGCTGAACAGGCTAATTTTCAGGGTCTATTACCACTGATTTACACACAAACATGGTTTACCATGCTGTTCCTGTCCACGGTTATCTTACCCATGCAGGTGGCCACAGTTGGCCTAAGGCTCACACCATAAAATCCAGATAAAGCACCCAGCCAGATGGCCTTCACCACCACCAGCCAATCCCTAAAGCTTTTAAAAAAGTGGGGAAAACAAGAATAAAAAACAGTAGACTCTCCACGAGATATTAAGCCTGCAACTTCCTGGCCTTCACAGGACAAAATCACTGTTTTCCATTGAGGTTTCAGCCTCTCCTTCCCTCTTTCCCTCCTACAGAATCGTTTTCACATTTCACTACCCCCAACTCTGCCACACAGATTACTACCTAAGGGACTTAATGAGGGGAATCTCGTTAGCCGTGGCAGGGAATGCACCTGATGAGTCACGTGTCAGGGGTGAAGCTTTAGACGTGATGTTGAGTGACACACCCATGCATTCACAGTAAGTTAATATATTTATAGACTCATTTGTCCTCCTGCGTAGCTCCATTTAATCCATGTTGTTTTCATAGTTTAGAAAATGGGAGAATAAATGCAACAGCGACAGTTTTTTTTTCTTACAAGAATGCTGTTGGTATTTATTTCACTAAACATTCGTGGATTAAAGATGACTAAAGATGGGGAAAGAAGAAATGAAACTTGGATGGAGAGAGTCCGGCCTTAAAGAGAAGTATTTGAGTCAGTGGGAGATCAGAAACGTACTGACAGCTGGACTGTGCAACTGTGCAAACTGTCAGAAAAGAGGGGACAGAGTGGGGTCACCCTCCGGTCTCCCTCAGTCTCTCCACCAAACAATCAGTGCTGAAGTTTGTTTAAAGGGAGAGCATAGTTTCCTGCATCATAGACTTTTTTATCCACAAACACAGTTTAAAAGTTGCAGTGTAATACATTACCCCTGATTTCTTTCTTCTTCTTTTTTTTTTAAATATATGCACTCAAAAAAGGATTTCTCACCCTCATTAAAAATTGAAGCAAGAATCTTGAATAAAACACAACATAATATAAAATCAAAGGGTTATTTATGTAGTAATTAACCATTAGGGGAAATGTGATCGATATACCAAAACAAACTAGATTCCAGTAAATGTAACATTTTACCTTCTACTTATGTAACAAATTACATGGAAAATTTACATGCAATCAAATTACTTAAAGACAGCTTCCCAGCAGAAATATTATCTGAGTGAGGCAGAGGGCATGAGTGTGAAAAACAAAACCTAAAAAAACAACCTTCACCGGGTCATTTCTTTCCTCTCTGTTCAGTTTCACTCTGTTCAGTTTCACTTAGGATCACTACAGACAAAGAGGATTGTTTGTTATTAGGATTGTCACAGGTGTAATAGGCACTCCTGTAAAAGCAACTCGTTAACACAAATATCTAAGCAGCCAGTCACGTGGCTCACCTCAGTGCATTTAGGCATGTAGACACCGTCTTTTAATGGGAGATACAACACTGAAATACACACAGAGAAAAACAACAGCAATTCTAGCTAGTCACAGTATCACATATTTAGCAAATATTTTATTAAATACCCCCATTCAACGACTAATTAAGGTAGATATCTAATTGCCAATCACATAAAAGCATCTCAGTACAGTTTATTAAGTCAAGGAGGAGCGTTTGCATAAAGTTATCCTTCCACTGCTGAAACGTGAGATTGAACCAGGGACCTAACGTTCTTCCAAATGAGCTGTTTCAGCAGTTCAGTTTGTGTCTGTTGCTGCACTTTACTCCAATGGTATCCAAAGTCATTGGATCTCAATGTGCATTGTACAGCCAGACAATGTTACCACATCAATATGAACCAAAATCTCTGGGGAATGATTGCAACACCATGTTAAGTGACTGGTCTGTGCATTTATCAGTGTTGTTATGGTGACCTACAAACCATGTGCAAACACAGACCATGAGGCAGGGGATGGGCCAAACTGATTTATTATAAATCTCTGATGGAAGCGCAGAGGGCCAGGGGTTGCCAGCAGGCAAGAACAAAGCCAGATGTGGAGGCTGAACTGATGGCTGAGAGCCTGAAGATGCGAGGGAGAGGTTAGTGAGCTGGCTGCTGAGAAAGACACTGAAGCCAGAGCAGAGGAGGCTGCAAAACACTAAAGACAGGATGGCCCTGGGAATCTATCCAAACATTTAGCAAAAGTGACAAGAGGCATGGTCACAAAAACACCAACCTGGCAGAGTGGAAACATCAGTTCTGAGGATATGTAGTGGTCTCATTTGAAGAACTGGCTGCAGCTGGTGAGGTTCTGCTTTGACCCCAACACACCTCTTTCAACAACTACAAAACGAGCAGACACATCCCTACAGAGAAAAGGAGAAAGGGAAAGAGAAAGAGAGAGACCTCTGAAAGTGATAGCAGGTCAGCCTGACCCAGAATTAGATGCTGAGGGTGAGTCACTGGCTCAATGTCTTGTACGGCTGCTCTGGGACTTCCCTGCACTTCCATATGAGTACACAGAGAGCAGCAGCAAGTCTCCCCTTCAGTGGCAACAGGTATTAATTATGCTGGACACAGAATGAAAAGAAGGAGCTTATAAACAGCCTAATTCTCTTCCAATGATGTGCTCTCCATGAGACAGCAAATTAGGCCTGACTTTTCTGCTTCCTGAATTGCTGCTGTGTTTAATTCATTTCATTTCCACCAACTACAATTTGCAAAATATTTTTACCAATAACTATCATTACTACTAAAATGAGGAAAAAAGAGTTTGAACATGGCTTTAAATGTTATCAATTGTCTCCAGTTTCTAAAAGTACATTATAACGCACTTATCTGCTTACAACACCATGATACATTATTTGTTAAATATAACTATATACTACTGTTGAATGTAAAATGGGGTTACTTAGATCTCCGTGTGTCCTTTTTTTCAGAAATGTGGCCCAGCTGTTCTCCTGATTTCTTATTTTGGCACACTTGTTTGAATGTCTTGGAACGACTCCACAGTGAGTTTTATGCTCTCTGACCTACTCTAATGCCCTACTTGGCACCGAGAGCCCATATGCACACTTCAACCAACCTGTTTGAAGTCCCTCACTCATTTCCACACCCCTCTCCCCTTACTCTTCCTCCTCTGGTGCCCAGAGCACTTTAATTTCTAACAGGTGAGGAAGCTTTAATACTTTAACAAGATCACAGAGAGAAACCACGCCCCCTACCCCAGAGCTCATGCAGACCTGAGATCTGTTTACTAATCCAAAGTTTTGCCTTTTACTACTGAAGATAGCTCGAGGTGGTCCTGTGTCAGCCAGTACAATTCATGAACAGAACAAAGGGGAAACATTACTGAACATTTCCATGTTCATATTCTCCAGGTGTGTGTGTGTGTGTGTGTGTGTGTGTGTGTGTGTGTGTGTGTGTGTGTGTGTGTGTGTGTGTGTGTGTGTTCACGTGTATGCCAGTGTTGTTTTGTCACATGTTGGACACTGATCTCCCTGAAAATCCCTTAAGTGGCTCTTTTTGCTCAACAGTGGTTGACATTATAACTTAGCACGTCACCCTAACCTTCACCATCACAGGTGAATGCCTCTGACCCTTACTGCAACTTAACCCTGATTCTAACTTTTACCCTCAGTGGTGTGGTTGTTAACATGCAAAAGATCCTGAGAGCAGAAGGCGACACAAGCTAGTTTACTTCTAGTTCTGATCCCGAGGATACTGTGGCGACCACTTTGGAAACAAGGAAGTGTTTGGAAAAACAAGTGTTTGAGACAAAAATCAAGCGTAGTACTGCGATATTTGCATGTATCTATACAGGAACACTGAATTTGGATATTTTAATAAATTAAAATACTCTCGGAATACAATAAAAAATCTCATGCAGCACCATCCTGAGACAACGTTAGCTGAGTAAACCTACATTAAATTAACTCAAACAACAAACCATCCCACACTGGATACAAGCAGCTTGACAAAACCTAATTCCTAATTCAGAGCAAGCTAATGGCTCAGTCACAGGAGGAAAAATAGAACGGCGACCTCCTTCAATCAACCAAAAATAAATAAATAAATATTGGCTGCCTGGTGATTGCAATATTTTTTTTTTTTACATTACTGCTGCAACCTGTGGTGACTATTCATTTCAGATTTATTTATATAATGCCAAATCACGACTCCAATCACCTCCAAGCATTTTACGGTACATTGTAAGCCAAAGACCCTACAATAATACAGAGGAAACCCCAACAATCAGATCTTAGCAACACTTAGCAACAGTGAGGACTAACTTGAATTTCAGTGTAGAACATCTGACCAATGTTGTTCATTAATGCTACTTTAATATACCTGTTCCGTATTAGTATGCTGCGCATGCACGCAGTGAGACGGGGCAAGAGAGAAGGGACCCGCCCCCTGGAATGTAATGACTAACGTGTAATGGTTGCTTTGTTTCGAAGTAAATGATGCTCGATGATATTCACGAACCCTGAGTCATTATTAAACGACAAACATGGTGTCAGAAGTGGGATTTATAGTGTCTATGTCAATTCCATTCACATAGAACATTTCTTCATCGCTGCCGTGCGCCTGCATTTCAATATGGTTTACGGGTCTCTTTTTGAATTGCCGTGTTTGTGATGACTTGCAGCATTTCTGGAAATGATTCCATTTTTGGCACTTATGGCATTGCTGGCCATATGCTGGGCATTTGTCCCTTTTTGCCTCGTGGCTGCCCCCGCAGTTGTTACAGTTTGTGATTGCGTGAGCGAGCCTATGTTCTGGATACGTTGGCCACGTCTTCACAAGCGAGGGCTTGAAGCCTGACCCAGCAAAGGCCAAAGCAATTGAAGAGATGCCCACACCTGAAAACGTCACAGCTCTCCAACGCTTCTTAGGGATGATTAATTACCTAGGAAAGTTCATTCCTAATTTCAGCGAGCTTTCAGCCCCACTTCGGGAGCTAACGTGCAAAGACGTACAGTGGTGTTGGCTCAAGCAGCATCAAGATGCATTCAATGCTTTAAAACGAAGCCTGACCAGTCCTCCTACCCTCAGATACTACGACGTAAAGAAACCTGTCACGTTAACGTGTGACGCATCGCAGTATGGACTCGGGGCTGCATGCCTCCAAGAAGGCGCCCCGATTGCCTACTCATCTCGTACTCTGACACAGACAGAAACGCGCTATGCGCAGATTGAGAAGGAGCTTCTTGCAGTCGTATTTGGTTGTTCCAAGTTTAATGATTACATCTATGGGAAACAAATCCAAATTGAAACTGATCATCAGCCATTAGTCACCATCTTGAACAAGCCAATACATTCAGCTCCAGCCAGACTGCAACGCATGATGCTTAGGCTGCAAAAGTACAACTTTCAGATAGTGTACAAAAAAGGCTCGCAGATGTACCTCGCCGACACTTTATCCCGTGCTCCCACAACCTCGACGGATCAGAACAGTGATGAAACAGCTGACTACGAGATCATGTCGATCCAGCAAATCTCTTCTTACAGGCTGATGCAGCTAAAGGAACACACTGCCTCAGATCCAGAGCTACAGAAACTGAGCACTGTCATAATGAGAGGATGGCCTTGCAGACAAACTCAGCTGCCCACAGAACTTCGTCAATACCACCCATATCGAGACGAACTCACTCTAGAAGATGGCATTGTCATGAAAGGGCTGAAAACAGTGATTCCCAAATCTTTGCAAAAAGATTATATCGTCATCCTCCACAGAGGGCACCCAGGCATGGAAGCTACTAAACGCAGGGCCCGTGGCATTGTGTTTTGGCCCACAATGACAGCAGATATTGAGCAAGAAACAGCTGCGTGTCCAGTGTGCAACAGCACAAGGCCACATCAACAGAAGGAGCCGTTAAAGCTACATCCAGTGCCGGACATACCCTGGTCAACCGTCGCCACCGACATCTTCGAGTGGAACGGTCAACATCACCTGGTTGTAGTCGACTCTTACTCAGGTTGGTTCGAAGTAGACCTGCTTCCAGACCTAACTGCCAACACTGTCATCACAAAGCTCAAAAGACACTTTTCTGTCCATGGCAGCCCGCACAAAGTAATATCAGACAACGGCACTCAGTTCACCAGCCAACGCTTTGCAGACTTTGCTTCAGCATGGGACTTTGTTCATGTGACAAGTAGCCCAGAATACCCGCAGGCCAATGGATTGGCTGAACGTGCGGTTCGCAGTGCAAAGCAATTGATGGAAAGATCAAAGAGAGATGGAACGGATGTCTTCCTTAACCTACTCAATCTCCGCAACGTGCCACGTGACAACACACTAGGTTCCCCAGCTGAAAGGCTGATGTCAAGACAGACGCGCACGACCCTACCCGTGTGTAGACGTCTGCTCGTTCCCAGCCCCAAAAGCAACAAAACAGTTAAAACAAACCTACTTCACAAGCGCCAGGCACAAAAGAGATACTATGACAAGTCCAGCAGACCCCTCCGCCCCCTCATGCCAGGTGAGGTTGTGCGGATGCAAACGCGTCAAGGACATGACTCCTTAGGAACCATCAAGGAAGCCTGCGAAGAGCCCAGATCGTACATCGTCCAGTCAGGAGCTGGAGAGTACAGGCGAAACCGCAGACATATCCTCCCAGTCTCTGAACCGCCACCACCACACGGAGATTCCCGTGATGATTACACCGCAGCCCAACCACTGACTCCCCACAGCACATCCAAGAACCCGTGACACACACCGACGAACAAACACATAGCCACACGCAACACTTCACACAAGCCCCAGTCCAGTCCCCCTGTCGCCCGGCACGTGATGCTTACATCACACGATATGGGAGAGTCTGCAAACCGAACCCCAAGTATGAACACTAAGGCATAAGAGATGGACTGTAACACGAAAGAAAAAAAAAAAAAAGTGGACAGTACACATGATGTGATGTCAGCAAAGTTAAATGCTCACCGTGTCCTTACCAATGACACAGTTCAAGGTGTGAAGTAATTCGTTAATGTTTAGGCTAGAATGTTATGATATGGACATGTTGTTAATGTGTTATTGCTAAAGGTGTTGTTAGCAGCTTATACAGCCATAAGCTAAAGAGAGGGGATGTAGAACATCTGACCAATGTTGTTCATTAATGCTACTTTAATATACCTGTTCCGTATTAGTATGCTGCGCATGCACGCAGTGAGACGGGGCAAGAGAGAAGGGACCCGCCCCCTGGAATGTAATGACTAACGTGTAATGGTTGCTTTGTTTCGAAGTAAATGATGCTCGATGATATTCACGAACCCTGAGTCATTATTAAACGCCAAACATTCAGTAAAAGAAACCTCAGGCAGAAGTAGACTAGTCTGAGGGTCGACTAAATGGTTTCCCATTATTATTACTGTATTATCAGAAACAAATTACATGTAATTGCCAACTTGACCCCATTCAATCGCAGACTGATAGCAAACTGACTCCCTCTTATGGCGGGCTTTAGTAACAGTGCTGGCATGCTTGGAAACAAAAAAGTGAAGTGAGATAACTATCTTATTTGATAAAGAGACGATGACAAAGTTTAACTCTGAGGACATAATTTGCAGTTTAACAATAAGGTGATGGATCCTTTAAATATGTTATTGCAGTACTCGGTATATGGCGAAATGTTATAAATGTCAATGATATCGTATCTTAGGGTGTTTGGTGACTCCCACCTATATAAAAAGCAATGAGGTCCTCGGTTTTTCTCCTTATGGTGACAAAGGCCGATGTGGCATCGGGTGAACTGAGCCTCATTTAGATGACTAGACGAGTGTTTACACACACCTAGACTGATACGGGGAGATTTATAGATCACGTCACATGTGCACGTGGGGTTTTGAGACTGTCTTCGGGCTGCCAGCTTCTACCCAGATCCACAAATGTAAGCAGCATTCACGTACTAACAGAAAACTGGGACATTTGGGCTTTCTGTGGAATTCCCAAATTTAAGATTACAGACGCCATATAGGAGCCTAGATGTAGTCATTCTACATCACCTGGATTAAATCTATATTTAAAAATGAGCAAGAGTTATCCTATACTCGCTTCAGAGAAGGAGCTCTAACTGACCGTTTTACATCAGAAGAACATCCAGCAAGTAGTGCAGGTTATTTAAACCATATATTAACTTTCACAGGCTATTACTCGTTTTCTAGTCGAGGGATGATATATGAAAAACACATGAAGCTCAGATGTCCCAGTTCTCCACCCTCACTTGAAAGCAGCTTACATTTGGCAGCTTAAAAATTGTCTCCAAAATCCACGTGCACATGTGACGGGATCTGTGCGTGTCACCGGGGATTTATACTTATGTGTAGGGATGTCGTAACCCCTTCCCCCGAATCCTACGACGTCACCAGACGTGCACCAGCTTACTGGAAATGTAAGTACAGGTGGCGTCGAAGGAGCTGGCAGCTGCTGTGATTGGACTGTGGATCCCTGCTATGCATTTCCGGCGGCTACCTGTTCGCCGCAGTTTTTGAATTTATCACCGAGAATAATAATAATCATCATCACCTCAGTATAAAGACTCACAAACCTTGGATAAGTGAAGGAAAAAGGATGGATGGAGATGTTAGGGAGATAGTTTCGGCAATCAGTATGGATGTGATGAAATATACAAAGAAGTGGCAGGGGGCCGGGGGAGGGGTGGCGAGGGACAAAAAATTAGCCCCAGGGGGAGACAAAAAAGCAGCTGACCACTACAAAGAGTGGGGACCCAAGAGGGGGAAAGCCCCGGCATTTAAATTGTTTCCATCGTGGCTGACACCGCATATAAAACACCGGGACAGACGATAAGGTAATTACAGGGAACACCACGCAAAAGCTGGCAACTACGTCGGTCAGTTACGTAGCTTACGTCGTCAGCTGTACAAAGGTTCACCGCAGAAGTGATGATTAGACTTCTGCGATCAACAGGCGATTCGTGCACGGCTATTTAACGAGCTGTAAGTGAGCGAAAAGAACATCGCAAGTATTTGTAGACATTTGTGCGCGCTGGAAGTTGAAAATAAAAAGCTAAAATAGCAGATTTGTGAAGTTTAAATTATTACTATTTATTCACATTGAATCTCTTTAGATTAATCTGTATTTGTGTTTCGATTGGAGCAGGTATTTGCCAGGGCTTACAATTTACGCACAAGTGGTTGTACACTAATCTTGGTTCAGACTTGTGGGTCGGCAGCTGATCCGTGGGATCCAGACGGGACGGGAGGAAAAACCAGAACAAGGCAAAGCAGGAATTTCTAGAGTTTCTTAAGGAAAAAATGACTAAACCTAATTACTCCGGCACCTATCATATGGTGGAGCAGGAGAATGTGGACGCCTACCTGACAGGTTTAGGTACCAGTCTTTATGCAGCATATTTTATAGTATTATTACCATCAAATGTTTAACGGGTAAAACCCTCTCATTTAACATTCATCTTTCATGCGTTTATCTTTAAATAATTGTTTATATGTTGACTGATTCATAATCTTCAGTGTCTGGTTTAGTGATGTGGACTATCTACATTTCCAGCAGCACATTAGTGTAATGAAATCACCACCTTTGACCCACTTACACCCTCACAAGTGTGTGTGTTCACTCCACCTGCAGTGTCTGAGGTAGAAAAGATCCCCCCATAAGTGTGGCTTACAAAATCTTTCCCTCTTTTCTCCCAGATGTTAATGTTGCTTTGAGGAAGATCGTGTGTATGTTGAAGCCCACTAAAGAGATCATCCATGACCCAGAGACAGGAGCCATGAAAATCAACACAATCACTACCTTCAAGGATTTCAGCATGGATTTTAATATTGGAAAAGAATTTACTGAGGACCTGAGGATAGTGGATGGCCGTACCTGTCAGGTGTGTGTTGTGTTTTTTCCAAAGTTTGCTTTGAAGGTTAGGTACTTGAGTAAAGTCTGTACACTTCCCGCTGGGATTATTCCATAACCACTCGTTGCTGTTTAAAAACCCAGAATAAGAAACATTCAGCTCCTTCCCAAGTAACCATTCAATGATGGGCTATGATGATATTCTTCAGCTGAATGCTAAACAGAGACGACTCATATCCCAGATTTATGAACTTATCAGTAACCTTAATCCGTGCTCCACTGACCGTCTGAGACTGGGACACTGACTTGGGGATAACTTTAACTGATGAGCCCTGGAACTCTGTCCTAAACTTGGTGCGCTAATCATCTGTCTTTGCTGGTGCAAAGTGTTCACTTAACTAATGCTAGATTAGTAAGGATTTATCCCAATGTTGACCCGAAATGTCCTCGGTGAGAGTCCAGACAGCAGATCTGACACACATGTGTTGGTTGTGCCCGGGATTGCCCTCCTTATGGTGAGGAATTTTTAAAGCATTTGGTGAAATGTTTAAAATGTAATGTGACCCTGAGGCGGGGTTTGTGCACATTTGCCAGCCAGGACTCGTGTTATTGTGGCTTTTACCACTTTGCTTGTAAAATGCTTGAGTTTTCAGAAGTGGGAAGTGTGTCATGGCCCAAACAGAGGAGGTTCCTCTGTTGTATTGATTTGATTTATTGATTTACTGATGCTCATCAGTCTGGAGAGGTTATAAAACCATCCTTAAAGAGTTTGTCTCGACAACAGTGACAGTGTTCAGGTTACTGAGTCTAACATCAGCAGAACATTAAACGGCGATAGAGTCCATCGTAGCAGCGCAAACTCGACCTGCAGATTGCTAAAGATCTCACTGGAAAACCAGAAGGCTGTTTGAACTCGAATTCATGTATAGATGATGCTGAAGTAGAACTTTTTTTTTTTAGTATGAAATAAGAAGTCTTGTGTTTGGACAAAGGAAATGGCGATGGTGGCGTCATGTTTTGGATCGGTTTTTGTGCATTTAGTCTTAAACAACTGGATGAATTCTGAATTACACCAGAAAAGTCTCAAGGAGGTGACAGGACCCCTGTCCGTGGATTAAATCTCAGGAGGAAATGGATCATAAAACAAAAACATCACCCCAAATTCACAAGTTGTTCCACCAAAGTGATGTTAAGGAGATCAAAGATGTTTTGGGAAGTCAAAGCCCAAACTATTATCTTTAAATGTTCTTTTTTTTTTAGTTATTGCTGTCTACAGGGTGTCACATGATACAAAAGATGCAAAGATACAAAAATATTGGATCATTTTTTATCAGGTCCAACTAATATATTCATGTAATTTTTAAACAAATATCTAAAATCTGATGTTTTTGGTCACATCTTTGAAAAAATGAAGTATATTTTAAAGGCTCCATGACCTTTCACGCATCACTGTATTAGTCTCCCCCCCCCTCCCTTTTTTTGCTTTGCATAAAGCTTCTTGTCTCTTTGTGTGGCTGAGTGTTGTGTGAGCTACTTTACATGCTAATGTTTCACACTAACGGCATCTCTGTGGTTACACAGACTACAGTAGATTGGGACGGAGACAAGCTGGTTTGTGTACAGCGAGGCGAGAAAGAGGGACGAGGCTGGACGCACTGGCTGGAGGGCGACAAGCTGCATTTGGTAAGGATGTACGAGGGGAAGAAGAGGCCAGTGCAGAGAGAAAGCAAGGAAGAGGGAAGAAGGAAAATGAAAGCTTAAAGGGAAGTGATGGAGAAATTGATATGCTAAATGAGGGAGGGTATTCAAATAAGGCAGGTTTTAGAAGTTATTCATTGGCTAATTCTGTTACTGTCTTTGTGAGAAAAGGTTTTTATTAAGAGGTCTGTGGAGTTTGTATGTGCCTAAAAGGGGAAAGTCCATCACCTAACAAAGGAGTACACACAAACTGAATGCACAAGTGCTACAGAAGCTCAGAGGCACATTTGTTCTAGAACAGTTTAAACTCATAGCTTATCTTTCATTGCTGGTTACGTTTTCAAACGGTCAGCATTCTCCCACTAAAAAGCTCTCACAAATTTAGAGAAAGTGTTGCCGATGCTAAACTCAATATGCTGGGGAATACCAGCGACGGTTTCAGAGGTTACACAAAGGGAACAGTGAGGGACTAATGAAGAGGTGGAGGAGGAAAGTGGGAGCGGGCTGAAAAGACCTGATGAATAGATGTGAAAGAGTGGAAGACGGATTATGAGGTCAAAGCATGAGCTGGTGAGGGGGGTGTTCTGGACAGAATCCCAAATGTTCTTGTTGCTTCTCACCATTCATTTACACCCTCTCACCTCATGTTTTTTTTCCCTCTTCTTCTCCGTCTCTTCTCTGCAGGAAATGAGAGTTCAAGGCGTCGCAGCAAAGCAAGTCTTCAAGAAGGCTGAATGAAGTCACTGAAAATGTTTTACAGTCAATAGTCTCATTTTAAAGGTAGCCGGTACGAGAGTCGTGTATATAGCATTATTTATTAACAATATATTTGAAGTACAACAGCAAAACTGAATATTTGTGGAAAAAAACATTGTTCTGAGAGAAGAGAGTTGTAGAGCTTTTGTAAAGGTCTTTCCCTATGTTGCACAATCTTATAAAGAAGTGATGCATCTGTCATGTTTCTTATTTTAAATGATAAGGTGTGTGTGTGTGTGTGTGTGTGTGTGTGTGTGTGTGTGTGTGTGTGTGTGTGCGCGCGCGTACGTGCGTATGTGTGTGCGTGCGTGCGTGTTGCTGCATCTTCATATCTAAAGTGATTTTTATGCATTATTGCACTGGAACCCTGAACTTCTACAGAAATTACCAAATGGAAGTGCATGTGAAAACTGTCTGGAACAGTCGGATCGGACGCTAGCTGATCTTTAACCTCCGGCTTCCTGGTTCAAAGTCCGCGTGATGTCACATTGCGCCCGTGTGACAGTAGAACACCTAAATATGCATTCACTGCCAGTGAGTGGGCGTCATGCATCCTGCCTCCTGCACTCGCTTTCAGCATTGCAAAGGCTGAAGAGGGGAAACTGGCGAGTACACGCTCGCGCTCAGCAGAGTGACCATGCTCTCTGCTCAGCTGCACTCAATCAAGATGCCAGAGGAGGGCTGAGAGTCAGTAGTGTGTGAATGTATGAGTGATGAACTGAAAGGTTGCAAGAAGGCATCTGAATTAATTCAATGACTGCAGGTGCTATTTTATGTAAAATTTATTACAGAAAACATCAAAATTGCCATAAAGTGACTGCAAGCACAAAACTGAAAGGATCATACATCTTCAGCTTTTAAATACATCATGTCCTCCAAATGTTAGAGACGTATCTGATTACATTTTATTTTTTCCCTTTAAAATGTCCAATTTTAGAACATGTTTCTTTTATTAGCATGAAGACAACGTCTGTTGTGTTTGTTATAACCATTACTACATCACCTGTTTCCAAACTTCAGTGTTTTTGCTAGGGTGACCAGACGTCCCTTTTTTTTGTGGGACGCCGCAGCAGTTTTATGACATCTCCCACATACAGAAGCAAAGTCCCACATTTACACGGCACTTTCCTAAACTCTGTTTTGTTTTTTGTTATTTTTTAGCCTTCCCTGAGTTTAAAGAACGCAGGGAAGGCTTTTTATTATATTTAACTGGAGGTTAGCAAGAAGTCACCAAAAAGTTAGCAGCTTGTTTAATCTGATGGAATCTACCACAAAGAAAATGATTTGGCAGTTTATACTGAGAAATACAATTTTTGTCTCTTTAGATAAAATTATACTTCAATTTCTCAGATGGGGAAATATGGCACGAAGTGACACAGTGCATGTGTGTTATAATTGACTAGAAAAATCGTATTTTTTTTTAGATATAGCTAATATAAGAACATGAATCATGAATACAGGGTTAAATAAGGACTACTGCATAACAGGTTAAGTTAGTTGGCCTTTACATGCTAGACTCATGTCTGATTTATTGTAATTTTTTTTTTAAGTTGGGCATCTGGTCACCCTAATCATAATTCTGATGATCACACAAGCCTAAGATGTAATATTTCCTTCAGTTGATTTGCTTGTTAAGGTCAGTTCTCCATTAGTAGTTTAACGTTTGGCACCTGCGCCATTTCTTCATCTTTTTTCCTCGAATATAAAAAGTACAGCATAAAAAAGTAAAAGCAAATAACTTATATTTTTCAATTGTTTCCTTTTTTAATGTTTTGTATAATTAAAACTACACACTAGAAAATTACACTTAAAAAAAATCACATTTATTTTAATTAATATCTAGAGACTCATTACCTCAAAATAAAATGCTTCTGTTCTGGGGGATACATTAAGGCTGAGACTGTTGGATTTTTATAATGTCACGTAGGTTGCATTTGTCAAGTCTTTCCATACTTAACAAGCTTGTAAACAATTTTAAGACAATTTTAACAGAAACATAGAAAAGCAAACAAACATAAAAATAATATGCTCAGAAAAAAATTGCTAGCACCTTTAGACAAACGTGTCTGCTAAATAAATTTTTTCCCTACTTGAAAGGATGATGCTTCTCTTTTCTCTCTTCCAGCTCAATCAGCTGTAACTGTTCAAACTTCTTTTATCTGAGAAGCTGCTTACAATGATGCTTTCAGACTTTCTCTTTCACTGTTAGCTGTCATTTCAGTGTTTAACTCAAATAACTTAAACCTCTTATTTTTAAAGCTTAAATTACAAATAAACTTGCAAACACCCTCACCATATGGTCCACATATGGTTAAGTGTCTACCAAAGGTCATCTGCTCATGTCACAGCTGTTCCTCCACCCCTGACTTCTTCCTGGATGATGGAGGGGCTGGAAGAAAGGATGGCACAGAGCGGAGGAAAGAGAAATACGCTTTGAGGGCTCGTACTCCAGCATCCTCTCTAGGAGATCGAAAAAATGGTGGTGTTCTCTCCCGTGTGATAACAAGTATTCCTGTAAAACAAGGAGAGAGACATTATATTCAAATGGTGGGCACCGAGCAGATAATGCTTATCTGTGGTCCGCCTGCCCACGGCTCACCCTTAACGGCTTGCATTTGGATTTGACGTAGCGTCCGGCTTTGGAGCACTCGTTCCAGTCTAGATGTCCACGGTGGAAATACTTCTGCTTTCTGAGAATCAAAATGAAGAGTCGTCAGATCAAAGTGTTTCAGAGTTTGTGACAATGAGAGGGTGCACGAGCGGGATACCTGCTCCTCTGAATCATCCTCTGAGGAATCGGTCCCTGTACTCTCTCTATCATAGCAAGATGCTCCTTGTTGTCATGAGTCTGTAAGTGGACACAAGAGGAAGTAAAGACCATGACAAATAAAAAGACAAAGTTCGTCTTACTTTTATGTCGAATGTGTGACCTGGAAGAGTGTGAACCCTTTGTAGTATTCAAACAGGATGCAGCCGATACTCCACACATCACACGGTTGACTCCAACCCAACTCTGTGGAAGAAGGAATAGCTTTGTTACCAACTGGACTGGGCAGGTCCTGGATACTCCCCGAGCTAAAATGACATTTCTTACCAAGTATGACCTCTGGGGCTCGGTAGTGACGAGTAGAGATGATGACAGAGTGGTGTTCGTGGTCAAAGGTGGCGCTGCCGAAGTCGACGAGCCGCACCGTGGTGTCGTTTACCCGCCTTTCATTGCACTTCTAAATGGGCGACAGGTGGAAACACTGTAAACCCTCCCAACTTCGCTCATTTAAAGTATAATCTTTGTATTTTCCTGCTATTGATGATGCTTTGATAAAAAATGATAAAGAGCATTAGGCTTGCGCTAATGTGATGAAAATAACAAAAAGTTATGAACAATTTTACAATACTGCAACACGGTAGGACAAAACAAGAACGAGTCTATCAGATTAGAAAAACAGCAACAACAAAAACGCTACTATCGGCTGTTTCCATGTGGACAAGGGGTCACTGTAGCTGGTAGCTCTGCATGTTTGATTTGGTTGCGTTTTACAGCAGATGCCCTTCGTGACACAACCCCACCAGCAGATAAACCCCCTTAATCTCCCACTTCTTTTTTGGTTGGATTAAACTAATTAGATTAAACATCTCAATCAACTAACTGAATCAATGTCTCACAACGTCTCATTTAACCCAGTTAACCTTAAAAAACGCTTGGTGGATTTAACTAATTCCAAGAAAGTCAACAAGCTTGTTCTCCCTTTTTTGCTAAATGCAACACTGTGTCTCCACTTTGGTCTTGTCTGTTCACAGGACATTGGTCCAGAAGCCATGTGATTTGTTCCGATGCAAACCAAGCCATGGTGCCGTCATAAAGTTTAATAAGCTTGGACATCCTGATTTAACAGGAAGCAGTAAGGGTGTATTTAGTTTTCGTTTTTATGTGGCTGTGAAAAACGAAGAAAAAGTGGAGATTCCCATAAATAAAAATTCAGCAATATGTCTCAGAGCTGCCACATATTTTCCTGCAAAGGTCAACAAACAAGCTGCAGCCTTCCTGGATAAATATGAGATTATAAAAAGCATACATGTGGGTGTCTGATTTCTGCTGAAACAAATTTGCACCCAAATGAAAAGCTGCATTTTTCTGCCATCATTAATCCCCGCTTTTTCTACCATCCCCTGAAGCCCTCAGCCATCACGCCTGCAGCCATTTCTGACCTTCTCGGCGTTGTATATGAGGGAGTAGTCCGAGTTGACGAAGAGGATGTTCTCAGGCTTCAGGTCAGTGTGAGTCAGCTTGTTGTCATGGAGAACTGCAGAGGAAACGGGAGAGAAGTTCAGATGAGGAAGTTCATCATGAGCAGACACCTCAAATGTGGTTGATTGTAGACAGCTGGATGTGACAGATTTACAGCAGCGAATTAAATGTTAGTAGATAGGATATTACAAAGATTATATATCAGAAACCCGAATGAAGCCTGTCTGATGAAGTGTTGGTTTAATTAAAGCAGAGGGACTCTTTGATGGTGTGATGCGTTCCAGCTGAGGAGTAACCTCCATGGCCAAAAACTGAACCCGAGGTGAAGCTGCCAAAAACTACAGCTTCTCTAATGGCCACTTGAGGCCAGTTCCAAAAGCAAGTCAATCCCCATGACCCCATGTGTTAAGACACATGTTTACAGTACAAAAAAACCTTCGGCTTCTGTGGATAGTTTCCACTTTCATAACAATGCTATGGAGCTGACCTTTTTGTAATAACTCATCCACTTGGATACTAGAGTTAAGGATGTTGCTGCTTTGATTGGCAGGTCTCCCAACACATGCAGCTGGAGCCGAGTGGCATTTGAGTTTTTAAAAAAGCTTTTAAACAGAGAAATTTAATATTATTACATCCTGTGTGGTACAGCCCAGCTTCAGGTTTAGTTTGCAATATCTGTGCATTGCACGTGCATCTAAAAATGTGATACCTCTTGTCTCCAAAAAACGAAAAACAAAAACATTTCAATGACCAAAAAAGTAGCATTAAACTAATGTAAACCAATGTGTGAAGTCACAGTGGATGAACCCATCTTCTATAAAATCTGTGGTTGCAGCTCATCTTTTGTGCTGTTTATGTTTAAATACTTAGGAGTGCATGCTCTGCTTTTATTTTGGAGAATCGTAGCCCGTGGTTTACAGCATCCTGTCTCATTCTGAAGTTAATTTGCCAGCATGATATCAAGCAAATGATACCATGTTATGGCTACATAACAAATGGTTGTACTGAATATGAAATTAATATTTGATATGACTAAATTATAAATAGCAGACTTGTCTGAGATTTGCAAATGATTGCGTTCGGTTATTGACTAGAATTAATCACTGAATGATATCAATCATCGTGAATGAAATCAATCACTCACTGCCCTAACTGCTCTTGCGTCTTGCTCTAATTTGCCGTGTTTAATCTGCTTAGTCTCATCCCTGGCATTGATGCAGAGGTGCAGCAGAAAAGGGAAAGTGGTGCTGCACACTCTGTATGATGCATATTGGACTCACAGCTGACAGCGTGGCAGATCTGCTGGGCCATGTGTCGGATCTGGTTAATTGGATACGGCAGGAAGTTGTTTGATTTCAAGAAGTCAAATGTGCTGAGAGACAGCAGCTCAAAGGAGATGCACACATGGCCGTAGTAGTTAAACCAGTTGAGCATCTGCACGCAGTTACTGATGAGGAAGAGAAACAGAGGGTGAAACATAAAGCACATGAAACGGGTAACAGCGTTTCAATCACAGACTCACTGTTTGTTGTGCGGATCCTTCTCACTGATCTTCTCCAGGACGTTGATTTCCAATTTGGCTGCTTCTCTGTATTTGTCCTGGTTCTTAATGATCTTCAATGCAATTTGATTTCCTCCTCTGTTTTTAAACACTGTTTTAAAAAAAAAAATACCCCCCCCCCCCCCCCCCACCCCACCCCCGCACACACTGCACATTGATTCAACTTGAAACTTCTGATGAAAAACCTACCTGCTGTGGTCCACACACTGAACCACTTTCCCAAAGGTCCCCTCACCTAAAGTGTCGACTATCTCATCTGCAAGACAGATAAAGATCAGCTTAATGACGGAGCACCGTAACGAGGCTGCTTACTCTTCCTACATCTGTGCTGCAACCTACATCTGTCTTCAAGGACGTCACCACTTTTGTAGATCAGGTGACCATTTTCAGAGTCCCTCTCACTGTCATTTGCAGCCCGGTCGCTTCTTCTCTGCAAACAAAGTCAGCCACATTCATGACAAGGTGGAGCAAAAGATCAAAAAAACATCAACCCGCTTCTGTCACACCCCACCTAAAAACACACCGAGTAACATCTGACCTCTGGGTCTGTAAGGAGAAAGGTCACCAGCTGGACATACCCGTGCACTCAAGCTTGCATGGTTACAGAAGCTCACACAGCTTTGTGTACGTCCTCCTGCTGAGGCTGTCCTAATGCAGCCATGATTAATGCATTAAGGTCGATCTCAAAGACCTGAGCCTGCCCTAAAGGGGGCTCATAAGAAAATGCCAGATGACTCTCTTTGGAGGAGCTGAGGCTCTATTTCCATCCACATTCTGAGACTGTTATTAATATCAGAAGCTCAGCATGTGAGTAACTGACACTTAGCGCAGGACATGGGCCACTGACATACATAAACACAACCAATCTGCACATTCATTGTTAGAAAGCTGGTGATCTTTAAGAGATCAACACATAGTGCAGCTGGTTAAAAGTAAATCACACAGACTTAGAAAGAGACACAAAAACATGTTCAAAGAATGCAGATACTCACAGAAAGGCAGAGGCAAATACAGTCCAGAAAACCCTTAAACAGAGAATGCAGCTCTGTCTTTCCCATTGCACAGCAGTGCAGATCTACTCAGAGAAAAGACGAGCCTGAGTGGAAGAGAGGCGGATGGAGGGATGCTGCACGGGAGGTGAAGGCGAGATGCAGGTGAGGTAGCGGCAGGAACAAAAGGCGATGAGGAGATGTGGAGAGGAAAAGCGCCAAGGTCAGCACGATAAATAGTCAAGTAGCAGCACGGGAACAAACTGAAGGACGAGGAGTTGTGAAAAAATAAAAAATAGCCTGCAGTGTTGTCAGCTGAAACCAGAAGTGAAAGGAAGACACGATGCCGAAGCTTCACCATGAAAGTGACAAAAGAAGAAAGAATATCTTAGGGAGAATAGAGAAAAAGTAAAAGGCAAACACTGAAAGTAAGCGAACACGACAGCTGAAGCAGACAAACACAAAAAGTGAGGAACAGACGGACAGATAGGAGGGCGAGCTGAGACAGACGCTAAGAATAAACTTTGGTCACAACCCCCTGAGAAAGTTTTCAGATGAGAATCAAGATGTGGGCACAGGGGCTGAGTGGATCCAGTTTCACTCAACTTACTTCCTCTCCTCCTTGCACCTCCTTAACCCCGGCGGTATGATTTTCCACACCCGTCCTCCTCCGCACGCTACATATACTTTGTTGCGTGCATGCGGCGCCCACTTTCGTCACAGAAATAACTCACAGAGGTCACAAAAACTCATTTATTTTGCAGTTCAACAGAACACAGCACAGTTCAACTGAGTGCACAGAACAACAACGACAACACTTCTGTTTGATTGCAGATAAAACAATAAAAATTGTTAAAATATTTATCAGAAATCTCATAAACCTGGTAGCACTAAGGAACAATTATAAAAACAACACTTAATCGCATTAAAAGCTCGATAAAATGCTTTTTAAACCCTTCTCGTGAAATGATCTCTCACAAAACACCGCTTTGTATTTATGATGCTGTTGAACACGAAGTTTCCAGTCTGGCTTTAAGATGGGACGAGTCCGATCAGGAGGCTCAGCGCTGCTTCGCTGCTTCCATGTTACAAAGGCAGCTGTATTTCTTCATAGTTGGAGCCACGAAATATGAAGATGTCACCATAAGGCTCATCCTGCTCCACACGCAGCTTCCTGGCAGATAAAGATACTACCCACCAACACAACACACACACACATAAACGGTCACTGAAGCACAGAAAAGATCTCATGTTTTTAAAGCAAATTACTTTTCCATGAATGTACACAAGTCACCAGTATGTTTGTTCATCAGTTCATTCCTAAAGCTTCCACTAGTGACACTGTTTGTTATTTCAACCTTTATAAACTGAAGGTCACGGGCCAGGGACCGCCACAGCCTTGGCGCTGTACCATTAATACAATTTTAACATGAGTGACATGACAGTTCGATGATAAGTGAAAGTGCCTGCTTACCCAGAAGCCGCTGAAAAACATTGCTGACAGTTTTGCGGTTGACCTCGGGCGGCAAGAGGGACTGAAAAAGCAGAGGCTCTACTTCACCTTCGGCCAATTCTGGCAGCAACCTGGCAACAAACAAACCACATTCCTGTCTCCAAATCGAACTCAAACATCGGGAGACACTAAAGAGAGAGTCGTCTCTGTTTTTCTGCTGGTTATTACCGAGGTGACTCCGCGGCTACTCTCCCAGGCAACTCGTCCGACACCTCTGGGATGTCCCTCAGTGTAGAAATAGACCTGGAGAGAGTGGACCTGCCAAATGATGGGTGCACATGAGTGTGATCGCTCACACACACACACCTGCACATCAACACACACAGAGATCTTCTTTGATATTTACTTACCCTTCGGATAGATATAAGGGGGAGATCTCTCGAGACACCTCTCTCTGGTCACTGCCCTCCAGTGGCAGTGCACCCTGGGCTGGATGTATACATGCATTTTAAAATGAATGCATCTTATCGTATTTTAAAAGCCATTAGTGTTACACGCCTGACCTGACCTCTGACCTCAGGCTCACCCCATGTGAATGCACAGAAGGTTTTAGCTTGTGCCAAATAAATCTGCAATGCTAACACACTGAGGACAAAATGTTACATCCAGTTAAGCTAAAACACACACACACACACACACACACACACACACACACACACACACACACACACACACACACACACACACACACACACAAACCTGCTAATTTAAACCTAAAATTGTGAATTTCTACCTTTAATTCAAAGACTGTATACAAAGATGGACGTAACTATTTTTATGACACTCAGTAGTTATTCAGGTCATGTTGAAGCCTCAGCCCCTTGCTAATTACTAACCGTGGCGGATGGCTTGGAGCCTGGTTCTGCAGGAGGTTTCTTCCTGTTAAAAGGGAGTTTTTCCTTCCCACTGTTGCCAAGTGCTTGCTCATAGCGGGTCATTTGATTATTGTGGGTGTTTCTTGTTTATTTGTTTAACAAAGTTGGGTAGCTTACAGTATAAAGCACCTTGTGAGACAGTTGTTGTGAACTGGTGCTTTAAATAAAACTGAGTGTAACTGAATGTTTGTGATTTGTGGTGTGTTGAACTCATGTGTGATTAGCGAGTGGGTTGGGTGAGTGATTTAAAATTCACGACACTGCACACAGTAGCAGCATGCAAGGTAATTGGTGCTTGAGATCTTAAACCCTTCAGGAAAGTGTTTACTAAGATATCAGGATAGTGCAACTTATGGTGTCGCCCCCTGCTGGTCATGACTTCATCACTAGCTTTAGGTTTTAGAACTGGAATCTACATCCATCTTTGTATACCGGTGATAATCTTTGATAATCTTACCTGAAATATCAAGCATCTCTGATTCTGCCATTTCTCTGAGGACCTGCTTCACGCAAAGACACAAGTAATGAGTTAACAACTGTGAGTGTTTTTCCATCTCCTGCATTAAAAGCCTTTGCAGACATCCCTGCCAATCGCTGCCCACGTAACAAAACGCTTTTCCACACCTCTCTTTCGGGAACCTCGAGCATCTCACGCTCTCTCTCCCTTTCAGAATCAGTGGATTCGGGGCCTCGCTCCCCAACTTGCAGGTCCGAGCCCGAGAGGGGTGTGACGGTTGCACTCTGTCTCCATAGAAACTGAACCTCTTCAGGCAAGACTGCAGGGGAAAATAGCTTCGTGGTTTATTTTTGAAAAGGTTACTTGAGTCACACCATTAATAGAGCTGCAGCGGCCGCTGAATATAAGAAGTGAGGGGAATAAATAGAATTCAAGGTTCCACGTGAAGCTTTTACTGCAACAATTTAGAGGAGCCAGCATTAAAAATATTAGCAGTTAGATTATTAGAAGCCTGTAATTAGAAAAGAAAGGAGCTCGCAGCATAGTCCATGGCCATACTAGAAAACCAACAGTGCACAGCTCTACCTGATTTCCATCTAATGAGTAAGGTATAAAGGGGGGTGAGATTTAAACAGATGTTTCTGGGGTGACGAGAGGATGCTTCGCTCTATTTTTAGCAGCTGTGATACTGACAGGTGCAGGGCTTGTTGAAGAGATCAGCAGCAGGAAGGATCCTTTGAAAGGAAAGCGGGGCGAGGAGTGGTCGCCTCGTCTCGGTCAAAGGGTCGTCGATCTGTCGCTGCACATCGTCCTGGGAGAGCTGCGTCACCGGGTCAAAGAAGATCAGCTGCCTCCTTCTCCTCTTCCTCTTCTTCTTCTCTGGTGAAGCCACATCCTGGGGGCGAGGGAAATAGATTGACTAAAGGGGACCAGAGATTTGTAAGTTGTAGCTAATTTGCTATTTCATCTAGGGTTTGAGAGTAACGAAATTTCTATTCTCTGTATGTCCTGTACATGTGGCAGAATTGACAAATAAAGTTGACTTTGACTTGACTTTGACTAATGTCTTGTTTTTATGTTATGACTTAGTAAAAGAGGGTTAGGGAGATTTTTCAAAAGGGGGTGGGGGTAGCAAGCCTACAAAATATTCCTCCAGTTGGTGTTAATCTTCCACCAGAATGGAAAGCTCTCAGGGAAGCTTCACACTCAGTTTTAAGACATTTCTATACCTATTCAAGACCTAAACAAAGCAAAACAGTAACTTTCCCTTTAAAACTAGAACTGTAATCTCTGAATAACTGATTCCAAAGATTTCAGCTGGTGACTATGGACTCTATACAGTCTCAGCAAAGTATCATACGCAAGCCACTTTATTAAGTACAGCCATTTAACTTCTTTTTAACACAAACATCTAATCAAATGGAAGCAACTTTGCATATTTAGAATTGGAAGCATTTATGATTCCAGGTTGGGACTGCCTAAAGACAGCACTCCACTGCTGAAACCTGGGATCTTCAGTCTAAAGCTCTCCCAACTGAGCTATTTCAGCATGTTTGGGTAAGTAGGTACAGATAATGAACAAAAAGACGTGCTGAAGTTCAATCTCAACATCAGAAAGAGGAAGAAGAGAGAGATTTAGGTGTTTTTGCCACAAAACCATCCGTAGGGTTTAAAGTGGGATGGTCAGAAAAGTAGTGATTTAATGTGGAAGATATTTTTTTGCACGCTTTGGGCCCCTCAGAGCCTGAGCATCGTCTAAACACCGCAGCCTACGTCAGTATTGCTGCTATGTCCATTACTTTACAACCACTGTGTGCCCATCCTGCTTCCAGCAAGATAACAAAGCTGAAATCACCTTTTTTTTTAACATGACAATGGGTTTACATCTCAGTCAAACAGAGCACCGTTGGGATGTGGTGAAACAGGAGATTCACATTGTGGATGTGCAGCCATCAAATCTGCAGCAACCGAGTGATGCTATCATGTCAATCTGGACAAACTTGATTCATTATTTATTATCATTGCTAGCTGCACATATAATCTTACATGTTTGACCTTCTTAAATAGTACTGGCAGTAATGAGAGCATCACAGGGTCTACAGATTGGTGTGCGTGGGAGGGGTAAAGATACTTAATGTTCGTCTGTTAGGGCAAAACCGTTTATAGCTCTTTCTGTTTTTGTTAAATACATTAAATATTTCTGTCATTTAAGTAAAACCCACAAAAGCCAGCACCTCCAACTCCAGACTTCTTAGACGCCTTTCACGTTCCTTTGCTGCAGAGGGCGGAGCAGGCAGGCCGGGCACAGAGACGGGAGTGAGCTGGTCTGAGGGGGGCTTCTCTGCGGGCAGGCCTGGCTCTTCCTGAGGCAACAAAATAGCCTCCTCACTGGAAAGAGTAGTGGGCTGCAACCTGACACATGTAAAAACACACTAAGTGGATCACTGTTTGTCTGTCATGGTATTTTCTGTTTACATAAGTGTCTCTAAGTTACTCTAGAGTGGATCCTGTGAGCTCCTTTGCTCCGTGTTTCTCCAGGTCGCCCTCTCGTTCCTCCCGTTCCACCTCTTTTTCTTGTTCCCCTGCTGCCACCTTTTCTCCCGGTATCTCCAAATCTCCTGTTAGAAAAGATTATAGAGTATGTTATGTCCCATTCTACGTTTTTCTTTTCTTGAAAATGCAAAATCACAGAAGCTTTTTGCTACACACCTTCTGGAAAGTGATCTGTTTGTGCCAGCAGGAAGTCAATAGTATCTGGATGGTCATCAACCAGCTCTGCACCCTCAAACTAGCAGTGAAATAAGGCAGATGATGAGCAGAGATATTACACTGAAGATCTGTTTCCTTTTTACTCCCCTACCTCTGTAACGGGGATACCAACAGGCTCCGCCTCTCTCAGAGTGATGGCCTCTGGAGACACGGTTATACCTGCGAAAACAGAGTCGTGAATACACATTAATATAAAAGTCAGCATCAACTCCACAGAGGCCAGCAGAAGCTATGACTAATCATGTTTAAATTGAAGTGCTCTCCTCTGCTGAGTGAAATTTAGCTGCACAACCCTTCCTGACTCTGAGGCATCACTTTCTGCAAATTAAGTGTTTGAAGGCACTCTGCTCCGCTCTGCTTTGACCTGTCGTTTTCTTTCTGCTCCTCATGTCTGGCTGGATTTGCAGTGTGAGCTCATGCAGGGACGTGCGCATGCTGCACATCCCTGAACACATTTCTACAGAAAAATAAGCCATGTGAGCAGATATTATTTGTACAACTAGTGCAGGTGTATCTGCTTAAAGTGCAAAAGGTTCCTGCTTCTATAGGAATTAAGAAGATAAGTAGGCGCTGCTAAATAAACTTGATTTGATTAACAATATTCGTGCCAAAGATGAAATAAGATGCAATAGTGATTAAAAAAAGCTTTCTGCTCCTTATTTTGGTGTATCTGTATACAGAACTCAATCTGACAGAAATGGTCCTTAAGAAAGACCAACCCTTGGCAACAGCCTATACCTAGGAGGGGTTTTAGGTATGTAAGTAAGTAAGTAAGTAAGTAAGTAAGTAAGGGACCTTGAGAGAGCTGCGCACAAATAAATCCCCACAAACCTTCATGAACTACTTCGTAAAGAGGAGTTGGCCAAAATTCCTCCACAACAGGGAAAGTGATTTCTTCAAGCTGTTGCTGCTAAACGTGGTTCAACAAGCTGCTGAATCATGTCGTGTACTTACCTTTGCGCTCAATGTTTCTACATTTAGGCTTTTTGTTAAATTAATTATGACAAGATGAAATGTGACACGTGTCGTTCATTTGAGGCTGTATTTAAATGATTTTAAGACCTGCTAAGGTCATTTTTTAGTATGACTTGACACATAAAAAGGAAAGAAAACTAGTACACTTTTTCAATTCGGCGACTTTAACACATCCTACCGTTTTCCAGTGCAGCAGCTGGACTGATCAGTTCAGGATGCTCAGGAGAAGCTTCTCTCAGATACTCCCAACTCATCTAAGAATCAATACAGCCAGAGAACTCTTAGTTTATGAACTAATAAGATGATTTGCAGCTCAACTTTCACTTATTAACTGCTACTATTTAGTTGCGACCTGTATTAGTGTACTGGGGCTGGGCATGGCATCCTGCAGCTGCATCACTCCAAATAAAGGGTCAGGAGCTCCGTCTGTCTCCTCCAGCAGAGTCAGGACATCTGGCAGGACCAGAGATGGTCTGGAAAACAACGGGAAGCTCAGTGCCAGGAAACAGCTGTTACTTTGAGATTGAACATGAAGGTAAATATGCTGAGCATAATTTCTCACCTGCTGTGGTCATCCATATCAATTTTCTGTGAGGTTCTCTGTTTGACCAGCTGTCCCACAATGGACTGAAGTTCCTCTGAAAGGACAACAAATGAATCAACATCAGGATCAATTATGTCTCTCCTTCCTTCAGTGTGTAAATACCTCCTTACCCAGAAGAATAGCACACTGCCGGTGGTAGACCACAACGACACCATACTGAAGTTGGGAGGACAGGTAGAGGGAGAATCGGGGTCGGGGCAGACCTGGACAAGGTGGTGCGACCCGCTCCAGCACGTAGTTTATGATGTCGTCGCTGGATGAGCATTAACTTCATTTTAATATGCAAGCAAGCTAAAAATGTGAGAAAGTGACTCAAATTACTTCTTACCAGGTGCTTCTAACGTTGATTTTCAGGAAATCCCGGCGGGGAACCTTGATGCCTTTCGTAGCTGCCAGCCTGAAATGGGCACAGGGGATTAATGATGACTCATGTTTTATTTTACTGAAAATGGAAATCAAGATTAAAAGCTAAAGAACGAGTAAATAATGTATAATCTTTTAAACTGTGACAGAAAAGAACCAAAGACAGTCTGTGGTTGGGAAAAGTTTATGGTACCATTAACACGTGATTCACCTCCCCGTCCACTCGCTGTTGTGCTCCATTTTTAGAGTAAAACTTAGCAAGTATCAGCTAAAAATACCAATAGATTCTCATAGTTTTGACACCCTTTGATAGTCATTGTTGCATTTGGGCATTTTCGCTTTTGTCACATTTCTTGTTTGAAAATATTCAAAATATTTTCAGTCAGTGAAAGGTCTGGTCTGCAGGGAGGCCAGTCCAGCACCTGAACTCTTCTACTATGAAGTCATCCTGCTGGAATAGATGCAGTATCTGGCTCATCATTATCATTGTCTTGCTGAAATATACAAGGATTTCCCAGAAAAAAAAGCCTCATCTGGATGGGAGCGTATGTTGCTCCATAGGTAGCAACATACGCCATATGGCAGCATTCCCATCAGACATGCAGACTTTTCAACTGAGCACTGATATGAATGGTCCCTCTCCTCTTCAGTCCAGAGGATGCTCCATAGATGTTTTTTAATAATTTGTGGCTGGCACACTGAACTGTGTTGAACTTAAATGTTTCTGAGCCCTGCAGTGATTTGTTTTTGGCAGACTCACATGTTTTTCATGTAGCACCGCCTGATGGCCAGAAGATCACAAGCATCCAGTTTTAATTTCCAGCCCGTTCCCGCCTTGTGCACAGAGATTTCTCCAGATTCTCTGAATCTTTTAAATTTTATATACTGTAGATGATGAATTATTCAAAGACTTTGCAATTTTCATTGAAAAACATTACTCTGAAATCCCAGAAAGTTGATTCTATTCATCTGGACGTAATGTTTTCAGTGGGAGAAATGTTTCATCACTCATCCAAGGGACTTCTTCAAACCTTACGAACATCTTATAATTCTGTGATTGCAGCCATTCTCCAACTCTCTGTGAATGATACTCATGGCTGTTGATTAATGGTCATGCATCAAAATGTTACTCTGAAATTGTTCCACAATTTTGCAGATGCATTTTTTTCCAGATTGATGAATCTGTCTATTTAAGATGCTGTTTTAATGCTCAGTTACGTTACTCTGCTCCGCTGCCAATTAAGTGAGTTGCAAAATGTTCCTCCACCTGTCTCCCCCTCCAGTCCAGCATCTTCCAGATATGTTGCTAACAAAAATTCAAACTGAGCTAATATTTCACATGATTAAAAATGTCTCAGTCGAAACATCTCATGTGTTTTCTATGTTCTACAGAGAGTAAAATATGGGGGTTTTAAAATTTGCAAATCACTCCATTGTTGTTTTTATTTTCATTTTACACCGCACAGGTCAGTGAATTCTTAAGTGTACTTAGGACAAATGTACAAATGTGTACTTTTTTTTTTTAAAAAGTACACATTTGTGTATGAAAAATGATTGACACATTAACAATTTACCAGTTTTTTACCCTTTAATAGATGCAGTTTCATTTGCTTTTCAGCTAAAAACTGATCGAAATGACTTTGATTATCATATAATATTTTTTTCACGGTTTTAAAAATGTCTGAAAATACCTTGAATAAATACAAAGATGGGAATGCCCTCATTTTACGATGTATGTAGCCTTTGATCTCTCAATCTTCAAAGCTAGCGTCTTTCATAAACAAGGCTTCAAATACTTTAAACTTGATGTTTATGTTTGCTTAACCTCAGCTGCACCTGCACCGTGCGATCTTTTTTTTTTTTTTTAACACATTTAAATATACATATGGACTCAGAGGCAGAATGTGAGTTTTACATGCATGGTAAAATGTATGTAAAATTGATAAACTCCCCCCAAAACTAACACACAGTGCACCGGTTATTTTCCTTGTGAGGAAGTACATACATTTAATTACTTTAACGGGTCGACAGAAACATGCTTCTGTTAGGCTTTTATAGACTAAAATATTAATATGTTTAACCACTTAAAATGTACTTAAACACCCTGTTTTCTCTGGGTAAAGGAAGACTGGAACATAAAACGTAACCATCAGCGAGTCTGAATGTTTACTTCAGGGGTTTGTGCACATTAGCAACATTTTCCCCCCAGATTTAAGTATATTTATGATTAGAAACTAGTCTAAAATACCCATTTTCCTATTAAACGTAATGATTTTTAAAACATCTTATCAATAATGTTAGCTGACATGAAACGGCCTAATTAGCCTACTGCAAGCACTGTGGAGTACATCTATGTGTCGATTTTAACCAGGTTTTTACTCACCAGATGGTAGAAAAGCATCCTGTGTGACGCTTTAAAACTGTGGGATAGTAAAACATTTCAGCAAATTTTTTGATAAATCAGTTAATTAGCGGATAAAATCCGATAGATCACAGCTTCCGATCTACATCAGAGCTGATTCTCTCCACTGTGAGATATGAATGTTGTTTGTTTATTCTTCTGAGACAGGTGGTTGGTCAGTGCTGCTGTGAGAAATGACAACACTTGTATGATTTGCTGGTCACTCTGAGCGCTTGAAGTAACATTTAAAGAGAAATAGGCACACAAATGTTAAAGCTCGATTAAATAAAATATCAATACATTATTAAAAACGAACAAAAGGTCATAATACAGTTATTTTATTGTGAAGGGTTTGTTTCAATTCAGGACCTTTGGTTAGTTTCACAGAGAGGACATTTTATTGAGATGTAGAGGAACAATAAAATCAAGGCAGTAGTAATAAAATGTAAAATTTGAATTAAAAAACAAAACAAAACACAACTCAAACCCCTCCAAAAAAAGAACAAATAAAAACTCGGGGTACATTGTTGAGAGGGTTCCTTAGTTTAACTACAGGTAATGGAGGTCCCTGTGGATCACAGCAGTCTTCCTCGGCACTCGGTGGAGCCGCAGCAGCAGAGCAGGACCTTACCCTCCACGCTGCCCACCTCGTAGTTATAGTCCCAGGTCAGCTCTGTGCCGGCCCGGATCCTCCTGCACGACGACACAAACGGTGATGTCAGTGCAAGAACAAAACGTTAAGATGTTGTTAGGTACATATTCATTAACGCAAATGTCTAATCAGCCAATCACATGGCAGCAACTCAATTCATTTAGGCTTGTAGATACAGTTGAGACAACATGCTGATGTTCAGACTGAGCATGGCACGGTTCTTGTTGCCAGCTGTGTTGGTTTGAGTGTTTCAGAAACTGCTGATCTTCTGAGTCATCAGATATTGATCTATTAGAGAAACTGTGTGATGCTATCATGTCAATATGGACCAGAATCTCTGAGGAATGTCTCCAGCATCTCGTTGTCATGAAGAATTAAAGCTGTTTTGAAGGGCAAAAGGGCAGAGCAACCTGCCCTTTTACCTTACAAAGGGCAAAGGGGAGCAAGGTGAAGTGGCCAGATGAGTCTTCATTGTACGTTCTAGCCTTGAAACTAATAGTGAGAGTGGTCGACTGCTTGTTACAGAGTTCCCAGTCTAATGCCTCTCTCTTTCCCTGCACACACTGAGCCACAAGTGCTGTTTAGGCAGGTGGCATAAATCCAGTCCATTGCTGATAGGAACACCTTTCCGCAACTGTAAAACTATTCCTGTATGATCCGATGGCAGGCCTAACAATGACACAGCAGCGCCACCCTAAGGTTGCATTCACACAGAAAACAACACAGCATCTGTTTTTCCACTCAAAACTCCAGCCTGTTTAACAGAAAGCAAACATTCAGAGTAGTGCAGTCTCAGTGTTAGACATGATTAAATAATATAATTAATAAAAAAAACTCATCAAGATAGTTATGGATGATGGCCTCTCGCCCTGTAAGAGAGAAATCCCCTAAAATAAAACGGCACATATGTTGAACTTTACTCAACTTTAAACACACCTTCCTGTCAGTTTATTTGTAAGGATAAAGACAAGAATTCTACTGTTTTGCAGGCATGTTCAAGTACAGAAAATCTTGGATAATCTTTTCCTCTGTTTCGAAACTCACTTGCTGGCAAAGAAGGCAACCCAGGGAAACCTCAAGTCATGCGTGTCTACAAACACATTCTGGACGAAAAGGTTCGGACTGCAGCTGTGCTGTAACACAAACAGAGAGCAGAGGTGACGACGTCAGAGGAAAGTAATCAGAGCGGCGCTCAAGTAACATAAAACGATCACACAGCAGCAGATTCATACGTTGAGATAACGTCCGAGGTTTCCTTCCAACTTGGCATCAATGATGTAACAGGACTCTTCCCCATCAAAGAACTGGCGGGTGTTTTTAGTGGGAGTGTTGTCTCCGCCTCCTCCCGTCTGCCCCTGCTGTCCTCCTTTACCTCCTCCCGGCCCTCCACCTCCAGGCACGCCTGTTTTTACCATCATCCCGTGGCTGTTTTTCAGGGCGATGCCACGAGTAGATTTCACAGCCACCTGCTTTTTAGTCACACCTGATCCAGATGTAAGAAAAGAGAAAACCAGTGGAAAGTTACGATAAGTGTGATGACAAACAAAAGCAATTCAAGCTAAGATAAATCTTTACTGTCATTGTACAGATCAGAGTGCTACATCTGATAATGCGTTAAGACCAGTTAAAACAATGAAACCGACAACCGACTCTTTACCTGGCGTTGCTTTCTCTTTGTCCTTGTTGTCATCGGATCCTGAGCTGATGGTCTGAACATCGTCACTGTCAGACAAAGTCATCACATCCTGCTTCTTCACCACTTCAGGCTTCACTGGACTGCAAGAGATAAAAAATGAAAGTCATCTCAACAGAAATGCTTTCCAGCAAAATGAGCTCAAGCACAAACGTGTGGAAGCAAACACGGTCTAAACACCAGTGTAAGCATGTTAGTGTGAAATCCAAACAAACCTCTTGTTATCTCCAGGTTCCTACGAAGAAAATAGAAAAGGAAGGGTTATTAATAATCACGCAACATGTTCATGAAGAAAAAGAGCCACCTTTTACCATTCAGCCTTTTCCTGTACTAAGATGAAAGTAGGACTACAGCTTTATTTCTGTGTATTCTGTATATTTCCAACATTACGTTGTCTTTAATAACCTTTTTAAGCCCCTGGCTCGTTAGCCAGGAAGCCACTTTGCTTTTTCCCGTCTCCTCTGGCATAGATGGTGGCTTGTCATCATCTGTTCCTCTGGCTGAGATGCTCATTCCATCTTTACTATCTTGACTCCCTGAGGCAGAGGAGGAGAGAGACAAGTGTAAAAATACAACACAGAAATCTTTCTGACAGAATTAATGAGGAAACACTGCAGGAAGTGAGGCCGAAAAGCTTAAATGTGTTTCATACAATCCGTACAAAGGTCGTCCCTAACTCCCACTGTGTGGGACACTTCCCACTTAACCAAAACTACACTCACATACACTATAATGCCAAAAGTATTCAAACAGTCATCCAAATCTTTGAAGTAAGGTGCGCCAATCACTTTCATGACCACAGATGTGTAAAATCAAACACCTAGGCATGCAGACTGCTTCTCGGAATATTTGTGGGTCGCTCTCCTGAGCTCACTGAATTCCAGCGTGGTACTGTGATAAGATGATACCTTTACAAGTCCGCTCATGAAATTTTCTCACAACTAAATATTCCACAGTCGCTTGTTAGTGGATTTATAGCAAAGCGGAAGTGATTGGGAATGACAGCAACACAGAGCGGGGTCAGCGAATGCTGAAATTCTTAGTCCGCAGAGGTCCGCAACTTTCTCCATAGTCAGTCACTACAGACCTCCAAACTTCATGTGGCCTTCAGGTTCGCTCAAGAACAGTTCGTAGAGAGCTTTATGGACGGGTTTCCATGGCCCGAGCAGCCGCATTAAAGCCTTACGTCATATCCATGGGAATACAACACAGAAATCTTTCTGACAGAATTAATGAGGAAACACTGCAGGAAGTGAGGCCGAAAAGGCCTCACTTCCAACATTAAAATATTAAATCCTATAGATTAGGTATTGGACGTCCCTCAAGCTCATGTGTGCGGCAGAAGAGTGAATACTTTTGCCAGTATAGTGTATGCATTATAAGAATAACATAAGAAAACATTGTTGATTACTCCATCTCTAAGAAAAAAAAAAAAAAAGACCCAAAACATAAAAAGCATTAAGTCACTGACAAATCTTCATAACGAAGCACACATACACAAACTCCTCATCTATCTAATGTGAACTGTCCTTTGTGTGAAACCCGTTACACTACAAAGATGCAGCTGGCTCACCTTCCTTGTTGCCTTTGACCTGCCCACGTGTGGTGTAACTCCTCCACACCGAGCTGGAGCTGTAGTAGCTGTCCTTCACAAACGTGTCATCTGAACTGTCGCTTTCATCTTCACTCTTAGACTCTTTGTCCTCATCCTCATTGCTGTCGCCTGACGAGCTCGAGCTTTGGGCTGTAAGAAAAAAAGAAATGTGAGAAATTATATGGAGAATAAGAAGCTCAACACCGCTTTGATCTCTCGTGTTTGGATTTAGACTTACTCTTCTTAGCTGGTCGCCCCACAGGGTTAGCTGACACTAAAGCAGAGGGCTGGATTTTTATCCTGGATACGTCCACGCCGCTTCCCTCGCTGTCTGAACAGTGAGCCTCGCTCTCATAGCCCTCCTTAAAGTTCTCCACACTCTCTATGTGGTCCAGGTTAGCAAAATACTCATCACCCATCTCAAGACCTTCTTTGTCAGCAAAGTCATCTGTCAGGATTTTACCTGGTGAAGCGGCAGGAAAAAAGGCAAATAATTAAGTCCTCTTGCAATAAAGTCATCACCTGAATTTAAAGTATGCTGCCTCACCAGCATAAATGCACACAAATGAGCCTTTAGCTACATCATCCAGACATCTGATTCCCCAGCCTTTGTTCTGGGTCTTGAAGAGTTGGAGACGGACCTGCAGGCCGTGCTGCACCAGCCGGTTGGTGCACATCTGAGCGTTACATTTGCATCTTTTATTACACTCATAGATCCTGAGAGAGAGAACGGGTAACAAGAAGAAAGAAGAGATAAGTGCCTCTGAAGAAAGACGGCCAGATAAACTCAACAGTAATTATGGTCTCGTGAGGTACTAAGGGGAATGAGGGTTCAGTATTGTTGTTCAGTGTCTCACCCTGTGGGCAGGCACTCCTCCAATCGTTTGTACGAATATCCTGCGTTTGGGTTGATCTGTCCCCCCGGTGTACAACCTGTAGCCTGAAGGGTCAGCTGGTGGCAGGAGCATTTGGATCTGTAATTATGTGATAACAGGTATTAAAACTCAAAGACACATCCTCAGAGCTCTAGAAGTGGGAAAAATATGAAACAGAGAAAGAAAGAAAAAGCTGCTTCACTAACTTGTCCTGACAGCCGTCGGTGCAATCGCAGCCGACAAGGAAGTCTGCACTGGTGTTGATAAACACGCCATCTTCAGGAATACGCTCTTTACCTTAAAGAGAGGACAACATGATCTATTAGCCTGTCATTACAAAGTAACTTTGCATTAATGTGGTGTCGGAGTCATTTTTAAAAATGAATTTTCACATTAACAGTACTCTTCACATTAAGTCTTAGTATGAGCTGCTGAGTTATTGACTTCAAAAGAAAATCACAGTCGAAAAAGTGAACATCACATCATATAATATCACAAGAAATCATAAAGTTTTCCTAAAGGGTTTTTATCCACATATTATGCATAATTTATTCATTTTTTGTTAACCTGTAGTGTATTTCACATCGTGGTTCACTTTTTTGTGAAAAACTTAACACAACAGATGAATCAATAGCGACTAGAACCACCTTTATCAGCAATAACTTGTTGCTTCTTGTTTTTCTATGACGTCATCAGTCCCTGACATCTATGTGGAAGAATTTTGGCCCACTCATGTTTCCAGTATTGCTTCAGTTCTTTGAGGTTTGCCTGTATTTCACTGCGACACAGCATCACTGCTTGTTGTTTTTCTTTTTCAGCCATTCTGTTGCAGATTTGTTCCTGTACTTGGGATCATCTGCATCAGAACAGTGATAGCCTTTTTGCTCTTACCTCCTATGGGAGCAGTAAGTGCATACTTAAGTTTTCATACGACACTATGCATTCTGTGAAAACTTGTGCTTTACTCGACTTAGATTTTCAGTAACCCTGTTAACAGTATACTGTAATGAGAATGTAGGGTGTCATAATGAATGAAAATTGATGTTATAACCAAGTTAAAAAATGACTTTGTTGGTGTTGTGTCTTGGCTCATATGTCATCATCTCATATGTACACCTACTACTTTCCAAGACCACTGAAAATGCTCTGTTAGTTGCCATTTAAAACAAAGATTTGTCCTTAAACCCAAAATCCCACCCTCAACAGAAAAACAGTCTCTGTCCCTTTATTATGATTTCAGTGTTGTTCTTACTGTAAGTTACTTCAGGAGCAGAGCTGTTATCAATCTCATTGACACAGGAAAGTGGAATATCCTCCTTTCCTGCCGTGATGTCTGGAATGTAATAAAAGGGCCTTTGTGGCTGGAAGGGACGATCGACGAGCACGTAGGGGTCCAGGCAAAACATCTCTAAGAATATAAAGTCACAGTTCGTCTGGAAGAGGTACTGCTGGATCTCGGCCATGTTACGCAAGCAAAGTCCACACGGAGCCTTGTAGATGACGTGGAAAGACATCTGAGGAGTGGACATGCAAAAGGTAAGGGTTACCTATAAAGACAAAAAAAAAAGAAATACATTTGAAAGTCGTCAATCATGTTGATGTTCCTTATCACCTTGCGGTTGACTTTGCGCCGTCCCGTCATGCGTCTGAAGTCATACAGCAAAGGTGTGAGGAGCGGGTTCTTCCCTCTGTGCATGCTTGTTGTTGCGGGCCGGACGCGCTTCAGACAGGCAGGCTGACATGTGTGCGCCAGATAGAAGATGCGGTCGGTCGGGGCGCGATACGCCGGCTGGTGTGGGACCTGGGCCACTGCGTGGGGAATAGCAGCAGGGACTGTAGTCAGCGGGGTCATTTGTCTCTGATACGTTTGTGTGAACGTGGGCGCCACAGGGTTTGGGGCATTCAGCGCTCTTCCGCTGTGGATTGACAGGCAAACAGGGAAAAGACAGAGAGTGAAGTTAATGCTTTCTGTGCTGAAAAACATGGCTAGTTTAATGAACACAAGGTGAACTCACCCTGAGAGGTTGCTGTTAGTGGATGTAAGAGACTGCGTGACTTTAGAGGCATGTGTGCCGCCCACCCCAGGAACAAATGGAGAAGTACTCTTTCGGGCCATCTGATGTTTATTCCTTCAAGTCAGTGAACAGGGGGAAAAATGCACAAATAGTCAGTTAAAGGAAAAAACAATCCAACCCCTCTGCATTTCTATACTTTGATTCTTAATATTAGCTGCTTCTTAAGGGATGATGTTTAAAGGTTCAGATGAGTTACACGGGCAGAGCTGTGTAACTCATCTGAACCTTTAAACATCATCCCTTAATAAGCAGCTAGCCCATCTAGGTTAAGCCATCACAGTTCACAGGTTACTGGCTGTAAAACGATTAAAGTGACCTGGATAGGTGAAAATTCATTAGGCATTCAATGTGTTTTACTAACAAGTTTTAATAAAATCTGATCAATATTTTAGGAGGAGAAGCAATTCTTGGGAGTTTGCATATGCTCATCAGTCCTTCAGCTGTTCTTTAGGTCAATTTATTTGCTGCAAACTTTTAAACCTTTATCTTTCACTTTAAAACTCCAGACTCATGATGTCCCAACACGTATTCGAACATAGCTGACCAGACAGCGATTGCTCTATGATGTTTGGTATGGAGATGTGAGGGCAGATTTACGAGAAATTTAATTACAAAAAAAGCACAACTTTTATAAATTATCTGTAAAACTAACCACACCTACAAGCGCAATTTGGGGATTGTGTTTGCCATTTTACCCCCTTTAGTAAATTTGGCCCATGGAGAATAAAATTAGGGTCATTATTTTTTGTAGGAAATGATTCAAATAATGTAAAATAATAATAATAATAACAATAACTACTATCCTTATATTATGGTAGTCATTTAAATGGTGGTATCTTGGACTCTCTTGGGTTCATTATATCTGTTTTCTAGTTTTTCTTTCCACCCTATCTCTGGGAGGAAACCCACACAGAAAGACACCGACCAATCAGGAGGCTCAAACCACAAACCTTGTTGACATGATGTGACAGTACCACCTCGCCCACCTGCTGATAATCCTGTTAATCTAAAAAGATTTGTGTTCTCTTTTGAGCTCAAGTACAAATACATAAATCTAATCCCATGCTGACTAAGGAAGCGAGTCACACCATGTAACAATCCCACCCACACATTTCTTTTCATTTAGAAACATGTCACATCATGTTGGTGAAATAAAAACCTCATTAAAATCTGCAACATTGCAATCAGCAAATAAAACGCTTTGTAAAATATTATAAATCTAATAAAATGGAATTGTTATCTCACATGAATTAAGAGTTTCTCGGCTTCTTATTATACGTTTTACTTACTTTACAAGATTCTTGTTTTAATTCAAACTGGCATGAAGCTCCAACTCTAAATTTCCCTCAACTTTTACTTTTTTTGAGCCGAATAAAGCCGACATGTTTATAAGCATCACTCACTGTGGCAGAGGCTGTGGAGGAAGCGCGGGCTGAGGGCTTTGTTGAGGTTGCAGCGGCTGTGGGCGCTGCTGAAGCTGTGCTGTTGGTGAACTCTGGCTGGTCGAGGGCTGCGGCGCTTTGACCGGAGACGCTCCAACATGCCCGTCACTGGTGTACTGAACTACTGGGCCTTTGCTCCTCAACGCCCCTGCAGACAGAAAAACGGAACAAGTCAAATTAGAAAGAAGCACAAACAGAAAATCGCAAGTGAGTGGTGAACGCTTGGGTTTTTACCCATGTTAGGTCTTGTCCTCTGCTGGCCAGCTAGCTTCTTCTCCTGGGTGTTGGCTGTGGTCATCTTCAGATTGAACATCGGCTCCAGCCTGGTGGAGCCTCTGTAGATCCACTCACTCCTCTTATCATCCTGTCAACAGCGGGCAACACAGACAGTTTAGCCTCCCAGCTGCTAAGGTGTCTGGTGACTTTTTAATCAAGAACTCAAACGGTGTAGTTTTCATTTGTAAATCCATAAGGAGGCGTGCCATGATACACCTCTATTCACAATAATGGCAATAATTAATTTGTAATTATTAGCAAATGTCATTTTTATCATCGTTTACATGTTGAAAGGTTGAATGCCGTATGCAGCTGAAGAAAAAAGAAGCCGACTGCCTCACGGACTAAGCTGAACTTTAGTCAAAATTAAATTGAAAGTAGTGTGCGTTTTAGGCTGATGCATTTTATCTAGTAGCAAAGTTTTAATTAGAAGAATTCAAACTCAAATATTTCACTGCAGAGTAATTAAATGGGGGATTTAACCATTTATCCCTTTTATTAATCTGATCTTATCTTATATATCATTACATTTTGCAAGTCCATGCAGATTTGTTTTGGCCAAATATTGCTCATAAATGGCTCTTTGGAGAAAACTCTCCGCTATCATAGAATTAGGCCTGTGCCAGCCTATATTGCTCTGGCAAGTATGATTTACAGGCGACTTTGCACTATGCACAAGCAAACATCCTCTTAGGTAAATTAAGTAGGGTAGTAAAGTATATAGATTTTTTTAATGCAGAGATGGGTCATTGCAAGTGAGATGTGAGAGAATTTGGATGCATTTGTTTTTTTATCTAGTTTCTGTGCTGTGTGACTTATTGTTTCCATTGACTACGAGTCAGGAATAAAGATTGATTGATCATTGACTAAATCAGTGCTATTTATAGTGCAAACATACCAAGAAGAGGATCTTCACCAAGCTGCCATCCACCTCCTCCACTTTGCTCTTCCACCACGTTCCCTCCCACTCTGTCTTGATTATCTGGCCAACCTTTAGGAGAACCATTGGCCTGCTGGGATATGCAGTTATGTATTCCTCGATAAAATCTCGACATGATGCATCCTCTATGTCCTCCCAAGTATGCCTTACTGTAAAAACCAGAACAAAAACTCTTAAAAATCAAATATTCCAGTAAGTGCTACTTATTTTCTCTTTTAGATAAACAAAAAAATTTGAGAGAAGGGCTCTTACATGGTCGGCAAACTGGGTAGAGCTCAGGCAGCGTCACATATGAAGCATACCCATCATCAAAGAAGATCAGAAACCTGAAACATGTGCAAAGGCCTTTATAAAGAAACCCAGGCAATCAGCACCCCACAGCTCTTCAGATTTTTGACCATCTAACCCACCTCATGCGGTTCTTGTTGTTGGGCATCTCTGCTACTATTCCAGCATAGAGCCACACCAGGTTTCCATCCTTATACTTGGCGACTACACGAGCACCAACGTACAGACTCTCCAGGGTGGGGTTATAGTCAAAAGCCACATGATTTCCAGACAGCAGACTCTTGCCTTTATCAAACTTGACTTTATACTTGAATGTACCATTTCCTGAAGACAGACAGAGGGTGTGGAGCATTAAAGACAAAGCAGACACAGCCCATGGAGTAAGAACCTGGCAGAAAAGGAAAATGATAACACACCAACTGGGTTGATAGCAACGAGGGTGCCTTTGTGCCACGTCTTGGTGCGCTTCTTTCCCAGAATGCTCATCCAGATTCTGAGCTCATCTTCTGGCATTTTGGGGTTTGGTTGGCCTGCAGACTGAGATGCTTGAGATATAAACACGGCAGGTGGTGAGCTGTGGCTACCTAAAGGGCAGAAGAGCAAAACACATTAGAATCAGTATTTCAACAAAAGCCTGAAGAACGCAGCAGCACTTCAGTGTGTTTACCTGACTGAGTTGAGGGCGGTACTGGGGAACGGAGCAATGCCGCACTGAGTGGTGGCTTGCTGACCATTTGGACCAATTTCTGCACCTGCTGGGAGGTTTTCTGCAGCACTGTGGAAGTTTCCTTTACCTGGCATTAGAAATAAAAAAGACACTTTAGCTTAAAATGGGGCTTTGGGGGATGGTGCGTGTGAGCACGACTGGTAATGTCTATTGAAGGAAAAGTTTTTTTCTTGTCAGTTTGATAAACAAAAATGTATTTTAAGTCTGGCTAAAACTCCACTTAATATGTGGAACTATATTTTTTTTTAACCACTGTCCAGGTGATTTTCTTTTCCCAAAGTTGTTCACATGCAGGAAAATCTCTGGTCCTGTCCGAGGTGTACTCTACCTCTTGCCTAATAACAGATCAGACAGGCTGTCCTAGAAGCTCTTTTTCTAGTTATAAAATAAAAAATTAGTGACAAGCTATAAAGGAAATTGTTTCGGTTAATCTGGATTAAATCCAGCAAGAGAGACAGTGTTTTGCTTTTCTCAGAGGCTTTATTGGTCACGTCCACCAATCCATTTGTTAGATGTCAGGAAAAACTGAACCAGCTAAGAGCTATCAATCAGCAAAATGAAAATAATTCAACCGATCAACTCTCCTCAAACAGACAGATATAACAGATCAATACAGCAATGCTCTCACCACTGGATCTTTGACTGGAGTTAGAGGCTTCTTCGGCGGAACCACTGAAAATGAAGGATGGAAGAAAAACAAATAATTATTAGGCATAATCACTCCATTACATACATGCATATTCATAACTAAACAGCCCGACTTACAACAGCCAACAGCAATAACGTCATCGTCGTCGTCATCGTCTATCTCGATGACTTCAGAGGACAACATGGCTCCGCCTCCCTCGTCCTCCGAGCTGCTCTCTCGGTAGACGAGGCCGTTCTTTCGGTAAGTTGCCTTCACCAGTTTCTCACACTCCAGTACAGACCTGAGGAAGAGGAGGGAGGAAAGAAGTGAGCGGAAAGTGTAGAAGAGTTCGTTTGTAGACCAATAAAGACACAGCGTTTGATGAAAATAAAAGAAATATCTTAATTCCCGCTCACTGGTTGGCATCACAGAGAAGCTTCTCTGTCCGAGCCTCCTCCTCCTCTTTCTGCTCCACCCATTCCTTCAGTTCTGACAACTGAGTCTTTTTCTTCTGCACAATCTCGCTCTTCTCCACAGCTTCTTCAATCCATTTCTTCAGCTCGTCCAAAGAAACACCCAACTCTTCCTCCAGACTGGAGTCCCAGCCGTCCACCTCCATTCTGAGAAAGGAGCACAGAAACATGTCGGTGTGTATTTATTACTCCTTCTTCCAAAGATTCCTTTACATTTGCCCGTTAACGTTCTCTCGCACACAACGTAGGATTTTTCAAGACTGACATTGATATTTGGTGATAAAAACTAGAATATTCTGATATTTCAGCTGATATGTTGCTTTTTTTCTTTCAGACACATGACACATAACAAATACTGAGGAAATTCGCTTATGTGTAGTTAATCATTTACTTGTGCAACAAAAATTGAGTTTCCATATGTAACTATTACATTACTGAGTTTGTAATGTGCTGTTTTTCATGATCACGCCTATAAAGTACCACATTTATCACATCAACACACACACAAACAGTAACCACCAGTGCATCTCTGATCCTCCGTCTCTATCAGCACTCAGGTGCTCTTTGAGGCGAGTCCAGCTGTGCCTGGGAAATTTGTGTCAACCAAACAGTAATACTGTAACTGCACAGAAAGTCATGAATGAAATTTAAATTCACTGTGTTACTACACACCAAAGGCCCTGACTGACACCTTAAACTTGATACAGAAGAGAATAACACTGTGAGGAGGTGAAACTGATCATCCTCTTGTGTGGAGAAAACCACATACACACAAACTGTCAAGAGGAACTACTCCAACAGTCAACACGGTACCGAGGAAGTTAAAGAGACACCTGGAAACCTGAGATCCTTCTGAGAGAAACTTTGCCTACTGTAAAGTGTTGGCTCCAATTCAGACTGACCAGGAAAGTTTGTTGGATTGTGAGGAAGTGTCTGATAAGGATACACATGTAAGCTATAAGCTAATGGAGCTGAAATCACAGCCAAAGCTCATAACTCCAGGTAACATAAATGCTGTTTTCTGCAGATATGAGCTGGTGTGCATGCTTGTGCAGTGCATGTTTGCAGCATTCGCTTCACCTTAGCATACAGAAGCCTACATGTTCCTCTGTGGCGAAGACAGAACAATTAAAAACATCAGCGAGAAGCAAATTTTAAAACTGATTTGACGGTGCAGTTGATGCTGGGCATGCTCACATGAGTTGAAAATGCGACTATAACATGTCACGGCTGGCTTTGTTTATATGCTACTTCAAATTAGAACCTACTGTTCGGATAAAAGCAGCAAAGAAAGAAGCAGTTTGTAGTAATAGCACATGTAATTATTTTAAAGTTAAATGCTTAATCGCCAGTTTAAATGATTATACAGCAGCTGCATAAGTGAATACACTAAGCTGCTACTGGATAGCATGCAGGGAGATGCACTGAATTAAAAATCCACTTAAATGATTTCAATTATTTCCAGTTTTACCCTAGCCTTGCTGCTGACCGTCAAAACTGCATTTGCGTTTTATTCAGTTGCAGAGGAGCTGAGAGAAGCCACACAAGAGCAGGACACACGGGAGCGCAGGCTAGCTCGTTAGCCTAGCATAGAAAATGTCTCATCTGCTGAATAAGTGAAGCCTGCGATTGGAAAAACCAACAAACTTGCGTGCCGTGAAGCTGCAGTCAAAGAAACGCCTGCGCCTACGTGTAAAATTTCTCTCAGAAACAGGACTCACCCTTCAACGGTTTCCATCCTCTTGGCTCGCAAATATTTGGCTAACTAGCCAATGCTACCGGCTAGCTACAATGGGGAGTGCATGCTTTGTTTGTCAGGGAAACCGAGGTAGGCGGTGTTAGCTCGCTTGATACGTTCGGGTCAAACCCGCCCAAACGGGTTACCCAGGTTTAAGAAAAGTGCAGTCCGGCACACGGGACGCAGAGAGATATCCCTCCTCCAAGATCCCATAAAAATATGAAACAAAGAACGGATTTATTTAGGACAACAGTTATATTTTCAATCGTTGCCTGGTTTTTGTGTTTCTCTTTACATAAATACAGACATTTCCATCATGAATATATACTGAATAGGGCACGAAATTGACCAGAAACTACGAAAATGAAGGGTCACTGAGTTGAAATTTCCTGGGGAGGACCACAAAACTCCCAGAGGCCTTCTTTTCATCATGATAAAAAAAAAAAATCTGCTCCAAAAGTCCTAAAACAAACAAACAAAAAATCAAGCCATTGTAACGTTTTTATTTAATGAATAAAATTGGATCATCGTTTTAGTATAAGTGCAGTCAAGCTTTACAAACACTGCATGTGTGATTCAGCTAACTGTGTGAATGTGCACAGAAATTGCTTTAGACAACGATCTCATGGAGTGTTTCCATGCAGGAACTTTGAAATGTTTTAATTACGTCAGGTCACTTTATTAGGTATGCTGGTTAGACTGCTAAATAACCCAGATATCACACAATAATATGGTCAAGATGCAGAAGTTCAAACTGAGCATCAAATGGAGAAGAAAGGTCACAACATGAAAGCATGTGTTCTATCAACAGTGTAGGCTGCTGCTGGTGGTGTAATGGGGTGGGGGATATTTTCTTGGCACACTTTGTGCCCCTTAGTATTAACGGAGCATAGTTTGTATACCACAGCCTACCTGGGTCTTGCCAATTCCTTTGTGACTGCAGTATACCCAATTTTCCAATGGCTGTTTCCAGCAGGATAACACACCATATCACAAAGTTGACAGTGAGTTCACTGCACTCAAATGACTCAAATAGTCACCAGATCTCAGTCCAATAGAGATGTGATGAAATGGGAGACTCGCCTCATTGATTTGCAGTAAACAAATCTGGATCAGCAGCAACTGTGCGATGCTATCACATTAATATGGATAAAAATTTAGAGTAATGTTTCCAGCACCTTGTTGAATCTATGCCATGAAAAATTAAGGTAGATCTGAAGACAAAAGAGGGTCCAACCCAACCCAGTAGTAGCAAGGTGTACCTAATAAGGTGTCTGGTGAGTGCAAAGCAATTATATAATTAACTTTGGACTGTTAGAATGAGTTAGTCTCTCCTGACAGGATCACTGGGTGTGAATTCCTGTATTTGAAAGAGTGGCTGGAAGCGGCAAAGCATCACTGTAACACAAACTAAACGAAAGGAAACAAAAACAATAAACTTGTGAAAAATATTAAAAACCTAGAATTTTAAAGGTTGGCTTTAACAGATTGTGAAGTCAGTTTGTGAAATACATCCGGAAGGCTATGTGAGCTGAATATTCACATCATGTTTATTATAAAAACCACTGTGGACAAAGAGAAGCTTTTCAGTTTTTCTTCCACATAGACACTATCATCGACTTACTGACACCTGCTACAAGCTAACTTACTTCCACAATTTCTTCAATAATAAGTCGTTTGCACGAGAGTTTGCGCAAACAGCTCAAAAACATCGTGTGGCAGAATTTGGGGAATGAACTGAACATCTGTTTTGCATTGAGAACATCTGTGCTCTATTATCGTGGAAGGGAGGGGATTTGCTTTTGTTGCAATTAAGCAGCTTTTCACAGTGTACTTTCTGGTACAATGAACAGATTCCACTTCATTCTTAAGAATCACCCGAGACTTATTGAACTGTTTTTCCCCCTCATAATTTGTCCTAGCATTAAAAAGCTATGAGATATTTACAGAAACATGTGGGGCACTAATGCATGTTTCAACAAATCACATTATGAAACATGTTCTACATTTTAGATGGACGCTTACATGATTAGAAGGTGCAGATGCTGTTGGCATAAGTCTATCCTGCTGCCGTAGGGTAGAAGCTTTATAAAAGTTCAAAGAGGGTCTCAAACCGCTCAGCCCCCTCACTCATTCACAAAAAATGCCTGAAAATATTCTGTGGCATGTAGGATTTTATTTCTGTTATCCCATCTGTACAGCTTGAACTGGTCTCTGGTCTCCATCACTCCTCCGTTTCCTCCTCCTGGTATGTCGTTTCAGAGATTGCGCTGTAAGGGTCCAGCACCATCTGAGCACAGCGGATGATGGTCACCAACAAGAAAAAGCAGAGGAGGAAGAAGAAGAAGAGGGCAAACCCGAGATCTACATCCACATCCAGCCTGGCCACAGGGAGGGCTGGAGGGTCCATGTTGAAATATCCAAATAAATCCAAAGTTTATCTGCTTCACAGTTCTCTTCTCATCTGTTGGCTTCGATAAAAGTGCCTCCTTCAGTTCGTCACGTATCATCCAACTCTTCTTCTGTCTTGGCTGATTTTCCTCTCTGCGCTGACACCTAACGTCCTTGTCCCGAAGATAAGATTTACTGATGGACACACGGAGCTCCATTTGGCTACCGTGTCCTCTATGCATAGTTAATAAGGAGTTTGGTAACAATCAGGCCGTTCCTGAGATTAGGACACCCAGGCATCTCTTTAGGACATGAGGCCTTTACAGGAGATTACACCCGCGTAGGATCTCAGTTCTCAGCGCAAGGTGTAGATAGATGACAACAAGGAAGAAATTGTGGCTGTACACAGTTTTGTTTTGTTTTCTTTTAATCTTGCTCAAGTGAAGTGAGCAGATTGAAATCCTCCAATCTGCTGTGCCACGTGCCCCTGCACAGCAGCATGACGTTTGGGCCACTTTATGGCCTGAAAGAGGCAGAAAGATGAGAGCACAAGATGGTCAAGATGGTCAAGAAAAGGGAGGGAAAAAAGGGTTGAGGAGGAGAAAGAGGATATGATGCCTTAGTGGCAATCCACTTGAGAGGGTTTGGAATTTGATCCTGACCAAAAAAAATGCAGATTGCTTGTATTCTGATGCCACTAACAGACACACAAACACACAACGAGTAAAGTGACTCTACGTAAATAGCAGCGAATCCAACTAAAAAGTCTGATGAGGAGGTGAATTTGTTGAAACGATACTGGAAAAACAAGATTTACAGCACATGCTGTCACTCAAGTGCAACCCAAAGACTGAAGAGGTGACACAGTAAACCTCTCTTAGAAGAGTTGTAGCATTGCTACCATCCGTTTTCACCCCCAGCCTGTGAAAGAGAGGAGGGAAGGACGAAGGTGGAAACTGATCCCAGGAGATACCTGCAGATATCTCAGTCTTCACTCATAAACAGAAAGGCGAAAGAAACGGGATACAATCCGGGCAAACGTGGTTTTTGTTTTTCCTGCAAATACGAACACAAAATTGTTTAAAGGAAGCTCAAGCAAGGATGGATGTAACTACAACAGGGACTGCTGTGTGAATAGACCAATGCCATAAACTGTGGAAATACAGTAACCCCCGGGATTATTTGGACAGTCACATAGTACTTTTGCCTCTGTGCAGCATCACGGTACATTTTAAATCAAGTGATGTACTTGCAGACATCAACAAATGAAATAGCATTACATTAAATATTTTGGAATTACAGTCCTTTTTATACACAATCCCCCATTTTCAGAGGCTCAAAAGTAATTGGATAACTGACTGATACACAGTTTCATGATCAGGTGAGGCCTGTTTCCATGACAAATGAAGCAGATAGAAAGATCAAAGTGATGATCTTGCATTTGGTTGCTTTTTACAATAACCCTCAATATGAGGTTTAAAGAAATGGAAAATGGTTCTTATATGGCACCTTTCTACTCAAGCACTTGAGCAAGTGTTTTATACAACATGCCTCATTCACCTATTCATAAAAGCACTTTTTCCCCTACCTAAGTAGGTGATTTCTAGCTAACAAGCACACTCCAATGCACCCATTGTACCGCAAGTTGGGTTTCAGTATCTTGCTCAGGAATACTTTGGCATGCACACCTGGACTGAACCACCAACCAACCTCAGGCCGACTAATAAATGACCTTCTGAGCTACAGACACTACTAGATGTGGGTGCAAATGAAGGATAACAAGAGGCTGAAAACCCCAAATAAACCTACCTGAGAGACAGCAAAAACTTTAGGAGTGGCCAAATCAGCATCATCTGGTTAAAAAGAAGGAATGTTATAGGCATGTTATATTGTAAGTTAAAGACCCTACAGTAATACAGAGAAAACAGAGACGATCCCCACCATCAGATGAGCATGCACTTGGTGAAAGTGGGAAGGAAAAACTCCCTTTTAACAGGAAGAAACATCCAGCAGAACCAGGCTCAGGGAGGGGCGGCCATCTGCCTTGACCAGTTTCAGGTGAGGGAAGGAAGACAACATAAAGACATGCTGTGGATGACAGCATGAGATTAATGATAACTAAATGCAGACTGATGTATAAACACAGTGGTTGAAGAATGAGGTGAGCGAAGAAGTACTACCTGATCTAGTCCCAACTATATGCTTTATCAAAAAGTAACGTTTTAAGCCTGATCTTAAAAGTAGACGCTGTCTCCCAAATCCAAACTGGGAGCTGGTTCCACAGAAGAGGGTCCTGAAAGCTGAAGGCTCTGACTCCCATTCTACTTTTAAATATTCTAGGAAAATATTCTACTTGTAGTAGGCCTGCAGTCTTAGAGTGAAGTGCTCTAAAGGAGTGATACGGTACTATGAGGTCATTAGGATAAGATGGGGCTGATTATTCAAAACCTTGTATGCGAGGAGAAATATTTTAAATGTCATGGGTTTAACAGGGAGCCAATAAAGAGAAGCCAATATGGGAAAAATATTTTAGTAGTACTCTTGTAGAAACATTTTACATCAACTAAAGGCTTTTCCTGGAGTTTTGAGCACATCTGATAAAATTAATTAATTGCACAGATTAAAGAAAGCAGTGATAAATATTTATAAAGACATCCTGGTCAAAAAATGGGAAATCAAGGTGTGTCCTATCTGGCATTGTGGATAGACAGAATCGGGCCACATACGTGTTTATTGATGATGTGACTGCTGATGGAAGTGGAAAGATGAATTCTGAAGTGCTGCTCGGACTCATCCAAATGCTGCAAAACTGAACAGACAGCATTGCACAGGTAAAATGACTCAAAGAAAACTGCAAAAGGAACCCAAGAGATTCTCAAAACAAAGAAATTAGATATTCTTCAAAGGCCAAGTCAGTCACCTGATCTCAACCTAACACAGTAGCTTTTAGTTACTGAACTCAAAGCTAAAGGCAGAGAGACCCACAAAAAAGCAGCACCTGAAGGCTAGTTAGCATCTTCAAAGACTGCAAATGAATTTCATCACATTAAAATACTAAAACAATCCACCAAGTTAAAATTATGGTTTGCTCGTGCAATTAAAATGCCTGCAAATGCAAACTTGAGTCTGCACAATCCTGAATAATACATTTAACATTGACTGTGGCAGTACACAGATGCAAAATTTACTACAGTATATCTTTTTATAATAAGAAAATACTGCTAATTAACAAAAAATTAAGCAAGAGAGAGCTTATCTCATGCAGTGAACTTATATAAAATAAAGATTATACTGAACTATGAATAAGGATAAGTCACTTTAGTAAAGTGAAAAACATAATAAAATCCAAACCCAGTACAATAAAACACTTTCATTTTGGACATTGTAACAATTTAATACAAAAACCAAAACATATCTCTCTCATTTAAAATTTCATATACCTCTACAGTATATTTATATATGTGTGTTTCTATGAGTGAGGGAAGAAAAAGAAAGAAACAAAACTGGATACAGAGTAACCAATGAGATTTTCATCAATAACGAAGACAACACAGTCACCAACAGCATAGCATCCTCTGGAAGATGAAGCCTGGGCGTTATCTACATGAGTTTACATACATTGACATAATCTGTTATCATGAATGTGTGTATGCTACACACAGAAAAGAGAAGATAACATCAGGGGTCAACTTTAAACTCCACATCTTAAAACTTAAATCATCTTAGAAGCACAGCCGTTCATTGTGAGACATTCTGCTAGAATGCAAAATCGCCAAAAAACAGACTCAGTCCAAGTCTAACAAACAACAGGACAGGACAAAACACTGTTAAAAAAATACACATACATGGACATTCTCACTGAATATCATACCAGTTTTGTCTCTGTTGATTCCATTTTAATCCTGAATACCCTGATTAAACCATTAGTAAAATACCAGTCAGAGAACGGTTAATGGATAGATCAAGAGTTCAAACAATATAATACTTTGGAGACATTTCAATAAAAAAAATAAAAAAAAAAAAAAAAAAGTCACACGTCTCCATTTCAAAACATTTAGAGGAAACATTTATAACAATGATAAAGAATGGCTTGAAAATTACACAATTCCTGCTTGTTAATTATTGCTGTGTGATTTTTTTTTATTTAATATTTCTCTTATAAAATACGTACAAAAGCCTGTAATTAAAGGGTAATCAGGGTAGCAGAAAGAAGCAAATTAAGCAAGGCAGAAACCCAATAAGCTTGAGTTGATTATGATACTGTATGCATCCATTTTACAAACATTAACACATGTATATTGTATTTATGTCTATGTATGCAACAAAAAATAGATTGTTTACATTTCAAATGGACACCTTATAGGAAAAGAAAATGTATATAAGTCATTTTAAGGTGTGTTGAAGTACATCACAAAAAAAAAATGCTTGCATGTTTCACAAAAAGGGGGAAAACAAATGAATTCACAGGGGAGGCCACCTTTGTACATGGAAAACTACTTGATAAAAATCTGTGCTATGGACAGTTCAGTCATGCAGAGACATGCTGTGGATAGGAAACAGAGTGTGGTTAGCGTGCAACAGCTGAGAATTGAGAAAGAAAGGAGAAAAAAAAAAGGGAAAAAAAATTAATAAAATCACCAAAGCTGTATATCCCTGCAATTTCCCAAGAGTTTAAATCAGTGACTGGAGTGATTAGTCTACATGCCAAAGGCTAAAACAGCAAAACACACTCTTAAAAAATGCCTGAGAAAAACATGAATATATTAGAATAAAAGGCCTTTGTGTGCAAGTGTGTGCTTACTTCCGTTTTCATTTCCATTTACCAGAGTTAGGAGGGTGTTTTGTGCAGTCTATTCAAGTGTGGTTGTGGGATTGTGCGTTTTTATATTTATATATATATTTTTTATATATATATATATATGAACATATATACTGTATATCACATATCTACAACATGGGTTGTTGAGCTTTGGGCAGTGCTAGCTAGAAAATTCTCTTACAATGGCGGTATATTGTTAAAATAATCTTTTAGTCAGTAGCAAATTCTTGATTTTTCTCCCATTTCCCTGCATTCAACTTTATCCCTCCATCCTTAACTGTCTTGTAGCTGTGCAGTTGAAGCCATGCAAAGAAGGGGAAGAGCAGAAAGAACAGACGAGGAGAAGAGCTAAATATAAGAAACCGTGATTTAGGCAAGACGACAGAAGTATTTCCAGGTCACTCGTTAAATGGCGTGTACATAGGAATCTCAAAGTCCTCGTTGCTGAAGTTGGCAGGCTGGTCCAACATAGACAACACATCCTGAGTCAAATAAAAGAAACAGATTTATTTAATGTGACATAGAATAGAAAAGTAAAACAACATCTAAAACTGAATGAGCTTGTGTCACTCACAGGAAAGATGTCTTGCTGGTTGCCCTGCTCTGAATTACTCTGTGAATGCTGCTGGCCTTGCCACTGGGGCCACACTGCCTCTGCTGCTCGAGGAGGGAACTGTGCCCCAGACTGAGAGCCATCTGGGACAGGAGTGCAGAAGAGATTGAGACTACAGACCAGTACAACTAACGACAAAGAAGAAGACGAAAAAAAGAAGAAGAAAAAACCCCACACACAATATACACACAACCTACCAAAACCGTTGTTGTTGAGGCTTGCACGAGCATTCATTTGCGAGTAGTTTGTGCCGCTGGTGGCGGTGGGAGCAGCACCTGTAGGCATGGGAGCAGCACCTGTTGGCATCTGGCCAAAAGTGTTGGTAGGGCCGCCTACAAACCCTCCCATGGGAGTAAATTGTGGCGACATGGTCTTTGCCGCCTGGGGAGCCACCTGCTGGGTAGAAAAGTAACAGAGATTTCTTAATTTACTAGCCCTTAGGTAGTATGATGTGATCAATAACCAAGCAGGCATGTAAACATATTCCTTATAGTGTCTTTTTTTGTGAATATAAAATGACTAAAAATGCCATCAAACACAATCACACAATTTGGTTATACTAGTTTACCTGGTTATTAAATTGCGGTCTGGCTGCAGGTCCAGCCCCAGGCCACCCGCCTGTTGGGCCTCCATGGAGGGGGCTTGTCGTACTGGATTGGTTAACTTGCTGTGGGGCTACGTTCTGACGAGAAATCTGAGCCAAGATCTGTCCTGCTGAGGCTGAGTGGGTGGGCTGCGGTATCTGTGGATTCATATTGACTGGTCTATGGAGAAAAGTGACAACATGCATAGGGATAAAATCAGATCAGAGCCCAACATTCTGTCATAATCTCTGTGGAGACAGGTTTCAGATGTGTAAGTGTTTTGGTGGCATTGTCTCGCCAATATTGTGATGGAAATACATTTGATGGACAATAATTCCTGACAACATCACTGCATGTCAACATTTCACTGCTTCATTTCCACTTTTTGCCAGTGTTGGATTTGGCAAACAATTTTTTTAAAAGCTTCTAAAAGGGAAAGAAAACGTATTTGCTGAGAGTCTGCAAAGGTTAGTGGCAAACATTATAAGAAGGCGTGCTAACCACAGAGGTTGCTGTTAAGGCTCTTTTCCACTAGCACCTGCTTGGCTCGATATAATTCCAATTGATTTTTAGGATTTTTTTTCCATTAGGGGGTAGTATCCGGTACCAGGTATGATGCCATTGGATGGGGCATGAGAGTGGAACAAGAATAAAACTGGGCATTTAAAAAAACAAAAAACAAAACAACCAGCAGCGAGGGACATGGCCACACATGCTTTTTGGCTCTCTTCTTTTACCCGGAGACTGACAAAAAGCCACAGACCGAGCAGCATTTATACCATTGCCTCCATGCCGTCCATTGTTGTGTTGCGTCTCATATGAATGACATGACAGGACTTTCAGGTTCCCTTGCTATAACAACCACAATTGTAATGTGGTACTCAACTGTATTGGAAAACGACTAAAACGGAGAAGAGAAGAGTCGAGTAGGTGCAAAGGGAAAAGACGCATTAGTGACATCTTCTTGCATCTACTGCCGGTCATAAGCATTCCTTTTACTGTTTATGACACTCCCAACTCTCGGGAATACAATGAGTGATAACGGAGTTGCACTAAAGGTAATTTTGCTAATTTGATGATGGGATGAAACTAAAAATGTTAGAAAAGCTTTTAATGGTATTCCATCATCTGACTTTCTGATTGTAGTTCAGTTCGGTCTTGCTGTTGCAGGTGCTGTATTCGTGCTGACCCGCTTCTAAGGCCACACACAGTACTTTGTTAGGACATGATATACAAGTTATCTTTTATGTTATGATTGATTCAATGTGATTGGAAATCTACTAAATAAGACATGACAAACATTTACAACAACAACAACAAAAAAGTATAGCAAATTTTAAAGTCAGGAGAACAGGGAGTATAGCTACTTCAGTCTGTGCTTTGAAGAGCAGATTTTGAAGGGACCTATAATCTTTGCCAGGCATCTTCTGCATCAACTTAAAGCTTTTATTACCCGATTTCCAGACACAGTGGAAGATTTACAACTTAGTAACTGGGAGTTTTTCTCCTTGCCTCCAGTTGGTAGATAATAAACATTTCTAAATTTTTACTACAGTAAGGTTCACAGCATTAACTTTACATCATCCCAAGGTGATAATAAAACCTAATTTAGTCCTATATCAACTAAACGAAGCTACAAAAGTGCTTGTTTATGGGGGAAATAGCTATGCACTTCTAAGTAACTGAAATTAAATGTCTAAGAGTAAATATATTCACAAGCAACAGCACACAAACACTGAGCAGCCCTCACAATGACTAAGGTACACATACGGACACAGAACACTTGCTACCTGTATGCATCGCTGGAACGACCAGCAGCAAAGTTGTTGTTTGGGGCGTAGATCTGGGTGGATGGAGTAGGGGTGGAGGAAGGAAGGCCTTTGGTCTGATCTTGCCCTTGGAAAAGCGAAGGGTAGAGTTCTGGTTTCTCAATGCTCTTGCTGTGGTCCGGCCCTGCTGCAGTGACTGGCTGCATCTGAAGCCAACCCAAAAAAAAGAAAAAAAGGCGTGAGTCTAGAGTTACACTAAAGAAGAGCAGGCTCAAAACATAAACTGTAAACATTCTGGTGATCAATAATGAAAATAACTGATGCCTGCAGTGCTGGGCAAGTTAAAGGTCTGGTTTGTAACAGACCAGCCTCTGTTCACAGTAGCATGAGGACAACAAAAAACATTAAGGACATTAAAACTAGCAAAAATGTCCCACACAATACAAACGGTATCAGTAAAACCAACTAAAATGTTATGACTGAACTGTTTTTCTTTTATATGTTCATATGTTGTTAATCTACACATGTTCAGTAAGTGAGGTGAACGACTGGCCCGTGCTGCAAGTCTGCAAGTCTGTAAAACTGCACACTGAGGGTGATGTAAAAACTGCTGCTGCCAGCACAAAAACAGCTGCTTGTGAACGTGGACCATCTAATAAACATTTGTGTGTACCACTGTCGGTTGTGAATACTCTGTTGCCCTAGTAACCGCTACTGGCAGCTTTCCATGGCAGTTACAGTTTAACTGACGCCACTGCTTCCACCATTTGGTCAGATCTAAGAATAAGCAAATATTGACATGTTCTCGCTGCTCCCTGTGGATACTTTACTTCTAATTGCAATTGTGCATCTGCTGCGCCATTTTTCTATCCTGCAGTCAGTTTAGCTTTCACAGCTTTGGCACTAAATTGACTGAAAAGCCTAAAAGTTATGAGGGACCCAGAGTTGGAATCCAGTTTATTGCTAATAGTTGCTTTACTTTACCACCATTGGCTATCTTGCTTGTAGTTCACCTTATTTCTGATTCATAAATTGTGTTATGTTTTACCTATTGCCGTTTTCATAACCAAAGATTAAGAGGTTACATGATAACTAAATTAATTCCTTTTAGTTGTGAGTTTGAATGAAAACTGATCTAATGTATAAACAGAGGTATGAATTGCTAATGAAAAAATAAGGAAACTGCACTGTAAAGAGCAGCAAACTTCCTCATATCTCACATGTCAATTAGACAACACTCCCTGGTTTAGAAATGGCTTAGAAAAAAAAAGAAAAAGTGCAAAGCTTTTGTTTGGCGTATACAGAAAATCCAGCGCTTTTTGGGTGATTTCTGCCACTGGTGTTTTATGATGTAGCCCATCTAATAAGAATGTCCCGAGGTTTACTATCAATGCAATTCTTAATGGTTTCTGTGATCAATTATTTCCACTTGTCAGACACTGAAAATACGCACAAACTTACTGAGACATATAGAAACTACACGCCCATCACCACATGCTGATGTGCTGCTTATATAGGTGGCTAGCTGATGATGGCTGTCGTAAGTCCAAGAACAGCACAAGCAAATATAAACACTTAAAAGACTAATCGTAAATATGGGATAAATAAATATTTTCTTTATCGGAAAAATATATTAGATGTAGCAGACTAAATGCTGTGCCTCTCTTCAAACTCACTCCTACATGCTGCAGGTATCACAGCTAGAATGGCAAACTTTACAAGAAAACCTTCCAAATTTACAGATATAGCAGGTGATCTGCCTACAGACAGCTTTGACGTTTGCTTATTATTGAGTCAGTTGTGCTCTTGTTTTGAAAACCAGATGGCAGTGGATGGAAGCAGCTGCAAAACATTTTCTTATCACACCGTTGGTTAGATGAAGGAATTTGACTTTTACTTTAATGTCACGTTCCACATATAGTTTCACAGGTGAAATTGTTGATGCGGTTTTCACCAATCAACTTGTCCAGCTATGTTTTGCTGGACTATCTATGGCACTGTCCTGCTCACTGCTGTCTTTTTGCAACTAGGAGGTTAAAGCTCAAGATAAATGCAAACAAACATCCTTGTAGCTTCTCAAAAAACAACAACAACAAAGAATGCAGCACAAAACTGTGCTCAGACCTACACCATTTCATTTGAGAAGTTGATATTCTCCCACTGCCCTCAATATTTTCTCTGTAACATATCTGCACAATTCACATGAGTCATGATTAAAAAAAAATTTCTGCTGAAAATGACTAAGTGCTACAGCAGAAAGCACTGCAGTTGACTCAAGCAAGAATAGCAGGCAGTTGTAAGGAAGTTGTGATGATTCTACCAACATCCGGATGTGCTTTCCTGGAAAGCAAACAATCTACATCCTGCCACTGTTTCTATAAAAAGAAACTCAAAAGAAACAGGAAATGTGTATGCTTCAGTCAAGTGGTACAGTCGTGTTCCCTGACCTGTGGGTGGGTCATTGATCCTGGTTCATATGGACCATCTCGTCCTTCCAGGTCAGCCTGCTGTTGTTGTAGCTGTCTGAAAAAGTAGAAGAGAGGGTTTGTTATTTGAAGTTGGCCTAATATACCATAACTTCCACAAACCCATGCTCTTAACTGTTGCATTAGAAATCCCAAACACCTGCTGACAAACTAGCACTCAGCCCACCACCGTCAACCACCGTGGGAACACAAAAGGTGTCAGGAGAAGAATGTGAGAGTACATACAGCTAACATGCCACACCACCTATGCCAAAAGCTCACCTCTTTAAAGTATATTTAATACTCAGAATAATAAAATAAGACATGCTCCATTTTACCACTTCTATTCCATTACTACAGAAATGAAGAAAGGAAGAATCACCCAGAGTGGGAAAAACACAAAAAAAACAAAAACAGAAGAACTATAGTTTGCTAGAAACAGCAGAAGTCTCCCATGAAGAAGCAGCCCCTGTTCTCCCAAGCAGGGAGAGGATAGGGAGGTCAGGTCTGGTCTCACCTGGTGGCCATCTGGCCCGGACTGAGCACTACAGGAGGACCACTTGGGCTGCTCTGACCCAGGGAAGGGGGCATCGAAGCCCCAGGGGAGGAGATGGGAGTGAGGGGGTCCTGAGCTGAGTTTCTACTGCCCCACAATCATTGGTGGGTGCAGAGGAGAAGTATTGGGAGAGAGTGATGAGTCTGTGGTTTATTAAAAGCGGCTGTGGTAGTTGTGGATGTAAGAGGAACTGTAAGCATTCACACAGAGGAATGTCTCACAGACACGGTGAAAAACATCAATGCTTTCGTTCTTTGCTGGATCTGATTGTGTAATCATGTCTGCTTGACTCACTTGACATTGACATTGGTGCAGATGATGTACTCGATCTCCTCCGAGAACGGGTTCTGGAAAGTGAAGGAGCTGGTTCGCATCCAGATAAATTCTCTCGACTTGGTGCGAAATCGAAACATCACTGACAGAACCTGACCCTTCAGCTTAACCACCTGTGGACACACACATCCAACAAGCCAAACATTCATACTGTGGTGTTTTCATAAGCAATGAGCGGAGGATTGCATGCACACATAGAAACTGAGTGACTGGAAGATATCGGGTTACAAAGGTAATGGGACAACAGTGTCTACTGCTGAATCTGGTGTTGCAGAAAGAACATTTTCTCTTGCAGCAAATACAATCAGACAAGTGCTCTTCAGTGGAAAATGGACAGTTTATACTTGTATGGTCAGTTTCAGTTTTAGTCTGACTTTGCACCATTAACTTTGAATGTTCTGAGATCTTATCTTCCATTTTTGCTACATTGCTCTTGCAGCAATGCTTTCCCCCATTTTGAGCCTCTGTCATCCACACACAGACATGTAAATTAAAATTTATGTAGTTAAGGAAATAAATTACCAAAATGCAAATAAACTTTCAAGAGAAATCTCTCTCAAACATCATCCAGGTTAAATAACCTGTGTTTCTCATATACAACAAAAGAAAACAAGGATCCAACTATTTAAAGTTAACATCCAAGTGGTTTTGGACAGGGCTAAAAGTTCTATGAAGTTTTCTGTTGCTCAAGATCATGCTGATAGCAGTTCATTTATACTATAAGATACTTTTATTAGCCTCATTAGTGACTTTTGATTTGTACAGTTTTACGCCGGATTGCTTTCCTGATGTAAACCCAAAGGTATCTGTGTCTCCAGCTGGAATTAAACCAGCAACCTTTTGCTTGCCAAGCAAATATCTAAACCAGTATGCAACAGAACCGTAGCCATTTATTCACACCACAAATCTGAAAATAAACAACATTATCAAACCATTTGGCATTACAAAGAATTATTGTTAAGCTATTCCTCAGCCTCATGTAGACATTCATCATGTCCACTTCCATGATGAAAGTCCAGGTGCAGCTTTTCTTTATGTGGTTAAAAAAGTTTTGTTTTTTTTACTTAACTACAAACTGTATTAGCGTGACTAAACACAGCTGAAAGCCTCAGACTGCAGCTCTTTTTCTTTCTCGCTAAGGAGCTGTCATCAGATCCATTGAAATTACGACACTTTTAATGGCAAGCCAAACGTGAAGTGTGTGTGTGCATGTGTGCGTGTGTGTGTGTGCGAGAGAGAGAGGGAGAGAGCAGGTGAAAGTAGGGAAAGGGAAAAAACAAGCAGTGACAACAGAATTCAGCAAATGAATGACTGACACTGCACTGAAGATGGCAACCACGTAGCAGCCACTGGTAGCTGAAGGGAAAAAAATATGTATTCCTTGACTGGTTGACAAGTGATTGCTTGTTACAGCTTGAGTGAAATTGGTTGTAAAGAGGTATACATCATTGCACGGACAACCTCCTTGCAATTATTTTGGTCACTAGCAGGCTGCAATAGCTAGACTAATAGTGGTGTGCATGGAAAACACCAAGATGTTTGCAAACACTGTGGTGGCAAAACTGTCCTCCATGCAAACTAGGGGCAACCACGACAATCTGCTAGTGACAAAGCAATTACAGCCAGGTTCTTGGTGTAACACCCTTTTTCACCCATCTAACATAATATGATTCCCAATCTCCTTCTCAAAGTCAGGAGTACAGTTTATAAATCTAACAGTGATACCCCATTGAGCTGGTATTCTGTATGAGCAGACACCCAAAGGCAAAGTGTGTTTCATATTTGAATTGGAAAATGGTGGATCAATGCAACCACAAATATATTAATAGAGTTTTTAATTCACCTGTTGAAAGCTGTCTCTTAGTAAGCCCTGGTCTTCAGGGTGGGCGAAGTCTAGGATACTCTTCCCCAATAAATCCTGCAACAAAAGAAAATGTGGTTACTCTACAGGACATGAAAACTAACTTCTGATAAAGACTTTCAGAGGAAATGCAATGTAACCCTGGCACTTTAGCCAGCTATGTTCACCTGGGGTTGATATCCGATAGCGGGCAAGCAGCGATGATCTACAAAAGTGAACATGCCCTGACAGTTGTGTCGGGAGATGAACTCCACAGGAACACTGATACTGTTCACATCTGTGTCACCAGGACAACAAGTAACCTGCAGAAGAGTCAAAAATAAAAGGCAATAAAAACCCAGACACAAAAACTTAGATAATGTCAAAGTTGCAATGAGCATGAGTAAGATTAGATTTTTTACATTTTCAGTTTCAGATCAGTTTTTGTTCTAGCAAGAACAGAACAAAACGCAGAAGTTCTTAATTATATCAGTGTTTCACAATGACTTCAACTAACTAGTGCAAAATCACCTTCAGATAACACACTAATAAAAAAATAAAATGCAGCTTTTTCCACCTCATAAATCTATCTTCCACCACTCGCACAGTTAATTTTATTTATGTTCTGATGATTTGAGGATCAAAGGTTACTGCACTTTGATATCAACGAAACATTTGCCCGTTTACTTGACCTCACAGCAAAAGACATGGGACCACAAGACATCCACTGTACCTGCAATCTCCCAATAGCAACTAGACAGTAGCGACTCCCCTGAGTATTGTCTGCTTCATCATCTGTTAATGATACTCCTGAAAGACAAAAGACAAAATATAAAGGATTAAAGTTTTTTTTTCAATCTAGCTCTGTGCTTTTAAGCATTGTAAAGAGGTCTTCTGCATATAAGTAAGCAAATATAACAGATGCTCATGTATCTAAAGACTGAGAAGGACTAGTTTTACCTGCAGGGGGCCAGGACTTGATGTATCCTGTGCAGTGCACCACTACATACTGTGGTTCCCCTTCCTTGGCTGCACCCAAACCATTTCTTAGGTTGAAGAAGTAAAGACAATGAAAATAAGAATTTACAGCTGGTATATGTTAGGTATGCTTGTTCTCTGCACAGTAAGTTCAATAAGATTGTAAAAGAAGATCTTTTTGTTTTTGGTCACCTGTTTCTGTTCCTAAGAAAATGCAGTCTGTTCATTGACATTGGTTCCACTGGACACGTGCCACACCTGCAAACACAAACAGTCCAACACACCACATGAAACTGTGCATTCTGCTACACATTTCAATACAATCATAAACTATATTATTAACTGTTAATCACCTCATTCTGCAGATGAATGATCGACGAGCTCCCATACTCATCCTCGCTGATGACTGCTGACTTTCCTTCTTCACTGTTCCTGTCTTTAAGTCCAACATCCTCCCTTTTGAGGACAAAGACAACACTGAACTGTGCTCACAAAATGAAACACACATGTTCCCTCATGACTGTGAAACTGCTCCTAGAATGTGTTTATACCTGTGTTGTTATTCTCTGCAGTGGAGAGCTGCTCCTGAAGCTTGTCTTTGTCGTCTGGGTGGAGCTGATCATACAGGGAGGATCCGAGCCAGTCAGACTGTGACTGGTTGAGGACCGGGGTCAGGGAGTCAGAGACATAAACAATGCGCCCCGTCTCGCATGACACCACAAACAGGAAGCCATCAGCAGCCTCCAGAATAAGATGCTTAAGCTCCTACAGACAGACAGTGAGCAGTGAAGGTCAAAGATCAGTTGTGGAGGTATCAATCTAAAGTATTTGTAAAAATGCAGAAAAGTGTTAGAAGTGTAAACATTTCTATGGGAAGAGTATATAGAAACATTGGCTACCTGGCTATTGGCTTGGTAGAGTAGAAATCTGATGGTTTCATTTACGCATTTACAGCCAATAAGTTTACAAGTAAGAAAACATAAGGCAAGAGAAACTGTTGAGCAGAAATCTAGTGGATGAGGTTAAACAATGTTCATACTACCACTATATACGCATTTTAAAGCCATCAGAAACTATCAAACCATGATTGGCTTGCACTTCTGTTTTACTTTTTGTTGCTTGAAAAATACTGAAAAATCTTGACTTGTGTCACATTCAGGTGAAAAATTACTGCTGCTGGATATGAGCCCTGCAACCAGAACACAGCTGCCTAACCCCTGGAGCGTTTGTCCCTCAGATAATATCAGCCATTTGTTTCACGTGTATATATCTTAGTCTTTCATCTTGTCACCCCATTGTTGTATTCCAAACCTTTGATGTTTCTGTCTCTGTTTAACCTTTACATGTAAATCTTAAACCCCACTGATTGTTGTGTCTTCCTATCCCCTTGCATATCAGTATTAATGCCATGCTTTTTCAGTGGTTCAGGGTCAGATTTCTAGTCCCACTCTCCGGGTTGGTAAGCCCACCAAATTCAGAAAACTTAAATAAAACACCACACAACTCTTGAAATCATTTCTTCAACTATAATGATATCAGCAATATTTAAACATCTAGTCATCTAATTGTGCACATCCCTAGTTTCATCACTTGCATGCATTTCAGATGTGAACTTTCATATTTCTAATTCACCTTTGATGAGATGACATAATGCACTGCAAAACAGTATTGTGAGTCTGTTGGTTTGCTTGCAGCGCAGAGGTGACAAAAGTTTTACTTTTCAACCGACAGCCAATCAAATCCGATTCTACCACTGACAGCAGTGTGGAAGCTGATGCAGCATGCAACTAAGCTTTACAATGTAACAGATACATACACAACACACACAAGTTCTGCATAATATACAAGTGTACACGGCTCACTTGAACACAAGGCATATTAATAGTTGGGTTTTTGAACAATTAACAAATTAAACAAGTGTCTAAATGAACGATGGTTAAAATAAAAATGAACATAACCTTTGACATTACTAATTTAAACTTTACCGACTACCTAATAAGGAAAGTTACTGAAAGTAAAAGCTAACCAACAGCCACAACGTGAGAAAACAAGCATGTTTAAAAAGGTGTTACTTTCAGTATCCTTTACTTCTATTGATTTCAGTGTTACACAGTGTGAGGTTAACTGTGACTGTGAAACCTTTATATTAACAACTCTTACATAAGTAATACTGTCACATAGTCACAGGTATTGCCTTCCCTGAATAGTAAGGGTTTTTTAAATTTTAGCAGGCATTTCAAATCTGAACTTCCTTCCGTTTCTCATACCTGGTCGGTGAGAAATGAAGGTTTGTACGACCCATCTGCATTGGTATTGCCGCTTCCTCTAAGTGACTTCATATGAGAAACTGCCATTCGCAGGATGGTTAGTTTGTCTGGTTTCCGCGCTAGTGCACTGCAGGTGGGTACCATGTCAGATAATTCTGTGATGTAAGCAGTCATCTTATTACGCCTCCGCCTTTCAATCTCACTGTGGTTCTCCCTGGAGTGAGGAAATGAATGAGACAGAGGTGGAGAGGAGGGATCGAGATGGGGGAAACAGATGGGCGGGTGGACAACGAGTATAGTTTAGAGTTTATGTCGCAATGTAAAGATGCCAATCAGGAAGAAGAAGTGGGAGTGCAAGAAGGTGAGACGTGTAATGAACGTATCAAACAATAATGTGAAGTCAATGATCTAAAAAGAAATTTAAAAAATGAACGTGAGAAAGCAAAAGAGTTTGGTCTTTCAAGGCCAGTTTGTGTGATAAAAGAGAGCAAGTGCCGAAAGAGAAAGACCCTTCAGTTAACCTGAGAAGGGAGAGGGGGACAAAACAGACAGAAAGGATAGTTGCTGAAGAGGAAGGGGTTATTGGAGTGAAAAAAATCCTTAACTTGCACAGTGTAGCAGTTAGTGACACATAAAATAGTGGTGGGTTGAAAGGGGAAACCAGCCTCTTTGGGAAAATAAGCAAAACATTCTGAAGGCACCAAAACAGACGCAAAGCAGCAAAATATACGGGTAATTTTGTGCTGTTGAAACAATAATGCGCTGGTATCCCAGCAGGATAGGAAAGTATTTGATCACTGCATTCAATATCAATATGAATACAAGCAGGAGAGGGAGCCTTCCACAGTGGTACAGGCCATACCTGGCTAGTTTTTCCTTATCTGCAAAACTCTGATCGTCTTCCAAAAACCTGGAAATGAAACCAACCCACTAAAAAAAAAAACAGGCCCAAAGTCACTACCGAAACGAAAGAAGTGCAAGATGACCTCTCCCCTCAAAAAAAAAAAAAAAAAACCTGAAGTGGGGAGACAGGCATAGGGGTTGCTCCTGCATCTATATTAATGTTCTGCTATATTCCCTTGCTATATGTCCATTCCTCTAAATTCATCCTCCTACCTGGCAAAGCGCTCTTTATCATTGCTGGAGCCTCCTGTGTCATCATCAAACCTGAAGAGAAAGAAGAGAACCAGATTGATTTTTACTATAATGCAGCCAGTTTAAACCCTCGATGCCCAGCTTAACTCACACAAACATACCTGCTTATCTTGTCTCCATCAACATCATCAAAGTCTGGCCTGTGAGAGAGGAGAAACAAGACAATCTGACACAGTTTCACACATTTTTTTCCCACCAGAATTTTCAACCACGACGATCAGAAACAAAAGTCAGCCAGTCAGCAAATGTGCATAGCACAATATGGATACATCAGCACAAAAATTAACAGTATCTCTCTCACACCCACACACACACTTACGCAGCTCGTCTTTTGTTGCTCCCTTTTGGTACAACAGCCCCACCACTTGTTTGGGTCCCACTGGCCCCCATACCCAGATCTGGGTCTTGTAACTCTATTAATAACACAGGGCAACACAGAGGCGCAATAAACAAGATGACAAGTGATTTCCTATTATGCCTGAAGCACTGAAAAACAAACTCAACCACCGCCAGGAGCCTGTAATCGGAGCTCAAAATAACATCAGCGTACATGTGTCTGATTTCAAGGCCACATTATAGAAAATTAACCTCATCTGCTCTTGGTTCGTGTTCGTTACGATTCGGGGCTAACCTCAAAGCTACACGTAGCATACAGATACAATCTTGTGCACAGAATTGTCTAAAAACGAAACATTTGAACAGCGTCAGCCTATTGCAACTTGACAGTTTGCTCAACTCAGATTTGGCTTTTCAGCCTAACTCTTTTAGTGGTGCAAAATATGAAAGGAGAGCCACAATAACCGTTAATGTGCGCTAGTTAGCATGTTTGTGCAATAACAAGTCTAGCCATGCTACGGAGCTAAGTTAGCCGACGCTGTCACGCTATCATTGGGAAAGTGTCAGCTTAAAGCTCCGCTCAAGAAATCCCTCATAACTGGTTAACAGCTGCAGTGTGGGGTGTGACTACAACGTCCCTGTGGCTTAAAGTTGACCTTACCTGCATTTGAAGAAGACATCTCCGCGTGGAATAACATAAACAAAAACTTCAGCTTCACCCGAAAAAAAAAAAAAATCCTCAACTACCCCGGCCCTCCCCCTTGCCTGTTCGCTAGGTAGCTAAATGGGTAGCTAGTATCTTGCTGATTTCCTCACTTTCTCGCCCTTTTTCCTTTTGCGTTTATGCAGGCCCTCAAACCATGACTAACACTAGTCCGGGTGACTCAGATAATTTTAATCATAAAAAAATAACAGGTTCACCTCCTCAGTGCCTGTCTCCCTGTTTTCACTCCGTTTAAACCCCCCGTCAACTTAAGATGGCGTTTTTCTCGCTAGCAGGGCTAAAGCTACCGTGTAAACGACACCAATGACGTCACTACCTCAAACCCTGCTGGCAGCAGAGGGAACTGCAGCTCCACCGCTTTCCAGACAGAGGTGCATGATGCAAATGTGACGGGGTTTTGATGCATAACCAGTTCGACTGAAACTTGTGGTTCACACTAACGCCTACAATATTTTAACTGCACGGCTGTGAATAGGAATCATCTCTCCTGCTCCTCAAGGTGGCAAATTTTACAACTCGAAGGACGTGAAATAGTCCAGAAATGCTTAGATCAAAGAATTAAACGGCGATTTAATAAATTTTGTGTTTATACCCTGCTACCTGTTTCTAAATGTTGGATTGTTTGTTTAGTGCTTCAACTTGTCCTTCTTTTTGCTTCCTTAAGGGGGGTCACCACAGAAGATGATCTGCCTCCCTCTCACCTTTTTCCAGGTATACTCTGTCTTACCAGACATCTTCATCTCCTCCATCACTACATCCACGAATCTTCTCCATAGTCTTCCTCTTTTTCTCAGCCTTTCTTAACCTGAGCAGTCCCTTTGGTACTACTGTTTTATGTGTGACACAATAATGTAAAATATGGATACATTGCTAATGAAATGAAAGTTGATTAGTTATAGTTATACATAAGCTCCAATACCCCACAATTAAAACCATCCATTGCACATAAAGTTTTATACATGCAGTGGATACAACTACTTTATTCATTAGCAAAGTCACAGTGCTCAACAATGCACAGTAAAAAATGTCTCAATTTCTTAATATTAAACTGCATAAACCCTTGAGGATGTCATTATGAGGTGACAGCGCCACCTAGTGCACGACTTTATCACCCATTTTATTATATCATTTTAGTTTGTACAGTGTTTGCACTGCAAAAACAGAACATTTCTGCAAATAATCAGAAAATGCAAGCTTTTAAATTATAGGACAAAGTTCAGGTAGTTCAGTTAGCTGATGGTGCATTTTCTTTAAATGTTTACATCTTTGGGCAAATTGGTCACAGAGCAGTGGTGGATTTCTTCGATTTTCTAAACGCAGCACTTATTTTTAATGTGTAAAAGTGAGTCTATTGCACTAACTTTTTTTTTTTTTTTTACCTCAGGGACTAACTGTAGTAGCTTTATTATGCTCAAAGCTTTTTCTTGTGTGTGTAAATATAGATTATTAGGTGAAAGTTTGACTGGTCCAGCCCACTTAAAATGAATTTATATTGTCCACGATGTAATTAAAAATGAGTGTGACCCCCTTGTATATATAATATACTCTTATTATAAAAGGACTGATTTACTTAGGATTAGCCGTGATGAATGCGAAAATAACCACAAATTCAACTTGGTTTCATTGTGATTCATGATCTTTGATTTTACCATTAATAACAATACTTAGGCATCATTAAACAAAAAAACAGACAAAAAATAATAATAACACTGTAATTAGGACACAGCTGTTTCTTCTGTATCACTGGGGAAGAGAGGCTGCTGGTTGGTTGGGGGTTAGTTAAAAAGAACGTGGTAGTGGAATGAGGGTGAGTTTGAAAGGAAGGCATTTTATAAAGAAGAGAAGACGTGAGAGCATGTAGCAGGTTGGATCTATGATGTGAGGTGGAAACAGGAAAGAAAAGGAGAGGGCATGAAGACAAGGAGAGCTTCCCATACATTACAGATAAGGCACTTGACATACAAAGCTTTAGAGCAACAAAACTCTGTAACACTCATTTCATGATTTCATCTAAAAACTAAAACAAAATAAAAGTTTCAAAGAACATACCTGTAAACACATTTAATACCCAGAATGATACTTAAAAAATTTACTCAGATCAACACTTTAAATTTGCAGCCGGGTTAACAATCAGAACCCAGACTATTGGGCAGTGACCTCGGGAAATCTGAAATTGCGAAACCGTCCTGCTCCACTGTACTTAATGAAACTCCAGCATTTCAACAGAGCAACGCCCATTCGCATTGAGTCATCGCTCTTCAGTGGGTGGCATCGTCAATGCAAAACTGCTTGAGCTGAAGAAGAGAGGAAAAAGTTATTTAGCAGTTAGTTCAAGTTTTCTATCGGAGTTTATATTAATTTCTGGCTCTTTTATAGCCTAAACACCAAAGAACTGTTGAACTCTGGAGATGACTCTACTGGAAGCAGGAATTGTACAAAGTGAGCCTTAGTGGATTAGGAATGAACAGAAGTTAAAAGGGGACATATTATGCTCTTTTCCAGCACCATATTTTTATTCTTGGGACTCTGCTAGAGGAGCTTTGCATGATTCACAGTTCAGAATAATCATGGGTTATCTTGAAAGAAGCGGTTTTAGCTCCCTGCCAGGTCCCTTTGAAGCATGGTTTATAGTACTGCGCTGAATCTCCACTGCAGCGGGTGATGCTCGCGTTCATACTCGGGCACTGTCACTGTCAACATGAGTAAAACCGAGCTAATAAATCTGGCACAATACTAGATATTTGTAATAGTATAAGGGACAAGCTAGATACAATTAAGGCCTATTAGATGCTGTTCAACTAATGCTTTATCCTTGTGCTAACAGCATGCTAAGTTTACACTGCGTATCACTGCCAAACAGATGTGTTGCAGTTTCTGAGGTTTTTGGCTAGGTCACACTTTTAACACAGTGCCATAAATCAGGTATGAGCCAGCTTTCTTCTGATTGGCTGCCTCTTGTAAACAAAAGATTTTAACACTAAGTGGGTAGAGCTGTGTGCACAAGATTACCATATTAGGGATAGCCTCTCTTTGTGACATCACACAGATGCAGGGGTAGAAAAAACTACCTGAAATAGAGCATTTAGAGTAACGCAAAGTCTGAGCTTTTGGCTCACAGGGAATGCCTGCACATGCACAGACCTCATTATCTGAAACTTGTTTAATGTTTAATGTGAACATCCATTATTAAAAGTTTATGACAGAAAATATGGACCAGCACGATAGGCCCCCCCTTTAAAAAAAAATCTTGCTGATTACTAAACTCAAACCAGAACACTTTACAAATGGCACAAACCACACCGGAGAGCAGAGGAGCACAGTCCTACTGCAGGTTATTACTTTATATGAGAGACTCTGTACTTTTGTGCAAAGACATTGCAATAGCTGAACGGATAGTTGCATAGACAGAAACCTAGGGAAATAAATGCCCTATTGTGTCACCTTCACATAACCCACTTTCAGTTGTTTTGTTCTGTTAGTAAAAAGCAAACAAAGAATAAAGCAACTCAATTTCAAAGCAGAAGGCTTTAAAATGGCTTTTTCGTAGCCGTCAGCTGGCTCTAAGGCACACAGTCAGAACATGAAAGCTAAAGTAGAAGCAGCATCACCTCCTCCGCCCCCTCATCTGTCTTCTCCAAACTTTGCTCTTCTCCATTTTTTCTTCCCCGTCTCATTGAAAACGTTTGGGACTAACATCAAACAAAAGGCAGTGATACATTTTTTTCCTCTGATGACAAAGCGAAGAGCCGTGCCACTTAATGTAGTGTATGTCATCTGCTGGATCTCTGTGCCCTCTAAAAAAACATGAATGTGTGTTGTGTAAAAGTAACAGTGCCAAATTTCCTCAGATACCCGCTGTTCTGGGTTTTAGGGAATCACTGGTCCCTCCCTCCTGCTCCTCTACTGAGGGATATAAGTCCTTCTCATGTTTCTCCATCCCGTGACTTTAATTTCACTGCCTCTTGCGGTGGTTGTTGTTGTGGACTGTGTGACCATTCTGCACCGGGCCATTTTTCTTCATATGCTTTTTCTCTCCTGCCTCCTCGTCGCCCTCCTCTTCTGATTCGTCTGTTTCATCTTTGTCGCTTCTTTCATCATCCACTTTTTCCTGAAGAACACGAGGAAAAGCTCATGAAAATATATAAACATCATCATTAATCGGGGAGACCTCCTGCTCATGCTCTCCTGGAGCTCTGCAGAGTGTCAGAACAAACTCAGACTTTCAAACGCCTTATTCATTTTTGATTTGCAGCTTTTCAGAAGAGAGTATGTGCAAATTTGACTCACAGAAATAAATGTTTTGCAGCATTATTTAGTTTTTCCTGTTTGACCTAATTGATCTCTTTTGGTTTGCTTACATTGTTGGTGAGGAATCGGATTGCTATGCGTATAATGAGAATGGCCCAGAAGATATGTAGACACTGCAGAGTCATCAGCAGCCCATTGAAAAAGTAGTAGCCGAAGAATGGCTTATAGATGGTGACTGGATACACCCACGTGCAGTAAATAATCCTGCAAGAGAAACGGCGAGGATTAAGGAGAGTGAAGCACGACAAACAGTGGTATACTGCAGCAGTCAAAATGACTGTCTCAAATCTGTGTATATGTATGTGTGTGTGCTTACCAGAAGGGGAAGATAACAAGGCGGGTGACAATGAAGACTGCAGCAAATACAATGAAAATGTAGTTACAGGCATTTCTCCACCCAGCATAGTTGAACATCTTTGCAGACTGTTAGTGGAAAAGATAAAAATAAATTATCAAAAGGGGAAAGTTTCTGGGGGAAAAAAAGCATTTAAACTTCATTCATAGCTTCTTCTGTTTGTAAATGGGTCCTCTTGGGCTTGACTGCATGAATGACCCGCATGTAATAAAACCAAAGAGTATTCGTGGTATAAAGGAGGAACTTAGCCAATGCATCTGTAAAAGATTCAGAGGCTAAAGTGAAAGCGCTTTAAACACGCATTCTCTTTAAAGGCCAGCAGGGGGCGATCCTGTGATTACAAAAAGACTTCTGGTCTTCAGATTTCTTCCTCTGTGACCTCAGTGACACTTTTCTGGTGGTTTTATGGTCTCGGCCAGTAACTTCAAACCATGCTGAATAAAGCATGAAGTTCATTTTATAAATTATGTGTCAGATTATTGGCTAATGATTTGTGTGCTTTGTCCCCCATTTTCACAGTAAGCTCCACCCCTCGCTCGTTGCGTCTGGCAAACACTCAGATAAAATCTTCCTAACTTTTAACTGGACTTTGCTAACAGTGGGTGACTTCATGGCATCTATGTTCACCACTTATACAGTCTTTGGCAAAGAGTCAGTATCACATTCCTGCTATTTATGGTCCTTTGACAAACTAAAATACATTTAATGCTTAAGGGAATGACCCGAATAAAAAAACAGAAAAAGAAAAAAAAGCAACAGGTTACAAATATTTCTATTACCTGATAAAAACCATGCTAATTAATGAAAGTCTAAAGTGTTTATATCCCACAAATAATACTTAAATTGCACTTTCCTCCACAGGGGGCAGTATGTGATCAGTGTAAAAACATCAGAATACTCAAAGGCCAAAACATCCTGCTTAGTGGTGGTAGGGATAAATGACATCAGTGCAAACTGTGCAACATTCAAACACAGTTCTCACACCTCACGGAGTAAAATATCTCCAGGATGACAGGATGTAAATATATGTCGAGCTACAGGTTAGTTGATTTTGGGCACGTGCTTTCCATCAGTGTATAAAATGAGGTGAGGCTTTACCTCGAGGAGGTAATCGGAGGAGTCGTGCACCAGCATGATGAGAGTTCCACAACGGATGTAGTTAACACACCAGGAGAAGCTGATGAGGAGGATTGTTGCTACATGGTGAACTATCTGCTCCTTGAAGTCCTGGAGAGGGGGAGATAGATGGTGGTGGTGGTGGTGGGGGGGGGTAAAGATGCTTTTGAATTAATGCCGTGTACATGAAACAGAACACATATATATATAACCGTGCACTATTTTTTAACCAGGTACATGAGAATGCAAGTACATCCAGCTTAACATTATCTGGGTTAGACTTTGTGCTGCTGAAACACACTGTGAAAGAGTTTGGCAAAAGTTTTTACCCCACTGTGCTCAGCTGACCAGGCTGAGCAAAGTCCAAGCCAAACACACTCAAAGGCGCACAATACACACGCACACATGTCACACAAAGGCACACTGAAACACACACACACGTGTCACAGCAGCCTAATGTCCACTCACAGTCCATGCCAGATGTGAAACTGATCAGAGAAGAGTGACGAAAGACTCTTTGTCAGCCTTGTGTGCAGAATTATGATGCTATATCCACACAGATTCAATAGTGGCTGTGTCTGCACAAATGACATACTCATTTTGCATGCCCCCTCTCCTTGAACCACCACCTTATCATGGTAAAGGGGTTTGTCTGCCCTAATAATCCTAAATGCCACGTTGTCAAAATTTGTCCCCAGTAGGGTCTGCCAAGGCAAATTGGTTCTAGGTGAAAGTTCAGGCCAAGTGTGATTCACAAGACGCTTATGGAGCCACATTACCTCACCTGCATTGGGGTTACTGGAGCCCCGGAGGCAGGACTGGTCGATGGGCTCACCCTTAGCCCTTAGATCATAGGGCTTAGCTGGGTTCAGTATGACTTAGTCTCATGGAGAGTGTTCCAACTTCAGGGGAGTCACACTCCACTAAACTAACAGACTAACTGACAGAGGAGAGTCTGTCTGTCAGTCAACCTTAGGATTCTGGAGGAATGTTTGAGCGTGAGTGTGAAGCATATGGGATGAGAATTAGCACTTCAAAGTCTGATGTGTTCCCAAAGTTCTCAATTGGAAAAGCGTGGAGCACCCACTCCAGGACAGGACTGAGTTACTGCCTCAGATAGAGGAGTTTAAGTGTATCAGGGTCTTGTTCACAAGTGAGGGAAGAGTGGTGCAGGAGATTGCAGTGATGTGCGAATGCTGTACACAGCAGAAGGAGCTGAACATGAACACGAAGCTGTGTATTTACTAGTCAGTCACCAATGGTCACGACCTCTGGGTAGTGACCAAAATAATGAGAATGAGCTCCCTCCGAAGGGTGGCTGGGCTCTCCCTTAAAGGTAGGGTAAGGAGCTCAAAGAACAGTCGCTACTCCCCCATACTGAAAAGCGCCAGTTGAGGTGGTTCCATCTGAATAGGATACCTCCTGGGCACCATCTATGTGAGGTATTCTGGTCATGTCCCACCTGGAGGGGGCTCCAGGGCAAACCTTGGCTCGCTTAGCAATGTCTTTGTGCTCCACTGGAAGAACTGGAGGAGGTGGCTGGGGGGCAAACGGTCTGGATATCTCTGCTTAGGCTGCTGACTCTGTCATCCAGACTGGACAAACAGCAAAAAATTGATGGATGAATGGTTGGGAGGAAAGACAAATGTCTTTTCCTCCTTTTCCTGTTCAAATCCTTTGTACTCCTAAATAAAGAAAATCTTTGTGTTCTTGAGATAAATTCACTTACTTTGCGTTTGACATCAGAGGCAACGCTGAAGAGTAGAGATCCATAGAAACCCAGTTCAATCATATAGTACCAATATTGGGACGGCAAGAGAGTCTGAAGGGGAGGATACAGATCGTTAATTTTAAAGTCAATATAACAGTTTGTGCAAATCACTACTGCGAAGTGGGGCTGTACTTTTTCCTATATTACAGATTAACCTTCTAAATGTTCTCTGATGAAATTGATTTTGGTGTAAATTTAAAAATGACTAATGTCTGGTTTAACTTCAGAGAGTGCCAGTTAACACATCCAAGCTGCATGATTGTCACAGCAACTGTGTGAAGATATTATGTCAATATAGACCAAAATCTCTGAGGAATGCCTCCAGCATCTTGGTGAATTCAGGCTAAGAAAAATTAAGGCAATTCTAAAGACAAAAGAGGCTCCAATCCAGTATCAGCTGAATCTATATGTGTCACGCATCCCAACCGAGGGAGTATAGTTTACTAAACCAAAATAAAAAGCCTGAGGATCTTTTGGCACAGATATTCACAGAGTCTGGGATCGTCAGTGAGACTGTGAGAGAAGTGTTTATGTTAAAACACCTGCTTTAAAGTCCTTAAATCTGACCTTGACAAATGTCACCCATTAAAGACACTAAAACTAACACTATAACTAATCAAATCTAAAGTGAAACCGAAACGAAGAAAAGCCACTCTAGACATGTTGCTTCCATCATTTCAGGACAGGCAGGGAGAAACTTTATTACCTTCCAGGACCTTTTTGTTCTGGAGCTTAATTTAATGAACAGATACGCAGTGCATTTATTGTACTTAGTGATTCTAGAGACGTACCAGCACAGGAAAGCCTTGCCACATCTCCTTCAGGTCATACAGCCAAGGTTTCTGGAAGGACATGCAGGATGGGAATGAGACAGCAAAACACGACAGGTGTATTTATAACAACTGACTCAGCACAAGGATGAGTCAATGCTTCCCCCTCTGACAGCGCGAGAGGTGAGGTTATCACGGCAAAGGAAAAGGCTGGACAGGTCATGAATATACATAAAAGCATGAGAGGAGGAAGAGGAGTGGTCGAGGTTAACATGGCAGTACTCACATCGATGAGGGCGGCCAGGCCAGCAATGAAAGCAAGAAGGTAAAAGGTAAATCTCCAACTGCAAGAGAACACACACACATACAAACACACTTTCTACTCAGTCAATGAGGAAAGACAGTAGGCACATTTTCTACCAGCAGACACATAAATGCATCTCACTCACACACACACACAAATTCTCGCTTACAGTCACAAACACACAAGTTAAAAAGAGATGCCAGGCTGCGTGAACTGCCTGGAAAATCTGCTGATAATGTCAAACACAACACACACACGCGGGAACACACAAATGCACACACAGAGACACAGACACAGTCAAATATGTGATAACAGACAATGAGAGCCACTAGACAACACCCTGTACTGGAGACAGTGATAAGTCATTGTCACTGCTCATACAGGTGTAATGAGAAGACGCTACAGAAAACGCTGCAGCAGAGACACAGATACAGAGAAGGAGTGGGAGTGTGGGAGATACCCCAGTGGGGGGAATAAGGGAGAGATACAGAAAGCCTGTTGTGTGCACATCCACAATACATCGATTCACAAGAAAAATGCCTTTACGCTGTAGCCCGCATAGTGAAAGACACACCATGACCAGAGAGCGACAAGCATGCAGTCACATGCACGCCTGCACACACCCACACATACACACCCACACATCACATATGCACACACATCACTGTAAATTGGCTGAAATAATGTAAATGCTTGGCCCATACCTGACAATAAATATTATTTGCTTTATTTGTTTGGTTTTTGTAGTTATTTTTCCCATCATGTGTACCAGGAAAACAAAATCACTTCAAAAGCTATTTTAAGCTATTTTTGAGCATTTAGCCCACTTAAAGCTGTTGTGACACACACAAATTCAGCATCACATCACAGTTACTAATCGAATTTGTGTTACAAAAGCTCTTTAATGATGTGTGTGATAGGCAGACACAAAGAAAAAAAATCATAAAACATGCTGTTTTCTGCACTTCCACTTAAATCAGATCACTTCAGTTCATGTGAAGGGAGGTGGGATACAGAAAACTATTATTTTCATTTTTCTGGCACCAAAGGACAAAAATGTGCCGCTAAAGTGTAAAGCACAGCCCGCCCAGAAACAACTGCTCTTAACGTGACATCAACTCCTGAAAACATGTGCAATAAGCTAAACCAAAGCTAAAGCGGCAAAGAAAGAGTGAGGTTAAAGCTGAGTGTATGGTGACTCCAGCCAAGCAGCCAAAGCCTGATTTTGAAACAAGTAACAAAAATGCTGATGAGCAGTCAGGCTTAAAGCACTGCAGACTCCATTTCCAGCGGCTTCAGGCAGGTGTTCTATTGTTTCTTTGAGCTAATACTTAAACAGTAAAATACAGATCATGCGTGTGACTTCATTAAAGATTTGAGTGGAAGAGACTTTGACTACAGCTTAAGCTTTATGTTGCTAACGCATGACGTACGGCTAAGTAATGCAAATGTAATGAAACAAATGAGTTTCTTCAGGGAACAAACAGGTTCAACTTCAACCCATCCGAATACTTGGCAAACATATCGGTTAGGGCTGTTCGATATAACGATATATATCGCATGACGATATAAAAACGTCTATCGTTTCATTTTACGCTGTCGTTTGTTTCGTGGTGTCGCAAAATAAACTGTTTACGCCAATATTTTTTCATCGTTTTGATGGTCACTGTAGTGGCTATATTAATTTCTTAAACTTCTCTCTTTCTCTTATATTTTATATAATCACACTACTGACGGACAAGCGCCTGTTTTTATGCGTTGTGGTTAGCAACAACGACGGTAACAGCATCGCGTGTCTGCTTGTTTATGTTCCACATAAACCTTTCACAATAAAGCTCAAGATCCTGTTGAGACTTTTCAAAATAAACTGAATCACGTGAAAGAGCAGATTATTTACGGATGAGAATTTAAAAAAAGAGCCGCCAGGTGCTAAAAAATAAACGTTAGAACAGGCTTTTCCCAGCAGCACGCCGTGTAATAAATACTCATAAAGAAAACGGCAGCGGCAACTTATGTCTAAAAATGTATAGTTTCATGCATCGGTTAAAACACTCGACTCCAGCTACATGACGCGCAGCTGGAAACACTTCACGCAACACGAGCTTCCCGAGATTCACAGAATTTACAGAAAATGTTACATTTTTGTGATTTATATTGTTATCTGGACGATAGAATTCTTATATCGGGATATGAGATTTTGGTCATATCGCACAGCCCTAATATTGGAGCCTCCTGATTTTACACTTACAGTTTTGTAATTTTCATATTTATCAGCAACATCTCTGCAGGAAGTGCCATCATTAATGTCATTTATGTCTTTACCAAGAACTGACGGAAATAAAGGGTGTGAGAGAACCGGGTTTGTAAAGGGTTTCCAGGGTGAGCGTGCACTGAAAAATGTCATGTCTTTTGAGCTTTGTAGGAAAAAACAAAGCTGTAATACTTCCCCTACAACTCCATCTCATGAGTGATGCAATCAGAGGCTCCAGAGAAGCTACAGAGACCCTGTGGTGGGTACAAACTGTATTTCTGTCTCACTCTTTATTACAGTGACTTTTTCATCCACTGTACACAGCGTGTCCACCGTTTTCTGGGTAAAAATGGTAAACTGATCTTTTGAGTTAAAAGCTTTCACAGATCTGCATCAAACATAAACAACACCCAAGCCAACAGATCATGAAAGACTTACAAACAGGACACATGGGATAATATAACCATAGGATTTCTCTGCATCCATATCAGTGGACAGTATATCTGCATGCTGTCAGTACTAGTATCGGTATCATGTTATCTGCTGTCTATTGTACTGTACGTATCTGTGAATCCTGTCAGCTGGTAGTAGCTGGCCTCAATAGCCTTGTAATCAGGCTGTTGGTTTAACTCGGCTTCTGTTACAGTAAATGTTGGCTTACAAATAAAAATAACCAACAGTGGTGACAGAGCCCCAGCTGCAAAGGCCCTGTGCTAATAAGCATGGTTGGATGTGTGAGTGTGTGCGTGTGGAGAGCAGGGGCAACATTGCAATGAGTGCAGAAATAGAGGGCTACGTTTGCCCTCAGAAATGTGCTCATATTGCCAGAGGAACACTCTCTGGACTCTACAGCAGTCATATATGTTTAGAAGAGCACGGATGCATACCTGGCCTCGCGAAACTTTTTGAGCAGACTCGGTCTGTCCTGGTTCCTTCGTCTCCTGAACCATCGCTGCACTTGTCTTTCTGAGTAGCCAGTCTTCTTGCAAAGACTTGCTACTGAAGACTGAGAACAGCACAAAGAGGTCAGATTTGATTATTTTCCCAGTGATTCAGTCGAGAGCTGCATTAGAGCCTTTGTGATGTTGCAATAGAAGGCCAGAGGTATCTACCTGTGTGGGGTTTTTGGTAATGTTACAGTAGTAGGACTCCAGTGTGGGGTTGTGTGGGACCTTGAGCCGCACCGTGTCTTCAACCCCGAGCAGCGAGGCCAGAGGCGTGGCCACCATCCTGCAATTGTGACATGTTGGGATTAAAAAACAGTGACAAAGAAAGGAAGCATAGGTGTGATTATTAAATATTATATAATCCGATATTCAAGCTATTATATATACACACACACACACACACACACACACACACACACATATATATATATATATATATACATATATATATATATATATATATATATAAAAAAAAAAAACACCCAGCACGCCCCTGCGGGCGGTTTATCCTTCAAGCTCGGGTCCTCTACCAGAGGCCTGGGAGCTTGAGGGTCCTGCGCAGTATCTTAGCTGTTCCCAGGACTGCGCTCTTCTGGACAGAGATCTCCGATGTTGTTCCTGGGATCTGCTGGAGCCACTCGCCTAGCTTGGGAGTCACCGCACCTAGTGCTCCGATTACCACGGGGACCACCGTTACCTTCACCCTCCACATCCTCTCGAGCTCTTCTCTGAGCCCTTGGTATTTCTCCAGCTTCTCGTGTTCCTTCTTCCTGATATTGCTGTCATTCGGAACCGCTACATCGATCACTACGGCCGTCTGCTTCTGTTTGTCTACCACCACTATGTCCGGTTGGTTAGCCACCACCATTTTGTCCGTCTGTATCTGGAAGTCCCACAGGATCTTAGCTCGGTCATTCTCCACCACCCTTGGGGGCATCTCCCATTTTGACCTCGGGACTTCCAGGTTATACTCGGCACAGATGTTCCTGTACACTATGCCGGCCACTTGGTTATGGCGTTCCATGTATGCCTTGCCTGCTAGCATCTTGCACCCTGCTGTTATGTGCTGGATTGTCTCTGGGGCATCTTTACACAGCCTGCACCTGGGGTCTTGCCTGGTGTGATAGACCCCAGCCTCTATGGATCTTGTGCTCAGAGCTTGTTCTTGTGCTGCCATGATTAGTGCCTCTGTGCTGTCTTTCAGTCCAGCTTTGTCCAGCCACTGGTAGGATTTCTGGATATCAGCCACCTCCTCTATCTGCCGGTGGTACATACCGTGCAGGGGCCTGTCCTTCCATGATGGTTCCTCGTCTCCCTCCTCTTTCTTGGGTTTCTGCTGCCTGAGGTATTCACTGAGCACTCGGTCAGTTGGGGCCATCTTCCTAATGTATTCTTGGATGTTCGTTGTCTCATCCTGGACTGTGGTGCTGACACTCACCAGTCCCCGGCCCCCTTCCTTCCGCTTAGCGTACAGCCTCAGGGTGCTGGATTTGGGGTGAAACCCTCCATGCATGGTAAGGAGCTTTCTTGTCTTTATGTCAGTGGCTTCTATCTCCTCCTTTGGCCAGCCTATTACCCCAGCAGGGTACCTGATCACGGGCAGGGCGTACGTGTTGATGGCCCGGATCTTGTTCTTACCATTCAGCTGACTCCTCAGGACTTGCCTGACCCTCTGCAGGTACTTGGTGGTTGCAGCTTTTCTAGCGGCCTCTTCATGGTTCCCATTCGCCTGTGGGATCCCCAAGTACTTGTAACTGTCCTCTATGTCTGCAATGTTGCCTTCTGGTAGTTCAATCCCCTCAGTTCTGACTACCTTCCCTCTCTTTGTTACCATCCGACTACACTTCTCCAGTCCGAACGACATTCCAATGTCATTGCTGTATAGCCTGGTAGTGTGGATCAGTGAATCGATGTCTCGTTCACTCTTGGCATACAGCTTGATGTCATCCATGTACAGGAGGTGGCTGACAACTGCTCCGTTCCGTAGTCGGTATCCGTAGCCAGTCTTGTTAATGATCTCACTGAGGGGGTTCAGGCCTATGCAGAACAGCAGTGGGGACAGAGCATCTCCTTGGTAGATCCCGCACTTGATGGTGACTTGTGCTATGGGCTTGGAGTTGGCCTCTAGTGTTGTACGCCACATCCCCATTGAGTTCCTGATGAAGGCTCTTAGGGTCCCATTGATCTTGTACAATTCTAGGCATTCCAGTATCCAGCTGTGGGGCATTGAGTCATAGGCCTTCTTGTAATCAATCCAGGCAGTGCACAGGTTGGTCAGTCTGGTCTTGCAGTCTCGGCTGATTGTTCTGTCTACCAGTAGCTGGTGTTTTGCGCCTCTGGTATTCTTGCCAATTCCTTTCTGTGTCCCGCTCATGTATTGACCCATGTGCCTGTTCATCTTAGCCGATATGATGCCTGACAGGAGCTTCCATGTAGTACTGAGGCAGGTTATTGGTCGGTAGTTGGAGGGGACCGGTCCCTTCTGGGGGTCCTTGGGGATCAGGACCGTCCGGCCTTCAGTTAGCCATTCCGGGTGTCTCTCGTTAACTAGCAGCTGGTTCATTTGTGCTGCCAGACGCTCGTGGAGTGCAGTCAGCTTCTTCAGCCAGTAGGCGTGAACCATGTCGGGCCCTGGTGCTGTCCAACTCTTCATACTGGAGACCCTTTCTTGGATATCTGCCACTGTGATGGTTACTGGACCCTGTTCAGGGAGGTCGCTGTGGTCAGCCCTCAGATCCTCTAGCCACTGAGCATTGCCGTTATGGGTTGCATCCTTCTCCCATATGCTCTTCCAGTATTGCTCCGTCTCCAGCCTTGGTGGTGCTGTTCTCTTATTGTTCCCTTGCTGGTTCTGTGGAGAACAGCTGGTTTATTCTCCTGCCTTCTATCTCTCTGGTGTACCTCCTCAAGCGGCTGGCCAAGGCTGTGAGTCTTTGCTTGGCAGTTTCCAAGGCCTCAGGTATGGACAGCTTGCTGTATTTCTTAGGCACCTTATTTGTCGCACCTTGCTGCAACTCCGTTAGTTGGCTAACCTCCCTCCGTGCTACTTTGATCTTGCCCTCTAGCCTCCTTCTCCATGGAGGGTACTGCCCCTTGTCGCTGTTCAACTTGTAGCCAAGCATCTCACTGATCACTGTTGCCGTATTGTAGATCAGCTTGTTAGTGTCGGTAATCGTGGTTGTAGGTATTGTCCGTAGTGCTGCATTAACATCATCTAGCAGACCTTCTGAGGGAACTTCACGTAATCTTGGTAACCGGCTACGCGGGATCCAGGTTTCAAGCTTGGCCATGATCCTATTTTTCAGGTCAGTTCCTCTCGCACTCAACGATCCTTCTCCTATCGCACTTGGGGCTATGTACCCAATCTCGGGTGGGGGTGATGATATCTCCCCCCTGACCTGGCGTCCTGACTCCTCCTTGCCGTAGCATTCGTGTTGTACCTCGTCAATCTCTAGCTGTGAGAGCAGTCCCTTCTTTCGAATGTTGGAACACTGAGCTACTAGTTGTTTCGCCGTCATTGTGGATGTTGGGTATCGAAGAATCCATAGGTCCCTCATCCTATTCATGTAGCCCCTTCCGCCGGGGTTACTTGCATAGTAGCATTCCAACAACGCCCTGTTTTCGTCTCTTGCCCACCGATGCCTTCTTGTTCCAGTAGCCCACTTTTCGTCAGGGTGCCCTGGTTCCTCAACACCTGACGCGGACCTTGTTGATCCGGGCGACGTCCGAGCCGGCATGCCTTCATATTTATCTGTCTCGCTCATGTCTGCGGTAGGCTTGCTTAGCATAGGGGGTCTAGCCTTAGGACCCTTACTGGATACAGATGCCCCAGGCAGGAATCGAACTTGCGATCCTCTGTTCCAAAGGCGTGTAGTCTAACCACTACGCTATCCAGCTGCTCTATATATATATATATATATATATATATATATATATATATATATATATATATATATATATATATATATATATATATATATATATATATATATATATATATATATATATATATATATATATATATATATATATATATATATATATATATATATATATATATATATATATATATATATATATATATATATATATATATATATATATATATATATATATATATATATATATGGGGCAGGGATAGCTCAGTAGGTAAAGTGGTCGCCCCATGATCAGAAGGTCGGCGGTTCGAATCCACTTAACGGCTACCCTGAGGTACCCCTGAGCAAGGTACCGTCCCTACACACTGCTCCCCGGGCGCCTGCTTAGTGGGCTGCCCACTGCTTCACAGAGTGAATGGGTCAAATGCAGAGAAAAACAAGTAATTTCCCCATGGGGATCAATAAAGTATCCATTATTATTATATATATATTTTTAAATGTGTTTACTTGATTACACTGTTTCTTTTATTGTATATTCTGACAGTTCTGTGGCTGAATAGGAGGTAGACATGAAAAACAATGAGGAACAGAGTCTCCTGGCATTAGCAGGGAAACACAGATGAACGCTGATTAGCTCCTGGAAACAGGAACGCTGTTTGCACACTTATGTGGAAAACAATAACAGCTGAAGAAACAATGGGAATTTATTCATCATAGATCTGGGCACAACAAAAGAAGGATTAAGTAACTACTGAGGGGAAAAAAGCATAAACTAACTGAATACAAAGTCAGGAGAGATTAAAGACATAAAGAAATGCATAAACGCATTAAAGGTAAATGTCTGAGATAGAATAAGACAGAGTGAAAAATGGATCGACCTTTCAAAGATCTGACGGATAATGAGGAATATGAGGGCAATGGGCAGCGCCACCCACAAGTCGCGGGCCTTGGCGTACACTCGTCCATCCCGATCCTCCAGGTCAGCCCAGCCCAGGCCCTCCGGAAACCACCGCCGCTCCTGCCAGAACCACTCACTGAGCTCCGACAACATCCTGAAGCACACGGACACAAACGGAGTCAACACTTTCAAACAGCGTGTAACCCAAGCTACAATACAATAGCTATCATTTAGACCCGCAAACCCTAAAGTTTGTTGGTGTAAAAATAGGTGAAGAAAAGACAGCTGGATGGTTGCTAAAACTCGCAGGTCACACCTATATTTTTGAAATAATATCCCATCACAATCCTGGTGGAAATCTATTTGAAGAGAAGCTGCTGGGCAGTGGAGCCAGTTTTAACCACGGCTCCTACAGTATGTTCAATGTAGGGCTGGGCCATATCATACCGTTCACGGTAATACCGGTATAATGTTGGGCAACAATAAGAAAATGAAATATCGCGATAGAATATGGGCATGCGCAGTGCCTTTGTTTTCATACACACATGGTGGAAAAAGCATGGCGGCGACGCAGAATGAGAAGGGCGAAAGTGGATCGTTGAATGAAACGGATGAATCAGAATTGGTTTGTAAAAATGCTGCAACTACAGTGGTGTGGAACTGGTTTGGCTTTCGTCCGTCAGATACACAACAAAGCACTATTTTTGGTAGAGCATGCTAGCGGGCCGTCGTTATTACCGTGTTTTTCGGAAAATACGGCACACTTAAAATCAATCCTTTGATTTTTCTGAAAATCGACAGTTATAATCCCGTGCGCCTTATGTATGAATTCTGGTTGTGTTTACTGACCTCGAAATGATTTTATGTACACGGCCCTCGAAAATCTGTCAAATGTTTTAGTGGGACTTTGCTAAGCTACGAACCCGCACCGCTTGATGGATTGTCGGAGCATTACGGCTATCGTAGGCAGGCGCCTCGCGGAGTGATACGTACTGTGCTTCAACATAATATTACCGTATTGTGTGTGTATAACCTCTTTTTAAGTTTTGTGGATATTATACATGGTTATGCTGAGGATATGTCGGCCAATTTCCACTGGAAATGGTTAAACTGTCAGCAAGGAATTTGCATTTGCACTGTTAAATTTTTATATAACTGTAATGCACATAAAAAACAGCTGCTTGTTTAAGTGAAAATACATTGATGGGGTTTCTTGCACTAATAAAGTTGTGGAGTTGTAAAGTATTTTGTCTAGTGTCAATTATATCGTCAGTTATATCGTTATTGTAAATTTTCAAATGTATATCGTGATAAATATTTTTGGTCATATCGCCCTGCTCTAGTTCAATGCGTTACTCTAAAGAAAACAGCCCAGTGAAAAAAGAGAATACAACCGAATGTAGACATGACGCTGGCTGAGAAAACAACAGGTTGTTTACAGTGTTTGTGCGTATTTGTTTCCATGAGCCGAACAGAAAAACTTTTAGGAGGTTTGCTTTATCAGAATGTTACCACTTAAAGATGTTCTGACTGAGGATATGACCATCCTACAAAAAATATTTAACATGTTAGGAGCAAGCTGCAGCTTCAGCTGAGCTTTCATGATTTTATTTTTATCAATTATCTTTTAAACTAAAATCCCTTTAAAAGTAATTTGGTTTAAGATGTAAAAAAACAACAACCCAAACGGACCCAACAGAGACTAAAGGAGCATGCTGCTACTTCTGTTGCTCATTTAAAAGTAAATACGTTTTCTAAAAATATGCCTTTCTGAGTCATTTTGAAGGAAATATCTGCTGATGTGGGAGATTCCCTCATGAACAGCTGCAGTAGAGTAATTTCTGCACATTTTACTAATAAATTTGTTACGTTAAAATATGATCACTTCTCTATTATTAAAGTTCCAAGAGCTTTAATAACAGAGCATTTCTCCTATATCTCACTACTAGTGAGAGTAGGAATGTTGATCTTTCATAAATGAGCATCTCTTTCAAGTACAGTGATATTGTTCTTCCTAAAATCTGTATCCATAAGCAGGGATGAGCAAGCAAAGAGGTAAACTCTGAATAACTGAGCTAAAAAGTTTTGTAATTTTTCATCATTTGTAATTTTTATTTCATTTTGAATCTTTCTTTGTTTCTTCCAGTTTAGTTTGAGTCAATTTCGAGAGTGGGTTTATTTGTCTCAGTTCAGTTTTTACTGTTTCAAAAAGTTTCGTTTTTATTAGTTCCACTGTTACTTCTAGTCTTTTTTAATTATTGTTATATGGGTGGCAATTATCAGGGGCCTGCCAATCAGAAGTTAGGTGGCTTGATTCCTCCAATCTGCACTGTGAAGTATCCTCAGGTAGATGCTTAACCCCTGATGCACCTATCAGAGTTTGAGTGTTGTAAAAAAGCGACATGAAAATCAGAATTTCCCAGGTTTGAACTTATCGTGTAACAAATTTACAAACCGAACATGCTGTGTTTTTGTGGAAAATGTTGACATCAAGCGATGATGAGCTGGTGGTGTGGCTGCTTTTGTACATATTTCAGGATGTCAGCGGCATTTTGAGCTCTTGCTGGGGTCTCCTCCCAGCCTGACATGTCTGAATCATGTCATCAACAAGGCATTCTAGTTAGAGATTGTGAATATCACCTCAACTTGCTCCTTTCAGTGTGAAGGAGCAACACCTCTACTCCAACCCATCCTCAATGGCCAAGCACCTCACCCGTAACTAACATAAAATTAAAGTGCTATTAGAACACTTACATTATCTTACATCAGTGAAAACATGTCTGAGTTGCAGGACTCTCATTTCTTAGTATAATGCTGGCTCTTAATGATTTGGGGGGGTTTTTTCTTGTTTTCCCTTGAGGATGTCATGGGCTGGACTGAGATGGTTTGTGAGCCTCTCCCAGCCCTCAGGCCATATTTTGCCCTTATGTGGTCTATAGACTGGCTATACACGCACCCACTATACATCCCTGGCTATGTATATAGGAGGACAACTGTAATCGGATACATAATTTGGAGAATTGGATGATTTCCCCCTATGCGGAAGCCTTCCTGTGTGTTTCTTACCATGCATATAACAGAGCAAATACAACATGCATAGAAGTCAAGAGGCCCTCACAGGAGAGGAAAAGGCAGAGCAACAACTAAGCAAATCTCTCCCTCCACATGTGCTTAGTCGAGGGCAGCACTTTCTCCTCAGACAGTACATAGCTGAATATTTCTGATGCAAAGTTCAGGGAGTGGCAGAAAGAGAGAGTGTAAAGAGGTTTGAATGAATATCTGTGGGACGTGAGTCATGAGTCAGTCGTAAGTGCTGAGCAGCGGGGGCGCCCCAAAGCACTCTATCTCCGGTGTCCCCCTGCAGATCTACAGTAACTCCCCTCCCAACAACTGCAGCTGTGAATGCCAAAACCTCGTAACCACTTCATCCCCACTCCCATCCCCACCCTGCTGCTCCCAGCCAGTTATTTGAAAAGGATTCCCTCCTTAGCTTAGAGAGCCAAAACCATGTGTAATGCCTCCTTGTCATGACTATCTTTAAAATTTACAGCCTAAACCCTACTTAGCCATCAATTTTGATAGAGTTTTACAGAAAGAGAAGCAGAAGCAGTAAAACAACTGTGCGGTTCATAAATTTTTTAGCATGTCCTTATCTGTGTTTGGAGCTGTGTTTGGTTTTAACGTTTCTGATAAGAGCTCACATGAAATACTTTAATATCAGAGCAGAAAAAGAGTTTCTCTGAGAAATAAATAAGCGCCTTTTCTTTAAGTTACACCCTTATAATGTGGAAAACACCCATTAAATGGATACAAAGGGGACATCTAAACATTACTTGTTTCTCCTGACCAACAGATGGAAACTGGAAAGTATGCAGTTTTTCTATTACTGATTATCTATTATTAATCCAGCATTTGTCATATAAAGAAGAAGTGTACTGTTTGACTGATCTCCTTCCTCTACTGGCCTTTTATTGGTGTACTGAACTCATCAGACTGATTAGAAGTTGTTTACATATTTAAACACGTGAAAGATTCCTAGTTTGACCCCAGGAGGAGACACAAATCGATTTGTAATTGGGATCGAAATAAACACACTGGAAGCGATTTGCTCGAAGCTGCTAGCTTGTCGTCAACGGACAGCCAAACCTCTGGTTGCCCAGGTAACACTCTAATATAGGGGTGTCAAACATAAAGCCCAGAATTGAGTCGGCAAAGACGCCAAATCCGCCCACTTGACAGGTTTGGAAAATGTGGGCACATATTTTCCACTTTCACTGATCTGACCCACTTAAGAAAGTGGGCAGTATGTGGCCCTTGATGTAGAATGACTTTCACGTATTTAACGAGCAGATCATATGCCAATCAACAGTATTCTTTGCTTTCATTGGTAGTTACCTCTGTTGCTCACCTGCAGGTATTTCTCCCATAGTCACAGGCTTTAGGAGCAGCCAAAAGTAGCAGCTGATAAGCTCATAATTATTCCACTTAATCACACAGACTTTGGGAAAATGAAAACACCACTACAGTTATAATTTCAGCTATTATCAATTACTAAAACAAACATTGTGCCACTTTCTGTGTTGCAAGACTCCTTCTCCTTTTTTTTTTGCTATTCAGCACATCCTTTCCCTTTCCTGTTGCCCCTCAATAAAACTCCAGATTCACTCCCAGACAGACCGTGGGAGTTTTAGCTCAGTTAATTATTAATTTATTCAGTTTTTCCATTTGGATTATAATTAAGTTCAAGTCTTCTCTTAAATAAAGACAAGTTTCTTTAGTTTCATGATTCCACAATTTTCCTGATTATTTAGATTTTTTCATCTGCAACAGAAAAGCCATAAATGATCTTTTATGTTTAACTTCATAACTAGTTCAAGAAATTCAGCTTCACTTCATGTAAACGGCAGCTCACTGACACTGTTGGCTACGTCTCATGGTTGAGTGCTTCAGTTATTTTCCTCATCATGTCGTGTTAGTCATGGCCCCAGTTTCCTGTTGCAGGAGCACGGCTGACTGAGCATTGGGCTGCCCCTTCTCGCACCCCACCACCCCCCTTCTTTTAACACAGGTAGTGGTGGATGGGAAGGGTGACATATTTTTCCTGGTCACTTTGCCAGCTCTTCCACTTCGGTAGCCCTACATCTCACTTCTCCCAGAGTGCGCTGCCAGATCTTAAGAGCTTCGCTGAGCAGGGTTTTTGCATGCATGTCCGGCTCCATTATATAAAAACAACAACAACAACAACGGTGTAATCTCATTGAAATCCGATAACTAAATGAGCTTCTGAGCATCACTACGGATGGCCAAAAGAGCAGATGGCACTTATTCCCCTGTATAAATATGTGATTTCCTATAATTAAAAATGACTAAACACTGTTTATGAGTGTGTCCGCTGTGATTAGTTCACCAAACACATACACACAAAAGCAAACAAAGGGGGGAACAAAGTTCTTTTAATTTCTCATTATTGTAGCAGTATGTGGTGAGTTCAGCTTAGGATCCCAGAGGGTATTTTTAGGGTGACTTGTTGAGTTCATGCAGTGAATTCAGCATGTTAAAGCACTTTCCCCCCCACAGCTTTCCTAACCCTTCATGCTATTGGCTCACTGGGTCACATGATCAGACTCTGACCATTTTAATGGTCCAATAAAAATAAAGGAAGCCTCTGGCAGGGGAGGGAAAAGGAAGTTGTCTGTGTATGTCCCTTTCCTTCTGTTTTTCTGACAATGAATGTACAGTACAAGCATGTTTGGTGATTATCAACAGCTCTCTCAGTTCACCAGCTGTCACTGCTGTTTCTTTTTATATTTTCCTGGATCCTGGGTTTTCAAACAAGTGATGTAGTTTCTCAGAAATTTTAGCAAAAACCTACACAGACACTCACTGGTTCCTGGTACAGAGTACAGGAAAGTTTGGGGAATGTAAACATGCTGCCACCACACAAAGGAAGCACTCCAGATTTCCCATTCATCTCCACAGATTAAGAACATCTCATGGAGATTTACAGTCAGCCTTTTCTGGATGGTGGAGGGCTGAGTCAGCCAGAGGAACATAAGTCACAAGACAGTAGTGATGTGCTCTAACTGTGAGTCACTTGTACCAAGCCACCTATGATTGTACAACCATTCATTTACTCATATCCATCCACACATGACACATTCAACAGCAAATGAAAATCCAAAATCAAATTTAAAAGTCTTGAATAATCAGGCCTCCTCTTATCTTAAAGACCTCATAGTATCGTATCACCCCATTAAAGCACTTCAGTCTCAGACAGTTCTTGGAGTATTTAAAAGTAGAATGGGAGGCAGAGCCTTCAGCTTTCAGGTCTTCCTCCCCTCACCCCACACCTGTCGTGGCAGATGGTCGCCCCTCCCTGAGCTCGGTTTTACCGGAGGTTTCTTCCTGTTAAAAGGGGGGTTTTCCTTCCCACTGTTTCCTTCCCCCACTGCTCTTGGGGGGATTTAACAAAATAAAGCACATTGAGGCAACTGTTGTTGGGATTTGGCACTATATAAATAAAACTAAGCCTTTAACTATGAAGTGAATGAATGGATCACTCACACGATAAGCTATAAAAACTACTATTGGAAACCAGAAAGAATGGTACACTGAAGGTAATTCTAGCAAAATTGAAAAGACTGGAGTTCTGCTGTTGGACATTTTTTTAAACATGGGTTGTTCTGAAAAGCTAAACTAAATTCAAGTGTGGTACTTAACAGGATGTCACTGTTGTAAAAAGGCAGTTTGTGAAATTTCTTCCTTCCTAGATTTTCCACCAGTAGCTGTAAATAGTTTTATTGAAAAGTGGAAGTGTTTAGTAACTACAGGAATTCAACCACAAAGTGGAAGACCACATAAAGTTACAGAGAGGGGTCGCCAAGTGAGTAAAAATCACTAACAAACTGCAGACTCAATAACTGTGGAATTGAAACCTCCACTGACATTAACATCAGCACAAAAACTGAACGCCAGGAGCTTCAAGACATGGGTTTCCCTGGCTAAGCAGCTCCTGTCGCTGTAATGTGTTGGTGGCCCAGTACTTTTGCCCATATAGTATATTTTAAATATTATATATCTTTAAAAAAAAGTGGCTGTTTTTATTTTAAACAACCATATGGAAGTAAAAAAAAAAAAGGATGAAATAGTAGCTTATTATAATACGTTGCTGATCAAAGTATCACCAGTTCATCTATATTTATATACAGCATACTGCAGTACACAATTCATTCCAACATACTTTAAAGTTTAGCATGTATTTTTTCCTGGTATTACTCACACAAATACTGTGTTTTTGTTAAAGGAAACACACAAGGATTCACTAAATAAATCTTTTTCGCAGGATTAGTTTTAAACTTTTTTAACATAAAAATGTTAGAAATTTGTAATTAGAATATAAACAGGTTATACAATATCTATCACTGATAAACAAAACAGTTTACGTATGATAAAGTAATAACGTGTAAAATATAAACTATCCCACTCATTAGTTGATAAAAAAACCTTGGTCACTTCATAGTTAAAGGCTCATAAACTGCTGGGCCTGGTGATTTATTACAACTGGTTTGATAAGGATATTGAGTTACATCTCAGTCACTTGGCACTAAGTGTTTGCTCAATGCTTATTCTCTGTTTAAGTTATTTAATGAATTTCCTAAATTTAGACTGCTGTAAATCTGATATTGACTTTACACTGAAGATCTATCCATGTATATATGTAGATGGACAGATGGATGAAGTTACATTTTTTTCATAATCGCATGATACGTCATCATTGGTGGGGACGGTGTTAAGCCATATTGAAAAAATTATCTCTACAGATATTGAAGAAAACATCATCTATGATTTTAAGGGTCTGATATAGGCAAAAGGCAAAAGGTCCCGAGTCTGTCACAGTTCACGCATGCAGTCAACTAATAACAAAGCTCACATTGATGTGTTTGGATTTTCGGAAGAAAACCACACAGCCACAAAGAAATCCTGCAAACTCAACCCAGAAAGGTCAGCAGGTCTGAACCCAGAACCTTCTTGCTGTGAAGAAACACTGCTCACCACTGCACCTCTGTCCTGCCCTTTGGCATAGTCACAACATCTAATCTAATTATCTTCTATTTCTGGGCACAACGTTTTTTCATCTATATGGTGTTTTAAGTACTGATTCGTGTTCATACACACATAATTTAAACTCACCACTCTTAATTATTAATTGATTGATGATTTTATTATTGTGCTATGCATAATTTACATTTGTCCATTCCCAACAGGTTTATAAGCCACCAAGAACAAATAACCAGAACCAGGGAAGCCTCGTCACTTACAAGTACTGGAGAAATAATCGGACCTGACGTCTTTTCTGACCTTTGGAAACAAAGCTTTGGCAAGAAGACTTAAAAGGGCAGAAAAGTCCACATTTTGAGCCCTGCACATGACAGATTTCTAGGTTAAGGAATTAAAAACCACTTGGTTATGTTCTACCAGCAAAACTACTTGGTTAGGTTTAGGAAAAAAATAGTGGTTCAGGATAAAATGCAAAGGCTGGCACCTTTTTTAAAACTCAGTTTTCTTTGCTGTCAAGGGGACACATAACCTGCTAGACAGTGTGGACAGCATAGATGCTGCGGACATATTAAAATACATTAATTGCAAAGGCATACTGTCATATAAACACGAGACAGTTTGTGTTTTGTTATGAGACCAGAGTAGATTATCAGGCCACATAATCTGCTGGGCTGATAATCAGGCAAACCCTAATATCAACCCCTAATTGTAGCGCAGTGTTGGATTCATACAATTTTTTTGCAACTCAAACTCTTCAAATACTTTCATTTCAGCCGTGGACTAAATACAGTATGTCAAGCCTCCCTATATACACTGTTTATGTGTTATGGTCCAGGTCACAGCTACGGATTAGGAATCGCAGTACAAACCATGAAAACCTGAATGCACACATTGTGGGATGAAGTGGCAGTTCAGGAGGCTGACATGCTTTCTGCACATGGTTCATTAGCTGTAACTCAGGTCATGCTTTGGATATTCTGGGCCAGAGAGTTTTCAGGGTGAGTCATACACATTGTTCACATTTTACACATCCTTACACTGGATAAAAAAATAGCTTTTTAAAATAGATATTTTTATTAGACGTAGCAAATAAAGAAACACAAAAAAGCATAAATGTGAATTATATCTTTTACGTGTAAGAAAATGCGAAACCATCCTAAAACAGACGGACAGCTCAACGTTTCATCACTGTCACGCAGTCTGTGTGTTAGATAGAGATCACAAGTCGCTCGGTTTTAGTACCACCGACACTGATCTGTGACACTGATGAATTATTGATGAGACCGTTCAATCAGGCAGCAGACTGATTTGAACAGGCTTGTTCAGGTGGTGTGGGGACATCGTCATACTGATTTTCTTCTCCTCACAGTTCAATTCGGCCCCTTTGAGCAAGCACAGCGCTCTCGCTGAGGCCAAGCGGTTTGCCCTCTGGACATATAGGACGCTCAAAAACAGACAACAGAATTACTGATTACTCATTGAACAGTTTGGAAGAAGAAGAGGTAATCATTGACAGCTGACAGCTGTTATCTGTCCAGGTTAGGCTGAGGTTAATGAAAAACTGCATTGTCTTTTATTTTCTCTGCTGTTGGACTTCTGTGATGTTTAACTTGGATGGATGCAAAAATTCAGTCTGTAAGAGCAGCACAGCAGTTATTAATTGGATGACTGATTAATCATTTAAATTAACTGCTGTGTGAAATCCTTCAAAAAAGTTACAGATGGTCATCAACCAACAGTGTGGCACAGGCTAGAAGCAGCCTATCTAAAGCAGCGCTTATGGTCACAGTAATTGTGACATCATCATAACCCGGAAGGGGGGCTGGCATAGCTCTATGTTGGTTCTACACAGAAATTTGCAGACCCTATCTACATGCTTTGCACCTAGTCTGAGGGCTACTCTTGCTTGGTCATGTTTGTGGTGTTGTTGTTCCTTTAGTTTAGCTCCTCCCACTAAGGAGATAATAGACAAAGATCTTCTTTATGGGGAAGCGAAACCAGGCATTAAAAATAATGAAAACTGTCCAGTGCGGCCACTGTTTGTGGTGCTCATGCTGCTTTTTTGATCTTTGATGGTGTTTCTCCCTCTTCCTAGTGAACTCCACTGTCACTCCTTTTCCTTTACAAGCCCACTTTTTCAACCAATCAGCATTTCATCTACGCACAATGTCAATCCTGAAAGACTAGGCACAGTTTTTTTTTTTAGAGGACTGCATGGAAGCAAATCATCAGAGTCAATCCTTTACTCAGCATATCCTAATGGCAGCGCAAATAGACACAAATGCAATAGCTGGGAGTCATGTCACTCCCAAGTTGAGTGCCTTCCAACTAATAAAATCAGAAAAGTAAATTGATTATTAGTGTAAATTAGTGTAAACACTGATAAGTGTAAATGGTAAATGGACTGATTCTTATATAGCACTTTTCTACTCTCCCAGAGCACTCAAAGCACTTTATATAACATGCCACATTCACCAATTCACACAAGCACTTTCTCCTATGCTTTGTAAGTGCTTTCTACCTCACACACATTCATACTCCAATGAATGCACTGGAGAGCAACTTGGGGTTAGTGGGTTACTATCTTGCCCAAGAATATTTGGCATGCACATTGGGGGAGCCGGGGATCGAACCACGAACCTTCCGATCAGTAGATGACCTTAAACGAAATTAAATGTGTGTAATTAAATCTTCCAAAAAATTTAATCATTCTCATAAACTTAGAATTAATCCATTAAAAATACACAGAAGCAGATATCGTTTTGTGGAAGCGGCCATGTTACCCTTCCGTCTCAAATACATTGGCTGTGATGGACATCGCTGCTCCGCCCAATCACATTTTATGCATATAGCTAGAGATCATCCCCATATATAGTATACCATAGACAGCGGAGAAAAGAACTAGACAACGTGCATATGACCAGAATGATATAAAAGTGGCTGATTTCACAGTGTTCATCAGAGTGGCAAACTGGGGCAAGAAACTGTGTCTGTGGCAGCTGGTTTTTAGTAAACACCACTCCGTAGCACCTGCATGAAGGCAGCAGTTTGAACAATCTATGTTATATATATATATATATATATATATATATATATATATATATATATATATATATATATATATATATATATATATATATATATATATATATATATATATATATATTTATATTAGTTTATGCATAGATTAGACATACGGCCACCCTCCCATCTCGAGACAACTGACAATGAGCCAGCTAAACAAGAACAACAACAGCTGGTTATAAGTTAATGTTATGCCAGCTACTGTTAGGCTCAAATGTCATAAAAATGAAACTTTCTCTTTAATAAACACTTTGATTACATTCTCACATCATAAGAGTTAGTCACGTAGTGTCCAACAATGAGCTACTTCGAAGAAAGTTTCACTAACACCGGCTAACAGCAGCTAACAGACACGGAGGCTTCAGAAAAGTTCAGGATAATGCAACAGCTCATCTCAGTATCGCTATCATTAGATACAAGTAAGCTTCACTGACTCGTTGACTATTGGACTCCTTTCACAAATTTTTTACAGCCTCCTCCAGAGTAAACACAAGAGGAGACACAAGGGGACACAAGCTGAGGTAAACAGCAGACTAACAGCCTATACTAACTACAGATAGTCAGTGGCCAGAGATATTTGTCCTACCTTACCAAGATTTATCAACATGAATTGGAAGTTGTTGGAAAAAATAACGTAGTTGACTGCAATCTGCAATCTACTGACATCTAGTGGAGAGATTTTACACACTGTAACTCTAAAAACACTGCTGCAGCATGTTCAGACATAGAGCCTTCTCAATGTTCTGCATACAGCTTTTTTAGCGAGTCACAAATACACAACAGCTGCCACACTGTTTTAAAGCTTTACAGTTTTTTTTACTGCTTACAGTCACTGATCTTGGATTGTTAAGTCGGGCTTGTTGGAGCTGCTCTGGAATGCACTATTGTGCTGGTGTGCACACCAGCCAAAACACTAGTTAGCAGTAGGGTTTCTCTCTTCAAACTGATCTTTCAGACCATCAAAAAGAAATGACAGTGAAAGAATAAGTAGTTAGAAATACATAGGAAGAAACAACAATATCAAACCATCTAGTTCCAGTTTTAGGGAGTTAAATGTCAGGTTATAGCATAGGTTATGGTGTAGATTTAACGTAGAAGTGCAAATCCCACTTAATGGTCCCTTTTGGACCACTATTCATTTTATTTTCACTGCACGGGAGTAAAAGTCTGTAAAGTTAAAAGTACTTCTATCCCCTCATAAGGTGACAGAACTGTAAATGTAGTGTCTATTTAAAGTACCACTGAGTGCACATCTTCTCAACACGTTATAGTTACACGATAGCACAGTCAAAAAGATGTTTGCCTTGGCAACAGGCAGCACCTGTAGCTGCTGTCCCTTAAATACATACACCTAAATAAGCAGTAAACACAAGAGGTGCCAGCTGGTAGCCGGAGCTGCAAACATAAAACAATAGTGGCTCCTACAGTGAAGCCATATATATACACTATGGTGGTTAACTAAACAAGAACTGAATATGAGAAGACTTTAATGACATCTCATTCTATCAACGGTTTGTTTTGTTAATAAAATGCTAATTAAATGTAAAAAACAATTTAGCAAGAAACAAAATATTATATTATCTGGCCATTAAAGCATATAGTAAAGTGGGGGTTTCTGTTTATACAGTATCTTTCAACTTATTAAATGTGGGTCTATATTGGCTAAGTGCTAAAAACATCTCCAGAGTGGACTTCTTTACATTAAATGGAAAATGTTGTACAAATTGGTTTTATTGGTCTGACTCACATATGGCACTCCTCTAATTAACCTACTTCTTGGATATTATAACTGTGACAATATATTATACATACTTGCCTGCTGTCACGTATTTACACGTCTGAGTATGAAAGAGTCATTGTGGTAACATCAACAAAACAAACAATTATTTCCCGTACGGCAGCTACAGCTGCCTCCTCTCATTCTAAAGCTTTAGTATTTATGTTTACTTAGCATTCTGCAGATTTGCTTTAATGTAGCTACTGCAAAGTGAACCACATTAAAGACTGCCTGAAGGAGAGGGTGAAACGGAGATTATTAAACATAGAAAAAACGATATATATTATTTAAAACTATATTTGTATAGTGGGGCTGTGACTTGTGTGTGTGTGTGTGTGTGTGTTAGTTACAGTGATAATGTGGCTAGTTAGCAAACTTTAGCGATCCACCGTTCAAGCGCCAGACTGCCCTCGTGTCATCATATTACACAGCCACTGGCAGGAATAATCAACCATCACATATGAACCCAGCTTACGCCGCGTTTTTATTCTCTTTCTTTTGTTAAGAGACCGAAAGCGGCCTGTTATTTTTAATTGCCCGATTCCTGCATGAGTGCGTAATGACGTCTGAGGTGAGCGAAGATGCGGAGCGTGCGTCTCCCGCAAACACTCAGGCGCACAAAACGACCAACGTCTACCACCGACATGAAAGTGAAACGGTACTTACTTTGGTGTCCTTCTCGCGCCGTGAAGAAGAAGAAAAAATCTTCTTTCCACCAAAAATTGTCAGTTGTTTTTTGTCTTTTTCTCCTGGTCCCGCGTAGCTCACTGGAAAAAAAAAGCTAACGGTCCCGTTGAGTGTGCCCAGCCCGCTGGTTGTGCTCAGAAGGGCGCAGCTTACTGATTTTTACATGTTTCCATTGGGAACAATGTGCGAAAAAAGGGAAGGAAAGGGGAGCTACAGATGGGGGAGAATGTGTGAGATGCTGCAATGCGATATCGGCGGCTTTTCTCCCAGCAGTGTTCAGGTAGTTTTTTCCCCCCCTCCCTCGTCGTGTCCCAGCTAATCCCCCCTCGTGTGTCCTGGGAGTCGACGGGGGTCTTTGTGGCCGGACAGAGGATGGGGTCGGGCCGGCAGGAGAGCGGACTGAGAGGCGCAGACAGAGAGGGAGGAGTGAGGGAATAACGGAGAGGGAGGGACGCAGATGACGTCCAAGCACATGAGAGAGCATTTGGCTCATACACACTCACACACACATCCGCGTTTTGTTTCCGCTCGGAATAAGTTTTACACCCAAATCTTTGTATCCGTGTTAATCCAAAGTGTCTGATATTTGTTTTTGGTTTTTTTTATCTAAAAAGCTATAGTTTTTTTTTTATTTTTACATTTCGTAACTTACAATACTTTTCTGATCGGCTGGAAGCTTTGCCGTGGCTGACCTTTAACCTCGTTATTTGCGGACGTAGCATCTGCTGTTGACTGAATGTTTACTATAATGTAGAAATCTTTTGGTGATGTCCCACTCACTCGTGACCTTTCTGTTACATTTTACTGGGCGTTTAATCAAATATTTTTTAAATAAATAATAATAATAATAATAATAATAATAATAATAATAACAGGATCATTACAATAGGATATTTTATTTTGTATATTTTCTACAGACATAACTATTTTCCTAGTGACACGTGAACTATAAGAGAAGCAGCTGAGGGGTCAAAGGATCTTCATATCTGACTCACAGCCAGCCTGTCAAACAGTTTGTTCCAGGCAGCCAAAGTTCAGATCAGATCAATAAGGCTGTGCTTGAGTTTAATTATATTAAATACTATATTTGGCCCACAAAGTGAGGGCGGGGGGTGGGGGTATGTCTTGGTCCTAACTTAACTTTGAATCATACAAGTATTTGAATTGGTCACAAAGATAAGGTTAAATAACATGAGATGTATTGTATTTACCAATTTTTTGCAACAGCTAAAAGTTTAATCAAACACAATCTATGATAAAAGACCTTCAATAAATAGAATATTTTATACTTGAATAACATAAAATATTAAGAAAGCCCATGCGGTAATGAAAATATCACATCCTGGAATATTCCCAATTTGACATCTTATCTTTGAATGGGCTCATGCACCATAAAAAATAAATGTAGTATAATAAAATTGATGAGGTCTTTTTTGGCTGCTAACCTCAATCAATATTGTAATAAATGTCAGAATGATCTCTTCCTATTAAATTATTTACTTGTTTTGGCCAGAGAAACACTTTTGTAGCTGTAGATCTCAGTGGGAAACATTAGCGAAGCATAGGGATTATGTAGACGGCTGTGTGTGTTGTGTGTGTATATCCCCTCATCTAAATCCAGATATGTCCACCATAGACTGAAGGATAGCAGGAGTTAAAATCCAAGCACAGGAAATTAAAAGTCTGATGCTCAAAATTTCCTCTACTTAATGTATCCTCTCAGTGGTCTAACAAATCCCACACCTGTGGACTCATATTTAGTCAGCTTAATAATTTTTTCTTAAAAATGTGCTCTGCACACATCACATTATTATTAAATAGTTTTCTCTATTGGTAAATTAATCATTAGAAATAATACTCTTGTATACTTATTCCTGAGAAAGACAAATGCATCTACTATTAGAAAAGTAGCCTGCTCCCATAAAGAATGAAATGAGATCACAAGCTGTGCAGCTTAATTGGTATTTCAATTCTCTCCTTCTTCTCTGATTACTGTAGCGATGCCCCCTCCTGGTGAAAAGTTGGATGTGCGCTCTCTTCCTTGCTGAACCTTCCAAATGCAGATTTTCATTGGACCAGTCCTGCTCCCTTTCTTCCCCTCCCACATGCATGCAAACACTCACATGGATTACACATCAGACATTTTAGTATGATACTTTTTATTTAAACTTAAAAAGAGAGTGGATCAAAAACAGGATTCAATAAATTAGAAATAAATATAATTGCTGTAATAATTAATACATACATTATAATTACTCGATTGCAAGAAGTGAGAGAGACAGACCCTCAAAAGTTGTTTTTTTTCCTCTAGAAAATCCTAAATCAAAATATTGCAACCCACTCAAACCCCCTTTTCTCCCAATAAACAAAATAATTGATAAATTAGTAAATAAATAAAAAATAGCTCAAATATTAAAACCTCCCGAATAAAAGTGCAATCCCTCCCTCCCCCGTGTTTCACCTAAAGTCTAAGTAGAAATTTAAAATAGGTTAGTGATTTCCCATTTTACAATTTGGAATGTATTTTCCTTTCATGAAGATGATGATGTTACTAGTGGTAATAATAATAATAATGATAATAATAATAATAATAATAATGTTGCTGTGTCCTGCTCAGTGTTTATCTAAAGTAGTATTCTTTTTGCATTTTTCTTGTTTTTTAAATGCTGCTCTTTGTAAACTAAACTATTTACAGGTCATTAGGATCTTCTCCAAAGTCTCTCTAACCTACTCATTTAGTCGTCTTTTTTTGTATTTTCTTGGGTTTTTATTATGAAACATCGGTCCCTCTATATTTGTCATGTATTAGACATGGTATAGACAAGTTAAAGTCTATTGGAGTGATATATCAGCAGGTTGATTTCACCCTTCTCACTTGGTCTGAGTTGTCTTAGCTGTACTAAACACCCTGTTCCACACAGACTACGGTCAAACCAAGGTCTCGGCCGTATGGGTGAGATTACTGACTCGCGTGTGTATTTGTGTAAGTGTCAGCAAGTGTGTGTGTGTGTTTTTGTGCATTTTATGTACATATCAGCCACGAACCCTATGAGGTTCGGTGTTGATGTATGTTTGTGTGTTTGCGTGAGTGTGGCTGCAGTCCGCGTACGCTCACAGGCAGCAGACAGTCTGAAAGCACAATGAACCCTGGGATTCCTCCTCGGCTGGACTCTGAAAGGTCACCTGTGAAGGCAGGAGAGTTGGAGGGTAGAGGGAGTGATAAAAGGAGAGAGGGACAGAGAAGGAGGGAGGATCTGTTAGAGTTATAAATACTCTGAGGCTCTGCGTTTCTCTCTGATCTTCACAGCTTGTCAAACAAGACTCCTGTGTAGGCCTGACTGCCACACTTCCTGCAGAAAACTGCACCTCAGGATGCTGCTAGCTTCGCTTAGCTTCAGTCTCAGGTGAGTGCGTCAAACAAGAAAGCATCATTCTGTCTTTCAGCAGCGGTAACTCATGGTGCTTTAAACACATACACACACAGTGCCTGGATCATGCAACTCAATACAGTGAAAATCACTCAAATGTGTTACTGTGGGACTGTAGGTGTGTGTTTGGATGTAAATGTGTGTGTGTGTGTTAGTAAGTCTACAGAATCTAGAAGTATGCACTTATGTCTCTGTGTCCTTATGAACATGTGCCTCGATTCATAGCAAGCAAACACTACTACCAACATGCATCACTCTCTGGCATTTGCAGTATAGAAATTCTGGGTGATCATTTTAATCAGGATAAAGAAGTGGCCACAACTTTTTGTATTATACCGAGGTATTACATGGCCTTCTTATTACCCACAAGGATTTGTTATGTAAAAGCTTGTCTAGAAATAGAAGCTGAATCCTTTATTTATAATGTGTGCTGCCATTTGAAAGTGCCTCCAAACACCGACCTGACAGCAGCTACACATTTTCTGCTCTCTGGTAAAGGTTACGGGTTTGTGGAGGATTACATTTACGTCACAATCTCTCTTGTTATTTTTCTCCCAGAATTCCTATAGTTGAAGGCTGTTCTCCAATAAGCAAGAGGCACTTTTTTTCACAGTTTTTTTTTTTTATATACCACCATGGTAACCACATACCCTTTACCTCAAAACACGAGCTAGAGGGATAGAAAGAAGAGACTGGAGGGGAGAGAAGCAGAAAGAAAAAAACCTGACAGAGAGAGGAGGGAAAAGAAGAAGAGGAGCAAGGAGGTGGTGAGGGGAAGAGGGAGAAAAGAGCACAAAAGAAGTGATAGGGATATATATAAAAAGCTGTTTTCACACATGCACCGCAGCGCTGAACTTTTCTAGAAATGACGCGGAATAGGTGCAATGTGAAAAATTGAAACAGTGTTTAAATTGCCTGCTCTCCGGTACAAAGTCCATGTCAATCAAACGTGACGTAAGCGGATTTAGTGTGTTGCAGGTCGCTGCTTTTGTAATTGTGTTAATGCTCTTTGTGTCTGTATGAGAGTTTTTATAAGTGTTTAATATGTTGTCTTTCTTTGTTTATGTCTTTGTTTTATCGTTCATATGATTATGACTCTTACCTGTGCTTAGGTGCCCTTGGATCTTTGCTTTTTTTTCCTGCCTATGAATGCCCTTAAACTGCCAGGGACTCCAGATGAAAGTTAGCCTGTATCGCAAAATCTGGAAGACTTACATAATGCACCTAAGTGCTCATCTTAATTATATAAAATAAACATATCCTGTAGGTATAACTATAGAATGTAATTGGCCAGTGAATTCACCATCACTACTACTAGTTCCAGCGAGTCCTAAGTGGCCTATGTAATGAAGGGCATGTTCGGAAATGTGGTGACCTGTTTCTCCCGACTCTGTCTGGAGTTCATGTGTGAAAATGGCTCAGGAGAGAAAAACGAAGGAGCAAAAAACTAAAGTGGCACATCAAACACTGTAATAAATCACAATCCAGGATTAAAAACTCAGCCTATCAGAGCACAGCTCAACAAAATGCATGCTCGCTCCAAAGTACAGTGTGCCTTTGTCAGTAAAATGAAAGTAACCTTGTCTGTCTCTCTTCTGGCCTGTGTAGCCCATACTTTGGACCAGTCTGTGGCCATATTTAGAGCTCTGTTCAACCACATCATGGCCTCTGTTCCAACATGTACGGCCACTGTATGTTGCATAATATAATAAAACAAGTAAATGTAATTTGCAGTAAACTGTATTTCTGCTCTAGCTTTCTCCAGCAGTCCACCGTGGAAGCCTCTGCACACCTTTCTGTACAGACACCAATACAACGAGGATTACGCTCTCCTGTATTACACGCTAACAGTGTAACACAGACACATACGTACACACAGATGCCCACGCTCACTACTTTACCCAAACCATTTGTTCAAATAATAAACACACCAAACAGAACACTACAGAAACTGATCAAAAACGAGGCTGAAAAGAGTAACGAGCGTTGCTACAGAATTGATCAAATTACTATAAAATGATTCAAAGTATCAAGTATCCAATCGAATCAGTTGATTCTGAGTACAGTCCGGGCTATTGATAGTTATTGATCAGTATGTGCACAGGTCAATACAAAATAAAGTCACAATGCACCAAACACAGTCTGTGGTCACTACAGCAACAGGACATGCAGGTCAACGCATGGCTGGTTGCTCGAGGTGACAGAACAAAAATTGCCAAGGGCAACCAACACAGGCAATCAATCGCCACAGCAACCCAAACACAGGCCAACCAATCAACTTACAACAATGTGAGAGGAAGGGGGGGTCGGGGCTTTATCGGTCACTAGGCAACCATTGCCATAGCGATGGGGTCCTCGTGAATTATGATTGGACGGAAGGTTCTTGGGTGTTTCAGGAAAAGATCAAAACAGCAGGAAAGAAAATAAATAAGATTGTCAAAGAAAATAAAAAAGGGAAACAATATTTTAGTATAATTACTCTTCTTGAGTTGATTAAGCTGTTTTTCTGTAAGTTACCCAAAGCATATTTCACTGAAATGTCAGGTTAAAGCTTTCCCCGTCAGTTAGCTGTGCACTGTCAAGTCTAAGTTACCTTGTACACTTTTTTTCCTCACTAACCCAAATTTATCCGCTTGCTCCCCAACACAGAGACAGAGCGCAATGCGTCTTACTCTGAAAACCACGCCCACTGGACTCGTCATATTTATTATAGTTTTTTATTTTTTTTAATATTATCCTTGGTTTTAAATATTAAATATGTCTTTTAATTTTAATTTTCTTTTTAATTTAGTTTAATAAAGCTGTCAAACTGGGTTTATTTTTTTCAGTTAAAAATACACTTTAAAAAAGTTATTTCAGTATTAATTTTAGTTTTTTAAACATTATATTGTGTAAAAGTAATTGTATATACAAATGCAGCATTTTCTGAATATGATTCACAGTCCTGTAAACATCTGAGGAGCATCCAATAAAACTGACACTGGATATCAGTAACAATATGCCTGCACCACACTAACGAGTTTCACTGTTTTAGCCTTAGTTTGCTTTGGGCGGGACTTGATTGCACTCTGTCTCTATACTAAGGCTCACTTGTCTCATATTGTGCCACTCTTCACCTGCTCTCCACCTCCTCACCTCTCTTCACTTGTTCTTCATCCTCTCAGTAGTCACTTAGTATGGGCGGTTGGCATCTTTCGGCCTTTTGAGCTGCACTTTCAGTCTCTTCATGCCAATCTGGAAGCCATTCATGGCCTGGATGGCGGCCTGAGCGCTGGCTGGGTTGTCAAAACTCACAAATCCTGAAAGACAGGCAAAATGCTAACTTTAGTCATTTTGTCAGGCGGGTTTACACGCATTAATTAACACAGTATTTCATCAGCCAATGACTTTTTCCACTTGTCCTTTCTTCGCTCTGATAAACCGGTCCTCCCCCATTCCCTCCCCCTTTCTCCCCCGTCTGCATTTCTCACCGAAGCATTTGCTCTGGTTGGTGGCACGGTCCACAAACACCTTGGCTGAGATGACATTGCCAAAAGGCAGGAACATCTGCAGCATCTCAGAGTCACTGAACTCCTGAGGCAGGTGGTAGATGAAGATGTTACACCCCTCTGGACCTAACACACACCCACACACACACGCACGCATCCACACAGTAGACAGAGTTTGATAAATGATCTCAGGCTGTAAAAACTTTGCAATAAAAAAAACTTTAAATAAGATCACTGGAGAGAGGGGCGTGGTCCCGGCCAGAAAGGAAACCACATCACCTTCTCTCTGCTGCTGTTGCTGGGGCTGCTGGTGTTGCTGGGCAACAAGTGTTGGCTGCTGGGGGAACGGCTGCCCGACCAATCCGTACGCAGCAGGGTACGCCGCTATTGGGAGAGACAGGGAGCAACAAAATATGATTGGACCACAACAACGAGTGGCAACATAGGAGCGTCCAATAGAGTCACTCTGTTCGAGCTGAAACGTCTTCTGCTGAAGGTGAAAACTATTAACTGTAACATACGAGTGGAATAAGTTCACCAGACAATGACACTGTTGATCTGAGCCTGTACACGCATTACATCTCCCCTTGATATTGAATCATGTACACATGATATGTCCTGTGTTACATTATCGCCAGCCTTTTGTGTCTTAATTAAATTGGATAAATCAAAACAAAATGAATTCAGTCAATCAAACTGTCCTTTTATCCTTGACAGTCTGAGAGCAGACACATTCATAACAAAGTCACAAGTCTGCTCATCTTGATTTAACCTCCTCCCTGAGACGTCGGCTGGGAAACACACATATGCATTAATAATAATACGGCTGAATATGGATTAGATATGTGTATGACTTCACTGAAGCTAACGTGATTTTTAGAGCCACGTGTAATTGATCCATATGTGCAACTTTGATTTACAAGGACATGCATATGGTGAACATCTGTCACATCATCTTCAGTGGCTTTTGAGCAGATGTATTTACTACTGATTTTGTTTGCATGCCTCGTCTATCTTAATGTAAGCAAAGCACACAGAAATTAATATCTATGAAGAATTCAGATGATTATAAGTGATCAGTTCTGTGATCTGCGCATACACCAACCTGTGTAGTGCTGCATGCCTGCGTAGGCCTGCTGTAGTGGGTCCAAGGCTGCTGCTGGACTCTGAGCTGGGGATATGAAATTTTAAAAAAAGGAGAATTTAAAAAAAGGCAATATATTAATAAATTCTTGTGATTTATTTTATTTCTATATCTGTAATGGACCTGGAGTTTATGTAGTGTTTATTGAGTTCTTGGTTTCTGTTTGTATTTTTATTTTCTATGTCTCTGTTATTGTGTTTAGTCTTATTCACTTTGTCTGCTTTGCGTCCTGCAATTTGGGTCCGGTCCTCATCACAACATCACAGTAGTAAACATATCTCTACACTCCATAATGATTTGATCAAAATACCTTGATATGGGTGAACGCCATTGGTGTATAGTGTTTCTGTTTGTTGCCCATTGGAGGGAGCTGGCACGCTGCTGTAACCATTCACTCCTATTGGTGGAGGAAGCGCTGGCACAGGTGTTGCTGCAATAGTTGGGGGGGTGTTTGTACCTACAGACAGATATCACAGCAAAACAGAGTCTCTGTCATTGCAAATATTTCACTATACCAGAGAGATGAGAGACACAGCTCTTAAAGAATAAAACGTTTAGATTTATGGGAGAAATCTGGTGGTAGAAAGATGGTAGTAGAAGTACAACTTTCAGGATTTTAAAACCCCATTTGGGGGCAAAGTCAGGGAACTAGAATAAGTCTTTGTTCTTTAAAAAAGATAAAACTTCCCTGGCAACACTATGCATGCAGTTTTTATGTCTCAGTGACCAGCGAAATTAAAATGAATTAAAAATAATACTTCAAAAGAAGTGCCTTGAGGCCTTTTAAGATAGCTACCAAGAGGCCTATCTTGCATCTCGAAGGACATTAACTATATTTCCTATGTGAGTACAACTGCTTCAATAACCAAACCTTCATTCAAAGATTCATCTTGCTAGACTTACACTGTAAAAATATAAACTGAATGCTTTAAACTCCTAGAAGCAGCAATCTAGACTTTTCTTTCGATAACATGAAACATTAAAAGGAAAAAGGGTTGTGACTATTTTTCTAATGCATCATGTTTGATGTTATAACAAACTGACAAGTACAGCTAGAAGATACATCCAATAATCCAAGAATATATTTAAGTACGCATGGCATGTAAGCCTACCCGAGGATGGTGTGATGGGTGTAATGGGTGTGGCAATGATTCCATTGGCATTGAGTGCTGCCATCTGCTGCATCTGTACGGCGGCAACTGTTGCCACAGGAGACAAGTACGCTGACTGGGCAACCAGGGCCTGCTGTTGGACAAGCTGTGGACAAGGAAGGAAGCAGAGACAGGAAGGAGATGGAGAGGTAGAAGAGAGGAGGGAGAAAGAGGGGAGAAAAAGTGAGGGTGAGAGAAAACAAAGACACAGTTAAATGGGTATGGGAAAAAGAGAGAGAGTGGGAGAAAAAGGGGAAAGAAAAATGAGAGGAAGGGGCAGGGAGAGGGAGTGATGGAGGAACAGATGAATAGAGATCTAATTACAAGGCCATTATGTCCCGAGTCAGTGGGTTAATGGTTGTGTGTTGCGGGAAAGCTAATGCCAGATGACGTATGTTCTGTTGTGTGGGTAATAACATTAGCCTGAATTAGACCACTGATAGCCTCTTCAAACTTATTACATCCTTTCATAAGCACAGCACTCCCCTTACAAACTTGGTGCATGCATGTGCAGCACAGCGAATGTTTATGTGTGTCTGTGCTTGCCTGTGCGTTGACCGCCTGCGTGTAGGCATTGTAGGCGGGGAAATTGAGGGTCATGGGGCTGAAGATGCCGAGTTGGGAGGCCACCTGCTGCATCCTCCTCAACCCCCGCTCCTTCTCTGTGTCTGCAAACTTCACCACCAGACTGGACGACGCCCCCTGCGAGGACAGAGGTGAAGACAGAATTAAGTTTCAATTGCAAGTAATTTTCGGTGTTAATGGGCCCAGGCTTCGTGTTGATTCATTCATTTCCTCTATCCAGTTAATCCTTTATGAGTCTCGTGGGACTCACGCTTATCCCGGCACAATGAGCAGTGCAGGGCCAAAGCAAATACATTTACATTACATTATTACCTACAAAAAATGCAAACTCTCCCCTGCGGTTCACTGTATAAGCCTTTAGAAGTACATACACATATTTGGTTGTGTCTGTTTGTTTTATGCGTATGGATTTTATCCTTTGCGATCATGTGCATGCTGCTTACAGGCATTGTGCGGCTCCCGTGCAAGCTGTTGATGGCAGCTTGGGCTTCGGCATGTCCTTGGAATTTCACAAACGCGCACCCTGTAACAAACAGTCATTGAATTAAAAATAAAAATGGCACTGCATGAAATGAAGCACTTTGTGGTATTATATTTGAGTGCATTTTACCTTTGCTGGTGCCATCAGGCCCTCTCAAGACAGTACACTCATCTATGCTGCCAAAGGGCTCAAACAGCCTTCTGACGTCCTCATCGCTTTGCTGCTTTCCCAGCATGCCCACAAATAACTTCCTGTCCTCTGAGAGGCCAAGGATGTGTGGAGGAAAGGGAAGAAAATGTTATGAATTCAATGTTATATTCCCAATGCTGGCGACATGGCTGGTATAGAGTAAAGGCTGTCTTCAGTAAAAGAAAAAAAACAATCTTTTTATGGCAGATTCAATTTATGTCCACCAGGTTGCAGTATTGACCACAGAGACCATAAACCAGGAAAGTGGCATGAAAAGAGTGTGATCTGAATGTGTATGTATGTGTGCGTATTTATAGAAAGCAACTTGCCAGGCACCCCGCTGACTACTTTCCATCTCTATCTGATCCAACTTGACACCTACCCTTCTATCTGGCAAACAAGGACATCTGTACACTGTGAGGACCTTTTGGCCAGTCTTCACAACGTCAAAGGTTTATTACAGGCTTGATTTTACAGTTCTGGTTAGAGTGATTTAGATTTGGATTGGATGGTTACGTTTACAGTAAGGGGAATGCATTATGTCATTATGTCACATAGACAGAAAGACATAATGCAGGAGTACGTGTTTGGATGTTTAAGCGTGTTTCTCACCGCCTCTGCCCTCGCTGTCAGCTGGTTTCACCTGGATTGGCCGATTCATCTGAGGGACAAGCAAGCAGGAATACGGATGGTCAACATAAACAAGCCTCTCCTGGACATATTTGTTTTCTAAGACTGACTTCACTTTCATTACATTTTAGGTAACATATTTTACTCAAACATTAATTGGTATTTTGTAAATCAGCAGGTATCCATCAAAGAAATTTTGACTTTCCACCAGAGTAAAATCAATATTTTGAACCTTTTTTTTTTTTTTAAAGGCGGGTTTAATTTACTTTAGCAAAAAAAATCATTTTTGTTCACCAACTGGGCAGCAATACCAGGAAAATGCACAAAAATCTCTTAAACAACATAACCCAGACTCATTACTGTAACTATATGCTGAATATTCACACCTGTGTACATAACCAAGGTCTGATATTGAGTCAGGGAAAACATCGGTTTTTGTGGCATGTTTTGAAATCCAGACAAGCATCAAGTGTAATGACAAATCAGACACAAATACTAATATTGTTGTAAAAGTAAAGATGAATAGACTGTAGCTGATATTTTTATGTGGCTCCTGTGTGTATCCAAGTGGGATTTATTTTTAGCAGCAGATAAATGAATGTTAGCAGGTAACAGGTGTGTCTGAACTCTGTCCGAGGCTGGTTGATCCCTGCCAAACGCACACAGTCTTACTACCTATGATTTCTCACTCTCTCTCTCTCTCTCTTTCAGCCTCTCTGTCTCACACACGCATGCAGGAGTACAGAGGAGGATTGAGAAGTGACGAGATTAAGAATGCAGGCCAGCTGATCAGGATTACTGAAGAACTACGGATTAGATGAGGGACAAGAGGAGGTTGAGATACGGCGACGAGGCGGGGGAGGCAAGGGAGAGAGAGAGATTTTGTAGTGGGGTGAAATGACAAGTGTGTAACAGGACCAGGCGCAGTCAGCTAAAAATAAAAGGATGTTGAACGAGAGACAGAAAGAGAGAGACCTGGGGGACCCTGCCTAACTTCGACCGACTGAAAGGGCAGGTGGAAGGCCAAGAGGAACCTGGGGAATGAATGGAAAGGCTGGAAAAAGAAGTAGTACATGAAGAGCGAGAAAGAGAGACCGAGTGTGGGAGGATGAAAGCAGAGCTGCCCCTGAGAGGATGATTCAAAAAGAATAGAAAGAGAAATAGGGGATGGAGGGAGGGCGGGAGGGAGGAGCTGGGCGTGATTCAGTCGTGACTTGCTCTATCTTTAAAAAATGTCACGACTACACCCATCCACTGCCATGAATGCTAATGCACGCGTGCAAACACACGTTCTCCATGTCTCCCCCTATTCGTTCGCTATTTAGAGAAAGAAACACAGGTCTGACGCACACACACACACGTAGAAGCACACATAGGCACAAAAACATACTAAACACACACAGTGCTTAGTCATAGCACTGAGGCAATGAGGCACAGTGTTAATGCCAGGGGAATGGGCTGGGGGAGGAGGAAGAGGAGGAGAGCTGCAGAATGATGGCGGTGAAAAGAGGAAAGCAAGAAGAGAAGCAGGGGGGTGGAAGGAAGGGAGGAGGGCAAAGCCGCAAAGACATAGAAGACAATTCTAGTTTCAAAATAACTTCTAAAAGTTTGAAATAAATAATGTTAAAGAAATCATGTACTTATGTCTCACTGCCAGTCAATATGTGATATTTCCTTTAAAATAGGTACTTTATGTCTATGAGGAGTTACTGAAAGATGGGAATAAAAACACAGGAAGAGAAAAGGAGGGCAGAGAGACGGAGGATCAGAGCTGCAGAATGAAGGTGATGAAAAGAAGGAAACAAGAAGAGAAAAAAGAAGGCTGGATCAAAAGGAGGGATGGAGGTAGGAGACGAGGCTAAAGGAGATATGAGCCAGTGAAGTGACATCTAAATATACAGCAAGAAAACACGCTCATCAAGTACAGTTTCACATTTTGCAAAATAAATTCACAATGAGTTCTAAAACTATTTATTATTAATTATATACTTTTTTGATTGTAAGCAAAAGATTAATCAAAATAGAACAAATAAAGAACATAGAGCAAAAAACAAAAGGTATTGAATAAAAAAGAACGGAATGGATCTCACCAAAAAGCTCTTATCTGTGGGTACATTACTCTAAAAAGTGGAGGAATATAATCTTCATTCATATGCAGAGATTTGCTGTTTGTTCTTTAACACATTAATAATAATAATAGTAATGAGGAAATTATAATAATAGTATTATATTATTATATATAGGTCTCAGAAAGGATCCATGTATATATTAATACCTCCCTGCCAATCAAAATAGGATTTTAAGCTCAATAATATGTAGTTTACAGCTATAGTTATTGAAAGACGGTGATAAAAACAGAGGAAGAAAAAAAGATGGGAAGAGACAGAGAGGAGGAAGACAGAAGTACGGTGGAAGAAAGCGAGGAAGGGGAGAGAAAGAATGGAGAGAGGTCCCAGTGGGGTGTTAAGGCAATGTAATGAAGCTGGTAATTGAAGAGAGGGAAGAGCAGCGAGAGACTGATCCATACATTTGATTAATCAGCTCTTAGCTGTCAACACAAAGCTATTGATCTAAGACAAGGCCATCACACACACACACACACACACACACACACACACACACACACACACACACACACACACACACACACACACACACACACACACACACACACACAAACATGGGCACACAAGGGGTGTGCAAAGGAAGGAATGATATGTACTTTTAACCCCACACTTTTATCGACTCAAGCTGTCAGCATCATCATAACCTTATGGAAAATACACATAAACTTCCCCCTAAACTAAGCTGTAGTGCCTCTTCACCTCACTGTGCAATACCTTTTGTGCAATACTTTTGTAAATAGTCAACAGTGCAATAGACTCAATACTTGAAATGTGCAATTCACTTGTATTTTTATTTTTTATTCCTATTTATTCTATTTATCCCCTTCGTATATTTTATTTATATTGTCTCTGTATTATATATATGTGTGTGTGTGTGTGTGTGTGTGTGTGTGTGTGTGTGTGTGTGTGTGTGTGTGTGTGTATATATATATATAATATTCTGTAACTCTGTAACTTCTGTCGGTGCTGTGCTTTTTTGGAAATCGAATTTCCCAGAGGAACCCACCCGAGGGATTAATAAAGTTCTATCTTATCTATCTTATCTTATCTTATCTGACCGTCTTCCATAACCTTGAATCCATCCATCCATCCATCCATCCATCCATCCATCCATCCATCCATCCATCCATCCATCCATCCATCCATCATAATCCTAGCCCTGCTCAGGGTGCTTTTGCTGTCCATCTAAGTTGCCATCCATCTTGTGATACAAACTCATTGATCAGCTCCGTCTTGTCCATTGATTTCGGATTGTGTTGTAGAGCAGGCTGATTGTAGCAGGATCTACATCCACTGACCCTTTCCCTATCCCTCTAGCCATCCATCACTTCTTCCATTTGTTCATTCATTAGGCCTATTCAAGCTCATCCTTGAAACAGACTGAACAGAAACACCTCCTGATTTCAAACTAAGGCCTTTGAATCAAAGCTTATCAAAGCATCTGTGCGAGTGTGCGTGCGTGTGTGTGTGTGTGAACTTTAATAGAACCATATAATATGAATCCCACATGATGTACTGCAAAGGATGAGAGGAAGAATCAGAAGAGATGAGGAAAAGCAGCAGGTGAAAGGTGCAGTCGGCCGGCATAAAGACACAATAGCACTGGAAAATTGGCATAGCAATGAGATCGTTGTCATGGCAATCATATGACGGCACACTGGGTAGGTAAACAAGAACGCTGGTTGCCAAGGGCGACTCCTGTGCTCTTTGAGTAAACAAAGAATTTGTGCTGGAGGAGCGTTTGCTGGCTTTAACATCACACATTTTTCCTGCCTTGTAAAATAATAAGAGAAAGATGAGCATTTATCATAAGGACATAACACACAGAATATCATGAAACCCTCAGAATCGGCTGATTTGTAAAATAACTTCAGTATATTTAATGAAGCCCTACATGAAAACGCTTCAAAATTTTCATGTAGATGTACAAAGGGGTGGGTCAAAATTTGGTGCTTTTTTTAAGTCACCTTATTTTTACCAGCATTTTTTAAAGCAGGATAAGTAAAAAAGGAGGTAGCCACATGAACTTTTCAGGGCTGAAATTCACATTTAAGCTCATTCAAAGACAGCAAGAAAATCGTGTCTCAATCTAAAACAATCTAGACTAAATTCTTCCCACCTTTGCGCCATTGGTATAGGATATATAACAAAAGCAAAAGTGCACTTTAATGTCGCTGACAGTGAGTAGCAAAAAACCCCCAAAAAACGGTACCCTGGATGCTTAATCTGTTTTCACAGAAAATCACATCTGTGAGCCACATCTCCACGTGCGATAGGTGGCTTGTCAAAAAAATACCATCTAAAAGGTTTCCTGTTTACCTACATTTAAATATGAGGCTCATTTTCTAACTGTGATTTCTTCTGACACAGGAGAATCATGGCTATCATATGCTCCAAACCGCTTTGATGGTTAAGCCTTAAAATAAAAATACCACTAAAATTAGATTTTGGCGTTTGTATGCAAAGTTATCACATGTAAAAGGTCTGCCTTTTACCTACATTTTCATACCAGACATTTTTTAAAATGTAAATTCTTCTTTCCCCTGTTCAGCGTCCCTCTAACACATCCTCTTATCGTAGCATCATAGAGAGAAAAATGAGCCCTGAGTAAATGTAAATATATATGAGCAATAAGATGAGAATAATGGAGAGATAAAGGCAGTCTTAATAAGTAAGGGTGAGGGATTGAATCTACATTGTAGTAATTAAAATTCCCTTGAGCCCCAGTGAAAAATTCAAACATAGTATAGCCCCCGCTAGTCATTCACACTGTATTTCTGTCTCCTTTACTCCAGCACTCATGAACAGCCACATGCTCCTTTCGAGTCGAATTATCCTCTAATTACTCACGTTCCAATTAGGGCTTAATTAACAGTAACCATCTGCAAACACGTACAAGGAGCTGGCTTCATACTGGAGCGTGGTTTGATCCGTCCTGCTGCATACTAAGAAGCCCTCCCTGAGAGGCAGAGTTTCTATATCTCAGAGGAAAGTGAATTCATATGTGAGGCCACGCATGAGGGTGAGATATGTGATATACGATGGTGTGCGTGTGAGGCACATCCACACACACAAACGCACACATGCACGATCATGTACGGCATGCAAACACAGCCCATTTGCATGCTGAGGTGACAACACACGCACACACATACACTGACACACAGTATCCACTACAGTTTTCCCCCTTCTCAGAGCATCCGCCCTTTGGCACACACCGAAGCAAACACATACTACACACATACTGTTAATCTTACTCCGTGCAGTAATGCAGAGAGGATTGTGCCAGGATTAGGGGATATTAAATCCTTGGATTATCCAATCAAATCGTATTCTCCCCCCCTCCCCCACCTACACAAAATCAGTGGAATAAACCATTGCACAGTGTTATGAGGGAAGGGGGTAGTGTGTGCATGTAAATGTGAGCGCACAAACACTATTCGGGACATGGATTAAACGACGGCGCTGAATCAATGTTATCATTTTGTTCTTTTGACCCTTTTTTGTCATTAAATCGCAAGAAGAAACAAATGTTATCACAAACAGTAATATAAAACTGATTACAGAGCACAGAATCACAACATTCAATCGTGAGCGTGCGCGTGTGTGTGCATGTGTGTTTGTCCACCCTTCCCCCCTTTCAATCTCTCTCTGGAGCACTCCATCCACACAATTTCAGATGTCTATTTTCCAGAGTGCACAAGAAAGGAAAACTATTTTTACCCCTTCTCCACGATCTAGCATTATTTCTCTCCCTCTTCCTCTCGCCTATCCTCAATTCCCCCTGACTCTCAGCTCCATAATCCCTTCATACCCCATGACGTAGCCATCACGGCGTTTTTTTTTTTATCTTTCTTTTTCTTCTTTCTTACCATTACGTCTTACTTTCTTACTCTCTCCATGAATTTTAGTAAACCCATCCTCATCATCAGCATGCAAAAAACTAAGCTAGGCACAACTGTTTCTAACTGTGAATATTGAAAAAAATATTTTAGACTAATCCACATGACTGATTTATACGACTCTACCTTTATTCTGGACTCAACAAAGTTGAGGGCACATTGTAAGTCTGATTAAACAAATTAATTGTAAAATTAAGGACAATTGATGGTGATCACGCAGGCATTTTAAGCTAGAATGCAAATTTTGAATTTTAAACATTTTTAAAGAGAGAAGCATCAATAATTCAGTGAGCGTAAATTATTTTGCAGTTATTTTGGCAAATGATTAACTACTTCATTTTTTTTTTTTTAAATCCATGGTTTCAACATCTAGTGGCCTAATGTTAAAGGCACCAAATAACTATATTTTGTATCTCTCCTGAATCTATTTATTAACAAAAAAATACAAAGAGGATGTGTAGTTATAGAAAAACATGCTGAAAATAATTAAATGATAACGGATAATTTGAGTAAAACAATTCCAATTGTCCAAGAACAAAAGCAATTGTTTTGTTCTTTTCTTATTTGCTGTTCTTTCATCTTTTGCTCACAGCGGTGCACATATTTCTCTAAAACACCAAACTTGCTCTCAGAAAAGACTGCGGCAGGTTTAGCTCAGCTAAAGTCAAGATGAAAGGAAGAGCGACTTTGATTACCAAGAGTAGTGAAACCAATTCAGCTGTTTGGAAACCCTTTGGTTTCGAGGAGTCTGAACTAGAAAATGCAATTTTCGTTATGTTTCAAAAGTGAAGTTAACTTATTAAGCCATGGTGATCTAAATAGTGACCAACAAATCTTGGAGATAATTGATCTGAAATTCAGGAGCGGAACGACACCCGTTACAGTTCCCTTGCTGTCATAAATCTATAAATGCCACGTCCCCCCCCCCCCCCTCTTTTCACAGATATCAGAGGGCTTAGCCGGGCCCACACGCTGCTCCGGACCCTCACTGAGGCCTTGTAATTCATCTATCATCTTTGCTATTCTTTTTCTTCTTCATAACCTGCTTCCATCGAGGTCTGGACTGATCAAGTGTGGAATTATGGTGATCTGCATATTTGATTTTTGCAAAGATTTGATGCCCTTTGCCCTTCCTGACACATCCCTCCTCATTTTTCCAGACTTGGGACCAACACAAAGCATAGATTGACTTGTGGGCCCCTTTTTTTCATTTACCTTCAGTTTTGCGGTCCTTGCTAATGAATTGTGATTCTAATTTTTGTCATAATCAAGCCCTAATTTTAAGTGATATTAAAATACTCCATGCTAACCAAGTTTTCACTTTTCCGAGGAAAATCATCAGGACTGTGACAAAAATTCTACTCGCTGTAATAGTCTTAAAATATTTTACTGTTACTCAACAGTGAAAGATGGTCCAAAATGTAAGGAAATCGCATAGACATCAGCTTCGCTTTCACTACATGTGGCCGGTTATGGTTCCATGCATAGCCACCCCGGGGTGTCACATGTAGGATATGGTAAATGTGACACCCTGGCTCACACCTCTCATTCACAGCTGGATGAAGACACTGAAACGCGAGAAACAGATACAGTGAGCGCTGAGGTGGAGCAGCTCGGCAGCACAGCTCCACCCCACCTCGTCTCTCTATCACACCACGTTAGGCTTTGCATCCCTCAGGTTACCTAGCAACCTGGCATCTCAGCTCAGCTCCGTTGCCTGGTAACGGGGGCCTGCAACCACAATACAAGCTCCTGAGCGGCCCATCCCCCTGCTCTCATCCCTCCTCCCTCTGTCTCTCCCTCATTCTCTTCTTCACACCTGAGAAGTCCGCCCTCCTTCTTCTCCACTCAATACTCTGTGTGGCAGTTAACCCTTCACCAGCCTCTCGGATTAGCAACATATTCTCTTTTCTTTCTCGTTCTCTTTTTCTCTTTATCAGGCTCCATAGTAATGACACCAAACCATCCATAAAGCAGAACTAACTACCCTGTTGATCCCTATAATATTATATGCTGTTTTTGTCAAACCCCAATGAGAACATTCTGCATGCAGCAGTGGAGCACTCACTGAAATTTGATCCTCTGGATTTAGTCCAACATAATCCAACAGCACTATAGCGGATAACTGCTAGACCTATGCACTTGGACCTTCTTTCTATTTTAGGGAGTGTAAGTCTTTTGAGAAACGAACGGCTGAATTAAAAAGGCTGCTCAGAGCCATAGAAATTCATGATTGCAAAAATCTCATATTCACTGAGATTACATTCAACACGGAGCCAGCGACACGTTCTTGAATGCTCAGATAGTTACAGCATGAGGCAGGATCCCAGAAAATTAAAGCAAGAAAAACATGTAAATGACTTGTGTGTTCACATAACAGCCTAACAGAACTAAAAACACCACACTGACTGGTGATGATTTAGCTTTTTTGCATGTCACAGGAATAAAATAGATGTATGAAATTGTTTTTTTTAAACTTCTCTTTCTTGGAAAACAATTCATAGTTTACACTTTAAATTTTAAAAGGTATACCGCTTTAGCCTTTTTTCACTTTATCGCTTGTATAACAAATCTCTTTAATTCATATTCTTCTTTTACAACGTTTCAAACTTTTTATATGAAAAATAAAGTTGTGTGGGGCCATTAATAATCCCATAATAGTTTTTCATTTATTTCATTATTTTAAGTGTTTCTCCACAAAATATTTTAAATAGTCTTTTTGAAAGATGTAATAGAAACATGTAACAAAGTAGTAATAAAGGGAAACCATCCAATCCTGACCCAAAAACTTGAAACAAAACTAAAATTTGCTGTTGCTCACACTATTACTATTAATATTTTGTGTTAAAGTGATACTAGCATAGTGTAATGCACATTTTATTCAAATATACTTTTTTTCTCAGTTAACTAACTGTAACTGACTAAATAAATATCATTTTATTGGTACAGGAAACTTGAGTGAAATTACAAAAACAAATTTAAAATGTATTCCTCCATAAAATATAATTATATAATAAATAATTCCACTGAGTCATAGTCGTTGCTAAAATAGCTCGGTTGCTTCGGGGTAAATAGAGAAAGGATTTTACTCATTTTGATTAAATAATGTTGATAGAATTTAACATAAGCAGTGTATAACCCTGAAGGTTACATTTCAAGCTAATCCAAACCTATATTTTTCTAAATGTAAAATGTTCTAAATTCCCTCTATATTCTTCATTCTTCAGTGAATTTTTTTTTACATGCTGAAGAGTCTGTGGAACGACCCTCAACGGGATCACTTTTCATTAAAGCCATAAAAAAGCTTGATAAAAGGTCATTTTAAATTTACTTTCTGGGACATTTTTGAAAGAACAAAAGGTTTCCAGCTTTGAGAAATAAAAAAAACAGAGCCTTTTTTATATATAAGAATTTAAATGCCCTCCCCACCTTGTATAAATGAATTTATTATACAAAGAACTCACTGCGAGGTGCCTCTAGGCAAAACCACGTTTGGACAAACTGTGCTATCAGTGAACAGAAGTAAATATTGGAATAGCTTACCAGTTATAACAAAGGAACATTCTACATGTTCCACAAAGGCTTATAGCAAACCAGAACTGTGATCATATTTAATTTAGTATGATTGTATTTTATGTATTTGTCTTTTGTTTGTGTTCTTTGTTTTGTGTCTATATGGTATCTGAATAGTGTGCAGCTTCATATGATGTGGTCCAGGGACTGTATGTAAATGAGTAGTTTACTAAAATGTGGCTTGTTTATATTTATATGAAGGCACAGCTCTATCTCAGGCCTGGCTAAAGCAGGTGACTAAGAAATATCTTATAATCAACAAGTTACTACTGCAGTACTTTTAAAAGTCAGTCAACCAACTAGTATTTCATGGCTGTTGTTTTTTTTTTTTTGCACATATACATTTTTGGATTCCCTAAAGAGATTTCAGCTAGAACCAAAGTGAAATCACCAGCATGGTAATAAAATAATTTTTGTTAACTACTTTTGTTAATTGGAATTTAATCTACTCAATCTACAAAGACATTTTTGTCTGACCTCAAATTGTCAGAAACAGCAGAAAAAAGCATAGATTTCTGTTAAATAAGGCACAACAGCCTCATTTTCACACCACATTTACTAACAGCGCGTATCCAAAAATCTGTGTGTAAATCATGTGTATGAACATATCACACACAAATCAGTGTTTTATCAATATTCTCATAGCGGAATTTGTTCATACTTTATGAACAATTTTTAAGTGCCTTAGACCAGGCTGTCACAGGAAATTAGTTAAGTAATTCAATTCAGTTTTATTTATATAGCACTAAATCACAACCACGGTCGCTGAACTAAAAGCAAAACCCGGAGCCCAGTTTTCTCTGTCTCCCGTATGAGGCTTGTTGTCCTGTTCCCATTGTTTTCTGTTGTTGAACGCAGCATTATTAAGTGTGGTGATTTACGTTTGTGTAATGTGGTCACTTAAAGCTCCAGTATTGCCCTGTGGTCAGAGGAAAATGGCCATTATTCAGATACGAAGTTGGAGTGTGGCTAGAGGGGGGACCTCAGAGCGGAGGTCATACCCCAGGTGCAACCAAAGTCCTGTCATCCCCTTGCCTGCCTAATCACATACACACATATTCAGACACACACCAGTGGCCCCCTCTGACAGATGTCTCTGTTTAAATTGACAGAAGTGCGCCCTGACTCCCTCCCACTCCTCCACCACCCAGAAAAAGCCCTTTCTTCTGCACACCACCCGCCTGCCCCTTCCTCCACGCTCATTATGGGAAACTCTTGTCTTGTTTCCTCCTTCTCTCTAACCCGAACTCCTCTACTCCTCCCCTGTCTCACCCTTCCCCCCTCCCCGTCTATACACCCCTATTCATGCCAAACCTCTTCACGGCCCTCCTCCACTCCGCTTAACCTCCCCTTTCATTCACACAAATTCACACATTCATTCACCCCCCCCCCCCCCCCCCCGGCATGGTCCTGTTCTATACGTCCGCCTCAGTATAGACACATAAATATTACATGCTGAGACACCATGTCTGGATTGCAAGCTGTAGCTTTGAGAAAGACAGCCTCACATGGACATGGACAAAATAAAAGATGCCAACTCATGCCAAAGCATGCCATGCCATGAAAATCTATGCAAGACGGAGTGTTAGGAAGAGTAAATTAATTCAAGTAAAAAAAAAAGGGGTGATCACTGATGAAAGCCCGATCCAAGAACAAATGCTGAGATCTGCTAAGGTCACCGCATTTAAGTGATCCTCGCATACTCTGATTTCTGACAATTGTTTTCTACTCTGAAATGCATTTGTTTTATTCAAATGGGAAAGATAATCCTCTTGTAAGCTTACAATAATCAGTCAAATGTATTTCCAGTTTCTATCTGCATTAACGTGGAACATCTATCTTATTTTGTAAAGGTTTCTGCTCACTAAAGCCTTCCCCCCAAGCAAAGTCTTTTTTTAAGTGGAGGGAATTTACTCAAGTATAAATTTATTATGCCTGCAAACCTGAATTGGATGAGTGGAAGAAAACAGATGGATGGATGGATAAATATATTTTTCTATATGCACCTTTAATATATTGCCTTGACACATCATGCTTACTTGCATAGCCGCCCTAAAGGGCCACTTTCAGCCAGGAAAAAACAGTTCTCTATTTTAAATATGAGGATTTTAGTGTCAGTGGGCAGTTTACAATAAGCCAATGTGTGAACCCAAGATTTAAATAGCTACAAAAAAGCTGTGCTTGTGCAAGTTTTGAAGCAAACTTCACAAAATTACAACTCAGGTCTTTTCATTCAGTGAACGTGGACACAAGGCTGTGCTAAAGCTGTCTGGCTTTACAAAGCAGATGGTGTGTGATATGGACTCAACTTTACTGCTACTTTAGAGTTCAGCATCTGAGAGACACACGGCCTGGTAATCATCCATCCACACAAATATCATTTTACAAACAGGCCAACACATGAAGGTCCTTCTGTGTTTATTTTGTTCAGGTAGTACTTATGAGGACCAAAATCTGTTTACACTGGTATATCACAGAAAGCAGCCTCTATAGCCATGTGCCAATGATTTTCATTAGCAGAGCCTAAGATTAGAACATTTATTGCTTATGGTTGTGTGGTTTTATTTTAGGTTTTATTTCTTTTTTATGATGACATTAAAGTCTGTGTGTAAGCTCATAGGCAAAAATAATACTAATAATAACAATACTGTGACATAAAACGAAACCACCAGAATCTTAAAAACGACCATACATATTTCATACCACCCAGCACTAGCTTAAGGTTAAGGTAAGTCTCTAGGAAATGAATGTAAGTCATTGTAATGTCCTCTGGAGTCATGTATAAACAACAGTGTGTGTTGGAGTATGTGTGCATGTGTGTGTATGTGTGTTAGGTCTTAAAGAGGCAGGCGCTCTCCAGGGTCAGGTTTTTATTAGGCTATGATTAGATTCTGCCTCATTTTTGTTGTGAAATATGAGGCAGGCACTTTTTCTCTGCCCATGTTTCATGCAAAAATGTACCCACATGCACACTTACAAACACACACACACACACACACACACACACACACACACACACACACACACACACACACACACACACACACACATGCATGCACAGAGCAAAGACTTTTGTTTTAAACAAACAAGCCAAATCCCTCCCCTCACAAACACCCTTCTGCTCTGCATATCCCCTCTGCATCACTCTCTCCAGCTCCTCCTCTTTTTGTCTACTTCTTGTACACACACACACACACACACACACACACACACACACACACACACACACACACACACACACACACACACACACACAATTTTACACCTGTCCCTCTACTCCCTTCCCATCCCACACACAGCGAGGATAAAAATAGAGAAACAGCACGAGGGAGGGGGTAAGCGATACACATCACAAACCCCATCAGGAGGGGAGAGATAGAGGGAGAGGAGGGAGAGACAGAGAGGAAATATAGAAAGAGAGAGAGAAACTGAGAAAGAGAGAGATTTGGGGTCTGTTCTAAATTGAAAGTGTAGCAGTAAGCAGTGAAGGGGAATAGTAAACAGTGCTGCTGACCACATAAATATGCTAAATTAGCCTACAAAGTCGCCCTAGTGGATAATTGCTCATCATAGCTTTGCCCCACAGGGAGGCTGTCTGCCAAGCATCTTAGATTCCACATGGAAACACACACAGGACGTACACAACATGGACACATTCTAAGTGGATCTGATAAACATCAACTAAAAGTAGTGGTTGATGTATACCTGAAGAGATCGCATCTATCTTCCCAGGCACACTACTGACATACTTAAAGGGAAAAGCGATTATTTATGGTGATATTTCCAATGTTGGTTCTTTTTCTTGGGCTGCCCTTAAAAGAATGAAGTGACACTAATTATTAAGAAGAGGCTGCTGTTTCTGCACCGTCTAACCATCTGTGTCTGATCTCATCAATACTATACATACACAGGATGTTGTGGAAGTCAGTTCAGTTTCCACGGTTTTGATTTTTGATTTGACTTAATAAAATGCTTAGCAGCTATAGACGTGTTTCCAGGATCAAGCCTTAACCCTGAAAATACTGTAGTTAAATTTACACCATCAAACAGCATATTGCTTATAACCCTGCCAGTGTCATTATGACTGACACCTGACAAACCATGTTTTTGTTCTGTATTTCTCCACAACATAAGTTTAGGGGTGCCAGCGAGAGCTTAGACCTCACAGAATTAGTAAAATCCCAACACTTTTCCAAGATCCAGCATTAACTCTAAAACAACCAGCGATGCACCGGTGCATCGTGCTGTTCACATCAGTTCTCTGTTGTTCTGATTTCCAGCTCATGCATGACGCAGCAGCACACTGTTTGTTAGTGTGAGACCTAATGTGGGGAATGGGGGAAAGTAACAGCAAAGCGTTCAGAGTTTGGAGGGATTTCACACTGCTACACTCTTTGTGTGTTTGAAAAAGTTTTTTTCTTTTACTTCACTGCTAACTTTGATGAAGTGAGTCAACATTTACAGTCTTGGACTGTTCTTTTGTTGAGAAAAAAATGTTTAAGTATAGCCTGATGTTATTTTATGAATAAAGGAAGGATTCCTAGTCTCTTCCTCACAGTGAGGATTACAGCTTATTAATTTAAGGCTGGTATCGGATCAGTGCTCATTATCAGTAGAAACCGAAAGCCAAGGTAACTGTGTCATATCGGAAATGAAAAAAGCTGGATCAGTGCTCAGTGTCAGACTAAATGTATTTAATCAATATCACCACTACAAACTTTTATTCTACTTTTTATTCTACTCCTCTGTAGTATCTCTTTTGTTAAGTACTGGTGGTGCTTCTTCTGGCTTTATAATAATTCATTAGACATTCAGTGTGTCACAGAAAGTACATCGTGTATGTGTGTGTGTGTGTGTGTGTGTGAGAGAGAGAGAGAGAGCTTCAGTTTGGCTCTAATCAAAAAACAGGGAGCAGAGTGCTGCCTTGAGAGCAGTGAAGCATGACAACACACACCTGGTAAGCTGCTTATCACACTTTAATTTCACCTACATTGAGATCTGCGGATGTCGGCGTGACCAAACAGATGTGTGTGTGTGTGTGTGTGTGTGTGTGTGTGTGTGTGTGTGTGTGTGTGTGTGTGTGTGTGTGTGTGTGGGTGTGTGCAAGCAGGTAGACGTATGTGTGTGTACAAACAGTTGTGTTTGAAGTAGCACAAAGATGAAGGGAGCGATAAACACAAAGAGAAGAGAGAGTGCAGATTAAATGGAGAGAGAGATATCGACAACAAAGAACAAAAGAAGCAGATAAGAGGAGAGATATGGGAGGAAATACAGCAGCAGTAGGGCTGCAGAGAGAGAGAGCGATAGATGGAGAGCAGAGGGAGATACGAGGTTAAAATCTAGCCAGGCTGGGAGGGAAGTGTGGCCTGATGAACAGCGACAGAGGGAGGGAGAGATGCATGGGGGATTAGGATGAAACAAGGATACTCTAAATTTGATGTTTGCATGAGCACGAGTGTGCCTGTGTGTATGACAGTGTCTTTTACCGGTGTACGTGTAAGCAAACTATGACTGAGCTGTGTGTCTGTTAGTGTCTCCAATGAATGTACAAGAAATACAAGCTTTTTAACTTACATAAAAAACTGTCAAAAATGAAAGAAAAGATGTGAGAAAAAAATTATATAACCAGGCAACAAATCAACATGTCAAACTAATTATACTGTAGAAATATTCTGACTGCAGGCATAATTATTATTAAGGAGAGAAGAATATGTATCCAAAATGTCGCCTGTGCATTGTGCTAGATTGCAGTGGTCCACACACTCTTTGGGGATGACATGTCCTTCTAATGGTTATCCTGGATTTGTTCACTGGAAGCTGAGCCTTCACCTCTGACCTCGGACACATGGTATCACCCAAGTGCTACAATCTCTCTGAAATAACAAGACCCACACTAGCTGCAAAGCCAGCCAACAGTGTATTTCTGTGGATCATCAAAGCTTTTAACTTAAATAAATCCATGAAATATATGTACTGAGGTTTTGTCTTACTATTGTATGAATTCATTTCAGCTATTCTACTTTATTTAAGCTATTTTGTGGAATTTATTTGGCTGCTTTGATAGAATAATTTCTCGGCTGTTGATTTGATATATTTTAGCCTTTAAAATCGAGCATCCACTACAGTATGGCTCTTTTTGCAGAAGTAAAAGTGGTTCCTTGAATGAGACACCTTTAATAAGATATCTACAAAATAAGACCAGGAATACATCTGTGGGGGCAGGCTTTTACGACACTAAATATTTATATTATTTGCATTTGGGAATAATGAGGAAACCCCTGCATGCACATATGAATTTAATCTTCATGTGAAAACAAATGCTAATATGTGGCGGATAAACATAAGCGCTTTCACATGGATGTATCCCAGAGGGAATCTTTGCACCACATCTAATACACCAAAACATCTGTGTGCTACAGCAGGACTTTAATAGTGGTTCCACTGTTAAATTTCTGCTACTGTGACAAATATCATGTACTATCTTGCTCCCTCCCTCTCGCTCTCTTCTTGTCATGCTCCCTCGTCGCTTCTCATTCCCTCTGTGTCCAAATTAAACACAAGGCGCAAGACACTCTGATAAGGCCATCTGTTCGTATCTCCCTCTCTCAATCCCTCTGCACTTTTTCTTCTTACTCCGTCTGACAGTCTATCGCCCCTTGCTGAAACTATAGAGCACACCTCTATGCATTTCTCTTCTTCTTTTCATTTCTCTACTGGCTGATCAGAGCATTAAATCCCATCGGTGAGTGGCAGGCAGGAGCAGTAACACTCTGTAGCGTTGGACTTGTCATCGAACGTTTAATTGCTAGGCCGTGGGTGTAAAAGCAACACATCAGAGTGTGTGATGCTACAGCTCAATTAAAGTTGTATGAGGTGCCCGACGTTCCTCCGCCGCCTGCAGTTTAGAGTGATCCCGAGATTCACACGCATACACACATATACACACAGACCTCAGCCCTCGTGCCTCACAGGGAGCTCAGAATCTGACTATGAAAATGAGTTTGTGATAAACTCATCACAAAGCTTAACAAATAGAGCCGGCAAAGAAGAAGAGTAGGGGAGGGGGGGGGGTTGAAACGGTCAAAGGGGTCAACTAATCAAGAGGAGGGGAAATGAGACGAGGGGTAGAGGAACTGCGAGGGGGAGGGTGGAGGAGGGAGATGGCGCGCGCGTGAGAGAAGGAGGACTTAGAAGGGTTACCATTAATGACTGTGAAATGAGAATCCGAGGAGGAAGCGCTAGTGTGCAGTGAGAGAAAAAAATGAGTAAAAGACAGCAGGGAGGGAAAAGGAGGGATGAGAGAGGAATACCATGAAATGAAAGGGTTCAGGCTAGTGTAATATTCTACTGCTGTAGAGAAACTGGAAGACGTCAGGAAGAGGAGTTGAACACAGGACAGAGGGGATTTGAGAGTGGGGGGGTGCGGAGATGAAATTGAATGAGAGAGAAAGCATATGGCAGGTCTGGGGAAATAAAAGGAAGAATACGGAAGAGATGAAAAAGCATTTCTTAAGGAGAGAAAAGAATGGGACAAAGGGAGGATGTGTGAAAGAGAGTGAAAAATCTTCTTAAGTCATTTCTAAATCCCGTCAAAGAAGTCAATATAGGCAAGGGAACGGAGACGAGGGAGAAGGGAGACATGCGCAACGCAGTCTCACGGCAGTTCCCGAAACAGTCACAAGCTCTAATCTATTAACTTGCGTTTCTGTAAACGAATTTTCCAGCTTTTCTGTGGTCCTGTACTCAGATTTCCTGTCCTTACATTTTTGTTCTGCTAGTCTCGGACGTACTGATTTATGTTTGGGTACAAAAAGTTCATATTTTCCACTTTTAAAAGAAAAAACAAAATTTCACCGGTCACACCAGAAACTTTGTTTCGAATCTTGCATGTGACAGATTTTTAATCATTTGTCTTATTTTTTAAGATGTTATCTATTTAAAATACAATAGCTTTTGGTATTAAAAACAGCCTGGTTAGGTTTAGCGATTTAAACTGTGATGCGCCAGCCAGAGATTTTCAGAGTTTCAGAGATAATGGGAGAAATAATCGCCGGAAGGTCAAAGTGGCCGGATCCCAAATTGTCACTTTCAAGGAGTTCTTTAATGTTTTTAGTAACCAAACGCCACTTACAAAGAAATGCACAACTAGCGAATTGGATATTTAAACTACTGGGATAGGTTTGGAAAAATGGAAAATTTTCTTGGATTTCACACAAAGCATATACTTAGCACTGAAATACAATAGTTTCAAAGTCGTGCTGACAACAATATTTGTGTCCATGATCAGGAACAAACAGATTTTTCACAGTTTGGCACGAGACCGGGTTGACACACAGGTTTCAGTGGTTAGTGAAATGTGATAGCAGAGCTAAACCTTAGCTGCTCTATACAAAGTTACCAAAGCCAAGCATCAAAGTATAGAATTAAATGGAGACATTTAATTTAATTTAGTTAATCGCTTTAAAATGTTATCATTCGTTAGCTGTAGTCACCAAACCAGTGTCATGGCTCTGGATATTTGTTAAATATGACTGAGCTGTGCTTCTTGTTTTGATTTCATTACTATATTAGTATTGGAGACAATTTTGATTCATTTATTTTAACTGGGCTTTGGGTCCTCTTTTGAGATTAATACATGTCTGTTCGTGTGTTTTTAGTTTAGGTAGTGTTTCTTCATTTTCTCTCTCTCTCTATGTCTTGATGACTTTTTCCTCCTGTGCTTTCCTGTCTCTGTCTTTTTGTTTAGTACCCTTTCATACTCAGTCCTATTTGTCTTTTGTTTATTGTTTTACTCTGAATGCTAATTTTGTGTCTTGTACTAGTTTTACTTTCTGGTCTTTTCCCCCCTAGATCGCCTGCCCCACCCTAACCGTCCTCACCCATCGTTGACCGTTTTCATCTGTGTATATTTGTGTAGTCCTGTCTTCCCCTTCTTGTTTCCATATTCTCTTGATTGATTCCCAGGCTCTTTGAGTTTATTTTTTTGAATTTGCGTGTCACTTCCCTTTTAGGGCTTTTTATGTCAACCAAACTAAAGACTCGACTTTTGTTACTTCCCTCTACTTCAGTGGCTGCACTTTGGTCCTCATTCCAACCCCAAACGACATCCAGAGTGATTAATGAGGCTGCTGATGGAAATATTTGTGAGTGCTTCAACTAAAGGGAAGTGTTGATGACAAACTGTGTCAGCCCCTCATTTACTGCTATTCATGAACCAATTCACTGAGCTCAGACATGCTAAAATTCTTGCAAGTGCTTCATTATGAACACTTCTGGCTCAAATTAGACAGAATAAGTGATCCAACCGGAAACCAAGACACACCAAATGCAGAAAAAGTTATGCTTTTCATGAAGAGTCCAGGCCTATATCAGCCCACGAATGCCACACCCTTGTTTCAGCACCAGCCTTCCTCAGGGGAGTGGTGCTTCTGATTGTTACATGCTGACTCTTTAGTAAATCTTTGCAGCTAATGAGTATCCGCCCTGCAAATGTTTCCTCTGTGTGTCCAGAATATCTATCACAATTTATCTGGAAATTTGCAGCAATTATGTTCTTGTAAGTCAGCCGTATAGATGATTTCCCTTTTGCGCTTAGAGACATCACAGAGGAATGTAGAGAAACTAAGAATGAATTAAAGGACAAAGGGCAGTGCACACAAGAAAAGGGAGACACAGCAGACAGCAGAAAGGTGATTATGAAAAAAGGTCAGGCTTCTTAGCAGTCTCTAATTGGATTACTGTCACTATAGTGTGTTTGTATAGGTGACTGCGAATGTGTGACTGCATAGAGGTTCAAAAAAAGCATGCATGACTGCAATATGTATGCAGAGATTTCATGCTTGTGTGTGTCACAACACTTCCCTTCCCCCAACGCCTTTTCCTCACGCTCTTTTTCCACAGTTTTTTTCACACAGATCTTATCAACACTCTGGCTCAGGAAGAAGGTGCATGAAGTGAAATTCTGATCATTAGCAAGTCAACGAACAGAGAATTCGAGAGAATGCTAGCGCCTCAGAGATGGTAGAAGCACGCTTACTATTCTGTTCTAAATGGTGGAAATTGGGAGTCGGATAAAACTGGGAAAATGCCATTTCGATTAAACGCTTCGTATTTTAGCCACACAGTGTGCAAAAATACAAAATGCTCCAAAACGCATACTGTAATATCTGTTTTTAACTGCAGTGGAAATCAGGTCAGAGAGGGAAGAAAAAGAGAGAGAGAGAGAGAGAGAGAGAGAGCGGGAGTGACAGAGAGGTAGAGCCTGCGAGACAGACACCGCTCTCGCAGTTTCCCATCCATAATGAACACCGTCCTACCCCGGCCCCGGTGCAGCGCACAATCCCTCACTGGAGCGACCGGAGGGAGACTGGGATGAGACAAAGGGGAATGGCCACATTAATTACATACACTCTCTAGGCGGGAGCTATCACCGGAGGCTAACGCAGGAGCCGACAGAGAGATGGAGCGACAGAGAAAGATAGAGAAATGGAGATGATAATGCTTACGGAGTACCCTATGTGTCTCCAGCGAGAGGGAGTGTTTGTCCTTAGCAGCAAGACGCCTGCCGGCTGCTGAGTTATGTCAGTGTTACTAATGGGAGCTGAACCTCCAATCACACAAACGCACACTGATGCGAGGCCACTTTTGTGTGTGTGTGTGTGTGTGTGTGTGTGTGTGTGTGTGTGTGTGTGTGTGTGTGTGTGTGTGTAAATTGGATGACAGAGTCTGTATGTTTGCTACAACAGGAATGTACATGGAAGCTTGTGTGTATTGTTACATAAGTGTTAAGTGTGATTTATCTGGGGATGTTTATGTGTGTGTATTTATGTCTGTTGATGTGCACTTACCCCTGGTAGTGTTTTCTGCTCATGAAGAGCGCTCTGGGCTTTCAGCGCAGACTCTCTCGCACAGTACGTCAGAAACGCACATCCTGTCAGACAGAAAGAGGCAGAGAACGAGAAAGAGAGAGGGAGAGAGTAATGGTAGAAAAGGTCAGGGTACGGCTCTAATATTTGTCATCCTCTATCTCTGTCTTTGTCAGCCGGGTCTCAGAGCAAAACGTGAAATAGTCACCAAAAAAAGTAATGTATTTGTTCATGTTCACGGACACAAATTGTCATTGTTTTTCAAGACAGTTGGCACAACTTTGAAGGTAATGTTTTTTTAATAGGAGGTATATTTCATGTCTGCAGCCCCGAGTCTGGACCGGGGCTTTGTCACCCTGGCAACCAAGACAACAGGGCGATGTGATGCACTTTAACCCAAACCTTGATCTTTCTCTAAACATAATCAATTCGGCTTCTAAAGACAATTAATAATGTATGACACAAATTAACTGTAAATATCTGTCTCGTTTCTGACTTAAACTGTGATCTCTGGTATAAGCGGGGAAATGATTCCCTCTGCCACAAACCCCTTCAGTCTCCGAATGTGGACAAATCACTACACATGACACCAAACAGATTAAAAACAAAAAATGTGTGCAAGACATGAAGAAATGAAACATTGGTGTCCAGGAACATGAATAAATACATTAACGATTATGACTACTTCACCACTGCCTTGAGACTGTATTGTTATATTGCACCCCCCCACACACACAAACATACACACACACACTCTCCGTCATCATCCATTTAAATCTTTTAAATGTTGTCTTTTCTAATACCTTTCCTGATTACTTGTCATCATATATTCTGGATATACGCGTGAAGATTAAAATATTGATATATAATCATGCATTGTACGGTAACTATGCTCCCTAATGATGTTACTCTAGAGCAGAAGAGGACACTCCACGGCACGGCACATCTCAGTACGGCACGCCACGAGTCAGCACACATGACAGCACCACAGACGTGTGCGTGGGGCTAACAAGGCCTTGCAGGCTTGCCACTGTCAGGTTCTTGCCCTATACCAACCACTATGCATGCCTCACGATCACTCCAGATACACTCCCTCTGTTTTCCTACGTGTTGTACCTGTGTCTGTGTGTGTGAGGGAAGGGTGGGTAGTAGAGCTGGCTGCCCAGAGCTGTTTACTACACCTGTCACCAGCACTAAGACAACAAGATTAGCAGCAGGTTAGCATCCCAGTGACATCTCAGACGGGCTCATGTAGATTCAGATTAGAGAAATGAAGTTAACATTCACGGAGTGCGCATCTCGGGATTTAATGGTGCCATGAGATTAAAAACAAAAAGAAAAAAGAAATACAAAGAATGATAAGACACACACCTGACATGGCACTCGGATCAGTACATGGCACACACACACATAGACACACATGCATCTTATGGTCCATCTCATTGCTTTTAAGAGCGGCTTACTGTGGCTGTGGGGAATCTCAAAACAACAGATTCTTTCCCTTGTGTCACCCTAGCTTACAGCCCCATTACACTGATTGGAGCATACAGTCTAATCTGGCTCATAACACAAAGGACCCCAGGTCAGTGTGTGTGTGTGTGTGCATGTGTGTGCCTGAATGGGTTTTGCTACAGTAGAAAGTTATTTTTCATTCATGGCATCTATCAGGAGATCCTTATTTCCACTCTTTATCATATATTATAAAACTTTTTATCACATTCTTTTTCCGCCTGTGGAGCACAAGCTTTACAAATTGGAGTAAATTTTTAAATACATTAGGCACCCGATTGTTTTATGAAGCATGCTGCTGCAAAACAGCGAGTTCGCTCGCAGTGTACGGGCAGTAACTGAGTTTGCTTGCTCGTCTTCGGGATCTCATGCCTGAACTCAAAATGAAGACACGAAGGCACTGTGACAGTTTCCATGGATACATGTGACATACACGCAGAAATATTTTCACTCATCTATCTGCCTCTGTGTCGCACATCTATCAAGCACCGGAGGCATCTTTTTAACTCTGGGTTACGAAGGCAGATCCTACCTTTGTGCATGCCAGTGTATTTGTCCTTAATCACAGTTAGCTCATAGATCTTGCCGAACTGCTCAAAGATAGGCTTGAGGTCCTTCTCCTCCAGATTACGGGGAATCTGCCCCACAAACAACTTGATGGCATCAGCCTCCTTCATCGGGACAAAGTGGAGAGGACAACTGGGTACTGCAGGGCTCAGGGGCAAACAGATCGGGAGCAGCTATCCCTGGAGAGGAGCGACTGATGCTGGAGGAGTCTTTGGGACATAGCCAGAAACATGGGAGAGGAAAAGAAAACAATTGAAAAATAACTATTATTATCCTTAGAATATTTATTTATATAATAATAATTCATTTTCACAGATTTATATTACAGTAGGATACTTTCCTTGGTTATTTTACCCTATAAAACATTTATCACATGTGTTATAGTATTAGCCAAATTGCAATTGTAATTTTGTAAAAAGATTATAAATTCCAGATCAAATGTCTTCATGAATATATTTAATAATAAAATACATGCATCCATTACGTTAAAGAAAAAGAAACTATAGATAATTTGTGTATTTAGTGCCCACGCTGATGACAAAGGGCCCCAGTTGCTTCCGGTAAAACAATTATGCAAATGTTAATTAGCCAATCAAAAAACAATAATAGCACTTTTTGCTCCAATTAAAAATATATGAAAAGAAAATATGTATGCAGATGCGTTACCTTTCCGTGGATAAACGGCGTTCAGGATCCGCTACACATAAAAAAAAGAAGAGGAAACAGTGTGACTGGGGATAAAACATTGCAATAGAGCGGTTTCTTTGTTTAGCCAGCTGTAGGTTACAGCATACACACGGATGTCATGGGGCTCCCTTGCTCTTTGTCCGATCACCCACCCACCCCCCCCCTCCTCAATGTACACACACACACACGCACACACATATTATATATAAATATATTTATATATATAATACTCTCGTCATAACAAAACAAGACGTGGGAATATACAGGCTGCACACGTCAAAGCTCTTACCGTTTGTACTGTACGGCCGTGCAGAGTGTTTCCTGAGCAGATCAGAAATTAAAGAGGGATGCTCAGTCGGGTTGTTGTCCTCACACCGCGCTCTATCTCTCCGTGCGGTCCGCCTTCTTCCCCTCTCTGGATGCTCCCCGCTCTTTGTGCCTGCCGTGCTGTGTGTGTGTTTGTGTTTATCCTCCTCCTCTCTCCTCGGTGTGTAATACTATAGATTCGCCTTGTGTTTTTACAAAAACAAAAAACAAACAAAAAAAATCCACAAAAAATCCCGGTGTTCCCGGTCTTCGGGTGTGGAAGTGACGGAGAAGAAGTCCTGGCGGCAGGTGAGCTCGAACACCACCGCTTTCTGCACTTAGTCCCAACCTCTCAGGGTTTACAAATCCAGAGTTATCACTTTCACCACTCTCAAGTCCTGTTATATTATAACAAAGTGATAATGGACAAAGCAGCTTCTAGAATTTGGCTAGCTTAAAACTGTTGAAACTTGATCGGTCACTCGTAACGGGATCTTTCAGCCTTGTCGTTATTGTTCTAACCGTTAATGGGGAGCTGCTCTTACTATTTTCTGTTTCTTGTAGCGACCGGCCCGTCCGACGGTTCTATGGCTTTTAACGTCCTAAAGCTACCGGTGTCTCTCTACTCTCTGTCTCCCCCTCCCCCTCCTATCTCCAAAGCGGTTGCTAGCGCGTGACGTCAGCCGCGGGGACGGTCAATAACAATCCTCTCGTACACACACGAAAAATAAAAATATAAATCCAGATTAAACGTCTCGGTAATCTTTTCAAGCTTTACTCAATAACTTGTGGATGTGTGTTCAGTATTTAAAACAAAAAGATTGTTTTAGCATTTTTAGCGCCGTGTTATCTTAGCGACTAGTTCCAGGTGACCGCTTTAAAGACGATGCCTAGCCAACTCTGTGCGCGGAGCCGCCTATTGTTCTCGCCGCGAGCCCTGGCCTTGGTGCTGAAACGAAGCTTCTTGACGTGAAGCCGAAGCGCGCCGCCGTCGTCGAGCACGCAGTCACGACTACTACAGCTGTTCACGCCCGAGCCCGAAATTCACGCTCACACCCACACAGAGTGAAATGTGTGACAGAGGGAAGAGAAATAGCTCGAGGTTGGAGTTGGCCTACTTTACAGCCTGTATTTTGGAAAACCGGCAGACACTGGGCTATTTAACTGTGATATCCCCCAAAACCCCAAACTTCCAGAGTTATCGATAACAGCACGCTCCTTATTCACATCTTTGAATTGAAAGCCAGCGTGCATGCCCGGACCCTTTAAAGGAGAGAGAGATTGAGGGAACAGAGTCATAAGGTTCATGGTAATTTACTCCCAAAGGTCACCATCTGCCTGTCTTGCATCGTGCCCTCTGTGAGCCACATTCATCCAACATATATACCCCGCCCACGCAGGCTTGCATGAAAACCCCGGTGTAAAGGGCTGTAGCCCTCTGGAACTCATAGGTCTTCCTTGCAAAAAGAAAAAGAATGAGAAGAAGAGAGTACATCCTGATTTTGCCTCTGTTCCTTCATAGTTGAGCTAAAGCATTATGAATGCTCTACCTTGCACTTGTTTGAAAACTGCTCCAAACTGTTACATTACCACTGGATTGGAAAATCTTTAGCTATGTTGGAGGACATAGAGAACACTTCCCCCCTAAATTAGTGGGAACTGGGGGCATGGTCAATCTGAGGGAGTTTACATTCCACAATTTAAAACATACAATCACCAGCCAGTTTGTTAAGTGCGCCCGTTCCACTGTTGGTTAACACAAATATTTAATCAGCATCTACATGGCAGCGACTAAATACCTTTTCTGGCATGTAGTGAACATTTTAGTTAGTCAAATTGAAATGGCTACTACAGAAGAGCACAGTGGATGCTCTTGTCAGTGAAGAACAGGAAACTGAGGCTACAATTCACACGGAAAACTTGACAAGAGGAGACTAGGAAAATGTTGCCTTCTCTGATCAGTCTTGGTTTCTGTTGTGACATTTGGATCACAAGGTGAGAATTTGACATAAACAACATAAAAGCATGGATTCATCATGCCAGTTCAGACTACTGGTGGTGGTGTAATGGCATGGAGAATATTTTCATGGCACATTTTAGGTACTTTGGTACCAACTGAGCATCGTTTAAATGCCACAGCCTGCCTGCTGTTGTGTCCGTCCCTTAATTACCACAATGTAGCCACCTTCTGATTTATGCTTCCAGCAAGATAACACGCCATGTCACAAAACTCAGATCATCTCAAACCGGTTTTTTGAACATGACAGTTAGTTTCACTAAAATTTCCTCCACAGTCACCAATCTCAATCCAATAGAGTATCTTTAAGATGAGGTAGAATGGGAGATTCACATTATGGATGTGCGGCCAACAAATCTGCAGCGTGTATGATGCGACCATGTAAATATGGACCAAATTGTTTCCACTGCCTGGTTGAATCTATGTATTGAAGAACTGAGGCAGTGCTGAAGCCAAAATGGGGTCCGAGCCCATTATATCGTCCATGGGAGGTAAAAGTATACATTTACATCACAAATTTCTATGTGAAATTATCACTTCTCCACCAAAAAGTTCTGAAATTATTAGAAGTTACTCGGGCTGACATTTCCAGAATTGCTGATACGGAATCAGGAAACTACACCGGCTTAAGCGATATTTAAGTTTAATGAAGGTCCTATAGTTTTTAGCATCCACTCTCTTCGTTCCTGGTTTGATTTTGCCTTATTGATAGTCCTACTCATTACACAAGCTCGTCCACTCCTAGATTTTCATCTCAGACAGCAGCTGACCTTGGCAGGGTTTCCTTAAAGACACTTCCTATCTGAAACATCACATTACACACACACACACTCACTCAAGATTTTATAAAGAGTATAATAAATAAATATGTAAATAATAATCTTTGTGTGTTTCCATGATTTTTCTGCCTTGTAATACTAATTGTACTACAGCACATATATGATTAGAGTGTCATTTGTGTTATGTTGGTCAGATGTTTATTATTATTATTGTCATTACACAAAAATTGGAATTTAAGACTCATCTAGGGTGAAAAGTGAAATAAAACACTCGTGTTCATTCAATATTTCGACCACAGCATACATTTTATAAAAAAACCTCTTTATTTCTTTATCCATAGATGACTCACTGTGGAAGACAGCTAGGCCTGACTAAGTTGTGTAAGAGACTCAATAGCGCCACTGTTTGGACAAAAGTGGCAAATTCACCCTTGTTCAGTGGACCAAAAAGAAACACACACGCCTTGATTTCTCTGTAATTTCCGTTTTATTTAAAATGAAGCTTCAAGATAATAACTCCTCCACGCTGTTTCCTGTTTTTGCATCATAAAATTGTCTGTATACTGAAAATAACAATCTGATAATCTCTTGTGGTAACAAAAAAATTGCTACAGCTCCTCAAAACAGCAAATAAATTACATGTTCTTTAGATAATAGATAAATTACTATCCTTTTTATGTTTATATATAAAATCTAATTTCTACTACAAGGGATAAGAGACAAGAATGACACATTCAAAGCCACATATGCAAAACTCACAACCACACACACACACACACACACACACACACACACACACACACACACACACACACACACACACACACACACACACACGCAATTTAAGAGCAAAAACGTTGATTCTTTCTTCAAATGCAACATAAAATAGTTATGTGACAGTTAGATGTGAATAAATGGATTCTATAACAACACTTCTGATAACTCTACTCAGTTATAAACATAAGCACCGACTATCTTCAGAGAAATTATAGACATTAAAACATATCTCACAAATATACAGACTCCCCACCCTTGACTGGGTGTCAGTATATGTCAGAGTGGGAGGTGAAAAAGAAAATGGGAGCAAATTAAAAACAATCAAGGCCAGAGAAAGAGCATTAAACAGTACACACACACATATACAGAGGCTGCCACTTCGATATGCATTATTTATGTTTCAGGTTAAAGCAGGATCATTGCTTATGATCCCATCATATCTAGAAGCCTACATGTAAGAAAGCAACTTTTTCAGTCCCCTTAAGGTTTCCTATTATGACTTCACCTGATTTCACTAGACAGATTCAACATTCCCTCCCAAAAAGGTAATGACATAAAGATATTTTTAATAGCTTAATCATAACAATTGCAAAATCAATCATTTAGTAATTACTATTGGTTAAAGGCCACCTTCTGTATTGTCTATTAAACATATATGATCACTGGCTTTTGTTCAGCAAGATTATGCAGAAACTATGAAGCTGACTTTATGATATTGTTAAGAACTTGTCAAATTTTGGGGAGAATTTAGGTCACTTTATTTATAACTGTTAAAAATAAAGAAATCAGTTGACAGAGGATGCACACTCTGAATGTCCTTCTGGTTTGTACCGAAAGGAAATGTCATGAAAAGTACAAAACCACCAATGACTGACCAAAGAAAGCAGCAAATGCTAAAATGGATGCTAATATTATACATAGCTAACAAATAATTAAAAAAAAAGATTAATTCAGTCAAAACCCTGAGGCTTCAGAATGGTCTAAACATTGATTTAAGGCAGATTTTTTACTCTCTGCTCTGTATGAGGTCATTGGAAGGAGATATCCTTAATATGTTCATTGTAGGCACACAGCAGGTGAAGTCCCACCCACCTGCTGTTCATGCTTGTGTTTGCACGCGGCAGCCAATCAGAAGAAAGTTGGCTTAAAGGGAGAGTGGAGCGAAACCAGCGGGCTGAAGCTGGTCCTTTAGGACTGTCAGCGTCCTACTGTCAACACTACTCTTGCTTAAGTAATGCCCTGCTGTTTATATTTTAGTGGCAAGTTAAGGTTTACATAATATCTTGAGTATGCCTAATGCATAGTTGGGAAGTGAGACTAACAATGTGATATGATACGCTTGGTTCTTGGTCAAGAAGACAATTCTACAGCAACAGCTGTCCTGTCAGTTTGTTCTTTGATATATATTTATAAAATTAAAAAAACAAACAAAGAAACAAAAAAAAAACATTTGCAATTACAAATCTTTATAGCTAGGTTTGAATTTAAACAAAAATTTCTTTGTGGGCAACCTTTGTTGTGACTGTCCCATGTCAGCTGACCTTCTTGTTCGGGAAGAGTCTCATCTCTGTCTTCCCACCCTGTTATATTTGGTCACTAACTCTTATGCCCACCCCAATCCTTTGGTTCATCTGTCCAAATACTGAGAGGACACTTGAGGAAATATTTTTGGCAAAGAGAAAAAAATAGATAAAATATGTAAATAAAATCCTTCTAGTCTGGGAGGGTTTTTTCCACTGTAGCTCAGTGGGGCACTTGATAACAGATCTATTCCAGTAGATCTTAGCACACATGGTAATCATTCGTTTAGCACGTAATTAGTGGTATGCATGTCTGCTTGAAGATCCCGTAGATTAGGAGGAATCTTTAAATTGTTAAATTTGCTGCTGAAACACAGCTGTGTCCTCCTTTCTTTACAACCTGTAAGTCACAGAAATGAGTCTCCGAGAGTGAAAATAAGGACAATGAAATTCAATTAAACTGTGTGTGGGAAATCAGCAAACTGTTAAAGCTAACACACATAGTATATTGAAGCAAACTCAGAGGAAGGTGCAGGTTTAAGCGACTGGTACTGATAAGAGGAACTTTCACAGTGTTTTATGTTAAGATTTAGGACAAAAAAGCTAAATGTCATCCAAACGCCTTCACGTGTCTACTCTGGGCTGCTCATTTCTACAGACTTGTCATTTCTGGAGTGATTAGCCCTTTTGACCTAATCCTCCACTACTTGCGCACAGGGGCTGTCTGCCATTGGCTGGTCAGTGTCTCTTGGCACGCTGAGCACTCTGAACACAGGAGGCACAGCAGACTTTCTTGTAGTAGGTGTAGACGCAGAGTCTGGCTTGCACCACCAACTCACACTGTTGACGTACGTCTCTGCAGTTTTCATCTGTGAGCAGACAGAAGGACAGAGAGGTTGGCAGGGAGATCAAAACACACTTGATCACAGTTTTGTTGACACACGCACCGACCTGAGACTTGTGGGCTGCAGGGTATTGTGTTGCAGATTTGTTCCTGGACTGGTTTGGTGCTGGAGTCGCATTCATGGCTGTGCTTCTTCTCTGGTGTTAGACATCGAACTTCCCTCATCTGTAAGCCCTTTCCACAAGACTTTGAGCACTGAGAACAAAAACGCAGGCAGGCCAACAGTATAAATATAATCTCCACAAATCTCTGATTTTTAAAAAATATCTCTTCATTGTCCTTTCATCTCTCACCGCGCTCCACTCTGTGGTGAACCACTGTGCCTGACATGCTCCCATCTTGCACTGCTGGACTGATGCAGGCTTGTCCAGCTTAGCGCACTCAGCGTCTGGAACAACAGTAAAATCGTTCCCCATCTTCTGGACACAAATGATGTCTCGTCGCTGAGTTCCATCCCCGCATGGGACGTTACACTGAAAAAAGACCACAAATCAGTGACATACCCAACCCTAATCAAGAATAAAGCAGCTATAGGACACAAAACACCCAAACTGTTGTGAGACCCAAACTCACAACACAAAATAAGTCTTTAGACACCACTCTCCTACCTGTGTCCAGGGGCTGCTATACCACATAGCTACTGGCACACAGGGGCCTCCGTTACATGCCTTCATCTCTGCTGGTTTGTCCCCAACACAGTCTCCTCCTTCTCCACCCTCTCTGACTCCTCCTCTGGTCAGACACACCACTTCTCTCTTTTGCACCCCAGGGCCACACTGCGCTGAACACTGAGCACACAAAGTCAGGGAACATGTTGAGGACCGATGCTAAATGCATGTTTTATTCTTTTGTTGCTGTGAGTACATAAGTAAAATTCATTTATATAGCACCTTTTAAGATAAGAATCTAATACAAGGTGCTTTACAAGGATATTAAAAATACTGCCTGTCTAAATAGATGTGTTTTCAACTGTTTTTTTTTTTAAAGCTGAAAAGTTTTTGAAAGCTGAAATGCGTGTGCATTACTTACAGTCTTTAACCAGTCTGTAAAGTACCAGTTGGTCACACAGGGACCCATGTTGCACTCCTCACTTCCCTGTGGACGGGCCCTGGAGCTGCACTCCTTCTCGTTCACCACGTCACCTTGATCGCTGACACAGCGCACACTCCTTGTTCTCTTCCCTACTCCGCAGTCCACCGAGCACTGAGGCAGAAACAGGACAAACATGAGAATATGCAGACAAACCACGAAACAAATCTTCTTTTTCTTCCCAATTATATCTTTTTTTGTAGTATTAATTATAGCTTTTTGAAATGAATGATAGTGTCTTGTTGAGACACTATACTATACAAGTGTCCCGCTTGCTGACAATGTGAGAGGGTCTGTTGTTTCCAGACAAGAACAGAGGCTGTTGCTAGCTGCATACATGTGTTGTGGACTCACCTGGCTCCAGTTAGAGCTGACCTCCCAGTGGGAGCAGAGGCGGAGCTGGCAGGGCTGTGTTAGCACTGGCTGGGTGAGGTCGGCGCAGCGCTGGGGGTGAACCATGGTGGAGCGATCGCCAAAGCTCTGCCTGCACTGAAGCTGCCTCTGCTGGACACCCGGGCCGCAGGATACACTGCACTCCGACCACGAACTTGCCTCCCAGCTGTGACAGAGGAGACAGGATCCACTTAAAAACATTTACAAGTCATTCAAGCAAAGAGACTTTTGTAAGCAGTTAGTTTCCATTCATAATTATGTTATACAGTTTGTGGAATTATCTTTAATTCTTCACAGTAACTCTTAAGCATGGCACAAAATACAGCCAACCCAAACAAATTAACTGCCATGTAGCTACTACTACTTTTTGTATGCAAAAATATGCATAAAATGTCCCTATGTTCAAGTAAAATAAAAAATCTATGCTTTCAAGCCAAGATAAATGAATATCATTTTAAAAATAAGCTGTTAAATAAGATTCAATGTATAAAAAATGCAATATAGAAATTAATTTTCTATATAACCTGTATATGAATAAGTTTATGTATAGGTTGCTCACAATGGAGGGCAGGGGTGTGTGTTACAAGGCTCCTCCTCAGGAACAGGTTTGGCTGCAGAGTCACACTTGCTCTCTGAGACCTCCTCGTCTGTATCACGGCTCACACATACGATGAGTCTATTCTGAGTACCTTAAGAGAGAGAAAGAGATGGACAGATTCTTGTACTTGCTTCCAACAACCAGAGGAGGGAGACACCACCTCATCCAAAGTAATTAAGCAGATGAGAGAATTTTTGGGGTGTAACACGTATGAAGTCCCACAATCAGAAGTCTTACCTTTGCCACAGGATGCAGAACACTCGGTGAGGCCACTTCTCTTCCACACAAATGGCGGCAGGGTGTCCAGTGGCAGGTCGGTGCGAGGGGGGATCCGAGCATTCCTATTGGGCGCAGATCCTCGTGGGCGTGACCGCTCAGGTGTCCACTGGTTCGAAGTTGGGAGCGAAAACACAGAGGAGGAGGACGAGGAGGAGGAAGGGTAAGAATGGACTGAATTGGGAGGAGGAGCAGGAACAGGGTCTTCAACTGAGACGGTGAGAGGACCTGTGAGAGAATGCCAACAAAGATGGACATTAAAGCTCAAATATAAAGGAGAACGTGACTGGGAAACACACAAGAGGCGTTATTAAGAGCGGCGAAAGTCGAAAAACATGTTGAAATGATGGAAATAAGATGAAAACATTAATGATGTCATGACGAGGTCAGCATCTCATGACAGCCAACATATGGATCAGATAGCCTCCCATCTAGGTCATCTACGCACACAAATACACACAAACACACACAAACACACTCGTGAAATAATCCCTCCCATTTGGCCCACAACCGCACCCATCATAAACCATAAAGACGTCAGTCATTCTCCCAGAATCTGCATTACAGTGATGTTTCCTTTAGTAACTTGGAAAGAATGAGTCTGGAGAGCTCCACATTGACACGGTTCAGCTATGTGCTGCACATGACTGCTGGGAAAGCTGCCATCTAGGCTACTGTACACAGCATAGAGAAAATATGGTTGTCAAACAGAAGAGAGGAGGTCAGAAAGCCGGGGTGTCATAGACTTACTGCGAAGGGGTGCCCTCGCTGGCTCTCGCTCCCTTGGTCTCTCCCTGGGTGCCTCTCTGGGCGTCTCCCGCTCTCTCTCCATTAGCCTCTCGGTCTCTCCCTCTTTTTTCTCAACCGGAATGTAATACTCATAGTCAATGCCTGGGTTGTCCTTGTGGAAGATTATCTAAAGAACAAAATGGAGCCAAAGAAGAGGGTGAAAAAAAATGCCTGAAAATCGCATTATTGATTCCCACAGAGAAATGTTCTTGTTACAGGTCAGAGGTCAGAATGAACTGGCAGGAGCTTGATATCATGCTCAAGAACCCACCCCCTACATAATCCTACAGTCTTATATATGAGATATAATCTAGTCAAGGTCATTTAGACTTAATCAGCAGGGGTCTCATTTCAAAAACATTTTGATCTGCTATACTTTGCAACTGATCCTGAGGGCCTTCAGTCACTGCTTTAGTTTGGCGGCGTCACATCTGCTTGCAGAGTGAAATTCATCTGGAAGAGCTAAGAGTCAAAATATGCTTTCTTTAAAAAAACAACAATAAAACAAACTCTGACACCTAATTCCTAGAAGGATGATTTAGAGATTAACTGAAAAGTTCAGATTTAAATATATAGCTGCTGTATCACCATTAATACACCCACGTCATTTAACCTTTTGGTGTTTTATCTGTGTTAAACAAACAAGATCTAAATGTCTGAGTTTTAGGGGTGCGAGACATTTGATTTGGCTGCTTTTGAAAAGAGTCAGAGCTGTTTCCCCTAGCTTTCAGTCTCCGTGCTAGAGTATGCTTTGCTGTCTAGTTGCTCAGTTGGCTCTAGTTGGCTTTTCCTTAACCCCCTTCATTCAAGAGCACAGGATTCATTTCCAAAATACTAAATTACCACCTGGGTCCTAAAGTCAAACAGCTGGCCTTGTGATGGAAAATCGAGTGCTGTCAGAGGCATTTCTGGGATTTTTTTTTTTTTACAATGAGGTGGCAGGAAATATGAAGTTAAAAATGTGCAGGGCCTTAATAAAGATGTGTTACATGGAAAGGGAGCTCTCTGTGACTGTAAAACATTTAATATTGAATAGCTATTTAACAAATGGTGAAACAAACATTTAGACCTATTACTTAGGTAAGTATTGCTTATTTAAATATAAGTATTATACAAAATTAAATGTATCGTATTATTGGATTACAATTACTGGATTATAATCAGTCATGCACTTACCTTAATTTTGTAAAAGCAGATGATTTAATGACTTTATTAATTCTGTGTAACATTATCTATAATAATATAGCACAATATAGAAAACATGGAGTGGTTTCAGTGCCACTCCATGGCCTCCCTTCGGACAGGTCCCTCAGTGCCTTACTGCCTAAGACACCACTGACTATTTTTCCTAATATTGGAAGGTGTATTTAAAACAGGGATACAACCTGTGACTTAAAAAAAAGAGGACATTTGGGGCCTTTCTCCCCCTCTACTTGGAGTGCCCTTGTGAGTGGAGGAAAAAAAAAAGTTCCTGGAGTGAGGCATTTTAGTTTGTGGTCTGTGTGTTAACTCAAATCTACAGGGTGTGCCAAAAAGTTGATTAATTTATATATTTATTTTGCAACACTGGCAAGGATCTAGAGGGAGCACATATTCTTAATCCATCTAACAAGCATGCAATGAGCTACACGGCATCACAGTGCCGCTGCCATGGTGACAGCGTTTTAATCTTTTTATATCTTACTTTTTGTATCCCGCTAAACCTTAAAAATGCTGGTGATTCTTGGGGAGATCAAACCAGAGCTATTTTCTTTACCTCCTCTGATCCTGATGTTACTGGATGTGAAGCTACACATGACTCCTGATCTTTAATAAGATTTTAGCCCGAGGTTAGCGCTGTTATTATTAAGCCTTGGATAGTTTCAGGTGGCTCAGGATAAGCTTTAGTATATCCTTCTTTATCCTGCCATAATACTAAAATAATTCCGTCTCCTTGGAGGATCTTGACACAGAGCAGAAGAACACAGCTTCGGGCACAAAACAGTGACATGAAGATATATTAGAGAAATATTCTGTACGTATACATGTTTCTCTGAGTAAATCGTAATTTTGTAGTGCTGGTCCATGTGTTCTTTCAGAACTTACATATAGCTGTAGCTGTGTCTTTGTGGGTCCTGGTGCCCAGAGGGACTCGCCCTTTGCTTCCTCCCCCTCCGCCTGTGCTCTAGGCCTGGTGTAGGTGAAGGTAGTGCCCCCTGCTTGATACTCCCCTGGGGGGTCCACAGCCCAACGTCCGTTCACCACGGAAGCTCCTGTTCCACTCCTCATGGCTGGAAAAAGGGAGGAGGGAGTGGGAATGTCAGAAGAACTGGGGTGAATTTTTCTTTTCTTATTAGGACCTTGTTTAGTCTGGTGACTTCTTAGAAAATCCCCCCATATGCTCAAACACATTCCCAAAAAAGACAAACACAGACCCTGGAGTGCTGTGTGGTGAACAAAAAGGAGGCTGACAAGAAACACACGCACACACAGAAATCTACACACTTGACTGATTCTTTATGAGCTCTAACAATGCTAGCTTAGAGTCTGTGAGACCACAAAAATCTCAGGTCTCAGTCAAAGCCAGCACACACACGATCACGGGCCAAATCTCATTCCCAAATCTGCACTATCCTCGCCAGTATTTCACTTTTACTGGAGCTGTAGGCCAGCATTATTCAAGAAACCCTAAACCGAATGTGTGCGTGTGCAACTCATCTTACCCAGGTAGTTAGGGCTCGCTCGTCTCTCGGTGATGTTGATGAATGTGGCTCCGGGTGGGATGTCCAGGATCTTGTGGTAACCAAGAGGAACCGTGGTATTGTGGAAGCTTCCCGTCACCTTTCGACAGGATGTTTCCCGCCCACCACACACTCCACATTTGTCAATCACAGAGCCGGAGCCCAGCACCCCGTCACAGCCCTCCGTCTGACAGGAGAAGGAGTTGAAAAGATGTGAGTGATGGGTCGGACAATGAAGGAAATGTGGCTGGGAAACAATTGAGATGTTAGAGAAGGGGTGGGGATGGAGAAAAACGGGTCCAATCTTGTTGACATTTCGCATCCATTGCCAGTGTTTATTTCAACGTTGCTTATTTAAATTGGTAACTGATGCTCGCTAGATTCCTGCCAGGAGCAGAAGGGTGGAACGAGGGTAAAATCAGAGAGTGAGAGTGCAAATGAGAGAAAGAGGGAAAGATGCAAAGAAAAGAGGCCCCGAGAAGGGCCGTAAAAAGAGCCTGACTCTGAATGCCAGTTTAAATCAGCTTCCAGACGTGAGACTGAGACAGCCAGATTCTGGGCTTTGTCAACCTCTTCGAGACAGGAGACACTTGGACTCAGACACGTGAAACAAGAAATCTCGCACACACATTTGAAACCACTCACCAGACATTGTCCTTCCACACACACATCATTGGTGCTAACATTGAAGCAGGGCGTCCCGTCTCTGACACGCTCTGACTGACGGACGTAGAAACGATAGCCAGCGGGTCTGCAGGTCAGCTCGCACTGCTTGTCTGCCCCAACTGTAACACAGAAACACAGGGCAGCAGGGTCACTAGACAGCATGTATGTTTTTCTTAACTCTGTGTGTGTGTGTGTGTGTGTGTGTGTGTGTGTGTGTGTGTGTGTGTGTGTGTGTGTGTGTGTGTGTGTGTGTGTGTGTGCGCAGAGTTTTTTTCTCTCTCTGACAACCACGGAGAAGAAACAGCTGGAAGGATGAACGTCTTTCCATGTGGTCAGGAAACTAAGGCCAGACCATGTAACCCCTGAGAGGGAGAGTGATCAGCTATTTCCCCGCTGTTCATGGCTGCACCTTCCCAGCGGATACATACGCAGAAAAGAGGTGTAATCTTAAGCTTGAAAAAGGCAAGATTTATGAGTGCGACCCAAAGGATGCACGCAGCAGGGCGAAGTGTGCGTGGAAACACAGAGTCGAAGAACTGAAGAAAAAGGGCACCGCTTCAAGGTAAAAGAGAAAATGAAAGTCATTCAGTGCAGAGAGGATAGGGAAGATAAATAGTGTGGAGAATACAGAAAACTACACAGGGCAGAGTGGTAAAAGGAAAATGTGAAGAAAATAAGGAGCTTTTTTTGAAGAAAAAGAACTAATATATTTGAGGGCATGGCATGAGCACAACATCAGCAGACCGTCTTCAGTCCTCCATTCGTGCCTAAACATGATGCTTTTTCAGACTGCAGGGTGTGTAAGTAACCTGTATTTTATGAAAGACTCAGAGTTACTGTAATTCAGCATGTAAAACACCAAGGAATAAAACAGTCACCCACAACCAAACTCCAGACAAAGTTAGTTGCTGGTTTCCTCAAATGTATGATGTAGCCTACAACTTCTCATCATAGTCCTAGGAGAAAGAGTATGGGTCTGTTTCCCAAAAGGTTAAGATCTTCATTTAAAATGAAGAGCAAGACACAGAGGAAGGGCTGGTGATTGGGTCCACTGTTTGGCAGTTTATTTAAGAAGAAGCTGTAGGGGTATGTGAATGTACAGGCCTGTGATCATGTTTGTTTGAAACAGGGCTAATGACATGAGCTCACTCCATGAGAAGAAGAGGTAGCTGAAGAGAGGAGGGAGGGGCTCGAGGTTAAAGGGGAAAATTCTCGTCTTCTGAAACTGTAAAAACCATTAAATTCTGTACATATATGAACACTGTGCCACTTTGCCTGGAGCAGTCAAAACAGCATACAGATAAATAATTTTCTTCTTAAAAGAATTTTCAAAAGCCTGCGTTAATCTTATGATGCAACCAAATGTTGTTTGTGATAATACAGCAGTGCTGCAAAATGGTTACACTGTTGCAGAATGGAAAAATTTCCACTCCGAGTCATGACATCAGCAGAAAGTAAACCGAGCTTTCCATCACCTTCGAAGTCATGAGGTTCATAGGAGATAACGGAGAACAAAGGGTAAAGGTCAAATACCAACGCCCTGCTTTCACCTTGTGAGGATTCAAAGAGTGTCGTATGACACACATTCAAAGGAAATCCATATGCTTTCAGGGTCCTCAAATCTCTCAGAGTACCACATTGCTCAGCCAGGTGTCACACAAGCAGGAAACTAAGCTATCTTGTGCCGGGATCAAAGCAGCTGTGACACCGTACACCAGATCACTCAAAAGTGACTTACAAAAGCATTAAACTGAAAAAGAATGTGTGACAAATGTGTGATAACTGGGGTTGAGGGAACGGCCACGTGGCCCTCTTACCTCTACCATCGTTTACTCAGTCCCGATGGCCCAGAGAGCAGCTATCTTTAAACTCAACCTTTAATGTCAGCTGCACACCTGTACAGTTTCATGACTGCATCTGGCACGACTGCAAGGCCGTCGAGTTCAGAAAGGACAAACACCTGCCGAAGTACTCAAAACCTTCGTGGTAGTTCCTGTTAAAGGAACCGAGGCTCCGGGATCACATTTTGCAATGATCACTGCACAGACTGAGAGAAACATGGGGTGAAAACCATATCATAGATGAGAAGTCGTTAAAAATATTAATGAATAACCTCCACTTGGAAGATAAGGGCAAGTTAAAGTAGACTGTTAAAATGTCATTTCAAGCTTGGGCTGACGTACAGATCGAGATCTGTGGTTTTTATGTTTCCACAAAGGGAACACATGTTTCCAGCGTTAAGGAGTGAATTTCCTCTCGCTAAGTGGGTGGAAGTGGTGAGGAGGGCATTAAAGCAAAACAGTTGAGCTAGACTTGATGTTTTAACAGTTTTATACAGACACAAGGCAGGAGATTGCGCATAAGTTTGCTTATAAATACACTGTGATACTGTAGCAGCAGTCCTTCAACACAGGTAAACATGGAGTTCGAGGAATTTAAACAATTTTTCAAGGGACTAAAGATGTAGAGACTAAACAGCAACAGATTTAGCGATGAAGGGACTCAGCAGAGTTTCCAGAGAAACTGTATTAATTCTCAGTGAAAACAGGACAAAATAAAACACTTTATCATGTACAAAAATATTTCATCGTGTCCCGAGATGGATCCCTGTTGGAAATCGAGAGAGGGGCAGGCCTAAGACCACATGATGGAGGACATCATGTGGTCTTAGGCAGAGTTGGAGGAGATGCTTCAAGTGGGGAAAACTTATTGCAGACATATGTCGCATTGAGGACAATGTGATCTAGACTAGATGAATGGAAACTATCTAATGCCAATGGGAAAAAAGCTTATTTATAACCAGCCATTAACAAATATTCAAACCAGCACATTTGAAAAATAGATGAATAGTATAATATAGTTCTTATATATTATATAAATAAGAAGTATACTACTGTATATTATATACTTTTCATTCCTGGAACTAATTTCTTAAGGCTAGCCTTTAATTGTCTTGCTGTAATTGTAATTTATTCTGATTTCAATATATCAGAAAAGTTTGCTGTTGACATAAGGTGGTAGAAAACAATCAAATTGCATCAAACTGTGCAAAACCGTCCTTTTTTCAGCCTCGGTGTGCCCCTTGTTTACCATCTGATGACTGCAGAGAGATATGAGAAGATATATGGTACATATTTAGAAAGAATGAGAGAGAGAGAAAGAGATGGAAAAAGAGAGGCAGCGTTCCCACCCTCTCTCCCTCCACCCTCATTCTCTCCATCTCTCTGTCATAGTTATCTTTGAGAGATTAGACTGGAGACAGTGACAGAAAAGAGAGGGGGAGCTAAAAGCGGGATACGTGTCGCCACACATGCTCTCTCTGCCTTCCTCATCACCTCCCTCATTCTCCGTCTCCTTAAGCCACGCTCGAGCGCGTCTCAGCTCCAAACTGTCTTCTTTAAATTTAGCCTTTATCTTCCATTTGTTTCTTCCTACTCGTCTTTGCCTCTCATTCTCTTCCACTGTCGCTCTAACTCTCGCTCCCTGTCTGAGCTTAGTGTTCAGACAGTGGAATATATGGTGCCTAAATATACTTCCCCGCTATCGCTTCATCTAAACAAACTCCAACGGGGAGAGAGAAAGAGAGAGGCAGTGGGACAGGAAGAGAGGAGGCTGGGTGTGCACAGAGGGGATGAGGCCTGAAAAAAGGAAATATTCAAGTAAAACAACACCTGCACGTGCAGCGCTTACAAATCTATAGAATCGCTGCTAACCAGAGCCGAGCGTGTAGCAGGAAATTAGTCAGGGCCCATCGCTTGCGTGGCTTATAACCACGGTGGCAGCTTTACTGTTTAAACGTACACTTCTAAACCCGAGGCCGCGCCACTCCGAAGAACAAACATAACAGAGCTCGTCACCTTGGAGGCGAAAACGTTCACAAGCTGACTGCACCGCGTAACATAAATACTGACTGGAAATGTATGCAGTGCTACAGAGCTTTAAACAGATGAGAGCAGCTGGAGAAAAATGACATGCAGCAGTCAGTGTTCAAACACACTCAAGCACTCCATCGCAGCCTCCAGCGTGTTGATAGGAAGCCAGATATGAAAATCTGGGCTGTGGCCAATGGAACCAGACTGAAGTAAACAATGTGATAGAGTTTACTTAGCGGAGTGGGAAAGGATCATCTCCGGTGCTGATCGAGTGTGACGTCACCTGGCTACAGCATCTGCCCCCCACAGCACAGCAGCATAGTGCAGCCAAAGCTTGGACTTTGGTGAGTGTTTTTGACTATTTTCCCATAAACTCCCCCCTACCAGAGGTTGCCCTTTTGTTCCCCCCCCCCTTATCCAGCCCTCTCCTCTTCTCAGCAGACCTCAAGGACACATCAGTTTAAAACAACCCAAAGTGAAGCAGAGGGCAAGGACACACAGCAGCTCAATTCAGGATGCAGCGATATCTCTCCCCCCCCCCCAATCCCGTTTCACAAACGCACAGAAACCTGGTAGTGGGTAAAAGGAAAGCTCCCGTGTGTTTATGCAGACAGTTTGACTCCAGCTGATACCCCGCCGATGACTTCTGGTGCAAACACACAGAATTAATCTGTAGATCCGCCTCAAACTTCCCGAAGTCTGACTGAAATCTTAAACAGCCTTCATGGCTGACATGTTGTATTCCCCTGGGAAACACAAGGCATTCAGCTGAAACACACTCTCTGACCTTTCCCTCAGGTAATGGGAAAAAATTATCTGAAGCCATTCATGGGCTTATTTTTTCTGGCTGCAAGTACAAGTAAGTATGCAAGTATGAGTGTTACAAATAACAGACAAAAACTCATAATTATCTTTTTAAACTATGCTCAGACAGTATGCTTTACTGTGTTACTTTTTCATTTCACACCGATTTAGGGTTTTTCCAACACTGCAATAGGTTCACTGAGGAGGATTTTTATCCATGCCCACCCGCTCCTGTCTGCGGGCCTTTCAAGAGGTTTATTGTTTCAAGAGAAAGTCAGAGCAAAAGCACTAAATTCATACTTTCTCAACAAAGTATACATTTATCAACATGCCAAGTGATGGGATCTGCACACCTTCCATGCATCCCATTGGTAAATGTCATACCTGCCATGCTATTTAATTATTTTAGCCTGCCTACAGTTACGCTATATGGCCAAAAGCACTGGGCTGCCTACAAATTACACCTACAGGAGCTATTGAGGCATGGAAACCCATATAATTTCTGTGCTGATGTTAATGCCAGAGGAGGTTTGGAGCGCTGGAGTTACTGAGTCAGAGCGCTGGTGACTTTTACACGCTCTACGCCTCAGCACTTTACGTGGTTTGCCCCTCTGCTGTGGTTTCTAAATGCTTTCGCTCTTCAATAATACCACTTACAGCTGATTATGGAATATCTGGGAGGGAAGAAATTTCACAAACTGGCTTGTGGTGAGGGTGGCATCCTATTACAATATCACACTCGCATCAAGTGAGCTCTTAAGAAACAACCCGTTTGTTCACAGATGTTTGTAAAAGCAGACTGAGTAGCTAGGTGCTTGATTTTATACAGTTGTGGCAAGATTAGGGGCTGTCCATGTAGTGTACTTTAGAACCTGCAAGCCACCTTGCAAGCCACCTCCACCCCAGCTACGCACATGAAAGCATGGCGAGGTCCCAGAACAGAGATGGATCTCCAAATTTAAATGACCCCAGCTTGAAAAGAAGTTTCTTTTGGCCATAGGGGTCCTTGCTCAATCAAAAGTGCATGCAGCCTATTTTGATTCCACGACTGCTCCACAGTATTCAGCAGCTCCATAAACAGTCGGTTTATGGAGCTTTAAGATTAAAAACAGCTTCCTGCTGCGACCAAAAACAAGAGTGATAACAGCAAACTTAAACAGGATGGAAAATCAAGATAGTGGGCTGGAAGTTGATAAAACACTCAGTGGGAGAACTCTTTGAACTGCTTTCATCGGCTCCATTAAATAATCTATTAACTGGAGCTACTTTAACTTTTACTGTATCGATCGCGTGTCGTGCTCCGCTTTAATGAATAAACTCTACTGACTCGACGTTCTCAGCTGTGTGTGCTGTCTATATTTGGACTAGTGTGCTAACTGTGTATTTCTTTTTGACAAAATTTGTCAAACTAATGTACTTGTGTGCAGGCCGGGTGGTGTTGCTGATCTACTGTTACTGGGTCTGTGCTTCCCCCAGTGTCTGTGTGGGTCAAAGGAGTTCATCCAGCTCATCCAGTAATCACAAGTGCAAAGACAGACGGACACACAAACACGAATGAGCAAACGCTTTCTCCCCTCCTGTTTCTGTTTTATCTGAGATCCATTAAGCTATTCATCTAGAGCACAAGCACTCTTGCCAATATGTTAATAGCACAAATACACACAGGCTCAAGCACATATTTCTAATTCTAATGACAAATACTGTTGATATCATCCCACAGCTGTGTTTCTCTCTTCTCTTTCCCTCCTCGATTCCCTCAGCTCCATGCAAGCAATATTCACCCTTCCTATTCGTTCAAATTCCTCAAATATCCGCTGAGCCTTTTCTCTTTCTTTGCCTCCAGCATTGGAAAACAAAGACAAGCTCCACTGCTGCGAACCTTTGCACACTTAACCAAAGAGTAAACAAACACACGGAGCTGCACACTTCTGTGTGAAGAAACAAAGACACGCACGCACGCACACGCACGCAAGCCACGTTGTCTCCGTTTGCTCCCAGCGGTCATGTGACAAAACACTCGCATCCCATCACCTCTCACCTCCCTCTCCCCGTCCTTCTTTCTCCTTCTTTATCTCACCCAGTAGGAATCCGTGTGCTTAGTCAGAGTTGGGAGGAGAAACTTGGCAGGAGAGGAGGGGAGAAAGGGAGATGTTGGACAAATGAGAAGAAAAACAGAGGAGGGAAAGTGTTCGGTGCAAAGAATCAAAGCAGATTGGGTTCCAGTCATTCTCTGTTTCTATTGACTCTCACCACCCTCGAAGCTGCATGCAGATGTTGGCCTGCTCAAACGACAGAGAGCAGGGATTGCGGTGGGCTGGGCAAGCAGCGCAGGTCAGCCGGGACACACTCATACCAGAGACATATTTAACTCACTCAAACACACATTCCCCCCCAACCCCGCCTCCCCCATCATACCATTTAATTCCCCCAATAAGCCTTTTATAACATTGATGCACTGTGCAGCTCACCACTAAACTACCATGTGTGTTGACTCAGTTCTCACCCTCAGTGAAAGGTTCCCAGTTGTACAATCGACCTATGAACTCATTGGTGTTAAAGGCCGCACACTGCTCCGCCCTGGAGTCCAGCGCACCTCCTCGGCACACCTGCAGGACAGAAACACCAAAGCAGACGGAGAGAGAGAAAGGTAAAACAATTAATGCCGCAAACTGAACTGATGTGAAAGACAACAGATTACACAGAGGGCTGTTTCTCTCCTAGTCCCTGGGGGAAGTAAGGGTGGAGTGAGGAAAAGTTGAGGACAAGCAGCTAATAAAGAAGGGAAGAATCAACTTGACATCACAGAGGTAAGCACAAACACGCTATGCTGTTATGGAGAAAAACTCACACAAGCACTCCCCATGCTGCTTTGGCCAGTGTGCGAGAGTATAAGAACCATATGGAAATAATAGATTTTTTGGAAACGGCTGCTCACATAAATCCACCGTGGCTTTCGGTGCATGGCCACAGAATGTGAGTGACTGTGTGAGCACATGTACGAGTGTGTGTCTATGCGTGTGTGTGTAAGAACACATGTCAAGCTTGTGCTCGCTTAAGAAGGGTCCTTGTGGAGCCGTATAGTGGAAACAGTTTTTATCATACATGCACTTAAACGACAGCTGAGACATCAGGCAGACACAACTCTGCTGGTTTACGCTGCAGCGGCTATGACTCGCTGAGGTTTGCTGTAGTCCACACACAAGTGTTTTTAAGAAGAAAAACCATTAAATGCTGCGCTAATCAGGAAAAATATTTGGAGTCAAAAAGTAAATTCAAATATTTGTATTAGACTGTAGTTTCTTCTTCACTGTAGCACATTTATCATCTTTACTGCCTTACGAAAAGGGCCTCAGTCCATGGCTCACATTAGAAACCTGCCTGGTTAAAAATGGTTATACAGTAAATGCTCAGCCTTAACTTGTCATAACTTTAAAATGCCACTAACTCATTGATTCAAGTTAATTAATAAGAAGTCAGTTAGCCCTACTTAGAATTAAGACTATAAATAGGAGGAAGTAGCCACAATAAGTGCAATTACTCATTTCCAGACATAAAGATTGACGTAGCTTCCAGGTTGTCTTACAGCTGCAGTCTTTTTAATGACCAGCAGGGGGCGACTCCACTGGCTGCAAAAAGATTTCCAGTTGTATGGAAGTCTAAGGGATCATATAACTCTTCATCTCACTTGCTCTTTGGCTTCAATAAATAGTTTCTAGATGATTTTGGGAATTAAGCCACTGGTTTAAAGTTGTGCTCGATATGACAAAAAGCTCATTTTTTAAATTATGATTCCCACTGTAGTCAAAAAGGAGGAGAGTTTGCTTTGCTATCAATCCATCCGTTTTCTGCTGCTTATCCGGGTCTGGGTCTTGGAGGGAGCAACCTAAGCAGAGATGCCCAGACCTCCCTCTTGCTGCCAGCTCCTCCAGCTCATCCTGTGGGGGGAGCCAAAGGCATTCCCGAGCAGGCTGAGATAATCTCTCCAGTGTGCCCTGGGTCTACAATGGGGTTGCTTCGTGGTAGGACATACCTGAAACACCTAAATTAGGAAGTGTCCAGGAGGTATCCTAGTCAGATGACCAAACAACCTCAACTGGCTCCTTCAAATGGAGGAGTAGCCACTCTCCTCTGAGCCTCTCCCCGAGCTCCTTACCTTATCTCTACAGGAGAGCCCACACAGCCTTCGGAAGAAGCTCATTTCCACCATTTGTATCCACAGTCTCATTCTGTAGGTCATTACTCACGTCTTGTGGCCATAGGTGAGGGTTGGAATGTAGATACTTAGACCCCTGCACTTGGGGCAACTCACGGAGTTGCAACTGAAACCTTTTCCAGCTGAGAACCAGACTTGGGGAGGTGGTTCTCATTCCTGCCGCTTCACACTTGGCTGAAAAACTGAGAGCGTAGACTCGCCACGTAATCCAGCCAAAAGAACCACATCATCCTCCAAAAGAGAGGTGATCCTGAGGCCACCAAACCAAAAAGCCCATGCCACTTGGCAGTGCCTTGAATCTCTGTCCATAAATGTTATGAACAGAATCAGCCTTTAAAGTGTGTTTGATAAGTTACTTGCCAGCAAGATCCATAATTTTAAGATGCCATGTAATGATTTCCTTTGAACACAGTCCTGTGATATTTTGTTTTAAAAAAATAATCCTTATCACTCTGCATTTATCAATAGTCCTTCAGAAAAGTGCTGTAAAAATGAAAAAAAAACAAAAAACTACACCCTTTGCCTTTAAACAAGTGCCACTTGTCTTTGGTACACTTGCACAGCTTTTGAAGGTATTTGGTGAGTGTGTTAAAGTTGGAGAGCTCACAATCCCAGACTGACCGCATCACGCTGAGACCAGGGCTCAGTGAGGGCCAGACCATCTGCTACAGAACTAATTTTTCTTGTTTTTGCTGAAGATAGCTCTGTGTTTGGCATCACTGTCCTGTTGGAGAATAAATCAATGACCACAGATACCATCAACATCTAAAAGACGTGCAGTGCAGTGCATTTAGTCAGTAATATCTCTCTGCTTTTACTCGTACTCGTACACTGTTTTCATTTTTAGTTAAATAACAGGTTTTAAAACTCCCACCAGCTTCATCAGGTGTCACTTCTGTGGTAAACCACAATCACCCTGCCCGAGGAGTGTGCACACACACACGCACATACACACGCGCACACACGCACACACACACACACACACACACACACACACACACACACGAAGCTCTCAGATTTCCTTGGAACTCTAATCTCTGTCAGCTCTGCAATCTTCTTGTCTTTCATTTCTTACTTTCTTTGATTCGTTCCTCTTTTTCTTTCTTGTATTTTTTTTTCTGAACCTCTCGTCATGCACACAGCTGTCACAAACAGCTGGAAAGTTCCTAGCAGCTCGTCTGGGGAGAGCGAATACTAAGGTTCAGACTCACACACAGAGCAACATTTCCCACGTGAACCATCCTCTGCGACAAAGTGTAAAAGATTCTCATGGATAAACCATCAAAGCATGCACTCTCTGATGCTGAACCCCCCCCCCCCCCCCCCCCCGCATTTTCATACTGGTGTGTGAGTGTGTGTATCTGCGATGTCTCGTATTTCCCCTCTGTCAAAGTGTGAAACCAGCTCATGAAACTTTATGTGGTACGGCTTAACGCATGTCCTCGCTGCTCAAAAAACAGACTTAACCTGGCATAATTTATGGGTGATATGATACACATTTGGTTAAGGCCGCTTATAAAGGAATGTGTCGAGCCACAGCCACTGAATTTAGAACCGAATACGGGCTCCTTAAAGGTCAGCGCACGTATGCGACCTTATGTTTTCAGGGGACCGTGCAAATCTGCCCAGATTTGTGTGTGAAACACGGTTGGTTCTGGTTGTAAATATTTCTGCTGCACATAAACAAGCAGAGCCCTGTTTTAAACTGGATATGCTCCATGTCGCAGGGCATATGTGTTCGCCTGCAAACATTAAACGGACAACAGCCCCATAAACAAACACACATGTGCACAGGGTGTAGTGTGCAGACGTGGGATGCTACAGTACAGAAAAAAAGGGAAAAGGAATGTAAAAAGAAAGAATGTAAGACGGTAGGAGTGGATTCTGCTCTAAAAAAAGATGTCTAGGGTGTGTAAGGATGTCAGCAAAGACAATGGACCGAAGGGAGAGGGGAGGAAAGCGGAGATGGTTTGAGGGGAAAAGCAGAAGAGAGAAGGCGACGTGCTCTCTGGTGTTTCATGGTTCTGGAGGATAATTTGTGTGTAATTGTAAGGAGTGGTATACTGTGAGCACAGGGCGAGGGGCGAATCTCCTCATAAGGGATGGAGGGGGGAAAAGGAGGTTATTAAATGGGCCAACAAGGCAAAAACACTTTCAAGATAAGGAATGATAGATGGAGAGATTCCCACACAGATCAGGTTAACCGGTGGGTTTGTGTAACACCTTGATTATCATCTGATTGCTTCTGTTTCTTTGCGTGTTTAATTTCCTTTGCAGATTACGGATCTCAGCAATTAACTTAAGAAATGCTGTGTTACAGAAATGAAGGCCAAAACCACTAATATGAGACTCAAATTCTACCAGAGTGGACTTTCCCACTCCCTCGCTGCTGAGTTTAATGAAATACTACCAAACATATCTGATAAAGTCAGAGCAGCTCAGAGATTGTGCTGTAAACACAAAAGAAATGAGGCAAGAGATCAAAAAAAATGTCTGCGACTGAGCGACAGACTAGCGTATAGCAGCAGGTGAGAGTAAAGTGAATGCAGCTGGAGAAAGAGGGACAGTTAGTGTTTTTTGTACGGTAGCTGTGAAGGTTATAGATGTGTTTTACTGCCCAGGCTGGGGGGGAGATCTGTGCGCAGCATATATAAGAACATGTGGAGCAGACGGGGTGACGGCTTTGTTCTGCACACACTCACAAAAATGCCACACAAGCCAAAGCCTCGAATGTAAAACAAACACCCAGATTACACTAATGAGTTCTGCAGAGGAACAAAATATGGAACCTTTTGCTTTTAGCCAGCTCGCGATATTTTGTAAAAGAAATGCGATTATGAAAACCACAATTCATTTAGTTCAGAAAGTTAAGATTACTTATACGCATTCTTAGGCCCCGTAGAGGAACGCAGCTTTAATTAACACGTCAACAACGAACCTGGAAGCTGAACACCGGCCAGAAGACATTAAATGCTGCAGGAGTCTCGGTCAATATTTTCTGAGCCACAGAAACACATCACACATTCACAACAGCCGAAGCCTTAACACAACACAGCTGAAACACACCTTTACCACGGCAACGTGACTTAATCAATGATTTCATCTTTGAATACTTTGTTGCCTGTAAATGGATTGAATGAGCTGCAAAAACAAACTCTGTAGCTACCTTCTCGGATTTCACTGAAACATCTCAAAAGGTTATATTTATTTATCTGCAACTACCCTTACACATGTTTTATTTGTAATCACGTATAATGTGTCGTTTCATTGTGTGGCTGTCGGTATCGGTTTGTGTGTGTGATTTCTGTACACCCGCCTCTCTTGAAAAAGAGATCTCAGTCTGTTCAAACAAAGGATTTAAATAATAATAATGCTCATTATCATCATCATAGTCATCATTAACAGTCCCTGGAACATTTGTGCTCAACTTTCCATACTCGGCACGCATTTGTTAAAGGAAAGTAGCACAAAAATACAGAAAAGTCTGTGTATCCAAGTTAAAATTAGAAGTTTTAGAAAAGCAAAACGTGATGTTTAATTTTAAGTGAGGATGTTGTTTAGGAATTAAGGTTTAAGGAGCCCAACTGATCGTTCATGAATAGGTGGTGGTGGTAGTTGGGGGTTGTGGGAAGATTGTCTGGCACCGTCCTGACCAACGCCATTGGACTATAGTACTGTTAACCCTACACTGGGCAGTTCCATTGGATAAAAGCTTGGACAGGACCATTAGGAATGCCACTTAGTAGATTTTCTATTTAGTACAGGTTTGAAGTACTTTTCCTTTAATTGGGTAATCTTTGCTGTGCTACTTTCTGCTTTTACTTCAAATGTTGTATTTTCTTCTCTACAGCATTTATTTTAAACCTTATTTATTTGTCTTCTGTTTATTACTTTGCTAATCCAAATAATCCAAATCCTGCATTATTTTAGATCAACCTATCCATTAAGATACTATAGTACACTTATTGATATACTATAAAAGCTGGAACGTTTAAGTGATATACACATCAACGAATACACATAAATCAATAATTATGATCTGATTATATACTGCATATGAATCTAAAAAGTGTCATTCGGCATAAGGGGTATGTTTACTTTAGTCACTTTAAATGATTGAATTTCTTATTAAATATTCTGATCCTCGACACGTCACCCCAGTTCAAACAAATCCTGGAAACAGCCCTGTGACCAATGCTGGATCCAGATGCAGGTTTCTGGTGTATCAATATGAATGTTCATACTTTATTAAGTTGAAAAGGGTGTATATTAACTTTCCAATGTCTCTTTGTTTCCGTTATTTGTCTTTTAGTTGCTTTCACTTTCACTTTAAACGTTAATTTTCTCACATATCTTGATTTGGTTTTACTTTCTGTTTTTGTTCTTTTCCCTCTTTTGCAACTGTCTGACTTTAATTACTGCCTGTGCCTGTGTCTCACCTCTGTGTGTATATATAATATGTATAATATATATAATCCTTTGTCAGACTGTCTGTTCTCTGTGCCTTCTTCTTGCCCAGATAATTAGATGAAGTTGAAGGCTGGATAAATACCTCTAACACCTTTCACAGTTTTGTTATGTTTAAAGAAATGTTATACTGCTGCATAATGGACACGATATACTCTGACACTGACAAGTGACAGGTCGAAATCCACCAATAACACAGGCCAAACCGCAGCTTGGTCGGGATCTACCTTTAGCGCCATGCGTGTCTCAGCAGAGAAACCTCTGAAGACACACTCCTATCATCTTGCTCATTGCTCATTTATTCACCACTGAAGCCCACGCCTGCACAGCTGGCAAAATCGCCTGAATACAGGTTAAGGCTGGCCGGTCTTTCCTCAAGCATGACTGCAGCACAATGCAGACAAAACAACTGACGGCCGGCCCCTGCAGCCATGAATCACCTCGCAGCACGACTAATCAGTCTCTGCGTGCATGCAAATCCGTGACATACGCTGACATATGTGTGTGTATAGGTTTGTCCCGAGTGATTAACGTTCTGTGCCTAATCTTGTGACCAAGGCCGTGTGCCGCCTCTTCATAGGGAAGCTTTCAGCTATGACCTGGCGGGGCGGGGGGTGTCATGAGTCCCCTAAAGGAAATACTTCTCACTAATCAAAAAACAGGCAACGAGTGAAGGCGGGAGAATGGCGAGTAACATTGATGCTGTCCTCGGGAGAAATGTGGGTTTGAGCAAAGAAAAGAAGAGAACACTGTGGCCACAAGATCAATAAACAAGTCCAAAGCTGTGCTCAAATGCCAGTTTCCATGCTTCACTTTCCATGTAGCAGCTCTACAAATCCACAACATATTTTTTAAACCAGAATGTTTTTAATACCTAGAAATCACCCTCACTTTCTTAATAACACCTGGACCTCAGAAAGAGAGAGCGACAGAGGCAGCAAGAGTCCAACCGTCTGAACCTGGAAATATTTGATCTCTCTGTGAATTCACCTCCGAGCTGCTGATGCTTAATTTCATTCATCTTTAAGAGCTGAGATGTCCCTGAGGGTGATGTAATATGGCATTTAGATTGTTTCTACTGGAACATCTTCTATATGACTTTGTAATATATATTTATGTCCTTGTTTTTATCTAATGAGCCTTTCAGCTTGAATTCCTTCAACATTTACTTGATTATCTTAACAAAGACGTAGATGGTGAGATTATTACAACTCTCTCTCAACTCTCGCTTTAGCTTTAAGTTTAGTTCTAGTTATCTGAGGACTGATGCTAAAAGTCATCTTGAGCATGCTGGGAGATGAAGGAGGCATCAGACAAAACTGCATTTCATTGGATGACCGTGCAAATAAGTGCGCAACCCAACAAATAACAACCTACATCGTTAATTAATGTTGAAATTCTTGAAAGCATGCAGCCATCAGCCAAATTTGATCAAAAAAGGCTTAAAAAGTTTATTGATTTGCCCCCAAATAAAAGTTTCTAAAGTTATATTTTTTTCTTTGGCAGTTGTACTTCTGTGGTTTTAATTCACAATTCTTCAGCTAACTAAACACAGACCGAAAGAGATCAAAGGAACATGAACGTAATCAGGACGCAGTAGCTGTTAAAAGCAGGCGAAGCAGGCAGCACCTGCTTTTCTGTTGTTTTCTAGAAAAGCAGGTAGCTCTGCTTGCTAATGCACTAAAGCACATAAAGCTCAGATCCCTGTGAATGAGTCTGTGTGGTTTCATGCCACAACCCACCACATCTGGGCCCGTTTGTCACTTCCTGGGAACCGCAGTGAGCGTGGCAGGGCCAGCACACACTCATTAGAGCTGAGGAGTGTGGCCCCTCAGCTCTGTTAGTCATAATATATTTTCTGTTTAATACCACTTCTGTAATGACAGAGTGTGATTAGATCATCTGACTTGCTGCAGCAGCCTGAAAACAGGAGTGTGCTTGTCTTGATGGCCAGAACGCACAGTGCTGTGTCTGTGTCGAGTCTCGAAACACCCCTCATTTCTTTATATTTTGCTTCCAACGAACCAGACTACTTTTTTTTGGTGGTTTTGAGCGATAGTTTAGAAAATCTTTCAAAGTTCCCCATTTTCATTCCACTCCCTGTACCAGATCAGTTTCAGAGGATTGTTTTTAGTTTGTTAAGACACTTAACACTGACCTATGAATCATTCAACCATAAAAAAAAGCCCCTAACTTAGGATGAATCAGTGTTGTGTTTACACATAACACACAAAATGGGAAAGAACCATATTAAATTATATGTTTAGGGACTTTGTTTCCAGCAGCCTGTTAGAAAACCATCTTATTTGTTTCTATTTCTTTAATTGACAATACAAAAAAATGCAGTTTGACCAGAATAAAATTGTACTTATTTGTACAGCAAACAGAAGAACCTAGCTGAAAATTACTGGAAACTTATGGAGTGATTAATCTAAATTTGAAAAATCTGTGTTTCTAATCATCATAATATGTACAGAGGAGGTCAGGAGAGAGGGACGACAGCCGTCTATGAAAGGGCAGCATTTCTGCCAGTGCTGTTGGGGATCAGTACCAAAAGTATTCCAGGCATGTTTGTATATGTTGTAATAAATCAATACTATTTTGCATTTTCCTAGCAAATTGTAAAGAAATGAGGGGTGGTGCAAGACTTTTGCACAGTGCTGTGGAAGTGGGTCAGATATAGGAGTGAAATCAGTGAAATTTTAATACATAAAAGCATTATATGCATTATCTTTTGTGTTATTGTCTCATCAAGATGAAGAGTTCGGTTTGAGGAGGGTCATAAATAATGTTGCTTTAAGCCTGTGGTTCTCAAACTGTGGCTCTGTAACCGACGGGTGGGCACAGAACCACTGCAGGAGTTTTCTGATTTTACCTTAAATCTCACCTCAGAGCCTTTTGTTGGTGAGGACTGAAGTTTATCTTGGCTTCCAAATTGAGGAATACAGTAAAGGAAGAAACACTGGTTTAGGTCAATGACAAGAACAATAAATTAAGAGGAAACTGGATATAGAGAGAGGACACTAAACTAGGACTAATAAAACTGTGTTTTTTGGAAAGTGCGAGGTGGATGTCCTGCCGGTCGTGACTATAAATGACATCATTGGGTCTGAGGAGCGCTTCCTTGACTTTCTGGTGTAGAAGTATTCACTGTTAGTCATTCTACGTAAATATTTACACTCATGTAAAGCACAGAAAGAGGAACCGAGACAAGATGGAGCACTTAGACGATCGCAGAAATTTATTAGAAAGACCTCGGACAGGAAGGGACAGGAGGTGTCTTTGTGACGCGTCTGCTTCTAACTCTTTTTCCCCTCTTCTTCTTCTCAAATTTCACCTTCTCCTCCGCTCTTCCTCACACAGAATAACTTCTTCTCCTGTTACACACACACACGAACCCAAACTCTTTCTCTTGCTCACACACACACACACACACACACACACACACACACACACACACACACACACACACACACACACACACACACACACACACACACACACACACACACACACACAAAGTTTTCCATGAATCTGTTTCTTCCTTTGACACAAACTTCGTCTTCCAGCAGAATCTTTTTCTTCCTCTCCATCCAAGTCAATTGTTTTGCTTCAGTGAACCACGCCTCCTTCTACACCTCTGTCCCCATCCTTCCACACCAAAACACTCATTCATTTTCCATCTCTCTGTCTTCACCGCCTTGATCTCTCCCCACCTTTTTACTTCCCTTGCCCTTTGGCTCGCCCTCCCACTACTATGGGCACATTTTCTAAAAACAGTACTCCCTTTCACTACTACTTAACTGCGTCACTTCCTTTACCACCCTCCCCTTATTCCCTCGCTCTGACACTTACGCACACATCTTGCACATCTGACCTTTGGCCCTTCTCGCTTCCTCTGTCCCTCTCTTGGTTCCCCATTTGCTTCACTGCAACAGCCAGTCACACTTGCAATGTGCCTCAGGCACACCGTGTTTTGACAAACACACCTAATAGATAATAGCATGTGTCATTCTCCAGATCTGGCTCACTCCCTGAATTACAAACACACACATTATATATACAGTTCATACAAGCCTGGGCAAAGTCTTGCATTCAGCAGGACTTGAACCTATTTTTAAGACACATAAAACCAACAATCTACTGGAGCAGCAAGAGAGGCTGAAACAGAGGCTAATGTTGGGTAAATATGTAACCCAATGAGTCAGGCTCAGCCATCACAGGACTGCTATTAGCACTCTTGGCACACACAGGTCATGTATTCTGCCAGCTACTAAATCTGTTTTAAAATGGGGACGACTGAGCACTGAACAGGACACAGACAGAAGGAAAGAAAGATAGGGGGATAAAAGACAAGTGCAGAGAGGCTGCCAAATTATCTGCAGAGGGAAAAGTCAAGGGATTGTGAGTGCCAACGTGAGTGCCCCGTTCGAGTGTCTACTTCCACTCTGATGAGAGCAAGCTGTAGATGTGGACTGTGGGGGCAGGAGGGTGTAGGTGCGCATGTGAGTGTGGCGTTCATTGAGCCCAGTCTTATCACGTCCTCCTGCGCGCCCACTTAAGATAGACCTGCTGGAATAAATAACCCAGTCACATGTCACCCTGGGTATTTTTGCCGTGATTCGAGTGCTCAGTTTTGTTTAATCGTCTCTCCATCTGCAGAGGGAGAGGTTAGCTTTTACGCATGTATCTAAGGTTTAGTCCTCATATAATTCCAATCATTCTTTAAAGCAGCTGAAAAGCTAAGAAAACTGAACAATAGCTTTGGATACTTGTTGCCACGTGCACGAAAGCATTTTAATTTGATCCTCAGGTATCACACAGTGTCTATAAATCAGGTATTTTTATAAATGCCTGACTACAGTTAACGCTTTTTGGCTACTGGAGCTGAAATATGTAAATTTCCATGTGCTGTCGCCCTCTCCAGAGACCAGATTTGACTGATTGATAGTTGAGAAATGGCAGCGATGGCCGAAGGTTGTGTGGAAGTCTGCTGTTAATTTACAGCAGCCATAGCAAGAGGTGGAAAACGTCTAAGCTTGCCAATTGTAATCCTACCAGGCTGAATGCAGCTGATGGCTGAAAATACTATCATATGTGCAGAGCCTTTGTGCTTTGAGTTATTTTCCCTTTTTAAACAAGTAAGGTCAGCTTGAAATGGCACCATAGATACACCTAATACCTGCTGTACTGCTTGGAAACTTTATCCGCAATATTCACTCTAAATCTCACAATTAATTGAGTGAAATCAAGTGCAGCGTTCTCGCCTGAGTGAAGCCTGATTTGCTGCAAGGTCGACCCCAGATTCTCACCTGTGCGTTGACAGTGAGTTGGCCCATCTGGCACGAGCAGCCCGACGGTGTCTCTGGCTCCTCTTCTTGGCAGCTCTCTGCTCAGATAAAGCTCTCACTGTGCTGCACTGATAGGTATGGAGCAGGTCGCAACCCCAATCATAAGACGGCAATCAATGCAGGGCCCGAGCCAGATGTGCATTTGCCCAGAGTAACACCCACAGTGTTTATACTCACATGTATGTGTGCTGTAAAGACATGCACATGTGCTTAATTTTCTTGTGTAGTTTCACTGGAGTAAATGTGTGTTCTGGTTGTATCCCAGAATACACAAATGGCATGGCGTAGCGGAAGCAGTAGGAGGCATTTTCCGTCTCAGTGCTCAGAGACAACCAGCTACTGTTGGAACTGGAGAAACTGGAGAATAGTCTACCTATCAAATATTCACTGCACGCATACGAAGCGAGCGCGACTGTAGACTGAATGATTGGGTGTGAAGCCGGTATATTAAGTGGAAAATTAATTGTGTGTTGAAGACTCACAGGTGAAGATTTGGACACAATCTTTAGGTCTTACCTGCGAGAAACACCTGCGGTACTCCTTCTCCGGCCCTGCGCATGTGTACGTGCGAGGAGCCCCACCTTCTCTGCCTGACTCCATCCCCAGGTGTGAGACGTGCGGGTGCTGTAAGGGGTAGATGCTTCCGACAGGTGGAGCTTGGGGACTGAAGGCCGGGTGGAGCTCCCTGTCTCTGTGCACAGGGCTGCTGCGGTGGAGAGGTGGGGAAAAAGGTGAACCGGCTGCAGGGGAGTAGGGCCGCGACAGAGGAGGGACAGGTGGAGGTGGGGCAGTGACGGAGCTCCAGTCAAACCGTTGGCGGCTACTGAAGACAGACGGTAGCGAGGAACGTGATAAGGGACGAGAGGGTGGGACTTGCCCTCTGGCCCTCCCGTGCTGTGTATGGGTGTGAGAGGGTCGCAGCAGAGGGCGGATGGTGGGAACTGTGGGCACCTTCTCTGCGGCAGGTGTCTCAGAAATCTCCCGCTCTGCATTCTCCTCCTCCTGCCTGTCCCTTTCACCCCTCTCAGCCTCCTCTTCCTCTCCCCTGTTACTCTCTGTGATGTCCTCAGGAGCAGCCTGTTCGGGCGCTACTGTGGCATCTTCAGTGCCGTTCACAGTGTGGCGAGCTTGGCGGTTTTGACGATGCAAAGGCAGAGAGAAGGGAACTCTGCCGTATCCAAACTGACCTGGACGGATGCTGGAAGACCTGAGGGTCAAAAAGAAAAGGCAGATGAAGAAGAGGAAGGAGAAGAGACAGAGAGGCAGAGTAAATTTATTATAAACGACACACAACCAGCAGCCTGTGGTGAGCGGGAAGGGTGATGCCTTGCCTGTCTGGATGACAAAAAACAGACGTAATGATGTAATAATACAGTAGATACCAGAAACAGAGATGGGCAAGTTCCCAAAGCTTGAAACATAATAACAAACCCTGTAATGCTTAAACAATGTCAGCGGTTTAACTAATGGCACCTGAATGAAGCCTCAACATGTCAGTCGAACATTACTCTGAAAACAAACCGGCAGTTTCTTTCATCTTTGTAACATCACACCTTCCCTCACGCCCAGTGATCAATCTTTTCTTGTGTTTTTGTCCACGGCGATGCTGTTGTTCCCCATCCAAACAACCGAGTCCGTCTATTTATCCTAAACAAACCGCCGTTGCTACTGCCAGCGATGCAAAACTCACTTCCTTTGACATTTTCCTGGAAAAAGCGAACTCAAGAGTGCTGAGTAAGGCAAAATGTAAATGTTCTGTTTTTTGGGTTTTTTTGATACGTGCCATAACTGTGATGGAAAGAAGCTTACGTAGATTAGCATCCTTAAATTTGGACCTTGTTTTTCTTGACTTGGTGGTTTATAGGTCATCATCCTCAAGGTGTTTTGTTACGCTGTTACGTCACAACTGGGTGGGTTACAGGTGCAGTGGTGCACGCAAACTGTTGCTCTTTAAGTAAAATTAGCTGTGTTTTTTGGTCTTTTTTTAAAATCACTAACCTTCTTGTAGGTAAACCCTCCTGGCTGGTGGAGACCGACCTTCTGCTCCCCCCTCCTCCTGCTCTCAGTGCTCCAGGATTGGTTGGTCGCCTGATGACCCGTGCTGGCTGGTTGTAGCCGTGTGCTGGCGCCCGGTAGGGAGATCTGAAAACAGGAGGCACGGGGTCTTGATTGTTTGAGGAGAATTCTGGCTGGTACAAAGGAGGTGATCGATTGGTTTGCGCTGGTATGGGAGGCCCTCCTCCTCCTTCAGCGGGTGTGTCCCGATAAAGAGGCAATCCTGGGTTTTGATTGGTGGAGACTGACGTAGAGCGATAAGGCAGGTGGTGCTGCCCAGGGTAACGAGGAGGATAATAGGGACGCACAGGTGAGACGGCAGGATCTCCGACGCCCCCGGGAAGATAACCTGCCCAGTTTGGTGGAGAGTGGGATAGTGGAGGGGCCTGCGGAGGAGGTGGAGGTAAACACTTCCTGCTCCTCTGTGAGATGCCCACGCCACAGGTTTGAGAGCATTCTGACCACTCCCCCCATGTTGACCACACGCCCGCTGCAGGCTCAAACACCTGTCTGGACCTTCGACCTGCCACCTGAGACACAAACACACACAAGCTGTCAATAAAAAGCGGTGTCAAGATCAGACAGACATCTTAAAATCTCATTCAACGGAAGAAAATCCAAACAGGAGTATCAAAGATAAACGATGATGATAATACTAATACTACTACTACTAATATTAATAATAATTGCATTATATCAAAGAGGGCAAGTGTGACATATATGAAGCAACAATTTATGATTTAAACAAACATAATAAAACTGTTTCTGATGAAGTGATCACCTTTACTGACATACTCAAGCTACTCTTCCAAAGAGCAAAACCTTGTTGTCAAATTTTAAAGATGTCTTGAACAAAAGTTCTCTGGTCTTAATATCTTAATAGAATTATGAATGCAACAAAGTACCATCCGATTTTAATCCACCATACAATACCATCAGGTAAGGATCTGATTGGCAACAGCTTCGTTTTTCAGCATCACAACGATCCCACACTGCAAATACACTAAAAACCCTCCCCACAACCCGGACCTCCACTTTACTAAAAAGTGTTGGATCATCTTGACAGAGAACAGAACAAAAGGCAGCCAACATCCAAAGAAGAGCTCTTCAAGAGTCCTTGAAGAAGTCTGGAGAACTATTCCTGAAGACTACTTACAGACGCTGTGAGAAAGCTGCCTCAGAGAGTTCATTCTGTGTTTAAGAATAAAGGTACCAAATCTTGACTTACAAGCTCATGAGAATTGCACAAACTCTAATATACTGTATTTCTACATTCTATGTTTCAATAAACTGCTGCAGCTATTTAGTTTTTTAAAGATTTGAATGTCAAAAAAGTCTATAAAGGTAAAAGAAAATTTGCTAAGTATCTAAAGTGCTCCAATAAACCACTGCAGCAGCTGCACCTCTGACTCAAAGGGTGAAACTTGCAAACCCTGACAATAATTTAAAGAAGTTCTTAACTCAGTAATAACTGCCATTGCAAAATCCAAACTGTCTCGAAATCCTTTTTCTTCACAGAAACAGAGTTCACTGATGAGCTATAGTCTCATGAATTTCCTTCCTCTGGGGCCAAAATATAAATCCTACACATACTATCCTTCGCCGAGGCTTAGGAGAGACTCGGGCACCTGCCAGCAGCTTGTGAGCAGGAGGAGCCGGCGTCGTATGGACGCACTGCAGAAATGACAAAAATCAGGGCTGATTGCTCTGTGCAGTCTTGTTTGTACATATGAATGTGTGTGAATGCATGTATGTCGGTGCCAGTTCAGGCTTTGCTCTCTTCCTCTGTGGTTATAAAGAAATGTTTCTCCTCTCGTTTCATAACTGAAGCACTGGCCTGGTTGGCAGACCTGCAAACATGCGAGCTGAACAAAAGTTTCCATTGAGAACGAATCAAAACGTGAATCTGTGCTCTGCTTCTCTCCTCTCTCTTTCCAAGTGTGTAAATGCATGTCTAAATTGGCAGAAATGTGCAAGTAAACATCTTGTACAAACTGTTTGTGGACAGAGGAGAGAGGGGACAAATGTAAGCCTGAGCGCATGTGCGGGCATGCTCTGATCCTCCAGTTCGCCACCAGATTATAAAAAAAAAGAAAGTTCCTGTCTTGGTCTGGGGTAACATGGCAGGAGGGTGGGAGAAAAAGAAAGAGAAAGAAGTGAGGAGGATGAGGAGGGGGTCGAGACGCGCATTTGTGTGTGTGGCAGTGGGGAGGCGTGCGCTGTCGTAATGAGTGACATCAAACACAGCTGCCACATAACTGGGACCATTAACGAGCTCCGTGCAGTGACCCCCACAGCAGCCACCATCGACCTCTGGAGCTACTGGTTAAACTCCAGCGACACTGCTCCTCTACCAGGCCTGGACCAGTCAGGGGTGCAGATATGTCTTCCCTCCGCGCAGTCATTTTCCAAGATCACACTGGTGGGACTTTGCCCTTTAAAGCCGTTTTTTTAAAAACAATATTCACACGGCCAGATTACAGTTAAAGAGTGGCTTTAATCATTAGTGGCACTGTGGGTTTCCAGTGGAAGAGAACTTTTTCCTCCTTCTTTCATCTTACGCTTTCATCTTATTGCCAGAGAGACACATTTTGGCTTGTGGCCTTCAAGATAAAAATGCAGCTCTTTACAAAGAACATTCACGTGAATAAAGTGCTAACAATGATGCTAAAAAAGGGAGAAAGAAATGTGCACATGTACAATACAGTACAAATGAGAGGAGTTTGACACAAAGGTCAACGAAGCGACGCACAAATTGGACTACTGATTGAATATAACACTGATCATTATAAGTCAGTAAGCTTTGGTTCTTATGGTTGTTGTATGTTTCAAGAGACGTTCTTTCCAAAGATGTGCTGCTTCATAGGTAGAGAAGCATCTTTGTCCTCCTGTGTGGTGAAACGCAGGTGTGATGTTCACCTGAAAGAAGCTAATGCCACAGAGAACTCATCCAATAACTAAAGCTGAACCTGGCTCTACTTTTACAGCTATGCAACAGGTCCATCATCATCATGCTTGGCATTAAAAGCAGTTTTATTAATAATGTAGGTTTTTTTTTAATTCTTTGTAACTGCTGGACCAAATTTAGCAAGAACAATCACTCATCCTGGGAAAGCACAGGAAAAACCCGATACACTGATTGACAGAAATCCATATTCTATGTTTCTCACAGCCGTTGATGAAAATGAAGTTCTTGAAATTGTCAAAAAATGTAAAAATCACAAATCTTTGGATTGTAATGATATTGATATGATAGTGGTTAAAAGAGTCATTGAGGCTATTATAAAACCATTTACATACATCTGTAATTTATCATTTCAAACTGGTCGATTTCCAGACAGAATGAAAATAGCAAAAGTTATACCTCTATACAAATCTGGAAACAAACACCATTTCACAAACTACAGGCCTGTCTCTTTACTACCTCAATTCTCAAAAGTTCTTGAAAAACTGTTTAAAAACAGACTGGAAAAATTTATAGATAAACATAAACTACTCACTGAGAGTCAGTACGGATTCAGATCAAGCAGATCAACATCATCGGCACTATTAGATTCAATAGAATACATCACAAATTCCATAGACAAAAAGCAATATGTGGCTGGGTTATTCATAGACTTGACAAAGGCATTTGACACTATAGATCATGATATATTAATAAGAAAACTGGAACGTTATGGTGTCAGAGGGGTAGTTTTAGATTGGGTCCGGAGTTATTTAAGTGACAGAAAGCAGTTTGTGAAAATAAATGGTGGTTGCTCCTTATGTATGGACATTGCTTGTGGTGTACCCCAAGGGTCAGTTTTGGGTCCAAAATTCTTCAACTTGTACATTAACGACATCTGTAAAGTGTCCAAAGTATTAAAAATGGTTCTCTTTGCTGACGATACAAACATTTTTTGCTCTGGTGATGATCTGCAGAATTTATTGGAGGATATGACTAATGAAATAAGTAAAGTGAAGTTCTGGCTTGATAAAAACAAATTATCATTAAATTTGAATAAATCTAAACTTATGTTATTTGGAAATAGTAGTTTAAATACAAATGCAAAGATTCAAATAAATGGTGTTGATATTGAAAGAGTCAGTGAAAATAAATTTCTGGGGGTAATAATAGATGAAAAACTTAACTGGAGAGCTCACGTAAGATATATTCATTCCAAAGTATCACGAAGCATTGCAGTACTAAACAAGGCAAAACAGGTATTCGACAGAACATCACTTCATATTCTCTACTGTTCACTGGTTTCACCATACTTAAGCTATTGTGCAGAGGTCTGGGGCAATAACTATAAAACCACATTACATTCACTTTTTACTCTTCAAAAGAAAGCAATTCGAATCATCCACAATGCAGGTTATAGGGAACATACAAACTCACTATTTTTGCAGTCTGAAATATTGAAAATTGACGATATAGTGAAATTCCAAACAGCACAAATTCTATTCAAAGCAAAAAATAAAGAACTGCCAGGTAATATTCAGAGTATGTTTTTTTTGAAAGAAGGAAGTTATAATTTAAGGGGTTTTTGTAACTTCAAAACAATGAAGGTACGTACTACAAGAAAAGGCTTTTGTGTTTCTGTTCAAGGAGTGAAACTATGGAACAAACTGAATATGGAATTAAAGCAATGTCCAAACATAAAACTGTTCAAAAAGAGTTATAAAAATATGATCTTCTCGATCTATAAAGAAAAGGAAAATATTTAAATTAAGTGAATGTCTCTATTTAAAAACAAACAAACAAAAAATTCATGATGTGATATTATAGTATATAGTATATCAGAAATCTGTTCACTATTTTTATTACAAATTATATCAGTAAGGAAGCTGACTAAATATTCACTGATAATTTATGGGACAGGGGTGGGATTAAATAAGTGTATACTTCTTCCCACTCCCTTTCAACATGTAAATTAATCAGAATGTTTTTTTGTATGTAATTTGTATAGTATATTTTTTTTCTCTCATTTCTTTTCTAAATGTACTTGTATATTGTTCACATGTTGAAATAAATTACCAATCAAAAAATCAATCAACCTATTTAGCTTGCAAATGTAGCAATAAAACAGTAATGAGCAACTAGTTTCCAATGTGGTGCTGTGTGTTGCTGAATCTGTTTACTCTGTAATGAATTTTTGGGCCAAGCAGCACATGTCCGCTTTGGTCTTAGCCTGATCATCTGTTAAATTCATCTTCAAAGTGCTAAAAATAGGGTTGCTGTTCTTGTTTAATTAAAAGATGCTGAGATCTGTAGTGAATTGCAAACTTTAGGCTCCAGCATTTCTCCCCTGACTGCCTTTTCTCGCCTAGTTGCAGTACGAGGATGCTAAAGTCAATCATAGAGGGAATGTTAATCCCCCCCAAAACTCTTAATTTGTTCAGTTTTGACTGGTAAAGTCTCACAATAGCTGCATAAAGCATGATGACTACATATTTTGCTATTTGTCTTTCACTGGACGTCCTCACGGGCAGTAAGGACAGGATGGACGCCTTCATGTCCTGTAACTCTTTCAGTGTACATGAGTATGTGAGTGACGTTTAAGAGAAGGTGAACCTGTCCTTTCAACTGCTGTCACCTTTCACCCCTCTGAAGTGAAACTGTTGTGTTGAGCTAACTTAACGATCTAATGGCTCATGGCTCACCTTCCTCTTGGCAGTCCTGGTCACGGAGGTCGTGACCACCACAAAGCTCCACAGCACATAGAGCCTGGAGGGACAAAGAATAGAGGGTAAAAAAGTGGGAGATATACAGGATTTAAAATATCAGCAGGTTGAATGAGGTCTTTTGTAAAGCACGCAGTTAATCCATGACCTGCTATATAATGTTCAGACTTAAAGACTTTCATTAGTCCCTGTTGAGGGATTGTCAGCTTTCTTAAACTTTTCCTTCAGTGTACATTTGTTTTAAAAGGTGTTACAAGTGTTACCCAAACACCTTATTAAAGTGTACTTTACCAACCAATTATGCCCCTTTCTCCCCCACTCTGGGTGGCCTGTGGGCTCAAATGGGTGTGAACAAAAGTTTCTTTTTCCCCCTTCAAGGATCACAGGCAAGCATCTCAATCAATCTGGGAAAGCCTGGGAGGTGCTAACAAACTAATGGGTTTTAACAGCAAGCATGTTTTCCCTCTGCATGCCTCTCCCTGCGTGTGTACACACCCTGAGGATGTGGTTTTTAGAGACACACACACAGCTGCCACGCTCTCGGGCTCAATAAATTGCAACATCCGAAATCATCTTGTAATTTCAGCTACTTTTAATTCGAAGGTGTGACGTTCAAAGACGTGCTGTATGGCTGGGGTGGCTTTGGAGTTGTTGAATTGGGCATGAAGCAACAACTGGGGATTATGTTGAGTCGCTGACTGGGCTGGGCAAAAGCTGTTCACCTGAAAAAGTAGTTTAAATCCTCACATGAGTCGTAGAAGTCTCACTATTCATTGAGAAAGGAAAAAGGAAAAAAAGACAGATAATACACTTGTTTCAAAGTCTGTCTATAATTATCATAGAAACCGAGACAAGTGTATTGAAACAAGAGGGATAAATTCTTTCCATCTGACAAGGAAAATAGCGAGAACACGATCCTAAACAACTTGCTAAGATGGACCTTTCAGCGCTCACCACCAGAACCAAACCATCCCCACAATCACCAGTCCGCAAGCCACATGTAGTCAGAGTAATTGGTCCCTTCTACCCAGTGTGGTGCACCGCCGCGGTCTCTGGAAGTTTCCCCACACCAGACTACACAATTACCCCCGAAAAACACAAAGATCCCGCACAACAGAGCCGCTCAGGCCGAAGTAAAGACCCCCTACGCGGGTCCACGTTTCCCTCGCCGCTACAGTGGCACATTGTAGAATAACCTCAGAGCAGCGGGGACAGGGGAACAGAGGTAGAAAGAGAATTATATCAGTGGAGAAAACTCCCAAAAATCTGCCCCGAGGAGACAGAGGGAACTCCGAGCTAAAAAAAAAAACAAAACAGTCGCCTTTGGGTGAATTCCTTTCAGATTACCTGGACAGCGCCCAGTGCGCAACAAGAGGGCATCGTGCGTAAAACCGCAAACTTTACCACAAAACAAAAACAACTTTCTGAAACAACTCTGCGCACAAAGTTGGACTCAGTCTCCCATGTGGTGTTTTCTACGGACAGACCGAGAGAAGCAGCAGGGTGCAGCAGACGTGAAGAAGTTTTACCTGAACAGCAAACCGAGCTGCATGCTCCAAGAGTCTCCCGCACGGTCCCGACTCCGCTCACAGATAATAATTATCAGTCCAGTTTAGTTGTCTAATCCGATCTGCGGAGCCCTGAAAGAAACGTGATAAAGTCCTGCGAGGACTTCAGCTCTCTTCTCTCTCTCTCTTCTCTCTCTCTCTCTGTCCCCTTCCTCCTGTCACAGTCACTCCCCGTGATTTCTGGAGAGTGGGAAGAGTTTCGTTTTTTTCTCTTTCAGTGCCGTTCACTCGACAACTTCTTTGGGTTCTTAATATAAACTAGTGTGACGCCTGACAGCGCCAGGGGGGGCACGGGAGAAAGAGAGACAGAGAAGGGGGGGGACAAAAAATGGACAGATTACACAACTTTCTCACACACTCTCCCTCTCTTTCACACATGAAAAACAACCTCCCCACCCCACCCCCACCCAGCCTAAAACGCGCTCATAACACACACTCACTATGGGCCCTGACTGAGCTATAATAACTCTCAGAGCCGCTTTCTTAGTTGCTCAATCTAACATAAGAATGCCCCATTGTGCTTGGTCACACTGATCAGTAGTAATGATCTAAACACTGTCAGGAACAACCCTGAGCTGGCAGCATCTGCAGCAGCAGCACTTTAAAGGGGGAAGTACAAAGAATTATGAGCTTACTGTTGTGCCAACACAAACACTAATTGTTGTCTGACAAAGTTAGAGAAACAAATTCCAAGTGGGAGATATATGTGTGTTTTTATTTTGCGTGGATGAAATATGGCTGTTGACTTACTGGAGCAAAAAAAAAAGAAAAAAGACTTTTTCTCATAACTGTTTAATCACATTTAAAGACTGTAACCAGACATGCTTCACCAATTTGGAGCTCAGATAAATAGACCCAAGAAACACGGCTCCCCTGAGCACAGATCTCACTCTGTGTGTGTGCATGTGTGTGTGTGTTTGAGAGAGAGAGAGAGCAGGAGCTTTGGTTGGAAGCAGATGTGAAAACTGTATGTTTGGTTGCAGTCCACCAACCTTTCCAGTCGGTACCAGGAGGCGTCTCTAAAGGAGGGGTTACTGCTTATCTCCCCCCCCCCCACCGGATTATTCAATGAGCTCAGGCCAGAGGTCCATGCACAATTAGGGGCACAGCCAAGAGTTATGAATGAAAAAACAAATACATAAACAAGTTGGTCTTTATGCCACTAAAATGACCAATAAAACAACAAAAAAAACATGAATATGAGATATATTATTTATCTTGAAATTACACAATTGCGAAAATTCACTGATCCATAGCACATTGTTGTTGTTGTTTTTCTTTTCCACAAAAATGAAAACAGTTCAAACATTAAAGCTGTTGAGAAAATGCTCAGCAAGCTTAGCCAGAGGGTAGCTGCTGCAGGGGCTCTCGGTGAAGTGACATCTGACTCCAAGTCGTGGCTGGAAGTAAATGAAGAAGCAAAGGAACAAGGTGAATACAGGTGTGTCTCTCTATGTGTGTTGGGATACTTAACAGAGCATTATAATTATGAATAACAATGTTAAAAAGATTTTTCTGGTCATTTTCCATTTATTATAAGAGAACTCGCCTTTAGTGAAGATGCATTATGACAGTTACATTTCAATTTCTTTGGTCTCTATAATCAAAGATTTAGGGTCACCTGATCCAGCCCTAACTACATTATCTAAAATAGGAAAGCATAATCTTAAAAGTAGAGAGGGCGTCTGTCTCGCAGGCCTGAAAGCTGAAGGCTCTGCCTCCCATTCTACTCATATGGATATATGTATATATGGATATATGGATATATGGAACCACAAGTAAACCAGCAAACTGCTCTATTGGGGAGATACGGTAGTTTTAGGTCTTTAAAATAAGCTGAGGCCTACATTTGTTCCCAGGGTAAGTAAGATGACACCTGAACTATGATCGCTTCCTAACTCCTTCAATCAATAACTATTGGCAAATACTTGAAATAATGATCTTGATCACTTTTTTCAATATTACTATATTAAGCTTAGCAGTAAATAAGGTAATTAAAATGACGCCATTATATATTGCACATAGCAAGTACTTTTACTTTAGGTACTTTAATATATTTTGAAAGTAATACTTCTGTACTTTAACAGAGGATATGAATGCAGGATTTTTGCTGTAACAGAGTATTTTGACAGTCAGCTGTGTGGTGGAGGTGGACTGGGTGGGTGGTCCACCAGCTGTTAGGTTGGTGGTTTGTTTCTCCTGCAATTCCTGCAAGTCTAACTATCCTTGGGCGAGATCCTGAACATCAGATTGCTCCAGATGCCTCCATTAGTGTGTGTGTGATTGTGTGTTAGCTTAAAAAACACTATATGTGTAGAATAAGTGTGCACTGCTGTGTATGTGAATGACTGGGTAAATGGAGTTTGCTGCGTAAAGTCCAGTCTATTTTTCGTCAAAGATTTCAGTAGTTGTACCACCAATTCAACTTCATTACTGTAACCTCTACTTCACAATAACAAGAGTCTAAGGTACTTAAATTCTAAGTAAAGATGATCAAACAATAGTGAAACAATCACGTCATCCACACTGAGGGAGGACTTGGCAAAAGTGGGGGGTAAGAATTCCCTTCAAAGAACACAACCAGGGTCAGGGAGGGGCAGGAATCTGCCTCAACCAGCTGGGGATGAAGGGCACAGAGAGACGTTAGCATTATTCATTAAACATGCTAATAAACAAAAAGTAAAAAGCAACTTTCAGATTCACGTCCAGGGCCACTTTTAATGTTTTATGGCGCAGTGCACTGCAAAAGAGCCTGAAAATCATACCCGATGTTTACTTCTCCAACTTGCAAAGGTGTATTTACTTCTGATTGGACTTTCTGATTTCCCACAAGGAAAAATGTGTTTAAATGTGTCACCATATTTAAAAAACAAAACAAAACATCCTGGTTGGTTTGGTTTTCTAAAACAGAACACACCAAGCAGCCAAGCAGCTCACAGGGTGACAGTGGGAGTAAAGAGTGTCATTTAGATCACATGCAGAGGGTGTATATATACAAACACAGCTATTACTTCTTTAGTTGCATGGAAAAGAACTGGTAGTCATCTGCTGTCTATTAACATTGACAAATTTAATAACAGTAGGGAGAGACATTGTTTTTCCTCATGTGCTGCACAAAAAGAAATAAGAAAGAATGAGTGTCACAAACAAGAAAATGGGCTTTCATTCTGTTTATTCTTTCATCGCTTATTCTCTTAAATAAGATTTAATGTATGAACAATATCTAAGGCACGAAAGCATTAAAATTATGAGTTTGTTTTGTGTTCTTTATTTTTGGGCTGTGCATTCTTTCTTTTTTTTAAAGATATGTGCTCGATCCGTGGATCTGGTTTACGTTATTAGCTGGTGTCATGCCCCTTGAGGGCTGGGCATAGCTGCATGACACATTAATCAAAAACATAATCTCCTCACCACTGAAAATAGTGAGGCGGGGAAAGTTCAGAGCATGTGAAGAGTAAAGATGAGAGGAGGATCAGCTCGGAGAAAAAGCAGAGCATGAGAGGACAGTGGGAGGAAAGAGGAATGATGGAGATTCGTTTTCTAGTGTGTCTCCTGGAGATCAGAGCCCAGAGAGCCAACATCAAGCCCCCTGCTACTTGTAAGACATTATCTCACTCAAGGTCCCTTCTGATCCAGCTCTTGAACCTCCTCATTAACATTTCCCACCCTGCTACCCTGAGGCAAAGAGCCCACACGGTGTAAACGAGAGCGGGAAAGGAGGGCGTGCATGTGAGTTATAGTTGGACACGCTGCTTTTCTTGGCAACAATGTGGACATGGCAATGGTGATGGAGATTAGCGACTTCAAAGCCCGCTAAGAGCAGATGACCGAAGACTAAACAACATTACAGACAGGGCTTAAGATCTGATCTGTCAAAATAAAAAACAAGTTCATGTAAAATCAAGAAATGCGCGGGTGCAGTGGGTGAATACAGGGACACACACACTCTATACGTACATCGTGTGTGTGTGTTTTTTGTGTGTTATTAGTGTAAAGGATATCTCTGTACTTCTAAGCACCATGTCTATCAGTAACTACAATTAGCCAGAGGTCATTGCCATGGCTACCACTGGCCCGTGACCACTTATAGCCCTCTTTGCCCCCCCTTCCGTTGCCCCCTATCTATGTCTTTCTTCTCCTTCCTTCCCTATCTATCTTTCTCTGGATCCTTGAGAAGCAATAACTTACATGCCGGCCTGTCGACACGCACCACCAACCGCAGGACCCTGATTAGCAAAATGTCTCTCTCAACTAGTCACCACAGCACAGAGATAATGTGTGTTTGTGTGTGTGTGTGTTTGTGTGTGTGCATGTGTCCGGGGAGGTCTATATGTAGCAGCAGATCTGTTATTTGTCTCGGCTGGCTGATCTGAGTAATAGCACTGCAGATCAGAGTAGCGGGGCCCTGTGGGAGTGATAAATCACTTGAAAAACTTCTAGTATGTACACACACCCTGAGTCCAAAAAACACACACGCCTCAGCCTCGGGCACAGGAACAGTAGGCCCGCGACCATTTCGCTGTTACGGTTAATGAGGGCTCCGGGCTTCTTCAGGTCAGCAGACGGGTTGGGCCTCGGGGCTGGACCGCTGTGTGCTAAAGGTGGCAGCAGGGCGGAGAGATGATAGAGACGGAAGCGGGGGAAGGATCAGTCCTGCAACACTCTTCCAGTAATGATAACAAAGAGCTCATTTCACATTCAGCCACTGACCTACAGAAGAGTCAGCGCTGAAACACGCTTCAACAAAGATGTACAGTGGGGCAAAAAAGTATTTAGTCAGCCACCGATTGTGCAAGTTCCCCCACTTAAAATGATGACAGAGGTCAGTAATTTGCACCAGAGGTACACTTCAACTGTGAGAGACAGAATGTGAAAAAAAAATCCATGAATTCACATGGTAGGATTTGTAAAGAATTTATTGGTAAATCAGGGTGGAAAATAAGTATTTGGTCACCTCAAACAAGGAAAATCTCTGGCTCTCACAGACCTGTAACGTCTTCTGTAAGAAGCTTTTCTGTCCCCCACTCGTTACCTGTATGAATGGCACCTGTTTGAACTCATCATCTGTATAAAAGACACCTGTCCACAGCCTCAAACAGTCAGACTCCAAACTTCGCCATGGCCAAGACCAAAGAGCTTTCGAAGGACACCAGGAAAAGTATTGTAGACCTGCACCAGACTGGGAAGAGTGAATCTACAATAGGCAAGCAGCTTGGTGTGAAAAAATCAACTGTGGGAGCAATCATCAGAAAATGGAAGACATACAAGACCACTGATAATCTCCCACGATCTGGGGCTCCACGCAAGATCTCATCCCGTGGGGTCAAAATGATCATGAGAACGGTGAGCAAAGATCCCAGAACCACACAGGGGGACCTGGTGAATGACCTGCAGAGAGCTGGGACCAAAGTAACAAAGGTCACCATCAGTAACACACTACAACGGCAGGGAATCAAATCCCGCAGTGCCAGACGTGTTCTGCTGCTGAAGCCAGTGCATGTCCAGGCCCGTCTGAAGTTTGCCAGAGAGCACATGGATGATACAGCAGAGGATTGGGAGAATGTCATGTGGTCAGATGAAACCAAAGTAGAACTTTTTGGTATAAACTCAACTCGTCATGTTTGGAGGAAGAAGAATACTGAGTTGCATCCCAAGAACACCATACCTACTGTGAAGCATGGGGGTGGAAACATCATGCTATGGGGCTGTTTTTCTGCCAAGGGGACAGGACGACTGATCCGTGTTAAGGACAGAATGAATGGGGCCATGTATCGTGAGATTTTGAGCCAAAACCTCCTTCCATCAGTGAGAACTTTGAAGATGAAACGAGGCTGGGTCTTCCAACATGACAATGATCCAAAACACACCGCCCGGGCAACAAAGGAGTGGCTCCGTAAGAAGCATTTGAAAGTCCTGGAGTGGCCTAGCCAGTCTCCAGACCTCAACCCCATAGAAAATCTGTGGCGGGAGTTGAAAGTCCGTGTTGCTCGGCGACAGCCCCAAAACATCACTGCTCTCGAGAAGATCTGCATGGAGGAATGGGCCAAAATACCAGCTACTGTGTGTGCAAACCTGGTAAAGACCTATAGTAAACGTTTGACCTCTGTTATTGCCAACAAAGGTTGTGTTACAAAGTATTGAGTTGTATTTTTGTTATTGACCAAATACTTATTTTCCACCCTGATTTACAAATAAATTCTTTACAAATCCTACCATGTGGATTCATGGATTTTTTTTCACATTCTGTCTCTCACAGTTGAAGTGTACCTCTGGTGCAAATTACTGACCTCTGTCATCATTTTAGGTGGGGGAACTTGCACAATCGGTGGCTGACTAAATACTTTTTTGCCCCACTGTATGTAGGCACCTCTGCGTGGGGAGGAGGGAGAAGTTTCATCTGTTGGTTCATCCAAGCTGAAATAAATCAGCAGTTATCGGATGTACTGGCATGAAATTATAAAACTTTCATGGTGCACAGAGGATGAATCCTGCACTGAGCCGAGCCTCTTTGCTCCAACACAGCGCTGCTCAAACTTTTTCTACTTGTTCCACTTAAAGGCTGAAAAAGGTCATCAACAGTGAAAAAACTTTATTGAAACAAAAATCAGCATGCTGTTTGTTTTCCCCACATAAGTCATAAATATTCTGTTGGTTTCCCTCTGCATGCCCCACCTCCAGACGCTCTGTGCCTCCTCAAAGGTGACCTCCTCACAGTTTTCACACATGACCTTTGGATAATATCCAAAGTTATGCATGCAGCATGCAGCAGTGTTTTCACTACCAGGTTGACCAGATGACCCTCTTTATGTGGGACTGCACTTCATTGATGAACTGTCACAAGCTTTTCTGCTTTTTCTTCAATATGATGGAAACTACCACAAAAAATGAAGCAGCGCTATATTCTGAGAAATATTGTTTTTATCTTTTTTTCACGGGAGTTATTTTTGAATTCCACACCAGGACATTTCTGTTAAAGTATGTCTGTGTCATTATGTGTCAAAGTGCTAAAATTGTCAGATATGGCTCAAAAAAGATATGCCAATCTGCAGCACACAGAAACCCAAAAAACTGCTACCAGACAGAGAAGCAGCTGAAATAACAGTGAAATAAAATCCAGACATTCAGGCTACCTCTCAGTAGTTGTCCCACACAAACACATGTAGTTTGTTGGGATCTGGTCACTCTTCTGACTGCTCCATTTAAGGATGTTGCCTAAGCAGAGCTGGCAGCAGGCAGGTAAACCCACTCACTCACTGTGAACTCACAGGACACGTACCACATGTGCACAGCTGGACATCACATGGACTTATAGAGAGTTGAGAGGAAAATGAAAATGTAATAATCATTGGGACTGTGTCAGATTTGAGTAAAACAATTCTCAGATGGACACATGCGTTGGTATGGAAGGTTGCTTCTATCACTGAAATAAAAAAATCCACTTCCTGATTGGTGAAGCAAAGTCAAAATTTTGAGTTATCTCAAAATTTTGAGGAATTTTCTCTAAAGCTTGAGTTGAAATTTTGACACAACAACTCAGAATTTTGAGTTATGGACAGAAAAAGTTACATTTTTCTGTTTTGTTTTTTTCAGCGGAGGAAACACACATTGGCACAAATTTTGGTGGATGCATCAGGGTTGCCGAAAGATAATGTCTGCCGCTCCAATATTTTTACACAAGTTTTGCCAGAACAGATTTCTCTAGGCGTCACATAAATGAAGATTATGATGAAGATCATCATGCTTGTGTAATGTGTAATGTAGTATTTGGACTTTGTGAACTTAGCCCAATATATCCTCCTGAGAAGCAGCCTATTCATTTATGTCCTCTGTAACGGACATTTGTTTTTGATCTGTCTTTTGACTTATTTGAGCTACTAAGTCCAAATACTAAATAGAAGACGTCCTGGGCTTTCTACTGATATCTCGTGTGTTTGGGTGGCCTCTTTTAGCACCAAGGATGGAGGAAATCACAAAAAAGGAAAAACAGGAAAAACAACAATGTTTTGAACTGACAGTTAAACAGAACGTTGAGGTTTTGGGTAACCTGTAAGCTCTTTCTCTGCTCTGGTTTGCAAACATGTCTACACGTAACTTTGCAGAAGTATTGCCTCAGCCTTAGTCTTCTATAGTTCACACTGGAGTGAGTGTGCACATCAATAGTTTAACATGATCTGCACATATAAAAAAAAATGGGGTTGCATCAGCAGCAAACATAAAAGCAAACAAAGAGCGAAAGCTATGAAAGTTTAATTTGAAAAAGGCTTTTCGTTTCTTGATCTCTCCGCTGCAGTCGGCTGGAGCACATATGAGCATCACATGAAAGCGTGTTGGCACGTACCGTCGCGAATACCTTCACATGATGCCCATGCATGTTTGCACACTCTCAGATGAGGCAGCACGTTCTAGGCTCAAGGCAAAAGCATGCAGTTGAACAGTTGAACATACAGCACAGGCAGGTGTTGAAACCCAAAGTAGCTTTAAAGTGAGACAGAGAGAGCTTCACGGGCAGCTGAGAAGGGGAGGAGGCCTGACCTAACAGTACCGACAGCCTGAGAAGCCTGGAGAGAGAAGAGAGAGGGAGAGGGAGAGAGAAAATGACAGACAGGGACACAAAGGGGGCGAAAAGAAAAGCAGCAGCAGAAAAGACATGAAAGGGAATGTCAGAGAAAGAGGTAATGGCAGATTAGATGGGAACTGAGCAAGTGTAAAGGATACTGAAAGAAAAAGAAAGCAGGAAGGGGGAGTGATTTGTCTGGCTCAGATGGAGTCAATATTTGCTCCATTCCACCAATCCTGTGCCAGAGTCTGGATCAAAGCGGGACTGGTGCTCTGAAAAGGGCGCAAAGAGCCAGAGGAGAAAAATCGACTGACATCTTTACAGTCTACTTTGGAGAGCCACGAGAGATACTATTTCACTAAAAGTATTTCAGCTTGAAATTGACTTCTGAGAAACTGCAAGCACAGCTCCTCAGTACACCTCAAAGAGGAAGACTTTATTGCCAAGGCAGTGAAGAGGAGGCAGTGAGGTGGGGGTGTACGGTAGAGAGGGAAATAAGGCCGTCTATGGGAGGAGCGCTCTAATGACGATTTCCAGGGATCGCTGGCGAGACAAGCACACGAGAGGGAGAGGTCAGCTCAGTCGGGGCCTAATTGGCTGACGAAACTGCTGAAATAACCTTGTTCCAATTATTCAAACAAAGAGCAATTGTTGCTCATTCAGAGAAGCCACTGGGCCACCTACAGTATATACGCATAATCACAACAAACAGCACGATTCATGGTATGTGTCAGGAGGCACGTATGGTACAGCTCGGGCATGTTGGGGTCAGAAGACACAGAGAGAATAAGTAGTATAAGGGTAATAAGCTCTTCTATGTGTTTACGGTCGATTGGTTAAAGAATGTATCACAGCCTGTGCGTCAATTAACTGCTGCTGCTGCTGATGAATTCCTGTATTGTTCTTTTATGGAGATCTGGAGCACTGATGAGAGACCCTGCTCACATCAGATGAGAATAATGTTCGGTCGCTGCTGTACATTTAAAGGACAAAAGTTAACTCACTTTGCTGGTCTGTAAGGACGAGCTGCTGCACTCACGCTTTGAATTCACTCAGCTGGGACACTTCTGGAAACTTAAAACCGACTATTTTGGAATCGCTGCTGTTTGAGAACTTGATAGGCTCTGTTCGCTGCCCGGGTTCTGGTCTTATCAATCATTCCCTGTCCTTACATGATTTGTCACGCCTGATCACATGACTCTTTTCCAAAAGAAAACATGCCTCAGACTTGGCAGTGGTTAATTCAAAAGGTTTCACTGACGTTGTCTGTGCCAGCGATTCCCAGACAAGAGCACTTTACATGAAAAGATTCGCTTAACTGATTTAAAAAAAACAAACTAGGAATTACAGTTTCTTCAGATTCAGAAAACTAGAAAAAGAGAAGTATAACAAGTTGTTTCAGAGGAGATAAAGATGTTCCATCCATCCATCCATCTTCTTCTTCTGCTTATCCAGTCTGGGGTCACGGGGAGCCTGGTGACTATCCCAGCTACATAGGCCGAGAGGTGAGGTACACACTGGACAGGTCACCACTCTGTCAAAGGCTAACACAGAGACAGACAACCATTCATGCTCACAATCACACCTCCACTCAGTTTACTCACCTATAAACCTAACCCCATGAATGTCATTGAGAGGAAGCTGGACTACCTGGGAAGGCTCAAGGATGTTGATTGTCAGGAATCAAACATTTTTCACAAACAAAAGTATGAAAATAATGAGCTACACAAAGCTCCAGAAAACTAGATTAAACTCAAGGAAATAACCTCACAGAGGCACATGAAAAAAAGGAAAAGCGGGGCATGTACAATCTGGGGAGGTTAGCAAACAGCCCTGTGCACACAGTAAACTGACAGGACTTTATACTAACACACAAACACAAACAGGACTGACTCAGGAGGAGAAACAGGAGGGATGAAGGCAAAGGTGAAAGCAATTAAACACAACGGAGTCTGATAAGTGTAGGGGAGAAAATCCCTTTGGAGGAAGGAAAATGCAGGAAGTGAAACTATAATGAGAAGAGAACCAACCTTCAAAGTAAAACAGGAAGTGACAAAGTGACACTGAGATCATAGGTTTACACTTACTTCCAGACTCACAACAAAACCAGCAAATTTAACAGACCAAAACAGCTCAAATACAACACAACAACCTCATATCAGCCATTTAGATCAGCGGTGTCAAAAATAAGGTCCAGGGTCTAGATTACGCTTAACAGTTTTGGAAAATGTGGAGGAGGGCACAGATTTTAAACTTTTAACTGGATTTCCATAGGTTTTATGGTTCTTTTGAGGATTTTTGGATGCATCTTGGACACATCATCAGTGATGTCATCAGGTCTGGGGTCATTGGGTGTTTTAACATCAGACACCCTCGGCCAGGCGACCCAGTCAGGGGGACCTTGATGTCTTTTCTGCTGCATGTGTGGTGTTCTTGATGGCTCTAAGGTTTTGGAAATTTCTATCTGTCTCTATCAGTGCCACGTAGAGAGGCTGGCCTGCAAAGCATCTGGATAACACTGGGTCTTCCCTGGTTCAGCAATCAGCCATAAGCCCCCCATACCTCGCCTTCTTGCTCTTAAAAGCCTCCTCCAGACGGTCTTCCTGGGGGGACAGTCAATTCCAGAAGGACCACTTGTCCTGTAATTTCTGACACCAGGACCATGTCGGACCTGAGTGAGGTCTCTGTGATGATGTCTGGGAATTTGAGCTGCTTCCCAAGGTCAACCTTCAGCTGCCAATTCCATGCTGTTGCCAGGAGCCGACCTATATGCTGCTGAGGCTTTTGCCCAGCCCTGACAAAGATGATGGTTTGTAGGATGTCTTGTAGGTTGTTGCTGCCTGCTGTGAGCTATCCCCGTGCTGATGACATCTGCTGTCACTCTCAGCACCTGGTCATGGAGCCAGTGACAGCAGCCTTCTCCCAGTGCTATAGGGGTGCAGTGGGTGCAGATCGGATTGATGGGAAGAAAGTCGTAGACTGACTGAATCAGGAAACTTATCTGGTGGGGATCAAATCATATCCAGGTCCAACATCTATTTCCATGGTATCCATGCTCCTTGTCGCCGTATCCCTAATGACCTGCAATAGTGGCCTTCTTCAACCCCTACACGAACCTCTTCTTGGAGAAGCTGGCATCCTTCTTGCCCTTGGGCCTTGCTATAAAGAGGCCAAGGAAAGTTTCTAAACCCTGCTCACCCTGATGCCACTTTTACCACCGACTCGCTGTGCTCCAGCCAGAATTAGGCCTCACATGCCTTCCACTTCCTCCATGTTCTGACCTCAATGCCTGCTGCAGAGACTTTATTGTAGCTGGAGTTGCTGGAGTCCCTGTACAAAATCACTTACTTGGCCCGGGTGACCATGAATTCTGATTACTGAAAGAGGGAGTTGCCGCTTGTTCTTGCTGCTATAAAGTCCAATACTGCTGAGACTTCAGGGTAGTTACAACCACCAGCGCAGGTAGTGGCTAATCCTTCTGAGTGGAGCCTCATAGACCTGCTGTGGTCAGACAAGTTGAGGCAAGATGCCATGCAGGTAAATTTTAAACTTTAAACTTTCCTGGCAGCCCTGATTTATCCTGCTAAGGGCCAGTTGCCCAGCTCACTGTTGGTCACTTGGAAAGCTGCAGTGTCCTTCAGGGTGCTATCAAACATCCTGCCAAGGTTCTTGACAGGCTTCTCTGTGACTGATGGAATCGGGATGCCTCCCACACTAAAGCAGAACTTGTCAGTCACCTTCCCCTTCCTCATTACTAATGCTCTAGGCTTGGCAGGCTTGAAATCCATCTGTGACCAGTTGATGAGTTCTTCGAGTCCTTGGAGCATCCACCTACCCCCGGTGACCTGGTGAGGTCATCCATAAATGCTCTTATAGGGGGCTTTACAACTTTTTTCTACAGATAAATGCCTCCCTCATGGCTATTCATACTACACATAAGGCTCAATTAAGAGCACATGTGACTGAAACATTCAGGTTCTCCCTTTAAATACTGCTTGAATGCAAACTTTATTAAAATGACCTAAATACTGACTGTTCCGCTGTAAGAAATTACTATTTAAAGTGTATATTTTGTTAAATCTAATTGAATTAACCCATTACAAACAGCCTTGTGTCAGTTAAGGGACCCTGACATTTGTAGGAAGCACACCCTGTGTAAGTGGAGTTCAAAAATACATCAACATAGATTTAGAGTCTACAGTGATGCTCTGTGAGGCAGTGTTTCAAGCTCACTGCTAAAGTCAAACATGCCTATATGCCAAAAATCTGGGTGCAGTTTGCAGGAGTGGATGGAGTTATCCCCCCTTCACCCTACCCTCCAACTGGTTTTGATATCTGTGCCTCTGCTAAATTATTTTTATCCCTGATAAAACTGCTCTTACACTGCTGCTAGCGTGTTACTGACCATTTCTGTTTGGCACATCAACATATATATGTGCAAATCTACATGTAAAGACAAGATTCAAAGGTCTGAAACAGGTTCTTGGTCAAGACAGTTAAAAAAGGTACTGACTTATGACTTCTGTTTTCAAAACTTGAGTTTGATGTTTTGGTCAATATAAGTATCTTTAAATAAAACCAAGCTATAGAAACTAAACGTGTTGTATACCAGGCTGTAAACACTGTTATTTCTGCTGTAGATTTGTGCATTTTAATATCAGACTGACTCGCTTTTGGAGCCAACCTCAACTCGTAGTGAAGTGGCGGCAGTTATCAAGTGCATTCACTTGACATCCTGGGAGGCCACTGGACTATTATATGTGTGCGTTAACAAGCAGTTGAACAGGTGAACCTAATGAAGTGTATTTTGTACTGCCATCTATATTGATTTATATCATGTCTTCTATGCATTTAATGCTTTTCACATTATTTTAATTTTGCATAGAATTTCAAATAAGACCAACTTAACCTAATGCTGCAAAGAAATGCACCAGTGCCCCAGCCAAACTGTGATGCCGGGGGCCCCAGAGCTCTACACAACAGAGACGCAACACTGGTTAATAATGCTGGGCTGTGAAGGAGGCCCCCAACATCTGAGCTGATACTGTGTCTGAATAATGGACGTTCCCACTGAAATTTGCATTTAACTGAATTACCACACACCAAAATGATACAAGGTGAATGTGGGGCCCTGGAGGAGCTGAGAGCCTTGTTTGAATTATAGTCCAACCTCAGCAGAAACTCTAATATTATCTGAGGCCTGAGCACGACGGGAAACCATCTAGTCATTAGACGCTGTGTAGGATTAAAGAAGATATGTCAGAGGATTTTCTTTTTCCTGCACATACATTTTGCCAACTGTGCAACTAGTCAGTTTCACAATTCAGTTTTTTCACAGTGTGTGCAAAGAGCATGTTTTTTTTGTGGACTTTGGGGGGTCTGGTTGTTGTTCTGTTATTCTTTAGAAGGTGCCTGAAATACTTTTTTTCAGTTGACTAAAAAGAAAAAGACACACAAAGAGGAGGTTAAGCTCGTTTGATATGACCACACACACACACACACACACACACACACACACACACACACACACACACACACACACACACACACACACACACACACACACACACACACACAAACCCTCTCCAATAAACTTACGCAAGTGTGAAATGATTAAAACAAATAATCATGACACACTCAGAAACAGTTATGAAATAGCTGAATAAACCTTTGCATCATTTAAACATGCCCGAAACCACATCTATGCCAAAGACTTGGCAGCGCACCCTCCCCTCCCTTAGACCCGTATGAACCGACTGGTCCGTCTCGCTTTCCCTCGGGAGGTTTGAATTACCTCCTGAAAACAACCTGGGGTCAAAGTCCGAGGTCAGCCTCTCCTCAGCTTACTCCTCCAAGGCTGCACCGGTCTCTGCACAGTGTACTGAGATGTTTATTCAGTGTGCACTGAAGACGACCGGTATATAACAAATGAACTCTGGTGGACTGGATTTCTGAATGAATACACTTTGCACTGCACCTTCAGTTTACAGTGCAGGGCTCCGAATCGATTCTAAGACAAATGTTATCTTAAATAACGTCTGGATTGCAAATAATATAATATTTATTCTGTAACTGGTGATAAATGGCCTGGGATTATCACTTTCATTTCCTCCACATCCTAAACGCTTTATTTTGTCACATAAGCAAAAGTAAATCAACTGGATTGTCAGTTTTAAATGGTTATCATGCATCGTGGAAGTCTCTCGGTGCAGATTCTCGGCACACCCTGAGCTTTTCTGTCAGCTTTTCTTTTTTACTGCCTCTTGATTTCTAAAGTCTGCTTTGGTTCAACAACAAAAAGACAACACAAGCACCAGTAATGGGATATTAGAGCATGGGCGTCTTCTGCATGAGTTGGCCCAAAGTCATGCAAGAAAACTCAAAACTGGTGCTTGCTTCAAGAGCCTTTCTACTTCAGCTTTCCTAATAAAACTTTTTCTACAGTGACTTGTTGAGAGGGGAGAATGTCAGCTGTAAATATTTGCACGTTCCCAGGAGGGTTAATTTATTCTCCTTGCTTACTAAACGGTCCTGAGAGTCAACATGACCTCTGACCTTCCCTTGAACCCTAAAACTCCTCCCTCTTGAGAGCGAGTCGACAGGTTGGCTAGAACAATAAACCAAAATGCCTCTTCCACACAGATTCTCTTGGCTGAAGAAAGAGCTTCTTTCTCTGGCCTCTGTCTGCTCTCTCTAGGTATCCCACTCCAATGAGAAGCAGGATAGGAAATCAGGTCAGCAGTGTGCTGAGCATAGCAGGAATACTTTGGAGCAGTCCGAGGCCAGCCCGAGACTGTACGCCACTGTGTCGAGCTGCGAGCTATCTGTTTGTCTTTGCGAGTGTGACTTCCGCAGCTTGGCACAATTTGTCGGCTGGGTGCGAGTGTGTACATGCTGGAGCATCCATTACTTTGAAATTAGTCTAAAGCCAAGTGCAAGGGCACGTTTGAATCAAAGGCGAGAACGGCACACTGGCGGATTAGAGTGGAGCCCGGCTGACGGGTGGAGAGAGCAGCCAGCTCAAATAAGGATACCCAAAAACTCTTTGAGTATAAACTAAGAGATGGCTCTTAGCTGAACAGAGTTACTGGACCCAGAAGAATTACTGGAAATGGAGATGGAGAGAAGAGAGAGCAGCCTGGGTGGGCTGAGGTTTTGGGGGTATCCAGTCAGAAGCAGAAAGCTTTCTGACAGTTTTATTCCGCTGTCCTATTAAGAAGTAACTTTTCTTTTTTATTTGATTGTTACTCGGCAGCGCACACAAGAAAACGAATCCCCTCCCCACCCGAGTGCATGATTTGCTTGCACTGATGCTGCAGTGCCGTCATATGTTTGCTTGAAACTTTTACCCCGATCGGCACACCTGTTGAACAGAGTATAGTACTAATGATCTAGGGATATTCCCTCAGGTGGTAATTTACAAGCCCCTATCCAAACATTAACATGACTCAAAGGCATGGGAGCATGCACGTGCACAGACGACGTGCAGTACTGAAGTGTGGAAATTGGAGGGAGTGGGAGTTTACTGCAGGTTAAAGACTCTAAATTGGGAATGTGTGTTAGAAGAAGTGGTTGGTCGAGGGTCTCGACCGCTGGGCTCCTGTCACCCATTGGCTGTGAGCCTCACAGACCTCCTGTCATTGTTTTCAGTGGCTTCACTTTCTAAGAATGCTCTGGCAGTTCTCATATTTGTCTCCCTTTGCTTGCACACACTCTTTCTTTCTTAACACTATCTAAAACACACACTAACATGAAATGCATGAACACAGGCTGCTCGCACACACACACACACACACACACACACACACACACACACACACACACACACACACACACACACACACACACACACACACACACACACGCACACACACACACACACACACACAGGTTATTTATAACAGGGTGGAAGGGAAAGGCAGCGCGGCCTTGCAGGGCCTATTTTGGGAGATTGAGCCCTTCAATCACTCAGGCTGACAGCTTCTCAGTGATACCAGGAGAACAATACAGAGCAGCTTGTTTATCTTCCTCTAGCCGTCCTGTTAGACTCTGCCTCCATGCCTGGGTCATTGCCTCTCAGTCTGCCTGCCTCCCACCAGGAAAACGGGACTTCCAGGACAACGGCGATCTCCAAATCTGACATTTCACAACCACAAAGTGATTTTCCATTATTACCTCCCCCCAGCCCGGATGTTTACAGTAAGCAATGGCTTCAAACAAAAAACCAAAAAAAAAACCCCAAAACAAACATCTTAAAGTATTATTTAATAAAAGCTTAATGCAAAAACTAAACTAAATCTGCTTTTGGATCATATTGATCCAGCATTAGAGCTCCTGCAGATTAACTACCTTAGTGACCAAATTATGACCGTCGTCATTTCTCAGATGTGAGGATTGTCCTTGTCAAAAATGATTTCAAGTGAATCACTTTGAGATTTTTGTCCAAAGATGTCATCTTGGGTTCTGGGAAACTATGTGAAGCATATTTTTTAATGTCGTTAGAGACCGATTCAAACGTCACTAAATCTTGATCAGACTTTATATCGGTGAGAAGGAAGTCCACGTTATGTGACCTTACATCCAAACCCTGTTACTTATTTTAAGAAGATGGAGAAAAATGAAACAACTTTGAGTAGATGAATTAGATATGGACTGGCATTTAAACAGTGCTTTTCTAGTCTGAGTCAGAACATAAAGGTCTTTACATTACAGCGCTTTCTTCTGGGAATTTTAGGATCTTTATCTAGCTCGCATCCACAGATACGGCCAAATCAGAGTCACCCAGCCTAACATGCGTGTCTTTAGACTCTGGAACAGATGGACAGTTCTTTATGACTTTCCCATCGGGCTTATTCCAACATTAAAATGCTGAAGATATCCGTTCATGTCATTATGAATGAATTCTCTTCACTGTCCTTCCAAAGCAAAAAGCTTTTCCGCAGCAGCCTTACTTGTGGTAAGTCTCTCTAGCTAAAAATAATTTCCTGTGAACTCTGTTCGACTCCACCAGTTGAATGAAGGATTGCTTTGTGTGTGTGTGAGAGCAGAGATAGTAATGATGGAGGATGGGCACAGTGGGGACATGAGGAGTGCAACAGGAGGCTGATATAGTTATCTGGTAAAGATTAGAGCGGTGTTTACTGGAGTTAATGGCCTGTGTCATCACTACGCAACTACTGTGCAATGTTGGCGGGTGGCTGTGGCGTCTGGGTCGCATTTATTGCCCCATTTTGGACAAAGCCTCCAGCAAAGAGAGCCCAGCCTTACAATAGACCTATAATCAACATGATGAATACTGCAGGACATCTAGGATCGCAACTGTTTGAGTCACATTCGGACTATTCAGAGGTCTCATCAGTCTGACAAGTACAAAGATGTTCAGTTTTCTGTTATAAAAGGCAAAGAGACTTTTACAACTTCAGTTCAAAACCTGTGAATCAATAATCCAATAAAGCTGATTTTCTAATAAATGACTAACACAGTGTAGTGTCTCTGTGTAGCTGTCTGCTTTAAAAACAAACCCAAACGTCCTCTAATGTTAACTGTTATAATTAATCAACTATTCATTCCATGTTATCAGACCTTGTTTCAGCTGTATATCATGTCTGTGATATAATAACTGAGATTCAGGAGACAAACATGTTTGATAAATCCTGTAAAAGCACAGATTGAGTTTATGAGTCCATTTAGATCCGATTTAGGTAAAAATGGTATCTGCTGTATTGTAAGGCCGTCTGGTTCTCCGCTACAAGCAGCTACCATAATCATCTAAGAGGCTGATAAGTTGTTTAAACACAAGGACAAAGTACAGACTCCTTTTTTTATCTCTTTTATGACTCAATATTTTTTTAAACTATGTATAATACTGAGTTTGTTGGTTTTCTATTCTTAAACAAAAAAAGAACAAAACAAACCCCTAACATTTATCACATGTGTTATATCGATTATTCAGAGGACCAGGGACACATTGCTTCTGTTTAACCATTAGCTACACTTGCAGCATTGCTAATAAGATTGCCAGTCGATTCACCCAGCGGATGACTCTAAGTGACTTTGTTCCCTGACCTTCCTACAGGCACCAGCAGTAAATTATTTTTTAGCATCAATGTAAAATGCAGTCATGCAAAAAAAAAGTTTTCACAGGACTCTATGCAGCCCAGGGAAACTGCAAGAGTAAAGTGCACCCTTAGTGCAGAGGGTAAGTAGCAGCCAAGTGCTGCTAATCAACTGATCATCAGCGCGCATAAGCAGCTCTATAAAAGCTGATATTTTGGCAGGTTGAAGCATTCAGGTTTGTGGAAACACAATAAAACAATCCAGGAGCGGATGTCCCAACAAATTCCTCAAGGTCAGACCATGCAATGGTCAGAAGCCACTTTTGGCTGCTCCCTTCCTACAAAGGGTCACCACAGTGGATAACTCTGAATTTTACACTGGATACTCATCAATGGTGACCTTTTGCTTGCTAGACAAATGTTCAAACTATGGAGCCAGTGCAAGAAACCCAAAAACCTACGTGTCAGACTGTCAGTTAGCATGTTTAATGTTAGCGTTCACGACTGTACAATTAGATAAAGACTGAACAAACATGGCTTGTTTGCAAAGGTTTCCGGGAAAAGGTCTCGTCTCAGCACGACTTAGAGTTACAAAGCTACATCTGAAGAAAACATATCAGCAAAAACACATCATACCAGCTGTCAAGCACGGTGGTGGAGGGGTGATGATTTTGGGCTTGTTTTGCAGGTATGGTTGACCATGAACTCCTCCATATACCAAATTATTCTAGAGCCATACGTAAAGCCATCTGTCCAACAGCTAAAGCTAAAATCTGGGTCACGCAGCAGAACAGTGGCCCCAAGCACAACAGAATGCCTTAAAAATGAATAAAGTACTGCAATGACCCAGTCAAAGTTTATTGCTCCTAAAACTGGTTCCAAGAGTTGTTGGGGTGCACAGCCCTGTGAAAACTTTCCCTTTCACATGACTCCGTTTCTCCACTTACTAGTTGGGCAAAAAGTTTGCGGGACAATGAAAGACTTTAAATTTGGCTGTATGTAACGTAATAAATAGACACCATTGACATTTACTTTTTTATAATTCAACATTCCCAACTTCTCACAAGCATACAGTACCAGCCACAAGTTTTGCCAGTCACCTATTCTGACTCACTGCAAATGGAAGTTAAGCTTTCTTATTATTGTCTTATGTCTTTGTATTTCTCTTTAAGCCATTAGCTGTTATTTCAGCTGCTGCTCTGTCTGATAATCATTTTTGGGTCTCAGCGGGGATGCATCCACAGCTCAGCACAGCTCTCTTTCAGCCACAGGTTTCTTATGAGACATGTTTACTTTTTAAATTAACAACCGGCAGAGATGTGTGACAAGAAGTAGGTGCAGCTCCGTAGAGCTGTCAGTGCGGCTGTCATTTTCAAGGCTGTTAGCACAGCAAAGGATATTTCCTTCACCTCCATTGTATTAGAAAGTCCACAGATCTCAGATTTATATCTCAGCAATAAAAAAAAAAAAAGAAGCAAAAATAACTAACTGGCAAAAAATGTGTGTTTAATGGTGTTTCTATGCAGTCTAATGGGATAAATGTTCCCATTAGAATCATTCTCTGTTGGGGTCACAGCAGCTCAGGTGGTAGAGCGGGTGGTCTATCATTCAGGAGGTCGGTAAATTGAATCCCAGCTTCTCCAGCCTGTCATACTGAACCCTAAGGTGTCACCACCGGTGCATCCATCTGTGTGTGAATGTCCCTGCATGAGTGAGACTTGTGGTAAAAAGCGTCAGCTAATTTACTATTTGATGCTCAAATTACCTGCCTGTGTTTGCACTCTCGCTTCTAGTCAGATCTGTGCTTCAATTAAACGTACTTTCAAACCAGCTCCAGCAGAGAGCTTTTACAAATTTGCCCCAGCTTCCCTCTCTGCGGCCCACTAAGCGATGTCGGGAGGACCTGAACACGGTCACTCTACCTGTCTCACAGTGTGCTTTGTTGAAGCGGTTGCTTTTGTCCAGTCAACTCAGATTATTCTCTCGGGGCTCACACCTCCCACTCTCCCTCTGTGTCATTGTTGTGACTGATGTCTTTTCCATCCTGCTGCCCTCTCTCAATTAAAAAGGAAAAAACCTCCAATTCCTTTGACCTTTACCTTGACTTGGCTGTTTCCACTAAACACACATGAAAACACACAGCCCTGACACAGCTGCTCTCTCTCCTATTTTAGTCAAATCTCCCTCTGTGTCCTCCCTTTCTTCCAGTCTTTTAAAGGTATGCCCGGCTTTCTGCTCAGATAGCACCGCGCATGCTTATATAAGCAGGAGGTTTGCACGTTTGATGGCTTATAGGGAACAAATTGCATTGGTAGCTGAGTAATGCCACAGCAGTATAATCTCTTCAGTTCAGTTCCTCCTTCCCCAAGGGACCACTACCCTAGCCTTTACAACAGGTAGCTCCACCCAAGTGACTGACCCTTAAAGTCTAAACCTGCATAATCTCCATAAGAAACTATATAAAGAACATTTTAAGCATCCTGTAGAAGAAAAAGTGAGATTTGAAGAGTCTGGGGTTTCATCTGTACTTCTAAACTCATGGATGGGACACTGAATATTAGCTTATGGCTTTTATCAGTATACCAGTTAATTTTAAAACTCATTTAGCATTTCTAGACTCAACCCTGCTCTCATTACATTAAACTAGGCGAGGGCTTTTATTGTGGAAAGGTGTATCATTTATGTTTCTTTATGGGGTTTCCCCACTTTTCCAGGACTGTGTGCCAGTGGAGGCTCTTAACAGGTTGGTTCTTTTCCACTGTTCCCATTATTAGGCACTCTCATTCCTACTGCTTTTGTTGGACTTTCAGTTTTTCTGTTGTTTGCAGACGGCTTATGAGTCACTCATAGCAGGAAGTGGGCTGTGACCTTGTTATCCATCATTGTTCCAAGACTTTTAAATACATGTGTGAGTCATCGAATGCAAATTGGTAATTATAGCATGTATTATTATTATCATTGTATTATTAATGAATGTGATACAGAGTAAAACCTTTTTGGGTAGAAAAGATGGAAATGTAGCTCTAGCGAAATTCATTCATCATCCACTTTGTTAGAGAAAATATCCAGTGAGCAGCAGTTTGAGGCAAAATGCTTTTTTGACGTCAGAGCTGATAGTAAGAAAATATGACGCATCATTTCATAAAGCTCATATCTCACACTGGTGTCTTGAACATGACATTGAGTTCAATGTATGCAAATGGACTCCACAGTCACCAGATCGCAATCCAGTACAGCACCTTTGGGATGCAATGGAACAGGAGATACACATCATGGATGTGCAGCCAACAAACCTGCAGCATGTGTGATACGATCGCATCAACATGGACCAAAATCTCACATTTTGAATCTGTCATGAGAAATTAAAGCAGTTCTGAAAAGCAAAAGTGGGGGTGGTGCAGGTACACACGTGTACCTTATCAAGTTTATTACTGTAAGTTTGTAATAAAGATGCTTAAAAAGAGCCAAAAACTATAAGACAAGTATAAAATTAAAAGGTTTCGCTTTTTTATGTGACATATTTTAAGTGTGTTAATTTCTTGGTTACTAGTGATTATACTGCAAACGGTTGTGTGTCCATGAGGATACAACCTACTATAACTCACACATTTTTGTGTAAACAGTAAGAAGTGTTGGATAGCACCGCCAGAGACTGAGTGTAACTTTTCACATTTCCTTTGTGTTACGTTTCCTCTCAAAAGGCTGAAAAAAGGTTGGAGCAGAAACCACAAAGGGTTCTCCTATGGGAGCAGGTGGCAGGACTCTGTGCTTATAGTTGGCACCATTATTTCTAAGAGTGTGGCGATCCTTAAATAGCCTTAAATCTCTCTCTCTCCAGTCTCTTTTTTGCAGGACAGTTTAATCAGCAAATTCCATTAAAGGACAAAATCAGCAATGAGTGCAGAACATAAACATCAGTGTTTTATACTTTTATTCCAACTTTAACCAGCCGCTTCTTCAGACAAAGCCAAAGTGCAACAGACTGAACATGTAAAACAAACATTTCATCAGTGAGTCATTATTTCCAGGACATCATCAAAACTCATCGAGGTTGCTTCTGGTGTCCCGTAGCTTTGTGAGGGACATCAGCACCTCCTCTGTCGGCCTCCTGCCCAGCTGTTTACCCCCTCTGCTCCTCACGTTCACTGTTCCACTCTCACGCTCCTTATCACCCACCACTGCACAGAAACACACACAAAAGACTGTCAAATATGTCAACAGTACTGAAAAACAGTCGCAGTCTTTAGTATTTTAAGTAGCCTCTTAGTTATTCATCTTTACCAAATATGTAGTTATACTGGGCGAGCTGAGCAGAGCGGATCTTCTTATTTAAGGTGGCTCCCTCATCGTCATTCAGATCTGCCATAAAGCCAGCTTCATGGAACTGCTGGACCACCTTAACAGGAGAGAGAGAGGGATTCATTCTTTTAAGACTGTATCTGTAATCTACCTCTTATATTAAAGAACAAATTAATCATGGCAGGATGAAAGTTCACTTTGTCTGCTTATGCACCCGAAGCAAATTTCCATCAGACACTGACCTGCCTGCCGTACGACTCATTGTTGCCCCCCACAGGAATAACTGCGACCTGAGCCGGAGACAGCCACAGAGGCCTGGGTGAGGCACAGAGGGGGGGTGACAGGTTAGCGTACAGCTACAGGACAATAATCCCACTAACGGGGTACATTCAGATTTTGTGCATTATCATCTTCTCACCATTTCCCTCCAAAGTTTTCAGCCAGTATGGCCATCATCCTCTCCAGCGATCCCAGCACTGCTCTGTGGATCATTACTGGTCTGTGCAACTGTCCGTCTCGTCTGAGAGAAAGGTTACAAAAAAAGAGATCAGGAGGTGGTGCAGCGTGGCCAAGCTACAGACACAAATACTCTTCTTGACAGTATTGTGAACTTTACATTATACTGAAGTGAAGTAGCTGAGTGGAAGTAAATATGCAGATCTCTGTTGCTTATTTCTAACCTACTTTTCCTATAAACTGTTCTACAATGGGACACTAATCTATTGTTGAACATATAATCTAATCAGATTATAATCAAAAACACTTCAGTAGATGTGGACCAAATTCGACACACTTGAGCTGATAAATCCAATAAAGTGCTAATGTTTCATCATCAAATTAGCTCCCAAAGTTAGACTTGTGCCATCTTATCCCGAGTGATTACTGGAGATAGATATATATATACACACAAGGATGAATTCTCAACAAAAAGAAGTGGCCAACTGTAAAGGAGTAGTGGTTTAAATCAGTGCAGGAATGTTAAAGAGATTGAATGCCAACTACTGAAATTTATGAGTGACTCACCCGACATACTGAAGGTCAAATCTGATTGGCAGCTGGAAGTCCAGCTGGATCGTGGCACACTGGTGCTGTCTGCCAATAGCATCTTTGATCAGGATGTCAATCTGATGAAACATGAAGGCGTGCGTTATTACCGGGCTTCACTTTTCCCTTCCAGTTTAGCGCTCTGAGACAAAGTACCTTTTTGTGCACTGAATCATTAGAAATGGGTTTCTGAGAGAAGCTGATTAGCTGCTTAGATTGTGGTTTAAAAATCCTGGATACACGTTTCTCTGTTTCAACGAGCGGTTAAGCTCAACCTGACTTCACCCATCGCCTCCTCTCAGTGCTTCCACATGAGCACGCTGACGTTTATCTGAGGCCGACTTCTTCTTGGAAAGATAAATTAAGTCTCAACCCCCCCCCCCCCAAAAAAAAGCAAAGGTCATTGCCGCACTGTCGTTTCAATTTTATTTAAAAATAAACAAAAACAAACAAACAAAAGCAAACGCACACAAAACCTCTAAATATTCTGTGAACTACAATAATTCGTGTCTGTAGTTTCTCTGTGCAGAGCCGAAGCAGAACAAAGATGTCTTAATCTGCGTTGCAACATAAATAAATCCCCTTTAGAGGAATTAAAATCATTAAATCTAATTTTATTATTGTCAAAACTTGAGAAATGCTCTTGTTTGTTGTTCTCCCAAGATTTCAGAGATAATGAAGAGAAAATGTAAGCTTGGCTCTGTATCAAATGGAAAAATGATCTACCTGCCAGTACCTCTAAGCTGATGAACACATTGTTACAGGCTTGTGAGAAACAAAGGTTTCACTGGACTACTGTGGAAAAAACTGAGTGCAGCCCAGTATTCAGTAGCTGGTAGAGCAACAACTGTAGAGTCCTAGCCCACTCTCCTTTACACCGAGTTTCAATCAGGTTGAGGTCTGGACTTTAACTGGGGTATTGTAGATTTGCTGCAGTGCATTAAGTTGTTGTCCTGTTGCATCTGGTCATCTCAACAAGGGGCCCAGGCCCTGGGGCCCCAGAACAAGCCCAAATCATCACCCCTCCACCACCGAGCTTGACAGCTGCTATGAGGTGTTTGTGCCGATATGCTGCGTTCGGTATTTTGCAAATGTGCTGCCGAGCATTATGACCAAACATCTCCACTTTGGATTCTTCTGTCTAAAGGACATTGTTACAGAGGTCTCTGGTTTATTCAGAACTTTGCAAATCTAAGCATTGTTTTTTGTTCTTTTTAGATAGAAGAGGCTTTCTAAACAAGTCATACTTGTTCAGTCTTTTTATAACTGTACTGTCACAACTTTTAACATGCTAACTGAGGACCGTAGAGTCTGAGATGTAGACCTTGGGTTTTTCTGAACATTGCATGGACTGACCCTGGGGTGAATTTCCTGGGACGTTCACTCCTATTGTGGCCAGACCAGCCAACTGTCAGAACTTCTGCTTTAAAAGAAGTGGCAACACTTTCTGATGATCAGTCAGTCAAGTGCATTTGATTAGCAACAACCCAGCTGTTAGACTTAGTTTTTAGTTGGACTGAATTAGAGTCATGTTTTTTTCCAGTTTGAGGATACAAGTCAGGCAGTTAAGACTCGGAAGTTGCTATACCTGATAAAGAATTTTCCCACATGGAGACCACCCTAAAACCATTTCTTGGCTTGCTTTTGAGGTGCTGGTAGCTGTCCCAAAAGTAGCTGCTTCCACCATTTCTGAGTCAATATGCTAAGCTAATCAGCTCTCCTGGTAAATCTTTAATAGTGCTTCAACATAAAAAAAACCCCAAACAAACAAAAAGAACCAAAACAAAACAAAACAAAACACACATTCCCTTAAAGTTTTTTACATTAAGGAGGAAGTGACTAAACTGATGTCACGATGCTTTGGTGTAAACAAACAGTGATAAACAACATTTACTCCTGAGTCCATTAAGTGCACGTCTTCCTTCTCACTGACCTTTGGTCCGTAGAACGCTCCGTCTCCTGGGTTTAATTCCCAGCGTTCACCAAACTGCTGCAGACTCCTCTCTAACTGCTTCTCTCACACACACACACACACACACACACACACACACACACACACACACACACACACACACACACACACACACACACACACACACACACACACACCAAAGTCCACAATAAGCAAGTAGTTGCATGACAGAATATAAGTACATTAAAGCACATTATGATCGCCATGTCTGTGTTTGAACTGTGCAGGCTCAGAACTGTTATGTTAAATTACACTCAATTGAATCAGCTTAGATTGCTGCTGTGCCCATTTAAAAAGTGCTCGGGAGATTTGGAGATATACATCTACCCAACAGCCTGACGCAAAGCAGCTCTCGACTGGAAAGTACCACTTACATAACTGATAGGTTAAGTGGAAATGCCTCCCCCCTGGCTGCCACTCAAGAGTACACATATATACACACACACACACGTTGAACAGCTGTGTCTGTGTAGGACTGCTTTTAGCACACAATATGATGGAGAGTGTGTCAACGTGTCTGTTTACCTGCTCAGCAGTGTCCCACTGATCAGGCTCCCCCAGGCACGGCGTGGGTCGCGTAGACAGCAGGCAGTGAAAGGAAAACCCAAACACTTGATAGACGCTCCTCACAAAGTCCAAACAAGTCACAATCTCTTCTTCCAGCTGGGAAAAAAGAAAGAAAAGTCAGGAAGAGGTCAACATGAGGACATAATAATAACAGAAAAGTGTACACAGCTGAGAGACCAACAACAACTGAGAGTGTAAAAATTAAACCAAGATCGAATTTCTCAGGCTGACATAGTGGTGATCATCATGTGACCACCGTCTCTGAATTAACAAGGTGCAAACAGAAAGGCTGAAGGAACAGTATCATGGGAAGGCTGCAGGACTCCATGTAGGGGATCAGATTTACTGCAGAGCCACAAAGGCTTACATACGGAGGTGCAAAGTCTGAAAAGGACAAAGACCTTCATTCATCCAGGCTAAAGCTTCCTGGAATGTCTCAGGAGTCATTTACACAGCCCATCTAATCACTGAAATGCGGTTCCACGTGGGTCTCGTTTACAGCGTCTGTCCCACTTAAACATGCCTTGGTTTAGAAACGAGAGATCATCTGCCTGTTTGCGTACCTGTTCAGGTGTGCAAAATATGTGCGCGTCATCCTGGCAGAACCTGCGAACGCGAGTGAGACCTCCCAGAGCGCCGGAGAGCTCATTACGATGCAGCGCCCCGAAGTCGGCCCATCGCAGAGGGAGCTCTCTCCACGAGCGAACGCGCTGCTCAAACATCAGGCTGAACACAACAAAGGAGAGTCAGTCTCTGCAAAGGCACCCGAGCACAGGTAGGTAAGGTGTGTGTGTTCACCAGTGTGCAGGACAGTTCATGGGTTTGAGAGCGTAGGTCTGAGAGTCCTCTGATTTCACAGTGAACATGTTCTTGCTGTAGTGCTCCCAGTGGCCAGAGCGCTCCCATAACGCAGTGCTGTATAGCGTTGGGGTCACGACCTCAGTGAAGCCTCGCCTTCGGTATTCACACTATGAGAGGTCAGGAAGGAAGGACTTGTGTGACAATGAGTGGAGGACAGGGTCAAATGGTCACAGGGTCAAACAGCATAGAGACTTTAGGCTAAAAAGGCTGACATCCTGACCGCTGACATGAACACGTATGACCTCAGCATTACAATCAGCAGAGCACGTGTTGATGCGTGTTATTACGTTTAAATGGACAACATTCAATAAATACACACACTCAATGAACAACTTCCTGCATAAGCGGCATTTTATCATTATATAAAACCAACTAAGGTCACAGTTGGATTTTGAATAATCAAATTAAAGCTTGTGGGGCATTTTTTGGTTTTAGTTGCATAAGCGGTGTTGAAAAGGGCCGGAGCTCACTTAACAGGTTTTTTCTGCAAGCAGATAGTTCATTTGAACCATTATACAGTTATTTCTTGATTTTTGATTAAACAACTTTTGATGTACCACAAACAGGCAAACTAACTAGAGAAAAAATGTTTCCTGTGTAATGCTGTGTTCATTCTTTAAAGCCACAACTAAGCAGTGAGAGGCCCAGGCCAAATATGAGGTTTGATGACATGTTTATCCACGACCCTTTGTCCCTGCGCTATATTCATACAGTTTCTTATCTGTAATGCTTTCTACAGGTGTAACAAGGCTGTGATGGTGCAGTTCTAGGGGATTCAAATATAAGCTCAAACAAATAATTCACCTTAATGAAGTCTGTGAGTGTGCTGTAGATGTGGGCTCCTTTAGGCAGAAAGAAACAACTTCCTGGACTGACTTCATTGAAGAAGAACAGCTCCTGGTCCTGTGGAAGAACATGAAAAGGTTCTTATTTCACTTTTTAAGATGGCATCATCTTCTGTACCCATGTACGGTTTCCGTCTTACCGTCCCGATGCGTCTGTGGTCCCGCCTCCTCGCTTCCTCCTGCTCCCTCTCCCACTCCTCCTTCTCTTTCTCACCTGGAAAGGCCACACCTAACAGTCGTGTCAAACCGGAGGACTCTGTCTGGTTGGCCAGGGTCACAGAGGACAGCTGGAATGGTACAGAGATGAAAAGTGGGGAGAAAATAATAGGTGAACATGGACGTGGCAAAAGAGAAAGTTATGAGAGGGACGGATGGCCGTGTGTTTCTAAGAGCCCAGAACAGAAATCTGGCCTCTGACAAACACAACATCCTGCTGCTGATATTTCCAGGCCCTTTCTGTTGTGGAATCCCAGTCTGCCCAGTGACAGCTTGGTATGGAAACTTTCCTCTCTCCCTGGATCAATATGGATGAGGAAAATTCCACTCACACAGCATGTGTCCCATCTGAGAGAGAGCCACGAAGGTCCAAATAAAACAGATTTTAACTGATGAGATGGCACTGCCTCTTTCATTGCAGTCATATAGTGTTTGAGTGTGAAAAATCGTGATAGCACTGCCATATGAAATACAGTTTTCATAGGAATAGAACAAATTCTTGATTTGCTTAAGAAAAGCAAAACAATAAAATAGATAAACTGGCAGTGAAACACAAAAACACAAAAAGAGAAAACAGAAAGACGAGCAAAGGACTGAATACACTGACTGGATACACAAACACATACCTGCAGCATCTTGAAGACTGTGAGGAGGCCTGTGTGTGGGAGGAGGGGGCCGTTGCAGACCGCTATAGTGTCTCCACACCTGAGCCACACAGAATGGTTGAAACCAGTTAATTTACTGGTGAGTGTTTTAAATCACTGGCAGGTAAGAAGTTTTCCTACGTGCCTGTATACTGTGACAGTGGCGCCATTCATCTGCTCTTCAGCAAACTGCAGCCTCAGCTTACTGCTCTGTAAGAAGAAAACACAGAAAACCGATTTTAAGTTCAACATGGACACGAGGACAGACAAATATCACAGCTGGACTAAAAACAGGAGTCACACTTAAAAAGCGAGTAACATAACTGCTATTCACATCCTATCAAAGGTTACTCAGATATGCTTCAAGCCAGCATGGCACAATGCTGCTACACCACCAGTGTTTTTTTTAAAGTGGAAATAAATATAAAATAACAAAACTTTCCTGCTTCCTGGCGTAATATAAGCTGGTGCATTAAAAGTGTGAGGAAGGAGCTTGAACAGCTATGCCACAGTGATTTGATAATTAAGACTTACCTCCTCTACATAAAGAATTAAAGAAAGATGTGTCAGCACTGAAAATGTCTGTCATCAATATTATATTATAACAAACAGAGCATGTTGCAGACCTGGAATAGCTCTTGGACCTCTTCTATACTCAGCTCCAGTCTAGAGAGAGGACGTTTGAGTGCTGCCGCCTCCTTACACCTCGCCTCCACATCACTCAGAGACAAAAAACTGTAGATGAAGTCACATTCAGGCAAAACTTCAGCTGCAGTTTAGTCAGAATCAGGAGCATGCCATACAGGTCAAACAGCCGGCACGAGTTACATAAGGTGGAAACGGTGTCATTAAAGCAGCACATAATAATGAACAGCTATACACAGCATGCATATAAATACAATTTAGTAACTAATTAAACTCATGAATAAAAAATATACACTTTATTTGAAAGGTCAGGATTTTTTTTCCCTTTAAAACAAAAAGAAGCTGAAAAACTGAAATAACAACCATCATGTAACTACCACCACCTCTTTTGCGTTTGTGAGCACACAAAGATGAAGTTTTGACAGAGCTCATATCTGATAGATAGTAATCACCTGTTGTCCAACAGGTAATCACAGAAAAGCCCGAACTCTGATGTTCCTTCTCTGCACACCTCAGCACCAAACATGCCCTCCAAGACTCCACCGAGGACGCACGCCCCTGTTCTCCAGGCTGCCTGTGAAATCAAGGGTCGTAATGAGTGAGCGCCAAAGACATCTACACTGTACTTTTGGGATGGTAGATTAAAACAGCAAGGAAACACAAAGATGCTCTCATCCCACTACTGCTGGTCCCAGTTAAAGTGTCGTTTCAATTTTTGTTTGCCATGTTACATGGCATGTTAACATCTTTATTTATTTTCTAACTTATGATGATGCTGAATGAGGTGAGAAAATGTTTTTAAAAAAACCTTCAAAACAAATTTTTCATCAACATCACACTTACAGGTCAAATAGGGGAAACTGCACATACTTAAAGGAAGTTAACAGCGGGGAACTGTGTAATTACCTGCTTTCCCTCAGTTGTATCAAACCCCAGAAGTTGTAGTTCACAGTCTGCCTCTAGGGGTCGTCCAAGCTCCCAGAGTTCCCCATTCACCTTACTCACCAGGGCTCCTTTCAATCTGAAACAACACGTGCAAAAGCACAGTTATATCACGACAGTTAAACATATTAAACCAAACAGTATAAACTGGGTACTTACCTCACACTCCGAGCAACATAGAGCGGTGTGGTGACACCAGCTGTTCCCTTAACTATCCGGCCGTCAACCAGCCGGATACGGAGGGGCATTTCTGTCGATTCAAAACGCTTCCCATTTCCACGTTTTTCCCTGAGAGCCTCAAAGATCTGCAGTCGTTCAGATAAGGCAGGAGATGCATTCACCTGTAAAGCAAAAAATAAAGATTTGGTTTGAAATTATTTACAAGAAGCAAAAGGACAAAAGAACTAAAATCTGAAGATGACAGAAAACCCGTCAAATAAGACCTCCAGAAATTAAGTGCATATGCAGTAAAGCTAAGAGAGACAGACAAGCATTTAGGATTTTAGCAACACAATAATATATTCTGAACTTATCTTACTGCCCCAACAGAATGAGTAACATAATGCAAAGACATACACAAGCATAGCCCCTCAATATGTTTACCTTACTATTTAGCTTACACTGCACAGACTCATCACTAATATGCATGGGATGGACTAAATATTTGAAACACCTGTCAGTTTAACGCAGTGAAGGCTTTTCCAAACCAGCTGTAATAACACCTTAAGACAATTCTTCATCTATGAAGGGTATAAAGGACTACTTTATAAGACTATGGAGGTGTTGGCATGACATAATTAATGAACTGGAATGGATTTTAAACTTGTTCAATTAATTAATTAATTAATAAGCCATAATACCTTTAATCACCATGGCCCCAAGGTAAAATTAAACAGAATTAACATTTTAGGAATAGCCTTAAAGAAAATCCAAAAGTTTTTACCCATGTATTATTATATCAGTACTTGTTTTAGTTGGTTATAACAAAAAAACAAAACAAAAAAAAAACAAAAACGTAGTTAACTGACCGTAAACAAAAAAAACTCTATAGACTTTTAGAAAAAACAAAAACTAACTTTTCTTACAAAATTTCCATAAAGTCCTCAGGAAGTCCACAAAGTTCTTTGTTTTAGTACTGAGCTGATTTGTCAACACAAAAAGCATCAGGACCCTTTTTTTTTTTAAGTTTATTGTAAATGAGTCTTGTTCGTATTGTAATACTGGTTGTCAAAATCTTGTGTCAGAAAAACATGATTAATAATAATAATAATAATAATAACAACAACAATAACAACAACAATAATGTTAACATATTTATATCAGCGAAAACTAAAGAGAAAAATCCAATCTCGACAATAGCTGATAATTCAATATGAAATAAATATTTAAGTTGAATTAAAAACAAAGTTATAACTTTGCATTCATCACCATTTCCCATACATTAACAAACCGGGTATGGCTATCAAAAAAAAAGAAGCCAAAACATGAAACAAAATTACGATAAAACCGAATTAAAAGCACATTAATCTTAGCTACCACACGACAAATGTGCCCATTAGCACATTTAACAGACAGGAGCATCAACAGCAGCTCACAACACTCACTGAAAACACTGCTGCTTGCTAACGTTAGCCTCACTCAGTGCACTGCTTTACCGCACCTTGCTGTACTTCCTCTGCGCGCAAAGGGTCGCACGAGCTGTCGAACGACAGGTAACAAGCCGAAGCAGCTGCGTCACCGCCATACCAAACACCCCTGCCTAAAACAACCGCTTCATTCACCATTACCACATATAACTGTCCCCTTCACTGCAAGCGGCCATAACACCGGAAAGCACGGGTTACTGGCAGCAGCGTTGACGTAAAGACTGAAAAGTTATGACGGAGCTCCGTCTCAGCGTGCGCGCTCCTGACATCTACGCCAGGGCGCGCAATTAAACGCAGGGGAAATAGAAAGAGCGCGATGGGGGAAAACATCTCTAGCCTTCAAAAATAAAATTACGCACTGTCCGGTCAGGCGCTTCAGACTGGAGTCACATATGCTGAAATTTACACGAAACAGCGCATGCGTCGACAGTTCTCGTTTGTGGAGAACACTGCAAAACGGTGTTTGAGAGCTTGCGTGCAAAACAAAGTAATTTCAGAGAAGCACCGACCTGCTGCATCACGACGGGCCCACAAGCTGAGCAGCAGAATCGGTGCTCTTAGCTTCCCGAGCCTGCTGCAAGTGTGCATCAGTTTAGTGCCCAAAGTACAAGTTTATTTTAAAACACGGAGGGAGGAAAGATGAATACAGTTTGACTTTCACCGAAAACCACATTCACTGCAGCTCTTATTAAAATAAGGGACATATTTTAAACCCTGCCCTCTACAGACTCGCTGTCTCTAAATAATTTTAATTATAAAACTATTCACTGGCCGTTTAATTTTGTGAACAGACTTAAAAAGCTGAGAATATTAATAAACAAACCAGCTGATTCTGAAAAGGAGCGTCATTATATTTTGGATTTAGAAATTGTGGGTAAAACAACCCAACGGAGAGATGAAGCGGCTTCATCAAGGACGACTTAAAGACTACAGCAGCCGAAGTACTTCTGCTCTGCCGCTTGGGGGAGCTACAGCTCTATGAGAGAAATCTACTGGACTTTACAGTGTAAATACAGTCCATTCAGCTTTAAATTACCCCAGCAATTACTTGGTGACATCACCTTAATTAGCAGATTAAACCATATTATAGGTAAGGTTTTAAAACTGTGTTTGGTTTAACATCATGTCCATGTTAAAATTAGGTAAAAGCCTTTTGCAATTAAAATGCTTCACACGCCACATGTCTGTTGGCCTCTATAAGGGCAAAAAGTCGATCTAGTATTTTCCCTAAAGGTTCAGATGTCTTAATAAGCACTGAAGACCTTACATTTCAGCTGTATGACATTTTAAAAGTTTTAGCAGCAGATTAACAGGAACAGGGGCCCTAATGTGTAGCAGAAAATATCCACAACAAGAATAAATTATCCTGCATCATGTTAAATTAAATGAATGTAAAAAATAATTATTTGCTGAACACTGTGCAGCCACTGTTTGGTCTTACTGTGGGCATATTAATTACACACTAGAGGTGAGTCATCACTCAGTCACAATGTCTCAAGTGAGCTCTGCAAATATGGTCCAGAAATAGGTACAGGGTTTTTAAATGAACTTGATTGTAAAGTGTGGCTTTCCAGCAACAGTGTGTGGTGTAGTGTGCAAGCTTTTTTTTTTTTTTTTTTTTTTTTAAACAGAATGAACCAAAACAACAACAAATACAGAAAATGGCAAATGGAGCAGACTGATTACAGTCTGTAAAGCAAAAGAAAAAAAAAAGATTTGCCAATATGTGAAGGCTGGTTTAAGTCAATTCATTAATGCACTGAAAATGTTACCCCTCTAATAGTTTTGATCCTTAAAAATAATATCATAAGATATAGTTCCCCCCTTAAGTATGCATATATTCACTGTGACAAAAATAAAAGCTGCAGAATGTGTGCATGTTCATCACACCAGAAAAGATTGGACACTCAAAGGGCGGTGATATAGCATCATTGATGAGAACAGCAGTGAAAGCAGTTCAACTTATATATATATACACACACACACACAAACAGGCTGGTAGTTTTGTCAGTCATTTTCAATTGGTCAAACCAAGTTATCTTAAGGTCACGAGGAAGGGACGAGAAGGTGAACTTGAAGATGTTTTACAATTATTCTGTGTGCAATGTGAACACTGCAAACTGATTATTAGCTGCTCCTACATGTGACTGTGAAGATAACAATTTACAGAGGGTGGTAACAGACGTATAAACATTCAGGAAAACACCAGTGTGCCAACGCTGTAGTGACAAATATGCTTTGTGGTTACATTTGGGTATATTTTTTAAACAATGTATTCAGAGACTTTATGCAGGAAGGTTTTCAGCATATTGATAAAACTGTAATTTCACCACAGCTTCAACACACACTTGAATCAAACACTAGAGATGTGAGACCACTGCACCTCTGACTTGTAGAGGTAAACTACTACCAATGTATGAGAGAGGTCAGTATTATGGAAACAATTTCTGGACAAGAGGGAGCATTAAGGCCATCGTGCTAATCTTTTTCTTCGTTGTTATTTTACCTCTTAAAAGTGGTGAGAGGTGCACAAGTGTTTTAGGGTGAAGCCCATGTGAGCACAAGGTAAGCACAGACGCTTGAAAGCAAAAGCATGAAATTAGCAATATAGAGAAAAGGGCCAAAACAATTGGAAGTATTCAAATGAACCATTTTACATGCAATCCTAATTAGCTTAAACACCATCTGTGGGTTCCTACAAATGGAAAAGCATCAAGTCTACCTAGCAAGAAAGCACAGCTGAAAAACAAAGGCTTTAAATGTTAATGTAATGGTAGCTGTGCAAATGCATGAGAACAATCTGAAAGGTAAAGTCAAACAGCGCAATTCAAGTGATGGATAGTGACCAAATAAAAATACCTCCCCCTCCCAGTTGAATTGAAACTCTGGATTTTATTCAAGAGTACATATTGAAGCCTAGCAAGGGTGTGGTTCAAAGTCTAATACTCCCTCCCATCCCATCATCCACTACCGAGTATCTTCATGACTCAGTCTAATGTGAAGCGCGCACAGGTAGACATTTATATATAGGAAATAAAAATGCATAATTATCTTCAGCCTCCTCTTCTGTGCGGTGGTTTCGCAAAAGGAGGACATAAACACATGATAGGTACTGGAGAGAAAATCTTCTGGGCTAAAGCTTATCCAAGGCCTCGATCACAGTAAAGACGGGGTGCGTGAACAACGATCACTGTCCTCATGTACAGAGATAATAGCTTTAAAAAAAAATTTAAAAAAAAAAGAGGGGGGGGGCTATGTCAACTCAGTCTTTATATTTACAAGCTTAGAAATATACAGTGAGAGTGACAGAAGGGTGGAAAAAGGTTGAGCAGAAGAATATTATTTACAGCGGGTAGTTTGGAAATAAGTCTTAATCTCACCTGAAAAACAAATCACTTCAAATCTCTCTCTCTCTCTCTCTCATGGAAGAAGAGATTACTGTCATGAATTCAATCTGACATTTTTGTTTTACTTTGACATTTTTGGGAAATGCAGTAATTCTTATTCATCTGTTAAATATGATGCAGACACAGATGAGCTTAGCAGAGTACAAAGACTGGAAGTACGGGCAAAACAGCTTGGACTTCTTGAAAAAAAATTGTGACTTCTTAGAGTTGTGCTGTTGCTGTGAAATTTATCTCAGAAGTCACTGCATGCTCATTATCCCCTGTAAAAGGTCCGTTTTGTATGGGTGAAAGAAATTAGATGTTTTTTTTCCTGATCTAGCTTTCCAACTGTTTACAGTTTTTATGTTAAGCGTCATCTACAGCATGCTGGAGATGAGTGATATTGAGCTTCATTACAAAACAAAAAAGCCAACAAACGCATTTCCCAAAAAGCCAAACTACAGCCCTGTTTTTCCTCAATATCATGAGACCCATCTTTCTTTTATCCAGCATCTCTCTTCTCAGATTAAAATAATAATAATAATAATTAAAAAAAAATATCACACAGGAAAACTCTGAAGCCCCTTTCAGACACGCTCTCATTTTCAATTATCTCTTGTAACTTGTTCGCTTCATGTCTGAATAAGCATTCTAGTCACTTTTCTATAATTTTACTAAGTGGGATCCAGTACAGTGGTAATATTCACAATTGCGCTATATAACATAGACATCGTATTTTAACTGGATTAACTTACGTTTCCAGCCTATGAGGGAGGGGCAGGAATAGCCATCACTTGCTACAGCGCAGACATGGACATAAATATAAAGACCTCTATTTTAGGGAACAATGGCTAAGATAAGTAATCTTCACAAGTCTGTGGATAAGACTTCAATGGATGCACATAATAATCCAGTATGGCAATTCCCATGTAGCTCGTGGTTATGTCCCTAAGCCATGAGGAACATTAACATTAAAAACAAAGCGACCCATGTCTGAATGACAGAATGCCGTCACTGTAACAGACGAACGAAGCCACCAGCATGTCTGAAAGGGCTGAAATGTAGTTTCATTTTTCTTGAACTATTTTGCTTTTTTCTTCTTACAGGTATGCAATTCCTGCAACAGAACGAATGAAACTTGTGCACGGAAAATTGTTGTGGGGGAAAAAGAAAAAAGATTATTGGTTGTTACATAACAATCTGCACTATGAAACTGATAACCTCTTAGCTTTACTGTGCAGTGTTAGATGACTGGCTACCTGGCTGAAGCAAGACAATTTAAATCAGCTATTTACACACAACCTAAGGTAGTTTTAATTCAAGCTAATTAACAGAGTAAAGATATCTGGGCTCATACCAGCAGGGCTAACACACACACTGCACTGCTAGATGTGTGGCTTGCACTTCTCATTCAGCTTGTCGCAGATGACCACTTCAGTAGCGTGGGGGTAGGAAAGGCCTCTTCTGTGCATGCAAGGGACCACCTGTGAATGGAGGCCCGGGGCGCTTTCCCCCACGAAACCCCCCTATGGGTAGATCTTGATTATGCTGCTGAGGGTTTCGGCCTCGCAGCAGGGATCTCTGTGAGATGGGAACGGAGAGGATTGGAGGCCGAGGAGTAGGCAAGGTGAGGAGGGGAACAGGGTTAGGGTTTTGGTTGCGGGGCTGCCCTGGAGGACTAGCAGAAGGTTTCTGGAGAGGAAGGGCAGCGGACTGGGTAAGTGAGCGCGAAGGAGCAGTGTCAACTGCAGGGGAATTAGGTGTGGAGGGTGAGGTTGCAGATGATGTGGGAGAGGGAGACGGGGATGGAAGAGGTAGATTCAGAGGCTCCTTCACTCTACCCAATAAAGGTGGAGGAACACCAGGGGTACCTGGACGGTGGAGGGGGGGTGCATGGCAGAGAACAAAGGGCTCTTTTACTGTGCCGGGGCGGGGAAGCTTAGGGGGCTCGCCTAGCAACGATGACATGAGGGGTGGGGGGGCCACTTTGCCTCCTCTTGGCCCTACTCCACCTCTCTCTGCAGCTTCAGGTCTGACTGAGTGAGGAAGTGGCAGAGGCCGGTCAGCAGGGACCATCACCCCTCCTACCATGACTGCAGTGGGTACAGCAGGGTGAGTAGGTGGAGGGGAATGGCGCTGTGGTATTGGGGGTGGAGGGGGTCTAGGGATTGCTGGAGGTGTGCTGAAGAAGGGAGATGTAGGAGGAGGAACTTGGTGGAGGTGTGATGGAGGAGGAGTCTGGATGTTCTCTGTGTGGTAAGGCAACTGATACTGAGTTTGAGGAAGATGAGGAAGGGGCGGAGGGGGGTGAAGATGTGGGGGGAGTAGGAGATGTGGGGGAGGAGGAGGCATAGAGGGGGTCATGTCCTCTGTGCCCCCTGGGCCAATGTTAAGAGGAGGGGGGACAAGTTGTGGTGAGGGAGGCTGAGCTTCCAGGTATCCTTCCTCTTCATACCACATGGCTCCTCCTGGTCGACTTCCAGGTCCTCCTCCCCGTCGAGAGCCTCGACCAATCACGCGTATGCTCTCTACTGTCTTTATGCGCTCTCCAGTGAGCGGTCTATTAGAGTAGCCTAGAGTTTGAATGGGTGCCCCTTCGGTGCAGGGTGACACGAGTGTCTCAATACGATGGTATTGCCCCTCCTTCCCATCTCCACTTGGAGACATTTGACCTTTTAACTTGTCTTCTTTTTTTCCACACTGACCTCCTTCATCTGAACCAATGCTTGCCTTACGAGAGCCGGCACAGGGCCTCCTCTCTCCCATTGCTCTGTTGTTTCCCATCATCCTTAGCTGACTTTGCTGATCATCCTTCTTACCCTTCATGTCATTACTAGGAGAAGAGGAGACCAGCTTCCTCACATGCATCACTTCATTGTCTTTTAATTTTGTGCCGCTCTTTCTTCCAGCGCCATATCGGGAGGTGGGCAGGAAGTCTCCATCATTGCCGCTTCCCGACGGGGTGATAGCTGCATCCCAGGGTTCATTGCGGTAGGCTGTGGGTGAGAGGTTATGACCTCCAGATGAGCCCACAGATTCTGGCACACTTGCAGGTGTGTCCATAATCTCATCCTGGGTTGGGGTGCCGGCTGCCTCGTCTCTCACTGGGGTCCCATCCACCCCATCAGGACTAACATCACCAAGAGCGAGACTAAAACCTGGATTACCCTGCAGGAAACTGTTGATTTTGGATTCTAAGCTGGGGGGAGAGACAGAAGGAGCTGAGGGGCGAGGGGGGGGAGGTGGTGGAGGAGGAGGGGACAGTTGTCTCTCTCTCCCCCAGTCTCTGATTCTTCCAGGTGTTTCTCGCTTGTGGCTGTTCCCCAGACCAGCTTTCGTTTTTGGGGTAGTTGGGGTGGTCGGGGTGCTGGTGTGCAGAGCTTTAGAAGGTGCTGATTCTGGGGAGGTTCGTGTACCAGCAGCAGCACCAGAGGTGGTGTTAGTCACACTATGCAGGAAAGAGGACAAACCTGACAAAAACAAAGTGTGACAAATATTGAAACAAGGTCACTTCGTTAGTTATTCTTAAAGAAATTCAATAAGCCAAATATATGGATCTTACCTGTTGTGTTGGTTTTAGACAGAGCATTAAGTATCCCTTCAGGTGTGATATCAACACGTGACAGGATACTGGCCAAGGCAGGGCTCGGAGGGGTTCCTTTGGAGGCTGCTGATTGGCCAGATGGGGTTGTGGGTGTCCCAGGAGATGGACGAGGTGATGGGCTTGCTGCAGAGAGAAAGATCAAAGCAGCCCCAGAAATTTAACAAAATTATTTTAAATGTACTGAATCAAACAAAACGTCTTAAACTGGAAAAAATGTTCTGTGTTCCAACAATAAATTGAAAACAACATTAAAGTTAACCAGCAAGTATGAGCTGCATGGTCAACAACTGACTTTGCTCATTAGTCTGTTCCACAGAGATCCCCTGTTGTCCAGACATAATTTAAAAAAACAAATCATTGAGCTACGCTGGGTGATGTGCGTCTTCTTTACACAGAAAAATGTAATGGCGGCTTATTTGGAAATGGCTCCACAGATAATTAACCACAACCACTTTTACAGTTTCCAAGAGAGTTGTTCATGTAATGCAGAGGTCATTACATATTCCTGGAAATACTGTTAACATTGCTTCACTAACCCATTGCAGGCTCTTGAGGGAGGGCTAAAATGAGTGAGAAACATAAGCACATTTGTTGATAATTTCAATTAGCATTTCATATTTTGTGAGCACAGTCAGGGTTGAATAACATCTAGATTCAAGTCTGAAAAGATAAGTGATCAATGTAGTTAATTCTAGGACATTCAATTGAAAATGTTGTAATGAATACAGATTATTATAAAACAAAAAGTACAATCAGAAAGTTCTAGAATTAAGCACATGGGGAAAAAAATAACAAAAATATATAGTGGCAGCTGCCAGTTCTACCCTTCAGCTTCCTAGTAAATGCACCTATGCTATGAACTGGAAAATTAGGTGATTTTCAGATAACCTGACCACTGACCCTTAACCTTGATGTCAAGGTCACTGACATTAAAACTCATCTGAGCTTTTCAGTAGATGCACCTACAGTATGAACTCATTCTCGCGTTATTGTATTCACAAACTTGGGTTTCTAAACCACCTGCCCACTCAGCGGAGTGAGAATGAAGCTTTTATAGCAGAGAGGCTTTAAAAAACAAACAAACAAACAAACAAAAAAAGAACCTAAAAATATTCCTGGATTTAAAATCTCCCTTTCAAAAAAATCATATTCTCATCCATAGCTGATCATCTTTTAGGTCAGAACTTGAAGTCCAGGTCTGTCCCCTTAAACGGCTCCTTCTGGTATGTATGGCCGATGGTGAACACACCACAGTTCAGTTCACGGCGCTTGCGCTAATGTTTTCCTTGACATGCCCTAAAATGTTAGAGCAGAACTTCACATTGACTCTCTGAAGTTCACAGTGCACAAACCTGTAACTGTCCTGATCTTACAAGTTTCAATATCATAGTCTCATCACCACAGATGATGGCCCACAAATGATGTTTGCTGTTGATGTGGAAAGTAGTCTGGAGGAACATAAGAAGCTGATCTTAGAAGGAAGATAGCCTAAATTAATATCAAGTAACACTTTTAAAGCCCGTCTAGTCCTGGATTTTTTTTTCACAAAACAGAACAGTTTGTCTTGTTTTTTTAAATTTTGTCTAATAACCACCAAGCATAACACAGAAAGTCTTGTCCCTCTTCCACAAACATACCTGTATTCTTCATGGCGGAGGTTAGCGAGCTGAGAATGGAGGTAATCTTTCCCAGGTCCACCTTGGCCAGATTGACACCCAGAGGGGTGGCTGGGGTACTTGTAGGAGTAGCAGATGTGGGAGTCACTGGGGTGGTTGTGGTGGTAGTAGCAGAAGCATTGTTCTTAGAGGCCTTCGCAGGCGGATTTGGAAGCTTTGAAGGCGCATCTGACTTTGCAGCCTTAGACATGGCAGCGGCTGGCTTTTCCTTCTTATCATCTGAGAATGAAGGAAATTCAAAGAGCGCATAGATTCTCAAAATTGAATCACAAGTTTGCAGCTTTGCAACTTAACTTTCTAATGAATTAATTTGGAGACAAAAAATTATATCATAGCACAACCACAGATCTAGGACACTCACCCCCTGCAGTTGCAGCATCAGTCTCTTCGTCAGACATATCCATGTCCTCCATGTCTCTGTTGTCACTCTGCATTTCTCCTTCATCCATGGCCTTTCCATCCAGATCTGGATCGAGCTGGGCTCTGCTAGCCACCATTGCCATAAAGGGTGAGTCAGAGCCAGTGGGGGAGGGGGCATCTTCAGATGGTGAGGGGATGGGAGAGTCCTCAGGTCCAGGTAGAGTGGACTTGAGGGAATCCAATTTCCTTTTAAGACTGGCCACACGATTAGCAAATGCGTTGTAAGCCTGAGGAGAACGTCGAAGAGAGAAACAAAATTAAGCTCAAACAGTGGAATAGCTGGATCACCAATCAATGAAATAAATTAGTTTTAATGTTTTAAATACAAATGCTTGAATATTTCCACTTTAAGACCAACTAACTCTAATTGTTTTGATATCTTTACATCTTACAAAAGACAACACCTACATTGGCCACAATCTTAACTTCCTTGTACTGCATCTCGTAGAAAATATCTGCGTTTCCCAGAGCCTCCAGCAGAGGAGGTCCTGCTTTCAACTCTTTCTCCAGGAAGCTGACAAACTCCTGCAGCTTCAGGCTGCCATCCTCAAAGTCCTTGGCAAATTTGTTCCCCCCTGCCTTATCTAACACAAGAGACAGTTGACAAGCAAGCCATTAAACACAAGGTTTACTCAATTTTTAACAAGTTAAATCAGAAAAAAAGCTAACAGAACAGTCAGAAGGTCAGTGCTGATGCCGAATGCATCAGGGGAAAAATAAATAAATAACACACTTTTTTTGCCAGAGAACTGCATCCCGCTTAACAAGAATAATCCATTGACCTATCCATGAACCCTTTTCACCGATGCCATTCTCAGAAATGGTACATGGGCCTTTTCAGAAATAAGATGCAAAGACTTAACAGCCATTGTTTACGGTGTGTGTTTAATGTGTGTACTGGCTGTACAAGAGCTTTCAGCTGAGGCTAGAGAAAAACTTACCAGTACTAAAAAACATTTCAAATACATGTGGAGAATTCAAATCTCCTCCACATGTAATTTGTTTAAATTATTTCATTTATAAGCTCAGATATCAGGGAACTAAGCACAGTTCATTAGTGAGTTTTGCACTGAGATGTTTAAAACAAACAAACAAAAAAAACTCCCTGGTGATAAAGCTGAGCTGATGCATTTCAGAATGTGAGAACACAAATGTCTGTCCCAGTCAGACTGGTCATTACTTGGGTTTTTAACCTGCACTGTGGTTTCAGATTGTGTCAATATGCAAGCAGCACAACTAATAGTCCCGTACGTCCACCACAAGCTAGTGCTAATCACGTGTTCTGCTGCCCGCACACTACATCAGGGAGCACCCTCGCTTAAGAGAAGATAGATTTCTCTTATTATGAGCATGTCTTAAGCAAACAGTTTCCTTCAGTGTGCTGCATGTCATAAAGGACAAATGTTGAAAGATGAGACTAAATTTTTAGATTCTGTAACATAGCTGAAGCAGACTAATTTACAATAAAATACAAAAGTAAAAGCAACACAGCAAATATCAGATGAAAATGAATTGGCTCACTTTAACAAGTGCGACAATTTGAGTTGTTGATATGAGTATAAAGTGTTGTGACAGTGAGGGATGTGTTGCCTTGTAGAGAACTATTTTAAAAGGACTTTAGGTACAATTAAAGTACAGGTGTGTTGTCTAAAACCATCACAAGTCCATGTTTTTATTGTTTGTTTTTAACTTTACCCTCCATGCCCACACCAAAGGCCTGTAAGAAGCCAGGAAGACCCCTGCTAGTGATATGTATACTTGTTTTGACAGGCTATGCCAAGGACATAAAAATCCAGTATATTTGAGACTTAAGAGAAAGTACAGAAGACAACAGGTGTGCACTGATGTACAAATAAGCCCAGTGACATCTGACCTTTAAGTCTCTTGAGGGCCTCCGTGCTGCAGACATCCACCCGGAGAGCTGACAGCTGCTTTTCTTGAAACTCTTCTTCGGCAACAGCTTGCCTATATTTTAACAATTGTTCAATGAGGGAGTGGGGCTAGAAGAGAGAGAGTGCAGATGATTTAACATCACAAGATGTTGTTATATCGTGGTTGATTTTCAGGCTTTTTAGAAAAGAAAAGAAAAGAAAAGAAAAGAAAAGAAAAGAAAAAAGAAAAATCCAGGAAAACACAAAGAAGGCCTACCGTGAACTCCGCCACAATCTTGGACTTCAGGGCAGCTTTGGAATTAGCAGGAGCTAGAGAGTAAAAATAAATTACTTTAAAAAACACTGTAAGGTATCTGGAAATATTCCAAACAGACAGCGTTAACTTAAGGATGATTTAGTAACCTATGCCCACACTAATACGTTTTCAGCAGTGCCCACACTACCTCAGTATTTTAGCACCTCAAACGGACTTTTCATTAAACTGCTGACTTTCAGTTTTCTTTGAACAGCGTTTTCCCACACACATACTTTATTCAGCAGCGCCACCAAGTTATATTTTAAAATTTATTGAAGCATTTTTAAAATTTATATTGCTCATCAATGTACAAATTTTATAACTAGCAACCTACAATACTCCCAATTACCAGCAGGTTGACCAGAGGAGTGTACTACCAAACAGGAATTGAATTTATTGAGGTAGGTCAAGGTCACTGAGACTTTAGTTTTTAGTTTGAAAAAGTTTCGGAAATCCTAGGTGACTATTTCTCAAGTTATCGCATTCACAAACTTGGGAGTTCATGTTGCCTGCCCACCTGCCCAGTAGGGTGCCGACAATATCCTATCAGCTTCTTATGGATGAGGGGTAAAAAACAAAAACAAAAAAAAACTATTTCATCCATCCATCCATCCATCCTCAGAGGCTGGGTTGCAGGGGCAGCAGCTTAAGCCAAACCCAATACCAACTGTAATTAATCATATTCTCCCATGTCTTCACAATGTGTCTTTATACTCTAATAACTTGAAATCAGCAATTTTGCTTCACTTTCCTTCGTCGTTTAAAATAACCATGAAGTGAATAACTGACTTTAAAACCAACTAATTAAACATCCAGTATTTACAGCATAATATTACAGCATTACATTGAGATTGTTAATTTCCTGTTTCCTGCTACCAAGATGACCTTATAAATATATTTAATATATTTTAATATTTTTGAATAACATTTTCACCTTGTCATCATTTCAAGTAAAGAAAGTTCTGGTCTTTCTTTTTCTGGACATTGCTGTTCTTCCTAAGTAGTCATTTCTGCATCTACCATACGTAACACAGTCATGCAATAAGAGTTTCCTGGCATGTTAGTAAAGAATATATAGTTTGGTTTAAAAAAACAAAAAAAAAACAAAAAAAAAAAAAACACACTGACAAAACTCTGAAGTGACAAACTGACCATTTGCAGGTGTAGCCTCTTTTTCCTTTTCCTTTTCCTTTTCTTTTTCCTTTTCTTTTTCCTTCTGCTTCTCTCGCTCCTTTTCCTTTTTATTCAAGTTGGCTTTGAACTGGGCAATGACCTCCTCGGGATACACACTTCTTTCTTCCCAAATGGAAAAGATCCTTTCCACTGACCTGCGAACCTTCCCATCTCTAACAGAGTAAAATGATAAACAACACACAGACCTTAATACCTTTTCAGTGATAGGCATGACGGGTTAGAAGAGAAACAAAATGCAGTGATGGCTGGACAGTACCGTAGAACAAACACTATGTACTTACTTGATGAGCTGAGCAGCATTAGGAAGGACCTCTGAGAAGGCTGAACGAAAAACGATGGCATTCTTTCTTTTGCAGTTTTGTATCACATCGTTGGCAAGGTAGAAAAGATTCAAGCGGTGATTGTTATCAGCTGAAAAAAAGAAAAGCAGAGAAATAAAGGACTCAATCTGGAGTTTAGATCACTATTAGCCTATTTACACTAGTTTCTACTTGGTTTGACCCGATTCAATTTTGGTTGTTTTCCCATTGCAATTGAGTACAACCTGAGGTGCGTGGGGTTGTGATGTCATTTGTATGCAACACAAACGGCATAACAAAGGAGGACATTGAGGTGATGTACGAGTTTCCTCGTTGCAGGGTTTCAAAAATGGTGTTTTTGATTTTTGTCAAGGACATGCTGTCACGATTCATCAAGTTACACCACTGACTAGCCAGAGTTCAACCACTCTGGTGACTCAGTTACTGCAACTTTGCAACTGTTACCTTAACACAAAATTTCTGCTTTTGTGGAAACATGCACATCCAGTGAAAGCTGCTGCTGGATGTGAATGCAAGCCAACATTAGATACTGTGCTTACAGATGAAAGCAGTATACTTGAACGCCAACAAGGGAAAAACAAGGGGGCAGGGATAGCTCAGTAGGTAGAGTGGTGGCCCTATGATTGGAAGGTTGGGGGTTCAACTCCACTGAACGGCTACCCTGAGGTACCGTCCCTACACACTGCTCCCCGGGCGCTGCATTGGTGGCTGCCCACTGCTTCACTGGGTGAATGGGTTAAATGCAGAGGAACTATTTCCCTATGGGGACTAACACATACACATACACATTCAGTAATTTATTCAATAAACAACAAGGTATAGTCTTAGCCTCAGGAGCTAGCATTGCCCTCTTTTGCCGAAATGACTTCTGTACGTGTTTATTCACCAGTCTTTGAAAATTTTAACAAGCTTAAGTCAAAGTCTTCCAGAAAAAAATTCTTGCATGTATATCCAATTTCAAATCTCAATAAAACATTTAAAAAGAAATCAAATATGATTCAATTATTTTTCAAGTCACTTTTTAAATCGCTCCTTGGTGAATTTTCTGACTCTGCTAACTATCATCCTCCTGCTGAAAGGCTCACCAATTTAGTCAACTTGAACTTTTGGACAGATGACCCGTGAAAGCCATCTGCAGTCTACACCAAACATCTCTACTGTTTCTCTGGCTAAACCACAACATCTTTGACTTATTTTACCGCATTACTGTAAGAGGCCTGGAAAACTGGAAAACTTTCAGTTACCATCACTGTAGAGATACTATAGCTACAGCAAAAAGCTGAAGATCGTTTCTTCTTGTGATGGTCTGGATTAGTCAACTTATGCATACGTTTCCATTTCAAGAAGGAATACAATAGTGGCAGGACACAATGAGTTTTGCTGCTTTAGGGAGTAAACAATACTACTGGTTAAATTCTGGATTTTGGGAAATAAATGTCGTATCTAAAAATATCTAAATCTCTTAATGTGTTTTTTACATTTGAATTAGACTGGATTATCACCTCAGTCTAAAACAGAAGCAGCCTTTTATAAACACAATAATCTACCAGTAAAAAATAATAACAATAAACAAGAAGAAAAGGAGGTGAAAGTATTTCCTCTGCCTCAGCTCTCACCTTGTTACCTTCCATTATATACAGCAAGCTGTGCCAAGATAACTTTTTGAGTTGCTGACCTTTTAATTAAACCCCCAAAAGTCAGCAAATTTTAGGCTGGTAAAACAAACCTTTAAAAACCTTTTTTAAGTAGTTTCTTAATAGCAATAATTAACATACAAAACACAATATTATGCATTTAAATTTAATTTGAAACTATTAAATCAGTTCCATCATAATATCAATTTTAAATATCAGTGAAACCTGTGGCACAACAGTAAAGACACAGTGTCAGTCTGTGACTAAGCACGAGGAGCTTGAGCGGCCTAATTCTCAACCTGTGGAAACTGAGGTTGTGGCTTCGTTAAATCTCTGCATGTGCATTCCCAGTAGTGCTGTGACAGCAAGGAAGGTGAGTTTAACCACCAATTAATTAATTATCCTTTCACAACCAATGCCGTGCATTTTAGGAACGTGTAAATTGTAGGAACAGAACTTAAGGGACAACATCTTTGTATGAAAATTAGTGAAAACACCCAAACAGCAAACAAATCAAATTTTAATTTGTGTGACAGGAGATCTTTCTTCAAACTCTAGGGCTGCTCGATTATGGCAAAAATGATAATCACGATTATTTTCACTGAAATTGAGATCTCGATTATTTGACGATATTTATTTAACAATAACAATGTATTGAATAATGACTTTAAAGAGTGTCAAAAAATAATATAAAATAGTGTGCAAATACTGATAACAGTGCAAATGTTTGCAATATAAAAAACAAATGAAAAATGTAAACATCTATGTTTAGTGAACTTTGCAGTGTTGCTCTGTGGTGCAGCTACGACACTGTAGCAAAGTTTACACACTATGTCTACTTGATCCACGTCTGACTCCGCGAACCCATAATGTTTCCACACCACTGAAGTTTTTTTTACCTTTCTTTTCAACCAACGGCAGTCACTCTCCTCTCCAAATAACTTCTGCTTAGCTTTCCGAGCTTCCCTCGGGTCCTTTTAATCAGTGGTCCCCAACCCCCAGACCTCGGACCGGTACCGGTCCGTGAGTCGTTTGGTACTGGGCCGTGAGAGTTGAGGCTCAGGTGTGAAATGTATAGTTTTCAGGGTTTTTATCGGTTTTCAGCGTTATTTTGTTATCGTTTACTCGGTTTTCCTGGGTCTTTTCACGTGTGTTATGAATAAATTTTCTTTTTTTCGGTACCGGTACTAGTTTTATTTTGTTGTATTTATCCGCGACACCTTAAAGGCCGGTCCATGAAAATATTGTCGGGCATAAACCGGTCCGTGGCGCAAAAAAGGTTGGGGACCGCTGCTCTTGTGACACGTGTTCGAAATGCAGAGAGGTGCGCTCGATTTGCCACACAGAGCAGCGAGAGAGTAAAGCACGAGGGAGGGGCTAATAATCGGCTCAGTCTTTTTTAATGATCGTTGAAAGCCCAGATCGTAATCGAGATTAAAATTCGATTAATTGAGCAGCCCTATCAAACTCCGCTCTAAATCATACATTAAAACTTTATTTATGAGAGACTTGCGTGTGAAATAATAAAAATGTCACTAAGTAGGACGAAGTATACATACTGCTATTCAACATCATGATGTTAGTTGTTATCCTTTAATAACAAGTATTGTTGGGCAGAAAACTGAGAAAGATTTATTTTAGAATCTATATTATGCATGATTAGACAAGATAAAGGAACAATGAATGTTTAATTAATGTAATACTGTTTCACTGTGTTCAATTTTTTCATCTTCTTTGTTTCTACTTTAGAAGTGATTTTCCCCCACTTGTTTTTAACTTTAACTGAATTGAGAATTTACTCAGTCATGTTCCTTTTGAATTACACATTACCTTTTTTGTTATGTCAAATTTATTTAAATAGCACATTTAACACAGAGTTGACCACAGCGCTGTACCTTAAAGTATAGAGCCCGCTCCCAGAACTACATTAAAATACTTTGTGTATTATAGATCAAGATGTGTGTCTATTCTAATAAACTGAAAAACTGACTATACAATAATGCATTAAATTACAATTAGGTAAAAGATACAGTATTAAGCCCAAAAGTTGGAAAATTACAACAACAACAAAAATACTCAAAGTCTACAAAACTTCAATATGACAACAAAGCTTAAGAGTTTAAAATAAGCAGAACTGAACAGAAAAGTGAGACAAAACTGAGTTTAAAACCCCCCAACTAAAATATAAAATAAAACAGGTACCACAGTTTGACAGATTTCCTTTCTTAAAACTTGGCATAAAAACTGAATCAGCCTGAAAAAAAACCCCCAACAAAAAACAAAACTCCACTGCCTGTTGTCTATGTGGTGCAGTAGTTGGTCTGAATTATCCATGACAGACACTTTTGCATCTAAAAAAAGGTCCCTCAAGCATTTTTATCATCGTCCACTCAGACCACTGAAAAATGTTACTCATTACATGTATTGTGCTGCCTCACTCAAATGAGTAGTGAGAGAGAACAGTTAAGACGGGTTGACCTCTCCATGACAGAGAGCATCTTTAGCATGGTTATCAGCAGCCGGGAACATTATCTCAAAGATAAGAGCAAGCCTCACTCCAGAGCATGTCCTCTACAAACGTGTATTTATGAACCGAATCATCTGTAAAATTTGGAAACTTGTCATTTTGGACCGGAAAAATAATATTTTTAATTTAATTTGAAGCTTGATTTGTACTTATGGACAAAAGTCATTTGGGTTTCCTTTTTGCACATTATTATTTTTTTGTTTGAATACTACTAGCACTTTAATTTGTATTATCTAATATTTTTATTTATTATTTTCAAATTCATATGTTTCCTGGGTAATTATTTTAATTTTCTGTGGGATGAGACAACAGGATGACAGTCACAGGTGGGCAGACTTGAGCAGGTGAGGCACTGGAGCCTAGAAGAGAAGGTCTGCCCAACAGGACGAGGAGATGAGAATTACTGAAATAATCATTGACTAATCAAAGAAAAACTGGAAGATTATTCAACTACCAAAATAATCTTTAGTTGCAGCCCTACAACAAAGTCCCTTCTGATCAGTTTGCTCTGGTCTCCATCAGCACACAAAAGCTCAAATGGTACACAGCAGTTCATTTGTATTGTCAGCATAAGCTAATCTCATCATTGTTCTGTGGGCAGCCATGCAGGGTGGGAATTATAAAAAAAGAAAAGGAAAAGAAAAATGCCCACATAGTAACTGGACTTAGCCACTGAAACAGAACGTCCCATTGGACAGATTAGCTTTCTAAAACACAGGGCCTGAGCCTGCAAAAGAAGAGCCTGCAGCAATAGTGTGTCTGCTGATTTTGTGTGTTTTCAGCACTTTTTTTTCTTTATTTATTTTCATACCAATAGATCACATGCTCAAGATTAGAAAACATGCTTAAATACTGATGGTTCATTTCAGCTTTCTAAATTTTAGTTCATGCTAACTTTCTTGCTGGAGTTTATGACTACTAGGGCTGTGCTATCATATATCATTCATGATAACACTGGTACAAATTCTGAAATGATATATTACTACAGAAACATCATTTGTTTTCTATTACAGAGTGTGCCCAACAACAGCATTAAGCCCAGGCATGTCTGAGAGTGAAAGTAATTGTTAGGATTATTAAGATTTAGTATGTGAAAAATTAGCTTCAACAACCTCCAACAATCTACAGTACTTTGCAATATATGCAAGAAAACTGTTTCCACTAAACGTGGAACACACACACACACACACACACACACACACACACACACACACACACACACACACACACACACACACACACACACACACACACACACACACACACACTTTTCTACTTGAAAAAAACAAAAAAAACAAAGTACAACAACAGAATGAAAGAGGACCTGCTAGCAGCTGTGATGCTTCAACCAAATATAAACAAATGTCTCCACCGAGCAGTGCTGGAACACTCGCTAGTTGCACTCCATATGACAGGATGAATATTACTTAGGCCGTTAAGCAGTTGGCTAAAAACCTAAACAGAGATAACATCCTAGGTAGAAAATATTCTTCAGTTTTATTATGCAGCAACTGAAGAGTTACAAAGATAAGTTTACTTAAAAAAATAAAAATAAAAATAACTACACTAAATGTTAAGTAGTTATGTTACTTACAGTTTCCAGGAAAAACACTACCCAGGGTACATACGGGTTTACATGTTACTTATGCTGTGTCACTGGCTATAATGCTGCTACTACAATGACAGTAGCTCATTAAAACATTCCTGAAAGGTGCAGTGAACATTCCTGAAAGGATCAGGAAAGTCATCAACCAGGAACCAAATTTGGTTTGTGAATCTGAACAATCTACAACAGAAACAACAACACAGAAGCACTATTTCAATATGACTTTACCAGCACTTCAAGCATCTATTTCATTTAATCATGCATGCACCAACATAAATAAAGAAGCACAGAATATGTAGGGCAGTTGGCCTGCCTTGTTCTTCCCACACAACTCTACAAAGCTGATGAAATTTATTTACTGCAGGCTTAAAAATAACAATCAGCCCATAACCCATCAAAACCTATACAAATAAAGATAAAGGCAGCAAATGTATTTCTAATAGCAACGGATAAGGAGGGAGAGACTTATCAAATGTACTGTAGACACTTAAGGGGCACAAATTAAAGAAACGGGAGTGAAAAAACTAAAGTATATTGCAGAGACTTTGACTAGCTCTAAATAATACAAACAGGTGCAAATTTATATGGACTTGAGGGAAACTTTTAAAAACAGCATTACTACATTTTCAAAACATGATTCGGTTTGTTTGTTTGGGGGGGTTTTTTTTAAGCAAAGAATCAAAGTTTTCAAACACATCTCATCATCATCCATGAGAATCTGTCACAAAAAGCTCACCTAGCAACTGACCAAAATGCATAATCCTCCTCGGCTTTTGGGTGAGCTGTCTTTTTGTTAGCAAGATTACGCAAACAAACTACCAGGCCAAGGTGGAGAATAGGAAAAGGAAGAAGCCATTACATTTAGTGTTGATCTGAATTCGTTTCTTTAAAAACGCACGGTTTGGCATTGGCAGACAAGTGTGCTGATTAACTGCCCTTCCACTGAATTGCTCCACACTGCGATCCCGGCTGGTCTTATTAGATTTATTATGCAGGAGGATTCATAAAAACTCATAAGATACAAGTACATGGAGGGAGTAGAGATAAGAGTGCCGCCTTGAAATGTCAACATAGTGTTAGAGTGCAAAAGCAGAGATGACTGTAGTGACTAAGGAAATGCTTTCAAGGCTACAAGGCTTGATAACTTGTTCTATTATGGAGGGCTCTTTTAGCATTTAACCAACACAACTAACTAGCAGCTATTTATTTTTTATTATTTGGCCATGACATGTTTTGGGATCTAGAACTACATCCAATTTAGGGTTTTGGGGAGTGCTGAAGCCTACACCAGATGTCACTAGACCTTAATAATGTGAGTCCTTGACAGGTTGCCAGTCCATAACAGGACAAACACACAGAGACAAAACCATCCACACACACATCCAGGTTTAAAACCACAAGTTAACCCAGCATGTATGTCTTTGGACTGTGGGAGGAAGTTTTAGTACCGACAGAGAACCAACGCATCCACAAGGGGAACATACAAAGTTAATAAAAAGCATAAGACATAAAAAGCAAGATCTATGAGCAATTGTGTTTCCAATATATCTGACATATTAACAAAATATTTCTGATGTAGCAAAATATTAGCATATGTTGATTTAAGAAAGCTACAATGATAAGACTCATGCCTCTTATGAGACCTCTTTACACTCAACATCTTAAATCGGAATTACTGGTACAGATATAAAATTTTATTATTTAAAAGTGCATTTCAGATATCTAGCATTGAGGTTGAAAGGCACAAAATTACATCCTTACTAGATAAAAGTTTAACCTAACTAGTCAGGATTTAATATCAAACAACGTAACTTCTACTTCTAATGTAAGAACTGTTGCGCACGTGTACTCTGCTACTTAAGATATATTTAATTAGAAACCAGTCTAAACACGTTATGGGAATGTCAACGGGGATTATAACACGTCAGAACAAAATAATAACTATCTAACACATTTTAAACAGAAGCCAATAGTAAAGGGTGAGGTGCTGTAATTAAAGTGTATTACACGATATCTACACTGCACATACCCACTATATGGCATTATCGTTAATACTAATCTGACAGGAGATAAATGAAGTGTAGATAGTTTAAACGACGTTATCACCGTTTGTTTGGAAAGTTTGGAACTACAGCTAGTCTAGTTAATTTTGCATTTTTAGTATAAATGTTAAATGAGCTTGTCGGTAAAAATTAATAATATAATAACAATGAAAGGGACATACGAGTTTAATTTAAGTGGATCGCTCCTTTATCGCTTCACGCGTCCTCTAAATAAACTATGCTCGATACGACCAGCCGTCAGGAACAACTCAAACCACCATGCACCAACTAAAGCTAACATGCAGCTGATTAAATCAGTCTAAAAATAATATTTTTATCATGTTTGCTCTTCGGCTTAAAAGCGCAGTGCCGTGAACCCCGGGAGGCCCGACTGTAAACATCGCTAGCAGTAGCTTTGCTAACATTAGCAGCTAATTTCAAGCAACGGCAGCGTTAGCTTATAAATATGCTGCATATCAAAAAACTTGAACTTCGTTCAGGGGGTAAATTATTGCTCTTTTGTGCACTAAACAACTTTGTCCCTAACGCAATAAACTGCAGCCGAGTTTTGCAAACTGGTAGCTGGTCCAGACAGAAATGCATTTGAAAAATGGCTAAAATGCGCTAGCTAGCGGATTAGCTTCAGTGACAAGCTACTCACATTTCTTGAGCCACTTCATCCAGTAGCGGACGATAAGGCTGTGATGTCTCTTGTTTTCAATGCACCAAGCTGAAAGTCCTTGTATTGACTCCATAGTGTTTGAAACTCCCTGAAAACGCCGGTCCAAAGACGCTTCCAGAGCAGCGGTGGAGCTGCGTGAGCCGTGACCACTTGCAGCCCCTGAACCGGCCGCCATCTTTCCAACTCTGTGGTGCTGCTGGGGATGGAGGAGCTAAACTAATGAGGACTTCTGGGGGTAAAACACGCCCCCCTGTTTTACTTTATTAGGAGAGCAAAACTAGAGCTACAAGCACAAGCGCAAAAGAAAACAGTGCACTACCAAAACCTAATATATAGTTTAAATATTAATAAAATAATTCAGTTACAGAAAATATGGTGGAGGCGGCGCTTAAAGTTGGTTTATTTGAGATGGTCACTGTACAGAGAACTATAGCAACAACTGAGTCAAACTCCTCCTTTTACCTAAACAAAAAAACTAAACACATTGAGGCATTTTAAACTGTGAAAGATAGTTTTCTCTAAATGTGTGGGGCATCTCTTTATTGAAGTGCTTTAGTCAAAGCAGTTTTATTTTCACCAAACTTCAATCTTTACATAACCTGACAGTTTCTCATCATCTCATCACATGTCTCATGTAATGATTTCCATAACATAATGCAATCTGCCAGACTGTATTTAATAATACAGGAAATATCTAACAGAAGAGTCTACTAGCCAAAAAGATGAACACTGATGCAGACCTACATACATACTGTTCCTACACACATCCTGATCGGTCACACATTCTCACAAAAATATCCACACAGGGTCACTGTTCCTTGTTTTCAATGTTCAAGTCTCTTGATATCGCCTCTTTCCCCTGCAGCAATCAGCAGTGAAGGCTGGCTAGCTGTGAGGCTGTTGATCTGGAGGTTTGTAGGAAGAGAGCCCTGACTGAAACTAGATACTCCGCTGACAAGTTTCAGTCGTCTGTGGTCTCCAACACACTCTGGCTCAGCGCTAGGTCCCAGTAGTGTTCAGTGCCATGCTTCTTGAAGTGTTCTCTGGCCATGCTCTCTGTGGGGCACTGCTTGAACTTAATCTCTCCATAGCTACGCTCTTTAGCTGTTCCCTAAAGAACCAAAAGGAATCATTACACTTGAGCAACATCACAAAAAACAAATTGTAATTAAAAGTGAGTACGCAACAGAAGGCAAAATATTCACTCACCTCCCAAATCAACCAACACTTGTTGTTCCTCTTCGTATCATCATCACCATCTGGATCTAATTAGGAATAAAAGGCAGAGATTTTCATCTCACTAAAATACTGTATATGCTTGCATTTGCATAAAGAATCAAAATTCAAAACAATCTCACCATCTCTCTTGCTGTTGTGTTCCTCCCATTTGATTCTGTGCATCATCAGCCTCTTGAACTTTTTCTGCGATTTGGGCCCTAAAAGGAAGGAGAAATGTAGACTTAGGCCCAATTCCAATCCAGTCCTCTTCTTATTCTATTCATTGTTTTGAAATGAAGGGTCTAATACATTAAAGCACTATTTTAAGCCAACTACTTGTAAATCCCAAAGAGATTTGTCTCTCCTCCTGGGATTAAGCTGCAGATCTTTCATTTGTGGGGCAAACGCATAAACCCCAACACTATGGAGCCACTAATTCCATGACAGTGTCAAAGTAAATAGCTCTTCTGGTAAATTTGTACATCACTTTATATATATTTTATGAAAGCGCTTCCTAATTTATTCATTGTTTTTATTTTTGTTGTGATGATGCACTGGCAAACTGTCCTTTGTACACCACCTCCCACCCTGTGTTAGCAGAGATAGGCCCTTACATTACTTTGACTTGGATACATCATTAAAATGCTAATAGTGAATAATAATAATTTTAAAAGAGATACGAATGTCAAAAATTAAGAGGTAAACTATGGATATGAATGCAAACTTAAGAGGTTGTGGACATGGACTAGCAAAATGCATGTAGAAGAGGGTAAGAAGCAATACATAAAGAAAAACTTTATTGCTTGACTGACGTGTTTTTGACTTGTAGCTTACATCATAAAACAATTCAGACAACTTTTTATGACCTTAACAATCTAACTGTAGTATGTTGAAGATGACACGGCCAAACAGAAGGAAAAGAAGGACCCACAGAGACAATTTATGGATGTAATGAAGGAGGACATGCAAGGGTTGGTATGACAGAGGAGGACCCCTAGGACAGGGATAGAGGCAGATGATCTGGTGTGGAGACCCCAAAAGGGAGCAACCAAAAAGATGAGGAGGAGGAGAAGCACAAAGCGTGCAGCTGTCTATCCCAAACCTTCATTATGAAATCCTTTAGCAGCCCCAAATGTAATACACCGAGTAGTGGATAGAACAGACCTTAAACTCTGACTGTGTTTATCCCATTGCTTTAATTTCTGAAGCAGTACCAGGAAAGAAATTTTGTAGAACCCAATTAATTGCCTTCTACATGATTTCAGTAGTTTAGAACCAAAGGGAACAACTCCAAGAATTAAATGATTACATTCATACACTGGGCTCTCACTAACATTTCACACCCTAGCAGTTAGGCAAATTAGCAGTGGGGAAAAGCTTGTGATTAAGGGCTCACGAGCAGCTTTATAACAAATCATCTACAGATTACTTTTAAAAAGAGCTTTGCAGAAACTTCAGGTGCAGAATAGACAATTTTTATTTGCATTTCTGGTTCTCATTCTATATTCTAACATCTATATTTGCACATGCAAAAGTAGATAGTAAATGTCTGGAAATTTGCATAGCTTAACAAATAGAATTCTAGTCAAAAACCTTTTCATAAAAAGAAATACATATAGCTGTACAATTTTTATGGAGATGGGCAGTATAAACGGTATATGGTAGAGACGATATAAATTTGGCCAACGGTAGAGATTTTGACTTCACCCCTCTACCGCTATAGCGCATGTTAAGGGTGTCATCGAGCTGCACCTGTTTTGGTCGAAAGCATTGCAGTGGCTACAAACAACATCATTTGCAAATTACTGCGCTTCCTCCACTTCCATACCGTTGATTCATTAATGCTGAATTCTCTCGCCGCTGCTCTATTCCCATGTTGTTGCAGTATATTAATGACTAACCTCGTATTGTGGATGGATTATCTCAGTTGTTCTCCTGACTGAAGTTTGGTCCGTTTATAGCATCCTGCCATGCAATTGCATTTGTCACTAACCACCAGAATCCCTCACGTTAACTTTTATCAAGTGGGGAAAAGTTAGCGTTCATCCTTCAGCTTCACTGTGCTAATGTTATGCTAATGTAGCTGTTTTGCTAGCGATCACGTAGGACATCATTATATACCAGCTAGTCCGATTTCAGTAACCCTACAAAAGTCACTGCTGTTTACTTTTCTGTCTTCATTTATGTTGGAAGTGATAGAAGAGCTGTACGTTTTAATTTTTTTTATTAATCTCTCAGTCAGAACATGGCATATCATGTTTAGGTGGAAACTAGCAAGCTAACTTCCTGCTAACTTCTAACTCCGTTCAGTTTAATAAATTCTGTTTTCATGGATGCCTGGATGTTGAACTTAATTGTTACACCTGATAAAGCAGCAACACTGATCATTTTATTAAAGATGAAATAATTTAGACAGTTTTTAATTCTCAGTGATGCCGCAGTGTTCTTTTGACTTTGGGACCTGAAGAGAGGGAGTTTTGGACCCAGATTACTCTGCAAGGCTCCTGACTACGGTAGCCGTAATACTCCGGCAATCCATCAAGCAGTGCGCCTTCATAGCTTACCAAAGTCGTACTAAAACATTTTTGACAGATTTCTGCGCACCGTGTAACACATAAAATCGGTTCGAGGTCCGTAAGCACAACCAGAATTCATACATAAGGCACACTGTCAATTTTTGAGATAATTAAAGGATTTTAAGTGTGCCTTATAGTGTGTAAAATATGTTATACAGAAGAAAAGAATATATATCGCGATATATATCGCTACCGCACATGCTTCAAATTATACCGCAATATGGATTTTAAGCCATATCACCTAGCCCTAGAGATCGTTCATGAGAGCTAACCAATGCAGAATCAGACATGTATCTATAGATACAAGAATCTGTTCATTAAGGGCTAAGTGACACAGGCTTAGAACAATTGGAGACTCACCAGCAGTTGCTGGGAGTCACAAGGGGGCTCTGGTTACAAAAAGGTATACTGTGCAGCAGCAAAAACATTCTTGTGACTGCTTTGGTTACTAACAGGCTGCTGCAGTTGCCTGTAGTTTGCATGGAAGAAGCCAACTTGTCTGCAAACGCTTGCTAAACACTCTGTGAGGAATAGGGAAACTTGAAAATTGTTTATTACATTAAGGGTAATAAGCAATAAAACATGTCTTGGCATCTGTTGGTGTCATCACTTACCTCCTTCCACCACAACAATGTTGACATCTTTGTGCAGAACAACTGTGCCTGTCAGGTATAGCTGGTTGGCATTGGCTTCCACTTTAAACTTCTTAGAAGGATTTTGCAGGTTTCGAATCCTGAGTAGGGAAGATGCTTAAATCAGTCACACTTCCTAACAAACATACTTAGCATTATACATTTTACTATTAACTACTGTATTTTACTTATGAGCTCGCTGCTCCCTTTAAACACACACCTGTACACTGCGATGTGAACACCATTAGTGAGGTCTTCTTTTAACTTCTTGACCTTCTTCTCTTTTCTTTGCTCTGCTGTGAGCTTGCGAGCTGCATTGGCCTCCTCGTGGGCCCTGAAATGCAGAGGGCAATGTTAGACAAAACCTAGGGAAAGCCTCTACAAACATAAACAAAAGGATAAATATGGAAATTATCTGTGTTACTGACTTTTGCCTCTTGGCCATCTGCGCTCTAACATGTGCTTCTACTTTTGTGGGGTCCTGAACCGCCTCCGTCCCCAAGACTCTCATCAGGTTGGAGATCCGCACTGAAAATAATCAAAGCAAACATCAGTTGAATTCTGTTTAATCTTTCATTATAATAACTTTTATTTATTGTGGTGATTTGCACATGCGTACCTTTGGGCTCTGGTGGAGGCATCAGTCCTAGACGAACCTTCTCTTGCAATTCTTTCTGTCCTTCCCTCCGTGTCTGCCGTCTAAGTTTCTTTTGTTCTTTCTTCGTCAAGTATACACCTAGAGTTACTGGCTTATCTGTGTCAACTAAAGGGGAAAAAAGAAAGGAATATATAACAGCTAGTGATACATAAACACCACTAAGATATTTGAAAGGGTGTGTGATTATGTTAAGAATTGTTATTTTTTAATTATTATTTAATTTATTATGTATTCTTTTTTTTTTTTCAAGTATGTTCTTAAAAAAATACAATGAAATAAAAATAACCTAAAAACCTACAGCAGATGAACAAACTGTCAAGAAGCGATTCATAAGGAATGAAAACAGGGATAGGCTGAAGTATGCCAAATTACACACGAACTGGACTGAAAATCAGCAACAGATCTTATGGCGTGATGAATCCAAATTTGAAATGACTAGGTCATATCAACATCTATATGCACAGAGAAGATCAGGGGAGAGGTGGTGTCCAATGTTCCCTCTAATTTTTCATATGTCTGAGCGAACACAAACTCCTTGAACGGTCCCTTGGACCACTGTGAGCAACAGTAGACGTGTGCCTTGTGGTCACACCAGCATCAAATCCATCCAAGTTACATGGAGTCATGTAACTCTCTGTCTGCAAAATACAGTATATAATGACCAATGTTGGGCAATTTAATTATATAGTTACTTCTTCAAAAAAGTAACTGAGTTATGCAAACAAAGTTTTTTGCAGCTGTTTACCTAAAAATGCAGCCAAGGCATTTTCTGCATCAAATTTGATGCCACACAAATTATTTGTGCCACTCCAAAAATAATTTCTATCCACTATGAGATAAAGGAGAACAACAGCCTGATACCTGCAGGCCTGACAACAGGAGATTTATCACTCCTGTAACATTCAGCAGTCGCCTCACTGTTCTGACACACACAACAAAACTATTGACTACACTACACACTAACTACACAAGATTTGCGCTAAATGTTGCAAATCTCTCACATCTCAAAACACCGCCGTCATTCCTAAAACTTCCCCCTTCCTAAACAACTAAATGCCATGTTGCCATATCATTTTTTGATTGGTCGACGTGGTACATTTTTCGACCAATAGGAAAGGGTGGGGTTTTTTTGGTTTTGTCTTTGCTCACAGGCGGAGAGTGCTTTCGAGCATTTTCCTCATAAAACGCAGTTTGTAGAGTTTCTTCCCGCAGTAAATATAAACAACGATAGTATTCAGGAAGAAAACCAAACCGTCAATTGTTCCGTCTGCCCTGCTCACATCTCCAATGGTTGTACACGTTGTCTTTAACGTGGCTAGCTTTGCTAGCTAAAACACCGGTGTCGGCACATAAGGATGCTGTCATAGCCTGTCAACGACGTTGATTAGCTGCGTATATACGAATGTGAATCGCATCGTTGGCTGGACTATGGGAGAAGGTGGCATCGTTCTAATCCCATACGGGAGCAGCCAGTCACTTACTGACTAACACTGCAAAACAGAATTGTTAAAGTATTAATTTTAATTTCAATTCAGGTTAGATTATTTTTTTGTGCGCAATGCAGATTTTCTGTGCGCAGAGACCGTGCCAGCAGTGCGCAAATGCGCACGCGTGCAGCTTAGAGGGAACATTGGTGGTGTCTACATCCATCTGTAAAACACGGTGGAGGCTCTGTTATGGTTTCAAGCTGTATTTCAGTCTGTGGTGCTGGAAAGCTTTTCAAAACTGATGGAATTACGAACACAGAAAATTGCTGAGATTTTGATAGACTATGAATGTGCCATCTGGAAAGCATGTTACTGACAACAGCTTTATTTTTCAGCATGACAATGCTGACAAACACGCTGCCGATGCAGCAAAAGCTGGACAGAAAAAGACACAGTGGAACACCATCAGTCATGGACTGGACTCCCCAAAGCCCCATCCTCAACATTATCGGAGCAGTGTGGGATCATCTTGACAAGAGAGCAGAACAAAAACAGCCAACATCCAAAGAAGAGCTTTGAATATCCTTCAAGAACCCTGGAGAACTTTTCCTGAAGACTAGTTGCATGTTGCTCATACCACATATTGACCTTCAAGCCTATTAGAATTGTAAAGCCTCTGTTTAGCCCTAATATACTGTATTTGTATGTATGGTTGCACAAGTTTCAATAACTCACTGTACCCATTTACCATTTTAATAGCTAAATATATTAATATTAATTAATTAAACTGAGTGGTGGCTCAAGACTTCTGCACATTACGGCATAAGGACATTTTTAACAGTTAATAATGATTTTGTAGGACAAAATCTCTTTTAACTTACACATTTTACCTCCTATAGACTTACCTGGTGGGCTCATTTGGGCAGGATGTTCCACCAGGCTGGTCACACCAAACAGCTCTAACGCTTCAAATTTTGTGTCTGAATTTCTTAAAATTAAAAATAAAAAAAAAACATTATTATTGCCATGTATTCCACACATTCCTGATAGCAAACTCAATGTTTAAGATCAAATTTTGATTTCTTACATGTCTATGTTGGAAGGCAGGATGAAAGAGTCCCACCACTCAATATTGGGAACCTGTCCCTCTCCAATCTCCTTTTTAGGAGCAATCAGTGCTAGCTTGGTTGAAGCCTGGATTCCTGTCTTCTTTGCTGCCTGGGCAATCTCATTCTGCAACCTTTCCAACTGGGCCTGATCCATACAAGAGAGACAAGAGACATATGATGACTTTCTTTTTCTTAAATTCTAAATATTCTCTTTCAAACAACTGGGACAGGGTTGTACCAACCTTAGTTCTAATTCTCTGAGCAATCTTCTCAAAGCGTCCCTGGTCATGGAATTTGAAAGTCCTGCGTGCACGCTGAGCTGGAGGAACAGGCACACGCTGGTCGAAGTAGGATGTGGACTCCAAGTCATCTCCGGGCTTCTCCTTCAGCTGCTGGCGGAACTGCTCTCTCTTTACTGCTCGAATGTTAGCTACACAGGGAAAGAAACATGTTTTGTGGAATATCAAAACAAAGAAAACACATTGTGTATGTTTGTGTACAAATACTGGATCAGTGTATCCATGTATGTACCTTTGAGCGTAGGCATGCGGTGTGTGAGTTCAACCTCTTTGCCACTGGCATCTACAGTTCTTCCCTTCTCATCCAGGATAAGAGGTGTCGGTTTGTTCACCTCCTTGGGTTCTACTTTGCTGTAGTTACACATAAAGAGAAAGCAGTTCAATGTCAATTGAGCACAAAGACATCACCTACTTTTTTCATGTCTTGTGCACATTTTAAAATTGTATATTTATAGTCTGACATCACTTACGGTGGAGCAATCCCCATGGCATGTAGATTAGCTAGTGCCACAAAGTTTTGTGGCCCAGTGTTCCCCAAAACCCCGAGGATGCCAGGTTTCATAGCTAACTGGGACTGAATGCGAGCCTGTAGCTCAGCAGCTTTACGGGCCTTCTCAATTGCATCATTCATGAAGCTGGCAGCCTGGTAGGGAGCGATGGATGACCCACCACCAGCTGCTGCAGCACCAGCAGTGCCAAGAAGTCGAGAGAGTGGAGGGCCATCCAGCTGTGACTGTGAAGTGGGAACAGGCAACCGCTAGAGTCAGAAAGAAGTTAGAAAGGTTTTAAATAGAATTTAAAACCTGAAAAGACTACAGTTCTTTATTCAGTATGTATTTTTATGGGAAAGAAATCTCATTACTGTTGTAGCAGGAGCTGGAGCAGTAAAGCTTAGTTGTTTCTTCCTTTCTTCGATCTGTTTTGTGGCTGCTTCCATCATCTGTTTGATCTGTTAGGACAGCAAAAGGATTCAGAGGTGACTGACGAAGAAAATAAACCGACTATACTTACATATACACACACATATATATATATATTGTCTATTGCACCAAGTATTATGTACCTGTATTTTGGTGAGCATGCCGGGGCTCTCTGATGGAGGTCCTGGTATCACCTCAGGTTGCTCCACCTCCTCAAAACGGGGGACTCGTTTCCTCTTTGCCGTTGTGCCATCTGTTGGCTCGGGAGTTTCTCGCGCTGCGCCTGTGTCAGCCTCTTCACCAAACACATCCTGAGTACAGCCGGCAAACACACAAACACCAATAAAAATAAAAAAAATAAATATCTTATGCAGCAATTAAAGTTTACGTAAGAATAATCAGTATTGTGTCAGTGCAGTCCATGTAGAACTAAAGTTAAGTGCCATCTGAGTGAAACCTCAATTAAGCTTAATGTAGGAGTAAATCAAGTGTAAGGGGATGTTTACATTGAGGTTTAAGTTAATCAAACTGAGGCTTAACACAATCAGTCTAATCACTGCATGCATTGAATGTAATGTATTTATTTTTCTTTAATACAGGTCACTTTTGCATGTGAGCGTGTTAATATAGTCAGTTTTCTTGTCAGAAAACTCCCCACCTTCAGATCTAGTTATTCAGTTATATAATGATAATATAAAGCATAAACATTTGCTATGATGTTAGGCTACCTTAAGTTCTCTCTTGCGGTTTTTTTCTCCAGATCCTTTGTTCCCACGTGTGCTGCGGCTCTCCTCGAGGGCTTCAAAAAGTCGCTCTACAAAACCTCCAGCAGAGTCATCGAGAAAAGGACGCAGCTGGTCTGAGAATGATAAATATGAAATAATTAACACTCTGAAAAGAAAATAATGTTACCACAGAATGGCTTAAATACCCACATAAAAATACACACTATGAAAACCCAATACTGACATTTAAACTACAGCACCTGCAGAAGTCAGTCTAACAGACCGAGCAATTATTTCCCAGACAGATGAAATAAATAAATAAATAAACAACCAAACAAATAAAAGCAATAGGCAGCTTTCTTTGTACTCACAATCTTTCATTTGAATGAACAAATGACATGAGTATTTTAACTGGACAGCAAATCTATTACCTTTGCAAACAAGCCCTGCTGATAGCTACATCGCAGATCTTCACACCATCATTTTTTGGGCTGGCTGTCTGCACTATGTTAAGAACCCACAGCTTGGTAGTCATGCCAAATACTCCTAAGAAGGCCAGATAGGTTTTCAGACAGCTGTTGGACTCGTTTCTCTTCAGTGATGGGTGCATTTTGTAACCCGGTAAAACAAATCACCCTGGGATATGCCTCTGATGTCAGAGGCACTTTTGGCTGAACTGAATCGTCACCAGATCTCTAAGTACATAAGAGATATTTCACCGTACTTACCTATGGTCTTCCTTTTGTCTAGTCCCTTTCCCACACAGTGCAATGCTGCAGTCACCACAGTGGGCTCCGAGAAACCCAGCACCTTCTTCACAGTGCGTTCTACCCATGGCCTCAACTCCTCCACCTCCCGCTTTGGAAGAGACATCCTCCAATCCTGCAGAACATCAAATACTTATGTCATGGATTATCGCTACTGAGCATGGTTATCACTTAAATATCTTCGTGATTTCTGGCCTTAATTAGTCATATATCACACAAATGTGATAGTCCCAAACATGAGCTCCAAAACCCGCCGTCCTTTATCCACATAGCTACAGCTGCTCTGACACAGACGTTCACCAGCTTCCAACTAATAAAAACTCCCACATCAACAGTCAGTCACTCCGACCTTGCTGCACTTTGTTAGTTGATGAGTGTTAAGTCAGACTGATTAAATTAAAGCGCCAGCCCGTAGCAACATACATTGCTAAATCAATCACATCCGCCAAACCTCCCTGGTTAGATGCTAACTAACGTTAGCACACCGCTGTACGCGAGCTACCATCACAGGGGAATAACTACTTCATGAGGCTTACAAACCTTAGATTACTCTTCTGTCGTAGTCAGCCCGTTTAAGCCGTGGAGGTAAAAAGAAAACCGATGAAGACTTAGACGCGTAAAACACTCAACGTGCCAAGTTTTCTGCAAAACTTTCTGTTTAGACGCGCGTCCGCACGACGTTTGTTTCAAGCCCCGGAACAGGAAATGGATACAGCTTCTTCTTCGTGGACTTTTTCGCAGAGTCGTTTCGTTTCAAGTGTGCGGTGTTTCCACCTAGCTGCACATGTATGGAAATAGCCATGTTCTCCACAAGGTAAAACGTATTTCTCCCAAATAGTTTTGAAAATCTGAGGATTAAGGAAATTTATTTATCCGTTAAAGTTCGTCCTTGACTACGTTAACATTGTGTCGTTATAGCATTATGCCCATAGCTCAGGGTTTTTCTAGAATTAAAACTGTCCTGTGGGTGTGACTATGCACACTGCATTTTATCACAGTCCTGACGTGTTCACTTTCAAGCCCATTTTACTTCAACTAACCTTACACAAGCCCCAATCAGTTTTCATTTTCACCAGCGAAAACACATTAATGAATCTGCCTATTTAGCTTGGGTCATATTATAAGAGGCACGGCAGTCTTTGGATCCTGGATTTAAATTTAAGGGAAAATTCTCCAACAGCACAAAATGATGGTAGAAGAAGTAAAACATATATAGAAAAAGTTCTTACAATTTATTTATTTATTTATTTATTTATTTATTTATTTTAGCAGATTTGTCTGGTGATACACGCAGTCTTTTGTCCATTTAAATCAAACTAAGCTAAATGACTTTCAAGTTTTTGGCATCATGTAATTGCAGAGCAATATATTTATAGAAATTCTAGCTGAACATTAGGTGTAATAGGAATAATTAGGTACTGGAATAATGGGGTTATGGTTAGGTTCAGTTCTACGCTTCTAGTTTACACATTCAAATTGAAGTCTTATAGCAAAGCAGTTGTAAAGTCTAAATGTGTGTGAGATGCCAGCTTTAGAAGGTTATGTCTTCTAGTTTCTGAGACTATGCTTCTTTATCTTGCTGGTAAAATTCAGCATAAGCCTACCACTAAGTGGATCAGCAGTGACTTGGTGGTTGTTAAGAGGTTAAATCTTTCCCCTGGCAACTTCAAATACCAAAACTAGTTAAGGCTGGATTAAAACTAATGTTTTACATTCTGGGAACTAAGAGAGTGATCTGAATTGCAAATAAAAATCCAAATTGAATAGCTGAAGAAGAGCTTTGGCAGAGAGTATTCACATTCTTCTCCTTTACAAGGTTCATGATAGGGCTTTGTCTTCATATTAAAAGCGCAGTGTTTCAATGATTTTCACAGAACTCAAACTAGTCATAAATATTGCCTAATTATTAACCGCAGCTCAGTCGTGAACCCAGTCCCCTGGTAAAAACATGAGATTATCAGATGATCTCCATTTCCTTCCCCTGAACGCCTGCCTCCTGACTTTTTTCCCTCCCTTTGCATGATGTGGGTCAACTGCGTGCACTTATAGTAGTGTGAGCATGAATCAGTTGCAGAGAGCCCGAGGCTATACCAGGCTGCCAAATGACTCGCTCTCTCTACAGCAAGCCACATCCACGCTTTCGCTCACAGTGCTAATGCTACGTGCAACCATCAGGAAGAGGTGCATATGCAGCATGCTTTAGTTACAACGCATGCTCTTTCTCTATCACCAAAATGTCAGCTAGTCATTACGGGTGTATTCATTTACTCCTACCAAACAGCACACCTCCATCGTCATCATCTGCCGATTCATCACCCATGTACTTAATATTTAGGTCCATGTTTACAAGCACACTACAACCCAAGTTGTGTGAATATGGAAGTAGTGGAAAGGAAGCCTCTAATTAGGACCACAGAATAATACATGGAAATCTGAGGCATTTTGATTACATGCTTTTTCCACCACAACAAACGCCTTTTGTTGTTTTCACTTTGATACCATTTTTCTCCGTGACCTTGAGGAAAATCAGAATGTCATATATTTAGTTTTCCCAAAAACAAGGTCTTACTGATCACTTGTTTTGGTTATTGAGTGTCGTAAATTATTCTTTGTTTAAATTGCTGAACGCAAGTTGCAATGCAATGTTTTGATCTGAAACAGTCTAATGATTTATATATTAGCTGAATTGCAGAAAAATATTCAGCAACTACTTCAATTGAAAATTAAATGTATTTTACCATCATTTAAGCAAGATAGTTTAACACATGAGCCAAGGTGTGAAAACAGGTGTGGGACACATTGGAGAGACCAAACAGCCACTTCACAAGCGCATGGCACAACATAGAAGAGCCACCTCCACGGGACAAGACTCAGCAGTTCATCTGCATCTAAAGGACAAAGGTCATTCTTTCGAGGATGCCAATGTTCACATTTTGGACAGAGAAGACAGGTGGTTTGAAAGAGGAGTGAAAGAAGCCATTTATGTCCACTGTGAGCGACCATCTTTGAACAGAGGCGATGGCTTACGACACCAGCTGTCTGCCATCTATAATATCAGTTTTGAGTTCCCTTCCCAGACGCCTTAACACCCACTCACACCCTGGGCCATTTGACCTCAGGAAATCACATGATAGGGTGGGGCCAGGTTTCACAATGAACTCACCCGAAACTCTGGCTGATTGTGACCCACACCCATTTTCACACCTTGGCTCATGTGATTAGGTAGAGGATCATCAGGGGGTCCTTTTGTCCCTCTTTGGGGGGAAACTCCCACTGGGTTTAAATCTGGGACTCTCCACCATTTGACCTTAGAACTGAAGAAGCTTCTCGGATGACAGGTGAAATGTCTTCAAGCAACTTAAAGAAGTTCTTTCCAAGCTCCTTAGACTAAGGTATTCACTGATATATTGCCCAAGAATAACTGCTGCTGACCTTGTTGGCTGTCAGTTATTTAGTGACATTTGCAAGTAGCAGTGACTATCGTTCCACTGTATGTGTTGTACAAATGTAGCTGCCTCTGGAGTTGAAAACTGATGCCAGCATGGAAGTGCCAAAAACTGCAGTAGTTCCTCCAGTGGCCACTTTAGGCCCACTCCAAAAAGAAGTTAATCCCGAGGGATGTTTTGGCCCTTTTCTAACAATATCTATCAGGCAACTATCGTATAGAGCCACCTGGATGCTGGAGTTAGGTTCATGGACTCTTTGACTGACACAGGCAGCTGGACCTGACAGACAGAGGCAATGCTTTCCACCAGGCATGCCAGGCCAAACAAACTTCAAACTACAGCAGTTGCAATGAGCAAAGTTTGCAGTGACACTAGGAGAGGCCTGACCTCGCTAAGGGGGAACCAGACAAGTGTTTCACATTCTTTTTAAACAAACCTAAAGACAAAAAAGAAAGTCATTCAATAAAAATGAAGTTGTCCCTCACGGAGTGACAAAATACAAAGTAAGTGATGTTTATGTATAAAGTGCTAGCAATATAAAAGTATGGTAGAAGACACAAAAATAAAAAAAGACAATAAAAATATAATTAATAATAGAATTTCAATAGAAAGCGTGGTTAAACAGAGAAGAATTCAGTTGTCAAAGAGTCAACTAAATGTACCGTAGGGAAAATTTGATTCTCCTGCTGAATTTGTACATTTTGCTTTGAGTTACAAAAAAATGCATGGTTGCTAATTTTTATGGTCATTTTCATCTTAATAGAGGGAGACAGAATATCAACCACAAATCCAGAAAAACACATCACATAAAAGTTATGCATTGATTTGCATGCCATTGACTGAAATAAGTGCCACTCAGAATTCTGCCTCCCACAAATTGCCTGCGTGTCCATGTGGCACACAAATTACATTCAGTCAATTACAGATACTCCTGAACTTAACTCGCTATGTTTAGAAAGCACACCTGCACACAGAATCGGTTTTTTTCTATCCAACTTTGGCTACCAGTACCAAAAAAGCTGTCAAATGACATCAAGGACAAGATTGTAGATCTACACAAGACCATCAGCAAGAAGCTTGTTGAGAAGGTGACAAATGTTGGTGTGATTATGGTGTAATTTTGTAGCCTAACCAGCCTCCAGACCTCAGTCCTAGAGAAAATATGAGGAGGGAGCTGAAGGTCCAAGTTGCCAAGTGGCAGCCAAGAAACCTAAATGATTTGGAGTTTCTGTAAAGAGGAATGGGCCAAAATCCCTCCTGAGATGTGTGCAAACCTGGTGACCTATTACAAAAAATATCTTCCCACTGTGCTTGCCAACAGTAACACATTTTTTGCTTGGGGATCAAATACTCACTTCACTCAGTGACGTGCAAATCAATTTATAACTTTTATGTAATGTGTTTGGTTTTTTTTACTGGATTTTTGATTGATATTCTGTCTCTGTCCATTTAAATAAAACTACGATAAAAATTAGAGACTGTGAATTTCTTTGTAAGTGAGCAAACCTTCAAATTCAGCAGATGATCAAATAATTGTTTTCCCCACTGCCACTTCCCCACACTCCCCACTTCCACACAAAGTAAAAACTTTATTTATGTAGCACCTTTAAAGATATTGATTACAAAGTGCTGAACAAAAGAAAACAAAAACATCAGACATTAGTATATCAAAATAGTTAATTATAAGCAGTTGTAAAAGATTTTTAGTTGCTTTTAAAAAAGCTGAACAGAGTTTGCAGACCTAAAACTAAAAGGGAGAAAGTTCCAGAGTCCTGGTGCTACAACTGAGAGAAGGCTCTGTCACCTTTAGTTTTTAAGTTTTAGTTTTTACCCTTGCATGTGGCACAGCAGGCTTCAGTCAGATGACCTTAGGGATCTGCTAAGGACATACAGATGTAAAAGTTCTTAGATGTATGCTTGTGCTTGACCATTCAGAGCCCTATGAGTGAGAACCAAAATCTTGACATGTATTCTCGAGTCAATGGGATGCCAATGGAGCTGGGAAAGTAGCAGTGTGACATGAGAAAACTTTGGTGATTTGTTCAGAAGTCTGGCAGCATCTACAAACGGTCCAATGATGCTTTGTGTAGGCTGGTCAATAACGAGTTACACTAATATATACACTATGTACACACAGATATACACTAAATAAGTGGTGATGATTTACACTAATCCAGTCTCAAAGAAACAAAAGCATGAATAATAGTTTCCAGTTCTGTTTGTGAGATAGTACTATTTGGCAATATTTCGTTAGTGATAAAAACATAAACGAACCAATGACTGAACATGACCAAAGTAAAGTAAAACCAGAATCTAAATTTGCCCAGAGGTTCCTGATGGAAGGCTTGGAATAGTCTAATCAACTAAGAGTCTAATGCACTAAGAGTTTCCTAGAGTTATATGCTTTTCTGGAGCACAAACAAGAATTTCATTTTTTTCCTCATTAAGTTAAGAAAACATTTTATCCATCCAGCTTTTTACACAGTGTAAGACGTGCAGTTTCGAACGTCATGAGGCTTAAAAAAGATATAAAACTGAATATTACCTGTGTAGCAGTGATATGATAGGTCTTTAAAAGTGCTCAAAATGTGCTGACGAGGGAGCATGTAAACCAGAATTAATACGGGCCCCAAAACAGAACCCTGAGGTACACCAAAATGAAGATGACTTAAGGAAGACTTGTAATTTGAAGCAGGCACGCAAAAAGAACGATCAGAAAGATATGAAGGCAGCGTAAGGCAGATCCCAACACACTGGTCCAATACCTCAACCTGTCAAGCAAGATCTGGTGAGCAATTGTATCAAAGGCTAAAGTCGGTTCCAACATAAGGAGGACAGAACAATTCCTGTGGCACTTTGCGCCAAAACATCATTAGATAGTCTGAGAAGAGCTGTCTCAGTTAATTGTCCTTCACAGAACCCAGGTGGAAATTTATCAAGAATGCTGTTTATCATAACTTAGTCTAGGGTGAATAACAGCATTCTTAAAGTAACACAGAACTTGACCAGAGGCCAGAGAGGAATTTACTATAGCCTGTATGCAATTAACTAAGAAACAAATAATAAGTTCTGAACCCGTGACTTAAATATGTGAGGAACAGTGTGTTTAAGACAAAGCTGAGATAAATAGTCTGGAGATATCCATGCAGTGATAGAGGAGAAAAAAAGCAGGACAGTGGGGAGTGAAGCACATAATTACAGTTAAATATAATGCTAAATAACTGAATGTTGTACATTTAGCCTCAACTGTGGGTTAGAGGCATTTGAATAATACAACAAAAACTTCTTTTTGTTTACAAAGTAAACTTGCACTAGCAGTTTTGTCTTCACCATTGTTACTGAAATAAACGTGGTCTCTGCGGTTGGTGTCTTTAATAAAATTACATAATATGGTTTGCTGGGTGATAGAGATCAACATCCAAGACATCTGCGCTTCAGTTCTGGTAAGTGAAATTGTAGTATGTTGTTAGTCTGTTGATTAATACTAATAAGTCTATATTTGTGTCTGTGCCATGCACGTGTACAGTTTATGAATCAGCTTGCTATTGACGCTTCATCATCTCATTCGCATATGGTCATGTCTTGCTCAAAAACCAATAGCAACATGTCAGCAGCCAAAAAGCTAGTTGAAGCTTCAAAATGCATACTCCAAAACCAGTGGGTGACATCTGAATGTTCAAGGATAGTCTGATGAAGATAGATGAGCTAAAAGACTCCAAAACTATTGAGTTTTTTTGTAATTATGGTACCGTCTCTGATAGGAAAGTGAGACAAATAAGCAAACATGACTTACTTATTAACATGACTCCAAATAATATGTTTTAAAAAAAATTTAAATTGTTGGGCTTCACTTTCTCACTGATCAGCCTAAAAGTAGTACATGAGTTGCTAAATGCCAGGTTTACATATAAAGCTCTTCTCTCGGTTTTAACTCTGATTTTGGCTAAAAACAAAACAAAAAACCCAACATGGGTAATTATTTTCATTAAATTTACAATAATGCTACCTTAATCTGTGGATAATCAAATGATGAGCCTGACAGTAAACACCTCACACACCACTGTCTCTCACATTTACCCACTCTGCTACGACCACCCGTGGCCAACCTGAATCCCTCCCATGAGCCGTCTGCCCTGCACACCCCACAGCCCCCGCCCCCCGTTCCCTCTCTCCAGCCAGCTCTATTATGTAATGACACCTCAGCACATAATATGACAATACCACAGATATTTCTATACAAGTGCACACAGGAAAAACAAAAACGCACACAGCATCACATGCGCACACGCATGCCCTGACCCCACACTGGCAAACACAGTGATTTCAATTTGCCTGTGCAGCTAAAACAAGAGTAATGCATCATGGGGGCATGCGATGGGAGCTGTATGAATTAATCTGTTATATTACTGGAATGTCAGGTATTTAGTTTGTAATCCTAGTCCGGTATCTGCAAAGCTTTTATTGCTGAATCTTAAGTGTTTCCTTTCAGTCTTAACAGCCTTTGAGCTTGATATCAGCTATTAATGTATATTATTGCTTTTCTCCAAAAATTAACTACAGAGCAAAGTTTAAGACTTTAGTTAAGTTATCCCCCCTGTTCTCACACAAAGCTTTTTGATTCATCAACTGTATGGTTATGGTATATTTTATCATGCTGACCCAGTTTTATTTCATTGTGTCTGACAGGGGTTGTAAATCATCTTGGAAGATACACTCTCAGGGGGCTCAGCTGTCTTGACTTCGAGCATACGCTGCTAGGATCTCAGTTTATGTGCAGGTGGTTCATTCTAACTCAGAGGGAGTAAGCTTTAATCTCTCACTTTTGTCTCATTTATAGCCCTCTTTGCTTGCCATCTGTGTCTTTCTTTCCCCCCTCATGAGTATACTGAACCTGGTGATTCCCTTTCACTCAGTGTACTTGAATAATTAAGCAGCCGTGTGGGATGGTGTCATCGCGAGCAGACTCCCGAGAACACATTCAGGCCAGAGAAACTGATGAGGATGTTATTTGCCTGTAGCTGAGCCGTGCCCCAAATATCACACACACACACACACACACACACACACAATGTCATGATGAGACACACGTGCGCCCTTGAAAATTTAGTCCTGGTGTCTCTGTCTTTACGTTGTTCACAGAGATGGAGACCACAGATGGCGCGCAGAGCAACCCCTTCAACCTGGCACACCAAGGGCCCGTCACCGCTGTGATCTCCGGCGAAGCAGGGACTTCGAAATGTCTCTGATTTCCATTTCAGGATTGGGCAGGTTTATTGAGCATTCAGGCTGTTTTTTTGGTCAAGTCTGCACTAAAAAAAACCCTGTGGACTTATGGTGAGTAAGAGGCTGTGTATGTAGTTGTAAAGTCAGAGAGTGACTTCACCTCACGCGAGTCGTACTGGAGTGAAATTATGGGGGAGGGGTGTTTAGAATAAGTGAATAAGCACCTCATTGTGTCGTTCCCTTCATTATGTGCACAGAGCAGAACTGGAAGGACACCATTAAATCATCAACTTGTTAAAACCAGTAACAGGATGTGGGCCCACAATTAAAACCTACACAGCAAGGGATAAGAGCCGCAGTAAGTTCATTATGTGCAATCCTATTGATGGACACACACATGCTAAATTAAGCCAACACATGCTCGGAGAAGTGAAAACAACTTGAATGTGAACAGTGCTGTAATGTTAATTATGTGAAAATATACTGCGCAAACAGAATATTATAATCCAACTGAATGATTAAACAAAAAACAAATGTAGCTTTTTTGGGGAGAAAAAGAACAATTATACATATTTTGTTTGTTAAAAAAAATGTTCTCAAAACTGTAGCGAGGTCAAGTTTCGTCCCTGTGCCCTCCACACATCCTCTTCTCGTCCTTTTCCTCTTGCCCCTCGTTTCCATCCTCCGGAGTAGAAAGAGGGGGGGAGAATAGCAGCGGTGGGGAGATGGAGGGCAAGGGCTTTTTCTGCTAAAAACTGCATGGATACAAGGGGGGGCCGAGGGGGAGGGAGGGTGGAGGCAGGGAGGGCTGTCTGTGTTGTTGTAACGTAGCATAGTCACTGTGTCAGAGACAAGCCCATCACCAAATCAGCCAGTCAGTGTGTCAGAGCGTGCGACGGGGGGGGGGGAGCAGCGCATGCATGCATGCATACGTGCCGCATGGCATGAGAGAGAAGTCAAAACCACACCCTCCCAAAATTTGCCACTCTCATCCTGGTGTGCATGCAGTATCTAAGGATATGATGCTGGGCGAAGGAGAACGAGAGTGCAATGATGGTTAATACATGAAATTAACAGTTGTGCTCCTTGTGCAGTGTAACATCTATTGTTGCGTCTGATTTTCTGGTCATAGATTTTTCTTTGAGAATTGGTGAAATTAACAGAATCAGAACTTCCAGATTTAAATATTAAAGGATAAAAGAAGCAATGTTTTTTGAAAACAACAAAAAAGACAGATTGAAGTTAAATTAGTACACAGCTTCATAACTTTAAAGTTTTTACTTTCTCTTTATTTTGAAGTAAAACTCACATTTTGTTACATAACATTACTCCTAGCAACCTCCCAGTGTGTGTTTGGGTTATCAGAATTTTTTTCATTTTCTTTCATCACGTTCGGTGTGGGTGATGCAGCGCCGCGCCACTCAATTTTTCATTCTCACCTTTTGATTTTTTTTTTCTAGAGGGAATTAAAATTCTCGGTGGTCGCCTGCAGAGATCAGACTTTAGCCTGTGGGTAATTGTTTTCGTGTGAAATGCAGGACCGCGCTACAGAGACCACCAACTTTTCTCTGCTAACCTCCAGAAGGTATTTACTCATTATAACACTCTCACATGAGCACACATATAAGCTAAAGTAGTGTTTGGACTCTGATGTAGCAGCTGGTTGGAGGATCAGCCAGCCCCCCTACCTCTCTCAGTCAGATTACAGAGGCTGTAGTCTCACCACCCCACTGCCCCTCCTCTTCTTCCTGCCTTCATCGTCTCCGCCTCACCCCCACTCACTCGTGCACTCACGCAGCCTTCAGAATATACAGTCTGTAAATCTGCACCCCATCGAGTCACACATCTGTTTATTAAAAGCTGCTTTCCAAATCGGGAGCTGCATAATCAAAAGAAAACAAAATAAATGCATGAAGATTTGCGTAAACAAGCACACAGGCAGTTTCATCTTTCAAAAATTGGTTTCATTTATTAAAAGTTTTTTTTTTATTTTATTTTTTTAAATCTTTGATTGTATCAATATTTTAAAAAAAAAAAGGAGTGTAATATCACATAGAATTGGGTTGAGTGAAAGACAGAGTTTAGTTTAGAAAGAAAATATACTACGGGATTGAGGGAGATAAAGGAGAGGAGAGGGCAGGGGCAGACGAGTGCAGCAGAGTGGGGGAAGGGAGGCGAGGTGGAACTACAGTCAGCTTTTAAAATGTAATAAGTAGTTGTAGTAGTAAAAGAAGAAGGCAGCTGAAATAAACAAGACATTATTTCTGACCAATAAGCAGTGGTCGCTGCAGTAGAAAACCCATGAAAAAGGACATAATGAAAAATAAGTGCAATTGGCTTCTCTGTCATACCACAAATGTATAAAAAAAAGAACCCAAAAACCAAAACAGGAGTGTGGTGGAAGACACCCCCAGCCTCTGATCAAGAGTCAACATCTGGCGTATTGTAGCAGGATAAGAGTGACTGAGGGTTTGTACACTCCGTACTGAGAAAAACAACAAAAACAAACAGGCAGTAACATGTTGGCTGCCGGTGGCTCTGTGTTCACGTGTGGTGCTTTTTGGAGGAGTCTAGTAATGCAAATCCCCCCACCCCATTTGTAGTTATGTAAATAACATATGAACCTCTCACACCAATTCAAAAATATCAGTCCAAATATTTACAATATAGATTAATCCAGTCGGGTTACTAAGAACCCCTTCAACATTTAAATGAATGCTGTGAGTGGACTTCCAATTAAAGAGCAAGCCTTCAATGATACATGTAAATCAGCACGATGATAGCAGCGGTAGAGAGTGGTGCAAAGAAAGATTTCTTCCCTTACATTTATATTTTCACCATGTTTTCAAGTTTTCAAGAGCACCATCTTTAAGTGCCGTTCAGGTCTGTTTCTCTCCTGATCAGAACCTAAAGAAAAGCCCCAAAGGAAGGCTAGACACTTAAATACTACATGACAAATAGTAGCCACTGCTGTTGGTGTGTGTATTAGTCAGAGATGCAGGCCATTCAGGTGAGCTGTAGATGTTGGGATATAAGAGCTGGATGCCATTTTTTTTTTTGTTTTAAAGAATCACAGTTGATGATGTTGGTTTTTAAGCTGTGTGCGATTTTAGAAGAAGGGTGACTACACGTTGGCTTTCGCGTTTGACTGTGCACTGGTTTTGTGAAACACATGCAAACAATCAAAACACAGTATGAATGCACTGAGAGCACAGAATGCTTTTTTTTTTGGAAAAACACATCCTATTTGGTAAAAAAGGCACAGTAGTCCAAGAGACCAATCATAAGATTTCACGTCCTTTTTGTTTTGCCCTCCTCACGATAGCAATAAAAACCACAAAAAAATGTCAACAGCATCTTCCCAGTCACCTCAAAAGAACTGTAGGCCAAACTATGCAAGCGCACAGCAGGTGATAAGCTGCCCAATAAATACAAACAATAAATAGATGCAGTATCAGATCAACACATGAATAAATTAACTGTGTAATTGAATCAATAGACATGTCTTTTAGTGGTCCTTGTTAACTCCATACGCTGGTCTATTAAAAGTCTCGGATTGTAATGAGACTGATTGCCAGTCGGTTTGCCGTCGGAAACATCTGATCCACGGCACGACAGGAAAAGTTATGTGACCACCGGTCGCTGCGATGTCACTCCTGCTCGATGCTGATGATCTGCCAGCCGAGTGTCTAAACAATTCTTGGATTACATTCGTGAGTTGTGATGTCATTTTTCCACCGTCTCCAATGGCTCCGACACGGCGCACACTACACCTCATTTCTCACATCACTAGCAACAAGATTTTTTTAGTTACCCCCAGTGTCGCTTTTTCCTCTTCAAACCATTCAAAAGAATGTAGAGAAAAACGTGTCTTCTGCTGCAAGACTAGAATCAGCTCACTCATCAACCACATCAAAATAAACACTGGAAGGTTTTATTTTGATTACTGACATCGGCTGTTCCATTTTCGAACAGTTTCTTTCAAGTTAGATGTCTGTTGAAACAGTCACCTACATAAATATTTCTTCTTTTTGTATTGATTGCCTTCATGCTGAAGAGGAGCGATCATTTACTCCTCTAAATACTCTAGAATGTCTCTCGTTACCTGTACATTGCTTTTGAACCTTGACAACCACCTTTCCGCACGAGTTTCGATTATAAGTGTGATAACGGTTCTTGTTTATGTCCTGTTGTTTGAAATGTCTGTTTTAACTGTGGTCTGGATGATAGGTTATGTTTTTATCCGTCATTGTTTTCAACATCTATCACCAACAATTCTTTCCTCACTTCCTCTCATTAATGCAAGTATAATCACAGGCCTTCAGCCTCTTCCCTTCTTCCTGTCGCAGCAGCTTTTAGCCCAGTGGTGTAACAAAGCAAGGCTGCCAGTTCTTTTGCTGATTCAGTACATCAGGTCTTCAAGCTGGTGGGACACGCCCCAGGCAAAGGCTTAAGTGTAACAGGAGGAGACTGGCTCTCACCCGGAGTTGCCTCGGTGGTCCCCCTCTCACTCTGCTGTCCAGCAACAGGCTGGCTTTGGCACCGGATTGGCTTCTTCACATTTTTGGGGTGCTTGTAAGGTGTGGTGGAGGAGATGGAGCTGTCTTGTGTAGCCGGGCTCAACCTCCTGCTGGCTGTGAGGGCATCGTGTGAGAGGCAGGTATTTCGTGGGGACAGGATGGGCGCAACATGAACCCACGTGAGGCTCGGCTTAGAGCTCTGACCCGCTTGGTACTTCGACACCTTCACTGGTTCCTTGCCGTCTCCGTCTTTTCCGTCATTTTTGTCATCAGTTAGCTGACTGCTGCTGGCTGCATGTGCCAAACTCTGATTTGCATCAGCTGCTAGTGATGGGGAGGAAGAAGGTCCACCTTCTCTGCAATCAGACTTCACCCTGTTTTCTCCTGTGCTGATATGGGGGGACTTGAGAGGTACAGGGGAAGGCGTGGGAGAGTCTGTACCCGTCCAGCTGAGTCTGCGCTTCTGGAAAATAAACAGGAGAGTAATTTTCAGAATATGAACGGGAGGTTTTTGTAAAATTTGTGGTGCTGGTGGGGTGGAGAAATGTTTATGTGTATTAGCAGCAAGAAGTCAGGAATGTATGTCCTCACCTTAACGGGAATATGTAACTGATCCCTGTGTTTGTGCGGCGGGGTGGAGCCGAAAGCTTCCGGGAGGGATCGGGCAGGGGATGTGGTGACACTGGAGGCTGTAGACACAGGCTGAGTGAGAATTTGGGGAAACCAAAGTTTTAGCATCATCTCCACCTGGAGCAGAGTGTTCAGATACTTCTCCCTATGATGTAGAAAGAGGAACAAAATTTAGGTGAGGAGCAGATAGGAATACGACTTTGCTGCTGAGTAGGAACAGGCGTGGATATTTATGATCCTGCACAGAGATCTAGGTAAAATTTCATCTGAAGTTTGGTGTTTCTCTGCACTGACAGTGAAAGCTGTAACTCTACCTGCCTGAGGACTGTTCAATAAAACATCCTGCCTCACCGTGCACTGCATATCTAAGATCAACTCACAGTTTAATAAAGATAATAATTCTTAAATGCAGCTAAAACATCTCATGATGGCAGGACTTGATAAGAGTGAGAAAAAGAGGGCTGATGGATGGTGGGACAATTTGGATGACATCCTACCCGCAGTCAGGTCTCTGTAAAACCCCCACAATCCTCTGGATACGATCCATCGCCACGCTCTGCTGGAAACTACTCAAGCCTGTCAATCAAAAGAACATAATCCTTCAGTCAGCATTCACACTGAATGAATGCATATGTGGGCATGCACGGTCTCACACATGCACACACGCTCTAACTCATGATATCGGTAAACTCTTGCAAGCTACTGAGTCAGCGAGAAGACTCGCTTCACACATACACACACACACAGCATTGTGGACTGCATTGATAGGCTACATCAATACAGACTACTGCTTGAAGGAAAACTTACTATTTCAATGGACTGAGGCCACTTAGATCATGTAAACCTGTGTTCAGCCTCAACAACTGCAGAAGCCAGCGAGCGCACACACACACTTGCCTCCCAGAAGACAGTGAAGAAAGGATGCTCTTACCCCGGTCGAATCGGCCCCTCTTCAGTCCATTCAGCAGCTCTAGCAGGGGCCTGATGAAACCCTGCAGCTCAGCACACTGACAGAGGAGGAGGGAAGACAGATTACGAGTTGGTTTTGGTTAGGCTTGGCTGTCTGAGGCTATCTGCTGGGCTTTCCTTTGCACGCACACTGCTATGTCAGCCCTCTTCTCATCACTCTCCTTTTCTGCCCATCACCTTTCTTACCTTCTGAGCAAACAGCAGATCTCCTTGTGATTTTGCAGTCTGCCTCGCCGGATCAGTCTTCCCCAGGCTGACGTGAGCCGCTTTGCCGCCACTCTGTGACCTGTACGAGTCCTCTTCCTCTTTGTCGGTGAAGCCGTCACACGTCCACTGTGACCCGGGACTGTCTGACCCCCCATTTCCACTTGCTGACGCGCTGCCCGACCCCCCGATGATAACAGATGGAGAGCTGTCTGTCAGGAAGACGTCTGTGTCGTCCTCTGCCTGCTCTGAATCGCTGAACAAGAGGCTGTCACTGGAGCTCAGGGAATCAAAGGAGGGCTGAGAGGAGGTGCTGCCCTGCGACTGCATCCCTATCGGGACAGAAAGAAAGCTCAAAGATTAGGATGACGGAAAGAAACACAAGTGTGGCTTAAGGGAACATTGAAAACCAACACATCTGAAGTGAGAGGAAGTTCAGTTCTTAGCATTTGGCAATACTCCATTTTCCTACCTCGCTACCAAAAATTATAACCCCTATTACTCAAAATGGTGGGTATAGCACTGCCCTAGTTTGGGACTGGGGGTAGGCAGTAGGCACACAATAGTAGTGCATGTCTGGCTTCCATTGAGGAGATTGGAGGCTGTAGGAGAGTAAAATGTGTGAGGGGGATGGGAGCTTGTAGAGTAGTGAAATCGGAATAGGCCTGCTCTCTCTCTTTGCCACAGCCTCCAGTGCTCTCTCTAGCCCCTCCTCTCCGTCTCAGGCTTGCGCTCCATCCCCCCTTGGATTCACACACACACACACACACACACACACACACACACACACACACACACACACATGCAAACCACTCTCTTTCCTCTCGGCTGTATTTCTGTATGCTTCTCATCCCTCTCCGCTCTGCCTTCAGCTCATCCTGTTCGTTATGCACACAAGCCCGGTGCCCCCTCTTCCTTTCCTCTCCAAACCAAGCCCTCTTCCTCCTCCTTTTTCTCACATTTTCACATTCTGCATTTCTGGCCATGTGCCTTTCTCTCATCTGTTTGTTTTTCTCCCCCTTTCTTTCTCAGCTTGTTCAATCTCTGATCCCACCAATACTGAGGGGGAGATTTCAGGGGAAACTGAGAAATGCTCAGCAATGAAATACACCAACAGAACTCTTTATCAGCGTCAGAAAAATAAAGTCAAAAGTCACTCACAAATGAAGGAGACTGACACAAACGCAAAAGGAGAAAGAAACGCTCAGACAGCGTGCTTTCCATTTACATTTTATGTCTGGTGGCTGTCAAACCAAATGGCACGTTGTTAACGTGAAAGAGTCAACAGCTTCAAATACTGTGAGGCAATCTGATGCTATTTCTGTTTATGTACAACCCCTTACTTAGTTTATAGCCCCAGCTGGATGGAGATGCGGTAGGATTGGATTGGTGGATGTGTTGCCACAGCCTGCACAGGTAGACCATGAGGCTGCGACTCAGGTGTTTTCTGCCGGCCTGTGTCTGTGCCCACCACCACCACGCCAGCAAGAGAAACTAATAGAACTGTACATTCAGGCCATCTAAAGCCGTTCAGTCTATCAGACACTAACATAAATCCATAGCAGTTACTTGTCTTAAACATGAAGGAAAATCTGAGCAATCATTATAACGTTTAAAAGCAATTTATCGTTAGGCAACACAGCTTTAGGATATATTAAAATTATACCGGGATGGTACGCACAGGACAGGAAATTCCTTCAGGCTAAGCTGCCAACTTCGGCAAACAAAAAAGATAAAAATGCTTTTGAAAATTCTTACCTTCAGTAAAGCGCTTTTAAAAATAACAGCTGATTCTAATAATAGTGGAGGATGGCTCTGTCTTCTACTTTTGGTCCGTCAGTCCACACTCCGAGGCTGGAGCAGCATCGGGACGCCGAGCATCACCTCTCTGTCACACACACATACACACACACACACACCACCCGGCCTGCCGTTCATCGGTCTGTGCCTGTGCTGCCTCTTTCTCTCGGCAGTTTACAAGCGTCAACATGTGCGCAAATCCACGTGCCCACGCTCTGCGCGCACTCCATTGGCTGCCGTGTCGACGGCGGCGCGCGCCATTGGCTGAACCTTTCAGCCAGTGATCGCAGTGATCTCCGCTGACTGGACGGCGGCCCCGGCACTCACGGTCCTGCCCACTCATGTGTCGCCCGTGAGTGTGGCGTCTGGGCTGGGCTGCTCTACTATAGCGAGCGGGTGTAAACACACGCAGGCACGCACGTCGGCCCGAGATGTGCACAGTATGTTCTATGCACGAGATGTGCGCAAAAATTACTCATACCGAGAGCGTAAGAACGCACGTTGATAAATAAATATAACAAGGGACTTGAGAGGTTTAGCAGAAGGCACGCATGGAGCACGAAAACCGCTTACAAATAAGGCCTCTCAAAGGTAAAATAATAACTAAATAAACAGTGGGCGACGTTTTTCATTATATTGCCCAGAACAGACTAGAAAATCACATTTCTTATAATGATGGTCACTCTGCCTGGACAAGGCTGTGCAATTCTTTCACCCTGAGTTATCTTGGGTTACATAACTTGCAATATTAGACGGATATTGTTTATTTGCTAAATTTCTTGCAGTTTTACATAATCTCATGTGAACATTTTTGTATTTTCCTCAGTTTAAAGCTTACCAACTCGTTTGTCTAGTGTCACAAACTGGAATTCAGAGGATGAAAGTAGGAAGGAGAGCTGAGGTGATAAATTTTCCAAACAATGAAATATCGTATTTAAAGTGTGATTGCCTGCTTTGTGTCAGTGTCATTTCATGTTTAAGTTAAAAACACACACTGCTGCATGCAATCATACAGATAACAAATCACCTCCCAGTACCATGATATATAGCCTTACAGCAGCGAACTCACTGACCCTCCCTCTGAAACTTGCAATGCATTATACCAACGTACATGGATCATACACATGATCTTGTCACATGCTACATACTTATCTTATTGCTGGTCTCTCTCCTCATTGGGCTTTATTGTAAGGCCACGATTTTACTGGCTTTGACTAGTATTTTTAGATCCGAAATCCCCAGCATGTTTCAGCCTATGATAAACGGCCTACCCTTCCCCCACTCCCATGCTTAACATACACATGAACCCACTGACCCGCCTCAACGTACACAACAGGCTGTGTCCTTGTTAGATTGACAATTACCATCTTCGAGGCCTGCAACTATGTCAAGTCCCTCAGTATTTAGTAACCTTAACATCAGGTGCGCAAACAGGACCCTCTTATTGTCAGGATACAATAACAGGTGAACTTTGGCAAAAAATAAACCAGGGGAAAGGTCATATGTGTGCTACGTGAGCATTCCTCTACAGCACATGAACTCACTGAACCTACTTTGAGTTCATGCTTGCTGAAGACCATCCCCTTCAAATCCCATTCTCCACTTGGCTTCCATGTTTTTTTTTCTCTTTTCTCATTATCAGTCCTTGTATTGACAAGCTGAAGTATCATCTATGGAAGATGTGTTTGTCAATTAAGTGGGTCAAAGTTCAGTGTGTCAAACCGGTCCCTGAGGTGGAAATCAGAGCATTGCTCCATTGGGTTGATTGTAGTAAAAACTGACTATTGCATGAATGTAATAAAAAGGATTCAGCAGATGATTTAGAGGGAAACAAAGAGGGATGTGAGAGCGCTTAATTATAGAAGCTAAATTAAACATTTACACGATTACTTTACGTAGAAGACATTTCTACATACATTCTTACTCAGTGTGAAAGCATTTAAATGTTTAGGTAGTGAAAGTTGAAGTTCCTGTTTGGTGAGGTGAGAATCAGACACTAGGACTGAAAAGTCATTGGTCTAATGGAAGACAAAGACACAAAGAGCTGCAATATAAAGTGGAGACAGTTTGCAGTATACACTCTTTGTGCTCTTTGTATCTTTGTCCTCCATCAGAAAGAGAAAGATTCAGACCATGCCAGGAGGATAGCTGGGAAACTACTACACACTGCTGCTTTACCCTGCCCTACCTTCTCCTTCAGCTTCCTCTGATTTAGAGGAAATGTCGATCATGTTGCCATATCACAATGAAATAATATCCATAAAGGAACTTGATGAAACACACTGTACATCCCTCTTGTAATTATTATGTGTTTGGGTGCACGTACCTGAGTGTCTAAACAGTATATTTCTTTTCATTGCAGAACAGGCAGAAACTGCTTAGTACTACTAAACTTTGTTTCAAATTTTAAATAAGTTACTATTTGGTTTGAAGCCTGGTACTTTAGCGCCTGCCTCACAATTATTAACTACTATATCTGCTCCTCAGTGATAGTGCACTCACCTTTGGGCAAATCAGACATGCTTTTTGGAATCAGTTCCAAAGTATCACGCAAACTCTTTCACAATGTATTTTGCAACTACAGTGCGATTACAGCTTCCAATGTCAGTTTCAAAAACACTGGCACACTGAGTAAAATGTAAATAAAAACAGGATGCAGTGATTCAAAAATCTCATGAACCCTTGTTCTATTCACAGTGGAACACAGAAAACATATCAAATATTTCAACCCAAGAATAATATCAGCTCATTTTGAATTTGATAGCAGCAACATGTCTCAAAAAAGTTGGGATGGGGTGCCATGTTTACAACAGTGTGTAAACCTCTGGGAACTAAGGAGACCAGTTTTTGGACTTCTGGGAGAGGAATAACGTCCCTTTCTCGTCTGATATAGGATTCTAGCTGCTCAAAAAGTCCTGGATCTTCTTTGTTGTACTTTTAATTTCATGATGTATTGACTATTTGTAGAAGGCAGGACTGCAGGCAGGCAAGTTTAAAAACTAGAGTCTTCTACTACAAAGTCACGTTGCTTCTCCTTCTCTGGAGTAGATGTGGTCTGGATGGAAGTATATGGTGCTCTAAAACCTTTATATGTCTTTCAGCATTGATGGTGCCTTTCCAGATTTGCAAGCTCTCAATTCCATAGGCACCAATGCACCCACCATCAGAGATGCAGGATTTTTTGACTGACTGCTGATAACGAACTGGATGTTCTCTCTCCTCTTTAGTTGTGGGATGCTGTGTTCATTTTTCCAAACAGAACTTCAAATTTTGATTTGTCCAACATCCTTGCCTGAGTACATTTTAAATGAGGGTTAGCACAGAGAAGATAGCAGTGTTTCTGGATTATGTTCACATATAAGCCATATGTGGGGGTTTTTTTAAAGAAAAAAAGAAAATTTGTGGATGTGAACAGACAATAATTTGTGGAAGTGTTCCTGAGCTGATGCAGTAATTTCTGTGAAAGGATCACACCTGTTTTTAATGAATTGCTCCCCGAGGGCTCAAAGATCACCGACATCCAACAGTTATTTTAAGCCTCCTGCCTTTAACACGGACATTTCTCTAGACTCATTTTCATATGTTACTATCACACAAGTGCTAAAGGACACCATTATGGTAGTAATATTTGTTGCTGTTACCACAAACATTACAGTTTCATTCTGAACTAGTCAGAATCCATCTTCTGTTCAGGCTGCAGGCGTACATCTGCGGAGCAGACATGTGTGCCACAGAATAAGCAGAGGGATCTTCACATGTCGGAGAGACGCTCCGCTGCTAGATTTGTGAATGAAACCGGCAGACACGCCCTCGGCACAGACTTGGCAAATGGCAGGTGGAAGCACTTTAGCCACACCTCCAAGTGGAAGACTCAACAGCCAATGGGAGAGCGGCAAGTGTTACCAGTGTTGCATAATTTGGCTGAAGTGCTTCACGTTTGAGCGCTCCGGTGCACTGTGTGAAAGGATGGAGCTGAGAGACAGACAGAGGAGGTGGAGAAAACTAAAATCGCGAGATCAGTGCCAGAGATGTTAGAAACAATAGTCACGAGTCACACAAACCGCTGTCAACAACCCGAGGAAGAGAACAGATCAGAGTTTCACGAAAAAACAACAACAAACATAAATAGCAAATAATTCAAACACTTATGAGCAGACCTGGTGGGATTTTTCCCCCCACACTTTTGTTTATCTTAAGGGATAAATAGTTGCAATCAGTGATTTTATTAATTAAATTCTATATCCTGTTGTTTCTATGCTTGATGCAGTAAGTGATGTAACCTTTTCAGTTTTATCTTTGAAGTTTATCCTTGAATCCACAATGTGATGTAATCTAGATCAAAAGACTCTTGCTTGGATTGACTCTGAGGTTTTAAAGGGAACTGTTCCCTAAAGGGCGATTTATATCCAGTTTAAAAGTAGTTGCGCAGCTAATCAGTGCGTGGAGACTTTAATTGGTGGCGCTTGCGGTTCACAGTGAAGCAGTGGATTCACGTGGGCTCAGTCTTTCTGTTTTCACTAGTTTATTTATTTATTTTTGTGATTCGCTATTTTTCACCTAAATAAATGTCGATGTTTCCTTATTCGGCATCTTTGGAGAAGTTCCAAGATTGTAACGATCTTTCCAGTGTTGCAGGAAGAAGTGACGATAACATTTACTTTTAGGGTGTATTTTCTGCTCGTTAAGCCCAAAATATGTCACATGGATAGGGCTCCCCCTGGTGTTCACACCGAAGATCTTTATTTAATGACAGTTTTTATTGATCATTTTGACGCCATTCTCACATCAATCTCACACCAGTGAGAACCCACATCAGGCTTTCTCATAGTATTTGTACACACTGCTATTGGTTTTACACATACTTCACTGCTAAAGGTGATAGTCATTGTGTGATGTGTTTCTCATTTGAATGGCACAACTGATCAAATTGTTATTTTCCAGAAAGAAATACAGATCTCTCGCTTATGAAACAACGCTGTGAAGCATTGCATTAGTGTTTTCAATCAAATCACTTCTCAAGTTTTTAAAATATGCATGAAACAGCAAGGCCGTTAAATGCTGTCAGTGGTAGCAGTGAATATGCTCTTCAGTTGAAAGCAAATATAAACGCGGTCTCAGAAGAGGTTCAGTCGAAGCAGCTACAAACACATATTCTCAGTCTTGTGTCACACGTGCAGGTTATGACACTGTTATTACATGCAAGCATGAACTACACACATATGTAGTGTGACTTTGTCATACTATTCAGTAATTGTTTCTGTGTATATAGTATATTTTTGTCTTTGTTTATTTTCTGATGCACATAGTATCAGGACTGATTTACAACAAAAAAGGGATGATTTTTTAAAAATTGCAGTGACTAATATGATGTTACTCTTAGAAAAAACTAGAGGTGTCTAGGTTGATATGATGGGTTGCATTAAATTTTGTATTTTTCTATAAATTTGACAGCTTTTCCTGCTGATAAAGATACTACACCAAAATAGTTACCTAAAAGATAAACAGGAAAAGGTCCAGTTTTTTACTGTCTAATATAAAAATGTCAGTATAAAAAAGAGAAAATGTTCATCAATCAACGAAAACTTGTTCTTTTAAAGCTACAGGATAGTAGTTTACATTTCATACATTTACACATTTGTCATGAAGATAAACCAAGACCTGCTGTAGATACTGCACTTATTTATCTTATACTAAAAGATCTCAGGGATTAAATGTATAATTAAAGATGTTTACACTGACAGAAAGAGTAGTTTCACTCATCTGCCCCACTGAAGATCCAAGTGGGCTGTATGTGGCCCTCATTGTAAAAGGAGTTTGACATCCTTTGTTTAGACTGTTTTACTGACTTGCACAGATGAGACTGTGATATGAGATGTGGTGACAGTGACACTCCTGATGTGAGACTTACACCAACGTGATGAAGAAACACAGTAAAGTCAGAAAGACCCCAGATGAGAAATGGGAATTTTGTGTTCTGGTTTTTAAAAGATGTTTTTCTATTTAAAATTAGAATCCATGAGAGAACCACAAATAAATTACTTAACCTTGAAGTTAATGCTTGGAAATGGATCCAGGAGACCTCCGGGGGTTAAGTTTATTGACCATAACAAAGCAGTCATGTGGGCCTTGAGTGGTCTCTTCAAGTTTATTAGGGGCTTGTAACCAGATCGGCAGATATGGAAACACAGACAAGCCTTGAAACTTTTTTTTTTTAGTTCCAAAATGTGTATAACTTTAATATCTTTAAAAGTAAAGATCGCACTGGGATGCTTTTAGCTTGGTTATCTTTTCATGTGGGACATAGAGATAACTCTTTTATACATATATTTTCTTTGCAGTAACATTGAATCTGTTTCTGGTTTAAGAAATTTTACTGGTCATTTTTTTTCAAAGTAGCCAATCTACTCAAAGTGTGTCCACTGACATACTGGGTTGCTGTGGCATTTATGACGAAACAATAAACAAAAGTTTTCTTTACTTTTATCTGCACCTTACTGACTTTGGATGGAGTGCAGCAAAAATGTAGCCCTAATGTAGAGTAAAAACATTTTAGGCACAAAAAATGAAATGTGAACAATGTACTTGAAATTTTACAAAATTGCTTAAATGGAGAAAAGCAAAATGATACTCGTGAAACTATATGCATCAGAAAATAGACAAAGAAAATATGTAGAATCCATGAACATAGCAGCAGCCACTGTATGGTCCATTGCAGTCACACCACATACAGTCAGCAGCCACTTTATACTCATTAATGCAAATACCTAATCAACCAATCACAGGTCAGAAATTCAAATTCAGGCATGTAGACATGGTCAGTAGAGTGATCAAGTTCAAACCAAGCATCAAGAAGAAAGGGGAATAAAAGTGACACAGCTACTGGTCTAATTGTTTCGAATACTGCTGGCCTGCTGGCATTGGGAATGGTCTGAAATGAGAAAATATCAAGCGAGCAGCAGCTGGGTGAAAATATCTTGTTGATGTCAGAGGTCAGAGAAGAACGGCCAGAAGATTTTAAGCAGAACAGCAACAGTAAGTCAGTCAACCACTCGTTACAAACATGAGTGGTTGTGCAGGAGCGCATCTCTCAAATCATAACACATCTGACTTTGAAGCAGATCTGCTACAGCAACAGAAGAGCACAGTGGAGGCCACTCCTGTCTGCCAAGAACAGGAAACAGCTGTCGGTTATATATTGGACGAACATTTGAAAATCAATGGCCCCCAATGTCACCTGCACTGTGAATGACCTCCAAGATGTGACTGATAAAAGTACAAAGCAGAGTTGCATCAATTGCACCTCAATAACAAATATTGTTTGTAGTGAAGCACGAGTAAGTTATTTTAAAAAAGGGCATTATTATTATTATTTCATAACAAAAGTCAGAGTATCAGTTCCAAAGAACTGACAGTGTTGAGAGTAGATTGCATTCAAAGAGAGGCCTTGCAAACCAAAAAAAATCTGTAATTTTCCCATAATTTTGCTGCAGCAGGTGAAAGAACCAGTTTTTTCGTTGTTTGTAATTTAGTTTTGTAATGGATTTGTTGTTGATTCAGTTTGTGATAGGCATTCTTCTATGAAGAAATCATCGAACTTCATGTTTTTTCATGCTCAGAGAAACACTGTGCTACTGTTGCTATTCAAGTCAATCAAGAAGAAATTAATAGAAAACAATAAAACGCATAAATCTGACACCATATTGTTAATAAACTGCAGAGCCTTTAGAGGGTGACCTCCAGTCAAGTATTTGACTGTGGTTAAACCTCATATATGACATGCACATACATACCACACAGTCATGCATGCAGTCACATGTGAACAAAGTCACAAAGACAAGAAAATTGATCACACCTGCAGGCTTCTGACACACACAGTCACAGCTGAGGAAAAAGCAAAAGTGGACGACAACGCTTGACCGGAGTCAAAGAGGAAAGGAGGGAAGAGGATAAAAGAACGAGTGCGGAGTGCGAGGGTGGAGAGGCAGAGTCGTAGGATGGGAGAAGATGGAGGGGTGATGCAATAAAATCAGAACTGCACTTTTATTGACATTTTTGGGGGTTTTTGATAAACGAAACATAGAAGAAGGTTGACTAGCAATATTAGTATGAGAACCAGCGCTTGTTTGTCTTCTCAGCTTTCTGTTTTTCACTCATCCACATCTTCTGACTGTACTAAACACCTTTATTCTTTGCCTGTATGACCTCCTTTTTCTCCTTTCTTCTTCTTTTTAATTTTTTCTTGTCATCTATATTCTTGCCCAAGCAGCTCAACATCATTCATTTCATACAATGTGGTTTTACAGCTGATGTGGGATCATAAAGTTTGTGAACAATGGCATAGCTCTTGTCATTTTGCCTCCTATAGATCATCACAACATCACTAACCCTGTAATGCCATGAAATTTAGCATGGGGAAAAAAAGTTTTGTTAAACACGTTTTTGACAGATTTCTAAAATATTTGTGGTTTCTTGTTTTTATCCTAGTACATCTGGGGGTGGTGGTAGTTTACAATTAGGTCTTACTTTGATATTTTGGGCTTTGAATCTTATTCTTTTTGGTCATTTTTGGACTTTATCTCGTACAATTTGTATATTTTTCATCTGTATTTTCACAGTGTGTATTTGTGTCTGTGGAAACACTGTTGATTGTCCTGCATTAGGCAGGGTATTTTTGCAAAAGAGAGTCACGCTATAACAGATAAATAAAAGTTTCATCATAGAAAGGAAATATTGGTATTATTGACACTATTGATTAAAGTTGAGTAACTAAATGCATCAGAATCTTTACAAGTTTCAGTAGCAAGATCAGTTTAATGTTTGATTAGATGTGCTAAGTAGAAACGTGATTATCAGGCCTCTGGTGAATTTTACATGTTCAAATCAGCTGTTCAAAGAGTTTTCATCTTGCCTAATGACACCAGAGGAAGTTCTTCTGCATCAACAAGGAACTCCACAGACCTGCGTGTTCAGCTAACTGTTGATTCTAAATTGCCTCTGTATGTGACGTAGAATAAAATACTAGTTCATACACAAGCGTGCATGCAGAAGGTGTGGTTAAATGACTCAAATTCAACTCACAGAAGTTCTTCCTACCAAAAAAACTTATGTTTAAAACAGCAGACATCTTTTTTTCCTTCACATATTTCCATTTCTCCTCTTCCCTAATCAGTTAGGTCTTTCATTCTTTTATTTTTAACCCAATTTCCTCCATCCTGTCTTTTTGTCTTTTTCCGCCTCCAACTCTGAATGAATTCTCACTAACTGATCCCTAAACCGGGCCTTGTCTCGCCCCTGATTTTCTCGTTTTGTCTTCTTTCATACTTTCTGTTCATCTCTCTCTTGCTGAGACCAGTGCACTGTGTGCCTGAGTGGATTCAGCATGTGACATCAACACTCTGGCTGTTAAACAGAGCTGTGGCAGGTGGGATTGCTGGAGCCCGTCACTTTCTCTCCTCTCTTTCTCACTCTCTCTCTTGCTCGTTCCTCATCTCTCAGTCTGCTCTTATTCACTGTGTATGGGCAAAGCGGGATAACATGGACACTTTGGGTCTTTTTATGCTGCTAATACTTCTGTTTTTCCAGTGGATGCCTGCCCTTGCTGCTGGTAAGGTGAAAATTAACATAATAACGGGCATCATGTGAGATTTTTGGCTTTGATTCTGGTATTTGATGGTTTGGGTTTTCCAGTTTGAGCCTTAGTAGAAGAAAAGTAGTAATTTCCTGATCTATCTTTTATCCTCTGCCTTTTCTTTTTTCAAAGTGAATTTTTAAATTTGGTTTAACCAAAACAGAAATTTCAGGAATTTTTTCTCTTTTGTTTGTTTTTGTTTTTTTTCAGAGGAAATCACCTGGACTTACTCTGGTAAGTTCAAGTTCCCAATGTAGCTCATTAAAAAACAGATTATTTTATTGAGTGATAGTTAGCACAACATTGTCTAGATTTATGGTTAGAGTATGTTAGATATCTGGGGCAATTGTTTTTTGTTTGTTTTTTGTTGTTTTTTTAGCACTTTAAAAATAAGGAGCAAAGTCCTGAAGTCAATTTTGTAATGACCTGAAAACAAATAGAGACATTTCGTACAGTTTAATGTGTAATCCATTACGCAATCTAATCTGATAACATCAAAGACTTGCACAAGTTTTGCATGAAACAACTAAGCAGGGTTTTCACCTGCTTGGCTGCACATGTTAAATCTGGATCTCTAAAATGTTAAAATTCTGATAAAAGCTTCTGTAACTGGGGTAGGATTTAGGTCTTCCCCTCCCATATCTTCCACCCTTTCTCCCTCTGTTTTTCCCCTTCTCTGTATTAGTTACAGTTCAGCAAACTGGCATGAGGGCAGCAGCCACACAGAGATGATGAAGGGGTGGGTGGAGGCCGGTTGAAAGGAAGAAAGCTAGAAAAAGCCTGAGAGAGAGGCTGACTGGGAGAGAGGCAGGTGCACGAAGATGAGTGTGTTGGACAGAGCAAGGGAGATGGGACGGAATGAAGCTAAAGCAAAGCAAATCGCACAGTGTATTGTTGCAGCGCACAATATCCTATGTGTTTATTGTGTTGTTGAGGCACACTGGCTGCCTATGCTGCAGACAAAGACATTGTGGGAATGAATGGGGTGCACAGATTAGCACCCTTTGCATGTATTCAGGAGAGCAGCACTGATATACAGTACATGCAGAATACACAGCAAACTTTAGAGTCTGTACCAGGAGGCAGATAGTGTATATACATGTGTGTCTAGGTCTTATTATACTGGATATAGAGGCAGACGACTGTAAGATTGTGTTGCAGTACATACGGTGTGTTTACTAATGCAGAAAATCAGTTTTTATTAAGCACAAGGTTGTGAAGTGGAGAATCACTTGATGTCAGAGATTTGTCTTCACAGGAGTTTAGAGACAATTAAGGGAAAGTCGGTGATCTCCTCATCACCCTCTCAATGTGTCTTTGTTTTTAGCTGCATTCAGGCCGGTTGTAGCATGCTTTGAGAGGTAGGGTGGGTGCATGGGGGTCATAATTTTCGCCTCCAGTCACCATGGAGACCTCCATGACAACCAGTTAGGGGGCTGCAAGACTTTGAAGTTCTTTGCTGTGAAGAGTAGCTAGTGAGGGGCAGTGGGCATTTGGCAGATTAGAGAGGGCAAGGTGGGGGTTACATGGAGACATGGAGAAAGCAGTGGGAGTGGACATGTGGTATGCGTTTACATAATTAATGTCAAGTCCCCTCCTCAATTCCTCAATTTCTGTGTGTTTGAGTGTAAACAAAGCCTTCTGAATTTACTGTGTCTATGCAGAGGAAGTGTTGGTTTTGCAGAGGTATAATGTGCTTTTAAACACAGAATCAGTGAACCTACAGCTGCAAATAACATGACAGACCTTGCATTTTTGTGTGTAAAAGGTGTCAGTGGTGTGCCTGTTTTCTAAAGCATTCCTCGCTTTGCAATTGAAATTCAGGTTCTTTGACTCACATGTCGCTCTTTCTCTTTCCTCTTTTCTAAGTTTCTTTTATCGTGCAATAGAATAGACCAGTCTCTTTTTAATTCAGTGAACCCAGGCCTCAACTACCCTCCTCTCCCTCAGTTTCTTTCTCAGCGTATCTCTGTCCATCTTTCCATTAAATTCTTTAAAAATAATTAATCTTAATACTCTTTAATCTTTTATACATTAACAGATATTACATATTAGATATTATGTGAGCAGGGGACCAACATTTCATAGTAATTTCCTATGGAAGCCAGCAAAAATATCTGAATCTTGTACAGGTTATTATATACTTTGTTTTTCATGCTCATCAGGTTATAATTATATAAAATACTGACACTGTCATTCAATAATCAAGTCAGTAATTATCAGTGCCACAACAATGGTTTTTCCAGAATTTACCATCATCTGTGTTAACCATCCAAAATTAAGCATCACATTTTATAAAAAAAAAAAGAAGCAATTTTAATGGGTTTTTTTACATAGCTGTAGGAATTTACTCATAGTACAAATATAGTATTTATGTTTTTTAAAAAGCACTGTATTTTATGAAAAAATGGACTCTCATCAACAATCATAATGCACTTTGTTAAATTAGAAGTAATTTTATAATCTTATCTATCATTGCACATCTATTGTACATGGTTTATTTGTTTATTTATGTTTTGTGTCTCTTTGACCACAGATATCTGCATTAACTAGCTGTTTAGTAGCAAATATCATCAACACATATCATTAGTAATCAGAAAACACATATTACTGCTTTTGTGTTTTTTAATGTTGATATTTTAAATCTACTAAGTAATAAACAGAGTAGCCCCTCAGTAACCTTTGTATTAATATGTTTTGATCAATTTGAGCCTTACGAGGCACCAGCATCACTAGAATAACATTATTTATGCTACAAGAACCAACACTAACACTAAGAAACACACACAAAGCAAAGGTCTAAGAGTCCAAAAAACTAAAAACAAGTCTTTCCAACTCCTCACTCATTCCTCATTCAATATGCGATCATGCCCACACTGATTTATGAGGAGTCTGACAAGTAAGAGCCCAACATGGTTAATGTGGTCATGCAAAATATGAAAAAAGACACTGCGCTACTATTATTTGTGTTAATTAAACAACTACGTAATGTTAAACGAGTGACAAATAAATATATTAGGACAAATAAATATTACCAGACATTCAAAGTTGGGTTAGAATATATCCCCTCAGGTGACAACCAACGTTGATTAAGCAGTTGATCCACTGCTCTGGTTAATAAAAATTAATGCGGTGCTGATTTCTTTGATTCATTGCTTAGATCCATTTCCCTGCATGTTTGTATTTTTTCCAGCCTTTTTTTAAAAAAAAAATGTGTTTGACAGTAGAGTTAATTCAATACAGTAGAAATAGAAATGTTTCTCTGAACAAACAGTTTTCAGTTATTTAGACTGTTTTAACAAAACTGGTTCAGGATTGTCCTGCACTGTCAGCAGTGGTGGCTTTTATCAAAGGCACATAAATATTTGGATGTGTGCATGTTTTTGCCACGAGCCTGTGAACCTAAAGAGCACATAGAGGAATAATTGTTCTGCATAATTAGAGATACATCAATAGAAGCTTTTCACTGAGCCAGTGAGCTGTGTGATTGAATGACATCAGTGTAACGGTCTTTCCTCTGTCAAAGGCTTAGTCGGCCAGAGTGAGTGGTCAGAGTATTTCCCGGATTGTGGTGGTACCTCACAGTCTCCAGTTGATGTGATGACCACGCAGGCTAAATACGACCCCAGTTTGATCCCTGTGACTCCGCTGGGCTACAGCCAGCACGGCAACCAACCCTTCACTATGTACAATAACGGACACACAGGTAACTTTGGCAGCCAGCTCATTTCCCGTTCCAGTTTTACGGTCTGCCTGTTTATACTGGAGTCAGATGTGGTCAGCAAACTTTTATAGCTCATTAATTACTTTAGGAGATTAATAAGAGATGACTTGCAACTTTCCATTTTTATATCCACTTTTAAAATTGTAGATTCTCATTATACACTTTCCTAGAAACAAGTCACCAGTGTTGTTTATTTCTCCATCAGTGGTGATTGAACTGCCAGAATGGATGGGACTCGGGGGGCTGCCGTGGTTCTTTACAGCCATACAAATGCACCTCCACTGGGGCAATGACGGCCCAAGTCCCGGAGGCAGTGAACACACCATTAACGGACTGAGTGCAGATGCAGAGGTACATTTAAACACATCTGACTGTTAACTACCAGTAACCACACACATACAGTTAAAGTAAATATGAAACTCACCCACAATACATGATGCGTCACTTAACATAGCATGGACTAAACAGATTTGTAATATAAAAATTAATAATAATAAATAAATGAATAAATAAACAACAAGGACCAGTATAAAGATGTTTATTCATTCATTTATAAATATAAAGACAAATATTTTTATAAATATAAAAGTTTTTTTCAGCTGATTTAACATGTATGTAAGACACACTTGTGTAAAAAGGTTTTCTTGGAATCTGCCATTACATGTGTGACATACACAATTAAGCAATGTGCATGTCACACCAAATTCTGTGGCAGCATGACGGCAGGCAGATTTCTTGGTTACAAATATGTGACTACACACAATATGTATCAACAATTACAGCAGTAAATGTGTGAATTTGCAGATGGAAATAGTCACAAAGAAATTCATCGCTTCCTCTCGCGTGCATAAAACTATGTAAAACGGCTGTGCTACAACTATTACTTTTTAATTAAGTAATAGTCAAAAAGACAGACAAAGATTGATAGAAAAACACTTTGAGAATTAGCAGTCAATTCAGTTATTTTTCTATCAAAAGTGAAAAAAACCCAACTCTCTTTTTAAAAATGTATCTATTTATCTTTGGCACATGCAGTAAATGCAGTAAGCATTTAACTAAAAATTGACACAATTAAATGAGAGACTTTTTATATTCTCTGATAAACTATTTTTGATTGTGTTTTTCATTTTTTAGTGATGATTGAGATTATATAAATATTTGTTTAAATATAACATATTAATAACAAATATATAATATACCCTCCTATAAAGATAAATGTTATTTTAACAAATACAATTATTTATTTTTGGAATTGCATCGGTATATTTAAAGATCTTCTTATATTTTATATTTAAATCTTTGTGTCACTTTTTTGTTGATTTAATTTTGGTTTACTGTGATAATGAAACAGCCCACTGACGAGAAGCTAAGGGGGGAAATGACATCCAAGAAACATTTGTGTTGATTTAATGTTAATTAAAAAAAAAATACAGAATTTAAAAGAGGGAACGACACGAGTAGGTGACCGAATAAAATTTGGAAAGAGTGAACAAGGTAGAAGAAAGAAGGTAAAAGAGTGGAGTAAGGATGAAGGTGAGCTGAATATAGATACACCTTTAAGAAAAGGACAATTATCATTTTTTAAAAATGAACTTGGCATTTGGGCTTTTACAGCATAATGAGACATTTCAGTGCTTTTCAGGACTGAGTTTGCATCCAGCTTTTTCTGTCTGTCAGTTTTAAACCCAAGCCTCTCTTTGCCCCCTTCTTCCTTGTCAGAGTGAATTTTTAAAAATACTGCGTGTCCTCCTACTCCCTCCAGCTCCATGTGGTGCACTACAACTCTGAGCTCTACCCAAACATGTCTGCAGCGATGACCCAGAAAGACGGTTTGGCTGTTTTAGGAATTCTCATTGTGGTAATGAAACAATTTTGTCACACAGCAGCTATCCATATAATCATAAAAAAGTAAAAGGTGTAAATCTTACACTCATTAGCTGGAATATTTTTGAGCATTTTAGTGATCATTTAAGCCCGACTTTTCCCAGACAGGTGAGGAGACAAACCCGGCGTTTAACAACATCCTCAACTATCTGAGTCGCATCAGGCACGCAGGTAAGTCTTCTTCCACTTCCACTTTATTCCTAAAGCACTTTAAAACAAGAAAACAGCTAACCAAAGGGCTTTACAAAAAATACGAGAACAAAAATAAAACAATAAATCAGCTATAAGTGAATACATAGGAGCTGAAGAACATTAGAAATAGTACAGGTGCATACAAAGGGTAAAAGTTTAAGAGAGAAACTCACACTGGGTCAAAGCCAAGGAGAAAAGGTGTGTTTTTAAAAACAGCGAGAGATGGAGCCTGCCTGGCCTCCAGCTATAGCTCATTCCACATTTTAGGAGCAAAAGCTGCAAAGGGTATTTACACATTTCTTCTTCTCCTTTCATCCATAATCAGACCAGAAAGCGTTCATCCCAGCCTTTGACGTGCAGTCTTTGCTTCCTGAGGATCTTGGGCGATACTATCGATACAACGGCTCCCTGACAACACCGCCGTGCCACCAGAGTGTTATCTGGACCCTTTTCCATAAAAGGGTTCAAATCTCAGTAGCCCAGGTCTGCACATCTAAAATCTCTAATCTCTAAACAGTGCAAAAAGAGAACAAACATGCCTCATTTTTTGCTCAGCTAGTTATGTTTTTCCTCACTAATATGAAACAGGTCGATTGAGCATATTGAGTACAACATTAATCCTATTTTTACTTTAAAATCAAAGTGAAATGTATTATTTTTTCATGGGGCGACCGTGGCTCAGGGGGTTGGGAAGCGTATCTGTAACCGGAAGGTCACCGGTTCGATCCCCGGGCTCTCTGTCCTGGTCGTTGTGTCCTTGGGCAAGACACTTTACCCTACCGCCTACTGGTGTTGGCCAGAGGGGCCAATGGCGCGATATGGCAGCCTCGCTTCTGTCAGTCTGCCCCAGAGCAGCTGTGGCTACAACTGTAGCTTGCCTCCACCAGTGTGTGAATGAATAGTGGCATTGTAAAGCGCTTTGGGTGCCTTGAAAAGCGCTATATAAAATCCAATCCATTATTTATTTTTTTTTTTTTTATCATGATAAATATATGTAAAAACATATCTCACAGAACTTATTATCCCTTTAAGATAACAAAACATTATCTTACCAACAACATATTTACCTGTTTAGACATGTTATGGCTTCCTGTGGATGTGATGAGTGCATCCTGCAGCTGTGCAATGCTCATTGGTTGTATCTGCCTCTGATGAGAACATCAACCCAGCATGTCCCAGGCAGACATATCAGCACTAAATACTGGCCGAGGAGCTGCCTGCATATGGTCCAGAAAATCCTGTCCTACTCCAGCAGTGTTATATTTTCTTTATTTGTAACAGAAAGTGTAAACTTGGAATGTTTTTGTGACTTTGACTTAACTTTCAGCACTACACTATAACTGACAGCTTTTATTCTACCAGAAGGATATAAACTTGCTTTCCGCGTGCAGTCTAGAACTCAGTGTAACTGCTCTTCTTCTCCTTTTTATCTCTCCACTCCAGCTGCTGAAGTTGGAGAAAATCCTTTACTCCAGTAAAGCTGAAGAACCAGACAGGATGCTGCTGCAGGACAACTACCGTGCAACACAGCCACTCAATCACAGAGTCATCTTCACCTCCTTTTCTGCAGGTCAGACAGAGTAACTACAACCAGATAATTAAAAGAGACATGAAATTCTCTCTTTCATGTTGCTGTGGTGCACAGGAAGTCACATATTTGCATATGAGCACTTAGAAAAATGGTACTTGGTTAGAATATTAGCAGAATATTCTTTTTAGCCTTTCAGACTGAAGAAATGCAGATTTGGGACAGGTCGCAGCCAGTCTGCTTTGAAGTGTTACCCCACTTTAGCCCTTCAACACTGAGTGATTGTAATGCCAATCTGCTGCTCGTGATACAAAGAACAATGAGTACAATAAAGTCAGTGGGTGACCATGTAGAGCAAAGCAAGCAATTAGTACAATGTATTTAAAGCGTGAAAAGTGAGGAGAAATGTGGGAATACTAATGATTGCCGGTGATTTTGTTTGAGAGACAATAACCTTAGGATGGCATGATTAAAGAGAAAAAGAGAGAGAATAAGGGGAAGTGATGGAAAAGGAAAAAGTGTTTCTTTGCAAGCTTATTGGAGAAAAGGATTTTTTAGAAACTGAACACTGTCTCCATTGTAATCGCAAGAGAAGAGGGAAGAGGAAAAAGAGACAGAGAGAGAAGTGAAAGAGAGAGACAGAGTGGCAGACAAAAACAAAGGAGAAAGAATTTGTGTAAAATGCTCATTGTAATGAGTGGCTGAACTGGAAAGCCTGTGATATCAGCACTCTTGAAAAGGCAGCAAGACTGAGTGGACATAACATTTCACAACACTACGAGTTGAACAGCAGATACTGTCAAGATAAACCGATTGGTTGCTCCGTGTGAGACGAAAAATAACAAAATGATTATTTATTCTGTATTTTGTAGAATCGGGGAAGGAGCTCTCGTCTGGTAAGACTAGCAGTTATTTCCATGCATATCTTTGCTGTCACTTTTTGTAGAATTGCTTTTTTAATTCGCTGAATTGCTTTATTTCTGTATTTCTGTTCACTTTTTATTGCTTTCCTGTTTGTCTCTGTGGTCATCCCTGCAGGAGAAGTAACAGCCATAGTGATAGGAGTGATGTGTGGCTGTGTAGGCCTGGCGGTTATCGTTCGCTTCATCGTGAAGACAATACGGTAAAAGGTTTTTACTGCATTGCTTCGTGATTTCCATAGTCTCGTTGCTGTTTTTTCTTTCCACTCTTTCAAAAGCACATTGTGGTCTTTCTGTTTTTCTTTTTGGTTTCACTTTACTGTTTACCTGTAGAAACTTTGGGGGGGATCGCCTCACTCCAACTCCTTTCTCTTGGCAGATTTTTTAAACTCCTCCAATTTGAAGCAGTCGTGGTAAACAGGTGCTTTACCTGACCTGAATACTGACAGAGCTTTTGGCTAGCACTGACTGTGTCGGGCGTCCTCAGCGCAGATCTTGGATCGGCTTATAGACATATTCATTCTGTTTTCGATCCCTGTGAATGAAAACAATGGTGATCTCATAGTAATCTACATATAAATCATTAATTACAGTATGCTGACAAGCAGACATAAATTAGAGTCCAACGAATACACTGGCATGGACAAAACTGTGGATATATTTTGATTTAGTTACAATATCAGATGGTTTTAACTTAAATATGATCATTTTTACCATTACCAGTGTTGGTTGGGCTGTAATAGAAATGTAAAGAAAGAAATGAAAAGATAAAATTAGCACTAAGATCAGTGCTGGGAATAATCCGATCCTTTGACCTCTGCTGCAATAACATGCCTATTTCATAATTCGCTGCCTTCTCTCATGATTACCACTGATTAATGAAAGTATGAGCTCTTCCCATGCCCGAGCGATTTAACTCTTTTCCCCTTGGATGCCTACTATGTGTAAACACTGTCTCTCTTTTTTGTGCTGAACAGTTTCTGTCATATTTGAGGGCTTTCTTCCAGAATGACTGGGTGTTTGTGTCGGTGGTGGTGGTGGTGGTGGTGGTGGTGGGGGGGGGGGTGTATATAAATAATATGCACTCAGGTGTCAAACCTCATCAACGATGGTACAGCGGAAGTCGTCAAATGTTGTCTTCATGGGGGAAAGAGCTAACATCTTCACTGCTTTCTTCAGCGCTTCTCAAAATGGATTATTAGATCCCTCGAGGAGTTTGGGAAACCATCAGCTTTCATTTTGTTAATCTGCTTTAAACTTTACATTAAAATCTCATCTCCGGTCCCTCAGACTAACGAGAGCACAGTGGGAAGAAAACACTTGCATACAGCCTCTTTGAAATGTTAACTCTCTGTTTTGTTCTTCTGTTCCTGTCATGTGATTCCATCTTTTGATCTTGTGACAGCTCTACCTCTAGCTGGGATGTCCTGCACAATAACCGGCCTGCTCCCATGCCAAGGTCACTGTTCAAAATTATGACCCCTGACCTCAAAACTTTCATTTCAACCTCTCAGACGTAGTTTATTCTTTTTTTTAACCACCTATTCACAATAACTTATCCTCATGAGTTAGACATTCTTAGAGTACCTACTAAAGACTGTGAGACATTTTAACTTCCAAGAAAGCCTCCAGAGTACAGTTAGAATTTCTTAAACATCTGTCATTAGTAAGAAGAGTAGTCCTTAATCCTAAAGTTTTAGGTGTTAGAGTTCTGTCCTCTGTCTTCTAATGTACTCAGTGCTCACTGGATACATACGTGACTGTGTTGGACTGTCTCTTAAACTGTAAATTTACATGGGAAGGAATAATAATATCTGTCTCTACTGGCTAAAGTTTAGTTGATTTAAAGTGGCAACAGGAAACTTTTCATCATTCGCTGCTCTTGCGAATAGCTGATAGCTTTCCATTTTTAAATACTCTTGTGTTTTAAACCAGTGTAACAACGTGAGAACACAAGGATCCACTAGAGTCTGAATGGCACATCAAGGCTTTCTGGGGACACAACCTCTGATTTCTTCTAAATGCACTGACATTTCTGCACAGAAGCTATAAGGGGGCCGACTGTGCATGTTTTTCTAGGCTGGACCAGATTTTTCTCTGCATTATGGTAGGCTCCTTACCTTACGATATAAATCGCCATGAGGCAACTACTGTTGTGATCTGATACTTTATAAATAAACCTGAACTGAACTGAAATGCATTTTACTGAAAGGTGTTAATAGTATTTTGTCAGCCCCAGCAACCTGCTTCAGTAACCTGACACAGCTTCTGTGTTGGATTGCATTAGATCACATGTTTAATGTTTCCCAAACAGAGTAAAGCTGGAAGGAAATGAAAAAAAAAAGACAATACATTTTTATACCATAACTTTTCAACTCTATGAATGCGTTTTATAGTATTACATGGCAGTTGATATGACATGACCAACCTGAAAGACAGGATATATATCCACAGATTCTTAAAGCTTCTGTTACGACATCTGAATGAACTGCCAGGACATTTATATGAATGGGGGCTTGTTTACTCCACCTCTTTCCCTATGACAGCTGCAATAGGCTCCAGCTCCTTCCTGTGACCCTGAACTCAAGTGGAAAAAATGGATAAGGATAGAAGGATATTTATATACATTTAAAGCAAAATGTCATTAGTATATCCAAAATATGTGATGAAAAAAATGTACTCTTGCTGTACTGAAACATGACAATGACACAGTAAATCCAGTGGGCATCCTTTGTTACATGTCCCCCTCTGCTAGTTTATTTTCTCTTGACTCTACTAATTTATCCCCTGCCCTCATAGGTTCCTAAAACACCCGTGTTTGATCATTTTTAGTTTTCTTTTTTTGTTTTTTAATCATATAATGGAGCCTTACCGGGGCTGAGCTGTATTTTTGGACAAGGAGCGACCTCTTCTGGATAAACTACACTGACATTTAAAAAAAAAAAAACTGTCTGAGAAGTTTTGAAGTATGTGCGATTAATCGGTGGGGATAACTCTTCGCTTTGACGTTTCAGGACAAAGGATTCAGAGAAGGAAAAAGAGGAAAAACAAGACATGGCTATGAACTCGACTTCAGAAGCAGAAAAGAAAGAAGAGTCCTTGCTGTCACCTCAGAGTGTGCCCTAGCTCACAGCAACATCAAACACTGTCCCTCTCATCAGTGAGTTTATTGCTGATCCACATCTCCTCAGGGGAGAGGAAGCAACATGTTTTTACTTTATCATTTACAAAACGCTAAAAGAAGAAGGAGCAGCTTATGAAAAAAGCGAAGGGACTTGGACACAGGAGAAGCCACCTGCTGCCCGGACCATTTCTGTCTGGCGTATGACATTTCCTCAGTTTGCACAGGGAGCAGTTGGTGTAAATATGCAGTTTTGCTGGGGGTTTTTCAGGTATGGCTCATGCATGGCTGGAATATATGACCGACTCATGTAAATACTTTGGGGGATAAACATTCTGTTGTTTTTATCACAGTGGGGCGGTATTTTATCTGTTCACTTTGTTCTTTGAACTGTAAGCACACGTCACTTGGCACATTAATAATCCTAATTAAAATTATTTTATTTTTCACTAAAACCTAAGAATTGAAGAAAATTTGATAACAATGCACACGAGAGTTGAAGCAGGTTTTATTTGTATAAAATACACGATATCGGAACATTTCTGGCTCTGAACTGAAATCAGCAGATTTTGTTGTAAATCAGTTTTATTTATGTGCATTTAGTTATTCCATCGAGGGTTTGGGTGCTATACGTCCTCTTTATGTGTTTGTTTTCAGCTAACTTGTCAACATGGACACCACATTAAAACACCTGAATGTCAAACTTGCCGATTCTTGATTACATATGACCGCGTGTTAATATCTGGCTCACAAAGTGGTTTTGCATGATTGCATGTGATCAAGTAAGAAGTGTTGAGAGCTGTGGAAGTTTGAGGATGCTGCTTGACATAAAGTTTTCCCTATTCATTCACCTTAACCCTAACCATAAAAAGTGAATTCCTAACCCAAAATATCATGGCCATTGTGTGTTTTATCTGAAATCATGAGATGGAGCAGTGGGCCAGGACAAAACTGTTCATGATGCAGCAGAGCCACGTGTCATATTCATGTCATACAACCTGACAGCTGCGAGGCAAGGCTGTCTAATTTTGTTTCCTCTGCCTTTCCTACTTGAGGTGGAGGGTGCTTTCACATCTGCAGAGAAAAAATAAAAAGACTGAAGAGGCACTTTTGATATTTGATACCGAAATGTAACAAACTTATTTAGGCATTTTTCTTAAATGAAGTAACATATCAGCAAAAAGAGTAACGTGTGTGTTCATGATGCAAAATACTACACCAGTAAAACACTTAAAGCTGGAGGTGTCTCTGGATTGTAGTGGTTAACATGGTTGCTTAGTAAGCAGAAGGACACTGGGTTGATTCCTGCTGGAGACACAAACCTGCTTCCTGGGCCTTGTGTGTTAAACTCAAACGTGCTGACGAGATCATGATGAGGGTGCAATCCAACGGAGCTTTATTATGAAAGCATACCGTACACGTGACCAGCTGCACATGACATAGATCATTCCTGAAGACTGCAGTGACAACATATGACACCTATGATTTGTTTAAGAGTCATGACTGATACCAGTACTGATACTGGTAGTACCAGTAAATTAGAGGAGATTATGGTCCCCATGTTTTCACTATGGCCTGCTCTCTTTGTGGAACCACAGCAAAATCAGCTGAAAAGACCTTCTTAGCTTTATGTGTATTAATCAGATTTGAATGAACATAAACGTGTGTTTAATGTCACAGTTGTTTTGTGCTCTGGAGGCCTGAAGATTAGATCACAACTCAGATGAAAGCGAGAAAAGACAATGAGGAAGTTTGGTTACACTTCACTTACGGAAGCGAAGCCATTCAAACATCTTCTGATCTCATTAACCCCTTTTCTTTATTTGATGTTAAATTTCATGGATTTAATATAAAAATATAAATGATTTATTTCAATCACATATACAATGGCTTGCAAAAGTATTCGGCCCCCTTGAACTTTTCCAAATTTTGTCACATTACAGCCACAAACATGAATCAATTTTAATGGAATTCCACGTGAAAGACCAACACAAAGTGTTGTACATGTGAGAAGTGGAACGAAAAACATACATGATTCCAAAACATTTTTTACAAATAAATAACTGAAAAGTGGGGTGTGCGTAATTATTCAGCTGGAGCTGTTTTGCAAAGAAGAATGGGCAAGGATTTCAGTCTCTAGATGTGTAAAGCTGGTAGAGACATACCCCAAAAGACTGGCAGCTGTGGTTGAAGCAAAGGTGGTTCTACAAAGTATTGACTGAGGGGGCTGAATAATTACGCACACCCCACTTTCCAGTTATTTATTTGTAAAAAATGTTTGGAATCATGTATGATTTTCGTTCCACTTCTCACGTGTACACCACTTTGTATTGATCTTTCACGTGGAATTACAATCAAATTTATTCATGTTTGTGGCTGTAATGTGACAAAATGAGGAAACGTTCAAGGGGGCAGAATACTTTTTGCAAGCCACTGTATATGAGATATGATTTCTTCATTTGTAACATATTCTGACTTTTGATGACATCTCAAGCAATTTTAAGTATTCCTGTGTTTCAATCTTAACTATAATTTACGCTGACTATGATGTCAGCTGATTTATAATTGAAAGGTCACGTCTGCAGGAACATAGGCTAGGCTATCAAAACAGAGACAGTGATGTATCGGTTGAAACATGATAATAATCTGCATAATTAAACTAACGTGTTACAAAAAGCAGCCCTTCAATGCAGCAGACTCAGACAGTGAGTAGCCAAAATAGCTCACTGGACCTTTAGTATTTATAGCAGTCACTGGATCGCCTTCCTCTCCACAATCACTGCTCTGAAGCATAGCCATGTGGTCGGCCTTATGTAATGCACAAGTTCTGGCCACTCCTACTCCTACGGCACAGAGAACTGAAAGACAGCGCAGTCGTCTCACATCTGGAGCTCTTTCACTTCTATATCTCACAGAAGAACCAGCAGCTGCCAAAGGTAGGAAGTTGTCTCAAATAAGCAGCGGTTTTCTACTTCTGCTCCCGTTTTCATGTTTTAAAAACTGCACAGACAGTCAGCTGTGGCTCTGTCGCTAATTCAGCTGCTTTTTATGTACTGTTCAGCGAAAAGCTGTAACGTGTTTGTTCACGACTTCTTTATAGCTGCTTGATAACTCTTCTCGCTCTCTGCAGGACCGCTGGGTAATGGCTGCTCCCAGGACTTACCTCTCGCTTGCCGTCTGTCTTTTTCTGGGACATCAAACTGTTGCCATAAGCGATGCTCCCTGCCAGCTCTCCACTTGGAAAAAAGGCTTCAAAACCTTCATGGATCGCCACGTTCGCAATGGAACTCCTACGACCCTTGATCAAAATGAGTGGTTTAGTTACATTAAGAATATCGGGGACTGTAGCAGACCCACACAGTCCTTCCTTGATCCAAAGGAACTGAAGAGGGTGAAGGCCGTCTGCTCAAAGAATGGAGGAAAGACGTACAAGGATAACCTGTGCATCAGCCAGCAGCCTTTCACCTTTGTCACAGTGAGAAGTGTTAAGGACACCTGTGGTATCAAAAGTGTCCAAAAGGACACCAAACACCTGATCCTGGCCTGTGAAGTGTTGGACAACGAGTGTGTGCCGGTCCATTTTGAGGGAAACCCCACGAACCTGAAGCCTGATAACAATGCCAAAGCCTGCCAGGACCCCAGGATAAGCCATGCTCCCAGCTTAAAAACGACATGGCTCTGGTTGTTGTTTACTATGTTATTCCTTATAAGCTTTTTTAAAATTGATTAATTAAATGTTATGGATTTGTTTTTGTTTTTTTATCTGAAGGCTTTTCAATTCAGTTCACATTTCAGTCATGAAATTTGATTTGGAGTTTCTGACTTCAAAGCAATATTAAAACAAACCAAAAAAGTCAAGTATTCAGTTATTTAAAGATGGATTTTTGTAACAAATGTTGCTACTTTTTTATGCATGTACTGCTCAGGTGAGTCTGTCTATGAGTTTGATTTGAATAATTTGATTGTGGACATGGCAGACATGGTGTGCAGGGTTTGAATAACAACAGTGGTCTCTTGAGACTGACTCAAAAATAAAATTATTGGTGCTAAATTATGAGCCCATGAAGAGTAAATTTAATAAAAATTCTCAAAAAGCAACTGCAGGAATTTTTCTTTCATCTTTCTCTGACACAAACTCAACGAATCGCCCCAATCCATCCACGTCTTTTATTTTAATCCACCAGTAGTTAGTGATTCATGTTTACAAATGAGGTAGATGACAACCATGTGAAGATTGTGTCTCTAGATTTGTCTTGTTTTAACTGATTTGCCTGCTAATTAGTCCACAAAAGCTACAGTGAAAGTGCAGCAATTAGACAGCAAACCCATTCAAGCTGCACAGAAGACTGATAATAACTATTGTTTGGGTGAGCTTTGTTTGGAGCAGCTGATATATTTATTATACATTCATAACAAGAAGTCTCGTCACACCAGTAGTTCAGTTTCAAAATTCAAGAAATTAATATTTGCTTTGTTCTTCCTTCCAGCAAATTAACCAAATGGGTTTGTCGTCTGTCAGTGATGAAAGTATCGGTACCTCACTGTGTGTACACTTATTGCATGCGATGCAAAAACCACAGGAAATATCAGACCATGAAGACGCGTGCACTTGAAATTCAAATTGCTCATCACTATGCTGAATAGCTTAACATGCACATGATGGCAGTTTAACTAAATGAAATAAGAGTTTTCAGGTGTGGTTAAATACAGATGTAGTCTGAGATTAAGAAAAAAAATCAGCATATGAGCTGCTTTCAATCACAATCTTAACACATCTTTGCCACAGTGCCTCTCTGGTCTCTGCTGATTCAGATTAGCACCCTCTGCTGGTTTCTTCTTACGTTCGACCTCCTGAGATGAGAAGTGGATCCATAGGTTTGCCAAGCTGACTTCTTTCTACCTCTTCAGGGGTTTTTTATACTTTTGAGGATGTAGTCAGTGAAGTGACGTATCTTAGACGCAGCTTGTTAATGAAAAGGGAGAAAGGTGTCACAGAAATCTAAAATAAATTGATTTTACACACAAATGGGTTGAGGGGTTCTCAAAAAGAGAACAAGAAGAACCACAAGCACAGAATCATTTATAGGCACGTTATTTACAAGTTCACAGGTTGCAATAGAGATTGTTACAGTTCACAGGCACTGCTATTTTTTGCGAGTGTGTTTGTGCATTTGGTTATGATCTCTGCAATTTGAGTTCTTGGTGTTGCCCTCTGATAATAAAGGAGGGTTGTGGCTATTTATGTGGCCTTCTCTTTAGCGCTGCCCTTCCTTGGCGTCTCTCATCTCATTACGTGTGATGGCTGCACTTACAGCCACACAGTGGTAATATCACCATGTTAGTGTAGAGGCTTATAAGTAATATTGCATTCACATTTCTTTCTTTAAATATAGGAATTTATTTACAGAACAATAAATAACTGGTTTTGGTTTAGAATTCATTCACATATCCACATAACACTGCATTCTAAAATAAGTGCGCACATTTTAGTTTACACTGTTATGTATGATTAATCTTTTGTTTTCTGAGTTACCTTAGTTGCAGCTGTTCCAGTCCCTTGATTAAGGAGCCAAGAGGTGGAAAAGGGGCGGAGCGAGGTTTAAAGGAAGGCTACAAATTGGTTCACGCCATAACTCGGGACCATGGGGGGGGGGGGGGGGGGAATTGGAGTTCATTATGTTTGGTTTAGTTAGGTTTTGTGTGTTTTACCCCTTTTCCTGTTTTTGTGGGCTGATCAGCCACTATTTAAGTTTCCCCTTTGTCTCGTTAAGTTAGGTCAGCTTGTTTGAGTTATCAGTTGTGTTGTCAACTTTGAGTAGAGTTTTGTTAGTTTGACCTCTTTTATGGGCCCAAGATTTTGATTCTTTTTGCATGAGTTAACCAATTATGTTTTTTGGGTTAAATAAAAAATCATTTTTTGGACTTTAACCTGTGCCTAAGTTTCCTTCACTGCTCGGTCCATCACATTACGTCTGTGCACTAGACCTCTGTTTTTTCCGGTTGCGTGTTTTCTTTTTTTTGTTACTAAGTGATGTTCATCAGGCAGGCAGTAGCTGTCATTTATGTGTTAGGGCCTTACAAGCCAGCTGTAATAAGTCGATTACATGTTGCATTAAAAGATTACAGGGAATCAAAATGAGACACTATGGAGCCTCCCATTCAGCCAGGTCAGCTTGGCACAGAGATGAGAAGAATGTTAAAAGTTTCCATTACAAAGAGGCACTGCTGCATTTTTACTGCACTTATACTGACATGGGTGTTTGCAAGGGAAAGGTTTAAAGATGGGAAAAGAATAAAGACACTACAGTCCTTGAGTCAGTGATACAAAAGTAGACCGTTTCCTTTTCTTCATTTTTATTTGACTTGTTATCCACCCTCATATGAGACCTTGTGTATTTAATTTAAGATGCACCTTTTCAGCTCTGTCATTAAACATATTTACAACAGGGTGGGTGTTCCAAAATGATACAATATACAGCAACACCAATATTAAATATTGCAAGCATGTATCTCCACTCTGAACTAAACTATGCAGAATAAATATGAAATAGAAACTTACTGAAATAAGATACTTTGTGATATACGAGTCATTGTTGCTGTTGAGGGGTCACCATTTTCCTGAGTTTGCATTAGAATTTCCCCAAATTGCCCATTCAGCAACAAATGCTGTGCCCACGTGTGCACCATATTTACAGTTTTCTACTAAGCCAGTTCACTGACAGTGTTAACTCAGGCTGATGAAGGTTGAGTGGGCTGAAAGCCTGTCTCAAGTCAACCACAGGCCCCGCTGCATGAGCCAACTGTCAGGTATATTGTGGCACATGGCCCACATAAAACCTGTCACAACCAAAGCCTGGCTCAGCTCAATATTTTTGTGCCAGCATTGGCAAACAACACTTTTCCCATAATAGAGCCAGAAATGCCAAGTAGCTCGGATTCAGCTCAAATCTGTCTACCGGCTTTGTGGTGATTGGAGCTGACCTTTTATTATTCTCATTTTGCACTTTGTGGTGTTAAATGAACATTAACAGCATAAGAGCTAACTCGCAGCTTTGACATAGCCTTCTTAAGAAGCTCTTCAACAAATTAAGGCCTGGGTGAACTGCTGCCACTCTGTATCACATTAAAACTGGTTCTCAGAGAGACAAAAACACAAACAAAATTATCAGGATGACTTGTGGGGGTTGGGACTCCACCTGTCCCTGCAGGCGCATGAGCAGGCCTGCAGTCACGCAAAGCCGAGGGCACTAAACTCCTGTAAACACTAATAACAATAGTTTGATTAGTTACAGTAGGCTCACATGCCCAGACATCTTCTACGTGTGGAGCCAAAAGGTTATAAAGAGTTTGAAGACTTAGACACAGCACCGTCAGTTTGCCACCACCAGATGGCAGGAGAGTTGCTCATTAGGCTACTCACCAAAATCCCAGGATCCAAGCAAAGCCTGAGCATAACAGTACAAACAGCCTTCAGGCTTAAATTCATTTAAAAATATATATGGTTCCTTCATCTTTTATTCTAAAAGAGAAAGACTTTTAGTTGTTTAGAGTCTTTTTAGGCACCTACAGCTACATCCTGTGAGATTTCATCGGTCATGTATTTTATTGCAAGTCACATCGTATGAGCCTAATAAACTTGGTTAGAATATAAAGTTTGATGGTAAACTGCAGAATGACAATACTTAAAAAGTCATCTGCAACTCTGCTTGGTTTTTCCCATGCTATGTCTACTTTGTCATGGTCATTATAACGGCAGGCACATGATACATCATACAAACAAATCTTCCAACACACATGCATTTTACTCTTTGCTAGAATTTCGTTTTGGCTCATTTTCGCTTGCTGTTGGTGAGACTAGATTGTTGCAGCGGTCTCTGTGAGATGATCGTCCTAAACTTCCAACATTTGTTTGCAAATTAGTCTTGAAGAGTTTTTAAAGTGCAACAACCTTTTTGGATCAAAGAATCCCACAAATATAAGTAAGATAACAGGTAATATGATACGTTGGGACAGTACAGATCAGATTGTGAATAAACAACTTTGGGATTTTTTTTGTCTTCATTTATTTTTTTATTGTTCAGTTGAATGTCCCCTCTTGTTTTGGGCTCTGTGCAAAAAATAAAAAAATAAATAAAAATAAAAAATTGAACTCTGACCTGGAGACCACCTGACCCCTTTTAAAAGAATGACATAGAATAAAACTTTACTTATATAGCACCTTTCAGGATAAAAATTACAATGTGAATCACAACAAGATACTAAAAACATACAGACAGAACGTTTCTGAAAAACAAGGTGACAAAGACGAGCGTTTAGCTGCTTTTTAAACCACTGAGTCCACAGATCTCAGGCTCAGTAGGGAAGAGCTCCAGAATCTGGGGACCACTGCAAACGCTCCTAGTTATGCTGCACAGCAAGCAGGGCCTGAACAAATGACCCCAGGGCCCTGCTGCTATTTTTAAAAACGGTTCCTGATAGAAGATTTAGGAAAAGTCGCGAGGAAACCTGGTGTTTCCATATGTTGGAGGACACAAACAAGGACTTCTGTTTGTAACCTCTCATTATTAAGTTTGAGAACACTGTCAGCCACCCATCTTTTAATAGAGTCTATTATAAACTATGCAGAATTTGTCATTTTAAAACATCTTTGGGCTTAAAAGAGGTATATAACTGAACATAATCTGTGTAGCAGTGATAATAAAAGCCCTTTAAAAAGCTTAAAATGAGCTAAAGAGGGAGTGGATATACAAGAAACTGTAAAGTGCCAGAAACAGAACCTTGTGCCACACAGCAGGCAAGAGATGCAGACGAGGAGGTTAATTTATAAGCCACAGAACCACTCCAACACAGAACCCAGTACACTCACCCAGTATGTCAAGCTATCAAGCTAAAATGACAGTCACGTATAGTATCAAATGTGGAGGTCAGGTACTACGCCAGCAAAAACTTTGTGCTGCTGAGCCATTTACAGTAAAACATGATGAAAAACACTGAACTTTTAGCACCTCTAAAGTGTAAGCATTAGACTCAAATAGCGAAATAAGCAGGATGGAGGTGTTATTATCAAGAGAAAATATTTCTTGCATACTTTAAAAAGTTATGGAGTTCTTATTGAGCTTATTTTGTATACATCTGCTTGTACAAAGCCACACTACACTGATATGAATGAATAGAAGTGCGAATGAAACAATAGGCTCATTGATTTGCAGAAAAGTTAATCAAAAATAAAAGAAGTGATGACTTGCTTGGAATTTGACAAGAAATGACAATTCTTCACTTGGTTTTCTTGTACAGCAACACCGAAAGTATCACAGATGACTCCATCTCTATGCACTGCACCTCGTAAAATTTCATCACACCTTTCCATTTCATGTATAGCTATCTCTCGTAGCTTTCTTCCCCATCATGTTTTTGCAAAGGCAGGTGAATAAAAGCTTTTTAAACCTTATATTGAGCATTTATTTTCTCACACGTCTTTGGCAAAGTCAGAGGATCAGTGAAGAAATCACAGAGCTTAATGCCATTTTCCAGTTTTCTGCCTCAAACTCACTGATATGCAGATCTACTGCTATTCAAAGCAATCGAGAGAACAATAAAGCATAAATCTGACACTGTGTCAGTTAATTGTAGAGTCTTTGGGGACACACTGTGGTCACGTACAGCAACAGTGACCAGAGGGTGACCTGCGCCAAGTATTTAACTATAGCAATTCTTCATCTATGACATCATCGCATGCACACATACTGTCCAGTCGTGCATGCATCCATATGTGCACAAATGCACAGACAAACTTAAACAGATGAGAACATTGCCTTCTGGAGACACTACTGACACACAATCGTGGCTGAGGAAAAAGCAAAAGTGGACAACAATCGTTGACTCGGGTCAAAGAGGAAAGGCAGCGGGAGAATAAAAGAATGAGTGCGGAGTGAGAGGCAGAGCGAGGGTGGAGGGGCAGAGTCGTAGGATGCAAGAAGAAGGAGGGCTGATACGATAAAAGCAGGGCTGGACTTTTATTGAACTTTTTTGGGGTTTTCAGGAAAACAAAACACATAAAATAAGGTGAAAAGCAATAAAAGTATGGGAACCAGCTCTTGTTTGTCTTCTCAGCTTCCCATTTTTCTCCAGTCCACATATGTTAGCTGTATTTCACAAAACCTTCTTCATGAACACCTCAGCCTCCCTCAGTTCCTTTCTTTGCCTCTCTGACCTCACTGTTCTCCTCTTTTCTTCTTCATCCTTCTCATCTGCTGTCTTCTGTTGGCTGCACGACAATTCAGCATCACTCAGTGCAGTTGTCACCTCAGATTAAGTGCAGGTGACAGTGTACACAGGGAAACACAGGGAAAACTTCAAGCATTGAACACACAAGGAGGACCAAATAAAGACAAGCTCGACGTAATCTATTTCTCCAGCTCCTTTTCATTCAGTGCTCACAGTCACAGCCATCTCCTCCCCTTCCTAATCAACCTCTCCCTGCTCTTGCTCTCCTGCTGTCCAGACCGGCTCATAACAAATGTGATAATTAGAAGCACAAAGACGAGGGGGGAGAGAAGAAGAGAAGAAGGGGTTTTGGGAGCGGGGCGAAAGCAGGGAGGAGCTCTGAAGGACAATACGAATAGAGTGTGAGTAATACAGGCGTCTGGCTGCAACTGCAAAGGCATCTAGAGGTTCAGTCTCATGTATGCAACACATAGGCGCACACACACAGTGTCCATTAGTGATACTTTAAATGCAAAACTCCTTGCACGATGATGTGGTGTGTGTGTGTGTGTGTGTGTGTGTGTGTGTGTGTGTGTGTGTGTGTGTGTGTGTGTGTGTGTGTGTGTGTGTCAGGAACAATCTGTGTCTGATGATTTCCATTACCAAGAAAAATAATAAGGAAAGAGTAACCGTTATGTGGGGAAACACACACACACACACACACACACACACACACACACACACACACACACACACACACACACACACACACACACACACACACAAACTTGTTTTCATGTTTTGACATAATGCTTTCCCTAGCTGCTGCTCCTAACCATCAAAAGTGAACGCTTAACCCTAACCCTTAAACCCTTAAACTGTTGGTCCCCACAAGGATAGTAGAATTCCAATTTTTGGTCCTCACAAAGATATCTAAACATGCTACACACACAGACGTGCGCTCTTAACTTTTCTAATTTCTTATCTTTCCTCTGCTCTTTGGTTTGATCTCTCTGCCTCTCTTCCATGTACACAGTTAAATACTGCCATCTCTAATCAGCCCCATATGGATTGCTGGGTCAGCATGCCAGCAGCCAACAGTGCTGCACACACTTTTGGCTGCGAACATGTGTGTCTGCAACTGTTGTGAAAGTCACACAGAGCAGGGGTTCGCAAATGTTTTAATGCTGTGACCCCCTTTAAACGTATTTATGGCTCGGCATGTAATTTTTAGAGGCTGGAAGAGGTTCAGCTGTCATGCATTTTGTGCAAAAAGTGAAAAGATTACAGAAAAAGACACAGTCTTGTGTCACGTAAATGTTTTGTGTTCTTTCCTGTTCTATTAGTCATCTAAAAGGTGCCTGATTCATCTCATGACTCTTTGGGGAGGTCTCAAGCCCACACGGACCCAGGGTTAAATCATAAAAGAGAGATACGGTAATTTGGGGAATGTTAGTCTGCAGGCATGTGCACTTCTTGCCCAGTGGTTTCCTGTGAGGGTAAAGGCCAGTAATAATGACTTCCAGGAGCTGGCAGTTTGGAAGGCCTGGGTCAAGTTCACATCTGGGATTACTAAGATTAGTGGGTGAGAATTTTTACTGGAGGTCATCGGCATTATAAAGTGGAGAATGCCACTGAAGTGTGGCTTTAACCCGACTGATCGCATTCACACGCACAGGCTCCAACTTGTGCATACATGTCGCTATATTTTTTTATTCTTATTGCAACACAAATACGATAAGACATCTGAAATAGGACACCCACATTTTAGACATACTTTAGATACAATTTGCATTAAATCTAATATGGTGTGAGCTTTTTTCCTGTTTTCTTTCATGACCACATGAGGAAACTTTGGAACAGTAAATAGTCTGTAGATTGTAACTTTCACAGATATGGCTCAAATCTGTGTCATTTGAATGAGGAGAGGAAATAGGAAACAATACGCAGCATAAGAGGAAGTGAGTGTGGAGATATGGTACAGGTCACCCTAGGGAGGGTGTTGATACAAGGCTCAGTCTGTTTTAAATGTAACACAGAGAAGGAAATACAGCTGGAAATTCTCTGCTGCCAGCGACACAACTGTGAGGATTGCAGGGTATAGAGTGTTTAACCAAATGATTTCGTTTAACTGTTTCATGGTATCACCAAGGATGTCAGTGTCACAGTCGGCCCAGTTTTGTTCTAATTAAACAACTGTGTAAAGGATTCAGATTAATTGTGCTTCTCATCACAGAAATGAACAAACCTTCCTTAATAATAGCATTTGGCAAAGTGCAGCAGGCTCCACATAACCAATTATTTAGCATCCTTATTCCTTTCTGTGTGATCCAATTTCAAGCCATTGAAGTATTAAACTGAACCCATCACTACCTCTGAAACCGCACATCTCCAAATGTTTCCCTTTCTATTAGTTCAAAGAAGTACAAGTACATTCTGAAAAGGTTCTCATTTAAAGAAAGATTAATTTGGAAAACAGGTTTATTATATTATCATGATTATTCACAACCTTTGATGTCCTACAAACTATGCAGAATTTTTCAAATACGTCAGTTTTCCTGCATTCTTGCTGTCTGTTGTCAAGGCAAAGAAACACTAGTGTCATAAATCAAAGAAATTCTTCAGAACAACCCTTTAGCTAAACTGGTTTACTGGTGCAGCATGGTTAATGTCCTGATCGATAAGAAGGTTGCAGATGGGCAATGTCTCAAAGGTGTCTGCAGGACAAGAGACAGCTAAAACTCCAGTGATGCGTCTGTTCTATGTCTCTGCAGTTTTTACTTTGCAGAGACACAAGACACACAGCCAAGGGGACCTACTGGACCCTTAGTGGCCTGGAAGCTGCATGTGTGTCACCCCTGCTGCTGCTGCTGCTGCATTTGATTTGATGAAAACACTGGCTTAGTTATTATCAGCTTTTGCTGATGTCATTTAGTCACATTAGTTAGAAAGTTTGAAAAATCTGATTGTGCATAAGCTGGAAATAGTAAATATTTTCATTGTCAAAACTAATTGTATGATTATTTCTCAAACAGAACCCCGAATTTTTTTCTGCGTTGTACTCTTCTTCTATGGTATTATTGCTGCTTTATGTTATTGTTTCTATAAATGCTGAATGTTTGTAGCCATGCTGATAAGAGCCAAAAATGACTGTAAACAGGACACAAGAGATTCTGTTTAGATTGCACATGGTGCAGCCTGCCTGTCAGTCTCTGTGATGGCAGTTGGTGATATCGGTTACCAATAATAATCTTGGTATGAGAAAGAACACAGAAAGATGAAGATGACAGAACAAAAGAAGTAAACAGTATATGTGAGGATAATAGCTGGAACATAAGGAAATAGCTTAGATAAAGTTGGCGCAGGAGCAGGAAAATAATACTTCTTACACCTCCGAAGACAGATCTTAATCTGTCGCCTTCATTCATCCACTGCTCTTAACCTCTCCATCGCTGTTGGCTTTTGATCTCCTTGCTCTCTCTTGCTGACTCACTCTCCCTATCCTTCTCCCCACAACAAAGAGACAAAAATTGACATGCACTTCAGTCTCTAACTTTCTCACTAACTAGCCCCCCCTCCTTTTTTCTTCTCCTTTCCATCCTCTCCCCTTCTGTTTTTGCCTCTTCCCTCTCCTCAACATGCTTGAGGAATGTGTCAAAGCAGAACAAAAGAACAAAAGCTTGACAGGAGGAGGAGGAGGTGGAGAAGGTCGAAAAAGAGAAGAAAGGGGGGGAGAAAGTAGCATGAGGTAAAGGAGAGACAGAAAGGAAAAGAGGAATGGAGGGAAGGAATGGGGGGCAAGAGAGAGGCTGAGAGGAGCGGGGCACGGTTGAGTGGATCTGAATGTTGAGCTTTGCTTTGTCATCACGTGCTGACATGCAGCATCACACACATTTCAGAGCTCTTTATCAACCCCCCCATCTGAACAGCACACACACAACATGGGTGAGGCTATCGTCCTATACTGCATGACTGTCTGTTTCATTCAGTGGCTTTTGATGCATTTCTTGTTATGTCATGCTAAAGCGGTAATGGCCTGTGATGACGCTGCAGACGAATTACTCCATGGTAGCCAGCTGTCCTTTGTAACCTTGGTGGTTTGAATCAGCCACCTTTAAACTGGGGGCGTGATCATGTCCTCTTTTCTTAACCATAGACCACCACAGATGCCGTGCTTTAATATAAAGATTCCCATGTGGATTTCGATTGATCTCAGTAATAAACTTCACTTTTTTACTTCACTATCAGGTGTTTTGATTTAATAATATAAGAGAAAACTGTTAAAGAGTTTAAAAAAGAAGAAGAGGTAAGCCAGCTTACAAAAAACATGAGTGACATAGAAGAAGAAAAAGAGAAGACTGGAGTGCAAATTACACCTCTAATATGGCTGTCTTGTGAGGACATGCTGTGATTGTGGCATGGTGTGTGGCCAGTGACTTAGATGTTAGGTGTGTGTGTGTGTGTGTGTGTGTGTGTGTGTGTGTGTGTGTGTGTGTGTGTGTGTGTGTGTGTGTGTGTGTGTGTGTGTAGATGAAGGAAACAATGAGAGCAAGCTTTGTTCACATCAAACAGACCCGCCGGGCCCGATGCAAACCAAAGCAACTGAACGCAGAGCTGTGCGCAAAAGCGCATATCAGGTTACCAAATATCAATCTGACACTGTTATTGACCTCTGTTAGTCACTGTGTCTTTGTTATAACACTGACACTGAGCCGGTGTGTGCGTGAAGCTTATATCCTAAGCCGTGGGGGTATGGGGGCTAATGCCCGCGCCTTAAAGTCGCCCGGGTTACCTCGCGCTAATTCGCCGTGCAGAATTAGCGGATGGGATCATCCATCAAGAGTCAATAGTTAACGTCTGCTTTGTCCAGTTGCCATCCATCATCAGCGCGTGCGTGAGCGCGCATACATACGGTGTGTGTGCGTGTGCATTTCCGTGTGTTCTTTATAGGACTACCTTCCGACCCCGCAGGGCCCCTGACCCCGCCTGACGCGTCTCCTCCCCTCCTCTTTCTTCCGCCAGCGGGGGGCGAAAAACTTTAATAAGGAGAGCCACCGCTGACCTGCGCCAATACTACCTCTTATTTTTAATCCCAGCCCCACGTAATATATTTCCCTCATGGGTTCGGGTTGTTTTTTCCTCTGACGCAGGCTAGCCCACCAGTTGCAGCCGTTAGATGTATCCCATTACCTCTGCTTATATTTTTATGACACAGAACCAGGGCGTACTGGAGGCTGGGAGATGAACTTGGCCCCTCTCTCACTCTCTCTTTCTCTCTCTCTCGCTCTCATCACACACCCACACAAACCGCTCCGCCATCTCTTCAGGTTGGCAGTTGACTTGTTCTTCCTTTGCGCCGCCCTGCCAAGACGACATGTTCTGTCAATACTGACCTGGTTACATCCTTTCTGTTTTGCAATGACAACATTGATGGTAATATGTAGTTAATGTAATTGCCTAAAGTAAGTGGCTAAACACCTAATAAACAGAGCACGCGGGAGTTTCGGGGAGTGGTTAGTTTGGGTGGTGACAGGTGCGCGTCTCCCTGGGCCGAAGTGCACAGAGTGCTTGCTGGGGTGTTCTCAGGTTAAAGCACTGTGGGCCTGTGCCTGTAATCTGTCGGCCTCCGGGGCGTGTCCGTTCAGAAAGGGGCGTGTGCATCCCTACACAAGTATCTTTGCGCTCCGTGTCATTCATTTGAAGTGCAAATGCTTATAACGTGCACTGCTAGATAGATGAGATAAGAGCTGCTGTCAGTAGGTCTCTCATCCCGGGAAGAAGGCAAAACCAAGTCACGGACAGATCCAAGCCATCTGGCGCACACACAACTTGTTCATTTTTGACGCACAGACGCGCACTGACTGCAGCCCAGGACCTGACAGCTTATCTAGTCCACACCACTAAGCAAACTATCGCCGAACATGGAGCGCAAAATCCCAGATTTCTCCGGCACTTGGGAGATGAAGAGCTCTGAAAATTTTGAGGAACTCTTGAAAGTGTTAGGTAAGTAATGTGAAGCAAGGTTTGTTTGTTTTTTTCTTAAATCATCATCACTGTAAGTGGCAGTTTGAACGTTTTTATGCGTCAGTGGTTCCTGGTGAAGCTTTTAGTTCTGTTCATAGAGACAGATCAGATGTGTCAGCTCAAACTGTAGCTTTCTCAGCACATTGTGAGTCTACCTCTGCGTCCGTGCACCAGCGTACTGCATGGGTGGGGGGTCTTTGTCATTCTGCTGCAGAACCCCAAACTCCGTTCTTGGCCCCCAGCCAGCCCCCCCCTCTTTTTTATCCTCTCTCATCTCCCCTTTTGGCCTCCCCTGCTAACACAATAGCGACAAACGGCGACACATCTGTCTGTGTCTCAACCTCAGATTGTTTGCGTGTGTTTTTAAAGAGGACCGTTATGACACAATACAGTGCAGGACAGTGGCATCGTTATCCGAAGTGACAGTCCGAGAGAAGAACAAATACCTGCCGCTGAGATCCACGCTGTTTTTTTGTTTGGCTCATTTGTAAACCGGCCAGTGTGTGCGTGAGCGCGCCTGTAGGGCGCACTACAGGCGCGCATCTGTCGTTAATAGCCAATTTTCATTAGATGACTTGGCAGTGCACACCTGGAATCCGTTTTATCGCAAAGCGCCAACAACACCGCCTTTATCTTAGTCTCTTAGCTACCTACACATATAGAGGTAACTGAACTACATGAATCCCGTACCACCACTACACAAATGAAAGACCACCGGTTAGTTTTAACGTCTGTTTGATCCAGATTATTCTGACCAAAGGCAAATATGGCACCGTGCGCAATAATGCGAGGACAGGATATTTTATGCGTATACTGTCTGTCTAAAAGGACGTTTCTATGACTTTTCGATGAAAAGAGAGGTCTGAGCGCCTGTAGCAACCTTTAAATCTCCTCTTAAGATATACTTTCATCACCTGATTTTTTAAATACTCTTCTTTTTCTTTTATTTCTCCTTAAATGGTTTTAGCATATGTTCTAAAATGCATTGTTCTTGCGATGCGCCTGCTTTGTGCACTTTGTATTTGAATTATTTTATCTCTTGTTATTATTATAAGACAACATTCCAACAGCAGGAATGCTGTGTAACTACCACACACAAACACACACACATCCACACCCTTTACTGCATGTGTTCCTTTAATTTACCTCTACATTGGGATGACTGACAGAGGGGAATGGGCTCTGATCCCTGGTTTCATTGGAGGCAAAGCACAGCTGGATGCATACTGTCATCACCTACTACCCTATTCCCTCCATCTATCCTCTCTTCCTTTCCTCATTCCAGCTCTCCTCCCTCTACCCTCGTCTCTCCATGTCCCAAATGCTTCCTCTGCCCTATGATCTTTGACCTCTGACCCTGACCGTCTGTCTGAAATTGTGTTTGTCCCCCAGTGGTGAAACTTGTGTGAATTAAAGAATTTCGGTCACAAAAATTAACAGCGGGGAATACCTTGAGAACCTTCGTATCCCTCTGTGGCTTCCAAAGGTTTTGGCAGGCCAGCAGCGTCTAAGACAAAAAACTGATGGGGGCCACATTTTCACTTCTAGGCTTTTATCCTTGGTCGTGCACAAGGAGTCATTACATATGGTATCTGTGGGGGAAAAAACTGAAAATAGGCTACATTGTGAGTAAAGCTATAAAGCACATGTATAAATGCACAGTAGCAGCTATGATGTGCAGTGATTTACAATAATAAAAAGTAAATAAATAATCACATTTTCAAACTTTTGCCACCCCGTCACAGCATGGAGGAAAAAAGTATTTATATAACCAAATTAAATAAAGCAAGTCGTTCCACAATGTAAACACACACATACTGCAAATGCCCCCTGAAATGTTGAGAATTATTAGCATAACATAATATTTAAGTACTTGGAAGTATTAATAATTACCTGGAGCAAAAAAGGTATAAGTAATTCCTGCAAAATAATGTCTTTCCAATGAGTGGACATTCATCTGCACACCACAAGCTCACAATGCATTTATATATATGAAGCTGCTTGTACAGTGCATACAAATTATACACAGGGCATAGGCTGGACAACCCAATGCATGGCAAATGACTGTGCATTTCTCTCTGTATATATTTACACTTGGTGACAGGTGGGAATGTGTGAGAGGTGAGAAGTGTGAAACCCAACTCGCAGCAGATACACACTGGGCGGCATACACACACTTCCCCTCACACTTGGACAGAGATCTTCGCACACCACACGCAGACCGCTGCCCTTCGTCTGCCCAGGCCCCCAACCTCCCTCCCCCATACCGGTCTTCTCCTTGTTCCCTCTCTTTTCCCACGGGGTAACATCATTTTTTTCCTCCTTCCCCTTTTCAGATAATCACTATTGGACAAACCTTTTCCTCCTTCACATTTTTTAAAACTTTTAAGCACATTTCAGTGGGAAAAAAGGCTGGGGAAATTAATTTTATTAAAAGTAATACTGCAGATTAGTTTATAAATGTGGCTAAAGTTACCAAACACTAACATTAGTTAGATTTTACGTGACTTGTCTTTTTTTTGGGAGTGCTGTTCTGGTCACTCTTTTGTGAAATCATTGTGAAATACAGATGACCAACATACCACAAACTGCCCCCGTATGGAGAAGCCTTTTACAGTCACACAAAATATTGAATGAGTTATGCTTTTTCCCTAGAAACAGAAAAAAGGGGAATAACTGAGATTACACTTCAGGAAGTGCAAATCGCAATCACGGTGTGAGTGTTAAAGTCAGTAAGCGTGTGTTTGCATGGCCGCAACGATGATTAAGTCTGTGGAGGGGGATTGAGGCATGCTTTGTCATATGACCTCATTGTTTCCTGTGCAATCATTATTGGAAAGCACTGTGCATTTCAAGTCTGCTCCAAATTTTGCCCCGTGTGTGCAGAAAGACATTGCAGATAAGCAGCAACACAACAACACTCAAACACAACCACACAGCCGATACAGGGCTTGCTTGTCTTTGTTTGCTTGTGTTTTTGTTTACACTCTAATACACAAGCACAGGGAAAAAAAAGATCCATCTCCATGAACTGAGTTTACCAATGTCCCAGGGAATATTTTTAGTTTTAGTGGAAGCAGTAGTGTTAATTCAAGGCACCGCATTTAGCTGTGGAAGAGCATTGGCACTATGTTTTTTTGTCATTATGTGTTGTCTTTTCTGGAAATCTCTTCTCACACATGCTCTTTCGCATTTTCTGTTGCTTGTTTGTGTAGGTGTGAACGTGATGCTACGCAAGATTGCAGTGAAGGCAGCCTCCAAGCCCCTGGTGGAGATTACTCAGGATGGAGAAACGCTCTCTATTAAAACATCGACCACAGTCCGAACCACCCACATCACCTTCACTGTTGGGCAGGAGTTCAATGAGACCACTGTGGATGGGCGTCCCTGCACGGTACACAAAATATGGACATGAATATATTACTAAATGCACTTCATCTCTTCTTGGACTACACATGGACACACACATACATAACCAAATACACAGTAGATATGGGTGGGAGCTGTGTAGATTACATCAATCTGTTTAATTTGGCTTTTCATCATATTTGGACTGATAGCACAGCTTTACCCCTCCCTTGGTCTCTGAAGGCCTATCATGCTACACTGCACTCCTTCACACACTTTACAATCCCTTTCAACTTCCCATCTTCCCTCCGTTCCCCCTACTTGCCCTTTGCTACCCTCTGTCCCTCCCTAATTCTCCCCGCTACTCTCTCCAATTTCCCATAGATGGCCTCTGTTCAGCCGTTTCCAAAGCAAACACATGCAACCCAGCCAGCGCTTCGCTCTACTAACGATGAGCACATCACGAGTTATCACCTCTCAGTGATCACCCTGCTAAAGCCTTTTTGTGCTCTCTCTCTATTAGACACTCCCTCATTAAGTTCCCTTCCCTACAAATGGCATCGTATTTATTGTCCATTTATTTGTGCATTCATTCGTGGGTCTAATGGCTTTTCAGAGTTTTCCACGTTGGGAAACAGACAGCAAGATCAGCTGTGAGCAGACTCTGCAGAAAGGAGAGGGGCCTAAGACATCTTGGACCCGAGAGATCACCAGTGACAGCAAGCTGATCTTGGTAAAACACACAAACTATCACCTGAGCAAGAGTTTAGATTTGGAGACTAACAAGTGCAAAGCTTTACCATAGATTATAGTTCACAAATTATTGTACACTATCCACTACTGATCTACTACTAAACTGAATTTTCAGACTTGAAATTAACTAATTTTTTTTTTAAAAAGTGTGTTTTAAAGATCATTATTAAAAAAAGTGGCTAAGGAGTAAATCTTAAAATGAACTATGAACTGTATATAAAAAATGGACATTGCCACTGTGCTGCCTCCAATGTACACTTTGAAGCCTTGACCTTAGCGTTGTGAACATCCCCATTTATCATTTTATAGCCATAAATAATTGCAATTGGACCATAGGATGAGGTGCGAAGTTGTCAGCTAATTTCAGGAAATTTGACATCCCTAATTTATACAGGATCACACACACACAGACATTTGCTAACTGCTGTGCAGCATATAGCACAAGAAACACAGTGACATGGTCCAATTCAGTAACCCAGCAGTCACCAACCAGCAACATCTGCATGAGCTACCAGTCACCTGTCAGTCGAAGAAGCTACACCCTTAACATAGTGGCCATGAAGGGGGAAATTAGCTTGAGAGACCAGTTTGTAAACGTGTTTATTTTGTCCATGTGGATCAACTACAGGCTGTATAAAATAGATGCTCATCAGTTCTAGGACTCGTAAACCAAGTGCAGAAATGCTTTAACCCTGCATTTTTTTTCTAATACCTAATAGCTCATGACTCCTCTGGCTACAAAAAGAAGTCCAGCTGTGTAGAAGTCTATGGGTGCAACAGCTCTTGAGCTCACATGATCTATGACATCATTAAATGCTTCCCCAATGAGTTTATGCTCTCAGTTCGCACTTTTAACTTTAATACACAATAATTATGTTATATCTAAATCATGGTCCTCATTCGAGTCAAAAATGAAGATAAGAAGGTTATCTTCACGTTGGCTATGCCCATCTTTTAATTACAGTCTGTGGGGATTGGCTTACTTTTGGTGCCAGCCTCAAGTGCCCAATCAAAGTACTGCAGTTTGGGGGGGGGGGGGGGGGTTGGGCGCTTGTCCTTTAGTCCAGGTTGTTTCCCCTTATTTAAACTCTGCCATCAGCAAAATTTTATTCAGCTGTCGTGAAGACAGTTCAGTTGTCATCACATGAACAAAGTGTGTACTCCGTGTCACAGCAAGACAACTGGCTGACAAACAGACCACGACAAAAGCTGCTACGTGGATCTTGTTTTACTTGTGAAACCTAGAAATATTCTTTTGTTTATAGCAACGAGGGCTGCATGGGCTGTAGCATTGCACTTCTGACATTAGCTGCATGTGTTTGCAAGACACTCACCACACAGAGTTGAGTTATTGTGCTCAAATAACCTTTTTGGAGTCCACTTATATCTGCTGCCTTCTTACAATAAAATACTAATCTAATGAAAAAATAAACACAGAAGCATAATTGCACTTAATGGGGAACCCCACTCAGCTAGCACTTCATGTTGATTAAAACAAACTTTCTGATGTAATTAAATTAAATTACATTAATTAAAATTCTTATTTGACCCAGTAAACCAGTTCAGCTAGAGATAAGATACCACGCAGGCTTCAGTCTGGAGTGAACTGTTTTTAAAGTGCAGAAATTGCAAACACAGTAAGTATTTATGGGGAGATGCTAGCTTGAGGGCTGGCAGTAAATAGTTCACATTTAAGACTCCTGAAGTCTTGTTAAGCACCAAACCCACAACTGGTTTTTAGAAGCCAGCGTAGTTGTAGTGTTTGTGTGTGTGTAAGAGAGAGAGGGAAAGCAAGCAAAGTGTGTTTACTCTTTGCATACACAGTGATTGGTCAAAACAGTTTGGCACAGTGACATTATGTTAGTCATAACTGCTGGAGGCAATAAAAACTGGACTTTTAGGGTGGATTAACATGAATGGCTGTTCTGTGAAAGCTTTAACTTTTTAAAAATGAATTTATGGCTAACTCCATGCCAGTACTTTTGCCTCAGTGTGTGCGAGTATCCTCATTAACTGCCCTCATTGCCCTCTCTTTCTTTTCAGACCATGAGAGCAGATGATGTGATATGCACCAGAGTCTACGAACGACAACAATGAACAAGAGCACTTCTCACTTTTCGCCCTTTCAGCGCGCCCCATGTCTACAGCATCACCGCTTTGTGTCATTGCTCCTCTTTGTCAGAGCTGGGAAATAGCAGCCTATAGTTTTATTCCAGCATCCATGTTAGCTTCACTATATAATAGGTGTGGTAATTATATCTAGCATGTCGCATGTGCACTATAGTCTTAGCTACTGTGCTATCCGTCTGTCTTTCCAGACCCATCAAACGTGACCAGCTGAAGATTTGAACATGAACATGTCTTCTGCATTGTATTAGACTTGCTAAGGAACATCTTGTGTATTTGGCATTGTGTGTGTTTGAGTGTGAGTGTGTGTGTGGAAGGAGATGGGCTGTGAGACTATATTTGTAGACGTGTAAACCAATCTATGAGCTCTTCCAGTCTCCGGGTCAGTTTTGATGTGTCCCTCTGTCCTCTCTGTTGCCCTGCCCTCACAACTTTAACCTTTTTCTATCTCATGATGACATTTTATATTTATTACTACGCTAGAGTCGGTTTTTACATTGTGTCTCTTTTATACGAAATGTGATCGTAGGAAACAACACTTTCTATGGGAAAACAATAAACTACGACATTAACTCAGCTCGACTCTTTGCTCTCCTGTGTTGAAAACCATTAGGAGCAGAAGCGCATTTAACAGTGCCAGCAGTGTTTTATGGTTTGTGAGTGTAGCTGCAGAAGGTGTGCCCATTAGACGGCTCCATCTTATTTTGGTTTTGCTGTCAGCTGTCTGCAACTAGAATAACTTGTCTGTCCCCTCCCGTTTAGTCTTGCTTCCTCCCAACCTCCCTTCCCTCTCTCTGTCAGTCATCTCGGTGCCACATGTCCTCCTTATTCTTCTCTCACAGTTTCATCTTGCAATGTTTCCCCGGCAGCTGGCTCTCATTTCTTTTATTTCCATATTATTTGCCAGTTGGTTAAATGATTCATACTTTTAAAGCCCTAAAAGGCTGCTTGACTTCAGGGATATGTTGTGTTTTTAATCCACTTACTCACTTTCCAGTCAAGAGTTAGATGAGAAGATTGATTCCACCTTTACATATTTAAGGCCTAGACATGTGGCCACTATATGGGCAAAAGTACTGGGTCACACCACACCTGGTATGCACCAATCCAAGAGTATAATAATGAGCTGTAAGTGATATTATGGCAAAGGGGAAGCATTTAGGAACAAATTCAATTAAATTCAAGTTGATTTAAATAGCACCAAATCATGACAACAGTTGCCTCAAGTCATTTTTCACTGTAAGGTAAAGACACTACAGTACTGGAGAAAACCCCAACCACAACGAGCAAGCACTTTGCAATAGTGGGAAGGAAAAACTCCCTTTTACCAGGAAGAAAGTTCCAGCAGCATCCAATTCGAGGGGGGGGGGCAGCCATCCACCATGACTGGACAGGAGAAAGAGAAGAGAAAAAACATAGAATAAAGAAGAGAAATTACAAAAATATAGCGACATGCTGCAGTCGTATATAAACACACAGGCAGTGAAAAAAGTGCTCAGTGCACCATGGGAAAGGCTCGCAGCATGCTTGGGCCTCCAGTAGTGTAACTAAAGGATAACTAACAAAACTAACTACATGCTTTATCAAAAAGGCAGGTTTTAAGCCTCATTTGGAATGTAAAGAGAGTGTCTTTCTCCAAAATCCAAAATTGGAGTTGACCCCACAAGAAAGTTGCCGGATAGCCGGAGACTTAGCCTCCCATTCTACTTTTAAATATCCCAGGAAACACAAGAAAGCCAGCAGTCTGAGAGTGAAGTGCTCTATTACAATAAAAATCTACAGTGAGTCCTGAGTTGATCATTCAAGACCTTGTATGAAAGGAGAAGGATTTTAGATTTGATTCAGGATTTAACAGGGAGGCAATAAAGAGAGGCCAGTATGGGAGAAATATGCTCTGTCTTTCTGATCCCTGTCCATACTCACTGCAGCATTTTGGATCAGGTGAAAGCTTTTCAGAGAGCTTTAAGAGCAACCTGACGGTAGTGAATTATAATTTTCCAGCATAAAAGTAACAAATGCACAAACTAGCTTTTCAGAATTAATCTGAGACACAGAATAAAGAAAGCAGTCCTACGTATTTGTTTGATATGCATCTTCAAGGACGTATCCTGCTCAAAATAGACACATTGTTTCTAAGGTTTTTCAGACAGAGGGTAAGCTCAGTTATGTTTGAATTTAGGAGAAGAAAATTACAGGAAATCCCGGCCTTCACGTATGTCTTTATTATATGTGTTTGGCTTGACACATTGATTTAAGTAATCTGGCTTCCAGGACTCTGCTGATTCAATAACGTATATAATATAAGTTCAAACCCAGTCTGGCAGTAACAGCAATGCAAAAGCTGCACCAGGAGTGGATGGATTTCCATAACCAAGCAGCTCCTGTAGGTGTAAGATTTAGATGGCCAACTACTTTTGTCCACGTAATGTGTCTGCATATAAAAATGCAGAATCTGTAGACAACAGGTTTCTACTGTAGTTCGAGTTCTATTGACCAATTAGATTTGCATAGGCTTTGGTTGCATGTGCAGGTAAACAGTCGACGTGGAGTTTCACCTGGTTTCACCTGATGATTATTTAGCTTTTTATTATTAAAAAAACATATTTATTTGTAAACAATGACCAGAGGACGAAACAGATATCTCCTCACCAATTGTTAAAGCCTTTAAAATTGTTTATAGTCAGAGGCAGCAAAATTGCCCAAACCAGCACAACTAGTTAATGTGATATACTAAAAAAAAAAAAAAAAAAAGTCTATAAATACCAAATGTTAGGACCTTACCTACTTATTTACATGTGTTTTTTTTTTAAATCTTACACTTCATGTTTAGAGGTGTTGGTAGCTGGGTGTTTCTGCCTATACAAAGAGCAGGGTTGTTGAAGCTAACTAACTATCCATTTGAGGTAGATGAGACCCAGACACAAGAGTGGTATTGATCTTCTTGGAAAAAAGGTTAAAAGGAATCTCTGACAAGTCAGCCTAATCCATTAAATGTCCTCATTTATGGATTTTATATTATTGCAACTGTGGAGCGTTACTGGACAAATAGAGGTCAGCCCGAGATCTTTTTGGGCCAGACGTTGAACCTCTTGACCAATCGTCAAATGGTCAGAGTTCGGGCAGTGGGCGTGCCTCTAATGGCAGGAAATGCCACTTGGATTACAGGGTACAGCTGATTGACAGCAGATGTGCTTAACAACAAGCAGGCCATTAAGGGTCCTGGAAATGGAAGAGGCAGGGGGGGGGAGTTGACAAAACAATATCCCACACACATTTACGGTCATGTAATAAGTGAAAAAAAGTACAGATGGATTCCTGAGGGAGGAATTTAGCGTTGACAAAACTTTTTTCTTTAAAGAACTATCTCATCTTTATTTCTCTTCTTGCCCTGCAGCTGTGTATAGTTACGGTGTGACCCCAATAAAGTCCCTTCCTCTGCCTCCTGCCCTAATAAAAAAGGTAAATAACTGCCCCTCCCTCTCTGTTTATTGCCCCCTGGGGCAGTAAAAGGCAGCTGTCTGGCCCCCTTCAAAACGCCTTCAAAACATGCATTTCACAGAGAAAACTGAAAACACACATTCTGTCAACTTTTCACACACACCATCCAACACCCACACTCTACATGCAGTTTATAAAACACTGTGCACAAAAACAGGTGAAAAAAGCAGTATGGATAACTAAGAAGACACCGAGCGCACTCGTGTCTGCTGATGACATCCTGACAGCATCGTTATTTCTGCAGGTTGTTGGCTTTAGAGAAAACATAGCAAGGAAAAGAAGATATGGGAATACCTTGGCAAACTCTGGACAAACATACTGCACGCCAACACTGTAAGAGAAACAGTAACGGATATACTGTAGGAAAAAAATACAGACATGCATATACACAATGATTAACAACTGCTGCTCTTCATCCATCAGATTTAAGTGGAAACTTGACACCACCTGAACATGTCTAACAAGTAACCATGGGCAATTGCAGATAACTGAATAGAAACTAGATGTTGGTGTTGTCGAAGTTTGTGGGGGAGCAGGTTCGTTTAGCTGCCCCGGGGCCATGGCTGACTCAGGGTGGCGTTTGATAAATGACTTACACGCATGCAGGAGTTGAGTGTGTTCTTGCCTGCATACTTGAGTGCGTGTCACAAAAGTCAAGACAGGTGATTTGTGATCTGGTTGAAGGAATTACTGAGGAAAAGGGTCAAGTGCATTCTGGGTTAGATTGTAAAGGAGTGGGAGGCGTCAGAGAAAGAAAAATGTCCTGTGGGTGCTCAGAGAGCACGGCTGGCAAAAAGCAGCACATTCCCACTACATCTTCCTGATACACATATTCATAGGGAAAGTATGCATGTGGCAGTGTGATGACAGGTTAAACACCCTCACACACTACACTGTCACTGTCCGGGATATTGATTTACACTCACACACACACATCTGAAGGTAAAGTGCACCAATCTCCTGTGGCAAACACTATTAGACCACCCAGGAACCTTTGAGGTCTCTTGTAAAAGACTGGTCAAGAATAGTGCACATGACATCATGCCACACACACACCGGACTGGCTGCAGCACATGGAAATCTACAGTTTTAAACACATCCATAAGCTCACAAACAAAAATCAAATTATCCTCCTCCATTACAGTTTTTTACAGTCGCTAACAAGCGTTTGTCCAAACAGTTGTCACATTTGCAAAACTCTAAACACAATTAGCACAGCATCGGTCTGTTGTGGCCATACCATTCACACATTTCATGTCGTGTTCACCCAATATGCAGTCAGTGAACACATTTCCACAATGCTTACATTTTCTTAACAGACAAGTTATACCTCCCAACAAAACTATGGACTGTTCTTGTAGTATCTACGAATGTTAACACACAACATCCCACAATAGCAAAAACAATATTCCAAACCTTAGATACAGTATAAAAACCTCTGCTTCTGCAATGATATGTCGGTGGATCCGACATACCAGGCGGTTTTATCCCAGGTGCATCGACTTGGATAACATCAGATGTGATGTTGATGAAAACATGTGGCCTAACCCTGAAGATCGCAGAGATTAGATGCAAATCTTTTGCCTTTTTTTAGCCCCCCTCCCCCTCCCCCCCTTTTTATCTTGGCTTTTTGCTGTTGTTTTTTTGTTCAGAATGCTCTTGTGTGTTTCATGGATATTTTGTTCACTGTAAGCAATACTGTAAAACTTTCTCTGTCCTATCATACCGTGTTTCTACTGTACCTCCTGTGGTAAACAGTAAAGAAACAAAAACTTGTTTGCTTTTTACTGGAATGCTTTTGAATGTGAACATTACTGTACATGTGGACATACAGTTACCAACCAAGACATTTCTGGTGTCAATATGGTGGATTGCATGTTTCGCATGCAAATACCTGTGAAACTGAAACATAAAAGTCTATGCAGTTTTTGTAATGTCAATAATAGCCAGTATTTTGAAACCTGGTGTACTTTGATTGACTGCATGTACCTTGTGAAGTGAAAACAAGTGTTATTCTTTGACAGACTAATTTCATTTTGAGTCAGATTTATAGTGTTTTTGTACAGTTAGTGTGTGCAGAGAACGATGTGTTCTAATTTTGAAATGAGGAGTTAGTATATATTTAACAAAGTGTATTTTTGGGAAGGATATTATCCATTTGGCCAATTGTGTTTTGTAGGTGTGGGTCTGTGTTAAGAGTTTAGAAAAAGTATCTGAAGTATGGGTAGGCGCTTGTTAGCGACTGTAAAAAACTGTAAATTAGAAGTTTGTTATTCAGCCAAGAAAAGGCATGAGAGGGAGAGGAAGGCATGCAGTAAAGGTCAGAGGAAGAAGTCTGGAAATCAAAAGTATTCGGCTGGCGCCCTGACCCACTGACTCAAACCGACAGACTTCAAAATATCCTCACTTTAACATCTGGCCAGAGAGTCCTTCCATTAAGGAAAATAAAATCAAAGAGGAGCACAACCGAGAGACTTGGAGACACTGAGTCAGAGACTGAAGAGGCAGTCTCAGTCCTATTTGTATAAAAGATGACAAATTCACTTATACACAATGAGGCCAAGGATTCAATTTGCTGAGGCTCCTCATGTCTATTCACTGAGGGGAATCTCCAAACTGCAAAATCACAGTGTAGCATGAGCACACTCATCCTTCTCTAAGTATAGGACAATAGTCTTACAGTATGCTGGAGGTGAACTGAATGAAGTCTTTGTAGAGGTGAAGAATGTAATAAATCTGATCACAGACTTAATGGTGAACTCTAGATACACTGCAGGACACAGAGGAGATGGGAGATAGCATCTGAAGACAGATAGAGAGAGGGAGGGTGAACTTTATAGAGACAGGAAGGACAGTCGGGCACATTTTGCTGCAAAGAACTGACACTGCAGGCTAATTATGTGCTTGTGCATCCATTTTCCCCATCAATTAAGGAAAGCTAAATAGGCACAGAGACAGTAAAGCAGTCATTAAGCTCACCCACCATATGTAAACATCAAGATTTTGCCTTGTGTCCTTTTTATGCCTTAATCCCACCTTAGTTTCATCAGTACACAAAACAGAATGAACAAGCTCCAGTCATTTGCTTATTAATAAAGAGTCATTTAAGCCTTGAGTTGGCAGTCTTGCTTTATTTTTTTTTATCCTTATTTGGTGTTTAAGAATTCCTTCAGGACATTCGCCTCTTTCTCTTGTGATCTCTTTTTGTGGGGGCACAGTGCATGCAAAGCAAACTGAAAATGTAAGTCAGAGTAGCTCAAATACTCCTGACTCCAGTTATCTTTGTTAATGTGATTAGCCCAAGGATTCGTGCACTTTCCCCAGCTTAGACTGTTAATGTTTAAATGATTAAAAAAGACAGTGCAGTTAAAAAAGTGTGACATTTAAAAACAGATCATGTTTCAGCCTTTAAGCAACCCGTATGTGAATGGAACCCATATGGCCTATCCTCTGGTCTTCTGTCCCCTGTTCCACCGCAACATGTAGATCCATCTATCCACACATCCATGCATTCATACATTCATCCATACATCTGAGGTTTTTTTGTGTCCAGTGCAAAAGAGATGGAGGTGGGGGTGTGAAGGCAGGCGTCCAGAGGGACCATCAGGCATCACAGCTGCTGCAGCTGTTAAATCGACATGACTCACTCTTTGTTTTTAGGATCAGCACTCAGTAAAGTCTCACACATGCATTAATATGCAAAACAACATGCACACAAAAGTGCACATGTAAACTGAAAAAACATATTTCAACCATAATGCTTTTTATGATTGAACTTGTACTTATTATTCATTTTAATTATTAAAGCGGGAAAACCTCATTTCAGTCTATTAACATCCATGTTTATCCACTTCTTCCCCCCCACCCCTATCTCTCCCTTTCTCACTCTCTCCATCTCTTTCCTCGCTCAAGCACACTTGGGAACAGCGAGTCATAGCTGGACGCAGCGTAATGCTGGGTGAGGTGCGCTGTGGTGTCATTTGATTGGTTGCAGAGCACTGTGATTTGAGAAGCAGGGTTGGAGGAAACACACCTTGTGAAAACTTATTGGCTGCCGCATGTGCACGCACACACACATAAAGCATGTGTGTACATGAAAAACTCCCAGAGCTGCTACTCGGAAATTGGTGCATGACTGAAAGAGCAAAAATAGTGCAACTGCTTTCCTCGTGGGAACAAATTAAAGGTGGAGTAATCCATTTTGGAAAAAGACTGTCGATACTTGAACACGGTGACTAAACAAATATGCCACTCCTGTCAGGGCACTTCAGATGACAAACAAGGCAATGACACAAAGTAACAGTTACAGGCACACTAACTTTGTTTCAAAGTGTTTAGAAAGTTTGCAACACTTGCATTTAGTGCACAACATGCTACTTTTAGCTCTAAAACAGAGGCTTTTGGAGACTCTGCTGACCCAGTTTTACTCTGAAATGCCCAGACGTGTGGTTTAGTCAAGACTGTCAGAAATTGAGACGTTTGGAAGCACTGACACAGACGTCTGCACTTGTTTCCTCATTTAGTCTTAGCAGTCACAAAAATTAAGCCAAATTATTATACCTAGGCTCCCAGATTTCATCATTCTTGTCTGGTTACCCCATTTCCACTGCTTCTTCTGATTATGTACCAATCTGAACATGCCAACAATTCCCAGTCTGTGTTCTGCCTCTATGACTGCCTTCATGTACTACTTTAATTAAGAGTTCCACTTGATCACAAAGAAATTCACGATCTTCTTCCAATTCTTTCTCCCTCATAGTTTGGTCTTCAAGAAACCAAGCCAACACTTTTACAACAGCATGAATACATAATAAATAGTAAACGCAGTGTGTGTAGTGGTGCGTTAGTCATTATAGAACACATTTTGACATTCAAAAGTCTTGAGATGCCCCTCATTTCTTTGACTTTTGCTAGAATAAAAATATTTGGCATGATCACCTTTATTCCTTCCACATTCTGAACTCTGTTAGGTAAGATTTCTTGTCATTTCATTCTTCAGGAATACTTATCCAGACTGCTTCGATATTGTTGATGTCTGGGCTCTGGGAGGCCAATCCATGACTGGTAGTGTATCATTGTATGTTATTCTATCCAGGTATGCTTTTACTGTATGGGCAGTGTTTTGGCGATCACTGTCATGCTGAAAAATGAAGCTGTTCTCAATCAGATGTTTTCCAGATAGTATTGCATGTTGGATGAAAATCTGATGGGACTTTTATGCATTCAAAATTCTCTCAGTTTTTTAAATATCCCCAACACCACTGGCTGAAATGCAACCCAAACCATGACAGAGCCTCCACCGTGTTTTATAAATAGTTGTAGACACTCACTGTTGCACCTCTCTCCTGACCTCCTCAGTACATACTGATGATAATTTAAACTACAAATTTGGCACAACTCAGCCTTTTCTCCCTGTTGTCCTTCTATAAGAATGGCTTATGACAGAAGCCCCTCTACTGAGACCATTTCTGGTGAGGCTTCAGTGAATGGGAGATGGATCAACTGAAGGGTCAACTGCATCTCTCGGGTCCTAAATTTTTTTTCCTTAAGGGCCAGACAGATCCAAAAATACTATTTTATTTCTGTCAAATTTTGTTATTGTTGGAATTTTTCAAAGATTCAATTGAAGAACTTGAATTGAATCTTGAATCCTGAAGACACAATTTAAAATTGGTTCATTGATGAGTCATCGGGCTGTCAGCGTGACACAGAAATGCTCACAACTCTTCTTGCTGCTATAGCTAACACCACAAGAGCATGCTCTTATTCTCTCGTATACACAACACATATGTGCCTCCCAGCTTTATTTGTTTATGATTGGGGTTAGAAGACATAACCACCAACAGAATGAAATATAATCAGGATAGAACTTGACCAACTCATTCAGTGAACAAGGTTTCAAAACATCGAGAGCGTCACGGCACTGAACATCAGCAATGTAAGTCTCATCATCTTTCTGCTCTGTGGCGTGTCTACCTGAAACAGATGGATGCAGCTGTACTTTAACAAAGGTAAGCATGTTTCAACATATTTCCTTTTAAACTAATCCTCTGTCTTTTGTCTGGAATGTGGTTGTGTGGTTGCCATTTATAAAGTTCAGGAGATATTTTCTGATTTTCAAAAATGGAAACATTCCTCAGAGTCTTTGGTCCATATTGACCTGATAGCATTACACAGTTGCTGCAGATTTTGTGGCTGCACATCCATGTAGTGAATCTCCTCTTCCACCACATTCCAACGGCACTGTATTAGATCTGGTGACTGTGGAGGCCATTTGATGACAGTGAACTCATTGTCATGTTGGAAAAAATTATTTGGAGTTTTAATCTGAGCTATGTGACATGGTGCATTATCCTGCTGGAAGCTGCCATCAGAAGATGGGTGCACTGTGGTCATAAAAGGTTGGACATTATCAGCAGTAATACTCAGAGAGGCGGTGCTGTTTAAATGATGCTCAGTTTGTACTAGAGATGGACCTATCCGATATTACGTATCGGTATCGGTCCGATACTGGCCTAAATTACTGGATCGGATATCGGAGAAAAATAAAAAATGTAATCCGATCCATTAAATATCACGAAAGCACCTCACAAAACTTGCAACACGCCGTAACTCACCTCAGAACGTTAGCACGTCGGAGCAGTATGCATCACGTGATAGAGCGGCTGTGGCATGCGGGACCTGTCGGTGGTCTGGATAGCATTTGGAGCTTCGCTAGCAACCCGGCATTTCATCTCCGACAAAGTTATCCCCGAGAGAAGTAAAGCAAGTGTGTAAGTCCATCTCTGAATGTTTGTAAAGCATTCCTGCGTTAAGCTTAACGAGCGACTGCCTCTCGCTCTCCGGCTGCTACTTCAATCGTGAAACTGCTTAATGATCAGCTGATCGGCTTTTCTGTCGCGACTCCGTCTCTCTTCTTTGTTTTTGGCCCACTTTGCACCAGAAAGAGGAAACCAGCGGCTGAACAACAGCAGAACGTTTAAGCTTGATAAGCTGTTGTTAGAATTTATTTAATATTACTTTCTACTCGAGGATCTTTTTCTACGTAGCTGACGCTGGTAACTGTGCAGGGGCGGATCTAGCAAAGTTTAGCCAGGGGGGCCGATAGGGCATTAACTGGGAAAAGGGGGCACAAAGGCATACTTTTCTTTCTTATTCTCATTTAAAATGTCTAGCTTTTAATAAATAATTATCTGACACCCAAAGTTTTAATTTGATGTAAAATGAATAGAAGTCAATTACTGTATATAGTAACTATTACGTCTAATATATATACCCTAGTAAGCTATAGTACTTTTTCCTTTGGGAAGGTACCATCTGTGCAGTCTGCAATTTTGTTGAAGAAAGATGTTGAATCTATTTAATATTTCTTGAAAAATAATTGATTTCTGTGCATTTTTTTTTCACACTGCATCAAATTAAGGTTGATTACGTCGATTAAGCATCATGAGGTGGCGCGTGAGGGGTGGTTCCCTATTTTTTATTTTTGTTGTTGCTGGGAGTTGGAACCCTATTAGTTAGGTTGCTTAATATTTACGCTAAGTACTCTTTAAAATACCAGAATAGGGAGGATGGTGTAGGTTTAAGTTTATTAGATTGATCAGTATTGCTGAACTATTAAATATTTTTTTTGTACACAGGTATAACAGAATAGCTTTAGTGTAGTTGTTGTTTTAAACTTGAGTATGAACTTGCAGACTTGCAAAATGCAGCAAGATATTTTAAAAAACAGTTTTGTTGATTAAAAAACACTATATCGGATTCATATCGGTATCGGCAGATATCCAAATTTATGATATCGGTATCGGTATCGGACATAAAAAAGTGGTATCGTGCCATCTCTAGTTTGTACTAATGGGCGAAAGCATGCCAAGAAAATATCCCCACACCATTACATCACCACCACCAGTCTGAACTATTGATACCAATCCATGATTTCATAATGCCAAATTCTGACTCTATCATCTAAATGTTGCAGAGGAAATTGAAACTCATCAGACCAGGCAACATTTTTCTAATTTTTTAATGTGTGGTGTTGGTGAACCTCTGTCTCCCATTCTTAGCTGAGGAGCAGTACCTGGTGTGGTCTTCTGCTGTTGTAGCCCATCTGCTTCAAGCTTCAAGTGTGCTCTTGTGCCTTCAGAGATACTCGTCTGATACCTTTGCAGTAACAAGTGTTATCTGAACTGCTTGTTTTCCTATGAGCTCAAAGCAGCCTGGCCATTTTCCTCTGAGCTCTGACAGGTATAACAAGCTATTTTGACTAAGAAAAGTGGCACCCATTGGATATTTTCTCTTTTTCAGACCATTTTCTGTAAACCCTAAATGGCTTTGTGGGAAAATCCCAGTAGATCAGCAGCTTCTGAAATATACAAACCAGTCCATCAATAACTATGCCATATCCATGCAATGAGTTACTGCCATGACATCAGTGCACAGAAGGTAGGAGAAACTGGAAACCCAAAGACCAACAACACCAATTAAAATAACAGGTATCACTAAAATGAAAAGCTTACCTTTCTTTAATAAGCCACGTAGTCACAACCACCAGTATCAAACACTGGCAGAATTCCAACCAAACCCATCAGGGGGGACGCCTCCCTTCCTGATGACAGAAAGGGGAAAAGGCTTGTCTACTAACACCCCACTGTCACTACTGTCTAACTATCCACAAATCACAATTGCTGTACTGTACTGATAAAATTTAACACACTGGTGTTATAGTCTCCTACAGCCCTGCATCTATCTATAGCCAGACTGTAGGTCTGACGTTGATTTACTTATCATTCAACAGGCAAAATATCCCACAGAGCCGCCAACTAAAGTAGTACACCCAGCGGACATTCCATGTTCAGCTCATGCTGAAATGCAGATTTGCCTGGAAAGGGCGAAGCAGACACACTGAGCAGCAGACATCAGTCCAACATAAAGCCTCTGCTGCTGTTTTGTACACTATGAAACTCGCATGCAGTTTGAAACGGTTTCTGCTGGCATATTTCTTATTCTTTGACCAGAAATTACAAGACAACATGGTCATCTAATATACTATCAAGTCTAATAAAATTATGCAAATATGCATGGTATAACTAACCCATAAATATTAAAGTCTAACCAGTTTTCATCTTTAAAGTTGTGGGAAAGATCTAGAAAAAGTAAAACAGTGCCTACTTGTGCATAGAATAAAATAAATACATTATATTTAATGTGCATCAATGGTTGCTAAATGCTGTAAAAGTTATCTGCTCTGCTTTGATTTAACCTGTTTTGTCACAGCAGCGTGACTCTGAAAAGTTTGATTTTATGATTGATGTTAATGGGCTCCTGCATAATGCCAACCGGTGTGAAACTGTGTGTGTGTGTGTGTGTGTGTGTGTGTGTGTGTGTGTGTGTGTGTGTGTGTGTGTGTGTGTGTGTGTGTGTGTGTGTGTGTGTGTGAGACAGACAGAGAGAGTTTGCTCTTGCACAGGTTTCACCTCAGTGCAAGACTCAGCGATTGTTTACAGCGGCGTTTGATTGTGTGTGACATTAAATGCTGCTGCCAGTTAGCACAACTATGTTGCTAGTCGAGTTACAGAACCCAAGATGTGCCAAACACATTAGGATACATAATTGCAAAAATAATATTGGCTTGATGTTTCTTTGAGTCATTGTGCATAGAGCTCATGGGAATATCTGATGCCTCTTGCTGGATTCTGCGTAGGGAGACACTAGATGAAGAAAGAAAGTGGAGGCAATAATGTCAAGGACGCTGATGAAAACCAAAGTCATTTCTGCAGTAAATGAAAGGGGAATGCCGGAGAGGGTGAGGTCAGTTTTCCAATAATCATTAACTTTCCCTCACTGGACTCATGAATCAAAGCAAATGGAGTCCTTCAAGATGTGTTGGCCACTTATGAGTTTACTCTGTAAACCCGGTGCACTGCGTGCTGCCGCTGGCAGAAATCCATCGCCACATGATGACCCTGGAAAAGCCAGAGATAGAAAAAAAAGATGTTCTGCAGCATTCCTTTAAGTGGGAAAGGAGGAATTCAGCATAATATGAATCTGACATCAGCTGACCATCATGAGACATTGTACTGACAACCAGAAGACAAGCTGGCCCCGGATGAGCTATGCAATTAGCTTTAAAAGGAAACCATACAAATTTTGAAGAGAGGTTAGAGAGTGCACACACACCACGAGGCTGCTCTGCCAGGAAATACAGATACAAATACTGAAACACTGCGACACCAAGTGGTAATAAGAGGCATTTGTTATAGCAGCAGCATAGTATTTGCATCCTTTTATCACTACAGCTATATTTTTACACTCTTAAGCAGAAGATATTATATGGAGCTTGACTATTTACAGTCACAAGTCACAGCAGATTGTTAATTTATTTTTGTAAAGTCCAGCGATTGCCATTTTGAGACCTGTTTATGCAAAAGGTCAAAAACTGGGTTCAACTAATCTTTATACATCCTGTGGCAGACAGCATGTCTTCTTTCCACCCAGCCGATGAAGAAAGTCCATTTTTCACAGATTTATTTATGAAAAAATAAAATAAGCAAAGTTTTACTGTTATACTTTGTTCAAGTACCTCAGTCATCGAACAGCTGATGGTGACATTTCATTTTATCCCTTGTGAAAAACACTGTAAATAAGAAAGTCAGTCTTTTTGGACTCTTGTAGGGTGATTTAAAGCAACAAACATGAGTCTCTCTTACAGGACGGAGTCCCTCAAAGGTGAAACCACACTGATAAAGTAAAACTGTAAACATAATATCTCACTGTCATGTGAGCCCACATGGACTTTTTAAATTATTTGGTATAGGAGAACAATTACAAGGCAGGGGAGCCCAGTGCTCACAAGAATATTTGATTAGACATCAATATAGTAAAAAAGTGGTGTGAAAAACACATCCCTGTGCCCTGATATATATGTTTGATGTATTACATAAAAATGTGACTGCACAAGAAATTAAACCTGATTTGACAATTAATAACTTTTTGTGCAAAATTTAGAAATAAGTATTTTGATTTATTACTTAAAAGTCACAATTCTACTTAATCAGCCAACTAGTACGACATATACCGTATTTTTCGGACCATAACGCGCACTGGATTATACGGCGCATTAAGTCAAACTTTACTCAGCTCATTCTTCTTGCTTCCTCCACTTCCATACCATTGATTCATTAATGTTGAATTCTCTCACAGCTGCTCTATTCCTATGTTGTTGCAGTATATTAATGACTAACCTCTTACTGTGGATGGATTATCTCAGTTGTTCTCCTGACTGAAGTTTGGTCCGTTTACAGCATCCTGCCATGCGATTGCATTTGTCCCTAACCACCAGGAACCCTCACGTTAACTTTTATCGAGTGGAAAAAGGTTAGCGTTCATCCTTCAGCTACATTGTCGCTGTGTCCCAAAACATAGGCCGCATCCTTCGAAGACCGAGAAGGCCGGAAGTGCGAGGCTGTGAAATAGGACAGTCTAGCCTTCAGACTTGCATCACGGCTGTGTCGGTGGAGTTTAATAAACTTAGCCATCTGCTCCTTGCTATCTAAAATTTAACAGTTCACTGGCGTAAATTCTCGACCGTCTCACACTTCTGTTTAATCAGTTTTCTGTTTGACGTTCATTGTGTGAAAATCCCGGAGGAACCCACCCGATGGATTAATAAAGTTTTATTTAATCAAATCTAATCTAATAACTTTGATCTCAGCCAAACCGATTTACTCCAGAACAAATAAAACACCAAAAAAGTTATCCGAGAGACTTATATATCATGTTTTACCCAAGTAGCGAAAGACAGCGGGGGTCTGGAAACGATGAAGTCGGGAGTCCGCTGCTCTCGCCGGCTCGAGTGACCATTGAACCCCCCGGCTAGCTATCGAGCTAGTGGGTAACAGATGTCTCCAAAAACACTGGAGCACTTTTGCAAATATCCGATGTCTTGATGAACCAAGCAGAACTTTGAAGTTTACACAGTTATTTTCTCACCTGAAAATATGTTAAAAGTTTATTTTGTGACCCAGAAAGATTGATAAGAGTAATATTAAAACTTAGTTGCAGCTGCCATTGTTGGAAACTGGAATTGGCTGGGCCGTGCTATGAATTCTGGGATATGGTGGGCCACGAAGGACACACCCGACCCATCCTTCAATTTCGGGGAAAAGAAGGACGCATTTGTGGATGCAGTCTACGTTTTGAGACACAGCCTGTGTTTATGTTATGCTATGTTATGATATATGTTATGTTATGATCACGTAGCAAATCATTATATACTAGCTTGTTATAGTATAGGGTTACTATACTTCAGTAACCCTACAAAAGTCACTACTGTCTAGTTTTCTGTCTTCAGTTATGTTGGAAGTGATAGCAGAGTTGTACGTTTTAATTTTTTCAGAAATCTTTCAGTCATAATACACCAGAACATGCTGTATTATGACTTCTAACTCCATTAAATTTAATAAATTCTGTTTTCATGGATGCCTGGATGTTAAACTTAATTGTTACACCTGATAAAGCAGCAACACTGATCATTTTATTATAGATGAAAGAATTTAGACAATTTTTGACTCTCAGTGATGCCACAGTGTTCGTTTGACTTTGGGACCTGAAGCGGAGTTTGGACCCAGATGAGGATTCCAACTACGGTAGCCGTAATGCTCCGACGATCCATCAAGCGGTGTGGCTTCGTAGCTTACCAAAGTCCTACTAAAACATTTTTTGACAGATTTTTGAGCGCCATATACCACATAAAATCGGTTCGAGGTCAGTAAGCACAACCAGAGTTCATACATAAGGGGCACCGGATTATAAGGCGCACTGTTGATTTTTGAGAAAATTAAAGAATTTTAAGTGCGCCTTGTAGTCTGAAAAATACGGTACTTAATTTCCCTCAAATTAATGAGTATACTGCTTTAAAGTTGCAGTTGTAAATAATTTTAATTCTGTGCATAATTCTGATCATTAGAGACTAAACTGTTATCATATTTATAGTTTAAAATCTGCAAAATAAAATAAATGAACCTTTAAAAAATGGTGTGGTGTACAAAATACAATATTTACATGCAAAATATCGAAAATGGCATGACACAGAAATATTTATGTACAAATACATTAAACTGTACCTCAGTAAAGTATTTGAGTAAATGTACAGTTAAGTTGCAGAGTCCCAATTCATGCTTTCAGTGCTTAACTCTAACAATCCAGTGTCACCAGTGGTCTTCGGGTGGTGGCCAGTCCTATTTCAGGGGAAGCAGAGGCAGTGCCAACCCATGCACACAGCGGTGTGTCCAAAAGGGGGCAGTCATGTAGAGCAAATGCAGAGCACACAGCTGCAAAGATAGAAGTCCGAGAAAGTATTTCATGAATTTCAAAGAGGAGACGAGAAGCAGAGGGAGGAACACTGGAAAGAAAACAGAACGACAAACCAAATACAACAGCAAACTCAGGAATAATATATGCAAACAGGTAAAACCAATAAAGACATGGCAGGCGTGATCCTCCTGCCCACTCTGCCCTCTCTATCAGACTCTGTCTTTAGGGGATGGTTAGTGTGTGAGGGGAAGCACATCTGTTGGCACTTGGCTAAGGCTTGTTAACATCCTCTCTTCTCCCAGCAGGCATCAGGTTGGTTTGGGTTTGGCTTGGGGTTTAATTTTCTTTCTTTGAAAAAGCCCAATATGCGGTGCGTCCACCAGACCCCCAAAAAGTGACTAACTAACAAAAACATGAACATCTCAGGAGCTATGAAAGAAAAGTGACTGGACTTCTTTAAGTATCTTGAAGATGTTTAAGAAAAGGGGTCAATTTTCTTTTACAAGCTCCTTAGATTACCATGACCTGGATGACTGAGAATCTACACAGACATAAAAACGTGAACACTACACAAGGGTTAAAGTCGCCCTGTTACACTTCATTAGGTGCACAGGTTCATCTGCTCATTAATGCAAAATCACAGGGCGGCAACTCAGTGCAGTGAGGCACATAGTAATGGTCAAAACTGAGCATCAGAATGGGGAAAAGGGTACTTTAAGTGACTGTATATGTGGCATGGTTGTAGGTGTTAGAAGGGCTGGTCTGAAAAACAGAAAATATCCCATGAGCAGCAGTCCTCTGGATGAAAAGGCCTCGCAGATGAAGAAGGTCAGAGAAAAATGGCCAAAATGGGACTTTGAGCTGAAAGTAAGGCAACAGTAAATCAATTAACCATACGTTAACACCAAGGTATGCAGAAGAGCATCTCTAAATGTCAAAAACTGAAGCAGTTGAGCTACAGCAGCAGAAAACCAAACTGGGTACCACTCATGTCCGCTAATAACAAGAAACTTAGTCTACAATTCACCAAAACTGGATAGGAAGATCAGAAAAATAGTCCTTGGACTGAGGAGTTTTGATTACTTCTGCAACATTCAGCTGGTAGGATCAACATTTGGCATAAAAATCGTTGCCAGAAATGACTCCTTGGTACCATCTAAGCATCATTTAAACACCACAGCCTGCCTAAGTATTGTTGCTGACCGTGTCTGTCCCACAGTGTATCCATCTTCTGACGGCTGCTTCCAGCGGGAAGCTACTCATGTCACAAAGCTCAAATCAGCAAGTTAACTGTAGTCAAATGGCCTCCATAGTCACCACATTTGAATCCAATAGGCCACTTCTTAGATGTGGTGGGACAGGAGATTGTCATCATGGCACATAAGATAAGTTCAGCATGTGTTTTCCTGCCATTAGTACAACAGTACAGATACCAAATGTCATGGAAGGTGGTTAGCCCAAACCACTGCTCAAAATAATGATCACTGCATGACTGAAATTTAAGGATGTGGTAAACCTGGATAAGCAAGATTTTATGTGAAATTTGCATTTTTATGTGTTCTTACTTTTGATCAGTTAGTTATCAAAAGCCTCAGTGTGATGCATGGCAGAACACACGTGGTGAAATTATATGCTCAAATTACTCTTTTGGGCCACTTTATGCTAGTGTAGCATTGTGAGTTGGATAACAGATGGAAAAACACCATTAAGTAATAAGTCACCACAAGCCTCAAAAGCAACATTAGTGCTCCTTGTTTTGGATTCCCCAAATCTCTGAAAACCTACTGAAGGAATGAGCACCATTCTTAAAAAATGAATCTCTTAATTTGGTGTTTTTATGACATGTTATCCCAAAACCTCTTTCTGTTGCCTGCTGGGGCTGAGATAAGGTAACGGTGAAAACAATAACCGGTGGTTTACGGCATTCCTTTTCTCATGAAAGCATTCATTGACATCTGTTGTCCTGTAGATGGTGCCCTTGTCACGCTTGAAGCGATGCCCACTAGGCTAGAAGAATTTCAACAAAGGGTGACTTTACAGCACTGATTCTAAAGCACAGAATTAAACATTTTATCATTAATTCGTAAATAATTAAGCAGAATTATCTCAAATAACTGCTCCAAAGGTTATGGTAATGTTTATTGTCCACAGTTTTTGTGTTAGCTAATTTAATGTGACTTTTCCCGATTCAGAGCACTTCTGTTTCATTTCCATGTGACTCAGATTCATGTCACCTTTTCATCAGACATTTTGATCTGTCACAGCAGAAGTAGCGCTTGGTACATAAAACCAAATTTGGTTTTAATGAGAGGCCACCTCTTACTCAGCCTCTCTTAAGTCTTATGAAATGATGAGTGCTATAAATCATTATTCCCCCGTTAGCAGCATTTGATTTGGGAGTTTTGAGCACACCCCCCTGCCAGTGTGACACTTGTTTTGTCTTTTACGGTTTCTGAAAGAAAAAAAGGATTGATTAATGTTGTATTAACTGCAGTCAGTAACTGACTCTGATTCTCACCCGTTGCAGGCACATAGAAACGGTGTCAAAAACAGTGAAATTTGACTCCTTATTCGTAAATCATAAAAAAAGAAGAAAAGTGTACAGGAGAGAGAAACGGTCTGAGTGTTTGAAAAAGAAAAACGAGTGCGAGGAGAGGAGAGGAGAGAAAGGGGAGATGTGGGTTTGAGGTTTGTGAACCAGTTGCTCAGAGAGGAGTCTGGTGGATGGAGGGAGGGGAGCTGTGAGGATAAATGCACTCTTTCATTTCAACATGAGAGAAATCCGTTACTAGAGACACATATTTACACGGACAAAGAAGCAGGGGAGCCTAAAATAAGAGAAATAAGCGGAGTGGATCATGGATAACGTGCTGTCAAAGATACCGCTCACGACAGCGCTCCTCAGACTTTGGGACTGATGAGCGGAGTTTCTGTCAGAGGAGTTTGAGCTTCAAAGACGCGCTCCGGAGTCTGGAGGGATAAAGCTGCTGCCTGCCTGTTTGTGAAGGCGTTACACATTTGTAATGGTTTAATGAGTCGGAACTGCGGCCTCTTGTTGGATGGGACAGGTGCAGTTATTGTCACGCCATGGGTCACTGAGACGTCACAAAGTTGATTTTTCATTTTTACATTTTTAAGACGTTTTCGCTCACTTTAACATAAGACGAGAAGAAGAAGAAGAAGAAGAAGAAAATCATAGCCAGATATTTCGTTTTATTCGTTGAATCAGTATTTAAGCTCCTGAAGTTGAACCCCATTCACGCACGTGGCATGCCACCGCGGCACAGTTTGGCCGACTTTTACGCATCTCTTGGAAAGAGAAAAAGCTGAAAACAAGCGTGTCTGTGTATGTGTGCGGTGGGCAACGACGCTCCTCATTTCCACCTAGTAAACGAGGGAAAAGGGGAAAAAAAACATTAAAGAGAGACTTCTTTCATTCGGATTCATAAATGGAGCTGCGTAAATACCTGTTGTGCCTGGAGTTTATCCTCCTCCTTAAAGGTAAGAGCCACATCTCAGCCTATATTTCAGACCTTTAAAAAAAACCTGTTACATTTCTTTAAAAAGCCAAACAAAACTGAAGGACAGTTTAAAATAAGGTGAAGTTATTCATTCAGTTAATTCAGTTAACTCAACGCTGTGAACACAAATCTAAGTATATTCATCTCTGTGTAAAATAAGGCTCTGGTGTTGCTCCACTGCCCAGTTCCTTACCCCTCACTCAGCCCTCTCTTACTGGTGATTAACCTCCCTCAACTTTAAAAGACAGCATGTGCCAGTGATGGTGTGGCAGCCTCCCTGAGGCCCACTTAACACTGTGTGACAGTAAACTACTGACCATGAAGACATTCCTCAGATGATTTTGTGCTTAAAGAAGGAAAGCGGGAATCTTAAAACACCTGGACACACTCCATTTGCCAAATAAATCAAAGGTAAAGGAAGCTGTGCCTAAAGAGTACCGGTTCTTGGTTCAAAGTCAGATCCTTTAGTAAATCTATCACATATGTTTGAACTGAGGACATATTTCATTTTTGTTGGAGGTCTCCAGCTACCATCATATATACGTGTACTCAGAGCCAAAAGGTTACCGGTTCATATCCGCTTATAGCTGACACATACAAACCCTGGCAGCTGTGTAACACGACCTCACCGGCCATATCAGCCATCTCTTAGACTTGATGTCTAAAGTTCCCCTAATAGGGTGCCTGTGCCATGTGTGTTTCTTCATGGAGCATGAACATCAGCTCCCCTTCAGTACTCATGTTCGCTGTGCCACAGAACAAACCGAGACGTTCCCACCCACCAGAAAGAAAGTGAAGAAAAAGGCCATTGTTGTCTGCATACTGATGCAGCTGATAAGCAGTGGTTAACTGCTGCCCTACGCCATGCAACCACGATGCAAAATTAGATCAATAGGCGTTGAGATTATGTTTTGCAAGGCATGTTAAATCTGTACCTGTGTCAAATCACACACAGTCGCTGAGGTTAATCTATAGAAGGAAATGTTGCCATTTGTGGTCATTTGTGGCAATTTGTGGCGTGATTATCCACGCTGCCCATTTTCACCCTTGTTCAGACCCCAAGGAATGAATGAGGAATGCATCAGGTACGAATGTTTCACGCTTTACACTCACCGGCGCATATACCCTTCATAGAAACACCAGCAGCCTGTGGTGTGGTTTTACACATTACACTCCATTACACGTTTCAATAAAGCATGAACAAGCCGACGTTTTTTTTCACCTTTTTAACCATGTAGCCTCTATTTTAATTCGTGCAGTATAGCTTAGTGTTTACGCTCGTCCCTGCGTGTGAGTTTGTAAGCCTAAGCATGTCTCACACAGGAGCATGTAGGTGAGTGAGTATGTGTGTAATGTTAATGGCTTCAGCAGAACTCCCCTGATGTGGTCAGCAGGCATCTCATGTCTGTTACACTCTGCTATGCTTTTACTGAGATGTCAAACACAGGTGTGTTTGCGTGTGTGTGTGTGTGTGTGTGTGTGTGTGTGTGTGTGTGTGTGTGCATATTTCACTCTGTTTCACTGCTCATTCATAAATTCTTGCTATTATTCTCCCAGCTATCTTCTTGCGTGTTTTCTTTTACTCTCCCATAATTCGCTGACTTTCATTCCTACTCCCCCTCTTATTCGTCCACCCCCATTCCCCACGAGAGGGTGACAGAGATTAGAACAGAACACGATGGAGATAATGGAGAGAAAATCTGTGGAAGGGTGTAAGAAGAGGTGAAGGAGGGAGAATGAGTGGAGGAACATTATGAGTCACTTCAATACAGATGACAGAAACAGACTGAATAAGACATCTCTGCTCGAGGACATTTCACAGAGGTGCTGTAAGTCAGACGTGTAAATTAAAGAGGACAGGGATATACATCATTGTCTTTAGTTAATGCTCTAAATGCTGGCATGTCTTTGTAGTCCCCCAAACACTATAGTGCTAAGTTCCATTCCTTTTGCCCGACATGTGCACACACATGCACATACATATACTGTACTACACAATCGTAACTATTCACATCAAGCAGCAGTAGCGCCCAGAGCTGAGCGTGTGGTTGAGCGAATCTGGACTTAGTTTGGCTTGATAAATGTTTGCCGGCAGTTGTCATGGCAATGGGTGGTCAGACAGCTTGTGGTAAAGTGTCATATATAAACCAAGATGAAAATACAACCAGAGGAAGGATGGCAGGACAGGGAAAACAGGGAATGATGGTACAGTTTTCTGGAAGCTGCAGGGGTTGAGACGGGAGATTTGTCCTTGTGGTGCATTTATAGCGTGTGTGTCTGCTCATTTTATAGCAGAGTGGGCAAAAAATAAATAAAATGAGCAATTTAAGGCTCATGAGAGAATGAGCTAAACACGAAGATAAAAGAGAACATCAGTAGCAGGAGCTGTTATCAGATCCCTGCTTTGATGTGGGAAGAAATCTGGAGTTGGAGTGTGGGTGACATTGTCTCAAGAAAAGAGAGAAACACTTTACTGCAGTGTGTAAGACGGGTGGTGGGTGTCAATCTGAAAGAATAGCTAATTGCAAAAAGCCTGGGAAAATGGATTTTCTTTCTCTGGCAAGGGAAATAAAGACTGCAGAATTATTATACTGCTGCCTACGCGGATCCCCAATGCTGAAGCCTGTTAAAACATCTGTGTAGAACTGGATAGATGCATGAGGCTCATCTTAGTCACTGGAGGCTTGGATAAAGAAATACTGGAAGCTTGCGCTGATGTGCAAAATCAGCAGAAACAAGGCTTAAGGGTCTACAACCATGCCAGCAGCTCTGTGAGGCAGTGTTTGAGACAATGCTCATTGGTTCTTCCAGTATAGACGACTAAATATAAACACTTTTAGAATAACATAGTTAGTATAATAGACTTTTTTATTGCATCATTTATATCTCACTCAATCAACTGTAAATGTGTAACCAGAAGATCTAATTATAAATAATTACATTTTATTAACATCACTGCAATGCTATTAATACTTAATGATGAACTAATTGATCAGTTGATCTAAAAATTGGTTGTTGTTTGGTGCAGTTGGAAAAATTATGTGTAAGCTGGTCATCTAACTGTTGGGATTTTCTCTCTAATGTTGTAGGACCGTTACTCTACACTGTAAAGCAGCTTGAGGGAACTGTTGTTGTGATTTGGAGCTACACTGAATCGAATTAAATTGCACGTTTATTTGTACGGGCCAATAATCAGCCTTCTGTTGTTCCAACATCCAGTATATCCCCAAAAGCTGATTCTGTTCATCTGGACATAGCGTTTTCAGTGGGAGAAACGTTTTGTCACTCATCCAAGAGACGAAACGTTTCGGGATTTACCTACCTGGATGATTAAGCATGCATCGAAACATCCAGTATAAGTCTCTGAATTTTTTGTGGTACAGTGAGCTCAGCAGGTTAGGTTTGTGTTACCTATGTTAGGGTCATGTTGGTGAATTGTCTCATCTCACCTTCCCTCCATCTTTTAATCAACAGAAACCTGCTTAGTGAACCATAGTATGACCAACTTTTGTAAAATGCCCATCATTTTATATTTAAAAAAAGAGAAAAAGAGTGAGACTATAAGCTCAGCAGCAAAGTGCTTGCAAAGGCCAAGTCAGGAGTCTTTTTACAACCACATTTATCTTCCCCTCATGGCTATTCTAGGGTCAGAATCAATCACAGGGCTAATGTAGTTTATGGCCAGTTTAGAAAACACAAACAATTTAGCTTTCATGGACATTGGAGGGAGCCCAGAAAGCTACAAGAAGAACATTCAAATGATAAAATCAAGGGAACCCGTTGGCAGCAGGTTTGAACCCGAACCCTTCTTACTGTGAGGTGACAGGTTAACCACTGCGTCACTGCTGTTCTCATCCAGTTGTTGTCAAGGTAAGTTACAACCAATAAAGTCAAACTCAAAGTGGTGACAGACAAAAAGTCTCTGCGTGTAATAATTTATTGACATAACTTAATCTACACCAGAATATCTGCTGTTGCCATGTCTGAAAGCCTCCATCTTTGTAGGTGTATGTGGTGAGTACGTTTATGTAGATAAAACCAGACAAAATGTGTGTGACAATGCAGTCATGTTACAAGAAAGACAATCTGTAGAGAAAAGTGAAGAAGCAGGTAGAAGAAACTACAGTGTGTAAGAAAAGCATGAGCAGGGACGGAAAAGAAACACTGAACATATCTAGTTTCATTCTCTAAACCAAGTGGAATCCCAATCTGATTGGCTTGGCGGAGGTACAATCCTGTGCAAAAGTCTTGATTCACCCCTTGTTTCTTTATATTTTGCTGGGAAACTGAGAAATACGTGCAGCGATTTATTGAAATATGTGCAAGAATACATGGAAATACAGTGTGTAAGGCACAAATGAAGTTTGTCAAATTCTAATGAGTTTGAAGGTCAATATTTGATATGACCACCTTTATTGTTTCCACAGCCTGCGCTCTCTCAGGCAGCTTTCATGTCATTCAAAGCTTTTGTTCTGTTTTCCATCAAGATGATCACTGCTTCACTGATGTTGAGGTCTGGGCTCTGGGGAGGCCAGTCCATGACTCACAGTGCTCCTTTATGAGGTTTTCTATCCAGGTATGCTTTTACTGCATTGACAATGTGATTGGGATCATTTTCATGCTGGAAAATCAGGCTTCTGTCTATCAGATGCTTTCCAGATGGTAATGTGTGGTGGATAAAAATCTGATGGTACTTTTCTGTGTTCATAATTTCATCAGTTTCAAGATCTCCAGCCCTACTCTCTGAAATGCGGCAAATGCAAAAACCTCGCCTCTGACCTTCTCCATACACACTGATGAGAATTTTAACAATAAATTTCAAATTTGGATGATCACTCCATCAGACCTGTTGCCACTGATTTTTCTTCCATTTCTTGTGTAATTTGGTAAAACGCAGACGTGTCTTCAACTGAGACCAACTCTGATGAGGCTTCAGTCATGTGTCTTTGCTGGCTTTAAGATAATGCTGTGGCACTATGACACTACGCTGACACAAAAACAAGTTTTGAGCTAATAGCACTCGGGAATCATTTTGCTGGTACAAAAATATCATTTTATGCCCGTCAGACCTGGCTTATCTTACATTTTTCATTGATTCGAGTAAAAAAATGGAAACAAATAATGCTTGTTCATACAGACTCTTTGCAATAAAGTGCCTAAAGATACAGTTTAACATGAGTGCTTTGCTAAATTGTCCGTTATGTGTTGAGACAACACTGGTTTATCCTTTGGGTTAACCTGAATGATTTATAGGTCAGTGTCAAGTGTTTTAAAAGCAAACAAACAAATATTCTTCTGAAAAAATTGTTAGAGACAAGAACCTGACTAAAAATGAGTGAAAAAGCAGCCAATGTCCAAAGAAAAACTTTGAAAGACCTTCAGAAAGCTCGGAGAACTATTGCTCAACACCATTTTAAAAACTTTAGGAAACTGTGGCTCCTTAGAAGCAAAGTATAAATAATTGAGGAGTGAGGCAAGACTTTTGCACAGAATTGTGACTGTCTGTGTTTAGTTGTGGGAAAGTACCTAGACACAAGTGTGTAAGCAGCTGTTTCATAATCATGCCACCAGTGTTTTGGTCTGCTTCCCAGTCTGGGAGTACTGGAGAAGTTACAGAACTGTTAGGAAGGAACTGTAGATGTTGCTAAACTGCTCAGTAAACTGAAGCCATTCTGAAAGCCCATTTTAGCAACCACATCCAACACACCCTACAAATAACATACAGTAGACACACAAGTGGGACAAGTTAAATACCGACTGTTGAGAGCTGCAGAGCTGTCTCAGTCTGAACTGAAAATAATACACGATGACTCTCTTTAATCTATGGGGAACTGTGTAGGCAAGAAATACCAGCTGGCTCATATCCTATAAGCTACTTTCAACCACTTCAGTGGAAACAGGAAATACATATATATCTGCTTAAATGTTTGCTTGACAACATTTTCTTTAACTTGTATTGTCCATTACATACTCAGTCTATTTATGGGTGTTTGGAAATAACCTGCTATCTGCTACATGTAGCTTGAAATGCAAAAGATGAAGCCAAAATCAGATAAATCTCAGATAAATTGGATTGGTTCACATGTCACGTTCAGCGTATATATGTCACCTGTATGTACACTGAAAAAAGAGAAATGCTGGAACAGCTTAGTTATATTACGTCGATTGGTAATGCATGATTGAATTATTAAATAATAAGTCAACCAGATCAACCCAACACAAAGCATAATACGTGAAGCTTAACTTGGGTGCTTTAAAAATACCAAGTTAAGGGACCAGGCTCTAATTTCAAGTTGACAGAAACCCAAAAAAATACACCAACCTCACTAAAGCATTACCTCAGCTACAACTTAAATACTCCTTGCACAGTGTAACTTAAGAGTCACCAAAATTTGGATCCGTGACAGAATTTTGTTCGAGTCACCACTAAACACAGGCTGAATGAAGAAAAGTGCAGAAAGCCTGGCTTCCACCATTTAAACACAAATTTAGGCATTTGTGAGTTTTTTCATGACTTCTCCAGTACTTCCTGTCCTCCACTACATCTCAAAGGTAACCGTTGCCCTTTCTCCCTCACTATGTGACAGCTAGATACTCAATACTTGCAGTAAATGATGATACTGGCTGTTCTGTTATGAATGAAACAAATATAACTTGCAGTTGGACATGAAGTTGCTCACAACAGCTAAATTCTGCTTCTACTGTGACGGCCACAGGGCTGACCTTGTTTTCTTTGTTGCCTTTGTCTATCTCTTCCGGGTAACTGGTGGATGGAGCAGACCTAATTTGGGATGTAACATACCTGAGCAGGCTCGGGGCCGTCTAAAGCAGCCCTGCCAGACCTTCGTGGGGGCTTTTTTTCTGCTCCTCTCTTGCACTCACTCGTACACTTACCCTGCATATACACTAATCTGCTGACAACCACTCCTACTAATCTTTGGTTTCTTTGTTTTATTTAATTAAGCTATTTAATAGCATCCTAAAACGACGTGTGTGCTTTCTCTTTTTGAACCAGGGTAGTATAAAAATCCCAAGATGCGATCTTTCCATTTTAAATAATTTGCTTTAAAAATGTTTTTACATTTTCAATGCAGGACGTTGTGTTTACACCGTAGTATAAGTGTAGACTACAGTGTATAGACTGCAGTGTATAGACTTCTACTGCCATGAGGTCTCTCTTGGAAATGAGATTTTTAATCTCAATGAGATTATTTACCTAGATAAATAAAGGACTAATAAAAAGTATAAGTAGCTGTATTTAAGTAGAAGATGCGAGTCCTTCCTCCATCACAGTGCTTATGCTGGCATCTGTTGGCATTGAAGATTACAAGTCTGACACTGAAAAACAATGTGAGGGTGTGGTGCTAGAAGTGAGCTATGAGCTCTGTGGTCTCTTCTTCATCTCATCTACATTTGCTGCACCTAGCATAACACACCCGGGTCCCCAGACTGCAAGTCGATTAGCTGTGGGTCACTTATGTGTCAGGTGCTTATGAGGAATAAATGTATACGAATTAACAGTCCAGGGTCTGTTTTTCTGCTGCACCTAGTTTGATCTTTTTTAATGTTTCCCTTTTAAAAAGGTTCAAATGGATGCTGAAACATCCGTGTTATTTATTTTCAAGCTGTTTGACTCCTAAATCTTTATTCATTTAGTTTAGCTCTGATCATCAGCACCGAGCAGCTCAAACATGCTTCAGCTTACTTACAGATGTAAACAAGTCAGTGAGCTACCATCTCACTGTGTCTCCCTCGCTTCTCCCTGTAAGTATGAAGGGCAGCTTGTGTGTCATAACAGGGAGCTCACTATATTTAAGAGTTTTTCTAACCCACACCCTTCCTTGCTTTGCTTCTTCTCTTCTCTCTCGTCTCCCTCTTTCCCCTTAGACTGAACTCTCTTTTTCCTCAGAGACGGCCTTTGGTCACTTTGTTTATCCATCTTTTTGACACCCCCCTACCCGCCACCCCCTGTCCCCTCTAATTCTCTTCTCCAAGGCCAAGACATGAAATAATAATCTTACTCTTCACTGTAGCTCTAACTACACATAGTGCACACAGTTGTCCAAGTTTTTCACTGGCCTTTGACAGCTTATGAATAAAGTTTATGTAAGTGCATTAACTTTAGTGCTCCATGAACAGATGAATAAATAAAAAAGCATAAGTTGGAGAGGTAGATGGAATGATTTATATTTGTACTACCATGTCGATAAGGTTGTGGGTTTGAATCCAGGCCAGGAGTTTGAATGTTCTCCTTGTGTCTGTGGGGGTACTCTCTGGGTACTCCAGCTTTCTCCCACAGTCCAACATGCACGCCAGGCTTTAAGAGCAACTGATTATTCCAAATTGGCTAAAGTGAGCATGAATAGCTGCCTGTCCATTGTGTTAGCCCTGCAACAGATTGGCTGTACCCCACCTCTCACCCTATAACAGTGATACGCTACAGCTCCAAGTGGAAGAGGATGGATGGATGCTTTAAAAGTTATGGTTTTAATACCATTACAATTCCAGCATTTTCCCCAGTTACAGTTTGTATACTAAATCAACCACCTAACTAACGGGTTAGTTTAATATTTAAAATCTAAACTTCAAACTTTTCTTTGAATGCACAGCTTCCCCCCTATAATTTTTTTACGTGAATCTTTAAGAGAAAAAACCCATCTTCCACGCTTTATACACATCACTCAGCCATAACACATGACACAGGAAAATGTAGGGTAGAGGGGTTTCCTCCTGCCAGAAGAAGTTTTACTGGGGCTGTAACATTCGATCTTGTCCTGTGGTGTCTGGTACCCAGATATTGGCAGCTGGCAGTCCTGTTGCTGCTCAATCAGACTGGGATCTGCAACATTTCATGGGGATTTTGTTAGCAATGCCTTGTCCCCAATGACTCTGAACGAGAGGATTAGCATTATCTGTTTGTAGTTTTAATGTTATCCATTAAAGTGTTTTTTTGTTGTTGTTTTTTTCAGCTTGATTCAGTTGATTTATTGGAGCATGCCACTTTTTTTGTGGTTGTATTATTTAATTGAACAAAATTCAGTTAAGTGAGCACTGTTTTGTTGTCTGTTTTTGTCATCGGTGTTTAAAATGTTCTTTGTCATGTCTTCCAGAGCTTTGTCAGTGTTTCAACATAGATGTAAAGCACCCGCGCATATTCACCGGTCCAGAGGACGCGCTGTTCGGCTTCTCCATCTTGCAGCATGAAGCAGATGGAGAGAAATCGTAAGTCTGTGAGGGAGACAGTCAGATATAATCTAATGGAACCACACAGTCATAAATAAACTGTCATAACATGTACACAAAGCGGGCGATGGATGACATTTTGATGATGAATGAATTACTCCGTAAAGGATGCTGGTTGGTGCTCCCTGGGACGGGCCGCCCAACAACAGGAAAGGAGATGTGTACAAATGCAGCGTGGGACGGGAGAAGAACTCAAGCTGCAATAAAGTGAATCTAGGTGAGAGAAACTATGAGTTGAAGAAAATATGCAGGAAAAAAATCCTCAATTCATGTTTGGATTTGTTACTTCAAAGCTAAGATGTTTGTGTCGCTCAGGTGAGACGGCTCTCCAGAACGTTTCTAAAAATCTGAGGAATTCTCACTTGGGAATGACCCTCACACCAACTTCACCTGATGGCTTCCTGGTATGTGGCATCAACACTGGAAAACGGGGCTTTTTATTTTTCCTACATGGGCAGTGGGTTGATGGGTGGGAGCCTGAAGGGATGTGGTCAGACCAGGTTGAGTTTGTTCAACAGAATTCTGATGAATTCGCTCCCTTCGAGTGTTTTTAGTTGAATTTAGATTTGACCACAAGCGATTCACTGATCCTCCTCTTTCTTTTCTTTCATTTTGGACATGCATTTGCACATTTACATAGTGTGGGAAGGTGTTTTAAACCCATTTCCAAACAAGTGGAAAACATTCAAGACAGTTACCAATCTTCCCAGGAGTGCAAGTCACAGAAAATTCACTTCAAAGTCAAACTCTACAATGCTCAGAGAAACTGCAAAAAACCCCAGCGCCACATCTCAGACAGTACAGGCCTCAATCAGTTACACAGTAAAGTAGCTAACCACAAGACTTCTAGAGTAATGTCTATTTAACAGATGAGATCAAAGTGGAACTGTTTGGTCATAAGTCTCAGCAGCATGTTTGGTGAAAACCAAGCACAGCATATCAGCGCAAACACCTCAGACATACTGTCAAGCACAGTGGAGGAGAGGTCATGATTTGATCTTGTTTTGGAGCCACTGGTCAATAGTCAATAACTGCAGTATGTCAGTGGGCTGGTTGTCAGTGTAGGTTGTATTTAAATAGTTTAATCGAACCTCGTGAGGACCACATAATTTATTTTATGTCCTGATAGGTAAAACCTTAGAATTTAAGGAGGGTGTATTTTCTTTTTACCATGACTCTAATTAATGTGAGAACTTACAGAGCTTGTAGTTACTGACACAATAACCAGACATGAATGATTCAAAGTCAAGCTGATGAAGTCAAGTGCAAAGCAACGTTTATGGACAGAATCTAACTCGAGTTTAGGTTTAAGACTTTAGCTTTTAGACAAACTTCTTGAAATCTTACTCACTCATTTATCCTAATTTCTGCACTTCTGAGGCTTCTGGCTTGCAGACCCACACACTTATTGCCTTAGCGAGGAGACAGCAGTTTGTGTTACATGCCTTCTTTGTGTAACTCTGTGTGTATGTTGGGCAAGTGTGCTTGCGTGTTTTGGTGTCTGCCAGGTTTTTTACTGCTTCTTCGGGCGTGGAGTCGTGTACAGTTCAAAAAACGCTAGCCAGCTTAGGCGGGTTTTTTGTGTGCGCGTGTGCACAGGCATGTGTGTGGGCATGTGTGTGTGTGTTTATCTTAACCCCAGTGGTCAGGTCTATAACAGGATCGGAATGCGTCTCCGGCCCTTTGTTAATGACAGACCTACCAAAAGCCATAGCACCTCTTTCGCTTTTCTCCATCTTCTCCCTCCATCGTTTCCTCCCATCCCTCTCTCTCCATCCTTTCTTCTCTGCCTGTCTGTGTGCCTGAGGAGAAACCCTTCCATAATGACAGGGCAAGAAAAACCAGGATGTTTCTCTTTCTCTCATTCTACCCCCACTTCACCCCACTTTCAGTCTCCTTCTTTTGTCTTTCTGCTAGCTTCTTTTTTATCTCTTGTCTCTGCACTCGCCCCTGTTCTTTCCTCTTGGTATGGAAAGCCAAATAAATGGCGCGCTTTGAAGGCAGAAATATTTTTTATAGGGTGCCCCCTCCCCAACCTCCTTACTCACCCTCCCTACATTTAGCACAATCAAGTTTAAATCGCTCATACTGGTCTTGTGCTCCAGCTCTGTGAAACCGCTCATGACAACTGTGACTGCCAGCATGTCGACAATAGTCTCCCTCCTTCTCCTGTCCTCCAAACCACACTATTGTAGTTTTTCCATGACTTATTCCCTCTTGTGACTTGTTTTCTTTTTGTTCCCTATCTGCCCTGATTTAATTGTTATCGTTTTGTGCGTTTTTGTGTGTGTTTGTGGGTATGTTTGTGTGCACATTTCCATGTTTTAAACTCTTTGATACACATCTTGTGCACGTAAAACAAACAGTGGAAAAGAATAAACTCTGTTCAAATTAATTACAGCTACTTGTGAAATTCACCTGTAAAACAGATGCGTGTGTGTGTGTGTGTGTGTGTGTGTGTGTGTGTGTGTGTGTGTGTGTGTGTGTGTGTGTGTGTGTGTGTGTGTGTGTGTGTGTGTGCATCTGTTTTGCAGGCATGTGCTCCACTGTGGTCACAAGAGTGTGGTACATCTATGTTCAGCACTGGCATCTGTGCCTCAGTCAGCGATGACCTAGAACCAAGAGAGACAATCGCTCCAACAGCACAAAGTAACTATACTTACACAAACACACTCACAAACACAAAAAACCCACAAAGTGCGGCAAAGAAACATGTTGCAGACCTGCTTCAATCAACCAAACATTTCTAAACGTCCATATCTGGCAGGGTGCTCGACGTACATGGACATCGTGATCGTGCTGGATGGCTCCAACAGCATCTACCCCTGGTACGAGGTCCAAAACTTCCTCAGTAACATCCTCAGCAAGTTCCACATCAGCTCAGACCAGATGCAGGTAAAACTCCAATTCAGTGTGTATTTGCACAGCCGATAAATATTATTTACACTAGTAATGGAAACTTGTGGGTTTAAATTTGAGTGAGTCTCCCACTTAAATATCTGGAACCCCTTAGCTGCAGCCCAGAGCAGTAAGACAAGCTAGTCCCTTGAATGAAAACATGCTGACAGGGACGTATTAGGAACCAGTTTGGCAAATATGTCCAGAAGAATAGTTGGAGTAATGTAAAGGGACATGAGCCCAGCTCACTTGAGGTTGAAGGGGAATGGGAGCTGGGGGTTTTGGTGATGGTGTGTGTGTGTGTGTGTGTGTGTGTGTGTGTGTGTGTGTGTGTGTGTGTGTGTGTGTGTGTGTGTCTGCATGAGTTGGGGAGGGGAAGTGAGGTTTCTAGTGACATTATTCAAAGCAAAGCAACTAGAAGAGTGAAAGGAGAACTGAGTAATGAAAAGGGGAGGTGGGGGGTAAGGGGTAGCAGGCAATGTGAGGTGAAGAGGAAATACCTCTGGTTTTTGAATAAATTCAGAAATCCCCCAAGTGCACTGTTTGCTTTAAGAACAGGACTGGTACTTAAGGAGATAGTTCAACCCAGAAACAAAAGTCTCAGATGTTGCTTTCCACAATTATGTGCCGGCACAACCAATAACATGTGGCATTGTTGAAATGCTTGTGTGTTTCTGTACGTGTGTTTGCCCTCGCGTGTCCATATTTAGGTTGGTATTCTGCAGTATGGTGAGGTAGCTGTTCACGAGTGGTCTCTGAAGGACTACCAGACCACACAGGAGGTAGTGGAGGCCGCCAAGAACATCAGCCGACAGGAGGGACGGGAGACGCGCACGGCATATGCGATTGAAACAGCCTGGTAGGCATGGCAGTTTACTAGTCGGGGATGATTTTTCTCATTCTAAAGCATGCTGTAGATTTGGCAGGTTAACTGGAATCTATGTGACGCTTTGGTTTTTGTTTGTAACAATAGTTGGTGCTTATAAATAGATCACTGTATAATTTTCAGTTATAATGGCAATCAGATCTGTTTTCTTCTTCTCTAATTTCCTTTCTAACAATATGCTCCATGTTTAATTTATGGAAAACTATTCGATTTCTCATAATGTATGATCTGTTTCTCTTCAAAATTAGTCAGCGGTAGTGGCAGCACACCACACAAGTATCTTTCAGCCAATAGTTTTAGTTCGGACAGGTTTACTTCTTGAGTTCATTCTCACTGATTTCAGGCAGCTGTTGTAAGCAAAAAAGCTGAAACAAACCACTCTACACTCCCTATACATAAACGCTTAGTGCCCAACAACAATTTCAGAAGTAGCTGGTTTCCAGATGGTATTGCATCTCCAACATAACTAGCTGAAATGCAGTTCCAAACCTCGACGGAGGCTCCACTCAGTGTCCAGGGGTGTCCAACTCCAGGCCTCAAGGGCAGGTTTTGGATGAGTCCTTCATCCATCACAGCTGATTTAAATGGCTAAATAACCTCCTCAACATGTCTTGAAGTTCTCTAGAGGCCTGGTAATGAAATAATCATTTAATTCAGGTGTGTTGGCCCAGGGTGAGATCTAAACCCTGCAGGACACCGGCCCTCGAGGTAAATTGCTAAATTGTTGGTTTGATTGTTTGAAGGGTAAAAGTCATAAGTCAGTGTTAAGCGATTTAACAAAAAACAAAATCCTCTGAAAATGAACAGGTACAAGGACTGAAAATGACTCAAAGATCAACCAGTGAAAAACAATGAAAGACCTTTGCTTAAGACCCCTTCAAAATTAAAATAAAAAATATATAAGGAAATAAGTGGCGGTTCAGTACAGTGTGCAAGATCAAATCCAGATAAAATGCATAAGGGACCTTTGAGGCAGTCTTCTATAACTTCCTCATGGCTGCACTGTCACCCAGTTCCTCCACACATCCATCACTTTGTAGAGGTATGTTGGGGGGCTTTAACGCTGGTAACCCAAGTGTAAAGAAGTTGGCAGGTCAGTGAAAAATCTTTCTTTTCAAAACAAAATTCCTCCTTTATTAAAGTCATACCCACATAGAGCACCACACCCAGACCTGATGTGTGGCCGTGACTGTTATTTTGGTATGTGTGTCTCTGAGCACGCACACACGTTCACACAGGTAATTGGAGGGTTCCTGTTTTCTGGTACATTTAAAGGTAAAAGTTGGACATGTAAACGATAGTGGAAAAGCAGTCCCTGGAAACCAGTATAAGGTCTTAAAGCTTTTTACTTTAAAACGCCAGCGATGGGAAATCCAGTTTTTGCTTTCACTGTAACTGTCATCTTCGCTCCCTGCCCAATGTGATGGTTGGGCTAAGTTATATGCTGTATATGTGTGTCTAAGTGTAAACAAGTAAAATATAGGCATTAACTTGACATTAAGAGGCGGGACTATCAAAAGATAACTTCTAAACTAACTCTCATAAACATATCTACTTCCACTCTCACATACTCATGCACAGATGGACAGATAGCAGCCCTGGCACTGGCAGGAAAGTGACGGGGTAAGAAAAACAACGAGATTAGCTGAGCTGGGCTAGCCGGCTGCTGGCTCAGCACAGCTGCAGGTGTGGCATGACCTGACCCAGACTGGTCAGCCAAGTAGTTCTGCTACAGCTGTAAAAATACACACAGAGACACGTACAGCATGCACGTGCACACGTACACACACATAATGAGGACTCATGTATAACTTGTTAAATTCACGAACGATGCCTTTTAACTATTCTTTCAAGACTTGACAGTTACAGCATTTGTTCCCTGACCTCCTGACCTCAACGTTAACCTTCTTCACTGTGTGTTTAACTTTCAGCCTTTACCCCAACCATCTCCTTATGAGAAACCTACCCTAAAATGAAGCACTTAGCTAAAATAGCTCCCGAAAGAACAACAGAAGATTTCGAGTTCCTGGGAGAGCGGTCGGTGCAGATTTAAACTGATCTTAGACTTTATTCACATTAATGCCATAAAAATCAGGAATTTCGATTTGACTTGAAGTTGACTGCTCTGAGGCTTGGCATATTTGAGAGCTAACTATTTGAGGAGGAGAACTATTTGGGACTACTGGAAAGAAGGAATGATGGTTTATTCAAATGATTAACATTTCACACCTAATTTGGTAGAAATAATCCGACCAGATCTACTGTGCATAACTTGATAAGCATGCTATAAAAGTACAGCTGTGGGAAAATGCACAAAGAAACCCCCACAATTAAAGGGATTTTTTGAGCTAAGCTAGCTAGTGTTAGTGAAAACTAATCACAGAGAAGGACTTATTGGTGGCCAAATTCAAGGCAAACGTAGGACAGAAATGCTTCAGTAAGTCCTCCAACTAAAAAAATCATATCAGCTATCATCTGCTATCATGTGACACGACCCATGAAACAAAACATAGCAGTGTTTCCACAAAACACAGTCTGCATTAGGAGCCAAATGATGGGTAGTATCTCACCTGCTGTTACATTATCTGTTGGTTTGTGGAACCCCTGCTTTCAATTGTTGACTTTTTTTTTTTTTTTTCAAAAAAGTTGGGTTGCTGACAACAGAATGCAATCATTTGTAAATCTCAAAAATCCACATTTTATTGACAAGAGAACATAGAAAAGGTATCAAATATTCAAACTGAGAAAATATATTTAATTTGAGGAAAAACGAGGCCAGCTCTGTGCCTGAACTCTTACTTTGAAGTCTTGCTGTCTAGTAGCTGCAGTATGGAGTTTATCATTGTCTTGCTGAAATATGCGAAGCCTTCCCTCAAAAAAAAAAAGAAAGAAAGAAAGAAAGCATTATATAGGCAAAGGCTTTATTCAAATGCAGCTGAGAACAGGTGAGTCTTCAACCTGGATTTAAATAAACTGAGTGTTTCAGCTGATCTGAGGCTTTCTGGGACTTTGTTCCAGATATGTGGAGCATAAAAGCTGAATGCAGCTTCTCTGAGTCTGGTTCTGACTCTGGGAACGGATAAAGGGATCTGGAAGGTTCATACTGGGCCAGGAGGTCACTGATGTATTTTGGTCCTAAACCATTCAGAGCTTTATAGACCAGCATCAGAACTTTAAAGTCTATCCTCTGACGGACAGGCAGCCAGTGTAAAGGCCTCAGAGCTGGACTGATGTGGTCCACATTTTTGGTCTTAGTTCTGAATGAGCTGTAGTTGTCTGACTGATTTTTTTTTAGGTGGACCTGTAAAGATGCTGTTACAGTAATCAAGCCTACTAAAGATGAATGCATGGACTAGTTTTTCCAGGTCCTGTAGAGACATCAGATCTTTTATTCTTGAAATATTCTTGAGATGATAGTTAGCTGACTTTGTTATTGTCTTAATGTGTTTTTCTAAGCTTAGGTTTTTCTAAGTTTAAGTTAAGTCTGCGTCCATCACTATAGCTTTAAGCACTGATGTTATCTTTTCAGATGTGCAAGCTGCCAATGCAATAGATACTCATCCAACCCAATATCATCAGAGATGACATGTTTGATGGACCCTCTCACTGTCAGATTTCACATTTGGATTTGTCTGATCACAGAACAGACAGAATCTTTTAATGCAGTGCTGCCTGAGGCATCACAGGGGTCCTGTTCTGATTTTCAGCCTTGTCCCTTGCACACAGAGATTTCTTCAGATTCTGGAGACACTGCACTCTCATAGAGTAACAACTTATCAATAAATAGACCCATCCCAAAGCATTCTCTGCTTTATTATCTGTTGGACTCTAAATAGGAGAATGAATCACCAAATGAACATCATGTTATGTTAGAAAAGAACTGAAACTGGGAATCGAGGTCATAAACTTCTTATAAAAACTTTAGTGAGGTATTAAATTCAGTGAGGAGTAGGGTAGTTTATTCATAGAGTTCAACACAATCTTACTTCTTTTTGCAGCCAGGAGTCACTCAGCCTCACTCTGTGTTTCAGCTGTGACTGTCTGGAAGTTTCACCCATTGATTGCTTTGGTTTTTACTCTCGATTTTAAGGCACAAAGATGACAACATTTGCAGATTCCATCCCGTATCACAATAATGACACCACCAAACATTATGCATGTGCTTCTTCACTCTGCTAGAAGTACTTTAACTTTAAATCATAAACATAGCTCACAATAACGGCTCGCATGAGGAACATTTTTTGTCTGTGGGAGGAAAGTCAAGGACTTGACCTGAATCTGACTGCCACTTGTATAGTGTAGTTACACACTTTACCTAAAACTTGATTGTTTTGTATCTCCTTGCATAATGAAATGAGACTAGTACCAGACTAGAGTACAATTTGATTGCAGACTAGATGACTGCTTCATTAACATGAAGTAACCCATCTAGAATTGGATTTGCCACTAATTTTTTTTATCGCTCCACCCGTCTGAGACGCACACCATTCCCTTCTACACACACACGCAGAAAAACAACTAAAGTACACACACACAAACCGCTGTGCTGTGTCATTACCACACTGCTATGACTCCATAAAATGGCTAGTAAATACAGCCAGGCCTCCCAATTAGCTCCCATCACTTTCTCTGCTCTTTCATCTCCCTGTCCTTCTTTCTCATCTGTTTCTTGCTTTTCCTTTTATTTTTCCTTTGTTTCTTGCCTGTTTTTGTGTCTCTTGTATCCTCATTTTCCCCAATCTTGTCTCCACCACTGCCCCCCACTCTTCTGTCGTTCTTTTCAATCTTTCCCATCACATTTGTTCTGCTGTATAATTCACTAAATTTTAACGATAAGCACAACGAAGTGGGTTTTGCACTCATAATGTTTGATGTAATTTTACTGTCTTTATTCTTCTTGTTCTTATAATGAAAACTTATAGTTTGCATTATAGTACCATTATTGTCATTATTCTCCATTCGTGTGTTTGTAGTTTTTCTGTTTGTTGCTTTTTTCCCTCATCTTAATGTGACTTTTCTCGTTCATTTGTTCCTTTTCTTTTAACTCCTCTCCTTTCTTTCTCCTCTCCTACTCTGCACCCTATGTAATTTGCAGACTGCATAGGGGAAACTGTTGTTTTTAACTCAGAGTTTCTTGCGGCTGACCACAACGTTATATTTAGTCATGGGCTGGAGTTAGGCCTGAAAATGACTGAGTTCACTAGCAGTGACTTCTCTGCCTCATTCACTCTGTGTGTGTGTGTGTGTGTGTGTGTGTGTGTGTGTGTGTGTGTGTGTGTGTGTGTGTGTGTGTGTGTGTGTGTGTGTGTGTGTGTGTGTGTGTGTGTGTGTGTGTGTGTGTGAGGCTTACCAACCCTATTCAGTGCTTGAATCAGCTCCCACTGAGAACAGGTTTCCTCCAGACAAATGGGGTGCAGCTCGGGTCTGTTTGTGTGTTTGTCAAGTTTTCGTCTGTGTGTCATAGCACAGCTGGACTGGAATGCACAAATGTGGTTCTTGTGTGCAGTGACACATCCACACTGCACGCAGTGACTGGTTGGAGTCAACTGGCAGCTGATGCATGTGTGTCAAGTTGGACTAATAAAGTTGTGGAAAGGTCCAGCTGTGACTTGGGCCACTTATATCGCGCTCGATGAAAGCAACTCAAACTCCGTGTTTTACTAGCTTTTTCTTTTTCTCAGAGAAAGGATTAATGTCGTGTGTTATCTTACAGAGGATGTCTATTTAAATTACTTGATACTCACTGGTAGCCTCCCTTTCATCCATTTCCTAGCTACACTTTGACTCCGTTTTTCTTTCGTTCTCCACGTCTAAGATCTGATTCTGTTTCACAAGATCTGCAGGACCAACTGACGTATATTTTTTTTAAAGCTTTATATGTCTCTCTCTCATTCTTTGTAGCTCAGAGGCTTTCAGTCCTGAGCGTGGAGCGAGGGAGGGTGCCACCAAGGTGATGATCGTAGTCACAGATGGAGAGTCCCACGATGGCGATGAACTAGAAGGTGCTCTGGAGAAGTGCGAAGAAAGAAACATCACCCGATACGCCATCGCTGTGAGTGCATGTTGTCCAAGCTCAGCAGAACGATAATCTTTGGGGGTTTATTTGACAATTTGTGCGTTTTGTGGTGCTCAAATTGTTGATTCAGAAATTCTTTCTACAATACTAATAAAAAGACAACTAATCGACGCCATATGCAGGATGTGTAGCGCATCCCTGGCATTCCTCACACATTGTGTGAAAGTGGTATAGCAAATATATACACCCCGAATGAACCAGACAATATCAACACCACCCCACCCCAAAATAACTCCAAATTACAAAATGACCCACTTGGGTCTACTAAAATAGCCAACTGGGAACAAAAACTCTTCCTTTCCAGCCCCACCCGACCCCCTCAACACACAGAAAAACACCGAGTGGTGGCGTGGTTTGTTTTTGAGAGCCAGACAGACTCTAGTTGGCAGGACTGGTTGCAGACCCCTCCCTACCCACAAGAGAAGCAAACGAACCTAAAGGCTCCGCTGGAACCGCAGAAGAGGAGAACATGAGCCAAGCATGCAGGAAGAGTGGCAAAGGGCCACTTTGGAAACAGATGTAGATTAGAGAAGATCAGATAAACTGATCACTGACTGGAGAAGCTTATTTACAGTACGAGTCAGTTTCAATAACTTGTTCTGTTGAAACAACGAGTAAGCCCTACCTCTGGAACAATAAATCCCGCAGTTTAATCAAGCCATCATCAGTGAATATTCTCCCATGTCTCCCTGAATCTGCTTCCTTTAATGTTTCGCTACAGGAAAACATCTAAGGAACTAATTTCAGTCTGTTCATTAAGCAGTGGTGGGCCAAGATAGAAATGTTCTTCTAGCAGCTTTTAGTGGTATCAGAGCATGCAGATAAGTCTGTAGCGTTTCTGTGATTGTTAAAGGAAAATGTTAAATATTCTTTATAATAGTTTGAGCTATAATCACAGAAATCTGTTACTTTGAGATAATTATTATTTTCTTAACATGATAAGAAGCTGGATCTTCCACAAAGATTCAAAGCTCTGTACAGAATCACCATATACATTTTTTACTTATTTATTTTACAACAAAATACTTTTTGTTCAACATTTTTTGATCCATGTTTTTCCTCTTATCCACACTCAGCCTGCATTGGCTCTTTGGCCCACCAAGGAGATTCGTTACTCAGCATAACCCCTGGTTTGGTCTGTTAGGACACCAGCAGTTCCCAGTTAGGACTAAATTCAAAGCACAACTGATTCTGGTGATACTGATGAATCTTGAAAGTTGTTTGGATTCATCATCCACAAAGCAAATGATGAATTATTTTCATTCAATAGTTTTGAATGAAAATAATTAATCAGCCAAACTAGTGGGCAAACTAACGCCACTCTGAAAATCCAGTAGCAGCTATTACAGCCACTGTTTCTCTGGATAACAGTTTTAATATAGACCATTTACCACACTTAAGGAAAGTGTGTGAATCATAGAGAAAAATGTCTCTTAAAAAAAGACAAAAGGTTTGAGAAGTACAGATGAAATTTTATTGTGTCTATGATACCAGAAACTCTTTGGCTCCAAAAATCACCTGGAGAAAGTAATAAAATATGCTGCAGAAACAAAATACTTTGTGAACCACAGTTTCATGGAGGGAATCAAACAGGTAGTGACAGATATTTAAGGTGCTGCTAGAGCAGACATTTTATACACAGTCACAGACTTAAATATTGAAACAAACAAACAAAAAATGGCTGAAGCAAACGACAGTGAATGGGGTGGGTTTGGTGGTTTGAATGTTTGCCCAAAAAAGTCAAAGTGATGAGAGGTAATTATTGCTTATAACAGCAGCCATGTTTTCATGTTGCTCTCTGTGCTGCAGCCCGTGTGTGTGCGCAGTGAAAATGGCTCGCCAAGGGGGTCGGAGCTCTCAAAACAAGAGCAAAAAAAGCGCCCGGTCACTGAAAACTGTGTTTTTTACATCAGTGCAGCCCAGAGGCTAAAGCATTTAGGCAGCACCGTATGTTTGGAAGCTTGTAAAGTGGAAACAAACCAATCAGAAGAGTTACATTTACTTTACAGTTCTTCTTTCCCTGTTGCCCTTTTATGCCCATGCGAGAGCTCGCAGTATTTGGCAGTCTGCGTGGAATTTCTCAACTTCTACAAGTTCATAATGTACATATTTATACGCAGGCTCGCCTTTATGTTACACACTGCACCCCTGCCCTTTGAAAACAGAGGATTTCCTTAGTTTGCTTGGCAGCTAAAGTCACAGGGGGAGATCTTGGGTTTGGTTTCTCTTATGGAATTTTCTCATTTGTACTTCAGGCGTTAAGCCATAAGCCTTTGCCGCTGCAGTATATTCTCTGGATCAGTCATCTCTTCACCTCGCAGCTAGGCCTGTGCTCCTCATTTACAAATCTCTGGTGGCTGCCTTTTTCTTCCATCTTATGCATTCCACTCGATTTGTTGACTTTGGTATCACTTAATTATTGGTAAATGACACAGAAACTGGCACATCTCCAAACTCAGTCGATTTTACTGATAGTCACAGCAGAAACATGGATGAGCAATTGCTCTGATACCTGCTTGTATACATCAGAATTTCATCTGTGGTCTTTCATCAATACTTTGCTGAGCTTGTGTTATGTGCTCATTCATTTCCCATGTGATCTTTTACCTTTCTGACTTTCTTCAGGTCCTGGGTCATTACATCCGGAGACAGCAAGACCCTGAAACTTTCATTAAGGAGATCAAGTTCATCGCCAGCGACCCTGATGACAAATATTTTTTCAATGTTACGGACGAAGCTGCGCTCAACGACATTGTTGATGCACTGGGAGATCGCATCTTCACTCTTGAAGGTGACTTTCAATCCACATGGTTTTTCAGCAGTTTACCTGCTGTGTTGTGCTGCATAAAATGTGCTAGCTGTTGCTCACAAGCAAGAAAGACTGAATGGTTGCACAGTGCTGTGAAAAAGTCTTGAGTGGCCACTCAGACTTTCTTTTACATTTTCTTGTACATTTTTAAAGTGGTCTTGAGCAATAGTTCTTCAGGGTTTTCAAAGGTCTCTCAAAGTTTTTGTTTGGACATTGGCTGCTCTTTTTACTAATTTTCAGTTCTGCCCATGCACCTGAGGAAAGTTGTTTTGTTTGTGAAGCCAGTTAACACTGAAGCATAAAAAGGGTACCTGACTGAATGGATGAACCAGTGTTGTGTCTACACACAACAAATACATAAAAATGTTTCCCCGTTTCTTTGAATATACAGAAAAAAACTTAGCATAATGTGCAGTGTGTTCTTAAAAGTTTTTAGGAAACTGGACATGTGTAGAGCAAAAGAAGCAGTGCAAGGGAACAGTTTCTGAAAGTCCAGACACAGGACAGGAGAGATCCACCTGATCCACTGAAGCCTCGTTGGAAATCAGAAAGTTTTTCATCCAAATTGTCATCTATGTGTACAAAGCAGACCAGGTGACAATGACCCTCTATAAAATACAATGGAGGCCCTGAACTCCAACATTAGTGAAGCACTGTGGGATCAATGTGCCAGAGAACAGAACAAAAGGCAGAAACATCCAAAGAAGAGCTCCGAATGTCCTTCAAGAAGCCTGGAGAACTATTCCCGAAGACTGCTTACAGAAAACTTGCCTATGAGAGTTCAGACTGTGTTGAAGAATAAATGTGGTGAAATTAAAGAAATGATAGCTTTCTATCTGTCTAATTGGCAAAGAAAATTACATAAGGAAAGAAATGTGTGGGGAGGATGTACATGGATGAACAAAGCAGTGAAAACTGAAAAAGGGCATGTTCAGCTGTCATAGTATTTGTGGGAAGATGATAGGAAGGACGATGAAAAGCGATGCCACCCTTCAATGTTCAGGGAAATCTGAGAGGAAGAGACAGGAAAAAAGGAAATGTCTGCCACCTCCAGTGTCTGTCTTCAGTGTGAGTGAGGATGCCAACAATCAGAAAGAGAGAGGAAAGGGAAGGGAGGAGATGGGCAAAGGAGCACGGAATGACTTGTTTTCCTCCTTTAGGTACGCTGGGTTACAACGAGAGCTCGTTCCACATGGAGATGTCTCAGATCGGCTTCTCCACGCACACTCTAGATGTAAGTCCAACTTTATTTAATTCTTTGTGAGCCAGCAATTAGTTGAGTTTTATCTCTGCACATCATTCATTCCCTGCTCCATTCTTCAGGATGGCATTTTGTTTGGCATGGTGGGGGCCTATGACTGGGATGGGGGTGTGTTGAAAGAAGGGACCAATGGGCGAATCGTGCCATCCAGAGAGGCCTTTGAAAGCGAGTTTCCTCTGGAGCTCAAAAATCATGCTGCTTATTTAGGTAACCACACATCATACCACCAAACATGACACTGAATGCTTTGGTTTTTGCACTTACTGTGTGTGGTATTGAATAAAAAATAGAAAAAATTAAAAAAAAACTATCTTCATTGATGAAACAATCATGTAATGGCTCACACTTACCCTGGTATTACAAACGCAGATGACCATATTAAACCATACTGGAGAGTGTGAGTCGTCCCCACTCTCCTAAAAAGAATGGCAAATATTGGTTTATAAAATATCAAATAACAACTTTTTTCAAACAAAGTAAACATTCCTGGTCTTTCCGTTTAATATAAGATACAGCATTAATGTAACTCTTAAAGAGCCTTAGATTAGGTTTTCAGTGCTGAATGAGGTGTGTTCATACGCGTTTCCAGGTTACACGGTGACCTCTGTGATAATTGGTGACTGGAAGAGGGTGTATGTAGCTGGAGCTCCTCGATTCAAACACAAAGGCAAAGTCATTCTGTTTGAACTCAGCGATGAAGGCGATGTCAACATTGTGCAGGCGCTTAATGGAGAGCAGGTAAAGCCCTTGTTTGAGTCTCCCTTCAGTTTGTTTTTGCTTTTAATATTTCAGCAGCAAACAGTAGGAGTCTGATTTCTCTGGGTTAAAGCAAGCGCTCCCCCTGCTGGCGGTAAGATGAAATAACATGTATCTGTGTTTAGATTGGCTCGTATTTCGGCAGTGAAGTGTGTGGGCTAGACATCGACCAGGATGGCATCACTGATGTCCTTCTGGTTGCTGCTCCAATGTACCTTGGGTCAGGAAACAAGGAGGCTGGACGAGTCTACATCTACACTCTCAATGGAGTAAGACAGCAGCAGCATGGATCGATCACCTTCATATCAGTTATTATGAAAACATTCCTGTCATATACAACAATGAATGATATCCCTGTTTTTCTCCTACAGGGTCTCCTGTTACCATCCACTCATCTTTCTTTGTTTCCTCCTCTTCGTCTCTCACAGGAGGACATTTTTGTATCCAATGGAACGCTGAAGTCAAACAATAAGTCCCAGGATGCCAGGTTTGGTTATGCACTGGCACCCACTCCAGATCTGAACCATGATGGCTTCACGGATCTGCTGGTGGGAGCCCCACTGGAGGATGAACACCGGGGGGCCATCTATGTTTATCACGGAGACGGTATTTATGTCATCCACAACTATAAACAGGTATCCCCCTTTTTACAACTGCAAGTTTTACTGGTGCATCTCAGAACTTAGACTAATTCCTGTCTCTCTCCTTATCACAGCGGATAGCTGCATCATCAGTTTCCCCCTCCCTGCAGTATTTTGGCCGAAGTTTGAATGCTCAATTGGATTTGGATGGAGATGACCTAATAGACTTGGCAGTGGGAGCGCAGGGAAGTGCTGTACTGCTCAGGTGGGTAGGATGGAAAGTGTAACAGGCAGAAAGCAGTGCAAGCAGTGTTAGATAATGGAGCCATATAAAACATAACTTGTGTATCATCTATAAACAACAAGTTCCCACATTTAGAATCATAACAAAAATTTCTACTGGCTATTATAACTGTGCACATAAATGGATAAATACTGCTTTTTGAGACTGTCCCTTCTGTCTCTAGCTCTCGCAGCATCGTCCAGATCAATGTGAGTCTGTCCTTCCAGCCGCACTCCATTAATGTCATTCAGAAGACCTGCCAGAGAGGAGGCAGAGAATCCGCCTGTCTCAATGCCACCGCCTGCTTTACAGCCGTGTCCCGCTCCCCAAGACCACGCAGCAACAGTTTTGGTTGACACATTTATATATATTTTATACATATATGTATATATTTTATAAACCCTACATTAAGTAGCCTATCGATGGAGTTTTTGCCTCAGTTGCATGATTTCTCTTCAGATCTGTGGGTGCGGGCCATGTTGGATGACAGGAAGTTGTCAGCACGGGCGCTGTTTGATGACAGCTCCCACCGACAGACCCAGCTGGCTGTACGAGCCCAGACAGGGAAAACTCTGTGCTACAGACTTCCCTTCCATGTCTATGTGAGTGTCGGTACACACCTTCCATCTTTCATTCATACACAGCAGGATGGGAAAGTCACATTTCTTTGGTTTTTTTTTTACATTTTTTCTGTCTTCAATGTAGGACACAGCAGATTACATTCGTCCTATCAGCTTCTCACTGTGGTTTAAGATCAACAACACAGAAAGTGGTCCCGTGCTGGATGAAGGGTGGCCGACTACTATCAACAAATCTGTGAGTGGCACAAAAATTAGCGCTATATATCCTTGTTGTTGTCCACATTCGTTCAACATGCTGCTCCTGCCTCCCATACCTGTCCAGATCCCATTTTTTAAAGACTGTGGTGAGGATGATGTGTGTACAACTGACCTGGTGCTACAGGCACACATGGACATCTCTGGGACAAGGTACAGAACTGAGATATTCTGGTGTTCCCTCTCTTCCCTTTTTTTGGTCTCAGTGAGTTTTCATTGTGTTTCCTCCACAGACAAAAGCCTTATGTGATTCGCAGCCCTCGTAGGCGTCTGGCAGTGGAGGTGCAGCTTCAGAACAGACTGGAAAACGCCTACAACACCAGCCTGACGCTGCACTACTCACGCAACCTCCACTTCTCCAGCCTTAGCATCAGGGTAAATACAGCACATGTACTGCTATTACATGAGGGACCATGTAACCATAAACATCTATCTACATGCACAGATCCTCTCTTTCTTCGTGTCTTTTCTTTCATCGTAGGAGGTTGCCCACTTCAAGATCGAGTGCACAGCTCTTAGCGCCAACAGCCACTCATGCAATGTCAGTTATCCAGTATTTCGCTCCCAGTCAAAGGTACGTTCGTGCTGAGGAAATAGCTCCATCAATCACTCAACTCAGCCCACACATACTTCTCTTCCTCCAGGTTAGATGTGGCACTTCAGCAAGTTGCTGCTCTCTTTTTTGTTTGCAGGTTAACTTCCTGTTGGAGTTTGAATTCAGCTGTACATCTTTGCACAATCAAGTGAAAATGAAGCTCCATGCATCCAGGTAGCTGTCTGCAAAGTAGCATGCATGCACACGTGTTGAGATGCTGGAGTATTTACAGATGAGGACAATATTTGAAAAAAATATTAGAAAAACTGACTGTTTTTTTTTTTTTAATTGAGCCATAGCACCAATCAGTGCTGTTCAGTGATGTGCTTTAACTTTGTAATGGTCAAAACTTGTAAAATTAAAGGTTATCTTTCAATTTGCACACAATATAAAACCTACAGCAAAGGTTTGAGCTGTCACTTGAGAAAACAGCATGCAACAAACAAAATACCTCAGTTTAGACTTGAGAAAAAGAATTATTGCTGCTCACAAGTAAGAAGTATCATCACAAAATTCAAATAGAGCCAAACAGTACAGAACAGAAAAGACTGGCAGAGGTAGGAAGTGAAAGATTTCAAATACTCTGGAAAGAAAACTAGTGAGAGATGTGTCAAAAAAAAAAAAACCCAGAACAACTGCCAAGAGACTATTGAATGACTTAGCCAAGTCAAGATATGTAATCTCAAAGAAGATAGTCAACGCCACCCTGGGCAGGAATGGACTAAAAGAAAGCACAAAAAACGCCACTTCTACATAAGAGACATCTTCAAGCCAGACTAAAGTATGCTAAGAACAACCTGCAGAAATATTTCATACTGGGATAAACTGGAGTAATATAGAATAAACTGGAATAAGCTGGAATTTTATGTGTACTGGAAGTACGTCCTGTGGTCAGTTAAGACGAAAACTAGAGTTCTTTGGCCACAGAGATGCTGCTTGTGTTTGGAGAAAGAAGGACGAAGCGTACAACCCAACAAACATCGTCCCCACAGTGAAACAGGTGGTGGGTTTATTATGCTGTTGGGATGCTTCAGTGTGCCTGAAACTGAGAACCTCATCAAAGTGGAAAGCATTATGAAGAAAGAAGGATATGTGAAGTTTTTAAACAAGCTTCACGCAGTCAGCAGCTAAACTGGGTTTGGGCTGTCACTTGGGGCCCGTTCTTCGTACGTCGCTTACTACATCCAAGATCAAATGACACATCCAAGATCAAATCATCGCGCTAACCGTGAGCTCGCTAATTCGGTTCCCCGAACACACCTGCTGTTGACGATTAGTACAGCTGGACGCAGTAATGTGACATCACTGGGTGTCATAAAAGGGGCTACGCATCGATAGTAGAAACATTGATCGGCAACCCTCTGATTGGTCGGCGAAAATGTCGAAGGAGCGCGCTCGGCTCGGTATTTTTCGGCAGCAGAGCAAGAACTCCTGAGTGAGGGATTTCAGGAGTTTCAGAGTTTAATCAGAACGCAAGGGAACACTGCAAAGGCTGCAAAAGCAAGGAGAGAGGGCTGGCAGAAAGTTGCTGACAAATTAAACTCGTAAGTAATTTAATAATAATAATAATAATATATTGGATTTATATAGCGCTTTTCAAGGCACCCAAAGCGCTTTACAATGCCACTATTCATTCACTCTCACATTCACACACTGGTGGAGGCAGCTACGGTTGTAGCCACAGCTGCCCTGGGGCAGACTGACAGAAGCGAGGCTGCCATATTGCGCCATCGGCCCCTCTGGCCAACACCAGTAGGCGGTAGGGTAGATTTATTATATTACACTATATTATCCAATATTATATTACATTATATTATATTGTTATATTATATCCTCTTTCACATTAGAGCCACAACAGGACCCACTAGAACATGGGAACAAGTAAAAGTGAAATATAAGAATATTCTACAGAATGGTAATATTTATCACTTATATTGTTTTTAGTCTCTTGGAAAGAGAGCCTGAAATAATCTGTTTGTTTGTTTATAACAGCAACCAAGAAAAGGGCAGAGCAAAAAAAGACAGGTGGTGGTCCTGCACCCCCTCGTCAACAAGTTGGTTAAGTAAATAATATCCTCACGGGAAAATCGATATCTCTCTATGAGCACACTGTCGCGCTGAGCTAAAGGATCCTGTCTATCCCGCAATATACGCTGAATTCTGAAGACTCTCCTTATCAATCTTGCACCTTCCGCAATGGGTGGCTCGCGTATACGGACAGGACATGGCTGCAACAGGCTTCCCAAATCCACCTTCGCTTTTATAGCCGTGGTCTCTCATCTTGATTACACGAAGTAAATTGCAATTACTACGCTGAAATCTGAATTACATCTGTAATAATCACATACATGTAATAGAATGTTAATAGTACATTTCCCTTTTTTAGGAAATGACCTGTGTGAAATCAATAAATGGATCAGGTGCTGCATTGTCTTTAGTTACATTGATGTTTTTTATTTATGGTGAAACAGTGGTGGAATATCGCTGTTGCTTTCGTATGATGACGCGGACATACCTGCGTGGCCGCGATCTAATCCTGTTTACATAAAGTAAACCTGCTCCCGAGCAGGTTTACGCTTACGGCTCTGTTGCTATGACAGCAAGTCCCGGATGAGCTTCGGGGAACCGACTGATCCAGGATCACGCGAAATCGTCAACAATCTAATCCGGCTAACCTACTTAGCGAGGTACGAAGAACGGGCCCCAGGTCTTCCAACACTACAGCGACCCAAAACATACGCTGCTGGTGAATCACTGGCTCCAGAAGACCAACGTGAACTTTACTGACTGGGCTGCTTAAAGCTATTGCTTGGATCCCACTGTAAATCTGTGGGGTGAACTAAAGACCAAGGTCCATGCCAGAGGACATCAAATGTTGAGAGATTGGGCAAAGAAGAATGTGCTGGGATTGTTCAGGAGATGCATGCGAGACTGACTCCAGCTTGTTTTACAGCAAAAAAACTGGTATTTTTTGGTTTTTGTGAAATAATTTTATCTATGTGTGCAAAGTAAAATATTGTAAGCATTCAAAATAAAAGTAAGATGTTTGGAAAAACCGTGTAAAAAAAAAAAAATCCTTACTCTGTTTAACAGCACTTGGGAAACACTTAAAAAAAGAAAATTTAATAGGGGGGCTAATAATTCTGTCTTCATCTGTTTGCATCCACGTTTTGAGATGCTGGAGTATTTAGGAGACATTTAAACTGAGACGCTTTCGTAACCCTTCTTTTGTCTTACAGTGACAGTGTGGAGAGACAAGACACTTTGGGGGACAACAGTGTTCAGCTCCAGACTTTTGTTCAGTATGAACCAGACCTTTTTGTTAGCAGGTGTGTTTGTACAGCATCGATCTAGTTAAGCTCAACTCATGAACTGGTTTATCTCTGCATTTATGTGCTGATCTTTTCCCTGTTTTTGCAGTGAATCTAATTTGAACCGCTATGAGGTCCATCCTACTCGGACAATGTCGGAAGCAATTGGACCAGAATTCTACACACATCTCAGGGTAAATGTATATCCTCTATATAGGTCCCAATAAAAACATATAATTATAATCACAGTAAGAAAAATAAGACAAGGCAAACTTTTTAGCTTTGTTTGTGTTTATAGCTGCAGAATCTCGGCTGTTACTCTGTGAGTAATCTGGAGCTGCGTCTGCATCTGCCCTCTGTGGCTGCAGGTGACAGAGTCTTCATGACTGTCACCGATGTCTTCTCAATAAACGTGAGTACTGCTTCTGTGTATTCTTATCATGCTTTAAAATCGTACCTGACATATGTAAATTACCCCGTAGGTCACGGTGAACTGCAGCGTGCTCAGTGATGCAGCACAGCTGAAGGCCAGACAGGGAGATGTGCGCCCCCTTCATCCTGAAGACATGATGCAGGATGACATGTTGGTAAGGGCCTAAATTGCCACAGAGCTGCTGGTGAACACTGCAAAAGCAAAGATGTTAATATGGCTCATGTTTACATGTTTTCGTGTGTAGAACTGCAGCAGGTCATGGTGCACAGAGGTCGTGTGCCAAGTCAAGCAGCTTCCGAGAGGAAAGGATGCCATCATTCGGGTCAGCCGCAGAGTTCATGATGATTTTTTCAGAAATGTGAGTAACAAAACATACGCAGATTTTTAAATTGTGCTCCTGTGGCACAAACATTGGTCATAATCTGTGTGCCTCTTCCTCTAGGCCAAATATAAGTCAGTGAAGATAATAGGCGTATATCGACTCACAGCTCAGGAGACTAACCTCATTACTTTGAGCGCAGGAACAGTCTGGAGGGAGGTAAGACCCAAGAGAATCCTGAGCAGCACAATATGCATAAAATTAATTTCCTCTAATCTCTCCCTTCATCTCTTTTCCTTAGACTGTGCTGGAAGTGCTGAAAGGCCGAGCTATTCCCATCTCGCTCTGGATTCTGATTGGTAGCATCATAGGGGGTTTGCTGCTGCTGGCCCTCATTATTTTCATACTGTGGAAGGTATTTGGAGCTGAAATTTCACATCAGATTCCTTCAAGAAAATATCAGAAAGTAGTAAATCTGTCTCAATTTCTTGTTTTCTGTTTGTTTTTTTATCAGCTTGGATTCTTCACACGCAAACAGAGAGAAGAGGATGAAAACCATGAGGACTGAGCAAAACTTCTGCTGCCAAGAACACACTCATCTGCAATGAAGACTGTCAGATGAGTAGAGCCCTCCTGGCAGACACAAAGATAGTCCCGAGATGGGCCTTCAGGACCAAAGAGTATCGGGGAGGGGGTTCAACAGTAATGCGCTACCCACTGTTTCAAGGGTCAGGGGCACTTATGTAAATAATCTTTTTCTAATTTTAAAGTAATGCAAAGTGTATTAAACCACAGTCCTTCTATTTAACTTGCAGACATTTTTATGGTTTTATATTTCAGTCACTTGATTCTTCAGTTTTTGTTTGTTCTTTAATTAAAACAGTTAAAGACAAATTCTTGTTCTTTATTTATTCACTGCTGATGTAAATGTAATAACAAAAAGGTAAAGCAAAAAAATCTGATTTTATTTCAGTCCAAACAGAAACATCCGAGCTATAAACTATAAAACAGTCATACTTGACACGCACGCAGAAATCATACACAAAAATTAACTGCATGGATGAAATATAAAACTCCAAAGTATAAGTCATGAAGATGCATTGGTTGAGTTGATGTAGGACTCTAGAAGAAAGATGGTTTCATCTACTTGGTTTTCTGCAGAATCTAACCTAAAGGAGAAAAAGACAGTGAAAAAAGGACTTGATTAAACCACCGAAGAGCCTTGTCGCCTTTAGAAAAGAGAATTTCTGTTTTGCCTTCCTACTTATTGATGTGAAGCCTTAAGGTATCCAGCTGTTGCTTTTCAGGAGCAGTGATCATCTCCTCGACTTCAGTTAGCTGCTCGGGCTCGGCCCCGCTGACCTGCAGAGATGCCAAGATGGCTTCGATTCGCTGAGATTTCTCCAGCAAGCGCCTGTAAACCAAAAACCGTCAACCCATTTCTTTGTGGCAACGTGCGTGCCAGACAAAAGATTTTATCTGCCTTGCAGTGAGATGCATCAAAATATATCACTAATGAAAAGACTCACTTGCTCTCTTTGGTCTCAAAGAGGCGTCGCTCTACGAGGTTGGCTACGGTCTGCAGAAGGAAAATATTTAGAGATAATGTTACCGGAGGCAAATACCAGAATGAAAGACAATTAGCTGTCTTCTTCTGTTCAGAACTCTAAAGGCTACATGTAATGAGTTTACTGTTTTACCTTGTAGCAGCTCTGGAGCAGCATTCTTGCAGTCGGGAGTTGATTAACAGTGTAAAGATAGAAGGTGCGAGAGGGAGCGTAGTCAGGAGTCTTTGGGATTTCCTGAAAAACAAGGGGGGGGGGGGGGGGGGGGGGTTTGCATGCCTGTCGCACTTACATGTTTCAGATCATCAAATAATATTAGACAGAGATAAGCTGAGTAAATACAAAATGCAGTTCTAAAGAAGCACCTATATATTACATATCACTTGAACAGAAGCTGTCTCACAAAGTGAAATAGGCTGAAAGTTGTCAAAAAGCAAAGCATCACGATCTAAAGAAACAGCTGAGAAACAAAGTCATTGACTTCAATCATGGAAAAGGTTACAAGACACTTCTAAGGCTTTGGGACTCCAGCGAATCACAGTGAGCGCCATTGAGAGAGATCCAAGAACAAAACACCTGCTGACCAAAAAGAGCACAAACCTTGACTAACATTTGCCAAGAAAACATCTTGATTATCCAAGACTCACTCAGTTTATGCAGTAGCTTGTGCAAAGGTTTAGTCAAAGTCCAGACTTAAATCCAACTGAGATGCTTTTTCATGACCTTAAACTGGCTGTTCGTACTGGAAAAACCTCAAATTTGAATGAATTAAAATATTTCTGTAAAGAACATTGGGCCTCCACAGTGAGGAGGCCCAATGTTGAAAGACTCATTGGCAAATTATTGCAAATGGCTGATTGCAGTTCTTGCTGCCAACAGTGGCACAACCAGTTATGTGGAGTTTGCATGTGTGGGTTCTCTCTGAGTACACCGAAACAACTAACAGTCCATCATCCGCATACCTGTAGCTGGACCAGGTTCTGTGACAGCAGTGTGTACAGCATGTCTTTAGCCTCTTTGGCTGGAATCATAGCAAAGTCCTCCACCTGCTTCTGCTCCAGGTGACGTTTTCTTAGCAACAGACGAAAGATGCGAGCCGACCGGGAGCCAAACCTGATGTCAGATTAAGAGTGACTTCAGTAACACGAAGCTGGTGATAATAGGACACTCACAGCTATATATATTATTTAACATACACACCGGCTTACCTCTCCTGTACTACAGACTCGAGTGTGGCCCGTGCCAGATTGGCCAGTGCTCTGTGCAGATCTGAGAGAGGAGCTTAGAAAAGCAACCGTGATTCCTGAATTAAATCATATCAACCAGTGTGCTGCTTCATAGGAAAATGCTCAGGACCTTTTAAATCTGAAAAAGGATACTGACAACAAACATCCCTCCTCCGCTTTCACCAGCCTTCCCCACAAACTCCATCTTAAAAAAGAGGAGGAAAAGAAGATATAGACATTGTGTTTTTTGTTTATTTAAAAAACAAACAAACAAAAAAGATCAGAAAACATAATATGGTGTTTGCAGATCATACCGGGTCATCCACCAGCAGAGTGAGGTACTGGTCTAAGATGGGTCTGAGGATGTTGTAGCTGGGTGGGAGGGACCTGAAGATCTCATTGGCTGAGAGGGGCTTTGTGCAGGTGGCCATGGGCGAGGTTGTAACCTCACTCATCCTCAGCATGGTCCTCACTATTTCACTGCTAGTCTGCATATTGAGGATTAAGAAGATAATTAGTCATTAAATTCTTAATCAATCACAATAATAAATCATTCTAGTATACGCACATATACTATACTATATATGCATTTATAGTGACTATAACATGCTCTTTCACAATAAGAGCAGGCTCATATCATCGCTACTCATAATGACTTCTTCATTAATTGAATTAATGACATAACAGTGGCATCCATATTTTCTTATGAATGACTAAGCTTCGCACTAAGGACTCTCAGGTCTGGAGCTCCCTGCCTGAACTACTAATGCCTGCATAACCAGCAGCAGCTTTAAATGTATGATCAAAATGTACCTTTTATTAATAAACTATTTCTCTCTACTGTGTTTTTTGTGGACATTTGTTATATTTCTAATGTTGTAGCATATTTTGTTTTTCCTTTGTAAACCACATTTTTAAAAGGTGTTGTGTACATAAATGAACAATAATAATCAACAAAATAATCTTCATAACGCAAGAAAGTAAATGAGTGTCCTTAAATTAAAAATTATAATACTTTTTCCCATCACCTGGTCCAGCTTGTTTGCAACAGCACTGATGATGGTCTGATCTCTAAAGTGGAGATGGAACCGTTCAAAATTCACCTGCCAGTAAATCCCCTCGTCACCATGTGTCTGAGCCGAATGAAGCAGAGCATATGAGAGGCAAACAGAGAAATAAAAGGTCACATGAATGATAAGCGGGAAGGTAGATATAATGGACGGAGGACATTGCAAATTTGTTAAAGTAACCAAAAAGGTTAAAAAAACTAACCTGTGGATCCATTTTGGCCCTTTTTGCGCTTCTTTGCTCCTCTCCATCCTCACTGGCGAGCTGGCGTTTGCCCCGCCCTATGAGTGTCACACTAGGTACCTTATAGCATTCTGGGAAGCTCTCTGGTGTGGGTGGGGCAGTGTTAACGGGAGCAGCCGGAGTACCAGGAGTGGCAGGAGTCTCACTTGGAGCAGAACTGTCTTTATTTCCCACTCTTGGCAATGGAGGGCAGCGCTGAAGAAAATGGGTCTCCACCAGTTTGGAAAAAGTCGAGGACACTTCACTGTAATCCATGGTGAGGCCCTCTGCAGCAACAACAGAGAAAAAGTGGTGTTACCCAAGTCATATTTAATTCCCTTTTCACACAGCTAAATTACAAAGACAGTGCAAGTACTAGAGTCTCTAACAAAAGTCCAACATTGATAAAGTCAAAAGAGATATTAGGACTTCTGGTTCACTCACAGGCCTCCAAGTTTTTTGGGAGATATTCATTTGAAACCTTAATTGCTAATCCTGACATTTTTTTTCCACATAAACATTTAAACACTGGTTGTAGCAAATGGCATGTCCATCTACTAGACCAAAATCCAGCTGTCAAAACATCCACTGATAGAAGTATGTGTTCTTTGCTTGATGCCAACACTGACCTGCCATGTTCTGCGTGAGGCGGTCTGCCACCGTCTTAACGGTGCTGCTCATCGTCATGTGGCCTCTCTGTAGTAACTCCTCTATGATCAGCTCTCCTGTGTCACCATACAGGGTTTTTGCAGTGTAGATGTATCGTGGGTAGCGGAGAATCCTAAGGATTCGGTCACAGCTGGCGTGATACTCTGTGGGGCTCCCGGGTCCTTTGCGGCCTGAACTGAATGTAGAGGCACCGTGTTGCACGAGGACACACAGAGACTTCTTCACCTGGATTTGGAAATAAACAAATGAAAGAAGGGAAAAAGTTTATCGCTTCCTCTGATATTTAATATAACTGACAACGGTCAGGTAAAGACAGAATTCAATGCGATTCAAGTTTCACTAATGCAGAGAACAACAACAAAAAAAGACATTTTCCTTATTTTCATTGTCTGGTTTCCTAGCTTAGATGTTGTTGTTTCTAGATCCACATTTCTTTTGAGAAAGGTAAAATTGACAAAACTTGACTGGAGATTAATAAGAGTGTAAAATATGTGACCAATGGCAGGCTAATACCTATAATCCACATCCAGTGAGTTAGACTATGCACCACAAAGCATGAAGGTCTCTGCAGAAGAACTGCAGCTTAACCATTTTTTTAAAAATCTATTCTAATTAATAAGGTAAAAGTAGGATTTAATGAGGTAACTCCAAATTATGTGCGCTTTTTTGCCTTTTTTCCAGTGTATTATGCTCAGAAAACTACATCTTTGCTTCTGTTCGTTATGCAAAGCTCCATTCAACTTAATTACCATATGCCCTTAAATGCTACTTTGTACTGTTCTACACTTGTTAGACAACTGTGTAACCCCTACACTATGGAGCCATCTATCATATCTAATTAGCTTTTTATAAAATAATAATTCTAACAAATAAAAATGTAAGACGACAGAATTTTCAGATAAATGGCCATAAAGCCATAGCTGTTGGAACACAGTGTTATATAAATAAATACAATAAATATAAACTCAGCAAGCTTAACAAGCCGAGGCAGAGTTGGTGTAGTACTCCTTACCAAGTCCACTGAGAGGCCAGTTTCATGAATGATGGTTCTTAAATTTTGTGCTCCACATTTGAGCAGGTGTGTTCCCACTTTCTCAACCACCTCTCCAAAGTGCTCCCGCAGCAAAAGACCACACAGGCGCACTTCTTGGGCTGTCATCTGCACAAACAAAAGAACAGGAACACACAGGTGATGAAAGGTCTAAAATCTAGTATAGCTGTAAGTAACTACTTATATCAGTACAAAAACAGCATTCCAGTATTCCTCTATATTCCTTTAATATAGTGTCATTTTTCTTAACACCTGGATGTAATAAACCTGAAATTAGAATCATATCAGGATACAAGAGATCTGTAATTTAAGGTTAAATAAGTCGCCCCCTGCAAAAACCAAACTCTTATCTCTGTAAAGACTAACACATTTCTACAGAGAAGTAAATGCTTTTTATGGAGTGTGTGAAATATATTTTTATTATGACGGAGGTGGACTGCTGTTGCTATGTGCAAATCACTGGTTGCTATGTGTTCATATATTAAGATGTACATAAAACCCCATAATAATTTGTGTCCCCTTACTAGAAGGTGCAAACAATATATGGTTTCTATCTACAAGAACACAAAAAAATATAATTCAAAAGGGGAGAATTAAAAAAGGAATGCTAAAATAAGCAATGTAGGATGTGTCTCTAACAGTGGACTTCTCACACGCTTGAATCACATGCATCACTTTTTTTTTTAACTTGTTCTATACCAACTTCAGACTCAGAGACTCTGAAGCACAACAGAAACTGAAAACCCTTTTTTAACAACAAAAACAACAAACAACAACAAAAAATGATTAGGAATCAACAAAGACTTGGATCTATAAGCAAAATCTGTGTCACTGCCATCAGCAAAATCTTATCATACTCATCCCTAGTACAGATCAGTAGGCAAAATCCTGAAGCAGCTAACTTCAAACAAACAATAACATCTTACTCATTAATAATGATAATGTTATTAATAATGGGAACCGTATGACCTAAAAATACTCATGATAAGGCCTGAAGCCCTATCAACAAATTGGTCCATTTCCTGGTAATTGTATGAAATTCATCAGCAGCATTAAGACCAACATGGGCAGCAAGTACAGCATAAAAACTACAACATCTGATTTATAGTTAATAATAAATCATTTTAGGCCAATGTTAGCACCATCACCTCACATCAAGCAGGTCCTGGGATTGAATCTACTAGCCAGCTTGGGATTTGAAACAGCTGGGGACTTGAAACACTGTGGGTTCGCTCTGGGTACTCCAGCTTGCTCTCACAGTCCAAAAATTTTGTTCACATTGTAAAACTGATTTAAAATATATTACCTAAATTAGTTTGCCAACAGCATGAACAGACCAAACAATACTTACAGCACTGGCATGTAATATTGATAATAAAATGCTTGACTTTTTGTACAGTTGTAGCTAAATTAACAATGACAACTCCACAGTTTCTCCCTCCCCTCTGGCTGAAGTCCACATATCTTGCTTGACATGCAATACTTTCTTTCCAAACTCACAGCAGTAATCTCACTCAGTCTTTATAACATTAGTTACCTCTGTATATCTCTCACACTCAATAGTACCACCATCCTGGTTACGTCATCCATCGACATCTTTAACTCCCTTCTCAAGTCCATCCAGAAATTCACTTTCTTACAACATGCCTGTACTTCAGGAGTTTCACTGGCTCACAGTTAAATATCCTATTGATTACAGAACATCACTCTGCAACATCCCTCTGAAATTCTGCACATCAACACACTCATCCACAATCCCAGATTTTCTTCTTCTCTCGATCTCATCGCCCTTTTCCTGTTTGACTACCATGAGGTCTAGAGGCTTCATTTGCTCTGTTCCTCGCCTCTGGACTTGCATCCGACCAGAAATCCACAACACTGACTCTCTTCATTTTTAAATCTCGTCTCAAAACTGGCATATGCACTCTGACTGTCTTCCACCTATCATATTAAACCTCTGCTCTTACTGATTTTATATATTGTTTTATTGACTTGATCGATCTTTTCTTATTTTTATATTGTTTTTCAATTCTTCAGCGTAAAGTAACCTTGGTTGTTTTGAAAGGCGCCTAATATCACGTATTACTGTTATTATTACCGACTGTCTCTCCACACCTCCCTACACTCGTGTTTCCAAGTGTAACTGATTTGTCACAAAAAGAAAATGTGACACAAAATGAACGCAAAAAAATTACTGTTTTATTTTTCAGATTATGTCGATATATTTCGATAGCAACCACATTATTTTTGGTAGTTACAATCTGACAACAGAACTGGTCTTATCTAGGCTAAAAGTTGTACTGCACATTACTGAACAGAAACAACAAGTTTCCACTTAGATTTAAGCGACTGCAGACCTCAGTTATATTTAAACCACTGTTGATGAATTTCTAAGTACATGTGTAAATGACACATTGTGCAGAAGCATCTTTGTCGAGTACAGAAAATAGTTTTGTCTAACCCCAAGTTAACCCTGTGAGCAGTGCATGCTAAGCTAACTGAAAAGCTAACATTTACAGCTGACCATTTCAGCCGTTCTTTAACACTTTAAACAAACCTTTTAAGCTGAGAAGTTTCTGAACATATGCTGCTTTTATTCTCCGTCACCCGCACCGAACACTTCACGTGCGGCTTCTTGACGTCAACACACGAACACTTTTCCTTCCGCTCCTCGGTGAGCTGGGACTCCAGCCAGCGGCGCCGCGGTGCATGCTGGGCTGGAGGTGGACGGCTGCCTTCGGTTTGTGGAGGACCGACGTCAGTGTTTGTGCTGCTCTGGGGAAGATGGCGGAGGCTGCGGCTGTTCCCCCGCATCGGTTTTTCTGTCACTGTTGTAAAGGTGAAGTAAACCCCAAACTACCGGTAAGCAAGAGGCTTTTCTTGTTTATCTGTCAGACTCTTTTAGAATACGTCCGGCTGACAGCTCTGCCTCACCGCTAACGGCCATTTGTTCCGCTTGCTTTCTCGCTACAGCTAAACACCAGCTAGCCTGTTAGCAGTTAGCGACGTCTGCTGTTGTTAACTCACTAAAATAAACTCCAGCTACGAGCTCCGTCAAAGGAAAGGGGTGGGGGAAAAAAACTGACATTAAAAGCAAATATCGACAGGTTTTGTTAGACTTTCCTAGACGTTTCTGTCAAAGCAGTGTACTCGAAGCTCTGCTGTGACAGTTCGGGGGATGTTGTGTTTTTCCTCAAAACAACAAGGACTTGTCGAAAACATTTGCGTTACTGCTGCCTTTGTTTAGTGCTTCACACTTAACTTTAGTTGCCTGACAGCTGGTTAGTTTTTAATTTCCGATAAAAACGCAGTGTTGACAGGACGAGTTGGGGGATTTTTGGAAACATAGTTAAACATGTCGTATTCAGTTTCAGTTTTGAAGTTAAAAGTAGAAGCTAAACTCTGGACTCAATGCTGACCTAAACCGTGACATACTTAGCAACTTTAACGTGTTTGAAACATGTCATCCACGTCTTAAATAGTATGGCGTGTGTTTGTATTCAGTGTGTTACAAGTATATTAAATACAACAACCTAAAATTAACCTACTCCAATACAAGGTTAGGGTCAGCTGTAGCTTTCTCACAGTTCTCAGTGGCACTGTTTACTACTGTGGTGTTTTGTGTTTTGTAGGTGAAATCTCAGATCCCCCCCCCCCCAATAAAAAATAATTAAAAAAAATTGCTGGTTGTCATAGTCCTTTAAGAAAGTATTTTTTGTTTGGACAAAAATAATCTTATACTGTGGACAAACTCTGCCCTGTTTAAATAAAAAAAAAAATTACAATATTCACAATGAACTGTTGACTGGTTTTATATCACCACTAGAGACACATTAATCTTTTATTTTTATGATCCAGCTGAGGGTAATTCCAGTCCTCCTTGTCACTGACTCTAAAGTGTCCCAGGCACAGTCAGTCCTATGGCATGTCTTCACTGAGCTAAGTGACTCCAACACCTAAGATTGTCGACCTGTGCTACTACAGTACAGCCCAGGCACCAGTCCTCAGTCATCTGTCCGTTTTATTCAACAAACTGTATAATCTGTGAGGTTGTCCAATTTGACACTCAACTGATACAAACTGTTTTGCTTACGGCAAAGTTTCTTAACACGTTTTAACCACAAAATTCATTTTAGATCCCCAAATTTCTCTATGCTGTGCGAATATGAGTTTTAAAATTGTCATGTGAACTTAAGCATGGTATAAGCATAATACAAAAGGCTGGTATTTTTGTGACCTACTTTTAATACACATATGCTGTTCAACAAGGGTATCGCTTTAATCTCTCATAACCCTATCTGTATATTAAATGACCCCGCTTCTATCCTGTTTTCATGGTTTATAAGTCTGTGCTTTTAGTGTACAACTGCACCAGCTGCACAAATAAACTGGTAGCAGTGTTTTCCTCATTCTGTTACACAGGTTTTCTATAACGCCTCTCTTTAGGTGTGGTTGGCAGACCAGCTCTACCTACTTGGTTGCATTCACAAAATACAGGCCGTCACACTTCTTACTGATATTATCTGGCTGTACTTCTTTGTGTGCCATATTAGGCCGCAAAATGTCTTTACGTGCTGTAATTATTTTGTGGAATGGATGCTGATTTGACAGTGATGGAATATTACCTTTTGTCACATCTCATTTTCACACATGCAAAGTGGTGTATAGTTAACCAACACAAACAAATACTTTCAGTTGATAGTGTAATTGAATTTTAATGTAAAAAATTCCAGGTATTTATTGATTCCTGATTTTATTTTATTTTTCTGTGAGAATTGATATAATTGAGAATAGAATATTTAAATTACTGGATAGTTTATGTAGTATGAATAGTTTGAATAGTAGGGTCTAGGAAATTAAAAAAATAAATAAATAAATAAAATGAATTTTTCCTCTTCTATTTGACTCTTACATGGCTCAATCTATTTCTAGGAGTACATCTGTCCGAGATGTGACTCGGGTTTCATTGAGGAAGTAACAGAAGACTCCAGGTAAGAGGTTTTTGTATTATCGTCACTATCCATTTCACTTCTCTAGACAGCATATGATGTCTACACACACACAGGCTTTAGCTGGAACAAGAGCATGGACATGTACTGAAGAACGCTGATGTTGCACTGTTGTAACTTGTAGGCTCACTCTGCAGTTTTGTTCCAGGCTTACGCTACAGCTGAACAGTGCATGTTGCTAATAATGAGTCTTTTGTCCCCTTGTGCGCTGTTTCCCTCAGTCTCCTAGAGGTCGGCGCCAATGGGCTAGATGACACAGCCACACAGTTTGCAGAGGTATGACATGATCTGAAAGGTTTGGGGCGTTGAGGAAGGAATACGGGATAAAGAGGTTTAATTAACATGATTGTATGTTTTACTTTACTTAATCTTTTCCTTTTCTTCTGTTACTGTTCTTTTCTTTATTATTATTTCATCAAGCTATGGCACCTCTTGTTAGTCGAGCGGCCATTTACAAGAGACATTGACAGCCCAGACTCAGAACCTAGGCTCCCTGGTGGGCGCCTGGGGAGTTTCGGTGACCTAGGAGGGTTAGGAGGGGGACCAATTGGGGGATCTGTCCCAGCAGGCCTAGGAGGATCTATGGGGGGCCTACTAGGAGCTGGGGAACACTGGGGACCAGGACGCCCCCCTCGTCTGAGCAGCCAGAGGAGATACCGGTCTAGAGGCAGCAGTAGGCCAGACCGCTCGCCTGCTGTGGAAGGGTGAGTAACACACTAGTTCATCATTTTTCCTGGCTCTATTCTCTGCCTTGAATACTCCCACTTATAATGACAGTGCTATTTATGCTTTCCCCCGAACCGATCTTATTTTTGGTAATGACATTAACTGCTGTACATTTTCTGTTTGTCAGGATTGTACAACAATTTCTTGCTGGTCTTTTTGCCAACTCTGGAATCCCTGGCTCCCCTCCCCTGTCATGGTAATATGACATTATAGAGCAACAAGGTGTTACTACAATTTAAAATAACATTATTATTATTAAAAAGGTCTATTTGTGTTTCGTTCAGGACAGGGATGCTGCACTCTAACCCTGGGGATTATGCATGGGGGCAGGGAGGATTAGATGCTGTGATAACACAGGTAAACAAACTATAAAATAGTCTACAAAATTTGTGTTCTTCTCATGTATTTACATATGTGCCCGTGTCTGTGTAGTTACTAGGTCAGCTGGAGAACACAGGACCTCCGCCAGCAGAAAAGGAGAAGATCTCTTCACTCCCAACTGTCAATATTTCTCAGGAACAAGCCGGTCAGTCACCTCTGATTATCTTTTTTCCTTCACTGTCCCCTGATGTTTCTTTATTCTGTCCTTGAAATACAAATTGCAGTTTTGCCATTGCTCGAGTTGTCAGGTCAAACCCCTATTTATTACTACTACAACTAAGTTTGTGTTTTAAATAGTGGTCGCACTATTCATACCTCTTGAAGTCAGTGTGTTGTATGCTGTCCGCTTACAAAATAATCAGTAATGCATTCCAGAAAAATGTTAAACCAAGTATTACTTTGCTTTAGTTGTATATGTGCACTCATTGACATGTTTCCATATAATGTTTTATTTTTACTTGTTTTCAGCTTTGAAAAAAAATAGCTAAGGACAAAGTGTCCATTTTGTTGATACATAGTTGTTTCAAAATCTTCACAGCACTTAAATGTCTTGTATACACTTGCTGCCTGTTAGAAGGAGCTTCTGAAACTGTGCCTGTTAGGGACGAAATGCCCAGTAGCCATGACAATATATATATTTTTGCTTCCTGGTCTTTCACCTCCCCAATTTTCTTTCCTCTTTTGGCTCTGTTCTTCTTGACTTCCTCTTCTTGGTATGCTGTCCTATTTTACCCACTCAGCTGTAACTGTGTGACTAGTTATGCTGTCCAGTTGCTGCAGGACTGTTGATAGCTGACTTTAAGGCATAGATGAATGTCCAGGTGCATTCTCAGGACTTTGTGTTATTCTCTGTTGAGAAGTGTAATGTATATCTCCTCAAGAAACGTAGCTGTACCACTTTGTAAACATGTGTGAAGCTGTCTCAATCAAAAATGACAAGGGTGTTGATGTCAGGAAAAGATTTAAAAACACATATCCTCTTCAATAGATTGCTGTATGGAATGCCCTGTATGCAAAGAGGACTTTAGAGTTGGAGAGCCCGTCAGACAGCTACCCTGTAACCACTTCTTTCACTCAGACTGTATAGTACCGTGGCTGGAAATGGTGAGTCACATCAAAAACGTTGAATTTTTATTAAATATAACCATACCAGAGACCATACATGACATTGAGGATTCTATGTGTTATTTATTCACTTTGCATTTGAGAGCATTCAGATCTACAGGAACCTCAAATATGTGATTTGATTATCTGAGTCATGATGGAAATGCCATGTAGGTGGGACCTGAGTAACACTTAGCTTAAATTGATGATAATGGAGTGGAACTGATGAAGTGTTGTTTTAATGCCACTTCTGTATGCTGAATAATGCTTCCCGATAGTTTATTTATTGCAATGATACAGTCAGTGTTTTTATTATTGCATGGTGCTTTTAGTATGTTATCCTCCTCTGTGAATGTGTTATTTTGAAAATCTACCTGGAATTTGCATGGGACAAAAGGTTAAAAAAAAAATTACAAATCTGAAAATTTGTTTGCATTCATCTTCGAGTTATTTGATATTAGCAGTTGGGAAGCTGTGGATAGCACATAATTGGCTGAGCAGATTGAAACATTTTTAAAAATGAGTCACAATCAAAGACAAAGAGCAGACTGACGTCATTTAAAACAGGCCCGAAATAATGTTCCACTTATTAAAACTCTTCTCAGACACTTGTGAGAAAACTGTGCTTAGCAACTGTTTTCTGCATTTTGTTCTGTGGCCGTGCAGCATGACACATGTCCAGTGTGTAGGAAGAGTTTGAACGGAGAAGACAGCAGCAGCCAGCCCCCATCAGAGTCCCCCTCGCTCTCCACGGACCCTCGCACACAGGAGAGATGGTCCTTCTGAGACACCCACCTGTCGCATCCCTTTAGTTCTCCTCGCCTACATCAAGCAGCCCACTGAGAAGACAAAATGCTTCTCATTTCCCTCTGTTCATCTCCGTTGCAGTCATAATCATCTCTGTCTGAGTTTTTGTATTTTTACTTTTTATTATAATGCCTTTCTCCTCACCTGTGTACCAATGCAGACGTCTTAAGAGTCAGTTAAGTTCTGATTTATCTTTTTTTTTATTGCCTAATAACAAACCAGCCTAGATTGTTTATCAAGCCCATATCCTCTGTACTTTGAACCCCCCAGGAAACTGCTTTCAAATCTTTTCTTTAAATATACTGCTGCAATAGACTATGGTGGAGAAATACCAGACTTCTTCATGCTTTTCCCTCTTTATTCATCTTAAGATTACCTAAATCCTGCAACTGAGCCCTGTAAGCATATGAAAAGACTGTAGGTGATTTTTTTTCACTCTACGCATGCACAGAGGCAACCCATAACAGCATGAACACCTTTATCCCTGAAATAAATGCTGTTTATGAAGGGTCTGTATAATGTTCTTTGTTGAGATTGTGTCAGGAAGATGTCGAGTGACTGTTGATATGTTAGTGTTTAATTGGATTGGACTGTAAAGGTGTTTATGTTTTTGTGTGCACACTCTGCAGTGTTTCAGGAGCACGACAGTCTTGTATAGGAATCATGTGGAGTTGCTGCTGTAAAATGGTCACAAACAGGTCGGACTAACTACAGAGGAAAGTAAGGGATTCAAGACACCTTTCAGAACTCTTCTAAATCAGAAGAAAACAAAACAATTACCCATAGTACCAGCAAGGGAATAAAAATAAATCCTCAGAGCTTGGCCCCATATACAATGCTTCATATTTCAACATGCTCCTCCTGGTGTGTATAGTATAAACAGCTGGCATCCCTCTGTCATTTTATTCCTGTTTACGACTGTCTTTTGTTTCACATTTTATCACTGTTTGATGTAAATAATTTTAGTCCAACAACTTAAAATTTGCAAAGAAATAAACATGAGAATGGAGGCCCAAATGTGAAATACTTGGTAATGAAACTGTATATTATATATATGAAAAAAATGTCTATGATAAACTGTCTATGATGTATTAATAAACTGAAAAAAAAAGTCAGTTTCATTTTCATTGCTCACAATCCATGTAATAGTTGTTCCTCCAAATTTCAAACATTGTTTTATTTAGCAAATATGATTAAATAGCAACAACTTAAATTATTTACAGATTCAGTGCATTACATGATTTGATCAGAGCCATGTCAAGCATGTTATTAAAAGGAAATCAAGGCACCAGTGATTACGTAGCACAGGCTAATGTGTATATTCTTTTCAGGCATCATTTTCCCCCCCCCAAGACATTTGAAAGGGGAAATAATGTGTTGAATGTCTGGTTTCCTGTGGTTATTTTAAATGAATACAGGAATTACTCAAGTTATGTTTAAAAAAAAAAAATCACAGCAAAACAAAATAATATGTCTGTGTGATGAAACTTAAAACATAAAACAGCTTTTGTATTAGGGGTTTTTGGACCAAACAGTTGTGGAGACTCCCAAAGCCACACTGAAATCTTTCTCAAGAACTAGGGGCTTATAAGGGCTTTTTTCCTGTTTGTATTCACACTGCCAAAAGGAATGCTGAAGTGATGCAATCGCCCTACATTTATGTCAGAGGTTCCTCTTGCTTGCTTGGTCCAGAGGTAGGAGCTAAACAAAAATTAAGGCCCTAAAATCAGGAGGTTTTATGATCATCCTGTGTGCAAATTCGCAGAGAAATGCTTTTAATGTGGTTCAGCTGAAACAAATATGCAGTCTGAGAAACTGCTTTAATGATCACTGCCTTTTCCAAGCAAGTGTGAGCAGAGAATGAGCTGGAGCAGTGGAGGGGATGTAACCCACAGGAGGGTCCCAGACTTCAAACAGGATGTCTGATGATGATCTAAAAAAGAAAAACAAAGCATAGAAACAGTTCAGTGTTTACCCATCATGCCACATTTCCTACAACAGATTAAATATGCCTTACCTGTTGAGTATGATGAGCACTAGTGAGCCATCAGGTCGGATGAAGGCAGAAAATTCCAGGTGTGTCTCTCCACTGGCAGACACCCCCACTCTCTGAGACCCCTCCCACAGAAACTTGCTGTGTAGAAAGATCATGTAAGAAGATCTCAGTGAAGTAATGGAACGGGTGAAATGTAGCATTCAGTGTGAGCAGAGATCCTGACTACCTGAAGTGGGCCATGCTGTAGAAAGACGGCTGCTTGTAGAAGACATCACGCGTCGCATCCACTATAACAGGGCTGTCCACTAAGTTTTTAACCCAGTTTGGTCCACCGTTCGGGTCCAGCGCCAGGTTCCAATCAGTCCAGCCGACCACATAATGATTCAAGTCCTGCCGTGGAGAAAAACACCCACAGTTTACTATCTGCTACCTCCTCTGTGTTTTGTAGTAAGATGTGTAATTTAGTCAGCCTGCTGAACTAGCATTTTGTTTAACTATCGCAGGGATTGCACGTCTACATAAACAAATTCCTCTGGACTCTCAGAGCGTCTGCAGCCTGAATTCACCCATGCAAAAGAGAGAGAATGGAAGGAGTCCAATTTCCCTTGAAAGAGAGTGAAGAAAGAAGAAACTAAACACCAGTTCCAGCTTGCTTTGATGGCCTGCAGGCCTGCAGTCTCTCGAGTGTGTGCACAACCTGCACTGCAGCACGAAGGGAGGTGACTCACCTTTCTGGAACAGCTCACAGCTTGTCAAATTCTCTTTTTGCAGTGGATCTGACTGAACAAGCACAAACCTCCACGCATCAGATAATATGATCTTACCTCTATAATGTCATGTGCATACTGTTCAGCTCTGTCCCAGCTTCCCAGCATCACTCCTTTGTTTAGCGGGTTCCAACCAGCGCAGGCCTCTGTGCCAAACAGGTAATACTCCGGGTAGAGGTCATGGGTGGTTCCCAGGCTGATGTCAGGTGGCACAACGCTGTCTAAGTACCAGTGGACTGCCACACCATGGATGTACCTTCCTGCATGAATATCACTTAAGACCTGGAGGGACAAGAGGGAAAAAATAATAACGAAAACAAGAAGCACTCAGAGAGCACAAACCTCTGCTAGGGCAGCTCAGTCGCTGGACAGTATTTACTATTAAGGGGAACCTTTCGCATTTTTACATATTCATTTTGTTTTCTTTGTTATTTTGAAATGTAAGAAGTTTTGTAGTGCAGTTAAAACCAATAGCTAATTTTAATATACTTCACATAATTTTGATTGTTTATTGTTTAGTACATTTGTTTAAATGTACACTAATAAATATCAAGTGAAAAAAGTTTTGCTTTGTTTTTAAAAAAAAAAACACTTATTCATAAAACATTGTAAATGTACTCAAATTGGTATTTATTTAAAAGCTATAAGCTTTTACTGTAAAGTAAATAACAATGTCGTAATATATTAACATATTTAGAATCCCCACATATCCCTATAAGCGTATGTTGTCAGGTCAGAGGTCAAACGTGACGTGACATTTTAAATCCTTATATGGTACTTTCTGTGTGTTGACAATACACCATACTTGTAAGAATCATAGTTTCTAAGCATTAAGACTTTTTGTCGATTTTATCAATAAATCATTCAATTTTATCAGAATTCACTCATAACTTCACAGATAGAAAGATGACACACACGTGCAAACCTCCTTGGCAGAGATAAGGAATAAAACTTTCCACGTGGTTAAAGTAACAGCGCCACAATTTTCCAGATCAGTCCTAGAAAAGTATACACAAAATACTGGATTTATTTCCTCCCAAAAGGTTTCAGTAAAGTCTTTAAATATACGTTTCCTCACAGCCGCTGTAGACACTGAGTAAAGTAAATGTCCTTTTATGTGATTCCAATTCCAGTCACGACTCATTTTACCACTATAAACTCTCCTCTGGACTTTCATCGAGTGACACCAAGTTTTTTTTCTTAAAGTCCTTCCCCTAGCTTCAATAGGCTAACTGGAAGCTAATTATAGCATAATGGGTAAATACTGATTTTAATAAGTTATTTGGTTAAATTAGACTACAGGGCCACAGTTTTGCCTGTTGCTTGCATTTTTCTTTTGCAGATCCAACAACTTCCCTATTTTTTGGTGTAAATCAGTCTTTGGAGTTTGTAAGTGGCTAATTCATCCATATATACTTTAATATCCCTCCACAAGTCATGTTAATGGAAATTATGGTTGAAACAGTGATTAACAAGACCTTGAAAAGGAAAAATAATGCACTTCACTCAACATAATTGTGAAAGATGCCTTACAGTGTTAGTGGTTTTGACTTTATTTGTTGAACCACTGCAGAACATTTGCATTAATCTGCTTTTAGCCTGGTTTCATCTGATTCTTAACTGTCGTGAAATAGCAAGACAAGCGTCGTTCTTTGGGTTGATTTCTATCAACAGCTTATCAGATTGACATTTTTTCCTTTGCTGAACAGTTTGGACACCAAGTTTGTGAGACTTGAAGTCAAAAAAAGTTCTTTATTCCCTCTTCCCCTTCTTGTATTTCACTACATTAGGCTTTCAAGTTATCTTGTTAAGATGTTTTGGATTCATTTATTCTCCTAAAACTGATTCATTTTTAATTTCTTATTTGCCTCAGGTAAAATAAAGTTTGCCATGACCTTTCCTGCTACCCTTCTGTTTACTGACTCACCACTTTGGCCCAGTGGGGCAGCAGAATGCGGCTGTCATCCAGTATGAGGATGTGTGTGTGTGGGTATGACGAAGCGTGCAGGGCAGGGCCCAGGTCCAGAGACACCCAGTCCCTCTGCTCCTCAGGAGTGAAGCCCAGGGCTTGAAAACTGCAGTGAGACAAATATGCTTGTCAGTCTGCTGCAAAATTTAGAATCCACAGCTCAATGCTTAACATTTTTTATATGAAAAAAACTTTTAATGCATCTGAGTAGACCTGTAGTTTGTCATCATTCCTGCAGAGGGCTCGTTTCCTGTCGTCAGTGCCCAGAAGGTCAAGTTATATTTAGCATATTCCTCCAGGAACCTGACAGGAAATGATTAAAGCACCAAACAGAATACATTTCTCTTGAATCATGCTCCTCCAATATCTGATATCAATCTGATTTTAAGCCACAGAAGTCACCTGACATAGTACTGAGCCCAGGTTTTATGCTCCTTGCCCCCTGGCTGGCCCTTCAGGGAGCCCTTTCCTGTGAGTGCACCGTTCGTTTTCATCCAGGCGGGGGCACTCCAGGCACTGGCCAGCAGAGACAGAGGACGAGGAGACAAGGCCTGCGCACGCTGCAAGAGAGGGATCTGGAACACAAAGGAGGTAAGATGAGACATGGGCGACAACGGCCGTGTCAGCGTGCGAGACAAAAGACAGACACCTTCATGTTGATGTCTTCTGGGGCCAGAGTGAAATTGTGCAGATCATAGTCTCCAGGTGTGTCAGCATAGGTGTACAGACGTGTGGAGAAGTCACAGCTGGCCATGGGGACACGCACTACACTGTAGCCGATACCTGCCACAAAACACATCAACACAACCAAAGCTGGGGGATAAATCAGTATTATTACTCAACAATTATAGCATTTTATTCCACGGTGTAAAAACTCTTTAAAGAATATGTTTTAGAAGACTGGTGAACAAGCCATGCAATAGATTTCCAGAAATCTGAGGCATCAATAACAACGTCCAAGGAAGCTGTTCTGGCAGGATGCCCTTCATAGTAGCTGAGTCATGGCTGTAGTTGTAGTTTTTGGGCAAGAAAAGAACTCTGCAGGTGTGCTCAACTTTCACAGTCTTTCAACCTCCTCACCAGGAGAAGGCTCTTTCAGCGTTTTCTGCCGACCTACGCCATTGTACTCTCGTCCTAGTGAGCAGCCTCCACACAGAGAGGGGAATCCCAGACAGCCCACTTCCAATGGAGAAGAAAAGAAAACAAAAAACCCACGTACCACCCTTTTTGTCCGTACATTTGCCAGGCAGCTGTTGGTGTTTACTGGTCGACCGCTTTCCCACAGTGCAGTCAGCTTCACTAAAATGATTTCCTCCTTTCAGTTAACCAGATAAACACATCTGGCCTCAGCTTAGGAGGGAAGCAGGACATCTGGGAAGTGGAAAATAATTGAACTAAGGCCATTTTTGGTTAAAATCGTTTTTTCCTTCCTGAATGAAGGTAATTGTGTTGAATGACTGTTGGTTTTGATCTGCTTTTTTTCTTCCTTTTTGGCTGCTCTAAGACATCTACAAGTGTCAATAATCCTGTAATCATGGCACCATCTATTACTTGCCTCAGGCCAGTGATGTCAATGATCAGGGCTTGGCAGGATGTGCACCGTTTTTTGTTCTTCATGTCCTCAGGTTTTATATTTCTAACCAAACTGTAACTGAATTAGATGAGACTCTACTTTATAGAGGGCCCTAATACTAATTTCCAGCTCTATAGCTTTAAACTTTGACTCTACTAGAACAGCTTTGCGTTACAGTTCACCACACTTGCATTTTACTGGGCCTGGGTGCAGTTTCATCCACTGTGAAACAAGCTTTTTTTTTTAGCTCCCTTGCCCCATTCTTTAATGACACTTTCTTCTGATTGGCTGCCCTTCATACACACCAGGTCTAAACAGCAGGTGAGTGGGTTTGCTGTGCTAAGTACCCTTCAGATCACTGGGGACATGCTGTCTCACTGATGTCGTACTACCATTGTAACAGTGTAACAGTAAATGTATAGAGAAAATAAAAAAGGAGACACAATTAGACACAAAACCCTTTTCTAGTTATTCTGCATATATTTGTTACATCTGTGTATATCATTGGGGAATAATTTTATTTTTTAATCACTCAGTCAATTATAACTGGTGCTGATACTGGGCTATGACATGTTTTGATGATCATCATGCTGCTGATGCAAGTTAAAAAAAAGTGCCTTTTAATACCCCAAACTGTCTAACATCTCCTCGTTTCTGTTACCCTTCTTATACCTATTAGTATTATTTTACTGCCTGACTTTGTATCGCCCTTTCGTAGGCTGTAAGGCTATGTCTCCCCGGTACAGTGGCAGTGTACCTTCACTGGAGAAGTACTGCCTCAGCAGCTGTTCCTGTGCACCAGCAGAAAGAGAGAGTATATTGATGGCTGCTGCATCTGTCATCGCCCCTCCAAATCCCCTGGTCTTCTGGTACTTCTGATAGGGAACGATAGTCAACCTGAGCCCTGAAAGAAACACAAAAGCAGACAGAAATGCTCTGCACCTGCTCCAGCATCACTGATGGTATCTTAAAATGCCACTCCTCTACCCACTTTCTCCAGTGCTGTTAGCCCGAACTTCACCCTGACTGGCCTCCAGTCTGCTGCCCGCAATGTTGCTCAGGTAGGACGAGAACTGGCCCAGTGGAGGTAGGCTGACAGATCCAATGCTGTCACAATATGTCGAATTACATTCACACACCACAGAGTCATAGCCAAAGTTTCTGGCAACACATTTATTGTAACCTGGGAGAAGAATAAATCTAGTTAACAATTATTCTTCTGCAGTAATAAAAGACACACAAGCTGTGTGTGTGTGTGTGTGTGTGTGTGTGTGTGTGTGTGTGTGTGTGTGTGTGTGTGTGTGTGTGTGTGTGTGTGTGTGTGTTTTCCTGGTTACCTGCAGAGAGGATCACTTGTGCTGCCACGAAAAGGAGCGCCCACAGGACAGATGACAGAGATGAAAGGGCCATTTTATCTACAAACAGAGTAGTTTTAAACATAGAAGTGCGAGTTTTTATTTAGAAAAACACACGTATCAGACAGAGGTGCGTGCTTTTACTAATATCCTTGTCATACGGCGCACTTTGTAAACGTAGAAGAAGATGTGCTCACCTTAGACGCTCCTGCAGTTTACCTCATGTCCTACAGAGTTACTAGAAAGGTCAGTCCTCCTCACGTTTCTCCAATTTGATCAAATGTCATCCCAAACAACTTTCCCCACTTCCTCCCTATTAGCCAGTCATGTGACGTTACATATGATCACGTGAACAACTATGCAATATTCCGCATCGGCAGCCAGGTGGTGCTATACCTTCATTTTTTCCCCACTTTTTTTTTAGATCAACTTTATTGCAACATAGAGAGCAAGAAGTGCAAAGGAAGAAAATACTAAGCCAATTACGTAACTGCACGATTGGGCAATAGAACAATATACGGAAAATTACAAAAATAAATATTTTTAAATATTTTGTAAATATATTAATAACCTCAGAAAGGTTTTCAGTTCAGCTGATTTTAATTTATATAGCCCCAATTCACAGCAAGCTACCTCAATGCGCTATATTTGAGAAATTATGAACCTGAAAGCTTTGAAAAAAACAATTTAAAATAAATAAATAAATAAATAACAACAGATTACTGCTGTTACTAACATCTTGTAAGGAATAAAAGCTATTTTATTTGAACGACTTTTTCCGATTTCTTCACTGATCAAATAGGCTTTACGCATAAATGTCAAGTTCTTCCTCCATTTCTGTATTGTAATGTCTTTTTCTGTTACGCTAGCTTTTCAGCGGCTTTTCCATTTGGTTATCATATCTGGGTTTCGGGGAGGATGCATCTCTAGGTCTGCGTGATTCTTTTTGTGTCACACGTGTGTTGTGAGACATGACTTCACGTTTGGAAACCTGAGCCAATTAAAATGTGGGACATTGTCGTAATATGTGGGACAAGGGCACGAGGGATAAAAATGCAGTGCAGGCCAACAGGAAATGGGACACGTGGTCTCCAAGCTGGTGAATGTATGAAACTAGACTAGTAGTAAATTTACTAGTACTGCATTTTGAACCAGCTTGCTTTTATTCACCGACATTCGTAGTAGATCATAATAAATCAACAAACAACTTTGGACCATAAAAGTAAGCCAGTGATGTTTGGTTACAGTTTTTAAAATTATTAATTAAAATTTGTAAAATTCAACCCCAGTGAATTATTTATCAACTAGTCATAAAGTCCTGATGACTGCCATTTATCAAATGTTCAGAGAGGCTGCTATATTCTCTTGTAGAATTTACCTCATTAAGTAAATCCCAGAGATATATAGGTGTAGACACTTAATGACTGAAATTACAATTTTCTATTTGCTAGCTGGTTGGTATTGGGGAATACACACTTTTTCCCAGCATATGGTGATCAGCAACCCTTTCCTATGCCTGTGTGAATCCAGTAATCCTGCTCGGTATAGCAGATCCACCTGGACTTTGGTCCTGGTTTTTGAAAAGTGTGTTTCTGACTGTACCTGAAACCCAAACTCCGGGGTGTGAAACAAAAGTCCTGGGGGCCAGAATCACCCTGAGAAAGACTGGACTTTTAACTGCATCCAATTTTAAAGCTTTTCCTAACACCTTCCCCATGGCCACTCACAATATACCAAAGTAATTAAACTTAGATTTCTGTAATTTTACACATTACAGTATCCTATATTAAGATATCTAATTGATTAAATGTGTAGTTAAACTATTTACACTGACAGAAATTGAGGATTTCGGACCACATAAGATCAAAGTGCTGACAAAACCAAAAGCACTATTTTCTTTATTTTAACATTTTATTATCAAAGTAGCACGCATGCATCATAGTTTACAACAGTATACATATTACAGACATGGACACATGTATGTTCTTGTATTTCTAGTAGACCGATACTGTGTGTGTGTGTGTGTGTGTGTGTGTGTGTGTGTGTGTGTGTGTGTGTGTGTGTGTGTGAGAGAGAGATTTTAATCTGTTTGCATCCTCATAAGAAGCCACAAATTCTGTCCAACATTGATGGATTCTTGTTGCTCAAGAAGACGAGTTCTTTTTTCCCTTCCTCAGTTCGACCTGATTAGAGGAAAAAAATTAAAATATTAGAAACACAGCCTAAATTACGTGTTATTAGTGTCACCATCACCATCCTCGCTCACTCTGTGGGTGCTGCAGCCAGTGGCGGTCCATATAGTAGAGGCAACAGCTCTCAAACTCCTTCTCGCTGTAGTTGGGCACAGAAACTGGAATGAATGGATCCATGCTGTCAAACCCCCTCTGATGATGAAAACACAAACAGAACACAAAACATCAAATCTCACTTTCAACCATGTTTAAAGCCTTTCAATACAGCTGATGATCACTTACATACTGACAATAACTTACAATATAAAAATAGAGAACGTATGAATCATCATAAAAATGCAAAACATGCACTGCAGGCTCTAACAAATATCAGTCTTTACATAAGATAGATGCACTAAAGGGGAAAAAAATCAATAATGCACATTTCTAAATATGAATTAATGCATTTAAAAGAAAAGAAAAAGTTCAGGTCAAGCCCACACAGTGTGAACTTACATCACCAACACTTTTTAATGGGGGGGGGGATCAGAATGTTTTACGAGCCTGCTTTGAGTTTTATTGTTTAATCGTTATCCAAAGTAAGAAGTGGGCGACAGAGATGGATTTATCGGTCCATCTGCAAATGAATCTTGTGACACGCATACCTCAGACAAATATGGCTGTGATGAACAGAACGGACTGCATTGGCACAGTCACGCTGTATAACTGCAAAACTGAACCCAGCGAGCAGAATGGGAACAGTAACAGAAGCATTCACATTCATGCTGCTGCATAGAAGAGCCAGCTTACTAAAGAAAGAGGGCGTGTATGCACTAAACAAAGAATAAGATTCATCCTTTGTTGACAAATGTCACAAGAAATCTGTTTTCTGACAATATTGCTGGTTATGCAGCAGGATTTGATGCTCACAGACAACAAAATGTTGCTCAGTCTGCAATTTCCTGACTAATAGCCGAAACTGAAAATGACAAGCAAAGACTAATCTGCCGTCACTGCTTGAGGGCGAGTGCTACAGATAATAAAGCACAATCAAATGACCTCTAACCTCTCCGAGCAGCTCTTGAGGCAAGTAGGCAGATTTGGGGGTGTAGAGCGATCCCGTCTGGGACAGAGTGGCGATAATGGCGCCTCCAGTCTAAAACGAGAGAGAGAGAGCGTTAATGGAAAATCTCTTCAACGTAATATTCTCGTAAACACCTTGTGCTCTTCTCACCCAGTCGTTCCTCATGAGCTTCCTCAGGTTATAAATCAAAGTGAGCTCCTCTGGATCGACCTGATAACAGTGAGAAAGTGAGACGCATGAGATTTTCCATCTGTGGCAAACGTAGAAGAAGCCTGAAAACATCTTTGAGGAATAACAGGACTCTATATGTGTCTTCTCACAGCACTCTTATCCTCCTTCTTGATGGTGGATCTTCCCCACAGGCCATTGACACCATCCACTGCCACGGCCAAGTGGAAGTCTGAACCCGGTTGCCCGCTTTGCAGCCTCAGCTCCTTCATCACCGCCCCCACAACATCACTGCTGCTCTTCACACGAGATATACCCTAGAGTGATGCAATACCATTTGTTATGGAAGCAAAATCAAGAATATAAATAACAGTAACTCTGCAGCAGAAGAAAATCTGAGTTATTGTAGCGTGTGGGTGGGACGGGGAAGCCTGTAAACATCCAGCTGTTTGATACAGAAGCCAAAAGAAGAAAGGAAAAAAAACCTGGCTACCCGTCTGTCTACTCGCTGTTGTAGGATAATTGCTTAATATAAGCTTTATCCATATATATGACAAGCTTACCCCTACATTTAAAGAAAAAAAGAAAAAAAAAAAAAAAAAAAAAAGAAGAAAAAAATATTTATTTATATATATATATATATATATATATATATATATATATATATATAAATAAATAAATATATGCACCATCTTTTAAAGAAATGGGAATAATGAGACAACTGATACAAGTGGGAAATTGACAAGCTGCATATAAATTCCTGCAGCATTTGTCAGCATGCATGGTGCAAAAGTATTGTTCTGATCCATCAGTGCTCAGTTCATTCGCTATTGATCTCCAGCAAGCACAGGCAAGGTGAAAGATGAAACTTTAATGACCTGTGTGTTGGGAATCAGTCAGGCAGGACAAAAGAATCAGTAACAGGATGATGAAAATGTTTTGGAGGGTAAACACAAATCCTCTAAGCAACAGAACTCCCACTTATTTGTACAGAGGGAGGACTCACCTGATCCACCAGCTCTCCTAGCAGACTTCCCTCCTCGGTGAACTCTCTCTTTGTCCACATGTAGCGATGCTTTGTCTTTATCTGGCAAAGAAACAGAAACATTAAACTCTCATCATTTCTATTTGAATTCCTCACCAGACTTTTACCCAACCCTTTCAATGTTTCTCATAGTTTTAGATTTGCTACCTTGAACTACTTTTATGCCCACTTGCATATGTGCACCTGCAATATATACTGAATCTCCTCCAGTGTGTTCAAATGGCAACCTTAGGGTTTTATTTTGAGAAAGAAGTGAAAGTCAGAGGAGAACAGATCTGGTGTGTAGGGTAGATGAGGAGCCAAGATTGTGTTAGTGTAGACAGAAACTTCCTGCCATGGTGAAATCACAGATTCATAAGTACAAGTAGTCAGAACAGAACATCGTAAAAATGGAAGTGGTCTGGACGTGCATAAGGAGAAGACTTGAAGACGGAATCTAACGAAGGAAAATTTAAGCCAGTTATAGTAATTTTCAAGTTTGGTGGTTACATATGGGTACATATATTTACTATTTATAGACATTTTTTTTCTAGGGGGGTGCATTTAGTAGAAAGGACAGTATAGATTAGCCATTAAAGTAGGGACAGAAAGAGGGCGAGTGGCTGGAAGTGAATGAAGTGGACTGGGATCCAAACTACTGGATCAATAATGATCACAGTTTATGGCACACGGGTCGTCTGCTCAACCAGGTGTGCTATTGGTGGAACATTTTTTCTTTAAAATGTTACACAAGTTTGGATGAAGACCATCGCTGAAATTTACATGCTACAGGAACCTGTGTCTCCATGTCAAACATACCATTTTCCGGGGTAAAGACGGGTAGATTTAAATGGTGTCATTTAATAACTTAAGTTAGTCCTAAACTACATCAAAGCCAGTACTTGTCCAGCTTATTGATAAGCCTTTATCTCACTTTGAATACTCAAAGTACTCTAAATACTGCGTATTACTGTGTCCATATTGTTACCTTTGAAAGGAAGCGTTCGTTGGTGAGCCTGAAGTTGCGTAACCATGTCGTGGCTTGTAATGGCTGATCAAAGCGAGACGCGTTATAGGATGAAGGCAGCAGCTCCTTACAGTTCTTCACCCATTGATGAGCTGCGCGAGCAAAGAAGATACTGATCGTTAACTTCTCACGAAGGAGATGCAGCGATTGTGAAATAATATATTCATCATTAAAAATAAATAAATAGGTTTAAAGACCTTTAAACCGACACCACACTCTTTCTGAACGACTAATACATTTATCATTGGATTTGCAAGCAGGGTGGTTGAAAGTTGATCGCATACAACAGAAAAACATCACTAAAGGTCATTTTATTTGCTGACAGGTTGATGCCAGTCAACGAGCCACATAACAGGCCATTGAATCAGCGCATCCCAAACACTTTCTTACTGTTTACTAATCAGACATTTAGCCGGTGTGTCTGTCTCACCATCAGGAATATGAAGCACCAGCCATCCCTGTGTGTAGCAGAAGTGGACAGCGTGACAGAGAGAAATCGTCTTCCCAGTACCCTTCTGCCCATCTGAACACCTTGATAAGGACAACGACTGCTTTAATCAGGATCAAGAGCTAGAGTGCGTTCACTTTTCTGTAAGCGGCAGCGCAGGTGTGTTTCTGAAGGATACAAAATAAATATCGCAGAGCAGGTTTGCTGTAGTCTGTTTTTTTCAGGTAAGAGATGACCTCAAGGCTTGGCTGCCTCACCATGATGCAAGCTTCGTTAAATGTCTTCACCTAAAACCATGGAGAAGAATTTATCAGTGCTGCTTAAATCATTTAAGAAAAACTACACTGTAATCTACAAACAAGGTCACATTTGTAACTTTTCTATGCAGATCTCACATCCAAGGATGAACTTACCTGTTGCTGATAGCGCCAAGGGAGGCCTGAAGGGAACAGCGTGCGGATATGTGCAGAGGGCAGAGTGTAGTACTGTCCGATGTGCGTCTCTGAATGACATGCCTGGAAGGAAACGCAGGTCAAACTCATAAGCTTTTTTCAGTCATTTCAATTAAAGGGACAACAAATTCCAAATATCTGATTTAAGAATAAGCAATGCAGTCGCATTTCTATAAAAGCTGCAACAAAATGTTTTTAAATTGGATCTTTGTCAGTTGCTCAGCAACCCTCAGATTGCCCTAAACAGAAATATATACTCGTCCTCTATATAACAACATTTTATCCACCATCCTGTAACCATTTTCACCGTATAAATCTCAATCTGGCTGTAATGGTCACGAACGAGTTCTCATGCAGTTCATGCAGCACAAACAAAAATCTTCAGGACAGCAGAAGAAAGAATGAAACACCGTAAAATGAAGACTGACAATGCTCACTGACAAATCTTTTGAACAGACACCAAATTCTGTGAGTGCGTCGCTTTTCAAGGCAACACATTTATGCAACATAACCTGAACGTAAAAAAAATTCAGCTAGATCAAACACAATTTCCTCTATTCAGAAAAATAACAACTTATAGTAAAAAAAAAAGGAAAAAAAGGAACAAACACTAATAAATGTAAAGTCTAACATGTGGCTTTTGACCTGAAATAGAAGATAATGCGTTTTCTTTTTGTTTGTTTTTTCATTTTGGTAAGTTTGGACCTTTTGTTTGCTATAGCTGATTTTTAGTCTTAAAAATTTTTTAAAATAAAGATTTGTGTTTAAATAATTTTCCCTTCAGTGTGTTGAACGGCAGTGGTGGTTTGTTCATCTGTTTTGCTTTTCTTTGTTAAGTTAATGTTGGGCAGGTACATGTTTAATAGACTAATGATTCAACACTTATCCCAACAACACGAGTATGAATCCAGCTTTGCCTCATGTCTTGCTTACCGGGTCGCTCTCCGGTGTCCTGAAGACTGAGAAAGGTTCCGGTTCCGAGTCTACAGCCACAGCCTCCTGCTGCTGCCTGCGTCCACCGCTGTGAAGGGACCTTACGTGGGTTACCTGCAACATTTTGCCACAACAGCTGTTAGTAAAAACATTTTTGACCTGACAGTTTTGACAATAAAGTGAAATATTTAAGTACTGTCCAGGTTACGAAGAAGCAGCTTCTAAAGCCTATCCTCACCGTTGGCCGTAGCCTTGAGGACAATCTGTGAAGAGCCATGACCTGAAACAGGGTGGACAGAGAGAAACAATTCAAAACGCCAGGATATATAAACACACACCAGTGTCCTGTAACCTTGCATAAACAGTTAGCTAACAGCTAGCTGTGTCGTCCTGCAGACACGTATGTAATAAGTAACGGGAACGAACCCAGAGCCGCGCGGACGCTGAAAGCTGCTCACCTGCGACTCACTTCATTAAATGTTCAGTGAGGAAGATTTCGACAAACGTCATCTGCTGAAAAGGCTCTCCAGACTCCGGTCACGGAAAGTAAATACTGCACAAACCGAGCCGATATCAATGTGCCAGACCTGTCATGGACACCGCCATCATGCTGCACACAAAGGAAGTGACGTGACGCGGTGGTTTAGCCAATCAGACCGCACGAGGCGAGGCGACAACAAATGAGGAAAATGGAGTTTATCAGACTTTGGCGTTTGGCCTCTGATAATTACGGTACAGTTATTATGACTGTTTAATACATTATAAAGGGTAAAGACAGTGATCTTTAAAGCATTAGATATATCCCTGTTCTCCGGATTTAGGTAAGATTAACAGCAACGGTACAGTAATCTCAGTTAACCATCAGATTAGTTGCCTGGAGATTAAACAAAAAAAGTTACAAGGCTCGTGATGAATATTCATGATGAGAAATTAATCAGCTAAATGTCTTTGCTCATGCAATATACTTCGTGTTCTTCTTTAGGGATCACCTCTGCAGATCATCTGTCTCCATCTCAACCTATCCTTAGCATCCTCCTCTGTCACATCAACCCTCTGCGTGTACTCCTTCACTACATCCACCAATCTTGAGGTCTTCCTCTTTTCCTCCTGCCTGGCAGCTTCATACTCTGCATCCTTTGTCCAGTATATCCCTCCTCTGCACATGTTCGAACCATCTCAGCCTTGTCTCTCTAACGTTGTCTCCACCTGCTCAACCTGAGCTTTCCTGTTTATATACTCATTTCTGATCTTTTTCATTCTTCAGTGAAAATCTGAGCATCTGCAACTCTCCCACCTCCAGCTGTCTTTTTGTCACTGCTACCATACATCATAAGAGATAAAGATAAAAATGTGTATTTGCAATTTGGAGACATACACTAAGGTCTAGGTAACTCTTAGAGATTAGAGTCAAAGTCAAATAAATACTCTATAAATATATATCTCTTTATGGTGTATAAAACAGTGCACACTAAGGTTTTTGTTTGTTGTTGTTGTGTTTGTTTAAAAAATATATATATAGAAAAGAAGTAACATGTAAATTAGTTTCAGCTATGAGACGGTAGTTCCCAAATTCCAGTGTAGTATGAGAAAAATATTGCACAGTCATTTAGATATTTACTCCACATTGAAATGTGTATTGCATAGGAATATATATTGCACTAAGTAAATGAGATTTTGTATGTTTTAGTTTGTCTCTATGTTTGCTTTGCCATCAGTCTCATTACTATCTTCTAAACCTTCCCTTTCACTCTTGCTGCTGTCCTTCTGTCACAAATCACCCCAGAGACTCATCTCCCCTCACTCCATCCTCTCTGCATGCTATTCTTCACCTCTCTTGTGCACTGTCTGTGGCTTTGAATCATTGATCCCATGTATTTCAATTCACCAAGTCACCACCTTGACTACCTCTGCTCCTTGCAGCATCATCTTTCCTTCTATTGCCCTCTCATCCACACACATCTATTTTGTCTTGTTTCTACTGGCTTTCATTCCTCTTTTCTCCAGAGCACACTTGCACCACTCTAGACTCTCTTTCCCCTGCTCCATGCTCTATAAACCACAGTGTTGCCTGCAAACATCAGTCCACAGAGACTTCTGTCTTACCTTATTTTTCAGCCTGTCCATCCAAACTACAAACAAAAAAGGGCCTCAGAGATGATTTCCGATGTTATTCCTCCGACACCCCGAACCCATTTGTCACCTACTCCACACCTCATCATTGTCTTGCTGTCCTCGTGCTTGTCCTGCGTGAGGATATGCCTCCTTCTCCTCTCTTGACAACCTATCGTATACTTTCTCTAGATCTACAAAGATACAGTAAAACTCCTTCTGACCTTCTCTATACTTCTTCATCAACACCCTCAAAGCAAACATCATGTCCCCACCTCTCCTCTTAACCTAGCTTCAGCAACTCTTTCCCGTAACTTTATGGTGCATTTCATCAGCTTTAACCCTCTGTGGTTACTACAGTTCTGCACTTCACCTTTGTTCTTGAAAATCAGTACCAATGCACTTCTCTGTTTCTCAGTCATCCTCTCACTCTCCAAGATTGCGTTAAAGAATCTGGTAAAAAAAAAAAAAAAAGAAAGAAAAAAGTCCACTCTCATCTTTCCTAGACATCCCATACTTTTACAGGCTTGTCATCTGGACCAACCACCTTTCTACTCTTCATCCTCTTTATAGCAGCTCTTCTGAAATCTAATCTTCTGAAATTCCTGATCCACTAACTTTCCTCCATCTGTCCTCCTCTCTCTCTCATTTCCGTTATTCACAAGCTTCTCAAAGTACTTCTTCCATCATCTCAACACTCTGTCTTCACTCTTAAATAAATTTTTATCTCTGACTTTATTTCTTCTGTATGTTTTATCCTTTAGGTCAGAGTATCAGAGTCCTCCCCTGGACACAGTTTCACTAATTTGCCCTTGTATTTTGTGTCTGTTTGTATAACATAAAAAAAAATATTATTTTCTTAGTTTTATTAATTGGACTTGCAATTAGTATGCTGATTTTTTTTTGTTTTGCTCTATGGTCTACTGTGTGCAGATTTGCGTCTACCCACAATCACAGGAAAATTGCTCCCATGAAAGACCAAATTTTCTGTACGGCAATGCTCATTTCTTTAGTAATTAACTAAGAATGCCCTGCATTATCACCTATTTTATAATGTGTTTGACAATGAAAGGTTCTGAACATTTAGAACTTATGCAGGTGTTTGAAACGGATCAAGTATTCACTTTTTATCGCAACGACAGCAACAAAACCTTATTGCTGATTAAATTAAGTGTGCAAAGCATATCTCTCTTATCTTTAGTGCTCGTTGTGAATAATCTTGAAAGCTTACGCTCTCATTATGCATACATGCTATAGGCATCTTATAGACATGGATGTTTGTGTCTCTAAGCATCTCTAGGACTCTGATATTTGTCTATCTCAATGTGATCAAAGTTTTTATGCGACTTTTTGAGCATAAATTCAGTTCCGCATTGATTTTCTTTTGCTCTCGTTTTTTTCTAGTCATTCGCACCAATGCAGGTATTTAATGAGCATTTCAATTGTTAAACTTTAATCACTTTGATCGACTTTAGTTCGACTTTATTTTCCCAGTTGTTCACGTTATAACGAGTACACTGATCCTAAAATAGACGAGCGCTGTCGTTAACATTTAAAATAAGGTTGCGTTGAAACTGACTGACATACAGAGATCCTGGCTTCAGTATCAGTCGAATAAATCTGGACCCTTTTTATTCGAAATAATGTTTGACAGAGAATTTAAAAAAAACAAAGCAAACAACAAGCAAAACTCGGTTGTGTCACAAGGGTTAGACAACAACTTTTTCCCAGGAGGCCCAGAGAGCCTGAAGGACTTTTTGGTTTGTAAAAATTTGCGTGCTTGTTAATTGGACTTAAAACTTACGGGGGCAAACATCTATCTGCTTTTTGTCACATATTCCTTACATGGTGCGTGTTTTCAGGACTTTTAGTGCTACTAACAAATTCAGGATCATACAGACGTGCGCGGTCAGGTGCAGTCTGCAGTGTGTTTAATGGTTATTTAGAGGTCACGGTGTAAACAGTGTGTAGCGAATAGGAGGCACGGGGGCTCCCCAAATCTTATATGCGTATCAGGACCTAACAGTGGACTAAACTCTTTGGAGAATATACCGCTTCTACTGCCAAATAAATCATTACTATACTGTAATTATATATCTGTGACTGTTGTTTTTAGCACTACTAATTATGACTGTGTTCTCATATTAACACACTTCTGCAAATGTTTCATGTTCAAATTGTGTGCTTTTTATTATTTGGGGGAAATGTTACCAAACGCGCGGTAAACAGCTCTCACGTATCAACTTTTACCATCCCCGCGTGCCTCTCCCACTCGCGTAAAGCCGAATCTTGTATTGCATGACGCGACGCAACTTTTCGGCTGCTCCCCAAAATCCTACCAGCAGCCTACTTTCGCCAAGTCGTCGCCATTTTATTAAGCGCCTAAATAGCCCTCCCCGATCGCCTGTTATGAACCGCAATGAGATCCTGTGCTGTATCCACCGTTTTATCTCCTCCTCTGGCCACATGAAAATGGCCACGCAGTTGCATTCCCGCACATTCAACAACCCCTCTGCGCTGCCAGCCCTGTACCCCGAGCACACACACACACACACACACACACACACACACACACACACACACACACACACACACACACACACACACACGCAGCTGCAGCCTTCAGCCCGTCGCCACGACACGTTAGCAGGCTGTGCGCATACGAGAGCACAATCTGAGCCATTATAACTGGCGGGAGCGGTGTAACTCCCCCCCCCCCCCCTCCCCCCGAGAGAGAGAGAGCGAGAAAGAGAGAGGGGGGTAGAGAGAGAAGTAGGCAAAAAAATAAAAAAAAATAAGATCCAGCGTAACCAGTCCGCCACCTAGCTGCGGAGACGCGCCGACGGAGATCCGTCGACTGTATGATTATGAAAACACCCGCGCCAATGTTGTTGCACAGTAGGCTCTGCGCTCTGATGGGACTGAAACTCGGTTTTAGGGGGTGTTTTAACCTCCGCTGGCCTTAGTTATGCAATCAAAGCAACATCTAATGCACCAAAAAGCCGTGGATCGCCGCTGGTGCGAAAGGGGAGAGCAGGACAGCAACACCTTAACCTCCTGCCTAAACGCAGTTGGCTCTGGGACGCGCTCTCGGGGTAAGTAGCCTACGTAGCCTTATTACTGCTTGTCATGGCAGTCCGTATTAATGCGTGCAGGCCTGTCATCATCAGCGGGCTCAAAGCGCAGCAGGTTAAGAATTTTGTGCATCCGCTTTGCGCTAATTTTATCCCTTGTTGCCGAGTGTGTTTCCCTCCCCTCTGTTCTCCCCGCACGGTGATATTTCTTATTTCAATGTTGCTGACACCAGCAGAAGGACTGGCAGAGGACAGATAGAAGAGAGAGAGAGCGAGAGAGAGGAGAGGCGGGGAGGGGGGGCTGAGGAAAAAGGTGGCTCGGTACTAATCCGCACCAGCACAAACACTACCAGCAAGCACATTTTTTCGTGCTACGTAGCCTCCCACTTCCATGTTGAGTTTGAAACGTGCAGCTGGGTCATGTTTTAGGGCGCGTAGATGTGCGATATGTCTCAAAATAGGAGACAGGAGTGACGACAACAACAACACGTGCATGTGTGTATCATTTGTAAGTGCGACAGCATCAGGCGGGTAGTGATTTTCCGAGGTGCGCAAAGTCATTATGGAGAAGGAAGCTCCTGTTGACGTCCTCGGTAAACCAGTGATAGGTTGCTCCAGTGCGGTAACACCCCCACTGCCCATACTGTATCTACAGTAGCAACATCAGTGAGCCTACGCAGCTGCGACCCGGGTACACAATGTACGGCCAACGCACTAACTAGAGGGAAAGTGTGTGTGCGTGTGCGCGTCTGAGGAGGGGGACTCACGTGAGAAACTTCCCCGTACGCTTACCGCGAGGCTTCGTGGTTCAGTGATTTCAGATGCCATCACAGGGGCCCAATTTCCAGCTGGGCTCATGCTGTTGTCAGGCAGATGATAATAGTGTTGTAGTTATCGATGATAACGCTGTCATGGGATGGTGATGATGGCTGGAAATATGGTGGGCCATTATCATGATTTAATCGTTGCTTCGGCGCTCCCGAGCCACCGCACTGACTACAGTGTCAAGTCAACCCATCATCCTGTCACTGGAAATAGCTTCTGGTCTAATGTTAGAATAATTTTGAGTTATGTGTGAGAGGTATAGTTCTGGAGACTATAAAAAGCCATTAGTATGCACTCTGACTGATGCTGAATGGGCTTGCCCTTTTAAGTCTGAAAACCTGCCACTCTGGCTCTCCTCTTATGGCGAGTTTTCACAAACAGGTTTGTAACTCATACTGCTTGTGCTCACGGCCCCTCCGCACAGGCTTCTGGAGTGGACTTGATAATAAAAGTTGCCGCAGTTAAGTTCAAGAGGACCACTGTCCACCTCTACGCTCATTTTCTTTCATTGTAAGGAGGACTGGTCTTGGAAATGCTTTCCAAAACTGTTACATAACAGCGGTTACTGAAACAGATGTTGATTTGAGCTTCTATGATTTGGGTGTGGAGGGAGGGACCAAGAGGCACGAGAGATAGCCCACTGAGCTCTTAAATGAAAACATTATCTGAGATGCTCTCGTAAGTCTAAGGGGGCAGTTCAGAGCGCTGAGAGACAGATGAGCTATTTCATAAGAGGCGCTCAGGAGAGAGCTGCAAGAATGCTTGCCCGGGTGTGTTTTATTAGAAAATGGATGAGTGTCTCCCTTAATGAGGGAGAGCGAATAATGAAGGAAGCATGACAGAAAGATGCTGCTTCCCTTCGACACGTTGAAAAGCGGTCTGGAAACACCACGAATGAGAGTGAAAGTTTTTTCCTGGTGAGGAGAATGTTATTTTAGGGTGTGTTACTTCACTATAATGTCACATTAAAAGGCCATTTACAATGGGGGTCAATGAAAAGCTTACTTGACTTAGAGGAAGCAATGGGAGGAGGAGGAATTTGCGCTCCTTTCCAAAAATAAGTTTTACCCTTTCCTACGGATTTGTGTTACCACTACTGAAAGGGGAGGAGGGGAACAGTCGGACTGTGAATGGAGAGATTTAAGTTGGAGAGAAGGAAAAGAACGACAAGGAAGAGGAAATATGGTTCTGATTAACATGGATACAGTGTATGAGTTGACCATTTTACTGTGTGGTCTACACACACACACACACACACACAGAGTGAGAGAGAGAGAGAGTGGAGGGACTAACAGAGAATGCATGCAAAAGCTTACTGCCAAACATGAAAAGGGGAGTTTCGGAGAGAAAAGAAAGTACAGCAGCGGGAAGGGTGGGAGGAGGAGTGCTTGTGGGAGTAGCTGAGAACAGAAGGCGCAAAGACAGTGGAGGGAGCAGGGGAGGAGACTGGATCAAGTGTTTGAATTAGCCAGAAGCTGATTGATTGATAGATTGATTTGCGGAGAGACACGGGAAGGATTACGACATAAGTGAAAAGTGTAGAGGTTTGGGGTGTGTTCGCTGTCTTTTAGCTCCATCGATATTTGCGGATTGTCGGAGCGAACTAGCCCAGGCTGTTTTTTTGGGGGGAATGTAAGTCAGTCTTCCAGCTAATGCCGACATTCTGGGAATCAGCAACGTTGATTGGCCTCCTGGGTTTTCTGGATGATGAGATCATCTCTGTGGACACAGACTTTAGCACCTCGCTACAGCTGCCTGAAGGAAGGGGACTTTCCCCTCAATTCCTGTACTGCTGCTGTTCAACATCTTAGCTCACTGAAATGACTAATCACTGGCCTCTCTATCTTTCTGTCTTTTCTTCCACTTTCCTTCTGCCTTTTACTCTGTCTCAGTGTAACTGTAAAGGACATCAGAGAGACCTTCCCTTGCCGGATGAAGGTACAGAGCTGCACTTGGACTCTTACTGGATCTTTTTTTTTTGTGACCCTTGTGATCGACACCTGCATTCTGCTCTTCACCCTTGACCCCACCAACCCCACTGGAGTCGTTTTAAAGTGTTGTACTGGTAACCTCACAGCATCCTACTTCTCCCCCCGACTTCTCTGATGGACCAGAGAGTGAAGGGGGGAACCCCTCCGACCACAGCCTCCACTCTGGACCCCGCCTCTGCACCTGAAGACTCTGAGCAGGACCAAGTGGCAGAGAAAAAGAGGAGAGGGGAAGTAGAGAATGGCGAGGCAGTGGGAAAAAAGGAGGAGGACAAAAAGGGAGGAGGAAGAAAGAGAGAAGGAGACAAGGGGGCAGTGCTGGAGCTGCTCATCGAGGGGCGCTGTGGCAGCGTGGGGCAGCAACAGCTTCAGCTCTCTGGCAGAGAGGCCAGCTGCCCCGAGGGGAATGTAAGAGTCCGAATTGGTCTCCAAACCAAGCGCACCAAGAAACCGCCCAAGATCTTGGAGAGCTACGTCTGCAAGCCCACCATCAGGACCTATCAGAGACAAGGCAGGGGGGGTTTGCTAAAGGGCGATGGAGAAGGAGGGGGAGCAGGCCAGCAGAGTAAAACCAGCTCTGCCCCAGACGAAGCAAACAGAGAGCAACACTCAGGCTTGGATGCTGTCCAGACCACATCCAAACAAACTGCATCTGCTGCTTCACCACCAGTTACATCATCAATACCGTTGTTGTCTTCGTCATCACAGTCACTGTCGCTGTCACCGACATTTTCTACAGCTTCCAGCCCGGCCTCTGTCCCTGTCGTAACCAGCCAAGGGACGAAGTCTGCCAAACAGGTAAGTTAAGGACAAGGCCTCACATATGTACAGCGTTCCTCATGTCAGTTGCCAACAGATTGCCCTTTTTTAAGGGGATTAATAAAGTTGATCTGAATCTGAATAAATCTGCAATTAGCTGAAGTTAGCTTGAGAAATGGCACCTTTGTGCTTTGTTTAGGCTTTTTACAGCTAACCACCATTCTCATAGAGTCTTTGATGTGGTGCAAAATCACCCAGCATTGAGCTCACTTGTAATATCTATCTAACAGCCATTGTCTCAATCCTGAAACTCAAGCAGTGCATTTTAAAAACAGACCTATAAATAGGACAACAGCACGGCAACCGCTTGGAGTTATTACAGACACTGGCCCATCAGTCCTTATGACAATCACCCAAGGGAAAGCTTATAGCTTTAGCTGCACAAACGCCACTCAAGCTACAGCATACCAAAATTACAGAACAAGTATGAAATGTCAAGCCTTCTCATCTGTATTAGTGGCAATTTATAGCCACCAATAGCAAGGCTTTCTCTCCCTCTCTTTCTGTCTCTGCTTGGCTCTCTATATCTGTCCCTCTCTTCTATTTTTACATCCCCTCTTTTCTCTACCTGCTCTCATTTATCTTTCACTCCCCCTCGGTCCCTGTCCCACTCCCTTCCTCTCCGTTTCTCTGCCTTTGTATTTCTCCTCTCTTTGTCAACCCCATTCCTGTTTCCACTCTCTCCTCCTCAGTGTGCCCTCGTTTCTCTGCTTGATTGAGTCGTTTTTATCTTCACTGTCCTTTTTAATGGGGAACAATAACAAAAGAATTTCAGTTACTGTCTCTTTTTCATTGTCCGTCACTGTTGTTGACAGCAAACTAAAAGATGCCTATGACAGAGATTTGCTTTTTTCTTTCTTTCTTTTTTCTCTGTTTTTCATCTCTCAGGTTCCTATCAAGCTGGCCGATAAGACAGAGGGGAATTCATCTGAGAGAGTGAAGAAAGACAAATCTCAGAGCGTCAATGGCCAGCCCGTCCTTGCAGGACCCAAACCCTGCTCACCCACAACAGACCAGGCAGCTTCAACTACTCCTTCCAGCCCATGCATCCAGACGCAGTCTCCACTGGAAACCAGGAATGATGAAAACACCTCCAAGAAGCATAATGGTTTGGTACAGACAACCAAACAGAAGGGCCTGTCCAATGGGAAAGGCTCCTCTAACATTCTTGGCACTCCTACTTCATCCAAAGTCAAAGTTGGAAAACACAGCACTTCCACCTCTACTTCTTCCATGGACTCTTCAACAAGACCGCTAGTCTCCACTGGTTCCCATAAAGAACTTAGCCTTTCCAATAAGAGCAGGCCAGAATCTCCCTCCTATCCCTCAATTACCCCAAAACCGCAGTCATCCCCCGCTGTGGAACTCTCTGTCCAATCCCAAGGTCACGATCCCTCTGTAGAGCACCCGCTGGAGAAAAAGAGAGAGAAAGAGAGAAAAGCAAAAAAAGAGAAACGCAAAGACAAGAAGTCGAAGCGAGATAGGCTGGAGGCTGATAAAGCAAAAAACGAGGGCAGAAAGGAGGAGGGTAAGAAGAAGAAAAAGGAAAAAGGGAAGGATGGGAAATCGAGACATGGAAAAGAAAAGGATGAACGACATAGAAGTGATGATATACGGAAGGATGATCTAAAGAGTGACAGAGGAAAGGTTGAGAAAAAGAGGGATAAGCTCAGCCCAGACAGACAAAGAATAGAGGATAACAGTGCAAAATGTGGGGAAACTGCTGACAACGGCAAGCTAGATAAAACCTGCAAATTAGTGAATACAGGCAGACCAGATGAGAAGGAGAAGACAGATGACAGTTGCAAGTCAGTTACACAAGCTGAGGCAGCAACAACAACAGGTGACACGAGTAAATCAAAAGAACAGGACGTCTCGAGACATTCAACAGTGCCTCCAAGCCACCCCTCCTCTTCTGCTCCTCCCCCTGTGCCCACGCCTTCTGCCCATTCTCCCATTTCTCCCCCTTCTTCCCCACAAGAGCAGGATAGCCGACCGCTCAAAAAACGTAAAGCCAGAAGGCCCAGCTGGACCAAGCTGGTGCACCGGGCTCAGAGAGTGGAAAATCAGGAAGCTCCTTCTGATTCACTACAAAATCCTTTACTGAGTTTCACCCAGAACACCAAGACGCCCCTTCCTGCCAAAGCCACTATTCAGCAGAGTGATGAGTCACACCCAGCAACCTCTGGCTCCCTAACCAGCAGCTCCTCCCCAGTGTCTTCTGCAACCAAACCTCCAACCCCAAAGCAGAATCACCCCACATCAGAATCCAGCCCCCCTTCTTCCAGAAACCCCATAAACACGGCCCGAAAAAGGGGTCGTCCTAAATCCTACAGCTCTAGTTTAGACGAACCTCCCCCTCAGCTTACACCAAACGATATCGCAACTGAGGTGCCTCTCCGGGGCTGTGACGGAGTTCCGAAAGCCCCTGTGCTGGAGCCAAGTGCAATACTACAGTGTGTGGCTCAGTCTAAATCCAGCCCCAAGAAGCGTGGCCGGCCTCCCAAACGACCTTTCCCCGAGGAGGCGAGTGGAGATGCACTAAATCACGCTGATCATACAGTGAGTGGTAAAGATTTTCACCCCCCTGAAAAGGGAAACAGGCAGCTAAAGCTCAGGAGGCTGATTAATGAGATGAAGAAAAGAAAGAAGAGGAGATTTCACAAAGTAATGCTGTCTGGGTATTTAGGAAAGGAAGGAAGGGCAGGAGAGGCAGCAGATGGTGAGACTTCTCAGAGAATGTGTAAATCGATAGAGGCTACAACAGTACACACACTCTCAGCCCTGTCCTCCTCCTTTGGAAGTAAGCTAGGCCCTCAGATCAATGTGAGCAAGAGGGGGACCATCTACATGGGCAAGAGGCGAGGACGCAAGCCTAAATCCCAAACCGCCAACCTAAATTCAAACTCCCAGAACTCCACTCACTCCTCTCTGTTTACCAGTCCCTCAGAAACTTCTCTCTTCTCGACTAACCAACCCCAGCCTCCTCCGTCTCACCCGTTTCCCTCCCCATCTCTTACTCACTCCAGTGGGGCCCAGAGTCCTTACAGTGAGGGCAGCCTCGCAGAACCAACATCCTCCCTACTTTTTCCTCACCCCTTCTACCTCCCCTCCCCATCCTCCTCCTGTACCTCCCCCCGTCCTCCCTCCTCCTCATCGCTCTCTCCCTTTGTGAAGAAGAGCTGTCCATGTCAGGGAAGGCATCACTTCCCCTTTCACCAGTCTTCATGTAAGCTCTCTTGCCCCACCCCTCCACTGCATCACACACCTGGCTCTCCTGGCCACCTGAAAGAGGCCACCCCGTCCCCGAGGAGTGAATCACACAGCGAAGAGACCCTGCCCAGCGACAGCGGGATCGGAACAGACAACAACAGCGTCTCTGAGCGAGGGGAGATGAGGGGACCTCGGGGCGTGTTGAGGATGGGTCAGGGGTCAGGAGCGATTCTAGGTGGTCAAAGGCACCTTTCTTCCATCATGGACTGTCCCTCTCCAGTCTCTTTGCCTCTGTCTCACATCCCCAGACACACCAACCCCATGGCCAACTCAAATACCATGGAGCGGCACAGAGACCGACATCGACACAGGCGCAGGGATTACGATTGTTCTCCTTCCTGTACCTGCTTGTGTCCCTGCCCCTGTCCAGGACACAACAAGTGCACTCATTCGGACTATTATTCCTGTGTTGGGCACAATGCACTGAAGAGACAGAAAAATAAACACAAGAAGAAGCACCAGCAGCTGCACATGCAGGACCCAGAGTTTCTGGCCGAACTCGAAGACTTAATCAGTCAGTTCAGCGAGGTACATATCGGACGGCGTAGCTGGGCGAGGACAGGACTGGGACAAGGCTTTGATGGGAGTGCGAATGCTGCCGGAGGAAGGCGACATCATTCCTCCTCTTCCCACCGCTCCAACATTTTCAGGATCAATCTAAATGGCTTCTACTCTCCTCACCCGTCATCTTTCTCTGCTAATCCCACGTTCTCCCCGCAGCCTTTCTACCCTTGCCACTGCAACAGAAAGCCAGACCGCAGGCAATGCGGCTGCCCTTCAAAGTTTCAGGAGACCATTGAGAATATGGGCTTCTACAACAGCTATCCCACAACCACAACACTTTACCACCACCTCCCCTCCTACACGCTTCCATCTCCCCACCAGTATGCCCCTCATCAGCCCCACCACGCCCACTTTCTCCTTAATCCACCTAGGTTTCACAGGCGGAGGAGTAGGCTGCTGAGGGAGGGAGCTTTAGGAGGGGAAATCGAAGGGGATATCGGGGTAGGCAGTGGAGGACGGCCACACCTCGGCTCAGGGTTCGCATCCGGCTTCTCTTACGGCTGCGGGAGGAGTGAACACAAACACAAACATAAACATCGTCACAGGCACTGCGAACGAGACGTGGACGAGGAGGAGGAGATACACGAGGACGAGGAGGAAGATGGAGTGGAACGAGAGGGGCTGGCCTGCTCAAAGTCAAGGTTGGGGTTCGTTTTGGGGCAAGGAGAAGGAGGAAGGAAAGTGGCAAGGGGAACAGGGAGCATGCTGGGTAAAGAATCAACTTGGCTGCGTGAGAATGGAAATGATTCCTTTTCCGCTGTCGCTGCTGCCGCTGCCTCATCGTCATCGTCCGCAGACAGGTACAAACACACTTCGCTCACGTCACTGGGGCTGGGATCCTCTCACCTGTCTTCATTCGGAGGAGGATGGGGCGGCCTGGGTCAGAGCTGGGCGAAATTTGGGAGTCTGGGAGCTACAGCGTTCGGAAACTCAAACCCCAGCTGGAGAGGCTTCACCGGAGACCAGCATGCAGGAAGACTGATCGCGTCGGACGGCGAGGACGAAGATGGGGACGAGGATGTTCAAGAGTCGCATCTGTACACGACGTCCCCATCGCCGACACACACCAACCTGTTCACGTCTGCTGCCATAGCAACAGGAGGGAGGGGTCTGAGCAGTGGATTGGCCATTAGGAATCAAGGAAATGTAGAGAGGTCGTGGAGGAGACACGAACCGGCGTGGACAGAGAGGAGAGACGCAGGTGAGGGTGCATGAATGATTTGATCTCTGACAAGTCTTTGCTTTCACCCGATCGATCAGTGCGAGGCTGCGATCGCATGACAGCGTGACTGTGCTGATGAATGCTACAGAAATCTCCACTGAGAGCATTTTGAGTTTTGCGAATAGGCTGTTGTGTTCTGCTACTGTGTCAACGGCGGAGAATATGAATATATAGGATACTGACAGTAATCTAGATAAAGCAGGGAATCTATCATCAAATGTACCTACCACTGAAATATGACAGCAGCGAGCAAATCATGACAGCTAGCTGAGTGAATAAGATTTATGCCAAGAGCTTCTTTCCACTTGCACGGTATGACAGATTTTTATATTTGTGCAATGTGGAGATGAAACTGTGCTACCAGTAGTGTCCCCAGTATAGGGACAGCGCTGCTTTTTCTCAGGTGTTGTTAAGCCATGCATCAAAAGCCTGGAGGGTGTTTGAGAGGAAATCAGACTCCATTCTTTTTATAGCTAATTTCAGACTCTCTCTGCTGTGCGAGAGACGATGCCTGACACAAACACACAGCCTCTCAGCAACCACTATCTGCTGGAATTTTTATAAAGTGTTATAGCAGGAGAGCAGCGTCTTGATGGGAATCTGCCAGAAAATCTTTGAAATCTTCCTGGTCGGCAGTGAACCACACGCTGTTGCAGCCTAGGGCTACCCAGTGAGAACAGTCATTAGTTAACCACCAGATTGGCTATTTAAAGATTGGCCTATCCCTCACTGCTGCCCAACAAGGCCTATTTGACTTGGAAAAATCCAATAAGGAAAGAGTGGTCAGTCTTGTCACTGGCAGTGGAAAATGGAACAAAAAGACGAATGACCTCAGAGAGATGGATAAAGGAGTAGCACAGAGGTCAGACGGGGGGCAAAGGAAAAATGTTTTTGCAAGCGGAGGAATACATTTGACATCCGTTCGCCGTCTGTAGCTGCTGAGCTTTCTGGGGTTGTATTTCACAGTAACCGAATTTGTAAAAAATAAATAGTGTGCTTAGTGCATATTTGTGCATGCTCACTGAAAAAGTATGCATGATGCACCGTGTTTATGTCTGTTTTTCTTTTCCTTGTTTTTTGTGGCGTGCATAAATCACTTTTTAATGTGTTTCCCAGAAGTGAAATGGTCAGAGGAAATGTTGTGACTCACCTAATGTGCGGCCTATGTGCATGACTCAGCCTAGACTGGCCTCACCTCACACCTCCTGCCGGCTCAATCACAGATCCACATCTGTCTCATTTCCTCTCCACCACTTACACCCCACCCTCCCCTCATGCCTCCGACTGCCCCCCCCCCCCCCCCTTGTTATTTCGATGACTTCAGGTTTACAAGGTGACTCGAGAAGCCGAGGGAAGCAGAAAAGTGTGCCAACGTCAGACAGCGCGGCGCTGAAGAACAAAAGAAGGCCAGGACGGCCCAGGAAGCACCCGCTGCCCTCCTCTGTGTCCTCCCTCCCGCACTTATCTGCAACGCCGTCCATGTCCTCACCTGAAATCTTGCCAGGACACAGCCACGTCAGAGATGAGAGAGAAGTGGGAGGGAGAACAGAAGAAAGACTGCCAGAGAGAGACAGGGGAGGAGGCGACACGGCGCAGCAGGTGACGGAGTCGGAGCTGCAGGCCAAGAGGAAGAGAGGACGGAAGAGAAAACACAGTGACTCGCCCTGTCATCAGAGGTAAACACCTGAGCTGGTTGACTTGAAAATTCAATACAACCACTCACTACTGTCCTATTAACCCATCGTTTTCAGCACTGTGTGCTAAACCAGTGCCTTTCTCTCTTTCTTTTCCCTCTCTATCATTCTATCTCTCTCTTTGTGCTTTCCTTTTTAGTGTCGCTGAGGATAAATCCGAGTGCGACGCCCTCCCTGAATGTTTTAGCCAGTCAGACGTCGACCAGGCTCCGCCCCAACCCGTAACCATCCAAAGAGAGGAAAAGGCCGATGGTCCTCCCAGGAAGAAATTCCTGAGGGCAGGTCTTTACTCTGATGATTACAAAACTACAGAGTGAGTTGACTGAATCCATAAACAAACTATTATAATGGGTTTTTTTTCCCGTTATCTGTTTTTTATTTTTTGTTTGTTTGTTTAAATATTTATTATGCATCTTTCCTAGCCCCCCCTCCCAAACCCAGAAGAACTGCAAAGAGAACATGGAGTACACGCCAGGGGAGAACGAGTACAGCCTTTTACCTGCTCCCATCCATGTCGGTGAGTATATAAGAAAATGTAAACACTGCTAGTGTGTACTATGTTCTTGTAGTAATGCAGCTAAGCTCACTTTATCTTCTTCAGGGAAGTACCTGAGGCTAAAAAGAATTAATTTCCAGCTGCCCTATGATGTGATGTGGCTCTGGCAGCACAACCAGGTACAGTCACACCAGATCAGACTTTGCAGGGCACAAGCTTTTAAAAAAATGTCCTTGGATCTAACTTTCATGTTGTTTGGTTACAGCTTCACCGACAGCCTGCTGTCCCCCTGAAGAGGAAGCGGCGTTACTGTGAGTCACCGCTATTACAGTGTTACAGCAGTTGTTAGATGTCGTCAGGTTTAGCTGACTTGCCGGATAATTTCTTTCTTACCGTGTTTCTTTCTCTCTGATTCACTCAGGCCGGCTGAAAGAGAGGACTGCATCATATCAGCAGACAGCGGTGAGTTTTTTGTGGCTCGTGGTTATTTGATTCCAGTGATGAATGTTTTTGCAATAATCTGTCCCGAAGCTTACGCGCGTCTCTGCATTTATTGTAAAGGAGGAGAGCTCCAGTGACATTACCAGCTTGTTCCCGCACCTCGACATGGAGCCTTTGACCAGCAGCGAGAGGTACGGAAAGTACACGACGATTCGCGTTTCACATTAAACTATTTGTTGCGATATTATTGAACTAATGTCAGCAGTTCATGTTTCTCCATTTGTGCCGGGCCAGGAGCTTTGTGGTGAAGCACCATGTGTTCCTTGTGAGGAACTGGGAGCTGGTGAGAGACAGACAAATCCGGATGAGAATAGAGAGGGAGAGAGAACGAGACGCAGAGGGGGAGGGAGAGGAGGGCGACTCACGACATCTGTCCTGTGAAGGAGCCAATGGGGACGACAGCCACATCAAGTCAGGTCCATGAAGCAAGTGTGTGTGTTAGTTTTTGTTTCTGTAGGTGTTCGTGTATGCCCCCGTGTATGTGGTTTAAACTCTATACATTTTCATTTCTACCGACTTCTTTCGGCGTCTTGTGTTGTGTCTTTTCCTCCACGTGTGCATGTATGTGTACGTGTGTGCCGTACAGACCACCGTCCTCACAACTGGCTTGTCTCTGCATATCATACTCAGCAACAAAAACTAAGTGGTTTTCCAACCACAGAATTCAGCCTGCAGAAATGTTTCCCCATTTCTGTCATCCACCGCTGGTGTCCAAGAACCCAGCAGGCATCAACTTTCCCCATTAACAGTGAAACCACACACAGTTTCCATCAAAGACTCCATGACTGATTGCAGATAGAAATCAAGGGGAAATAAGGACACTTGCATAATTACAGACATTTCTGTAAAAGAAACGAGCGCAGTTTTCATTTCCTCCTACGTCGCCTTCACTAACATACAGAAAACTCTTTGGCCTTTGACCCTCAGATCATCCAGTGGGGGTGGAAGTGACGGTTATCAGCAGTGACCCCCCCCACCAAAGTCAGGACACCTCCAGCTCGTTCACTGCCAGCCCCTGTGTGAGTCAACAAATCTACAAACATTAAAATATATATATATATATTAACAATGCAAAAATTCCACAAGGATAAAAAAATCTGCTTTTGAAATTAACTGTGCATACTTGTTCACTCCAGCCCACCAAAACCCACAGCAGACATGAGGAGGAGGGAGAGGAAGAAAAACAAGGGGAAGGAGAAGTTTGCAGCAGAGAACAGAGGAGGAAACGGCTGAATGATTTACTTTTGAACCTGCAGCATTCATAAGCTAAAAAGAGGGGGTAAGTGAAACGTCTGCCGCTGAAGCAGAAGCCAGAAGTATGTGTACTATTTAGCTGACAGTATCTTTTCTTTTGTGTAGGTGGGACCACTCTGAGAAAGGGACCAGGACCCACCACTGGACAGATGAACTGATGTCACAACGCTGCTGTTAACAATGGCAGTCCCGCAGAGAAGAAGCGAGAAAAAGGAGACGAGATCTGGCGAATTATACCAGCTGAAAATGCAAAAGAAAGACATCTCAAACGCTGACAGATGAGTGTGTTGATCCTAGCTTTCTGAAGGGCATCCACATCAAGGATGAAACCATGGCAACACATCTTTTGTCCGAGCGGTGAGGGATGAGAGAAACAGAGATAGACTGTCCCGTATGAAAGAAAGAAAGAAAAAGAAAGAAAGAAACAGACCAGCTGAAATGAATTTGCACTAGTGCTGATTGAACAAGCACACTAAAGACTGTATGTATGCTGAGTGGACACACTATAAACACACACATACTGTACACTTTGATTGCTCTTACTTCAGCACCTTAAGCAAATTTGGGAAAGACGGACATTGCAGGGGAGTTTGGATATGGACTTATATGGTACTCAGCATTTCAGCTCCGACGTTTCCAAGAGACGAGGAGCTCGCAGGCTGCCCAGAGCAATACAAAATGTAGCCTGGGCCCTAAGTAGGTCAAAATTGAACGCTCATTTAGTTGGTAAGCTTTCAAAGTCACATTGCACCTTTGGGAAAATGACACGAGAGGAGACGTGAGCCAGTTAAAAGCTGTTGAGACAGTGTTAGGGGGTTTTCTTCACTTTATCAAGACAGTGTCTGCTATGTACCAGTGAATAGGCAGGGGAGGGGGTGGGCTTAGTGATAGGAATTTTGGCATCGCTGCAAGAGAATTTCTAATGAGGTTTTAAGAAAGAAGTTATTTTTTGGAGAAAAAACAAAGACAGCTCGAGTCGTGTCCGCTAAAAGAAATGGACGAAATATATTCACGATAGGAATGTTTATTGTTAACTATTTTCAGTATTGCTTCTGAGGGAGGAGAGGTGGACGTGTAAAAAGTGTTTTTGTTTACTTCAGACTGCCTTTGAGAATGTTTCACTCTTTGCTTCAGAGCATTGACAATCAGAATGTCCTCGGCAGGAGGGAGGAAGGAGAGCGGAAAGGGAATGAGAATCGATTTGCCCCAAATGCTCTGTAGAAGTGCCATGTTGTCTTGTGTACGTACCTAAGCGAACTCATGCAGTCTTTAAAAGCAATATCTCCTCTGATAAGGACTATATAAGAACTTCCTTTTTAAGATAAACTAAGAAAAAGAAAAAAAAAAGTTGTGAATATTTGAAGATTGGAGGTCATTTTTCTGTACAGATGCAAAGTAGTTTGTTCTCATCTTAGGAACATCGGGCTAATCCACTTATTGGAAGTAACATAAGCGTTTAGTTACGTGTGAATGTACAGTACATCGAGAGACCTGTTTTCTTTCTGTCAGCAGTAGCGTGTAAAATTAGTATTATACACAATACAGTCTGGATTATACATGAAAGTTAATAAACCTTTCATTTTACTAAGATGTTTTTAAGAAACTATACAGCTGACCAATATATCAGACATTTTCCCTTAAAGTTGACTATGATTGTATATGATTTATTTTGTTTTTTGTAGGACATAACTTGTCTGTTTGGTTTGTTTGGGTTTTCTTTTATTGGTTGTTTTTATTTGATTTTCTTTAGCCGAGCGTTACTTTTGTTTTTGGTCAGACAATCAGTGACAGTGACTTAGTTTTTCCAGTGTTACATTTCTGCTCTCTTTCAGTAGTGTGGCTTCTAATAACAAGCCAAGAAAGTGCAATTTCTTTGACTGTTTACATACTGTATGTATATTTTTCCCTCTTTCCTTTTTTAAACTAAGAGCACTACATTATTGCCAGTGGATGATTAACTTTATAGCAAAGGTACACGTAAAGAGTTATTTATCTAGTTTGCATGACATGTAACCTTTGCCTGTTGCCTCTGATAATGTGCTTAAAAAAACAAACAAAAAAAACAGTGATAACTCAACGCCATAGAATGTCAGCTCAAACTTTTTGCCTCTGTATCCATAATAATAAAAGCATTTTATGTCTACTAGTACTAAACCCTGAATGCTCGTGGTGTCTCAGCTTAAAGACCTCCTTCTTGCTTTGTTTACTATAAGGGGACGGGGGTTAGCTCAAGCTGATTAACATCAGCTTGAGCTAACAGTGCTATCTAGTGGCGTTAGATTGTATATCTCACAATGTGTTGTCCTCCATAATGACCCACAAAGGAGGACGCTACCACAGAAACGGTTACAAGATGGGGGAGGGCTGCAGCTCGCCCTGGAGACGTTTTCTCCTCTTTCTGCCCTTCAGAACGTCCAAAAGACACCCAGAGATCTTGATCTGAGTAAATAAAGTGGGAAGATTATGATTTCTCAGGAGCTTAAAAAAGTTTTTGTGTTTTTTTTATTATTGTTGTTGTTTTTACAGGATACTACATTATGAGCTTTCCTCATTTCCTCTGTAATCTTGCACATTTCAGACATCAACAAATAAATGAAATGCAATCGATATTAAGAAACATGCAAAGTCCATGGCTCAGAGTTCAAAATAATCCTTATTTATCTTACACTGGACCTTGTTTAGATGGACTGCTGTCCTCACAGTCAGAGCTGTGTCCCTGAGATGTCTTAATTAAGGGCATCCCCTCTCCATGACAACATGAAGATCCAAGAAAGATCCAGAAAAACCTGACTGAACTGAGATTATGGCTCATTCACTACCTCCACATAAAATAATCTCATTATTTTAAACTTTAGCATGCTTACTTTGAGCATCCACCATTGTAACACATAAACAGGTTCTCTTCAGTATAGAGCTGAGGTTCTGGCTTAATAGGGGATTTTACATGAACTATAGTGCAAAAAAAAATGACTCCAACAGGTGATCATGTTTGGTTTATACATATTTTATTTGGTGTATTTACAAACAAGCACATGCAGGAGCTGAACAGTGACTGACACTAGAGGGGCACTCTATACGCAACAGTAGGACAACGGGATGTCTACGGGCTACATGACACCAGAGAGGAGAGGGAGGAACAGAACTAACTGTCACTCACACACACAAGTGAAAGTGCAGGATGCGCTGACAGAGAAGTGCTCGAACTCATCTCTGCTTTCACTTCACATACACGCACATACACACGGCCATGCGTGCATTTTCGCACACGAAAAACCCGGATAATTAGCGAGCTATTCCTTTCAGAAACCTCAAGATCAATAAATAATACATCCCATAAATAAATAGCTTTTAAACAAATGCATTTGTAATCTCACATCGGAAAGAAACAAACTAAATGTGTCTACTGATATTTTATCTGTATCTAGACTTTGTTTCTTTTATTTCTTTTAATCACTTGTGTTGGCATTTTTTTTTCCTGATAATGAGTTATGACACTGGTTTAAGTTAATGCTACTGGACTGTTGCCAGCAATCGCATGCTACACTGAAACTCTGCAGAACTGATCTTTTCCCTGATTGATCAATAGCAATGGAACTTTCCTGCTGATTGAATAGAGGTCCTTTAGCGTTAGCCTTTCCTGGCCGCTTAAAAATCGCCCTCCTTCTTTTTTTAATTTAAGCACTTATCGTTTTATGCTTCCGGTTTCCTCTTGCATGATAACATCAAATTAAAATCGACTTTATAACAAACTAAACACACTTCTAGTTGCGCATTTAAATATATGCATAGTCATAGATACAGATAACTAATAATTATGTGACACAAAACAACAGGTTTTTTTTTCTTTTCATTTAAGCAACAACAAAACAAACGAATCACTTCCACTGCTACCACTACCATTAATATCAATGATTATGATCGGCAAACATGGGGTTAAGATAAATACAAAAGCTGAGGTACGAGGTGAAGACCAGCCACCAAACCCACAGACTTGTAGCATTTATGAATCGACATCACATCTGGGGGTTTTTCTCACTGCGTTCATTTGAAATTCAGACAGTGCCGAGAAAGCGGGGCAGACTTTTGTGAGGGTTTTTGCTAAAACCCACGGAGGCTCTGTGAGATTCTGGCTACAGGTCGCTGTCGTCTATAACTTTGTGGGATATCTAAGATGTTTTCATTCAGAGCATTCGTGGTACATTACAGTGCATACAGAGTTTAAAAGGTATGAGCTCAATTTAATCATGTTATGAATATGATGACAATGGCAATACATAAAGCGCACAATAGGGAAGATACTGGATTGCATACTTAAAATAAACACATATTCATTTGTTTTTGCATGTATGACATCCGCTTCATGTTGTTGCAAATGTAAAGATGAATAATCACTCCATCAATACGGCTGCAGCCTTAAGCTGCTACTTTCTCATATTTATCCACCTTTCTATCTATCTTGGTAATATCAATCTCGTTTTATATAGCTATATATTTATATATATATATTTTTATATGTATATTTATACAGTCAAATACAGTAGCAGAAACATGTCAAACACACATAAACTAGGTGAGAAAGATGAGAGGTCAATAAGGGTAAAAGGTCAATAGAACGGGTCTACACAGCTACAGTTCACTACATTACTACGCAGTATGCAACAGGAGCTACGGCCCACTACTCCAACATGCTTTCCCCACTCGACGACCTGCAGCCAGGCTGTCGACCGCCGCCTCCTCGCGACAGATAGCCGCTGATTTGAACGCACTCGAGTGTGACAGACTGCAAAGAATTTTGGCGATCGCTTTCAGATCAGCGGCCGGCAAGCAAGGCGGAAATGGAGAAAAAAGGCATTTGAAGGGATAATTCACTCGAGGATCAAAGGTCTTCTGGTTTGAAATGATCCAAGTTTGAGTCGAGTCATTATTTCGCACCATCTGCTCAATTCCTGCTGCTAAAATCTATTAGTTGAACGCTACCAAACTGAAATGATTGTGATGGAAAAAGCTCCAATATGTTCATAACGGGGGGGGGGGCTGCAGATTGCCTCTGATGCACATAAAGCACAACAGATGGTGTTATGCCCTTAACTCAAACTGTAACCGAGCCTGTGTGAAATATCCCTTTCAGAGTAGTGCAGCCTTACCATAACCTCTCAATACTCACCTAAAATATATATATATATATATTTTATAATTATTTATTGATTTTTTTAGTGTTGATTAAGTGCAGCAGTTATGGTCACATGATGAGAGAGGTGTAGCCAATAGGTACCAGCCCCTCTTTGTCTCCCTGACGACAGCGAATCCAGTCTTGATCGACGCCTCCTAACACCACGAGCTCCTCCCCTTTGCGGAAGCTGAGCTCGGAACCGGATCCAGCGTGGTCACACAGCGTTCGCACCGACCTGGGACAGAAGACACTGTCTCAGCCGCAGTGATCGACATTTACACCAGCCACAAAGAGTAACGTCAGCGTATAATGTCAGACGGGATGAGTCACCGTTTACAAGACTTCAGACTGATAACAGCAGCTATTCTGGTGTCTCTGGTATAACCCCTGCCGCCCTTATCAGTGGGGAAAAATATTGATTTGCAAAAGAAAAGACATAAAAATAACTGTGTCACCCACTGTGACCATATTAGTCTTTTGAAACCAGATCTGGGTGAAAAATAGAGGACACTGCACACTCACAAGGCAGACAAACCCTATCATCTAATTTACTCTGGATGGAAATGTAAAATTTGACTTGAAACCAGCAATTGAGACCATAAAATCATTGGGACAACTTACTGACATCACGGGTCAATTTTTTTTGTCACAGGCGTGTAAACAATGGGGCTTCTCAGATGAGAAGAGAGCATGCAGATTTGAGGCACTAGCTTGGTATCACTACTCATACCTTGAAGTTGGATCCATCTTTCATATGCAGACTAGGATCCCACTTGTGTAAAGGTCTGACCCAAAATTACACTGCTGTCATCTGATTTTTGCCAGTTTTGGGCTTTGAGATGTTACCATTCACTTAACAAAGACAGTCTACATCAGGGGTGTCCAACTCCAGTCCTCGACAGCTACTGTCCTGCAGCTTTTAGACGCATCCTTGCTCCGACACACCTCAATCAAATGGATGGCTTGTTATCACCTTTGCCAAACTTGATGGCGTGCTGAAGAGGTAATCCAACCATTTGATTCAGCTGTGTTGGAGTAGGGACGCATCTAAAAGCTGCAGGACAGTAGCTCTCGAGGACTGGAGTTGGAGACCCCTGGTCTACATTATAAAGGCCAATATAGGTCATATAAATGTATTTAAAACTTGGAAACAGAATCAGCGCTTGCAACAGTAACAGTGAGAAAACAGCAATGCTGTGTCATTGCTCCTTATCCATCATTGCCATCACTTTATGTCTGCTGTACCTGAGTGGTCTGGGTTTGTCCTTCATCTCCAGTGTGTCGACATCTTTCTCGGACTCTGATCCGGTCTCTCCCAGAGTCTCGGGGATCTTTCTCAGCATTGGTGTGGAGCTGCTGCTCACCATTCGGGTCAGCGCAGTGACACCGGGTGCAAACCACTGAGAGGGACGTCTGAGGAAAATTACAGAAACTTGGAAAATTACAAACAGGCATGAGTCACAGACAATTGTCTTCAGAAGCTGATTTAATTTAATTTATTCAATTGATTGATTATCAGTAAAACCAATTTCTGTAGTCTAGACTACATAATAACTATTACATATTTAATGACTGACCTGGTTGGTTGTGTGTGACCTGTCGGGCTGGTGGGAGTTTTGGAGGCTCCAAAGAGCCGGCCCAGACCCCAGGGAACCTGAGTACTACCGCTGACTGGAGTGTAGTCGCTTCCTGCCTGAGCCTGGAGATCTGGCAGATCTGTGTTCATCTCATCCTTCTTCACTGCAGAGAGGCTCAACTCAGCCAGATTCTGACTCAGTCGGCCTCCCCAGCGCACCACAGCACCCCATCCTTGTTGAATTACCTGTAAATAAAAAAAACAGATAAATTAATTTCTGCATAATCACACAATCATCATTGAATAGAAAGGCAGAGGAGTTGAACAGTTGTGGCTACCTGTCCTGCCTGCTGAGCGAGGCTGTCTTCCTCAACGTTAGGAGGAGGCAAATCTTCAATTTCTTTTTCCTGGACCCACAACAGTTGAGGACTCGTCTCCTCCTGAGTGACTGAAGCCTTTGTGGGTCCAAAACTGGTATCTGTTGACGCTGCCGATCCTCCATTATCTGAATTAGTCACAGGTGATGATTTAGCATCTTTAGCTGCCTGATGATCTGGGCTTCCAAAGTCTACTTCTGAGAGGCTTTCACTGTATCTGCTGTCTGGAGTTTTGGATTGAGACCCATTTATTGCTGTCTCATTTGTTGAAAGCTGGGATCCAGGATCCGGAAAGGGAGGGCTGGGGATCTCTGGCCTGTGACTCTCTGGCTCTAAATGGTGGTGCTGGAAGAGCAGGTCGAGGTTGAAGGTGAGCAGGCTCAGAGGCTGCAACACAAGGAGCAGCTCCTCAAACAGAGGCTGGCAGGCGGTCTGCGACAGACGCATAAAAGAGGTGGGGTGGTAATAGGTCTCCAGCACATCTGAGAAAAGAGAGCGCGCGCGAGAGAGAGAGAGAGAGGTCAGTTTCAGTATTTACATTTATGCTTGTAACCAGATTTGCACCACGACATGAAAATAATGGCATTTATCGCTGCTGTCAATGTATCGTTTACAGAATCCAACTAAACAAATTCAGGACGTAAACACATGTCCACAGCTTTTACAAGAATATTCTCATGAATTCTTTTCAATGAAATTAATATGAGGAATATTAACAGCCTCTAGAGAAATATTAATGTTTACGTCTCGATCAAATGCAGCCGTATAAAAGGTTTGACATGCAAGAATAAGGTCCCAAATCCAATTAATAGTATTTTGCCATTAAGCTTCAATATTTGAAAAGAAATACGTACAAATTTCAACAGAACAAAATGCTGCATTTGAAAAATATTAATTAGTCCTGTATAGCATATACCTACATCAAGAAAACAGCCTGCTTTGATGAAAGAGTTTTTCTGCTTTCCCGCGTCATCTGAAGTGCTTCGCTTTCCTTCTCTCTGGATGATTCATTTACTGAATCAATTGGAGATCTTCGAGTTTGAGAGTTAAAAAATGTGTAAAAATGAGTCTGGTTGCTCAGCAGGTGACCACGTACCCTATGGTCAGTGTTCGGTGGCACAGGTTGAGTCTGACCCACAGCCCTTTGCTGAGTGTCTTCCCCCTTTCTCTCTCAACACTTACCTGTTTTCTTCTGTAACCTCGTCTTACAGTGTCGCAAATCACCTGCTCTAACTTTGAACTGTGGACAGGTTCTTTTTACATGAACGCGTGACTGCTCTTCTCAATCAGCCCGTCACAGCAGCTGCTGTGGAGCTCACCTTTGCAGGAAATTCTGAAGTCACTGATCAGGCAAGCGGTCTCCTGATACTCTGAGTTCATTTCATTTATTCATCAAACAGGGGAAAATCCCCTGCATTTGCATCCCCACCCTGGCAAACTGCACCCTGCTCATAACTGCAACAACTGCTAGAAGAGAGGAAAACTTACCACTGCAAGACTGAAGGTAAGACAGCCAGAAGTCAAGAAGCTTGGTACTACGAGACAAAAACAGAAAGAAGATGAGTAACGAGGATACAAAGAAGATACGTGCACAGAAATTATTATGCAGTTTAGGCCGGATTTACTAAGTGGAGCAAATTACCAAATGCAGAAATGCGCCCATGGGAGTGGAAAGTTATGTGGGTGATCTACTAACAATGTGCTAATTTATAAACAAGAATGCAGGCAGTTGATTTCAGCATTCTGCAAGAGCAGCACAAATTAGCAGGTTAAAAACAAGCAGCCTCGATGAGGGTGTAGTGAAACAGTGCAAGTACAGGTTTTACTCAAGTGTTTCTCTCTGAAAACAGTGAGAGAATTCAGGAAAATGACAAGCAGTTGGAGGAGAGACAATATCTTTAATATAAGGTTGAACTCCACTGTTAGAAATGACTGAAGACTGAGTGTGAACCTGAGGACTGAGACTCCGGTGGAGCGCAGACGAGAGCTGCGTTACTACACACTATGTGTAACAGCTGACCTGCACCATGTGTAGGAGAACACAAATCACTATTTATTGTTGGTGTCTTACTGAAGATACTGTTACTGTGCCGCTATGCAAGTGCATGATCTGCTTTTTTGTTTCCTGCAGGCTGTATGAAGCGCTAAATACCTATTTCAGTCAATATTACATATTGTAAGATGAAGACATTTTTCTAACACATTAACAAAGATCCCGTTTTCATTTCAGCTCCACATTCCAATATGGTATGTAACAGCTCTGATAGAGAGGAGCAAAAATAAATAAATAAACTGAAATGAGACTAAATGCCTGAAACACTGAAAACCATCAGCTCACTCTAAAATATAACCCTGTTGCCTATTTAACATCAGGACTCTTCAGTTCACTTCAGTTTGGTTAAGTTAGGCTCCACTTCATCAAAATACCAGTATTACTACGGACCACAAATATGTGGAGCTCAGATCTAAGCGTGCAGAGTTAAGACCGAGCGAAGAGTTACAGGATGTAGTCGAACCTTTTACACACACTCACAACTTTGACCCATCCACCCATGTCGTTACGTACTCACACTGGTATCCTGTCATTCCAAATAAATGAACACTGCTAATGCAACTATCACAACAACACCAGGCACAAAATGTAACAAGTCTTTTTTCTATGTTCAATTTACTGCAATTTGAGGTATATGAGGTAAATGAATGCCACAAAATGGTTTTGTGGTTGCGCAGAACCATTAGTAAATCTGGCCTTGTGAGTGCAATAATAAAATGAATAGCATGCTCTTAAACGAGTCGTCAGTGGAGATCAAGGATTGTTAATAGCCACTGCTTACTTCAGTAGGCCGAGGAGGAATGCGTTGAACCTGTGTTTGCTCTGTCTGAGCTGGGGTAGCTCTCCAACTCGAACTTGCAGACTGAACAAGGCATGAGTTTTAGGACCTTGGAAGATCGGTTGGGAGGAAGAGGATAAAATGCACAGAGAGAGAGAGAGAGAGAGAGAGAGAGAGAGAGAGAGAGAGAGAGAGAGATCAATGAAGGACCTTACAGAAGTGAGTGAAAAATTGCTGTGAAGCTTGGCACTCGTAGGCCAATCAATATCTGTGTCCTGGTGTTCACTTTATTCAGCATTTTAGACGATAAAATCAACAAGTATTGACTGATGTGGGAGAAAAGTGGAGACAGACGAATTGCAGAGTTTATCACTATCAACCAGGAAACCAAACCTCAAGAGGAACAACAGGATAATATCTGATTTTTAATATCCACGGCTATGATGCATGATATGCTACCTGCCCTGGTTGAAGCCTGGACCAGACTCCAAGCAGAGTTTGGCCTTCTGCCTGCAATCAGGTCACTCTGGTAGGGTTTCAAGCCATCAGTCAGCAAGCTGTGGAGGGCGGGGCAGAGGCACTGCAGCACCAGACGGCCCAGTGATGGATTTATAGCGCTGTCTCCTGATAAGGCCTGAGGAGAGGAGAAGAAAGGAAGGGAGCACGGTTTGGGGGGGAAAAAAATGGGTGTTTGGTGAGAAGGAAGATGTGCAGCGATTGGACAAGAAGATGAAAAGGATGACTCAAAGAGAGAGGGAGGGGTGGAAAAGGGGGATTGTGTGATGATGATCAACATGATGTAATGAGGGATGATTTGGGTGGTGAGTGAGCAGCAAGTTGACAAAGAAATTCTTGTGACTAAGAAACTGGGTTATCTTAAGATACTCTAGTACCCTGTTAACTGAGGAAGACTGGAGGAAGGCACACAATAGTCAAAACAAGAAGGAAGAGGGGAAATATTTTCAAAGGTACATAATGAATTTAATACACCATGAAGTTTAGCCAAAAAAACATAGATTATAAAGGGTGACTAAAAATGAAAAAGCACACAGTCCTTCTAGCTACTGTCATCAAACCAGCAGGTACTGACCTTCTGAACCACAGTCCTTGAAGAACTGAACTGGGCCAATATGGCTTCCACTGCCACACTAACTGCGCCTACCAGGGCTAGAGAGGAGAACCGGGTGTAAAGCTGGTTAGAAGAGCGTGCACAGACAAACAAACGCACATCCTGCACATGTACATCCAACCCCACCTTTCTTTTCCTGTAGGCACAGAGAGGATAGGCCAAGACCTCTCATTGGATGCTTCACATCCTCGCCCATCCAGGGTGTGTCTGTCTTCAGCACAGAGCCAGCGAATGAGACACTGCGAACAGCTGACAGCGATGGTAAACAAAACCCCAAATAAATATATATCGCAATTACTTTGTATGCAAGTGATAAAAAAAATACAAATTAACAAACTTAAAAAAAAATGAATCGCCACCAAAAGAAACAAAACAACTAAAATATTAGCATTATTAGCAGGAGCAGTTAAGCAATGAAGAAGCCAGATAGAAGCAGATGGAAGCAGTCGTTACTGCTGACGACAAACAGTGAGCGAGCACATCCTGTAGGATTACTGTGATGAGGTTTTCACAACTGGATCTGTGAACACAACTTTTTGTCTGCTTCAGGGCTAAACAGGATCCCATGCAATTAACCTCAACTCACACAAACACAGTTATACAAATACTCACATACTTAATATAGGCATACACGGAGGAACTGCAGAGCTAGGAACAAACAAGTGTAGGAACTACCACAAGAACCAGGTCAGAAGAAAGTACATCCATGTGCAAAGGGTAGGTGTAAAGTACATTTTGCTGTTTATATAAATGTATTTATATAAACTAGATCGATAAATGCAAATGTGTACAATGGACAGGATGCTGTGGATCTTAACCGAACACAGAACAAATAAAAATGAAAACTTTATTTATTTATTAGCATCACATCATCATCAAGCAGCTACTTAAGGTTCGCTTTGCATGAAATGCACGTGTCTGTGTGGGTACACCATGCAAAAACAAAAAGACGACAAGAACAACATCGGGACAAAGAGACAGACAGGTGAGGAAAGACAGACAGAGAGAGAGAGACAGTGATGAGAGTGACTCTAGACACCTTGTGACAGAAACAGCTGTTACCCTTCTGAAGGCCCTTTGCGGATTTGAAAGGACAGAGCAGATAAGACGTATCAGATGGCCTGCAGGGAAGCACCTTCTGATATATAAAACAGCTACAGTTACCTAGTTCTTTCAAATCTGCAAACCCCCGGGGCCATAGGTGACACAAGCGTGTAGGCCACCACATCCAGACGAGAGAAGAGAGACAGAAATAGAGACAGACAGAGAGATAGACAGACATGCGAGATGTCAGACAAGGAGAAAAAGTGTAAGATGTATGGAGAGAGAGAGAGAGATCTTACTCGCCACGCGTGACTGCAGAGGAGCCTGGTGGAGTTTTGGGGGTAGGGGGGGCGCCCTGGGCGGTATAGGAGGGTAGAGGTTTGGATAGTAGAGGGGAGCAGCGAGGGCAGGCAAGGTGTGCGAGCGGGGGAAAAGCGGGGAGCTGAGGGAGGAGCTTGCTGCACCGGGAGGGGGTGCTCCGGAGCGATGGGGAGGGGAGAGGGCTCCGATAGGAGAGAGGCGGGGGGGAGCCCCCCTGTGAAGAGGGCAGTTCTTAGGGTGGTACAGGTAATAGGTGGGGAGGGGAGGGAGATCTTTGGATGTCCTAGCCTTGATGCTGACCTGGTCTGTGTGTGAGAGTGAGCGCTTCTCTGAATACATCGAATCCCTAGCACCAATGCTGTTTGAATACATCATCATAACATCGATATTCTTATACGGTGTGGTGCAACCTGGAGCTTCAGCGGTGCTGCTAACAGACACGGCGTTGGCATCATTCTGCTTCTCTGAATCACTTTGGTAAAGGGAGTCAAGATTGCAGATTGACTCAGTTGCAAAGTCCCTTTCATTGGTTTTGGGATCGCTGTTATATTGGTAAGCTGAATGTGTGTTTTGCTTAAACTTATCCCCACAGTCACGTGGAGACTCTACACCAAAAGCAGCCGGGGATTCATCTTTAAACCCAGAGCTCGATTCATCTCTGTGGATACAAGCTGAGTGGACAGCAGGAGTCCACCGTGTGTTTCTGTGTGTGTCTGTGGGCCCTTGGCCTACATGACTGCGGGGCCTGGGATCTGCAAGGGGGTGGGAGTAACAGTAGCCTGGGCGAAAGGAAGGGATAGCGGTGTGGAGGAAGTAGGGTTGGGAGGACTGGGCGAGGGAGAGCGGGGGTGAGGAAACTGCTCGGTTCAAAGGGAGAGCAAGGCCAAAAAGTGCAGGAGTTCGGGTGGAGAGGGCAGACGCACAAGCATAAATGGTAATGAGGGAGCGATGATGCCAAAATGGAGACAACCGAATGGAAACAAACCAAACAGGATGGATAAGTGAGAAAAACAAGGAAGATAAAAGTAAGAAAGAGGCGGCAAAGAAATGGGAAGGAGAGAGAGATGCAGAACATGTTAGTGTCTGTTGAGAGAAAAAATGCACATGTGTATTCTAGCAGTCATCTTCAAAACACCATGCAGTATTTATTCCAGTCAAACGTCTGATTGACAGTTACACACCAACGGTGCATGGAAGTCAATGAAGAGCAATAAACACAGTCTTTCGCTTAGGAGGGGTCTGACATGACAGGAAATGACACGGAGGCTGTAAAAGAATAATTACGGAGCAGTCTCACAGCTGCACGGTAGAAGGACTCGGTCTGTCATTCACTCGCTTAATTCATCATAATTAAAATGCCATTCCTGAAGAGTCATCCTACTACAACACGTGTTAAGAATCCACGTTTTCTTTGTGACATCAGATTTCTGTTTGACACCTGAGAGTTATGAGTGATAACCACAGTCAGTGACTGGTGTTGCTAAACGTTTTGTACTTTACTGCAGTGCGTGCTGTCATCACCTCCGGATCACCTTCTCTCTCACTCTCTGCTTTTAGTTTCTATCTCTCTCTACCTTCTTCCCCACCACCCCTCCCTTCTCCACCAGTACAGCAAAAACTGTACTGCTGAGTCAGTCAACAGATAACAGATTTCTGTTCCTTTCTGCTCAATCATCAGGCCCGCCTTTGTGGAAATTCAGAGTGGCACCCCGACTCTCGTTACACTGTATTTACCTTAAACTAAAAAAGGAGCTAGAAAGCAACCATACCTTGGTTAGACTTGAGCTGTGTCTGAACTGCAACAAATACATGATACTTCCTAGTTTTCTGACCCTGGCTGGCAGTAATTGGTCCATGTACTAAGATCCACCCCTTCAGCTCTTAAAGGTGTATACACCTATCCCCCAAACCTACCTCACTGCAGTGGTTTTGAGAAAAGATCTGAAACTTTTAACCTATAAATTTTTAACCTATAAATCATTTAGAAAAAATTATCCAGTCTTGGTTTTAAACACCCTGCTGTACATGAACAACTTAGTTTTAATGTAGCCTAATGTAGGACCATATGAGCTACGTAACCTGATCTGAGCTATCTGTGCTGCAGGGAGCAAAGGGTGGGGTGTTGGGGTCCCAAAACTGGGATTCAAAACTATTAAAGAAGCAGAGAGAGAGGGGAGAAGGAAAATATTTCAGGATGCCAACAAAGAAAGAAAAAAACAAAAACAGGAAACAGGAAAAAGTCCGATTTAAAGTGAGTGAGCTCCATTATTCCTCTCCCCCTCAATCTGAAGAGTGGATGAATAATTGAATAAGTCTGTGATGACATCACACACTGATAACCCGTACAGGAAATACTGGCTGGAAAGTTTCCAACCTCCCCTTTCTCCTCATATTACCTTCACTAGCCTCACTATATTCTTCCATCTCTCACTGTTGTGTTCACATTTCTTACTCCCCTATCTAAAATCACCCTGTTTATCCCCTGCCATCGCATCATTGCATCATCCTTTTCAGTGACTCATGTTCCCGCTCCATCTCTCTTCCGTGGCTCCATTTATCATTTCCACAAATGAGTGTACTTTTTTTTTCATTTCCCTTGGCTTTCTGTTTCTTTTCATTGTAATGTCAAAGGATATTATTTGTGCATCACTGAAGAACTGAGCAAGACGACTGTGAGCGTGCCTTTTCCCCATCTGTTCCTCTCCATCATCTGCCCGTCCCAGATCTGTTCTGTCATCCAATTTGCTCTGACTTATTTTTGTGTGTTTACTTTCTTCTATGCACATGCACAGGCAGGACTGTACTTTGTGTTATTGAATATAACTTCCAATTTACTACCACTAAAATCACACTCACCTGAAGTTCTTGATTCAAAAGTCCGTCCTCCATCGGCTTGTCCTCTCACCTCCACCTCCTCCTTTAGTTTGTCCTTCCCTTCTTTTTCTTCCTTCTTAATTTCTTCCCCCTCCCACTCTCTGCCCAAGGTCCACAGGCTGCTGTCACTGACTGAGCAGCCAATCTTCTGTGATGGGCACAACTCTAGTTGCCCCCCCTCCTTATCAGCTCTCTGGAGCATTTCCTGCAGAGCAGCCATTGAGGTGAGGGCTGGCGGCGGCTGCATGAAGAGGGCCTGAGCCTGAGAGGTGTACTCCCACTGGCTGCCATCACTTCCCTCCTTATGTTTCCTCCACTTTAAGTTGTAGAGTATATCTGGATCTGGAGTGATTATTGTGGGGTCAGGATCGGGCTCAATGATCACCTTAGTCGGAGGAGAGGAGCTCTTGTTGCGGAAACGCAACTCTTTAAAGGTTGTGACCTTTGGAGCTGACCCTGGAGAGGTACCTGACGAATTGGGCTTCTTTTGGGTTTCCACATATGCCTTTCTCTTTTCTAGGGGTGGCAGCTGTGGTGGGGCTTCACACTCAGGTGTGAATGCTATCAGCCAATCAAAACGCTCAGGTTGTTCAGAGTTGGCGGGCAGAGTGCTGACTTTGAGGGATGGCAAACATGGAGGAATGGGTGGCAGAGGGCGAGGGGGAGGAGGAGGCGGCGGTGACTCTGGTGGCTCAGCAGAATAACGGGAAGCCCCAAAGCTCACATTCTTTGCTTTATCTTCATGTGTATTGCTTAAACTGTAGTACTGGTCGAATGCCAAGCCAGTGTTTTTCTTCCTTCTCCTTGCCATCTCAGTAAATGACGTTGTTCTCTGTGTGTCTCTGCCCTCCTCTTTCTTTTTGCCTTCTTCAGCTATATCTGCTTTTTGATCTCCCTCCAACTTTTCAGTGCCAACCCATTGATCTCTGGCCACCAGCTGTGTGTCAGGCTCACTTTCCTCTTCTCTGTACCGCAGACTGAACTCTTGCGACTCCAGAGATTTCGGTTTCATGAAATTATCTCCATCTCCCTCGTCTTCTAACCCCCCGACACAGACACCAAGCTCAGGGCTGAGTTTGAGGAGCTCAGCTTGGGTAAGTCCAGCAAGCATGAGCAGTTTCCGAATCTCTACATCCAATGCGTGGAAGGATGGTGGAGGAGGCAGCGCAGGTGGAGGTGGTATGGCAGGAGGAGAGGAAGAGGAGACTGAGATAACAGGTGGAGGAGGGAGTGGTGGGGGGCGGGTGGTAGGTGGGGGGAGGGACATGGGGGTCTTTTCCTGTTCGGCTTGAAGAGCCGCGAGGCGCTGCGCTTCCTTCCGTGCGAGGTGTCGCTTTCGAGGTGGAGGGATAGGAGGTGTTGGGGTGGGGATAGAGGGAGGTGGAGAAGGGGTGGTATACAGAGTGAGGTAAGGAACTGGCTTAGAAGCAGGGAGAGGAGGAATGGATGGTGGAGATGAAGGTAGGGATTTCTCACACCTAAAAGTGGTGAATGTGGGGGATGAGGAGTTAGGTGAGAAGGTAGACAATGTAGGAGAGGTGGAAACAGCAATGGAGGTGGTCTCTCTGCTGATATTTATGTAGGTGTGGAGGTCCGAGCTCACGCTGGCATGTCGCGCTGGAGGTTTTGGGGGTCTAGGTGGCGGTTCAACAGGGGAAGGTGTGAGGGAATCTGGAACGAGGGGATCTTCACAGTCTGACGGAGCGGTTAAGTCGACCCCGGCATCGGAAAACTCCTGAGATTCTCCCATCGTTCCATCATGTGTTTTATACAGCTTCCAGGGAATGTCAATGTTGCCCATTTCATCCATGACATCCGAAAGGTCCTGCTCATCCAGATCTCCAAGATCAAGTCCCTTCTCGTGGAGTCTGGCAATGTAGGTCAGTTTTACTTCCCTGTTCACCTTTTCCAAACGATCCAGGTGATCTAAGCGATCCCGCAGAACATCCCAGTGCTGTTCCCCGTCCAGATCCCAGCGAGCCACTTGGATCACCTGGCTGAACCGCTCCATTTTCCCAAATTCTCCGACCGATTCTAGAAAGTCAAGCAAGCCTAATTTGGTGACCTCAGAATCATCTTTGACTCCTAAGTAGTCAGGGGAAGGTGAGTCAAGCGCAGAAGGGTAACCCTCATCTGGGGAGCAAGGTGGACTCGGGGAATGAGATGTTAAACAGAAGGGATTTCGGTTCAGAGGGAGGGATGGAGGTGAGCGAGCAGGAGGCTTGCTATCAGGGCCTTGTAGGAGAGAGTGGTCTTTGGAGGAAAGAGAGACGGACAGATTGTCTTGATCTTGGGAAGAGCAGATGGAGGCAGATTGATCGGCACAGTCAGACTCCAGATCAGAACAGGAGCTGATGGAAGTGGAGGAAGAGGAGGTAGAAGAGGAGAGCGAGAACTCCAGGAGGGAGGGGGGACAGTCGCAGCACGAGGGGACCAGGGTGTCATCATCTTCATCGTCATCGTTATCGTCCTCTTCATCATCAATCTCAATATCCCCGCTGCTCTCTTCCTCATCATCTTCCTCCACCTTTGCATTTTTCTTATTGTCTACTTCAGTGTTTTCATCTGAAATCTTCTCTTCATTTTCCAGACTGGCAGCAGGGCAGGCAGAAATTTCCATCTGGGCCTTTGCCTGTGCCTGCTCCTTGGCCCCGGTCCCATCCTGCCTCAGGGGCATCGGGGCCGGTGGAGGCGGTAGCTGCAGTTGATGTCTGAGGGAGATGGTGTTGTTGTTGTTGTGGTTGTGGTTGAACATGCTGTTGTTGTCCTGCGGGGATCGGCCATCACAGCATAGACACGGGAGGCTCGGCTCGTTGCAGTTCGGGTCAACAGGAAGAACCGAGGGAAGCGGAGGAGGCGGATCCGCTGCGGGTACAATTTGAGTTGCTGCAGATGCACGGGCATTCTTGGGTTTGGGTTTAGCTAGTTTAGAGACAGTAGAACCCTGTTTCTGTGAGCTTAACCTGGACTGGCTTACTGGAGCTCGAGGCTGTACGCCCACTCTGGTCCTGGAGGGAGCAGTGGGACCCTTGGTGGCCCGGCGTGGGGACGGCGTGGTGATTGTGTTCATGTTTTTATCCTCCCTCTGAAACCCAGGGCCGTGAGACTTTGGTGCAGCTAAGTTATTGGTCCGTCTGCTGACGTCAAAGCGCCGCGGTTTCGGCGGCTGAGAGGACTGCATTGTGGGAATGGGACTTTTTTGGATATTCTGATATTTCTGTTGCTATGGAAACAAGTATTGTAGAGCCTCCAAACTATGACGCGCCGTGACAGTCACATCTTGGCGTGACTCCCAAGATCCTGTAACATCAAAGAAGACACACAGTGAATAACAAATACAAGCTGCTTCTGCTAATCGCAGAGCGATTTCTTACTCTACACATGTTTGCATATTAGGTTTAAGCTTTGAAGCGAACCCATCATCGAGACTATTCATTAAAAGGCAACTGCTTTTGAGGGTTTTCTGTTCTGTAATTATCACAGCCCGGGAAGTCACACACTGTGACTCACAGTTAGAGTAGCACATTGTCAAGCATTGCCCCTTAAAATAAATACGTTGAGAACTCTTAGTAGTTAATTTTAATTCCTCTGTGTGTGTGTGTGTTGAGGTGGGATTTTTTCTTTTAGTATTAAAGGTGAGCATACCAATCCAAACAATAAATGCAAAACCAACCAAAAGTAAAAAACAAACAAACAAATAAAATATTTAAAACCAGGTGCAGCAGATTACACTGCTGTGTAACACGGTGTTAAATTATAACTGTACACTTTCACACAAAGTCTGGTTTGCATTGTTTGAATTTTTATTATTATTTACTCCATCCTTTCAAGCATTTATCAAATATATTCACCTTAAACAGGTCAAATAAAGGTTAGTTTTTCCTGCAGGAAGTCAAACAAATCTGCTAACACATGCAGAGCAACCAGGATCATTACAGGTTTGATAGAAATATATAAGCCGGTGTGATGGTACTTAAATATAAGATTTGAAAACTAGATATCCAAATGCCATTCTGTCCTATCGTCAAAAGAATATATGGAAAAGATTTGCTCTTTCCATCCCACAGCCTCTCCAGCAGTCAGTTTCACTGAAAGTGAATCAGCAAGAGTCATAATCAAATAATCATTTAACCCTGTGAGGTCTTAGTCATCATTGATAAGCCCTGACCATATGCTGTGGATACAAATCAAAGGGACTTTTTCTTGAGAAAAAATGCAAATAATTTTTTAGACTTTTTTTATACTGGCAAACTGGCTCTCTAATGTGGCAGTGGTTTACATCTTTGCCTAAAAAAAAATGAAAGATTTCCGGTTTGATCCTGGAAGGAAATCTGCCAAATTAAACATGAAGAGCTACTCACTGTGTCGGCCCCTTGTGAATGAGAGAGCAGCTAAAAGTAGCTCTATTATTTAGACTAGCAGAATTATTCTTAAAGCCAAAAATTAAATATTCTGACAGCTTTAGATATTAAATATTATATAAATATATTTAGATATTAAAATATAAAATATTCTGACACCTTAGGAATAAGATTTAGAGGTACTATGGTAGGTACTGAGACATCTAAAGACCACAGCTGGGACTCATCTGTTTGGAAAAATGTAGCCCTAACATATAAAATGTATGTTAGGGCTTAAAATGACTATTAATATGATCAAAAATATTATTCAGATCTGGGCACCTGTCCAGAGTGAACCCTACAATATCTGGGATAAGCTCCAGCGTCCCTGGGAATAATAATATCCACATAAACAAAAAATTACATTGTCATAATGGTGAGATGATGCAAACGGTGATAATAGTGTAATACAGAAGGTGGTGTCTTCCATACAAAATTTCGAATACTTAATTCCTGCAATCTTGCAGCTAAATAGATACTTTTAGAGCTTCTCTATTTGTATGCAGTGCTTCTGCAAGATACCTTCACGGCTCCTTTCATCTGCTGGTGTCACACAACACCCAACTATTCAAACACCCACCCACACACATGAAATGATTCTCCTTGTAATAATAATTGTCAGCTAATTTATAGTCTGATAACTGTCATCAGTTATGCTCGTCTTCACTGGGCTATGATATTCATGGAAATCTGGATCAAAAGAAACAAATCGTAAATAACAAAGAAAACACACATACATTTAAGTGGAGCATGAAATAATCACTCAGCGGTAGAGAACAACACCCAGTCTGCTTTTTAAAAGCCCATCTACTGAAGGCTATTGCTCATATATTCCTCCACAGTGCCCTTCACATCACTGAAGAATATAAATCACTGGAGTGCCTGTTTACACTGCTGGGCCTCCGTCGGGATGGCCCTTAGCAAACTAAGCCTTGAAATAAAATATAAAACACAGCATACCGTCATATGTAATGCAATCCGTCCTGTGCTCAGAGTTTAACCCTGTATCTATTGATCCCACAGAGCTGATGGAGACAGGGGTGGATGGGTGGAGGAGGGAGGAGGGGAGTACCTCCAACCCGCATCGCTCTGATAAACGGGCCCATACGCCCCTATTACAACTCAGACAAAAACCATCATTTTCACACTACAATTAGAACAGACAAAACAGTTATTTGCGTATTTACGCAAAGCTATCTAATCCGACAAATGCCACCGCGAACAGAGGAATTTATTGTCTTATCCTACGCAGTCTCGGGGGGGTAAGAGGAGGATTTTCTTACCCGATCGTCTCATGCAGGTTCGCTTGAAAGACATCTACATGCACGATAAAGCTGATAAAAATGCACTTGACTCACATTCAGATAAAGATGGATGAAGGTCTCCATCTCGTCGGGCTCTCTCACATCCCCAGTCCGTGAGAATGTGAATCTCGAATAGCCTCAGCATCTGTCTTCTCGCGAGCATCCAGAAATCCCCCCACCTCCCCCGATCAAACCACACCCCTTACCCCTCGCCTTATCATCACATTCAGTTAATCTATAGTCCTTTTTAGCTTTGCCTCCTTAAAATAATGAGTCTCAAGTGTTCACCGCCCAATTATCATGATTTATGCATTTGGTGATTTCTTTAACAGAAAATTAACTCATATAAAAAAGTCATATTTAATTGCGTTTAACTGCAATTTAAATACATATAGAAAAGGACAAAATTATTATCCTCTCCCAACACACACACACACACACACACACACACACAATTATTTCTATTTGTACATAATAACAAAATTATTTCAGAAACAAATACCATGACCAAAATTATTAGCCCGCTGAAAAACGGATCTTTTTATTGAGCTATATCATGAACCACTGCTGTGCAATGACATGCTATTATTTTGTAGTGCTCAAAGCTCAAGCTGACGGTTATCCTCCAAGTTAAACACAGTATAAAAATGTCAGCAAGGGTTTGAGTCGTCACTTGAGTAAAAATCATGCCAAAAACAGAAGATATCAGTTATGAGTCGAGAAAAAGACTTATTCATGCTGATAAAGCAGTAGATGGATATAAAACAGTATCACAGCATATCCAAGTGTCAAGAACTGGAGTGAGAAGTATCATCAAGAAATTCAAAGGGAGCCACACAATACAGACCAAGTCTCGTAGACGTAGGAAGCAAAAGATTTCAAACACTCTGGAAAGAAAAACTGCGAGAAATTTTGAAGTCAGACTAAAGTATGCTAAATATGCTGAGTGCTTTCCTCAGATGAGCTGAATCTAGAGCAGGGATGCTGCTTATGTTTGGAGAAAGAAGGGAGAGAAATACAACCCAAAGAACACCCGTATTGGGGGTACATCATGGTGGGGATGCTTCAGTGCATTTGGAATTGGGAATCTCATGAAAGTGGAAGGAATCACAAAGAAATAAGGATATGTGAAGATTCTGGAAGAAAACCTCAAGCAGTCATCGCTTTGTTTTCCAAGGTGACAGTGACTTAAAACATTTGTTGCCTCTGTTGAAGAACTGCTTCCAGATGGCCAAAGTGAACATTACAGACTGGTCTGCACAAAGCCCTGACTTTGTAAATCTGTCGGGAAGACCATCAAATCTGGAGGAGCTTGAGAGCTGGGCTGAGATTGCTCAGACGTATGTGAGGCTTTGTGAAAACTAGAACTGACTACAGGCTGCAAATTGGACACACCATTGACTATTAGCATCATGGTGGTTAATAATTTTGATTTGTGTGAGGAAAGTAAAATAACGCAAGCATACAAAATAAAACCAGGATGTTTGGAAAAGCTGTGCTAAAAAAAAAAAAAAAAAAAAAAATCCTGTCTCTTTAAACAACATAACACCACACAAAAAGATGAAATGTACACAACCATGTTTGTTCATACACTATATATTATTTATTAAAAGCAATAAATTCTTGGCTAGTACGGACTTTAAACACTATAAAACATATGGAACAGTTTGTCAGTTTTCATCATCTGTCCTCTGCCATCAGCATTCACCCATTTATTATGCAATCAAAAAAACATTAATCCATCATCCCTCTCATGTGTTCCTCAGTTCAGGCACACTGAAGTTAAATCAGACCCTTTGTGATTCACTCCAAAGTTATCCTTCTATCAGTCAGATTCCTCTGACAGAGGACATCGTCTATTAAACAAAGTCCTGACTGAGTTACACTGCTGAAGTCTGAAACACTTTATTTAAATAAGTGAGGACCTGCTTGTGCGTATTCATAAGAGTCACCAGACTTGTGTATTTGATGCTGTTAACATATTTTCTACAAAGCAGCAAGCCCTCTCACTTGTTTCTCTTGTAGATTTTTTGGGCAAAATTGAGGAAAACAGAGTGAGGAAGGTTTTGTGCGTGGCTGGCGATGAGTTTCTGGAGGCGCTGGTAGCTTTCCTCTTCATATTTTTGGTACAATGATGGCATCTGCAGGCTGTTGTACAGTGCTTTGACCTTTTCCACACTGGCTTCATCATGTTGTCCATAACATCCCTGAGGAGGAGATCAAAATGAACTTGTTAACACTAACAAATGACTCTAGTCATGAGTCTAAACAAGGTGGGAACAGATGAACGTCAAAGAATTAAAGGTGTAGACGTTTTAATACCGACTTAAACTGTACCAATGATCACATACGTCAGGGGAATTTTCTGGATGCCCAGAACATTGAATATCTGCTAGTAAGAAAAGTTAAGGGTAAGATTAGCAATTTTATATCATATGACGCAAACAGAGCTGAACCACTACTCCACCAGAAACTAGTATTGATTTCTTATAGAAGACGCAAGCCAGCAATGCGAGCTTTAGAGCATAGAGCTGCATAACTGCCAGCACTAAATCAAGTTGCTGTGTAGTTTGTTGTAGTTGGATGTATCTCAACTTGTTGTACAACAAGCAGACAATAGAGTGTAACCGTTGACTGGTCTCTATGGCATGTGACTGAGGCCCTAGCAACATCTGGCGATGCCAAGGACTAATTTCTGCAACCAGCTGACATGAATAATGAAGCTACCCCGGCAGCAGATCTAGATGTTTATTCTATCCTACTGCAGAGTCTAACGACAGTATACACAAACAGTGGTTACTCTCTTGTCCGTATGAAAATTCTCTCTAGATGAGATGCTATGTTAACTCAAAATCCCCCCCTTAATTACAAAGTAATATTACAAGAATGTAAGGGACAGGGCTAGATAGAGAGATTGCTACTTTCTCTGCAACATAATGTATTAATACGGTTAATATTATTATTTTGCTCATTATATCAGTTGATTTAAAAACGAAAAGTTTTAAAACTAACAACCATACAAATGCACATTTAAAGGATAAAAAACAAGAGCACGTACAGCTAAGCATCATCAAAATGAAAATTCTACACAGTGGCAACCCAACTCTGCCACATATTTATAAATTTTACGTGATCAGAAGAGAAGCATTTATTTAATGAGGCCCAACCTCTAGTTCTTCTCTCTGCTTAGGAGTCATGATTTCCAAGGCTGTCACAACCAGCCAGCTGCATTTGTTGTCCTGAATGTCTGTGCCAATCTTTCCTGTCACAGCAGGGTCACCGTAACAGTCCAAGTAATCATCCTGTGACAGAATACATCAGATGGTCATTAAAACAGAATAGTCAGCAGCGTATTATGCAACACGTGCAGCTAACGAATGGGAAATATTATGCTATGAAGGTCAATGATGAGGAAAAGTAGCTACTTGTATTTGAAAGAACTCCCCCATCTCAAGTAAGATGTGCTTGGCGTTGCTGTGCTCTTCTTCACTGTTGATTCCTGCCTGGAAAAGAAAAAAGGTACAAAGAGTGTTTTAAAGCTGTATTATTTTACCTCCATTTTTATGCAACATGAAGTTGACACACTCACCATATACATCGCAGCTGCCACTGGGAGGTAAAATGAATAAAAGGCAGTCTTGTATTTTACGATTGCTTTATACCTTAAAGACAAAAAAAAGAAAAAGAAATAAATACTTATTGCAATAAACAACACTCATCTTTCAACACTCTCTCCCCTTCTGACCTTTCGATGGTGAATCTGTTGAGGTCAATTTGTCTGGGTGGAGCAGTCATGAGATCCAGAGCCTGACCGAGTTCTGTCTGGAAAGTGACCTGAGGGGAAAAGAAAGAAGAAAACACACAAGGTAAGTAAAAACTCACAAGTACTTGAGTTTCTGAAATAACTGTTCGGTCACTTAATAAGCAAATGTTTTGACAGCTGATGAATAATTTGAGAGATTTTAATTAAAGAATTAGGAAACTGTGTTGAAAATTTTGTGGTTAGTTTGTATGACAATCTAAATATGCAGGCTGATTAAATTGGTTGGCTGAACAAAACACACATCAGCAAGATGACAGTGTTGGCTTGAGGAAAATGTTGTAAAGGACATTTTTTCCTCTTCCCTCTATGGCAGCTGGGAAAGGCTCCAGCCACCTCCCCACTGCCACGAACGGGATAAGCGGTAAAGAAAATGGATTGAAGGATGTTTTGCATTTTCTGAGGAGTAGTTTGTGGACAGTGGACAATGCTGAAGATGACTAAGTGTTGAGCCGGATTTAACTATGCAATAATATATTGCTCAAGCTGGACATTTGAGTGAAATCATGCGTAACCACAGTCATAACCTCTTCAGCAGTCTCTCAGTTGGCTTTTAAGAGCCGTTACTGCATACATTTTACGAACGAAGTGATGAATTTGCTGCCAGATGCACAAGCACACTTTCAGCCAAGAAGACTCACTTCGTTGAACAGCTCCAGGAGGTGAATATAGTAGGGCTGATCTCTGCAATATCTGCGAAGCAGTCTGTAGATTGACCCCTCTAACAGAAAGGAATCATTAATGGCATCCAGACCTATACCATCCTAAAAAAAACAAAAACAAGCAAACCAATAGGTAGGATTTATATAGGTAACCAGAGGGAAGTGGGAAAATAACCACAGCACAAACTCATACTAGTCTCCTTTTCTGGAATATATTAAGTCTCACCTTCTTGTACCAGCAGGGTTGCCCTCTCCGAGTGACAGATCCATCCATGATGTCATCTGCCACGAGGAAAAACGCTTGAAGCTGCAAGTATCAGACACACAGCGGCAACACCTAAATTAGAAAACGTAGCACTTGTGCAAAGTGTTAAAAGCTACAGTCAAGAGTCTGCTCGTGAGAGAAAGTTTTAAAGACACACAACCTGCATATTCCAGCTACCTTCCTGTCAATTTAGTAAAATCCAGCCTCAACAATGATTAAAGATAAATCACGATTAAACATGATTGCAGATGAGGATAGTGTAAAGTTACTGGTTAAAGTAGTAATGATATTGTTTGTACTGCTTATTGTGGTCCCAAGCCCCTACTGAAGATTGCAGACTTTAAAGGAGGTCATAACTATGTAGTGCAATCTTTTAAAGCAGCTTAACATCTTAATGCTTAATTAGGTTGGAACAGAATTAAAATCACCTGTGACCGACACTGACTTTTAATGGGTAAAAAAATTAATGAAATACGGTCAGACTTTTAATTTAGCACGCCATACCAAACCCTCACCAGTTCAATGCACCAGCCGACCAACAGAGCCCGCTGCACGGTGTCCTGGGTAAGCTGGGAGGGCGGGACAAGCTCCCTGAGTGAGCCAATCACAGAAAGGCCTCGGTTCCTCTTTCCTCCAGGAGTGTTGTATACCAAAACCTCAAACAAAAACACATATGAACATCTACATATCATTGTCCCCCTCTGCTAAATGAAAAAAAGAGACCAGTCATACATACTTACCTCTCTCAGTCTTTTCAATGCGTCTGCCAGCACGGGATCTGTAAAGTCTCTCTCTGTGAGCTCTGTGACGAGCTCCTCAAACTGGTCTTCAAACAGCTGAGGGTCTGAAAGCAGAGCCTTCTTGTTGTGCGTCCCATTGCAAACTCTGTCTCCCTGCAAAGACGAGATGCACAGCAGGTGAGAGGTGTTTCTTGGCCCGAGGGGGGACACGGTCAGCCAAACGGTCCGGATAATTTTATGGGCACTGGAGACCCAGCTCAGCAAGCGTCTCATTACCCTTCAACCGTGCAATTGTGCCGACCAGTAACAAACGTTTCTATAGGTAAAGGTAAATCACATGGTTGCTCCAGATGAGGATCAACCAGGTGACTGTAACACTACCAGGTTACTTTAACACTACTAGGCAATGGTCTATCCGGCAGAGTGGATTAAGCTAAAGAGAAACTATTATTAGCTAGCTAGTTCCGTTATCATGAAAAGAAGCGTTTGCTGACTTTAGCTTACATCGTTTTCCTTCATTCACTCTGCCTTCTAGGCTAGTTATAACATAACGAATGAAAATGTTTCTTATTCATACAAATGCCTTTACTCACCATAATAACGCCGCCCTGTAATCCCAGACTGCACGATGTAATACAGTATAAAATGCCGGTCTTCACTTTCTCAGTCTTGTCAAACTGGAGTCTGTGAACGTCTCCTAAAACCAGGATATCAGACTGTAGTTTGCTATCACGCTGCTGTCTGTTTTATTACACCGCAGTCGAACTAAATGTCCCAGTGTTCCTTGCGAGTGGTTAAATATGGGCGGAGATTTTAAAAGGCTCCATTTGACATTAAGGGGTTTCATTGGTTTGGTGCATCGAACCAGGATGGGCTTTCACAATGGCTAACCAATAGGACTTGAGAAGAGGCGGAGCTTAAGTGGGGTGGCAAGAGTGGAGAGAGGAGTATGATAAAGCAAATGAAGAAATTTCTATACTGTATTATAGTACACAGTAGTATACAGTATATAAGAAAATTATATGATCCTATTCAGTACATAGATAATTTCTATACTGTATTTTTAAAATAATATATTATATCCTAGTTTGTACTTATATACAACACAGGTATTTTACAGTGTCTTGAGCCACTCCTCATTTCTTTCTATTTTGCTTGCATGGAGCAAGTAATTTTTTAAAGTGATCTTGAGCAATAGCTGAAGCTTTTTTAAAGGTTTGTTTTTCCTTGGACATTGACCACCTTTTCATTAATTTTCAGTCCAGTCATTGTATCTTGCCATTTTGAGATTATTATTATTATAAGTGGGCGATTGTGGCTCAAGAGTTGGGAGTTCGCCTTGTAATTGGAAGGTTGCCGGTTCGAGCCCCGGCTTGGACAGTCTCGGTCATTGTGTCCTTGGGCAAGACACTTCACCCGTTGCCTACTGGTGGTGGTCAGAGGGCCCGGTGGCGCCAGTGTCCGGCAGCCTCGCCTCTGTCAGTGCGCCCCAGGGTGGCTGTGGCTACAATGTAGCTTGCCATCACCAGTGTGGGTGGATGACTGGATATGTAAAGCGCCTTGGGGTCCTTAGGGACTAGTAAAGCGCTATATAAATACAGGCCATTTACCATAAATATTACTTTATTTTATTGTTTGTTAATCCAATTTAATCTGACAGAATTCAAGCATAAAAATGCACCTAACGCATGAGATGAACCAATGTTGTGTCTACACATACCAAACAACTTGGCAAAGAAACAGTTTTAAATTGTATCTTGAGGCTCTTTGTTACTTGCAGTCTCTTGGAAAAAAACACAATTTGTTCTTATTTCTTAAGCTGAATCTGGAAAACAGGTCTTTTGATCCAACATTCAATACCATTTGGAAAGTATCTGATTTGGTTAAAAACTTATTTTTTTCAGCACGACAGTGAAACCAAATACACTGCCAATGCATTACAAGCATACCTGGATAAAAAAACACACACATGATTAGTCATGGACTGGCCTCCTCAGAGCCGTGGCTTTATGTTGATAGAGAATTAAATGAAAAAGCAGCCAACACCCAAAGAAAAGATTTGATTGTACTTCTAGAAGCATGGACAACAATCCTTCAAGACTACATAAGAAATTATAAGAAATCTTGCCTAAGAGAGTTCTGGCGCTGTTGTACATTTAATATTAGCTAAATAATAGCTGCTTAAAATTGACCTTATACACTGTATTTCCATTTATGTTTGCATATATTTCAATAAAACACTGAAGCTACTTTACAGTTTACTAGCAAAATCTAAATAAATGAGGAGTTGCTGAAGACTTTTGCACAACACTGCATTTTGTCTATCATTTATTTCATTTCATGAAATACATTGACACTGCATTTAAAATCTGGAATAGGTGTCATACTTAGATTACATTTATTGTTCAGATCTCAAGGCTCTGTCCTGTTAAGCCTGCAATACAGATATACATTTCTTGAAATAAATTATGTTTTATGCAAGACAGGAGGTAGAAACACAGCTCAGTGCCTTTATAGGTGTATGCATGTGCCTGTAAGTGTGTATGTGTGTAAATCTTTAAACTTAGATACATACGTATGAGTGTATCCAAAATGTGCCTTTACTGATACGTATTCAGTATCATCACTTGGTGAGCACACCAGAAAGTCTTTCTAAAGAAAAAAAGAAATCCAATCTGATACAAATATATTATTACACTTCAAAATTCAGTACCCAGAGCTGCCAGACCCATCATAAATTCCCTGTCATGAGAGTATCTGGAAGATTTTCTTTTTGTTTTGTCATTCATCTAACCATCAGCAACCCGTAGAGTCCACAGGGACATGTGCTAACACATTTTGTGAAGCCTGACCACTTAATCAATTCATCTGTACATTTACTGCGAGAGACTCTTCATATCATCGGAGTACAAGTTACACCTATTTATCTTACAGGATCAAGCTGCTTTAGCCAGTGTCACATATTGAAACTCGATTAAAATCAAATTGGATACAGAGGCATGTTTGGAGCCCGTGGGAGCGCTGCAGATCCTTGTCCTTAGAGCTAGCTATTAAAACAAATACATTGTAACTGCCGACTATCACAGGTCTTGGGTGCAAGGGGAGGAAAAAAAAGGAAGCATAGTCAAAACATGCAGATAAAGACATTCTGAAGGACATGTTACTTAATTACACAGACAGTCAGGATTCAATGCACAAGGTTTCTGCTGTATCGCCGGTTGTAGCAAAACATGCGCACGGGCAAATGAAATGACCGTGTCCAGGGGCCACCCACAGAGAGTACATTTCACAGGCTGAGCCTGTGTCTGTGGCGTGCACTAATGTCAGTGTCTGAATGCTGGCTGCCTTATTTTTCGAAGGCCATCATGTAGGTGGAAAAAGTGTGACTGAATTAGAAAAACACAAAATTAGCAACTCAGTAATGTGAAAGCATTTCTCATGTGTTGTCTGTTTATCTTACATTGTACTCAGCTGACTATATGATGATGCATTTTGTTTAATCAATGGAAGACAAAGTAAGAGCTTTCCTTGATCACTTCACCTGAGCGATCCCGTGAATGAATAGCAATGTACAAAAGGGCCAGAAGCATATTGCAACCCATTGTGTAACAGACTGAGATTAAAAGTAAGTGTAAGTAAATCTGAATGCTAGTTGAGTTCCATTTCCAGTCAGAGTTAGGAGCTCATTGGTGTGGCAGAAAAGATGCTTCTGGTAGGTTGATCTTGGCCAATAGGTTCTCTAAAGAGAGCCCATCAGAAATAAACATCTACAGAGCACTGCACTGCTGTTGATCTGTGAGGGAGCTCTAAGATGTTGTTCACATGATAAAGAGCACCACTAAGTAAGGCCATTTGCACAGCTTGCTCCAAGAAACGGAAGTGAATAAGAGACAAAGGAGGGAATAATATCTCAATAGGCTTCTAGATATTTCCCCCTACAGCCTTGTCATCTTGCGTGGCACCTATTTTCCTCCTCCACCCCTCCTTCACTCTCCTCTTCTTTTCACAGTGCAGACTCTGAGTAGAGAGCTCCCGATGACCCATGTGGTGCATGAGGTGTCACTAATCGACGCAGTGACGCTGAGGAGGAGAAGCTTAAATCTCCACAGCTGCGCAGGTGGATCCCTTCAGGCGCCCGGCTGCTGTAGTGTCGGTTGTGACGACTGTCACTGTGGGAATGGTGATGTCCGCGTCGATGAGGATGATGGGAATGATGGTTGGCTTGTCCGCGGCTTGTGCTCCAAGGCGTTCGCAACACCTGAAGATATTTTTATGAAGTTGTGAGAAAGGGCAGAAGGTTTGCTGCAAAGTGACATAACAGCGTAATCAGGACTTCTTTTTATACCTGCTCCAAGGGCAAGTGGTTGGCACCCTCAGCTCCACTCCTTCTCTTAGGTCCCTGCCCTGCGCTGCCAGCATGCTCAGATGGGGGTGCCAGGTTACGTTTGGAGCGCTGCAAGAAGCGAGCCACCAGAACCCGAGTGACCTGACGGAAACACAAGGAGATCAGAGAATGAGCAGACTGCACAGCCGTTCATATTTGCCACCTTACTGCTCCTGTAACTTCCTTCAAGAATTTTTTTTGACTTGCCTTAAGGTCTCCGAGAGAACGGTGGCAGTCTTTAGGTAAACGTAACGGTGAAGTGGGTGCAGGTTTGGAGGGGACCTGCACCCCCGTGGCTGCTAATTTGATGCTGCCTTTTCTGGGCAGAGCAGCAACCGGAGGCACAGAAGTGCGGGGCAACAGACACGCTTCAGAGGATGGGCCTTTGCATAAGAAGAAAAAGAAAATGTTACATGCAGAGCTATAATATCCTTTTAGCTGATCCAGCAGCAGAGTTGCCAGGTCTGTGTGACAAAACAAGCCCAATGCCAAGTCAAAAATATCCTTAAAAAACAGACACAGGCACAGAGCTGTGCAGACCATTATAGCAACTTGCATAATGCTGATCTGCAGGGGGCTAAGTATGAATAAATTATCTATCTATCCATCCTCCCATCCAATCCCAGCTGTCATAGGGCAAAAGGCAAGGTACACCTTAGAAAAGTTGCCAGGGGCAGGCCCATTTACTTGATTTAAAATATGGATCTTTGTTCACTCTAGACATTCAGCTAATTTCACCCAACCAGCAGACAGAAAAAAAATGTGACTGCAGCAGTATATAGTAGTTGCAGTCTGATTGGGGAGATGCCACAGGAAAACTGTAGATCCCTCCACATTACAGTACAATATGTGTTGATATTTTTATTCTTGCTGTATAATCTATATAAATAAAGATGTAGGCCGAGTCCAAGACAAAATTGCAAACCAAAAAGTCCTGAGCTGATAGAAAAACAAAATGGTGAAAAACAACCTTAACATATACTTAGAAAGGTTGGAAGTGAGGGAAACAACATACAGGTAGACATAGCTGAAATTTAACAGCTAAATTACAAACATTCTGACTTTTGCTGCATAAAAAAGCAGATGAAACAGCTGCAAAAACACAAATATTGCTGCTGATGATTCAAAGAGGTATAGTGTATATAGACTGTAGGAAGTGCTGCATGGTATTACAGAATGTACCAGACTGTCCCCCTGACTAGACAGTAAAGAGCATACTATTTAGTGTGTCTGATGGAATAATCTCCCATAATAAATTAGGCTACCTAAAATCTTATGCCTGTGATAGTGACATTAAGGCCTGTATCATGGATAATCATGGATTATTGCATTTTTCCATGACGTACTGTATCCATGACTTTGCTGCTTGAGCATCCATCCATTGGGGTCTGTCCTTTGAAAAAGAAAATGCAGATAAGAAGGCACATTACTGTTTCCACAAAGTGATGTCATTTATCAATATGTAATCAAATCACTGCTAATTTTGATGTTCTGGAAAAGTTTCATAAATCACGTGCACATGGGGCTGGATCTCCATGTCTCCTCTGAAGCGTACGTTTCCAGTCGTTGCTAAGAGGCTTTGATGAATGAGGGCAATTAGCGGTAAATGAGCTGAGCTATGTCTGATCAAAACAACTGAGACATGATCTCTTTTGGGGTTTCTCCTTCTAATTAGACAATCTCAAGTAAAGAGGAAGAAAGGATGACAGAGGTGGTGATGAAATGCAGCAAAGGTTCAGCTCTTTAACTAAGAACATTTGTACATCACACTGCCTGATAAAGTTTATCTCATCTTTAAGGTCCATAGGAGTGAGCTCTTACCTGTGTCTATAGATGCCTTGCTGCTTCCAGAGCCAAAGTCAACTAGAGAAATGTAAGTTCAGACAGGTTATGGGATCTATAAAGCTAGTTTAAGACATGTGTTTACGTTGGTGTCTGACTTACCTCTCTCAGTTGAGGAGCCCAGACCTGGCTCACTGTGTGACCTCACAAGGCGTAGGAAGCCTTCCCGGTCTTTTTGTACATTCTCTCCATCTCTTTCATTCTTCCCAGCTCTCCGGTGAAGACACAGGGGTTGGTGCGGATGGGGTTGCTCACTGGTAGCAGAGGAGGATGAGGTAAGGGGAGCAGAAGAGGCTGGGATGGCTCCTTGGACTGAAGGGGTGGAGGGGCGAACTCGAATCTCTGGGATCGAGGATTGGTGTTGAGAGGTGCAACTCCCTACTGCTTCCAGCTGGGAACAGCTACTAGCCAGGATGGTCTGGCGCCGCAACACTGGAGACCTGGATGACAAAACCGGAAAATGCCAAAACATATGTTGGCATGTGTTTGCAGTTTCAACTTCTGATTTTAACCCGGCATCGGACGTTTGCACTCACCTGTATGTGGTGGTGGCTGTGCTGGGTGAGGAGCAGGAGTTGGACCGCTCTCCTCTGAGGAATCGCCTGGATCTCGGCCCTCCTGCCAGAGGACTCTCTGGTGTTTGACACGGTGGGCCACCTAAGTTGATATACTCCCTACCATCTCCTCCGTCTCCACCCTCACTAGCGTTCCTGTTACGCCTCTCCCCTTGGTTTCTCAGCCCAACCTCCAAGAGGCAGGAGTCCTCAGAGGGGGAGGAATCATCAGGGATGTCCACAATCTCTGACATTAACAGAGATCCACTGTCCATAGACACTAAGAAAAAAAGGTAATCCTTTATTATGTAGGGAAAATGTTACATTTTGATTTCATTTATAGGACTTTTTAAGTAATCTAAGAAAACTCCTTACTATACCTCAGCAATAATATTGTCAGTAAAAATTATGACTTAATGCTTTTTTGTTTTCTGTTGTACAACACTGCACAGAGTTTGTGGAGTTTTAATGAGCTTGAAAGCGAAAATTTGATATGACCACCTTACTTCTTCAACATAGCCTGAACTCTTTTTATGTGAGCTTTCTTGGCATTTATTTAAGTAGTGTTCAGGAATAGTTCTAGGATTTTTGAGGGACATTCAAAGCTCTTCTTTGGCTGTTGGCTGCCTTTTGATCCATTTACTGTTGAGATGATCCCAAACTGCTTCAGTAATGTTGAGTTCTGGGCTCTGAGGAGGTCAGCCTGCAATTGAGTGTTCCCTTGTGTGTTTTTCTATCCAGGTGTGGTTTCACTCCATTGGCAGTGTGTTTGAGATCATTGTCATGCTGGAGAATGAGCCGTTACCAATCAGAAGTTTCCAGTTGGTGTTGCATGGTGGATCAAAATTCTAGGGTACTTCTGTGTGATCATATTTTCATTAGTTTTGGGAAGATCACCAACACCTGTGGCTGAACTGCAGCTCCAAACCATCGCAGAGCTTCAACCATAATTTACAGGCAGCTGTAGATCATTGTACCCAACCTCCTCTGTACATATTATTGATGATTTGAACCAACGACTTCACATTTGGATTCATCACTCAATAAGACCTAATGCCACTGATTTTCTGTCCAGTTCTTGTGTAACTTGGCATACCTCAGCCTTTTGTCCCTGTTTCCCTTGCTTAACAATGACTTCTTGACAGCCAGACTTCCACTGAGACCATTTCTGATGAGGCTTCACTTCTCTTTGGGAATCACCTTGTTGGTGGAAAAATATTGTGTGAACAAATGATCAGTTTTTTTGTGTCAGGCTGTTAATAACAAAGTGTCTAAAGACACAGTTAAAAATGGATTCTTTGTTAAGTTCTCTGTTATGTGCAGATACAACACTAGTTCATCCCTTGAATTAGGAGGCTTTTCATGCCTGAATGGTCAGTCTTAAGAGGCATGATAAGCATAACCTTAACCCTTACCCCATAAATAAACATTAATCTGAAAATGGTCAGGTAGAAACTGGACTGAAAATAAGTGGCAAAGGAACCAATCCTCAAATAAACACTTTGCAAGAACTTCAGAAAGCCTGGAGAAATATTCCTTATGATCACTGAAAAAAAAAGAGACAATATGTGGCTCCTTGGAGCAAAATATAAAGAAATGAGAGGTGGTGCAAGACTTTTACACACTGCTTTATGTTTCATTTTCAGTTTGTCTTAATTTGAAATATAGATCTGATTAATTCAATATATTTACTGTCAGTGAATACTGATTTTAGTACATTGCTGACATTTGAAAAAAGTCACTGGCAGATGAGGTTTAACACTTGTGTTTAATCCAATATAAAATTAACCACACTTTATTTTTATTTTTATTTCTTTCTTTACTCTAGCATGTAGTTTAAAAAAAGTATCTGTCCATCTTGTGGCTGTAGAGATGTCGACCTTTCTGTTGAATTGCACTAGATGGCACTTGGCTTGCAGTGTACAAAGGAACAAAAAATGGAAGAAAAGAAAAAAACAACCCAAAAATTATGTAATGTCATAACAACAGTACTGTCCCATTTCTGAAATTATGACGAACAAAAAAAGAAAAAGATAGACAGAGTTCACACCAGTCATATTTTTTAATAGCAGGTTAACACTGGTGTACCTAAATCATCTGTTTGTGTACCGGTTTAGAACAGAGTATTATTAATATGATTAGTAACACCTATATTAAAATGCTACCTTGTATGGCTTGAAAATTGCTTTAATTAAAATATGTGTATTAATGTTTTGGTCTTTTTACAATCATGTAAGCAAGGTGTTACATCCTGTGAGGACGTGGGAGTGTGTGGGCGTGGTGTTGTCCTCTCCCTTTCCTCCTCCTTCTTTCTTGCCCCTCCCCTTGTCTCTCTCTGTCCCTGCCTTCTCCTTTAGGACACACCTGCTGCTCATTTGCCCTTGTTGACCACCAATTACCCTCAGAGGTGATATAAGCTGGAGGAGAGCAGTGTGGATGTGGGAGAGACTTCTGGTGGTTTTCCCCTCTGTGCTGGTCAGTGTGTGATACTGGTCTAGGTGTGGAAAAGGCCTGCTGTGTGTGGCTCTTTGTGAGTAGCTCTTAACTGAGCAGTGGTTTTCCTTAAGTGTCGGTGGCCTCCATTATTTTGTTTGGCCTGCCTAGTAATTGCTAATAGCAGCGTTGCTGTCTTTTTCTGTTGAAGCCTTATAGTTGTTTTCTTTGTTGAAGTGGTCACCATCTCTTTGGGTTGGACTGTCTGATTTATCATTAAAGCAGCGTTGCTGTCTCTTTTTGTTGTTACTGTTTATATGAATATTGAGTTAATTGATTATAATAAAGATTTATTTTGTGTTAAATACCTCTGCCTGGCGTTCTTTTCATTTCAACCCGGATCCAATTGTTACCGTCCCCCACCCTCTTCGCCTACACAAGGCTAAATAAAAATCTGTATATTTGGTTTGGGAGTGAAGTACCCCTTCAAGTTTGGAACTAGTTTTTAAAATGATAATTATGTTGATTTTTAGTAACTTTTTCTAATAATTTTTTAATAATAGTTGTTTTTTAATATTCCAAATGCAAATGGCTCCATAAAACATATATTCCATTAGCTAACCTTCTCCACTGAAGGCGGTGGAAGTTCCTCTCTCTCCAGACAGCTCAGTGCCGTGGGGGTCAAACACTGTGGCCTTGATAGTCACAAAAGACAAAGATCAGCTTCTCACTAAGTCCATCACACAAACACATACAAGTACACACATACTTACCTGACTGGCAGCTCTCTGTCCCATCACAGCTTCATAAGGAGGAGGGCAGTCAGTGGGGTAGAGGGGAACGGGGCTCTCCATGGAGCCATTATAGGTGATGCTAAATGTGGATTCAAAAATATCAATCATTTGGTTTTACAAAATGTAGCCTAATCATGTAAGTGAATGGCTACTAAACGTCGAACACAAGTGATATTGATGCATTTTAAGTGCATGTTTAGTACCTCTGAGCATCTGTCTCAGAGCTGCAGGTGTACTCAGGAGGATAATAGGGGGGTGGAGGGATGGGTGGAACAAACTCCTCAAAGTCCATGATGTTGGTCAGGAAGGCATCCTGAGGAGTGGTGCATTCTGGGTTGACAGACCGAGAACGATGTGGGGCCAGCTGGACAGGAATAAAAAAATTGGGTACATCTTTAAAAGATACAGTGTTGTGAAAAAGTATCTTCTATCTTTCTGATCTCTTATTTTTTGGCATATTTGTCACACTTACATGTTTCAGATCAGCAAACAAATTTTAAAATTAGACAAAGATAACCTGAGTAAATACAAAATGCAGTTTTTAAAGGATGAATTCTGTTATTAAGGGAAAAAAATATGCAAACCTACCTGCCCTACGTGAAAAATTTGCTGCAGTATTTGGACGACTTGCCTTAGCTGAATGAACCATGAACTCTGCTCTCTATCAGAAAATCCTGAAGGACAATGTCCAACCATCATTTCATGCCCTGAAACTCAATCACACTTGGCTTATGCAGGAGCACAATGATCCAAAACACACCTTAATGTCCATCTTTGAATGGCTAAAAATGACAAAATTAAGGTTTTGGAGTTGCCTAGTCAAAGTCCAGACTTAAACAGGACTTATCTTAAACAGGCTGTGCATGCTGGAAAAACCTCCCGTGTGGGTGAATTAAAACATTTCTGCAAAGAACAGTTGGGTCTGATGGCGAGTTTGAAAAACTCATTGCCTATTACTGCAAACTGTTGATTGCGGTTCTTGCTGCCAATGGTGGCACAACCAGTTATTAGGTTTCAGGCAATTACTTTTTCATAGAGGGCCAGGTGGGTTTGGACGTTTTATTCCCTTAATAAATCATTTAAAAACTGAATTTTGTATTTGTTTGAGTTATCTTTATCTAAATGTTTAAACATTTTTCAAAATCAGAAACAGGTAAGTGTGACAAATATGCAAGAAAAGAAATCAGGAAGGGAGCAAATGCTTCTTCACAGCACTATATATTTTCTAATCTCTTAAGGCAGCAGTCCAGCACATTTGCAGGGTCCACATTTTAAATGTAAAATGTGCTGAATCTGTTCCTACCAGGTGCAGGAGGTCCAGGGAGAATATGTGGATACTGCAGGTCACGGTGGACAGGGTACAAATGATGGTGGAGAGAATGCTGAGACCACACGCACTGAACAAAAGGTCCTGTATAGACGATGCATTCAAAAGAAAACAAAATCTTGGTTTATGTAATCTTTTATGTGGAAAATGGATTTCCAGTGTGGTCAAAAAATATTCTACCTACCTTCAGCTGTTTTCTGACTGAGTGGCACCCATTATCCTGGTTGAGGACCAGCTTTTCCTCATCTGTGGAGCAGGGGTCTGTGCGTGCACAGCACACACACAGACCATTTTCCACCTAAACACATTGGATTGGTGTAAAGCACTAATCGGTAGACCAAAAGTGGATATTTGCAGCTATTCCTGTCACGTTTTCCATGCATCTAAGCATGAAGGTAGAAGACGAAGCTTGCATAATATTGCTCACTGTACCTGGCAGGTGAGCATGGACTTGACCATCTGTGCATTCTGACAGGACAGCATTGAGCCAGCTAGACTGAGTATCACACACACTGCAGACAGCAGCATAAACAGTGACACCTGTGGAGATACACAGAGATGACGTTTGAGTTAGAGTGTGGCATTCAACCAAAGACCACAGCAGGATATCTCATGGTTCAAGATGCTTTCAACCAGAGTAAAGAACATGTTCAATGAAAGTGCCTGTTTTAGATCCTGGTCCTGTTTTCTGTCCTGAATGCACTGAAATCTTAAGCCTGCTAAGTGTTTTACTTCATGTGCACAGTGTAATCAAAATATAAAATATGATAGATTTTTTCATGCAGATATAGAATTGTTTAAACCACATAGTGACAAAACACCCCAGTACAAAGACCCTCAATTATCAGTTATGTAAGAATGCACATTTTAAACTCCCACTTTTATGCCAAAAAGGATGAAAAGTTTGAAATTCTCAGAAAGATTTGATGCAATGTGCTACACATACCACCAGCGTCAGAGGTCTCCTCCATGAGATTATTCCAACAATCCCCGATGCCACCACCTGGAAACAAAAAGCATGTGCACCATGAAATACCTCCTTTAGTATATCTGCTGTAACATACTGTTGTTTGTTTTCAGTACGAGTTACACTTACAAAGAAACCAGCCCAGAATGGACAGGACTGCCTTACGCGGGGAGTGGTGGTGAAGGCCATGCTGGTGAAAGAGAAGGCCAGGACCATTGCTCCCAAGCCCAGGTGGCAGAGCCCCAGGTAAAGGAGCAGTCGGGCTCCACCAGGCCCCCGGCCAGACATGCCCCTGCGGCTGTCTGACCAACCCCGGGACCCAGAGGCTGAAGCCACGCTGCTAGAGTCTGAAGGTGAAGGCATGTTTGGCTTGTGGAGGAGGCAGGGAAAGGGTTTACGCTTACAGCGGGTTCATAAGACAAGTTGTGTGGGCAGAAGCACAGGAGAGCAGGAGAGAGAGAGACATAAATGCTGGCTTCAGAGCTCTGCTCTGTCACAGTTATGCACCAAATTCTCCACTGGCAGGTTCTGCGCAATGTCCCATGGTGCACACTGTAGTCCAGCCAGTGAGTCCAATAACTTTGTCAGCAGAAAGTTGAAAAAATGAGCTGCTACCACACAGTCGCAGGCACCATACTCACCTCATCTGATGTTTCAGCTTTTATACTTTTAAGTCCACACAGCGTCTCTTTCACCCCACTCAGTTCAGAAGCCAATGTAGCTTATATAGTACAGTCTACGCCATTCTGCTGCCCAGCCATTCTTTGATTATAACGCTAACAGGCAAACTGGGCAATTCGTTTTCCTTTTAAATCTTCACATTATTGCTATTATTACTCATTTGCTTTTTGCTGCTTCCTCCTCTCCACCTCCTCTCGTCCCTCTCTCCCTCCTCTAGCCCGTGGCATTGCGGTAACTGGAGACCCGAGCAGGCCGCAAATTCTAAAGCATCTCAGAGATAGCAGCTGTTCGCTTGTAGTTTTACTCCCAGCAGAGGCGGCATGTGGGGGTCAGTCCGTGCGTCCAGTCTTGAGGAACATCATCTGAACATGTGCGCTCCCCTCCCGCGACCTTTTTATCAGCTCCTTATCCTGTCACGGAAGAGAAAAAAAGACGGCGAGGAGATCAAAACCCTAAGATCACCCTAAGACTAATTAGCTATCCCGGCATGAACAGGAAATAAATGTTCCATCGATTTTCAAACTGCACCAAAATAGCAGCCAGGCTGGAATATTTACCAGCAGACTATCTATCTTTGTTAACTCCACCTCGGAGGTTTTTGCGGCGGTCCACACAAGCACCTAGACTCCCCTCCTCCTCTTGTTCTTCCTCCTCCGCCGCCTCTTTCCTCCCTGCAGTCACGCGGGCATCCCGTTCAGCCCGTGTGTTTGTGAATGTGTGTATGTACCACCGACGTTTACCTCACAGCCTTTCACCAGACATCACACCAATACAGCCGCTTAGCCTTCCCGTGCCCCCTCATAGCACAGCAACTTAAGTTTATCTTTCATTATCGTGTTTGCTCGCCCCTCCCCTCTGCTGCCCTCGCATCTCTTCCTCTGTTTCCAAGCCGAGCTGTGACTCTGGCAGAGGAACGGATCGTGTTTGCAAACCACAACCTGCCCTATACGTGATGACAAGGCACGCAGAACGTGCAGCCAACTCGGTGATGCGGCAGAGAGCGTTAACACAGTCCTGGTGCTGATGCTGGGAAGGAGGGGTGGTTGCCTAGCGACAGGATCCAGCTTTTACTGCTGCAGCGACGATTAAAACAACAACAACAACACACACAAAAACCCGAAGCAGTTGCTGTTGGCAGGAGAGTTAAAAAAGAAAGAAAGAGAAATAGACGGTGGCAGAGATTCTTTGTAGTGAGAATGTGTGTCCTGTAGGTGGCTCGTCTAAAACAACCAGCGATGTGTCTATCATATGTAATGTTTCTTGTTCGTTCAAAGACCCTCATAGTGACTAACAGATCTCGGTGTCAGATTCTCAAAATAAATACTACGGGACTTACAGGACGTTACCATTATACTTGGATGATAGATTTTCACAGTAAAAGCCCTAATTTTTTTGTGTGTGGAATGTCCAGTATGCTTTAACCACAGACAAAATAAAAGATGGATATATCTTCCAGGTCGGAAAAATAAAGCCCATGTGGAAGTGTTGAATACTCTGAGAAGGTGATAACTTTCAAAAACACTTCCAGTTCTATAGAAGTCACAAAACTGCTTTCTAACTTGAACTCTGCCAACAGTTTCCTGCTGAGTTTAAAGGCTTGGCCACTCATGTGGGGTCGTATTGAATAATAATAATTTTTAATGAGTGTATTTTGTAAATCGTTGTCATATTATGTCTCAAAATAAATCTGTGGTGTGAAACCACAGCTCATTGGCAAACAATTTCTTAATCTCAAGTCCTTAGCCAATGAGCACAGTTTCACAGTCAGTCATCACATCACATCATTTTTCTTTTTCTTTTGGAAACCAAGATGGTGATAGCAAATCTCAAGGCTTCACAAACCGGTGGGTGATGTTATGGTAGCTATGTGCATCTTTTATACTCACTATGGCTTAAATGCATTTGAAATTTCCAAAATAAAAGCCCCCCCACTCAGGTATGTCAGACAGTGCCCCCCCAAAAAACCCCTAAAATAAATAAATAAATTAAGTCCCCCAATTTTAAAGAATGCTTTAAAATGTGCTTTTGAAAAATTAAAGCCACCACTTACTTGTTGAATATCATGAAATTGCTTTCACACTGAAGAATTTTCAAAACAAAACAAAAAACCCCACAACACAGTTTTATAACCTATGTCCCTCTTTTCTATGAAGTCTATGGACTAGGACACAGAGTTTAACATCGCTTAATTGATGTCATTTAAGGTATTTAATTAAAGAAAAAAAGATGTTCTGCCTAGCTAAGTCTTTCACAATACAACACTGTATCCATATTTTTCCTAATTGATAACATTATGATTTTCAGTATTGAAATTGTGCAGCTGTCATTTCACTATTTCACATATCTGGGATCACTGCTCTGTTCCTGAGGTTTCCTTCATTTTTTCCCTTTAAATGGATTCTGAGGGGAGCTTTTCCCTTATCGAGATTGAGAATCTAAAGATAGAGGATGTTGGATGCTGTACAAACTGTAAAGCCCCTTAAGGCAAATGTGAATACAGAGAATAACATTTATGACAATGCTAAACCAGGAAAGAAAAACTATTGCGTCACTGTACCAACAGGAACTTAAAAAAATACAACAAACAATATATTTATAGTTTTGCAATTTTATTCATCAAGCGTCAGGTCTTGCATACAATCTGGCAGGTGTAAGAAAACTAACAATGTGGAGGAAATTACAAAAGAAAACAGAAATTTAGAGCGTGTGTGTAGAGAAAAAAAAGATCTGTCAGAATCAGATGAAGACCTGCAATCGGTTATTTTGAACGATCATCAAACTGCCTGAACAGAGAGGCTGCCATGTCAGATGTCGCTAATATGTGGTAGCGTTTAGTAAGAGCTTTCCCAGGCACTTCAGATAAAAGGCAAGACCCACTAAATCAATTCGCTATGAGGGACACATGAACACGCTGCTGCTTCCTAGGCTTTTACATCCTGCCCATTCACTTGCTTAATCCATCTTTTTTTTTCCCATCTCTCCACTCATCTTCTCATATTGCACTTATCACTGTCCATATCTAATATCTATATCCACATTCTCAATCCATTCATCTATTAAAACAAGGCGTTGTTTTACACAGAACTTGTTTCACATTCAAGTCCAGCGACCAACTTGTTTCATCATTAATGTGTACGTCATGTTTTTACCTTCACTCTAACAATTCTGGTCATTTTATCATTTATAACTTAAAGCAGACCTATCATGCTTTTCCTTTTTGTTATGCATATGCCACTGTGCTAATGCCAAAACTTATAATAATGAGGTCACTGTTTTTGCAAGCAATTCATGTGAGCCAAAAACTCAGTTTTATACATGTCAGAGCCCACATATTCCTTATGTGGGCTTAAAGGGAAGGTCTGCACAAAGGTCACACATTTAAAAAAAGGTGTGAATCATGTAAAGCTACTTTAGCAGAGACCAAGACTAAAAAATATGAATTTGGAAATTTGCATAATAGGTCCTCTTTAATAAATTTGAATTCCCCAGTAGTATTTAAACCTCAATTTCTCAGATGCTTATGACCACTTGAACTCTAAATAAAACCCTGTGTCCATCAAGTGAATCAAAACAGACCACATTAGTGTTTTACGGCCAACTGAGCTCCATAAAGCTACTCCTGCACATGCTCACACATTAGAAATGAATGAAATGGTAGCATTAAGAGACAGCTGCAGTTCTTTTAAGTGCTGGTGTGCTGTTGTAGGAACGATAACGTAAGCGAGAAAGATATACGGTCAGTGACAGCAATGTGTGCCATGGTGGGGACCTTTTTTTTTTTTTTTTTAAAGGTCTCGGAGTCAGACTCCAACTTTTTGTGGAATCATGTTTATCGCAGTAGATGTCACATAAAGGATATGTTCAGTCTGAAAAACTGGGGCTGCTTTATCCATATATTATTTTGGAGACAGCAGAATTCTTGTGGAAGAACTTATAAAGGGAGTATAGTGTAGTTTAACAGAGCTTTAGCACCTCTCTGTCGTTGATATTTGCAAACCCTGCCACATTTTTCCTTGTCAACACAGGCGCTCCTAAGTTTCTATGTTCTTTCTTCCATACACTAGTGAAATCATGTCTAGAGAAGAACGCACTTGGAGGATTTTTTCTCTGTGCTGCTGGTGATTTTCACCTGTTGACCTCTGGGGCCCTGACAAACAAACAGACGAAAAAATTACGTTACCGTCATACAGTATGTAGAGCATGCAAAATTACTCTTTATAGCGCTGCATTACTGATCTTGTGTTTTGACTTACTGGCTTCTTGCTGGATTGTTGTAGTATGTCTCGTGCCAAAGCCAGAAAAGACTGCAGGACAGATAGATTGAAACACAGAAAGAGAGAAAATATAGGTCTGTTGCATATTAACACACAACAAACATTAACAAAAGAGCTATAATAAAACAAGCTCAATGTATGGAGAAACTGCTCACCTCCTCGACATTAATGCTGGACTTCGCACTGGTCTCAAAGAACCTGATGCCGTGATCTTTGGCCAGCTGTTAACATTAGGAACAGAGATGGTTACAGGAGGACAGGATATGGGTAATAATCACTTCCTGGGTTTTATCTCGAGTAAATTTAGCAACTTTGACCATTTCCCAAGCATTCCTGTCCGCTAAAGTTTAACAGGGAGGAATCCATGCAATATTCTTTCTCAAAATGAAATCTTTGCAAAGTAGCCCCACAAATGATTAATTTTGAATCCATCTACTCATGTGTATCTTACCCTGGATGATAGTTTAACTACCATCAAAGTAAACCTACACCTCTGCTGTTTCATTACAAGTAAAAAAAACGCAAGCGACATCTTACCTTTTCTCCTGTCTCCTTGGAAACTTTCCGCTTTGTCTCAATGTCACACTTATTACCTAGTAACATCCGACTGACCCCAGCTGATGCATTCTGGGAAAGAGGGAATGTGATTAACTGATCAAAATGACTTCAACAAAGTGAAAGAGAGCACAGAGAGCAAAAACCTCAACAGAGACACTAATAGCAGCTGTTTGTCAGCAGAGCGGTTTCTCCCTTTAAACCAAGACCATTTCCCTGAAATGCTCCATTGCCATCTTTCCGCAGTTCGTCAGTGCTGCCGTCTACAGTTTGTTTACAGGCAAAACAAGCAAAACAAATCTCTCAGAGTCGCTGACAACTTGCGGGCCACAAATACATGAAATCATAACAGTTGCTTTATGAAAATGTGACTGAATCATTCATATGTTTAACAGCTGTGAACAGACTGAAAACAGCTATAAAAGCGATTTTCAGTTCAGCTCAGTTGTGATGCTTACATGAAAGTGTTTAAAAAAAACAAAAAGAAAATGAAGAAGGTAAGCAAGTGCCATGTATATCTGTAAACAATGACACTGGTTACGCATTTATAGCTATACTATGTTCTTAATTTTACTTGATGTAAAGATATTGAACACCACGTGTTTGCATATTGTCTGTTTAATTGGAATATTAAAATGGGCAGCATTCACTTATTGAAAAAGCTTCTTATAGTTTTGTAATTAGTCTCATTAGGTTTTATTTTTATTTCATTTTGAGTTTTTGCTTCTAAATCAGTTTAGTTTCAGTCGGTTTGCCCATTTCAGTTCATTTTTTATTTATGGAAAAGTTTCTATTCATTTCAGTTTTACTTTTAGTCTTTGTTATTATTCCTGTGTGTGGAGGGCATATGCCAGTGTCAATAAACACATCTCTCAAGGCAAGTTTTTATATCTTTTTTTAACCAAAGTAACACTCAAGTTCACAAAATCATTTGTTAGCTTTAGCTTGTTTCAAAAGTCTAGTTTTTATTTTACTTTAGTTAATTGATTTTTTTAACATCTAGTTTTAGTTCAGTTTTAATAATCTTGCTTCCTGCATTATCTTTAGTTTTTCTTGAATATCTGAGCAACATTAAAAATCCAACTAAGAGTTCCCGGGTGCGGTGCCTATCCCCAGCTGCCACTGGGTGGGCAGAGGTCCAGCATGGGGCTAACAAAAACACATATACACATGCTTGGTCAAATCTACACCTATGTCCAATTAACAACCATCGGTCAACCTTATTTCAAAGCACCAGAAATCTGTGGACTGTGGGAGAAAGCTGGAGCCACAGGGAGAAGATGTAAACTCCACACAGAAAGGTCCCAGTCGACCAGGAGGTTCAAAGCACCTTCTTGCTGTGAGACAACAGCGGTAACTTTCCTTTCATGTTATGCCCTTGTTAGCGTGGCTCCTAGCTGCTAGCCAGGACTTTAGAAAGTTTTACATTTATCTGAGGTCTCCCACACAGCGTGACACCTAGCCAACATGTGAGTAGAAAACCTCTTCAGTCCTTAATCAACTAAAAGTTTTACTTTGGTTGAAAAACATCATTAACAAAGTGAGCACAAGAGGCCATGCTGGATAGTTTTATGCTGGTTTATGAACAAGAAAGGTTATCCTGAGAACAATCCACATACATAATGGTGTAGAGATTACTGTTTCCTCAGCAGAAGATACAGGAATTTTGCTTCTTTGATTTAAATGAACTGACCAGATAAACTCATTAGCTTTGCAGTCTTGGTCTTTCCTAGTTATCTTTGTCACGGCTAATAGAAAACCGGCTTACTTCTCTGATGCTCTTCATCCAGTTCTGAATGTTTTCAAAGGACTTCTCGTCAGTGATGTCGTACACCAGGATGATGCCCTGATGAACAGAGAACAGACAGGAGAGAGAGCATTTACGGAGTCAGTCAAAGGTGCAGACTGAGCACAAAGAGGCAGTGATGTCAGCCTGATTATCCAGGCCTGATTGTCCTGGAGGCATACTGCGCTCACCATGGCTCCTCTGTAGTAGGCTGTTGTAATGGTCTTGAATCTCTCCTGCCCTGCTGTGTCCCTAGAAAAAGCACACACTTAGAATCAAAAAGGTGCTGCAAGGTCTTTAAAATACTTCTATCATATGAAAAAAAACCTGGAGTATAGCAGAATGCAGAAAGATTCATTTGAGGTGAGACACTACAGGCTACAAGCTACAGGGTAAGTTTGCACTAACAGATACATTTTCCCACTAAAATACTTCCACTAAGAATTTTTTTTTTTGCATCACAGGTTTTCTGAAACTATGTGTTAATATCAAAATGTATAAATTTAAACTTTTTTGCAAACTTTTACAGGTGAGAAATGTAAACATTCGATGAAGCCAGGATCAAAGTTCTTGTTTGTGTTTTGCTGGCATCCCAGAGCCGACGGTTTTTATAGAGGGGATTTTGGATCTCTCATTTTTTGTACTCCATAAATCAGAAAGATCTGTCAACAGTCATAAAAGGTTTATTTTCACCGTGTCTTCAGAAAAAAACTTCTATAAATTTGGTTCTGAATTATATATGAGCAAACCTCTCTTTAAAACAAGAAGAAAAACAGCAGAATAAAGAGAATCGCTCAGCAATGATTGGTGTCTGTAGGTGCTGCTGAAAAGGAGAGTTTAGGCTCTAAAATGAGGGGAAAAAATCATTTTTGAGAAACTGTTTTGTAAAAATCCATACGTTTCTTTGCTGTAATTGTAGACAGATTACCTGCATGCATTAAGAGGAATTTATAGCAAGATTAAACACATTTACGTTTGTATTTCAAATACTTCCTTTATATTGATGTGAAAGAAGGAATCAAAACAGGCCAAATCTGACCAAAAAACCAACAAAAAATAAACGTGTTTTTGTCTGTGCTGGTATTTGACGCTGCTATATCTTCTCTAGCAGCACCCTTAAATGACATGGAGTAGCTCTCTGTGGTGGCCGTGTGTGATGGACTTGGACATGAACCCTGTCATAAAATCCTGATTTGGACAAGAAGAGGGAGGTTCCTCCTTCCTCTCAGGAAAACGAGCCAGAGGCAGTCAGAGGGCAGAGAAAGATAACTCAACAAATCAGGGTTTATCTGCCTCACCATATCACAAACCGTTTGCAGACAAACAACCACATGCCACTTCTTACCAGACTTGCAGTTTCACTTTCTTTCCATCCACTTCAATGGTTTTTACTTTAAAGTCGATTCCTGGGAGACAACAAGGGGGGGGGGGGGGGGGGGGCAAAGACTGCATTAAATACCCCTATTGGAGACAAAAACTCATACATTGCAGTTGATATGAGTCACCCTCACTAAGGTGGCGACACTGAACATACACCCCCTACCCCCCAGGGTGTTGCCATCCACAAGCAGACATAAAGATCAGACATACAGACCTGCAAACTGCTACAGACTGCTGTGTTTTTGTGTTTTTCTGCTGGATGGACAAGCTGACAGACACATAGACAGTGCGGGGCAGAAGAGGGGGTTGACTGTGCAAAACTGTGCATGCCAGAAAGCCAGCCATTCTTCTGGGAACGTAGAGATGGTAAAAGAGATAGGAATGAGGGTGGGTGGACCCTCTGTGAGCCAAATGAGAGGAATGAGATCTGAGGGAGAGATGGGGGAGAGGGTCAGGGAAGAGAGAGCACACACATTCAGCAGGGAGAAAAGAAAAAAAAGGAGAGAGAGACTAAATAAAGAAAAAGAAAATAAGAGAGCGCAGACTAGTTGGGACATGAAAGCAGTCCGGGAAACCAGCTCTTACAGTAAACAGAGGCGAAAACGGAGCTTGAAATGTCAGCAAACATTTGTCTTGCTCATATCCCAAGTTTCACAGAAGCCAATCATAAGCTGAAGCAGAAATGTCGCAGACTGTAATTCAAACATTAAACGTACCGATGGTGGAAATGTACGTAGAGTTGAAATTGTCCTCAGCAAAACGAATGATCAGACACGTTTTTCCCACTCCGCTGTCCCCGATGAGTAACAGTTTGAAAAGGAAATCATACTTTTTCGCCATGGTCGAAGTTGTTCTTCAAGCAGAAGTCAAAGCAGGAGCGGGGAAAGTTTGGTCTGTCTCTTCACCGGAGATCTTCTCATCCACCACCAAACGCGTTAAATCTAGATTTCTTTTCCTTGTGACTTAAAATAAGCAATCTCCTGCGAGTGGATCCTCTTCTTTTTCCTCTTTTCACTCTCAGACTTGTCACCGGTAAATTCCGATCCTCCTCCGTGTTGTGTTTGGACTGCGCAGGATAAAGTTGTACAGACTCTTTCAGATCAGCCCTCATGTATTAAAGTTTCATTCCGCTGCAATTAGAGAGTCGTTATTATCCCGTTTACAAGCATATCGGGGTGGAAACAAGTTTATCCAGTCTGCAGAAATACCACTTAAAAAAAAAGAAAACGGAACTTGCTGTCGGCCCCAATCCCACAGCAGCTACGTGTGGGAGAGCTTTATGGGAGTGAACGGTTCACAGTTCGCAGGCACTCACTCAGCACGGACACTAGGTGGCGCCATTTGATCAGTAAACACGTGTGTATGGACCGATACAAGTGAAAAAAGTTGGTTTAAACAACATGTGCTCTTTCCTTACATCCTCCATGAAATAAAATGATATTAATAAATCTATAATCTATAATCATGGGGTTTTCTTGTTGAGAAATGCTCTTGGATAACTCTAACAGCATTGCTCAACTTTGATTCCTTCTCAGTCATTTGATTATTAAAGGAAATAATCAGGAATTGAGGTTGAAGTAAAAAATATTCAAAAACAGTAAAATGCTGCTTAAAGTCCTTCTGCATTCATGTAATTCTCCCTCACTGAAGAGTACTTTTACTTAAACCTTTACTTAAGTAACATAATGCAGGGCCTTTACTTGGAGTACGTTTTAAGTGAATACTTTGTACCCTTAATAAGACAAAGCAATACAAAGCTAACATTGTTTATGAAGCTTAATCAAATAACAACTAATGTTCTACATCCCTGCAAGAAAGAGACTGTTGGATATCAGAGTCATCGTTTAAAATGTGACCACCAAGCATGAAAGTTGGCCTCGACAGAAGAATATATGTAAAATGACACTTTCTTAATTCTGCTCAGTGCTTTTGTAGCTCCAGTCTAACCTGCACCACCTACAGGAAGAGAAGCACACTGTAACTTTCCCCAGGTGTCACCTGCAGGTAACAACAGTTCCCCTCTGACTTTCTCGGGTGTTTATGTCTCTAGACCGGAGGTCATTTTAGTTCATACAGGCCGGACCACTAAAGCCAACTTAGATTTATTTATCTAATATCTCTGTTTGTGTGTTACCATCCAACCCTGCAGATCACAGCGGGTTCACAGAGGCACACTTTTTACATGTAAAGTATTTTGGAACATAACAAATTATATTTTTACTGTCCTTTATTTTCCACTCCTAGTGGATGCTGACATCATTACATTGAATTTATTTTACTGAGTGAAAAACAAACAAACAAACATGTTTTTAAAGACTTCTTTATAACGACACTTTGAAAAATCGTGCAGATGGTCGATTTGGGGCATTTGATAGCCCAGTCCTTGCTCCCCTGACTTATAACAAAAATTGTTAACTTGAGCATATTCAGACGGACACACTTAAGGATTTAAGCTCCCGTGTTTCACGTGTAGATGATGAGGGGTCTGACCTACTTTTCAACAATTCTAATTGTTGAAAAAAGTATTTAAATTACAGGATAATCGTCTGCTTTGTCAAGAAACCGCTATACAGTTAGAAGATTTAATCAAATGCGACAGAAAAACATGAAAATTGTATTCACGGTGTATTTACACGATTAAGTTATTTTCAAGCATTCATTTGATGTTATCTAACGAATAATTTCACGTAAACACCGACGAGTATTTTTATTTTTTTATTCCTCCAGGTCTTCCTCCCAGTCAGTCAGCAGTTTCCGGTACGTGGACAGCGGGTCTTTTTCCGGTGAGAGTCCAAACACGCAGACATGCCTGTAAGTAACAAAAGCGTCTTTGTACCTACTAACTTGCCTCAGTCGATAAAGTGTGCTTTTATAACGCGGTTAAAATATTTTACAGCTTAAAAAGTGCGTTTAAAAAAAATCCGTCAGCAGTTTTTTTTCCTTTAATGTAAACGTAAAGATGTGAACGAGCGCAATATGGCGAAACACGTGCTCAACGAGCAACCCACGAGGCTCGCTGACAGCACACGGTATCGCTTTAAGTCTCAGCATTGAGTGTATTTAATGTCTTTATTGGGGAGGAAGCTGGTTAATGTCGCGCATTAATGTTAGTCAGCAGTCTGATAACTGGGTGTCGTGCTCGTCTGATTACCTGTGACATATGTTGGGTGTTGTGGGGGTTAATTAAACTCTTAACGATGTTTCATCTGATTGCTTTTTTTTTTTTAACGGCATCGCTGCGATTGCTTCAAGAGTATTCCGATAATTTCATTTTAACACTTTCCAGTTTCCTTATCCGAGAAGTGTATCGAGGTCTCGACCTTTGCCTCGCTGTAACTGAGGCCTACAACCGCAGCAGTTTAATTACATGTTAAAGCACCTTCCGGTTAATTTTTTTATTAATAATTTATTTATTTATTTTCAAAGCTCGTGTTTAAAATAAAATAAAATGAAAAAAAAAATGTTGCTTTCCTCCCCCAGCTCGCGAAGGATCTTTTGCACCCAACCCCCGAGCAGGAAAAGAGACGACACAAGAAAAAGCGTCTTGTTCAGAGTCCTAACTCCTATTTTATGGATGTCAAGTGTCCAGGTCAGTTTACTTATGAGTTGTACTTAAGATTTAAATGGAAACATGTCCACTAACAATAAGCACATTTGCTTGAGTTCTGCAGCTAATTACAGTTTTAAATCAAAGTGGTGTATTTCCCATTTGTAAGTCATGGTGCAGGAGAAGTATTTATTTGGGTAATTTAATGTTTTGGAAAACCTTTGAGCACTTCTTCCACTCCTGTGCTACACTTGCCTTTATGTGTTGCCCTTTCATTGCTTCGTTAGTGATTGGGGTGTCAAGTAAGGCATACAGTGACGGTTGTGGCCGTTTGTGACATGAGCTTCAAGTGACTCTTCTACACAAACGGCTGCAACGACACACCAGTCATCAGGAGTACTCCTGACATCATCTTGTTGTTGTTGTTGTTTAACTGGTTTGTGTGCTGTTTGCAGGGTGCTACAAGATCACCACAGTCTTCAGTCATGCTCAGACTGTAGTTCTGTGTGTCGGCTGCTCCACGGTCCTGTGCCAGCCGACAGGAGGGAAAGCTCGCCTGACAGAAGGTACAGGGAAACCAGAAATCTCAACTATATGTGTAGAACTACACAAATGGCGAGAGGGGGGTGGTGCTTAAAGATTTAAATTTGGGATTCTTTTGGAGGATTCTCTAATGGCAACGATGGAGAGGGGAAACCACTTTTAAAAGCTTGTTTTTAAAAACATTTTCAGGAGTTTTTGTCTAAATCTAATATTTTTTGCATTTGATGCAAATTTAGACGGAAGCTACTTTTAGCTGCCCCCATGTTTGTTTCGGCAGAGTTGTGTTGGGTGGTGTTCTTCCTGATGTAATCTAGATTTGTCTCCCCTCTGGGGTGACGGTTGCTCTGGATTGGCACTACGTAAATAAAACTGAATTATATTTTAATGACCCAAGGCAGAAGCTTTTCCCTAAATCCCCAGATTTTGTGGCCGGAGATGAGTGGTCGAACTTGACTGTACACACGCTCAGTTACTCTTTCACATTTGCCTTTGTGTTGCCCTTTCATTGTTTTCTTCATGAACAGGGTGTCAACTAAGGCATACAGTAACTCTTGTGGTTGTGAGAGGAATTCATCATCACTGATCTATTCCTACACAATCGGCTGCAAGCACAACGTTTCATTTACACACATTTTATTTTATTTTTTTCAGATTAACAGGTAGGCCCAGTATAGATTTAAGGTGATAGGTCTCCTTTAAAGAGGACATGAAATGAAATGGGGAAAATCCAGCTGTTACCTGTAATATTTGGGTTTGTAAAGCACTGTATAAATGAGGAGCGATTGGAGGAGAGCCTGTTTGAGTCACCAGGCCGACAAGTTGGAGTTCAGCATTTCCAGCTTTTCCTCATCAGGCCGGGTGTACCGAGCTGTGCAGTCAAGCAAAGCAGATGTTCGCATGATGCGATCAGCACTTTTTTTTGTGCAATAAAATATTTTCTTTTCCCAACACAGCCAAGCAGTTTATAATATTACTCTACACAAGTCACTACATGTGCGTCACACCAAAAACATAACTATTTCTTAACAAATGCAACTGGAAATCCCAACATTCATCAGCATGTACGCAGGGAAAAAATCTCCACCTTATAGTTTCCTTCACTTACATTTCCTCACTTCTAAACTGAAGTAATCCAGTCAGTGAGATGACGTGAGGAAAATACAAAAGATCTCCAAAAAGTATGGCATCTCTTCCTCTGAGCCTCGACTACTTTTTTTTTTTTTTTTTCTTCTTTTCCTTCCTTTTGCACACGTTGACCTATTTTCCCTGCAGACGTGATGGGATTCCTGGTCGTGCTTCGCTAAGAAACATAGTTATATTTGTGGTGTGTATGTAGTGGCCTGGATGTGCTTGGGAAGAGGGAAATTATTTTATTGCATAAAATAGCGCTGATCGCATCAGCTGATTGCACCGCTCAGCCCGACACCCGGCCCGATGAGGAAAAATCAGTTTCTGTTGGTCCGTTTAACAACCTGTCACCTGTATGTAAATTAGCCTTTATGTGTAGCGTTTCATGTCCTCGGGGTTCAAGGTTCAATTTTACTGATATTGTCATCGTCACAGCCACCCCACGCTGCTGTGGTAACAGGAGCTTCTTAGCAGGAACTCTGAGCAATAAAACCACGAGTGTGGTGGTGATTCAGCCTTTGTGAAGGCAGATGGTAGCATGAGCTTCACTGTTAGGTGAATGTCTTCTTGTTAGGGAGTCAGTTGATACACCTTGCTGCAAGATTGGCCGTTTTTATAGGCTGTCGATATTTATGGAGGATTATAAGGTTATAATATAACCAAGACTTCTCTAAGTGTTTTATAATAAAGCTGTCTTGTTGATTTCTATCAGTGTCTGAGCCACAATCTCTCGCCTCTTTCTTTAGGATGCTCATTCAGGAGGAAACAGCACTAACCTGATCAGATGGGGTTCGACATCCTTGAGAAGAGTAAGAACTTGATGGACATCAAGTGACACTGCCATAGAACTGATGCAGGGAATGGGAATGGCTAAATCATGTAATATAAGAGGGAGTCTATCTACTTAATATGCAGAAAAATGCCTGGCCTTGTTGAGAGACCACCAACAGCTTATATGATTCATTGTTCACTTTAAATAAAGTTTCATTTGATAAATAATCTCATTAGGTATCTTTCAACTCACCATTTTATCTGGAAAAAACACAGCTTTTGTCCGCTGGCAACCCTTTAAAGATGACACGATGCATGTGGGGTTTCTGTTTGTCTTGCATTTGTTTGCATTACACCCTTCATCAACTAAGTAATGATTTACAGGAAGGTGTGGTCAGAGATGAGGCCCAGCACTAGATGCAAAGTTCCTCTGGAAACAAGGGGGCCAGCTCTAGAAAAGGAAGCAAACTGTGGCTACGTCTCAAGAAAGTTGACTTGACTGCAGAGTTTTCTTGTGTAAAAAGGGCACTCTGCATGAATAATTATTAATACATTTCTTGTGTCTTATGTTTTAATGCCACAGTGATGTCAGCACTATAAAGTAGGCGATGATGTCAGTGGCATCAGTGCAGGGTTCCCTCAGTCTGAATGAGGGTCTATTCAGGGAAGGACACTGTTTGCTCTGCTTTTTTTTTTTTAAAAAAAAAAAGGAAGTTAATTAAATTTCAATGAACCGTGTGGTTGTGCATTTATGTGTGCTTGCGAGCTTTCTGTGCAAATGATCATGTGGGATGAATTCTTGTCAGGTTGTGAAAAATCAGTTGCTCTGAAAGGGCTGACACTGCAGGAGCAGGTTGTGGCCGCAGGTTACTCTCACCTGTGGTTTACGCTTGCGCGCACGTAGGCCCTGTGCACAGCCTCTGTGACAGCAGTGATTTGTACACTGAATAAATATGAAAATTAAATCAGGAGACGGAGGGATTTGATAACTTTGTTGTTGCTATGGTTACATTTTTATTGTCTTGCTTGTATTGGACACTAACAAATAAAATTATGGTAAACAGGAAATGAGATTCTGGTGTGGCTTGTGTTTATTGAATGACGAACACAGGATAAGATTTGTATTCTATATGATCTCTTTTTAATATTAATGTCACTATCACCATTCTAATTTAATATTTTATTCATACTTTTAATCATATAGTACCCTTATACCACCACTTTTTCACTATTCAAATATAAGGGGTTTAGATTTAATGTGTAGGCTTTTACAAAGGTGCAGTACTTTTTTATTTCACTTTTTTATTTAGCTTTTCTTGTTTGATAAGCTACTTGATACTAACCTATGAATCATTCAATCATAAAATGATACATAACCTGTGGGATTAACCAGTCATGTGTCTGCACAAAACAGACAGCTTTGCAAAGAACCAATTTTAAATAGCATGTTGTTACTAGCAGCAAGTTGAATACCCAATAACCAAATTTCCCTTGTGGGACAATTAAAGGATTATTCTATTCTATTCTAATGAACATGAAACATGCCAAAGATGACATCGTTTGAAAGGAATAAAATAGTATTTCTGCACCAATAAGGTGATTCCCAAAGACCTATCAGTCGTAATCTTGGCGTATCTGTCAGATACTACAGGCAAATTCTGATCCACCATGCAATACTGTTGTGAAAGCATCTTCAATGATCCCAAACAAACTGCCAATTTATTAGAAGCACCCGAATAAGAAAACACACAACAGAACATCATCATTCATGGATCGACCTCACCAGAGCGTAGACCCCAACCGACATTTCAATAAATCGCTGCATCTATTTTCCATTTTCCTGGCAAAACAACTCACAAAAGCCCCAAACCTACATATCCAGGAAAATAAGTCCAGTAACTGAAAGCCTGTGGTTTTACCATACTGTCACACCTGAGCACAGTAATGATAAGCTTACTGGTTTACTGCAGGAGAACCCATGAATCTGACCACGAGGCTGTCATAAGGTCACTGACTATTTTGATGTATGTCTGCTCAGTGTAATTATACTGGGGGAGTGGCGACGGGGTCTGAACTCTACTCGGTGAGGTGGTGACATTCAGTGGATTCAGCTGTGGAAATCTACTCAAGAGAAAGTATGGCTGTCACTATGTGGTCATGTCATAAAAATAAATAGAAAAAGAAGAGCCAAACCTGTCCACGGCTGAAAAAGTTGTTTTAATAACAACTTCTCTGAACTACTGAAATTTAACACTAAATATTGATTTACTCAGAACCTCTTAACAGTAACAGGGAGAGAGAGAGGCTAGACTGACTTATTTCAGACAGGATAAACTGAGATTCTGCGCAAAAGCATGGTGTAAGACAAATAAGGATTACTTTGAACTGTGAGTCATGCAAAGCCACTCTAGTATAGCTCAAAAAATAAAACTATGGAGCAGAAAAAGAGCACCATAGGTTAACTCCAATGAATGTCCAGGTTGCTGAGTTTGGATACTTACCATATAACCTCAGTGTCACCAAAGAAATTTCTGCCCCTCACTTATGTCGGTCTCCAGACTGCAATCAATGAATGGATGAATGAGAGAGAATAATTAACTATTGTTTGGAGCTCAGGCATCCACTGAACACTGACCTATATTTGAAATTTTAACAGCAGGAATTTAAATGTTACATCCACAACAATTCCACTTCTTTCAGCTTCCAAAATGAGTCTTTACTCGAAACAATGGAAGCAGATAATGAATGTCTGTCAAAGAAATTACATGATGTCAAGAAGACTGCAGTTCATCTTCCCTCTGTTTTGATTGATTTTTCACTCACGCTTTAGTTTTTTTTTTCCACAGTGAATTTCATAAATGTCCTAAGTTGTGGGTAAGTACACGAAGGGCTCAAATAATCTATTCTGTGGATGTTTGCGTGACATACCGATGAAAGCATGTTCTTGCTGCCCATCACCGTAAACTCAACCCCAGGCTGAGTGACAGGGAGCAACACAGATCGGTGGAGTGCCAACAGGTCGGGCAGCACCTCTGGGACACCTGAGAGCAGCTCTGACAGAAAGGGAACTGACCCCACAAAGAGAGGCCCCATCAAGAGCAGCTGGTAACAAACCCCTCCTGAGACAGACACAGTGACTGTCCGTAAACAACTGCAGGGAATGAATGACGGGGGAAGAGTTTGTTAGCAGCAAGCCATGAATTGTCAGGGCTGACTGTAAAAATGCAAAATTGAAGGTAGGGGGAGCTAAAGTGCAACACTAACTAAGCTTTCTTACAAGATGGTGCATAAGAGTGACACATTAAGAGTGAAAGGATGGAAAAAGATGCATGCTCATGGTAATTTTTCCTCACATGCTTTAGTTTCATGTGTGCTTGAAACCCTCTCACCACCACCATGACGTGTTTGTCTGCAGAGGTTAAAAGAGTAGGGACTGTGGAAGCTTCCATTTCACCCAGAAGACAGAGGACATGAGCCCATTGATTAGATACTAGCAGCCTAAACTCTACCCATTTGTGCTCATTAAATTTCTCTACCTGTAGCAAACTTTCCCTCTTCCAAGATGCTATAGGTCTGCCCTGTAACGCCTGATTAAATACCCATTGCTGACCCTTTTGCTTATTAAAGAGTGTCATGCATTCTCCTTCTGGACTGATGTAGAGATGGAAAACATTAACATATTGGGGATTATAGTCACTAAGGGAGGTGTTATTGGCCCTGCTGAAAATCTTTGTTCTGCAAAGTCTGGACACCAAAAACGTCTGTCAAAATCTGAAGTAATCAGCGTCAGGTCATCTCTGAGTGGGAGGCAGAGTGGAGGATGGGACAGGAGGATCGATAGAGAAGGGCAGAAAAATCACTGAAAGACATGGCAGATGACTTTTTATAGTATTGATCTGAGCAGTTTGAATTCTCTTTTCAGCGTTAAATTTGGCAAAATGAGAGCTGCAGTAGAATGAAAAATTGACATGAAAGAAGGCTGTTGAGAAAGAAAGAAAAATCCAGAGCCAGAAACTGTGGAGAAATTAAACGCGCGTACAAGAAAGGCTGTGGGGGTGTGTGCGTGTTGTGAGCGTAGCTCTACTGACCAAGGTTATCGCAGAATAGTGACTTATAACAAAGGAAAGACGGGCTGACTGGGCCCTCCCACGCTGTAGCAGAAGCACAAACCACTCTGGTGAGACACAGTTCATCTGTACACATATGTCTCTTTGTTTGAGTTTTCCCTTTGCCAAGGCCAAAGTCATTACACATCATTAGTATACCCTACTTAATTAACTGACCTGAACACTTATGAACAAGGTCTGGCTGACCCTACGCCTCCACAGCAACGACCTCCAGCAGAGGAGAGTCAGTGTTTGAGCCACTAGTCAGCATCCCCTGGGAGCCCACAGTGACAAGTCGTGTCCTGTCACATGCTGACACAAAGCGTGGCGCACAGGCCAGATGGCATCTCTGGGACACAAGACAACAACAACACACAAGTTATGTCAAACAGACTTCTGGGTATTTTTTTTGTCAGTGTCCAAAATGTATCCCAAGATTTTATTTATTTTTGTTAGCTGAAAGTAACCAGCTGGCACGACTAAAACTCAAAAATGGAAGAACTGTTTATTTCCAGATGAATGTTTTAATTGTGTTTGGCAGAATAACTGGGAGAAACTGTGAGAGAAGCAAGATTAAGAAATGATCCATTCCAAAATGGAGGTAGTAATTGTGCAAAACACAATTGCAAGCACTCTCAGTTTAATTTATTATCATATGGACACTTAATATCGACAAATGATTTTATTATCATCCAGTCTTCCCCACTCCTGATTGTTCTGCCACTATAATAGGGACTGTTTACCTTAAACCTTATAACAAGAGTACCTTAGTCATACTGTGCTACAGAGAGAGCTAAAATCTTTATATGTGAAGGTAAAAATGTGGTAAAGAGGATGAAATGTAAAAGCACAGCCCCCTGCCAGGTCATGTCAGGAAAGCTAGTTTCAGGTGTTGTTGTTCTTTGCTAAATATCTTTTACTATCGTAGAATAGTAACCCCTCACGTCCACAGTCACAAGGTCAATGAATTAGTAAACATATGCTTAATGATACACAGCTTATTTTAAAGTGTTTTATGTAAAGTCAAGTATTGCAATTCTGCATTTGAGCACCAATTTACGCATTTAGGCTCATCGGGCTTCATTAATTTGTTCATTGTTTATGCCCACACGTCACAGATATCTGGGACCTTTCCATGCAGGGAAGCACAAAACACACAACAATAGGCAGTTTACCGTCTCCAGTCCACCTGACCTACATTTGTCTGGAAAGTAAGAGAGCACCACAGCAGCACACCGGCAGAGAGACAAGCATATCAAGAAGAATGCTACAAACAAAACACAACACAGACAAAAAGGGTCACAGTCACAGTATACTGTGCAACAAAGACAAGCGTATTCATGTATTTATCCTAAATTTTGATGTCACCCCTCTCAGGAAAATAACTATAACCTATTGTGCAATCCAAAACCTGGAACAGTCACATCTACAATTAAAGGGAACTTTATTACAAAATAATAAGAGAAGTCTTCACATAATCAAGTTCAACCACCTGAGGTCTCAGGTGGTTGTGCTCTGCTAAACATCTTTTACTATCTCAGAATAGTAACCCCTTACCTCCACAGTCACAAGGCTGCTAAATTAGTAAACATATGCTTAATGATACACACACATACGCTGGCATTCACACCCACATAAAAACACACACTGAACACATCTCTGCAGGAGTGAGGGTCACCGTGATGGATGCTATCCCTGGATGGCCGTGAGCATTAAAAGCCTGGTGGCCCAGCACCAACAATCGGTCATGTCGGTGTTGTCAGAGCTCAAAATTAATCATTCTTGTCTCGGTGATCATTTCCTGCATTAATTATTCTGACGATGAAGCTGAAATAGTCTGCAAGCTGTGAATGTCCCTGTGTGCGAGAACATTTAGGGAGATGGAGTGGAGCTTGCAGAGTCACTGGGAGGGATCGGAGGTTGTCAAACTGTACCCCCTTCTGGTCACACTCTGCTAACTGCAGCTCTACATCCTTACTACATGACACCAGGAGGAAAAGAGAGAAGAAAGGTGGAGAAAGAAAATATGATTGGCAGAATATCTGTGCAGATATTTGGCAAGGCAACGAGTAGAGTGAGTGAGAGAAATGAGTTGGAGGAAGAAAAACAAGGCGGCAGAGAAGAGATGTAAACACAGGCTGTTTCTGCTTTGTGTCGGCCAATCACAGGCTAGCTCTTAATGGAGGAGACAAATAATGTGCTAGGACTGTTGTCAATACTTAACAAGAGGGAGAAGCTTAGAAAATGTAAATATGCAATCACTCGCCAGATGCCGCTTAGTTGTTTTATGGTTGTCCAAGTCGTTACCAAATACGTTACACAGAGATCAAAATGATTTATTTCCCCTGTCAGAAATGTTCTGCAGTATATTAATGCATATTTCAGTTGGTGTTTTACATAAAGTCAAGTATCGCAATTCTGCATTTGAGCAACAATTTATGCAAAGTGCATTAATGTGAAAATGATGAGTCTGAACGAGCTGGTGCAAAGTTCAGTCTGGCTCGTGGGGCTTCATTAATTTGTTCATTGTTTATGCCCATACATCACAGATATCTGGGACCTTTCCATGCAGGGAAGCACAAAACCCACAACAATAGGCAATTTACAGTCTCCAGTCCACCTGACCTACATTTCTTTGAAAAGTAAGAGAGCACCACAGCAGCACACCAACAGAGAGACGAGCATATCAAGAAGAATGCTACAAACAAAACACAACACAGACAAAAATAGTCACAGTCATAGTTCTGTGCAACAAAGAAAAGAGTATTCATGTATTTATCCCAAAAAAGGAAAATAACTATAACCTACAATTAAAAGGAACTTAGGTGCAAAATAATAAGAGAACTCTTCACACATTCATGTTCACCTTTCTCACATTACACAAAGGGCCACAAAAATTCCATCTGATGTGAATACTCAATTTGTAATATGCTGCGTGTTACTCCTGTTGGAATCACCCAATCAACAGATTGTTCTGAGCTCATTAAAAATAAACAGTGTGAAGGACACGGTGATTGCTAATCAACAGTTTTACGAATGCAAGCATGTGAGTGAGGGAGAGTGTGTGTATTTCCGTGGCTCCCCGTGCTCAACATCGTTTTCAGTCAGCGTGAGGAAACTCCCCTCTAACATAGACACAGGCGGTTACTATAGAAACCAACATTACTTTTTGGGGAAGTAAGCTGAGGAAGGTCGGAAGGAGGCAGCGAGGAGTGGAGCCACGTCAAAGCACTGTTCAAATGAATATGAAATTCTAATGTAATTCTGTCCATGTCTCTGCTCGTGTGTGTGTGTGTGTGTGTGTGTGTGTGTGTGTGTGTGTGTGTGTGTGTGTGTGTGTGTGTGTGTGGATGCATGCAGCTCATTGTCTGTCTGTGAGTGCATAACTGTGATAAGCAGACGAAGGTGTAGCAGCTAGCAGCAGGGCGGTAAGATAGAAAAGAGCAGAGGAAATTAAGCTAAATGAAAAAAAAACTTGCTGTGCTTGTGGGGTACTGGGACTGAGGGTGGGATTTGGGTCAAACAGAGGAGGAGGAGGGGGAAAGAGACGGAGAAGAAGAAGAAGTTATAGGCCACTTTCAACCTTTTGTTCTATCGGCCAGAAGTTTTAACACTCCGAAAAAACCAAACAGCTATTGGACATACACACAGATATACATGATTTAGATAAATATATTTGATTTATATTTCTAAAAATATCTCATAAGATTTGAACAATATACTAGAGTCCCACACACCCATGTAAATAAAAATGGAAACAGCCTAGGTGTTTTAAAAGCGAAGTCAATCAGCAGAGCTGTCACTAACTAACAAATATGAGAGTATCAGTCTGATCCACTCCTCACTTAAAGCATTTGGCTTCTGGTTATCCCAGCCAAGATGGCTTTGCTTAAAAAGGTGAGTTCACAAAATAATTGGTGGCATAAGGTCCTACCTGGATGCTAAGAATGAGATTCTATCGACATTATACAGGCTTCAGCTGAAGCTGCAGCAAGAGTACTGTCAATGTCTAGAAAGTAGACCATATTAATCCCTCATAGTATCATAGTGTCCTAATAAACCTTTTTGATAAAGCTTATAGTTAGAGCTGGATGAGGTAACCCTGAATCCTCCCTTAGTTATGCTGCACTAGGCTTAGACTGCTGGTGGCTTCCCATGATGCACTGAGCATTTCTTCTTCACTCAACTCTTCATGAGATTCCTCTTCATTGGGTTTATAAATCACTATTCAATTTAACTATTAAAAGCTGATTTAAAACTCTCTCTCTGCCTTGACTCTCTTCCTGCTCTCTCTCTCTTCTCACCCCCTCCACTCTCAGAAGATGTCTGCTTCTTCCTGAGCCAGAATCTGCAGTTTCTTCCTCTTAAAAGGGGTTTTTCCTTCCCACTGTTGCCAAGTGCTTTCTCATAGCGGGTTGTCTCCTTGTTGGGGGTTGTTTCTCATTCTGTAAGATCTTTACCCTATAATATAAAGGACCTTGTGGTGACAGTTGTGATTTACTGCTATATAAATGAAATGAAATTGAATTGAAATCGAATGAGTACCAGTTTACTGCTGGCTATTCCTAGCCTCCAATTAGCTGACTGTCTCCACCTTCACCAAGAACACTCTCACCCCTAAGGGTTTGGAGTCACCAGCTTGAGACATGCCTCATATACAATGAGGGCTGACACACACACACACACACACACACACACACACACACACACACACACACACACACACACACACACACACACACACACACACACGCACAAAGTCAAATAAGACCCACAGAGAGAAAAAGTGAACTGGGACTTACAAGTGGGTCTGGGTCTTCACTGTGGGTATAATATGCAGAGGGTTTACAAGTAGCCCAGTTATGTCAGTTATGTCAGTGGAAGTCGTATCAGAGGAGGAAGCAATGCACAAGTCCCCTGCGGCATCATTAAAAACCCCATCACTTCTCCCTTCATCCCAATTCATACAAACAGCCTGAAAATAGGTCAATCAGCAACCTCTGCTCTCATACCCCCCTTCTCTCTCACACGCACATATGCAGCACAGGCAAGTCCCCTGAATGCAGGCTGAGCGAAGTGTGGGAGGCCAGCGTTACCATGGAGCCGATATTGTACCGGTCCACTTCTGTGGTGACAATGGCATTGCCTTGCTTCACTGCTTCTACCTGCACATCAACCTGAACAACGATCATCACGGTTTACAGACATGCAGACATCATTTTTACTTCCTCGCCACACTGAATAGGTTTATCACACATTCAGGACAAGAAAAAAGACAACTCATGCATAGCAGCCTGCCGCCTAGAGAATAAAGCATTTCAACTTTGCCAGTTCTTTCTAAGAACAATAATCCCCTTTTTAAGTGCCTGACTGAAAATATATATGCAGTCCACATTACTGTATAAATTTCTCTTTGGGTACCGGCCAGTCTTCTTATTTGTACATAAAACATTAATAGACTTTGAAAATAAAATCACTGTTGTATAGTCAGGGTGTGTTAGTCAGATTTTAATGTAGAGGAAGCTAAAGCTTGAATGGACCAGGCAGACATTTAAGAGCCCGTAATCTGATCTGAAATACCAACAAAACAACTCATTAATAATTCAAACACATTACTCCTAAGATTGAATGTGTATTATAGAACCTGCTGATCTAGTTATATTTGTAATGGATTTAGTGTGAGAAAGGTTAATTGAAAAGAAAAGGCTGGACGTATATTGCTCTTAAGTAATATATTTTATGCAGCAAGCATGAAAAAATAATGCTCATACAGGTGTCTATGAAATGAGGGCTTGAGAGTAAGTAGGTGAGGGATGGCGATGTGCTTCCACAACTCTTTCTTTGGCTTACTCGGGCCAATCTGATGACCAAACACACCCGCCACTAATGTAAGATGTTAAAGTGCTGAGGTAACTAAGAGATGTGGAGGTGTTGGGCAGATGCTGAGTCAGAGAAAAAAAGAAGGCTGGGCTAACACAGATGAGTTCAAAGGTTCACAGGAAGAACACAAAGGCAGTATGGCGCATAAAGATGGGAAAATGGTTGGTATGAATATATAATCTCAATAAGTGAATTTGTGACCACTAAAAAGAAAACATTACAGGATCTATTTACTCATGCCAGTGGCAGTGCCTAATCTAGAAATGGCTCCATCCAATTCAGCGAAAAAGCATTGATGTCGGTGCCAAAAGAGCTGGCTTGAGCAGAGCGCTGACTAATTGCTGGGCCCAAAGTTGGAACCGCTGACGTCACTGGCTATGAGAGGGGCTAATGTAAAAAGATTCACAGATGATTTGCGCACGAAGCATCAGATTCGGTCGAGCATGATTTTCTTCAAACAAATTATCCCTAACTTTGTCTTCATCTTCAAATTAGCCAGCATTTGCACTGTGTAAGTGGGAAAGTGTTATATAGTGAGAAAAAGAGCCACAAAGAAAGGTGTCACTATGAGACAAGAGCTAAGTGCGTATTTCGCTTTTGTTTATACAGCTTTATTTGAATTTGTATCTGTGCATTTGTGCGTGTATCTGTGTGTCATTCATCTTCTCTGAGGTGGTGTTTTAATGTTTAACTGTATCAACTTTCTGAACTGCAGTCTTGCCCAGCTTCTTTCGCAGCTATTGCAGTATTTTTCCTTTGATCATCACCACAGCAACATCACTGTCCAGGCTCAGAGTAAAGGCTCCCCGCATCTACCTGCTCACACATTTAGACACATACACGCATGCAACAAACACACTGGCTGTGAAGTCAATACTGCCTCTACTAGTAAATATGCAAAGCACACATGTGCACTGTGTAATATATTTTCCTGTGGTTATCAGGTAAACACCTGGACGGAGCATGAAAATGATCTGCACATGAGTCTGCACATCAGCCCTTTGCAGTCACCTGAAGGGCACTAATGTCATGAAAAGTAGTAGTAATTCAACAGTATGTGCACATATATGTCCTTTCTCACATAAATCCATATGATGTGTGTTTCTGACCTGCAGAGGCTCCCAGTACAGAACAGCTTATCTCTAAGAAGCTGGAGATAACAGATTCGGCCATAAGTCTCCTGCTGACAGAACCTGGTGATATTTGACCCGACTCTAAAATGATGACATTACATTTGACAGGTATACCAGTACAGCATGGACCAGTCCAGACCTCCAGCAACTTTTCCACTTACAAAGCTCCATGTCGTGCACACTCATTAGTCATCTTCGCTGATACAGAAGTGTAGTGTTAGGTGACCGTTTTTTATTCTTAATGAGGCAGCTGGTGTTCATTATGCAGAAGCAGCAGTAGAATCAGTTAGGATGGAGAAAAAAGACATGAATAAACTAACATATTCATGAATAGAGCATAGTATATATATATGTGTGTGTGTGTGTGTCTGTGTGTATATATATGCTTGGTTAATGCTGGGTACGTAAGCCAAGCACATTCTTGTAAAAGACCACTATTACAGTCTAGGTGAGTCAAACAGACTCCTTTAAACTACTAAAAACCCAGATGACACCTGATATACTCAACATTATAGTGATATAGTGATTTTGTAAAGTTACATACCACCTACTAAGCAAGGCTTGGAACCTTAAATTGGTTTTCAGATGGGCATCTTCAAAGAACAGCTCGTAAATCCCAGACACCAGAAGTAAGTGATTTAAAAACATTTCCCCAACAGTCCTGAATATTGCACACATTTGCAACAATTTAATATCCAGCCTTTCGGTTCAATCATTTTGACTAAGGTAAAGCAATCCTGAAACAACCTTTCATGTTGGGGAACCAAACTAAATGTATGTTTTCCCTCACATGAATGGCCTTCAATCAGTTCCAGCTTCCTAAAAACACACCACATAAAAATGCAAATAAGAAACCACTAAAATATATCTAATATTTGAAAGTTCTCTGCGCTGTTATTTTCATCCACTACTTAAGACTATAAATTAAAATCACTCAATGGTATTTCAAGGGTTGACTGCACACAGGAGTTTGGTCCGTCTGCATACACTAATGGTATTAAGTCTGTCTTTCATTCGTTGACAGAAAGCTACTGTTTAATAAAATTCTATGCAGTACTGGATATTGTGTGCAATGCTTCAGCTAATATTCACAAGAGCAACATAACACCTCAAGGTGCTTTATACTGAAAGGTAAAGACCCTATAATATCAGGGAGAACAAACCAACAATCAGATCAGATCTATGAGCAGCACTTTGGCGACAGTGGGAAGGAAAAACTCGCATTTACCAGGAAGAAACCTCCAGCAGAACCAGACTCAGGGTGAAGTAGCTACCTGTTGGGGGGAGGAGGAAAAGAGGAGACAGAAAAGCAGAGTGTAGCAAGACAAAATAAATAGGGAGACTAGGGCAGGCTATAGCAGGATGATTAAGGGATTGTTAAGGCTTACTGGATCCAGCTCTAACTATAAAGCTATAAACCTGGAAACTTCACATGAAAGGCTGCGGTCTGAAAACTGGTGCTCATGATGTCTGAGCAGTAGTATGGATAATGAGATGTAAAACACGTAGATTAGCAGTTCTTGTCTAGACACATTAAATATCAATGTTATCATCTTTTGGGTGTAATATCTGTTGCTCCTATTCAAAGTGATTTATGGTTTTGTTTTGTTGGATTGCATTTATATAGTGCTCTTATTGTAAGTGCTCTACAAGCTGCCTCTCATTCACCCACTGGCAGCACACCTATGGCAGCAAGCCACTATGCAATCCACTAATCAAGGCATCAAAGCCAATGTCTTACTCAACGTGTGGAAAGGAGCCTGGGATTGAACTGCCAACACTGTTATCAATCCACAGCCTGCCTCCAGCAAGTCATTATTTCAGAGGCTGAACACACAGTTCAAAGTGATCAGCTTAAGTATTATGTTTTTTTTTTTTTAAACTTTAAAAATGCCAGTTTTTCTCACTTCTTTAGCGTGTTCTTTCATGTCCTGTAACGTGTCTCCTTCTTGCCATTTTCTTGCTTTTGCTCTTAGTGAATTACACCTATGTAATAAAATGTCATGCAGACATATTTTCACTATTTTTGGCTAAAAATGAGTGAAAGTATATGTTAAATTTTCAATTTTGTCTATATTCTTTGCTACCCTTGGCTCAGACAGAGATCCTGAAAGTGTAATTGGGTTTCCAGAGAAATGGAGAGAAGCAGAGCGACCGGTGGAAAGAGGAAGAGGGAAAAAGACTAGACTACAGACATTACCTTGGCCTTAAAATTATAGAACCCAATCATGAAAATTCACATCGCCTGAGAGAGATGATGAAAGCCCTGGGGGCAGTAGAGCCTGCCAGTAAATAACACAGATAACAAGCTCATCACATCTGGGTATGTGCAGTGCCCGGGGCAGAGCACTGCCTCAGGCTGCCTGGCTTTCACACCTCTGTTGTTCTGCTTTATTTTCACTCTTGGCTAAACACCCAACAGGCCAGTTTATATGAAACCTGTTTCATGAAAAAATAACAAACACTCTCATATATCAAGGAAACAATGTGTGAATATTGTGACAGATGAATTTATTTATAATCATAATAAGCCATTAGATTAAGGTGTGATCACCTTTGGGACAAGCATCAGTGTGAACTAATTGGAAGGTGTTTAATTTAAACATCTATCACTCATCTGTAATAACGAAGACTTTGAAGCTATGAAGCACATAAAACGTTGCAAAAACAAATCCTCAGTAATCCTCAGTAATCAGTTAAAAAAAGTTAGGTAAGTTTAATAATACAAACACATTTATGTGTCAAACTTAAGCGTATTCAATAGATAAGACAAAACTTGAAAAAGTGAAGTCAAAGAGAAAACGTACTTCTCCTTATTTCCATGTCTATTATGAGCTGAAACTTTACTCCAAACGCACTCTGCTAGGCCTGCAACAGTGAGATTGTAAACCAAACAAAGGATTACACCTAATTAGAACCAATATGCCCGACAAACAATAAGCAAGAAAGACAGAAAAATGTAGAGTAAGACAAACTGTGTCATAGTATGAGTGAATGAGCGACCTGCGAGTCTGTCACCAGGGTTATTTTTACACGTTAATTAGGCAAGGTCCAAACCGAAGATCAGTTCTGCTGCTATATCAGCCACTGAAGTAAATACAAGCACGCCGTGGCCTTTCTTCTTGTATTTGTGTGTTTTTGTTCTCATTATTGTCACTGAAGAGTTCCTTCAATCTTTTAAAGCTTTTGTAAGAAGGCAGAGTATGCTACATCCCTGTTTATATTTCATTTGAGTCGTATTTCTCAGCACCAGCAAAAGGTCAGTTGTTTCTTACTTCTGTGATGGAGCAAGTTTAGTGCAAACCTCAGTAGCATCGAAGCCACAAAAAGAATATTTTTTGTTTTAACTGTTTCATTCTGAAAATAAATATAATCTCGAGAATGAGGTCAACTCCCTTAGTCCATGGGCATTTCTCAAGTCACAGCCTGATCATCTGATACAACATACATCCTTTGTACTTGCTAAAGCATCGATATTGTTGTGTTTGTCCATTGCTAATTATTTCACTCTGCACAAATGCAGCCAACTCTTTTTTCTCTCTTCTGAACAGACAGTTTTCTGCACCATCTCTTTAAAGCCCTCATACTTATTCCACACAGTGTATGTGTGCTGAAAATTCTGAAGTGTGTTTTCATTAACTCATCTACACAAGGCATTTTGTAGAGGATCCAGCAGCGATGCACTAATGATACAGTTGGATTTGAAACAACTTTATTCTCAACAATTTAACTTTTGCTTCCCTCAGAATAGTATTTTGTTTTTTTCCTTTTCCCTTTTTTTCTATTGTCTATTCTCCAGCCATTCATGTATTTGCTTCTGCTTATCCAATTCAGGGTTGAGGGATGGCAGGAGCCTATCCCAGCTGTCATAGGATGAGAGGCAGGGTACACACTAGACAGCTTGCCAGTCTATAACAGGGCTAACGCTTCTCTATTCTCAAAATACAATGTTAAACAAAAATCCTTCTAATGCGTATACAGTTGTGGTCACAAGTTTACACTCACTCATCATCGGCATGAGTGTTACAGTAATTTTAGGGGTTTTTATGATTTCTTTCTTCTTTTTCCAGGGCTTAATGATTGTGCATATACATCTTTAATGGCTTTAAAAACAAGAATTGAGTGCACACATTTGAATTTATTTAAAATTTTCTCTAAGTCACAGACTACACATACAGGGTCAAACATATACATACACTCACTTAAATCTTTTGTGATCCTGAAGGTTCTACAATGTCTTTTAACTTGACAAGGCGACAGCTATTAACATCTCATTAGCGATCATGATTGACTACAACTGGTATTTCCTCTTTGCAGCCATATAAAGGACTTGCATGGCTGTTATTGCACTGACCAATGCTCAGAACTCAGAACATATGAAACAATCAGTCAATAAAATTTAAATTAAATTAGAAAATACAATATATATATATATATATATATATATATATATATATATATATATATATATATATATATATATATATATATATATATATGTTTAGAAACAACAAACACAATTGATTTCATATTGCACTAGTCCCCATTTGCCAGTATTACTGTACCAGTGGTAAAATACAGTTGTAAACATGTAAATATGAGACTGTGTTGTAACACTGTAAACATCATACACAAAGATTATATTGGATCATATTAATTTAGCAGCATTTAGCATAGTGATGGTTAAGGGATATAAGCTGTTCCTTAGTCTGTTAGTTTTTTTGTCCTTATGGATCTGAATGGTGAGGCTTTCAAATCTAAAAAGCACGGTGAAGCATGGTGATGGTAGCATCGTGCTCTGGGGCTACTTTGTTCCTTATGATAATAGTACACTGCTCAAAGTTGACAGCAAAATGGAGGAGGACTACCTCCAAATTCTTCAACTCTTAAATCAACAGCTAGATGAAACTTGGACACAGCTGTTTGTTCCAAAAGGACATTGATTCCAAACACATGTCAAAACTGGCTTTGGAGTGGATCAAGAAGGCTAACATAATGCATCTGGAACGGCATTCCCAAAGCCCCAACCTCAGTGCTATTAAAAATTTGTGGACTAGGCTTAAAAGCCAGATCAGCACCAGGAAATGAACCAATTTAAATGCACTGTTCTATTCTGTCAAGAAGAATGATCAAATATCCAGACAGCATTATGCCAGAAGCTTGCTGATGGCTACCAAAAGCATCTGATTGAGGTGTAAGTCATCCAGGTCATCGTAGTCTAAGGAGCTTGGAAAGAAAAGCGTCTGGACTTCTTTAAGTTGCTTGAAGTTTCACCTCTCATCCGAGAAGCTTCTTCAGTTCTAGTTTAAATCTGGGACTCTCCACCATTTGACCCCAGAACTGAAGAAGCTTCTCAGATGAGAGGTGAAACGTCTTCAAGCAATTTAAAGTCCAGACACTTTTCTTTCCAAGCTCCTTAGACTTCCTAAGGAACAATTTACCAAATATTAATAGGGTGTATTTAAGTCCGTATGCATACTTTTAACTCTAACATTTGATTGTTTTTTTAAGTCATTAAAGACGTGTGCTATACAATCATTCCACCTTGAAAAGAGAAATGTTCAAGTAAATCATTAAAAGCCTCAAACTGTCATAACATTCATGCCCATGATGAATGTATGAAAACTTCTGACCTGCACATTTACAATGTGGCTGTAATACTACATACTGTTGTACGACATACAACATAACCCAATTTCCTGCGGGGTCAACCTTCAGGATCAATAAAGTTTTATTGAATTGAAATTGAACAACATTTCTGTGTACTTTAATTGTAACTCAATCTAAAGTAAGACACAACCCATTATGTATTCGTGCTGAATGCAAAAAAAAAAGTACGAATGAATGAGGGTTACAGCTGTAGCCCTTATTACCTGGATGACAATATTAAATGTGGCACTTTACTTGGGTTAAACCACAGAAAGAAATAAAACAACAGTTTATACTTACCCTCACCAGAATCCCACATTCATTTATAATGCTGTTGGTGCCAGCATAGAGGACACTGGTAAAGCAGAAAGGAGGACCTGCTTCACACACAGAAATAATGAATAGAGGGAGGCTTGGCCACTGGAAAAGACTGGACACTGAATGTTTACACACCCACTCACCACCCACTAATACATCATGTCTCTTTCTGGTTTTTCTTCCAAACACTGTCCTCTCAGTTAGAATTGGATTCACATATATTCAAAGTCATATATCACAACGCCCACTAACTTTATTAAAACCCAGTGAATGACTTTGCGTTATGCCACAGTACATATTTTGTCTTCAGTACCAATCCGGTATGTTTTAATAACAGTGAGTACTTTTCTAAGTAGACAAGCCACCTCTAATCATATTAATATTGTATTGTGACATCAAAAACATAATTTTTTACACACGACTGATAATGTCACCGTAATTTGGCAAGCTAACAGTATTCAACTAGCCCAAGAAAGCAAAATATACTGCTAAAAAGTGTGCCTGGTTATAATGGGGTACTTCACAGTAGCTTAATTTTGCAGCATCTTACCATACTGAAGTTAGCCGATCAATACTTATATAATTAAAGGACTTAACAAATGGACGACTTAGCTAGCGTAAAGCTTCCACAAAAAAAGCCCATTTTAATAAAACAAACAAACTTCTAGCTCTCTACTGCCCCCAGAGGTGTGCCCCTGTGCTTAAAGACAGCGTGAAGTTACTGTCCAACGTTGTTTCCAAACATCGCGAGAATGAGCGAGAGAAACGCTGAAATCCAAGTTGGGGGAGATTTTTTCCCCCTTTTGACAGTGAAAGATACAAAGACAACAGAAAAATAAATAAAACGTGGTAGCAATTCTTAAAACTCCTACAGTATTTATATATTTAATAAATTACTGAACAAAACATAATCTCTACAGGGTGAGTTAGTGTTTACAGCTGTTTTAAAATTACATGAATCCCCGAGGAATATGAAGTACCCGAAAAAAGCATACAAACGAAATAAATAAATGATAAAAAATAAATAAAATAAAAACTTAGACTCATTAAACATGAAAGCTGTAATGTTATAGATATATACTTTATTAATTCTCTCTGATAAAATAAAATTACAAAATAATTTCAACCTCAAACGGCACTTTCCTTGTTCGTGATTATTTAACGTATTGATAATACATATATTATAATTGTCATGACGAATGAGAAGAATACTATAGTTTAATAAGGTAAGATATCAGCTATAACTGCTTTTAATCATAATGGTAGAAAAGACTAAGCAATACAAAGCTATATTTCGTTAACAGCATACTGTACAATTTTCCAAGCGTATGTAATTCAGTATTCCGGCCACAGCGTGTCGCTAAAAGATAGTTTTCAATATTGTCTCCAATGTAAAGGTAGGCTTGTCTCTTTTCCCATCACGTCATTATAATTCCTCTCAGATATATCTCAGTCTTTCATTTTATTTATTTCATGAACATCTGTTCCTTCATGGCCATTTATCCTTTGTAAGGTTTATTTGTGTTCCCTTGTGTTCATCCTTAGTCCACCTTCATCTGTTACAGCAGTCCATGTACAGCACTGTAACAAGTCCATGCCGAGATTTTCACAGTTATTCCCTCAGCAATATTGTCAAGATATCTGCAACGCCTCCTGCTATCTTTTGTCCCCAGTGACAGCAGCGTTCCCTGCCTCTTATTGAAGTCCATTTAAGAGAGAGCACTTTGGTTGTCGAGGTGTGTGTGTGTGTGTGTGTGTGTGTGTGTGTGTGTGTGTGTGTGTGTGTGTGTGTGTGTGTGCGTGTGCGTGCGCGTGTGGGTGTCTGTTCCTGTGTTTGTGTGGCAGTTTAAGTGACTGAGCAAGCGAGTTTGAGTGTATTTCTTCACACAGAATACATTCATGATAACAGTGAGCTGTTTTTCGGACCACAAGTTTGACAAAGAATGGCAGTAAAGTACAAGATCTACTTCCCTTTATGAAAGGTCATAAAAAAATCAACTAATAAAAACAACTTAGAGAAATACAGCTAAATCACTGCTGGATTTTAACAAGTGCCAATGACAGACAATATTTATAGAGTTGCATGTAGGTCGGTCTGACTTTAGTCAAGTAAAGGATTTGTTAAAATTGTTTTCATTGTTTTCAGTGCAGTTAGGCCCATAATTTGTTGGATAAAGAGACAACTTTTGTGATTTTGCCTCTGTACACCTCCACAGTGAGTTTTAAACCAAGTAATCAGGATGTGATTGAAGTGCAGACTTTCAGCTTTGACTCACAGCGCTTTCCTGTTTTTGCATTAACTGTTTAGACACAGTCCCCCATTTTCAAAGGCTCAAACTTTAATTGGACAAACTAACATGATTTTAAAAGTAAGGAGTGTTCTAAATACTTGAATGAAAATCCTTTGCAGCCTTGGACATCACTAAACGCTGTGTTTCCTCTCTTGAGATGCCAGGCTTTTACTGGAGCTGCCTTCAGTTGCTGCTTGTTTGTGGGTCTCTCTGCATTCAGTTTTTGTCTTCAGTAACTGAAAAGCTGCTCCGTTGGGCTGAGATCAGGTGAATAACAGTAACAGTATTTCTGGATCTCAAGAAAGCATTCGACACAATCAATCATGACATATTAATTAATAAACTGGAACGGTATGGGATTAGGGGGGTTGTACTGCAATGGGTGAAAAATTATTTAAGTGACCGGAAACAATTTGTGAAGCTGGGTGTCCATTCCTCATCATGCTTGGACATTGCTTGTGGTGTTCCACAAGGCGCTGTACTGGGTCCAAAATTATTTATTATTTATATAAATGATATTTGTAAGGCATCTGATATATTAAAATTAGTATTATTTGCAGATGACACAAATATTTTTTGTTCTGGGGGGAATCTAAAGGAGCTGCTGGATACAATTACTTCAGAAATGTGCAAAATTAAAAAATGGTTTAACAGGAACAAACTATCGCTAAATCTAAGTAAAACTAAAATTATCTTATTTGGGAATTCCCTTAGAAATGCACAAGTGCAGATTCATGTAGATGGTGTGGAAATTGAAAGAGTACTTGAACATAAGTTTCTTGGTGTGATTATAGATGATAAATTAAACTGGAAGTCTCATATAAATCATATACATAACAAAATTTCAAGAAGTGTCTCAATCTTGAGTAAAGTAAAACACATTCTGGACCACAAATCACTCCACATTCTCTATTGTTCCCTGATTGCACCGTATTTGAATTACTGTGCAGAGGTTTGGGGCAATACTTACAAATGTTCGCTATCATCAATCTTTATGTTACAAAAAAGGGCCATAAGGATAATCCATAAAACTGGTTACAGAGATCATACAAATCCACTATTCTTAAAATCAAAAATTCTAAAATTCACAGATCTGGTTCATTTTCTCACAGCACAAATTATATATAAAGCAATAAATAACCTGCTTCCTGACAATATTCTAAAAATGTTTTCTAAAAGGGAATGGGGATACAATTTGAGGGGGGAATTAAATTTAAAACATCCTCGTATCCGTACAACATTAAAAAGTTTTTGCATCTCTGTGTGTGGAGTGAAGCTGTGGAACAGACTAAGTAAAGATATGAAGCAATGTCCAAGCATGGCGCAGTTTAAAAAGCGGTTTAAGGATATGGTTTTTACAGGGTGCAGGGAGGAAGTAGAGATTTGATAGGGTGTTCTTGTCTAATATTTTCATGTGTGTGCGCATGCACGGGTTTGTTGGTATGGGTATATATATATATATATATATATATATATATATATATATATATATATATATATATATAAAATTGTAGGTTGTGTATCCTTCAGGTGTTAATGGGGTTATTGAAAATGTGTATATGTATGTGTGTATATACGTATGTATGGATAGATAGAAGCATATATGTGTATATATTAAAAAAAAAAAATTACACATAACATATAATGTAATTGCAAGGAGGTATTTCTGTAGTCTATTGATACTAGATAGTGGAAAAGGGGTGGGATTAAATAAGCTTATGCTTCTTCCTGCTCCTTTTTGAACATGGACGTTATTTGGAGTTGTGGTTGCTCGTTTTCCTTTTGTTTGCTTTGTTCATTTGTCTCTTTTAATTCTATTTTTTAATATACTTTTTCAACATGTTCAAAATAAAGATTCAATCAATCAATCAATCAATCAAAAATAACTTGGTCATTGACGAATACTCCATGTCTTTTTGAGTACAGCCCTGTACACTTTACAATTCATCCTGCCACTTCTGTTAGTCACGCCATCAGTAAACACTAGTGATGGGGTTCCACCAACACTTCTCCCACTGTTTCTGACAGATAATGTGTTATCTTCAAATCAATAGGTGTTTCTCTCTTTCCTTCTCTTTCCTTCTTTCTTCCCATAATTCTGCCACAGGCTCATCTTTATTTAAATATTAATTTCTAGATGTTTTTTTAGGAAGTATAATCTAACCTACTTGTTCTTAAGTGTAACCACTGGTTTGCAGCTTGTTGTAAACCCTCTGGATTAACAGTTACAAACTTACAGATGTAGACTTTGACAGTGATACACCTACTGTACATCCTGGTGAGAGGTTTTTTTTTTTTGACTCAGTTAGATGCTGTGAAGTTGTTTTTTAGCCATTCTTTCATCATCCATTTCAGTTGTTTTCTGTTGTCTTTCTTTTCAAGAATGGCCACTCAGCAGTTGACACTTATTGACTTATTTTGAATTTTTAAGCCTAATGACGACCTCCCTCACTTGGAATGACCATGAACAACTATGAAATAGAAATTCCACTCTTTGAATCACGTCATGAAATAACAAGGCAACAGGCCCCACCTAGCTATGAAGCTGCTTGTCAATTGTCAAGATACTTTTGAGCCTCTGAAAATGAGGGACTGTGTATACAAATGTGGATAATTCTTAAACAGTTAATGCATTTTTTTAAAGTTAGTTTTTAGTTTTATTTCTAAGCCACTGTGGTGGCATGGAGAGACAAAAAGACAACAAGTTGTGGACCTAACCGCATCTGCTGTAGATCTTTGGGTCAAAACACCCAAATTTAGTGGCATTAAACGAGTACTCGCACTAAATGTGGAGCATCAAGATTGTGCAAAGAGCCAACTTTAGAGTTCTGCAGCGTTTGTTTTAACGGGTATCTTCAGAAATCAATCAACCATTTTTAAATGCCAGTACAAAAAATATGTGTATAATAAGCTAATTTTTCTTCTAATAGCCGCCCCAGTATTAATGCACTTAATACAACTATTAATTGTCCACCTTCTGCTGCTGTCATACGAAACGTCCACAGAAATGAAACAAGACCACAGTCTCATTTCAGCACAGCAAAGTACACTTTAAACATCAGTTCGTTTCAATCTGTAATTCTGTAAATGCAGTAATAAAGTCCTGTAGTAGTTGTGTTAGGTTATTTTACCATCAGCTACTGTCTTCATCATCACAAACAGACATTATGATGACTCACGTCCCTCTGTATCAGCTTGTTTCAGCTTGATCTATAATTTGTGTAGTTCACTGAACGGTTACAATTCTCCCGGCTGAGTAGTTAAAATGTCACAACTACGCATCGTAAGTCTAAACTACTGCATCAGCTCACACCCACAAAAGATAAATTGTTAAGATGAACATTTTTTACAGTGTGTCTACATCGCTTGGCAGTGCTCTATGGAGATTGACAGTGCATCATGTGCTTGGCAGTATTGGCTTTTAGTATCATCTTGTGGGCTAGTGCATTATTTTCTATGTGTGAGCATAAATAGGGCCTTTGTGAGAGTCTGTATATTTGTGTTTGTGCTGTGTTAGCTCGTATTGCGTGGATGGCATGATTTGTGTGTGTATGTGTGTGTGTGTGTGTGTGTGTGTGTGTGTGTGTGTGTGTGTGTGTGTGTGTGTGTGTGTGTGTGTGTGTGTGTGTGTGTGTGTGTGGTGCATGCCACTAGTTATTTATTTTTTTATTTTTCATTTTTTTAAATCGTGGTCGTATTGATCGAACCTTTTGTTAAAGGGATGCTCGTTAATACACAATTAGCATTCAGATAGAAAATACATCATAAGGATAAAAAGTCATGGTCATTAATTCCTGATGACGGGAGTGAGGGATTGGGAAGGGGGAAGGAAAGAGAGGGAGAAAGAGAGACGTAGAAGAGAGAGAGATAGAGATAATAAAAGGCATTCTTCAGTAATTGGAGTGGATTCCATTTAGGAGTTCATATAATTATTCTTCGTTATTTCTCCTCCTCTCTCTTTCGTCCTCCTCATTCTCTCTACCTCAATTTCTCACCCTCTTGGCATCCTTCCTCCCCCTCACACCTTTTAGAGTCTCCATTTTATCCCCATTTTTCTTCTCCTTCCCTCATCAAGTAAAGCGCCCCAAAGTCCCTAACATGTCTCATCACTCATACAGGCCCTCCATCTTAATCCCATTATTTCTCCTCATAGTCTTCCTCCCTCCCTCTTGGAGCGTTAGTTTCCGAGGATCACCAGACATTTCTCTCATCTCCCATTTCTCTCCTTTAGTCTGAAGTGTGAGGACTAGCGCAGCCCTCGTCCTTCCTCCCTATTTTTCCTCATATTTGTCCTCTCCTGGTCCAAGAAAAAAAAAGAAAAGAAAAAAAAAGCTGTCCTCAGCAGCTAGAGGTGCACGTGTTGGGGTTGGAGCTAGCCTCCAAGCTCCCCTCTGGGCTCAGGGGTGGGGGCGACAGAGGGGACTCCAACGCCAAAGTAGAAACCGGAGCTGAAGGTGGTGCAGGAGCTGTGACCTGGACTGGAGAAACTGAAGCTGGCGCAGTGGTTAAAGAAGCAGCAGGGGACAGTGGAACCACAGCACCTCCTCCTCCTCCTCTACCATCCCTTGCATCCCTCTCCCGGAGCAGGTGAACCAGGGCAGCATGCTGGGCGCTGAGGGTTGCAGACAGGTGAGCGGGCAAGGCGTTGAAGCCCGCCGTGAGCTGCTCCACCCGCTGCTCCAGGGACAGCATCTGACGCTCCAAGTCCTCGCTGCGGTCGTTGAGCTCGGACATGAGCTCATACATGACACTCTGCATCTATGAAAGGAGAGAGTGGAGAGTGGGAGATGAGTCAGTGCACACGGCGTACTTTGAAGAAGGGAGACAGACTGCAAACACGTAAAAACAGGAAGATAACACAGTCGCTCTATGAAAGCTTGTTTTAAAAAAAACAAAATACGTTGGTATTGAATAAGGAGAGACACTAAGTAGAGCAGGGATGTCAAATTCATTTTAGCTGGGTCACATGCGGCCCAGTTTGATCTGAAGTGTGCTGGATGAGTAAAACCACTGCATAAAGGTAAAAAAAAGAAAACAGCTTGAAACATTTTCCCCGTCTTTTAGCATAAAAAGTACATTCTGAAAAACTTTAATGAAAAATGAACAGCCTGAGGTGTAAAAATAGGTGAAATTTTAATAATATGCCTCAGTGTTTCCACAACTGACAGCCTGCTGACAATACAAAGAAATCCCACAGTTGTAAATGAAGCACTTCAGCACGGCTTAACCACCTTAGTAAGAAAGCTTTAAAACTGGCCGTTCAGGGCAACCACTAACAAATCTGGAGCAGTGACTGTCTGTCTAGAACTACCAATGCAATGCCAAATGAATAATAAACTTTTTAATTGTGATGTTTTTCTGCTGTTTTAACTTTGTGTGTATTACATATGCCAATACATATACATACATATTTTGTATGCGATTTTAACTAGTGTCTTTGTCTTCACGAGGGTATTTTAAATCCCATCAGCCCTGCCCCTGTCCCTGCAAATGTTTACACTTAGGTGAGTCAGTTTGTGGACAGACCGCAACTGGTCACCCACGGTTACAGAATAAGGTAAAGTGTCAGAAAGAGAAAGACTAAGCAAAAATGACAAAAAAAAAACTAAGAGGGATTAGAAATCACACTAGACCGGGCTTTATAACACTGTGAAGAAAGAAAAAGAGCGAGAAGAGAGAGGATGAAAGGAAACCAACAGAATGTCCCTGCCTTACACATCCCTGTCTCTGTAACCATGGTAAATGCACAAGTGGCCAATTGAGACTGAGATTGCAAAATTGCAAAATATTTGGTGCTAAAGGCATCGCTCCTCTGAAAGAACACACACACACACACACACACACACACACACACACACACACACACACACACACACACACACACACACACACACACACACACACACACACACGTGCGCTTACATTCTCACTCAAACACCCACACAGTAACAGAAAAAACACGAGCACTCCCATCCCTTCTCTCGTTTCCTCCTCACTCTCTCACTCAGTCATCCCTGTTTTAATACTTCTTCTGGTTGCTAGGAGACGCAAAGCCACAGAAACAGGCAGATCAGCATGGAAACGGAGAAATGCTGTGCAAAATTTTTGGGGGGAGCAAAAGCATGTCAGGTATGAGCGACTAACCTGTATGCAAAAATGAAGAGCACTGATGTGTGCCTCACCTTTGAGAGATCCACTAGTGTGTTGGCCTGATCGCTGAGTTTCCTCTGCTCCATTTTCACGCTGCGTAATCTGCAAACAGATGCACACATAAAACACACATACAGGGTGGAAACCCGGTAAATATGCTGTGGTTGGACCAGAGAGTTAATCCCTCAGGGTTCAGACAACACCACTCTGGAGCGGTCACCTTGCCAAGTTGAGCTTCATTTCTACCTGCAGTGTGTCCCTTGATTTGAATGTACAATAACAGCAAGCGCACAGTGTGGACTGAAACATAGTAATCTTGTCATGAAGTAGAGAATACATATATTTGTATATATATAATGAATGCAGGAAAAGAAACATTAAAAGTTAAAAGATAATTATTATTAAGGAAAACTTTTGGGGCACAAGACCTAGAGGGAAATAAACCAAAAAATCTGATAAAAAAAAATCATTGTATTTTAGTCCAATTAAAAGCCTATTGGACTCTCAAAGCACTATACAATAATTGGTGAACTAACCTGTGTTTTCATAAAACAAACCCTGTGAGGCTGACTTTATGAGACTGCACCCCCAGCTGAGCCCGTCTCCTGTTATGCTAACAGATTTTAACCACAGAATGTACCCCTATTCCCATCGAGTCAGCCCGGTTGCTGTGTTGACACAGCCAGTCCACAGTCCACATGAATAAGGATTAGCCTTTGAATGTTAGATTTAACACAGCCTTACGTCTCTTGACTCTGGCTTTTGAATTGTCCTGAAGTTGAACCGTTAAAGATCAAAGGATCAGGAAACATTTACGAGATCCTTCATTTAGATGCTGGACGGAGGATATACAAAAAATATTTTTCTTTATGTGTGTGAATTACACTCTGAGCACTTGTAACAGCAGCATCACTTTTTGGGAGAGATGACAGGGTGATCGGAGTGTCTCTAACAGCACACAATGCACATGATTATCCATTCCCACAAGTGTATTTGCCTGGATTGAACCTGCCCTTTCGTAGATGATGAATCACATCATGCGTGTGTGTGTGTGTGTGTGTGTGTGTTTGTGTGTGCGGGGATTAATGCATTTTATCTGATGATCAGCGTTGATTCAACCTGTGGGTGGATAGAAAGTACAGCTGATTTCAAAGGCTTCATCAGCTCAGCAGCGCCGTCATGCGCATGTGCTCGTGTGCACGGGTGTGCTTGCGTGCGCGAGTGTATGTAGTTGTGTGTGAGGTGCGGTCTCACTGATGTATAGCCTGGAGGAACTTCCGCTGGTGTTTGCGGACTCTCGAATGGTCGATCTTCTTCATCAGCTTGGTGTGTTTGTAGATGAGCCAAGTCTCTCTTAGTACGTTAGCAGCTGCATTCTTTATCTGCTCCCAAAAAAGAATAAGCACACATATACACACTTATTGTTAGCAACAGGTGGTCCTTGGCAACTGAAACTGGCAACAGGTTTGCCCAGCCCTCTCGTCTTTCTCTTTTTTTCCCTGGTTTTGCTATTATCTATGCAAAGAAGAAAAAAAAAACACTAAACCATCATTCTCTTCTTAGAGGCTGCCCTCATTCTCTCTGTCTCTCTCTCATGCTCCCTCTCTCTCTACACATACCGGCTTGCCTGCCAATGCTTTTCATGTGTGCATAAACAGCTCTCTCCTTAGGGAGATTGGCAATGAGAACCAACAGGAGTCTCCCCCTCACACACACTTCTCTCTTCTCTTGGTTTGTCTACATGCCACATTATATCTTAGACTTATTCAAATGGGGCTGCATTATCTTGGCTGGCTGAAGTAATTCAGCGCAGCACCATCGCAGTGTATTAAAACCAGTGATCTTCTGTTTAATTATGACAACAACTGAAAGCAACAATCGCTGCACAGTCACTGCACTCAAACTAGCTGTCAAAGGCATTCCCCATCTCTACAGAGGAGGAACATTAGCCTATGTAATGATGCTCAGTTGTGGCGAGCCACTCCAAGACGGTTATTTTTCTTCACTTCATTTGTTTGGACCAGCAGAATGGGAGATTTCTTTGATTTAATAAAATGCCTGTTTGAAATGTCAGTTTCTGGTCATTTTCTATAGATAAATATCGGGATTCTTCTACTTTCTCGCGGCTCCATACTTGTTCCTGTATGTTTCATGTATTTTATAGGTTGCTATGTAATTACAACACAGGGGTCTGACACCCATCGAAAAAAGCGAGGGTGGACACCATAGAGAAGGGAGAGAGAATCTGTAAGGACATAAATTGAATGAGAGACTTCAAAGAGATGCTGAGCATTGAACAAAGAACAATTATACCCCCGTCTGAGGAGCACAAAAGACCCCGGCAGCTTGGCTAATCAGCACCCATCCACTGCAGTCAAGGACTGCTCACTCACATACACGCCTACACATACACACATGCAGACACACGCACACACTATTGGCTACAGATGAAGAGAGTAGGAGGCCGTGGGCCTTGCAGATGTGTTTTCAATAACACAGAGGAAGTCAAATCAAATAGAGCTCATCAAGCGAACTATAGATAATATATAAGGCCCCCGTGATTCAGCAAATTCGACACGTTATCCACCATTTGTAAAGACAGTAAAGATAAAAAAAACCCCAAAACCTTTATTCTGCTTAATTAAAAAAAAAAAACACACAAGAACAAAACTTACAGTAACCCTACAAAATAAAACACATTTATGTTAAAATTCATGGAATGACATAATTTGAATGTGCAAGCATCACCTTCCAGTATGCATCAATGGGATTACAGACCTCCCAACCGTGTGGCAAACACAGGCAGTGACAGACCTGCAAAGATCTTAAAGAGCCATCACAACCCTGACATGCTGTTTAATAGGCCGGGGGCGCTAATGTTGTTTATATATAACATGTTTATAGCAGCGCTTTTTGAGACACTACATCTAAACTACATTACATTAGATATGCTGCTGAAGGATACATGTAAGATTAATTAGTATTAACTTACTTAGATTATGTTGGAATAAATAGAGTTCATTATTGCTCTCTCTCTCTCTTTTTGTTTTACAGGCACTAAAGAGCACATTCAGTACTGTTTAAAGCTGTGGGCCCTTTGGTAGACTGAAATGCCAGATCTTGTTTATCACATGATTAATGGCTGCAGGGTGAGTGAAAGATGATGATTGATGGCATCTTGTGTCTGACTGAATGGCAGGCTGCGGAAGTTTTTCCACAGTTTTCAAGCACAGGTCCAGCAGTGCAGAGGGAGTCTACCGCTGCTGGACATTTTTTTCTTTCTTTTTTGTGCAGATGATTATAAAGCATCATTTAAATCCTGGAAACAAAAAATGAAACCCAACTGTGTATTTTTTGCAAAGACCCCACCACCACCGGCACACTGTATTTAATTGTCTCTCTCCTCCTGTGAATCAATGTCGATATCGATGCAAAGACAGCTACTCCATTAACAAAGCTAACAGACTCAACATGAACCGCTAAGAATACGCCACGAGAAACCAAATGACAGCAGCGGCAGCCATTCCTGGACCATATGGCTTGTACTCGGGCAACCATGTTAGGGCCATCTGGCTGGTTTGGGTCAAAGATCTGTTCTGGCTGCTCCCCTGTGTGGCACACCTTATGGCAGGTACACGCAAAGTCTGTTAACGCATGGGGCTCCCACTTCTCAGCATGCTAGGCAGTTGATGACATGTTGCAGAATATAAATTAATCAGCAGAAATAGAAACATTTTACTGAAATTACTATATATATATATGTAATCCCAGTTTATAATACATTAAAAACAGAACGTTTCCATTTACTAAATAAACATTAACTGAAATACCAAAACTGGGAAAAGAAGGGAAGAAGAGAAATAGACTTTTTTTTTTCTCATCAGTTGGAAACAAGATCAGAGGTAAAGCTAAATTGCTAAACCAAGAAAGACTCAACCTTTTTCACCCTGGAGGTCCACATACCAGGATTACAAAGACACAACCACTGCCATTTTCAAAGGTTGCCAAGTGTGGCACTTTCACTTAAAATGAAATCAGCTTCTTATTGCTGCTGAGACTAAAATGGATGTAGAATTGTTGAGAATTTTTAGACCAGGTTCAACACCATTAGTGTCACTGACTTACAAAACCTCGCTGGCTATTTTATTAGGTACACCTGTTCAGCTGTTTGTGAACCTATCATTAACGGGAATATCTAATCACACGGCAGCAGCTTAATATACTCAGGCATGTAGACATGGTCAAGTTGACCTGCTGAAGTTCAAGCATCAGAATGGAGAAGAAAGGGAATTTAAGTGATTTTAAAATTAGCACAGTTCTTGGTGCCAGATTTGCTGCTAATCTACTCTGATTTTACTACACAACCATCCCTAAAGTTTACAAAGAGTGGCATGCAAAAGAGAAAATATCCAGCGAGCAGTAGTTCTCTAGTTGAAAAAGTCTTGGTGATGTCTGAGGTCAGACTGCTTTCAGCAGATAGGAAGGTAAAAATGAGTTAAAAAAGAAAACACAACCAGGGTATGCAGAAGAGCATCTCTGGGCAGCAAACGATCACACCGGTGTCACTTCTGTCAGGTAGAAACAGGAAACTGATGCTAAAATTCCCACACAGGCTCACCAAAATTGGACATAAGATATGAAAAATATTCCCTGGTTTAATGAGTCTTGCTTTCTGCTGTGACATTCAGATGGTAAGGTTTTAATTTGGTGTAAACGACATAAAAGCATGGATCCATCCTGGCTTCAGTCAGTGATTCAGACTGGAAGTAGTGGTGTAATGTTGTGGGGATATTTTCTTGGCACAATTTATGCCCTTTAGTAGCAGTTGAACATCATTTAAACACCACAGTCTGCCCAGCTAATGCTGCTGACCATGTCCACCCTTTCATGATCATAGAGTACCCTTCTTCTGATTGCTGCTTTCAGAATGTCAAAGCTTCATTCATCTCAAACTGGTTTCTTTGACTTGACATTGAATCCACTGTACTCAAATGGCATCCATAGTCACCAGATCTCAATCCAACAGAGCATATTTGGGATGTGGTGGAATCGGAGACTCACATAATGAATGTGCAGTCGACAAATGTGCAGCAACTGCGTAAAACTATCATGTCATGTTAGTAATTTATAGTTTTGAGAGATAATAATTTTTTTTGCTGGATATTTTCAAGTCTCACAGATGCAGAAACATTATATATCAAAATTAATTCTAAATGTATTAATTTTGGCCCTACAGTTTTATAGCTGTAGAGTAGAACTGGAGATTTTTACTCAATTGGACATTTAAATAAAAGTCTAGCACTTATAGGGTTAATGACCTGTGCATGTAATTAGGCTCTGAGATGCTGGACACACAATGGTGTTTTTCCAGTGATCAGAAAACAAACAGACGAATTGCCTTGGCAACAAACTCATCCATGTGCCACTGTGACACGTGGCCTTACCTGCTCTGACCTTCCCTTCACAGACACACTGACAAGGGGACAAGGAGACACTTAGGCAGACACAAACATGGCCACACACAAGGACAATAATCACTATTTCAGCATCCAAAGCAAAGGAGAGTGATGCCCTTAGGCTCAAGTTAAAGGTGAAACAAATCAATAAAATCACAGAACATTAAATTACAGTTAAAATAATCACTGGATCTTATTAGGGGGCTAACACATTTTCTACATTAGAAGGAAGCTCATGTGCAAGTTCAACTGGCAAAAACTGAAAAAAAAACATCAATGAGATATGTAAATGCACTCGTGGAGCATTGAATGAATTGTCACCATCACAATATGACTATAATAACAATGAATAACGATATGCTTATAAATGAAAAGGCTGCTAAAAGTTATTTTTATTATGTGGAGTGGAAGCTAGCTTAGTGGAAATCTTCGGGGGTTAGATTGCTCCCATTTGGCTACTGGTGTAAACATTGGAAGGCACTGCGGCACCTCCTCCTTGGCCAGAGTCCAGAGTGCACTCTGAATATTCAGACAGGCCGAAGCTCTGAAATGTGCCGGAGGGACTCGTAAAAGTGCCCTGAATTAAGTAGTGGTCCAGTGTGAAAGCAGAATATGCATCCCGAGTGCAAATTTCTAGAAAGATTTTTTTTCCAGCTTCTAACTTGGAACGAGAGTTTAAAAGCCTGAAAAAAAAGTAATGACCTCAGATACAGACGGTGTCAGCCACAGTCACACAGTCAACTGGCTTACTGCTTCAATAAAAGGAATTTAACACTGGAATTTGACATCGTAGCGCCATCAAAAGGAAGGAGATGTTAGCCCACTGACTTAGCGCCTGAGCAAGCATGTCCTGCTTTTCTTGGTGTTGAGTGAGCTCTCTGAAAGTTGAGGGTGAAATTTTGACCAAATGGGCTTCCAGCAGTGCTCTGAATCAACCAGTGCTTCAGTACACAGCCACAAAAAACAGCAGCAACAAACCAAGAATCGAGAAGAAAAAACAGTCCTGGCATCAAACAACAACAAATCACACCTCACACACATAGTCAACTTAAGGACTAGATTAACTGCTATTTAATTAACATTTGCATTAATCCTATCAGATGGAGAGACTTCACTGAGCACTGCATGAAAATTAACTCGGTGCATCAGTCTTTGGAAGGAAATCATTCTCCCCGATAAGGTTATTAGGCCCTCCACACGCAATGTGCACTGCACAGGGGTTCAAAATATCAACTTCAGTCTTGACATTGCTCTGCATAAAAAACTGATCGAGGATGAAAGCAGCAAGTATTCATCAATCATGAAAATAGAAAGGATTCAAAAAATTGTCAAAAAGTGTCAAAATCATAAGGAAAAGTTACAGCGAGATTTTTGGGCTCAGATTTTCATGCTATTGATGAACCACACCCTATTCTTTAGACAACATTACAAAATTACATTAGATTGCACAACACCTCGTTCAGATCAGCTAAGAGCGTCTCTCTGGCATTTAATTGACATTCTTGTTAATCCTTCAAAGGGAAGTAGACAGCATTGCAGTGAGTTAGAAAGACAGACTGTGTGCTTTCCTGTCTGTTTGTGTGTGTGCGCACATATGATGATGGCAAGATGTTGAAGCTATTGTTGCATTATTTATTATAAAGCTTTGACTGATTGTATTCTCTTGGTACAAAGATGTGGCAAAGAATGGCCCCGGCTATGTAAATCAATGTGCACACAACAGCTTCAATCATTGGTCTCTCAGTGATAGAGGGCAGGAGACAATTACCGCAGCATAAACCGTAGACCCTTTGAAGGGAAATGTCACCAAGCAGCATGCTGCATATTGCTCTAGGAGGCCTCCGTTACTTGATGAGCGGGTTTATTAAGATCATGAATTACCCTTAATGATGATGGCATTTGCTTTAAAATATGAATATAATCTTTTTGCTTGAGGGGCTAATAAAGTTGATCAGTGTGACAAAAAATACAATACTTTTTTAGCTACCAGTTAAAAATTTGGGATTTGATGTGACTTTCCTCAACCTTTAAAACTTAAGGTACACATGTACCGCAGCAGGTACTTTTGTAATTACCAGGGGATTGTGAAAAAATTGTAGGTTAGCTGAATAAACGATAAAAATTCATTTGATTATAGTATTTAGCACATTTACGGTCACAATTACCAGCTACACAAACCACACAGCCTCCACATAACCTGATCTGCATCGAGTTTAGCAGAAAAGCTGAAAAGGCTAAAAAAGTAATGGAAAAATGATTGATATGTACACTGTCTGCCACTTGAAGAGGTGAAGATGAATTTGCATTTCAATGAGGAGTATGAATGCAAATTAAGGTAACCTGCTGAAACAAGAATCTTTAGGCCAGCTAGCAGCGCGGTGAAGCTGTACTTTGAGCTAAATGCTAAACTGATCATGCTAATATGATCAGGCTACACCGTTTCACCAGGCTGTCAGCAGGCCCAAAAACTCACATTCACTGTACTAACAAAGAAACTTTTGAACATTAAAACAAAAGCCAAGTTTCTACAGGCAAGGTGGTAAAACACTTAGCAAAACTGCTAACGTTAGCTCAAAGCACTGAGTACTGCTGCAAAATTTAAATAGCTATTAATTTGATAATTAAGCCCCAATCACACTGGTCGCTAGGAAAAAAGATATATACCCAACTGTTTGGGCGTGATTGCTGGAGGTTGGTGGCAGTCGCTGTGAATTGCTAAGCCCTCTATTCACACAGGCCATGAGACCAGTCAGTAATCCCGTGGTAATCATGGGTTACTAGAGGAATTACTAGAGAATTTGCAAGTTGCTTCTGTTGCTAAGAGAAATTGGTTGCAAAGAGGTATATGGTGTTGCATCGAAAACCCTTTTACGATTGCTTTGGTCACTAGCAGGTTTCCATGATCACTTGCTGTTTACATGGAAAATGGTAACTTGTCTGCAGACACTCAAAAACGATATGCCACGTTAGGGAAAAAAAATGCAACATAAACCATAAACAGAGAGTAAAACTTGTGCCTTTTAAAACGTTTTGACTGCTGCAGTAAGGCCTGTACAGTTTTTACGCTCCCTGTTTTGGGTTTGCTTTGCACTTCAAACAATGTCACCACCCATCGGCGAGTAGTTAGCGACAGACTGTGGACAAATTTGTGCCTTCCATGAAAACAACGGGCAACCATTACAACATGCTGGCAACCAAAGCAATCACAAGATCACAAGATTTTGGGTTTACCATTCTGTATACAACTGCTTACACTTAGTGAAAATGTTGGAAACTGGTCAGGGAATACAGATTTTACCCTAGTGACAACAGATTTTAGGGGAGCTGCTGTCTGATTTCTAGACCAGTGTGACTGAGACCTTATTAAACTAAAATGAAAACCACCTGATTTGAAAAATGACAGCATTGTGGTCAAAAAACTGCAAATCTTTGGATGCTCAATTGGGATTAGCTGCAAAAGCAAGTCTATCTCCAAAGACTCATGAGTTAAAATGCCTGGCTTTAAAGCAGAGATATATTTAGCTTGGAATCTTTGGTCTCTATAGCAAATTTTACAATTTATGAAAGCAAAAACAAAAAAACAGAAAACAAACCAAAAACTTCACAACTGACAAAAATTGGTTTGCTTGAAAAAAATCCAAGGTAAAAATCTGTTTTTCAGCAGATATTATGTAACATTTCAGGTAGGGGTGTTTTTTTTATGTTTTTCCAGCATTGTTTTTTTAAGGGCCATTTTAAATTTCCATTATCTAGAAAAACTGCTTGAACTTGGTCCTTTATATTTTTCAGGGTTAATATCTGGTACTCCTGCTCTCAGGAGTGAATTTCAAGTTAACAAAATATTGAAGGATGCTTGAAAGTCCCTAAAATATTTGAAACTCTGGTCTCTGACAACAGTTTTGGAGGACTGTAGAAAACCACAATTTTACAGGGTGGAGACTGATTTTTTTTTACAGCTTCTCATATACAAAGCACACAATAATCTTTAAAACAGTCTAAACTGGGAAAATAGCTTCATAGACATTAAAGCTTGAATATGGAAGAAAAAAAATACACTGAAATGTGATATTTCCCAGGTGTGACACCACATACAATATCTAAATGAACTTTAGATAATTTAAGACAAAGCAAGTGTGTAACAGCATTCTCTGTCATTTTCTCGTTGTGAATTTTGAAATGCTCATGGCAGCCAAACATTGTTTCAGAAGCAGAAGAAGAGGTTTTAATTCAGTGTACCAACAATCATTTACAAAAGGCAGACTGGACTAAACTGAAAAGGCAGGAAGCCAAAAGATCTCAAACTGATACGTCACATGCAAAAATCAGGGGGTTAATAAACTCACGGAGTCGTCCTCTAAGGAATATATGCCTAAAAGTCAAGGCAAGCCTTTGAATTATGTTAGGATATTTCAGCCAAATAACAGACAACTAAATGATGCAAAATGAATATGTTGTATAATAACAAAGGTAGGTAGTTAAATCTTATTTTCAATAATAAACTGTTCATATCAGATTCAGTTTGCAAAATATCGCCGCCCTTGCAAACACCTGTGGAGCACATGGTTAAGGATGGTAAACATCTTGTGAAAACAGACCTGGCCAAAGACTGCAGGAACATGAAGAGAGAGCCTGGCTACAACTGACACACAGAGTCTATTTGGTTTCTTTGTCGATATCTTATCCACGCTCAAATTATTGATCACTCCACTCCGTTCAGTCACCCAGATAACCCTGCTGCCATCATGCACCCTACATATTTGATATGGGAGCTATTTTTAAAACTTGGGTCTTTCAACTGTATGAAAAATTGAAAAGGACCAGAGGAGGGAGGGAGGGAGTTGGGAGAGATGGGGTGTGGGGAACGGAGGCTGGGAGGGGGCAACAGAAGAAGGAGAAAGCAGTGGAGGAAGGAGAGAAGCAAATGTGACACAGAGAGAGAGAAAAGGATTTACTGTAAGAGAGACAAATGTCAGAGGAGAGGGGAGGTGTGGGAGGGAAAAGATCGGCGATGGAAAGAAAAAGAGAGCGGCGGTAAGTGAGGGAGCGGAACAGAGAGAGTGAGACAGAGATGACCTTTTATTGCCTTCGCTCACTCAAATAACATGGCACTCTGTCACAACAATACAGGGTGTAATGTGCTAGTTGGGGAGGGTGACGCAGTAGCAGTGAAAGAACAATCCTTTTAGCCGGGCTCTCGACGCCAAAGAAATTCTACAGTGTAAAATCACTTGCACTGCACATAAAAACCGCACTTTTACAAATCTACACTCTGTGCTTTTGCTTTATTGCTGCTACAGACGACACACTCATTCACACGCACGCACTCACTGACATCGAGCATGCCTACACACCCTCTTGGTGAGTTGCGTGTCCATCATGAAGTTGTGTACATGTTTCTCGGCCTTGGTCAGCTCCAACTTCCTGGCTACCACGGCAACCACCAGAGCCGTACAGCCCGCACCCTATGAGAGACAAGAGGGGAGGGAGGGAGGAGGACAGAGTCAGCCAGTACAGAGGTGGAATTGGTAAATCTGTGGTTTTTGGACAGGGAATTAGTTCAGATGATTGAAGGGAGCAAGGACAAATATGAAGATGACAGAAGGAGAAGTGAATGGGAGAGAGGAGAGGATTAGGAGGAATAGCTCTGTTCCAGATCCACATTTCCTCATGTTGAGAGGCAAGCCAAATCTATTTTCACCTCCAATCCATCTGGTGTGAGATGCCTTCTATATCGCCTCTATAGGACGCTGAAATTGTGCCCCTTAAAGATAAAACCAGAAAAAAAAATATCACCGTTTGACACCAACTAATTTAATTTAATTGGATGTTGTCAATCCGAATTACGTGGTGTCAGTCTTCTCCTGTCACTGGTGGCTTGAGGCCTGCAGGATGTGTAAAAGTGTAAAACAGCACTAGTTTGTCTGTATCCCAGCTCAACCCACGTGGGACTCACGGCAAATTCATTTGGGAGAGAATGACAGCAGTCTCTCAACCAAAAAAGACATGCTTGAGAGGAGAAGAGGAGCAGGAACACAGGGAAGAAGACAGACTTAATTAACTTTTAGATTAGACACTGTATTCAATGGGGCTGTTGAGTGCTCACAGGTTCCTCTGAAGGGGCAGGCACCGAGAGGGAAAAAAGAAGAGAGAGGGGAAGAAAAGATAAAGAAAGTGAAGAGCAATGAGTAAATATAAATGGGGAAGGGAAGAAACATGGGCGGATGAATATATGAGGCGAGGGTGTGTGCACGGAATAGGAGGAGAGAAAGATGGAGAAGAAGGCAATGTTAATGAGGTCACATATCTCCTGATAAGTAATGAATTAAGATTAAGAGTGTTTAATGAAAATGTATGAGTGTCTTCCTTCCTTCTTGTAAGTGTGCGAAGCTCACAGTTGGCAGAGGATAGGAGTGACAGAATAAAGAGATATAAGGAGAGAAACATAGTGACTTAGAGCAACAGCGAGGGCGCATGCAACATTTTGAAGCGTGCAGGAAATAGCCGGGACTTCATCATGCACACTCCTGAACGACAAGACAGGTTTGCCAAAAATAACCTTGGCTGGGTTCAGTGAAATGTAACGCACAAACAGGCCTTAGTGCCCACATCTATACACTCATCCACTCTATTTGTGTTTATTCAAAAACTATGAATAAAATATGATGAGAGCCAATGGAAACCCCTTAGAGCATTTGTACATGTCTGCGCTTTAGGGAACAGAGCCCTCAGATAACAAACAGCACAAAATGCAGCGCAGTGTGCACGTGTTCACAAATGACCTCCTTGGTCAGAAACAGCGGGGCACTGATTGGTTTGTCGGGGCAGCCTTTGTGTGTGTGTATGTGGAAGCATGCGTTGACAAAGTGGCTGTATATGTGTGTATGTGTCAATTTGTTTGCACATGCATCTGCATCTATTTGCTTCCAGCAGCGCTCCCAGTGAAATGTCCATGCAGTGACACGACTGATGACGGCTATGCTGCTGTGATTTCTTCCATTTACCAGGGTGTTCCCCTTGTTTTCTTCAGTACAGCACAGCTGTCTACCCACTCAGAAAAGGGGGAATCACCCATCTGTGCCTTTGTGTAACACCCACGCGGTCCAGGTAAAAAGTGAATGCAAACAGCAGTGGAAAATTGTTTCCAAAACCAGTCAGTGGGAACATGCAGAGGGAGGAAAAAATACGGTTGAAAAAAAAACAAACATTTAATATGCTCAATTAGTGTTCAAAATGCAAGCACTTAGAACAGAAAAGCCACAAAAAGGTTAAAAATGATAGCTTGTCTGCATCTGTTTAACCTGCAAGCCATCCACAACTGCAGTATGACTGCAGTTAAGCTGTAGGAAATAAAAATAATTATGCACAGTCATATGGTAAAACTTAAATGTAACGCCTACATTTAGGATGAATCTACATGTTAAAAATATTGGAAATATAGCCCACTGTAATGTAGGACATTTTAAAGGAGACCTCTTGCTCCTGAATTTATACTATACATCATGCAATCACAATAAATGAATATTATTTTTATGATTTATTTTTCCAGCACCATATATATTTTTAAGGTCTCTTTTCTTGATTTACAGTTCAAAAATGCCTTATTTATCTCATATTGGCTCTTGATGTAGCCCCCCTGATATCGTCTACTGAAAACAGGCAATCTCTGTAAAGAGCCATTTCTGAAAGCCTGCCTTCTTCTGATTGTCTCTCGAATTGTTTCTGCAGCACAATGATTCTTATAGGCACTGCAGTTTCCTGTAACCAGTGTGGATGTTCTTGAAAGAAATTGTAAATCTTCTACAAAACATAATTTCTTGATCTCTAGTGGAAATGTTTTAAACGCACCTCCACCTGTTTGAGTCACAGATTAATCTGAAGACTGGACTCAAGGAACAAAAGCTTTGACTGACAGACGGTTGCCAATACAGACGGCTCTAGCGTAAGCTATGTGCTAAGCTTTGCCACTGCTAATCTGATTTAGCTGAACTGCTTGTGGGTTAAAGCATTTTTAATGCACGTATCCATAAAATAATACGGCTTGTGTGGCTAACCAACATTCCAAAGCATACATCCAAATCAACAAAAGAATGGCTTCACTAGAAGATTATGGTTATACAGGGAGTGCAGAATTATTAGGCAAATGAGTATTTTGTCCACATCATCCTCTTCATGCATGTTGTCCTACTCCAAGCTGTATAGGCTCGAAAGCCTACTACCAATTAAGCATATTAGGTGATGTGCATCTCTGTAATGAGAAGGGGTGTGGTCTAATGACATCAACACCCTATATCAGGTGTGCATAATTATTAGGCAACTTCCTTTCCTTTGGCAAAATGGGTCAAAAGAAGGACTTGACATGCTCAGAAAAGTCAAAAATAGTGAGATATCTTGCAGAGGGATGCAGCAGTCTCAAAATTGCAAAGCTTCTGAAGCGTGATCATCGAACAATCAAGCGTTTCATTCAAAATAGTCAACAGGGTGTGCAATACTCAGAGACATGGCCAAGGTAAGAAAGGCTGAAAGACGACCACCACTGAACAAAACACACAAGCTGAAACGTCAAGACTGGGCCAAGAAATATCTCAAGACTGGTTTTTCTAAGGTTTTATGGACTGATGAAATGAGAGTGAGTCTTGATGGGCCAGATGGATGGGCCCGTGGCTGGATTGGTAAAGGGCAGAGAGCTCCAGTCCGACTCAGACGCCAGCAAGTTGGAGGTGGAGTACTGGTTTGGGCTGGTATCATCAAAGATGAGCTTGTGGGGCCTTTTCGGGTTGAGGATGGAGTCAAGCTCAACTCCCAGTCCTACTGCCAGTTTCTGGAAGACACCTTCTTCAAGCAGTGGTACAGGAAGAAGTCTGCATCCTTCAAGAAAAACATGATTTTCATGCAGGACAATGCTCCATCACACGTGTCCAAGTACTCCACAGCGTGGCTGGCAAGAAAGGGTATAAAAGAAGAAAAACTAATGACATGGCCACCTTGTTCACCTGATCTGAACCCCATTGAGAACCTGTGGTCCATCATCAAATGTGAGATTTACAAGGAGGGAAAACAGTACACCTCTCTGAACAGTGTCTGGGAGGCTGTGGTTGCTGCTGCACGCAATGTTGATGGTGAACAGATCAAAACACTGACAGAATCCATGGATGGCAGGCTTTTGAGTGTCCTTGCAAAGAAAGGTGGCTATATTGGTCGCTGATTTGTTTTTGTTTTGTTTTTGAATGTCAGAAATGTATATTTGTGAATGTGGAGATGTTATATTGGTTTCACTGGTAAAAATAAATAATTGAAATGGGTATATATTTGTTTTTTGTTAAGTTGCCTAATAATTATGCACAGTAATAGTCACCTGCACACACAGATATCCCCCTAAAATAGCTAAAACTAAAAACAAACTAAAAACTACTTCCAAAAGCATTCAGCTTTGATATTAATGAGTTTTTTGGGTTCATTGAGAACATGGTTGTTGTTCAATAATAAAATAATTCCTCAAAAATACAACTTGCCTAATAATTCTGCACTCCCTGTACAATGGCAGAGCCCGAACCAATATCCAATTAAATATCTGCCCAGATGAGCTGATGAGGGGTGCGCACAGGAGATGCCTTTGTAATCTGACAGATTTGAAGCACCTTTGCAACTTAAGTTGTGCCAAATATATTGCCAATTATTGTCAAGTCATGATGTGCCCTACTTTCAGACTCCTACCCAAAAAGAACCCATCCATACAAGCAGTTATTAGCGTGTTGTACATAAATTTGTTGCAGACAGTTGTTCATAAGTGGCGATTCTAGGCTCCAGTTGCCTAGGTAACCTTCTAATGTATTTTTCCAGTCTGTCAAATGTTAATCGACAGTATCCTTTGCTCTCATTGATAGCTGCTTCAGTCAGTCACCTTGACTGAGAAGCTGAGAAAAGTTCAACTCGGGACACACACGTTCTCACTTGACGTCACTTAATCTCATTGACTTCAGTTGATATCTGGTCAGCACCTTACTGCAAATTGCTTCCTTTGTAGATTACCTTTAATTTGAATGTATATATATATATATATATATATATATATATATATATATATATATATATATATATATGAAAAGAGGTTATTATTAGAAAATATTATTATTTCCCCACTATATGATTTCAGTTTGTTTTACAATTGGATCGAATGCCAAGGTTTTGCACCACAAAAACCTTGCATGTAAACATAGGCTTTTGGAATCCACTGTATTATTTCACAGTAAAAATAGGTAAAGCATACGCACATTCAATTTTTATTCATGCATACAGTAGTGCTCTCCAACAACCAATCCTTGAATAATAAAATGTCATATAACTACAGCTGTGTCTTACTATACTGCCATTCATTTATTTGTTTATAGACCAAGCCCTACTTCTCAGTGCAGTTTAATAAACACTTAATAATCACTTCATGTTGTACACACGACCTGTGTACAACATGAAGTGCTGTATCACATATGCTGTACACAACATTTGTGGTATAGTGTACCTAACCTCCATCTTGCTATCCACCCACTCACAACAACACACAACCACACACAAATACACACTAACACCTGGCACACCCCCAGGTAGCCTCAGGGCAGTGGTATATTCCAACACCGTTGGCCTTCATGTGTTGTCATAGTAACAACAGTGAGAATTTCTCATTATGCAGTAGTTTTAGACAGTCAAAAAACAAACAAACCCCAAAACAAATAACAACAACAAAATGAAATAAATAAATAAAAGTTTTCTGCCTTAACCTGTCAGCCCTGCGCTCCCCTCCGACCCACCAATCCCTGTAATTCCATAACATTGCTACACCTGGTCTCTTTCTCGTATAGTTATGCTTTAACTTTCTCTTTCCACCTGCAGCCTCACTTCATCTCTGATGATCAACAAAAATAAAGCACTTTGACCACTGTGAAGAGTGTGATGAGAGTGTGTTTGTGTGTGACAGGAGAGGAGCGAGTGTGTGGGAGCTGTACTCAGAGTGTATGTCAAGTTCTGTGTCAGTGTTGTGTGGAGGATGTGGAGTCTGTAGCAGTGGGCTTGGGACCATTTGTATGCACCCCATTTTGTGTCTGTTTTTGTGTGCGTGTTACGGTAAAAGTAGTACTCTTTCTCAAACACAGACTAGATGATTCATCCAGAAAATGGGGGTATGTGTGTGTAAGTGTGTTTTTATTCACACATTTAATGGGCTATACAGTGAGCCGGCAGAAACAGAGAGAGTGGACAAAGTGAGGATGAAAGAATACACATGCAGGTTTTGGGCTCTTATGGAGATAAGAAATCCATTTGAATTAACTTTTTCAATCTAACAGATAACTTCAAAGACCAAAGTACATACTACAGAAGATGCAAAAGAAAAGAAAAAATGTAGTTTGGATTGTGAGAGTTATTTTAAGTTGTTCCCTTGATTTTTTTCTTCTTCAAACCAACGTCTAGCAGTCATTAAATTACATCTCAAGGCACTTTTCAACTGCCTTCAATACTGTTATAAATGGCATTGGCAAAAAAAAGGCTGTAGGTGTTCAAAGAAAGTGGAGCGATTTCACATTTCTAATCCTTTTTCCTGGTGGTCTTATGACTACTATAACGAAAAGAAGGCTCTTAAAATATTTCAAACTAAGCATTTGCACACTTTATGCAGCTGTTTTATTTGTGTAACACCTCCAACTGTCTTGGAGGTCCCAGTCTGCTCATGTGGACAACTGCCTGACGGTGGAGACATTGGGATGTGCCTGGTCCTTCAGACTATGGGGGCTGGCTCATGTTTGGGCCCATTTGCCCAGGTTTCTATCTGACATCGACCACTTTTGCACTTGTGTTTTTTGCAAAGATGGTTGATATATATATATTATTACACACTGTATTAATGTATTAATACAGTGTGTTACGTGTCCGTGGACTCCTAGTTGTTTTCAACTAATTTGGGGGCTCGTCTGGGATATCTGAAACTTGTTTGGTTGAAGCTTGTTTAGCTGTGTCATATGGAGTTGCTGTCACTGACTTAGTTTGTGGTTTCAAATATAACATTCTTCTTAGCACGCTTTTGGAGGCACCTTGACACAAAAATGGCTGCAACGTTTGCATTTTGTGTATGTATAAAAGCAAGCAAAAGGTGATGTGATATCACACTACAGTCACCTTTAGCAGTATTAACTTAAAATAATAATTTCCTTTATGACAATTAATCTCTTACATCATTGTGGAGCATTTTTGTCCGCTTTACAACATTGCATTAATTTATAAACAGCAAGCTTAAGGACACTTGGACTTTGACTGGGTAACAGATTGTAACGCCTTGATTCATTTCTTTTTCACTTATTTTGTTGTAGATTTGCTGCTGTATTTGGGGCATTGTTGTTGTTGCATGGACTAAGCTTTAGCTTTCTAGTAATACTTTGGTATACAGAGGAGTTAATGGCCAACAATGGTTCCCCCCTGACCAAATGAACCTTCCGATCGTGGGGCAAACGCTCTACCTAATGAGCTATCGCCTCATCTTGTCTGTCCAAATGACATTTTTAGAAGTTTTGTGGTTTATTCAAAAACAACTTGCGACCCTAAGCTGTGTTACCATGTTCTATTTTGAGAGAAGAGGCTTTCTGCAGTAAAGCCTTCCAAACAAGCCATACTTGTTCAGTCTTTTTCCAATTGTACTGTCATGAACTTTAACATTTAACACGTTATCCGAGGTCTGTATAAACTTAGCTGTAGCTCTTGGGTTTTTGCTGTTTCCCTAGAACATTGCATAATCTGACCTTGGAGCGCATTTGCTGGGATGTCCACTCCTGGGAAGATTGTGGCACTGTCTTAACACACAGCTGAATGCTCCAGACCAACAAACTGGAAAAAATATGTGCTTTATAGTGGTGACCGGACGTGCTGATAATCAAGTAATCAGATGCATTTGATTAGCAGCTACCCTCCACCCTGTCCTAATTCCCATGGAAACTTTCTTTTTTCACATGACTGTACTCACATGACACCCACTCATGTCAATCTTGTCAATGTCATATACTGAGGTTATATTTGTGATCATATAATCAAGTTTTACCTTATACCCTGATTCATCTAAGGACTGGTTTTGTTTAAATTGTCTTCTTTCATATGAACACACTGCTTTTATAAGTACAAGGAAAAATCTTATATGTAATGATGTCTTCTATTTTCACGAATGAATGAAGACAAACAGCATATTACATTATTATTTACAGTTCATGGCAACCAACCTTTCCAGTGTCTAATACAATCTTTCTCATGTCCTCTACTTGAGGATTTCTAAGAAACACAGTGATAAATTGGAACTTGGCAATAATAATGGGCAAAAGCCAATTTGGAAAATGAATATCTATTCTGTTAATTACAGTAATTCCCCCAAATAAGCTGAGGGACCACTGAACAGTGAAGTCCAGCTTTTAATCTGAATAAAGTCTCCTATCAGTCATCGTATTCTCCTCTGGCAACAAGTATGAGGACCATTGTGTCCTTTGGGAAATGTATTCCCAGAAAATCATATTATTATTTTTAAACCCTATTTTTCCTTTCCTGACCTTATCTGCACAGGTTAACATACTTATCACATTTAATTTGAGAACATGCAATATTTAGTTATAGAGTTATTTTAAAAAAATCTAATTTTCTTGCATTTCAAAAGACGCAAATTGCCTTGACTCATTCAGAGAAGTGTTAAAATAATAGTGACAAAGATGTGAAAGAAACAGAGTGAAAGAAATGTTCGAAGGAGGAAAGAACACCTGTGAAGTGAAGCAAATAGAGGATCAGTCGGCAGCTTAAACATTGACAGATGGATGGTAGATAGAAATAAACACATGGCCTCAGGGAAGGGGAGATGGACAGTGAGAAAAAAGATAGAAGGAGAAACACAAAAAAGAGAGATAGCACAAGAGAGGAGGAAAGTGGTAAAGAAAAAAAATGAAAGACCGACAGAGGAAAAAAATGAGAGTGGGAGGACATGGCACACTGAAAGGTAGGACCTTCATTATGCAATGAGGACAGACAAGGGAATAACACGCATAGAAACACACACACACACACACACATAAAAAAACACACACACACACAAACCACTAACATGCTCTTGTTTGCACGCCTACACACCCAAAACACACAGAAGCACAGATGCAGGCTAATTCAGAGAGGATTGCCCAAATTACACAAATGGGAGAATTTCTCTTGCAAATGACAGCATGCGCTCTAATCTGCTGACCTTTGAACGAGGGGAGGACAGCACTACTGGGAGAGCAGAGAGAGGGGACGGAGAGGAAATGTACTGACCATGATGCCCGTGAGCAGACAGACTCCTTTGCCACAGTAAGTATGAGGAACCATGTCTCCATAGCCAATAGACAAGAAAGTAATAGAGATAAGCCACATGGCTCCCAGGAAGTTACTGGTCACATCCTGGGCATCATGATACCTAAAAAAAAAAAAACATGTTTATTGTTAGAGGATAAAGTCAGTCAATAGTAAAACATCTAAATAATAATAATGAATAAAAACAAACAAACAATAACTGTCCCACTGGTCCTGTCTGCGAATGTGGGCGTCTAACCGAAAAAAATGTTTCCAGCAATTTTGTCTGACGCATAACACATAACTGCATCTTTTGCCTCCATTGTTCTTGCCCTACGCGCAACACTGTTACCATAGCAACCAAACCTGGTGCAGATCTGAAACAAAGTTTTTCTTTCAATAAACTATTCAGCAGAAATATAATAAGATGTAACCTTGCTTGCTAGCAACAGATATATTTGCTCTGAAGTCTCTCTATTCTCTAAGACTGAAAAGTCACATCTTTGGACGCCGTTCGAAGCCATTTAGTTTTTTTTTTTTTTTTCTTCATTAATTTGATTTGGAAAGAAGCAAAATGCCAGTTTCTGCCAGTTGGATACGGACCAACCGAGGACTCCCCAGCAGCCGGGCAGTGATGCATTTAATCAAGCCTATTAACCAGCTGACATTTTCCTACATTTCCTTGATTTATCTCCAAAAACATTTGAATACATCTCCTTTTGCTTTGCACTTGATGGCACATTACAAGCATTAAATAATCTGTAAAATTTAATTATCAATCTCTTAAATGTAACCGAACAACTGGATTTAGTGCTCTTTAATAACAACAGAGAAACAGATATGTTTGCAAGCCGTTTCATTTCTGAGCGTCTGTCTGCTGGATGCAACAGCGGTCGATAAATCACCAGTCTGTACTGCCATGTGTTTGCTGCTGTATTGAGTATGATATGGATTTCTCTTAATGTTTTTTTCATGTCATATATATATATATATATATATATATATATATATATATATATATATATATATATATACTTATATGGCATGAAAAACACATATTGTGAGATGTGAAATAGGAAAGAATGAAAATAAAGCTGTAACACACTGTACTGAGCTGCTATAAGCATACTTTTAGGTGTTAATTAATATCTTTGTTAACAACTATACATGTGTAAAACATCTGCAACTGGTGTATTAAATTACAGGAACTGTTTGACTGGCTTATCTAATCATAAAAACCAGTAAAAAACAAAAACCCCAGCTCTGTCCACTTTTCAGAGTCATTGCATCTGTAAAACCACAATTTTGTGTACATTTTTACATTAAATCAAAAAAATGCGATATAACATGTCAGTTGGTGATCTACCAGCCGCAGCTATGGTTTTAAATCAAAAAGAAAGACTTAAAAGCGACATCAGTCACATCTCTGTCATAATAAAAGTCAGTAAGCTTATTCAACGTGATATTTCCAAGGTCAGGACATTTGAGCTCAGAATGTCTTCGGGAATTTTAATACACATTTTTGATGTGGGTGCTTAAACATACCTGTGGGTTAGTTATTCTCGTGTAAATGTATGAATCTCTATGAGGATTTGGCACCGTGTTTGCTCATGTAATGTTTCATTACACTGTGGTGAGGAGAGCTATATTGTACTGTTATTGCTATCTCTTTTTTACTCTTGACAAATGATCAACTATTAAGTCCTTAATTAGGTCCTTAGTGTCTGACAAACTATGTTCGAGTGTCCCGTAACAATATCAGATTGTTTATTGCTTAGAAATGCCTTATTGGAGGGTCATTAATGTTAATGAATGTTTTCTTCAGACACTATTATATTGATTTTTAATTTTTATTTTTAGTCTGACAAGCAGACAAATGAAGTAACAAATCCATTGCCTGAACAACTGCTGAGAAAGCCTCATAAACTGAAGTCTAAAGAGGGATTATGTTGCACAGACGTCTCAGATTATAGATTCTGCCAGTTGAATTTAATTTCTGAGTTGAATTCCTCATCTGATCACAGTCCAACACTCACACTCATGTACGCTCATGTACACGCAATAAACACCAAATCACAATCGCAAACGGACCAGCTTTAGTGCTAACCTCTCACACACTCGTACGGTCCAGGCAGCAATGATCCACAGAGAGATGCTGAAGACCAGCAGCACCGTCCCAGGGCAGATCGTCATAAGGGTTTTCATTACAAACCGCGTGTTAAAATGGACCTAAAAGACATTTAGAGACACACACATACACACATTGCTTCACTTTTTTTCCCCAGGAGTTAATCTTGTGCTGCTCTGAATCCTTATCCTGCACACTGTTTCCCAAGCGGACTTGATGTTTTACTAATTAGTCCTCTGAGTAGCTTTTGATAGCAGCACTCAGAGAATCTCCACTATAATTGGAGTCGAGATCAGGGCTTGCCCTCTGACTCAGGTCAGGTTATACGGTGTCTTTGAGTAACTGGCCTGTGTCAGTGTACTTTTTTATCTCTGGCTCATTCATCAATAAGAGGCAGACAATCAACTTCTGGCAGATGGATCATTTGATGCTTGAGCCCTGGAAGGCTAAAGCAGCTGATAAATGAGTTGTCATTTACAGCTGCACTTCAGTGGCAGCTTCACCTTCCCTCCACGTTGATGCTGCCTGAGGGTCAGAAGAGAGCCGTCGCCGATACACGCGCCACCTGCTAAATTACTCGTCTAAAAAAATCTCCTCTATATCTCTCCCGCTGCACTTGCTCTCCTCCATCTAGTTTGCACGTTTGCAACATGCAACATCTCTACTTCCTGATCTTACAGCAATGTTTGTCGTATAAAGTCATTACAAATCTGGCATCAGCCATTTGTTGCACGACTTCAACATATTTCTGCACTCATACTGCAATTTCATTCTAGTTCTTTCTCTTCATGGCCCATTTGAGCTGTATGCAATAACTTGTTTCCATTTCACACTCTCATCTCATATTGTATTATGAAAGATCCACCACAGCTTAGATCTAAGTCTCTAAGCACAGTGACAACAAAAGGACAGGAAGGGGATTTGAAGCGGTAGATGAAAAGAAACAGCTGGACTAGAAGGACAGAAGGGGCAGGAAGAACTTCAGATAGTTAGAGCGAAAGAGGCCAAGGATAAAAGGCACAACATAGACACAGGCTTAATTCAGAGGAGAGAACTCTTGACCTTAATACCTTTACAACTCCATCACCTGTTTCCAGCAAAACCTTTCACATCCACACTTTTGAAGGCATACCGCTCAGAGAAACATCTACAAGATTAAAACTCTCCTGACCTTATTGAGGGCACCTATACTCCTGGAGGAAGCGTCGGTGAACAGTTTGCTGTGCAGAAGCATGACTCTGGCAATGAGGTAGAGGCGCAGGAACATGGGCACGCTCAGCACCATGTCCAGGTCAGCCTCGGCCTGCGAAGGCGCGTACGAGAAGGCCAGCCGTGCCCGCCACTGAAACTTAAAGTCCCCAGGCACCGGATGCACAGCAGAAACGAGCAGCTCCAGGGCGATTAGCAGAACCCTCTCCATCGTCATGGCGATTCGCCAGTCGTCTGCTCCGTTGTCGATGACAAACAGCTGCGGGGACAGGAAGGACATGTGGATAGTCAGTTGGGGAAAGGAGTTACGCTTCTTTTAATGTGTCGCTGAGAAAACTTTTCATCGTGATGCTCGGTTGGCACGGTCCTTTTCTCATCAGTACAGCTGACTAATCTGATGATTAAAGAACGCACCTGCAATTCAGAATAAATGTCTTCCCTGAGATGGAAAACACCATCCATTTAATCAGTAATCTATTCAGTCCCCACACAGTGCTTTGGCTCATTTTCATATAACCTGAAACTCTTCTCTTGCTAAAATTAAACCAAAGATGCTGATTCATCTGGAGCAGTGGCTCTTAAGCTAAACAGGTTTCTAATGATCAGAGAGACAATATTTAAAAAACAAGGGCAGTATGCTGTGATTTCAGCCGGTCTCATTGGCACATGCCAGCGATGACTGTGAAACCGGTGGGACACTGAGCCACTGCAGATGGGGCTCGGACGACCAGGGGAAAAATATGGAGCGAAACTAAGTTGAATGAATGTGATTTATTTGTTTATTTTTTGCAGGGAAAATAAATAAACAAGAGTCTGCAGATGGTACGGAGCGGACTTTTTTCATTAAAATTAAACTTGGATCCTTTTTTTTATTGTTAACTATTGGTAAAAAAAAATTAGAAAAATTGTGTTGTAGGGTGTGAACATTTTTCAGCTGTGTAAGTGGGCCAGAAAGTTTAAGTTTAATAAAGAAGGCCACTTTAATTGTGGTTTTCCCTCCTCGTACGTTGACGTTCGGGTTTGTAATTGCTGTGGTTACACTTGATATTGTCACCAAAGCCATCGTTATAAGGAAGTGGTAAGAGCAGGTTTCATTACGGGGGCCGTCCTCCAGACGGTGCTGACAAGAGCTAGGGGTTAGGGAGGAGGAGGTGGTGGGGTTGATGAGAGGAGAAGGCGGAGGAGGAAAGAGATGGATGAAGTGCAGAGGAAATGAAGAGATAAAGATAGGAATGAGGAAATATCAGGTCAGAAAGGGCACTGCAAAAAATCTCTTTGTTCTTTAGACACTTTTGACTTATTTGAGGATTATTTTTGTTAACGCAAAATAATATATTTTTTTAAGAAAGCACCATTTTTGAAGCTCTGCATTTGGGATAAGTTGGAATTTTGCAGTGCACTGGCATACATTTTTCACCTCTCAAAACAAAATGCTAGGACTCAATTGTAAAATTTGTAAAGAGATTACTGCTGGGGGGAGAAAAGGTTAAGGAGCGAGAGAGAACCAGAAAGCAGAGACTAAAGAGAAAGGTCGGGGCATGGGGAGAGAAATGAGGAACTCCCCCGCTGGAAGTCAGCTGAGTTTACCAATTGATGTACTGCCTGGAGAAACAGCCAGTGCTAACAATTGCTCTTTACCACATGATTCATCTCAAGGGCTTTTAGCCCACACCAACATTTATTTAGGAAAACAAAACAAATACAACAAGAGGTCAAATGAAAGAGCAAGCGGCCATGACAGCTGTATGTGTGTCACAGCCACCTGGTCACTGTCGTGATGAAGCCGAACTGAAGCTTTCTCAACCACCTACATGCATGCACCTCCACATTAATCATCACCTTCGTCTAGCACGGTCGGTTGCATGTTGTTCTACTTCTATTACATGTATGCACACATGCTGACTACATGTGTACAGATACACACATATGTAGCCTGCGCACACACCTGAGCCATTTTGCAAGCTATCATTTGCACCAAGGGTCAAACGCTGGCTGTACTCTTTAATGGTCTCACACAGCCTATGTGTGCGTGCGCGTATTTGCATGTGCGTGTGTGTGTGTGCGTGCACTGTACTTGTGTGTATCTGTGTATGCCTGGGCAAGTTGGTGAGAGAGTGTGCAGACCCAGCCTCGTCATGGTGACTGTTGCCAAGGCGACAACATCAAAGAGCAGCCAAGCTTAATTAGGATCCCCAGTGTGTGTGAGAGAGAGAGAGAGAGAGAGAGAGGGAGAGAGAGAGAGCCAAAAAGATGGAAGGGAGAGACGCGGCAAGAAGACGGAAAAAGGAGACACAAGAAAAGAGACTGAGGTGTGTACGACAGCGAGTGAAGAGGTACAGAGACGAAAGCACAGACAGGTTGTCTAGCACCCACCTTCCCCGCAATGGTTTTGGGTGTGAGTGACCCCTCAGATTTAGGTGACAAAAATCTGTTCACAGTGTCACATTATTGGGACTCACCAGCCATTTAGAGCAATAGACTTAATGTTTATGGCTCATGTTTGGGAGTTGTGTAATCATAGTTGTGTTTAAGTTTAGAATAAGTATCCGGTGTAAGTCATGAACTCCTGTGTGATAAAAACAGGTCTTCCGTGTTCACATGAGTGTTATCCATGCAGTAAAATGTATGTATATTCATTCATACTCACACGTTTTGCCCACAAGCCACCTGTCATTCATTCTTTTCTCCCTCTGTATGAATTTGTGTTTCTTGGCGTCTTTCTGCCTCCATTTTTCTTTCACCATCCCTCACTCCTGTTCCCTTTCTCGCTGAATGACATTTCTCCAAATCAAAACGGAGGTGATCCAGTTTCTTGCCACAGGAGGAAATGAGCACCTCTCCCTTCCTCTCTTTCTCTCCCCCCCCTCCTCGCCTTCCCCTTCTGCCCTGTCCTCCCGCACACTGCTGCTGCTGCTGTCGGTCTTTTCCTGGCTAAATCGCCATGAGGAAGGGATAAATAATTAAATTCCATTAGGAAAGTAATCTGTCAATTGGAATGAGTGAGTGCCACTGCCCCCACATGACCAAGACAGAGGGAAAGGATGAGGGAAGAGAGTGTGGGAAAAGTGTATGCATGTGTGCACAGCCATCAGGAGACAAAAAAGACAGGAAGAGAGTGAAAAAAAACCATAAAGCGCCTGGTAACAATGATGAGGATGAAGAGAAAATAGATAAATTTAAAGTCTGTGCCATTACAGGCTGAGGGCAAGGGGCAAAGAATATAATGGAAAGCAGACAGGACAGAAGGAGGTTAAAGGAAGAGGAAAAAAATAAGCCTGACAGCAAAAGACAACGGGGATAAAAAGGAAAAGGAGAAATGTGCAAAAATGACAGCACCAAAGATAGACTGAGATTTCTCCACAGGTGAAGGTGTGAGGTCTGACAGGACACTCTCCACCTAAAGCACTCCCTGCTCCAGCTGCTACGTCTGTAGCCCGCTGGTCAGTTTGTGACCTCTCCATCTTTTCTTCTCAGCCATCCAACTATGCCTCAACCATTTCTTGCTCCCCCCAGGCCATCGTACCTCTCTAATCGGGTTAAGTCCCCGATTGCAGATGTCTCTCATCACGGAACCAGATGCAGCACTGGTCAGACCCTACCAAGCGAGCAAGCAAGGACAATTTTGCACACTCGCATGCACACAAGCACGCATACGCGTGCACATGCACACATCCAGACGATCCTATAAAGTGCAGCAAAGACTGAAAAAAGAGACAGTTGCATGCAAATCAGCCTCAAGTCTCCATTTCCCATGGGAGTGAAAAAAGACTAAACCCCAGTCTGGGGCAGAGACAGTCCTAATCACTGAAGGAGATGATGATAGAGCGTACACTAAAAAGCATGCACACATACTCTTACACACAGTCACAGCTCTGGGGGGATGTCTGGGTCCTACAGCATGGAAATCCCTAGAACAGGCAGAAAATAGATTCACACACCCTGATATACGTGAATATTCAGAGAGGATAACACACTTTCCCTGACTGTGATTGCAGCTCTGAGGGAACACCCCTGTGGCTGTTTCTATGAAAGAGGAAACAAAGGGGAGAGGGTTCACCAAAGTGAAAAGGAAGTGTTGGAAAGTGCGAGAGATGAGGAAAGGTATGTGTGCATGTGTGATGCTGCCTCGTTTGCCACCAGTCTAAAAACAGTAAGTGGGAGAGAGTGAGGAGAGGTTTCCAGCAGCGTTGTCTGGAGACCAGGAATTTCCTCAGCGCGAATACACGAAAGACAAACTGAGATGTGAGCAATGGCCAGAGGCTTCAAATCCCATGTGATAAATTAACAATTCCTAGAAGTAAATGGTCAAAATGCTTCCTGCGTGTTACGAGTCTAAAGTGGATGCTATAGTTTACCTCTTGGTTGTAGTTTCAAGGGCAAATGTACATTGTGCCAAAAATGAGAGCAAGACATCATAAAATAACCGTCCCACTATTAGACATCTTATGGCTGCACTTCACTTTACATAACAGGACACAGCCTTTTTGGAGGGCTGCTGCTCACTTTATTACCCTAATGCCATCCTGCCTGCATTTGAGTAGCTGTGAGTGCCAAGCTCGTGTCTTCTTGATCAATGGACTGCTTCTAAAATTCTCCAAAAGTAACTGAATAGTACAGCTCTGTAATGCTTAAAGTGCACTAATGGACTGGAGAAACATCCCTTTCTCACACACTCTCTTAGCGTTTCTATTTGATTAATTTCAACAACAATTCAATTTTTGCCTTTCACGTCTGGATTTCTTTCAAGTTTATGAGCTAAAAAAATGATGCATGTGTGTGTGTGTGCGTGTGCGTGTGTGTGTGTTTGTGAAGAACAGAGGCGACTCGTGAGTTATCAGAGTGAATCACATAACAGAACTTCAAATACATGGAAGTCTCTGGACGCCACATCAAACACAGCTGAGATAAGGTGAAACTTTCTGAAATATTCTTTTTCTAAGCAAACATTTAGCCTTTGAAATCATCTATCATTATCTTTCGAATCAGCCAAAGGATGCTTGCAAACTTTGGTTTTAAAAATTCATCACTGGCTAGACTAATGCTACTGTACATAAATCTCCAGTAATGCTCCATTATTTCTATCCATACTCATGCATCTATTAAATTTATACTAAAGGTGTGTGGTGATGCTGACGCTCAATAACCACAACACTGGGATAAAAATCTTCTATAGTCTGTTTACTGACTTTATCTGGTTACAGTTAAACAAAAGCAAGTTCAACCTCAATCATCAAAAATAGAAATCATTCATTAAAGAAACGTATTGTCAAGGATGACAAATTAACTATGGTTAGATTATTGGACAGTGTTGATTTTCATGCTGAAGGCCAAAGAGGCCAAACCCTGGTTGTTTTGCGTTTTTGATACACTTCACTCTTCAGTAATCAGACAGGTGTTTCAGATAGCAAGCACAATAAACGGAGCTTTCTGTTATGCGTGCAAGAAAATGACGAAATGATTCTTCTTTTGGCTGCTTCCTGTGGGTGTCACCACAGCGGATCATCTGCCTCCATCTCACCTATTCCAAGCATCCTCCTCTGTCACACCAACCCCTTTTCACCTCCTCTGAGAGTTTCCTCTTTTCCTCCTGCCTCGCAGCTCCATCTTTAACACCCTTTGTCCAATACATCCACGATCCTTCCTGTCCATGTCCAAACCAGCTCAGCCTTTTGTCTCCAAGCTCCAGCCTGAGCTGTCCCTCTGATATGCTCTTTTCTAATCCTGTACTCACAGGATAATAACTGACATGATAATGCACATTATCTGTACACTATCCTGTCAAATATTACTTCCAGCACATGACTGCACAATGTTGATTGTTATTATAAAATAACGACAACATCAGCACCTAGATTGATTCTCTCTAACCCCCACTTCTAAGTTCTGCAACTACCACTGGTCACAAAATCAAGTTGGAAAATAACAGCAACTGCCAAAAAGCAGATGTTAGAACAACTGGAGAAACTCTGGAAACTCTACGAAGGCAAAAGGGAAGAAGGGACCTACGTGAACAGATAAAGAAAGAGAAGATGGAGAGTGTCAGAACTGGAAAGTAAGTTTTCCTTTGATGGGCATTCGCTCAGTGGAGAGTGCTCTGGTAATTGAGTTGGTTCAAATAGTGACATTCATTTGGGAATATTTCTCCGCGATCAGTAGGTAACAAAATCTTTCTACTCATTAGCCAAATAGAGCAGGTGTTTTAAAACAGAATGTGGACCTTTAAGCAAGTGCAAGAGGCAGGGGTGCACAGGAAGGTGTCGACTGCCACTTAAAATTCTCCTTGAAACCCAGGAATTAATTTGAATACTACCCAATTTTGCTGAATTTATCATTCATCCTTATGCCTGCTTACTTTTTAACAATATCAAGTTCCCAAACATAAACTGTGAACTCGGAAGCAACTTGGAACTTTTGACAACACACAGTCTTCAGAAACTGGCGACTAATACGAGTCAATATACGAGTCGATATTATGAACAGTGTCGGCTGTAAGAAGTCACCATAATACCTTTGCATTTTTCAGTAATGCAGTAATTTAACGAGTTACCGTACTAAATTCAGTAAACACATTAAAGTCAGAATTATGTTGTTACTTTTGTTATAAAAGATCCTCAGTTATCTGCGTGACGGGTGGATATATGAACCCTGCCCCCCATTACTTTTAGTTTTATTGCAAGTAAAGACAAGTGCGCGATGGTAAAGTGCAAACTGGACAGAAACAACACCGCTTTGGCTCTTTGCAAACATCTGCACGGGCAGCATGCTGACATAAAGTGGTGAAGAACCATGTTAAATCTGAGTGTATACTGACCCCCAGGCCAGCAGCCAGAGCTTGATCTTCAATGGGTAACAAAGGCAGTGATGAGCTGTCAGATTGCAGCTTTGTAGACCTCATTTCTATCTATTCGTGCTTCTAAAGTAGAATCACAGTGCAAATCATATTCAGTCTTTTTGGGTTGGTTTTCAACTGCTTTGTGTTCAGATGGATGCACTTAAAGACAGACCGTGTGTCCTGATTAGGATTGGGATTCCTGTGGTGGTTGTGTGAAAATGCATTTGAATTCCTGTTAAAGAGTAATGAGGAAGTAACGTAACAAATTGACTAACAATTTACTTTCTCTGGTGAGGGATTAAGTCATGTACTGCATTCATTTTTATAAAAGTAACAAGTAATGTGTAATACATCACTTTTCTTGGAGTAATGACAGCAACGCTGGTTATGATAGCACATGCTTATGTAGCCACTGACTGGGATCACATCAATTCAGGCAAATAAACAGACCTCACACAGATTCATTTGGAACCAAAATGACAGAAATACAACAACATATATGATTGTTTATTTAAACTAAACAATCTTATATGTTCCTCCTCCCCGTAATTGAAGCACACATGTACAGTAAGTGTTGCTCAAAATACAAAAAGAAAAGTATGCACACATTTGACTTTTGACCAGATTTAGGCATCACGATGTAGGTTCAAATGGAGAAAAACATTTCCAGGGTGGTAACTTGCAGAGTACCCAGCACACATTTAACATGCACTTTTCCCTCATCCACTGAAGGTCACTTAACATTAAAATGTAACTATAGGCCATAACACAATTTGCAAAAATGACCTGTGGACAGTTTCATGCTTTTCTGACAAATGCAGGAGAAGCTAAATCTGTGCACTAACCCTCTAAAGAAGTCTTAAAACTACTACAAAGACAAAAAAGACCCCAAAAAGGAAAACAAACAACAAAAAACACGCATCACAGCTGTTAATGCAATACTACCCAGCAGGCATCTGAACTGGAACTGGAAGGAATAAACTGCTCCATTAGATGCTCAAAGTATTTGTTCCAGACGGCTCTCTGGTAAAATGTCATCACTTCTTCAACAAGCCCCATGCAGCAGGGTCTGATGGCCACTTGCAGTCCTGTCGTTCTCTAAACCTAAAAGAGAATTATTTGATCAACTGGTCTCTGAGTGCTATTGACACCCTTTTCTCAACGAGAAGTCGGGGCTCGGGAGAGCCTGAGTGCCCTGGAGGGACTTTCCCTGCCGGTTACACGATGGACGGGTGGCAGAACTGGAGGACCGTGTGCCTGGCGGGACTGTCGATCGAGGACGCTGAAGATATCTACCTATTCGGAACCATGATAACAGGGTTCATGCTGATCGGCGTTGGCTTAGCCCTGGTTTATCAGAGAAATAAGAAAGCGGAACCGGCTGTTCAAACCCCCACAAGGCTGCCCGCTGGATTCGAAGCGACGGGACGAGGTGCGACCTCTCACAACGAACGTAATATGGTCAACACCTTGGAGACGCTTACAGCTGCTGTGAAGGCTCAAAACAACACCATTGAGCGTATGAGGGGAAACATCAGAGAGAGGCCTGCTCAAAATGAGACCCTTGAGCGACAGTTGGAAAACATCGCGGAACGGATCACTGCAGTTGTGAGGTCTCAGAATCAAAAGACTGACAACACCACGGAACAGAAGTTTGATACCATCATGGGGAGGCTCGCAGCTCTTCAACGGGAGATCGAGAGACCAGCCTCGGAGTGCTAGAATTCGAGCTGCTCACAAAGGAGAAATCAACAATATTCAACATTTGGACACCACGGCCCCAGCTGCAGGCCCAAGGCTGGAGCCCACCAAAACAACTCCCTGATAACGACTGTGTGATGACTATTCTTCCCGCCCCATGAAGGACACCTGGATTGGCTGGAGGACTGTTTACTTAGCCTGATAGGCCGAAGGACACTGTCTCAGCCAGACTATGGACACGCACACACACACACTTACACTGATAAGCACTCACTCATCCCCCTCCCTTTCCAACGCCTTCGATGCTTGTGCCCTACCGGGGATGATAGCAGTCAACTGGACCAGCACAGATGCTGCAGGACCGGATGCGCTGTCTACGCCGGCTCTCTCTTACCCTTTACCCGCCCTGTTGCTTGTCTCGTGTTTCTATGGTGTATTGATAGTCATGTGCTTTTGTGCTGAGGTGTTTTTTCTTTTATCAAACTGTTCTCCCACTAGGAGCTCAGTCTGAGTGGAGTTTTTTTTCTCCTCCTCTTACCTCATGTAGTGTATTTTCGTTGTTTTTTTCCTATCAGCCTACCTTCTGACATGTCTGCCCAATGTGATGTTTGTGTAAAGTTGGTCAGAAGGTTCCTTTGTGAGTGCGCATGCGCCATTAGCGTGCTGCCTGCTGTAACCCCTAATTTCCCTCGGGATGAATAAAGTATTCTGATTCTGATTCTGATTCTTGTGCTCTGATGCAAATCATACAGTGGAGTTGGAAATATCAGGCAAGAGGTACCAATGAGCACCTGAAAGAGCACTTGAGAAGTGTAGATTTTTGCAGAGACATTATCAGAACAAGAAGAGACTTTATTATTCCTCACTGAGGAAAATAAGGAGAAAACTGTACAGATTTGCACGTTTTTCGAGGATCATATCAACATTTCAGCAATTTGTAGGTTTTTGTGACATAAGGACTCAGATTAATGCAGCATCGTGGATAAAAAAAAAATATAGGGTAAAAACACAGCCTTATTTATCCCGTATTATTTTATCAATGAAGGCAGTTTCTTCTATAAGTCTATAATTAGTAAAAGCTTAATATAATTTACTAATGTTAAAGATTAAACCAGCATCTGTCAGGAATTTTAAATAAATAAAACAGAATGTAGACATTCAAATACAGTTCGCACGCTCTAATACTGAAGGTCTCAAACCCATCTGTGCTGCAAAAACAATTCACGAATTAGCTTTAGAAATCTTCTAAAATTAATAATTCAAAGAAGACTAAGATGCTTCTTTGTTTATTTTTAAAGGTTTAAAAGGGGATTTCTGAGGTGCACAAGCTCAATAAAGTGTGTAATAACAACCGAGAAAACATAAGACAGAAGGTTTTTGTGAAAACCAACAGCAATCTGGGAAATAATTCTGGAATGTTATTGGAACATTTGGGTATTTTAGCAGTTTGGCAGTTTTGGTGAACAGGCCAATTTGTACTCCAATGACTGCATCTAAACATACAGTGAAGTAATGAAAATCAAAGTTACAACAGGAGCATCTTGTGAAAGTTTGTATTTGTCTTTTTTGGAGGGGGACGGTATTGTAGCATTCCAGTTTGCTGAATTAAAAATAAAAGAAGCAAACCCAGGAATGTCAGCGGGGCTCAGCTGACAGAGCACAAAATGTTCTGACAAATCAAACATTTCTCATGTCAGCTCCTTGTCTCTTTTCACTGTCACTTTTCACTGTGAAGCCAAAAGTGACAACACGCACACACACAAACACTTCTGCTTCACTTAACACTGAATCTTGAACTCCTACTTACCCCTATTTTATTTCTGCCGGCACCCAGATGCCAACCAGTGCTCCAGCTGAACGAAACACTGAAATAACGAATCAATTAGCTAAGCAGGCAACTTAAGTCATTCAGTCTTCTTCTTCCTGTTACTCCCTTTAGGGGCCGACACAGCAGCTCATCTGCCTCCTTCTCCATCTCCATCCCTACATTCTCCGTCACACCACCCTCTGTGTGCCCTCCCTCACTACATCCATAAACCTCCTCTGTTGTCTTCATCTTTTCCTCCTGCCTGAAAACTCCATCTTCAGCATTCTTTTTCCAGTATATCCACTGCCCCTCCTCTACACGTGTCCATCTCAGCCTCGGCTCTCTAACTATCCCATCAAACTCGACCTGAGCACTGACATACCCATTTCTAATCTTGTCCGTTCTGGTTACTCCCAGTGTAAATCTGAGCCTCCTGAGTTACTGTTACTCATTTCCCCCCAGTTTCAATATACATTCATGCAAAAAAGAAAGTTTTCGCAGGATTCTGTGCAGCGCTGTGAAAACTGAGCGCACCTCATAAATCAGTAGCTTGTAGAACCACCTTTAGCAAAATAACTTGATGTAATCATTTTCTGTACGACTCTATCGGTCTCTCACATTGTTGTGGAGGAGTTTTGGCCCACTCTTCTTTACAATATTGCTTCAGTTCATTGAAGTTTGGAGGCATTTGTTTATGCGCAGCACTTTTAAGGTCACGCCGCAGCATTTCGGTTGGGTTAAGGCCTGAACTTTGGCTGGACCACTGCAGCAGCAGGACTGCATATGGCCTTTCTTTTTTCACGTAGCTGTAATTTTTTGACTGTAACTTTGAGTTTGTTGTGACAATAAACTCCTCTTTTTGTTGTTGGAGAGAATTAACCAATCTCAATGAACAGATCATTTTTTCAAACAAATCACTAACAGATTTTAGTGAAATTACCAATTTTTGGAAGCAAATGTCACATGATTAGAATTACAGTATGCAGTGGTTGCAACCATAGAGTATGCCCATGATTAAGTAATAAGACTTTGGCGAAGGTTTTCTGAGGTTTAAAGCAATGTACAAGCAAAAAAAACAAAAAAAGACAAATTGGTAGCGCTTTTATTTATTGTCTAACTATTAGCCCTATTAAGGTATAAGCAAGTGCTTATTTCATCATTTATTTAGCATCAGTCCTCCTTAGTATTTACAGTTATATTATTACTAGCAGTTATAGGTGTACAGGGTGCAACAGTAAAAGATGGATAAACATATCAAAAGTTACTAATAATAATACTAAGGAGGAGTAATGATATGAGGTGCTTGCTAATAGCTTACTAATGCTTAATAGTGTGACATTATAAAGTGCTACCGACAAATGATTATGGTCTAAAATTATATATACAGTCGTCACAATCAGTTTGAGCTCCGCAGAGCTGTATTTCGAAGTAGAGGATATTTATAACAAAAATCACCACTTAATCAAAACAGACTCAAGTACTGAGGTGATCCTGGTCTCTATTAAACCACCCATTATATTTGGCTGACAATGTGGCCTTGCTTCATTTTATTAATTATCACTTTTCGCCAACAAGATTATTACTGTCAGAGCTATTTTTTTTCCCCTTTGATGGCTGCGAATAAGGGGAAATATTTGTAATCTGTGATGATTACCGATGAGCTGCACTGCAGTCAAGATGGATTGTTTTTCCTTGTTTCATGCTGAGCACAATTACTTTGGGCTGTCCCCTGACAGATTAGACAAGACAGAAAGAGGAGGAAGACGAGAGAAACTTCCAAAAGAGGAAGGCAGGGAGGAAAGATGCAGCGAAACACACTGTGAAAAGGGGGCAAGATAAAAGAAGAAGATAAATGTGGATGAGTGTTAAAGTACAGCAGGAGAAGGGTGAATAGGTGAGAAGCTGAATGCTGTGTAACAAGGGAGGAGAGCTGTCTGGGAGAAGGAGGATATGTAACTTAACAACAAAATTGGATTGAGGCTCAGTAGAGAAGGAGGGAGATAGATCTAATGTGATAATGACGGAAAAGCAGGAGGAAGGAAGAAAGAAAGGCAAAGAGAAACATCTTAATGGTGGTAAACAGAAATGCAGAATAAAGACTTACACAGGAACAAATGAACAGAGAGCAGTAAAAGAAAGTGAGGGGGATGAATGTGGAATAATAACCACCAGTTAAACCCAAAACAGTTTCCTGCTCTCAAGTGACTCTGCAGCTACTCTGAACACTGATCAGCCATAACAGTAAACCACTGATGAATGACACTTATCACTTTGTTATGTTCCTTGGATGGTGGCATTCATCTGGATGTTACTTTGAAGTGTACCTAAACATTAGCACAAGCGCACACTCGGTGGTTTCTAAATACACCTCACCACACCCCAAAAATTACTAAAGAAGAGCCCGAGGTGTTGTCCAGTAGCTCCAGTCTGGGAGATGAGCAGGACCAAGCCCGATCAATGAATGCCCCACCCTGCAACCCACAGGACCCAAAGGATGTGCTGCCAACATCCCAGTGCCAGATATCACAGTACACCCTGAGTGGTCCTGTGCCAGTCCTCTGATGGGCTGCAGCTGTTTTGGCAGTTTTAATGTTGCTGGTTATTGTGTGCATGAATGAGTCTGTGTGTGTGGGTGTGTGTGTGTGTGTGTGTGTGTGTGTGTGTGTGTGTGTGTGTGTGTGTGTGTGTGTGTGTGTGTGTACTTGTAATATCCTGTTACATGCTGGACAAAATGCACCGGCAGAGTGTGTCATAATCTGAAAATGAGATCTTTATTGAACAATACCTTTCATTTTGCACAGCATTACTTCTCGTGTGTGTGTGTGTGCGTGTGTGTGTGTGTGTGTGTGTGTTTGAACCATCCAACAATAAAAGGCAGAGGCACACAGGCACACTTTATGTTGACATGCATCTAAGCAAACAGGCAGCCTTGAGCAGCCAGCATAACTAGCATGCATTTAGTGGATGCATCTCAACATTTAAGCACATTTGTATGCATACAAAAAAAACTACAAGAAAATAAACTGCTACCTCTCACTCTAATGACACACTTTATATTCTAATTCCTGTTTTAATTACATTTTGTTTTGAAAAAACAAAACAAAGACATATTTAGGAGTAAACCCCACAAATAAAACCCATGCAAATTTACAAGAAAGAACTAAAAATTTATGAGAGAACACTTGAAAAGTTTTACATCTTAGAAAAGTCCTGCAAGTTTACAGAAAAAAAAAATCACAAATTTATGGGAAAAAGATCCATTCAATGGCACTGACTCATCTACTGTGAAAATGTTCAGTTTAACAGTGGAAATAAACTTGTTTACAGTCTCATATAAAAGCCGTTTTGCCCTCTGAAGCTAACTTCACCATTTGTGATGAGTGTACAAAGAAACTTTTATCCAAGTCACCCATAATCAAGGGCCTCATTTTCTACATTAACGAAAAGCACACTGAAGAGAGAGCTGCTCAGTATCTCAAGCAGGTACACACATCTAAGCCTATTTTTCTAGAAAAAAAGATCAACATCGCATTTAGCATTGTAGTGAATTATAGTACACCTTGCTAAATAGGCAAGTAAGCCAGTGATCGGATTAGCTGATAATTCCCCAGCTGTAGTACAAACTGGCCAGTTGTGGTTTTAAAACACATTAAAAAATGAATTGACGGCCACAATACCAAATTACAGGACTGTATTTGAGTTGTTTGCTAGTATATAATGAGCGAGCTGGTTTTTTTAGGTCTATCTGCCTCTGCTTAGATGCAACAAAAGCAGCAGTGAAATAAAGATTTTGTTACTGGTCATCAGTGCCTGGTAAGCACAACACTTCTCAGCCGTCTCAACCTTTGCAGTGGTTCGTCTCTTTCTGGGCATCAGGATTTCAAAAATGATTATTAAAATGAGTTAAGTAGCTAAAGATATATTTGCACACAGGTTATAACTATGGAACTAAAATAAAAAGTGTTATTTTATTGCATGTGAGTGCTCTGAATGAGTACTCAATTCACTTTTATTTTTATAATTTTATCATTTATAAGATTATTATATATTGGTACAGGTGCAGTCTCCACTGTGTTTGTGTAGGTTGAAACAGTTCACTTTGTAAATAAAGTTTACCTGTAGAGAGGTTTGTGTTATAAATTTTTCTTTTGTGTTGTGAAGAAATATGTCAATTCCAACATGTACTTTTCGAAAAACAGCTGCGCTTTGAGGCCTCAAGTACACGTGCCGTTCTATAGTTTGTTTATGTGACTGATATAATTATAAATATCTGCTGTATAGTTATGTGGCAGCATTACATCAAGTGGAGTGTAAATAATGTAGCAGCAGCTGTCAGCAATTGTTCTCTATAAGTTCACTTTGTAGCAAACGCAGGATGAGTGACTGAGTCGATGGAGAAGTGGAAAGACAAAACACACCCTAAGGTTCAAAACGGTAGTCAGCATCAGTCATTGTAACATTTCTAAACAGGAGATACACACAATCAATATTTAATCATCCTTAATTTTTTGTGGCTGCTCTAGTTCGCGAGGCACCAGGAGCAGGCAGACACGTCATGAGCTCTACATGATATAATGCTGAGAAAGGCTCTGTTCCAGGAAGTATTATTACTTCTAGACCAGAAAAACCTGGAATTTAAGGCTTTCACGTCGACATTTGTTTATTTAAAGTTTAACTATGCTTTAGTTGTGTTTCTATATGCAGCGTTTCTGGTCAAACATTTGAGGAAAAGTTACGATTATTTCAGGTTTCCTCAACTTTGGTTTGACTCTTAATGGAATGTTTTAGAAAATCTGATCACAAAAATATGTATTACCCCTAGTTGGTGTGCGGTTGCTAGAGGTTGCTCGCTGTTGCTGGGAGAAATTGATTGTGAAGATGATGCTGCATTAAAAACCTCCTTGCATTTGCTTTGGTTTAAGGTAGACTGCCATTATCGGCTGTAGTTTGCATGGAAGACGTTGACGCTGCAAACACTTGCCAACTAACCAGCTAGCAATACTGAAACGTAAGAAATCTGATAGCGCTGGTTTAGCTCACTTGTAAGTCACCCATATGGCATAAGGCTAATGCAGAAGCCATTTACTTACTGGATACAAAGACAATTCATCTTCAAATTAAAAATTGTGCCTTACTGCTGAAACCAACATGTTTGAAAAGGGGCAGCTTTTACTTTTACTTTCTCTGTTTCCAGTTTGCATCAGTTTCACAATTAGTAAAATGTGTAGTTTGCAAGTGTTTGCACAGAAAGTGTGCTAACTACTGTTAGCGAATCATTTGCAGACAAGTTGATATCTTCCATACAAACTATGGGCAACTGCATCAGTCTCCTAGCAACCAAAGCAATTGCATGCAGGTTTACAGTACACCACCATATACACATCTTTGCGACCAGTTTCACTTAGCAACGGGGATTGGGGGAGGCTGTATTACAGGTGGCTGGGTCCTAGCAACCAATTTCATCGTGATTCCCAGCAACCTTCAGCAACTACTGGTTGACAGGAACTCGGCAACCAGGTCTCTAGGCTTAGCAATTCTTGTAAGTACAGTGTTACCACTGTTAGTATTAGAAACAACATCCAAAGGAAGAAAGAACAAATATATAAACGTCTGTCAGCTTACATAATGTGTGTAAATGATCACCATTCTAATTCACCCATGAAAAGTGATTGTAGGTAAACCCCAACATTACCACCCCCATCCATCTGGCATTCCCACCCAAGTATACCTTGAAGGTATTTTCCCCAAACTCCTAACTTCATTTAATCAAAAGGAATTATTCCTGAAGTAGATTAACAGAACACCCTTTTATCTCTCTCTGTTGGCCTGACAGTAGCCGCTCTCAATCTCCTGTTCTTCTGTCAGTATTAACGTTCCTGTCACGTGTGGAAGCCACAGCATGTGTGGGTGGATGACTGACTCTGTATGTGAATGAGACAACACATTTGTGAGCAGAAACGAAGGGTCTTTTATCAATGAACGCTAAACCGCATTTACGTTTATTCACTCGCACCACTTCCGCGCACTGTTCTGGCTTCTTAATACTGTCCAAGACTAATTACCAGCCTATCAGTGCCTGTGTACGACAGTGAATAAAAAATCACCGAGCAGTTATCGATCTGCGAACGGAGAGCCTGAACCTCAGAGCAGAACTTTAATAGACATTTCCAGCAACAGCCAAGCTGTGATGTAATAAAAAAAATCACAGCATTAAACCAGCACATCGTTAGATGGATGAGTGTGGCTCCGTGGTTTCGTTGGTGGGTGTAATAGCTGGTGTGGGGGTATTCATTGGGTCTGATTCCCGCAAGGCTCCCATAAATAGTCAATGCACATCGATTGCAAATGGCTTCGGATGAAATCCCCGGCTAAATGACTTTGCTACCATTGTATTAGTAAAATGACAAAACAGCAAAACAGATATCATGAAGCATGAAAGCCTTTCTGATTGATCATTTCAAACTTACAAGGGGTTGTAAGGCTGTGTTTGTGTGACTCGTGTGTGAGTGTTTGCATATTTATTTGTGTTTTTTGTGCAGCTATTGAATGACAGGGCTGTAATTGGCTGAATATGTATTTAACATTCAGTGTGTATGTACTTCACGCAAAGACTGTTTTGTTGATCCCACAAAGACTGTCATTAATGCCATTAATTGGCTGGATTCGACACACATCTGGGTCCCTCTATCTCAGAGGGCTAAGGGATGATAACATAATGTGTACAATTTGGACAGAGCACAGATGAGGCTCACAAGAAAACACTCCTAAAGAGAAACACAATAAACATAGCTGCCGTTTCAGGAACTTCCCAGATTCTAAAATGTAGAAATTTAGAAAAAGAAAAAAAAATGCCTGAACTTTAAACTAGACACCCGTGCATGGGCTCATCATATGCTATTGGCGTCACAGAGGATTCAACCCCTGGTCTCCAAACTGACAGCTCTCTGCCTAACCCACTGCATCACATCTTATTTCCATCCTTGGATTTCTTAGGTTTTTATAACATCTTACACAAGTCACTCCGTCTGTCCTGAAGAGACCTCAGACTGTATGTAAAAGACATATCCGAGTGAGAACTGAGGATGCTCCAGACTGACTACTTTACTCTAAATTGGACCATAAATTACAAAATAAGACTTGACGCCACTCATTAGAACGTGTTTACTGAGGCTGTAAATAAAGAAAGGAGTTTTGTTTTGTTGTATGTTGCAATAAAAATCAGGCTTCTTTTTGTGACCTGAGGGGTTGCCCCCGGCCGGCCAGTAGAAAAAAGTGCAGGTTTAAGGGGTACAAACCTTCATTTGTCAGACTCCCTTTGTTGACCAAAGGCTGGCATTATGAGCTAAATTTTCTAAAGCCCGGAAGCAAAGCCCAGGGGAGGTGCAGACGTCTGGTTCCCTCTTAATTTGAATCACAATATGCAGAAAGGTTATCATGGATTTTCTTTGTCCAGTAGTGCAAAAGAGATATTGCCTACCCAGAGATTTAATAGCAACTTGTTGTATTACAGTCTGCTATGTGTGTGTGATTTTTTTTTATTTTAACTTCATCTTTTTGTCTGGATCAGTAAAGCGAGACACAACACATGCACATATGTTTTACCTGAACCTCCCGCGCGTGGTAAGCAATGATGAGCCCCAGCAGGATGACAGTGGACAGGCTGATCAGACACTTCAGGGCCAGAGAGTACATGGAGCTCTGTAGAGAGAAAATTGAAACACTTATCATTGGAGACACGACATTAGAGCACAAATGTAATATGCACAGATTGACTTTGCCATGACGGTTGGTTTAATATTCAGAGTACAATGACGGACGACAACACACGCTAACAGCCCCTCGGGAGCGCCGGGACATTTCTCCGTGGCCTGAGGGTCATTCTGACCTGCCACGAACAGTCATCTTGACTAGCAATACGTAGCATGCAGGAACGACCTCGCACTGACCTCTGCTAAAGCACACACAGACTGGCACGCACACACATGCACACACAATTAGCCTTATATTATTACATAGCCTTATATTATTATACTTATATTATTACTTATACTGCTTATATTATTATAGTGAGCGATGTGCATATTTGGATGCAGTTTTTTGAGACTGAAATGTTTAATGGTTGAATAGGAAGAAAATTATTTAACATTTAAACTAACTATGGATGTTGATCTTCATAAAAAGTAAGGGGTAGTTATAACACGTACAAGGCTGTGTGAGTATGTGCTACTGCTATTGTGATTTTTAATAGTGCAGAGTGCATCCATAGGCATGGGATATTTTGAAAACTAAACATGCTTTTCAGTCACAAAACTAGTTTGGTACCTGCTACAACAAGAGATGCCATCAAAATTTAGTTTTGCATGAACAAGGTGAACTTTTGCATGAACAAGGTTATAGCTCCCCTCTGATTAAGAGGGGAGCTATGACTATTTCCAACTCTGTATGTTTTTATGTTTGGCAGCATGATTCACAGTTCAAAGTAATACGTATTAATCTGATGCTGGGCTGTGGTGCCGTCTCTTGGTTCATCTATTGTCTGAAACAATGGATGTTTGTCGCTTGTTTGTCTTCACGTGCGTGACATGCCACTCTTAAGCCATACGGTGTAATATGATGTCGGCCTACCCTTTGAAGCTACAACAGCTTAAACGCTTCTGGAAAGAGTTTCCACAAGGTTTATGGGTGTGTTTGTAGGAATTTTTGACCATTCTACTGTGAGGTCAGACACTGATGGGTTCACAGTTTCCGCTCTACTTCATCCCAAAGGTGTTTTATCAGGTTGAGGTTAGGACTATGCAGGCCAATGAGGTTCTTCCACACCAAAGTCGCTCACCCATGTCTTCATGGACCTTGCTTAGTGCACTGGTGCTCAATCATGTTGGAACAAGAAGGGGTCATCCCCAAATTCCTGCAATGTTAGGAGCATGAAATTGTCCAAAATGTCTTGGTATGCTGACGTATTAAGAGTTTGTATTACTGGAACTAAGTGAAAGGAATTCTTCATACACTAAGCCCAAACCCTGAAAAACAGCCCCACACCATAATTCCCCTCCACAACACTTAGCACAGTGCAGTCAAAAAAGTGTTTAAGCACTTCAACGTGTTAATTCAAAGTTAGCATCAGAAACGGGGAGAATTTCCACAGCAAATCTTACTAATGAAGTGGCCGGTGAGTTTATATATACACTCAGACCCACTTCATACTGGGTTGGACCTCTTTTGCCTTCAGAACTGCCTTAATTCTTCACGGCATAGACCCAGCAAGGTGCTGGAAACACATTTTGCTCCATATTACAATGATAACATCACACATGCACATTCACAATGTGGATCTCCTGTTCTACCACATCCCAAAGGGGCTCTATTGGATTGAAATCTGTTCACTGTGGAGTTCATTTGAGTACATTGAACTCCTTTCTGTGTTCCAGAAACCGGTATTTCTAATGATTTGCGCTTTTTGACATGGTGCATTATCCTCCTGGAAGGAGCCCTCTGAAGATGGGTACACTGTGGTCATAAAGGGATGGACATGGTCAGCAGCAATACCAGCAGCCTGAGCCACTGATGCAAGGCAGGATGGATCCATACAGTTATGCTGTTTGTGACAATCGAATGACCCTACCATCCAAATGTCAAAGCAGAAATCAAAACTCATCAGACCAGGCTATGTTTTTCTTCTATTGTCCAAACTGCTGCTAACTGGCTGTTTTCTTTTTCAAACCACTCTCTGTAAACCCTACAGATGTATGTAGGAAAATCCCAAAAGATCAGCAGTTTTTCAAATACTGTGTGATAAAAACAATCGTGCCACTCAAAGTCACATCAATTTCTTTTCTTCCCCACGATGTTCAGTTTAAACCTCAGCCTGTCTTTTATGAGTACATGTCTACATGCTTAAATGCATTTAGCTGCAGCCACATGATTGGCTGATATTTATGTTAATGAGCAGTTGAACAGGTGTGCATGCATACATACAAAACAAAAAATAAGAAAAACATCTCAAGACCAGGAAACACTTGACCCCTGTTTCAATCCAGGGGGTCAGTGTTGACATTGTGGAGGACTATAAATACCTTGGAGTACACATTGACAATAAACTGGACTGGGCTAAAAACACCACAGCACTTTACAGGAAGGGCCAGAGTCGTCTCTATTTTTTGAGGCGACTGAGGTCCTTCAACATCTGCCAGAAAATGCTGAGGATTTTCTATGAGTCTGTTGTGGCCAGTGCGATCCTCTATGCTGTTGCATGCTGGGGGAGCAGGCTGAGGGTCGCAGATGCCAACAGACTTAATAAACTGATCCGTAAGGCCAGCAATGTTGTGGGGATGGAGCTGGACTCCCTCAAGGTGGTGTCGGAGAGGCGGATGCTGTCCAAGATAAAGACAATGTTGGATAACACCTCCCACCCACTCCATGACATGTTGGTCAGTCACAGGAGCTCGTTCAGTGAGAGACTGAGATTACCGAAAAGCACCACTGAACGACACAGGAAATCATTCCTGCCTGTGGCCATCTCCCTGTACAACGCATCCACTTAACACACTGTTTGCTGCTACAACTACACATGTTTCTTTTCCAAATATTTATTTATAAGTGACTTATGTATGTATGTATGTATATATATGTATATATTGTACTATTCTTAGTTAGCGTATTGTCTGTCTTGTCTTAATGTTGGTTTAAAATGGAGCACTGTAACAAAAAATAATTTCCCCCAGGGATCAATAAAGTATTCTGATTCTGATTCTGATTCTGATTCATCCATGTCCATGGACCTTGGTTTGTGCACTGGTGCACAGTCATGTTGGAACAGCAAGAACAGCCATCACCAAACTGCTCCCACAAAGTTAAGAGCATGAAATTGTCCAAAATGTCTTGTTATGCTGAAGCATTAAGAGTTTGGTTCACTGGAACCAAGTGAAAGAACCTCTTCTGTAACTAAGCCCAAATCCTGATCCTTGAAAAATGTTTTATATTAGCTGTGTGTTTGATTTTACACTGATTTTATTTCCACTCAGTTCAGTCTGCTTCACCTAAAACAACAGTCTTAAAAAAAACTTGAATGTCCAGACTCAGTCACTAGGCTGGTTTCACAGATGTCCCACTCACTCACTCCTCTCTCACTCCTTTGCTAAAATAGCATCAGCACTGTTGTTGCAATTTCTCAGCAAAGACAAAACAAAAGCCAGTTTCAAAGAACAGAAGTTGAATGGTTGCTTTTCGCCTATCAATATCTTTCTGCAGTCGAGCGTTAACTCCTTGTCTGGTTTCACAGGGCTTATAATCAATGCCCAGTATCTTCCAATCAATACGACTCATAGCACTTATTGGCTTCTCTAACCCCCTCACCTTTCACACTGCGAGAGCAGCAACACTTACGTGAGCTATCATACGCATGTTTGCACACAGGTACACAACACATTTGTACATTTGGTCAGAATACACTGGGCTACACACATCTGATCTACACAAAGAGATTCAAAGGGGAAAGTGCATTCGATTAATTTGTTAGCTGCTCTCCGGAGAGTCTGGTCGTCCATTGGAGAATACATCTATACTGATAATGACGTATCTGGTTGTGTTAATATAACGTAAATACAGGAATGAATCAGTGGATGAATGTGAGAAAGAAAGATTTCAGTGTACATTTGCTAACAGTATTAAATGCAGATCCACAGACTTACTAAACCTATAAAAACTTCATAAGCTTCAGATCAAACTACACTGCTTTCGCGCTTCCTTTTCATCCGTCACCAGTTAAACAAGTTTTAAGTGTATGACCTTTTATCAGAAATTGCATTTGTTTCATAGCAGTACACTGGATGGGTTTAAGGAATTCATTACATTTTCATTCATTGCAAATGCTCCGTTTCAAAGGCAAAAATAAAAATAAAAAATCAGCACATAAAAGCAAAAGCTCAGAAACTCAAACAAACCGGTCAGCTTGATTCATTTTCTAATTCTTTAAAATAAAGCTTGCCAATCCGACTCATTTGTCCACATCAGCTCAAGGTCTGTGTTTTGAAATGCACAATTGAATAGACACACGCACATCAAAAGAAAAAATAAGAAACTCAAAGCACATTGGCGGGACCAGCAAGGTCACACACCGAGCGCAACAGCCTTATGTCCTCCGCCAGGAAAGACCTGAGCCACCTTAAGACTTAGGCGGTAGGTTGGGGGTAAAGTGGGAGACTGTTGAGCATTAATCACCACTCTTTAATCCGGGTCTGCACTCTGAGTTTAGACACATATTACTCAGTCTTTCCTCCGTGGTGTTATTAGACAGAATCCACATTGCATTTTGGGTTCATGAATATATATTGCAACTCAGCCTGCTGGAAAATAGAGTGTGTTAGTGTGTTATTGTGTTTATTTAGGGTCTCTGTCTATGCTTCGTGGCCTTAATGGTATTAATTCAATGTCAAACAAACACACAGAAGCACGCACAGAGTCTAGTTGGTTAATACACACTGACGTGCTCCTCTGTTGACTGTAATTAGAGCAATCTGAGAATGAATCTGAGGCTGGGTTCCCCTTCCGCCGTTCATATAATACACTAAAATGCACATGCTGTATGGATGTATTCACATTTGTCACTCATGTCAGTGCATTTATGAGCCAGCGCACAACACTGGGAAAATATCTAGCTTTGCCTCGCACTGATTTCCTCTATCAGCTTACCCGAAGCTGTTGTCTTTCTGTCTTTATTTGCTTGTGCTTGCTTGTCTTGTCTCGGTCTCCTTCTCCACTGCTGCTAACATCTCATTTGTACCCACTGAAGCAAACTAGGTGCAAAGGAAGCCAACATTGTTGTGCTAATGAGAAAAATGCTGGTTTCACTCTTGGCTTTCAGCACCATATCTGTTTAAACACAGTCACACTAGTGAATTGCAATGTGATGGGAGATTACGTCCCCCTTCTCTCTCTCTCTCTACGGTCTCCCTTCTCGCTTTCTTCGTTTACACCCAGCACTCTGTTGGTCGTTGGGATTTTTTGACAGTTGTCTCATTACACTGTCAAAAGCATTTTGTTTGCCTGTTTGCACTTCACTTATTCCACCTGTATAGTGAATAACTTAACTGCAAAAAGGAGATATATGCGCCTACTGGCGCGCCTTCTGTTCATTTCAGCTTTTTTACAGTCATGATTTTTTTAAACTCTAACAGGCTGGCATGGGTCTATTAGTTTTTAGTGCCACCTTTTGATTCAAGTGTTTGCATTATAAATGAATGCGCCAGCATTAAAGTCTTTATAGACAAAAGCAGCTTCACTTTAATGTCAGTGCAGATGCGAAATTGGTGGGATGCAGGCTTGACGGCACGCACGTACTGCACACGCGCTACAGTCTGTACTCTGTGCATGCGCGCTCCTTTCGACTTCTAGAGCCTGTGCACATATTTGCAGACACGGGTCGATGATGAACTTTACATCACATGATTCCTTACAACAAGCAGGACTTGTGCCTTAATTAAAAAAGTTAAAAAGCTTTGAAACTGTGATGTTTCTGGAACAAGTTAACTTTCTGCCACTTGGAAAATGTTTGCTATCTTGCTGAGAGAGCAGCTTAGCGTGAAGGCTGGAAGCAGTGGGGGAAACGACTGTAATGGTCTGTCCAAAGTTCAAAAAGCTCCCACCTGCCGGCACCTCTAGCACTCACTAATTAATGACAAGCTGCGGTTTCACAGGCGGATTATGTGCAGGGAAATTTCTGGGCGTGTCCTGACGGCTTTCTTTCCTTACCTACGATTTGTTTAATCCTTAAATATATATACCATGAGACAATATTACACCCTGTCTAATTAAATCATGTAATTCAATTAAGCTCTCAGCTTCCTTGTTTTCTTCAAAGTGTTTTTTTTTCATTAATGTCCTGTAGTAGAAATTTCATAAATGACAAAAGCTTTGTTCATTTTTCCATTTTTTTCTCCAATAAAAAGTAAATGTCACTCCACAGTTTTCCTTTTTTCCCTTATTTTAAGAAGGTGAAAGCTCTTAAAGCTTAAAGCTCTCTTCTAGCTTGACTTCACTGGGGACATAAATAAATACACTGACCATCTGCGCTCCTCTGCAAAGCATGCATGCATATTGCACAGCCAAGTTGAAATGACCACAAGCAACTGACTGGGATTAGTGTTTACTGTGCTGACTAATTTTGGATTGTAGATCCCAGTCCATACAGTGTTACAGACCTTATATGAGAGAGACATGCCACTCAAAGAGTGCTGAATACAATGATGCTACCACTCCCTCCAAAGAGCCAATCACCTTTATCAGGAAACAAATGAACCAATCATGTTAATTCACTGACCCCAGCTAATAGTCGAGGATCAGTTTCTGTGTGGTAGCAGGAATGTCTACATGTTGCAAAGTCGTAGTTTTTCTTGGCGTACTGTAAACATTAAGTGTGTCGAAGTGTGTGTAGTACAACAAAATCTAAAAATGAAAAGTTTCACTTTAATTGAATTCATTTGAGGACATATTCGGGATTGTTTGCTAGTTTTTGTTCAGTTTAACTTGAAATAAAAGTCGATTGTAATGTGTTGGCAACGCCTCTTCTGATTCATCTCGATTTGGTCTGAATCTTTTTAAGACGAAGTAACTTCCCAGCTGCGTTAATAAGACAGGTGCTGATTGGTGAAACTTGCTTCCAAAAGGATTTTGTTACAACAGCATATGACGGAGTAGGCTGCCTGTAGAAACAAATGATCAAAACAGACTTCAACTTTATTTGGTATTGTTATTTTAAATTATGTTTGCAAGCAGAATGATATTGATACGTGGCTTAACCTGCCTCGTATTGGTGCTGGATTGCTGGTTAGAGAAAAGCAATGCATTTAAGGTTTAATCTGCTCATAAACAGAAATGTAAGGATTAATTGTTTATTGAGTTACATGCTCATCAAGTGATTTCGTGATGAATAACACCAACTGGATTTTTGTCACAGTGGGGTTGCCAGGCAACGAGCAATGTGCAAACACAGGTGTAATTCATTAAAAAAAAAGTGATAAATGGCTGAATTTCATTTGGCTGCTTTAGTTTTAATAGTACTTTTACTGTAGGCTCAATAACACACTGCCATCGCTTATAGTGAGACCTGAGAAAAGTGCAATCATTGCAAATGCTCTTAGTAACACCTGTGCTTTAGCGGTGCTCATCTATGGAAACAGCATGCAGCTCCCTACCACAAATCATATATGCAAGCTGAAGGGAAATTTTCTGTGTCGCACTTAACCTCTTAACATTCATAGAGTCACCTGTGACCTGTTTCGGGTTAGGCTGCGCTTTACCCTCATCCTGGACAAGCACAGTTTAGGAAACTGGAACATAAACATAGAAGCATTTTGACCTCAGAGATAACAGCGTTGATAAAAAATGGGTGAATGTTAACCTAACACTTCACCGTCCCACACAAAAGTGGCTGATATGGTTCATATAGACCATATCTTGTGCATCTGACTGTTTTAGGTCAATAAGCCTGTATAACTGCGTAATAAAACAGGGAGAGGCATGACTTTTACTTCAATGGCCACTGGGACATAAAACACCATTCAAATGTGATGAAAACAGACAAAGCAGATAAAAAAAAGTTTGGTAAATAGTCTCAAAATAAGGTGTTAAAAAACTCCCTGCATGTTCTACTTTTACTATACACAAGATTACAGCTAAATTTATGGCTCAATCCACGGTGCTAACATTATTCGATGCCTCTGGCCCATCCCACCAACAACAATGACTGAACTTCATTAATGGCTGCAGAAGACTTAGTTATAGAGGTTATTTAATACACTGTTTTTAGCCACATGGATACTAGAAACCGCACTGCATATCCACCATAATCAAAGCCTAAACAGTTAAATAATGAACTCAGCATGGCTAAATTAAGGTTTTCTAAGTAAAAACAGTCCATTGAGTCTTCAAGCTTACAGAAGTAAGCAAACTTCCAAAATGTGCACACATTTGGTTTAATACACCAATTTAAATTAAGGACTTTTTTTAAACAGTTGTGAAAATGAACTGTGCGTCCATCTCTGCAAAAACTAGGAAGCATGATTTGGGCTTATCCAGGTAACTTCAAAATGTAACTCGGGGTTTTCAGTATTAAAAAAGTGGTTCAGTTGCTACTGGGGGACATCGTCATGGTAACTTCTGCTGCTGATATGACCTGTTCTGGAGCGGGTTATAAGATAAGATAACCTTTATTAGTCCCACACGTGGGAAATTTGTTTTGTCACAGCAGGAAGTGGACAGTGCAAAAGTTATGAGGCAAAAATTAGAATACAATAAGAATAAATACAGTACACAACTGTACAGAATAGAATAAAATACTATATACAGTAGAATAAAATAAAATAAATATACAATAAGATAAAAATAGAATACAAATACAAATACTATATACAACTGAGTAAAAATACAACGATGTTCAAGATTATAAATCAAGAGGTATAAAATCACCACCTACAAAGTAATGTCACCATTCTTGGACTCTGTGGAAGGATAACATGAGGGTCTGCAGTTTTTTAACAGTGTCTAAAGTCTTTGTTTCTCTGATAAAATTCAATAAGAATTCGAAGATTCTTAGATGAAACAATTGTATTTTCCTACACTGAATTTGTTTTTATATTTAGTCTTTCGGCTACTCTCAGAGCCTTAAACTGCACCAGGGCTGCAGCAGAAAAAATACACACTAAAACTATCTCATGCACATCTCAATATTACTTTGGTGGAATAACACAGATTGTCCTGTGCCCTAATGACCGAGCATTCATTACCGACTAAAGCAGTTAAAACACTCGCACGTGCATACAGCACTATTTAAGTCTCGTCTACAGTTCAGTGCTTCTCCTGCTGCAGACACTCATGCTCATGCTGATTTGCCTTCAACTACCGCGACGGTTTCAATCTGCACTGTGTGTTTAACGTCTTCAGATTTTTGTATTATTATATTTTTATCTTTTGTAAAACCAGGCGCTCTGCTGCCAGTTCACGCATCCATGTTTGTGATTGGTCAGATGCTACTAATGGCACTCTTTCATGTGAACGTGCTCGAAGCTAGGTTGATAATTGAGTCAATAAGCACTGTCACTAGTGTGACCGCTTAGCCTGATTGCCAATGTTAGTGTAAGTGAAGCCAGATAACAGAAAGATATCCTGCGTATGTTAACAGGGCCCAGACTGACTGACATGATTCCTGGTTTGGCTGTTTTGAAGCTGATGATTGGCTCTTTGGTGCTCCTTTGTTGGAAATACAACTTACATATGCTTGTGTTTCTTCTTTTTCCTTTCTTTCTTAGCCAGCTGTGCATAAGTGTGTGATTAGCGTATATTGATCACTGGCTCTGTGGACAACATGCAGGGATAATGAGCTTTTTGAGCTTCTTTAGTTCAATTAGCAGGGAGACACACACACAAACACAGACAGGTAGTATCTAGAGGGTTTCCCCCAATTGCCCCTACCTCAACCTTATTGACACAGACATGAGAGAAAATACGTGTCACTTACCACGCGGTTGTAATGAGTATGTGCGTGTGTGCACATGTGTCTGCGTGTGATGTAATGCCTTAGCCTTGGGGGTCTCTCCCTGTCAGAGTGATGCCTTCTTGCAATCAGTCTCCAGGGAAACAGGCAATAGACAGAAACGATGTCACCCTTCCAGGGTAAACACACACACACGCACCATACGCATACACTCGAATGCACATCGGCATACACCATTACGGCCATACACACTCAATTAAATCCAGACAAAGGGAGATGTGGACACACACACATTAGCAGGTGCATCCATGGGTACTAACGTGACAGAGCTAAATACATAAAGACACACACTCCATATGTGTGTGTGTACACAGAGGAGACCCTGTGACGTGAATGTTTACCATCAGAGCACACAAGTTTTAACATAACCATGTAAGTACCAGCACTTCCACATACAGCCAGAGGTTGCTTAGCCTTGTTATGCTCAAACAAGCATATTTGTACCTGTTAGTTGTAGGACCTCTGGGATCTACAGTCGCTTAGAAGTCTGTGATCTAGAAGATGAAGGCAGTGTGTAATGGACTGAAGGAAAAGGGAGAAGGTTGAGAAGGAGAGTAGGTGCAGTTGCACAAAAATGCAGAGATGGCTGATAGCTTCTTTAGAGAATATGGTGGGAGTTTAATTCCCTGATCGACCTCATGTACTGTCTCTAAAGCAGCGTGCAGCCACTGTAAGTGGACCAACAGAGAAAATGTGCAGAAAGGTCTACCAGTAAATGTCAGAGATAGCAGAGCGAGGGCAGAACGGGAGGGATGGTGGTGCTGCGGAGGGACTGAGGAAGAGGTTTTAAGGCTGCTGAGAAGGCAATGACTCTCGTGGGGGGATGGAGGCATATTTAAGACTCGCCAACGGAGGGACTTTCTCTGACAGTGAAAGGAAGGAAGGAATCGAGGAAGCAAAGGGGAAATAGGAGGCAGCATTGCTGATGCTTGTGTTGAGAAGCAGACAGAGGGTACATACTCACACTTGATACCCTCACACATGCCAAATGCACGCATTGATAGTGTGACAGGTGAAGTCAACAACTGCAGGGCATCGCCTCAGAATAGCAGCGTTGCAAGCCTGAAATGTGGCTTGGAGCTTGGCCCCGAGGAGCTATGTGAGCCTCTGTGAAAGATCTATTGATCTGACTGTGACAGCTCACATGCTAAGGTCCCAAGTGTCCAAGGGCCCCAGTTATTCTCAGACAGAGACACGTGTCAGACCAGGACCCCCTGTTCCTCATCAAAATAATAATAGAAGCATATAGAAGGCTGTCCTCACACTGCTGTTAACATTTTGACATGTCACGATCCTGGGTGTGTGGCAGTGACACTGATCATGAGGAGAGGTCACAGAACATGCAGAGTTAAAAATGCATGACAACAAATTAAAGGCTCAGGTTTTTTCTTTGAAGCCTTTTGGGCAAAAAGTCACCATGAGCCAAAAATTAAATTATTTCACATTCATGAATTATTTCATCATTTAATATTCTCTCTACATAATCTATCTAGGCTCAACAACCGTGCCTGAATATTTACAATGCAGGAATTTACAGCTGTGCCTTAGAGCGCTGAAGGCTGTACAAGATAATAATTTTTATCTGCAATCAAACTTTGTCCTACAGAAGTGGCCTTCATCATGGACTTGAACTTAACTTAAATTGCAAAGGCTGATAACTGAAGATAGAGGCTGCACAGCAATGAATGGAAAAGTCTTAGATGTGGCAAATAAGAGTGTGCTGATAGGGTTTGTGCTGTTTCTGCACAGGAATATAGCTTACTCACAATACCCACAGTCACGAAACACTGTGTCCTCCTCAGTTAACCTCTCTCCATTTACCCTTCCAACACACAGAAACATGCACACTCCACACAATCCAGCCAACTCTGTTTGGTTCCATTCTTATTCTTCATCTCTATTTTTGGGAGAAAAGCTAGAGCAGCTGGACCTTCAGAAAAAAAGTGCAGAAGCTTAGGTAGAGCTACACAGACTGATCAGTATACAGTGACATTTGCTTTGTAGCCATTGTCAAAGAAGGGAGACCTAAAGGAGCCATTAAGAGGCTATATTTATACACGTGCATTATATATTTTCAATCTATGACGAATGATCTTAACCGATCGTATTTCAACACGAGCTCTCAAGGATGGCTTCTCTGAAAGGCAGCATCCATTTTCAATAAAGCAGTTTGCACAGCATGTGTATGCGGAGGTGCACGGTGCATGTGCGTGGGTGTGATTATCAATAATCAATGGAAGAAATCACTCAAACCTCGCCCCCTAGACTCGTTTAAAGCAGCGCGCGAACCTCTCCTCCTTCCACCCATTCATCTTCCCAGCCCGATTGTTCTTTCATCCTCGGGATCTCAATCCATTTTTTTTTCCACAACAGCCAGCAGGCTTCTATCCACCTCAATTATCTAAGTGAGGGTTTTAGCTGTCTGATGGGACTCCAGTGTCTGTTGGAGTCAAACCAAATACGCAGCCATAAAGAAGACAGAAAATTTTACAGTCTCCATTTAAGATGAATTTTGATGCACACTTAACTCTCTGGATTCTCTCTTTAGAAATGCAAGATGCTGAAGACAGACCGCGATGTTTTGCTACATTTCATATACGATTTGTTTTCCCCCCAATATGCCCTGATGATCAGAAATTAATTAATATGGTGAGAGTGCTGACAAACACTTTGATTACCCTGCTCGAAATCACTCAGTCCATTGATTCGTATTGATAGATAACGCAGCCTGTTTGAGATAAGGGCTAAATTGATTGTAGCTTAAGAACCTAAATCAGGCTTTTCATTATCGCCTTTTTCCTTTTTTTCTCTCCTTCCACAGACTTTCATTCTCACCCAGCCGCTTCTCTCTTCCGATCACACTCCCCCAGTTTGACGCCCACTGGAAGAGCAGCGGAGCAGAGGGAGAGAGATAGTGAAGGAGGAAAAAAAGAAAGAAAGAAAGAAAGGAATGAAGAAAACAGGACAAAGAGACAGGCGTGGAGTTGAAATAGAAAAGGCCCAGGCAGAAAAAGAGGGCATAAGTCTCTGCCATCTCCTTCAGGGAAAAAAAGAAAGAAAAGGCAGACAGAAGAGAATAAAAGAGAAGAGGAGGGATTGAAAGGGAATTAGAGACCGTGCACTTTCATTAATAAAAAAAAAGGACCTCTAAAGCAGTGATTTTTGTAAAGTAGAAGAAAAGACACAGCAGGGAGATTTTTCTAGCAACGGCATTAACAGAAAGAGTCCGGAGATCGCAGACTGCAAACAGAAACACAGGAGGAGGGTGAGAAAGATGGGGAAACACACCCAGTTGGGCTATTCTAACAAGCTACCTGTTAATCTGTGCACTCAGCTGATCTCACAGATTATTTCACATCATTGGCGATCCATGTATGACAAGCTGCATAAGCAGAAGTCATGTTTCCACCTTATGAACTAAAGAAAGCAAAGCCTGTGTCATATCTCTGACCAAAAAAGGGAGGCTAGAATGAGGACAAAAGTGTCTCACAGCAAGGTGAGCACAACATGGGCCGAGGCTTCCTGACACACACGCGCACACACAAAATAAACAGAGAACAGCAGCCAGGGGCCTATTCAGCTTATTACACCCCCCATTACACAAACAAATGAGATCCTGGCCTCCTTCTGATAATCTGCCCCCTCCATGTCCTTAGCATCCTTGCATTACATCACCCAAAAGCAGTAACTGTCAAGCTTGGTCATTGCAATAGTTGTTGCAATCATGAATTCAGTGACTAAAAGGTTCATCTGCACCGCCTAAACCGGGTAAAAAATGGGGTGTCCTAGTGACTTGGAGGGTCAGTAATTGTACTACCTAATGTTCAAATCTGCCTGATGACCTTTGGGACATGTAATCTTCTTTCTTTCTTTATCCCCTACATTTCCTGTCAGTGTTTATGGGCTGCTTGTAAAATAAAAAAATAAAAAAAGCAAAAGGCAAAAAAGCCCAAATAAGACAAAGTTAACCCAGGAGATTCTAGATAAGCACCAGAGATATAACCATGACATACATGACAGCCGTCAGTCATTATGCAAATGCACTGTTTATAAGGTTGGGGAAACCTGCAGTCAGCTCAGACTGAAGAAGTCACTTGGATGAGTGACAAAAGGTTTCTCCCACTGAAAACGCCACGTCCAGATGAACAGAATCAACTTTTTGGGAAACGACAGCCTGGTTTCATAATTGTTACGCATATGCAATGCAGCTACATTAACGTGACACTGTGGTAATTTTGTGTCATACCTCTAAAAGCCTGGGGGGATTGATGACAGACAAATTAAAACAAAACAACAGCCAAAACTAAAGCAGCAGAGGCAAAGATATTGTGAGTATCAGTCCTTAGCTAAAGACACTGGCTCCTACAATTCCCACAGGGGAACTTCATAATGTCTTTCTCTAGACCCCTCTGCCTGATAAATTCACAGGCTTGTCCACACTCCAAGTTTCTAACGCATGCTTTCTTGTATTAATTTTCAAGTGTGAGCTGAGGTAACCCTCTTCACTGTGCTATGTCATCATCAGGCTTATTTTCTAAGACATGGCTGGAGTGCAGCTTGGTTTCCCAAAAGACAACGACTGCGCTCAGTTATCAGCGACTAGATGACTTCTGGGCAGTATTTTCTGAGGGAGAGCTGTCAGTTTATGTTTCTAATTTTGTGGTCTGCCTCCTTAAGATTTCAACTCAGGAAATAATTTATTTTATTGATGGTTAGAACATTTCAACACATGGCCCAGCCCCAGCACTAAGCACAAGTGATCTTTTTATTGGTGTGTCTTTTTAAGTGTCACTCATTTGTGTCCCTCACCTTCGTGTACACGCCCCACGACAGCTCTGTCTCAATCACCATGACTACGATGCCAAACATTCCAAAGATCAGGGCGTAGTCGCTCAGCCGCTTCCTCTTCTCGAACAGCGCCCTGCGGTGCCCCAGTTTATACCCAATGTTTTGGTTCTTTCGTTTGGGAGCCTTGGAGGTGCTGCCCCTGGCCCCGGTACCCACTGCCCCAACTCCTCCCTGCCTGCTGCCCCTCCCTGACTGCGAACGCCTGCTCTCCACTAGTGCGTGGTTCTGGTGGTAGATGGACATCTGGTTGGATGTGGAGTCGGTGATGTCATAACCTCCTCTGAGGTACGGGGAATCTTCTTTGGATGAAATCACAATCTCTGGCGGGCTCTGAATTGGGGGTTGGTTGGTGGAGGACTGGGTCACCGAACAGGTAGGGGGGGCTTCTCGCTGCCGGTCATGCCCCCCAGCAGCAGTTGCGCCAGCAACAGCTGAAACGGCGCCCTCTTTGGTTTCGCTGCTGCTGTCTGACTCGATTAGGTTTCTCCGGGATGCGCTGAGGCGGCTCAGGGGCTTCATGACGCCACCTGTGTACTTACAGGAACTCATGGCAATCTCCGTGAAGGGGTTACTGTCCCTACGGTGAACCAGAGGGCTGGCCTGTCTGTGTTTGCACCCCCTCTCCCTGTCCCTGTCACGCTCTCTGTCCCTCTCCCGCTCCATGGATGGCGAATGGGACGAGTAAAAAAGGGCATTGTAGACTGGGGAGTTGTCCCCACTCAGGCTGTGCTGTGAGCCCAGACAGGAAGAGAGTGGGGTGCTGGTGGGGTGCAGGGCATTGGGGATGGGTGGAGGCAAAGGCTGAGCTCCAGCGGAGGAAAGTGGTAACTTCGGGAGAGATGCTGGGGGCAAGTTGGGCGTGGCGGGCGAGGGGGATGAGGTGCTGCCGTTTAGACGGTCGAGGCTTGATCCTCCCATGTGGTTGGAGTGGTTTGATCCTGGCTGGGCGCCAGCAGTGGACGGATGGGATATACTGCCCAGGGGAAGGAGGAATCGCTGGTCCTCATCCTCGCTCCCTCCTAGCAGAGCCAAGCTCAGAGAAGGGGGAGGCTCCATGATCACAGCTGTGGCCGCACACCTGTCTAGGAAGAGAAAAGAGAGGAAATATAAAGTGGCCCGCGGAGAAAACGATAGAGAATACAGGTTCCTTATCGTAATGTGGTAATGAAGGACATACAGAAAAAACAAAGGAAGGAGCAGGAAAACATTGTGATGGATGGTTAAAACAAATGAGGGAGAAGACTGAACTCCAAAAGCTGAGGATGTGTGACAAAGAGGGAACACAGAGTGAAGACAAGTGGTCATAATTGGGGAATATGTTATTCCTTGAGTCACATTTGAGTCAGTTGCCCAGTCAGCCTCTCTCAGCGCTTCCCCTCTCGGTTTCCCAGTGTCTTCTTGTTCTCTCACATCCCACAGTGCTTCCAGCAATCTATTCCATAAATGTCATCTGTGTTGTTAGCCAGGAGGATGGTGCAAATCCTCTGGCTTTACACTATGAAAATGAGATCAGCCTCAGAGACTAAAGGATAATAATTCCAGATCAGAGCAGAAGTGCGAAAGCCTCAGTTAACCATAAGTTGGCTTGCGTTTTAGTATCCTCTGATTGATCCAAAACAACAGCCTACTTTCAGTATGATATAACCAGACACCTTCACGACCACCCATCTCCTCCTTGACTGTTTCCCATATACCTACCTCCGACCTCTTCTGCCTCGGTCCCTTTTCCCCCAGGTTAGTTGTGTCGAATCACGGACTGGATGAAAGCAGACCACAGCACTTTTTCTTTTTCATGTTGTCACGGCCATCCCATCATCTTTTCGCTTCGTCTCCCTTCATATAGGTCCTCCACAGGTCTTATCTCTCGAAAATGCGCGTCGCTTCCCCGCTGATGATGGCTCCGTCTTCCGCTCACCTGATAAGATCAGTTTGTCTCTCTCCCAGTCATCGGTGATGTATTGATCGTTCCCATTTTGATCCTGTCAGTGGCAATCGGCAGTGGATGAAGCGGAATAATCCATGGTGACTCGGATAAATCGGTCAACCTGTGGCTGCACGTAAGCAGCATGAAACAGGAGGTGGTGGGGGGGAAAGACGACGGCGTGGATGTGAAGTAAGAGTCCCCAGATGAGCTGTAAAGTCTGCGATTTAATATGTGACTCCACCGACAAACACTCAATCTACGGCTCTCCGTCTCTCCGACTCTGTCTCTCACTCTCTCCTCCAACTTCTCTCCCTCTTTTCTCCGCCTCCAGACCTGCCGCTCACTCCCATTGGACGGAGTCGGAAAGGCGAAATAACAGGTGGCAGGATTTTTAAGATGTGGCCACCAAACGGTTGTCTAGATTTATTGTACCGGGTTATTTCGGGGTTATTATTAAAACCAGTGATCCGTGTGGCATTCGTAGCTGCTGCCTCTGTAATAAAGACTATATGAGCCATTTGTTGTTGTTTTTTTTCTTTATGGCACCTGTTGGAACACGGCACTGAAGGATGCTGGGACCGCCAACTCCACGTCAGAAAAACACGCAGAGAAACATTTCCAGAACAAACACACGTGTAAGTCAAAACTGAAGTGGAGGGGAGACACATGCCTAAGACAAATATAGATGTTAATGCGGGTCTATAAAAGCAATCCTGCAACATCGCTTAATGCAATATATGTTTGAAATCATTTCATCAAATTTTGATTGATTATAAGGTGAAACGAATTACTTTCAGAAAACCAGTTTAGATAATGCCGATACATTTAATCTGAGACCATTGGCTGGTATGTTGTCCTTGTCTTGTCCTTGTCTTCCGGGCAAGGACAGAGAGACTCAAGAGGAGCTTCTATCCCCAAGCCATCCGTGCCCTAAACACACACACCCGCCCGCTCACATCATCTATAATTGACTGAGTCAGGACTCTTCCAGACACTAAACCAAGGCACAATGTACATTTCAATTCCTTTAATTTTAAATATGTTTATATTGTCTATCCTGTAAAATAGTCAGATGTCTATTCATATTAATGTACAGAATTCTCCTGCTTGCTGCTACTACTGCACATTCACCCAATGTATATATATATATATATATATATATATATATATATATATATATATATATATATATATATATATAATGTTTTTCCTCTACACCCCCCCCCCAATTTTTTTGCACATGTCGAGGAGCGTGTCAGGCTACATTTCACTGTGTGTTATACTTCTATAACTATGCATGTGACAAATAAAGAACCTTGAACCCTTGAACCTTGAACCTTGAGCAGTGTTGGTCAAGTTACTTGAAAAAAGTAATCAGTAACTAATTACTGATTACTTCCCCAAAAAAGTAATCCCGTTACTTTGCTGATTACTTATTTTCAAAAGTAATTAATTACTTAGTTACTTAGTTACTTTTTAAAAACACGATTTACAACCTGAATAGGTGATAAAGTGATAGATCTTTCAGCCTAATTCTACTTTTTCTGCATAATCCATCATGCAAAATGTAATCAAATGGAAAAGTCTATTTTTAAAACTTGTTTTATTAGTTTTAACCTTATAACTTTATGCATCAAGCAAAAATTTAATTATATGTAACATTCTCAGATTGGAAGAAATTTGTTTAACATTTAAACCTATTTTCTGCACATTCCAGCACATAAAATAATTTTTTTTATGTGTTTACACTCAGTCTTTCAAATAGATGCAAGTAAAACACAGCAGAAAATAAATAAAATCAAAGACTAGCGGTCCTTTTGCTCTATTTTCACCTGTAAAGCAGGAGTAGGGGAGGCGGAGGTTTACCCTGGTGCAGGTGTGCCGCAGCGGTCAGTGGAAGAATCCGCGAGTTTCTCTGTGAATTTCCCATTACCTCATAGCGTACTCAGCGCTTGCTTGGAAGTTTAGGGGTTTATTTTCGCTGCAAAAAGAAGTTTTCTTCTCACGCACAACGGACACTAATGTTTTTGTCACTTTTTATGGAATCAAACTCAAAGTAAGGTCAGTACTTCCACGCTTTAAACGCTGCATGCTCATACTCTCTCCCGTACTGGATATATTATCCATTGTTGATCTGCACACAGCTGTTGCCACGAACGTAGCACTCGCTTACGTCACTGTCATGAGACATTCTCGCAAAAAAAATCACGGTTTTAGTAACGCAGTAACGCAGCGTTCCTACGGGACAGTAACGGTAATCTAATTACCGTTTTTGCAATAGTAATCCCTTACTTTACTCGTTACTTGAAAAAAGTTACAAGTAACGCGTTACTGCCCATCTCTGGTCTTGAGCCACCTTTCAGAGGGGTTCAGAGACTTACATGGAAATACACTATATAAGGTAAAAATATCGTTTTTCAATTCTAATGAGGTTGAAATGGATTTAGTATGACCACCTTTATTCATTAGCACAGCCTGAACTCTCTTAGGGAAACTTTCTTGTAGTTGTCTTTAAGTAGTCTCCAAAACAGTTCTCCAGGCTTCTTGAAGGACAGTCAACGCTCGCTTTTTTCTTTCATATTGGCTGAGTTTTCTTCTCTTCTCTGTCAAGATGATCTCACATTGCCTCAATAATGTTGAGGTAAGATTAAGAGTTCTCCTTTGTGTGTTTTTCTATCTGGGCTTTTACTGCACTGGCAGTGTGTTTGGGATCATTCTCATGCTGCAGAATGAAGCTGCTGCCAATCAGGTGCTTTCCAGGTGGCACTGCATGGTGGATCAAAATCTGATGGTACTTTTCTGCATTCATAATTCCAACAGTTTCAACAAGATCTCCAACACCACTGGCTAAAATGCAGCCTCGAACCACAACAGAGCCTCCACTGTGATGAACAGATGGCTGAATACACACTGGTGTACCTCTCTCCTGACCTCCTCTGGACATATTGACAATAATGTAAACCAAAAATGTTGCATTTGAATTCAGCACTCCATCCTGTTGATTGAAGTTCCTGTAATTTGCCATACCTCAGCCTTTCCCCTGTTGCCCTTCTGTAAGAACGGCTTCTTGACAGCCACCCTTCCATTTAGACCATCTCTGATGAGGCTTCAGTGAATGGTAGATGCATCGACTGAAGGGAGAGCTGGATCTCTCTGGTCCTGTGTCAGATCTTTGAGGGATTTTTTATTATTGCTTAAGGAAACGACTTTCAGGTACTTTTCATCTGGTGTAGATAGCTTTTTAAAGGCTGCCACTTTGCTCAGAATTATAAGGACACACTGCACATCAAGCTAAAATAGGACAACTTTTCAGCCCACAGCCCTTTGGGAAAAATGTTGGCTAAGTTGTGTGTTGTCTGTGTAGACGCAACACTGCTTCATCCCTTGAACTAGGTGATTTTTTTCAAACAAACAAACAAAAAATGTTCGGCTATAAGGATGGGACTGGAAAAAATGAAAAAGTAGCCAATGTCCAAAGAGAACTATTGATCGAGACCACTTAAAAAAATGTGAGGTTCTGGTGCCTTGAAAGCAAGATACGAAGAATGAAGGGTTGCTCAAGACTTTTGCACAGTACTGTATGTATATTTTGTGACAACTGTGAGAGAATAGTTTCCTTAGATATAACTTCTTACTGTGAATATTTTCCAAGTTACAGTCCCAAAAGTGCACACATTAGAGGTAAGTTGAAATTTGGCACTTTCTGTGAGCCTTATTTTTTCCAGCATTATGATGCGTCATAACTTCTTAAGTGTGGAGGAGAGCCACATGAAAATTGTAGAGCTGAAAAACACATTTAGGTTCTGTTAAAAACTGTGACCAAATCACTCTTACTCCAACTCCAAGTGTTACAATCTAAAGCCAAAACCTGGTTTTATTTTTTTCCCAGAGCATCTTTTTTCTCTGACAAACTTTGAGTGTCAGGATCATGAGGATATATCAGAAGAAAACTTGAAAAAGTGTAGTTTGTGTAACCACGTGGGATGGTCAAAACAAGTTGTGATTCCTTCTGTGTCAAAATATTTTTAATGCAGATTTTTTTTTAACACGCAGAAATTTGTGGTCTGGTTGAGAATCTTTTGAATTCTCCTCCTGTAGTCCTCTCGTTAAGTTGTTGTCCTCTCATTTTGTGCTGCTGTGCCGCTTCTATTGTCAGACTCCGTAAAGCTGTGATGATCTGCAGTCTTGGCATCCAGCACTTTTCTTTTATAAAGCACCAGGAAAATGTTTCATCTTCAAGAAATCTAGATGGATATATTTTTTCTCAAATGTATCCTCTTGCAAGGTACCATGCATAGTCATGGATGATAGCCACATATTGACCAGGGTTAAGTATAACACGAGTATCACTACTTGTGTTATTGCAATGATATTCCTGCTGGGCAATGGGTTTTAGATTGTTACATGACATCACTGACATATTAAAGTTATTCTACAGGAAAATAATTTTAGAAATCTATAAGATCTGCAATATATAAGAGACTACTTATACTAGATTTTCCACTGGGATTCTCTGATTTGATTCCTATAGACTTATCAGGTTATAATCCCAATTCAGCCAAGTGTATATCCTCAGGTATAATCTTATATAATTAGACTATTCTACCTGGCCTAATCGGTTTAACATTAGGCTGTGGCTTTCTGGGTACGGTATAATCTGATGAGAGCAGACACAGAACTGTGTGGGAGTGGATTAGACCGTTTCCTTATGACAGGTCAGCCTATCCTGCCATTATGCAACATGACAGACATCAATAAAGCAAATCATAGCATGTGAAGGATGAGTCCAAGTATTTATACAGCAGCAGCCATACACCAACACCTCGCTCACTGTGCGCTCACTGTGAAAGAAAGACCGTAGTCCTTCAGTGATACAGAAAATGATGGTGACCTTATACATCTAAGTTTGAATCTTCTCTCGGTACGCCTCTGTATTTGTATATCTTGTCCAGTCTGAATGCTCTAAATGTGATATTTTATTCATGATTTTCATTGCCATGACTTGTACCAGTGTCTTTTTCTGTGGGTAACGGTTGGAAAGTGGCTGGTTCAACACATTATTTGTAAGGGTTTGTTGCATGCTCCTCTACAAATAATATCTATTTGATTATTTATGGGGTTGCTGCAGCCTAAGAGTGAGAGTTAGTTAGATCAACAAGGGGAAAAAAAGGATATGTGGGTTTTAGTGTAGAAAGCGAGTTTTATGATTAAGCTTCAAGTTTCAAATGAGGAATGCAAAGCTGCAAAAATGTTTCTATTAAAAATTTCGACAAATCTTTTTTAATATAATTCACGTCTTTTATGTCTTTCATCAAACGCTTTTCAGTTCCAGCTCCATCCTTTATAGCAACTATTTGAACTATTCCTTCAGATGTCATGTTGCATAAAAATTGTTCTTGACGAGAACATTTTTACAATTCCTCAAAATTTAACAGATCTATTTTTTTTTTCAAACAACCGTATTATATTTAGAAATAGGCGATTAAAATGACACAATAGACGGTGCGAAGGCTGATTGTGAAGGAGCGTTAACCGGCAAAGTCGGTCTGTTTCTCTCTTATGTGTTGTTTCATCTCATCTGCTGAAATAAAACCCTTAAGTACATTATGTAAAACAGCATTAATCCCACCTGAACCTGAATGTTCTGGCATGATTTTTTCAAACAGGTGTTTGGTCAGCAGAACACAGACGAGAAAGTTGGAAAACAAAAAAGAGAAAGAGAAAGCGGGGGAGTCTGACAAACGCAACACAACACAGTAAATGCTTGGTAAATGGAAAAAGGAGTGTCAGAGGCCCGGAGGGAGATTAGAACTGACAGGAAATGGGAACAGTGGCCGGCCACAATGTATACCCTTCACAAGTCTTAATATTGTGCGCAGCGGTTAGGGGGCAGGAGGAAAAGATGGAGAGTGGGGAGTCACGAGAAAGAGAAATGATGGGCCCTTTGAATGAAAAGGTTAGTCCACAGTCTTGCCCTGCAGCATGTGTCATATGTATGGTGTGAGAAATATGTAAAAGAGAAAGTGAATAATAGAATACAAAGAGAAATAATAAAGTGGGTTGACAGTTGCTATGCCAACGCTGTAGCGTACAGATGAGTTCTCACTCTGCCAATCCATCTTTCTTCCTGGTCTCCCTCTGAGTTTAAAGCCACATAAAAGCCCGACTACAGGAAATGATACTGTATAAATCACATAAAACTTCTAAATGACACAACAAGCAGGTGGGTGGAAGAGGAAATGGAAGATGGGAGTAATGTGCAATCGGACGGAGGAGAAAGCGATGTGGAGGAAATGTGAGAATTTGGACGAGGAAGCTCATGAGTGAAAAGAGAGAGGGGCTGATTAGATTCTAACTGAAAGGACAGCTGACCCTCTGCCCCTCCACACACACACAAAGCAGCAATCACACATGCATTTCCTCCTTTCATATTTCTCACAAACCTACTCATATTTGTTTTACACATTTTATTTCCTGTTGCTGAAATATACAGGTCCATTCATTCAGAAAACACTGGTTTGCTGTTCCCTTTACATCTTCTGGCTGTTAAGTCTCCCTTTCAACAACAAGAGGGGTGGAAGAAGTACTCCATTCAAGTCCTGTACTTAGAAGGGATAGCTAGATGAGAGTGAGAAGATCGATACCACTCTCATGTCTCTCCAGTAAATATGAAATTGCTTGTGCTTGCATGGCACAAAGACTGGAAACAGGGGAAATAGTGAGGCTGGCCTTGCTTAAAGAAGCAAAATCAGCTTACCAGTACTGCATAAAAAGCTGAAATGTATTGCACGTTGTGGTTTTATGTGACCGCCACTAGAACTATTTCTTGGGCAGGTGTAGCCTTGTAGCTTCCTGCAGTGTAGTCATTACAGGAAGTGAACGGGGAGGCACATATAGCTGAGGCCATCTTGAACAAGATGTGACACAGTGAACCATTAGGGTTGTGGGAAGTGGTTTTTTTCACCAGATGGGGTAACGTACATTCATGTTTACTACAGACATGTGAGTGGAAGTGGTCTTCTCATTTAACTCTCAGCACAATTGATACATAGAGACTATTTAGATAAAAAACTATATGAATGGGGAGATTGTTAATGTAAGCACTCTGATTCAGTGAGTCTAATACATAATGCACAGTATTTATCTAAAGGTTACAAACATTACCAGGATTTCCATATGCTGCTGATCACTGAAGCAGGAACCTCTAGATATGAAAAGAAAATGAAGCCAATACAAAGTGGTAAAAACTGCAGATCCTCAAATGAGGCTAAATCTGAAAGTCACCATGTTAAAACGCCCAGTTTTTACATGTTTACCGCATGGTACAAAAGGGTTTTGGTGCCCGTCCCCTGAGGAAACAATAACACAAACAAAGTATGTGTGCTAATTTGGGTGCACGTCTCACTACGGCCAAAAACCAACGTCCCAACATTTACTGTTAATAAATTTAGGGCCGTTACTATTTACTGGTGTAGTAGAACAAGGGAGTAACAGTTGACAGACTTATAGCCACAAACATAAAGGCTCAACTCATCTCAGTGACAGCAACATATAAAGAGGACACACAATGGGCTGTAGGACCCAGAAAATTCCCTCCTAAACTAATGAAATAACAAAACTGGATTATCAAATAAAGCCACAAAAAACTGACTACCTTTCAGGCTCAATCCTGAAAGGAAATAAAAAACTAAATACTTATGAAAAACCCCCCAATGATCTGAGGAAGCTGGAGAGCTGCACGGTCTGGTCACAAGCTTTTTCCAGTCTGGGGCTGTGCAATCAGCTGAGAAAGAGAAAGGAGAGAAAAGAAGGAAAGAGGACACAAACACAAGAGAACATAACCGATTTAAAGGAAAGGAGAATCCATAATTTTAACATTCAGTTTAACCATGCATGTTGAAAACTTGTGCCTCCTTTCCTTCGACACTGCAGTTCTACCCCCTTGTTCTGCTGTACCTCCTGGTATTTTTAGGTACTTAAAAATTACATCTGAAACTTAAAGAATTATATAGCAAATATTTGGAAACTATATCCCAAGTCACAGATTGTATTAAGAGGTGCTACCTTCACTTTCTGTTAACATTTCTGTGACTAAGCCGGAAGAAATAAATGCTCACTTGTCCAGCTGGTTTAATTCAAAATGCAAAGTACAGATTTACAGGCAATTTGGCAGGCAAGAGAAAAGAATTAGGAATTGAGAACACAGCATGAGCGTGTGAGAGAATCTGGCAGAAAACAATAGCAAGATGGCAGGTATAAATACAACATGGCTGATTGAGAAATTGGGAATAAGTGACGTGGGTGTGTGTCAGGTGACTGGGAACAGAAGGAAGGCGCTGGAGAGCTAGTGGGTGGATAGGGTAAAGGAAGGAGTGGAAGAATAAAAACAAAAGCAGGGCAAAGATAAGGACTGCGACAGTTCTGCATTTTGAAAGGTGGGCTTTATTGCTTAGACATTAAATTTTCATTGGTGATAAGAAACACACATTTATTATATCTGAATTTTCCCTCTTTAATCAAAAGTAGCACACTGAAAACTTCAATCACAAGTAAAAGTTCTGCTGTAAAAGGTTTTGCTTGAGAAACCATATAAAGATATTAAATATATATAAACAGAAAAGTGTATTTACTGCATAAAAAATCATTATACCAAATGCCTCTATAATATGCATTTTTTATGACTGAATCAGTCTTGTGCTTGCATTGATGTATAGCCATCATTTTAATGGCATAGCTAGGGGAAGAAAGCAATTCAAGGAGTTCATACACCAATGGGCAGTTTAATGAATTACAACTCATCATATTTTTAAATATTTACAGATATTTGTGTGTAATGAGTTTTTCCGCTGTCACACAAAAACAGAGCAGACCTGCTAAAACATTTTAAAGAAATGTTGTGGAGTGCAAGTAGGAAAGGAAGGAGGGAATGAAGGAGGAGGTATAAATTGTGTAACATGTAAATAGAAACAGAATGCAATGATGTGAAAATCTCACAAACCCAAAGAAAACATATCAAATGTTTGAACCGAGATACTTTAATCGTTAATGAAAAAACATTATATCATTTTTAATTTTGATGACTAGAAACCACTGAGTGAGAACACAGTTCGCTGTACCAGCCACAAATGCACATCAAAGCTCTGTCAACGAAACAAGAAGCCGCGTGAACGTGAACCACAAACACTCGTCTGGTCCCAAGCTCATTTAAAATGGACGGAGGCAAAGTGGAAAGCTGTCGTGTGGTCAGAAAATTTAAATTTTAGATTCCTTTTAGAAAATATGAATGCGGTGTCCTCTGAACTAAAGAGAAGAGGGACCATCCAGCAGCACTCAGTTCAAAAGGCTGCATATTGCTGGTATGGGGGTGCATTAGTGCCTATGGAACTGGGAGCTTGGATCATAGCGCTCATCCCAGCAAATCAGTAATAAACTGCACACTGCATACACCAATTTAAAACGTTTGGCATGTCATGAAACAAACAAACAAAAAAAACAAAAAAAACACACAACAAAAATTGCTGAGAATCCTAAATTCCTCTTCCAAAAAATCCAGCACCTGGTGTCCTCAGTTCCCAGATGTTTACTGATGTTGTTTGGAGAAGAGGGGATGCTACATAGTGGTAAACATGGCCCTGTCGCAAATTTTTTGAGATGTATTGCTGCCGTCACATTCAAAATGAGCTAAGATATAGTAAAATCTCAGATTAAACACTTGACACATTTCCTATCTTCTTTTGTTAATAAAATATGGGTTTATGAGATTTGAAAATCGTTGCCTTCTGGGTTTTTTGTGTGTTTTTTTTTTTTTACACGCAGTGTGACAGCTTTTTGGACTTGGGGTTGCAAAATACACAAGTAAAGCTAAGAAAAAAATGGAACAAAGGAAATGTTCTGCAAACATTTCCTTTTCTGAAAGATAAACCCACTCTGGCCAAACTACAAAGCCACTGAATGACAGGAAATGGAGAAGCCGATTTTTCTCTCTGTCCAAATAATGAACCTGTTGTTGACTGCATTTATGATAGATGTCAGGGAAGTGATGAGTAAGTGCATTGCATAGCTGCATGACTCTTCTTAATAGACCACTGGGCTGGCCTCACTCTATCAGACATGCTCTAATTGTTGCCCTACACCGACTCCACTGTATCCTAATGGCTCAGATTGCACTATAGAGCCCTAGAAGCTGTGTAGTCTAACCCGCAGCCTAGAAACGATGGATGTATGCAGATGGATTTCTGCAGAGCAAACAGCTCCCTGAACCTGCTGCCTGAGACAGACTAATCAAATCCAGAGAATGGGAGACTGCAGGGGGTAAAAGATACAGGGAGGGAGAGGCGTAAAGAGAGGGGGAGTGAATGGTGGAGCTTGAAAGCCGCGGGTAATGCGTCCGCGCTCTCCTGTTCAAGAGGCGGGCAATCAGAGCTGAACATCTTGCCTCCAAACAACTGTGCCCTTTTAATGAAAGGACTGACACACATTCAGACACACAAACATATGTAAACACAGCATATTTGCGCAGCTTTATCAGAATCTGCGTCTGTCAGAAACTGTATCATACGCCAAGCAAAATATTAGTCACCACTCCATCTTTTCTAAAATGTATATAGAAAAGGGCATCATCACCCCCTGACTGAAGAGCCGGTTGGTTAAGTGCGCCGCTCACAAGTGTGTGCAGCTGTCCTGTTAGTAACAGTCGATGTTTGAAGAGTTCAGGGGGTAACTACAGTTTCACAGTGTCAGCATGAAACCAAAGTGTGTGCTGTGGTGATGCTGATGCACTGGATGAGTGTTTGTGTCAGCTGTCTGCTGACTAAAAAAAAGAAGGAAAAAAACCCAGCAGTCAGCAGACTAGTGTCACTGCCGGATTTTCACTTATTCACACTTTTCCTGACACTTTCAAGTTCAAGGACCATTTCCCCCCTTTCATAGTCATGCATGGCTTTAAGGTTCGAAGTCAGGGATACCACAAGTAAGGTAATTAGTAATTAGTTTTGGCTTTCGATTTAGAAATCTATCACAGGGTCGGAGAAGCTGGTAAGCTCATATTCCAGGGTGCACTGTCAACCCAGCTCGTGGCTGGAGGCGGTAACTCCTTTATTGAACGTCTCTCTTCCAGATTTTATAGTCCATGCTGCTCAGCTCCTCTAAAACAATTTCTGGCTTGGTATCCTCTCTGCTGAATGAAATTCAATACGCTTTCAAGATGTCTTGGATGTGTAAAGGAGTGTTTTGATGTGCTGTTTCTTGCTTCTCCAGCTCTTGTTGCCTACAGCTGCTTCTAACAGACCCCAACAAAGTTATTTTGTGGCAAAGACTCGAGCTAGACGTTCTTCATCTGGGTTGATGGATAGAATTCATTTCACAGCATAATTATTGTCCCCATATTCAGTGTTTTTTCCAAAAATAAATGACTTTACTGTCTCATTGACGTCATTGTCAAGCTGTACTGACTAAAGAATTGTTGCTGATATCTTTAGGGATTTTTTATTCTTACTTGGTGTCGAAAATGGTGAGTGATAATAAGTGAATGTACCTGGTTGGGATGTTGCGCTTCATGGTTTGTGCCTTAAACCCGCAAGCCTGAAGAAAATGACATTCCTGTCCCCTAATCTGTGTTTTTTTTTTTCTCCAACCAGCTGAAGCAGCCATTAAGGAGCCTAGTTGAGTCCATGAAAATATGGGAGCTGTATCTGGAGTCATGCTTGTTATGGAAATTTTGTGAGACCAGGCTTTCTCATGCAGAAATGGTCTTTTGGGGAGATTAATGCATAGAAAATAGACAGAAACACTTAGTATCATGAGAAGAGAAACAGGAGGAAAAGGAGGAATTACCTCATTCTAAGTTTCTTCCCCCTCCATAGGAAGTTTCTTTATGCCTACTTTAATGGCTACTCATTCCCTCAAGATTAAGTAGCAGAGCAGGTTCTGAATGATCACTTTTACTTTTCCTGACACGTCCAGGTGTCTGTTTCCTCACAGCTCATTGGGAGAGGCTGTGGCTCAGGAGGTAGAGCATGTCATCTACTAATCAGAAGCTTAATGGTTTGATCCCTAGCTGCTCTGGTCTGCATGCCAAAGTATCCTTGGACAAGATGGCAAATCCTGAGTTGTAAATGTTAGCCAGAAAGCACTTAAATACAGAAAAAAGTGCTTGTATGAACGTGTGACTGTGAATGAATGAATGAGACATGTTGCATTAAAGCACTCCAAGCGCTCGAGTAGAAAGGCGCTATATAAGACCAGCCCATGTTACTACATAGGCCTTTCTTAAGACGTCAACAAAGGCAAACAGAAGATGATCAGGTTATTAACTAAAATACTTTCAGGCTTCTATCAACCTCACCACTATTCTGAATCTACAGATCAACTGCAAAAAAAAAAAGAAAAAAGAAAGCAACATGTGCTTGTCTCTTATTTCCCTCCTCGCTGCCCTTTTCCCCACTGATAGTAACGATGGTCATGGTTTTTGTGATGTAGGGGGTGTGAGAGATATGTGGCCTTTTCTCTTTCTTCACAGATCAGAGAGGTGGTGTCAAATTTAGATATCTTTTATGTATAGGCAGCAGGAGGTCAAGGGCTCCCTCCAGGCCTCCGAGAAAAGGAATGCCGTGGTATGCTGTGTGCTACGTGCCACCCTGGATTGAAGAGACAGCTCACTAAGTATGCCTGCAAGTGTGTGCAGATGACCTCATTCTAACATTTTAAAGTATTACAGGGAGTTCAGAGGCGAAGCCCAGCTTTAAAGCGTCACGATGACAGTAAAATCCATGCAGCGCTGGTGATCGTATGTCTCTGAGGTGACCGCAATATTCCTGAGTCAGCTGTCTACTGTCTCTCAGCTGAGCGACGCGGATTTATTTTGGTCACAACAGTACCATTGCACAATAAAATCCATTTTCCTTGATTTAAGGTACGGCAGAGTCCAAATTACAATGTCACTCGATCTAAAAAAAAAAAAAAATCACTGGTAACATGGAGTCAAATGAGCAAACTGCTAAAGAATCAACACCTCAAAGGCCAGTGTGTAATGTTAATATGAAATAAGTAAAATACAAATAACTGGTTCTATGTATTCGTTATGGCTTAAACAGTAGATAGAAGTACATAGATAGTTAGATACAGTTTTAACTATTCAGGCTCTTAAACGGTTTTCTTAAGCTTCTTCCCTATTAGCAAGTTCATCTTTCTGCTTTTCACCCTTTTATGGCTGGATAACCTGATAAATTAGGCTATAAAATATGTCTCTAATTAGCAATATACTGTAGCGCTCACAAATGAACTGGAAAAAAGGTTCATAGTTGGCCGATCTGAAGTAACAAAAAGGGAAAAAACTACTTGATCCAGAACTTTAGACCACAAAACCAGGCTAAGATTTCCCAGAGCCATAGAAAGGCTATACAGTCTTCAATTTTTGCATTGCTTCTTACAATCCACAGTTTTCATTTTATTATATTACAGGAATAGACTCACCACCCCCTACTCCTCAGGTCTTCCCATTGGTTGTTGTCCTCCTTATATGTCTTGAGGACAGATTTTTTTTATGTACATACTAATAATTTCCAAATCGGGGGCATGCCCCTCATTTTTCATTTCATAAATGGGCTTTTATTGTATTTCTGCTTTACTGGTTGCAGTAGCAGAACAAAATCTATTTACCTCTCCCAATCCTAGGTCACAACTAAAATACCATGTACAGGTTTTTAAGCATTCAACCTCAACTACTACATCTGCATTATCAATAAAGCATTAGATATGTTTCATAGATTTAGTCAATACAAAAGCTACCAGACCATTCTAATAATGACACTTTGTGGCATTACTCATGGTTCAGCCTGTGGCAAAATACATTTCCAGTGGTTCAGCTTGTCATTATGTTTTAATGCAGTACTAGTCTTTAAGTATAAGTTCTCTGAGAACCACTTCAAAGTGATCAATAGCACTGCAAACAATGCTCTACATGCATACATGCTCCTGCACTGACTACACCACTGCAGCACTAACACTGCAAGTTTTAGGCACATTAACCATGTCAGGCATCAGAAGAAGCATTGCAGTACAACTGCCATTAACTCAAAACACCATCCATTACCCTCACAGCACCGTGATACTTTTCAGGCTCTCTCTTTTCCTCCCTGGTGCCTCAATGATCTGACACTCCACCCGGTCACGCTTCGGATGACCACGATCTTGTGCTTTTTTAGCTTGGCTTTTAAGCCACTCCTCTCCCCTCTCAGCCTCCATGTATTCTCTCCCTACCCTCTCTCATTTATTTCTATTGGAGAGCATCGATTGGCTTGTTTAAGCCCCTCGGTCCTGACTAATATTTCACTTCATGCAGCCTCATTCCACTCGTCTATCCTTTCCTCCACCCGTGCTTTACTCCTCTCCCCCTATCATTAGTCCTGCCCTCCCACCATCCAAACACTTGCTTTGAGAGACAGTAGGAATCCAACTCGATGGGTCGAGATCCCAAGTGAAACAGGCCTTTTCTATAGCACACCGACCACCGAGAACAGCAAAAACATGCTTATGTGCAGGTTTTGAATACAACACCAGAGAAATCTCTCTTATTTCTTAGCTCCAAACTGTAGTTAAGTATGATTGTGTGTACACATAAATCAGCGGGGGCATGCCTTTAAATGACTTTTAAAAAGCATTTTTCTTAGGGTGTTCGTGATTCAACTTGTGTGCACCCACATCTAATAAAATGTAATAAAAATACTGCACTGATTGGCTCGTGATATCGCTGCCACTCACTGTTTTCTCCCAGTGAGATGCTGCAGAGAGCGACAGCTCTAAACGGCTTGCTTAAATGTTTGCTGTGTTATTGCATCCTATTATGACACTGCTAAAACAGCGTGAAGTACCAGGAAATCTGCTTTTATGATTTACACATAACTAAAATCTCATGCAATTTCTCCCCAATATTCTAATATCCAAGTTAATTTTTTGACAATCAAGTTGAATCCAGGGTACACTATTTCTCTACTCAGTGCGAGTCTAATGCAGTTGGTCACAAAAGATAAGCACTGTTACAAAATATGAGTGAAAATAAGCGCATCTCTAGCTTTGAAAATGACACAGTTAATGCTGGCGTATCGCTGAATGCAATGAGCTAATCTACAGATCAAAACTCTGCAAGTCACAAATCATATCTACCCAGAGATCTGTCTTGCATCCACCATGAATATCAGGTCACCCATGGCTGGTTTCATGTAGGCTTTCCCTGATGCATGCATTCAAAAACAGACCCGCAGGCTTAAGGTGTGCACACGTTTCCATCTGCTGATCCTTTGGAGCACTGCAATAGGCTTTGCAGCTATCAGAAGGCAGATTGGATCAAAACACCACCCTGAGGGAAGGAGTCCCTGCTGTAGAAATTACCATCGTCCTCACACTCGAAATTCTCTTCTCCACTCATTGTTTCTGCATAGGTGTAATCCACAGCTTAGTCACAGATGAAGAGTGAGCAATAAGGGCATTGCAAGTAATTTTTTTAGCACTCATAAAACACTTCAACAGCAGCTCTGAGCTGCAAATTTTAAATGCCCTTGTATCATTCAGACACTTCAAACCCCAGGCCTTTCAAGGCCTCCCACAAAGAAATAAGATGAAAAATATGAAAATATGACAGACTGCTACTTTTTTATTATTTTTAACTTTTGTTAAAGTCATTGTTAAAAAAAAAAAGAATAAATTTCACTGTCAGTTAATTAAAATATCAGGAAAAATATAGAAAAGCAACTGAGAATGATTTATATACATTAATCCTGCACATATACATACACACACAGACACACCGGCTATACACCGTTAAACCAAAAAGCCCATTTTATCATAGTGAGGGCCCACAAGTCTAAGTTTTTGAGCTAAGTGATTCACATACATGTAGAGCTCAGTGCAGCGAATATAGATCAGAATTTACCAAGAGTTTAAAAAAAAAAAGTATACACAGCTGCATAACTCGCTGCTGAAGACAAGAATTCACTGGAGGTGCTGCTCTTGTTTTTACAGAGGCAACTTCAAAACCAATGACAAAAAAAGAGATTTATTTTCCAGTAAAACAATGGCTCTATACATGCATCAAAGCTACCCCAAACCGTTTGAAGGATCAGAGAGCTGACTTGCATAGCTTTACCTCCGTAGTTATCAGACACTAAGCACAAACATCTGAGAGAGATATCCTGCGTCACATTACATCTCTGACATGAGGCGACGCGTCCAAATTCTTCCCAAAACCCGAGGTCTGTTTAATGGAAACAGCAGCTCGTTCAAATCTTAAAACTGCTCATCTTTCTAAAAGTGTATTTCAAATTTTCAAAAAACAAACAAACATAAAAACCCAAAACAAAACAGCCACACATTAAAATAAAAGCTTCTGTAACCAGGCTTAAACTTTTGGAACCCACCGTACATCTTTGTGTTCATACACATATACACATATACATATATATGTATATGTGTATACATGTATGTGTATACGTGTGTGTGTACATATGTATGTATATGTATACACACACACACACACACACACACACACGTATGTATATGTATGTATATATACACACATATACATATAGCATCATACACTCAAATCAAAGACAAAACTTAAGCCCCAGTTTTCAAAACTAAAACTACCCAGTTTACCAGAGCTTCAAAAGTTTGTGTATTTAGATTTATATTTTCAAAAATATAAGGTGGCTTTCCCCACAGGCAGGACACGTGAGGCTTCCCAGGATTTAAAAACACACCCAGCTACTGATGAACACTTTGACAGAAGAGGGTCAGGAGCTCAGGAGGAAGAGAAATACTCAAAACGCAAGGAAAAAAGACAAAAAACTGCAACAACAGCCAGCAGACGTACGATCAGCATGTTTAACTAAAAATAAGTCTGACTGAAGACTTTAAAGCATGTACAGGAATTAAAGACTGAAATGTTGAACAATGAACATTAATGATTTGCTTATGTACATTCTTGTAATTTTCCTTTTGACATCAAAATTAAATCAATGCAGTTTCAAAAATCCAACCCAAAAGTTCCCGCTGAGGGTGTCCCATTATTTCTCTTCGTCCTAAAAAACACATTAAACACAATAAAAGCATAATGAACCGGGGGGGGGGGGGGGGGGGGGGGGGGGGGAATACTTCATTATAGAAGATTCCCACTGCAAAGTAAATTAATCACAATTACAAACACTGCTACATGGCACTGGTCACACCAGGCTGAATTCCAATAAGCAGTTTCTCTCCTCTGCAGAGAAAACAAGTGATTTGGGTGCAGACATTTGCAACGGGGACATCGAGTAGTACAATAGGAAAGCAAGAACCACAAATGCCAAACGGTGACAAAGAAAAACTGAAGCTGTCTGAGCTTCCGAGCAGTGCCTGCCATGTTGGTTTACTGACTTCAGACTAATTCTTTTGCATGTAGTGTCTACAATATTCTGTACACCCCGCGGAGCTCTGTCTTGTCAGCTGTGGACTCACTCATCCTTTAGGGTTTGCCCTCCTTGACCTATTCCACTCACTTCTTGTGTCCCTTTCTTTCACTCTCTCTTTAGTCTTTCCATAGTTTGGGGCACTAGCGTCGTCACATTGTTTGATTATCCTTTTGTCTTTAACCCGTTTGCACTTTGAGCTTTTCTCCCTGCACCCAGTGGTATTATTTTATGAAGCACTCGACACAACAGTTCTACGCCTCCACTGCTCCTACATTGTTGCTGTTTCCCACAGGTGCCCCATTGTTCCCGTTTCCCTCCCCAGCCTCGAAGCTCTTTTCTTCCAGGGGTTTTCCGATCCAGGCTCCGTAGCCGTGGGCGCTGAGAGCTTGGAAAAACTGTTGCTTGGCTTGCTGGAAGGACACAGCAGACATCTTTGCCTGAGCGTAGGAGGGCAGGGAGAGGAGGTCAGTGCGACCGCTTCGCTGGCACAGGGAGCGGAAAAGATGGAATAGATTGGACTTGGACACGCGGGACACGGCCAGTTTGGTCCTGGACAAAAAAGACATTAGCAAAGTGTTTTAAAAAAATGCAAAACAAGTGTGACAGGAAAAGCATTATGGTTTGTCTGGCAGGCTGGCATGACAAAGTGTTTCCTCAGATCATGCAGTGTTTCTTATTTAGCTTACTTCGCTCCCTGCTGCTCTGTTTTGACTCGCTTAATTAAAATTCAATGAAGCAAAAAATCTGCAAACAGCTTTCAGTTTATGGTGTTTTGTAAAGAGTTTTTATTACTAATGTGGTATAGAAGGGTGTGGGAAGACGTTATAAAGATAAATAAGGGGAAAAAACTCCACAAACTGAAACTGAATTATCACAACCTGCTTCAGTGTTTCCCCCAGAGTGGGTGTCAGCATCCATTCAAATCCCCTAAAGTTAATTCAGTTCATCTGGATGCAACGTTTTCAGTGGGAGAAACGTTTCATCGCTCATCCAAGTGACTTCCTGTCACTTGGATGAGCGATGTCACAAATGTCCAGTGAGGCTGAAGAAGTCTCACCAGACATTTCCTGAGACTGTAGTGGTTACCTGGATGAGCGATAAAACATTTCTGCTACTGAAAATGTAGGTCCACATGAACCGAATTAACTTGGTTGGATTCCTTTATCTGAATTATTGAGCATGCATCAAGACACTTCTTTTCAAAGCTTTATGTGGCCCACACTGAACAACAGCTCAAGATAGCAACAAAGCATTTTGGGAGCTATTAAGTGATCCAATTTAAAATCAGAATGTCTGACTTCTTTTTCCTTGTTATGCAAAAGTCACACTAGGAAAAGCAGTGGCTGTACACCTCAGCGTGACCAACATTACTGCAACCATGTGCAACAATGTTGGACTCCTCTTGCATATACAAATACAGGCCATTTAAAACGGTTTCTTTAATGACAGGGACCAGGTCTGCGACTCCTCGCCATCATCTGCTGTCTTCAAGTGACTGTGGTTAAGGAAGATTGAGTCAGTCTGCTATCAGTCTGTGACTGAATGTGGTCAAGTTGGCAACTGCATGAACTCTGTTTGTAATACCATGATGATTAACTGTAATAAATCAGCAAAAACTGCAAATCTGTTGTTTCTATGTACTGATAATTGACATTATCTACTTATACGCAGAGTGCAAATCTTACACATGGAACAGAAATCCAGAAATTCCTCCACAAATAGTGACGTAGTTGCTGTAGGACGACCATTCAACTGTAAAATGACACAGGTGCTCTGATTGCTTTTACACTGGAATGTAACCTGAACAGTTGCAAAGTGATGCTTTGCAGAGAAGTTGACTCAACGCAGTCTGACTCCAATTGATGCAGTGTGTTGGATCAGTTAGACAGCAATAATTTGCATGCTTTCACTAGTTTGTCTGAGACTGACTGCAGTTAGTCCAAGACTGTGACATGCTTCCTCCCATCATACAACCTGTACAAACACCTTGTGAGTAAACTGATCACCCAGAGGTTGAGTATGCAACATCCTAAACCACTAGGCAATGAGTTGGTTGTTGCAACTACTTGCATTTTGCCTCCAACAGCTATATGTACAAACATAATCTATACTAAAGAAAATAAAGATCAAAAAGGATAATACAATAAGTCTTGAAGCTGTTGAATGTAATGTCAATTGTAGATTTAGACTCAACTCACAATTCTTACTATTAATAATAAAAAAGAAAACAAAAATTCAGTAAAGATAATACATGTCAGTCCCTACATGCTACATACCCATCTACTTTTCCTTTGGTCCCGTCAAGCACTTCAACACTGTGCTGGTCTGGAAAGCTCCAGTTCACACTGGACTCCTTGGTCTTGCCTGTGTGACGTGTGGAGTCATACACACTCACCCTGCCGACCTACAAGTCCAACCAGGTGGTGTGGGAGAAGGGATGGGGAGAGAGAGCACATTTTGTAAATTAGCAGTTCTTTAATTAGATGAGTAACACGTGCATCACTGATGTGTCAGAGGCGTCACACTGTGTTGATTAGTGTCAAACTAAATGACAAACCAAGAAAATGTTAAGAAAAAAAAAGGCTCAAAAAAAGAAAAAACTGAAAGTGTGGCAGCTGCAATATTTCTTCCTTTTCTCTTGGTGTTACAACAGCAACCTGCTGGCTTTTTGTTAATTGATGGATGAGCCAAATTTAAAATAATATGAGCAATAAAAAAAAGAAAAGAAAGCTGTGCAGGCACAAATAGGATTGTTGGCAGCTTGATGGATTTAGTGAGAATAAACTTAATGTTCATGATTAATGTTCCAAGTGTGACCTTGCCAAAAACCTGTGCGGTTACCTCAGGGTGGTTCAGCTTGAAGGAAGCGGGGAGACTTTGCGTGAAAGCCTCGCCGTCTCTGGCCAACCGACAGCAAACGGCGCGTGTCAGGTGACCGTGGCTGTACAAATAGCCTGTTGGATAAGAGACGCAAAGACATGCTGTAAAACTGGTATCCAAGTCCAGAACCAATGCAATGGGAGTCCACCATTTTTCACTGACTCTTATCTGCACAAAGAAATCTTTATATTTTACCAAGTGTGATGGACTTCAGGTAGATGGGATCCAGGAAATGGGTAAGCAGTGCCCCCTGTAGGCCTATCACATTCCAGCGCAGGATCTTATCACTGCAGCTCATTGTCCTCAGCCTTTCACCGTGCTGGATGCCATCCCAGGTGGGTACAATGGCACTTGACTCCACAGGGATGGTGCCCTCACCTGGCAAAGACCAACAGCACACTCTTGCTTACAAACCGGGATGTGGTATCATTTGCTTTCATCTACATTTCATGACAGATCATGTACATAAAAGCCAATTTCTCCTTCAGTATCGTGCCTCACCATTCTCCACTTTAGTGCGAAGCTTGCCCTGCTTAGCATTCTCAAATAGAGGCTGGTGGCCTTGAGCTTCATCCCCCGCCTCACTGCATGACTTATCAAACAGAGCACCGTCCCCACACGGTGCCGTACTAAGGATGAGAGAAAAAGGAGAGAGATAAGGTATTGCTATGATGCACAGCCAAGCAACCTGCAGTTTAGGAGATGAGACCTCACAGAGCTAAACAGGAAACACTGATGTGTGAAAGTGAAGGCTTGGGGGGAGTGAAGAAAGAGAAAGAAAACATCTCATACTCCCACCTAATGTAGAGGTGAAAGGTGATGTCAGATTTGATCCGTAGTTTGTTATTCTCCGCCGGTTCAAATATACTATCGTCTGCACCTTCATAGTGCTTGAGCAGCTCACTGTACAGAAACCTGAGAGGAAAGGAGAAGGTGAGCTAGACTTATAATGTCCCACAGACGCCGTTTCAGGGAGAGGGGGGTATTTTTAGAAGTGTAGGAGAAACACTGATAAAGAAGCAAGATATCAATTTCTACCGAATAAATCCTCTTCTGGAGATGATTTCTGCATGGCAGTCATTAACAGTCTCTCCTTTAAGGCTCAGCTCCTCCCCTTTAACACAGCGATTTCCTGACAACAAGAATGAGAGAGGGAGAGGGAAAAAAGACAAATTCAATGTCAAAAAAAACACGACAATGCAGCGCCTCTCGGTTCAGCGGTGACCTAGTTGCTTCAGCTTTGTGACAGTACATACCTCTAAGCGCAGAAATCCACAAAACTAAACATCGTGGAAAAATGCAGGGGCAATCCCCCCCATCCACCCCCACAGTGCTCCACAATTAAAATTTTTTACTACTTTGGTCATTTCATATGTTATACGCTAAAGGTAATGGATGTACCAGTTCCAAGGCTGACAACAGTCCCCAGGCCCTCCCCCCTCCTCATGATGATCGTGGCCAGAATCTTGCGTCCCAGAAGGCAGTGCTGGATCCGTGTGGTCAGAGCGTTGAAGCGCTGGTGACTCAACATTGCTATCTGATCATGCAGTGTGCTGCCGCTCACTGGTAACTAGCAGAGGGGAGTACAAAAACATGCAAATGAAAGAAAGACAGGAAGCATTATTTAAGACATTATTATTCAACATTCAGGATTCTCTGAATATGAATTGGACAAAAATGTGAAACTAAAACAGGAGAATATAACAAACTGCATGTTTTAGTATGCTGTCTATACAGACGTGTCACTTCCTTACACATTTGTGTTGTGTTCTTTATTGTGAAGCACTTTACCTTAGACTGCTTTTGTCTTGAACGAGGTTATACATTTTAAATGTACATGAAGACATTTTCTGATATTATTTTCTCAGGAGAGCAAGTGAAGTGGTTAGTTGATTATCCTTCAAGCATTTACTGTAGATTACTTTGAGCTTAATCTTTCAGCACAAGTAATCAAGCTAAGCAGAACCTGTTGCTATGCTCTACTCTTTCATTCCATTATGTTCAGCTGTAATCCCACGCTGAGCCACGGAAAGCTCTTTTAAAGCTGCTGCACTTTTAACTTTTAAGATGAAATGCGTGAATTCATTGAATAGTCAGTACCTCAGCTGGTGTAAGCTCCCCAGTGCGGGCTGCTCTCTCAGCTTCTCCAATCAGAACGCGCAGTGCAGCATCAGCTGCTTCCTGCTTTCCCTGCTTCTTGTTGGACGCACAGACGGGAGGGAACCAGCGTCCGCCGAGCTTGGCCTGGTAGGTGAACCTGAGAAGATGGGCAAAAAGTAAGATAAGCAGAGGATTTTTCTTGGTCCCCCCCCCTCCCGTGATTGCATGGAAACCCCAGCTGTTTTAACAAAGAAATAAACACAAATATCTATTCTAATAATTCCCTCATAGCATGAGTTGCTATTGCAACACACCAAAGATCCTGGAAAGCGAGGCAAAAAAAGAAATGTTTAAATTATTCGAAAATCTACATAAAATATTCCTTTTACAAGTATGTGGCAGCCCAGACAGTAGTAGAACTCCTGGTCTGTGGGTTTGGTTGCATCATGGTCTAACATACTTAGGGTCATGTGGCGGTCCAGACTGGCCCACAAGGCGGATCTCGGCAGCAAAGCCACGGGCTCTGGCATACTCCAGAAGACCCGACACTGCATTGTTGTTCAGGTGGTTGATGAGGTCCCCGACCCCTGCCTCGTGGGCTGCTCGCAACTCATCTGCAGTAAGTGGAGGTAAACTGGGGCATGTTGCCCCAGAAAAACTCTCGTCACTGCCACTGGAAGGACCCAGGGGCAACTGAGGCTGGAGAAGACAGATGGGTGAGGCGGTGATGCAAAAGAAAGATGTGAACAGTAAAGAAAAGAGCTTTGTGACAGATGTGACAAAAATAATTTCTTTATGCCCAAGAAATCAATTATCCCTTTAATTTTAGGAATATGCAATCCCCATCTATTCTTGGTTACTCATTAAACACCTTGTTGAGCTGCAGTTTCCCATCAGCCATTAATTCTTTGACAGCCTCCTCTGCTGCCAGCTGGCGAGCTGCCTTCTTGTTTGGAGCTGAGGCCTCTGCAAACAAGCTCTCTCCCACCTTCACCCTGTACATGAACCTGAGCCCAGAACAGAGAAAGGGAAACGAAAGGATTATAACTGAGATCAGATTCATAACTCCACATTTACAAAGCCTGAACAGATGCACCATGATCACAATGAAACTGGAGCCTGTACTAAGATCATGATCAAGAGTAGTGATCGTGTTTTCTGGAAAGTGATGGCAAGAAAACACAAGTTTATACTGTTTGTCTGACTCGGCCATCAACTGAACAAAGACGTTTTTGTGCCTTTGTCAGATGACTACAGTACTGAGAGATATTGAACAGCTGCTGCTCTGAGGCAGAAAAGTATGACCACAGAGAGAAACTCAACCTATGAGCATGCAGTGTGGAGAAGAACATCCAAACAGATTCAAAGGGAAGTGAATGAGTCAGTACCTTGGATCATGCGGTGGACCCGCCTGTCCAGTGTTGATGAACTCGATGGGCTTCCCACTGCGCTGGCTGTACTCCATAAGGACAGACACCGGATTCTTGCCACCAGGCAGAGAGCGGGACAGGGGTTGGCGAGGTCCCTCTGCCGTCCCTTCCACACCGCCAGACCCCAAAATCCCCCCTGTGCTTTCAGCAGGCCCCTTGTGGAGAGAGTAAACAAAAATGCCAACTATAATTTACGGCACTTCTCAGACACAGTTTTTAATTGGTCTCCAACATTAGATAACGGCTATGGACACAGTTTTAGCCAGCACAGGTAATTAGACTTCTGTTTACAGTTCATGCCCTGGTGAATAAATTCAACACTCTCAATTGACGAAAGTCTGACCAGTCACAGGCAATTAGTTAAAGCGTGCTGTGACTAAATGTGATTTCATTTCTTAAAATGCATAAGGGGTCGTATTTTCACAGATTACAAAAGAACTTACGCTGGTGTCTGGAGGTAGCTCCATCACCTGGTCCACATTGCCAGTATTTTCCTCATCGGCGGTGCACGTCCCCCCTTGCATCTCTTTGACAAGGATTCGCAGTGTGGCTGCAGCAGCATCCTTTTTTGCAACTTTCTTACTAGAAGCTTCCGCGACAGGAAACAGCCTCCCGTTGAGCATCACCTGCATACGAAATCTAACAGACGCAAAAAAGCAAATACAGATGTGACACAAGTATCTGCAAATATGATTAATTCAAGAAAAATTTACCAAGATTCCTACGTTGACTAACAAGCAAAGTAATTTACATTTTTAGTTCGATTTCACTTCGGCAGATCTATTTCTTATAGACTCTGAACACACAGATCTGTGTAGGTGTAAAAACAAAACTATCACATAATGAAAAAATGATAGGATTTACCCTCTGTATCGGTTAAGTCTTATCGGTGTAGAACAATTTCCGTACAAAAGAAAACGGAAGAAAGAGAGCATATTTCTCATTTCATTTCCTTTTTGATAAAGCATATAGTTTGGGCTGGATCAGGTGACCCTGAATCCTTCCTTAGTGGGACTGCAATAGGCCTAGGCTTCTTGGGGTTTCCCATGATGCACTGAGTGTTTTTTTTTGTTCATTCTTCTTTTTTTACTCACTACATGTTTATAAACCTCCCTGCATTTAATCACTAGTTATTACTAATTTCGGGCTCTCTTCCACAGCATGTCTTTTGTTCTGTCTTCCTCCCATCACCCCCAAGGGGTTGCAGCTGATGACTCCCCCTCCCTAAGCGTGGTTATGCTCTTGAGGTTTCCTCCTGTTAAAAGGGAGTTTATCCTTCCCACTGTCGCCAAGTGCTCGCTCAAAAGGCACATTTTATTGTTGGGGTTTTCTCTGTATTACTGAAGAGACACTAACTTACAATATAAAGCACCTTGTTGTGACTGTTGTTGTGATTTCGAGCCATATAAACAAAACTGAACCTAACTGAATTAATGAGCTCGTGAAAATCCTCGTAACACAGCAGGACTGTCACTATTAATTGCGATATTTTATGAGTTAAACTTGGTAAAGTAATTATTGTGGCACTAAAACCTGAGTCAGTGATTAGCCGTAACAAACCAGTAAGTGCCATAATAGCATTTACAAAGCCTGGTGTATGTGGATCATTTCACTAACCTAGGATCGTGGGAGGGTCCTGACTGGTCCAGCAGCAGGAACTCGCAGTTCTGGCCCAGATACTGGGCATACTCCATGAGACCGCTCACAGGGTTCTTCAACCTTACCTCCTGTAACTTAGCCCACAGATTCTGGGGAGGCGGGGCAGCCACTGAGACAGCTACAGTCCCCATGGCATTGGTTTTCTCGGATGCCTTTTTTTCAGCATCCGTCTCTCTGCGAATAGCATTGAGGAATTCAGGGATGTCATCAGTGGACCACTGTCCTTCATTGGCGTTTTCGCTTTTACATGAGGCAGAGGAAAGGGGCTAAAAGGAGGAACGAGATGGAAAGGGAAAATTGAGGTAAAAGGGTTAATATAGGCAGGGTAGATCTTCAAGTCTTATCTAAATGCGATTAATAAAAAGTTCACATTTTCAGCAAAGTGTCTCTCAGAGCAATAGTTCAACATTTGGAAGAGAATTAGAAAGAAAGATTGACACTGCTTTTATGTTTGTTGGATAAATCCACAGATGGTTGATTTGGCTTAGTATAAAGGCTGGAAATGGGGAAATGAGCGAATAAGCTTATGTCTCAAAATGTCAAGCTACTATTTTAATCTTTTCAGAATGCATGCTGTGTTTTACTGGGGAAATATCTTTAATACCTAGAATTTGTTATCCATTGAGCTTGACCTATTTAGCTGAAAGAGTTTCAAATTTATTATTTTTAAGTTATGGTTTGATTTTCATTTAGCCGCCACATTTCAAGGAATCTTTGTATTGTTCTATATGTAGCAGACCTACACTACAGATGGATTCACCTTAGTGCAGGCAAAGCCAGGGACCATGCTGAGCTGCAAACACACTTTTATTGTCACTTTGCACGGACAAATGCAGAATAAATCAAAACCCTGTGCACTCAGGTGGAGCCTGCCTGGCAGGGTGAATCACACTGGACTCCAAACAATAACTCGGAGAAAAAGTCTGGCTCAGCCCACAACCCAGCTGTGGAGTCCTAAGGCTTTTCTTATTTCACTAATTTGTTCCTTCTCGTCTTCTCTGTCCTCTCGACGGTGACCTGGAAATCAATCTCAGTACACTATGCTGAAGGGTGTCACAATTCCCAAAACCCAACTGGAGGACAGAGGAAAGAAGAGGCTTGCCAGAAGAGCTCTAATGGAGGATGCACAGGTTTGGATCAAGTGTTTTTACCTTCAGTGTATAAAAGAGGCGTAGCTGGAAAAGACAAGCAACGCTAGAAGGCGGACTCTTTACACAACTTGTCCTTTTTCTTCACAATTTGTTCCAGTTAGATGATCAAACTTTGTGCTCTTCACTGTTTCTTTGTGTGTGATTAGAAAAGAGTATGGCTTGTCACAGTGCGCCATGCTGTGAATTTAATTAAACTTGGCCCTAAATCTGAGATCATAAAATACAGCAGGGATTCAGGTAGAATAAAAACACAAGTTGAGTCCAACATCAAACTGAACCAATCTTGTTTTGGAAAGAGGCTCTGAGGCAAAGATTTCAAATCTGATTAAACGCCTGTTGCTTTGCCTCCTCTGCTTGAATCTCTGGTGTGACACAGATGCACAAAATAAATAACTAAATAAAATTTTAGGGGAAATAAGAAGGGTGGCTGGTTTATGCCATCTGGTCACAGCTGGCTGATTGGCAAAATCAAGGCAGGTGTATTGGTCACTGCCCCCTGAACTACTCTGCCTCACTTCTTCTCCTGCAGCTGAGTGAAAACCCAAAGCCATTTATAATTAAACAAATCAAAATGTATAAAGCAAAAACTCTAACTATACCTACCGCTTCACTAAGAATTTGGTCTGGTATCCAACCCCCCGTAAGTACCTCAAGGCCTGGTAATGGTGGTAGCGGTGATGGGGAAAAGATGGCACTCACTTCCTCCTCTTCTACTTCCATCTTAACCAGGACAGCCGGGTTGCTCTGTGCAGCTTTGAGACTCCTCTCCATTCTCTCTCGGCGGTGGGTGGAGAGCTCCCATGTTGGAGGGTTGACTTCAACATTCCTAACGACTTCACCTTGCTTTTCTAGGGCGTACAGAGTAGAATTGACCTGCTTAGCAGTCTTGAGTCCAATATTTTTCGCTATGTTAAGAGCTGTTGCCTCCCTTGATTGAAGAAGGTATTTAAAAATCTGTTCCTTCTGTTCTGCCATCACAGCACCTTTAATGTCCTGATCAGGAGAGCTGGAAGTGCTGGGATGTTGCTTCTTGTGGTGTTGACCTTTTGCTGATGACTGGGAATCTTCAGAGTCAGAAAACTCTAAAGAGGAGGAATATGAAGAACTTGATTCTGTGTCAGAGTCCTCTTCTTTGGCCTGGACTTCCTCTTCGGTTTCTGTTTCAACCTTTTCTTCAGGTTTTTGTGGGGGTTCTGAACTGGCTAACAAATATGGAGGTTGATTTTGTACGTGATACTTTGTGCTTTGGTCTTCCTCGACTCTGAGAGGTTCTCTGTATAGTGTCCACTCAGGAGGGGTTAATCCTTGCTTGGAAGCTTTCTGTAAGTGTTCCAAAGAGTACAGAGCCTTGTTGACTACCTTTTTGGGAAGATGCAGTTTTCTGGCTAACACTTTAGCAGAAATACTTTCACTTGGCTTCAACGCAGCCAAAGCCTCATGTACCTCGCCCTGTATTTGAGTTGTGAGAGTGATGTTAGGTTTACAAAAACTTAAATTTCCTGTGCTGCTGGATGAAGAATGTTTGTCAAACCTTTCTCCTCCTCTGTTGGGCCTGTCTTTGAGCAACAAACCCTGAAACTGGTCACAGAGTGAATCTGTTTGGGTGCGCCATTGTCTACTGGAGTGTTGGTTATGGTTTTTACCTTGGAACTGGTTTTGATTCAAATGTCGAGGTGCTAGGTTACCTCTTGAAGCTCCTGCACCAGGTCGGTATGGTCTCCGGTCTTGGCTAGCCCCTCTACCACTAGGGCTGCTGTTTGGATGTCTACAGTATCCTGACTGAGGCTGGTATAAAGTACTATGTGACCTGTTGGGTACAAATCCTCCTCCTCCTCCTCCTCCACTCACAGTGGCTCTAAACTGTGGAGCCTCAGAGATCCGCCCTGTCAGGAATTCTCTTTGTTTGTCATAAAAGGAATTAGGGCTTGGACCTGCACCGTGATTCGGGCTGTACAAGCTATTATGGGTGACAGAGTTTGGGACCACTTTAATGTGGCTTGGTGTAGGGGGGGTAGAAGGGATTAGGGGAGATGAGGGCTGTATGTGTGCTTCAGGGTGGGTAGGACCGTCGTAGTAACTTGGATGTGGGATCTGCTGTGGCCCAGCTCTGGGATAGAATACACCTGGGCCAGGTCTATAGAAGTTATCCCTTTCCTGCACGCGGGGTTGTGGATGCCTGTAGTAATGTTCTTTGGAAGGCCCTCCTCTACCTCTGCTCATAGCGCAGGGGTTGAGCGTGAAGGGGGCCGATGCTGCCGGCTGTGCAGCTTCTGTATTAGTGTATGTCCTCTAGCGCAAACAGAATACCCTGATCAGGAGTCAGGGCAGGCCAGTTGCATGCTGAGAGACCCTGAAATAAAAACAAAGGGCAAAGTTAGGAGAATACCAATAAATTGAGACAAATAACAGCAAGATAACTCAACTGTTGAAGAAAAAAAAAAAAAAAGAAGAAAACTTTTAAAAATTAAGGAGCAGTCGGGAGGTTAAGAAAAAAACTGTCATTCCAGCCAGTACCACAAGTTCAGACTGTGCTGGCAACCCTCCAACCTGCTCAAGTGTCCTTGGATAAGTCACTAAATCTATAACAACTCCAAGAGCAGGGTTTTAAGCAACTGTCTATGCCACTGCTTTCTTAAAATACAGCAGCAAACAACACAGAGGATTACTCAAAATGTGGTCAATATGGAAGGTTGGAGGAAATGTGGAGACGACAAGCTGGGAGTGCTGCATATATCATCAGATTATCATAACTATTCAGTCTACAAGGATACTGCAGGGTGACATACTATCTCTTCCAGTCACACTGAAACCAAACCCCGGTTAAAAAGGAAGCTGATAAATAATGCAGACCTTGTTGCAACTATTCTGTATTATTTCTGGCCTTAGAAATTATCGCTGGATCTGAAGCCGAAGCAGAGAGGGAAAGTGAGACTGATGCAAACAAGGAGAACAGACAAGGGCACAGAGGGACATGGGCTAAAAAGTCATCAGTAACAAACTGCAGACAGGGAAAAAAACCTGCAGCAGTTAGCTAGCAATTCTGGTTATAATGTTATTTTTCACAGAGCTAGCTAGAGTAATTCTTCTAGCATGCATGAAAATAAAACATTAAAAAAAAAATTGCAATCTGAAACAGAAATTTTGACCTACACTGTCCCAGAACTTTAAAATCCTTCTATGGGAGAAACAAACATTGATTCCTCCTCAAGTGTCATATCTGACAACACTCAATAATGTCTATATCAGGCAGAATGACAACAAGGAGACACCCAATACTGAGTCAGGTTTCATCCCCTCTGGCACAGTCAGCATCAACGGCATGTCGCTGAGAGCTGAGCGGACCGAACATAGCGCATTAACAGAGAACACCATAGTGTTGGTTCATCGCTGTAATAAGGGCCGACAGGGCCGGCAGCAGAGGGGCCAAACAGTACTGAAGCTGACTCATCTTGACCCTGATGCAAGGCAACATTTGACAGCCAAAATAACAACTGTGTTTTTCAGAATCTGCGTTCACTACACTCTCCTTTGTTGTTAGCCTAGACAGAGATGTAGACAAGACTGTGCATCTGACAACTGATTGAGAACACTATTTAATACAAAAAACAAACCAAAAAACCCATTAAAGACAAAACACCTCCTGACATTGAGAGTCACCCTCTTCTATCATCACTAAGCTTTGTGCCCTCTGTTTCCTGATTATGTCAGAAATGAAGTCTCTAGATTTAGCGCACACACCTCCACATGTGCACGCAATATGCTATATTTACAAGCAGGAAAGGGCCCGTGGAGTCTTACAGCATCATCAGAGGCATTATAACACACTGACTTTAACAGTTCTCACCTACAGTAGTTCAAATGAAAGTGGCAGCGCTGAAAAAGTAAATAGAAGTAGTAAAAAGCGCCCTTACTTTTGCAGATTCCTAAAGGCGACTAATCCAAGACTCGATCCCATGTAAATAAGGTAATAATAATAATTATAACAATAAAATAAACGTTACAGATTAATGTAAGAATAAAGACGGAACCCGTGGTAGAATGGGTGAAAAAAAATAATCACAAATCTATGTAGTGCTGAAGGTGTTGTCCAAAATGCAGGGTCTTCCGGTTTTGGGTGATCAGGTCCTAATCGCAGCACAAAGATGAACACCGGAGAGGTTTGCGCGCTTATAAAGCCTGCTGCAAGATGCGTTAGTACACTGTTACACGGCGATGATGAAGGGAAAATCCGCGGGGTTGTTACTGTAATAAAAAGGAAACTGTCCTCCACTAAAAGGGTTAAGTTTCGATTTCATTTCTGAAGAAAACTTAGGTTTCTGTCGCCAGTCACGTGACCACGAGGCACACCGGAACTGTTTAAAGGTTAAGCTTCCTCATCTCTGTTCGAAGAGGTCAGATTTAAAAAAAAAAAAAAAAAAAAAAATTTAAAAAAGCTATAGCGACGTCCTTGCTGCTCCACAACAAACCAGGGCATAGTCTCCTCGGTGCTTGCTGTAGGAGACAACACTCGCTCGGATCAATTTCTCGCTTTAAAAATAAAACAAGGAAAACGAAAGAAGCGGGTGAAAGGAATGTAATACATTTTGGGAGACTCAAATATTGTCCCAAAGCGTCAAAATTTTGCTATGAATTTAGATGGCATACTAAATCAAGACTCCGGGCTCCACCTGATTTCAAATTGCCTGAAATATTTTTTAAATAATAAATCATATTGCCAATGTGCTGTTGTAGCTTTATCTACAAAAGAAAATGCTTGAATCCAAACAGTTAATGTGGAAAACAGCTGCACAGCGTAAAAGGGGGGTTTATAAAAATAAAACGGAAACTTACAAACTTTTTTGTTAATCAAAGCAAACGAATATTATCTGTCTCTCTTATCACTTTCATGAAGGTTAGCATTAAATTCAGTTACTTTAAAACTGGAGGTCTGACAAACAAGACAAGGTTAATAATTAGAGAAACACGAGGCTTAAACGTTAGGAGCTACAGGTTAGACCAACTTGATATTCATATTTTTGTTCCAGACACAACAGCTCTCACTATTATTAATTAATAAATCGGTGAAAAGACAGTATCAGGGGATGAAATGACCAGTTGATAGAAGCTAACTGAGCATCGTTCCTCCTCCGGCTAACTGAGGTTAGCCTGCTAGCTCCGCACTGGCACTGCACCATTTCTAACTGTCGCCTGCATCGCAGCAGGCTCGTTATCTGCTACAGTCAAACAGCGATAAACGCCTCACACAAAGTCTACAAAATGACTTCAGGACAAGCCATAGCCTTTAGCAGTTACCTCACTTCGCCGTGTTTCCTGGTAGTGCGTGGTTGCTGGTGTGTGATGTTTTAATGCGGTGAAAGAAACAATCAAAGAACTGATGCGGGGAATAGTGACGCAAAGGCTGCGACTGACGATTATACGTCGCAAGCAAATGACGTAGAACCTTGCTAAAGTTTCAATATTGTTCAAACCATTGACTAACCAATGACTGTAGAAAACAGTCAAAACGTACCAAAAACAATATAACTGAAAACTGAAAGTAGGTATAACCTAGAACTTAGTTGTACTTTTAATTCATCATTCTATAAAAGCTGTATGTGAACATAGGTCTTCATCACAAAAACGTATCACAGACATTAGAATAAGCATTGTAGGCCTACAATACACTGGAAAGGCATTTCATTCTTTCTGTGATGACAACACATAATATTCATAATAGATTATCTCAAAGCTGAGTCTACGAGTGTGAGTCGTGTGTGAGCATTGTTAAACATATGTTAGAATACAATAATAGTACATAAAACCTAGGTGCAACATAATTCAATTTGTGAGGAAGACACTACATTTGCTTATAGAGAGTATAGAGAAGGTGAGACAGCGCTTAACTGTGTCTTTGTGGATTTAAACAAAGAATATGATAGGGGGACAAGAGGAACTGTAGCACTGTAAAGAAGTGAGGAGTGGCAGAAAAGTATGTGACAGTGGTGAAGGGCATGTATGAGGACATGGGACAGTGGTGAGGTGTGTGGCCAGATGGGGGTGGGATTACATCAGGTATCTGCTCCAAGCCCATTTTTGTTTGCAGTGGTGATGGACAGACTGGCAGATGAGGTCATGCAGGAGTCTCTGTGGACTGTGATGTTTGCAGATGACATTGTGATCCATGATGAGATTAGGGAGTGGCTGTAAGAGAACCTGCAGAGCTGATGGTATGCTCTGAGGAGTAGAAGAATGAAAATCTGAGGAACTAAGAAAGAATACATACATGTGAATGAGAGGGAGGTGCAAGGAGGTGGATGAGTTAAATATGTAGCACTGCCAAAGCTATAGGCTGTGCACAAAAGAAGCGAAGGAGAGGCAGGAGTGGATGGAGACAACTGTGTGGGATAATTTGTGAATGAAGGATAGCAGCATGACTGAAAGGGAAGGTTTACAAGATAGTAGTGAGACCTGCTATGATGTATGGTTTGGACACAGTAGTACTAACAAAAAGACAGGAGGAAGACTTGAAGATGCTCAGTTTTCAGTGGGAGTGACCAGGATTGTATAGGCCTGTCCTACGAAGCAGGTTTTCATCTTATCCAGGTAACTGTAGGGTTAAGCCTGTTTTTTCTTTATTAGAAAGGATTGATATATCACCATGGTAACTTACTGCAAAATTCCAGACTACAGATCAGCAAGTATGAAATCACCATCTACTGACCAATCAATTTTCTGGAAAACATTGTCAGCACTCCTGGAAGATCCAGACAGAAAGAAGATCTAAAGTTTTTAATAGCATCTCATACTTTGTGTTTCCCTGTTGATGATATATTTGTAGACACAACTTTCCTTTTTTTTAATGTCTGCAGTTTTTTAATTTTATTGCTTTGTAAGTTTGAGTATGTGATTTGAAAACAGAGCAACTACGTGCTATATCGAATTTGCATGTAGACAACGCTGATGCTCTGGAATAACCTTCCCCTCCAAATTAGACAAGCGTCATCAGTGCAGGTCTTTAAGTCCAGATTGAAAACCTATTTTTATTCCCTGGCTTTTAACTCTGTAGGAAACTGACACCTTCTTATTTATTTTATTGTATGTAATGATTTTATGGTATTTTTAATTTGGTTGTTGTTTTGATCTGTGTTGTTCAGCACTTTGGTCTGCCTGGTGTGTTCGTAAAGTGCTATACAAATAAACGATGATGATGATGATGTTTGGATTCTGTTTTTACATTTATCCTTTACTTTCAAAGCATTATTTAACTGAGGCTGCAGCTGAAAGAATAAAAACGAAGACTGTATTTTATATATTAATGAATCAAAAATGTGGCTGTAACCCATGAGATTCTCCCTTCTTTTAATAACAGAGATGTGATATTGATAAATCTGTTCTTTCCTGGCTTGAAATAGGCTCAATATTTTAATTTATTTGCTCATTTCCAGTCTTACTTTTTCTGCAGCAGCTGCTTAATCTCACCATATTTTTCCCATAGCATAGTTTCAGTTTCCTTTTCAAAATCAGCCACCCTGCTGCCACTGGATGTATATATAATCGGTCAGATGGTGCCAACACCATTCCTTTCCTGAGAACTTAAAAAAGGAAAACCTGGGTTAATTCAACAACTTGATAGCCAGCTTTGTGTTAAACCAGCGGTCCCCAACCCCCGGGCCTCGGACCGGTACCGGACCGTGAGTCGTTTGGTACCGGGCCGCGAGAGTTGAGGTTCAGGTGTGAAATATATAGTTTTCAGGGTTTTTATCGGTTTTCAGGGTTATTTTGTTATCGTTTTTATCGTTTACTAGGTTTTCCTTGGTCTTTTCACGCGTTTTCTTTTTTTCGGTACCGGTACTAGTTTTATTTTGTTGTATTTATCCGCGACAACTTAAAGGCCGGTCCATGAAAATATTGTCGGGCATAAACCGGTCCGTGGCGCAAAACAAAAAAGGTTGGGGACCGCTGTGTAAGACTAAGTGAATCCAGAAAACAGAAAGATATTTGGGGTATTTATTTTAGTTGGCTCTTTGGACAGGGCTCAGATCTCTTCAGGCAGGCTATTACAAAGCTGAGGGCCCCTGATGGAAAAGCTGTGAACAGACATAGAGCTACAGTCAGGACCCAGACTCAGACAAGTTTTAACAAGGGATGAGTAAAATCTTAAAATCTATTGTAAAATGTTCAGAAAGCCAGTGGAGGCAAGCCAAGAGAGGGGTGATGTGATTCTGTCTGCTAAAACCAGTAAGAAGCTGAGCTGCTGAATTCACAACCAGTTGGAAGTGAGACAGTAGTTTTCCATTAGCGAGCAGACAGAGAGGATGGAGTTACAATAGTCCAGTCATTTTAATGTGAGGGGTAAAGCTAAGGGCTGGATAGAAAATAATACCTGAATACCAGTGGGGTTTTTGGAAACAGGCTCAGTGATGTTTAGTGAATAATAGGAATTCTGATTTTGTGGTATTGAGTCACCGAACATTTTTCAATGTTTAACATTACTGAGACTATCCCGAGGTAGTTATCATGAGGCATATATCTGTGTGCCACAGGTATCTTGGTGAGTTTTCAAAATATTATCAGGTAGAAGCAAAATCAGACTGAATTTCAAACCTTGCCAAACACCACAGATAATGCGATCTGTAAATAAAGAGAAATCACCTGGTGATAGGTGACGGTTCTCCACCTGTCACACTGCAAAACACTTTTGGAAGAAGATGATGATGAACGCACGTCTGAAGTCCACTGCTGTTCTGACAAAGCAACAAAATGTTTTGACCACCTTTGTTTAACAAGGTGGATTTTTTTTTTCCCATTTTGGTGGAAGTGATTTATTAATTGACACACAAGGTTTAGACTTTTTTGCAGGCTAACAACAGTACGTGGCTGCATTTATAAACAGTATTTCTATGTATTTCCCCCTTTGTTCTCACTGTTACTGTAGCAGTGTCTTTTACAGCTAATATTGATCTCTGCCTTATAATTGTTTATTTGCTTTCAAAAATGATTTTAAATTGTTTACAATGTCCTTAACAAGCCGTAAAGAAATCTGGGAGATGCTTTTTAACAGCATTTGAACTTGATAAGAATAAACAATCTATCGAAATTTGCTCAGTGTGTTAATGTGCATATTGCATTTTACTGACATAGCCATTGGGTGTCACCACTACTCTGTGAATACGCTAGTGTCAGATCAGACTAGCTCAAAAGCAAGACAGATTTTAAATATTGCTTCCTGGTATAAATTAGAAAGTGAAAAAACCCTAAAACACATACACACATATATATATAATATTTCCTGTGATTTTAACTGATTTAATAACTGTTAAAGACAGCTGGACAATAGCTACTAAAAATACCATCACCCAGACAGCTCTGCGTATTATATCTCCTCCAAAAATAAAGCTGCTCTTTATGTCCATCAATCCAGAAAAACTGAATGAATCCATCATAAAATGATGGAGGATGACTGACATGTAGTCACAGATAACCGCATATCATAAAGTCTGCAGGGTATATTGAGAAGGGATGCATGGATGATGAGTTTTAGCACAGGTCAGGGCATCCCCATGTCTCTAAACCTGACCGACTCCAACAAACAGCTTCTCCGTCTTTAGAGGAGCAGTCATTTCGCTGCATTTCTCACCCACTCTCTCAGTCTCTCTCTTCCTCACCCTTTCTCCTCCTTTCCCTGCTCTGCTGCTGCTGGTGTTGAGCTCTCTCCACTTGTTTTCTACAGCCTCTCTTTCTCTTCACATCCCCATTTTTCCTCACTTTACATGTTTAATCTTCCTTCATCTTCACCTTCTCCCTCTATTTCTCCTTTTACCACTCTTTCTCTGCCGATACAGAGGAATGCAGAATGAAGCAAACTGTGGCTCTGTGGCTGTTGATACTTGCGACTCTGCTCCGGGGTGAGTGACTTTCACTGCGCTTTGAGCGAGACTGTGCTCGAACAAGTGTGTGTTTCCTGTTCTGCATGTGCTGTTGCATGTAAAGGTAGCGGATCATAGTAACTGGGGACAAAGCAGCTGATTTAGACAAAGAGAGTGGCCACTTGTGCACAGCCGTACAGAAAAATGGATTTATTTTTATGATGAGCCTGCAACACCACGATGTAATCATCTCCACTGCAGATCCCATAGGTTTGGCTGAGGCTTAGATTTTTTAGATGCTGAGATAGATAGATAGATAGATAGATAGATAGATAGATAGATAGATAGATAGATAGATAGATAGATAGATAGATAGATAGATCGTATGTTTTAGTTAGTGTAAATTTGAGTGCATTAATCTCACACCAATTACTATAGCACTTTTCATGTGCTTTTCCATTTTAAGCATATAGTAACTGTTTATAAGTTACTCAGTGTGCCTCCTGTATCCACCAGTGATCCAAATCAGGAGTGATTTGAAGCCCTCTCGGAGTTATAGGGTGAACAGACAAAGTTGCTGTGTGTGTCTGTCCAGGGTGTCTCAGTGTTTAATGGCCTCAGTATTTTCCGCATGGAATAAAGCTGACATTTTTACAGCAGTAGAAAACTCTGACAGTATGCTGGCGATCAATCAGCGATGTAAGTGATTAGAAAGAGTAGGCTTCTTTCTCTGTGCTCTCAAACCCGTTTCTCTTTGTTGCCTATGTTATCGTCTCTCGTATAGCTTTGCGCTCCATTTCACCTCAATTTGAGCTTGTCATCTGCTCCTCTGTTAGTGTGCCTCTTCTTCGCTTCTAGCCACCTATATAATTTCTACAGCACTCTACTCTAAACTCTATCATTGTAATCGCACCGTTTTTCTAAAATGTTTGCTCCCTGCCTTCTTTGACACAGCTTTCTTTTTGTGTCTGACTTTTACCTTGTGCTCTTATGTCTTTATTTATCTCTCTTTAAATTTTCTCTCCGTCCTTCTCCCCTCCCTTACACTCCCTTCCCCTCCCATGTTCAGTATCAATGCAGGGTCCTTACCAACGCTTTCTGCTCAAAGAGCTGCTGCGGGACTACAACCCCATGGAGAGACCGGTGGCCAACGACTCCCACAGTCTCACTGTTCAGTTCTCTTTTACACTAATGCAGGTCATGGATGTGGTACGTTTGGCATGAAACATGCATGCATTACAATCAGACAAGAAATAAAGTCACATTTTCCTCATTTTCCATAATGCATTTTTTTCCCTTTTATAATCAAAAGCTTCATTGCTTTTGAGATCGGGGCACGAATCCTCAGTCTTTCATTTATGTAAATTTAATTTCAGACACTTATTCTGTTTCCCCTGACAGCATGTTCTTGATTAACTTCAGTGCAGGGACAGTCACAAAAAGAGGAAAGTTATTAATGACTTGCATAATATAAAAATCTCTACTTTGGTAGATATCCACATGATTTTCTATCCCGTATGAAAGATTTTAAAAGGACATTTTTACCCATAAAGAGGATTGTGGACATTTTACATCACATACATTAGAAAAGCATAAGAAAGCACGGACGTGGGACACAATTACAAAAGCCAGAAATCATTTAAATATAAAGTCAGTGTACATTGTTTTAAGACCATTGTGCAACATGTGAGCTCATTCTTTCAAACACGAAATCATTTATTCTCTCATTTTCTTTCTGCCATGTAAGGATGAAAAGAACCAGCTGCTCACCACAAACGCCTGGCTGCAGATGGTGAGTATAATGGATAACATTAATGTAATATTGATCTGTGTCTACCCAAAGCCATTGCAGATGCACAGTATCAACCTAGATGCAAGTTGGGTTTTAGTTTATATGCTGCTCAGCAGGGAACAGCTTCTTCCTTCAACCCCAAACATGACCTTATTATGAGTATCTTGAGAATTGGCTGAATCTGGGCCAAACGACTAAGCTGTTTGTCTCATGTCAGCGTTATTTTTTATAACCCATATCAAAGTTTTGCCTCAGACAACTTTACCATCTTCTGCTGAGATAAGGAATTCCCTCTTCACCAGGGAGAAACTTGTCAGAACTGTAACTGTAAAAGAGGAGAGACATACCGTAAAGTAGGGGTGCTAAACATAAGGCCAGTGGGCCAGAATTGGCCCGGCATGATTCCAGTCCGACCCACAGGGTGGATTTAGAAAATGTTAAAGAAGGTGTGAGTTCAGGATTTTTAAGAAAGGCAATTTATACTACACCAAAATAATAAAGTACCGCATAAAGTTCCTCTTCTTTTTAAAATATCTACTATAAAACAAAATTTCATTTTTTAAACTGGGGCCACTGTGAAATAAATAAATAAATGAGCTATGGGAACATTTTCATTACACATTTTCTCACAAGCCCCCAAAATCTTGTTGGCAGCTTCCTTTCATTTACTACAGCAGCATTTTTATCATGCAGAAAAACTGAGATGTACTGTGGAAATCACACTTCTTTTTCCTATATCAAGATATCTCATGGACTCGTTGCACTGACAAAAAAGGGAGTTTCACTCACCCGGCCCACTTAAGATCAATTTGGGCTGTATGTGGCCTATGACCTAAAACGAGTTTGACATTACTGCTGTGAAGGATAAGCTGCTTGTATATCTACTACGATATAGAAATCATAATGGGTGTGTCTTCCTTCAGTTTTTTTTATGTATTTGTGGAGAGTATTTTTTAAATATCATTTTCCATTCATGGAGTTATAATTGTGTCTCCCAGCAGTGGTACGACCACTACCTGCAGTGGAACCAGTCAGAATATCCTGGAGTAAAGAACCTTCGTTTTACCCCCGACCAGGTCTGGACGCCTGACATATTGCTGTATAACAGGTATGTGACGTACAAATACGGGTGTGTGCAACCAGTGCTGCTGGTAATTGCTGACTGGTCACTGTGCTATTGTCCTTCAGCGCTCATGATAAGTTTGATGCGACTTTTAAGACCTATGTGCTGGTCAACTCCAGTGGTTTCTGTGAGTATTTGCCTCCAGGTACGTTTTAGCAGAGGTTTATATTTTCCTTCAAACCATTTAGACCTTTAATCATTCTGCATAATTGCACTATTATTAATGCTGCAGCGTTTCATTAAATAACTTCGTCTTCCTTTAATTCCACATGGCTGCACCACTGAGCAACATTCATTTTATTATCCAGTATTTACTTGCTTTTTCTTGTTATTTATGCATTTCAAGGAATTTTTATCAGCACATGTAATGTCGATGTGAGATGGTTTCCATTTGACATCCAGCGCTGTGAGCTGAAGTTTGGCTCATGGACATTTGATGGTTGGCTGCTGGACATCCAGATGAAGGAGGCAGATGTATCAGGATACATGGCCAATGGCGAGTGGGACCTACTGGGTAGGATCCGCTGTCAAAAGCATGGATGACAGACTGTGTTGCTTAGTAACTGTGCTTACATTAACACCATACAGTATTGCAATTGTAAAGACTCACTTAATGAATACATATTATATATGAGTGCATGTCTGATTTGTTGCCATAGAACCTGAAGAACATGAATGCTTTTTGCTGTGATGTTTTATATTTCCATACACGTTTACATCCTTATAAAATATCCCATGCAACACGGAATCATAATTTTTATAGCATCAGTCCTTGGTTTCTACAGTCTCTTAAGGGCTCTGTTTTTATAATGCTGGTCCTGTGCCAGATTCTTCTTATAGTTCTGATTTACAGTATTGTGCAAAAGTCTTGTACTCATTATTTTTTAATACTTTGATAGGATAATATTAATTATATGTGCAGTAATTTACTAAACCTGTGTAAAAAACCCACCCAGAATATAGTATGTATGGCAAAAACCACAGCTTGTGCAATTCTAATGAGCTTCAAAGTCAACCCTTATTCATCAGCATGGCCTGAACTCTTTCTTTAAGCGTCTCCAGGAGTAATTCTCAAAGCTTCTTGAAGGAGATTCAAAGCTCTTCTTTGGATGATTACTGCCTTTTATGATCACACGCTGCTTCAATAATGTTGAGGTCCAATCTCTGGGGAGGTCAATCCATGACTGATAGTGTTCCTATGTGTGTTTTTCTATCCAGGTATCCTTTTACTGTATTGACAGTGTGTTTTGGATCATTTTGATGCTGAAAACTGCGGTTGCTGCCTATCAGATGCTTTCTAGATGAGTTGCATTATGGATCAAATTCTGATAGTACTTTTCTGCATTCATATTTCCATCAGTTTTAACACCACCACTAGCTGAAATGCAGCCACAAACCATGACAGAGCCTCGGCTGTGTTTAAAGGATGGCTGTCGAAACTTACTGTTGTACCTCTCTCCTGACCTTGACAATGATTTGAACTTCAAATTTGAAGTCATCCTTCCATCCTGTTGAACTGATTTTCAGTCCAGTTCTTGAGTAGGTTGGCATACCTCGGCCTTTTTCTCCTTGTCTCCCTTCCTTAAGAATGGATTCTTGACAGCCTCGCTTCCACTGAGGCTTTCTGATGACAGTAGATGCATCAATGGAATGGCCAGATACATCTCAGGCACTGTGTCAGGTGGTCTTTGCTGCATTTTTTTTTTTTTTTACTGTTTTTTAAGGACATGACTTTCAGATACCGTTCATCTCTGGTGGATTGTTTTTTAGACCTCCCACTTCTTTTTTTGTCCTCCACTTGTCCAGTTTCCTCAAATTTATTAAGGACACATTGCCCACCTTGCCCAGATATGCCAAGTTTTCAGCTAATAGTACTTTGGGAATCACCTTGTGGGTGTAAAAACACTATTTTATGCCTGTCAAACTGTGTTATCTTTGGCATGTTTCCTAGATTGAAATAAAGAAATTTGAACAAATTCAATGTTTTTTGCAATAGGCCGCTAGTGTCTAATAAAGTAATACAATTTAAAATAGTTCTTAGCTAACTTGTCTGCTGTTAAGTGTACACACAACACTGGTTCATCCCTTGAGATAGGCACATTTTTTACACTTGAATGATTCCCAGGTCTGTGTTAAGTGGCTTAACAAACAAAAAAATGTGAAAGACCTTCAGAGAGAGGAGAGAACTATTGCTCATGTCGATTTTTAAAAAAGAATTCAAGCAAGTCTGTCTTCTCGGAAGCAAAATATAAAGAAATGACTCGAGACTGTTGCACAGTATTGGATATACATGCAGCTTTCCCCACATACAATCACAAATATTCAGTGGATGCACCAAAATACATTTCATTAGTTATATTGATTTTCTGATATTCTTTATTTTTTGCTTCCCTGCTTTCTCATCGCTTACGCAGTTCCTATATCTCTATGCTTCCTAATTTTTCTCAGAGGTCCCAGGAGGTCGTAATGAGGTTTTCTATGAATGCTGTGTAGAGCCTTACCCCGACGTTACTTTTGTGGTGACGTTACGCAGAAGGACCCTGTTCTACGCTCTCAACCTCCTCATCCCCTGTGTGCTCCTCTCCTCCATGACCCTGCTGGTCTTCCTGCTGCCTGCCAACTCTGGGGAGAAAATCAGTCTGGGTGAGGAATAATAAGTGACCAGGGGAGCAGGGACAAGGCACAGTCTGACAATAAGCAAGGGAGATAATGAAAAACAAGAGGTGAATCTGCTTCTAAGATAAAATATGTTCTCTAGCTGCATATTATTCCTCACTCCTCTTGAGAAGGCAATGGCTTATTTCACTCCAGTGTTTTTCCAGCAGTCTTTCTCTGTTAACAATATTGGAAAACCTTCAGTCAGAGCCTTTGTACAGTGTCAGGAGGGATGTCGTGGTAGGGAGGAAAGACAAAGGCAGAAAAGATGAGAGGGAAGATGAAAAACAGTAAAATCGAATAAGTTTTCCTGGGAGTGTCAGTAATCCAGATGATTATGGCGAGAAGTCAAGTACAGCATACCAAATATACAGTTCTACTAAGTTTACTCATGTATTTTCTTCTCTTAAGGGCTTTTTCTTTTTTCTTTTCTTTTTTTGCAACCCACGACTCCCCGGTGTCTTGTGTTGGCCTCCAGGCATCACAGTTCTGCTTTCTCTGACTGTCTTCATGCTGATGGTTGCAGAGATTATGCCCGCCACTTCAGATTCTGTACCACTGATAGGTCAGGGGTTTTTTTTCGACTGCATGTGAATTTGCATGTCAGTGTTGGAGATTTTGCAGGATGATAATCCCGTTTATAGCCAACAGATTAGTAGCAAAGTCTCACATGTGTTTCAGGTCAGTATTTCGCCAGCACCATGGTGATAGTTGGGATGTCAGTGGTAGCCACAGTCATCGTCCTCCAGTTCCATCACCATAACCCCGACAGTGGACACATGCCACGCTGGGTAAGTTGTGACAGTGAGTGAGATATTATACACAATGCAATACATATTTATCTGAAGTGTGTTTATGTGTGTGACTCCCTGTTCTTTCATTCGATTTGTATCTGTGTCCGTATCTTTCAGGTGAATTTAGTTCTGCTGCAGTGGGTTCCTTGGTTTCTGCGAATGAAGCGTCCAGGTGAGGGAGTGGTGCCTACTCTTTCCAACAGTCAGGCAGACTCCCAAAGCAAGACCCTGTCCTCTCCAACCACCACCACCACCACCATCCCCACACCAGCGCCCTCCGTCCTCCCACAGGGCCTGAACTCCTTGCAGGCCAGCCTGGCACAGCTCAACCTCCCTTTGCCACACTCACTGCCTCACCGTCCAAACTCTCAGGCTATCATCCTCCCTAATCCCATTCACAGAGATCCCAGTCCCAACCCACAACCCCAGCCTAATGGGCATCTGCCTTACATGGGATTCCAGACCTTCCACACCACAGCAGAGCTGGAACCGATCCAGAGAAACAGAACCACCAGTCATGGTAGGGGTAACAGTGAACTAGGAGAAGGAGAGGGAGCAGGAGCACGAGGGGGACCAGTCCGCGATATACCACTTCATCACCAACACCAATCTTCTAAGTTTGTGAGCCCCACACAGGAACTTCCAGTGTGCCTGGACCCTGACCAATTAACCACAGCTTCTGGAGTCTGCGGCTTAGAGGCTGGGACTGGGAGATCAGCTGTGTTGCATGCCCACAGTGGGATGATTCGATCTGTGGCAGTGGACAACCAGCTGCAGGCTCTTCTGGCAGAGGTGCAGTTCTTAGTTGAACGTGTTCGTGAGCAGGACCGTCAGTTGAGCTTGGCAGAGCAGTGGCAGTTTGCCGCGGCGGTCATCGACCGGTTGTGCCTGGTTGGATTCAGTGTTTTCAACATTATCTGTACCATCGCTATCCTTATGGCTGCACCCAACTTTGGAATAGCACTCTCGAAAGACTTCCTCTAAGAGGCAAAAAAAGACATTTGATAGACCAAGGAGGTGTTAAGAGATGACACAGATAAGGACGTGCTGGAAGCACAATTGCTCTCTAAGGCAGTCGGAAGTAAACAGCGAGTATTTCATGGACCGTGACACGTCAGTTTCGTCCTTTATCCTGTATACTGTAGACCTCATCATGCCTCCAACACTGTTACAGTGCTTTGTTTCATTATTTAATGATGGTTTGTGGACTAACTAACATATATTTAGTCTAGAAATAAATGCTTTTTGTGAAATAGACGCCTTAAAGATAGTTATCCCACAGCCTGACTTTATTAAATTTGTAAAATAGGATTACAGCTGCCCAGTCAAGAGAAACTAGACATAGAGGTTTTAAAGCAGAACTTATGTAAGAGTTTAAAAGTTCAGGGTTACATCAAGCCTAGCTTTGTGTACTGAGTATTAGTGAAAACTGTTATTTCTTAAATCTGCAGTGCCCATATTTTGTTAACAGTATCAAGGTGGTGTATGGGTTTCAATTGAATTCATTTTCTTTCAAGGTTTTCTTTTAGAAGGATGTCTATGCCTGCAAAAAATGTGATGAATCAGAGGCACTACGGATGAACTTCTGCATCTTCTTTAGCAACTGTGTTTGCTTGAGTTGGTAGTGAAGTGCTAAAAAACACCTCTCGCATACCGTCAAGGGAATATTTTCTGTCTATTGCATTTTAGTTTCTGTAAACTTACACACTGCATCGACGTGATGTTTCAAACATGCCCTCTGTTTATCGTTAAGGAGGATGCTTTTTGATTATCTATGAGAGCTTACTGCACTGAAAAGAAATGTTTCAAAACTCCTTATTTTGTTCATGATTTGTAATATTATAGTTTATCTGCTCTGGTGTCAGTAAAATTCAGACTGCAAAGGAAGAATCGATGATTAGTCATGTAAATTTCCCAAGGCTTTTATTTAATTACATGTATTACTCTCGCTCATCTATTGCCACGCTCGCGCTGTTGTGTATGCAGAAAAATGCAGTCCCTGTGATTGTGATTTTTAATGTAATGTATGATGTTGGACACTTTATTACCAGGGCTGTGACAGACTGAGCTGTAAGTAATGGCAGTAGAAATAAACAATCTTGTCTTTTGTATTCTCTACACATGCATCAAATTTTCAGTCTTTTCCCTCGTTCGCCTCCTCCCAGTCCAAGTTTTCAAAGCGACGTAGGAACAGAGGACAGGGGGAGTGAAGGAGAAGGGGAACAGCCAAAGAGGAAAAGGGAAGATAGAGGTAATGAAGCACAGCAATAGAGAGGGCAAAAGGAAAAAAGAGAGAGCGTCGCAGGAAGGGATGGCTTTGCAGAGAGACACCGACAGAAAGGATGCAGAATGAAAGAGACGACGAATAGAACAAGGTGGTCTCATGACTTGGTTGAGAGAAACAGAGGAGGGAGCAAAAAAATGTGCTGAGAAAGCGGCAAGAGACCAATAAAGTTTTTTAACTGATTGCTCGTTAATGAGACAGGGGAAGGAAGAACGTGAAGAACAAACGTTCCCTCCTCCTCCTCCCTCTCCTCTATACTGCTGCTGAACTGTACTGTGTCTAGCATTTATGGGTGACTTGATGTTTATTCAGAACTGGAAGAGGATGTCCTCACTGGGATTTATGTGATGATCTTGGCAAAAATTCTCGTTTAAAATGATTGACTGGGAAATAATGCGGGCACATTATGAGGATTGAATTTGGCAAATTGGTGTCTTGGCACAGCCGGACTCGCACCTTTACCCCGAGGCTATTAATTTGACTTGTCCTCTATGTGCTGTAGGCTAGTTCACTATTGGAGAAATCTCTGTGTATTTCAACGGCCTACTGAACTCCTTTTGTCTGTAAAACTGGGCTGCTGAGAGATGCACTACAGCGCAGGTAATAAATCTGAGATACTCTCCTCCTTCACTGGCTCTTTCCTCCACCTGCTTTGTGTCGACAGCTCATGCAGATCTGTTTATTGGGAGGAGATGCACACTGAGTCATCCAAACAGACGAGCACAATGCAGCGGGATGCAGAAGACGCGTCGTGTCTATCAAGGGGCCACTGCAATCTGTGGCTGCAGCTGTCGCACGTACCTGCGCGCACACACACACATCCACGGATACCAAGAGCAGCGCAAACACAAACCCACGCACACATCGAGTGGTAAAGTAAGGGCTCTGCTGCAGACCTAATGCAGTAACCACTCATGGTCCTGAAGCTGTCTCTTTCTGTTGCTTCAGATCGCTTCCACACAAACTGTTCACTTACGGCTGCTTGTGCAGTGCTCTTGCTTTGCAATTTTTTTGCTTATGTGGGAAAAATAAGGCAGGGAGACAATCTAAAAGGATGGCGTAATCGCTGAAATACAATTTTGTCTTGTATTTTAATAAAGTTTAATTGATCAAAATGTGAAAAAGCTGCTGAACTCAAATAAGCTGAAACTTGTTTTTATAGTTCACTCACTTGCCAATCAGCTTTTGCCACAGTCAGCATGACAAGCAGGAGCTGTCAGGTTGCCAGCCCATAATAGGTTTTCCACAGAAGCTCACTCCTTACTTAGATGTAAACTGAAGAAACCCACCAGTGCAGCGAGAATATGCAATATGCACACACACACACAGACTTAGACAACCGAGACAGTAAGGGTGATCACTTAGCCACTGTAACAACACTTATCTATTAATATTTTAACTCTAAAGTGTTGAATTTTATATATCAAAATTTATCTATAATTCAGAATGTACATTTAGTGGCCACTTCATTACGTACAGCTTGCCTTTACTGGGTTGGACCTCTTTTACCTTCAGAGCTGCATTAATTCTTAGCGGCATAGAATTAACAAGGTGCTGGAAACACTCCTCAGAGACTTTGGTCCATATCGATGTGACAGCATCACACAGTTGCTGCAGATTTGTCAGCTGCACATGCATGATGTGAATCAACACATCAGAAGGTGCTCTATTAGATGGTGTTGGTAACTGTGGAGACAGTGAACTCAATGTCATGTTCAACAAACACGAGATGATCTGAGCTTTGTGACATTGTGTGTGAACCGGCTGGAAGCTGCCATAAGAAGATGGTCATAAAATATCATTACACATCATTACACTACAGGCAGCACCCAGAACTGTGGATACAAAGTAGGATGGATTCACGATTTCATGGTATTTACACCAACTTCTGACCGTAAAATCCAAATGAGTGCTGCTGTAGCTCATCTACTTCATGTGCTGCCCTCAGAGGTGCTCTTCTGAACACCTTGGTTGCAGCAAGACGTTATTTTAGTTACTGTTGCCTTCCTATCAGCTCAAAGCAGTCTGGCTCTTTTCCTCTGACCTCTGGTATCAACGAGGCATTTTCACTGGATATTTTCTTTTTTTCAGACCATTCCCTGTAAACCCTAGAGTTGGTTGTGTGTGAAAATTTCACTAGATCTGCAGATTCTGAAATACTACCAGCCGTATCATCCTCCAATTTTAAGACTTCATTTAGTTCACTGAAATTTGGACTTAAAAAACTGAACTTAAATTATCACTGAAACTAAGCAATTTAGCTAAATACCTAAGTGACTCTTTCCATTATATGTCACCAGTCATCAGAGCCATCATATTATGTGGGTGGGATGTATCAGGGTTGTGAGATACAAATGCTTACCCATTAAAAGTAAGTTTTTCAGGCCTGCTGGTGAATATTTTACAAAAGGTGATCAAACCTTCAGAAACAGCTCACCTTTTTATTTTAGGCCAGCCTGTAATCTTTCATGCTGGAGGCCGTTAAAAAGCTCTCTATAACAGAGAACAACACTTGGCACTGCTCCAGCTGTGCAAAAAGCATTTTCAAGCAATCAAAAGAAGCTTCACAACACGGTTGTGGTGTGTTGCAAGCAGGGAGACGCAATTCCTTGGAGGGAAGATGAAGAGAGAAGCGCTTGGGTCTTTTTATGTTTTTATATCAAAATGACAACTAATTTCACATGCAATAAATGCACAGAAGCTGAAAATGAGTGTACACTCCCATCAGCAGTGGATCTACTATTAGAATAGAGCTTAATTCTTTTGTGAAGTGTCTTCCTCAGAAACTAATCAGCACTCAGGTCTGAATACTTCCACGAGGTCTCTCAGGACAGATTTTCAGACCAAAGATTTTTAGCTTTTCAAAATTCACCCATTCCAAGATAATTTTCAGTCACCACCTCACCAGCAGCAATCAATACCTATTAATTACTGGGTGCAGACACTTGATGCAGGTCGATATGTAACGGCTATCTCGCTGCCTGTTGGGTAATTGTCTCCCAGATCTCATTATAAGATGCTGGAGTTGGGGAAAGAAGAGGAAGCCGGTGAGGAGAGAAGAGGAAAAGAGGAAGAGTGGAATAAAGACACGGGTACAGGTGTAAAATCAACTTTATAGGATAAATCTGGCTCTGCCCACTGTGGGGACTGTCTGTTACTTTGTGATTTCCGCACTCCTTGACTCAGCTCCAAACACACAACGTTAGTTGCAAATAAACAACAACCAACTTTGCATCAATAAATCGGTTTATTTAAAAGAATATGTTACAATTTATTACAGTAAGCGATGTAACCAAACACTTGCTTAAATTTTACATTTCGACATGTCAAAGGCTCTGTAGGTTGTCATTCTCCATCCCCTTCTTAGTGTGACGCTCATCAGCTGAATTTAAAATCGAATCTAACTGTACGTGACATCTAACTTCAGTCAGCATGAGAAAGTGTGTGCACGTGTGTGTAGGGGGTGGATGGGTGAGCCCATGGGCTTGAAGGTGGGGTGATCAGGCGATGCCAGACAATCGACTGTGTCAGACATGGTTCAGTAAGCAGACACGAATCCTGGGGAAATGTGTTCAGCCTTTAAGACTGCACATTCAATCTCTCAATTCAAGGCTCAACACATTCAATTAAACCTCCTTTCTACCCTCACAAAGGTGTGCTGAAGCTCATTAATCACCCCAAAATGCTTCCGTGAACAGCGCTATCACGATAACGAGGACTCTTAGGTAGACTCACTGATGTAAATTTAAAGCTCCCTACTGTCTTGTAGATATCTTTAATATTAATGCTATTAAGCCAGTGGCATCATATTCTGTTTCTACAACCTATAATGTGATTGTTTTATAAAATTGCTGTTGACTCAGAAGAAGCTTTAATTTAAACCTAAGAACAAATCTCAGCTTTCAATATATTGATTTTTAAAAATACCTCTATTAAGATAATAATAACTGAACATGCCACTCTTCTCTCACCTTGTAAAAGCAACTGGTGTAGAAACAACCATGTAATATTTGTCCGACTCACTGGTAACTTTCAAAATGAAAAAAGTGCAACACATTACGATTTCATTAATAAGGATGCGAGATCACAAAATTGCACTAAGCAATAATAAATGTTTAATTTCAGCCATCGCAGCGCCAGGTTTTAATGACGCAATGAATTGTAATTTTTGTTTATTTGTCAGGCTCTGTATTGCACCATCAAATAATTAGGTTCTAGCTCAATGCATAATTGTTTTGATTACATTGGAACTTGAACTGGGCTCATTTAGAGATGGCATTACAGTGTTGAGCTTTACCTTTTTGAATCATCGGCTGGTAGGATGTCTTTACGGGCTGCGCACTGTAATCCTTATTTTGTCAAATGGTCGAAGGATAAAGCCATCGCTTTTTTGTTCGGAGACTGTCATCCTGTTTAACCCGAATCTGCAGAGAATAAGTGATTCAACAGCAAAGCACCAGCTACACAGATAAATAGTGCTGCATAGAAAGGCCATTTGAATTACGGGCCCATTATAAATCCGGTGGGAGCTCTCAGAAAAAAAAAGTAATAACTGCATGCTCAAGAGCCGGCAGGAGGACAAGGACCCCTGCTGCCTCTTCTGGGTAAAGCACGATGTTACGTGTCTGAGCGGAGCTCCGCATCACCGCTGCTCCACGATGGCCGTAAACATTTTGCATGGTGTGTTCATTAAAAAGATTACCTAAGAGTTGAATGCACAATTCTGCACACTCACACAGTATATAACTGCACCGTAGTCAGTGATAAACGTAGACCTGTACTTATTCCATTATAATTCCATCTATTGCCCTTTTACATTATACTATGCACATTTGGAGGTCAATAATACTGCTGGATAAAGTGCAACATATGTCTAAGCATTGATATGCACCCAAATATGAAAAAAACAAACAAACAGCCTATAAAGAAAATCTGCGTTCTTCATCCCTTCTCTCATTTGTCACATTATTAATGCAAATGCAGTTCGCAACACATGGAAATTAATGTATGTGACGTGGTTCAGCTGTAACTTACTTTATCAGGGCTCGACTCTGGTTTGCCCCTTCTCTCTTAGCTGATGGGGTTTTCTGCATATATTAATAACACGCATGGAGACGCAGGACACTGAGGCTCTAATCCATAAACTGAGAAGCTAAATGTCTTCCTGTGGTCACCCCTCCGAATCAGTGATTAATGTGATCTTGTGGTCCCCTTTCTGAGGGCAGCTAACAACTTTTACTTTCCTTTCTTTGTCCACCAATCTTTTCAGCTCTCTTTTTCAAGTAGGACTTCTTAAAAGAAGGTTCAAAACCCCGATCGTTTGCACGTCACATTCCACTTCAAGTCCCTGCCAATAAGAGGAAGGCTCGCATGAATCCGTCACTTTGATTCTGTAGGCAGCTCGTTTCTTTTCAACGGAGCTCTGCTTAATGCATGGTCGCGATGTGCTGGATTCGAGAGTTCTGGTACACAAGTCTGTAGTTTATTTTTTTTATGCGTCTGTTCATTCAACGTGTTCATCAGCAGATGCTTGTTGGTTTGCATGTAAGGAGGAGCTTCTCATGTTGAAGTTGATGGAGTTTAAATGACGTCCGAGTAGTTAACAGCTGATTTCTGGTGGGTATGGGGGGGAAGGTCGGGGCCAAAACTGAGCTGAGGTGGTGATGGCGATGTAGTTACGAGGTAACGATCTCCCTTCCTAGGTGCCCCCATCCCTTCTGTGCCTCAGCAGCTGGAAAATATTCTGTTACAGAAACAGAAACCAGGGGTAAAAACCACAAGCTTAGACACAGAAGGAAAAGAAACTGTATAAAACACCAAAACAAGAAAGTAAAAGGATTATCACTGGTATCAAACTGGACAGAGGCAGGCAAAGCCTTACCTTGCCACACATACCATCTTTACTGCAGTTCTTATTGTCCTTGTCTGTAGCCTCCTCTTCCACCTGAAGGCACAGATGCATTATTTCCGTAAGTACAGGACAGAAGTAAATGGCTTGTATTAGAGCAGATTATTCTGTAAAGAAGCAGAAGGGCATTACCTCCTTCCTCCATTTCAGCTCACAGAAGACTCTCTCAAAGCACTCATGCATGTAGTTAAACTAAACAATGACAAAGAGAAGCACAGATTTAGACTGGCGTTTATATGGTTCTCTCTAAAACAGTGGTGTCAAACATAAGGCCCAAGGGTCAGAATGAGCCCAGCGAAGACTAGAATCTGACTCACTGAACAGCTTTAGAAAATTTGACGGAGTGCATAGATTTGAAGTTTTTAACTGTATTTAATACGTTTTACAGCTTTTCCTATTGATACAAACTGCCCAACCCCCATTAGCTTTCATGTTGAATTAAAGTAATTAACAGATAAATAATTAAATGACATAAATGGTCCTGTTTTTCAAATATTAATTAGTCAGCAGTAAACTAACAAAACCATTATATTTTATAATTACAGGACAGTCTGTGCAGTGAGCCATTATACCCTTTTCTCTAATTTTACACATCTATCCTGTATTTTTACTGGCTCGGCCCACTTGAGATCAAAGTGATTGCATGTCACCCACCATATAAAATGAGCCTAACATCGCTGCTCTAAAAGAGTAGTAGAAATGAGAGTCTCTTTCTTTTCTTTACAAGGAGTTTGATAAGAACTTTGATACCACCTTCTTGTACTTGCCTGTAAATATAGTTTAACTTACATCCACCAACTGGTTAACTTATCTCAGCATAAGCACACTTTATAAAGCAACAGTAACTGGTTCCCAAAGGCTTTAAGAGCTGGTGAAAGAAGATGTGTTGTAACACAGTAGTAAACAAGTACCTGTACTAACTTTTTTTTAAAGGAATTCAATTTAAAATGATGATTTTTCAAGATTCGGTACAACTTCTCGGGTATGTTTTTGTACTATTTCCAATTAAATATGGGCTTCTTCTTTTCAAACATTTTTTTTGGTTAATTAGCAGGTGTATCTGGCTGATTTTATCCATACAAACAGGGAAGTTTGCTATGATGTAATGTGTAAGTGAACTAGGCTCACTACTGCCACTACTTTTAAAAAAAATAAAAATTACTGGCTGCTTGTGTCATCCTCTTATTTACTGTAAAGGCATACAAGTGGTGTCTACTCAATAAAATATCTGCAGAGACCATACTTACCATTTACCATGATCTGTTCCTTCTAAATATAGCAGTAACTCTCCTCATCCTGAACTTTTTCTTTTAGAGTTCTTTACAATTATTTCATTTGTAGCAGTATTAACAAATAAACATAATATGTATGCAGTGATCTGTGTGTGATCCATACATTAGGAGTAAATATCTTGACCCAGCGTGGCTTCTTCTCTCCTCGTACATATTCAAAGCAGAAGGCCATGCCCTCTTCATCCGTGTCCCACCTCTGCATCTCCCCCCAGTCAAATGCAATCACCTGATTCTGGAACAACACGAAGGCTTCAGTACACTCACCCTGTTACACAAGAGGTATAGAAAAGGCAGACACACACACACGCACACACACACACACACGCACACACACACGCACACACACACACACACACAGCAAAGAGTAGGCCTTGCCTCAAGCGTCCCCTCCTCTGTGCAGGCGTGCAGCTTGAAGTGGTGAATACTGATAGCCGTGATCACGTGGCCTTTACGTCGAGAGTCGCAGGAACAGTGGGGGAATATGATCTCGTTGTAGCCTTCGCAAGTTCGCAATAAACTCAGGTACTGTGAAAAAAAAGAGGGAGAAGAGGCAATGTGAGCTAAATATTTTTCACAAACTGAAAAACAAGAGGATGCTCTGCAGCTGAATGAAGTTTAGATGCAGGGTGCATTTTTTAACTGTGAAAAAACACTTAAGGCTATAAAGCAGAGTGCAGTTATTCTCTGTAGCCTGACTGATTTAGAAACAGGATGTGATTATTTACCTGCTGGAGCAGCTTTAATCTCTTCAAATTGGCGGTAATTTACTGATGCTCACTCACTTATTCACTTTCAGCGAGCACATTTTGCTGGCAAGAATGTGTGTCTGTGACACACTCGCTCTTAGACTACTTCCTTTTTACACTGTGGTATATCACTCAGTGAAATAAGAATGAAGCAGTGTGACAAAGTGGACGACACACTCAGATATAGTGAGAATACAGTGTCTCTGTATGTGCATGTTACTCTCAAACAGTAGCGTGCTGTATATAAAAGGCTCACCATGGACATCTTCTTCTGCTCGGCCAGCTTTTGGAGCTGATAAGACTTCTGCTCAACTTTAATGAAGCCTTTCTTCACATCATCCACAGCCTGCAAAGAGGTCAGACAGGAGACACAATTAAATACAAAATCCACTAAGCATACCAAACAGAGCAGACAAATACACAGTGTGTACGCACCTGGTGAAAGAAATAGTTGACAGCGAGCTGGTTGTCATTAAGCAAAATCTCCTCTTCTGTGGTGAAGAGCCACTTGCGTAGGGTGAGACAGGTTCCTGGGATCGCTGAGGTATAGTTCTGTACATACAGTTTGTGGGGGAACTCATTGGGGGCAAGCTTACGTACTAAAGAAGAAAGAAGACATGAAAGAAATTTGTAGAACATTTAACAGCACAAATCCTACCTCCTAAGACTTAACTGTACTTCTTCCACAAAGATGGATACCATCTATGAACCAAAAATCAATAGGGTTTCATTTAAGTTTATATAATTTCATTTTATTGGATATGTCAATAAAGTCACATAACCTGTGCTGTATTTTTTGTGAGGCTAGCTGCACAGGAAGGTCAGTTTCTTTGTCAGTGTGTCAGTCAGTTCGACAGACATTTGTACAGCAGTAAATCAAGTGTCTTTTGTTCAGCAACTGCCAGAATGATGGCCATGAAATTTAATACAAGCACTACGGGGGGAAAAAAGACTGGCGATCCATTAGAAATGTTCTTAATAAAATAACGATAATTTGCATGAAAAACAAACAAACACAATTCTTCATAATAGGTTTTATTAATAAAGTTTCACGAGCTGCTAATGTGGTTGTAGGCTTGTTACTTTCTGCTTTGTGATACAATGTTGTGACAGTAACCAAGCCATACAAAACAATGCAACACGAATAAGGAAAAAAGAAAGGCAAAGCAAGGTCAAAAACCAAAGACAGCGATGTTACTGTGAAACCAAAGCTAAGGATCGTTTCAAGAAACAGATGACGCTTCTGAGCCTTCTGAGACAGAATAAATCAGGCCACAGTTATCTACACCTACAGCATAAGGAGTGTAACTTTACATTACACTACAACATTCTAAAGTAAACACTGAAGTAAATGTAACTGATGTTAGAACTGCAAGACAAATGCTTCTTTTTACTTGTGAAAGATTCCTTCGTGCTGCTAAACAATTTCCTTCCTAGAGTTTGGAAAAAAAAGTGTTGTGTGGGTGTGGAAGGGGTGTGGAAGAACAGCACAAGTGCATACACTTGTAATTATCAGTTCTTCAGCTGATTAAAAATAAAACGGGGATGGCTTTCTTCACATCACTGGGGATAGAATTTGCTGATTTATTCCTTGCAAGAAAGAAACAAATTGAAACTTTAGTGGATACACACAAAACTTTCATTCTCATCAAATATAACTGGTTATTGCTAATGTTGTGGTGCATTTGTCCTTGCTGTAATAGACACAGGTCATAGAGAACTTTGTGCATTAAACAGAAATGCTACTACTGTAGTTTTATTTCATTTTTTAAATTAGGCACAAACAACACACTAACCTTTGTCAAACGAATGTGACATCATTATAAATGCCCTTACAAACCATATTATGAGCATGATTATTCATGTATAAGGTATTTGCTTCTAGATGATTATAAAAAAAGGTGGCTGCATACAGATATTTTCTTTTCTGTCACTTGTTAGTGATCACAGATAGCAACTACAGCAACATTTGTGCTATGCTTTAGCAAAAATGCAACCTGTGCTTGAGTTACCTGCCCTTACTCACCAAAGGTGTGGTTGATGACCTCAAACAGAGCAAAGTAGCTGGCTGTTACACTGTCCATCTCTAGCTTCATAACAACAGCCTGAACGCGAGAGATTGCCACAGAATGAGAGTGAGAGACTGAAATAATGTTGTGGCTATAGTGGGGACAGGACTGTGTTTGTGTGGGTTTACCTGATAGACCTGGTCTGTAGTTGAATTTTTGCGAACTCTGACAGTGAGTGTGGTTTTATCTGGCATCGCTATTCTCAACTCCACATCCGACACACCGTTATAATTCTAGGTCACAGCAAAGACAGCCAGAAAGACAGACACAGCGTAGTGAGTCACAGGCGGGGAACGGGCAAAAAGACACGTTTATTTTTATTTTTTTACCTCATCTGATTCAGACAGGAACTCTTGCATGATGTCACTTTCTCCAATGACTCGGACAGAGCACACTGCAGATGAAACACACATTATATTAGATACAGTTTTTTTTGTGTGTGTGTGTAAGTGAAATAAAAGTCATTATACAATGACATCTGCGACTTCACCACCTGGCCATAAAACTGCTTAGCAGTCAATTGTCACATTAACTCTGAGCCTCTGAAAATGGTGTCCTGTTTATAAAAATGTGTGTAATCCTTAAAGAGGTCATGCAAATGTTTTGGAAAACTGAATAATCACGTGTTGTTTGTTTGATTTACAATCAACCGTGGTGGCGTTCAGAAGCAAAACTACAAAGCTGTATCTTTGTTCCAAACAATATGGAAGGCAACTGTAAGTGGGCGAACTGTTTGTGTGCTAGCCCTATGAAGAAAGCCTGATTCTCCTCCTCTCTTCCTCACCTTTCTCTAGATATTCCTCCAGGCCTCTGCGTCGTGCGTCCAGCTGTTGCTCTGAAAGGGAAAAAGGCCATTTTCCAGGCAGCTTGGGGAAAGTAAAGTTAGCAAACTCCCTCTTCAGGTTTTGGTGTAGAATCACAAACTCCCGGTAACGCTTGGAGCACAGCTGTCTGCCTGCCATGTACACATTATACACCTGGAAGAGTTAAAGTGGAAAAATGAAAATGAAAAGGCGGTGATCTTTAGTCAACAGTATTTATAATATCCAGAACATTAGGTTGCTCATAGACCTGAATATAAACATCTCATGAATGTAACAATCGCATAAGCCTTGAGTTGTGACTGGCTGCGTCCAACTACAAAAACATTTTTATCCATCCGAGTGTTTTTGCACGAGTGTACCCACCACAAACTTTTCATGGTTGAGTTCAATGTGTTTGTAGCTGGGAACAGAGATGGGCACTGCCTGCTTGTCGGAGTAGTCGTAACAGGACTGGGCCGACCCGTCGTCTCCGGGATCCAGGCAGTCGGCCTCCTGGGGAGGAACGGACAGCACGGCCAGCACCAGCTCTCGCTCACCGGCCCGGATCAGATCAACCACCTGCTTGTGTGTTGCTCCTTCTACGTTCACCCCATTGCTGTTGAATAAAGAGATTTATATACTAGAGTGGCAAGCATTTTCTTTTTTAATATTCTTAAGGTTAACTTTCTATTTTTCATAAGCATAAAAGAGTACAGAGTTTTTTTTCACTGAATTAGGAAATACAATAGTGAAAATGCAATTATAAATTAATGCAATCAAATAATCTAAACAGCAGCCTTTAATTACCAGAGACTTGAATCAACACACAGACGGCATGCTGTTAACACCAATGAGAAATGACTAAGTGCTTCATGACTGCAGGGCTGTTATATTCAGACAATTTATCAGTGCCTTGTACTTTGCTTCTTCTCTCTCAGGGTAGAAGTTTAACACATGAAATTATAAGATTCACAAATAACAAGAATTATTTGAACTGCTAAACAATATAAAAATATTGAATGAAATGGGAAACAGCAAAAAAAAAAAAGGGTTTCAAATAAGAGTTACTGGTGCGCACATTGTAGAACTTTTGCATCATCTCTTTCAGAATTGAGACCTTTGGTTATGTCATGAGCACAGCTGAAAGTGAGCGACACTGGGTGTGTGCACTTTGGCAGTTGTGTCAAACGGAGTGAATGACAGAGCTGTAGCAGCCTAACCCGTAGTTAACTTTGCTCCAAAACCATGTCGCCTCATCTAAAAGCTCTCAGCGACACCACTGGATATTTCTCACACTTTTAAAACAAGCTCCAGCGTAGGCTGGCAGATAAAGGCGGTATTTGAACGAGGCCTGAATGAGATTCAATAAATTATTCTGTGTTTTACATTCCAGGACTTAAACAACAGCTTGGAAATATTACAGTGAATGAGGAATCAGGCCAAACTTCATTTGAACATTTTCCAAAGACTACAGAAGCCAGCAGTGCTGTAAATGATATTTCCATAACCTAAATGTAACACAGTCAGTGGTTTGGGGGCAAATTCTCACATTAAGTAGACATAGATGAGCTCTGATCATCTAATGTGAAAACACATGTTGTGATAAATACAGGATAAAGTGTGTTAATATGCTGTTAAGATACACTTCGAGCTTTGAGCAGAAAATAAAACCCAATTCTAGGGTTTAGTTGACTTAAAAAACACATCACCACAGGGTGACATCTTTTAGGCAGCGTGATAGTATGCAAAAGGTTTGAGTGTCCTAATTCACATTTTATAAACAAGCACGTTGTGAGAAGCCCACAAATGTTTCACTAACTTATATTAAAGACAACCACTGAGATGGTAACAAGCCAGGACAGGAAATGCAGGAAATGCTTCAACTGAATGAATACATATCTGTTATGTTTGCCACGCTGGCATTTAGATGGAGGGTTGAAGCCCGATGAACATAAGCTCTATTTTACCTACAGTGGAACAAAATAGCTACACACATGTACTCAACATAAAGAAGGCATTCTGAGCCAGTGCACACATAGCAAAGCTGGGAATGATGATTATGTAGGTAAAAGTAAGAAAAGACTAATATGGAGGACACAAATATAACAATCTTGCAGGTGGAGTGGGAGAAAGCGCAAACGTGTCCTACAAGAAAAAATGCAGACCAAGCATTTTGGCAGCTCTTTCCTTCCTGCAGCTTTATGATGATATAATAAGGACCTGACACAGAGGCCTTTGCACCGCCACTATCAGCACTTTTGACTATGATAAACACTTTACAGTAGACACCCTTCCCATGTGACAGATTTCTAGTTCTGCTTTTATAATTGAAATTACTAGTATGTGTTCATTTTGTTTTTGCTGCAGCTTAAGGATTTATTAGGTGACTTTATGCACTATGCAGTGTTCTGTACTTCATGTATAAATGTTCAACCCCTCACACATAGTTTAAAGGCCAAATTAAAATGCATTTGACACCTTGAAAAGTGTTTAAACAATATATATGACCTTTATAATAAAACAGAATGCTGAAATAATTATGCTAAATAACACAAACTGAATTTAAGTCTGAGAGGAGGAGCTGTTTATAAAAGTGCAAATAAATAAAAATACTCGACATGCTGCAGCTAGTATGCAGCCACTCCAGTGTGAATGTGAGTGCTTAGACTCACTTTACTACTTACTTGTATTAAACTAGCAAATGTTTAACCAGCCAATCACATGTTAATTAAGCACGATGAAGAGGACCTGGTTAAAATCAAGTCACTAATGTTGCATGGCTGCTAGCGCCAGACTGGCTGTTTTGAGTTACTCAGAAACTGTAGCTCTTTCAGGATTTCAGGCAGAAGCATCTCAAAACAGACATCCAGTAACTGAAATGCTTTGTTGACAGCAGAGGTCAGAGAAAAAAGAAAGTCAACAGTAACTCTAATATTTAAGTCACCAACCGAGGATTTTCGATGACCACGTGGTTTTACCGTTTTTTCTAATGGTTAATTTCAGCATCATTATGTGCCACCTTACAACCTTCATATAACCTCAGGCTGCCATGGTCCCAGTTTTCTTTTTTTTGTGTGGTTTTTCAAGGTTAGGATTCGTAGTGCATATATTTGTGTTTGGGTTGCTGTTTGGCTTTTATTATTCTAGTCTTCTTGACTCCTGTTTTGTTTTCTTTGTTATTCTAAACCTGAGTCTGACTTATTCTGTTCCTGTTAAATCTTTGATTTCTGAGCTCACTTCATGTTTTTCTAAGTAGTAGTTTTACATTGTCTGATCCTGCATTTTGAGTCATGTTTTCATTATTGTCCCACACTGTTAAAGTTTAGTTTTTTTTTTAGTGTATTATGTACACTCTGGTCTTGAAGGATACTATGTGGCTAGTAAATTTAATAAGTGTACTGTAGCTTTACATGACCACTATATACCATGCTAATAATACTAGCAGAGGGGTATCTTGTATATGATAACAAAATGATCAGGCACACATCCACATGCTGGCACACAGAAATAATGGGGTCAACAAACTGCCAGGTTACTGCAGGCCATCCATTGACACAGCAGTGTGCAAAAGCCAGCCAATCAGAAAGTGACTTTGAGAGGACAAAGCCAATCAGAACTGAACTCAAGGCATCCCTCCCTCTCTGCATCATGGTATTCCATGCACACAGACACACTGAAGCATGAGTACTGATGCTGATGCTGTGTGTTACTCCACACAACAACAGTTCAACACACACTTGAACACTTCAATGCCAAATCAACCAGGTGCAATAATCCTCAGTGCTAAGTAACATCTAATTCAGTGATGCTGATGTTAAAGATGTGAGCTGGTTTACCATTCATGATTTGTGTAAACAAAGTGTTTCATTGATAAATGACCCACACTGCATCTGCTTAGGATGATGTGAATGTGCACAGGAGTGAGTTGGAAATATCTGGCATGCAGTGGATGAGAGGAATAGATTTCAGTGTGACGTGAATTTCTAATGATCCCCGGATCGTTTCTCTCTGACACACACAGACACTCCTTTCATTGGGATGAACGGCTCTTCTGCAGGACCGGTGTCACAGTGCATGCACACACTGGCACCTTAGTGTTCCCAGTTTGACTGAATGATGCTATAAAGTCACGTTTGCCTTGAGCTCACTGCGTGATCGTCCGGAAAGTGAAACAGGTCATTTTCATCACTTACGTTATAAGCAGCTTGGAGAGAAGCTAAAAAACAGTACTTACACCTCAAGAATCCGGTCCCCTTTCGAAATGCCGGCTCTGTCGGCGGCACCCCCCGGAAGGACCGCACTAACATGCTGCAGTGGGGCGTACAGTTCTCCGTTGATGCTCCGTAATTGCCCTCCTTCACTTACTTGCCCCCGAACGTTGAACCCATAGCCGGAGTCAGACTTCACTATCCGAACCAGCCGCGGGCCTGAAGTAACGGTGGTTGCGGTCTGGCAGCTGCCGCCGGTGCCCGGTGTAACGTTACCGCTGCCGGAGCCGTTACGAGAAGAAGGGTGAGGTGACGGAGGGACCGGGGAACAAATTTCTTGCCCCGCTACGTCCGCCATTTTTCTGCACTCACTGTATCATCCAATCAGATTCGGCTACAACATTAAATATCATACAAACATTAGCTTGTAGTAGCAGGCTAATCAGCTTGGCTAGCTAACTGAATGAGGTAAGCCGGAAAAAGCCGAAATCTTACGATGATTCGCGAGACCGTAGCAGGATGCGCGGGAGGCGTTCCATGTCGACCATCAGAGACGGTTTTTTTTAGACTGACCGTTAAGTTACTTGAGTAGTGCACATAATTGTGTCGAGAGCAAACAGAAGTCTGCAATTTCTAAACTAAATCAGTGAAGAAAGAGATCAGACCGTAACTTTGAGTCTCCTAAAATGTGATTCCCAGACTTAACACGGACCCCACAAGAAAACTCATCACTCCTAAGTTCGCTTTTGTTTAATATTTCACTGATAAATCCCTGATTGAGATGTTGAGAACACATGTCACTGCTTAAATCATGGTCTAAACTATCAATCCTTGTAGTTACAGTGTTTTTTTTTCCCCCTTTTGTAGAACAAAAAGAGCCCTTTTTGTAAACGTCTACATTTTTTTGGCATATTTACAAAAGGCAAGTCTATTTATATAGCACCTTTCAAACACTACACAGGGACGGATCTAAAGAAATTTATTTAGGTTTCATGAGATTAGGATGGAAAAAAGGGGTGGAAAAATCAACAACAATCAATTACACGTGTTGCATTCTGTAACGTATTACATATGGTTAAAATACATCAAATGCAGTAAGTATACACACGTTTCATATAAACATAGTCTGCAACTTTTTCAGATCTGTGGCAAGATCTGAAAACTGCTGCCCATCTAATCTGACTGAGCTGGAGCTGTTTTGCAAAGAAGAATGAGCAAGGATTTCAGTCTTTATGTGCAAAGCTGGTAGAGACATACCCCAAAAGACTGGCAGCTGTAATTGCAGCAAAAGGTGGTTCTACAAAGTATTGACTGAGGGGGCTGAATAATTACGCACACCCCACTTTTCAGTTATTTATTTGTAAAAAATGTTTGGAATCATGTATGATTTTCGTTCCACTTCTCACATGTACACCACTTTGTATTGGTCTTTCACATGGAATTCCAATAAAATTGATTCATGTTTGAGGCTGTAATGTGACAAAATGTGTAAAAGTTCAAGGGGCCGAATACTTTTGCAAGCCACTGTATGCAATAGTATATTACTTACACCTTATATTATCTAGAAAAGTTTGGGATCTTACTACATTCATTCACAAAATCTGTTCTTAGTGACGATGCCAAGGATTCACGCTGAGTTGGGGAAAAAAGGCTTCAAGTACTTCTCCCCTTATGTATGAAATCAGCACCAGAATGAGCTCCATTTGAAGGAATTGTTTCTCTGAGTGAGTTTAAACAAATACTTCACATTTTACATATTCAAAGATTTGCATGTAAATGTTTTGATGGACTTTTTGACTACACTGCTGAACTTGTTGTTGGACTTTTCTTTTGTTTATATATGTTTGAGATCACTGATGTTTTATAATTCATAACATTTTACGAGTGGTGTATTTTAGTGCTGTTTTTATCCAGGTTACCCTTGTAAATACGTTTAAAAAAATCTCATTAGATCTTTCCTGGTTAAATACAGTAATAATAAACTAATAATAATAAATTAATAAAAAAAGTCATCTTGGGGAATCACTGCTTCTGTCCTGTCGCTCTTGTTTCTTTGACCTTCCTTTGAACCAGTTTATATGCTGCATCATCCATCACCTGCACCCTTTTGCATCCTCTATTCTCCTTTCTCCTCCTTACTCCACAGCACATCCTCCTCTATCACAGCCAGGCCACTACTCGCTAAGATGTTTATTTATTCACAATTTGTTGTAATTCTGTCAACCTCCAACTGTTTAAACAGGTCTTACGATATATTAGTGTATTTCACCTGTAAAAAACTGAATGTGCTGCAATGAAGAGCTCACTAACTAGATACTACAATAAAAGTGAAAATAAATGAATAAAATAAATGAATAGTACATAAAGTGAAACAGCTGAATACAATAAGTGGCTTCATGTATTAAAATAGCTCTATAAAGCAAACTGTACCAGAATAGAAATAGCTGACTAAATTTAGTAAAACGACAAGCACAGTACATGTCAGAAGACATTAAAGGGACTCAGTATGACAGCGTGTAAAGTGTAGTGACAGAACAGATCATCCTCTGCTAGACAGATGTGTTTCTTTTTTAAAGAGGTATCACACAAGGTATCAAAGATTTCCAGTGTGTGTCCTGAAGGAAGCAGAGCTGAATCAGACTGTTAGAGAAATGTTTAAATGCAGCTTCACAGAAGAATGTGTCCATCACACCAATCTAACATTTTGAACAAATCATCCAAGTGTAGCTGAGGCAGGTCGATTCAGTGCATATACTCCAGGCTGCTGAAGACAAAAACACTTTAACCAATCTAGAAATGACTGAAATGCTCTACAGTGAGTCTCAAGTAGACAAAATGCAGTGCCATCACAAAAAGCTGTGAATGGCACAAAAAATATATAAATCTGATGTCTAACAATATAACCTTTTCTTTCTTTAATTGGGACACGATAGTGAAAGGCAGATTTTAACACGCTGGATCAATATTCTGATATCGTGTTTGAATTCACAAAGTTTATGATTTATGGTTCTGTGAGATAAACACTTCAGCTGTACATATGCAATCTGTACAATGAGAAAGTGAGAGTGCTTCACAACAGCTAAGCCAGGTCTGTCAAATATTTTATGCTTTTAACTGGAACATTTGGGTCTAATGCACAATGATTAATCACACGTTTATTCAACATTTTACTTTTTTATTTATTTCTCCTTCATTTAACAAGGAATGTACGACTCTTGAGATTAAACATAACATTATGTATACGCCGTGTTTGAGTATAACTGATGTTCGTTGTCTGAAGTGACAATTAACAAATCAAAATAAATGCTGTGACATTTACTCTCTTGTTTTATCTCTACACAAAGAACAAATCATGAAAGAACCTGATTTGTACAACAGCTTATGTAATGCATAAAATCGCTTTTGGAAACATGGTCTGGCTTTTCAACACGTGCAACGCAGGGGGTCATTTCTTAGCTCATTAATCAGGGAGGCATCCAGTGGTTATATTTTAAATATTATGTTAGTGTTTGGATGCCTTTACATAGAACAGCAAATAACAGTGAGATATATGTAAGCTTATAACTGGATCCTTAACCTCTTAACTTCCACAAAGGTTGCCTCCACAGTGATGTAAAAGACACAAATTCAATATAAATTGGCAGCAGATGAAGTGTAAGGCCAGAATGCATGTGAGCGAGTTCATAGTTTAGTTATTTTACAGTGAACCGTGGCAGTGTGAATGGACTCAAACAGAGAGGAGTGACATACTGTAGAAGGCATTCCTGCCGATATGATAATTTGACTGCATTCTCCTTACTCTCTTCCAGGTGGAGCAAGTGTGCTGTGTATATCTGATTGATTTAAAAATCTGCCAGCAGCCAGCTGTATTGACTGCCTGCAGATATTACTCTTTACTTCTTCCAGGTGGAACAAGTGCACCTTATATCTTGGATGGATATGACCTTCTACCAGCACTTTGGATGATATTAGCGGCAGTACTTTATGCATGCATGCATAACCTATTGTCAAAAACATTTTCCTTTGTTTCCTGTATTACCGATATCAGAATCGAGGGGGAATCTAATGTACATATTGCTGTGATTGCATATAATCAAAAAATTATAGTAATATTAGGCAAAGATGTCCTGAGAAAATACAAAACGCAATTTTTAAATGATGATTTAATTTATTATGGGAAAAAGCCAACCCACCCTACCAGGCTCTTTGTGAAACCTGATGATGACTGCAATTAAGGATTTGTGATAACTGACAATGTTTACGTCACTGTGGAGGCATTTTGGCCCACTTTACTTTGGGGAAATGTTCATTTCAGGCGCATTTGAAGGTTTTTAAGCGTGAGTGGCCAGTTTAAGGTCATACCAACGCTTTTCATTCAGATTTAATTTTGGTCTTGGACTAATTAGGTAGCTTCAAAACCTTCCTTTTATCTTTTTCAGCGATTCAGAGGTGGACCTCCTAGTGGTTTTCAGATCATTTCCCTGCTGTATGATGCAAGTGAGCTTGCGTTTCAGGGCATTGAATTGATGGCTGGACATTCACCTTCAGGAGTTTTTGGTAGAGAGCAGTTGCCCCTCCAACGGTCCTCCTTGAGCTCTCACACTCTGGCCTCTGGATGTCTGGGGCCTGGATCTCCTCTATGCCTGCTTCATGCCCTGGGGGATGGGGCTATGGCTCCCCACACCCTCAAGCAGATCGTTACATGGAGAAACCTTTTGAATACAAGCGTGCTCATCCACACACGTGTGCACACGGGTGTTCTCAGACACAAACTACACTTTTCTTGGCTGCTACCTCAAAGCACATTGTGTGCTGTCGGTCTTGTGTGCTGCACAATAGCATTCAATATTTAGTATTTACTGTTATTTACACTTAACTAGATTATTGCAGTGGTGTTGTGTTTATTATGTTGCTCTCTTTTTTACTTGTTTTCTCTTTTTTTCTTTTTTCTTCTCTCAACAGGTGATCCAGGTGAATTTTTTAAGTGCCCTTTCTCACTGTCCCTCTTCCCCTCTGTTTTTCTTTCTTTCTTTCTTTCTTTCTTTCTTTCTTTCTTTCTTTCTTTCTTTCTTTCTTTCTTTCTTTCTTTCTTTCTTTCTTTCCTATCCCCCAGTCAAGTCTGTCCTGTCTGTAACAACTGAAATACATTAAAAAAAAAAGAATCATAAACTTTGATCTTAAATGAGGTGAGTGAAGGCTACAGTTCTTCGGTTCTTTTGTGACCTTCTGGATAAGTCGCTCATCTGCTCTTGGAGTTATTTCATGAGATGGGCTGATCCTGCGAAGGGTCTGCTACTGTTCCGAGTTTTCTCAAGGAGATAATGGATCTCACCATCATTCACTGGAGTCCCAGAGCCTCAGAAATGGCTTCATAACCCTTTCCTGACTGATCAATGTCAGTGTTTGTTTCCCATCTGTGCTTTAGTTTCTTTAGATTATGGTATGTTTTGTTGCTTTTTGAGATCTTTTAGCCTACTTCGCTTCATCAAGCAGATTATGTTTAAGTGATTTCTTAACAGGTCTGGCAGTAAACGGGCCTGGGTGTTGCAAGTGAAATTGAGCTCATCTTTCCAAAAAAAAAAAAAAATGTGGTTAATAACAGTTAAGTCATTATTTTACCAGGGGTTTAGGGGAGGTAATTAATTTTATAAATGAAATCTTCACTTAAAAACTACTTGGGTTGTCTTTAGATAGATAGATAGCAGGATGTTAAGGTTTGCTCTAGACAAGTTTTGTGCCAATTAATTACATTCACACACGAAATCAGCATGACATTTATATTCTCTGGCTTGCCTCTTTCATTTTAATGCCTTTGGACCAAAAGTATGATATCCATGCTTTAATGTGTAAGACCGCATGCGGGCAATTATAATTTGAGGCAAAGTTTATATTTCAAACAAGTATATGCAAATAGAGTACTTATTGATTATCTGAGCCAACATCTCAAAGTCCACATAAACACTAAGGACGCAACTTTCCCTGCTCAGAAACCTGTGTTTAGTTTTATTCAACCTCGTAGCAAATAGTTTAAAAAAAACAACCCCACTGCTCTGAAACATAAATTCAACAAATTATTGCAGACTCTCAGAGCTTATGTCTTTGTAGGGGTGGCTGTAGGGGTGGCTGTAGCTCAGGTGGCAGAGCAGGTCAGCCACTAATCAGAAAGTCGGTGGTTCGATCCCAGGCTGCCTCCTGGCTGCATGCCAAATATCCTTGGGCAAGATACTAACCCCATGTTTGCCTACTGGTGGTGGTCAGAGGGCCCGGTGGCGCCAGTGTCCGGCAGCCTCGCCTCTGTCAGTGCGCCCCAGGGCAGCTGTGGCTACAATGTAGCTTGCCATCGCCGGTGTGTGAATGACTGAATGTAGTGTGAAGCGCTTTGGGGTCCTTAGGGACTAGAAAAGCGCTATACAAATGCAGGCCATTTACCATTTGTATCTCACCCTGATTTTATTTCAGAAATGTTTTGAATTAGGGATGTTTTTCCTTACACAACTTATAGTTATGCAGCAGTTACAGTCAGGTGTCTGGGATCACTTATACAGTAAACTGGATAATCCATGGGTATGTTAAGTATTCGATATCTGGAGGCTTAAATTGATCCAGAAATTAATGCATGTTTTAACTTTGATGTTGCTTGCATGACTAAAAGTGGTGGTGGATGCTTGTATCTATCAAACATATGCAGTACACTTGCTCCACCTGGCAGCAAACAGGGGGAATGGATAGATTAAATAAACTTTATTTCAGTGACTAAAATATTTCTGCTTACCGTGGACGTTTGATATCCCACTCCTGTTGTCAGTTATATTGGGTGAGGCTTTTGAACACAGGAGTCCTGCTTAACCTGTTTTCACTGTGCAGCTTTCTCACGAGAGCTTTTCAGACTTGTAACTTAACTTAATGTATGACAGGGTAAAAGAGATGCAGCTCTGTCAAATACTTTACGGATTAATCTATTGAGAAATAGCATAAAAATAGCCCCCCCAATTTCACTTTCTCTGTTTATAGTAAATACTAGTACTAAGAAATTTTGTTCATCAAGATGAAGGTAAAAATTTGGGATTTAAATTCTGATCATTCTTCGCGATGTCTGATGTCATGACACATTCATGGTTTAATACAGCTGTTTTGAAACAAATACATAAAAAAAGAAGAATACAGACAAACATTTTCATTTCCCTCATTTATAGCATAGAAATTATATATTAGATGAAGCTTTAACTCTGAATTAATAAGACATCCTCTGTAGGAGGACTGACAGTGACATGTGACTGAAGAACAAAGTGAGGGATATCTGTGTAAAGTGTGATGAGCCAATGCTTTCCTGCAATGACACTGAACACCCAGACACAACACATGAGGTAATTGCATGCATAGATGAATAAGGCCAGTTTAGACTTAATAGGTTTTATTTATTTTCAGTATGCGATGGAATGTTTTTGAAATCAAGTTTATACAGATGATGATGACAAATCTGGAAATTATGCACACTTAAACACAGAGAAAGCTCAATGGTCAAAACCCAGTAGCCTGCAGATATACATGTACTGTATCCATCACATGCACCAGACATTTTTAAACATAACGCTACAAAATGAACATTAATATTTGTAGCTGCCTCAGTCTTCTTGATCGCACTCGTCTTTGTCATCTTTCCCCTTGCCTCTCTTCCCACCCCTGCCTCTCTTTTTCTGGTAGTAGCATTTGGCAAGGACACAAATACACCGGCAAAATTCACGGAAGTTGACCTCGCCATCATGGTTTTTGTCCAGCAACTGCATGGCTTCCTCAATATCACCTGCATTAATTTGATCCTGTAGAATACATTCATACAGTTAACACAATGAAGCTCATGAACAGAAAAGCTTTGTATTCCTCTATTAATAGATGTCTCATACAAATGAAGTTCAGTTGTTTACCTTCAGATCGGGGCTTTGAATTTGTTCCTCCAACATTTTCTGGAGCTCTTCTTTGTTTAGCTGGCATTTTTTGCCTTCACCATCATCAGCATACTGCATAAATATATCCACAATGTTTGGAATGACCTGGTCGAGCCGTGCCATGGTTGAACCTACACGTAAAAACAGAATGGCATTAAAAACTGCATGCAGTATAAGTTTAATGTTTGCACACACAAATGGAAGAAACGTCAACTGTGTCACCGTTAAAAAAAATCCTCAGAGCTACTTATTAAAGTTGTAGCGAATACTTTTCCCATATTAGATCAACCTTAACGGTGCTTCTTCAATCTGTCTTTTTCGTTGTATCATTCAAGAATAACGCTCTGTATCTAGACCGAATGCAACCATTTCCTTTTATTTCCTTCCTCAAAACTCGCTCCCCTCACACCCCGCTTCCCATCACTACTCACCTTAGAGCCCTAGGTGAAGAGAGATCGCGTCTGTGTCACCAGCTTGGTCCTAGGAGAGACTGTTGTCAAACTGAGAGGGAAAGCCTCCTCTTAAAGGGTACACCCACACACTGTATGACTCACACATGCACACAAACATACACGATGGCATGTAGGCAACCACACAAACACAAACCAGCAGTGATTCATGCTCCTGACATGTGCCTGACTCCACCCATTAGAGCTGTACCGGATCTGTCTCTGCTACACAGTGCTGTAAAATAAGGAGGACATTAATGTTTATGTGCAGAAAAAGTAGCTGGACTCGTTGTCCTTACATTAGTGTTATGTGCAGATCTGGTACACAAATTAAAACGAGTAAAGCAGGAATATTTTCACCAAAAAGCAGCTCGGCTGGAGCTGACCCTCTGGAAAAAAAATAGAAAGCCAGACTAAATGGAAAGTTACAGTCAGTTGGTGCAATCTCCACACTGCATGTGTGTGTGTGTGGTTGCTAATGGCCTACGCTCAAAGGCATGTATTTAGTTTTTTTCTTTTTTTTTTTTACCACGTTCAGGAAGCTTTGCAAATAAGTGCAGTGACGTGACCATAAAACCAATGCTTCACACTGCTCAGTCTCACTAAAGGTGTCTGTGATCGTCCTACTTTAATACTCTCACTACTTATTCAGACTAAATAAAAGCAGCTGCAGTTAAAACTCAGATTTATGTCAGAGTGTGCTTGAACATGTTTGTTCCTCATGAAAGTCACCTCAGTCCATGCGTTATGTAACTCACTCTTCATTTTCCACTCCTCTGTTCCAAGGCATCAGAAAGGCAGCATTTTCTTCTTCTCTCTTGCCCCCCTGCCAAGTCGCCTTTATAGGTCAGTTCACTCTCTTCACTTAGGTCATATTACTTTCACTTATTGAATACTATCAGTTTCCCGTCGCAGGGGAGGAAAAGAGAATGGAGATGAAGTATCATGTGGTGTTAATTACAAAAAAAACTTTATCTTTCCACACTCTGCTGGCAGGCATATGCATTACGGTTTCACTGCTACAGAGGCCGTGAACCTTTTCGGTGGTGAATTCGTACCATGAGCATGAAGACTCTGTTTCTTTTGAAAGTTTCTTATTAAATATACATAACTTTAAATTCTTTTTTTCATGTTTGTTTAACCATACTGTGATGGGAGTTAATGTTTTAATGGTGGCTGTATAAAATACCCTTTGTGTAACATTCAGACTGCTTCGTTTTGGTTTTTTTGTGATTTTTTTTTTATAGATTTAATATAAAAAAATCTGCATTTTCACATCAGTCCACATTTAATGACCCAAAATGATAAAGTGAAACTATGTCAGCGAGTAAAAGAGAAATAGGATGCAGACCTTTTTTCAATAACCAAGCCAGAAGGTGCAGATACTCTTTATAGACCCCTGCAGTTAAAATGATTACAGCAAAGGCATTAAATAATTTCTAATGCTTTTTTCAGAAAACACACTGGCCTCAGTGATTCTGACCTGCAGAACTCTTAAAGTATTGTGCAAAGGTTTGAGCTATTAGATTATTCTGTTATTATATGTTACCTTATATATGTAATCAAAGTAGTTGAATTAGAATACTGCTGTAGATCACATTATACCCTTTAATATAGAGTGTGTGAGCTGTATGTAGTTTAGTTCTCATTATACTTTTGAGTTAACAGAACATATTCACATATTAGTTCATTAGATAAATGTGCATCACTCTGTATCCTTGATCTGCTGGGAATGTGTTACACTGTTTTCTTGACATGCTTAATTGTTGAATCATGAAGAGAAGGTTGTAAGCAGGAGACTCTGTGTCTAAAGACAGGGGAGATAGATAGACCACATTCCACACCCCCACCTTACAGAAAGCAGAGAAACAACTGCCGAGGTCATAACTTAGGTGCTGTAACAGAGAAAAAATGTGATGTTTTGGCTTTTACGACTAGCTGGGGGCCACTCGAGACTATAAAAAGCTGAGCAACCCGTCACCATTTTGAGACATGTGCCTGACCCTCTGGTAGCATCTCTCCCGTCCGGACGTTGTAATGCTCTGACTGTTGAATTGTATGGAAATAAATGATTGTTGATTGAGCATTGATACACCGAGTATTGTCCCTCCTTCAGCCCAAAGATTCAAAGAATTGGGAGAATTCAACAGAGCCACCCCTCATTTTAAAAAATACTTTGCTAGGAAAATGTAAACTAGGTGCAGCAATTTATTGAAACTTGCAAACATACATAGTGTACAAAGCAAAAAGGGAGAAATTTTATTGAGCTTCAGAGCTTGTAATGTCTGTAAGTAGTCTTCAGGAATATTTCTCCAGGCTTCTTAAAGGACATTCAAAGCTCTTCTTTGGATCTTGGCTGCCTTTTGTTGTGTTCTCTGTCAGGAGGATCCCACACTGCTTCAACAATGGTGATGTTGGCACTTTGAGTGTTCCATAGCCTCTACCGTGTTTTGTATATGGCTGTAAACACTCACTGTTGCACCTCTCTCCTGACCTCCTCCATACATATGTGACGGCAATTTGAACCAAAAACTTCAATTTCAATTAACCACTCTATAAGACTTGTTGCTGCTGATTTTCAGTCCAGTGCCTGTGTAATTTGGCACACCTCGGTCTTTTTTTCCCGTTTCCCTTTTTTAATAAAGGCTCCTTGACACCTGCCCCTCTACTTAGACCATTTCTGATGAGGCTTCAGTGAACAATAGATGTCTCAACTCATGGTCCAGGTGTATTTTTCTTGGCTCCTGTGTCAGTTCTTTGCAAGATTTTTTTCCCGTTTCTTAAGAACATGACCTTCTCATACATTCATGAACTCTTTTTTTAGGCCTGTCATGTCTTCTTTTGTCCTTGATTCCAATAATTTAGATTTTGTTCTTGTGTTCTGTTATGTGTAGACACAACACTGGTTAGTTTTTTTTATGCTTGAATGATTCAACGGTCAATGTTAAGGGACTTAACAAACATACAAACAGGAAACAATGGTGTGAAAATGCTCAGGTACAAGTATTGGACTGAAAATGATTGAAAAATCAAGAGTTTTGCACAGCACTGTAGTTTGCTGTTCAAAAGGAATTAGTGATTGAGAGAAGCCTTTGCCACTGGGGTGACCAGGAACACAAAGCTCTCTCTAGCAGAGCTCCAGAAGTCCTCTACAAAGACGAGATGCATGGCCATCTCATCAGCACTCCATCAATTAATCATCTGTAAGAGCAACACCAGTCTTGAATAAAAGGCATCTGACAGCCAGTAAGAAATATTTTAAGGATCGTTAACCAAACAGGATCTGTATGACCACTTTTTTAATGGCCACAGCGAACAGTCTATATAGTTATGTAAATAACTTATTTAAGTTAGTGAGTAACATTACGAGCTGATGGTTGGAGTGAAAATGCTTTCTGTTAGTAGAGTGTGTACTGTCCAGAAAAGCAACAAGCCACGTTTGCTAGAACTTGCAACAACATTGGAATTAATTGGAGCTTGAAACAAAAAAAAAGTGTGTTAGAGTTTTCCTCAAAATAATTGGTGTGAGGGACAGGTTCCTCTGCATTCTGGTTTGCACAAACGCCCCTGAGTGAATCCAGTAATGGTGTTATGTGTCAACACTAGCAAATAATGTACATGCACATCAAAGTGTCACAGCTCATCACTCAACCTTCTAATCATCACATTTTTTTCTGCAATAGATAGTTTAAACCTTAAGCAGCTGCATTATGTGAATCATGTTTATCTCTTTTTCAACACTAGTTCTTATATAACTGTTACAGGTCTTTCGCTTTACCTCAATACACAATAGCAAGAGGAGCAATTGTGTATTATTGCCTTATGTCATTTTTTTCTACTTCAAGTTTATATTTTACTTTTAGATTACCGTAAAGGTAAAACACAAGAAAACACTTCATTTAGTTTACATGTGAAAAAAAATCATTCTTAATGATGTATGCTGTACATCCCCCACTGTAACTGATCATAGTCATCTTTCTTCTCAGATATTTTTTTCATCTTTTATGTAGCTCAAGTAGAGGTAGAGCAGGTGATCACTGCTCACACCAAATTGAAGGTTGGTGGTTCAATTCCTGGCTGCTCCAGACTGCATGCCAAATACCCTTGGGCAAGATATTAACTCCAGGTTGCTCTCATGAGGCATGTTGCATAAAGTGCTAAATAAGAAAGAGTCTATTTTCCATTAATGAAAAAACATGGACAGAGACCTGATAAAGCGTGTGCATAGCTATCAGTTCAAAGCAATTTTTTTCAGTCATCAGTTTAATCTAGTCAGTTAAATCCAGTTGTATTGACAAAGAGCAGCAGTACCAGACCTCCTTGGGTCAATCCAGGTATAACTCTGATCCATCTTTGCTTCTAGTAACTTCCTGAGTTTTAAAGGTTAGACTTTTTTTCATATAGTCATTCTTCCCACTTACAGCATCTACAGCCAAAGGTAAAGAGGTTATTAAGGGTTCAATGGGGCAAAGTGATCAGATCTGAGCAAAAGAATAGTTTTATCTCATCTTTTTCATGCCTTTTCTGTTCTCGTGTGTGCTCCTTTTCAACTCCATGTACTTCCAAACATCCACTATCCTCCGAATGCAACTACATCTGCCCTAATACATCAACTCAGAGCTGAAAACAGGGCTTCTTCTTAATTGAGGATGGAAAGAGGGATAGAAAAACCAAGAGAAGAATCACTGAGTGAACCAGCTCTCTCTAATTGGCTTTCAGGAATGTTTCGGCAGGTAGGGATAGAACTGAATTTGAAATTGTTCCAATTTTGTTTTACCAACATGATGAGCAAGCAATAGCAAAACACTGACGCAGCAGTGCTGTGACTGTATTTATTATTTAGTGCATGCATCAATGAAATGCATGAAACACTGTTATTAACCTTTTTTATATATCGGCCAAGCACACTTATTAAATCAAATATAAAATCCAAAATTTGTATATTAAATTGATGTCGCTTAACACTGTTTTCCTCGAGGCTTGCTTCTTTTTTCATTGTCTGGCAGTCCTGAAGTTTAGACTACACAGTGTTTCAGGACTTCTTAAATGTAAATGTATTTATTCATTATGGTTGGTTTAAACATTGCTGTTTAAATGGAGCCATGCACGGCCTAAAAGTTACACGCACATCCTCTGTCGCCTGCATCGCTGCCTGTCTTCATTCCAAACACTGTAGCACCATCTTCTGGTCAAATCAAAATATGTCAAATCAAAACTTTCCACCAGTCAATTCCAGTGCGTTTCATTTTTTATTTATCCCAAAATGTGTCAGATTTCAAAAGCAATAAATCAAACAGGATGCAGCAGTCACCTGACTCATTTCAGTTCAGTAAAGCATGGACTCGACACTGTGTGGCTACAAAAAATGTCTTGATATAGAAAGAGTTACATCTTGTATCATAGCATTACAACAAATCACATGACCATTTTAGTGTGTGTGTTTTTTTAAAATTCACTTTTACTCACAGATTTCCAAACTTTTCACCCATCCATCCTCTTCTTGATGCATGAAGAATCCAGGTAAGTAAATCCCCAAAGTTTGATTCTGTTCATATGGACGCAGCGTTTTCAGAGGGAGAAACATTTCGTCAATCATCCAAGTGACTTCTTCAGTCGAAGGCTGACTGTTGTTTATAAGAGTGGCGAAACTTGACTGCAGGTTTCCCCAATCTTATAAACAGTACGTTTGCATAATGATATGTGAAAAGGGAAAGACCATCTATGAATCGAGGGGGGGCCTGAGGGTAAATCTTTCGCCACCTTACAATCCAGAGTTGGACTTCTTTTTATATTCCTTGGTGGCTTCATTTAATATAAAATCATGATCTGTCTTTTTTTTTAAGTTCAAGAATAGAAGAAGAACCCCTTGCAAAAAACAAACAAACAAACAAACAAAAAAGAAGATGTGCAAATGATTTCTGAAAAAAAGAACGAGCATAAATCTGAGTTATACACTGGAGTTAACATTTCTCAGTTAACTTTATTTACCTCAATCTCCTCAAGATTATTTAAAGTTCACTTATGCTACATTGACCTGTGTGGGGAAAAACAACTGTTGTGCACCTTAACTCTGTAACCCTGTGCCTTAAAAATTGAACTCTGTGTGTCCTTGGGGAATCTGCACCTCTGTGCTGCATGCACTACATGCTGGCTTCAGCAAAGTTGGCTGGCCATGTCATACAGTCAGTATCAAGTCAACTTGAGTATTAAATATATATTAAATAAAATACAAGCAAATTAAAAGCATGAATAAATATGCATAACAGAAAGGCAAATCTGAGTAAAAACAATAAGATAAGAATAAGATTAGAATAATAAAGTCAACCTGGGTCACAAGCTGAGCAGAAAAGGTGGATCTTAAGAGTTGATTTAGTGATGTACAGCCTTTTCTGTGTCCTCGGCACATCCAGGAGCAGCTGGTAAGCTCAAGTGAACAAGCGGGAAGGGGAGTCCGAGTGCAGCAGCCCAGAGAGATAGGGCAGGGCGAGACTGTTTAAGGACTTCAAAACAAATAAAATAATTTTAAAATGAACTCTCAAAAGGGCATTACTGTATTACACTGTGAAGCACACAGAACATATTGATGTGTGTGTAGTTGGCAGACTGAAAACACTGCAAAGGCCAAGGGTGGTCTGATATGTTTGCAGTAAGAGAGATCCTTCACAGTGTAATGAGCATGTTAACGTTCACTTAGTGTGTATGCCTGTGTGCACAATATATTTGTATTTTTACTGAACTGGAGTTCAGTCAGTTTAAAGGTGGAATTCCAAACTTGTAATGAGCCAAGTAGTTAATGTTTACCAGATGGATCTGCACCAAGTTCAAAAAGTGCAGTTTGTATCTCATCTGGAGGAGTTCTGTGAGCGAAACTCCACCATCTCCAAAAATGTTACTTATTTGACCCACCCTAAATAAATCATGAGCTCACGCCTCACAGGCATGTGTGCTGCACCACACTTCAGGCTTTTTAGCACAAACATCTGATCCTGACACGTTCCCGTATCGAAGCAGTTACCCCCTCACGCTGTGTAGAAACTGCTGCCTCAGTTGAACTTTCGATGAGAAGTGAAATGATGCACATTAGATATTAATTCATGAATACTCTCACTACTTTCAAATCCAGCTTCTAGTTTTAAATGTGTTGCAGAAGTCAGCTATCAGATAGTAACTAAAACTCTAGCATACCCAATGTTTTTGAATAAAATTTACAACAAAGTAGCCAGACACACAGTCGGGGAAATTTTGTCAAAAGCAGTTTTTACTTGTAAATCCGGCACACAGTTGTGCAACACAATCAACTTTATCTGTTACAAAAAAAGAAAGAAAAAAAAGACAAGCATTATTTTCTCTTACAGTGTATTTGCACATCAGTTCTTTCACTTCTTTTTAGCAGACATGGAGCAATATTTTTCACAGGCCATTGTGAGGCCGGCGATGAATGGCATAAATTCTTCAAAGTCCAAGACATCATCTTTGTTCTGGTCCAGATCCTTCATGATATGGTCCACGGAGTTGGCATTCTTCTGGGTCTGAAACAGATGTAACAAGAGACAAGTTCAGGGTGCAAAGCGCATGAGCAATAACATTTTTAACTTAAATATGGACAATGATTCACACTGAGGATAGAGATCAGGTATGATAGCAAGAAAGATCCTTACTTTCAGAAAGTTGGGAAGCTCAGCCTCAATTAGTTTTCTTAGTTCTTTCTTGGTTAAGGCCTTTCCGTGTTTGCCATCATGGGCATACTTGTTGAACACGGTTATCATGGAATCCATGGATTTCTCCAAGTCAGTCATGGTTGCAGAAATGAGTGCTGAAAGGACAAAAGGCAGGAATGGACATAAATATAACAGGGGTTTTTTTTTACTTTTACTGTTGGCTTGTTACATTCACACTGGAGAAAAATGAGTGAAAAATGCAGCCAAGCATTAGGTTACAGCACATTGTTTGAAGAGGATGTGGGTGTTGGTTTTTACTGGCACTCAAAGCAAATTCTTCTGGCACAAATCACCTTCTGGCCCCAAACCCAAAATCCGTATATGGGTTCTACCTCCCCTCTCTTTATAAACTTTTCAGTTTCAGAAAAAGAAAAAACTAGGCCCGCAGACACACAGTAAAGATAGACTAGAGAGAAATAGGCCTAACGTTTTTGGAGACACCCATTCCTGGCATAGCAAAGGAGGAAAACCCTACGTAATGCACCAACAGCACCTCAGCCCACTTTTTCAATGGAAAAAGGAAAAAACAAACAAACAACTTTCTAACTTTTTAAAAAAGTTTTAATAGCCTTACCGGATCACGAGGATGCAGAAACTGTGGCAGAGCTTAAGTGGAGTTAGACGTGGGCTGACTGAAAGTTTATTCAACACTTTATAGTCATCTAGGCAACGCCCAAGTGATGGGAGGGAGGAGGGATACAGAGAGGGAGGGAGAGCAAATAAAGGAACACTGTCCCTTTTTCCCACAGTTACTGCAAGACGTAGAAGGCATTGACATGACGATGCTACCTCACAAAAATCTACACTGTTTGTGTTTCATCATGCAAGTAAAACAAAAGATGGCACAAAGCAGAATAACGCATGCATGATGGGACCTGCTAAGACTGAGCAAGTCTGCACTGGGCCGTCTTCTTTACCTGTAACAGTCGGCACACCTGGATACATGACAGCAGCAGGATGCTCTCCCGAAACAAGGCGAGCCGGGGGAAGGGAGTGTGAGGCTGTGGACAATGGACAATCTCCACTGCGAGTTTATTCCCAGATACCGCTTTCAGCAGCACTGCAGGAGCAGCCTGTTCAAACTGACCCTTCACTGTCACTTGGCAGTTCCTTTAAAACTTGCTCAACAGCTCCTCTGTGATTTCACTCTCTCCTGTTCTCCAAGGAGATGAGGAGTGAACGGCCTGAAGACTGTTATGGTTAACTGAAAACTGAAGTAAAACTTAAAACTGAATGAAAAATTTTAAATGATCAACAGAAAAATGAAATCTTAAACAATATTGTTTACTTGCAAAGCTGAAAGAAAACTGTTACTACATTGGTCGAAGAAGCATGAAGACAAACTGATGCATGATTTATTCAGTCAAGGCTCTCTCCGTGTCCGCATCAAATACCTTGAAGAAGTGTTGTCCTTAAATTCTCTGTGCTGAACTTGTAAAATTACTCTCTTAGCATATATCTCATCGATATAAACATAAAAAAAAACCATTAACTTTCCTACTGATGCTAATAAAAACGAAATGTTTCCTAAAAGTGGAAAACTCAAACAAAATCATCAAACCCAATCTGGCAACTAATTGAAACACAGACACAAATTTAGCTGAGAGAAAAGTGAAAACTAATAAAACTTTAAACTCTTGTGTTACCACTAGAGCCACCAGTACTTTTGCTAACCTTTACACCACTGCTGTCCTCTTTAAATGCATATTTCAGTATATAACAGAAAAATAAGTGGGCTGCAGCACTCTTGACTATGGGAATGGCTGCACAAGGAATATTTACACATATGCCACTGCATGATTTTATTACATCCCCACACAGCTAGACTGCAGATTACAAACTGAGCAAAGGTAGAAGGAAGCACAACACATTGAAAGTCTTTCAGAAAGTTTAATTACAAAAATGGATTTGAAAAAACAAAACAGAAGAAAACTGAATACACAGGAGGAAAGAATCTCTTTGCAACCTTTTTAAAAAGAGCACTGATTAGAAAGGGATGGAACACGTTTGGCCTTATATCTACCATTTCTTTGTGATTCAAATTTAAGAGAACTGTAAAATAAAATAAAAAAATACACAAACAAAGGACCAGATTAACTACTACAGGCTTGTACTCAATGAAATGATGACTTAAAATAATAACCCCAAACCAAATTTTATATACCTAAAAAAAGCCTAATAACAAAGGATCATTGTGACAAAACTGTGCATTCAGCTGTGTAGCAATGACCACCAGCACCTGGGGAATAATGACTGGTCGAAGTGTGATACAACTGTGATCCAGTGGGCTCTTTAGTTCTTCCTTTTGCTCTTGCTGCCAGCTTTGGCTGGTGTTACTACAGGAACAGCTGCTTGGTAGAGGGCAGCAGACACTTTGTTGATGTAGTACAGGGCAAAGAGGGAAAAGATGAGGCTGAACAGGAAAAAAGAAAGAGAAGTATTTTAATAATCAAATACATTTAGAAGTGCTTTCTAGATGCTTTGGGTAAACGTGTTCTGCAGAGGAGTCACTTACCAAGTAGTGACACAGACACGGTGTACCAGGCCAGAGGCAAACAGTGAAAGGCACAGACACAACAGAACTGCAAGATGACACAGTAAATCATATAAGTGATGAGCATTAATATGAGCCTACAGATGTGCATCGAGGTAATAATGTTAGAATGTTATTTTAAATTTGCATTGGCTGTCATGATGATACGCAAATCTGGACCAGAGGGTAGACTCAGCTCATTGAAACTAGCATCTTGCCTAACCAGTCAAAAGATTTGTTTGTGTGTGTGTGTGTGTGTGTGTGTGTGTGTGTGTGTGTGTGTGTGTGTGTGTGTGTGTGTGTGTGTGTGTGTGGGAAGCCTAGAGCCCTCCTGCACAGAGGTAGTGCAGGAGCTTACCTCAAGTCTAGTAGCAGTGCTGTGTTTTATTTACCTTGGCTAACTAAAGCACACACAGAAACCAGCTGCCGCTTATAAATGCTACTACTACTAATCATCATCATCATCATCATCATCATCAGCAGCACCCTAAATTCGTTGTCTGAGTCAACATTTATCTAACTTTTATTCTCTCCATTAGCTCAAATGTTTTGTTGTTCTGGTTTACCTGACGTGGTAGATTTAACATCAGCAAGATGTTTAATATAATTAAAATGATTTTTTTAATGTTTAATTTATTTTAGGACTACCTAACAACATTAAAAAAATGCTCCTTATCAAATAAGCACTTTACATTTTCTTCTGAGGAGATTCTTATATTTGCACATGAACTCGACAGTGAGACATTTAGTGAAGACGTTGCATTTTCGGTGAATGTTTCAGCTTATTTTTACTGTAATAACTGTGTTACTGACATTGATTGGAACAGTATTTATAATTAGCATTTTAACAGGCACAAAAACCCTGAACAGGTTTTGCTGTGGCAATCAGAAGCAAACCACTGTAACTGCATGTAAACTGTGTTACACTAAATTACTTTGCAGATGTTGATTCCTGTAGTGACCGCTGGTCTTCAGCCTGCAGAAACCAGCATACAGCGGCTATATATTGAGAGGAACAATTTAGCTTTATTATTGTTAATTTAGTCAGGCTTTTGCTTCTTGATTATTTTTTGCAAGGTTTGTGTACAAAATCAAACATCTTAGAGAAGATCACTTCACCTGAACAGGGACTTAAACCAGCGATCTGGGTTACCTGGCTTCTCTAACCTCTGACCTTTACCTCAACCAAGATTTCCACCTATTATTTAGGCTAGAGTTTGGTATAAACAATTCTGATGTTTCAGGTAAAGCTGAGCTAACAGTTAACTCAGCAGAAATATTAAACACCATGTGAACAAGAAAAAGGCCACTGCATGGGCCATCATCACTTACTCTCAGGGAATATCTTGGCCTGGAATCCCTTTCCGAAAACCAAATTTTCCAGATTATTAAATGCCTGAAGCCAAAGTTAAGGTGCGACTCTCCTCAGTGACATCTATACATTTTTATGGAGAATATATAATAAAAGTCTGAAAGTTGTTCAATAAATACCGATTTCCAAAAGAACTGTGCAGTTTACTGATTAACAACATTGGCAAAGCAATTCAACTCTACATGTCACTTAAAGGATACAGTCAGGGAGCAGATGAAGAGGACTGAGCCCAGAAAACCTCCCAGGATGGTGAGCCACTCGGTGGATGCCAGCTGCTTACTGAACATCTGCATCCCCGCGAATACCAGCACAGAGAGCAGACTGGATAGCACCAGGGAGGTTCCGGTGTTCACCGCTACAAACAACAGAGATAAACTGTCATCTGGACAAAACCTGAGGCTATCTGAGGCTAAAGAGTTATCTAGTATAGAACTGTAATGCAACCGAAAGTAAACGATGGTTTTAAATGTCATATCTCGTTTGAATTGGGCAGTCATACGCCTTGGAACTTAACGCCACGTCAGTGTTCACGCATAACGTTTCCCACGTATAGCTGTTAGCTCTGTGCTAATCAACTCACATCTGCACCAAAACACCCCTCTAATATAATTTCCTAAATGCTCAGCACATAAAAACTTTTCTGGTACTTTACAGTAATGCTGGCATTGCTAGACTGTAAGAAAGAAATCTGTGTTAGCGTGGTTTACATTTAACATTAGCTACACAGGACTATAAGACATACTGCACACTGAGACTGAGGATATCTGCACATCTATGTCTGTGCTGACGATGTGTCTATTGATAATTATGCAATACATACCCATACTGTAATACTTAATTATAGTCTCCGTGACGAAGCACCAGTAAATTAAATTTAACTTCGACGAGCCAGCTAGCTGCCCCGGCTCTAGGAACTAAAAAACAGATTACCCGGCTCTAAAGTCAGGTGGGACCGGTGGGAGGAGCCACATGAGCTCTCCGGGTGAAAAAAAAAGCAATAAAAGAATAAAAATCCAAATAATGGTTGTTTGATTCCACTAAAGTTCAAATCGAAACATTTATAAAACACAATTATGTGTTTGCATTACAATTACATTTCTATCGTCTAAATACACACAAACACACACACGTACGTTATATACATTATGTTTATATGTTTTGTGGACTTCTAAAAGTAGAACTTCATGGTACAGTTCAGAACAAGTGTGTAATTATGCTAGCATTAAATAATTTAACTCAATTTCAATTTATTTCAACAGAAATTACAACTTAAATGTATTTACCAAGAAACACTTTGCAGTAGATGCACTAGAACAAGAAATAATTTGAACACACACACAACCAAAGCAACAAAATAATTACAAGCTTTATTTACTTTTACAGAGTAACTGACACTACAAACACACTATATAAACAAAACACTCCAGTTCCAACATACAAAAAATAGACATAAGGTAAAAACGTATGCTGCATCAACTTTATTCAAATGATATAAAAATAGATTAAAAAACATTTTAAAAGTGTGTTTTATGCATTCCTTACTGTTGGTGTTTTGTACTGATATATGTCTGGTATCCACTCTTTTTCTGTAGCTACAGTATATCTGCTAACAAACTGACAGATGTCTACATCCAATCTCGGTTTGTACCATCGTACATCCGGACTTTCCTTCATAAAGGCTTCTTCTTCAGTCCAAAAACGGCTATGAACAGAAGAATCTCCACTAAAGCCGGTAGAACACTAAAGGAAGAGCCAGAGAGACACCAATGTAGGTTATACTTCTGCTTCTAATGCTTAAAAGAGGCTATGTCACTTTGAACTAGAGACATAAATACTAATATTCACATCAACATGCATACAAACCAACCTGCAGGTGGCAAAAATAACCCAGTAAGTCCAGCATTCCCACTTTTCAAACACAAAAAAAGACAAAGACACTGATCCGCTGCAGTGGGCAGCCATTGCTGGTTGAAACGTGAGTCAGGGAAAAGAACTTTGGAAAAATACAACAACATTGAGCAAGCTTATACACCAACCTGCAGATGGCGAGGATCCACCAGTAGATGTGACACTCCCACTGCTCAAATAGAAAGAAAAGCAGAGCCACTGAGGCACTGGCATGGACTCCTGTTGCTATACCAGGTAAAAGATAGTCATGGAAGTGTAACTGATCACAAGCACTTTTGAAATTATTGCTTTTCTTACACTAACATCATTGCAGTTGTTACTCAGTTACTACCATACATCTATCTGTTTGCCTTGGCGTTACATATCATCTCAGTTACAACTGCAAGCTTTATATTTATTTGGTGTATTTGCATGTTTTTGGACAGCCAGTCACAAACAGTCCTAACAGAGGATGTGGAATATATATGCATAATAAGTAATAAATGTAACCATTTGGAATCAAAACACAAACGATAAATAAGAGTGTAAAATGTGAGTGAAAAGGATACAAAGGAGGCTTTGGCTACAGTTGAACATGGACACTCCTGAAAAGAAACCAGCCAGCTCTATAGCAAACAGACCGAGAGTCACTGATAATGCCACCACCAACCTGAAAAAGAGAATACATATAATAGATTGGAAGATGTGTACACAAATGTGTCAAATGTGTTTAAAATATTTACTTACTGTCTGTCCTCAGTGTCATACTGCTCCTGTGTGAAATCCAAAGGCAAACAAGCTTTCACATTATTTTCCTGTAAAGTAAAAGTTACAAATTGGTGTAATTACTTCTTAAGACATGAGGAAAAAGAAGCAGTGTCAACTCCAATGCTTCTGTTGTGATGGACAACTTCCTCCTGACTCGCTCCATTTTCAACATCCTTTGTCCAATTTATCCACTATTTCTTCTCTGCACATGTCCAAACCCTGTCAGCCTCGCTTCTCTGACTTTATCTCCAAACCTCTAATCCTGAGTCGTCTCTCATCTACTCATTCCTAAACCCAGGTATTTAAATTTATCCACCTCGACTGCTACACCCTTGCAGCATCACTGTTACATCTGCCCACCTCTTATTCACACACGTGTGTTCCTCTTCTCCCTGGATCATAGCTCCACTTCTCCACCTGATCCTTACTCTAACTACATATCACAATGTTGTCTGCATACATCATAATCCACGAAGACTCATACCTGATCTCATCGGCCAGCCTGTTTATCACCACTGGATACAAGAAGGGGCTCAGAGCAGACCTCTAATGTAATCACACCCTCACCTTCAACCTGTCACACCTACCACACACACCTCATGTCTCACTGTCCTCATACATGTCCTACATCACCCTCATGCTAGTCCTTGAGTTATAAGTACCACAGTTTCTCTTTTGGACTCTATCATATTGTTTCTGGTGGACATCAAAATCTTTGGCTTCCTGATGCCATGCAGCTGCTCCAGTTCTTGTTTTTTATTTATTTATTTCTATTTTATTTATTTATTTTTCCTGACTTCATCACCTGACAAAGATTATTCATATTCATTTATTTTTCTTTTTGTTTCGTACATCTTGTAAGTCCAGATTTGAATCTGAATTTGAATTACTTTCTACCTTGGCAATTTCTTTCTTCTTTAGCGCATTGGGAGAAATGAATTATGTCTTCTTCTTTTTAAGTGGTAAACTCTGAGGTCTCTCACATGTTGACATTTTAAAATTTATTTTAGTTTTTGTTGTTGTTGTTTGTTTTTTAATTTTCCTGTCGAGCTTCAGTGCTAGTATCTGCAGATTATCGTCACCCTTTATTGTGTTCATGGATATTTACAACAAGTTATCACAGAATACAAAAAAATGTTTGCCATGCTTGCTTACTTACCCTCGACCAAAAGATTGTGATCACGATGACGAGGTGAGCTATGATGGTGAGAAATCGTGCGGGGACAAGGCTACTGACCGACGACATGCTTGAATAAAGTGTAGCTAGACAACAATTCAGAAAAACTACGGTATTAGTGCTGGATGGGAAATGCAGCTTTTCGGCAATTCAAATGCGCCTAGTAGCTACTATAAGATAGCAAAAAGTACAAATAAGATAACTGCAGCATAAACACATCCGCCCATGTCACTCATTTAACTCGTATTCCATATAAAATACGAACTAATTCATCCGATTTCCCCTTGCTGTGATTATTACACGAAAGGCGGATGCTCTGGTTGCTACAACAACCAGCGAACGGGTGCATCCAGTATTACTGACCCACCGCATGAAAAAGCAACATACAAAGGTTCCGGACATGGAACAACAATTTAAGAACTCGTGTATGTGTGTGTGTGCTTGAAAAAACAAAACATTGCCATCTAATGGCAAAACGAAAAACTGCCACCAGCATATGTATCAACATATAAATACTACGGAGGAGCTGCACGTTCAAGGAGCTGGAGGTTTATTTCGAAAAACTGAACTGCAAATTGTTTTAAGCTGTTTTAGACACACATCCAGAATGCCATGCGTGAAAAACCCTATAAAATGCTGTAATTGTATAAATGTTAATATGTAATCGGACATTTTTATTTGAAGGTTTGTCATACATTAAAATAAAATAAATCTAGCTCGAATATAATAGTGCCAAGTTCCATTCTAATTGTATTAATCGGTCTTTGAGCAATGCGACTGTGGCAGCTGTAGCCTAAACCAGTACAAATCCCCCCCCCTCCTCCCATCTGATTGCTACGTGGAGTGGACTCGTTGCTTTGAGACAGACGGCACTGAATCGGCGTGTGTGAAAAAACACACCTCTAGCACGGCTACATCAGGTCGAGGCCCGGGCTTGCCATACCTCGGTACGGTAACCCTGCTCAGCCTTTCTCCAGACGAAAAAAAAGGCGATCCGTTATTGTATCGCAGAGTCATTTGCATCGAAGGAGTATGGCAGAAGCGGACTTACAAACCTTTACATCTATCATGGACGCGCTGGTTCGCATCAGTGTAAGTGTGACGCTCATTTTATTAGCCATTTTTTAACCATGTGTGCTCTTTTTAAAAGCGATCTGTTTACCACCTGTGCATTTACCTGTGGATCTTTTCCATATTGCACATATGTGCGCTGATGATGAAGGAATGTGTGGCATTTCTTCCTTTGGAAGGTATTTTTTTGCATCTTGAATCAACGAGAAATGGCAATGCTCTAGCACTGTGGCTGGAAACGTAAAACGGGGCCACTGTGACTACAAATGCATTAATTAAGTAAACAAAAAGTTCTAGTAGATCAAATAAGTGTTTGAGCATTAAAACCAATTAAATATGTTGGCGAGTAGTAGGTTAAAATACTCGTGATGCACATGATGGGAAGATGCACGTTGTCATAGAAACGGGATGCTGCGTTTAAGTAGCTGCAGCAATAAAAAGGGGCCTCCAGAACCAGTAAAACTGATGCTGGTGGACAGAATGAGCAGAAAAATGCATTTTCATTTTACAGATTTAAAAATCTCACTGCTTTGTACTTCTCTGAGTTGTGTAAAGTGCATCTAGGGGCAGGGATAGCTCAGTAGGTAAAGTGGTCGCCCCATGATCGGAAGGTCGGCGGTTCGAATCCACTTAACGGCTACCCTGAGGTACCCCTGAGCAAGGTACCGTCCCTACACACTGCTCCCCGGGCGCCTGCTTAGTGGGCTGCCCACTGCTTCACTGAGTGAATGGGTCAAATGCAGAGAAAAACAAGTAATTTCCCCATGGGGATCAATAAAGTATCCATTATTATTATTATCTAAGTTTTTTTACAGGGTACAGGTAAAGCTAGATGAGTATTCAGGGGAAAGCTATTTATTCATCCACGTTGGCCTTCTCTGCTCTCTGTATATTCAATGCCAGCCTCCTACACATTGACTATACATTATATCACAAGACACAGAATGTATAGAGCAGCCGATTCCTTATTTATTCTAGTGATTCAGCTGTTATTTAGTCTTCAGCCTCTTTCGTCCTCCTCTCCAGTCCAACATGAAGAGCATGGAACAGGAGCTGCTTTGCCCAGTGTGTGATGAGATGGTGAAGCAGCCCATCATCCTGCCCTGCCAGCACAGTGTGTGTCTGCTTTGTGCAGCTGAGGTGTTGGTACAAAGAGGCTATCCTCCTCCAGATCTCCCTCCAGAGCCTTACTCACCATCCTCCACACCCAACACCCGATCCCCACGACAGACACGCAGACCTGCTCCCAGGACGCCTGATCGCCTGGAGCGGGTCCTTAGAACAGGTAAAGGAAATGGTTTGTGTGTGTGTGTTTGGCATTCAAATGAACAAGGATGATGTTGACGTAGCATGATGTCACTGTCCTCTCAGACTGTCATAGATGATTTAACAGACACATCAGCATCCTGCCGCACATCCAGAGCTTTATGGATTCATCTAATGACTTATTTAAGTGTGTGTAGAGCAAGAAGATAGAGTCCGAGAGTCCTTACCTCAAGGAGACACGAAAGGCAGTAAGCATCTGCCGAGCAGGTGTGTCGCCAAGGTGTCTATGTAAGCAAATAGTTTTTCCTCGAGAAGTTTATTTTTCATGATGATCTGCACAAATGTGGAGGCAAATTAGAGTTTTGCTTCCTTCCTTTTCTCACTAGTCCGCCTTTGTTAAATTCCTCATAAACTATCTCTAAAAACCTTGCTTTTTATTCTTCTGTGTCTGTGTTTCTTTCCTTTTTATCCCCACACCTGCATCACTCTCCCAGTGTGTGGGACATACCCAGGGCGACGGCGGAAGGAGACCCATCCCCCCATGCTGTTTCCCTGTCCTTCCTGTCAGCAGGATATAGAGCTCGGGGAGAAAGGCCTGACAGACTGCCTTCGCAACCTCACCCTGGAGCGCATTGTGGAGAGGTATGTATATGCACCAACCCCATGAATATCATATAAGTGCTGTAGCATCACAACCTCAGGTCAGGCAGAGAAAGAGCAGACACCTTTTAGCTCCCCCATGCATGTCACCTGGCTTTATTTTATCCAGTGGGAATGTCGCATTATAAGAGCTGTAATAGTTTTGGAAAAGCACTCTAACCAGTCATGCAGGCAATGTGTAAAGGCAGCGAATGAAGAGTGAGGCCAGTGCTGCTTTATAAATGAGACAGGAAATCATTTGCTGGAAGGAGTTGCAATAATGATCTTTTTCCTTTACTCTTGATCCAAGGCTGAGAGCAAAGTGCAGGGGCAGCTGTAAAAATGCAGTGCAGCATTGGTTAAACTGTTAATTTTTATTTGGACTGAAACACTCCTCTGGCTTTTTAATTCCCCCACCCCTTATCAGCTCAAACAAAGGAGATCAAAGTGAGAGGAGCTGCTTCTGAAGCAGTGAGACAGGGAGAGACACTTTCACACGCAGCAGTTTGTTGGGTGCCGCTGCTTCCTCCCCTAGAATCACTGCAATTGGTCGGGAAAGTGTGACGGTGCATGTTTTACTGTGCAGGATGCAATAACAAGGCAGCTGCTGGTGATGTATCCAGGTCAGGCAGTTGAAGAGTTGCCTTCTTAACTACTGAAAAAAGCAGGCCACAGTCAGATGAGCTCATTATTCCCATTTATTTTTTTTGTTGCTTTCTTTCTTTGCCGCTGCAGAATTATCACAGCCTTGCCCTTATCTCCATGTACACATGTCTGTCCTTTAGGTACAGGCACACAGTAAGTCTGGGCAGCGTAGCCATCACGTGCAGTTTCTGTAAGCCTCCCCAGTCTCTGGAGGCTACCAAGGGCTGCGCTGACTGCAAGTCCAACTTTTGCAACGAGTGTTTCAAGCTCTACCACCCGTGGGGAACGCCTCGAGCTCAGCATGAACACATTCTACCTACCAACAACTTTAGGCCAAAGGTTGGTCTCTGTTTTTATCTCCGCACATGATACAAAGTTGCATCTCTTCCAGTACATTAACCCACCTTTGTGTTATAGGTTTTAACATGCACAGAGCATGAGCAGGAGAGACTGCAGTGGTACTGCCGTACCTGCCAGAGGCTGCTGTGTCCACTTTGTAAGCTACGCCGTATCCATCATGGGCACAAGGTTTTGCCTATAGCACAAGCCTACCAGGCACTCAAGGTGATTTTGAGGGTGGTGGTAATATGTTTTTACTGTGCTACAGCCCTGGTGATTGCAGCATAGCAGTGTTAGCTTTCTATTTGGTTTTCCAGGACAAGATTACCAAGGAAGTCAACTTCATTTTGGCAAACCAGGAGACAATACAGAGTCAGATCACTCAACTGGAGGCTGCCATCAAACACATGGAGGTGTGCTTCTCCTCTGCTTTGTTAAAGTAGCTTTTGATCTTTGTACAGGTGCAACAGTATTTGCTAGGGCTTCAAATGCAGTATTTTGGGGGTTCATTTTACATTTTTAGCAGAAAATATGTCATTGGGATATCAATACTGTCCAGATCTTACCTGCAGCTTTCTCCTGAGTTTCTCAGCAAAAAAATGTAATTATTTCACCGAATTTAGAGGAACTGTGATGCTTCAGTAAAGTATGAATGGACTTCAGTTTAACTGACCACTTTCTTTTAACTACAATTGCAACACAATGTGTAAATGCCATTCTAAAAGCATCGTGATTTTTCCCTGAATAGCAACAGTATCTCCAATCTTCATTTTTTCCAGCTGTTTTTGCATCCTCTCTCTTTCTGCAGGCCAACAGTGCAGTGGCTCTACAGCACTTGACTCACTGTATCCATGAGCTGGGAGCGGCTGTAGCTGAGCGCCAGGGGTCTTTGACCTTGGCCTTGGAGGGATCCCGCAGCAGAAAGGAGGAGGCCCTGTCCTCTCAGGTCTTTGAGAAGCAAGGCCTGCTGGAGCAGGCCGGTCTAATGGCCTACACTCAAGAGCTGCTGAAAGAGACGGATGCACCCTGCTTTGTGCAGGCTGCGAGAATAACACACAACAGGTAAGAGATTCAGCCGTTTTCATTCAGTTCGATTTGTTACCTTTATTTGAATTTTCTTAAATTCCTTTTATTATCTTATTTCTCCAGGCTGGTGAAGGCTATAGAAAATCTCCAGTGTTTCTCTCTTGCTGCCGAGCCCTCCTTCAGACACTTTCACCTGGATGCATCCAAAGAGATTAAGATCATAAACAATTTGGACTTTATACAAGGTGGGTTGTCAGCTTCTTTGTTCCTGCAATACATGGTATGTTAAAGAGTTAAAAATGAATAGTTTAATCTCCGTATCGTTGCAATTTTTCTCCACAGCTCCACTGGCTCCAGTCATTGACACTCAGAAGACGTTAGCTTACGACCAGCTTTTTTTATGCTGGCGGCTCCCTCAGGACTCAGTTCCAGCATGGCACTTTTCTGTTGAATACCAGAGGCGAGCAGGAGGAGCTGCGGCCACGTGGGGTGGCATCAGATCCCCTAATTCGGCCACAGCTTGGCTGCGCATCGATGAAGTGAAGGGTACTAGTGCTGTGGTCGCTCGACTGCAGATGGACAGCGTGTATGTGCTGAGAGTGAGAGGGTGCAACAAGGCTGGCTTTGGAGAGTACAGCGAAGAGGTTTACCTCCACACTCCACCGGCACCTGGTAGGATGTGTACACACAGTTGTTTCAGTACAAAAAGTCTTCATCTCGCCACTCTTTTAATTAAATTCTAAGATTAACAAAAGCTGTTTTTTCCCCCCAGTATTCATATTGCCAGTACTCATTTTCAGCCAATTGACTAATCTTTGTTTCTTTTCTCTCCATCCCTTGATTTCCTCCATTCCCATTGTTTTAGTTTCTGCAAAAGCCTTCCTTTATTTGCTCTGCATTCCAGTGCCATCCCAGTCATACTAAATCTGCTTCTGTCTTATATGCCACAGGTCTGTTTTTCTGCACTTTCCAAAATCATTTGTGTTCGTACATTTTGTCCATTGTTCCTTTTTGGTATTATTCTAAATAATATTAAATTCAAAAGTATTTGTCATTATAAACATATTTGAAAAGGTATATGTACAAATCAAATTTTACTCTTTACCTTTATTGTTTTTCATGTTTTTGTTGTAAAGCCGTTTCTTACTATTCATCTTGAAAACAAAGTTTTCTTTTCATTTGTTCTTTATGTGTTTGTCTCATGCTCCTCTTAGCCCCTTTTTCATTTTCTATGCCTGAGCTGCAGGATCTAACCTTTCCTTCTTTCTGATTCCTTTCCTTTCTTGTCATCTCTCTCCTTCTTTATCCTTCCTACCAGTCTTGAGTTTTTCTCTAGACTCTCGCTGGGGCTTGCATGCAGACCGGTTGGCACTGGGTAAAGGCCAAACCTACGCCCGCAGTGTGCCAGGCCTCTCCCTTCTGCAGGCTGCCGATCGCACACTAACATCTTGCCACTTGACCTCTGACTTACTGGTGGCAGACTTGGCTGTCACTCAAGGCAAACACTACTGGGCATGCTCTGTAGAGCCTAGTTCCTACCTGGTAAAGGTAAGAGAAAGTGTTGTCGATCATGTTGTGAAGGAAGCTTTTTAAAAAATCTTTTACATGCAGACTCACAATGGATGTGACCAAAGCTTCTTTCTTTTTGCTCCTCTCATTTGCAGATAGGAGTTGGGCAGGAGGCTAAGCTACAAGAGTGGTTCCATCTCCCTCAGGACATGGCCAGCCCTCGGTAACTAAACCTTACCCTTTTCAACTATCCATACATACATCGTCTTCTGCTTGTCCTTGTCAGGGTTGTGTTTGAGTTTATTTAAACTGATTGGTTTCCTGGCATGTACCCAGCTTTTAAGCATAGTGTTGAGGTCAGGGCTTTGGGAAGGCCGTTCTAAAAGCTTAATATTAGCCTGCTTTTTGAATTCCACAACCAGTTTAGATGTATGTTTGGGATTACTTTGCTGTTGGAGCACAAAGCTGTGTCCAAATTTAAACCATAAAGCTGTTGATTTGAGGTGAAGTTGAAGAATTTGGAGGTAGTCCCTGTCCGTCATTATCTCATTAACTTTGTGTATTATTCCAGTACCACTGCTAGCAAAAAAGCCCCAGAGCATGATGCTGCCACCATGCTTGACAGTTTTCCTCAGGAGGCTTGTCAATGTGGCCAGCTGCAAATTTCTATTGAGTTTAAAGGTGTTGATTATGGAGCAGGGGTGTCTTTCTCAGTTGGCACCCTCCATGGTGATGTAAAACTATTTTTTTGCCGTGGACAGTGATGCTGCTGTTCCAGCAGTTTCCAGTTCATACCAGACTCGAGCCTCTGTGGTTCCTGAGTTGTTCCCAAACATGCTAACCAATATCCTCTCATCTGAGTTTGACAGTTTGGGTCTTCCCCATTCAAACTTATGCACACAACTCTTGTTATGTGAAGTCATTAAACATGTATGTACATGTATGTATAGTTATTCAATGCTGGAAAAATCATTAAAAGCCTCAAATTACCATGACATTAAGATCCATGATAGAAATAGGAGTGTCCTGTCACCTATATTTTGAGCTGCTTGCTGGTTGTGGCTGAGGTAGTAGAGCCGGCCATCTATTAGTTTCTATTATCAGAAACTTGTTGGTTCAGTCTCTGGCTGCTCAGTGTGCATGCTACAGTATCCTTGGGCAACATACTGAAATAACTTAGACATGGAAATGACTGTTTTTATGAAATGGTGAATGAGACATGTACTCAAGTAACTTTAAAAGCACTAAATAAGAGCCAGTTCATTTGCCATTCAGTAACATGCCTCTTATTCAGATGGATAGGAGCCATGCCAGTAAATTAAATATATTTCTAACCACTTGGGGGCAACATAATAGCTTGTAAACACATGAATAACATTACTACTGTTGGCCACTGCTGGAAACAGCATTTTAAGTAGAAGAAACTGAATCAGGTCTACTCTAAGTTTTGCTCTTACCTCCTCTTCCTCCCAGCTGCGACCCAGACAGCGGCCATGACAGTGGGGCTGAAGATGGCCAGGACTCCCCTCCATTCTGCTTCCTCACTATGGGCATGGGCAAAATCCTGCTTCCTCAAGGACACAGTCAAACTCAGAGCCAGGGTGACAGCCAGAGCCATGGAGCAATGCACTCCCACAGTAGCAGCCACAGTAGCATGTCTCACCCTCACACTGCTCCTTTGCCACCTCGGCTAGGAGTGTGTCTGGATTGCGACAAAGGACGAGTCACCTTCTACGATGCCCACTCTTTGCGTATCCTATGGGAGGGACACGTGGATTGCTCCGCTCCGGTGTGTCCGGCATTTTGCTTCATCGGCGGCGGAGCCCTGCAGCTGCAGGACCTCGTGGCCAACCGGAGCATTGAGGAGCCACCACCTCGGAGAGTAACCATCCAAACAAGAGCAACGAATCTAAGTAAATAAACAGCTCAGAGATGAGTCTGTGAAATGATCCCAGGCAGAAAATGCTCTCTGGCTGAACTGTGACTGCTAAATACAGTTCTAGTTTTCCCTTCAGTGTGATCAATATAAATATCTGATGTTCTTTTACAGTTGCACTTGGCCTGAATTGATCACATTTCTCTTTTGGCTCTTTTTTTTTCTTATTAAAAAATTACTTTGGAATGCTACAACTAAGGACACTGTAGCCAAAGTGGTTTTAGACTATGCAGAATTTTGTTCACAGGGTCTCCTCAATAATCTGTGTGCAACGCAAAAAAAAAAAATCTGCTCTCCCTTTACTTTTGGCTAATTTTTTCCCAGAATAATTGGATAGCATAAGCTGCATGCAGGTGTAACTAAGATTCATAACTTGCGTATATGCAGATAACTGACTGTCACCTTGTGAAAATAACTCAGATGTACTGTATGCCTAATTTTTTTTATCTTAAATTTTTATGTAGCGCCAGCAATGTGAATATAAAACAAAATTAGAGAATGTGAATTTTCTTCCGTAGTTGAATAAAAAGCTTCAGTTTTGGTTTTATATAGTCACTGTTTTGCATTTCAAAAGAATCGTGTGGCTTTTTGGCTGCGTAAACATGCTCACAGTTGCCTACATTTTTTTGTGTGTGTGATTATAACACAAATCAAAGAAACCTTCTGAAGGAATACTGTTCTCGTTATGCTGGTTGACATAACCATGTGAATACATTTCAATGTGTCACATTTTGAAAAGTTGGAAATGTTCATGGCTTGTTTGTGTCTTGTGTTTATGGTGTTTGAGTGATTTACACATAAGTGTTAATGATCAGGTAAATGAAGTGGATTACTGAGGAGACAAACTGAAGTACACTTTATAGTTCACTTTTCCTCCCTGTACCTTTTGAAACCTACAATATTAGCTAAGTTACTTATTTCCTGTTATGTATCATTTAAATGCAAAGAGTTTACACTGTAGTATTTTCAAAATGACAGGCTCTGACTGTATTTTGATATGATTTTTTTTGTGGGTATGTGTGGGTGTGGGAGCTCTGGCTGTAACTTTCACCCTTTCTGTGGTATGTATGTGTGTGTATCCTGTCCTGTCCTGTCTTGAATAACTCGTCTATACCCCGTACATATGTTCCAGCACAGCACTTGAATGACTCGAGACTGTAGCATCTCAGAAATCAGAGTCCTCCTGATTTAGACTTTGCCTTGCTGGCGGAATGTTTCTATCAAGTCAAGAGAAAACAATAAATATAGTACTGTGAAAAAGTCTTCAGGTATCCCTCGTTTATTTTTATTTTTCTTGGAAAATGGGAAATGGGTGCAACAGTCTATTGAAACATCTGCAAATGTACATGGAAAGAATACAGTAAAAACAGACGTTGTGTAATTCTAACAGCCACTGGCTGAAATGAAGCCAAAACCATGACACAGCCTCCACTTTGTTTTACCGAGTACCGTATACACCGCTCCCCTGACCTCATCCGTGCATACTGACATCAACTGGAACCAAAGATTTCATATTTGGATTCATGACTCCATCAGACCTGTTTCAGTTCTTGTGTAATACAGCACACCTCAGCCTTTCCTTCCCGTCCTTGTAAATTGCTTCTTAACAGCCACCCTTCCACTGAAACCATTTCTGATGAGACTTCAATAAATAGTAAAGGACCAGATACATCTCCCAGGACATGACTTTCAGATGCTTTTCATCTAACCTAGATGGTTTTTAGGCCTTCCACTTCTTACTTATACTTATCCAAATTGTCCAAAAAACACACTGCATACAAAATATTTACGGTTTTCAGCTAACATCTCTTCGCACTTAACCCTGTTGGTACAAAGATACTATTTTATGCCTGCCAAAACTGAGTCTTTGCCTTTTTCTTTTCTTAAAAGAAATTCAGCTAAAGAAATGGGAACAACTGAAGTGTTTTTGCAACTAGCTACGTAGCAAAGACTTAATTTAAAATCGGTACTTTCTATATTGTCTGCTGTGTGTAGACATAAGTTCTATAACTTATGATCAAACAAACAAACAGAATAAATCATCTGACATTGTTCAGGTACACAGGCTGGACTGCAAATAATTGAAAAGCAGCCAATGTCCAAAGAAAATCTTTAAAAGACTTTTCTACAGCCTGAGGAGCTATTGCCCCAAACCACCCTTGATTTCTTCAACAAAATATGAAGAAATCAAGGGTGGCTCAAGAGTTTTTCACAGTATTACATATGTATATGTATCAGTAAATTATCTCTTTTCCCTGCCCTTGAGCACCACAACATGTGAACACAAAGGTTTCTCTGTACTGAAGAAATCACAAGTAGATATGCATGACAATTTCTTTAGTGCTTCTTAACATTTTGTCTTTTAAATTTGAATCCCCCCAAAATGAACTCCCTTAAATTAAAGCATTTCATCATCAACTGACATGTTTTCATACAATACCCAACATTAACATAAACACAACTAGTGGTTAAATTGCTGCACACAATAAAGACTTTGACTGACTGCAGACAGCAGAACAGTAGTCTCAGAGGGCTTACCAAAACAAACCCTATTTGTTTGCATGTCATGGAAAAAACGCCTCTCAGCGTGTGATGCCCCATTGCGTGTAAGGGCAAGTGTGCCAGAGCTGCTTAAATGAATAAAGTGGATGTTTTGTGCCACAGGGTTTAAATATAATCAGCCAAGACACACCTTTGGAAATCTGACACTAAAAGCAGCAGAAAGATTTCAACATTTGCATTATAGCATGTTAACACTAGACGGGACAAGGTGAGTGGGTTGTTGTTTAACAGCGTAGTCATCAAAGAAAGATATTTTCCAGAAAGGTAGATGACTTAGATACATCTTACGCAATCTCAAAATTTCTCTGAATTTGTCGTTGTCCTTTGACATCAGCAGGGAGCTGTTGCAATCAAACCAGAGCTGAAGCTCTTCCACTTCAGGAGCTTGCAGTATGGAATATTCAGCATTAGGGGGCAACATTGCATTGTCCAATTATCCTCTTTTTTGTTTGGAAAAAAAAAAGTTCACAACAGGTGCACACTGTGTCAACGCCAAGATGTCTGGTCACAAATCTGTGATGACATGTCAGATAATGTTAGGTAATGGGAGCATTCAGCTTCTGTTTGGTTCATCTGAACCAATCTTTGTGGTGTTCATGGTGTTAGACCTGGAAGAATATTAATCTTGCTCGTATCTATCTCGTCTTTCTTTTTCTTCTTTTTGGGCACAACAGAAAAAGAAAGAAAACCTCCCCAAATCTAAAAATCCACATTGACAGCACACTGTTTTCCAGTGAAGCGTTATACAGACACATTCTTGCTTTTTGTTTCCTGGTGTTTTTTCTCACCGCAGGCCTCTGTTTGCCCTGTGGCTTCACCATTTCTTAGCTACGGCTGAGTTTAGCGTAAACGTGTTTACCAGAGAAAACCCAGCATCACAAAACTCTGTATCTGCACGTAAACACGTAACTGTGTCTCAACAGAAATTTGTTGTGATTTGTGACTTCAGTGGAATCAGTACGTAATCATGAATCATCTGCAGTATGCACCTATACCTTAAAAACTTGGATTTCTTTTTAGAAGAAATCTTAAGTGATAACAAGGAATTCTAACCCTCATCTTAGCCCAGCTATTGTTAGTGACTAAAATTCTTATTAAATTCCTGTTTGTGTATCATACTAGGGGCAGGGATAGCTCAGTAGGTAGAGTGGTCACCCCATGATCGGAAGGTCGGTTTCGAATCCACCGAATGGCTACTCTGAGGTACCCCTGAGCAAGGTACCATCCCTACACACTGCTCCCCGGTGCGCCTGCTTAGTGGCTGCCTGAGTGAATGGGTCAAATGCAGAGAGAGCAATTCCACCACGGGGATCAATAAAGTATACATTACTATGCTAGACTGTTTCCTTTATCTATAAAGGACATTTTAAAATGTTTCAATGTAATTAATCACAGGTTTCCATATTTTTGTAATGACAAAAAGTGTTTTGTATATATATGTATTTAGATTTGGTGTCAGCAAAACTATAGACAATAATAGACAAAATGTGATGAAACTCACAGCAGGCTTGAGTGAATTATATATTACAGTGAAGTAGTGTCATTTTGACATTAAAAATATAGATGAACTAGTGACTCCATGATATTTTTTGTCATTATAATTGTGCAGGGTTTCATCCTAACTTGCCCATCTTGTGATCCTGATCAGAACAAAATATAGACAAATATGTTCCGTGTAAATCTACAACAGTCTAAACACTGAAATATCTGAAAATATAACCGTCAAAATCAGTGCCTAATTATGGAAAAAATACCAGTAAATTACAAAGAAATCCAAGCCTACAGTGTTCACAATAAAAATAAAAACAATTCAGATATTTCCGGGTCATAAATGAAGCCACACAACTTTCCGCTGTCTTTGCCACACCTTTACAGTTCCTGCTAAATTTAAAAAAAACAAAGCCCTGTGGAGAGTTTTCCGAGAAGTAAATTTATGGTAGGAAACATTCTTAGATTTAAAAATATCTCAACACATGTGTATGACAGGGGTCACCTTAAAGTGATCAGACTTGGCCACTTGCAGGTTAAAAGGCATTTTGATTTCTTTACATATTTGATATATCACAAACTAAAAAAATAATGAAACAAAGTATCAGCTAAGTAAATATAGTTGTTTCATAACAGGGAATAATCTTAAACTGGTATGCAAACCTGAGATTTTCTGTTTACAGTTTTACTGGGAATACTGTTAAAAATGCTGCCATGCAGAATAAGTTTCATATGCAATGAAATGCAGAAAAACTTTCAAATGTGCATACAGTGCAAGAAGCTACAAAAATGTTTGCTAATGAAAGCACAGGCTCCAAATCCCCTGAACAGCTGTGTCTCCCGTTTTTCAGCATCTCTGCGCATCGCAGTGGACGCGTACATCGTACGTGCAACCACGCAGATATACACTCTTCCTCAGCTCCCTCAGAGGACCTCAGCAAGCTCCAACTGGTTGAAACTTTTTTTCCCCTCAAAAAACAGAAAAATTTAACCAAATATGGCAACATTACAACTGGCACAGTAGATTTGACACATTTGCGTGTCCCTGCACAGAATTCCACATGCACGTAATCAAATTCAATTCCACTTTCCAGCTGCCATTCAAAAACAGAACCAAAACCACACGCAGACACACAAATCTGTGATCCATCTGCACTCTGGATGGATGCCAGAATGGGATGGCATGCTCAGACAGGACCAGTGCCCCACGGGTTCTCCAAGTAGTTACGTCTGTGTGTCATTTTTAGACCGGAAAAAACATTACCTCTTTAAAAAGTCATTAAATGTTCTATACCACCTGCTCGGCTTGTTTTTCTTCAGAAAATCTCACCTGTTTCTTCATATCCGGTGTACAGTATGAGTCATGTTTTACAAAGAAATAAAAACACGTAAATAAGTTATAAAACCACCAAAGGAACGACTTAAATTAAATGTTGTGCCTAAGACATCTAATGCCTCTGTTGTTGGGTCCACTGCTGTCAAGCACAGCTGGGGAGTCTCAGATATGTTCTGGCAGTAAAACAAGAGGATACCTGACAAATGATTTATATCAAAGGTGAAATGTGTATGTTCATCCATGCTGACAGGGTTTTGGTCCATGGGCTCTCCTCTGACAGCTTAATGACTAGCTGTCACATATCACTTCACTCCCGGCTCAAATTTTGAAGGGCGACAGAAGCAAGAGGGAGAGGAGGAGGAGGAGGAGGAAGAAGGAGGAAGAAAAACAATCTGGGAGACAGAACACGCCGAACTACACTCAAACCCTTAAGACACACCGGAGGTTCTCCCTGTTAATCTTCAAGGTACAGAGCAAATGTCTTTCAGCAGCTGCTGGAAACAGTGAAAGAGCTTAGGAGTCACATTTGGCATGTTAGTCTGTGTGTGCATGTGTGTGTGTGTGTGTGTGTGTGTGTGTGTGTGTGTGTGTGTGTGTGTGTGTGTGTGTGTGTGTGTGTGTGTGTGTGTGTGTGTGTGTGCGTGTGTGTGTGTGTGTGAGATAAAGAGAGAGAAGGAGGAAGGTGGTCTCTGTGTGCAACCTACAATGTGGGCATTTTAGGTTCTTCAGCTGTGCAGCCTCCAGGCTCTGAGGAGAAAACGCTGATTATAAAGTCAAGGTGGAGACGCTGGTAAAATTAGGAACAGAAAACCACTTACTGCACATGGCTCATCATAAATACCTATACCAACAACTGTACAGAAAGGGAAAAGCAGGCATATACACGCACACCAATAAAAACACTGTAAGTGACAGTTTCAGTATAATTGGTAACCGGGTGAATTTTATAGTTGTCTTCTGCCAGTCAATGAGATCTGTTGCATGAAAATGCAACAGCATCTTTTTTTCTTTGTAGTCTTATCCTTTCTGCTCTGCTTATATAACCTATATAAATCTTTGACTGTCAGATTCATGGAACTGACTTTCACTGCAGATGATCTGAGCACGGGGCCACGGAGACAATTTCGAGGCGTGTAATGCAAAGCAGGAGGGAAACTGCAAAAGAATGCAAAGATGTGAGTAAGAAAAACAATGAGGCAAAAGACAGAGGAAAACACACAATGAAGATGAGGACAGAAAAAAAAGATGCCAGCATTGAGAAGAAAAGGAAGAACAGCAGCTGACCATGAGAATAATTGGATAAACAAGTAAAGGGAGGAGGATAACAGAGATGGTTGGGAAGGGTGAGGGGCTCACAGGAAAACTGAGAGAAGCACATTCCTTTTTCCCTCTTCTTCCCTTCAAAACAGCAGCTGGGACAGGTGTGCTTTTACTGATGGCAGAAAGTGCACAAGCTGCTGACTACCTCCCAGTGTGCTGTGTGTATGCCTTGTGTGTGTGTGTGTTTATATGCTGAGTGTGCACACTGTTTGGTTGCTGACTGCATGTTGGCAAAGACTTTGTTGTGTGTAATTACGGGGGAAACAAAACCCACGGATCAAAATTTGCCCGTAACGACAAAAATAGACATCTGAATGCACACATGGTGTTTGCGAAGGAGAGGCTGTGGGAGTGTCTGTGTAAGACACAACATGCTGTAGTTGCTGTATATACAATGCGTATACGCCTATGTTTAAAAGGACATGGGCAAAAGTACAAGAGTCAGCTTGTGTGTGTTGTTTAAGGAGACAGTCTCTGTGACAGGAAACAGAGGGATCCTGTTTGTGAGTCGTACTCATTGTTCAGCTCCTCACCCCCTCCTCATCAACGCTACTACACCACACACACAAACGCGCTCATGTACACAAGATAGAGCTCATTTTACTACTTGGCTGCCGACCAAAGACGTGTACTCATCAGCGTGAGATCTGTGTTTTGATTTCCTGCCTCGCACTTAACACGTTGTCCCTTCACAACACAGCCACGGTTTCTAATTAGGGGTGTGTCTGGCCAGTCTGACTCCAACCATTGTTTTCTTCGTCTTATTGATGTCTATCTGTTTTATACAGAAGCATGATTCCAGCTTCCAGTATTGCCTTGTCTTCTCCACGACTCATCATTTACTGTTTCTCAAGATACTCCTTTTTCCCTTTCAACCTTCATGACTAATTTCTACTCACAAAACTCCGACTTATTGTTATACTCTGAGTCATTCGTCTGCAGTATCCTGTCACAGGTTTCCTTTAAAATAATGTTTTTATAATTTACCACACAAGTAAAAAGCTCTAACAGCTTGACTTTAGGGATGGCAACGAATGGATTGCTTTAAACAGATCAATTATACATCATCATACACTCAAGATTGCCAGTGGATGAACTTGGTTTATCCTTTGGCATGTTTTGGACACACAAACTGTTTTATATACCTTCTGCATGTTGAAGGTTTTCTTTGTCCACCTTGGACAGGACTGGAAACCACTGTAGATCTGAAAGGTTTCACAGCATAAGATGAATTTGAGTGACTTTAAGATTTGTTGAGCTTTAAGTGTTCGTTGTTTGATTGCCTACACAGAAGACAGACAGAGTCAACGTGTCGTCAACCAGTAGATGTATATTTATTAATTCACATTCATATTTTAGGGGCTCATTATTGGCGTTTAGGCTGCTGCTACAAATGCCACTAAGCTTGGTCATTAAAACATTACGGGTTTAATGTACAGCTAATGTAAAATTCTACTCAGCATAACTGACGCTCAAACTGTTTTTAGACTGTTAAAGGCAAGAACAGCACAGACAGGATGAAGAAATATAGTTAGTGATAGTGGGGCCTAGCACACTTGATGTGGTTACACCACCTCAGAGCTGTTATAAAGTGAGAGAAAATCTAACAAGGACTTTTTTAATACTGTAAAGTTGTATATTTTAACATGTATTGACATTCATGGAATTGCTACATATTGAAGAAGACTTTTTTAAAGTTTAGTGGACTGCAATGAAATGAAAAAAAAAAAAAGCATAGTTCCACCAAATCTACAAGATGTTCGTTCTCGTTTACGTGAACGTTATGTGTTTCTTTAAAGGCCTAAGATGTTTCTAAGTTACAAATCTTGCATAGATTATTATGCTATTTTAATATAAATAAAAACAAATAAGTCAAATGTTTTTGTCTCCTAAAGAGATTTGTGCCTAAAGTAATGAACACTCGAATCACACTGTTGTGAGATCCTGGTTCCAGATTCACTTTTGACTTCTAGAGCTAAGCATGGACAAGCATCAGTTTACATCAGTGAACTTTTACATCAATGCATTCAAAGCAGATCCCTGAGGTCATGTGATCAGGACCTGCTGGCTGTGCAAAATACAAGGCTGAGGATGAAAGGAGACTTTTTTTCTGTCTTTGTTTTAGCATTTCATTGTAAAGCACTGGAATATTATTTTTATCTTGAATAAAATTGTATTTACTTTATTTACGTAATTGTTCCTGACCACAGGTTAAATTACTTATCGTGATAAAGCATTTATTTAAGAGCTTCTTAGCGAGTGGTCCCACAGCAGTGAGGGGGCGTTATGTATCAGGTCATTTCTGCAACAGTCACATTACTGAGCATTTAGCCAAATGTACAGATGTGAGAAAATAGGGAGGTTATTAACTTCACCTTCAACCTGTTTTCTTATTCTCTACAAAACTAATTCTGCCACCTTTTGCATGTGCAATCAATAACAGCACCATGAATGTTTTGGAGAGACTGTCTGAGAATGTGTGCTGTTATCTTTAGTTGTGTATCGATTGCATTAGGGAAACGAAAACAAGAAAAACTGAATTCCTAGATAGAGATCCGACAGACAATACGATACAAAGACCAAATTGATTCATAAAGGTCAAAACTGGACTTAAAAAAAGGAAATCAGAGCTCTGATGGAGGGGTAAAGACACTCTATGCACATGTCCTTATTGTGTCTCTTCATGAAATACTAGCAAACAATACTTAAAGAACTGTGCTACATAATTACAACCTATTAGAAGCCAAACCTAAATTTATCCGTGAAATTCCTTTATTCTTTTCCCACGCTTTACTACCTCCATCTCATTTATACATCCTTTCTTGTTGCTTTTTCACCTGCTGCTTATATTTCCCCCACGTTTCTTTCAAGTATATCTCATTTATCTCCCACCTCCAGTCTTCTCTTTGCCTCTACATAACACTCAGCTTCCAACACAATACTGTCTTGTTGTTGTGCATGTGTGTTCTCTGTCAGGGGCAAGCTCTTTGAGCTCAGGAAGAGCGGTCCAAGTAGCATTCATGCACACACACACATACACACACACTGAGGATGAGAATCTCTGCCATAGCCTTTCCCACCGCTGCCCTCACTAAATCAACAGGCTCACACAAACAAGCTCATTCGCACTGCTGCACCATCAAACAGGCTTTTGTCTCTCCTGCACTGCCACTCCAATCATACACACTTACCTCGTCACATGCATGAAAGCTCGTTACTGAACCCAAAACAAAACCTCCAAACTAAAGCACAAATTCCTCTACTTCAAAGGGTCAAGTACAGCCTCAGCAAGGAGAAAAAAACAGCAGACAGTGACAGTTACGGTAAAAAAATTTTATTGATATGGCACCTTTCATTATTTAATGATAAAACACATTGTTTGTCCAGCAGAAAATGGACATAAATTTCTTCCTTTACAATATTTTCCCTTTTTTTAAATATAACTGTAACAAACTGCATGTGCTGTTATATATCCATTCAGGCTTTCAGGGAAGCTGGAGACTGTCATATGTGAGAGATGAGGTACACCCTGAAGAGGTCGCCAGTCTATCGCAGGGAAAAAGCTTAATTTATACTTCAGAGTCTAAAACATAAAACAGCATAGCCTAAGCAATTGGCTAACGCTGCTGTTAGCATTCGTACTTCTGTGTAGTGTGCCCGCAGAAGTCTGCAATTTCACCTCCAAGACACTAGTTGGCAGTAAACTTTTAGTTTTGAGCTTATCCATTCTCTTCCAGTTGGTTCAATAATTGGCATCACATTTTACATTACATTTCTAGGGAGGTGCACATTGGTTAGGGTGCAGGGTTTAAGAAGAATTTGTGATTATGACGTTATGGAGTAGATTTAAATCAGAGGTATAAATCTCACTAAACATTCACACCTATCGCCAATTTAGAATCCCCAGTTAAACAAATGAGTGCATCTCTGGACTGTGGAAGGAAACAGGCCAGAGCACCCAAAGATCAACTCCACAAGAAAGGCCCCAGCTTGCCAGTGCATCCAAACCAGCACCTCTCTGCTGTGAGGCAACAGTGCTAACCACTGTACAATATATACGTTTTTAACCTCTAAAAATTCACATAAATCTTTAATGGCAAACATTACCTAAAAGAAGGCACTTAGAGACACAGAGAGAGACACAGAGAGAGACACAGAGAGAGACACGTAGTAACATGTCTAACAACTATCCGCAGAACAGTAACAGTTGAATCATATTAAAGACATCGTGAAATTTACTCTCAGCTGAGTAAAAGTCCACATTATTCTTCCCCCCCAAAAAGTAAACAAAACACTTTACACGTCGAGTCACTCGCTGAGTTTGTTCCAACATGTAACTCTAAAGCTTTGTTGCCAACCGTCCATCCGTGAAGATGAATTTTTCAACTGTCAACATCATATGTGCACGGGTTTGTAGGAAGGTGAACCTTGATTGACTGACGCAAATTTCCAAAATAGATAAAATCTGATGAGGCTAGTGAAAATACCCGGTGTGTTTGGAACCTGGAAAACAAGCAAAACAAGGAAGAAGAAGAAAAAAAAAAAACATGTTATCGCTTCAATCCTCACACAACACTGACAGCTGAGCTTACAGGTATCCAAGTGCGTATTCATGATGTCTTACCACAATATAGTAGTCGCTCAGCTGAAGGCCGTAGAAGACCCAGGAGGTTGAAGTGAAGAAGGTGGCTACAGTCAGAGGGAAGGACAAGCACTGCACGTTACCACTACGCACGATCTCTACCTGCAAAGGCAGAGAGGAGGAGGGATGCCATTAACATACACTTCAAAGCTGGATTATTACAGTTTTTAATATTTACAAGGGATCGAATTACCAACTGCTACATGAAAGGTGCCTTCAGTGATGACCCCTGAGAGAGAGAATTACTCTATTCAAATATCAACACACCAGCATGCCTCTTCAGAAGTGCTCTCTATAGACGTTCCCACAGCTACATTGTCACACACTTCCAATGCCGGAAGGAGTAAGTGTGCACTGCTTTGCCCACATTTTAACTATTGTGTCTTGCGCCACTTTATGACTGGCAGACTCTTCATGCTGCTTTTAAAAGGGGCCATTTGGAAGTGATATAAACACTGGGTACTTCTAAAGTGGTCAGATGACACACTGTACTCCATTTTATTTGAAGGTACCGAAACCCGAAAGAGAACTTAACTAAAGTGTTGATAACTCAGGGCAAAGGAAACCTATGAGTGTTTTAAATTAAGAGCTTAGGCAGTAAATTTACATTTATAGCTTTGTTTTACTTTGACAACATATTTAGTTGTCCTCTGGGTTAGTTTAAAGTATACATTATCTGGCTGCTTGTTGGAGTTTTTTTTTAATTCAATTTTGGCTTAGAAATTTCACCACATTCCCAACCTGTAATTTAAAAAAACAAAAATGATCTTTAAGCAGGCAGCTTTGGATTTTAAGTAATTTGTGCAGTGCCTACATCATTTTATATATGCATATATAGCAGAAAACATAATGGAACCAAAGGGCCAGGGAACACACAAGACAGAAACTGGGAATAACAGGAAGACAGATGAGGGAAAGAAAGGCAGGAAGCTGACTGGGGGTCATTCGGTGCTGTGAGGCAGATGGAGGGAAGGAGACGAACAGGATAGAAGACGGAACCAGAAGATCAAATACAGTGACAAAAGGAAAGAGTGAGAACAGGGGATTTATCCCTTCACTGCATAGCTGAACATGCAGACTGAGATGATGTGAGCAGATGAATTAAAGTGAGCAGCTGCTGCCGGTGCAGTGGGTTCAACGAGGAACACGTTCAGGAAATGAGAAGATATGAGGTTCCTATTGTAGATACTAAACACAATCAGTGTTATCATGAATACAGTGAGGGTACTATGAACTGTAATGCATGTACACAATCACCTGCCACTATATTAGATACATCTATATAAATGCTTATTAACGCAAACATCTAACCAACCAATCATATCGTAGCAACTCGGTGCATTTACCCACGCAGACATTATCAACATGACTGCTGAAGTTCAAACTGAGCATCACAGTGGGGAAGAAAGGTGATTTAAGTGACTTTGAATATGGCATGGTTGTTGGTGCCAGACAGGGTGGTCTGAATATTTCAGACTCTGCTGATCTTCTTGGATTTTCCCAAACAACCATCTCTAAGGCTTGAATGGTATGAGAAAGAAAATTCCTGCTGACTGGATATTTTCTCTGAGTGCCTTGTTGATGTCAGGAGAATGGACAGACTGATTTGGGCTGATAAGAAGGAAACACCCATTACAACCAAGGCACACAGAAGAATATCTTTAAATGTAAAACATGTCGAACCTTATGTCAAAGGTTCAAGCTGGTGGGGGTATAACAGTGTAGGGGACTTTCTTGTACCCTCTGGCCACCTTGGAATCAATTAAGGATTTAATCGCCACAGCCTGCCTGAGTATTGTTGCTGACCACCTTTATGATCACAGTGTGCCCATGGCTGCTTCCAGCAGTATAACACCCCATGCCACAAAGTTTAAATCATCTCAAATTGCTTTCTTAAAGATGACAATGAGTTCACTGTACTCACAGTCACCAGATCTCAAACCAATAGTACATCACAGATGTGAAACCAACAAATCTGCAGCAACTGTGTGATGCTAACATGTCAATATGGAGAAAGATCTCAGAGGAGTATTTCCAGCACCCTGTTGAATCTATACCATGAAGAATTAAGGCAGTTCTAAAGGGAAAAGTAGCAAGGGGTACCTAATAAATTGTCCAGTAAGTCTATATTGCAAAAAGGTTTACCCAAACAAAAATCTTCCTAGTAGCAGCCATTAGTTCAACTGATTATTTAACTCGCTGCTGCAAGGTTAGGTTCAATAGAATCTTTTAGATAAATGTTTGAAGTGACTCACAAATAATTTGAGTTCAAAGAATAAGAAACAATGTAACACTATTAATGCTGTGCTACATTACAGAAAAATATGACCACACTAACAAGCCTATAATATATGAATTGTACAAGGGCAAGCACTGTGTGGGCTGCCTGTTAATGGAAAAAGCAATAATGATTCTGAATGAGCAGCAACAACCACCAAGGAGTCCGCTACTAGTGGAGTTTCAAGTTTCAAATAGTATACTATGCTGTTTGAGGTTGGCACATAGTAGAGGAGTATTTGCTTCGTGGGGCTGTTCTTTACCCTCTCAACCCTTTAGATTTCCTGCCTGACATTTCTAATCTATTAACTGCAGGCACAAGACATGAAACTGACACTGTCCATGTGCGAGCGAGTGTCATCATTCTGAGTTCACTGTGGAGGTCGACCGACCAATCAAACACTTCGTTGATTACGACACTTTTCATCTACTAACTTTTAGTTGAGGGGGGAGGTGTGCAGTAAAGCGCACACAATATATGCTATTAAAGATCTACTTTTCTGATGCCTCTGGTTGAAGGAAAGTCCTTTTGAATCCAACCACCTGTCAAATGACTGTTTTTAGTGTAACACCCAATTGTTGAGATGTTCTCATGTAGCACAGGAACGTCTGGACTTATGTGCAAATGTTCTTCAGTAGTTTGGATAGAGATATTGTTGTTGCTCTGAACGAGAATTATTATAATAGCTGTGGCACACCACATGGCTCGATCCTGGGACTAACCTTCTTTAGCCTTTAAATGCTGCCCCTTGGGTGTATCATCAGGAGACACGGCATCAGTTTTTAGATAGGTGTTCATCGTAATCTGCTATGCTGTATCATAATACAAGTCTTACTGATGCCCCCACTGAGGCTTTGATGGCTTAGCTCTTTCACGTGTTAGCCAAATGTGTTAATAATGACACCACAGAGACACTTCTTCACTGTTGTAAATATTCAGCTTGATTTAGGGTACCTGGGTAGAGTGTGCAGAAGGCAGAGCACATGACACTGACTCTCATATCAGTGAAAACAGATGTTACGTGGACTTTGATCCTGGCAGATTAAATACTGTTTAACACCTGATCAGACTCTGCTGGGTTTTGCATTATCACAAGAATCTCCTTTGGGTAAGTTCTAAGAAAGCTCACAGGTGCCGTGCATGTGTAAGATCGGCATATGTAAATCTTTTAAGACTCATAGCCAGTCCCATTTCTGGGCTCCTCGAGGACCTCAGAGTTTGTGGGGAGATTAAAAACAATTACTTTACAAAATGACTTTTGCCCCCAGTGGCTGACTTTATATAGTGCAGAGGAAGGGAATTAATTTTCCCAACAGAAACTGGGACTGTTTTTGAGGGGTCCAAAATTTGAACTCAATACTAATTGTATATCTTTATAAGCTTATTGGTGCAGCCCTATACAGCAGTCCCAGTTTCTCATATGGCTTTTAGCAAAAATTAATTTCCCCCCAATCTAGTGTTTTTATTATGTCCTGAAAAATTTAATTAATGGATATGAGAATTATGTAGTAACATATAGGACAGGCTAAACTGGAAAGGATGGAAAACCAAAACAAAACAAAAGTGAAAACAAAACCAAAAAACATTTACCAGCTAAGCCCATCACCATTTACTGGAAATGAAGCAGCAAACTGCAAACTGACTTCATTAACTGAACAAAAATAGTATCCGTTTGGTATGCTATTAATTATCCCCATATGCACACTAGTTTTTATAAATATTTTTGGCAAGTCATTTTCTGATTCTACTTCATTTGAAAAACGCTGAGGTTTCACACTAAGCTCTGGATGGCTTTACTTTGGCCTGTAGTAACACTGTGAGGAATCTTAGAGTCATTTCTTACCAGGACATTGCCTTCAACCGTGCACATTAAACAAATACCATGTACGTTAAACAAATAACATTGCTTTCTTTAGTCTTTGCAATATTGCTATGAGTAAAATGAAAAATGTTATATGTTTTTCAGCGGCTCCGTGTTGAATCCAAAGTTTAATTAAAATGCCATCTAAATGATCAAGCCTCATCATATCTTCCTCACAGACTGCTAGCTTACTTGTGGTTCCTGGGGCATTTTTTAAATACTTTTTTTGGCCTTCTTCAGTGCAGTGAAGAAAGGACAGCGAGAAGAGGAGAGACATGCGGCCGCGGGTCGGACTTGAACCCAGGCTGACCGCTCTCAGCCGTATGGGTTGCCTGCTCTACCTGTTCTCAGCTGCATTTGAATAAAACACCAAATCCACACTTAAGCTTAAATTTCAAAACTTACATTTTAACTAATGATTTTATCTACTGTTCTGATTTTATCTCTTTTGATTTTATATACTGTTTTGTTTGTTTGTTTGTTTGTTTGTTAATTAGTTAGTTTGTTTGTTTGCTTGTTTTAATCAATTTTAAATCATGCTTTTTATTTGTTTTTGTTTCTAATGTCTCTGTAAAGCACTTTGGATCACCTTGTTGTTGAATTGTGCTATACAAATAAACTTGCCTCGCCTTGCCTCAATGCACTGAGCTAAACCAGCCGGGTTCCTGGAGCATTTAAAAGTAGAATGGGAGACAGATTCCTCAGCTTTTAAGATGCTCTTCTGTGGAATCAGCTCACAGTTTGGGTTGAGGAGACAGACACCCTCTTTACCTTTAAGATTAAACTTTCCTTTTTTAAAAAAGAAATTGTTTGGCTTTTAAATCAAAATGAGTTCTGAGTACTTTTAAATGTGTTTCTTTTAAATTCGGGTTTCCTTTTTTTAACTGTGTCATTAACTCGGTTTTATCCAATTTGATTACTTTATTCGTAAAGCACTTTTGTTGTTTTTAAATGTGCTAAAAATAAAAATAAACTTCACTTTTTGATAAAGATTATAATTAGGGCTGGAGCCCTTAAGCTGCATCAACATAGGAAGCGATTCGCAGTATTGTGCAAATCGACTCGCTTGCTGTGTGATGTCTTCCTGTTAAAAAGACAGTTCTTCCTCCACACCCTTGCTGTTGTTAGCAGGATTTTCTCTCTACTACTAAAAGTTTTACCTTTACAATATAAAACTCATTAAGGCGAGTTTTTAGGTACTATCATCCAAATGTAACTGATTTCCAGATCATGTTCTGAAATATTATTCAGTTCAGTGAGAGAAAACAAACACAGGCGACGTTCTACACGCTGCCTGTATGTTGTGTTTGTCTGTGGTGTGAATTGTACCAGGTCGGTGAGCGGTGACAGGTACATGCTGACGGTGACCACGCTGCAGGTGAGTCCCAGCTGGCTGAGACGAATGTCTCCATCAGTAAGAAACATGGTGAAGTAGAGCCAACCGCAGATCAGTACAATCCCTGCTGCAAGGGTCTGGGAGGACACTAACCTCTGAAACCAACAAATACAGAGACAGATAAATTAAAGATCCAGCTGCAAGTAAGGAGAGCGCTTTATGACAGGTCTGACTATGCTGACCCTCTGCTTCGTGTAGCGGAAGTACATGATGATGTAAAGTATCTGGAGAAGAGCACCAATGATGTTGACCAGGATAATCGTCTGATCTCTCTTCAGAATCCCATAATACACCCAACCAAGGTTACTATAGAAACAACAGGAACATTAGTGATGATGCATCACAGTGAATTATGCAAAAGCGGAAAGAGAAACTCACTTGAGGCACGTGGTGAGGAAAGGGAGAAACTGGATATTGTCTGTACTTTTGGATTCTCGCATCTTTTTCAGGTCGGTCCTAGAAACACACACACACACGCATGCACATACACACACACACACACACACACAGAAAGAATAAAAAACAAAAGAATAGGCTGGAGATGCTAATAGCAATTTAAACCAATAACTCCATGTTCAGTGTTAGTACTTTCTCGCATTCCTTCACTATAAAGTTGTTGTGATGCTACCAAGTGCAAGCAGTTCAGAAAATCTCCATCCTGTCTCAGTGGGATCTTGCTTTCTTCGTACTTTCTCCCATCCTTACAAAGTTAGAGCAGGAAGTAAGATAAAACATAGATGCATGCAATTAACGATCATTTAAACTTACAGTCCAGTCGAGAACATCCCGACTGTGAACACGATGCAGGCCCATGACAGAAGCGACAACAAATCCATAGAGCGGGGGAAAAATACGTGCTTTGTGCACAGTCTCCTTTTAATCACAAACTCTTAAACTGCCTGAGATGAAAGGTAAATATAACGACGCGGATGCTCTCACTGTATTTCCGTATTTGCAATCAGTGCCCTCCTGGTTCCTGTCCTCTGATTGGCTATAGGCTCAAAGGGCTGGTCCAATAGGGTGCTGAAACGATAAGGAACGTAGCGCTGGACGTAATTACGTTGCAAGAATTTTACGAGTGACTGCCAGAGGGACACGGATGTGGGAAAGCTCATGGCACTCGTACAGTTTATTCAAAGCTTTTCAGCAGTCAGCGAGCATGAAAACATTCAGTATTTCCCGACCCGGAAGGCTCCGATTTTACACACGCATTTAACTTTATATGTCTTCTGTGGGGGCAGCACGGTGGTTAGCACTGTTGCCGCACAGCAAGAAGGTCCTGAGTTCAATTCCACCATCAGGCCGGGGTCTTTCTGTGTGGAGTTTGCATGTTCTCCCCGTGTTTGCGTGGGTTCTCTCCGGGTACTCCGGCTTCCTCCCACCGTCCAAAGACATGCAGCTTGTGGGGATAGGTTAATTGGATAATCCAAATTGTCACTAGGTGTGAATGTGCGAATGAATTAGTGATGGGTCGTTCGCGAACGAAATGGCTCTTAGAGCCGGCTCTTTGACGTGAACGACGCGAGCCGGCTCCTTATCGCGAGCCGTCACGTGGGTTTTCTTTTTTTTTTTCTTTCTCTCAGCCTCTCTCTCGCACTTTTTTTCCGCTTCACTCTGCACGCGAGCCTTGTGCTTTACGCTGGGCAGAGGGGGGAGGGGCGGTAGTTACACTCAGTAGCACAGGAACAGAGCCAGAGAGAGAGAAAGAGAGGCAGGGACAACAACATTAGAAAGGTATAGTAATCATCCACAACTATTTTCGGTTGCAGATGATAAAGGATTGAGAAAGTTTATTCATGCAGGTCCATATGACAGAGAATATGCATGTTCTTTTAGTTTTCATATTATAATTTATATTTAATTGTGTTGTGGTTTGCAGTGTTTTGTGTTCTTTTCACTTTAAATTTGTGAAAGGAAAAAGCTGAAAATTTAAATAGTTAAAACTTGAAATGTGAATAGTTGATTTTTGTATTATATGATTTATTTATTACATTTTATGTGGAGTGAATAAATAAAAGTATATTTACGGTGGCCCCTAGAGACAAAGCACATACAAACTTCAAATCACGTACGAACTCTGAAGCATGTACAAACTCCAAAACACGTAAAAACACGTACAAACTCTAAAACACGTAAAAACTCCAAAACACGTAAAAACACGTACAAACTCCGAAGCACGTAAAAACTCAGAAGCACATAAAAACTCAAAACACGTACAAAAGACAACAGAAGTGCTCCAGGATGCTGGGCGCAGTGTTGAGCCTTTGTTATCTTGTGGCTACACAAGCCAGCAAGTACCAACGACCGGATTTGGTGTGTGGTAATAACAGGTAAATGAACTTTTTTTTAAATTATTTGAATATATATATGAGTGCTTGTGTATGAATACACAAACAATACACACATGCTTTCAATTGTGTAATTTAAGTGATCTAGTAGCTCGGCTTTGGAAGTTCAGTTCATGCTAGAAATGTGTTTTGGAGTTTGTACGTGTTTTGTCTCTAGGGGCCACCGCATATATTTATATATAAACATATATAAATAAAACCACTTGTTTTTATGTTAGTAATTCCTTTTGTGCATAATTTTATATTATTGTTAATAATAAATTAATTAAAGCAACAAAACAACCTGAAGAGCCGGTTCGGAGCCGAAAGAGCCGGCTCTTTTTAGTGAGCCGAACCGAAAGAGCCGGATCTCTAAAAAGAGCCGGAAATCCCATCACTAGAATGAATGTGAGTGCGAATGATTGTCCCTGTGTGTTAGCCCTGCGACAGACTGGCGACCTGTCCAGGGTGTACCCCGCCTCTCGCCCTATGACAGCTGGGATAGGCTCCAGCGCCCCCCGCGACCCTGAAAAGGACAAGCGGAAGCGAATGGATGGGATGGATGTCTTCTGTGGGTCTGTAATTGGCTTTGGATGAATGCATGTATGCATGTAGACACGGCCAAGACCTGCGGAAGTTCAAAGTGAGCATCAGAATGGGAGGGGCGGATGATTTAAGTGTGATGTTCAAGTTTTTGAACATAAAACTTTTGTAGGTGACTTGTCTGATCTGCTAGAATTTGACCACACAACCATCAGTAGGGTTTACGGAGAAGCTGATAGGAGAGCAGAAAAGCAGGTCTAAATCTCTAAATACACAAACGTCAAACTTTCAAGCGTATAAGCTTCAGCAGCAGAAGTCTACACCAGGTGCCACACCTAAGAACAGACAACAGAGAGTACAGTTCACATGGGTTCACCAAAATTGGGCAACAGACGATTGGAAAATGTTGTCTGCTCTGATGAGTTTTGATTTCTGCTGCAATTTCCAGAGGATAGGGTCAGAATCTGGCGTCAACAGCTTGCAAGCATGGATCCTGCCAGCCTTATATCATTGGTTCATGCTGCTGCTGCTGGTGTAATGGTGTGGAGACATTTCTTTGCCAGAACACCCTTACTAACATCTGAGCTTTGTTTAAGCACCGCAGCTACGTGAGTATTATTGCTGAGCATCTCCATCCCTTCATGACTACAGTGAACCCATCTTCTGATGGCTGCTTCCAGCATGTTGACCCGCAAAGTCACAAAGTAAAAACAAAGATCAAGTAAAATAAGCACAAAAAAAGAAATAAATAAAAAGTCTTTAATGTGAAAATTGTCTCGACAGCTGATAATTGTGGTTTATTAAAGTCTTAAATTTGATAAGTGGGGTTTTTTCTTGTGCAATATCAATACCCGTCATTTGATCTGTAATAAGATGTCCAAGATATTTGAGCCTATTACAGACACTAAGATTATTATCAGACAGTATTAAACTCAAGATTAGGAAATCTTAGATGTTTGTCCTCTTTGGGTCTGGAAACCATGACAAGACTCTTTAAAAAGCTGTATTAGATGTCAGGTTTCACACCATAAACAGAACATTATAACTGGAACAGTACAAATCGTGCACCCACTTTTACAAGCTTTCAACATCCCAGAAAAATCATCAAGCATTCGTACAGTAGTTATTAAAGGGACGCTGAAGATACGGGTTCTCCAAATGAAAAGATCACACTGGGAGCAATTTGATGTTTTCATTTTTTGTTATATCTCACCTTGTGGAAGTATAACACTAGGCTGATGCACAGAATAGGAAAATAAGGCAAGCTTTTCCACTGCTTCACACAATGCATCAGTCTTTCTTTCCAGTTTCTCCTTTCTGTGAATCACACATTTGTTTTTCACCCTGTATTCCAGTAGCACAGTCAAAAAAGAAAACCCAACTATTAGCCTATGATAAGAAGAAGGAGGAGAAAAAAAGCGTCTCATCATTACATCATTGTTCCAATCCCATATCACATGCTTGTAGCTTGATATCACACAGAACAGTCAGTGTGTGGATCCAGGCAAATATGCTGGATTTTATACTTTCAAAATGAGATGATTTCACTGTTTAAACTGAAAAATTAATTATGCACTCCACTGGGGTGCACCAGTGTTATTTGATTAATTTTATCTCATATGCATCATTTTTCAACTAGTCAGCGTGCTGGGTGTCATTTCATGGGTATTACATCCAAGAATTAAGATTCATATTTAAAAGTTGTGCATTAAAACTTTCACTTATTGTTCGTCTCTCGGGGTAAATTTAATACGAATCATCTAAAGTTTGCTCATTAACTTTTCTTTGACCCTTCTTGCCCAACCACCCCGCCTCGCCCACTCCCCCATCGTCACCTGACTGCTCCCTCCTGTGTACAGCTGTCAGAGCCGAGCTGCTTTGTCACTCTAGACATTTCAAAACTTGACCTTTCTCAGCAGTCTCTGGTGTATAATTTTCACCCTTCTTCTTTAGTCTTTAGCTTTTAGTTTTAGCTTTGCATCTGTTTGACATTTAGTCTTTTCACACATTTTTCTTCACTTGAAGGTCATTGCTATATTGATTTAGAAGAATTTTCTTTTTCTGATTTATGGTTGATCTTTTTGTTATTAAATTGCAATCCCTTTTCTTTTTGTGACAGTGTTTTTTATCGGAGCTGTTCAGACTCCTTCGAGTGTTGTGCCAGTGAAGCTGTTTACGTGTCTGCCTTTATTAAGTGAAAGTTAATGACCTTTTGTATTAGATAAAGCATAAAATAAGAGCTAAAGTTTTGGACAAGAAAGATGGTAAAATACACTCACTGGTCACTTTGGTAAAAAATTGCCTCTTTTCTATTCAGAGCTGCAAAATTCTTCATGGCATAGATTCAACAAGATCCTGGAAATTTGCTCCACTTTGGCATGATAGCATCCCACAATGCTCCATATTTGTTGGCAACACATCCATGATGTGAATGCCCTGTTCCACCACATCCCAGAGGTCGTTTATTGGCTTAACTGTGGAGGCCATTTGAATGCAGTGAGCTCACTGTCATGGTCAAGAAACCAGTGTTAGATCATTTCAGCTTTCTAACATGGTGCATTGTTCTGCTGGAAGCAGCCATCAGAAGATGGGCACACTGTGGTCCCAAAGGAATGGATGTGATCAGCAGTGATACTCTGGAAAGCTCTAGGGAGCCCAAAATATGCCAAGAAATACCCCTCACATCATTACACCTCCACCAGCACCCTGAATCAGTGATACGAGGTGGGATTAATCCATGCTTTCGTCTTGTTTATGCCACATTCTGACTCTACTACCCAAATGTTGTAGCAGAAATTGAGACACATCGGCCCCGGCAATATTTTTCCAGTCTTTTGTCATCCTATTCTGGTGAGAATGTGCAAAGTTTAGCCTCAGTTTCCTGTTCTTAGCTGACAGGAGTGGCACCCTGTGCGGTCTTCTGCTGCTGTAGCCCATCTGCTTCAAGACTTGATGTGTTGTGCAATTAGAGATGCTCTTCTGCATATTGGGTGTAACAAGTGATTATTTGTGTTACTGTTGCCTTCCTGTCTGTCCATTCTTCTCTGACCTCTTGTGCTGCTGTTCAATGGGGTTTTTTTTTTTTTTTTAATTTTTGGACCTTTGTCTGTGAACCTTATGTGGGAAAATCCCAGTAGATCAGCAGTTTGTGAAATACTCAGACCTGATGCTCAGTTTGAACTTTAGCATGTCACCTTGCCTAAATGTGTTAATGAGTAGTTGTACATGTAAATGTAATTAAGTGCCCAAATGATTTATATTTCAAAAACTTCTTGTCATATGTAGTAAATCACAATTTTAAACTTCAAGTATTGTATTTTAGTAGAATTTTCATTGACTTTACTGCGATACTCAGATTTACTGCACTGGAATAAAACCTTAAAATGATGTTTCTACAGTTTTATGCCATGTTTGTAAAAGCTTGTCCTCGAACTAATCTGAAAGCTCACTTTTGGTTTATGGTATTTGCACAGCTAAAGGAACATTTTTTGTATTATAAAGCATACATTTACTTTTTCACATAATGCCTGACATAATGTTGAACCGAGACATCAAAGCGGTGGAGACTACCATATTTAATCCATCCCATCAGGCACAGTTGAATGATGTCCTGCTTTATCCTACTGTACACATTTGTGGGTGCAGCATTGCACAAGATACCTGAGACTCTGTGATCATCTGCATTGAATTTAAGCTATGACGTTATCACGGAAAAGCAAACAGCTCAGTTCTAATGTTCTGATTTTGAGTGTGTATGTTGTGCGGTTTTCAAGGAACGGTGAGTTTTGACAGTTTTCAGTCAGCTCTGAGGTTTGTTTTCTCCTCATTCCAACATACAGCTGTGTGGACGGATGTTCAGCTTTTCCTCAAAAGGCGATGTTCAGAGAAGAAAAAGAAAGGGCAAAAACAGGGCAAAAAAAGAGTGAAAGAGTATGAGCAAGGAGGTGAGAGTGACACTTTCACACCCAGCTGTCAGTTCGCTTGTGGGCCTCCCTCTCTCTGGGTTCTTGGGTGTTTTTTTTGTCCCCCTCTTAGTCCATGTTTGGTTTTGAGTCTGAAATCTAAGCCCGGGTATGTTGTATCAGAGGAGATGAAAGCAGGAGAGGGCAGAGACGAGAGGCTGGGAAAGACATGGGGGTGGAAATGTGGAGACGGACAGAGGATAGATGGCTCTGCCAAAATATTGTGTCATCCATCCAAATCTCGATGATCTCAGCGGGTTATCAAGATCCAAAATAAGTTATGATAAAAAACAGACAGATCTTTTTCTTCTTTTTGGATTACATCACATTTTTATTTCACTAAAGATTTTTCACATCTTAAAACAGTTTCATATAGTTTTCTGTATGTACAAATGTACATATAAACATTTACAAAATGACACAAGCAAAAAAAAAAAAAAGACAAAAAAATGTATTCTGGGAGATACCTTCAGTTTGAGGTTTCAGGAAGTGCGAGTGGGGCAACATCTGCAAACATCAGCCAGTGTACCATGATACAGTCGAAACAATAGAAATGAGTGAATAAGTGCTGAAGATGCTGAGTTTGTCTTTGTTTTGTTCAGTGGCTCTCAACATTGGCTCACAACATCGCATGAAACCGTGTAATTGACAGATGAGGACTTAACAAAAACATAAATATCACTGCATCTTTTTTTTTTTAGTATATGCATATCTTTAGGTTCTTGGAATACATTTTTAATCGTGGTTACATGAAAAGATTTCATCAGCATGAGCACCAATAGACATCACTAAAAGCCAGAAATCGGGGCGAGAACCACTGCTGCACCGTTAGAGCATCTGTTTTCTCAGGTTGCGTTACCACTGATAACATGTCAGATAACTTTAGAAATGTGGAGCATTATAACGAGGAGTTGAGTGCAACACAACATGGCAAATATCCTACATTATCCTACATATTGTGGCAGCTGCCGACAACAATACACAATATCAATAGTTTCTCTACATGTAGAGGAAGAAAAAGAGAGTTCACTAATGAAACGCACAGCTGTACCAGTGCTATGAAAATGTGTTGACACGTGACAGTGAGGATAATGTAATCTTGCTGCCGTCGATTTATAACAAAGCATTTGGATCGTTCTGTTTGCGACTTCGTTCATAATGAAAAAACAAAAATGTTCAGCTTAAATGGTCATAAGTGAGAATTTCAATCCTCAAAATAAAGTAAAAAAAAAAAAGTCTCTGAGGTCCTCTTTTTTATTTTGGAGCGATCCACGCTCCACATTCACACACACAAAAACCACATCAAGCGCACGCTGAACAACACACACTGTCCATGCTCGTATAAAAAAAGTCTGTATAAAAAGAATCTCTGATCGTTCACGTCCCGGTGACCAGCATCGGGTTAGTAATGTCTCTGTTGTGGAGCTTTCACTGCCTTTAGTGTAGCATCAGGGCTAATAAGACTGGGATCAGGGCAAAAAGAAGTGAACGAGAGATCAGCTGTGCTGCAGAGTTGCCGACACTCCTCTGGACATTTGGCTCCATCGCAGCAGGGTCATCTGAGAGAAGAGATGGGAAGGACCGTTAGGACAGGATTTCATCACTCAGGGATGGTAAACACACCCAGCTGAGCTGGTCTTAGTCACAGCACCGCTGTGATTATTTTCTATGTCTGGAATCTATTTTTTAAAGAATGCTCACCTGCTGGGAGACTGTTAGAGGGGTTGTGAACTCCTCCTGTAGCAAGGAAATTCACTTTTTCTCCTTCCAAGATTTTTTCTGTTTCACGTGCTTTGGATTTGTCATAGTGATTCTTTCCAGAGCCTTTATGTCCAACTACATCCACTCTCAGCCGCAGACAGTCTTTCCCATGGTGATGCATTGGCTTTGCTGACAAAGTGAGACAGAGGGAAAAGTTTAACACAAGGAACCTTCCTCTAACCACAGAAGACTGAGCAGAAATATCATTAAAGATACTTACAGATATAATAATAGCTCTCTCCCTGACGGAACTCCTTTCCCAGGGTGAAGGGGGTGAAGCGTTGAAACTTCTCCGAGAATTTTTCGGGAGCATGAGGAGCGAAGGGCCGCGAGCACTCCCAGCGGAGCTGATCGAAGGAGTGAGGCTTGCACACCTCGTAGTCCTCTCTCTCCACCATGTACAGCACGTAACGCTCAGCTGCATGCGACGGCACCTCGTCGTGGGTGTAGTGAGGGCAGATGATGTCCAGATAGTCATTGATGCGCACTTCCACCGTATACTCATTCCACTGAAAGCTACAGGGGAGACAGAAAGAGACACGAGGTTACTGACAAATGTCCTCACCCAGTTTTCCAAAATGAGTAACAGAGGCGGATCTCATCTGTTGTTTTCGACACACACCCAGCAGAGCAGATAATACGCTGGATGTGTTCTGGATATTGATGAGGACTAGTTAAACACAGACACGTGCGGCAACTGAAAAGAGTCTTAGAGACATGAATAACACAAATAAACAGACAGGTAAAGCTGGGTGATGCCGTGTGAGGATGTGTTTTTCTGTGTGCTTGTGCAAACCTGTCTGAGCAACAGAATTAGAAAGAGGCTGATCAGGCTGGACTTGTTCAATTTGTTTTGGGGCGAGAAAACACACCCAGAATCGTACACAGCCCATCCCACCATCCCACACACTCGCACACCTTCTCTTTCTCTCTCTTCCCTTTGGGTGAGATGCACTTGCTTGAAACTAAATTACACATGACAGCTCAGCTCCAACAATCTTTTGAGGAGTTTTTTCTTCCCACTTTCTCTTTCGGTCCACTTTCCTCTCGGTACAGCTCACTGAGTCTTTCTGTCAAGTGTTTTTAAGCTCTTCTCTGGTTTCTGTCTCATTAATTTCTTCACCTGAATGTTTGTCCATCTGTGGCGGAGCTCCTGCCGTGACTTTTCTGGCTAATTTGCCGCCTCTATCTCTATCTTCTTTTTCTCTGATTTCCTCAAAGACACAGAGAGACTAGGTGGGGAGCCAGACTATCTCACTCTTTTTCTTTCCCTTTTCATCTTTACCCTTCATTTAGTTTTGTGGCTTCTTTTAAGCCTCCCCGGCTCCTTTTTGTGCTCACTTCCTATGCTTGTTTCGCCCCGGGAGTCCTAATGAAGTATGGAGAGGCGGTAGAAAAATAAGTATATTTCCTGTAAAGTCTCACTGCACATTAAGTGGTGACGATGTTCAGCGAGGATATAGGGAAAAAAAAAAAAAAAAAAAAAAGCTTCACTGTAGTAAAACTCTTACTATTTGTTAAAAAATAAGCTACTAATCCATTAGGACCAGATTTATCGGCGCAAAGGGGAAAGAGATTTTAATGAACTCCAACCTTTCAGTTTCATCATGCGTGCGAAGTGCAGCTGGCCTGTGCACAAATCTCGCCATCAACCAGGAGGTGAAGAAAGACTGATATTTGCACATTACTTCCATGACATCCTCAGGGATAAAAGCTCTAATCCGCAAATTCAATCTGTGCTTATGAGCAACTGCTTGTGGACGCTTGCGTCTCACATGTTGCGCGGAGTGAGAGTGACAAGAAAACAACCCCTGTTTATGTGCGTGTCCTGTCATCAAAGCGAGACGCGGTGCCTCTGAGACCCTCCCCCTTCTTCCCCTCCCGTTGTTGTGGCTCCCGTCAGGACACCCCTGACCAAGTCACAGACACCCTGGCTCCAAAATGAGGGCCTCTAACCCCTTCTTCCTGCCTCTGTGTGTGCGTAACTGTTTGTGTGCATTGTGTGCGTGTGTGTATGGGTTAGTGCTGACCTACCTGTCAAAACACGCTTTGTTAGCTGAGCACAGCTCTATACTTGTTTTCCAGGGCTAATAAGCTGATCACTACCCTGAGCTTTCTCTCTGAAAAGGCCCTTTGTAAGTGTGTACACTTCTGTGCAGGTGTGTACTCCTTTGTTTGTGTGTTTATCTGCGACTGTGTGTGTGTCTTGGGTCTACAAGGGCAAGTGCTTTACTGAAATGAAAAGACACATCTGTAGCAGCCTAATTAGCCAAATAAGCCGTGCCTCTCATGTTGCTCCTCTCTACTGTTTTCTTCAGTCAAACCAGTAATAACAGGGTTGGGTAAAACAAGACATTTGGAGGTCTCTAGTGGTTCCCTCTGAAGTAACGAGTAGTTTTAAATTGTATAGGATACACCTTTTTCCCCACAGTGTGTCCTTGTTAGCGGTCTGGCCGACCTCCATGTGAAAACGGGCTTGTCAAAAGCCAACAAAACAGATAGATTTTGTTGCTAATTTCATTCACGGCTCATGCTTTTAAGAAAACTCTCCTTTTATTCTTCTCTTCACCTCCTCACTTCCCCTCCTCCTCGCCACCATTGGTCTGGCTAATTAAAAGCTGTTAGGGGTCTGGGGCCAATGTGTTCTCCTGAAAAGGAGGGGAGGAGGAATGAATGGGATGTAATTATACCCTTTCCCTCCCCAAAGACAGAATGCCTGAAGGCTACACGGCCCCTTCAACCCCTTCTACCTTAACCCCTATGGAGCTTTCACTACCCTGGCTGCTGTTTACGTGTCTAATGTGTGTCCCAGTGGCTGATTTTGGTGGTTTAATAAAACCTTCTCACACTTCTGTAATATTTTAATTTCAATTAATGCTTTTTTTTTTTCTTTAAATCTCCACCTATTCGTGCCCACTGAATTCGCTCCGTCTTCAACTCCACCACCCTCTTTACGTCTTCATTCATCAAAGCTCTGCACTCTAGCATCTCCCCGCGTCTACACTAGCCTCTGACTGGCAGTTCTCGGGAGAGTGAGAGTCGCGTTAATGTGATAACTATGTCCTCTATGAGACGGAGAGCCAGGTGTGTGAGCTGTCGCAAACCTACTTTCCACATTGCATCTTCTTCTTCCTGCCTATTGCTTTGTGTGTCTGTGTTTTCAAGGGAGAGGGATTCTCTGAAGACCCCTTATCCAGGGCGTCTCATGCCCCGGGCTTATGAGCACATCTGTTTATCAAGGTCTGTTGGAGCCTCTTGTGCGTGTGTGTGTTTGTGTGTGTGTGCGTTTTCCTGCATGAGACTGAGGTATGGGTAAACAGCAAAGGTTGAAGGTGGCTCTAGTCTTCCTTTTCTGCAGGTCATTCCTCAATACAAAGTTACTCTGATTGCGGTGCATGTGTCGTGAAGGTACAAAACAGAATAGTTATTACTGCTCCTTACTGCAGGTGACTTTTGCAACACTTCTAGTCACTAAAGCTTTGAAGTTTTGCAATTGTCTTTGCTCTGCTGTTGGCTCCCCCCCCCCCCCCCTTCCTGTCTCCCTTCTACAGCCCTTCCCACCATTTGTCCCCCTGAGCTCGCTCTGGGCTCGCTCAAACTACTGACACAAGGAGTCTGTCTTTCACTGTCCGTCTGGGGAAAGTCGCAAACTGGCAGCCAGGTCAAAAGGTTACAGTTCAGGGTCGCCACTTCTCACCCGCACTAGCATCCGAGTCAGCACCGAAGATATGTTTCACACACACAAAAACAGAGTCACGAAGAGAGTCTGCACGTCTGAAACATCAAACACACGCACCACTCCCCCCTCTTCTTCCATTTGCTCCTCAGGTAATCAGTAGTAAGTGTACACACACACACAGGAATGTCACAGCAGAGGGGGCGAGGGGGGGTGGGGGCTGCAGTTCGGATAGTTTACAGTGTTCTCACAAGGCGCGCTCATCAAATTTCCAGCCCCACTCTTACACACTTTTACTTTGAGGTGTACACTTAATACCCGATTAATTTGCTGTGGTATGACAGATTCACACCTCCTTTCACACGGGCGTGAGGAGCTGTCAGTGGTTCTAATGGGTTTAGCTGCTCACTAGTGGGCAGCTCCATTAGAGCCAATCTAATATAAAATGAAAAGTCTTCCTATATTACTGCAGCTTCCTGTGTAATCTACTCCCTTCTTTCTATATCTCATTGTATTACAATAAAAACAAAAACCACGGGGGATTTCTTTCCCCACTATGTGCAAATACAACCTGATGTCGATAAAATGATTACATTTTAAGCAGTTTCAAGAAATGTGTGTTCATATATGAAGCAATCCTTTTGCAGGATGAGAGCCTTTAAAACTGTCAACAATGGCCTTTCTCACTTATTCACTTCTAAACTTCTTCCCTCCCTTCATCCATCACTGTCCGGCCTCTCCTCCCTCCGTCTGCCTCTCTTTTATTCTTGCAAATTTAGCCCCCACCCCCACCCTCCATCTTCTATTTGTCCTGTCTCTTAATGCTGACATAATATACCAGAGCTCTTCATCCAGGCTAATTTCTCAACACAAATCCCTTTCACCCTTCTCTCACCCTGCGCCCAGGCCTCTTTCCCGCCTCCTTTTTCTCTTTTCACCGGTCCCCTCCTTTTTGGTAGCCTCCTATTCTGTCTGTGATGAATAGAAAGAGGCCAAATGGTATCATGCTTGGTTTAATATGCTGGAGGTCATGTAGAGTTAATCTGTTGGCCCGTTTAGCTGAGGGAGAGAGGGCACAAGTTCACTAACTTCTAAGAATTTACATCAAATATTTAACTTTTTTTAATTAAAAAAAAAATGAAATAAGTTTTAACTGATGCAAAATAAACCATCTGCAAGAACATGAGCTGAAGTATATCTGCTGGTGAGTCAGCCTTAGGGGGGGCGCTAGTGAGCTTCAAGTGGGCAGCACTGGTCACGGTATGTCTGAAATTCTATGAATGAGCAGTGTACACATACGCGTGCTTGCCCATGCTTAGGACGATAACACCGGGCGAAAACAGGCCTCTCTAATGTTAGCAGAACGGGAGCTGATAGGTGCTTCGTTCTCCTCTGATGGAAAACTACTGGGGCAAAAACAGAGGAAGGTCTGTGAGGATGAGGGGGGACTGGTAGAGAAAGGGGAGGGGGGAAGGAAATCTGGACTACAGATAAGGAGCAGAGAGGAAGAGCAGAGAGTAAAACAGATGAGTCTGCAGACGTGATGCAAAAAAAAAGCCCGAAAACAAACCTACGAAACAATATATACTGTTGTTGTAAACTATGGTAACTAAATCACCCCAGGTGCTTCGGTGCTATCATGTGTGAAGATATGCGAGAACATTTATAAGCACATTAGGTAAGAGGACAGTTATATCAGCAGGGAATAGGCACAAAGCCTCCTGATAACGATGGGGCAAGAATCATGTAAAGCTAAACTGAGATATTGCTGGAAATTGATTGTTCTGATGGATCCCATCTGGGAGATTATTGTGGGAATGATGCAATGTGACAAAAAAAGGTTTTAAGTAATTTAAATACATTCTAACAATTACCCACTAATCCACACACACACACACACACACACACACACACACACACACACACACACACACACACACACACACAGAAAAACAGAGAAGCGTTACATCACAGGATCCCAGGGGCATATACATAGAATGAATATTCCAGGATGATGGTTTTGTGTCGGGTGTTCTGGGTCAGATGGTCAGATTACAAGCTGTCTGTACTCGATGTTAGTGTGTGTGCGTATGTGTGTGTTCCCATTCTGGTGAGATTACAGCCCAACAACCAGACACGACAGAGAGCGAAAGAGAGGGAGAAGGGTGATGAGAGGAGGGGGGCGAAGTGTGTAATAGTTGGGATTTAAAAGGAGGTGGGAGTACATTGACCCCGTTCACCTAAAACTGCAGGCAACGTGTACATGTACAGGCAGGCCTGGCTGCATCAATAACAGTGAAGGCAGGCTGAGCCAGACACAGGCTGAGATAAACAGAATATAACATTACACCAAACTCCTGATAAAGATATTTGCACAGATAGCAGAGGCATGGGACACAAACCCATGCCACTGGAGATGGATGAAGGCAGCCAAACAACTCAGATATGAAAGATTAAAAGGATGCAGCGGAGTAGTGTGTCGCTATCGTCCATATTTGGATTTAAAAATGAGGCGATCTCGAATGTGCTTGAATCAGTAAGTAGAGAGAAAAGGAGGGCTTGAGGCTAGCAGCCAGTCTGGGAGAAGACCCAACTGTTAAAAGAGAGGAGTAGGAGTGGAAAGATGGAGAAGAGGAACAGACAGGTACAAGGCAGAGAAACACACAGACACACACTCATGCACAGCTGACAGAGTTGAGTATAGTAACAGCGGGGTGGAATGCTGGCTGTGGCTAATATTAACAGCGAAGTCGTCCCCCTTATGCCCCCCAGTGTGTGGAAGTGCGAGTCACACATTTATCACGTCTCGGTGAGGCTGCTTACGGTAACCGGTCACTCCCTGTTTTGCTCTGACGCCGAGACACGTGAACTCCGAAGACCCAGAAACAATCCGTGAACTGTCAGTTCACAACAAAAACATAATTGCTTCCTGTTAAAAGCCAGGAAGTTAAATCTCTCCCTCTTTCTCTCTCTCTCTCACACACACACACACACACACACACACACACACACACACACACACACACACACACACACACACACACACACACACTAATAAAGCTGACACAGGTAGAGACAAGTAGCGTAAAAACAAGACCAGACCAGACTGTGAAAAACATGCCTCGCCACCTGTCGTGTAAGAAAACGATACACAAACAAAAACACTGGATCAAGTCCCTAAAAAGACTTGAAGTGAAGGATTAAGCAATAATCATTAAGTCACGCTTACACATGAGTACACATACAGATTGTATTAAGAGGCAAACACGCACACCTAAGGTGTTACCGGTTTCTTCATATCTCTATATGAGTGGGCAGGCTACTGCCATCTGGTCACTGTCCTCCACCTAAGACAGATCACTGCTGCTCACAATCCTACCAAGAATCAATTAGCATCAATTATCCACGGCCCACTTCCACCAAAGGTCGCTGATGGGTCTACTTAATCCTCTGAACAGGTGACTGATAGATCACTGGGGACAGTAGTAGGCAGGTGGGCTTTTAGTCGGGCAGGAAATCACAGGACTGCGAGACGATGGAAGAGCGAAGAGAAGAAGGAGGAGGAGTGAGAGTGAATTGGGGGATGGTGATGTAGAGCCGAGGGGATGATGGACTGAGGGGCTAATAGAAATCAGACTGTAAAATATGAGAAAAATAAAGATAAGTGGAATGGGGGTTTAGTTCCACTCCCTGTGAAAATGTGTTTTAGAGACAGACAATAAGCAAGCGAAAGTGTGCCAGAGTAGAAGCAGAATATATCCACAAGTGTCTCTGATCCATTAACTGTTCTATGAAGCTTATCTCTGCCCGTTTGTCTGTCTTTGTCAGAGTCTATGTTTAGCCATGTGGCACATTTGGGATTAGTGTTATATTGTGATTTTTCTTCTAGTTATGCAACTCCCTTTCTGGAGCAAAAATAGTGCAGAGTTGGATTAAAAACAGCAGACATAAGATCTGACTTTGTATTAGACCACCCTAATCTCTCTTGCTCTCTCTCTCTCTCTGCCTCCTTTCCCCCTCCAGCCTTTCTTATTTGAAGTAAGCCTCCGAGATCCAGTTTCTGTCCTTTATGTGGAACTGACTGGAAGACTCTGGTTACAAGTTTCCTTCTGTGAAGTTACCTTTACCTCCTGTCCCACCTGAACATGACTCCCTCCCTGGTTTGTAGTGACTCAGGTGTATAACTCAGGTGGGTCAAACCTGGTCTGTTGACTCACACACGGACTAACTTATGACACTAACAGTCCTCGTGACGACAGGACTTTTCCATTAGACTTCTTATCCAATTATCGGGACAATTGTTTTCCATGCTGCAGGGCTCTTTTTAGCCCCGCGTCTATTAACAATGTTAAAGGGCAATTAGAAATGTAAGCTAATCTGACTAAAAAGCCATAATGGCTTTTGCCCTTGTTTCTTCTCTGTGGTGGATTTTAATCGACCTATCTCGGCAGCAGAACCTCGCAGAGCGTCCTTCTGTTTCAGCTCGGTTTTAAAATAATACCGTCTTTCAAACGTCGGGATCACCCGCTCCACGCTAAAAGCTCAATAAATCGCGCTGCGATATGTCAGGCCCGATCGATCCCGCTGAGTGGTCGGATACCATTACATTTCTGACCTCAAAACAAACTAATCAGCAATATGCGCCCCTCTCTGTGTGACTCACCATCTCTCCTCTCCAATGAAAAACCTCTTTAAATTGCCTGATGCCGTATCTTTGTAAATATATTAGGGAATTAACTCGTTTTTATTGCTTAATAGAGTCATCTTTCCATGACACGCACAGTGCACACAGGTGCAAACCCTGCAGACAGCACTGGCCAAGTTCATACTCGTCGGTCTATTTTTTACTATTAGAGTATGTCTGTGTCTATGCGTTGCGGTTAAATATAGTGACGAATCTGTCCAGGCACTTGCTCACAGTCTTCTGCTTTTACATCCATCTGCTGCTGGGTGCTGTAGCACTCTAAAGCCACGGCTATAAAGTCACAGAGATCTTTAATTGACATATGAAGAAAGCATGGCAAGTCCGCGGATGCGAGTATGTAGGATAAGACTTTACATGTGTCAAACTTAAGAAAGTAGGATGTTACCGTCATTCCCCTCTGGACAAACTGGGAAACACCAGACAGTATGATTGACCCAGTACACCACTCACTTGGCTTCCCATGCTGCACTGAACATCCCCTATAACACTACACCAAAGCACAGATCAGCACTTACTTTGCGTTCGAGCTGTTCCAGTAGACGCTGTGTCTTTCCGCGGAGGCAAACCAAGAACCGATGGTCAGCACCAAACACAGCAGACACACCACATCCATAGCTTCTCTTCTCCGAAAGGAACAATGAACACCTTTAAAGCGGTAACTGACGTTTAAAGGACTTCACTTATGGAAGATGTTAATGCGCGCACGGAAACCAACTGAGGATTTTACGCGCTGTGTGTAGTAAGTAGTGCAAAGTAACGCTTCTCACTACACGCTGTTGTAGGTCTTGACTGTATCACAGAAGCGCAACTCTATTTTGTATTGCAGAAGCTCCGCCCCGTCGTGGTGTCACCAGTGAAGTCCCCGCCCCACTGGAGACGCGCTCTCCAGCTGCTCACGAAAACAACAGCCCGGCCCTACTCGTAGTAAACTGATAACTTTATAGAAACGAAAGTAAATATAAAAATTGTTTTTGCTTTGTTTAAGAAAATATGGTAGAAAACGCTACAGTACGGTGTTTCAAGTGTTGGCAGATCATAATTACCTCTACCTTATCATATAAGCAATACTATCTTAGCACTCGTTTTAATTTGTTTTAAGTATTTTGTTTTCAAAAAAAACCATGGATTTGGATTAACGCGCGATCATGCTTAAACTAGACGTTTGTCCGGTATATGAAACAGTAATCGGAGAAATAACTAGTAACCAGCTCTACAGAAACTTTAGTGGGAAAAGCAGACAAAATTTCCTTCTTACAAGTAGTTGTAGAAATAATCATTTAAAGTACTACTAGATCACAAGTACTATAATTTTTTATTTCCTATAACTAAAAATTAATCCAAGACTTAAAGGAGATTCATACAGATTTCAGCAACTGTTGTTTTGTTTTTTTAAGTTGTTGTTCTTTTGTAACACTGCTATGTGTCACTCTTAGGCAGTGTTGCTTCTCTTTGTGACGTCTGTAGTTGCTGGTTTGTTATTATGCACTGTAAACCAGCTTGTTCACTGAGCTGTAAGCATACAGATGCACATAGGTTGCTTCAACACAAAATAACTAAATATTGTGTATTAAACATCATTTTGGATCTGATTGTTTTACTACTTGTCCTTTGATCGCTTGAGAATGTTCTGCAGAAAGATGCACGGGGTCTTTAAGGGTATTGCTGTCTAGGCATGTTTTGTCAGATAGTAAAGAATTACTACAATCTTATCAGTAAGTCTAATCTTGTGGTGTCTGCTTATAGCTGTGGTCCTAGACAGGTAACTTTAGAAAACAAACTCACAGATGGAATGGATAAAGTCCAGATCGTGGGGTGTCGACGGGATTGTGGCCTCAGCAGGAGAGGGCTTCCCTCAAGCAGGCATGGAGCGCAGCCTGGGTTAGCTGCTTCAGAGGCCCAAGACTTCAGGGAAAAGGCAGGAGGCAGTGCGTGTGTGTGTGTGTGTGTGTGTGTGTGTGTGTGTGTGTGTGTGTGTGTGTGTGTGTGTGTGTGTGTGTGTGTGTGTGTGTGCGCGCGTGTGTGTGCGTGTGTGCGTGTGTGCGTGTGTGCGTGTTTTATATGCCTGACTGTCCCTAGGCTTAGCTGGGCAGGCATACACACGTCCTGGATCACAAACACAGACACACACTGTATATCCTGCAGGCGGTGGGGGTTAATCATAGCTCAGGGTGCTTTTCCATAATGCCTCCCCCCAAAATAAGGGTAAAGTAAAGTAAGACGATGAAGAATTGAAAAAGAAAACTGGGACAAGAGGTCAGTTTGAACAAAAATCAACCCTTTTGGTAATTTGTTCTAATGCAAACCCAGACATTTCCACAGTCTTTTGTGTATATTTTTCTTCTGTGGGATGATAAATATGTCTATGATCTTTTCAGACTACCAACAACAGGACTCTCCAGTTCTCTCTCATACACAGCACCAGGAGTGACTGTTGAACTGTTTGTCACTGCCAGCACACTTCCGGCACTCATGCTCGGGGTCTCCCGATGATCTGTTCATCTAACACACAACCAAGCTTGCAATAAAACAGAAACCCACATTCAGAATTTCACAACCCCCACATGCACCTCCTTTGTGCTGCTGCAGCCAACAGTCAGATGGCTGGGATCTCCCATCATGCACGTGCATCATATATACATGTGTACAAGCACACACAAAGATGTAAGCATTCTCTGCGGCCGGTTTGACAGCGTTGTTGCCGGTAGAAACAATACATGATTCTCAGAGTGAGACTTAATCCTCCCATAGTGCGCCCGCACGCACGCACACACAGACACACACATACACACACATACACACACATACAGAAAGGGAATACCGGGGATCCTGTGAATGACAGAAAGGCAGAGAATAAGAAGATGTCTGAAAAGGAGAGAAAAAAGCAGCTCACTGAAAAAGTGTTTCAGAAGATGGAAAATTTGACAGTTCTAAAAGTGGATTAAAGGAAGTTGGGGAAGACCTGACAGCCATACAAGCCTTTCAGGGAGCATAAACCATCTTGTTTATATTCCAAGGACTTATCTCCAGGCCTCAAAGTATCTGTCACATGTTGTTCAGCACGCTGTGGAAATCCTACAATTGCATAACCTGTTTAATTAAGACAGGAAGCTAGTGGCGCTACCTGTACCTGGCAATGCCTGTTTTTTCAGTTTCGCTCTCTTTCAACCACATCAAAAATGTGATCATCATTTTTACGGAAGATAAACACACAGCAGAGTGCTGTGTAAAGGAACAAATCTATAAAACCAAAACATATGGTGTCAGAGCTACAAGAGAAGTTTCGGTCCAGACAGAATAAATGTTTTGATTGGAGGAGTGAAGAATATGTGGGAGGCAGCTATGTTTTAAAAAAGGAAAAAAAAAACTGATTTCTATCAGTCTATTAAATTTTCAGTCTTGCTTCTTTCTTCTACTCCTTCCTCTCTGCTCTCATCCTGTCAGCCCCCAGGTGGGGATCAGAGCTGGCCAGGGATCTGTGTTTAAAGATTTGAAGAGGTTTCTTTAGAGACACACACACACACAAATGTGAAGGAGTGTTTAACAGGGAGGCAAGGATAAATTGGAATGAGGTGGAGTGAAACTTTGAAAGAACAACAAAGAGGTGTTACAGTTTAAAAGAGGCATGGAAACACTGGGCGTGAGCCGCACTGGAGTGCAACAAAAACCAAAACGGGGATGGTGGAGACCAATCTTAGCAGCTGTTGTTTAATAGAGTATCAACACATCTGTCCAAACACAATGGCACAGGTTTTTATTGTGGAGTTTAAAGATGTGTAGAAGTTCTCTGATCCCTGGTTTTATCTCTCTCGTTGGTGCATTAGCAGAAGCGAGATGTTATCCTTTTGATCACATGTCCGTCGTCTTTTTTGTCCCGATGTTATCACACCATCGCTCGTCTGCCCTCGAGCCTCTGCTGCTAGTGTACCATTAATGTTGCTTAACCTTCCTCACAAAAAAGAGCCTTAGCTAGCAATGGAAAAAAGGTCACATGGAAGATTAACATTATGCTATAATAAAGGGGTATAAAGGGGCTTAAAGGAGCTAAATCAGTGTAATTTGTGTATTGACTCTAGTTGATCACAGATTGTATTTCAAAGAGCTGCCTTTTGTTCCCCCAACCTCTATCATTACCGTTAGCTTAGGCTTGTTAACACTTGCCATTGTTTCATCTACACATGGACAGCTTGTCACCCTGCTGCCCTCTGTCCCTTTATCCCCGGCCTCCTGCGGACCCTTGGCCCTCTGGCTCATAGCGGCACACTTCGACAAGCTGCTCCTTCTCTGGCACCACAAAGGCACGTCTCCTGGCGCTCATTCAAACCCATTCATCTGCATACAGGTGGTCCTCTATTCACCCACTGAGAAGCACGCTTCTGCTTTGCAGATCTCCATGTGTCTAGATTTAGCCCCGGAGCAGGGAGGGGGGGATACTAATTCTTGTGGTATCACACACCGAGACATTAGCAGCAGAAACAACTCGGATTTGCAACACGTTTCTGCTCGGACCACTCTGGAAAACAGCCATGGATGCTGAGCTGTTTCAAACGTGCTGCACATAAGCTGACAGGGTATCAAAACAAGCCATGGACACACACACACTGAAACAATGTTATATGTGTGTTTCTGTGTGTCAGTAGGGGGTAAATGAGCCTCCTCCCTCCCTCCTGGACTAACACTGTCTCACTATTCAGACCACAGGAATCATTAACTTGCCCAGTCAACAGGCACACTTCCCTCGTTCGCTCTCTCACTGCCTCTCTGTCCTCCTTTCTGTCTCCCAGGGACTCTCGCACACATGCCCACGCACACACAAACACAGCAGCACACAAAAGCACAAATAAGCCCCAGTGAAATATTTAACCACGCTACTCAGCTCACATTGCCTCTGCCATCATTTGTTATACTGTATCTCCTTGTCTGGCTCGCTGCCTGTTCTCTCGGCTCATCTGTTGTCTCTGCTGTCTTTCCTTCCTTTCCTTTCTTCTGTTCGTCTGTTCAGTTATTTCCACGGAGCCCTCATCAGCCCCTGGCCAGAACGTACCGAGTGCAACTCTGCTTGATACTTTGCCTTTCTCTTGTCTTTCACACTGTGTGGCTTTTAAACATCGCCCTTTTCCCTTCCCATCTTTTATGCACTTTTCTCCCTTTTTCACAGTTCTTTCTCCCCGCCTGTCTTGATGTTGTCCAGTTTTCTTCATGCTCGTTGCCTCCTTGAATAATTTTCTTTTCCTATCTCATTGTGTGTGTGTGTGTGTGTGTGGTTTTTTTTTTTTCAATTTCAACTACCTTAAGCTGTGCATTGGTTTGGAGCAAATCTATTATCCTCATTCATCCTCCCACCCTCTGTCCTCTTTATCTCTCTGTGTCTCTTTCTGTCTGTTTCTGTCTCTTTTCCTCTCTCCTCTCCTCACTTGCTTCTGGCCCCAGCCCTGTATTCATTAACATAGTGTTAATGATCCCAGATGGACTGACATGTACTCTATGGTGGCGAAGTGTGAATGGCTTCTTCCAGGGTGTATGTGGGTGGTTGTGTGCCGGTGTGTGTATGTTTGTGTGGGCACGTACGGCTGTTGGGTACACATGTGCATAATTGTGTGTACATACGTGCATGCCTGTGTCTACGTACATGTGTGCATGTGTGGGCACTTGTGTGGGCACATGTGCTCGTATCAGGATTTTTTTCTTCTGGCGGTAGATTGCTCTGTTGTTGATGATAAGCATCTTTCATGCCCTGCTTTTAGAAAGAAAACAATGAAGCTGATCACACCACAGCCAAGCGCGTTCACAGGGAATTTATTCTGCATTTCAGTATCAAGTGAGTGCAAACGGTTGGGGATAGTAACAGTTCTGGACTTCACCGAGGTATTAAAGTCCTTTTTTTTTTTACATTTTTGGGACAAACTTGAAAAGGCCTCGAAAAAAACAGTCTGAATGCTAAATTGCTTTGATGGATGTCAGTGGCACTGCATAAAAGTCACACATTTAAGTTTCACATTTGTGGAAACAAAACTAGACTTTACCAGTGCTTCTACAAAGCTACACATCCAGCAGCTTATTGTTTCTTAGATTTCCCCTTTAGCTTGTCTGCAAATTCTTCATGAGATTTCAAAAACCCATGTTCAACAGATTTTTGTGATTTTGTATACAGTCCCATTCACAACAAGTCACCTAAAGGCACTTTGCATTGTAAGGTAAAGACCATAAAATATTGGAAAGAAGGAAGTCAATAATACAGCGGTGAAAACAGGTGAGTGAAGAAGAAACACTCAGTGCATCATGGGAAGCCCCCCAGCAGCTTAAGCCTATTGCAGCAGAACTGAGGGTTGGTTCAGGGTTGCCCGATCAAGCCATAATTATAATCAGTCAATCAATTATCAAAAATCAAAGTTTCAAGCCCAATCTTAAAAGTAGAAGGAGTGTCTGTCTCCCAAATGCACTGGGATCTGCGAACTGCTTTCTCAGAAGAGACTTTGGAAAACTATAGGTACCAAAAGTAGGTCTCTAGTCTGAAAGCAAGGAGCTCTGTTATAATAATGAGGTATTATGAAGTAGTTAAGATAAGGCCTGATTATTCAAGATTTTGTATATGAGAAGAAGGGTTTCAAATTTTTCTAGATTTAACAGGGAGCTGATGAAGAGAAACCAACATTGGAGAAACATGCTCTGTCCTTCTAGTTCCTTTCAGCACTCTCATTCTGCTTCTGGTATCAGAGACACCTAATAATAATGAGGTTGGAATATTGTCCAGAGTTGCTTTTTTCTTGTATGTAACACCGAGCTTCAGACATGTTCTCACTACTGGAAATATTAGTTTGGACAGGGGTGCTACTTGGACAGAGTGTGCTGTAGGAGGGGCACCGGACACTCATTCGCCCACTGTAAATTCACCAGAGTATTTGCGCAATCAAACTTCACACTGACTTTGTACTTGGAAGCTGGACAGCTAAAGACTGCAAGCTCTAGTAAAATACTGAGCTATTCCTGAAATGGTTTCAGGTCAGCCAGTGTCGCTCCTATTAACAAAAGTCTAAATCCTGTTGAATGCAATTACATTTTAGATGAGAAAGTTTTTGAATTTATGAGTATTTTGCAGAAGGCACTGCACGTGTCAATGTTCTTATGCACAATGCAAAGTGAGAAAGATCAAGGTCCATCAAGAAGTGTTTTAACAAATTTGGTATATAAAAACTTGACCTGTTTGCACAGAGCCTTGAGCTTGAGCTCAGCCAACACCAGTGTGATGGATTGAATGCTGACTGTGAGTCAGGCCTTATCAGCACCAGTGCAGGATTTCACTAATGTCCATGTGGCATAACCTGAGCAAATTTCTGCAAGCTAAGCTTCCAAAATCTTTTAGATGTCTATAATTGCGAAAGACCCCGTTTTACTTTGCTCCTGCATCAACACTGCTTTTGACCATGCGAGTTGTTCATAAAGTAATATAGCTGCTTAATGATTAAACAATATATCATTCTGTGGGGGGCACAGACATGCATGCTATGTTAAATGCGTCTAGGGATAGGTCCAAAGGATCATCATGTTAGTGAAGGCAATAAGTTAAAACCCTGCTCAAGTTGAGATCCAACTGGTGCACACACACACAAACACACTGTGCACACACGTGTGCACACAGTCTGCTAAGGTTACAATGTTACAGATGCTAGGGCAGAGTGCATGTATATGTGTGTCACAGATGCCTTAGCATTCTTAAAATGTATACGCACACTTTGCCTGACCCACCCGCCAAATATAGTTTATTGCACTAGTAGGATAAATCTCAGTATGCATGCACCATAAACACCCACTGCCATCCAACTTCAGCCAAACAACAAAACGTACCAACCAACAACTTAACTTTATCTTTTAATACTTCTGAGCGGCGCATCTATTTTTTTTTTCTATCTCTCTGCGGTGCTTCTTTCCTTTTCTCAGTAAGTTGTTCAGCCCTGTCACGCTGTTCCCTCTGCCTCCTGTTCTGTCTCTCTGTTCTTTCTTTGTCTATCACTGGCATGGTCACGATCGTTGCATAATTGCACAGTTGCTTAACTATCGAGAACACGCCGTCTAGCACTTGCCATGTCAGGGACCGGTCCATTTTCCCTTCTTAATGTAAGCACACACGACACAGACTCTGGTGCACACAGATGCACAATATCGATTGCTGTCGCTACCTAAACCATTATCTCTGCATCTTTTGTTTTTGGTTTTTTTGTTCCTATTGAGAAGAAGCATGGCATAAAGCTAATGTGCTACTACAAAGACACCTGTGGATGCAATTACAGAAAGCAACTTCCACCCACACTCCGTTCAGCCACACACCTAGAATTATTACACTTCTCTTTTTGTATGCATTTTCTTGTGCACTTTCTGTAATTGTATAGCTTATAAATCCCCACAATCATATTTTACAAATACACATAATTACAGAGAGTTCAAAGAGGAAACGCTCAGAATTAGAGCGCAGATGTGATTCTTGAAGAGATTGTCTAATGAGGGACTGAAAATCAATTTAGTGAGCACAGTTCATTAATAATTGATGTTCTCCAGTCAAACAGGAGATGTGCCTTTTTGTGTGTGTGTGTATTTGTGTGTGCAGCTGTGGGCAAAGAGTGGTCACCATGGTGATCTCCTTAACCAGGGTCTTCTAAATGACACAAGTGGGTGGCAGAAAAGTCACACGAATACACACTGGCTTTACTATTTTAGTGAGGACTTGGTATTGCCAGTGTATTACTGCAGTAATCCGCTGCAAACCTACAGCTGCAGCAGGGCCACAAGTGATCAAACGGGGACAGTTCGTATAGCGTCTCTTAACTTTAGATGGGGTGAATTGTGACAGGGTGAAGCAGGGTCGACAGTTACCCTCGCACAAGGCTTACTCTGATTGTGTGTCAGAATAAGCCTTTATAATAAGAATTCATCAAATTGTCCTTATTAAGAAAAACGCCCTCATTAGATCAGTGAACAGTCCCCACAACTGTGCAGGGACTTAACCAGAGCACATGCAAACACACACAGACAGATATGCTTGGAGGTTTTGATGGTTTATCCTTGGCAGACGGATACATGCACAACATGTTCCTGAGGGATTTTCTATACTGCTGCCAAACCTGATCAGTACAGGGTCATCCATACACACAGATAGGCACGTTGGCGATTTATGGATTTGCAAGGACTGAAATGATCCAAACTACATAAGCATGGACAGGTTGTGCATCCAATTTTCTGATCAGAGTACGTGATGGGCTGAGGGAAGATCGGGTCATATCTTGGAGGTTACAGACAGAGTTGAAAACAGACAGAGAAGGAAGGATCAGTAGTGGTGGTGGTCTCCTCCCAAGCTCCTAACTGCTAACAGATGGTCTCCTCTACCAAAATGAACTAATAGAATAAAATACCATGATGCAGTTAGACACACGCGCAGACACATTGATCCTGCAGGGGAAGAGGCTCATGGGGATCTTAGGAATGTTTTTGAGATTATTCATTTTAAGCAAAAAGGAGGTTCTTTTGGAGGACTCTTTTCAACAGGGACTTTACTCAACCAACTAAAATGTTCCTCTGATGTGGGCTTTTAGAGGACTGCTGGGAAGGAATAAGCTCAGAACCAAGACATCTTAGTCACTGGATGGTGCGCAGTCAGTACAGCCTCAAAAATTAATGAGAAGCATAGCTATAAAGTTTGCAGAAAACATATCATTTTCTCATATGATTCTGACAAAGATTTTCAAAGCTGAAACTCAACAGCAAACAAAATCAAAACTTTGATTTTTGTGTTAAAGCAAGAAGAACACATTGTGACCTTATCTGGTTTTGATATCTGCCGTCTGGATCAGCTGGCTTGCCAAACCTTTCAAAATGCTGGAATAGATTTTAACACGTTTGACTCAGAGACTCCTACATCTGGGTGTAGATTTAGCCCCGTATGTACGATATTGAGGGACACTTTGAATGGACACCTTTCATATTTAGATCTTAAAAGTTTAGGTTTTGAAAGAATGAAACACTTGAAATCTGCTTTCTCCTCCTTAACTAATGATCAACAGTGGAGGCTTTTTCAATTACTCATTAGCCAGAAGTCACATTAGCTGGGATGCACTCAAAGGGCAGGTGAGGGATGGTTATCCAAAGGACAGTCAAAGAACAGTACTGGATGGGATTACTTGTATGTGAGACTGTATTGTTACTCTTACACGATTAAAACCAATCACATTACTGCACCCACATCTGAAAGGAGGATAATGTATACTAAGGAGGCACACTAAGTCTGGTTATAACAGGCTTAAGCGTTATTAAAGGCTATGAACTCAGAAGCACATTAGTTAGCCTGCAAACTGTGTAGGGCCTCACTAAAACCTTACATGTTGTGGGTTTGACTTCAACTGGAGACAGAACTGATGGAAAAATGGAGGATGATTCCTGAAAACTGATTTTAAGGTCATCTGAGTACAAATGCGACCCCACCTTCCTCTGCTCCTCTGCTCTCCCTTACTAGAATAAATCTCTAATCCCATTATTGGATATTATATGTAAGTGGGTTAACATCAGTGGCTATGCCTATTACAGGGATAAGTGTGTGTATGCCTGTGTGTGTATTTGTGCATTATGAATGTGACTGCAGCTAACTCTTCAGTGTGTTTTCATAGGAACACATCGTGGAGGATGTCAGTGCATCGTCCTAAATCAGTCAAAGAAACATGTCAGATTTGGAAATGATTATGGTTGAGAAAAAATGTAGCATATCACTTATCAACATCATAGCAGAGTGGATGTCTGGAGGCTTGTGCCTGCTAGTATGCTGTCATTTAGATCATTTGCATGTGTATTTCATTACAGTGGTTATTCCTATTTACGGGTTCATTTACTGTTTTTAATTCTTTTAGCTATTGTGCAAAGATGGAACCTAAAAAGTAAGACTGGTGTTTTACTCACGTATGTTAAAGTTATGTTACTTTCTATGTCTGCATTACATAAGGAAATACACTCGGTGGTCGCTTCTTTAGGTAAATCTTCCTAGTTTCAGGTTGGACTTCGTATTTCCTTCAGAATCATCTATTTCGTGGCATAGATTCAACAAAGAGCTGGAAGAAAGAGTGACTGCAGATTTATCAGCTCCACATCCATGATGTGACTCTCTTGTTCCACCACATCTCAAAGCTGCTCTAATGAATTGATATCTGATGCCTGTGGAGGGCATGTGAGTATGGTGTGCTCATTATAATGTCAGGAAACACATTTGAGATTATTTAAGCTTTGTGAGAAGGTGCGTTACACTGCTGGAAACAGCCATGAGAAGATGAGTACTCTGAGCACATAGCCCATAAAGGAGGGGTCTCCAAGTCCAGTCTTTGAGAGCTACTGTCCTGTTCTGACACACCTGAATCAAATGAATGGCTTGTTTCCAGGTCTTTACCAAACTTGATGACATGCTGAAGAGGTAATCCAACCGTTTGATTTAGCTGTGTTGGAGTAGGGATGCATCTAATAGCTGCAAGACAGTAGCTCTCGAGGACTGGAGTTGGAGACCTCCGCCATAAAGGATACCCATCCTCTGATGGTCAGCAACAATGCCTAGGTAGGATCTGGCATTTAAACAATGCCTAGTTGGTACAAGTGGACCCAATGTGCTAAGACAAAAGAGAATTCCCCTCACACCATTAGCAGCAGTCTGAGCCACTGACAGAAGGCAGGATGATCCACGCTTTCATGGTGTTGATGCCAAATTCAGACTCTACCATCAGAATGTCACAGCAGAAATAGAGAGGCAACATTTTTCAATTTTGGTGGCCCAGCGTGAACCATATCCTCAGTTTCCTGTTCTGAACTGACAATAGTTGTACCCGGTGTGGTCTTCTGCTGTTGTAATCCACCTGCTTCAAGATTCGAGATGCTACGTGTTCACAGATCCACTTCTACATACCTTGGTTGTAAACAAGTGGTTATTTGAGTTACTCTTGCCTTCCTATTGGCTCAAAGTAGTCTGGCCATCGTCCTCTGACCTATGACATCATGTCGGTCTTTGTAAACCCTACAGATGGCTTTGCGAGAAAACGAGATCTAGATCAGCAGTTTCTGAAATACTCAGAGTAGTCCATCTGGCACCAACAACCATGGCATGTTCAAAGTCGTTTTTCTTCATCATTCTATTGCTCGGTTTGAGGTTCAGCAGGTTGTTTCAGCCATGTCTACATGCTTAAATGCACTGAGTTGATGCCATGTGAAAGGCTGATTTAAAGGTGAATAGGTGTACCAAATGTAAAATTATTAGTTTGAATGCACAAACTTTTCCCATGTTCTCATGTGATCAAATAGTATTGCAGTTCATACTGATAGATCTGAGTACTTGTGTCCCAGTCAGTTACATATAAAATAAAAAGTAAATCATATCTGTGATTTGTACATACAATAGTAACGAATTCATACCAGTACAACTTTGTATGTAACATGTTTTGTCGGTTCACTGCAAACTGTTAAATGTTACCCTCCTTGACTCTTAGCACTATGTGATCTGAAACACAATACTGCCAGATATTTCAATGAAATGCCAACTTTCTCAATCGATTTGTGCTGCTGGCTTCAACCCTGCACCTTGTATTATAGGGGCTTAAAAACAGACAGAAGTCAAATGTAGCAAACTTTACATTTTAATAAAATAAGTTTGCTGAATGATATAATTTTCCAATTAATCAGCAAACCCCTCTGGCTCAAAAAAAAGCTTTTAAGTCAGTTTCTCTCAGGGTTGTCATCTTCTGCAAGGTGTGTCTGTTAGCTGATAAGCAAGCAAACGGCAAATGGCCTTTGGAATTTTAGATGTTTTGATGTTTAATGACTTTTTTAAAATTATATTTTAAAACAGAGAACTGGAGTAGTTTCATCACACAATGATGCTTTTTTACAAGCTATATGGTGTTGACTGTTTACTTTGCTGTTTTCTCACTGTTCTCAGTAAAAAGAATTTAATTGCAGTCCTCCTTTGTGGTTTGCTCAGTGTGGTTCAGGGCTGCACTCACGTGCTCGTGCAACTCTCACGGTCATGCAACCAATCCCTGTAGTTTTGCACCACCTTTTTGCTGGCCTCCACTCCATCATGAATGCCCTGGAAATAATTCCCTGACTACAAATGGCTGCCAGCAGGGTTGCCAGTTCAATTCCCACCAGCTGTTTGCCTTGTATGCCTCAGCAGAGGCATGACAGAGAAATGGGAAAGATATACAATAGGCCAGCTCTGGCACTTCTAATTACAGAGCAGGACACAGCAGAGAGAGGGCTGTTAATGTTCAGACTGACTGCTATAATTACAATCAGCCTGGATTCAGCCTGGTACAGCCAGGCCCCATCTATAGGGCCGAGGTGTTAAACCACCCATGGCTCTCATTAGAGGACATGGGCTAATGAGTGCTCTCCACACACATACGCCAGCAACACACAAAACACATACACAGTGTCCAGAGTTCACTGTGCTTTTACAGCATTCTGGCAAGCTTAATTTCACACTTTTGCCTCCAGTGAAACACACACACACACAGTCACCCGCACCCTGTGAAGGGAGTGATTTTAAATAGAGGTATTATGACTAGAGCTGGGAAAAAGCCAATTAAGAGTGTGTGATTTTAATTATTCCATCAATTTTACTATGCACCACTCAACGAGGGACCCAGAGAGCACAGGAAATGAGCGTGAGGGAGACATTTAAAGAAGAAATAAAACGGCTTAACTAGGTAGGAGAGGAAATGTTTTCAGAGATACAAGGAAACTGGGATATTAAAAAGAGACACGCAAAGCGAGACAAGGAAGGAGGAAAAAAAACACGGAGCAGGAAAGTGGGAAAGGGCGAGGGAGGTAACCTGATCCCTGCCCTGATAAAGCCAAATTTATTTTGGAGGGCAACAGAAACAGCTCCGTGTCACTACGCAGATCTGTACACCATGGAAGAAGAGGAATAACCAAGTACGCTACGAAGTTAGAGACATGTCGACTGGGCTCAAGAGAAACAGCAAAACAGAAATGACAGATTAGACATGGGCAATGACAATTTCAGCAGTAAATAGAGCCCGAAAGAAAGAAGCGAGAGAACTGAAAGAATGGACTAAAAAGCTTTCTCAGCTGTCTGAAGGGGCCAGATAAAGCCAATTACTTCACAGCATTTATGTCTCTGCTGCACGAACCAGTGTCAGACCCAGGGTTGACAGTGAGAGCGATGAAAGTGCACGTGGGCTGAGCGAACATATATCGCACAAGCGCTAATCAGAAATGACAGAAACAGAAGAAACTTCATGATGTCACTTTGAAATGTACATAACGTCAGTGAAATCACAGTTTCTTGTGATACACCCAGTGCAACCTCACTGGAGTTACTGGTCTCTGAGGCCTGGGTGGTGTTTTTCAAACTGTTTGGGTGGAGCACAAGTGTTTTGGGATTGAGCCACAGGGTGTTTCTCGATCACGTCAGTGTGCTTGTTGGCACTGTCGGGGCTGTTGACTTTTCTGTGGTGAATGACTAAATGCGTGGACATAAAGCAGTCTAAATAAGACCAGCATCACTCAGGTTGTCTGTCTGACTCAATTAGGAACAGACGGAGGAAAAACAAACAAACAAACAAACAAACAACACATGCACATGTATACACATGCAATTTGTCTCCAACTTCACAGTGCTCATGCAGAATGCTTGGCCTGACCTACATCTTATCGCCCATAGCTTCAGACAGCAAACAGTAGGGTAAGCCTTACTTATGAACAACATTACGGACACCTACTGCAGCTTAAAGGATCCTGGTCCGGTGCCATCGGCACCGTGTTAATACAGCTGTCGGAGAAAATGACGGCTGTGCATTTGCAAGCTGTCGGAGAATTAAGCAGAAAGACAGTCAGTGGACAATCTGTATTTAGGGCAGTTTAAAAAAAAAATAAAATTCAGCCCTGATCCTTGTGTCCTTAATGCATTGTCCAGTCTGCTAGAGTCTCCACAAATTAAGGAGGAGTCATTACAGTGACCGGACTGCATCAGGAGGATCAGACAGATTCAGACAGGCTACATTTAATTGACAGAATCGCGGGAGACAGACAGTAAGCTCTGTCTCACACATTTCCTTGTTTTTGTCAAGCTGAGTTGTGAAGAAATGAAAGGATTGGAGAAGTTTATCAGACATAGACGGGCAAAGGAATAGAAACGAGGGCAAGTGAAGGGCCACAGATTGTAATTTGGCCCTGCTTCCTACTGGTCAATTAGTCTAGGTTACCTTGGCAACAGCAGACACAGCTGGGTTTTATTATGGGGTATATGGGATATGCCAATGCAAACTGCCAACACAACCCGCAAGTCTGGGTTATTAATAGAAAGGAGCATGTACGTGAAGAAACACTCGTTGGATGCTAACATTAACCTGCTATATCTACCTTTGCCCTGCTGAGTCACATGTTTGGAGCGTACGTGCTTTGGGTCACAGCAAGCTTAATATTATACGGGTACTATTATCCAGTTGTGCGTGCACCTTGTTCAAGAGCAGATAAGAAAGTCATATAAAGAAGATATAAACCAAGAGAGAGCGGGCCTGTGCACCTGTACAAGTGTTATCACGACTCAGTAAAACTTTTATCTTACAACTGTATGCGCAAAGTTCACCTGTGTTTCTCAAGAATTGACTTTGAAAGTTGTACTGTTTTGGCCTGAACAATGTAAACTGTAATCGCAGCTCTGGAAGCTTTCTTGTTGTGTGCCTGCAAACTCCCACAGAGACAGGCACGGCAATGCTCTCAAGGTTTACACAGACACTATTGTCCCTTCATCAGACTAGCATTGTCTCTGTTTGTGCATCGGGTTGCACTTTTGCAGCAGTGTGTGGAGGCATCCATTAGTACATAAAAAAAGAGGCATGCACGAGCATGATGACAAGCAAGAAAAGAAAAGAAGGAAAGAAACACCCATTGGACCTTTGTCTTATCAAACCTTATAAAAGGTGACATCATGCCTGCTGGTAAGGCCGGCCACTGATACTATACTATTTACATCACCAGAAACACTTCTCTTGTTTACCTCACCACATGCTCTGTGCTTTCTCATCTGAGTCAACCATTAATGCGATACAGTGTCCACTCCTCTGTGATGCCATGGTGCGGTCAGCATTATTCCAGGCATCGAAATTTGAAGCCTCCTGCTAAGTGTTACAGTCTATGTTACTAGTTTAGTATTCCCACTCAAGTATACCTGATAATTGTAGCTTTTGTGTTCCTGTTTGCATAGCCTTTGTAAATGGAGGTTTGATGTGGTTTCAGGAGACAGCAGACTGAGCAGAATAAACAGTGGAGTGCAGTAAATCTATGAAGCAACAGCTGCTGAGAGTCCTGCAGCGAAGTGTGAATTTCCCTTATTTTATTGTACCTTTCTTTTATAATGCCCAAGGCCAAAGTGAATGATGTGGTGTTTTGTAGAAATGCTCTTCTTTATCATATAAAAAATAATGACTGTGATTTATGGAGAAAGCCAAGGTTTGGTAATTTTCACATGTAGTTCTCAGTTCTGTGCTTGGCACGTCAAAACCAGCAATTAAGTCATCATCTAAACCATTGAAGAAATGAAAATATTTGTTTCTTACAGACATGTCCTGCTCCCATTTTCAGTCCATGTAATGTCTATTTGAGCACATGTGGGAATAGAGCAGGCCTATAATGTATAATTCTCTACCCAGACGCCACCCTGGCCTAAACCACTGTAGTATTTCCAGTAGTGAGAACACATGTTATGTGGACAGCCTCCTTCTGTGTGCTACATGGGACAGTGTCCTGACCTGATTCTCCCGACAGTGTCCGGACTTGATTTGTAGAAACAGCTTAAGTCTGCCATGGCAGGACCTAGTGTAGCCCAGCTTTGCATTCTAGGTCAAGGGAGCTCAAAGGCTATGCTCTTCCCTTTATTCCAATCGTTTTATGCGCCCAACAATAACTGGGTCTCTGTTTGGTGCTGCTGTAGTTTCCTCGTATCACAGAGCCCACTGTGGCTGTCAAAAATGTGTTTGTTTCAAAAGCGATGGATTTGAGCAGAATTCTGCTTTTTGTCCGAAGACAAACAATTAGATTAGTGTGTGCAGGGGATGTGGGTGTGGGTAACAGAGTGAGGAGAGCCGGCATTCAAGGCTGTAACTGAACAAACTCATTTACTGGCCGTTTGTTAGGCCTGAGACAGGACCAAACAAGACACAGAGAAGCAGGATAACAGAGGTTTGAGAAAGAGAGCAGGCTTCAAAATAGGTTTTTTTATTTGACCTTAACTCAATTCGTGGTCAGGTTACAAATCATTGTATTTAAATCTGCAGTCACAGTAGATGTTAGCAAACACATGTACAGGGAGGCCTAATCTTACTGAAGATACGTACACTAACTAGCCACTTTGCTGGGTGAAGCTGTGACATCTGATGAACATTTTTCATTCTACTTTTATGTGATAAATCTCTCAGATGTTTGTTTTTGAGGCTACGGTGGGTGCTGCTGGTGGAACACATTGCATCAAATTCAAACATGTTCCTAATAAATATTTTGTCCACACATTAAGACACATGCATTGGCAGGTATACCTAATAAAGTGGTCTGTGAATGTGTACGTATTGTTACACATGAATAAGTCTGTCATGCAAAAATTACACATTCTTATTAAATAGACTTCAACACTCTGACAACAGCCACTTATGCTTCATGTGATTTCTAATTCATACGGAAAAAAGAAAACCATAAATTGTATAGTATAGGTCTAATTTTTTTATAGGTTGTAAGTGCTAAAATGATAGAGTAGAATTAGGTGTGGAATTATTTAAACATTACTTTGAAAAATGATCTTTTGTTAGCACAGAAATTGTCCTCTTTATCATTATAAAACAAAGGACTGAGTTATGAAGAAAATGCAAATGGGGGCACTTTCATGAGTACAGCTAATATGCGTCAAGTCTTTTAAAACTTATATATATGTTTTCTATTTCTTTTCCATATGGGAAACACAATTCAGCTTGACATTAACGATGAAACCTAAGTGCTGAGAAAAAGCAATAAAGAAAAACTAAAGTTTGTAGTTCGGCTTCTGCGCCATATATTTTAAATAATGCATGGATGGCACATTTTAATAATACTGTCCTCTTGCATTAGGAAAACCATGAAAAATGGGCTCTACTTGAAGCAGCTGCAAAAACCAGTCAATCAGTCATTTGTTTCTATCTATTTTTGACCCTGTCTCATCAACAGGTCTTCTTGCTAACACCAACAATCTACTGAAGGGGACACAATCTGCACATCATTGTAGGAAGCATGAATGACTGTGAATCAGATCCACCTGCTTTGGTGCAAATGAAAGTGACAACAGGTGCACTGGAGAGCCAACAAGACCACCAACAATATGGCAACAATTTTGCAAGCGGTGCCGACAGACCATTCCTCTCTCCTTACATCTGCAGACAGCACAGTGTTTGCTATCGTGTCTCCAGACTCGTCTGTCACATGTTCAGCGCAAACCAGCTCTAATGTGCGAAGAGAACTGGGCACTAGTGGTGGCATGCCAGTTCTGTTGTTCTTGGTAAATTGCCTGAAAACAATCACATCGTCCTGGGCTGTGAGCATAGGTTCCTCTAAAGACCCTTATGCCAAACCCATGGAGTCTGATACGTTAGTCAGTAACATGCACATGATCGCTGGAGGTCATCTGTAGGGATCTAGCCGGGATCCTTTTGTTCCTCCTTGCACAAAGATTCAGATACCACTCCCGCTGCTGTGTTCAGTTGGTCTTTCACAGTTTTGAGAGTGTGCAGGAGGCACATATCCAAATAGCGTAATGATACATGTGACGACATGTATGGATTTATGGATTTAATATTCTGCAGGAGCTGGATACCCTGTGCAACCTGAATGAGCTGCAGGTACCATCTCATACTACCAGCACTGATGAGGAACCTTTGTATTCTAGGCCAAGGGAGATCAGAGGCTATACTCTTCCCTTTATTCCAGTAATTGTATGCTCCCAACAATCGCTGAGTCTCTGTTTGGTTTTGCTGTAGTTTCCTCAGAAAAGCAAAACTGGAGAAAAATCAGCCAGGCGGGATAAGGAGAGGGCAATGATCTGTGGCAACCACCTGCAAACCATTGCTTTCTGGGAGGTTGTCTTGTAGCTGCCTCTCCGCTGCACCTGGTGTCACTTTCATTTGGACCAAAGTGGATGAAACTGATTCACATTTGTTTATACTTGCAAAGTGGACAGATTGATGTCCCTGAAGTTTTACGGACTTTGTGCTGTGTAGTTATTTAAGATGACCACTTGATATGTTTGTTGTTCAAAATTCCTTTTCATGTTTAGACATTTGTTATACTTTGAGTTTAAAAGCACAACTGCTAATAACAATTTCAATAGGAGATTTTTCACATTATATCTATTTCAAGAGAAAAAGGAAAATAAAATTAATGATGGCTCAGTTTCATTGAGTCCTTTTCAGGGTGCTCCTATTTGTGCATGCTGGCTCACTGAACAGACTGAATAGAAGTTGTTTTTGTATTTGATCGTTTTTGCATTAACAGCTGTGCTTCTCTTACAAAGCTGCAAAAAGGATAAAAGAGAAACAAAACAGATCCCACAGTTAACAGCTGCATCCGTAGGTCAGTACCTTTGTTATTCCAACAAAAACACCAAAATGAGAGAGGAAAATTACAAGTATATTAATAATAATACGTAAGCTGCAATGCAGATTTGCATAGAAAAAAACAAGACACAGTAACATAAGGCAGCTTTATTACTCATTTATGTCAGATCTGAAGATCAAGGCCACTCACCATCTTGCACTTTCAACACTGCCAAAAGGGAGAAATCCTCTGTAGAGCTGGAAAGGCAAAATATCAAATTCTTCACTGACAGTGGCCTCAGTAGAGCGTGATGCAACACAGCCAAAAGGCATGTCGTGTTTTGAGTAATGGACACAAAAACTCTGGCTTTCACCCACCGGGGACCTCCTGCTGCGACTACCACTAACACCTTAACTATCACTGCTGAGGTCTGCTCCAGGATATAAACAATGGCAGGATATGTCCAGGCATGTTTGGTGAAAGTGGTTCTGGGAAATGTAGTAAAACACTTAAATAGTGAGGCAGGTTGTGAGGCAACAGAAGGAAAAACATTCTACATAAAGCAGCAGGCAAAGAGACGGTCGTCATGGACGGAGAAGGGAGGCCAACCAAAAGCAGATCTGTTCTTTGGGTCATGTAGTAGAAATTATTTATTATCTCTATGTTGTGCATATGAGCGAGCATTTGTCAGTATAAGAAACCACCCCCGAGACAGCATGTCCAGATGTTCCCAGATTATTTTTCATCATCATCTATCATCCTTCCCCTTCTGTCCTGCCCCACTGACTTACTGCTGTTGATACGTGTAATCCCACCTCTTATGTCTCCCCCCCCCCCCCTCCCACGGCCGTGTCTTCATTATGTATTTTTCTGTCCATCACTCTTCCCCATTTAATCTCTTCTCCGCTACAGGAGGTATTTTTGGACTTGTTTTGTATAACACGTCTTTAGAAGGCGTGGGTGTATTTATAGCTCACAAACTCTGGTACGACCCTTCAGTAGACACGTGTTAATATGCTGATGATGCCGAAAGAAGCAAGGACAGCCCGCAGAATTGGTGTTAATGAGGTGTTTGGATTGATTGTAATGTAGCATACTATATGTGTGCGTGTTTTTCTTTTTCTTTTTTTTTTTTCTATCTACCAGCTTCATGGGAGTTGCACAAACATGCTCAGCCTTGGCGAAAACAGGAAGCGCGCAGGCTCAAATCCCCACTTGTAAAACCAGAGCAAGATTTTCTATATTAATAACTTGTTTTTTTTATGTAATAGTCCAAAATAGATGTTATCAAACCGTCATGTAGGATGACATTTTGATCGCAAAAAAATAAGCTGAAGTGAGGAGAAGGGTTAGACCCTGTTTTTAAAATCTTTATTTTTGAAGATACCAGATAACCCTTCCTGATGTACAACAAAACAGGGAGATTTTTTTTTTCATCAATTCATAAATATCTCACCTTAAAAATTAATTAAATGGTTGTAGCAAAAAACATTTTATACAGTAAAATACAGACGATTTTGAGCCATGGATATGCACTGATAGATTAACTGTGCCTGAAATTATTTAATACAATAAACGTAATATAAATGAAAGTTTAGTTGCTATTTTTCATTAACCAATGGATGAGGAGATAACGTAATGCCCCTTCTTCTTGTGTTAGTTTACTTTTTACATTTGCTGAAATAAATGACTAAAGTTTGTGATGCTACTTTTAATCAGACCAGAGAGGAAATTGATGCCTCTGAGTTTATGTAAACTAGTATCTCTTCAAAGGCAATGCAGTCTTTCTCAAGTAGCAATGTATAATCCATGTTAAATTAGGTAGAGACCAATGCAAATACCAGAGAAACCCGAGAACTTACACTGCCTAAGAGGTGTCAAATCAACTTTTAATTAGAGTGTACTATTTGTGTACCCCTCCATTTTTTTGTCCACAACATCGATACACACAAGGGCAAAGGTATTATGATATATACTATAGTATTATGATACAACCGCTGGATGCTGGAGTATTTCTCCAGTTAGCACTGGTTCCTGGTAGTTTCTGGCAGTAGCTCCACCAAAAACCTTCTAGTGATTACTAGTGGTTGCTAGCACATTGCTTAGTTCGCAAGTTCAATAAAAAGGTTCATGCTTGGCTGCCAGTCTGTTCTTTTGCATCACTTCCACTTTCCCACGCTCTAAAACTCAATACATCATTGCTGTAGTCCAGACATATTTCTGCCCACCTTGTTTAGGTCAATCAGCCTACATGCTTGCACTTTAAATTGCACTGCTCATCTTTCGTCCTCCCTTCCAGACTCCTTAATGCCACCCACCTCCTCCACATCTCCACCTCACACAAGTCCCTCCATACAAGCCTCAATCTCATCTTTGTCATCACCAACATTTATACTCTGAGAGGTCCTGTCCTATTTCCCATCTCTGTGTTAATTTCATTCAAATTGTCAAATAGCATGGCTGATTTTGTACATCATTAAATCCTATTCATTTTCTTCCAGTGATCTCTCCTAATTGAATTACTTGTTCACTAAATTGCTTGTTTGCCTCACACTTTTCACCATGTTGCTACAGCTCAGAGAGCAGAAGGCGAGTATTTGAAGAGAAATCTGTCACTTCCATTAAAACTACAATTGCAGCAATGTACTAGTAACCAGATCATTCACAACTGGTTGGACAATACACATTTTTTACCTAGTGACAGGTTTTTGCCAGGGGGGGTCACTGACCGGCCTGTGGGCTAGTGTGAATGGAGCTTTAGCAGAGATTTTCCTGGCGACTGTCATCAGCTTCCAGCAACCACTTACAACATTTTGGGGAATGTGTATTTTTCCCTCAAGACCAGTGTTTGCTAGATGGTTGCAGATGGTCGTCATGTCAAACAGACCATTTCTCTCTCCTTATGTCATTGTCATCCCCCAAAACGGCAGAAAAATTAACATACCATGGTTAGAAGTCACATGTTTGTAAAACCTCGGTAATGTTCCAGGATCCTTTACAGTATAAAGTATACATAGTATATAGTAAAGACGTTTTTGGTTACTATTTTCATATCTCATATCAATCTAAAGTACTGTCCAAAAGATATTGACTGTAAATCTGAGGTGCAGAAATGACATTGACTCACCTTGTGAGTTAAGTGTCTTTTTATGCTTTAATGATTCATAGGTCAGTGGACGGATTGAAAATGAGTGAAAAAGCAATAAAAGATCAAAGAAATTGTGCCTCAAGACTTTTACACGCCACTGTAGCTTATAAAAACAATACCAGTCTCAGTGCAGTGCTTTAGAGCAAGTCAAGAGAGCATGAAAATCTGTACAACTGTATTAAAAAAAAGTGAGACAGTCCATCCTATTGGAGGGGAAATATTACACTCCAGACTAAAGTGGTGTATACATTAACAGAGAAACATTTCTCCTGCTGGAGTTGCACAGCTTGAATGGCTAAAAATAACAATAGAGCTGAATCAACACCACTCTGACACCACATCAACAAAAGATGCTTCATTAACACGTGATCTGCTACATTCGATTGTATAAAGTAGTCCTGCAATGGCTAAACGAACAACAGTAGATACAGAACAAAATAAATAAATATACACCCTCACTCAGATCCTATCCCAGGGGGGCCGGAAACATATATTACCAGATTTTTGGGTGCGTAATGTCAAAAATAATCAGGCTTTTAGTTTCAGCCTGATACATTCAGTTAATGCATTTGTGTTTACATGAATGTGCGGAGTAATCACTGCTAATTAAAGGTAAGGTCAAAAACAGGTAAATTAGCAAAATTAGCAATGCTGCAGAGTAACTTTCTTTCAGTGAATTTTCTGTGTATACATTCACTATCTGCAGAGGCTCAATCACATTAATTATGTTTGGGTCTTTTGTTGTTATTAAATTTGGTCTCGACAGTGTTTAAGATTTAAATGATTTCTCATTTCTGGACTTTTCTTCTAGACAACCAAAGATCTTACCATCCAAAAGCTTGTACTTTCTGAACGTGAAATAAAAACTTTGCGCAACCAGAGAAGGCTGGGATGAATAAAAACAGGAACTTTTTGTGTATTTTGTACAGTTTACAAGGTATGAGGCAAGTATAACTGTACATTACAAATCAGAAGTAACATAAAAAGTGAATACCTGCCTTCCAGCTGTTACCTTCTGGAAAGATATGGAGGCGATTTTCCTCAGATATCTTGTCCTCAGTTGTAAATATTGATAAGAATTACCTCATGCCTTAGTACAGTCCACATCATCAGATGGTGAAAGAATTTCTATGGGAGCAGAGGTTAAGATGCATTGGACTTTCTTTTTCAACTCAACTGTGCCGTCCATACATTCAGGACATGTTGTTCATTTAACCATCATTCTAAGTTCTCTCTTCAAATGGATGAATAATATATGTACATTGTATTTTATATGCATAGTGTTCTCTATGTTAAAGCACGGCGTCTTGTTTTTATTTGTAGGCTGTGTACACTGTGGACCCTGAGCTTCGCAGTTTCATCCCTCTCTATACTAATACAGAGATGACAATAAAGTTCACTTTGACTTCGACATAGGCGTTAAAGACTTTAAGCGGCCATCCTTCCCTGTGGCATATCTGGACCAAACCTGAGGAAGAGGAATAGGCATTATTTAGGATTTGTCATGGTGAAAGTGCAGTCAGTGAGCACTGTTTCTATGGTGTGTGCGCAAGCAGGAAGAATATTGGCTTTTGCCTCACAGATTTCCCCACTTGGATGCTGTAAAAGAAACAAACAAAACCCCCAATAGCATTTAATTTGTGGCCAATGTGAAAACAGACCCCTGAAGCCTACAACAGAAAGATAGCATCAGCAGAAATGCATCGTTTGATCTGCAGCACCCATCACAGCAGGACTGCGCTCTTTTTTTTCTAATCCTAGCAGGAAAAATGACAATTGCAGTTACAGATGGAAAGCTGAATGTATGTGTTTAATACTGGCGAAAGCAAACAGTATTACAGTGAGGCTGAGTAGTTGGATTTAATGGGAAACCATTGTGGTGAAATGAAATAGACACAAATGGCTGTGCATCAAGGGATGACCTTTTTCAGATTCAAAAAAACAAAATAGGGGTTAAGGTTAGAAGACTGCAAAGGCGAAGTACATTAGATAACAGCCATGCGTTAGCTAATGCATGAATGTCATATGAAGTTTATTAATAATAAATGTTTGTACAAAACAATGTCTCTAATGCGTTTCACCGCAGGAGCACACATTTGAAATAAGGCTGACAATATAGGACGTGGCTCAGTCTATATTATGAAATGCAGTGACCTGAACACACCCGTTATGTCAGTTGCATATAAGATTTATCACAGTAATAACAATAACTGCGTTATACAATTGTCATTATAATATCCCGATTCTCATAGTCATTATCAAAACAGTTGGTGTATTTCTGGCATCTGATTTATGCAAAGGTCAGAGGTCAGAGGGGATCAGGACAGCGCAGCAAAAAAGCCAACAGTTATGAAATCGCTGCAAATTACGAGCCATAGGCTTTGGTGAAATCCCATCACGAAAAACTACTCACACAAACATCGTCAGAATTTATCATTAAGGAAAGTGTATTTCAATGTCTGTGAATCTTTTAAAAACAATCAAAAAGATTAAACCGTCATTTTGTAAATTCTTGCTTTTTCATCTGGCATTTATCCTCAAAAATCTCGACCCCGATCGCACAAAGGGCACAGAGTGTGAGTGATGCAGTTCAAGATGAATCCCAATCAAAAGGATGTTCTATAATTAGAATCAGAGGGGTTCATCTGCCTCTAACATACCCCCATATAATGAAAGGGCATTCTGGGACACAAGAAGAACAGCTTTCAGAAACTCGACATGAAGCTCCTGCAACATTAAGCCAATGTTGATTTGTAATTACATGAGATAAGAAGATGAGTGGAGGTTTAGTGCATGTCTTGACTAAACGAGAGAGGTTATTTGTGTTCCAGGGGGCCACGGGATGATACACTCATTTTACAAGCTTAGGCCACTGCACTGCCTGCTCAGAGCATCAAGGCCACGAGAGGATCTTTGCCTCGTTCTCTTTTGTGCTTCCATGTGCTAACAAAGCACGTGTAATTAAACGCCGATGCAGAAGCGCACGTGTTCATGTGTAATGACAGTCTGGAAGATCCTTATTCCCGCTCTTTATTTCCTGCTTGGAACTAAATGAACATAACCTACATTGCCAGGATGCAGGTTACAGCCTCGGAGATGTTTACTAATCAGCATCTGTGAGTGTGTGTTTGTTTTTTCGCCATCAGCTAGAAGAGTCAGTTTAGAATTTATTTTATTATGAGTATTAATGCAGCTAGGATATTTGCTGATATCAAGGATGTCTCCCTCAAGAAAAAATGAAACGTAAGCGTCTCCATTGTGCTCTCTGTTTGGAATTAGAATGAGTGGAAAGTGGTGATGGTGTCGTCAGTGTGCAGGTAAAAACAGAGCACAGCTTCTGCACTGGCTTTTTAATCAACACCTACTGTTGGCCTTGGGTTTGTATTCTGCCATGTCACTTTGTTCCAGCAAAATGGTAAATGGCCTGCATTTGTATAGCGCTTTTCTAGTCCCTAAGGACCCCAAAGCGCTTCACACTACATTCAGTCATTCACACACAGGCGATGGCAAGCTACATTGTAGCCACAGCTGCCCTGGGGCGCACTGACAGAGGCGAGGCTGCCGAACACTGGCGCCACCGGGCCCTCTGGCCACCACCAGTAGGCAAACATGGGGTTAGTATCTTGCCCAAGGATATTTGGCATCCAGCCAGGAGGCAGCCTGGGATCGAACCACCGACCTTCTGATTAGTGGCTGACCTGCTCTGCCACCTGAGCTACAGCCACCGCAAATCAGAGCCAAAATTCACATCGAAAGCTGAATGCAGTAAAAACAAACCAAAAAAGTTCTTATACACTGCATGTAGCGAGGCTACACAACCATTGAGATCTGATTGTTCTATACACACATGCACACGCATGTGCACACTGTCAGTGTCCCACTAGTTGTTATTTTTTCCCCCATTAATTCCTCTATTTGGGCCAAGCATTACTTTGCAAGTTGCAGCATGCTCACAGCTTCAGCCGTGCTCATCCGCTTGTGTGTGTGTGTGTGTGTGTGTGTGTGTGTGTGTGTGTGTGTGTGTGTGTGTGTGTGTGTGTGTGTGTGTGTGTGTGCCATGACGGCTCAGCTGTTTGCTTCAAAGTTGTTGGGCATTTGAGGGACTTGTGGATAACAGTGGCGATGGTAGTCTTAGAGTAAAGAAAAAAATGATGTCTGCTTTTTATGCGGGACAACAAAAAAAAGCAGCTAGAGGCAAGAGATTAAGTGGAAATCTAGGGACAAAACAGCAGCTAGACGACACACCATATGCCTCATGGTCCATTAAGCAGCACTTCAGTCTAGCTGAATGCCACGGATTTTCAAAGACGAGCACGGTGGTGCAGGTGTGATGATTTGTGCTTGTTTGAGCTTTTCATGAATGAATGCAACAAACTGAAGCAAAGGTGTAAAGAAGAGCGGTCCAAAATTCCTCCACAACAATGTGTGGCTGATAAAGTTACGCAGAAACTCATTACTTCAAGTTCTTGCTGCTAAAGGTGGTTCTGTTTGTGAAGTTTCAATTTATTTTGTATGTTTAGGTTGATTTTTAAATTGTGAACTATTCTTGTTCAACAGTGTCGGTTTTTAAACTAAACCATCAGACTACATATAACATTCAATCAACTCCACAATTATCTGCGTCACAGACACATGGAGCCTTTATGTTGGATTACATATAATTTTGTGGCTTTACATTTCTGGCTGAATAAGTTAAGAAAGTCTGAACATGCAGAACCTAAACAATAGATATGAATCCTCTTAAATGTATTCCATTAAACCCGAATGACCCCAAGCTGACCACAGGCGTTCTTTTCCAATGGGGAAATTAAAACCTTTTAAAAAACACATTTCTATGTATCTGAGTCTACAGAAGTAGAGGGTGTGGCATTTAAAAAGTGCATTTAAGGTTTATGGCCACGTTTAATCTGTGACACTGCATGAGATGAGAAAGTATAATTGAGAAATATTTTTAATTTAATGCAATTTAAGAAAAATCTAGATGGAAATTGCCACATTTAAGCAAACAGCTTCGTGTTTGTTATACTCCTATTCTGATGAGCATCAGAGAATCATTTTCACCATCCCGACCTGACATTTGGGCTGTGAAGTAAACATATTTCTCTTTTCATGTGACATGGATAAATGGATGAATAATGGAACGGCAACCGTACCCTCTTCTGCAGGTGGTGTGATGGCACGTGTGTCACCGTGTGTGATAAATCCTTTTGGTCTGAAGACCTCACATGACAAACAACACAATATGTCCACCGTGATGGCAGCCTTAGGTTTGTGTTTATGTGTTGTGTTGTTGTTGTACAGAATTAGGTTAAAGTGTGCTCCGTACATCATATGCTCTCTAGACTTTGGCTAAAAATCAATCAACTGGCAGAAAAGAGACAAGATATGTATCATTTCAGAGATATTGACCACAGGTACAACAGTTTGTTCATGTTCACTCATGTGTGACATTTCGACATGAATCAGACAATGACAATGATTCGCCCAGGCTTGCCACATATGTCACAGACCACACGTCTCTATGTCACGTGTTCTTTGTTATACATGTGTATTGTTAGAATAGAATAGAATAGAATAGAATAGAATAGAATAGAATAGAATAGAATTCAACTTTATTGTCATTGCACATGCACAGGTACAGGGCAACGAAATGCAGTTTGCATCCATCCAGAAGTGCTTTAGTGATATAGATATATTACAATATATATTAGCAATAATATAGATATGTGAGTATATTACAGAAATGGGTCTATTATGGTATGTTATAATGTACACGGTATGAAGTATGTTGTGAATATTCTATAACTATAAGTATGTACAGGCTGTAGTGAGTACAAGCTATGTACAGGATATGGACAGGATATAAATATGAAAAACTATACAGAATATGAAATAAATAACTTTACAGAAATCTGAGATATACAGCTATACAGAAATGGGAACTATGCAAGTTGTAAACAGTTGTAAGGTTAAAAATTATCGTTAGTGTCTCATAGTTGAACTCTGTGTAGTGTTTCTTCTGTTTTGAAAAGCTTGAGGTGTGTGTTCATGAGTGACATGCTTTTTGAAACCATAGTACCGTGTTTCTGTTAAAAGGTAACTGTTACTACTACACAAGCAGTCCCAGCGGAAGGAGATACATGAAGAGGATGTGGGACCTATGGAATATTCAACACGCAGTATCTACACTGACGAGGAAATAGAAGATGTGGAGGGTAAAGGCAGCAGCGGTTCCTGTGATAAAATGGAGCAAATAGGACAGCGACCTCCAAACTGGGCGAGTGGATCCAGCATCGGGCAGTTCCCAGGAACGACATCAGAGAAGAGCGCAGTCCTAGGAAGATACTTCGCAGGACCCTCAAACTCCAAGGCCTCTGGTAGAGGACAAGCGCTTTCTAATTAGCACACACCCACTCACATGACAATGAATGTATCTGGAGTAATTTGGGATTCGGTATCTTGCCCAGGAATGCTTTGACGCGTGGACTGAAGGAGCCAAGAGTCAAATAACTCACCTTCTACTACCTCAGTTACTGTTATTGGTGTGGCCTTTTAGTTGGTGCCTTTTTCTCTCATCAAAAACGTTGCTGTATATATGCTGTATATCTACCAGGGTAAGTCCTTAGAGTATAAACAAATTTGGTGAAGGAGTTACAGTACTTGCATTGGATCACTGGCTTCAAAATAATAAAATAAAATTTTAAAAAACTGAAAAAAAAAACAACGCATAGGTAGCACGCAGAGTAACGAGTTACTGTAATCTGATTACTTTTTCGAGTAACGAGTAAAGTAAGGGATTACTATTGCAAAAACGGTAATTAGATTACCGTTACTTTCCCGTAGGAACACTGCGTTACTGCGTTACTAAAACCGTGATTTTTTTGCGAGAATGTCTCACGACAGTGACGTAAGCGAGTGCGCCGTTAGTGACAACAGCTGTGTGCAGATCAACAATGGATCACATATCGATTGTGGGAGAAAACTTCTTTTTACAGCGAAAAAAAACCCCTAAACTTCCAAGCAAGCACCGAGTGCGCAACGACGTAATGGGAAATTCACAGAGAAAGTCGCGGATTCTTCAACTGACCGCGGCACACCTGCACCAGGGTAAACCTCCGCCTACCGCAGTGCTGCTTAATAGGTGAAAATAGAGCAACAGGACCGCTGAGTCTTTGACTTTATTTATTTTCTGCTGTGTTTTACTTGCATCTATTTGAAAGAGTGAGTGTAAACACAAAAAATATTTTATTTTATGTGCTGGAATGTGCAGAAAATAGGTTTAAATGTTAAACTAATTTATTCAACTCAGAGAATGTTGCATATATAATTTTTGCTTGATGCATAAAGTTAAAAGATTAAAACTGATAAAACAAGTTAAAAAAAAGAGATTTTTCCATTTGATTACATTTTGTATGATGGATTATGTAGAAAAAGTAGAATTGGGCTGAAAGATCTATCGCTTTATCACCTCTTCAGGTTGTAAATTGTGTTTTTAAAAAGTAACTAAGTAACTAAGTAATTAATTACTTTTGAAAATAAGTAATCAGCAAAGTAACGGGATTACTTTTTTGGGGAAGTAATCAATAATTAGTTACTGATTACTTTTTTCAAGTAACTTGACCAACACTGGTAGCACATTTACAGTAAGCCACTATTATGTGACTTCCTGCCTGCACACGTCATATAAACAGGTAGAACAATTGGTTGTCATCATTAGCATTTCACACACTCCAAAATAAAGACTAAAGACTATCACTCCGGAAATCCTGGCTCAGATAATCTGGTGCTTACAGGATAAGAAAAGAGGACTTGGCGATTAAATCGCACAACTCCATTTCTCTGATTAATCAATTAGACCTAACTCCATTAAGTCTATCTGAGACATGGTCTCACAGTAAAATCTGTTCTAAGAAGTACAAACACTACGTCGCAACGTTGCTATCTCTCATAATGGTGCACTGACCTTGGAAACATTTCAAATACTTTATATATGCAATATGCTTTTCTAGTATCTTGATCTGACAAATCATAGCAGGATGTTTTCACTCTCCGGTCTCGGTGAGTCTTTCATCTCAAGTGTGCATTTAAATGTTTGCACAGTGTTAAAGTACATGTGTACTGATGTGTGTGCCAGACAGAGAGACAGAGTAAATATAACCATCCCATCTGTTGGGGCTGTGCAGGTGCTGTCTTAGAAGCAGAAGATTAGTGCTAAACTTGGAGAAGAGGGGGACTTGTGAGGAGGGGACAAGGGGCAAGTTAGGCGGTGACTAATGCCAAAGGCATAAATCAGGGGGAGACTGACAGCATCAGAGCAGCCGCTCGGAGGGAGGATGATTAAATAGAGAGACAGCAGAGCATGTGTGTGATGTGACGGGAGGGCCGCGCATGTTGCGCCCACACGAGAGATGAGGAACCGGGAGAAAGGAAAATGTACAGATAAGGAAGACAGGATGATAAAGAGAACTCGCACAATTCCTTATCTCATTAAGTCATTAAGTATGGTTGGACACATATATCCATACCCTAGTCAGGGTGATTAAGCAGTTGAAGCAAGAAAAAGCAAATCTCTTTGAGCATGAAAGCAAAATTGCTTTTAGTGAATGTGTGTATGTGAGTGTTTGAGTTTGTCCCCAGAGACTGGATTACTCCACGATTCACATCAAAACTGCTAGGTATTTCAGAGAAAAAAAGATTTTTGCTTCATGAGAAATCCATGGAAACGTCCACAGTGATGAACAAAGTAAGGCTGTCTTTTCACCTCTGAGCTAAAATCCTGGGTATGCTGCTGAGTTTTCTAAGAAAAACTTAAAGTTGCATTCATCTAAATGTCCCTATTTTAGAACAGAACTTAGAAGCAAAATCCACAAATCATGTCCTCTGGTTATTCCTTTAGCATCATGCTTTGCGAGATCAGATGATTAACTTAGCGCTTTAAATGCAGAACAGAGAATTGGGCAGCTTTTGTCGCAAGAGATTCAAAGAGACACAAAAGTTAACATGAAAAGGTTTACAGTTTTTAACAGACACATGCTGTTCACCAAATCTTCACAACAGACAGAAAAAAGAAAAGAGTTTTTCTATAAGGTTGGCAAAAAATAAGCTGTTTACAGAGGTGCTAATGAGCTGCTCCAAGCTGTCCTTTCCAGTGTTTGTACAGCAGGGGTTACACTCATTATAATATATGAGTTTTCTTCTGTTTACTCAGAAGAATTCATTGTTGTTTCTCCAATAAGTAAATAGCACATGGCTACCTGTTAACAAGTGTCATGTTCCCACGTGTGTTTGTGGTTTCTGCTTCTTCTTTTTTTTCTTAGGTTGTTTGGGATTCATAGTTTTATTTATTGGTCTGTGTATATAGATATATTTAAATCTTCAGTCTTACAAGCCTTTAGTGGAATCTTTAGTTCTTGTGTCAGCTGCCCAGTTAAGTTCATTCATGCGTCTGTTTCCCCATTCAATCATGGTTCTCACTTCCTGTTTTATTTTGATAGTTTTGTTTCTAGTGCCTTGTGTCCAATTTTACTTCCTCCCTCCTGTCTCATTGTCCGTGATTATTGTCACTTGCGTGTCCTGCTCTGTTCACTTCTCCTAACTGGCCTCATGTGTATAAAAGGTGCTATCTCAGTCTCAGTCTTGGTCTCAGCATCTTTTAATGTCTTCTGCATGTCTCACTCAGTTTTGATTTTTTTTTTTTATACTTTCGGTGGACTTTATATCTTAGACCTTTCATCATCTGAAATAAAGGCTTGTCTTTTGTTCCTTTAGTTGTTTTTTTTTTTTATCTGCGTTTGGGTTCAGATCTCATGCTTTGTGACAGCCTGACTCTGCCATCAATGTTAAAAGGTCAAATGAAATGTAAATCACATGCAGTGTTTCACAAACAAATGTGCTGATTTAATGTGTGAGAGAAAAGCAGAAATTGCAATAAATAAATAAATGAATAAATAATCATACTAATTCAAGTCATATAAGACAGGTTAAATGATCAGCATCAGTAATCAGGGATAAAACTGCATCTCTCAAATGGGTCAAAGAGTTGCTTAGCATTAGAATCAAAACTATAAAATTCAGAATGGAAACTGTGTAAGAAGGTTTGAGACCTTAAATACATGTCATTATCCTGAAATTTAAAACAAACAACAACGAAAAACCGAGAAAAAACTTTTTGAATTTTTGTTAATATGTAGGAGAATTTACCTGAGGTGCATCGCTTGATCACCCACACCCAGGTTTAAACACCATGTAGGCGTTATGATTAAAAAGGTGGGTGAGACGGCTTTGTGAATTTGGCTGCAGGTTCCACCGCATTCAGTGACTCAGCTAGCTTTCACCTTCTGGGCTGGTTCTGGAAAGATGCTGCATCATTAAGCACACACACACACACACACACACACACACACACACACACATAGACACACATACACAGACACATCATATGCATCAGCACCAAACAACATGTAATCCAGTACATCTTGACGCAATCACCCTTATGTTCAGTCAGAGCCCTGACTGAAACACATTAAATACTGAATTAACATGCAGGCAGAAAGGCGAGGGTCAGGTTATTCAAACAGGAACCATAAGGCAGAGTAGGAGGGCTTCCCTTGTGGCTGCATCAGTCACAGGACTCATCAGCACACAGACGTGCCTTAGGGGACATGGAAAGTTGGTGTGTCTCAACAGGGGGATCGTCTGTTTCATATATGCTCTAGTCATTTCTGTGGGTTGAAGGAAGGTCTGGCTAAAACCACGTCTTAAAGTAAAAGCACATTCCAGCACCATGGCCAACAGTTCTGATAACAGTGTAATGACTAAAGTTATTTTTAAGCTCAGAAAGCCACAAAGAATAAACTGAGTGAGTAAACATGAATGGACCTTGCATTTTCTGATTGACTACTCGGCGCCCTGTTCCAACACTGGTTCAAACACTGCACTGCTCAGTGTAATTATGTAGCTTTAATACTCTATTGGCATTTTTCCATTTTTAGCTTGAAATACTGCCTGGTCAATTCATTAGGTACACCTTGCTAGTACCACGTTGGACCCATTCTTGCCTTCAGAACTCTCTTAAGTCTTAATGGCACCGATTCAACAAGGTGCTGGAAACATTGCTCTGAGATTTTGGTCCATATTAGCATGAAAGCATGAAACAGTTGCTGCAGATTTGTCAGCTGCACATTCATGATATGAATTTGTTGTTCCAGTGCATCTAAAGGTGCTCTATGGGACTGACTTCTAGTGACTGTGAAGATCATTTGAATTCAGTGAGCTTACTGTTATGTTCAAGAGACACATCTGAGATGCTTCTGGAAGTATTCTTCAGAAGATGGGCACACTCTCTTCATAAAGGGATGTGCATGTTAAGTAGCAGCAGCAATACACAGTTAGGCTGCAGTGTTTACATGATGCTCAGTTGGTGCTAAACAGTATCACCCACTCTATTACACCATTAGACCACCAGCATCTGCCCAAACCGTTGATATAGGGCAGGATGGATCCAATAATTTAAAAAAGCATTAAAATAAAAACACAGAGCTTTTTAAAAGTGTCATGGCAGCATCTAAATTTTTAGCAAACTAAAAAATACTAAAATTAATTATTTCCTCTTTATTTTTATTTTATTTTAGTAACTAAATAGTTGTGATATGGTTATGTGGGAAAATCCCAGTAGATCAGCAGTTTCTGAAACACAGACCAGCTCATCTGGCACGAACAACCATACCACGTTCAAAGTCACTTAAATCACTTTTCTTTCTCATTCTGAACTTCAGCAGCTCTTCTTGGTCTTGTCTACATGCCTAAATGCACCGAGTTGCTGCCACGAGACTGGCTGATTAGATATTTGTGTTAATGAGCAGATGAACAGGTTTACCTAATGAGGCGAGTGTGTAGTGGTTGCTTTACCCCCTCATAGCTTTTTGGTGTTGTGCTTGTTAAGAATACATTAGCTAAGGTAAGGATAAGAGTTTTAAAAACAGGAGCCGGTGTTTTGTATTTGCATTAAAATTGAAAACAGCTTTAGTGTAAGACAAGACCTGAGGTTAGCCATGCAGCACAGACTTTTCAGCTTAATTGTAGTGTCAGAGGTTTTCATTGCAGAGCAAAAAACATGGGTAGAACTAGCCTGTCGTAAACAGCTTCATATTTACAAGCTTGGCCATGCATAACGTTGGTTTCTCTATAAAACAAACACAATCAGAGAAAGTCGGGGTTATTTTCTCTCGCTCTCTTCAGCCTGACTCATTGTGATAAATGAATGCAGAAAGAAAAGCTGCTTTCAAGTCTTTGGCTGGAAGACCTTGAGTTTACACAGTCATTTGCTGAATCCTTGGATGAGCAGTCCTTGAATAATTTTTCACTGCTCAATATGTTATAGTACGAGTACTAAGACGCAGTCATATTGATTTTAACCTTTACAAAGCCACAGCAAAACTTTCCCCATGAACTCACCTATTGTGACGTGTGCAAAATTAAACGGTTATATCATAACAGTGACATAAATTTGTGCGATTAATCCAGCAGCTCTAGTTACACAATGTCCATTGTGGTTGTAATGGATTTATGTATTGAGGTAAAGGATTACAAGTCAGGGGCATTAGGGAGCAGTGCCTCTGCTCGCCAAAGCTGCGACTGAACAGCATCATCAAGTGGTCAGAACTCGGTGCTGCAGCATGGATGTGTAAGCGCTCCCTTCGTTATGACAAGCATGAAGTATGAGAAGAGTCACAGTTGTGTTTGCGTGAGGAGTGGCTGTTTAATTCAATATATTTTTCTGTTTTTAATACTTGGAAGTTTGGAGCGTTTGCTTTTTTGTGCAAAACTGAGATATGGCTGCGTCATCTTTAAAATGAAGATATGTGAACAGAAAGACTTGACATCCGTGAGCATGACGAAGAACAATAGCCTGATGTGAATAAAGACTGGGGTCAAAGGACCATCACACACTCTGAACTGTGTGCTCCTTGAAAAAGCAGACTTCATTCTGCCAGAAAATGATTTGTTGAATGGTGTCAGTCATAGTAGTCATCCCTCAAGCCTACTTCTCAAATGCTACTGGAAGTCTGAATCACTGACTGCATCCTTTCCCAGAAGGCTGATGATGTGTCTGCTTCCAGATGGAAATGATGAGCACATTAGATCAGGAGGATGGACAGCTGCTCGTTTTCTTGTGATTTCAATGATAATAAAGAAAGCAATCAAACCGCTTCTTCTTATCTTGGTTACAGATCTGCCCAGGTAGCATAGGAGTGTCTGATTGTATTTCCTTTCAGATAATTATTTTTATACTAAACATTGTTGAGCCCTTCTGCAGCTCCTACTGGCCTTGCAGTGGAAGTGCAGAAATCTTAGAGTGGTGTGTGAGCTATATTACCTAAATGCCTAAAGTGCCTGTGGTAGCCTGGAATATCCAACACTCTACATCATCATACTATCCTGTTTTTCTTTTTAAGATTCATTTTTTTTGTTTGTTTGTTTGTTTTGGGTTTTTTGTTTTAGCTTTTTGTTGACTGGAATTATGTGAGAGAAAGCAGGCAGACTGGATTATATATAACCGTAGAGTTTTCACAGCACCTGAAGTATTTGAAATAAAACCCTGTTCTTGTAGACATAGTTGCTACTCTCTGTTTTGTGTTGCAGAGTGGATCTTGGCCAGCAATAGCAGCCAAGCTAAAAGGTATCTGGTACCAAGATGTTAACAACAGATCTTTTAAATCCTGTAAGTTGTGAGGTGGGACCCCCATGGGGAATTTGGAGGCCAAGTCAACACCTTAAACTCGTTGTTGTGCTCCTCAAACCATTTCTGAACTATTTTTGCTTTGTGGCAGGGCACATTATCCTGCTGAAAGAGGCCACATGCATCAGGCAATACCGTTTCCATGAATGAGTGTACGTAGTCTGCAACAATGTAGATGATGTGTGTCAAAGTAACATCCACAGGGATGGCAGAAACCAAGGTTTCTTAGATCACTAGCCAAGGCATCACACTGCCTCCCCTGTCTTGCCTTTTTCCTACAGGGAGTGCAGAATTATTAGGCAAATGAGTATTTTGTCCACATCATCCTCTTCATGCATGTTGTCTTACTCCAAGCTGTATTGGCTCGAAAGCCTACTACCAATTAAGCATATTAGGTGATGTGCATCTCTGTAATGAGAAGGGGTGTGGTCTAATGACATCAACACCCTATATCACGTGTGCATAATTATTAGGCAACGTCCTTTCCTTTGGCAAAATGGGTCAAAAGAAGGACTTGACAGGCTCAGAAAAGTCAAAAATAGTGAGATATCTTGCAGAGGGATGCAGCAGTCTCAAGATTGCAAAGCTTCTGAAGCGTGATCATCGAACAATCAAGCGTTTCATTCAAAATAGTCAACAGGGTCGCAAGAAGCGTGTGGAAAAACCAAGGCGCAAAATAACTGCCCATGAACTGAGAAAAGTCAAGCGTGCAGCTGCCAAGATGCCACTTGCCACCAGTTTGGCCATATTTCAGTGCTGCAACATCACTGGAGTGCCCAAAAGCACAAGGTGTGCAATACTCAGAGACATGGCCAAGGTAAGAAAGGCTGAAAGACGACCACCACTGAACAAGACACACAAGCTGAAACGTCAAGACTGGGCCAAGAAATATCTCAAGACTGGTTTTTCTAAGGTTTTATGGACTGATGAAATGAGAGTGAGTCTTGATGAGCCAGATGGATGGGCCCGTGGCTGGATTGGTAAAGGGCAGAGAGCTCCAGTCCGACTCAGACGCCAGCAAGGTGGAGGTGGAGTACTGGTTTGGGCTGGTATCATCAAAGATGAGCTTGTGGGGCCTTTTCGGGTTGAGGATGGAGTCAAGCTCAACTCCCAGTCCTACTGCCAGTTTCTGGAAGACACCTTCTTCAAGCAGTGGTACAGGAAGAAGTCTGCATCCTTCAAGAAAAACATGATTTTCATGCAGGACAATGCTCCATTACACGCGTCCAAGTACTCCACAGCGTGGCTGGCAAGAAAGGGTATAAAAGAAGAAAAACTAATGACATGGCCACCTTGTTCACCTGATCTGAACCCCATTGAGAACCTGTGGTCCATCATCAAATGTGAGATTTACAAGGAGGGAAAACAGTACACCTCTCTGAACAGTGTCTGGGAGGCTGTGGTTGCTGCTGCACGCAATGTTGATGGTGAACAGATCCAAACACTGACAGAATCCATGGATGGCAGGCTTTTGAGTGTCCTTGCAAAGAAAGGTGGCTATATTGGTCGCTGATTTGTTTTTGTTTTGTTTTTGAATGTCAGAAATGTATATTTGTGAATGTGGAGATGTTATATTGGTTTCACTGGTAAAAATAATTGGAATGGGTATATATTTGTTTTTTGTTAAGTTGCCTAATAATTATGCACAGTAATAGTCACCTGCACACACAGATATCCCCCTAAAATAGCTAAAACTATATACAAACTAAAAACTACTTCCAAAAACATTCAGCTTTGATATTAATGAGTTTTTTGGGTTCATTGAGAACATGGTTGTTGTTCAATAATAAAATTATTCCTCAAAAATACAACTTGCCTAATAATTCTGCACTCTCTGTATGTTGCATTGTGGTGCCAGGTGTTCCCCAGGTAAGCGATGCACACGCACCCATGTAAAAGATGTGATTCATCAGACCAGCCCACCTTCTTCCATTGCCTCATGGTCCAGTCATGATGCTCACATGTCCATTGTTGGCGCTTTCAGTGGTGCACAGGGGTTAGCATGGCTACCCTCACTGCTCTGCATAAGCAACACACTGTGATGCACTGTATATTGTAACACCTTTCTATGAGAACCAGCATGAATGTTTCTGGCAGTTTTAACTATAGTAGCTCACCTGTTGGATAAGACCTCAGAGGCCGGCCTTTACCCCCTTGCATCAATGAGTCGGACGCCGATGACGCTGTTTCACCATTGTTCACTTGTGATAGATACTGACCATAGCAGGCGAGGGACAGCCCACAAGAGCTGCAGTTTGGGAAATGCTCTGACTCGGTTGTCCAGCCATTAAATTTTGTCAAACTTACTTAAATTCTTACACTTGCCAATTTTTCCTGCTTCTAACACATCAACTTTAAGGACAAAATCTTCACTTGCTCCATGATGCATCCCACCCACCAACACGTGCCATGATGAAAAGATAATCAGTGTTATTTACTTTACCTGTCAGTGGTTATAATGTCATACCGGATTGGTGTACAGTCATGTGAAAGTCATTAGAAAAGTTCCACAGGTCTCTGAAGTCCTGTGGAAAACTAAGAACACCCTATGATTCAATAGCTTGTAGAACCACCTTTAGCAGCAATGACTTGAAGGACTTTTCTCTATGAGTTTATCGGTTTCTCACGTCATGGTGTAGGAATTTTGTCCGTCTTTTCTTTACATTGTTGCTTCAGTTAATTTGCACGCACACCTCTCTTTGAGTCCTGCCACAGCATTTCAATCAGGTTGAAGTCTGGACTTTGACTAGGCCATTGCACCATCTTGATTCTTTTCTTTTTCAGCCATTCTGTTGTGAATTTGCTGCTGTGCTTGGGGTCATTGTCCTAATGCATGACACAATTTCAGCCAAGCTTTAGCTGTTAGACAGATGGCCTCACATTTGACTCTAGAATACTTTGGCATACAGTACGGTTCATGGTCGACTTAATGACTGTAAGATGCCCAGGTCCTGTGCCTGCACGACAAGCCCTCCACCACCAATCCCGTGCTTAACAGTTAGTATGATGTGTTTGTGCTGATATGTGTGTGGATTTCTCTAAACTAGTCATTATGGCGAAACATCTTAGAAGTCCTGTGGTTTGTTCAGATACAGCTTTCAAAACCAAAGCCGTGTTGACACGTTCTTTTAGAAAGAAGAGGCTTTCTCACAGCAAAACTTCCAAACAAGCCACACCTGTTCAGTTCTTTTCTAACTGTACTGTCATGAACTTAATCAGGTAACATGCTGGCTGAGCCTTGTTGTGTCTGAGATGTAGCTCTTGAATTTAAACAAAACATCTCTTGAACATTGCAGTCTGATCTTGTGGTAAATTTGAGAGGACATCCACTGTTGGGAAGATTGTGGCATTATGTGTCATGGTTCTCAAGATCTGGAGAGGTCGTGGTGTGTGTATTTTTTGTCTTAACCTCTCCCACCAGGGCGGAACTGGACCTTTGTTCCCCGCCTCTGAACCCACCCTGAACACACACCTGTGGCTCATTCACACTGATCCTGGCAGACTACTTAAGATGGCAAGAGAGGCTGCTTCCTCGCTGGATCGTCACACTACCAAGTGTCAGTGTAGCCTAGCCTATGAAAGTGTTCCTTTGATCCCCTAGAGTTTCCTCCTGACTTTGTTTTTTTTCCTCTGTGTACAGGCCTTCTAGACTCCCTGCCCGTCTTCCCTGCCATCTGGATTTCTGTGGATGTGTGTGAGTGAGCGTTAGCTTCTTAGTGTGGACATTTTTGAGTTACGGATCAAGTGGAAGAAGAGCGTGTGTGTACCCCCGTCTTGGACCTTCCCTTCGGACCCCGCTCTACCCCCTGGAGCCCCGTGTTATCTGTTCCATATATGTATATATTCTCACTTGGTGTCACATTGCAAATAAACCCTCACCTTCTCTCTAAACTTCAGAGTCCTGCGAGTGAGTCCTCTGCCTACTAATCTGTGACATTATGTTAAGAACCCCCTGAATGCTCCAGCCCTGCAAATTGCCAAAACTTGCTAATCATCACTTAAGTGCATTTGACTATACTTAGCTTTAGGACTGCATATAGTCCTTTGAGCAGTGTCCTTTTCAAATGACTGTAAATATCCACACTTTGACTTTCTGTATAATCTCATCTTTCTAAATGTCTAACTCTGCATTTCACATCTCCATCTCCTTCTATACCCCAACTCTATCTGTTTATCTCAACCCTTGTGCTGTCCTGTCACTCAGTGGTGAATATGTTACCTCTACCTATATGACAGAAACCTGTTGCATAACATCACAGCCTTTAAGCTTTGCTGCACTCTGACATCAGGAGCAGCATTATCCCTCCATCAGCCGGTCCAGACGTACAGGTACACACTGCTGCCCTGTCCCATTGTCATTCAAATGTTGGGTTGGTGATTGAAGTGCTTATCTCTCCTAATCGGAGTGTGTAAAGGTATTACTGCAGAGGGAGAGCCTTGCCACACCAACTTTGATATGGAAAATCACATCTGTGAGCTCCCAAACAACATTATCTACAGAGAACTGAGTATACCAGGTAAAACCTTTTTTCTGCAACCCCTCCATCTGTTGTCTTGGATTAGCTCCATGCTTATTTTGTTTTTTTTAGATCCTCAAAGACTTAGAGAGCAGGGAGGGTGAGGGAGATTAACAGGGGGAAGCAAATAAAGAGGCGAACACACGTCTTGTTAAAAGTAACATTTGTAAGCTTATTATTTTGTTATCATGATCATTGTTATAACCTCTGTTATGGTTCGTTCAGTTTACAGTTTATTTTCAAGTTCATTTAAAGTCATTCCAGTCGAAGGTAAACATGATTGTAATTGTTGTTTCCAACACTAGTAAATGCTTTTATTGTTTTGCCAGACAACAATCAGTCACATTTTCTCATTCATACGCACACATGGAAAGATCAGAAACAAAGAGTCTGTCGCTCGCTCACTCACTCGCTCTCTCTCAATAATTTGCACACACGAACGCACCCATGAACACACATACATGTTTTCTCGCCCGCGTGTCTGAGTTCTTAAGTGCAACTTCTTGAAGAGTGATTTAACCTTTCAAACTCTTCAATTCTCCCATTGGACACCCGAACCCAAACCTTTCCTCCTTCACCCTCCCACCATGAGCTATATGTACACCTGGGGCTGGATCACACATGGTCTTTTAATTGTTTGTTTATTTCCACAGGCACAATCTCTTGTCAGGGTGACATTTCATTAGACTTACTTGCATTCTTTTCAGTTTTTCTTACTAGACATGTTGATCATTTTAACCCATTTAGGTCTCCAAAAAGGCCAAAATAGGTAAAAATTACACCTTTAAAAAGGTTCAAAATATATCTCTGCCTCAGTGAAACATATGCTATCTATATACAATTAATAGCAAACAGACATAGTTTATTTTAAAAGGTTATCACTTTAGTACTTCCCTTTTATAAATCTGGGATTTCTTTAAGATAAAAGCACATGGCCAAAATGAAAACGAGAACAGCTAAAACAGATAACAAATACCAACTTTCTGTCCACACTATAAAATCCTCAACTCAAAAATACTTGATCTTACAATTCCCATGATGCAACTCTGTAACTCCTCTCAGAAGTCATGTCTTGTACAAGCCTATATTTGTCAAATGTCATGGCCCTTACTGATTAAACAAGACATCTATTTAAAATTTCAAGGCTAAAGTTCAGCTTAGTTTACTTATCCGTTTAACTTTTCTAAAGGTTAAAGTTATCATAATTAGGCATGTGGACTGCCAGGAAGCTGTAGCCAGTAGTTGTCTGTTAAGCCACTGAACTGTACCTCTTTCCTGTGCTTGCAGTGTTGGCAAAAGGCTAAAATAATGGCTTCAAAACTGGACTTCACAAACCAATATGTGATGTCACTGTTGCTGTGCCCATCTTTTATTTACAGTCTATACCCCAGAGCCAGAGATTACATTTAAAAACGTTCTCACGAGTTCACTAATGCTCCTAATTATCTCCTAACTCATGTATATAGTCACCGGAGCGTCTTCTAAAGGAAATAAAGCGACGCGCCAGTGTTGTTGTTAAAAACATAGTATGCAGCATGACTTTACCTTAAAGTTGAACGAGTTGAAGAGAATCACAGAGTGCAGCCCAGGTTTACATAAAGCTTAACCCAACCCAATTTTCAAACTTTTAAAACCCGTCTTCCCATCTCAACATAAGCAGTTATGTACCACAGCAAACTCAAGAAAACTGAAAATTAAAAAAAGAAAGGAAAGGAAAACAACCGCAAAGAAAACTGAGCTTCAAGTTTGTAAAAATGCTTACATCACATTTCACCTTGTCAGATTTCAATACATTAGAATTCCATTCTGTTCTGTTGTGACATTTACACGAGTACTTGAACGCCTCACGTACCGGTGGGCGAGCCGCGTGGCGTCAGTCCTTATCGACTAACGGCCAGCTCACAGTCCATCGTCATCATCCTCTTTATTATCATTATAATCAACATCACCTTCATCATTGTTATCAGCTACTATGGTAAGCCATGCCCTAGTAGAGTCCATCTGTTGGCAGGGTAGGGTAACCATGGTGAATAAGGTGCTAGTTGCTATGGAAACGCTATTCTGAAGCAACCAACTGGTACATTTGTTTGAGTTTTGGACTGCTGTACCTCCCCACCAAAGCACTTGGTTTGTATGTATAACTTGCTGCTTTAGTCGTGTTTTGATTTTTTTTTTCTTTTTTGCGTTTTCATACTTATAAGATGTACAGTATGTGGATGTATGTATTTTTTTAGGCTGTTAGTACCTTTTAAAATAGTCTCTCTCTCACTCTCAAACACAGACAAACAGCACACTCGAGATGGTTTTGTTTTTTCCCCACTCGGGCACGCATAAAACACACTCAAACAGAAACGCAAAAATGTGGCAACTGACATATGGGCGTACAGAGAACAGGGTTGGTAGAGCAGGCCGCTAAACCAACATGGCTTGGACAGGACCTATTTATTGATGCTCGTGTGAGTGACTGCTCCTCCTCTCTCGTCCCCTCCTCCGGGCTCCCCTTCCTCTCCTCTGAACAGCTTGCAGTCGCTTGTGAGGAGCGTAGTATTGCTGAGTGTATCCATGGCTGCTCGATGGCCATCGTGTGCTTCATTAACCTCGGAGCTGGCAGAGGACGAACTGAGTACTTCAAGGAAAAGACAGAAAAGTAGCACAGCAACTTCTAACGTCCACAAACCCTTGCACTGTCTGTCAATGCCACATATTCAGGTTCCTTTCCCCCTCTTCTATCTTTTCCTCAAAATGGTGAGTCGACATTTAAATGCTTTGTATTTTCCCATGACCCCTTTCTGTCCTTTTGCCTTCTGAGCGCTGATGGTGAACACAGAATGACACAGCATAGTGGAAATGGCAACTGAAACACTGGTGGTCTGGAGTCCCAGGGTCTATCTGTGTATGAACTACCGGCTACTTTGACTACATGGGGCCAACATAGTTCATCAGCTGGCTCCATTTTTTTTTTTCCTCTGTGTGCTGGGAAAAGCTCCCAGTATCAAGATAAACAACAACAAGAACAACAAAAAGGCAATTTCAGTTCAGTACCGCTGAAATCTATATGAATCAGTTCATTTCAGTTCTATTTGTTGCAAGAAACTATGGCAACTAGACTTAAGGATTCTTACAGCCAATCAGATCCAAGGGAAAGTCTTCAAATAGGTTTCAGTTTGGTGGTTGGATTTCATCTTTTTATTAGGATTTGAGCTCCACCTCACCTGTGGAATAAATGCTTTGTGTGGTGTGCAGGATTCAACAAGCTCAACATTTGGCCTGCTCATGCACACACACACACATTCACACACACGCACACAGAAACAGAAAAACACACACTCACAAACAGTCTACCCCCACCTGCACCTGTGGGCACAGGCTGACTTTAATGCCAGATATGGTTCAGTCTGTGTCACCAAGTGTCTGAAGGTGCCTGTACTCTGCCAAAACCACACTCCCTCAAACACACAGCTGTACACACACAGACACACACATGCACACAAAGACACACGCACTCCCCCCCCACACACACACATTGTGATTCTTCCAAACTCTAATTTCAAAGTCTTGCTCGTCTTGCTTTCTGCTCTATTTGCCTCTCCTCTCCTATCCTCTCCTCCGATATTGTACACCTTCCCAAGGCTAGTTGGCATGGTGACGCTAATGGGATGGCCGTTGCTAGGAGATGCAGAAAGCGGCCAAAAAGAGCATCGTCACGGTGAGAAGAAGGCGATCCCTGGATGGGCTGCTTCCACTGACGCTCTTCTCCAGCTTGGGAATAACAGGATTAAATTCAGCTTGAAAAATAAAAGAGAATGAGAAACTATTAGAACGCAACAACAACAGGAGAGAGACAGAGAGATCTTAATTATAATCATGTCAGCTGAGAATTTTTCTGTACTTTTAATCCAAGGTTTTATTATTTGGTCATTCAGACGCCGTCTTTAACATCGGCAGCGCTCCTTATATTAGCTGCAAAATTTCTATGTCTGATCTTAGACCATGTTAAGGACAGTTTTTTCCAACTTTCCGATGTATCACCACTATAACCACATGCCACTTTATTAGGTACAAATGTTCAGCAATTTGTTCATGCAAATATCTAATCTAATAATAATATCTAATCAACCAATCACATGACAACAATTCAAATGCATTTAGGAACATTAGACATGGTCAAGTAGTATTAGGTAGTTTCTTTGTACATTTTGGGCTCCTTAACATCAAATGAGCATCATTTAAACACCACAGCGATCCTAAACATTGCTGCTGGCCTGACAATCCCTTTATGACCACACTGTACATATCTTCTGATGGCTGCTTCCAACAGGATAATATGCCACGTCAGAGAGATCAAATCATCTCAAACTGGTTTAATGAACATGAAAAGGAGTTTATTGTACTCAAAGGACCCCAAAATCATAACCTGAAATCCATCTCAATACAGTAGAGCCCCTTTGAGATGTGGTGGAACAGGAGATTCGCATCATGAATAAATGTCAGTGCCTTGTTAAATAGATGCTCTCTAGGCAAAAGAGGTTCAACCCAGTAATACCAAGTGGCTGGAGTACACAATAATACACTAAAATAACAGATAATATAAAATATTAGCAAGAGCCTCTACTAATTGAGACTTCAGCTAAACTTCGGGGTACAAAATTTAGGCACTTTTTCCCCCTCAGGTGACGTGGCTGGGATGTGTTATTCTGTATAGCAAAGTATCACAGGGTGCAGTACCCAAACACACTGAGCCTTTCAGGATTTCTGTTGGTGTGTTTTTAGTTTTAAACAAGCATTGTTATTTCAGCTAACTGCTATCTCTTGTTACCTGGCCTCTGTACCAGGACTACAGCTGGCTTCAAATGGAGCACTTTGTTTTACAGTACACTCCACTGACACAAAACAGTCACAAGTCCTAAAGAAATATCTTGATTTTTGAAACAAGAATACCATGCTTACGCAATCCACAAAGCATAAGTCTGCATTATGTTGTTGTTCAAAGTCTGGCTCTTTGTCTCAGACGACATGTTGCCCATCCCTGTCTTAGATCATCTGACCAGATGCTCCAGGTGGTTTCAAGTCCAAGTTACAAACAAAGAGGTTTTGTACTTTTTCAGCTGGCACCTCTAAGCATCGGAACAGACTACCCGTTCATATCAGATCTGTCCTACATTTTTCCCCTCTAAATCCTCGCTTAAGACCTACCTGTCTGACAGAATTGAGACCCGTATGTAATTGGGTAGGCAATGTAATAAAGCGATTACTCTTTAGATTATCTATTGCCCAGTTGTCTTTTTTCCCTGTGTTTTGGTGGCATACTTCTGCAACACTTTTTTGCTGCTTTGAAGCGTTCTCTATAAATAAAACTCGGCTCATCCTTCAGTGGAACATTTAAAAGCGTTTATCTGGCTTCCTAAATGTGCTATAATCTGGTTTCACAGCACAACTTTTTCTCAAATGTGACAAAAAAAATGATGACAGCCCAAGAGAACAAAAAGCAGCTTTCAGTCTTACTCCCACTGAAATATGGTCAGTCTGCACTAAAAACAACACAAAGACTGCAGCTGTTACCAGACAGCATTCATTGTTCTAATAAGGTGACACATTGCCCATCATACCTGAGACATAAATCTACTGTATGCACTGTAATAGCCCCAATACCCCTGCACTTACACCTGGAAACAGGCTAAAAATAGGTTTCTTGAGGGCAACACACCAAACTTTGATGTCTAGTCAAAGTGAGAAACACATGACCGAGCAGACAGTTTGCTACAAGCCTGCACCTATGAGACACACGCAGGGGCAGACACTCCCTCTGTAGTCATTTGATTAATAAGACTGGAGACCAGACAGGAGCACAATTTTCTGTCTGTACAGAAGGTCCCTGATGCTGATTAGCAACTATTGTGTTTACGGTCTGATGGCATTGAAATAAAGCAGGGCTGCTCTCAGTGTTTCCACTCGTCGCTGTATCTATCTCCAGAATATTTCCAGCTGCTCCGTGGGTCAGACAGGAGAGTAATGACTCTCTGACACCTGGTTTTAGAGATGGGCTTCTCTGGTATGCTTTGCCAGCCAGTCTAATGAGGTCCATGCAGCAGCGGAGCTCAGGTTAAATGCTTTGACCGTGGTGTAACTGAGTATGCAGCTGAGGGGTCAGGACACTGTGCGGCTTCAAACTGTTGTTTTGGTGCTGACTGACAGAGGAATGTGGTTTTGTAGACACCAACAGCAGACGGCAGAGCATCTCGTACAACTGGTTCCAAAGTGAGGCTCTGCTAATCGCCCCATTACACAGAGACACACAGACACTCATAGTCTGCCACTGCTGTTAATAACCGTATAATTATTGGCGTACAAGTTGTTTGTGCAAAGGTCATGTGAGGTGCATTGTGACCTTCTGACATGCTGGGCTGAGCTAAACATACAAACGTCTGCATGTACATATTACAGTGCACAAAAAGCAAGTAGCATCTATCTAATAATTAAGCTCAGACAGCTGTAAGTGTCTATAAATCTGGAAGTCACGAAATGCAGTGTTGTGCAAAAGTCTTGAGCCACCCATCATATTTCCTGGGAAACTTGCCAAGACATTTTTGAAACATGTGTAAACTGAAATGGAAATATAGTATATTAGGCAAAAACAACGTTTTTACAGTTCTAATGAGCTTGAAAATCACCACCTTTATACTTCTACACAGCCTGAATTCTCTGAGACAAGCTTTCCTGTCATTTCTTCAGGAATAGTTTTCCAGGCTTCTTGAAGGACATTCAAAACTCTTCCTTGGATGTTGGCTGCCTTTTCTTCTGTTCTCTGTCAAGATGATCCCACACTGCTTCAATAATGTTGAGGGCTGGGCTCTGGTGAGGCCAATCCATAATTGATGGTGTTCCACTGTGTGTTTTTCTATTTAGGTGTGTGTTTGCAGCACAGGCAGTGTGTTTGGGATCATTCTCGTGCCAATCAGATGCTTTGCAGATGGTATTTAATTTAAATCAAATCAGAATCAGAAATTTCTCATTTGGATTCATCACTCCATCAGACCTGTTGCTCCCATTTTTGTGTAATTTGGCCTTTTCTCCCTGTTTCCCTTCCATAAGCTTCTTTAAGAGTGGCTTCATTACAGCCACTCTTCCACTGAGGCCATTTCTGATGAAGCTTCAGTACAGTAGATGGAACAGCTGAATATCTAGATGCATCTTTCCTGTGTCAGGTCTTTGCATGATTTCCGGATGCTGGTGTAGATACTATTTTAGAGCTGTCACTTGTTTGTCCACCACTTGTCCAGTTTCCTCAGTTTTTTTTACAGAAAGCACTACACACCCGAAAGAGATATTTTATTCTGTCAAACTATATTATCTTTGACATTTTTCATAGACTCAGATAAAGAAATGAAAGGAAATCGTGTGTTTTTGCTACAGGCTGCTAATAATAAAGAGTCTAAAGATGTGCCAACACACAATACTGGTTCATCCCTTGAGTTAAATAAATAAATTGAGTGATTAATAGCTCAGTGATAAAGGACTTAACAAAAAAATCATCTGACATTTCCCTCAGACAGAAAGACTGTACTGAAAATTAGTGAAAAATCAGCCAATGCCCAAAGAAAAACTTTGAAAGACTTTCAGGAAGCCTGGAGAACCATTGCTCACGGCCGCTTTTTAAAAACTGCAAGAAAGTCTCCTTGGAAGCCAAATATAGAGTTGATCGTCAGCTTCAGGAGACGTGAAGAGGAACCTGCTCCGCTTTGCATAAGTGGAAACATTGTAGAGAGAGTGCCCAGCTTTAAAATCCTCGGCACACTCATCTCACACGGACTCTAAACACAACCTCTCGCGTGAAGAAGACACAGAAGCCATTTGACTTCTTAGAAACACTGCAAAGAGCAAACCTGCTCAAACAGCTGCTTGTGTCCTTCTACCACAGCTCGGTGGAGTATACTTAGCCTGGCATCTTGGTGTGGTATGCCAGCTGCACCGAGGCTGACAAGAAAGCTGTTCAGAGAGTCATTAAATCAACATAGAGGACAACCAGCTACCTTCACTCGAGCAGGTCTACAATCAAGGTCCAAACGGCAATCTATACATCTGTAGCACTCAGAGACAGGCTTCAAATTTCATTGTACTCCCATATAATCAAAAATAAAGGCATTTTATTCTAAAATATAAGAAAATAAGAGTAGCTTTTGCACAGTGCTGTAGCTTAGACTGGATTACGTCTGTCTAATCTGTATTTGTGAAGGAGTGTGTGAGCTAAATCCTCTTTTATACACATTTTATACTACATTATGTTACTGTGGGAGTATAAATCTGACCTTATTCTGTATTTTATGAATACTGAGTAATTTAAAAAGAACTTTTACAGCATTATGCAATTCAGTAGAAACGTCCTGGCATAAATAATTTAAGAGTGACTTTGTTGACACTGTGAGATGTGTTGAGTCTTCTCAGAGCTTATAATTTGTGGCGCTCTTGCATCAGAAAGCCCTCATTAAAGGGGCACTGCAGTGATTTAGTACTGCATTTTTACATAGTACTGAGGCTTCAGAGACGCAGGTTAGAAAAAAAACAAACACACAAAAACTGTGACCGAGACTGTTACAAGAGCGCCTTTCATCAGATCCCGCCTGACTGGTTCATACACACGTCTTTCATCATAGTCTTTATTTAACAAACATCTCGCAGAGCCTCCGAAGACAATAGTCAACTGTCTGCAAAAGCCGCGCAGCTCTCGCCGCGACTAGTAAACAGAGTTTGACATGCTAAATCAGAGGCAGGTTACTTAAAAATAAAGAGGGAACGTTAGCTAAACAAACACTGGCTGTCCAAACAAACGCCACAAACAAACAGCTGTTAGATTGCTGAAGAAATTCAAAAGAAACTGACAGCAGACCGCATGCATGTATGCAAATAATTACGCTTTCCAGGAGTTTAACTGCAAGTAAACAGAATCATTAGCAGTGACATTTGGAAGGGATAAATGGTAAGCTCGAGTTATTCATGTTATTGGGCAAATAATAAATAAAACACATTTTAAATATTTACTTATTTGTTACACTTTGCTCCAGAATGCACTCGACCATCTCGCTTCTGTTTTTCTCGTGTAATCTTAGCTTTGTAAACCAAATATTTAAGGCGTGTTTAAAGGTTGCAATTGTGTTATTCAGCTCTCCCATACACCACAAAAATGCACAAATAGGTTTGCACGTTACAGCAAACGTGTAAGCTTGCCAGATAGAGATCGTTTAAACTGGTTGAGTGCAAACTGTCTCACAACTCTTTCTACAAATTGACCTAAAAAACAGTGACAGGTACTTTCACACCTAAGTCCAGCTAAAACAGTTGTTTTTCACTTTTGGGGCAGTTCGATTGGAGAGGTGTGATCATTCACGTACAGATAGACCCCCCGCTTTTTTTTTTCTTTTTTTTTTTTTTAGAAAAAAGGTCCTCACAACAATCCGAAATAAGTTTATTTGTGATGAGCACGGGCTCTTGGCCTCGATGCAACTACCGGGTGACCTGGAGTTTGAGCTCCTGTAGCCAGGTGTGCTGTAATGTAGCAGGGCTCACAAACTGCCGTCCTAAACACCTGACTTTCCTCTCACCTCTGCTTTGCCAGCTATATCTTAACACCCAGTGGGCTGAACTTTCACACATCCCTTGCAGTGGCACATCATAATTACCTGCTACCTTTTTTCCTCAAAAAGAAACCACAGCATAGGGAGAATTTACAAAATTTACAAACTGCAGGTATGAAAACGTTGATCTGTAACTGTGCTGTCTTCTGATGCCAAGTACCTTAAACACACTGTGCTCATAGGAATAGTAATTGCTACAACAAGCCCCATTAACAAGAACACGCTACAGATTTTTCTACTAATGGCCAGAGCTGATCATCGGATGCAGTAATCTGAGCCAACAGGGTGGGAAAATGAGCGTCCTCCCACTGAAAGCCTTCAGTAATCGCACGGTTGCACGGGGAGCAGCTAGCGCCATTCCATCTGCGTTGTAAATGAGATCTAAATGAAATCTAATGCTAGTGGCCGTATTCAGCAGGGAACCACATTGATTGAAAGGGGAAGGTGCCCAGGAAATAAACTGCGAGGAGAGAAGGGGGGAGAAAGACACGGGTGGGTTCCAATACGCAACATTTGAGTTATTTCAACATTTCTACACACAATAATCAGGCAGATTTGAACTGCGCAGTCTGTGTGAAACTTCAGTAACAGTAATTAAAACTACGATGTGAGGACATCTAACCGGCAGCCAGGAGGACTGAGAGCGAAGGAGGAGAACAGGAAACTGTACCACTTCTTTGTCTTCAGCTCGTTTCGCAGCTCCCTGCTGATCTTCTCACTTCCTCTCACACCACTTGGGTTATCGTATTAATTTAATTGGCAACACAGCACTACAGGTGAAAAAGACCCATAGGGGCTGGGGTAATTTCTTTTCAGCTATTGTGTTAGCCGCTCACTATCAACAGTACAGCTAGAGTGCCATGTCCTCGAGCTGTCTCTATCAGTTTAACACATTAAATGTAGATATTCTTCTGTTGAAATGATCTTTAATGTCCTTTTCCTTCGCATAAAAAATCTGTACATGTGTAGCGAACAGATTTTATTTTGCAATAATCATGTTTTGCATTTACTGTATTAGAAAAGAAAGCAAGGAAGGACCAAGTACTGAGGAAATGTGATAAGAATATATCGTACATATTGTAATATATTGTTGCTAAGTAGCGAATGGGAATTTTTAGCTCTAAAAATTGTTTTGGCATAAAAATATTTCAAACTTTTTTTAATATCACTGTGATAGTGTTAATGAATACCATAAAACCTAAGATAAATATCGCTTCGGGGCGGGAAAAGTATTAAACGAGGGAAAAACTCAATTTCACACATCAAAAGGTGAATAAACTGAGTTTAGGTGGCTTTCTCCTCGACTGCATTGCTACTTGTGCTCTCGGAGGAAAAACGGAAGATGGGAATTAAAAGGCAGAGGCATGAGGAGGGCATAGAGAAAGGAGATGGAGTGAGAGTGAAATAAGATGAAAGAATGATGAGAGGAAAAAGAAGCGAGGGAGCGGTATCTCACAGAAACTCGCATGACCTGCAGCTATTTGCCGCAGCCAGTCATGAGTTTTCTTACGACAATTATTAGAACAAACTGACTTACACGCGTGCGCGCATGTGAGCGCGCGCACACACAAACACTCAGGCACACGGGGAGATTAACAACAACGCAACGCCATATTTTACAAGATACCTTGGAGGAGAGCGTGTGATAGCTAGACAGGATTATGATTGATACCAGCATGCCTGGTTGTGTAACGGCTGCTGGATAGGTAGGCCAAGCTACCTGCATGTTGTTACTGTGTTGCTATGCTGTTGCCACAACACTAAAAATCAACAATATGAACAGGTGATCCCAAAGTCTGTCATTTTTTGATTTACTTCTTCGCTTCTCTCTTAAATCGCTGCCAACAGATTTCACATTATACACACGATCAATTTAATCATATAACTCCAAATCGGAGCAACACAACGACAAACAGGAAGCACTTCCAAACGGGCAGGGGCTATCTGAATACGGGATATCTAAAGAGGCCCCGCTTTTCTGAATGAATTTTATACTTTTTGTTGTAAATTTTCAAGAAACTCTGTGTTCTCTGCTCATCTGGGTGAAAACGGCATGAAATGTGTGAAATGAATATTCATGTCGTTGTTTAGCAGGATCAGCAGCTTGCCAAGCCAGCTGGCGCTGTGAAGTTAACTGCGCTGAATATCATTTCACTTGGTTAGCCACTTTTGATGCTGCACAGTCGCACTGCCATCTATATCAATATCATTGGTCAGCCAGCTGACGCGTTCAAAGAATAATGCTGATGATCTTCTACCATATGCGTTTTTTTTAAAAATTGCAAGCAAATCCAATACAAGCGTGTCGTATCCATGTTTGCAATAATCCACTGCTGAAAATACAGCGAGCAGCATTAATAGGAAGTTGTTATTCCATATTTTCAGTCACTTAATATTTCAGACTAATAACTAATACATTGTTGCTTGTTTATGAATTTATGAACTCTGCTTTAACTTCAATGAGACGTTGAAGGCAAATAATCTGATTTCCTTGATTTGGTACTAAAGTGATCAAAATCAGAGTCTGTCGCTGTTTTTGTGAATCGAGCTGCAACAGACAGATGTGTCTTACACTTCCTGAACTTCCTGTGTGTATTACTCACCAAGCTCATCAATTTTTAGGCCTGGTCTAAGCGTGTAGACTCCATCTGTAGGCCCTGGCTCATCGTCCACATCAGAAGCTGTGTGTGAGAGAGAGAGAGAGAGAGAGAGAGAGAGAGAGAGAGAGAGAGAGAGAGAGAGAGAGAGAGAGAGAGAGAGAGAGAGAGAGTGAAAAGTAATTGAGCTGAAAAAAAAGGGAGCAGGGGTTAAACTATTGCTCCAACCAAGAGGACTTTAATTACTTCCAACATGACATCCAATAGAGTGGCATGACAAGGGTGCAGGGTTGAAAAACCCCACAGCATGCCGACTGACAAGCCACAATATCACAAGAAGCCCTGACAAAAAGATAGAGAGAGACGGGGAAAAGAGGGAATGTGAGGAGAGGCAGATCAAACTGAAGAGAGTCAGTGTGTGAAAAGGGATGGAGAGTGATGGAGTTGTGGGGGTGAAAGAGGGAGGAGAGGTTAATACTACAAAGGACCGGACAGGCCAGGGATCAAAGTCTGTGTGTGTGTGTGTGTGTGTGTGTGTGTGTGTGTGTGTGTGTGTGTGTGTGTGTGTGTGTGTGTGTGTGTGTGTGAAAGTGAGTGAGAGCGGGTCGAGAGATTGAAGGGTGGCAGGAGAGCGAGAGAGGATAACACTACATATACATAGCCACCCACTGACCGCACACGGCAATAAATGGATTCTGACAGGGAGAGAGGGAGGAGGGGTGGAAGAGAGAGGGAGAGGAGTGGAGAGGAAGCAGGAGGGGGTTGAGGGCCTTCAAAGCTGAAGCTGCTCCCTTTTTTTGCTGCTGTAAAGAGAGGGAGAGAGAGAGAAAGTGAAAGAAGAGTGAGACGGGGAAGAAGAGAAAAAAGAGGAGCTGGGACGTGGGGGGCTATGCTGTGAGTGAAAATGCTGCAGGAGACTCAGCAGCAGTATTAATAGCTCTGCCTGTTTTAGGCTGTATTTAGATTGTGTGTGCATCTGTATGCAGAGAGTGTGTGAGTTCGTTGGGAGCCTGGTGCTTTCCAGATGGGCAGAGTGGCCAGATGGGTCCAGGTAAAGCCTGCGAACAAGTCCAAGCATTATAGGTCAAACATCACCCCCCCCCCAAACACAAAGCAGGAGACTTACCCGTGGAGCAGCAGACGTACACTCGTAGTCTCAGACAGGCGCGTCCGTGGTGATGAGTGGGCGTGGCTGCACAACAAAATAACACACAATAAATTAAATGCCGTGTGCACTTTTGTTACAGAGCTTGTACTTAAATATAGCCAGAATTAACCGTTTGGGTCACTATTATCATGCATTTGTTAAACAGAAAAACAATCAGCCAGATGTTATGTTACTACTACTTGACTAATCAACCGGCTGGCAATCAGCGACACAAAACAATGACTCGAGAAGGTGGGTAGAATGTTTTATTGCATGCGGCTCACTGTGGTGTATAGTTAAGTGTTGGATTTTTCATGTGAAGCAGTGAGAGCAGTGGTCTGAAAATGTTAGGATGGCACATGATTCTTGTAGATTTGCTCACTTACCTACCAGAATCCTACGTTAATATTACCAAACCCACAAATACACACAAATATGTACAGGAGTAAATGAGTACTGCACCGATTATACAGTCAGTAATATCTGTTTTGGCACTGTTTTATGACAGGCTAAAAGTTCATTATTTATACAGTGGCTTGTTGGCACAAGGTGCTGCAAGTTAATTTGATTAGCAATCAACAAAATGGATGAGCCTGCACGGCTGCAGGGTGATATGATTAAATGTGAGGCTGCAATTTGTCATCCCCATATTACTCGAGGACATGACTTGGATGATCGAGCCGAATATTCAAAGATAAAAGTTATATGTGTAATATTGTAACGAGCAGGGTTTTTTTTAACCTGCTGCTCTGACCTCAATAACATCGTTCTTTAATATTTATATCTAGACATTTACGACATTAGTGAAATTTCTTTTATAAGATATACAGGAGGTTCGATTCCACTCACAGATGTAGTAATACTCCTGGCCGACGTGGAACTCGTAGCCCAGCGAGAAGGCGCTGTAGCGCTGGAACTTCTCGGAGAACTTGATGGGCGCGTGGGGGGCGTGAGGCCGGTTACACTCCCACCGCTTGAAGCCCATCTGGGGATCACAGCTCCTGTAACCGCGGTAGCTGACCATGTAGAGGACGTACTGCTCTCCGGTGCCCACCATGCGCTGGCTGTCGTTGTAATGAGGGCAATAGATGTCCAGGTAGTCGTTGACGTTCACCTGCATTGTGTAGCCCTCCCTACGCAGACTGGACAAGCAGAGAAGCAGCAGAGATTAAATTATTAAACACTCAAAACAGCTACATATAAATATTACTTGAAATTCTGGCACTTTCTGTCATCATTTACATCATTTTTTTGAAATCAGTGCCATTGCAAAGCTGAACAGAGGTGTTGATGAACACACATTTTACACTCTTTATATTATGAGTGCTAATTTTTGAGTATGTTCGTACACAGATGACACAAACAAACATAAACATGCTTTGGGCATTTCCTCAACACTCAGTATCACATACATCACTGCACAGCAGCAGCAGCGATGTAACATCTCAGATCACTGCACGGGATTTTGTCTTTCGGATGCTTTCTGCTTGAACAATCACCGGGCGTAACACAAATCTTTGTTTCAGAGGTATCGAGTTATTAATACCAGTAAGCGGGTGTGTGCTTAAGGGGGCGAGGGTGTGTATTCGTGGCTGCGGGGCTGCTGCATGCAAAGAATGCGGAGCTGGCTCTTCAGAATGGACTCAAGGCCCCAGGGCCACAGCTCCTTCTCCTGGTGTCAGCGCAGCGTTGTCCCCTAACCCCACTGCTCGTACATCAACCTGAGCGCAACGTTGCACTCACGTCAACCGTCAACGTCCCGGCAACGTTTCTTACCCCCCAAAGCTCATATATCAGCGTCAACCCTAAAAAAGATTCAGCTTGACAGGAAGATAAGGTCTGATTCTGTGTCTGGGAGCTTGTGTGCGCGCCTATGTGTGTGTGTAGTTTCTGTGACAAAGTGAAATAGGTTCTTTCCTGACATCCAAAAGCCCCTTTTTTTCTCCCCATCACAGACACGGGCCCATATCTGTGAGACTGAGACAGGCTGCAGTTGTAAATCATGCACACTCCGATGAGCATGTGCGTACACACATCCGCTCTCGTTCACTCAGACACTCTAGTGGTGACACCATAAAATCACAAGGGGGCAGCAGTGTGTCATCCTCAGCCCGACTCTGCCTCGCTCCCTCTTTGCCAGTTCTAGGTCATGTCTCCAGGGAGATTATTATTCAATTATTAAATGAAGATCGAAACACTGCTCTCAATGTCTCCTTCTCTCCATCACTTCTTACCGCTCTCTTTAAATCCATCCTGAATTTCTTTTTTCTCTGACCTCTTCATTTTTCTCTCATCTCTTTCTTTCAGAGCAACCTAAGACTAATTGTTCGACATTCATCCTTTACTCCTTTTGCCTCGTCTCCTATCCACCCCTCTCACTTTCACTCATTGCATCACCTAATAGCCTGCAGAGGAGATTTACTTTTTCTGGCATTAGTGGTAGAAAAATGCAGAAAATGCTTTAAGGGAACTATATTTATAGTGAATGCAAAAGAGAGAGACATGGAAAGCAAGCGAGAAAGGACTCGAGTGAGTGATGAGTTTGGTTCCACTAGGGAGGTGTGAATGCAAATTGAGTAGAAGAGGAGTGAAAGCCAGAATAGAGCAGACAAAGAAAAAAGAAAAAAAAAGAAGCAGCAATTGGTGAGTTTTATGATACCAAAGAAAAGCAAGTTTTGAAAGATGAAGTGATAATGGCAGAAAAGAAAGTGAGAGAAAATGAGGGGGAGGGCATCTCAGGGCATCTTGAATAATCTGAAAGCAAATCACTCCTCCAAGATAAAAGATGCCACAGGATTCCCACTGTGTATGTCCTGGTTTGGTGTGTAGTAGGTACGAATGAGCATTTCTCCGAGCGTACAGCGCTGCGATTTGCCAGCCATTTATTTGATATCTTGACATCTTTAGGAGCCCCATCTCTGACACGCACACATGTACGCACATAAAATCCTACATAAGTGACTTAACAGCAAAACCAATCTTATATAAAAGTGGCATCAGATCATATAATAGCCTTTGTTTCACGCCATGGATAATCGGAAAATCAGACCAATTTCAGAGTGAGATTAAAGAGTAGATAGAGCATTGAGGGGGCTTGCATGATATATCATGCCTGCAGTCTTATTCATATATCACAATAATTATACGGCTCTTGCATAAGCAGAAAGACTGATTGCATTAAACAAAAATGATCCAAATTCTGAACTATACACAAGGATTTTTTTATTATTATTACTCGATTAATGACCAACTACGTGACACAGAAGACACGAAAAGCTGAAGAAAAAAAAGCAAAAACCACGCACAATAAATGCAATGTGGCATTTTGAACAATTTTAACAACACAATCAGATTTCATTATATGTTGCTCATATAATAAAAAATACAGTGTGTTTGAATATTTGCTTTAAATGTAGTTATGAATTATGTGAACTGAGACTCTCTCATCAGAAGAATGACCCCGATGAATTTGACAAGTTGAGATAAATTTTAATCAGAAAATATGCAGGTAATAAAAACGAGCCAATAAAGCATGTTTTGGTTTTACTCGAGTGCGTTACACAGTAAGGCATTTTTACATTTTAGTCGATGCATATGTCAGTAAATATAGAAACGTTTCAGTATAAAGCAGTTCAGTTTAACTACGGCTCAAAAGATGTCCAATAATGTGGCCAACAAATAAACAAAAAGCTTTTAAGCTATAATTTACTGCATGAGTGCGACACTGCATTAGAATCCTGGGTCAGCATTTCCAGTATATGCAAGACGCTGTTAACATGCTTTGCTCACTATATTTTTAACCATAATGGTACACACTAATGTACTCATGTTTTTAGAGAAATGTGTTAATTCTTCTATAAAACACTTTTTTTATTCATTTTTATTTACCAACAAAAAGTCGACTCACAGTTACTGAAATATTGACGACTATCATTCATGTACCAAAACATTCTTTTGAGCAAAGAAGCTGCGATAGTCACGTACCAGCCATATCGTTCCTGCCGTCTGCTTCAAGTCCAAAGAAAATGCAATAAATATTTTAATTTTAAAAACAGATTTCCCTGAGAGTCGTGAGCGAAAGTCGCTCTGGCTGAGAAGACTATCACAAAATGTTCAGCCTCATTTTGGAATTTTCTTTTATTCCCCTCTATGATACCGGAGTTTATTAGATCGTAACGCTTCCTGAAATTCCAAACAAAGAGAGACGCAGCAATACAGCCCAGCAGGTTATGAAAAGTCAGAATGTGCTGCTTGCTGATGCTGCCTCCTGATGCCTCAGTTTCCTTTTGTGTTGAGGCACCACTAATTTCCTCTCTTACAAGTGATACCTGGCTAGGTGACGCTGATAACAGCCAGAGACCTGATGGGACATTTCATCGGCCTGAGCAAAAGTTTCCAAGAGCAAAAGATCACTTGTATACAGATCCGCCAGAGAGATGGAGCGATGGAAAGACGGAGAGAAAGATGAGAAGATTTATAGCATGAGACGAGGGGTAGTTGGGGTTAAAAACAGCAGACTCTAGCAACCAGAGAGCCAAGGGTGATAGCTGGAGGGAGTGAGAGCGAGCAACAGCTAAGAGCAAGATCAAAGTGGGCCTGGATCAATGTCACTACTGTAAAATCACATCAGAGAGTGTGAGGGAGATACAGAGAGAGAGAGAGAGAGTATGTTGCCTGTATAAATCAGTCATAGGCAACATAATGCCACAGAGTTACCCTCTATCTACTTATTATCTGTGTGGACTGTTGGAGCATCATATATCAATAAAGCACTTGACAGTAAGCGCCATCGTTCCTTTTTGTAACAAGAGCTAGTGGGACTGGCTTACTGTGCTCTTCTGTTGGTTACATGGAAGATTTTGTGGACAGCGGAGGACAATAAGGATAGGTAGAAGCTCAAATATTTAATTCAGCGAGAGGGTCTCCCCCTTAGGACCATGTTTTTTGTGAGAACAGCACATTGGTCAATATGCTGCATAGTGTATGGCACATCTATGTGATTCCCATTACGTGGGATACGTGTCCAGGCATAGCTCCACTATTTCACTGTACCAGCAGTGTTTGATTAACTGCTGAAAATGCTCTCATTTGTTACAATTATTCTAATGCAGGGTATTTTAAACAAGGGATGGTGTGAAAGCTCGCTGATGCCCCGGCTAAGGTGGAAAATGTTACTTATTAAACATATTTTTCTTATGGCTTATTAAACCTTGCCATGACAGGTAAGCAAATGTGGGAGAACGTTACTTTGTAGCAAATTTTAAAATAAAAGCTCAATTTCAGCAGTGGGCTTGAAAATTGCCATGGAAACAAAAGGAAAGACATTAAAAAACACAATGTAACAGTTAGCAAACATTGTTTCTGGGAATAAACTGTCTTTTTTACTGAAGACACTTTGCCACGTTACAATTAGTTGTACATAGATATATAAAAAAGAATAAAAAAAGAAGAAATCAAAGAATATAAAAGTAATGCTGCTTTGTTTTAGTGTTCTTAGGCTGTGGATCGCCTGGTTTACCATCACGCTATTACAGAAGTTTGTGGCGCTGTCATTACAGTTGTTCTATTAGTCACACCAGTGTTTTTTCTGACATGATTTTATACACCAAGTCAAAATGCTTGCTGCGAAGAAGGCCATCTGATTGATTTTTCCTTATTAGGGGAATCAGATTTACTTTTAGAGATATCTCTGAAAATGCAACCATGACAGACGCACAGTAATTTGGAGACGTTACATTCTGCCCCTTTCAAAACTATGATAGTGTCAAGATAGTTAAAGAAAGGCCAAGTCTGGCTGTAACAAACTTTCCCTCAGTAACTCTGACTCACTTAGTTTCTGAACTAGAGCTTTTGAACTTTAATACAACATGCTCAATCCGTTTGCTATAAATGACACAAAATGTAACATTGTGGGTTCATGTCAAATACATCACACTCATTTGAATATCCGTCGATGTGTACACATGGTAGAAAATTTTTCAGAATAAAAGTTGAGCCGACTTCACGGATGTTACCTCAACTTTGTGAATGTTGTCTGAATGTCCTTGTTAAACTTCCTGGAAAGAAAGAGTTTGTTTTCTCCTACTCTATATCGATTAGATCAAATTTCACTGGGGGGGATAACCTCATGTTTTGCTTGGATTCTACCAACTTGGTAATACATGCTGGGGGTTAGCTGAAGCCACAGTAAATACTTCAAATAAGGGTTTACAGTTTTTAAATTCTTTGGCAACTCTTACTCTTACAATGTACTCTGGAGTCCACTGTCTAAGCTCTCATTTGTTAACCTTGGGTGGACATCCCAGACCATCGGGAGTTCAGTACCAAAATTTGGCAAAGATGTACATCTTAAGTTTCCTGATGGTTATCAGTGTAAAACATTTTAATGTCATCATGTTGCCAACATCCACCTAGCAATGGATGAGTTAAATGACCTGTCTTTTTTTTTTAGCTTTTATGCACCTATAATGCCTTGAACAAAAGAATTATATAACTTTTATCATACACCATTTAATTTATATCCACAAAAGTTAAATTATACCTTATATAATATGCCATAAAGCTCCCTGGCAAACAATTAGTAGCAGAAGAAAATGACCTGTGTTTACCTTTTATTACCTACGACACTATTGGTTTATTTCATCACAATAACATCTCATTTATAGCCACAAAACTTGAATAAGACATCCACACCCACCTAGCAATGAGCTAAAATGACCCATTTTTAAGCAACAACTACCCTTGCTATTTTGTTGCCAGCAGCACATAAACCAAACAATATTGTCACACAGTTAGATCTTTAATAATAACACTACTCTGTAAAATATAGTGTTACAGTCCTATTTTCTTTTTTACCTAAGTGGGTGTTTTCACCTTTGGAAGGTGGGGAGGAGTGAGGAGTGAGGAGGAAGACAAAAATTTCTCATTTGTCGGTGATTGATGGAAATTAACGTGTTGCAACTCTCTCCGAGTTGTAGCCATGCACAGCTGCCTACTCTCCCACTCTCCAGTTATTTAAAATAAAATTTTGATCTAAATAAAAATTTAACTTCAGGTGCATCAGAAAGCGTCACAGCTGTACCGTCCAATGATAAAAACAACCATCTCCCTGCACGCTGGAGAGATGGTGTTATTTTATTACTTATTAAAGTATGTTTATGTTTTTAAATGCTGACAACAAGGCAAAAATAAATCATTTATGCTTTTTCCCCCTTTGTAGTAATACATTTTTTAAAAAGGATGTCAGACGCTGTATTTTATTAAGCTTTTTAACAACTTTTTTCTTTTTCCATCAACCTTCTTTGAAGATTAACCATTTTGAAGCTGTGCTTCAGCAACACAGCTTTCTATAGTAACTCGGCACAGTGAATGCTAACTTATCTTTGGATTTAAGTATGAAGCATTCAATTTAATTTTTCTAATCATTTGCTGATCAAAAGTGGAAAACCACAGGTGGCTGATTGGGTTGTAAGACTTTAAGTGTGTGTTACTGTTTGCCAAGATAAATCAAGGTTAAAGAAATCAAAAGAGACACACCTGATGGGCACAAGGTAGGGCTGGATTAAAACTTGTCCAGCAGTGTTACAAATGATTGCCAATCAGGACTTAAAAGCCACTTTGCCTCCAGAGGCCAGACTTCTTAATCCCATCTCGGCTCGCTACAGAGATGCTAACATTGTTGCGGGAGGACTCCAATCAGCCAGCGGAGTGGTCGGTGTAATTGAACGGCTCCCCCGGTGAATGGAGACTCCCAGAGATCTGTAGCATCAATGAGGCCCTCATCAAAGGCAGACACGAGTCTTTCCCACTGCCTTGTCATTCTACTCTGCCTTTCCTTCTTTTCTCATCACCTTCATCTTCAATCTGTTTCTGTCTACGTTTAACACCGCATGAGAAGAAGCGCGCAGACAAATTTTGATTAAAAACTTGCGTAGAAGCTTGCTCAAATGATGCCGTCTCATTAAATACTGGTTGCAGATGAATTTATCCCTTTATTTGAATCCAGCTGGATTAGTTGAAGAACATGTACAGTATGTGTGTGTGTGTGTGTGTGCCTGAATGTGTGTGTAAAGTGGTGTTTGATAGGGTGTAAGGATTGAAATGGTTCTAAATTCTACCTGTTAAAATCAATAGCTGTCTTGAGTGTGTCCAACAGCCTGGAATATGCTCCCTTTTCTCAAGGCCACTGCACACACTTCCTCTCTCACACACATACAGCCCAGGCCTGCTGAGCGATGTTTCATCGTTGGTAATTGATCAAAATATTACAGGTAACAGGATTTATTCCCAGGTGGCCTCACACACACACACACACACACACACACACACACACACACACACACACACACACACACACACACACACACACACACACACACACAAAGCACCGAAATGATCACACAAGTAGCATTGTCCAAATCACTCCCTCTTTTGCTTAATTTCTCAGCTCTCATTTGACTTTTTCACTGTCCTGTCCGCTCACTCCGTCTCCCTTCTTCCCTTCCTCTCGGTGTCTGTGGATATTGACTGCACGGTGAGAGAGAGAAACTGTCCCAGCAGCACAAAACCTAATGGCGAGCGTTATTAGCCCTTTGAACCGAGCCGTCTCGCTCGCACGCAGAGCCACATTCGGCGAACACACTCCCACACCATTATGTATAATAATAAGCATGTTCTCTTCCACACGTGTGTTTCTGCAATCAATCATACATGCGCTTTTTGTGGCTCTTGTTCAAACACTCGTGACACAGATGGATGAATGTGAGGAAATTAAAATGAACAAACGCACATGGAACACCAGATGGCAAAAGCCGAGGTCGGAAAAAAAACAAAAAGAGGGAAAAAAAAAACACATGCTGAATAAGACAAAAGGCAAAAAAAAAAAACAGATCAGAGACGAAGGCGGATAAAAGCGTGAACGACAACACCAGGAAGGAGGAAAGACAGAATACTTCAATTAAGAAAAATGTTGTTTAACCTGTGAGTAAGACCGGGACTTGTGGTCTTTACCTTAATTTGCGTGTTTATTGATTTTGTTTTCAGCTTTAATTTATTGTCCATTTCACCACCATCCCACCCACACAGCCTATTTTACGCTCCAAAGACTTTCTTCACTTTAAGGCTTCTTTTATCTCCCAAACCCCAAGTGTCACCCTCCATGTGTCTGCCAATACAAACCCATCTTTCCTTCTTATTCTGTCACTTTGTTGCCATCAATCCACCCTGCGTTGCTCTATCCCTCTGTTTCCCCACATCTCCCTCTGTCTCTGTTCCTAAAGCCCTTACATGAGCAATAGTGATCCCATCAGACACTGGGCCAGCAGAGGCAAAGAGACGCACTGAGAGCAGAGAGTGTATGTTCCCTAAGCTCTCCCATGATTGATAGTGATCCTGTCTGATGGCTGTGTATAGACTCAGCACTCAGTGAGACATTACCCTCTGACCCAGCTATTGATTCTTGCGTTCCCCGCCCCAAACACACAACTCTAGCCTTGACCCCCAAACACTCATGCTGTGTGTACAGTCCTACAGATTGATAGTTTTGCGGTGTCCTGTGAAACCTGATCAATCTGCTGCATAACAATCGCTCTCCCTGCCTGCCTCAGCCCACTTCCTGGCCGAGTCACACGGCACCAATGTCCTGTTGACTGATGTGTTTGGGTCAGGGAGGCTTGAATATCAGGGCTGTGGGGAAAAGAGCTCCAGCACTGGGATAAACGGTTCTCAACAACAACAAAAACATTACTCAGATCCCTCTCTTGAGCCACTTTAATAAGGGATCCGGGGCAAGAAACGCTGCTTGCCAGGCGTAGGGACAATGTAGAATGAGAAGAAACGCCATCCATCAAGCAGAGCAGGGTCAGGCAGATAATTCTTTATCTGCTTGAACTTGTTTTAACCTACTTGAACTGTAAGGTGGGTGGGGTCTACCATATAGAAGCTGGAGCTACTTAACCAAACTCTTTAAAACTCAGTGAGTTGATTTTCTGTGCCATACCCAGCTGTGCTGCTCTGTGAGACCAACTCGGGTGATGCAAGAAAAAGTATCCCTCAACGAGCACTTCAAACAAGGTGAAACAAAAGCTCAGAAGAATTTAAAACCCTTATATGACCCTCAGCCAATATCGCAAACTCAAGTTAAAACCAGAGAGACTATATTTCACCATTGTAAGTCAAAGGAGGCAAAGCCACAAAGAAAAAAAGAAACCGAGAGAAGTGCCAACCGAGCTCCAGCCTAATGGGCTGCCAAGACAAAACCACAGCTGGCTTTCAACATTAGTCTCCATGACGACTGAAGAAGCCCTTGCTATGGTGCTATTGTAGCAAAAAAAAGAAGAAGAAAAAAATAGGAGAGGGGGCGGACTACAGGGGTTCATTGCTTTGTGCAAAAAACCCATCCCCTCTTTATCCACCATCTCCCCTCTGTGTCTCTAATGGCTAATTAAGTACCACTTATTACTCTTTGCCATTATCACAAATCATCAGCTATTACTGTGGCAAATTTGGTTTCACACTGTTTTTAGGTGGAGAGTTTCTTTTGTTACGTCTCAGTCCGGCTGCAAAATGAACATAAAAATAAAGGCTAAAAGCAGTGGGAGAGAGCAGGGGTGTGTTTTTAACGGCTACAGGCAAAACTCGAGTCGGTCACGTCCTTTACGACCAGTCAGACATACAGTGCTTCACTTGTACATAACGGGGGGAGGGGATTGCCCCAAAGAGAAGCGCTTTTTCCCGAAAATGTACAATTAACTTACCAAGACATGGCAACATATTTTAATTTTTTACGGACAAACCGGATTAAATATTGATATTTTTATTAAACACAAAGTCGAGCTAAATGGATTCAGCTGACGGGGTTGACTTGCCAGATTTACTCCTTTATGACTCATCGAGGTGGGCGCTTATAAAAAATATATGAGGGAAAAGTTGAGAAAAGTTTACCAACATGAGATGGAGAAGAAACTGATTGGGAAGGAAGGATAGGCAGAGCAGACAGCGAGAGAGAGCTAATTATGTGAAATGACACAAGAATGATGATGATATACCCACACAATGATAACACAATACAGTGAATAAACACATAACTCATCCTATTTGCCTTTTAGGGGTATCTTTCCTCTTCTATTCCACAGATATTGTCATATGCCCATGATTACTGCCTTGAATTGTGCTGGGCATCGCTGTGCTGTGATACAAGGTTTAGATGGCACTATTGCAGTTAGTATATAATGTGTTTCTCTGCGATTCCCACGTCTTCTGAGTACTATGTCATTATAACAAAAAGCCCCCTGTGACCTTTCAATGTTCTCAGTAAAAAAGAAAATAACATCAGAACAAGCACATTTTAAAGGCAATTATAAGCTTTGTTACTCTCAGGGTAAGATACATCAAAGTGGCGAGACACATAGTGGACTTGTTGGACAAGCAGGCGCCAGCATGAAGTATTTAAGTGTTTAAAAGCGTCTGGGTATTCTTGTCAGATAGGAGATGACATTGAGCTCTAACATTTCTATTAATGCATTGTGACGGGGAGAATTAATTACATATATTCGCATATACTAGCTCAAAAAGGCCTGAAATTAAAGAATGCAGACTGAAGCGCGGTGCTAATCGAAACAGCAAGCATTCAATTAGCCGTTTAGGAAAGATGGAATCAATGGAGTAAAACAATGAACGGAGAGAGAAAAAACCTGCACAATGTTCTGCCTCACTTGATCTTGAGAGTTTTCTATTTTTATTCTTTATCAAAGCTGAACATAAAAGACAAGCGGAGCACAGATGTTTCAGCGTTAAGACCTTCTCCAGTGTGCGGGCCAAAGTGATAACAGAAACAAACGGATTTTGTTGGGTGATAAATGAGCTAAAAATCTATCAATGCCAGTTTTTTAACTCAACTCGGTGACTGGTGCGGAAACAGAAACTTTGACTTTGGGGAGTATACTTAATCACTCAGCGACTGTGTGCAAGGAAGTGGGGGTGGTCTCTGTTACTCATTGCAACTGTATATGCTTTGCTTCACTATATGCTCAATCATTCCCCCTAATCAGGCCTGAGAAATGCTGAGAGCCAATGGTCAGCTCTGAATGGGGCCTGCTGCACAAAACCTCCTCGCACTCGGGTATAGTGCTTTTCAGAGAAACGCCATTTTAATTTGCAGGACAATAAACCAGTAAAGTGGACTATTTGCACAGTATCACTGCGGTGTTTAGATAATCAAAGGGACACGGGCTAGCCTCGTTTGCCATAGTAATGTAAATGCACTGAAGTACAGTGAGTGAAACTGATAGTGTAGGATTATGAGCTAGAAGCCTTAGATCGTGTGGATTTTATAAGCTTATCGTGCATCTGTCTGTGCACGTTTGCAGGTGTCGTTGTCGTTGTCTGATGATGTGGCTGACTCTCTCTGCTGAACATGAGCAGACTCTGTCAGACTCGACAGTCTATCAGTGCAACATCCGTCTCACATCCCCTCCTACATCCCCCCAAAAGCACACACACACTATCACTCGTTCTGCCCTACTCTCCCTCCTCTGTCTGTCCATCCTTATCAGCGTCCTTCCATCCGTCTCCTGTTCAATTTTTCATTTCAGGTTCAATCTTTCTGACGTCTGCTTACTCCTCCTCTGACGACACCTCTGCCTCCCTTTCTGTCTTCCTCTGTCAATCTGCCCCCACCCCTCCCAAACACACACACACACACACACACACACACACACACACACACACACACACGCTCTCTCATGAAGTCGATACACCTCTCGATGTGGCGGCGACCTGCCAATCATCATGTGACAGTCTGTGCTTTCATCTGGACTTTGTGTTTGTGTGTCTCCCAGGGGTTTACTGAATGCACACATAATAATCACAAAGTGCTTCACAACAAAACACAAGAAATAAAAGTGTAACATATAACAACGTAAAGCAATAGAATTCAACATAAAACAACAAGTTAATTAAGGGCTTGTCTGTATAAAAATGTCTTCAACTGCTTTTTAAAACAGTCAGTGGCGTCTATACAGTGTAATAACAGTGGAAGACAACCTTGGTGCCACTGCCTGAAAAGCCTGATCACCACAGGTTGTGTGGGGCTAGCAGCAACCTCTGGAGCCAACACTGGATTGATATGCGATCTTCTGCTGATGCACAGTCTGAAGGCGATCCAAAGCTGATTTGTTGAAACGACTACAAAGCGCATACTTGGACACAAGTGTACAAGTAGGGATGGGTACCGGTGTCCGGTGCCATGATGGCACCGGTTCTGACATAAACGGTAGTAACCAGACCGAAAAGCAGCGCACATTTCGGTGCTTTATTTCGGTGCTTTTTTTTCCTGAGCTGTGATACACTTCTAGCCAATCATTTTACGTTTCCGAGGATAGTAGGCGGGCCCAGGTACGTACGTTCTTGTAGAGCAGAGCTACAGATTAAAAATGTCCAAGGCGAAGCGGTCAAAAGTCTGGCTGTACTTCACAGCAAAAGATGCAAACTCAGCAGCAACAAGTGCTTCAAGCTGATACTGTGATACTGTCAAAGGAGGTAACACCTCAAATCCGATGAAACACCTGGCGACGCATAGCGTTTTTTTAAAAGCCCAGAAATACGCCGTATTTGATAGCTTGCTGCGAGACCTCACACCGAGCGCATCTACTGCGGGTGGGTTGCCTGTTATGCAACATCCCCCAAAAACCCGAAGAGTAGAGTCCTGGCCCCTAGCCCTGCCAGTGTAGCAGAAATGATGACGGATGATGATGGCAGCAGCAGCCGTTCTTTTCTGCGTGAGTAGCTAAATGTTGTTCGTGTGTAATTTACGTTGAGTAGGCTAACCACGTTATTACATTAATGCATGTAAGGTGAACTAGCAAACATCATCATAGCTACATGCGGCTGTCCTCTTGTTTGATGGCAGATACTCCCTTCACCCTGGCCAAAAAGGCTAAAATGACCAAAGAAAAAGTGGAAAACAGTTAAACATGAGAGGTTTTGGACAAAGTTTGTGTTTTTTCCATTGTTTAAGCACTGCTTCCAGCCAAGAGTGATACCATATATGCCCCATAGCTGCAGAAAAGGCTAACATTGTTATCTTTTTACAAAAAACAGCTGAACATAAGAGGTTTTTGGACCAATTTTGTGTTCTCCATTCTTTTGAGCACCGTTTGAGCACCGGCACCGTTTCAAAAGTACCGATTTGGCACCGGTATCGGATAAAACCTAAACGATACCCATCCCTATGTACAAGTGGTTCACAAATGCAGAACACCTGCATTTGAAAGGAGTATAAGACTTCTAAAAAATTAAATAGTATCATAAACATGGGAAAAATATCAAGTTTTCTTTTCCTTCTATGTTCTTGTGCGTGTACTTCATGTGACTTCACATCTTTTGCAGAGACTGATGAGAAAAAAAAACCAACAATACATCATGGTGATATGGTTTTTCTTTGATGAGCTTTTCTGGGTTTCAGTCTTTTCTCTCATTCTAACTACTGAACTCTTCATCTTTTTATTCCAAAAACAAACTGCAGTTGCTGCTGGAGGCATAAAAAGCATCACATTGCATGTGCCCAGAGGTATTTCTGAAGAGAGAAGAGAAAATGAAAATGGAATCAGTTCAATCACTATTGTGTGTTTTTTGTGTGTTTTCTTATGTGGGAATGGAAAGAAGCAAAGTTAGCATTTTTATGTAAAGACTTCAAGTCAAGTGATGTCCTTTGCATTAAACGACATGCAAACGTACACCTGGTAAACCAATGTTAAATCATGTAACCGATGGCCACATGGGTCCGTTTGAGATCTCGTGCCTTTGCCCAACTTTAAGGTTTATGGACATCTTTCTGAAATGTGTTGTATTTATTCGTACTCGGGCATTTATTCAAAGGGGACAAAGCTGTGGGATGGGTATATGAGCTCTCATAAAGTCAGCCCACGTCCCAGTGCAACATCCTGGCCATATAAGCAATGCCTGCTCTGCTTTGCTGCTGGAATATGAAATATGCATGGGCCATAAAGAGCATATAGACCATCCGTCTCAATACGCGCCACAGAAAACCATCAAAAAGATCATTAAACCTAACACACACTGGTGTGCACGCACACACTTACGTACACACCAAATGGCACACAAACATGCACTCCCACGTTGTGCATAATGGTTTATCAGTTTCAACACCAACTTTCTGCTGACAGCGCACACGCAATAACAGTCAAAAGCACGTACACACAGCCGAGCAAATACTTTTTAGGAGAGGGAAGAGATTTGACACTGATTCGTGTACATTTTTCACTCGAAGTTCCTCATGTTGATGTAAAGACATTACAAAGAGCAGCAACATAACAACAGGTGAAAAGAGTCCTCACACAGAGAAACACAAGCAAATGTCTCGACTGTCTCAAAGACATAAACAAACACACATCCACATGCATGTGCCACCCCACTAAGCTGTCACACTGTCTTTATTTTCTTTGCCACACTTCTGTCAGGCTCTGTCACTGTCAGGCTCTCCGGCCCTCCACTGCAGGGAATTAAAATTTAATATAAGCCACGCAGGGAGGGGAAAAGAGTGAGACACGTGGACAGACAGACAGGCAAACAGATAGACAAACAGACATGTTAGCATACCGGAAGAAGAAGAGGAGAAAGGCATAAAAGAAGCGAGGGCGAAGAGGAAGAAAATGAAAATTATTTGGGCAGAAAGTCCATTTTCATTTATTCAAAATTTACAGAGATGACAACTAAAAACACAGCCTACCACAAAGCACTAGTGCATCCAAATCTATCCATCTCTCTACTTTCATCTCATCCCTTTTTTCATGCACATCTCTCTAATCTTTAACTACACTATGTGTCAGCGAGGAGTCTGACACTAAGTCAGCGTCAAATTCCATCATCCATGCAGACAGAGACGGGAACACACACAAACAGGACAGCTACAAGACGGGCTTCGTTTCCATCTAATCTCTTTACTCTTTCAGTCAGCCTTCCTTCATCCAGCTTCCCCTAAAAGTTGTCAGCTCAGGTGAGCATAACATCAATCTGCTAATGGGCACTGCTCTCTAGTTACTGCACTCTGCAGGCTAACGAGAGCATTCCAGTCAGCAGAAAGCTCTCGCTTTATTTTATTTGGAAGAGCGAGGTGAGAATACACGGCCGACAAGATGCGAGTGTTTGTTTTCAGACTTTATGTGTATGTGTGGAGGTTCAAAGTTGTAGGAACTCCTGGTTGGAATTAGAGATGGCACGATACCACATTTTTATGTCCGATACCGATACCGATATCATAAATTTGGATATCTGCCGATACCGATATGAATCCGATATAATGTTTTTTAATCAACAAAACTGTTTTTTTTTTAAATATCTTGCTGCATTTTGTATAAGTTCATACTCAAGTTTAAAACAACAACTACACTAAAGCTATTCTGTTATACCTATATGCAAAAAAAAAAATATTTCATAGTTCAGCAATACTGATCAATCTAATAAACTTAAACCTACACCATCCTCCCTATTCTGGTATTTTAAAGAGTACTTAGCGTAAATATTAAGCAACCTAACTAATAGGGTTCCAACTCCCAGCAACAACAAAAATAAATAAATAAAAAATAGGGAACCACCCCTCACACTCCACCTCATGATGCTTAATCAACGTAATCAACCTTAATTTGATGCAGTGTGAAAAAAAATGCACAGAAATCAATTATTTTTCAAGAAATATTAAATAGATTCAACATCTTTCTTCAACAAAATTGCAGACTGCACAGATGGTACCTTCCCAAAGGAAAAAGTACTATAGCTTACTAGGGTATATATATTAGACTTAATAGTTACTATATACAGTAATTGACTTCTATTCATTTTGCATCAAATTAAAACTTTGGGTGTCAGATAATTATTTATTAAAAGCTAGACATTTTAAATGAGAATAAGAAAGAAAAGTATGTCTTTGTGCCCCCTTTTCCCTGTTAATGCCCTATCGGCCCCCCTGGCTAAACTTTGCTAGATGCGCCCCTGCACAGTTACCAGCGTCAGCTACGTAGAAAAAGATCCTGGTGTAGAAAGTAATATTAAATAAATTCTAACAACAGCTTATCAAGCTTAAACGTGCTGCTGTTGTTCAGCCGCTGGTTTCCTCTTTCTGGTGCAAAGTGGGCCAAAAGCAAACTAGAGACACGGACTCGCGACAGAAAAGCCGATCAGCTGATCGTTAAGCAGTTTCATGATTGAAGTAGCAGCAAGAAGAGGCAGTCGCTTGTTAAGCTTAACGCAGGAATGCTTTACAAACATTCAGAGATGGACTTACACACTTGCTATACTTCTCTCGGGATAACTTTGTCGGAGATGAAATGCCGGGTTGCTAGCGAAGCTCCACATGCTATCCAGACCACCGACAGGTCCTGCATGCCACAGCCGCTCTATCACGTGATGCATACTGCTCCGACGTGCTAACGTTCTGAGGTGAGTTACGGCGTGTTGCAAGTTTTGTGAGGTGCTTTCATGATATTTAATGGATCGGATTACATTTTTTATTTTTCTCCGATATCCGATCCAGTAATTTAGGTCAGTATCGGACCGATACCGATACGTAATATCGGATCGGTCCATCTCTAGTTGGAATTCACACTCTCTACAATTGGGAACGTGGGAAAACACGCATACACAGGAGGGTACAGTTAATATACATGACAGGTTTTATGATCCAAAGAACAATTTTAAATATTTATTGTCCAATTCTGGAAAAAAAAAAATTGTTGCCACTTTGATATTGCATGGGGCGATCGTGGCTCAAGAGTTGGCAGTTCGTCTTGCAATTGGAAGGTTGCAGGTTCGAGCCCCGGCTCCGACAGTCTCGGTTGTTGTGTCCTTGGGCAAGACACATCACCCTGCTCATGGTGGTCAGAGGGTCCGGTGGCGCCAGTGTTCGGCAGCCTCACCTCTGTCAGTGCGCCCCAGGGCAGCTGTGGCTACAATGTAGCTTGCCATCACCAGTGTGTGAATGTGTGTATGAATGGGTGGATGACTGAATGCAGTTTAAAGCGCTTTGGGGTCCTTAGGGACTAGTAAAGCGCTATACAAATACAGGCCATTTACCATTTAACTTTAAATACTGTAGTGTACTGCACTCTGCTTTTTTTGTGTAGTTTATTTTTACTGATGTACTTTTCAGTTTCCAGAGAAATCTGCTATAGTTTGTTTTTTGGGGGGGTTTGGAAAATGTTTAGTTTTAGGATAGTTTGCATTATTTTCAATTAAATTTGTTTAATTGTTTTTTGTTTTTTTTAAAGGTGTGTATTCACAAGAGCTGAAAAAAAAACAACAAAACCCCAACCTATGAACATTTATTAAAATAAGACAAGTAATGAGATGCTCCATCGCAGTATGTTTCATAATACTGACAAAGACTAAAACTAAAAACAAGTAAAATTAATGATTGATCAAAAACTTAGAATCATACACTTGCATGATTCTTACAAGTGTGGTTTGTATTGTCAACATATAGAAAGTACTGTATAAAGATTTAAATATGATGCTATACATGTAATATATGTATATATATAGTATAAAGAATAATACAAAATAATTATATTAGAAATTATGTCATGTATGTCAAAATGGATTTTGAAGTAACTTTGCACTTGTTTTTACTCCCCTACAATCTTCTTGAAGTGTATTTAAAAGGAACAAAAAACAAAAAAACAAAATGAATATATACAAAATACAATACTATTTTCTTAAAATTAAATACTGCCCTAAAGTAAATACTGTAACATTTTCACTGCAATTAAAGTGAACTTACTGAACCCGAACAAACTAAAAAAACCTGATGAAAAACAATTATTTAAAAGAAAAACATGTCAGAGGGACTTGGTGGAATTATTTATTCCAGAGAAACAAGACAACATTAAGACATGCAGGGACAGCCAGTGTGATTGTTTCTGACCAAATTTCCAGTGTCCCCAACTCCTATTCCCATTAGTGCACATTCCTTGCACAGAGTATATGTGGATCTTCATGCAGCCAGGAGAACATGGCCTGGTTGATCATTCTCACAGGAGCTAACTGAACTAAGTCTGTTCATTCTTCATTAAATTCAGGTCCAACTGTACTTTTACACTGATCTTGTACTCAGCTGTGTTATTCATCGAGTCAAATACCTTCTTTATATTCAGTCGAACATACACAAAGCATAGTTTTAACCCTGATATCACCAGACACTGATGACACTGATTTCCTTCTTGTCATTTGACTTTAAAAAAGCTCTGACTCATAGTAAGCTGACTTTCCCAGACTTTACAGCTATCCAGGGATGCACTACACCTCCGCTTTCACTACACTATCCCCCACATATTGCCAAATGCTAATTTTACATGTGAATGCAACAATAGTAAAGGAAAGTCATTGGTATACTGCTCCTTTCTGGGTTTAAAAATATCTCTTTTGAAACCAGATGTGCCACCTGCTCACCTCAGCTGCTGTGGAGCTCTCTTGACACAAACCGACTCGCTTTCTTGTAAAAAGCACTTTGATTTAGCCAATTTCAGGATTATGAAAAGATGCTGGTATGTCTTGGGAGACCGTTGTTGTGCTGTTACGGAAGGTGCTGTGTATGTGCGCACCTGGCTAAGGTTTGATGCCGTACGTAGGCGTGTGTAGTCCTTCAAAGATGTGTGTCAGAACACAAACAGCCACAACTGACATCCAGGAGCGGAAAAAAAGGAGAGAGAGAAAAAACAAAAAAACCACACACACACAAGAGAAATGAATCAAGTGTTTGCTATTTGACGTTTTTGTCCCCTCTGGCAAGGACTTTCTCCCTCACTCTTTGTCCTTACTCCCCTTCAAACGCGCTCTTTTTCCAGTCTTTTCTGTCTGACATCACCTGCTCCTCTCGTCTTCTGTGCCACTGTCCTCCCCCTGTCTCTCTCTGTGTGCCACTACCAATCTAGCCACCATAGTGTAAAGTTATAATCCCTTTCCTTTTCATTCCTGTCATTTACATCCTTCTCTATCTTTGTAATTATCTCTCCACCCTGTCCCCTTGTCGCGCCTCCTGTCAACCATCTATCTGCCTCTATGTAAAATATCTCCATCTGTTTTCGCTTTCATACTCCATTTCGCATTCCCTGCCCTTCCTTATCTCACAGGACTGACCCCTTCATCCTTCCCTTCGTTCCTTCTATCCCTCCTCCCCTCATCAGCGCCCTCCTTCTGCTTCCCTGCCTCCGTCTTTCCGTCCCTCCCTCCCCCCGCTCACGGCACGACTGAAATTCAAACCCGAGCTTTATTGACGGCCCGTGCGGTCAGTGATTTGCTTAGCGCACATTCCTGTCCGGGGCCATGGAGGTTGTGAGCAATCTGGTGTTGGGTGTTAAGAAAGAAGATAAAGCGGCATCAGAGGCCGCGGTGACCGACTCGCCCATCCATTAGTTTGCTGTAATGTTTATCATTACCGCTGAGCTGAGAATACCAGGAGCCGGCCGGCTCTGGCTCTTCTGTCTGAACTCTGAACCTGGTTCATCTCTCAGAGGCAGACTTAACTCGCTCATCAGCTCATGTGCAGCAAACGCCACATGGCACCATCTGTGTTTTCTCTACTCTCCACCACCTCCATTTTTTCAGTTATAGCAAAACAAAGGAGCGGCAGTGAGACGGTAAAAGAAGTGATGAAGGTCAACTTTTGAGTGGACATTTGGGGAAGTGCAATAAATATTAGAAAATGTAATCTATTACTGCCAGTTTAGTTTAGTCCTTTATTTTAAAATTTGTTAACACTTGACTTGATTTGAACTTACATGTAATTTCAGGATAATGTAAGCGTGGCAACATGAATTTGCACTGTTTGGCAGTAACAGCAGCGAGGCTCCTGGTTCAGACCTCCTGGTTGGCTGTGGCCTTTCTCAGTTTGTAGTTTCCCCCAGGTTTTCCCTGATAGTCCAGAGAAAAGCGTGTAAGGTTAATCGGTTATTCTAAATCGGCTGTCGATATGGATGTGAGCGTCTGTGCCATTGTGTTACCCCTGTGATGGACTGGCGACCTGTCCAGAGTGTGTTATCTGCCTCTCATGCCACGTCAGCTGGGACAGACTACAGCTGAATAAGTGGATAAATGGTAAATGGTAAATGGCCTGTATTTATATAGCGCTTTACTAGTCCCTAAGGACCCCAAAGCGCTTTACATATCCAGTCATCCACCCATTCACACACTGGTGATGGCAAGCTACATTGTAGCCACAGCCACCCTGGGGCGCACTGACAGAGGCGAGGCTGCCGGACACTGGCGCCACCGGGCCCTCTGACCACCACCAGTAGGCAATGGGTGAAGTGTCTTGCCCAAGGACACAACGACCAAGACTGTCCAAGCCGGGGCTCGAACCGGCAACCTTCCGATTACAAGGCGAACTCCCAACTCTTGAGCCACGATCGCCCCGTAAATGGATAAGTAAATGGAAGGATGGATGTATAGCATGATTCACACTTTAAATTGCATATTTTAATATAGAATTTTCAGAGAAAAAATTTTTTTTAAAGGGGAGAAAATAGACAAAATTTAGCTCTATAATATAAGAATCTTTATCTTTTTTACTTTAAATTGCAGGAAATTAAATATGTAGTGATTTGGGAGTGCAGGTAGGCCAGAGCGAGATATTTTTACTGTTATCTGGTGTGTTAAACAAAACCCTAATTGTTAAAAAATTGAGAAGCATATGCTGGATGAGGCGAGAGAGAGGGATGTTTGTTTGCTTCTACATACATTACAGGTGCCACAACTGTTCCTGTCAGCTGACCTATTGTCGCATGAGTAAACCATCCCGTATGCACGTGCGTTAGTGTCTTCACGTGGATTTCTTTGCCATGTGCGTATCATCTGTGAGACCATCTTGCGGACGAGGACAGCTGCTTCAAAGATAGCAGTGTGAGCTTTTGTTCTGTCTCTTCAATCAAAGTGCTTCCCCACAGCTCGGCCTGCCAGACAAAACCAAAGTCAGCCAACACTCGCCTCAAAGCTCGGCTCAATCGGACTGAGAGGCAAACAGCGAGGGACAGAAAGAGACAGAGAGGAGGAGAAACAGAGAGAGAGAGACCTGTAGGTGAGGAGGCCACAAGGTCTGCTTCTGTCTCTGGCGCAATGTGATGAAACCGGCAGGCAGCCAATCAGACATGACGACGAGCCAACCCGGGGAATAACCTGCGGGTCAGCCAGCATGGCGACATGCACACACACTGGCATGCGCGCACAATCGGCAGCGTGTGCTCGTTTGAATCGCGGCATTGTTCGCAGAGGCCCGAGCACACTTTTCTTGATATCAAGTGTTGCATGTAGACAGTAATTGGATTGGTTGTAATTGGTTGTGGTCGGCTGGTTTGAATAGCAAACGCTGGCTTTGCATAAACACACAAATTAAATCCTTGTTTATGATGTGTGCACATATTTTTGTGCTGATATATGTTTGCGTCGGGGGAAAAAAAAAAGCAGTCCTTAAGCTAATTTTCTATTGGAGACTGAAGATGCTAGTGGTGAAAATGGGTGAAAAAGAAGAAGAAGAGTGAGTGATGTGTGAATCACATGAGCAAGAGATAGAAGGAGCATGTGAGGGTGGTCAGGGAAAGAGACAGCAGGAGGCCAGAGAGGTCAGCAAGAAAATGAAGGGGAGGGCTAAGGCTGTACTGATGTTTCTTGCGGCATGAGGCTTCATGCGTGGCTAATGTGGCTAATGTCTGTGTGACCTCTTGTCTGAGGGACTGCTCCGTTTCAGTGGGTCATGCTAGCAATACCAAGGAACTGACTACAGTTCATTAATATGTAGCGTATGTGTGTGAGTGTGTGTGTGAGCCATGCTGGTGGCTCTGACAGTCGCTGAACGCAGCAACAGACAGCCAGGACATGTCTCTCCCTCCCTCTCATGCAAATGGGCAAACACAGCCATCAGCAGTGCATTTGGAAACACTAAATGAGACAAAGAAACTCCAGAGGTGCGCGAAGTACACAACACTTTGGACCTCCCACTGAGTGTGGATCTGCAATGTCAGCTTTTATGTCTCCGCCTGTCCTTTATTACCCTCTTGTCTCTCTCTTCTCTTCTTCTCAACTTGTTAAAACCTATTCGCTACCTCACTCTCTCCTCCCTTCCTCCCACACTCGCTGCAAGGATCCCTCTCTGTGAAGAGAGCGAGCAGCGATCACCAGCGCGTCTCACGCCGCTGTACTTGCGCCTATATTGGGTTGTTAATACGTCTCACTGCTCCCCATCGCCATCCATTACAGAGGGTTAAATGCGCCGCTTAACAGTGACATAACACTGTTACTCGATGTATGGTATTTTGCATTGTGGTGGCGCACTGATAACACATTAGTCCCATTTTTACATAACCACTGAGAAAGGAGCAAAGTGGGGCAGGCAGAGAGGCAGCAAAACATTCAAGTGTGTGTTTTGTCTCATGCATACTTTTGTGTGTGTGTATTGGTCTGCGTATGCGCGTACGTGTCAAGGGTCAGCGAGACAGGGAGAAAGAAGACAGACAGGCAGGCAGGCGGTCTGGATTACGAGAGGAGATGAGGGAAGAGCCTCATCTTTGCCACACACCATTCTCTAGCTCTGTTTACAGAAAATAGAAGGATCTACTGTCATCTACAATATTTCCGTTTGTTCTCAAAAGAGTTAAGCTTTTCAGGATGCAGACGTCTTTAATTGGAGCGTGTGACACAGACAAAGATGCTTCACTAAGCAAAGACCTCCCACTTAACGAAACCTGCGTGTGTTGCACAGACTTGTTTGCAGCATTACATCTTTTTGAATAATCTTTCTGGCCATATGAGCAGGCAGAAGGTGCAAGGATGAGATGCAAGACAATGTTAGGAGGCAACAACTACAGTTTAGAAAGAAGCCAATAAGACAAACCAGGAGGGATTGGACAGTGTTGCTATATGTAGTGTTTATAAAGCAATTTGTTAGTGATGCACAACTCGATGTAAATATGTACTTTTAAAAGGAAAAGGGAAAAGAATCCATTCATTGACTATTATTTGTATTTCTTTTGCTGATTATTCAAAACGCCACCTAACTGTCATTGAGAAACATGGAGCCATTAGTGTAGCACAACTATTTGCTAATGTTGTATCATCTGCATCTCTAACCTGTGCTTGCTTTTTCTGGACCAAGAGAAGTTTGACCTTTGTTCAGCACAGGTTTAAAAGATGATTCCATCTTTTCTTCTCACTTGTTGCAGTCTTTTCCTTTTGTCCAAAGGCTTTTAATGTTTTCCTAGTATTTTGTAATGCAGCTGTAGGTCAGATGATTACAGATTTTGAACCCCATTAGCTTCCCATTTCTGTAGAAAAAAAGAGCTCCTACCAAATGAAGGAACAGTCTGTAGCATAAAGACTGGGACAAAGAAGGAACTGTTTTATAAACTAATTAAGGTTCATCAAATTTTATTGAAATTTTATTTATTGAAAAATGTAGGAAGACAAAAAAATTCACACTTTTTTAGTCAAATTTGTTGTCTTTGTTTTTGCTCATCTTCCAAATGTGACTGCTGATTTTGAGTTTTTTCCAGTCAAAGTGCGTCCATCACAACTTCCAGATAAAACCAGTCGTTAGTTTTTACGATGAGCAGGACGCTGCAGTTTTTAGCTTTTCACTGACACAAACAGATTACCTACACTAACTGACTCAGATGGCTCCTGAGGCTTTCTGAGCTGTTTGTTATTTATTGACCTCAATGAGGCTGAGAGGTATTTCAAGATGTGCTTAAAATGTATGTAATCATGTGCATTAAAGCAGAATTAACAATGAAGACAGAAAAACGTAAGATATAAGTAAATCAAATTCTAGCCACATTAGAATCAAGTTTTAATTGAGAATGTGTCAAGTGAGAGGAACATTAGCGTGTGTTTACACAAGCATTAGCACTTCTCCTTATTCATTTCACAGTGCACAGACAAAAATGCAGAGAAGTGACAAAACAGATTTTTGGTTATTGTTATTTCTTTCTTTTACATAACGCTCATCAAAGGAGTGTCGCTTGTTGCAAAGTACATGGAAGCATCTGTGGTTCTAAAAAGTAAAGCCAATGCAGAACCTGCATTATATGTAATAACCAGCAGAGGGCAGCTCCTCTGGCTACAAAAAAGATAAAAAGTCTATAAGAAAACAACCCTTTGGGTATTGTTTTTGACCTCACTAAAACACTTACCTGATATTTATGGTCCCATTGACCAGTTTCAAGACCTTTTTATTACAGCTGTTTTGTAAATGATGGTCTCCATTAGAATAAACAAAGGATAAAAGGACGAGAGCGCACCATCCGCTCCGAGCTCCCTGACCTGCACTCAATCTACAGCAGGCGGTGCTGGACCAAGGCCAGGAAGATCGTGAAGGACCTCAGCCATCCCAACAACAGACTGTTCTCTCTGTTGAGGTCAGGAAAGCGATTCCGCTCCCTGAAGACCAACACAGAGAGACTGAGGAGGAGCTTCTTCCCGCAGGCGATACGGTCTCTCAATCACACCACCACACAGTACTGACCCACACATATGGTTCTTACACACACACTGGACTTTCTGGACTTTGGTTTTGCACAACACTGGTCACTATATTCTTCATTTCCGGTTAATACTTGTACAGCTGCTGTTATTGTGTATATATTTATTTATATTTAGATTTCTTCATACATTCTTATATAGTTCTATATTGTGTATTGTGTATTTTGTTGTACAGTTATTTTATTTTCAACTTTAATTTATATATTTATCTTTATCTTATTCTTCCCAGTTAAATTTACCCTTCATTCTAATTTGTGTTGTACAGTTATTTCATTTTTAACCTTAATTTATATTTTATTCCTTCCTAGTTAAATTTACCCTTTTTAATTTTTCATATTTATTTCCTATCTTATTCATAGCCTTTTCCTTTTTTGTTTTCTTTAGGTCACGAGCAGTTGTCCAAGCATTTCACTACATATCGTACTGTGTATGACTGTGTACGTGACAAATAAAATTTGAATTTGAATTTGAATTTGAGAACGCAGATTATGTTTTCAGGAGGTACACTCTGTAACTGAATAGTACTGTACAAGCACACAGTGTCCCCCATTTTCTCAGTCAGTTCCACTCTTCAGTTGTCACTGCCAATTTCAAAATGATCAAAATACTTGGCTCCAGAATTCACACTGGAATTTTACTAAGGGTGATGTCAAGGGTTCTACCAGAAACACAGAAATTTCAGATATCTGTACATGGTGCTGAGTTGGACTCCTGGCTAAAGGCAGTGAGCAGAGGGGGAGGGGGGAAAAGCTGCTAAAAAGCGTTTAAGCAGGTGCTCTTAGTACCAAAGACATTAGTGGGTACTATCCACAATGAAAACCCATAAAAAGAGCAAGTACAATCATACCACATCGAGCTGTAACATGCAGGGGAAGGAATATTATGTTTTCAGGTTTTCGATTTATCCATCTATCTTCTTGTTTTGAATCAATCTCTTTAACGTCTTTAGAGACTTCTCACTAAATTTGGTACAAATGCCCTTAAGCTATGAAGCTATGATGCTATTATGAAAAACTCCCACACAAATATCTAATAGGATTAAAAAAAAGACAATTTATACCCTAAAGGTCAAAGTCCACAGCTGGATGGAAAGAGATTTAGGGGTGTTTTTCATATCTGCAATGTTTATGTCTGTTTACACTAAACTCTGGGTTGTGCACTCTCCCGTTGTGCAATTCATTGTGCAGACGCGAACATGGTCATTGGACTCGCGTGCAGACCAAAACAAACCCACAGAGACCCTTTGGAGGAGGTGGTCTCCATATGGTTCCAAACAAACTCTATAATGGTTTATTTATAGTGAGAATGTGATCTGACCTCAAACTAACCCATGTAGCTTGTGTACACTGCAAGATTGAGCACCTTCCCATAGCCAGGTGTGTTTTGCATTGCGGGATGATGGCAGAACACCATAGACATGTACAATACACAGACGACAGCTAGCTGTAAAATTAATGTAAACCCTAAATGTTATCCACTAGACCAGAACGTAGCACCTTCTTCCTGTATTTACTTTTGTTGCTCTTGTCCCACATCTGGGCAATAAAGCAGACTGAAGGCTCTCTTGTGCGGTTTGATTTGCTTGGACATCGGTTGGTGTTTTTGTCAGTGAAAAGAAACCAAATTTCAAGGAAAAGCTCTAAGTTTACAAACTCATCAGCTGATTCTGACTCAAATGTACTACAGGTGTGAGCGTGCCCCAAAACTGCAGTTTTGACTGGTTGGTGGAGGCGTACAACTGCAACTGTTTAAAGTGAGCTACATCCTGCTAACTTAGCTTGACACAAAGACAAAACAAGGGGTAACCGGGAGCCTAGCTTGGTCTAGAGATGCAAACGTCTCCTAACGTCTGCATCTTTTATATTACACAGTTTTCTGCTGACTGTAGCTTCAACCAGCAGACATAGCAGTGGTGTCAGCGCTCTTATCAACAACGTGAACAAGCGCATTTCACCACATGCCACACCGTACCGTTTTCATTAACAGTATTTGTTACTCAATCCATATCCCCTCCTACACGTTCTCGTAAATCTAAAGTTTCAACCAAGCAGATGCCCTTTAAACCCACAGCCGCACTGCTGCCAGGATACTGCAGCAGTGTCATTATAAAATATCACACAGGAGGTCACTCTGCTCTCCATATTTAAAGAATTTATTAGGATCATTATTCAGGAAGTAAAAGTTAAAACTGATGAACAAGGATTACGATTTCTGTCACTCTGTGACAGGGAGTGGCAGTCGTTAGCAGGAGATATTAATAGACAGGCTATTAGCTTAGGTCAGAGCTTTGTGTCAGACTCTGTTACAGTTACACTGACTTTCTCTCTCCCTTCTCCAGCTTCCTCTCCCCTTACTTCCTTTCTGTCTTTCCTGAAACATCTCCTTACTCCTTCTTTAGCCAGCTCTTGGTTATCCCGATTTCCTACCTTGACTCGTTTATGGCTCCACTCTGTTCCCGCCCTACGTCTCCCACCAACACACAAACACTCTCTCTCTCGCTTTCATACACTGGCTCTCTCTGTCACTTTACTCGCACAGTTTTCCTCGCTACGGGCCCAAACCACTTCCCCGCGGCGTTGTCTATCTAATCCTGTTTTCCATCATTCTGCGCTCCCCTCTCTTTTCTCACACTCACACCATGCCATTTCTCACCATAAATCCTCAAACCAGCACGCATCATTAAATAACACACTCTCACCACTCAAACCCATCTTTTTCTATCTTTCACATTCACTTTAGCCATGACCGCACTATTGCAGGAATATGTGAACGCACTGGTTCATTGTTTTGCTTTGGGGTTTTTTTTTGTGCGTACACGCATTTATTGTTGCTTGCAAACATCTTACCACCTTCGTCTTGTTGTCTTTTTCTTGGCTATGATGTAATTATGCTCCACCGTTGCTGTTGGTACAGAGTGTCAAACATTTAAACAAACTTGCCTTTTCAAGGATACACTTTGTTCTCGCGCCTTGTGACCTTCTATTTAATCACATTATGTTTCACTATTGACTGCAAATAAAAACACTTAAACCCTGACACGTGTCACGACTGAATAAACTCCTGTATAACTATTTATTGAAATAATTCACACGTTATTTGGTGGTTTAAAGTTGGAACAAATCCCTGTAAGATCGACACACTGTCCCCTCTTCCTTAACCACAACCGACTCACGCCCCCCCCCAACCAGGTACAAACAAATGTTAATATAGCATTTGTCCTATCACACTATGGAAATCAGCCACTGTGCTGATAGAGCGGTTGATTTCCACACTGCGTGGTCAGATGCTTCCAACGCCGCGTCTTTCATGTGAACACGCAGAGGGGAAACACTGTGTGAACTTCTCAAGCTGATAACAACCTTTGTGTGACTGATCATCCTGATATCCTGGGTTTGTTTAACTCGGTTCGTGGCACAGGGCTCAGGTCTAAGGTCTCCTCATTATTATTTTAGACATAAAATAGAACATTGTGGATACTTTAGCCCCCTGCTACTGTTTTTACAAAAGTTTTTAAAAAGTAACAAAAGAACCAGTCATTTAAAAGCATTAATACCTGTCATTTACATTCACTTCCAACTTTTCTGATGGAGGCTTTATAATGTGTGCAGCTCAAGAAGCTCAGAAAGCTGCCATTAGTGCAGCTTTTCACCACAAATATCTAATATTTTTTACAGTCAGATGCCAGGTTCTTTTTACAATTTGATCAGATAATCAAATTTATAAATGTTCCGTGCTAGTGTTACAGTGAAAGTACAGTTTTATCAGTCTGTTATCTCACTATTTTAGTCCAAATAGCTGTATTTACTTAAACTATCTCCTGGGATTTTTCTAAAAAACGCCCCATCTCACGCTCTCACCACTCTAACTCATCTTTTTCCTTTCTCTCATCTTTTCACATTCACTTTAGCCTTGACCACACTATTGCAGATATATATGGAATCACAGTTTGTGTGCCCATGTGCATCTGCATTTATTCTTTTGTTAGTTTTCCTGCCTTGTGACCATCTTTTAAATCACTGTTTGTTTCATTGTTAACAGAAACTAGACACATTAAATGTCTGCAAGCCTAAAGCACACTGTCTGCTCTCACCACAACCCCCTTGACCCACCTCAGGTACAGTTAAATGTTAATACAGGACTCAGCTGGAGGTGTGGAAGAAGATAGATTCCAGGAACAAGACCTAAGCTGACCCCTCGCCAGGCTTAAGTACAGAGATTTCTACTTGAAGCTCTGTGTTGGTATACCTATATTTATTTAAAAGGAGAGTTGTTCAGAGTTCAGATTGTTGGGTTGGATTTTAAACTCCAAATATACGTCTATTTTTCAAGTAATCACTTTCAAGTAATTTCATTGTGACTCATTTAAAGATTTCGTGGTTCCTGTGAGTTTTACATTCAGGGTTTGAAGCCCGGAGACCTGCCTTAGGCCTGTAGAACCAGGCAGGATTTCCTCTTATCAAGTAAGAAGGTAACTTTAGGGTTAACCCTGGGTTTTCTGTACTACAAAAGTGGTTCACTTCTTACAAGGGTATAACGGTAACTTGTAACTTGAGAGAAAAGGTAAGAGATCAACAGGTATGAATTCACTGCCTTTGGATCAACCAATTCTCCAGGAATTAATGCCACCATTCCTGGAACATCCCTCAGACATCAGAGTTCAGGAAGTAAAAGGGTCTAAGCTTTCGCTGATGTGCATCAGTTATAAGAAGCAGCAACTTGATTCATTTTTCTCCTGTTTGATATATATATATGATGCTAAAACAGGGCACCTCATTGTACTTATAAGCCTTTTATCAAATTTGTATATAGACTATACTGAATTTCATTTTTATACTGAAATGCACTCAGATTATTAAACACCACCAAGGCTGCAGTAGAAAGAATAAAAACCAACTCTGTCTTTTAATGCTAATTTATTGATATACTCTATTAGAATCCATCAGAGCTGTGATGCTGACTTGGCTCTAGCAGCTGTGTCGTTTTCAGTCTGTATTATGTGTGTAACTTCTTCATATTTTTCCCAAACTATAGTTTCATCTTTCTTTGTAAAATCAGCTGCTCTGCAGATAGAGCAGCTGATTTCCACGCTGTGACGGGTCAGATGCTGCCCACGTTGCCTCTTTCATGTGAACACACAGGGGCAACCCTCGGTGAACTTATCAAGTTGATAACAACTTTAGTGTGACCACTTATCCTGATTGCCAGGTATGTAAAGCCAGATAACCAAAAGACATCATGGGTATGGTGAACTCGCTTCATATTACCAGGTGTATGCATCAACGCTTCATTATTTTTATCATTTCTTTAGATGTTATTTATTTACATATTTGCTCCTCAGGAGGCTCAGAAAGCTTGCATCAGTGCTGCTTTTCCCGAAAATATCAATTTTTACAGTGCATGCCAAGTTATTCTAACAATTTGATCATATAATCAAATTTCTAAATATTTTGTGAAAGTATTGCAGTGTTCTTAAAATACAATTTTACTGCTCTGTGCACTATTTTACTCCAAATAGCTGTATTTACTTAAACTACTTCGTGGGTTTAATCTAACAACTCCCTATCTGACACCCTCATCATTCAACCCATCTTTTCATGTCTTTCTCTTTCACATTTACTTTAGCCACAGCCACACTATTGCAAGTATATATTAAAAGCACAGTTTTCATATCCACGTACATTTGCATTTATTGTTCCTTTCTAAAATTTGACCACCAGAGTCTCATCATCTTTGTTGTCTTTTTGCTGGCCATGACATAACTGTGTTTCACTGTCACTGTTGGTACAGAGTGTGAAACAGTAAACAAAGATGGCTTCGTGTAATGCTTTTTTCTCCTGCCGTGTGACCTTCGATTTAATCACATTTTGTTTCATTAACAGACACTAGATACATTAAAACCTTGAGATATGTGTTGTAACTGTAACTGTAAAGTCTTGTGTGACTATATATCAAAATAATCTCCAATTGTTGACCCTGGGAAAAATCTCTGCAAGCTTAAAATTCACTGTCTCTCTGCTCTCTTTCACCACAAACCCCCTGACCCACCTCAGGTACAGCTAAATGTTAGGCTGTAGCTTGAGGTGTTACATTCCAGAAACAAGACCCAAGATGACCCTCTCACCAAGCTTTCTTTTATTTTAAATAACTGGTATAGAGCGTATCTTCACCCTCGTGCTGGGTGAAATCCACCAAGGTCATAAACATTTGTGTTGGAAAGCCTGTACTTGTATAGGTACATTTATTTAAAAAGGGCAGTTAGAGTTCAAATTATTGCTGGCTTGGATTGTGAACCCTTGCCACTGTTATCACATTGTGCACAGTGTTATTGTTCAGCCACTAAATTTCAAGGAATTTTATTTTGGATCAATTAAAGTTACATTTTGTGGTTCCAGTCTAAGCTCTCGGGCAGTAGTAGATAAAATTCAGTGTCAACCTTCGGGTTTCTATACCACAAAGGTGGTTTATTTCTTACTGCAATACTATATGATCCTAAAATTTGTACCTGTGGACTTTACTCTTATAAAATTTGCATGTAACTTAAATAGATCTCTGATATTTACACCTACACTGACCGTACATTGACCACAGAATCTCTCCCCACACCAGTATGCAGAGGGACATTAGTGACATTAGCATCAGTCCCAGCAGCACTTGGCTCTACCAACTTTTCTGATGGAAGCTTTATGACCTGTGCAGCTCGGGACGCTCAGAAAGGTGCAATTGGTGCTGCTTTTCCCTGAAAACAAATGTGAATTTCCACAGTATTTTTACTTCTTCAGTAACTCAGGTCACTTCCTGAGACTCTCAAAAAATGCCTTACAATGATGAAAATGGTAGAAAGAAATTGCCACTATGTTGAACTACATATTTACATTATACATTTTAAAAAAAGATTGACTTTACTTGTTCAGCGAGGATAAAAAAAAGCTTTCATCTCGTGCCACAATTGGCTTCACCCTAACACTGTCTCCATTTTATTCCCCAACAACGACCTTTCCGTCCATCCCTATATCTTTAAGAAATTCCCTCATTTCTTCCCAATCACCTTATCTCTTCTCTTATCACTTCTCCATTGTGGAGCTGTGACCCCCCCCCCCCCCCCCTCCCTCCCCACAAGAGAGAGAGGTTGAGAGAAAGACAGCTTCAAAGGGTGGGAAAAGAGAAAGGAAGAGAGAGGCAAAGGGTAAAGTTTCGATTTCACAGGAGACAAATAGGCTGACTTTACGTAGGTAACCTCTGTAAATGGGTTTTCGATTTCTAATTTTCAACAGATCCCAATAAACAACTACATAAAGACACACGTGAGAGCAAGAGGGGGGGGGGGGGGGGGGGAGATAGAAGACGAAAAAGATTAAAGAATGAGAGGGAGAGACTTTTAAACTAACACCTACATAAAAACTGGCAAATCACCACAGAATTTCCCGGTGGTTTCTTAGTCTGGTCAGTGACTCAACGTTTACAGTCAATCTGACTCCTACACTTAACATCACATAAACATATCACCAATTTAAACACAGATATACACATACGGCTGTCGCCCACGCTAAATATGGTTTGAGGTCGGATCTTAATTAGTCTCCCACCATTTGGCGGTTTGCACAATCTCTTGGAAGAAGATCTCGCAGCCTGTTTGTGACATTATTCATTCAGCAACCACTGACCTATGCTCAGAAGACCTCAGAAATTATGCATCCAAAAAAAAATAATTCAAAATTCAAATTTTATTTGTCACGTACACAGTCATACACAGTACGATATGTAGTGAAATGCTTGGACAACTGCTCGTGACCTAAAGAAAACAAAAAAGGAAAAGGCTATGAATAAGATAGGAAATAAATATGAAAAATTAAAAAGGGTAAATTTAACTAGGAAGGAATAAAATATAAATTAAGGTTAAAAATGAAATAACTGTACAACACAAATTAGAATGAAGGGTAAATTTAACTGGGAGAATAAGATAAAATATATAATTTAAAGTTGAAAATAAAATAACTGTACAACAAAATACACAATATAGAACTATATAAGAATGTATGAAGAAATATAAATAAATATATACACAATAACAGCAGCGTGATTTAAGTAATGAAGTGAAAACAATGTCCAGAATGTCCAGTGTGTGTAAGAACTGTATGTGTGGGTCAGTACTGTGTGGTGGTGTGATTGAGAGACCTGCGGGAAGAAGCTCCTCCTCAGTCTCTCTGTGTTGGTCTTCAGGGAGCGGAATCGCTTTCCTGACCTCAACAGAGAGAACAGTCTGTTGTTGGGATAGCTGAGGTCCTTCACAATCTTCCTGGCCTTGGTCCAGCACCGCCTGCTGTAGATTGAGTGCAGGTCAGGGAGCTCGGAGCGGATGGTGCGCTCAGCTGACCGCACAACCCTCTGTAGAGCTCATCTGTCCTGCATGGTGCTGTTCCCGAACCAGGTTAAGATGTTTCCCGTCAGGATGCTCTCTATGGTGCAGGAGTAAAAGTTCCTGAGCACCTTGGAGGGCAGTTGGAAGTCTCTCAAGCGTCTGAGGTGGTAGAGACGCTGTCGGGCCTTTTTCACCACGGTGTTGATGTGACAGGACCATGACAGGTCCTGCGTGATGTGAACTCCGAGGTATTTGAAGCTGTCCACTCTCTCCACTGGGCACACGTTGATGACAGGGGTCTGGTAGTTCCTCTCCTGCTTAGTGCTGAAGTCCACTATCAGCTCCTTTGTCTTACTGACGTTTAGAAGGAGGTTGTTCCTCTGGCACCAGTTCTCCAGATTCCTAATCTCCTTCAGGTAGGCCGTCTCGTTGTTATCAGAGATCAGGCCCACCACGACGGTGTCGTCAGCAAACTTGATGATGGTGGTGGAGCTGGTAGTGGCCACACAGTCATATGTGTACAAAGAGTACAGCAGGGGGCTCAGAACACACCCCTGGGGGGCTCCAGTGCTGAGAGTGGTGGGGGCTGAGACATGTCCGCCCATCCTTACTGCCTGTGGTCTGCCAGTTAGGAAGTTGGAGATCCACTGACACATAGATGAGCTGAGTCCCAGATGCTCCAGCTTGGTGGTGAGTGTGGAGGGAATTATGGTGTTAAATGCAGAGCTGTAGTCTATGAAGAGCATTTTAACATAATTCCCCCTTCTAGTGTCCAAGTGAGTGAGTGATGTGTGGAGGAGATGAGAGATGGCATCGTCTGTGGAACGATTTGGACGGTAAGCAAACTGTAGTGGGTCCAGTGTGTCTGGTAGTGAAGAAATGATGAAGTCTCTGACCAGGCGTTCAAAGCACTTCATCACTACTGAGGTGAGGGCTACAGGGCGATAGTCATTGAGAGAAGCAGGGTGGGGTTTCTTCGGGACAGGAACAATGATGGACTCTTTGAAGCATGTGGGGATCACCGACTGAGATAGAGAGATGTTGAATATCTCAGTGAACACAGGAGCTAGCTGGTATGCGCAGTCTCTTAGGATACGACCTGGGATGCCGTCTGGTCCTGCTGCTTTCCTGGTGTTCACTCTCTTGAAGGCTCTCCTTACTTCATGCTCGGAGATGACGAGCACGTTTCCGGTGCTGGCAGTATCTTCCTGTCTGCAGCCGTTAGCGCCGCTAACACTAGCATTGTTGGAGACCTTAGCTGCAGCCTCGAAGCGAGCATAGAAAGTGTTCAGCTCGTCTGCCAGAGTCACGGCCGCGTTCGTCATACCGGTTGTTGGTGCTTTATAGTCCGTTATTGTCCTTAGTCCCCGCCACAGGCTCCTAGAGTCACTCTGTTGGAGTTGTGACTCTAGTTTCCTCCCGTAGCGCTGCTTCGCCTCTTTCACCGCCCTCCGCACGTTATATGACGCGGCTTTGTACGGGTCCATGTCCCCCGTCATGAGTCCCGTGTTGTAGGCAGCGGTGCGGGATCTCAGAGCGTCGCGGATGGTTTTATCCACCCACGGCTTCTGGTTGGGAAACGTTGTGATAGTCTTTGTCTCCACGGTATCATCCGCTAGTTTCCCGATGAATCCCACAACCGCTTCCGTAAACACGATGACATCATCATCGGAGCTGTTTCTGAACATGCCCCAGTCTGCGTCATCGAGTGCGTCCTGTAACGCGGCCACCGATTGATCCGTCCAGCGCGCGACCTTCCTCTGAACCGGAACTTCCTGTTTCAGCCTTTGTTTGTATTTTGGGATGAGGAAGATGGCGGCGTGATCAGATTTACCAAAAGGAGGGCGGGATTGTGCCTTGTAGCCGTCCTTGACCGTAGTGTAGCAGTGGTCCAGTGTCCTTTCACCTCTGGTGGGGCAGGAGATGTGTTAATAAAAGTTCGGCGCTGCGCGTTTGAGGTTGGCGCTATTAAAGTCCCCCGTCACAATAAGCGCAGCGTCCCGGTGTTGTGTCTGGTGCTGTGTGAGTGCCTCATGCAGCTCGCATAAGGCGGTGACCGTGTCCGCTTGTGGTGGAATATAAACGGCACTTATAACGACCGATGTAAATTCCCGAGGTAGATAAAAAGGACGACACATGATGGACAGTAGTTCCAGATTTGGTGTGCAGGAGCGTGTGAGAGGAACAACGTTCGCACTGTTGCACCAGTTGTTGTTCACCATTAAACACACGCCGCCTCCCCTTGACTTCCCCGAGTCCCGTGTCCTGTCCATGCGGTGAACCGAGAAGAACTCGGCCGGCTGGATGGCGTGGTCCGGCACCGCTGGGTTCAGCCATGTCTCGGTGAAGCAGAGGAGATTGCAGTCCCGAATGTCTCTCTGGAACTTTACCCTGGCCCTGAGGTCGTCAAGCTTGTTCTCCAGTGACTGGACGTTGGCGAGCAGGATGCTAGGCAGAGGTGTGCGGTGTGCACGAGCTCTCAGCCTGTTCCTGACGCCGGCTCGCTTCCCTCTAGGCCGCCGCCGCTTCCCTTTGTTCTCCCTCAAGATCTCACTCGGCCAGCTCGGATCCGGAGTTAAAAACTTCGAATTGTGAGTACATTGTAAACCAATAGAAACAAGAGTGTCACTGTCATACCTAATGTACCCAATGGTGGTGATTTTGCCGATTTAGAAACGCTGAAAACTAACTTAAAAAAGAAAAAGTGGTCGGAGCAGTCGTGACGGCAGCCGACCTCACCGGCGCCATCCTATGATTCAGATCGACACAGCATTGAACAGTTTGTAATTGAAAGGATGCAATGGCATTGCTTATCTCATCTCAGTACTCTCTTCTAAACTAACCTAACCAAGTTAGTAAGTAACAATTAAAAAAAAAAAAATTTCTGTACAAAAAAAGAAAAAGTAACATACCACAACTGAGATGGACACTAGCATGTATGCTGGCTTTAGAGAGAGCAATGCTACCACACTGAGCAAAATTACTGTACAGAAAAACCATTTTCAGCCAGAAAATGAACAAAGAACGCTGCAACAGATGCTGCGGCCCCCACAGATCTCCGATCTCAACATCATCAAGTCAGCCTGAAATTACATGAAAAGACAGAAGTGGTCGAGACAGCCTGTAGAAGAATTTTGGGAAATTCTCCAGAAAACAGATACAAGCTACCTGGAAAGTAGCGCCGCACGCAAACGTACATCAAAGAACTGCTGCTACATTAAATGCAAAGCAGAGCATCAGTTTGTTTTCTGTTTTACTGCACTTTCATTGAGAAAAATTAAAGTGTCCCCGTGTTACTTTTTCAGCGGTTGTAAAAGAAAACAATACTCAGATACTAATCACTACTAAAAATTCCTATGTGATTACATACTCATTTGTGGCCACATGTATAACAACAATGATACCTTCACCTCCAGCTGACACACACCTTTGCACAATATGACTGCACAAAGGTGTGAACACAGTCCTTCCTCTCACTCATTGCTGAAGCAGCTGGACAAACCTTTGTCAGGAATTTCGGGAGGTCAGTTCGAACTACAGTGGAGTACTGTACAAGTATAGATGTAAACCTGCCCACACATGGGGTTAGCTATGGTTAGCTAATAAACTATTAGCAATTAGCTGATAGCTACATAAGCTATTACTAAGGAAGCAGCTAGTGGCTATGGCTAATTATTTATGTCTAAAAAGTTTATGTTTATCTTAAATTCCCACACCAAAGCTGAGAAAAGTACACCAGCAAATGCGTATAAAGAGTGGCAGCCTACCTTCCCAGGTCCATTGGAAAGCAATAAAATATGGAGCCAAGTCAGCAGAAGCGCAACCTAAAAGTTTCATATTTTAAACCACTTGTCTCACACACCTTAAAGTTATGATACTTTTTTGATACCAATGATTTTTTGCCATACATAAACACAAAAATAGTGTTGCAAATAGATATTGTTATTTGTTTTTGTAATCTTTATTTAAAATAAACCCTTTCATTATATCAAAAATAGTACAGAGCATTGAGTGTACCGGGGTGTTCAGTAATGATTTTGAAATTCTAGTACTGTGACAACCCTACAGTATATAAACGACATGGCCCTTGAGTGTGAAGAAAATCTTCCAAGGAGTAATTTTTCTAAGTTCTAAGTGAGAAATTAAAGCTGCAAGCAGCGTTATGAGGGCCCTCGCACCCCCGGCGCGTCGAGCCACGCCCAACACCTAAAACCAGCACCTCCGATCTGATGTCACATTGATGGAATTCATGCATTTAACCACCAGCTATCATTTCATCTCATTCAATCATGATTATAGTCGTCCCACTAGGTGGCTCTCTAACCATTACTGACAAATGGCATAACAAACATTTCCTAGCTCGAGTCTCATCACGCCTGCGACCTTTGGGAGAGATTGAACATTTTGATTTTGAGTGACAGCAGATTACTGCTTTTTGGCGAGTGATTGAAACTCCACGTGCCGCCATGACCACCCCATTTCCCTGAATGTAAAAAGGTTCGCAATTTAACATCACAAAGGTCTTTAGATTCCACACACAGGAGATTGCATCAATCTAATGAAATCCCTTGGAGGAGTACGTCAAAGCACGGTGCCTGAAAAGAGGAGAAAATGTCGCCAAAATTGCACATTAATTTTAAAATGGCTGACTTCCTGTTGGATTTGGGATATTGCTCCAAGAGACTTTTTTGTACATCTTGGTATCTCCTATAAGCTTACCAGGTTTCAGACTCATACATAAAACACAGAGCTGGGGCTGTGGTTTTGAAATTTTGTAGGGGGCGCTGTGGAGCCATTTCGCGCTATTCAATGAAAATGATCACATGACAACAAAGCCTTCATCCGTTTGGAGGTGTGTGCTAAATTTAAGGCCTCTATATACTTTCCAAGCCCCTCAAAAGCCACTTCATCTTTCATGGTGGACCGCGTTGCCACCAGGGTGCGCCGTTCAGTTTAAAGTCACAATTTTTGCACTGAAACATCACGAGGGACTGATGTTGATATTCACCGCTTTTGAGGTGGCCACGATGAACCTGTGAAAATCAGTACAACAAAGTGTAAGACATGACATTTCCTGTTCCCACTAGGTGGCGCTCTTCATATTCCTGACAATGGGCACATCAATCTGTTCAGGGCGGGTCTGACATCACGCCTGTAAAGTCTGGTACTGATCAGACTGGATTTCATTGAGTTATACTAATTTGTTTCTTCATGGCGAGACATCAAAGTTCGCCATGCTGCTGGGGTCACACCCTTTCGCGAAAACTCACAGTTTTCACTGTACCTCAAGACCAACTCCTTAAGGCTTTCCTGGAGAAATATGAGGCTGCAGATGTCACCCATCACAATACTGTACCCCAAAGTGTAAAACATGACATTTCCTGTTCCCACTAGGTGGCGCTGGCCCTTATGTCAAATATGGCAGTTGAAATATGTTCAGGGGTGGAGCCTTATCATATGTGTGCTCTTTGGTCAAGGTCAGAAAATGTATGACAGAATGAGAGGCAATAAGATTTTCATGGCGAGTCATCGAAATTCGCCATGGCGCCACGGCCTCATAGTATTGTGAAAACTCAAAAGCTCCGCAATTTAACATGGCACAAGGGTGTAGTACACACTGTCCAAATTTGAAGTTTATAGGACCAAATCCCAAGGAGGAGTTCGAAAAAGTTCGAGGCATGAAAATGGCAAAATTAGAGCCAAAATGTCACCTTCACTTCTAAATTGCGGACTTCCTGTTGGGTTTGCATCAATGGGCCCACTGACTTTTTTGTTCGACTCGGCATGATACACATGTGTGCCAAATTTCATACATGTAGCTCAAACTATGTGGTCGTAGGGCTGCATTTAACAAGGCATAGGTGGCGCTGTAGAGCCATTTCCCAGTGCTCATATGTAAAACCATTAAAATACAAAATTTTTCACCAAACCTGGCATGTGTGCAAAATTTCATGAGTTTTTGAGCATGTTTAGGCCCTCAAAAAGGCCCTTGTTTGGGGTGAATAATAATAAGAAACGGAGCAGATACAATAGGGCCTTCGCACTCTCGGTGCTCGGGCCCTAACAAGCTGTTTGATTTAGAAATAAGCAATCACTCACTGGTCAGCTTTACAAGCTGAAAATATTGGGAAAAACAAAACAAAATAAATATCAATCCATCTGTGATTTGAGAGGTAAACTGCAGACAGGACACTCAGCAGGACCGTTAAAGTGCTGGTTTATATAAAATTCTTGATTTTACTTGAGTACCCAAAGGAAACCAATGCAGAAAACAGCCAAAGTTGCAAGCTTCAAAGGGAGCGACAATAACAGCCTTCTTATGTGTACGTCTCACAATATTATGCAGCAGCTGGGGAAGTGTTGCAATTAAATTTTACCACTGAAAATATTTGGCTTGTACTGAATGGCAAAAAAAACTGCTGGCGATTTACATATCAAGTAATTATTTAAGTCATTTCTCAAGCAAACATTTGCAAAACATTTGCTGCTTCCAGCTTCTTAAATTAGCTTTCTTTTATTTTCCATCACCATAAATTGAACATCTTCAAATTCTGGACCTTTTATTAGAAAAAAAAAATGCATAAACAAGAAATGGAATTTGGCTCTGCATAATTGTAAATGGGGTTTTTTTCTAAACAATGTTGCTAAAAAGAGACTGATTGATAACAGCAATTGCTCTAATAGGGCCATAATTACTCAGAAATCACCTCCCTCTAAAGGGGATTTCTCTTTCATTCATCCATCTATGAATCAGCAGATTTACAGTCATATTTACCTTTTTTAGTCAATGAAGAAGAAAAGAAGAGCCAGAGCTCATCCTCCCCTCCTAATAAGCCTGATCTGTACTTTTTTGTTTATTTCGTCTCGCTCAAAATTGCTTCTAGGTGCGGCTTGTTCAAAAAGTAATTCTCCTCCACCATATTTAATTGTTTTATTGTATCATTACTTCATGTTGCCGCAGCATTAATGCACTGCACATTCTACTATGCCTATTAAACTGTAATGGCTCTACAAAGCAATATACGTCGTGATCAGGCGCACGCACATGCACACATACACAAACACTATCCTAACGTACACAGACTATTAAGCGCCAATGTTGCCAGAGAGTGATATGAGGCAATATTGCAGACGAACAATCTGATGAAGTGTGCAGAAACAGTCATTAGCTGAGTCGTCGTCCTCATTCAGTTTACCACACACTTAACATCTTAACGAAGGAGCTGCGTTACTTCCACACTTATAATCACTTGCAGCAACACTACCAAAATACAACGCGCGTGCACGCTGTCTGTCACCGTGAGAGCACGCAGTCATTTTTAAGTCATTTCTATCAACTTCTGTCAGCAAACTGGAGAAAGACTGAGAATATGCGCATACATTACGCTGCATGTAAGTGCGAGCTAGCGAGAGAAAGTCTTAAATGTTTCTGAGAGTGTGAGAGGAAGTAATAAGATGAGGGGAGTGCGTTTGTCTGCTGAGAGAGGGATGATGGATTGTTGAGGAGAGGCAGGTGAACCTGTATATCTCCCTACAGCGCCGGTCATAAAGCATGGGAGCAGCCTCCTCTCCAACAACACAATGAGATCAAATAACCTCCAGTGCCTCTGAGCATAGGCGCACACATACACACGCGCGCGCACGAGGTGAACGCAGCATCAGTGGCTGGCACTGATATTCAAGTTTCGCTCTGTTTTGAAACATCCATCATATTTCTGAGTAGAAAGGAAAGCAATGAAAGCATTAAGGCGAACACCCTTTGACGCACCCCTCTGCCTATCTCTAGCAAAAACACATATATGCTTACACGTATATGCACGGGGGCGTGTGCACAGCAGCCCATGAAGTAGCAGGTGAACAGAGGTGAAGTAAGATGAACAAGCATGAGAGAAGGAGAACAAATCTGAGCAGGAAAGGGGAGAAAAACAAGGCAAAGGGCTCAAATGGAAGAAGGGTCGCTTGATGGGAGAGACTCTTCTGGGCTTGATGAGGAGGGAGGGGAGGAGTGTTAGGATCCAGGCAGTGCGTGATTGTGCGTGTGTGAAAAAGTGAGAAAAAGGAAAGGAATGGCATCAATCTTGCTGAATCTGAATGGTCACTTTCTTTCATAAAAATAAACCTATGAGCAAGGCATTTAACAACCAGCATCTATCACAAAGCCCTGACACCGCCACAGTCCTACTCCCTTTCTGTCCCTGACAGTCATTAACAGGCCTCTCTGACTTCTCGCTTTGCTTTCTTATTGTGCGTGTGCTCCCGTTTGTGTGTGTCTGTCCACATGTAAAGCTCCCCACTGCTATACAATGTGTGTGGAATTTCACGCCGTAATCAGCCACAGACCGGAACACAAGGCAAACAAAGCAATCGGCACAAAAACACGCCGCAACACACACACACACATGCAAGCATCGTGTTGCAAACACGCACTTCAAGCAACGGCTGGCGAGATCTGGCAGGCTTTGAGATTTTTGCACTTTGCCCTCTTCTGCAGATGGCCAGTTACATGATCAGCTATGGTCTGCTGCACTGCAGCCACTCACCGAACTGTGCAAACACAGATCATGAAAACATCCACCAGCACTGGACCTGGGGCTAATTTGGGATTAGGGTGTGTGATGCCTAAAACAGCCTAAAACATGCTCACATTGATATGGAAATGCGACCAAATACCCCAAAAAAACAGTTACTTTAATGGTGAAAAAAACCTGTTTGTACATTCGCACACACAGATATACATATGAATGGCATGCGAGGGATCTGTCCCAGAGTTTGGTTGCGCCTATCAAAGCCTCGTCTCTCCCAGAGACCAGTCGGGGCCCAGCATTGCACACTTAGCATTAGAATACATCAATGGCACAGGATTGGAGGCACGCAGGCTTTCATACTCAGAAAAACCCACCTTCAGCCTCTATCTTCCCCTTTTTTACTCCCTCTTTGGTTCATCCCACCCCCACTGTTAGCCCTCTCCTATTATCTCCCACTCCTCTTACTCCCTCCTCCACTCCACATCCTACCGCGTCTTAAGACTCCACTCCCCCCTCCTCTCCAGAAGGAAGCCTTTTTAACCGTGACCAGAACTCAGAGCTGCATGGACCGTGACCACATAGCCATACAACACCAGATAGGCTGTGTGTGACTGTGTGTGTATGTGACTGACATAAAATAGTCATAGTTAGGGCTGCCACTGCTCAGTCACCCTCAGTGTTGTGAGCGTCTGAACAGGCTGCTTCAGATCCTGTTTATCTGTGTGGGATTCACTGTCGGGCCATCAGCATTCACCCCCAAAACTTCACTGACTAACTGACAAACTCCACTTAATGGAATCAAACTTGGCCCATCAAATGTGTGTCAGTGCATGCATTTGTGTGTGCGTGTGTGCGTGTTTGTCCCATCACTTCTGTCTGTCGATACCAAGAGACAGCCTTCAGCCAGAGAACAGAGGAGAGAGAGGGGAGAAAAAAAACAAGCCAACTCTCCTTTTCTCTCTAATTACAAATGACAAACCTGCTACCAAGAGTCGGTCTGGCACCTGACGACGCATGATAACCTCTCAGCTCTCTGCCAATATTCAGTAACAGACTGGAGGCTATCTGTGTGTGTGTGTATGTGTGTGTCTGTGAACATGTTGACTGACAGATTAAACAAGAACACCAAATCAAACAGTGTCCTGCCCCGTGGCTCTGATTTCCAATGACAAAGCAAGAAGTCTACGGCCAATATCTCACCTATCTTCCTCCTCTTTCCCTCTTTACTGCCCTTTTAGTTCATCCTCCACTTTACTTTCATCGATTTCCTCCTTGTTTGCTTACTTCCTTGCCCTCTCCCTCTCATACTCCGCACCTTCTGCTCGCAGTTTAAAAAGTAACCCTTCTTCTCGAGATCATCCATTTCCTCCCCGTTGCGTAATAATCAGGTTATCACTACATTGTGGCTTGTACTCTTACTGACTACTATCTCTAATCCCATTATAATGATCTAAAAGGCCATATACTGCGAGTGCCATGTGATATAATAAGTTTAGAACACGGGGAGGCTGTAACCTGCTCTCACATCATGCGCTCTCATTTTTCACACCCTGCTCCACTGTGTTGTTTCGGTCGTCTTCTATCTGAAGCAAACTGCACAAAGATGGTAAGAGCAGAGATGATGTACCAAAACCTTCATGTAGAATTTATTCTCTTGCGTTCAAGCATAACTTTTTATTTGCGAGAGCCACATACACTAAGTTTAAACTATTTGTTGTTCAGTCATATTGGAGTAAAAATAGAGCAACTAAGAAAACTTTAAGGTTGCCTGGTGATTACATTTGTTTGTTGCTGTCAGAGAACGACTGCAAATATCTTCAGCAGCCAACTGACTGCCCAGAGGTTCAGCATGTAACTGGACGACCGCTTTAAATCACAAAGCACCTGTACAGGTTGGTTCGTGGGAGGCAAGCTGTCTCCAAATGATTGCATCTGACTCTGACTGCAGTAACTCGTTTTGGTGAGGAATTTCTGAATTTCTCTTTCAAGTTTGTGAGGTTCTGTCTGGACTCTGGATGTAAATAGTTATCGTGTATTTGTCTGTATGTAGACAGGAAGAGATTTGTAGCAGATCTCAACACATTTCTGATTTTCACCAATTTATCACAGTTAATTACAACATGTAGCTGCCAACTCGACCCTGTTCAGTCACAAGCTAATAGCAGACTGACGTTTCAGTCTGAAGTCCAAATTTTCGACTTTGAAATTCAAAGCATCCGCACCAACTCCAGGTTAATCCAGGTTAATCCAGATTAATCCAGGTTAATCCAAGATGGCCGTGGTGAACGTAAACATTAGTAAAACTTTCATCTGAACCAGCATTGTTGTGTGTTGGAGACTTGCTAAGTCTGGTATGCACAGACCGCTGATCAGGCAAACAAACAAGTATTGCACTTTATTGGTAGTGATACATGAACGCCTCTCCGTAGCTAAAAAGATAAACAAATTCTATTTTTCTTACTTCTGAAACTTTTTTACTGGAATGTTTTTAACTCGAGAATGACATCACTTCTTCTGCACCATGTGTCTTATTGCTATTTTATTACTATCTTGATCATTTCAAGATGGCAACTGAATTCAAGCGATCCCAGACCTGGCCGCATTCTTCAAAGCAAGAATTTCAAAGGCAATGAGTGTGCAAGATTTTTGCACATGGTCGCAATAATTTTAGCCGTGCAATCTCCAAGTTGTTGCTGTGGGGCTTTGAGTCGCATAAGTGCGACACACACTGTTGTCTCTTAATGTGGATGTTCAAATTTGTTCATGTTGTTTTTAAGAAACGTTTTGTGTTTTTAAACAAACTTAAATGTTGGCTGAGAACTTTCTATAAAAAACATTTTGTGCAAAACTGGCAGAAATATGATTAGAATCAGAAACTGGTCTGAATTGAGCAAGAACTGGATGCCTGTCTTTAGATTTTTCAAGTATTCAAATCTCTGCCAGCGGACACATATCAGTTGGCACTTAAAAAGTTCAACATTCAGCCCCAGAATATAAGAGCAACTTGAAATATGAAAAGAAAGAGTCAGGCAGAGACAAGGAAAAGGGCTGTTTTCACACATTCCAACTGCAGACAACATCAAGAGTCCGAGTATTGTCTGAAGTTGCCCTTTCTCACATGTAGCACACAGCATGAAGTCCGCATCAGACGCGTTCTCACTACTGAAATATTAACTTTAATTTAGGCAAGGGGTGGCACCTGGGTAGTGTGTGCAGGAGGCACACATGACGCCCCCTCGCTTGCTGTGAATTCAGCAAACAATTAGCTGCACTGCTCCCGCATGAGCGTTATTGTACACAGACTTTGTACCACAGAGCTGGCAAGCTGAAGTCTGTTTAAAGTCAAATCTAAGACACATACAGATCCACCCGGCAATGCCTAGAAAAGCCCAGGGCTGCAGTGCATGTGTGAAAGCTGCATCATATACATGCCAACGCTGGCCTGAATGCACAGCAGACATGGGTTCACGCTACAGGGGTGAGCTTACACTTCTTCCCATTCACACTTAGTATTGAGTTAGCATTGACACCCTACTGAATAGTCTTGTGAAGGCACAGGACGATGCTAACCGGCAGGCACTATCACTAGCCGCCCTGGTCCTTGGCGGAATAGCCGGGGAAGCATTGATATGGTAATGCTGGGGACATTTCAGGGCCAAAGCTTGGGACCGTGGGCGCTCTGTGATCCTCCAAGCCCAAAAAGGACAGATCTCCAGGGTATTGTGATTTCCCCAGTCAAGGCCCTGAGTGATCAGGATAAGCCCGTCCATGCCGCTTTAGTGCTGTCACTCAGCCGCTATTGTGGTCATGTGAACGGCCATTTTCATCACAATTGACCTCGGTTTTGGCAGTACTGTTCGGCAGGGCCCTCCTTTCTCTATTCTTTGGTGCCCTCCCTTTCCTTCTCCTTCACCCTCCATCAATGATTTTTTTTCTCTGTCTGGTTCTTCTTGTTGTATGCGCTCCCTGTCTTTTTTTTAAGTAACAACAATTGCCAGCAGATATGCCTTATGCAGAGTTAAACTGCTCTCCCGCTCTCTGCCTATCCTCATCCATCTCCAAAGCCACATCCAGCCTAAGAGGAGAGTAGCTTGGAGGTTCTGATTATCTCATCTGATACTATAGCAATGCGTGATGCAATACATATGTTGGGATTTACTGTTCACCTCTAGGGGAAAACACTCGAGTGTGTGCAGTGTGAGTGACATTTTACACACAGCGAGTGGGTGGTTGGGTGGCGCCGTTCTTTTTTCTTCAGTCACAATTTTGCAAACAGGACTGTATGTGTGTTTCTATGAATTTGTGTGTGACGGAGTGTGTTCTCTTTGTTCCATTTTATTTGATATGGGCTGGTAGCAAATAACAATGTACCCCCTTGAGGAATCTATGGGGAGCAAAGACAGAGATTGCCCCTGTGTAACCAGTTTTTTCTTCGGCATATGTGCATGTGTTGGTGAAAGATAGTACGTGTGTGTGTGTGTGTGTGTTTGTGCATGGATGGAGGTGAGAAAGCAGAGGGGAAAAATGGAAAGAACAGCAGAGGAGGAGAAAAGGGAGAAGTATGCATATGTATGGGTCTAATACATGTGGGTAAAATGTGTGGGTGGTATGCTCGTAGGCTGTGGGGCATTCACATGCCTTCTTTCTTGATTTCGTTCTGCACCCCAGTGCAACACATATACGCATATTCACACACGCACACACATATACACAAATGCACGCAAACACTAGAATGGGAGGAGAGTTCGTCTGGTTGCGAAGAACTCAGCTCCATCAACACAACACATCCTATTTCCCAACATCTCCTCCCACATCTCCCTCTCCCCCGCCACCACCTTTATTTCCCTCTCTCCCGGGAAGTGACACAGAATTCTTTTTAACTGCAGTACATTCATTACAACAACCCTGCAACCCCCACATCCTCCACGCGCCCCTCCACCCCCCAATCCTCTACCCTCCTTCTCCCTCGCCATCGCACATGTGAAATAAAGAAAGTGGATGTAGCCACCTCCAGCAGCTGTCCTGGACTTAAAGCTTTCATTAAAAACAAGACAGGCGCTCAGGACAGAGAACTTGGCTGAGAGATAGTACACACTCATTCATATGCAGTCTTACTACGGTGGCGCTACCACATTGCCGTACCTCAAAGCTAGGAGAAGAGAGTAGAGCCTACAGACAGCGTGGGTGTTAGCGTAGAGGCCAGGCAGCATTGCTAGCTCTCAGCCATCCTCCTCTCCCTCCACTGACAACCATCAACTCTTTTCAGTGTACTCATGTATGCACCTCATTAAAATATATAACATACATACATTAAAAAAAAACACATCTGAAGTCCAAACTAAAGGTCGAAAACTCAAAGGTATTCAGAGAATCACACGTGAACATGCTTAAAAACAGAGCAAGCATAGACAATACATACATAGATTTATTAATATCCATTTCATGTAAATCAATAACTGCAGCTGCTTTATAGAAGCACTAGATTTGTATAGCTGTTATGGAGCTCCTCAGATGTATAAATCCACAAAACCACAATTATTAGTGGATTCCAGCAAGAAATAAATAAATAAAGTATTTTATAAATTGATTATATCTATTGGTTTTCACCCAGAGAATTAGGAGACCAAATATCATTAAAGCTGTGTATTGCATTGCTTTCTCTTCCAATACGTCAATGACACACTGGCGTCAAACATTATCTGATTGATTAAAACATGCTCGAAAATGGATTCCCCAGAAAATTCGTAACAGAGTCACAACTTCACGACTCCTCATCATCGAGCTTATTAAATGAATAAGTGTAAAATGAGCAAGTTAACTAACTCACAGTGAAGAAAAAGCAATTCACAGGAGGAAAATGGTGAACAAATGAGAAAGCAAATCAGAGAGGCAATTAACTGACAAATTATTAAAACTGAATAATAATATAACGCACACACACACACACACACACACCTTCACGATAGATTGCAGTGAAGACTTAATACCTGCTTTTTGAGGGCATATTTTCCTTCATTTACAAAGATGCTGTTACATATTACAGATTGTGACGCCATCGCTATAGAGGACAATGTATCAAGATAATATTTGTCATCATCAGTTTCTCTGATGTCTTTGTCATCATCAGTTTTTGTCATCATCAGTTTACCTGTAGGGCGTTTGTAGACATCAGGGATGAAAAGATATTAAAAATTACTACTGGATTAGACACTAATATCCAGCAGTGTCGACACCAACACTCCTATCTTTGCCTCCTCCAGCTGACTTATACCTTCACGCAGCCTCTCCACTCAGTAGCAGCTGAACACTTGAACAGCAGTGAACCTTCACAAGACTGAATAACATTTTATGAGGAATTTCGTGAGGTTAGTAAAGCCTGGCCATCTTAAACATTAAGAGACAGCGTTAATTTATCAGGATAACACAATTATTTGTGTCTAAAAGGTGTCATGTTTCTCCTAAAATCCCAGATTGGAGCAGAGAAAAGTCTACCAGCAACTAGACAAAACCAGTGGCAGGCTAACTTAGCAACTCTGTTTGATCAGCAATGAAAAAATAGAGCCAAATCAGATTTTTGTCCCTAGCCTTTGCAGAAATATAACACTTGAAAAACACCTTTTTATTTCTGTTAAAAATAATATAAGAACAAACTATGTTATTTAAACAATTAAACCTTCTGGAGGCATTAATTTAATATATAGGCGCAAGTAACACACAAGGGTTTCTCCCGGGATAAACACACTTTTGAGTTTAAAAAAATGTTTTTAAATACAAAAATATAAGTGTACCTATCAAATGTACAATAAACATGACATAACAATTTTTTAAAATAAATGTGATATATATAAAGAACGCAATTGTCCCGTGGAGCTATGTCACATATGTTTCCGTTTAAGAAATAAAATTTTGAAATAAAATCATGACATTGATGACATCACTTGACTTCCTGAGACATATTTCCTGACGGTCTATAGAATGTATTGTAATTTTTCTCTTCTGTCTCATAATTTCATAAGACACTTTAAGTCACTGGTTTGACCCAATTTTTTTGTAAAAAACAAAGAAAATAAAAACAGCAAAAAATTATTGTCAATAATAATAATAATAATAATAATAATAATAATAATAATAATAATAATAATAATAATATGTTTTTGTGTAGAGTATGTCTCACAGGTTTGATGCCTTTTAGCAGCTATTTTGTTAAAAGCATTTTTCCTGAAAATTTGTCACTGCTGTTACTTACTTAATGGTAACATCATTGACGCCCATCTATAGAAAAACTTTATCAAAAGCTGTTCACAGAATATTATAACATAATCCTCCTTTTGTCAGGAACGTTCAAACAAAGTGTCTCCAAACGGTTTACCTCGATGTTACTGTGTGTGTGTTTTTTCCTGTCTCAAATAAAACGTGTCACAGACACTGACATGATAATAAAGTTAAATCAATGAAATTATGTTAAACTTAAGGAATGAATCATTACTTATTTTGAAGTATTTTCATAGTTATAGCAAACAGATGGCTGCATACACCTGATTGGAAATGGTAACATATAATTTATTTTTGTATAATTTTTAATATTCTGTGACTCTGGCTACGTGTGCTAAATGTTTAAAGTAACACCAGTGACAAAAAAGCAGGACATGGTGTCTATAAATAAGTAGGGAAATAAGATTTAAATCTGTCATTTTTGTAAATACATAAAGTCAACGAGTTATGTAATAATGCAGTCGAAGTTAATGCCAAAAAACGAAAGCAATTCTAAGACATCTTGGTGTCGCAAAAGCAAATATTTTGCAGAATGACGCAAAAGCAGAGCACTACCTCAGACGGCCTAAAAATACTCGTTTTTTTTTTCCTTTGTTGCACTAGGAGAGTGTTAACGTGTTTGTCATACACACACCTTACAGTTAGATGTTTTTTGCACTTAAACACAATTTTGTCATTGATGTTACGATTTGTTGGATCTTTACGAAAAAACGATGCGTCTTAATTTTCTGTCAATTTTTTCTCCACTAGTACTGAAAACTTTACCAAGTTCTGAGTATTTTCCAGCTTATCATTACTGAGTTTGAAATTTTAGCATCTTAAATTGAACAATACAGCAATAACCAATATAAAATTACAATTTAAGGCTGCAGATTATGATTCGAATCATCAGCTAATCTCTCAATAATTCATGTGTTTCCAACACAATTTCCATCAGCCTGAGGTAATGCTTTGAGGTAAGTTTTTTTTCAGTCTTCTCATCAGAGATACACATAATGGAATATATAAATAGATCACATTTTAAAACTCTAAGGAAATTTGTGCTAAAAACTAATAAACTCCTTTTTTAGCCTACAACATATTAACTGTATTCTTATTGCTGACCAAAAGTAGTTAAAATAATTATTTTTAATCTTAATGATTTACTTTTTTTTAAATAAATGTGAAATACCTTGTTTTTATCCAAAACCAGACACATTTCACACAAGTCCTCAAATGAGAGACAATGAACTGATGAATCATTGTGGATTAATTTTTGTAGAATGAACTGTTTTGGTACAAAGCCACATACACACAAACGCATACCAGTTAAAACTAGTACAGAACCGCTGCATCACATTGGCATTCACCACACAAGTGCAACCTGGACAAGATGTGAATACAACAAGAGGAATCCCTCATAAAGAAGCTCTAATAAATGCATACACTTAATACACACACACACACGCACTGAGAGCTCATTGTCTGATGTGAAGAGAGACTTGAGAGTAGTAGGATGATGCAGAGGAGGACAATGAGGAGGAGAAGAGGAAGTGATGCCAAGAGGCCGAGCCAACAAGTGAGATAAAGAGGTGGAGGGAGGGCCGAGCAGCAGATACACGGCGAGAGAGAAGAGGAACAGGCTGAAACATCCAAGAGAAGAGTGCAGAGTCTGTAGGACACCATCGATCCAGCTTTGGCAGAAATAGACAACCAGACCAAGAGCGGCACAGGCTCTCTGAGGCACACTGACTGACAGCAGCATGGCTGGCCCTACACACATCAGAACAGCAGGAGCTTTTCATGCTGTACATGAACACTTAACACCCACACACAAGCATCCATGTGTACGCACAAACACATTAACAATGAAGGCACAGATAAAACCACCAGGAAATCACAGGCAAAAAAACGGAGATTGAGACCAACATCAACAGCACGCGCATGCTTGCCAGAACTACTACATATTTTCTGATAAAAAAATAAATAAAATCATACAGCTTGTTTTATGCAGCACCACCTGGAACCAGTTAACATTACGGCACAACAATCTTTTCAAGCTCATTCCAAAATGAATCCAAAACTTGTAGTCGTGATTTATGCACACAAAGTAAGCAAGCTATAGCTACAAATACAAACCTCAGCTTTTCCTGCGTCGTATTCAAACCAAGTTTCCACTTTTGATCACGACAAATATGTGGTATATATATGTTCGTTTGGATTGTAGGGCCTCGTAAAACGATTAACAGGACACTTTCAAAAGCTACAATAATCGGACATGAAATCAATCAGATATGAGTTAGTTGGTTAAGCTTTTTCTGCTGAACATTTTTGGGGATTTTGAGCTAGCGGTCAGAAAACAAGCAATCTGGTGATGTCACATGTGACTCTGGCCTCTATTAAAATGTAACAAGCAAATTTCACTTGTCCTGTTATATCACACAAATTATCTGAGAATATTACAGTCGATTAGACTTCAGATAATATATTAATTGGTAATGGAAATGTCCATTTAAGTGATTTCAATAACAATGATCTTAGTGATATAATTGCATTTCGAAATCTTTTTTTAATTAGCACCAAGGCTGTATAAAAATTAAAAAAGAGGCTCTGTGTTTTCAGTATACCTGTCACATGACATTGATAATGAAAATAAATCACCAGCCCACCTAACCAACAGTACTCTTCAGTAGCCACTTGGGGACGGCTTAAACTGGGAGTCAAACCCATTAGATCAACAGGTTTAAATGCTCAAGCTTAGAGATGATATTAGCATGTTTACAACACTGTTTAACTCACTATTTTTTTTAATATTCAGGCTTAAAGTTGGGGTCACTCAGTCACACAGTGAGCGGCAGCCGATCCTCGTCTCAGTGAAGCTCTCCCAACAGTGTTTGTGGTTTTAGTGACTTCTGCAGTATTATTAATTATATCAAAAATAATATGGCCTGTTGGCAGGTGTTCAAGAAGTTTTTGCTTCAGTTTTGAAGAATGAAATCGCTGCTGTTGTTGCTCTGTTGTTTAACTCTGTACATTGCACCCATTAGCTTGCTATCCAAGCTTGCTATTACTAGCCAATAGCAGAGCACTTCTTTTTCTCTGAATGTGGCTGCTGCTGGCTCCAGAATAACAATATGGTGATGACGCCGGCACTAGGCTGGAATTTTCAGTGGCTGCATCTTTTATGTACAGTCTATGTGCTGCGCAGATACAGAATGAAGAAAAACGAACCAAAGTGTCATGAATGCAACAACCCTCATTTCAGCCTTATCATCATGCATACATTTTCTGCAGGTGGTTTTGGGACTAAAGCAGTCTGAGTGACTGCTTTGCATTGACCCATCAGACCGGCTGATTGTCAGCTTTACTGACTGGCTGCTGTGGCCATCAGGAGCAGAGTGCTTGTGCAGCGAACATTTCTGCCTCCCTCCCTGGCCTGGCTGGGACTGATTAAAGCCTTCTGCTGAAACAAGGTCATAATTCACTTAGCCATTTCCCAATTTCCGCATAATTACCCTCCTGCTTCACAAACGCTAACACGCATGAACACATCCGCACCCGCACACATTCGCACTGAAGCTCAGACACAAACACATTTCCTCTCTGATTTGTGTCATTACTGAGAAGAGAGTGGTTAAAAGGTTTCAGAGTTGGCCTCTTAGTGACAGCTTAAATGGATAAAACCTCAATTAAAGACTCTCTCCCTCTCTACATGCTGTCTCTCTGTGGATGGAATAAGCATAATTCTGCGTCCTGTGCATTTTGCTGAAGTGAGGACCTTTTTCCCTACTACCAGGTGCTAAAACAAACCTTCACAGTCAAGACTTTCACACCACAATTCTTCCTGTCTTACGAAAACCTGTTACAGAGAAGCTAACTTCCCAATAAAAGCTCCCATCATTCCCTCACAATTCAGATCTGATGATGTTTACGTCTTGACGAGCCGATAACAATATTCATAACTGAAGCTCAACAATAAACATCAACATTTCTACCCAGCGAGCAGTGACAATAGAAACATTTCTCCTTCCCTGCTGCGCCTCTGTATTGTCCTGGCTGGCATCAGCTGATTCCTGGTTTGTGCAGAGTTGGATGCAAACAGCTGCATTTTTCACGTGGAACTGTACTGTCTTTATGCAGAGGAATACTAATTGTCACGTCAGTAGAGTTTATTAACGCTAGACCACTCCGCTCTGTTGTGATCAGGCTCAGCATATGGCCTCAGACTGCCGCTCTGCTGCTATCATTAGCCGCGTCACAAACACACCATTGGAGCATCTGGTGTGTGCGTGCGCGTCCGTGTGTGTCTGTGCAGGAGCTGACAGTCATTATTAGTACCCCCAAAGCCCCTAGAGCGCTGGTGGGGAATAGAATATAGAGAATGCTCACATATACTTCACACATACACACACCAAAACAGCTTGTAAACATCGCAGCCTTGTTATTAGCACCTGATTACACTGCTGGAGCTTAGACAGCGGCTCAGAGTATTATGTACATATCAACAACAACATCAAGTGCGTGCATCTGTGTTTATGTGTGTGTGTTTTGTCTGCTCTGACTCCAGCTCGTCGCTATGGGACTTGTTCTCTGCGGACAATTTGCTCAAATTTAACACATGGGTGGGAAAGATAAATTCTTGTTGCACCCCATACTTTGCCTAAAATCTACAGATAACAAGGGAAGACGGTCATTCAATAATTTGGCCGTCAAGGAAAAAGGCAATTCATCCGCTTCAAACGGCACCGTTTTAAGTTAAAGCGCTGCGTGACTCGGTGACTCTGATGTGGCCCCTCTTGTTCTTGCAACGTGATTTCTGAGGATACTCCTCTTTGCAGTCACCATTTGATTTGTGCACACACTGCTTCTGTCCTGAGATAAACTCCAGGTTATGCTGAACAGACCTCGACTTTAAGAGCATTAACAGAAAAGATGATAATGTGTTTGACTGTGTGAACTCGTGTGTGCCATTGTGCAAGTATATCATTTACATTTTAAGGTACGCGGTGATTTGCATCTGTTTAAGCTTAGAAAGTGGTCAAGTTTGAGTCAGTGGTACAGCGGTAAGAAGAAAGCAGAACTATTAGCAATGCATATAAGGTTAAATATTTTTGGAGTACGCTTAGGTGAGAGACTAGACGACCAGGGCTGTGCCATACCATAGAGTTCACAATAACTATGCAATATAAAAGTGTCATATTGCAACGTCATGGGTTTATGTTCAACAACAAGAAACACTCACAGATACAGAAAACAATATGACAAGTCCAGGCATGTCTGAGAGGAAGAGCACCTAATACGAGAGCTACTTCAGAAACCTCCAACAAAACATGCAAGTAAACTGTTCTTGATAAAGGTCGAAACAACACACCTGTTTTAGTGTATATACACCTTTAGGGCTACAACATAAAGTTACGTTGGCTATTGTTAAACTGAACTGTTAAGTCATGTTTTACTTTTACTTAAAATTCCCAGAAAAACACTACAGGGGTACTTTTGTGCTTTCATTTGAGTGACGCTGTGTCACTGTGTTTAATGCTGTGTCACTACTATTGTAATATAATGCTGCTGCCGGCACCTTGTTTCAATAGATTCACACTTCAAAGTAGAAACGGTGACATCAGTGACAGCATCTTATTGGAAATGAAGGATGAAAAATGCCCTTCATTTACTTATAAATTCTGCTGCCTGCAAGCATCAATCAATCACTGTTCATTTTAATTTTTTTTCTGTATCATCAGAAATATCATTATTGCAATTTTTTTTTGGTATCATGATGTAAATTTGAGACTATATGTTGTATACTATGTTGCCCACCTCTCCAGACAACGCAGAAATGGAAATGGTGAACAACAGACTCAATGCTTAAAAATGATTTGATTTTCTTGTAGTAAGACTCTTTCTCTGTTGAGGACCACAGAAGAGTTACTGTAATTCAAAAACACAGAGTAAGTAACGGGAGAGCTGACTCATATTTGTCCCTGGCTGTTTTTCAGATCCTATTTTGGCTGCAATCTCTTGTGCTTTGCTACAAAAGCAATCCCACTGTTACTATAACACAGTGCAGTTTAGCAGTGAGTGTTGGGCAGTGAGTAGAGTGAAGCGAGTGAGATGGAGGAAAGAATTTGCACCGCATTTTGAGATCACCCAATTTTCACACCTGGCCAGAGCCCAGGTGTGGCTGTCAGATTGTTGCTTTAGGAAAGTTGCATTAATTGGACAACACTCGCCCACCGTGTCTGAACACCTGAGCTTTTAATCACTTTAAGACTGTCCAGACAGCACTTCTGTGAGAGTATACAGTGGCCTTAACACAGAACACAGCAAGAAAAGCAATCACTCACACTCTTAGTCCCGTCTTTGGTTAGACTGCAGTGGCTGGAAGCACCAATAAGGAAACACATGCACGTTCCAAATGCCACACGAGCACCAACCTAGAAAATTTTTTTAAATAACAGCTTCTAAAGAAATTAATCTCATATTGATGCATGATTTGAGCCACACCACTGGGTCTGTTGCATGATCAAGCTTTTCTACTCTGTTATTTAAATCAGCTTTTCCTAGTCAAACTGTGACTATTAGCACAGAATTTCCAAAATAAAATATGTGCTTTCTTCATAAATATACATGCACATTCCAGTAGATGTAGACATATACTGAAGCAATTAAAACCAACTTTAAGTTACAGACTGGATGAAACACTACTATATTAGTGTGATTAGATCTTTTACTAAGGGCAAATCTGGAAATTATGTGCAACACGTTATTGATTATACCCACTGACCTACAAAGCTTCAATACCAATCACTGTTTGTAATATACAATGAAAGAGGTTTCTGTGTCCGAAATATGTGTTTGTTTTTATTAGTCAGTGTCATTAATCGCATAGGTCACTCATCCAAGACCCAACACTGACAATTTCCAAGTAAATCGATATCACATTATCAATACATACTGGTCATATGTGGATTAGCCTTGACGTTTTGGCCGGTTGACATACTGATCTATAAGAAATACTGATTTATTCAGTATTTCTTCACGACAAGGTTGTGTAAAAACGCAGATGAAATTTAAAACTGACTCGGTCTGCAACAATACAGCATTTATGTGCAGCTCACTGCAGCCCACCAAGCTACACCTCCACCTCCCATGAGGTTGACAACCAAAAATAAATTCTCAACCAGTTAGAAACACTGATAGGATTATAAATACAGGGAACCACATTACTATCAAACACATGCACCAGTTTTTAATTATTCCTGGTCATAAAAATAGGCATATTCTTTCTAAATCGATGGTTTACTTCTCTTACCGAGGTCGTGTAGGAAGATTAATTTAGCAAAGACTGTTTAACTCAGCTCTGAGGTGAAAGCATTTCTACTCCTCAACAACACAGTGTTGGTAATTCTAACAGGGAATCTAAAAGGCTTGATAACAACACCCTCTGCTAACCACTGAGCCACCAGAACAAGATCAGCAGTCACATAAATCAATACCAATCCTGGGTCAGATATTTGTACCTGTGAGACCTTTACTTTTTGCCAGGCTTGATCACAATTGCCGGACTCACAGTGACTCTCAGATGTGTGTTAGTAGAATTACAGCCGTAAAATTCCCCTACACCTCGACCCCCCAAAAGCTCTTTTTGAATCCAACCATTACAGTGACCAGTTAGTGCTAAACCCAAGGCCAAGCAAGCACGAACACTTAACATCAGTACTTCATTTTCACAGCAACGCTTCCGATTAGTCGATGGTGTAAGCGAGACAACATTTGAGGAAATGAAAGGGCCAATCGAGATGCAGAAAAAAAAACAAAAAAAACCAAAACATGGTGGGCTTGATTTTTCAGGGTTTTTGAGTGTTTCATGTGTGAGCTTTGAGAAAGATGCACGGCAAATGGCTTTAGTCAACATTTCAAAGTGTAAAAGAGGAGAGGAGAGAAGAAACAGGAAGAAAGTGTAGGTGGCGAAAGGTGAAGAAGAACTCAAAACAATGCAACATACCTTCTAGCACATGCAGTTCAAGTTTATTTGACAAAGCAGGAAATATCGCATAAAATCGACATTAAATTAAAATACCACCACCTTATGAGTGCTTTCAGGAGAATGAGAGAAAGACACACACCCTTTATATCTGGCTCATCTGCAAAGTTTAAAAAAAAAAAAAAAAATTCATTTATTTTCCTCCTTTGCATCTCTTATTGCTCCTCTCACCTACCAAGCAATAACTGTCCAATCAGAAAAAAATGACTGCAGCATGCACACGCATATATAAAGAGTGAGGAGCAGCGCAGGACAGAGAAGACCACTGAATCTTGTTACGCAAACAGGAGTCATCCATCACACAGGTGTTCCCTATTGCTTTTAATTAATGACATCTCTGTGTGAACGTCTGACACCACGCATGGACACACACCTGTACACCATGTGGCCTCATGATTCCTTACTAATGAACAGTCTGATAAATATGTCTATAGCACAGTTAGAACCCTGTGTGAGGCTTTTGCTGCAAGGGTGCATCAACACACATCACAGCTGTGGCACCTCAAACATCACGGATAGATGGGTTGTACACACACATGCATGCCACGGGTCTGGTGATTGTGAGTAATACTCTTCTTTGTGCAGCTACTTATAAATGTAAATACTGTTGTCCCGAGTAGGGCTCAGAGACCGATAGTTTTGCGTTGCTGTCGAGGAGAGTGTTGATTGGCCTGCTCGATCCTCCCGTCTGTCTTAGAGTCTCCCTCTTTTTTTCTCAGGCAAAGCCGCGTGTACGAACTCGCCGCGCGGATCAGGGCACCGGCCAGGCATTATTATCATCATTATTTTGAAGGCCGCCCTGCCCGTGCCCTATTACAATTCAACACAGCATCCACCTGAATTCGTCCTCCCTTCTCCAACCAGTCTCGCAGTGTTTCTCTCTCTCGCCGCCTCAGTCTTCTCATATTCCTGGCATTATTTCTCTCCTGCCTTGCGTGACGTGTCTCTGTTCACTCCAACAAGCCGGATGAATATAAAACAAGTTCCACCTTGGCATCGATTACCACACATGCACATGTGCATTGGTATGAGGAGTAAATTCTCCCTGCAACAGCTGGCTTTATTCCAGAGGTATGCATAGAGGTGACAGTGTCATGAACAAACACACGCACAAGCACGCACACACACACACACACAACGCACACGTAATGCCTACAGTTTCTTATGTGTTTGTTTATCTGCAGCCTAATTGCTTGAAAAATATACAACTGATAAATTAAGAGATATCAGCAGATATCTATTATGCAAATCAGTTAACTGCTGTGTTATTAAATTACACGCATACACATGTATAGCCACGCACACGCTCGCGTACGCGCGCGCTCACACTCGCAGCAGTGGTTAATTGCCAGGTGGTGGAAGATAATGTGTGATTTAACAGGCTGATGGATTTGTTTTTGTTTCGGTCACCCATCAATGAACACAGACATCTGTAACAGGGCAAACACACATGCACACACTCACTCTCACACACACACGCAAAAAATATGCACACCGTTACACACACATTCATGCCCAGGGATATCAGTGACAAGTGACTGATAGGCGGTGGCACCAGCCTTTGTGCGAGACGCAAACGTGGGAAATAATCCATCTTATAGAAGTTTAAAAAAGTACACAGCAGCGATGTGCGTGTGTTTTTACGTGCACACACAAAGCTGCGCATGTAAGTGGGCGAGCTAGCATGCGCACAAATGTAGGCCTGCAGACCCACATTTCTGCAAGCGTGTGTGTGTGTGTGTGTGTGTGAAATAGTTAATGCTTGGTAACAGTCTCAGCCTGTCTCTTGTGGTTGATGAGTGGCTTGGGGTCAGAAGCTGGTTGAGAAACTGCTGGGTCCTGAGGCTTTACAATGTGTTTACCACTCAATCTGACAGCAATACTACAGCTTATTATTGGCCTTCTAAACCTCCACACTACACTGCAAGTTAGAGAAACTCCAGGGAGGCGGATCGCCAACGGCTAAAGACACGCCAGCCAACCTTACAAATGTCGGATGTTGTGCTGTTGAGTACAGAGATTAAAATAAATGCTGGAAATAGGATCTGCGCTGCAGAAAAATGGTTCAGTAGTGAATGAAAGAGTAGATTAGACAGGCTCTCCTGCCGTTTATCTGTCTTTTATGTCCCACTGTCCATGGCCCCTTTGTCTCCTAACTCACTAAGTAGGCTGAATTGAAAAAGTTAGCCCCACTCACTGCTCGTGCATTGTCATTGTGCATGTGTGCAGTGAGAACGAGAAAGAGAGAAAAAGACGGGGAAGATCAGGGATGAGGCAGGTCCGCTGAGATGCGGCTTGTTCTTTAATTAAACACAGTCTTTTATAAAAGACTCACACTGCAGGGGCTAAGAATATTCTGCCACTGGGATGAAAACAGTAAAGGCAGGGAACCTGCCGAGAAAGAAAAGACTGACTGCTGGGCTCTGCAGTGCTCGAGTCCTGGACAGTAGGGTTAAAGGTTAGGCTGCTCCAGACTGCTTGAGTTCTTGCCCTGCTTTTTCTAAAAAAAAAAAGAAAAGAAAAGAAAAGAAAAAAAAAGAAAGAAAAAAATGACCACACGCTGAATTTACAACAAAAAAAAAAAAATCAGCTGAAATTGCTTAATTGAGTTTGCACTTCACCAAGGTTAACGCAGCTCATGTTACATCGAGCTGACTGAACCGAGGTCTGGGGTTCACGTCTCGCCTTTCTTTTATGCCTTTTAGCGTGTTTCTTTTTCCTGCGTTTTACCAAAATCAACTTCTGTCTTTTACATAAAAAGCGAAGGTGGAATTTCATTAGCATTTATTATCAAATTTTTATAGCGGGGGGGGGGAATATAGAAATTGAATATGAGCACCTTCCACGCGGGCGGTGCTTGGAGAATAAATACCGGCTAAAATGCATTAGCAGCAACTGTGCGTGCAATATTACTCTCTAAAATGTGCAGAGATTATTTTCTTACTTTCAGGAAAACTAATATTGTTTCCACTCACGTCACAACGAATATCCTCATACCTTCCGCGTCTATTACTTCACGCAGCATTTTATGTGTAGTAATTCTGCTGCGAGGTATAAATACACCTGCCTCTCTTTGTTTTATTCCACGCTGTAAACTAAAATCACTGGCCTTGAGTAACCGTTGGCGGGCAGACTCATTCATCCTCCTTAAAGTAAAACAACGCCGTATTTTCTGACCTTTCACTTTGTTTATGCTTTTAATAAGCACAGTCATAAAAGAACCGCTATTTATCCGACTGCTCATTCGAGGAGGTCGGTAAATTCTGTTGAAGAGGTAAATATCACATGCTGAGCTGCTCTGAGGGACACCTGGTATCCGAAACACTTTGTGCACAAAGACAGGATTCACTGCAAGATGGAGCGCGAAAAGGTAGGTGCGTGCTCTCTTCTGTACTTCTGACACATAAAGCTGTGATTTTCTGACATTATTGAGACAAGCCGACTATATTAAATCTAACAACTTACTAAAAATATGGCTTCCACGTTTCATCTGTGTTCATTCAAGCGCAGGACAAAGTGCCTGTAGGCCATGTTGAAACATGGCTGTTAAAACATGCAACATTTTACTATGAATTCTACCAGGAAACATAAACCCAGAGTGTGTTGCAGCAGACTGACGCTTCATTCTTAAGAATCCAGTGGCAGAGCCCTGAACTCAAGAGGACAGTATTAGAAAGGCAGCTTTCCAAAAAGAGGGGGGGGAAAGAAGAAAGACGAGAGAGAGAAAAAGCTTTTTCACTTGATTCGAGATAGGGGCGAGGAGCGAGGGATTAGGAGGATAACAAAAAGGCCAACGGACTGAGTGTAAACAAGAAAGGGGGTTAGGAAGGGATAGAAGGAGAGAGCAAGTTGGAGAGGGAGCGGGAAGGAGAGATTGAATAGTGACACTGCTACAACACAATGGGGTCAGGATGAAGAAGTGCTCCTAATTGAACCAGATAGAGGAGAAGACAGAGAGAGGAGAGGAAGGCAAGAGAATCACATGTGATTTCCTTCCTTTTCTTCTCTCTGTTCTCATCCACCATAGGTGTAGCAGAGACGGGGAGAGAAGGGGGGGGTAAAATGTTACAAGCAGAGATTGGTGGCTGAGTAGGGAACAGAAACCAAATATGTCTGACCAGTTGTGCAACAGAAGGTGTTGAAAAGATGGTTTGGAGCCACCTTGACTTCACAGCAGGGGTCTGACAGAGCTGTTTGGGGCTCAAAAATAGCTTAGGAGAAACGTGAGAGGCCTGCTTAAACAGTGCCTGTGGATCTACATCATTTCTTCCATTAAGTTTAAAAAAAAAGAAAGACAGACAGAGAAGGTGACTGCTGCAAGGCTGATAGAGGCTTTAGAAGCAAGGCTCACAAGAGAAATAAACAACTGATGAAGTTCAAGTGTGATGGTACAAATACGTCAGCTCGGGCCAGACAGAGCACATCATTTTCTTCCCTTTAGAGGGGGCAGATTAAGAGAAATAGTAGACACACACAAACACAGACTGGTAAACATAAGAAAAATGGGGTCTTACTGTATGTTAGAGCTGTTCCAGTAAACGGTATGCCTGTTGGCTGACACCTGGAGCAGGTTCGCCCAGGTGAGACTTATTAGCACCCAGAGAGACAGCGCTACCAGAGCCATGCTCTCGGCTCCTCTCTCGGCCTCCGATCCTTTGGTCTCTCCGGCCACACTCTCGGTCCCTTCACCCCACCAACCAACGCGACTCAAACATCCCAGCAAATGCCTAACAAACGGGAGAGGGGGAAAACAGATGCTTCATGCATTCATACAAAACGTTCAAAGTCCATACCTGATGTAGTAAATAAGTGTTGGAAAAACTCAAAAGTCTATAGCGCTGTAAAGTAACTGAGAACCCTCCCCTCCTCCGTAAACCAGACCTCCTTCCCTCCCTCCCCAACAAATCCTGGGGGCTTCAAGTAAAAAAAGAAAAAAAAGAAAAAGAAACGGGGAGGGGGGGGGGGAGTATTGTCCGTATGTGCGGTCCCCCCTGCTTTTTCTGACTGAGCTGATCCTCTCTTCTCACCGGGAACTGCTGCTTGTGAACCCGCCAGAGGAGTGTGGGAGGACGGTACTGGGTCCAAACGGGAGGTCGGTCTTTCGTTGAGCACCAAACAGCCCGGTGCGCCGGGAAAGAGTTACGTGCTGCAGATGTGGAAGGAAAAAAACAAGGCTCAGGCTACTGAAGAAAAAAAATGAAGGATGAAAAAACGATGCAAAAATCAAAGATACTGAGCAAGTCCACCTCTTTTTGTCCCTAACTGTTCTTTTTCTTCTTTATCAGGATGCTACTGCAGTTCTTTTTCCGTCCAAGGATCCGAGAAACGCAAAGCACACCACTGAGCTCTATTATCGCTGCAAACAATTCAAGCAGCCAGTTTCATTAGGTCTTCAAGACTCTTTCCGACAACCATCCTTTACGGTGAGCACCCTGCCCACCCGTCTCTCTCCCTTCTCTCTCTCTCCTCCTTCTCCGCCTCTCTCTGTTTGGTAGGCAGCACTCGTTCACTTTTTAACTCCACCCCCAGCGAGCGACAAAAGCGCATTCCTCCAATATCGTGGCCGAGCTGCAGTCCATCAGGCATCACTGCAACTTTAAGTTTTTTCTTCTTCTTCTTTTGGTCAACTGTTCGACCTCCACCGATGGCGTGAAAGTAAAAAGCTCCGAATCTCCCTCGGTGCCAGAGAAGTCTGCAGCGACCATCTGTATTTATACCCCCTCACCGCACTCAAACACACACACCGAAGGACGTGTGTGTGTGTGTGTGTGTGTGTGTGTGTGTGTGTGTGTGTGTGTGTGTGTGTGTGTGTGTGTGTGTGTGTGTGTATCCTTGAGTTGTCGGATGTTTCCGTTTATTACAAAAGCTACAAACACGCATACACTGGCGCACTTGCAGGCCTGTTCTCCACAACTGCCCGTCTTTGATCCCCAGACACTGTAAGTCAGTTTAATACAGCGCTGTTGGAGCATCATCTGCTATTCTGTTATTGGTGCAGCGCACGCAGGCTCGTCCGTGCGCTGCGGGCACTAATACACAGAAATATACAAACTGTACCCTTGCAGATAAGTCATGTGCCTCCGTAATATTAAGATTCAGCCTTTTTTTTTTAAAATAGATCACATCCAGACAGTGTCTGATAGATTCTGAGTTCTTTGCATGTCCTGCAGGGACAAGGTGTAATCCCCGCCCCACCACGACCACCACTTTCACCTCCACTGACACAACCATGTGTTTAAGGTGTGTGTGTTTGTGTGTGTGTGATACAGAGAGAGAGAGACAGACCAGACAGGAAAGGAGACACGTGGAGAGAGGGAGAGAAAGAGAGAAATTGCAGGTAGGAGAAAGATTGTTACAGTTTTCTAGCTGCCTGCTGGGAATGAGTTGGTTAAGGATAAGTCAGAATGATTTATTGGGAGAAAAAAGGAGGGAAATGGGAAGAAGGGGCGCAAGAAAGAGAGAGAAAGGGATGAAATGCCATTGGGGAATCCCTCTGTCTTCTCCGGTACTTCCAACCCTTTCACGAGCTGTCCATTTTATCCCCCTCTGTCTCTGTCCATCCTTGCTTCCTCTTCTCACCTTTTTTCCCCCCTCAGATTTCGATGAAAATTCTCTCCTCTGTGTGCAACGTTCTACCTGGTAGTTTGCTTCTGTCCTTTGTTAGCTCTGTTTCTGGTGGTGTCCAGATCTCCTCTGCTTCTCTCTCCATCTCTGTTACATCAAGGAGGCTGTTTTTTTTTAATAAGCACTCCTCTTTTTCCTTTTCTCCTTGCCCCTCTGTCTATCATTCTTCCTCAGCCTGTCCAGTTCATAGATCTTGTTAGACAGTGTAGTATCACAGCAGCACAGTCAAACATCTGGTACAGTTAATTAGTGAATATTTGGTCTCGTATTCAATCGTTCTGCCTTAAAAAGACTGGTGCTTGAACTTTGAGAAAATGATATTCTTTCAGAGCGTGAGGTTACTCTGTGTGCTAAATATGAACAAGGTTATTTTCAGCTCAGCATAAATTGTGCTTTCTTCTGAAGCCCCCCTCCTTTGTTTTTTTCCTCTACCTGCCCACTTTTAATTGCATGCTGCCACCATGATAGAAAACAGTAATAAAAAAAAGTTTCAAAAATAAAAACACACTTTCCATTTTCAGATTTTGTGCTAAGCTAACTGCTGACTAGCATCTTAATCAGCAGTCGGATATATTTCATTTTTCACAAAATAAGTAAATTTCCCAAGTTATTATCACACAGCCTTTATAATGTTGACCAGTTTTATTCCTGGCTATGATGCAATATTAAAAACTCGAGGGACACTTATTAACTTTTTCTGGGGGTTTAACTTCCATCTCATTGCCTCTTTATTGCAAATGAAATTTGTTCAGGTGTTATTGTGTAACCTTACAGTGGGGGAAATAATCTTTTGATCCCCTGCTTAATTTGTAAGTTTGCTCACTTACAAAGAAATGAACAGTCTCTAATTTTAATGCTGGGTTCGTTTCTATGGAAAAAGACAGAATAGCAACCGAATCGCCCTCGGTCTAAAGCTCCTCACAAGATCTTACCTCATGGGGCGAGGGTGATCGTGACGAAATGAGAAAGATGGTGGATCAGCTCACAACTACACAGGAGGAGCTTATTTGTGATCTGAAGGCAGTTAGGACCTAAGTCACCTAGAACACCAATGGTAGCACATTATGTCGTAGTAGATCGAAACCTTCACTGCCTGCAAGATCCTCCTGGTCTAGAAAGTGCACATACGTGCCCGTCTTTGCTGGTGAACATCTGAACGATTCACAGGAAGCTTGGGAGAAAGTGCCGTAGTGAGATGAAACTAAAAAGCACGCTCTTTGGCATCAATAAGACACCTCATGTTTGGAGCAAGAGAAATGCTGAATATGACCCAGAGAACACCATCCCCACAGTCAAGCACAGAGGTGGAAACATTGTCTGTTTTTCTGATAAGGGTACAGGATGACTTACTACTAATGGATGGGACCATGTGCCGTATGAACCTCATTCCCTCAGCCAGAACACTGAAGATGAAAATTACCCAAAACATACCACCAAAGTAAGAAGAGGAATGACTAAAGAAGAACAATAAGGTCATTTAATGGCCTAGTCAGCCTCCAGACCTCAGTCCTAGACAAACTCTGTGGAGGGAGCTGAAGCTGTGAGTTGCCAAGTGTCAGCCAATAAACCGAAAGAGTGTCTGTAAAAAGGAATGGGCCAATATCCCTCCTGAGATGTGTGCAAACCTAGTGACCAACTATAAGAAACGTCCTACTGCTGTGCTCGCCAATAAGTCATGATTTTCTTGGGGATCAAATACTTATTTCACTCAATGATATGCAAATCAATTTATAACTTTTATGTAATGTGGAAGGTTTTTTTTTCTAGATTTATAGATGATTTTCTGTTTCTCTCTATTAAAACGAAACTATCATAAAAATAGAGACTGTTCATTTCTTTAGAAGTGAGCAGAAGTGATCAAATAATTATTTCTCCCAGTCATTAAAAAAATAAACAGTTCAAGATGTTTCCTCCTATAAGGTGGGATGACACGGTTAAAAGACTAGAATATTTGTGAAGCGTGCATCTTTAACAGCAGCGTCTGTGGTTTATCCAATCTCTATTTCTTCAGTAACAAAAACACTGAATATTTTAAATTGGTTTATTGAGAACGGAAAAAAGGTGACTATAGAAGCAGGTGAGGAAATCTAAATCACCAGTTAGGTAAACATGCCCTTTATATCTCATCCTATAGCACATGGGCGACTGAGTGTATACAGGCTACAAGATACTGGCAGTAAATATCTTATATGACTGTGTTTTAAAGGAAACTATAGATCAAGAAGACAAAGTTGTCCCTCACAGAGGCACGGTTTTGGTCCTTTTTTGAATAATAAAAATTCGGTTTCTCGCTTTTCCATTTGGTTTCCCTTAAACAGACGCTGACATGCTCTGTTTCAGCAAACGCCCCTGTCAATTCTAATCATCCAGGTTGGATTTTTCAGGCGTGGGTTGCAGTGCTATTGGATTACTTTTGTATTGGGGTTATTATGAGAAACGACCTCGGGGCTGACTGCATGCGGTGACACAGAGGCTCTTATGACATTTCCAACCCATAGCCGGCCAACAACACATCTGTCAAGGGCTTCTTTCTGAAACCTCGAAATCTAATCGGAGCTTTCTCATAGCACTGATAATTGGATATTAGGCCCCTATAGGGCTCACATCCCTCTCCTGGGGCACCAGGAAGTAAGCACTGCAGAGATGAATTCAGCAGGGCTCTTGTATGTGCATGAACATCATGTGAATATACAGCAAAGCCTTTTTTTGTTGAATACTTTTGTTCTGATGGCATTCTTGAACTGGGAGTCTCTTTCTCACTCTGCCTCCTGCTCGCTCCGTTTCTTGGCCTGCTTCGCTGTTCACTGTTGTGTTAGTAAATTGTACTGACACTCCTCCCGCCTCCTCCCGCTCCCTCACCACCTCTGCTGCTCTCCCTCCCTCCCTGTCCCTCTCTCACCCGACTGACTGACACGAATTTTCAATTTCTCTGTTTACCTTTCACCGCTGTGCCTAAAACAACACTGGTACAGCCTAAGAGCAAGGAGGAGAAGACCGGGGGAGTGTGTGTGAGGGGTGGAGATGGAGATGAGTACGGAAGAGTGTCGTAGGAGGGAAAGAAAAGAGGGGGAGAGAAGGAAAGGTGCCACTAAGATTGGATGAGGAAGAGGGGGTGGATGCCAAAAAAAATGAAAGAGGTGCAAAAAGAGAGAACGGGGCTTTCTATGTGTTTTGGTTGGAGGGGAATCCAAGGGGGAAAGAGGAAGAAAAAGGAGTGAGGGGTTAAGGGAAGGAGAAGGGGAGCTGATACTTTCGAACAGTCACGCAAACTGATCCAGAGGAGGACGCAGGAGATGAGAGAGAAGAGGAGTAAAGAAAGGGAGAGGAGAGGAACTGAGAGAGTGGAAGCCAGGGTTGGGAGAAAAAGTTAGATGGGGCACAGAACATTAGGAGTGCAATGAGATATAGAGAGTGGGGGTGGCGGGTGGGGGGTGTAGAGATTTATAGAGGTACAGAAAGAGGGAGAGGACAGCAAGAGTGATGTGTGGAGAGAGGGTTTTTTAAGACGAGGAAGAGATGGAGGAAGAGGGGGTAGAGAGGGCGTATATAGAAAGAGAGAAAGAAAGAGAGAGCTCAGAATAGATACGCTCTCAACGGCATGAAATATTGAACGAAGGAGACGAACACAAGGAGGGGCGAAGAAAATGGAGGGCCTGATAAAGACAAATACAATCGTTTTGTGTGTGTGTTTATGTGTGTGTGTGCGCGCGCGTTGTTTTGGAGACAGAGGAAGATGAGAGGGAAGAAGAGTAGGCGACAGGAATATGAAGAATAGTCGCTTGTGACTGGAGACCATCACACACGCGTGTACACACACACACACACACACACACGAGTGCACGCACTGATGTTGCTTTGAGTTTAGATTATTCCCATGTGTGGTGGAGCTGGAGTGGAATTTGGTGGTGTTGAAAATATCACAGTGCAGAATACGTTTCATCACTACTTGCACCATCCCAACACACACTCAAGCGCCCATACGCACTGGCACGCATGCACCCCCACCCCACACACACGCGCGCGCGCGCACACCCCACTCCCACATCCTTTGATCTCACTTCTCACTGATCTTCTCCCCTTCCATGTCAAATATTTAGGCTGCGTTTGGCAGGTTTGACGAAAATTACCACGGAGAAATGATTTTATTTATTTAACTTCCACATCATCAGAAGTCAGTGTCAGTAGCTGAGAGAGGGATGATCCCAAATTTCAATGAGAAGAGACTGGCGCTAATCCAAAAAAACTGGAATGCTGAGGTTCCTGTTTCACGTGCTATTTTAATGCAGGGAATCACTCTTGATAGATTTCTTAGAGGAGAAAAAAGAAAAAGAACGCGAGAGATCCGTTTAGAAAAGTCGGAAGAAGTTTAGTTGGCTTCAGAAGATGCTACACCCTGGCATCCAGACACACATGCAAACACACGGCAATCAACACTCCAGCGATGAGTAAACACTCACGCTGTTTCTGTCATTTAGAGTCGAGTGTCGAGATTATGTCTCACTTTGGATAAATAATTGTAATTTTTAATTGATGCAGCGCCTTCAGGGAATCTTGATTTTCAGCCGAGGCTTAGAGGTGTATCATTTTAACGACAGCCTTCATGCAAATATCTAACCAGCATCTCACACATAGAGAGAGCGAGCACAATGGCAGATCTCGCTTCCCGCCCTCCCTGTCTCTCTCACTATCACGCTCACACATTCGTGCAGTCACTTACTCTGCATTTTTTTCTTAAAGCAAGGATCTTGACATAAATCAGATAGGGTGCGTCACTGAAGAGAACGATGGGCTCACTGTAGATAAAGAAGCAAGAAAAGGAGGAAGGAGAGATGCAGCAATTACTGCAGATGTACTGAGCTTACCTTTTCTATAGCATAACCATTTTAAAACTGTACAAAGGCCTCCGCTGTCTGCATGCATCATGTTAGTCAAATACACGTTACTTGCCAGGATTTTATAAAAGAATCGAATGCCAAATGAAATAAGTAAAACAGATATTCACTCATATAATTACTTCCCTAAAAAGAGAAGCTGGTATAATTTCATAGTTCACAGTATATACTTTTTAATTTAACAGTTCAAAACAAGTTGAAATATTTGTTTTAGTAAAAGAATGGACTTACAATCATAGAGCAGCAAAACTGTGATAGACCACACCACAGCAAAGTAATGGCGCTCATTGGATTAGACTTTCATGGTCTTTGAGCACCATCCATTCAAATGAAAGGAATCAGTGTAGTCATTGTGGTGCAACATCTGTGCGTGATGAACCGAGCAGAAAGGATACAAGATGACCAAAGTTTAAAGAGTTCAAAATAAAAGTTAAAACAAATAAAGGAAAGTAGTCTAAATGAGTATGTGTTAGTTAACTTTGAATTAAGGTTTATTTTGGGGTTAATTGCCCAAATTAACTCAATTAAGTCAATGTATTTACATCTTCTTTTGATATAGGTGTCCCAAAGTAATAGCATAAGCAATTTAATATTAATCCTCGCAGCCCTATGAAAAAGAGCATCATTACTTCTTCCATGGCAGTGACTAGGGTAAGAGCAGTGCTAATCAAATGCACTTGGTTGACTGATCATTGGAAGGTGTGATCCCCTCTACAAAAGCAGAAGTTTTGGGAGTTTTCTGATCTTGAGCATTCAGGTGTTAAAGTTCATGACAGTACAATTAGAGAAAGACTGAATGAGTATGTCTTGTTCAGAAGGGTTGCCAGTAGGAAGCCTAGTTTCTGTAAAATTAATCATGGCAGCATGGCTTCAGTTTAAAAATCTGCATCTGAACAAAACTCGAGAATTTGGGAACAAGTTGAAACCTTTGAGACCAAAATGGAGAGGTTTGCCTTATTTGAGAAAATTAATTAATTAATACAGCACAGTGGTGGAGGGGGTGATGATTTGGGCTCGTTTTGCTGACCTTGCAGTCATTCACTCAACTGTAAACTCCTCTGTTTACCAAAGTATTTTACAGTCAAACATGAGGCCATTTGTCCAACAGCTAAATCTTGGAAAAACTGTGTCATGTAGCAGGACAATGGTCCCAAGTACAGCAAATTTACAACAGAATGGCTGAAAAAGAAATGACTCAAGGTGCTTCAGTGGTTCAGTGCCAGGACCTTAGGAGAACTGTGAATAAGTAAATGCCCACAAAGCCTTTTAAAGAAGAGTAGATCAAATTTACTCCACAACGATGTGAGGCAAAGTCACACAGAAAATGATTACTTTAAGTTATTACTGCTAAAGATGGTTCTACAAGCTAGTGAGTCATGGACTGCAAAGAGTCCTGTGAAATCTTTCTTTTCCACAAACGTTCTTTTTTAAAATGCAGATAAATTCATGAATTTGTCATTCAGCACAAGGTTCTGTTAGGTTCCAGTTAAAGTGAATGTCCAGTACTGCAGGGTAAGTGTAAGGGCAACTGCAGCTTTGGGGCTATTTAGACAAACGCTCCTGACGCCTCATATATCAGAAGTCTCAGTACTGTGTACTTCTGCAGACAACACAGAAACACTGAAGACAACAGGCACGGACGCACATACACATACAGAAAGACATAAACAACAAAACCCCTTCTCCTAGACAGACACGCATGCCCCCCCCCCCCCCCCCCCCACACACACACACACCCCACCCCACACACACACACACATACACACACGTGCACAGAAAATGAACAGGTGCAGGTTGAAAAAGCCAGCTGCCACCCGTTCTTTGTAACATCTACATTTCATCAGCCACAGCAGCAGCACAGGTGATGCCGAGCTCAGTGGGCACCCAGATTAGGTGAGTGGGAAGAGCTTTAACATACACTGTCATCTAAGGTCAGATTTGCATTTTCCTTTTATTGTTAAAGGTTAGGTATTCCAGTGGCTAAGCTTATCTAAGATCAATGCCGAAAGGCACCTTCCACCCTGAAGGACAGCTTCCTGGTGCATCTGATGGTGGCATCATAAATGTGCAGGAAGTTGAAAGAACTGTGGGGAGATGTTTTTTTTCTTCTATCCAGGCCATCATGGTGGACACTCTGTGTCATCCGGGCCTGTATCTGTTGCTTTCTGTCTCTTTCCTTTCTTCCTCTGTATCTCCATTTTTTTCTCTTGCCTGTAGCTTCCTCTTTGTTATTCTATCTCAATCCCCTTATTTCAGCTATCTCTGTTGCCTCATTGCTTGGCTTCCTCTTTCCTCTGTCAGCCTTTATTTCCCCAACGCTCTCTTCCTTTCCATCCCTTTCCTCTGCTCGACTGCTGTGAAAAAGCGCAGATTAACCTCTGACCCTCAGCGGGAGGTGGGACCTATTAGCTTGTAATGGCTATCAATGCGGCATGTGTGTGGGTTATCCATTTGTGTTTGTGTGTGTGTGTCTTGTCTGGATTTAGAAAGTGTGATGCCTATATGGCTGCCGGCAAATTTAAAGGATGAAATACATTCTGGGTTGTGATGGTGCATTATGGATGTAAGTGGGTTTTGGGTGTCTCCACCAAAGAGGATAATAAAACAATTTCTGCTGCTCTCAGCAAACATGCTGCATCCACAACATCCATATACACAAACATATGCAAACACACACATGCACAGTACAGAAAACATAAATACAGTTTTTTCCCTCTCTTGCAGTGACTTTGAATGACACCTGATTTGTGCAACAGTGAGTGCTAAGGGTCCTGTAAGGCAGAATGTCTGACTGGGTTTGTGCGAAAGGTGTGGGCAGAATATTCACCACTCTGTATGCAAGTCTGCCAGGGCACTGGTGTGTTCATTTGTGTTCATGTGTATGCGCAGAGATGAGATTGGATTTTGTGAAATGCAGGCTCTGACTCCCAGCAGTCCTTTGTCACACTGACTGACTGCTGAAAGGCTGAAAGCGGGAAAGCCATTTCAGACTGTGGAGCTAAATGATGGCAGGTACTCCGATCCGTCCGCTGCTCTCTACAATAACACAATACAGACCAGTCATCAACAGCCCTGTCATCTCCATCTGTAAATGCACTTCACACACCCCCTTCTGTCTCTGCCTCTCCTCTGACTGCAATTGCAAGTTCTGTAACTGTCCCCTAAACTCAAATGGTCCTCACGCCGCTGAAGCAGAGCTGGAGCCACTGAAATCATTTATGTGACTCCTTTTAGCTTGTTTCCTTGCTTTGGTTCCCTCGTGTCATCCCCAATTTGTTTTACAGTTGCTGCTGAATTTGGCTAGTTGTTTTGGTCAGGGAGATGTCAGTCGACTTTAATGTATGAGTCACTTAGAGTAGCCATGTACCTCTGGTTCTGTCGCTGCTACTTCTTGAGCCTATTGATGAAATTAATGACCAGGGGGACTAAATGGCCCGTCACAATACATGGCCCTGGAGACTCACGGGGGTGGGCAGGCTTTTACACTAGCCAAGCACTAACAGAGTCAGCCACAAGAGAGACAGAGCATTAAAAAAAGAAAAGAGGACTACAGAGTATTTTCAAGGTGAGGTGGGCAGAAAGACATCAGACAGAAGAAGAAGACATGCAGCAAAAGAAAAGGATGGAAAGAAAGGGGGAATAAAAGCGGGTGGCAGAAAAGGAAGGGAGGGGAGGGGAAGCGAGATAGTGAGTAAGTAAAAGCAGGTCTGGTCCAGGTGGGGTTCAGACAGTCAGTATGTTATTTTAGGAGGGCAGAGGGAGGGAGGACGAGAAAAAGGGATGGATGGAGGGAGGGGAAGATGAATGTAGTTAATTAAGATGAGCAGGCGGAGGAGACAGTGTGGAATTACACAAACACTAATTAGAGTCTTCGTTAGGGGGCACAAAACGAGAGCAGCACATCCATCATCTCAACCCTCCATCTCTCTTTTCTCCCTCCTTTACCTCTGTTCTCCATTGCTTTTGCATGGCAACCATATTTCCTCTCACAGTCCTCCCTGCTGCCCCCACCGTCTCCAATCCTCCTCTGCCACTTTCCCTCCCTCCATCTTCCCTACCCTTCTCAATTTTTCCCTATCGATCCTGTCAGCAGTTAACTAAATAGGTGCCATTTAACACCTGGAATCATAATCGAAGCAACCTGTGCTATCCTCTTTCTTCAGTCGGACTTCTATTCTTTGTTTTCACGTAATTCCTTCTTTTCTTTTCTTTTTTAAATCACTGCTCCGGGAAGGATTTCATTTCTACTCTCCCACTTCCCTGTTACTTGCTGACAAACACACACACACACACACACACATTAACTGTACCATGTCAGCACTATTTTTATTGTCTTGCCAAGCCAGTCAATGCCTCTTCTACTCTTCCTACTCCTGCTGCACTCCTCCTACACACTGTATACACACCACTGTAAACTACTTACCTCTTCTGATCTTGTTTTCTTTCCTCTTCCCTCTGTCTCTCTTGTTTTTACACAGCCTGTGAACACCACTCTTGTCCTCTTCATCGTTTCAGTGTCCTCCTCTGACTCATCTTTCATTCTTTTCTAACTGAGGAGCAAATCAGCTCCTCAGTGTTGTCGTCTGCACCACTGTCCCCTCGTGAGACCACAGGGATGGATGGAATAATGAGGGATAAGTGTGAATTGAGCTGAGGGTGGTCCATGCCAGTTCTGGCTTCTGGCACTCTTTTGCATGTCGCAAAATTATATTATATCCAGAGTGCAGTCACAGTGGAAGCATTTGCAGCAGTACTTAAATAAGCCAAGTATTCAGTGTCTTCACATATTTGACCAGTTATCTACACAGTTACTCAGAGCTGTTACTTCCAGGATTTACTCACTGACTCCAGCATGGCAGAAGAAAAGAGATGACATGCCAGCCGTCAATAATCTATCACAGAGAGCATTTAGTTACCTCATTTCAAGGTTTTCATAATACATTTGGCGTCTCATATATCATCTCTTTTTGTTGCCATGTGTAAGTGTCTCCAACATCAGACACTATAAACGTTTCAGCACATCTGAAAAGCTTTTTAATTCCATGATTCCTATAATGGGAATACCATAGCCCATTATTTTTATTTAACTCAACCATTAGGTGACCATTTTTTCACCACATAAATAAAAATCATCGTCATTCTGTTTCTTTATTCTAACTATTTTGTTTTAATACACTAATGGAAACTAACGGTTTTCAATAAAAGATCCACAATGTTGTTAATCTGATAACTACTGGAAGCTTTGGAATGATTGGTTTGGGAGTTAACAATCAAGTTTCTATTATAAATGTATAAGTAAGCACTGACAAATGACTGAAAACTTGACCTTGCCTTGTTTTAAGATTAAAAAAGTAATGTTTATGTTTTTATGTTTTCATTGAAAAAACATACATTCGTCAATTTATTAGGCACACCTTGCTGATATTGGCCTGGAAGCCCTTTATGTCATCAGAAATGCCTTAATGCTTTCCAAAAGGTGCTGGAAACAATCCTCTGAGATTTTGGTCCACACTGACACATAGGGATGGGTACCGGTGTCCGGTGCCATGATGGCACCGGTTCTGACATAAACGGTAGTAACCAGACCGAAAAGCAGCGCACATTTCGGTGCTTTATTTCGGTGCTTTTTTTTCCTGAGCTGTGATACACTTCTAGCCAATCATTTTACGTTTCCGAGGATAGTAGGCGGGCCCAGGTACGTACGTTCTTGTAGAGCAGAGCTACAGATTAAAAATGTCCAAGGCGAAGCGGTCAAAAGTCTGGCTGTACTTCACAGCAAAATATGCAAACTCAGCAGCAACAAGTGCTTCAAGCTGATACTGTGATACTGTCAAAGGAGGTAACACCTCAAATCCTATGAAACACCTGGCGACGCATAGCGTTTTTTTAAAAGCCCAGAAATACGCCGTATTTGATAGCTTGCTGCGAGACCTCACACCGAGCGCATCTACTGCGGGTGGGTTGCCTGTTATGCAACATCCCCCAAAAACACGAAGAGGAGAGTCCTGGCCCCTAGCCCTGCCAGTGTAGCAGAAATGATGACGGATGATGGTGGCAGCAGCCGTTCTTTTCTGCGTGAGTAGCTTAATGTTGTTCGTGTGTAATTTACGTTGAGTAGGCTAACCACGTTATTACATTAATGCATGTAAGGCGAACTAGCAAACATCATCATAGCTACATGCGGCTGTCTTCTTGTTTGATGGCAGATACTCCCTTCACCGTGGCCAAAAAGGCTAAAATGACCAAAGAAAAAGTGGAAAACAGTTAAACATGAGAGGTTTTTGGACAAAGTTTGTGTTTTTTCCATTGTTTAAGCACTGCTTCCAGCCAAGAGTGATACCATATATGCCCCATAGCTGCAGAAAAGGCTAACATTGTTATCTTTTTACAAAAACCAGCTGAACATGAGAGGTTTTTGGACCAATTTTGTGTTCTCCATTCTTTAAGCACCGGTTTGAGCACCGTTTGAGCACCGGCACCGTTTCAAAAGTACCGATTTGGCACCGGTATCGGATAAAACCTAAACGATACCCATCCCTACTGACACAACAGTATCACCACAGCTGCTGCAGAATTGTTGACTTCGCATCTATGATGAGAGCTTTTCATTTGACCATATACCAAAGGTGCTCTGCTGGATGAGATCTAGTGACTGTGGAATACATTTGAGTACAGTGAACCCATTGCCGTGTTCAAGGAACCAGAGCCTCCTGGAAGCAGCCATCCAATTATTGCAACACTGTGATCATAAAGATGGACATGGTCAGCAACAATATTTGGGGAGATTATGGCATTTGCTCACTTTGTATTAAAGGCCCCCAAGTATGGCAACAAAATCTCCCACATTATTACATCAGCACAGCAGCATGAACCACTGATACAAGGAAGGATGTTGGTTTTATGTTGTTTACGCCAAATTCTGACGGTAACAAAAATGTCATAGCAGAAAGACTCATCAGACCAGGCAACAGTTTCCCCAATCTTCTGTTGTACAATTTTGGTTTTCAAAATGTTCCTGTTCTTAGGTAACAGGAGGGGCAGTGCTGTAACCCACGTGCTTCAAGTTTTGACGAGATGTGGGTTCAGAGATGCTCTTCTGCATATCTTGGTTGTAACAAATGGTTATTGCATTCCTGTGACCATTCTCATCTGACCTCTTGCATCAGCAAGGAGTTTTCACTTCTTTGGGCCATTCTCTTTAAACCTCAGTGATGGTTTGCAAGAAAATCCCAGTACATCAGCAGCTCATGAAATACTGAGGCCAGTCTGTCTGATGCCACATTCAAATTCCCTTAAATCACCTTTCTCATTCTCATGCTCAGTTTGAACTCCAGCGGGTAGTTTTTAACATGTCTATGTGCTCAAATCCATTCAATTGCTGCCTTTTAAGTGGCTGATTAAATATTTGCATTAATAAGTAGTTGATCAGTACCTATTAAATTGGCCAATGAGTGTATATTTCCTTTATGTAGATCCTACCACCTCATAGTTTGTCTACATTTAACAATTTGCAATGTTTTAATCAATATAAAGGACATTATAGTGCTTAAAAATATACATCGTCTTTTGTTTTATCCTGGTGAGAACAGAAAAAAGATTATTAGAGATCATCCCATTGCAGCTAATTGTAGTAACAGACAGACACAGCAGTATTTACACACACACACACACACACACACACACACACACACACACACACACACACACACACACACACACACACACACACACATCAGTGACTCAACAAGAGATCTGTAGCTTATACATGAAATAAATAACAAAATAATGCTGTATCATCCACTGTAATGATACAGCAGTATTTTGTTGAAGTGAGGCAGCAGTTTCCATAATCTGTTTAACTAAAGCAGTGGTGAGCACACACCAGCCAGGATAGCACCATCAAACATAAATATTGTAATATTGCTCTCTGTGTGAATATTTACCATATTATTATTTACTTCTCACTCCCTGACCTCTGACCCAAACCCAAACTTTACACGAGCAGGTTCAGAGACAGAGAGAGAAAACAGAACAGAGAGCTCCCAACTGTTTGAAGCTCCAAACTCAGGTCAAAGGTCACAGTGTGCTCACAGCTGGAGCCTGCTAACAAGCTACTGACCACCTGCCCATCAAGCCTAGGTGACCCCAGAATACTAGCATGGCAATGTACCAGCTACACCTTTATTTTTTTTTTTTAAAGTGTTTAAATTCATCTATTAGTATAGGCTCGGTGCAGCAAAATGTAATGTATAATATGAACAAAACAAAAGGTAGACAAACATTTGGTGACGTGAGGCAGTGTCAGGTCTCGTTACAGAGACCAAGAGGGGAGGAATTTCAGTATTCTTGACAATGACGTTCTGCATCGCAAATAAATAGCCTATCATTTGGGGAAACAGTCCCACTTTGCTTTCTGGAAGTAAGATGCGTGAATCACATCTGTACTGTTAGCATTAAGCTGGAGACAACAGCTGCTAGCTTGAACTACCACAGGGTAAAAACAGGGCTACTGTAATGCCGACCCCATTTCCTCTGGTAAGTGGAATTTGGTATACCTGTATTTCACCGAGCAGAAGTGGTATCAGTTTTTCATCTAACTCTCTGCATCCATCCATCACCACTTTCCTGACTTAGTGACAGGTAGTTGGACAGCTGGAGTCTATCACAGCTGTCATAGGGCACAGGAGCACCTCCTGGACAGTGTGAGCGCCAGTCCACCACAGGGTTACCACAGAGAGACAGACACTCTCGCACATCCCTCAGAAACACCAATTGACCTAACTGCGGGAGGAAACCCACACAGTCGCAGAAGAAACATAAATAATACCCACACAGAAATGTGCCAGCCAAACAGTAGATTCAAAATAGGAACTGTATTTATATATAGATCATCGTAGAGTAGATCAGCTTGAGTGAGAGATTTCCATCTACTGGCCTCTCTTAACATCCAGATTTAAACCTAAAACCAATCTGTCAAAAGCTGCTCCCAACTCCTTATGTTCTAGCCTCTAAAAAAGTTCATATTATTCTATAATTGTTTCATACTTCCTGGCAGAGTAGTGTGTATATATATATATATATATATATATATATATATATATATATATTAGGGGTGCAACGATATTCGTATCGATATTGAACCGTTCGATACAGTGCTTTCGGTTCGGTACGCATATGTATCGAACAATACAACATTTGTAATTTATTTTATCAATTTTCCTTCTGACGATGCTGTCTGTGTTGAGCGCTCAGTGAATCTGTGTTCGACTACTCCGCCTAGGCTGCACTGTCGAGCGCAGATCCACTGAGCGCTCAACACAGACAGCATCGTCAGAAGGAAGAGCGCAGGGCAAGCTAGCGAGACAGAAGTTAAGCTCTCCTTGCAACAGGCAAATTGAACGTCATTCAGATCTGGCGTTTGGAATTATTTTGGTTTTCATGTGACGTATGACCCTGAAGGTAAGCGAGTCATGGACTAAAGTAAAACAGTATGTTGAATGTGCCATGCAATGCTCAATTACATTGGTGTGAACTAGTGTGTTAGCGCAGTTAGCTCGTTAACGTGTTGGCCGTCTAGCCCCATGCACGGAGTGATCGGCGGTAGCTCGTTAACGGAGATTTGCCGTGTTGTGGCGTTAAGGTCATTTCAACGAGATTAACCTGAAAGCACTAGCGGGAACACAACGAATATGACTGCACATTTACGCCGACATCATCCTAGTGCAAAGACAAGTGGGAGCAGACAAAAAAAAGCAAGCATGCTACTAACTTTAGCCGAGTCATTTAGACAGCTGTTAGCACATGATTCTCCTTATGCTGCTGAGAATATAGCCCAGAAGAAGCGGATAGTATAGCTTTTATTTTGGAAAGACACATTTCTCTGTAATAAACTCTCTTTTCCAAAGATGAGTGATTCCTCAATCAGATACAGGGCTTGCAATATCGCTAGCCTGACGTCCCGGAGCTAGCGATTTTTTTCAGTCGGGCTACCAAAATCTATCTCTTCCCTGCCCGTCGGGCTATTGTAGGAAAAATATATGTCAATGCTTTTGCATTCTTTCAGAAATGTAGCTGGGTAATTATGTCATTGGCATCGGTGAGCCACTGTCAATATGTGACATATTGAAGTCGCGTTTGAATTTGCGCTTGTTTTTTTGCTTTCACTTTGCAATCGTGCGAACTGTGTATAGAGAGCGACAGCACTGATCTGTGAGTGATGATAATTTGTGCACCAATTCCTCTGACATCGTCTTATTAATCGTTAGCTTACTATGCAAACATGACAAGTGAAATCTCCCGCAGCTTACACATGTGAGAGGTTGATCGCGCAGAGAATCGCTGAGCTTATGTGAGTGAGTGTGTAAAAGCATTTCAGTTCTGCTGAGCCAAATAAGACAGGTCAGGGTGAAGAAGTGACAGCCAAAGAAAAGCTTACCACAAAACGGAGAAGTTATGACAAATCAGACTATAAGGCAAAAAGAAAGTGCAGCTTTATGGTTTCATGGACAAAAGAATTTCTGTGGCTGCAATATGATGAGCTAAATAACCAGGGCTGCACATAAGTGGTCCGCAGGTGCGCATTCGCTGTCAAAATAAAAAACACGCACAAGGGTTAGGGTTAAATTTAAAAACTGTACTTTTGAGAATGACAAATTAAAAATGCATGAACATTTTTTGTATCGAAAAAATATCGAACCGTGACACCAAAGTATCGAACCGAACCGAACCGTGAATTTTGTGTATCGTTGCACCCCTAATATATATATATATATATATATATATATATTAGGGGTGCAACGATATTCGTATCGATATTGAACCGTTCGATACAGTGCTTTCGGTTCGGTACGCGTATGTATCGAACAATACAACATTTGTAATTTATTTTATCAACTTTCCTTCTGACGATGCTGTCTGTGTGGAGCGCTCAGTGAATCTGCGTTCGACTACTCCGCCTAGGCTGCACTGTCGAGCGCAGATCCACTGAGCGCTCAACACAGACAGCATAGTCAGAAGGAAGAGCGCAGGGCACCTCCCCCACCCTCATTCAGATCTGGCGTTTGGAATTATTTTGGTTTTCATGTGACGTATGACCCTGAAGGTAAGCGAGTCATGGACTAAAGTAAAACAGTATGTTGGATGTGCCATGCAATGCTCAATTACATGGGTGGGAACTAGTGTGTTAGCGCAGTTAGCTCGTTAACGTGTTGGCCGTCTAGCCCCATGCACGGGGCGATCGGCGGTAGCTCGTTAACGGAGATTTGCCATGTTGTGGTGTTAAGGTCATTTCAACGAGATTAACCTGAAAGCACTAGTGGGAACACAACGAATATGACTGCACATTTACGCCGACATCATCCTAGTGCAAAGACAAAAACAACAAGCATGCTACTAACTTTAGCCGAGTCATTTAGACAGCTGTTAGCACATGATTCTCCTTATGCTGCTGAGAATATAGCCCAGAAGAAGCGGATAGTATAGCTTTTATTTTGGAAAGAGACATTTCTCTGTAATAAACTCTCTTTTCCAAAGATGCATGATTCCTCAATCAGATACAGGGCTTGCAATATCGCTAGCCTGACGTCCTGGGGCTAGCGATTTTTTCAGTCGGGCTACCAAAATCTATCTCTTCCCTGCCCGTCGGGCTATTGTAGGAAAAATATATGTCAATGCTTTTGCATTCTTTCAGAAATGTAGCTGGGTAATTATGTCATTGGCATCGGTGAGCCACTGTCAATATGTGACATATTGAAGTCGCGTTTGAATTTGCGCTTGTTTTTTTGCTTTCACTTTGCAATCGTGCGAACTGTGTATAGAGAGCGACAGCACTGATCTGTGAGTGATGATAATTTGTGCACCAATTCCTCTGACATCGTCTTATTAATCGTTAGCTTACTATGCAAACATGACAAGTGAAATCTCCCGCAGCTTAAACATGTGAGAGGTTGATCGCGCAGAGAATCGCTGAGCTTATGTGAGTCCGTGTGTAAAAGCAGCAGGATTTATATTTGACTACGATGACCTGGATGACTGAGAACCTTCACAGACAGATATATATTTTAGTTCTGCTGAGCCAAATAAGACAGGTCAGGGTGAAGAAGTGACAGCCAAAGAAAAGCTTACCACAAAACGGAGAAGTTATGACAAATCAGACTATAAGGCAAAAAGAAAGTGCAGCTTTATGGTTTCATGGACATAAGAATTTCTGTGGCTGCAATATGATGAGCTAAATAACCAGGGCTGCACATAAGTGGTCCGCAGGTGCGCATTCGCTGTCAAAATAAAAAACACGCACAAGGGTTAGGGTTAAATTTAAAAACTGTACTTTTGAGTTAAAATATATATTTATAATTTTAATAAATGACAAATTAAAAAGGCATGAACATTTTTTTTGTATCGAAAAAATATCGAACCGTGACACCAAAGTATCGAACCGAACCGAACCGTGAATTTTGTGTATCGTTGCACCCCTAATATATATATATATATATATATATATATATATATATATATAGATAGATAGATGGATAGATGGATAGATAATTTATGTGACCCCTATAGGTCTGGAAGGTTGGAATCCCTTAACAGTCAGCTTTTGCAACAGCAAATCACCCAGTAAAACCAGCACTTTGTGCGTCACCCGGCCTCTTTCTTCCATCAGGAACCATTGCGGCACATTCATAATTCCTCCTGGCCAGCACAACAGCAGCATGCTAATTTACTGTGAAACCAGCTTAGTGTGTCCCATCACTGCACCTCCTGTAATCCCTGCAGGTGAGAAAGAGGGAGAGATGGGTTCTTGAGTATCTGATTGAGCAGCAGACAAGATGAATAACTGATATAAAGGTTCTCCGTCCCAGTGAATATACAGAATACAAACAGATGCACAAACACCAAGTGTCCTGCAGCCCATGCAGTCACCAGTTTCTCAGACTAAGCTAATCCTCCAGGAAATGTAATACGTGATTCAATTAGTAGCAGCACATAGTGCAAGCTACCTTCTGCGTATGACTTTTGTGTGCGTGTAGAAGTGTGTGTTTGTGCGTGGGTGTAAGCACTCCAAGCGCAGAGCTGAACTAAGTCCATTCATTAATGAAAAGCCATTTATTAATATAAGGTGATTTCCCACATCTTTTCCACATCCTTCAGCACGAAGAACAATTTATATTCTGAAGAGAAAGGAACCACGCACATATTCACAGGAAAAGGCCATCTACTACATTTAAATTCCGCTGGCATGAATACTACATCAAAATGTGCGATTTAATATTTTTAAATAATGAAAATAAAAACCTTTAAAAGCACAAAACGGCAAACAATAGTCAATCCGTGGTCTGAGGCTAATATTCTCTCTAAATGATCTCTCTATGCTTTTCTATTACTCATTATCTTGTTTTCGTGCACTAACAGTTGTTTTCCACGCTCGCAGCAGCTACATGACGTCACTGTCTGTTTCCAAGGGTCAACTCCAGCCCGAGAACCTGCAGTTTTTCCTGATTTTAATTGCTCTGACTGTTGACAGCAGACATTAAGTTAAAAAAAAAAAAGCATTAACATTTAATAAGGACTGAAGTCAGTTTCTCAAAGTGGATGTTTTTAAAACAGGCACGCTGGATTACTATTAAACTAAGTAGATCCTGTTCCTACTGAACTGTTTTCTTTTAGGCGGATGATGAGGTAAATTACATATCAACGAACCGTAGGCAGAAAAACAGTCTTGTTCCATTTGTAATGCACTGTTATGATCAGCTGCTCTCGTTTTTATCACAATACTTTAACTTTGATCTCAGCAGGGTGATTCCTAAAATCTATTTTCGTACATTATAGCTAGACTAACAGAACTAAACAATGCCCTTAAAACTTGCATAATTATCCTCAAACTTGGCAGATAATAATTGCTTTCTTTAAAAAAAAACCTGCAGTGGAATACAGCCAATATTTTGAGGTCCGCTGGGGGTAAAGATGTAGGAGTGGGAGCAAGAGAGTTACTCTTTATTGCTCCATCTCTCTTTCACGCTTTCTGAATCTCTCTATTACCCTGGAAGTCTCTGGAATCTCTAAAATGCACACACAAGCACAGTGCAGTGTCCATCTGTGAATACTACATAATATACATGTAGATTGGGATAAGCGTGTGCGCGTGTGTGTGCGTGTGTGCTTCTCAGTGTGTGTTTGTGGCTGAGTTATGATTGATGTCTTTCTCCTTATATTAGGCATCTAAAGAGAAATGGGGAAGACGAAGGGAGGATGAGATGAAGGAGGTGGGGTGGGGGCACTTAAGGGCCTAGACCATTTAACCATTTAACCTCAAAGCTCTCTCAATGTCAGGCTAACACTGTCTCCTCTGTCCTCTGTCTTCTCTGTACTGCAGCTCGTAAATTTCATTTCAATTAAGCGCGATATTGCCAAAGCATGTTTTCAAAGCAAGAATAATGATTCAGAATGTAATAATAGTAATGAAAAGAACAGTCAGTTTGGGGGGTTTTAAACATAGCTTTGCTACAGATGGCAATTATCTGAGTTATGGATTCATCTGCGGATTCTTGTTTTTTTTTTGTCCAGTGTTCACATCTAAAGTAGTTTTTAAAAAGGGAATAAAATGCAGTCGAGATTTTGGGTTTTAAATCTGACCAGTATTTGAAAAATTCAGATCAATTAAATTTTTACTGCACTGTTAAACATAAAAGCAGCACATTCTGACATTTGGCATGATGTTGGGTTTGTGTTTAGCTATTTCTTATTTTATTTTGTCATTCATATTCTGTTTATAGTGTCAGTTTTTGAGTCTTGTCTGTTTCTTTTCCCTCCTTTGTGATTGTACGCTTCGCCCTCATTAGTCTCACCTGTGTTTAGTCTGCCACATTTCCTGTTAGTCATTAGTCTTCTCGGTTCTCTCTTGCCAGATTGTGCAAAAAGGGTGCACTGTGAGACGAGATTAATGAGTTAGCCAGGTATGTTGAGCCTTAAATCAGAGGTTTCAGTGTCACTGGCTGGAGCACTATGGTAACTTATGCTGAACAAATGGTCCAAAGCAGATTACGTTTAGAGTGTCTGCTTAACATCTGCTGGAAGCGTCTCATTTTTCACTGATTCTTTTATTTAAAGCGTGCCTTTAAGTGGGATATAAAGTCTCTTCTGGGGGAGTATGTATGCAACCTGTAGAGCTTATACTCACTGAATGAAGCTGCTGTAAATTTTAAAGTAAAGCATTCTCACTGGAATTTTCATGCATTCTTTTCAAAATGCAGAAAATGTGTACGTTCTTGTCCTCCTAATCCACTGCTGTGTCTGTTTTACACAGCTGAAAATTAAGCTTTTAGAAAACAGCAGCATTCATAGGCTGTGATTTTATCTGATCTTCTCTATTAGGCTATGGGACCATGTCAGGCTGTCACATTAGAAATCAACAACATCAAGAGTGCTCCAAGTTGTAAAATAAATACATAATAAACATATATCTCAGTTAAAATATTGAGTTTACCATTCTGTGTGCTTGTGTTTAAATCACAAAATGAATTATTAGTTTTATTTACAGCATAAGTGTTGTATTTTATAGATCTGTGTCACCTTTCCTCTGATAACGGCTTAGATTGGAGTGGGTGTTGTTCGGTTGAACCATTTTTCTGCAGAAGGAGAGTCAGATGACAAGTCAAACACCCCATTTCATGTGAGCATGCTCAGACCCTGAAGCTGACAACCGGGGTTAAGAGTTGCTAATCAGTGTCGTGATAATGGGAATCTCTTACCTGTCAAGACAGTTGCGCAATGAAAACCTGGCTTTCAGCAATTGTTGTGATTTGGTGGTATATAAATAAAGTTGAATTGAACTGAACTGAATTGTGTACCACTTGCTTCATAGTATTCCCCTCCGTTTTCCCGTTTATATTGATGAGTTTAACAGCGACGCTGCGAGGAGTAGAGGTAGTGAAGGTGGATGAGTTGAAATACCTGGAGTCAACCATCCAAAGCAGCAGACAGTGCACAAGAGGGGTGAAGACAGGAGTGTAGGCAGGCTGGAGTGGGTGGAGATGAGTGTCAGTGGTGATTTGTGACACAAGTATAGCAGAAAGAGTGAAAGAGGAAGTATACAAGATGCCAGTGGCCCAGGGAAAAAAAGACAAGAAGCCAAGCTGGAGATGGAGAGACGGGATAGTGGGTACATAGTTTAATACCCTATTGAGTGACTTGTTTTTGATCCATACTGTACCATGTGCCTTATTTAGTATATTAGATGAGGAACATGTAAAAAAGGAAAATGGAAATGAAAGGATCCAAGAAAAGAAAATAGATTTGATTATTATCATGCCAATTATAGATTTTTTTGTTGTTGTTGGTGTTAATATGTGATTTTGTTCAAACATTCAGTTTTGGCTGGGAAAAACGATAATTGTGTCAGGAGTTGGCAAACCTGGAGTCTTTGACACATTTGCTGGAAGGTGTTACAAAGTAACAAGGTAAAGAGATTTGACAAGGATCCATCCCCACTTAAACAGACTTTATATCAGTGATAAACGCTAAGTGGCCCAGTGTTGCTGCTGCTGTCTGCCTTTGAACGAAGATCCCCATATACAGCAAAACTCGAACTGCTCACTGAAGTGAAAAAGCCCCCCAAAGTAACAGCTAAATGCTTAAAGCATTCAGTGGAGATAGACAACATCCACCCACCCATTTACTTGCATAGGTTCGTGGTAGGACATCACAAAGGGAGATACTGCTTTTCAATAAAAAACTAAAAAAACAACAACTATGTTTAAGTACATCTGTCTCTGGACCTGAACAGCTGTCCATCAGCAAGGGGAAAATATCGTCACATAACAGCTGTTTACCAAATGAAGCTTAGTAAACGCTGGGTGATGGAGCATGTCAACGACCCTAAATATTAAGTAAGTTGAAAACTGCAGATTGAAAGTTGTTTGGAGTGGCCAGAATCTGACCCAAAAGAGGTTCAGTCAGTTACTAAGTCCAAATCGTTGTTTCGAGACCTCTCTGCATCTGTATTTTAACATTTGAATATAAAACAATACAAGAGAAAACAACAACTCAGGAGTCAGAAAGTTGATGGGAAACCACTGAATTCTCCTCCAGGCTTGTAAGATGCTCTGAAATGATTTACTGGTTCTGTGGCAACGTCACTTTTTTCCCTTTGGCGAGAACTTAATTTTTGCTCTTAAAACACTATCAAACACTTTAAAACCTTTTTCTCTTTGTCATTCTGTGTCTAACTCTCATTCTCAAGTTTATACATATTATATCGTAAGGTAATTCATGTGATCATCCAGTAAATTGAAATTGCTTATGGACGTTCTTATCCTACAGTCCTAAACAAAAGGAAACTCTAAGTGAAACTGCAGGTTGCATTGAGGCAATCTGTGTTTTTTAAGAAAAAAAAGTTTATTCAAAAGACAAACATTAATTGCAATCTCTGAGCTGTGGTCCATCAGAACGGCCAGATTGTGGATGTGTACTTTCATTGCCTTTTGGCTTTCATGTTCCTGGTTTCTCCAACTCCTCAATAAGCATCAGTTCACAATCATCATCATGCAGCAAGGCCTGACAACCTCCAACTCACTTTTAAGCATCCACCTCTTCATTCATCAGCTTATCAGCACATTTGTCGCTAACCAGGGGAAATATTTGTGGTTGCCTTGAAAACCAGTCACTGACCGACTGATTTGCAGTGATGGGAAATTAACCCTGATTGGCTGGCTTGTCTGACTGTAATCAAAGTGGATGAGGCAGAGGCGAGCTTCAGACCAGCAGGATGAGACTCTCATTATTTTCCCCGCTACGTTATTCTTCTCTCATCCCTTACATCAATTTATAATACCCCTCTCTCATTGCGTCTCTTCTCCCACTTTCCCAAGCCTTCTGCTCATCAAATCCCCCTCCTAGACTTTTTACATTCCCTATTTTCCATTTCCATGTTTTCTCTCTGCTTTTCTGTCTCTCTCTCTCTCTCCTCTCTCCCCTGGATATTTAGTTTGATTTATTGCCTCTTGTTGGAAAGGTTGGCGTTTTAATAACTCAGCTCCTCCTCACCCCAACGAAGAGAGGGAGAATGTGCGCGAAGAAGAACTTTAGTAAGCACAAAATAAATGTGCGGACAGACAGCAAGGTTTTTCTAGTGCTTTCCTTTTATCTCCCCAGCGCTCTCCTGCTCTTTCATGTCTTCCGGTTCCTCTCACTGTTCATGCCGGCTGAGGATATAAAAGCTAAACGTGCAGCTGAAATGGATGTCAATTTGAGCTCCTCTCTGATCTGTGCAGAGGAAAATACACATATGCACACACACCCAACAGCTGTAATGGACTGAGGATGTGAAAACTGACAACCACATAAAAAATGAACCATCTGGTTGGAGGCAGGGGGGAAGCATGTGACACCCTCCCCTCCAAAAAATGAAAAAAAGACTTTAACAAGAATATTTTTATGACGACGGGACAAAATTCTGACCATGACACGCTGCGTGAAAACAGGAAAAACCTGAGTTAAAGGTGTGAAACACATAAAGACACGGATGGAAAGGCCCGATGGAGAGCTGAGGAGTGTCCGAAAACAGCCAGTCAGAGACCAAGTGGGAGATTTCTAGTGCCAAACAGAGACTTTATTTAGATGGTGATTATTCACACTGGTCATTAGAGAACCATATCACTTTCCCCTCATTTACTGAAAGGCAGCAAGGGGAGAGGGGGGGTGCGATGAGAACGAGAGGGCAATCATTAGAAGATATCACTTTCACCCGTCTTCTGATGAGGGGAAGAGCAGTCTGAGAATCTGCATCCTTGAGTAATAAGACAATAACTAGCAATTAATAATTCAAATCATAAGCCATCAGCCAATGTACTGGGAGTTACAAAAACCTGTTAGCAGAGCGTTAATAGTCTTTTTCATTTTGTTTCCGGTGTTCACGTCTACCTGATCAGCCTCACATGGTAGTCTTAGCTTCAGGCTGTGCACTCTATAGTAAAGTTAATTGCAAAACATGCACCCATTTGATTAAATGTTTGCAGATGTTCAATGTAAACCTGCCAGACATTATGTTGTGATGTAAGACCAGCAGAAAGCAGACATTATATTGGCACATGCAAAAGTCTCCCTCGCCCTCTCTCTCGGTCCTTCACACACACAATGCTGGGGTCTGATTCTGCAGTAATAACTCACAGGGGGAAAAAAAATCATTGATGGGGGGGGAGAAAGGAAAGAAATCTGCATTTCTATCTTCAGCCCCTAATTCTAAGTGGTCCGGCCTGTTTGAAATGCTTCCTAAGGGAACAATTAACTTGCTTTTAGTTCCTATACCACATGAGCATGTCTGCCAAATCCCCATCAGATCCCTGCCCACAAAAAACCACACTCTGACAGGCAGAGATTGCATACACAGACACAAACTGGAAAATACATTTGGTGTTTAATACAGAATGCTGTGAACACTGCAAATGGCAGTGACACAGCAAGAAATTGGCGTAAAACTGGGAAAAAGAAAGGAAGAAAACAGCAATTTTGTTTGTACAGCTTGTGTTTTATCTACAAACGTGCATCTACTTAGATGCAGATATGCACTTAGTCAGCATTTTAGCTCTTCTGTGCTGATGATTAAAGAAAGACTAAACAATTTACAGTTTAACAAAATCGTAATATTCGGTGTACTAGGCCGTCCTGTCTGGGTAGACTCCCTGCATCAGAACCACAAGACTGATCCGGTATGGGACTTGTGTCCTCCAAAAGGACGCTTTAACGACATCCAAAGATCGTCACGGGACAGCCACTTTAGTCACCACCCTGCTCTGTCAACTTCAGCTGTATTTAAAGAGAAATGTCTTTTTGGCACTGAGGAGAATCGCTTGTTTCGCGATACCACAGCATCAACCGTGGGAGCTCCTAAAAGTGGAGTGCCTTGGCAGTAAATAGATCAAGACATAACCTTCACTCCATTTTTTGGCAGAGTATCAAACTGCATACACAAACAGCTATAGCCTCGTTCATCTCAAAGTTAATTTTGCTACAGAGAGTTCACTCAATCCATCTGAGATGAGCAGGAGGAGCGGGGAGGGAAAGAGTACAGTAGGGGACAGAAAGGGAGAGGATAAATTGTGGGGGTGTTGGGGGAAAGGATGACTGCTGGCACACAAAAAAGGGAGGAGAGGGAGGAAAAAAAGAACTGCAGCGAGTGAACTGGTGAACAGAGGGAACATAAGGACAGATGAATATGCAGAGCGACCCGTGTGTTTCCTCCTCGTGCTTCCATCTGACTTTACTAATCATCAGGGTTTGGTCAGATTACTCGTAAGTGTAATCAGTTACTGAATTACAATTAAATGATTTGGGGTTTTTTAGTTGTTATTAGCAATGAAAGACATCTTATGTGAATGCTTTAGGATCCAATCAAACATTTAAAAAGTTGCACCTCGTACTACAGAATAGATTTTTTCATGTTTTTTAAAGCTAATAAAATGTATTTTTGCAAATGTAGCATTTACACTTGATCAAATCAAGTTATCCTTACAAAAACAATACTTGCACAAACTCTAGAAATGTTGAACTGTAGAAACATCTTTTTGTGACTCACGTTAAGCAAGAAGAGCACTTACTCAGAATGTTTATCTTCTACTTTATATGCAAAGAAAACTGTAAAAACTCCATTATCTATAAATCATATTTACATTAAAAAAAGAAGATTAGTCACCATCGCCTGTGGTGATTCTAAAGTCTGTTGGGGTCCTCGCTTTCCCAACTCTTACAGCAACCCTTCACAATTATATTATCAATAAATATTTTGACATTAACAAGAAAAATTATAAAATATAAACATGTTGAGATCTTAAAGTGCTGGTTGCGGACTGCGACTTGTACAAATGCTGTTATTATGTTCTCCGGGTCCAAGGATTAGCTGTCATTTGAATTGAGTGCAAAGAGAATCACGTGCTTGCAAAGTAAGAGTGCTGGGTGAAGTAGGGCCCCTTTTGAGAGATCATATATCTTCTACTGTTACCTCAAACACACATTGCTGCTGCTGCTGTAGCTTAAAGTTTGTCCGTCTGCCTCGTCTGGTGGCAGGCGGCACATCTGTCTCTTATGAAACCCGGCAAACTGACACTAGTGACTTACTTATTGAGTCATTGTGCAATAGCACAGATCAGATTTAAGACAGGAGCAAAAACGCAACATTTCGGGACCATTAAACTGCTTTGGTCTGTGGTTCCTGGTATTGTGCATACCGACTCGCTGTTAAGTGGTCACGACTAGCAGGAGCTCTTAAATGGAACAATACTGTAAATGCATTTGACACATCTAACTGTTTCTGTGTACACTGTATGCTGTGTGGACATCATCAGCGTAAATCATCTCTGTCAATGTGATTTTTTACATAAAGTATTTATTCAAACATTAGTCATGCTGCCTTGTATTGTTTTCTCTATTTGGACAGTACTGAAGAGAACCATACTGAAGCTTTATATCACTGTTGTCCTATGAAAAAAAACCATCAGTGCCTCCATTTCCTTAACCGCTTACACAATTCAGGGTTGCTGGAGAAGCACTGGACAACCCTAAACAGGTCGCCAGGCTATTGGAGGGCCAATTAAGATCGAAAAATCCACACTCATATTCACACCTGTGGTCAGTTTAGAACCACACATTAACCAAACAGGAGCTACTGTGAAAATTATACATCTCCAAAAAGCTTCTCATAAGTTCAGAAAACAGCCCTTTACAAGTTCACACCTTTTCCTGATCTTTTAACCACATTTCATGATCATGACAGAGGTTTGAAATGGCTTTTCTTTAGACCTGGCTGCCTACTCTTTGCAGACATCTGCAGTTTTGCATTCAGAACATAAGACCAGACTCTGAGTCTTTGAACAAAAAAAAGGGACAGAGAGACGGAGAGGAGAAGAAAAACCCGATAGGAAACAAAGAAACACAGATGAGACACTGTAAGGAGAAAGAAGAGGCACAATTGGATTGCTCAGAGCGTTGTATTCAGTGGGGGCCACTTATACAGTCAATAGTAATGGATAGCACATGCCATATCAGTACAATAAGAGACCTTGCCTCTTTATCTGCTTACATGTAGTACATGGCAACAACAATAGCCACAAGTGCTGCATTGAAAATCTATCTGACATACTCAGCTCTCATCTTTTCTTTACAAATAGCAACTATTTGTCACCAAAAAAGTTGAAGCAGCTCCCCAGGCAACAAAAGAGAAAAATGAAATCAAGGAATAGACACAGATGACTGTCAATACACAAGAGGGCAAGAAAAGAGTAAACGCAGAGAACGACAGGTGGAGTTGAAGAAAAAGAGGGGAGGCGATGGGGGCTTAAGGGGAAGTAAGAAAGTGTGGTAAAAAGCATTCAATAAACACGTCTCTATAGTAACCAAGATGTAATTTGCTTGGTGAGAGAAAGAGAACGATGGCGATTGAGGGAGAGTGATGGAGAGAGGGGAATAGAAAAGCATTTACCATCGCTGCTTGAGTCCAGAGCTGTAATTACGGAACTGAGACGCAGCGACAGACGGGGAGGAAAAGATTGGAGGTACACACAAGAAAAGAGCTGCGCACATAGTGCTTTTACAAAAGGATAAGGTGACAATGAAAGATACACACAAGTGATGACCCCATAAAATTGGCACTGTTGCAAATAAGTGTCGTAGGCGTGCAGAAGAAAGCCGGCGAAAAAAGCTGCTCTGGTAAGAACAAAACGACAAAGACAAATCAGAAGGAAAGTTGAGAAAATGATGTCTTTTGTAAGCACGTGTGGAGGGAGAGTGTTCCTATTCATTTGTTCACGGGTCACAATTATGCCTGGTCATTAAGCCAAAAAAACAAATTAGCCACTTGAATAATTAAGCAGAGATATAAAACTTGGTGCAGCCAACACAGAGAGAAATGCAGGGGTGGAAATGGGACAAAGAAGAAGATGTGGAGTAAAAGTGAGGAGAGGGAGGAGTGACAGGCAGAGACAAGCTATCTTATAGGGAAGAGCAGCCTTGAATGATGAGTGATAGACAGACCGAGATGTGCGTGAAACGTGCGGGCATATGGCTGATCAAAATAGTAAGAGACCAAAAATAGCAGCATTACAAAGTAGATGGAGAATGGGGCCAGTGTGTGTGTGTGTGTGTGTGTGTGTGTGTGTGTGTGTGTGTGTGTGTGTGTGTGTGTGAGTGAGACATAGAGAGACAGACAGTCTGTATGAGAGGAACATGGTCATACTGTGTGTGTGTGTGTGTCTGTGTGTGTGTGTCTGTGTCTGTGTGTGTGTGTCTGTGTGTCTGTGTGTGTGTGTCTGTGTGTATAGGGTAGTTGATTACAGCTCTGGTGAGCTTGGTGTCAGTCTGTATACGTAGAGATAACAGGATTAAGAGGCTACTGACACTACTGTACAAAAGCAATGGAGGGAGGAGAGGGAGTGATGCTAGGAGGGGAAGGGTTGCAAGAAAACTGGTGGGGGAAGAAATAAACGAAAAGGAACTTAAAGGGACGTTCCCATCAAATTCCTTTGCCATATGCCAATTGGAGAATTAGGGCTAGAGTTCAGTAGAATTTACAGTATATCCTGCTTCCAAGGAGTCTTGTAATTTTTTAAAAATGGTCTAAAGCAATACTTTTTCAGGCTTTCTGGAGGTCGTTCAAAGTTTTGGGCGGATTGTTTTGTTAAATCACTCAACACTGACGTACGAATGATTCTAGCATAAAAAAGTCACCTAACTCAAGGGATTAACCAGGGTTGTGTCGGCACATAAGAAACAACCTAGCAAAGAACCAATTTTAAACTGCATCTTAGGGGACTTTGTTATTGGCAGCCTGTCGTAAAAAGGTGTAATTTGTTCCAATTTCTTTTAGTTGAATCTATGAAAATTGTCAAATTAACACAATCTGACAGGCATAAATAGTGGCAAAAAGGTGGCATGCCTAAAAGGAAAAGAAAAACTATGAACAGAAAAGCCATATCTGAAAGTCATGTGCTTACAAAAATAGGGGGGGAAAACTGAAGTCTCAGTAATGGTCTCAGTGTAAGACGGGGTTTGTTAAGAAGCTTTTTATAAGGAAGGTAAACAGGAAGACAAGGCCAAACGACACAAGAACAGGACTGAAAATCAGTGGCAACAGGTCTGATGGAGTGATTAATCCATATTTGACGGTATAGGTTAAATCATCATCCATATGTACAGAGAAGGTCACCAGAGGTGATGGTTTGGGCCTCCATGTTCGGAAGATGATGGACTTCTGAACACAGAAAAGTACCATCAGCTTTTGACCCACCATGAATTACTATAGGGAAATAGTAATTGGTTGGTACTATTGGTACTAAAAGGAAACTTTTAGTACAGTACAATCATCTTTTTAAAAAAAAACCCTGACCCCCATCCCCCACACACACAATGGAGCACTATCAGTCATTGATTGGCCTCCTTAGAGCCCAGACCTCAAAATTATTGAAGCAGTTTGGGATCATTTTGCCAGAGAATAGAAATTAAATCAGCCAACATCCAAAGAAGAGCTTTGAATATCCTTAAATGAGCCTGGAAAACTTTTCCTGAAGACTACTTAAAGAAATTACGAGAAAACTTCCCTAAGTTTCAGGTTGTGCTGAGGTTTTCGAGTTTGTTTGTTTTTTTGCCTTATATGCTGTATTTGCATGCATGTTTGCACAAGCTTCAATAAATCACTCCTTTTCCTGTTATCCTAGCAAAATATCCAGAAATTTGTGGCTCCACACTTTTGCACAGTGCTATATAAAATTACAGACACGGGGGGCGAACAATCACAGATTTTTCCATATTAAGCACGTGTGGTCACTCAAGGGTTAATAAGAGTTATTAAAAGTCATGAAACATCAAACATGCTGTTTTTTTTCCATCAAAACACCAAACAAATTAATATCCGTTGAAAGAGTAGTTTGTTTAAAAATAAACAGTGAATTCATTCTGGAAACTTGATTTGGCCTCAATAAGACTTTACCATCTTTCCCTTTGTTTTTCACCTAGTGTATCTATGAATGCATGTGAGGAAAAATGCTAATCACATCTAAATAAATTCTCCTAACACAAACAGCGCTGCAAACATGCACATAAACGATTAAAAATGACACTTACCCCAAACACTGGCAGAAATCTTTCACGCAAAAGGCGTTACTGAACTGGTTTTTAACAAACTTGAAACCTTCCTGCTGTACTGTATACAACTTTGTATAAACATACTGCAATATTATGATTTCCTGCTCAATGTTCAGTCAGTTTTGGTTATTTCCAGAGTTCCTTTAATGTTGTGTTGCTGGGATGTTCTTCCAGTTTTTAGCAGGGAGCGATAATTATACTCCAATCTGATCGGCACTGATTTGAGTGTAAATTGGGTTTAGGAATCTTAAGTAAATAAGAGTGTTATTTCAGCTACAGGGTTACCCGATATATGAAGAACTAGTGTATAACAGAGAATGTTTGCTGAAGTAAACTGTGCCAAGAGACAGGAAAAAATATATTTGGCCAGTAATGAGAAGATCAATGAAAGTGAAGATTGAGACAGATGATGGATAGAGACTGGGGTAAAAAGAAGTAAAGGATTTTGGTAAGAGTGCTGATAATGATGAATAGCAGACAGACAGAACATGAGACAAATATTAAATAGGAAAGAAGGGAGGAAGAAAAGCAAGATTTAAGGAAGACGAGGACACAAAGTTGTTGCCAGAAGTTCTTTTCCTGCCTGTTGAGTTACAAGAAGGATTAGTAGTAGCAGAATTAATCAGCTATGCAATCAACATGTCTCTTAAATTAGTGTATCATAACTCTCGATTTTAATTGGTGGTCCCATGAGGTAAATGAGACCATTTTTCTCTCCAGTCTAATCCAAGTAAAAGGAGGGAGTGGGCCAATTTATAGTGTGCAAAAGAAGAGTAAGCTGCAGGGCTCCTTAAACTCTTATGTTCAGAAGACATTCCCAAATTGAAAACTAGAAAGATTTTTTCAGAGAAAGAGTGGAAGAATAAAATGAATTTTCACAAAGTATTATTAACCTCTGGCACTATTGCAAAATTTGTGAGGAACTGTCTGGTCCTATAGATCAATCAAACAGAGAGAGAGAAAGAGAGAGAGAGACCCCCACAGAGTGAGTTACTCCTCTGTGGTCCACGTTTGCTGAGGGAGCGCTGGCTCACCAGGGACAAATTAGCCACACAGGAGCACTGAGGCATCATGGGAAATTAATGATCAGGACCTCCAGGAAGTGAGCTAATGAGTCCTAGTGCCACACACACACACAGAGACAGACACACACATGGTAGAAGACACAGAAAGCAAGACAAGAAAAAAGGAACTAGCCAAATGTGCACACAGCTATCAATGTAACTTTGGATGAGTGATAGCACTGAACCAACAGCTGAGTTAGTGTGACCCACACACACACACACACACACACACACACACACACACACACACACACACACACACACACATTTGGAAAATCAGATAATTAGAGAGGACCACCAGTGGCTTTCGCCCATGGAGGCGTTGTGATTACTGTCGCTACACCCTCCCCTGGGGTGTTTGACAACAACCAGAGAATTAATACTTATCACAGCATACACACACACACACAAACACCATCCAGCCAAGAGTGGTTGAACTAAATGTAGCTCTTGCAGACACCAGTTACGGAGATGCTGTGGCTCCCTGCTGTTATCCTGTGTTGGGTACTTGAATGCACCACTTCACCATACAGTGTTGGCCTACTTGGGGCTGTACAATAAGGACTGAAAAGAAATTTCAGGAGAGGACAAAGGACGCTTTCTTTTTGTATCAGTCAGCTGCTTACCTTTGAGCAGACACCCAACAACAAAAGTGGTGTTTGCTGCTGAGTAATGAGACTGAATAAGTGAAACTATTCGGTCCACTAAGAAGAACCCAGGTTTTCCTGAAAAACTGGAACAGTGACAATCTGTCTCCCCACACCAGTGGGCGCACCTCCCAAGGATTTAACTTTGCGCTGCAGTACAATAACATGGCCACACCCTTGTTGAGTGATTGGCCTAAAGTTTCCCCGGCACCGCCCTCGGCCCAGCGCATCCGCCCTTCCAGCGTTCCGTAGCCTGTTGCTGCCAAACCATCTGACAGTTTAAATTTATATTCTGCCCTATTACTGTACTCGAATCCCCAAGCTTTAAAGTCAGTCTTTTTATTTTTAAGTCATTACAGTGACTAGAGCTCACTCTTAAACCACGATGCGCAGTGTGGAGACGCGCTCAGCAACGTTTCTCTGTGGTGGTGCACACCTTCTTTGCAGCCTGTAATTGTTAACTTTTTTTTGTGAGGGACATCACTTCACGTTGTTGCATCATGGGAAGCTGCAGCAGCAGTTGACGCTAAAGTGTGAGTTTGTTCATGAGTTGCTGAAGCTCCTGAAGAAAGTTGTTCGCGGAGCTCCTTTGCGTCGGGTCTCGTCACCTGATTTTGCGCACCACTCCCAGCCGGTGCAGAACCTTTCCGCAGCGGCCAGGATGGGCACCTTGCTGTGGACACTCGGAACTCCGCCTGCTTGGAAAGCTACGATTGTCTTCTTCAATATAATATCAGCTGTTGTGGCCAAAAGGCACACCGTGTTTTGGAACTCTACAAACACAAGGTGAGGAGGGGGAGTCTATGCGCGTAATGACGCTTCTCTTGGTACAAAACGAGAAGGCTGTTTTATTTTCATCACTAGTGACCAAATAAATGTTCACTGTTAAGGGGTCCAGATTTGGTTTAATCTACCAGTTTAGGTGAGAATAAACATAGCTGGTCTGAACTTGCACTTTCATGCCATTGCACAACATCTTTAATGATGCCTTGTGAATGACTCAGGCTTTAGTTGTTTAAAAGAATCTCAACTATGTACCAGCTCACGTCAATGTTTACTTAAATGCAGTAGGGAGGGAAGCAGGTCAAACCTGCACCAAAAGCTATCAGGCTGTTTCCTTTAAATCAAGTAGTCTCAACTCTGTGAGTACAGTGGAACCCTCGGTCCACTTGAGAGAGACCTGAGTGATCTCACCTCCTTGCCGCAGCCAGTTATCTTTATCATATTGACCACACTCTAACCGTGGCTTTCACCTGTCTGCTGCTTCTTGGAGTTAGTGATTATGCTACTTATAGAAAGGCAGAAGTAAGGGTTTCTTCCTAAGTGTTTGTTCTGAATAGTGCCCTAGATAGCATTCTCAGGACACAGGTGTATATTAAAGTCTAAAGTGCTGCTGTGCATAAGCGAATATGTAGTCAGGTAAGGGGAAGCTGTGTGTGTGTAATGGGTTGATTGGGGCCATTAGCCAGGCAGAGTGTGGCTCACCTGCTGATCCAGGTGTTCCAGTGCTTGCTAATTGAAGGTTTGAGGTGGGAGGCCTGCAGGGCCTGACGGGCTACTGCCCACCAGAACACATTCGCGACTCTCTTACACGTTTTTCTAGACTCTTGCTCTCTCAGAGGCCAGAGTCCCCAAACGCTCTTTCAGATGAACGACCTTTTTACTTAGCCGTTGGCCACAGAGACTGCTCTGTCAGTAACTGTTTTATCTTTATGATTTTACATTTGTAGATGCTCAAAATCTGACAGAAATGTGACTCCTGGGACTATTAATTTCCCCAAGAGCTCCTTTGTCTAGGGGGCAGGCTCTTGTAGTGGAGGTTATACCCGGTGTGTGCATGTGGGGGAAAACTCAGTCATGTAATTGGGATCTGACAGAAATGTGGTGGACAGAAACACTGAGGATTAGGAAGCACCTTCTTGTTCTCCAGAGATTCAGGGATGAATGGTCACAGCCTGTGGCATGGCCACACAGTCTGCTGCAACACCACGCAATCACAATGCCATCAGCATCACGGTGGAGAGTAACCCACTGTGGCAGAGAATCACTCTCATCAGCAACACCACCCAATCACAAAGCTATCAGTGGTGCCGTGATGCTGCACCAAGTCCAGAATCCCCTGGGTTTACCACAAGGATTTTCCTCTCCTCTCCTCTCCTCTCCTCTCCTCTCCTCTCCTCTCCTCTCCTCTCCTCTCCTCTCCTCTCTCTTCATTACCTCCCTTGTTACAGCCTTCTCCTTTCATCTTTTGTCTGCACTCCCTCACTCCTCCTTCTCCTCTTTATGTCTCACAACTCCCTCCAGCCCAGTGATGGATATTGGCTGTGTGATTAGTTGAGCTTCAGTCATTTTCCCATACCATATTTTCTATTAGCTGCCAGCCAACGAGCCAGCCAAGTTGTCCTGAGGCCTGTAAATGCAGCCAGGTGAGGGGAAGAGGAGCACAGGGACACGAGAGCCGTGATTTTGTTGGATCAACGTAGCAATAAGAGAGCCAAAGACTGCGTCTGACATTCTGAGCACAGACAGTCAGAAAATAACCACGATTGGCTTCCTGCTTTTTTTTTGTCCGCAGTGCTGCAACAGATTACAGTGTAACTGTTATTAATAACCGTGTAAAACCTCTTTTTTTTGACATTTTCAGCATAACTTTGTGTTATTTCATCCATTCCCATTCTACATTGCCTTGTTTAACATCTTTCAGCTCACTGTTGTGGCTGAGATTTAGTTTCAGTGCTTTGATTCTTGCTAAAATGGCTCTGGTAAGTCCATCATCTTTGGGCTACCTGGGCGACACAAAACCAGCAGCAGGTCAAAGATGGTGACCAGAGGTATACTAAGTAAGAGAAAAGCCTCGTTTTCTTTTGGAGTTGATGAAACGGGACTTAAAGAGAGTTAATCTTGGATCATCATTCTCCATGTTGCCAGACGCATGACTTGAGATACACACTAACATTCCTCTGTAAATGTTGTAAACACTATAGCTTTACAAGCTAAAAACAGTTCATAGTTTTGTGTAGAACTGGCTTTGCTTGATTTATTGGTAAAATATTGATAATAAATTTGACCCCATGCACCAACCTTCTTTGGAAATGTAAGAAATTGTATTTTGCACATTCATGAACTAACAATAAGTGATTGAGTGTATTCATGGCAACATTATTCCTGTCACATGTGAATCTGGGAAAGCATCTAAAGACTAGCTTAAAACAAATGCTTAAGCTGCTTATAACAACTGTAGCTGGTGGAAAAACGAACTCTTTTTAATATGAACGACAGGATCCCATCTCTGGCCTTCACCTTTCCCTACAACATCTAGATTTATAGTTTTAATGAAGCAAGGGCAGTGAAGTGGAGACTGTAGGGCTTCACTGCTCTGTTCTTTGCTGGCTAATATGCTTGTAACAAAGGCTCAATGAAACACTTTAACTGGCACACATTTAGCACCCCCTATATTGAAAAATGAAGCTCTGAAATGAAAGTGATAGACTGACTGCGGGGTCGGCGTTGAACATTGCAGAATCGGATACCCCTGCCTCTTTCTTTTGTGGGGCTCCAGTGGTTCGATCGCCCTCTTTTATGATTTTTTATGAACACGGTTTACGATCGCTCTCCATTTTATAACCGTGTCTCTCTCAGAGCAATAGTTCCTTATTAGAAGAGAAATTATTTTTTACTTCCTGGAGCAGTTAAAGGTTAGTATAATAATATAACCCCAGTGCTCAAAGCTTGAGTGTGTGTGTATTTGTGAGTGCTGACAGTTTACCTTAGCTCCCCCCTGAGCCACAAGCTCAGACTGGTTTATTGGTGTATTCAGCTTCTTCTTGTGTTCCACGGAGAGCTTTTAAACCTGTTGGGCCAAACACGTTGACCAGCCTATTTGCAGATACAGCTGTGTCTGCTTTTTGCGCTGCATGCATCCTCATAAATTCGCTCAGGAGCCGTCAGGAAGTTTACTCAAAGCATCAAAACTTTAGGGATTGAATTACACTTCTTGGGGGACAAGAAATGGCTTGAAAGATTGGGCTGCTCATACATCTGTAACGAGAATAAATGTCACCCATACCTGGAGCTTTAATCACCTACTCCATTTTCTGGTTCTTGGCACTCACTTGTACTATTGCTTTCCCTCCTATCTGCCCGGAGAGGATGAAAACTTGTTGCAACAGTTCCCCTGGATCACAGCTCAAGCTTCAGTCTCTGCGTGCCAGCTCCTTTGCTTTCTCCGCACCCCAATTTTTTTGTTTCTGAATTTGCGTAGAGGCAGACAAGCGTAGTTTTAATTGTAAATGACATTAACATTTAAAACCCGCGACAGAAACATCGTAACCAGTTTTCCTTACCTGCATCCTCACTTGCTCAGACTTGAACTCGCTCTGAAAGTTTGGACACAAACTTAATCTTTATAAAACATCAGACCAGACCCCTCTGAGCTCTCGCGCTCCCTCTCTTTTTTTTTCTTTCTTTCTTTCTCCCCCCGTCTCTCACCCGCTCACACAAAGACCTAGGGTGAGCTCTAAGCCAGTGAAGCATGTTTAAACGGGGCATGAGGTGATGAATATTTGTATTGGTTTTCTGTATCTTTATTGAAAGCTGCCCTCATAAGTCCTCCGTGTAATCTCTGCTCTGTTTATGCATCATTTCCGTCTGTGTGCACTTGTGAATGATCCAGTTTAAATACCAAAGTAAATCACATTCTGCATACCATAGCTGCACTCACGTACACACACACACGTAACTGATCTGTGGGATTGCACAAACAGACGCATGCAATATACAGTAAAATAAAAGCAGATAAGTTGTAATTGTGTCTTGTCAAGGATGATGATTGCACTTTTAGACTGATTTCTTTCTTCTCGTTATTTTATTCCTTCATCCAGCGATCTGTCTGCATCTATTACCCCTCTGTAGATTGGACATGCAAATGAATACGTTCCTCGGATTGCTTTCTCTTCTCTCTGTGTCTGTCTATGTACTAATCTCTATCTTCCCCTGGTAAATGATTAACATGGAGAACCTGGCTGAACTATAATCAACAAACCCACAGTGAGGTAATTACCACTTTATTCCCGGTCCTGCTAACAAAGCAGTCCCCCTCTCTCTCACTCACTCTCTCACACACACACACACCACACACACACACACACACACACACACTCTCTTCCTCGTTCTCTGAATATCACTTCATGTCTCTCTCTCTTTCTCATCTGTCATAGCTGCATCAGTGTCTCTCTCCCTTCTCCGTGTCAGTGCCTATTGTCTGACTTCGCCGCTGCGCTGTGGTCTGTGCAGATATAGAACCGCCTTTGCGAGTGCAATTGTGTGCGTTATCTGTCTTTGTAAATGCGCTTTGTCTGTTTGTTTGTGGTATCGAGTCTATTATCTGGAGGTAAACTGTGGTTGAGTTAACTTCTGTGTACACTCGAGCTTCTTCATCTCTGTCAGAAAACAATGCAAGGCAGTGATTTTTAGTGATTTGAATGCCTGAGAATTGACGTTGGGTGTCGTCGTTGTTGTTGGTTGAAGTTCATTTCACTGGAACAATAGCTCTGTCAGAGGTGTGTGCGTGCCTGTGTGTGTGTCTGTGCGTGCAAGCTTGTGGCTCTTACTGGCTGGTTAGCGTAAAAGGGAAGTCTTTGTTTCCTTGAAGAGATGCAGTGTGATAAGTGTAAGTTCTGGAAAAACAAAACCCAGAAATGCACGAGGATACCCAGCCCCATTAAACCACTCAAGGCTTTGATTCATTTCTGATCTTGCACATAATTCATCTGGGTTGTTTTTCTTTTTTGGGGGGGGGTTGGAGGTGCTTTTGTCTCTTTTTTTTTTTTTTTTTTTTTTTTTTTACTTTTCTCCAAACTTCCCTTCATCTCACAGCAAGTAGTGAAAATGGTTTAACAGGAAAAATCGTCTGTTCCGGTCAGCAGTATGTAGCTGTGGGAACATTTACCAACAGCCTCGCATCTAAATAGGTCATTGTTTTGTTTCCACTCGTTAGTTGATTTTAGGTGTGACTAAAGTGTTCGAGGAAAAAGGCGTAATATTGTCTGTGGATGCTTGGCTTTTTTTAAGGTGGGGCTTGCAAATAAGAGTATTGTGCAACTTTGAAATGCCACATGGCCTAACTATCTCCAGCAAGTCTTTCCAGAAATATTTAGAGGTATCTACCACACTGCTTCCCTCACCTTTCATGTGTACATCTGTGTGAAATCAGTAATCCTCTATTTCACTGTTTAGTGATATACCTTAGAATGAAACCAGCATAATCGTTGCACGACAAAACTAATCTTTGCATTTGAAGTGAACGCTGAGATACACATGCATAGGAAGACTCGAGCACACTGTGCTGAAAATGAGGTTTGGGGCCTAGCAGTGAGGATGTCTGTATTAAAATGGATCAGATAGTCACAGTGCAGCTTGGAGCAGTCGGAGCAGACATGGTGTACAAGCATGAAAGGACGGCCGCTCTCTCCTCCTGGTCAGGATATTTAGTCAATCGATACCAATTTAACACCCAGATATTATCGCCGGCTTCTTGCATTATCGCTAGACTGCATATGGACCCATCTCTTTCCCAATTTCTCTCCCCACGCTGCCCTGTTTCTCTGTGTACACACATACATCAATATTAGGTTGCATTAAGCTGTAATAAGTTGCATTGTGTGAATGTCTCCAAGTGGGGTGGAACAGCTGTGGAATGAAATGAGGTTCAGTGATGTCTGCAGCTCAGTTGGCACGGTGCAGCCCAGCTTTGGCACAAAATGGCTGCTGTGGCGCATGTGTGTGAAGAGGGTGGTTATGGTGGTAAAGGGCTGTTGGTGAGCACTGAGCAGGAGCGCATTCATTCATTCACGACACACAATGAGATGTCATTGTTGTAAGTGTCAGGCGAGCTGTGTAGTCCTTTGACGTACAAAACGCCAATTAAATTGGCACGCAAGAATTTGTAAACTGTGGGAAACGCCGTCACTCTGAGCTTGACCAAAACAAAGCAATCTGCTCGCTGTTTGGCCCATATGTGCATTTTCGAATATTTCATTCTCATTTTATTACGCGTGCAGGCAGAAACGCGTCCGCATGTACCTATAGCCTCTCGCTGTACTCTTTCTCTCGGCTCAGAGATCCTGCCAAGAGGCAACTTGGGAATTCCCGCTGACAGAAATTGAATTAGTATTGACCGAGGCAAAGCAAAAGGCTGTAGCTGGAATCAGGATTATTGTACCAGACAAGGTCCTCACTACCAGGAGGGCACTGAGACATGTTTGCCATCATATCTCTATATTCTTTAAGGATGCTTAAGTACATTCACTCCAGAAGTGTTTCTTGATAATTGCTTAGATGTTCACACAGAATCTCCAAGCCAGTTTCCTAGAAATTGCTCCTGCTTTTGTGTGTGAAAGCTGTGCTTTGTGCGTATTTCCGTGCAATGACTCACTTGTTTTGGTCACTAATTGAGAGTCACAGTCATCAGGTGCAGACAGGACAGCCATTTTTCTTGCAAAACTCTAACTTTTTGCCTTGTTAGCGGACAACTTTTGTGTTTTCATCATAAATCTGCGACTTCAGGAGTGCTTCTCTCATGTGTCACATAACCAGTAGAGGAGTAGAGGTCTATGGGCTTGATGTCTTTTTAAAAGTCTTAATATTCATGTGTTTGATTTTAACGCTGCAGTGTGTCACTGGATTAAAGTAAAGAGCCCCACAAATCTGTCTCAGGTTTAAATCCTCTCTTTCACGTGTCACAAAGTGTCTGCGAAGTGGTGCTTTTAAGCTACATTTATTACGATTTGGGGAAATATCATAAATGTGCTTGATGTAATAATAATAAGGCACTCTGGCGTTCTGTCGTGGGGGGTGTATAATGGAGGATTTAAAATAATTTTCTTTTATATAAAAATGAATTCTGTTACAGAATGTGTGAGGAAAATGCTTAAAAGCACAGAATAGCATAAATTCCCATATTCTGATTACGGGGAATGTTTTGTGCAAGCTGCTAACTCGCAGCTTTTTGATAAGTATTAGCAATTATGTATTCTGGTGGTGTGTATAAAGGATTTTTTTTTTTTTTTTAAAGCTATAGGTGTGGCTGTGTACACTTTATCTACACACAACAAAGAAATCCTTAGATTTAAAAAGATATGTAAAGGGGTGTGAACATGTGTGTGTACTTATGGGGTGTATGTTTCATTTTTGCTCTCTTTTTATAGTTGTTACAGAAAAGTTTCGAGTAACACTTTCAGCTACACATACACAAGTATTCCTATTTCCTAAAGCCGCTTTTTATCCCGTCCTTTGAGATTTCCAGATAGATCACATGACAAATGTTGTGCTGTGTTGATATTATGACTCTTCTGTATTATTAATTTATTTATTTTTAGGAGACTTTTCCATGGTGGAACAAAAACTAATATTATTTTGGTATTGCCTCCCAGAAGTGTGGTAGCACAGCATACTGTGCAGCGCTCCCCCCAGTGATGTAAAACACGTGCAGAAACATTTCGCTTCTGTTTCTCTTTGCGCTGCCACACACACCACAAATGAATATACACGCTGCCTTGCCTGCTTCATTTTTTTTTTTCGTCAGCCCCGAGAGATGGTAAAAACATTAGACCTGCAGTGGAGAAAAGTGAGGGATAGAGAGTGCGTTAAGGAGACGATGGTAGTGAAAGAGTCAACAGATTTCAACTCCCAAAACAGCTCAGGGAGGCCCCCAGGGATGGAGGGATGAGGAGAGAGGGAGAGAGGGAAGAAAGGATGTCAGCAGGTATTACTATCACTGTCACAAGAAGGCGTGAGGAGCAAACCCTCTCTCCACCCCTCCCTCCACACACACACACACACACACACACACACACACACACACACACACACACACACACACACACACAGGGGCTTACTCACACACTCACCGTGACGCAGCCATGTATACAGGTGTCGTAGAGAGGCTCACACACGCTACCGTCACCCTGCCTGCATATACGCTCGCTCATGGATGCTCGGACTCTGGGGAGAAGCCACGTAGGGACCACGCTGCGTTTAGACCTGACGCTGCTTTCAGTTTGCGCTACAGTCTTTACCTGATTGCCACCGAGACATAATATAATAACACATGCTTATTAAAGAAATAAACACCAGCAATTCTTTGAGGACTTCACTAAGATGAAGATATGGTTTTTGTTCTGTTTTGTTTTGTTGTTTGTTTGTTTGTTTTTGGGGGGGGGGCATGTGCGTGCATGCAGACAAGATTTGCTTTTGTTGTTGCAATAACCTGTACCACATGATTTTTTTGGGGGGGAGGGGGGGTGCAGTGATGCACAGCTTGATGCTTGTCTCCTGGTACTCTGACTGCTATTTTTCTCTCCCTTGTTCCTTTTTTCCACCTCTTTCCTCAACATTTTGTTCCAATGAGATCTTTTATTTATGAGTTCAAGGAAATGTGGGCTTTATTTTTCAGAATTCCTTATTTGATCAACTCTGCTATGTAATTGTAGCTATATAATTGCCATCGGTTAACCCCCTACTGTGTTCACTTTTTAAATGTGCACAAGCACATATGTATCTCTTAATAATCTGTGTGTTATTAGTTTGGTATCTCGCCATGTTGTGTTACTGTGCATAGCGTGGGGGGGGAAATACTGTGAAAACCAGCTCAATTTTAGTTATGCTTTATCCGCCACTTAGTTTTTTAAGGGCTTAACTTGTGTTTTCTTTAATCCTTTAAGTAAACTTTTATTTTTTTGAATCGTTGATAGTCTAGGAGTATCGGGAATGGTGGTTGCGTTTTGTGCTGAATGGATGGAAATAGCTTTGTCCCAAATCTCCATAGTTGTGGCCTTGTAGCAGTAGAACTCATGAATCTCATTGCTCCCCTATTCAGCTGGAAATGGAGTTCTTGTGCACGGTGCGCTTCTCAAAACACTGTAGCAGATGCTGCGCGTTTATGATCGCAGACTTAATCTGTGCGTTCCCCTAAAATACACCCGGTGACAAATGCCTAGTCATAAAAGCCGCAAAATCACTCACTCGCTGCGTTTGTTTATTGCATTTATCGATGTGATGGATTTGCCTGCAGAATGGAAATTTGGTGAGGGCCTTGTTGTTCTTCATCAAAGGTTCATAATTAACACCTAAACAAGTGAGTTTTTGTAGTATTTGTCGCAGCGCGTGTCGCTTTGCTGTTAAGAAACAAAGAACACTCACCCACAGTCACACATACCATGCCTCCTGTGTGTTAATCTTGTAATTTTGGGTCATTCTGGTTCATTACTTAAAGTAGCGACCAGTCATCTTTAATCCCAAATTAATCAGTTAATCCCAGTCCAATGCCAGGCTGTTATTAGCACCACGTTAGCCTGGCGTCTGCACCGCTTCTCTTGACCCTCACCATTTCCTTCCTTTCTGCTCCTAAATCCTCACCACCACCACCACCACCCCTCCTCTTATTGTGTCTGAACCTTTCATCAGTGTTGTGGAACACAACTGGCCCCTCTAAGAAATTCAGAGGCATCCGGCTTCAAGGCAGACTTTTAAATCAAGCTAAGTGTCAAGAGTATAAATTTTTATTTCACACTCTCGAGCTCATGTACTTGAGCTAAAAATGCTGTATATGCTCAGTTTAATAAAACATATTCAACAGTCTTATCCAAACCCTAGCCGAAACCCCATGCAGACTTGGCAATAATGTAGTATTTTTGTTCTCGGCTCTTTTGATTGTATCGGGCTCTGTAAGTGTCCTACCCCTGGTGGGAATATGTGTTCATGAGTGTGAGGGGCAGGGTGGGGCAGGGTGGGTGGCTGTGCGTGACTAGAACAGGACAAAGCTGGCTGCCTTGAGGGGAAATAAAGGGGACCCTCCATACCCCCGACACACAGAGCGATATGAATCTTAACCGTTGTGACAGAAAAAGATGGAGAGGGAGAGAGAAGCGTGGATCGGCTGTGATGGTGGGAAGGGAGAGGGAAGGGGGCAGTTTAGACTCCTGGGATTCCAAAGCAGTGACCGTGAAAGTGCTTAGATAAACAGAGAGGGAGGGAGGGCAAAGTGGGTAAAACGAGGATGGAAGAAGCATTCGGAGGAAGAGGAATGGTGAAGAAGGTGTAGACACACTGACTGGTGAAGGAAATGAGACCTGCTTAAGATGGGGTGAAAGACAGAAGATGAGAGTGAAACCAAGAATAGAAGTTTCTAAATAAGTTCACCGGGAGACAGAGACTGAAAGGGACCAGCTCACTCTATTTACTCCTTAACTCGTATGCCTCTCCAATCCTTCTCTCTCCATCGTCTCCCTTCCTCTCCTTCCCTCTGTTTAAATTATTCAAGCCTGTTGGTTGTATTAGAGCAGGTTTCCTTGACATGTCTTAACTGTGTATGTATGTGTGTGTGTGCATGTGTGTGAGTGACAGACAGAAAGACAGCTCTAGGCCTCCAACTGGCCATTCCTAAGGTAACAACCACCAAATAATCAGACACTGGGAAAGTGAGAAGGAATGCACACCTGGGATAAATGGACTAGGCTGCCTATCCAGCATTGACCTTCTCATCATGGCGAGGGAGGGGAAAAAACAGAGTACACAAATGGGAAAGAGTGTCTACAGCATCAGAACTGTGACCTACTTAGTAAATGATGGATTCTTAAAGCCAAGTCTGATTTATTGGCTGAGTGTATGTGCTTTATGAGCGCCCTTTTCACTATATTGAGTGCATCTGAGCAAATGTGTGTCTATGGGGTGTCGCTTGCATGTCCTCCTTAACCCACTTACACAGGTGGGCTGAAAGACCCGGGGCTCATGTAAGTGTAGTTAAGTATAGTTAAATAATAGATGAGAGTGTAGAGGGTATACTACAAAGACTGAATGGAAGAGAAGAAGTCAGTAAAAAAAATTACAAAATATTGGTTTAACAATGTTCGTTTATGCAACATGAGAAATGGCACCAACAGCAGACATCATCACAAAAAAAAACACATTCACTCCAAATACTGCTACAAAAATGGGTCACATTTGATTGAATGCCAATTTAGAGCATTTGAGTTTCATAAAAGTGGCACAGAAACAGAACCTTTCTATAAAATTTCAAAGCAGCCTTCACCTTCAGAGTTGTCAAATCCTCGTTTTATCATTCAAAGGACAGACAGAAACTCAGAATGTATGACAGCCTATGGATGCGGACAGTGACGATCCAACTATGGAGTCATTCTGACTATTGTTTCCATTTTAAACACATGTGTATAAAGCAGACTAACAGATACTTTTTCTTGTTTTTTTTTTTAACTGTTAAGAAGCTTGCCAATGTGCCCTTTTACAATGCACCGTACAGTCTATTGGCATGGCAACACTGGCAACTCTGTATAACAAACCTTTTTATAGTCCATTTACTCAACTTTAGCATGACGGTTTCTGAATATAGATGGATCTGTCTGCTCTGGAACTGTGCAAATCCAAAGGGCCCAGCCAGCAATACATAAATATTAGACACATGATGTTGACACAGCAGATGAGCCCAGCTGCCACTTTGTAGCAATACGCTTTGATAGATATTATAAATAGTTTGAATCATTGGTCTTGGTGTCCACCCATCATAGTTGTCATTGTTCCCCACCTCTCGTCATATGTCATTCCTGTCAGCGTCTTGGCGGTGAGGTACTGTAGCTAGTTTATGTGTCTGAGCCTGGCACCTGTACAAATCAGCCCTGTATTTATTCTGCAGCTCCATTTAGACTGCAGAAACATGGAGAGCACTCATTACTCTGAGGTTTAGGCTGTCCGACCGAGAGATGCAGGAAAAGGACGGCTAGAACGACGGATGGATGGGTGGGGCGTTGGCTTGGAACCAGTCCCAGCTCCAGATTGGTGGTTGTCCTAGCAACGGCACGACTGACCTTATTTACCCCCCTTTGTACACCCCCTTTTCGTCCATGCACTCTGCTCTCGTCCCGTGCACATTTTTTTTTTTTTTTTTTAGCCGTGCGCGCGCACACTTTCACCATCACTCTTCTCTTCACGAGAGCTCAAACTCTTCGCCTTCTGCCTCTTTTCTCCCTTACACTAATCTTAAAAGTGTGGCCGCTACCGCTCAGGGAAGGTGAGAGAGTGGAGCCAGACTTTTAGCTGCTGCAGCGCTGGTGGGTATAGTGAGGCAACATTTCGCCATACACTGTTTCTGGCCAATTGGTGAAAATTAAAAAGAAAAAGGACCCATAGACTGCCAGACTGCACTCTTGGCCATTTATGCTGTAGACCGTAATTTCATACCTCAAAGGAAAAAAATCACTGGAAAGCTTATTTTTGGATCAGACTGGACCACACATGGCGAGTTGTGCCCGTGTATGAGAGAGGTCTGTCACAGAAGGGGATGATGGTTTCTGCAGACATCCTGCCATATCAAAATGGCTCCGATGAATTGGTTTCCATACTGATGGGTCCTCTGGGCCTGAATTGGGCAATTTTCTTCAGCTCTGCTGGCCATAGCTATGCATCCTGTTGTGCTGCTGAGTCTCATAGAACAGACACATATACACAAACTGAAGAGAACCTTTGCCGTAACAGGCAGAAAATAGACTCTGTCTTTACCTAAGGCTGAGAGTCCTTTAGGCCTGAAGCAGCAAGGCTGTGTGTTTGTGTATCTGTGTATTTTATCAGTGTCTGGGAATTGATAGCGAATGTGGTTCCATGAGGCAACCTGCTGATTCACACAGTTTGAATGAGAAGTGAAGAGGTATGAATACCCTGTGCCTTCTGGTCATTTAATAGAGCCTGGAGGGCAGGAAAGGTGCAACCAATCACTTCATCTAGTTTACTCACATATGCACACCCACAGCCATCATTATAAGCGCTTACATACTCATATTAAAGCACAATGCAGTGTATTTGAACATGTGGACACACATATCCTTTTGAGGACGGAGGTTTTTTGCCTGGGTGATGACACAGGAATTTCCTGGGAAATGTTGAGCAGTGGTGGAAAGCCACCTAGATCCTAATGCATATTAATGCAAAAGTGCTCAGAACTTGCATATGAAGATAAAACAGACAGAGACAGGAGGGGGAAAATGTAGCAGGAAAGTTCGCGCAGCACTCACATTTGGAGATTGGGAGTTTGTAGAAAAGCAAAAGGTCTGGTGGAGAGGAGAGCAACACTTCCTGCTGACCTTGAACAAAGCAGAGACACACAAATGCATACACACTTGTGTAGAGGCATACCAGACAGGAAAGGGTAGATAAGCACGGCAGCTTATTTCCCTTAAGTCTCTCTTTCCTCTCTGTGAGGAGTGGTTGATCAGTGTTTGGCCACAGTTTGATGACACTGAGAATCTAAAGAGGTGGGGTTTGCAGAGTGTTGAGGATGTGGGGTGGTAGGAGGGTTGTTTAAGGATTTCTGAGCCAGCTGGGCAGGCGGGGTCGTGGGGGGGGGGGCCCAGATGGTCAGAGGTGGGGGGGTGACATCCTTGTTTGTGTGCGTTGAGGGGAGTAAGCACCAGGTTAGACACAACATTGGTGTTTGGGCTCTGGACACAGTAAGGCTTTGTGTGAGCATGGAGGGGGGCACGGCTTTGGGAACGGGGGGTGGAGGGGCCCTCATTCTGTTTTCTTTTACGTTTATGTAAAGAGTAATCGACTGGGAGAAAGGGACATGGTGAACAGCAAGGTTAGAACCAAATTCTAACAAAAAGTATTGAGTATCAAAGTACTGCTCAATCTGCTTGAGTTTCTTCAAGAAGTTTCACCTCTCAGGCTTCTTCAGTTGTTACTGACTGGGAAGGACTCCCAGGCATCCTCCAAACCAGTTAGATAGAACTGAAGAAGTTCATTTTAGATATAACCTACCATGACCCAGCTGACTGAGAATCTCCACAATTTCCTTTTGAAAATAGGATAGCCTGTAGAGTAGGAGTTAACTGAAGCTTTGCAGACCTCAAGGAAAGACTCTTCAGTTATCTGGCTCATTCCCTTTTCTCTACTGTACTGTCTTTGGGCTCTCTTTGTCATGAAATCTCCCATACTTTCCATCAGTTGAGCTGCATTGCAGCTCGTCCTATAAAAGTCTTCCCAAAACAGACATATTAACTTGAAAAATGTATTGGTATTAGTTGTGCTCACTTTCAGTCATCTTTCATGTCTTCTGTAATCAAATCTGTCTCTAGTAGCAGTTAATTGTGATTCAGTGCCTGGTTGTTATCATTTGGTACCAAAACATATTGAAAAAAATCAGTTTGTAGAATGACATTTAGCAGCAATAACTTGAAGCAATAATTTTGGGCATGACTTTATCAGTCTCTCACATCATTGAGAAGGAATTTTGGTGTTTAGTTCTTCGAGGTTTTTGGGCATTTGTTCATACACAGATCTCTTAATGTCCCATCAAAGATTTTCAGTCAGGTTGAAGTCTTTAACTGGCTTTAATTAGGCCATTGCAGCACTTTTCTTTTCTTCTTCAGTCATTTTATTGTAGATTTGTTGCTGTGCTTCGGATTATCATCCTGTTACATGACCCAATTTCAGCCAAGATTTGGCTGTCAGACAGATGTGCTCACATTTGACTCTGGAACACTTCGGTATACATGATCATGAGTTCATGATTGACTCAAGAACAGTGAAGTGCCCTGGCCCTGTGCCTCAAAACAAGTCGAAATCACCCCTCCACCACCATGCTTCATAGTTGGTATGAGGTTGATGGTATGATGTGTTTGGGTTTCTGAGAGTTTTGGCTGAACATCTCTGCTTTGGTGTTGTCTCTCCAAAGCCTTCACATAAAGACCTAAGCTGTGTTGCCATGTGACATGTAGCTCTTTGCTTTTTGGGTTTTTCCTACAGTTTCTGTGGGCATTGCATGGGCTGACCTTGGGCTGATGGGACAACCACTCCTGACTAATGCTCAGTAAATCAGGATTAGCAGCACCTGGCTGCTACTTACTTTAATTCCGGTGGGGGCAAAATACAGGACTACATGCAGCAATGCAAAAATCATTTTTACATGACTGTATGTCTTTGTGAAGCCGATAGAAATTAGAAGTAGACTGTATGTAAAAGATGCATTTTCAAATTCCCGTTTTAACCCTTTAAAGTCTAAAACAATTGCCGGGAAACGTTATAAAAATGGAGTGCTTAGTGAACGTGTTGATGGAAAAAAAAAAAACTAAAAATATATATATATATATTTTTTTTTTGCAAAATAAAAATATACATAAATTTTAAAAAAAATCCATAAGTAGCCACACCCTAAATATTAGCTCAATTCATTGTTTTTGTTTGTTAGTTTGTTTTGTTTTTGACTGTTTTTGGTGACTTTGGTGGTTTAAGAAACACTGGAATTATTTTTCAGACTCAGAGGTTCAGTCCATCTTTTACATACAGTCTGTGGGTTGATTACATATTGGGTAGAGCTAATTGCAGAGCTGCTGTGGCTGGTGGGGCATTGGTAATATTTTTCCGTATTTCAGGTTTATGGGTGAGCATCTGACCACATGCTGTATGGCATGGCCATAAAGCAGCGGCTCGGGTTTGAGTCCGACCAATCCTTTGCCGCGTGTCTTCCCCTCTCTCTTTCCCCGCTTTCCAGTCCACCTCCACTGCCACTATCCAATTAAGGCAAAAGCCCAAACAAATTTCAGTATATTTCAGCCTCTGCATCCTGCTAAGCAAGCTTGTCAGATAGCTCATTCGCTAATGAGTAAGTTTGCCTGAGAAACTTTGTATCATCGACTCCAGTGTCAAAACTGACTGCAAATTCTGTACTTAATGGAACAGTTTATGCTACAGCAGAGTACAGTTGCATTAAATTTTATGGTGCAATAAAGCCAATATGACTCCATGGGTTTCCATTCCCTTCAAGGTTATGAGTCGCAAGACAGTTTGTAGCTGGTCAAGAGTACAGTGTTTGTGTTAATGTTCATTAACAGTAACAATAATTAAAAACTATGACAGTCATTATGGTTGTATGTGAATATTGAAGTTGCGTTATTCATTTTGAGTAATGACTCACCTTGCACCCACTCATCTTTCATCATCAAGGTGATTTCCCACCCATCGTGCAATGCACAAAGAAAAGAAAAAGGAACAACACTTTAAAAGCGTATCTTTCTTGAAAGCACCAAAGATCTGTGTTACTACAGTATCCAACATGAAGACTGAAACTGTGTCACGCTATGCCTAGCCAAGGTAGGGTGACCATGGCGTGCTGTGCCTAGTCAGCGTAGTGCCCAGAGTTAACAGTCATCCTGCTGTGATTGGCCAAAGAAGGAGTGAAGCTAGACCAAGCCTTCTGGCCTCCTATTGTCACCTGAAGGAACCAATAAGCTTTTACTAAGGGCTTTGTTTATTTAACCTACTGTACTCTGACTGTATATATACATTTCCTGCATTCATTCGGCATGCACAGTACAGTGTAAGTATGTTATTAGCATTTTCATTATAGCAGAATATTTGTATCCCCGGTGTTTATGTGAAGTACTTTCGTTAAGTGCTCTAGTATATTCGAGATGCATAGCATGCAGCTGCTGTGCGTGATCAAGTATCCTTTCTGTATTCCTGAAGCTGTGTTGCAAGATTGTTGCTCCTTTAATTATTCTCTCATATTAAAGGATCAAAGGTCTCTGCCACAGTGAACTCCCTGCATTTCATTATTATCGCACACGCACACTTTTGCCTTTGTCTGCACACATTTACATGGACACATCCGCAGCATGTCAGCTATGTTCAGTCTTTCAATTCCGCATTTGATTTCCTGTGATTATAAAGGGATAAATGTTGGTCTTTTCAAGTTCTTCACTGAAGAACCCAGCATGTTATTTTTGATTCTGCTCCTCTGTGAGATTTTTCTTTATCAACCACAAGCTTGCACCAGTCCTGAGAAGGGTGTCATTGATAGCCCTGTGGCATGAGGGACAGAGCATGTTTTATTCTCCTGAAGTACTTTCATGTCCTGGTGCTTGTGAACATGTGTTTGTGTGTATTCCCGCCAACGTGTGCCAAAATGCAGTGAGTGTGTGTTCTGTGCCTTTTCCCTCTCCCTCTAGACCCAGCCAATCCTCTTTGTTGCTTCCATAGGTTTCTCCCACCGATAGGCTGCTTCAGCGCTCTGTTCTATGACACCCACAGCTCCACAGTGCTCCCATGATGCCCCTGTGCTGTCACCACTCTGCTGCATGGCAGCTGGCAGGAGGGGAGGATGCTGAGTGTAATTAGGGCGTACCCAAGCCTACTAGGACCAGAGAGGGGGGGTGGAAGAGGCAAGAAAGAGGGCTGACAGTTTGACATCAGTACAGCACACCAACTCTGTAATTGCTGGCATACATATGGTGCAACCCAAGGTTGCAAGGTTGTGTGGGGTAGCGAGTGGGGTAATATGGGATAGAGAGAAGTCAAAAATAGGAGGGAGAATGCAGGCTGAAGAAATAGATGGAGGATGGGTTCACGTCATCCAGAGCGGAGAACAACAAGGGAGGAGATGGAGTAGAAGCAGGGAGTAAGGAAAAATGCGTAGTGGGCTTTTGGGTGGGGAAAACAGGACCTAAGGAATGCAGAAGAAGCTGGAGCTGAATGACATGTATAGCAGGGGGTGCAGCATGTTGACACAGCACACGTCTATTATTCTATTATTACATGCACATACACGCACACACCTGCACACACACTTCCACAGCTGGCGCACCTAAGCAAACATTTCTCTGCCCCAGAGGGGCTTTAAAAATCACCACGGGTAGTATGAAAAGTAAATGTAGTGTTGTGCTTGTGTGTATGTGCTTTTTTTGCGTTAGCGTTCTCTTAATTAGAAATTCAAGTGCTTTTCTATGGCTGTAATTAGAGCGCACAGGTAATAGAGCTGTCGCACATAACTGCGCACACAAACACACGTGCACAGAGGGGATATTGATCAGGGGAGAGTGTGTGTGCGCGTGTGTGTCCTGAGCGAGGGATCCTGATCGATGGTGTCCTGTCCTGTGGATAGATTGCCAATTCTGCACGGTCGCTATTGAGCAGGAAGCAGCTTTGGTGAGATTTGCCTCCAGGGTCTCACCTGCATCCCCAAGACACACACACACACACACACACACACACACACACACAGTCACACATGCCTTTCTGTTTTTGTGGTCTCACACAGAAATACACACCTGCTGCACACGTGCTCAGCTTCAGAGTTAACACAACGCTCATTTCTATTCTACTTTTTGAGCTTTGGCCTCCTTCTCGCCGACACTCTTGTCATTTCTCCTCTCATTGCTCCATCCATCTTTGATACTCTCTGCAGATTTGTTGGACCGTCTCAGTCTCTTGCTTCCTGTCATTTCTATCCGTTTCATTTTGGCTTGCATCACTTCTGTCTCATCCTCCTCCTTCTCCACACTGATTTCTTCCTCTTATTTATTCTTTTGGTCTACTCTCTGTCCGCCTACTTAACTTCAGAGTACTCTGCCGTGCACCACCACCGCCATCCCCTCCCCATTCCACGCTCCTTTTCCCTCCCATGTTCCCCTTGACTGACTCCCAGCACTCCTTCCTCTCTCCTCCGCTCTGTCACCCCTCTATAAAGACTCCCACTGACGGACCTGAACCTTCTGCCCAAGCCACATTCTGCCCCTCATTCTTTGCTCCTGCACTCCATGCGAAGAGGAGACCAATTAAAGTCCGTCTCCTCTCTTCTTCCACTCCGTTGTTCTTCTCTCTGTGTGTCTGCACTCAGGCTCTCTGGGGTCACTAATTAAAACACTTTACTTTTCTCTTTACTCCACTTTTTGCACCTGTATGTCCAACTTCTTCCTTTGGCTTCTTTTTAAACATATTTTTGTTCCAGCTTTTCTTCATCCTGTCTCCAAAACTTTCTTTTCACCAACCTCCTGTCTGCCTGTGGGACTCGTCTCATGTCTCTTCATCACTCACAGGCCTTTCCTCCATTTGTCACACGTTTCCCTTCCTATTTCTTGTCTCCCTCTTTGTTCTTTCATGAAGTCTTATGATATCTTTATGTTAAGTTAACCTCTCTTGCTTTGTCTTACATCTTCTTCCCTTCTGACTTTATTCTCATTCTTTCATTCACATATTAGCTTGTACATGGGAAACTCTTTATACTGCGGGCTGACAGGAAGTCAGAATCCTCGCTCTGAAAGATCGCACATTATGCAGCTGCTCTGTCCTAATGATGCTGTCTTGTCCAGAGTTGTTGTTATGCCAAACTCCAGTCAGCCTTGACTGACATGGTTGTACATGCACATGCACATCCGCTTACGTTTGTACACACATCTATCTGTCTATCTGTGCTGTGCAGTGGGAGAGTGGAAAGGAGAGGGAGTCGAGTTTATTTTACGCTGAACTCCCCTCAGTGGTCTTAATTAGCATGTGAGGAATTTTTGCTCTCTCTAGCTGACACTCAGCATCGTCACTGGTCCAGAAGTGTAGCTGTAGCATTTGAATCCCACCAAATTCTTGTATTAAAAAAGATCAAAATGTTGTTTTATTGCCTGTCACAAGTGTTGGATGTGCATTTGGAAAATTGTGGAATTCCTGTCCTTTCTCTCGCTCTTTCTCTACGTGTCTGCAGTCTATCACTGCCTCCCCCCTCCTTCAGTCATGTATCAGTCTCTAATTGCTACATGCAGTATTAATGCCGTTGTCGTTCTTCCTTCCAGGTTAACAGCAGGTGATCTGTCTGTCCAGCTGAATTTCAACGATTACCTGGACATCCACTGCCCCCACTACCCCAACGAGGAGGCCGTGGGTCACGGGCAGCCGGAGACCCTTGCCCTCTACCTGGTGGGAGAAGAGTCGTTCCAAGGCTGTGTAGAGACCAGGGGGGCCATCAAGAGGTGGGAGTGTAACACCCCTTTTGCTCCATATGGACCAGTGCGCTTCTCAGAAAAGATCCAAAGGTTCACGCCCTTCTCACTGGGGTTTGAGTTTCTGCCAGGGAGACACTACTACTACAGCTGTGAGTAGATGATGTGTATGTTTTTGTGTGTTGGGAGAGGGTAAACCGATTTAGAGAGTCAAACATATCACAGCTTGAGCTCAGTGTTATATGAAATTTTCTGACATGCCTGATGTTTGATGATCAGTCATGTGACAGATATAACAAATAGATACACCGTTAGGAATTTTTTGTATGGCTGCTAAATAACTAACTTAATTGTCTGATTTTTAGAGATATCAAAAGTCAAACATGTCTTAATATGCAACAATTTTGAAGCTTATATGCAGACAAATCGGTCTGCAAGTTGTTGTTGTTATTTGTTGCTTTGATTCTTGTCAGTTTCCAGAAATATGAATAAATGGATACAAATTTTTCCATTATATCAGTGCCCTGAGATTTTTTGTCCAGCCAACAAACACCATCTGATTTTTAGTTTAGCATAAGAAGAATGTTGCTTTGAATCTGAAGTATTTAATATTAAATAAATGTTAAGTATTAATATGAGTTAAGCATCTAAAATCATTAGTATTAATCATTATTTTGTTTCTATCTAACTCCTAATGGCACATTTCGGGGCATTTCAGCACTACAGTTGGCATTTCAGAAGCATCGATATGGTATTGATATTAATTCCCAGCCTTTGTCACGTGATTATTTAAATAAGATCAATAGTATACGTTTTTGCTGCGCATAATCTGTCATCATTTTTATGATCGTGTTTAAGTGAAACAATGAATATTCGCTCCAGCTCCTTACACCCTAATAAAACAGCCCCAAAAGAAAAAGAAATCTAAATATTTAATGTTTCAGTTCATCAGTCTGTGCAAAGACACCTGTGCAGGAGATGATGTGGCGGCCAGAAAGCCTTATTTAAAGGATAAAAAGGTTTCACTGTTGCTTAAGCCAACGTGTTTTTTATGAGTGTCGGCAAACTGCAGCTTTCTGAATGCCATTAATGTTATCCATAAATTCATGCTGAATGACATTAATATGATGTTTTCATAAACCTGTAGGCTGTTGTACAATTTAAGTGATGGTTTCTCCGTGACATCCTCCTGCAATCCTCTCCCCTCACTCATTTATTTCAAACCACTGGAGGGAAAAAAAGGGAGGGAAAGATACAGAAGATGGCTTAGTGGCTGTAAAATCAGTTGCCTTTTTTTTTTGCTTGCTTTTTTACAACTTCTGGTGTAAGTCCAAGAGGAGGGAGGGCATGAAACGAAAGCAGAAAATGAAAGAGTCAAGCGAATGCATAGTACGGAAGGGTGACAACAAAGAGACAAAAAAGTGTAGGTGGAAGAAATCGAGATCAATACACGGTGACAGCGAGGGAGGAAAAAAAGGCAGGCAGAGAAGCAGACGGAGGTAGAGAAGCGTGGAAGAGTGACACGGGGAGAAAAAGAGCAAAAGATGGACACAGTCTCACAGTACGGGAAGGGTGGGGGGAGAAAGGGATGGGAGGATGGATGAGTGGAACCCAAATGGGAGAGAGAAAAGTGGGGAACAACAAAAGTGATGGATGGAAATGAAGGAAAAGAAAGAATCTTTACATAAATTACTGCTGCGGTCTGAGGGACAATGGAGCATTGTGAGGGTATGAGACACGCTCACGCACACTAACACACACACACAAACGTATGTATGTACGCACATGCACACTGGGCTATTGTGGTAGTTCATGCCAGTTCACAGAAAAGCAACAATAGGTCTTACCCCCTGGTTTGGGTCACATCGGGCTTTGGGCGATTGTGTGTGTTTTGTCCACATCAAAGATAGGGCGTAAAGTTGGTCCAAATGTCTGGCTCTGGGGTGTGTGCACTGAATGGGCCCGCAGCACCGGAGACTGCATAATGGCATTAGCCCGGGAGAACAGTACAATGGTATTAGAAACACTAATGGCATTAGTTGGCTGAGTCTGAGCCGGGCCCAGCTCATCTCTCCCACAGACTATGACAGTGACAACCCACTGCCTCCTGGTCTCTGCCCTACTGCTCACCCTGCTGACCAAGACCCATTGGGTCTCCATATCTAGATCCCCAAAAACAGGAAACACCTTTACATCCTCTGATAGTCAGCTCTTCCCAACAGTGGCCAGAGTAATGGTGACAAAGAGAGCTTAGAACAACAGATCTCACTGCTTTGACAACAATCACAAGAAATTTGAAAAATGCGGCAGATAAAGGAAAGCCGAGGAAACGAACAAAGGACTTGACATTTGGAGAGTCACCAGTAAATTATTACAAATAGGAAAACGCAGAAACAGTTAACAAAAGCTTTGAGTTGAAACATTATGAACTGATGGACATAATTCAGAGCCCAGTGTCATAAAATTGCAATGCATTTTTTTTCACCATTTAACAAAAAGACTGGAGCGTGTCACTTTTTCCACTATACAGGGCCCTCAAAAACCACAATGGAATCAAAACAGCGTTGCTAATAACAAGCACACTCATTCCTTTTACAGTTTTTACTGCTCTTTACTGGTGGCTCCCTTAATTCTTCGTGGCACATTTTCTTTTTTTTCTTTTTTTTTTTTTTTACTATTTAGATAATTTATTAATATAAGTCTTCCAAATATGTTTCAGCATGTAACTGCTGAGTTACAGGATTTGCTTCAAGAAGGAAATGTCACTTAGAGTGATGGAGAGTGACGCTTTTTTTCACCCAGTTTTCACCATCATACCAGCTTTATACTGGTCAGACACCAGAGAACAGTCATAGTGGTCATGTAATATCTGCTTTTATACTGTAGGTCAGGGGTGTCAAACACAAGACCTGGGGGCCAGAATTGGCCCAGCAAAGACCCTAATCGAGCCCACTGGACAGTTTTGGAAAATGTGAAAGATGGCATAGATTTGGATTTTTCATAGGTCTTTTTTTTTTTTTTTTTTTTTTTTTTTTTGGAAGTGACATCAGAAACAGCAGCATGTGACATCACGTGATGGCGGAGCTTCAGTTCATCCTTTGTCATCCTTTTTTTTTTTGTTTTTTTTTAATAGGACAGGGGGAAAGAATGAAAGAAAGAGGGGGAGAGGAAGAAAGAAAACCAAAGGGGAGAAGAGACGGTGAGAAGGGGGGGAAGAGAGGAAAAAAAAAAAAAAAAAAAAAAACTCCTGGGTCACCTGTATGGAGAGAAAGAAAACAAAAAAAACAGGGGAGACAGCAAACAACAAAGAGCAACATAATAATAAAAAAAAAAAAGCACCATCACAATAAACTAGCTAGCAGTAGATATCAGTAGATACTAAATAATAAACGATATTGTGCAGCACGCAAGATAGACAGCGCACAGTGTGCTTTGAGGCAGCAGCCAAGAAAGCTGTAGTCCGCATCTGTGAATACCCATGTGTACACCTGTGTGCATACCTGTGTGCATTCCAAAGGTTTCTCCATGTAATGATCTGCTAGAGAGTGTGGGGAGCCACAGCCCTGTCCTCTATGGTATCAAGCAGGTATGGAGGAGATCAAAACTCCAGACATCCAGAGGCACCCAGAACACAAGAGACCAAGGAAGACCCACAGAGGGGCAGCCGCGCCACTGTCCCAGTAAGAGCTAAGGAGAGTCCCAGATGAGAGCTCATTCAGCAGCCGCGGAGCAGAAGCCAGGGGGAGTTGCAGTGACGCGCCCGTGAGCTCCGCCGGCAGCCAGCTGTGCCTGAGTGACCGAGCCCCAGGCCGAGAGGCCGGGGGCACCCCACCTCCAAAGTGGCCCGAGCGAGCCCCAATAAGCGGCCGCCAAGGAGTGAGCCGGTGTGTACCCGGACACCCACCCCCAGATACAAAGAACCACCAACACACCGACACCTGAGGGAGTCCGCCACCGGCAGGGGAAGTGGTGGTGGGTGGAGATAGGCCTCCAAACCTTGGAGGGCCCGAGATGTCCCCAGAGAGGTGGCGTCTGATACCCAACCTGACATATAGACACAGACATACAGGCACACACAGACACAAACATCCATTCCCACCCTCATGCTCTCATATGTACTTCACACTCAACCGACGTGGAGACAGACATAAAGGGACGCTGTATACACGATCACACTCCCCAAGCGTACTCTACTAACCGGGTCTAGGTACCCTTGCCCCTGGAGGGGGGAACTGCACCCAGACCCAGGTGGTGTTACCCTTTTCCCTGCGGTGGGGAGAGGCAGGGCACATTTTCAACGAAGTGCTAGGAACGTTTTGGTTCATATTGACGTGATAGCGTCACACATGCTGCAGAGTTCTTGTCTCTGTGATGTGAATCTATCGTTCCACCACATCCGATGTTGCATTCAGATCTAGTGACCGTGGAGTTCATTTAAGTACACCAAACAGATTTTCATGTTCAAGAAACCAGGTTAAGATGATTTGTGCCTTATCCTGCTGTAGTCATAAAGGGATAGACATGGCCAGCAACAATGCTCAGGTAAGCTGTGGTGTTTTAAACAATGTTTGTACTTCCAAAAAAAATAAATAAATAAATAAATAAACAATGTTTGTAGTAAGGTGTCCAAAGTGTGCAAAGAAAATATCCCTCACCATTACACCACCGCTAGCTTGAACTGTTAATACAAGCAGGATGCTTTTATTTTTACACCACATTCTGACTCTAACATCTGAATGTTGCTGCAGAAAGTCCAGGCAACATTTTTCCAAGCTTCTGTTGTCCAGTTTTGGTGAACCCGAGTGAACTCACTTTCCTATTCTTAGCTGACAGGGCTGGCGCCCGCTGTGGTCTTCAGCTGTTGTAGCGCAGGTGCTTTAAGATTTTACATGGTTGTGCATTGCATAGCTTTCTTGTAACAAGTGAGTTAAGTTACTATTGACCTCTGACATCGCCTAGAGAACTGTTGCTCACTGGATGTTTTCAGTTTTTCTCTGTAAAAGTTAGAGATGGTTGTGTAGGAAAATCCAAGTAAAGCATCAGTTCCTGAAATACTCACACCAACCGGTCTAGCACCAACAACAACCATCCCATATGGAAAAGAAAAAGTAAAAACTTATAAAAGACTTGCATAAGATGTGGCCTACTTCATATAGTGAATCATATCAGGCTTACATGATTTACTCATGAAAGTGGCCACTTTCTCATTACTTTCATATATTGTCTTAGTAAGTATCCAAAACTTACAAGTTTCATTTATATAATTTTTCAAGGGATCTTATATCTGTTTTCACTCTTGTATGCTTTTCATACAAGTTTCACACAAAACAGATACAAACTTTATAAGATTTATATATATCGTTTCCATATGGGATGCTACGTTCAAAGTCACTTTAATCGCCTTCCACGTTCTGGGGGTCAGTAGAAGCAGGTTGTCTCAAGCATGTCTACGTGCTTAAATGTGTTGCACTGCTGTCATTTGATCAACACAAATAGCTGATTAGATATTTGCATTAACAACGAGTTGACCTTCTGTGCCTAACAAAGTGGCCAGTGGGTGTAGATGGTTGTCACTCCATTTATTCCTATGAAAGTTGCTAAAGTAGAAATTCCCACCAGCTTTCTGACTTTGTGAAATTCGTTTTATCTGGGAAAAAATGTACCAGTGTGTGACGAGTAGATGCTGCAATTTATTCATTCAGTTTGACCGTTTACATGTCTGAATGTAGATCTAGAGGGTCTGTTAATAAACTCTGGATCCTGCCAGCTAAAAGTAGAACTTTAGAAAACACATTTGATGAAAAAACTGAATTAACATTTTGTGTTGAATAATGATCATAGTGAATTGTTTTGAGACTGGGCTATGGAGTAATTAACAAACTAGATGATCTTTTTTAACCATTAACTTAACATTAAGTTGCTCAGTTCATTTGAACCTGTGTTGTGGCAGTGTAGCTATATTTAATCTCCCGATGTGCTAACATTGGTTAGTAGAAACGTTTTAATCTATTGTCATTTCTGAGTGCCCCTTAAGTAATAATGTTTTTGGGAAAGTGCCTTTTGTCTTAGACTTACAAGTGCATGTAAGACAGATTTTTTTAACCGACTTAGCTTTAAAGCATATTTGGGTAAACAGAGCTCTGGTTCTTTGGCGTAGCAGTGGTAGCACACCAGCTGCTATGACACGTTGAAGTGGCTACTCTGTGAAAAAGGCCCATTATGCTAGCACAATGGAGCATCATATTTTGTAAACCTTGTTTCATTTTCAGTATTATTTGTTTTTCTATGAACACAATAAAAAAAAAAGCTTTGAAAAGCTGGATAACTTGACATGTTTTAGAGAGGTGAAAGATGGGCGAACGAAGAGCGTGTTACATTTCTGTTAAAACCGCAAGGTTTGAACAAATTTTGGATTACTGCGCTTTCAAATTGCCCTTCTAGTTCCTGTTTGTGATGGAGCTGCTTCAGTCGTCATAAGCATAACCCAGTTCTGCAGCTCCACTGTCACTCTGTGCTGTACCACAGACTTCTCGGAGGACTTGCTGCGTCTTATCAGTCGAAAGTGTCGGTACAAAGTGAGACAAACTGTTGGTAATCGTACACTCGACTTGTGTGTTGGGCCTTGAATTTGTTGCGTTTTTATTCAAAGATAAAAAGCCTTTAACTGCAGTTTCCAGACACATTTGTTTTGCAAAAGCAGCGTTAGAGTGGCAGGTAATACCGCTGATGTTTGCCTGTGTTCCCATGTGAGCCATAATCTGAGTGGATCGAAAGTGTTGCGTTCTGTAATGGTTGCACTCTCGATTGTGTCGCATTGTTTTTTATTTAGTTGTGTAGATGAGTGTGATGAGTACACACAGGGAGTGTTTTTTGGGGGGGAGATGTCATGAGTTATTGATATGGTTAAAACAGAAAACCTAAATAAATAACCTTGCTGTTCCTTAAGCTTATAATATGAATTCACCAGCAGGAGCACAGGACTTCTCAAAGAGTACATTTCTGTTTTGGAAGAGTTTCATTCAGCAAGTGTTAATTACATTTTTTTTAATATTGGCTAACCGATTGTTGGATTTATTAAGTGTGAAGCTTAGTTACATTTTTTCTTTTCCTTGTTCTTTCCAGCTCTACCCACAGATGAAGGCCCTCCTCTGCCATGTATGAAGTTGCGCGTCACAGTGTGCTGTGCGCCCAGTGAGTACACTCCTCTTTTCATCTGTTGTTTCTTTCATGCTCACCCCCGCCCCACTTTGTACACCAAGACACTCTTTTCTCTGCCTCTCACATCTCTGCTACATGGGCTGTATAGCATCATGTTTAGACTTCTGCTTATCCCCTCTAAAGTACCTTCTGCTTTCTTCTCTTTTCTCTTTTTTAAAAATTTGTGCCGTAATCATTGAAACCTAACGCATCTGTATGCTTCAAAATATTTATCTTTACCATATAAATGAGACAACATCTTCTAAAACACATTTTACCCCTCCCCTACTCTCTCCCTCGCTCTCTTTTTTTAAAACTACCTTCCTCATTCTCTCTCAATCACTCTGTCCCCATCTGAAATTCCCAGAGTTGATCTAATCCAGAGCCCGCCTGGAGTAATGTTAGTCTTCCAGTCCAGTGAGCTGCCCATTCCGGTTGGGAATGTTGCCCAGTCACAGTGGGAATCCCTGTATAGTTGTCAGTGTGTGCGTGGGAGCCTTTCTATGTGTACTACCAAGTGCGCTTTTTTTTTGTTTTGGTGGGTTTCTGCATCTATGGGCCTTTGCGTGCATTCTTCTGGAGTTCAATTTGTACAAGTGTAAGTGTGTGTGTGTGTATACGCCCACATGCGTGTCTCAGACGCCCGTCCCAGTTCCCATCCCAGTGTTATCTGCAGGGGGTTTGTTGCGCTAACACGCACTTGTACTAAAGAAACTGGTGTCGTGGTTGTCTAATCAATCAGCACTGACTAAATTCATCAGTTTGGGAAAAAAAAGAGAAGACAATTAAAGTGGAATAAAAGGAGCTCCGGCCGTCTCCGAATGGTTCTCACCGTCCTGGTGATACGGGGAGTAATTTGCTGCGTTATTACCAGAATGAAGGCTGATGACTTTTTTTATATGCTAATTATCCTGCTGTCATTAATTAGAAATACCACAGATAGTTGTTCAGTGAGAAAATGCTAATGCAGTCTTGACCTTCTGACAGCTTTTCCCTGATCAGCCCGTCTGAGCCAAAAATAATCAAAATATTTGCAATCACCTGGATCGTGCATGCAGGGAGACATGAGTTTGACTTTACTGTAAGAATCTATTTACTTCATAGCAGAAAGACTTCCCCTTCAAAGATAAACATATGTCAATGTACTGTTCCTTGTCTCATTTTTTCCCCTCTCAGCCTCTCATCCTATTTCTTAACCAAAACTAATCCCGACTAAATTTCAGGATCTCCGTCTCCTTGTCTTTGACTCCCCCCACTACTCCAACCTCCTGCTCTTTCTTTCTTCAGTCTTCTGTCATTCCTGAAGTGGCACTAATCCCCCCCTTCTCTCTGTCTCTTCAGCTCTCTCCTCCCTTCCTCATTTTTTATGATCTTTCGCTACTGGAGCAAAACTAATCTAGGCACCATCCATAGCAGTGTCTTACACGTCCTCCCCCCGACTCTCCCACCCCACCCCACCCCCCCAGACCCCGCCCCACTCCACCTCCCCTATCTTTCCCGTGTTCTCTCTATCTCTTTGTTGTATCTCCATATCTACAGTTATTCACCGACTCCCCGTCTTCCCGTTTCTCTTCTTCGCTCCATCTCTGTCACGCACACGCTGTGCGGCGAGTGCGTTGGGATGAGCATGCATGAGGCCGGCGAGATGGGAGCAAATTAGATGGATGAGAGAGGAGATGAAGGAGAGTTGTAGGATTTCTCTTTCTCTCTTTGGCTGTCCATTAGTGGCGGTTTACCACAGCTGTTGTTGTGTTGTTCCCTGTGGTAACATCTCGCATACTCCCTAGTTCCTTCCTGCTCAGGTTCCCTTTTATCTGACAGGTAGCATGGCAGCAGGGCACACAGTGCCTTTATACTCGCTGAGTGTGTGTGTGTGTGTGTGTGGCCGCTGGTGATGGCAGGTCCTGTCCTTCAGCTACATCTCTTATCTAAACTTCAAAACACGCACCTCCCTCCCTCCTCCTCCTCTTTTTACAGAAAGAAGCCCATATAATTAAAAGTTCAATACGGGGATGCCCCTGTTATGGGTGTTTGAATTTATTATAGGAGTGCACACACACACACAAAATGACCCACTGCCTCACAACACGACTGAAGGACAGAGTGGTGACAGTGAGCGAGTCCATCAGGTACGCTGTCATTGCTCCAAGGTCAGCTACCACTCTCCGGTCCCTCGATCTCCTCTCCAGTGTGTGAATGTGTGTTTATCGCCTTAATTTAACCAAAGAACACAACAAAGTAGGCAGGGCAGACTCGTTGACACGGGAGGCTCCTAATGATGTTGTGCACACATGGCTCTCCGCGACGTTGTTTCCCTAACTTGTTTTTTGTCGTGTTGTAAAGCGTGTTTCGGCTCTTTAGGCTTCGGTTCTGAATTTTAGCACAGCGATGTGTGTGATGATGTGATGTTTAATTGAGCAAAACTGTCAGGAATCACACAAGAGAAAGGACTTTGCTGAAAGCCTGTGTTGCATCAGAAAACAGGGCTTTGAATCGGCATCAGCAGACTGCTGTCGTGTGAAATCTGTGGCGCCCTGCAGCCCTCAATTGCATCTTTCATTGGCTCGCTTTGCCTCTTACTCTACGCTCACCTTTTTTTTTTTTTTTGTTGTTGTTGTTACGCTGCAACTTTTTCCCTAAAACTCATCCTGTTGTGTTTATCTCTCTTGTTCTTCTTGTCACTCTGTCTCGCTGCCTTTCTGTTTTTCAGCCGTCCTACTGTGAGAAACCATTACAGACCAACTCTCCTCTCTCTCTAATTGATTCCCTTTCTCTCTCTGTCTCTCTTCCCTTTTTTTCTGCCGTTCTCCTGCTGTGAGCAGTCCGTTACATTCATTTCAGTTTACAGAGCTTCACCATTTTCCCCACTTTCTTTCTCCCTTTTTTCCATCCATTTTTTTTTTCTAATTTCTTACTCCAGTGCCCTCCTTAACCCCCTCCCGCCCAAATACCTTTGTACCCTCTGAACTCATTATACTCAGGGACAAGACTCGAACAGCGACGTGCACAAACCGCTCGCCCAGCCGAGCTCGCTCGGATCCCGAACTTCGGACTCAAAATGGACTTTCCCCGTCTTCATCGATTTGCGCGTTTCGTTATTCGTTCGCGATTTTATTTTTGTTTTTCAGTTAAGCGATTAAAAATCAGATTTGGTTAACGTTACCTCCTGCTCGTGTAAAATGGCGGCATGAGAGGAGAGGTGGGATGGTGGAACATTGTCTGTCTCTGCAGTGGGGCGTTATGCTGACTGAAGAACACACACACACACACATTTCCACCGCCATACACACACATTCACTTAACCATGGTTGTGCATGTACAGTTACACATGCGGCTTGTTTCTGACTGCAGTGCAGAGAGGGCACTCTTCTTGCAGTCACGCCACCATGGGCACCATTTTGTCGCGGGGGGCTCGCCATGACCATAATTGTGATGTTGACACAAACGAATGTCCGAACATTCGGCTTCTGCGCAAATGATGTGATTAAAGTCGGATCAAAACACACATATCAAACACACCCGGGCAAACACAAGGCATTTATGAGCAAATTTTATTTTCCACCTGCGCATTATGTGCGAGTTACACGTAACGCTAACTGTTAGTGTACCGTTGAGAAGTTTTACTCTTAAAATACAGGTTTTATTTTTTTTAAAAACTAACATGAATAAGCTTTCCCATCCAAATGTCCACCTATATAAAGATATTAATATATTTTCATTGTACAATTTCAAGTTGAGAAGCAATTTTGTGGTCCTTGAAATGCGTTTAAATATTTTTATTGTACATATTTTAAATAAACAATTTTGAGAACATTTTCATGGAGCGCAGAAAGGCCGTTTAGATAGGAACTCTCTGCTACTTTTGTCTGTTTGCTTTTGGGGGGGGGGGTTCCCGCTGTTTCTCACACACTTACACACACATACTCACACAAGCTCTGCACAAGGCCCAGACCTCTAATCCTTTGTTAACCCTTAGATGGTCACTGTTCGCACAGAAATAATGTAGTGACTTGTGTCAGCACAACAGTCACACAGGAAGAAACTGTGGGATATAGCGTTAGTTATCCTGGCATCATCGATACACATTCTGCGTGTGTGTGTGTGTGTGTGTGTGTGTGTGTGTGTGTGTGTGTGTGTGTGTGTGTGTGTGTGTGTGTGTGTGTGTGTGTGTGGTGCAGGTATTATTAATGTTGTGGGGTCTGAAATCTGCAGTCACGTTATGGGGACGCGTCTTCCTTATGGGTGCACACAAGCAGTTAAGTTACGGTTACATCTCCAGGAAATAAATGCAGTTTGTGTCTTGTGAGCGTTCAGGGTTGCAGTTCTCCGAGGTTGGTTCAAGGCCATAGATTCATTTAATAACACCTGCAATTGTGCAAGCTCATCCTCGTTCCCTGACCCTCTGTACGCTCTCACTGGTATTGTATGGCGCTTCTCTATCAGGAGGGATTTTTAACCGTTTTCAGCCCCACTACCTGTATTTTTTTTGTCCTTTCTTTAAGCCCTCCCTGTTCCTGCATCATAGCATCCTCCATTCTTCCCTCCATTATTTCCTTTTAGTCCCCCTCCTGCTGAGAAAGTGACGCCCAGACACAAACAGCCTCTTATCCCGTCTCTTTCTCTCCCTCCCTTTTCTCTCTGTCTGACCTTGTTTCAATCTTTCCAACCTTCTTTTTTTTTTTTTTTTTTTGTGCCGTACTTTCTCACTCGAGTCTCCACTGCTCTCCCTTTCATCTTCTGTCCACTTCTTGGTTTCGCTCTGTCATTTTGAATTTTCTTTTATTTTTCCCTCCCTCTTTTTCATTTCCTGTATCCCCTCTGTATAATTTTGATCATTCTTACTCTTTCTAATTTACATAACACTATCTTTTCCTGTTGCCATGCTTCTCAAGCTCTTTTTTTTATCCGACCTTTAGAAGAATTTGCATAGGGGACATATTTAGGGTTGCACAGCCAGTCAGTACTCATTTTTCATGGCGTTAGTCTTTGAGTAATGGTAAATACCTTCCCCTGGTCATTTGTCTGTTTCTTGCTCCTCTTGTTCCACAAAGCAGCAGCTTTATTGAGAAAGTTAAGCATGGAAAAAATGACTAATCAGCAACTTGTTTCTTTGCCTCAACTTTATCTAAATCTTTTCTCTCCCACCCCCACCCCCCATCCCACTTGCTTATTCCAGCATCAGAAGGTTCAAAACAAAAACAAGGTGAGATGCAACGTCTTAAACTGGAGTTACTTACAATCTTTCCGCCATATGTGCATGCTTACACGATTAACAGACAGGTCGCACCTCTGTGTCTTCTCTCATTTACTGCAATGTTCAAACACGCTTTAAACGTAAGATAAACAAGTCAAAAGAAATGGAACAAAAGCAATTGCTGAATTAATGGACATTGATGTGTCGCTTTACCAGCCTCCACTGGCCTGGGAAGTTTCCACAAATAGATTTTAACCAATTCGACCACAAGGGCATTAGTGATTTGTGGCGCTGATGTTAGTTGACAAGATGTAAAACACAATCAGTGCTCCAGTTTGACCTAAAAGTGTTTAATGGGGTTGGGGTCAGGGCTTTGTTTAAGCCAGTCAGTTCATCTAGTGCTACTCAGAAAACCCAGAGGCTTTGCAAAACTGTTGCTATTAATTTGAAGGCGAGTTGGTATCTGAATTAACATCATATCCTGTCACTGTTTAGATCTCTCTTGAAAAGCAAGGACAAGCCCAAATCTTAGAAAACAGATTTGAGCAAATTTGTGTATATGTCGTGTATGAGTTGAAGATTTTTCATACATCTCTGTTTCAGAAACCGTACCTCTAAGTAGTGGATCCTCACTCAGGACAGCGTCACCGCCGCTCCTCCTCATCGTGCTCCTGTTGACTACCTGAACTGTCCGTCCTCATCGCTGACCTCCCACCAGTTCTCCGTGGGAATGTGGCGTACAAGTACGCCTCTGCACTACTTGTGAATTACACAATGCCATATTTGCTAAGCTATTGCAAAATGACACTTATTGCCTCGTGGCTGTTTACGTGTGAAAATCTGGAAAGAATCGGACATCTTCTCCAAAACGGGGCCACGGTGAGACAGGAACTGACATTATGAATCACAATGATTCATTTCTGATTATTTTGTTTTCCTACCTGTTGTGTAAGTAATACCACTTAATATCAATTCTACAGCTAAGCCTGACTGTAAGACTCATATCCCAGTCTGATTTCAGAGGAATAATGAGTCAGTCTGGACCCGTACCAAGTTTTTCTTTGTTTCTTGTTTTGTTTCTCATTTTCAACCTGGTGAAAAGTGGCCAAATAAACACATACTACTGTACTTAGCGGCTCAGGTTAGAGGTCACTAGTTAGCTGGTGACTTCTTTACTTTGTTCTGACATGCTGTACTTTGCTATGCGCAAATACCTGAATGATCCTTCATTGCCTCATTTCTGACGTGATCGAGACACATGTGTTCTACTTTTTTAACTAATTAGATTTTGAAACAAAAGGCATTTTCGGAGGAACTGGGGAATATTCTCGAAGAGGGAGGCTGGGTTCCTGCGCCCCCTGCTGGGATTAAACTGGTTGTACTGGAGTTGAACTGGGTTTACCGTAAACCCAGAAACTGGACACTAGAATCTGGTGCTGTATGTTAATAATGGGACCTGGGACAGCGTTTGTCCTCTCTGATTTGCCACTCCACTGTTCTGCATCTGCACCCTTAATAAGCAGAACGGAGAGGTTTATGGGTAGCTGGACAGCATCAGCTCATCTCACTCCACTGAACACACTGTGGAACTGATTGGTTGATTCTCCTGTTGGTCCAGCAGTTGTGCAGATAAGGATACAAACTATTTGCTCCTTTAGTTGTTCTTTGTTTTGTTTTGTTTTTCACATGTTTTCCTTTAGCTTTTGCTGTATAGTTAATATAATCTGCCAGAAAAAAAAGATGTATTGACTATGCAACACATTTTAGTGAGAACTTACCTTTTTTATTTAACAACAAAAATTTGACTAAAAACAATGATTTTTTTTTTCATATGTGTGCATTTACTGGTATATTTTTCAGTACGCTCTGCTGTGATGTAGTTTCTCAAGCTAAGTGATTTAAATGTTGTTTATTTCTTGTTTTTGCTTTTTTGTGCTTTTAAAGAAAGTCCTTCCAAATTATAGACACTCGTTTAAAAAATCCTAACAAATTAAAATTCATTTATTTTTCAAATTAGATATTTTTAAATTAGAGAAGACGTACATGTGTATTTTTCATTGAAATTAAATTAAGGTAATATATTTATTACATCACAAAATTATCTACCCAAAATATTTGAGTGACTTGTGTTAGAAAAATCTGTAGGTTAATTGTACACGTTATCCTAGCTTTACATATATATAATATTTGAGTGTCAACTTGAGTGTCAAAATGCTGTAAATCGCACCAATCATGTCAATGTTTTTTTTTTTATATATATCATTTTATTCTTAAATGGGTGACAAATGTTTGAAGATTTTTTTTTAAATATCCTGGTCAGTGATGTAGTTCTTCCCCCAACATCATGTAGTCTACTACTAGGCGGTTTATGTGTGTTCTGCTTTCACATTTTAGTGAAGAATGTAGCTTCTTCTGTGAAGAGCCAACTGCAATCTGAGCCTTTTTTATGTGGCTAAACAACAAAATAAATATGATTGCATTTAAATGGTTTGAGTACATGATTATTTATCTTTTAAACATATTGAGTTGTTTATGTAACCACCGTCTCAGTGACGACACACACACACACGTTTTTATTGGTGGGACACACACACATTCATTCAGTGCAATACACCAGAGTATAGAGATAAGGAGACTTCTGGGACTTGAAATGACCTTGTGGTGTAAGAGGCCGTTGTAATGTGAGTAACCTAGTGGAATATCGAGCAGAGTTTTTATCTGTGGGGCCAAAGCCTGATAAGATTCAGATACCCAATAGACTTCAAGTATTAATAGACTTTGTAGCATCATAGCCCATACATTGACCTTAAGGTAGTTATTTTCGGTCAGGTCGAAGGCTGGTTTTAGCCCTAAAGGAGATGTTTCTGTTTTATGTTTTTTTTAAAACATAGAGGTGTTCATCCAAATAAGCTGTAAATGCATTTCCATTTATATAGGCTGTAATATAGAATGTGAAGATTGTGAAGCTAGGGAGGCAATTTCCTGGATAATGGGACTAATGCTTCTATTTCATGGTTTATGATCTCTTCTGATGACATGTTTGGTACTGTTGAGGCATGTTGTTGTGAAGTGGCTTTGATTTTTGACCTTCACATTCCAGAGCTCATGCTTGGATTTTTATTTATTTATTTTTTTACCATTGAGAATGATAAAGTAAGCATACTCAAATCAGCAGAAAGAGAATTATGCTTTTAGAGTGGTGTAAAAGGACTTTATAAGCAGTAGCACCTCTCTGTGTGTTGCGTGTTAAATTGCATGGATGTTTACTCCTGCAAAAGCATGCACACACCAAAAGCTTTCGTGTAATAGTTCTAGCTTTGATTTAAAACCTGAAACACTGGAGCAATCATATTCTGATATTTTATTCCTCACTTTATGGATGTTGACTCTTGTTATGTGTTGATATGCAAATGCTGGAATTGAAGTAAACGTCCAAAACGAAGTTTATAATTGTAGACAGATGTTGCCGTATAATATAAATTTAGAAGATCGTAAAAATCCCACCAAGTTTCCGCCGAGGTTTTCCGGGATGACTGCATTCATAAACAGTTTATGCAAGGCCAAATTTACTTTTTAACTATGTCTGACAAAAAAAATAATTCTTACAAGATGAAGCAGAGCTCCGCAAATAACCCTGTAATTACAGTGTATGGAATTTCGGGACTGCAGACTCTGTTGTCACATGTTGACCCACATTTGATTGCAGCTCGGCTGAATAATAAGGCTTGCATTGTTGGTGTTGATTACATATTTTGAAATATAAGATGTTAGATATTAATAGAGACAAAGAATATTTATCTGCGTTAAAATTTCAATTAATTTTATGTGTTTTACATTTGTGTGGTTATAGTTTAGTCACTCAATTCAGGGCTTTTTCATTGTTTGTTTTAAGGGTGCAGTCTTGGTTTTTTGGTGTATAGATTATATACTTTTTTTTTTTCAAGAGTCCCCTGAATTTGCTGTAGTAAAATTATGTCTGGGATAGAAGACGCTGTAATGTTTTCCTACTTGGAGAATGCTTTTCAGAGCCTCTCAGCATGTAATCAGCACCTCGATCGTGTATATTTCACATTTTTCAGAACCAAAGTGAAGTCAGATGAGAGAAAGCATGCCCTCCTGAATACATTAGGTTCCTAATAAAATGTGTTTCAAGATCTGAAATGTGCTGCTTAGCTTTTATTTCAGTCAAAAACTAATATCATCACCTCTGGGGAAGCTGCGTTCCCTTTCTTTGGTCATTCTGTCGCTGGAAGCCTTCATCTGGCACCAAACCTTCAATGTGTTATTTCAAACGATGTTCATGTATTATGTATGTTTTTGTCAACATTTCTTGTAGGGATATTTTTTTCAGCCTTCACTATTCAGCATGATTTATGTATATAATGTATATATTTATGCAAGTTTCACAACAGTCTGTAAGTATCAAATTCTTCTGAAAGTGGAAGCTTTCACTGGACTCACCTGTAAGCAGAAGTTGTACCTACGAGTAAGATTCGAGAAATGGTGGCTTTCTAAGCCAGTCTACACGAGCGTGATATGAAAACTGAAGCTCGGATTGCACAAACACTAAGAACGATTCTTTAGTGATAATCGTGGAAGCATCCAATAATTCAACTTTTTAAAGAAAAGGAGTGTATTTGTTACTTTTTTGTACATGTTAGTTTAGCGATTTATATCAGTAATTTAACTGTTTTATGAGAAAAAGAAACCTATCAGACAAATTGTTATTTTAAAATGTGTTTTCAGACACATGGAAGGGATTTTTAATCTCATTAACTCATTTTGATGAAGTCATTAAAGTGATATTTCCCAACTTTATTAAAGTAGAGTTCTTAAAGGTTCCACTGAGATGACTTTATACGTTTTATTGATGGCTTGAGCCAGTTAAACATGTCATGGGTGCCAAAATAAAGCTCCACTGATCTTTCCAGCTCACCAATCTGTGGTAATCTTTAGTTGTCATCTTTGTGCACATCTGCCCGCTTCCAAACAGAACAGCATTTTGCATCAGGAAACGGGACTAAATCGCAGTTTGAAATCTCCTTACCTTTCAATCTCGCAGCTCAGGACTTCCAGCTTTTCTAACATGAGGAAACAGAAGCTGCGTGAAGGGGGAAAGTCTTTTTCTGTCGGGTTCAGATGTCTCTAAGCAGCATTCGGTGTTATTTACTCCTGAAGGCACTGCCTCAGCTGTGTGTGCAGTATTTTAGCCCTGTAAAATAGCTCTTACTAATATTTGGATAAAGGACTACGTTAAAGTCGAGTGCAATCAGAAAAATGTCACTTGACATCTCTTGCACATATTGCGTTTCCTTTTTCAATACTTTATAATCCAATACAGTATATATTTCCGAGGGTGAAAAATTTGCCCCTTTATGCAGTGGAGAGTAAAAGACTTAAGATGCTAAATCTGTGAAGAGGGTTATAACAAGCAGAGTTTTTACTTAGAGTTCTCAAAATTCAATTCGAGGATATCCTCCCTTTTTTCTCTGACGTTTCATTTCGCTTGATTTGCCAGAGATGCATTAAGAGTATTTTCAATAGCTCTCAAAGTCTATAGTTAAACCACACTCTTCCTTATATATAGTTGGATGTAAAAGTTTGGGCTCCCCTGTTTTCCACAGATTTCTACATATTTTATTGAAGTGAAAAGACATAAAGGCGCTACAGCGAAGAGAAATGAAAATGAGCCAGAAACTGAATCCTCATCTGACTCTGGGAAAGTCAACAAGCAAGCTTACTGTACATTTTGTTAAATCCTGGCATTATACACTTGAGTCTTTGAATTACCGGCATTGTGGGAAATGTACATGACTCCTTTTGTAAAAGGACTAACAATAAACACACCAGGAAATATTTGATACAACTTTGATCCTCGTTAACTGCCCATTATGACAACACTGTACCAGTTTAAAGCGGACTCTCTGGAGCACTGTTCATTTGAAACACTAGGTTGATTTGGGCTCTGTAATGCTTTTGATTATGTTAATGCACAACTTGAAATCAGGGATAAAATAACATGAAATAATGTTGCAAGTTTTAGCAGCCGTCTACTTGCAAAGCTTCAGAACTTCTTTTAATTGTTAGACCTTAATCGACTCACTTATAAGGCAGGTCAAGCAAGAACTGTGATTAGGAAGTGTCAGCCAACAACTTTTCAAACCTTGTGGTAATACTCAGCAACCATAGGCTGAGAAACTGACTGAGGTTCAGAAAAATTCAACTAATTGATGCCTACAAAGCAGGGGAAGGCTATAAAAAGATATCAAAGTGCTTCCAGCTTGCAATTTCCACTGTCTGAAATGTCATTAAGAAATGGCACATAAGGGGAACTCTGGAGGTCAGGACAAGATCTGGAAACCCAGAAAACTTTCTGATAAAACTGCAAGACTGCCATGCAAAGAAGCAAAGGAAAAAAAACATAGGGTTTAGTTGACGCATACGTGACGGTGACTGTGCAGCACTGATGTACAAACAGGGGTTTATTTTAAAGGAAATGTAACCTCTGATCTCATTATAAAAATTCACATCTAAGGTTTGCTAAGCACCTTGTTGAGCGGCTTTGAAAACAAGTGCAATGGACAGATGAAGTTAATCTTTCAATGACGAGAAAAGGAGCAGCATTTGATTAAACCAACACTTTGGCACCAAATAGGTAAAAATGGTTTGTTTCGGGACACTGAAAACGCTGCGCAGATACAGAAAAAAGTAGATTCTAGAAGGAAATTTGTATATTAATCTTCTTCAGTCGGCCAAAAAAATGAAACTGAAATCAGGTCAGCTACAACCGGACAATGAAGCACAAACATAAAAATCAACTACTTCAAAAAGCACCACCAGAGACTTTTGAATGTCTTTTACTGTCTGGCACGATCCCTTGACTTGAAAATCATTCAAAATCCATGAGTAGATCAAACATTTGTTGTGCAAGAAAGGCTCAGCAAACAGCAAAGGAAGAGTAAGCTCCTAAATCAAGAAGAGAAAGATTCTTGGTTGGCTACAAAACGCACTTGCAAGCTTTGATGTATAGTGTGGCGTGTATTGCCTTATAATAACCATAATAATGGCAGCTGCTAATTTGAATTACTGATACTAAATGGTAAATGGCCTGCATTTGTATAGCGCTTTTCTAGTCCATAGGACCCCAAAGCGCTTTACACTACATTCAGTCATCCACCCATTCACACACTGGCGATAGCAAGCTACATTGTAGCCACAGCTGCCCTGGGGCGCACTGACAGAGGCGAGGCTGCCGGACACAGGCGCCACCGGGCCCTCTGACCACCACCAGTAGGTAAACACGGGGTTAGTATCTTGCCCAAGGATATTTAGCATGCAGCCAGGATGCAGCCTGGGATCGAACCACCGACCTTCTGATTAGTGGCTGACCTGCTCTGCCACCTGAGCTACAGCCACCCAATAATTTATCATGTTACAAACTCAAAATGTCAAAAAAAAACACAGACAACCAAACAATCTGAAATGAATGAGTCTATTGAAATAACACATTTGCATTTATGCACTCATTAGACTACTGAAGATGCTGCATCGCAGCACAACCAGCTGCGGAGAGCTGCGCCTCTCTAAACGCTTTTTGATTTTTTAGTTAATTTGATTTACTGCGTCATTTATGATAATAACTGTGTCTGAAGCATTAAAAGACAAGCACGGTTGTATGTCTTTATCTGTGTGGGGGCTTATTTTGTTTGTTTGTTTGGTTTTTTTTATTTTTGAATTAAGTATTTTCCAGCTTTGATTAATCTGTTTGGCATTTCAATTTCCAGTTTATGAGTAATTATTTTCGCCGTGGGTGAAAGCAAGTAGTTTATTCTAAACGAAGCGTGCTTATGTGCACTGGGTGTGCTTATGACATACTCTTTTTCACATCCATTTCACATGTCAGGTAGCCAATAAGAGAGTAATTATTTCTGCTCAATGCTCACAAAGGAGGTACTTACAGTGTGTCAAACAAATAGTGATAAATGTGGAAAGGTTCAGATGATGACAAAGAAGGAAAAATAAAATAGCTGTTTTGGTGTTTTGGTAGATTAAGCCAGATCATTTGTCAACACACAGACATGTGAAAAAATGTACAATGTAAGTGTGTATTTGGACAAATCAGCTTTCAGTTACACGTAAAACAGTGTCCGTTGCTAAACTCGACATACCTGAACAACACCACAAGGAAAAACATGTTTAATGATGTGAAATACGTCTCACAAACCATTTAAATGTTTTCAAAAGTTGTTCTCATGCAGCTCAGGACCTCTAAACAACATGTACGGAAGAACACGTTGTAGTTATGCTTTGTTTGTCAAATAATTTCATATCAAATCATTCAAATCGTGGCGTGATGCCTGTAACAGAACTAGTTCATTTTAAAAAGATTGTTTGTTTTTTAACTGTCATTACTAAAGGTACCTTTCAGGTCATTGAACATTTCTAATGCATTAAAACGTGTCTGATATTATAGTTAGACTTTTCTGACCCCATTTATTCATTGACTTATTTGTCACATCAGGGTTTTAGCAACAAAATAGCTAAATGGACACTTGTTTTTGGTCTATATCTTTTGATTTACTTGAGCTACCCTAATAAGTCCAAAAGAGGACGTCCTGGCCTTTCCAATGAAATCTCATGCGTTTGTGTGGCCTGTTTGAGCTCCAAATAAGCAGGACATCACAAAAAAAGTTAAACTGAAAGATGCTTGTTTCCTCTGTTCTCGGGAGGATATGGCGTCTCTGTCGGAATAAGAAAAAACTGTATTGATCTGCTCAATTAATTTAGCTGTTTATCTTTTTTTTTTAACTTGTAGTTTTATCATTCAATTTAAATCATAAAAAATGTCAAATCCATTCAATAATTATAAAAAATTTGTTATGCAACAATCCTTGCATATTACAGCTAAATACACTACACCTTTAGCTGAGACATTTTTGTTTATTTTAGGTACCTTGTATCAATTATCCATCCTATTTCAATGTCATTTATTTATTTATTTATTTGTTAATTTTATATATAGATTTTCATACTATTGAATCAAATATGAACCATGTATACCAAAACATGAAAAACAGAAATCTTGGGGAAATAAATCTTACCCCTGGATGTGCATTCAAAAGAGTTTTTCACAATTTCAGATCATCTTGATACTCCCCTGGAGTGTCACAGCAGACATGCTCAGTTTACAGAAGGAACAGACAAATTTATACAAAAATCTGAAAGTCACATTAACAGCGATCACTCTCTCGCTTCACATGGGTCTGTGCCAAATGCCAGTAAATTGATAATACTGGGAAAAGGAAACAAGGTGTCCCATTGAGACAGACAATCACAGTCAGATCCTACTATCATCACTGACAACACAAAGCTGAGGATAAAGTTCCCTACATAAGACTCAGGTTTGTACTGCTACAGCAGCAGCACTGCCATCATAAAGCAGTCTCAATTATTTTTTGTTTTGTGCATTTTGTTGACAAAAGAAATGTGAAAAAAACACCACAATTTGTTTAGAGGTCTGAAATGTGTTCAGGGTGAACCTTCTGTTCTCTATTTCTGAGTTCTTATGGGTTCATTTTTGTATTATTTTTTAATCTTTTAATTTCTTTTAATAGAAAAAGCAAGCACATCCTTGCAGGCTTGAAGGCCCCACAGTAAGTGGGCTTGCTGAAATCTTTGACCATCTTTATTTTTGCGTGTAGTGCCCTGTTCCAAAACCTTTACAACACTGTGTCATTAAAAACTCCACTTTCACAATAGTGAGAACATAACATCAGATTTCTTCTTTGTAAGACATTTCTGGGTGTGTTTTCTAATTGTGTACAAGTTTGAAACATCTACTTGTGGTTCAAACAGCCCCCAGGAACTTTCTTGATATGATGCAGAAATCCTAGTTGAGCCAATGTTTAGCCCATTAAAATGTTTATTCATTCAATTTTTCAGTTCAGTTAAACGTTTTTATTTAGTATGACGCCAAATCACAACAACAGTTGCCTCCTGGCTCCTTATACTCTAAGATAAAGTCCTACAATAATACAGAGAAAGCGCCAACAATCAGAGGACCCCCTCCCCCGTGAGCAAGCACTTTGGCGACAATGGAAAAGAAAAACTCCCTTTTAACAGGAATAAACCTCAGACAGAACCAGGCTCGGTGACCAGTTGGGGTTAAGGGAAGGAAGATAGAGCAAAGACACGCATCCACCAGTTTATCCATCCATCCATCTTCCTCCACTTATTGTCCCCCCACCACGACTCTGAGTAGGGCTGCCATAGAGCAAGAGCTGTTTTACACTCTGGACAGTTCACCAGCCTGTCGCAGGGCTATGAGTCAGATAACCATTCACACCTATGCACAATTCAGAATCACCTGTTAATCTAACGCAGGGGTCCCCAATCCCAGTCCACGAGGGCCGGTGTCCCTGCACGTTTTAGATCTCACCCTGGGTCAACACACCTGAATCACATGATTAGTTCATTACCAGACCTCTGGAGAACTTAAAGGCGGTTATTTATCCATTTAAATCAGCTGTGATGGATCAAGGACACATCTAAAACCTGCAGGGACACGGGCCCTCGTGGACTGAGTTTGGGGAACTGATCTAACGCAATCGACTGCATGTCTTTGGGCTGTAGAAGGGGTTAGGGTTACTGGAATACACAGAGATAACCCATGCAGACATGAGGAGAACATTCCAGCCACATAGAAAGACCCCAGGCCTTCTTGTTGTGAGGCAACAGCAACTGCACTAACCACCGCACCTGTTTCTGTTTATATTTTGGGGGGTTGGGGTCATAAACCTGTGGCTGATAATACCAACAGTGGCATGAGTTGGCTGCAGATCATTCTGGGGTTCTCTGAGACTGTTTCAAATTCTGTTCAGAATTTGATAAGGTGGCCAGTTCTGGACAAACTGGCAGTGATTTAATATCTACACCACTTGAGACACAAATTTTTGTTACAGGTAGAATGATTTTATTCAGATCATTTGGAGATATTTCCCAGTGCCTTGCAGGATTTTTTGACATCCATAGATATTAGAGAGCTCTTTATATCTGGAGCAAATAACACCGTCCATACCTTGGGTCAGAGACAGGTTAAATATGACAGAATCTACCTGTTACTATGATTGCACATGACATGTAATTTGTTTCTGTGTGTAGCATTTTTATCTATGAGGAAAGAGGAACAGGTGCTTGCTTGCTCAAATATGTTGAAAAAATCTGTTTCAGTTGGAGGTACTTATCTCGCCACATGACTGTAAATCAGAGTATGCCTATTATCATTCTCCTCCATTAATTTGCACATAATTTGCACACATTTCAGTTTTTGATACTAGAAGCTGAAGAAGATATCAGCTGAATGAGGTAAACACGGCTGAATTTTGTTTTGCTGCCTGATTAGGGATATGAAATGATACATTAAATTGGGCTTAGAAAACACATAAAATGTTTTCATAATCTTTCAAATCCAGTTCAAAAGCAGGAATCGTCTGACATCGGCTCGGACTTTCTAGTGCTAAACATCTCTCATCTTTCTACCGGCCCACATCGTGTTTAAGTTATTGCTGTTGAGTGCAAATGAGCTCCAGTCGGCTTGAGCTGAGCAGAATCTTTCTCATCAGTTTTCAGTGTGCTGGCTGAAGCTTCACAGACCCTGATTCTTTACATTAAAGCGAGTCCGCCTTATGAAAAGCATTTCTGAATGCATCCCGTGTGTGTGTGTGTGTGTGTGTGTGTGTGTGTGTGTGTGTGTGTGTGTGTGTGTGTGTGTGTGTGTGGATATGAGCAGGGGGTCTTGGTTCTGTGTACTGGCCTGGAAGCTGTGACAAACTTAGGATTATGAAACTGCCTTTTATTTGAACATACCAAAACCAAGCACAAATGAGCTAAGTCAGTCACACTTCACATGGCAGCAAGCAAAGCCGCCTCCCTCCTCTTTCTCGCTCCCAGTCCCTCCCTTCCTTTCTTTCTCACTTACTTTCATCCACTTTTAATGTGTGACACTTTGATACTGAACATCCTATTTCCCGTGTTCTGGTCGGTTGGTTTTACATGCAGATGGGCTGGTAATTTGCATAGACTCAAAGGTCTCCCTTCTCTCCTGATGCTTTCTGACAACGGTCTGTCTATTCATCCTCTGTGTTAAGCATCCCTCCTAGGACATCGCCTGAATTGCTGTCTCATGGTGCTTCAAGTCTCGTTTTACACTGCAGGAGCTGCTGAGGAATTGGATTAAGAACATATTCCTTTAGAGAAAAGCATCACAGTCACCTGAGCATCAGATGGATAGTTCACTCCGATATCAAAGCTTGCCACATGTTTTGTACAAAGTCACATTAAGTGTCATTTTAAGTCATGCTGAGTCCATATCACACACACTGTTAGCTGTGTGGATCCTCTTATAAGTCAGTCCCACCTGGGGGATATGGAGAGAAACACTGGAGTGTACTGAGCGAGCAGCAAGATTAGCTTCTTATCCTCGCATCACCTTAAGCGGCTGCTCTGATCATACTTCTACCCCACCCACCCTAAAACCTGTCTTTGGAGGACCAATTAAGTTTAAATGTGCACAGGGGAGAGGGTGGGAAGAAAACCACTTTATATTCCTACTTGTTCCCCTTTGTCTCAAATGGCAGAAAAGTTGCTTTATCAGAACGTCAGGATTATTTTATTTGAAGTTTTCTGGCTTTCAGATAAACCCCGTTCCTGGAAGAGTATTGTGAAGTACAAAATAAGATATTTATAAATATGCAGTTAAGGACCACAAAAAGGAAGAGGAAAAAAAGTATTTCACTCCAATATGTTTTTAGGTCCCTTGTAGTCAATATGCATATCCTCTCACTGTGTAACCCAAGAGGTTTTTCTGACTCAGGCTTCTGGGCCAAAATCAAAACATCATTTTGAAATTCATAAGAAAGACTGAGCAAGAATTCAGAGTCATAATACACAAGAAAGGAATTGAGTAAGAAACTGGTTTGGCTACAGTGGTGGATTGATGCAGCCAAAACAAACATGACAGCTGAAAAAGAATGAGAATGAAATATGAACCAGTGGAGGAAAAAGTACAGCAGTGATAAACTTTGGAAAAACACAAGTTCATTTTATATTATTGCCCGTGTGGTGGAAGAACTTTGATTTTCTGCTTAACTGGAAGTCTTCAATCGAAGTCCTGTATTCAGAATTTATATAGTAAACTACTTAGCAGTTCAAGCGGCTGCCTTCCTAACGTTCAGGGACCCCTCTTAGGGTCACAAACCTAATCTGAGGGATTGTGGGGTGATTAATGAGAGTGGAAAGAACAATGGCTCTGCCACACTTCCCTTCCAGCAGTCACCAAGTGCTTGTTCATAGAGGGTTGTGTGGTTGTTGGGGTATCTTTGCAATTTTGTAGGGTTTTACCTTACAATATAAAGAGCTATTTTTGTTCCATGCATCCTTGTGATCGCTCATTTTTTTTAATTAATTCTTTTATTAGGAAGACTTTGCGCTTTGAGCCTTTACAAAGTTAACAAATGATTTTACTAAGATGTTTATGGGAAAATTACAGAAATGTGGCAAGAGGCAACAGCTTCTTTTGTAAATGAGGTCAGAAAACCAAATGCCTGGAAACCACTGGTTAGATGTGTTTAATTGCACTGTATTTTATCTTTAACCAAAGATAAAGACAACGTTATTGTAACTTCTACAATATTTACAGGATATACACCAGATCCAGATATTGTTTCCTCCTAACACACAGCAAGAATTAATCAAAATAAAATGATTTTTAAAAAAAAAAGAAAAAAAAAAGAAGCCGATAGAAATATGAAATACAGATATGCAAGTAAATAAGTTACACAAGATACATTCAAAACGAATTATTATATACAATTGTTGCCATTAATGTATAAAAGTATGAGAAGTACAAGGATTTATATACATTTTTACATGCATAATTAAGGATTCAACCTAAAAGTAAGGTGGATATGTGCTACAAGCACACAGGAGAAGTTTAAATAAATAAAAGCACAAATTAGACCTATTTAAAAGTAAACCCCTCACATTATATAAGCTGCATATACAGCTATAGTTAGAAGTGGCCTAACACAGACTGTAACTTAATTTTCTACCCCAAAAACATCATTCCAGACAATGTCCCGGTGTGTTTACCGCACCACCAAAACACACACCATTACATCGGTGCTGTGATTATAAAGCCGCTGTTCATTGCCTCTTTTATTACTGTTATTATTAATAAATCAAGCAAGCCGTGAAGCCAGGACAGATATGTTAGGAGGGGGTGTATGAGGGACGGCCTAGAAGTGGTAATTGCTGGTGTAACAGTGTGTGCAGCCCCGCGGTGGCCTCGTAAGCGACCCGCTTTATTAGATCGGCCGGTATTGATCCACGCTGCGCGGTGTTGACTAATCTCCAGGCGGGGAGAGGGAGAGCGCAGATCGATGAGCCTGGATTCAATCATGTCTGGAAACGGAGAAGGTAATTTATTATAATCACGGGCACTAAATAGAAAACGTGAGAACAACGCGCCCGTGAGGGCTTCAAAGAGAACTACAGCGAGCGGGTGTGTGGTGGGGAGATGCTCAGCTAAACATGCTGCAGCCTGCAATTCTGGGTATTCAGTCGGAGACACGGATTAGCAAACGAGAGCCTGCTGGGTGGCCTTCATCAGGGAGTTTCTCAAATCTGGTGTTCTCTCCACGATGAGAAAACCCTTTTTACATTATTTACAAATACATTTTGATGGAGCCCGTCTTCCTGGTGGAGTGTTGTTATTGGATTTAGAGATAAGACAAAGGGAGGCATGAATAAGTTAAGTGAAGAGCTATATTGAATGCCCTGCAGATTCCCATTTGTATGTGAGAGCCCTCTTAAAGTAACATGACAATAGAAGAAAAAAAAAAAGGAGTGATGTTTTATTCAACAGCACAGAGAGCCATTACTTTAGACTCATGTACACAAGCAACACACATTTTCTCTGTGATCTCATTCCGCAGTCAGACATGGTATTTTTGAAAAGGTCCTTCTTATGAATTAAATGAGGGTGGATGGTTAGCAGACATCCTTAAAAAGAAAAAATAATGGCTCCACGAAGAACAGCTTAAGTAAGACGAGCACAGATTGTTTCAAGCGCGGGAGTTTCGCTCCTCTTCTTCATTCTCCAAGAGGTAGGCTGGTTTGTATCGTGTCACCCCCCTGGCATCCACCATCTTCAGTGCCTCGTTTCGACAGGTGTTGTCCATACTGCCGAGTGAAGTGTACCTACATTTCAACAGAGATATTTTAGACCTAAAGATCTGCTTTTTAAGCTGTGTACACCTGAATAAAGACAACTAACACATCCTTACCCTTTATCATAGAGAATACAGTAGGGCACGTATAATGTCCTCAAGAATGCCCAGATGTCGTGATATGTCCAGTCCTGGAGAGTGTTAGAAAACAAATGTAATTGGTTTGCAACTGACTCCCTTTGTTCAAGCTATAATAACTCATCCTCTGTGGAGTCCTTTTAGATATACTCATGAGATGAAGCACTACATAAATTATCTTGAATTGAGGTCAACTGCTAAATGTACCTGTGCTTCTATGTGCTCCATCACAGCAGCTGACACAGTACTAGCATTAACAATAAAATCAAATAAAGCAGGCGACTGCCATGTCGCTTATGCACATCCATTCTTCAGCCAGACTAAACAGAAGAACAAGACGTGAGCTTGCTACAGCTATTCAGCAAAAAGCACTGCAATGATTTCACTTTTGTGACCCTTTCATGTTGAAATGTTAACATGCATCCCTCACTCTGCGTTGGTGTTGCATTAGAAAGCCTTTTAATGTACTGGTGCACTCACATTATGTGTGAGTTTATTTAGGAAAAATAGTCGTTTAAAGCTTTACGAATAAAGCATTATTCAGAAATTTTTATCAAGATGACAAATAACATCAAGGATAACAAGTGAAGCTTTCCCAGGTCATGAGGTTTTGCAGACACATTATTTTACACCTGCTGTTTTAGACATGTGACAATCATGGTGACAATGTGGTGTCAAATGAATAAGTGAATAATAACTACCCGACCCTACAATCTGACAATCACTGGTCATGAAAGGAAAATGACCGGTTATGAGTGGTCACTGGGAAAATGACTGCTAAGGCCTGAATCACGCGGGTTTACACATCGGTCAGTGACATCTGTCGCTAGGAAAAATGTGTATTCTCCAATGACTTGACAAAAACCTCCACGTGACTGCTTTAATCACTACCATGTTGCTGTGGTCATACAGTGACGTACTTGTCTACAAATACAGTCCAGCTGCTCTCTGAGCTGTAATGAAACTATGAAAAGTTTGACACGATCCAGAAACTGAGCTCTGGCCTTTTGAAAAATGTTGGCACAACTTTCCCTTTGAAGGTGAATTTTCTCCATTTCCGATTTGTGTTGTACATTTCAACAAAACAAGTTTTACTTCCACCTTTACTTTAACTCGTGGTTGGCAAGTACTGCAGACAAACAAGAAAAATACTAGCGGCTTACCAATGGTATCCCTCCTATTAGATACACCTATGACTTCAATTTCAAAATCAAATTATCACATTCAAAAGATTTTCAGGAAACTTGACCTCTGACCTTGAACTTGAGATCAAGGAGTCAAACTCTTCTGAAATTTTTAGTAGCTGCATCTATGGTATCAATTTCAAAATCCCATGTCACCTCCTTCTCAAGTAACACAAACTTGCATATTCATTGTGACAATAACCCATCAGTCTTTTACAGCTAAAGGGGTAAAAAGCTACATGGAACCATGGCAACCTGCAAGTAATTAAATTCAATTGTTGAGAGTTTTTTGATGGAATTGGTAACAAGCAACTTCCAGGAACTACTCCCAACCAATTGGGAAATACACATTTTTTTACTAGATGGTTGTATTTCATGTAAATATGGAAGAAAAGTCTTAATCCATCTGTGCATGATGTTGTTTTCTGTTCAAGTATTTTGGGGTATTTTTAGCTTTATTTTGAACGTACTTTGACTTCATTTGAGTCTAGAGAGATGAATTCAGTAAAGAGAGAGAAACAGCACTGCAACAGAAAAAGCGCTAAAAATGAAAACCATGAGGTATGATCTTATAGCAGTTTCCATTAGTACTTACTCGGGTCGCCTCGGTGATAGTATCTGGTATCAGGTACTTTTTTAGTACCTACTTGGTCCCAGTCTGACAAAAAGCCACAGACTGAGCAGCAAGTATACCATCGCTTTGATGTCCACCTTTGTTGTAGCGTTTGTGTCACGTACAAATGACATTACGGGATGTTTGGCCAAGTTGCTCTAACAACCCCACGCACATTTAGTGGTACTCGATTGTAAAGGAAAACAGATCGAGGCGAGTCATACCGCCTCACGCCACGTAGAGCCAGCATACAGTCCTAATATAACGGCATGCATACTGTGTGACACTCACTAGTAAGGGGTTGACTCTCATGTAGTCAGGCCAGCCAGGATCAGTAGGACACATGTCTGTGAGTGTATGTGAATAGGGGTCGCTCCTCCTGGTCCCCATCAGGACGGCTTTTAGCTCTGGCCTTCGTTCCTTCACCTCGCTCAGTGCCTGGCGAATACTGCCCTCCACAGTGAACAGCTCCAGGCTATATCTTTGGGACATACAACGGCAAGTAATGAGATACAGTGGTGCCACACAGACAGGGTTAGGCCACATTTTTCAAAACAAGACCTGGACTGGATATATTAAAATACATGACATCAACTGGATAGATAGCTAGATGGTGGATAGCTCACCTTTTTGTTGTGTCCTGTAGAAATCTCTCCATTTCTGGGAATGGAGAGACAATACGAATATACAGGACTTTCACCTTTTCTTTAGTATCTGGATATCGGCTGAGAGTGACAGGAAGAGAAAAAAGGGACATTTTTTAAAAAGATAAGCAATGCTGGCACAGAAAAAGATCAGATAAGTATTTGTCATATCTCACAATCTGTCCAGCACAGGTCATGAAAAGTCCAAAAAAGTAGTCAGTCTTCTCCAAGATTTTCTCTAAGTGCTGCCCTCAAACTAGTTTTCTTTTTCCATTTACTTCCTGCTGAGATCTCACACCCCACTGTGCGCTAATGCTATCATTATGTTTTTAATTTGAATCTTCATTTTCATCTTTCATCTCTCAGGTCATTTGTTTTTTTTCCCCCCTCACAGATTAAAAAAATCCACAAAAATGTTTTAATTGTCTCATCTCGTCTTCTCCCCTCCTGTTACCGTTTCAGTGCAGCATAGTAGAGATGAAGCAGCGCTGTGCAGTCTTTGCCCCCGTTAAAGCCAACACAGATTTGCTCTGTTGAATACTGATGGAGTGCTGCCTCTATTGTTTTCAGTGCAGACATGACTTTCTCACCCAGCTCTGTACCTGTAGGAAGGAATCGACAGTAAGAGGATGGTTCATAATTAATGCAGTCAAGCTGTGAGGCATCTTAGAAATGAGCCCACATTTCTACGTCTAATCCAAAGAAAAGAAAAAAAGCTGCTAGTAGTTTGTCATAGCTTAGTTATTGAAGCTTTATTGTAATCTATTCACCATTCTGTCTCACAGAGTTATATTCTTCTTTTTTATTATCCACTCTGACTTTACGACTTAAATTACTTTAATATTTTAACTTTCTTTATTGGTCCCAATGCCTGTGTAAAATGCACAAGTCAGTATTCACTTTATATCAAGATGACACATATTTAAGAATCATCTTCCATTACTCTCCGCACACTCACCACTGTTGGCCAATCCGTACACCTCAGCGGGGGCTATGGACACCGGGTCTGTGACTAAGGGCACCACGCTCCCCTTGGGCAGCTTGTCTAGCAGCTGTATTCGGGCTTTGTCCACCTCCTGCTGGCTGTCTGCGTCCAGGACCAGCCTAACTCTGTGATAGTTGCTCAACCAGTCAGGGTAGGAGCCAAGAGCCACCTTTCGGCCCCAGTCAGCCTGCAGTTTGGTCAGCACAGGTGCAATGTCTGTTTCATCTGCATCGACAAACACCTAAAAACAAAAAAGCTAATGTCTGGTAAACTTAATTGTACTATTTAAACACTGCATTCAAATCAACTTTATTTTACTCAACTAAAAGTAAACTAAAAGGTAAAATACATTAAAAGTATCAAGGAAATATCAGAAATATAGAGGAAGTACTAAACTCTATTAAAAACAAAAAGTAAAAAATAGATAAATACATAAAAATTAATTAGAAAAAAACAAAAGTATACTAATTCTGACTTGGACTGGATTTTGAAGTAACAGGTTTGGTTATGGAGTTACCTCGCGAGTGTGAAAGGTGGTCCCTGAACCAGCAAAGAGATGCTCCAGCCCATTGAAGGCCTTCTCCATTAAAGATGGGATCCCGGGAAAGATGTACACATTACGTACACTGACCTGGGAGAAAAAGGTAGACACATCAAATTATAAGAAAAGATGTGGGGCGGTACTCGAGCCATCATTGTTGAAACTATTGAAATATGATGCAGGAATTAAATCACATCTCTGCAACCCAGAGACAGCTAATAATTGAGGTCAGATTTACAGTTTTGTAAATGTCAGATATTTATTTTTGCTAAGATAAATGGCTGGTGTCTGGGGTTCCATTTATAGCTAACAAGCATGAGAATGGTATCCAACTCCTTCTCCACCTTTTGCCGAGACAGGGCACTTTTTTTAAGGGCTGTTCTTCATTGTTTCATTTTAAATTCTCAATAGTAAATTCTCAATAATAATATACTGTACATTAATGTTTCTCAACTTGAAACACATTAATAAATCACCAAAGATATTAACCTTAAAGAGAAAAATGTCCAAATTTAATGACCTGTGAGTAAGAGGTGTGAATGCTTCTCACGCCTGGTGTCTGTGTGTGCTCAGAGTATTTATTGTTTTGACCACTGCAGGAAGCTATTTTCACTCCTTCAGCAACTAGTTAGTTTGCAATCTGTCTTCTAAAGAAAACACCGTCACTTTTGTTTACCTTAAAGAAAGGTTATGGGTTGAACAGCACCATGTAGCTTGGATATATTTGAAGTAACTTTGTGTTCTATAAAAATTCCTCTGTACCGAGTTCACTCACCAGAGGGTAGCGGTGCTTTAGCCCAGTCTGAGGATCAGTTCCATAGTTAAGTTTTGCTGAGCGAGGCACCATCGCCAGCTTCATAGCGGCACTGTTTTTCTCCCCAACCCCGAAGAATTCTTCAACCAGCTTGCTAAGGTCTGGATTGGCATATAACTCCTCGTGGAATGCTATGGCAACACTCTCAAAGGTGACGTCATCGTGAGTGGGACCTATACCCCCCGATGTGATGAGGTGCGTATACTGAGATGAAAGGAGGGCCACCTCTTTGGCAATGACTGCCTGCACATCCGGTATGACTGTTATGCGCTGCACAGACACTCCAAGCTTCCTAAGCGCTTTAGTTAGAAAGGCACTGTTGGTATCCACTGTGTGACCCTGAAAGAGACACCCACATGCACATCAGATTCAAGAACCTTAAAAAAAAGAAAGAAACACAAAAAAATAAAGAAAAAGGAAAAGGAAACTCCAAGGTCTTGCTTGATGAAATTCAAGGACTGAAGGCTGATTTTCAGGCAGAGAGATGTGACACTGGACAAAAATCAAATACTTCATGTTTAAATCATGATCATGTCAAGTCAAAAAAAATAATAGTAAGCTTGTGATTTCAGAAACAGCCACAGCTGCCACATAACATAACCATCGCAGTTTTCTCCCCCTGAGGTCATGAAATGCACATCAGAGACTGGATAGAGGTCCAAACACATAGGGATGCAGATGACGGTATATGTTAAACACTGCACAATGCAAGCTCCTACTTCTATTACAAAAAACCCAGTTTATATTGATTTCCTCAATTGCACAGACTCCCAGTGATTTTCATTTGGGTGCTGTCACACACGTATAGCTTAAAAGCCACACAAGGCACAAACTTTATCAACACCAAAAGCACCTTAAGAATCTCATCTCCAATGATGAGAATGGCTGCAGTAGGAGCATCCCCGTTGGCTGCAGAAGACGAACTGTTGCTCTGGAGGTTTGTTGACATGGTTGCCTTGCTGAGATGAGCTGCCAGTCTCCTCACACGCACCACTGCTCTACTCAGCTTCGGAAAAGAAAAGCTGGGAACAATGGAAACAAATTAATTGAGTACTTCTTACTACAAATTTATACTAGGTTTATCAACACTCAGCAAAGTCAAAAACCTATCGAGTCAATAAGACCTCTTTAGCATAGTATGTAAGCATATGCAATATGGAATGCAGTGTGCAGTATGCTCAACTGTTAATATGCAGATGGGCCACAAATTAAAGGAAAAGCCAGCATGTCTTACAAACGGTGATTTCTGTAATACCATAACAGAGGAAACAAATGCACCCCATATTAAGGTCAAATATTAAAGATCTCCCTGTAATTTGTCAGATATTTGTGCATTTTAATATAGCATCTGTATTACTTTGCTGCATTTACAGTGACAAGAAATGTTTCTTACATCAGCATGAATCCACACAGAACATCAGAAAAGGCTTCGCTGTTGTTCAGACCCTCTTCTCTGTCATAGTGTGTCCCTTAGCTGAAGGTATCTCTGGAAGAGGAAGGGTGTACTGTTAACATGTGAATAATTTGTGCATTTCTTCTGCATTTCCTTAACACTGACTCTCTCTCTCTCTTTTTTTTTTTTTTTTTTTTTAAATCGGCTATTTATTTATATAGGTCTTTTGATAAGGCTTTAAATTGGAGTTAAGTGGTTGAACTTGAAATAAGAAAAGAGTTGTATTTAAAACACTTGAATGATTAAAAGTCACTGGTTGCTAATGAAACTGTTTTATTTCTATTTAAATGTGTGTATTAACTGTTTTTCAGTTGTATATAACTAAATTGCAGTAGTCCTGTGTGCATCATTAACAATAAGATGGTGACAGTTTGTTTTAATAGTTTTAATAATTTGTGTCTTTTAAGGTAGATAATCATTTGATGCAGATGAAAAACACGTTTTCCATTCAGTGTTTGAAACGCTAGCAAACTGCTGACAAAATAGAACTCTGTGATAACAAAGCAAAAACATCTATATTACACAAATGTGTTAAAAAGAGAAATAATGGTACTTAAATCCACTGTTAAGGGATTAACAGATCCAAAGCAGGCATTTAATGATACTTCTAGGTGTCTTGTATGTTAAGCTTCACATTGTGCATGTGGTTTGGAGAGCAGCCTGGGAGTCACAGTTGCAGAAGGATAAAGCAAACAGTGACTTCTGGTATTTGCCAAGAATTGATTAGGGGTAAACTGTTGTAGATGACTAGCTGGCCTATGATCTGTCCAACACATGTCTTATGGACGATATCAAGTCAAAGTGACAAAGTATAAGGTAAAAAGTGTTTTGGGTGTTTTTTGTTTGTTTGTTTGTTTTTTTCTTAATAGTTTTTCAAGAGAGATCTGGAAAAGAGTGCAGAGATTGGAATAATTCATTTTAGCCCCTCCGTAAATCCCGTTGACTACAGTCTATTAACCAACACAAGAAACCATATTAGACATTAAAAACGTAGAAACATTAGTATTCGCTTTTTGACACAACTGCCTTGCACCTGCTTACATAGTTTGCATTGCGTAACATTTGTAAGTTATCTAACGGGGCGAAAATAAAGTGAACTCAGACATATTCATTTATGGCCATACCAAAAAATAACTGAAACACAAGGCAAATATCACAAGTGTGTGAGCGTGTGTAACACCTGAAAGTAAATTCTTAGCTAACTCTAAGTCTCCTCGCTAGGTTACTTATGCCAAAATAAAGAAGTACAATTTAAGTAGATGTGCACATTCAATTTTGTCTCTACTGTCGATATCTCTCGACGAATATGTTTAGTGTGAGGAAAAAGTCCGGGTGTTACATTTATTATTTGATAACCAATCTCATTAAAACCGAGGGAACTTACCCCTCAGCTGTATATGTCCGTGCTAAGCTCCCTATCACCGGTTGGTACAGCTGCAGCTCGAGCTGTCGCTCAAGGTATGACGTGACCTTAAAACCACACTACGATAGCCAATCATATTTCAGGAGGCGGATCTTAACGACCAGCACGTAATGTACACTAAAGTCATTTAAAGATGTGGCGGAATCAGTACAGTCAATGAGGAGTAATAAATGTCGCTTATCTACTTTAAAAACAAGTGTCAGCCAAACGATTAGTAACATAACTTTACTGCTGCACCACCACCCGGAAGAGGACGGAGAATCACTCCTTCCTTTGCCCGATTCAAAATAGATTACTGTCACTCGTGCGCCCCTGCTGACTGGAGGAGTGAACTCCACGAAACCTAAATGCTGTTATTAAACTCATAATTACCTTTTTCGCCTGTGGGTGGAGCATGTTGGCATATATTTAACAGTTTTGTCTGCTTGTGGATGAAATATTAAACCGAAGTGAGAGACGAATTGATTCTCGCGCACAGCATTTTACTGCCTTCAAACACATCGACGGTTTAAGATATACTCTGTCTGTCTGAATTCATTAAAAATTAATCAATTTAACCACTGATCATTCAACGTAACTCCTTGTACCTTTATGTCCGCTTAACGAGAGCGCGTACAACGCTTGATTTATGTATTGTTTTTCTATCAGATCATATGACCTACAAAATAATAAAGTATTCTATTGTTTTATTATTGTTCCAGTTATTATTATCTGTCTACTTTGCTGCTGTAATAATGCCCATTTCCCATATGTAAGAGTAATAACAGCTATTTTATCTTATCTTACTCAGTAGACTGGGATTGCAGAACAAGTCCTTATCAACGTGAAAAATAAAAATGCTTTGTGTGATACAATTATGTGATGGTCTATCATATAATTATATAAAACTAGAAATGATTACGTGAATGGGCAATTCTGAGATGCAAGCACAACATTCTTAGATCCAAGCACAACTATATTCGTTTTGCTTCCTGGAGGGAATGCATTTGAGTCAAATAAGGGCAAACTTGCTTCACGGGTACATTTTTACATGCTTCAGTGGGAAAAAAGAAAAAAAGCGTACGTGTCAGTGCACCAACGCATGAACCGATCCACTGAATCAGCATGTTCTGAAACTGTAGAATTCAGCCACTCCTTTGCCTTCGTACGTGATAATATGTGTATTATGCATACAATCTGTGGTAAAGATCTAGTTCTTGGGCTTTAGCGTCTTGCACAATGCCATGTTTACTTATTGGTGGTATAAGGCTGCGGCCTGAAGAAAGTTATCTCATCACCAAACTGCTTTAAAAAAAGAAAAGCAAAGAAACGAGAATCGTATTCAAATGTATGGACATGTATGGACAACACAAAAACGTGTTTAAAACATATGTGGACGACAGTGCGTATGTAGTTATGTCAATTTCTTTGCGGTAATAACACCTCAAAGCGGGGGCCAGCAGCTTATGCCCTGAGCTGATGCTGATGGTTTGTTTTGGTAGCGGATGCGGGTCATCGCGGTCTCTTTCTAAATGCTGGAAAAAGCAAAACTTCAGGCGTAAAACAGCTGTTCTTGCGCTGTATTTATCTACGGTAAAGTACATGTTCAGCTGCAGACTTATGGCTGGCGGTCAGGGTTTCCACTTTTGCGCAACCTACACTGAGTGGTCCAGGTGCAAAATGGTACGCGCGCGCGTACGCACGCACACACTCGCACGGGAGTGGGGGAAATGAAGAGAAAGAAAGAGAGAGCGAGAGAGAGAGAGAGAGAGAGAGGAGCCGGATGACGCTGCGTTGTTCGCGGAAGTGACTTCTGTCGTGATCGTGGAGGGGGAGGTAGGGGGAGGAGGCAGGGACGGAAAGGGAGAGGAAAGAAGAAGTTTAGTCTTCTTTTATGAAGTTAAGCATCAAATATACAAGGATCCCGGCGGACAAAACTTTCGACCCTTTGCCCTGTTATATGAAATTAAGCTGAAATTTGTGCAACAGCAGCAACAGAGCTTGGTGGGCAGGAGGGGCATTCAAGGGAAAGGGAGGAACAGAGCTGGTAAGTTGCTCGTTAAAGTTGCCCACACTTTTTGGGGGGGCATGGTGCGGTCTCTGCGTGCTGTGCGTCAGCTATAGCACGTATGAAAAGTGTGAGGAAACTGATTATGTGCTAAATTTGTGGGGACACATAGTTCTGCCGGACAATTCAATGTTTCGTTGTTATGTTACGCCACGGTGCAGTCGAGCCTGTTGGGTTACTGTAAGAAATATGTAAATGGTTAGACTGGGGCGTGCACGAGTTAACTAAATGTTTAACTTTGTGCTTTCAAACTTTGTGTGTGTGTTGCCAGGTTTTATTATTAAAACCTGAAACCTAAGTGAGCTGTTGTTGGAGCCTCTGATAAAATGTTTATAAGAGAAAGTGATCAGAAGTCATCATTGTGTCCTCTGGACGAGCAAAAACAACAGAAAGCAGGTCACTCACATGCCATTTCTTTTTAAGAGGCGCCAATAAACTCAAACTAGACCTGAGCAAAATAAGACAGTTATTTGAGGACATTTTTTGGTATAAAGGGGCAACTTTTTGCTGCTGTCGTCTTCTCCAACCTTCTTACTTTCCCTCTTTTGTATAAAAGCGGAAAAAAAAGGTGTAGGACTCTTGCACCCAGAACAAGTTTTTTCCCCATCACATTGGAGATTATTATGAAAGATACTTTTCACTACTCCTTCACTATTTAATAAATTTGTGTTTATTTTTGCTTTAGGGACTAAAGCCTGTCCTGGCTTTGCTGAAATCTGCCTGATTTGCTTCAGGCTATAAAGTGTCAGTGAGATAAGCCTTAGGAGCTATCAGTACACACACGAACCCACTCGCAAATCTGTACAAAGTCAGACATTAAAAAAAGCTTACTTAATGTTACCCCTTTTGTGCGCATCCATGGAGAACGGTCACCAAAACGCACCTCAGATGTGTAAAACAGGGTCAGTGTGACAGAGTTAAAGTTTGCGGTAAACAAGTGAAGGGCAGACAGACTATTATAGAAGCAGACTCAAGGCTATGTGCTGTGATTGAGGTAGCTGAAAGCAGTGGGCTCAGTGCTGTTATCAGGGTCAACCATACCGCTCAGACCAGCAGCCGCTGACACGATATTATATGACTCAAGTTATCTCCACCGATGAAATGGAGGCCGAGGGAAGGTCCAGTCAACATCTGATCCCAAGAAGCGGTAGATTCAGACACATGTCAGGAGCCTGACAAATAGGCCGTGTGCGTCTTAGACCCACGTAAACAAACACAGCACAGGCAGGAGGACAGTCTGGGACACAAACTGTCAGCCAAAGTCGAGCACCTCGGCCACTCCATCACACTCCAACGTAAACCAAAATCCACTTGATTAAAATTGGATCTGTCCAATTCCCTTCAAACCCCTCGGTCACCGGTAAAAGCCTTCGCCTTGATTGACGGGAGGTGTGACACTTGATTGTTACAGCGGTTTCAGCTTGACAGCTGTGCACGGAGTCCGTGCGTCTCAGACGCACAGCCAATTCAAAAATAAAGAATTCGATTTTTGTCAGCAGTGCAAATATTACCGCAGATATTAGACTTGGATTTCGGCCTGTGGTGCATCACTATTGACAAAACACAGTGCTGAGGTGCTAAGCTCTTATAAACACTTCGAGACTGTCGACATACGCTTTTTGTGTGGGTGTCTTGACCTGTGAGGATGTGTTTTTCTCAGGTTTCTTCTGTCTGGCTCATGTACTCTATCTGTCTGTCTCTCCGACCATGTGGGGAGGGGGGTTGTTTGTTCGCGTTTTTTTTCTACTTCCTGGTATGTATGAGCGCATTCTGGAAACCAACTGTAGGAGTTTGTTTTTGAGGCCATAGCATGTGGTTGTCCGTCACTGCCTTCATACAATAGAGCCGAGTCTCAGCTGCGTTTCCTCCTGCGGTGCTCAGTCTAGCGCGACGTGCTCAGCGCACTGCGTGAGCCACAGTTTGATTAACATCTCGTCCCGTGCGATGCTAAAAAACAGAAGTTAGTGCAGCTTCGGCGGAATTTCATTAGCAGCGTGATGGCTGCTGATGGTTTTTCTGAATTCTGTATGAGACTCTGGTTGTTGCATTTTTATATGCAGGGCTTTACAGCAGAGTGACTCTGTGGTGCCACGTATCTAACTTGAAAGTCTGTTTGTGTCTTTATTGTGGTTTGTCTCTCTTTACTCAGAAAGCTGAGATTGCATTTTCAAACGGTGTCTCTTCTTGCAGATCAGGATTCCTTCAGGCTCGCTTCACCGGAGGTCTTCAGTATATTTTAAAGTGCATAATGATAAGCCTGAATGTTCATGCCCACAAAGCAGGCTAAATATGTATATATTTAACAGTTATTTTCTCAGTTTTAAGTAAAGTTCTTGTACTCCAAGAAACTCCAGAATTTTGTACTATCTGGGGAAGACTCTCTGCTGGGTACAGCTTAACATAATTATCATATTTGATCAATCATCACAAAATCTGAATAAAAATAGCATTTTCTTCATTTCGGTGAGTAGTAATTGCATTTTAAAAGGGATTCTGCATCTTTAATTGATCTTATTGTGGAATACAGCTATATAACGTTTAGAAATGTGCACCAGTTGTCTTTTGCAAGGTTAACATTTCCCAGTAATCACACATTTATGTCCGAATTAAACTGTAACATTTTCAGGCAAATCACAGGTGGCTGAGCAGAAAATGTGATGTTTTTAGATGGAATGATCCCACATCTTACTTCAGCTTAGTGTTAATAGTATTGAAGTAACTCTTTAGGGTCACTTTAGGGTCAAGTTAAAATCTCCTAGCTGTTATTGTTTTGTAGCGTTGATTATTCTGTGTATCCGCTCCTCAGCATGCACTTTTCAGAAGCCACTGGTTAACATTATTCAGATACACTTGGACATGAAGCAATGTTTAAAGACACAGCACTAAAATAAATCGACTTGGAAACTTGTTAAAATAACAGTAAAAGCAGCGACTCAGCAACATGTACTTAAATTAGATGACACAGTCTTAATGGGTGAAGTGGTGTGGTTGTCCAGTAAAAAAAGTTTGAATCAAATTGCGTTTGCACTTCGCTTTCAGATGTTCACCCCAGTTTGCTGTGTGATCAGAACTTTTGTTAATTGAGCAAAAGCAAACTGCACAAAGTTTGCACAGCTATGACTTAAATCCGGAAACGTATGTTTGTGTAAAAAAAAAAAAAACCCTGACCCAAGTATTTCATGCAAACTTGAACCCTTGAAGAATTTCGATACTTGCTGCTACGGAGGACTAAAGGTTACGCCAGACAATGTTCAAAGGTTCAGCTGGAACCTCGGTGTAGAAACACCGCAGTTTCTGACAAGTAAGCCGTTAAACCGAGAAGGAAGTTGTAAGTGGAAGTCGTAAGTGGAGCAAAGCAGTAAGTGGTGGCAGGAAAAGAATGATGGAAGGAGATAGAGATGTGGGAGTGTGGTTAGAGGAGGGGTGGTGGTGGTGGTGGAAGCACAACCCAAAATAGCCAGCTCACATGTTTGCTGTGTGCGTAGTGAGCTACTAAGCCGAGAGAAAGTACTCCTGCTGAAGCCGTGGCTAATCTAATGTTCACCCTCAGCCTAATTTTTGAAAATTTGATTGCCTTTTTCCAGTGTGCCTGCTTATTTGTGTTTACGTTTGAGACTTTCCCGTGTGAGTTACGCTTCCTCCCTCTCTCCCTTCCATTGTTCATTCTTTACTCGACTCTTGTCTGTCTTGCCTTGATAATGGGAATTGATGTTAGTCAGCATCTCTGGCAAGAATCCAAGAGAAAATGTCAGCATCGAGGCCCTGTTTACTCATCTTTGCTAATTTTTTTTTTTGACTAGTTCAAATAAGGATAAGTGAGGTGGGTCAAATCACATTACACACACACACACACACACACACACACACACACACACACACACACACACACACACACACACACACACACACACACACACATATACAGTGTATGAGCAGACTGCAGATGTGGCCCTGCAGCGTGTGCATTAGATCCAGAGCTCTTTCTTAGTCTGTCTCCGACTGTTTCATCTAATAAACACTGACTAGCTGCAGTTTCCACAGACTTCTGCAGGCGCAGAACACCTAAACTCACACTTGCTAACTCGCGCTGGGCAAGCTGAAACACAAACAACCTACACATGCAGTCCTATGAGTTGATTCTTTTCATTCCACAGGGTATGTTTCAACACGCACAGCGGATTTCTGCCTTTCTCCTTTCACTCTTCCTCTCTCCTTCCTTCGCTTTCCGTTACTTTATCCCTCTCAGTATCGCCCGGCCTCTTCCCTGTGTCAGTGTTGTGTGTCTGTGTGCTCGATATGAAGAAGGTCCCATGACTCTCTCCACAGCTGATGCTGGGAGCAAAGCATGCTGGAAGTCAAGTGGCTGCAAGGGCGCTGGTTGGAGCACGCTGTAATTTGCTCTTTGATTTGTGTGCGTGTGTGCTTGTCTGCGACTGTGTATGCTTTTGTGTACTGTGTGTTGATGTGCACCTTGGTGTTTTTAGGGCTACAGACTCACACGCTGCCTGTGCTGGCCGATGGAATATATGGTAAGGCATTAAAATGATACAAGCAGCTGATCAAAAAAACACATCGTGCCACAGTGGCAAAGGAGTTGCTGCTTCTAAATTTCTGATATGATATAGAAATGAACAGACTCTCGCATCCAGCCCTGGTGGGCATATGTGTAAAATAAGCATTATTTGTTAAAGCACTGTAATTTCAGGGCTGCACAATTACACCAAGAATAAAATAAAATTGCTCTCAAAGATACTGTGGACACAAGAGTGATTGTAGTTGGTGTGCAATATTTCACCAATTAAGATGCCTCCTTTCCATTTTCATGAAATTATAATCGAGCGTTATGAAAGTGTCACGTTTCAGGCTTTGATATGAAACAAACTGGAATGTTCTCTGACCCATTTAAAAGGGTTTCCAAGTAGCATATGCAACATAAAACAAAAACCTTATTTAAGAGATGTTTCAACAAAGCGCAGCCTTCTAAGAAGCAGTACAGTGTGATGCAGAAAAATCACACGCCCCTCCTTTTTTACTCCTCATTTGCTATCTTTAATATTGCACAAGTTTTCACCTGCAAGAAAGAACTGGAAACTAAAGTCATTTTGAAATCGTGCTTCAGTAATTGTACAGCCCTGTGCATGTAAATTTATTGTGGTTTGAATGGGATGTTAACTTTACTTCCTCTGCAGTTTATTAGTTGCACCCAAATAAAACAAATGCAGTTGGAAGCTGTGAGATAAATCGTACCTTTATGAGCTAAAAAACCCATATCTATATTTTCAGATGGATATGTTTGGTTATTTTTGGAGGTTGCGGCTCCATGGAGAAGAAACTGGCTGAACTGCAGTAGTTTTCAATTCAATTCAATTTTATGTATCTAGCGCCAAAACACAACAACAGTTGCCTCAAGGTGCTTTATATTGTACAGTAGATCGTACAATGAGTTTTAGTTGGGTGTACTGAATAAGCTGTCAGCTCAGTGTGGTTGCTATCTTTTTAATGTAAATTCAAGATGGCACCTGAACTGTTAATTCACTCAATCTAATAAGGGAGCACAAAATGTTCGATTAGGTCAACCCTAAGCCACAGTGTATCGTGTGTTTCGCTGGTTCTGGGCGGTGGAGGGTGTCTTCTTCGCCAATCATGCCCATCACTACCAATCAGATCACTGTGTATGATGACGAATGCTAGCTGTCTGCAGTTGTCTCATTATGAACCTTCACATCCTTGAGTGCACTGCTTGAGCTCACAATGATGGTGTAGTGGTGAAAATTGGTACAGCGGGGACTCTTTGGGGTGTCATTTGAGGACTCTGCTATCCACTCTGCCGGGTTCCTGTGTCACTCTATGTGTGGTTTCCTCTACTTTCCGCAACACTGCCTTCTCATCAGATGCGCTCAAATGTCAAGACCAATCTGTGGGATTTCTGCTTTATGTCTTCCAGTCTTTTCCCCTAGAGTGCTGTAGTCATGTAGTAACATTGGAAATATTTATCATCATGCGAGTGCAGTCTGCTTTCCTTTTTCCCCTCACTTTGTCCACTTTTATCAAGGTTATATAGAGTGACCTCATGTCACAGCACACAGAGGCTATCTATATCCATCCTTCCTCTCTCTCTCTCACTCTCTTCCCCTCACTCTTTAACTGTGTTTCTCAGGTTACCAAACATGAATAAGGGAGGAGCGTTGAATACCCAACATGAACAGCCCACCCTCCACATGCACACACAAACACATGTATCCACCATCCCTTCCCTTCTCTTCCCTTCCCTTCATTCCTCCTTCCCCATCCCCATCTCCATCTCTCCTTGGAGTGTGTGCATTTCTGAGTAGAAGTGCAGCATCTTTCTGTGCATACACATGTATACTGCTAAATGACTCTGGCTGCAGAGAGGAGGTGGGGGGAAGGGAAGGAAACAGGAAGGAGGTAGCATGGGAGAAAAGAAGGTGGGGAGGGCACAGGCTGTGGCGCGGTTGTGTGTGTGTGTATGAAAGAGAGAGACTGAGAATGGGAGGCAGCATCACCCACCCAGACAGGGAGGAGGGGAGGACAGACAGTGTGCTTGTGCCTCTAACAGACAGACAGAGGTGGAAGGAAAGTGGGGATGAGAGACAGACGTGAGGGGAGAAGAGGAGCACAATGAAGGACTACCATCATCCATCCTGGCAACACTGCCATTTCACCATCTGCTGAAAGAGTGAGAGAGAGAGAGAGAGAGAGAGAGAGTGAGAGGAGGGACGAAAAGAGGAGGCAGCCAAACGGAGGAGAGGATAGATGGAGAGGAGCTGCCGGCAGTGACTTTGTGAATTAACCGAGCGGAAGAGCGGATCAGAGGAGAAGCACGTTTTTCGGGGAGTGGACGAAGGGAAAGCTAGGAAGAGGAAGGAGAGGACGAATGATCGGACAAGCTGTGGCCGTTTAAACATTAATGTGGTTCTTATGTGAATACGGAACCTAGCTTTAGGAGAATCACCGTGGATTATCAATTGCATGCTTTATAAACCAAAAAAGGAACTACTTCGGTTTTTGTTTTGTTTTTTTGTTTTGTTTTTTTGCCATTCATTAAAACACTTAGGGAAATCGATAAGACTCACTTTATACAGAACAGTTTAATTACTTTTTCTTTTCTTTTTTTGGAAATACAGACTCCCTTTGTGATTTTCTATTTTCTTTTCCTATCCTTCATGAGCGTAGGATCTACTCTGCAGGATGTTATACAATCATTCTAATCTTTGTTAGCTGCCGCACAGAATATTCAGGTTGTTTTTATGCAAGTTTTCTAAACATGAGTTGTCTTTTTGATGTTAATTCTTGGTGAAATTCTTGTTTATACAGTTATTAGAAAATAGATTATTATTCTTTGAAAACAGTGTCAGTTTTACATGCCCTAGTCGGAGTCGGTGCAAGCGACCGACATCGGATGTCAACATTGATTCGGTTTTATGGCTGGCGGGATGCCGGCCAAACTTTGATCATTTCCTGAACCATATTGATCTTTCTAGGAGTCTGTAGTTTTTCTCCTGTTGGATGAAAAAAAAGAGCTCTAATGTGGAGCCTTTGATGGAGCTACTAATTGCTTGCAATGTGATTTGACAAAGCGGTTATCTCTTTGTCTGAAGATTTCTGCTGTTGTCAGGACTTCTCAGTATATATCCTCTGCAGGCATCTCTTTTAATGTCTGTTGCCATAGCAACGGGCAGCAGCTGCAGACAGAACAAGATGTAAAGTTGGTTTTCCTTGTCCTATCTTTTTAAACTGGTGCTGTGCCGTTTGGTAATTGTATATATTTACTTGATAAAACAAGATTAGTTCATTGTTTGTGTCAGTTTTTAGAGTTTTTGTTTCCCTTCTTCTCTACTAGACAGTCCTTGTCTTTGCGGAGCTCGGCAAGCTCCGGGAATCAGGGTTGTTTCAGGTCACCTGTCTCCCCCTCCCAATTCTCCATGTTCGCCTTGTACGACTCATCTCCGTCCAGCCTGTCCCGATCTCACATTTATTAATGACAACTACCATTTCCATCAGTCAAACTGATGCTCTCTTATCAGAAATGACTGGATGAATTAGATTACAGTACTGATTTCACTTGTACATATCACAGCTGCGTGGCCCCAAGGCCACCAATTACCAGTCATTAGCTGTGTTTGTCACAGCCTTTTCCTTTTGCTGTTTGTCTCTAGGTGACTCAGGATTTCTCTTCCTGTAGAGGGTCATCTCCTCTGCAGTCACCTGACCTACACTGTGTTCGGTGCACTAAAACATCCCTGGGAAGAGCCAGGGTTAACTCTGCCCATAGAGCATTTCAGCAGCTCCCTTTTTTTTAACAGCACCTGAATTTCTCTCCAGTGTTAGCAAGTCTACTGAGGTTGAATAGTTTGCCTTTTTAAGTGCTATTCATCTCTACGGACTAAGTTCTGGTTTTATTAGATGCTTTACAGCTTTCTGGAGATCGTCCCAGCCTGTCTTGCAGTTCATAAGTATGACTGGATCCTCCATGGTGCTTTCTGGCCAAGACCAGATGGATGACTAGCTAGAATTGCTAGACAATCCCTCTGTGGTGCTAGACTGGTGTAGGCGACTGTTCCTTTGCCATGCATTGAGCGCCCACCACCAGCTTGCGGGCTGTCCTTCAGGCAGAATGAAGTTCTGAAATCTTAGTGTGAGGAGGAAATAAATAATCAACCTTTTTTGCTTGGCATTACTGAAACGCTGGTGCCACTTTTACAGACTTTTGTATGTGTTGTGGAAAAGGTGGGTGTAAACCTTCTCCTTTGAGCGAGCAAAGGTCAACAGATTGTAAGTATGACTAGTGCCTCAGCAGCACTAAGTTGTAGGTCAGCCAGCCAGTTTACTGCTGGACTGTAGGTGTAGCTTTGCCTCCTACTGAGGTCAAACTGTTGCAGACTGTTTTAATTGTGGGGCTCCGGTTTGTGAGAGACTGTTAATGTAAACAGACTGTTGTTTGCCTTCTAGATTGGACTATGCAGACTATGAGATGTGAGATGGTGTCTGTACAGTAGAGAGAGCTTACTTGCTGCTTGATAAGCCCTGCCTTAGATAAGGAAGGAATATAACTCTTGGCTCGTTCATATCATCTGTGACAGTGTCAATATTTTTCTCTCAGGTAAATAACTCTGTTCTGCGATTGCTATTTGAACTAGGCCGTAATAAAGTTACAGGGTGAGAACAGCCGTGCATAGAGAAATCAGCCTAACAGCAGTTTTGATTGAGCATTTCCAGCTGGGCGAGTGACTACATGTTGAACACTGGTGAGCCTCAGCACCATTCAGGGAACCCTGGGTTGGGAGTTCAAACCTGACCAATCAGGTCTCATTACCATCACAACAAGACCACCGGTAGTTGTTATCAGCCAATGACCTACATTCTTCAGTGTTACATCACCACCGTGCTACTGCAGTGTGTGTCAGTGTACCAGACACAGGCAGCATCTCAGACTCAAACTACCGCTATCTAATGGTGCTCCAGGAAGAAAAAAATCAACACCCTATGTGGCCAGTTTTAGGGAACACACTTGAAACAAGACAGGCTCACTTGTTTTAGCCATATCAGGAACATCAGTCAGGAACAGATTCAACTCTGCCAGTGCAGTCTTAAGTACTTCACTTTTTGTCTTTAGGGTTTCTGTTGGTGTCAAAGGTTACCATGCCTAGCCTTTAACCATCTATAATCCTAAAGCTAAGGGAAGCAGAAAGACAGGGCTCAATATTATTTTTATTAATTTTTTTCGACTGAGGGACTGTTAAACGGGACAGCCTGGAGAACGGGCGAGCAGACGAGGGAGGGGGAGAGGGGGAGCGAGAGATCATCTGGAAGAGGAGAGAGGAAGTGGTGGCGCGGGAGAGGGCGGAGGCGTTGGAGAGACAGAGGCTGGCGGAGCACATAGTGTGGAGGAAGAGAGAAGACTTCCAGGATAAGAGAGGAGACAGAGAGAAGGGAGGAAAGAGTTCAGAGAAAGGGAAGGCGCCTGCGCCAGAGGTAATCTGGAAGAGAAGAGAAGAAGAAGAAGAAGAAGCAGGGAGAGAGAGAGCGAGGGCCATTCAGAGAGGACATGAAAGCATTTGGAGGAAGAGAGAGAGGGAGTGAAAAGTAGGCGTTAAAGAAAGTGTGCTGCTACCAAGAGTTGGAGACTAGCCATACATCAGTAAGCCTCCTCTCTCTTCTTTAGCAGTTCTGGGCTTCATTGAGCTCTGCAGGTGCTTGCTGTCGTATCGACCAGTTGAGGCTGTGTATAATGTGTGCGTCGCTGCCGCGTTAGCGTGCACGGCCCTCCTTGCAATCCCCTCTCTGGCTGCTAATAGGATTTTTATGGGCCCGTGTCAAGCAGGATAGAGCTGCCAAGGGGAGCTGCTTCACACGTGCACGCACAAGCGCATGCCAACACGAACATACACAGATAATCAAAGAAGCATTGTAGGCCGGCAAGGTTTATACTGCCTCATGCATGTAGACACATCACATAGAAATGCGCACCCCCCAGAGCAGTAAGACATACACATGAGGGGGTGTTCAGAGAGACAATCACTTGTGCTGATTCTTCATGGTGCTGGTGACAGCTGAATTACTGGGCCTCACTCAGAGGCTATTAAGTTGGGACAAGATAGTCACAGATATTGTTTTACATCATGGCAAAACACCAAGAGCAACAGTCTGTGGACAGCTAAGAAGCTATTCATCAGTACCTGGGAACTCAGAAAACACTCAAGTAAATTTCAAAATGAACTCATGACAACATGAGCTGCACTGGTGCACTAAAAAGCTTTTTTTGTCTGTGTTTTACCATTAACTGGGGCACCCAACGTTTCCTCTGTGCTTTTGCTCATACTGCTTTCATTGTGGATAAAGCCGTTTTTAAAGCAGTTGGGTTTTGGCTGCCTGGAAACAAGTGGAGGACACACAACCAGACAGATGGATGCAGCTCTTACACTGAGCAAGACAGACAGATGGCTGTTTGTCCTTTCAGAGAAAAACTTTGAATACTGAGACAAAGAGACTTTGAATCACAAGAGCCTGTGTGGACTTGCACGGATATAAAAACTGACACTGCAGATTCATTATGATTCAATTCATTATGGAGAAAACAAAATACACCCATTTTCGGAGTGAATCACTGAGCTCAACTGACGAAACAAACTCCAATCCATCATCGTTTCCTCCTTCCAGTCCTGTCACCCCCCTCACACCCTCCCCTGGCTTACCTTCCTCTGTCTCTTCCTCATCTCTCACTCCCATTTTGCCCCCCTCCTCTCCCCAACAAGCTGAGAACAGCCCCACCACCTTCTGCTCCTTCTTCCCCAGAATGGGCTCTCTTCGTCTGGGTGTCTCAGCTACTCTTCTCCCAGGACTCAAGGCCTCAAGCAAATCACAGGGAGCTCAGGCACCTCAGGCACCTGTTGAGTCCTCTGGGGATGACAGGAGCAACTCTAGCTCCTCCCCACCACTTCATCACCCTGTTTCGCTTCTAACTGCTCCTTCTCCCCCTCCCCGACCTCCTCTGCAGGACATGAACCGGCTAGGAGGGGTGTCTAGGAGGGCACGGGTGGAAGGAGGGCAGCTGGGAGGAGACGAGTGGACGCGCCATGGCTCCTTTGTCAACAAGCCCACCCGTGGCTGGCTGCACTCAGACACTGTGGTCAGCACCACTGGTGTTTCCTACAGTGTACGGGTAAGTGACTGGCACATTCTCAGTAGCCTCTAGCTTAAATGCAAAGTTGCACGTCACCCTTGCCAAGCTGTTTTTGTGTACATATAAACCCTTCATTTTTAGAAACTGAGTCTGTAATGAGGAAAGGATACTGTTGCTTTCTTCCTCTGTTGTGTTCCCTTGGTCCAATGGGACCAGGATGTAGGAAATGTCTAATGTTAATGTTTTGCCTTCCTGTTTCCTGGGCAGTACATGGGATGCGTGGAGGTGCTACAATCAATGCGGGCGCTGGACTTCAACACCAGAACTCAGGTCACCAGGTGAGATTACACACAGCTCATCGGCTGCAGGTTTGACCTTTCACTCGTTTCATTTCTGCTTTGTTTCTGAGGGGGCGAGATGTTAAAAGTGTGGTTACACTTTGAAAAATGTTATGGCTCACACATACATCACTCACCTCGCATTTACTCCTTTGCCCGCTCGCTCGCTTCCGCTCCATTTTTCTTGCGGGGCTTGTTTTCTTTCTGTTTTAGCATCTGACTACATCTGCCCGTGTGTGTTTGCATGTACACGCCTGCCGCTCTCAGAGCCCCCAAATTAGAATGTTCTGGAATCCTGGTGGTTTCCATCTGGTTTCCGCAATGATGTTTGTCTCCGTGGCAAAGACGAGCCCAGTCGCCAGGGACGATAAATTCTATCACCCGCTGCCAGATCTCATTTAATATCCATAAATGTGAATCTGGGAAGGTGTTTAGGTCAATTACATGCCATTTGCAAACATGCATGTTTTTCATTTTTCAGGGAAGCTATCTCTGTGGTGTGTGAGGCAGTACCCGGTGCCAAAGGAGCCCGCAGGAGAAAGGTAGGCGCTACATACAGGAGCACACACCCATACAGAGCATTATTTATTTATAAGACTTAAGTGGACAGCGTTATGAAGAGTTTTCTGGATAAGAGCTAGATTTAGCTCCGTTGTCCACCCTGTGGTCAGTGGGCTATTTAGTCTCATGTATACACACAAATGCACAAAGAGCCGTGTATACATGATTTTAGAGGACATTACATTAAGTTGCATTCATAACCTGGAGTTTTTCCTATTTGTTATGACATTGATCCTGAACTATAAACATTACACATTTGGCACTTCCTTTTTTTCCATAATGTGTCTTTGTTAACTGATTTAGGTCCCCAAAACGTGAGTATAGCTGGACCACATGCACATTTATTGTTTGGCTATCTTTATGAGCACATTCACTGACTTAATCCATTCCCTTGCCTCTTTATCTTCATAGAAGAGCCTATCCCTAATCTAAACCTAATTATAACCTTAACCTACACACAAAAATCAGGACCAACTGAAATGTCCCCACTTTTCCTCCAGTGATCTAAAAGTCAGTGATTCCGTCAAATATAGCTTTACAAGTACACACATACACACACAAATCTTGATTTGGGCTGATTGTACACTTCTGTGGTTAGCCGACTACTCACAGGTAATTACCAGTCACTCTCTGATCTCTCTTTTCCCTCCCTGTTGTCACAAGGGAGGCTGGAGAGGTGGAGTAGAAGCTTGTGTGGAGCCAGCGTCAGGCCAAAGGAGCACAACAGATTAGCAGACACAGCCGCCAGTCTGCTGTTTAAAGACTGCGAGTGTCTGTGCACAGTATTCCTGTAAACCTAAAAACATCCACCCAAACAGTCTATAAAACAGGTGGCTATATTCAGCTGCTGTAGCAGGGTTTGACCAAGGAATGTCTGACAGCATAGCACAGCAGACAAAATACAGTTATAGGATATAAACTAGAATAGATTAAACTAGTCTAGTGCCTCTGATTTGGCAGGACTGAGGTTAATGTGGCCAAGCATGTGCTTCCTGTCCTGTTGCTCCTGCTTTTCTCACTGCACACTCTAAACATTTTGGAACAAATATGGATGAAAGCCATGAGAACAGTAGGAGGATTTGGATAAACGTGCTGGCGCAATAATGCTGGCACAATAGTGCTGGCATGGTCTGTGTGATGCTCTTGGCCCAGGCTACAGTATGCGAACTGTCCTGTCTATTCCCAATTGGTCGCAGTTGGCCTTGGAGACAGGATCACTTTCACAATTGCAGCTGTTCTCCCACTCCCACACACAGGCCCACAGTCATGCTGAGGCAGGGAGCACTCAGTGGACTATCATGCTTTGTTGAATTTTTTAAAAAAACAAAACGTCCTGTTGCTTTTTGGTTTGGGCACCTTGATTTGATTATTACTAAAACTGCTCTCTCTCCTTTTGCAGCCTTCTTCTCGCTGTCTAACGTCCATCCTGGGAAAGAGTAATTTACAGTTTGCAGGCATGACAATCAGCCTCACCATCTCGACCAGCAGCCTCAATCTGCTGGCCTCTGACTGCAAACAGGTTAGAACGAAGCTCTAACCTCAAGCTGCTGTTTTCTCAAACTCTACCCAGGCATTCCGTTGAGCTGTCCTTGAAAGCCAGTAATCTCGCTTTTGAGTCAGAAATACACTTGATTGTCTGAGCTCTCTGTTGTAGCTATGGGGCATGTTTTCAGGTACCCTGAGTGCACTTAGCCTGTGGAGTTTACCGAAGCAGAGAAAACCTGGGGATCTCTTTGCTTGAGGAATTTTTGTGTGGATTTTGTTATGTTTTCTTACTTTCGAAGACCAATCTACAGATGATTTATTTCAAAAATTCTAAATGTTTTTATTCTTTGCCTTCAGAGTTGCATTGTAATCATTCCCACTGCTTTCAGCTTCTTGTTAATGGTGTAAACATGTTTAGTTCACTAAAATGTTAAAGGTGGTTGAATCTCAGTGATATAAACATCATTTTTTTTAAAAGAAATTCTCAGTATTTTTCCATATCTATTATGTATCGTGACCTCCTGGAATATTCAGGAGATGCCCCGATATATATTTGGAACTGCTTCTCATTGTTTGCCTCATTTACTCTGGATGCTGCACAAATCCCTCTTAACCATTGTCTTGATTCCTGCTTTACCACAAGGCAGGATGTGATCCTCCTCTTAGACCTCTAATGAGTTAATAGCTGCTGCACGATGTTTATCTTTGGGGAGATGGTATACAGTGGTGTAGTGCATTCGCATTAGCGCGAAGAAACATGTCATGCAGAACATATACCAAATCACAATTAAGGACTCACAGACCACACTCTGTGCTTGAAGCATTAGCAAGTGTTGATGCTGTTATTGATCTAACATGGGTGGTTGTTGCAGACTGTTAAAAAGGTGTTCCATCCATTGTCCCTACTTAGTTTTTATCTCCGCTGCAATTGATAGCGCTCAATGGAGGAAAGAGCACTTTTCTCAGTAATGATTCCACATTTGTCTTTTCATCCACATGCTTTCATTTCACTTCCCACATACTTCATGTCACCCACGTGCTCTCCTTCTCCCTCTCCTTCTTTCTCCCTCTCTCTTTCTCTCTCTCTTTCTCCACAGATAATCGCCAATCATCACATGCAGTCCATCTCTTTCGCCTCTGGAGGAGACCCAGTGAGTCAGCCAAACCCTGTTTCTCAGCTGAAATCTCACTCTCGCCTTTTTCCATCTTTCTTCAGCCAGCATGCTCTTCCTCCTTGCCTTCTGTCGTTGTCTATTGCTCTGAATACCACTCATTTTATTGCAGCCTTACTGGATTGCCTGGACTGCAGTCCCTCTTTCCAGACATTATCTCTTTACTTCGTATCTTCTCTCTCTTTTCTTTAAGCTCTGTAAGTTTTTAACTTCTGCTGTGGCTTAAACACCAAAGTCTTCGCTTTACCTCTTTCTTCTTATTCTCTTCTTAGCTTTTCTGTCCTAAACCTGCCCTTCACTTTTCCCTCCTATTGATTTTTCCCATTCTGACTATCTTCCTTGTCGGTCTCCCTCAGGATACAGCTGAGTACGTAGCATATGTGGCCAAAGATCCAGTCAACCAGAGAGGTAAGTGGCAAAATGACAGCCTCACCAAGGTAGCAGCTGCCAGTGTAGATAAAATGATCCTTTAATACATGAGTTAGAGTAGTTGCTTTCATTGCACTGTGCAACTAGTCCTCTTTTTTTTTTTACTTTCAGCAAATATAACCAAACATTTTCATTAATGTATGAACTGAATTTAATCTTAATATAAGTAAATCAAACTTAAATAGCTTTATTAGCTGTTTATTCCCCTTTGAATTTGCCAAATACCCCGCTAGAGCTAAGACATTACACACCCAGTGTGTGGAGAAAAGGCAGAAGTACATTTTCCACCAAATGTCTATTTTTGAAGTCCCATAGTTTGTTTGCAAGCTAAATTAGTTAACTTATGGCTCATTTCTCAGCTGAAAAAGCAAAAACACTCCTCTGTTTAATACTGAAAGTGAAAATCTTCGGGCTAGATTATTGACATTAAAGTTCTAACATGCAGTGCTTATAAAAAAAAGAAGCCATCCTATTGCTTATGTAATTTCCTGAGTTAAAACTAGAGTGTGCAAAATGTATTAGAGCTGCTACATGTGTCCTACATCATCGCACATAATAAAAATGTACATGCATACGTGCTTTTGTATTCTACCTGTATCTGAACGTATTTGTATGTTGGAGCACATGCTTCCTTCAAAAGAAGCCCGCTTATCAGCTTTTTGTGCCTCCTTATTGCAGCATGTCATATCCTGGAGTGTTCGGAGGGTTTAGCCCAGGAAGTCATCAGCACCATTGGTCAGGCCTTCGAACTGCGTTTTAAACAGTATCTAAAAAACCCTCCGAAACTGGTCACACCTCATGACAGGTAACTGTCGCTTGCACAAACCTAAACCAAGAGCTTGTATTTGCATATTGTCTCGTATAATTTGTTTCTGTATCTGTTCTCTGTGACAGAATGGCTCCATTTGATGGCTCTGCATGGGAGGAAGAAGAAGATGAGGCTGCTCCGCCTCCTGATGTCCCGTACTATAATAATTTCCCTGGAAAACAGCCTCCCCCTGCTGGAGTGATTGACATGAGGACCCGGCCTGGTGCCACGCTGGTGAGAACCGTGCATATTAACATGAAAGAAGGAAGACAAGCATACCCCCCCCCCCCCCCCCCCCAAAAAAAAATTAATTAATTAATTAATCAATTACTTGTGTCATTCCTAAGTGATAGATAAATAGATTGTAATCATTTTACTAGCCAGAAAAGAACATTTTTTTGAGGATGCCCACATGGTGCACGCATTCAGCATTTGTTTGTACCCCTCTGTGTTTGCAGCCTTATGGACAGCCGGGTCAGAATGACATTCATAAACAGCCTCTGCCACCCCTACCAGGTGAGCTCTGTCGCTGCCTGCATGTGTGCATCTCTTTGGACTTTATCTGTCGTTCCTGTCCTTTTTTTTTTTCTTTTTTGGTTACTAACATATTTCTTTATATTATTTGTTGCTAAATCATGAGAAACTTTCTCTCCGTTTTTGCCCTGTTTAGTCCTGATAAAATTCTTAGAATTGCAAGGAAGTGAGAATACGTGGCAAAGTTCTTCCTGTGTTTGTGCAACTTTTACTTATTTCCTTTTTTATTTTGTTTTTTCTTAGTGGGTGCCAAAGAAGGTGGGCGGGAGATGTTTGATGACCCTTCGTACGTCAACGTAGATAAACCTCGCCTCCCAGCTGCAGCAAACGGAAATGCTCACAAAGACGCTTTCGACATGAGTAAGTGTCTTTTTGTGCGTTTTTGCTGGAAATCTGCTAAGTGAAGTTCAAATGGACTGAATCCTGAACACTAGTGCAAATCATTAGCCTGTGAGAAAACTAAATAAGAAAGGTAATTTGTGATGTGTGTGGGTTGTAATCAAGATGACCAAAATTTCTGGCAATTGCAATCAGCTATTTTTCTTTCATGTGAGAAGAAAAGAGGGTTAATCATTGGGCTCGTGAGATGAGTAAAGCAGTTTGTATTTTACATTTCCATATGACTGATGCTAATTGGCAGTGGAGCTCTCCACAGAAGTCAGCCTCAGAGGAAGATAAGGATATTAGAATGTCTTTGTCCATTACAGGGGCAATTTGTATAAGATTATTGATTGACTACATAAAGCTTTTCACGGCAGAGTCCACAACTGTGTGCAGCATCTGTCAGAGTCAATGTGGTTCACTTCCCTATTTATCGGTCGTGCAGAAATGCAGACAGTGCTATGGGATCCTACAGGACAACATGTTATCCACAGTGAAATACAAAATAATACATTTCTGTGCGTTCATTTTTCAAGAGCCACTGGATGATGCCCTGGGGGTTTCTGGGCATGGAGGCCCAAACTCAGTGACAGCAGTGCCCTCTATGGTGCAGCAATTACAGTCTGAAATCTGGTTCCACGGGAGCCTAAGTCGTAAGGAAGCAGAGAAACTGTTGACCCGAGATGGAGACTTCCTGGTGCGGGAGTCTGGAACCACACCTGGGCAGTACGTCCTCACGGGACAGCAGGGTGGTCAGCCCAAACACCTGCTGCTCGTTGACCCAGAAGGAGTGGTATGTCACGAAACGATCAAATTCATAACAGAGATTTCAGAGTGGAGGGTTATATTGGTGTTGAAGCTTACTCTAATTTATTCCCCTTTTCTTTTTTCAGGTCCGTACAAAAGACCACCGGTTTTCGAGTGTCAGCCACCTGATCAGTTACCACATGGACAACAGACTTCCCATTGTGTCAGCTGGGAGTGAAGTGTGTCTGCAACAGCCAGTAGAGCGCAGGGCCTGACCTTACCCACACCAATGAAATACACCACCAAAAACATACACTCCTACTATTATATCAGTTCTGCACAACATACACGACCACACACACACACACACACACACACACACACACACACACACACACACACGCTCATTTCCTTTAATGCACACAGAAACACTACACCTAACACACAACGATACATATGCACACACATTGCAAAGAAAGCCAAAAAAAATAGAAAAAGTATCACCAGTTTCTCTGCAAAATCACTCACTTGCTGCTGTTGCTATATTTCCTGTCCAAACTGTGATCTACGGTTCCTTCGCTGACATCACCGACTATCAGGCGCATTCCTCCAAAGCGGAGAAGCACTGCTGCAATTTCTCAGCCTACTGTGAACCAGGAAGGAGCCCTTTGCAAATTACAGAATGGGGCAGAAAACAAATGCAATCTTTTTTTCTTTTTGTTTTTTAAGAAAAAAAAATCTTTATCTGTAATTATGAAAAAAAAAAAAGTGGAAACGTAATACTACATGGAATCATGTACTGAAATGGCAGAACTGAAGAGTGTGGAAAGGAACATTAAGGGACATGGAGGGAGATCTTCAGTACTTCTAAGCATGTGCTTTCTTTATTCTTTCTGAAAGGAGGGAAAAAAATCCTCCTCAGACTGTTGCTGGAGCATTTTAGATAAAACACAAACTGGATGGCAAGAGTTCTTTGTTTCCGAGACTGAACTAGGCTCAAACACAAACTCTCACAGCAATCCTTGGTATAAAATAATTCGGCTGGAGAATATGTGTACAGGTATACGAGTTTGGTTCCGATCTCATCAGAGGGCCACCCCCAACCCCAACTTCTCCTCTTTTAAGGACTTTTAAACCCCTGGAGGAAAGCCTGTATGCAAATCTAGGACTGCTATGCCAATGATCTTCATATACTGTATATTCCTTTTTTTTTTTTTTTTTCTGTGTTTCTGTTTATTATCTTGGCACTCATCAATCAAAGGACACCCTGAGTACGCAAGGATCAAATCAGCTGTATCCTCCCAATCCCTTTCTAAACGCAGACGTACACACCTTTTACACAACTGAGTCAGCACCACCTGTCATGCCAAAGAACATGAACTTGGTTGAAAAGGAAGCAGAAAAGGAAGCCATGAATATTAACAACTCCTATCGATCTTGTGCGTTTGCGGCATCGGAGCAACTGTGTGTAGAAAGAAATGCATTTCGAAACATGCCCGTTTTAGAGTGGAGAGGAACGATTGTGTGCATGGGGGGGGGGGGCAATAAAGGAGATTTTTAAAAAATACATCAAAATCAACCACAACACAAAATTCAGTAAGTTTGGAGAAGCTTAGACGAGATATTATTGAGCATTTGGTTTACATTAAACACCTTAATATGCGTTTGCATCGACAATCTATGTGTTATATCTTTAAAGAATATCCTAATTGAAAAGAGCAGTTAGCGGGAGACCCCTTTGACAAGTGTTTAACAGTCTAAGCAATGAATTTCCTTCTGCAAAAACAATGCAAGTTATGTCATGGTAACTGGTTATGTAATTTTGATGTTTGTGTTTTATTGAATCGTTTGAGAGAATAATGAACGATTTCCAAACCTTTTATGCTCCGAGGTTAGACGGATATTGCTAACAATGAACTGTTCAGCCAAAGGTTGCTCCTCGGCGTGCTGTGTTCACAGATTTTCGAGGATCAGGAGGGAGAAGTTCACGTTATTGTTTACTGTTTTCCTCCTCCCTTCATGATGTAGTTGTTTTTGGTTTATATATCTATATCTATATATAGATATAGATATATATACCTTTTTGATCGTGCCTTGATTCTTCAATGCAGTCATGTCACTCCAATGCAGTCACCTTATGTACTTAATTCAAATGTAGTCAGCTACAGGAGAATCTTACAAAAAAAGTCTCAGTTTATCAACAACTTTGCAAAAATGACACTCCGGTAAACACACACAAACAGATCTAGTGATGGCAATCTCCTCTGATGCACGTTCTCGCGTTCAGCTTACAGTCACAGATACTTGATGTCACCATCTGGGGGGGAGTGGGGGTCGGGGTGGTATGGGATCGGGGGTTTTTCCTGATCATCTGTAAATAACATAAATTTTTGACTGATAAGCTTAAGTGATGGATTATTGTTTCCATTTTTGTATATTTAATGACTTCTTTGATAAATAACACAGAGCCAGAAACCACAGCACAGAGGTCGCTCATGTAGAATTTGAACACGTCGAAGAGACCGAAGCCAAAATTTAAAAATTTGAGAAGGGATTTTTTTTTTCAGCCTAAACCTTAACTATCTGTTAGTCATTAGACTTTGAAGTGGGCTAACATGTTGTAGATCATGTATGCACACACATACCCGAGTGACCGCCGGGTCAGTCTGCATGTTCAGCTTTATGCAGGTCAGAAATAGGAAAACGGCAGAGAAGTTCTGCCATTACTGTGCGTACCTGTTGTATGTGTGTGTGGGCTGGAACAGGCTCACTTGATGCTCTTTATCGTTAGTGAACTGGTTCTGTGTTATTATTGTGCATCACAGTAGCCTTTGTTGCATGAAAATCCTTTCAGAAAATTAGTTGTTTATTGTTGGTGATGGTGGTAGTGTTGATGATGCTGTTGTACTTTTTGGTTTGTGTTTTTAAAAAGCCAAAGGTTCCTTTTGAAATAGTGTGCACAGATAATGATTTTTATTACTTTATGTTTCTGTTTTAATACTCTTTGTCTTGTTTTGTTTTTAGGGAAATGTGTCTGTTTACACCTGTATTGGAAAAATATAGATTGCATATATAAATACATATATCACTTATCTGGCTTTGTGAGTTTGGCTTTTGCTGTGCCTCCCTCTGTGTACATCAAAAAAGTTCAGCAGAGACTGAAACAAAGCACACACTACGAGAAAATATGAGCGTTTGTTGTACGCTGACCCGAACAAAGAGTGTGGTGTCATGGCGAATGTGTTGGAGCTACTGGAACTCTCTTGTTTGTGGCTGGAACAGCAGGGGCTTATTCAGGGGGGCATCATACGACACATGGGAACTGAGTACAGCAAAGGTAAACAAGGTCTTTAATCAGTCAGCGGGCGTTTGAAACTAGAGGACAGTCCAGAAAATGCCAGATGTGGGTGGAGAGCGCTTGCAGTTTGTATAGGAGGTTATAAGTAGAGGAGTGAACAGTGCCGGGAATACGGAGCAGAGCTCAGCTGTTGCATGGGTCTCATCTGACTCCATTTGTCACAGCTCATCTTCCAGTTCTTCTCATCGACTGCCCTCCTCGTTGCATTTGTCTGGTCCCTCTGCACAGCCATGCACCCCCAGCGTCCTCTTCCCCAGGCCATGCCTTCCGCCTCTCTGGGACAGCACCTGCGGGACATGGCCATGGGCCTGGGACGAGGCAAGAACTTCCTGGGAGGAAACTTTGCCTACAGTTTTATCCAGTCGGTTAAAGAATGCCTCTATTTCCTCCTCTGCTGCTGGTGCATCAAAGAGATCCTGGACTGACAGACTGAGAGAAAAGGGTACATCAAGTGGTAGAGCACAGATTTTTCCTTGTTTCTCCACTGGGTCCTGTATTGTAATTTCAACCAGCTTTTATTTCATCAGAAATGGGAGTGTTATATGGTAAAGCCTTGGCAGGTATGACTTGTTTTGAATGACTGTTATGTATAAACTACATGCTTTAATTTATAGTGTTTAATAAATCTATCAATAATAATTTCAAAATCATAAAACCACTCAACCCTTTAACATTTTTTTGCTTTTTGTTTTTCGGTGTCTCTATAGGAAGGGAAGTCTTTTGGGGTTCGAGGAAGCTTGCCAGCAGGTTTCAAGATGATACAGACTTTATATCCGGACTGGGTTAGAGTTTTCTGAATTGTACCCTGATGATCTGAGATTCCCAGGACTGTGGCTCACCTGATGTTCACTGTACAACACAAAGTGGTGTGGCAATAAATAAAGGAACTCATAAACAGAAAAAATTATTACCTACATGTCTGAATTTTTGCTTCTTTTCTTTTGGTCATTTGATGATTAGGTAATTCTGCACAGACACCTTTAAAGGGAGAAAAATGCTTTGATCTTAAGTGTCAGTAATATAGCTTCTATGAAACAGTTTTAGCTTGCATCTAATGTGACTCTTGGTATTTCTTAAGTGTGCAAAAGAGCATTATTATTATCGCTAAACTGGAGGCTCTATTTATGATGGAAACCATCAACTCAAGCCTGTCTAATGTCAGGGTAGCAGTAGCAGTAACCTGTAGTATTAATTTTACATTAATTCAGCCTCCATCACTTACATATTTATACATATATACATGTCAATCAACTTAGAAGCTTTCCAGCCGAAGTGAAGCGACAACGATATCTTATTGGATGAGCGAGAGGCGGGACTAGAGCAAACGCGTTTTGTGATTGGGCGAGAAGAGCATGGCTCAGTAAGTTCTGGAGGCACGTTATAAGTTGTCAAGTTTGATGGGAAGAATCAAAGAAGTCCTAGCTTGCGTCTGTGGCGTCCTCTGAAGTCTAAAGTAAAGTGACAGACCACGGTAAGACCCACCTGTATTTTTGGTTGTATTACAAGATAACGACGTCTTTTCTAGTGTCGTTTCTTCTCCCTCTGTGTCGCAAACGTTCACGTTTTCCTGGTTGCTCGGCAGACGTCGTTGAAGTGGAAACGTTTTTTTAAGGACTAATCTCAACAACTTTCGGCTTGTGAAGCCTTTAGTAGCCTACTAACAGCGGCCCTCACCTCATGTGAGAAGTGATATTCCTGAGTTTAACCAGATGTTGTTGTCTTCTTTAAGGCCGTGTGACATTTCCTGTCGCAGGTTATGAACTTCTTCCAACTAACCCCGACCCTTTTTGCATAGTGATAAGAGCGGTCTGCTTTTAGCGGTGATGCTGTGTGGAGCTGGCTTTAGCTCGCAGCCCAGCGTTGGCTGTCCTCATGGAAAGTCTTGTAGTTTATCTCTTGACCTTTTTTGGTAATTTTTCCATGCAGAGGCAAAGACGCTGCAAAAAAGAAAAAGAAAAAAGATTAACAGTCTAGTCTCTGGAAGATATCACACACATGCAGATTAATGTCTGAAGAGATAAACTGAGATTAGACGCATGCACTGTGAAAGTATGATCTTGCACCGACTCCTACAGCTAGATCTTAAATTAAATGCTATTCGTACCGATCAGTGAATAAGATCAGAACAGGATGTTATTTTTTTTCTCCCTCCCTTGTGTTGCATGTAAAATAATCCTTTTTAAAACTGTCCTTAGAATACATTTCTGCCTCTATTTTATTCCCCATGGCCATCTCCTGCATGCTCCCTCTGTCTGTCTCTAGTCAATCTCATGGTAGCTATATTTAGCTGGCATCTATTTAAACCATTCCACTATATCCTCCACAGTGCTCCTTGGGCCCCAGGCTAGATTCAGTAGGCTTCTCTTGGGAGGCACTCGATTAGGAGACCTAAATAGCAGAGCTGGGAGAGAATTGAATTTGGGGAGTGAAGTGTGTCATTACCCAGACAGTGTGGTATTAACTTAAGTGCCTCGTTCTTTCAGAATTCATACAAAACTAGACTGGATGCATATAAATATGTCTCGCTGTTATGCTACCTTGTGTAATTTGAAAGGAAAAGCTTTATAAAAATCTAATACCTGACACTTCCACCTAACAAGGGGGTGACACTGAAGTGGTTACATGGGAGATGATTTTCTCAACTACTGTGGTGGCAGCTAAGATGAATGATTTTACTGTAAAATAAGTGATTCCAAAGCAGTGGGCAGATAGTGTACACCACAAATGTGCTCATTTGTAGACCTCTGTTTAAGAGACCAGTACCTTTGAAATGGACAGCCCATTGTAGTGCCGGGCTTAGTTACCCATGTCTCTGCCAAAACATTTCCCAGCTAGTCAAAAGCCAGGCTGGCCAAAAGGCTCATAGCACACATAAACTACTAATGAAGAACTGAATGCTCCCAGGGAATTAGACTTCCTGCTCACATACAAAATGCACACACTCGCACAAAGACCTCAGTAACACATTACAGTCAGACCTTTATTGGCAAAATGGGTGAGGCTGAGTAGTAGAGGCTTGTATTCAAATCGGGTAAACAATGAGCGTAAATTTCTTAAAGCTGCAGTCCTCATGTTGTTACTGTAATTGTAAGCTAGTGGCACATTGTTAGTTGTCTCTTCTGTAAGTCAAACTGTAAAATATGCATGGCTTTGATTCAGGGTGTACGTATATACGCTCTTCACATTGTTCTCTATGTTGTTCTTTGTTGCAGGAGAGACACGCAAAGTCTCTTGGGGGCCATGTCTGGCACTGGGAGTGCTAATAACAGCTGGACCATCCTAACTCCTGAGGTATCATCGCTCTGTATAGAGCACTGGAATACACAGGCTTTAAGCAAAATGCTTTATTAAAAAAAACAAAATTACTGGTCTCAGTTTATTTTCTTTTGGTTACCTAAATATGAAGTTTGGTTTCTGTACTAAGTCTGTCTTGATCTTTCTGATTTGACTAGTATTCAGGAAGGCAAACTATTATAAGATCTTCTCATTTGTGAGCCTGTTAAAGAGGGTGATGCTCAGTCACTCATTGTTGTTGTTATTATTCCAGTAACGAGATAGATAGATAGAAGAAAGAATCTTGTTTTATCTTTAAAAGTTGTGGGTTATGTTGCCATATTTTCTCAGTAAGGACTCGTCCATAACTACAAATAACACATGTTGTGGGAAATTTAGTTATGCTTCATAAGTCTGAAAGAAAAAAATACATTGTAATATTAGATTTTTAATTCACTAAATATCAAAATTGGTGTTGAAAATGAAACACCTGTGAGGTTTCTTTGATTTTCAAGTGGTCTTAAAAAATTTTCAAGCTTTCTGAAGCTCTTTCAGACGCTGGCTGCTTTTTCACTCATTTTCAGTCCAGTTTTTGTAATTTAATGATTTTCTTTTTTTGATTATTTGTTAAGCCACTTAACACTTAATCATTATTGCATCAACAACATGATTTCCAGAGAGCTATTAGGGGAAAAATTTGGCAGATCTTGACATGGTGTGCAGTGTATCCTGACACAGGACCTGAAAGCATCTCTTTCTTCACTTGATCACTGAAGCCTCATCAGAAATGGCCTCAGTGAAAGGGTAGCTGTCAAGAGGCCATTCTTAAGAGATGGAAACGCAGAGAAAAGGTCGAGATATGCTGGATTACACAAGAACTGGACTGAAACTTATGGCAGCAAGTCTTATGGAGTGATAAATCCAAATGTAAAATTTTATGGGTCTCATCAAAACAGCAGTAATCCCAAACACACTGATGGTGCAGTAAAGGCATATTTGCATAGAAAAACAGTGGAACACTCAGCTATGAATTGGCCTCCACAGAGTCCAGACTTCAACATTTTTAAAGCAGCGTGGTATCATGTGGACAGAGAACAAAACAAAAGGCAGCCAACACCCAAAGAAGAGCTTTGAATGTCCTTCAAGAAGACTGCTTTTTGGTTTTATATAATGTGTGTTTGTACATTGCAGTAAATGACTGCACCCTGATGGGTGGCTTAATATTTTGCACAGCATTGGATTGTTCTCTGACTGGGTGTTTGTCTTTCTTAGGAAACTGCTGCTGAAACCCTGAAGCCTGTGATAATGGGGACGGAGTACCATGGAGAAAGCCATACAACTGCACCAGGTGCCTTCACATCCATTCCTTTTCTCAATCGCATATCCACATTAGGATCGGAGTATACCTGAAAATACTAACTTTTGTAGCAAGTGCATTTACCAAGTTTGGCAAACTGAATGTGCTTTCTCTGCTTTACAGGCAGTTTGTAAAGTGATTGCTTTGCACTCATTTGATGCTTTCCATGAGATGTGGATAAAGTTGTGAGTCTGGATTGACAAAGAGAATGACATTTGGCTGGCTTTCTTGTATTTTTCCTTGGAAATGTTTTGTTCTACCGCTAATGTCTTTTGAGGAGTGTTTGCATATTTAAAATGCAAAAATAAATAAATATATATATATATATATATATATATATATATATATATAAAATATATTTTTTTTTTTTAACCTTTATTTCTGTTGATTGTGTGCAGAAATAAAGGTAAGTAAGGTTCCAAAGATGCATACATGCAAACATGGGTATTTACACACACATGTCAGCTGATTAATGCAAGCTGCTCTGCCTTGCACACAGAAAACATAAAGTGTGTGTTTCACTACATCAGTGTGTAGAGGTTCTTTAAATGATGGTTTGGGTTTAACGTATAAATTCAATTTTTACAAGAGTGTCTCAAAAATAGTTTTACTGGCTTGATGTAATATTCTGCAGTTAGTGCATTAGAGCTTTGAGCCTTCCAGCTATTATTGCAAAGTTATTACCTAAGCAATCAGAAACGACTGTAATCAAAGAAAACAACTGGTAAAGTAGAAAAAAATACACCTCATCACCACTGCTTTTCACCCTGCCTGTGCATACTGGGGTCAGGTGTTGGTGTCACGAGTAGGAATTGCTCCACTTCAAAGAGTCAGGATTGAAAAATGTTGAACTGCTGGCCTAAATGGCTCCCCTCCTGTGTCTGTGTTTGATCCAGGTTCTGGGGACAACAACCAGCCTGCAAATGGTGCAAAGTCTGCAGAAGGGCTCCCTGTGGAGAACTACCTAGTAAGGCAGCAATACATGCAATGTTCTGTTCTGTAACAGTACCATTTGTCACGCGGCTTTGCTGAATGTGTAGCCTTGATTGGCCAAAGAAAGCATTCTCCTCTCCCACGTTTTAATTTTCTAATAATCCCGGGGCTTGAATGATTGCTTATTTTTGAATGCTCAAAGAATAAATACTAAACCTATTTATAGTGTAGTGAGACTGGTTGATTCTAATTGGACAGAATTTGCCTTTTTTTTTTTTTCCAAGTAGCAGCGTTATCCTTCTCATTTGTTCCTCAGATTTGGAAAGTGACTCATTTCAGCTGTAGCTTAGAGACGGCGTTCTTCATGCTAAAGATAACACAACAATATTTCTGTTTAAATAACATTTAAACCTTTAAGACCAAAGTTGTATTGCTTGGCTTTTAACCAAAAGTGCCAAATTATAAGAAGTGCAAAAACTTTTTTTTATAATGACCTTATTCTTATATCCAGGTACCAAAAGAAAAAACAGCAGAGCTAAGTGGAGGCTTGAGTGCAGATCAGCCCAGCTCTGTGCCCACTTCTGTCACGGATAACCCCATTCCTTCCTCTTTGGAAGTCTCCAGCAACTTGAACCATGGCAGTGATGAAGTCAGCCAGGCAGGAGGCCTACCTGAGGGCCCGGCGCAGAGCAGCTCTGACCCCGATTCATACTCTGACTCCTACACTCATGTAGCTCCTTCCCCTGATGAGCCCCCACTCTTACCGTTGAGCACAGAGACTCTTGGAGGTGCAGAGTGTGTGCAGATGGAAGGAACGCAGCATCTGCGAAATGAGGAGGAGCTAAAACAAGAAGGGGAGGAGTCAGATGCGTATCTAAAGACAACTGACTTGGGAAAAGAAACAGGTATGAACAGGGCGAAAGTCGGGTCATTATTACTTTAATATTAGAAAAACTTTATTATGTGTATGTCACTGTATACATGGCATGCAGCCTTTCTCTTCTGCTATTGGAGACTAAGCCACATGTTCTATTTGTGTTTGAAGTGTATTTGCTGGAACACCTGGTTATGGACTTTTTCAGTATCTGGGCCAGGAGGTTGTCTGGAGAGGCTGTGTGTGGAGGGGAGCATGATGTGACAGAAACCTTTAGTTACATGACACCCTGCAGAAGTAAATTGGCTTCAGAGGGACAGGAACCACTTAAAATATTTTGCAGTGTAGTGGTTTTGGTTTGTGTCACTTTTTACTGCTGCACCATCAAATGATTGGTCTTCTTTTACTCTGTTCTGCACTTTTTTTTTTTTTCTTACAATTTGTGTTTAAAAAGTAAAGTTCAGCATTAGTGATGTCTTTACAGAGCCAGTTATATCATTGCTCTTTTCTTTCAAAGCCAGACTGATTTGTTGAGTTTAAATATAAGAAAGTGGAGCAAATTAACCAGCATACCCTGCTTAGCTGGAGTGCTATCTTATATCAGCTATATAAAAGCAAGAAATATCTGTACTGCAACTTTGTGCTTAAAATAATTACGCTGCTGGGGGTTGAAATTTCTGATTGCATATTGTTGTGGTGTTTTCAGTTTATATTTGAGGTGTTCCTGTAACTTAATTATTGGTAGAACTACACCTTAATACTGTTTTCTTTCACCCCTCCAGACCCCCATGCAGATTCAGAAGTGAGTCAGGAGAGAACCGAGAAGGCTGGTGAGGAGGGAGAGTCAGAGGTGAGGAAGAGAAGGTCCCTTTTAGCATCTCTGGAGCAGATTGGGAGAAGAGAAGAGGAAGAGGAAGTGGACGAATTTCAGCTCCCCCAGCGAGAAGACGACAGCGGGTTTTCTGTGAACAAGTGCATCCTAGGTGCTCTCATTCTGTTAGGCCTTGGCACCATTTTTTTCTCAGGTAGGCATGTTACAAAGGTTAACGTTTCTTTCTTTCTTTCTAATTAGATTTTTTTGGGAAGCTCTTTGCCTGTTTTAAAATTATATTTTAAAGGTAAAAGCTTAAAAGAATAGAAAGTAACTAACACTGGATTAGATGAAGGATGCTCCGAGACTGAGGTGTATTATACATGCAGGTATCTTCATGGATCTGGATGAGGGTAGGTTCTTTCTGTGTGTATGTGTGGGTCACTGATTTAATTAAGTCTTTGTTGGCCACAGCATGTTTGCATGTGTGAGGATGCATGCAGGAAAAAGCCTTTGCATGTAATACTTTGCAGAAAAAAAGCTTTCAAAGTTCTTTATGCTGTTAAATGTGGGGTTTTGTCCTGATACTTGGTGTAGGTGTTATCAAAAGGCAACCTTGTTGCTTTGAAGGGACCAAGAACGACAGTAAATATTAGCTTTAGAAGCCTGTAAGCTCAGTTTGTCACCTGATTTTGACGTACAGTTTGAAAAGCAAAGGCGTGAGAATGAGGTAAAGGTGAAAACAGGATTCATGAGGACTTCACCAAGGAATCCATCCTTTTTTTTTTTTCTTTTTTTTTTTCTCTATTGCATTTACAAATGCATTTGTAATGAAGTGTATTATGAATGCTTCTTTTCTGCTCAGCTAAATTTCATTTTACTGTCAGAAACCTTAAGCATGTTGTTTCTGGGTAATTGCACATAGTTTGTTTGTTTTTTGCATGCTATTTTTAATTTATTACTTGCATTGAAACTAATATTTGCGTTGCAGAGAGCGACTATAGTACAAGGGATCTGAAAGATACAGAGCTACCAGGAAAACGGGTCAGTGTAATGTCTACTCTGTCTGTTTCTTCTAGTCTAACCTTTATTTACTGTATAATGAGTGGCAATTTAAAAAAAATAAAATAAATTAATTAATTTTACTGTACAGTGACTTGTTCTTGTTCTTTCCCGTTCCATTAACACCTTTTTCTTCTCCACTCCTCCACCTGGCAATAGTTATTTTGAGAAGACTTCTAATATCTTGCAGATGTGTAATTCTGTTTGTTGACAGGAGTGGCTTAACCCAGAGGCTCCTCAGTCCCCACTAGATGCTGACAATTCAGAGCTTTTAAACAAGCTAGCCAAAGGGAATGAGCAGATTTCTGTGCTCCAAGCCCAACTTCAGGTGTGACTCCATTCTGTCTCTCACCTCGTCTCCTCTGCGTGTGTACAGTAATGCACATTTGTATAAATACATGTGTGTCTGTGGATAAAGGTGTCAGTGAGTGTGTGGTATTCTCACAGGACCCTCTTTTTCTGTTCTTCTTTAAACAGACACAGAACGAGGAGCTAAAAGTAGCCCAGGGACATGCAACAGAGGGAGCAAAGGAGCGGCTGAGGTGGGAGGCGGTGGAGAAGGAAAACAGTAGGTTGAAGACAGAGATGGCTTCTCTTCCTGTCCTTCAGAAAGAGAATGAGAGGATGAAGAAAGAGCTGGAGTCATTCCCGGCCCTACAGAAAGAACTAGAAACTCTGAGATCCACTGTGACAGAATTAAAAGTCTCCTCAGGTACAAAGGGAGCAAGGGAGGAAGAAGGGAGGGGATGTGGAGGAGAGTAGGAGATATAGAAGGATGAGAGTTATAAGAAAGCTTGGGAGTAGATTAGTCATTTAGTGATTTGCTTTCTTCTCTCTGTTTTTGAAACGCAATGCACACTTGTATCTTTTTTTTCTTTTTCTAACTTTGACTTTTTGTGGTTGCTCCAGCAGGCAGTCAGACAACTCAAGCCTCCATGAAGCTCGCTACATTGCCCCCACCTGGTCAGCCAGAGGACAGCAAGCAGGAAACGGCTGGATCCACAGGGAGACAGACAAAGCATCCACGGGATGACCCAAAGCAGAAAAAGAAAGATGTGAAGAGAGATCGTTATGACTTGGGCGAGCAGAAAGAGGGAAAAGAGAGAAAAAAATCTGTAGGGATGGAAGGAGAGAAAAAGGGCCGTAAAGATGGCAGTAAAAAAGAATGGAAGAAGGAAAAACATGAGCAAGGAATGTTTGACAGGGAGAATGATAAGGAAGGTAGACTGAAGAGGCATAGTGAAGGGGAAAAACAGTGGAAGGAGAAAGACTGGAAGAAAGAGAAGACTAGCAGAGGTGATGAAGGAAAGCCATGGAAAGATGGGGAAGGAAAAAGAGAGCGGACAGAAAAGAGGGAGAAAAAAGAATGGAATGAAGATGTTGATAGGAAAAGACCAAAGCATGAGAAAGTGAATGAGGGAAAACAATTGGGAGGTAAGGAGGAGAACAAGCACTGGAAGGAAGGAAAGGATCGTGGGGGGAGACAGAAAGAACAAAAGGAATGGAAGAAGCTGAAAGATGGCTTCAAAGAAAGTGGCAAAGTGCAGTGGGAAGATAAAGAGTGGAAGGAGAAAGGAGAGAGAGAGTGGAGAAGAGGCACTGAGAGGGATGATAAAAATGACAAACTTCAGGGTAAAGTAGGGAAAGAAAAGGATGAAAGGAAACGGTGGGAAGGCAGTAAAAATCACGGCAAAGACGGATCGAGGGAAGATGACAGGAAGCGATGGAATGAACATGAGCGGAAGAGTCAAAATGGGAAACACGATAAGGAATGGAAGAGCAAGGACAAGAAGTGGGAACAGTCGAAACGGGAGCAATCGAAAGAGAGAGACGGGAGGAAGGAGAAGAAGCATAATGAAGACTGGAAAAAAGACAAATTGCAATTCCAGAAAAGCAAAGATGTATACAAGGTTAAAAATAATCATGGCAAAAAGGAAGAACATCAATACGGAGACCAAAAGCAGCCTCATACACACCGCAAACCCTCCATGGGGCAGCCTGAGTACTGGGTCCAGCAGAGAGAGCGTCTCCAGCACAGTCCTAAACCTTCACAGGAGTGCGACTCATTGGAGTCCTGTGCAAAGGCTGAGCGGCTGCTCCCTGTCCACTTACCCGAGTTTGAGGCCATCCTCCAAACCTATCTAGCTAAGGCAGAGCAGGCAGGTGTCGATGATTCCAAAAGAGAGGAGCTCAAAAAGCTGGCCACGCAGTTTTTTAAGGATGGCGTTTTTGTTCATGATCAGATGAGCTTTCAAGATTTTGTTGGAGATTTGAGCGATATTTTAGAAGACATGGTGGAAGAGGACGAGGATGGGGAACAAGATAGCGCTATAGAGGATGAAATGGAGGAGTTTGAGAGAGAAGTCATGAGAAAGTTTTCATTGCGGGGAGGTGGAGAGAAAGAGGAGAGAATCAAAGGGGACTGGAGAAAGGAGAGCGGACAAGGACGTGGCTGATGAAATGATAGAATTGATGGATCTGTCAAAAGTGGCTAAAAGGAGTCAGAGCGAGCGAGGGTTTACTCAAAGGGAACATTTCTTATTGGACCACAAAGGCTTAAAGTATACATTTATCAACCTGTCATGCTTTTTGCAGGACGACCTTTTGTGTTTTACCTCCATCTGCTGTCCACTTGTGGGTTTTTTTTTGTTTTGTTTGTTTTTTTTTTTTTTTGGAGTGCTCATATGCAAACACTTAATGCACTGTTACATAGGAAGGGCTTGAACGTACATCGTGTGTGTGAAGTGCTGAGTCTGATATTTTAAGAATCTGCATCATACATCTTAGATGGTGACAGACAAATATTGCTAGCCTAAAACAGTCCCACTAAATGTATGAACATTTACTTACAGCTGTTTATTTGGGACCGACCACCTGCAGCTACTGTGAATGTCCGTTAGTGTGAAAGTCATTGCTATTCACAATTCTCTTACACTGTTGCTCTCAATAAGATTTCTAAAAGATGCTGCACAGTCTTATTCAAACACCACACTTTCACTATTTTCTGCAAGCGGCACTGTGCACTTTTAAAATCTGCTTATTCGCTGATCATGGCTGATTTTGTTAATTAAGCATGGACTGCTGAACGACTTGAGCGAGGGTCTGTAGTCATGACACTTGTGTTTGTACATACATTATGCTTGTGTTTAGGAACTTGCTTAAATCTACAAATGTCTAATTAACTTATTTTATAGGTGAAATCTAGAGAATTGATGGGCACATGAGATTTTGACATGTTGAGCATGTTTATTGCTGTTCAGGTGTGGAGCTTGTGCAGATGTCCTTAAGTTATTGCTTTGTGATGACTGTAACATTTGTTTGTGGTTGGTGACGGTACTTAAGACATTTGTTTTCAAAAATACTTTATCTCTTTACGTGTGGATAAACTTATGAAATGTAGCAGATTTAAAGGCCTTCAGCACCATAGAGATTGTTTTGTTTTTTTTCTTCAAAGGTTGCCACACAGCGTGTGGTAGCACAGAGAACTTTAAATGTCATTACAGTTGTGTTTTCCCATGTTCTTGGCATTAAAAAATAATAAATGTAATTCCTCTCTGTGATGAATAATACTTGACTCTGTCTTCCTTTAACTCACCTGTTTAGTCTTTAAGAATACTTCCTGAAGTGTATGCTCGCTGTAACAAGTTCTCCATAGTGATGACAGATAAGCCACGGGCTCTTGCCACACACTGTATTTTTTTTCTACACTATTTACAGACTCAAACAGCTCCGACACTTTGCCCCAACTGCAGCGCCACTGCCTTTTCAGTGCATTTCATTCGTGCGTCACTCCTCTGGGCCCACACAGACTATAAAGGAGGGATCATGATTAGTAGCTGTGTGCCAGCCTGCTCCACCTCTTTGTTCAAGCCATTAAACCACACCACATTGCCAAACTCATCTTATTAGATGCATTGAGCTCGGGGTGCCTTTGTTGCTGTGCCACACTGATACAGACAATTCTACAAGGTTGAGAACAAGAAGTTGTTTCTTAGTGAACATTTATCCTAATGTAGTCTGTCTGTACATCAACTGTTTCATTAACTTTGCTTCAGCAAATAGCAGCCTTTATACCTGCTTATTTTAAGTTAATCTTAAATAGAGAAGAAATTAGGATATATATATATATTTTTTTAATCTATTGTCCCTTCCTATTGTGTACATCCATCCATCCATCCATTTTTCTTAACTTTATCCAGCTGAGTCATCTCCTTGTCTGATATACACATTTCTTCCTTTGTCTTCAGCCAACAGTAGCATAGCTTCCTGTGGCATGCTCTTGGCCAACAGCACCAGAGGCGATCGTTAGTAGCCCGAGCTGCACCCAATCTGCTATGGAAATCTCATTCTTGATGATATTTGATTTGGCAAAGAATGCCCTTCCTGACACAACCCTCCCAATTTATCCTGGCTTGGGACTGGCACTAGGAGCACACTGGAATGCACCACCACGAGCACCCTCACCCCATGTCTAGGTTTGGAATAAGTCAGAGGAGCTGGAGAGAATCTGTGCAGGCTCAGCATGGGGCCCAAAATAGCTGTGGATTTAAACACAGGACCTTCTTACTGTGAGGCCAACCACTGCATAACTACTGCATAAATGAATTAAGCTGTGAAATTTCATGTCCTAAGGGTCAAAGGTCGGCTTCACCACATGTCAATTTTCTAGAGAACATGTTTCAGGACAGTCTTTTACAAAATAACAGGCTGTGAACGTATTTACTTAAATTTGGTCAGAAACTGAACTGGTGACACTAATCTACTGAATTCACTTCATTTAATAATAAATGTGGACACATGTGGGCCTAAATTGATTGGTTGGGAATGGCCTACAACCCCAAGGCAGTAATTTAAGTTTATATTTAGCTTGAAACCTTTAGGCCTATGATGTTTGCCTCAAGGCCAAATGCTGGTGTTGTAGACTTAAGTAGCAATTTAGAACTTTAAGACATGTCCTCAGACAGAGATACACCTGCAGCTACAGTCCCAGGATATCAATCTTAAAACAACTAGAAGCATTGGCCCACTGTAAGCACCGATGCTTTTATAAGACTGTGTGTAGGGAAGCAATTTCCAGCCCCCTCACTAAGCCATTTATTTTGAGTTAGTTGCCACACTCTCCTTCCCCAATGACAGCCAAGGGAATGGAAGGAGGAGAACTAAATACTGCTTTTTCAAGTACAAGGGGATAAAGATGTGTGTGTCTGGGTGTGTGCGTCATACAGCAGAGAAACAAAAACTAGAAGAGGGGATATTTGGATGATAAAGCCGATGTGCTTGTTAGTGCTAACTGCCTCCCTAATATGCCAATTGTGCACATCCTGTCAGAGCTTTAGAGTTTAAAAAAAAAAATTTTATGAGATAAAACCCAAGTGCCTCATTCTCATCCTCATTCAAAAGTTTCCATATACAGACAGTATAATTATATACCTGATGTACTGCTCTACTTTTTGCTCTCCACAGCATTCTGCCCACATTTTCATACTCACAAGAAGCAAAGGAAATAAACTGTCTGTGCACTGGGATGACCCGCAAAAATGATTAAAAATAGTTCACAGGCAGCGCAGAATGTTAATGTTAACCTCGCTTAACTTCACTTCTCAGTCTTGTGGTGGTTTTCCTGAATGAGATGATGCATCTAGTAATCCATCCTTCTTCAAAGATTGGCTACAAGCTGTGTGTGCATCTGAAAACACAGCTGTGTCATGGAAAAACATTTGTGGTTTCTTTGGAAATATGGTTTACACTTTTAACAATTCCAATGATTTATCTACTTAATCCGTCAACAGCAGGGTACAAAAGGAGAAGAAAGACGTTTGTACTCACCAAATACCTACACACACACAGCTGGTGAGTTTCCACTGTCTTTTATTCCAAATCAATGTTAGAATTCTGTTGAACTTCAGTATATGCTTTTAAAAGAGTCGACCATTAAAGGCCTGTGCTGGCAGGGATGGTTCCTCTGACACGCTGAGCAGAGATGAGTTTTACAGACTGGTGTCATCAGAGCTCCTTAACTTCGTCAAGGTAAAATCAGTGCACAGTAGTTTCATTTGTACCTCTTATTCATTGATCTAATAGTCACAGCAGGTTGGTGGCTTTACTTAAGTATCTATTACATTTTCTATTTCTATAGATGCCTGTTTTCTTTTTTGCATTGACTATTGGTTCTGTACTTACAGACAGTTTATATGCGGATTTAGGCTGCAGGCTACTAACTGTTAGCACTTATTGTACGCTGACTACGCTGAAAAAAAGACCAGATGCAACACAAAGTACCATACTTAGATATCAGTTTGAAGACCCGCAGTTTCATTATTAAAGTATTGTAACGTTCACAAGAACCAGACGGTTGGGGTCTCAGTTTGTCCGTTTATTCGGCACATAAGCCAGCAGGTTGTTAACTCAGGGGGAAGCGCTCTCGAACTACACCTCTCTTCAGCCTGGCACACACACAGAACAACCAGGTCCCCCCACCCCTTCCTGTACACCACCCTCACTACTTCCTGCAGCCCAACCAAACATGAATCTTAAAGGAACAACAACAGTGTGCAGAGAAAACCAACATGTCACTGTCCAGTAACACTTAACCATCGTTACACTGCCCCCCCAGCAATAAGTTCCTCGTCCCCGAGGGAACGACACAGTCTCTGAGGCGGGGCGGTAGCCTACGTTCCCTCCTTGACCTCCTGAGCCCCTGAGGAGGACGCGGAGCTTCGGGGCTTTGGGGTGAAGAGTCCGAGGGGGGGGAACGCAGCCCCGGTCGGGGGCCCCTCTGAGCAGGGTCATGGACGCTCTGTACACGTCCCTCTGGAAAGGAGGGGAGGGACTGTCCTCTGTAGGGGGCCATCCGGTCTCTGTGCAGCGCTACTATCCTCCCCCTAGGAGGCAACTGCACCCTGTAAACAACCTCCCCCACTCGCTCTAGGACGCTGCAAGGTCCCACCCAGCTGCTATCCAGTTTAGGACACCGTCCCTTCTTCCTCTTTGGGCTGTAGACCCACACCAGCTCCCCAGCACGGAAGTGCCTCCCTTTAGTGGTGATGTCGTAATTCCTCTTTTGGCGCAGGCCTGCCTTCGCCAGCTGCTCTCGGGCGTAGGAATGTGCAGAATCCAGCCGGTCCTGCAGCTTCCTTGCGTAGTCCCGGCCCGGTGGTGCCTCTGGCGCGTCCGGGGGTTTCCCAAAAGCCAACTCTGCAGGAGTTCTCAGCTCTCTCCCTAACATGAGCAGGGCAGGCGTACATTGGGTGGAGTCCTGCACTGCCGACCTGTAGGCCATGAGGGTAAGGGGAAGATGGTAATCCCAGTCCCGTTGGTGTTCTGAGGTAAGGATGGCTAGCTGCTGGGCCAGCGTCCTGTTAAACCTTTCCACCAGCCCATCGCTTTGGGGGTGAAGTGGGGTGGTGCGGGTTTTCTTAGTCCCAAGGCGTTCACACATGGCAGCAAATACCTTGGACTCAAAGTTACGCCCCTGGTCACTGTGGAGGGTCTCTGCTGTTCCAAAGCGGCTGAACATCCCCTCCACTAATACATCAGCGACCGTCTCAGCCTCCTGATCTGGGATGGCGTATGCTTCCGGCCACTTGGTAAAATAGTCCATGGCCACAAGAACATAGCGGTTTCCTCTGTCTGTGCGAGGAAATGGGCCCATGACGTCCACAGCTACTCGCTCCATTGGGGCTCCTGCTGGTTGCTGCTGAAGCTGAGCCCGGGACTGGTCTTGTGGCCCTTTGTGTGAGGAACATGCATCACAGCTGCGGCAAAAGTCCTCCACATCCCTCCGCTGTTGACCCCAGTAATAGCCCTGGCGGAGGCGGCGAAGAGTCTTGGAGACCCCAAAGTGGCCAGAGCCAGTGCTCCCATGGCAGGCTCCCAGCACAGCTGACCTCAGCGACCTTGGCACCACAACCTGCCACCTCTCCTCCCCCGTGGCAGGATCCTTCCAGGCACGCTCCAACACCCCCTCCTTCAGCCTGAGAGCTGCAAACTTGGCCCACAGCCCCCTGGTACAGATGGAAAACCCAGTGACCTCATCCCAAAGGGGTTGCTCCCCCTTCTCCAGCCACTGCAGGACCGGCAGCAGGTCTGTGTCTTGTTCCTGCCGTGCCCTCCACTCCGCTGCATCCACCACCAGAAGAACCCTGCAGGCGAGCTGTGCTGCTCCGTCTATTGTCGTGAGTTCCCGCTCTATTTCCTCTCGCTTCTCACAGTAACGGCAGCCAGCTGCAGCACATGGGCGGCGAGAGAGGGCGTCTGCGTTAGAATGGTGCGTCCCTGCTCTGTGCTCCACGGTGAAATTGAAGGCTTGGAGCTCCTCCAGCCAGCGAGCCACCTGTCCCTCTGGCTCCCTGAAAGACATCAGCCACTGAAGGGCAGCATGATCAGTTCTGACAACAAATGCTGTGCCGCACAGGTAGTATTTAAAGTGTCTCACCCCCGCCACCACAGCCAACAGCTCTCGTCGTGTGACACAGTAGCGCCGCTCGCTCCTGTTCAGGACCCGGCTGAAGTACGCCACCACCTTCTCCCCTTCCGGTCCAACCTGCGACAACACCGCTCCCAGCCCCACATTACTTGCGTCAGTGTCCAGGACAAAAGGCAGGGCGGGGTCAGGGGGGGCAAGGACTGGGGACTCTGTCAGCGATCTGCGGAGGGTGTCGAACGCCTGCTGACAGTCCTGGGTCCAGATGAAGTCACGGTCCTTCTGCACCAGGTGGAAGAGTGGTGCGGCTATGGAGGAAAAGCCCTTCACAAACCTCCTGTAATAAGACGCCAGTCCTAGGAAGCTTTTGAGCTGTTTCTGGTCTGCTGGTGTGGGCCACTCGGTAATGGTGTGAATTTTTTCCTCCAAAGTGCTGATGCCCTCACGACCCAGCTTGTGGCCCAGAAACTCCACCTCCCTCCTCATGAAGTGGCACTTGTCGGGATGCAGCTTCAGGCCTGCAGCCGCCACCCTCTCCAACACTTGTCTCAGGGCATCCAGGGCAGCATCAAAGGAGCTCCCGTGCACTAGAAGATCATCCAGGTAAACCAGACACCGTTGCCGTGGGACGCCAGCCAGCACACTGTCCATGAGCCTCTCGAAGGTCGCAGGAGCGTTGCAAAGGCCAAAACTCAGGACTTTGAACTGCCATAGTCCCCTGTTAGTGCAGAAGGCTGTCTTCGGTCTGGATTCCGGGGACAGTGGCACCTGCCAGTAGCCACTCCGCAGGTCCAGGGTGGAAAACCAGGAGGACCCGGCTACTAAGTCGAGGGACTCATCAATCCTGGGAAGGGGGTAAGAGTCTTTCTTCGTCACTTTGTTGAGTGGTCTGTAGTCCACACAGAAACGCATCCTAGGACTTTTTTTCTTAGGCACCATCACCACCGCGGAGGCCCACGGGCTATCAGATGGTTCTATGATGCCCGCCTTCATCATTTCACACAGCTCCCTGTCTGCAGCCTCCTGATGAGCCAGGGGCAGGCGGCGGGGGCGCACTTTAATAGGCTGGGCATCCCCGGTCTCAATGACGTGCTCTACCAAGTGTGTCGAGCCAACATCACTTTCTTTCAGGGCAAAAATGTCACTAAACTCTTTTAGTACCTGCCATAGACTCTCTTGCTGCTGTGGAGTCAGCCCCTCACAGTTCTTTGACCAGATACTCCTCACTGCTGAGAGCCTCTCCTCCTCCTCCTCCTCCGCTCGCTGTTCTGCTGGCGGGTCTGAGGTGGACGCCGCGGCAGATGCTGTGCAGACCGGGGGAGGAATAAGCGGCACCTTCTTCCCATCAGGGAGTACGAGGAGGCCTTTGCCTAAGTCCAGTACACCACCAATGGCTCGTAAAAAATCCAGCCCAAGGATGCAGGCATCCTGCACGTCAGCCACCCAGGCAGCATAAGACACACCGAGGTCCCCCACCTTGAACTGGAACACTCCCTTCCCTCTCATTGGGGCCAGATCACCGGTCACAGTCTTAAGTTGCACGTTAGTCGGTTGTACAGCAGCTCCGGTTGGGACAATATCGGGTCGGACCAGCGTTGCATTGGATCCCGTGTCCAGCAGGGCCGTACAGGACACCCCCACAATAGTCACTGGAACATGGCAAAAGCCGCCAACCTGGGTCCAGCCCACAGTGATGGCCGCACCGGGTGGAGGTGGCGGTGGTGTGGGGATGTCGTTCTCCCAGGCCCGTGTACTCCCGCCTACACGGGCCCGTGGGCGTTTCCCTGAACCGCTGCAAGCTTGGGGCACTGCCTGATGAGGTGTCCGACTTGTCCACATCCCCAGCAGCTCTGAGGTCGGCGGTGTGGGCCAGCCCGAGGGGAAGGCGACTGCAGCGAAGCTGTCTGCACCAAACTGCACAGGCCCGCTGGCGTCTCCATCTGTTCCACAGGTGCTGACACAGCCCTCACCACGTGTGCGTCGTCAGCGCCCCCAGAGGATCCTGCAAGCATCTCCCTCTCCAACGCTAGCTCCAGGGCTGCACTGAGTGTGGCAGGCCGAGCAAGCTGAGTTTGCATGCGGAGCTCTTTAGGGCTCAGGGCCTGCAGGAACTGGTCCCGAGCTAGCCTGCACTGATGGTGGCATGCTGTCATACGCCCTCCGGCAAAGGCACTCGACTTCATGGGCCAAAATGCGGAGGGGCTCACCTGGCAATCTGCGTCTGTTGTGGAACTCCGACCTCAGCAGCACTGGTTGGTTATACTGCCCGAAGCGCCTCTGAAGTGCTCCGACCAGAGCATTATAATCTCCCCTCTGCTCCTCGGTCAGCAGCAGCAAGCATGCAGCTGCATCCTCACACAGGCACAAAGCCAATTGGAGAGCTTTATGTTCCTCAGACCAGCCAGCTGCAACAGCTAACAGCTCGAACTGTGCGATAAACACTTCCCATGGCGTCTTGCCGCTGAACTTAGGCGTTTTTATATTCGCTGCAGCTTGCTGGGCGCCGCCATGTTTGTTTACATCACGTGACGGCGCGCCAAGCGAGGTCGACTCCTTCCCGCCGGAATCGCGGCCGCTGTGCGAACAGTTCCCGAGCCTAGTCAAACCTGGAGAAAATCCAGCCTCTGCAGACAGCCGCAGCGCCGTTTCCCTCACTCCATGGGCGGGCGAGCGCGGACGAACCTCCCTCTCCTCCGTCTCCTTCTTAATCCTGCCCGGCAACATCCTCGTCTCGTAACGGCAAGCGTCGCCGGCAACAGGGTCTCGGGCGTTCTGGGGTTCTTTTTTCTTTCTTCACTTCTGACACCAATGTAACGTTCACAAGAACCAGACGGTTGGGGTCTCAGTTTGTCCGTTTATTCGGCACATAAGCCAGCGGGTTGTTAACTCAGGGGGAAGCGCTCTCGAACTACACCTCTCTTCAGCCTGGCACACACACAGAACAACCAGGTCCCCCCACCCCTTCCTGTACACCACCCTCACTACTTCCTGCAGCCCAACCAAACATGAATCTTAAAGGAACAACAACAGTGTGCAGAGAAAACCAACATGTCACTGTCCAGTAACACTTAACCATCGTTACAGTATAATCAGGGAGACTCAATTTACTCAAACTGAGTTTTGTTTCTCACGAAATTAATCATAAGGGGGAAGCTGATGTTATTAAGCGTTAGTCATCATCTATGTGAGCTCTCATCAACAGTTGCAGTCTTACTGGAGTTTTGAGTCATTTAACAGCTCTCCTGCCTGTGATCTTGACCATGAATGAGCAGTTGCATCATCTCATATTGGGACAGGATATTACTCTCCATTTAATGTTTCACACTAAATGTCCCCCCCTCAAAAAAAAAAGTATTGCGTTGTTGAGACTGTCTTGTCTGTGCTCTACATGTTCGAAGGATAAAGGTCTGCTTTACCCACAGTGTGGAAAATTCCACATGCTTCTTCTTGTTTGAATAGTTGTAATAATCGCAATGACCACTAGATGGGGACAGAGTCAATAGAGTTCTGTGCCAAACCACTTCTGCTGATGAAGCATGATTTTTTTTTTTTAAACTCGTTTGCATGCCAGTGTGTTCTGCTTGCCTCTGATCTCTCGCTCCATACACATGACCAGTGTTAACCGAATTTTTTGCATTATCCACGGACTGAGACGGTTCTTTTTTAATATTGGATACATGTGATTTCCTGTTTTCCTGCAGAAAGCTGATGACCCTGCTGCCATTGACCAACTTATGAGCTCATTGGACAAGAACAATGATGGAGAGCTCAACTTCTTGGAATTCTGGCAGCTGATTGGGCAACTTGCGAGCAAGCATGGGAGGTTTAGCCAATAAGAGTGTCCTCGGATACTCTTTCTTTCGCAGTTCTGTGTGTTACTGTGTCGCCTGTGTGCCATGTAGTTAAAAAAAAAACGGGATTTCAGCCAGATGAAAAACACCCTAAAGCCCGTTTCAGTTTCACAGTCATGTGTTTTTAGTCAATACTTTGTGTTTCATTTCCACCTCCCATGTTTCAAGAGGCTCTCAGGTAGATTCAGTCACTTCACTTTTACATAACACTACACGGTTTCGGTAGTTTTAGAACAAATCCCAGCCCGCAGCGAAAACACATGCTTTAAGCCCGGCGTGCTCACAGTCCTATGATGAAACTGCAGAATAGGAATGTAGTGTGTTACAGCCGTGTGTGTGTGTGCGTGTGTGTGCGTGCGTGCGCATTCCTGGCTTCCTAATTCCTGGAAATCATCATCTCCCCTCCGGACGCCAACAGAGGTGGTGTTTAGGGAAAAATCTGAATAAAATGTAACAGGATAGTTCTGTGTTCTCTGCTGTCCAGTCTTTCATTCGTTACTTTGTATGTGTGTGTGTGTGTGTGTGTGTGTGTGTGTGTGTGGGGGGGGGGGGGGGGGGGGGGTAGTTTTGGGGTAGTTTTTGCTACATAACTCCATCTTTCCACTCTTTGAACCACTTTCAGGGTGTGGCTTGACTGCATCTGTCTGTTCGTAAGACTTTGAACACACACGCGCTTAAAACATGCGCGCGCTCTTGTCCCTACTTGTTGAGAGAAACTGTGTTGTGCCAGAAAAAAAGTACAATATAATATAATACATGTATATATTTAAAAAAATAGCAAAGATGCGGGTGTGAGTATAAAACAGAAGCAGAAAGGCCGCAAGTTTTTTGTAATCAAAAACGCTTTTTTAGACTCTTTTGTGGAACAACGGAAATCTTTGTTAAGAAAATATTGCTGCGTTGCTCAAGCTGCGCCTCTTTCCACATTCCTCCTCTCCCAGGCACACGCCCTAAAACTGTGAAAAAAACTGGCTTGAGTCAGAAGTTAAATCACGGAAAAGATATGTGTAGCTGCTTAATCTAGAGGAAGCCTTGCGAGGAGGATCTGAAAGAAAGAAGCAGAGCATTTGCTGAGACAGTTTATATAGGCTTTTGTTCTCGCTCTCAAAGGTGAGTGCTTTTTTCTCTCTCCATTACGAGTTCTCTTCATTAATAAATTCAGCTGTTTCTTTTTTAAATTGCGAGTTCAAACCTTTCTACTCAACACAAAAAATTTAAAACTTGAACTTATTTTCTGCACCGTGTCATCAATTTTCTATTACTTGCCAGCCTCTCTATTGTCATTACCCAGCTTGGTGGCCACAGGGATCGGGTTCATCTTCTTGGTAATGTAACCCCAATCCCTTTACACTTACACAGAAACCGGAGTCTCGAGTCGCGTTTACTTATTTATCTGCTGTGTGTCACTCCTGCCTGTGGTCACTCTACAAATTGTGAGGATTAGTTAGGGCTAAATGTAAATGTGCGACGTGGGCAAGCCCCTAACATCTCCGTTACGCGCGGCGCTTACTAGTTTTGGCGTGTGCGCCGAGGCTGTTATCGCCCCGTTAGTCAGTCATAATGTGACCGTTGTAACGACAGTCAGATTTGGCTCTCATCACTGTGAATTATTAACGTTATGATAAGACTCCGGTAGTGAGACTCGAATGGCTTCGACCCGGTGTAGTTAATGAAGCAGAGGAGAAATAGCGACCTGGGCGATGACAGGTATGCTCACGGGGGAAGTGAGTCAGTCACACCTAGTGCAAACAACACGACCAGGGTGGAGCTGGTCACCCACAAGGATCAATGGTTGCTCACGTCCGTTGCCATCGCAGAAGAAGACGGAAAAAAAAGAGAGAGATCCGTTTGGTCTGAGATGGGAAGCATGCTCAAACTTTCTCGGTTTTCGCGTTCTCAGTTTGCCTTCTTTAGTGGAGTAGTGAGGGGTGGGTTAGATGGACTTACTGGGTTAAAACTGGTTTGCACATGACAAGTCTCATCTAGTTTCAGCGCTCATTACCTCACATTACCTCACATTACCTCCCTCTCTTTTGCTAGGTCTGCTCAATATTCATGTTATTCAGTTAATTCAGGAGTTCATGTAGCTACAGTGTGTATGCAGCCCATTAAGGGAGCTTAATGGGCTGCATGTTATAATACACCGGTGATATAAAAAATAACTGTCATTATTAATTTATTTAATATTTATTGTTTAAAACTTGAATTCTTCTTTTTTTTTCTTTTGTGAGTGCTGGATGATTTTGTAACTTTAGGCTTCTAAAGATGTTTAAAACAGGAAAATCTAGCTCTTCTCTTCTCTTACTGGTAATAATCCATGATGCTCACAAGCACATTAGCAGCTGCTGAACCACTCTGTGTAAAATGCAAAAAAAATGTCATTAAAAAAAACCCCTCATACCAACAATATGAAAAGTATATTCCTGTTCAAATGTCTGTATCAGATGTTTCAATTTCCATTTAATCATTACACTTGCAACTGACAAATCACTAGAAAACACATTGCTTCTGTTTGACAACTAGCTGCCTTCTCTCTAATCACCATCTCCACACTCAGAGTTGGAATGTGTATGCACTAAGAGCTTGTACAAGAGCCACGATTGTCGTCATTACACGCTCCCTGCCCTTATCAGACAAATACAGCCCTGCCACATGTTCCTTTCTACTCATTTTGGATTTTTGTGGCCCTGATGTCTCCGGTTCATACTGGAGCCTTCTTGGTTTTCTGCTCATCTTGTTACATTCAGGAGAGATGCTAATGGATTGTGGCCTGTCGAGCATTTTGATATATGGCCTGTAAACAGCCTGCTCCCGAGCTGTTTGACTTGTGGAGGATGTTAGGAAGGTGTTAAGACAATTATAGTAACGTATTAAATAATAATGAGCAGCAGGCTGATGACAGATGCTAACTTGAATGTTGAAAAGAGTTGTGTGTGTGTGTGTCAGTGTGTGCTGGCATGGCAGGGAGACATGAAACAAAATCCAGGGTTTGGGTGCCTGCTCTCATTCACCCAGTAATTAGGTTAATGCAACAGAAGTCCTAATTGGCATTGTCCTTCTTTAGATGAGTGTGTTTCTGCATATGTGTGTGTGCTTTTCCGTCTTTCTGTATGTCTATGTGTTCTCGTGTGGGCCAGAGTAGGTGAGTAGTGTGAGCGGTGAGGCATGACATCAGTGTCAGATGGGAGATTTACCAGCTTCTAAAGTTACCTCAGCAACATCACTCCAGGCACCAATGATTATTACCCATCCAGTGTCCACTGCTGCTTTGTGGTAGTTTCCAATACACACTGGAAATCCTGCAGCAAGACCTCGCCCCCACGCTGCTGAGATACTTATCAATGCTGCTCAAGTATCTTCAGCTTTCATTCAGGGCTTTTGTTTTCTGCGAGCCATTGCCTTGGAATTCTACTTTGTTGAGACAAGAGAAAACTTCATGGGAGTGACCTTAAAAGACCCCTGTGTTAGTCAAATTGTGCTTGGAAACATAATGTGCACATGCAACAGAAAATAACTGAAAATCTCCCTGATTAATCTGCATAGTAATTGTGTACTTCAGTCAAATTACTATGGTTATTTCTTTGTGTTGTTTTTTACATGTTATTTTTTGTTAGTTGTTTATTTGTTAGAGGTACAGAGCTCTGACGTGGCCCCAGATCTTTTTTTTTTTTTTTTTTTTACCACAATTACTTGTAATCCTTTGCAGCTGGGAGCAGTTCCTGCCTTTTCTTGGTGCGTTACATTTTAAATAAAAAGCATGCACCACCAGTTCATTTGAGAATATATATGCATATATATAAATATATGTATATATATCATCTCTGTGTCACATATGAAACCACAGACATTTTCACAGCAGATATTTGTCACAGTGGGGAAAGCACCAGTGTTCCTAATAATGGCACGGCTATGTTGAAATGTCTCAGAAAACCCTGACAGTGTGACAGTGAGCCGGGACTCTGTAACTGCAGTGTCTAAATGTTATTTTATCATCATTAATTACAGTATTTTAAATAGTTGTTTTTATTATTGTGCCTGCTTTTAAAAACAGACTAATGGAATTAATTAGTTGCATGCTTAAAATAGATCAGTAGAGTTTTGTTTTTTAGCTTTCTGTCATATTTCCAGTGTGTGCTGTGTTGATGTTGCTGTTTTTTATTTATTAGAGCTACCGGATTTGGCATCCAGTGAGATTGTAAATGGTTTGCTTTTGGTTTGCTCAGTGAGTGCAGGATGTGACGTTGGCATTCAGGTTATCTGTTAGTGTTTGGCTCACTAGTTGGGTGACATATTTCAGTGCGTACTTGTGTTCCTACAGTGCGCGGTAGTGTGTGCTGCTGCAGTCGGGCATTAGGCAGTAATCTGATCTCGCAGCCTCCTGTTCGCTTTTGGGGATCAGATGTCCACCGTCAGAGATCACAGCTCCCATTGTGCTTACCTTTAGAGACTCCCCATCTCTTCAGCCTCCCCTCACTCCCTCTCTTTTGCTCTGTTTACCTCCACCAGCATCCAACCTGGGTCCCCTCATCGCTCCCCATTCCCCCTCTTCCCCTTCCGTGCTGACGTCAATTGTGTGTCTCACATTTTTGACACTTACATAAACCAATTTGAATGCACTTTCAAAATCCACTTGAACAATAATTTTCTAAAACTCTAAATATCAAACAAGGATTTTTTAAAAGGTATTTTAAGTGTTGTAGTTGAAAGAAGAAAAAAAAATTGTTATTCATTAAATTTTTTGTTTTTCTTTGTTTAATTGTTTGCCCCTTGTTATGAACATGGAGTCTTGCGTGATGACAGAATGATGTGATGAAATGATATTGGTTTCATTTCTGCTAAAAAAGTTCTTTTTATTTAACATTAAAACAGTTACGACTGAACACATAAACATTGTTTTTAAAAAAAAAAACTAAAAAAAAACCTCACATCGTTGAACTTTTTGATTAAAAAAGCAAGGCAAACGCTCAGAGGACGACATTCAGGCTTTTAAGGAGCCTGAGCTCAAGCAAGATGACAACAAGGCGGGGCTCTGAAGTTGTGGGAAAGGAAACATCAGCTCATCTACAGTGCACAGACCTTCACTGGTCTCAGCAGATTGAGGCAGCCTTCCTGCACGCTGTTTAACAGAAATCTCACATAATTTTCTCCTCTGATGTTGAAAAAGAATAATCTCATTTGTTACGTCAATGGACTGCCCAGTCTTGAAGAATATGTCTCAACTTATTAAATTAGCTATAATAAGGACTCGGTGTATCCGGATCCAAGTCATGGATTGGTCTGTTATTTATTTGTTGTAACAATGCTTCTTGGGAAATCTTATACCATTAAAGTCTGTTCATTTCCCCCTAAATAGTACCACATGGGTTGCGCCCATGAAAAAGTTGCCAAATCTTCTCTGCTAATGCCAAATAGCTTGTTCTGCTACTGACTCTTGTTTTGAACTTTTGGTACTCCAGTTCTGGCTATCAAGTGTCTAACTGTCTGTGATTAGCAGGCCTTGCTACAACGGTCAACTGGTGTCTACTCCAAGCACGCCATGTTTGACTGATCTGAATTAGGCTTGTTCTATAGGACAACTTCAAGTGGGTGTTGCACAAAACCAATTTGCAGTATCATTTGGATTGTTCTTCAGTGCCATCTCCAAACTGAAGGCCAAGCTCCATCTAACAGGTTATATCAGAGTCAGGCCACGAAATAGACGTCCCAAGAAGGCTACTACATAAGAAGATCATTTCCTCACCCTATTAGCACTTAGGAACCAGAGGCAGCCTTTAACAGATTTGCAGTCAAGGTTTGCAGGACGGTATGGCCGAGGGGTCTCTACCCAGACAATCCAGAAAAGACAGCACACAGCCAGTCGCTGGTCTCATAGAACTGCCAGGAAGGCTGATATGACCATCCTTCATCACTGGTGCAGCAACCATTCTGATTGCTGCACCAATAGGGTAGAGGAGGTGTGATTTTGTGAGGCAGCATCTCCCTCACTGGATAAACATGGATTGTCGTCGTTGGAGGCACTCGCAATACAAAGATATCAAGATGAGGTTTAGCAACTGACCTCTGTGCTCGAACGTGACAACACTCGCTCCCACAGAGCAGGGTTTATCAGCGACTATCTGAAGAATTTGGGTGTGGAGAGGATGGAAGAACCTGCCTGCAGCCCTGACCTCAACACCGTTAAACACTTGTGGGATCAGCTTGTGCGCGCTGTTTGGGCCATAGCGTCCAACACAACCACACTGGCTGACTTGTGACAATTGCTGGTTGAAGAATGAGATGCCATCCCAGACCAAGCTGGACCAAGTTTGTGAGCAGCATGAGGAGGAGGTGCCAGGCTGTCGTGGCTGTGTATGGTTCTTCCGTATGCTACTGAGGCCCCTGCTTGTTAAATGAATAAATTGTTAAATTTCCACATTACACATTGCTTGTCATGACCATGGGTCACTTAATCCCAGCTCAGGCTCCTCAGAAGCTGGTATGTCCTCTGAGCTCTCGCCTTCCCGCCCTAACTTCTCAACCTTGTCCACCTCGTCCGCTGACATCTGTAAGTCTGACTTCGCTTCTACAAGTATGAGTAAAGTCCTTCCTGCCTCACTTGGTCCTCTGGTTTCTGAATGGGACAAATGGTTAAAAATGGGAGTTAGTAAGTCTTGCTGCCCACTGCAAAGGACACTGAGTAAAAGGTTTGTTTTTAGGGGGTTAGAAAATACTGTACATTTCTGCAATCCCACTGATGTGAAGTTAAGAATCTGACATTGAAGAAACAATTCGATTTTTAGCAATATTATCATATTATCTGCAAAAAATATATGAATAAATGAATGATCACTTAAGTTCCCTTGTCCCTAGAAAACGTGGAAGCTGCACCATTTTGAAAAGAAAGCACATGTTATCTGTTTGTCAAACTATTGCAAATGTGGCGTCAGAAGAAATCCCAGGATTTCCTCTTCACTTCTGTTCTTCCCACAGAGGACAAGAGGGTCTTAGGGGGATTTTTTTTCTGTCTGGGTTTTGCCTTTTTAAAATCATCAGGTATTATAAATGACATGTTTGTCAATTTAAATACATCATAATATGCTTTATAATTTGGTTGTATGGAGTTAAAGGTCACATAGTTGTGCACAAGCCTTCCACAAACTCACAGCTGACATTACTCTTTTTCACAATCAGAACCAAACAAAGCATGAAATGCTCAATATGAAATAAGCGTCTCATCCACTCAATGCTCTGTTTAGTTTTTTGCATTATGATATTATTATTATTATTATTAAGTTCACAGGAAAAGTATCTCATGGCACAGTGTTTGAGAGTCTGAGAGTCTTCTAAGATATGTCCTTATCTGTCCTAAATTCTTTTTTCTGCTTTGTCCTTGTCTCACTCTCTTATACAGATATGGAGTCCGCTATTAAGACGTTGGTGACCACGTTTGTTAAATCTTCCAGGGGGAAGGAGAACCTAGACAGCAAGTCTTTCCAGAAACTGGTGGAGAAAAACCTCAGTGGTGTCATGGAAGTAAGTGTTTTGTGGTTGTCCGTCATGCTGCCAGTATATTAGAACATGAATTTAAAAGCAGTTGTAATCTCTAATCTCTTTAATATTTGTTTTATTGTTTTTAAACTCAGGATGCAAGCAACTCCTCTGCTGTTAAGGAGATGCAGAGGGGACTGGATGAAAACAGCGATGGAAAGGTCAGCTTCGAGGAATACCTTACCCTGATAGGTTACTTGGCTAACTCCATGAGTCAGCGCAAGACTGAAAGCAATCCAGATTCATCGTAGATGCTCTTGAAGTTGCAGTATTTGGAGAGGATCTGCATTCAGCCATGTTTTTTTCTTTTTGAGCTTATTAAATGTCTTTTTTTTTCATTTCCAAACATTCCAGCCACCATGTATACATCAGATCATAATGATTTTCTCTGAGATAGTTAACCGGCTATACTAGATCTTAATGTCTGTCCAAATGAACCTTTATGTAGTAACACTGTCACTGAAGGATTCTGAGCTGGTCTTTTTTATACCAATCCTACATTTTATACCAATGTTTTCAAAATAAAAGCTTTATATTAAAATTAAATTGTTTTTTTTTGGTCTGTGGTTGCTGCTGTTGCACATTTGTCAGTCTTTTAAGATTTCACCTTTGAACCTCCCTTTCTCATATACATTTCCTTTCTTTCTACATGTGCGGAAGTACTTTATAAGTGCAGTAGTTTCTCTGTCATGATTTGACACTAATTGAATCATGCCCGCTCCTTTCCAGCAGCACTTGCTAAATATAGCTGCGACATCCCTGACTAGTCAAACTCAGCACCCTTTAGATGTATCACTTATTGCAACCTGATCCTGATATACAGTCTACACTTTCTATTGTGCACCACCCTTCACTCAGCAACTCTATACATTCGGTGTATACGAATGTGCACACACACTCCGTGCTACCCCCCTTACTGGCACAGTATGATGCTCCAAAGACTCATTATTGAGAAGATGCTTTACCATCACTGCACTTTAAAACATGATCTCTTCATATGAAAAGCTTTAATGTTTAATTTTAAGCACAAGCCTGTCTATCATTCATTCAGAAACGCAATTACTTTCATGGTCTTTGGCTCTCGCTCTCACCATTATCCAGATGTCTCCAAGTCCGGTGGATGCCTCACATGAACTATTTAAAGTATGTTTCTGTTCCAGTTCTCTGTTCTTGCTTCTCGGTTTTCTTCACGTGGTTTGTGCAAGGGTGGTGTGCAGCTTTAAAGGTGTGTCTTGAACTATTTCAAGAATTTTTTCTGTTCCTGTTCAAATATGTCTTTATTTGTGCTTTTTTTTTTTTGCATGTATGGTGTATTTTGAAGCCAAAGGTGTGAACAAGCTTGTGAAAGTGCTCGTGTGTGTGTGTGTGTCCTCGCATTGTCATGTTCTCCTTTGTGTGGGGATTTCTCTGCATGACTGCCAGGTGCGATGGCTCCATTCATCGGTGCTACTCTGATCCTTCGGATAATATAACAAGCATGAGCCTCCGCCGCACCCCCCTCCTCCAGTGAACATCCTACCCCTACAATTAACCTAACAATGTTTTTGCTGCTTGAAACCAGGTGCTTTTGGATAAGCTATTGAGTTATTAATCTTTGCCTTGGTATAGCAGTATTTTAAGCACTTCCTGCAAGCCTTTCCTTTGTTTTGACATGAAGTACAAAGCGGTTGCACAACAGAGGAGCAGGGTAATCCACTATTTCAATAGCAACCTGTGACACGGTAAGCAATATGTCACTGTCACTGCACAACAGCCCATTGTGCTTGGAGCGCGCAGTTGGTCGAGTGAGTTTAGACAACGTATGAATATTTGGAAACAAATAGATCTTTTCTCCAGCACTTCTTCTCTTTTTAGTGAGTTTTCTTATTTCAACACATTTGAGCACATTAGGGCAGGTTTGGCTTGTAGACTTATTGTGAATACCTCAATTTACCTTAAGTCTTTCTGTAGCTGCAACCGGCTCTTGTGTATGTCCAATTAGCGGATAGCAGGTGTCTCTGGCGTAAACAGAGAAGGTAGAGAGGAGAGGGGCAACAGGTGGAGGGGGTAGAGAAGGAGGAGGAAGGGGTAAGTGGGATGGGTGGAGTAAGGGATGTATTTAAGACGGTGTAGTCCTCATCCTCCTTAACAGTTGCTTTTACCTCCTCTCTTTGCACCTGAGCAGCAGGCCAGCACTAATCCTCCACTCAGGTAAGAAACAGAGGGACAGATTTCAACTGTCTCCACATTTCTCTGTTGTCTTTTTTCCCAATTATGATTGCATACTGGTGCTGATGCAGCTAGAGCATGTCTGTTAGTTCATCACTTGTCGAGTACCTTCGTGTAGAGCACTAAGGACAGGGAGAACTTTCAGTTGATTCACTGATAAGTTATAAAAAACAATTTCACTGGTTAACTAGACATCGGAAAGACATAGCATGCCAAAAATGCATTTTTAGTCATTTTTACATCCTGCTGATTTGTTTTGGGAAATAAAATCTATGTGAAAACTACTATAAGCTGTGATTGACAATTAGGAAAAGTCTTCACAGTTCACAGGTGATACAGGTTCAACAAAGGTAGGACCTACACCTGTTTGTGGTGTTTTTTTTGCTATCCGGTAAAGCTAAAGTAAAAGCCAGATCAGGTTGCCACTGTGTGTCCCCGATACATCTTCTCCAGTGGATGGGCTTTTTAACCAGCTTAGAGTTTCACTCTTATCAGCTGGCTCACATGTCCGGTTGCTGCTGACTATGTCCGGACTCCCGGAGGTTCAAAAACCTTGGCAGAGCAGGATCCTTTTATCTGTGGCAAAATCTTATCAGGGCCAGGACACGATGAAGAAACTGTTAAGCTAGATAAGGTTTCTGCCCAAATACTGTGTGCAAAACTCATCTTACTTGAATGCATATTTGCAAACACATTTAAGTGCAAAACAGAACGACAGACAGGTTTTTCTCACCTGATTTTTTTCTGCATTAGACTTCCATGCTTCCCCCAATGCTTGACAGAGCACATGTACTGACATGAACTGTTCTTACTGTATCTTCAACCCACCCTTCTGTTCCTCTACAGAATGTCTTTGCCTAACTCTGAGAATGCTTCCACCCTGGAGAATGCCATGCAGCTCATGATCCAGACCTTCCATAAGTACTCTGGAAATGACGGGGACAAATATACACTGAGCAAGGGTGAGCTCAAAGAAATGCTTACCAAAGAGCTTGGCAGCTATCTGGGGGTAAGAAAGCACATGTTCATACTTAGGAAGAGAAGATGCAAATGTAGATTATGTGTACAGAAAAGACATTGCTTTTTTTTGTATCTTGATACGTGCAGAATGCCCAGGATAAGGAAGCTGTGGATAAGATTATGGGAGACCTGGATTCCAACAATGATGGAGAGGTAGATTTTACAGAGTTCATCATTTTGGTTGGAGCTCTCACTGTGGCCTGTAACGACTTCTTCCTGGAGTACAATGACAAGCAAGAGAAGAAGTGAACACACCCTTCGCCCAGAGTCTCCACTTAAAAATCCCACATGTTCCAGGGAGGAAGCACTTAAGGAGAGAGAGAAGGCCCGTTTGGGACATCCTGTCATGGACCTCAAGTTCACAAACACACAGATACACACACAAACAAACCTCTAATAGAGAAATAAATGTTGTGTTTTGTCTTCAATGTCTCTTGAATTCATTCAAACTGTAATATTACTGCAAAGTGAACATCTTTAGTGTTTCAAGAGCTGTCATTCTTGAATATGTGAATATCTCTCTTTCTGCTCTTTTCGTGCATCTTGTCACACATTTAAGTAAGGGATGCCCCCCTTCCCCGAAAAAAATAAATGTGACCTTTACTCAAACAAGTTGGCTATGCATTATTACAGAAGAGAACGAGAATGAACAAACAACGAGCACCAGGTGGCAGCAAGTGGTCCTCTGAATCCAGCGGTTTTGGTGCATTACTTCTAATTTGCATTGCCACATGGGTACAGCAGTTTGTGCCAGAGGTGGATGGATGCAGACCGGAGATACTATGTGGTATTTACGAAATACACATTCTAAGATGCTGTCTTTAAGTATTGCTAAGCGTAAGATATGAGAGACAGTTATTCCTGCTGTGGTGTGAATTATTCAAACTGGTTCTCTGCACTAAAAATGTCAGGTTTATATGTGTAGATAAGAACTACCTACAGTCCTGTTTTCACAGTAGAATAATCAGAACCCAGAGTGACCTTGACAGGGCTTTAAACACATTATTGTTTAAAAGCCCTGCTTCCTAAGAGAAAAAAAAGTACTGTGTGACTGAGTGTGTGTGCATTTTTGTTCATATAAAAAAGGAAGTTGCCAGCATCAGTGTTAGAAAGCCAGGAAATGTTTCCTTCTTTCATGTGAAAACATGTCACGCAGACATACTTTGATTAATCTGAACCTACAACCTTTATTGGACTGGTTAAGGTGTGCACAGGAGCAGATTTTAGAGTCAGGAAGGGGAAGGTGAAAGATGGGAGAGCATAATGAGAGAGGAAGTGAGAGAGAAAGGAAGGAGAGTGGAAAGGTCAAAAAGAGAAAGAGAAGAGAGTGGACAGCAGCACTTTCTCCGTGTGGAGACATGCAGCCTACAGTTTTCACAGGTCTCTGATAGGCTTTTCACACTTGTTCGGGATCTGCCCGGGAACCCCCGCGGGTAATCCCATCCGCCCTAGACACAGCAAGAGACGCCTTCCAGTCCAAAACTGAGTTGAGCTGCAGAGTTGGTCACACGACTGCATAAAGCCAGGAAACCTGTAGCAAATGACAGTGACTGGGGAGATGGCCTTTTTCCAGAGGTTTATCGTACCTTTCCATTACACTAATAACAAGAGTCTTTTGTCTCTGCCTATCCTGCTTTTTTTTTCTCCTCGGCATTCACCCTTTCTGCTTGTGATTTTGCACAACTTATTGCCTTGCCAGGACTGCTTCATTGTTGCTCCTGTTGGCATTTTGCTCTTGTTTACTAAAAATTTAATTCCCCCCACCCGACTGCATGTGTGCCTGAAAAGACCTTTTGCATCGTCTTTGTTGTCAGGGATCCTGTGAAGATTGTGGAAATCTGCCACAAAAAGAATACGGCACTAATGACTGGAAGTTAGCTGTTGTTCTAAGTGGACTAAATGTCAGAAGTGAGCGCCCGTGGAAGACCAGATAAACAGAGCGGGACTGGAGAGAGGACAGCAGAGATTAATTGAAAGGGTGGAAGGATGGGAGGGATACATACATGTGTTATGCTCCTCTGGACACTGCATCTCACAGATGTACATGTGTACATATGTTCTGGACATTACATACACGAACAAAATCCACTGCAGAATTATATATTCAGGAGAGGAGAGGAGAGAGGAGAAAATGATGAGCGAATGAGGCTTTGTCCTGCTCTGATAACAGAAAATGAACAGTTGTGACATGACTTAATATCCATGATACACCTCCCATCAATCCACCATGTTCCACCGCCCATCAAATAGGAGCCCATATCCACACTCTTGGCTCAGCTTCCTCAATTTCTCAGGAGCTAGACTCGTCTCAGTGCAGCTGTGCACTCTGGCACAGCAGGCTGCGGCTGTTCTCTACTTACTGTGCACAACAGTCTGAGCAGAAAACCGTCCATGCATAATCTATTACTTCATCCCTTTGACTTTTATGTAATAATGCAACCTGGCTCTTTTCGAAGTACAACTACCTTCTATATATTTTTCCTTCACAATCTGTTGCTTTTACACATATTGTGTTAGTGTGCGCATCACAGGCTGTGTATTACAGTTTATATCACATTCTGGTTATATCTATACAATCATACAACACACCATAGTCTCTCTATTAGCGTCATATCCTTGCATGATCTAATAAACATAGAGAAATCTTAATAATATATACTCAATGCTATACTGTGGTAAGCAGCTATGCTATGATAAAATATACTGAATCAGTTTACTGACAGAGTGGATTTTTTTTTTTTGGGGGGGGGGGGGGGGGGGGGGAGTATAAGAACCTTGATATTGATATAAACTTCCCTTTCCTCTCTGATACTGACATCAATTAACATAGTGAATAAGTAACGTCTGTCGTAGCTGAAGACAGGTATGTCACGTGTCACTTAAGCAGTCAGTGTAATGCGGAAAGTGTTAACTAGCTGGCGTAAGGTTCAACAAGGAATAACTCGGAGAATCCTCACTCCCTGGCTGGCTGAAGAGGGAAGCAGGGAGAGACCTTTCCACCAGAAAGAGGTCACACCATTAAGCATCTGGACAAAAAAAACAACAACCAAAAACCTGCAGGTAAGAGTAAGATGGTGTTTTTCTTTATCTTCATAGGAGAAAAATCGTTTGTTGCAAAAACTGTTACTATAAAGGTAATGGATGTGATTGTTGTTTATTCCAGTTCCGGTTCCTGTACCATAGACACATTAAAACCCAGACCCACCCCCCGCCTCCGGCCCATGTCCTGCTGTGCTGATTGGTCGGGGAGCTGTCTGTCAGCGTGATTGTGGCTGGGGAAAAATGGTCAACCTGGCATGTTGATGGTCTTGGCTGTGTAGTTCTGGAAGAGCGGCTGCAGGAACATGCCCATCGTGCCGAACACGCATACAAACACAAAGATCCACAGGAAGAGGCGGTCGATCACCATGGCAACATACTTCCAGTCCTCGCTCACCTGTGGTTGTGGAACAGGGTGAAGAGAAAGATTAAGGTGAGCAGAATCCCACTCTCAAGTCCAGTCATGCTCATTATCATTTGACCTACCCGTCTGCCTTTAACTAGACGCAACGTTAATGGAGGTGAAGTGTTAATGTGAATGGAGACTCGTTCAGCTACACAGCTCTGATGAGGTCTGACACGAGTCAAGGAGGAGGAGAAGGATGTAAGAGACTGGAGAGAGATGGAGGACGGAGAGAAACAGAGGGTGTTCTGAAACTGTGACCCCTGTGATGATAACTTAAAGAGAGAGGGGAATGAATGATGAGCCATGCACTGCGCTGGGAATGGGAGGATTTTAAAGGCGATGGGATGGTAACTATATCAGTGATAGACAGAATTACTGCGGTTTATTAATTCCCATGTCAGACGCACGCTCCAATAAGATGCGGTCAGGATAAGACATAAAAAATAACACCCTCACTCTGCTGACTCGCTTCTTCTATTCCAGCTCTTTACCAGTTGTACTCTTTCTCTATGCACACGTCATGCTGCCGCTGCTGCTATAATTACATGTCTGTGTCGAATATTCAGAGGGTTACGATTGCATCACCAGATCTGTCTCCTTTGCTTCTGGCCTTTTGTACTAACCCTTGCATTTTAAATGGCAGTACTAAACAGCAGAGTCGCACAGCTCGGTCTTGACTATAACATGATATGGCACTGATCTGTGCTGCTCTGGATACTTTTTATGGCTGGTAACATATGCGCATAAAAGAAGATTGTTTATGGCAGGATTTCACACGCACGGAGACATGATAATTTTTTTATGTTAATACACAGTTGAATCTGAGTAATAAATATGGAGGTATGTATTATCAGCCGATACTATTGGTGCTCATCTCACATTATCACAGGCTATATTAGCATGCATGGTGTCAGAGCTGTAAACTGCAGCACCACATCAAATACACTTTTTTAATGTCATTTGTTTTTGCCAAAATTGCTGTTTAAATTTACAGGATTACATTTTTTAAGCTAGTGGAATAGCACTAAGTTAAAAGCTGCTGCTCAACAAATAAAGTAGACAAGCAGCACAAAAGCATTTATTTGGAGCTGTGTTTCTTTTCATAAGGAGACAGTTAGCAAATACTAGATAATTTAAGCCCCATCCCCCCAAAATAACCCAATGACCAATTTTACAATACAATATAATTTTACAATATAAGGTTAAAAAAATTTCTTTCACTGCTAAAAGGCTCTATCAGTCAAAGAAAGTGTCTGATTAAAGTGCTAAGGTCAGCACAAACAGTAAAATCGCAGTCTTTTAAAGCAGGGCAGCTACAGTGGGATAATAACTATCTCTGAGTCTGTGATTACACAAAAAAGACAGATTTACTGAGAGGAATAAATTAGTGGTGTTGCAATCACAGAAAACAGCACAGATGTGAGTGGACTGTTATCAGGTAATCAAAACTAACTGTCTAAACTATCTAAAAACAACATTTTTCCAGTTTTATAAGCAAAGAAAAAGCTTTTTGACATCAATAATGCCCAGGACAGTCTATGAGGAGGAGGGCAAATTCACAGCTCAAAACAGAGTAGAAATGATTAGTCAGTGAATAATCTACAAACATTATACAGCAAGGCTCAAGTTGACTGCAGGATTTATGCAGAGAAGAGCTGCTTTATTACAAAATGGGTCAGTGTGCAAACCTGAAACCTGTGTATGACAGGTTTCAGGTTTGCACAGGTTTGTTAGCGATGAAGCGGACTCCTTCCACAGCTTCCTCAAAGAAAACACAACATTTTCTTTTGTCCTGACCGATGCACATTTTAAGTTATTGTTACTGTGTCATGTGTGTAAATGCACACTGCTCTTGCTTTTTCTATGTGACATATAAGCCTACAGGTGTTTATTAAAGTCAAAGGAAAGACTGACTCAGCGGCAGCTGTGGGCAATCAGGTTGTTAAAAAAATAGGCTCAGATATTAAAAACGAGATTGGATGGATTAGATACTCATTTGCAAAAGTATTGATCCCATCAGGGCGGCCTTTGCCTCCTCCAGATGGCACACAACTTTACACAGCTAGCATACAGCCCCTCACCTCACTAGCAGCTGAATTGATTTTCACAAATCTGAACAACACTTTATGAAAAACATGAAGTTGGTAAAGCTCCTGCTTCAACAACACTTAAGTGTTAAACAATTATTATAAAAGTCAACTTGGCCAGTGAACACATGAATGTTAGCCCTTTAACTACTAGCAAATATTGGATAGCTACATTAGCCATGAGTTAAGTTATCATTTAAAGAAATAATAATAACTCAGTTGGTAGCTAGCAGCTAGGGCTAATAAGAATATGAATAATTTAAAAGTATAACAGAATTGTTTTTTTTCTTAAAGGCAGACATTGAAGCAAAGACAAATCTACCAGCAGTGGCACCCACCTTATTATATTTGCATTATGTTATATTTAAATTTTATTTTTGATATATATATATATATATATATATATATATATATATATATATATATATATATATATATATACAATTAAAATATGGTGCCAGGTGTGTTTTGCTCAGTTATGTTACTGTAAAGTACATATGTTGGGCAAAACATTGTTGTCATTGGCATTATTATTATGTTTATTCTTTAAGATCTTTATTTTTAAAATCCCTCTAATTTTTATTCTTTTTTCCCCTCTGTGGAATCAAATAGTTTAGTGGGCAACAAACATGTTTCTTCAAAATCCTGAACAGCATTTTGTAAAATTCTGATATTTTTCTAATATGAGGGAAATCTGAGTCCCACGAATAGCTTGGCAGACATGTCTGTTTATTCTATAATAGAGCCGATGCTAAAGAGAGTTTAAAATAAATTCATTAATTCACATTATTTTTTATGTTGCACAACTCTGTGTGCACAGTGCTGAGAGGCTTTTGTGTCCTCTGCAGTTTTCACTGTGGCCCAAATTCCCTAAAATATTGCAAATTACATCTTAAAGTAAAGACATATTTCCTGTAACACAAACATAGCCTTTATGAATTTTGCATTACTGAAATACCGAAATACCAGAAATATGTTTAGCTCAATTTTCCACTCTGAGTAATTTTCCCATAAATTTATATACAATAAGAGCTCCTCAAAAACTATTGTCCACACATTTCAGCAGCAAAGAGAAGATTTTTGGTCCCAAAAGAGGCGTTTGCACTGATGCAGACAGTTAGCTAATCTGGTCCTAATTTATTTAATCTGTTGTCAACATAAAAATCTATTTTGAGCAGCTGTCAAATGCTATTTTTGCAGTTACTATGATAGTGAAGTTTATTAACCAGCTATAAAACATAAACAAATCTAGTGCAACACTATCAGCTCCAGGCTCTGATATGAAGCAACAGATAATACTCACACTCTGATCATCATCCTCGCTCTTCATGTGATTTGCGATGAAGCGTACTCCTTCCACAGCTTCCTCAAAGCCTGGACAGGCTTGAGCCAGCAGGGCCTGGGTCAAAGCAGGACCTGCAGCTGCTTGCTTCCCTCTTGGAAGGTTTCCAGAGCTCCCTTCTCGACCTTCTCTGACTCTGTTTAGACCATCGATGGATCCCCCTCCTGCACCTCCCAGATCCCCTCCAAACTGTTTAACAGACGCGCGGTTCACATAGCACGTACAAGGGTCACTGTCCTCCTTACCAAACACTGTGGAGGTCCCCCCTCCATTCCCACCAGCAGTTCCCAGCCCGAGCCCCACCATCAAGGCCCCTGCCTCTCCACTTCGACCACCCTCGCTCTGCTCCTGCGCCCTCCTCCTTTGACGCAGCCGCTGACGCTCGCAGCTGTTTCTCGGCTGGCGCATGAAGAGCAGGGCAGGAAGCTTGTTGAGGAACACTAGTTTAACCCAAGGGGGCATGGTGTGTGTGGTGGGAGAACGATGGTGCACATTCAGGACACATACACTGGTGACGATAGAGAAAGTGACCAGAACCATGGTGAACATCAGATACTTTCCGACCAGAGGAACATCCAGTGAAGTTGGTGGGACGATCTTGGAGATTAGCAGCAGGAACACGGTGAGAGCCAGCAGCACTGAGATGCAGAGTGTCATCTTCTCGCCACAGTCAGAGGGCAGGTAGAAGACCAGGATCGCCAGCGAGGTGATGAGCACACACGGGATGATGAGGTTGATAGTATAAAAAAGAGGCTTCCTGCGAATGATGAAGTCATATGTGATGTCCACGTAAGTAGGGTCAGCTGGGTTTTCATTTCGTCTGCCCGGCAGGGCGATGATGTCCCACTCTCCACTGGGGGTGAAGTCATCCATGCTGGCTACATCAGCGCGAAGCACCAGATCGATTTCAGTGCGGTCGTAGGTCCAGGAGCGGAAGCGCAGCGTGCAGTTCTGCTGGTCAAAGGGGAAGTGCTTGACCTCAATCTTACAGGCTGATTTATAGATTGCCGGGGGCAACCAGAAGATGCTGCCATCGTAAGACACCACTGCATTAGAGTAGAACGACACCTCGTACACCCCATCAGCACTAAGAGACAAGGTCAGAGAGGATAAAGACAAAAACAGGAGTCAGACATAAATCCAGATGCTGGTGTGATGATTTAAATAATAAAAGAGTATCATGAGGAGCCATGTTTCTTCCAGGCCTCTTGAATAGGGTAATGTGGTAGTGCTTTATCTTATTATGCAGCAGCTTCATTAGACCTCAGCGACACATTAACGAATCTTGAAGTTATGGGTGTGACTTTTTGAGGTTTCTCTGGTTAGCAGCGTGACAGACTCCTTATATTAACACACAGAGGAAGGATAAGGAACCAAATGAATGTGAAGTCCAGGCAGAAGACATCATTTTTAAGGTAATCTGGGCTTGATTAAACAGCACATGTAAGCTACTGTGAGCTGTATGAATTTCATGTCATCTTACGATAATGGCAGAAAAATACATGCAGCAAGAATATTTTTAACATACAAAAGAGGAACCTGCACGAACACATAGCTGCACATTTTCAGTGCACTATGACCCGCTTCATCTTTTCTCCAAATGAAATAATAATATAAAAAGTGGTGTGGTAGTGGCATAAGCTGAGTTAATCCTCCAGTTTAAAGGACTGACAGTTGGACTCATCGGAGTCATGGAGGATAACACCCCAACCTGGGGTACACGGGATTAACGGGATCACTTTTCCAGAGTTAGTTGGGTCAGGGATCTTATAATCTTTAGTCAAGTAAGGCCTGAAGCAGGGAAAGAGGAGAAGGCCAGACAGATCGCTGTGCTCTGATGAGCTGATTTACATACTGTATGCTGACACTCAGTTTCCATTACATTAAGACCAGTGGTCCGCAACATCCCCATTCTCTCTCAGACATGCAGGAGAATTCTAATTAACAAAACATGCGGATGAAGTTTACACGTTAATCATTTTGTGTAATACATTACAGTGAAGCTTATTTGGGACGTTATCATTTATGTACTATGTATGTGATAGTACACTCATTTGCACATGAGTGATTCGTACCGCTCATCTTGCCAACTTGTTAAAGGTCCTCGGGACCTAAGTAAATTTGTATTTAGTTACCACAAACCACAAATGAATCGACACATAAAAATGTATGATGTAGTATGTCAGCACAGGAGTACTGGATGGTTTCTGGAATGCAGCTGATGGGATAGGAACTATGCACAGACGGTAGGGACAGGAATAAGGCTGAAAGTCATTAAATTCCCAGCAGAAAAGTTTTGGTCTGGAGGTGCATAATAGGCTAAGTCAACCATGCGCACCCCTGAAGACTTTTCATAAGGTAATCTGTTCTCAATAGCAGAATTAAAAGTGATGGCTGCATATTTGTATGACAGTGTAGAAGTAATTTCAAATCCTTCCATTGGTCCAAGATAGAAGAGCCACATTAAAAGAGAGGCAATGGTAATTATCTAGACTCTCAGCGAGCACATCAAATAAGCTTCATATATTTTACAAGTGGAAAAGACAAGACGACAGAAGTTTGCATTCTTGTGGAACAACTGTGTGCACCGACTCATCACTTCATTTGCTGATGTATGCAGTGCAGGTGACTTGTTCTGTACTTTCATGGTGCAGTGTATGCACTATCAGTTTGTATCTTTACAAAGTGAGGACAGGTGGACGAGAGAGTGACTCACTTGTTGTAAAGCACCACGTCAGGCAGCCAGATGTGTTTGGAGGGCAGCCTGACCTTCAGCATTCCATCAAACTCCTCGGGGACCCAAGTCAGACGATAGTCCTGCCACTCCTAAAGGCCAATAAAAACACAACGCTTAGTCACTCATCTGCCAACCACACAGCAGGAAATGACATCTTGAGAGAAGCAGACAGGAGAAGGTGTGTCTGTTTGTCTTTTTGTGTTCGTCACTCAGTCACTGGTCAACATGACATGTTGCAATAAAGATAAGCCTAAGGTACGTTATATGCTATCTGCCCAACCTGCACCTTCATCACACTTCTACCATTAGCCAGAGTAACACTCATGTCTGTCCTGACCCTGAATGGTCTTTAAAACACACCCGGCCGCAAACCACTCAGCATGATTATAATGCAGCAGCTGTTCCCAGGTATGTGTGTGTGGGTGCATGTGAATGCATCAGCAGACATCTGAGTCCTCTGTGCAACTTTGTGTAAAAGACAAACATTATCTTGTTTTCCATGTTGTGGATCAGACTTTGACATTGCCACACTGAAGCCTCTGTGACCTGTTACCACAGTTCTGTGTGTGGTATAACCAGGTTGGAGCTGTATTGCTCATGCTAGACTGTCCTCTGTAACTGTGATGCATTGTGGTCATTACAGTTTGTCTCGGCTCACGACAGCTGTCCTTGGCACTCCTACTTTCTGATGGCAAAGAATCCATAGAGCACTGATGGTGATTCTATGCTCCGTTACACGTCATAAATCCTAATCTGGCTCATGTGTGTGTCTGTCTATGTGCCAGTGTGTGACAACCGTACTTAGAACTGCTTTATATGAAAAAGTTTATATATATATATATATATATATATATATATAGCAGCTGGATAGCGTAGTGGTTAGACTACACGCCTTTGGAACAGAGGATCGCAAGTTCGATTCCTGCCTGGGGCGTCTGTATCCAGTAAGGGTCCTAAGGCTAGACCCCCTATGCTAAGCAAGCCTACCGCAGACATGAGCGAGACAGATAAATATGAAGGCATGCCGGCTCGGACGTCGCCCGGATCAACAAGGTCCGCGTCAGGTGTTGAGGAACCAGGGCACCCTGACGAAAAGTGGGCTACTGGAACAAGAAGGCATCGGTGGGCAAGAGACGAAAACAGGGCGTTGTTGGAATGCTACTATGCAAGTAACCCCGGCGGAAGGGGCTACATGAATAGGATGAGGGACCTATGGATTCTTCGATACCCAACATCCACAATGACGGCGAAACAACTAGTAGCTCAGTGTTCCAACATTCGAAAGAAGGGACTGCTCTCACAGCTAGAGATTGACGAGGTACAACACAAATGCTACGGCAAGGAGGAGTCAGGACGCCAGGTCAGGGGGGAGATATCATCACCCCCACCCGAGATTGGGTACATAGCCCCAAGTGCGATAGGAGAAGGATCGTTGAGTGCGAGAGGAACTGACCTGAAAAATAGGATCTTGAAACCTGGATCCCGCGTAGCCGGTTACCAAGATTACGTGAAGTTCCCTCAGAAGGTCTGCTAGATGATGTTAATGCAGCACTACGGGCAATACCTACAACCACGATTACCGACACTAACAAGCTGATCTACAATACGGCAACAGTGATCAGTGAGATGCTTGGCTACAAGTTGAACAGCCACAAGGGGCAGTACCCTCCATGGAGAAGGAGGCTAGAGGGCAAGATCAAAGTAGCACGGAGGGAGGTTAGCCAACTAACGGAGTTGCAGAAAGGTGCGACAAATAAGGTGCCTAAGAAATACAGCAAGCTGTCCATACCTGAGGCCTTGGAAACTGCCAAGCAAAGACTCACAGCCTTGGCCAGCCGCTTGAGGAGGTACACCAGAGAGATAGAAGGCAGGAGAATAAACCAGCTGTTCTCCACAGAACCAGCAAAGGTGTACTCTCAGTGGCAAGGGAACAATAAGAGAACAGCACCACCAAGGCTGGAGATGGAGCAATACTGGAAGAGCATATGGAAGAAGGATGCAACCCATAACGGCAATGCTCAGTGGCTAGAGGATCTGAGGGCTGACCTCCCTGAACAGGGTCCAGTAACCATCACAGTGGCAGATATCCAAGAAAGGGTCTCCAGTATGAAGAGTTGGACAGCACCAGGGCCCGACATGGTTCACGCCTACTGGCTGAAGAAGCTGACTGCACTCCACGAGCGTCTGGCAGCACAAATGAACCAGCTGCTACTTAACGAGAGACACCCGGAATGGCTAACTGAAGGCCGGACGGTCCTGGACCCCAAGAAGGGACCGGTCCCCTCCAACTACCGACCAATAACCTGCCTCAGTACTACATGGAAGCTCCTGTCAGGCATCATATCGGCTAAGATGAACAGGCACATGGGTCAATACATGAGCGGGACACAGAAAGGAATTGGCAAGAATACCAGAGGCGCAAAACACCAGCTACTGGTAGACAGAACAATCAGCCGAGACTGCAAGACCAGACTGACCAACCTGTGCACTGCCTGGATTGATTACAAGAAGGCCTATGACTCAATGCCCCACAGCTGGATACTGGAATGCCTAGAATTGTACAAGATCAATGGGACCCTAAGAGCCTTCATCAGGAACTCAATGGGGATGTGGCGTACAACACTAGAGGCCAACTCCAAGCCCATAGCACAAGTCACCATCAAGTGCGGGATCTACCAAGGAGATGCTCTGTCCCCACTGCTGTTCTGCATAGGCCTGAACCCCCTCAGTGAGATCATTAACAAGACTGGCTACGGATACCGACTACGGAACGGAGCAGTTGTCAGCCACCTCCTGTACATGGATGACATCAAGCTGTATGCCAAGAGTGAACGAGACATCGATTCACTGATCCACACTACCAGGCTATACAGCAATGACATTGGAATGTCGTTCGGACTGGAGAAGTGTAGTCGGATGGTAACAAAGAGAGGGAAGGTAGTCAGAACTGAGGGGATTGAACTACCAGAAGGCAACATTGCAGACATAGAGGACAGTTACAAGTACTTGGGGATCCCGCAGGCGAATGGGAACCATGAAGAGGCCGCTAGAAAAGCTGCAACCACCAAGTACCTGCAGAGGGTCAGGCAAGTCCTGAGGAGTCAGCTGAATGGTAAGAACAAGATCCGGGCCATCAACACGTACGCCCTGCCCGTGATCAGGTACCCTGCTGGGGTAATAGGCTGGCCAAAGGAGGAGATAGAAGCCACTGACATAAAGACAAGAAAGCTCCTTACCATGCATGGAGGGTTTCACCCCAAATCCAGCACCCTGAGGCTGTACGCTAAGCGGAAGGAAGGGGGCCGGGGACTGGTGAGTGTCAGCACCACAGTCCAGGATGAGACAACGAACATCCAAGAATACATTAGGAAGATGGCCCCAACTGACCGAGTGCTCAGTGAATACCTCAGGCAGCAGAAACCCAAGAAAGAGGAGGGAGACGAGGAACCATCATGGAAGGACAGGCCCCTGCACGGTATGTACCACCGGCAGATAGAGGAGGTGGCTGATATCCAGAAATCCTACCAGTGGCTGGACAAAGCTGGACTGAAAGACAGCACAGAGGCACTAATCATGGCAGCACAAGAACAAGCTCTGAGCACAAGATCCATAGAGGCTGGGGTCTATCACACCAGGCAAGACCCCAGGTGCAGGCTGTGTAAAGATGCCCCAGAGACAATCCAGCACATAACAGCAGGGTGCAAGATGCTAGCAGGCAAGGCATACATGGAACGCCATAACCAAGTGGCCGGCATAGTGTACAGGAACATCTGTGCCGAGTATAACCTGGAAGTCCCGAGGTCAAAATGGGAGATGCCCCCAAGGGTGGTGGAGAATGACCGAGCTAAGATCCTGTGGGACTTCCAGATACAGACGGACAAAATGGTGGTGGCTAACCAACCGGACATAGTGGTGGTAGACAAACAGAAGAAGATGGCCGTAGTGATCGATGTAGCGGTTCCGAATGACAGCAATATCAGGAAGAAGGAACACGAGAAGCTGGAGAAATACCAAGGGCTCAGAGAAGAGCTCGAGAGGATGTGGAGGGTGAAGGTAACGGTGGTCCCCGTGGTAATCGGAGCACTAGGTGCGGTGACTCCCAAGCTAGGCGAGTGGCTCCAGCAGATCCCGGGAACAACATCGGAGATCTCTGTCCAGAAGAGCGCAGTCCTGGGAACAGCTAAGATACTGCGCAGGACCCTCAAGCTCCCAGGCCTCTGGTAGAGGACCCGAGCTTGAAGGATAAACCGCCCGCAGGGGCGTGCTGGGTGTTTATATATATATATATATATATATATATATATATATATATATATAAATCTCCCTCTCACTCCCTGACGGTGTGGTATGCATGTGTTCCTTAAGCACCGGAGACCTGGGAGTTGTTGTGTGCAGTATTTAGCTGTTCCTAGGTCTGCGCTCTTCTGGACAGAGACCTCTGTTGTTGTGCCTGGAATTTGTTGGAGCCAGTCTTGCAGTTTCGGGCTTGAAGTTCCTAATCCTTCTATTAAAACTGGGACCACTTTGGCCTTTACCTTCCACATCTGCTCCAGTTGTTCCTCCAGCCCTTGGCACTTCTCTGTTCTCTGGCTCCTTCTTTCTGATGTTGCTGTCCGGTGGGAACACCGCATCTATCACAACTGTGGTCTTCTGCTCCTTGTCAACCAGCACTACGTCTAGTTGGTTAGCCAGCAGCTGCTTGTCTGTCTGGAACTTGAAATCCCACAGGACCTTAGCCTGTTGGTTTTTTGGTTTTTTTACCCACCTTTGGTGGTGTCTCCCATCGGGACTTGGGAAACAGATGTTCCTACACACTATCCCAGCCACTTGTTTGTGTCTTTCAGTGTATGCTGTCCCATATATTCCATGTCCACATGCCCACTTCTCATCAATATGTCCTTGTCCTTCAACACCTGACGTATGGCTTTAGCTATCTGCCTTGCATGCCCTGACCAGGTATTCAAAGCTTGACCTTTTCTTCTGAATATATACACCATCAACAATGGCCACATTATACAGTTTTCTAAACAGAAGAATTTCATTGCGTATACAAAATCTTCCTAGCGTGGCTGAGTCTTTCTGAAGGAAAGATGGGAAGGGGTTCACAACTCCTAGTAAGACTATGTGGCCAAAGAGTTTTACAATATAAAATATTTTTGTGCAGAATTGGAAATAATTTGTGGAATTCATCTTCTACAGCAGATCAAATCAATGACAGATTCAGAGAATCTGAGGGAAATCTCTATACTCAGGGGACAAGGACAAAAAACAGTATTATGTAATATTCACTGCACTGACTCCACTGCAGACATATTTAAAAAAGATCCAGAAACAAAGATGGCTTCTCTGGACAAGAGCTCACTTAAGATAAGAAGAGTAAGACTAAAGAAAAATATCCTGTGATCTTAAAAAACAAAACAAAACAACTAAATTTAAAACTCTTTTGGGAAATGAATGTGCATCCTTAGAGCTATAGAAATAGATTACAGTCCTGCTGCTTATCAGCTCATCACAGTTACAATTTTGTAGTGAAACAAAGAGTTTAAATCCTTGGATTTTCTTTATTATTTATTTACAACCCATCTTTGCTGTTTTTTTGGGGGGTTTTTTCCAAAGTTGTTAGGTTTGTGAATCTCAGCTTAAGCCAGTCTTTGGTCATTTGTCTGAATATCTAGAATATGTTCATGTTGTTGAATAAATTATTATAAGTATTAAGCCCAAATAGCTATATACCTCAGCTATAAGAGGTCACATATGACTTTACAGAACATCAAAAATCACAACATTAGCGCAGAAACATGAGTTCAGCTTCAGAAATGTCTTTCTGTACATTTCTCACTCTCTGGTAAATTCCCATCTCTTATTTTTCTTCTTCTGGATTTTGTTTGAGGACGAGCATGACTCTCTTTTTTGATGTCTCTCTTCACCAGTCCTGTCGACTTTTGTCTGAACTGAAGCTCTACATGATTGCTGGCAGGGTCATACTCAGCTATCCAGAAACAGTAACAACACGGAAAAGAAAAATGCATCTTTCTACCCCAGTAACTGCATCCGTGAATCGTGTAATATTGGTGTGATAACACTTCAGGAACTTGATTATCCAATGAAATTCATCACGTACAGTAGTAAATTTTAGAGAGAGGAACCTTCAATGTGTGTGTTTGTGTTTATCTAAGTCACATTTATGACTACCGTCCAAGTCCCTCGCGGTTTGTGATTCACGTCCACTGACCTAGCTGCGACACTGTGAAATCTAAGAAAAAAACACACCTAAAAATAAATATTTACTCATTGTTTTCTCTGCATTTCACTAAGCTTTCTGCCTTCTCTTTTTCCATGTAGCATAATGTTGGGTACGCAGTGATTAGATCAGATGGGGAGTCAAAATTCTCACCTGTGTTAGCCAGACATTGGTGGTCATCACCTGCTCTCGTTCATGCTGCAATGGAACACATTCACATTAAAAGCTGTAGTTTTATTGCATGAATTTATTCAGAAGCGGCTCATTGTTATTTGTATGTAAAAGACTCAGTGAGGATGAGATGTCCTGATTTATAGTATGTTTAAACAGGGTCAAGCTTCAGAAAACATCCTTCAAACTCCATGTCCCAGTTTTGTAATAGGGGGAAATAAATGTTGTTTTCAAGCTGAGGCCAAAGATAACCCTAATGACGTCTTCAAGATTAATTTCTCTTTAGAGAGCTCCTCCCGCGCCACAGAAGGAATCCTGTAACTGCTTTTATATATGCTGGCTAGAACTCATCACTATAAATCATCTTTATGTGCAACATCGGCGGTGCAGCCGTTAAATTTACAACAAAAAAATAAAAAAAACAAACAAACCTGAGCAGAGAATTTCAGCCTCGAGACAAAAGCAACGTTACCCTTTGTCTGAGGCTTGTTTGCAGTCGTGGAGAGTAACAAGTACAAGTACAATATTCATTGCGTCACAATATTCAAATACTGCTCAGTGTTGCTGGTTTGTCTGTGATTATGTTTAATTTGAGTTTTAAATCAAGATTCTGGCGTTTAGGTTACCAGGAGGAAAAACAGAAATTTAAATGAATCACCATTTGTGTTTATGTTGTTTGTTCTATTATCCAAATTAAATTCTAAAAATCACATTAAATCATGCACACAGATTCAATCCCAGACGTGTCCATACTCACAACACTAATGAGTTGGGCCAAAGACACCATCAGCTGCACAGTAACCAGCTCAGAGCCGTTAGTCGCAGGACGGATCAGTTTGTTATAATGCGCTGGGTTTAGGAGATGCTCCACCAACCGCTCCTCTGTGTCTGCCCCAAGGCCGCCTGTAATGAAAGCGCATCATCATCATCATCATCATCATCATCATCATCATCATCATCATCATCATCATCATCATCGTGTGGCTCTATCAGGAAGCACCAAAGTTGCAGGCATCTGTGTCTCACTTGGCCTTATTTAAAAGGTGTTTTATCAAATTGGATTTGCAATACAAACATACTGGAGCTTGAAGTCTGTGGTGCCGTAAGTGCTTCTTTTGAGAGCCGCGACATTGCTCATCACCGGCGGCTGGAGGACGTCAGCACACCTCAATGCATAGATCTTACGAGATCTGACATCACGAGAATGAGTCAACCACTCTGTATGTCTCTATCGCTCTCCTTCCTGTCTCTATCACACACTTCGTCCCGCTGCTCTGTCTCTATGTATTCTCCTCTGCCCTGCTGCACTTCTCCCCAACTGCCACTCTTTTGTAGCTCTGGGTTATTTTCACTCAGTCCCTCGCGTCCCTTCCCCTGTCTCTTCCCCCTCCCATCCCTCCATCTGTAGCAGACTGTAGTCTTATCTGTGTGAGTGGTTGAATTTAGGCAGAGCTGTCACAACACCACACACAGGAGGGGAGGGTTTTCCGGGGGGGGGGGTTTTCACTGAGAGAGTGATGCACTGAGAAAAACAACTGTTCTGCACCTCCTGCTTCCTTCCTCATTCCCTCCTGCTTTTCACTCCCTGTCTCTCTGGCATCTGCTCATCCCTGCGCTGCGTCTTTTCACCCTCACGCTCCACCCCTGAAGATAAACACAGGCTGCTAACTGTACCGATGTTGTCATACTCTCTTTTAAAGGCCGTTAACATTGCAGGAAAACAAACGCGTGAAAGCTGATGTAGGTAAAATTATTTCTTTTTAATGAACACAATGATATTAAAAAGTATACAAAGAGCTTAGACTCTCAATTTCTCCATGAATCTGCGCAAAAATAAATCAAATTTGAATTAATTAACAACTGTTAGAGTTCAGTTGGTACAGCGTAAAGGATTTCAGTCTTTTTGTTTTAAAAAATTGTACTTTAGCGCAGATAGAGATAAACATTTTCCCAGACAGGACACTGTTTATTACCCATAGCAAGAATCAGCGAAAATAAAAGAACTGTTTTATACAGGGCTATGGATGAATGGAAGTCACTGCCAATAGAAATAACATAAAAAACCACAAAAACTGTATTTAGAAAACTTTAAAACAATATTTATTTGGTCTGATTTTGATGCTTGCAATGCAACATGAGAGCTCAAAAGGTAAATTAAAACACAGAAATGGAAAGAAGACGTACCAAACTTCTTCTGAATGTTTCCGGCTCCTCTGTGACACTCTGTCCTCCTCTATTTATCCCCTGCTCTCCACCCTCCCCTTCCTCTTTGCCCTGTAGCGCTGCTGTGTTCACTGAACAGGAATGATAGCCTCTATCTCTGGATCAATAAGGACTCTATTCATACCCCGTGACCTCTCGATGCAATCCCTCGCTCCCACATCCCCTATTTTTTAATCTTCTGCTCTTTCTCTGTCATCACATTTTCCTTAACACTTTTACCATCTTTTTCATCATCCCAGTCAGCCCGTTTCTTCTCCCATCCTGTTTGTTATCTCCATCTCGCTGTCGCTGACAGCCAGTGTACATTTATTGCCCTTTCCTTCGCTAAATCAGCATCATCAATACAAGTCCTGTCAGCATGAGTGTTGTACTTTTGTGCACAAGAGCTGGCTTTTTTTTTCTTTGCGTGCATGTGTGCCATTTTGTGGACACACATTCATCAGGGAAATAAGCATTGCTGTCTGTGTCAGAACCATATGAGTAATGTATATTATTCCCGGAAGCACAAGGCAATAACACTGTCGGATGAGACAGGAAGCCAGACTGGCAGAGGAAAAAAAGGAAGAGCACGGTTCATTCAACCATGCTCATACGTGTATATGAAAGATTTCTGCTTACTATAAAAGTACTATGTAGTAAAATAGACAAAATGTAATTAATTATCTTAAAGTCTTAAGTCCCTCATTTCTTTGTATTTTGCTTCAGTAGAGACAGACTTTCTTGTAATTTTTAAAGCACTCATGAGCAAAAGTTCTCCAGGCTTACTGAAGATCTTTCAAAGTTTCTCTTTGAACATCGGCTGCTTTGTCATTCATTTAAGTCCAGTCCTTATACCTGACCATTTTTAGAAGATGTTTTTTTACATTTATTAAGCCACTTAACACTGACCTAAAATGATCATCACTATGTGCAGAGGAGCTTTGAAGGTCTTTCAAGAAGCCCGGAGAACTTTTCCTGAAGATTGGCTAAGAGAGTTCAGGCTGTGTTTAAGAATAAAGGTATTCATATCAAATATTGATTTGTACAAACTCTGTTTTTGCCTCATGTACTTCATTTAGATAGATAGATACCACAACACTTTCAGCACGCCATGTTTTACCACTTCTTCGTGAACTAGAGCATTTACTACAGAAATAGCTTAAAATAACTAAGCAAAAATGAGCATGTGGTCAGGATACACCAATATTTTACAGCACTGCAACTAATCAGGCAGAAAGATTCATTTTTTCTTATCTCGTTTTTTTTTTTATGTAAAACTACGCACACACTCGAGCCTGCTCAGTGTGCAAACACATTAACTCGGCCGCTCATCTTCAACACTCAAATAATGCTACTAACCACAGACTGATGTGCCTCTGTCTCCACATGCTAAAGGCTGAACTGAACGGCTCTAATGTTGTTGGTAGTTCAGGTGGCTTTATATTTGTTTTCCAGAGCAGATATTGCAAACTTAATGTGACATTATGAATATTTCAGCAGGGCTCCCCATTAGACCCGTAAGCTAGGGAAGTTACACATCACCGTGCACATGCAAACACACAAACACGCACACGCTTCCGTGACAGGAGGACCGGAAGAGACAAGATGGTAGCCATTAGGTCAGATTGCTTTATAGCTATGTCTGCCCCTTCAATCCGTTCGTCCTTAAAAATAGCCATTAATCTTAGCGTGCTGATGGACCTTTTGTGTCCCCAACAACTTGTTTATAAAATCTTTACTTTTGACAGCATCTGGTTATAATTTCTAATGCTGCTTAGAGACTAGAGCACACGCTGTAAAGACAAACGTGGAGAAAATGAAGGCGAGGCGAGATCTAAATTGAATTATCCCACTAAGACTATTACAGTGATGATCTCTATTTATACAGCTCGCTCAAATGAGAAAAGGTTGGAGGGAAACTGGGGTCATTTTCTGCCCTCCTTTCTGTCGACGGCTAAAGAGGCTTTTTGGCTGCAGCTGAAACCTTTTATGCTGAAATATTCTTAAGTCAATAATGGAGAGATCCACTGATGTACTGGCAACACCCAATTGGCTCTGTAGTGGCCATAGAACTGAGATATTAATATTGATCCTCCATCTAGTTGCAATATCAGAGCACAAAAACAGAGGCATTCCACTGTGGGCTAACTGCAGCCTGAAGCTTTATTGTCTTTCCACGCTGCGCACAAAGATGTAAAGTCAGTCGAGTTTGTTGTGTTTTAATAACCACAGAGGTTTTCATTTTTTTACAGAAAGCACTGACAAATCACTCCAGCATGTTGTTCTATTATTAGAGCTGAAACATTAGTTGATGCATTTAATCTTTGATCATCACATGTTATTAATTAAAAAAAAAACCAGCTTTTTTTAAAGGATTTTTTTTTCAACCTTTTATTTAATAGATCCACGGATATGGCAAAGATCATAATCATGATTTATTTTTGACCAGCGTTTAGATCTTAGTTATATGGTTAGATCAGTGACTGACTTTGTAAACATGCCGTAATGAATAAAGACCTGTTTTAAAACAAGTGACAAACCATGCACAGTATTTGCTGTTGCTTCACAGCGTGACGTCTTGAAATCAGATTGTTTCTAGAGACGATTTAATTTGACCAAAACCTTTCTTTGCAGGATCCTGGCTTGAGCTAAATGAAACCTGCCAGGACTTGGCTGCGATCGTGTTTGGATTTTAGGGAGGGGCAACAATGCACCACTATAACGAGCCATTACTACACGGCGGGATTTGGTGTAAACAACACGTCTTCATATTGTTTGTGACCTTAACATCTGAACATCTGAGCGTTGCAGCAGAAACTGAGACGCATCACACCTGATTTTTGTCTTTAGCTGACTCTAAGGGTCTTTACATTAGAATATAAAGTGGCTTGAGGCACTATATATAATAAAACTGAATTGAATTTAATCAAAAAGTATTTATTTGAGTTACTGTTGCCTTCCCATCAGTTCAAACCAGTCTGGTCATTCTCTGACATCAAGAAGACATTTTCACGCAGAAAACTGCAGCTCATGGTATATTTTCTTCACAGAACTTCCTCTGTAAAGTCTAGAGATAGTTATGTGGGAAAATCCCAGCAGATTGTTGTTGTTTCTGAAGCACTGAGACAAGCCTGTCTGACACCAACAACCATGCCAAATCACCTTTCTTCCTCACTCTGATGCTCAGTTTGAACTTCAGCAGGTCGTCTCCATGCGAGCTATAACAAGCAGCTGAACAGGTGTGCCCAATAAAGAGAAGAGTGCATGTCACAAAACAAAAACAGGAACACAATAACAGCTGTTTTCTTTCATTTATTTTGTTTTTATAATCACTGGAAGCCAAAATGATAATCTGACATAAATTCAATTATTTACCCAAGAACCATTTTTTTTTAAATCTGAGTTAATTTTTAAACATTATATTTTTAAACAAATTAGTTGGAACCTGGATAAATATTAAGAGAAAACCATGCACAGATCAACACAACTATTTAATTTGTTGACAAATTTAAAAAAAAATGTGTCCATGTATCATGGATACGTAGATATACGCCCATATTTAGATTTATAGATAGACTGTTGTTGCTACAAATGCCATAAATATTCTAGCTATATGCTAGAGCTATTAAAATGACATCTTAGGTTTGAATTTTTCTAATATATAGGTGCATGAGTGATATTAGCTCAGTGGATCACTGGGACAAAACAGAATATATTGCTGCTGTGGAAAGTGTTTCATTCATTTTGAAGTCACATCAAGGGAAATTTGAGGAGAATATGCTAAAATAGTTTAGAATAATGAAGGCTGCAAAGCATCGCCGTCAGAGGCTGCAGTTTAACTCATCCAGAAATCATACTGTAAATAAGCAGTAATAGCTTTCATTTGTTTATTAAAACGCATGGAGCTCAGCTGCTGGATGACAGGATATGGCCTTCTAACAGCGGTGCCTATTTCAGGGGCTGCAATAAAATGCATCACTTGAAATGCATTATGCCTCTCGTCGCAGCTATTATTTGCACTGTCGTTTAGATACTCATAAATCGCGAGGCCACGCTTGCACCAGGTCAGCGCCTGCAGCAAAAATGTGCCCATGAATAGATAACAACAAGAGGACTGACTGCAAAAATGATTCCACATAACTCTTAATGTCGCATTTTGTTGAAGTTAGAAAGTCTTTTTCGTCTCTTATACTTGATTTTATTGAAAGGTGTGCGTCATCTTGAATGCACTTCTACAAAAAGCTGTATCAGTGCAAGGTAAGCACACACCTGCCTCGACTTAAGTCCACCTTTATTTTTTTAAATATTCTTAGACAAGGTCAGATTTAAAACTCTTAACTTTCCAAACGTCTCTTATCTGCCTCTTCTTCTCTGCTGCTTAAGTTTCTATTAAACCTCTGTGCTCTCCCTTTGCTTCCCTTTAATCTCCCGGGCCACACTGCTGTGTGCTGCTGCTGCTCTTGCTACTACTGCTGCACATTCATTCACATAAACACACACACACAATCTTGCACAAATCACACATGAGAGCACAGGGTTTTACACATGGAATCACGCACACTCTCACATGCGAGTGCAGGCCCGTGCGGTGAATCCGCTGCACATTTTTTAATCACAGATGCTGCCCCTACCCGCTGATCTGATCCTGTTGCTGCTGTGTATTGGGAGTCGGTCCAACGAGATAGAGACAGAGAAAATAAGCAAGCGAGATAAAGCGCGGAAAGAGAAAGCGAGGTTGAGCGAGACGATAGCAGGGGTGCTGTCATGTCAACAATGAGATTCTGCAAAGATCAGATGAGGAAAATCGGTGCACCAAAAAAACCCCAAAAAGTGATGACAGACTAAAGTAAAGGAGCAGAACTTTCTAGACTGTAGCGCTAGCACAGAGATGATTTGTTGATGTGCATTCACACATAGCAGAGGACTACCGTTCCAGTGTATGCATGCACTTATTAAAATATCTTTTAAGATGCAGAGACATCTCTGGCTGATGAGTGTCGCAGACTCTGCTCCATATCCAGTAACCCCTGCATTAGGTCAGCTCAGCCCCACAGACTCTTTTTATTATGCATGGCCTGTTGGGGAAATGACAAGAGACATCCTCCTCACACAGCGAGATGGCCAAATCCTCACGGCAGCCTCTTAGACAGGTGGTGAAATGTCCTTGAGCGTCCTTGCACAGCCACTCAATACAAGACTCCTCCGTGTGTGTGTGTTTGTGTGTGTGTGTGTGTGTGTGTGTGTGTGTGTGTGTGTGGATGCTTATGTAAGTAAATGATGCCGTGGCTCTGGAGGTGTAAACCTATGACTTTTCTCCTCTTCATTCGATCACCACCTTTTTTTTATGCCGGCTATTTTTGTTGTGGGAAATGCATGGATTCTCTCACATGTCTCTTGCCTTCTTCGCCTCTTATATGACGTGAACATTACAATAAAGGACAAACATGACTAAATAAGAACACCGAAATCAACACGTAAGCCTCAAACTAGGCAAAGGTTGTGTTTCCTAAGTATTTAACATTTGTGTGTTTTTGCTTGCTCGCTTGTAGGAAACTTCTTAAACGCCTTATAAGCTCCAGGTGTGTGTGTGTGTGTGTGTGTGTGTGTGTGTGTGTGTGTGTGTGTGTGTGTGTGTGTGTGTGTGTGTGTGTGTGTGTTTATATGTGCCCAGTGTGCATTTTTCTTCAAACATGTGTTTGCATGTGCTTGTGTGTGGACAGAGTTTATAGTCTCTGAGGATGATGCTAATCAGATTTTCTCCCTTAAGGGAAGATGACTCATTAGTACTCCACAGCTTATGAGGCTCCTTAAAGTGATATCTCATGTTGGCATTTTTAGTGCAAACACCTCTGTTTGAACCGAATATAGGGCAAGAATTGAATATTGTGCAAATTTACACCAGCTTCATACAAAAAAGCGTGTCCTTTGACATTTGACATTTTAACAATTAGCTCTATTCAGGCTTTTATTGGCATTTAGCTTATTAGATTTTCACTGGAACTCATTATTTTCACTGTAAAACAAAGTCTGTTATTAAATGAATGTTACTCCTGATATTTTTTGATTATTTTCATGTTCTTTAGTTATCTTCATTTTATTGTATGTCTCTAAAGACTTTAGATTTTGTATTTTTGCTAACAAAATCGAGCATTAAATGTTGTTTCCATATAAATCTTAAACGGATGCTTTAACTAGTATACAGCTGCTATTTTTACCAAAGCTGTGCGGTGAGAACGTCTGCAACCGGTGCTTGATGTGATAAGTGGCAGGTTAATGTTAGTTGAAGCACTTTATCTCGTACTATCTGTCTTCGTCATTTCCTCTGGATGCAGTGTGATGAACTATGGGTGTAAAGCTGTCTTTTTTGGGGGGAGGGTGTAAAAGAGGAGTCAAAGCAGCATGTTTTCGCCCTTGGTGATGATGAACGGTTAGTCAGTGCAAGGCAGATGGCCAAGCGTGTGCATGCGCACGAGTGGACAGAGGTGTGTGCTGTGTGTGTTGCTGCACAGGCAGTCTTTTGCTCTGAGCTGCTGAGCTGGCCTCTGCTCTATCCGCTGCTGTAGATAGGTTACAAAATCTTAAGGCAGTCATAATTCAGCCACTGAGCGGATGTGTTGGAGCGACACCAAAATAAAGCCAACTTACAGAGGTAAAATATGTCCAAACAACCTAAGAGCTTACAGTATTTACTTTAAATGTGCTGCGAGAGCCATAAATAAGATAACCACCCAATGCATGCGCCCCATAACAATAAGTTTATCCATCTAAGCTGTTGTGCAAAAACAGAAGGCTTTCCCTGTGCACCCTGATGACACATCATTTGCCCTTTGATGACAGGAAGAAGAAGTTGTTTTAGCCCAACATGCCTCTTATTAACCTGCCCACTCAATGCAAGACCTCAGTGTTAATGAGAGAGAAGGAGAGAGAGGCGAGTGAGTGATAAGATAATTTATTTCTCTCTCAATTAATTAGAAGGAATATGCTAACTGATGCCACAGTGGTTTAGCTGTTGCAGTAGGCTGGTAAATTTCTCATGTATGTTTATCACATGTTTTATTTTCAGTAGAAAAGATTATAAGTTTGATTTAAGTCTTTTAATACGTATCATTTTCATCTGATCTACCAAAATGTGACTAACTCCCGCACACTCAACACTGAAATAGCAGTAATTCCATAGAAGAACATCACACACGTCCCTAAACGCATTATATTAACCCCAACAGAATCTCAGGTTAAATATATCTTGTATTTTATATGCTTACGATGCAAGTGTTTTCCCCCCTTTACACTTGCTAATGTATTTTCATTGTGCTCTATGGAGTGGGTATTTCTCCACTACATCATTCCGTCGCGCTCGCTGCTGTTTTAAAGAAAGATGGTGACACAGCAGTGAAAGAGTCGCTTTCTCCACCTCTGCCTCTCCCTAGCGTCTAACCAGTCCTTTTTTTTTATTGCATTCACTTCTTCATTACTTGGAAGAAACCTTTTCGGATTCCCTTAATGCACAGACGCGCGGTGTTTTATTGCCCTATGAGGGTGACGCACAAGAGCTTCGATGGAGCCATTATGTGGACAAGGTAGGCTACTCACCTCCCGCAATGGCGAGGAGAGCCAGCAGCAGCAGCGGCGGCCAGCCGTCCATCGTCAAACGTGCGTCCGAGCGCGCTCCGAGCCCGGAAAGGTGTTCACCGGGATGGAGAGGCCACCTCAAGCACGCCCGCAGTGTTAACTCCCTCTCCTCCTCACGACTCAAACCTTTCTTTACTGTCTACCTGTCATGGTGACGTCAGGGCTTTCCGGCGGTCCACACTCCTTCCTTTTCAGGGGAAAATATAAATATCTCGGCGGAGCCAGGTAAGCTCTGCGCTCGGTTGAGTTGTGTTGGCTGTCCGTGCTGAACGTTGCTCAGCGATGCGACGCGCTGGAAAGGCGGGGGCGGGTGAGGGGGGCGCACAGAGGAGCAGGGTGGGGGAGACGGGAGGAGAGGATGTGGCATACCTCTGAGACTCCGTATCTCAGTTAGAGATGCCAGTGTGTTCCCCGCACAAAGTCACACATCACCATAATGTAATAATAAGCACTCCTAGGGTGTGAGTGCTGCTCAGTCTGACTTTATAGTAACCTTGTCAAACTTAATGGGATTTTTATGTTTAGTTAAAGTTCCAGGTCAAATATTTGTGGAGGTGGTAGCTGTGATAATTAAACATAAGCTATAAATGTGATTACATTGGCTTTGCTTATATTAAAAAATATTAACTGTAAATGTAAATCATAAGAAATCTGGCTGGTGTATGTGTGTGTGTGTGTGTGTGTGTGTGTGTGTGTGTGTGTGTGTGTGTGTGTGTGTGTGTGTGTGTGTTAATTTGATGCTCTGGTATCTGCCACACCCCACATCTATCCCTATCCTCACACAGGCTCCCCAGGATGGTCTGTAGTCTGAAAGTTGAAGCTTCTGTGTGTCCTTCTCCTCTACCCTTTAGGCCACTAAAGTGACCTCTGATAAATGTTTGAGCTGCACAGAATGAAGTTGGAAATGGAAGTTAAGAAACAAATGTGTCCAGGTATTGAGAAAGAGCTGAGACTCACAATCTGATGATAACTGAATGGGGCGATGAAGGGCAATGGGACTCCAGCAAATAAAAATAAAAAAATAGGAGGGGTATAGGAAGGAAGTCAAAAGTGCGTGGGAGAACAAAAAAGCCAAGTAAACAGAAGTATGGGTTGGAGGGAGGAGGCGGTTGCCATAGTGACTCAGAGAAACCAGAAAGCTCCAGGAGGAAGCGACCTGTTTCTCCTTCGTTTTGTCTATTTTCGTCACTGAAGCACACATACACACAGGTGAACACGCGTGCACAAAACACACACTCATGCATAAATGCACACAATAGCAAACTCTTCCACAGTCCTCTGCATGTCTTTCTCTCTCATGCTATCTTTATACACTCTTCCTCCCTCCCTCTGCTGTACAGTTGTCTCCGTCCCCCCCCCACCTATGCTCTGCAGCGAAATGAGCTGACCTGACAGTGCTCCTCCCCTTACTGAGTGCTGTGAGTCTCTCTCTGAATTATTTAAAAGCTGGGACCCCCACGAGTGCTTGTCTTCCCCTAACACCACCTCACGCTCCCTCTCTCTCGCTTCTTTTCTCTGTTCCTTCCTCTCCTGCTGTCATTCCGTCTTCTAGTGGCTGCAGTTACTTCCTGTGCTTCTGTCATGTCTGGGAAACACAAATCAGAACTATGAATCACACAGTGATTACCGGAACAAGACTCAACAAAGTCTAAGAAATTACAGTGGGGAAATGTGACTGCGTTTATAAAAACCTATAGTATTTCTAATTAATATTATTTTTCTTTGCTATAAGTTTATTGTACTCTTACTAAACTGTTGTATCTCACTAAGTGTCTGAGTTTTATAAACCAAAAATCTCCTCCTGCATTTAATTTACTTTCTAAATTTATGTATCAGGTCTTGTCATTGACATAAGCCGGTTCTTGTCATTTTCTTTCACACTGAGAAATTTAACAAGTAGAAATAAATATGGTTAATTCACTCAAAATCTTTTTTTGCTTACAATATTCTGTAGTAAATTAGAGGGTTCATGGTTATAGAAACCACCGGCCAGCTGTGGCCCTTCTGTTTGAGTTTGAATGTTCTCCCTGTGCCTGTGGGTTCTCCCCTGGTACCCTGGCTTCCTCCCACAGTCCGAAGGCATGCTTGTTAGGCTAATTGGTGTGAATGTGAGCATGAATGGTTATCTGCCTCTCTTTGTGTTGGCCGTGTGATGGACTGGCAACCAGTCCAAAGTGTGCCCTGCTTCTTTCCCTGTGACAGCTGAGATGTGTTTGAGCCCCTTGCTACCCCAAACTAGAAAAGTAGGTAAGAGCAATGGGTAGATGATGGATAGATACTATTTGAGTTGATATTTATTTTTTCCGGGAGGATTTGGGAAATGTATTATTATCACTACAAACACAAGATAATTCTGTCATTAGCCACGAGAGGAATTAAATTCTGTATAATTTAGAAATTATGAATAGCACAATACTTAAGAGGATACTAGAGGAGGGGTACCCCTGTGGGCTGTGGGGTTAAGTTACATATATGCAAACTCCACACAGAAATGCTCTGAGGCAACAGTGCTAACCACGGCACCACAATGCTTATGGAAGTGATGAATCATAAATTGGAAATATTTGGTTCAAGTCATCAGTATCTATGGAGGAGGTCAGCAGAGAGGTACAACAGGTACAACTACAGCAATCTGTAATACACGGCGGAGGCTCTGTCATGGTTTGGACCTGCATTTCAGCCAGTGGTGTTGGAGATCTTGTAAAAATGTATGAAATCATGAAGGTAAAAAAGTACCATAAGGTTTTGATCCACTTTGCACTACTATCTAGAAAGCATTTGATGGGCAACAGTGTCATTTTCTAGCATGAGAATGATCCCAAACTTTATATACTCCTAATATACTGTGTTTGCACATGTTTCAATAAATCACTCCACATATTTCCCATTTTTTAGCCAAATATACAGAGGTGTGGCTCAAGACCTTCACTCAGAGAAAATCTTGGGTGTCCAGAATAAAGACTGCACTGTAAAATAATCACATACCTGTTTATTTTGCACATTTAATTTCCACCACTGCTAAAGAAGACATCTTATATGCAAACAGCAAAGATCTTAAACTGAGCAGTGCACGATAAAACATGCCTATTATCACAGATGCACATATGCTTTTCACTGGGTACCAATGATATTAAAGGCCAACAAAAGGCAAACAAGCATCTAAGATGTTAAGCTGGATGAATACCAGAAACAACTTTCCCCAAAACAGACTCCCCAGAATCCTGCATCCAGCACCCCAGGCCTCTTGTATATTTTGACCCGCTCTGTGATTTAATTAAGAGGACATACAGGACTAACCACGACAGATCACATGGATGGCAGGAAGGGCAAAATAGTTAGGGCTGTCTGTTGTGTAACATTGCCATTTGTGACACACTGGGTAGCAGGATAGCCAAGATTAGGGACAGCCCTTGAACCGGAATGTCTAGGTTAAATAAAGCCTGTGCAAAACTGAGCATCTGAGTTGCTGAAGTATCAGCGAGTGCTAGATGTTTTGTTTTAGACCAGACCACAGACTTTGGCCAGTTAAGGAGGCGTCACACAATCAATAAATTTTATTTATGAGCTAGCAGTAAATGGAGTTAATTAGTTTTTAACTTCTGCGACGTTACATGTTGCAGCTTTCCATTCACAAACCAGGCAGTCTGTTCTGTGGGGGACCTTTGATGCTACTATGGCTACAATTATTCATAGCTTTCTTATATATATTGCAGCCTGTCTCTCCTCCCTCTTCCTCTCTCCTCCCTCTCATCATTCCCTGTAGGGACAGCACTACCTCACTCTAACTAATCACCATGGCAACATGGTAATCCCTGAACAGAAAAATGTCTCTCTCACACACAGACGCAAATACGCACACACAGTGACAGAGCGGAACTGTGTGTACACATGGGTGCACACGCTCATGCTTGCACATGCAGTCATGCACACACATTCTGTAAGAGATGCTCATACAACTCAGCACACTGGTGTTTGCTGGTAAGACATATCTTAGCACAAACACACGCTTCCATGCGTCACTGCGAGGGTAAAGCTTTTTCCTGTTTTGTGAGTAGCTTCGCGTGTGTTGGCAAGGATTTAAATATGGCACCTTTGGGGTTGTGTGAGTAAATGCTATTTATGTGTGCACTAGTTACATATGCATTCTGGGTGTATGTGTGCTCATGTTTGTCAGTAATTTGTTTATGACAAATATGTGCATGCATGCATGCGTGTGTGTGTTGTTTTGATTTCAAACTCAGGTCAATGGGTTTTCTAGCTACAGAAGAACAGCCAGCAGATTTACTCTGGTTAGCTTCTCATCTCTGTCATATTGCCTTTTTCCTTGAACCCCCCCTCCTTTGACTTTTTGCTCCTGGCAATCTCTGTGTCTATGAATAACACTGTTTTTCTTCACTCAAAATGAATTGTACTTTATTTACCGAATAAATGTTTTACAGCATTAATATACAGATCACAACATTGCAACAGGGATGAAAAAAAAACAGTGGATAGCCAACAATCGCTCCATACATGTAGTGTTTATGCACAGGTGCAGATCATTCACAGCAAAGGAAGACAGATTTTAAGTCATAAAGGCTTCATACAGTATTTAATTGATTGTGAAGGAAGGTAAATAAAGGCTGATATTCACATATTTGCAGTAGAGAACACTTATACATACTAAAACCATTTTTGCTGACAGGGCACTTTAATGTGATAAGACTCCTCTCGCTACACCAGGTCTAATCATCCAATCAATAAAGCTCTTTCTCTTGACATTAGGAGTGGTCGGCAAATGTGCCCAGTTTTAAGAATAGATCAATAGGCTGATTGACATGTCAGATGGATGAGTGAATGTATTCCAATTGGGTGTATCGACCACACTGAGAGACTAACAAGAGTCGGCCATTTTATTAGGCACACCCGTCCAACTGCTTGTTAATGTATCTAATCATCCAATTGCGTAGCACCGGCCAAATGCATTTAGGCTTGTACACATAGTCAACACAAGCTGCTGAAGTTCAAACTGAGCATCAGAATCGGAGAAATAGGTGACTTAAGAAGGTGACTTTGGTTGTGGCTCAAATATTGGTGCTTGATGGGCTGGTCCTAGTGTTCCTGTCAGCTAACAACAGGAACCTGAAGCTACAGTTTGCAGAGGCTCACCACAACTGGACAACAGGTTGAATAATGTTGCCTGGTCTGATTAGTTTCAATTTCTGATGGTAGTGTCAGAAAATAGCAAAACAGTGGGATAAAGAATGCATCTATCCTGCCTTATATCAACAGTTGAGGCTGGTGGTGTTGGTGTAATGGTATTTAAGGGCACGCTTTGGCCCACGTAGTACTAACTGAGCATTGTTCAAATCACTAGAAATGACAACTCTGTTGCAACTCTGTACTGCAATCAAGTCAGTATGGACCAAAATCTCTGAGGAATGTTACAGGCACCTTGTTGAATCTATGCCATGAAGAATTAAGGCTGATTTGAAGGCAAAGGGGAGTCCACCTGAAATTTCATTTATAGATACACATATCATTTCAGGTGGTGATTTCAGGAATCAAAGCCTTGTTGGTTTAAATGGTAAAATATTCAGGTCTTTACTTGTAGTGTCTGATTTCGACCACTAGGTAGCGCATGTTGGTGATAAAAACTATAAACTATAAGGGCGGAAAAGAGAATCCAAAGCCATGTCTTTGAGTGTGTGTGTGCACATATATCAACATATTTATGTACGTGCCTGTGCAGAGTTGTGTCTAAATGTCTGCGCATGTGTGCGAGTATGTGTGTTTGTGTCTGAGTGTGTCTTTCTTTGTGTATCTTCAGTGTGGCCTGGGCACAGGATGCTGCAGGGTCATGTGCTCTGCTCCAGTGAAAGGCAGTCTGTGTGTGCAGTAGTGGTAGACCAGCTCAGGGATATTGGAGAAAACGCAGCTGCTTTGATCCAGCGTGTAGCACAAGCCCTTACTGCTCTTAGTCTGGGCCACAATGATGTGCACGCAGCTTTGGCTGGTCCTAGTGGAACGAGACAGAGAGAAAGATGCATTTTAAAATGTGTATTTATCATCAGTTTTCTCCGAAGAGACAGTCCTGCACACAGATGACACAACCGGAGGAGATGGAAAAAAATGGAAATATTATCTCTCTCCAAACGAGGCTGTGCATTCTCTGAGTTCAGTGGATGTTTAAATGGGGTTAATGATGTGGACTCTCAAATGAATGAGCAGCGTACAACAAATGTGCACTGAGGCACATGAGCACACGCACGCACACACTCCCACACACAATGGCACCACAGGATTTCAGTCTTTATCCTGGAGAACCTGTTCCTGGCACGCTTGTTGGAAGCGTCTACTCTACAAATGACACACATTCTCATGCATTAACACCTTAGAGGTTTCCACTACAATGGCAGCTATTGTAGCTCCTCAGCAGCGCCTCAAAAAAAAAGCTAAAATCTGGCTTAACCGGACCTGGGTAAAATGTCAGTGAGAAACAACGCCTAAATGTATTTAATGGCAAATGAGAGCATACAATTTTAAGCTGTAAAATACATGTGACAGCAGAGGATAAATGTGCTGTGTCAATTTTTACAATTTTTTGCGTACAATCAAAGGAAGGAAATCAGAAAGACGGATTTGATTATGAAATCTATGCGCATTCATGACAATGCTGTATGACAGCGTGCACTCACTTCAGAGCAATAGAGTATTTGCTGGTTCCTGATTCGCTGTCTCTCACCAAGAAGCTGGCTTCCCTGCAGCGCTGCAGCTGAGCCTCAGCCTGCTGCCGACTCACACTGCCATGGTACCAGCTTGGCATTGAGGCGATGGAGGAGGGAGATAGCGGGGATCAGGGTGCGGAGAGAAACACAACAGATCAGTGACATATAGCACTGTGACATATGGAGTTAAGAGAGATGCCAAGTTCATGATATCACTGAAAGAGGAAAAAAGAGACAGATTGACAGGAGGAAAAAAAACTCGCTGACAATAAATTACAGTCAGTGCAAATTAGACTGACAGGTATGTACTGCAGAAGGAATGAGTCAACAAAGTCAAAGGTAAACTGGAGACGCCAAGGTAAATAAAATGAACGTGTATGGGACTCTGTAGGGTGTCCAGAAAGGCCTATTAGGACACAAGGTGGTGTTGACAGTGGCCACGGGCAGGAACCATACATAAACAGGATGCCAGGAGCCAAAACACACTGACATTCAACCACAACATGAGAAGAACAAATGCTAAGTCCCATCAAAAAAGAAACGCCATGCTTTAATATTACGGGGAAGGAAAGTTTAGAGTTACAGTGAGACTTCTCTGTCTCACCTTAAGGTTGCACCTCTCATCCAACATTTATGCTCAGCGTCTCATCGGGAGGTTTGTTGCTGACTTACCCGTCTGGTATCAAAAGCTTAGTTTCACTAAGAATTATCTGCACTTCCATGTGTAATATATTATGTATCCCTGTATTTATACTGTACTGTATCTGGCTTTGCGGCTCTTCATGATGGAAATTTCCTTGTTTTCTTTTAACCTTTACAAAGTCAAACTGATTTTCAGGCAAACAGTTGGGTAGATGGAGGTGGGAAGGGAGGGCTCTTCTAAAAATTGTAGGCTTATCATAAATAAATTTAAAAATGCAGCGTGGAGCTACAGAGCAAGCAAATATGAGGTGCACTTTACCCTGATGATGCTTTGGGAAATGTGATTAATTTAAATTAAGACCTACAATGCACAGATCTGAGATAAAGGTGAGCAGATTTCTTAACCTGTCGTCTCATTTGTTTAATCCCTTTCAACCACTAAATCTGTTCAGGGATGTTGTAGTGGGTGCTAAATTTGATTTCAGCATGCAGAGGTGAGAGGTAGGTCACAGGTCTTTTAAAGAAATGATACATAAAAAGAAAAGACTCTTCCCTGGGGAATATTTTAGGCTTAACAGGTTGGATTTAAACCCTGAACATATTCACATAACACCATGCTAGCTGACAAATAAGTTATCTATATCACTGTATATGTATATTTTACAGGGAATTTCCTTCTGGAGATGAAGGTCTAATAAATTTTATACAGTTATGTAATCTTTTTAAAGTACTGCAGATTTGTTTATTTGACTTTTTATTCAATGTAATTCTTTTTAGTATATTTTGTGTTTCGAAAACCTGTCTTAAATGTCTCTGTTAATGCACGTACTATTTTTGAACATGACAACACCGCCATGTAATAAATCTGGTGGCTTGCGGTCATCGTATTTGTCATTTGTTACTCAAAACTTTACTTGTTTCAGTCCTTACTTATGGACACAAATATGCCTTTTCCCCCCTTCCTTACCTCTGCTTCTCCAGGGGCACGCTGGGGTCCATTTTGTTCGCCTCCCCATCCAGTGGGGGAATGGGAGAGGTAGGAGATGGAGGGGAAAGTTTGGTAGGGCTGGACGAGGGTGAGAGCTTGAGGGTGGGAAAGGAGGAAGATGGCTGTGTAAGAGGGGCGAGTTTAAGAATAGGAGAAGATGGAAAGGAAGAGGAGGAGGAAGATGAAAGAGAAGAGGAGACAAGTGTTTTATGGCTCCAGTTCCTCTGCCTCAGGGTCTGCTGCTGCTGCTGCTGCTGCTGCTGCTGCTGCTGTTGCTGTTGCTGTTGCTGCTGCTGCTGCTGCTGGCGACCAGGGGTCGAATTGTTCTCTTTACTGAGAGAACAATCCACCGCTTCAAACTGAGCTAAAAGAAGCAGGAGAGACAATATCAACCTTTCATAAAAAGTTCTATCAAAGCATGCCAGTGATACCAAAGTAAACATATCTCTGGAAATTAATTCAGAAGGATTGTTTTGTTTCCTCAATAAAGTAAACACAAAATTGCTGTTATGTGTGTGCTGTACAAACAAAATCCACGTTATTCCTCCACACCCTAAACACTAAACCTCCACCCTTCCCGTGATCCCTCCCTCCTTTTCTCTACCTGACAGTGCTCTAACAATGTCCTCCTTTCTCCACTCCCACGGCAGCTCGTACTCTCCAGCTGGACGGACATCAGACTCCGGTCGTGTGACAGGGATCCACACGCCCTCACTGTCGCCTTCCAGTCCTCCTTCGTAGGGTATGTCATAGATGTTTGGGGGTGCAGGCATTCCCTCTTCTGCCTTCCCCTCGCTCTGGCCTCGATCCAACAGGACACACACTTTCAGGAGGTCTTTGGAGCCCCGTCTACGAACCTCTGCAGCAGAATGGATATGTGATTAGCTAACTGTATATAAGATTTGATCAGCTAAAGGCACAGAAAAACAACTAAATTACAGTAGAAAAAAAATTACAAATGTACTTTTACTGAAATAATTTACGTGCCATTTCAAACATAACCACTATAGTCCAAATCAGATATTTTGGACAAAATAAACAACAAAACTGAAGTTTAGAAATATCCTTAGTTTATTACCAGCTTTCACTCAAGTGCACAAATTAGGAGTTTACATCACACAGTCTATAAAGCAACATTGTGCCGATTACATATATAGACTCCACTGTTGTGTCCTTCATTTGCTCGTTTCTTTTAAATAAATCAAGTATTGTTTGAATATTGTCTTTTTTTAACATTTTCGGGGAATTTTAATTGTTATGTTCCTTTTTCTTTTTTTCATTTGGTGCCCGGCAGGTAGCCTGTGTGTCTACACTATTGTGTGACCAAACAATGGATTTACAGGAAGAAAAGGTCAACACAGCCGTTGATTGGCTGACTAACCGGACCGCTTCCTGACTGTTGGGAAGTGATTGGGTGAGACCGGGGGGGAAACCTGTAGGTTTTTAGGGAGGGGTGAGAGGGGGGCTTTCGATTCTTGTCACATGCAGGGGACCATAGAGTAGCTGGTGTCTGTCTCTGTGTGTTTGTGTATGTGTGGAAGGGGAGGCAGGAGGGCATTAGGGCCAATGTCCTATCGAGAGAATGGGGCAAAGGAAACAGAGGCAGGAGACAGGAAGCTGGAAGAGGAAGCTGCACCCATTGTCCCTGCACAACACTGTTACTATAGCCACCGCCAGCGGGGAGGGAAGTCAGTAGAGAGACTGAGGCTCTCAGTCCCTTTAAAATGATAAGTTAACAAGAATGTGATGTGGTCTAAGTGCTGAGAAACTTAAATAAGATGTATAATTAGTGTTCCTTTATGTGCTCAGAATACATTTGGCTTATCAAGCATGATATACAAAGTGAGGCAAAATGTTAAAAAAGTGGAATTAAGTTCTCAGAAAAACAAAAGATGGTCAAATAAAAGAAAAAAATACAAGGTGAAGGTGTAGGAACGGACATTGCTAGTGTTATTGTTGTGTTTCTGTAAGCGACTCTGCCATTCTGTTTAAAGATGTGCTGTAGGCCTAAGTTCACGACTGAATTCTTCTGCGAAATTCACAAAAATATGTCGTTCACATTTGCTCAACTGCTGAGAAAACAGTCCAAATCTCTGGAAAGCCAAGAAGCACCTTCATAATAAAAATTTGGCTGCTGAGATACGAGATCATGTGACCCTGACCTCACCTGTGATGATGACCTGGGCGTCATAAGGCTCCATGTACCCATCATTCACTCCTGCTCTCTCGGCTTCTCTCTGCTCCTTGGTTTTCTCCGCATCAAAAGGATCTGCATAGTCCTCCAGGATAATCAGCTGTTGAAAAGGGAAAAGCACAATGCCGGCCTGCTACCTATTCAAAAGTCACAGAGACAACAAGCAGTGTGTGTGTGTGTGCGTGTGTGTATGTGTGTGGTGTCCATGACTGAGTGACAAGTAATGGAGGGACAAGCGGAAATACTTGTGCAAGGAGGTCAGCGCATTGTGTTTGCCTGTGTGATCTGAAACAATGAAGTGAAACTGTATTGTATTCTTTTGACAACGATGGAAACTGAATACAGTGTTATGATCTGAGACATGGACGGAAAACACAAAGGAAAGCACTGACCTTAAGCCCTGTACTATAATGATGTTTTCATTAACTAATTCATAAATAAATAGCTGCTGAAATATGAAGACATGTTATATGTGCATGTTATATAATTTCTATAAGTTACTCACCGTTGTTTTAATGTCAGATCGTCCTTTCTCGTTCTCGGGTAGCTTCTGTTGACACATCCCATTGAGTTTGGGGGTCTTTTCTTGTTTGTCCACTTTGATCATCCTGCTGATGTACGCTTGAGCCACACTAGAGGTCCTGACCTGGCGGTTCTCATCCGATGACCCGGTGTCGCTCTTGGCGTTCTTGCGACCTTTTCCAGCCGTGAGACTGTCCCAGACTGTTCCACCAGAACCAGCATTGTTACGACCCAGTTCTGTAGCCGAATTCTTTCTATTTCTCCCTGCCAACAAACCCCCCACTCCCCCATCTCTGCGCTGATTTCCTTTCAAACTGTCTCGTGAAAATGAAGGTTTGGGTCGAGTTTGTGGACCAGATTCGGAGGCTGAGCGCACTCTTTCATTTCCGTTCTTCAGGTTGATGGGGAAATCTCTGAACCATTTTGCCATGGTTGTTAAGTTGATGACACTTCTTACTGATTTTAAACCTTACTAAAAGTTACTGGATTTTTCCCCACCTCCTTGCATTAGCCTCCCCCTAAAAGTTACTTTTAGCCGTTCTCAACAGCTCCAACTTTACGCACACTCACTTTGTTCACACTTCGACTGAAGTAACTTTGGTATGCAAGGGTATCTGACTAATCACTTTAAGCAGAGCCCACTTTATGATTCTATGCTGATTCCTAGCTCCTGCGACTCTCTCACAACTTCTGGTGCGTCTTGGAGATCATTAGCCAGCTGCTCTGTGTTGCTGTCACCCTGCACCTGCAGTAACAACTATCCCTGCAATTTGAAAAGTAACTTTTGCAGAGCATAAACTCGAAAGAATTGGAAGTTTTTCTTTGAACCCAGTAAAGATCCCATTCCCGGAGCGTGAGATGGTGCGTCCAGTCTGTCGACCAGGCGAAGTGATGAGAGGAGTGAAAGGAGAGGAAAGTTGGAGTGAGCAGACTGGGGGATGTCGCTGGTTTCTGGGGAGGAGCTGCGCGCACAGGGCGGAGTGGCAGTTTTACTCAACAAGGAAGATTGTAAATCTCATGAAAACTTTTTATTTCCAGAACCCAACCTCTAAAACCTTTTTATTATTATTATTATTCTTTAGTAACTGTGTTCAACTCAGCTCTACACACATAACATTGCAACAGAAAAAGATAACAAAGGACATAAAAGTTATATTTATTTATATGTTTTTTACACTCAGGGATGTTCCCATGATTTCTTAAATGGAAAGTTACACGGGTAACCTATTACAATGTCAAAAATTGTGCTTAAAATGGAAAAGAAAAGTGAAGTTTAAATATGTCTGTAGGTTCTCAGTTATCCAGGTCATAGTAGACTGGACTTCATTAGGTTCATGAAGATGTTTCCCCTCTCGTGCACGAGGCTTCTTCAGTTCTGCCCTTTCGATGAGAGGCGAAACATGCTCATAAATCTAAAGAAGTCTTGTTGCCTTCTTTTCAAGCTCTCAATTTTCAATTTAATTTTGTTATATAGTGTCAATTCTCAACAATAATTAACTCAATGTGATTTATATTTATATAAAGACTCAACAGTATTAGTAAGAAAAATCCCAAGAATCACATGACCCCTTATGAGCAAGCACTTGGTGACAGTGGGAAGGAAAAAAAATCACAATTTTGGTTGGAAGACACCAACCGATGCCATCTACAATCTTGTTGCTATGATAGCAAAGTGCTACAGCCCAGTGTAAGTTGAAAAAATATTTTAACAAACATTTAAGAAAAAGTGTTTAACAAAATTTCGTGGGCTACACACTGAACTTACAGGATAGAAACAAATCAAAATGTGTCAGTCCTTTGCACTAATATCAATCTGATACAAATACCAGCGTTGGTATCGATACTATTAATACTAACTTAGTATAAAAAGAAAGAAAGAAACTATGAATTATAATTTTTTTCAAATAGCAACTTAAACCTAAGCGACCATCTTCTGAACAGACATAGTCTAAATATATAGGTGTGTTTTTCACACACGCTATCTAGCAAACTGCCACCCTTGAGAACCAGCTGGTGTACGGCTGCGCCATCTACTGGTCAAGAGGAGAAATAAACGTTTTGAGGCACCTGCATCAATCAGTAGTCCTTGAAGAGTCTTGTTTATCTAGGTTACGCGGGTCATTATTTGGGGAAAAAAAAATACAAGTTCCATTTTTCAGCAAAAAAGGTGAAAAAAATGGTACAGAAACAAGGAATGATTGGCATGGAGGTTTCACCAATTACAAACCTAGACAATATCAATAGCCCCGCCCAAGCCAGCGAAACGGTCCAATCGCAGCGCCGTGCTTGGCGGGGCTGGGCGGAACGTTTACATCCCTGACAAAAAGGTAACAGGTTGCATTCCCAGCAGCAGCATAATGAACTTATTGCTGTGATAATTTCCGTAGGAGTTAGGTATTTCTGTTCAGGTTTCCGTGTGGGCTTTAATGGATGTCAGTCAATATATCTGAATTATTATCGGCATACAGGAGGCGACAGGATACGAGAGGAGCAGAAGATTAAGTTCAGAAAAAAGAGGTAAGTTCACGCTGGGTTTGGGACTTCTCATAGCCAGACAGCTAAACCAGACAGGCGCCGCTCCTCAGACAGTTACTTTGACGCTTTGTGGGTTTCTGGTGCTGCCAAACGGCACTTATTTTTGATTTATGGCAGTTATCTAATAGTTTATTTGGTAGTGTGTCACTGTGAGCCAGTGTAGCTGAGCAGCTAACGATGGTTCGAGAGAAACAGCGCTACCAGCTAACGTTACTCCAAGATAACTTTTGGATTTGCCCGTTAATGAGGGGAACCAAATGACAAATAAAACAGAATAATACGTCTCTTTAAGACAAATGTAAGAATAGCGAAGGTAGGCTTAATGTCAGAGGTTTAACTTTTAAAACCATTAAGTTGTTTAGAAATGAGCCAGGTGTTTCTGTGTACACCTGTGGGACCAGGCGATCTGTCACTGGAACAACGGTACAGGAGGAAGGTTTTTAGCACATAGCTCAAAGGGATAAATGCAACTGTAGGGAAACCATTAAAGGATTGAACCCGGGTAAACAATGGATAAACATGCATTTAGAGTACACCTGCTTTTGTTCTCTTCACAGCTCATGTGAAACTGATGACACGGGCAAGAAGGAATAGCAGATTATAGTTTTGAGGTGGGGAAAGGCTCATGGATTGGGTCATGAATTTCACTAATTATAGCATTGAGCCTGCAAAGCTTCGGGTACAGTTTCAGAACTCGTAATGTGGTGGGAATGCCTCACATTGGACTAACAGATAAAGACCTGTGCCGTGTTACACGTACAAGCAGCTGATACACTCAAGTGTGCAGATAAAACGCCATAAAGTGAGTCTCCCACACTGACACACTTTCCGCCCTGTATGTGTAAAGGACAGAGAGACCAGTGTCAGGAATTTGGAAAAAGGAGGGGTGTATTTATGTGCTCCTACTTTTGTGTCATTTTTTTGTACATTGTTATGCCAATGAACTCCTTTGGCCTGAGAAGAGGAATAAATGGGTGTTTGTTTGAGGGTGAAAGAGGATGAGGGCTTGGTGTTATGTCAAGAATGTAATGGAGAGGGAGTATACTCTGAGGACTGAGTACCTGACTGTCCTTTAAAAGCAGAAGAGAGAGTACAGCACTTGTATCTCTGTTGCTTACATGATCACATTTGTGATTTGCAGGACAGTCCTGTAAAACTTTATGATTCACTTGGAAGAAAAGGAGGATTAAATGTGTTTTTACAGCATCCATATGCCAGCTTTATAGCATGCTGTAAACTAGCTCTCAAATAGTCCAACTAGCAATGAGTTGATGACAGTTTGAATTGATTTGTTTTGTTTGGGTTTTTTTAAAGGCAAATATTTTCAGATGTGGTGTTTTGATTCTTCCTTGTTTAGTGTCTGGCTGTTTTCCATCGCTTTCAACCTCATTCAGCACACAGACGTTTACATTTTCATTCTTAAGACGTTTATACAATGCTTACCAAATTTATTAGACCCCCGTGCATTGTAGGGTTTATGGCACATCTGCCCTAAATTGACAGTATCGGTAACCAAAATCATTTTTATGTTTCTGTTCTTTAAAAGTTCTTTAATCAAAATTCTGTTTTGGAAGCAAAAATCTTAATTATTGCTTTATTTTTTTTATTTTATTTTTATTTTTTACGGAAGTAGTAAAGCGCATTATTATTTTTCTGCTTAAGATGTGTAATTAGAAAAACTTTTTCTGCCAAGTCCAGTTTTGTGGCTTTATGAGGACAGAAGCTCCGCCCACTTGCTCTTCAAACCTTCTGTTTGCTTTTGGTAGCCAATAAAAAGAAAGTTTAAAGGGAGAGCAGCTAAATGAATTGTTTCAGGTGTTTATTAATTGAGGAGTGAAACCAAAGACCAGTATAGGATAAACAAGGTTTGTTTTGAACTGTGACTCATGCAAAGCTGTTCTCGTACGAGAACGAGAGAAGACTGGCTTTACTTAAAAGCATAGCACGTGCTTACGTATTTGTAGTGCTTACGTTTTGACATGAAGGGTTGTTTTTACACCCTAAGGATATGTTTTTGGCACATGTTGCCATCACCCTTGTCTGCCATCTCCAGCTGTGTCCTTTTTGGGCCAGTCTAGAGATGATGCTATCACATTAGCCATGTGGATTCTGAGTCAGCAGAGGCATGTGATTTCACACGTTGCCGTTGTTTAATTTTTCTCCTCACCCATTCTGATGTCCTAATTCTTTTTTTCTTTTCCTTTCCACCTTAGGTCTTAAAATGAAAGCAGCTTCAATTCAATTTACTTTTTGAGAATTGAGTTTGAGGCCGCAGGCTCGTCTGCATAGCTGCAGGGTAGCACGACTCTCATGAAATTACAAAAGCTCCAGATATAGCTGTGCAAGCAAAGCTGGTCTGTTATTAAAGTTGCAATACTGATAGTTAAGATTCTGGATCTCCAGAGTGAACACTGTTTAGTCGCTTATTGGGTAATGGATTGCTTTCTGTATTTAAAAAAATAATAATTTCTGTGTTTTACAGACCTGAAACAATCACCTTAGGTGTGACATGTTAGTTTCACATCACGAGTTTAAGATCAAAGGAGAGCTTGTTTGCCATCCTACTCTCAGTATAGAAAGCATGTTTATTTAGAGTGCTGTGGAGAAAAAAAACTTTGGAGTGAAGCCTAAAAGCAAAATTTAAGTATTGAAAATGACTTCTTTTAATCAGATGGACAGTGTGACAGAAGAGAAAGGGGCAGGAGCAGCAGGGGTAGTTATAGCATTCCAGAATTGCTGCCCTCATTTTCCGCCCCACATCAGCTGGACAATGGGATGAGTTCTCCTTCAACCTCGTCCCGCTGTCGGAGCTGGAAGTGCCTTCCTCCTCTGTGACAAATAAACAGATATTCTCAGACAGACATGTTTCTGCTTTACAGTTTGGTTTCTTTACATCAGTTTGGCTTACTTGTTGCTTTACGGGTCACACCAGTTTAGATGAGTATGTCCCATTAAATCAAAGATTACTAGTTAGTGCACTATCTTGCGTGTCTGTGCTGCAGTCGTCAGTGGACCACACTTTTGGTTGACCTTGGTTTACAAGAGTGGGCTGAAAACTTTATGCTCAGCTTCACAAACTTGTTGTGACACACGGCGCTTCTTCTGTGGTTCCCAAAGGGTGAAAAAAATCGACCAGCTGCACACAGATACTTTCGAAGGTCATTCTCAGTGACGTCACTCCATTCATTGCTGGGCCAGTCATTACCTTCTTATCTTGCTCCGAAACTGTTTCATATATAAAACCCCTTTTCATAGTTACCACTCCTGCTTGTCTCACTTCTATCTCAGAGGAGCTTGGCTGGTTTGTCTTGTCATACAGATTAAAAAGTTAGTATAGAAATTTTTAAAAAGTGTTGCAATAATTTATGGAAGTATGTGTCTGTGGAAATAGTTATCTATTCGATGGCTACTTTTGTAGCCAGTCCTTTGTAAGGACTGGAGGAGAGGGAGGGTTGTTTCGGAGGAACAGCTTGACTTTGGATTTTATCACACTCAGCACTGATAAGAAGAGAAAAGTGGAGTGTTTCTCTCTCTCTTTCTCTCTCACTTCACCCTCCCTCTCTGTTTCCCAGCCCACTTTCTGTCTGTCACCTCCAAAGGCTGCAGACAGGAAATGGAAGGTGCAGAGCGCAGAGGTGGGGGGTAGTTTTGTAATAGTTTGGGAGAGAGTTGAATGAACCATACTATTGTGCTGTCCTGGGGGATGGGGTTTACTGGGTGACCTAAAACAAGTTATTATCAGTAGTGATGAAAAAGGCTGGCAGTGACTAAGCTTAAACAAGTGCAATGAATGGAAACATTATTTTAGAAATCCTCATTTTGTGTATTCAGGAAGTGTAAAAAGTTAGGATTAGGCAGTCAAGAAAAAGATGAATTGAGAAATTTCAGATATAGTTAATGAAAGCAGTAGTGACACTTGACTAGTTGCTGTAGTAGCTGTCTGTGTTCAAGGTGTCAAAGTTCAGTTGAGGGAATTAGATTTGGAAACTTCGAAGAGCTTCAGAAGGCTTAGTTGGTCCTCACAGGGGAAAGTGATATGTGGGTGTGTGCTCTCAGGTTAATGACTAATGGAGCGCACTGAGGTTAAAGTCCACATAAGCAGTAAAGAGCTAGAAAGCGCCTATAAATCTCAGAACACGTATTTTAAAAGGAAGTCTGTGTCTCTTATTTTTTACTTTTCAGAATTACCTGTTAATTAAAGTCTACTGTCTATACATTTGTTTTCACAATTTGAGGAATTTTAAAGCTGACACTAATATTATACTTGACAAACAGCAAATAACTATATGAAGATCTGTTTTTAATAAACAATCAGTCTTGTTATAGAACCATGAGATTTTTTTTTTGACACTAAAAAATGGCCTTACAGTTTACAGTGAAAAATAATCTCATGTGTGCAGGTCAGGTGGATGAACGATGAGTCACAGTATCTTAATGACATCAAAGACTGCTATTTATTCAAAGTTATTATCAGCTGATGTTTGAGGTGTGGCTCTCACCATATATTTTTCAGTATTACTCATTTTCTATTTGAGGTGTGGAAACACTTGCACACACATACCTCAGCTAAATCTTTCTATTCTGGGAAAAATCTGACACATGCACAAATTCCTCTAAGTTTTTCCCTCCCTGCTTCAATACAGTAATACAGCTGATAGAAGTAACCATCTTATCAGAATAAAAGCTTGATGTGCAACATTGTTATGTAGTCATACTTTGGTAGAGTCACAGAATTTTATCTAGAGGGTGGTTGTAACAAAGCAGGTTGTCCATTATTGGTGGTCCAAAAGTCAATGTCCTCATTGAAAGCAAAGTAGAAGTATCTTTGATCATTTCCCTTTTTTAAAAAAAATCTAAAACATTCATATAAGGTATATATTGTTGTACCTGCACTTTTAAATCATATAGATGAAATATAAAAACATACAAGAGAGAAACTGGCAAAAAAAAAACTGAGCCAAAAAAATCAAATGAAACAAAAGATCTGTGTGTCATGAGGGGGTTTTACCTAAAATGTGATTTGATTGAAGAAAATTTGGTGCAGACATTTAATATTACAGGTAAAACATTAATGGAAATACAGCATATAGAAATCAAAATATCAGAAACAGAGTTTACATGTTGAAAATCATGAACATCTTCATTCATAGCTTTAACTCTCTTAGGTGAGCTTTTTTGCAATGTCTTGAAGTAGTCTTTAAGAATAGTTCTCCAGGCTTCTTAACAGACATTCAAAGCTCTTTTGTTCTTTTCTCTGTTAAGATGATTCCACATTGCTTCAATAATGTTGAGGTCTAGGCTCTGGGAGGTCAATCCATAACCAATAGTGTTCCAATGTGGGGGGGGTTTTCCATCCAGGTATGCTTTTACTACATTGGCAGTGTGTTTCAAGCTGAAAAATAAAGCTGCTGCCAGTCAGAGTAATTCTAGATGGTATTGCATGAAGCCTCATCAGTCTGACGAGGCTTTGGAAAGCAGTAGATGGATCAACTGAAGGGGTCAGATGCATCTTTTATGTTCTGTATCAAGTCTTTGCTGACACATTTCTTCCTTTCTTAAGGACATGAATTTCAGATACTGTTCAGCTGCCCATGATTGTTTTTTGGGGGGGGGCTGCTGCTTGGCAAAAGAAAAGAAAATGTCAAGGACTTGAGTGAAAAAGTAGTTGGTGCTCAAAGACAAAATTTGAAAGACCTTCAGCAAGCCTGGAGCGCTATTGTTCAAGGCCATGTTAAGAAAACACAAGAATGTCTGGCTCACTGGAAGAAAAATATAAAGAAATGAGGGCGCGCTTAATACTTGGCACAGTACTGTTAGTCTCAAGCCAGAATTTTTTTTTTTTTTAAATTACAAAAATATATCTAACTTCTTCTTATTCTACTATTGCCAGTATGACCACACCATCTTCAGGTCAGACGACCCCGGTGGACTATGGTGTCCAGATCCGCTTCATCAATGACTATCAGAATGGTGGAGGGCAGCCTGCACCCCAGCCCAAGACCAAGACTCAGACCACATCTAAATATGGTGTAGCAGTCAGAGTGCAGGGAATTGCTGGCCAACCATATGTGGTTCTGAAGGATGGACAAAAAGGAGATTCGTATGGGGTTCAGCTCAAGACCGAGTACTCCTCTGGCTATAATAGCCTTCCTCGGAACAGAGGGAAGGCAGAGCCAGGAACAGAGGGAGGTTACATAGGAGGAGGAGAGCAGGGAGGGCTACTACGCCGGGCTCAGTCTCATGGGTCGCTTCTCGACAGGGATGGAGGGCCGAGTAACGAGGAGTATCAGTTATCTAGACCACCAGGAGATGGAAAGTCTGGTAGTTATGGGAATCTGGATGGAGGAATTGGAGTAAGGGGAGATAGAGAGCAGGGGTGGCATGTCAGTGATAGAGAGAGGGGCACTGAAAGAAATATCTGGCACGGTTCTTATCAGGCAGGGCTTAACAGGTCAGTGAGGGACAGTCCCGAGCCCCCTCCTCAGCCAAACGAGCTACACTCTAACAAGAGACAGACGTCTGTCAACAAGCTAATAAACAGGTTTGATAGTGCTAATGCTGGAGGCCAGCAGAGAGGACTGCCCCCTGCCCAGCAACGTCCAGGAGCTACATCTCCTCTCACCACCGCCAATCCCTACACCTCACCCCCATCGCCAACTCACAGCAGCTTGAGGCGCAGCCAGGGCAATGTCACCAAAATTCCTGGACAGCCAGCGAATCAGTGGGCCTCACTGGAGCCACAACGACCAAATCTGACTGAGGCACAAGTAAGAATTGGTTTTATTTGTGGTTGCACAATAAAGTAGATTTTCAGTGAGCTTTGACCACCGTAAACCGTGCACTATTGCAAGAGTAGTTTTCTGATCTATATCTTAAGGTGACCCCTGACCTTTTGCTGGACCAGGGTCAGAGTGCAGAGCTGAGCAGTGAGGAGGAGCAGGCCATGAAGACCATATACAACATCCTGAGACAAGGGTACGTGCTTTCATGTTATTAGCTCTGCTCGCATTCAGCTAATTAAATAAAATGGTAGAAAAGCAAATAGTTACGTGTTTGTAAATTCGTCATTTGACCAGTTTCTCATTTTCACAGGAGTAGTGAAACCGATGTCATCGTGAGGCACAAAGTAAAGCTCATCTTCCAGAACATTCAGCACCTTAAGGTTTGCTTGTTTTGAAAGTGTCAAATTCTATAAGTTTTTCTTTTGCTGTCCACTGAAGAGACCGTTTTCATCTATGTCCACTATGTTGACAGCCCAAACAAAGCATGAGGGAGGAGTGGATGAGTGAGAAAAGAAAGCTTGAGGAAAAGGTGGTTGCACTACAAACTGCACTGCTGGAAGAAAGGAAGGTAAGTGGAGCATAGAAAAAGAAGTAAGACAGAGATATTGATATCTATACTTTCGTGTCTTTCTTGTAGTTTGTATTTTGTCCTATTTACTGTTTTTTGGTGTCACTGTGCTCCTCTTTGCTCTCTTTTTGGTCCCCTCACCCTCCAATCGGTCGAGTTTTCTTTGTGTTAAAAGGGAGTTCTTTCTCCCAAACGTTGCTACGTGCTTTATCATCTGATTGTTGGGGTGGTCCCAACGATCCTTTGCAGTTCTATATAAATACCTTGAGCTGACTGTTTCAGTAAACTGGCACTGAGTAAGTAAATTTACACTAAACTAAAACTTCAGCAGTGTTAAAGTGACACATTATGATAATAATAATGAGTAGGACAAATTGAGCCATAATGTGAACTTTGAACCATATCTGTAGTCACATTATCTTCAGTTTCAGTGGAAACTGTGCACTAGATTTTAAGACGGTTCCTGTAGTTTCGGTGTCTTGTGGGACCTGACTAGTTTTTCTCAAATCAGCCTCAAGAAGGTGTTAACATTCAGAGTACCCTACCAGAGTAACTCGTGTCTGATTACACGGATCACATCTAGTGCTTCACATAAACACTCAAGCCACTCTTCTTGGAATGAGAGCAGCTACTCCACCAACCAAATCGACTCAGAAACTGTCCTCTGAGTTTTTGTGCCTTTTTAACAAATCTTACCAGGAGGACTGGGGGGTTCCTTAGCTTGGAGTGTGCTTCAGATTAATCCTCAGATTAATCCCTTAAGCTCTCTGGTCGGGTCAGCAGCGCACACACACACACACACACACACACACACACACACACACACACACTAATCTAAATAATTACCCATTATATGTTGTCTTAAGGAAGCTGGGCAGGTCTTAATCTCTAATAGCTCTTTATAACTTAAATCTCTTACACATATTGATTGGTGCACAAATGCAACCCTGCTTCAACATTTCCTAAAAGCCCATTGTTTATGCCAGCAGAGCAGACGGTGTTATGTTTCACTGCCCTCATTTATTCATCATGTCTGTCTGTGTGTAGGCCTCTGTTAGCAATTCTGATCCTGCTCTGAAAGCAGAGCTGGAGAGTTGTCTGGATGAAAATCTGCAACTCCAGGAGATGCTGGACCGGAAGAAAAATGAATTAAACGAAACACAATCGGAGTAAGACCATAATGGCATGCACACACGCAAACACATTTACAAGGGAAAGCAGCAAAGGGCATGGTACTGCTACATGCTAGACAGTTGGATGACACAAGCAGCTACTGTAGCTTATTCACAAAACAAATGTGCCGGTTATATTCAAAGAATCCCTCACAGGCGTGTTTTTATTCTCATTTCCTTGAAGGCTGACTCATTTGCGTATGGATCGAGAAAACGCTGAGAAGCGGGTCAGAGATATGGAGGACCAGATGGCTGAGTTTCAAGATGAGCTGAGAAGAGAGAGCAGCAACAAGACGGTATCTCAGACATTTGGCCTCTCACACACACACACAAACACTGATGCACCGGGATCGTTTATCTCACCCCACTTTTTAAATAAACTGCTGTGTAGCTTCTATTTTTTACACTCGTTTGAAAAATCCTTTACTCTGAAACAGGAAGTTGATGTTCATTTAAGACATTTTTATGAGCGAGTGGTCAGAGTTATCAGGTTAATGCTGTATTTCCCTTGCATGTGCAGGATCTGGTTTCTTGTCAGGCGCAGCTGATGGAAGTTTTGCAACTAAAAAAGAAGCTGGAGGAGACACTGCGACAGAGAGAGAGGGAGCTTACAGCTTTGAAGGGCGCTCTGAAGGAAGAGGTGGCATCACATGACAAAGAAATTGAGGCGCTGCGAGAGCAGTACAGTGCGGATATGGACAAGCTCCGTAGCAGCATGGAGCAGGTGTCTCAGGTGTGCACTCACAGTAGCAAACTGAGCATCACTTACAGTTGGCATGTAGAAAGATGGATAAATACTTTATTGATCCAGGAAATTCTATTCTGTCATCATTATCCTGCCACGCTAATGCAGCGGGATAAAGAATAAAAGTTATGTAGGTACAAAACATTTTATATGTACAGCCATGTTAAAAATAAAGAAGAAAAATAAGTTAAAAAACTGAAATTGGTCAAACAGCCTGTAATTCTTAAGAAACAGCAGCAAGGAGGTTGTCTCATTCTTTCAGCTGCTTGGTTTAGGGGTCACCACATTAGATCATCTGCCTCCTTTTCTATCACACCAACCTTCCGCGTGTCCTCCTTCACTACATCCACGAACCTTTTCTGTGGTCTTCTCCTTCCTCCTCCTGCCTGGTAGCTCCATCTTCAGCATCCTTTGTACCACTATATTCCTCCTCTGCACATATGCAAACCATCTCAGCGTAGCCTCTCTTTGTCTGCTTGACCCGAGCGCTTCCATTAATGTACTCGTTTCTAATTTTGTCCATTCTGGTCACTCCTAATGAAAATCTCAATGTCAGTGCCATCGTCTCCAAACCATACATTAAAACAGATCTCACTATCTTGTAACCTTTTCCTTTCACTCTTACTGCTATCCGCTCCACCTTTCCAGCACTCTTTTTCCTCTCTTGTGCACTGTCTGCTGCTTTGACCCCAGGTATTTAAACTCGTCTGCCTTCACTATATTTACTCCTCGCATATTCGCTGTTATACCTGCCTCTTTCTCATTCACACACATGTACTTTGTCTTGATTCCGCGAGCCTTCATTCCTCTTCTCTCCAGAGCATACCTCCACCTGCTCGCTACTCTTACTACAGATCAGTGTCGACTGCAAACATCACAGTCCACAGTGATTTCTGGCTGACCTCATCTGTTAACCTGTCCACATCGCAAACAAGAATGGGCTCAATGCTGATCCCTGATGTAAACCCATCTGTCACTCCAGCCGTTCACCACTGTCTCGCTGTCCTCATACATGTCCTGCACAAGCCTCACATGCTTCTCTGCTACTCCTGACTCTTTGCTACTATCATATGCTCGCTCTCGATCCATAAGACACAGCTCCTTCTGACCTTCTCTATACTTCTTCACCAACACTTTGAAAGCAAACATCACATCTGTAGAGCTCTTTCTCAGTATGAAGCCATACTGCTGCTTCTTTATATTTCTAAAACAAGTTGAAGGATTTTAATACTGAAAATGGTTCATACAACAGAAAATGATTTAATTTCGATAGCCTTTCCAAGGACTGAGATGAAAGCTTTTCTGTGTGTTTGTGAAAGTGCAGCATTTGTTGAGTTTTACTTGAATATTTGAAAGGAAAAGCCATTCAAATGCAAAAAGAGTGATTTAACACACACTACGAAAGAGAAATGACACAACAGGTGATCAGTTTTTCTGTCTCCTACTTAAGTCTCATGCAGGGATTGAAGCAGAGCGCCTGCGTGTAAATGTGTCAGTTCGCTCCCTGCAGCAGCAGCTGGAGGACTGTCGAGATGAGAGCAGCCACTGGATGGAGCAGTTTCATTCGACCAGAGACGAACTTCGAACAACTAAACAAGAGTGAGTCTTAATACATTCTGATGTAACAGTCGTATCATTCGCAGTGTTTAGTCATCATTGCTGACCTGACTTTGACATTTCCAGTGTTCACGTGGACATGGATTTTTGTCATCATCTTGTCATGTTTTCCTTTGCACTCTCTTTACTAATGTGTTTCCATTCTTTCTCTCTCATTCTACCTGGTAAATGTTTCTTACCCTCTCTGTCAGAGAGACACCCAGCCACCCTGAAACACAGTGAGAGTCGCAAACTAAACAGTGTTTGTTTAGCTTTACTGAGCTGTAGATGTGCTGAACTGTGCTAACAACTGTCTATAGTGTCAAGGCCATTCGCTCTCAATAAACGTATTTCATGATTTTATTTTTAGCCAAATCAAAGTGTTTGTGTCTAAAACCAACAATCAAATATGGATCATATTTGTTCTAGTTCTACTTTTAATGTGTCTAGTTGTCTAGTCACAATTTGAACCTTAAAAAATTCTATTTTCCTGTTCTTCGTTGTGTTGATATAGTGGGCTGAGTTACTGTAAAACAGTGTCTAAGCATAAAGCTTTAAACGGACAGTTAACTCCAAAATCAAATTTACATCTTTTGTCCATGTCCATTAGATACACCTTGCTAATAACAAATTAGCACTTTTGAATCCTTTGTAGCACAGATTGATCAAAGCGCTGAAACATTCCTCAGACATTTTGGTCCATGTCGACATGATAGCATCGCACAGTTGCTGCAGATTTGTCAGCTGTCCATCCGTGATGTGAATCTCCTGTTCTCCACATTCCAAAGGTGCTCTGTTGAATTGAGTTCTTGTAGCAGTGGAGGCCACACTATTACACCAGCAACCTAAGCCTTTGATACAAGGCAAGCTGGATCCATGCTTTTCGTGTTGGACCCCAACATTTGAATGTCACAGCAGAAATCGACACTTCTCAGACCAGGCATCCTCTTCTGTTGTCCATTTTTAGTGAGCCAGTGTGAATTTTAGCTTCAGTTTTCTGTTCTTCGCTGGCAGCAGAGGCGCCAGGTGTGGTCTTCTTTATACAATAGCCCGTCTACTTTAAGGATCAATATTTTGTGTGTTAGAGGCTCATCTCAGTTGTAATACGAGATTATCTGAGTTACTGCCCCCTTCCCACCAACCTAAGGAATTCTGGCTATTCTCCTCTAACCGCTGGCATCAGCAGGGCATTTTCCCCAGAGAACAGCCGCTCACTGGATATTTTGTCTTTTTTAGACCATTCTCTGTAAACCATAGAGACACAGAGTACGGAAAATCCTAATAGATCAGCAGTTTGTGAAATACTCAGACCAGTCCATTAGGCACGAATAACCATGCTACATTCAAAGTAACTTAAATCATCTTTCTTCCCCATTCTGATGCTGTTTCACCTTCAGTTTTGACCATGTCTAAAGCTGTGAGCCTAAATGCATTGAGTTGCAGCCATGTGACTGGATATTTGTGTTAATGAGTAGTTAAACGGGTGTACCTAGTAAAATAGAGTATATATCCATCTATTTTATTTGCTAATGTCTATGGAGAAATCATAACCATAAAACTTTTTTTAAACTCAGTCAGCAGTTTAATCTAAGAACTGGGGCGATCGTGGCTCAAGAGTTGGCAGTTCGTCTTGTAATCGGAAGGCTGCCAGTTCGAGCCCCGGCTCGGACAGTCTCGGTCGTTGTGTCCTTGGGCAAGACACTTCACCTACCGCCTACTGGTGTTGGCCGATGGCGCGATATGGCAGCCTCGCTTCTGTCAGTCTGCCCCAGGGCAGCTGTGGCTACAACTGTAGCTGCCTCCACCAGTGTGTGAATGTGAAAGTGAATGAATAGTGGAATTGTAAAGCGCTTGAGGGTCTCGAAAAGCACTATATAAATGCAATCCATAATAAATATTTTCACTTTTCACGTGCACAATCTTTATTTATTAAAAAAAAAAAGCACTACAGAGGAAAAATGTGTAAATTAGATTTTGGCATAAACTGTCCATTTTAAGATGCTGAAGTGTGGTGTGGATGGCCTTATTTGTGTGTGTTTAGCAAAAACTATAATATAGACTTTTTTTTCTTGTGAATTTATTTGACTGCTATGTGGTAGCTGGAAATCAATTTATTGTGTCACTTAAAAATAATCTTTTACCTCCATGAAAACACCAAAGCAAATTCTGATACATCAGAATGATTAACGAATACAATCAAACTGCTCTTGATCAGATAATAAAACATTATTTAAAACAATTATATATGGATTGATTGGTTAAGATCAGATGCACGTGCACATTTCTTAGACTCCTGCAAACCCGTCTGGAGAAGGAGGAATTTGAGGAAGAATTAAAGGAACTCCAAGACAAAATGACTTCCAAGAAACAACAGACACCAGACCCCAGCCACACACAGACTCTCAGCCAGGTGCAGTAGACAAACGCTATACTTCATCTGATCACGGAGGCTTTGCTGAATGATCTGTTTAACAAGATGTTACATTTTTGTTTAGGAGCTCCAGCAGTGCAAAGCTGATTTGCAGAAGGGCAAGTCTGAGGTAGAGAAAATGAGGGTGGAGTTTGACAAGAAGGTCATGGAGGTCATCTCTTTGAAAAAATCTCACCAGAACCAAGAGGCTGAACTGAAGTATGAGATTGACAGGTTGAAGGGCCAGTTACAGAAGGCCAAGGAGGACTTTGCTAAAGCACAAGAGAAAAATAAACGGGTAGGTTTAATCTCCCAGCAAAAAAAAAAAATAATTTAAACTCCTGTTTTAATCATAAAAACTAGCCAGTTTGGTCGACACATTTCTCTGAATGTGGTAGTTTTGGTATTAAAAGCATCTGTTTAAATGACTGTGGTTTATCCTCTGGTTTATCTTTTGTCTTCCTGCCTGTAGCTGCCAGACCCAGCAACCATCTCAGAGCTAGAGCAGAAGCTTAATGAGGCCCAAGGTGAAGTTGCCCAGCTCAAAAAGAAGCTCTCATTGACTGAAGAGGAACTAGACACCAGTAAGGCACAGCTAAGCAGAGCTCACCTGGACATTAACTCGCTCCATGATGCCCAGCAGGAGCAGGAGGAGGCGACTGCTCGTCTAAAAGAGAAAATCTCAAGATTAGAGGTAAGGTTGCATCCCTTACAGCACCACCCAGCTTAGTGATGCCTGGGAAACTGTTCACATTAAGGCTTATTTGGATGTCCTCTGTGGTTTCCTCAGGCTCAGCTGCAAAGCAATGCTACAGAGAGCTCAGAGGCAGAGCTCGCACTCCACACTGAGGTTAGAGGCCTGAGATCTGAGCTCGATGAGGCTAAGAGGAAAGCCTCCAGGCTGAGCCAGGAGCACCGTGAACTCAGCCAGCGTTTGGAGGATACAGAAAAGGACAAGGAGGCCCTCAAACAGACCATCAGCCAGCTCGAGGACACTAAACAACAGCAGGAGAGAGCTCTAGAGAAACTCAACAAAGACGTAAGAAGGATGGATCATTTTTATACCTGTGCAAATGAAAAAAAGTCTATATCTTGTCCTCTCTGCTCACTGGAGGATACACAGCACAATTCATTCTGTTTTTGTTTTGTCCTGCCTGCCTCCGTCCTTCTGTCAGTATGACTCTCTAAACGTATCCTTAAGAGAAGAAACGCAGGCTCTCAGGGTTCAACTGGAAGAACAGAAAGAGCGAGCACGCAAGGAAGTGCAGGAGGTGCAGCGCCACGAAAATGATGCTCACTCTGAGCTGGAAAAAAGCCAGATGAATAAACGGAAACTGGAGGAAGAGGTGTGGGCCTGTGGTTTAAGGACTTGTGTTTTTAACCTTTTGACTGAGTTTCTTTTTTTCTTTTTTTTCATTGTATTCATGTATAGACAGGTAACGAGGAAAAAAAACTGTCTGATTAAGGCCCTGCATGGTGTAAAATGATCCTTCATTTCAAAGGGAATCAACCCAAACTGTTATGGCACTATATCCTGTCTGAATAATAATCAAGGGTTTAATTCTACTTCCTCTAGCACATGCATGACATTTCTAAAAAAAATCTGATCGCTCTAACTAGATATCACGGCAGAAGAAGGAGCTGCTTCTTGCATGTGAGGAGAGAGACAACCACCAGCTGGATAAAGAGCTGCTCGCCAACAGGCTGCGCCACCTGGAGGGAGAGCTGGAGGCCAGCAAAAACAGCCACAATGAGAAAACCCGAGAGATTCGCATCCTGGAGGTAAGCGGCTCATCTGCTCCTCTCCTGGTTTGGGAGAATGAGTCATTTGGGAGTGTAACCCATGGATACTGTGCTCACAGCTTTTAATACTTGTGCTCTGCATGCACTGACTCTGTGACAGTCTGCACATCTATTACATTTATAAATCAAGGGTAGCATAGCTATCAAAATATGATAAATGCTGATTATTTTAATAAACACAAGTAGTGTGATTTATTTATTAGTGTGGTTTTTCCAGCGGTGTCTCCTCTGAGCAGCTTATTAAACTGATCTCTTCTTGTTTCTATCAGGACAAACTAAAGCGTTTGGAGGTGGAGGTGGAGGAGGAGAGAAGCAGTGTGGATATGCTGACTGATCGTGTGGCTCGCAGCAGAGACCAGATCGATCAGCTCCGCTCTGAGCTCATGCAGGAGAGATCCTCGAAGCAGGACCTGGAGCTGGACAAGAATGCAATGGAGAGACATGTATGTGCACATGCACCAAATTTGTGTTTGCTAAGTTAACCAAAGTATTGTTTAACTCTCATGTATTATCGATTTAATTACAAATAAAGCCTTTGGGTTTGCATCCAACATGTCTATACTTTTTAACGTCATATTTGCTCATGTCTGTCTTTGCAGCTGAAGGAGCTGAGGAGTCGTGTGGTTGACATGGAGGGTCAGTCGCGTTCCTCTGTAGGAGTCTCCCAGCTGGAAAGCAAAATCCAGGAGCTGGAAGACCGTCTGCGGAGCGAAGAGAGGTGCAGTGAAAACAGCAACTACTGCACTCATGTTGATCTATATAGTGAAACTATTTATTTATTGCTGTGTTTGAGAATGTTTTTGTAGATTTTTGTATAGAAATGTAAAGAATGAGTCTGACATTCCTCTTACTCACAAAAGTGATTATTATGCATTGTTATTAGTGAGCCACCAGAGCACTGACGTTTATGCTTAATGTGCTTCAGCATTCAGCGACCCTGCTCTATAATTTTATGTAGTCTGCCACTTCATTCCTGTGGTTCCTAGATGCTTCCACTTTGCAGAAATGATGAAATGTCACAGACCATTACAGTACCACACTCAGTTTCAGTGAGCTCATTTGAACAACTCATTTGTTCACAAATGTTTGTAAAGGCAGACTGTATGGTTAGGTGCTTGAAATTACACCTGTGACCGAGAACATCTGATTTAAACGATTAGGACATGTGGCTTTTGTCCAAATAGAGTATGCTACTGTTTTGTTCCAGATGGCATCACAGGTATTAATTGATGACGATCATGAGTTGTTGTTCAGGACAATCCTAAAATCTAGTAAATTAAACGTTTCATTAAATTGGTTTTGTAGGTTTTCTAGGTCGTGCTCGTTTTTCTGTCAAGTGATTGAGTCACTGTTTCTAGTTGTAACATGTAACAGCAGTGAGTTGGTAAGCGGTTTTGCTCAGTAGCTGAGAAGTCTTGCTTTCTTTTTCTGACTTCAAGAGAGAAGAACACTGTGTTGGCAACACAACGTCGTTTGGAGAGGAAGCTAAAAGACCTCAATATGACACTGGATGAGGAAAGACAAACACACACTGAACAGAGAGACCAGGTATAAATATTTACCATGTGCTGAATGTAAATACAGAAATCCACTCACAGAAAGTGGAAAAGTTGAAACACATACTGGCAAACCATGCTTAAATGTCAACTGGTGTTGCAGCTTGCTCTGAGAGTGAAGGCTCTGAAGAGGCAGGTGGATGAAGGAGAGACAGAGCTGGAAAGGTTAGACGGAATGAGAAGAAAAGCTCAGAGAGACCTGGAGGAACAAATGGAGCTGAAAGAGGCTCTGCAGACCAGAGTCACAGCACTGGAGACTGAGCTTAAGTAAGCGCTTCCTTTTCCTGTCCCATTCCTCTTTTCTCTTCCAATTTGTTACTCAATGTGAGCTTCTGGTAACGATTATGCAAGGCTCTTCTTGGCAGCCAGATTATCACAGGTGTGTGTGTGTGTGTGTGTGTGTGTTTAATTGAGAGAGACACCATCTCCTCCTACTTGCGTCACAGAATGAAAAAAACTGCATTCACATGATGTAATAATCAGTGAACTCACATTGTTTAGCTGTGACACATTGATACAGACACATGGTAAAGATTCACACAGCCTCCCTGAGGTGCAGCATTACACAGTCTGATGTGTGTAAAACATTCCAGCAATCAGCCACATGTGGATCGGCGATTTCATTAAACTAAAATGGTACATTACTCATATACCACAGGGGAAATTAAATTACAAACATCCTCTAACGAGTTCCAATGAATTGCATGTAGTTCTTTGGTTTTACCAGCAGAGGGCGGGGTATCCAACCACTTTAAGGATGATCAGACTCGTGCTCAGATGTTGATGTACACTCATCATGGACATGGACATTTTGGGCTTTTAAAGATTTCTTTGAATTGTTCTGTCTTCAATGGTGGATTGATTGTACAGCAAGCATCTTCAATGACTAATAAAAAACAAGAATTAGGTTTAAATTGACTTTGGTATTTTGTAAGGCCAAGGCCTATTAACACTCATTAGTGATCGTGGTTAACTACAGTTGATAGTTTCTCTTTGCTGGCATAAAAATAATTTTTTGACAGATCTCAGTGAAAATCTAAGAATGAGAATTATGGATTTAGGTCTCTTGGAGCCATTTCTAAACAATTGCAGATTCCAAGGTCATGATTTCAACCAATCATAATGTAAGCACAAGTTATTCAGCTCTGTCACCAGTTTTCCAAGAAGACCCAAACGGTTTACCTCAGATGACACAAAGATTTTGTTATTTAACCACAATGACATGAGGTATGTTTGGATGATTAAAGGTGAAGCTTTCCAACGTAAAAACACTGTACAAGCTGTCAAGCATGTAAACACCTAGATGGTTTAAACTTGGACACAGTTGTTTGTTTTAACAGGACAATGATCCCAAACATAAATCAAAATAGTTTTTTGAAATGGATAAAAAAGACAAACATTAAGCTTCTGGAATGGCATTCCCAAAACCCTGACCTGAACCGTATTGAAAGATTTTTACACTATGCCTAAAGGCTGTGTGGATTCCTGATGAGTGTATGTAAACTTCCTGCCATGACTGTAGCTGTGTAGACAGTCTTTTTTTCCCTTATCAAACCTGACGGCATCTGATTTTGTGAATGTGGTTACTGATAGTGATTATTATGTCTCACAGGAGGAAAACTCAGGCAGCAATACGCCCAGCTTTGGATTCATCAGCTCTCAGCTCAGACGATGACGACAGTCTTTACGATTCCTCCACCATCACCTCCATCCTCACAGAGAGCAACCTTCAGACCAGCTCCTGTTAAAGCAACGCTCTGAGAGCAGGTCGAAGGTGGGAAAATAAAACTCTGCCAAGACTATGGAGGAGAGTGTGCAGTTTATAGGCTTGGAGTAAGGCCAAAAGGCACTACAGACAATGAGGCAGGGGAACCTGGGGAGGTAATGACATTTTTTTTTTTTTTTTTTTTTTCCATACCAGTATGAATTGAAGGAAACAAAACATCCTCAACATTTGAGGGAATTTCCTTCAGCATTCAATATATGCAGGTGTCCTCCAGGGTACAGTTGAAATCCCTCCATTTGATGCACATTGTACACCAGCAGACACTGGGGACTAGTCAAAAGCCTCCAGCATACAAAAACGTATCACTAACCAAGTCTGTATGTTAACTGCATGAGAAGAAATACAATCTGAAACAAAACAAAAAACAAGCAGGTTATGATTTTCTTTTTTTTGTTTGTTTTTGGTACAAGTTCATCATGTCTTTTTCAGGGATGAAGCCTCTGGTCAAGCACTTAAAGCTGATCGTCTTGCCTCGAGCGAAATCCTCATCATTTCCTTATTTACATGTTGGACTTTTTTCCTCTGCTGTTGTTCTACACAATGCAAAGAAATGACGTAGATTTTCTAACAAACGTGGACCAAATGTTGACACTGCGAGCATTAATTGTAGATACAAACAACCTCACATAAAAAAATCTTACATTTTCTGAAAGTTAAATTACTAACACAACCTTATGTGGATTGCATTTTGTTGTTTCTGAATAAAAAGTGATTTTTTTTCACTGAAAACAAAAATATTTAGTTTTGGTTTAAATTTTTAGCTATGGAATATGTCCGATACATTTGAGACATTCAATGACAGAATTCAATGTCAAATAATACACAGGGAAGCTGAATTGTACAATTGTAACAAAATTGCCATCTTATATTTATTGTTTTAGGGAGAGACATAAATTCTGTTTGTGGTGTGATGGGAGAAATGGGAAGAATGTGTGAAAGTTCAGGTTAGACTTACCTGGTGAGTCTTTTCTGCATCTGAACAGGATTCCTGGTTTTCCAGGATTTCCAGTGTTTTGGTTTTGTGGTCCATCCTGACAGGAAACAGTCTTTTCACTTAACAACTGTTCTGAATATGAAATGAAAAAGCCTTTTCACTTTTAGAGCAAAAGTAGTGGCCAAAATTTTCAATTAGTCAGAAGATTAAAGCTGCGCAGCTCCTGTGCATTCCCTTATATCAAACCAGTTAAACTTATGCTGTATCTACTTTGTATGTAATTATAATGCCTTGAAGTTGTTAAAGAATCATCTGTAATTCACTTGACAATGAGTTTTGTAAATGTTTTTTTTTTTTTTTTTTTTTTTAATTTTGTAAACATTTTTGAAAAATCAGTTGAAGTTAAAATCACTTTTTTCCGTAGTGTAAAACTGTTTTCAGAGAAACTGGAAAATAGTAATGAATATGATTTATTAAATGCAGATAAACATGTTGAATCAAAAGATGCTGGTACGCTGTCATTGTTGGCTGGAAACATTTAAAGCTGTCTGTAATTAAGTTTGTTTGTTTTTTTGTATTGCAATAATTAAGCCACATTAAATCTATTAATTTAAAGAGGACAACAGCCCTACTTCACAGTGAAAGTTTTTACTTGATAGGATTTTGTACCCTAGCCTGCCTCTCTTTCTGTGTGTCTCTCATTGACTGAGACAGCAGGGTCCATATTGTCATGATGGCATCATAGTGTTGCTGCACAGCCATGAAGAGATTCTCCCGTTCCACCACATCCCAAAGGCGCTCTGTTGGTTTGGATTGAGATCTGGTGACAGTGGATGCTATTTGAATACAGTGAACTCATCTTCAAGAAAACAGTTTGAAATGATTTGAGTTTTGTGACATGATACGTTATCCTGCTGGAAGCAGCCATCAGAAGAGCACAGTGTGGTCATAAAAGTACGTATGAGCCCCCGGCCTCTCGGCCTGGGGCTCGGTCACTCAGGCACGGCTGGCTGCCGGCGGAGCTCACGGGCGCGTCACTGCAACTCCCCCTGGCTTCTGCTCCGCGGCTGCTGAGTGAGCCCTCATCTGGGACTCTCCTCAGCTCTTTCTGGGACAGTGGCGCGGCTGCCCCTCTGTTGGTCTTCCTTGGTCTCTTGTATTCTGGGGGCCTCTGGATGTCTGGAGTTTTGATCTCCACCATACCTGCTTCATGCCCTGGAAGACAGGGCTGTGGCCCCCCCACACCCTCTAGCAGATCATTACATGAAGGAACCTTTTAAAAAACAAAAAACAAACGCGTCCATGCTCACAGGTGTACACACGGGTGATCACACCCACAAACTACACCCTTTTTGGCTCCTACCTCAAAGCACACTGTGTTCTGTTGATCTTATGTGCTGCACAATAATGTTTAATATTTAGTATTTACTGTCATATTCCCATATATCATTATGATGTTGTTTATTCTATTACTCTTGTTCTCTTCTGCTTGTTTTCTTTTTTCTTTCTCAGCAGGTGATCCAGGTGATTGATATATGCATTTTTTTTCTTTTTTTCTTCTTTTTTTTTTCTTTTTCTGCTCATTCTGTTGGTTTTTGGTTTTTGCCCTTCTCCCCCGTCCCTCTTCTCAGCTGTTTCTCTTTCCCTCTTTCTTTCTCCCCTTCTTTCCCCCAGTCAAGTCTGTCCCATATTCAGTAAGTGAAAATAAAATAAAATTTAAAAAAAATAAAAATAAAAAATAAAAGTACGTACATGATGAAGAACAATATTCAGATACGCTCTAAATGATGCTCAGTTGGTACCAAGCGCTCAAAGTGTTCCAAAAAATATCCCCCACACCATTACACCAGCAGCAGCCTAAACTGTTGATACAAGGAAGGAATTTGTAACCGCAGACATTAGCCTAAGGAGCTTGGAAAGAAAAGCAACTGGACGAATTTTTACGTTTCTTGAAAATAACTTAAAGACGTCGAGTCGCTTGTCTTTCCAAGCTCCTTACATTACCATGACCTGGATGACAGAGCCTTCACAGACACCTAGACATTAACCCTCAGCTGCCACATATAACACAGAAATCTACAAACTAACATTTGTCACTTCTAATCTAAACCTGCAGTTGATAAATGCTGTCTGTATAGTATCACTTCCAAAGATACAATATCGCAAAGATTGCTCATGTTTGTTTTGGCAGCAGCACCAAACTTCTCAGGAATTAAAGGTGAGTTCCACTGAAGTCTGTTTCCTATTACTGTTTGATAAGTGCGTATTTGGATCTGGCTATGATTTCTAAGCAGTTTTATTCCAGTCTGCTTCCAGCTCTTTTGGAGGAATGTTTTTTTTTTTTAATGACATGTTGCCAGTGTGCACAGAAAACCACAGGTGTAATTAATAACTCTGATAACACAGTTTCTGTTTATTTCAGTTTACCTGCCCCAAGGCTCTAACACAGAGGCATGACTTACATTTCATTCATAAATGTTTTTAACATAGCTGTACTTTTACAGTACAGAAGACTTTATGGTAAAAAGTCTTCTGTGGCTGTCTTTTTTTTTTTCATCACACAGTTTCAAGTGTACTGAGTCCTTAAATGCCCGTCTTTCCTTAAGTGAGTGAAGTAGCCTATACATCCTGCATGAACACTTGAGAGAATGACAGCAGAATTACACAGATTTTAGGTTGGCACTTTGTAGATTCAATAACAAAAAGAACAGCATCCATCTTCTGCCACTTATCCAGTTCAGAGTTGTCAGGAGGCTGGAGTCTGTCTGAGCTGTCATGGGGCGAGATCCAAAGTACACCCCTGATGTTCTGCTCTGTGGCAGAATAGAACAACAAGCTATAAATTGTTTTAAAACTGCACATTTTGCTTGTTGTAGAGGCCACAAATGAGTGTTGTTTTGACTCCGGGTGTCTCCTGTTGCATAACTGTTTCTGCTCATCACGCCTGTGATATCCATCAAGCAGAGCAGAATCAACCACAGCTGCTGTGCTGATAAAAGATTTTATCAACACAGGCACACATCCATGTGATTACAGGGGTCAGTCAAATCTGGATGAATATTTTGCTTTCTTGTCTGTTAGATTTCAGCTTTCTGACTCAGCTCATACATTCTCCAACACCCCAGAACAAACTGACATGCTGGCACATTGATGAGGCCAGTTAGAGAACAAAGGATGAGGCAACAAGCAAACAAGACTTAGTAACATTAAACTGGAAGACACTTTTCTCAGTTAAATCTGACATTTCACAAAGCGACATCAGAAGAAGAGCAGAAATCAACCGTGCGTTGGGCTCCCGCGCTCTCAGTACACTGTTATCATCATGTTTTTACATTTCTGGAACAAACATGACCGTAACGCTCTAAGCCAAATCTGCCTCTAACTTTGTTTATTGTGTGACTGGAATCATTTTTTTTAAAGAAACAGTTGCACGATTATTATCATCATCATAATTAAACATTACACTGTTAAAAGTGGACATTCACACAGCAAAGAGCATGAAAATCCCGAAACCAACCTGTGCAACACCCTGACAGACTTAAGACGAATTAAAAACATCTGTTTGTCGAAGCTCTAACTGTGTAAATAGGATTAGGGCGTGCAATGCATGTTACTACAAATAGCCCAGTGTGTTTGAGCCGGCACCGTGAATCTCCCAGTGATGCCCAGTGGTGGATGGTTTGTTGGTGTCAGAAGCACAACTGGGTGAAGCGTTCCAGGAATGTACCGAGTCAACGTGAAAACAAGTTCAAGGAAGCTTCTACAGAAGTGCAAATGAGTGAAATAATGAAAGGAGACAATCAGCAAACTCTCCTCACTATACTGGGAACAAATCTGTGGCTTTTGCTCTTTAAGACACAACATTTTATGACTTTAGGGGTTTTTTTGCTGCATTTTTAAAAAAGATATCAAAGTCAGCACCCTGGAGGGAACACTTCACCAACTCCCTGGGTTATTTATGTGTTTACATCCTTTTTGGCACATCGGCACACACAGACTTTAAGTCTTGCTGATTTTTTAACAAAGTTATTTTACCTCCCATGGAGCTATTGTGCGATTGATCTACAAAAGAGGTAAAATGTGCCTTTCCTTTCCTTCTCACTGGGAGTTGAACTTGTAAATATTTTCTTGGAACAAACTTATTGGCATGAAGTCACACCTTTAATGTTTGTACAATACCTGTTTTGCTAGACTAGAACATACTTTCCGTGGGTGGGATTGGGTTTCCATATGATTCCTGTTTTCCAGCACACAGCATTAAACCTGAGAGCTGATTTGCCAAAGAGCTGGGTGTGTTGGCTTTAGAAATCGTGGTGTGTTTGTCGTTACGTATGGCTCCTGTTGTTGAGAAACTGCCCTGCCGAAGGTGTGAAAATATTTCTGTCTGCCTTCAGGGGTTTCACATGTAGAAACACAATAAAAACAGAAGCAGTGAAATTACCCACACACTGTGACTAATGTTTTCAGTTGTTCTGTTGTAATTGCAGTGCACAATTAATAAAAAAGATAAGGAGTGGAGCAAAGACTGTCATCATGCAGTGCTTTAAAAATAACTTTTCTTGTGTTCAACGCTAAATGAGGGCTGTGTCCAGATTCTGATATCATGATTCCACTAAAGCGTGTTATGTAAGTTTTCTTTTTTTACAAGGAAACTGACAACAGCGCCCAAATTCAACTTTTCTAACTAACTGCTCAAACCCACCTCCCGTATTTCTGCTTGTTATAATTTAGTAGATGATTAGCTCGTGATTTTGCTCCCTAGAAGTAAACATAATAAAAAAGAGTCACTCCAGAGGGACTCATCCTTTTTATCTGTGTGTAAGGACATGACCTGTGCATCCTCAGTGGTAACCGCAGCCCTCAAGACAGGAAATGAGCCATTGTTTTCTGTAAGCTTCACTTTGATAATCTAAAGTATGTGACCACACTTATAGCGTCATTATTATTTTCATCAGTTTGTCAGCTCCTCTCTGCATTACACAGAAGTGCACTTTTAACCCAGTTATAGCAGGTCAGACAATGTTGTGTTCTTGTTCAGGTCACATGGTTAGATATCAATATTTTAAAGTCTCAATTTAGGAAAAACTTAATGCAGTCTTTTATATTTGAATTTTGGCTTAAACTCATTTTTTTAATGCCCCAGAACAATGTGTACAACTCAAGAAATGCGTAAAATGTCGACTTATTTTTAACTCTTTACACCTTGAAAGCCGACTGGGAATAACCTTCAAAACAACTGGATGTGCATCAGTAGTGAGTGTGATCTGTGCCTGTGCAGCTACCCTTGGAAAAAGCTGCAAACCACATCTTTATGGATATATACCAAGGTGCAAAAGAGGTTTATCAAATGTTGTCTATAAGTGGGAAAGAGTTAAAGGATGAGTGCATAAAGTTAAAAAAAATCCTACAGTATTGGTGGAATTTCTGTTGAACCATATCAGACGTGCACACTGGCTCACCGGGAGTGAGATGAACAAATCCCAATAAGCTAGAAGTATCTAAGTTAAGAAACACACACATGAACACAGAGTGGTTCCAGATTTGACATCAAGTATGTGAAAGATAAATACTGTATTTTATTTGAGTGTGATTTTCCTTCTCCCTCACCAAGTACATCCAGTAAGTATAAAATGAAGGTTGTTTTATGGTCTTTTGTTATATTTGCATTTACCTTTTTTCTGTCACAGCGTTTGTTGAAACTGTTATCTGGTTATGTTTGGGCTTCAGCAGGGACACGTTCACAGAGCAGCACTCTTCCTGACTCACTTGTGTTAGCCCTTTTAAGGTAGCCAATGAGACATTTCCATTTAGTCGTCTACAAAGACTTTAGTCCAGACAGGCTTGTCAGATTCTTGAGGATCTGAAAACACTAATGCGTGCATGCATGAAAACATAGACTCTCATAACAGTCTGCTGTCTGATCTCTGGATCAGTGCGTCTGCATGCGACCAATGGCATGATGTAAACTCATAATCAGGACTAGGATTGTTGCTTGGTGTGTGCATTAGGTGTACACGTGCTGGTCTTCTAGTTTGTGGAGGAACTTCATTCCCAGTGATAAATCAACCATTAGTGAAAGCAACCACTCTGATATAAAGGTTACATTCTTGGTTAGTGACTGGTTACCCTGAAGTGATTACTTATTAAAAATGCAGGTCATGTAGACAATTTCGCTAATGCCTGGTTAGGCTTTTCCTGCTTTTGTGCTCCTGGTTTTTGCTCCTGGTTCGAATTCACTTAACTTCATCCTTTTGTGTGTCACTCTGAGCTGTTGTTTGCTCCTAAACGCCGCTAAAGTCGTTATCCAATTTGAGGTCTGTGAGCTGGATCAGCTGCTGCTGCATCAGCTACATGCCAGCAGAGGAACGCTCACTCTGTTACTCATTTGTTCTGTCACCTTTGTGCCTTCGGGGTGGCCTGTAGAAATTTGCAGCCCAGGTCGTGCAACAGTAGGAATTCTGCAGGAACAATAAATGTTTTGTAAGCTTTGGAGTTTTACATTACTGCTGAAAAAATCTGCCTGGCACCAACAAATTAATAAACACATAAAGAAAATAAAGAAGTAACCTTTTTGTCAAGCTTTTGGACGCGACTGATTTGTTTTGTGACTGGAGGACAGCTTATTGTGCTGTTTTATGTAAAGTCAACATTAAAGGGATTAAAGGGAACATTTTAATATTTCATGTGTTCTGTTTTGAAATGCTGTAAATCATTTTTAGGCTTTGAACTGAACTGTTAACTGTTATGTGAGGACATGTGGTTATGCTTTGCTGTCAAAGAATAAACAATTTCACAATTCAGTTAAAGTAAATCAGCCATTTACCTGGTAGTGAAAACAAGCTTAGCTTGGTATTGCAGTTGAGTGATATCGTGAATGAGCTGTGCTTTGCTGACCTCACAGGAATGGGTTTATATTTGGCCATATACGTTCATTTTCACCCCCAGTCCCTGGCACGCTGATGTCATTTACAGACAATAAGGGAAAGCCATGGATGCGGCCTGTGAAGGATATGACTGGCAACCGAAAAGCATAACTATAAAGGATATTAAACATCAAAACAGTAAAACCAATTCTTCAGATTCATGCATGGAGTCAAAAACACATTAACACAATTACTAAAACATTCAGGCGATGGCAACACATTAAATAAGTAGCTTTGACATAAATAAGTAACACATGTTCACTGTAACAGCTTCTTTTCTCCTTTTAATTACACTCTGTTTTCTTTAGCTTTATTTGATTGTTTTACTTTTAGAGCAATCTTACTGCCTTATATTTTTGCTTTTTACATAGCAACTTGTAGTATTGCAGATTTTTACTTACTGAGTACCTATTTTTCCCCATATTACCGCATTTTTTGTCCGTTTAATTGAGATAATCTGCTTCGTTATTTTTTTATACGTACTCCCCTTTAAGGCCAATACCTTGCTTTAAGTTTCGTCCCTTCTGATTGGCTGCCCTTTGTAAACAGAAGCTTTGAATGGCAGGTGGGTGGGGCCAGTGTGCTGTAGGCCACAGGTATTACTTGTATATTCTGAATATGGCCATCACCATAGTAACAGTGTGTATGCATTGCAGAAGATTAATTAGCCTGCTTCCACCTTGATATGTTTGCAGAGCAACCTGTTGTGGCTGGATGGGTTTCTACAGTATCTGGGATTTGTTAACATAGGGCAGACGTATTATATTAACAATTGTGTTTGCAGTTACATGTCGAATTTGGTGAGAAAAGTTCAACAACAACATCAATAATAATAAGAATAAATGCCTCAAATCACTGAACTCAGTCTTTTGGTTTCCATTGCTTTGTAATCTTAGGAGAGAGTCTTCTTAAACAGGCTCGGTCAGGAGTTCAAGCTCGCTCAATAATTCATTGAGCAGTGTGCTGACTGGACAGCAGTCAGTAGGTGTTGCCTTCCGCTGCTCAGCAAGGGGCCATCACATTCCTCTGTTTACTACTTTTTCATGGCTCTCTGAACATCGTGTGATAATCGGGATGTAACATTTCTAGAAGTCACTGTGCCAGAAGTTGTCATACCGGTGCTGACCCTCCCCTCTCAGCTATTCCCGATTCCCCTAGTTCCCTATTTGGCCGTTTCGGTCTCCTTGTGGGCGGGTCGCATGCTTTTGTGGCTCACTCCCACTGTGACGTGCAGAGAGAAGTAGCTCCTCACACACTTACCGGGCCGAGGACTGATAAAGTGACTGAGCTGCTGTGTGCGGTCAGCAGAGAGACACCGTGACGAAGCTTTGAATTCTTTATTTATTGTGTGTGTGGAGTATTTATTTCTGTGAGAGATGAACGGAGTGACGAGAAGTCTGTGCACCTTTGAGGACATCAGAAGTCAAGAATATGGGGTAAGTTACTTATACATTAGCTTACGTGGATTTCTGTGTCTTTGTGCGTTTGCTGTACTTAACTGAAGAAGGTCTAATCAATGGATGACCCAACCAGAAATAAATCACGGTGGATAATTTCCTGTTCATTTATTGTAATTAATTTATTTACGTTATTTACTATTTCTTCAATTTTTCATTTTTTGTCTGTACTCTGCCCTCTGATTATGTGGCTTCACCTGCTTTAAATGGTGCATTTACTGTCCCTGGCTTTGAGGTATTAACCCCTCTTACCCACAGAGACAAGGTGGCAGCTCAGTATTAATCCAAATAACATCTGTGTCTGTCACAAGTACCTTCTGGACACATCATTTAAAGGCTTACAGTTACAGAGAGTGAAGGCAGCTCAGGAACTAAAGGCTGTGCTTGTGCAGTATGTGTGCCACCTGCCCATGTGAAGGTTTGATCACCAGGAATAATCAGCTCACTATGTGTGTGCTTTGCTGCAAACCTGTAAAGAAAGTAGTTCTAAGCTATACTTTACATCCCTTGAATGGGCTTTATTTGCTTGCGTGACAGCAAAAGCATTAATCATTTACCTCACCTGAAAAAACAAACTGTTGACCTGCGCTGTGGTTTATGAGGTTGCGGGGCAACATGATACCCTCCACCTTCCACCTCAGCGCTCCCCTGCTGAGCTCATATCAAATCATATTACAGAAACGTGTAAAACTTTCAAGACACACACGTTCATATTTGTTTAAAAATAACCCGAAGGTCGTCTAAATTCTTAATTTAATTAGATATTGTCTGACTGAGCTCGACGGGAAGGCAAATTATTTTACTTACAATGAATCAGACCCTTTGATGTGTATGAATGTATTAAAGTTCTATTAAATTCATTATTTTTTGTCCATTTGTGATGAAAATATATGGTTGGCACAAAGTCCCGCACCATTTGGGGACCCACTGATCTAGATCTTCTGTTGTGTAACTACAAAGCAGACATAAACGTCAACGTGTACAAAGGCCACTTACACACAACTGCTTAACAGCTCTCAGGAATGTGTTATGGGGCAATATACGAAACTTTATGTTTGTCCAGTCTTTGTTTTATCTAATCATACATGACATTTGAACATGAGGCTGATAGCACATTTGCATCAGCTTCACAGAGAACATAAATTTATCTTTAACAAAGTCAAATTCAGCAGTCAAATAGTCACCCACCTGCAGTATTTGCATCTGATATGGCTGTTCCTAGTTAAAAAAGCAGCCGAGGAACTTTCACCTCGGCGTACTGTAACGACTGCAGGGTGCTGACAGATTAGTTAATGACACAGTTATCAGTGACACGTCTGTAAGGATACAAGAGGAGGAGGAATGTGCCTGATGTAGCACAGAGAGGCCTTCAGCAGCTCATTTGTTAAGTATGTTTTCGGGAACTGGGATCATGTGATAAAAATAAAATAGAAGGAACAAGAAGCACTGACTCTGAAACAAAGAGTGCTCTAAGGTTAGTACTAGTGACCAGAAATCCCAGGGTTTTTTAATCTATTGTTTGAAACTGTAGCGCTTTCTCTTTCCTGCACAGCAGGATTTATCAAGGTATTATTTTCAGCTCGGGCAATGTTTAGAAGTGATGTCACAATTGCATGTTGTTGAACACATTCCCAGCGTCTCTTCTCATCATCAGTCATCTTAGTCAGGAGAGTCTGACATCACCAGCTGGGAATGGGCCAGACATGACTTATTGGCACATTTGTGTTGCGACATGATTGCAATATGCCCGGAAACACCTTTTTTACCTGCCACACAGAGCAGAAAAATGACTGATTATAGGGATTCTAGTGTCCTCTGTCACTGTGAACTCTGATCCTGGACTGCTTGTTTATCATCACCTGTTCAGGTTCTCACATGATGGCATTTCACGCAACAATCAGCTCCTCTGTCCTCTTTAAAATGGACTTAACCTAATTTAACCCATTAATTGGCGCAGCCTGCTGAGTCAGTGGGACAGTGACACCTTTTCACTGCCGCAGGAGCTACAGATGCATAAACTAGGGCTCAGCACTATAATTATCACCTAATCGTCCAGTAATGGTCTAAGATTAAATGATTAATTGAATAACAATCATCATAGCTTCTCAGCACAGTCCAAAATCCAAAAGTGGGTGTTTAATTTATTCTCTTATGTGACAAAGAAAAGCAGCCTCTCTGGAGGTTTGCAAGCACCAGGTTAGTCACATGAAGAAACCCTGAAACGATAAATAAGTTACCAGTTTAACTGTGCATCAGTCCTATTTTGATTAACTTTGATTCATCTCTGTGGTTTTGTGTAAAACTCCCTGTGCTTGCCAAAGCTGGGTGGAGCAGAATATAAAAGTGGTCATAAAATCCAGTTTCTATTACCGATAAGTTGGTGTTGAAGCTTCGAGCCGTAGTTTTGTTTACCTAATCTTTGATCACATAGTTCCCTGTGTTAGTGTTTGCTGTTCAGACAATCAGTTGTGTCAAGAGAGCATGTGATGCAGTAAGAGGTGTATTGGGTTACGCCTATTGAAATAAAGGTTTTCTATACAAATGTGTTTATATTCCCGTTTCCTTTATGCAAGAAAGACACTGAAACTCAATAACAGTGTGAACATTGTTACTAAACTACCTGAAAGCACACAGGAAGCACTGGCGGCCATGCTCGGATTGCACCTGTCGTTTTAAAGGCCGAGGTTTACGATGCAATTGGACAAAAGATAAAGTGACACCTGTGCAGCGTGTGGGAAAGCAGTGCAAGAGAGGAGGAATGTCATTTAATTCAAAGACGTTTGTTCAAACACACACACATTAGAGGATGTTTCTTTTTGGGGAATGCAGGAAGTACACTTGTAGAGACAAGGGGATGCTTTACTATTAAAGGGCGCGATACCTGCTCCTACCTCTGTTCGGAAATATAAACTCTTTCCTCTTTAAGCGGGATCGATTTCTAAGGGACAAATCCAGAAACTCTGCATGTTTAACAGCAACATTCCTAAACTGCTAGTCAACCCTCAGTTACAGCCTCCTGATGCCAAAGTCTGAGATGAAAAGCATCCTCTTATCCTTTCAGCCTTTCTGCCTGCAGGTACCCCGTGATCTTTTGTGTCCATTGTCGTGCACCCAGCTGTGTGGACTCTGTGCGTAAAGCTCATTGTCATGTTTCTGCCATTATAAAGGCAGTGTGCACTTAACCTCGTATGTGTGTTTTTCTGCGTGTCAGTGGCCATGCGTGGGTCACTGTCTATAAGCTCATCCAACTGGTCCTTTTGTCCGTGTTCCCGGGAAGTGTAGTATTACAGGTTGTTGCTGAAGGTGGAAAGGACCGCATTTTTGTGTGTCCACGGACATAAAAGAGCAAACCAGCAGAGAGACTGAATAGCTCAGAGCTGGGATTAGTGGACTCTTTGTTTGGCTGTCTGTGGAAGTCCAGAAAAGTCGTGTAATGATGGATTCCTTCTTAACAACTATCCCACTGTTCCCCTTTCGTCCTCCCCCAGTCATGCACCCTGTTAGAGCTTACAGACATTTGCAATCTGAGAGGAGAACATGAAGAAAGAAAGGGGAGTTTTCTTCATTGTGGTTGGACCTCCACCAAGACTATTACTCTATTTCCTTTTTTACATTCATTTTCTATTATTATGTCTCCTGAATATCAGTCCCACACGTCTCGCTGTCTGCCTTTTCCCTTTCACTGCATCCTGAAAAGATAACCAGCTAATCTAGCCCTAGACCTTCTCTAAACACAAAGCTTTTCTTTTACAGCAGCTTTTTATGGTGGCATTACGCAACACGAGCGAGTTCATTTCCCCTCGTCTGGTCAGAATCGAGACGCACTCTGCACATGAGACAGAGTCTCTGGACAGAAGCTGAGATTAGAAAGATTAGAATTGGTTATTTGTTTGTTTTTATTATCCATCATTGATACATTTTTTTTTTTTAAATGAGTTGCTTGGTAAGTGGCATTTCATCTACATTCAAAAATCACTTGAAGACAGGTGATTTTGCATTTCATTTATCTACACTTCCTTATAATTACGGGGGAGAACAGGGAAGGTTTTGGCTGAAACTACCAAGCTGAAGATCATGAAGCTTGTTGGGAGGGAAAGACCCATTAAAGTGTCAATCCAGACAAAAACTGGCATTGACCTTAGTGGAGGATGGGCTCACTGGGTTCTCTTCTAGTTGTTGACCAAAACAGAAACAGCTGTTGATAAAGGAAATCGCACACGAATGTTCATTTTAGCCGCACTTTCACCGAGTTGTATTAAAGGCTCAGAGAACAACATGCATCTATAACTGACAGCAGGGCGAAGTCCATCCGCAGATGAAGATCGTGCGACTTGATCGCTGTTCTGTAACGCCAATTAAACTGACATTTAGGCGAGATTGCTGTGACACCGCCTAAAGCAGTGTCTATGAAAGGAAAAGCAAGGTAACAAAATGTAGGTAGGGCTGTTGTGGTGCATGATGAGCACCGAAAGAACACAAAGGAATAAACTATTAACGTACAAGTGGCTAAACATGACCAGACGCTCCCACTCAAACGCACCAGAGAGCAGGCACACACAGATATGTTCATTTTGTTTACGATTTAACCAATTATCTGATTACATGTAATATATCACCAGTTAATCTGATTGGAAGTATTACTCGTTCATACATTAGTTTCTGTTTAGAGTTGTTTGGCGGTGACTTGAGGAGGACACAGTGAATACCCACGGGAAAATGAACAGAACAAGTTGTGTTGGCTGGAACGAGTTATATAATGTCTCCGACCTCCTCCCAAACATCCGCATACTTGCATTAGCACAGACGCTGACTGGTCACTGTTTATTAGAGGCCGCCGTGTACTGGAAGACACACACGGAGTCCCGTCCTTGGGACTTTTATCCTGTGACTGAAAGAAAATATCTGTGCGTTTTGCTCGAGCGTTGATTCTGTGCATTGTTTTGCCTCCATCTTACTCCGCCCTCTTGTATTGTTAGTGTGCCAGACAGTTTATGGCTACTGTGAGGTTATGTTGCCATGGAAATATTCCGTCTTGCTTGACATTACATTTGCTGAGTACTTTCCCAGAAATCCAGCCACTGTCTCCAGTTGGCTGCGAGCATCTGGAGGGTTTCCGCCTAAGTCCCTCTGACGTCTGTAGCAATTGGTTTAAATCAAACAATCTGTCCCTGTGCAGCAGGGAGAAAACTTTTTCTTTCGTTCTGATGCTCCTATAGCACACTTTCTTACTGGATACTCCCCCACCCCACTGTCCCTCCTTCTCTGTTTCACTCTTTGAGTATGACTCAGTCTCTCCTCCTCCTCTTTTTTTTTTTTCCCCCTCTCCTCCTCAAAATAGTCCCCAATCAGCCTCTCCATCACATAACCGTCTCTTTGTGGCTTCACTTCATCAACCTCTTACTTTCGCTGCCTTTTTTAGGAGGGGTGTAGGCGGCTGCGGCTCACACTTCACGACCAGAACCAGGCGGCGGCTCGGAGCACAGAGCAGCACAGGGACAAGGTAAGCACGTCCTGTACCTGATAACTTCTGACCACCAGAAGGGAGAACAGAGCAGATCCTGGGCATTAGATCAGCAGCAGATGGAGCGTGTTTGGAGTTTAGAGTTTTAAAATACGAGTCTTTGATATTTGAATAACATTTTAAAATGTTTTAAAATTTTAACAGATGAGAAAAGAAGTGCTGAAGGTTTGTTCACCCCATTTTTGGATCTGAAGGTTCAGACAGTTGCTTAATCTTCTCTACGATCCTCAGTAATTAGCTCAGAACAGCTGCGCTTTCAAAAAAGGAAAAAGAAAAGACACCAGCCGCGTAAGAAGATGCCATCAGCTTTTCATTAGTGGGGTTCCCACACTCAGTGTCTCAAAACAACCATTGTTATACCAATACCAGTGGGACCACCAGCACAGTTGCATAACGTGTCTCCACCTTTATCTGCATGCCCCCCCCCTCGCTCTCTCACTCCCTCTCTGCGTTTTGGCCAGATGTTTATGGGTTAGTCTCCATAGTAATTAGTGCTCAAAGTCTGGCTCCTGATTGCAGAGGCTCTCGGTCTTTCACACCCACGCAGGAAGAAATTTTTCATTTTTGCCTGTTAACAGTTTAATTTGACCAAGCATGCAGACGGTCCTGGCAAAAAGCTTTGTATTAATTATCAGTCAGATTCATTCCTGCCAGTTCTCACGAATCCTGTGTTGCAGCATTGATTGTAAATATAACCAAACCCTTTCTGGATCATCTGCATTTAGTTTGACATTTTATTTAGAAATTTATCACACCCATCTATTCACGCAAAAACCCAATTGTGAACTCCTCTTATGTCTGCTAATCTCCAGCCAATCGGACGAGCTTTTGCACTGGTGCAGCCAGCCAACGAGAGGACTGCTTTGACCTCTGAACCAGTCAAATCCACAGAGGAGCAGGTAGAAATCATCAAGGTAGGCTTCTTTGTATTTTCTTTGTTTGTGTTTTTTTTTTTTTGTTTTTTTTCTTCTGTTGGTTTTAAACCAGTATATACATTCATGTATGTCCTTGTTTCAGGTGTATCTAGAGGCCCGCAAAAAAGAGCAGCAGAAACACCAAGAGAGCCTGAAGATGCTGTCAGATGAAGTTTCACAGATACAGGAGGTCAGTGTCTGGACAGCATCTATCTGGCTGTTTCACTAACACACAAATGCACACAGTAACTCTACAGTCTGTCGTCCCTGTTTTATAACTTATGTAAGAATTTGCATCTTGTAAAATCATCCTCACTCATACGCCTCTTTTCTCTCGTGATTCCCTTCAGCTCCCGACTTTCCTGTGTTGGTTATTTGCTCAAGTAGAAAACATACATGTTCAGATAATATCTTAATTTATAACAATATCTTTTTTGTGTGTTTGTGTCACACAGGTGAGATACTGCCTGAAGACTCTGAGGGAGCAGATGGCAGCCAAAAACAAGGTAAGCCATTGTTAGCCTTGCATCCTGAGCTCTTGATGGCATTTCCTTTAGCTCTCCCCTCACTGTCTTTAACATTTTCCATCTGCACTTCCTCCTTTTATCTGTCCAGCCGCACACAAATGGGTGGAAGGTTGGAATCCCCTTCAGAAAGAGCACTTCATCCACTAAACCAGGAGCTAAAGATGACGGGCAGGTGAGCAAACACACGTATGCACATCATAGCTTCAGTCCTGTGGTGTCTTGTTGTTTTTTTTTTCCACGGGCTATCTGCGTCAGTTTGCGTTTTCTATAAGATTCCTGTAAAGCGATCACCTCCCGGAGGCTCACAGATAGAATGTGGTGTCATCATGGGGGGAAAAAGAGGATTAAAATGGCAGACAAAAAGCAGCTACGTTTACAGCACCCCAGGGTGTAAGAAAATGCGCGGAAGAGCTGTTCCGGCACACTATGTACCGCTGCCTGCGTGTGTTATTGTTTTCAGGCCCCCTTCATTCCACGCATGCTTCATCCTCGCTGACTCTAAGCCAGACATTTGTCGCATCCTCTTGTTGTGCGTGTCAGCAGTGTTTTGCAGACACACACAACAAAGAAGCTGACACTGTTGTGTTTGGTTTTTACTGTTTTTGCGCCACTTATAGCAACATTTGTGACTCACATGACACCTTACTCGCTCTAAGTGTGGGAGGCACAAATAGGAGGGAAACGCAGGTCATGTTCCAGCTGCACCACTGACGCACGTGGACACGCCTGTTTTCTTTATAGCGGCAACACCCACAGAGCTCTTACGAGACTCGGCCATCATTGTATTGATTACATCATTCTAAAAACATCTGAGTACTATTAGGGTAATCCAGCGCTTTATTTTCTGTTAGGACGTGGATGACGAAGCAGAGAGAAGCAAGCTGAGAGAAGTCAGTAAGCGCTTGTATGCACAGATGCAGGAAGCAGAAAAGAAACACCTGGAGGAGAAAGAGAGACTGCAGGTAACCTACACTGGCTTTGCATTCATTGTGCATATTACATACAAAGTAAACACATACATATTTATATAATTTGCATGAAAGCGATATTTAGAACAAAACTTTTTGACCAATCCAGGCTGAAGGCAGCAGGCTTAGAGAGCATCTGAGTGACCAGGAGGAGAAGCTGAGGAGTACAGAAGAAGCCAATGAGAAGAAAGACCAGCGCATCGATGAGCTTCAGAGGCTGCTGGGAGGAATGGAGCAGGAGAGCGCCACGTTGCGGGAGGCCATCCGCAACCGTGAAGATGAACTGCGGGAACTGCGAAAGATCAGAGAGGAGGGCCACAAAGGGGCGGAAAGGTCAGCTAATAAGCACACACACACACACATATAAGTGTTAAACTCTCCACTTATCAATTATCTGTCAATAGCGTGTTCAATAGCGTGCTGTAACATACTGTGTGTGTTTTTAGGACTGAGCAGTTGGAGAAGGAGCTGGCCATACTCAAAGAAAAGATCCACCATCTGGATGACATGCTGAAAAGCCAACAGAGGAAAGTCAGACACATGATCGAGCAGGTGGGATGAGCATGTGTGGCTCTATAAAGCAAATACATTGTCTCCGTCTTCTTTGCGTAGGGATCGCTCACTGTCTGTCTCCATGTTTGCTCGTCTTTAGCTCCAGAACTCTCGCATGGTGATCCAGGAGCGGGACCGCGTGATCAAAGAGCTGGAGGAGAAAGTGGCATTTTTGGAGGCTGAGGTGAGGACAGCTTCTTCTGTAAGAAAATATGTCTGAGGAATTTAAATTGAAGGGTCAGGGTAAAACGTAGACCAGCCTCTGCAATTAGAGAGAAGACGAAAGGAGAAAAGCTGAAGCCAGTGTCTGTTCTGTGATTATAATTTGCACCCTTTGAAATCTCCCTGTGTTTGCAGAACCGAGAAATGCACGACCAGGTGGACTACTTTCTGGGAGGACAAAGGTCAAATTCCTACCTTTCATCAGAACGCAACGCCCAGATTGTCTACAGGTGACTTATTTTGCCAGCGCTCTTCCAATATATTACCTATAAACAACACATTTAGGTGCGTTAAATGCTGTTTTCCACCTAAAAAATAATTTATCCTCCTCTCATCACTACAGCAAACCAATCAAGCTGTCCACCTCATCCAACAAACCGCTTCCTTTCATCAAAGTCATCGAGATCAAGTCATGAACCAGCTGGGCAGATGAATTAATCAGTTACTGCTGAGAAGGGCTCAGAAGCACCAACTGCCTGTTCGATGTCGACTGAAGTGAACGGTTCCGATGTGCGTGCTGAACATCAGAGACCACAACTACCAAACCAAACAATATTGAAGGAAAAAAGGGGGTGGGAGGGGTTTATCAGCACACATACAAACACACACACACACACACACACACTTGCGTGTCTGCGCATATGCATAAAGAATGTCCGCTTTAATGTAGCTGCATTAGAGAGAGCGATGTGTGTCTAAGTTTACGTGTAGTACTGCAAACTGTATGCAAGTGTTTTTGCTTGCCCTGCTTTAAGTTTCTAATGATGATTAACTCAAAGAGCAGGGGGTAATAATTCCTAACAACATTATAAAATTCACATACAGCAATGCAGCGCCAATAAACTGTAGCTAACGCCACCGTCAGGACACACGATGTGAAGAATCATTAACACGTTTATCTGAATTGTGTCTTTGTCTTCGTTGCTGACTCCTCCGTGACTCCGCTCCCTTTCTGTGTGAGCGGTGTAATGCTTTAGAGTGTAAATACTGACTGTAGCCTCTATAAGGGCGACACCCTGTGATTATTTTTATGGGCTATTTATTTTTTTTCTCTGAGCTGTTTGTAAGTAAATATATGGTTGTCAAGCCTCCAACGAAAAGTATGGCACTTTATGAAACTGTGAGGAGGAAAGAAAAATGAAGATGTTTGGGAAGTCAGACACGTGAGAGGCGTCCTTTTTCTTAATATTTCTTGTAAAGCATTTCAGTCACTGCGCAGACAGTCACCTTCTTGTTGTACATATCAATGTGATTTTGATGTTTTGATTTCTACCTAACAGCTTTTTCCTCTATATTTATTAATGTTAAATGAAATGCCTAGAGACATTGTTTAATAGAGAAGCTTTTGTACGAAGTACCTGTTAATCTGCTATCTGTGTTTGTTTTAGAATAAAATAACTGAAAATCAATGAGTTTCCTTTCAGTTCTTACGCAGAGAGCACAAGTGAAATAAGGTGACGCGGGCTCCTTCTGCTGGACGCTAGTTGCATTACAAAATGATATAATGATACACTTTATTAGGTACATCAACTACTCATTAATGCATACATTTAATTTAAATAATTTAGCAATGCAGTACATCTAGGCATGTGAATGCATGGTCAATATAACCTGATGAAATCCAATTGTTTATTCACGACAGCATAACTATTAGTTTTGTGTGTGCAGCCAACAAATCTGCAGCAATTGTGTGATACTATCATGTTAATATGGACGCCAGCACCTTGTGGAATTTATGCCACGAAGACTTTAAAGGCAGCAGAAGGGGAAAGAGGGTCTAACACAGTACTATCACGGTGTGCCTAATACAGCTAGTTTCAGCTGCCCTCTTTGCCACAAGGGGTCGCCACAGTGGGTAGGTTTGCAAGTTTGATTTTGCAGTTTTTCTTGTCAAAGAAAATTCCCAATGACTCAAGAATCAACTGTATGTCACAGTTTTATTTGGATGGTAAATTGTATAGTAGGCACCACATAAAATAAATTATTCAGGCATTAAAATGCCTCCCTGGGAAACCATAAAAGCAGATGAAAATGAAACGCAGCTCTCATATCAGTATACCATTAAGAGTCAAGGAACAGAGTTCCCATAATGCAATACCCCACATTTAAAATACATCAATACACTGAAATACTGTTAATTCACATTGCACTGAGATAACTGATTTTTTTAAAAATGCACTTATTAATCACAGTTCCTGAAAACAAGTAGCACTATGGCTTCTGTAAAAAAAATGATCAAGACTTAAAAAAAACAAATCAACAAAACAAGTTGTCAAATTCACTGCAACAAAAGACAGCAAAGATGTACGTGTAAACATAAGTGACATCAACAGCAGATTTCTTTCTCACTAAGCAACAATTAATGCTGGTTTTCTCTGAAAATGTAACTATTAACATTTTAAAACAGTTGGTTATTTTCAGCAAGTCTGCATAGGTGTTTACATTGTGCAATAAATACTGATTGTCTTATGCTGTTGCATAGCCTAATAGCTCTGGATTTGTTTTGGTCAAATCAAACCTACTTACTATAGTCGGTTAGAGTCATTCTACCCACGCATATAGCACGCATACATGCAATAATATGCATAAGCTACACTTAGGTAAAGGGCACTGTAACAGTAATCTGATATGCACTACAGTGTAAACAAGGCAATACATGTTAGAGTATGAAGGCAGTGTTTTTGTCTTTTCACTCTGAGACTTCAGGCTCCGTAATCACTGGCAGCGCTGCCTTGTCCTTGACTTTCTGTTGGACGGGCTCATTTTCAGAGTGTACTGTCTAAAGTGTTGTAGTTGTCTTTGAAGTTCTTCAGCTCCAGGAAGTGTCTGGACCTCTTGCTGCGCTGCTGCATTGTAGATGAGAGGTAGGTGGGTTGGGTCGGAGAGGGAGAGGAGGTGCTTGCAGGTTCTGTGGTGCCGGTCAGGTCTCTGGCTGCAGACTGATGGTGCTGATTTAAAGTGCTGCTGCTCTGAGACTTCACTCTGAAACAATACAAGGAGAACCAATTGTTCCCGCTGCCTTATTAACATTCCATGCTGGGATTAAAGGAAAAGCTGTAAGGGAGCAGCGTGAGGATTGGCTGTGTTTTCTTACATGGAGGCCAGTTTTGTTAGGGCTTCCTGGTACTTCAAGAATTCTGCTTCACCAAAAGCCTGAAGATAAAAGCAGGAAAACATCAAGATCAGTGATTTGTTACTGAAACCAGAATAAAATCTTTAAGTGCCCTAAAGATTTGTCAAATTTTTACTGCCGTGCTGGGCAATACGGAGAAAACTTAAATCATATGGATAATATAGCTTTATACCTTGGGCTACACAGTATGTTACAAAAAGCACTACTATTAAAGACCCCATACATTTTTTATTTCAGAAAAAGCACAAGAATTAGCAAACAAAATGACATCAAGTGCATCGGAACTACAACACAAACTGGGAGCCCACTGGAAGGTCAATATGGAACTGTTTGTTCATGTGATGATGATGATGATGATGATGATGATGATGATGATGATGATGATATACACTCACCAGGCAGTTTATTGGGTACATCCATTCAGCTACATGTCAACACAACTCTCATCATCAAATTACATGGCAGAAACTCTAATTATGTACCCACATGACTATCTGTAGGTTTTACAGAGAATCGTCTGAAAAAGAGAAAATATCTAGAGAGCGGCAGTTCTCTGAGCAAATTATGTCAGAGGAGAACTCAAATAAGCTGTTGTTACAAGCCAAAGTATGCAGAGAAGCATCTCTGAAAGCAAAACACGTTGAACTGTCAAGCAGAAAACCGGATTGGGTCTCCCTGCTGTCAGCTAAGAACAGGAAACTGAGACTACAACTCCCACATGCTCATTAATATCGGAAAACAGAACATGAAATGTTGCCTGGTCTGCTAAGTCTCTGTTTGTCCTGTGACATTTGAATAGCAGGGTTAGAACGTGCTGTAACAGATGTGCAGCCAACAAATCTGCAGCAACTCTGTGATGCTATTGTGTCAAACTGGACCAAAGTCTCTGAGGAATGTTTCCAGCACCTTGTTGAATCTGAGCCATAAAGAACTAATGATGCAGTTCTGAAGACAAAGGGGGTCCAACCTGGTACTTGAGTCAGTGAGTAAATAAGAGAGGACTGAGCTGTGGACCGTCTGAGAAAATGCTGACCTCTGCCCCATGACGAGCTTTATTGTAGCCATCTAGCACCGTGTCGATGACAGAGCTCTGGTTTTCTCTGAATATGCAGTGGGAATTTCGTAGCTGCAGAAGCCAGGTCCGAAATCTTTTTCCAGTAACAGCGGTGGACGTTCCTCCAAGTTCACGAAAAGGAAAATCTAATGACAAACAGTTGAAGATGTTGCTGTAGCAGTCAGGAGGATTTAATCTGGATTCATGGCAAAACAAAACAAACTGTAACAGAAAAGCTTACCGGCATCTCTGATGGCATCAAGTGCTTTCATTCTATACAAATAGTCACAGGAACCTGGAACATGTGCACACACACAGACTACTTAGTGCACGGGCATGGAAACTATTTATATGAATAGCTTCAGGAGTGGTGCGTGTTATGTGTGTGTTTGTTTGCTCCTCTTACCAGACTGTTCTCTCTGCATTAACCGGTCATCATCTGGAGACAGCAGACGAGGCTCAAAGTGGATTTTCTGGACCAGGTTCAGCTTGGCATCAATTTCTTGTCTCAGCTCCTGGAACAAAGACACAATTCTTCAGCACAAACACAAAAAACATCAGAACACACTTGCATTATAATAGTGTGCGTTTAACCTTTGGTGCGTTGTGGCCAAGGAGTACATGTGGTCCTCTTCGAGACTTCATGGCAAGTCGCATAATTTGTCTTTTGACAAAGATGAACAGCAAGACAAAAATCTGAAAGAAAGTTAAATGCTAGATGGATGTCTGAGTTTCCCTTTTTTAAAAAAACATTATTTCCATGGCCAAGCAGCTCCTGTAGGTGGCACTGTTTTTTTGTCCATATAGTGTAAATAAATGCAAGTCCTAGGGTTAAATGTGTCTTTGTTTCATTGTTTTGTTGTGTAGCGGCTAAAATGAGGGTAAATGGCAGCATATTCTTTAGAACTAAACAGAAATGAGACCGAAATATTTGGTTTGGACCAATATCGAGAATATCAATATCAAGAACCAGTTTTCTACAATAACCCGTTCTCGATTAATGACCCAGTAGTCCAACTCCTTGAAATTGTTAGTCTGCCTGCCTATCACTCCCTCTTACCGGTTCCACTTGCACTTGTGCTGCAATCAGGTGATTTCATTTCATGTGTTTGAAGAGGACAATAATGGCACAGTCTGCAGCGTGGATATGGTTTGTACTGGTTTTTATCTTAACCTCTACATCAGTGACCTTCTACAAGTGGCTCATGTCAGTAATATGCAAATGTATGCAGATGATACTGTCACATATACACATGCAAAAACTGCAAAGCTTTTGGCGAGTAAATTGACAATTGCAATGCTCATGGAGGGGTTTGACAAGTCCTGTCTTACTCTTAATACAAGTAAGAATAAAGGAAGGTCTTTTCAGACCAGAAACTTTCACTAAGGGTTAGAAGATTGAAATTGTGAGTGAGTTTGAATATCTGGGTATGATTTAAATTTCAGTTTTAAGTCTAATATAAAGCAATTGATCAAAACTATTACATATAATCTGATAAAGCCTGAGGGACATTAGAGTCTGCCTCTCAGTAGAAGCTGGTAAGACCTTCATGCATGCCATGATTCTTTGTCATATGTTAAACTATATGTTAGAAACAAGCTTGGGAAACAGTCACTAAACCACTGAAGGGACAGCTGATGCAGATTAGCTTTAAGATATTTCTGGAACAATGCATCACATGGTAACATGTATGTTAATATTGTACATGGTGCCTTTTCAAATAAAATCGGTTAAAAAAAAAGACCTCTCAGGTCATCAGGTGCATATCTTTTAAATGTCCCCAGAATTAGATCTAAGTGTGCTGAGAACATGAGGGTACTTTCAGTTACTACCACGCTGTTCTTTGGAACAAGCTGCCTGCTGATCTGAGGTGAATGACATCCGTGCATACAGTCAACAACAGACACAAAATCTTTTTGTGTCTGTTGTGTGTGTGAGTGTGTGCATGCACATGTACATTAACTTGTATTTTACTTCATTGTAAACGTTTATTTTGCTGTTTTCACTGCCTTAAGACATCTTAAACCGACATATGTTTTTATGTTTAACTTAAACATGCTATATAAATTAAATTCCATCAACATGAGTCATGCCTGGGCCCTGCAGTATGCTCCATTGGTTAATTGTGGTTTTATAAATAAATTGTTTTGTTTGTTTTTTGTTGTCTTCATTTCTTTGCCACAGTCCCTGAGCCAGGTTGTGACACCTCCAAAGGGTAAATGTTGTCATTCATCACTCTAAATCCTTAAATCACACAGTGTAGTGTCGACATTTTGTAAACATTACAATAATTATGAATGTTATTATGATTAATCGCCCAACTACAGGCACCAGAGGAGAAATTGGGCTGCAGTGATATTTATTAAACAGATTTTACACACTATTAGTACCTTTCAGTGGAGTACACCATAGTTGAGGGATCCAGGTGTTCAAACTTGTAATAACAGCTTTATTTGCGTTTAATAGCAGATTATCAAGTAGAAATGAGTCTTTGGATAAAGTATCAACCACTACAAGCCTCTGATGAGGAATGAGGCACCTGTCCAAGCATCGCGATTACCTCTGTAACCCGGGACTGTGTTCATTGTTTCGGTTTGGATTAAACCAGCACAAACAACGTTAAACAAACTCACCAGACTGCCATAGGCCATCACAAGCACCACGTTAATTCTCGAAGGAAGCGAGTCGTTAAACATTTTGAAGATCTGCCGGTTTTCTTTTTACTTTGTTGTTATTTTAACTGAACTAACTGGATAAATGTCGATTCAAAGTGCGTCCTGTGCCCGGTACGTGTCTCATTTAAGAAGGCGTTTTCAAACCGCAAGCAGCCAACATTAAAGGAACAAAAGACAAAAACGGGGAAGTTGAGCGGACTAAAGTGCTTGTTGCTACATTTCGCTGCCTGATTTGTTGACTTCCGCGGTAGTCACGTGACCGGTACGGACAGGGGTGACGTCAGGTCTGACGCTGCCCCTGTGTGCATGTATTTATTTATTTTAACTATATATTTACGGATGCTACTTTACTGCAATGACCGTATAACAGAGTCATTGCTTCACACATGTAAATAGGAGAAAAAACCGCCCAAGTTCTTGTTTTATAATAAAGGAGGTTCAGCAATGTGTTTCTATTTTTCTTCCTCAAAAACAAAAACTTATAAGACTGGATATTTAAAGTCTTTATTTTCATCTTCTCCCCTTTTTCTCTGTCCTCTCCTGTTTGAAAAAATACCCTCTTCTTTGTTACCTTCATTATTTCTTCACTAAAATTTACTCTTTTGAAAGGAACTCAATATCAGACAAATCATAAAAATAAAAATAAAAACTGAAATGCTTTGTCAATTCAAGTCATCTCCATCTCCAGCTTTCAGCTTCTAGATTTTTCTCCTTCTTCATATTACATTTCTATCTTCCCTGACTCTAAACGTCATATGCCCTACTTAAAATACACTGTCCTTTCCCACAATGCTTCTGCAACACACAGTCTGTCAGTCCTACACCCTAAAGAATGAATTTCAAGCACTAGTGTGTGCCTGTGTGAGCTGAACTGTTATTTGCATCCATCCTGCAGAGACAGTGGGTGCTATTCTTCTGTCTGGAACAAGGGTGGGTGTCTGTGGAGTTGCATGGGGCTATTTACCCCTACTCACACACTTATCTTTGTCCTGAGAGGCACTATGCAAACTACCAGCCCTCTGTCCGGAAGGCTGGTAATTGATTGGATCATTATGGTCCTAATTCTTATCCCAGGGTCTGTGTATGTAAGTTATTTATTTCAGCAGGCACACATAAACATCAAGACTTCTCTTATTTAGTTGTGCAGCAAGCTAGCGTGGTAACCACAGTTTCCTCTGTCTCAACGGAAGACAAGTAACAGTCACAGGTGCATGCAAAAAGGCGGCAGTAAGTAGATAGCCTCTTCATGAAAAACAAAACTGTAAGTAGCTGCATTTTTAAAAATTATTTTATCCATTTATGTGTGCTTCCCTTTGTTTTAAAATTTGTAATAAAAAGGCTTTTTGTTCCCACAAACAGCTTGTTCAGTGAGAACAAAAATGATCAGCAATCGCAGATATTTTTCCCTTTAGTCAGCATTACAAACCCACTGACTCTCACCAAGTGTGTGTGTGTGGAGTGAAGCTCTGTTTTGTTGAACAGATGACATATGAGATGTGTTCTTATGGCAATATTTATCCCTGCTAGTATTCCTGGCTCTTTGTAATCTCTGGACCCAATTAAAGGTGCTCTGTTATTATGTATTTTGATACTCAGCCCAGATGATTGGACCCGGGTTTGCCTGAGGTGGGGTGACATTACGGGACTTGTTTTAGGAAATGTCATGCTTGTACCGTTTCACACAATATCGAAATTGTATCTTATCTCCCTGAAGCTATAAAAGATGTTCATATCAAATGATTAGTGGGGTGTGTGTTTAAACGTGGGTAAACGTGTGTGTGTGCATTCCCTATCGAGGCGTTTGAAGGGTGACACATTGAACCTCAGTCAGGAATGTTACCCTGTGAGAGTAAGGAAAAGAGGGAGAGAACAACAATAGGAGGGGGAGGAGAGAGAAAGACAGAGAGACACAGGGAGGAAGAAAAGGAGAGAGGACAAACCAGTGTGGCAGGTTTGCGTCACTGTACACACTCTATCATGCAAAGCTGATGTAAAGAGAAGCAGACAAAGAGTGAGAGAAGGGCAGTCAGGAGCGAGGAGCTGATGTCATTACATGGCAATGTCTTCATTACGAATCCGAGTTAACACAATGACCCAGGACGAGTACAGAAAACACACTTAAAGGAGGTAAGATACCTTTTTTGTGAATATAGGAGCGGACTTTTAGTTGGCTAATTTGTAACTGTGTAATTGAGTAAATGTGTGTATTTTCATTTGATGTGAGGGTGCAATTGTTTCCTTCTTGCGATTCAAAGGGGAGTTTAAAGTGAATGACTATGTGTTGCCCTGCTTACGCAGATGGGGCAAAATATAACAGGTGTTTCTGTAAACTGACTCTCAGGCTCATCTGCACTGGAAAGCACCTCCAGTGACTGTCTGGAAGTGCCATGCTTTAGCCTAAACTAAACAAAGCACTGCATACTGTAAATCTACTCTTATGATATATAATTACAGGAAACCATCAGCTTGCAGAATTTATCCTTAATGACATTATAAATGATTAGATCTTCATTCAGACTTGATTAGCGATTAAAGATGGTTATCATTGTTTTCATTGGCTGTACACACAGATAACCATGATGAGTCATTACCCCTCAGTGATGTTATCTGCAGGCTGTATTTAAATCAAAGTAAATCTGTGCTCTTATGACCGTTTGATTTGAACAAGCTGCTGTCTCTCTTTGACCACGAGACTGATACGTGCTGCAGAGATTGGCACTTGATACATTGCTTTTGCTGAGTGGATTGCTGTTAGGTGAGTTTTACCAGTTTTTGGTTCAGGTTTAGCTGATGCTGACAGGTAACTTCAAGTATGTTGCCTATGTAAACATGGTGTCTCATACGTGTGTACAGCAGAGAACACTATCTGAGTCATACTGTTCGGTGAGTCAGGGAGAGGACAGCAAGAACATGTTGCAAAGTGAGCTTGGTGGCAGAGGTTTTTAAGTGAGTTGTTGTTTAGTTTTGATCTAATTTCTTAACATTTGTTAATGCTTTCTACCCGAATCAGTCTCCACATTTTATGTTTCCTGTCCTCTAACACTGTGAGATATTGTTGACCATTCCAAGTGGCCAAAGTGACCACAATCCACATCTCTACATTCCAGTCCAATCCATTCTGAGAATAAAATTTTGTGCATTTTTATGCTTGGCAGGCAATGGGAGCTGTTCAGTGAGGTCGAGCTGGGGAACTGGAGTCTCCTGTGGTCAAAGCAAGAAGAAGAGCCAGTGGAGTCACCACTTCCAGAGTACAATTAGGAATATCAAACTACTGCACTGAGGATGTCTGTCTGTGGAAGAATCTAATGAGAGGATTGTAACTGTGACACTATTTGTTTTTTACACGCCCAAAACGCGAGCCTCCTAGATGAACCGCTTCCAGAGTGCAATCTAAAAGACAGTCGCTTGGACTCCCAGAAAATATCTAGTTCACTCTTCCGCTCTTTTTTTGGGATCTGGCATTTGACAGGAGGTCATTAACTTTGTTTACTCTCAGACAATGGACTCGTCTCTGCTGCCCGCTTCACAGAATGAGTATGGCAAGCAGAGGACAGGGGTGAAATTCACCGTCCGCTCAGCTAACTCTCCCACATACAGTCTCTCTCGCAGCTCAGGTGTCAGGAAACGGGAGGGCATAGGAGAAGTTGCAGAAAGAGAACGATATAGGAAACACACCAACACAAACGGTACAAATAAGGATGACGACACAGTCACTGGATGTGAAACCAGGACTAGGAGTGGCAGCAGTGTCAGCACAAACAGAACGATCCCAGAGTTTGGCACTGACAGAAGAGAAAACCCTGCATTTGAAAGCCAGGGAAGATCGGCGTGGAGGGGATCCAACCTTACAAGCAGAAGTAAGAGTTTAGATTTCAAAACAGGCGCTAGAAAACCTGATCCCAATACCATAGCTGACTTTTCTCAGCTGTCCAACAACAATAAGGGGGACACCAGTAAATATGCTGGAGCTTTGGAGGGAAGGAGGACACAAATTGAAGGCAGCGTCATGGACAGGATTTCATCACTACCGGCCTTTAATTCTGCAGGTGTAAGTAATCTTCAAGAGAGAAGCGAGCTTTTGGAAAGGGGCAGTAGGGGTAAGACTCTCCCTACCAGGTTAAGATCCCTGTCTGGATCTAACTATAGTTACACAGAGACATCTGCTTCATTGGGGCCCAAAAGTGGCCAAAGTATAATGGAGCGGATAGAGAAACTCTTTGGACCTACTGGTTTTGGTAAAACGGATGACTACAAAAATAGGGATTCCTCTAATAACTCTGAATCATCAACAGAATCCCTCATTTCACAGCAGCAAAAGCCTCATGAGAAGACAGCAGGGGGCACCTTCCCTATGAGTTTCTTCTCGAAGGACAGCAATAGTGCAGTGAAAAGTGGACTTTCACTCTGGACACAAAAAGATGCCAATGCCTCAGGGTTTGAGACTTCATTTTCATCTGGGGCAAGCATAAGAGATAGCTCACCAGGAGGGTGGATGCAGGGAAGGTATTCAGAGGAAAGTGGAGTTAATTGGGGCAAGGGTTTTATGGAAACAGGTACAAGGTCCCTGGATAGAGCCAGGAGTAGGTCCAGTATAGCTGCACAGATTAGATCTGCAAGGGCAAACGCACAGCCAAAAACTTTGTTAGAAGAGACACCAGATTCTTTCAGAGAGTCATCTGAATTCAGAGACAAAAGCAAAGACGATAGCTCTGCAAACAACGGAGAGGAAAACAGAAAAACTAATGTAATAAGTGGGATGTTGAGAGACACGACTAGAAGTGTTGATGGACCAGATCAAATAACGGAATTGAAGGGTGGCAATGCTTATGAGGATGTATTTGAGACGAATCCACAGAAAACCAATGTGAAAACAGCAGAGAGAAAGAAGGCTCTGTCTGTCTCCTCAGCAGCCAGTGTTAGAAAGAAGATCAACCAGTTTGAGGCTCTGACACAGCGAACTCAGAGTTTTGCAAAAGGCCAAGTCCAAATACCCAGACGTACCTTTTCTGTACCAGCACAAGCCAGCAGGGGACATGAAGGAGTGAAGAAGAGCGGGTCTGCAAAAGAAATAAATGAGCTAAGGAAAAAGTGGGCAGGACTCCAAGAAGAAGGGGAGGCACAAGATAAAAGTGAAGACAAAATGATGGGAACAGTAAACAAGGTTTGGCCTGACAGAAATTTATCAGTGGATGAAATTGGACTAAGAATAAAGAAGGAACAGACAGGACTAAATGACTTGGATCAGAAAAGAAAAATAGACTCTACTGACGATTTAAAATTTTCCAGACTCAAGACTACCCAAGAAATGCCTCACGAAAGTGACAGAGCTGTAAGTGGAAAGCTTGGCACAGATGAGATAGATTTCTCCAAAGCCTCAAGCCCTGAAGAGGCAAGTGAGAGAGACGTGACAGGCAGCAGTACACCAACCCCACTACCACCCTGTGACCCTTCACACAAGGAAAGGTCACACTCTGATATTACTTCACCAGTTAGTGATGATGAACAGACTCCAACAAACAGCCCTAGCTATTTACTGACTACTTCACCTGTGGCACAGCTGGGGGATGTCACTCCCACTGCCGACAGTGACAACAAAAGCCCTCCCGTCTTCACATGTCCAGCAAAAGATCCAGACTCTTCTCCTCGTGCCCTTCCCACATCTTCTAACAACAACCTTCAAGATGTCATCTCCCCAGACATCCAAACAACACCCCAGAAAGGCAAGAAACGGTTATTGGACCTGAATGCTTGGATAGCTGGTTTGAACCCAGATTTGAAAGTCTTTAGTGATGATGAGGATGTTGATGATGATGAAAGCACCCAAAAAGATGATGATTCAAACTATGATTCAGACTCAGGGGAGTCCTCAGTTACCATCACCAGCAATATGAGTCAGTCAGATCGCAGGAGCTTCTCTGTCACGTGCGTACCGTGCTTGTTTATTTCTGGTTTAATGGAGTTGCTCATTGAAGCAGATAATTAGTTTTACCCCTAAAACATTTTATTTTCCTTCTTGTAGTCTTTCGGACCTGTGTAACTTTGCTGGAGCTGACTACGATTCAGAGAATGACAGCGATGACTGGCAGTCAACAAACCGGCGTACCGCTTCAATGAGCTCAGATATGTCAGCGTTTTCCTGTGTGTCTGTGATGCCCGCTGAGGAGCTCGACAAGCTTGTAGAGGAAGTGAGGAACCTGGGGGACGATGCCCTGCAGGTAAAAACAGCATGAAGTTAAAACCTTTCGAATGGTTTTAATGATCAGTTGTTTGATATTTTTGCGGCTGTGGTTGCGGTGGTCAGTTCACTGGTCCAGTAACCTCCATCTAGATAAGGCTTTCCCTAGGCACTTTACATGTAATGTTAATATTGCTACAGCTGTTGCAGCTGACCAGGTCATGTACCGACTGAATTGAGTTTAAAAAAGGACAAAAAATGTTCAACTCTGAGCACCTGAACATTTTGTGTATTTTGACATCCTTTTGTTTCCCTCAGGACTATGATGATGTGCAGGTAGTGGTTCTCCATAAAGATGTGGGAGTTGGACTAGGCTTCAGTTTGGCAGGAGGCGTGGACCAAAACAAGCCCATCACTGTGAGAAAATTCTACTTCCTGCTTCGACTTGGCAAATATTCAAATGTGTGTCTGCAGTATTTTTATGTTTTTTCTTCTTCTTTTCTTTTGTCCTCTGCTCAGGTTCACAAAGTATTTCACTCAGGTGTTGCAGCCAAGCAAGGCTCTATAAGGGAAGGTGACCAGGTTTTATCCATCAATGGCACAGCACTATCTGGGAGTGCCCACTGGGAAGCCTTGAGGGTTTTAAGAAGGGCAAAGGCAAAGGATATGATAGTTGTGGTGGTGAGGAGGGGGGACATCATAGACAGCTCTAAGAAAGGAGAAGAGGGAAATAGTCGGGGACAAACACCGGAACAGTATGAGACAGGTCAGTATTAGAGGTAATGCTCTAACAAAGATCTGATAATGACGTTCCTAATCTTGAACTGAAAATGAGATACTTTATTTGTGTTTTCCCCTCCTCTTAGGTCAAACAGTGTCTGTGCAACTGCAGAAAAACAGCCGGGATCTGGGCTTCAGTCTGGAGGGAGGTGAAGGCTCAAGTCTGGGGAACAGACCACTCACCGTCCAGAAAATCTTCCAAGGTAAAAACCAAACTTCTGCCCAAAGTCATGCATGAAACTCTGCCCCAAGTCATGCATGTTAGGGTTATTGGCCTTCAAAAATTGATCATAGGTAATGATAGTTATCACTGTGTGTTAGACTGACTGGCAACCTGTGCAGGGTCTACCCCATCTCTTGCCTTGTGACAGGAGGGAGAAGGTCCAACTCCAGCAGAAGAAAAGCACTCGCAATAGAGCATGACCATATATAGGGTTATATTGTTACACAATTTGACTGTTAAAACTTTGGCTGTTCATATTAGAATTAACTAACTAATTTACTGAATTGTCATGTATTTTGTATTTAAAGTCAAAATAATATTTTATTTTTACATTAGTGTAAGAAATGCAGTATTTCCTCTTGACATGAGTTGTAGAATAAATACAACAAATGAAAACAATACAGAAATACCTTAAAGTTATACAGTAAATGGCCTGTATTTATATAGCGCTTTACTAGTCCCTAAGGACCCTAAAGCGCTTTACACATCCAGTCATTCACCCATTCACACACTGGTGATGGCAAGCTACATTGTAGCCACAGCTGCCCTGGGGCGCACTGACAGAGGCGAGGCTGCCAGACATTGGCGCCGCCGGGCCCTCTGACCACCTACAATGGGTGAAGTGTCTTGCCCAAGGACACAACGACCGAGACTGTCCAAGCCGGGCTCGAACCGGCAACCTTCCGATTACAAGGCGAACGCCCAACTCTTGAGCCACTTGAGTCTTGAGTCACTCTTGGTGATCTGATGTGGAGCATTATTTCTTCATAACTAAAGAAAACAGCATCATAAAGAACCATCTAAGATTCAGTCCTAAATATTATATGTTTACTATATGAACTTTTATGGCAGCATAAAGTTAAAATTTGACATTAATGTAGATTTTCGGCTATTTATTTAATTCAATTCGTTTTTATTTATATACGGCCAAATCACAATAACACTCATCTTAAGATCCTTGTTATACATTGTAAGTTAAACATTTTACAATAATACAGAGAAACAGATAGCAGACAACCTTCTATGAGCAAGTACTTGGGGACAGCCGGAAAGAAAAACTTCCTTTTAACAGGAAGAAACCTCCAGCAGAACAGGTGTCAGGGAGAGGCAGATATCTGCCTGGTTGGGGATGATGGGAGGGAGAATGTTCCCATTCAGAGAAACCATTATTGATTACTTGTTTTCCCTCTTTCCACCCTCAGGAGGTCCTGTTGACATGGTATATCCCGGTGATGAGGTCCTAGAAGTCCAAGGGACAAGCGTGGTGGGGATGAGGCGCTTAGAAGCCTGGACTTTGATCAGAGCACTTCCTCCTGGGCCTGTGGATGTGGTGCTACGTCGCTCCCATAAGCATCCAGAAACATGAAGATTAAGGAAGCAGTTTACTCCTTGTAAGATTAAAGGGATGGACCAAAAACATAAACGCTATCTATGAGAGGCTGTATCTCCTTCAGTGGGCAAGAACTTGAAATCTGGACATGATATAGTTAAAAATGCGTTTATGTACAGGCAGTATAATAACTATAATATCCTAAAGAAAAAGAAAAATAAGCTTGGAGACCAGGTCAAGGGTGTATATTTTTCTTACATGCTCTTTTTTAACAGGATTACATCTACCTCAAGGCCTGGCAAACCTTTTTATCAGCCGAATCATTGAGTAATTGTGGCTCCTACATGCATCAAATCAACCAACATTTGTAACAGATAGATTGATCAGTTCAAAACAGATCATTTGGTACCTGTAAGTGAAAAACTATGTTGTACTATACTGTTAATAGTTAATAACTTTTCCATTGAGACTTTATATTTGTTTTTAATAAAAGCTAACAAATTGATGTTTGTTATTATTACAACCAGCAGAGGGAGTAATTCGTCTTCATTTAGATCGGGGTTAAAAGTTTCTTTCCTTTTAAACATTAATAAAAGTGAACACATGATAATACCTAATCCCTATGTGACTTTTACAGCCTTCCATCACAAAGTCAAGGTTTCTGTTTTGGAGAGATTTCTCAGATAATTTGATAAGAAAAAGTTAACACAATAATCTCTCATGGCAGTTATATGTTTTATATCGTATCAAATCCTCATCCCATGTTACTGCCTTGATCACTCTGGATATTATCAGCAGTAATACAGCAAATATTTAGCTTACATAATCTTCTGAGAGTCCAGAGTTCAGTGACACAGGTTACAATGACATGCATCGCAGCGATGATGAGAGGGGCTTCTATCGTCAGCAATTTGTGCTTTTATTGTGGAAATCCGTGATAGACTAATTTAATAGATTTGACAATCCATTCCCAATCCTGCTAAATAACCATTTGACATATTTTGGAGACCGATTTTTCAAAACAAATAAATAAATAAAAAATATTTAGCCGTCATTTCATGCTAACTGATAATGTTCCCTTTAACGATACTTGGTTTTCTTGTATATCAACACACTTAGAAACTTGCTTTAGCTGCATGTAAACACGAAGCTTTCTTCTCCAAAAGAATATTCCTCATTACTTTACGTTCGTGCACAAAGCATATTTATATTTTTTGTTTGTTTTTGATTTGTATGGTATTTCTAAAGGTTAAAAGCCAAATTAAAGCAGTGCTTCAGTACACCTGCACAGAAACGACTTTTATCTGCTCCCTTATTCACGTGGAGTCGCCACAGCGGGCAGCTTTATTCAACCTGAATAAAGCGACCAAATTAAGCGAAGAGTCGAGCCTCGAGGAGCTTTCCTTTGTTAGGGAAATGCGTAAAACACTATTCTCACACACACACTTTGTCATAAAACTATCTCGGCGGCTTCTTCCGAGTAGTCAACAGGTATCTGTATTAAGTAATATCTCTTGGCTTTATGGTGTCTGTTTATGTATCAGTCTTTAGCTGGGCCAATCACGCTCACTGCGCTGGCCAATCGTGAGGTGAGACGACCGAGTAAACGAGTAGTGTTTGTCCAGCTGTGAATAGAGAGCAGTAGGTAGAGGGTAGGGGGGCGGTGGGATACAGTGACAGAAGCACTCAGTTGCCACTGTGCTCAGCGGAGTGAGATAAGTGGAGGCCTTTCATTTCACTCCGGCTATGTTGAAGCTACGCGCAATGAGGGTGAGGTGTCCCCTCGTGCGAGAGTGCATGGCCGAATTTTTGGGAACTTTCGTCTTAATGGTGAGTGACTTTGAGTTGGATTGTAATTTTCAAAATCAATCAAACGGGTTTTAAAAAAAAAAAAAAAATCAAAGCTGGAAAACAGTTTAGAGAAAGAGGAGTTGAAATGTGTATATGCATATCCCAAACCCTGGACAATTATCCTTTAATTTTTCAGGTTTATTATTTTTTAATTTTCTAAATTTATGCATAAAACGTGTAAGTAGCTTGAGTTTGATTTTATACCCTCACATTGACTGAATGTTTACGGAATCAAACAGCTCTCGAAAAAAAAAAGAAACTACATAATAGCATCAGATTAAAATTGTTTTTCCCACTGTATCGGATGATTTGGGTTATTTTGCAGGCACAGGACCTGAACACCTACAGTCATTGAGTAGATCACAAGGTCCTGTGTATACCAAAGTATTCTAGAGTCAAATGTGAGGCCACCTGCTCAACAGTTCAAGCAAAAGGGCAATGATCCCAGCACAGCAGCAAATCTACAGCAGAATGACTGAAAATCAAAATGATCAACATGCTGCAATTTCAAGTCAAAGTGCAGACCTCAAGCTGTTGCGAGACCTTAAGAGAGCTGTGCATAAAAAAATACCCACAATGAGCTGAAGCAATATTTTAAAGGCTGGGGGAAAAAATCCTCCACAATGATGTGGGAGACTCATAAACTGATGACTAATAGTCATGGAAAATTATTACTTCAAGTTATTGCTGATAAAGCTGGCTCACAAGCTACTGAAAGACTGGGAGCTTTCAGTTTTAAACAGTACTGCAGAACCTGTTTTGTGAAAACTTGTCACATGACTTTACATCTATCACTAAAACTAAGGCTGAAGCCAGGTGAAGGTAATTTTCTTAAAAATAAAATAAAAAATTGCTTCCTAGAATGGGATTTATAAGGTGTTCTCAGTCTTATCTCTCTCAAGCATGTTTGTTTTCTGTAGGAATCAAAGTCAGCTCTGCAAGACATAAATGAACTAATCTGAAAAATGCAGGCGTATGAAGTTAGATACATAAATTGATGTAATGCATTTAAAGAAAGCACAATCCATATGAGTTGAAATTGAAACCCTTAATTGTGCCACATGTCTAAAACAGTTTTCACCTGACTGCAGAATCTCTACTGAGATTTTATTGGGAACTTTGCTTGGAGTTAGAACAGATTACAATAATTTATGCTTGTATATCAAATATTAAAAAGATTAAAATGAAGAAAAATATCAAAAAAATATTAAAAAGAAGTTATATTTGCAGCTTACGTAATTTTCTACATAAATCTTCTCATCTGTGGTGAGATCACAATGTAACAGCCATACTGTCCCTTACATGGTCATTCAGATAACACGGGTCATTACAAAGTCTACAGAGGAGGGCATTAAATTACACTTTAACAAGAACAAATTTGTCTCTGTTTATCAATTAGTTAGTCAAGAAAGATATACTGAAATTTGCTCATGTGCTTTCCTCTACGTCTATTTAAGTTAGTTTTGATGTCGGGATTTTTAGCTGTGGAAAATCTCGTTTCTTTGTTCACCTGAGTTTTGCAGTAACTTCTGACTTCTCATGCACCTTCCACCTTCTCTGTCCTCTTTATCTGCAACAAAGCTCTTTGGCTGTGCTGCTGCTGCACAAGTAAAAACCAGCAATGAGACTAAAGGCCAGTTTCTATCTGGCAACATGGCCTTCTCTGTGGGAGTTATGTCAGCCATGTATCTCACCAAGGGCATCTCAGGTAAAAATTAAAAGATATCCATAATGGGCACTAACATTTCCTTTTTTTTTTTTTTTACATAGTATTACATTTAAACTCATTACAATATGCTCTGCACAGTCTAAAATCCCTCAGGTAATTATGACTTTTATTGCAGTTATTAAATGAGTACACAAAATTTATCACCAGAGCTCTTTACAAATAAGATAATAGATAATAATAAATTATCTACTTTCTTTTGCAAAGTGTTTGCTTTGGCTCATACCTATGACAATCCACTGTTATATGATAACACAGATAATCAGAGACACGATCACCTGCCAGTGTGTCTAATTACCTTCATTTTTAACTTTCACCTTCCTGTATCCTTCTCCAAATATGTACCCTACATCCCTGCAGGTGCCCATCTGAACCCAGCGGTGACCCTGAGTTTCTGTGTTTTGGGGAAGGTGTCCTGGTCGAGGCTCGTGCCCTATTCCCTCTCCCAGGTGGTGGGGGCTTTCGTGGCGTCGGGGGTTGTCTATCTCGTCTACTATGGTTTGTCTTTTTAATTTTTGTGACATATAAATAAAAAAATTAGTTTGTTTTGTTTCCTGCAACACCTCTGTTTCGGTCGCAGATGCCTTAATGACTTTTAGTGGAGGAGTGTTGACTGTGTACGGCAGGAATGAGACTGCCTCAATATTTGCCACATACCCCTCTGACTACCTTTCTGTGGGCAGAAGTTTCTTTGACCAAGTGAGTATAATTATTAACAGGATTGGATCTTTTAGCAGCTGCTCCCGTACCCAACGTAATGAGTTGACATTTCATTAGGTAGTGGGCACCGGCATGTTGCTGTTGTGTATCCTGGGTTTGGAGGAAAAGAGGAACACCCCGGCTCCCTCTGAGCTGGTTCCTGTTGTAGTGGCAGCTGTCGTTCTGGGGATCTCCATTTCAATGTCGGCTAACTGTGGTGCTGCCATAAATCCTGCTCGGGACCTGGGGCCTCGCCTCTTTACCCTAGCTGCAGGCTGGGGGACTGAGGTCTTCACGTAAGTATCTTATCTGCTTAAGTTATTGGTTTTATTGAAACTTTGTTTATGTCTTAATTTCACAAAAGTATGTCAAAGATTGTTGGACAATGGAAGAGTTATCCTGAGGGTTTTTCCATGAAAAAGCTGTTTTCTCTTTATAATCTTATGATCATCTGAGACGTGTGGTTCCACAAATGCTCAGTGCACAGTGTCTTAAACACTTAAAGCTGCGTTATAACACTATGGGCAGAAAAACAGCAAAACAGGCCAAGAGAAACACAAATTTAACACAAGATCAACATGTAAGGCTTTTATTAAATAGACAAAGAGGAATTCATCTCATCTGAGTTGAGTTTATAGCTTCTTGATTAATTATTATCAGGCCTTTCAGCTTATTGTTCAGCTGTATTCGAAATAACAGATTGTTTTTGTTACTGATCGCAGTAACGCGATTACCCTTTCAAGTAACGAGTAAAGGAAGGGATTACTATTGCAAAAAAGGAATTAGATTACTGTTACTTTCCCATAAGCACGCTGCGTTACTAGACCGTGATTTTTTTTTTTTTCCGAGAGTGTCTCATGACAATGATGTAAGCGCGTGCGATGTTCGTGGTAACGGACGTGTGCAGATCAATGATCAACCATGGATAATATATAGAGGGTGGAAGCACTGACATTACTTTGAGTTTGATTATGTAAAAAGTGACAAAAACATTAGCGTACGCTGTATGATGCGTGGGAAGAAAACTTCTTTTTACAGCGAAAAAAACTCCCTAAACTTCTGAGCAAGTACCCTAGCACGCTGCCACGGGAATGTGAAATTCACAGAGAAACCCCCGGATCCTCCCACTGGCATGACCGCTACGCCACCGGGCAAACCCCCGCCTGCTCCGCTCCTGCTAAACAGGTTTAAATAGATTTAAGAGCAACAGGACGACGTAGTCTTTGATTTTATTTATTTTCTGCTATGTTTTACTTGCATCTCTTTGAAAGAGTGAGTGTAAACACAAAAAATAGTTTTATTTATATGTTGGAATATGCAGAAAATAGGTTTAAATGTTAAACAAATTTCTTCAAGTCAAAGACTGTTGCATATAATTTTTTTTTTCTAGATGCAATGTGCATAAAGTTAAAAGATTAAAACAATTTTTATAAAGAGACTTTCATTTGATTACATTTTATATGATGGAGTCTGCAGAAAAAACTAGAATTGGGCTGAAAGGCCTGTTGCTTTATTACTTTTTCAGGTTCCTTATCATGTTTTTTAAAAAGTAACTAATTAATTCTGAAAATAAGTAATCATTAAAGTAACGGGATTACTTTTTTGGAGAAGTAATCCCTAATTACTTTTTCAAGTAACTTGAACAACACTGCTGATGGCTGCAGACAGATTAATCGGACCTGGTTTTCTATGGAAATGATCTTGATGGAAGGTGTCGACCTACAAAACAAAAACTGCTGATCTTAGACTAAAGAGCTCTGAGTGAAGTTTGATATTTAAATATTTAATATGCTACTCTCTGGGGGGTTTTCACTGTGATAAATTCTTCTATCGAAGTAAAACCTGTTAAAAATAATGAATCTGCACTCTTTAACCGTGATGTCCTGCTGCTCTTTGTTCTGCAGGTGTTACAACTACTGGTTCTGGGTACCATTGGTGGCTCCGCTCGTTGGAGGCGTTTTCGGTAGTTTGATGTATCTCATCTTTATCGACTGGCAGCTGCCTGACCCAGACCAACTTGAGAGGATTTCCACCATCAGTGAAAAACTTGCAAAAAAGGAGATGAGTTAAAGGCTGTGAATTTTTAAAGTTTAACGCTGAAACTACTTTTCTACTGTTAGAAAAAACAAAAAGGAATATCTTCTTTCAAATGATGTAGCTGTTTGCTCCTTAAACACAGCCAGCAGAGGTGTGTGTCAGTCATAAGATAAAGCTGTTTGTTTACAATGAAATGTGTGTTTAGTATAATAATCACTGTGTGTCCTTTTTTGACTTTGTAGCTGGGAAAACTGCTAGCATGTTCACCTCGTTGTAAATCAGATATAGAGGACTGTGTAGATTTAAACAGTGAAATCCATCTTAGTCCACTGGCTGGTCTATTGTACTCCCCTCTGCTGTTTTAACGCATTCACATTCTGGCATTTCAGCCTGCAAATATTTCACTTTTATAGAAAACAACACCAAAAATTCATACTTAGCTATGACTTAATATTTGTGAAAAGGTTTTACTTTTATTTTTTTTCCGTTGTGTTTTATTCCCCTGTTTTATGTTTTTGGTTTTTTTTGTTTAACCCGTGTCTTGTTTCCCCTTGATGATAATTATGAATTTTATACATTAGTCTGTCAAAAGATGCATGTAGTATTTGAGGGACACTGTAGATAAGTTTTTTTCAGTGTTTTTAGGTTTCTGTGCTCTCATAAAGGAGATATCTATCTATAGAGAGAGAGAGAGAGAGAATAAACATATATATACATTATTTTATGTAAATTGAACAAATTATTCTCATTTCAAACTACTGAGGGATCTAGGAGGACATTAGAGGAAAAAGCATGACCTTCAAGGTCTGCGTTGCTTCTCCATTTCACTTTGTTCTGTTGTGTATTAATTATGCTACCTCAGTGTTTTTTGCTGATGGCATTAAAAACAACCCTCACTCCCAAGACATGTTGGGATTCTGTGCAAAATGAATAGAGTGCAATGATTTGTAAATCTTGTAATGAGTGCCACCTGGAAGTTTGCTGCTCTCTGTCGTGTGATTGGCAGAGAAGTCTTGAAAGCACACTGAGGAGGGCAAGGCAGCTCTCATCTGTGGAAGCTCCGAGACGATGGACTCGCTCTGGCATGAGTGAGTTTGTGCTACAGTAAAGGACTTTTAGAGCTGGATCAAATGATGACAAGTGTTTATTTATTTTTTAACATGTGTCTTTGGGCATTTGGGTGGTGAGATTAAGGGTTTGGTTGTTTGTTAAGATTTAAAAAATTAAACTGACGTCCGTTTCAAGTGTTTTTTTTTCAAACATGTTTTGGGGCGCTCATTGAAGTGACTTGTCTTTTTAATTTTCTTTCTTTTTTGAGTTGTACTACAAAAAACTTGGATTGCTAATTGTGAAGACAAATCAACTTTTTTCTCTGACACTTGTCTTTCCCTAAATCTGCTACAGGTGACTCATATCTTTAATTCTTGGCAGGACTGAGACCCAACTTGCTTGCAGTGTATGTACCCACAGGTGAATGAATTAAACTGACTATTGGCAGCAGTGCGGTGGGATGTTTTAACTTATTTTGGAGGGTGTCGTTTTTGTTTTTTTTTGCTTTTTTCTGGGGGGCGGGATCTCATCGGAGTAGATGGTTTGTTTGTTTTTTGCGGGCGTTTATTTGAAGTAAATGTCACTTTTAAAATAATTTGGTTTTAATTTAGTTCAGTGGACTCACAATAATGCTTACGACCTCATGTAACTAATTGGTTTAAATGGAAAGAGGTCAGTAACTTGAGTGATATATAAAAAGAGCATCTTGGAGAATTTCTTAGGAGCAAAGTTGGTCAGAGATTTACCAACCTGCAAAAAAATTAATTTGTGGAACAATTTCAGAATAATGCTCCACTTCAGGTTTTTATTTGTAATATCAAAAAATCCAGAGAAACCTCTGCCTGAGAGTGTGTCACAGTATGCGGCAGCACACTGTACGAATTTGCGAAGAGGACCCAAAATGCAGACATCAAGGAACGTGGACAAAACTTGAATGTTAACAGAAAGTGAGCCGTTTATTAAGGCTGGTGAAAACTACACGAAACAAAAGGTGGCGATGAAGCTAAAAAATAAACTGGGGAAACTTAAAAAAAAAAAACCATTAAAAAACAAAACATAAAACCTGATGTGGATACAAAGATACCTGGAATCTGGAGCATGAAACACAATGTGGCACAAAGGACAAACAACCTGACAAAGAATGAAGAGAAACACAAAGACTAAATACACACAAGAGTGATTAGGGGAAGTGGAAACACATGGGGAAACAGCTGACACTAGTCTGACATAACACAAAGGAAGCAAAGCTGGCTACACTGACATAGGATGCAGACCTTCAAAATAAAGCAAACAGAATGGAAAGCAGACATGACAATACAATTTCACAACATGGACAAGAAGACAAGAAACATGACAGACTAATGCAGAAGACCTAAGTGAAACATAAACTAAAGGCAACCAAAAGATAATCAGATTTACTCAACATATAAAGGGATAACTTAAGAACTCAAACTGAACACGCTGGGTCAGACGCAGGATCGTGACAGTGTGAAGCTCAGTACTAGATGACTGTAATCTTCAGGCCCTTTTGGGTGTGATATTTTTTTGTCATGACAATCCCTGCAGGGTCTCAGGAACACTTCCAAAAATCGCTGTCTGTGAACACAGTTCAACCTCCTGTCCACAAGTGCAGGTTACAGCTCAATAACTGCAAAGAAGCTGTCTGAACGTGATCCAGCATGTTCTTTGGGCCAAAGCTCATTTAAAGAGGACTCGGGCAAAGGGTAAAGCTGTTCTGTGATCAGCAGAGAGGGATTCTGGGATCAAACAGCCTCACACCTCTGCAGACTTTGTTCTGTAATATTTCACGCCTTGCAATGATATTAATGGAATATGCTGTTCTTTTCGCCTTTGTGAAGCTCAACTGAGTCGGGCACACATTACAATGTTAACTTCAAAAGTGTCCAAGAATAATTCAGAATGAATAGTTATACGTTTCAATGTAATGCACCACTTTTAGGCTGAACCCTTAAATGATTAAACCCGAGGCAAAGTCTCAGTAATGTTGACCAGAGTTTTCCAAAATAAGTTGGAGCAACTTGTAGCAAAGCAGCCACAAATCTTCACTATAAATAATTCATCAGAAAATCCGACTTCCCACACCTGGTAGTATGAATGAGTGGAGGCTTACAAAGATGTTGGAGGAGATGGCGCTGACAGACCTGTAGAGGGCGATATAACACAGAGACCAAATAAAACGCTTGAAAGGCGATGAGGTGTGTTCAGGCTGCTGAGGGAAGGAGCGACTGTTTATCAAGTTTAAAGTGTTAAAAACGGGTAGCGTGCCGTCAGCACGTGCAAACAGCATGAGTGAAATGCCGCAAGACTGTGCTGCCACATTAAATACAGAAGTAAAACACCTATGGGTTGTCCGGTGTGATGTTGGCTTCCTGATTGCAGGAAGTTCAGAGAGAGGAGAAAGTGAAGGAGGTGCAACCCCTCCTCCTGCTCCTTCTTCTCCTCTCCGGCAGCTGAAGCCAAACCCTCCCTTACCTCTGCACGGTGCCTGTCTCCCCCCTCCCACCTCACTGGCCTTTATCATATATCACATAGCGTCGCCTCTTCATCCCCCAGACCTCATCATGACCTCAGCGACAGGAGCAGCGAGGACGTCTCCAAAACCCTGTTTATAACGCAAAGTTGCCAAGGTAAGATCCCTATGCTGGTCTCTCTTAGCTTTGGGTAGCTGCTCCCTATCATCATCTTCTTCTTCTAACATGGTCATGAGGATTTGCTATGCAGTCTCTTTATCCTCTGCAAATATTGACGCGAGTCTCGCTTTTCTTGTGAAGCGTTCAGCTCTCATTGCTGCTCCAGTGTGACCAGGCTCATCCTGTACAGTAGGTACGGCTAGTTTCACCCTCACACCTCTGCAGTAGAGTTCCTGTATGTCGGTATTAGTCATAATAACATTTCCAAACTCAAAGTGAAACTCAGTCCCGCCACTGTGGCGAGCATCACTAGACTGAAAGCATTCGCTCTTAAGGTTACTTAAACCAGGGCCGTGAGCTTTGTGGTACACTAAGCTTACTTAATAAACGACTACATCCAAGGCAGAGCCTGATGGCTTTTACCTATGATAGCATTATTTTTAATGGGATGCTGTGCAGCTATACTTAAAGCTACATCAGTGTTTATTTACATACTTGTGGAGAGGAGCAAATATCCTAAAGCACACAGATAATGTCCTGAGTGCATAAGCATACAGTGGAGGATATTAAACCAATGCTGTGCTTTTTATTCCTTCTGGAAGTTGCCTCAGTGGCATACAGCAGTGTTGTTGCTTTTTCTTTGAACAGATTGCATTGTCAGTAGACAGCGCAACATGTTATTAGCAAGCTAGTATTTATTATGGTATCAAACAGATTAGTCTTATAATGGTGTTGAATCAGACAGGCATTGTGTAAAAGAAGGTTACAGCCTGCACAGCCTGTTATCAGAACATCAAGTGTATGCTGGTTTAACTCTGAAAGTGTTCCACTTTGTTGGCTTCCTGATGACATTGTTAATAAAAGGCAGCTTTGTGGTGTTTGTAACATTACTGTGATAGAACATAATGCAGATTTCATGTGCGTAAGGTGTGCTATAGCGGTGCCAGTGCTTTGCCTGCAGAATGCTTTGATGTGACCATGTGTAGAGGAGGCACGGGGACTATAGCACATACTGGGAGCAGATCATTTCAAAGCGATGCACCGCCTACAAGACACGAGGAAAAACCAAGTCATTTAATTTTGCCTCAGGAAATATATAGCCTGGTCTGTTAGCAGGCTCATTGCATAATAACCTAACTTTGTTAGTTATCTTTTAATCTTTTGCTGTTTCGGTTTCATGTTCTGGGCTTCCTTACGAAAGTTGTGACGTGAAAGTGGTGATCTTGAGATTTATTTCAGCAGGCTTGCATGCAGCTATAGAAAAATAAGTGATTGCAATACATTATTGAAAAGAACTGTAAAATCTGTTCTATAGCATGGATCAAATTGAACCTAGCAGGTCCCTTCTGACCATTTCCCTAATTACATCCCAGCAGGCTGAGTTATTATCCTGCTGTATCTCAAGTTTTAGCTTTTTAGGTGATTAACAACACTGTAAAATAGCGTAATAATGAATTTCTGAGCTTCAAATCCTCTAATACATCAGCCTAAATCCAGCAGGAGCAAAGAAAGGAATTCTGCTCAGAGGCCAAGAAAGGTGTTTGGATATTTACTGTGCCCTCACTCCCCTGGCTGCCAGCGTTATTTCATAATGGCATTTCTTGGGTCCTGTGGGTTATAGAAGATGCCACTCACAGATGGAGAGTGTGTGTGTGTGCATGTTTGTGGAGAGATGTGCAAGAACATGGCAAACACTCTCACTCATTAGTACCTGTTAGAATTATAAATGGGTGGTATATATAGGGTGGAAAGTGAGCAGAGGACATGGAAAAAGGGGACTGTACGTCAGGCTGAGAGATAATGTTGGGAACTCTAGCTGAAAACTGATCAGCTCAGCTCACATGGAGAAAAACAAAGCAGCTCTTTCTCAGGAGTATTGATTAGATCCTGGCTCCCAGTCAGCTACCCCTGACTGTCATATTGTGTGTATCTTGTAGTATCCACAACAAAGGCAAGGCAAAGATTATAATGCCTCACCTGTCATGCCTTTTAGCCTATGTACTTAGCTGTGGCAAAAGAGTGAATAAAAGCAGTGAGGTGTGTGATATTAATAGGTCAGCATAAATGATGACAGGAGAGAAGAGAAGATGCTTAACTGTGCTATGCATGCAAAAAATGCTGCTCCATTACTCTCTTTGATCCACTATAGGGAGAGGCTGACAGTGGATCTGGCCCCAGCCACCAGAGACAGTGTGCTACAGAGACAGATGCAGCTCTCTGTTGAATGTCACATCCTCGTTATGGCTCAAAAGAGACCAGAGAGAGCCTGATGTGTGTGTGTGTGTGTGTGTGTGTGTGTGTGTGTGTGTGTGTGTGTGTGTGTGTGTGTGTGTGTGTGTGTGTGTGTGTGTGTGTGTGTGTGTGTGTGTGTGTGTGTGTGTGTGTGTGTGTCGTGCTGTGCAGTGGTTTTAATGCTCGACTGATTTTCACTGTCTAAATGGGAGGGCAAAGCTGTGAAAAGAAAAGAAAAAGAAACATTACAGTAAGTAGGTTGCATCACCTGGCCGTGGTTTGGCTTGAAACTGAAAAAGCTATTTCCCTTCCACGCACAATCACATTTTTATGGCTCCCATTTCACTTTTTTTTCCTGCTCGTGCTCTGTAGACGGTCAGCTCTGTAGTCTCCCCTGTATCCTCCTCAGTCTCACCCACCTCCCTTCTTTCCCTTGGCAGACAGTCCCATGGGCCAGAGCAGAAGGACGCCAGCAGAGTGGAGATGTTCAGAAAGAGGCCTCCCCCAGGTCAGTACATTAATCACATCTGCAGTTAAACTAGTTTCATCCAGTGTGGCTTGACAATGAGAAATGCAGTTAACCAAATGGAAGGTGTGATGCATGCTGCTCGATAGCAAGAATGCATTCACATATTTATCTACAGGCAGAAACAATATGCTGGAAAACAAACATTCAATACATTTCAGACTATCATAATGTATTAAACAGCACTTATTACTGAAGCTCATCTGCAGATTCCCAGACAGACAATGTATTATGACACCAGTTCTCTGGAGGGGAGGGTGGGGGCTCTAAAACAACCAGATGGAAATGACTGAAAGATAGAAGTTTTTACAAACACTGGCCGAACACAGCTTTAGCCTTCAGTTCAATTCAATTTTGTTTATATTTCACCAAATCACAATAACAGTTGACTCAAATGACTTTATATTGTAAGGTAAAGACCCTAAAATAATAGAGAGAAATCCCAACAGTCAAACAACCCCTTCTGAGTAAGTACTTGGAGAGAGTGGGAAGGAAAAACTCCCTTTAAACAGGAAGAAACCTGCAGCAGAACCAGGCTCAGATTGGGGGATCCATCTGCCACAACTTGTTTTACATCGTTTGACAGTATCATTGAATGCTTCTGTGGTTAATAAAACAAAGGAGGTTTCCAAATTATTACTAAATTAACTATATAAGTTATTTATAGCTTACTGATTGCTCTTAAACCCGGTGGGGCAGCACATTGGTTGCTTTGTGTGTGGACTTCGCATGTTATCGCTGTACCAGTACGGACTCTCTCCTGGTATTTATTGTCTTGTTGTCTAGTAATTTTATTTGTTCTATACGCTGCTGTGAGAAAGACTGCCATCGAAAAGACTTTCATTGTACAAGCTGCACAATGACAATAAAGAATCTATCTATATAGTAGTAATGTTCTAGTTTGGTTACTGTGGGGTTATAAATATGGCTGTAGGTGTGAATGGTTGTTAGCCCTGCAATAGACTGGCAACCTGTCCAGGATATACCTTGCCCTGCATCAGCTGGAATAGGCTCCCAGCCTCTCGACCCTGAACTGGATAGATGTTAAAAAAAACAAACACTTGGGAATAACATTCTTAAACCTGACTTTTGTGTGTGTGGCATTGATGTAGATGTATGGTAATGCCTGACTCAGGCTCCAAGCACCGAGAGGCATTTTAGCCATGAGAAGTCACTTTTCAGACCTCAAAAAAGTAATTGGGAAAAGGCCAAGTGTCTCAGGTATGTGCTAAGTCCGCACAGAACCAGAGTACTAGTTCAAGTTAGTGAACACTAACAAAGGATCTCCAAACAAGTCATATTGTCCCCTTTTCTCATTTCTCATTTCCTGCATTCTCATTTCCTCTCATCTTGGTCCTTCCCATCAGAAAGATGAACAGAGGAGGCAAGGGAGAGAGAGCACTTTAACAAAATGAGACATTCTGGAGCCGTAACCCAATGTGAAAAGATTTTTAATCAAACCCACACAAACTGTGAAGGCCTGAAAGTTTGATCACACAGTTAAATAACTGAACGGCGTATGGACTGAAAGGACTGTAGAGTTTGTTGCATATATTCCAGCTGTGTGACACCGCTTTTATAAAGCGCTCCTGCAAAGGATACATCTTTCCTGGCAAGCCTCCTCTCTCCTCAGTCCTCCAGATGCATTTTAGGAGCTGAGACGTCCTTCAGTGAGGTGCACTGACATGGATTTCAGGGCCAGAAGCAAGACGACAGAGGAAAGGGGAGACTAGGAGGGACAGATTATAGAAAGTGAGAAATGAGAAAAGTTCTCTGTTCTCACAGTCTGACGGTTTCGTAAAGCGTGTGTTTTGACTGCAGTTGATGCTCGTTTGGAGAAGAGGCACTGGTGTAAGCAGAAAATGCTAATTATTAGAATACAAGAAAAGAATAGAGATTAGGTACAGGTGAAACATGAGGTTTACGCACGGTAAAAACCTGACTAATGTTGAATGAATAAATTAATTAATGAATTGCCATCATTGATTAGGTGGTAAGTGGACTATGGTATTTATATACTGCCTTTCTATTCAATTTGAGCTCTCAAATCACTTTCTACTGCAGTCTCATTCCCCCAATCACACTCAGAGTCATACAGAAGTATTAGCCGTGCTTTTATCTATCTTTCCCTAAGCCTTCACACGATCTGTGTGCGCTCATCTCTGAAAAGAAAAAGTCAAATCAGAGCTCGTGATCTCTGAATACAGGACGCCTGCAGATGCTGATCAAAGTGAAGTGGTTTCATCAGTGATGCATTGCAGGTCATTAAAGAGACTGCCATAATGTCATTGTTGTACCTTGCCGTCATCAGTCCCCATCCATAATTCCTGCCCCGTCAAATCAGTTCTGATAGGTGTAAACTAACTCTTCATGTGCCAAAACAACCTGCTGTTTGTAGAGGAAGTTGCCTGTTCGCCCCCCGCAGTGCTTTGTTTTGGTTTCTTAGGCTCATGCTTCACATATAGATCAGGGAGAGCCTCAGCCTCAACACGAGGATCGCCGCTCAGCACGTGCCCGGGCACCTGTCTGGCCCTTCCCACTGCGGCACACCTTCTAACGTTAGGATCACGCAGGACACTGAACTCCTGCACCGGACATTTTGGCTCCAAACGACAATTGGACTCCACACACGAAAAAACGACTTTAGATCCAAAATGGCGACCAGTTTCGGCTGTAGGACCCGTGGTGATGCGGCTTCCATGGTAACGCCTCTCGCCTTTGAGATTGCGTAATGCCTACACATCATCAGTGTTTATGTTTCGAATGAGGCTGACATAAAGCACGATGTTCACAGAAAATACAGGTCCGAGCCCTGCGCTTTATTTTCCTAATTAGAAAAAAAGATGACATCACTGATCCCGCGGAAGGAGGAAGACGAATCAGCAAGGGGTGGACATCGCGTGCACGTGTGTATATTTTGGGGGAGGGGATGGAGCAATAAGCAGCAGAGGCTGGGACTGGGACTGAGTCTCTAATCTAACTTGACTGAGCTGGGGCCGGAGCTTCGTGCGCGCGTCCTTGCGGAGACGTGACGGTCAGATGTGGCTGTGACTTGTTACTGAAACAGCGCATAGCCAGCGATTTAAGGAAAAAAAAATCATCACACTGTGACTTAAAGAAATTTAAGATGACAGTGCTCAAAGACATCCCGGAGAAATGGTTTCCAGTCGTTCTTTTCCCCCTGCAAGGAAAGAAAAAGAGAGGACTGGATGGAAGAAAATCGAAAAAGAGGCGGACAGGTACGAGTCTGTGCGGGGAAAATTAAGGCTGAAGTTGGGAAGAAGTCTTTACTATCTTCACCGCCAGGAGGCTGTTCATCGTGCAAACTATTTATTTATTTGTTTCCTAATAAATATCATCTCTCATCTTCATCCCATCTGAGTCCAAGTCTCATTCCTGCTGCTTCATCTCTCTCTCACTCTCTTTTGCATATGTGTCATATTACATCTCTGCATCACAGACCTAGTTGGTTTGTTTGGGGTTTTTTGCACTGTAGCACTTTGTGTCATCAATGACTGTTCAGGTTTTTACACATCAGCATTCTCCTAAGATTTAATAACAGAGAGATATCTGTTGTTCTTCTGATTTCACACTTCAGTCTGTATCTTTTGGAGTTGACCCCAACAGCCTTAAACTAGTTGCTTAATCTCAGCTGTTTTCCGGTGTTTCGTGCTGACAGTGAATCATGCCAAACACCAGAGTTTTGCTTGGATCTGGTCTAAATATGTGGCTGATGTTCGTGTCTCTGCTGCGTGAGTCCCTGATCAATCTTTCAGGCGCCAGCCCTCCTCTGCACTGCTCCATCTGTATTCTTATTCCTTAGGTTAACTATCTCAAATCACCCTGGATGTGCACCTTCATTTGACCTCCACTCCATCATTCTCTGACTGTGTCACTAGCATTTTTTTCCAGCAAATTAGATCACCGTATGCGCTTGCTGGGCTGCACACGACTCCGCTATCCCCTTTTCACCTAATTAGATCAGCCACTGTGAGTGATGCTCACTTCTCTGCAGTCTGATCTGACCCTGACTTAGTTTTAGTCGTGGCAGGGACATTAGTGCTTCCCGTACTGCAATTCACATTGAATGACTGTGGTCGTTATTGTTCCGAATTCAATCTGCACTAAATCTGTTGTGCGAGTGTGTCGCTTGTGGAGACGTAAGGAGATTGTGTCCTCACATGTCTAGCCATGAGCAGAGACAGTGTTAAAGAGACAGGAAGGTAGATGAAACAAAATTAGTGCTTTTGTATTAGGTTACAGTTACTCTTTCTATATGAAATTAGTTATTTTAGTTTAAATCAATATATATTAACTCGTTTGTGTCTCAGCCCTTTATGGAAACCTTATGCTGGGAGTAAGGCTGCCACTGAAAGTTTCTCCGTAATGGAGCTTTATAGATTCACGCAGGTTTACTGTATGGTATGCAGCTTGCGTCAGGGCTTCTAATGCCCTTGAAGTTGTCAGAGACATTAAACACTTACTGAGCAGTTTGTTAAAGATGCTCATGCATTTAGGCTGAGGTGTTCAGCTTGCACAGCAGTGGCTGGGACAGACACAGGCTGGTCCTGACTTCACATTGGTGCTTAGCTGGCACAAGGATCTTGGCTTTTCCCACCAGGCTTGGCACTGCACGTCAGACAGATCTCTCTGGTGGACATTTGTCTCAGAAAACAGCACGATGACCTTCGTCTTAAGAGGAGAAATGCCAGAGGGATTGGAAAAGTTTGTGGATTGTGCACAATCACATTCACAGCTTTTTGCATGCACCCAGAAATCTCACATCTGTCAGATAGAAACTCCAAGAAAGAGAAGTTGATGCCTAAAACAATTTTTCTTATGTAACTATTTAGATTTTTTTCTAATAAATCGTGCTACTCAACAACAGCCACAATGACAGATAGGAATATTAAAAACAAAAGTAACTCACTTGCTTTTGGAAACAATGAAAAACAATTTGCCTCTTCCTGGGGGCTTTGTCACACTTACATGCTTTGGATCATACAAACTAATTTTAATAATGAACAAAGTTAACGACTACAGTTTTGTATTTACTTGCGTTAACATCACTGTGGAGGAATTTTGGTCCACTCTTCTTCGTAGAATTGTTTTAATTTAGTCGCACTGGATGGTTTTCCAGCATGTGCAATCTTTTACAAGTCACGCAAAAGTATCTCAATCTGGTTTTGTGGCTTTGGCTCAGGAGGTAGTGCAGGTTGTCTATTAATCAGAAGGGCAGTGGTTCAATCCTGCACTTTTTGAGTGAGATACTGAACCCCCAAATTGTTGAATGTTAGATAGACAAATATATTAAAAAAGAAATCGGGAAGGGGCAAATACTTTTTCAGGGCACTGTGCAACAAATTTTGACCATGCTTTTGTTTTCTCGGCCTTCTTTTTCCGGTCCTGGCAGATAGTTACTCTTCACTGAGCGTGGTTCTGCTTGAGGTCTCTATGTGGTAACAGGGAGTTGCCAGCCTAACAAGCACTTTACCGGAAATTATTGCATTGTTGGGGTTATTTCTATAATGTTGTATGGTCTTTGCTTTACAGTGTAAAGCACCATGAGGTGACCGTAGTTGTGAACTGACCTCTTTTTAATAAACCGGAGCAAAATACATTTAAATATGCCAATATTTTATCAACATAACAAACAATGATGTAATCATTTCTGCTAGTGTCCCTCTCATTGTCAGTCTCACTCAACACCATCAGCAATAAGTGGACGTAACGTGTTTTTCTAAATTGACTAAAACCACCCTGACTGGTCTAAAGCCAACCAGAGCTAATCTGTCACATCAGATCTGTCTTATAATCTGACGGTAAAGTGCAGCTCTAATGGGATCACTTTAAGTGGCCTCTGTCTCTTTTGGTGAAGCTGAATACAGCAGGGACAAAGATGTAGGTTATGAGCAGTGCGAAAGCTTCACTGTGCTGCAGAAACACAGGAAACCACAGCGTCTTTGTTTATGTGCCGGCATTTGATTATAGCCTATCGGTTTCTGTTGTGTGATGTCCCTTCCTGTGGCACCTCACTGCCTTTCACAAATCTGTCAAAAGTATGCTAAGGACTGTGCTTTCGTGCACAAAACATGCGCTTGGTCTTGGATATTATTACTTTGGTGTGTGTGTGTGTGTGTGTGTGTGTGTGTGTGCAGCCCTGTTCAAAATGACCAGTCATTTCATTTTAAAAGCCACATCATTAATATTAGAAGAGAAGCGACTGGTGTTGGAGGAAGATGAGGAGGGGAACTCCCAAACTACTTTGCATCAGCATAACAGAAACCTAAAAACAGCAATAGGATAAAGTGCAAGGTCAGGAGGAGGGGTGCACAAGAGATTGAGCACAGGAAAAAGAAACGGTCTTAATTTTACTCTCTGAAACTTGGAGACTATACTATGATCTGCCTTTATCGGTGCCTAAACTTTTGCACGCACACTCATGTTTGGTTGCATGTATCTGGCCACAACTGCACATCTGGTTAATAACAAAGAGTAGTAGCAGCTAACGAAACATCAGCGATGATTGGCCTGCTTATTGGTTTTGCATGCCTCCTGCCTGACACTCTGTATCTATTACACTCAACCAATGCACAGCACAGTCACTGATGTATGAATACATGCTTCAACACTGCCGGCTATTTTCTTCCATACTGACCTGTACAACTGCAATTGCACACAATATAATACAGTATTATATAATAACACTCATACATTCTGAATGTCCATTACCATTAGTAAGTAAGATAGCATCCATAAGTATCTTGTACTTTATATTCTAACCACAATCAAACCTTCTGTTCATACTACTTCATTCATCTTATTTGTTTTTCTATGCTTATTACTCTTTTCTTTTCTTTTAGTGTAGTTATTTATTTTACTGTGAGGGCAACTCACAAAGTAAAACAATCATTGCTCAGTGTAACCACTGTGTTTTGGGGTGTATATGACAATAAACGTCTGGATTTCACTGCTTGATTCCCTCTCTTTTGTTTCCAGGTTTTAGGAAGCTGTGAATAGTGCCGACATTTTTAAACTCTGCAGTTTGCCAAACATGCTAAAAATTCGTCCTTATGCAGACTTACTGCATGTGTTTGTTTTGATGCCTTAATGACTCATCTTGTGTGCTGTGTTTCCGCAGAGGAGGAGAGAAGGGTCAGAGCCAATGACAGAGAGTACAACGAAAAGTTTCAGTATGCCGTAAGAGAGTTTGCTGTTTTCTATTGTACATATTCAAAATATTTATACTCGTAAAGCAATTTAACTGAGAGGTATTTTCTTCTCTCCTAATCCTCCAGAGTAACTGCATCATGACATCCAAGTACAACATCATCACGTTTCTGCCCGTCAATCTGTTTGAGCAGTTCCAGGAAGTAGCCAACACCTACTTTCTTTTCCTGCTCATACTACAGGTGAGAAATCAAAGACAGACAGGAGGCATAAGGGGCACATGATTTTCTAGTTAACGCCCTTAAAGGACCGTGATCAGTAACTGTTAGTTAAAGTTTGGTGGTACAAAATTAGATGAATATTGGTACATTCAAATTCCAAATGGCTGATCTAATCTGTTGTAGAAATGGAAAATAAGCTATTAATAAAAGACTTTCAGGGAAGTAGTGAGCCTCACAGTTTCCTGCACTTGAGAATATGATGAAAAAAAAACATCAATGCGGAATATGAGATCAGTTATTTCATAACAAATCATTTCAAACACATTTCACTGGCAACAAATGCCTCTTGATTATGTCATAATGTCTAGTGGATGGAGTAACATGAAAATTCATACACACAGTTAGCTCATTGTGTGAATGAGGCAAACTATATGCTGTAAGGCCAGACCAGAGGCCCAAGGCCACTTCCCCCTGTTCTCTCCTCTAGCTTTCCTGTCACAATAAAGCCAGAAAAACACACGTGCCAGAGGCTGATCCTTGGAACTTTTTCTGCACACCAGCAGCAAAATTTCATTACGTGCAATACTTTGGTACTGTACTGTATGATTGTAGTGATGGCATGTTATCAATTATCAATATTTTAAATAATAGTAAATGAGTGTGCAATCAAATGATATGCAGGGAAACCTGCACATCATTAGCACGTGACTGTGGGGCAGTGAGGATGCTGATTTTAAGTCCAGGCTAACAGAGCTGCTGTTAATTCTTTTATGTTTTTGCATTTTTAGAAGCCACTGTAAGTTCTCCTGTTCATTAGGCTAGAGATATTGAGTTAGTTGCAATCTTAAACCTTGCTATATAAAATGAAATCATACCCCCTCAGCTCCTTTAAACTCATTTCAAAGCCCCAAAATGTTATATTATGTTATAGTTCAACTAAAAGCAAGGTTTGGTTCCTAACACTCTGGTAAAGTTAGGGGTCTATTATTGAACAAATGCTTATTTTAAAACTACCCAAACAAACCAGTGTACTGTAGCTTTGTTGTTTTTGCCTCCTTGGTACTGTCTCACCACGATTTTGTACCATCAGGTACACTCACCATCATAACAAGCTGTCTTTGATGTGGCTGGGGTTAGACGTAGCTATCTCTTTATCTTACACTGCCTTTGTGTTCCATTTTAAAAGTAATTTGCATAATAAGCTTTGTCTCCCTGTGTTTAGTTGATACCTCAGATCTCCTCCCTCTCCTGGTTCACCACCATCGTGCCTTTAGCTCTGGTGCTGAGCATCACTGCAGTAAAGGATGCCACGGATGACTACGTGAGTATGTTTTCATGCACCACAGGCACAGATACGAGTCTGTATTTCTACTACACGTTACCTTTTGTCATCTCCAGTTTCGTCACAAGAGCGACAACCAAGTGAACAATCGTCAGTCTCAGGTCCTCATCCGTGGCTCGTGAGTCATTACATCTGACAACTTACCTGTTCAGATTTTACCCATCTCTTGATTTAAGAGGTTTCTTAAAATAGAGCAGCATCCGTTACTTTTTTTTTTTTTTTACTGTTTCTCTTCGTTTTGCTCTTCCAGGCTTCAAAATGAAAAGTGGATGAATGTTCGAGTGGGTGATATTATTAAACTGGAAAACAACCAGTTTGTGGCAGTAAGTGTGCACCCAGCACAGAAACAAAAGAAAACATAGTGATCAGTAGTCCAAAAAGGCCCATTTATCCACCATTACACCAGCTTAGTGTTCAGCACCAGCATCTTCTCGTGTTTTTAGACCTCTGTTTGATCATAATAGCTTTCAGTAGACCACAAGCTCTGATGCTAAATGGATTGTAATGCATTATGTGCCTCATTAGAAGTGCTACATTTAATCACTAACATGCTTTCAGTTGCAATTATTCTGCCTTTTCTTGTAGCTGTAATAGATGCAAACAGTCGTTGCTGTGTCATCAGCGCTTTTCTAGTTCAGTCCATGTTGACCGTGCTGATGCTAATCTCAGCTGTTGTATCCATTTTCAGGCTGACCTGCTCCTGTTGTCTAGCACTGAACCTCATGGTCTCTGTTACATCGAGACAGCCGAGCTAGACGGGTCAGAAAACACGCTGCACCTCAACATCTGTTCGCGTGACCAAAAAAAACCTAAAATCTGCAGAAGGAACGCAACACTACATCTAAACTGCTGTGTGTGGTTTTATCTTACAGAGAGACCAATATGAAGGTGCGTCAGTCTGTGTCAGTGACATCTGAACTTGGAGACCCGAACAACTTGGCTTCATTTGACGGTGAGTTAGGAGGAGAAACTTGTTTTGTCTTTTTGCATTGCAGAATAAGGATTAACGGTCTTCAGCATGCACCAGGAAGCTTGAATCAAATGTTTTCTCAATCATGCTAATGCACATTTCACACTAAAATTCACACATACACACAAACAGAGACACACACTTTCTGTATGGCTCCACCACCAGTGAATGGCAGCCTATCACACAGCCACCGCATCACTGTGTCAGCACATCACACCCACACACTCCTCACCTGCTCGGGAAAATGCATTACTGCAGCAAATCTGCTCACGTTTTGCCTCACATCAGCTTACAAAAGGTGTGTGATCCTCCCTCTGTGCACGTGTTCAGGTGCACGACAACAGCGTGATGTCATCCGGGTGATTAATTCAATTCTAAAAACATAGCAGTGACTGGATTCAGATGACTATGAATGAGCATCTAATTTACATTTGTGTGTTTGCTTGTCCACACTCTTCTTTGTTTGAAGGAGAGGTGGTGTGTGAGCCTCCCAACAACAAGCTGGATCGTTTTTCCGGGACTCTGTACTGGAGAGAGAAGAAATACAGCCTGACCAATCAGAACATGCTCCTCCGAGGATGCGTGCTCCGCAACACAGAGGCTTGCTATGGCCTGGTCATCTTTGCAGGTAGGTGTGTGCATGTTTGCACAGAAAAATAATGCATTTGCTGTATGTTGCAAGTCTTACCCTGTTTCTGTTTGCCAGGCCCAGACACCAAGCTAATGCAGAACAGCGGTCGCACCAAGTTTAAGCGTACGAGTATCGATCGATTGATGAACACACTGGTCCTCTGGGTAGGACATCCCACACTTCTCATTTTCATAGCTCATAACTATTTCAGGACATGATCTCACTGGCTTGAATTTAGTTTCATATATCTACACTACTGATGTATTCTGTTCTAACTTAGGCTTAAATGACTATAGATCTAACTGTAAAAATCATTTATTTAATCTCTACTTTTTTGCCTGTGTCCATTTTCTGTCAGATATTTGGCTTCCTGGTGTGCATGGGTATGATCCTGGCTGTGGGTAATGCAGGGTGGGAGAAAGAGGTGGGGTCCTTGTTCCAGAGCTACCTGGCTTGGGACACTCCTGTGAATAACTTCCTGTTCTCGGCCTTCCTCTCCTTTTGGTCCTACGTCATCATTCTTAATACCGTCGTGCCTATCTCTCTATATGTCAGGTAGGAAGAAAGCAATAGTTCTATAAGAATATATAAATGATGCTTACAGACAAAAACCCTGTGTTTGCCCTTCCCACATATAAACTGGTGTTTATAAAGAAAGAATGTATGGACCTCATGGATAGAATACTGTGCAAAAGTCTTAAGCCAACCCTCATTTCCTCATATTTTGCTTACTTCAGGCTTACTTCATACTTTTTTTAATTGTCTTGAGCAAAAGTGCTCCAGACTTTCTGAAAATCATTTATAGTGTTTCTTTGGACATTAGCTTCTTTTTCACTCATTTTCAGTCCAGTCCGTGTACCTGACAATGTTCGTAGGACTGCTTGTTTTTGTGTGTTTGTTAATCATTAAAACATAAAAATGAAGACTAACTCAAAACCTAACACCTCAACAACTAAAACGAACTATCTACAACAGATAAATAGCATCTGAAAGTCATTATGGAATTGGAAAAGACAAAGCAAAGACCTGAGGCAGTTCTCTGTTCTCTGAAGCTTCATCAGAAATGGCCTCAATAGTAGTGCAGCTGTTAAGAAGCCATTTTTAAGAACTGGCAACAAGTCTGATGGAGTGATGAATCCAAATATGAAATTTTCACATTTGTGTTTAGTGACCGTTGAAATCAAGATGTTCACAGGAGGTAAAGAGAGAGATACAACAGCGTCTACAGCCATCTGTAAAACATAGTCGAGGCTCTGTCTTGATCCCAAACACACTGCCAAAGCAGTTAAAGCATACCTGGATTTAAACACACACACACACACACACACACACACATATAAACATTTATAAGCTTTACTTCTTCCTTATATCTTGCAATCTGTGTGTCAATAGATTGCTGTACTTCAAAATATCAAGAAATGATGGGTTGCACAACAATTTGCATAATACTGGACTTGTGACCATGCGTGTTCCCAACTTTACATAGAAAGTCAACCACAATACTCGGAAGTAGAGATAAAGATTAGTTAGACAGCGATTAATATAAAGCGGCAGTTGGAGATAGTGTTTGCCATTTGCAAACATCATTGAAAATTTATCGTGTACTTGGTTTTATCAGTCCTCTTATCACAGTCATTCATTGGTAATATTAGTGCTGTAAAAAGCTGGTGCCTAGTGGTACAATGGCCCCAATTATTTTTCATTTACAAGAGTTTTTCTTCTGTTTGTGTCTCCAGAAGTGAGGCAAACAAAACCCACATTTCTTTTTTCTTGTTCTCTTCATTCCTCTGGTCAAGCCAGTTGTGGTCTTTTGTTTTCCAGACAGCTTCAGGTGCAAATAGGAGTGCAAGTATTGAAAGTATTGGTGTCTATATCCAGTCAGAGAAGTGGAAATGAGAGTTGTGCACATGCTTAAATTTCATAATGACTGAGATTTAGAAAAGAGGAACATGCACACAGCTGTATAAACGTAATTTTCAAAAATCGCTACATGCTTTTCTGTATTTACATGCACACAATCTTACTGTGTGTGCAAAGAGATCTGGTCCTTGGTAATCAGTAAGTCAGTGAACTGCACTGACTGCATGCCAAATGTATTTGGCCAGAAAATCTTTGTATTGTTCTGTGCTTACTTGTTCTGTTACTTACTTAGTTACATTTATTTTAAACTGTGAACGGCTCGGAGTTTGTAACCTCTCCCTTTCCTCACCTGCTTCAGTGTGGAGGTGATCAGGCTCGGTCACAGCTACTTCATTAACTGGGACCAACAGATGTTCTGCTCACAATGTAACACAGCAGCTGAGGCCAGGACCACCACTCTGAACGAGGAACTGGGACAAGTAAGTGTCCAGACTCACTCTACTCTGCAAATCCATCCATCGTGCTTTGCTTTGAGTAGTTATATACTCCTAAAATGATCCTAGGTTGAATACATCTTCAGTGACAAGACTGGAACGCTCACTCAGAACATCATGACGTTCAATAAGTGCTCCATCAATGGACAGAGTTACGGTAAGGACACACACAATACATGTGCATGTAGCAGAGACCGTATGTACGTGTATATCAGAGCTCATACATGTGGTGCCGATGTGTTTGTCAGGTGATCTAACAGACCCACTGGAAACTCAGCCAAAGGTGCGTATGAGTATTTTTTGATCAATCATAGATCACATGCATGTCTGTTATCACCTGTGATTTTATTTATCACTCATTTGTCTTCAGAGGCTGGACTTCAGTCCCTTCAACCCGCTGGCGGACCCAGACTTCTGCTTCTATGATGACAAGCTGCTGGAATCAGTGAAAGTGGGAGACTCGTGCACTCATGAGTTTTTCCGCTTGCTCTCCCTCTGTCACACCGTTATGAGTGAGGAGAAAAGTGAGGGTGAGCTTAAAAAAAGAGAGAAACTGCAAAACAGCAAATAATGACATCAAAACTCAACATCTGCTCATTCGTTATCGTATAATATTTAACGACTGTTTTACCTGCCTGCACAGGAGAGCTGGTTTATAAGGCTCAGTCTCCAGACGAGGGCGCTTTAGTGACGGCGGCTCGAAACTTTGGCTTTGTGTTTCGCTCCCGAACACCTGGGACGATAACCACCACAGAAATGGGACGCACCGTCACCTACTCGCTGCTCGCCATACTGGACTTCAACAACATACGCAAGCGAATGTCTGTTATAGGTATGCAGCAATCCGTGCTTTTTCTTCTGATTTAACTACAAAAAACCTGTGTATGGTGGCCCCGAGAGGTCAAATGCACAGCAACATAATAAAACACCAGTAAATAGAAAAATTCTACAAAAGCACACAATGGAAAAGGAAACAAATATGCAAAAACAACACTTATAAATCATTGGCTTCTTTCAAGCGTGTCTCAGTGCAATCCTCCACATATTTTGGTTTCTGTCACTTACGTCACATTATTGTCTTGTTTTGTGAGATTTGGGTTTTTTAACTTTCATTGTGCATTGTGCGCTTTTGCAGCATTTTTCTATTTGTGTTTTCGTAAGTTGCAGTGCATTTGACCTTTCAGGGCCACGTGTATCTGTGCAATGTCACAAGACAATCACTTAACAGCTTGCCATAGCAGAAACTGGTATGGCTGTACAGTGCTGTTGTACAGGATGGCATTGTGGTGCAATCTTTATCTTTGTTGCCACATTGTTGCATAAAAGTTCTGGGTTTTAACCTTTGTTTTCGGGGTTTTTTTTGGTCTTTCTGTGTGAAGTGGGTTACTCTGGCTTCCTCCCACAGTCCAAAGACGTGCATGTTAGGTTAACTGGTGATTCTGGACTGCCCGTGAACGTGTATGATTGTCCTTCTCTCTGTGGCAGCCCTGCAATAACCTGGTGACCTGTGTAGGGTGTATCTCACCTCTAGACCCCTTACAGCTGAAATATGCTATGAATGGATGGATGGATGAATATGCTGTAAATTTGACCTCTGGTCATAAATTACTTTTACCTCTGCTGCCAGGCTCTGAGGACACACACATACACCCATAATTATAAAGACTACCGGTGGCCTTTGTTGAAGAGTTCTTCCGTTATTGTAAAGGTGATGGAAAAATTGTCTGAATTGCTGAGATTTATTTTTTCTTCATTTCTCTCTTTTTTATTTTCAGTACGTAACCCAGAGGGCAGGATTCGGCTCTACTGTAAAGGAGCTGACACTGTTCTGTTGGAAAGACTCCACCCTTGTAACCAGGAAGTAATGAGTATTACTTCAGACCACCTCAATGTAAGTCAGCTCTTGGACGGATGGCTTGAGCTGCACTGCCATCTAGAGTCTCCACACTTTAAAACAACTTTTAACAGCACTTCATTTTTATTTACCTTCTCCTAATGAGACAGTCAACCTCATCATGGCATGACACATTTCTTAGATTAAGTATAAGTTAAAAATCATCAAACAACACTACTTAATGCTTAGTCATGTGATTCTTAATGTCCCTGCTGTATATTTTTGTTTTTCTACATGTTTATGTGTATATTTTTGGTGCTAGGAGTATGCAGCAGATGGGTTACGGACCCTGGCTCTGGCCTACAGGGACCTGTCAGAGGATGAATGGGAGGCCTGGTCAGAGAGCCACCGCTTTGCTGATAAGGCCACAGACTGCAGGGAGGATAGACTGGCAGCAGCTTATGAGGAAGTAGAACAAAATATGATGGTCAGTGAGTTTATTTTCAGATAATGTATGAATCTGTATCAAGATAATGTGTCTTATTTATTGCAAGTGTGTGTGTGTGTGTGTGTGTGTGTGTGTGTGTGTGTGTGTGTGTAGGCCCGTTTGCCCTTCATGTAAAAAGTTCAAATAAAGTAAAAATGTTGCAATGAGCAAGGGGAACTTGTTGGGATCACTGAAACTTAAGCAGTTCGAGGGAAATTCCTTTCTTTTACTTTCTATATTTGGAGCACACGTATGCTTTTGAGTTTGGGTTTTCTACTCATAGTGTTAACACAACAATTGCATTTAAGCCCGTCTTAAATTTCCTTAAATATGCAATTTATTTGTTTGTGTTTCTCTCTCTCTCGGCCTGTGTTTCTAGCTTCTGGGTGCCACTGCTATAGAGGACAAGCTGCAGGAAGGCGTTCCAGAGACCATTGCTGTCCTCTCTCTGGCTAACATTAAAATCTGGGTTCTTACTGGAGATAAACAGGGTGAGATGCACACAGTTTTGCACCAGCTTTCAGAACTTAGTGTGCATGTTTAAAACATTTAAACCGTTTAGACAAGGGTTTAAAACGCAAAAGAATCTGCAAAATTTAAACTAATTATAGAGCAGCATCCTTGTGATGAGGAGGTTGTTGAAACTGAAAACTTTAAGCATCGGTGCATCTATTTGCACCTTGACTATGTGGGTGTATTGTCATTCATGTAAACATACAGTACTGCTACACCCCTCTTGCTTTTGTAGTCTGAACCTATTTACTGGGCTAGCACTGGAAAAATTAATTTCTGGAAATGTATCATGTATTCTGTCATCACCAAAGGACCGTAGGCTGTAGGAATGAGTGCAGTGAATGAAAAATAAAGGGACATGTTGACTGACGTGCCTGCAGCAGCTATTATAGTTTAAGGCCAGAGGCATGCCTGCAAAGGGAGAAGTAGCCGAAACGACGAGCAGTACATTAGCAAATAGCTTTTAACTGAAACAGCACTTGTATTTGTTAGATCCTCTCCCATTCCTTCACACAGAAACGGCTGTAAACATAGGCTACTCCTGCAAGATGCTGACAGATGATATGACCGAGGTTTTCATCATCAGTGGCCACACCGTCCAGAGCGTACGGCAAGAACTCAGGTCAGTCTGGTTATGTGCACACTGTACTAGACTGTACACTGTGGGATCGAGAATAAATGCCAAACTCCAGATGACGGGCGGGCAGAAACTAAGAAATGTATGCATGATTGAAGTCGGTAGGTGTGGTAGCAAAATGTTCCAACTACTCTGTGAGAATCACTCGACAGTGACCAGAGCTTCTTGACTCATTTCTAGTCAAATCATCCAGCTCACCCTGTGAGGACTGATTCATGACCCTGACATTTTAGATAAAAGCAAAAAGGAATAATTGAAAGAGATTTTTCCCAGACTTCAGTGATCATCATGACATGAACTGATAGCAAAGGGTTAGAGTTCCAGTCATCACTGATTATGGCTGAGAACTCACAAGGTTAAATATGAGCAGCATTGCAACATACCCCTTAACTATGAAGTCAGTTTAGAAAGTGAGCAAATCCAGTGTAATGGTGCAAAAGAATAAAATTATCTTTCAAAGACAGAAGAACTCTAAACTGGTATTTTTGATGTTCTTTGTGCAATGTTCAAATTCACTTGGAAAGTGCAATTATTCAAGTTATAAAGAGCCTATATTGGAATATCAGGCTCAGGATAAAACCTGCCATTATCACTAATCTTCTTCACATCCATGTTACTTTTCCAACTATCCCCTATGTACTTGCTTTTGTGAGTCTATATTCCTTATCCCACACTCAGATCTCTTTTTTTTTTTTGCTGTGCATGATCATGTTGTCATGTAATTATGTCTCTGTGATGCAGATAGACACTGTTGATGTGGGCTTTGTTTGTCTTCCTCTCTAGAAGAGCGAGGGAAAGGATGATTGAGCTGTCACGTACCAGAGATGGAGTTAAAGAGGAGGGAATGCAGGGATGGAGGGAGCCATGTTTCAATGGAAATGGATTCAAAGAAGGACAAGAAGGAGGTGATACGGCAGGTGGAAGTGGAGGAGGAGTGGGGAAGCAGCTGCATGGCTCTCCCCTTCCTCCTCCTCTGCCTCTCTCTAACTTAATGGACAACATCTCAGGAGAGTTTGCCCTCGTAATCAACGGTCACAGTCTGGTATGAATAACACTCCTGCATGATATCTGTCACGGAAATTTAAGCTTAGTTACATAAAAACAATTCTTTCTCATTAAGTACTTTTCTTCAAAGCAGCAACTTGGACTCCTTTTACCGCCTGAACGTCTAAAACCTCTCTCCGTTGTCTTGTGGTAGGCCCACGCTCTCGAAGCAGACATGGAGGCAGAGTTTGTGTCGACAGCGTGCGCGTGCAAAGCGGTCATCTGCTGCAGAGTCACGCCACTGCAAAAAGCTCAGGTGGTGGAGCTCATCAAGAAGCGCAAGAAGGCCGTCACGCTGGCTATAGGAGACGGTGCTAATGACATCAGCATGATCAAAAGTGAGTTGTGCAAAAGTGTAACTGAAATATTGTTTTCAGAAAAGAAGAGAGAAGTTGGGTTTAGCCATTTGGGTGGCTTGTCTACTTTTAAGCAATGGAAATCCTAAGCAGAAGTGCGGCTGTAGAAGTTGTTTATCTGCACGCTGTTCCTAGTAGTGATGTAGGTCATGTGGAAATCTGTGTTGCAGGAGTCCTCCTGAGGTAAAGGTTTGGTTGTCAGTGTTCTTTTAGGCCTTATTTACAAATTATTTGTTCACTGCTTATAGATGGATGTGACGCCGACAAACAAAACAAATCGACAGAAGTCACATTTAATTTTAGTGTCACTCCTAAAATCCCAAAACACCAAATATGTCCTGTTAAGCTTTGAAAAGATGTTTAGAAGAAAACGTATTTGCGTTTAATAGAAAGGAGGCTTGTGTTTGAACTGTTCACTGTACAAATAATTGTACTAAGACTGAACTATACTGTCAATCATTGCTTCATAATATTTATTTCTAAGCTTAAAGGCAAACTAAAAGAGAAAACTATTAATACCTCAGTGCTCTGTTTCTCTGCATGTCTTGTAATCAGTGTGTTGTAAGTGCATCAGCCTGTGTGTGTTTGTCTGTGGATGTACATCATGTCTACATATCTGCATGCAAGTGTAAAACAGAAATGCAATCAGTGCAGCAGTGAGGAGAAGGATTGGTTCACTTCCTGTAATTTCTGATTTAAAAATCTCGAAACAATCAAATGTTTTTCCCCCTTCTGTGCTCTTTTTGTCCAGCTATTGAAAATGGAACACATACTCAAGTTAAACTGAGAATTATGGTTTTGCTGATGGTTTCCCAATCAGTTACCAGCAGTTAGTGGGAAGTTTGTGGGAAGTTTGTGGGAACCTTGGGTTCCCAAGTTGTGAAAACATTTTCTGGCTACCGCTTTCTTCCTCCACATAATGTTATGTGGCATTAGTCTTCTCGACAGGAAGGTAATGAGCATGCTAACGTTGCTAAGTTATTCAACATGGCATTAACTATAGCTCATAACCGAGAGGAAAGGTTCTCCGTTAGAAAATGATAAAGTTTTATTAGCTAGAGTTAGCTTTTGCCACAGTTTTCACTTATTAGATTGTGTAAAATACAGACAGCAGGGCCTAAAGGTAACCTGTTGTGTCCATATGTCCCTGTACTCTATTTCTTTACTCTTGGACTCTGCAAGTAGCTTTATATTATTCACAGTTTATAATAATCCTATTTATTTATTATTATGCTCTGGTCCTTTATGCAACAGTTGTTTTATTTCAGTCTTTCTTCTGACTGTCTGCCCTTGATAAACAGAAGGTTTGAACAGTAGGCGTGTGAGGTGTCAAAGATGAGTGCACCATTTTGGTTTTCCCCTCTCATTGATATCATACACATCTGAGAAAAAAACAGTGTGAAACTTTTACCATTGTCTACACTGGGGCAAATAAGTGTTTGCCCCATTCTGGTTTCTTAGTTCTTTGCATATTTGTCACACTCATCATGTTTCAGAGGATCAAAGAAATTTCAATATGAGACTGCAGGCCTCATTTGCTTCAGTTAAGATCAGAGTTTGTGATTCAGCAATAAGAAAGAGATTCAACAAAAATGGCATCAATGGGTGAATTCAAAAGTTAAAAAACCACTAGTGACCAAAAAGAACACAAAGGCTTGTTTCACAAACATCAATTATCAAAAACATCTTGATGTTTGTGAAAATATTCTGTGGACTGGTGAGACAAAAGTTGAACTTTTTTAAAGGTTTGAGTGCCTTTGGCATAAAACGAACACAGCTTTTCATAAAAAGGACATCATACCAATAATCATACATGGTGGTTGTACTGTGATCTGGGGTTGATTTGCTGCTTCAGGACAACTTGCTATAATTCATGGAAGCATAAATTCTGCTCTCTACTGAAGAAGAACCTCCAGCCATCAGTTCGTGCCCTGAAGCTCAGGCTCACTTGGGTTATGCACCAGGACAATTAACACACAGCAAGTCCACCTCTGAGTGGCTCAAAAAACACACAAAAAAATGAAAGATTTAGAGTTGTCTAGTAAAAGTAAAATTTCTTTGATCGTCTGAAACGTGTAAGTGTGACAAATATGTATAAAAACTAAGACATCAGGAAGGGGTCAAATCCTTTTTCCCAGCACTGTCTGTATAGAAAACTGGGGGGGGAAAAATCTCTTGAATTTGTCTTTTCATTTCATCTGCACGCTTCCAGGTGCTCATATTGGAGTTGGTATCTCAGGTCAGGAGGGCATCCAGGCTGTGCTAGCCAGTGACTACTCCTTTTCCCAGTTCCGCTTTCTACAGCGCCTCCTGCTGGTCCACGGCCGCTGGTCATACCTGCGTATGTGCCGTTTCCTCTGCTACTTCTTCTACAAGAACTTTGCCTTCACCATGGTGCACTTCTGGTTTGGCTTCTTCTGTGGTTTCTCTGCCCAGGTCAGAGAGTAGAGGTTATGATTAAAGCATACTGTAAAGGGTTACAGTCATGATTATAACTCTGTTTGTGTGTGTGTTTTTTTGTAGACCGTATACGATCAGTACTTCATCACACTCTTCAACATTGTCTACACCTCCCTCCCTGTGCTGGCCATGGGGATATTTGACCAGGTCTTTCACATTTATTCCTTTGTATTGAGCTCTCATAAGATTTTATTTTACATTTCGTTTTTTATAAAACTCCATGAAGTTTCATGAATCAGAAAATAATTTTCTTTTGCATTTGAAATCTGTCTTGTGAATTTTAAAAAAATGCATATAAGACACGTTTTTGGCCAGAGTCTGTTGGACCGTGGCTAAAAATACTGCACACATTGTGGGAGAAAACCAGAACAGACACAAAAAGGTCCCAGACAATCAAGTTCAACACCACATCCTTTTAACTGAGGTGACAGTACTCAGGATTAGCATGAAATATGGAACTGTTTTCACATGCTGATGTTAGCATTTTGCTCAGAACACCAAGCCACAAGTTTTGGCTGTAGTTTCTATATAATGTTATTTTAGTAAATGCAGCATCTCACTTCCTCTATGAATGCAGGATGTTCCTGATCACAGAAGTTTGGAATATCCAAAGTTGTATGAGCCCGGGCAGCTCAACCTCCTCTTCAACAAGAGAGAGTTCTTCATCTGCATTGCCCAGGGCATCTACACATCAGTGGTGCTGTTTTTTGTTCCATATGCTGTCCTGTCCAATGCCACTCAGAGCAACGGAGTACCCCTCGCTGACTACCAGACCTTTGCAGTCACCACAGCGACAGCCCTGGTTATTGTGGTCAGTGTACAGGTGAGGAACTGTAGAGTGCTTTAAGCAGGCGACTGCCTCACAGAGTGCTGTGCAAAAGTGTTGAGCCACCCCTCATTTCTTTATATTTTACTTCAAAGGAGCCAGACGTTCTGTCATTTCTGGTCTTGCAAGGTTTTTCTTTAAATTACATTCCCAGTTTCTTCTCATCTAGTCTTTGTACTTAATCACTTTCAGAGAAGGTTTTTATTTTTCATTTGTATTGAAAATAACATCGTGAAGAAATAGAGATGCATCTGGCGCTGCAGTTTAGCCATCTACTGTTCATCAAAGGTGGTCTCAGTGGATGAGAAACTCTCTCTTCCTTAAGAAGAAGTGTGCCAAATTACACATGAACTGAACTAAAATAATCAGTGGCATCAGGCTTTATGGAAGGATGAATCCAAATGTGAAATTTTTGTTTGAAATCATCATCAATACGTACGGAGAACAGTGAGTCATCTATAAAACACGGTGGAGACTCTGTCATGGTTTATAGCAGCATTTCAGCCAGTGGTGTTGGAGAACTTGTCAAAATTGGTGAAACACAGAAAAGTCCCATCAGATTTTGACCCGCCATGCAGTATCATCGGGAAAGCATCTGATTGGCAACAGCTTCATTTTTCAGCATGACAGTGATCCCAAAGACACTGGGAATGCAGTAAAGGTGCACCTAAAAAGACTGGCCTCCCCAGAGCTCAGATCTCAACATTACTGAAGGATTGTGGGATCATGTCGACAGAGAACAGAACAAAAGGAAGCCAAGATCCAAAGTAGAGCTTTGAGGCTCTACTTAAAGAATCCTGGAGAAATATTCCTGAAGACTACTTAAAGAAATTACAAGAAAGCTTGTCTAAGAGAGCTCAGGCTGAGATGAAGATTAAAGATGGTCATACACAATATTAATTTTCAAACTCATTAGAATTGTGTATTAATGCTTATATCCTGTATTTCCATGTATATTTGCACAGATTTCAATAAACCGCTGCACCTGTTTCCCATTTTACTAGCAAAATATAAAGAAATGCAGGGAAGTGGCAAGCTCAGCGTTGTATAACAATTAATTGTTCAGGAGTGGCATATTAACTGTGAGCATCTGCTGTTTTCTGGGGGTTTATTCTTTTTGTTTTGTTTGCATGTCTGTGTTTGTAGATTGTTCTCGATACCGGCTTCTGGACAGTGTTCAACCATGTGTTTGTGTGGGGCTCTCTGGGCTCCTATTTCATCATCATGTTTGCTCTGCACAGTCAGACCCTCTTCAGGATCTTTCCTAATCAGTTCCACTTTGTAGGTTCGTCCCTGCTCCCATTTCTCAGCCACATGTGTACCAGCAAATCAAATACTGCAATTCTTCTTAGCCGATATCATTCTGCCAACACCGATTTGTTTTCATCCATAATTTACATACTTTTTTGTAATGAAAATCTATTTTGTGAGTCTAAAAACTAAACACAAGTAAGTTTCAGTACTGAGAATAGATTGATTTTGTATAATCTGATATCACTTCATTGCACCAAATGCATTACTGTTGGAGATAATAATAATAATCATGTGTACACAGTGAAAAGCAAGACATGTCTAAAACACATTTGTCTGTTCTCTGTCTGTTTGTAAGTGCAGGTAGTGCCCAGAGCACATTATTGCAGCCAGTCGTGTGGTTAACGATTGCACTGGCAACAGCAATATGCATAGTTCCAGTTTTGGCGTTCCGCTTCCTCAAGCTGGACCTCAAACCTCAGCTCTCAGACACGGTGAGAAAACACACAAAAACACAGCGTTTCTAACACTGATGTCTCCATCTTCTTCCTTGCAACATGCTTTACAGTCTTTCTAGAACGTCAGTTTGAACTCTGTGCAATGATTAACTGCATGTGTAAAAACATTTTATCTTTGTGTGTCTTTGTGTGGGGTGGTCGGGACTAATTGCTAACCGTCACAGTGCACTTTAATACCCTGCAAATATTGACCTAATCAGTTTCCCCTAATGTCATGACTTGCTTTCAGTAAATTCATCCAACATAAGTGTGTGGCTTTATCAGACGTTATGTCTTGAGCTTAGCCGTGCATCCAACCGAAGCCGATGTCAAGATGTTGTGAAGAAGTTCCTGCTTTGATTTGCATGTAGTTTCTCAACAGTCACTATTACAGATTTTTTTTATGATGAGGTTAATTTTGAGTTAAGTGCAAAATGTTCTGGGTTTCGATGACCTAAAACATGAGTTTAAAAGCAGCAGAAATAGTTTGATGAACTGCTGGATAGATGCAAAGACTACAAAGACTAAAAATAAGGCAGGATGCATAAAAGTTTGAAAAAATGTGATGGTTTAGAAGTCCTAAAACTGAAAGTTTCACTGAAACTTTCAGTTTTTATTTTGTTGTCAAATGGCGTAAATATTAGTTTGAGTTTTTGTTTTGTTTTGGGGGAATTTTTTTTGTTTTGGTTTTTATTTTTATTTTTGGATGATCTTATTTGTGCGGCTATGGTGAACTAGCCGTGTTCCTATAAGCTGAAACGATGTCCCATTTCCTGTCTCATCGTTCTCCAGGTTCGTTACACTCAGCTGGTGCGGCAGAAGAGACGAAAGCCGCCAGGTCGTAACACTGGAAGCGCTTGGCGTGGTACCGGCAGTGTGTCAGAGGGCCGTCTGGGGGCCCGTGGTGGTTCAAGGAGATCCGGCTATGCCTTCGCCCATCAGGAAGGCTTTGGAGAGCTAATCACATCAGGGAAAAATATGAGGCTCTCGTCTCTGGCCTTGGCATCCTTTGCCTCCAGACATAGCTCCAGCTGGATTGACACGCTCCGCAGGAAGAAGCATACTCACACTCCCCCCAGCACCTCAGGGGAGTGCAGCCCAGCACCCAGTTTCATCTCTGTGTCGGTTCCACCACTTTCAAACTCTTCGTCTATTCTGGGCGGCTCTCAAGAAACACCGATCGAAGAGGAAACGGTTGCGGCACCAGCTCAGAACACACAGATGATCCCTGCTTCAGTCACACAAACCTTACCAGCTTTGGCACCAGATGCAGAAGCTCCTGCGTCTCAAGTTTCAGCTCAGGCCACCAGTTCTGGCGTTTTAACCCCCACAGCAGCAAAGTCCCAGGGGGGAGACTCACCTGGAGGCTGGACCCTTTCTCTGGGGACCGTGCAGGTCATTTGAGGTTTTATGATGTAGCAGTAACACAACAGTTATATAACAAATGCAACAATACACACTAGCACTTTTATATCTGTGTGATGCAACTCTTCTAACACCAAGCTAAAACATAACCTTTCTTTCTTTGTCCAACAGGAAGCTCTGTTTGGTTGGAAGGTTATTGCATCTCGTGCCAGTTCATCCAACAGTCCGGGCCCAACCTCTATTGCCAAGGAAAACAACCAGATTAAGTGAAACGTAAACATCTGATGGATGAATTCTATATTTACTGCGTGTACCAGACACACAAACTGTACACACTGTGTGCTTTTCTGGAGAGAACACAAAGACTGTTATTTAAATAAAAAAAACTTTACCCGCACAGTGTCTCAAAATGCATCAGTTACATCCGGATCTCTGCAGGAAGCGACATATCGTCTTATGACATGAACTTTCTCAGCCATAAATTAAGATTTACTGGTGAGATATTTGAGCGCACAGTGTGTGGTGGTTATGTTAATGAATGCTTGAGATTTACAGTACATAACTGAGGGACAGAAGCAGGTGCAGAAGCAAATGTCAAAGTAGCCTTTGAAAGATTGTTTCTGCTTATTTCACAAGCCTCACTCACAACTAAGCCACTCAGCGCCTCTCAGTAATGAGACGAATGAGCAAGCAGAATCATAACAGTTTTAACCAGTGAAGTGCAAGCTGTATTATCTGCAAAGGTTCTCAATGAGAATGGTATTTTAATTTAAAGTATTCTCCCAAAGGTCTGTTTTGTTTAGTTCTTACTTGTTATACTGTAACTCTTCCCACATTTGCTTTTTTTGCATCACATTGATGTGTTTATGTGTGATTTAAAGCTAGGCCTTTTTTTTGGTCTAACAAAGGCCAGATCATGTTAATGTGCCTCTGATGTAACGCAGACGTAAGAACAGAATGGAAAGACTTCACTTTAGGCCAGTTCTGCAGAAAAGAAAAGGTAGAAGAAAAAAAAAAAAAAAAAAAAAGTGATTTGTTAAATTCCTAATCATGATTGTTGTCATTGTGAACAGTAGTGCTTATCCGTACTGTACCATATACTCCAGTAAAGTGCTTTATATTCATTTTTGTTCATGAATTAAAGAAAGGAAGTTGTTTGTGGACAATCATGCCTTAACAAAGCCAAGATATCGCCCCCTTTTTTCTTTTATTTTTTCCACCCCTCCACTAATCCAAGTGTTGATGCACCTCAGACTTGGATAATCATTAAATAGGGTAACCAAAGGAACACTGACCTGCTCTTGGACATCTCTCTGTACTACGGTCAGCAACAGGCAGTTGAAACACAGCTCACGTGATCTGCAAAATCTGGTCTAAATGAATGTACTGTACAGTTTTAGCAGGAGGCAGGTCTCTGTGGAAGTGTGGATGTGAATGATATTGAATAAAAATCTGATTTGTCTTTCACATGAGGGAAACATGCTGCGTCTGTGCAAATGATTTACTCATCAAACGAAGTTTCAGGTGGAAATGACTCCCAGTATATATATATATATGAAATATTAAAAGCTTCAGTCTGTATTGCCACATTTGCCATTTTCCTTTCGTGCGCCATGGTGTATGTACTAAAAACACTACAGTAAGAAAACAGGATATGTGAAAATATTTTTAAGGAACTTTCTAAGTTAAGAGATTTTTCATAAATGAATATTAATATAGCAGAGCTATATTCAGCTTTCGCTGGGTTGGGGGGGCTTATTTTGATGCTGAGGAGGATTTCCTCTGTGTAACGGCGCTGAACAAGGGGAAGAGCGCAGGGATTTCACAATAACGGGTCTCATGGACAGCAGACTGAGCCAACCAGAGAGAGCCGCCTTTAACTTTGCTGTCTGCACAGGGGGTTTTGGTGTTGCATGAGCGGTTTTCGTGGTGTAAATAGCTCGGTCTTGTTTTCACGGTGTAAAACGTTTGAGTGGGGTCAGTGTACAGTTGCTGCCGTCGGCGATGGTGTGAGGACCCGCCGCTGGAAGGAGGATCTCTGGGTAAAAATGGGGATTTTTCTCCTTTTGCTGTTCTTCGCTCCGGTCAGCGGAGTTTTTGAAGGAACATGTCCCAGAAAAGGTAACCTCTCCTCTCATATTGTCTAAATGTAATTTTTTTTCTTCATCTGTTTTCTTTGTTATTAAGAATAACAAAAACTTAGGCTAATTTAGTGACAAAGTTAAAGTTATTGTAATTTAGGATTTTTTGGAGTCTAGTTTTGGAGTTAACTGAAAATCACAGCGTTTAAAAATATTTACTTCATCGAAGTTGACTGTATTATTACAGGATAATATATAAAGTAAGCTTTTTTTCTTGCTCTTTCCGCTTTTGTTCTTTCGGGGAAAATGCGTTTTTATCCTGTTGGGAAATGTTATGACGCGTTGTGGCAGCTAATTTTACAAGCTTTTTTTTATTTTGTTGTAAACTTTACATTTTATAAATATTATAGGCACAGAGTCAGGAAAATTCATATAAAAACAAACAAACAAAAATTAATCGGCCACTTCATTAGGTACACCTGTTCAAGTATGCCGGTCTTATCAGCTGAGCGGATTTACGCGTGTAGACGTGGTCAAGACGATCTGCCGAAGTTCAAACTGAGCATCCGAATGTGAGATGATGATGTAGCTGACTTTGAATGTGGCGTGATTCTTGAAAGGTTAATTTGAGTATCTCAGAATCTGCCTGGATTTTCCCACACATCTGTCTATAGGGTAAACAGAGAATGGTTCAAATAAGAGAAGATATCAGGTGAGCGACAGTTCTCTGGGTGAACATGTCTGGTTGATGCCGGAGGTCAGAGGAGGATGACCAGACTGCTTCAGGTTGATTGGAAGGAAACAGCAACTCAAATATTCACTAGTTACAACAGAAGCATGAAGGTGTATAGGTCTCTGAATGCACAACACATTGAACGTTGAAATATATAGGCTATAGCAGCAGCACATCTGTCAGCTAAAAAGAGGAAAGCGAAGCTATAATTGACAGGGCTCATTAAAACTGGACAGAAAATATTGGCTGCTGTGATGTGTCAATTTCTGCTGCACATGTGGATGGTAGGATCAGACATAAACAGCATGAAAGCTTAGTTTTTATGTGGATCTTATTTTGACCCCTTGTTTTTAATTCAGTTTACTGAAAATGTTTTGTTTTAATTTTATTTTTTTATTAGTTTCAATGTCAGTTTTAGTTTCTTTATTGACTGTTGTCTGGAAACCATATACCAGAGACAGAGAGAGCTTTTTAAAAGTAACAAGTAACAAGTTTAAAAAAAAAAAGTCAGTCAAAGCCTCATTAGGAAACTTGTGACAACAAATTTTACAAAACTAACAAATGTTAAAAGGATATTTTCTCTCCAATTTTACTTTATTTTAGTTAGTTTTCCAAGTTTACAAAATCATTTAAGCTCATTTCAATTTCTTCAAAGTCTACTTTTATTAGTAACTATTTTTTTCACATCGAGTTTTATTTTTATTTTTAAGTTAGTTTGAATTAAGCATAACTTTCTATAGCGACTGTGTGATGCTATCATGTCAGTATGAACAGAGAAGGACTAACCCAGTACCAGCATATAACATAGTGGCTGTTGATTCTACATCAGGCCCTTATCAGCTTCAGCTTCAGTCTCCATTTTATCAGATTTATCAGATAAAGTCTTATCAGATGTTTAAAAAGACACAACGGTTAACTGGGCAAGAGCAAAAAGATTTGTTTTACTAAAGACTAAGGGGAATGAAACTATGACTTCAACCCAGTCAAGTTCAGGCAAGTCATACTAAACCAAAACATGTCAGGTTATAAGTGACTGTGTGAGGTCTGAGCAGAAAATCTGAAACATTACGGGGAATGTTAGAAATAATACAAGACTGAAAAGAAATGATGAAGATGAGAGACACGTTAAAAGAGGAAGTTGGGGTGGAGGTTATGCAATGTGTCGCTCTGTGTTGTGCCTAGTCAAATACAACCAGTACTGAAAATAATGAGAAGCTAACATTTTGTACAAAACACTGTATGAACAATCAAATCACAAACATTCCACACACACACACACACACACACACACACACACACACACACACACACACACACACACACACACACGTACATCAAAAATGATTCTGGTTCTTATTAGTTCTACAGATTCTGTGTTTGTGTGTTTTTCTGCAGACCCTCCTCCAGGTGTGTTGGTCTTATCGCCGGGCTGTAAGCTGTTTCTGACCTGTGGCGGTCATGTGAGGGTGGATGGTGTAAAGATCAGTCTGAAGGGAAGCAGCTTAAACATCAACAAAAGGGATGGTTCTTCGAACGGGACACCAGCCGCTCCAAATGATATACAAAACAGTGCAGTTTCAGTCAAAAGTGATGACAGTTCTCTGAAGAATGTAAGTGAGGGCTACAGCCCTCATTTCACGGAGGCAGGAGGAAACAGAAGCCTCATATATTCAGATGCAGGGTACACAACTTCTCCTCACATCGTCCAGCCAACCAGGGCCACTCGATCGCTGAAGGACGAATCTCATTGGACCACTGGAGAAACAGATGTTGAGGATGACTATGAGGAGGATGAAGAGGATGAAGTGGGGGAAGGAGTGAACCGGGTAACAAGGGGGATAAAAGTGATGCCTGAGTGGAAGTGGAACACGATGACAGTGGGGACAGAAGACAGGGACTGGGGTGAAATTAAATTTGGGAGGAGTGGGACAACGCTAACTCTCGCCTCACTGAGAATGGAAGACTCTGGAAAATACAGTTGTCATCACAAAGGCAAAGAAAAGTTTAGCTTAAAGGTGATCGTTGCAGGTGAGTTCTCATAGTGAGGACTTTGTGATGGAGGAGGAAGGTTATATAATTCCATCCATGCTTTCATTTTCAAATAAAAAGCCTATAGGTGGAAGGCAAATGGCTTTAAACAGGTTGCTGGTTCGAGCCCCGGCTCGGACAGTCTCGGTCGTTGTGTCCTTGGGCAAGACACTTCACCCGTTGCCTACTGGTGGTGGTCAGAGGGCCCGGTGGCGCCAGTGTTCGGCAGCCTCGCCTCTGTCAGTGCGCCCCAGGGCGGCTGTGGCTACAATGTAGCTTGCCATCACCAGTGTGTGAATGTGTGTGTGAATGGGTGGATGACAGGTTGTGTAAAGCGCTTTGGGGTCCTTAGGGACTAGAAAAGCGCTATACAAATACAGGCCATTTACCATTTTACCATTTAAAATCCATCTTTTAAATCCAGCTCAGAACTTGTATATCATTGGGTCAGGATTGATGTTGTACACACGACTCACTGATAGACAATCAGTAAACAAACCAGCGGGTGAACTGTGACTTTAAATGTTTTTGGGCAAATTTTAAATTTTAAATAGTGACACCAAAAATATTTTGCAGTTTAGCAGTTTTAGGGTCTTTACCTTGCGATGTAAAGCTTGCCTTGAGGCAACTGTTGCCGTGATTTGGTGCTATATAAATAAAATTGATTTGAACTGAACTGCTAATGCACAGCTCTCCTGAAGCCCCATCACAGCATACCAGTCAGGCTGAGGTCGGGACTTTGACTGGGCCATTGTAACACATCCATTCTTTTCTTTTTCAGATATGTTATAGCTTTGCTGCTGTGCTTGCTCGTCGTCCTGTTGCATGAGCCAGTATGGGTCAACATTTGGCTGTAAAACAGAAGGCCTCACATTTGCCTCTAGAATACTTTTTTTTTTACATAGAAGTATTCACGGTTGACTCAATATCTGTAAGGCACCCAGGTCCTGTGGCTAAATAACAAGCCCAGATCATCACTCCACTGTTGTGCCAGACTGTTGCTGATATGCATCACCAAACGTGGTGTTGTGACTATCGTCTGTCCAAAGTTCATTGTTCCCAAATTCTTCTGGTTTGTTTACATGCCACTTTGCAAATCTAAGTCATGCTGCCATGATCTTTTTAAGAGAGTAGAAGCTTTCTCCTGGCAGCCATTAAAACAACACATAGTTCAGTCTTTTTCTAATCGTGCTGTCATGAAGGCCAACAATATAACAAACTACCTGAGGGCTGTAGAGCCTGAGAGGACCCTATTTAGATAATTGATTTTTAAAAATGGATGGGTGAACAGTGTGTTTACATGTCTTCTTTATCTCTTAGATTCTCCTGAGCCTCCCAGTCTGTTCTGCTACAAAAAGTCGCCCAGTAGTAAAATCCGCTGTGAAGGAATGCCTCAGAAAGCCGCCATAAAGCAGCCTAGTTGTTACCTCTTGCTGAGTAAAAAGTACGTTCATTGCACTTGAAGTCCCCCATGAGTGCTTTGTGTTGTGTTTTAAAAGGATCATCAAGTAATATTTTGCTCCTGTATTTACATACATACAGGAAAACTGATGTGTGCAAGCCATGGATAAAAAAATGTGCATACTGTGGTTGTTCTCGATCAATATTGGTGTATGTTGCAAAACTTCTGTAATCTTGTGCAGTCAAAATGCTAACATTGCTGTTACATAAATAAATACTATTTCCAGTAAACTACTTGAGATCAAAAATGAAAAAGAAAAAAGTGTGAAAGTTGTAAATGGGCCTAATGTAGTAGAAATGTTGTTGTAGGCCACTTTCTCTTTTCCTTTATGTCCATCTTTGTGTGACTGACTGTTCTTTTCCTTTCCTTCTCTCAGTCCAAGAGAGAAATTCAAGCGAGTGTCATGCTCATACTCATCTCGGCTCTCTCGCTGTTGGTGTGCTCTGGACCACATTGAGGATGATCGGAGAATCCCTCACCTGGTCTACATGTGTGTGACAAGCATCACAGGCAATGTCACCAGCCCCCTTAAGTACTTTACACCATTAAAAATTTGTAAGTGCTCAAGTCAAAGTACATGTGTCCATGACAGGACTGAGTATTGGCCTTCTGAAGTGCTTTAAAGTTGTGCTCACTGTGTTTGTTCCCACTCCTCAGTAAAACCAGACCCTCCGTCAAATGTGTCAGTCCGACAGGAGAAAGGAAAGAAGAACAGGCTGACGGTCTCCTGGAATTTACCGACATCCTGGAAGGTGCAAGATAACTTCTATAAATTGATCTATGAAGTTAAATACAACCCTGTCAAACCGTCAATTGGCAACGAACAGGTCAGTGCTGAGACACCTGTTGTCAAACTATTAAGTGTGTATTTTTTTTTTTTTTCAATGTTCATTACGCTGGCATGAAACAGAAAACGCAGTTTTGTTTCAGAGATTTTTGTCTTATATGTATGTATTCAGGTACTGCCAGTTAATGGCCAGCGGCAAGCAACCATCACTGATATAATGCCTGGTGTTGAGTACCTGATACAAGTCAGAGCTAAAGAGGAATTTGATGGACAATGGAGTGAATGGAGTCCATCCACCTATGCTAAGAGCTGGACAGGTAAATTTACACAAACCCAAGAAAAAAAAATCAGAAAAATGATCCATCCTAGACACAGAGTCATGACGAGGTAGTATTTCTGTTTCTGTGCCATATGATTAGACTTTCTCATGAAAAACTTTGCTTAAACATCCTCTCATGTACATTTATACAGCCTCCAATTTTTCTTCCTCTATGAATGACTTGAATATGTGCAGATTGGCTCAGCATTCAGGATACCAGTTGATGAAGTGGTTGAAAAAGTTTATGAGTAACAGTGTCCTGTTGCACCTTCCCAGATTAAATACTTCAAATTCCCTTTAAAGTCGAAGTTTAGACATGAAAGTGAAACCACTTTGTGGTCTATGTTTTGTTTTGTTCTGTTTTTATCGGTTAATCTTGCCCGTCTGTAAGTTAAGATGCCTTCTGATTGATTTTCACAATTGCTCTACAGACATGAAAGAGGAATACTAGCTAATTTCCCAAGAAGAAAACAAATAAGCATATTTTCATTTTTAAGAAAGTCTTCTGGTTTATATTAAACACATTAGTAATGATTTAAAGACTTATTATTGTACCTTTGGATAAGTTGTAATGCTCCTAATTGCAAAACATTTAATTGTGAAATGTATCTGACTAATATTTCATATTCAAGTAAATTACAGACAAATTCGTCATCTTTTAAACTAGTCATATTATTCCACATACAAGACCTTTACATGTTCGTCCCTGATCCCTCAGAGAAGCCTCAGCCTCCGTCAATCGTGTCAGCGACGTTGGAGGAAAGACAGGATATGACGACGATGATGACGGTGTGCTGGAGTTTACCGACAAACTTCGAGGAGCCACACAATTTTAGACTCATCTGTGAGATCAAATACGGGGAAACAAACCTCTCCTTTCACAGCGAAAACGTAAGTAGACAAGGTTTTACTTAGTTGTGAAAAGTTGAACACTCTGTTGTGTCAGTAAATGGAGACGTTTGCCTGTATATGTCCATCTTGGTACAGCAGTTTGAAGGAGAGGGCTCCTACACCATCGTAGTGACTCCTACACCTGACGTTGACTTCCTGATACAGCTGAGGTATAAGGCAGAACATGATGGTCAGTGGAGTGAGTGGAGTAGACCTTATCCTGTGAGCCCCCCAACGGGTAAATAAATACGCACACACACCTCTAAAAATAAAATAAATAAGTATATTTAAGTTTATCAGTAAGTATTCTATATGCTCAATTAAAGCACAGTACAAGAGTGTAAGTTTTCACAGAAGTAGCTGAGTGGACTTTATTTGTGCTGAATGAAATTAAACTTTAAATCCTGTGACAGATGTTTAAGGGGCGCTTCTGTCAGTCTGCCCCAGGGCAGCTGTGGCTACACCACCAGTGTGTGAATGCAAGAGTGAATGAATAGTGAATGAATAGCTTTTCAAGCGCTTTGGGTGCCTTGAAAAGCGCTATATAAATCCAATCCATTATTATTATTATTAAGAAGTTTCTCAGTGGCTTAGGGGTTCAAGATATTGACCGTGTACCATTAGTGCACTTCCCCTCGTTGTGGTGAAAAAACCCTTTCTTTTTAAACATCAGTCCAACTCTCTGTTCTCTTTAATGGTCACTTCTTTCAGCCTGTTTTTAAAATAAGGAAGAAACAGCCCTCCTAAAAAAGAGAGAGAGAAAGAGAGAAACAAGATTCTGCTGGATTAGGCACTATCATGTTGGATTATTTATAGTCTTTTTTATTTTGAAAGCAAGTGTTAGGCCATATTGACTTTTAATTGGTAAAGAATTTGTCTGCTAAATTACCCAAAACTTCTTACAACCAAAGAAGCAAGTCTTGCTGCTTGGCAACTCTGAACTAACATAGCTATAAACACCTGAAAAGTTTGCAGAATTCAGTTTAGAATAATTTTCCCCCAGGAGTTATTCCTCCCTGCTGTAACATCTCCTTGTCTGCTTATTGGGACCACTTAAACTATGTCTTATTGCAGTCTGACATAGTTCTTTAGGAAATGGACAATTTCAGTCTTTTTTAAAATTGCCTTATACAACTTTGCCTTGTTATCTCAGGTTTATCATTTATTATTATCCTACTAATATGTTTTTAAAATATATTATTTACCCCGTAGGTTCAGGTTCAGGTTCAGGTGATCAATATCCAGATGATGGTGAGTTGGCATGCAAACTGTGAAATATTACAGTTACTTATGCGTGTGTGTGTGTGTGTGTGTGTGTGTGTGTGTGTGTGTGTGTGTGTGTGTGTGTGTGTGTGTGTGTGTGTGTGTGTGTGTGTGTGTGTGTGTGTGTGTGCGTGTGTGTGCGAGAGAGCCAAAAGACGAGAGGGAACTCTTAAATGTTGTTAGTGCTGAAAATCCCCTCTGCCCCCTGGGTTTTAACAGGAAACCATGTCATCATAACAACTCAGGCTTGCAACAAAAACAGGCCTCAGGAGTTATGGTTCCTCACACCTACACGCAAACACAGACGTTCAGTTGCACTCAGATGTATTTAGATGGATGCTGTCTTGCTCAGTTAAGATTTATCACAGTCTACCCTTCTTTTTTACCACAGATCCCACAAAACCTCCACCAAAACCTAAAGAGTGGCCACATCATTTGCTGTGGATATTTGGTTTATTCGCTATCTTGTCTGTCATTTTGGCCATCTACACTTTCGGGTACTGACATTGGCACTTTCAATGCATCTCTTCAAAAAAGGGCAGATTTATGACATAACATTAGTCATTTCTAAGATGTGATGTACGGTCAGCTCCTTCATTTTCATATTTCTTTTTCTTTTTTTAAATTGTCATTCAGGCACAAGGACAGATTTATCTCTAAACTGCACAGTCTTTATTTCACCACCCTCTGTGATGACTCATCTCAACCTTCGCCCTCTGTCCCGGTTGCCCCAGAAGGAGTAGCTTTGGTGACCTTTGTCCCTACAAAGAGCAACAAAGAGCACCCACCAAGTGATGAAAACGAAAGTGAAGAAAATGAGGAACAAAAGCCTTTGAGAGAGATGACAGACGCCAGGCACTTCAACAACACAAGTTATTTCTTCCTCCAGAGGGAATGAGAGCTGTGCAGAAAGAAGAATTATAGGCAGAAAATGTGGCAACTTATACTGTTGGACTGTTTTCCAGTTCCGTGCCAGTTTTATAGATGGCACGATGTTCTCCACTGAACTTTAAGAAGCAAAGTCAGAAGCAGCTTTCTGACTTTGCTTCTATCTGTCTTTATCTATCTAACTTTATCTCATACCTAAAATACCTCTTAAACACTTTTTTTGTGTGACTGGTCCAAAGAGTTGCCCTTTACCTTCTCTATCCTACATCATCCATCCAACCAAGAGGCAGGCTACACCTTGCACAGGTGGTCATTGTGTCTCAGAGCTAACACAGAGAGACAGACAACCATTGACACCTACGGCCAATTTAGAATCACCACCTAGCCTGCCATGCATGTCAGAGAACACACACACAGCATGGTGGTCTGATGGTTAGCACCATCACCTCGTATCAAGAAGGTCCCAGGTTTGAAGCTATGTAGAGTTTACTGTCCTGCATCAGAGCAACTAAAATATGTGTTATGCAGGTCAAATAATTTACAATTTTTGAGCAACCTGACCTGTCTGAATTTTGTATATATTGCTAAAGGTTATCAAATATATCACATTGTTTCCTTTCAGGGTGTTCATAATGTATGCAGGGTTTGCAGAAGTAGTGGTTGAGGTCTTGTAAATACTTCATCTGTTTGCCTGGGATTTTAGACTGGGACAGTCATAGTCCCCAACATGCTTTTGATTTTTGTAGTTATTGCACAGTGAAAAAACAACAACTTATTTTGTATAGTTTTTCAGTGACATGGTGGACTTTAAATGGTTCACCTGCTGTTATAAGAATGCAAGGGAACCTTTCAAATAAACAAATGTGAGCTACTTTTGAATAAGCTGTATGTTTCTAGACCAGCATAGATAGATAGATTTTTAAACATGTTAAAATAGTACAAAAACAACAATAAAACATAAGAATAAATAACATTAGTAGCACTTTTTAATTAATAGCAAGTCTAAATGGCATACTAAGGGGGAGTAATGATGTATAAATGATAAATCAGGCACTTGCTAATACCTTACTAATGCTTAATAGTGTGACATTTATATAAAGTGAGGAGGAGGAGGACATGTGTGGATTCGTTTTTGTTTTTTATCCTGTTCAACCACAAATCCTTATTTACATTTTACCACATATATTTGGTTCTGTAACCCCAGTAACATGCCAAGAGATATAAATATTTACATATATATATATGTAATATGTAGGCAATGCCAACATATACAGTGCTTAACAAATGTATAAACAGTTGATGAAAACGGTTGCCTGTCAGAAGATGTTGTGAAGGCGTAATTGTGAGAATGAGATGGCCAAGGAGCAGTGGGGCAGTTTTGGTGACTTCATATCCAAATGATGGGTATATAATATGTCAAGCATATCGATCTGTCAAGAATGATACTAACTCGTTTTGAGCCGGAGAAAAAATAGTCGTCACAAGATAGAAGATGTAATCGGTTTTCCAGGGGGTTCCAAATAAAAAGTGTCACTGACATTTAAAAAAAAGTATTTTTCAAGAGAAATCTGGCCAAGAAGGCAACAGAAATTGCAAGGTATACATACATAGTGTCACTGTTCTGTAACGTGGCCAAAAAGGGCTGGATGGATTGTAATAAAGATGGTTTCAAAGCAGGATATTTCTTCGTTTAATATATAACCCCTTTGTAGATCATGTTTACTGCAGCCTATTTAAGCAAATAGATCACAGATTTCAAAAGCGAGAGAGAGAATTAAATCGTTATTTAGTAGTCAATCACTTTTTTGCACAGCAACGGCTCAAACGTGGTATTGACGTATGCCGCCACCTCGCGGACACTGCCGTTCATTGTGTACGGTACTTCGTTTCCATAGCAACCGTTACTGCCAAACCACTGTGTTAGCAACGGTTGACTCGTGCTTATCGTGACTTCAGGGTTCGCTGTAGATTTGCAGTCAGTGAACACTGCAGGGTTCGCACTTTGACAGAAATATAGCATTTTCTTAGAGAAATGATGGCTGAGACAGGCGGTGTGACCAAGCTAGACGTCTCTGTACTAAACGCTGAGCAGCAAGAGAAACTGCGACAGTTTAAGGTAACGTGTTGCATTTCTCAACGCTAAAATACCACCTTTATTTGTAAGCTATGTCCTGAAATGCTTTTCGCATTGACTCAGATCAAGACGAGAATCGACAACGAGAGGTATTTGAGGTCGCATCCCGAAGTAGACGTACTCATAGGCGACTTTCTAAGGTCTGCTCAAGTTCACATTAATATCACAAAAATACATGCTGAATGGGGAAAAATGTTTGTGATGTTTTATTGTTGAACTTAACACTGTCTGCTTTAAGTTTAATTTTGTTTGTATTTATTTATCTTACAGCAAATGTTACATTTCTAGGGTAATATGCAAACTTTCATTTTATTTTCACTGTGTATAAAATATTATATTAATAACCTCTGTACATTCAGTGGAACCAGCTACCCTTTCAAAGAAATGTATGAAAGATTACAATGTATTTTACAATATAATAATACAATATATGTATACCCTGAAAAGGATTTACACCAATATATGTACTGCAATATGGTTTCTGCTATTCAAGCTTAGTCTCTGTATCATATTTTTAACACATGTTACAACCTCAGTATTAAAATCTGAGTTTTCCCTGCTTAAATTGATTTTGGAGCTGCCAAAAAAGGTTTTAACAGCCTCAAAAAATAAAAAAATAATTCAATAATTCTGGAATAATTAATCTAATATCCGAGCAATAAATGGGAAATATGTGCAGTGATTTATTTAAACATGCATGTGGATACAGTATGGAGCAAAGTACAAACGATTTTACAAAAGTTTTCTTGTAATTTTGTTAAGTAGTATTCAGGAATAGTTTTTCGAGGCTTCTTTAGGACATCCCAGAGCTCTACTTTAGATTTTGTCTGCCTTTTGCAACTAACAAATAAACAAACAAACAAACTTAAAATAACCATTCTTTTGATGGACTGACAATGAGCCCAAGTCCAAAGAATAATTTTAAAAGGCCTCCAAACAGCCCAAAGCTTAAAGCACCATCACTCAAGTCTACTTGAGCAATAATTTGTCATTTGCCACCTCTCCTCACAGGGATGTGCTTCACAAACAGCCAGCTGACATCCGTGAGTTTGCTGCAGGTGAGTTGTGTGCAGTGTGCATCAACACCAAAAATGGCCAGTTGGTCACTATTATTTATTTTCACATTCATCCTTTTGCCCAGTGTTTAGTTAGTGAATAAATATAAATACATATTTAAAGTCTGCCACGTTTTTTTTTTACAATTTCTCTCTTTTGTTGGACTTTTTCAGATCACTTCTCAAACCCAAACCTTGAAGAAACTATTCTCCCCAAAATGGAAGGAAACAGCGAGACAAACTAAAACACTTCCAACAACTTCACCTATGTTTTCTCTATATTGATAAAAAAAATTTATGGACTATGTTTTTTGGAACAATGATGCTGCTTCAGTTGCTCCATTGTCCAGTTTGTGGACAAGGGTCCTAAAGGGTTTTATGCTTATTTATTAATCAAAATCCTTAAATGTATAATTACCTTGATATACCTTGAGTGGTATTAAATATTTTGTCACGTCACCACAAGTATTTATATAAATTACACAATAAAATGTTTTTTAAAGCCACGATCCACACTCTAGAAAGCCATACTGACAAGAAAATGCAAATTATTGGTTAACCTGGCTGATATACAGGAATTATTTATCAGTCTAACCCTTGAAGACAATTTAAGATAAGCTTGTCATATAGTTGTTAGCAGAATACACAGATCTAGCACAACCTGCCTAACAATAACATAATAAAAATTTTCAAAAAATAAGTGTTTAAATACAAGTATCTTTAGATGCCTAACTAACTAAATTTTACAGCTGTAGCATAAGTTTAAATTAGTTTAATTTTAGTTATTTGGTTGTTTATTAGACTAGAAAGCAGAAAGAAAGCACTAATACCACTAATATAATTAATGTAAACCTTTGGTTAAGCAAGGGGTCGTGGATATTAGGAATCAAACACAGACACCTAAACCATTTTTAAATTTAAAGAATCACTTTTTCCTCCTTCACAGTGTAAGTTCCATGTGCATTGGAGGTGGACAGAAACTCTTTCCAGGTAGGCGGGCCAGTTTATGATAATCCTTTTACAGTGAAAATAGGATCGACTTGGCTAAACCAAAAAATTACAGAAGGTAAAAAAGTATAGGCCAACTTACTGCATTTATCTGGTGCTTCTTTTCTTTTTGGCAACTATTCTCTGTGATTATTTAAATCTTTATAGACAGATTTTCTATTGTTTGAATGGTACTGCCAGTAACAGTAAGCTAATAAATAAAGGTAATATTAGCTAACTTAAAAAAAACAAGCAAAGTAAAGAATTAATTCGGCAGCCATAAGCAGAAAAAAGTTGGACAGCTGAAGGTAAAAGACATTAAGCAAGAATATTTGCATTATTAACTTTTTTCACCTTCCTATAATCTTTACAGGCATTTTTTGATGTGTAACAATAGGCTAATAAGTAAAAGATAGCTCGTTAGCTTACTTAGCTAAGTTAACAGAAATTTGTTTTAACATAGGGCAAGGAGCTGGTGGCACAGAAATAGTGAAGGTAAATGGATCAATGTGAGCTGAATACACATGAAATAAAAACATCCGTATAAGTTCTTTATTGTTCTTGTAACCATTTCAGTCTTTTTAGGTGTATGTGGAAAACGGCTAATGGTAATAGTAGGCTAATGAGTAAACATTTGCTAACCCGTAACTATTAGCTCATTTAGCTTATGTTATGTTTGGAAATATTAGTAAGTAAGTATTTAATATTAGTAAATGTTAAATTAAAAAATTTGAGCTTAACACTTGACCAGACTTAAACTGACATGAGTGCGATTACTTGGTTGGGGTGTGTTTTTATTTTGATGTCTATTTCCGTTTCTAGTTTGGTCTAATTTGAAGAAGAGTTAAGAAGGAATTCAATTTAATTTCTTTATTGATTTTAACATAACAGTTAGGTAATAGTGTAATTATATTTTAACGAGAAAAGGATGTCCATCTGATGTATTATTGTAAAGAGACAAGGATTTAATTGTGCCCCATGTGTGATTTGCTTTAATCCCATTTGAGCTATTTAAGCTCAGCTACATGGACTTCTTTGAATACTGCTTGTTAGGAACTAGTGAGGCAACTGCACAGTGCTCAGTGCTCTAGATATTATGATCAATCTTAAAAAATATTATTGCTCTAGTGTCCTGTCAGATATTTTAATTACTTAATAGTACGATGGGTGAGCTATTTACTGTTTTTTTAATAGTAGCCTTACCCACCAGTGGCAGTTGTTTCATATTTATGTGCTTTCGCCCTGGAAAATGTAAATAGTCTTTTTTTGTTTTGACTTCACACTTTTATATGAATAATACTTGGTATACTGGTATGTTTATCTTAAATACAATTTAACTGAGATATTATCATGACATAAACTCTAAATAAACATTGTGCTTCACTGAATTTATTAGAATAACAGCTTCAGAGTTACCAATTATTACTTTTATTAATGATTTGTGAATGATTTTATTCATAACTTTTAGGTGAATTAATGTTCTCTTCACCAGACCTTATACGCAATTACAGCACTTAATTTTTGTTGACACTTGCTACTAATGTAATTTAACTAGTATACGTGCACAGCAGATGAGAATTACATGATATACATACATGCCCATACATGATATGATCAAAGCTCCTGGACCACTCACACATTAGACTTATTCCAGAGGAGGTTTGGAGGTCTGCAGTTAGGCAATAGGCACGCACTTGTTAGCCCTGCTCTGAAACTTTAAGCCACCTCAGCAGCAACTTTGCTTCTTTATGGTTGAGCTACTGTGGTTCCTAAATGCTTCCACTTTGCAATTTCACATATCGTTAATCGAGGAGTATCTAGGAGAGAGAAAATTTCGCAAACTTGTTGTAATGTTGGCATTGTATTATAATGCCACACACAAATTCAATGAGCTCTTTTTAATTACCCATTCTTAAACAAATGTTTGTTAAAGCAGAGTGTTTAAATGCTTGATTTTGTCCACATACGGTTTTCTATATAGTTTATGCAAACAAATAACAGAATTTTATAAGACCAGATTTATATGTCACTTCACAATTTACCCATTGAAGTGTCCTCTTTCAAGGTTTTTCTTCTGTAGCACGATGTTTGTTTGATTCATACTTGATAATAACTATGCAACTCAATATAATGGCAAAGTAAACAATAATAGACACACATGCAAAAGTTGTAGTAAGTTTCAGTAAGCTGCAGTACCAGCAGAGAGAGATATTTTATTTTGAACATGAAAATATCACAGAAAAGTGTTTAAATAGACATTACCAACAGTTACATGTAAATACATACTAGTAGCCTAGCTTAATTGTTCAAGGACCCTAGATTCATACCTTCCTTGCTCGCCAGCGACTTCTTGGCTTTGAATATAGTATCTCCCCCTGCTGGTACTGCAATTTCTGCATGTGTGTCCATTTCACACTTAGAATAGGCAAAGCGTGAAATGGACATGGTGGACCAGCATGTCTATTAGATGCTTTGCTGTGATATAGGATTTAATTATGAGATATACTGTGTATATATAAAATGTGAAAGTTGATGTTTCTTTTTCTTGTGTGATTGGAGGAACTTAAGAGCTTAATCGCACCAGACACGCCGTAGCACGTTGTAAAATAGTTAGGAGGTAGTAACTGTGGGGTGACAGTTCTAATTTTGCTTAATGTTTTCTTATTTTTTCTAGAACTGCAATACACACATGATTGATTGGAAAAATCTGAGTTACATGAATGTAATAATGAATACTCAGCGGTGTTAGCAATGAGTAAAGACAAAACTGTTTTGACTTATTACTGAGGTTTTGCCTGAAGAATCAGAAATTTTGTGAATTCAACGTGAAACTTATTTTGATTGTTAAAAAAAGCAAATACTCACACACACACACACACACACACACACACACACACACACACACACACACACACACACACACACACACACACACACACACACACACAGTGCTGTATTAATGCCGTCCCCCTGCTTTGACTGTGTCAGTTACAGGTGGACATCCTCCCAGATCACATTAGTCACGAAGTACAGGCACAGAGGACGAACACTCTTATGCTTATGCATCCTGTTTTTTCTCAGATCTACCAAGGAGAAGACTGGTAATCTGTAAGTAACAACTAATTTATATATTCATAAGTTGCAAAAGTTATTATTTTTTTTCTTTCTCAGTTCTTGTAATACTATTATTTAAATTTAACTGTAAACCTTTACAGATCTGGCACAGATGAACATTTATATTTTAATGTTTTGTTTTTCTCGCTAATAGATGATATAATAGTAAAGAAAAGATATGGTCTAAATCCTGCTCTTACATACACACTGTTGAGACTGCGTGGTTAAAACACTCATTTTTGTTCTAATACTCTTTTCATTCTTTATTATTCATAATCTGCTGAAATATTTAAATGAGAAGAAAAATCTCTGTAAAGTAAACAGTGAATTCAACATAACAGTATACAAATGTTGGTGAAGGGAAATCCTAATGAATGTGAACCAAATACATTAAAAAAAGGTAAAAATGATAGGACAAAAGAAGAGAAGACAACAACGTGGTGCTAAAATATTGTTCCACAGTACATTGCGTGCATTACCAAACCTGTTTTTCACTGCAAGTTATCCTCCAAAGTCCTCAGAGATTCCCAAAGGATGAATAGCTCACACGGTTACTAGGAAAGTGTGATCATAAATCCTCACTGGAGGAAGTATATCACAAAACTGGAGGTGGCTCACATAGAGACAGTTTCAACAACAAGTGAAGACCAATGAGGATTAACTGCATGCAACTAGAAGTGAAATTAAAGCCCAAGAAAGAAGATCTGTGCCAAACATGTCATTTGTGTTCATGTTAACACATTATGTAATACCATCCTGTCGAACAGACGCACAGCCTATCCACATGGCTCCGAAGGGAGGAGCCTGTTTGGTTCTGCTCATCTTGGCCTCTGCAGTTTTCGGTAAGCTCCAAAAACATCACACTCAGTATACCCGTTTTACCCCTTTTTTATACTATATGTTTGTTAATGTAAATACGTGTTCTCATAGGCACATAAACATACATGTATGAATGCTATTAAAAGTGTGTGTTCATTAATACACACCTTTACGTGTCTGCCTAGCTCAACTTCCACATATGGGGCCTCAAGAAAAAGCTGAGTTAGAAAAAGTGACTGAAAAACTGGTAAGGTGTTTTCTGAATTTCACGTCAGTAGAAATTTATTTTTCAGGCTTAAGAGTAGGGCTGGAGCTGTCAGTTATTAAATAATTAAGTATTCTCATCAGTTTATCGAGTAATCCGATATTGAATATTTTTTATAAAGAAAACATTTTCTTAAATCCCAAAATAAATAAATAATCACGGTAAAAAAAATAAGGTATAAATGCAGCCAAAACTAAGATTAAAAAAAAGTGAAAGAGCCTTTACGCTGTCTTCTTAGAGATCTTTCTTACATTAGTAGGAGGCTTCATGCGTATTTTTTTTTTTTGCATGTATTTTTTAGTGTGCTAATAAATGAGTGCTTGTGTGTCTGTAAGCCTTTAAAGAAAAGAGCATTAAGAAAAGTGCGTATATCAACATTCTGAGGGCTGAGGTTTCGTCAACCTCCCATCAGCTTTTCCCCAGTAAAGCCTTTAATGGAGCGGGTGAAACACTGGCATTTACATAGTGACAATTGAATCATAGAGTCATGCATTAAACAAAGCATCAAAACGAATAAAATGTGTTCATATTCAGTTTGGGGCCAGTGATTTTATTTTATTTTTTTTCTTCATCAGATGAAGAAGTGCTACTATAGAGGTAAGAAAACTTTCAATACACTTTTTAAAGAGAAGAATGTGTATGTGTGTAAAGTACACCCTCTTTCACATTTTTATACATCACTGCGTAATAAAAATAATCTGTTCATTAAAGAGTCTTTAAGTTAGGCAAACACAACCTCATATGTACAGCAACGCATGACACATTAATTACAAAAGTACACCCTTACTGCTTCCATAGGAATTAAGAGGATAAGTCCTACCAGCCTGGTGCTTCAGCTGCCCTTACTGACGCAACCCCCAAAAAGGGATTCGTGTCTCCGACTGGAATCGAACCAGCAAACCGATCATTCTTCTGTGAAAAACATTGTTCACAAGTGTAATACAGTGGTCCCTCGTTTATCGTGAGATGTACGTTCTAAAAATAACCCGCGATCTGTGAAATCCCAACTTTATTTTTTACATTAAAACCCCTCACTACACACTTTATACAGTTTTCTCAGACAGGCTCGAAGATTTTCACACTTTTCTCTCTTGTTTAAAGACCCTCACAGTTTAAGCCTTCGTAGAAAAATAAGTCCAGTATTATATAATGAAACCAAAGATCAAACCCTGTTTTCAGGTCCAGAACATGGGAATAGAGCCTCAGTGAGAGAATTCAAGATTAACAAATCAATGATACGGACGTTGAGGAAGAAAGAAGAATGAGTTGAGTAAAGTTTGACTGATCTGACTATTTTGTTGCTTAATGCGTCTCATACTGTGGTGCCTTATGGTCTGAAAAATACGCTAACTTCCACCTTCCTTTAGCATGTCTAGAAGGCTAACCTTTTGTGCGATGGTTAGCATCGTCCTCTGCCTTTTGGGTGCTAGCGCAGGTACCTTTGATAGTGAAAAAAACGTTTCGTCGGCATTGTTGTGTTTGTGAGGGAGAAAACTTACAAACATACAGTACAGCACTTCACAGTCACACTGCTAGAGATAGAAGATTTATATAAATTTGACAAGCTGAACACATTCTGTACTGTACAGGGGACACGGCACGGAGGAGATTGATTGACAATGGTCTACAGCCGACCAGGACGCAGAACACAAAGCGCTGTAAACAACAAAAAATCATGCCAAAAAAAGATCCGCGAAAAGTGAACCGCATTATAGCGAGGGACCACTGTACGTTCAACATAGTTGCCAGTCCCAGGAGTGAATTCCTCTGCAAAATGAATAGCTTCATTAAAAAATTAACATGTATAAAATCTTGGAACTGACACAGGGTGTACTGAAGCTGAACCTTAAAATGTTTTGTTGGAGTAATTGTAATGTAACTCCAGTCACCATGCTGAATTGGCGTCAGTGTGAGAGTGTGAGTACCCTGACCACATTCTGTAATATGAGCCACAACTGATATGTGGCAAATGGTTTGATTTTACAGGATACCCAGAGCCTAATTTGATGCAGGTCAACAGTGTCTTCAACTCCAGGTAATTCGTTTTTGTATTTTGTTGCTGTCCTGAAGAATCAAGTGGTCACTTCAGTTATCACACTTATTTGGACTGTTGTGTAATATTTTTCTTTATGCTTATCCACTTTTTGTCGTCACCCCACTGAAACTCTTTGTGATTTCCATAACTCAAGAAAAAAGTCACCGTAGATTTTCAAATTGATACCATAGATGCATCTACTAAAAATTGCGGACAAGCTCAAATCTCAGTGACCTCGACTTAAAGGTCAAAGGCCAGAGGTCAAGTTTTCTGAAAATGTTGTGAATGCAATAACTCAAGAACGAGGCAATGTGGGATTTTTAAACTGATACCATAGGTGCATCTACTATAAATCTTGGACAAGTTTGAATCTGAGTGATCTCGACCCCGAGGTCAGAGTAAGTTTTCTGTAAGTCTTTTGAACGTGATAATTGGGAATAATTTAGTTCTCTTGTCTTTTTTGTCCCTCAAGTTATTCTTTATCAATTTTGTGCATAAACAAGGAAAAGAAATGTAACTAACCAACTAGTCTAAAACTTGGAGACATACTCCTTCAACGCTTATCTGCCGTTAAACCTAAAAATGAGGATTCGGTCCCAACTAGTGAACTTCAGAACAAGGTGACATAAGATTTTAAAATTGGTACCATACATGTGTCTACGAGGAGGCTGAGGGGTAACACTGGTGGTTGCCAGTATTTTCATAAATAAGTGTAAAGAAAAGATTTGCTTTTGCTTTTTGCTGCAAAATGTTAGTAAATAACTTATTGATAAGCTATGACATTGGTATTTAACTCCATCTTAAGAATATGGTTTTGCCTGGTCAAATGTGTCTAGTTAATCAAAGGATATTTGGTATATTTCATATGTGAAAACATTTATTCTCATCAGCTTTTATTTGCTCTCTCATTAGCCTTAGTGGTTCTGTGCAGAACAGAGATGCTAACCAGTCGAACGCCCTCCTTTCCACTTTTCGTCATCTCCTGACCTCAGTCACTACAGGAACAAACATGAAGTCATTTGGTCAACTCCCCGTGGATATTTCACAAAAAATGGTTTGAAAATATAAACATCCATACACCCATAATCACACATACTGTATAATCTATCTCCATTTCCTTAAAAAATATAGCCTTTTGAAATCGGATGATTCTTTTTGATGCACTCTGTATTAACTGAAACATGTAATTCATTTTTTTATGAGTACCAGGTTAGTCATTAAAGTCACTGATTATTTAAAGCAGCGCTTATTGTCTTATTAATAGTCAGTATGAATTTTTTGTTGTGCAGTTCTGACCGTTAATGTTTTTTCTGTCTGTCTGTTAATAGACTAACCAGATGTGGAATTGCAGCAATCTTCCAGGCATGATTGAGGTGATGAGAAACTATTCTGGTGGCATATCAAAGGCAAGGGAAACCCTCCCCCCAAAAAATAAATGCAATGGATAAATTGTTACTGTTTTTTAACAGTCTTATCATGTCTGCCATCTATCCTTTTCTCCTAGGAGGATTCTGGATGTTATATGCAAGCGTTTGCAGCCCCTCTTTCCTGGGCAACTTTGACCACACAGGATAAAAACAGCATGGACTCAAATGACTACAGAAAACTGATGTGGGCTGTTACACCCATGGTGGGGCTTATGCCCTTCCTAAAAACAAAACTTCTGATGAACGTAGATATCCCAAAGCTAAAAAACATGTGAGTATGCTTTTATGGAATAATATTATCTGGCTTTTTCATAACCTTTCCTATAAATAAACCTGGTGTTGTTTCCAGGATGGACATGTTGAAGAGTATGTATGATCGCATACCTCCTGGTCAAAGGACTCGTGTGGCTGAATGGGCGAAAGATCAGATCACCCAAAACTACTTCAACTGTTCAATAAAGCCATGGGTTTACGCAACATTAAGTAAGAAAAGTCAGAAATCAAGTGATAAAATCTATGTACACACATACAGTTCTGTTAGCATAACTTCAGAGGCTATTACAGTTTGATGGCATTTTTTATGTGAGAAAAACTGTAAATTGACTCATGTTACTTACGTTGGGACTTCCATTATACCCAGAACCTGCAAAACCCTGACTCTGATCTATGTTAAACCTTAATTTGTAGTTTTATCCCATTTGAACAATTTCTGTTTCAATTTAGTAAAATTTAAATGACCATACAGACAGATCCACCAACACACCACAGTCTCGCAAATACATTTTAAGAGGCAATTAAGATGCCTTGTTTTCTACCTCATTTCTCTCGTTGCGCTTCTGATAAGTATAAATGTGCATTGTAAAACCTTGATTTATTAATAGAGCATGTGGATATCTGCTCCCCTTCACTGGAATGGCTGAATTTGGAAGCACTGACTATTTTGGGACCCTACCTGTCCTATTTACCACCAAGTGATGTTAATTATTCTTCTAAAGTAGAGGTAAGAGAAGGATAAAGAAGAAATAAGACATGGAAGAGAAAAAAACAACAAGGTTATAATTTTTTCCTGGTTGGTCTGCTTTGCTTTGTCTTCTAGCTATGCAAGTTTTTCTCTTCAGCTAAGTTCAAAACCACGATGAACCCCACTCTGAGTAAGAAGTTGCTCCATAGAATCCAAGAGTGCTTCAGTTCACAGGAGTTTCCAGAACATGTGGAAAAGTGTGTATACATTATTGATGTACATTAGCAGGTGCAGGTGTTAACAGTAAAAATATTGATTTGTCACTATGGGGAAAGCCCAGAGTCTTCTTCTTTTTTGCTCTAACATGTCTGCTGTGAAAGAAGTGATAAGAAGCATTTCAGGAAAAGGATCTAGTTGTACATAACATGTCATGTCATTTTTTAAAAGACTGCCGAGTGGTTTTACTTTACCCGCTACATACCAAAATAACACAACATCACTGAGGTTTCTGATCTTAGATCTTATAGGGACAGAAAGAAACACAAGGTTTCACACAAAAATGTGTGAAGGATTTGAAATAATCACTACGTTGTCTGGTATTTCAACATTATGCACTCCACACTGTATATAAATGCCACTTGTTTTGCACATATTCAACTCTGTATATTTTATATATTTTATTATTATTATTATTATTTTATTTTATTTTTTTACTATTTAATTTGTAAAAATGTGTATACACACACACACACACACACACACGCGTAGGAAAATATTTAGTATACACATCCAGAAATGCATACACTATTATATATTGTACATATATTTATTAGTTTCAGGTTGGCCATTCTTGTATTTTGCTCGTTTGTGTTGTTGTGTTTGCACATCTCTGTTGCTTGTGGGGCTCGCACACAAGAATTTCACTCGCATGTGCTGTGCCAGTGTGCCTGCACATGTGATGTGACAATAAAAAGTGATTTGATTTGATTTGATTTGATTTGAATCTCCACAGACTTGGCCCACTGGCTTGCTATTATGATCCCCCAGAGTTGAATGCTAACTTCAGTGGGAAACTCCTCTCTCAACTGGACCAGTGTGACAGCTCCCAAATCAAAGGGGTATTTTTCACTTACGCTTACCCAAACTTTCACATTTATCTTCTTTGATCAAAGATTTGAATTGTTTCTTGAATCTCAATAGTGTCATAATTACTCGTTCTCTCTTTTATCCTTCCCAAAACACAAGCTGAAGACACGGCTTCTCAGTTCTCTGAGGTCACTGTCAAGCCCTGCTCAAATAATACGAGACTTAAGCAGTACTGTTACTGCATTGTCTGCCAAAGAAATTGCTGCAATCCCTGCCACCAGTCTCACACAGGCTCTCAAAAATCTGGGACCCAACATCCGATGGACAAGGAGCCAGCTGCATGCTCTTATCGAGAAACATTTGGGTGAAAAGAAAGTGGGTGGATTCAGCTGACGGCTTGTGTCAGATAGCTGTCCTCATTGCTTGATACTTACCTCATTCTGTTCCGCCTCAGTGTAAACAGATATCCGGGATGGAGCTGATGAAACTTCAGCCCGTTGCAGAAGGTTTGCCAAACTGTATACTGAAACAGGTAAAAGCTGTAGAGGTCCTGAATGAGCCAGAGGGCCTAAAGAACATCTCCAAACGACTGAGCAGGGGACAGCTAATGGCCATGCTGGTAGGGGTGAGTTCTTCATGTTTCTTCATTTCATCACACCAAATACATTGTGTCTTAAACAAAAAGTATGTATTCTTTCTTTGATTTAATTTCTAAACATATTCTTAAAAGAATTAAATGTTTTCCTGTAGATGCTTAAGGAAATGCATCCTCCTGCGCTGGTGCCAAAGTTGTCTTCCCAGTTACTTAACGTCGTTTCTATTAACATTTTGGCCGATGCAAATGTCACCTCTTTGGACCAAGTGACAAACAAAACTTGGACTAGGTCACAGGTAGTGATGCTAAGTATGCCTTAGGCAGCTTCTTTGTATTATTTTGTTGAGTTTTCTAATTTATTTACTGTTACCATCCATGCATTGCTGTAGTAAGTATATGACTGATTTTGTGATTTTCTCTTTTTACTCAAAAAATGGTGCCACTTGTGGTGTGTTCTTACTCAGGCAGCATACCTGGCAAAGAAGATGGCTGACCTAAAACAGCTTCAATTTAGGTGAGAGAAGTATGCTGCTGACAAAATATCTGAAACTCTTTTTGGCAAAAAAAAATCCTTCTAATAGAAAAACAGAAAGTGCATCCAAAGAATTTATTCACCTAATCGTTTCTACAGTTTTTGCTTAAAGCACTTGACTTTATTACTTGATTCATCAGCAAATCTCAGAAATATTTCTTTATACCTGGATATTTGCCACAAGTGGTAACATGACTTAACTGTAACAGAAAACATTGTATTCATTTAAGATTTAGAGCTCTCTGTCTAAACTTGTCCATATAGGTTCTTGCTGAAGCACCTGAATTGGCCTATTGACTCACTGCCACCCTCATGGATCATTTTTATTGGCAGTCCTTTGACCTTTTTGAAGGATTACAAGTACAGAGAGAATACATTACTGCCTTAGAGCAACCTGTCAATGTTATTGCTTTTCATTGAATGCGTAATGCACGTGAACAGATTGCAGAGCTTATAAATAGTACAAATATGCTGCTGAGATTGTCACTGCAAATATAAGAATAGACCCAAGTTTTTATGTTTATGCAAAGTCTGACAAATATTTGTACACAGAAACGGTTCATAGAATATACATGCATATATATATATATATCTATATATATCTATATATATATAGATATATATATATACATATTAGTGCTGTCAGCGTTAATCTTGTTAAAATAACTGCATTATTGCGGCAAATCTCCATTAATGAGTTATTGCGGATCGCCCTGTGCGTGGGGCTGCATGGCATCAGTGTGTTGGCACAGTTAGCTCGTTAACGCATTAGTCTACAGCTCTTTGGCCCTCACTTTCTGCCATGTAAACGCAAGTGTTTCACTTACATTCGTGACTTATTTGATCATATCTAGGAGCACCTGTGTGAATGCAAAGTACAACCACATTAAGACCAAGAGCCCCCAGTACTGATATGTTTTTTTTTCTGCAGACTACTATAAAATCTAATTCACTGCACCATAAATTTCCTTACTACTTAATTTTATTCATTTAGTTGTTTCTGTGAAGCTCTTTAAGATTATCATGTGATCTTTACCAAAGCCTTTAATGCACGTTTACAATTTTCTTTGGTGCTTAAGTTATTGTCATGTTCTTGTTACTGTGTTTGTTGCTCCTTCATCTGAAACATTGTTGTCTAACACAGGAAGATGCGTTCGGTCCTTCAGGGCATAACCTGTAAGATGATTAATGAAGCTCCTGACAGCGGTGTAATGGAAATGGCTTTGGCCATGGCAGAGTCTCCAGAGTGGCTCTCCAAAGTTCAGGTAGGTATTTACTCACACATAAACATCTTGTCTTTACATAGTGTGTGCAGTCCGCACAGAATAACTATTATAACAAACATGTTTCTAGGCAGGATGTGCTGCCAAAAAACTTTTTGCAACTTTGGTGAAAAAGAGAGCAGACTATTTCAAAACCATCACTGAACAGGAACTGGATAAGATTCCTTCAGCTTTGCTTCTTCACCTGCTGTAAGCAAATGGTGTATTTACTAGTTTAAAGTTTGTTTAGATTTTTTTAAGTTTGTGTTGAAATCTGTTTTCTCATTCCTTTTATCGTAGCCCTTCAGATGTGGACGATTTGCCTAGTTCTGTCTGTCCTATTTTCCTTGACAAGATGGAAGAAGCCAACATCAGCTCTTTGCCTCTTAATTCCCCGTCTCGTCCTGCACTCACCAAGAAAGCCCTGTTCTGCCTAACCAATGTACACTCAAGGATACACATAGTAACAATAAGTATTATCTGATAAATTGATCCGCTTGTTCAACAGCAGTTAGAGATGTCTGCTGTGTTTTTGTAGGGGACAGATTTATCCAGCCTCACCGGTGGTGATCTGCCCAAGCTAGGGCCCCTCGTATGTGAGCTGCAGCCTTCCCAGCTGCGTCTAATGAACCCTGATGTCCTCAACTCCGCTTTCCAGGAGATGGCTTCCTGCAAACATATTCCTCAACAATACAGGGCAGATATCATTAAGATGGTTCACCAGACCTTTGGGTAGGACACCCTCCTAATGAGCATTAAAGTTAACACAAAGAAGGACCATAGACTGTATATAAAAGATGCACAAAGCTTCCAGAAAAGTTATGGTTCTTACTGAATATAACATGAAGTTTATATATATATATATATATATATATATATATATATATATATATATATATATATATATATATATATATGCTTTCTTTTTGAGTGAATAAGGGGAACAAAGCCAGTGTGCTTTGTGTGTGTGACATCCAGCTTACATACATGCATACATACATGTTTTGTATAGAGCCAAACAAAAAAGCTAAAGTAGTAGTCTTGTGTACTTTTTTAAAACATCTGTAGAAATTCTTCTGATTGGACCGAGGACACTGTGGAATCAGTCGGTCCCCTTCTTCTTTGTGATAAGGTTGCCACGTCTGCTCTACCCAACAAAGTGCGTATCTGCCTTGTCCATTACATGCAGCTCATCTTGTGTTTGTTTTTGTCATGTTCATTATTAAGTCACTCAGAACTCAGAAGTGACTCTCCTGCTTGTGATTAAAAATGGATATATATTTTCAGTTTTTCTTGATGTTGTCCCTCTCTGTATCTCCGTTAGCCTTGGATGAAGGATGTTCTTCGCTACATAAAGTCACTGTCCTCTGATCCTTCAGATGCCCTGAAAAAGAAAATCTTTGCTCTTACCACCACTAGATCAAATGCAACACGTAAAAAGAGGGGTGAGAAGGAGGCGTGCTTTATCTGTTTTGCAACAATTCAGTTTTATATTTCTGTTTTTTGTAGTTCTTGTGTCTCTAACAGCAAGAGCAACACTGATCATGGTAATAGCAGCGTAACTTTTTATTTGAATCTCTGCCACAGTTTAGTTTTTAGTTTGAATTAAAATACATTTTATTTAAAGTGGTTTTTAAAAAGCCTTATGATTATATTGTCTATACCTGTAGAGATCCTGAGAGAACCCACTGAGAATTTGATTCAAGAACTGGGAATGGATAATGTGTACTGGTCAGCAGGAGAGCTGGATAAGATGTCAAACAGCACTTTCCTGGCCACTGTAGAAATACTTGGAGAAATCCCGAACTACAGTGCAGATCAACTGGCTGTGCTCAGCAAAAAAGCTACTGAGGTACAGTGAGACACAGTCATCTTGGTTTCGTTCATTCGCCAGTCTGTTTTTTCTTTCCAGCATTTCTAGTTTGAACAGTTGGCTTTGATTCGGGCACTCACAGTGAGATTGCCACAGTAATAAAAAGTTATTGTAAATCAAGGTGGAACATAAAAGTTTTTTTCCACTTTCCCACAATTAATAATAATTAATACAGCTTCACTAATGAAAGTTAAGGTGTACATTTTGAATATCAATATTTTAATATTATTGAACCAAGATCCAATTGAGCAGTTATTATCCCTGTTTGTCTTAACTGATAAACTGACCTAGGTATAATTTGCTCCGCAGCTTAATGGAAGTTAGAGAGGAATAACGTCTGTGTAAATATCCAAACAAATAAAACGCTGCACTCTTCTGGTGTCAAAATTAAAACGCAATCTGTAACTTCTTAAGGTTGCATTTGCTGGTCTGTATGTAGAAATCCTATATTTAGTTATTTTGTGTTAGTGTGAATATTTCTGTATATTTCTTTAGGCTTTTGGCCCCGTGTCACAGATGAACGAGGGCGTGGTCATACAGCTTGAATGTATAAATCAGGGTTTTTCTAATTCTGACCTGGAGAATCTCCCCTTGCCAATGGATATTGTAGAGGGAATTTCCCGCTGTGGGTGGACTCAATCACAGGTGAAGCATAGAAACAGCATTGCATGCTCACCGCTATATCGATTACACACATGACATGACTCATGTGCCAATAGATGGAGTCGTTGTGGAGGGGAATTGCCAAATATAACAATCTGAAAGCGCAGCAGCTGGGAGCTGCAGAGATGGTATCACTGAACCGGCTCATCTGTGGCCTGAGCTCCAGCGAGATCAAACAGCTCAACATCAGCGCCTTCAAGTTTGTCCACCGCACATCTCACTTTTCATTTTATTTAAGTCACCCATTTTTCCAGGCTCTTATTTTCACAGATTATTTTTTGTTAATCTAATGATCCGTGACTGCCCACAGCCCATCTCCTCCCACCTCTGCAACAGTAGTGAAAGTACTTTTGAGAAGTGAAAATTCAAGTGATATCCTGTCATATGCAGATAAAAGAAATCTTAACCTCTGCCACTCATTCAAGACTTTTTAAAAGTTTCTTTTTTTTTTTATTTTTAGCTGTGATGTCTTCTTATTTCTGAAGCAGTGATCATAAATAGTTCATAAATACTTTCTTTCTGGTCAGGTGCATAAACAAACCTTTTTTTAGAGTAGACTCGTTCACAGGTGGTGATGCTAAGATTATTTTAACTTTAAAGAGCTGCACAATGATACAGAGTCACAATTGCACGATGTGTGAAAGTTTGTGTTTGTCACAGGAGGGCTGTGGGCTCGATGGATGGTATTAAGTGCTCCTTTCAGATTTTACAGCAATTAAAAACTCTAGCTGTGGCTGCATTTGGGAAACCCAGCACCTGGACAGAACCACAGGTTGCAGACTTGGGCAACATACTTGGTAAGATAATATCTGCAAACAAAAAAAACCCCCATTGGAATATTTCATAGAAATACCTGTAAAGTGTCACCTGGGAGAGAAATTAGCTTTCACTTTTGGTAATGTTTTCATCTGTGTCCCTAAGCTGGGCTGGATGCATCGGAGCTGGCTTCTTTGGACCCATCTGTCTTTCCATTTGTCAGCAGGACGTGTATCCCACTCATCCCTCCAAACAATTTTGCTGTAAGCAGCTTTTTATTTCCTACTATTGTTTTTAAGCTAGAAGCCAAACCTAGAGGCCAGATTTAACAAATACATTCACTCGAGTGTTGGGCCGTGCCGAAATAGGCCTACATACAAAAACCCTTAATTGATATTTTTACCAATATTTTATAAGAGAAAATTTGAGCTCAGGTGGACTGAGCTCAAATGTATACTATGTTTTACTTTTATTAGGCTCACTCCATTTCAAAGCAGATCATAAAAATGTAATTAGTTACAATAAGGCAGATAAAGGTTTTCACAGGGTACAGTGAAAGACAACAAATATTGTCATTATGAAGAGGATAAATGCATCACTAATAACATTGAAATTAAAGTTCGCTTGTTCTACGTGTGTGAATATATGTCAGTACAAATTTTAAATGCAGGACTTTTATTTTATTAAATGTTGTATGCCTGTTTTCCCTGCAGGTACTCTCTGCTGCTCAGCTGGAGGCCCTTGGGCCTGACAATGCAGCAATGGTGACCACTGAACAGCGAAATCTGTTGAATAATGATCAACTTGACACAGTTGAAACGGCTCTAACTGGTTTTCGTAACCAGGCACAAAGAGCTGTTCAATCAGGTAAAAACACAAATTTGCACAGCATTTAATTCCCACGTTCTTCGTCATCTAAATATTTTGAAGTATTTGGAACAAGTTAAATTTCATCCTGCCATTAAACGCTGCCATGTAGGCTTGGCTTATTCTGAAAAACCTAATTTCAGAGTGTTTTCAACATAAATATGACTTAAATTGTTTATTAACAATATAATAACAATTATTATGATATATTTATATATCAATATGTAAATATTAGACTTTAGTTTTAATGACCTTTGAATATTATCACTGAGAAATCTTTATATTTCACTGCTATGTCCAGGAGCTCCATCGCTGGGTGCAGAGGGGCTCTCAGCCTTCATGAAGCCCCTTCTCTTGCTTCTCATTGGGTTTCTCCTGCTGTGAGTCATCACATCCATCTGCTTAAGCTAATTACAGACCTATATTAATAATAAAATAAAATAAAAATAAACAACAGTTCAGCAATTCTTCAGGTTTATTTAGTGTTGAAGACGTTTGCACAGATTGATGTTTTATGATAATCTATACATGTTTGTGACTGTAGCTCACACGATTAGATGACCTTCTGAGATGTGTTAGAGTTCCTTTACTGTGTTATGTGTTAATAAGAAAATATATTTTATTAATTGCAGAGAAATATTTCATGTTTAATTTTCAGATGTTCTCGGTATGAGACTGTTTTTTGAAAAGTTGATATTTACTGACAAAAACCGAAGAATGATTCAACTTAATAAACGTTATTGTTACGCCAGCAGCCAACAGTGAAGTTTGTTGAAAGAAATGACCAAGTTACAAGTGACTTTTTTTCTCTCTTTCTCTGAAATGATTGGTTTGAAATTGTTTTATCAATGCTAAACACGCACAGGGGAGAGCTAACTTTGACAGGTTTTTTTTTAAAAACTGTTAGCTGTCTATTGATATTATTCATGGATGGTGGTGAGAAATAGCTCAGAACTTGCAGCCTGTCTGAACGTTAATGCAAAGTTACAACTGAGGATCACATTATGAAATCACCCACATGTAGACGTTCATTCAGCCTTTCTAATTTGAAGACAATTTTGTTTTATGGCTGAACATCTTGGCTTCAACCTTTCCAAAACCAATTAAATTCAGTTATTTGTATTTTTTGAGAAAATGGAAAAAAAGAAAAAAAAAGAAAAACCTAAAACAAAAAAATACCCATGTTTTAGAAATAAAAATACCTTTGCAAATGTAAATATGCAAAATAGTCTGCAGTTAAAAGCAAGTGTTTGATCTTTGTGAGCTGCCAGCCTCAACAAGAGAGTGGTCAGCTGAAAAAGTATAGCAGCTCCTTTAAAAACAAAACAAAACAAAACAAAAATGAAATCCAACCAAAACATCAGGACAGAAAATACAAACATCCATCTATGGTTTATGGTTTTAATACATGAAAGTTCATAAATCCACCCTACAAACCTCAGCTGTGAACTCTATTTGATTAAGGTAGGATTAAATTTATTGGGAGTATTCTTCAGTAGTGACAAAACCTGAGGAGGTGCAACATTTGTTGAGCTACCAAATTAATAAATCTGCATTACATCTGTACTGAATAAACATCCTCTAAACAAGATAACCAGGCGTCTCGATCAAACTGGCACTTATTCCTCCTTTCAGATTTTTTTTAGAACACTTGTGTTAAACATGCCGATTTTGCAGTTTCTCTGAACTGATGAGGAAGCTACGTTGACACCTATAGGTGAAAGAACCACGAGAGAACGTGTAGTCGGTTATGGGGAACAATAGTTTTAATCTTTTAGCCGTTCCAAGGACTTTAGACAAAATGCATATATAACAATCTTCCATTTACAGTAATTCCATAAAGCAAGATTTAGGTAAACATATGGCCCGCATACCAAAAAACAAAAAACAATTTCACTTTCCACCTCTTGCTCACTGAATAAATTACTCAATCTGATATAAATACATTCAATTTATAAGGAATTAAACGTTGATTTCAATGCATCAGAAAGTTGCACCCCTACAAATAGTGTGTCTGCGAGTCAGATTATTGCTTAACATTTTCCAAAGCATAGTCAAAAGTTCTTAGAAAAATTTCCAGAAATTTTTGGTCCGCATTTATTTCAGCATCTAAATGTGTAAAGACTTCAAGGATAATATCAATAACGGTAATATGTGGCCTTTAAGTGTACATTATTTTAAGTTAAGTTTTTTTTTTTCTCAAAACTAATCCCAAAGCACCAATGCTTTATTGCACATATGCAGTAAAGTATTGGTGGCCTTAATTATTGCTGCTTTCATTCAGGGATGACACCACCATGATTCCACTATATGCAAGCATATATTGCAAAGTTAAGCGAAAGCTAATGAAAAACTTTCAGCAGTGTGACTCAAAGCAAAATTCAGGGGGAATCTTCTAAAAGTACAAACGTGTACTTTTCCATTTCAGCTCAGTGCAGAAATAGTCAGTGAAAATAGTCAAGAAAAGCGAAATTTAAGTATCTGTAAATTGAAACTAAAATGTAGAGAAGCCAGCGGCTGCAGTTTAAGCTGGGAATGAACTGAAAGAGACAGCATGCTTTGAAAAATGACTGGCAATAAATTCAAAGAAACGCATCAAAATCACTGCAACAGTTTGCTTTAAAAAAAAAAAAAAGGAAAAAAAAAAGCATATTCATTCAACGGCCATCGTTATCACAGCACGGTTAGAACAGTGTTCACCGGCCTCTGCAGGCACATGATTGTGAGGGAAACAGACTAAACTCTAATTTCATTACATTAACTAAACACAGAAGCACAGCATCAGATCCTGAGTGTCACAAAAGCTCGTCTGGAACAATGAGAATCGCATCTGAACATTTCACGTTTTCAGACTATATTGGTAATCTTTGGTAAAAATCAGAGCAGAACTCGCACTTTAACCGGTACTCGGTAACAGAAAGGCACTTGTGAGTACTCTTAATCATGACATATTCTTCATGTTTGCCATCTCAGATCGTTTTTCCTGCGTTCCTCGCATTGATAAAAGCCATACCGTGAGTTCTGAAGTGTGTATTCAGATCTGTGACCTTGTCAAAGTGTTTACCACACACCTTACAGGCCAGTGCTCCCTCCTCCTCTTTCCCCTCTCCTGTGGAGGGCTGAGTGGAGGGTGATGCTGGTGCAGAGCCATTCAGAGAACTCTTTTCCTCGTGGTGCCTACTATTTCCAACGGAGGGTGACAGGTGCACACTGGGTGCTTGTTGGTTGTCATTGACCACATCTCTCACTTTGTGGGTGATGAAGCGATGGCGTGACAGTGAGAAGGTGGATGCGAAGCAGGCGCCACACTGGAGACACTGCAGGCCACCGTCGTCCATGCCTCCGCGCCTGTGCTGGCTGATGTGCTCCAGGAACGCCACCTTCTCCTCTGAGGTGAAGCCGCAGACGGCACACCGAAACCCAGACTCGGGAAGAGAGGACGGAGCGAGAGCTGAGGAGGAAGAGGACCGTAGCTTCTTCCCCGGACTAACTCTGTCTGTGGACTCTTCATTCTGCTCCACCTTCACGGCTCCTCTCCGTCTCTTGCGAGCCCCCAAACTGCTGTCCTGTTCCGATGAACTGTCAGCTTCATCTTCACCACTCTGAGATATCAAGATACAAACTTTAGTAAAAAATACTTACTGTTTGACTTCTTGTGTGATCGGATTACTGCTGGCTTACCATTGTGGTTTTCTGGCTTGCAGTTTCTGTGCTGTGCCTCAGCTGAAGGTGCCTCTCCAACATCGTTCTGCTGCTGAAGGTTTTCTTACCTTCAGTGCAAAACCTGCGCGTGCACACGCGCACACGCGCACACACACACACACACACACACACACACACACACACACACACACACACACACACACACCAAATTACAGTCATAACTGTCCTCTGTTATGACTTCATACATTTAAGAGTTTTTAAAGTTAGTATTCAGGAGTTTACAACGAGCTTCCCAAAACTTGCACTGGGGACCAGGGTCTGACAAAAGTATATGAGGTGCCCAAAACATGAAAGCTTACAGGCTTGTAAGCTTTCATAATTGTGGAACAATTAAACCTTCTGCTCAACAATTTTTGTGTCACCACATGAAATCAGTGAAGTCTCACATTGCTTCATACACATACCACCTTTAGATTCAACATCTGGAAAAAGTACAATGGCAACATTATTTTAAATGAGTCTGTTCATGCTTATCCAATTCCTGGTGAACTCTGCTGTTCACCTGCTTCCTTCCCCATTGCAGCCTACTTCAACAAGTCAGCCTTATTCACATCAAGCAGGATGCAGTTGGGAATTTGGGAGTCTGCGGGGAAGCACACTTGCCTTTGCAAATACGTACACTAATGGGCACAACTGCGGTACCATAAATTAAACATTAAGCAGTGTAGAGTTTACAGTTAGGATGAACCTACAGTGGACATTATATAAGTATATAAATCCCACATTAGGGAGTAATGGCTATGGTGAATCTTTATAAAGCCTACAACATAACCAACACTGTTACCAGCTAGTGGGGGTGTGTTTGATGTGCACCACAATAGAAATCAATAAAATGCTAGTTAATCCTTCAAAAAAAAAAAAAAGGTAAATGGTAAATGGCCTGTATTTGTATAGCGCTTTACTAGTCCCTAAGGACCCCAAAGCGCTTTACATATCCAGTCATCCACCCATTCACACACACATTCACACACTGGTGATGGCAAGCTACATTGTAGCCACAGCCACCCTGGGGTGCACTGACAGAGGCGAGGCTGCCGGACACTGGCGCCACCGGGCCCTCTGATCACCACCAGTAGGCAACGGGTGAAGTGTCTTGCCCAAGGACACAACGACCGAGACTGTCCAAGCCGGGGCTCGAACCGGCAACCTTCCGATTACAAGGCGAACGCCCAACTCTTGAGCCACGATCGCCCCACAAAAAAAACAAACAAAAAAAAACAAAACGTTGTGGGGTAAAAGTTGTTGGTTGTTCCCAGTCTAACATGCAGAGCAAGTACAAACAAAATAGGAAGGCTATGGCAAACAAATTTTCTGATATCTGTGAGTCCTTATTTTGAGGTTGTGATTATTATTCCTTATACTGAGGTGATGATTGTTATTCTTTCACTAATAAATTCAAAAGCTGTGGTCAAAAAATAACCAGAAATGCATAGGATTCACTGGTACTGAACAGCGGGGTTTTCCATTCCTATAATGTGCATTTAACAGAAAAGAAAAAATTCCCTGGAAGTAGAGGTTGGGTGGGGAAGTTACTCACTGGCAGCGAAAGCTGCGGTTCATGGCTTTGTGCTTATCTCTGATGTGACGCCTCAGACTGGAGGTGGTTGTGAAGGAGCTCTCACATTTGTTGCAGGGAAACTTCTTCAAAATCTACACAAAAAAATTAAAGGATTTGATTAAATCAGACATTTTAAACCAGTGATTCACAGCCAGGGGTGCAGAAACAGAGAGAATGCAGAAATGTTTTAAATAAATGAGTAATGGCCATGCACAGAGGCGTGCTGATCGATTCACATATCGATCGTATTAATGTCAACGCTGGTTCAGTATGTATCCCACTGAACTGTGTTAATCATGTTTTTTTCTTCCTTTCCAAAAAAATGAACTGTGAAAAACCTCTGGATCAGCTTCTATTGTTTAAATGTGCTATAGATAAAATAGATGTGACAGTCAACACAGAAAGGTTCAAGGTCTCCAAAAACCCAGTTTGAAAATACATGAAAAGCTGAAAGGTTTTATTATGTCAATCAAGTGCATATGTAAAACCAAAAACTGTCAAAATAATGTGCTCATGTATGAATCAGTACTTTGTATCCAGGAGTGTGGATAAACAAATTAGGGGTACAGACACTCTCATGTTCACACTTATGGCCAGTTTAGATGAACCTAACATACATATCTTTGGACTGCTGGAGGAAAGCATAGCACCCACACCCTCAGTCCCCCAGCAGCTTTCAAGCCACAACCTTCCTGCTGTGAGGCAACAGCGGTAACCACTGCACCACAAAGCTAACAACAACTTATAAATGCTTAACTGATGTTGAATCTGTAACCATTTCAGATGTGATTATAAATGAACTCATCTGCATATTTATCAGCACACGGTGCTGTGATTTTTGAGGCTTCCAAACCTTGCCGTGCAGTTCACCCATATGGGTAATATAGTCCTCCCGGTCCGTGTAGCGCGTGTTACAAGATGAACACCTCCACCCTGAAGGGGTCTTCATCTTTTCTGGCTTCACCTTCTCTTCTTTGTCTTTACGCATCCATTCATCTCCATCAGAGCTCTCTAATTTCAGAGAAGCACCACCTGGAAGCAAAGGTAGCTCTCCTTTTGATTTGGGAGTCTTGTGGGTCTGATGGAAACAAGAATAAAGTTTGATTTTAAAAAGTTTTTTTTTTTAAAAATAAGTAAGTAGAGGACGAGATTTTAGCACTACCTCAACTATAACAGTTATACCTTGAAATGGTCCAGCAGTGAGTTCCTCTGAGAAAACAGCTTTGTGCACGCGGGGCATTTAAACACGTGGACCTTTTGATTGGTTAAATGAGTGTCAAAGTGGGCATGCAACAGGGGTTTGTGGGTAAACACTGTGTCACACATGACACACTTATAGATCAGCCTGTGAAGGAAGAAATTCGGGGTAAAGAAACAGAAAGTGATGCAATAAATCCGAGCGTGAACACTCAGACTCTGTGTGCTGCACATACATTGGCTGTCCTTCAGGGAGCCCCGGATGCTGGGCAGTGATGTGGTTCTGAATGCTGGGAGCAGATTTGAAAGCCATGGGGCAGCTGGGACACTTATGGAACATGTCGCAGTGAGCCTGCTGGATGTGAGACTTCACTGAGTTCAGACCTCCAAACACCACCAGGCAGCTAGAACATCTGGAGAAGAGAAAAGTTAAAAATAAATAAATAAAAAATCAGCAGAGTGGAATCATGACTGGTGTAGCAGTGGTTTAATAAACCAATCACATGGGGAGACGTCACACCTGTAGCCAATACGGCGGGAAAAGTGCAAGCAGGTCTCGTCCACATGTGTTCTGAACTGTGCCTGCTTGGCTGTGCCCCCACACTCTGGACACACATGTGGAGAGGAGCCTTGATGGATGCGCTGATGAGCTGCTGCACTGCAGCTGTTGGGTAGCAGCATGGGAGGCGAGCACTCGGAGCACGACTGGAAACAGGAGAAGCCAAAAAGGAAAGAATTAAGTTTGAGTCCATTTAGCAAGTCAAAGAAATTTAAATTCAATTACTTGACCCTCTTCCATACACGATGGAGACTTACGGTGCTCTGTGCTGGCTTGATTTCCTGGAAATGTTCGGCTACCTCTTCTTTGCTGCAGAACTGAGCCTGACACTCAGGACATTTGTTGCCTGTGTACTGCACTGCTTCTGCTTTCTTAGCTACTGCTTGATGTGCCTGGGGTGCTGCCTTTGGGTTGTTCTGGCCTAAAAGCATGGTGTTGAAAGGATGGAAGAGGCAGTTAAAGCACATCCAAAAATCAAAACAGTGGAGTGGAGACAAAAACATTCCCATACCAGCTGCTGTTGGTTCCTGCTGGCTGATCATCTGATCCACAGGCACTGGTTTCATGACCAAGTGTGAACACTGCATGATCAGGCCTCTGTCCTTGTGCTCTCTGGCGTGTAACAGCAAGCTACACTTGTTGAAGAAGGCCAGCCGTTTGGCGCAGTGATTGCAGGTCACCTCGATTCTGAGCGAGCGCCGGTCATAGTGCTGTGCTAAACTCTGCTCCAGGGCAAAGGCATCACCGCACTCCAGACACCGGTAACCCTGCAGGGGATCAAACATCCTCTTTCTCAAACTGACATAGAGCTATAATATTAAACAATGCTACAGCTTTGTTCTAATGAAAAAAATACTCACTTTGCATTACATGTCAGAGTATGAAAAATAATCCATTGCGAGATATACTGCCCACATTTTCTGTCCTTTTTTTTTTTTTTTAAATATAAACACGCTCCTAATGTCAGGATTCCTGCTTTAATCAAGCTTATCTTCATTTTCAGCCGTGTTAACCTGATAACGTGCCTCTTTACATAACATGACTAAAAGAACTACTTTCAACCCTTGATTAGCAGTCTGTGATTGAACGGTGAAACAATCATGATTTTCTTAATTTAATCTAATTGCTTAGCGCTATAGACTGTATATAAATGATGGATATAGTCACTGTGATGTCACCCGTTGCTTTGTGAAGTCTTGTTTTCAAGCCTGAACTTTAGCATTTAGCTGCCTTGTTTTTGTATTGAAACCAGACGTCACAAGCATCAAGCTTTACACATCTAGGGAACATTCAAGACCAGCTTTTTGAATTCTGACAAAACTGTAAAGAAGTGAAACTGGTATTCTCTCACCATGTTATACACCAGGTGGTGTTGTGTAAGTGAGTGACAAAAATTAACCATGTTGCTTATTAGTAACTAAAGTTGGTAACTTCTTCAGGGTAAAACCACTGAATAAGAGTTTGCTACACTTCTGATTAACTGCTGGCAGAGCACTCTAGGTCAATGTCCCTGCTGGATTTTTAGTCTTCCCTCACGGAGAAGAACTTTCCACATCCTCAGAAGATCTACTCTCATATGTGAACAGTCAGTGACGACATTTAACTCCAGATCCTCTATCAATGACAATCACCTCTCTGTTGTTGTTTGCATTTCCACCTCAGACATTTAATCTGACTTTAATGCACTTCAATGAGAAAAATCTAATCTGTTTTGGGCTTGAATAAGAAAAAGAAGCTGAAAAACTGCAGATGTAGTGATTCAACTACAAGCAAACAGCATTACTACTTTGTGAATAAAATGTTCATGTTTTTGCAAAATTTCAAAAACCTTCAGTTGTTTCTGGGAATGTTGAATTTCCACTTTTTTGACACTTTCATTGCTTAATTGTAACATCTACTCTTACCAGTAGCTGTTTAGCGCCCGGTGGCGCCAGTGTCCGGCAGCCTCGCCTCTGTCAGTGCGCCCCAGGGTGGCTGTGGCTACAATGTAGCTTGCCATCACCAGTGTGTGAATGTGTGTGAGAATGGGTGGATGACTGGATATGTAAAGCGCTTTGGGGTCCTTAGGGACTAGTAAAAGTGCTATATAAATACAGGCCATTTACCATTTATAAAAGAGATCAAATTAATACTGTGCAGAACTGAGTTCCGCTTTTAGACTTAGCTTATTGACCTCGAATGATTTACAAAAATATCAAATGCTTCATTTAGCTGCTGACCAACTAATTCTTTAATTTCTAAGAGAGCTTACCTGCGCAGGTAGAGAAATGCCCCACGCTGCAGGAAGAGGGGCGCTCAGATTTGGTTTATAACTGGGCAGCAGGTTCTTGTTATTCAGGATTTTGTTGAAGGCTTCCACTAAGTTGGTCTGGCTCTTTGATATGATGGCCCCAGTGCTGTTGACTATAGATGCTGGCCTGCTGCTGCTTTGAGGGGGCAGCAGAGGTAAAGAAGCAGGTAGTGTCACCCCACTGTTGAGAGTTTTTTGGCCCAGGGTGCGCAGGTTGCCTGTACTCGCACTGACTCTGGAGGAGGAGGTAGTAATAGAGGGCAGAGCTGCAGTTTTTGTGATGTTCACTGCTGTGGGGGAAACTTTAGGCCTGGCGTCAGCGGGGGTTTTCTCTCTAACTGTACTCGCACCTTCTAGTGTGGCAGCGCAAGCATCCTGCAGCATCTCCACTGCAGTCAGCTGACTTTCTTGCGGTAACTCCCTTTTGGCTCTTGTGTTATGACGCTGTGGTGATGGTTTTGGAGCAGTCACACCCTTACTGGTGGCTCTTCCGCTTCTTTTAGGCGCCACACCAGTGACAGTCCTTGTGATGCTGCCTGTGGGCATTTTGATTTTAACTTTGAGTGGTCGCAGTGGAGGTGAAACCGTCTCTGTGGCGCTTGCAGCATCCTCAGTGTCAGCATCACACTTCTCCGTGTCTAAATTTTCCCCATCCACCTTTTCACCCATTCCTTCACTGTTACCCGGCTTGTCTTGCTGACAGTCCTCACTCTCCATGTGCTCCTCCTGATGGTGGAATTCGTCATGGTTTGCAGTTAGAGCTGTTGTTGAGCCGGGATCAGGGCTGCTGCTTCTATTTTGGAGTAAAAACCCTGTCTCACTGGGTGGTGGGCTCTCAGGCGACTCCCTCTCATCAATCACATGTTCTGGGTATTTCTCCTCTTGGACTGATGAAGAGCTGGTGCTAACATGTGGGAGGCGGTCCTGGGAACTTTGAGGTGAGGGTGGAGAGCTTGGTGTGGTAGGCAGCCCATCCTCCTCGTGTTGGGGTTTTGGTTTTCTGGAAAAAGTGAGTTTAGGAGGATCAGAAGGCCTCGTTTCAGGAGACCCAAGAAAAGTAGGTGGTAATTTTGCTCTGTATTTAAACTTAGGAGGTGGGGCCATTACAGATTCTGGGCTCTCCTGGATCACCAGCTCTGGTTCTGAGTCATCTTCATCTGTGTGCATAACATGCTTGATTCCGGTTTCCATGCTGTCATTTTGTAGTGACGGTGATGATAGTGTATTATCTCTGAGACAAGTTTCATCCTGCTGAGGGGAGTGAGGAGAAAGGTGATCACTGACAGAGGCTGGGGAAGGAGGAGATAATGGGGTGGGAACACCAGCGGTTGGCGACTTGAGGTGGAGAAGGGGCCTTAAACTGTTCATAACATCAACCGCATGCTGGGAAGATCCAGGCTCAGGCCTTTTATCGGTTTCACTGTCACTTTCACTCAGTGTGGACCTCAGAGGTGAAGCCTGGTGCCATGCTTCTGTGCTAGACTGTCCCTGCCGGCTGGAGGGAGATTCCTCAAAGCCATTAGTCGTCTCACCCTCCAAAGCAGACTCGGAGGGGAGTCTGGGACAAAGCTGTGAAGTGATGTCATCCAACTTAACGTGCACAGGAGAGGCTAAGGCACTGCTTGAAGGATTGTCTGTTTTATCCCTGGCAGACTTCTCTTCCTCTTCAAAAGACTCTGACCGCACTGTGTTCTTAACAATAACACTGACCACAGGAGGCTCGCTTTGAGGGGCAGGAGGGTCGGCAAACCTTGAAGGAGATCCACTCTCTCTCCCATGAACGTTAGTCCGGGCCTCATCCCGTTCCTCGTCTGGACTGGACTGAATGGCCTCTTTGGCGTCAATGTCAGGAATGTCAAACGCTGCCAGCAAATCATCAAAGTCGGGGGTCTTCATATCCCCCATTGCCACTGCAAGAAAAACCAATTAAAGCAACAAATGAGTTGGAACAACTGATTAATTTAGTCAGGACAAGCTGACACAGAAACTACAAAGGTTACACATTTATGAAGATGAATATATATTAATATACACTGATAAAGCTGCTCCTTATAAAATTCTAATAAACTACATGTTCTATATTTACTAATCAGAAGAGAATCCCTAAGTGTTTGTTAGATTCCACATATACCCCTAATCCACATTAAACTGTAACTTTAATTCTGGTAAAATGAAAGTTTAAAGCATTTAAACGTAGCATTCAGCTGAAAAAAAATAATACAGCTTGTTTGTTTTTTTTAATACTGAAGGTTTCTTTGTTTTTCTGTACCCTTTTTGAACATTTTACGCAGAATTCTTTACCAAAAAGGGAGAAAAACAGGAAATTGGTTGTTGGCAGTGCTTCGATGCCTCTAAGGTCTTTGTGTTGGTTGTATAATGTCCATGTAAAAGCTACAGATTATGTGTAATACTCTCTGGAATTTTTATTGTTTTTAAATCTCAACCACCAAATGCACTGCCACCAGAAAAATCCCATATGTGATATTCGTTTCACCAGTTACTCCCAGTAAAGTAAAAAAATAAAATAAAAGAAATCTGCACAGTTGCTGCAGATTCGTCAGCTGCACATCCATGATTTGAATCTCCTGTTCCACCACATCCCAAAGTTGCTTTATTAGATTGAGATTGGCTGTGGAGGTCACTTGAGCACAGTGAACTCCCCATCCTGCTCAATAACCAGTTTGAGATGATCTGAGTGGTTGTCCTACTGGAGGCAGCCACCAACAGATGGGCATAAAGAAAATATCCCCCATAACGTTAAACCACTACCAGTAGCTTGAATTGCTGATACAGGACAGGATGGATCCATGCTTTCATGTTGTTTAGCTCAAATTCTGACCTAACCAACTAAATATTGACGCAGACAGCATTTTTCTAATGTGTTGTCCATTTTTGGTGGTCGATTTTAGCCTCAGTTTCCTTTTCTTAGCCGACAGAGCAGCACTCAGAGTGGTCTTCTGCTGCTGTAGCCTACCTGCTTCAAGGTTCAGTTTGTTGTGCACTCAGAGATGCTCTTCCGCATACATTCTAGGGGTGGGGGGAAAAATGGTTCTGTGTAGTATCGTGATATTTTGTTTGCTAATAATGTATCGATACAGGGACAGCAGAAATCGATATTTTGTTACAAAAAAGGTTTTTGTGCTCTGACTTCAGAGCATGTTGATCCTTTTTCTGAGCAAGAACCCTGACATTCCTTCACTGTCCAAATGTGTTTAACTTTTGCGCGGAAAAATCCTAGCAAATCAGATCATCTAAAATACTCAGAGCATGCTGTCTAACACCATCAACCACGCTACATGCTAGGTCACTTATTAAATCAATTCATTCTGATGCTCAGTTTGAATTTCAGCAGGTCGTACTGAACATGTCCGCGTGCCTCTATGTGCTGAGTGCTGTCACGTGAGAGGCTAGATGGCTATTTGCATAAAAGAGCAGTAGAACGGATGTACCTAATGAAGTGGTCGAAGTGTATGCGCTTAAAGTATTGACCAAAGTTTGATTGCAATTTTAATGAATGAATTATCTGCTCTTCTAGACAATAAAAAGCGTATAAACACTTACCTGTACTTCACATATCTCAATATCACCAAGTCCAAATTACACATTTATATGAATGCATGGTTTGACTGTACGTATTCACTTCAGAATCTCAAAAGTATAAAGCAATTAAATCCAAAACAGCGTTAAACTTTAGGTCAAAGATTTGGGATACCATTTCTACTTGCTTTAAACATGCAAACTTCTGTTTTGTCCACAACAGCTTTCAGGTTTACGCTGACTAAAATCGAAAACAGTTGGCGTGAAAAGGGGTTAGTCAAAGAAAAACTCCAAGAGGAGAGACTCTACCGGTGCAGAACAGCACATTTAAAAAAGGAAAACACTGAAACTGCTGCACAATTCTCATACCATCAAGTCAAACTTCACAGTCGTTTTGCAACAAGTGTGTGCTACTGCTAACAGCTAGCTACTTTAGCAGTTACCTGCTAGCTGGCCTTCCTAATGAAAACACACCAACTCTCCTTAAGCAGTCCAAATAACTGGAGCAGTGCAGCACTCGGGTATGCGGGCTCTAATCAATCTTATCCGCTGCGTGTTAAGTGTGCTAGCATTAAAGAGGACACGAGAACTGTAATTTAATTATGTTACCTGCAAGTTAGCGAAGTTGGTTCCTCACTTTGCACTTGGTGTCATACGTGTTTGCGTCATCAAATGCGACGGTGAGCTACTGGACCAAATAAAACGCAGACGTCAGAAAGTGCCCTCTGTTATCTCCCACAAAAGAAAACAACTAAAAAATAATTCGGTTATCGACTTCGTCTTATTTACACACTATGATGTGATTCACAGCATTTTAACATACAGTATCATCAGTCCATTAGGTGCTTGTTCAGGTAATTGTTATCGTAAATATCGAATCAGCCAATCATATGGCAGCGGCTAAATGCATGTAGGCACGTAGACAGGTTCAAGACGACCCGCTGGAGTTCGACCCCACCATTAGGTTGGGGAAGAAATGTAATGTTATTTCAGAAACTGCTGACCTACTAAGATTTACCGCACAATCATAGGGTTCACAGTGGGCCGCTGTTCTGAGTGAAAATGTCTTGTTGATGTCAGAGTGCCCAGACTTCTTTGGGATTGTAGGAAAGCAACAACACCAGAAATGATCAATAAGAGTACCTCTAAAGACAGAACATGCCAAAGCTTAAAGCAGATGGGCAACAGCAGCAACACTGGGCGCCACTCCTGTCCGCTAAGAGCAAAAAACTGAGGCTTCAATTCATACAGGTTCACTAAAATTGAAGCACAGATTCAAAAACGTTGCCTGGTCTGATGAGCTGGATATTTTCTTTATGACCCCAACATTTCCATTCTGACGACTGCTTCCAGCAGGGCAATGCACCGATGCGAAATTGATATCATGGATGTGAAGCTTACAAGTCTGCAGCAATTGTGTGATCATTTTGATATGGACCAAAATCTCTGAGGAATGTTTCCTGCAAAAGGGAATCCAACCTGTACTAATAAGTTGTACAATAAATAAATAAATATTTCAATTATATTCTTAAATGGAAGTGTATGCAAGTATCAGGCCAACATTTTTTTCTAGTTTGTGCAAGGAAATTAAAAACTGTAAATAAACTTTTGAATTCTGGAAATTTATTGAGGAAATCTGTCCATGTAACCATGTAACTTAGTTACATTAAAAACAAAAAAATCAAGATAACACAAGTCCTGAACACAGAAGGGTTAACATCAGATAAGTACATAAAAAAGGCAAATGTTTAGAGTTTACACAGCTATATAAACAAAAGGTGAACAAACTGTTTCCTGTTCTGAGGAGAATAATGACGCTATGGTGAATGACACACACAGGGCAATTCTCATCCTTTATTTATAACACTGTGCATTATGCTCATTTCTTTTTCTCCTCGTCCTTCTTGGCGTCGGGTTTAGAGCCCGTTTGGGAAGCTAGAGAGCCCATGGCATTACGAATGGCCTCGTTGTTGGGGTCGACCCCAGGAAGGTTTTCTAAAACACTCTGGAGGAACTCCGGATCCTGCATAACATCATAATCCTCTTCATCCTGAGTAGAGGTTTTTAAATAAATAAATAAATATATAAAGGTTTTTGTTTTTAGTGTGATGAAAACTTTGATTTCAAACCACAGTTGCTTATATTCACCTTAGCTTCACTGGAGTCGATGTCAGCACCTGTATCCATGTCCTCAGCACCAAACTCTGCAGAACAAATGAAAGCAGTGATGTCTGTGCATAACAAAAAGGGGACTGGAAGTAATTGTAGTTGTTTTAACCTGAAATTTTTAATAGGAAAAAACAATTTTTAAAAAAGGTCTAAAATTTGAATTCCCCCCCCCCCAGTTAGCTCAAGTTATACCCAAGTTGTACATTAACACTACCTTCATAAATATCTAACTAAAACTCTTTGGGGACTTGATGACCTACAAGCCAAATCTGGTATTTTGGTATTTTCGTACAGTAATTCAGCGCTGTAGCCATTTTTTCACCCCAAATTTACAGGTGAACTCTAGATACAAGTTAATACAAATTATGCACGTAACATATACAGAGCACTTATAAGTTATGAACCCTCTATAATAATTTGCTGACTGGCTGTAGTAAAAGAAGAAGAAAAAAAATGTAGGTAAACCTGCTCCTGCTCCCTGCATGGACATCTGCAGAGCATAGGCGATCTGCTCATCCTCTGTCATGCGGCTAAAGTCTGGTAGGGCAGGTGTGGCTGAGTCTGTATGTGGAACAGACATCTTCAGCAAGGCATCCTCAGACTCTGAAGCAGGCAAAAAAAGAATATGTTGCATGTATACACTCAGATCACTTGTCACTGAGGGAAAACAGGCAGCAATGGGCATCTATGAATACAATGTTTTCTCACCATCTGCAGCTGGGGAGGAAATGCCAGCTTCAGCAGCTGATGCAACAGCGGCTCTGCGAGCTTCATCCTCCTGTCGCTGTCTCTGCTCCTCCATGGACACACGCAGAGCCTAGTGAGAAGAGCAGGAGACAAAACAAAAATTACTTCCTAATGAAACACGTTGAGTCTTACAACTGTGCAGAAAAAAGCAAAGAAAAGGCAGAAAATATAATGAAGAAAGACTAAGGCTATGTCCACACGTACCCGGGTATTTTTGAAAACGCAGATTTTTCTATGCGTTTGCACCTTTCGTCCACACGTAAACGGCGTTTTTGGTCACTGAAAACGGAGATTTTTAGAAACTCCGGCCAGGGTGGATATTTTTGAAAACTCCGTTTTTGCATTTACGTGTGGACGAGAAAAACTGAGAAAACGCAGCGTCAAAGGTGTGCGCATTTTTTGACGTCACACTGTGCGCCACGTTATTGTTTCGGTGAAATGAATTTCTACAATACTGTTACTGTTAATTGTACTCTCTGCAGTGTTTAAATGCTTACACACAGTTACTGTCCCTCCACACATACGACTCGGTTCTGCTTCTATGCCCCAGCTTTGTTTACTTTTTCCCACCGAGGCTTCTAGACTTCTGATTGGCCAACATTTCTGCATGGTTAGGAATATATCGCCACCTGTTGCTTTGGCATGTTCATAGCAGCGTTTTCCTTCATTTCTGCCTTTACGTGTGGACGGGATTATTTTTTAAAACGAAAACGGAAAATCTCCGTTTTCAAAAATACCCGTGTACGTGTGGACGTAGCCTAAAATAGATCATTTGAAGAACTTTTAATGTAGTCACAAAAAGTTGCGGCTATATTAAACTGCACAAACTATACAAACAAAAACAAAAATTGTGTCCTGTGTTCACTCACCAAAGCCAGCTCAGGGTCTGCACTGGGATCTACTCCAAACTCAAAGTCACTGGCACCCAGACCCAACATGGCACCACCCTCTCCTGCCAGAATGGGTGAGGACAGCAGGGCATCGGCAAGACTGGGACCCGGGGGTACTGTGACCAGGTGGGAACCTGCTCCCTCTTTGCCATTCAGCGTGTTGATGAAGGCTGTCAGCTTCTCTGTGTTCATCGCCTGCGGGCAGAGCAGAAGTTAAGGGGTGCATGTAAAAAAATGTTTGAGTGGGTTATAAGCTCAGAAGGTTAAAAAAAATAAAAATACCTCCTCTCCAAAGTTAATGACATCAACATTGACCTTTTCTTTCTTCAAACGCTTTGCCATTTTGATCAACTACAAAAAGAGAGAAACACTTGAGTTAAAACAAACACTAATTTATCAGGCGCGTCATACATTTATAAGTTCAACATTGACATCAGAGACCACTTAGCTAACAAACTGGTGTCTGTTTAAGGAAACAGCAATACTAAAGAAGCTGTTGAAGCAGCTTCAGCTCCCAGGCCAAGATTTGAAGACTTTATGTTCTTTAAAGCAACAGAATCGCTCTGTGAGGTACATTTCCTTTGTAAACAATTCAACCGATGCTGTAACGTTGAGATTGTGGCCTGCATGCTGTGAGATAGTAATGTCAAGTTTGTCACGTCTTTTGTAACCTTAAGATACGACACTGCCGTCCAACTAGTGATTTCAGAGTAAACTCAGTTAACTGTAATAAACTGATTGCTTTCCAGATGCTAGTCTGAAACAGCTGCAAGTCTTCTCACTGGTTATCTTAACCAAGGTGGGGGAAAGCAACACTTTTTGAGCAATACATGAACCCTAATAAGATAATAATAATAACTAATAACAAGAGTTTGGCTTACTTCTTTTTCGTTGTCACACACTGGGCTGCCAACAAACGCAATTATACGCATCTTGTGGTTTTTGCCCTGTCTGTGCTTCAGCGCCAACTACAGACAGAAAGACAGAACATTAAAAAAGAGAAACGAACACATACAAAATAAAATGCATCTGTGTGATTTTCTGTGTGTGAACATAAAAACAGAAATGGCAGAATAGCATTTACCAACATCAATACAATCAGTACCACTGATAACAACTGCATGAACTTTTAGCGATACAGCCAAATGTATGTTATGTAAAAACAACCAAACACATAAAAAAACCTTTTGAAATATCCAAAGTTAAGGAACAATTTCAAGTTGCAAACTACACTGAAAGTATCAAATGGAATTTCAAGGAAACCTGTGGAAAGCTGCCCTTTTTCACAAGTCTGTAACACTTATGCTGGATTCAGACTTCGGCACTGAGTCAGGTGAGGTTTGTGGCATAACCTAAATAAGTGGCCCACGTTTTTGCTGATACTTATACTGATGCTATGATCATTATTCCTTATATTGAGACGATTATCGTTATTCTCTCACTAATAAGTTCAAAGACTGTGACCAAAAGTAGTTTGTCATTATGACGTAGCTACGACATAGATTAACACAAATCCCCAGTTTGTTTGTTTTGCTTCTCTCACAATCTTCTTGTTACTTTTAGCCTTTCCAGTCAAGCTCTTGTACTGCAGTCGAGCTCACTCCTTACGTCCGTTCTTCCTGATTGCTTTCTTGCTCGTACAAATTAAATAACAGAGTACAACTTAGCCTTTCCTGCACTGTCGAACCCACAACTTCTTCTGCAATGGCCACATCCTCCTCCTTTTTTTGAAACACTAGGCTCTGTTTCGTCTAATATTTACTACACTAACTGGGCTTAAGAACCGTTACTTCAAAATATTCTGCAATTCTGCAAACCCAGCAGCTCCTCGCTTAGACAACAAAATTTGCTACTGTATCCATTAATTTAAAAGGACCTCACTAAAGCTGCGGAGAGCAACAACAACACCATTAGTCCAGAGTTTTTAATCAAACTCTGGACTAATGATCCATCCACATGTCTTAAAACTTCACTGCATTCAAGCATTTCTACTTGTCTATTGTGTGTCCAGCAATAAGACCAAGATAGCAGTTGTTGTATGATAAAAATCAATCTCACATGCGCCACCCTGATACCGGTGCAGAAGCTAATGTTTCCACATGGCTGCACAGCATGCAGCTTCGACAGTATCCTCCCCGTATCCGGAGTCAGCGTGGTAAGCACCTCACAGTTGCTGCAGAGCGAATCACAACACTTGTGTTATCATAGGTTTAATCCCATCTTAAACCTCAGTATACTGAAGTGGATTGCTGCTTACTTTGCCATGGAGATGAGGCCCACGTTGTTTTCAGGGTTGCTTCGAGTCTTTGAGTGACATACGATGTTAACAGCATCCTGCTGAGCCTGCAGCCGAGTGGGTAGAAAGTCTCCATTTCGCATGTACTCACTGTTGTCCACACTAAGGAAATTTATAGTAGATTATTTAAAATATAAGCACTTGTTCAATGTAAATGAATGCTATAAGTCAAATAATATAAATATTGCTTGTGAAAAGAGGCCAAAAACAAATATCATCAGGATTTTTCCTACTCAAAATTGGCATTTAAAGGTTGATTGTGCAAATAAACGAATCTAAAACCACTCAAATTATTTAAAAAAAAATGCCTTAAAAAATAAAAACAAAATTTTTAGGCCGCTTCTTGAACATAGCAGCTACTGTATAAATGTTTACAATTTGGGCTTTGTAAAAATAGGATTTTACCGACTTCATATAGAAATAAATACAATGTTTTAATAACAATGTTTGAAAGCCTTTTATTGTCTCAAAGGATGAGTTATGTTACGTTAAAAGATAGATATAGGTCTAATTTAAGGCAAGCGATAGCATTCATCTTTGTTTACTGCGTTGGTGAAATGTATGTTTTCATATTGACAGTAGCCTTTTGATTTGTTAGCGGGCTAATGCTAACGTATCAAACTGCTTTTAATCTACCGCCAGAAGCAACCTAAAAATTACAGCTAGATTAAATTCAAGTTGGGTAGAAACGATATGAATTAAACTACAAATATACAAGCAGTAGCATGACCAGGTCCCGATTAAAGAGCTGCTGTTCAGCTAACGATGATTGCTTTGAGCTGCTGGCTAACGTTAGGTTGTGGAGTGACTCAGGGAATAGACGGAGTTCATTATTTCCTAAACAAAGCGAGACAAACACGTCCAAAATAATTTATTTAAACAGCGCCAAAACGAAACACACTCAGCTTTTCATGTCACGGGTTCATTTAAACAAAGCTAGCACTCAAAAGTGTTCATTTTCAACATAATTCAAATTCCTTACCAGACCATAGTGCTTTCAAGCACCATCTTGGCGTCTGCCGTTTACTACGTCATCGTGATGCTTTGTGGGTAATGAAGTTAAATCGAAATTTCTCCGATAAAGCCAAATCTTTAAATTTTATATTTCTTGCTGTGTACAATCTACGGATTCCATAGCGTATAGGTATATATAGGAGCTTGTTTTCGATTCTGAAAAATAAATACATAAAATTGCCAGTCAGAAAGAAATTTTAAGCTATTATCTCAGAATTTCAATTTCAATTGCTGGTACAGTGAGCTGGAATGCCTGACTGTTATAAGCTGTTATAAACTAAAGGAAAACAGGTTAAATTATACCGAAATAATTAAAATCTTTACATTGCATACAATTTAGAAAAGATGTAAGAAGCAATAATGGCTTTACATCATATTTCAATGTACATGCTGCAACAGCTTGCTGTGGTTTTCTTAATCGCACTTAATATGTAATAGGAAAAAAATCACACACACACTCACACATCAAAGCCCCCATTAGTTCATATTTTCAGTTTAAAAAAAGAAAAAGAAACCATCCACAGTCCAGTGGAAAGAAAGCAGGTCAACCGATGTTGGCCTTGCAAATAAAAGTGGGTTAAACATCCTAAAGTGGGGGCCAAATCATCTAGAGGCAGAGGATTTCACAACTGGGATGGAAGGTATGAGATATGCATTTCTCTGTAAAAAACTTAGAAGCTCGAAACCTTGACATTATTCACCTGACAGTGACTGAATGACCATGAAATGTTATCAAAAGAACTCACTATCTTCACTGATACTAAACGGTTCAACCTTTAAGTGAAAATAACTGTACTCTTAATGTCTGCAACATGCTACACACACACACACACACTTGTGACTTATTTCATCTTCCACTTGTGCAGATCTCTAAGGGAAAGTTTTGGTCTTCCTAAAAAATTTGAATTTGAATTTGAAAAGACCAACACAGGTCATGTGAAAGTCCTTACATCTAAAAACAGCTGCAATTCTCTGAGTTCCTGTCTGCGGTAACTGATCAGACAGTGCAAACAAAGTTTGTTCATTTCAGTGTTTCAAGAACAGTTTGTCCCAGTTCCTAGCATCTGGAACATCTGTTTAGATCCCTCACTGATATTACCAGGAACAATGTACTCTTGGCCCAATTTGGAACAAAACAATAAATGAACTTTTGGTCTTTAACATTGCACCTGGATGATGTCGACTGGCTTAAACTGGAAAGATAAAGCCAGTTCCTGTTGCTGTCATTACCTCCAAACACTCGTTACTCTGTAAGCATCACCTGGAGCTCTGACAGCAGATTATTTCACCTGAGGATGGATGGCAAGCTAATTTTAATGAGATTCACCTACCATCAGGATCCACTCAAGGAGCATCTCACACCCCACCAGTGGGCAGTGTGACACCAGTAAGACTTTCAGTCATATGAATTCCCAAAAACAGATTAAATCTTTCCTTCACAAACCATTTTGGGATAAACTGTAACATGGCAAAAAGTGGAAAAAGTAAAGTTAATCCTTTCCAGCTCAGTATGAAACCAAAGTGCATATTTTCATGCAGGAAGTGATATAATAGGGTGCAAAACAAGAAATCAATTTTAGTAACTGCAGCATTCACTGCGATGCTCAGATTTAAAAACAACAACAACCAACCAAAATGAAGACTTACAAAATGTGTTTATTCATTTAAAATCAGACATGAAAACATCACCACCACCACCACATAACTGAAACATGGCCGGAGGGACAGGCAGCACATATCGCATGAGAAGGCATTTCCGTGACTCATATGTACATATACACATTTTGTACACAGTAAAAATATAGTAATCGAAGCATATAGGACAACCAGCAACGGTGGCTCAAGAGCCGTATAACACATTCATGTAGAAAAAAGCATGGAGAAAATCATCATGGAGAGAATATATCTATCGTATCACAATCCAAACATGTAATATAAAAAGTGAAATTGTCAAACAGTCTCCCTTTATAGGCAACACATGCTATAAAGTTTCAGACATCCTTCTGTCAGTATACACTTTACTTACAATCATCTAAAAAGGTACATAACACATCACTTCAACCTACAGCAATCAGTCGTATCAATAAATATGCTTCTTAGAGCTGAAAAGTGGCAGATTGTGGTTCATATTGCATTACTTCAAATTCATTGTAGTGTCTACTACTGAGTGTACTGCCTTAGAAGCACCAAAGGAGGTTTTTCCTTTTGTCACGGTGTAGTACATTACTCCAGCAAAACAGGTGTGCAGCCAGCAATTAACCAGTGCAACCAATTCATCACATAAAAACATCAAAATGCAGCTCTCGCAAAATCAAACCCGGACTCGTTCTGATCTGAAGACACTGTCAGAGTGTTTACTCTGTTGGCTGTGGCATTTCATTTTTGTATTATAACTGTGATTAGTTTACATTTCAGCAAACTACCAGAACTATTTCATTTCAAGTACAACTAAAAGGTTCTAAACGCTACCACAAATGAATGAATTTCACAGGAATGTGGAGATAAATCTTGAAATGAAGAAATAATTGACAAAGAAATGTTATCAGGCTCTGGATTTTACGTCAGATAAAACTTTCAACGTCAGGAAAAACAAAATACATCCAGTTTAATAATAAATCCTTAAACACAGGTCAGCCCAGTGTTATTACCATACAGAAACCATCAGTCCATGCAGTAATCTAAAGCCCTCGCCCTCAGCCTCACGTTAACTGCACTAAATCTTCAGTCTACTCTGCTCTTCTCTTTGGTGACTTGCTTATAATACAAAAAGACTTAAATCGTCAGCTGTGCATTGATGAACATGAGTAATTTTCCTTCTTTCTCTAGTCACAGCTCATATTTCTTCCCAAGCCTCTCTGCTGCATAGACCACATGTGCTCAACAAACATAAATAACGATTCTTTAAATGAGATGTCTCAAGTTTTCCTTCAGTCACTTTGTAGTGATTTCTCTATCAGAAATATCTCTTGGGGTTAGAAAAAAAAATCACTTAGGTAGAATAAACACAGCCACATTGAAGCTGAGCAAGACTTCATAAAAACACGATACAAAAATTACTTATCGTTAATAATATTGGTCTGAGTGGATGTGAGCGAGTGTCATTTCTGTAACCAGCAGAAATGAGGAGGCCGGTATATCCTTCAATGTATGCTGTGACAGGGAGCGATGTGATTGGCTGAGATGAAAAACCGCAGTGACCGAATACCTGACGTAATCAAAAAAAGGGAGATTGTAATAGATTTTAAAACTGAAAGTCTGAAAACTGACTCACTGGTTGGTCGAGACGTATAAATGGCAGTTTGAGGACTTCAGCTGTAGTGATAAGGCAGGTTTCTGTGTAACCAGTGCACTCACCTGTAAAAAGTGTCAGTTTTCATCGCATGTAAGGGAAGGGGACAAACACGGAAAGGCACAGACATGATGCACGGCAACTTTAAATTAAAAATTCAACAGCATCTACTGGTTAGCAATGCTGTTACACTTATACTTCAGCACATACGGCCATAAACAGAGAGGGGAGATGTTCAGGTTAGTATAAATGTGATCTGCCATGGTAACAAGACTAGGGATGGGTATCGAAAACCGGTTCTTGTTGAGAACCGGTTCCCACTGTTTCAATTCCTTGGAATTGTTTGCCATTTTTGCAAACGATTCCCTTATCAATTCCAGTCGCCCCGAATGACGTCACCACGTTGCGGAGCGTCATTTACCTGGCAGGAAACATGGCGGCTCAAACGCTCAAAAGTTTGGTTATACTTTACGAGAACGGATGACAACAGGGCAACTTGCAATACTTGAAAAGTAGATATTTCATTTAAGGGAGGAAACACTACGAATATGCAAAAGCATTTGCTCACAAAACACGCGATGACCTTAAATGAATGTCGTGTTTTTAATTCCGCTCCGGACTCGTGAATCTCAACCCAGCAGCAGCGGTAACGTTTGCACGTCCTCTCCCGTTAATGCGGCAGGTAAATAATCACCTAACAGTGCATATTATGTTAGTGCGATCTGCCTTATTACAAAACCTGCCATTACTGTGCATTTAGGTGACCATGATGAGAGAGACAGACAGAGTCTGGCTCAGATGCTGGCAGTTCTCGCTGCAGTCTACCGGTAGCGTCTCCTTTCAGGCCAGGATAGACGAATGTCACCGAGCAGTGACTAAGTTTGTGGTAAAAGGTTTGCACTCATTTGCCACAGCAGATGCCCCGATTTTCGGTTAGTGAATGTGTTTAATTGTAGGCAGGGACATTACTGGATATTCTTGTGTAATTGCTACAGAATAATTTATGTTAAACTTTGTTATTGCTACAGAAGAATATTTATTTTATTATTTTACATTTACAATTTTTTTTCCCGGGGACCCTGTGACACCCCATTGAAGAGCCGTAGGCTGTGGATCTCTTAAGATCTCACTGTTGGGTTTGTAAAGCCATGTTACTCCTAAATTTCTATCTTATTCAAAAAGAAGAAACAAAGTTCTAAGCTAATCGACCTTAGTGTTCTCCTTTTTAAAAAAAAGAATTGATAAGAGAATCGATAAAGAATCGAATCGTTAAACAGAATCGAAAATGGAATCTGAATCGTGAAAATCTTATCGATACCCATCCCTAAATAAGACACGTTTTTTTTATGCGGAAAAACACTACAATGTACATTCAGCAGTGGGAAGATCTATGTGGCACCACTGAGGCTTCCAGAAAAATAACTTATAAGAAAAAAATGACCATATAGGTCAGGTTAAAACCCCATCCCTCTGCTGTTTTAAATGAATACTGTACAATCGGTAAAGAAAAACGCAAACACGACTACAGAGTCGACAGCAGCAGGTGTTGATTTGACGGAGTTCTATCGATGGCGGTGAGAGAGCCATGGATAGCTTAGAGTGCTGAGGGGAGATGGATGTGCAATAACAGGTACGCCGGAGTGGGAGTCACGGAAATGTGAACCCACCTAGACTGTGCACGAACGCACAGTAACATTCATTCCTCCTATGTAGGCTATGCCCTTCATGTGCTTTTGTGTGTGTGTTCCTGCTGAACCGTCCCTGCCCACTCCTACCCACATCTCCTCATGCTGTGGATAGTGGGCAGGATGACTGGCTCTTCAAGGGATAATTTGACTGCCTTCCATGATCAACTGGTGATAGTGAAGATGACCTCTTTTTTTGTTATTTCTCTTTCAATACAATATACAACTCATTATATTGTTTATTATATCATCGCTGCAGACGGACATGAAGGGAAATCTTCAATTCAGGGCCGAACGCCTTTTTCTGAGTGTGTATCGGACAGTTTTGGATAGGTGTGGACAAATATGTACACACAGTGACAGTGCTGATGGCTGGGGAAGTCTGGAGCCTACCGCACAACATGGTCCAAATCACTGCTTTCCTCACGGTCACAAACCATGCTGTTTTATTTGGTGGCTACTGTATAAACTGCAGAGGTCACAAAACAGCAGAGGAGCGATGGAGGGTCTGCGGTGGATGACTGACTCCAGTTCATTTTGCCTTTCTTCTACCCACCTCGCCGTTTCCAGAAGTCTCTCATTGCTGGGAGTGTTTTTACTGCAAAGAAAAAATGTAATTAAGATTGTTTTGTATTTCTGACACCATGCATAAACACTAGCGAATGAACACACTTACGAAACAGATGTTGGTCTCAGGGACGATGTCCGACAGAGAAACTACATCTTCATTTCCAGACAGGTTGCCTGAATTATCTGCAGCCCCTTCTACTCCCAAACTGCAAAGCGGAAAAAGCAATCAATGAGACACAATGACTAACATAAGGAGTTAAAAAAAAACAACCCATATTTATTGATTTTGTTTTTTTTAAACAGACTTATCATTGGCTGTACTCTGTACCTGTGGGAAACAGCCTGGTCACAGTCAGTGTTTGCCGATTTGTGCACTTCCACGCCTACAGAGCTGCAGAGGAAAGTCAGAGTCAGACCAGAAGAGATGAAAAAACACAGCGTGAGCACGAGAAGGAAGATGAGAGGTTTTACCGCAGGGGAGGAGAGGTGGAGACAACTCCTGTGCTGCCTTGTGATGAGGTGGACAGATTGGCCTCGCAGTCTGCAGGGTTGTCTACCAGCGGAGGAGTCCGAGGAACCAGATCCGGCCTTCCTGACTGCACACCTGAGGAAAAAAAAGATATTAATATGGCAATTACAGAGAGTTTAACAAGCTTATCCAAAGCTGAGTGCAGTTTAGAATAAAATTAAGCCTGTGGGGAATGCAAGGAGCTGCTGCAGATACAGTATGGGGATGAGCGCAACTAGTTGACTAGTCTTTCCAAGGCTGATGCTGCGCACTGCCTTTCTCTTGCCTTCTATGATGGGAAGTTGTAATCAGGTGAAAAGTAGGTAGAAAGTAAGCACACGACAGCTGTGTGCTTCTGCAGGACTCTGTGACTGTACATTGGCTCAGTCAGAGTTAACAAATCACATTCTGCACAGACACATGGACACTCACTGCTCACATTAACTACAACTACCGTAACAGGTCTGACTTTGCACGTGTGTGTGCGTGACATCAGATGACACAAAGCGCCAAACATTTCAGTGACATTTGAAACATCATTTTAGTGTTTCAAATGTCACTGAGTGTCACTACAATGTGTAGTTTGCTGATGCTATCTGCTGAACTTTATCTCAATTTTTCCCCCACCAATTTCATTTTTAATGCTTGACAAAAGTTTGGGGCCTGAACTTGTTCCCACATCAGTGACCACTCCACTTAACCACAGATCTACTTAATGTGACCTCATCTTCTTGGCTCTTACCGCTGTCCGCCTCGGACTCTGTGCTTTTAAAATGGGAGTGGTAAACTAGTCTGGAATCCACAGATGACTGTCCTGTCGCGTGGGAGAGCGGTGTGGGTGCTCCAAGAGTGGGCGCCCTCCTTAGCCCTGCCTGACCTCCACCGCGGCTTTTCTTGGATGGTGATGGTTTAACTGAAGAGGACAACAGGAAATGATCAGTGCAATCATCGGGACTTTTCACACCTCTGCTCTCAATGCAGTAAAATTACAAAGACAGACGTACGTGGAATTTTCTTGAACACTGTGTTGCACATGAATTGTTGGAAGCGCTCTGCATAGAAGCCAGGTCTGTGAACTGAAACTGTGTCCTAAGTACCAGGAAAAGGATCATTAAAACCTGACAGACCTTATAAAGCAACATTTCTGTTTTAATTCACCAACTCTTAAAAGTGAAAAAAAGCAGTCATAATTCTTTGTAGTCCAAGCTAATCAGTTAATATGCAAGCTACAATTATAATCAAAGTCTATTAATACATATTGTGATGTATAGTGTACGACTTACCCCATCATGGACCAGCGCCTTCCAGGAGTGCTCCAACTTCTTAATAAACCTAAATAATATCACATAATGAAACTATTTAGTGCAACTTACATAAGTGGCGTGAATCTTGCTTATGAATTAGCATAAATGCATATATAAAGAGTGGATTTTGCTGCTCTGACACACATACCTGTAAGATTGGAGAATATCGATGATGCCGATGTAGATCAGCAACCTCTCTCCTTTGCTATTGCGAGCAGGAATACCACCCATGCTGCAAGGTCACAGAAAGAACAACTGCTTCATTCACCATTATTTCACAGCTACAATTTCCCCAGCAAGCAAATACAGGCTGATACAGGTGTGCTGATGGTCACACTCACTGATCTTCTGAATCCAAAGCTCCCTTCCCTCGAGCCTCCCCCTGGATGGACTCCATGGCGGTGCAATACAGACTTTTCTGGGCTTGTGGTCGGCGCTGATCTGGGGTCACTGCTCCTTCAGACCCCGTATTGTCGACCAAACTGCCTCCACTACGCTCCTTTTCTCTGCTGGCCTGGTCCATGTTGTGGATGCCCATCAACAGACTGTAATCCATGATCTTGAAACTCTGCAGGAGCTGCAACAAAGAAACAAGTGCAATGAGAATCGTCTGGCAACGACTGGAACAACCAACTGTAAATCAATGCAAAGACACACTGTTTCACAACAGGCGCCAAAGACTTTGGCAACACTACAATAAAACATGATACGAGTGTACAATAATAAATGTGACATGCTGTCATATATATTACGCTCATTTAAAAACCCTGCTGCTGTTTCCTTACGCTACAGCAGCAAGGTTTTAAAATATGACAAAACAGGTCTAAGTGTTCAATCCAGCAACAGTTAAGAACAAAAATATTTGTAATGTGACCACTGATTCTGATTTAATCTTGATCCTGGAAACAAAGTTTGAGCCCAAAGTTGAAATACATCCCATCTACACAGGGATCAAAGTGAGATTTTTCAAGGCGGCAGTTGCCTAGGTAACCCTCTAATACAGTTATTTCCAAAGTATGGACCACAAGAGGTAATTTCTTACATAAAAAAAATATTTAAAAATTATTTTGGAATCCTTAAAAGTCTTGAGTTGGGTTTTGTGATTTACTTTCAAACTGCATTCAAATATTTAGATGTTAGTCACAGTCATTAGGTGAAAAGATATAACTCAAATAATCTGCTTTACATGACACAACAAAAAAGTCATCTGATCAGAAAATCTATTTTAAACTTAACTAAATAACACACCCAAATCAAAAAAGCAAAAAACAAACAAACAAACAAAAATACAAATGACAGTCCTAATGATTTTTCTTTGGTGGAAAGCCAGAACCTCTGGTGGCTGAAAACCCTGGAACAATGAGGTAATGGAAATGGATCGAATCAATAAAGCATGTGCAGCTGCTGATTAAAAGGAAAAATGATACAGAACATTCTGGTAGTCTGTGCAGATTGGCACCAGTCTACCCCCATCATTTCAAAAGATACCATCCCTCAAAGTAAATAAGGTATTAGTTTGCAGTGTCATGCAAGCTTGAGTCATCTTTCCGACACTACACACATCTGTTGATGACCCTGGAGCATGACAGCAAACAACAACCAATGCCAACTATCAACAACCACTAATCGACTTTGGAGAAATTGGAAATTATAGTAGTCTCTGTAAAATGTAAAGTTTAATGAAGTGCCAGTGCGCTACATGTCGACATTACATGTGTTGTACAATCTGTCAAGCCATCTGCAGGCCATTTACAATGTAAGGACTTTTCATTATATGGAAAAATAGCCTAAAATAACTAAATGAATCTAAAAAGTCTTTGATATTTCTTCACATTTATGCTGTATGTAGAGAAATTTCATTTTTTTTGTATCTTTTATGCAAGAGGATAACAACAATATAAAGTGGTGGTGTACTATTTGAGCTTGCCAAGCCATTCTCCATACACTTTAGTGCTCAGTACTTCAATAAACAATCTATACAAACCCGCCACATCTCTGTAACTCACCAGGCAGTCCCTCTGTATAGTCTTGCACAGAGCATTGTAGTTTTCTGCTTCCAGCAGCAGGCCATCAGGCATGTCCTGGATGAAGTCCAGGTCTTTGTGAGTGGGGACGGCCTTCTCTCTCTCCTTAGGGGAAGCCCGTCTCTTATAGGTGGAGCCTTTCAGGTCATACTTGAGGTGCATGGGGATGATTCTGGGCAGGAGATTGTTCATCACAACAATACGGATATTCTTACCGCCTGCCTGAACGCAATACAGTCCATAAAACTTAGGCAGCAGGGTGCGCTTGTTTTGGTTTATATTCTGAAAGGGAGAGGGAACAGACAAAAAAAAATTAGACACTGAAATTAGAAGAAAAACCTCCCCTTACTTGAGAATTGTTGCAGTAATAGTCACTCATTCTAAACAAACTCCCACCTCCCACTCTATCCACACTCACCATGAAGTATCCAGGCAGCAGTTTCTGGAGAAACTCTGCCTCTTTGTGTTGGACAGTCTTGATGATAAACTCATCATCACTGGAGACGTAGAAGAGGGAACCGCTGGCTCCGGGGTTCGACAGCTCGATCAGCGGCTCATTACACAGAGAATACTTCCAGAAAGAGACAGATGAACCCGCATTAATATAAAATCCAAAAAAACAAAACAGATTTTGTGTTTCTGAAGTAAGATATATGGGTCACTGGCTCCTGATTGCACAATTGATCGATTTAAACTACAGAGACATGATTATCAGTATTTCTAGTGCTGACTGTAAAAACAGACAGCAGAGAAAGAGTCAGGAGGAAAATAAAACGGAGCCAAAAAGCACTTGGACCACAGCTTATCATTCTGTCTGAGATGGCGCAGCTCCATGCCCACTGTGTCAGCAAATGTGGTGATGATGCAGACAAAAGCATCATCATTTTTGAGGAAAAAAAAAAAGAAAAAAAAAAAAGGAGAAAACCTTCAGCTATTGTTCATTATTTCTCCAAAAGGGGATCATGTTTGCTTAAACCACTAAATATATATGCAGCATGTAGAGATTCACACACAGCTGTGGTGAACATGGCAGAATAAGCCTTGGGGTTAATACTGACCAGGTAGTCATCTGGCCGAATGCCAAACAGTTCCCTGAAGTAACGAAAGGCGATAGGAGCATAGGTCTTAAAGCGAAAGTCACTGTAGTGATGAGCAGGGGTCAGGTTACTGCCTTCGCTGGAAAGAGCAAGAAACAGATAAACCATTAAACTATGCAAAATGGAAAAATAACAGTTCACCTCATGCATTCAAACAACTCATATCACAAACCTCGGGAAGAAGATGCTTTCAACAACTACAAAGTCCTGCATGAGAACATCCCTCTCCGCCTTTTGACTTAAGCTGCCAACTGTGTGAGCGATGCCCAATTGGATTGCTCCCTTTAGGGCAGATGACGTAGTCTAGGGAGGTCAGCGAGGAAAAGAGAGTAAGCACTGGAACAAACAGCATTTTACCCCTGTGACTTCTGCTGTTTCACTCACTATTCTTGGGTTTCCAGCAAGAGGAACTTCCAAACTAATTTTAGAATACAGACACCAAAACATGCAGGCCAACCCACTGAACTGTAAACACCTTGGATCACTCCGGCTCAGTGCTGCGGGTGTCAACAAATCACTGTTGTCACTGACCCCGACCCCTGCCCTTACTTTTTTGTAAGTAGTTTCTCCTGTGGTAGTCTCAACGCCCCGGTGTCCAATGGTCTTCTTCATACTCATGCCTGAAGAGCCGGGCATCTGAGGAGAGAGGCAGAAAGCTGTCAAAGGAAAATCAAACACAGTTTGATGTGTGTTTGTGCTGGTAAACGCAGAAAACAATGAGCTAGCTGTTGTAGTATGCAAGCTTTAGGCCAGATGGATGACAGCCTTAACCAAGCGATCAACTGGGCTCACAAGTAACTGAACTTGCAGAGGAAGGTCAAATTGTAAGACAGGAAACTAATCAAACAGCAATCAGCCTGATGTTACTATTCCTGACCAAAAAACTACCTCTGCACTTCCTCCTTTTATTGATATTGGAGCTACAAAAATGTCATAATTGTTTCTGAACCTACAGTATTATTATGAGTAACTATTCATATTTCAAAGTAAGAAAACTTTTAAATATTAATCTATGTAGAGCTTTGAGGAACAACAATGTGGCTCTCCTGCGTTACAAGAGCCACTCTCTCACTTCCATAATAAACTTTTAGTGACCGATGCCTCAAACTGCCAATGTCTGGATGAAAAAAAGTTCAGCCCTATAAGCCTGCTCTGCTCTCCTTTTCCCCTTAGAGCTGAGAGTAGTTACATTTACAGTATCTGCCATAGTTACCTCGGCGGGGGCCATTTTTCGAATGCTGCTGGTCCCTAAAAAGAAAACAGAAAAAGTTAAATTGAGAGGAAGATAAGTGCTCGAAAACCTGCAAGGAAAATCCTACATATACAGAGTAAGCACTCTGTATAGTTCCTTTGTTGAGACTCTGAAACCCAACCCATGCAGTCAGTACTCAAAGTCAAGGCTTGAAATAAATTTGAAGAGTTTGAGTTGGAAAGGCTTTGACCAATGACGAATTTGTTAGGGACTGTTTATGAATCCCTGTGCTGGTTAATTAGGCTATTTCCAGCACTGACGGATGACTATAAGACCGATGATGAACCCAAACCTAAATGTGGCCACAGTTACTACCGGCTGCACCCAGTATGTGAACTGGAACTACTTCTCCCATGAGCTAGCTGCTCCACATTCATCTGTTCCCCCAGGATGTGTGTCAACATCACCACCTCCTTTCAAAAAATGGTGCAATTTCTAGCTGTTGCTGTCCCAGCCTACTTTAAGCCTCAGACTAACTTTGATTTTATAACTGAAATCCACTCCAGCATGCTCACGAATGCTCAGATGTTTCCTAAAGGCAACCTAACAACTCTTTAAATGCTTTGTTTTGAACGGTGATGGACTGAGGGGCAGCACAAAGGCCTGGTATAAGATAAATAGGGATTTTTTTTGAACAGTGAATCACGCAAAGCTACTCTTGTAGCCCAAGAATGAAATATGAAGCAGGAAATGAGGTAACAGGTCCCCTTTAAATTAGGCCATTTAGTAAACTCTGTTATCCGACTAGAGATCTATGAGACTGATATTCTGTTCAATTCTGTGTAATTCAATGTTTATTTCACCATGTGACAAGCTAATGCCGCATGGAGATATGAAGGAACACTGGAGGGTTTTCATGCCTGCATGAAACCTCAAACACAACAGCTTCTGTTTGTGTGCCTGTAAAATAATAATGCAAACACCAAGCCAAGACCTTTGCTTAATTGCTAAACAAAGATAAGTCATTAAATCCCAGCATACAGATGTTTGGTAAGAAAGGCACTCAAGTGCAACAAAATAAATACAGCGAATGAGTTCCTGTGTCCTGTCCTTATATAAACTTGGTGTATACACTTACTACATCGCCCACTCTGCAATCACCTCTAGCCTGTAACCAATGGCAACATCTCCTCCACTGCAGTACCATAGGTCAATATACACACAAAAAAAGACTGAAGGCTACAAAGTTTTTACATCTGTAGTAACAAGTGAGTCTGAAAAATTGTCTTTCTGCCCCCATCAAATCTAAACCTGGCAATGCACAGAAAATGAACATTTTCAACCTAAGAAATGCAGGACTATGTATAATTACACAGACTCACTGAATGCCATGCATCTCTCCTGAGTTAGCAGGGACACACTGCAATCTGCTGGGAAACAATGAGCATCGCTCTGCCCACATTCCCTCTCATTATGTAAAACAACACACTATATCATCACTACTCATGCAGTTGCTGCTCACAGTCACAAACACAGCACACCCATGCGAATACCTCGCTGCAACGCTCTCCTCCAGAACTGAGTCCTGATATCTGCGGAGCAGGACAAGGTCAGGCTAACTGGCTTAACCAAGTACATGCGCCACACTGAACTCATTTAAAGTAGGTGTGCACAGAAGTAAAGGAAGCATGGCCTAAATAATTAAGTCAGTTAAGCAACTGCTACTTTTCTTTTATTGTAAAAGGAAAACCATCAGGACCGTTTACAAAACAAACATGATTAAATGTGCTCAACATGTAAAATAGAATATTGTTTACCAAAAATAACTTAGAAATGGACAATTTTGTTTAAGGTAGATAACACAGACTGTTACTAAATTTGGATCATGCGTACTTGCATGTGTAGTAACCCCAGATGGCCCGGTTTCAGCTATGATTGTTATTATTACTACCATCTGTATTTATTAAGGTCAATATACAACCAGTTAATGGCATATATTGTGCAGCAGACTATGGATAGTAATTAGACTAAGTCAGTTCCCTAACAATGACTTTAGCTCATCAGCGGCAGGCCTCACTACAATAGGCAAACCATCTGTTCCTCTCTGTGTACCAAACAAGTCCCTGCCAGCCTTGTTTACGCACAGCCCACAGCATGCACGGCAATACCATGACCCATGGACACACTCTTTAAGGTCATTTCTGAAGAATCCACAAATATACTGTTTCTTGACCTGATTTGGAAACGACGCTGATAAAAGCTATTAGGGAAACCACAGTGAGTTACTGTCACTGAAGTGTCTGTGAGCGTGAATGCTACATCTTGTGCTTGTGCTGTCCCTGGATTTCAGCCATCTGGGAGCCACAGGAGTGCTTTAAAAAGCAACTATTTTTATTCACTGACTCAGACTGGGTGGTTACCAGGAGCAGAGCAACTCAAACATATACAGGGAAGCTAATGAGTGATGCACAACTAACTGGATTAGAGAGATGCATCTTCCCCATTGCGTGCTTTATCTTGGGGGAAAAGAAGTCTCTGAAAGCACATGATCAATCTATATCTGTGAAGCAAGTGGAACCAGTTCATGTGCAGTGCATAGGTCTGATATCGGTGATCCTAAACAAAGGTGCTTAAATAAATTAAGGCTGCTTTATTGACTTAGATAAGCGTGACAAAGGAACGCAGAAAAAGACAATACACCACCTAAACTGAAAATATTTGTACAGTAACAGTTGGGAGGTGTTTAATGAAGCCCTTAGGTAAGTGAAAGCGGATTTTTTTTTATCCATGTACATCACAAAACGTTCAGAGGAAGAGGAAACGGGATGTAACAGGCGAGGAAGACGTGAGTGAGAGCAGTTACCGTTAACTTCCCATAGATGCTTGATGGGGGGGGGGGGTTAACACCAGCAGTATTACACACGTCCCATTCATTTACCAAGCAACGGCGATCTTTATTTATAAAATCTCAACTCGCCTTCACCTGCTTCGTTTGCGTGTAAACACCATAAAGCGTCAACAAGACAGCCGGTTTGATAACAAAACAGTTTGGTCAACGTGGTGTCGGGAATTACTTTATAGCACGCTATAAAATCAATAGATTGTTCCTCATATTTAAGAGTGGCCTGCACACAAAATCTTCTTGTGTTTTAACACGAGAAGACCAGGATTTATTAAAGAGCCAGCTAAATAAGCGAACCACAGATTGGTTCATTTCTTTGGTGGAAAATCTCGATGCTAATTAGCTAACGGCTAACGAAGGCTCAATTACAGCCAGAGCTCCAGCGTTGCATCACTTTCAATGCTTTAAAACACTGTAGATATCGCTTTTTACGCTAGTTTTGAGACGAGAAAGGAATGAGATTTGATAGCTAGATACCTGTCGGGGCTGCTGATCCCATGTCTGCTGTTCTAGCAGTCGCCATTACGATCTGACTGTTAACATCATAGACAGAGCCGACACTTGAATTTTGATGCTCGTGTTGCTGCTGCTGCAGCACCACAGCGCCTCCAGTGGAGGGACGTGGGACGGTTTCAGTTTGCTGTAGTGCGACAGAAAGGCGCCCGCAATTATACACTACTCAAAAAAGAAGTTGTCGGCTGACTCTTGTTGTAAAAATAAAACAATTCAGCCCCGTGGTACAAGTCAAAACTTCTTGGGGAGCTAATAGGTTTCATTTCCACCGGTTTATGACCTCTGCTTCCCTTTTCCTGCCTCCTCTTGCTCTGTTTGTTCGCCGTAGCTCTGCAGGTGGAGGACTGCGATTTGGAGTGATGTTTCCAAAGATGCCCTGATTCAGTCTGCTTCCTTTTTGTATTTACTTGACTTTCATGTAAGTCAGGTGGTGACACTGATAGACTTTGAGGTGCCATCTGTACCTGTTCGAAGGCTGCTTTTATCGGCATCCTGTGGACCACCACTTTTAGATGGATTACCAGACTGGTCAGGTGAATCTGGCTTGTGTGATGACAGAGAGGACATGCCTTTGTCCTCATCCTTAAAATAAAGAGTGGATGCCAAAGCTGGTGTTTTGATGCTTCAATGTCTGCAAATTTTCTGTTGATAAGAAGAAAAATGAATGAAACAATGAATCGGGACAACATTAGAAGATCATTTCATGCTATTTTGACTGTGCTAAATGAATATATCCCATATTTGCCAGAGAATTTCTTTTAAATTTAAAATTCTTCTATAAAGGGTTAAAATCCAAAATCTGTAATTAATATTTTAAACTTATAATTCAGGCTGAAGTTTTAAAAGACTGTGTCAGTGGGGGGAAAAAAATACAATATAATAGTTTTTGGGAAGGTGGCATTTTTTGTTGTTAGGACCTGGAGTATCGTTTTTTGTAAAACAAAAATCTGACACTGCAGAAAAAATAGAAATGCATGAAAATGAATGTCGATGCTATATCATTGGCCCATCTCTGGGCCTAATAAAAACAATGATCAAATGCATCTTGAAATGTTTTTTATGGAAATTGTTTTTGTTTGGCTGGGGGGATTCAATAAAAATCAATGGAGTTATGTAAACATACTGGCCTTTAAAGGGTTAAAATCCCCAAACTGTAATTAATATTTAATATATACAGTTCAGGCTGAAGTATTTTTAAAAGACTGAGTGATTTAAAGTGGAAAAAAACATTATTGCATAGTTTTTTTACAGCAGTTTTTGGGAATCTGCCATTTCTTGTTCTTAGGTTAAAAAAACTTTTTAATCATCTAAAGCTTTGATGATTGTGGCTGTGTCTCTGTGTTAAATAACGAGCTGACATTTTCCTCAGGACGCGATCAGCTCAACGGCCCTCGAGTTACCTGCATACATCCTGCTCACCTGTCAGCTGTTTAACACCTGCTGCTAATTCAAGAAACACGCCCACGTTACCTGGTGATAGTCACAGTTTAACTGGACAGCCGGTGCTCGATATAATGCAATGCCTGCGCATTATTCTGCACAAGATAAGTAAATATAGTTTGTTTCCTGAGTGCAGAGCTGCTGGAGCTTGTTTCCCTACAGAGCACTTTGTAGGTGAACCCACTTTATCAGCGACTGATGTCCAATCACCAGCACACAGCTGAAATCTCCACTGAGTTTTAGCTTGGAAAACTAACACTGCACATCACTCTGAACACACCATCCCCACTGTCAAATATGGTGGTGGCAGCATCATGCTCTGGGGGTGCTTCTCTTCAGCAGGGACAAGGAAGCTGGTCAGAGTTGATGGGAAGATGGATGGAGCCAAATACAGGGCAATCTTGGAAGAAAACCTCTTGGAGTCTGCCAAAGATTGAGACTGGGGCGGAGGTTCACCTTCCAGTAGGACAACGATCCTAAACATAAAGTCTGGGCAACAATGGAATGGTTTAAAACAAAACATATCCATGAGTTAGAATGGCCCAGTCAAAGTCCAGATCTTAATCCAATCGAGAATCTGTGGCAAGATCTGAAAACTGCTGTTCACAAACGCTGTCCATCTAATCTGACTGAGCTGGAGCTGTTTTGCAAAGAAGAATGGGCAAGAATTTCAGTCTCTATGTGCAAAGCTGGTAGAGACAAACCCTAAAAGACTGGCAGCTGTAATTGCAGCAAAAGGTGGTTCCACAAAGTATTGACTCAGGGGGCTGAATAATCACGGGTGGAGGCCTGTAAAAACATTTGTCCCTCATCATCTTTTTGGACTTTTTTTTTCTAGGTGTTTTTTTTTTGGGCTGTAATTGCTGATAACATGAGGTGATGTCCTTTACTGGTCCCTGAACTCACTGCCAGGTACTGTGGAGTCCAGTTGGCATTTAACTCCTCAGGCTGGGGGACAGCACCTTTTCTGCCATAATATATCAGGATGAAATCCTTGGACCAACTGTCAGACCCTACAGTTGGTACAGGGAGTCCTGGGATCCTCTTGGTGCATGACAGTGCCCAGCCATACAAACTACTGAGCACCTTTTTGAGCTGTTGAGATAAAACTTTTTTCAAGCAGTTTATGAGCCTCTTGGTCAGCTGGGGCCTTTCTGCATGAACCCTGTGATGGACTGGCAACCTGTCCAGAAGATTAACTGCAAATGAAACCAGAGCACCCACTTCCGTCCTGTGAAAAATAATTGTTCCCGAGGGGAGGGGTCTATTCTAGGGAACAAGACCCCTATTCACAGGACAGAAGGTTGTTTTTTTTTTTTTTTTAACCTTCATTTAGAAGGAGAAGGCAGGGCAGGCTTCATCCTCTGGCCAGGCGGTTTTTTGTTGTTGTTGTAAACCTTTTTTCTTTTTTCTATTTTTTATTGTTTTCCAATACATCCCTAATTTATCCTTTCAACTTCTACCTTGTGCTGCTGTAACAAGGGAATTTTGTGGTCTGTGGTTAAAGCAGCATGGACTTGTATCCAAAGTGTCACACAGTAAACCAGACAGAAAGGAAGATTTTAAAAATGTGTTTATTATCACTTTTTCAGAGAAGATCTTAACTAGAAACCATATAAAAGAGAAAAAAAAGATCTTGAATTTCCAAAAGAATTAAGAAATTAATAATCAAGTATGCAAAGAGCAGCCTATAAAAATAGTGGTACAGTGTCCTAGACAATAGTCTGTTTTAGCAACTATGCATGTAACAGTATGCTAAGTATGTGTAGTATAAATGGTAGAAATGCTCATTTGGTCTCAGAACGCCGGCAGTAGTTGAAGCTAGAAAACTCGGTCAACATTTTACATTTCATTTTGTCTTACAAACATTTAAGTGTTGCACGAATCGTTTCTGTTCAGTGACCGAATGCCACGTCTGCTGCTATCTCACCAATATCCCGAACAGCCCAGCGACAGTGGGGTCAGCAGCGAAAGGCCATACAAGCTTAGGAGATAGGGCACCTTTTCCTCTTCTTCTGGCTTGAGAAGTTGGTTGCTTTGGTGATGGCACTCATGATAATTTTGGAGATGCACTGTGGAGTCTCTTGTGAGGACGATTTGCAGCAGCGGCGGACAGTACTGGGAACAGCCCTCTTTGATGCGCACAGCTTCTGTGACATTTCTTCAAGCTGATGTCATGGAGAGATCAAAGGCAGAACAGCAGCGGGAAATCAGAACTCTCTGTTCAAATTTTAAATGTTGCTAGGCCAAACTTTTTTTTTGCAATTTGTCTTATTTTTGCAGACAAACTTCCCTTTTAATGGCTTTTAATGGGACTTACCAGTCGCGCAGAGCAAGCGGTCTTCTCTTCTTCCTGCAGGGGGCAGCATTGTGTCACAAAGTCCTTAAGAGGAAACCCAACAGGGAATCTAAAACACAGTCACATTGATGCAAATGCATCTCATGTTAGACTGCCCACAGATTATATACTTAAACAAATGTGTTGACATTTCACAGAGCAAAATGAATAGAAAAAATGGAAAAAACATCAAAAGAAACAAAAATAAATTATAGGAAGATCAGATCAAAGAAAAAATGCAATAAATAGTGTCTTACTTCTTCTTGATGGTTTTGTGAGTGTCACATATCTTGTTCAGCGACACTTCCTCATGAGCAGAAGTCACATTATAATACGGGTCTGGAGACATCTGCTGGAAACAGCTGTATTTATCACTTTGGTTCAGACAGCAGGGGTAATTCACCCGTCCTCTGTTCTCACGCAAGCAGAACTTGTTCAGTTCCTCACGCCACTGAAATGAAGAGCAAGAATGAAGTGTCACGACATGGAAACTACTCAGTTAAGCGAAAATGTGTATTTTTAGCTGCTATTCTTTTACCTTCTGGTCAGCACAGTTGACTTTAGTCTTCTTATTTTTGCAGCAACTTTTGAATCCCTTCTCTATAAGATTAACGGTCTTCGCCTGAAGAGCCACCATTTCATAGCCTGAACGTGGGAGGCACTTGATGCTGTAGGCGGGGCGAAGCCTCTGGTTGTGACACACTGATTCAATGGTATCTGCGGTGGGTCGTCCAGGAGGAAAGCTGATGTCAGCAGCTCGGGGAGTAGATAGTTTCTTGGTCTTCCTTTCTATGAGGGCTATGGGAACAGGGCCGTGTGTCCTGCAATGCATGAGGCATAAGGTCAGACACAGACATGCCTCTTACGGGCTCAGGATGAATTCAGCATAACGGAAATGTGTTTTGCAATATGAAGCTACTTTTTCTCTTTGCCTTAAATGATAACCTGACATTACTTCTTCTACAGGACTCTTCTCTTCATTGCAATTAAACTTTTGAACTTGACAGATGATGCACGCCCAACAAAATCAATATAAGCAAGTGCACAATAACATCTTTCCACAGTAATAGAATCATTAGTACTATCATTTGCTGTAAAGTGTATTGTTAGATTAATACATAAACATAAATGCAATGTAGTGATAACCATCTCAGCTACTGTATTAAAAATGGTGCCTGCTGCTATGCATTTTTAATGGATTCATTCTAAGTTTATAAGAATTATTAATTTGTTGAAAGGCATAATTACACACAAATCAATATACATTTATGAGTACAATATTTTCTTTCTATTAAACGATCTAAAAAATTACTTAATGTACCTTAAAAGTACTGCCTTTAGTGGCTGAGGCAGCAAAGTATTTATGGTTTAACCTTGGTACTGTTTATTGAGACTGACGGAGAACAAATGCATTATCCTCTTTAATCCGAGTGAGCAAAAATATTGATAATCATTTTTTTTGCTTTTCTACGCACCTCTGGCAAGTGTTCGGGTTAAAGGTGAATTCAGCGGTAGAGGGAAGAGGTTCCACTGGCAGCCCCTGTGTCGGCCCGTAGTTTGGGTTTGGAGCATCATTGCTGAAGCAGTTGAGCCTTTTGTTGTTGTCGTTTATTTTACAGCAGTGATACCAAGGATGCTTTATTGAAAGGTCCTCCTCACAGTACTTTTCAACTGACAGCTCCCACTTGAGTAAGCACAAAACAGAGTAACACAGACAGTCAGGGTGCACAGTGTGAATGAAATTCTTCAATAATAACATGAAGTCTGCACCTTGTCTGCTACTTATTGAATAAATTCACCACCTGAAGTTATGTTGTCAAGAGACAAATTAGAAAACAAACAAGAAGCTGCTAAGGTAACGCTCACTGAGGAATTCAACATAGTTTTGATGCTCGTGCCAAGGCCTGTCCGCCTGTTATGTCTGCCTGGGCTGATTAAACGGGCTTATCGACTGAAAGCGCTCAAGGTTTTCAACTTTGTTTTTAAAAAAACAAAACCCAAGTACCATCACCTCTGCAATGTGAAGAATGTTTCATGCTCCAATTATGTTCAGGTCCAATTCATAAAGTGGTTGAAAAAAATGCTGCTTTTTCTACATTTACAGACTCAAAAATGAAAAGAATATGAGTGCAATAAAAAACTGTATATGTTACTGTATATTATTAGTGCATTGTTCCTAAACAGCACAAATTGTGTTTTTTATTACATGGATATAGAGAAAACACTACTTCCCTATTCTGAAAAAAAACCCCGAATCATCAGCAAAAGTAAGAGAAGAGGAACTCAAGCAACAAACACAGGTCACCATGACATCACTTTATATTTACGCAGAGCTAAAAAAGTATTGCTGAATTAGCTATAAGAGCTGTTGTGAAAACATACAGCCTGTGTGGCGCAACACAGGGTCACTTCTCTCTCCCACGTCTGGTTGTCTTTGCAGCATGTGCTCAGCCAGGCCTCTGCATTATTCACAGCAGAGGCCCTCAACTTGTCAACTCCGTAGCCTGAGTCAGGAAAGTAGGATGATGGGTAGCGCGGACGAAGGTCGCTATAGTCACAGATGGCTTGGAGATTCTCTGACGTTGGCCGACCGAGAGGAAACTGAACGTTATAAGTTGTCGGAAGAGGACCGCTGTAAGAACGGGGACCAACAGTTGGTGGGCCTGCAGGGGAAAGACCACAGTCGGCACTTTTAGCAGTAGAACATAGTACAGAAGGAGCAAGTTTAAAAAAAAAAAATGTAAGTAAAGTAGATGCATACGTCCTCTTGGTCTTGGTCTGAAACCTAAGAAAACAAATAACATTTTTAAAAAAAAAATCAAACAAGAGAAGGCAAGAAAGATTCCCTGACCCAGGTGGTACTTATGAGTAGGTAAGTACAGTACTGTGCAAAAGTTTTGAGCCACTTGAAAAATAAATTGCAGACCTTCTGAAGTTTTTCTTAGGCCCATAGCTGCCTTTTTTTTTTTTTTTTTTTTTTATCACAATCCAGTCTTTTTTTAATTTTAAATTATGCCACTAATCATTGACCTGGGAATCATTCAAGTATAAACAGGCTCTACAAAAAATGACAAAGGTTACAAAGGCATAAAATTGTATTTTTACATTAATAAGCTGATTCACAAAGAGCTATTAGCTGAAAACTGGAGACATATCTCAGCATGGTGTGCGGTGTGTCCTTAAAGAATTGGAAGAAACTCTTAACAGAGAATGGACCAAAGGCAGCCAAAATACAAAGAAAAGCTTTGAGTGTGCTTTTAAGAAGCCTGGAAAAGTATTCCCGAAGACTACTTAAAGACATTCCATGGTGTTGCACACTACTGTGAATATCTGCTCACCTCTCTGCCTTGGTTGAGGCTGCACTGGCCGCTGTGAATCTGGGAAAACAGCAAAAAAACCACAAAATATATTAATTTAATTGGGGGGGGGGGGGGGGGGGGGGGTATGTAGTGCATTTATGCCAAAACATTATAACTAGAGGTAAGACGATAAATGGTGCCCATACCAAAGTGATCTCTCAAGTCCATCTCTTTCTGCATCTCTAAAGATACAAAACATAATACCAGATTTTTATATACATTATTTTAAATGAAGTAAAACACTAAAACAGACAGAAAGACACAGCTTTATATATTTTTTAAATTATATTTTAGTTCTGTACTCAAACTGGGCCACAACTAACTCAACCTGGCTGCAAATAACCTTAAAACAAGAGTGGTGGGCTCTTTCGGGGTTTAGAATGTCACTTCCATAAAAAGAGAGAAGAAAAACAAGACTGTCAGTACATTTTCTAACCTTCTAACCACAGAAGACATTTCACTGCAATCATAAAACAAACCGGTTAAAAGAAGACTTTCATCTCAAAGTCCTAACATTCCTCTTGAAGTGAGAGCTGGCCAAATACAAGTATGAGCATGTGACGTTATAATTGGTAGCTGTGGAGATGCTGCGCTAATATGTGAATGCGCGCGCACACACCTTGCATCAGTTGGGGAATGTCAAAGGTGACCTCGCGCTGCTCAAAGAAGCGCTCGTCTATAATGTTGCAGGCGGCACACAAAGGAGAGACAGAGAGAAAAAAGAGTGAGACAAAGTTACATAACCATAACTACGCATGTTTGTTTTTTTGTTATTGTTTGTTTGTTTATTACTACTGAGAGCGAAAAATGATGGAAGTATTGAAGAAGTCAGATCCTTCATCGGAAAAAAAAAACTGTAAAAGGTAGAGTGGGACAAAATAAGAGAAGTTTTGGAAGTTTTATAAACAAACAAACAAATAAAAATGTTATTTTATACGTGCATCTGTGTGTAATCTATAAAAATACACGTGAGACATGTCTGAAATGAAGAACTTGAATCAAAGTGCTCAGAGCAGACTGCTTTGTATAAAAGTCTACCTGGCACCAGGTCACTGCAAAATAGACGCTCCCACTGCAGCAGGAGCGATCAAACATGGAGCTGGGCAATCGGCCATGAAGCAAACAAGAATTCCCTGCGTGGATTTCTAGTTGGAAGCAACAAAAAAGTAGTGTACCAACCTTCGGATGCTGAGCTCAGTAAAACCAAGAGCAAAGCGGTGGAACAGATTAGCGCCCAAGTCGGACCCATTTTGGACCTGATCGTGTCCGTGCCGTGCTATGCGTGCTTTATGTTCTGCAGCTGCAGCTGACTGTCCTGGCAGAGTGCGCAGAGGCCGCCCAGGAAAGCACGCTCCGCGGGGCAGCGCACAGACGGGCCCGTTAATTGGTCCAACACAAGCCGCTGCGCTGTCTGTCTGAGGAGCAAAAGCCCGCAACAGGACAAAAACTTTTTTACGATTGATGTGGGATTTAAGGGAGCGGAAAAAAGGTGGGAGGGAAGGAAGTTTTTTGACATGACTCATTGGTGATGCGTTCAAATTCCTGGTGCTGTTTAATGGGAATGTATGGAACCCTTATGTGGAAAAGCTCAGCTTTAGCATTTTTTCCTGCTTAAAAACTTAACATGGAGAGGAAAAGAGAAAACTTTTCAACGAAAATAAACCAAACAAAAACATAGGCAATCTTGGAATAGCAATACAAATATGTCTTGTAAAATAACGTATAAAATACAGTTTGTTAAATAGAAAGTGTTAAAACAAAGTATGTTTATGCTTTCCTATTTCTCAAGGCTACTGAGAACTTAATGCAACACAGTCTGTTTTTCTTAAGGATCAGAAGCTTGTCCTTATCATGTATCAGATGTTTACTTGGTCTTGATGTTATCTTGACCTATATACTGTGTTTACATTGAAATACCACAGTGTGAGACCATAAATGCCAATACTCCCATTAAAGCTGGCTGACTGAAAAGAAATCCTTTAAATTATTTTTTTTTACAAAGCAGCAGAGCCTGAGTAATCCTTATTTTAATAATAGGCGAATCATTCCTAGCTCAGTGATTGTTTTGCTTATTGCCTGATAAATGACAAATTCCATCCAGAGTTTATGCTCTGGATTATGGCAACTTCCTGCCTCATGAGAATGAGTTTCCATAGCTGTCATCGACACCGCAAACACAGTCGTCAGGGTTTTTTGTCAGACTTTGTGGAGGCCTGTCTAGACACACAATACTAAATATTTATCTCTGTGATGATTAAACTGATCATCACAACTTTTGTTTTATTGTAATAGATGTGCGAGTTTGCTTTTTAGTCAACCATTTTTAGAAAGTTCCTCAACTAGAAGCATATTTACAAGAGGAAGAGATTTCAGCTTTCGGGTCCCTCTTCTGTTGAACCAGCCACTAGATTTGGGAGAAAGACACCTTCTCTGCTTTTAAGCTTAGGCTTAAAACTTTCCTTTTTAAGAAAGCATATAGTTCGGGTTGGATCAGGTGACCCTGACTCCTCCCTTAGTTAAGATGCAGTAGGTCTAGGCTGCTGTCACGACGTACAAGGTGGACTCACGCGCAGGACTCCGGGGATGATGTACACAAGAGAATTTATTACAGAACAATGTCCAATGAGTTTATATACACAGATACGGGGCAGTGCTATGTCCAAAAGGTGAGGGGGGCAGGGGTCCGGGGAAAATCCAGGGGAACACGCTCGTTTCTCTCCACACAATCCAGACACGAATCCACTCGCACACCAGGAAAACAGTCCAGGGAATCTGTACACAAAGAGACGCTTGTTAAATGCTAAACACACACTGCATGGGAAAATACTTGCTGGGGCGCTCGACTTTCACTGACGCGATTCTCACAACGATCCAGCGAAGAACAGCTGTTGCTTCCCGTCTTAAATACCACACTGATGAGGCGCAGGTGTTTCTTCCTCCGAGGGCGTGGGCCAAGGGCGTGAACCCATAATGAGTTCAGCCCTGGCGAGAGAGAGGAGAAGAGAGAAAGAGGGGGAGACAGCTGATCAGCGACCAGCTGAACCCCCAGGCCGTGACAGCTGCTGAGTGTTTCATTGTCATTCACTTTGTGTTACAGTGTGTATTCTTGTCCCGTCTCCCACACCTCACCCCCAAATGATCATGGCCTCTCCCTGAGCCAGAATCCTGCCAGGTATTTCTTCCTGTAAAATGGAAGTTTTCCCTTCCCACTATCGCCAAGTACTTGCTCACAGGGAGGCATTTGATAGTTGACATTTTCAATCTATTACTGTAGGATCTCTACCTTACAATATAAAGTGTGTTGAGGCAGCTGCTGTTTAGATTTGGTGTTGTAAAATTGAAATCAAATCAAAGAAGTTGGAATATGAAGACACTTCATAAAATAACACCAGGATTCAGTATCAAGGTAATGCAGTGATGTGATGGTTAACTTTATATGACAGAGATATGAAAAGCCTTGCTGTCCTTGTTATGTCTGTAATCTGTAGAGATTAGGTCCAGGGTCATCATGGCCTCAGTGTATGAAAGAATGACTGGAACACAGCTTCTCCAGCCAGTTTAATTCTCCTTCAGTTCTCCTTTGCAGTTCAAATAAACTTTAATACTGACTATTGGACATATGTTGTTTACCCAGGAGGAGTATTTTTCTTTTGCTGCTTTGGCTGCAGCTTTGTCGAGTCAAACAAATACGAGTATTAAAGGTGGTGCTGGTGAGTGCCGGGAGCTGTACGAAAAAGCTGAAATTCCTCTTGGAGGTCAGGTTTATGGAAAAATAAACAAGCCCCGCTGATACATCACAGCCTGTCATGGATGTTTAAGAAAATTAAAGGCAACAATTTTCTTTTTCTTTTTTTTGCTTTGACAGCCTCTAACAGTAAATGGTTCTCTGGTAAAAAGGAGTTTTGGGTAAGTCATGTGTCAGTGGAAATGAGATATACAGAACTGCAAAAACATCATAATATTGTTGAAAATCCCACGCCCTGCCCAGCTTTTGGGGGTGGCACTGGACCCAATCAGAAGCCTGGATCAGACATCTGTTCTGTCTTGCGTGCTGCAGCCTGCGAGCAAGCATGCTATGATGTCTTTTTTTAAACGACACTAAAAATGTGTTTGATATGTTTTCTAAGTAAGGTTTCGCATTTTTCTTATGTTTGTTTCTGCATCATTTCAAAGTTAAATTAGTTCCTTATTAAAGTACAACCCTCCTTTTTTTATTTGACTCTTAAAAGTTCTGTTTTAGTCATCTGCAGCAGTCATCTGTACCAGTCGGTTACCTCATCTAAACCACTTAACTGCTCACTCTCATTGTTTCACTGGTGTGTCAGTGCAGAGGTGCTTACTAAAGCCTACACACCAGGTTAGTCTGTTTTCTGCATGGTTCCTGGAGTTGAGTTGGAGCACTTAGACACTGGATGCAGATCAGAGAGTTCACAATAATAAAAAAGAGACCTAGGAGGGGAGCTCAGCTGAGAAAAATGCCCTCATGCACACAGGACTGTTAGTATTATAAAGTCTCTTATCCTTCTTCACCTCCAAGAACATTCTTTTTTTTTTTTTTTTTTTTTTTTGCCTGTCCCGTTTGGCTCTTTTGCCATCAGAATTGTTGTCTAAAGGCAAAGAAAGATGCCCAACGGATTTACTTTACCAAATTGACCATCCCAGCCTTGCCGTAATGGTCCATTTGATTCACCTTTTATTGTTTATTTTATTTTCACTTACTGAATACGGGACAGACTTGACTGGGGGAAAGAAAGAGGGAAAGAGAAACAGCTGAGAAGAGGGACGGGGGAGAAGGGCAAAAGACAAAAACCAACAGAATGAGCAGAAAAAAAAAGAAAAAAATGCATATATCAATCACCTGGATCACCTGCTGAGAAAGAAAAAAGAAAACAAGCAGAAGAGAACGAGAGTAATAGAATAAACAACATCACAATGATATATGGGAATATGACAGTAAATACTAAATATTAAACATTATTGTGCAGCACATAAGATCAACAGAACACAGTGTGCTTTGAGGTAGGAGCCAAAAAGGGTGTAGTTTGTGGGTGTGATCACCCGTGTGTACACCTGTGAGCATGGACGTGCTTGATTTTTTTTTTTAAAGGTTCCTTCATGTAATGATCTGCTAGAGGGTGTGGGGGGGCCACAGCCCCGTCCTCCAGGGTATGAAGCAGGTATGGAGGTGATCAAAACTCCAGACATCCAGAGGCCCCCAGAACACAAGAGACCAAGGAAGACCAACAGAGGGGCAGCCGCGCCACTGTCCCAGAAAGAGCTGAGGAGAGTCCCAGATGAGGGCTCACTCAGCAGCCGCGGAGCAGAAGCCAGGGGGAGTTGCAGTGACGCGCCCGTGAGCTCCGCCAGCAGCCAGCCGTGCCTGAGTAACCGAGCCCCAGGCCGAGAGGCCGGGGGCACCCCACCTCCGAAGTGGAGGTGATCCAAACAGGACAGGGAGGCCGTGAAAGATGGGACCAAATGGTGCAGATGGAACAGATGCTCAGCATTCTTGCCGCTGCTTTTTGATCTGTGGCCACCTCACGCCCCGATAAGCGGCCGCCAAGGAGTGAGCCGGTGTGTACCTGGACGTCTAGGTACCCTTGCCCCTGGAGGGGGGAACTGCACCCAGACCCAGGTGGTGTTACCCTTTTCCCTGCGGTGGGGGGAGGCAGACTGCCCCGACTCCGCAGCAGCAGGGAGGCCCCACACTCCATACCGCAGTCGGACGGCCAACTCCTCCTCCTAGCCCCCCCGCTCCAGCAGGTCGCAGAGAATGGGGGTGAGAGAAGTCTCCAAACCTCCCTCCACCCGCTCATTGTAGTGTTGATGCATGTGTGTTCTAAGGTGCATTTAAAACCCAGGAGGGCATGGAGCTACCTGCCAGAGAGCAGCAGGTAAGCGCATAGTCCCTCCTGCTAGCCCTCAATGTCTACGTGTATTTAACATTGAGAGGTGGGCAACGACGCCAGGGGTGGGGTGTACACCCTGATGGTACTTTGGATTCCGTGTATCGTGCCCACCCCCAAGATCCTATATGTATGTGTAATGAGAGTGTGAGTAATGTGAATGTCTAAGTTGTGGGATAAAATTGAGGCAGAGGCAGCCAGAAGGGGACCGGGGGGGGGGGGGGGGGGGGGGGTAGCCTCCTCTGCACCCTGGTGACATACCCCTACTCCAAGGTCCTGCATGTGTGGGTGGTTGTGGTGGAGCGGGAAGAGGGAGGCAGCTGGAGATGGGGAGGGAAGGAAGGGAGGGGCAAGTGACCCCTCCCTGGGGCCAGCTCCCCCGCTGACCCTAGTAGGCACACCCATACTCTGCGACCCGCCAGGGAAAGGGGGCCCAGGCCCATCCAGACCGGGGCCCAGCGCAGCAGCGCCTCCCAGCCCCACAGAGCCCGGGACAGTCCACCCAACCCCACCACAGAGAAAACTGCACCCACCCCACCATCCACTCATCTTCCAGACTACATAAGACAATAAACACCCAGGCTGAGATCTTCCTCCACCTCTCCTGTATCTCCCCCTCCTGCAGAGAGAGCCCCTGAGGAGAGGAAAGCTCCTGCAAGATGTGACAATCTTCCCCACCAGTTGAAGAGCCCCCCAGGTGGCTCGATGCACCGGCGGCACCCTGCTCCAGGGCTGGGCCCCCATGCACCCACCCACCCACCTCCAAGAACATTCTCACGCAGCTGTGCCCATGAACAAAAGACTCTCCAGCCCACCCACAACACATAATCCAAATGACTAAATTACAGTTTCCTGCTGTTCTTATCACTCAAGTTATGTGAGGCAGACTATGAAGCTACTAATCCCACAAAAAGCCAGTGTGTACATGCTGCATGCCAACTACAAAGTATACACTCAAGTCTTTAACTGATGTGTATAGAGGAAAAATTATAAAAAGAACAAATGTGTTATCATCCCGATACTCATAGAACTAAATGCACATTCTTCCCCCCAAGAACAAGAATCATTGATCCAAACAGGATAGGGAGGCCGTGAAAGATGGGACCAAATGGTGCAGATGGAACAGATGCTCAGCATTCTTGCCGCTGCTTTTTGATCTGTGGCCACCTCACGCTCCTTTTCCTGACTTAATAAATCCTTTGTTTTGAGTCCTCAAACCAACCTATAAGCACTCACATCTACTAAACCAGTAAGTCAGTGTAATACCTGGCAAAATAATTCTCGAGCTTACCCATATGAAACTTCAGAATTCCCACAACTTTATCTTCCATTAAGGAAAATAACTCTTCTCTTTCACCAAATCACTCATTTGTCCGTTTTCCAGAGTAATTATGGTCAAATAGCTACTGCAGACATTCTTGGTGCTGTTTTGATAACTACTGAACACATACTCAACTCAAATTTCCTGGAACATGTCATTAAAGCTCGCTAATCGTAGACTCATGACCCCAAATCTGCTCCTCTTTGGGCAACTAGATGTCTCCCTTCCACAGGCAGGGAAAACAGATTCACATGTTATCATTTGCAAAAGACAGAGACATACCCAGACTGATAATGTTTATTTCTTAGATGCTTTACACCATTTGAAAAACCCATCTGCTTTCCAAGACTTGGGAGTGGGACTTCATCCAGTCAGTCAAAGTTATTTCTGTGGCACATTTAAAACAACAGCTGCCGACCAAAGCGCAACAAAAATAATCAAATGACATAAAAACATAGGACAAGATGGCAGAATTTAAGAAAGAAAAGATAAAATGAGAAAACCCGAGTAAGAAATAACACGAATCAAAGTAATCATTATTCATTCTGGTTTAACAGCCAGCTGATGTGAGCTGATAAGCATCAGAGTCGGTGTCTATCTGACAGTTTTCTGTTTTGAAGTCTTCGAGTTCGAGTTTCCATTTTGGTTCTTTAGTTATTCCCCTGTGTGGAGATTTTCGTGTTTGTTACATTTTTAGTGTCCTGCTTGTTCCTCTTAAACCTTTGTTTTGGTAATACTTGAGTTTTAAGTTTTGTGTGTTATGAGGTTTTTTTGTAATATTCTTGTGTTTGGATTTCTGTCTTTGACTTTGTGTTTTTTCTGTATCGTGTTTCAGTGTGAGTTCACATCTCTGTGTTTAGTAGTTACCTTTCGGTTATTTCAGGTTACTCCCCCCACGGGACTGTCTACACCTGTATCTCATTTGCTCAGCTATTTCCACTTCCCTCATTACCCACTTTGTGTGAATAGTCCAGCTTTCCCCTCGGCCTTTGTTGCAGCATCCTCTCCATGTGAGTATTTTTTTTGGGGGGGTCTTTTAGGTTTTTATTATAATGTTTCAGTTGTGAGTGGACAAGTAAGTAAGCATGCGCATCTTTGCTATAATTAATGCTGCCTTTATGTTTAATGGTAAACTAGTGTTTTGATTTACAGTAGTTAGGACCAAATATTCCTATTTCCCATGACCTCGAGTCATGTGTACCACTCATCTGTAATAGTGAAATAACTTGGTGGAAACTGGAAATTACTTTAAGGTAATAAACTACTAAACCACTCTCCTTCCGCTTACTAAAATCCAGCCACACAGTCAGTTTTCTTACAAACATCTAAGCAAAAGGAAGAAGAGTGGAAATGGTATTTAAGCAAAGGCAAAAATGACCCTTTTATTCTTTTGTTCTGCATAACAGAATATTTAAAGAAACCAAAGATCACTACATACAAGAGCAGTTTAGAGAGTTTTGTTGCCCAAACCTGCATGCAGGAGATGATTAAAGAAAATGTGAGCAGCTTTGATCGGAGCTGTCTTTAACATAAAATCTGTTTGCTGGGTTGATTACATCCCACGGATTTAGAAGCTTTTAATTTGCTTCCTCTCTAACTTGGCTAGCAACCGTTGTGTGCGTGTGTCGATGTGTGACAACCTCAAAAAACCTTTCCACAGACCACTGGTAGTCACCCACAATGACTAATATTTCCTCTGTTTTGCTGCAGCTGCAAATTTACCGAAATTTGCTGGAGACAACTTATTTGGATGTTTTTCAGTATATTCGCTATAGAGCTTTGACTGCAACAAATAAACTTTGGTGTTTGACTTGATAGGGATTTCCCTATAATTCGGTTAATTTTTCTTCCTTGTCTCAGCCTTGCATAAATATTTATGGTGATTTCACAAGCAGTCAAATAAAGTGAAACATCTGCTTGGTGTCACAGCTTCAGCAGTTTATTAGAAGGTTTACAGCAAATTATCTTGAGGGAAATGCCAGCTGTTCCAGGGACAGAGATGATTACATACAGACATACTTAATGCAGAAACATCTCGACATTTCTCATTCACCCGCCGCTCTATTCAAAGATATGTAGAGAAAACAAAACAAGTTCATCTGGGGAAAAGAAGGAAGAGTTAGCACACACGGGAAGAGATTTCTACTTTACACGCTTGCACCTTTTTGTATTATCTCTACACTTAATGCAACAGCTCACACAATATAAAAGCATGTGAGGATTCATTTAAAGGGAACCATTTCAGTGGTACTGCTGCCCTTGTAGTATTTATTGGTCAGTCTATGACAGACACCAGCCTGAGGAGGAGAAACTTCTCTGGAGACATACAGACGCAAAGAGGCAAGTTTTTAATTTAGTATTCAGCATCTAAATGACACTTTCCGCTCTTCATGGCCGGCGGGTGTGACTGAAACTGCTGATGTGAAGAGACAAGATGATTGACTTTCTCAGCTTCCAGGTGCATTAAGCCAGTGTTGCATTAAATACTCCTGAGGGCAAAAACAACCGAGAAGAAACAGGAACAGGATGTAATTTGTGCAAACTAGCATGCACAGGCTCAACAGGGCATTGCATGATCCTTAAGGAGCATTGCAAAACTTAAACCCTATTATGAGTATGGAAGCTAAAGACAAAGTGGATTTCTGTTTTTAGACCAACATCTGTAGTTGCATATGGTTGCTTTTAGTGCTTGATATTGTTGTTTGTCTTGCAAAGTTTGTTGAAAGCACATTGGTTGGCTTTAGCTTTAACTTATATAGCGCAAATTTTATTTATTTTTTGACAAAGTCAAGCAAGAAACCTCTTGAAATCACTACAAGGTGAAGATACAAACTTTATAAAGTCACATTTGAATCCCTCTGAAGTTTGGTGTTTTCTGCTTGAAAGACAGACTTTCTGTGGACTAACACTTAAAAGTTCGAACTAATGATGAACAGTGGCCTGCCTTTTTGAATTTGTATGTCTGAAAGACACCGTGACACACAGAAGCTACAACTGGACAGAATCACAACAGCACAACCTGAGAGAAAATGAAGCTCTTACTCCACCGACAATGTGCTCTCGAAGAACATCAAAATATGTTTCTCTGGCATCATCAAAATAATTTTAAGCTATCAAAAAAAAAAAAAAAAAAAAAATTCTTCTTGACATCATCTAACAAAGAAAAGCTCTGCTGGAAGTCATATAACACTTAACACACGCTACAATTATTGTGTGTTTTTTATTATTAGAAAAATAGAATCTGCCAGAAAGTAATGAGACTCAAACTAATAGGAGTCTCTGTACGTTGGTGCGCGACTGTTTTTGCATATTCCCGTAGATCATCAGTGAGTGGTCCCCGGCAGAAGCTCTGCCTCTGATGCGAACAGCTCCTTGTAGAGCGGAGGAAACAGAGAGTGAGCTGTGAGCGGGTACCGCTGACTAAACCAGTGAAGCTTCTCCATGTGCAGACTGCACAGCGAGCGCAACACCCCCATCTTCTGGTACAGCTGCAGGGAGGACACACACATTTAGCCGTCAGCTTTCTACAGCAGCGAGGAAAGCCTGCGATCTTACGTGTACTCACAGATATGAAACATGGAGCATACAAGCCTTTTAGTGTTTGAACACCCAGGTGACTGATATTTACCTTGTGAATCAAACTTTCTTGATTGTCTCGGTGCAAAATGTGTGTCAGTCCCGACTCCACGCTTCTTTGAACTCTTTGAACTTTGCTCCTGTCCTCCAGACACGGACGATCTGAACACAAAGATGTTTTATGAAAGAAGGATTGAGTTTTTTTCAGGTTGCTCCCTTTAAAGGTGAAAAACATAACAAAAATCATAAAGTAAAGCATTTTGCAGAACAGGCTAGACAGCATTACTTGCTGCATGGAAGTTAAGTCCCTGGCAGCAGGCTGATGCTCTCAGCAGTGAACTTTAGTCAATTTTGGCAGGCAAAAATAGCAGGGTTGAAATCATAAAAGAGTTTTTTAACAAATACATTCAGAAGTTTGTTTCAATTCTATACTTTAGACATATAATGACATTAAAATCTTAAGCGGAACCCATAAAGCACAGCAGTAAAAATAAGGACTGAAGCGATGAGGTGATAGGATCCAGATATTTATCACGCCCTTATTCTGAATGTCCATTGTTAAAATATTCTCTTTGATTCCTTTTAATTTCAGTTTAAAATTCACGCAACAACAACGAGACAGGAAAGGACTTCATTCAAAGGCCAGAAACATTGTCGCACCTTCCCAACAACACCTAAGAACACTTTTTGGAAAGTGTTCTTTGTCTTTCTTGTTTTTTCCTTTTCTGTGTCTTTTCCTTCATTCATCAGTTCATCTTCATTCACTGCGGCCTATTAACTGAACTATGTCTCTTCACGGCCACTAGGGGGCAGAAAGGTTAACTTAATGGGACAGAATGAATTAAAATTACACAAGACAAAATGGAAAAGAGGCAAACTGGATAAGACACAGACACAAAACATATCTGTCATCTATATTTGGGCAGTAATATGATAAACCTACAAGATTTATTCATGCACATCTGACAGTAAGGTCAAGCTTATTCATCTATGACATCCATCCACCCATTTTTGTAACTGCATTTCCAGTTCAAGGTACTTATGACACTAACTCATAGACGCCATTGCCAATTAAGCCTAACAGTCATGTCTTTGAGAAGAAGTCAGAGTATCAAGACAAAGTCCCCACAGGCACAGGGAGAACGCCAAATGAACACATAAAGGCCGAACCCAAGACCGCACCATGTGCCGCCATCATGGAGGACGAGAAAAGAAAAGACCGCTTCCTTCCTGATGTGCTTAAAATGAACGCAGTACGAGTGAGACAGACCGAGCTGGGCTTACCTGCGTTGATGAGCACCAGGGCACTGAAGAGAGCAATCTGTTGCTCAGTCAGCTTTAGGGCACACATGCCATGTGCGAAGTCAAATACTGCTGCGATTAAATCACCACAAGCTGCAAGACAAGAAACCACTGAGCATTGATAAGTTATGGTGTTTAGATAGACGGTTTCACACCTTCAGATAAATCCTCACCCAAAGATTTGAAGACCTCAGTTCCAGCAAACTTCCCATCAAAGAACACAGTGTTGTTCTCTGTGTTAAAGAACCGGCTCATTCTGACCAGAACCACCTCCATGGAGCCTGAAAAGAGTAGGAAGGCAGGTCAGAAGAGAGTAAGATCAAACCTGTTCAGTTATATATATTGTGTTTTAAGCACATCCTTCTAGAAAAGGGAAAATCACCAGTCTTTAAAAGGGCGATCTGGTCGTTCTGGCTCAGCATACGGAAACCCGGGATGTGTTTTGCAAACTCCACCACGAACTGGACGGCATCAGTAAGTCGGATAGCGCAGTGCTGCCACATCTCATCTACTGACTGGGAAAGAGAGTCAGACAGAAGCTCAGTTTGCTTAGCTCAGTTTGTTTCTCATTAATCCTTTTCTTTCACCATAGATTGTTTAAAATGGGCTCTAAAGGGCAAAACATTTCACTCGTCTCACAAAAACTCATCCTCAGTGTCCCAACAATTCAGTCTGCTGCTCAAGTTTCTGTATTTTATCACTCAATTTACCCTGCTGTTTTCTCTCTGATCAACTGAAAAAAAAGATCAAAGAAAGAAGAGGAGGGGGAAGCGATGAAAGACGTTTTCTCAGTTTCCTGTTTGATTCATCAAACAAAACTAGCCTCAGACGTAAAGCATGTGAAATGACATGTTTTGTTTTGAGACTGTCTGAGTAAGCTCACACACATGAAGGAGAAATCGCAAAATTAAAAAATAAAAAATAAAAATGAAGAGAAAACAGTGCACATACTTTGCTCTGGTATGCTTGGATCTCCTCTCTGCTGAAGAGTTTCCACCTGAGAGCTTGGAGCTCTTCCACTCTGTACTGACTGGTCTCTCTGTGGGAACGCACAATGCTGGCACACAGTTCATCTAAAAAAAGAAGAAGACGCACTTATGAATACTATAAATATGAGAAAATTACATGTTTAGTTTGGCTCACTGTGCTCATTTGCTCACCTATGTTTCGCAGGGAGTGAGGATACAGGCTGTATGGATCCTCCAGACCACTATAAGGATGAATCCCCATCATATCATGAGACGACTGCCTGGAGTCAAATCCTTGCATAAAGAACAGAGAAGAGAGACAAATAAGTAACAAAGAAAGGAGGATTCGTCCTGCATGGTGAAGTTCCCACATCTGAGTCTCACCTCTTATATCAGCATGACCGGCGTTGTCTCCCCTCCCTTGGGATCTTGAGGTGGGAGAGATCCCAGAGGTGCGGTAGATCATAGCAGGCACCTGTGAGTCGTTCGGGGAGCACATCAGGTAAGGGTGAATATCAGCGGCGTAGGTCAACAGTTCGGCATCTCCGCTGTATGAGTAGGTCGGGGCCATGGGCTGAAGAAGCTGGGGGGAGCGGTCCTGGCGGTTCTTGTTGGGGTAGGACAACACGGTCTGGGCGTCTCCCTGAAGCTGCTGTTGCTGCTGCTGCCGGTGCCTTTCCACTTCAGCGATCAGAGAGTCGCGCTGACGCTTGGACATCCGTCCAAACTTCACCGCTGGAAATAAACAATCAACAAATGACTAAGCAGCTGCTGCGAATTAACAGTAAATAGATTTGTCTGCCTGTCAGTGCATGTGTGCTTTCTCTCACCATCTCTGCTCATGCCCTGGGCCAGGCACTTCTGTAGACGGCAGTGCTGGCAGCGGTTGCGGCTGGCCCGGTCGATCTGGCAGTTACTTTGCCTGGAGCAGGAGTAAGATACGGTAGGCAGCTGGCTGCGCCGGAAAAATCCCTGAGGGATTAGAAGAGTCAAACAAAAGCTCAATTTTTGACTGGGAAATAGTGATTTTTGAGTTACACATAAAAGTCAGAAGAGAAACATTTTTATTTGCTCTTGTTAATGAGCAGAAATGTTCTCTGGTGGCCAAAATATTTTATTATCATCTGACAAGTTCTAAATTAAATCAGTATAACTCATATTTCCTGTAATCTGTCAGGTATAAGTGATACAAAATATCTAAAATAAGCTAAAACTTGCTATTCAACAGTCCAACTGTAATAGTGAAAGGTTAGTGAGAAACTGGGACTGCTGTGGAGGGCCGCACCGATAAGATTACCTCCGTTTTGCTCAACAGTTTTTTGGTGCGGCCCTGCACAACAGTCCCAGATTTTTTTTTCCTATTGGGAAAATTTATTGGTCACCAATTGTCAAAGGAATTCTTCTAGGAACTAGAGTATTGGGAAATATCGACTTGCTTTCTTGTAGAAAAACAGATGAAATGTTCATTGATTGAAACCAGTTAGCCTGCTAGCAAGAACTTCAAAAATAAAAGCACCTGGATGAGAAAAGTAACTCTGTAGATTCACATGGCTAAATTTTCAAGACACTTTTTAATGAGTTAAACATAAAACATGAATACATATTAAATTATTACGCTTAAGAGACACTGATAACTAGATTTGTTTTATGCTAACATAGCTAAGTGTTTCCTGTTTCCTGCACATTGCTTGACAAATTATTTAAACCAAGTGTTATAAAAACAAAAATGTATTAGAAATTTTAAAAAGCTCAAATGACTGAATTCATGATTTTATATCCAAATGTGGCGCGGCACACTGAAAGTCAGAAGTTAATCAAGAGTAATGTTCAACTGCTAAAACGAATCTTTCTGTTTAGGAAGTTAAAAACTGTAATTTGACATCTTCATCACAAAATAAGAACATGCATTTCCTTTCTGCTTATTTGTAATAAAGGTCATTTTAAAATTCATGGATGACAACATTCATTATATTTTTGCATTAAAAATATAATTTTGATCAAAGAGCTTGCACATACTGATGGATGAATCATTACAGAAATATAAAAACGGATTTTTTTGTAAATTACAGACATTGTTAATTTAAGGCAGCTATGGCATAAACCTTAAAGGCTTCTGGCTGTAGGTTCATAATGAGTGGAGTGATATGAGGTCAGGATCAGAATGATGTGGAAATGAGGTTGTTGTGGCCCATCTCACCTTGCAGCCCTCACAAGTGATGACTCCATAATGAACTCCAGAGGACTTATCACCACAGATTTTACATGGGATAACTTCAATCTGGGCTGAACAAACACAGAAGGAGAGAAAAAGTTTGTTAAATCCAAACTTTAACTTTATAGAAAATAAAATACAGTTCTTAAATGCAGCACTTTTTACGTTTGATCAGTGTAGTTTAACGTGACCTTTGTTGCTCTAATGTCAGCTCAATAGTTCAGACTTTGTATATGCACACACATCTACAGTACAGATGGAAACAAAACAAAACAAAATAGCAGAATAAACGAGTCTGTTATTAATATTAAAAGCAAGCATTTTTAATCATTCCTTTATAACATTTGCAGCACAGAGCTCATCGCAGTGTAAGTAAAACTATACCAACTGTCATTCTAATGACACTGCACATTTTTATCTAAACAATTCAACTGCAAAGTGATTCCCACAACTTTTGCTTTATTCTGTACTTTCCCTTAAGCATCTATCAGTTGTTGTGTGACCATAGTAGACCAAAGGTATTTTCCTCTCAAGCACCTCTTGCCTTAATAATAATGAACAAAATACCTTCAAATGCAATAAGCCGAGAGACTTCTGAGGACATGGAATATTTGCAAATGGAGAAAAGCGGCGAATATGAAGGTGTCAACCTCAGAGTGCTTTCAAGTGGTTGCGTGACTTCTCTTTCACTCTGACTTTCCTGCTTTCATGTCATTTCTTTCTTTGTGAATCCTTCTCTATCTCGCTCATAAAGGACATCGCTGCCAGTAATGCGCTCTCCTTCATCACTGCCAGTAATGGCCATCCCCTCTCACCTCCCCCCATGCCACTGCACTGTGAAACTCTCACACCCCCCCAGTCTTTTGATTAGTGGCGATTTCTGTCACAATCAGATGTCATTTGATTCATTAAAAAAGATGAATTGTAACACGGATCCTTGACAAAAATATTTTTGAGAAGCTCATGAGGAAGTGGGCTTTTTTTCTTTCGCATTATGCCGTGTGGTGATGCAGAGGCATTTCCAGCCTCAAATAACCTAAAATAATGCAGGCGGCTATCTCTTCCCGCCATCGTCTCTCATTAGAAAGTGTGACTGCATTCTTCGAGACAAGCTCTTATAGCTGCAACTTGACAATATACGGGAGTATTTACGTTTCCGTGCATAACTGTGTCAGATTTGTTTTCACGAGTGTGTGTTAGTGTGTCAGTGTGTGCCCTCTTTATTTGGTGCCACAGGGATCACTAGAAGGTTTCTGAGAACAGCCAGTCTGAGATAAAATAAATATAGACACAGAGCAAAGGCATTTACAATCGAGCTGAAAATAATAGAGCCACAAATCTGATAAGACTGCAGCTTCTACTAATGGAACTGTCTGATTAACCTCATGATTGACCATGATAAGAATATTTCACCAGTTTAACTCTGATGCTTAACATTTCACATTAATCTGTCCCTTTAAATTAACCATTAAGCTTGACCAGCAGCCTTTCGCCGCCAGCTGAATATCACATGTAAAAAAAAAAAGAACGAAGAAAAGAGACCGAGCTGTGACTAAAATTGTGTTCCTGTTGGTAGTGCTGGATAGTCAGAGAGAACATCAGTGGTCTCTGCTTTTTTAGTTATTTCAGTTCTGATTGTCAACCTCAAACAACAGGAAATCCACCGTGGCCCACAAGCTTTTCGCTGTTCACACATGCAATCTCACACATGCAATCTCACACTCAAACTCATGGCAATCACGCACACCGCTCCTCCAACAGCTTTCCATGTAGTCGTACCTGCGCTCACCTTAAATGAGCCCAACACAACTGTGACATCTTTATTGGTGCCACACAGAAACAAGAATCAATCTGCCTTTAAAAGCCCGACTGCCAAACAGAAATAAACGCCAGGCAGCCACCGAACAGCCCTCTATCAGCAGATTATAGCCATTTTTGTCTCACCTGGTTATCTCCAGCCACAGGCACAGACCAATCAAACCCAGCATCTCCTGGTGTGCGTGCTTGCATGGTTGTATGGTTGTGTGAGATAGAGTGATAAAAATACTGCGCTACCATTATTTCTTCCATTTGTGTCTTTTTCCGTCACGAGCGATTGCGTCTGGTGCGCATTGTAGCTAAACACAGCGCTTGATTTACAAATACATGTTTGTTAAATAGAAAAATGCCAAAATGCTGTCATAACTGGCAACAGTGAAACAACAGCAAGGCCTTTGGGTGCAATAGTAACCTTTTTCAGTTTGATCTGTTTAAGCTCCAGTGACTCTCAATGGCCTTATTAAAAACTAGATGACTGTCTTCATCTTTTTCTTTTGATCATTCCCTTTAGGGGTCGCTACAACAGATGCTAATACAGAATTAAACTATAGTTATTTTGCCTTTTGTCCTGTCTCCTTCTCTTCTTTTCTTTGCCATCACCCTTCACCAGTCGCTGCAGATGGCTGCGCCTGCCTGATCTTGGCCCTGCCGGAGGTTTCTTCCTGTTAAAAGGGAGTTTTTCCTTCCCGCCTTCAACAAGTGCTTGCTCACATGGGGGTTTTGTGATTATCTGGGTTTCTCTCTAATGGTTTTTGGTCTTTGCCTTGCAATATAAAGCGGTTTGAGGCAACTGTTGTTGGGAATCTGCGCTACTGAATAAGATTTTACAAATACACGTACGTTAAAAAGAAAACTGCTAAAATGCTGTCACAACTGGCAACAGTGAAGCAACCACAAGGCCTTTGGGTGCAACAGTAACCTTTTTCAGTTTGATCTGACTTTTAATTTTTTTTTGGCATTTTGTTTTTTTATTTATCAGTGCTGTTAGCGATTCTTTACATTCTCCAGCTGTAAAAACACGGCGCAGCCAATAGACCCAATAAAAAAATAAATGTTTTAATACCTAGTCTTTGTCTATCACCTAGCACCCTAAACACATAAATGTCATGACCTGAGTCCTCCTAGTTGTGGAGTCCAAATTTTTTAAAATAAAAGTAATTAGCAGTGTTTAATATGTAACCGAAGTTTAGTCAGAATTAAACTGGTACTATTTGCTTTACTTTTACTGTTTTTGCAGCGGGTATGGTGTTATTTCTTTCATTATATTTTGTGAGTGTAGGTTTCCTTTTCTTTTCATTTGATTAATGTGCGCAAACACAGAAGAACTCAAAGCGCAGTTCTTCTATTTTTAAGTAGGCCTCAGCAGGCGAGTAGATGTTTTCTTCCTCCATTTCAGATTTGTTCTGTTTTAGTGGCAATAAAACACATTGAAAAATGAGTCATTCTAGTCATTGAAGGCTTTATAGTTCATAACTGCAACATAAACATGACAGTATGCTAATGACAATGCAAAGCTTAAGTGCTAGACAGTTATAAATTCCCACTGCACAGTAATCACATGCAGTAATGCTAATAAACTCACATTGATAGAGACTTTTAAACATGTTTCTGCAGTCCACACAGATTTTTCCACTCAAAAAAGTCTCTTTTGATAGTCATGGCTGCCAACACCTTACGTAAGCAATCACAACCTACAAGTGACGACATACAGTGCGAAACTAATCCTATACCAACCACTTAATGATTGAGGAACAATGAAATGAGATCATTTACACAAAAACCGTTCGCCTGAAAAGTTATTCAAAACTGCCTGACACATGCTGTTGGCAAGTGTAGGGGTTTAAGTACACTAGTGGTGGAGATATTTTGATTTGTCAGTACAAACAACAGCGTGCCACCTCCCACGCTTCCGCACACAGTGCACTGTACACCTAAATGCCGCCACACAGAGATGATCTGATGATCTTTAAAACAGTATTGAGATCTTTCACTGAGAACTTAAATGACAAAGCAGGATTGCTGTCAAAGTAAAAAAAAAATCATATATTAAATATAATAATATAATATATAGGCTTTCATTTAGAGCTGTAAGCAGAGATGACGTTGTAATGGCTTTTCAGTGAAATTTGGATAATAAATATCAGTCATTAAGGAAAATAATAATGGTGCAAGCATTAAATCTCTTTTTAGGGAAACTGAAAAAGCAAAAAAAATAATAATAATGATGAGGTTAAATGTGCTGAAATTAATAAACCCTCAAACATTTACAAAGCTATAAAGCAAACTGCAAAATGAGGAACGTTTTCAAAATCATTTAGAAAAAATAAAAAGGATTAAGAAAAGATCAAGGACAGTTTTTTATTCCTGGATTTCAAATCAAAAAAAGATTAATTAGTCCTCTCACAACGTTTAAGTCAAACTGAGCACAAGTGTGTGTGTGTGTGTGTGTGTGTGTGTGTGTGTGTGTGTGTGTGTGTGTGTGTGTGTGTGTGTGTGTGTGTGTGTGTGTGTGTGTGTGTGTGAATACTGATGCAAACCAGCACCAGTTTTATGATGGGATCAGAACACCTGTGATATAAAATTGTTCTAAAAGAGGGACAATGGGGATTAGCCCCTCGACTCTTAGTTCCCTTTAGTCAGCACTCATGAGTCAGACTACAACCACCATCAATCGAGGCCTTTCTTCTGAACTGAGCTCTCACCTGTAAAGGTTTTCAATCACGACGCTGTGACACAGACAGAGAAACGGACTCGTAAAGTCAAAACACTAACGGCACCGCTGTCACTGCAGGTATTTAAAAAGACTTTTTGACAGGGGTTTATCGTGGAAACTCACGTCCTTTTTCACATCGCCGCTATCAGCAAACTAGTACATCGGACTGCCCCAAATCTCTGAACTCGGCCTTCAGTTTGACCTCACAAAGACGCCAGTTCTGAGACCGTGTCTCTCACGGTTGTGACGCTATGGGCAAAGAATCCCATTTTACCATGATGATACGTACAGGCAGACAGACTCACGGGTGAAAACTGTACCAGCTCCACTGTTGCAGCGTTTAACCAGACACTTTCTTCTCTGTGCCTGAAATTACCTTGTCAGCAGCTTGTTCTATGAACTGTAAACGGACAAAAAAAACCTCAATCTTTCCTCTGACGGAAGCTTACCTTTGAGACATACGCAAGCAAAAGTGCAAACAAGCTTTGTATACAGACTGCATCCACAAACAAACACACTTGCACAGACTCTTTATCCTCATACAGCACATTAACACTCAGCACAGGAGGGCTGTACCTAATGTAGGATCATTTTTTGAGTTTACAACATCAGTGAAGACAAATTCTTTAACCGCTTACTTTAATATGACTCATGGCGAATTAAATTCAATTTTATTTGTACTGTTATTATCTCTAATACATAAAAACACACTTAATGATTTTAATTTAAGGTCGTCCTGAAGTAAAATTTGAGACTTTTGGAACTTTAGCTTAAAACCACTATTTTTCTGCTGCATTTAAAACTATTTTTAAATGACAAAAAAAAAGCAGATTGTCACAGCTTTTTATTTTTAAACAAATAACTGCATGTGTAGTACTGCATTTAAATACATTAGATAAAAGATGAATGTTTTGCTACACATCATACCATACAATACTTTGCAGCGCAAATCCAAACAAATAACAATAAAAAGTCAGGTTACTTTTTTTTCCATTAAAAGAAACCAAGAGTTACAAGAAAACACAAAATAAGCAGCAACTGAATAAAATTAATTTTAAAAAAGGGGAAATAAAGTAAAACCTAGTGCCAGAGAGCGGTTTAATAAGAAGCATTTCACGTCAGCTTTTTTGGACTAAACATTTTCACTCAGAAATAGTTCACTGCTAATGTATTTTTAGGTTTCAGAGCCAGACTGTGGTCGTTTAATAAATGCAAGAACTCCTTCGCTGAGTTTCATTAATTTGCAATAACAAAAAACAGATGGAAAAACCTACTGAGAGATGATTATCTGAGGAATTTTTCAAAGCAGATCTGAACACCAATTAGCATCAGATTTCACATATTTGACTTTGAAGTTGCTCCTGAATTCGGAGGTGTCTGAAAGAGGTAATGTTTTGACAGTAGCAAAGGGTATGAATCAGCTCGACTTGTGTATTTCATTTACCAAATTTTGGGGGGGAATGTGTCACCTGCCATTTTCATGTCTGCTTTGATCTGTAGCCAACCGCTTCTGCTGCTTTGGAAGTGCTTTTGCAGGCTTCTGCACCCAGAGGAACAAGGAAATCCTTTCTGATAAAGAAACTGTGTAACAATCTACACAGGAATCCCCCCCAAACACAGCAACAAAGCCATCTCAAGTGCGCCTGATGGAATCAAGTGTGTAACACCAGAGATAATTCATTGTCTCCCAGCTGTGGTCATAACACAAATATATTTAGTTAGTTATTTTTCATCAGAGGCTGCTCTCGTTTTGTTCACACAGGCAGTATCCACAGCACAGCTGCAGGGCAGAGATATGCTGCATCTAGCCGCCATCTAAAAAGCAGCTGCGCATCTGTGTATGCGTGTTTGTGCTTGCGTGTGCTGGTGTGTCTATAAGTGTTTGCAAGTTGCAACGGCAAAAGTGTGTACGCAGCAAAAACAAATTAATCAATTTTCATTGTTCCCTTTGCCTTTTCTCCCTTGTCACCTCTTTGTGTATTTTGTCCATTTTTATTCAGGTAATCTGGGACTTATTTGTGTGAGAAATCATTTTCAGTATCACACTTTTAGCATTTCCTCTGCATCCTGTACGTGCTTGGAGTCGGTCCATTTAAAAGCAACGCACTGCGGTAGTGAAACATCCTGTTTTCCGCACTCAAGTGCAAGACTATGATGATTGATTATGATATATATATAATATATATATGTGTGTGTGTGTGTGTGTGTGTGTGTGTGTGTGTGTGTGTGTGTGTGTGTGTGTGTGTGTGTGTGATTTCAAATCAAAAAAAGATTAATTAGTCCTCTCACAACGTTTAAGTCAAACTGAGCACGTGTGTGTGTGTGTGTGTGTGTGTGTGTGTGTGTGTGTGTGTGTGTGTGTGTGTGTGTGTGTGTGTGTGTGATTTTAAAAATAAATAAAAACTCAACATCTTAAATATTATATTATAACCTGGTCACACTGATCTTCCACCAATCACTGGCTTCATTAAAAGAATTACTTACAATGGAAACTTGACTTGACAAAAGGTGTTACTACAATGTTATGAATGGGTATTATTTCCAGAAATATACATTTTTATACAACCTTTTCACTCTACAGAATTAGCCTAGCCTGAGGTATACTGTATATGTGGGAGTATCAGAGGGCAGAAATATCTGAGACATGATTCAAATCTTAAAATCATCAAAGAGAGCTCAAAATTGAGTCATATTGCCAAACCGTAAAACTGAAACACATCAATCACTGTGAAGGTACTCAAAATTCAGTCAATGGAGGGACTCAAAACAGATTAGATAATCTTTACTCGCTGAAAACCATAAGCACAGGAACACACGTGTGTGTTTTCATGCTTTCTACAATGCTGCTAAAAACATCCGTCGGTGGGATTCAATAAAACTTGTAAAGCTGTAAAATTCTAGTTAGCACACGAGAAAAAATTGTGAAATATAAAGGCACTTGAAACTTGAGCGGCGTTTTCCTGTTCAACGAAGTATTACACCAGAAACTAAAGTGCAAACCTGAACAAAAAGCTTAATGACACACCCTGAGAAAGTTGATGTGTTTGAAGCCACAGGTGTCTGAGTCTGCATGAAAGCACAGATATTTCAGGGTGACTTGGTGAAGGTTTAAAAAGACACAGCTACTTTTAACCAAAAGGTGACGTTATTATTGAACGATACCGATTTCGTGCACCATCAGAGGCATCAGTCGCAACGTTACCTTATAATCGTAAAGTTTGAAATATGGGAGGCTTGGAGAAAAACGTCATCAAAAAGCACGTAACTGATTTAATTGATAAAAAATATCTTTGATTGAAGTGCCCACACACACACACACACACGCTGAAGAGCTTCATCCCTACCTCGCATCATCCTCACTCCTCCACTTGTGTCAGACGTTTGTCCCACTTTCACAAACTCACTTGTCCTCTCACTTTGTCTAAGAATAGTCTTTCTTTTGACACACACTCGTTTTTTGGAACCACCTATATCTTTTAATCTTGCTCCTTTTTTTGCTCGTCCTTTATCAAGCTGGGTCGGGTGCTCACTGCAGCTTCAGCATACATATTCAGACTTTTGAGTGTCAGTCACCGCCTCACCTTCCTTGTTTGCGTGTGCATGATTGTGTGTGTGTGTGTGTGTGTGTGTGTGTGTGTGTGAGAGAGAGAGAGAGAGATCAAGACAAAGAAGGGGGGACCGTCCCCTGCCCTGTCGTTTTTCTCAAGGTACTTTTTCTTTATACCTTTGTTGTTATACTTCACCCCCTCACTCTGTATCATATGTCAAAAAATGCTTTATAATGTCTGGCACCTTTGAGACTGTCCATGAGAGAGTTTAAGTCAAACCAGCAGACAGGAATCACTGGAGATGAACTTAAAAAAAATATGTAAGTCACACAAACTTACATTTCTGTTATTGGGAAACTCAGTTTGGAGATTTCAGATATTTTCAAATAATGCATATATATATGTATATGAGAGAGAGAAAATCATTTTAAAGAATTATTTATTCTCCATGTAGCATATTTACACACTTGATTCAGGTTATCTGAGTTTAGCTTACAGATCTCCTCCACTGAAAATGCTCCAAGTAAAATCTACATATTTATCATTTTCATACAATTAGCAATTAGGTTTCAAAAGTACAGTGAGTTAAACATTACCTTAATTAATTATTATGCTGCATGTGTTCAATGTTAAGTTTGCATTTTATTAAAAATTGTTCGGATGATGTAGCTAAAAAAAAGGTACGTATTTTGAGATCTGTTATTTTTTTATGTGAGCTCTTCAACTTAACTGAAAAATGTATTTCAGACTATTTTATGTCTTCAGTGCTGTGTTTAAGTAAACACTTGCAGCTGCAATCCACCACAGCTTCTTCATTCTCCACTCATATTTCCCTCCACTTCCATCCCGCCACACAGAACCACAGAAGACCCCCAAACGTTGCCCTTCCTTTCTTGTCTTCTCTGGTTTTGGGTACGTGTGATGAATGAAAACCATTATTATTTAGTCTCAGTTGGTTTATCATCACGCCACCTAATATGAAGGTCGGTGGTGTGTTACACACAGCACCTTCACTCTCGATAACATACACAGGTGTGCTAAAGTTGTGGCAGAAGGTGTTAAACCAAAAAAGTTAAAAAAAGACGAGATGTTATCGCTTTCATCTGCATTCAGATGCCAAAGTGGTTGGTATTTTCATCACTGTTTGTCTGCGAGTGTGTTTGTGCGAGGGGGGTAGCACAGGTGCGACACGCCGCGCGCCGAGTGTGTCACTAATGGCCCCGTCCCCGTCGACACTACTGTGTGTATGTGTGTTTTGCTGTACAGGTGCATGCTGCATGTTCACTAACTATGAAGTTAACCACATTGCATGCACAAATATCTAGCACAAACACAAGCAAAGTTATTACTGCACACACACACACACAAATGTAGACAACTTACTCAAATGACTCTTCTTGGACACGGCACCTCCTAAAGGGAGGAAAAAGGGTAGTTAGTGGATTCAAACTAAACAACTTTGTGAGTCTATGCTTTGTACGAGCATCCTAAAGCGCATTTTAGTGAAAGAAACTCAACCTGCTGTATACTCATATGAATACATGGTGGGCGTTACACAGTGGCATCTAAGCTTCATATTGAATCCAGGAGTAAACATTTACCAATAGAGTTTTCCATCTCTTTGAATTGAAAATGTGATAGCCACTGGAAAATAAATTAGGCATCGGATTTACTTCATTTTTGAGATAAATGTTGTACAGTATAACATTTTAAGAAAAAAGAGTTACAAATGACAGCTAACCCCATCACAAAAGTTAGATGAGACAATCTTTGATTGCTCGATGAATACCTTTGATACCTTAACTTATTGTTCCCTTTACATCTGCTACTAAAAAAAGAAGTGATCATGTTTAGAGTGCGGTATCTCTACTTTTACTTAAGCGAACAATTTAAATACCACTGAAACCTACACAGGAGCTATTCGTAGTGCAATGAATGGATTACAAAAGCACGTTTGATATTCAAATACATATCATATTCACCAATCATAATCAAATATCCAAATGAGCATGTTACTACTGTAACAACAAGTAAAATCCTGACTTTCAAATAGACTGAAATGAGAGGGAAAGTAAAACCGGCATAAAATTACACTGTAGCCATTGTCAGCTCCTAAATGGCAGTTTGATACGGGGTTTGCAGTAGGCAGCACTTTCTTTGGCTTCTTTTCTAGTGTACAATAGCATGTGGACAGATAAGAAGCCTCAGTGAGAGCGGAGAGGCTAAATTAGAGGATTCCTATTTACACTAGTGTGGGTCTATGATATGTTTGTGTGGTGTTTCAGCGCACGCACACACAGGACATAAAGGTAGAGGAAGGTGGGTGTCTGTGAAGCAATAGGTCCTCTTTCTTGTCTGCCTTTGTGACCGCAATTGTGAGAAAGTCTGAAGTGCAGCTAGAGCGACTAAGGGTCAGTTCTTAAGCAGGGGGTTTACTGCTGTGGGTGTATGTATACGCATGTGTGTGAGGGTATGTGTGCGTTTTCTCTGTGTATTTGCGTGTGAGAGGCTGTGTGTGTTAGACAGAGGTTTGAATGCAGGGCAGATAAGTATCAATGGAAGACGTAGAGCTAGCCGGTCTTTGTCTGGCGCCAGATCAGGCCCTTTGTGGTTTCCTCTGTTTTCCTACCCTCATCAAATCAGTTTTGCTTCATAAGCAGAATATATGGAATGAAAGCGCAGCAGTGCACGCACGGAAAATGAAAAGAAAATTTCAACACTCACAGAGCAACTGTTTTAAAGGTGATCGATTAAGAAAAGGCTGATTAATTACACACAAAAAATCAGCTACATTTATTAGAGCATCATTTCCAAATGAGGACGGCCTGAATTTTTTTCAGTGTTTTTTACATTAGTGTTACATCAATGCTTTCCCCTGCGTTCCTTGAATAGTCATTTACAGAAACGCACAGCAGCTTCTCGCCTTACGGAGACGATTTTAAGGCCGACTAATCTGATTTTAAAAAATAAATAAAATGCTGAACCCCGATACGCTGATCGAAAATGAGCGAGAATTGACGCCAACTATTTGCACCGCTGTTATTCCTGAAATGTGTCACCAATGGTATTAAATGCTTAAAATATTGCTGCAGCAGAATTAAATAAACATGCGGTCGATGGCACCTGTGAAAACTAAATGTGACACAGCATGTACATATTTAGCAAGGCACACCTGTTAGCCAGGCCATGAACCATCTACACACACCCAAAAGTGACAGCGGAGGCACAAAAATCAACACCACCCATCAGGCAAAATCTCACTCTCTGCACTGACATCTAAGCTCACTGCTGAAGTGACAGTTGCTGTGTTACATAACAGCACCGAAGACCACTGAACCCAGAGAGGAGGCGACGATTTTGTCTGAATAGAAACCACGACCCATCTAGCACAGAAAACATACAAAACATGTGAACATCCAAGACCGGTGCCAAATACAGTAAACAAGATTAAAAAAGGGCTTTTTAAAAATTAGGTTTAGGTAGAATGCTTAATCAGTAAGCAAAAGAAAAGCATACATTTGAGAAGAAGATTACTAAAACAAGTAAAAAAATTACAACATATAGTACCATAACAACTATAAAATATGAAAAGGAATATATGCTAGATGCTGAAACAAAAAGAAATATGTACAAATCAAGTTAAAAGCAAGTCTGATTTGGATGGTTAAGCTGTTCGCCAGGTTTCAAGAAGAATGTGCCAACACGTGCAGTTCCTCTAAAATCTTAAACCCAAAACATCTACACAGCTGAAAATTTTAGGACAGTCGTGTAGCTCAGAAGTACACCGTAAGTAATTCACCACAAGTCTGTAAATAAATGTCGCTGCCAATTTGGTGAAGCAAACCTTTGCAGGAGTTTAAGAAAAGTAAGGTATAGAGTGACAAAAAAAGGAGTAGCACTCACAGTGTCACAAATTGTGGATAATCTCTCTGTAAAAAGAGTCATCTGAACATGTTGGCTTCAAAGAGTTTCTGAAAACATCAGTAGGACGGCTGCAAGGCTAGTGTTCTTTTAGAACAGAAAGTATTTCTTGACTTGTCTGCATTGATTTCCAAGAAAATAGCAGACGGCTGAAGAAGGCCAGATGCATTTTGGTTAAAAGAATAATATACTGTCATTGCTGTGAAGACAGTTTTTGGTTCAGAAATGGCTGCAGAATGATTTACGGTGAAATTAATCGGACCTACAATAGGTCCCTGGGGAACACCACAAATGGGCGTTTATTGGATAATGAACAGGAGATTGTTTTGTTTTGTTTTTCTCTTTTCCTATACTGTACAGACAGGAGAAAAAACCCCAAATGTGGAGCAAGACTAAAACTACTGCTTGAGAAAAGTGAGTGACGCCCACAACAGCCGCTAAAACCAAGACTCTCATCAAGTCAAGAAGAGCCGTCTCAGCAGTACGGAAACTAAATATGAAAATAAAACAGTGCAACCACACTCTAGTTTAACCTGAATAAAGCATCAGCTCCAGGGCCAGATGCATTAGGTATCCTGCACATAATGTTCAAGCTTCAGCTGGGCATCATTTTAACAAATTTACCCCAAACGTTGTCATTTTTACACTAAATTCTGCACGACATGACTTTAACTTACCCAAGGCAAGCTATCTCCAAAGGAAACCACTCTGGAATTATTTGTTTGTATTGTCACTTGCAAATAAAAACCAGAAGAAGAAGAAGAACAGAAGGACATAAAACTTTTAAGAGCCATTTCAGTGTCCCTGTTGATACTGGCATTTCTTTTTTCACTTTTAATCTTACCCGATTTTCCTCCCTTGATTACCATTGACACTTTGCAACATAAACAAAACCCATTTTAAATTATAATTGTGCAGCTATAATACATCTATAATGGACACTAAATTGTGCCTGTTTCCTCTCTGACCTGCCTGCTGGTCGCTTTCTTTCTAATGGTTACATAATACTATTAAATCACTAATGGTTCCAAATTAAAACTGTTGGCATTGCGGTCTAAAGGTAATCTAGGGTAACCAGCAAATTGTTTATGTTATGTTTCTGGGGGAGTTTAGGGGGGTAGATAAAAGTATCAATCTGTCAATGTTAGTGGCAAATATCGAAAAACTTAAGTCAAGAAAACCAAAAACTATATCAGCAGTGTGGTGAAATTTTCAAAGGTAAAATACAAAGTTCAGGACTTTGAATGTAAACTGTTGCTGCTATGATCCTCCTACATTTACTGGAGAAAAGGGGACAGGCCTCATTATTGTTTCACCTCTTTAGAAATAAGAACCTATTTATTTGCTTTGCCTCTTACATGCATTAAATGGAGGCACACACATACACACACAAATACATTTTGCAGCACTTCAGACAAGCTGTGTTGCTATCCTGTAGGAAAGGTGTGCTATGGGTTTCTGTGACAGAGAGACAGTCTTATCTCCAGTCACTGCCAATAGTTTGATTATGGCCTGGGAGAGGCTTTGAACAGAAAGGCATTGGCCAGTAATAGAGGCAAAAATTAGAGCTAATTCCCATGGATTACTCCGGCTTACTGCCATTCTTACACACTCACAGCACCTTAACCATACCCCAGTTAAAGGGATGAGGAGGTTTACTAGGGTAAAGATGGATGAGAGTGAAGGGGGAGAAGTTAAGAGTGAACAGAGAGGGAGAGATAGGGAGTCAGCTGGTGCACTAGAGGCCAACAGGATGAGATAAAAGTGAGGAGGAAAGGAGGGGATGGGAGTGAGTGGGCACACAAAGGCATGCTGGGAAATAAGCGAGGGACATGAGGGCATAAAATGTCAAGGCACACTGTTTAGTGAGCTGAAACTAGTCAAACAAATTGTATTTTTCTTGCTGTGACTTTAAAGTTCAGTTTTCCTGCACCTGCCACAGTGTAAATGTAACCTGGAGAGGGAAAATCTCACCTCTCTTGATGGGGGTGTCAGCGGAGGGCACGTCGGGCTCTTCATATTCCATAACTCTCCTGTCAAAACACCAGTAGGTGGGCCTGCACACACTCTCCCCTCACTCACTCGCTCTCTCACTCACGCACTCTGGCGCACACAAACCACAAAGTCCTGTAAGGTCAGTCAGTTTTCAAATCTATCTGCTGACACTGCAGTGCTCAGAAAGAAACGAAGCAAAACTCGAGACTCATACTACCTGTTGGTCGCTCTAGCGCCCAGGCCGGCGCAGGCATTTGAAAACGTGCACTGCCATCTCGCCTCCTTCAAGAGTCTTCACAGTGGCTCCCCAAAATCGGCAGTCATCTTCCTTGGCTTCTTTCTTTCTCTCTCTGTGTGTGTCAGGGTCCCTTATTCAACAGCACTCCTCCTCTTGTGTGGTTGTTTTTGAAATAATCCCGTTCCCCCCTGTGGCAGCAGCAGTGCGGAGAGTGCAGCTGGACCAGCCGGCCGCGCGCCCGCCACCCCCCTTCCCTTGTGCTCACAGTGCGCCCTAGCCGTCCCAGGCTGGAGAGAGTTATGTCACCGGCTCTTACGTAATAGCACCGGATCGGGTTTTGCTTTGAAGTGCTCGGTTGAGAAATATAATCCCATGTTGCTGCCACAAATTTCCGCCACACCAATCGAGAAAATAAAATGCACGGTGGAGACGTTAGATTTCAGTCTGTATGGAAATGGAACATCCTTAAATTAAAAATGCCTTTTCGTGGGTTGGTGTCATTTTTGTTAGAATTACTCGTAGGGCCCTGCCCATACAGTATGGCATACACGGAGGGGTTATTTTATGCCCCATTTTAACACGGGTGGGAGGACAAAAAGAAAACGATGAATAATCGATACGTCTTCTCGGTTTACATCATTGTGGTAAATCCTCTAAGACATGGCTCGTACAGTGGTTGCAGACATGGTGCAGACACATGCATGTCAGGAGGGAAACAGACTGTAACCGAGTGCATTTACTCAAGTAGCCTGTAGCAGACAACTCATATGAACCCGGGCTGCAAAATCTTATCTTGATTTAATGTTTGCCACGTGATAGTGACACTTTTCATTCTTCGTAAGGACGTATTTCTTTCACGACAACAATGTTTTTAAACGTCAATAAAAAAAATCTTAGTATGTCCTTAGATCAGCATGTCTTTGAGCAGTCAATTATAATTTGTTCTAACTACTTTAACAACTAAGTTGAACTACTATGTACACAACAACTGAGCTGCTAATTATTAATATTATTAATAATATTAATTATCAAAATAAATAAATAAATAATTGTGTGTCAAACTACTAATCATTTGTTCAGCTATATTTTAAAATCATTTTACTACAAAAATTAACTCGCAATAATAAATCATAATCCTCATAATCCAACACTCACTCAAAACACTGGAGTTCATCTAAATCACCAAGAATCACTTCAGGGTCTTATCAAGTCCTTTCACTTTTACCAGCATTTACAGATTACAAGTCTCAAAGGCTGTTAGGGTTAAAGTTCCTGTGTTTAAAGTTGACTCTGATTCTGATTCTTTTATGCTAAAAGTACTTAAAAAAAATAATTCAGAGGTGCAGTGAGGGAGTGAATGCTGCATGGCTCGCTTTAACTAACAAACAAACACACATGCTGTAAAAACAGTTAAGTGATGTGTTGGCTAGCTAACCTGTGAGAAAGTGAGTATTTTCATTTCAAATGTTGCTAATAACTGCAGCAAAGAACAATACAAAGCATATTTACATGCTTAAGGTTTTGGATTTTGATTTGTTTGTTTTTGGTTTAATTTTGTACTGTTCTTTTTTTTTTTTTTTTTTTTTTAGTTTTGCCTCTGTGCTCCACCACAGGGGATTATTTTGAATCAAACAATCAAGATTAGATCGATGTGCACACTTTAACTGAAGGGGTTTAACTGCAATTTTGAATTAATTGTTTATTTTTATACACAGTCCCCCATTTGCCTCAAAAGCAACGGGGTAATTGACTGACCAGCAGTTGCATGGCCAGGTGAGGCCTGTTCCTTGTCATTCCATGAACAGATTCAGCAGGATCTGGAGTTGATCCCATGTGTTGAAGTCATTTTGTTAGCTTTGATAGCTGTTCATTGGAACAAAGAGATGCCATGCGAGTAAAAGAGGACAAACAAAAAAATCTTTAGCTGTCCAAATCAAAACTCCGGTTCCTTCTCAAACAGCAGGTATGCATTGTCAGCTCAGTAATACCAAGAAGCCTGAAAGACTGGATGATCAAAATATTCTTTCCATAATTAAGAAAAACAGCTTCACAAGTTGCAAGCCACTTCCAGATTAGACTTTTCCAGGAAACATCCCTAAGAGTTTCTCCAAGCACAGAAGTGGGATATTCTTCAGTGGCCATGTCCTGATGACCTGATCTCAACCCAACAGGGCCATGCTTTTTATTTATTGAAGATAAAAACTGAACTGACCTTTGATCTAAAATCTATTGTTGGAGGTGTACAGAAACTAAATTATGAGAAAATGTGTTAATGTCTAAGTATTTGAGAATCTACCTGTGAACTAGAGAACTAAAACACTGAATCCTCTTCAGAGCTACCAAAACATTTCATGACAAGGCCGTGGGATTGTGAAACTGTGGCCCCTCAAAAAAAAAGCACTGAAGACTAAAATGCTACTGGACAGAGCATGCTGCAGGTGGTTTTAACTGAAAGTGGAAACACCTCCACCCGCTTCCTCATACCCAACTTGACCACATGGCTCTTCAGGGGAAAGGAAAAAAAAACACTGCTAGTGCTCACTTGTCCTGTACTCACTCATACATACACACGTACACACAAACACACAGATGCTCACACACCATTAAGGTTTTAAAAAACTTTGGTAGCATTTCCATCTCAATTTTACTGAGGTTAAAGCTATGAGGGGCCCTGAAAAGACCACCAGGCCTGTACTGTGATGAGCCCATACACTCAGAAACCACACATTCGACCAAACTGTGTGAGAACTAAAGTTAAAGGCAGTGAAAGTCTGTATGGCTTGTAGACCTTAAACCACTAATTGACTGCTGCATAAAAACTTACTTGACAGGATCTACTAAAAAGCAGAACAGAAAAAAAAATTCTTGAAAATAATTATTCTCATATTAACTTTAAACAGTCACTTTTTGCAGTTGTGCATAAAACCTCTTTACAACAGAGGCACTCTGTTTAAAGGTTTAAAAATATTCTCCTAAATGACCAAGAATTTTTAAGATTTCATGACCTGTGGTTCTTCATATATATGTGTGTGTGTATATATATATATACACACACATTTATAAATCTCTTTACGCTCTCTTAATAGACTGACTGCGATGTTCAGACCCTTGAGCAGCACTGAATTTTAAAAACACATAGACACACAAATCTGTAGTGGAAATCACTGCATGAGCCCAGGAAGGCTGCACTCTAATTCGCAAGGGGTCATTCAGCATATTCTTGCACCTGATGCCCTTTCTGATGCAACCCAGTCTCCTCCCAGGATTAAACCAGGAATCTTTTGCTTGTTTGGCAAATGTGCAAACCACTATATTATAGAGCCACATATAGAACATTTCTGAAAACCATACTTTATCATTGCTTACAAAAATTAAATTATGTACAGTTTTATTTCATTTATATTAATATTATTATTTATATAGCACTAAATCACAACAACAGTCACCTCCGGGCGCTTTACATTGTAAGGTAAAGATCCTACAATCAGATGACCCCCCTATGAGTAGGCACTTGGCAACAGTGGGAAGGAAAAACTCCCTTTTAACAGGAAGAAACCTCCAGCAGAACCAGGCTCAGAGAGGGACAGCAGCCATCATCTTTCACTGGTTGAAGGTGAGGGGAGGAAGACAGGACAAAGACAAACAAGTACCACGCAAAGAAAACCATCTGTACCTTCCCCAGGGCTGAGCTCATTTAAGGTGGAGTGTGGGATAGTGGAAAATCAGCCTGTGGACTGAGAAATCAAGATGTTAAATATTAAACTGCAAGTCTTCCAGGCAAAAGAGTATAGGGGCCATCCAGATTCTTATCTTTGTGTTATCTTATTCCAATCCCAATGTGTCCAACAGCTAACGCTTGGATGGAATTTGATCATGCGACAGGAGAAAGATCCACAGCAGCAAAACAGAATGACTGAAAAAAGAAAAATAATCAAGGTGCTGCAACAGCCGAGTCAAAGTCCAGGCTTGAACAAGACTGAAATGTTGTAGTGAGACCTTAAGAGAGGTGTGCATGAATGAGCCTTAATGAACTAAAGGAACACTGTTAACAAGAGTGAGCCAAAATTCCTCCACCATGACGTGAGAGACTGACAAAAGCAAGAAGAGAATAAATACTTCAGGTTATTGTAGTTGATTCTACAAGACGATGAATTATGGGGTGTACTCTGCTTTTTAACAGGGCTACACAGACACCAATACAATCTTTGTTTTTCATGTGACTTTAAATGTGACAAAACAACTATAAGGTAAAAACTAATCTGAAATGAAAATATAGCTAAACTAATACTTTTTAATTGGGTTGCACTGCATAATGAACATTCACATTTGATGTCATGGTCTCAGCAAGCCATTTGAAAGTCTATGTAAAGTTACAAGCAGGAAGGCTTTGCTCTTATATATTGCTGGTTGGACATGGTGCATTATGACTTTAACTTAGCTCTGAAAGGTCAGGTAGTCATCGTACATATTTGATATTATATATATATATATATATATATATAAAACACCCAGCACGCCCCTGCGGGCGGTTTATCCTTCAAGCTCGGGTCCTCTACCAGAGGCCTGGGAGCTTGAGGGTCCTGCGCAGTATCTTAGCTGTTCCCAGGACTGCGCTCTTCTGGACAGAGATCTCCGATGTTGTTCCCGGGATCTGCTGGAGCCACTCGCCTAGCTTGGGAGTCACCGCACCTAGTGCTCCGATTACCACGGGGACCACCGTTACCTTCACCCTCCACATCCTCTCGAGCTCTTCTCTGAGTCCTTGGTATTTCTCCAGCTTCTCGTGTTCCTTCTTCCTGATATTGCTGTCATTCGGAACCGCTACATCGATCACTACGGCCGTCTTCTTCTGTTTGTCTACCACCACTATGTCCGGTTGGTTAGCCACCACCATTTTGTCCGTCTGTATCTGGAAGTCCCACAGGATCTTAGCTCGGTCATTCTCCACCACCCTTGGGGGCATCTCCCATTTTGACCTCGGGACTTCCAGGTTATACTCGGCACAGATGTTCCTGTACACTATGCCGGCCACTTGGTTATGGCGTTCCATGTATGCCTTGCCTGCTAGCATCTTGCACCCTGCTGTTATGTGCTGGATTGTCTCTGGGGCATCTTTACACAGCCTGCACCTGGGGTCTTGCCTGGTGTGATAGACCCCAGCCTCTATGGATCTTGTGCTCAGAGCTTGTTCTTGTGCTGCCATGATTAGTGCCTCTGTGCTGTCTTTCAGTCCAGCTTTGTCCAGCCACTGGTAGGATTTCTGGATATCAGCCACCTCCTCTATCTGCCAGTGGTACATACCGTGCAGGGGCCTGTCCTTCCATGATGGTTCCTCGTCTCCCTCCTCTTTCTTGGGTTTCTGCTGCCTGAGGTATTCACTGAGCACTCGGTCAGTTGGGGCCATCTTCCTAATGTATTCTTGGATGTTCGTTGTCTCATCCTGGACTGTGGTGCTGACACTCACCAGTCCCCGGCCCCCTTCCTTCCGCTTAGCGTACAGCCTCAGGGTGCTGGATTTGGGGTGAAACCCTCCATGCATGGTAAGGAGCTTTCTTGTCTTTATGTCAGTGGCTTCTATCTCCTCCTTTGGCCAGCCTATTACCCCAGCAGGGTACCTGATCACGGGCAGGGCGTACGTGTTGATGGCCCGGATCTTGTTCTTACCATTCAGCTGACTCCTCAGGACTTGCCTGACCCTCTGCAGGTACTTGGTGGTTGCAGCTTTTCTAGCGGCCTCTTCATGGTTCCCATTCGCCTGTGGGATCCCCAAGTACTTGTAACTGTCCTCTATGTCTGCAATGTTGCCTTCTGGTAGTTCAATCCCTCAGTTCTGACTACCTTCCCTCTCTTTGTTACCATCCGACTACACTTCTCCAGTCCGAACGACATTCCAATGTCATTGCTGTATAGCCTGGTAGTGTGGATCAGTGAATCGATGTCTCGTTCACTCTTGGCATACAGCTTGATGTCATCCATGTACAGGAGGTGGCTGACAACTGCTCCGTTCTGTAGTCGGTATCCGTAGCCAGTCTTGTTAATGATCTCACTGAGGGGGTTCAGGCCTATGCAGAACAGCAGTGGGGACAGAGCATCTCCTTGGTAGATCCCGCACTTGATGGTGACTTGTGCTATGGGCTTGGAGTTGGCCTCTAGTGTTGTACGCCACATCCCCATTGAGTTCCTGATGAAGGCTCTTAGGGTCCCATTGATCTTGTACAATTCTAGGCATTCCAGTATCCAGCTGTGGGGCATTGAGTCATAGGCCTTCTTGTAATCAATCCAGGCAGTGCACAGGTTGGTCAGTCTGGTCTTGCAGTCTCGGCTGATTGTTCTGTCTACCAGTAGCTGGTGTTTTGCGCCTCTGGTATTCTTGCCAATTCCTTTCTGTGTCCCGCTCATGTATTGACCCATGTGCCTGTTCATCTTAGCCGATATGATGCCTGACAGGAGCTTCCATGTAGTACTGAGGCAGGTTATTGGTCGGTAGTTGGAGGGGACCGGTCCCTTCTTGGGGTCCTTGGGGATCAGGACCGTCCGGCCTTCAGTTAGCCATTCCGGGTGTCTCTCGTTAACTAGCAGCTGGTTCATTTGTGCTGCCAGACGCTCGTGGAGTGCAGTCAGCTTCTTCAGCCAGTAGGCGTGAACCATGTCGGGCCCTGGTGCTGTCCAACTCTTCATACTGGAGACCCTTTCTTGGATATCTGCCACTGTGATGGTTACTGGACCCTGTTCAGGGAGGTCGCTGTGGTCAGCCCTCAGATCCTCTAGCCACTGAGCATTGCCGTTATGGGTTGCATCCTTCTCCCATATGCTCTTCCATCCATATATATATATATATATATATATATAAAGTGAACCTGCTACCTCCCTAAAAAAAACTAATCCCACATATAATATTTTTATGTTTTGGAGTCATTTTGTAATTGCTCCTCAGTTACAAGATGCCAGCCTATTCGGGAGGTATGTTGTCCTCAACCTATAGTCAGTACAGTATGTGTTTAATCAAAAACAGTACTCTACATACTCTCAGGTGTCATGTTTTGTAGAACTGTGGTCTGCAGTGGCTGCTAGAGCAGCACTGATCTCTGTGATGTGGACTGTGTTACTTATTATGGCATACTGCGGCATCCGTCAGCCGTTTCTGAATGTAGAAACGCGTTCAAAGTGTCAGAGTGAACGAGAATAACCAGCTCGTGTAAAAAACAGCCAGTTGTCGTGACGATTTTGGGTTTGAAGTCCTCGTGCCTTCATTGTATGTCATAATTTCTCATGGCATGCAAATTCACACCCCACATTCAAATAAAACCACAACCACCACACGGGGGGTAACAGTTTACAACCCACACATGAAAAACAAAACTGTGTAACATTTGTGATGTAAGGGGCACAAAACTTCAAGAATAAATTTAGAACCCATTCGTCCTTCAGTTGTGTGATTTACTGACAAAAAGTAGTAAGCTGATGTTGTATCACATATATTTCAGTATCCCTTAATTAAACCTTTCAACATTTACTACACAGTGTTTACTATTAATAGTATTAACCTATGAATATCATTAAGTTCAGCAGATTACCACAGAATTATTTCAAGATTAAGTCTGACGGTATCTACTCAAATGTAAAGATCATCAGTTTCAAAGTATCCCCAAAAAACGCTTTATTTCTCAATGCAGATTATTTAACTCTGACAAACACACCACCTGCATGAGCAACGCAATACCAATAGAAAAGGCTTTTTTGGAGAAAATAAAATGATAAATAAATGAACAGTACATTTAAATCAATAACATTGTTCTCAAATACAGCAGTCTTAATTAAAACCATCAATACTGCATCAATACCATCAATACTTCTGAATTAGTTCAGTAAATTTGTTCATGAGTTAGTAACATGAAGGAGCAGCAGTCAAGTAGAGCTAAGTATCAGATCAAATGCAACATATTAGTAGTATAAATAGAAGGTTAACTTTTTTATTTAATATAAGAGTTTCCTTCTATCACCTATAAAATATGTACATCCTTTTAATTAAAAAAAAAAACTAATGGCCCACTTAGACAAAACAAAAAAAATGCACACTGTTTCTGAAGTCTCCTTCTTCATAGATGGCTGGCTGGCGTGTTCGTGTCACCCTTTCATTAGTTGGCTGACGCCGATTGACACAAACAGTGCTGCAGAGAAGAAAACAGACAAGCAGATGTACCACTTACCAGCAGCTTTCACAGTAACATGTCCATCTGAGATTTTGTATGTGTGTGTGTGTGTGTGTGTGTGTGGGAGGGGGAAAACCTGTTGCTTTACCTGTTGCTTCTGTGTGCAATCTGGCGCCGTCAGCACTGGTCACTTTACACGAAACTAACGTTTTCCTGCCTTCCTTCTTATCCAGAGAGGATTTGATCAACACTGTACTTCCCAGCGGGATGGGACTTGGAACAAGACAAAATGATCAAACTCACAGTAAATGATCAAAGTAGTGCACTAAGAGGTGTTACTTTGTGTTAATTATATGTGTAATTATTCATATTTTGCTATGTGTTAAACAGAACAACTGGGCAGCCGAGCAAATGTCTGTTGGTCCGTGCTTGACCAAAGAAAGTGAACCGTTTGGGCTGACTCGGTGACACCGATGCTGCATATTTAATTTCCACAATGAATTATCTATGTGACATCATTCAGAGTCGATCTTCATTATACTGACTTGGAGCAGGGAGAAACCTTCATGACTTCTGCATGACCGCCTCAGTGATACTTCCATAAACCCTGCCCAGCAGCTAAATATGCTCCATGTTAACAAGCAGGACAACACACATGAAAACATCTAACATTTTTTTCCTTTAATATACTAAACAGTTTAATCCTCATATTTCTGTAAGGTGTGCTACATGTTCAATAAATATTCTTATCATGTACAATTTGCTGATTTTTGTTCTTGTACCTGCGGTAGTTGATGTTGAGGTTGGCAGTCATAACAGGTCCAGAATGCACACAAGCATGAGTTCCTGTCACGGTATCAATCATAGTGGCTATCGCCCCCCCGTGGACATTTCTGGAAGCACAGACATTGGTACATGAGACAGTAAAACTTATGAGATTTGACGGAACATTTAGAGTTAAGTCTAGCTAAAAATTCACAAGTCTTCCTTTATTTTTTCCCATTTATTTCTGCCACTTTGGGTTTACTGGAAAGCTGCTGGCTGAGAGGATGACAAAGAGAATGGAGTATAACAACGTGAAAAGCACAGACTTCGATAAGCTTGGACAGGAGTGTGTTATCTCACCCTGGTGGTCCCTCCAGAAGGTGTCCAGCCTGGAAAATGCACACACACCTTTGCTCCTTTTTGTTAGCAAAGATAACGTACTCAAATGCTGCCCCCGGGTCTCTGATGTTGCGGGTGAAAAGACGAGCTTTTGCCTGGATTATTTTGCTAAGGTATACTCCACCTGATGGGAAAGAACACAAGTGAACATTCAGCAGCCACGTTAAGCTTTTGGAGCTTTTGGAAATTCTCTTGTTCTTATTTCAGGTAAACTTTTGGGTCTGTATATTTACCTGCAGCATACTTCAGAGAACGATTGTAGCTTGGCAGTCTGTTCCATAGTCCACCCTGTTCCTCTCCTCCATCTGTCACTGCCTCACATTGGCTGTTATAATGTTCATACAGCTGCCTCATTTCTGTGCCCCATGAGGAGTTAGGAAGACTGAAGTCCCGGGGGTTGGATGAAAAGAGTGATGGAAGCGCTCGCTAAACAGAGAAATGAATTACAATGTCTGTTAGTAGCGAAAGGGTAATGACAAAGTGTGGATGTCTCATATAGATACCATATGGATGCTGCTTTAATATTTGTGGTTCTATTAAGTCAACGGGGGTCATGAAAACATTTTCCAAATGAGCGAAAAGTATTAAAATAGCTATATTTTGATATTGGATATTATATTTATTATATTTGATATTGGCAAACCAATGCAGCACCTTGATTCTTTTCTTTTTCAGCCATTCTGTTGTAGATTTACTGTTGTTGTGTTTGAAATCATTGTCTTGTTGCATGACTCAATGTCAGCTCCACTTTTGCTGTCAGACAAATGTCCTCACATTTGAATTGTTAATACAGGTACTGCAAGGTACCCAGCTCCTGTGGCTGAAAAGCAAGCCCAAATCATCACCGCTCCACCACTGTGGGTTTGAGGTGTTTGTATTCATATGCTCTGTTTCGTTTTTACCAAACACCTCCACTTTGGTCTCATCTGTCAAAGGGACATTTTTCCTGATATGTTTGTTCAGGTGGTACTTTGCTAACCTGAGCCATGCAGCCAAACTCTTTTTATAAGGAAGAGACATTCACTTGGCAGCCCTTCCAAGCAAACCCTATTTGCCATTTTCTAACTGCACTGTTATGAACTTTAATATTTATCATTATAACTGAAGCCTGTAGAGTCTGAGATGTTGCAATTTCTCTGAGCATTGCACAATCTGACCTTGGGGAGAATTTGTTGTGATGTCAACTCCTGGGAAGACTGGATACTCCTAACCAGCAAAATGCCAAAACGTTTATAAAGATCTTAGGAATTGCTGATAATTTAAAATCGAATAAATCTGTTGTCTTACTTCCATTAGGAGAATTTGACTGATACTTACCCTCCTAATTCTGTTTGTATGCCTGTGTGTTTGAGGTGCATATGTACACTTGCATGCATAGAGACATTCTGCTATTGTAAATGACCTTATTGCCAACTAGTTGTTAGCACAAAGAGTAAAGAGTTAGAACAGGATAAGTTTCTTGATGTAAATGTGGAGATTATTATGATCTTATAAATTCTAACTCATATAAACTCGAATACCTAATTCCTATGGAAACAGTCAGGACGTAGATTTTAGTAGTACTTTTTAACAGGAAGAAGTACGGAAAACCTTCTTCACATGATTGTATGTTATTATATTTAGCTACAACACTATTATTTGTTACTGTTTACATGTTTGTCATAATGAACTTCATTTTTCACTTTCTTTTTATTGTTTTTCTTAAAACGTTATATAGGGGAGATGGAGGGCAAAAACAAAGCAGAACACAAAAAGAAAAAGAACTGAATGAACTTCATTTTTAATTGTGCTAACAAAATCATTTTCCAACTCTTCGATAAAGTGTTTCTTATGTTATCTGTGATGATGTTGACCTCTGTGGTCGTGTTGTAGTGACATGGCCTGCTATTTTAAGTTGTAATCACTACGTTATAGTCATCTTATATAAATGTGTTCGTTTGTTGTTGTTGTTTTTGCGACAAGCTAACAAACTCTCACGCTGGCCATGTGTTTTGTTTTGGTTTTTTAGCTGTACAGTCACAACACTGGAGAAACATCTGGCAGGAGTGAGGAGAACATGACACGGCAAACAACTCACATACAGCATGAAAAAGTATTTCATAAAATACGGCTCACAGATCTACCTACCACCATACTCTTCAATGAAACGCTGGCAGGGAGGTTGCTGAGTTCAGACTTCATGAATGCGAGTGAACCGAGGCTCTGAAAGCCCCTGAGTATTCGACCCAGTCTCCTTGCCATCTGTAAACTGTCCCCGCGGTGATATCTTCTATATTCTGAGGTAGATAAATGATCCTGTAACTGGTCGTTGAGAGTTAGCTGGCAAATGCTTTCGTCAGTTAGCGCCCAAACACACTACGGTCGCTGCAGTAAACACTGGTCTGTTTTAAAATAAAAGTGACTTAACCATCTTTGACTCGTGTTTATGTTCCACAGAATAGGAATACGTCCTATGGCGGGTGTCACTGCTATTATTTTACCGGTGACTTTCATTTGTCAAGATCAGGCTGTAAACTTCCGGCGTGAGGGAGTTCTGCCGTTGCGTCGTTTGGGTACAGTCACGTGCCGTACAGATTCCAATATGATTGGGTGTCAAATAGAACTTTTTTTCTGTTCCCGTGGTAACCACCATTATTTTTTCTAACTTTTCCGAGACAAAAAGACAGATTTTAATGGTTGATTAAGTTTAAGTTTAATAGTGATTAAGTTAAAAAAAAAAAAAACTTTATACATTTGTAGAAAACAAGTAAATAGTTTTATAAGAGAGACTTAGATCACATGGGGATTAGACAATAAAAAAATTAATAGAGTTATTATTATATATTATTATTTTTCTGTAGCTTTTTTACTCATAAAGCTTAGAGATTAAAGTACGTAACATTTATTTTATTAGAAATATAACTTTCTTTACTTACGCATATTGCAATATTTGGAACTTATTTCTGGTATAGCACATATAAAGTTTTTAATCTATATTGTTAACTTAGCTAATGCAACGCAATTTTAAAAAGTAATGTGCAAATAAAAATCTAAACGTAAGAGACAAGATAATAGATAATAGTTTACTATCTGCAACTGTTACTGTCCTACCACATCCCAAAGGTGCTTTATTGGATTGATCTCCGGTGTCTGTGGAGGCCATTTGAGTACAAAGATGACTTGAACTTTGTGACATAGTGCATTATGCTGCTGGAAGCAGCCTTCAGAAGATGGTTACACTTTAGTCACAAAGAGATGGTATTAAGGCACCCAAAATGGGACAAGAAAGTATCCCAATAAACATTTCATCACAATCGCCAATCCGAAGCATTGACACAAGGCAGTTTGAATCCATGCTTTCATTGATCCAAACTTTCATGTAGTTAACACCAAATTCTGACCACATAATTGAAATGCTACAGCAGACATCAAGACTCATCACACCAAGCACCATTTACCAGGTCTTTTATCGTTCTATTTTTGGTTCAAATTGTAGCCTCGGTGTCCTGTTCTTAGCTGAGGGTTGTGAAGCCCAGTATGGTCAAGCAGCCTGGTCAGTCTGCTCTGACCTCTGGCATAAACAAGACATTTTCACTCAGAGAACTGCTGCTTGCGTGATATTTTGATGTACGTGTACAGTGACAATAAAGGGCTAATCTTTTCTCTTCTTAAGACTATTCTCTGTAAACACTGGAAATAGTTTGTGTGGGAAAATCCCAGCATGTTGGAGATTAGCTGAAGCCGGTAAAGGGAACTGCATGAACGCAAAGGTAAAGGTAAAACAATATCACATCAACTAAAAAGTCCTAATTTTTTCTCAGGGTCTGATGGAACCCAAATCATAGCTAAAATTAAGGAATAATGGACTTGTATTCAAATACCACTCCAAGTAAATTGTTATGTTTCACTGTGTAGGTAAGCTTGATGTGGAATGGGTAACAGAAATGTGATACTGTAAAGTTTGATTTTAGCCATACAGCTACCAAATGGACAGAATGTACTTTTGATTTAATGTATTTAATGCTTCATTTTAAACTTAAACACTTCTTTTATTTCCATAAGCTGGACTTGGAGTTTGGCAATCTTACAGGAGGAAAGGTGGACCTCTTTTTGCGAAAATGGGAAGCCAGTATCATTCCGAAGCTCAAATCAGTTGCTGCCCTGGAAACAAGAAACCCCCCCCCCCGCCGTGTGTTAACACACCTACTCCCACCAGTTGGTGCCAGTCGTTGCAGCCTTTTTTTGCACTGGTATGTATTCAGTAAAGTTCTTACGGTTTACCTGAGGAAAGCATTTGTCTACACCTCACTGAATACTTCTCTAAAAATCTATCTTTATCTTCCCCTGTATAAAAGGCTCTGGGATTTTATGTCTATGTTCTGCAATATTGTGTGGGGTGGAGTCGTAGGAAATGACGTAGGCAGAAGTTGGGGGTATCGCGATGCTACTCGAGAAGGGGAGATTTTTTCAGTGTTAGTTCTGTTACCTCGTCTCTCTCCCATATATAATATCTTATTGGAACCGATTTGTTCCAGATATCAAGTGGAAGACAGTCTGGATGGTCCCCCATAAATATTTGATTGTAAATAAGGTAAAAGAAGTCTCATTTAAAATTCTACATAAATGTTATCCAGCCAGTCACTACATGGTAAAATTTAAAAGGGACATAAATACTAATTGTACTTTCTGTGGGGATCATCCAGAAACTGTGACACATCTTTTTTGGTACTGTTCTTTTACACAGAGATTCTGGAAGGAATTTAGCGGGTTTGTTATTGTCCATATTTTAAGGGAGTTTTCTTTACGATGGGAAAATGTTTTATTCTGTTTCTTTAAGTTCCCCAAGAAGCATGATAAATGTTTTTTTATGATAAATTTGTTAATACTTTTAGCTAAATTTTATATCCATAAATGTAAGTTTACTAACAAAACACCATATTTCTGTCATTATTTTAAGGATGTGGAAATGTACATACAATCAATATCAGACTCCACCAACAAAAAGGCTCTCAAAACAATTTATGTATGTGAATTTTTGCGTGTATTCTTATAATTGTTACCTTTTTCTTTTACCCCTGGCTTTGTGTGTTCATGTTCTGTTGTTTTGTATACTTCATCTGTTCGTATGTTGTATACTCATTGTTTGTTAAATAAAGTTTATTTAAAAAAAAAAAAAAAAAAAAAAAGTTCTGTTACCTCGTAAGCTGTGTTCCTGGTTGCCATCCTTCACGTGATGCTCCGAGTGTTAAGTTCATGACTGGAAGTAAGTTTCCTTAAATATGTTCATTTTCCGATTCTGATGTTGGCCGCGGCTTTAGTTACATTCTACCGCATTGTAGCACCGCATTTTTTCATCTCGTGACTCGAAGCATGGGCCGCCGGCCGCCGCCATTATGTAGTAATTTTATTCGGCCACACGATGGCGCCAAAGACCTTTGTTTACAGTTAGAGTGGATGCTTCGGCTATGTATGACATTCTCACTGTGTTTAATTGTGTCCTTTTCTGTGTTTGGAGCAAGAGATGTAAGATTGGCGTAGTTCAAATTATATATGTCCTGTTATGTGTATATTCAGATGGATGTGTTGGTTTATTTCATTTAATCCTTTATATGTATCTTAGTGAAGCTGTTGCTGTATATATTTATATACTCATGGCAACTTGTTTGTTACTACAGACTGCTGGCAACACTGAGCATCTAGGTGGCAATAAAACAGCTGGCGGTGACAATCCAGCAAAGTGGAAGCCTGTTGTCCTCCTTCCTGTATCCTGACCGATACACCATCTTGTTAGCTGCTGAACCTAAAAGAACTAGCCCTCACCACAAGTACTCCTCAACATCCCCATCTCCAAGCCTGGAACAAGTATTGCATCGCTTTGCAGTGATCCTGAAGCATCATCCACAACACACCAACCCCAGCTGATATGCATCGGTGATCTAAAGAGGGCAACCAGGCAGTACATCATTGTTGCTAAGAATGACAGAGTAACCATTTCTCTGAATGATGGCCTGACGTGTGCTGTGGATAAGCTTTTCAAACTGTACTGGGTATGTAACTTGTCCTATCCAGCACCACTTGGCTCCGTCTTCACCTTCTTTGAGTTTGTCTATGACCTGCCGCTGTCCACCCAAAGGAAAACCAAAGTACTGGAGCTGATTGCACAGATTAAAGGATGCAAGTAAAATGTTCACCTGTCCAAAATGTAGAGAGTCTCTGTTCACAGAGGTGAGAAACCTCATTTGGCATCTTTGTCAAATACACTGCTTATCAGGACTGACCATTTTTATACCTATGCAGTGGAAAGGACAGACAATATGAACTGATTGGCTGAAATTTTTGATTTTCGTATTTAAACCCAAGGTACAAAATTGTATAACCTGGATGCTATATTCGCCAAAATGTATGTTTTTCTGTTCGCATGCAACTGCACATTTGTTAAATGTTGACAATTTGTTGAAGATGACAATTGTTACCTTTAAAATTTTTAATTCATGTATTGTCTGGATTATATCAGAACATTATATATATATATATATATATATATATATATATATATATATATATATATATATATATATATATATATATGATTGCCCTTTTTTCAATTTTTTTGACATTTTAATGATCTAGAGAGATAGAAAGCTAGTCGGATATGAATTTTGTTTGATTTTGTCAAGTAGAAATTGTGATATAGCTTTGGCTAAAATTTAATTTAAAACATTTTAATTGAAAAGATTCTGACAGCTGTTGTTCATTCAGTTTGTAATGATTTATAATATGCCAAATAAAAAATGGAATTCAATAAATGTATAATATATACCCATCTTTTTTCTCCTTTTTTAAAAAAAACAATTGAAATGTACACATTTTAACACATCTTTGTGTCAAAATAACACATCCTTGTGTTTACATTTTTTAACACAGAAGATGTGTTAAAGGAGCAGACACATTAATTGTGTTAAAACTGACACATCATGTGTTGTCCCTAATATGATGCAGCACATGTGTTAAAATTTAACACATGATGTGTCAATTTTAACACATCCCTTCTAAGAGTGCAGCTCAGCAGCTTCTGAAATACTCACACCTGCCTGTCTGGGACCAACAACCCTGCCACCTTCAGAGTCATTTAAATCACTTTCCTTCTTCATTCTGATGCTCAGTTCTAACTTGAGCAGGTCATTTAAATGTTTACATGCCAGAATGTTTTGAGTTGGTGCCAAATGATTAGCTATTCGGATATTAATAAAAAAGATAATAAGATGACATTTTAAAAGTTTGCAAGTGGGTAGAGGTTGAAGGAGAGGTAGCAATTATTTCTGTAACAACTTTCAAAAGAACAACAACAGCAAAACAAAACATTTAGAATATTAATGCATTATTTATAATAATAATTTGTGATTATCATATGTTTGTAATTGATTCAGTGTCGTTATATACTTTACAAATACAGGTTATTTTCAATACAAGGCTATACAAGTCGAATTTCCCAGAGGAACCCACCCGAGGGATTAATAAAGTTCTATCTTATCTTATCTTATCATGAAACCATAAGGAAAGGCATCTTGCCTGCAGATTAGCTGAAGGCGGTAAAGGGAACTGCATGAACGCAAAGGTAAAGGTAAAACAATATTTAGAAATGAGCAATAATAAGGTTGCGCTTGTTAACTTATAGGAACTTTAGGAACACAAAACGCTTTATTTAGTAATTGTACATCCATACAGCACTCATTAAACCCACAATAAATGCTTTTGGCAATCTAATTTCATACAAGACGTTTTGTAACAAGTTCAGTGTACTCAGATTGTACTTTTAATAGTTTCCTCCAAACAAGATCCCCTGTAAGAAAGTGTTTCGTCAGTTGTATCAGCACAATATCAGTAACATGCTCTGTCTTAACCTAGGTTCTGCACTAGGGGGAGTTAAAGGAGCATTAATTTGAACAGACGTGATAATTTAGGTTTTGCCTCTTAAATCTAAAATGTTTTATCATTTTGGCTTCCTTTATATTCAGAGTCGTATTAACTGATATATACAATGCTTTTACACTTTTACACACATTGCATCTATTTTCTAGACTGCTTAAAGGTCTGCTGTTTATGGCCCAAAGCATTAATAGTACATCAAATTTATAAAAACCAAACAGAAACTGAATAAAATCTGGGTCCGTGTGTCCTTTAAAAAAACTATCTGGTTTATTTTACTACAAGAAATTACAGGAACTATTTTAGCAAAAATATTGTTTCCACGATCATAAAACCAGTGCAAAATAACTGCAAGGTCGCTTTTTCATTACTGCCTGAGCTAAAATGAAAGTGTTGTACATTGTTACAATAATAAGTGAACTTTTGCTATTTTTTATTACATTCGAAAGAATAACTAAAAAATAGTAAAACATAATATGATAAAAGGAGACACTACAGTGTTTCACATCAGGTACCCAACCATAGCAGTTAAACAGCTTCTGCAGGGGTTATTTCAGCTCGAACACACTGTCACAGAACGCTCAGACAGACGTGGCAAACGTTGATACGAGGGTCACTTTAACCAAACCATAATCTTTCCCTATAACTAACCAAATAGTTATTTCTATTATTTACATTGCTTATTTCTATTGTTATATCATCATATTAGGCGCAACATTTTGAGCACATAGAATTTTTGTCGGATGATCCCCACATTATACATTACAAATACAACCTTCATTGCCTTCTTATGATATGAAATGAATTCTATTTCTCTATTCCACATGTCTGTATACTTGTTCTCTGAGTGAATGCACAGAATTTCTTTTCTTTTTTTGTTATTATTCCATAATAACCTTAGAGGTGATACAAAACTTGGATGCACAAATATTTTTCTGAAAAAGTTGGTAGTTATTGTTGAACAGTTCTGAGGTGACTTCACTGTGATTGTTGAAGATCTTCACACAACTTCCTGAAAAATCAAGAAATCAAAAGACAGTTTTCAGTTTTGCAATAGAGGCGTGTTAAATAGACTTGTACAGTAGCCCCCAGTAGTGATCTATGGTAATCCAATTTATTATTGACGATGCATGCTGGTGATTAAAATCTTACCGTCCTTTGTCCTTGGTTGTATCAAGAAAGGCACAGACTGCTTTATCTCTATTAAAAATCTCCTCTTTCAAGCTCTGAATGTTCTCCTGGGCTTTACTTTTAGCCGCTTCATGATTGTCTGAGACAATAAAAGATAATAACATATGAGAGTGTAAATGTATTATTTGAAACTGGTAGCTTTGCGTTCCAAGTAAGCCCGTGTGGCTCAGTGTTGCAACAGCTGGTTTTACAGGTTTTTCATAAAGGAATGTAAAAATGAAACAGTTCTTTTTCTGCTTTTGTAGACAATTGGGGGGGACGACACCCAGTGCATTTAAAAATGCAAACAGAGAAATGCTTGTCTTATTCTCCTATGTGATCCATATCATTGTATAGAAGCAAACATATTTGTAGATCTGTCAGTCCAGAGCTCATAACAACAAAGCAGAACTTAAACAGAAAGCTGGCTTACCTTTGAGTTGATCTATTTCCCCAGTTGTACTATCCCTCGTCTTCTCCGCCTTCTCCTAATGCGAAAACAAGTGGAAGTCAGCAGTTACGGTTTACTGCGGAATGAAGCTCAAATAGAGACAATCAAGCAAATACTTAAATGTATTACAGTTAGTCACATGATCATTTTCTTTTTTTTCTTTTTGTTAATGTTTAGACTGCACGAGCATGCAAATGAATTAAAACCTGTGGAGAGTCGAAGTGCAATTGTGTGCGTGTGTGCGCCCGCGAGCCTTGCCTTCTCCGTGGTACAGGCCGCCAGACTTTTACCCGCGTCCTCCGATGACTTTTCAATTTCTGCCTTTTTCTTTTTCAGTTGTTCCACCTTTGTGTTGACGTCGTCCAGCGATTTCTGCAGCTCGGAGATTTTGGCTTTCAGTTCGACTATGCCTTCCTCTTTCCTGGTAACCTGCGCCGAGTTCTCCACTAAGCGGAATTTTAAGTGACTCAGGCGGAATTCCTGATGCACGACCTGGAAAATCAAGACACCCATCACAACAACACTCAGGCCAACTAACGCCATCGCCAGCTTCATCTTGGTTTCGACGGGGAGACACGGGATACACGATGAAGAACTCTTGAGGGTCACTTGTTCATCCCAGGTCTCCGACCTTGCGCACGCGTCTCCTTACCAGTCCGCCGGTGTGACGGGAAACTTGCAGGCTGCGTTACCTGCTGAACTGGATGGGCGTGACAAACCACCTGTTTCCTCCTGTGGCACTCCCTCTCTCTCGCTTGCTCTTGTTGGCAGTCACTTAAACAAACACTTGGGATGTATTTGCATCATGATCAGCCTATCTCGAGCCTTTCTCTTATAGGCCTAACATCTGCTGTTTGCTTTCAACATAGTACACACACACACACACACACACACACACACACACACACACACACACACACACACACATATATATATATATATTTATTTATTTATTTTAAAGAAAGGCAGTTCACTATATTTTCTACAGAACTATATGTGCGTTTACCTTCGTACATATTTTTTTGAATTATGGAGGTTATTATTTGGCCTACTAATTTATATACGTGTGTGTGCGTGTGTGTGTGTGCGTGTGTGTGTGTGTGTGTGTGTGTGTGTGTGTATACAGGCCTACATGCATGACCACATGCCTATTAAGGCAAACCAGTTTGCTCAAAGCCAACAGGCCCAACCTGTCTATCTTTAGACACGGCATGCTAGGAGAGGGCGTGTTTACTGACGAGCTCAGGAACAACCACAATGATTAAAGTCCAATCCAGGTAACAGCAGGTGACTCACTAATTCATTCACGGTGTTGCCAGGGTCACGCACAGAGCAACTTTGCTCGTGAACGTCGAAGAGGCCGCTCTGTAAGAAGATCCGCTCTTCACTTTCCACAGTAAAGGAAGGCTCTCAACGCCGGGCAAACAATGAAGTCATTTTTGCTACCTGCGACCATAGTGGTGTCGGTCGCTTTAGTGGGGATCATGAAACTGCGGAAAGGTGAGCACGAAAAATACGAGAAGCAGTTCAAGTTTCAGGATGTCAGACTGCGGGTTGCCTATGATGTGCTGGGAGAATATCAGAACGATAAGGCAGAGAAGCAGAACATGCTGGAAAAGGCCAGCACTGCGCATAAAGCGCTGGAGGAGGAGGTGAACAAGCTCCAGACCGACGGGGACAAGTCAAAGGGAGATGCGAAATCCTGCCAGGGAGACCTGGTGAGTAGAAATATTTATAATTATTAGGTTCACACAGTTGTATTCCTTTTGTTTCTTTGTAATTCTTACGGGTAGAGACAGCTAGTGTAACTCCCAAAACCCGTTCCACCTGTTGAGGAGCATAGGTGTACTCGGGTGCACTCAGAAAATCAGGCTTATCCGCCTGACAGTGGACTTTATGCCACCACTAAACTGAAGCTGATTTCCTACATTACTGTACAAAATATCAGTCTTTGACATCCAGCACCCCCGCTTTTGAAGATTAGGCTTAAAACTTGATAAAGTATATAGATGGATCCCGTAGCTATGCTGCAATGGGTTTGTGATTTCACTTCCCATGATGCACGTTTCTTCTTCACCACATTGCATCCAATTATTAATTAATATGAGTAACAGCGTACATGGTCGTTTGTATTGGCAAGTTCCTCATATGTAGGCTACGTACGTGTTTTGATTTATAGCTTGTTTTGTCTTCGTGGTTTTTGAGGCCGTCTAATGGTTAATGCAAGAAGAAACACCTGTAAATTCTTCATCATGTGAACTGTTCTGGCTCAGTCATTTCTGATTTATGATATAACCCAATTCTAAATCTTTCTGCTGCAGCAGTAGTTTTGGCCTGTCTGCCTGTGGTTTCTTCCTGTTAAAAGGGAGATTTTCCTTTCCGCTGTCACCAAATGCTTACTCAGAGGTGTCATTTGATTGTTGGCTTGTTCTCTGTATTGTTACAGGGTCTGTGCCATATAATATAAAATGCCTTGATGTGATTGATGTTGTGATTTGGATCTAAAAAAAAATGATGATTTTTTTTTTGTTAATTCAAACAATATATTATAGCCTCTGCTGTATATATTGCAGGCCCTATTGGGAAAGTTAGCATACTCCTTCACCCAAAGAAACAGTAGTGGATGGTGCTTTCAACTGTAAGAAAAACAGCATGTAGGCTAGTGCTTATGCTAGGTCTATAAATGCTATATATCTTCTACATGCCACATTACCAAATGGAAGTGCCTTTGCTGTGTAGCATCATTGTGCATGTGGCTGAGGAGAAAGCCAAGCGAGCCACTATTTTACTCCACTTTGGTTCTTGTGGGTTTTTTCTCTCCAAATCATTTATATTTACATACTTATCACATTCACATTCTGCAAACCATTTGTGCAAATTTGATCTCTGTGGTTTCACCAGTGCTTTGTGTTGCTGAGCTTTTTCTTTGCATTTGCAGAAGACAATAACAGATGAGGTGGCAGCAGCAAAGATACAGTTAAAAAGTCTGAAAGGTAAGTGATGGTTTATGAAGTCTAGTGAATGAAAGTAGTCGTGTAGTTGGAAGTAAAGAAAGTAAAGACTTTTTTGTATGTTTTACTAAGCTCATACTAGCTTCGAACCCATCTTGTAATTTATAACACTTACAGCTCACCAGGAAAAAGAGAAGACGAGCTGGACAACAGAAGAAGACACTCTGAAGCAGGAACTAGCAAAATACAGCTCAGCGTGCCAGTTCATAAAAACAGATATTGCAGAAGCTAGGTATGGTTACCTCTTTGATTAACATAAATCAGCAGAGCCTACTATTATATGTATTGTGATATTGATGCACATATTATATTTTTATTGTAATTTTTTCTGTTAAAAGAACTCTGTGTGGAATACAAGAGCAACCAAAAGCTGAAGCCCCCAAACAAGAAGAGGCAAAGGGCAAGGCCCCCAAACAAGAAGAGGCAAAGGGCGAGGCCCCCAAACAAGAGCAACCAAAGGCCGAGGCCCCCAAACAAGAGCAACCAAAGGCCGAGGCCCCCAAACAAGAGCAACCAAAGGCCGAGGCCCCCAAACAAGAAGAGGCAAAGGCCGAGGCCCCCAAACAAGAGCAACCAAAGGCCGAGGCACCCAAACAAGAAGAGGCAAAGGCCGAGGCCCCCAAACAGGAGCAACCAAAGGCCGAGGCTCCCAAACAACAAGAGGCAAAGGCTGAGGCCCCCAAGGCTTAAAAGGCTAAAGGAATTGGACCCATAAGATCAGGCATGGATACTAGTATCCTGGACTTGGTCTAATTTGGTGTGTGATATACAAAGCCTTCCCTGTAAAAGAGTTTGTCTGGATGGGAGAATATGTTCATTTAAAACCCATATATATCTTTCTCCCCTCAGTCATGTCGCTGACCTGTTACTAGTTGTACTACTCACTCTTCCAGCCTCTTGTTTCCATCCCAACTTTTAATATTAACCTTGTTTAAGAGGAACAATGTTTATCTGCTCTGGTTTAGTTGAATTCATGGCACAAAAGTAATGCAAAACTGTAAACTAACTATGTTTTGACTGATTGGTTGTATGCATGTAATATCTTGTAAACAGTATGCTTGAGTTTAGGTTTAAAAAATTTAAATGAAAAAAAATGAAATGCATGTCTTTTGGCATTTTCAAACAGTAGGGGGAATATTTCTGTAATGTAAGTTCAAAGTCTGCACAGCAGTCTTTTTTAAAATTAAGTAGCAGAATAATTACACAGAAATGCACTAAGAGTTATTATAGTGCAAAAAATCCTCAATTATATATGCAGGGCACATTATTGTTCTTAGAAATGGAACATCATGATCATTTGTGTGTGAAATGGAGTACTGTGGCATGCTGCAAATTTTGGTATCAATCAGATACCAAGTAAAAGGGACAATATTGCCAATACCAATAATGGTATCAATGCTTTTAGATTTATTACTTATAAAGGCAGCTTATGGAGGGAAGAGCCACGTGTCAAGACTTTTGAGATGAATCATCATAAGTTTGCAATTTCTGAACACATTTTAATGACCAGTAAATCAATGATTTTTACTTTCAACATCACACCTTTCAGCATTTCATGTTTTAAAAAAAAAAAAAAAAATTGGGATACCTGAAATGAAATGTACCAATCTCTAAAGCACTTTGAGTCAACTTCTCTTGTTTAAATGTGCTATAGGCTATAAATAAAACAGATGTGACAACACAAAAAGGTTCAGATATTTTTATATTGGGTGTTTGCGGAATATTTACATTTTTTAAAAAGTATTAATTTGACACAATCCAGTCGGCTACATACTGAACTAGAGGATAGAAACAAGGTATTGATCCTATCGCGCTAGTATTAATATGATACCACTACCAGCGCTGGTATCGATACTTGCTGTGCTTGCTTTATTTCCAGGCTTACTGACCGCTCAAAGTGCTATACACCACAAGTCACATACTCTTATACAGCACCTCATTCAACAAAGTTCAACCCCTGTATCTGCTTTACATCCACAACTAATTCAGAAAAAACAAGTAACCTAACATCTCTGGACTGTAGGAGGAATACAGAGTACCTACACAGGAGAACCATTAACCAGATTCAAGATTCAAGAGTCAAGATTCAAAGTGTTTATTGTCATGTGTACAGAAGAAATGGCATTTCTCTGTGCAATGAAATTCTTCCTTTGCTGTCCATACACAAATGCCAAGTTAGGTAGGGTTGATGGAACAAGATAAATAAGGATATGTTCATGGATGTTCAGGAGTCTGATAGCAGTGGAGAAGAAGGAGTTGTTGACTCGAGATGTTCTGGATTTCGGACTTCTAAACCTTCATCTCGAGGGCAGACGTGTGGTTTCTGGTGATCTTCTCCACAGCGGGTCAGTTGCTCTCCACAGTGCAGCTGTAGAAGCTGCTGAGGATCTTGACTGACATCCCAAATTTCCTCAGCTTCCTCAGGAAATACAGCCGCTGCTGAGCCTTCTTGACCAGCTGTGTAGTGTTCAGTGACCAGGTGAGGTCCTCAGTGATGTGGACACCCAGGTACCTAAAGCTGCTCACCCTCTCCACTTCACTCTCCTGGATAAACAGCGGCTGGTGAGGCCTCTTCTTCTTCCTCACGTCCACTATCATCTCCTTTGTTTTGTTAGTGTTGAGGGTGAGGTTGTTGTCCTCACACCATGACACCAGACAGGCCACCTCTCTCCTATAAGCCGCTTCATCCCCTCCAGTAATGCGACCGATCACTGCAGTGTCATCCGCGAACTTAAGTATGATGTTCTCTTTGTTGGAGGCGACACAGTCGTGACTGTACAGGGTGCAGAGGATGGGGCTGAGGACGCAACCCTGTGGAACTCCAGTGTTTGTAATAATGCTGACTGAAGTCCTGTTGCTGATCCTGACAGACTGAGGCCTGCCAGTCAAAAAGTTCTGTAGCCAGTCGCAGAGGGTGGGGTGCAGGCTGAGTGCAGACAGTTGCTGATGAGTTCGTAAGGGATGACCGTGTTGAAGGCGGAGCTATAGTCAGCAAAGACTACCCTGATATTTCTCTTAATATCACCACTCTCTCAAAACACTTTGCAATGATTCGAGTAAGTGCAACTGGTCATTTAGTCATTTAGGCAGGTGGCGGGGCTTTTCTTGGGGTGAGGGATGATAGTTGTGGTCTTGAAGCATGTGGGAACGATGCTCTGACTGAGGGAAAGGTCAAAGATGGAGGTGAGAACATCAGCCAGCTCATTCACATGCTCTAAGGGCCCTTCCAGGGATGTTGTCTGGTCCTGATGCTTTGCGGGGGTTGATCTTCCTCAGGATTTTGTGCACTTGGTCTATTGAGACCGCTGGCGGGGGAGACAGTCGGGTAATCTGGGGTTTCTGGGAGGTCTGGAGGGTCTGGGAGATCTGGGAGGTCTGGGAGGTCTCAAAGCGGGTGTAAAACAGGTTGAGATCATCCATCAGCCTGCGTGCAGAGTTGATGGTGTTGGTGGTGGCCCTATACTCTGTGATATGCTGCAGGTCTTGCCACATCCGCCCGGGGCCAGCAGAAGAATGGAAGCCATCCAGCTGCTCTCTCTACTGCCTCTTAGCTGCTGTAATGGCTTTCCTCAGTCCGTACTACGAAGCTTTGTGCTCCATCTCATTGCCTGATCTGAATGCAGCATCCTCCACTTTGATCCAGGGCTTCTGGTTGAGGAACTTTCTGATTTGTGTGGTGGGCACAATATTGTCAACACAGGTGCTGATGTACCCAGTCACATATTCAGCATAGTCCTGTATGTTGACAGAACAGTTCTCCTTAGTGGCTGCAGTTTGAAACACATCCCAATCTGTTTGAGCAAAACAGTCCTGCAAGATGCTCTCAGTTTCTGGGGTTCTCTGGGGATCAAACCAGGAACCTTATTGCTGTGGGAGGACACTGCTGTTGTTTTAAGCCGACAAAATTCTTCCTTAGTAGATTAAAAAACACTGTGGGCCACCACCAATCACAATTTTATCCTGATCCCTATCAGTATCCTTTAAAATACCACCAATACATTTCAATCAGATACATTTTTTACAGCAAAGGTGCACATTATAGGTTAGCTATTTATAGCACCAAATCACAACAACAGTTGCCTCAACCAGCACATTATAGTAAGGTAAAGACCCTACAATAACACAGAGAAAGCCAATGTAATAACATTTTTCAAAACAATGAAATCGTACAATTTATATCCATGAGTCCATGAAATATTTGAAACATCTAATAGTTGGATTAACACCATTCTGATATGGTGTTAAATGTCATTATGAGCATCAAGAAGAAATACTTTTTGTTCAGAAATGATCTTTTAGTTTCTGATTGCCACCCAGCTGCAAAGAACCTTTGTGTGATTTTTGGCAGTGCTTCTATGCAAAGTAAATTCCTCAGTAAGCTGGAGGCTTACCACCCTTCACGTGACTTTGAGAGAGTAATTCAAACCTTTAATACTGCTTGATTAGACTGTTGTAATTCTCTCATTGTTGGGTTTGATCTAGGGTTGCCAACTCCCTGAAAAATAAATAAGGGACACCTCGTGGCCAGGGCCGGGCAACCCAGTTGTCTTCACCCTTCCCAGTGTGGTGAATTTTCTAGCTCTTTTTTTGTGTGTGAAATTATTTTTTTAACCATTTGACTTGAATTTGATTTAAGCAGATGCATATTCTTTGTGATATGACCATATGGGAAACAAATGATCATTTAGCCATTTATTTTTAGCTCAAAATGACAACATTAACACAGTAAAACAGGTCTCTTTCTTAAACAGAAGTCTGTCATGCTTAACTTTTGAGAATATAAGTAAATCTTTCTTTAAAAGAACTCTGTCCTGCTTAACTTAAAATTATATAAATTAATAGAAAGCAATACAACAAAAATATTCTTGTAACAGTGCACATATAGTGCATTTAGTACAATTGGCTTCAGTTGAGGTATTATTTCAGCTTTTCTAATGCTAATCAGCTGCTCCTGTTTGTAAACCCACTTGTTCCCATGATTACGCATCTTAACTCATCATCATTATTCATCTATGTATTACTTTTATGTATTAGTGATCTATTTGTTGTAATCATCTATTCTTGCAGTTGTTTATTACACAAAATAAGTTATATTATCACACTTCTGGCCACATAGCGCTGATATTCACTGCACATGCCCATATTAACCTTAACCAGAGGGTTTAAAAAAACAAACCAGTGTTTACATACCATATCTGCTTCTGCCATGGCCTGGCGGACAAGAAATTGGTTAAGGGTTCCCCGAGCTTTCACGCCCCTCATGTTCTTCATGTGCCCACCACTAGAAGCATGCCTATGGAAAAAGTGCTCCGGCACAGTGCAGTGCGCTTTATAGGCGTTATCGTGCATTTTCCCAGCCCAGTGTTTTCCTTTTCCCATTCCTCCCTGTACTTTCGCAGCCTTTTTTTCTTTCTCTGGGCGAACAAATATTGCTGCTCTAATGCTGGGCTCACACTGTGCGATTTTTGGCCCATTTTGAGACGATTTTTGAGTCATGCGACCGATTTGGTGATCGGCCCGATTTTGGTCTTCATCGTGCGTCGTGTAGTATACGTGGGGTAACGAGAAGCGATTAACACCTCGAGCAGCTCCCGATCATCAATCGCTCGTGAGCCGCTCACACTGCTCACGCGCAAACAGGTAAACGTCGGTGAAAAAGACGGAGCAGCACGGCAGTGCAGCGTGTGATCTGGACACAAGCGATGGAGGCACAACTTGTAGAACTTTGGAAAGCTCATCCGAGCCTTTTCGATGTGGCCTCACAAAATTATCACGACCACAACAACCGTTAAAATAGTTGGATTTACATTGCTGCTTAATCACAGCTGCCTGATCAATGTTTTTCATTAGCAATTTGGCAAAGTTGATGGTGGTGGTGTGCGTGTCTGTGTGAGTGAGTGAAAGACAGAGAGAGCGAGCGACAGATTTTCTGTTATAACCTTCATTTTATGGAGGCACAGTGTGAGCACTCAGGTCGCATCAGAGCATCGGGTGGTATAGTGTGAGACCCTGCATCGTGACCTACCAACTTCTAACCCCTGCGAGTCAATCGTGCAGTTTGAGCAGGAGCTGAATAACGTGACTGAAAAAATCGCACAGTGTCTGCCCAGCTTTAGGTGTACTGTCGTCCGAGACTTGCACCGCAGTGTCGGCGTTTGTTTCCCTGTTGGCCATGCTTCTTGTTGTGGTCATCTGTTGTCTTCCGGTATTTTCTCCATAAGCGACCTTTCCTCGACCAATGAGATGAGCGGTAATCTGAATTGTCATACTCGAATTGTCAAAAGTGTGCTGTCAGCTCATTGGTCACAAAGCAGGAGAGGGGCTGGGAATTATGTTTTCAAACAAAGCGTTAATTCCATAAACATTTATAGACTACTTTTGATTCTCACTGTATTACGGGACAAAGTGCGTCCCTTATTAGCTCAATACGGGACGTGTACTTTTGTTTCTAAATACGGGACGATTCCGTTTTTTAAGGGACGGTTGGCAACCCTAGTTTGATCCGTTGTCACTTGTTGGCTGTGGGCTGTATAAAATGCTTGCCTTCTGGTAGGAAAAATAGGACGTGATCATGTCACACCTGTACTGGCATCTTTACATTCCAGGATCCAGTTTAAAAATGAACTTACTTGCTTTTAAGAGTTTGAATGGCCTGGCACCACGCTACTTAACTGAGCTTTTACAGTCCTACCTGCTGCCAAAGCACTGAGGCCTACAAACCATGCAAAATCAGTCTTATGTATGGTGCTTTATAATGCATATAGTGTATTTATTGGTGATTTAATTATTTTTTTATTGGATATTTAGCATAACCTGTGTAGCACTTTTGTAAAATACAGTATAGAGATAAACTTTGACTTGACTTGCAGCAGGTGCACTTAGTAAACTAGTCCCTGAGTTTCTCTGTACCTAAAAGTGTAAAGCAGAGCTAAAGTTTTTTGTTTGTTTGTTTGTTTTTTAGACAACAACAAAAAAACAAGTGTCTGAAAGCATTAATGAAAAATCAATATATGTAACATTTCTCACAGCTTTGCTAAAGAGTGCAAACAGATGGTGACCTTCCTCTCACTCTCCCTGCCATAAAGTAATTTATATTAGTTGGCCGAGAACACATTGCACACAATAGTTAAGGCGTGGGACTTGTAAGGCGCATGGTTGTGAAATACTGTTCCTGCCCACTAACCTGTATCCTGGTTGCACAGGTAATAGTTTATGCATGCAAACACAAACAGAATGAGAAAGAACAATGAACCAGTCAGACAGTGTTTTTATGTATTGAATAATGCTGCTGTCCTCCATTCTGCTCCTTCGTGAAGGCGTTTGTGTGTCGGTTTCATATTTGACTGCATGTAAATATAAGCTGGCGGAAAAAAAACTAAATGCTGCACAACTAAAATAAAAATGGAAAGCATCTTCCACTTTTGCTTTCACTGTGAACCTATTAACCGTATGTACATCTGATTTGTGTCTTGGACGCTGTGTTCTGGCCTTTAGTTTGGATCACTTTTATTAATTTATTTTCCTCTGTTAGATAACTCCTCCACGTCCAGCGCTGAAAACACAGAGATATTGAATAACCACTGTTAACCTTGTCTGCCTCGCTCCTTTTTAGTGACCCTGCCTCTGCGTCAGTATGTGTGTGCATGAGAGAGAGAGAGAAAGAGCGAGCATAATTAACTGACCAATCGCAGAACCCAGAGCTTTGATGCATCACTCTATATAAACTTCAGTCTGTTATTCTTGTGAAGCTTCGGCTGTACAGCTTGTGTTCTGGTCGATCGTACAGTGTCATTATTTGTGTGTCCTCCATCAGTCCACAGTTGCTCTATCTAATTGTTAATTTTAGGTGTATATATTAATATAACATGAATATTACATAGGGTTATTCATAGCATATATGTTAAACGATATATAACATGAGCTACAGGGGGTAGAAATGACTGCATGAACACATATACGTTTGAAATGAAGAGTTGATTGACTGAAAGTCTTACTCAGAGATGAGAACATTTAAGGGTGTCTGTCTGTCGGGTTCAGCATTCATGAATTGACTTTATTATTAAAGGGTTGTTTTTTTTTAAAGCATTTTATCCTTTAACTAGAAACTTAACCAGAGCAGAGAGAAGACAAGAGGTGAAGAGACAGGTGTAAAATGACATGTGACAGAAGTCCTCACTTGGTGTCAAATCAGGGACGTAGCAGCTCAATCCTACAGAAGGTCTGCTATTCCTTTAGATTTGTTAAGCAGTTGCACAGAAGTGATTACATATGAGATCAGTCCCATTAAATTTAATCATGACTGCATGTAACAATCGGTTACTGCATGATCAGGTTTACAAAATCACTTCATTGGTTGTAATTTGTGTTTAAAGTGATTTACTGTTAGTGATGTTATCTGCCCCTTTTTATAAAAGCACAGAATCAGCACGTTTTCACACTCTTGTGATCCTTTTTCTGTCGGACTAAGACAAGCTGCAAGCAATGTCTTAGTTCTGCAATCTTATCAGCAACACAGCAAAACTAATACTTCAGCTAAACTGAAACCTCTTTCAGATTAACTTAAATTAACTCTTAATCCTTAAACATGTTATTAGAAAACAGAAAAACTTGGACTAAACTAAAGGGATGTAATTTTCCTCTTAGGTCTTTGAGATGAGGGCACTATAAAAAGGCTTTCAAGCAAACTCTTTTGTCTTTAGTAATGCAAAGGATGTTAGTTGTTTTGTTAAATCTCATGCAATTCATTTTTAAAATCACTTTCCTCTGTATCACCCTGTCATCTCTCACTCTGCTTCACACTGCCAGACATCTGCTGGAGATTAAAACACTCCCCCAGGCTCACAATTAGGCAATCGAGGGGCTATCATTCCGCCCCAATAGGCTGACAAGGTCGGCGTCATACCAGGAGAGGATACAGAGGCGGCAGCAAGGGACATTTAATCTGACTGATGTCATAAACGTAAACTGTAGTGTGTGATTTGATGTGTATGAGCAGAAATGTACAATTAAGAATGCACCTGTGTTAAAAAAAAATAGCCAGATTCTCTGTAGGCGATGACGCTGTTTTATGTTTAGCGCAAAAATATGTTAGAGTCGTCGAACACAAAGTGGAAGTTATAACAAACCACCCTGACATTCAGAGGTCACACTGACAGCTGGAGGTCACTGAGATTTTAGAGTCAATCCTCAGTCTGCCTCAATGTCACAAGTCTAGCAGAACCGGTTAAACTTTACAGTCATTCTCACGTTAAAATAAAAATATCAAGCAATTGAAAACATAACAGAGCTATTTAATGAATGTCGATCCATGGACACTAAACAGTGTTCACATTTTGAAGTAAAAGTCAACTTTTTGCCTTTGAATTGATGTGGAGTTTGAAATTAAGGTAATATTGTTTAAAGTTCTGCTTAACACAATAAAATTGGGTATTTCTCAGACAAAAAATTACCTTGTACTGCTTTCACATTTAGATGCTCTCGATTGTTGTAATAATGATGGAAAACATATTTAAAAGGATTTTATTTTCCTCCTGTAACCATGTTCAATGCAAACAAACATAATTTAGAAGTTTTATTTGTTTTAAATATATTTATATTTTTAAAGATAATCTTAGATACGACCTGTGACTTTACTGAAATGACCGTCACATTCACTCTTGTCCTCCCTACAGGCAATAACTGAGTGTTATTTGACTCTGCACTCATGTCAGTGTGTGTGTGTGTGTGTGTGTGTGTGTGTGTGTGTGTGTGTGTGTGTGTGTGTGTGTGTGTGTGTGTGTGTGTGTGTGTGTGTGTGTGTACTCACAGTGGGATGAACATTACATCTATTGATCCAGCTAATGTGGGGAGGAAAGACTGCAGGCCACAGCAGCTGATCAATATACCTTTAATTACATGGGACACAGAGTGTGTGTTACTGAAAGAGTGGATGTTGGTGGTCCCCCCCCCCAAAAAAAAAAAATCAAGGGACTGCATATATATAAATGCTGTCCCACTGGGGACAGGCTCACAGACTCGCACACATTCGACAACATTTTTATTATTTTTCTACTTTTTATTAATCAGCATGCCAGTTTTGCGAAGGACCTGCTGATGGGATGCTGGGACTCCACCTGCGCATAGAGAGAATGAGTGAGTATCTTTATTTTTGTTTGTTTCATTGCTATTAAGAGTGTTTCTTTATGTAGATCATTCCTCTTCTCTTGCCTTTGCACCAACTGTATTTCCTGAAGCTAACAGAGACGCTGATCTCAAATGCCAACACGATCTCTGGCTCCCTCGCCCTCTGGGCCTCTGGTCCGTCTTTTTCTTTCTGGAGAAGGTTGTTCAAGTCAGTATTAGTTAAATTCAGCTCAACAATCTGACTGATTATGCGATGTTTGTCACTTCCTAATTTTTTTTTTACCTCACTGCCTCATGTTTCTTTTGTGCAACAGGTTTTTCCAGCCTGCAGGATTCTTCCTGGTTTGCCAGAAGCTGTGTGATATGTTTGATATTCGGTTGTTCTTGTGCTTTATAATGTCAACTAAATATCAGACATATTCCTACAGAGTCCGGCACTGACTTCTGACCTTGCTTCATCCCTGAAAAAAGGCCTGTGTGACGTGAGACGTTCTGCAAAATAAATATGGCGCCAATGGAAATCTTTACAAGTACATGATTGCAATTCTTAAATAGCAAATTTTTAAAATATATACGTAAATGATTAAGCTTGAGAATGATCTCTTTATACTCTGAATGACGCAAATAAAAAAAATGAGTGAATATCGGCTTCAGCTGTCTGTCCACTCTTTCTCTCAAACACACACAGGCATGTACACAAGTACACAATTACAATCTTGTTACAAACAGCTGACACAGTAAAGACGTGCATTGTTTTGTTTTTTTTGTTTGTTTTCTCTTTAAACGAGGATCTGACTGCATGGAAACATCCTGCTTCATGAGCAAATAGGCGTTGCTGTCAGTGTTTGTCTTACCAGAGAAGAAGTCAGGTCTTTCACGTCCTCCTCTTTATTCTTCCAATCATTTATTTATTTATTTTTTACATTTCAACAATTGAAAAAAAAATTAAACAAAATATAAGGACTTTAGGTAATATTCTGGTTCCCCATCTGCTCTCCTGGAGATTTTCTTTTCCCATTTTTTTCTGGTAGGAATGCAAAATGCGAAATTTTATTTTATTTAATGTCTGACTATTAAGTATCTTTTCCCATAAAATGGAATAGAATAGCCTTTATTGTCGTTGTACATAGTATTATCATGCAATTTGACTTCAACAAAGAGTCCACCCACTGCATTCCTCAAAGGACATTTTATTATGCAATATCTTATATGAATAGGCTGGAAGGAATGTGTCAAATGCAAAACTGGTGGAGCCGGTAGGAAAGATGGTTATCTCCTATTTTCATTCTTTCTTTTTTAATTTCTTTTTATATTTTGCAGGTTTTCAATTAGATAATGGACGTGCTCCCTATGAACGAATCATACCGTACTTTGTGATTATTGCTCCCTTCAATTTTTTTAAAGGTAGACTTAACAAACTGACAAACACAATAAAGCAGAGCCCTCGCCCATAACGACCAGCAGAAAAGTTGTTGGATGATAAGTCTATGATGAGACAGTGCACAAAAATTCCAGTCCACTGTGATCAACTGTCACCAATCCCTCAATAAAGTCATGTAAGCTAAATGTCAGTTTTTCCAGTGTGAGAATTCCCATTAACTCAGCATAGCAGTACTTTGCTGTGGGTGCATTCCTGGGACAGGTTTAATAAAATGATTTTCTCTATGACAAACAGAGCTAACACCTCTGTTTACTTTTATTTAAGTACGTGTAAGTGTATTACAATGGATTACATTGACTCTAACTGTTTGTTTTTTTGAACAAAACTTTTCTGACATCAAGACAGATTGGTTCTTATATAGCTCTAACACTCACTCACACACGTACACTGTTCCTATGCTTCAAATCAAATATGACTAGCCAATGGCCGATCAGATGAACGAGGGTTAAAAAAAAATCGCAGTGTGTGTGTGCGCGCGCGCATGTGTGTGCGTGTGTGTGTGTGTGTGTGAGTGTGTGTGTGTGTGCATATGAGCTTATGCTATCACAGGATTCAAGGTGGCTTCTTCAAACACAACCCACAACAAAGAAGAAAAAACATAATGAGCTCAAATTTAATCAGGCGGCCTTCAGATATTGTTAGATGTTGCGTCGTCTCTTGTGTTCCTAAAATAAACCCCACAATGACGCACGCCACACATGAAGAGACTTTTATAAGAAAAATTAGATAAAGTTCACTGAATCATTTGAAATCCTATTTGGACTAATGTTGTTCCCATGATGATTCATTAATTAAAGGACATGAAATTGAATAAAGCAAGTGACATGCTTCAGTGACTTTTAAAATTAGTCATTTGTAAGCAAAAGACAATCAGCCAAGATCTCTGTTTGAAGGCTAAAATATGATATCAGTCCTTAACTATAAAGAAACAAACCTGTCCTTTCATATTACTTCTTTAGCAGCGGGGTCAAAGGTTTATGTTTTTGCTCATGCACACGCATGTAGCTGCTCGTATGTTAGACAATAGGCCAGAGCCTGGTTGTCCTATATAGGGTGTCATCAGCACGATCTACAGATAGAGTCAAATGGCACCCCATGAAACAAATGTTATCTGAAAGAGTGCACACTGTATACTCTGGGGCACTGTCTGCAAAGCAGTGCAAGGGGGAATGACAAACACTGCAACAAATGTGCTTGTTGTGTGTGCATATAATGTGTGTGTGGTGTATATGTGCCATAAACATCTGCTGGTAATTAATGAGTGGGAGGTTTGTGGACACATGGCAACAAAGAAAGTAGAAAGTGAGTGTGTTCTGATAAAAAAAAGGGGGGGGGGGGGGGGGGGTTGGGGGGAACGTGCTGCTGCGGTATAAATAGAGAGAGACCAGGAGGAGAGAGTGCATCAGTTCAGGAGGGGCACTGAGGAGGAGACGGAGGAAGAAGCAAGAAGAGGGTGGATGACAGAAGGAGGACGCGCAGAGGAGACCTGAGAGACAATACAGCATCAGAACATTTTTATACACAGTGCTGGAAACTTCAACCCGAGTGAGAGCATCAACCTGAGTACTGAGTTGATGAACCTGAGTCAGACTGATGTGTTCATGGTGTTTCTTTAACCTTTGCACTTCTTCTATTTTCAGAAATGGCAAACACAGCAAGTATGCTCCTGGCTCTACTGTCTTTCCTGAGTGCCACTGTTCCATGCTTTTCTGTGTACAGCAGTGGCGAATGCTTCTTCAACACTAAAGGTATCATATATCCTACATATGTAATTAGACACTTCTTTTTTTCTTTTTTCTTTTTTTTTGGTGCTCATACCTAATGTTTTCTGAATGTCTCCATCCACTTAGTCTGTGTGCTGTGGTTGCTCATCAGATGCACATTTTATAACAGGATTGGTTCAAAAGCTTCAGATGCATACTAATGTAATAAGCTACAAAGTATGAAGAGGTTGCAGTTTTCTTTACACAAACATTCAGAGCATCTATACCTGAGAGAAGGTAATTCAGTGAAGTGCAGGAGGGAAAAAGCTGCATTTAAAGTGGTTTTATAGCATTTTTTTTGTTCTTGTGTAGTTAACTTCTAAAACTGCAAAAAAAAAGTATTTAGCCATTTTTTTAAATATAATTTAATGCTGTGATGAACATTTTTAATATATATACTTATTCTCGTAAATTTTGAATGTAACGGCATGGAATGAGTTTTATTTAATCTTCATCTTCTCTTTCTCATGTTTGTCATTTTTAAGGGACCTGTGAACACATGGGACAGATGTACGGGATAGGAGAAAGCTGGATCACCAGTGACTGCTACCAGTGTGTTTGCATGGAGCCTTTCGGAGTGGGATGCTGTGACCAGTGAGTTTCCTTACACACACACACACACACACACACACACACACACACACACACACACACACACACACACACACACACACACACACACACCAACAAGCACAGACTGTATTTTGATGTGGCTAAACATAACTAAACACTAATCTTTCCTGCAGTGGATCTCAGCCTGTGGACTATCCAGATTGGTGCGAGGTCATCCGTAAGCCAGATTCTTGCACCAGCGTTGCAGTGATGAAAGTCAATCACAAACTGCCGTGCCTCTGGGGACAAGGCCGTCTCAGGACAGCTGCAGGGCAGCCGTGGAAATCTGACAACGATCCCTTATTTTGAATTCAGCAAATAAAACCAAAGATAACAATAGATAAAATGTGATACTTATTAAGAATAACTAAATAAATTATTGGTTTTAGTTTATCATAAACTAGTCAATTTTACACAAAAAAGCAATTACCTCCATATCTGTTTCGCCGTATTATATTAATAATTATATTTGTCATTTTAATATTTTGACGTTTGTTATTGAACTGTCACTTTAAATGTGTTACATGTGTCTGGTTCACCTTTTAAGATCAAATAAAATCTACAATATATCTGATTTATGGCTTTTTCAAATTTGTTACTGTGTCATTATTTTATATAAATATATTTCTTTGTTATTTTTCAAACACTTAACTGTAACCATAGTGTTTATAAACTGCACAATGGCTTCTCTAGCTTTCTAACTGGTATTTAGAGCAAAAGTCGGCAACTGAAGAGAGGTCAGTGTTTTGAAAATATAAAGGATCGCAATGGTTATTTCCACACTTATTCCAGCATTTTATATTTAATTTATTTATTGATTCAAATTCCTAATTTTCTAAGGTACGGTATGGTTGTGGTGTAGAAACAGCTAATGGGAGTCATTATATTTGTGCTTCTATGATCACTGTGGGTCAAGACGAGACACTCTCTGTATATATGCACAGCTAATGTTTTTTTCTTTTATTCTAAATTTTTATCAGATAGTGTTTAAAGTTTTCGAGAGTGAAACGCAGTTTTCGAACTTTTATTTTGAAAGCGCGGCGCATAGTTATGACGACACAGTGGCGAGGGTGAAGCGGTCCGGCGAGTTAATAGTTGTTCTTAACTGTTTGCTGAAAACATTGCTTTATTTCTGAGTTGCGGCTAGTTTTAATATATGCCAAAGCAACAGAGGGCAGTATAATGTGGATACTGACGCCCCAGCAGCAGCCTACAGGTAACATTTCGTGTCATGACGGCGTTTTATAGAAGCTTTATTTATGACGCTGCAGGCCGGGCAAAGTTAGCACCTTGATGATGGAGTTAGCAGCTATCTGAGAAACACTAGATTAAAGCATTTAAAGCATGGTTCACACAGGAGGCATCTGTCTGGTTAGCAGCCCGTTAGGCTGCATGTTTGCTGTGCTGTCATGTGTTTATACTCTGTGTTAATTTAATGTTGCTAAACAGGTTAATGTGTTATCTAAGGATGATGCTTTGGTTCTAAATGAGCTTATGGGAAGTTGAAATTAATGGTAGCAACTATAAACAAGACGTCAAATGATCTGAATTTAAATGTTTCCAGCAGTCAAAGTCAAAAACTCAAACCTTTTTTCTAATTAATGACCTGAATATGTAATTAATACGATTTATGTATGGATTGATTTACAGTAGGAGCACAACTTCTTACACCACAGGTAACCTGTAGGTAGAAGAGGATTTAATCGCTGCTTTGTCAGTCATGTGCTCTATCACATGACCCTCAGTTATTTATACAAAAAACCCAAAACAAAACAAAAAACAGGTTTGTTCTGGGAATTTTGATTTTACCCAGAAAACAAATATCAAAGATATAAAGAATGTGGATCATTTTGCGATAACGTTTTGTTTGTTACAAGATAAAATGTACAATTTTCTTAAAAAATTCCTGGATGCAAAACTTCAAAAGGGGATAACTTTTAAGTTGAAGAAAAGATAAGAAAATCACTAACCTGCCGTCTGTCACTCACAGCTGAGGCCTGCTATCTCCTCTCGGGTAAAGCGTACGTGGTGGGCCGAAAGAATTGTGACATTCTTCTTCCGAGTGACCAGTCTATCAGCAGGGCTCACGCTCACCTAAGTGCTACAGAGCAGGTGAGACAAGGCAGGGAAAGGATCAGGTGGTATGAACAGAGAACAAACAGTTGTAGTGTTTATATACAGTTTATACACACTCAGTGGTAACTTTATTAGGTACACAAGTGAAATCTGTTGCAATCAAATACAGCTGTGCTGTCCTGGGCTTTAAATGTGCATTTTTTACTCCCTTTTACTCATTGTTTGCGGTGTATGTAACAACACAAACCCTGCTACTGCTATGACAACAAGCTTTAATCTTTAAATCTTGCATGCTTTTATTTGATCAAGGCTAGACTAATGTAGATGCTGGTCTTAATGTTTTCCATTGCAGTTTTGCAGCTGTTTCAAAATGCTGCAGCTTGCATTTCAACTGGGAAGAACACACTATCAGTTATTTTTCTGATAGATTTTAAGATTTAATTACTTGTTTTTAAATACTTAAGTGAACACCCTCCTTCACATCATGCTTTTAGAGGCATTTAACGAAGCCCAAATCCAGGGGTTCAAATGTTTCTCAGAGTTTACCCCGTTGTGTCAGATCTGCTGCTTTACCAGCCTGTTTTAAATCTATCCTTAGGGCCTATTCCTAAACTTTAATCCAGCTTGTGCTGAGACATATTTATTATATGTAATGTTAAGGAAGCAAAGACATTTTAGTGACTTTTTTTGTCTTTTTCCTGGTTTACCAGAACATCAGTAAAAATCCTCTTGGTATTCCTTGAAGCACCAGTGAAATATTTGCCTGCATGATGACACTTTGGTGCAGAAGGTGGTGCTGCTGCGCTACTCCTACATTACTAGGCCTGAATGTAGTAAATCATGCCACCACTCAGCTGTAATTGTTGTGCAGTCTAAGAAATTCTCCATTTGGTTTTTACCAAAAGCTATGCAAGCTGTGCTGAGTGATGCACTTGCAAAATAAAACACATATGATGTCATTTTAATTGCAATTTTAAAAAACTGCTACATGCTCACACATTGTTTTGTTCTTCTGAGACTCGCGTGGAGCTCCCACAGTATTTATCAGCTGCCAAATATGGATTGTTTGGCTTGCCAGATCTGTGTGGTTTCTTGTTGCTTGCCTTAAGAAGCTTCTGAATTTGTTTCTTTCTCTTTCTGTTTACTTGATGCCTTTTATTGATACATTCATAAACCTGCTGGACTATAAAACATAAAATTAAATTTTATCTAAAATGATAAAAATGTCTATTAAAGCTTGACTTTCATTACAGTTTAACTTCTGTGCCATTTTATCTCCCTTGGATGTCACCGTGACCTCCCAAAAAGGGTTTTATTCATAATTCAAGAATGCATTAATTATTTCACATTAATATCTAATCAGCAAAGTGATGGAGTCTGGCTCATAGTCAACACATTTGGTCAGATGATGAACGCTGATAGCAATACTGAGACCGATCTTCAGTAAAGACATTGAACATGTGATGATTGCTCTCATGTATTCTGCTTTTTAGACGCTGACTCTGAAAGACACCTCCAAGTATGGTACATTTGTCAACAACCAACAGATTACAACACCGGTGAACCTGAAATCAGGGGATTTAGTGACTTTTGGGGTTTTTCAAAGCAAATTCAGGTATGCAGAAGAGATATGGTTATATTTCTTGAATTTTTACACAATGTCTTAATGCATGCTTGATCATCCAGGTAAGTAAATCCCAAAAGGTTGATTCTGTTCTGGACGTAGCGTTTTCAGTGGGAGAAATGTTTCATGGTCATGAGAATTTGCATATTAATGATCAAGGAACTGACCTCCCAGCCCATTATTCATTCAGTGGTGCTAGTTTCAGTCATTGTGCAATGTACTGTTTATAAGGTTGGGGAAACCTGCAGTCAGCTGAGACTGAAGAGGTCAATTGGATGAGTGATGAAACGTTTCCCCCACTGAAAATGCTACATCCAGATGAACAGAATCAACTTTTTGAGAACTTTTACAAAAGCTAATTTATTTATTTATTTATTTATTTAGGACAGTGGATGTTAATGAACATAAATGTAAAAAAAAAAATTGCATGAATGTAAACATGCCAGATTATAGCCAAAGGCTAATTTCCATCTGTTGTCCTTAAACATAAAAAAATAGACATAATAATTCATAAAAATTCATCATTCATTCATAATGGGGCGACCGTGGCTCAGGGGGTTGGGAATCGCATCTGTAACCGGAAGGTCGCCGGTTCGATCCCTGGGCTCTCTGTCCTGGTCGTTGTGTCCTTGGGCAAGACACTTTACCCTACTTGCCTACTGGTGTTGGCCAGAGGGGCCGATGGCGCGATATGGCAGCCTCGCTTCTGTCAGTCTGCCCCAGGGCAGCTGTGACTACAACTGTAGCTTGCCTCCACCAGTGTATGAATGTGAGAGTGAATGAATAGTGGTATTGTAAAGCACTTTGGGTGCCTTGAAAAGCGCTATATAAATCCAATCCATTATTATTATTATTATAATAAAACTCCATCACCAAACTTACACATACACACCATTCTGTTCCCAAATAAAACATTAAAACTATACAACTCATACATGAGTTGTATAGTTTAGAATTCATACAACTATACAACTCATGTATGAGTTGTATAGTTGTATGAATGTATAGTTGTATGAATTCTAAAAGGATTGTTTTATCTGCGCATGCATACAAAAAATAACAAGCTCAGTTTCAACTTTGGTTAGCTATACTATTATGAGAGCTGTTTTGTCATATTATTTATTATTTGTACTTGTTTGTTGCTGTTCTTACTGTCTTGGCGCAACAGTGACCTCGTTATTTTCTCTTGGATTAATAAAACGTTCTGATTGTGGTTGGTTGTATCTCAATCACCGTGTCCTCTTTGTGTTAGTGTGGTTCATCTGCAGCCAGTCGTGTGTTCATCGTGTTTGGACAACGATGGCCAAGCGTCGCTCTCTCAGGCCGTGCTAGCTTTGGGTGGAAAGCTGGTCAGCAGCTGGTCTCAGGACTGCACCCACCTGGTTATGTCTTCTGTTAAAGTTACCATTAAGGTCAGGACCCGACTTTGTACCATCGCTAGCTCCTGTGGCATGTTTGTTCGTTACTTTTTTGTTTTTGTTTTTTTTCTTAATTAGACCATTTCTGCTCTGCTGTGCTGCTGTCCCATCGTGAAGCCAGAGTTCTTCTCAGAGCTCAGCAGAGCTGTTCAGCAGAAGTTACCGCCTCCTAAAGCCGAGAGGTACAGTACAAACCATTCCCATGGATACACGGCAACGCTGAAGCGGAGCTCAACGCCGTCTTCTCTCTGTGTTTTTTAAGCTTCATTCCTGAGATCGATGAGCCCAGCTTGAATAAAGACGATGTTAATCTTGGAGCGGTTCCACTTCGCAAACAGCTTTACAGTGGCCGGACCTTTATTTTCCTCAGCGCCAAACAGGTTAGTCACCTTTTTTTGATCTAATCACAATATACACTCACCTGCCACTTTATTAGATACACTTATTCAACTACTCTTTAACAAAAACATCTAATCAGACAATAACATTGCAGAAGCTCACTGCATTTAGGCACCAGAATTTGGTGTAAATAACAAGAAAGCATGGATCCATCCATCCTAATATTTAACAAAGACATTAGCGCATACTTCAGTACTTCTTGTGTGGCATTTATGGTTAAGTCCCATTGTGATAAATCGTATATGGATAAATAAATAAAAACACCTGACTGTGCAGATGAGGTGAGTTCTGGTGCACCGCAGGGCATTTTCACATTATGAAACCTCATCAGGGACATAAACTTATCTCTGCTGTTTGGCCTTTTCTCTTATGTGAGATGAATGAGGTTAAAGACCTAATGGATTCATCTTTTTATCTTTTTTGCATGTTTTTCTTTTGACGTGCACACTCTGCTAACTGTGATGTGATATTTTTGTTAACTTTATACAACCTACGTTGCATCCATGCTTTGCATAGCTAACTTTTTGGCTTCAAATTATCATTAGAATGTAAATAAATATGACACCGATCATATTTAGATTGTCTGCTTATCTGCTTTGCTGTGCAGCAGGGATGAAATCTCACAGGAAACTGAAGGCATGCGCACACAATGAAAGCAGAAAACAGTGCTTTTGTTTTCTCTGTAGCTCTGGGTAACTTTCCCCAGGTAGCTGAAGTGCTGGATGCTGGAACAATTGAAATAACTATGGAAACTTCACCAGGCAAAAAGAGCTTTTGTCTGGGGAGGCAAAGGAAGTGAAGGTGAAATTCAAAGGAGCCAAAAGCAATCTCTGGGCAGATATTCACTCAAGAGTTTGGCATGAGGGGCATCCTTGCTAAACTGATGTTTCTATGTTTATCTGTAGTTTATTTGTGTATGTGTGTTAATATGCGGCTCTACTGTGCTGTTTCCAGCTGAAGCGCCTTCGTGTGGCAGTGAGTTTTGGAGGTGGCAGGAGTCAGCTGCTGGAGGAGGGCAGCCTGCCTCGTGACCTGCTGGAGTCTCCGCAGAGCTGTGTGGTCGATTTTACAACAGGTGCCTCCCAAACTCTGCTGTCTCCCTCCGCAACAGAGTGGGCAAACTCTGTGAAGAGCATCGTTGAAAGGTTCACACTCCCTTTGTTCTGCAGGGTGTTGATCATTTGTTTGTGTTGACTGAATTATTTCTGAATCTTTCTCCTTTTAACACTGGCACAGAAAAGGCCTTCGAGTCATCACAGAGTCTGAAATCGGTCTGGCTGCCATCTATGCTTCCTGTGAAAAATACTGCAATCCCTCAAGCTCAGACTCAGGTGGCTGACCAAACAAAAAAAACACACAAGAGTTTCTATATTTATTTGTTTTCTTATACGTTTCCTTGGATTGCTTTGTTTCTTTTTTGTGTCTTAGACTCTGTACCAAAAGTGACACCCAGAATCCCAAGCGCCTCGCTGTCACAGAGCGTAGCTGTGGATGAGACCGTGTTACCTGCAGCATCGCAGGACATCACGGCGTATGCAGCGAACACAGAGACATCACAGAGGTTCAGACAAGCACTTACAGACACCATGATGTCCCCGTCAAAAACGTTGCCTTAGTCGTCTTCTTCATCTGAGGTGTTTCAGTTCACTTTTTTGCGTTTTCAGGATGCGGGTTTCTGAGGTCACCGGGGTGACGTCGGTAGGGGAGACGCCTGAGAAGAAGCCGCACCAGTATGCCAGTCAGCTCCGTGTAATCAGCCTCGTGGCTCAGAAAACGACCACTCAGTGTATTGTGGATGAAACAATGAGCTCGTCGCTCACCACTGCAGCAAACGCAGAATCACAGAAGAAGAAGTCTGAATCCAAGCTAGCAGGTAGCTGCATGAGTGAATCAGAAATACAGCGATTGATAGTTTTCTTACATTGTCTGAGCTTAACAGAGGACTAATCCAGCACCTGTGCTGGATTTTTACTCCTTGGCCATAAAAAATGTAGGTATAGGGTTTTGTTGTGGGTGCCGTGAATACGATAACTCGAGAACAACACGATATAGGATTTTGAAATTACTAAAAATCTCAGACGAGTTTAAAACATGGCGCCCTTGACCTCAAGGTCAGTCATCTACCTTGTCAACAGCTATGCATGTTCCAGCCTAATACCTGTTCTGCTAATATCTTTATTTTTAAAAATGAGTGTTTTTCTGTTTCAGGTGAAGACAGTTTTGACATCAGACCACAGCCATCAACTCCTAAGACTAACAGTGGCACCAAGACTTTCCCTCCGAAGAAGTCTCCTCAGAAACCAAAAATCTCTTCACAAGCTTCTCCACAGAAACAGTCGACTCTGACCACTTTCTTTCAGCCAGCCAGCAAGAAAAGGTAAATCTGTGTTTAGGATTGAAAAAGAAAACCCACAGCAGGAAATCACACTGTTTAGATTTTTTTTTTTTTTTAAGTTTTGAAGACAAATGTGTGACTGTTTTCTCTCATGGGACCTCAAATTATGACACTTCAGATCTTTGCAAACTAATCTCTGATATACTGAAATAAAGAGGAAGTAGTACCACATGAAAGGAATATTTTTCATATATATCTATATATATATATATATATATATATTAAAGAAAAAAACATTATCTATTTCTGCCCATCTCTCTCTAATTTATCCTCTCATCCAGGCATTTGGAGGACGAGCCCTCGGCTGTCACGTCAGAGCCAAAGCGACCTGCACTAGCATCATCCGTCACTGCTCGGGCACCACACACCCCGGCCATGTCTGAAGAAATCCCCCCACTTACACACAGAGGCCCTGCTACTGTGTCCCAGACTCCACTCGGGTCAGCAGCTGATTTGTTCGCAGGACGGTCAGAGGCTCGCTCAGAGGAACCACAGAGTAGAAAGAGGAAGGAGATGGAAGATGTGATACAGATGGAGGAACTGGAGTCCATTATGTCTGAAGATATGGACTGCTTTGATGAGCAACCCTCAATTAATCAAGGCCAGCAAGCAAAACCTGAGCACAGTTCAGCTAAACAGAAACAAGTTTTAAATACTGCGGAGTCTTCGAGCAAGAGGCAACGTGTCCACCTAGAGAAAAATGGGATAACCAATCAAAGGCCACAGGCAGGTTCGGAGAAAGAATCGAGTTTGCAGAAGAACAGCCAGCGATCTGAACAGCACGCTGTCCGTATTAAGACAGAGCCAGCTGACCCAGCTGACTACACAACGGCTAATCGTGGGTCGAGTAAACTAGAAGAAATGTCATCAGCCAGTACGAGTAAAGATGTGATTCCTTTTGAAGAAGATGATGTGTCCTTCATTGAGGTGAGGAAAGATGATTTACTGTCTGTAATTCAGTCTGCAGACAACTGAAGCTGAAACTGAAACTACATCAGTATACCCAACTATAACCCAGCTATGTTTGAGAATGATTATTTCTCAGTTTCCACCTTCTTTTTTTAGGATTTAGAACTACTCAATGCAGATATTCCTCAGCCTAAAGAAGAGATTAAAAGCCCTCTGAAACCAGTTGTGATCAAACAGGAAGTCCAAGTGAGTTGTTCTCTTTTCCTCCTGAAGACCAAGCTCAGTTTTCTTGCTCATTTCTAGTAGAAGAAATATTTTACGCTTTATATATGTGACTATATTAACAGTGTGTATTTAATGAATCTCAAAGACCTATCAGGTAGGGGTGGGGTAAAAAACAACCTGATACGATGTAGTATCGTGATATTGTATCGATGCAGGGCCAACAAATATCGAGGCTTGAAACTGAAAAATGCCCAACACTTAGCTGGACAATAATAATTCAGAGCTAACTAGTGGTCCAGTCACATGAGTAAAAATCAGACAGCAGATTGATATGGCTGGTTTTAGTGACAGTGATGCTGAAGTGAGATAACTTTATCTTATTGAATAAACCAGATATTGATAAAGTTGAACTTTTAGGAAATAATTTGCTGTTGAAAAGAGGTGATAAATCATAAAAATATCTTATTGCAATACTCGGTATATTACAGCATTTTAGAAATCGCATTGGAGCATGCATGGCCTTTATTTGAAGCTGTCTGTCATCCAGGCGTTGGTAGTTTAGCCTAAGCTTGTCAGGGTCCATACTGCATATAGCCTGAGCACTGTGTTTCTGTTTTAGCTGCTGTTTGATACCATATAAATGTCTTAGAAAGAAGCCTGCCTGACAGAAGTGCGTTGTTGCAGGAGTCAAAGATCGATGAAGACCTTCCTAAGAAGCTGCTGTTGGTGGAGTTTAAATCTCTCACCGTGGCAGCTCCTCCCAAAGCCAAGCAAAATCAGATGCAGGGCAATGGCCACATAAAGAACTTCAAATGTTTCCGCAAGGTCAGCCGGTGATGACCACACACACACACACACACACACACACACACACACACACACACACACACACACACACACACACACACACACACACACACACACACACACACAGCAGAGGCTCATTTCAAATGTAAAATAAGTCATTAAATAAATTATTCAGTTAATTCAGTTTTCCATCCAACAATACGTGTCACCCCCTGGGTAAGTTAAAAAAAGACAACTCACATTTCAAGATATGAAGTGAAAGTTTAAAAATAAAAGTTTTTTAATTGTTTTAAGTATTTTTGCATAATCAGTTAATCTTTTTTTTATAAAATTTCCTTTATTTTTAAAGATGTTTTTCTGAGTTTATCAGATGTTCTAATTTGACTTTAAGACCCGACAAAGACCACGTCTGTGGTTTTGTTTTTTTGTTTTTGTCTGTGACACAGAGTCGTGTGCCGGGCTCGGAGGGCTTTCATCACATTATTGGAGGATCTGATCTGCTGGTTCACAACCGGGGCAAGAACTCTGATCTGGATGAATGGTTGAAAGATGCAGCTGAGGTGCTGTCGCCCCTCTTATTTGTTTATTATTTGATTTATGACTTTGAATTGAATGAATTTTTGTCTGTCTCAGGAGGAGCAACAGAGCAGGAGGGACGAGACCATAGGAGATGATCTCTTTAGGTGAGAAATGGGATCTAATAATCTGTAACGAGACCACATGAAGTAGCCTTGTTATTCCTTTACAGTGTCCTTAAAACGCATCTATGCCTTCTGTGCCACGATTCAGCTTTGACAATTTTATTTTGGCCGCTTCTTCGGTTTGTCATACAGATTTAGTATATTGTTAGCTTTGCTTGTTTTTTGTGACCTGATGTCTGACAACAAAAGGGACAGGCCAGCTCACCAGGGTTCTCAAACTTTGGACCTGATCTAAGAGAAACCCGTGTAAAACTCGGAACAAGTCAAACACTAATGTGTTGACTTTTTTTTTTTGCCTGTCCTGTTTGGCTCTTTTGCCATCAGAATTGTTGTCTAAAGGCAAAGAAAGATGCCCAACGGATTTACTTTACCAAATGGACCATCCCAGCCTTGCTGTATTGGTCTATTTGATTCACCTTTGCTTTTATTGTTTATTTTATTTTCATTTGCTGAACACGGGACAGACTTGACTGGGGAAAAGAAAGGGGAGAAAGAGAGAGGGAAAGAAAAAGAGCAGGGAAGAGGGACGGTGATAAAGGGCAAAAAGCAAAAACCAACAAAACAGACAAAAAATACATATATCAATCACCTGGATCACCTGTTGAGAAAGAAAAAAGAGAAAACAAGCAAAGAAAAAGAGAGCAATATAATAAACAACATCATCGCGATGATCTGTGTGAATATAACAGTAAATATTAAATATTATTGTGCAGCACGTAACATCGACAGCACACAGTGTGCTTTGAGGTAGGAGCCAAAAAGGGTGTAGTTTGTGTGTGTGAGCACCCGTGTGTGCACCTGTGAGCATGGACGCGCTTGTATTTAAAAGGTTCCTTCATTTAATGATCTGCTAGAGGGTGTGGGGGGCCACAGCCCCGTCCTCCTGGGCATGAAGCAGGTATGGAGGAGATCAAGGCTCCAGACATCCAGAGGCCCTCAGAGCACAAGAGACCAAGGAAGACCAACGGAGGGGCAGCCGCGCCACTATCCCAGAAAGAGCTGAGGAGAGTCCCAGATGAGGGGTCACTCAGCAGCTGCGGAGCAGAAGCCAGGGGGGGTTGCAGTGACGTGCCCGTGAGCTCCGCCGGCAGCCAGCTGTGCCAGAGTGACCGAGCCCCAGGCCAAGAGGCCGAGGGCACCCCACCCCCGAAGGGGCCCGAGCGAGCCCCAGGCTCCAGGCCCCGACAAGCAGCCACCTAGGGATGGCTGGTACGATACCAGTACCAAACCAGTACTTTTGAAACGGTGCCGTTGCTTAAACGGTGCTCGAACCGGTGCTTAAAGAATGGAGAACACACACTTTGTCCAAAAACCTCTCATGTTTAGCTGTTTTTTTGTAAAAAGATAACAATTTTAGCCTTTTCTGCAACTAGAGGGCATATATGGTATCACTCTTGGCTGGAAGCAGTGCTTAAACAATGGAAAAAAACACAAACTTTGTCCAAAAACCTCTCATGTTTAGCTGTTTCCCTCTTTTTCTTTGGTTATTTTAGCCTTTTTGGCCAGAGTGAAGGGAGCATCTGCCATCAAATAAGAGGACAGCCGCATGTAGCTGTGATGATGTTTGCTAGTTCACCTTACGTGCATTAATGTAATAACGTGGTTAGCCTACTCAACATAAATTACACACGAACAACATTAAGCTACTCACGCAGAGAAGAACGGCTGCTGCCATCATCATACGTCATCATTTCTGCTACACTGGCAGGGCTAGGGGCCAGGACTCTCCTCTTCGGGTTTTTGGGGGATGTTGCTAACTCCGGGTCCGATAACAGGCAACCCACCCGCAGTAGATGTGCTCGGTGTGAGGTCTCGCAGCAAGCTATCAAATACAGCGCATTTCTTGGCTTTAAAAAAAACCCCGCTATGCGTCGCCAGGTGTTTCATCGGATTCAAGGTGTTACCTCCTTTGACAGTATCACAGTATCAGCTTAAAGCACTTGTTGCAGGCTGCTGAGTTTGCATCTTTTGCTGTGAACTACAGCCAGACTTTTGACCGCTTTGCCTTGGGCATTTTTAATCTGTAGCTCTGCTCTAAAAGAACGTACGTACCTGGGCCCGCCTATTATCCTTGGAAAGGTAAAATGATTGGCTAGAATTCAAAGTGTATGACATCTCAGGGGGAAAAAGCACCGAAATGTGCACTGCTTTACGGTCTGGTTACTACCGTTTATGTCGGAACCGGTGCCATAATGGCACCGGATACCGGTACCCATCCCTACAGCCACCAGGAGTGAGCCGGTGTGTACCTGGACGCCCATCCCCAGGGCCGTGCAGATCGTAGTAGTTTAAAGGGGCGGGGGGGATGCCTCACATCCTTCACAATGTTATTTGCCTTACTCCATCCATGGTCCCTATAAATGCTTTCTAAGCTTGGTAATGCAATTCCCAACAGCTTACTACCTCGTGCTGCTGTCTTGCCTCAGAAGCATTTTCAAACCAACAAATGATACAGCAAGTAAACACAATTTCAGTAAAGGCACAAGAAAACATGTGATGCATTTTAAAATCTGCTTAGAAAGATAAAAGTTTCCTTGAAAACGATGTTCTTTGTTGTGTCTTACTATCCACGAAGAGTCCTGTTTCAGTCTATAGTCGAGCACAACTCAACTCCAGGGAGCTACTCATGTGCATGTTTGTGACCAAACTGGTGGTCCAAATGATGCCAGGAGGATGCCTGGATGTTGCTTTTTAGAGGTTTTCTTGTTGTTGCCTCTCCTGTGCACCTCTTGTTACTTTAATGTACTTTAATGGATTCACACTGGATAATACTTCCTACAAAAAGCTCCAAATCCTTTCCCAGTAATTGTTGACCCCGTTGTCATTCAAGTGAAACCTTCACATCTCTGTCTCTCATAGAAGAGCTGTTTGCTCTCATCCATGACAGCCTGGGAGGTAAAAATACTCCAAAGGTTCTACGAAGCCTCAGCTGCTACACTCAGGAGCACAGGACATAATTAGCCGAGAATTATGGATACGGGGCTTCAGCAGCTCCAGCTTAACCAGTCAGAACCTAGAGATTGTTTCGTCACCACCGTTGCCTGGGTAACGGGTGATGTAAGCCGGCGCTGTTTTTTTTTCTTTCTTTGACTAAGCAGAAAAGAGACCGTCTGAGATTGATTTTGTGTGTGTGTGTGTGTCAAGGCTGAGTTGTTTGATCACTGAGTCATGCTCAGTCAGTCATGCGTAGTCAGGGAACAGACTCTGCTGCTAAGAAAACAGTCCAGTACCTTTTTTTTTTTTCAACGTCTAAACCAAGTTTCCAGACGTGGTTTATTGGGAGCTTGTTTGCTTTGAGCTGTTCAAACATTGTCCCCGTTTTACAGGGCTAATTTGGGCTGTTTTTTATTGTTTGTTCAAAATGCCTCTTAGGACATTGAGGAGTGATGCATGAGGAATGTTAAAAGCCCGTACTGAGATTGTGTTTTTGTGTGTGTGTGTTTAGGTACAACCCCACCAAACTAAGCAAGAGGAGATGAAATGCCTTCGTTTCAACATCCTCCAGAGGGGATTCATTTCAGAGGTACAGGAAGTATCAGCCCTGTGTGGAAGGACTCTAACTTCATGTATCTCTTTATGTTTGTATTTCATTTGTAAGTCATTGTTTTGGTTGCTGTTCCTGTTCTGTTTTTTGGTTTTTTTTTAGCTCGTCTAATTAAGCCACTGACAGAGGAAATGTAACCAAAAAAATAGTCGCATGTTCTGAGTTTTTTTTTTCCAGTTTTTATTTGTCAATAATAAAAAACATGGCATACAAAACATTAAAAATGCTTCAGTTGTACAAGAGTGCTTCAAAACTCTACATGCTGAAAGCAGCTTTTCCTTCACTTTGAAGTTTAAGACCCAATGTGTTCCCTGGTTTTAGCAGAACTACAGTAGAAACTCCAGAGAGATTCAAGTGTTACCGTTTCTTGAGCGATCTCTAGAGAGCCGACCTCGCAGGCACTTTACCAGATATAAGACTGTTCAGATAAAGAGTCCTCGTGCCAAGCATTTGTTGGCCTTTCTGTGCAGATAACTAAATCCTACCTGCCCCCACATAATCACAGATAGTGTGGCTTATAAGTTAAGGGTTAATTTGGCATTCAGCATGAATTGTGCAATAACAGAAGTTGTTTGTTTTTTTTGTAGTGGGCTACAGTGTGGCAAAAGTAGTCAGGAGACTGCCTTCAAACACAATTTGAAATAATAAGGTTACATAGCTTAAGTTTTTGATTCCTAAGTTACCTTTTGAAATCTGTACAAGTCTGAACAGAAAATATAAATAATCTTGTTGCTTTAGAAGCTATGATCAGGTGTGTCTTACCCTGATGTAACAGCCTCATATTTTTCTCTTTAAGTAAAGACAGTAATCTCCATTTTTGAGTCATTCAGCCCCCTGTGTCGTCCTTAAATTCACTCTTCTCGCATCTGTCCTCGTAGCTTTACTGTCTGTTAACTCAGCAGCTGCTGCTAGGCAAAAGGTCATGCCTGCATGCATATATTTAATATTTATATCAAAACAGTAGTCCAAGTACATGAAAATAGTTCAAGGGTATAACTCAGGTGGAACACAAGTATCAACATTTTCACTAGTTAACTGTTATATGAGTGTCAAAACAGTACTGCTTTAAGCTATTCTGTTAGTGGAAAAAGTAATATGACTACGTTACATCTTATTTAGTAATGCATTGCCCCCGACACTGACTTATTTTGTACTGAAGGGGGGCACATCACATCACAGTAAAGAAAGCATGAGCTGTGCGTGAGCGGCAAAAAAAAATATTCATGCACATTATTCAGACAGGGATTAAATTAAAAACAGGAATTAAAAATTGATTGCTATGGTCACTTTTTAATAACCTTTCTCTTATTTGGCACTTAACAAAACAGTCATGGCTGTCTACTGTGATAGTGTAATGGTAAATGGGCAGACATGAGGTGCAATCAAAAAGTTCTAGGACTGCGCTTGTAAAACTCAAAATGCTTGCTTGACTTAAATTTGGTCTATATCCCCCTTCAGGGTTAACTTCCTGTGCACCGCTGGGCTGCTGTCAGTTTGACGTTATTTTTAGGTCGCTTTGTAGCGGTGTCAATTTTGTTAATAAATAATTTTTAGTTTTTGTAAATAATCTTCTTTCTGACAAAAACTTGGGGTTCGGGTTTGCATGGTTCGGGTCTCACTCCTCACCTGATGCTCTACTTCTGAGCTTGGAAACTATGGACTCTACAGTGACATCTGCAGGATTGTACTCAGACATGAGTGAAGTTGGTTTAAACAGAGATTTTGAAGCTTCGTGAAATCACAGACTTTGGACTCTCAAGAAAATATTTAAAAACAGCGCCCTGGAGATGTGCAAGAAGAGGATCTTGAAGGAGAGATCTTTATTTTGTTGTTGTTGTTGTTGCTTATGAGCCCACCCCAACTGGTCACGGCAGATGGCCGCCCCTCCCTGAGCCTGGTTCTGCTGGTTTCTTCCTGTTAAAAGGGAGTTTTTCCTTCCCACTGTCGCCAAAGTGCTTGCTCATAGGGGGTCATATGGTTCTTGGGTTTTTCTCTATTGTAGGGTCTACCTTACAATATAAAGCCTTGAGGTGACTTTTGTCGTAATTTGGTGCTGTATAAATTAAAATTAAAATTGAAATATGTGCAACTGTTTGATTGTACCATGTGGACATGTATAAAAGTAGAGCTTTTAGCAGTATAGCTCTACGTGTCAATACAATTTAGGAAAACGGCAGTGAATATTTGACCTGTTTGGTGGATCATGTTTCACACCATTAGTAAAAATCTATTAAATTAATATAATGATAGCTCAGTATTAAATCCTGATATGAGATTATGTAGTAGGCTTTTTAGCCCTTTAAAACACCATCATCAAATTACATAAATGCAAATGGATTAAATTTTTAAATAAGAAATACTGGATGGTATAACTGTAAAAGTGTGTATTCTGCTGTTTTAAAGCTCTTTAGCTCCATATGGCTTTAGATTAGGGTAAGCTAGTGTTTATTCTGCCCAGATTTATTTTTTAAAAGTGCAGTAAGTATTGTAATTCTGGTATTTGAATAAATACATTATCAAGGCGAGACTCATTACTCTTTTAGTGAGATTTGAATTAATAATATATAATTGCCATTTATTTTCAAGGGTAAAGTTAAAGACTCATACTGGTGTTTCTTCTTTTTTTTCCTATTCAGTGAATGTTTTCTTAAATAATTCTCTGAGTAAAGATAGGAAGCGTGCATCTAAACAAAAATAATGTTAGTTTTTGGCTGAGGTGTTTCACACACTGACTTTGACAATACTTAAAAAGGAGAAAAATGTGAAACACCAGAATGAGCTTTTAATAAACCTAAGTTTTTCCATGATATTTGAGTCCAAACAGTAAAATTAGCAGTGGATGTGCAAGAATACATTCACATCTACTTTAAATTATTTGCATAGAAAACCTTGGAGAAGCAGTATAACTGAAGCAACAGGTCAAATTTATCAGACTATAGCTCCAACTACCTGCAATAGCAGCTAAAAGCAGAAACTCCCGTAGCAGGCTCAACAATCAGGAACATTAGGACTTCTGAAGCCTCAGTCACACTAGAGTAAAAATATGATGGCAACCTCATTACAACAAGGAAAGATCTGTGGTCACTGGTGATTGGGTTTAATTATTTTTCTGTCAGCAACCAAGTGGAGACCCAGAGGCTGAGCGTTGAACATACTAAACTTCTAGCAAGGTGGCTGCGCAGGTTGCCATGTGGTGTTTTAAGTTCTGAATTCACTAAATTACATTGACAGGTATAATAAATAATAAATACTCTGACAGGGTTCAGAGTAAATAGGTGGTTCCTGGATTATTTTTCATTGAACAAACCCCCAAAACATTCCCCTCAGTTTTTTTCCCCATATTTCACACCCTGCATTGGATAATTTGGAGAGCCCTGATATGATGCCGACACCTCCAAAGCCCCAACAGATTCTCATTCTGGGTGGCACCACCATCCAGAATGAGAATAAATATTTTAGTGGCAACAGATTTGAGACTTTCACCGATTTTTCACAGTTTATCTCTGTATTATCACAAACAAATTGCGCATGATTTCCTTCTTGACCCAAACTGATCCCAGATTGGCTCGGTCACTCACAAAGTTGCTTTGAACACACCAGCTGATTGCGAGTAGTTGCAGACCTGGTCCCCATTTTCAAAGCAACCATCTCAAAGGCAACACAATTGCAAGTTCATTGCAGATAGTTGCAATACATTTCTATTTTCCCTAGTGTGACTGTAGCCATGAAACTGTTGGGTTACAGCATGTCATAGAACAAACACTACTTGTGGCTGAATTCCAGTTTGTAGGTTTTGTAAGTCGGACCACAAAACCATCACTTACATCAGTAAGTTGGATGGGAATTAACAAGTGTCCTTTATTTTTTAGTTTTCCCTACAAGCTAAGCTAAAAAAAGATTTAAAGCATGATACAACATCGAGTTAAGCATTGTTAGTAGATGAATTGAAGACACATGGTGAATGAATAAATAACCCTGATGAGTGTAAGGTCCTGTTCAGTTATGAGGTTACAGACTGACTAGAAAACGTTGGCACACAGTAGCTTGGACATATGGGGACTTCACATGAAGTCAGAAAAGACTCTTGAAAGTTGTCTTTTGTTTCGTTAGAAACAAATTAAAGTACAACCATTGTCTTTTTTTGGTCTTAAAAAGTTGTAAAAATGCTTTAGCTTTGATGAGAAAACACTGCATTAATGAAGAAAATATATTAAAAGTTTCTCCTCACCTTTTATATCATGGTAAAAGGGTTTGAAATGTGTGCCCTAAGATCAACGTGTCAAACTCTTTTCCTCATCGTGTTTTCACATTATGTTGTTTCCTCCGTTGCTGATGAGCTTCCCTTTCTTCTTGAGTCTCTTCAGCAGACAGGAGGCGATGCCTAACGCGCCACCCTTCAAAAAGCGAACAAAGTTGTCACCCACCAGTGGCCCCATGGCAAACAGACCTGGCTCCTTGGTGCACTCGAAAGTGTAGGGGTCGATATCTATTGGATTTTGCTTGCAGGAGATGGGTCTTGTTGGATCCTGACCCAGGTACTGGCCTTGCCCCTTCAAGAAAAATAAGTCTGGGTTGGTCCCAATCAGAACCAGGACCATGGAGATCTTGAATGCCTTGAGGGAGTTGTTTCCCTGCAGCAAACACTTCATGTCAGACTGGAAGGACACCACACAGTGTTCGGGGAAACTGGTGTAGTCAGGAAACAGGTTGATACTAGCGTTACCAGCCACATTACCCGCAGCAAGCTGAGGCTTTGGGCACATCTTGGCACATACTGAAGAGGCAATACTAACTGCCTGGGGTCTGTTAGAAACAGAAGAGGGAGCCACGTTTGTGTAAGCCTGAGAGCACATCATGTTGTAGACTTTGTGGTACTCTGGGTACAGTGTCTTGGGAAGCTGCTTAAAGATGAGGTCTGAGTCGTCGATTCTCTTGCGAAAAACATGCAACACTCGAATGTTGCTGTTGCAAGCACACAGAACTGCATCGGCAGCGCTTAAACCAGCACCCACGATTAGAACGGGATCGGAGTTCTTATCCAGTTTCCTCTGGCTAACTGCCAAGCCTAGGTCTGAGATACTGTGGGACACAAAAGGCAGATCCTCCCCCTCTACACCCAGTCGAACTGGTGAGTCGGAAGCACCGGTGGCCAGGACTACATTTTCAGCAAACAGGCAGAAAGGGACGTGAGTGTCGTTCTGCACCTGCTGGTATCCCCTTACTTCCCAGAGAGCCCCCCCTCCTCCACTCATTACGCACACTTTTCCATTTCCCTCAAAGCTCTCATTCACTCCATCTCCCACCCCTCCATCTCCTTGATGAGTGTGACCGTTTTCAAGACCTTTTCCCTCATGCCCCCGGTAGAGTTTCTGGATGGAGGTCACGTAGGTGTTGTCAACAAAGTTCTTTTGAAGACCCTTTAGCTTTACATAGTTACAGTAATAGGATGAGATCTCCTCTGGTGTGGCTCTGTCACTGGTTACATCCCTAGAGCAACAACAGAGACAAAGAGGAGCAATAGTACAGAACCGAACTGAAGCTTGAGCCATATCGTTGCTGTAAACCTTCTCCTCTGTCATTACCTGCGTTTCCCGTTGGTCAAGTCTTTGTAGTTGACCCCGGGGAGCTCCATCCAGATGCCAAGACTAATAGTCAGCATGGAGCCTTCCATTGCCTGAAGCGATGAGAGATGGAACGCCATAGATTATACAGGTGAAAACAAAATGGCTGACTTTAAATCAAGATCAAAGTTTGTTACTTACATGCCAAGCACCCCCAGGTGTTCCCCTGCCCAGAACCAGATGTGGGATGTGTTGCTGCTTGTCCCTCCTCCACTGAAGGACAGAAGGGAATTTGTAGCCAAAGTCAGCATTAGGATGCAGGAGTGTGTCGAAAAGCACAGCCACCGGATTACTTGACCTCCCCTCAAGACCTTCACTCAGATATTCCAGATCCTGTAAAAAAATAAATATATAAATGAGGAAAGTCATGCCTATGAGGTACCAGACTGACTTTGGCCATTTTTAAATAAGCAAGGATTGGTAGTTGCTTTGTTTTTTTACCTGTTCGGTAATGGGTAGATGCTTGGTGTCCTGTAGTTTCCTGTATAATATTGGGTTTGGGTGGACAGTTGCTGGGTCTAAGTACGGCTTGTATCCACTCAGCAGGTAGGACAAACAAATACCCGATGGCCCGTTGCCTAAACATAAATCCACATTTGGGAAATTACAGGATAGCATTGCAAAGAGGCACAAGGTGATGTATAATACATGTTAGGTTGAAATGTGTGCTTTTTAAGCAGTTTTCAAACCTGCAATGAACATCTTGATGTTTATGGAAGAAGGTGCACATGACAAAGAAATAGATGAACTGGCCACAAAACCTTTCTTATTGTGCCTACTCAGTGGTTCAAAGTACATGTGAAGAGGTTAAAGCTCCAGCAATACTTATCATACAAAAAACAACTATATTGCTTGAGTTTTTCATCTTGCTGCGTTTACAAAAAAGGAATGATCCTCACACAGGACCTCCCTATTCTCTTTTTTGTCTTCTGTGAAGAGCATCTTGTCCTGATTTTCCCAACTATTGATTTGTGCCTTAAAATGTGTGCATGATTGAAGGATGTATTAGTTATGTTAAACCAGTGAAAGGTCAGGCAAAAAGTTTACCTATGATGACCACAGGGACGGTGGGTGGGTGCTCTTGTGGCAGAGTGGTCTCTTCCAGGAGAGGCATGGCTGCAGCCTGGGCCAGAGCCGGCACTGAGGAGGACAGGAATAACAGAAATGTGAAGAAAGTTCTAGAAATTTCTGTAGCTGCGTCCATTCAGTAGTGAACTAAAAGCAGAGCCTCATTTGTTCTTTGTCCCACTGTTTCCATGCTTCTGGGTCAAATTATTTGAACAGGTTCAAACCAGCATACTGTCTTTTTGTCTGTCAGAGTTGTTGTTGTCTTATGTTAGCTTAGATTCTGTCTCCGTCGACCACCATCAGCTGACTCAGAAACACACACTGGGGGGGGCTTTATTCATCCTGTTATTGTGCTTTCACGCACAGCTATGGCCCTCCCTGTCTGTCTGGGGCTTCACACACGTGGAAACACCCCGCCACAACACAGCATGCCCCCAGTTTTTCTCATTGCCGTCCCGCCGTGTCCACAAACCCCACGTCCTACCGCACATGGCCCGGGGCAGAGCTAGCCTCTGTTAACCCCGGCACTGCTTTCCAGACAAAAGGGACTTCTAATCAGATTTATGTAGGCCTGGGTCTGTTGTGAAATGTAGCCGTTGAGCATGTGTACTGTGTGTTTGTGTGTTACGCGACAGTGCCATTGTGTGCCCGCCGGGCAGCAAATCCCCCCTGATCACTCCTCCGAGTGGGCCCTAATCCCACTGGGCCTGTTTATGTCTTTACCGCCCCTTTCAATGGCAGCAGGATGAGAATGTGGTCCTGGCATGCTGACAGATCAAATCATCAGAACACCCGCTCCTCTCATAGCCCCCCCACCTCCACCCCAATATACACACTCACGCTCACTCCCGCCAAAACATTACCCAACGGCTACAGCAAACCAGTGCCCACTTGCCCCACTTTCATACCAACCAAAACAGCGCCCACACTGCCTTTGTACATCCCAAAAGTCTGGCACATGTCCCTTAAAACTCCCCGCCGCCCATACAATCTGACTCAAGTCCAGTCTCCCCCTCTCTCCCTCCCCCCTGTCTGACCTGTGTCTATAGACCAACCAGTTGTCTTTGGTTGTCGGCTTATTTACCCTCTTCAATAAAAGCAACGGGATTCCACACATTGCATACCGTATCCATGCCCCCAGTTGGCAGACTGATACTGTTCAGGCCTCTGGTTGATCTGACAAAACAAAAACACCCGTGTGTGCAGTTGTTTTCTTTTGTTTGAAATTTCACGCACAAACCAGTGCTTATGTTATCCCACAGTGGATTTATGTTTGATTTTATCAACAGATAACAAATAAAACTGGACAAAAAAAATGTAAAAAGCCACTTCCAAGGGCTCACAGAGCACCTGTGCTCTATAATTTCTACATGATGCCACAGCAGCACATGATGCATCATGAGCAAATCATGGAGCTAGATCTGTGGGCTGCATTTACTGTATCTTTGTGATCAGATATAATGTCATTCAGTGCGCAAAAACAAACAAACAAACAAACAAAAAACCCCAGTTCGGATAATCCAAAAACGCCGTTTTAAGTTCAGTGAAACTTCGACAGCACAAGTCCTTAACACAGAACAGACCAACATCCATAGTTTAAACGTGACGATAATAATAATACGCCCCAGGTGTTAGTGCGCTTCATCCTTTTGGGGTTTGTTTTACTCTCTTCCAGCCCGTGTACGCGCCTACGTGTGCGCGTTTGCCAGCGTGTAGGACGCACCATACTTTTCTAGAACATGGTGCACGATGTACTGTTAGCTACCTACCACAAACAACTGAAACTTTGTGTTAAGCCTTTACAGCTTCACAGGAATGGAATGAAAAGCATGCTAAGAAATATTAGTGTGTATAAACCCTTATGTGTACACTACGTCTCACAGCAGGTTTAACTACACCCTCCTCTTTGCAACTTGAGATCATTTTGCACGGACCAGTCTGCATCTCACTTAAGAAAATTAGATTAAATTCAAAACAGGGCCGGGCTGGTTATACACGGTATCCGGGGATGATGCTGCAGCACGCGCTAAAGGATGGAAAGAATGATGCAGCAGTCTGGTACCCGATCGCAAACACCATCCTCATGGACCAGCAGCCTTATATCTTCCACTACACCGCTGACTCCGGGAAGCCTGCGTCCACTGAATCTCAACGAGCACATGCTACAGCCGCTATTACACCATTATTGCATAATTTAGGTCAAACATACACATGCGGCCACCCGCATCACTCAGTAACAGGATCTCTTACCGAGCTGTGATGTGTGTCAGTATCTCCCGGTCTCGTCCAGTTATCACGACCCACGGCAGCGTTTCAAATCGTATAAATAGCCAGACACCGGTGGGAGGACCTACCCAGCTGTCTGGGGTCTTGTGAGAGATAATAAGCCAACCTCTCTTTCGTCATCACACACACACACACACACACACACACACACACACACACACACACACACACACACACACACACACACACACACACACACACACGAACAGGCACGCACACACACAGCCTTACCTCCGCGAGGTTAAATCCGAGCAGACTTGGTGTATGCAGATCTGATCGATGTGCAAATGTCCACTGAGGGGGGAGATCTTCTGTGTGCCTTGGTGGCAGAGTGTGAAAGAGAGAAACTGCGTCTTCGTTTTCGTCGTCACATGCGCATCTCTGCACCGCCGCGCGCGAGCGCGCTCACGGGGGAGAGCTGGAAGATCAGAGCATCTCTCTCAGCATCCTCGCAGCTCCGCCGACACTGCTGCCCGCTAGGTGGGCTTACCTGAGAGAACAGTTTTATTTATAAGACGTGCACTGCTCAAATGTAGGACAGACAGTGATCCCTGCTACAGCTGCATATTATGGTCTGCCTTTATTATTTAAGGACTTAAATATCAAATCTGGCTTTTACAATTTGAATTTTTTTTTATTGAGAATGGTTTTGGTTAGAAACTTGCATTTTCTTGAAGTTTTAAAGGTAATATTCAGTGCTGTAGGTCATAGTTGCCAGATTTCTGGACAATACAGCCTGTGTGCGTTTTAGGTTGTGACACACCTATTTTCAGTTACTCTAGATGAAAAACTACATTTATTTTATTATTGTAACGATATTATTATTTTTACTGTTATCACTATTAAACCTTTATTTAAATAGGTTGTCTCAGTGAGTCTCAGATCTCTTTTTCAAGAGAAAACTGTCTAGGACCAAAGCACATAGAGACATTACACAATCTTGTGAAAAACAAAGTACACCCTCTTACATTCCTTAATGTTTAATGTATCAGGACATTTTAAAATAAATCTGATTCTTAGCAGGTCCTAAAATTAGGCAAATACAACCTCAGATCAACACCAAGACGTGAAACAGTGTTATTATTTAATTTAAAAAATGCAGAAAGCAGTGTGTGAAAAATTGAGTACACCTTTACTACCTTTATAGGGATATAGCATATTAATAAATAATCCTTAAAAGTTTATATATGTCCTCAGCAGATAAAAAATGCACTCATAAAACAGGCTTAAAAATAAATTCATACAAATCAATAAGTCATTCGTCATCAGTTTTTTGTACTAGTATTTGTTGACCAAGCTCATTCTGAACCAGTATGTGGCAAAGGCAAAAAAAAAAAAAATGTTGGAAGAATAGATTTTATCCTTTTGTTAAAAATATATACAAACAATTTGGCTTTTTAAATTTCTTTTAACAGCTTGCATAATCACTTATAAAACCGCTGATTCTCCCTCTGCTCTTAAGATAAAGGAAACGTCCATTTGACACATCCCTGGTTAAGGTGAAGTTGATTCACAGTTAGTGAGAATGGGAGCCCCGCCTCCCCGCTTCATCATCCAATAAGCGGAGAGAAAAGAACCACTACTTCCTGTCCCCGATCCAAACACATGTACGTATGCTAGCAGTTAGCTTTGGCGAAAATACTTCTTAAGAGTGGCAATAAGTGCCACTGAAGATGGTTCACATCACTAGGATCTGCTTACGGAAGGTGAGTGCTATAGAAGATTTGTACTCTGAATGTCACATATTTAACGGGGGATATTATACGGTTTTTGACATTAGCTGGAAAGCTAACTGTCAACGCTAAATACACCAAGCAGTAATCGTGTTTGTCTCTCATGTGGTATGTTAGATGATACACCAACTATCTCTATAGCTATTGCACATGAGCAGCCTGCTGGAGATTGTTTGTAGGGCTCTGCCAACTCTCCTCCTCACACAGAGGGGCAGACACCAGTCCTGCTGTTGAGATGATGCCCTGTCCAGCTCTCCTTGAGTAAATATCAATTTCCTGCTGTCTCATCCACACTCCTGATATTGTGCTGGGAGGCGTGGCTAACCTTTTTTGTGGCTGCACATATATGAACGTGCCATCCTCGAGGAGTTTTTGAGCACTCTAGTTGCTCATCAATGCGCCACTGATCAATACACCTGTCAACCCAGAACAGCTTTCTGTATAGACTACGTCATGTTACCAAAATAAAGTACATACACACAAATAAAGTACATCAAGTAAACAGTAAAACAACAATAAAGCCCCTATAGACTATACATAGGCACATATTTGTATATTTAAACTCATATATAAAATATATATGAGTTACTGTTTAGCTTGAGTGGACTGAAGAAAATAGGAAGGATGCTCAAGCTGCTGTCAGATTTCATTATTCTTGTGAGATATGTAGGTCGCACTCTGGTAAATGATGTCAGTAAAACTTTTGAAAGATTCAATCACTTGAAGTTGCCTGTTAGGATCTCTGGTGTTCTTCGATTTCTTAATACCAGTCTGTGTCTTTGACTCTTTGCAGTATGGAAACTTTGTTGACAATCTGCGGCTGTATGTCCGTGGAGGCAGTGGAGGGATGGGTTTACCCCGCCTTGGAGGACAAGGAGGGAAAGGGGGAGATGTTTGGGTGGTGGCGACGAAGAACATGACCTTAAAAAGGATAAAGGACAAATTCCCACAAAAACGTTTTGTAGCGGACGCAGGAGCCAACAGCGGGTAGAAATACAATTTTTATTTTAAATTCTGTCGATCATTAAAAAATGTCTATTTTTCAGACCTTCATAGAGGTTTTGAAATAGTCCTGTAAGCACGAGAGGGTGAGAGCTGTTTGGATCTCTTTTATCAACAGCGTTCGAGCTCTGAAAGGAGAAAGAGGGGCAGACAAGGAGATCCTTGCTCCTGTCGGTATCACCGTCACCACTGATGAAAGCAGAACACTCGGTACGTCAAATCTTTCACAGTCAGTCATGTGAATCTTGTTTTTTCTAACAGAAAAAGAACTGCCAGTGCAGTAGCTACCTGACTTTTGCTGTGAAGCTTCTTATTTCCTCTACCATTCTTCTTACAAGGTGACTTGAATGTGGAGGGCGATCGTGTGATGGTGGCAAAAGGAGGATCAGGAGGCTCGCTGTACTCTGCGTTTCAGCCCAGTAAAGGCGAGGCTAAACACATCAGACTGGACCTCAAGCTTATAGCAGACATGGGCCTTGTGGGGTGAGAATAGAGGGGGAACAAACCACACTAACTGAATTCTGCTGAGGTTCAGATTAGCAAAGGGGAACATCTGATTTTGTTCTGTTAAATCAACACCAGGTTCCCGAATGCAGGAAAGTCCTCTCTGCTGACAGCCTTGTCTAACGCCACGCCTCAGATTGCCAGCTATGCTTGTGAGAAGACAACCACACGCATATAGAAAAAGAAAACGTGTCTTTTTTTAAATTCTAAAAATATGCTTTGAAAGAAGAAATAATTCTGTGTTTCATTAAACTTTAATATTTTTCTGCCGTTTCACAGTCACAACCTTGAAACCAGAGATTGGCAAACTGATATATGACGATTATAAGCAGGTACAAGAATTCCACGTGTTGCCTTGTGCTGTAACTGTCTGCGAAAACATTTCTTTTTTCTTTTTACTTGGCTTACTTGATTGTTTGCTCTTTTTTGGGGGGGCGGGTGTAGATTTCTGTTGCTGATCTCCCTGGCTTGATTGAGGGGGCTCACATGAACAAAGGCATGGGCCACAAATTTCTGAAACACGTGGAGAGGACCAAGCAGCTGTTATTTGTGGTGCGTAACTAACACAAACTGTTTTTGCTTTCGGTGTAACCAGGTGAAAATTGCTTCTGATGACAATTTTGCATTTTGTCTGAATGCAGGTCGATGTTTGTGGTTTTCAGCTGGCAAGTAAAACACCGTTTAGGTCAGCCTTCGAAGCTGTGCAGCTTCTAACCAAGGTGAGCCTGAAGCTGCAAAGGCTGATGACTAGTTTTTAGATATTCATTCTGATCTCCTGACTCAATCTTCGCTCCTTTTATTTATTTTTTTGTCCCTCGTTCTCCTCTGCTTTCTGACTGCTGCCTAAAGGAATTGGAGTTGTATAAAGAGGAGCTTTTGTCAAAGCCTGCATTACTGGTGGTGAATAAGATGGACCTGCCTGATGCTGAGGACAAGCTAGCAGAGCTGAAGGAGCAACTACAAAACCCAGAAGGTTAGACTAGAATTAGCACTTATGAGTAGAAAAATCATTTAGGAGAAAAGACTGAAGACGGATTTCTACTTCCAGGGTTCACAGGCGTCCTAGTCTGTTCCAAACATTTCTCTGGCTCTGTCTGAGCCATGCCGTTTGCTCTGTCAGATATCGACACAAGCGGCATGATGACTTTTTCGTTTTCATGCATCTGAACTTCCTTTATGTGAGCATATTTTTGCAGTTTGTTGGGAGGAAAAATTGGTTTTGAGAGTATTTCTGTTCCTTTTCTTTCCCCTGTACAGAGTTCTCTGATCTGCTCCCTGAAGATATGATACCACAGAACTATTTGACCTTCAGACACGTGGTTCCCGTTTCTGCAATCACCGGGTTTGGCATCAGCCACCTTAAGAGCTGCGTTCGACAGTCCCTCGATGAAGACGCAGCCTTAGAAGTTAAAGCCACTCATCGAGAAAAGCTGCAAGCACTGAGGAAGCAGTCACAAGGACGTGCGTGAGTAACGTAGACGACATCAAGCATCATCACGCAGGACATTGCAGATAAACATCCTCTACCACGAAGCTCCTGGGAGAGCAAAACCACTTCAATTTATACAAGTGATGGAGGTCTCTGCTTGGAGATGATCAAATTCTCACTGACTGATGCAAACTCCATCTTTATTTATTTAAAAGTGATGTGTTGTATAAGGCTGATAAAACTTTGTGAATATCATAGAAATTCACAGGCTGGTGCATAAAAGGATTCTAGTCAAGATGACTACATTAAATGATAAATACAATATATTCAGTTTCATACTACGATTTAAAATGTTTTTATTATTATCGATTAATGTTTTGTGCATACTCAGCTGCATCGTCTGTTTCACTTTAAATGGGGGCATAATCTACAATTCAAAGAACATGCAGTGTTGCAGAAAACTTGAAACTAGCGATTTAGGCCATAAACTTATTAGGAACATGTTAACTGAGATAGTTTGTTTGCTGTAGGCTTATATAGAGTCTGATTTAATTTGCAACCAAGCAGGAACCTCAGTAATGACCAATTGAGGCTGGCTCCAGCAGTGAGTCAGTCATCACAGACTCCCACGTTAAAATGCTCAACAGCAGTAACACATCCTGATGCAAAAATGGGTTTTGTCCTCATTGTTTCCCCGTTCAAAGCAATTCCAGTGGGGGTGAATCTTTGCTATAACTAAACAGTTTCATCGCTGATAAGACCTAAAGGTAAGAGTTTGGTTGCTTTGCTTGGCAGGTGTACCGACACAGGTAACCCGTTCCTTTCCACTTGGCCTCATTTCCGCTAATTTGAGTGACTGAACTGGATCTCCTGACTGTTTTTCGATCAGTCATATGGTTTGCTGTGAGGTACAGCCTGGGCTAAGGGTTCACTCAACTTTTTGACAGGGGGAAATTTTAGTTTTTATAAGGATGCGAGTTAAAATGAGCAAATAAACTTGAAGCAAATTTGTGTTTGGTGATTTTTGGTTTTATTGCTAGCAAACATTTAGTACAAAGATGTAATCGATTTAACAAATTTCCTTACTTTTTGTGCTAAGTTTACATGCGTCTGTGCAGTGCACCCATGTAGTTTCTGGGTGCACATGCTAGCATTGCATGAGAAAATACAGTAGTACTAAATATGGACACTCCAAGCTCCAAAAGAAAAATGCAAGTGTCAAGTACAAAACCAGTAGATGATATCTTACCAGCCGTGTATGTTGTCTTTAACTCATTGGTCACCTTATTAGGTACACCTTGTTAATATCAGGTTTGACCCCCTTTTTAATTATTAGTAGCTTTCAGTACTGCTTTAATTCTTCATGGCAGATTCAACAAGATGCTGGAAACAGTCATCAGATTTTGCTATATATTGTCATGACAACTGCTGCAGATTTGTTGGCTGCACATCCATGATGTGAATCTCCTGTTCCACCACATCTCAAAGGGGATCAACCTTATTGAGATCTGCTAACACAAATACTCAGATGGACCATGGGGTTTGAACAGTGCTTGGGGGTTGCCCAAGAACACTGAGCGGGTCCATGCTTCCATGCAGTTTATGCCAAATTGACCGTACTGTCTGAATGTCACAGTAGAAATCGAGCATGCATTGTTTAATCTCTTGTTGAATTCTAGTAAGCTCTTTTTCTTAGCTGACAGCAGTGGCACTTCATGCGGTCTTCTGCTACTGTAACCCATCTGCTTCAAGGTTTGATGTGTTGTTCATACAGAGATGCTCTTCTGCATACCTTGGTTTGGTGTGCTCTGACTGCTGACAAAGACATTTAAGCCCAGAGAACTGCCACTCACTGGATATTTTCTCTTAGTCAATCCTCTGCAAATTCTCAAATGGTTGTTGGGAAAATCCCAGTAGATCAGTTATTTGTGAAATACTCAAACCAACACATCTGGGATCAATAGCCATGTCACATTAAAAGTCACCTAAGTCACTTTTCTTCCCCATTCTGTTTCAACTTCAGCATTCATCTTGACCATGTCTACATGCATTGATCTGCTGCCATGTGATTGGCTGATTAGATATTTGCTTTAACAAGCAGTTTAAGAGATGTACCTAATAAAGTAGCCAGTGCATGCGTGTCTTTGTGATGACAGAAAATTGGCATGCCACTATACTTGTGGGGACCAACAGTGACTTATGGGGACAAAGTGCCCGTCTCCACGAATTTGAAGGCATTTTTGAGACTCAAAATGTGGTTTTATTGTCAGGGTTACATTTAGGTTTAGGGTTAGACATTCATTTTTGATGGTTAGGGTAAGCATTATGTCAATTAGATGTCCTCACTAAGGTGTGTGTGTGTGCGCATGTGCGTGCGAGTGTGTGTGTGTGTCTGTCTGTCTGTCTGTGTGTGTGTCTGTGTGTGCGAGTGTGTGTGTGTGTCTGTCTGTCTGTGTGTGTGTGTGTGTGTCTGTGTGTGCGTGTGCGTGTGCGTGTGCGTGTGTGTGTGTGTGTATATATGGTCTATAATTTGCAACCAGTGGAGTCAGGTTTCTTTTAAACCTACAGACTATGATGCTCTTACAGTCTGATTTTCGGGTTACCCCAGTCTGTACCTCAACACAGGGTAGAGATGTAAAGCATACTACAGTATATAAAATGCTAAGAGGCCGAGGAGTATTGTGCAGAGTGACTTAAATGTTTTGATAACACTGAGAATTAAACTGTCATGTAACCCTCATTCAGCTGAATCAGGTTTTATTAACTGGTTATCAAACCATCCTGGGAAATCAGAAGATAATAGAAATGTCTGCACAGACAGAGGTGTTGATGAAAGTTTTATTTTATATTAAATATATTACAATACTGAATGATAAAGAGGAAAAAATATGGGGATTTTTGCATCATCAGTCTGTACAGCATACAGGCAAATTAAAAAATAAAAAAAGACAACTGCAGTGTCTGAATTAGTACATATGGGGCTCTTTAGGGTTCCTGGAGCAGAGTGCTGATGATTCTGGTGTGATGGGAACGCATGGCTGAGACTGGGTGGTACACAAATACATTCAAGTCTCTGGCCAGACAGCTGCTCTGCAGGGATCGGTCAGTCCAGCTGTGTGCGGAGGCAGATATGTTTGGAGTAACACCTGTACAATCACACAAATCACTACTGCCTGCCAAATCACTACTGCCGTCCTCGATGGAGAATCCTGTAGAGTTTTGCCCAAGGCACCAGGACAAATGTCTCGCTGCTGCACAGTATTATGATGTTAGAAACATTTGTAAGGAGCTCAGAAATGATGCTCTCCCCAGCCTGGGGAAGCCCAGAAAGATCACTGGGCCGCTGGACACCGATAGTAAGACCAGAGGAACAAAAATAAAGAAAGTTCTGGTAGAAGGCAAATCATGAGCCCAGACAGCAACATGTGTCCAAACCTTACATCAGCACGTAGCATCGTATCAGCACATGCGTAAGGAACAACAGCTTCTATTGGCCCCAAAGGACAAAGGTGATGAAACGAAATGCTCTCCATCAAACTCATCAACCCACGTAATTACAATAATGCACTTACTTAATGTTTAAATAGCTGCTGTACATAATGCTGAGGGGGAAAAGGTGAACATTACAAAGGTACTTAATAAAAAAAAGATACTAGTAGCAATATTAATCCAATATTGTGAAGCTCATATTACCTATACAGTCCTAATGCATACATGAATTACAAATGTAAAAGTGCCCACACTGGAACAAAAACTAACAACAGTAAAATGACAAACATGAGGCCTTGACACAACAGTTTCTCCACAGTGTAGAGCACTGACTGTACAAAGAACTTGTTGGTGAGCGGGATTTGCATCCAGAAAAAAAAAGAAACCACCTTAAATAATTACACTGGCACGACAGTTAGCTTCGAACCACCTGCCATGAGCTTTACAAGCAACTGTGGTACACAGACCCATTAAAAACAACAGGAAAAGGCAATAGGGGGGAAAGACTCATCCGGTGACATGCTCATTTCCTGTTATGACCTCATAAAGAGCCTACCGGCGAAATAATCTGATATAGATCTGTCATGCTGTTGGGTCTTCGTAAGCTCGAACAGCAAGCACTGTACAGCATAGTTAATCATTTACAAGGCTAAATATCTCAGTCGTCACAGCTAAATTCAAAATGCGCATTTCAGTCAATTTCCAGATGCTGGCTGAGGCGGGTCACCAGCCAGATGTTCAATTACTCACATTCAAGTGGCTGCCACTGGAAAAATGGGAGTGCAGCCGTCTCAAACACACAAACACCTTGTCACCATCATTGGGAAATTTTCAGGAAATTCCGTGAGTGACAAGCGGCACATCTATAACTACGCCAAACACATCTCGTCCGTTCGTTTCACTCGGGAACGGGACGTAAAACTAATAAAAATGTAGCTAAATTAATATCGATCGAGAACGGTCTTAGCGACGCTCTTATTAATGTGCCACAGTCAACATCGCTGGATGTCTGTGTGTGTGTCTCACAGAGATGCATGAAAATAGTGGCTAAGGTAAAAAATAAACACATTCTGCTGTGGATGGAGAAGGCTATACAGGTCACAGTCACAGAGCGGGAGAAACCCAGACTGCAGGGTCTCTGAACTTATCTACAAATCAACAGGAAACAAAGAAATGCCTCTCTCTCTGTCTTTTTGTCTTTCAAAACAAAAGAAAACCCATACTCTTGTGTGTATTTTACTGTACATATTTACACACAAACCAAAGGGAGGAACAGCAGAGTGGGGTCCATGTTGCGGTGATACAATATGAGTTACCTTTAGTGGAGAGAAAGCATTAAGCCTACAGACGTTATAAAATCACAGCCCCATTTGCATGCTTTCCTTTCGGGTCAGACCGCTGTCCGTCTCGTCTTTTCGGTAGGAGGGAGTTGCCGATAAACACGGTCGTCTCATGCATACAGTGTTGGCGTTTCTACAGTAATTCACGTCAAAATGATCCGACGCAGATCCGGCGATGGCCTGGCTCCCACAGCTCCTTTCAGAGAGGAGCCTGTACAATTCGGATGGGATGATGCTGAAGTGAATACGACATGAGACAAGCTAAAGAGGGGTAAGGGTGGTGTGGGGGTTTTGGGTGGGGTTGTGTCGCGTTGGTGAAGCTTTAAGCAGACAGCAGGAACAGCTCAGTCTGAGCTCCAGCTGGTCTGGAGAGGATGTGGAGCTGGTGTCTCTGCCGGGACTCCACATCGTCACGTAGAGATCCACTGAATGAGGCTGTTTGGCAATACGGCCTCGCAGATGCTTGGTCACATTAACTCAAACTCAAACTCTGCCTGTTTCCTGTCCAGTGGGTGGGTGGGGCTCTCTCTTTTTCCTCTTTAGTCGCTTAGAGTCAATTTTGTATCATTTTTGTGTTTGTTCATTCATAGAAAAGGAGAGATGTGTAGTTCTTTATAGTCTTGTGTAGAGAGGGCAAGACAGCTGTTATATTGAGGTCTCCCACAACTGGAAATAGAAGAGAAGAAAGAGAAGCCTTTTAGCATCTCCCAAAGTTTACTGCTGGTCGGTCACATCACTTCCTTTTTCCACAGAGTTCAGGCTGGACTTACAGTTCTGCTGTTTTCCTTAAACCTTATGTCATTATAACGTGCTTCAGTAGTTTCATTTGCACACACAACCACCATTAAATGCAGAAATCCCTGTATTGTGTTTCTGATTGATACTTACCCTGGCACTCTGCCTGTTGGCTTTCCTCTGGTCATCGGGGAGAGGAGGCATAGGGTATGGGTACCTCCTGCTGGATGCAATAGATCCTGTGGAGGAGGTGGGAGACTTGGCAGGCGATAGCGTCCTGAGAAAAGAAATAAAGTGATCGTGATGTGACGTGATCATAAAGCTATTGCCCCCTTTTTTTTTTAGTTAGGGTAGGACTAAGATGTCCAAAGACACAGATACATAAATCAGGTTAGATCTGTGACTTTGGGCAACATCCTCCTTCAGCTGCTCCACCTATTCAGTTTTCACCTTCCTAAATAGCGAGTTTGCTCCTAGAAGCTGCTCACCAGAAAGCAAAGAGACAAAATTATAAAATAATCACTGCAAAAAATGTTTAGCTTTTAAGAGCAAACCCTGTGCATGATATGTATTTATTTACACAGCAGTAAACAGTTCCCGGCTGCAGTGTGGGCACAGTCATAGTTCCCTTCATGCTTCACCGTCTCACAGCATTTTCGGCAAGCGCCAACACACTCTTAGCTAGAAGCTGCAGAACAATAACTTTAGCCACTGTGGACAAAGCATGCTGCTAAAGGTAACTTCTGCTCTAAGCTTAGCTGGTGTGTTGTCTTGATGGGATAGCTCAATCTGCGGGAGCATGAAAAGGCGACTGGGACAGCGGGCCAGACCGGAGCTGGGTAAAAAAAAAACAAAAGACCAAGAGTCAGAGGAAGAGGTCCAGTCCAGTGAAACAGCAGCAGAAAGCCTGCAGCGTGTGCAGCGGCTTCTATACATCACTGCACCGTGGTGACTGAATGGTCCTGGGTTGGCCAAAATGATGGAAAGACCAGAGCAATTTGACGGCAGGTTGCAGAAGTTATTTTTTTCTCCTCGCATGAAGGAACTTTGAAGTGTTTAAACCTTTAACGTGTCTCTTCTGTAAAACAGTGGCATCTGATCAGCTTCATATTCATTCTGTAGCTTACTGTTGTTCTATTTCCTTTTCTAAGTCTTTTTACAGAGGATTCAATATTCAGTTTGCAGTTAAAAGTTCTGCAACCTGCTGCTCCATGTCTCTTCATTTTTTGGGCTGTTTCTACTCTAGGTAAGAAGAGGGAGAGGGTTAGAAATGTGCGCCTGGACAGTGAAGGTCTATAGATTCCAGTGTTGGTTTGCTGTTTACTGATGTTTGGGGTTTTTTAGCGAGCTTCAGCTTGTGTTTCTAACCATCTATAGACCTTGGGCACGATCAGAGATTTTGCCACAACAGCGCAATGATGATGTCAGAGCGGCACCCGAAATATCTGGCTCTGCGGTGACATCACACTGACGCGACGGCTCGTGAGGTCACTGTGAGCGAGGCGGAGGGCCGAACAACACAAAACACTTACTGACGGAACAACATTGAACATGCAGAGGTAACAAGAGACTGAGAGGGAGGGAGGAGAGCAAAGAAGGGAATAAGGAGAAATTAGGAATAAAAATGACTGGATTATAGTTTTACACTAGCACAGACAGTAATAGCCATCTTTGTTTTTGCATCAATACAATAAAGCAGGAAAATAAAAGTCTGCAACTTAAAAATTCAGCACTTGAGTTGTAAGAAAAAAAGTAAAGTTTAAAAATGTCTCTTTATCATCCTTATTTATGCACAAGTGGCAACCTTTTCTCAGTTGCAACATGCCATTCTCTGAGATATAGCTTTGAATTGTCTCCAGAAAGGAAAAAAAGACCAGATTGGCACTAAGCCTTCCTTTCCAAACCACAAATCAAACCAAAAAGTGAGGGAGTTTTTAGACAAGCGTGTGGGGTATACAGGACGTGGTCCGAGGTAATACCTAAGGTAAGGTCCTTGAGTGTTTCTATTCACATCTTCTACCCATTTAGTTACATCATAAAACTCTGTTTTGAGGCGAGGGGTTAAATACCTGTGGGAGGGTTGAGGGGGAGGGAAGTTAAAGGGACACAACACAAGGTGAGGGGGAGAAGAGAGAAAAGAAAGGAAGAAAAAAGAAACGGACAGAAATTTCTCCAGAAATAAGCGAGTGTGAGGGGGTGAGGTAAGGGGAAGGGAGAGAGGAAGAGGAAATATTTTAGGAAAGCAGAGCAGAGCAAAGATATTCTGAACAAGATGCAATTGAGGAAAAAATGGTGAGAAGATGGCAGACAGACCTGTGTGTGGTTTCAGATGAAAACGGCACTATGAAAATCACAAACACCTGTGTCGCGTGTTACAGGCTCGGTTGCATGTTGGTCTCATCATTCCAAGCAGCTATAGCTTCTTTGCCACTCCGGCAGTCTCATGCTTATATCGAGAACATGTGCACTACACACTACTCCTTATGCCAAGACCTTCAGACGCACAAACCGACCGACATACGAGGCTGGGAGGCAGCTGATGCACACAGCTCACTGTGCATTCACAGTCAACAGGCAGGTATGCACATATCTTATTTGTTCACAGGCTGTAGGTAAAGTCTAAAAGATTTAAAGCTTCGGCCTCAAAAGCCAAACAGAAGCTTAGAGTTCACGTTGATAGAGCAGGTCAATGTGAACAATGCAAAACGAGATACAATTACATTTTTCTGTCTGATACAAACAGAAGCATCGTTTCATTTTCTTTACAGAAATTATTTAATGACAAGAATATCAAACTTTATCATTTATTTGTTGAGTGTCAACAAATCTAATAAAAAGACCAAAACCAACAATAAACTGATTGAGCATACGTGTTCTACCCTCTCTGTCTCCATTTAACTGTGGCCAAAGATGAAAAGCCACAAATAAAAAAAAGTCATAATAATTAATTGTTGCCCACACAATACTGAAACTGCACACTGCTGTTACAATAAACACAAGCACTGCAGTTAAGTCTCTTCCTGCTAATGTTATGATTTCTACAAACACAGAGTAATGGTCTGAAGCATTCAGGTGTGTTTTAATACACAAATAATACAATCTTCCCAAGACCGGACGTCTCAGTAAGTTCTCCCCGAGCTCAGACAGTGTAATTCTCAAAGAAACTGCTTAAAACTCAAGAGCTACATCTCAGACTCAACAGGCATCAGTTAGCTTGTTATTTGTTAAAGTTCATGACAGCACAAATGAAAAAAGACTGAACTTGTTTGGCTAGTTTGGAAGAGTTACCAGTACAAAGCCTTGTTTTTGAAGAAAAACAAGTTGGCAACATGGCTTAGGTTTGCAGAGTTGCATCTTATCAACAACAACATTCCTTCAATTGTGTCCTTTGGACAGATAAGACCAAAGTGGAGATGTTTGGCCATAATGCACAGCACCTTATTTGGAGAAAACCAAACACCGCATATCAGCACAAACACCTCATACCAACTGGCAAGCATGGTGGTGGAGGGGTTATGATTTGGGCCAAGCAGAGCTTGATCCAGGCCAAGCTTTAGCTGTTAGATAGATGACTCGAGAAAGCTTTGGTACAGAAGAGTGCATGGTTGACCTCTTCTGTACCAAAGCTTTCTTGAGTCATCTGTCCAACAGCTAAAGCTTGGCCTGGGTCATGCAACAGGACAATGATCCCAAGCCTGCAGCGTGTGCAGTGGCAAAGCTGTGAGAGAGACAGACAGATGTGCATAGAGTCCTGCAAAAACTTTTTTTTCATATGACTGTATATGTGCATATGAACATGCAGACTCTGTGGGTCATTGGTAGTCACATCACATGGCAGTAAACAGTTGACTTGGAGAGCAAAGGAGGGAATGCAGCACAGAAATGTAATCTTGAAACTATCAACTACCTTCTGATATTGCTTTGGATTTCATTACCTTTATAAAATCGTATCTGCATTCATAAACAGTGACCGGTGCACGGTCTTGGCACAGACACCTGCTGGCCTAAACTGTCATCCTCAGAGTCTGGCTGTCTGGCCAAGACTAAAGGGTTCCCAATGTGACTGCCAGTGTTGTAAATATAACTATTCAGTAATCCACAGGTGAAAATACTGATCTAAATTTGCTCCTTTTCCCTAAAAACTGTTGGTTTTGGTCTTTTTGTGAGATTTACTAAAATAAAGAATGAAAATTATAAAGATAATGTCAGCTTGATTCTTTAATAGATCCTGATACATTAGTGTTTTTTACTACGGTGTCTCTCTATCTGCAAGTAGAGCGTTCACTGACATCACAACTTAATCAGTTTCCCAAATATTACTTACTCTGTGGAGTTCGAGCGAGCACGGAACTTCTTTCCTTTCAGTTTCTTACGATTACCGCTCAGGTTTCCTGAAGACAAACAAAACAGAAGTGCACATTTAGATTCACATGCTAAGTATTTAATGGGATGATAATGAAAAAGCAGGCCTGTATGAGAAGGGCTACAATTGGTTTGTTAGTTGTGGTTTGAATTTAGCCTAAAGATCAGAACGTGAGTTAGATTCTTTCACTGTTTCCTGTCCTGAACAAACACATTCATTTTCTTTCATCCTGAGAAACAAAAAAAAGCACCGCTTACCTTGCCACGAGTTGCTTCTTGGTCGCCCATTTTCACAGATGTCAGTGATGTGTTTGGCATCTGGAATTCTCTCACTCCACGAGTGGGACAGGCCATTAGATCTAGGTCACATGAGAGAAGGAAAAAAAAAAAAAAAGTTCAGTAACGTCTTCCTAAGATGCTGCAAGTCTGCTGCAAATGAGGCTAAAATGAGGCTGAGGTAAATGAATCAGAAGATGAAGATGCCATGTCATCATTATGAGCCATGAAAACATTTCATGACAGATGAATATGACATGAGATGAAAGCACTTGATGCAAAACTGCCAAAATGCTCACAGGTTTCTGCATTTTGGTCATTTCCAGAAAAAGGTAAGACACCTAATGAAAGCACGAAAACATGTTGAGCTCATCTACACCGGTGATGCACACGCACACACTTGCCAGCAAATGACTGAGTGATGGTGAGATAGCACACCTGAAGGCAAACAGTGAGCGGTTCTGAGAAATGGATGGGATGGAGGGAGTGAAGGACGGGGTGCAAATCTGCAGGTGCGACAGGCAGGCTGACCTCTTCTTGGAGCTGCAGCCCGAGTTTGTGCTTACACCCGGAGGCATGTCGCTGTAAAATGAATCTGCATCCCCAGGTTTTGTGACATAGTCACCTGGAGGCATTTGCCTGGAAGTACAGAAGAATTCATTTAGATGCTGCAGAGATGAACACCATGACAGGAAACAGCCACCTGCATATATTTTAATTAAAAGCTTTTTATAGTCCATTTATGATCTGTGCCACATTTTGTTTTCTTCTACTCTGGTGACTGCTTTGAATTTTTCATTATGTAATTAGTTGTTCAGTTATTGCACTAAGCTTGCACTAAGAGCCCCCATTTACATTTCTCCCTATTTTTGTTCTAGCTCAGTCTAGTTGGCTAACATCATTATACTCTCATGTCTAAAAAAAGGGAAAAATGTTTTTTTTAATACATATATATACATACACATATATATATACATACACACACATATATACATACATATACACATATATATATACATACACACACATATATACATACATATACACATATATATATACATACACACACATATATACATACATATACACATATATATATATATATATATATATATATACACATATACATATACATATATATACATATACATATATACATATATATATACACATATATATATATACACATATATATATATATATATATATATACATATACATATATATATATATATATATATATATATACATATATATATATGTACATATACATATATATATGTACATATACATATATATATATATATATATATATATATATATATATATATATATATATATATATGTATATATATATATATATGGTGGCTGACTAAATACTTTTTTGCCCCACTGTATGTTTTCTCTATTTTCTATAATAAAAACACTCATAAGCATTTCAAAGACTTTTACTGGCAATATAAATATGCAAAGAGTGTTTTGGCTACTTCTTGCTTTTTACTTTAAGAAGTGGTACAAAAAACCCAAATGTAAAAGATTTCTGACCTCATTAATAATTGGCTTGTTGAAGGTAATTTTCAAAACAACTTTTCGTGACCTGATATTCGTCACTTTCTTACAACCTTTTCTTGCCAACGATGAAAATAGGTCATACAAATAAATAAAGGATGTCCATAAAATGTATATAAAAGGAAGAAGGACGTTTGTGGAGTGGCCGTTTGGTTTCTTCTATCGAGGAGACAGACCCCAGCGGGGTTTATTTCTTGCCAGTTGTTTTAGAATTGTAAAAATCAATGAAACAACTTCACCAACCCATCTTTACAAAGCTGAAGAAGTCAATCTGCCTTCTTTTCCAAGCTCTTAAGAGTAAAATGTATCCATTTATAAATGTTACAAATTATGCTAAAAAAGTGAATTACAAGTCTGTTGATTTAAAACTTTGTTATTGTAAATCACCTGCTGGAGCCACATGCAGTACGATCGGGGCCCACCACAGACTCATGGCCCTCATAATGCATATTTTTACATTTGATATTTAGTTTTCCTTTTGATTATATAACTTCATGTAGATGACATTTAAATGCAAGACGATTACTTGTAGCAGATTAGAAAACATTTTTGGTCATTTTTGTTATTATGCAGGGCGGGGATATTTCAGATTTCCTCAGGGTCTCGCTGCAGATTTGTATTTAAGATCTTGCTCCGGGTTTTGGATCATTTGAGCACAAAGAAACGACTGAGTATTAACTACAGGTTTTGTGGTCTTTGCAAAAAAACAAAACAAAACAAGGAAAGAAAAAGTTACTGAGAGAACAATAACACACTCAAACAAGCTGCAGCTCTGTCATGCACTTTAGAGTCACGCTTTAAATAACAGAGTAAGAAAAAGATGTTAAAGTGTGCAAACCGGCAGAATCTCCGGTGAACCTCAGACTCGATGTAGCATTTCTGCTTGTAGCTCCTGTAAAGAAAACAGCAATCTTATAACAATCCAGAAAGTTCATACTTTTATTTATTATTATTTCCACTCATCACTCATCATCAGACATGCACAAACTATGTGTAGACTCACTTGTAGCACCAGGCTGTTACAGCCAGTATTAGGGCGAGGAAGAGGATAGAGCCCGCAATAGCCCCGATGATGATGTTAGTGCTGTTGATACCTGAGACAGAGGAAGAGAGTAGAGTGGGAAGCCAAATGTGTATTAACTGAGATGTGTGTGTCTCTTGTATCTGGAACAATGCAGACACATGGGGATACACAAACCACAAAACAGTGCAGCAGAGCACAAAAACACAGAACATTTAGCAAGAAAAGTTCATCAGGAAGACACGGGAGAAAAAAAACACCAAAACCTCAGTCACCCTCCAACACTACTCTGAGGGGGAACCTACAAGCGCTTCCCATTCAGGGTAACAATAAAAACTGCTTGCTTCTCAATTGAATGAGGGCTGTAATTATCTAACTGTGATGGGACTGAAGTTGGAGTGAGACAAGACGAGGAGGAGCGGGAAATGACATCAAAGACAAGACAAACACAATGAAAAAGGAACCTAAATCTGACCTCAAATCACTCCGTCAAAGACATCGGCCTGTCGACAAAGAATGAGTGTGAAAATAATGACAAACAAAAAGAATGACATGCAAGGTTCAGTGAATACAAATGCAGCAGGTTTAATGAGCAGACGTGAGCCCCCAAAAATAACAAAAATTAAAAGACAATTGAAAAGCAACAAAAAGGATGACATATCTGTGGTGAAGTGGAAGGACAATGAAGAAAGAAATGAAACGGGTGTAGCAGGTTGGGAAGAGGGGTGGGGTTTTTACAGAGGGACAAGTGTGCAGAGCAGCCCTGAAATATGACTGGAGGGAAAATGTGATGTAGAGACAGAGGCAGGAACAAGTGGAACAGGTGCAGAGGGCAGATAAAATGTCTACCTGAAACTGAGGCTGTGGTTTTGGCCACAGGAAACATGAAGCTACAATCCTCTCCTGTCCAGCCCTGGTTACACACACACTTCAGCTCATTGCTGCACACCTGCAGGATGAAAATGTAACATAATTAGATATTTGTCGAAGTCTGTTATGGGCACTTTATGGGTCAAAATTCAAGTTGGTCTGATTGCAACCACAAAATATGGTGACTCAAGTCTTTATGTTTCTCAAGTTATTTCAAGTCCACAATCAGGCATCAAAACATTAAAATAAAAAGAAAACCCCGACAGCAGCTAAATAGATACTTCCCAAATACTATAAGTGGGAAACACTTATATTATATTATATTATATTATATTATATTATATTATATGATTGGATCAATTCTAGGCGTTGGTGTATGAGTTCGCTGTTGGCGTGTACCCCATTTCCAGAGCAAATGGCCTTGTCAGTCGTCCCTGGGCAGGTGCTGAAGTTGAACTGCTGGATGGGGAGACATTTGTGGTTGAAGCAGATGCTGTCTGTGCCGCAGGCCGTCCCGTCCTCGACGTATCCCAGGTCTATATCTCCGTCGATCACCACGTGAGCACCACTGAAGAGCAAACAAGACTGAGTGACTTGAAAGGCTATGTTGGCTTGCAGTAAACGTGGCGTGATGTGCAGGCTGCTGTTTCTTAGTTCATCTGTGATGTTTAGAAGAATGTAGTTTTCCTGGCTCGGTGGGTCTCTAACAATCAATGAAGGATTTACTTGATGCTAGAGTTATGTGCTTTGTAAACAACTGAGAGAGCAACAAGCGAGGAGATTTTTTTAAGAGCGTTCCTCCTTCAGTGCTGCACAAACAATAGTATTCCATAGACTAAACACAGATCACAAATGATCATTATAGACTGTTTTAGGTGTTTTCTTTTTTGTTCCTTTGGCTACCTGCAGTCCAAAGAGGCACTGTGTTGGGCTACAGAGAATGAAGTCAGCCCTCCCTGCAGCTCTCCCAGTCGTGGAGCAGGAGAGATGTTGGAGCACAGCAGATAGCCACAGTGAACATCCCTGAACACAAAAGGTGCAAACACATATCAGCAGGAGAGGAAAGTAACCCAGAGCTCCACAGGAGGCACAGACGACTGGCTTACTGCTTGTTACACTGGATCCACGTGTCCTTGTCTTTTCCACAGTTGCCTTTTTCTGTCCCTTCAATGTTAAGCTTCTCGTAGCAGAACTTGTCAGCTGCTGTTGCCTCTGAGGGAAACACAAGCAATTTTAAGGAGAATAATACGAGGGTGTTTTCTGTGCAGCTCCTCTAGATCTCCTTGCGTTGGAATGCACATGAGAGAAAACACCTACTTTCTCCCCAAATGAACTTGCACTGTCTGTCTTTGGTTTTGCACCTTCCACTGAAGCAGCGACCCTACAGGCAAACAAGGTGATTCTTAACAAAGTGCATGCCAATCAGCTGAGAGGTTTTTAAACATTTTAATGCAAGATCACATAAAACTCATCAAGATCTTACTTGGTCTTTTTCACATGTGTAACCATCCATCTTGTGCACATTTGGTGGACACTGCAAAAAATAGAGAAAGCCTCAAAAATACAGTGATGCAAATCTAAGTATGAGCAGATGTTTAGGAGGAAAAATCCGTGCTCACCTGGCTGGAATTGCCCAAGCAGATTTCTGGGATGTCACAGTCATTCACCGCATCTCTGCACACAATTCCCCTGAACTCCATCTGTATCAGCACACAAGACAAATTAAATCGGAAAAGGTTTTGTGTTTCATTCCACGTCCGGCAGAAAAAAACAAAAAGTCAAACGTTTTTTGCCATCATAAAGTAAAGTGTGTGACAAGTCTGCCCATTCACAGCTAAAACACACCCCATCAATGTTAACTATGTCCATATCTTTTCTTGTAGGATTTAATGGTCCTAAATAGTTTCCGTTTCAGTTTCAGTAGCGGAGGAGTGCCTGAAAGTGGCATAATCCCCGGAGACCACGGCTATTTTTTCAGTGCTTCCAATGTAGGAAAAAGGATATCTAGTTCAACACTTCCTGTTTTGTCAGTCATTGTTAGATTTTACACAGATACATTTTTGAAAAGCTGATTTAAAACTAAATCCCCATCAGATCGTAGCTAATAGTATTTCAGCTTCTGCTCTCCACATGGACTGTTTGTCTGCATGCAACCAAACCCTGCTTGAATGTGACTAAACCAAAAATCCACCATACTCTGCAGCTCCATATCTGTTTATAAAGATCAGTATATTTAGATAAAAACCACTTAAAACCTGCTACTGTCCGGTTTAGTACCTGGCAGTTATTGCAGCAGAGTCCATTGCTACAAACAGAGCCCTGAGTCAGGGTGCAGTTCTTGCAGCAGTTCTCTCCTTCTTTTGCACATTCCTGAAAGGAAGAAAAACTTTTCTCAACACAGTTTATTCTTTGCCTTAATTTCTCCAATGACTTTACTTCACTGCTTCAGATGTTAACCCTTTTTCTTTGATTGTTTATTTTGCTGTAACTCATCTCTTTGACCTTGGATGATCATAAAGGTTAAGCCTTCAGTATATATATCTGTGTATTTTTCATTCATCCGCGGATGTTTAACTCACCGCTGGGTTTCCGCAGTCACACTCCTCTCCTGGCTCCACAAAGCCATTGCCGCATTCTGGAGGGTCTAACAGCTGAGTGAATAAAGAGCTAAATTAATATATACACTCACCAGCCACTTCATTGGGTATAGCTGTTCACCTGCTTGTTGATACAAATATCTAATCAGCCAATCACATGGCTGAAGCTCACTACATTTAGGCATGTAGACATGGTCTGGAAGACCTGCTGAAATTTAACCCGAGCATTAAAATAAAGGCGATTCCAGCAACTTTAAACGTGGCATGGAGCTTTAACAGCTCCCAATCTACTGGCATTTTCCTGCACAACCATCTCTGGGGTTTACAGACAATGGTCAAAAAAAGACAAAATCTCCAGTGAACAGCAGGACAAAAATTCCTTGTTTGATGTCAGAGGTCAATGATCAGACTGCTTCCAGCTGACAGGAAGGGAACAGTAACTCAAATAACTACTTGTTACAACCAAGGTATGCAAAAGAGCATCTCTGATTACTTCATTCAGCAGGAAAACACACCATATCACAGAGCTGAATGTAATGGAACGGGCGATTCACATCATGGATGTGCAGCTGATTAAATCTGCAGCATCTGAGTTATGCTATCATTTGAATGGAGCAAAATCTCTGAGGAATGTTTCCAGGATGTCACGAAGAAGCAGATCTGAAGGCAAAGGAGGGTCCACCCTGATACTAGCAAGGCATACCTAATGAACTTTCCAGTAAATATAGATTATATACGTATGTAGCATTTGGTTGAAAGTATGATGTACCTTCAGAGGTTTGTTGAACAGACAGGCTCCTCCACCGCTGTTCAAGAAGTTATAGTACTCCTCCACATTGCAGTCAGAGAATTTCTTGGGCAGGTAAAAACTGTTCAAAACAACAAGAACGCATCGGGCTGTTAACGCGGACACAAAATAAACCACGTGTGCAGATTTTACTGTGTGCGTGAGAGGGTTTCCTCCCTGCCAACACCAAAGAACAAAAGACTGAAAAAACACAGTTTTAAGCACCTTAACCCGTTCAGTCTTTGTATCGTGCATTTACTTAATTACAATTTAGTTTTACACAATTTTACAGTTACTAGTGTGAACTGTTTTTTTATTAATATACTTAAAATTGCTTCTTTTTTACCAAACATAAAACACACTTTAAATATTAGAGGTTTTACGGCAGGTTCACTATACTCACAGTTCAGAGGAGATCCTTATAATAACATGGAGACAGACATTTAGCACAACTGACTCTGTGAACATCGTACGGAGATATGAGCGGGCTGTAAATGGATTCTAAGATGTGCCGTTTTTACGTTGTCCTGGAAAACAAGCCTAATATTATCGATGAGTCATTTTTAAGCCGGCATTGCATTATCATTTGACACTGAAGCCCCAAAAGAACAAAAAGAATATCTGACTAATTTTTTTAATGAGTTGCTCAGAATAGAAATCAAGCTCTGCTGAGAGTGTCATCAGCTCTTTAATTCTCACTGTGATTGCTTCAATTCATTTATAATTAAAGGCTAAAGTCCAGCTGGATGGCACATCCATCCGGACTTCAGTGTCCGATCTCAGCGGAGCTTGAAAATGCCTGGCCAGGCTGATGCTTTTAATGGCATTATCCCAACAGTGAGCAGCACTTAAATATTATTATGTTCTTCTGCACTGTTAGTCTTAATCCTGATTATTCTGCAGGAAAAGGTTAGAGTGGCTCATCAGGTCTGCCAAACCAGACAATGCAATAATGAGAGAGTCGAGGGTGGGAGAGGCTTTGGCTGATGTTTCATGTGTAATTTGACTAAATGAAGCCATCACCAATGATGACGATGGTTATATAAAGAGGAGGTAATGGATGAAGTACACTACAATATTTCTGCAAGTTTTGGGAATTAATAAGGTTTATTGCTGTCCCGGCTCTTATACGGGATTTGTTCTTGAAATCTTGTAGCTTTCATTCCCTTTTAAACATCAAGATGAGGTGAAGCAAAGAAGAAACATGCTTGTGTGATTCCCCAGTTGGTACCACATGGAATAACACTATTATTCACTCTTTATTTCACAGCATGCACACAATATGATCAAAATATGTATTATATTTTTAAAATAGAAATAAAAAGACCACTATAAAAACCAAACTATTTCGCTAGCAACCTTCTTCCTTCCTTCGCTCCGTTACAGTCAGCTTATAACACCTGGTGGTTATTAGGACGCTCATCAGCAGCTTAGCCATTTCTCAATTTCTTAATCTCTGCATTAAAATTGTGAAGTGGGATTTGAGTCTTTGTCGTGCCTGTCTATTCTTGGTACTGTGCGTTTTAGGCTATCTGGCCTCATTAAATTAAAAAATATTAAAGGCTTTAAGGTTGCTCCCTTTGAAATACATATTTTGACCCGGTTTGCTGATGCCAACACCCATTCTCACAGGAGAAGGAAGGAAATAAAAATAGAAAAACCTACAGAATTTAACTGCTACCAAATCCTAACTTAACCTTAATGGAAAATGTGTTTTTTTTTTAAGAAACTTCAGTTTATACAAGGTGTAGTTAGGATTTAAGATCTTAAGAAAAGCTACTGTATACACTGCATAGGAGCACACATACCCACAGATGGGTGACATATTAAAGGAAAAACCTGAGCTTTGCTGGCACAGCTTTGGGAGCCTTTGGCCCCTTAAAGAAATGTGTCAAATATTGCAAACCTACATGAAGTTGCTCTGACTGATCCTATAAAAAGGCAGAGGCCACTTCCAGGATGAAAACTGTACAAATATCACTGAATGATTTAATGAGTGTGAAAATGATGTGAATCATTTTGCTGTCTTCGCAAACACCTGTGAGAGACTTGAGTGTTGGACAGCGCTGATTAAAACATCTAACGAGGAAGTCTTTTCATTACTTATCTTGTTTTTCTCTTTCCTTTAATTTGTGTCCCGTCTGTATTTTAACACAAATCCACTCAGACACGCACTCGCGCAACACACAAGCAAACAGAGGAGCTACATCCTGTGAAAAAACTAGTTAAAGGTAGTCAGGTGAAGAAAATCAGACATGCAGGTGCTGAGGGATTAAAAATAAACTTCAGAGGCCGCTCATTGAATACAATCGTCTGAAACACCACTGACTCGATTTTAGGGAAATTGCTTGGGTCTGTTCACAGGTGACAGGTTTAAATAAGCACAAAGTCACCTGTCCTCTGTCATGTGACCTTGTGACAATAGAGGAGGTTTATTAAGGTAAGCCAATAGAGCAGGATCTCAGTGTTTGGGAAGTGTACTTGTTGTGTTGTTACAGGAGAATGAGACAAATATTGACCCAAGATGAGAATGACATTGCAGACTGTATCAACTGGATAACGATGAACAAAAATCAGTAATGAGAAGTTTTAATTTTTAAACAGCAGGGTGGAGAAGAAGCCTCTCGGCAATCGGGAAAAACAAATCAATGACATTTATCAGCTATTCAGTCAGTAACATTGCCCAAAAACTGAAAAATACACACTAAGTATGTGATATTTTACAAAGTGATCATGAAAAATACAGCCAGTGTATTACAAACAGGACATCAAGCTGTATTTGTTCATATCATCTAGGTAAAATGAGAAGCTGGGGCCACAGTGGCTGTAGTGCCCTTGGATGACAAAGGGAAAGGTTGTGATGACTGACAACCTCCCTCTGACGCAGCCATTTGGTTCAAAACCAGCACAAGCAACGCTCACAAGCTTCAGCTCACCTGCTGTCCCATTCGGGATGGGGGGGGGGGGGAATTGTAAGAAGTATATAAGAAGAGAGGTACACGCACACAGACAGACAACACACACACAGATCACACACAGACACTCACAGTGGCATGATGCCAAGCAGGCCTGTGCAGTCCACAAAAATATTTTAATCATCTATTTTCTTATCTAAGCAAATAAGACATTACAGAAGGCCTTTATGCAGAGAAATGCTCAATGTTATATAACAAGAAGATAGCAACTGGAAATTAAACCTGGACTGTCCCCTAGTGGTGAATTATAAAGGTACAAGAACACAGCAGTGAATGACATACATGTAATTTAAATGGATAAATAGATTGATATTTGAGATTTAATTGGTTTTAAATACATAAGAGACACACATGTAAACTTTATGTTTACATATTAAAACACATAGCTTTGACAAGGCAGGATGACACTTATTGATAACTGCAGTTATAGCGATATTTAAGTAAATATTCATACAGGGAAGGGAACGAAAGCAACTTATAGTCTGGGTAACATTGCATCCAACTCCATGCTGTGTCAGAATTTGTTAAAATGCTTTGATGAGACTGAATCATCGGCATCTGTGAGAGTTGACAAGAATTCAGCTGTGAGATGAGATCAGGAAATGCACTTTGAAAAGGAACTTACCCAATGTCATCCATGATACAGCCGGCCCAGCGATCATCACACTTGCATTCACCTGGAAAAATACATTTGTGATATCATCAAAATTGAGTTTTAAGAAGAATGTGTGTTTTTATTATTGTTAGGGGGGAAATTTGACAATATTTACAAAAACAAGTGCAATTCATATGTAGTGTACAGATGTGTAAAATACTGGACACAGTAATAATAAAATTAGGGAGGTTTGGAAAAGAAAAACATAAAAGCACATAATGTTGGAGAAGGAAAATGAAAAGACAAAAAAATGCGGGTATTTACATGTGTTTTTTACACATATTTTACTAGTTAACCTCATATTGCAGGAGACGGTTAAAGTTAGATGCCTTTGCATGTGTGTAAATGCATAAATATATAGAAAAGATATTAATTATTATAGATAGTATAGTTAATTATTCTATTAGGTTGTAACACATGCCCAGCCATTCATTCCTCCTCTCCTTTTCTGGGGTGCATTTACAAGATATATGAGAATGGAGATGATGAAACCTCAACAAAAAACAAAACAAAAAACAAAAATAACAAATAATAATCAGTGTTAAATCTCATGAAGAGCGTGAGAGAAGACAGAAGGGATCATTAAGATTTAACGGTTTACCGTTAAGGATCCTCTTCTTGTCCGAGAAGATGCCGATGTTCTGTCCAAGAGACTGTGCGAGGGTAATGGCCATCTCATTAGTTTTCCCATACTGAAGAAAAAATGCAGAGGAAGAGAGAATGAAGTGAATCAATGAAAAAAAGACCAAGAATCTTTGATTTATTGTAGGAAATCTTGTTGTAAAGCAGAAAAAACAGTAATTAATTTAAATGAAAGAAAATTGAAATTATATGAATCCAATGGTACTTTTCTTTTTCTCATAATTCCGTTGATTTTTACAAGATCTCCAACACCACTGGCTAAAATACAGCTCCAAACCATGACAGAGCCTCCACCGTGTTTTATAGATGGCTGTAGACACTCACTGTTGTACCTCTCGCCTGACCCCTACTGAACATATTGGATTGAAAATTAAAAATTGGATAGGTGACTCCATTAGTTGGACCCATGTGCCTAAAGACACCATTTAAAATTAGTTCTTCGCTAAGTTGTTTGTTATGTGTAGACACAACTATGATTCATCCCGTTATTAATGCTTGAATGATTCATAGCTCAGTGTTTAGGGACTCAACAACAAACAAGCAAACAAACAAAAAAGTATTCGTCTGAAAGTGGGCGAAAAAGCAGCCAATGTCCAAAGAAAACCCTGAAGAAGTATTGCTCAAGACCACGTTAAAAATGGCAAAATATAGAAATGAGGGTTGGTTCAAGACTTTTGCACAGCACTGTATCCCTCATTTAATCACAGAAAACAGTCGGTGTTGGTGGTGATCAATGTAAACTGACCACTGTGATTGAACTCCACGTTGTCTGCATCATTTAACTTTAAAATTATTTAATTTTCACTCACCTCATTGACGCCCCCTCCTTTGGTGAGAGAGCAAACTCCGCCCATATAGGAAGCTCCACCCCAGCTGCTATGAAAGCGAGACCCTCTGATGAAAGAAAAGGGTGTTTTATCAAAAGATGCTGAGTGTATAAGGGGAAAAAAAACATTTTATTTTCCTAACTGGCATACTCACGAGAAGAGGTGAACAGAGTCACATTTCTCCTTGATGAAGTCTTTCCTGTACTTCATGAACTCCTTCAGGGTCACCATGGGGTCATCGTCAATGTTAAATTTGTTGTCAGCTGACCAGGTTTCCATTGCAACGAGCACAATTCGGGTATTAAGTTGTTCCCTGAAAATCTGTGGAAAAAGCAAACTTGATATCAGGAAAAATGTCAAGAAGGTTTAAATACTTGTGTAACAGAAAGTGGCAAAAATATTCGGTTTGATGTGTCATGAGCATCGGCATCTCCAGCTGTTCAATACGACAGTGATCAAATGCTCAGTATGATCCTGCCACCAGACAGCTGCGGCACATCATAAGAAACCAGACAGACAGTAAACAAAGGTAACCGTCTGAAGGACACAGTGGGAGCAAACTCTGCTGTAAATAATAATGTTTGCTTTCATAAGACGCAAATCTGCAGGTGCCTCGGGCCAGACAAACACCGGAGGAGAGCAAAGTGTCTGCATTCAAAATAAATGCTAATGGTTTGTCAGTGCAGGGATGGAGGGGTCAGTGTGCATGATTTAATCCCATTGTGGCCCCTACAAACTCAAACTATCTGCCTCTGCTGGTGCATCTGTGTGGAGAGTTCACTGCTGCCAAAAGTGCAGAAGAAACAATACCCACAGACACTAAACCTGCTCCAGACCATTGTTGCGTTATTTCTTTTCCAGCTCTTATTCCAACATTTCTTCCAGGTGTATGCTATAGTGTTTAGCATAGATGAAAGAAATCAATGCGTGCCTCCTAAATAAAGCCTGCTTCATATGATCTTCTTCAAGGGCACAACAAAAAGCATGACCTTTCTCCAGCTTCACCAGCCTCTCAGCTTACAGACGTGACCCTGTCCCAGCTCAGATTTCAGTAATACAACACACAGACGTGGCTACAAATAATCAAACACTTAAAATCTGCCTCTGAGCTGTCGGGATGCCACCACTGCTTTTGACATCCAGTCATCTGAAAACCTCATAACTGGGCGGTTAATGGCTGCTCGCGGCATATTATGGGCCAGGAGAGGCTTTAAATGGGGAGAGTGAGGTTGGTTAAATGAGAAATCAGTGCAGCGTGCGCTCGACTCCAGTACCTGGGAGTGCTTGTGGCAAGCTTTCCAAGAAGCGGATCGATACAGTTCTTACCATGTCAGCGATATTGACCACTGTCTTAGCGTTGTTGTTCGTATGCCCGACGGAAAGCCGGTGCTTCTTATACTGTAGAAAGAAAAAAAAACAAAGAAAGAGAGACAAGAAGGATAAATTAATATAAATGGGTTTCATAATCTGGAACAAATTTACTTTAAGCCATTTTAATGCATGGAAGAAGCCTGTGTCTGCACATTGGATTCAGTCTTAATGTTGCTTTTATAATATAAAAACAAAGTCAATTCCATTCCAGTGGATCTTAGTTGATCAGAATGTTTTTTCATGCTCAGTAAAGGCAGCGTTTGAAGTGCATGCTCTTACTTTGTTTACAGCCTTGACTCTCAGCCCAACCAGCTTCCTGTAGACTCTGAGCTATTTAAAAGATGTTTTTCTTTTAACAAAACCCAAGAAACCACACAACAAACAATGGAATGAGTCTAATTTCATACATGTCTTAAATCCAAAGCCTGACATGCTTCAACTATTTCTTCCTGTTTCAGTATTCATCAATCCATCTTCTTCTTGTCCAATTCAGGGTCATATGGGTGGGTGAGCCATCATGCAAACGCCACACGGAACATCTTTATCCCGCTAGCAGATTCAAACCCATGGCCTTTCTTGTTGTGATGTGACAGTGGTAACCACAGGACCACCGTGCAACCCCCTGTTTGACTATTGTTTACTGGAAATGGTAACACCAAGATTTACGTGAATATCTATCTATGTGGATGACCACATGAATCTTTCTGCAAAATTAATTTACAAGAACAAGTGTATATGAGTCCAAACTTTTCCATCTTAGCTGTATTTTACATCTTTGAAGCATAAAATGTAAAATGAATTATTACGACTCTTAATATTGACAGAATTGTTTGGATACGCAGTCCTGTGAAAAACTAAGTACACCCTTTCTGCCTTCATAGGAATTAAGATCAGAATCAGAATCAGAATCAGAATCAGAATACTTTATTGATCCCTGGGGGAAATTATTTGATGAAGATGATAAGTAGCAGCCAGGTACTGATACTCAAATGGAATTTAATAATTGATCATCACCAAGTGTGAGCACCTCTATAAAAAGCAGACGTTTTGGCACTTTGCTGGTCTGAGGCATTCATGGTGTGTGTCAAAACAATGCCACAATCTTCCCAGGAGTGGACGACGCAGCAAATTGAACCAGAAGAGCAGATTTTCTAATGCTCGAAGAAATTTAAATCTACAGCCTCAGTTAGCATGTTAAATGTCAAAGATGACTGAACTTGGTGTGTTTGGAAGGGTTCCCAGGAGAAAGCCTCTCCTTTCTAAAAACAACATGGCAGCACGGCTAAGGTTTGAAAAGCTGAATCTCCTTTAGAGAGACGAGACCAAAGCGGAGATGTCTGGCTGTCATTACGGCGCCACATTTGGAGAAAACCAAGCAGCGCATCAGCAAAAAAGCACCTCATACCAACTGTGAAACACGGTGGTGAAAGGGTGATGATTTTGGGCGTTTTGCAGTAACGGCGCCTTGGCAACTTACAGTCATTGAGTTGACCATGGACTCCTCTTTATACCAAAATACTCTAAAGTCAAGTGTGAACCTAGACTTTAACCCCAAACCCATGAAATGCTGTCATATGACTTCAAGAGAGTTAGGCATAAAGGGACGTCTGCAAACTTCAATGAACTGCAACAATATTGCAAACAAAACTGTTTTTAGTAAATAAATACAGTCTCTGTGTAGTATTTTGTGTTGCTGTGCACCTGAGGTTGAAATTAAATAATTTTAAACCTGATAAGCACCAACTGAGTTTTATTATGACCTTCTAAGTAAGTCCGTAGAATTGAAAAGGGATGTGCACTCTTTCTACTATGACTGTTTGTGATGCGACAGTCAGACAGTCGTGATAAAAAGTGACGCTTCACACCTGCATCACTTCAATCTAGAGAGATTTGTGGTCAGTGGGCCAGCATAACACGATTTCTGGCTTCAGGTCACATTCATGTCTATTTTTTGTAGTCTCTAATAAGCTTACCATTAAATGGTCATTGATCACCATCAGCTCGATGTATTTGGTCTCATCTTCTACACTTCGTGACAAACGTGGAGCCTGAAAAGAGACGACAGTTTTATCATATTAACGGGAGGCAGACGCCATCTTTTTCTAAATAAAAAAATTAAAGAGAATTTCAAAAGAGTACAGTAAAAACAAAGGTCAACTCGAGGCTCAAAGAAAAATAAATGACAAATCAAAGAGCATCAGCTTAGCAAAAGCCAAACCAGGTTTGTCTGTGAGCCCAAATCAAAGTAAATATGAGCGCAGCTTTCAGGGCTGAGAGACAGACAGCTGCAGACACCTGACTATGTCTGAGAAAAGGCGAGGAGGGAAGCAGCCTCTACTTATAAGATAAATATTTCATGAAACCGAAGAAGACGAGAAGAGGAGAAGAGCGGGCTGGAGAGCTGTTGAGTGGGAGGAACGCTTGGAAACAGCGCACTCTTTATGAATTAACATAAAACATATTGACGGAAAGCAGTGTAATCAAGACAACAGCCTTGGTAGCATAATTAGCTCTCTGTCTTACACTCATGCAGGCATGCACAAAATATAAGCATCTGCACGCCTCCGCTGCTATTGGTGATCATTTTCCTCTGCCATCTGAGCAGCTGTGGTTCAGGTGGTAGAGGACTGTCCGGGGCCGGCGCTTCCTTCCCCGGTTACTATACTGCCTAAATATCCTTGGGCACACTGACTTCAAGCAGCTCTCAATGGCAGTCAAGCTGCCACCATTAGTGTGTGAGGGTGTAAGTGTGTGTGCGTGGATGGGAGACAGATTTTAAAGCACTTTGTAGCACCCTTCTAAGGTGAAAAGACCCTGCATAAGTGCAGACCGCTTTACCATTTAGTAGACTCATACCTGTCTCTTTTTCCTCCTGTGCACAACTTTTGACCCTGGAAATGGAGGGCTGGGAAAAGGTGGTTCTGGTAGAGCGCCTTATAAACAGACGGACACACATTCAGTATGTAAGATTAATTAAAGCACATCAGAAGCCTGGTCAGTACATGAACCATCAGCTTACCACCAAGGAGATCGTTAATTGCCTCTTCACCGGCAGATTTGTAGATCATGTGAATGCGAATATCCCCCTAAAACACACATGCACAGAAAAAATAATTATCCAGTTAATCAGCGAGACAGATCAGAGCCGAGTGACTTTTCAGTTTCAGGGCACAGACCGATTTATCTGCTTGAGAGAGAAGTGACGTCAAAGAGAATGGATAGAGCTTCTTGGTAAGTTGTAGTACCTTACTAAAATATTAATACCAATATTATAAGTTGATAAGAACAAAGGATATTAATCAGCTCTGTTCATTTAAAGCAAACTCAGCAAAGAAAAATGAATTCCGGTTTAGCTGTATTAATGACCTGTATGTGGTGATTACACATAGACACACCCTAGTGTGGTTTCATGAATTCTTATGCCTTACTTTATTTTATTTGTAGTTTGTTTGTTTGTTTATCATTTTATCTACCCTTTATTTGCTTCATTTTTTATCATCCGCGTGGTTAAGTTTTTTGTTTCCACGTAAAACTTTAAGAATCACAGACATAAACGAATAAATAAAAATACTTTAGAACATGAGTTAAAGGGTGTGTTTACCTCCTGTGAGTCAGCTCTGAGGGCGGAAACACCCCGAGCTCTGCGGAGGGCACATCCTGTTTACTCTCCGAGCTACTGTACGAGACTCGGTTTGTGTTCAAGTATGTAAAGGAGAAACAGGCTGAGATGTTACCGACTTCACTGTAAACGTAGCTCAACAAGGTATAGTACCCTTTAGTCAATGTAGTTAAAGTATGAAAATAAATCGGCGTCAACAGGTTGCGGTAATGCTACCTCTTTAGCTTGTAGCTAGGTGGCTAATTAGTTAGCGAATTCGGAGTTCACATTTTCTACTAAGTTCTTCGTATTGAGTCAGTTGATGTTGACGATCGGCTTTTGTTACTGTTATTAACACGTATTAACAACTTTACAGGCCCTTTGCATTCGTCTGAGCAAAGAGAGCTAGCTGAGGGCTAGCAAAAGTAGCGGTAATTAGCCTAGCTGACTGTGCTATCTGCTAACCAGTTATTACAGAGTTGAGGTCTTTTGTTTACTACCACAATGCACACTGTGTCGGTACTGTATGTATAATTATACTGCTTTGGGTGTAATAATCACTGTGCTATTAACCCTGCTCACGTTGATCGTTAGCATAATCTAGAATAAATAGTTTAGATTCACCGGTCTGTAACAGCTGGCACTTTGAAAGTTACATTTAATAAAACACAATAAGATAGCGACTGAGTAAACGAAAACTGTAAAACAAAATGCTATTGAGACATGTCAGAAAGGTACAGTGATTATTGTTCAGAACATTTGAAGACCCTTCACAGTCCATTCATCCTGACTGTAAAATCCTGTCCGCCTCTAGTTTTGAGCCAGGATATCCTGTCAGTTAATCTCAAATCACCTAAAACTGTTTTGGTTTAACATTTTGATATAAATTAAGGATTGCTGTGAAGTTTTTTGTGTAGTCCTGGGAAGTCCCATATTTGAACATCCACCAAAAAATAAAAATAAAAATGACATTCCAAAATACAGCTGGTGACAATTTATGTGTTGCATATAGTTATACAAAAGAAAACTTGTGAAAGGCTTTTTGATGTGAAATTCTTATTCGTAAAATGAAGAAAATTGAGCAAATATCACAAGTCGTGCCACAGAAAACAAAAATATCAATAGATAGTCCTAACCGAACAGAAAAAAGTTCTAGTTGAGTTTCCAGATGGTACTCTAATTATAACTGAGTAAATAATACATAAATTTGTTTTATCCTGGAGGAGTTTTTTGATTCAGGTTAAAATTTCAAGCTCAAATTTCTCTAAACGAAAAAACAAAACAAAGCCTTTGATATATGAAGCTATTTCACCACAACCCAAGCTTTGGCCATAAAATTATGAAGCAGATCAGAGATGGTTGAGCAGAAAATGTTGAAAAAATTTGTTGATTTGAGGTGGAATGACCCGGTAATTTAAACAGCTAGTGCACCTGGCTGCACCTTGATTTTTTTAGACCGTCAATGCCACAAGGAATTGGCCCATAAAGTGCTTTAAACATACTCAGTTAGACCCTGATAACCTTCAGAGATGAGATGAAAGGGGCAATAAGAGCTCTTTTTTTAAGATGATAAAATAAAAAGCAGTTGCAAGTTGCATTGTCTGAGTCAGTCACTGTTGCATGCGTCATATAAAGTTCGAGCCTTGCTCATTGTTCAGCTGCACAGTAATCTGTGTAATGCACTGCTGTATAGACACTCCTGCAGTGCAGCCTCAGTCATCGAGTCATTCCCACTTTGTTTGCTGGTGAAATGAGAGCATTGTTTCTCAGGGACAGCAGATATTGGGTCGACCACACTGTGGTGAATTGAAATACAGGGGGGTTGCCCATAGCTAGGTCAGCGTGTGGCACAGTTAGCTTGCTTCTATAAAGGAATGGGGCCATTCAGATAAACTTGTATAACCACGTTTTTCAGGAATTCTGTGTCCATCAAACTGATCAGTTGCTGCTTTCTGTCTGACTTGTGTTGTTTATCCAGGAAAACGGAAACTCCCCTGTCAGCAATAACCAGCCATGTCGTGCCGGGACATCCACGCCACCAATGCTTTTGCCTTCATCATTGCTATTTTGTCTGTAGGTGGGCTCACAGTGGCAGCATTAATTCCGCAGTGGCGCGTAACGAAACTCGTCACCTTTAATCGTAATGCCAAGAATATCAGTGTGTATGATGGGCTGTGGGCTAAATGTGTGATGCAGGATGGCTATTCAGGATGCCTCTACTATGATTCAGAGGTATTGCTTGATCTATTCTGCTTATGTTTTGTTTTTTAATTCTCCGATGTTTATAATAGTCCCAGCATTAATTATATATTATTATGTTTCCAGTGGTATTCCAAGTTGGATCAGCTGGATCTGCGGCTTTTGCAGTTCTGCCTTCCCACAGGCCTCGGTTTCGGCATTTTAGCCTTGCTGCTGTCCATGACCGGGATGTGTAAAACCTGTTGCTGCTCAGACAAGCCTGAACCGGACATTAAAACAGTTAGATGCCTGGTGAACAGTCCAGGTTGTCACCTGGTGGCCGGCATGTTTTTCTTCCTGGGCGGCGCAGTCCCCATTGCGCCCTCCGTGTGGTTCCTTTTCCGCACCAAGGAGATGAACGCTAGATATGCCAACATCTTCTCTGATGGCTTTGCTGTGTATACATCTATAGGCTGTTCTGGAGGACTGATGCTAGCCGCACTGCTGATGTTCATGTGGTACTGTATGTGCAAGAAGCTGCCTTCACCTTTCTGGTTGCCCATGTCCACGTCCAACTCCATGTCGACCCAGCCTCTCATTGCCAACGCACATTCTCCTGCCTCAGTTTATGTTCCGCAGCCTTTCCCACCACAGACTTTCCCTCCTACAGTAATTAACGCCCAACCGCATGTGCCCGCGCAGGGCTACGTGCAAAGCGTTATCGCACCTGCTCCACCACAGGTGTACGTGTCTCAGGTTTCTGCACCGAATGGCTATGGATCAGAGGTTGAAGGAAACCACGCCTACGGCTACGCTCCCTCACAAAGTTACGCTCCCTCGCAGAGCTATGCCCCCTCGCAGAGTTACGCTCCCTCTCAGGGGTACGCATCCAGCTATACAGGCCACCGCTACTCCACCCGCTCGCGGATGTCAGCAATAGAAATTGATATTCCTGTGCTGACGCAAGAGTAGTGAAAGAGGAGAGGCTGATAACCTCATCACTTCTGTCCATGAACCTCTATAAAGTTCACCACTGATAAAACTAACAGAGTTTGATAGATGGAAGGTAATGACCTGAGAGCTATTTACAGCTTCAAGAGTAATAGTTTCAAAAATACTGTCAGTCAGTCCAGGCCTGTGAACTGCTGATGGCAGAGGATGAGAATCGGTAGAAACAACCCTGGATGTACCACATGAAGGATGAGATTAACCTCGAAACTAAAACACTGCATTCAGTTTAGTATTGTTTTTAAAAAAATACTTGTTTCACTGTTTTTTATATCAGAGTATGAGCACTAAATAATAGTTTATTCCTTGCTGAAGTGGCCAATGGACCAACCTAATTTTTCTAATTTTCTGTTACATTTGTGCTTGACACTTTATCCTTAATTTCAAGTGACTTTTGCTTGTGTAAAGCTTACAGTATGAGGATTGTCTGTTATCACTGCTGAAGTGCATTATGGACTGCAATTAACTTTGACTTCTGTGTCCTGAATGGACAACTACTCACCTGTTTTTGTTCTAACACGAAGTGTATAATGAACTGTCACTTTGAAGAGCAGCTGTCATTTCTTTGTTAACTGCACTAAGTGTGTCTATAATGTGCCTGGTTTAATTGCCATTGTTTACCTATGTTGTTAGCCTTGAGTCTATTTTTTTAATGTAAAGCCTCCTATATAGTACTTAATCATTTGATACAGCGTACTTTTCCAAGGTATTTGTGTCAAAAAACATCAAAAGGTGCCACTAATAAACCTTTTAGCTGTGTTCAGTCTGATGTACAAATGCAGTTAACATTACTGTATTGTCAGAAACACTAAGACATCTCTAGTGTGGTAGAAAAAAACTTGCTAATGTAGCTGGAAGCACTGATTAAGGCTGTAAGTCATGATTAAGCCACATTTGTTGCCTTCTTGCAGGTTCTGCGTATGAAGTACAGATCTTTATGTGATTCTAAAGTGAAAATGTCAAAGAAACATGCTTTTCTACACTGTTTTTGTTTTAAATAAAACATAAATCACACTGTAATCACGTGCTCCTCTTTTTATACAAGCTGCAAACTCACACAGTTATCTATTTAGCCAGTCATATGGCAGCAACTCAGCGCATGTAGAGGAGGTCAAGATGACCCTGTAAAGTTAAAGATTTGCTTCATGGATGTGCAGCTGACAAACCTGCAGCAATCGCGTGATGCTATCAAGTCAACAGGGACCAAAATCTCTGAGGAATGTTTTCAATACCGAGGGGTAGACCAAGTACTAGCAACATGTACCTAATAAAGTGGAATAGTGGTTAACATACAAAAAGTCCCCAAATTGAAAGCAAGGAGGGGACGCAAGGTTGCATACTCCTTGTACCAGTCCCAAGCTTGGATAAATAGGAGGGCTGTGTCAGGAAAGGAAAGATGTGCATCTGTCTGCTGTGGCATTTCTTTTTTTTAATGTGGCCCAGCCATGATTTCAGCTGGTTATGGCTCCTCTTTCCACTTTAACCGAGAGAAATCAGGAGCCTGTGGGGTTCTTAATTCACACAAATGTATCATAAAATGTTAAAGCCCCTTCTCCAACCCAATCCCCATTAAGCCAGAGGACACTGAAGTGGTTTATGTAGCACTTCTTAAAAGTATCAATGTGGTGTTTAAATGGGAAAATTTATTTATTTGTTGTTTATGAATATAAATGACTTAACAGGGGAGAGTGGGAAAATGGCCAGCACAGCATTGGCAGACTAATCTCATTATAGACTCTGCTTTCTAGAGTGTACACTCGTTAAAAAGAAGATTTCACCAAAATTCAGAGGATATGGCACATCCAAACAACAGAAGGCACATTTATGTTCCAGCTTTCCAAAAATCCCTTTTTCAGTATACATGAAAGCTTAAAGATGCATTTTATTGTGTTAATTAACTATTATGGAAAGTAAAAATCACAGTCATTTAGTGGTCATTAAACAGACAATGATTCAACTCATAAATCATGAAACACTTCTCTCCCCTGCATAAGCTTTTACGGGTTAAAAGTTTCATTATTGTCAATAACGGCCCGTTATTTACTTGGTGTAGCATCTATACCAAAATTTGCACTACTGCACAGCACAATGGGGGATATGATATTTGCTGTCACCTGCCGTATGAGCAAATTAAGATATAATCGAGTTCATAGCTTAACAAAGGAAGTAGATGACAGTGAGCAGTCTAACAAAAAAGAAAAACAGCTTTTCGTTTTGTTTTTGATGTAAGTCGACCAAGCATGTGAAGTGATCACTGCGGCAGGTATAATTGGAAATTATGTCAAGGTTTAGTGGCTGATGGTTAGTAAGACCTTAATGAAAATAAGAATATCTGTTTGCATTTGCATGTATCTGTAGCGCACACACAGCACAAATCATCATTATCAGAGCACCAAAGTCTGATTTAACTGTTGTAATAATGCCATGCTTTCTTTGTTCCCTGCATCATCGCTCCCGGCCAGTAATCTCAGTTCAAAAACATACACACACAGCATATAGACCCAGCGGGGAGCGAGTACTGATGGAGATTAGAGGTCGACACAGATGGCTTTCATATGCTGAGCTGGGAAGAAACAGGGGGTGGGGCCTGGGTTGCCATGGGAGACCTCAGACACAGACCGCTGGCTCATGAACATAAAGTGGGGAGGGATAAACACGCCTTTCATTCTTTCTCACTCTTTCCTTGCATGTGTGAATGAACCGGTCCAGGTTTAGTAACATGAACATGGCTTCAGGCCACAGGGAGACCCCCCCCAACACACACACACCTCCTTTTTTGTATCCCATCAGCTCCAGCACACACACAGTGTGTCATTCCCAGCTTGTGCTGTCCGTGTAAAAAATCCTCCCTTGGCACCAAATGCAAACACCCCCATGCTAAAACCTGGCACTCGACACACCCCCTTCTTCCTCTGCATCCTTCACCACCCAACCCCCTTATCTTCAGTTATCCCCTCTAGTGCAGCAGACAACTGGAAAATCTTTCAAAAGTGGAAACAAGCACCAAAATTAGTGTGTTTGTCCTTCTGGAGCCTTTAATTTGAAAAATCCCAATAGCCACTTGGGTTTTCAAGATGGGTCACCTACTTCCAACACAAAATTTCAGGCACTGGATCTATTTCAGTGTTTCTAATCCCGTTTTCAGTTTGTTTGTTTGTTTCTTTACTACGGGTGCTTCTCTGTTTGATTTTTAATAAGCATTGTTACAATTTGAACCTCCCAAAAACTGCATAATTGCCAAGAAACATTTATTTAAACAATGTAGGATTATGTAAGGAGCTTTAAAATCAACTTGTGGCCTCATAGGTGGGTCTCGAGGTAAAAGTACCTTTATAAATGGTACAAAGAAGTTTCTGATTAGCTTCAGAGGTAACTTTTACACAAACATGTGGTTTGATATGAAGTCTTGTCATCTTTGCCTCAAAATGTGACGATTTCCTACCAGAAACAGGCCTGTTGACACTTTACCACATTTGGTTAACCCCAAAAATCACTGAAAAACTACTCGAAAATGAATTTATGAGTGTGTGTTCATGGATCATAGAGGAAGAAGGATACTAAAGGCTGCTTTACTGGGTATCCCTGCTGCTAGTCTGTGTTTTTTACATCACTTCCTCTTTCCCACGCCATTACACCAAATAATGACATCATTGCTCAGGTCCAATCATTTTCTTGCTGCTCTCTGTGAGCCAATCAGCCTCCACTGTCTGCTTTAAACCTCACTGCTCTTATGTCATCCTGCCTCGTGCCACTTCCTTCTCATCTTCACTACCAACCACCAGCGTCTAGACTTCAGGGGGTTCCTGCTTATCATTGCTGGGACTCCACTCTGCTATGATGCTTCATCACTCATGTTCAATAAAAACATGTTCAAATCTTTCAAGTGATGGCTTCTTATCAAAATGAGTATATGACTTATAATTACTGAATATAGGCTGAATATATTCATTCAAACCTTCAGGAGAGCCTGAACTTGACATGCAACCTCAACCACACATTTTATGGACTTCAACAGTTTTTTGAACCGTAACATACACTTAAAACACGTCATGCCTTTGCTTAGGCTTTATGGTTGAAATGTCCTAAAGCCTGAACTCATGGTCACTCCACCATTGAACAAAAAACGCACACAGCATTATGCTTTCTGGGTGTAGCCACAGTGGCTCCGAGGTGCAGGTGGAGCTGCCATGGTGTCCAAAAAGAAAACAACAACACAAACAGGAGGACTAAACATATGGTGTTTTCTGTCTATGCGAGTCAATCACACATCCTCCTCACAACTTCCCTACATGAACACACATAAACACACACATGCACACACACTCATGCCGACACTAACAGTCAATAAGTGCAAGATTTATCAACTGCGTGCTGCGCTGGAACAGCTCGTTCTTCGCTTGTGAGCTTTAATCTTGAAGATCTAGCTTTTCAGATTATATATGAGACCAATTACATAACACGACAAGACACTTTAACTCCGGCTCAGCCACATAAAGTGACAAGAGCAGCTTGTTCAGGACACGTTTACCTCATGTCCTGCATAACTTTTTCTGCCTTGGTGAAAGAAGGGCAGATGGATTTGCCATATGGCCGACAGGAGCCACGCTGACTCTCACAGCCCCACTTCAACCCTGTTTTCTTGTTTGTGTTCTTTTACATTTAGGAAAGCTACAATTAGTTGCAGGTGGGTAAAAAATTTGCATCCAATGCTGTTCAATAAGGGATTATATGTGAATGCTGTCTAATGTAACAAGTGCATGACAGTGCAGACAGCCTCCTCGTAAAAGAGCCACTAAATCTCACACCGGACATGGAGGGCATCTAGGGTTTTGAAGAAGACATCTGTGTGTCTGAGGCAGACTTGTAGACCGAGCAGACAAATAGACAGACATAATGAGAGTGAAACAGAGAAAGAAGGAATCCACGGGGAGAGAAACGATGGAGCATTGCCCGAGGGGAGCAGACATCCAGAGCTCAGTAACAACAAACTGACAGGCACCTCCGGGCTCGAGGGCAGCGCCGTCCCCGGCATTGTCATGCAGCCAGCGTTCCAAAAACATCAAGCCAAAACCAATACTACCACAACTGTCAAAAATGTGTTACTCTGTTCACACTACTCTGTATACACTTGATTTATGTGATATTTTTAAAAGGCCACAGATCGGCAGAGGTGAGAAGTAACAAAGTATTTGTACTTTGTTACTACAAAGTACTGGTATCTACAATTTTCAGGTATCTGTACTTTACTTGAGTAGCTTTTTTAATTTTTACTTCTACTCCCTATATTTTTAAACAAATATCTGTATTTTATACTCCTTAAATTTTCAAAAACAGGCTCGTTACTTTTGCATTTTGGGGGAGTTTTTGCTCAGACTGCTCAGTGGAATTTGATATAGTGCAGATTTAAAGTTTCCATTAAGTCCTCATGTTTTTAAATCAGATATTGGGTCTGTACACATGACATTATGGGGTTTTTTTTATTGTGAAACCTGCTGCAAAACAAACTGAGCTAGCTATGTGTTATTTAAAGATTGCATGAAAATCATCTGCAGTTTCACAGTCAAAGTAAGGTTATGTCAAGTGTAGCAGAGATTCATATGAATTTTAGTTGATGATGCTTAGATCCATTGACTGAGCAGGACAAGTCATGAAACATCTGCTGATATCTGGTTGAATTTGGTTGTTTCCAAACAGAGCAGCAGGTCAGCTGATCACAGCCTGTACACTAAGAAAATCTACCAGAGCTCTCAGTAGAAATTATTGTAAACCAGAACCTCCTGTCAAAACGTTCACTAGCTGAGGGGCTTTCAGTGCCCCTCAGCTAGATTGGGAGCGCAATAGCTGAGGCTGGTCTACTGCATCTCCTCTTGGGTCTCAAACCTTTGATCTTTTGGATCTTCATGCTGTAGAAGACCAAAGTGAAGCCAGTTTTAACCAATGTCATAAATTTTATCTACAATCAGACTTTACATCTGATTTATAAAAAAGTTATTTCTCGCCTGTAAAATCCGCATCATCTGCTGACACATTTAATGAAGTACCAAATAAATCCATCCATCCTTTTACTTAACTGCGCATCGAATTCAGGCACAAGTCATGAGTCTGTCTCCAGGCCAGCACGCAGAGACACGATCACATTCACACCTCCTGCCAGTTTAGAATCAACATTTATTAATTAATTTGCAGCTTGGTGTCAGTGCTAACCACTGTGCCACTGATTGCTAATAACTGTACTTTACACCAGTGTAAAGCATCATCACAATAATATAGAAAATGTGCTTTAGTATAACATAAACAAAGTTGGGTAATCACATGTTAAACATTAAATTACTCAGTCGTTTTCAGATTAACCAAAGAGTAATGCCAAGTTGGGCTAGTGGCATCCATCCCACCCTGTCCCATCATCCTTCTCTGTCACTCCAACTCTCTGCATGGCCTCCTTCACTACATCCATCAATCTTCTCTGAGGTCTTTCTCTTTTCCTCCTGCCTGGCAGCTGCATTTATCCACTGTCTCTCCTCTGCACATGTCCAAACTATCGCAGCGTTGTCTCTTTAACTTTGTGTCCAAACTGCTCAATCTGAGGTCATTTCTAATGTTGTCCATTCTGGTCACTCTCAATAACAATCTTAGCATCTTCAGCTCTGCCTCTGGTCTTTTTTAGTTAGTGCCAAAATACTGAACACGTTATCTTCTGAAGTAACACTGTGACTGCTGTCTTTCGGCTTTCTGGAGTGACTCTATAAGATGTTGCTTTAGCTGTGGCTTTTAAAGACTTTACAGAAACGCAACATTTCAGCCAAATGTTTGTCATGATATACTTACACACCCTGAATCTCTGCAAGGAGAGTGCTGCAGCACCCTTCTGAGTTTATCTACTTTGTCAAATTGGATTGCCTATTTTCTGAATCTTCTCTCTCTCATTGCTTCAATAATTCAGTGTCTCCAGAAAACGCTGGAGACGACAGAAGCAGCTAAAGAGTGAGCAACGAAGAGTCGTAACAGGCCCTGAATAAACACAGCGGCCTCGAGCACTGTTGTCGCTCATTCCCTCTCGGTGTTCTACTTTATTTCCTCCATCCTCACACTAAAGACACTTTATTGCTTAATTAACTTCATGTTTCCTCTCCTTTTCATTACTGTTTAACTGTGAAATAGCAACTGCCTTTAAAACTGGATTAGATCCTCTTATACTGCAGTTTCTCTGCAGAAAATACAATGACATGCGCCCTAATTACATTTTGGTTTTTCACACTATTCCACCTCCTAATCTTCTGTTTGTCTGTCCATCTACCAGATTTTCTCTCCTACCTGCCGGCACAAAAACTCTCATATGGGAATGAATCTTAAGTAGCTCCATGGGCTAGGTTGCAACTACCAAGGACACACACACACACACACCTAGGTCTCTGACCTCTCTTATCTGGTCTTCTTTCGCCCCTGACTGATTAAAGCCAGACACACGCTTCTTCTGGAGGTTTTAATTAGATAGAAAGTAAGCCCTTCACACACACACGGAGTATCAGCAGCTTGTTCTTTCACTCTCATGCCTAAGGCTTGTCTGGAAATCTCGGATCTGTCCTTTCGTTCTGGCCGTAATGCCTCTAATTGTTATTATCTAATTGTCTGTGGGCTTTTCTGCTTTCTGCTGCTTTGTAATCCCGTGAATCTCTCTGTCTTGAAACCTGTGGGCTGAACTCAGGGTTCAGCTGCAGTGACCGGTTTGTGATCTGTAACTGATTCTGGTTTGTCTGAACCTCCTGTTCTCCTATTCTAACAAATCATCTGCAGCAGATGTGCAAATTTTTTACCAAATCAGCACCACAAAAACAGCCTATCCAGGCCTTTTCAAGAGCACCCATTTCACAATAATTTCAAAGGAAAACATATGAAAGATTTTGGGTACCATCAGTGACGAGGAACTTGCAGGGCTGTGGGTGGACATTGGACACAACACAGCACTACTGCAACAAATTGTTTGACCTCAGACAGCTCAACACGACGTAGAAGCAGCTGGATGCAAAAACATGGAGGAAGGACAAATTGATAATCCCTGTTGAGAAGAGCCATCTGCAGTACTTACATTGCTGCTGCCGTGTCCTCCAGGTTCAATCATGTAGGTGTGATTGCCGTCGAAAAACATCCCACTGAAAAGGGAAAGAGGGGGAGAGGCGAGAGCACATATCAGTACAAGTTTCTGCTGTTTTTTTCAGCATCAAATGGAATAAATCAAGTCCTCCGGACGGATTAGTCACTTCATATGGAAAACTGTTATAAAAGAACATAAACCAGAGGGAGACCTTACAGTCCTTAATGTGCATATGACTCTCATTTTTCTGCAAATAAATTAGATAACAAGTTTAAGGACTGGACAGCTAAGGGAACAACAGTTATGTTCGACGTAATGAAAAAAAGTTTTGAAGTTTGAAGTTTTGAAATGCTTATTAGAAAAGCAAGACTTCTATGGATATTTACAGATGGGACGCTATGTTATATGACTGTGAGAAAAGTAACGGAGGGAAGAAGGAGGTGTAATGGACAGTGATGTGGAGATTACAATGGAAGATTTTTTTATTACACCCGCACAGAAACCTGTCTATAGTGTTATAACCTCCCTGTCTGCTGGAAAAATGTGCAACCACTGGCATATTTAATAAAGACTAGTAAAGAGAGATACACTGTGCCATTCAAGACATTTTTAAATGTGAAATTCACCAAGTAAGAAGGCTCTCTCTCTCTCTCTCTATATATATATATATATATATATATATATATATATATATATATATATATATATATATATATATATATATATATATATATATATATATCTGTAATATTGATCCCACAAGGGAGGCTATTACAGCAGCAGAATAAAGAATAAAAATAGTACAGACTACAATAAATAAACATACGCATAGTGAGGGCCTTATACTGCAAAGAAATTATATATACAAAACTGTGATTTAAAAAAAAAAACAGGGAAGTAAAAAATAAAAATTAGGTTTAGTTAAAGAAGAGTAAAAAGTATGACTAATAAATACTATGTACACTATAAAGCTGAGACATAGTTGCAAGAAGTTAATGTTGGTGAATAATAATAATATAGGATTAGTTTAGTCTAATTAGTCCATCAATGGCTCAGCTGTTAGAATAAAAACAAAATCCATGCTGTCATCACATATAAGGTTGCGAGAGAACAGCACAGAGCTATGCAGCATTTTAACCATGGCTGAAGGTCTTTGGCCGCCTGCCCACATTCATGTGCGCATGAACACATCATCCGTTAATTAAGTTTATCTGAAGCTTTTAGGAGATTGGTCGGGTCAGACTGTGAAGTCAGGAGGGTAAACACTGCAGGAAATACACAATCTATCTACCTCCTCCGACTCTACCCTCTCTGTGTTTTTCAGGTTTCCTGGCCGGACAAATTGAAAGAATTTAAATGTGTGTATTTTATGCTTAAATCTGTTCAGAGCTGGTGTGAGTGAGTGGGATTTGGAAGAAAGGTGATGTCATGCATCTGTGCACAAACCACACCTACACAATCCCCTCAGTTATTATAGCTTTACCTGACTTTACATGTCGTTGCTGCTTAGTTTGGGATGCAGCTTTACTTTTACTGACACACCAAATAAGAACTATCGCTGGACTGTATAGAAAGTTTAGCTTAGCTTTTAGTTTTAGTCAGCTCAGCGTGCAAATGTAATCTTTTAATTTAAAGATAAGGCTTTAAATTATAGCTAAGTTTGATAAATGATTAAGAAACAAATGGATGGATGGATTCTTTTAGCTCACTTTTGTGCTGCATCAAAGCAAAGAATCCAAGCTAAATGTTTAGAAAGAGAACAAAATTTGCCTCTGTGTGTGTGTGTGTGTGTGTGTGTGTGTGTGTGTGTGTGTGTGTGTGTGTGTGTGTGTGTGTGTGTGTGAGTTGGGGGGCGGGGGCAGGATGTATATTATGGTAAACACCTGACTCAGCATAGGAGAATGCTCTCCCTCTAATGGCTAACGCTCTGACACACTCCACAGCAGGAAGCCCTTGACTCCCTCGCTCTCTTTCTCTTACTCTCTCTCTCTCTCACACACACACACACACACACACACACACACACACACACACACACACACACACACACACACACACACACACACATAACATTTTGGTGTTTCTTTCTTTCCTCATTAGAAATTTCAAAGTTCAGTGATTCTATCCCGTTACAACCTCTTGCGTTCTAAATATGAGATTTCACTGCAGGTAACTATACTATAAATTATTTGGTAGTTGCTTTCTTTTCATTATTTTGCATCCAGCATTTTATAATTTGCTGTACTGACAACTTTCCCCAAATTCATGCAAAACTCTCATGAAACACACAAAAAAACTTTAAGAATAAAAAGAGTTAAGGCTTGGACTTTAGTTTAGCTTGTTCAGCAGATATTAGTCTGCTTCTTCCTGCTTCCCCTAATTAGTTGGAAAGACATGTCTAAACTGATTACTCTGTCTATTTGGCTTGGTATTATGTTGAAACAAGATATACTCAGTGGGAGAAAGCTTTGAGACTGCGTAATGGATCAGAAATAAATAATCATGGTCTCTGAAACAGCTGAAATTGATAATTAGATTAAACAATGTACACTGAATGGGCAGAAGGTTAATTCAGACCAGGAGCTCCTATTATGTGGTTTTCTTTACATGACTACAAGAACTGATGACGGTTAATCCAAAAAACATCGGGCAACAAGTTCAAAATATACAGCAGTTTATGGTGTTGACAGTCTGACATTTGATTAAAAATGTTTGGAGAAAATTTGGCCTCTTTTCAAGAAATTATTTTTCCTCATTTTAAATTTTTGTGGCGATCGTGGCTCAAGAGTTGGGCGTTCGCCTTGTAATCGGAAGGTTGCTGGTTCGAGCCCCGGCTTGGATAGTCTCGGTCGTTGTGTCCTTGGGCAAGACACTTCACCCGTTGCCTACTGGTGGTGGTCAGAGGGCCCGGTGGCGCCAGTGTCCGGCAGCCTCGCCTCTGTCAGTGCGCCCCGGGGTGGCTGTGGCTACAATGTAGCTTGCCATCACCAGTGTGTGAATATGTGTGTGAATGGGTGGATGACTGGATATGTAAAGCGCTTTGGGGTCCTTAGGGACTAGTAAGGCGCTATATAAATACAGGCCATTTTTTAATGTAATTTAAAAAGTACAAAATATCAAGTGTTGAAGCTTAAAACATGCAGAATTTAAAGTCACTTTTATCATTTAAAGTTGCTTTTCTTCTCCATTTGGGTTTGAATGGTCGGTTTGAACTTCAGCAGCTCATCTTGAGTTACATGTCTAAACGAGTTGCTGCCACGTGATTGTTTCATTAGATGTTTTGCAGGTGTACCCAATGAAGCAGGCCGGTAAGTGTATATACGTTTATGACAAGCATTTGCTAAGACTAGACTTTATTTGTGGTTTTTATGAAATTACATAAAAACAAGAGTTTCACATAAAAAATAAAAATAAAAGACACGTACAGTGCAAGCAAGCATGATGACAATAAGGACGTTATAATAGAATTAGGTCATAGATCAAGGATAAAAAGCGATAGTGCTGAATGGATACCATAGTGATTATTTATTTTTTTAAAGATAAGATGATAAGATGCAGCCCTCCGGATGACATCTTTTTCATAGCAGCGTTTATTTTCCATGACACGATAAAGCAAACAAAGAAATAAGTCTTAAAAATTTGGTGCATCATGAAATGAAAAGCAAACAAAGCAGACCTCAAACCTTTGAGGAGCTGAAGTCCTACATGAAAATACAACAGCTGGTCTCCCCTGTGTAAGTTGTATTTGTATATTTTTAATTAAATATAGGCTTCAAATCATTAGCATTCTCTTTTTATTTAAATGTCACACGGCATTGTAACTTTTTGTGGAAACACGGTTCTCATTTTAGGCACGTTTGATGCTTTGTTATTCACGGCGGCTTTCTGTGCAAACAATGAAATCCACCAACAAACAGTGAATTTCTCACATGCGGGATGGAGAGCGTCTCGCCTCTTTTCATGCATATATATATACACACATATATACACAGGAGACTACATACATTGACTTAGAAAGCATAAAGTGTGCATGCATCCCTCACAGCAGGCCTTGTTTCTGACCCGTCTCGCCTCAAGCAGAAAAAGCTAAAAATACCAACGTTAGTGGAGGCTAGAGGAGAAGGGGAAAAAAAAGAAAAGAGAACAGGAAAGGAAGAAGAGAAGAAGAGAAGATGTCTGTCTGTCTGTCCGTCTGCCAGAGTGATAACCTATGAAACCTAAAATGCAGACAGGCAGCGACGCCTGGCTAAAACTAATTACATTAACCTAATGAAAAAATGGGAGCAGGACTTAGAACAGAGGCTGAAACACACACATGCATATAAAAAGTCGCATCTGTATTATTTGTACTTACTGCAGCCCGTGACAGGTTGAGAGAGCCACAAAGGAGTGAGGGATGTTTCTGACCTTTCCTTGATAGTAGCAGTGCTCTCCGCCCTGTGTGGAAACACACAAACACACAGATGAAGCTCACACACATGATGTAGTGAAATATTCCCCTCTTCACTACCATATTTAATTTGTGGTGTCCTCGGGATTCCCATATGCTTGTTTGCCGTTCACCTAGGGACCATCTTTGATCCAAGGACACCACAAGGAAATGAGTCCAAAGCAATCCATTACACAGAATTCATTTGCTAATACATGCAAGTGCAAGTAAGCTCTGTTGAAGATATGTGAATATACTGTTCGCGTGTTTGTTTGACACTTTGCACTTTGAGCTTTGCACGTTCACATCTGACCATCTGCGCGCTAACGCCTCAGCGACTTCACTCCTCTATCCGAACTTCTCCGCAGCAGGAAGTCAGATTTTTACCATCTCCGTCTCTCTGTCTTCACTCTTGATCTACGTGTCTCTCTGCACACATTTATCGTCTATAGATGTGCATGATGTCTAAGTACCTAAGTGCTCTGCAGGCAGGCCATCTCTTCCTGGTCCATTTCTTGCTACCTAACAGCCATTAAGCAGGAAGCAGTTCTCCCTGAGGAAATGCAGCTTTTATCAGAGGATCAATTTCTGCATGTGCACAGCAATGCACCTCTAGATCCACTTCCACTCTCCAGCTTTCTGAGTAGACCCCATCCTGATGCACAAGCTTCTGTTAGGATGCATGCATGTGCACACTGTTGAACTACACATGCATGTGGAAATCTGTGTGATTTATTATCCTACAGCAGAGTTCAGTGAGGTGTCGGACGGGATTGAGTTCAGAGTGCGGCGCATGCAAGACAAATTTTCAAATGCTCTTTTATCTGCCTGACTTTGGACAAAGGGACATTAAAGCAGTCCTCAAGCAAATCAGGGTTTCATCTGCCTCTGCCCTCTCCTGTGAGGAGTCAATTAAACCCAACTGTTCCAGCAAAGAGTTTTTCCTTTTTTCTTTGACAGAAATCTATCATTTTTATACAGCATATCGTTGCCTCACATCAAGAAGGTCCTGGGTTCAAAACCCACCTGCTGGTTGGAGCCTTTATGTTCTATCTGTGCCTGCATGGGTTCTCTCCAGGTACTCCTGCACCATCCCACAGTATAAAGACATGCATGTTAAGATTAACTGGTGGTCGGCCAAAGAACCACAGATAAGGTGAAGCGTGGCAGAGGATGTGACATCAAACTCGCATGTGCCACCACATGACAGGGGCCAAGCAGCAAGCATAAACACGTCATAACTCCAGGAGTGGGAATGGTTGTCTGTCTCTGTGTGGTACCCCTGTGATACACTGGCAACCTGTACACGGTGTACCCCACCTTTAGACAGAGTGACCTTTGTGACTCTAAACTTGCCAAGTGGTGAAGAAAATGGGTGGATGGTACACATTTTCATGTTAACTTGGACCAAATTAAACAAAAAAAAAAATGAAATCCCAATTAACAAAGACGTTACTACAAACAATTTGCATTTCCAAAGATGGAGCTAAAACTCTCTGAACTAAAACCTTGTAAGGAAAACGTTGTTCAGCACAGTATCAACACTTCCTTTAAACAAGGCACATCCATTTTATCTAAAGTCATTCATTTTAATATATTTATTAGATACAGTAGAGAAATAAAGCAAATGCATTTAAATCAAACTGTAGTGCATTCAAAGCATTTAGCCAATGAATTAGAGTGGTGGGTAAAGACAAGAATCAGGCTTACAACATCACTAAAATGTCTTTTTCATTTGAATTAATCAGGCATTCATGCAGTTTACACTTTACAGGACTCAAACTGAAGACTTTAAAAATGTGTGGTAATACAGACGAGTGCATGTGTGAGTGTGAGGAAGTCATCTGCATAAACAATCATCTTTGAATTATCTTTTTTTTTTTTTTTTTTTTTTTAATAAATAGGACAGGGGGAATGAATGAGAGAAAGAAAGAAAACCAAAGGGGAGAAGAGACGGTGAGAAGGGGGGGGGAAGAGAGAGAAAAAAAAAAAGAACTCCTGGGTCACCTGTATGGAGAAAAAAAAAAACAAACAACAAAAAAAACAAACAGAGGAGACAGCAAACAACAAAGAGTAACATAATAATAGAGAAAACAAAGCACCATCACAATAAACTAGCTAGTCATAGATATCAATATTTACTAAATAATAAACGATATTGTGCAGCACGCAAGATAGACAGCGCACAGTGTGCTTTGAGGCAGCAGCCAAGAAAGCTTTAGTCCGCGTCTGTGAATACCCATGTGTGCATACCTGTGTGGATCAGCATGCTTGCATTCCAAAGGTTTCTCCATGTAATGATCTGCTAGGGAGTGTGGGGGGGCCACAGCCCCGTCCTCCAGGGTGTGAAGCGGGTATGGAGGAGATCAAAACTCCAGACATCCAGAGGCCCCCAGAACACAAGAGACCATGGAAGACCAACAGAGGGGCAGCCGCGCCACTGTTCCAGTAAGAGCTGAGGAGAGTCCCAGATGAGGGCTCGCCCAGCAGCCGCGGAGCAGAAGTCAGGGGGAGTTGCAGTGACGCGCCCATGAGCTCCGCCGGCCCCCAGCTGTGCCTGAGTGACCGAGCCCCAGGCTGAGAGGCCGGGGGCACCCCACCTCCAAAGGGGGCCCGAGCGAGCCCCAGGCCCCAGGCCCCGACAAGCGGCCGCCAAGGAGTGAGCCGGTGTGTACCCGGACGCCCACCCCCAGACACAAAGAACCACCAACACACCGACACCTGAGGGAGTCCGCCACCGGCAGGGGAAGTGGTGGTGGGTGGAGATAGGCCTCCAAACCTTGGAGGGCCTGAGGTGTCCCCAGAGAGGTGGCGTCTGATACCCAACCTGACATATAGACACAGACATACAGGCACACACAGACACAAACATCCATTCCCACCCTCATGCTCTCATATGCACTCACTCCACACTCAACCAACGTGGAGACAGACATAAAGAGACGCTGTACACACAATCACACTCCCCAAGCGTACTCTACAAACCGGGTCTAGGTACCCTTGCCCCTGGAGGGGGGAATTGCACCCAGACCCAGGTGGTGTTACCCATCTTTGAATTATCAAAGTGAAACTGCACCCATCAGGCTGAGACTGATTTCTTTCTGTGTTCCTGCCTTTTAACCACTTATTTGCAACTTCCAGTTAAATCACATTCAGCTATCGGTTTCCTTTTCGCGATACTAACTCTGCCTCTCGCTATTTTCATAATGCCCTATCCATGAAATCCAGAATAGAAAAATAAGATTCAAGCAAGTTAGCAGCAGGCTGCCACCGCTGTAATAAGAGAGGGGATTTTTTTTTTTACATTAGCAGAGAGTCAGAGCATATGAAAGGTTTGCTAGATAAACCTAAATAGAGCCACAAGAGAAAGAGGTTGAGTAAAGAGACAGAGAGCGAGTGTGAAGTGAAGAGACAGAGAGGGCTATTTATAAGTGGCGCTGTGCTCCACTATCCCAGCGTCTCTCCTCTTTCCGTCGCCCTGAACCTTCTGCTCCACTTCTCATCAAAGGAAGAAACACCCAACATCAGCACTGTGGGTACATCCTCAGCTTGTGTTGCTAAATTTGTGAGATCTGTGATCTCTTAAGACACATGCGAGGATAATTAATCATCTTATCTGGACAACACAATGCACAACAAAAAGGTCGAGGTTAGACACTCGGTAAACAAGTAGGACGCTCTGCCCTCTGAATGTCAGTGAAACTTTGACCACCGCGATCACATAATGCAAGGAAATAAGGACATTAGACACACTTTGCTGTACTTTACTCCTCATTAGGTGATCGAGTTCATTTCTGTGCGTGCAGTATTTCCTCAAAACCACAAAACCAAAGTTTGCAGCTGTAGTGCAGAACCCAAACTTTCCAATCATAACAAATATGCAGGGGTACAGTGTGCACTCAATAAAAGGATCCTTAATCAAACTGGTATGTTTTCTACTGATCGCACAGTTTTGGATTAAATGCAAACATCCATCAACTGGAATTGGCTGATTTCCACCGACAGATGTGTGTTGTGATGTTTGGGCCACATCTGGCTGTTACCATCATCGTGTCACAGGTGCCATGTTTAACATCCCATATAAAACCCAATAGCATCTGCTCTCTGTGATGTGTTTTGTGCAGAACGAGGATAAGGAGCCTGTCATTCATTCCTTGCACTGAAGGTAAACCGTGGACAGAAAGCCTGAATGCTTCCAGTTTCAGGAGTTTGTATTACTTCTATTACGTATGGGCTACATGAGCACTGGAGGATTCTGACCTAGATCTATCAGAGCAGCAGCTGCGTTACATCGGCTGACATTTTGCCCTCCATAGTGAGCAGAGTAACAACCAGGGCTTGTCTCATATTAACCTCCATGAACAGAAGCATTAATAATCAAAAAGAGGCTCTTGTTCTTTGCTACTAAAAGGGAAACGATGACATTAGAAGAGTGCAGATGGGCTGCAGTTGTGGATATTCAGCTCCAAGATTAATTAATTTACAGACTGCCTTATAATGAGCCATAATTACAGGTGACCATAATGTACGATGTGTGATGTAATCGTTTGGATCATTCGCTGTAAAGCATCTAATATCTCACTAATCTGCTGCTTAGCTGCGTAATTCCTGACCATTATAATCCCCGCTACTTATATGATGTCCCTCCATGCCTCAGCGGGTGTCCTGTAACTGAAGTCCAGATTTTAGAGGATTATCACAGGAATCTTAATCTTGCGTCAGTCGACGCTTGCAGAAGATTCATTGAGCTATCAAAGAGACCAGGCAGCTGAATGAGGAGTGGTTTATCTCTGTGTGGAAAACTTAACTCATTGATTAACCAATAAAAAACTCAAGGAGGGAGAATAACACACAGGGTCGACAGTGGAACCATCAGCTTCGCTGCTGCACACATAACAGCATGAGAGCTACTATCAGACATCTCTACCTCCCTGCTGTGCTACTCACCCGGTGTTAGCATGTGAGCAGTGTCTGCAAATGTTGTTTTGATAATGACATCCGACCTTTACTCGGTACGGGTAACGCTTCTCGCGTTCTCATGTCTGCCTACATTGTGATTGAATCCTGATGTGTTAATTGGGTAGTTTCAGTGGTGCTGATGTTTTTGTATCACTCCCTGGAAGTGCTGTTTTGTCTCTTTGTGACAGAAAGTGTAAATTTGCTCCATGTCGGTCTACAATGAAAACAGAGTTCACATGTAAGTACTAAGTACACACGTAAGATTGGGACTGACAGGGAGCGATCAGGGGCTCTGACACTGGTCCAGACGTGCAGGAGAAGATAATCACTGATAAGCAAGTGTGCGTGGGTGGAATCCTGGAAGATGTCAATGTTCCAAACTAGGAATGGGAATCAAGAGCTGATTCTTGTAGCAAATTGGTTCCCATTAGTTCAGTTCCTTGGAATTGTTAGTCCGCTTGTTTATTGACCCCGCTTAGCGGTTCTTGCACTTGCACCAGCTGATTTCAGTTTGTGTGCCGGAGAAGGAAAAATAGCGGCGCAGTCTACAGCGTAGACATGGTGTGTGGGACTGTAGCCTACACGTTTATATAGGTAAATGGTAATTCTGAGATAATGCCTTTCAGGTCATTTCACGGAGAAAAGCAAAAGTAATGTAAGAAGTCCTGTAATAAAATTACTTTCTCCTGGGATTAATTAAGTAAAGTACTGCATTGCTTTAAAGAAAAGTGTTCGGTGTGATATCTGTAATAATTACTTTTTCCGAGTGACGACCCCAACACTGATCACAACAAAGGGAAACACCTCCAACACAAACAAACGTTTGACCCACAGCATGAGATCACTTTGCATGAATGTGATGTCTTTGATGTTCTGATTAGCGATGTCAGTCGCTAATGAGAAATCAATGAGAATGGATACAGAACTGAATCAATAAGTGATATCAATAATGGAATCGGAAGTGCCCAATTCTTAACAATTCCCATTCCTTGGCCAAAGGAATCTTATTTGTACTCCTTTGTTTTGGATTTTTGTAAAAACATATTTAAAAATAATATTTAGATATTTAGAAAATACTTGATCAACAACATGATTATTGGATTATTCTGGAGGTTTTCTGAAGACCTGATGAGGTTTTGTTCTGTTCTTTTACTCTTTAAGCACTTTCACTCCTTGACACTCTAGTTTAAGCTAACTTTGCTAACGCTGGAAAGGTCGTTTAAAGTAGTTTCATCCAACTTTTCACACTGAAAACATCTGCCTGCTGTCATCACAGGAAAGGATAGCAGCACAGTTGCTCTTTATCCAAAAAAAAAACAGATGCAGAATTTAATCACAGGGGTAATTTGGGGTTTTAATGTCAAGTGCGAGGGAGCACGAGGGGAGATGATTTGCAGAATCTTACACTGGTGATGACAGTCTTCCCGTTTTCTGATGAATGCCTCTCCACATAGCCCGAAGACAGGAGATCACTGGAAACAGAAGAATGAAAGAGAAAAATCAAAGTTAGAAAATGTAAGATTTTCCTTCAAGTGTCACTCAGTTATTCGAGTATTCTTGTGTTTTACAGCTGCATTCTGTCTTGGCGGCACAGAGCTTCAGAGCACCAGCCCAGCTAATTATGACCAGCATACAGGGACACGGCTATTTCCAGCACACAAACTCGCACAAACATAATTATTCAAACGCCGCACTCTTGCAACTGTCTTGTGTGTGCATGTGCCTTTACCAGAGCAAAGGACAAATGAAGGTCATTAAGCAGCAAAGGAAACAAAGCAGGCAGAATGGAAAGGAGGCAGGAAGTAAAGTGAGAGCATAAGGAAGAGAAAGACTGACATAAATAAGAGGAACTCAGTGTGTGTGCTTTCTCAGCAGAGCTGGACCTAAGAATCCCAGTGGAGATACACACTGCAGGCCTGGACTGAGACAAAGATATATGAGCTCAGGTGAACGCGCACACACACACACACACACACACACACACACACACACACACACACACACACACACACACACACACACACACACACACACACACAATGCAGCATATGAATGGGGTTTTGTACCTTTCTCCATCTATCTCCAAATATACTCCAGCTAAAAGTTTTAGGCTTTTATTTCACACACATGTGACCTAAACATGGACGCGGAGGCAAATGTTTACTCTTACATAAAGCCATGAAGGTGTGGGAGCTTTTTATGCACTTAGTGATCAGCGCCAGAGCTAGCAGTAACCTATGATACACACACACACACACACACACACACATATATATATATACACACATATATATATATATATATATATATATACACACATATATATATATATATATATATACACACATATATATATATATATATATATATACACACATATATATATATATATATATATACACATATACATATATATATATATATATATATATATACACATATACATATATATATATATATACACATATACATATATATATATATATATGTGTATATATACATATATATATATATATATATGTGTATATATACACATATATATATAATAACACCCAGCACGCCCCTGCGGGCGGTTTATCCTTCAAGCTCGGGTCCTCTACCAGAGGCCTGGGAGCTTGAGGGTCCTGCGCAGTATCTTAGCTGTTCCCAGGACTGCGCTCTTCTGGACAGAGATCTCCGATGTTGTTCCTGGGATCTGCTGGAGCCACTCGCCTAGCTTGGGAGTCACCGCACCTAGTGCTCCGATTACCACGGGGACCACCGTTACCTTCACCCTCCACATCCTCTCGAGCTCTTCTCTGAGCCCTTGGTATTTCTCCAGCTTCTCGTGTTCCTTCTTCCTGATATTGCTGTCATTTGGAACCGCTACATCGATCACTACGGCCGTCTTCTTCTGTTTGTCTACCACCACTATGTCCGGTTGGTTAGCCACCACCATTTTGTCCGTCTGTATCTGGAAGTCCCACAGGATCTTAGCTCGGTCATTCTCCACCACCCTTGGGGGCATCTCCCATTTTGACCTCGGGACTTCCAGGTTATACTCGGCACAGATGTTCCTGTACACTATGCCGGCCACTTGGTTATGGCGTTCCATGTATGCCTTGCCTGCTAGCATCTTGCACCCTGTGTATATATATACACATATATGTATATATATATGTGTATATATATACATATATATATATATATATATGTGTATATATACATATATATATATATATATGTATATATATATATATATATATATATATATATATATATATATATATATATATATTAGGGGTGCAACGATATTCGTATCGATATTGAACCGTTCGATACAGTGCTTTCGGTTCGGTACGCGTATGTATCGAACAATACAACATTTGTAATTTATTTTATCAATTTTCCTTCTGACGATGCTGTCTGTGTTGAGCGCTCAGTGAATCTGCGTTCGACTACTCCGCCTAGGCTGCACTGTCCAGCGCAGATCCACTGAGCGCTCAACACAGACAGCATCGTCAGAAGGAAGAGCGCAGGGCACCTCCCCCACCCTCATTCAGATCTGGCGTTTGGAATTATTTTGGTTTTCATGTGACGTATGACCCTGAAGGTAAGCGAGTCATGGACTAAAGTAAAACAGTATGTTGGATGTGCCACGCAATGCTCAATTACATGGGTGGGAGCTAGTGTGTTAGCGCAGTTAGCTCGTTAACGTGTTGGCCGTCTAGCCCCATGCACGGAGCGATCGGCGGTAGCTCGTTAACGGAGATTTGCCGTGTTGTGGCGTTAAGGTCATTTCAACGAGATTAACCTGAAAGCACTAGTGGGAACACGACGAATATGACTGCACATTTACGCCGACATCATCCTAGTGCAAAGACAAGTGGAAGCAGACAAAAAACAACAAGCATGCTACTAACTTTAGCCGAGTCATTTAGACAGCTGTTAGCACATGATTCTCCTTATGCTGCTGAGAATATAGCCCAGAAGAAGCGGATAGTATAGCTTTTATTTTGGAAAGAGCCATTTCTCTGTAATAAACTCTCTTTTCCAAAGATGAGTGATTCCTCAATCAGATACAGGGCTCGCAATATCGCTAGCCCGACGTCCCGGAGCTAGCGATTTTTTCAGTCGGGCTACCAAAATCTATCTCTTCCCTGCCCGTCGGGCTATTGTAGGAAAAATATATGTCAATGCTTTTGCATTCTTTCAGAAATGTAGCTGGGTAATTATGTCATTGGCATCGGTGATCCACTGTCAATATGTGACATATTGAAGTCGCGTTTGAATTTGCGCTTGTTTTTTTGCTTTCACTTTGCAATCGTGCGAACTGTGTATAGAGAGCGACAGCACTGATCTGTGAGTGATGATAATTTGTGCACCAATTCCTCTGACATCGTCTTATTAATCGTTAGCTTACTATGCAAACATGACGCAGCAAGCTTAAACATGTGAGAGGTTGATCGCGCAGAGAATCGCTGAGCTTATGTGAGTGCATGTGTAAAAGAATTTCAGTTCTGCTGAGCCAAATAAGACAGGTCAGGGTGAAGAAGTGACAGCCAAAGAAAAGCTTACCACAAAACGGAGAAGTTATGACAAATCAGACTATAAGGCAAAAAGAAAGTGCAGCTTTATGGTTTCATGGACATAAGAATTTCTGTGGCTGCAATATGATGAGCTAAATAACCAGGGCTGCACATAAGTGGTCCGCAGGTGCGCATTCGCTGTCAAAATAAAAAACACGCACAAGGGTTAGGGTTAAATTTAAAAACTGTACTTTTGAGTTAAAATATATATTTATAATTTTAATAAATGACAAATTAAAAATGCATGAACATTTTTTGTATCGAAAAAATATCGAACCGTGACACCAAAGTATCGAACCGAACCGAACCGTGAATTTTGTGTATCGTTGCACCCCTAATATATATATAAATATATATATATATATATATATATATATATATATATATATATATATATGTGTGTGTGTATGTGTATATATATATATATATATATATATATATATATATATATATATATATATAGTGAGAGACAGAGACAGAGAGAACAACCGTACTCAGAGGAAAGACTCAGCATGATAATCTCTCTTAAATCTCTTAAACTGAGCTTGTATTGTAGACTTTCAAGTGTAGCAGCTAAATTAAGCAGGCAGGATTAATCAATAACCAACATAAAATGTGCAGCTGAAACAGAATGCAGTATTTGAGCAGGCCGCTCACCGCACTGATCCAGAGAGCTATCAATCTACTCCAACTTCCTGTCAACAACCAGACGTCAATAAGGAGACAAGTAGGTGGAAAATAGACTTGTTCGGGTTGGCGGGCCTAGAGGAAGACTGAACATATGTCAGAAAGTTTGAGCACAAACATGTTTGACACAACAAAAGTACAAACTGCACACTGGAACCTCCCTGTTTGGCTAGTTGGGGGGTTTGCCATTTAATACATGAAATCATTATTTAAAATCTTCATTTTCAGCAAAAAAAACAAACTGACAAACAAACAAAAAAACATCAGAAAGAGGGCAAATACTGTTTTGTCTTTGAAGTTTATGTTTATCTTTATGTGGAAAATTGTTGTATCGAAGCATCTACATGAATGTCCTACATATTTATTCGTTTCTGAGAAGATAAATCACATTCATAATTTTGAACACCTGCTCAGTCCTAGAAACCTTTTCTTGTTGTTTCAGTTGTAACTGAACAATTTTATTGTGATTGATCTTTTGTAATGTTTTTGTCTTGCTCATATAAAGTGACGTCTGCAGGCTAGATTTGGACTGTATCTCTAAAATTACCCAACAAACTTCCAGTTGTAAGTTGTACTTTCCTATGTGTCATTTTCTTGTCTCGAATTAATAAAGTTGGTGCTGCTTTTTCTCAGCACTTGGTCGGGGCTCATTATCACCACCACGTTTCACTTTACGCTGCCAGTAAACAACAGCAGTAATCAGCCTCATTACCATCTTGAGCTGCTCCAATCTGTTTATATAAAATGAAAAGTGGGGGGTAGACAAAATAAACACTTACAGAGAACTGAAGGAACTTAATTACAAGATACAAGATGCACGAGCTCACACTGGATATATAGTGTGCAGAAAAACATGAGGAAAGAGTAAGGCACTGCATCTTCAGGTGAAATAACATGGTTATTAATAATCATTAGATAGATCTTCCAAGTACTGGGTTGGAGCCACTTTTGGTGCTCTATTCTATTGAGATTAATAGATCAAATGTGGGAGACATTTGAATGCAGTTTTGAGCTTTGTGAGTTATTCTGCTGCAAGCAGAGATAAGAATATACACTGTGGTCATTAAGGGATGGACATGGTCAGCAACAACACTCAGACCAGCTGTGGTATTTGAATGCTAAACAGCCCAAAGCCTGACAGGGAAACCTTCCCCACATCATTACACCACTACTAGCAGCCCAAATTGGTGATACAAGGCAGGATGGATCCATGCTTTTATGTTGTTTACACCACATTCTGACCCAGTCGAATGAAAGTCACAAGCAGAACTTGTGACTCATCGGACCAGGCAAAGTTTTTCCAATCTTTATCGTCTAATTTTGGTTAACTGTAGCCTCAGTTTCCTGTTCCCCGGGAACCCAGTGAGACCTTCTGCTTCTCTTTTCTCGTGTCAACATTTGACATGCTGTGCATTCAGAGATGATCTTCTGCATACGTTGGTTGTAACTGTCTCTTTTGTAGGTCATTCTCTCCCTGAAAGTCACTTACATCACCATTCTTCAGCTTTCCTCCCTCAACCAGGAGTTATTATCTACGTCTCTATTTTCATTAAACCAATATAAGTCAGCATGTTAATGAGGGGTTTTCCGAGGAGCTGACAGACACAGGTTGTCATAATTGGAGGAAAATCAGGCATAGCTCAGAGCTTCCACAGAGTTTAAGTGGTTGTTATTCTGTCCCCCAATTTACAAGTAAAATTTTAATAATGCTGCTTAAAGACCCGCATCTAATTTATTCATATCCATTTTTTCATGGACCACCTAGTTTCTGGACTTTTACAAAAACAGCAGGATCTCCGACAAAAGACAAAATTTACTCTTTCAAGCAAAAAAAATTATATATATATGCTTACTAAAGGATTTCAGTTTTAAAGTCAGATGCATTTTTCATATTTTAACTGAGCTTTCAGCGAGGAAGCAAAAGTTTTCTGATGCTGATACTCACACATATATACTGTTTTATTGAGAAAAAAGTCCTGACATAGCTGCGCGCACACCCACAGGGGAATGATGCTGCTTTCTATGATGACTAATGGGCAGTTTGCTATGGCTATAAAACATGTGTGGGTATACAGGATAGAGAAATAAAATGGAAAGAAGAGGAGAATAATGGCACGGAAGGAAGGGAAAGAGACGGAACACAAGGTGTGAATAGAGCGCTCGGGATCCTAACAGATATCCCATGCACAGCCATCACGTCTGTAAAGGAAAGAAAAATAGAGCATGCATGGAGCAAACATCACCTCAGACTAAACCTTCACAGTGCAAATTAAACACACCGTGACTCTGGAGACACGGTGAACATTTGACATAAAAAAAAAAACAGCACAGTGAACATATTCATGCACTCCCGTGATGAAGACATTTGGCGTGTTCAAGAGTGTTCGGGTCACAGGAGTGCACTGTTAGCCTTTGTTCTGCTGGGATGTGTGTTTAAGATTCAGAGCTTGTGATCTTTGTCCGGGCCCATGCTGAGCCCTGACGGGGGGGAAAGCGAGCGAGGCATCAAGGCACCAACACAGGCTCCTAATGGATGATGCCGATAACAGATTTCAGCTTTAATTGTTGTGGGATTTAAATAATTTATTGAGCAGACAAAGACGCAAACTCAGCCTCACCCCCATCCCCCACACCGACACACTCTTATGTAGAGAGATCCCCCACCCGCCCACACCCCGCCCCTGCTTAAGATGAGCGCGCATGTATAAATGTGTAACTGAGAGCTACGTCTTTATGTGCCATCAAACAGATAATGTGACAGAAATAAACTGTTTACATGCGGTAGCCTTCTGCTGCAAATCCGCAACGTAAATGATGATCAGGGAAATGTGGTTTGTAAAAATGAGGCTTAGGATGTCGTTGCCAGGAACACAAACAGATCCATTTAAGACCTTTAATCTATTACTTTTAGTTTGTTAAGTAGTCTAAATCATGCACCTATTCACACAAAATCAGCCAAATCATGCACCTTGTATTATGTACCCCGCCCCCTCCTTCTTGTTGCCAGAACATCAGATCCAGTGGGGTGGTTTGCAGTGCCTGAATGTTGGATGTTGGCATCAGATTTTCTGGGTTGTGTTTGTCAGGCGTCCACCAGCACATCCCGCAGATGCTTGAACAAATGGGGGGATCTGGGATTTTACAGGCTGAGTCACTGCTTTTTCCTCTTTGTCATGTTCCTTTTGCTGTTCCTGATATTTTGGGGGGATGTAAAGGGAAAATCCACCCCTCTCTCCCTCTGGAGGAGAGTGCAGTTGCCATGACGAGGTGTGCTTGATCGGCATCAATGTTCCAGCCTAAGATCAACATGCATCCAGGGAAACGCTGCATTATAACGAGATGATCAATCACCTGTCACTTTTAATAACGTGGCTCGTTGCCATATTTGTGCTGTGTCTGGCACGTGAGAGTATCTGTGCAGTCCAGATGTGCGCCTGCAACAGGGACAGTACAAACAGGCAACCACAGCTTTCGCTCATTTTCTGTCTCATTCAGCGTCTGCCTCTCAGCTCATTGCTTTTATAAATAGTCTGCTTATCCTCAGCTGTAATTGAAGAGAGTCTTCTTGGCCCTGCTGCCGCAGCAACATCTGTCTAAGAGCTGGCGTACAGCTGTCAATCAGCCCTGGAGGAGATTTTGGAGGCAGAGCCACAGACGCTTCGCTTACAGCCCACGGTGTTTCATAGCCAACCTAGAACAGCCATTTACATAGCAATCACATCTCCCTCTACATTTTAATGTCAGCCAACCCCCCGCTCCATCAAACACTCACACACACTGAACCAGTGGAAACATAAGAGCACTGATGCAGCTTCAGTTGGGAAATTGTTGTTCTAAAAAGGCTTATTCAACTTCATTAAATGGCCCTTTGCAAAGTTAAAAAGTGACTGAAGCAGCGAGAAGCAATGAGTCCATCACATCAAAACTTCAGCCTTCCTTTAAAGCATTTTTGTTGTGAGTTGCTCTGGGCAAAGACATCTGCTGTGGCAACCCCGTCCAATCTCCTGAGGTGAGCCATGCACGCACACATAAACGAAGTTTCTGCGTGGTCTAAAATTCCTCTCACGATCTGTGTCGCCGAGCACTGCGGTGGCGCTGGGATGAAAAAGAGCACTAAAAGGCTTGATTGGCAGGACTAATGTTTGTGCGTGTGAGCGAGTGGATTGGCAGAAGTGTTGGGGTACCAGGCTTTTCACTGCTTTCACACAGGCTTTTCAAAAGGACCTTCTTAATAAACTCAACACCCAAAAACACACAAACACAATAAGATGCTGAAAAACAGCAAATTTAACCACATATAGCGACACAGCGACACATAAGCATACAGGCACTGCTGTCATCAAATGGACTCCATGTATGGATTTGACATTTAACCCAGTAATAAAAGGACACATAAGGACACACAAAGGACGGCATATGTGCTGTGTCAGGCGTCTGTAATGAGCATGGGGGGAGTGCTGAGGAAGGATAAGTGCACAAGAGAAAGCATGAGGGGGAGGCAGGGAGATGGAAAGGTGTGTAAGAGAAATAAAGATGTGAAAAGGCAAAAGAAAAAGAAGAAAAAACTGAGGAGGGGTTGTTCTCTTTGGGGAAAGCTGCAGCTGCTTTCACCTGCCCACCACTCCCCACCCCTGTCTCCCACTGAGGCCTCATTACAGGTCTCCAGGCTATAATTCATTCACTCTCCAATCACTTATCAGGCTTGTAGTTCCACCAGCAGACTCCCTGGGACCCCTGCTCTTATTGCAGAGGGAATACTGATGCTCACAAACAAGAGCCGCCCCGGACTGCCAAGACTGAAATTCCTTTTAACCCATGTAAGAAATGAGAGGGGGGGGGGGATGTCTTTATCCACATTAGCCTGTGATATTTATTCCAATGCATGTACTAATATATATTTCAAAATGCATAATTCTGCCCTATTTGAAAACTTTAAAGAAAAAGAAAAGGCAAAGTAAAGTTTTCATGCAAATCTGTAAGTTTCTTTTTAAACCAGTTAAAAAAACAGTTACATAACTTCCTTGGTAGAGGTAATAAACAAGGATGGAAAGCTATACAGTATTCCTACTTTCTTGGCATCATTGCGCACTTAGGTCTATAGCACGCAACATACAGGACAACCAGAGCTGACTCCTGAATTATGCAGAGACTGGGGATTTTGCAGGAACTAAGGAGAACATGCAAAGCTCTATCTGTGACAGCACGTGCATGGCTAGTGAACACCATGTCATGTAGAGAGAGGATAATGGAGACAAAGAGACTTTGGAGACCTGCACACTTGGGACTGAGTAGTAATAACTACTAAGGTATATCCCCCCAAAAATGTGTATCAATTTAATACACCCTGTGATTTTATGTGTTTGCATTTCTGTCTGTATTTGGTGGTAATGTTGGTCTCCATCTACACATCGGATTTTGTAGGCTGGTAAATTTTGTTAAGCAGTTCATCTCCTGACAGTAAACCGCACTTCAGCGTGAAAGAATAAAATGGGTAAGCTATCTGAGACAATAGTCTTTGGTGAGGTATTAGTATCTTTTCCTGCTGGGAGAACAACAGTCTACCTCCTGTTTCTGTCTTCAACAAGAGCCGGCTCCAGGAGCTCTCTTTGTCTTCACTAATCCTCCACACTGAGTGAGATGGCCCAGCATAGGAGAGGGGGAATGAAAGGGTGGGAGAGGCAGGCTGGGGGATAAATAATGTGAATATGGGGAGAAAGGATGATAAACCAAGAGGATGCTTGGGTATCTGCAACACAAGCCCTGTCCTTTAAATGGCAGCTTAGCATAGACACGATAGCGTCAGCTGGTCAATCGGCCTGCCAATTCAGTCCAGACTGATAAATTCCAACAATTACCGGACGCCTTACTGTGATATGCTGTGATATTACAGCCATTCATCTTCCCAAAAGCATGAACCCTAATGATGAATGGAGCTGACATTTACTCTTTTTATACTAAACGAAAAATAACTGCATAAGTCAAACTGACTCAGAACCAAGTAAACCTTCAATACAAGGACTGCAGATGTTTCCAGCTACCACTCACGCTGACTTTGTATGAGAAAAACATCCAAATGTCCACCCTGAATAGAAGAATTTATTACAGCAACCAAAACCACTGCTTTAAAGCACAACAGAGAAAACAAGTATTGCTTTCCAAAGACTCAATCTTCCTCACTCTTCTCACAAATTTGCACAGAAGCTCTGAAGGACTTCCAAACTGCCTCACCTTCCTCGGCCGCAGCACGCATTACTATTATGTACATCCCCGATGCTATTTGTTCTCCTACATTAATCCCGCTCACCTCCAAGCACAGATGCTCGCCGCCTCATAGCCAGAACAGACTGTAAATACACAGTCCTGGATGTGCCAATGAGCCTCTTAGCAAACACAATCTGTAATATACTACCTGTGAGCACTATATTAGCTCATACACACATACACACACACACAAACATAATCCCCAATGTGATAGCTAAAGCTATGAGCTTAAGTGCTTGCATGTGAGAGAGAGAGAGAGAGAGAGAGAGAGAGAGAGAGAGAGAGAGAGAGAGAGAGAGAGAGAGGTTTGACAAGGATCACAGTGAGGAGCTCTGCCTGAGGCGAGAGGAGAGGAGAGGAGGGTTTTTTTTTATGAAACTCCTTTCAAGTACCTATCTCTATCATGCGTGCTCTCCGTATCTCTCCCCATCTCCTGCACTTACTCAACCCACCCACAAACTCAAGGGTGCATGAAGGACACCCTCATACCTCCCTCTGTCCTTTTACCTCTTTCCAAACTCCCTTTGCTTCTTTCTTTGTCTCTCTCTCTCTCTCACACACACACACACCCCTCTCAGTGTTTTTCTCATTAACTTTGCCGTAAATCTGATCACGCCTCTCTGTAATAAATTACAGAGCCCGGGAATAGAAAAGGGGAAACCAGGATGGAGGTGGAAAAGGAGAAAAGCTGGTTGTAGCAACATCGGGATGGAGAGATCTGATTTGTGGCTGGATGATAGACTATTCTGGAACGGGACATGAGAGATCATTAAATTATACAAATATGAAGATGTAAGGATGAGCAATAATTGCATACATGCAGGCACATGCACAGCACAGAGACACAGAGCAATAATTCCCAAGCTACTCGATGCCTACTCACATTTTAGGGATCAAGTGGCAAATGCCACAAAATCCACTGAAAGTCACGCAAAGTCTCAATGGCACTTTGATGCACTTATTTGTTCTCTGAGTGAACAAGAGATCATTGTCAGGTAAAAAAAAATACTCTGAGACCCACCAGCTACTCCCACTGAGCTTCTCCAGCATAAGTAGGAAGGAGATATTTTAAAAGTGTAGAGTTCTAGAAGAAAAATCAGACACTGTTAGATAACTGGCATTTTAAAATGCTGCCAAAACTTAGATGGGCAAATCTTCCAGCTGAATCATCAATACAAAGAACAACATTTTAGGAAAATATCTCTCTTTAGTATGGAAAAAAGGTAAAAACTTCATGTTTTGTTCATTTACAGCTACTCTGAGTGACTGAGGCCCAGGAGTAACTACCTTGCCATGTTTTGCCACTCAGTTAAAAAGTTAAATCAATAATAAGTTTGGAAAATTCTACCTCAGTTATACCCGGTGGAGTTTTGAACCATTAATAACATTGGAGGAGAGTTTTAATTAGTTTTGTCTCCATCGTGGACATCCTGGACTTCCAGGTCACGAGGAGGGGGGGGGGGGGGAATTTGCACTAGCGATGTTACCAGAACAGATACTTATGATGCCTTCCAGGATCTTTCTATGTCAAAATGATGAAAACAAGACTATCTACCTACTCTATCTAACAAAGAAAACAACATGAAGAAGACGGCAAAGAACATGCACCTGCCAACACAGCCCTGCTCCAACACATCAATAACAAAGGCAGGACTTTCTTACTGATGCTATCATGGTTTTCAGACAAGGGAGTAAATACTTTCAATTCAGTGACACACAAAAAAGACAGCGCCTAAAGAATTTAAGGTGTGTGAATTTAAACTCAAAATCACACAGCATTCAAAACAATATCGTTCTAGGGTTATCTTGAAATATACTTTACCATTTTGTTTGACACAGCTGTGGTGAAATCAGCTTTGCTCAATCAGCTAAGCTAATGTTGTGTTAGCTTAAGCTAGCATAATGTAACTAATGTTATACCTTACAGTAACTCCAGCAGGCTACTCGGCAACCAACGTCACTTATACAAAATATTTTGTGTTTTAACAACAACAACCTGCCATCTCTCTGTTAGTGACTTAAAACAAACTTTTGCACGGGATAATCATTTCGTTTTGTTAGCTTTGGTATTTTATTCTTGACCACCAGTTTAGCTCACTGGGTGGAGTAGGTGGCACATATATCGAGGCAGTTTACTGTGCATCTTCCCTCTGATCTTGCTCTCAGTTTTCCTTTCTTCTCCAAGCTAAAAATATATATTAAAAACATTCGCAAAAGAGTTGTAAAGAAATGTATGAGATATAATTTTTAAAAAGTTAGCTTGTTTGAACTTGGCTGAGCTCCCCTTCAAGAGGATCTTCTCAGATAAATCTAGACCACCTTCAGAGCTGTGGTTATTTTTAGAAGGCTCTGTGGTTGTCTCATTATGAGCACTTACTCTGTCCCTGTGATTTCAACAAGCTCCTAAAACATGCGCAGACCTTAGCTCACCACTCACCCTGCTCATCGGATTTACTTCACTGGGACCTTTTCTTCTTTTCTTAAAAAATCAAACTGAAGGATCACAGTTATTTATGCATTATTATTATTACTATTTATCTCCTCATATACAAGGTCTTGAATAATCAGGCCCCATTTGATCTGACCTCACAGCATCATATTTCCCCAATAAAGCATTTTGTTCCCAGACTGTAGGCTTACTTGTGGTTTCAAGGGTTATTAAAAGTAGAATTGGAGGCAAAGCCTTCAGCTTTCAAGCTCCCAGTTTGGATTCAGGAGATAGACACGCTCTCTAATTATAAGATCAGGGTTGAAACTTTCCTTTTTGATAAAGCATATAGTTTGGGTTGGATCAGGTGATCCTGAATTCTCCCTTAGTTATGCTGGAATAGGCGCAGGCTGCTGGGGGCTTCCCATGACGCACTGAGTGTTTCTTCATCACTCAACATCACTCACTGCAACTATATTTAATCATTAGTTAGTAATCTCTGGCTCTCTTCCAGTATGCCTTCTGTCCTTGCATCTGTTGCCAAGTCCTTGCTTATAGGGAGTCATCTGATCGTTGGGGTTCTCTCTGTATTACTGCTGGGTCTTTAACTTACAATATAAATCACTTTGCATCTAATATCACGGCAAAGTCCCAAATCTCTTTCACAGGACAGACCGCGCCAAAGTACAACAGAGATTCAGCACATACTACAAAGGCACAAGTGCTGACACCTGTAACTTATGATCAAACCTCTTATTATCACAACAAAAGGATGCAAGAATGCATGATTGGAATTATTTGCAAAAACAGATTTGCAAAAATGTGTGAAAGAAACAGCATTCAACACATTTGTCAAGCCTCGATTAAATTTATTTGCAAAAAATAAAAGATAGCAAACTGGTTTGTTCAGGTTTATTGGCTAATAATCTCCCTCACATCGGCACAGAAGACACCTGGGGCCAGAGGTATGTGGGCGCAATCCCCAAATAGCGCTCATAGGTGTGTGTACAAACATTGTGCTGTTGTCTAAACACAGGCGCAGTGAGTTTATTTCAATATCAAGTGCAAAAACGTGAAAAAAAACATCCTTTATTTGGCATTAAAATTTCCATAAATAACAGTAAATTGTTGCAAACATTAATAAATCATTCTGCTTAAGTTTAAATATCAAATTTAGTATTCAATTTAAAATCACCAACAAAAGTGGGTGAAAGCACGTCATGTACCTTTCTCTCTTTGTATTATTCTTCCTAATTTTCCCCCTTTTAAGTATTGATCCTCTCTCATTCTGTCTGAGCACCACTCCTTTCAATCCTTTTTAGTTATCTCTCATTAAGACCGCACTTTACGTGCCTCTTCTGCACCTGAGACCCAGCGAGACGATACACACAAAGACTCTGCAGCTTTTAAGAGTTCATGTCTTATTGCTCTTCACACACACAATCCTGCTGATGTACAGATGCACCAACGTGTAGTCACTCATTCATCAAACCACTGAACCATGGGATGTTTGGTTAGCTCCCTGCCTAACACATTTATCTGGAAGGACTCTGTGGTTATACTGGAGCACTGTTGCCTCCAGCCCGCCCCCTCCCCACCAACACTGCCCTCCCTGGTGCACACTGCCTTCACACAGATGAATAATGCATTTAGCACTGCCTGTAATTGACCTCTCGCATTAGCATAAAGAATTTGTCTGAATGCAGAAAAAGCAGACTTGACACAGTTGTAGAAATAACAAAACTGAGTGTCTGTCAGTGTCAACAAAGAGCAGGAGAAGCCCTCGGCTCTTGAAGCTGCTGCAGCCGCTTATTTCATAACACAGGCGAGGTTACGAAACACTCCAGTCCCAGCTGGATGTACGAAGCTCTCCTCTCCTGTCTGCACTCACATATTTTCATACGTACATATTCTGCATGCTGCACGAATACTAAATGATTCAGATATGTTCAGTGTCTTCAGCTTTTCTCTATTTTTGTCAGACAAACATAAACACACAGTAACCATACACACTAGCACAGCCAGGCTGGTATTGGCTGCTGGTAGTCATACACTATGTTGTGACAGCTCTGCAGATTTGTTGATGATACAGTAATTATAATGTTTGATATCAGAAAAACATGATGGGAAGTGTCTACAATTTTAGAACACAATCAGGTAGGAAGATGACTTTATATTTATTTATGCAGTCATAATGTCATCATATACTGCCGGTTTATTCATAATCTTCTTCATTAGGAATACCATCGCTTTATGGGTCACTACACCAGATCATCCATCTCCACTTCACCGCATCCCTATCCCTCCTCTGTCACTGCAACCCTCTGCATGTCCTCCTTCGCTACATCTATGAGTCACTTCTCTCACCTGTGCACTTTCATCCTAAAACTCCATCCACACTTTTCTCTTCCTTTATCTTCAGCCAACACTACAACAATTTCCACCTGCACCCTGCTGGCCCCTGATTGATCTAGTTGGGAAATCTCATTCTGGTTGATCCTGACGCAACCCTCCCCATTTGATCCCTGGCTGCCAAAATGCTTCCTTGGGCAAGATACTGAAGCCCAGATTGCTCCTGATGCGTTCATGAGTGTAAATGCATCTGAATGTTACTTAGAAAGCACTTAAACATTAAAAAAGTGCTTGTTTGAATTTGTGTAAACGGCGGAATAAGATACGCTGTCTGAAGCAGCACTCAGATAGAGTAGAAAAGCGCTGTATAAGTAGGTTTATCATTTCCAAATTACATCTTCTCCATCTGCATATTGTTTTTCTTTACATTTCCAAAGCCAGAACCAGATTTTGCCTAACCCGAGTGCTTAAAAGTTAGTAAAAACAATCCTGAGGGTGGGCAATTCATTTTCCCAAAGGGGCCATATGAGAAACTGGTACTGTTGTGGAGAGCGTCACCAACAAGTTTATAAAGAGATCAAACTAATATCAAGCAGAACTGAGTTCAGCTTCTTGGTGTGGCCCTCCACAACAGTCCCAGGGCCTCATGTAGACCCCTGGGAAAATCAATTACCCACCCCTGATTTTTTTTTTTTTTCACCTCCATACCTGCAACACTGTGTAATAAGACTTTTCTTGCAGGTGTGTAACCCCCTTGCTGGCAAAATGTTTCCACAGACATACACATAAACATCTGCTAATGTGCTGAAAACCACCTTTGTGGAGAAACTGCAGTACTGCAGGTTTGTTTCCCGGACCACATTTTACCACATTTTCCGCGATGCGTCAGACACACACACTAACATGCTAACATAGTGTCATATTTTAATTCTGCCAACTTATTCATCAATAAATACATGTATTGGGGGGGGAGGGGGGGGGGGATTTAATCTCTAAAGAGTTTATTTTGTTGCATACATTTGCCAACTTGTGATACATGTCCATGAATAATGTTAGATTTATAGTTGTCGTAAAAATGAATGACACAAAATAACCAAACATCAAACTTTATACTGTAGCTGCTGGACTAAAACAGAGTCGGTGTATGTGTCGGGGTCATGCGTAGAAGTGTAAACATATATCACTTAAATGTTTTCCCTTCTTCACGTGATGGACGACGAAAGAAGCCGTCTTGTGCACACTCCCCTTTTAATGTTATAGCGACATCTATTATTCAGCAAGAGCAGGTGGGAGGGGTGGGGTAAGAGGTAGCAGGGGTAGGGCTGTGTGGAGAGTGGGTGTGGGGCAATCAAGGGTGACGATTTTTGTGTGTGTGTGTGTGTGTGTGTGTGTGTGTGTGTGTGTGTGTGTGTGTGTGTGTGTGTGTGTGTGTGTGTGTGTGTTGGAAATGAGGATGATTGAAAAAAGAGAGACAACCCCCAACCCTTTTCACATTTTCAGCTTACTCTTGTCCTATGAATGGAAAATTGCAGGCAGTTGCTGAGATGCAGGACTGGAGGAAGACAAAGACAGAGAAAGGGTATAAAGACCTCATGACCCACCAACCCCCCTCCTGACTTCCTCTCTATACACTGCCACAGTTCAGATGGGTGGCTCGTGTCAATACGGCATGTTACTGATGAAAGCATCAAAGACTAAAGCACACACAATTATGTATTTAGTTCATGTGAGCACAGAAGAGAGGGGCATTTCTTCTCTAAACAAAATGTCTAGATCCAGGTTCTGTGACACGAAACACATTTTCAAGCCTTTTTGCAGAGTGCACGATGGGATCCCGGTCGTGATTACGAACACGATCAATGCACGACAGGATAGATCTGAAAACATACCACTCAGCCACAACAACATCGCTCACTTTATATAGTGTTGGTCTCTATCATTAAAAACAAAACAAACAAAAAAATACAGCCCACCAGAGGACGGACACGGGTCTGCTGTAGGGTGTAACACCGGGATGTGGGTTGCGTTTTGGGTCTGGAGGGTTGTCAGGAGGAGTCTCTGTGGATCAGTCTTTGTTTCGGCCGATTCCACAAATGGACATCTCGCCTGGGATGTTGAGAGTTTGAAGCCTGCTCTGCGTCTTGCACTCTCAGAGGTGCTGGCTGAGACTGCTACCATCAGTGAGCATCACTGCTATGAGGTGGGGTGAGCACTTGATCATGTTTAGATGGTTGGTGTGACCCAAAAGAACATTGTATTGTAACAAGATGAAGGTTATTATTGTTGTGGTTGATCAGTGTATACTGTGTGTGTAATAAAACTGAGGTGAAAACATCATCTGGTATTTATCAGTGATGTGATGGATGTAGGCAGAAAGTCAGGGGATCACCAAAAGCAAGGGAGAGGATCACAAATGTCATGAATCTAGAATTTGTCGGGACATTAAACTAAAGATAAAAAGCGACACAGTCACCTACAGAGCAACTCATCTCACATGGCATCTCCAATCATGCTTTTTTCCATCTGACATTAAGAGGACTAGACTAAAAAAAAATACATATAGTATCCAACATGTGTCTAAAAAGCATAAGGCATATGATTTTATAACAAAACACCCACGCTCCTCTATTATTCACAGTCTATCAGCAAAGCATTAACTCCAGGCACAGAAAGAAAAACGATGATAATAACATGTAATGTAGCACTTGAGACACAGTCGACAGTGAAAACTGGGGAAAAAAAAAAAAATCCCACCACTTTTGATTGCTCATGGCAACAGCTAAACACAGAAAAATGCACAGCACTCATTGATCAAACTGAGAGAACGAGGCTTTGTTACAGGGAGCCAAAAACCAGTGTTGGCTCATTCAGCTAAAAAAGCTCCCACTCCTGCACCCACTCACATATCAACTGGGTTTATTCTGTCTGGGATGAAAGCTATCTGTAAACAAAATCAGTGTGGCTGTCATGCAGGGGATCAGTTCACAGAGGAGTGACAGTAGACAGGAGGGAGACGAGAGTTGGAAGAGGAGGTCTCAGGTGAGACGGAGGGAAACTGAAGCTCTTCTTTCATGAATGAAGACAGCTGGCACTGGGACAAAGATGCAAACATGCATAGCAACAACTTATTTCTTGTTCCATCAACAGCTTAAAAACTCAAAGATATTCAATTGAAATAAAATTCTTAATCGTCAACAAGAATTTAAAATTTTTACAAATCAATTATCGATTAAGTGTCCTCACTGTTCTTTTTAAAATAACGTTATCATAAAAAATCATCATGAATTAAAAAAATTTGCAGTTAAGAGTTTGCAAAAGTTCACCTTCACAAAGCAGGAAATTCAAATAGGAAATGTTAAATGTTTTTATTCCGAACGTGATTAAAGGAATTAACCTATTATCAGTTAATTTATATTTTTAATACATTCTAATATGTTCCCTAAAAAATCATTTCATTTCTGTCGAAAGATAAAAAAAGACAGCGTGATGCTCGATCGTACTGATCTCAGTCTCTTACTATTATTGGGTGTAACAGATCTGGAACAGCTGCACACAGCTGTACGGCTCTCTGTGTGGATCAGCCAGTTATCTCCGTACAGGAAGTCTGGATCGGCTCTCCGAGGTTCAGATTCTAAGGGGCATACCCCAACAGGCAATGCAGAACCTGATTGAAGGTGAGGGTGAGGAGACTCGCCTACCTCTAACTGGCTGCATCCAAATAATTTATCCTGCTAATAATGTGAACTCCCTTCTTCCAATGTTGCTCTCAGCCCTAGAGGCCCTGAACCTTCCTAAACACCCCTCTTTTATATTCATTTATCCATATGCGTACTTTTTTATAGCACTCCATGTTAATCTAATCATAAGAAGGCTGGATCCTGAGTCCTTTAGCGCTAAACCGGAGGATCTGACACCTTTCGTATCTCTCTCCACTCCTGCTGAAATCACTCTTGATGCACATGAGTCCAACTGTGTCATGTTTACTTCCTGTTTGTCACCGTTGTTCCTTCAAACTGCAAACTGCCTGTTCGTGTCATTATTGCGTTTTTCTCTTTTCACTTATTTCGTTACCTTTATAACACTGCCTGTATAGAGAAGGATAGCAGTCTGCATTAAACAGTACAAACATACATGCGTAGATGTATGCATGCACCCATAACAGGCCAACATGTCACTCAGGGAGTTGCAGGCTATCCTCTAAACCTGGGAATTCCTCTGATGTAACATTTTACTCAGCAAGAGAGTGACTTCCGCTGTGATGAGTAGGCAGCTTCACTGTATGCACATGCCAAGTTCACAAGCTTTTGGGATAAATGAGACAAACATGGACTGTAAAAGTGGCAGACTGGAGCCAAAGCAAAACAAGAACAGGGAAAGGTTTAGAGAGGATGACACTAAAATGTGAAAGCTGTAGAAACAGAAGAAGAGCTGAGAGAGAGAGAGAGAGAGAGAGAGAGGAGCTTACTTTCCATCAGCACAGCTGTGATCAATATTAGTGTCTGACAGGGCTGTGCTCGAGCCTTTACTGTAAATCACTTCCTATTATGATGGAACCTCTATATCACACACAAAACTGACCGGTTCCAAACACGCTAACACACACACACACACACACTGTATGCATTTATCCACAGAGCAGCTGCTGTGGTACAGTTATGTGCATTCCCTAAAACAGGTAATAAACAGCACTGCAGCACCACAGTGACCTACTTCAATTTAACACTGAAGTCATCACTAGTTTAATGTGCAACATGCACTTGGGGGGATTCATGCTAAACAAGAACAAGAGGCACTGAGAAACACAAGTTTGACACCTGAAGCAGTTATTTCAACAAGCAAGCTCACACTACAGTCTTTTCCTGGAAAATGAGGCAACCTTTGCTTTCACAAGATGCATCCGTGTGTCCAGTTTTGTTTGTTTTTTTGCCTCTCCAACTTAGGGATGTGCTGGAACTGGACCAACAAAGAGAGAACATCCGCGCCCAATTAAGAATCGCTAATTAACCTAAACCTGTGTTTGGACTGTGAGCGGAGCGCCCAGTAGAAACCCAGACAGGCACAGTGACATACAAGCACAGACACACAGACAAACAAAGACAGACAGATTTAATAATGAAATACTCACTGATTCAGTTCCACATCCAAAATGAACTTCCGACCAAAAGCGTCAACTTGAAAGCTCGCTTGGGCCACATGGTTCACCTAAAAAAGACAGAGAAGAGAAGCTGCACGCTGTTTCTAAAGTCCCCGTTATCACATGCATGATGAAGTTCAGTATCATAGACATGGATAAGTCTCATCTACACTGATGGACGGCTGCATTGTGTGTTTATAGCACCGATTAGCTGCAGGAATGAAGTAAGCCAAGTCTGCACACACACATAACCCTAACTGGTCACAGCAAATGCCTGCACCTCCCTGCGCATGGTTCTGCCGGAGGTTTCTTCCTGCTAAAATTGAGTTTTTCCTTCCCTCTGTCACCAAGTGGTTGTTCACTGGGATCAATTGTTTATTTGGGGGGGGTTCTATTATTGAAGGGTCTTTACCTTACAATATAAAGCACCTTAAGACAAATGTTGCTGTGATTTCATGCTATATAAATACAGCTGAACAATAAAATTGAATTGAAGTGAATTAAGTTCACCATCAAAAAGAAAAAAAAATCTAACCCTACGCCGACTCATTTAATGTTTCTTCACCGATCACTGCTTCATCTCTAAGTGCATGAACTCTGTTTGATTGATGTGGCTGGGGGAGGGTCTGATTCATTCCAAGTCTTGGACACATATTGTATGGGGTGTGCCCCCTGGGTCAATAATAACTCCCCACAGTAATTCCTTTAGGTCCAGTAAAGCCCCAGTGGAGACCTTAAGCATGGCTTACCGTCTCCCTGAGGCTTGGGCTACCTGCTTTACAGACTGGACACTACATGACAACAAAGGAGAAAGTGTGTGTGTGTGTGTGTGTGTGTGTGTGTGTGTGTGTGTGTGTGTGTGTGTGTGTGTGTGTGTGTGTGTGTGTGTGTGTGTGTGTAGGCTGTCATTTCAGGAAGTGCCCCTGTGCTCACCCAAGGATAGCCTGATGTCCCCAGTGATCACAGACTCTATTGTCTGCAGGAGCGTGCCTGTGCCGGTCAATGCATATATGAGCAGTTAAGAGGTTGTGTGGGTGTGTGCAAGAGCATGTGCAAATGGCAATTCCACACTTTGATGAAATCTAATCTGGCAGATTGTATCCACGAGGGTAGGAGGTACCAGTAATTGTGGTTAATGAAAGCACATCCCATCCTGACTTAGCAGGACCAATATGAGGAGACCACTGGTGACTCCTCTCGCATTGATTTCTGAGTCATGGCGAGCCTGATTTTCCACTCGTGATGGTTCAAGAATGACTATAAGCCTATCATTGCTCTGCAGAGAGGCAGGCAGGAAATGCAAACCGACACAGTTAGACTGATTTCACTGGAAGTGTTTGTTTTTTCACCAAAACAACAAGAGCACCTTGCTGAACTCCCCGCAGCTCATTCAGTGCTGTTTGTGTCTGCGACTTAAAAATAGGTGATGCGAGAGAAGCCTATAAATAACTCCATGTGTGTCGCACATTTTCAGAACTATCTGACAGATTTGTTTTTAGGCTGTTGATCTAAAAACAGCCAATAACTGATCAAACATTGCGCAAGTGACATCACGAGCATCAGCTCTCTGGAGATTAAAAGACTCGGAGCACAAATCAAATCTCCTCACCCTCCCATCCTCGATCATCTGCATTTGCAATGTACATTTTATGACTTTGATGTTTTAACTTGCTGCCTGTACGCAAGCTCTTTTATGACTATGAGTTGGCACAATATGATATCAGAGTAAAATAAACGCATCTCCTGGGCTGTAAACTCCAGAGAATGAGAGTGACTCAGGAAATAATGAGGGTTTAGATCAAAATATGACATATTTTGAGCAAAATCTCTCGTAGAAAACTGTTGTGCTGCTCTGCAGAAACGCTACCTCTGAAATTCAGTTCACAGCAAGCCTGTGCCACAAACCTGCCGTGAGACTAGAATGAGCTTCAAAAGGAAAACATTAAAATGATATCTGACGGCAGATGGTTCAACTTAGCTTGTTTACCCAATGGGCTGCAGCTCAGGCTGAGGTGTGAGAGAGACAAAGGGTTAACACCTCCCTGCCTGATGCCATCTGTAGCCCTCTCCGCTCGCTGAGCCCTGAGTAGGCTAGCCTTACTCAAGCCTAAGCCATACAAATTAAAAACACTTAACATGTTTGTACAATGCTAACTGACTCATTCCTTGAAAGGAACCCAGCAGACTGAACTGACTCAGTGAACACAGCTACACTATTACCGCACTGTACTAGTCATGGTAGGCAGGCAAAGCCAAATGCCTCCAGGCTTTTCCGCAGCTGGTAGTTTTCAATAACAGCTCTCTGAATAATTTTCAAACATTAATAATTTTCTGGGTGATCATGTCCGAAGTGTAATCCAACCATACTCTTTATTACCTGTAAGTCTACAGTGTATTTCTTGGTTCTTGGCGCTAACATCCAAAAACAGGGGCTGCTGCAGGCAATCATATTACATAGTACATAGTATATGCAATCATATACATATCTGCAGAGGCATTTAAATATTTATGTCTTTATTTAAGTAATTTGCCATTTTAGAGACCAGTCCTTTTTCAGAACTGTAGAGTAAATATTAAAATATTCACCGCGCCATACCCAAAAGATCAGCTAACATCAGCAACATATATCAATTTTTCATAATAAACAACAGCTCCATTAAAAAAAATAATGAGTCCTTAAAGTAGTTATTATCACAGTATTATTATACAAAATACTGAACCGCCCGTTTTATTTGCTGACAATAGAGTTTAATGCCCTCTGGTGGACAAAAGAAACAACCCAACCCTATTTCTAAATGACCCAAAAGACAGGCCAGAGCGCTTCTAAGACCAAGTCAACAGTGATCGCCCAGCTCGCAGTACATGCTGACGCTGGTATACATGTGCCAAGCCAAAGTTTGCTGATCATAGGCTCAATAAGAAAGCTTCTGGTCATTCGTTTTCATGTGTAAGGTGAAAAATGCTGCCTAGTGGGACATTAGGCAGCGTTTTTGAGGTGGTAGGTGAGGCAGCTGCTGAGACAACAACCCAGCTGGACGGACGAGATGCAAGCTAAAATATTAATTATCCGGTTTGAGCAGGTGACATATAGTCGATCATTTTGAGTGGGGATAAATGAACTCAGAGGTCCTATCACTAATCTTAGTATTTTAAAGCATTTTATGGGTGTAGGTTGCAGTGGGATTTTTTTCTTCTTTTGCTTATGACCCATATAGCACCTCCAGGCTGTGTAATTAGTGTGACCTGCTCGTGTCAAAATGTTGTCAGCGTCCTTTTTTTGTATCCCTGCTTGCTAAATAATGATCCCACCCCCAACCGTGAGGACACGTAGGGAGGGGTTGAATGGATAAAATAGACAACTGTAAACACAGAGGCATCTTTCCACAATCGCACACTCCACCCTCACAACACGAAAGCACCTTGTGTACCTGCGTGGAGTCGGAGCTGGCGCTGGCTTTAATCCTGGTGCTGAGCTCGTCCTGTGTGATCTGGCTGTGGTTGTGCCTGCTGTAGAGCAGGCGGAGAGGCACCGTGTCCTCCTTCCCGACAAACCTACCCGCATCACGAAGAGCCTTCAAGCTCGACAAGGCGTCTCCTGCACAGAGAGAGAGACAGAGAGAAAGGGGACAACACCGACTTCATTACGCGCCCCGTTCCTCCGCGCGGAGATCAGCAGTGATAGAAACGCGCGGATCACAAACAGTTATGATTAAAATGTCGATGGTTTTCATTTCCTTTTCACACAGTGGAACAGCTGTGGGTTGCGTGCATGTTTTTAAATTCAGGAAGCATGAAGCAGACGAGGCGTTGATTAACAAATAAACACAGGCCCTTTGATAGTGATTTAACGCTTTGGCTGCGCAATAACAATTCATGCATCATCCAAAATAGCATCAGTTACCATCTCCGGCGTTAGGGCTGCTCTGGTGACCGACGTGCATCAATTCACAGACGCACAAAAGGGAAATCCACCATCGCGGGCGCATCATCAGCACCATCTCCTCCGTCTCTCTCTCTTTCTGTGTGGCTGGAAATTATAAACAATGCGGTATTCCAGGAGAGGACTCTCGGGGTCCTGCCTTCGCTAAGGGAGCTTCAAGCCGGGGCTGGTCGTCTGGTTAGTGCAGTGTCGCTGATGGGGGGCCATCGGGGGTGCTTAGGAGTCTGAACGCCGAGCGCGTTTGAGCGCACCGAAACCCCGCGGATCAGCAGCGCGGAGAATGCTGGAGGCGAGAGAGAGAGAGAAACAGAGAGGGCGGGAGGATGGGAGGGAGATCTAGGGACACCTCCTTAAAACACATGAGTGTTCGGTGGCTCACTGCAGAGACGCCTAATGCATAAATATGAGCGGAGGTTGGATGAGGAGAAAATGTGGGCTCGGCCTTCCGCCGACTGGACCTATCTGGGACGACATAAAAGCTCCTCCATGTTAAATCGCTGCAGAAGCGCCATTCCTGCCCAGTCTTGCCTGTTGTTATCATAATGACTCACTCCATCATCTGCCAGGCCTCCAAAAAAGGCATCCTCCACCCCAACCCAGGAAAAAAAACAAGACAATTAGATAAAATTGTGCAATTTAGAGTATATGACCATTTTGTCTCTCTAGTCAAATGATATTTTCTTATTTGTTGATGTTGCTTCTTCATCTTCCTTCAGAGATGAGTTGATCGGGTAAATTTGGAGATCCCATAGTCGGTTAATGTACAGTGCTCATTCAAAACAACCTATAAATATTTACCTACACTTGATAACTCCACTGCATGAGCCAGGATCAGTGACAAACCCATCACACCACAGCGGCCTTTTAGTGTGCGTGGTTTATCCTCTCACTTACATACCTGTAGATTACTGCCAAAGATACACTTGTTTCCATTTGCTTAGTCGAATCTATGAAAAATATCAAAGGTAATAGTTTGACAGGAATAAAATTATATTTTTGCACCAACAACATGACTGCCAAAAGGCTATTGGCTGTCTTGGTAATATAGTAACAAGTAGATATAAAAGTACCAGGCCTAAAAAATAAAAACCCAGAAAGCTAAATCTACAACAAGTGAACAGTATCTGAAACCCATGTTCTTAAGAAATAGAAAGAAATAATTCAAAGACCTGACAGATGGATCTGTACCTATAGTTGATCTACTGTTATCTGAAGCCTCATTAGAAATGGCCTCAGTGGAAGGGTGGCTGTCAGTCAAGAAGCCATTCTCAAGGAAGGAAAACAGGTGAAAAAGGCTGAGGCATGACAAATTACACAAGACCTGGACTGAAAATCAGTGGTAACAGATGTTGTGTAGTCATTAATTCAAAGTCAAAATTTCTGGCTGTTCAGAAGAGGTCAGGAGAAAAGTACGACAGTGAGTGCCTACAGCCATCTGTGAAACACGGTGGAGGCTCAGTCATGGTGTGGGGCCGAATTTCAGAGTGTGGTTTGGGGGATTTTATCATATTTGATGAATCTTTGAAAACAGAAAAGTACCATCACATTTTGATCCACCATGCAGTACCATCTGGAAAGCATCTGATTGACAACAGCTTATTTTTTAGCATGACAATTATCCCAAACATGGCACCAGTCCAGTAAAAGCAGAAAAAGTCCTAATTTTTAAATTTAGTAAACAGCAGCAAGAAATATTCAATATGTGCTCAGTAGGGCCTTACACACTTGAAAAATCAAATTTTTTACTGCCCTCTAATGGACAAACTATACATTTGTGAAACTCTTTAAATTTCCTTATGTATAATATATGCTGTATTCCATTATTAGCCAATATTTATACAGGTATGCATGTAAGCCATATTAGTCAGAAATGATGGTTTGTTAAGTATGATGATAAAACAGTGCTAACAGGATGCAACCAGCATGAAAGATGGCCATGTCAGGATTCAGCAGTCGCCAGTATCACTGTGCTTGTACCTCAGAACACATCGATGCTCATTTTCTTAATGCCAGTGGCGCAGAGTCCCATTTGACCCAGCACATCCATTTGAGAGTGGTGAGGGAGAACAAGGGCACTATGCTAATGCACTAAATGCAGGGAAAAGGAAGACACTGAGCTAATGCATCAGGAGGAGAGGGAGAAAGAAAGAAAAAAAAAAAAAAAAAAAAGCATGGCGGGGTCATAAAAAGTGCACTTAGGAAGAATTTTTAAAATGTCACACATAACGCCAAATACCATGCAGACAACCTGCAGGTCATTCACATTACAACACACAGAAAGAGACGCTCACAGTACAACAGGCATTTATTTGAATTACACATCCACATCCTTGTGTCTGAAAGGATTAAAGATAATTGTCATGACTGAAGCTGCCTTTTATCCATAAGATGCTCTTTAAATTCTACAGTCAGCATTCATGGAAAGAAAATCATTTAAAATAAAAATTCTTGCACCAATTTTTCATAGGTTTTTTTTCCCAAAATGGCAATAAAACAAAACATAGCTGCTCTGACATTACCGTACCCCATCAGTGTCAAAATACTGAAATGTATTCACAATATTCTTTCACAGAAAACGACCATTTCAAGAGAGTTGCTCACTTCCTTTATTAAACACATGCCCGTTCACAGGAGAAGCAGGAGAGCCACACAACCACGCACTGTCTTCAAGTCAAGTTAGATGTAGACTGAGCAAAAGGGACTTGGAGCTAACGTTAAGCTGGCACTACATTTCATGTACTCAGCAGATTACTCTGGTCAAAGAAATGGTTTGACTGATTTCATGTACTTTTTACAGGTTCAAGTATGTAAAATACTGACTTGCAGTTGCTGTCCCTTTTAAAAAGGGACTCTTTTGTGTTTTCCCTTATTTAGTTTGTTTTAGGACGGCCAAAGCTTCATATAAAGATGTCACTGTATATGAACATAATGTCAATGAGCAAAAAGTTTAGGCTTCAGACTGTTTTTCCCATTCTTAGCTCCATATGATTTCATAGAGAGAGGCTCTATGGGGGAGGGGGGGATTAGGGCTATATGGTTAGAAATAACAATAACAATATTACTAGGGCCACTCTAAGTTTTACAATATATACTACTCTGTAAACAAAATGTTAAAAATCACCATCATCTGATTGAAGGAGGAGAGCTGATGCATTTCTTATCAAACACAAAAGCCAGGACCTTCTATTAACATCTTAAATCTAACAGCTTGTGTAGTCCAGGACACAGGAATTCAAGCTAATCCCTTTAGCTTGTCTATTTGTAGTCCTCAAAGCCGTGAAACTCCACATCCATGTCATCACTGGACTGGAAAAGCTTCCAGAGCTTCAATAAAGAGTTATCAGAAACATCGCCAGGCTCTACATGTTCGACGTTTGTGTCCAATTTTCGTCTTTTGTGCTTGTAAACTTTTATCCTCCTCTGAATTTTCTGGACTGGAGAGCAGCTTTCTGTAGGAAGGCATCCTTTTTTCTTTCCAGAGTCATTTTTTCCAGTCACTTTCTTATCAGACTCTTGTTCATTTTCAAAAAAACTGAGGCTTTTTGAGGCCAAATTATTCTGTATGTTCATATTATCAACGCGCAAAGTTGAGCTGTTTATGTCCTCATGAGGCATCTGGTCCAGCAGGTCATCCTGGCAATCTCTGGTGGGCAAAGAGGGAAGAAATTCACCTCTTGATGGGGCTTCTTCTGACTCGAACTGAGGACTTTGAGGCTGATTAGATTTTTGGGTGCGGGCAGTGTGTGAATTCTGTCTGCACACCCGTTTACGTTCAAGCAACTTGTGCCTGGATCTGTCTGAGTAAGTGTAGCAGCTCCTCTGGTCGCCCTCTCTGTCAATCAATTCAGCAGAGGCAGGCACGGACGCGATTTTTATATCCTGTCTGGAATTTAATTCTTCGTTCACATCAACTGTCCATGGCTCCTCTTCTTGAACAGTCTCTGAAGGATCTCCCTCGTACCTTAGTTCAGGTTTTCTACATGGTCCAGGAGCAATCAGAACACAGGAAACACTGCACTTTGGTCTAATGGGAATCAAAGAAAAAACAAAACAAACCCTTTAATTAGCTACGTGGGATAAAAATATTAAGGAAAAACATTTTACAAGAGATTTAAATGGGGTTTTGTTTTTTGACAAATTTTGCTAAAACCCTCCCCCCCCAAAAAATTACCTTTTGAGTTTAGCTCCTTTAACGTGCATGAAGTTGTGGTTCAAGGTTGAAATCAATCTGTCCACCAGCAAGTACTCATCACTCTTAGAGAAAGCCCTGTGACTCTCACTCTGCAGATGCTGAACAAAAAAGACACAGTTAAATAATGGAGAATTACCGCAGTCCATCCAAGGCCAGTGAGGCTCTACGGCACAAACACCTACATACAAAAAGAGGCATTTGAAGCTCCTGCCACATAACTGTTCACAGTGAATAAAAGCAATTTACTGAGCAACCCATTAGAGCAAAGCAGCCAAAAAGCAGTTTTTCCATGATTGTGTTAAACACCAGAGAACACTGATGAGGGACTTGAAACAGATATACGAACATACAGGTTTGGTTAGTTTCCTTCTCAGTTAAATACTTTATTTGACACAATTTATCATTAATACATTTCTATCCATGTCTGCAAGCAATACTGTGCTTAACTGGAGTGAAAGTGGTTCATTCTGGACCAGATAATCTGTATTAATGTAATCAAAGTAACAGATCTAAAGTTGTAAATCTGCTTTTTTCCATATACACTACATCTATCACCCAAAACAAAAACTTAATAATGTTTTCAAGTTTATCAGTTAGTTTCATATTATGTTACATGATGTTAGGAAATGCCAACAAAGAAATGTACCACACATCTGCTAGCTAAGCAAATAAAGAGCCTTCTATCAGATAATTACTGCAGCAATTAAAACATTTAACCTTAACTAATGTTCTGGTAACCTCTTAAAACAGCTAAAGTCAGAAGACACAGCCCATCAAAGTGGAGAAGATATTACTCCGTTTCAGAAGGTCAAATTATTCAAGAAGCTTATTGTCATGTACACTGCAAAACACAAATGGTTACACAGAAAAATGAAATTCTTACTTTGCAGTTCTCACAATAAGTAAAACAGTGCTTTGTAGCACATGTGTGGGTGTAATCAGAATTACACCCACACATTAGCCTGCATGAAGCTAAGCAAACAACTAAGGAGGATGCTGAAACTACTGAAACTGGGTGAATAACTGTCTGACAAAGTGGTCACCAAAAAAATAAATAAATCTTGAATAATCCTGAGATCACTTAAAGATTTGGTGAAATCAAATCATTAAAAAAAGATTTTAAAAAAAAAATCTGTATTTTATAATGTAAGTAAGAGCATTTGCACACAGAGTGCAAAGAGAACGCAAAGGATTGAGACTAAACAGCTGTGTAGCTTTAAAACAACCATTTATCATTGAGGTCATCCTGAAAAGCTCTACAGTTTGCAAAAGGAGCATAAATATTAAAGCAATTAAAAAAAAAAAATCTTATTAAAAAAAAAAAAAAAAAAAAGTCTTATAACCGGATTTATCCTGTTCCAGACAAATGACTTTAAAAGATCCTAGTAAAACCAATGATAATTAGAAAAACAAAACAAAAACGTTTTTCTCTTGATTCGAGATATTGGATGAGCTTATCAAAGGATTGCACATTGTCATGAAAGTTAAAGGCAGTCCATCAAAATATTAAGAGTGTGACTTTGACTAATAAGTGTAATTAAAGAAGGATAATACGCTGTGGGTCCTGTTAGGGCTGTGCGATATGACCAATATCTCATATCCCGATATAAGAATTCTATCGTCCCGATAACAATATAAATCACAAAAATGTAACATTTTTGTAAATTCTGTGAATCTCGGGCAGCTTGACTTGAGGGAAGTGTTTCGAGCTAACTCCTGTATATATGTGCCATATAAGAAATATGGCACATGTTGCAGGTCTAACACACATGCGCAAACAATCATTCGTACTCACATTCACATCTATGGGCAATTTAGAGTTACCAGTTAACCTATCCCCACAAAGGCCATGTCCACACTAATTTGTTTTTGTTTGATAATGCATCTTTTTCTCTCCGTTTTGGCCATCCGTCTACACTAAAATGGCATTTTTGGTCAAGGAAAACGAAGCGTTTTGAAAACGCTCTCCAAAGCAGATACATTTGAAAACGCTGTTTTTGCGTCGCAGTGTGGACAGCGAACCTGGAGCCTTTTAGAAAATTATGACACATTTTAGTCAGGAATCAGGAGTACCCGGAGAGAACCCACACAAACACGGGGAGAACATGCAAACTCCACACAGAAAGACCCCGGCCTGATGGTGGAATTGAATCAGGACCGTCTTGGTGTGAGGCAACAGTGCTAACCACCTTGTTTAGCATTTAAAACGGATTTTGCCAGTCAAAGATTCTCCATTTTGTTTCCAAAAACAGGTTTAAGTGAAAATTCGTGGATGTTAACCAAACCGAAATCATACCCCTTCATACCAGATCATTCACCAGGGATTATTTATCTCTTAGCATCTGCACAAAGACTTTCAAAATAAGTGCTTGTGTGGAAGTTCTCACATTTAGAAATAGCAGGATTGTAAAAACAGTTTGTGTGCACTGTGCCGTGTGACAGTTTTACAAACTTACCATCGTAAGCTGGTTGTATTTGATCATACAGCACTCGCAGTAGCCGCCTCGTTTCTTTTCTCTGTTCTTCTTTCGTCCTTGAGCTCTCTCCTCACTGACTGAGGCTTTCACACCTCTGTTTCAGAGTAGCCCAGAGGATTAGCAAATAAAGCAAATGAAAAAAAAAAGTTTAGTATTTTGATAAACTCTTCAGGAGTTCATTTAAGACCTCTTGAGCAGCTCCAGCAGTACCATTTACAATTGCATGGTTCAGAACTTTTCAGACCCACAGCTATGATCAGAGATAGCCTTACACCTATCATGGGCATGGTTGTCATGGTATTTTCAGGCTTTTAAGGATTTCCTTGATAATTTTCAGGGTCAAATGATTACAATACCAGACTTGCCAGGACATTCATGCCCATGATGACCTGATATTAGTTTTTGATCAAGTTACATAAGACACATGGGGAAACTGTGACTGCACTCCATAGCATATTTAAAATGTTTAAGCAGCACTCAGCACTTTAACCCCACCAGTATAAAATTGGTGGGGTTAAAGTGGCGAGAGATTTTTTTAAAAAGGAAGGGGACATACCTTTGTTCCCGCTGTTTGTTTGCAGGAGGATCCTTCTCCTCAGGACAGAACGGACTACAGGGAGCAGTGGTTTTCAGGTTGAACTCAGGCATGTTTGACATTGTGAGGTAGATTGGACGGTAGTGCCTGACAAAAGAGAAGGAAACCATTTTAAAAATCACAGGAACAATTTCATGACAGCAGGTGGATGCTGGATTCTTCTGACTGACTTCTTACCTACTTGAATCCTCAACCTTGATGAAAGGTTTACCAATCCGCCCGCCTGGAATACAAAACATAGATCGTTTATTAGCAAAGCAAGAAGAAGAATACCAGCCTGAAGAGGTCAACTAAAATATACCAGCAAAGCTCAGTAATTTGTCTGGGTGGGGTCTACCTTTGCATTTCTCTAGGCCTTGCTTTGCTGCAGAATCAGCTTTGTCCTGTTAGAAACGACAGAAAAAAGTGAACACTTCCAATGTTAAACAAATAACTTAATATAAAGTTGGACTATTTTTCCTAGTATACACTGGAAATTCTCAACTTACACATAATTTGGTCGCAGTGGCTGCAGGAACTGAGCTTTTGATGATCTTTTTTTTCTTATGAACATATGCCATTAAATCTGGAATTGGCACAAATAAATTTAGAAAAGTCACAGATGTCAAAGCAGAATGAACTTAATTTCATACAAAGAAGAAAAATTACTTCAACTAAAACAGATACCACACACACAAAAAACATACCATCTACATATAGGATTTTCACACCCCACTCCAGGGCGTTTGACAGGATCTTGTTTACTTGAATCCTTTCCTAAAAACAAACAAGTGTGTATTAGCAGAGCAATTAAGAGCCCTCAGTAAGTATCATTCATGCTGACAAAACAAACCTGCTCTTTCACTACTCTCTCCACCAGAAACTTCCCTCGGCTTGTAACAAACTGCAAAACAACAACAGATAATGCAAAAGTATATCAATAACTAGAAAAATGATCTACAGGTTCAGAGAAGAAGTGAGATCAATCCCGGTAAAACAGACACATCATGGTGAATTCACCGTGTCGGTTTGTCCTTGAGATCTGCTCTTGATGTCGCCATGGCTGCCAGGCCGGTGTGGGTTTGAGCAAGGATACGGCGAACTCGGTCCAGAGTCTGGGCTAGGAACAGGAGAGTCCTGTCTGAGGCAGTTCACATATTTAGCCTCCCGCTTGTTAGATACCAGATACTTGATGTCCTTACTGAAGAACTTCTCCACAGTCTGAGCGAAAAGATAAAGAATATAAAATGTTTTGAGAAAAACTCAAGAATAATTATTTGTCTATTCGATTCACAGAGTAAACATGTCCCAGAGCCTTTAAAAGAAAAATATTACTGAATGTCTGGTCATGTTTGTAACCTTACTAGCATTTTCTAGTCATACTACTTCTGAGTGAAATGTATTCAGTTTTGACTTATTTCTCCAGTAAGTACTGGAGTATTTGGTTGGACCTCAGGCTTTAATTTTTCATTACATTAATTCAACAAACTCCTGCAAACAGGTCAATACTGACATGAAGGCATCACACAGTTGCTTCAGATTTATCAGCGTCACATCCGTGATGAAAAACCTTTTCCCATCATGTCAAAAAGGTGGTTTATTGGATTGAGATTTTGGTGACTGTGGAGCACATTTGAGTACAGTGAACTCACTGTCATGTTCAAGAAATCAAATGTAGATGATCTGAGCTTTGTGACTAGCCATGTTACCCTGCTGAAAGCAGAAGATGGGTACAATGTGGACATAAAGAGATGGACATGGTCAGCAAGAAGACTGGTCCCAACGTGAGCCAAGAAAATACCCCTATCCTTACACCACCAACAACAACCTAACCACTGACACAAGGCAGGATGGGGCAATTCTTTCTTGTTGTTGTTGTTTTTTTTCTAAATGAGCTTACCATCCAAATGTTAGAACATAAATCAAGACTCATCAGACCAGGCTTCTTTTTCCAGTCTACTGTCATCCAATTTAAGTAATGCTGTGTGAATTGTAGCTTTAATTGTAGGCATGTGATGCTCTTTTTTTGTGACAGGGGCGTCACCCAGTGTGGTCTTTTGTTTCCATAGCCCATCTGTTTCAAGGTTTGATGTGATGTACATTGTTTGTTTGTGGCTATTTGAGTTACTGTTACTGATAGCAGCTTGGAGCAGTCTGGCCACTCTCCTCTGACATGAAGAAAACATTTTTGCCCAGAGACCTGCTGCTCACTGGATATTTTCTGCTTGTGTGGGAAAATCCCGTTAGATCAGCAGTTTCTGAAATACTCAGACCAGCCTGTCTGATTAGATATTTGCATGAACAAATAGGTGTACCCAACAGAGTGGCTGGTGTGTATACGCAGCTTCATAGTTCATATGTTAAGCTAGTACAAAAGCAGTGTGACAAAATGCAAGTTTGAGCCAGTGAATGTAACCAAATAATGTCTCACCCCTCCAAGCTGTTTGATGTCACTCTCCAAAGTTTCTGCAACTCTGTTTGATGGTAGGTCCAGGTAAAACACTTTTCCAGCAAAAGGCTTGACTTGTGTGGGAACTGATGTACGTTTCGCCTGACTCAGCTTCACCTTGTCACTAGTATGTCCACCTTTTCCTGAATAACATTATAGCACAAGAGAAAGACTTAAATGTTAAACCATTTCACAAGTGATTTTTATCAGACAAGTGAGTTTTACAGCGAGTTTCCCAGACACTGATTAAACATAAACAAAAAGAGAGATTGGATTAGGATCTCCAATGACAAACTTGACGCTTAAAGCACGTTTTATATCAAGTTTATCCTTACTTGAATTAGCAGCTAAGTAAACAAACGAACCTATATCAACTGTTTTAACATTCAAGTCAATCTGGTTCAAAAGAGCTTATTTTTAAGAAAAGTAACAATCAAATAACTTCGCAAAAGATCCATTAGCGTTACATTCGTACGTTACGGTGTTAGCTGTTCGCTAGTTTGGTTAAATCTACGTTTTAAATTTTAAATGCAAAACACGGAAATAAACGCTACAGGTACCTTGCCAGCTGGGTCCCGGAAGCCTCTGACTGCGTTTTGTCTTCATTTTATTCTCGTTCATCGAGAAAAGGCTGCTTTTCTTCTCCCCTCGTCTTGAGTTAACATACTCCACAAAGGCCTCGTCAGTCCTCTGTGTGTAAACAAAAGAAAACGCATATTTGAAAAATTGGACGTAAAATGCAAGGAAACAACCATCTATTACACAGTAATGCGTAAACAAAATTTAACATTAACGTTAGCTGAAGCACAGTGCTCGCTGTCCCCATGTTAATCAATTTTAATGGTCTTAAATGTAAACTTAACGTACGTTCACAGCCTCCCTCCACAGCGGACACACAGCTTCGCCGATTAGCCTCTTTGCTCACATTTTTATGCAAGTAAATGTCGAAAAACGTCCCTAAACTTCTGTCGGCAGATTTGTTTCTCACAGGATATCCACGGTTATACGGTTTTACAGCTCCTCATCCAGAAATAATAAACTTTAACAATACCATTTGCTTAACGTCCCTTTCCCGCTTTAAATCCGGTGTCGGAGACGGTGTATGTTGCCATGTTTGACGCTTTCCAACTTCGTAACCATTTCCACGTTAAAAGGCGCTATGTTATTGAGTTAGTTTTTAAATTGAACAAATGTAATATTATTTATCTGAAAACTTGTCTTTTATGAACGTTACAGCCGTCCAATTATCGATAGTTTCAAAAACAGAGGTGTTGATGTGAAACGGAATGCTCTCCAAACCTGGCAACGCAAAAAAATACGTAAACATATTCTTGATGCTTGGATGTGGCGTTTCCCCACTATTATCAAACTAAAGTAAATTATACGAAGACAATTATATCAGTACATTGTATCATTTACAATAACTTTAATGTAGTATACATGCACGTTTAGTGTCATTTTATCTGACGTTACAAAAATAAATACAATTATTAAAGTCAAGGAATGTGCTCAGCTGGAAATTAAATTATGTCATCACGCTCTGTTTGCGTCAGGAACTACCCAGGTGCAATTTCACACGTGTTTATGCTTTCAAAGACTTTAGGACAGCAGGAACTGGCGTAGTAGGAGGATAGTTTAAACCCCGAGAGGAATGTTCGTGTTCACGAAAGACGTCGCTGATTCTGACTGACTTTAGTAGGTAGGTAAGGAGTTAACTGTGCTAGTTAGCTTGCTAAAGTTAGCCAGAGACCTGTCATGTAATTTTTTTAGGGATCGTAGCCTTGTCATGATTTATTGTGTGAATATTAAATAGGAGCCGTATTAAAAGCAATCAAATGTTTGTCTGTTTGTTTGTTTTCTATGAAGACAGGATGAATAATGAAAGTCCTGCTCCTCCTGCCACCGGCGCCATTACTCCCCTCCAACAGATGGTGGCGTCCTGCTCCGGTGCCATCCTTACGTCGCTGTTTGGTGAGGCACCTACACTTCAGCTTATTACATTACAATAAGCATGCCTTTGTTTATTAACTAACACTCAGCTGGTGGTTTGTGAGGTACAACTTGTTATTGTGTTATAAAATTATTTTGATCAATCGGAGGTTTGGAGAAGTTTCCTGAACTGCTGCTTTGATTGTTTGTTCTCTGATTAAATGAAAATTGTGACAAACATCCTGAACACAGGCAATCATGTTGAGTTGCTTTTTTTTTTTTTTTTTTTTACAGTTACACCTCTGGATGTTGTGAAGATCAGGCTACAAGCACAGAAAAATCCCTTTCCCAAAGGTGAAATGAATTTACACTGTGTTGACTGACTGTATTTGTGTTTTAAATTATGTTACATATATCAGACCGTGATACTGTGCATGCAAAAACAAGCATTATTAAAGTAATAATAAAGATCAACTTATTTCCATAGCAGACTTTTTGGAGATATTACAGAGGTAGAAACCATGTGAGGCCCTTAAAAAAGGGTCATTTGTCCCTGTGTTTTAGCATTTGATCTGTCTTTATGTTTATTGTGGCTCCATTATATACTAAACCAGGAGAGTCAAACTAATTTTAGTTAAGGGGCAGTATAAATTGTCACTTTATAAACTTTATAACCTATATGAATCAGGAGTGGGATTAGGAAGCAGCTAGAAGAGAGCCTGAGAGGTGGAGGCAGGACAGTCAGAATACATGTGTGTGAATGGAAGGGAGACGGTGTAACAGTGAAGGAGGATGAGTTTAATACCTGCAATGAAACATCCAAAGCTCCAAAACTGCTTTTATATTTTCATACATTTTCATACCCTTGTTGTACTGCTAGCTTCACATTACCACACTAGAAACAGCAGTGAATTTTACTCAATAATTGGTTTAGCCAGTAACAACTTCACCGAAATGTTCGCATTTTGCTGACCTGAACATCCAGCCGGCCTGCGTTTGATGTCACTGTATTAAATGTTGATGTTAATATTTTTCAGGCAAATGCTTTGTCTACTGCAATGGACTTATGGACCACATATGTATATGTGAAAATGGGAATTCCAAGGCCTGGTACAAAGCTCCAGGTCACTTTAGTGGCACGCTGGTAAAAGTTTACATCCACATTACAGTTTACCTCTATAATTACCTTCTGCCATGTTTTTTAGTATCGTTTGTGTGTCGTTCTGTCTGTAAACACGGTAGCCTTGCTTCATTAAGCCTTGCTTCTTAAGCCTTGCTTTGTTAATTGACCTTGGTCAAGGTCAACTTAACGATTTAATGGTCGAAAATTGACAAAAAGCCTTATAACGTAGAATCTGTGACAAGTGTGGTGTGTAGTGGGAACATATAATATAAATATTATATTATTTTTATAAAGATTTTAAATGTAATGTCACATTTGTCCTTTGACCTCTACTCAAGGTCAGCAGATTGAGAAGAAGGCTTTATAGAGCTATTTACCACTATGTTTCCTACTGCCTTTGTTTGGGAGCTTTGGGGATGGAGATTTTACATATCAGGTTACTTTGGACCTATGAACTTTTCCTCAAGATCAAATAAGGTCTAATCTTCATAAAATATCATTTATCTGTAAAACTGTGCTTTAAATTCTGCTGCTTTTGTTTTTATTGGCAAAATGAAGAAATTGTACATGTTCTAAATATCACATTATAGATTTCATCTAAATATTATGGCACATTTGACCTCCGACCTGACTTTTACATTTCACATCTGTCTTTCTTTCAAGTTGACTCCAAAAGGCATTATGTCTTTAAAGAAAGTATTATCAGAGAATGAGCTGTCCAGTTAGTTAGAAATATACTGCAGTGTAATAGATAATAAGCTGAAGTTATTTACAAATCAGTATCCATTACCTGCTCTTTCAGAATGGATGCATAATCAAATTATACATCTGTGGAGTTTACTGCACTACAAACTTCTTAAAGTAAAATTTAAAAAGAAACAGAAAACAAAATTAATATATACAAAATCCAATAATGTTCCCTTAAAAGTAAATGCTGTGCAGAGAGTGAGCTTCTTGTTCTGTATAATGTTTTAAAGTTAGCAGTCTGACAAGTTAAACTTAGCTTTAGTGGCTGATAGAACTGTTCCTGCTTGTATTAAGTAGAGGTGTTGTAGTACAAAACCTCTGAGTGCCACAGAGCACATCATCCTTCACTGACTCCTAACTCTGAATCTCTGCAGGATGCATTTGTCAACATAGTACGGCGTGAGGGAATCAGGTCATTATGGAGCGGTCTGCCTCCAACACTGTGAGTGTAAAGTCTATTTTTTTCTATTTCCTGATTGGGCGCCTGAGTTATTGAGCTGTGGTGGGTCAGTGGTGATTACAGCAGAGTGTTTTCCTTTGATGTGGTATTTATTCATAGTGAGCCACCTCAGAGTTTCTTCAATGATCGTAACCAAATATTTAATTATGTTACGCATCATTAAACAGAACTTTCTTCACAGTTTTTAAATTTAGATGCATTTTTGTGGCTGTCTTTTACCTGCTTAGAAAATTTTATAAGTAAGGCATGATTTATGTACCTTCTGTTATGTGCTTTCTGTTATGTGCCTTCTCCAGTGTGATGGCAGTCCCAGCGACAGTGATCTACTTCACATGTTACGACCAGCTCTGTGCAGCACTGAGGGTCAGGATGGGAGAATATGCTCAGATGGCTCCTCTCCTTGCAGGAGCTACTGCTAGAGGTGAGCTGACTGCTGTCCTACTGCTACTGAAATATGCCATATAATGCCTAATAACAGACATCAGCATTTTAACAATGTTGGGGGTCTCAAGGCCAGCCACCCTTACCTTCTGCACCGTGGCCTTGGCTTCCTGATTTTATCCAACAAGCTAGATTTTATTTAGAAAATGTTAGTGTTATTTTTAGTCTAACTTACAGGCCTGTAAGTGATTATTAAAGTAGAAAAAAGAGGCTCAATCATTAAAAGTGCCACAGCAGCATGTTACTTTCACTAACAAATCACTTCATGAACTGCTTTGTCTTCCTCCTCTGTGTGAAAGTGGGTTCGGTGACGGTGATCAGTCCTCTGGAGTTGATCCGCACTAAACTGCAGTCTCAGAAGCAGTCGTACAGGGAGCTGACCCAGTGCATCCGCTCAGCAGTGGCCAAAGAGGGCTGGCTGTCTCTGTGGAGGGGTTTGGGGCCCACGCTTCTCCGAGACGTTCCCTTCTCAGCCATGTACTGGTACAACTACGAGATGGGCAAGAGCTGGCTGTGTGGCTTGTCTAACATCACAGAACCCACGCTGACCATCACCTTTGTATCCGGAGCTGTTTCAGGATCTGTAAGTTAATTTTTCGTCTAAAACTCCACAGAATTCAACTTCCAGCCTGCAGATAAACATATTTGATAGCAAAAAAGCAGAAGTAAACTACAGCGTATCATTTCTTATTTCATTTTTGTCATTTCTTTCAGATTGCATCTATTGTAACTTTGCCTTTTGATGTCGTCAAAACAAGAAAACAGGTGGAGCTTGGAGAGCTGCAAGCAAAGAACTGTAAATCTGCTTAATTTCTTTTAAATTAAAGCTTCTGAAGATTGTAAATGTACATCTGCAGCTACTTGGGGAGGTTATGTTGATGCTATATGTTCATATTTGTGTTGGCATGGTAAATAACCCAAGTCTGCAGAGTTAAATAAAAGCAACAATGAGCTTTAAAACATTTTACTTCTCATCAAAAAGGCTTCCTCATTCTGTTAAGAGGCCACAACACTTTCAAGTGACAGTCGACAAGCATCTCAAGTCAAGCCCTGTGGAGCACTTAAACCTTCTCAGTGCTGATAAGCAACACAAATAAGTGCCTCAAGTGTGTGCTTCCTCCTCTGTGGATGATGGTGATGGCTGCTCCAGCTGTTTGTAGACGCCCCCTTCTCTCCTGTTTCAGACCCCACTCCTCTTTTCAAAGCCTTGCCCTTTAAAGACTGCTGAGTGAGGAACAGGCCCTCCTGCATGTGCTCCTTAAAAACACCATTAAGCCAGTGTGCACCACTCGGTGTAAACATCAAACGGTCTCAATGAAGACGGGTGGCAGAATATCCACTCACAGTGTAGGATAAGATTGTCCTAAACAATTCTAACTCAGAGGAGTTTAGAGAGTGTAACAGCTTCAGATGAACATAGCGATGAAGATATTTCTCAGCTCATCTGTAAGGATGTGATGGAATATGTGAGGCAAAGCTGCTGCCTTTTATTGTTAAACCCACATCTCTTGTGCTCTGTTTTTGGTTGGATGATGCTGTTTGTTGCTAATTGGTGCTCTTGTGTTTGCAGTGCCAGGTCAGGCCTCCTCCACCTTCTATGTGATGTGCAGGATTGTGGCAGAAAACGGGTTTAGAGGGCTGTTTGCTGGTAAGTACTTCACTGACCCTTGACTCAGTGAGTGGCGAGTCTGAGGTAGTCATAAACACTCGCTGTAAAAACAACCTCCACCCTCTTTCAAATCTAAAGCGTTACATTTCAGGACATGATGAAAGTTTTTCACTTCTTGCCAACCTTTACATTTGGTAAATACAACCTCAGATTAACAGCATATTACATACATACCATATTACTGTTTAGTAACTTGTAGAAACACCTTTAGCTGCTGTAACATGAAGTAATAATTTCCTGTATGACTTTAAATACATTTTGGCCCACTCTTCTTTACAATGCTGTTTCCATTAAATGAGCTTTACGAACATTTGCACGAACGCGCACAGCTCTGTTCAGGTCGCCACCACATTCCAGTCAGTTTGCGGTCTGGACTTTGACTTCATTTTCTTTTTCAGCCATTTCGTTGTAGATTTGCTGCTGTTCTTAGGTTCAGTCGTCGTGTTGCATGACCCTATTTCAGCTAAGAACATTGTGGTATACACAGGATTTCATGGTTGATTTAATGATTGCAGGTGCTCAGGTTCTGTGGCTGCAAAACCAGCCCTCATCATGACCGCCTCACCACTGTGCTCGACAGTCACTATGGCTTCGTTCACACTGCAGGTCTTAATGCTCAATTCCGATTTTTTGATCAAATCTGATTTTTTTTGTCTGCTCGTTCACACTACAAATAAAATGCGACAGCAAACGTGCTCTAGTGTGAACGCTCAAAGCGGCCCTGTTAGCAGAGCTGCTCTGTGCAGCGTTATGGCATAATAATTTTAAGGGAGAATAAAAAGTCGACACACATATCTCATTCCAGACGGAGGACTCTACCACTACACTTCTCCAGTCCATTCACAGAGTCGTTGCATGGTAAGACATGGATAGGAAGTGGGCGGAGCCTTTTACCGTCATTTTATTACGACGCAAAGTACAAACACCTGTGGACACACAATCCAACACCCCCACTTGTACACAGGTTGGGGAAAACAATCCTCCGAAAAAAACATCTTACATTCCAAACACAAATACAGAGAATTTGTCTAACTTAGACTTTGAAACTGGTTTCGTCATCATATCTGCTACCATTGACTCAGTTGGACAGTAATCAATGAGCACTTTCCTTTCATGTACAGCTGACCTTATAAAATGATATTTCACATCAATGTGTTTACATCTTTGTCTGTTCACTGGATTTTTTGACAAAGCGATTGTTCCCTGATTGTCCTCCAATATCATAGGTATTTCATACTCAAACTCATCAAGATCTTGAATCAAATAAGTCAAATACATACATTCCTGAATTGTTGCTGCTAATGCCATGTATTCGGCTTCACAAGTTGATAGTGCTGTAGTTGTCTGCTTTTTGGTTTTCCATGATATCAAAGGACCATTTTCATTTAGGCTTACACAATAACCTGTCATACTGCGTCTATCAGAAACATCGGATGCCCAATCTGCATCACTGTATGCTTGTAGACCTAGTTTTCCACTTGAACATTTCCTAAAACACAGTTCTTTTCCTCGACTACCTTTTAGATACCTCAGAACATGTTTCACTGCTGTCCAATCATCAACAGTTGGCGCATTGAAATGTTGTGACAGTTTGCTGACAACATAGCTTAAATCAGGTCGCGTACAATAGCTCAGATAAATAAGACATCCTACCGCTTCACGATATCTCCTCACATCTGGTAATGTCTCGAATTTATCAGAATGAGTCCATTTCTGTTCACAAGGTGTTAACCTTGGCTTACAGTTTTGCATGTTAAATCTCTTTAAAATGTTCTCAATATATAGTTTCTGTGACATTTTGACACATTCTTTTTCTTGAAGAAAATCTATTCCTAGAAAATGGTTAAGTTTCCCCAGATCTTTCATTTGGAATTTAGAAGAGAGCATTTCTTTCACGCCTGAAAGCACATTTTCATTGTTAGCTGCAATGAGTAAATCATCCACCCACACTATGATGATTACTTTTCACTTTCAGTTTCTTTTGAATACACACATTGATCAGCAATATTTTGTCTAAATCCACAACTGCTTAAATAGTCATGTAAGGTTTGGTTCCAGTTACGACCCGATTGCTTCAGCCCATAAAGTGATTTCTTTAGTCTGTACACCAGTTTATTAGTCTCACTTGATTCTGTCTCAAAACCTTCTGGTTGTTGTATATATATTTCTTCATTTATTGGTGCGTGTAGATAGGCGGTTTTTACATCCATCTGGTGAACCAACATATCATCCTGAACCACTTTCTGCATCAAAACTCTCACACTCGATAAGTTAGCAGTCGGTGAAAAAGTCTCCTCATAATCAACTCCTTTTGTTTGACTAAAACCTTTAGCCACAAATCGAGCTTTATATCTGTCTGATCCGTCTGAGTTCTTTTTAACGGCATAAACCCATTTACCCCCCACTGCTTTCTTACCCTCTGGTAAAGTGGTTAAAGTAAATGTGTCATTCTCCTTAAGGGATTGGATTTCTTCATTCATCGCTCTTTCCCATTCTTTTGACTCACTTGACACAATAGCTTCGCTAAATGATGTGGGTATTTCACACAACAATCTGTAGCAATAATCAACACTGGTTTGCATCTGTTCATTTTCACACTCTTTCACATCCGTGATATAATCACTCAAATAATCAGGTCTCTTTCTGATTCTGGATGGATAACGTGTAGCTCCAGCATCTACTTTATCATCAGTTTTAACCTCGGACTCAGTTTGACTGCTTTCACTACCATCTGGAATATCCTCATCCTTCGTCTGTTTGGGTTCACCATCTTTTCTGGATTCATAAACCTCATCTTCATACATCTGATCACTCTGTGTTTGTTGATCCATTGTCGCGGGATTTAGTATTTTTATCAATCTGTGCTTTTCAACTTTCCCGGTTTTTGGGAAATAGATCAAATATGCTGGACTATTTTTGTCATATCCCAAGAAAACACCTTTGTCGCATCTTGGATCCAGCTTTCCCCTATTTTGTTTATAAGCATAGCACAATGATCCGAATTTTTTCATTCTAGAAAGATCAGGTCTTTTTCCAGTTAACATCTTATACGCTGTCTGACCTGTGCGTTTGTTAAAACATCGGTTCCGAATCACTCCCGCGGTTTGTACTGCATATGGCCATAAAGACTTTGGCAATTCGCTCTCAACTAACATGCATCTCGCCATGTCAAAAAGTGTACGCCAGTTCCTCTCTGCTGTTCCGTTTTGATGAGGCGAATATGGCGCCGAAGTTTCCTGCCTAATGCCGTGTCTACTTAATAAATCTCTGAACTGTCTGCTTGTAAATTCAGTTCCATTATCAGAACGAATGCACTTGATTTTCCCATATGACGCCACCTCTGCAATAAATCTTTCAGTTGCTTGAGTTGTATCACTTTTGTGTTTCAGATTATATACAAATGTTGCACCTGAATAATCATCAACAAACGACAAAATATACTTAAACCCTTCTTTAGAGTTTGGCGTAATCGGACCAGCTAAATCCGTATGTACCAACTCTAATGCTGCCCTGGCCTTTTCATCTGGTTCTCGGTTCCTAGTTTGAGTAAACTTCCCTTGTATACAGGCTTCACATTGCATATTTTTGTTGATTTTACCCTTAATTTCCATTCCATCAACGACATTTTGCAGATTTTGAACATCCTCATAATTACAGTGTCCTAGAATTTCATGCCACGTTTGCATATCAAAACATCCATTACATTTCTCTTCAAACTCTTGCACAGTGTTTATAAAGAACAGTCTCTCGTGTTCATATATAGGGAATTTTGTTCCATCAACATGTTTAAGAAAACTGTCCCCGTGTTTGAAAACCACAGTGGCTCCGTTACTAGTAGCTGCTTTTACTGACAAAATGTCCTGTGGAAACGATGGAATGTAGAGTGCTTGTTTCAATGTTACCTTGTGACTGCGTCCTTTACTGTCAATCATACTTATCTCAGCATCTCCTCGCCGCTTTGCAGCTCCTCTGCTCCGCCTTCCATCAGCCAACTCTACACAATGAGCCTCGGGTCGAAATGTGTCATCAAAAGTCTTAAAACTCTCGATCTTCGTAAAGATATGTGACGTCGCTCCCGTATCCACCAGTAGCTGGTTATTCAGCATCTCTTGGCCGCCGTCCGGGACCCTCTGGGGTTCGGAGCCCGTCTTGAACGCGTAGTCCTTCTCCACAACCCCTCTCGCTTCATCCCGTCTTAGCTTCCTTCTACAGGTCGCATCTTTGTGTGTACTACTCCGGCAAAAACTGCACCATACTCTGGATCGGCACGTTCTTGCAGTGTGTCCCTTTAGTCCACATTTAAAACACACAATCTCATTATTCTTTGATCTTCGGTCATCTGCTCGCCATGAAGTAGAATCCTGGTCTAATTGCACTTTTGTCCTCATTACGTTGTCATCAGTTACAGCCGCACGCATTCTCTCGGTTTCTTCATAACTTCTGAGTTTTACTTTAAACTCTGAAAATGTGATTTTTGCTTCGCTCTGTGTAACGTGCACAATCAGGGGTTTAAACGTCTCTGGTAGACCTTTCATTATCATTGCGATCAGAAGTCCATCAGTTAATGACTCACCCGCATTTTTTAACGCTGTGATAATTGCTTCTGCTCGGATAATATAGTCCGTCACACTTTCATTCTTTTCATTTGTGAGAGAAGTAAGTTCGGTGTACAGACTTATGATCCTTGGCTTGCCCACTCCTGCATAATGACCTCTCAAAATTTTTAGGGCTTTCCGTCCGTCATCAACTGCATCTCTCATAACTAACGATAAACTTTTGTCATCCAGAAATTGTATCAACTCTGCATATGCTTCTGCATTTTTGTCATCATCTTCACCATCGGCTTCTTCATCACCCTCAGCCTTTAAGATAACATCTTTCAAACCTTGTAGTCTGAGATGACCAAGGAACTTCGTTTCCCATATCTCATATTTCCTTTCATCTCCATCAAACTGCAAACGGGAATATCGACTGCCCGACTCTGCCGTGCGTCTGCTCATGATGCACAAAAACGCTTACTCACTCAATCGTGCCAAACTTTTAACACCTGCCGGTAACTTGCGGTTTCAGGAAACGCTGCCCTTCCTTTGGCAGTTACAGGATCTCTTTACTGCTGCTCTGGGCCCATAACCTGTTAGCAGAGCTGCTCTGTGCAGCGTTATGGCATAATAATTTTAAGGGAGAATAAAAAGTCGACACACATATCTCATTCCAGACGGAGGACTCTACCACTACACTTCTCCAGTCCATTCACAGAGTTGTTGCATGGTAAGACATGGATAGGAAGTGGGCGGAGCCTTTTACCGTCATTTTATTACGACGCAAAGTACAAACACCTGTGGACACACAATCCAACAGGCTCGCATGCGCAAAAGAAGACGTCACACACAACGCGCTCTGTTTAGACCCAGAGCAAACAATATTGTTTGACTGATGGCCTTAATATAAAGATTTGTTTCGGACTTTACGTTTCCCAGTTTTTGCTTTAAGTTATTTTGTTATTTACATAATAATGTAAATAACCTAATAATGATCCTTATTGCTGTTTTAGAGGAGCGGTGCTTCAAAGGATAGTTGCAGATTTCTGTCAGAATCTGCAGATTATACAGTACAAATAAAATGTTCACGTTTCTCCAACGTTGTCTTCCCAACAGTTTCACGGGATGTCCAGGAAGCGTTCACGATGTCTTCTCCGGAGCTGATAATTGGCGTCTGTCTTGTGTCAGTGACGGAAAGACGGATTTAATGCGACATGACCATCAAACAGCAGTCAATTTCTAAGACATCGGATATGTATCGGATTCAGTACCACATACAAAAGTGACCCAGATCGGATTTGAAAATATCGGATTTGTGCCGTTCACACTGTCATACCATGATCGGATATGAGTCGCATAGGGTCAGAAAAATCGGATTTGATGCACTTTCGCCTGCAGTGTGAACGTAGCCTATGACACAGTTGTGCTGACATGCTGTTTGTGATTTTTGGCCAGATGTGGGATTATGCGTTATAGCCAAACATGTCCAGTTTGGTCTCGTCTGTCTTGCGGTTTTTTCAGATGTATGCAAGTCATGCTGCCTCCTCTCTCTTTTTAGAGAGAAGCAGCTTTTTCGTTGACACTGTGCGAACACACGTGAATACTTGACACCAACTGGTCTTTTAGAGGTGCTCACACTTACTGATCAGCTGAAAAACTTCATTTGATTAGTAGCACTTGGCTGCTACTTACAGCTTCCATAGAAATTAGGAGTTTAAGTGTGTGCTTACTTTTTCACACGCTGCTTCTGTGCTTTGGCTTAAATACATACATATATGTCCTCTCTTATAGTTCGTCTTAAGGTTGTATTTACCTTTATTTTAAGACTTGCTAAGGGCCCGATTGTTTTCATGTCCTGATACATGAAACCTTATTACTGAAAGAGTGCATACATTCTGTTTAGACTGTATATAAACTCTTCTCATACCTGTGGTTTCTCTATCAGGTTTTCTCCCCAGGGTGATAAAAGTGGCTCCAGCCTGTGCCATCATGATCAGCAGTTATGAGTTTGGAAAGGCCTTTTTCCGAAAACACAACAAAGAGAGGACACATGGACCACTGCAGACCAACCCCTGACAGATTTCCCTTGGAAGAACGACGCACGCCACAACAGCTACTGCTAGACCGCACCTGAGGGTTGTACTGTCAAACCACTTAGATTTAACTTGAGGTTATTGAGCAAAGTCAGGGGTTGGAATGATGTTAAATTATACTTTAACAATAATTAAGACGTATATATAAGGTGAACAAGTAACCTCAGGGCTTTAGGACTCCTTGTCTGTTTGTATATAGAGTTTTCACTGTCCGCACAACGAGCTCCATGAGATCAAGGAAAGGATGGTATTTTTTTAGATAAATTTATTGGGGCCTGAGCAGTTAATGCATTGAGGTGAATCCATATTCTCCTTTCATAGTGCAAGTCAACCAAGAAGTTGCACAGTGTTACTTCTAAAGTTATCTGGATGAGCCAGATGCTTCATTTTGCAGTGCAGATCTTTAGCATGATAAAGTTAATGTTGCCAAATTTAAAACATTAGCACAAATGGGGTTAAAAAAAAAACCCCAAAAAAACAACTGTCTGTCTTCCTGCATTGTAAAATATTAAAGATGATCAGAATCGATATGAATTTATTCATATTAATTTTTACATTGTTTTTGTTGAATGCAGTAGATTCTGTGTGAAGTTGGAAAGAAATATTTTTCATCTACACCTTGTTCATTTCAGGCGTGTTTAGGAGCTAGTATATCAAAGAAAGACTTTTTATTAGTAATATATTTTCCATGTATCTCACTGAGATCATGTGCTCTGTGCCTGAACTCCTTAAATTGGAGACACAAGATCTCTATTTCACTCCTCTGTGTTGTGAGAATCCCTAAAACGTCTCCTTGCTTTTGCACAGTAGAGTGCCACTACAGCGTGAGTGTAAATAAAATAGCATTATTCAGATTGTACTATATGAAAATGTGTCATTTTCTATACCCGATTACCTTTTCCTCACACCTGTTGCTGTTGACAAGAAACTCAAATGTCACCATCAAGTTGTCAGTGTTTCAGTGTAGTTTATTCAAATAAAGAATAACAAGGTAAATCCAGTAAAACATCTGCTGTATGTCTGTGCAAACGACCGCTGGAACGAGGTGAAGGCAAAAAGTAATGAGTTTAGTGTTGAGGTACACGGCTTAGTTACCAACAATACAAATTGTATTCATACTGAATCGCAACACAGACTTTAAACAATGATCTATCCACGGTAACCAGCCATTACAGTGAAATACTGCATTTTAATAATTAAAGGGAATAAAGCTCAACTTTAAAATAAAACCCAGAAATTTGGGGTGGTTATTACTCATAGTGATCCTTACCTGAGAACAAAACCACGTGATACACAACAGTGGCAACATAAGGCTGATGAAAAACTGAAGAAAAACACCAAACAACAAAGACTGCCTCATCCCAAACACTGATGACGTACTGAGACAAAACAGGCACATTAACCATCACAAATAGAAGAAAAGGGTGATTTATGGCACCACCAACAGAACCAAAAATATGAATACATCCCATTATCAACAGAAAATAATTCAGTGACACTCTGGTTTGTAGTCTTTCATTTTTCCCTCTCAGACCTCTGACCTACAGTCAGTATTTTCAGTATGGTATAATCTCTAGAGCCTAAGAGAGGCGCAGCCTTTTCACTGCCCCCTCTGGGCTGTAAAGTGACATAATTCAGACTAATACTTCCTAAAATAGAAATCAACAATGCTCCACAGATAAAAACAAACAAAACTAAACACTGAACATATACTGATGAAGTTCCATTTGAAGATCCTCTGTCATTTCATCGGTGTGGAACATTATTAAGACGTCATTCAGACTGATGGAGCTGGATCATGCTACACCAGATCCTCAAGTTCCACATACATAACATAAACCTCTACAAACAATTTCCAAAACGGAGAAGGTTCCTGGATTATCTGGCCCTGGCCAAAAGGCGTTTTTAACTCTTCATTCCCTATGAAGGAGTGAAACTTGGGCTGCTGACCTCTGTTGTAGGACTGGCCAAACATTCATTCGACCTCAGGCTGGCCAGAGACTTGTAGCTGGTGACTGAGGTCAGGGAGCCACACAGACCTCTTAGAGAAGGAGTTTCTTCTTTGCCTGGATGACAAGACGTACAGTAAATGTTCACACCAGCGATGGAAAGCTTCGCAGACAGCAGTGCTTGCTACCAGGTGCAGACGTACCTTGGTGAGTCCACTTTGAGCTGGCTGACCTGGCCTCCAGACTCAGCATGTTGGACGGTTCGAGAGAATTCTGGGAAATGCTCATGTCTGCAGAGAGCTGCTCCAGACTCTGGAAACTCTTCCTGCAATGAATGGACAAAGATCAATAAAGGCCACACAGTATAATTGGTGCTGATAGGACCAAAAAATTCATCAGTTGAATGAGTTTTTGATGGCAGTACTTCGAGTACTTCATGAGACAAAAGCCATTTAAATACACTGTTGGTAATTTAGGGCAAGACAAAAGTTTGTGTACAAACTTAAAACGTAACAACGGACTCAAATTGTGTAAAGACAATGTTCTATATACAGTCACTGACACTTTATTAGGAACAGCTGTTCCCCTGTTCATTAATAATAATAACAATAATAATAATTTCCCCTAGGGAAAGTATTCTGATACAAATACCCAAGTAGCCAATCACAAGTAAGCATCTCAGCAAATTTACCCATGGTCAAGATGACCTGTTGAAAGAGGAGAATGGCCAGACTCCTTGAAGCTGATAGGAAGGCAACCGTAGCTCAAATAACCACTTGTTAGAATCAAGGTATGCAGAAGAGCATCCATGAACACTCAGCACATCAAGCCTTGAAACACTTTGTTTCTGTTTCACTTCACTTCAGAGAACTTCAATCTATACACCTAAAAACCACAAACCAGGCAAGAAATTTGGGTGTAGTGATGGATGCAGACCTAAACTTAGAAAAACACATTAAGACAATAACAAAATCAGCTTACTATCACCTCAAGAATATATCAAGGATAAAAGATCTGATGTCTCAACAGGACCTGGAAAAACTAGTCCATGCATTCATCTTTAGTAGGCTTGATTACTGTAACAGCATCTTTACAGGTCTACCTAAAAAAATCAGTCAGACAACTACAGCTCATTCAGAACTCTGCTGCTCGAGTCCTCACTAAGACCAAAAAAGTGGACCACATCAGTCCAGCTCTGAGGTCTTTACACTGGCTGCCTGTCCGTCAGAGGATAGACTTTAAAGTTCTGATGCTGGTCCATAAAGCTCTGAATGGTTTAGGACCAAAATACATCAGTGACCTCCTGGCCCAGTATGAACCTTCCAGATCCCTCAGGTCATCTGGATCCGGTTTTTTATCAGTTCCCAGAGTCAGAACCAGACTCAGAGAAGCTGCATTCAGCTTTTATGCTCCACATATCTGGAACAAAGTCCCAGAAAGCCTCAGATCAGCTGAAACACTCAGTTTATTTAAATCCAGGTTGAAGACTCACCTGTTCTCAGCTGCATTTGAAAAAAAAAAAACAAAAAAAACACCAAATCCACACTTTTAAGCTTAAATTTCAAAACTTACATTTTAACTACTGATTTTATCTACTGTTCTGATTTTATCTACTGTTCTGATTTTATCTACTGTTCTGATTTTACCTACTGTTTTTTGTTTTGTTTTTTTGTGTTTTGTTTGTTTGTTTGTTTTTTAATCAATTTTAAATCATGCTTTTTATTTGTTTTTGTTCTTTAATGTCTCTGTAAAGCGCTTTGAATCACCTTGTTGTTGAATTGTGCTATATAAATAAACTTGCCTTGCCTTCTTGCTTATTTTTAAAGTTCCTCGACACGAATGATGTAAATGAGAGCAGATATAATTAACTTGTTCCTTCGTGAGGACAGAGGCTCCACCTGCTGGCTGTTCAAACTTTTTTTTCATCTGAACCCAAAAGTTTGAATAATAAATATTTACTGTTTTGGTTTGCATATCACAGGGTATTGTACTATTGGCCTTGCAGAGATTGTGGGCCATATATATCCCACTTTGATCTTAAGTTGACGAAACCAGCAAAACTTGAATATCTGTAAAGATGTTTAAATATTACAGCTGTCAGCGCAAAATTGGCAAATCCCCATTAACGAGTTAACGTAGATTAGTCCGTGTGGGGTTGACTTGGCATTAATGCGTTAATGCAGCTAAACGCAGGCATCATGACTAACACGATTAACAATTAACTCACCTGGAGCGCAGACTGTCTCAAAATCCCTGGAATGTCGCTGTCAACGCATTTCGGGCAGTTTGTCCGAAGTTTGTCCATTCTGCACTCCAGACGGGTTGACAGAGTTAAAAGTTTTAATCGCGTTAATCATGATGACTACATTAACGCGTTTAGCGTGCTGACAGCACTATGAAATATACATGTAATCCAAATGAATATAAAAAAAGTGCAATTTTAACTTCTTTTTCTGTTTTCTACATGATAAAGAAATTCTGCTGTAGTAAATGAAAGAAATCTGTCAATATTAATAGATAAACATTTAAGTTAAGTTACAGAAAAGTTTCTAGTAGCTTTTTTTTTTTTTAAGTGGACCCATTGTAAAAATTAAAAAAAGCTGAATTTTTTATAATTGATAGTACAAGAAGAGGACCTTTTCTGTCATTTAGTTATTTTTCTTTTACTTAATTACTTTGTTTATGTATGAATGGCAATAGGGGAGGTTTTTCTTGTAGGTAAAAGCTGTAAGAAAACTAAAAAATATATGTCCTCCTTCACGTTTTCCAAAGCCATCCAGTGAGCCTTGGAGGAGCCTTTGCCGGGCAAATTCTGGCCCCTGGGCCTTATGTTTGACCATGAAAATAAAAGCAAATGTAGAAAACACTTCAAAATAACTGTCCAAATAAATGCTTGTAGGCTGAAGATTTTCTTTTACAAGGACTTTGTACATACTCCTCCCACTGTCCTGTAGTCTTCCTGTACAGCAGTGTATCCAAGGCAACAGCATTGGCATCCATGGCATCGGGAGATGGCCACTGATTGGTCAGATGAGCTGTTAACTCTTGTCTAGATCGCAAGTCGTTGTTTTTAAGCACTGTCCTGAAAACACGAGACAAAGTAAGTAATATTTATTCTAATGTCACAATCATCTTTTTAAAAAAAAATTAATGTCTAAATAATTGAAATACTTTTTAAATCAATCTTGTGATACCTTTAACACCAACACTAAAAAGAACTGTAAATTAATCTTGCAGGAAACTGTACAATTTACAATCTTCACCACATCAGCCTAACATGTCAGCCTGCTTATATGTAATAATACGGTGCTGCTATCCTTTCATTTCAAGAGGAACATAAACAAACAATAGTAAAGGAAATTAAGCTCATCAATCAGTTGCCAGGATGTGGTGCGAGTGGAAAAGTCATTTTCTGGGGGCATCTGCAATCCCACAGGAAACGTTTTGACATATTCAGGCCTGGGCCACAGTACCGGCACACTGTCTCTACTAAAACCAGTTTCTTTGACAATGAAAGAAGAATGTTAGAGACTAATCTTTATGGGTGTTTTTTCTTCCAGATACAGTACTGTGTAGTGCGTCCTTAAAAAATTACATGAAAATAGACAAATGGAGGACAACAGAAGAAGAATCAGGATTTTTTTAAACTAGAGAAGGAGCACTGGGAACAGCTACACAATAGCTTCCAGCAGGACACTGATGTGAATGTCTCTGACCAAACAAACAGAAACAGACTTCATGGGTGTCCACTAGGGGCCCACAATGTCCTCTAGAAGGCCCCATGTTCACTGCCCAGCATTTAGAGCCCAATTTGCTGTCACAGATAAGAGCAGGTTGCCCCTGAGCACCAGTGACAGACATGAAAGGTTCTGGAGAAGCCGTGGAGAACATTATGGTGCCTGTAACATATTTCAGCATTGACCAGTTTGGTGGTGGGTCAGTTATGGTGTGGAGAGACATATCCATGGGTGGATGAACAGACCTCTACAGGCTAGGCAACAACACCCTAAATACCATAAGGTATCTTGAGGAAATCCTTGAACCCATTTTCAGACCCTTCGCTGATGCAGGGGGTCTTGGGTTCCTCCTGGTGCATGACATTTCCCGGCATCATGTGGCGAGAGAATGTAGGCTGGAGTGAAAGACCCAAAGACCATGACGCTTCTCTGCTCACGCCTATTGAGCTCCACGCAATTTTGTAATTAAACTGTCATTTCTGTTTTTTCTCATTAGTTCAGCTAATCTTTCCACATACCGACAGGCTACTGCCAGAGTGCCCCCACATGGCACTCGGTTGGGAATCACTGTCTCAGAATATTAATGGAAAGCTGATGCCGTTTGACTGAAGCAGCGCTGACTGCAATAGATTCAGCAACAAACAAACCACCTGCAACCTTCAGGCTACTTGCTGTGTCTTGAATGTCAAACTCACAGTTGGAGCAACTGTAAACCTTTCCACCCAACACCAACAAAAAACACACACCAGAATGGACTCACAATTGGTCCTGTAGTTCCAATATGATATACTCAAGCTGTTCTTTCTCCAGTGTGTGGGAGAGGTGTGTGTCTGCCAGGCTCTGCTGAAGGGCTTTGCTTTGGGACACAGCCTCCGACAGCTGGGCTTCTCGTAGACGGACAAGTTCTTCCAGGTAGCCCTGAGGCAAACAAATACACATCTGGTTTATTAACTTCAGCACATGCATCTGAATGGCCTGCTTTTCACTACAAACAAGAACCCTGAATCAGGAACAACCACAGCAAGGAGCCACAATGAAGATATAACATAAAGCTGAATATTTGTTTGTGTGAGAAAACAAAAACAAATGTCACACTGGCATTTACTGCCTTCCTGCCCCGTCATCGTAAATTAACACTAATATGAAACTCCCACTGATGCTACCTTTTGTTCCAGTGCCATGCGATACTTCTGCTCGAAGCGTTTGCACTTGCTGACCAGGTTGCTCTGCTCAGTAAAGATGGAGGCAGCCGTGGCTGTTTTGTCAGGTGTGCTGCTCTCACTGCCGCTGCTCCCCAGAGTCCTCATCTCCTCCTCATCACTGCTGATGCTGTCTGCGCTGCACAGGACAAAAGTGCGTACCCGATTAGTACACAGCTCGCATACAGTACCGTGCAAAAGTCTTGAGACACCTCTCATTTCTTCAGATTTTGTTATAAAAATGGGAAATGCATGCTGCAATTTATTGAAATGTACCACACCTGCTTTGCATAATTTCATCATTTACTGTCATATTCACACTAACCTTTATTTTCAGGTAGTAACAGGTCACGTCACTGTCAAGAATGTAATATGTTATAAATTCCTGCAAAAGCAATACAATCTAAAGCCTAATGACAAGTGAGTTTAGCAAGATTTGTCGATACTGGTGAGTAAATTGTGGTAAGACCACTTCCCTCATTATTCACCCTGCACACAAACCGTCTGTGCATTTAAACTGTTCAGGACTTCATGATACAATACAGGAAAATGTGGTACATTACTGCCGCTGCACTGTTTAGGGTTTCTCCACTAAAAAGCTTCAAGCCTTCACACCTCCTGCTTGTTGAGACGTGCTATGGTTGTGATATTCCCAGGAGCACGAATCCATCACTTCCTGTGCCCACTAGAGGGTGTTGGAAAACACTAATTATGAGAACACTGCTGTATACTGTGTTGAATCCACAATGAAAATATCATGTATACCAGAGGTTTTTTTACACGATGCTGTTACCACTCGGTGGAGCGGTGAGGGTGACTCTGTACTAGCACACAGATGTCTCCAGGCCTAAACTCTCAGCAAGCATGACTTCAATCTAAACTAAAAACCTTCACATTTCAGCACAACTCAAGATCATTAGATTAAATTGACCAGTTGATCAGATTAAATATCTGACAGTTGTTAAAGTATAACTGGCAAAAAAGGCACCAAAACTGAATCTTGAAACTAAAATGATTGACAATGGCATGACTTCAAGGCAGCAGAAGCTTTTTGGAGCTATACATCCAAAGGTAAAGCCACTAGACAAAGACTCTTGGGCCTTATGTTCAACACCACTGATCTAATTCAATCTCTAGGAAGGGTTTATTCAAGTGTGACACTAAGAAACTGCAAGAATTGTGCATAAATCACAACTTCCTGTCTGCTTATGGTAAAAATGTTTGTACATCTTAGGACAATACAGGATACAAAGTTTCATAAATACAGGTGAAATGCAGCACCGGGGCTACTTTGCATGGGGAGGTGAAGCGCCACTTAAACACTTTCAACAAATATCTTTTTTTACCACAAAGGATACACGTGCCACGTTTCACGAAGTTTCGAGCCTTTTGAGCTCAACACCATCAGTGCTCAGACACTAATAAAATACACACTACACCAGAGACGGACCGTGTGATGTGAATTATTTGATCTCATACCTCTGAGTGAACTTCAAGTAAGGCGTGTAGTCAATCACAGCAGGGCAGCTGCCATCCAGACCCTCACCTTTCAGACAGAAGCTTGAGACAGAACAAGATGAAACATTAAAGCTGGGTCTGTCTGTGACCGTTTGAAATGCAGCACATTCATTTAGATGGCATGTTAGTCAGAGCTTCAGTGTCCACCCTCATCCTCTCCTTCTTCTGACGTCTCTCAGCTTCCTGAGGATGAAGTGTTTCACAGCTCAACTTCTTTGCATCTGTCACCTGAACTGCACTCTTCAATCAGCAGGCCCTTCATCAGGAGCAGATAACAGTTTATTCTCCAAAGCAGCTCTAATTTTATCAGAAATAATGAAGCCGAATTTAAAACGTTTGGCTTATGTAACTAATTTTCCATATAATGGTTTAATTTTGTTATAATTTTAAAAGAAAAACATAAATAATTTTTCAGAAGAAGCACTGCAAACACAAAAACATTCACAGCATGCGGTATCATGTCACCGCAGTATTATTTACTCTAAAGTTTTGAGAGTAAATAATGAAACTCTTTCAGTTACGGTACTGTGCAAAACTCTTGAGCCACCCTTATTTCTTTATATTTTTTGCTTCAAAACAAAACAGACTTTCTTGTTATTTTTAAAGTCGTCTTGAGCAGTAGTTTTTCAGGCTTTCAGAAGGTCTATTCATGAGTGGTGGCTCAAAACTTTTGCACAGAACTGTACTTCTGCTTGATCCCTCTTGGCGTATGTAGGACAGTAGCTCAGAACGCCAGTGATGTTGTTGGTCTGTTGTCTTATACTCCATCACAAATGGCAGGTCAGCAAACACTCATATACAGGACAAATGAATCTAGTTCAGAACCAAATGAAACTGCTCGGAAATATTATGACTACATGGTCAGCAGTAACAATGGCCACAAAAAGCAGGAAAATATGTATATGTATACAGCATTAACCAGGTTACTGATCTTAACATAACAGGGCCACTCATCCATGAAAGTGACCAATAAGATGATGATCTTTACCACCTAACAGGATGCAAGTGGTACGCAACATGCGTGGCAAATCCAACTAGCCCTCGAGCACAGTCTGGCTGAAGACCCTTTAGGTCAGGGGTGTCAAACTCCAGTCCTCGAGGGCCGGTGTCCTGAAACTTTTAAATGTGTCCCCATTCAATAGAACTTGACCGCATGCTGAGGTAGCAACCCCCAACCATACTCAAGCAAATTTAAGTAAATGTAAATGTTTGAACATAAGAGTGTCCATAAGTGCACGTGGCACCAGGATGCTCTAGGCCGTAGGTCGATGATCGATTTTGTAATCGTATCAGCAGACCTGCGACCATATGTTCTGGACACTCGGGTAAAGAGAGGGGCTGAGCTGTCAACTGATCACCACCTGGTGGTGAGTTGGATCAGGTGGCGGGGGAAGACGCTGGACAGACCTGGTGCACCTAAACGCGTAGTGAGGGTGTGCTGGGAACGTCTAGCAGAGGCCCCAGTCCGCGAGACCTTCAACGCACACCTCCGGCAGAGCTTCAACAGCATTCCGAGGGAGACTGGGGACATTGAGTCCGAATGGACCATGTTCAGCGTCTCCATTGCTGAAGCTGCTGCATTGAGCTGCGGCCGCAAGGTGGTTGGTGCCTGCCGTGGTGGTAATCCCCGAACCAAATGGTGGACACCAGAGGTGAAGGGAGCCACCAGGCTGAAGAAGGAGTCCTATCGGGCTTGGTTAGCCTGTGGGACTCCGGAGGCAGCCGACAGGTATCGACAGGCCAAGCGGAATGCGGCTCGGGCAGTGGCTGAAGCAAAAACTCGGGTGTGGGAGGAGTTCGGAGAGGCCATGGAAAAAGACTTTCGGGCTGCCTCGAAGAGATTCTGGCAAACCGTCAGACGTCTCAGGAGGGGAAAGCGGTGCTCTACCTGCACTGTGTATAGTGCTGGCGGAGCGCTGCTGACGTCGACTGAGAAAATTGTCAGGCGGTGGAAGGAATACTTCGAGGACCTCCTTAATCCCACTGACACGTCTTCCGAGGAGGAAGCAGAGTCTGGGGATGAGGGGAATGACCCGCCAATTTCCGGGGGCGAGGTCACTGAGGCAGTTAAACAACTCCTTGGTGGCAGAGCCCCTGGTGTTGATGAGGTCCGCCCCGAGTTCCTGAAGGCTCTGGACGTTGTAGGGCTGTCCTGGTTGACACGCCTCTGCAATGTTGCGTGGAGATCAGGGGCAGTACCTGTGGACTGGCAGACCGGGGTGGTGGTCCCCATCTTCAAGAAAGGGGACCGGAGGGTGTGTTCCAACTACAGGGGGATCACACTCCTCAGCCTCCCTGGGAAAGTCTATGCCAGGGTGCTGGAAAGGAGAGTTCGTCCGTTAGTCGAACCTCGGATACAGGAGGAACAATGCGGTTTTCGTCCTGGTCGCGGAACACTGGACCAGCTCTTTATCCTCTCCAGGATACTTGAGGGTGCATGGGAGTTTGCCCAACCAGTCTACATGTGTTTTGTGGACTTGGAGAAGGCATTCGACCGTGTCCCTCGGGGTGTCCTGTGGGAGGTGTTGCGGGAATATGGGGTGTCTGGCCCATTGCTACGGGCCATTCGATCCCTATACAACCGTTGCAAGAGCTTGGTTCGCATTGCCGGCAATAAGTCGGACTCGTTCCCGGTGGGTGATGGGCTCCGCCAGGGCTGCCCTTTGTCTCCGGTTCTGTTCATAATTTTTATGGACAGGATTTCTAGGCGCAGCCAAGTGGCGGAGGGCTTTCGCTTTGGTGGCCTCAGAATCTCATCTCTGATTTTTGCAGATGATGTGGTTCTGTTGGCTTCATCGGGTGAGGGCCTCCAGCTCGCACTGGAGCGGTTCGCAGCCGAGTGTGAAGCAGCGGGAATGAGGATCAGCACCTCCAAATCTGAGGCCATGGTTCTCAGCCGGAAAAGGGTGGAGTGCCCACTCCGGGTCGGGGATGAGTTCCTGCCCCAAGTGGAGGAGTTCAAGTATCTCGGGGTCTTGTTCGCGAGTGATGGGAGAAGGGAGCCGGAGATCGACAGACGGATCGGGGCTGCAGCTGCAGTAATGCGGACGCTGCACCGGTCCGTCGTGGTGAAGAGGGAGCTGAGTGTAAAAGCGAAGCTCTCAATTTACCGGTCGATCTACGTCCCTACCCTCACCTATGGCCACGAGCTGTGGGTAGTGACCGAAAGAACGAGATCGCGGATACAAGCGGCAGAAATGAGCTTCCTCCGAAGGGTGGCTGGCCTCTCCCTTAGAGATAGGGTGAGAAGTTCGGCCATCCGGGAGGGGCTCAGAGTAGAGCAGCTGCTGCTCCACATCGAAAGGAGCCAGCTGAGGTGGTTCGGGCATCTGACATGGATGCCCCCTGGGCGCCTCCTGGGTGAGGTGTTCCAGGCATGTCCCACCGGGAGGAGGCCCCGGGGCAGACCCAGGACACGCTGGAGAGATTATATCTCTCGGCTGGCCTGGGAACGCCTTGGTATTCCCCCGGATAAGCTGGAGGAGGTGGCTGGGGAGAGGGAGGTCTGGGCCTCTTTGCTTAGGCTGCTGCCCCCGCGACCCGGCCCCGGACAAAGCGGATGAAAATGGATGGATGGATGGTAAATGTTTGGAAAAATGAACTTCCATAGAGTCTTGCTAATGACCTACTAATTTTATTCAGGTGTGTTGCAGCAGGGACACATGGAAAAGTTTCAGGACATCGGCCCTCGAGGACTGGAGTTTGAGACCCGTTCTTTAGGTGATCACTGTGTATGAGTTTGATTAAATTAAGACGAATACCGTAGGAGGAATAGCGATTTATGTGAACTGTGGACAGACGGACAACAAAGACTTGACCATGGCCTAACTTCACTGGTCCTTTGGTCGGATGACTCGTTAAATATATGAAAATGTGTTTTCTAATTGAAAACAGAAACACGAAGCCTTCGATCTGACCACAGCTGTAGCTGCAGGTGGCCACCAACATTTCCAATACTTTAACATTCCCACACTCACTGGTAAAATGTTTCATACATTTATAGATATAATTTAGGATGATCCTATTTTTCAAAATGCAAAAATAAATAAACTAATAAAAACCCTTCAGGATATGTGTCAAACTGCAACAAATCCACTGTGCTGATTATTTTAGTAGTTTTGAGTTTTCTGGCAACATGTTTCTTTTTCAGAACATCTGGACGAGTACCTGAAGTCGATGGTGTTGAGTCCGATGAGCGTGTCGGCTAACAGCCCAGCTTCCTCTCCCAGCATGATCGCTCCGTCCTCATAAAACCTCCTGCGGCCAACACACATCAGTAAGTCTCACTGTGTACACGAACGTGGAGTAGTGAGCAAAGACTGAGGGCGTAGGTTATAGCTTTCATTAACACAATTATAACTGTTTGTTTAGACCTGCTGGCTCTGAAGTCCCGCAGTGCAAATGTGATGTACTCTGAAAGTCTTTTCTCCATCAGGACGACTCTGATCCACGCCCTGCCCTGCAGAGACAAACAGGTGACATGCAGCTGTTAGTGGAAGCTTCTGATATTTGAATTAAAAAACCAGCTACACGTCTAAATGTGCCTGTAAAATACGTGGCCGTTAACCATGCGGCTGTTTGCTCTCCATCACAAGTTTGCCCTTTGTTCTTTTCCCAAGAGGACAATGGAAAGCAGAGCCAATGATGACGCACTGATTCTGCACTGTGTGCTGCAGGGTCTGGATACTTTGACTTTGCCTTCTATCCTGCAGTTTTCCTAAATCAAATATGTTGTTCAATAAAAATGATCATTTTCTGAAAAATAGAGCTTCAGAATAATCAAATCAGATCAATAGTCAGTTTTATAATTACCTTTGCTCTAGATGATCGCACATTTTCCATGCTCTCAATGCTTCGGATGCAGTTATGAGGTACTTTACTGCAGGCAGCTTTTATGTAATCCCAGAAACTCCGAGGAGTCTCGTAGCCGAACCAAGACATCTGACCTGAGAGGAAAAAAAGAAAAGAAAAAGAAAGAAACAAGCATTTGTATGAGCATGCATGTGCATTCATACTGAATGACCACCACAGTCAAAAGGGTATAGTAATGAAGAAGGCCCAGAGCGCATCTTCCCCGGCCAAAGATGAGACCCCATCATCGAAAAGAAGTCGCACAGTAGACACAACGTCGCCTGCCAGCAAAGACTTTACCGACATGCTAGAGTCAATCGATAAGCGGTTGTCCAGCTTCGATGCGAGGCTGTCCCTGGTGGAGATTTGACACCGTGAATTTAAATCCCTGAGATTATCCCTGAGTTCACCCAGCAGCAGGTGGAAATGCTCGCTGCTGAAAACGGCACGCTACGGGACTCGGTCAAGTCTCTTACCGGAAATGTGGCCCAGCTTAACATAGAAAAAAAAAAAAAAAAAAAAAAAGAGACTTATTGATCTACAAGCCCGTAGCATGAGAGATAACCTTGTGTTTTCTAGTATCCCAGAATCTGCTGGAGAGGACGCGGAAGCAACGGTGAAAAGCTTCATTAAAACCCACCTGAATCTGCTGGAGGACACTGTGAAGAACATCACCTTCGAAAGTGTCCATCATATCAGGGCTAAGAGGTCGGGGCCGGGAGACCACGCCCTATTGTGGCCAAATTCTGCCATTTCAAGCAGAGAGAGCAGGTGAAGAGTCACAGCAGGGAGCTGAAAGGACTTCAGCGTAAACGACCTAGGTTTGTTGGTATGCTGAAGTCCGAGGCGGACCGGAGGGACCGGCTCCATGTGGACGGACAGATCCCAGCACCACTCTGTGGCTGTATTAACTTCACTCCAGATAAGAGCCTGCTGCATTTTCTTTTCCTTTCTCCCTCTCTTGCATAACTAATCTGTTTCAGTTATTAATATCAATTTGCTAATTCAATGTGATGTCACAGCAGATAAAACGCCATAATTCTCCGTTAATGCGTTAATTAAAATGTTTTCTTTTTTCTTCTCTTTCTTTCTTTTTCATCCCTCCCACCCACCCTTTTCCTTGGTGTTCTTCCTTCTCCTTTCTTTCACTGCATCGATCACCTGTTTCCCTGCATAGTCACAAACAACACTCTATTTCACTCATTCACACAGCAAAAACACACACACACACGCGCGCTCTACGGCAGCACATCCACAACAGCCTCACAGCGCACACAGACATATAGGACACATATTAGTGAATATGCACACTCATAGACAAACTTACGGAGCATCTCGCCACACACTTTTCTTCTTTCTATTTACAAACCAGTGACGTATTTCCGTTTTCCTCACCCTCATCCATGAATCTTCTCTGAGGTTCTCCTCTTTTCCTCCTGCCTGGCAGCTCCATCTTCAACTTTGTACCCACTATCCCCCCACTGCACGAGTCCAAACCATCTCAGCCTGGCCTCTCTCACTCTCTCCACCTGAACTCTCTGATATCTTCATCTCTAATCCTCCAGCTTGGCCTCCTGTCTTTTTTGTTAGGGCATCACAGTAGGTCTCATGTGACATCCTGATATGATGCACGTCTTGGAGACGGCACCACTAACAAAAAGCAGCCCAAATACTGTTGATATTTGATACTCACCTGGTAAATTAAAACTGAGTTGCTCACATCTAAACAAACCTGAATGTATATTTGCAGATTGAAGCACACAAGAGGTTGAGGTATCCTCCGCTGCACATCATATATCTCTCCCATCAGCTCATCAAATAAAGGCAAAATTACATTTAATTGTGCTAATGTGTGCAGGCTTTTACAGCTGCGCCGCTCTGTTACCTTTGAGTCGATGGCTGAGGATGTGCTCCAGGATGGAAACAAAGTTAACGAACTCTGGAGATGAGTCATCTATGGTCTCGAAACAGGAGTGGTCCAGCAGAGTCTTCACTGAAAACCTGAACATAAAAAGCAGATACACGGGTATCAAAATCAATCACTGGGTCTGTGTTTTAAAGGGACACTGCACAAATATTGCCTGTATAAACAGACTCAGCTCCAGAAGGAGAGCTACGTGACTGTAAATATAGAGGAAAGGCTTGCATTGAAAAGTCCAGGAAGAGTCTTTGAAGGTAAAGTTCACTTACCAGATGGGGGAGAACGATAGCTGCTTTATGTCTCACTTGTTTTATGAAGCTTAAACAACTAAGTGCTTAAAGTTAGGATGTGTCAGTCTCTGCTTTTTACCACTGAGGTTTACACGTGAGACATGAATTCCCACTTTTCCACACCGACATCCAAACAGCCACAGTGGCAAAACACTTTTCTTGTTGCCATCTGACGCGAGCCGAACGCCCTCCAAGACGAGGATAAATGCCGACAGACGAGGCGTCTGCAACGATCTAGTCCAGAGCTCGGGACTTGTTAACACAGTATCTCAAAAGCCCACGAGAACAAACAAATCGTAATTAACCACCACACATTAACCGCCACACTTAACATTTGACAATTACAAGGCAGAGAAAATAAACACATGGCCTCAGTACGTGTAATGAGGCCTTTGATTAATCTCCTCTGATGAAACCATCCATGATGTGCAGCCCACTATGACAGTCTACCGACTCTGCCTAATTTCATTGCAACTGATTATGCAGGAAGGAAAGTTAATAGAGAAAGACGCGATGTGTCACTGTGTGTGTGCTTTATGAAACTGGCCGGTGTGTGTGTAATCTAACTTCATATCGCACCCTGCCTCTCTTTCTCCCTGCCGTTGCTTAGCAGCAGGGTGATCACCAAGTGTGAAAGCGGGTTAAAAACTGACGGATTTCCAGCAGTAAAAGCCTTAAATTAATCACACATCACATACATACAGACACCATGGGGGGAAAAAAAATAAATCAACAGCCCAGCTCACGAAAGGCCAGACACAATTTCCTCTCTGTGCAGCGCTTATCCTGTCAGGTGTAACTGCCACCTGAAAAAACTTTTAATGTAGACTTCCAGTCAGCGTGACAACAGCAGAAAATCACACACACACACACACACACACACACACACACACACACACACACACACACACACAGGTGTTTAAACTTTAACTGACGTGTCGCTGAAGTCAGTCACACGGTATTGATGCTAAACTAGATGAAGTCGCGAGACTCTTGTTTCTAGGCGACTCACAACAATAACCCATGTCGACTGTATTTTGTTGCCAATCTTTGTGACTTAGAAAAGTTTCTCATGATGTGACAGCTCATTAATTATCACTTCTTCTGTAATGATCAGAAAGTGCACATTTTAACTGGTGCCATGAGACTGACTTTGATGACGAGTCAAATCGCTGCTGTTAAACGTGAACATCTGAGTACACTCCGTGATTCGCTAACTTTGTGCAATAACTTTTATCAGCAATAACTTAATAATCACTTTCGAAATGATGTTGTCCGTGTCTCACAGAAGATTTTTGGCCCAGGCTTCCTTACTACGTTGCTTTGCTTCACTGAGGTTTTCATTTATGCACAGCTCTCTTAAGGTCCCACCACAGCATTTCAGTCACGTTGAAATCTGAACTTGGGTCATTTCAGCACCTTGATTCTTTTCTTTTTCAGCCATTCTGTTGCAGATTTGCTGCTGTGATTAGGATCACAGGAGCCAGTTTTGACTTAAACTGTTGGACGGATGGCCTGACATTTGACTAGAGAATACTTTGGTATGGAGAGGAGTTTGTGGTCATGTCAAAGACTGCAAGGAGCTCAGGTACTGTGGCTGCAAAACAAGCCCAAACCATCACCCCTTTACCACTGTGCTCACAGTTGTTATGACGCGGAAAAAAAAAAAAAAATCCACTCCACAGGACATTTTATCCAGAAGTCTTGTGGGTTGCTGGCTTTTCTAAACAAGCTATACTTGCTCAATCTTTTTCTAATTGCATTGTCGTGAAGTTAACAAGCTTACAGTAGAGTCAGAGAATTAACTGGGACATTGACTCCTGGGACGATTGAGTTTTGAGTTATTGCACTAACACAACTAAATGCTCCAGACCAGCAAACTGCCAGAACATCTGCTTTCACAGAGATCCTCACACTTCCTAATTATCAGCTAATCAAGTAAATTTGATTATCAGCACCTGGCTGTTACTTACCCTCTTAATTCATAGCGGTGTACTTAATATTTCACATGACTGTAAATCAAGCGTTCATCTTCATTCAGGAAACCGCGTGGTCAGATACATGACTTCTTAGAAAGCACAGCTTCATCTCTTTTTGCTGAGCTTTCTGATTCTGATTCTCTACAGTATGCAACAGTATGCAAACACCGGCATCTTGTTTGTTCACCATTTTAACAGCGTTTCCAGGCCCCTAGAACGCAAACCTGCTTGTTTGCCACTCTTTTACGATGACTCTGTGCACATGTGTTTAAAGCAAAAAATTATAAAGATATCAACCATGCACAGTCTCTGGCAAGCCCACAGTGCATCCACACACATCATTTGGGAACAGGGATCATTTTAATTTTTTCCCCCATTTCTGTTTTAAGCTGGCAGCACAGTGATTAGTACTAGCACCTCAGAGCAGGACCCTCTTGCTCTGAGGTGCTAGTACTTTAAACCCACCGACTGGTGGGAGTTTGCATTTTCTCCCCAATGCGTCTCTCTGGCTTCATCTCCCAGTCCAAAGACATGCAGAAAAGATTCATTCAATTCAACTTTATTTCACCAAATCACAACAACAGACACCTCAAAGTGCTTATAATGTAATGTGGAGACGCTCCAACAATAGAGAGTAACCCCAACAATCAAATGACCCCTTTTGAGTAAGCACTTGGCAACAGTGGGAAGGAAAGTCTTGATGCATGCTCAATCATCAAGGTAAGTAAATCCCAAAAGGTTGATTCTGTTCATCTGGACGCAGCGTTTTTTAGTGGGACAAACGTTTGGTCACTCATCCAAGTGACTTCTTCCGTCTCAGCTGACTGCGGGTTTCCCCAACCTTATAAACAGGACATTTGCACAATGACTGAAACCAGCATCACCAAAGGAACAATGGGCTGGGAGGTCAGTTCGTTGATCATTAATATGCAAATTGTCATGACCGTTGATCAACAACCACTGATCGAAAGACCACTGATCATTAATCAATGGTCTTTCCCCATCCCGTTTATAAGGTTGGGGAAAGAGTTCTTCAGTCTCTTGGATGAGTGACGAAACGTTTCTCCCACTGAAAACGCTACGCCCAGATCAATGGAATCAACCTTTTAGGAGTGGGAAGGAAAAACTCCCTTTTAACAGGAAGAAACCTCCAGCAGAAGCAGACTCAGGGAGGGATGGTGAGGTAGGAATGTTTATCTGTGTCTATGTGTTAGCCCTGCGACAGACTGCCAACCCGTCCAGGGTGAAGACCCCCTCTCACCCTATAACAACTGGCATATGCTTAACCCACCGATGACCCTGACTTGGATAAGCATGAGAAAATGGATGGATGGATTCTGCTGTAAGTACTTACAACGATGAGTCTGTGTTTTAACTATACTGGTAAGTGTGACAGGTCAAACTCGAGTGACAGCATAAACAAATATAAAGCTGGCTTTTACGGTCTCAGGGCAAACACTGAAGCCAGCAGGCTGTCGGTGATCTCTGTTTACTTCCCTTTATTTGCTGTGACCCTCACCGTTTACTCATCTACTGCAGCGGGAGAAAAAAAAAGAGAGACTGCTGAGTAATTTGTTATCATGTTGAAGACAGCAGAGCATCTAAAACAGAGAGATTTCACTGATTTATATGTACATGCATGGTATTTTTACATTACTACATTTACAGGGTTTATATAGATATATTTATCTAAATCTATATAATTTTAAGAGTACAGTTCATTAGTCTGCCATCTTCCTTTCATGATTCGATTGTTTTGTCAGAAAAATGGAAAAAGCAACAACAAGCCCAATTTGACATTCAAATTGCTCATTTTCTGCTAAACAGCAGTCACTATAAAGCCAAATCCCTGTATCGTTTCTACTTAAAAACCCACGATTAATCCATTATTGGCATCTTTTGTTCAGGATTTCTCTGTTTTCTCTCTCTTTGTGCCAATCAGTGAGATAAAGGCTGTTGCGGAGGCAGGAAGACCTGGGAAAGTATGAGCACCTGTGTCCAATTACCTTCCTTTCAAGTGACCAATATCAGAAGGCCTCCTGAAGCTTCAAAACACTGTTAGTCATTTTATAACTGGATTTGTTCGCCAGCTCTCAAAACAAGGCTGAGCTGATAGCATTTTTATCAGTTTGTTTTCGGAGTCGTTACGCTCCCTTGGTGCCAAAATACAGACACCTCCACATTTTCTCTTCCCTCTGCCTCAAAAACACCACAGGGACTATCAGTCGGTAACTGACATCTGCCAGCAAAACCAAAAAAGCACCACAAATCAATACATGTAGCAGGGTGTTTTTCACTGCAGCTGGAAGAGACGGGAGGAGAACCTGACCGGTGACATGTGTGCACACCTCGGCATCGATATCCCCCCCCTCAACATCTAATTGCTTATAAATGTTTTGAGGGAATCGGTTTTATGTGTAGGAGTTTTAACTGTTTTGAAAATGCTGCTAAATAAAATATATGGGAAGGTTCATTTGTGTGTATAGGGGGTAACAAAAATCCAAAGAAAACTCAAGTTTGTGTCAAAAAAAATGTATGGGGGGGGTATTTCTAGATTTCTGGCTTTAACTCTCCACTGGTGTGAGCTGAAATGTGGTGGCATGAATCTTTAGGGAAGGGTTGTAAAGCTGGGGTGGGTGGGCGAATGAGGAAAAATTTAATTATCCTACTGTGCAAAATAAGCATCATCATCTCAGATCTGAGATCATCTCTGGTTTTAAACCCACCCAGCAGACAATCAGTGACTTTCCCTCCCCTCAGCTCTGTATGCACATTAGCTCATAGTTTAACTGAAGGATGGAGCAGGGCTGTAATCCTGCAACCTTAAAAGCCAACCTTTAATAAATGCATGCACCTGACTCTGAAATTAAATTATCTGCCGTCATGAATTCAGCTGCAGACTCTGTTTCGTCCTCCCTGTCGTTAAAGCACTGAAGAGCATGAGGAGTCCCCACCTGCACACGGTCAGCAGGTTTTTCCTCTCCACCACGGCACTCCTGCCTGCAACGCGCTTGCGGACGGGATGGAGACCCACGCCGAGCGACGCCATCCCCGGGCTTGAGTCTGTGGCTGGTCCCCGTGAGCTGTCCACGGCTCCGGTGCGCCAGGGAACGACCAGCTGTCTACGTCCGTCTGTCTGTGAGGGGTACAGAGGATGCTCCACTGAAGGAGGGGCCCGAAAACTGTGATAAGTCACGCTAGGATCTTCCTGTTGGAACTTTCAAAATAAGAGCTTGTGCAACCGACTAGAAAATCACAAATATTTAACACAGTTCTCTATTTATACTTATTTATATTATATTATATTATATTATATTATATTATATTAAGTACTGCGCAAAAATCTCAAGCCACCCTATAAAAAACTATTTTATAGTTGTCAAACTGTGTTATCGTTAAAAAAAATTTAATGGATTAAACTAAAGAAATGTAAATAAACGAGTTTTTGTGACAGGCTGCTAGTAACAGTGCCTAAAGATACGATTTATAATTGATTATTTTCTAAGCTGTTACCTGTAAACACAACACTGGTTCATCCCTTGAGTTACAGGTCTTTGTAATTCTTGCGTTATTCATTGGTCAATGTGAAGTGCTTTAAGAAACAAAAACCAATCCAGTGAAAACGGTCAGCTTCCATGTGTTCTTCTTCTTTCTTCTTCTCGGTTTAGATACAAAGGATGGACCGAGACAGAGTGGGGGGGAAAATAGCTGAAAAACCCTGAAATAACAACAGGAAGCCTATTAGTCAAGCCCACCTTAAAATTACAAGAAGCTCTGACTCCTCCTTTATTATTAAATATAATAAAGGAAATGTGTTATTATAATTAAGACAGAGCTATAAATTATTATGTGGAAAAGATATAAACCCTAAAGTATAACCAAATAATAAAAAAAATTATTTTTCATCTCTGGTCATACTGGCTGCACATAAATAAAAGAGTTGTTTGTTTGTTATAATAAAGATTTCCTTTCAAAATCCCATCGCCTGACCTCTGTGTGATGAGTTTCTGTGTAACATCCGACCAGATGATAGACTGAGCTTTTGTGTGAGTAACAGGGATTTCATACCATAATCCTGAACGGTATTACTACAGTGTTTTTATATTTAACATCTTAAAACTCACACGTGCTTCTGTTCATGTTTCCTGCTGTCTCTTATAATGATCTCTTTCACTTGCATCGAAGGGGGGAGGGCGCCCTCTAGTGGTTTTGAATGAAAACAGCAGACTCTTCCTTTTCACCAAAATCCCATCCATGCGCTCTTCTTCGTTTTTCTCCACTTTTTCGTTTTATTCCACTTTCTAAATAGTAGAGTTGAAGAAATGAGTTGTAAAAAGGGTAAATAAAGACCACAGATGCATGATGGGTTAGTCCTTTGGGTCTGGACCTCTCACACTGGACCTCTCAAGACCTGCTTACAATGACACTCTCCATACCAAGGGTTTTTGGATGCGCTTTGTTTAAGGGGGTTTTAGCATTCGCACTTCACAGAGAAACATTTTACATTTCACTTACAACACTAAATGACGGTTCAGATAAAGGACAAAGCCCCTATAATCAGTAAACCAGTTGGTCGGGACCTTTTGGACTGGTCACACAGCTCAGCAGCTGGCTGCCTTTGACATACTTCAAATATCACGGAGTTCTTTCCTTTTAAATCTAAAGTGTGTTCGTGTGTGTTTGTCTACATATTGAGTACTTTAGGGCTCACATACTTGGACAAAACAACCTGCATTCCTGTAAAGTAGTAATATTATTCATTTACATACACAGGAATAGCTGTGATATGATATAATGCTCTATAACAATCAGTCATTGAGCCTTTCTCTGGTGTCTTTATGCACCTTAGTTTGGGGGATCTCTTTGGGGTTCTTTTGGTTCTTTTTTTGAGGGACAGATTTTTGTGTGATTTATTTTAAGCTGTTTTTTTGGGGGGGGGGGGGGGGGGGGGTTAAATCACTGGTGTCTTAGTGAATGACAAAACTTATCTGGACAGTAGATGCTGCTGCTTTCTCATAAGCCTACCATAAAGCATGTTTTTAAGAATACCTTTACTTTCCATACTTTTAAGAAAATCCTAAACAGTAAAACTGCCTTTTAAAACACTTTAAAACAACTCAATAGGCTTTCTCATCGATCGTGCTTATTAACATTCTGTTTGATTGTAGAAAAGTTCAGTTTAACTAAGCTTTTTGCTATGTATGACTTGTGAACCATTTATTTTTTAGGATCCCTGAGCTAATTGCCATCATAATATGATGAGTAATTGCAATGAGTAAACATCAGGAACAATATTTCATGGACTTCCAAACAAGTCCACTTATAGGTTGTCAGCTTAATTTGCCTCAGGAAGTAAAGGTGCTGTGGATAAACCAATGTGAACCTTTATTCAGGTTGATGTCACAGTCAAAAGAGCAAGGTCCACGAGAGAACAAAACAAAACACTTAGTGAACTGGACATCTGTGTGCTTAATAAACTGGCAAATTACAGCAGGATTTTCCTATCCTCGGTCAGAAGGCACAGGTGACTTATATGATGAAAGAGAGGGTCCACAGCAATGAGAATTAGGGTTCCTTTAATCCAAAACATCTCCAGAAGTGAATTCGTGTGAGTATATCACAGGGGTTTTATACACTTAGACAAGGAAAACACACAAAAAAACTCAAGACAGGGACTGAGGGATACACAGGAAACACACGAAGATAATCAGGGTAGTTGACACAGCAGGGTAACAAGACACACCTGAAATTAACAAGGTGAGGACACAGGCAAAACTAAGGAGAAAACAGAGGCTAACATAGAAAAATAGACACACACAGAAACAAAGACTGGACTCAGCTGCAGCTTTACAGATTTTATCCTAAAAGTGTAGCGAGTATTGAATGAGTAGATAAGACCTTATTTGTCTGGTCCTCATGCAGGTGATCCAGAGAGGCAGCTGGCAGGCAGACAGGATTCCAGGAAGGTGGAGTGGGCAGGTGAGCTACAGGTACATGTTTTTCCTTACAGGTGGAGTAACCAGCTGGGAGGATTGGTTAAACTGAACTGAAAGTCTCCATTAATCATTTTAAAGCAAAGGCAGTCCAAAGAAGCAGGGCAGTTCTGCAGGCTTTAAGTGGATCACTGTTGAACAGATTTAATATGATAATTATTATTTTGAGAGGCCTACAAGCCGGTCCTTAAATACAATGATACGCTGCCAAAAGTATTCACTCATCTGCCTTCACATGCATATGAACATGAGTGACATCGCATTCTTAACCCATAGTTATTATGATTTCAGCCCACCCTTTGTCAGTATAACACCTTCAGCTCTACTGAGAGGGACTTCCACAGGTTTAGGAGTGTGTTTAGGGGAATTTTTGACCAGTGCATTTGTGAGGTTCTACGAGAGCAGAGTGAAGCTGACCCCCCACCCACTTGAAACGTAAAGGCAAATAGGCGGAGCGGTTAGTGCTACGTTTGTGCAGATTTGTGCAGGTAAAATTAGCGTTTGTGCTGCTACGGTTTCCGAGATATTAAACTTTATTTTATAGGTCATTCAAAGGTCACCATCCCCCCAGACTGCTCCAAAACGGGCCAAAATGGTCTACTTTTTTAGTGCTACGTTTGTGCTGGTTTGTGCAGGTAAAATTAGCGTTTGTGCTGCTTCTGTTTTAAAGATATTAATGAAAATGTAAAGGTCAACCAGCCCCCCCACATTACCCAAATCCAACAAAAGTGGTATCAAACGTTTGTGCTACGTTTGTGCTGGTTTGTGCTGCAAAGATTTTCGTTTGTGCTGCTATCATTTTAAAGATATTAATAACAATTTCTAGAGGTCATCAGAGGTCAACCAGCCCCCCCACATTAATTAAATCAAACAAAATGGGTGTCAATCAACTGTGCTACGTTTGTGCTGGTTTGTGCTGCTAAAATTTTCGTTTGTGCTGCTTCTGTTTTAAAGATATTAATGAAAATGTAAAGGTCAAAAGGTCAACCAGCCCCCCCACATTACCCAAATCCAACAAAAGTGGTATCAAACGTTTGTGCTACGTTTGTGCTGGTTTGTGCTGCAAAGATTTTCGTTTGTGCTGCTATCATTTTAAAGATATTAATAACAATTTCTAGAGGTCATCAGAGGTCAACCAGCCCCCCCACATTAATTAAATCAAACAAAATGGGTGTCAATCAACTGTGCTACGTTTGTGCTGGTTTGTGCTGCTAAAATTTTCGTTTGTGCTGCTTCTGTTTTAAAGATATTAATGAAAATGTAAAGGTCAAAAGGTCAACCAGCCCCCCCACATTACCCAAATCCAACAAAAGTGGTATCAAACGTTTGTGCTACGTTTGTGCTGGTTTGTGCTGCAAAGATTTTCGTTTGTGCTGCTATCATTTTAAAGATATTAATAACAATTTCTAGAGGTCATCAGAGGTCAACCAGCCCCCCCACATTAATTAAATCAAACAAAATGGGTGTCAATCAACTGTGCTACGTTTGTGCTGGTTTGTGCTGCTAAAATTTTCGTTTGTGCTGCTTCTGTTTTAAAGATATTAATGAAAATGTAAAGGTCAAAAGGTCAACCAGCCCCCCCACATTACCCAAATCCAACAAAAGTGGTATCAAACGTTTGTGCTACGTTTGTGCTGGTTTGTGCTGCAGAAATTTTTGTTTGTGCCGTTATTATTTTAAAGATATTAACAAAAATTTCTAGAGGTCAACCAGCCCCCCCATATTAATGGAATCAAACAAAATGGATGTCAAACGTTTGTGCTGGTTTGTGCTGCAAAAATGTTTGTTTGTGCTGCTAACATTTTAAAATGTTTAATAAAATAACGTCTTGATGCGTGCTTAATCATCCAGGTAAGTAAATCCCAAAAGGTTGATTCTGTTCATCTGGACATTTTCAGTTGGAGAAACGTTTCGTCACTCATCCAAGTGACTTCTTCAGTCTCAGCTGACTGTAGGTTTCCCCAACCATATAAACAGTACATTTGCATAGTGAAGGAAACTAGCGCCACTGAATGAACAATGTGCCGGGGGGTTAATGCCATGATTGTTAGTATGCAAATTCTTATGACCATTGATCAATGACAACTAATCAAAGCCTATTGATCAATGGCCATGAGTACCATTCACAGAAAGTGGGGAATGGCTACAATCACAGCATTGTAGGATGGCGAAAGATGTACCCTTGGGCCCCCCTTCTCGATCCAGAGATGGTCAGCATCCTGACAGCCCGATGGACGAAGCTGTCTCTCAGTCTGCTGGTTCTGGCCCGGAGGCTCTTCAGTATCCTTCCTGATGGCAGCAAACTGAAGACGCTGTTGAAGGGATGAGTGGAGTCACCTGTAATGGAGACGACCTTCCAGATGAGGCAGGTGCAGTAGATCTCCTGGGGAGGGAGGCAAGAGAGGTCCCCACAATGCTCTCGGCTGCTCTCACTACCCGTTGTCATTTTTTCCTGCAGAACCCAATGCAGGAGTCATACCACACAGTGATGCAGCTGGTGACGATACTCTCAACTGTGCCTCTGTAAAAGGTGCTCATAATGGGGGTTGAATCTCTTGTGCTTCTCAGTTTGCAGAGGAAGTAGAGTCACTGTTGGTCTTCTCCACATTCAGGGACAGGTTGTTGTTGCTGTACCACTCTGGCAGATGGTTAACTTCACCCCTGTAGTAGATCTCGTCGTGGGTCAGCAGAGTGAAGAGAAGGGAGCTCAACACACATCCTTGGGGAGCCCCCGTATTCCGTGTTCTTGGGCTGGAGGTGTTGCTGTTGACCCGTACTGTCTGCTGTCTTCCTGTCAAGAAATCTAGCAGCCCGTTATACAGCAAGGTGCTGATCCCCAGCAGATCCAGTTTGTGAATGAGTTGCTGGGGAATGATGGTGTTGAATGCTGAACTGAAGTCTATGAACAGCACTCTGACATATGAGTCTCTAGTGTTCAGATGTGTGAGGGCTGAGTGAGGGGCAGTTGAAATTCCATCATCGGTTGAGCGTTTTGACTGGTATGCGAACTGAAATGGATCCAGGTTGGGGGAAAGCAATAATTTGATTTGATGCATGACTAACCGTTCAAAGCACTTAACTTAATAATGATGGAGGTGAGTTTGACAGGACGGTAGTCCTTAAAGCAGGAGATAGATGACTTCTTGGGTTCAGTAATGATGGTGGAGGGATCTCCACACACTGTCTGGGGATTGTGTCACCACGGTCTGTAGAGTGGGCTTGTAGTCTGTGATGGTTTGTATTCCTTGCCACTGCCTCCAAGTATCTCTGCTGTTGCTGAAGCTTTGCTGTAGCTGATGCCACGTGACAGGTTTGCCCTTGCTGTTCTTAGACTCACCTAATTCCCGGCTCTGAAGGCTTGCATTTTTCAACTTTAGGAGCATTTAAACCTGACCTGTGAGCCATGGTTTCTGATTGGCCCAGACAGTGATAGTCCTGGTCTCTGTGACATCATCGATGCATTTTGGGATGTAGGCAGTGACAGTTTCTGTATATTCCTGAAAGTCTGTGGTGTTGTCGTGTGTGGCGGCCTGTGGTGGAAAAGCAGTGCCTCTGAGGACCCTTCTGGCCACACCTGTACCTGCTTACGAACTGGTTTGGTGACTTTGACCAGGGGCCTGTGGGAACCCATGGCACACCTAGATTTCTGCCTGTACTGACCCTTATGCAAAATAGGTGGAATTAAGACAGTTCCAAAAGCAAACACAACTGATCAGTGCTGAGAGTGGTCCTGTTGCTGAGGTTGGGATGATCCTGTAATCTCTTATGAACGACCTCCAACGCTTCTATGACTGGGATGCAAGTGAAGACAGATGTAACATCTCTCTCTCACTGTACATGTACTGTTTATAAAATTAGGGAAACATAACCTGCACAAACAAAATAATTTGCAGGACAAATGTTTGACATCAATTTTGTTCGATTTGAAGAAGGTAGGGGGGGGCAACTTCACTCACGGGTGTTTATAAGGTTGGGGAAACCTACAGTCAGCTGAGACTGAAGAAGTCACTTGGATGAGTGACGAAACGTTTCTCCAACTGAAAATGTCCAGATGAACAGAATCAACCTTTTGGGATTTACTTACCTGGATGATTAAGCACGCATCAAGACGTTATTTTATTAAACATTTTAAAATGTTAGCAGCACAAACAAACATTTTTGCAGCACAAACCAGCACAAACGTTTGACATCCATTTTGTTTGATTCCATTAATATGGGGGGGCTGGTTGACCTCTAGAAATTTTTGTTAATATCTTTAAAATAATAACGGCACAAACAAAAATTTCTGCAGCACAAACCAGCACAAACGTAGCACAAACGTTTGATACCACTTTTGTTGGATTTGGGTAATGTGGGGGGGCTGGTTGACCTTTTGACCTTTACATTTTCATTAATATCTTTAAAACAGAAGCAGCACAAACGAAAATTTTAGCAGCACAAACCAGCACAAACGTAGCACAGTTGATTGACACCCATTTTGTTTGATTTAATTAATGTGGGGGGGCTGGTTGACCTCTGATGACCTCTAGAAATTGTTATTAATATCTTTAAAATGATAGCAGCACAAACGAAAATCTTTGCAGCACAAACCAGCACAAACGTAGCACAAACGTTTGATACCACTTTTGTTGGATTTGGGTAATGTGGGGGGGCTGGTTGACCTTTACATTTTCATTAATATCTTTAAAACAGAAGCAGCACAAACGCTAATTTTACCTGCACAAACCAGCACAAACGTAGCACTAAAAAAGTAGACCATTTTGGCCCGTTTTGGAGCAGTCTGGGGGGATGGTGACCTTTGAATGACCTATAAAATAAAGTTTAATATCTCGGAAACCGTAGCAGCACAAACGCTAATTTTACCTGCACAAATCTGCACAAACGTAGCACTAAAAAAGTAGACCATTTTGGTTTGTTTTGGAGCAGTCTGGGGGGATGGTGATGTCATCAGCAAAAAATATAACTTTTAATATCTCAGATACTGTAGCAGCACAAACGCTAATTTTACCTGCACAAATCAGCACAAACGTAGCACTAAAAAAGTAGACCATTTTGGCCCGTTTTGGAGCAGTCTGGGGGGATGGTGACCTTTGAATGACCTATAAAATAAAGTTTAATATCTCGGAAACCGTAGCAGCACAAACGCTAATTTTACCTGCACAAATCTGCACAAACGTAGCACTAACCGCTCCGCCTATTTGCCTTTACGTTTCAAGTGGGTGGGGGGTCAGCTTCACTCTGCTGAGGAAGCAGAAGAGGAAAAGTGTGCGCGAGTTTGTGCGCGTGGTCGACACCTCTGTCCGCAGAGGAGAAGCAGGGAAGAACAGCAGCGGGGGAAAACGGTGGGTCTGTACTCTTTTCTACACATTTTATTTAGCTTTTATTTGACTGAGAGCTACGACGATGGTTTTATACTTGAACCACGTCAGAGACAGAGGCGGTGGTGACGGTGCTGGAAATAAAACCGCTTCGGGGGGAAATTCCCCCCCAAAGCTGTGTAAAACTGTCGGTGTCTAAAAACATGTGATTTTTATTTTTTTTAAATGGTAAAATGTTTTTTTTTTCAATGTTTTAGCTCTTTACACTGTTGCCATTTTCAAAGCTGCTTGAAAGGAAATGTAAAACAAATTTAAAATTATGGAGCGTGATGTCATAGATAGAGATAAGTGAATGGTTTATACTTTTACCACAATGCTCTACTTGTACTTTACGCAACTTCAATATTTAACCTCCTAAGACCCGAACTCTTCCACGCATACATTTTTAATTTCTCTTTGATATTTTGGCTAATTGGGGCCCGATGATTGTTAAAACAAACAATTACCAGATTTTTATTTTTTTTTACCTAAATTTTGGTTTGTTTTTTTTTTTTTTTAAATGAGCGCCACATATGAGGATATTCGTTTAAATTTTTGATAGAACAGTAGCAGTATAATGTCCTCGTAAGTGGATATCAGGCCAAAAAAGTGATGTCCACATATGTGGATGCCAGGTCCTAGGAGGTTAAAGAAGACTAACTGTTGTTGGGGGGGGGGCATTTTTGTTCTTCTTCCAAATCCATCCAACAGGCAGAATATCTGCACCCTGGTTTTCACGGACTTACTCTACTTTGACTTTTTCCACCCCTCAAATTCCTCAAATTTCAGTTTTGTAAAGGATTAACTTTGCAGACTGTGTTTTATTGCAGGTTTAACGTATTCCAAAGGGCAAAGGCATGTTTATGGGATGGCTTTTATTTTGACAGGACCCAGCCATGGAGAGGGAGCAGATGGAAATGTCCGCAGCCAAACCCCAACAAAATGGAAATACGGGGTAAAAAAAAAAAAAAAAAAAAAAAAAGAAGACTCTAAATTCTAAATCGCCTTTCTACTAATTATGTGACTTGAGTCAAACTCCTAAAGTATTTTTTTTTTTTTTTTTTTTTTTTTTTTTTTTTATCGGTGCTTGGGAAATATTTGACATCATGCCATTTATGAATTCTCCAGGGAGACTGAAAAAGATGACTTGAAGAAGAAGAAAAAGGAGAAGCCTCCTAAGATGCCCATGGTTAGCCCCATCAAAGTGGTAGGTTCATCTTCATACTAATCACCTGCTGCCAGAAAAAAACAGGTTATACACGTATTTCTTTTCAAGGCTCATTTTTATCTTTTTTTATTTTCTGGTGTGCAAATTATTTTTCTTTATTGGAGTGTGCGTGTGTACATGTGAAGATAAAATGGAAGCAGCAGTGTTATAAGTTGGTTTGACTGTTTATAGTTATCCTTGTAAGACTGGAAATTCCTACAAGCATAACAGCAAGGTGTGTGTGCTGAACGGGGAAGTCGGGAGAGGATGGGAGTGAGGCACATCCTCCCGTTGTTTCAGTGAACTCCACCAGACTCCTGCAGCGAGGAGATGAAAGCTGCTTTGAGTTTAACTTTTTCCCACTCAAATTATTATTATTTTTTTCTGTGTGCAGTTTAGGTTTGCAGACCGCTGGGATGTCTTAATGATTATAGCTGGGACAGTGATGTCAATGGCAAACGGCGTAGTGCTTCCACTCATGTGCATTGTCTTCGGCGACATGACGGACAGCTTCATACAGCAGGCTTTCCCCAGTGAGTTTCAGATGCAGGCTAGTGTGCACATGGGTAGCACAGCAATAATCATTAAGGAGTAAAATGACTCTTTTGTTCTTCCTTCCTGTGTCCTCAGATTCCACAAACAGCACCTTAGAAGAGGAAATGACTGGGTAAGACCTCACAGCCTGACACCTCATAGCTGCCTCATCAGGCGGAGAGACTGACTGAAACAGATTTATCAGACCGCATCTGTCACTTGTCCTCTCCCAGCCATGCCATATACTTCTCCATCATGGGAGCTGGGGTCCTGGTTGCAGCCTACCTACAGGTGGCCCTCTGGGCTCTGGCAGCCGGTCGGCAGGTCAAACGCATCCGCATCCTGTTTTTCCACCAAATCATGCGGCAAGACATTGGCTGGTTTGACGTCAATGAGACGGGAGAGCTCAACACGCGTCTCACAGAGTGGGTAACAGATGAGAAGTGTGTGATTTTTAAAGGTCCCACAGTGCTGTGTGTTAATTAAACGTGCTAGAAGTATAATCAGCAGCTATGCAGATCTCTAACTTTCTGAAACTGAAGGACACTTTGAATAAATTGCGTTATGGAGATGAGTGTGTCTGTCACTTGTATTTCAAAGTATCTGACTTTTCAAAACTGGAGCTTGATGTTTATATGTGCATGTGCAGTGATGTCTATAAGATCCAAGAAGGTATCGGAGACAAGGTGGGGATGCTGATCCAGGGTTTCACCAGCTTTGTTGTGTCTTTTATCATCGGCTTGAGCAAAGGCTGGAAGCTCACTCTGGTCATCCTGGCTGTGAGCCCCGTGCTTGGCATTTCTGCTGCTCTTTTCAGTATGGTAAGCTGCTGCAGAAGTTTATCCCTGTGTTTCTGATGCTTAAAACACCCTGGGCTCTGTATGCATCACCACCTTTTGTCTGTGTACAGGTGCTCACATCGTTCACCAGTAAAGAGCAGACTGCATATGCTAAAGCCGGTGCTGTAGCCGAGGAGGTGATCTCTTCAATCAGGACTGTGTTTGCCTTCAGTGGTCAAGAGAAGGAGATTAAGAGGTGTCATGTCTTTAACTGTTATCAACCGCCTCAAATGGCATTATTTGTGCAGATGTGGTCGGTCTTGGCAGAAATCCACTGTTTGTGCAGTTTAAAAATGTATTTTATACTATATTTGCCCCTAACTGTGCTCTTTGTGTTGCACTCTAGATATCATAAGAACCTAGAGGATGCTAAGAGGATGGGAATAAAGAAGGCGATCTCTGCTAACCTTTCCATGGGTGTCACCTTCCTCTTTATTTACCTGTCCTATGCTCTGGCCTTCTGGTATGGCAGTACACTCGTCCTGAGTGAAGAGTACACGATTGGAACCGTACTCACTGTGAGTAGATTTGTCACCTGTTAGTTTGTACAATAAACATGCATGTGACTTGGAGGTTTTTGCTGTGGCTAACACCAGTGCACTTTTTCTTTTTCTTTTTTTTTTTTTTAAAAAAAAGGTCTTCTTTTCTGTGCTCATTGGCGCTTTCTCACTGGGACAGACCTCTCCCAACATCCAGACCTTTGCGAGTGCTAGGGGAGCTGCATATAAAGTGTACAACATCATTGATCACGTAAGAAGTGCAATGTTTTCCACTCAACGCTTACTTTTCTTTCTTTTTTTTTCCACCCATTCGTGTTGTTGCCCTGTTGTCACTTTGTATTACCAAACATGCTGCTTTACGGTGGCGCTCCGGTGAGCTGCTTTGATGCTGCCAGCAACCTGGAGCTGGATTTTGCTGTAATTGGAGCTCCTGCTGTTTGAAGACACCGCAGGTCATTCAGTTGACGTTGCACAGCTGTGGTTCTTGTAAATCTCTTCCACTCGCTGAATCAGACTCATTTCCAAAAAGTAATTAAAACTTGAGTATGATCATGAGTTTTGCAGACACTGTGAAGATGGTGGATAGTGTTTTGTGAAATCAGCTTTAGTAGAATTTAAAAGGGGCTCCTATGGCCACAGAAGCTTGGAGCATAACCAGTCTGTTTAACTGAGCCACTTGAAGGATGGCTTGCAGGGTCAACTCCTGCCTGTTGCTATTCTGGGATGTGGCTTTGTTTAGCTTGTTGCACGTGTTTGTCTCTGTGTATGACTACAGACTCATGCTAGTTTAGAAATGCAGATAAAGGATGGCCCCATCTGAGAAACTGCAGGCTGAGCAGCACTTTTGTTTGCACAGAAACAGAAATGCACACAACCTCGAGCAAAACAAATGGGATCTTCTCTGAAACATGTTCCTTGCTCCAGACTTGAAGGGGAGGGTATTAAGCCTTTGAAAGTCACTTCTGTTTTACCTGTGTTCACACTGAAATCATTTCTTGTATTGTGGCTACTACTTATTCTTATGTTCAAGGGTGAAGTGTAAAGGATGAGGCTTCCAGGTGAGACATAAGTGTCAAATTCTGCCAAAACACAGCTCAGCTTTTGTAAGTTGCAAGGCAAAAGGGAGAATAACAGAGCTGTGCAACAGGAGATGCAGTGAAAACGCAAAGCACTGTGAAAATAAACATTGTGCTTTCTAAATGTGCTCAGCTGAAACTGAAGGGCTAACAGCATTTCCTCCCATTGTTTCTTTGAGGTTATGAAAAGAATAAGCCCTGTTCTGCTGTATTAGTTTGGCCTCTTAGAAGTGAAATCTGCCGTATTTGATTCTCTTCTCGACAGGTCCCCAGTATCGACAGCTATTCAGAGGCTGGCTACAAACCTGAATGCATCAAAGGAGACATCGAGTTCAAGAACGTCCACTTCAGCTACCCCTCCAGGGCTGATATCAAAGTGTGTTCTCATAGCTGCTGTATACTCAAATTTAAAGTGCTAAAATAGCATGCGGACATTTTTATATCCCCAAACTCATGTTGTCTGTAGGTGTTAAATGGCCTGAACTTGACTGTGAAGAGGGGGCAGACCTTTGCCTTGGTGGGAAGCAGTGGCTGTGGTAAAAGTACCACAATCCAGCTGCTGCAGCGGTTCTACGATCCTCAGGAAGGAAACGTAAGTGGGACCTCAAGTACTTTGAAGTACAAGATGTACAAATCAGATCAGTCCTGTGTAGACTTAACCGTTCAGAAATCAGACCTTTTATATTTATTTTTGTCTTTTTTAATTTTAACAACTTAAAGCTGAAAGTAGATGTAAAGTGGATTTCTTTTAAAGAACTTTGTTTATTTTGGACACTCCTTATGAAAATTGAGTCTGTTTACTTAAATACAGTAAACTGATTTGTGTGGAATTTTTTTATTTTTTTTTTTGTTAAATGGCTTCTGTGTATAAAGGGCTCTGCATAAACCAGTAAATGGAAACAGCGAATCTACACAACGGTGTAAACTGAGTGTCGTGTGTCCATGTAGGTGTTTGTTGACGGTCACGATCTTCGTTCTCTTAACGTCCGACACCTGAGGGAGATGATCGGGGTGGTGAGCCAGGAGCCCATCCTCTTCGCCACCACCATCACAGAGAACATCCGATATGGCCGAACCGACGTGACGCAGGAGGAGATTGAACAAGCTGCCAAGGAAGCAAACGCTTATGACTTCATTATGAAGCTACCCGATGTAGGGCAACACTTACAATTCCTCTGTCCCTGTAAATGATTGATCTCCACTTGCTAATCATTGGACTCTCTGTGTTGAGCAGAAGTTTGGGACTCTGGTGGGAGATCGGGGGACTCAGATGAGCGGAGGACAAAAGCAGAGGATCGCCATCGCCCGAGCTTTAGTCCGCAACCCCAAAATCCTCCTGTTGGATGAAGCCACATCTGCGCTCGATGCTGAGAGTGAGACCATCGTGCAGGCGGCGCTTGATAAGGTACGGCTCAACGGTTACTTAATTCTTGTTTCAAGGCTACTGTAAAAAAATAAAAATAAATAGAGACAGAGTAGAAATGTTAACTCATGTCCAGAGGAGCAATCCGTCCGATCTGACTTGATTCATAGTCTTGTATAAATGTCTCCTGCATGGATGGTGGATTTGAGCCACAGTGCACATAAACCTACCCTCCTGCAATAATTTAACAGTTTATGTTAAATGCTTGTGTACCTCACATCAGAGCAGCATGCTAGTAACATTTAACTCAGTGTAACACACAAACTCGCCCGTGTGCAGGTCCGGTTGGGTCGAACCACACTAATCGTGGCTCACCGCCTTTCAACAATCAGAAACGCTGATGTTATTGCCGGCTTCAAAGATGGCAAGGTTGTAGAGGTGGGAACTCACAGCGAGCTGATGGAAGGAAAGGGAGTCTACCAAACACTGGTCTCCATGCAGGTAATATTTGCACACAGGCAGTTTTAGCAGATGGGAACTTCCACAGCACCCAGTCTTTATTTGTTTGTTTTGCATTTGTGGTTTTCCTCTTGAAGACGTTTCAGAAAAATGCGGAGGAGGAGCATGAGCCGTCTGCAGATGAGAGAAGCCCAGGAGTCAGGTCGTTGTCGGAGTCTTCTCTCTTCAAGAGGAAGAGCACAAAAGGTGCATCCTTTAAAACTTCAGAAGGGGACAAAGAGGAAAAGAAAAAGTTGACTAGTGATAACTTGGAGGTGAGCAAACACCTAAATCCTTCTATCAATAAAGGAATGTGAAGAAAATATGATTCTTAGTCTAAGATGTTTTTAAAAAAAATAAAAAAATTATTATTGTTATTTTCACTTGGATGAGTGTTCACACCTCTTACTTTTTCTGGAAACTAATAATTGAATTATACAGTACTATTTATTTTAAGACATGGGGCTGCAATTTATTCTCTTAGGCAGTTTCTTCAAGTAGTCTTCAGGAAATGTTCTCCAGGCTTCTTGAAGGACATTCAAAACTCTTCTTTGGATGTTTGCTGCCTTTTGTTCTGTCAAGATGATCCCACATTGATTCGATAATGTTGGTTTGGGCTCCTAGACTGATTATGATCTATTGTATGTTTCTATCAACTATACTTTTACTGCATTAGCAATGTGTTTGGGATCGTTTTCATGCTGAGAATTTACTTATACACACCATTCATTCATCACTTGCATTAGAAGCCTTTTTAATCTTTCCTCCTGTCTGCAGGATGAAGACGTTCCCCCTGTGTCGTTCCTCAAAGTGATGGCTCTGAACACTTCAGAGCTGCCATACATTCTGCTGGGGACCCTTTGTGCCATTATCAATGGTGCAATGCAGCCTGCGTTTGCCGTCGTCTTCTCAAAGATCATCAATGTAGGTTACTCTTGATAACATGTTGATGCTGAATGGAGGTGTTTTCAGCAGCTGTAGAAAGCTTCATCTTTTTATCTCCCCTCAGGTGTTTGCAGAACCGGACCAAGACATTGTCAGACAAAGATCAGTTTTCTTTTCCCTCATGTTTGCTGCTATTGGAGCAGTTTCCTTTGTCACCATGTTTCTACAGGTATGCAAACGCACGCGGTTGATGGAAGAGGGTTTGTGGTAAACCTTGGTAAACTCTGTTATATCCTGCTAGTAAGTAATGTAAATAAAAAGGTTAAAAATGAAAGGGAAATGGTCACACAGGTCCCTGTCAAACTTTAGGAGAGTGCACACAAGTTGAAAGAATGCTGATGTGACAACACATGCGGATGATGTGACACGTGTGCTAATTTTGGGGGGGGGGGGTTGTGTGGGTTTTTTATTTATTTATTTATTTTTTATTTTTTTAAACAGGGTTTCTGTTTTGGTAAATCTGGAGAGGTCCTCACCTTGACACTGAGACTGAGGGCCTTTAAGTCCATGATGAGGCAGGTATGTAAGTGACAAAGTCAAATGAGAGAGCAGGGAGGAGGATGTTGAAAAATACATTTTTCTTGGTGGCTAAAGTGAACCAATTATCTACATGGCAGCCATAATAAAAGCTGGTCAGGTCCTTCAGTGCTTCTTTCAAATCTCCTTTGCAGGATCTGGGCTGGTTTGACCAACCAAAAAACAGTGTTGGTGCGCTCACTACGAGACTGGCCACAGATGCAGCCCAAGTGCAGGGGGTAAGCTTCAACAACAGCTGGCCAAAGGTTACCAAAGGCTCACACTAAAGTGTCAAATCATCCATTTAGGCCGCAGGCGTGCGTATGGCCACGCTCGCTCAGAACTTCGCCAACATGGGCACCGGTTTGATCTTGGGTTTTGTGTACGGCTGGGAGCTGACTCTGCTGCTCCTGTCTCTGGTGCCCATCATTGCAGTGGCTGGAGCCATTGAGATGAAGATGCTCGCCGGACACGCTGCTGAAGACAAGAAGGAGCTGGAGAAGGCTGGAAAGGTGAGGATTGGGTGCGAGATGTGCCAGAGTGAAAGTAAAAATTCCTCACGGCTCAGTCTGTTGAAACTCTGAACTCATGAGATATTTGCATTGCGTCTCTTCAGATTGCCACAGAGGCCATCGAGAACATCCGCACCGTGGTCTGCCTCACAAGAGAGGAAAAGTTTGAAGCTTTGTATCAGGAGAACCTCGATGTGCCCTACAAGTACGATAATTTGTACCACAGGGACCTGATTGCTCAATTATACGCTCTTTAAGTTCTGATGCCACCTTTCTCATGTTTTTACAGAAACTCAAAGAAAATGGCACACATCTACGGCCTCACCTTCTCCTTTTCCCAGGCGATGATCTATTTCGCTTATGCGGCCTGTTTCCGTTTTGGTGCTTGGCTCATTATAGCTGGAAGGATGAGTGTCGAAGGGGTCTTCCTGTGAGTGAACTGAGACATTGGCTTGTATCTTCATGAGGAGATTAACAGGCAGCCTGACAGTTTGCGTGGCGGGTAACATCCAAACAAAGCATTTCTGATGGACAGAACCTTTTCATGTGGCTGTTAATCATTATCTTAGTCAGAAGCAGTTGAAGAGCCTCAGCGTGGGTGGCTTTCAAATGTACACTGTGACAGATACTTGTGGTAATACATCAGACCCTCTTTTGCTGGGAGGAGCCACTGCTTTCATTTATATTGTGTTGCATAAACTGGGAAGTCCAAAGTTCATGGCAAACCGAAGCCTCAGCGTCCATAAAAGAAGAAAATATTAACTCTTTACCTCTTAATGAACACTGTACACCCAACTGAGGCTGATTTAATGTCTCTGAGCTTTTTCCCACTCTCCAGGATGGAATGATTGTACAGCATTACTGTAGTAAAGTGAATTTTGGATCCACACAGGCTCCAATATATACAAACAACCCCACTAATGTTTGGTTAAATGTGCCTTAGAAACGAGCCTCTGGCATCATTTAATCACTCCTTGGCAGGATTGGTAGAGCCCATTTTAGTTTGCCTAAATTCAGGTCTGTGCCAGGAAAGCAAAAATAATCCACAAGTTTTCAATAGGACTGAGGTTTGTGCTTTGGGACAGTCTTGTCATTAATTTAATGTTAGCCTGTTTTATCCATTCTAAACCAGTTTTAATCTGTGTTTGGCATTATTGTCCTGGTCAATCATATAGTTGTTGATTTGAGGTGGAGTTGAAGAAGGTGGAGGTGGTTCTGCTTCTTATTCATTATTCCAGCCAATTTATGCAATATCAATGCTGTCACTGCCAGAACAGCCCGGAGCATGATGGTACCACCACCACACTGGTTCGGTGCTAATACATTGTTTTTGGGTTTGAAAGCCTCAACTTTACGCTTCCAACGTTTTGAGCCGTTTACCCACCACGACAAATCTTCTCGTCTGACTAGAAAACTTTTCTCCAGGAGACATTTGCTTGTCCACATGGGCGTCTGCCATTTTCAGTCGAGCTCAAAGGATTGACTTTTGAGCACAGGCTTTGGCACCCTCTCAGTCAATAGTGATGTAAAACACATCTAACTGGACAGTGATACTGGTGTTCCAGCAGTTTCCAGTTCATGGCAGGCTTCGGACTTCGTGGTTCCTGGGTTGTTCTTGAACACTTTAACCAGCTCCCTCTCATCTCAGGCTAATGGTTTGGGTCTTCTTCCAGTTCTTGGCGAAGTGGTGACGCAACATTAAAGGCCACAAAATTACCATTAAATTCATGCCCACGATGAGTAAATGCAAACTTCTGACTACAGCTGTTGTAGGCATAAACTCGTCAGTCGGTTCATCATTATCGGCGGGACCGAACAGCGCAAACTCATCTTTAAGATTATCAGTAATTACAAACATGCTGGGCACACAGATGTCGTAGGTTCGTGTTAGCTTAGCCTTATGTAATCCTGTTTCACACCCCACTGACAGCGAAGCTAATGTGTTTAACTTTCCTCTCCCAGTGTGATTTCAGCCGTTCTGTTTGGTGCCATGGCTGTCGGTCAAGTCAACTCCTTCGCTCCAAACTACGCGAAGGCCAAACTGTCTGCTGCCCACATCATGATGCTGTTAAACAAGGAGCCTGCCATTGATAATCTGTCAAAGGACGGAGACTGTCCGGTACATGACGCAAACACGGCTTTAGAAAAGTGATATTTTACCACATATCTAACTCTTTCTTTTCTTCCAGGACCAGTTTGATGGTAATGTGACCTTTGAGAGGGTCAAGTTTAATTATCCTTCACGTCCTGATGTACCCATCCTGCAAGGGCTGAATCTGAGTGTAAAGAAGGGAGAAACTCTGGCCTTGGTGGGAAGCAGCGGCTGTGGGAAGAGCACCACCGTCCAGCTGCTGGAGAGGTTCTATGACCCGCTGGATGGGAAAGTGGTGAGAAAACAACTGCACGCCCACGCTCTGTGCACTACCTCACACTGATGCCTCATCACCTACTGACAGTTGGGTAATGATTAGCTGGCCAGTGCTTTCCAGTGCTGATATGAAGTCCATGTAACAGGAGCTCTTATCTGGATTACTGCATAAACATTTATCTGGTTGGGAGGGAAATGAATAGTGTGCCTGTTGTCTCGTGTCCTGTTGGTGTTTTTGAACATCATGTGCACATTGCAGGTTTTCTAGTACGTTTGTGTTTGTCACTTTAAAAAAACAAAAAAAAGTCTCTGGCAAAATAACTCATTAACTGAATTTCTGCATTGATTCAGAATTAATGTAAAACCAATGTTAACTTTTAAATAAGAAGTGACAAGTTCTTCAGCTAAACAAGCTTTTAGCCATTAACAAATCAGACATTTCCTTCAGGGCTTGGTGATTAAAACGATGTTGCACAATCAAATGAATGATCGTCCAGGTGCCAAAGCATGCAAGCCTATTTGTGCTACTCTTTCTCCTTCAGGTGTTGGACAAATCTGATGCCAAAAACTTGAACATTCACTGGTTGAGGTCCCAGATAGGCATCGTCTCCCAGGAGCCCGTGCTGTTCGACTGCTCTTTGGCTGAAAACATTGCCTATGGAGACAACAGCCGCAAAGTCAGCATGGACGAGATAGAGGCAGCGGCCAAAGCAGCCAACATTCACAACTTCATAGAGGGTTTGCCACTGGTAATGTCATTATACTATTTTATAGAAGATTCCATGTAAAGATAAGGGTCAAATCCAGTGTCAGTAAAACAGACTGGGTGGATAAAGAGGTGGTCAAAAAAAGCAGACTCAGGGTTACAGCAAGAAAGGAGGCTGAAACACTGAATCTAAACAAAGATGGACTCTGATGTCAGCTTTGTTTTTAATGCGTCACAAAGCTGCCTAGAGCTGCCTCTGCCCAGCTACCACAGGGTTTTACTGTGAGGGAAGTTTAGTGCAGCCAGGATGTCTTTGTGTTGCCCTCAAAACCTAAAGCCTTAGAATGAGTCTCAACTTTATGCTGTTTCTGATTCAGGCTGTGCACACCAACACTTGATGGCTGCTATAAAATGATCCCTATGAGTGTCACCTACTCCATAGATTTTTATCACATCGCATGATGATAAAATGATGATAAACATCTAAAGAAGATTTAAAAAAATGTAACCGTAAGAGGCAACACTGCTGCCGATAAGATAATAGATGACTACAAGAAATCATTGATTTATTGCCTGGAGCTAACTATACACTTCAAGTTTGTTTTTTGTTGTTTTATGCTCTCTCAGTACTGCTGGTTTTTGATGTGATGGTTTCACATTAGAAACAAACGAAGATCAATTTAACTTTGAAACTTCCGAAATGTCTTCGATACAGTGTTTAAGACTCGTCGTCCAGATCGCTCAGATGGCATTTCTTTTGCTTTTTACGTCCTTTAAAATGTTGAATTTGCTGCTTGTATTTGACAAGCAGTTAACTGGTCAGTGCTGAGACTTTAAAGTGCTCTGATCAGGAGGCAGACTGAAACCTGATAGTAATGTGGTGGTTTCAAAGCATTTTGCTGATGAACTGTAGACTAGATGCTGGTCTGTGGTTTTTGAGAGATCTGGGATCTTGCCACTAATTTAAAATCTTCAAACATTAGTTTAAAAGTATAAAGCACTAATCAAAAAGCACTATCAAACTGTTGTGGTTGCTGTCACTATCGAGTCATCTTTGAGTAATTCTTTCTGCCCTGTATTGTATTATTGTAGGGTCTTTACCTTACAATATAAAGTGCTTTGAGGCAACTGTTGTTATTTGGCATTGAATAGAGCTCCATCCTTTTGTAAAGGTCTCGTGCCTTTCTGTTTCTGCTCAACTACATTAACCCCAAGATGGACGAGGTTGGGTTTAGTAACATTTATTCCACTCTCATGGACCTGAAATATTTTGTCATGATAAAGCTGTAGATGAAAGGTTGGTGTGATTGCCCCCAGGTTTCTTTAAGATGATGTAAAGATAAGGCTTCATAGGTCAGATGGAGATGCTGTAAAGGGGACCATAAGTCAGCTAAAATTAAAAATTGTGAAATGGTGTACAAAGGTAATTACAGCAACAATGCAAGTCTCCTAAAGAGGCCTTTGTGAAAAACCTTTGTTGAAAAACCTTTGATCAGTGTTTTTACTGCTGTGATAAACAAACTTGGTGGTGCTTTATTTTTCCACCTGCAGGTTGAAAAGCATAACTGGGATGGAAATGGCAGCTCAGACAGAACACAATTGGTGTAGTAAGGTGGATCCTGTGGAGGTCGGGTGTGTAAGGAAGAGGACTCCCTTACTGCATTTATTTATATTGTATTGTCTGTATAGCACTTTAGAGCACACCTTTCACTTTATTAAAAGCACCTTATCAAGCACTTTATGTAGCATTGCACTTTAAGCATGGATTTGCACACAAGAAGTTTAAATATTTATTGACTATTTATTGGGAATTTTAAAATCAGTTGGTGGCCTTGTTTCAGATCCTGCACAGCTGCTCCTCATCAAGGAATGTGGTGGTTGTCTGTCAGGAGAGAAGAATGGTGATTGAGATTGTGATTAAGGTTTACCAATAAGGAAAACTAATGCAAATGTGTGTGTGAAATCTAGGGAAAAGTGTTGCAAATAAGCGTTTGTAAGTTAATGATTACTCACCTTTCTTGCCTGTGTCCTCTTCAAGGTGTTTGGGCAAATGTTTCCCCGGGGGTCCAGACACCATTTAAAGGTTCCGGGAGAGACCATGGGTAAAGAGTGTGGTGAATCTTTTTGTGCTTGGGTTTCTGGGTTTTTATAATATTGGGTTTTGTGTAACATTAAAGTGTGAAATATTTATTAATATGTAAATGTGAAGATGTATTTATGTATTTATTTATTCTTATTGATATATTGTATACTGTGGTGGAAGGTTGGGATTTAAGAATTTACCTGAGAGTGGAATAATGGTTAAGTCTGTGACAGCTGAACATATTTAAGGCTGCCAGTTGTCATTAGGGGATTTTTTGTGCTGTGAAGAAGCTCGACAAGTTAATTGTTTTAAGGAGAGCCATATAGCAAATAAATACTTTGTTCCACTACACTTGCCTTGGTCTGTCTCACTGTGTTTCCAGCCGCTAAGGGCTGCCCTGTTACAAGCGGTGTCAGGAGTGTGTCACTCATGCCACAGTGAGAAGATGATGACAAGAGGTGGAAGAAAGCCAGGCCAAGAGGAGCAGCCTGATGAAGGAGTTGGAGCTTCATCTGAGCTAGAGGCCATGGCAGCAACAAGCCCTGAGGACAAATTGGAGGAGTTAACAGGGTTGGTGAAATCTCTTATGCGGTCTCAAGCAGCCAGAGACCAAAAGTGGGAGAAGGATTTGTCACGTCAGGAGCAAAGGTGGAAAGGCATGCAGCATCAATTTCAGCAAATCCAGCTACAAGTTAACGCTGTAACTGATAAGCCTGACCCACCAGAGGCGCCAGCGCCCCCTACAACATCTGAAGAACAAGAACTTGGATTCAATGGTGAAGACATTCCAGTGGCCAGTGGGTCCAGGTCTTTAATTGAACCAAAACTTTTTCCTCTGTCACCAGAAGATGACATTGAACATTTTCTGACTACGTTTGAAAGAATGGCAAACGTGTGTCGATGGCCCAGAGATGAGTGGGCTATTCGTCTGGTTCCCCTGTTGACAGGTAGAGCCCGCACAGCCTACATTCTTATGGATTTAACAGACTCTGAGAATTATGATAAGGTGAAAGAGGCAATTCTGGCAAAATATGAGATCACTGCTGACACCTACAGACGCCGCTTCAGATCTCTGAAAGTGGAGCCAGGTGAGACGCCACGTGAACTTTATGTAAGATTGAAAGACCTGTTTTCAAGATGGATTAAACCTGAAAAATCAACTGTAGAAGAAATATCTGAGCAGATAATTCTGGAGCAGTTTTTGAGAATGGTTAATCCAGAGCTGGAGATTTGGATACGTGAGCATGACCCGAAGACTGCAAAGGAAGCAGCTGGCCTCGCAGAGGTTTTCACTTCAGCCAGAAAAGGAAGCAAGAGCACCTACTTCAGCCGGGAGACCCACTACGCCCAACCAAGTAAGTCCATTGGGGGTGAACAGGGTTCTGGTCAAGTTCAGGCTAGAAATCTTTCTAGTTCTAGGCAGCTCCCTTCCCATAGACCTCACAATGTGAAGAAATCCTTTAAGTCTTCAGTTCAGGATATTAAATGTTATCACTGTCATAACTTTGGCCATACACAACAATTTTGCCCTGCACTTAAGTCAAAACCATCTCTTTTATGTGCAGTTCCAAGACCAGCCACAGAGCCAGTAGGAAAGAAAGCTTGTACTGTCCCTGTTTTAATTAATGGGCGTAAAGAGGAAGCTTTGCTTGACTCTGGGTGCTTCCAAACTCTTGTACACTCTAGCATAATTTCAGGAGAAAAGCTAAGTGGGGTTGGGGCTACAATAAGTTGTGTGCATGGAGACGAACACAGGTACCCCACTGCTGAGGTTTACCTGACAGTAGGAGGTCAAACCTACTTGTTAGTGGTAGCTGTTGTTCCCAGTTTGCCATATTCAGTGATACTTGGTAATGACATCCCCACTCTTTTTGATCTAATACATCAGTCGGATTATGACCCTCAAGTGAGTGCTGAGAAAGACATTCAAGGCTTAGGTGATGAATCTGGAAGCTCACTTCCTCTAGATATGACAGTTGAACCATTTAAACCCTGTCATGTAGTCACAAGAGCACAAAGTGCAAAGGAAAGGATGCAAGAACTACCCTTTTTTGAGGAGTCTCTCGAAACGGAGCCAGGGAAGATTAGGAAGTCTAGGGCTCAGAAAAGAAGAGAAAAGTTCAAAGGCTCAGGGGAAAAAGGTACAGCATTGTTCCCTAAGCCAAATAACCAACTTGAGTTTGATGTTCCCTCAGATTTAGGTGCACTCCAAAGAAGCGACCCTACTCTAAAACCCTGGTTTGAGAAGGTAACAGAGGTAGAGGGGGCTAGTCAAGGTCAGGTAAGCTGTCTTGCAGACACTGTTTACTTGATTAAAGGAGGCATCTTGTACCAGAGAAAGGGGAAGTGCGAAGCTGTGGCACTCCCACAACAGTTCAGAGACAAAGTTACGGATTTGGGTCATTCAATTCCATGGGCAGGTCATATGGCTTTTCACAAAACACTGAATAGGATCAGCAGCCGTTTTGTTTGGCCAGGGATGTATGTCCAGGTTTCTGAGTTTTGCCGTTCCTGTGAAAAATGTCAGTTGACCTCAGGCAAAGGAGCAGCGCGAGCCCAGTTGCAACCACTGCCAATTATTGAAACACCATTTGAGAGGCTAGGCATGGATATTGTGGGCCCTTTAGAGAGGAGCTCCACAGGTCATCGCTACATATTAGTCATATGTGACTATGCAACACGGTTTCCTGAGGCCTTCCCACTCAGATCAATTAAAGCTCGTCACATTGCTAATTGTCTTCTGCAGCTTTTCTCTAGGGTAGGCATACCAAGAGAAATTCTGACGGATTGTGGAACGAACTTTCTATCCAAGTTGTTGCAGCAGGTTTATAAGTTGTTAGGGATAAAGGGACTTAAGACCACCCCTTATCACCCCCAAACGGACGGGCTAGTGGAGAGATACAACCAGACTCTCAAAAGTATGCTGCGCAAGTTTGTCTCTGACACAGGTGCTGACTGGGATCAATGGCTGCCCTACCTTCTGTTCGCCTACCGGGAGGTCCCGCAGGTTTCCACTGGCTTCTCGCCTTTTGAACTTTTATACGGTCGCCAAGTGAGAGGCCCCCTGGATCTGCTTAAGGACTGCTGGGAGGAATCCAAAGCAGAGGGCGAAAACATCGCAGCCTACGTCATCACCATGAGAGAGAGGTTGGAGAAAATGGCATCATTGATGCAAGACAACATGAAAGCTGCACAAAAACATCAAAAGACTTGGTATGATCAGAAGGCCAGGGATAGGGTCTTCCTTCCAGGTCAGAAAGTACTGTTATTGCTTCCCACCAGCGATAACAAGTTGCTGACAAAATGGCATGGACCATACGAGATCATCAGACAAGTGAGTAAAGTCACTTATGAGCTGAATATGCCAGAAAGAGTTAAAAAATATCAGACATTTCACGTGAACTTGTTGAAGGCATTCCACAGCCGACAAGAGCCGGTCTATCAGTTACTGGTGCGTTCAGTTAAGGATGAGGAGGTGACTGAGAAGTTCTTTCCAACTAACATTCAAGTTTGTGCTTCAGTTGACCTTTCTCATTTGTCTCCTACTGAGCAGGCTGATATAAAACCACTCGTGGACCCACAGCTCTTTCGAGAAACACCAGGCTTCACATCACTGGTTCAGCACAAGATACGGGTGAAGGAGGATGCACCCGTTCGACAAAAGAGTTACAGAATTCCTGAACGGTTGGTGCCAGTGCTACAGAAAGAAATAAAACTGATGTTGGACCTGGGAATCATTGAGGTGTCAAGCAGTGAGTGGTGCAGCCCGATTGTTTTGGTACCAAAGAAAGATGACACCCTGAGATTCTGTATTGATTTCAGATATTTGAATGCAGTATCCAAGTTTGATCCCTACCCAATGCCCAGGGTGGATGACCTGCTGGAGAGAGTTGGATCAGCAAGGTACATTGCAACACTTGATCTGTGTAAAGGATACTGGCAAGTGGCTTTGGCGCCAGAAGCGAGAGAGCTGACAGCCTTCAAAACTCCTTTTGGTATGTACCAATTTAAAGTCATGCCATTTGGGCTTCAAGGTGCACCAGCGACATTCCAACGATTAATGGACCATGTACTGAGAGATGTGTCAGCATTCTCTGCAGCATATCTGGATGACGTGGTGGTGTACAGCCAGTCCTGGGAAGAGCATGTCATTCACCTACAGAAGGTGCTACACTCCATCAGAATGGCTGGACTGACTATCAATCCCAAGAAGTGCTCCATAGCCAAGAGAGAAGTGGAGTACTTGGGCTTTGTAGTTGGCTCTGGGAAGATAAAGCCGCAGGTTTGGAAAGATTGAAGCAATTCAGTCCTTCCCAGTTCCGACAACAAAAAGGAAGGTGAGAGGTTTTCTGGGTCTAGTAGGCTGGTACCGGAAATTCATACCTTCTTTTGCAGAGCGATCCACTGTACTTAATAACCTCACAAAAGGCTCAGCCCCTAACAAAGTGCGTTGGACGGAAGACTGTGAGCGAGCATTCAGAGACCTCAAGGAAGCAGTTTGCACACATCCAGTTCTACACAGTCCAGACTTCAACAAGCCATTCATCTTGCAAACTGATGCTTCGGGAGTTGGCCTTGGTGCTGTCCTTCAGCAAGAGGTGGATGGTGAAAGAAGGCCTGTGGTGTTTCTGAGTCGGAAACTACTCGACAGGGAGACGAGGTATTCGACGGTAGAGAAAGAGTGCTTGGCCATGAAATGGGCTATTGAGGCCTTGAGGTATTATCTTCTGGGACGTCACTTCACTCTGGAGACTGATCATCGTGCCCTCCAGTGGTTGAACCGCATGAGGGATGCGAATGCCCGCATTGCAGGATGGTACCTGTCTCTGCAGCCTTATGACTTTACGGTCCAGTATAGGCCGGGGAAGTCAAATGAGGTTGCTGATTGTTTATCTAGGATGACAGAGGACTGAAGCACTTCGCGCTCAAGAGAGGGAGGAGGAAATGTAAGGAAGAGGACTCCCTTACTGCATTTATTTATATTGTATTGTCTGTATAGCACTTTAGAGCACACCTTTCACTTTATTAAAAGCACCTTATCAAGCACTTTATGTAGCATTGCACTTTAAGCATGGATTTGCACACAAGAAGTTTAAATATTTATTGACTATTTATTGGGAATTTTAAAATCAGTTGGTGGCCTTGTTTCAGATCCTGCACAGCTGCTCCTCATCAAGGAATGTGGTGGTTGTCTGTCAGGAGAGAAGAATGGTGATTGTGATTAAGGTTTACCAATAAGGAAAACTAATGCAAATGTGTGTGTGAAATCTAGGGAAAAGTGTTGCAAATAAGCGTTTGTAAGTTAATGATTACTCACCTTTCTTGCCTGTGTCCTCTTCAAGGTGTTTGGGCAAATGTTTCCCCGGGGGTCCAGACACCATTTAAAGGTTCCGGGAGAGACCATGGGTAAAGAGTGTGGTGAATCTTTTTGTGCTTGGGTTTCTGGGTTTTTATAATATTGGGTTTTGTGTAACATTAAAGTGTGAAATATTTATTAATATGTAAATGTGAAGATGTATTTATGTATTTATTTATTCTTATTGATATATTGTATACTGTGGTGGAAGGTTGGGATTTAAGAATTTACCTGAGAGTGGAATAATGGTTAAGTCTGTGACAGCTGAACATATTTAAGGCTGCCAGTTGTCATTAGGGGATTTTTTTGTGCTGTGAAGAAGCTCGACAAGTTAATTGTTTTAAGGAGAGCCATATAGCAAATAAATACTTTGTTCCACTACACTTGCCTTGGTCTGTCTCACTGTGTTTCCAGCCGCTAAGGGCTGCCCTGTTACAGGGTGTAAAGGCTTTATTGCTAAATCTACAACTAAGCTCCTACAGAGAGTGGGGGTGTGAGGGCAGGCCTTTCAACGAGCAGTCAAGTCACTCTGAGAGTGCTGAACGAAGCAGCAGCTGGTTGCGGACAGGAGTACAGCTAGGCTGGGACATTAAGGGGTGATAGCAGAAGGGGGCACATTACGTGTCATGGGCATAAAATCAATGTAACACTGAGGACAGTGACCACCTGACAATCCCAGTGAAGTGGTTTACCTCCTCTCCCATTCAAGACACCAGAGGAATCTGTACTGATTACTGGAGGGCTTGTATCATTAAGCCTTATGAGTCAACAAATGTGAATGGTAATCATGCAGGAGGCCAGCTGAAGATGAATGTGTTATTGTACATGTGAAAATGATTTCCTGCCAGCATTTTATTAACTTGGCAATAAATGTAGCTATTATTATTATTAAACCTCAAAGTATACTTTTTAAGAAATTTGTCAGCTGTGAGGAGTGATTGGATCCATACTTTGTATAGTTTTGACCATCTATAGTAACACAACTATGCCCTCTCATTGTTTTGTTTGTGTTTGTTTTTTCCATGAGCAGAAATATGACACGCAGGCAGGTGATAAGGGGACACAGCTGTCAGGTGGTCAGAAGCAGCGAATAGCCATAGCCCGAGCCATCCTCCGCAACCCCAAACTGCTGCTGCTGGATGAGGCCACTTCTGCGCTGGACACTGAGAGCGAGAAGGTGAGCACATCTTTCCATTTTCACCTGTAATGCTTGTCAGGGAGATTAAGTAAATGGTGAGTAAAGTCACCAGCTCATACAAACGACTGCTGCAGCTAAAATCCACACACAAGAAAATGGGAAATGTTGGGCTGAGAGAGTTCACATTAAACTTGAGGATGGGAGGAATACAGGAAAGTAGCCATGTTGATAAAGATGACAGCTCTGGTTTAAACTGAAACCATCTTTAGTGCTGAAAACATTCATAGTAGGAGCTCTTATAAGACCATGCTCTCTCTGTAGGTGGTGCAGGAAGCTCTGGACCAGGCCAGCAAGGGCAGGACGTGCATCGTCGTGGCCCACCGTCTGTCCACCATCCAGAACGCAGACCGCATTGCTGTATTCCAGGGAGGAGTCGTGGTGGAGCAGGGGACACATCAGCAGCTGCTGGCAAAGAAGGGGGTCTACCACATGCTTGTCAACAGACAGATGGGACACAGTGACAAATAACCCATAGTCCATAATCTTGAGTTCTGGATTAAACACTGGTGCCTTAGATCATCACTCCTCCCATGCAGATTCAGACAGTGGCTCCTGTGGCTTAAACCTAAATGTATAAAGTCTGAATTCTGATTGGCTGTCACTTGTGACTGTCCTTCCCACAAGAGATTTTTGACATTTGTGGGGTGCAGATGTAAACGGTAAAACTGATATTATTTTTCTTTTTTGGCTTACTCACTGTTGGTGGATACAAGTTGATTAATGTGTACTTTTCCTGCTTAGCTAAGTGGCAGATTTGGCTTCTAAAGAGCCTTTTTGTGCAAGTAGAAAAAGTGACCTTTGAGATAGATATTTTTACTTGTAAGGAGAACACTGGAATTAAAAATGGCTGCATTCTTTTTTTTTTTTTAAAACAGGCTAAAGTAAATTCAATGACCAGTCCTCTTTGTTCGTTTGTCTATGCACTGGTTTTATGCCTCTGACGATGGGATCATCACTGTCTGGAATAGTTTTGGGTAAAATCTTTAATATTTATACTGTTATGACTCAGTTCAGCATCTTGGATTGAGTTGGAGGACCAAAGTACCTGAGCAGTTAAAGCCTGGGAAATGCTGCGCAAATGTTAATTTTCATTTGCGAAGTTTCTGTGGAATTCACTTAAAATGTAATTTTGTTTCTATTTTTTTTAGAGGAATTGCTGCTTTGTAACTGTTAATGTTTTATATTCAAATAAAGGTTAAGAAAGCAAGTGTGGACATCTTCGAACTTTATTCTCAGAAAATTTGACTAAAAAAATTGACTACAGCTTCCCTCAAAGTGGTACAATCACAGTGAAATTTCACCTTATCAAAGCAATAATCACGTTGGTGTGAGGCTCCAAATGTAGAAAGTGTTTCAACAGATTTTTACGTCAGCCACTCTTTGAAACCCAAAGTAAACACCATCACCAACATTTGGACATGAAATTAAAAACAAAGTTGCATAGTGTGTAGATGGTATTGGTACCTGGAGAAACTGGAAGTCAAACCTTGGCTTTAACAAACTTACACGAGTCGTGCCTACTTCTCTCTTTTAATGAGTTTAAATTAGCTCAGTGTGTGCACTTCATGCGATGGGGTACATTCACGTCCTCTTGTGGTATTCAAGTGCATTTCCTTTATCTGTAGGCACTGTTTTGACAAGACAATCAAATATTTGTCCAAATAGTCAGAAGCTTGTTTCTGCCATCCATTAGTACAAATTTCAGGTTCTTTTAGTGAAGTAGAAATGTTGAATTAACTCTGCAAAAGCTTTAGAAACGAGCTTCCCTACAGTGTTACGATTCAGTTCAAGCCTAACAGCTCTTTTCTACGGTTACTGGAAAAGAGCTTTTTCACAGTGAAAACTAAGGCGAGTCGTTAGCCACTTAGCGGTTAACATTTTATCTTAAAATGTCGAATAATACTGTCAGGATTTCAAACTATACAGTCCAAAAAAAAAAAAAACGAGCGTTGAATCAGGAAGAAAGAAAAAAGTACAGTTTATGCTATGTTAATAACTACATAAAATCTTGAGTAATTTACGTTTACATTAAAAAAATACGAGGTACAGATTCTGCACCTTTGCATTGATTCGTGCTGATCTAGCTGTCACCATTTAGTACAACTACAAGTGCATTGATATTTAAAACAGGCTCTCTGTGGTACAACATGGACATTAAAACAAACTGAAAACTTAGACATTTTTGATTAAGGATTTTCACCAGCATTAATCTGCAAGTGTTGCATCTTACTGTATTTTATTTTATTTTTTACCCTTTTATTACCATCCTTTGATAATGCATCTATTGAAGCGGGCGGTTCTCAAAGGGATCATTTTGTGTGGGTTGAAACAGGAGTCATTAAATTATCCCGTTTCCCCGCTTAAGTAGGTTTATAGCTGAGAAGTGGTGGCTAAGTGGAGCATCTCATGCAGGCAGCTACTGAAGCTACTGAACAGTGATGGAGCATCAGTCTCATGGCAGGATTTCCACGCTGACATGGAGATCACAATCCTAGAAAAAAGAGGAGCGGAGATCTGAATACAGCTACTGAAAATCTCAGAGGAATGTTTCCAGAACCTTGTTGAGTCTGTCATGAAGAATTAAGACAGTTGTGCAGGTAAACCTGGGTGCAACACAGTATTTGCAAGGTGTACCTAATAAAGTGTCCAGTAAGTGTATACATCCTTAGCTTGCTTTTAATAAATTCTACAGAACTGGCAAATCTCACATATGCAGCACAGGTTCACCAAAAACCCACACACAGGTTTTCAGGTCAGTGAAAGCCCGTTTCATGTGCTCACCTGTCATCCCTGATGCGGTAAAAGAAGCCGTAGCCATGGTGCACCATGGGAGCCACAGCCCCGAGAACTGTAGTGTAGCCCACCAGACTGGATGACAGCACGAAGTTACCCCCACCGCCACTGCAGACACAAACAACAGTCACAGACAGAAACCTAATGCACTGCCTTTGCTCTGCAGCAGCTACTCTGGAGAAGCAGATTTCTGGATACTGCACTGTAACATTCTAGGATTTAATATTTAATTAAATTATTTCCAATAGATCATACATTATAAACTAGTAGAGCAGAAATTTAATTTACTGCTTTCATGCGATAAATCAGCTCTGGGTGGCGTACCTCTTTGTGTAAAGGGGATCCATAAATAATTCTGGGGTTGGACGTCCCTCCTCCTTGGCAATAAGATACAGCCCCAGAAGATGCCTGTCAAAACCTGGCAACAATATCACACGACCGCATGAAGTAGGGCATAAAAACTCAAAGAGACTACAAATATGGTTCTTTGTGATGTCAGAAGCCTTGGTTCAGCCCGCAATTATCCGTGCTCTGAACGGATAATTGGAGGTGAGCTTCCCTCCCTCCAAGACATCTACAGGAAGCGGTGCCTGAGGAAAGCAGGGAGGATCATCAAGGACTCCAGTCACCCCAGCCATAAACTGTTCAGACTACTTCCATCAGGAAGGAGGTTCTGCAGCATCCGGTCCCGTACCAGCAGACTGAGAGACAGCTTTTTCCATCAGGCCATCAGACTGCTGAACACTTCATAGACACCTCAGCTTCACTACTGGAACTTTAACATTATGCACTCCATACTGTACAGTAACGCCACTGTTTTGCACATGTCTCACTCTGTATATTTTATTTTATATATTTTATTTATTGTTTACTCTATTTAATTTGTAAAATATGTGTACACACACACACACACACACACACACGTAGAAAAATATTTAGTATACACATCCAGAAATGCATATACTATTATATATTGTACATATATTTATTAGTTTCAGATGTAGCCATTCTTGTATTTTGCTTGTTTACATTATTGTATTTTGCACAACTCTGTTGCTTGTGAAGCTCGCACACAAGAATTTCACTCACATGTGCTGTACCAATGTACCTGCACATGTGATGTGACAATAAAAAAAAAAAAAAAAGTCCTACATAGGGAAGCTGACGGGCTAAACGATTTTGTACAACAGATGAATGTAGATGTTGAACTAAAGCAGATTTTTACTGGCTCAGAAGAGTCCAGTGGGGGGTGTAGCAGCTCTGTTTTGCTCAATCAGGCGAACAAAAATTAAGCCAACAAGTTTAATATCAGAAACAAAACTACCAGTGATCAAAGTCATTGTTTTATTGATGATACTTTGGCCCTACATCTCTATTCTGCACACTGCTTGTAGCTGCACCTCATATCTGAGACTAAAACGGGACAGCCAGGGCCAAGTGTAGTCAGGAAAAAGCACGAAGCAGGAATCACAAAGTGAACTAACCTTGTCCTTCCTGTGCTTCAGCCATCAGGTTGTTGTGTCTACTGAAGGCTTGCAGCATGGCCTTCCTCCTGACACCATCCTGAGAGGAAAACATTTAAGTCGAATATGAGATTGCTTCTTCTCTCCTGCTCTTCTGTGATTTTCCCAAATACTGTCACACACTCACATTGCATGTGGGGTCCATCATGGTTTTACACCAATTCACAGCCTCCTGGGTGCAGGGGCGCATCGTCTCAGTCCTGCCGTGATAAAATTTGCGCGTCATTGCCGTCTCATAACAACTTCCTGGCCTGTAAGAGGAAAGAGGACACCTTCAGGGCCACGAATGTCACTGACAATAATGATAATAAAAGTGTGTGCTTAACCACAGCTTACTTCTTGTGCAGTCTGTAGTAGGCCAGCTGCATCGCCAGCTGAACAAAAGTGTCTGGATGGAGCTTCTTCTGTTTGATGGTAGATTTACCAAATGCTGTGAAAGCATAGCACACAACCTGGAGGTCTTGTGCCTGGAAAACCGAGAGAGAACGAATGGTTAAATGCTCTGGACCACACAGCAAACGTCAGCATGACTGATGACGCCTGCAAATAATCAATTTCCCATCTTATGTTTCCGCTGTGCTTCTAATATGTTTTCGTTGTTCAGCCACATGGAGTTTAACTCAATCAGATTTTCTTCTGCAGGAAAATAAAATCAGTGAAAAAAAGGCTGCACACCATTTCAAATGTGACTTTTTTCAAATTTCAATCCTAACCTTGCATCACAGATTCAGTGTTTGCAGTTAATCTATGGAGGATTTTAGTTTCACCACAGCAGGAACAGCTCAACAACATCCACTCTCGTACTATTAGGCTGTTCAGAGGAGTGTCCTGTGTGCGTGTGTTTTCTCAGGTTTTTATATGTGCAGCTTGTTAAACTGTACCATAATAACATCAAGAATTACACCCCGCTTTAAAGACACAGCAGTTCAAACTGTGCATCACACTGTCGCTGAAACCTGACTTTAAGACAATCACTGAAATGTATAAAGGTTATCACACTTGACTCTAATCTGCGGCTAAGAACAGAGGACACACAACATGAAAAGCTGTTCAATCAATAAAATTCATTTCACTTTGATCTACACCAAACTGAAGTGATTTCCACGTCTCTAATCAAGTTTCATATCTGTAATCTGTAGCTGTCATGTCACAAATAAACAGCAGCACCAGGAGCATTAAAACAAACTGAAACATTTTTTCATTGAGGATTTTCACCAGCATTAATCTGCAAGTGTTGCATCTTACTGTATTTTTTTACCCTTTTATTACCATCCTCTGATAATGTATCTGATCGAAGCGGGCGGTTCTCAAAGGGATCATTTTGTGTGGGTTGAAAGAGGAGTCACATGACGTGTGAAAAGCTCCTTTTTTTATGTGAGCGCGCTCAGAGCGGAAAGCCTAGCTTAAAAGAGAAAGTTACTGATGACTGTTGTTATAACCGTCATCTCCGTGTGGGGTTTTAGGTGTTGAACTTCCTTCATAGTACACTAGTACCTAATAATATTTTATCCATATATAAAGATAAAACATTTTATTATATTCTTACATGACTATATTCTAGATCCTTTTTTTATATTTCATATCTTTAGATTTATATTTATTTATTTTATGTTAGACTCATGTTGTGCAGTCTGATGACGAGTAAAAGCACTGAATTTTTGCTCTGATATAACTTCTGAATGACCTTAAAGTGGCTTTTCTATGCTATTCTATTCTACGAGGTTTCTGTAAATGTGTTTTCACGTCTTTCCTTGACAGAATTATGTGTTTTCCAGCAAGTTCATGGAAACGTGCCTATTTTGCCTATTTCAAGACAGCCAGTGTCATCAGGGGTTTTCTGAGGTTTCATTTGGGATTAACGATAGCTCACCGACTCGATGTATTGCTTTTTGGCATGACTGATATCGCCAATGACTTTTTCATCCATAGTGAACACCAGCTCCTCGGGGAAGGACACCAGTCTGACTGCATCTGAGCCCTGAAAATCCCAGACATGCATGTGTGTCAGAAAAATGAAAAGAATAGTCAGGAAATGTTTGACACGATGTGCACCGTCAAGTGTTTACCTTCCATTTGCCCTCTGTAGCTTTGAGCTGCTGGTCCAAATACCAGCACATAGACACCAGCACCATAGCATCATACGGCGCATGCTGCGAAACAAGTCGAGTTTTTAAGGTATTAAAACAGCTGATTTTGGTTGGACTGCATGTTTCACTGGCAAATCAATGAGTACAATCATCTTGAACCTCAGCGCAGCTTTGTACGAACAAGCACACTCACATCACAATTGGATCCGAACGTGCCATCTGAGAACACGACTGAGTTGTACGATTTGTCACCCCAGCGGATGGTGGGGTTGCCGGTGAGAGCTTCTGCAGTCATCTGAACTCAAAAGTACAAAATTTGGAAAGAAAATAAATAAACAAGTAAATCAGACACAACTCTTTCTCATGATTTAAATAGCGAGTCATATTTTAGATCTGCGCAGTCCGTACATTTGAGTAGTTCTCTGGGGTAGAGTAGGGTTTCACTTCATCCAGAGAAATGACGAACAAGCTGCTCTGGATGGTCTCTAGGATGGTGTTATTGTGTGGATCGATGCTTATAAGATGCTCTCTGGCCTGCAGTGAAAGTAAACAAAGCGCTAATCATGAGATACGCCACAGTAACATGATACCTTCTTCACAAACTATATTCACTTTTTTTTTTTTTAAATCCTCCAAACATGAGCGCCCCTACCTTCGCCCAGCGAGTCCTCTCCTCTGAGGTGAGCACAGCCACGCCGTCTCCCTCAGGCTCTGAGTCACAGCGCTCCTTCACATAGCTCAGCTGCCTGAAAAGGTAAACAAACACATGCTGCATCAGCCTTGTTTGCTCTTCACTCTGCAGCTTTAACCAAATTATACAGGACATCTGGAGGAAAATGAATGGATGATTAGGCGATGAGTGTGGACTGCTTCCCATAATGATGAACAAAAATAAAACACTTTAATATGTAAAACAGACAAAATAAATATTTTAGACTTCTGTATGTTTTATGTAACCTGAAAAAAGCCAAACAACACTAAACATAAACAGACTTCAGCCTAAATGAAATGAAATGAACCTCCTGCATACGGGGGATCTTCTTGAAACTGAAGCAGAAAGGAAATGGTATACACCCCTAACTTATCTCAGCAGCGTGTTGCGCTGACCAACGCATCAAGAAAGCTGATTGGTTCATCCAAACAAGCACTAGTCTGCTGCGTGTGACTAAAGGGGCTACGTTTTTCAGCTCGCCTGGTTCTGCTGGAGGTCACAACTGTTGCCAAGTGCTTCCTCAAAGGGCATCAACTGATAGTTGAGACTTATTTCAATATAAAAGCACCTTAAGTCAAACGTTGGTGTGGATTGGTGCTATATAATCAAATGGAAAAAATTATTATTTTCTTTTTTTGGAACATTTTAAATAGATTCTCTAACTAATATTACTGCTCGCTGTGTGATACTGATCATCCAAGAAGTCTGTGCCTCAGTTTGGGTAAGTCCGATACTAGCCCTTAGCATCCGTACTATAACCTCTGACTCGAAAAACCAAACCAGTGCTAAATTCCAAACCCAGTGGGTGACATCACAATGGTTCTGTCCATGTTTTATATGTTATGCATGTGAAACAGCCCCCTGGTGGACACACTGTACAAGTACACTATGCTGTAAATCTGTAGCATATGAAGAAGGAAAATTGGTAGCATAATTTCAGGTTTCGTGTGCTTTTTTTTCCCCCCCCTTACTGCACCTTAAAGCCTTTTCTTACAGTGGTAAAAATAAATAAATAAATAAATAACCTCCAAAAGTTGATTCTGTTCATCTGGACGTAGTGTTTTGTGGGAGAAACATTTTGTCACTCATCCAAGTCACTTCTGGTTTCCCCAATCTTATAAACAGTACATTGGCATAATGACTGAAACCAGTCCACTGAGGGACAATGGGCTGGGAGGTCAGTTCCTTAATCTTAGGTAGCTCAGAGCTACCTCGTCAGGCCAGGACTCGGCAGTCTATTTACACCTACAGGCCAGTGGATACTCTTTCAAGGATGAGGATGTACACATCCTGGACAGGGAGGAACGCTGGTTTTTTGCGCGGAGTCAAGGAGGCCATTTACGTGTAAAGGGAAAGACCATCTCTGAATCGAGGAGGGGACCTAATGGTACATCTTTCACCATCTTACAATGCTGTGATTGCAGCCATTCCCCAACTCTCTATGAATGGTACTCATGGCCATTGATCAGTGGTCTTTGATCAGTGGTTGTTGATCAATGGTCATGAGAATTTGCATAATTAAGATTAAGGAACTGACCTCACAGCCCATTGTTCCTCAGTGGTGCTGGTTTCAGTCATTATGCAAATGTACTGTTTATAAGATTTGGGGAAACCTGCAGTCAGCTGAGACTGAAGAAGTCACTTGGATGAGTGACGAAATGTTTCTCCCACAAAACGCTACGTCCAGAAGAACAGAATCAACTTTTGGAGATTTACTTTCCTGGATGATTGAGAATGCATCAAGACGATAAATAAAAAACAGTAGAAATTTTCTGATGATGAGGTGCTTTTCTTTAATAGTTCTACTTGTTTACTTCTACATAAATACAGAGTGTCATAAATACTTCTACTAAAATATTTCATGCATCTTTGCAACTCTCTGTTCCCTCTCTGTAGGAGGGATGCAAAGACAGAAGCAAGCTGATGTGTTATCCAAATGTGACCACAGCCTCCCTGCTCCTCAGCTGAGGCAGAAGAGCTCTTTGGGCTACGTAGTGGAATACTGGTCAACAAGGTTTATAATATTGTTATTATTTTTTATTTTTTAACTCTTTCCTAAAGAAAGAGTTATGTCCTCTTTCTTTTGCTACTGGTTCTGTTGAGGCTTACAAATGCTGGATATGTAAAATATGAGCAAATATTTTGTGCATAAAAATTATTTTTTGGATTCACTAATTCTTAATATGGCTTTTCATTTTGAACCAAACTTGATTTTTCAGATGTTTTACATGTGAATACATAGATCTGACCAATCAGAACACTGTGCTCACAGTTCAAAGCTGAAAGTACACATAGTGCAATAATACTATTTTATCTCAGACACACAGCTAAATGCTGCTCTGGCTCTGAGATAAAATTGCCCCCCTGACATCCTGAAACATCTAAAAACTCAACACTTCTGTTTGTATATACGCTACATAACAAGTATGAATCTGAGACATTCAGAATTGTGTCGCTTTTTGGCTGCACTAACTGTGTAAAGGCCTTCAGTCTGTTTAGTCTGGATACAAGGTTTCTAATTGGGTTTTACTCTCAAGTGCGTTTAATCTTTACCTGAGAATTTCTGGAGGAGTGAGGATTTCTCCATCACAAAGTGCATCAAATGTGAATATCCTCCCCCGGCACATCACTACCAAATGGGAGGGGCACGGACCCTCACGCTCTGTGACACAGCAGAGCATGCATGTTACACAAGGGTGACAGGCAAGCAGAGGAAAAAGGGTCAAAGTGCCACAGGTAAGTTTGCGGCAAAGATAAGAGCAGAATTTATTCTACCTGTCTTGAAGTAGTTTCGGATGGTGTCTTTCTTCACTCCGGGTACTTTACAGGTGCAGAAGAGCATTCTGAACTGGTCCATGTCCAACGGCGTTTTCCCTGCTTTCTGAGGAGCCAGCCTCTCTCTAAAATAAGCAGTGACGGAAAGATATTTAAATGCAAAAAAGACAGAGCAACACATCCTAAAACACAGCTTTCATACATGCGAGTGTGCTCGTCTTACGTGCGAAGTAGGTTCCAGTACTGCAGTGTGTGCCATGTGATAATACTGGCCCTCTGCAGGTAAGTTCCCTCAGCAGGTGGCCAGCAGTGCTCCAGGTAGGGTGCTGGGCCACCAAAGTTCACATTGAGCTGAGAGGGGATGCGCAACTCCAGATACGCCGTGTCCAACCACCATTCTTCCAGCTGGAGGACAAAGCAAACAAAAACATCAAACAGTCAACTGCATCACACTTGTAACTAAAGAGGAGACGCTAAAGACAAAAACAAGGCTTTTATATCTCAAACACACACCCAGTTCTTCTTTGTCTTGGCTCTCTGGAGGAGTTTCTTGTGCAGCTCCTGGCCAACACCCGCTTGGAATTTCCTCACAGTCTCCTTCGTAGCTTTAAAGTCTTTCTCAGAGGCGAATGGACGAACTGAAGCACAATAAAGTGAAAACATGGAAGATTAGTCCCTCTGTTAAACAAGTGCGCCAGCTTCTGGTCATTTTGTTTTGATGTAGTAACTGCTTTCAAAAACAACAAGTCTGATCGCACCTGTTTATGCAAAGGATTCTTTGTTTTGTTTTGTTTTACTTTACAGCAGAACGAGCAGAAAATATACAAATGAAACAAATGAAATGATGCAGAGACAGAAATGTGCCAACAAAGCTAGAGTGCTTTGTTTTTCATTCACACTTCCGGCACACTAATAATCTTACTGAATGATTTCTTTAGCCTTTGGTACAAAGAAAAAGTCCTATTCAATTTAATTCAACTTTATTTATATAGCGCTAAATCACAACAATCAAATCACTTGGTGACAGCGGGGAGGGAAAAAGAAACAATCATGCTACTCTTTCAATCAATGTTATTAGACAAACTGGTCATGAAAGAGAAACTGAAGACTCATTGTTACTTTCAGACAGTCAGTCTGAAACATTTTAACATTGTTTAAAGCAGGGGTGTCAAACATAAGGCCCGGGGGCCAGAACTGGCCGGGCAAAGACTCCAATCTAGCCCACTGGATGGCTTAGGAAAATGTCAAGGACATAAAACAGAACACACAAAGAACATAAAAGTTTGGACCTTCAACTATATTTTTACAAGTTTTACAGCTTTTCTTACTGATAACGAAATACCCCATGGGCGTTCATGCTATACCAAAGTAATTAAATATTACATTTACAACTTAAATTTAAGCCCAGTCCTGCTGACAGATTTCATTCATTTACTACAGCAGCATTTCTACATAATGTAGAAAAACTAACAGATACTATTGAAATTGCTCTTCTTTGTCTTATATTAAAACATCTCAGCAATTAAATGTGTAGTTAAACTTCTTTACACTGACAGGTCTGACCCACATAAGATCAAAGTGAGCTGTATGTGGCTCGTGATGTAAAATGGTTTGAAGTGTCCATAAACTTTAGGCAGGACCACCCTGAGAAAATAAGGTGAAAAATCATGGTTAGAGTTATCGGCAGAAATGTGAAATTCTGACTGATGTTAAAGGTAAAAGCAGGGCAATAGATTAGATTAGATAGAACTTTATAAACCCCAAAACAAACCCAACCTAAATCCAGCTGTTTGACTGAGTTGTATACGTGCTGACTGCTGGAAAAGCTCAGGCTGATCACATTAAACAGCTGGTTGAGAGAGTAACGAAAACAAAATGTGGCCGCTTTGTAGAATTTCCACTTCTATTAGTGGAAGTCCTTCTAATCCTCCTCACAACCAGTGTAGAGATGGAAACCAAAGACAGCAAAGCGAGCTCTGTGTAGTGATCGAAAGAATGAGATTGCACACACAAGAGGTGGAAATGAGCTTTTTCTGAAGGGTGGCTTGCCTCTAACTTTGAGTCAGCGTGAGGAGTTCAGTCATGAGGAGCTCAGAGTACTAGTGTAATTTTAGTATCGATTCAATATCAAGTGATCCATAATTAATAAGCTAAAATTATCCCACAAAGGCAGCTTATTTTGTGGAGTGCAGCATGTCATGATTTATGAGATGAATCAACATCAATTTGCAATTCTGGACACATTTTAATAACCAGTAAATCAGTGATTTTTACTTTCCACAACAACATGGTAATGCACAACAATCATGCCATCATCGACCTGTTACCAGTACCAGCGTTGGTATCGATACTATCAATATTTGGATCGACGCAGGACAACAGAATTATCTCCACTGAACACACCAACATAATCATTACTTTGCTGGATAGAAAAAGAAGGAGAAATCTCCAAAACAGCAAGTCAGTGGGTGACATTTTTCTTTTAGGTGTGGGTGAAAGTGGCCAATCATTAGAAACTGCAAAAAGAGATCAAATTATTAAGGTGGCCTGCCTATAATCCTGTTTTTAAGCCACCATTACAAGACATAAGATGCAGACAGTGGGTTTACTGCAGTATTACATCTATATCTTGAATTGCCAAGGGGTGGCATTTGTGTGGTTTTAAGGAGATGTGTCAGAAACATAAGTAGGATAAACATGATTTTTTACAGATATTTGAAGCTTTGTGATTTACTTTAACCAAAAAAATTAAAGGTCTGTGTCCAAATGAAGTCCCTAATGTTATCCAGATATTCATGGATGCTTATAACTTAGGGAATAGAAATGGTCTAGTAAGTCGGCTGTACCGTAGTACTGTAACAATGAATAAGGACGAAACAAACTATGCTAAACAGCGCAGAGTAAAGGGACTGAACATTGTTATTACTGAAGAGGAATGGCTCCACACTTGGAAAACATCTTCTTCCACCAGCTCTCACATCTGGAGGGACTTTTGTTGGAAAAACCAGACCCACTTCTTTATCACTCCCAAGCAGAAGTCAAAACAGATAGGGACTCGACTGCTGCTCCAGTCAACTGAGGTATCTGACCAGCATACCTCCTGCGACTCCTTGGTGAAGTGTTTTGTAAATGTCCCACTAAAAGGGAGACCCAAGGGCCGATCCAGGACATGCTGGACAGATTATGTATCTGAGTTGGCTTGGGAACATCCAAATGAGCTGGAGAAGGTGTCAGGGGAGAGGGGAGGTCTGTCTGCCTCTCTGCTTAGATTGCGCCCCCCGTAACCCAGATACAGAACATGGAAAATGGTTGGGTGGATGGATGGATACAGAAAATACTCATATATATATATATATATATATATATATATATATATATATATATATATAAAAAACACCCAGCACGCCCCTGCGGGCGGTTTATCCTTCAAGCTCGGGTCCTCTACCAGAGGCCTGGGAGCTTGAGGGTCCTGCGCAGTATCTTAGCTGTTCCCAGGACTGCGCTCTTCTGGACAGAGATCTCCGATGTTATTCCTGGGATCTGCTGGAGCCACTCGCCTAGCTTGGGAGTCACCGCACCTAGTGCTCCGATTACCACGGGGACCACCATTACCTTCACCCTCCACATCCTCTCGAGCTCTTCTCTGAGCCCTTGGTATTTCTCCAGCTTCTCGTGTTCCTTCTTCCTGATATTGCTGTCATTCGGAACCGCTACATCGATCACTACGGCCATCTTCTTCTGTTTGTCTACCACCACTATGTCCGGTTGGTTAGCCACCACCATTTTGTCCGTCTGTATCTGGAAGTCCCACAGGATCTTAGCTCGGTCATTCTCCACCACCCTTGGGGGCATCTCCCATTTTGACCTCGGGACTTCCAGGTTATACTCGGCACAGATGTTCCTGTACACTATGCCGGCCACTTGGTTATGGCGTTCCATGTATGCCTTGCCTGCTAGCATCTTGCACCCTGCTGTTATGTGCTGGATTGTCTCTGGGGCATCTTTACACAGCCTGCACCTGGGGTCTTGCCTGGTGTGATAGACCCCAGCCTCTATGGATCTTGTACTCAGAGCTTGTACTTGTGCTGCCATGATTAGTGCCTCTGTGCTGTCTTTCAGTCCAGCTTTGTCCAGCCACTGGTAGGATTTCTGGATATCAGCCACCTCCTCTATCTGCCGGTGGTACATACCGTGCAGGGGCCTGTCCTTCCATGATGGTTCCTCGTCTCCCTCCTCTTTCTTGGGTTTCTGCTGCCTGAGGTATTCACTGAGCACTCGGTCAGTTGGGGCCATCTTCCCAATGTATTCTTGGATGTTCGTTGTCTCATCCTGGACTGTGGTGCTGACACTCACCAGTCCCCGGCCCCCTTCCTTCCGCTTAGCGTACAGCCTCAGGGTGCTGGACTTGGGGTGAAACCCTCCATGCATGGTAAGGAGCTTTCTTGTCTTTATGTCAGTGGCTTCTATCTCCTCCTTTGGCCAGCCTATTACCCCAGCAGGGTACCTGATCACGGGCAGGGCGTACGTGTTGATGGCCCGGATCTTGTTCTTACCATTCAGCTGACTCCTCAGGACTTGCCTGACCCTCTGCAGGTACTTGGTGGTTGCAGCCTTTCTAGCGGCCTCTTCATGGTTCCCATTTGCCTGCGGGATCCCCAGGTACTTGTAACTGTCCTCTATGTCTGCAATGTTGCCTTCTGGTAGTTCAATCCCCTCAGTTCTGACTACCTTCCCTCTCTTTGTTACCATCCGACTACACTTCTCCAGTCCGAACGACATTCCAATGTCATTGCTGTATAGCCTGGTAGTGTGGATCAGTGAATCGATGTCTCGTTCACTCTTGGCATACAGCTTGATGTCATCCATGTACAGGAGGTGGCTGACAACTGCTCCGTTCCGTAGTCGGTATCCGTAGCCAGCCTTGTTAATGATCTCACTGAGGGGGTTCAGGCCTATGCAGAACAGCAGTGGGGACAGAGCATCTCCTTGGTAGATCCCGCACTTGATGGTGACTTGTGCTATGGGCTTGGAGTTGGCCTCTAGTGTTGTACGCCACATCCCCATTGAGTTCCTGATGAAGGCTCTTAGGGTCCCATTGATCTTGTACAATTCTAGGCATTCCAGTATCCAGCTGTGGGGCATTGAGTCATAGGCCTTCTTGTAATCAATCCAGGCAGTGCACAGGTTGGTCAGTCTGGTCTTGCAGTCTCGGCTGACTGTTCTGTCTACCAGTAGCTGGTGTTTTGCGCCTCTGGTATTCTTGCCAATTCCTTTCTGTGTCCCACTCATGTATTGACCCATGTGCCTGTTCATCTTAGCCGATATGATGCCTGACAGGAGCTTCCATGTAGTACTGAGGCAGGTTATTGGTCGGTAGTTGGAGGGGACCGGTCCCTTCTTGGGGTCCTTGGGGATCAGGACCGTCCGACCTTCGGTTAGCCATTCCGGGTGTCTCTCGTTAACTAGCAGCTGGTTCATTTGTGCTGCCAGACGCTCGTGGAGTGCAGTCAGCTTCTTTAGCCAGTAGGCGTGAACCATGTCGGGCCCTGGTGCTGTCCAACTCTTCATACTGGAGACCCTTTCTTGGATATCTGCCACTGTGATGGTTACTGGACCATGTTCAGGGAGGTCGCTGTGGTCTGCCCTCAGATCCACTAGCCACTGAGCATTGCCGTTATGGGTTGCGTCCTTCTCCCATATGCTCTTCCAGTATTGCTCCGTCTCCAGCCTTGGTGGTGCTGTTCTCTTATTATTGTTCCCTTGCCACTGAGAGTACACCGTTGCTGGTTCTGTGGAGAACAGCTGGTTTATTCTCCTGCCTTCTATCTCTCTGGTGTACCTCCTCAAGCGGCTGGCCAAGGCTGTGAGTCTTTGCTTGGCAGTTTCCAAGGCCTCAGGTATGGACCTCAGGTATGGACAGCTTGCTGTATTTCTTATGCACCTTCTTTGTCGCACCTTTCTGCAACTCCGTTAGTTGGCTAACCTCCCTCCGTGCTACTTTGATCTTGCCCTCTAGCCTCCTTCTCCATGGAGGGTACTGCCCCTTGTGGCTGTTCAACTTGTAGCCAAGCATCTCACTGATCACTGCTGCCGTATTGTAGGTAATCGTGGTTGTAGGTATTGTCCGTAGTGCTGCATTAACATCATCTAGCAGACCTTCTGAGGGTACTTCACGTAATCTTGGTAACCGGCTACGGGGTATCCAGGTTTCAAGCTTGGCCATTATCCTATTTTTCAGGTCAGTTCCTCTCGCACTCAACGATCCTTCTCCTATCGCACTTGGGGCTATGTACCCAATCTCGGGTGGGGGTGATGATATCTCCCCCCTGACCTGGCGTCCTGACTCCTCCTTGCCGTAGCATTTGTGTTGTACCTCGTCAATCTCTAGCTGTGAGAGCAGTCCCTTCTTTCGAATGTTGGAACACTGAGCTACTAGTTGTTTCGCCGTCATTGTGGATGTTGGGTATCGAAGAATCCATAGGTCCGTCATCCTATTCATGTAGCCCCTTCCGCCGGGGTTACTTGCGTAGTAGCATTCCAACAACGCCCTGTTTTCGTCTCTTGCCCACCGATGCCTTCTTGTTCCAGTAGCCCACTTTTCGTCAGGGTGCCCTGGTTCCTCAACACCTGACGCGGACCTTGTTGATCCGGGCGACGTCCGAGCCGGCATGCCTTCATATTTATCTGTCTCGCTCATGTCTGCGGTAGGCTCGCTTAGCATAGGGGGTCTAGCCTTAGGACCCTTACTGGATACAGACGCCCCAGGCAGGAATCGAACTTGCGATCCTGGGTTCCAAAGGCGTGTAGTCTAACCACTACGCGCTATATATATATATATATATATATGTGTGTTTATAGGTGTTTCTAATGGTTTGACTGAGTGCATATAAACTTGTTCTAAAACATTCACACATATATCTGATAACACCTGCATGATTCCTGCTACAGTTAAATCCTTAAGCTTTTAGAAAATGACACAATTCTGCACACCACAAGAGTGGATTTCAAATTAAACAATGAAGATGTAACAGCTTCAGCTTTGATTCAGCAGGTTTCACAGACATTTTGCCATAACTGTTTAGCATTTACAGCCATTGTCAGAGGCTCAGGGGTGCACAAATTAAAAGTTTAATTTAAGTTTAATGAGTGTATGAAACCAACAGTTTGACTATAAATTATGCTGGAATGCTCACATAAATGAGCTAAAAACAAACTATTGCAAAAATGTATAAAACAAGACATTTTAAATAAGAAAATTAACACACATGCTATATTGATCCTAATAGGTATCAGAATCAGAATCAGAATACTTTATTGATCCCTGGAGGAAATTATTTTTTGTTACAGTGCTCCATTATAAACCAACATTAAGACAAGACAGACAATACGCTAACTAAGAATAGTACAATATATACATATATATACATACATAAGTCACTCATAAATAAATAGCTGGAAAAGAAACATGTGTAGTTGTAGCAGTAACCAGTGTGTTAAGTGGATGCGTTGTACAGGGAGATGGCCACAGGCAGGAAAGATTTCCTGTGTCGTTCAGTGGTGCTATATAAATATATGATCTACTGTGTGGAGGTTTGCACAAACGTATACACAACCAACGCTAATCCAGTTTACATACTATAGAAGAGTTATAAATTGATTATTAAGAAGAAACCAGCAGAATATTCATAAAACTCGATGCCTTAAAATTAGTAAGTGGATCTCAGCACTGCAACAACATGCTTTACAAACTTTATTTACATGTTTGTTTGTTTTTAATTGGGGCAGGAAAAAAATGAGAAAACTAACTTCAAAAAAGATTTTTCACTATGTAAATAAAAAATGCTCAAAAATCAGGCAGTAAACAAATATAAAACTGGGGTACAGTATGACTGTTTTTGTTCTAGTTCAGTCCTAATATTGCATCATCTTTGGTGTTTGTTTTGGTGAAACGAAATGTAAAAAGCATAGGTGTAATTAAGCTTCAGCCTACACCTTTTGGTTAATAATTTGTGTTCTTCCCATTGAATTAAATTCAATTGTGAGCATTTATTTATTTATTTAACATCTTATTTTATGTTGTTTTAAAAAAGAAACCGTGTGTCTAGAATCACAGACCAGAATCACTAACGCTGGTTAATAGAAAACCACAGACTGCACCAATGACACAGACAAGTTTCAAACAGATACGACATATGGACAACTGAAAGGTCACATGACAAATATTTACAAAAGCCTGGAAACTGACTAACTTGATGACAGCAGACATCCTACCTGCATCCAGGTACTTAGAAAGGCTGCTCTGCAGTGAGGGTACAGGCAGGGGCGGCAGACTGTTTTGGTACTGAAAGGTTTGCTCCGGCAGAGACTGAGACAGCTGATTTGCCATTTCCTTTCCCCCTGTCACAAAAGAAACATTACAGTGATATGAAGCAGAGCCTTTCCACGCTTTATATCACTGATATACCAGGGTGGGGGTACTTATATAATAGACAAACCTTGATAACACTAATTATTCTTTGTTTTTTGCGGATACATTTAAAAGCAGTTATATATTTGTTTTAATACTGAAAAATAACAGCACTATAAACCATTTGAAGACCCTGTGATTATGACTGGTTTTGCTTTGAACACATGAAGCTTTTGTGGTTTATGACATTTAAAAAAAAAAATCATTGTAAAACATTTAAACTGTGCATTTCATAGCATTTTACCTTCAACAACCACCTTATCTAGTACTTAAAGCAGCAACACCTGGATAATAAGCTGACAATGCTGAAAGCGCATTCATCATTACTTCCAGTTAAAACACTCATATTATTTATTGCCTTGGGTAACAGATTTAAAACAACAGTAAGGCTTGCACTGTGTAAGTCTCAAACATGAGCAGTTGCATACTGTGTCACAGTGACAGCTTTGACATGTTTCTGAACAAAACTCAGCAAATCCTGAGCTCAGCTATCAGCACCACATTAAAACTATTAAACTCCTACCTCTCCGTGCTCGGGCAGAGACCTGTTAGTGCAAACGACCAAACTGTTTGCAATAAACACTTATTAACCGGGTAACACTGAGCTGATAAGGTGCACTCGCTCGTCTCGCCCCTGTCGGCGTTAATGTCGAGTGCAAACGCAAACAATAGTTGAGGAGCAGCTCGTTAGCTTACTTTAACTGCACTGTAAAGCTGGACTGTTAGCTCCCGTTGCTCACCTGCCGCGGGCTCTGGAGGCTTTCAGCGCAAATGTTGTGAACGTGCGGGTTTGGTTTCTTATATAAGCCGGTGTAGCAGCCGTTCAGTTGTTGTGCTGGACTGCAGCTGTAGCCCTTCACCTTTACCCCACTAAACCATAGACTCAAGCCAGCCCGGAACAGCTCACTGCGCATGCGCGGGCAATTGCCCTGGCTTGAATTACTTATGAGTGAAATAATAAAGAGGCTTTGAAGGGTGAGGTCAGGCAGGCAGTGTGTGGCAACAACCTAAAACTTTGGAAAGATTAGGCCTGAAAAATACATGAAACCACACCTTTCAGTGGATACTTTATTAGATACACCTGTTTATCTAATCAGCCAATCACACTGCACCTCAAAGCATTTAAGGGACGTTGACGTGAACAAAAGGAGCTGCTGGAGTTCAAAGCGAGCATCAGAATGAGGGGGAAAGGTGATTTAAGCGATTTTGAATGTGGTGTGGTTGTTGATCCCAGATGGGCTGGTCTCAGTGTTTCAGGAAATGCAGATCTACTGGGATTTTCCGACACAGCCATCTCTACTGTAACTGCAATAACAACTGTATGCAGAAGAGCATCTCCAAATGCAGATGAGCTTCAGCTGCAGAACACCAAACGAGATGCCGCTCCTGTCAGCTATAAACAAGAAACTGAGGAAACTATAGTTTATAGTCTGCACAGGCTCTCCAAAATTAGACAACAGATGATTGGAAAAACATTGGCTGGTCTAATGAAACAACATGAAAGCATGGATCAACAGGATAATGGACTGTGTCACAAAACTAAAATAATCTTAAGCTGGTTTCTTGAACGTGACAATGAGTTCACTGTACTCAAACGGCCTCCACAGTCAGCAGGTCTTAACACAAGAGAGCACCTTTGGGATGTGGTACAGTGGGAGATTTGCATCATGGAAATCTGCAGCAACTGTGTGATGTTGACTTATTTTAAAACATTTCCAGAAAATTGTTGAATCTATGCCATGAAGATGCCGGCAGCTGTCAGGACACCAGCAAAACAAAAACTAGAAAGAAACCAGTAAGGAGGATGAGGAGAGAGCAACCGTCTGTGTCCACCAGCTTGAACTTTGAGGGTTGTGGTGTTGCCTCTCCAGTGCACCTGTTGTCCACTTAGGTTGGCACCAAAGCAGGTGTTGCAGGTGTAGTTCCAGCTAAGACAACTCTTTTAAGTATGAATAACTATATGTCAATCAAAACTTCCCGTAATCGTTTGCACAGACCATAGTCGGGCCTCTTCATGAATAAAACCTAAAATCCTTTCTCTGTGTAAAGATTTTATGCAGGTTGTTTTAAACTGAAACTGAAGGCAAAAAAAAATCAACCTCTCAATAAAAACAAGCACAAATGAAAGAAAGGAAACAGTGCAGAAAAAGGTTTAATCTTCAAAACGTGTTTGTTCACATTTGCCAACATTTAAATTGTCCTGTTTTGATCTAAGTCCAGTATGCAGTACATATAGAAAGATTAATATGTTAAAGACTGCATAGATATCGTTAAAATGCATAAATCAATTGAGCTATGTAATTCAAAAAATCAAGGATAGAAAGACATTTTTTTAAAATCACATTATTTTGCAGAATTATGGCCTCTGGAAGCAAAGCTGCTCTTTTAAGTAAAGAGCAGCTTTGTTTTAGTAGTCTGAATTAGTAGTCTGTTTTCATCGCTGCTGCCTCTTCACTTCATGGACGTCTCACAGCCCGTACTTGCTGATGACTTCTTTAGCCTTTGTGACATAGGCCGACATGGCGTCATCCTTGGACATTCCTGAAAGAGTTCAAATTACGAGTGATTTGGACTTAAATAATAATGTCTTAAAGGAGTTTTCTCCTATTTGTATACATGCTTACATAGCCTTTCTCCCATATAGCACTGAAAAGTTGGTTAAACTATGGGAGAGATTCTCATGATGAAGATGCTTAGATAAGATCAGGTCTGTTTATTGGTAATAAATCTAAAAAAACCCTAAAAAGCTTCCTTTTATGAGCTCAACAGGTTCTGATGGCGACCGTGGCTCAGGGGGTTGGGAAGCGTATCTGTAACCGGAAGGTCGCCGGTTTGATCCCCGGGCTCTGTCCTGGTTGTTGTGTCCTTGGGCAAGACACTTTACCCTACTTGCCTACTGGTGTTGGCCAGAGGGGCTGATGGCGCGATATGGCAGCCTCGCTTCTGTCAGTCTGCCCCAGGGCAGCTGTGGCTACACCTGTAGCTGCCTCCACCAGTGTGTGAATGTGAGAGTGAATGAATAGTGGCATTGTAAAGCGCTTTGGGTGCCTTGAAAAGCGCTATATAAATCCAATCCATTATTATTATTATGATAAATCACCACCATGGAAGCTGGCATCTGGGTTGTGTTTTTCTTACGGTAATGTGTAAGTAAAGATATAAAACTTTAAAAAACTGGATTTTTAAAAATCTGTGTGTATATGCGTGCAGTGTTTTTGGGATCATTATCATGCTGCCAGATTATAAACTGTGTCATGAATACTTCTGTTAAAAAACTGTGTTATCTTTGGCTTTTTTCATAGCTTCAGCAAAAGACATGTGAACAAATGATGCGTTTGTGCAACAGGCTGCTAGTAACAAAGGGCCTAAAGATAAAGATTAAAAATGGTACTTTGATCAGTTGTCTCTCGATCGTTTCTCGAGTTAGGTAACTTTTTATTCCTTGAATGATTCAGTGCTAAATTGCTTAACAAATAAAACAGTTCCTCTGAAAATGGTCAGGTACAAGGACTGGACTGAAAATGAGTTAAAGGAGCAAACAATGTCCAAAGGCAAACTTTGAAAGACCTTCAGAAAGCCTGGAGAGCTATTGCTCAAGATCATTTACATGGTCTGAGTCATTGGAAGAAAAATACAAAGAAATGAGTGGAGCTCAACACCACCCTTTGACTCTTTGCACAAGTGTGATGTCACTAAAAATGAACCTATTACAACAAAAAACCCAACAAAATCTGCGTGTAGTCACCTTTTTCTCAAGTACTCAACACTAAACACAGACTTGCAGAAACAGCTCGTGTGCAGCTAAATCATGTTAACCTGCAAATGCCTTAACTCAACATTTTTTTAGGGTAATTTTACTTTAAAAAATACATTTTTAAAAAATCAATGAATAAGTGAGTAAAATTAAAACGTTCGTGTGATGTTGGATGAAACTAAGTGGTGAAAATATTTGGATGTTTTGACAATGACTAACTTCTAATTTCCTAAAAGTTACCTCCTGTGAGTCTTAGTTGACACTGAACACACCTCATTTGGAGCAGATTCCTCCATGTTTGCAGAGGAGCAAAACTCAGTTGAACTCATGCTCTATAAACATGTTTTACAAAATTCATTCTCATGACTTACACCTGTGGACTCAGCAGGTTTTGAGTACTAAATAGACAGGCAACAAGGAGGTGGAGCCCCTCCAGTCTGCATGCGTCCTTGCATCCAGTGGAGTGTAAATGTGTGTGTGTGGCTCGTAGTGTAAAAGAACCAATTCCTTTACCTTATTTTGTACAGACAAATACCAAAAACTGTTCCAGCTGCAAACTTGGCAAAAAATATCTGTCTCATATATCCTTGTATGATCTATAACCTGCTAATGAATCACTTTCCCAGCACCTTCAGTTAAAGTGTTTAGTTCTCGTGGACAAATGTAACAATCACAAGCTTTCCTAACTCGTTACCTTTCCTCGACTCCCAGGCGTCCCACTTGGCCTTTCCTTTTAGGTCCAGCATTCCCGGTCTCTCTACAGTTGTGAAAGCACACAGAGAGAAGGAAAAAAAATCTGAACTTAATGAACTCTTTATGGGAGTGATTCAGTTTCTCTGTAGCGGTTCCTACCAGTGTTAATGTCTCCAACAACCGCCTGTTTATAAAGGCCATACAGGAACAGCAGCTCCTCGTCTGTGGGCTTGGCCTTCACCTTCTTCACATCCTCTGCTGCCTTGTCAAATTCTGCCTGCAGGTGACATGAACACTCTTTATGTTTGCCATTAATTATTCAGAAAACATAAGCAGTGTGTCTGCGATGGGAAAACACTGGACTGGAGGCTTTCTTCTCTTTGCAATAAAGTCCAGCAGGAATGTAAAGTAATTACATCGAATACGAGAGTGTGCATATTAATGAGTTACAAGCACTGAATAAGAAATGTGAGTGTGGTATTCTAGGCACGGGGCAGTCCTGGGAAACTGATTGTTGCACAAGCTGGAGATAAACAATGGGCTTTTATATGAGACCAGAGCCTGTGTGCCTACTCAAATAATCTGCTTTTCAAAGGATCTGGGACACAGCAGAACTGATAATTATAGACCACAGGAACCATTTTTAATATGCGCAAAGACCTAAATACCTTTTAACTCTTTACTGAGGTGCGGCTGAAATATATAATGATCCAGCTCTGAATGCTGACCATTGGTCAAAAAGCGGATGTTTGCATATAGATCCAGTTTACCTCCGCATGTTCTCATAGAGACAAACTCTGAATCTAGTGAATTTTCATCATGTTTTCATATTTTCTGCTTCTAAGCAGCACATCTTTAAATTCTAAGAGCAGCATCAGGACCACTGAGCCGAGAGCATTAACGCGTTTAGGCACGACTTTCCTTCATCCACGCCGTCAAAGATGGATGACTTCATACGGCCAGAAGATGGCATGCGCTGTTCGGTTCATCGCGATAATGTAGCATCTAATAAATAATAATAACAATAATAAAAGAGCAAAGAAACGCAGGATTTTACCTGGAGGGTCATCTTGGTAAAGGTAAAGGTTGGGAGCGCAGATGAATGTCCTGCTCTGAAGGGTTTTAAGCAGCAGTAATTGCAGCACAGCTGATCGATGCACTATTGAGAGCCAAGCAGAGGCTTGCAGGGGGAGGGAGCAGACAGCTGCGGAGGTGCTGATTGGCTGCCTGTCACACTCACTCACAGCGACACGCACACGCACACAGACTTTAATAAAGTGGGGCGATATGGTGGACTATGGCACCTAGTCCACTGACTACGTCGATTTTATGACGTGTCATTTGCAACAGTGTAATAAATTTAGGGAGATATAATCATATCAGTTCAGCAGGATTAATACAACCTCTACCACAATATGCTTCCTACACAGAACTCCATGTAAAAATATTTTTTTTAAAAATCTGCCCAAAATTTCATTACATGTGAATGTGTATTATTATTATTTGATTTGATTTTTTTGTTCCACAAGTACAATGTGAAATGTTTCAATTATTGGAGTCTGCTCAAATGAAATTTACTTGGTTCGTGCACATTCAGTTTATACGAAACACATTTCCCTTAACGATGAAGTATTTGAATAAATAAACCTTTTATTTTATATGTTTCATTTTATTCATATTATTGCTTGGTGTAAAAAATCACTTTTGAGTGCATTTAAACCAATTGATTAATTGGTTTAGAAAAGCCTACTTTCTATTTCCTGTGCTCGTGCACTTTTACTCCAGCGGATTCATGAAGGAGACTTCATGCACTTTTCCCTACATCAGACACTACAGTGTCAGATAACAGTGTTCGCCGCCTCAAACTCCACCTTCACTGCCTTCGCTGACTCTTTGATGATTTGACTGTCGTGTCGCCCTTTCGCCGCTGTTCGGCGCTGTGGGGCTTTTTAAATAAAGTTATTTAAATTGAAACAAAATGGCAGCGCCCTGTGTGTCTCTCATGCAGCTGTGCTGAAGCTGTAAAGAAGACGAGGAGAAATGCGTTACCTGCTTTAACTACAGGTAACGGCGGCTGTGTTTGTTTTTAACACTCGCAGAAGCGAAAAGTTTTTTATTAGAGCCGAAGAAGATCCGAAATTTAACGACATTTCCATGTGGGTTAAAGAAATGCGAAATAAAAACGTTACTAACCGTATTAGTGTATAATGGCGTTGTTTGTTTGTTTAGTCTGACTTATGGATAAAAAAAAATTAACAAATGTGCTCTTGTTTTTTCTATTTTATTCACTCATCTTAAAATGTACTTTATTCCTCTTAGTCGTGTTTACTCTTTACTGCTTTTACTTTTTTACCTTTTAAACAAACAAGAAAATAAAAAAGATTTCGGTATGCGTTTTTTATATGTGAGTAAGCTGTTTAACTCATCTTTGGCATTTCTGTGCTTTAATTTAACATCAATAATTATTTACATTTACTGGCCAGTTCATACATCTTCCTTGTGCTGGGTTGGACCCCCATTTGCCTTAAGAACTGCTTTATTTCTTCATGAAAGATTCTTGGGGGATCAACATGTGACCCATGTTGACATGACAGCATTACATTTGTGGCTGCACATACACGATGTGACTCTCCTGTTCCACCAGATCATAAAGGTGCTCTCTCTGAGATCTGGTGATTGTGGAGGTTAAGTACAGGGAACTCATCTGATTGCCTTCATTACCAGTCAGGTGAACGGGTGTACTTAATAAAGTATCCAGTGATTGGTTGCCAGACTCTAAAGCAGTTTTTCTCTCTTTTGTTACAGTGTCGGTTGTTTTATGCTCCAAACAGTCATGGCAGCTCCCGGAAAGCCGACTAAAAAGGAAATCAAAAAGCAGACTCCAGCCAAGACCTCCTTCACTTCACCCTTTGCCTCAAAATGGAGCCCGCTCCCCCAAGAGGACATGCACTTCATCCTGAAAACTCTGAAGGATAAGTTGATCTCAATGGGTCTGGAGAAAAAAGAAGTGAAAGTGTTTCGCCCATGGAGGAAAAAGAAAGGCAAAAAACCTGATGTCGCACCACAACCTGTTCCCCAGGTGAGCGATTCCTCCAAAAACGGCTGGACAGATGTGGCAGCCAGACGGCAGCTGGCCATCGGCATCAACGAGGTGACCAAGGCTCTGGAGAGAAACGAACTCAGACTGCTGCTCGTGTGCAAGTCTGTCAAACCGAAACACATGACTAATCACCTGATCGCTCTGAGCACCACCAGAGGAGTGCCGGCCTGCCAGGTGCCTCGCCTGAGCCAGAGTGTGTCGGAGCCGCTGGGGCTGAAAAGCGTGCTCGCCCTGGGGTTCAGACGGTGCTCCTCCAGTGATGATGGGGTGTTTACCGACACTGTCGATGCCATTAAGCCCAGAGTGCCTACATTGGAAATGGCATGGCTGCAAGGTGCTAAGCCTGAAGAACCTGTTGCCATGGAGGAGGAGGAAGGTGGTGAAAGAAGGGGACAAAAAAGGAAACTGGAAAGTGAATCTGAGGAGGTGTCAGAGTCTCCCTCCTGCACTCTGCAGCCGCTCCAGGTGAAGAGAATCGTTGCTAACCCTGCAAAGAAAAAGAAAGGGAAGCCGAAGAAAAAGCTGTAAAGTGAAAGAGAAACTTTAAAGACTGTTTAGCTCAGGAGTTTCCAGTGTTGTTTATTTTTTGGTTTTTGAACAGTGCTTGCAGCCTCAGTCTGGACATTACTTATGTGAATAGTTTATATAAAGAATTTCTGGAAGCGTAAAGAGAAAAAAAGGTTTATGGGAACAAGGTTTAGACTTTTCTGCCAAGTATTTTTTATCTGGGGAACCCTCAGACCTTCAGGTTTGCATTCATTGTTTCAGCAGATTAGTAGCATTGCATTTGGTTTCATGCATATTTATACAATTGAATATGGTCTGACTGAAGTTTGAATTTCAATTTGTCCACAATTAAAGCTGGTCTGCACACATTGTTTTTTATAAAGGCAATTAAGTTTTTCCTGGTATTTTGATAGTGCTGTTTGTTTTAAATGGAGCTTGTAATATTTGACCCTCAAATGAAATATATTTCCTCTATATCATAGAGAGGGCTGCCTTTACACCACCACCATCTTGGAGCTGTTCTGCTGGATTACTCGGGTACTAAGTAGAAAGTAGTAGTACATTCATGTTGAAATGTAAGCAGAAGTTTTAGACCTCATAGGCAAAAATGAGCCAACTTAACTTCCACACAAGGTGCACCTTATCTGATAGAACAGGAAGCATCAAGTAGCTATTCCCATAATTAAGACATCAACTATGAGTGTTCACAAAATGTCCTTACCCATTTTTCATGCGTGCCATGTTGTCTGCACAGCCGACAGTTCAATAAACCCTGTGTTGATTACAGATTGTGGTTATGTCCTGAAACAAATGGCAGTTGCATTAGATAACTACAGAGCACTTTATGAGCCAACCTGCTTCTTTAATGAGAATTATGGCTCATTAAAGAAGCAGAAGCTCATCAGTGTTCACTGACAGTATTCTCATTAAAGGTATTGCATGACTCAGTGTCTTTCGAACCTCTATGTCCTGTGGATGTCAAATGATATAAATGGTCTAAACATACAACGTATGTTGGCGGCGACGTGGATGATGTGGATGTGCCCGCCCACTGCTGCGGCGGCTAAAGAGACACGACATACAAAAGCAACATGGACACATGGGAGACGAGAAACAGAACCATGAATACTATTAAATCAAAGGACACAAATTAAACCAGATTCACACAGTCCAAAAGATAAACCCTGGATCACTTGACCAAGGGCCATGACACTATCACACAAAATTTAAAGCTGTTCTTTTAAGTAAATAAACGAAGCAGTAGGGAAATTTAATATTTGTTTTTTTTTATTTTTTATTTGCAGCTAAATACACCTTTTTTTTTTTAAATTTTTTTTATTTGCAGCTTTTTGTGCTCCCTATCAAGTGAACCCCTCACCTGAAATAATTTAAATAAAATGACATTTTAAAGTATAAACCCCAACAATCAAATGATCCCCTATGAACAAGCACTGGGCAACGGTGGCCAGGAAAAACTCCCTTTCACAGGAAGAAACCTGAGGCAGAACCAGGTTCAAGAAGGGGCAGTCATCTGCCGCGACTGGTTGGGGGGTGAGGGGCAAAATAAAACTTAAAGGAGAGCACTGCATAGTTATCGGAGGTTGGTGTAGTTGGTGGACCGTGGTTGGAAAGCAGGGGAGGTGGACGCACCTGGGGTGCACATAAGTGGTCCGCAGGTGCGCATCAGTTATAAACACAATGCCACAGGGAGCAGCTGGGTCATTCACGTCAGGTGGACATCTTTGAGAAGACCCAGAAAGCTGCAGGAACAATAAGGGCCGCTGTGGCAAGACCTAAACCTACTTTAAGTAGGCATTTGGCACCACGATGCCACATACCAGTACCCTGAACCTCATCCTGAGGTGGTTGAGCAACAGGAGTCTCAAGTCCCTCAGGTTCAGCAGCATTTTTGGTTTTTGAAAACTGTAATTCTTCCACTTGACACTGAATAGTTTTCAAAGCTTTCTCGAGATCTGCATTCCGTTTCTTTAGTTCATTTCTCTCGCTTTCAGCCTTGGACAGCTGAACAACAATGGTGTTGTTCTGTTCAAGGAGAAACTCTTGCGTTTCCTCAAGTTCATGCACATTTTGCTCAAGTGCTCCAATCTGCAGTGTTATCTTTACGGGCACCCCCTCTATCTCGCTTATGCGAATTTTCTTTTTGGGCTCCATGCCCTGGACTATTCCTCTCTCCCCTGAGTTGGACGGTCCTTCCTCTCTCGTTTCTCTGTGAGACACTGAATTGCTGGACGGTTCCTGTGACATTTCTATAAAAGTTTCGCAAAAAACAAAACAAAACCGCTAACTGAATAATTTAAGTGTTAAACTGTTCTCTTTCCCAAGGATTCCTGGCTTGCGAAAACAACTAGGTGTTTCTTGAAATGCCGAGTTAAAGAAACTGGGGTCTATTTATAGATTTTTCTGGCAGCGACCGTGACGTCAGCCATGACGTCAGCTCTCTTCGATCCTTTGATCCTTTGATTCGATCAAAGGAGGACTAAGCCAACTAACCAACCGTCCTCGGTTTTACTATATTCCGACAGAGGATCCATGTGTGTGACGTCATTCATCCCCGAACTGCTGCTTTGTGAGCTCACAGACAGGACAGACAGCGCGTAGCAACGCGCCTGATGATGTTTAAAGGATCCCGAAGCGCAAGTCCATCTTTTCAGACAAACTGCAAAAGAAATTTCCCTCGTAATGACCATAGCTGGACTGGCCATCGGCCCACCGGGCAAGGTGATTTTTCGTGGAATTACAAAAATCTATTGAATCATATTTACTTTGGTGGACAGAAAAAAAAAATACCGTTTGGGTATATTTATACCTGACTGAAGTTTGAATTTCAATTTGTCCACAATTAAAGCTGGTCTGCACACATTGTTTTTTTTAAAGGCAATTACGTTTTTCCTGGTATTTTGATAGTGCTGTTTGTTTTAAATGGAGCTTGTAATATTTGACCCTCAAATGAAATATATTTCCTCTATATCATAGAGAGGGCTGCCTTTACACCACCACCATCTTGGAGCTGTTCTGCTGGATTACTCGGGTACTAAGTAGAAAGTAGTAGTACATTCATGTTGAAATGTAAGCAGAAGTTTTAGCCCTCATAGGCAAAAATGAGCCAACTTAACTTCCACACAAGGTGCACCTTATCTGATAGAATAGGAAGCATCAATTACATAGTAGCTATTCCCATAATTAAGACATCAACTATGAGTGTTCACAAAATGTCCTTACCCATTTTTCATGCGTGCCATGTTGTCTGCACAGCCGACAGTTCAATAAACCCTGTGTTGATTACAGATTGTGGTTATGTCCTGAAACAAATGGCAGTTGCATTAGATAACTACAGAGCACTTTATGAGCCAACCTGCTTCTTTAATGAGAATTATGGCTCATTAAAGAAGCAGAAGCTCATCAGTGTTCACTGACAGTATTCTCATTAAAGGTATTGCATGACTCAGTGTCTTTCGAACCTCTATGTCCTGTGGATGTCAAATGATATAAATGGTCTAAACATACAACGTATGTTGGCGGCGACGTGGATGATGTGGATGTGCCCGCCCACTGCTGCGGCGGCTAAAGAGACACGACATACAAAAGCAACATGGACACATGGGAGACGAGAAACAGAACCATGAATACTATTAAATCAAAGGACACAAATTAAACCAGATTCACACAGTCCAAAAGATAAACCCTGGATCACTTGACCAAGGGCCATGACACTATCACACAAAATTTAAAGCTGTTCTTTTAAGTAAATAAACGAAGCAGTAGGGAAATTTAATATTTGTTTTTTTTATTTTTGATTTGCAGCTAAATACACTTTTTGTTGTTTTTTTAAATATTTGCAGCTTTTTGTGCTCCCTATCAAGTGAACCCCTCACCTGAAATAATTTAAATAAAATGACATTTTAAAGTATAAACCCCAACAATCAAATGATCCCCTATGAACAAGCACTGGGCAACGGTGGCCAGGAAAAACTCCCTTTCACAGGAAGAAACCTGAGGCAGAACCAGGTTCAAGAAGGGGCAGTCATCTGCCGCGACTGGTTGGGGGGGTGAGGGGCAAAATAAAACTTAAAGGAGAGCACTGCATAGTTATCGGAGGTTGGTGTAGTTGGTGGACCGTGGTTGGAAAGCAGGGGAGGTGGACGCACCTGGGGTGCACATAAGTGGTCCGCAGGTGCGCATCAGTTATAAACACAATGCCACAGGGAGCAGCTGGGTCATTCACGTCAGGTGGACATCTTTGAGAAGACCCAGAAAGCTGCAGGAACAATAAGGGCCGCTGTGGCAAGACCTAAACCTACTTTAAGTAGGCATTTGGCACCACGATGCCACATACCAGTACCCTGAACCTCATCCTGAGGTGGTTGAGCAACAGGAGTCTCAAGTCCCTCAGGTTCAGCAGCATTTTTGGTTTTTGAAAACTGTAATTCTTCCACTTGACACTGAATAGTTTTCAAAGCTTTCTCGAGATCTGCATTCCGTTTCTTTAGTTCATTTCTCTCGCTTTCAGCCTTGGACAGCTGAACAACAATGGTGTTGTTCTGTTCAAGGAGAAACTCTTGCGTTTCCTCAAGTTCATGCACATTTTGCTCAAGTGCTCCAATCTGCAGTGTTATCTTTACGGGCACCCCCTCTATCTCGCTTATGCGAATTTTCTTTTTGGGCTCCATGCCCTGGACTATTCCTCTCTCCCCTGAGTTGGACGGTCCTTCCTCTCTCGTTTCTCTGTGAGACACTGAATTGCTGGACGGTTCCTGTGACATTTCTATAAAAGTTTCGCAAAAAACAAAACAAAACCGCTAACTGAATAATTTCAGTGTTAAACTATTCTCTTTCCCAAGGATTCCTGGCTTGCGAAAACAACTAGGTGTTTCTTAAAATGCCGAGTTAAAGAAACTGAGGTCTATTTATAGATTTTTCTGGCAGCGACCGTGACGTCAGCCATGACGTCAGCTCTCTTCGATCCTTTGATTCGATCAAAGGAGGACTAAGCCAACTAACCAACCGTCCTCGGTTTTACTATATTCCGACAGAGGATCCATGTGTGTGACGTCATTCATCCCCGAACTGCTTTGCACTGTAAAAAATCAAACTTGCAATAGCTAGGTTTCATTTGACGTAGACGTGACGTCGACGTAAAGCGCGAAATTTGACTGGCGGTCGGAAGTGAAAAAGATAAGCGCAAAATCACAGACAGACAGTACGCAAAATGCCTATGTCCTGTTGTGTTTACGGATGCTCCAGTAGGTCGACCAGAGAAACTGATAAACGGTATTTTAGGGTACCAAAAATAGCCCAACGAAGAGGAGAAAAATGGAAAATTCTAACCGAAAAACGTAGGAAAAAATGGATTTTAAATTTATGTAACGTGAGGGTTCACTAGATGGTTGGGAATCTCTCTGAATAATTAGGAACAGCAAGACGGAGACGGATAACTTTTTAGCAGCCTCTTTACTTTTAGCACCCTGCAACAACAACCCACACTTCCTGTGTGCCGCCCTCATGAATACTTCACTGGCCTCTCAGAAGCCAGGAAATCTTATACTCAGATCAAAACAGGGAAAACAACCAGGTAGATATAACACATACTTATTACTGGTTTGAACATGCATGTCTAAACATTCAAACATGTAAACATGTAAATATCAAAACACGTAACCACCAAATAGCTACATAACTAGCTTTATAACCTTTGTAAACACCTCTTTGTATATCAAAATAGATTTAAATTTACTTCTACACTTTACATTTTCCTCCCCCCCTCACATAAGAAACGTCCCCGTTTCCCTACAGAAAAGGAAGAGAAAAAAAAAAAACCCAACATGCTGCAAGCAAAGGGGACAACAATAACACAACAGCAAAACCAAAAACAAGTTCAGTTCAAAACATAGTCCTTGAGGTATCTGGGAGGCACAACTTGACGTCTCCCACATCGCCGTGAAACACCAGATACTCGATGAGGAGTTGAAGGGACAATGTCTGATTGGTGTATCACCACATGGCCAGAGGGAGAAGTCGTTACAGTCTCAGACCGAGGAGAAGGGGACAAAGGAGAGTGGGAATGGGGTCGTGACTGGTTTAGAGGTGGTGGCTGACAAACCTGAGGGTCTGATGAGGTTGCAGGGCTGCGGCCCTGAACATTCCAGCTCCCTTCAGCTGCAGATTTTGAAGCTGTGAAGGGCAACGCACCTGATAATGCAGTCAACTGTGGAATCTGGGGCTGTACAGGTATGTCACCAGCAGGTGAGTTGGTTCCACCTTTAGGAACAGGTGCTTTGTACGGCCTGAGACGATTGTAGTGAACAATTTGAGTCTTGTCTGATTGGTCCAGGAGGTAGCGAATCCTGTACGTGACACCAGGGTTTTCTCCATCTGTTCCAAGGCACTCCAATATCTCAAAGGGGCCCTTCCAATGTGGAGCAAGTTTCTGCTTTGCTGTAGTGGGGTCATTTAACCACACCAAGTCACCCGGAACATAAGGAGTGTGTTTGATGCCCCTATCGTACAATTGTTTCTGCTGGTTGTGGGCACAATCTCTGTTCCATGCAGCAGTGCTGAAGGCAGACTGAAGTCTCTGAGTCAACTGGGTGACGTAGTCAGCAGGAGAAACAGAAGTAGATGATGCTGACATGTTGGTAGGCAACAGCATATTAGCAGGCATCCGTGCCTCATGTCCATGTGTGAGAAAAAATGGCGTAAACCCCGTGGTAGAGTGAGGACTGGTGTTGTAAGCCAAAGCAACTTGATTGAGGCAGTCATCCCATTCGCCAGGCTGCTGAAGGAGTAACTTCGCTAACTGGTCAATAAGTGTTCGATTGAACCTCTCGACCATCCCGTCGCATTGAGGGTGATATGGGCTGGTCCGTGTCTTCTGGATGCCTAGCAGCTGACACAGATGTTTCACCAGGTCAGATTCAAACTGACGTCCTTGGTCCGTGTGTAGCATTTCAGGGACGCCGTGCTGACAGATGAAGTTGTCAAACAGGCATTTTGCAACTGTTGTGGCACGTTGGTCTGCAATAGCATAGAGATTGACATATTTCGAGAAATAGTCTTGAACAACGAGCACGTACCTGTTGCCACGACTCGTAATGGGGAGTTCAAGTATGTCAGCTGCCACCTTTTGAAATGGCTCCGCAGCAACAATTGTTTTCATTGGAGCTCTGTGATGAGGTGTGGGATTCCGTCTGGCATCACATGGAGTGCATTGTGTGCACCATATTCTGATGTCACGTGACATGAATGGCCAGTAATATAGCTGCTGAGCACGTTTCAGGACCTTATCTGCTGATAGGTGACCGGACACTGGGTTGCCATGCAGCAGCTGTAGGACAGTGTCTTTTAAAGATTCAGGAACAACCAACTGATGCAACACTGACTTTTGGGACGGGTTGAAAGCTTTACGACAGAGTAAGCCATTGTGAAAGGTAAGTCTAGAGTACTCATGCCATAGCACTTTTTCCTGAGGTGGGCATTTTTTCATACGCCAGTAGGGTGGTTTCTGACCCTTAGCTTTCCAGCCAATGACTTCTGACAGTACAGGATCTTTTTGTTGTTCACTTTTGAGATCATCTTCAGGCAGCTCAAGCACAAATGTGGATGAAACAGATAGCGCTGCACACTGCAGTCGTGGATCAGGAAGGTCATTGCATGGAATGTGTTTTTGGTCAGTACTGCAGGGACTATGGTTGGGCGGGCCTGCAGGACCCACGCACCTCTCTTCAGGTTTCAAGGTAGCAGAAGCAGTGCAGACTGTGTCCTGCTCTACGGTTTCACCCGTGACAGGGCGACGTGACAGTGCGTCCGCATTGAGGTGGCGGTGGCCATCTTTATGAATCACAGTCCACTCAAAAGGATCAAGTTCAAGAGCCCAGCGAGCACGGCGACCAGTTCTATCACTGTCAATGGGTATTTTCCGAAGACCCAGGAGGGGCTTGTGATCCGTGACAATAACAAATGGCTGCTTGTAGAGGTAGTGCCGAAAATGTCTAACTGCCCAAACAATGGCCCAGAGTTCTCGATCATAAGTCGACCACTTTCTTTCTGCCTTTGTAAGCGCATGGCTAGCATAGGCAATGACTTTCTCTTGCTGTCCCTGTTTTTGAGCTAGTACACTGCCAATAGCTGTGCTAGAAGCATCAGTATACAGAGAAAATGGCAATGTGAAGTCAGGGAATGAAACCACTGGAGGGTTTGAGAGGGCATGTTTCAGATACATGAATGCATCCTGGCACTGAGAAGTCCATTGAAAAGTTGCATGCTTCTCAGTGAGAGCATGTAGGGGGACACTGTGGTGCGCAAAGTTTTGAATAAACTTGCGATAATATGAACAAAGTCCAAGGAATGACCTTACTTCTGTCGCTGTTTGTGGAATAGGCCAGGCTTGCACACTGTTCACATTTCTGGGGTCAGGCTGGATACCATGTTTTGATACAATGTGGCCCAGAAATTGTACCTGATCTTTGGCAAAACAGCATTTTGAGGGGTTTAGCTTCAAGCCACTTGCCTGGAATCTGCCGAAAATTTCTTCCAGATGCTGGAGATGTTCTGCGAAAGAGCGGCTGTAAATAAGGACATCATCCAAATACACTAAGCAGGTTTTCCAGGGAAGGCCACGAAGTACCATCTCCATTAACCGCTGACATGTGGCTGGAGCGTTTGTGAGTCCCATGGGCATAACAGTGAAGTGGTAAAGTCCACTGCCGGTTGTGAAAGCAGTTTTCTCACGATCCTTCTCTTCCAGTTCAACCTGCCAATAGCCATGTTGAAGGTCCATTGTGGAGAACCAGGCAGAACCTGACAGCGCATCCAGTGCATCATCAACCCTTGGAAGAGGATGAGAGTCTTTGATTGTCACTGCATTGAGTTTCCTATAGTCGAGACAGAAACGCCACGTACCATTTTTCTTTCGCACCAGAACAACTGGGGCGGCCCATGGGCTGTAGCTTTCTTCGATGACACCTGCCTTTAAAAGGTTGTCAACTTGAGTCTGTATTTCAGCTCTCTGTTCAGGTGTCACTCTATAGGCTCTTTGTTTAATCGGTGTAGCATCACCTGTGTGAATATGATGCTTAATTATGCCTGTGTGACCTCTGTCCTCTGAGTGCTTACTGAAGATTCCTGAATACTTCTGGAGAAGTGATTTCAGGGACTGAACCTGGGAGTGTGACAAGTTTGTTTCATCTATTTCTACCGGCAGAGTCGAATCATACACAGGTGAAGTAGCACAACATGTCTGCTCCAGTGGAATGATATCAACAGATGAGCCTGAATGAAACTCACCAAGATGCTGTCCAGGGTACAGTTCGATTTCATCACTGGAGGGATTAAGCATTCGAACCACTGTAGTACCATTCTGAACTTCACTGAGAGTGTGAGCCACAACAATGTCACATGTTGGATTAGGGATCAAGACACCATAGTAGTCTGTTGGAACAGGAGAAGCCGGTGTGGCTGCTGACACACAGGCTGTGATCAGAGTTTCGCTCATAGCTGGAATTTTGGTTGGCGCTAACACGGAAACATTACAGCAGGCAGCCACCTCATGTCCTTTGGGCAACAGGGGAATTTTCATGTCCCACAGTTGCAGCACTTTGTTTTTGAGGTCGAGAAGAGCATGGTGCCTCTGCAGAAAATCCCAACCTAGAATGACTGGCTGGTAAGCACCTCTGAGGACTTCAAAGTCCTGCTGCCATACCTGAGTCCCAAGCCTAATACCAACGGTTAACTTGCCTAAGATTTCCAGACGTTCTCCATTGACCGAACGAGCTGGCACAGAGGATGCTACCATAGGCCGTTTTTTCAAAGCTGGATGAGCGTTTCGAAAATCTTCACTCACAAGGGAGACAAAGGAACCAGAGTCAATTAGAGCACACACTTCAATGCCCTCGACAATAGCCAAGACGTTAGAGGAGACTGATCCATCAGATTCTGAGGGGAACTGGGGGATGTGGTTTTGGGGCCCTGATACTGTAGCTGATGTTTGCCCCTCAACAGCAGCTAATGAAAGTTTCCCTGTGGGCCGGAGGTGAAATGTGCAGGCCTTTCCGGGGACTGGAAACGAACACCGGTCCTACTGTAGGACGCAGCATCTCTAACTCTACGTGGAGCAGGACTGGGACTGCGTCGGTATCTGTTATTGTCAGGGTAATTGTACCTGGAATACTGGGGGGGCTGTTGGGAAGGGTATGTGCGTTGATCGTGTTTCTCACATTTGTCCCACTCATTGAACCTCTGGGGAACAGGGGAAGAAGGACGTTCACGGTGAGACTCTGGATCACGATGATAACGCCTCTCAGGCGAGCAATAGTCTCTGGAATGTTGTCTGGCATGATAAGGCGACGGGGACGCACTGCGGGTGCTGTACTGAACATTGGAAGAGGAGGATCTATCACGACTGGAGTCCAAACGTTGGGCAAGGTAACTCTGTTTCTCCCGTAACTGCTGTACTTCATGTTTCAGGCTGGTTACAGTAAGCGTGAGCTCCTCAACCGCTTGAAGAAGTTTAGCATCAGTAGGCTGAGGACGTATCATAGCAACCTGTTCTGAAGACGGAATATGAGAGGATCCTGCAGCTGTAAGTTGCAATGCTGCCCGTGCTCTCTCACAACGGCTGGCAATGCGCAGGGCTCCGTCGAGATCCTCTGCACCCATCTCATGAATCTTAGATTGCAAGGTGGGGTCCAACCCAGCAACAAAACGGCGAAATTTTTCACCTTCCAAGGCATTGTAGTCATAGTTAGGGAAAGCTTCAAGCACAAGACGGGTAATATCCGCGCTGTACACATCTAAACTTTCACCTGGTTTCCGGGGGCGAGCATTCACATGTGTCTGGAAGAATGGCAGAGAATATTTTGGACCGAAAACCTCTTTCAGCTTATCCTTCACTAGATCATAGTCTTTCTGGGCTGATGAAGGCAAACTGTCCCAGTACAAAAATGCAGCATCTGCTAGACGAGTAGGCAGAACAGAGGACATCACAGTTGGCAAATCTACCTCAGGTGGAGTCATAGCTTGCACTGCCACTTCAAAGCGACGAGACCAACTAGTAAAAGATTCAGTCCCATCTCCTTTAAAAACAGGTGGAAGATCTATTGTCAGGGCACTGGAAACGGTATGGTGGGCGGGAGCAGCAACAGTCCGCATTGCATCCACTGACCTCGAATGTGGCACAGGAGAAGAGCGCAGCTCATGCACAGATTCACTCTCGTCAGCCGACATGTTCCCAACAAATATCCAGCTCAAAAAAAAAAAAAAAAAAATCACAAAAACAGAGAGAAAAGCTGCAACAATCCTTCCTATCTCCAAAAATTATTACTATTATTATTTTCAGTTCATCAGCTGTTCACAGAGAGGGATAAATCCCAGCGGGGAAAAAAAACGATCTTATCCGCAGCTTGGGAGTAAAACTCACCAAATACACAGATCCATCAAGAAAATAAATCCCACCGCTGCCACCAGATGTAACGTGAGGGTTCACTAGATGGTTGGGAATCTCTCTGAATAATTAGGAACAGCAAGACGGAGACGGATAACTTTTTAGCAGCCTCTTTACTTTTAGCACCCTGCAACAACAACCCACACTTCCTGTGTGCCGCCCTCATGAATACTTCACTGGCCTCTCAGAAGCCAGGAAATCTTATACTCAGATCAAAACAGGGAAAACAACCAGGTAGATATAACACATACTTATTACTGGTTTGAACATGCATGTCTAAACATTCAAACATGTAAACATGTAAATATCAAAACACGTAACCACCAAATAGCTACATAACTAGCTTTATAACCTTTGTAAACACCTCTTTGTATATTAAAATAGATTTAAATTTACTTCTACACTTTACATTTACGTTTACAGTCGGGAGGAGCAGAGTCTGCCAATGCCCGTGTCTGCAGCGACCACTTCGTCAGAGGTAATGTTATGTTTGCAAACGAACTTATTAGCATTAGGTTGTCGTTAAATTCTCGTTTACTTAGTGCTTTTAAGTTAGTAGTCTAATATTGACTTGATTGGGACTATAGGCTGCCCAAGTGCTTTGGATGACGAAGAGTCGGAGGACTGGGCTCCGACGGTCAATCTCGGCTACGAACGAAAACCCAGATCGGAATCAGTTCTCAAACGAGAGAAAAGAATGAAGCTTAAGGCAGAACAGCATCGATGTGCAGAGGCGATTTTGGATATGCAACAGACGGCTGAGAGCCCGGATTTGAGCCTAGTGACAGTGGAGAACCCCGAACTGCAGCTTCCAGCTGAGAATCCACAACCAGAAGACTTCAGTGTGAATGAGACATTCACTTATCCAGGTAAGATATTGTGCTGACATGTAAAACAAACAAGAATCATGTCAAAGAGAAAAAGACGCCATTATCTGTAATGATTATGGTCCAAGTTACATATTACATGTTTGTGATTTTTTAATCACAGAGTAAATCCATACCATTTTATTCAGAAAAAAGGAAAAAGTGGCACTTATTACCGTCAGGCACACACCACAGGTTTTTGTACACTGCTATGGTTCTTATATTGCCAGATTCCAGACAGTCTCCTTTCAAAGATAAGTAAAGATATCCGTAATGTAAGGTTTCTGTGGTGAGAAACATATAAATATATTTTTTGTTTAGACGCAACATGTTTTTTTGTTGATTAAAAAAAATAATTACATTAAATTAACATAGTGAATTAAACACATTACACCAGATTCTAATAGCCCACTAAAAAACTCCTACAGTGAAAATGAGTAAAAATTGAGGTTGCCTCTATTATGCTGATTATGCTCCCCCTCTGTTATATTGCAGGCTGTGCGGATGCTGGATGCCAGACAGAGCTGACGATGGATGACATCGAGAAGATGGAGGATGTTTTGAGACAGAACACAGCAGAGCTGGTTGCTCTTCGGAGCAAGGCTCTGGACACACAGTTCAGCCAGGAGGCTTTTGAAAAAAATGAAGACAAGACAAAGTTCTACACAGGGCTCCCCAACTTCTTAGTTTTAATTCAGATTTTTGAACTGTGCGAGCCCTATATCACCTCGGGACCTATGTCTTTGTTGTCCAAATTTGAACAATTCATACTAGTTTTGCTGAGGCTGAGACTAAATCTGCCCCTGAAAGATTTAGCTTTCAGGTTCAATATTTCTCTGTCCACTGCTTCTAGAGTTTGGCATAAAGTAATTGACATACTTCATAAAAGGTTAGAGTTCCTAATTGAGTGGCCAGAGCGACATGTTCTTCAAGCTACGATGCCACTGAGTTTCAGACAGGCATTTGGATGTAAAGTGGCTGTGATTGTTGATTGCTTTGAAGTCTTTATTGAGAGACCATCTAATCTTCTTGCACAAGCTCAAACTTGGTCCAACTACAAGCACCATCACACTGTAAAATTTTTGATTGGTGTTGCCCCCCAAGGCTACGTCACTTACATATCTTCTGCCTGGGGAGGGAGAGTTAGCGATAAGCAGATCACAATAGAGAGTGGCCTCCTAAAGAACTTGTTACCTGGAGATATTGTCCTTGCAGATCGTGGGTTCAATATTGGCGATAATGTGGGGTTTTACTGTGCTTCACTACAGACACCGGCATTCACTAAAGGGAGAAAACAGCTGTCAGCCTATGAAGTGGCAGAGACAAGGAAAATAGCCAATTTGCGTATCCATGTTGAGCGAGTCATAGGTTTAGTCAGGAGGAAATATCAAATTCTGCAGAGCAGGGCTATGCCAATAGAGAACATGTCCACAAAGCCAGGTGAGACACATGCATTGATCGACAAGATTGGGGTAATTTGTTGTGCCTTATCAAATCTCTCCGAGTCTGTTGTCCCACTGGAGTAAGGGGGGTGGGTGGTAATCAATCAGTTAAAAAAAATTAAATGTCTTGTCACTGTCACGGCTCACAGAAGGGGGTGGAGAGGAAGAGTAGTGTCCAGTATCTGCTGCTTGGCTCTGGTGATAAGTAGAACAGGGTAGAGTAATAGTAGTACCTAAGTCCTGACTCCTGATTAGTCTGTAAATGTTTTCAAATGAAATATTTTTCTCCAACTGTCATATTGTGCTGGCAGTTTGTACAGTATTATACTGTGAGATGGATTGCAATCTATTTTGTTTATTTGTTTAAAAGTCTAATCTTGTAAATAAACCACCAATGTATTATTATGCTGCCTCAATAGCATTTAATCATTGTGTAGTGTTACACAACACTTAAATGACACAATTAAATGTACAATAAAATTAAATGACAATTTGTGCTCTAATGCTACGTCAGAGCAAATACAATAGCCAGAACTCATAATGACTACCATCAGGTCATAACAATATTCAAAATGTCATTATGTTGTCGTCCTTTTATCACATTACACATGTATGTTTGTAACTTGCTGTCCCAGTATTTCTGGGAGTATACTGTTTCTAAAAAAAAAACACTCAACTTTAGGAATCGCATCATCCCAAAACTCAAGGTCAGGCAAAATCCTTTCAACAAATATGTCATTGCGGTTCCACACAACAAAGTCACAGTACTCTGCATTTGCAATGTGAAGCTGTGCCTGAATTTGGTAATAGTAGTCATGAGTTGGGTCCAGTGTGACATTATCCCTGTCACTGATGAGGCAGAAGCCCTTCTCCCCAGCACGCATGCGCAGGTTGACCGCATCTTTCTGAGAGTGTGGGCACTAAAATCACAGTGATGAGAACAACAATCAAGATTTATCTGATGAAACAGTGAAGAAGCAAAGATGATGGGTGTGGTCTGTGTTATCATAATCTCTCATTGCCCAAAACAAATGTCTATTTGACACAGACAATAAAGCCTCATCTTATCTTAATTGAACAATAGATTAGAAATTAGAAAAGGTATTTCCTGCATTTTTACTCAGTTCACTGATTCTTATGGAAAGATGTCACACCTATGGCCTTGACTACAACAGAGTCAATACCTTAATCTCGCAGATGCCAGTTCCATGACAGTCACAAGTGACTATCCCATCAGGGGAGGACCCCATGTATGGCCACTTGGGGTTCAGCCAGAGACCGCTGTCCATACATGAGAAGCCTGCATGCTCCTGGCTCATAAGCTTCTCATATGCTCCTCTGGCTTGTGCTTCATGTTTGCATCCATAACTATAAACAGTACACATGCCAAACATGAAAAGGAAATTATTACTTAGTATTGGATGTGTAAAACAGTAAAGTGATGTATTATACAATATGCCATTACCCTAAACTATACTTAGTTCTTACCCTGTATAACCCTAGCCGTATAAGCCTATAACTAACCTCCATCTTCATAACACTTTTTTAGTTACAGTTATGGACAGTTTCATACCCCAAATCTTAACTCTGCCTTACCCTACATCAAACCCTAAATACCTTGTAGCAGCTGTGGTGAACCTATATGCCTCTGGATAGCATATGGCCTTGATCAAGCTCTTTGATGGTTGCTGGGGGTTGGTCTTAAGAACTTGTTTCAGCTTAGAGGCAGTTACGCGTCCAGCTCTTTGCCTAAACCAAATACTGCTTGCACTCTGACTTCGAGTCGCCCTCTCTACAGCCTGGACTTGGGACAGGGTGAGCTCTTCAAGCTGGAAGTCCAGGCATAGCTCTTCAAGGTCTTTGGGGGGGAGCTGCAGTGTCTCTGGTGTTCTGTACTCAGGCACAGTTTTAGGAAGCATGCTAGACTGGGGGACAAATTCTTTGTGGTAAGGTTCCCTAGACATCAGTGCTGCACTCCTTGGACAGTTTTTGCTTAAACTCTCAAAAAACCTACAGTATGTCTCTGAATCTCTCTGCACTCTTGGGCATGGAAGTGATTTCCCAACCTTTTGTGTACTTGTGCAGCCATCAATGGAACACTCAAGCTTTCGTTTTTTTGACTTTGCTGAAGAGAAGTCAATCAGAGTTACTGGGCAAGCAGGAATCTGGAAAAATTAAGCCAAAGAAAATCATTAAAATTTAAAAAGCTCTTTTCCAAAACGCTATATATTCGTTTCCAAAAATATTCGAAATTGAACAGTGATGGCAGTGGAGTGAGTATGTGTGTTTTAGGCTGGGTATAGTGGTTGGTTGGCAGTGAAGTGTGTGTGTGTATGTTGGGTGGGGATGGAGGTGCCATGTGCTGGGTATAAAAGGAGTGGAAAGTAAGCAGTTCCATGTTGATGAAAATGTGGTGTGAGGAGTTGTGAGTATTGAGGAATGCATGAGAAATGTGAATATATAAAGTGCTGCAGTCAGGTGTGTGTGTGCGCAGAAAACAAGTGCTAGGGTGTTGAGGCATGCATGAGAAGGGTGTGATATACAGTATACGGTTCTGCAGTCATGGTTATGTTAGTCATGAAAAAGGAAATGGCTTTTAAATGCTGTTATAGCGTTTTGGAATAGAACTCTTCATTTATTAAAGTACTGCCTTTTGTCTGACCCCTCACCTGCAACCTGCCCGGCTTGATTAGATCTACCAGGAGCTTGAAGCCCCCGCCGGTATAGCCTACAGGGTCATTGAGGCACTCAAGCTTCCTCACCACGACAAGGTAGCAGTATAGGGGAAGATATTTTATCCTACTGTCACATGAAGTCCCAATATAACATTCTTTATCCTACATTTTGCTTTTTGGCTTACCTTTTTAACATGAGATGGCATCAGCCACTTGCACTGCTCTGATGTGCATGTCGCTCTCATTTTCACCCCAGCTTCAACTGCAAAAAGAACAGCTCCAACGTGCGAGCATGATTCTGATAGTCTGGAAATAGAGCACATAATCTTTTTAACATGAAATGCAATATTTACAGTACATTTTGATGATGCATAGCTTACTAATACTAATGTGCAATGGCACTTTATTTGAAGTAACATGTTTATTCATTAACTCTTTCTCAACAGCCTATAGAGAAATCATTATCTAGGTGATGACATGACTGAATAGTTCTACCCTCTATCTGAAAAATGCATCTGAGTGTCATGAGGGATCTAAGGCAATCACACAAATTCTTAGCTAAAAGAAAACACTCTCTCCCCACTACTACTGAAGTACACCTGCAAAATGCTAGTAGTGCCCTATGCGTATATGTGTGTGTGTGTGTGTGTTCTCATTGCAATAACATCCTACTTAATTAGGCTACTAACCCTGCCATACAATTGCAATGAGCTGCAATCACTTCTCCATCCTCCTTTGCAATTACCCAAGTCTTCAGAGGTGTCTCGTTAGACCGCTGAGAATGGTTTACCTTGAAACAAACAACTGTCACTCTAACGAAGTCCTAAGGATGTGGCATGTTTGTTGACGTTAAAGCCGCTACCGCTAACTGTTAGCGTGTTTAAGATAAAGCAATATAAGAACAAACACTCACCCTTGCAAACACCAAACTGTATCCATCACGGAGACGTTTTGTTCCAAGGTTGTGGACCCACCCGCTGACAAAAAAATTGTACGCCTCCAGACTCTTGAAAGCTTTCATTTGCTGCCTAGTGTAGTAAGAAGTCTGGAGGACCAAGTAGTTGGTGATATCCACAGCCTCGATAGTAGGCAAATCCTTTACTTCTGTGGTGTATTCGGACATTTTCAAAGAATACGGATCACGTCCGATATATTTTTTAACTATCTGTTTATATCTCTCCCGAGAAACGGGGTCTAAAGTTGCACAATAGCTGCTCTCCTGACTCTCCACAGTGTCCTCCATGTTTACTTCCGCCCTCCACTCAAAAATCGCGCTGCCTCCGCACGTCATCAGAACCACGTGACCGCAACCCAACTATTGTTGAGCTTACAGTCATTTCTTTCACAATTCAACAATAAAAGTTGAGTTGCCCCATAAACTCAAATACATTAAGGGTTTCAACTAATCCTTTAACGTTTTAGAGCAAAAGTTGGTCGAAGATGAAATTTATTGCTGGCAAAATGAATGAATTCAAGTTTTACATGATTTGAAGCATTTGGCGCCTTTCTGTACCTGAGCACGCATGCGCATCTCATATTTTTGGATACTACGGGGTCTACTTTGCGCTTTTGCAAGGACTGAAAGCCACCTGGCCGTCTGCCTTAATGAGAACGTGAGGCTTTTTATACCAGGAGCTGGATAGATCGTTCATCTCAACTTTCTAAAGGCAATTAATGTTTCTTTTATTATATCAGACAGTATATGTTTGAACAGTCTCAATTTGTATTTTAGAAATATCACAACTGAAGTGCTTCGTATTTTTCTGAAACTTAGCATAGCATTACTTTCTAGGCTAAGAAGCCTTGTGGCTCATGGGTATGTGTTTACTATATCATTTAAGATTCCATGTCACAAAACAATGAAAATCCGACGCTACTAAAGAGGCGAGCTCATATCTGACAAGCCTCCGCGACACCCCCTATGTGTATTTCATGAAGTGCAGTCTGTGGCCGCCATACCACCTAACGAAACAAAATAGGCTGTCTCGCTCATGACCAACGGCTGCAACCCCCCCGCTGCTATTTAAAAATAAAATTCGGGGGCGCCCGCTGCCATGTCGTCTAATTTGTTCGAATCGCTGTTAGCCAATAAAATGTATGCTTTAGTTTCTGTGTGAACGGGGTGGTGGAGTCCTCACGGCCAGCGAGCTCCACCAAACACACAAACAGGAGGGAGAGGGAGATCAGAGAAGCAGCTACAGAGCAGTAAATATTAAATACGAACTACTAGAGTCTGCAAGAGTCATATCAAACAGGCTTTAAATAACTTAAAAAACACAGATGCATTAGAACTATGCATCCAGTAATGAAGCTGGAACAAAACAGATGAACAAGTGATTAGGACTGGGCGACATGTAGAGTTTCTAAATATATTTTTATACGAGATATGAGATGTAACAATATCGTTTATATCGATATAGTCTATGTTACATTATAATTATACTTGTGGAGCCGCAAGTTTGCCTCTCTTTCGTCCACTTTTGTCTCTACGCAACGTTACTCCACCTCGGCTCTCTCCTTCACTGAACACAACTCCCCCTCCCCCATCGCTTCATCTGCAGGCAACAAGATGGACACGGCAGCTATCAAAGAGGATCTGGTCGGTAAAAAGAAAACATTTGAAGATTACTATTTTAGTGCTGTCAGCGTAAAGTTAATGCCGTAACTGCATTAATGGGGCAAATCTCCGTTAACTAGTTACCGCGGATCACCGCGTGCGTGGAGCTGGGCGGCTCTAACGAGCTAACCGGGCTAACGCCTTGACGCACGGCCTAAAATCCTTTCGTTTCCTCAAAAATAGACAGTGCGCCTTATGTATGAATTCTGGTTGTGCTTACTGACCGCGAACCAATTTTATGTGGTACACAGCTTAAAAAAATCTGTCAAAAATGTTTTGGTACGACTTTGCTAAGCTATGAAGCTGCACTGCTTGATTGATTGTTGGATTATTACGGCTACCGAGGAGCCTCGCAGAGTGATACTCTGCTTCAACGTAATATTACCATATTATGTGTATAAGGACCATAAATGGCACCTGTAAGAGACATGGTTACAAAGAGGATTTCAAACTCCAGGCTGTCAGTCACGCAGTAGAACTTGGAAACAGAGCAGCTGCGAAATCTGTCTTTGTTATTATGCTCAGCATCTTTTAGTTTACATTTTGATCGCACAATTGTGAGCTTTTTGTTATGCACAAAACATTGTTTTGGTTTATTTATGGAGCATCATTAATAAATGCACTGATAATTTAAACAGATGCTTCAGGAGTTTTATCCCACTCATACTTTCAATTCAATGTTTGTCATTCTAAGTTGTAAAACCAATCACACACAATTATCCTTGGCATACATAATACATCCCAGTACACTGTTGGTGCATTCCATGTAGAATATAATCTGTTAATAATAAATTAAACATTTGATGTAATGTATATCTTGTAAATTATTTGTTTTACACTGTTTTACATGGCATTTTACAAGGCAGAATCAGCTCACTTTAGTCAAAACAATTAGGACAGGAGAAAAAAATTCTTAAGTAATGTCAGGAAGCTGGTATTTTATTTTAAAACTAATTGCTATTTTTATTTATTTAGAGAATTAAAAGCCAACTCCAGACCACTACTTGTCCTGATTTGTGAGGGACTGACGAAGAGTTGGTAAGGAGAGGAATCAGAACAGGGGTGCCTCCCCCCGCCCCCAAACACATAATCAGGTAATGTAACTTTGGTAATTTGAGATTAATTTAGGTTTCTTTTGAATTGTTGACACTGTCCTCTCCTCTCTTCTCATTATAGTTTTTGTATGCAGTGCCAGTTCTGCTCTTTTGTCTGTTCAAGCCAAGAAGTACTTTTAAGACATCACCAGCTACGACATAGAAGAGGATTTCATTTGCCCTGTGTTTACAGTGACTGAGTCTGTTCGTTTAGGACACGAAGGGCATTGAAGTCTCACCTCAGCAGATCACACAACAGGGCTAAGAAAAGGCAGGCGATCTCAACATTTTTTTTGTGTGTGTGTTTTTTGTGAATTTAAGGAAAACTGTTCACAGCATACATTTATTTCACATATTTTAAGGCACTTAAAAACCCATCAGACTGTATCCTGTCCTTTCCAAAAATGTGACTATGTTACCAACAATTTATCAACCTTTACGTCACACACAAGCAGAAAGCACAAAAAACTCAAAAGATATAAAAAACTGTATTAGACTGATTTCTCATGCAAATGCATGTCCTAGTGAAAGTAGCTCCCCTGATAAATCCTTAAATACCTCTCAGGAGTCAGAGACATTATCAAGTGGTTCAGGTGTAGCATCAAGTGATAAAGAGGACAATGAGTTTGTAGATTACCAATGTCTTGAACATAAAATAGCTAGACTTTTTCTATGCATGCAAATAGGGCTGGGCCATATCATCCCGTTCACGGTAATACCGGTGTAATGTTGGGCAACGATAAGAAAATGAAATATCACGATAGAATATGGGTAAAACGCGCATGCGCAGTGCCTTTGTTTTCATACACACATGGTGAAAAAGGCGACGGGGAATGAGAAGAGTGAAAGTGGATCGTTGAATGAAACGATGAACCAGAACTGGTTTGTAAAAATGCTGCAGCTTCAGTGGTGTGGAACTGGTTTAGCTTTCGTCCGTCAGATACACAACAAAGCACTATTTTTGGTAGAGCATGCTAGCGGGCCGTCGTTATTACCATGTTGTTTGGAAAATACGGCACACTTAAAATCAATCCTTTGATTTTTCTGATTTGGTCATATTGCCCTGCTCTACATGCAAACATTGTTACATGTTTCTAAAAGGGCTTTGCAGGAAATTATTGAGGAAATTAGTGACATTTTAAAATTTTCTCAGGTTCATTCATTTCAAAGAATCAAAGAGGTGCTTGCTGAACAGAACATTGAGGCAGATGATGATGTAATAAAAATTTTAAATGATGCACTTTTCAAAACCAACCCATTATTTATCTCAACAGAACCAAAAGGTGCATTATCTACCGATTACAAGAGAAATATTTATTTCAAGAATAATTTTCATGTATGTGAGCCTAAAGAGTACACCTACAAAGCGAGAACTAGAAATACATTTGTTTATGTCTCAGTAAACCAGGTCTTGGAGAACTTATTGAAAGAGAAAAGTTTCTTTGAAAAGTTAGCATTTGATAAAGAAATTAGTGAAGGTTACAGATCATTTAGAGATGGGCAGTATTTTTAAACAACAAGCTTTTAGGATTGCAAGATACTTGCATTAGTTTAGCTTTGTATATTGACGACTTTGAAATATGCAACCCTTTAGGAACATCTCGAAAAATTCATAAAATAACTGCAATAAATAACTGACTCTGGGAAAGTGTCATTTGTTGCTACAAAGCTCTCCTCTTGGTTTATGGAACATTACAGATCGGCTTGACAGCAGCTACAAAGATCTGGAAATACTTGACCCAGAAGATTTGAATGATTACCACCCTTTAGCTGAATACTGCGTAGCTGGACAACTGATGGTGACACCTGTTACGTGCCTCCTGCATTGAAAGTGATGGTATGTATTATTCTTAAATAGTTTTCAGTTGATTACTTTGAATTCGTTAATTATTTAGAATTGTGCCCTTTTTTTGGTTTGTCTTCACAGGCCCTGTTATTGCGAGTCCACGTCAGTCCAAAACTTATCAGAAAAATCCAACTGTCCACTGTTCCAGAATCTGTGAAGCAGCTTCAAGATGAACTACAAGCAAAGCTTGGACTTGAAGGTGACTTTGCAATACAATATGAAGACCCAGATTTTGGGAACGCACTTTGCAACCTGATGGATATTAATGAGCTACCTGCTGGACGGGCAGTGTTGCACCTCATTTGGGAGGAAAATGCATCAGCCTCGCCACCAGACTCCATCTGATCATAGCGCCATCTCATCTATTGATACAGCCAGTGTGAGTTCAGCATCTTCTTTCAGCCCATCCTCATCCACCCAGACCTACATGCGTAGCACTTCAGTGGCCAAATCCATTTCCTAGCCCAACCTTTTCCTATGATGTAGAGTTAAAACTTTGCAAGGGCAACGAGGTATATGAGAAAGCAGGGGCAAATTTAAGTGTAACAAGAGACATCAAGATGGAAGTTCTAGACAAGCTGGCACAAGAAATGTTTGCAATCAAAGCCTACCCTGACAAGAATGAAATAACGTCTGTTGCCCAGGAGCTAGTTTCAAAACATCCCTGCCTCAAAGAGCCCGGCAATGGCACAGGATATGATGGTTGGGCAACAAGCATTAAGTTCAAGCTTGCCAACTACCGTTCCAAGCTAAGTCAAGCTGAATGTAGTGAAGTTGCAGACAATCGAAAAAAAAGAGGGGAAGAAGATGACAGTGGCACAAATAGATTTTCCTTAAAGAAACCAAAGCGAGGTGAAGTCAACTTTATCCCTGATGCCCCAGAAAACTACAATAATGAGTCTCTTGAAAATGAAAGATGCATTTTGGAAGATGAAATGAAGAGGGATAAGAACATGGCACTCATCACCCAAAAGATGGACATCACATTCTCTCTCAGGAGGAAAGAAGTTGTGGAGATGCAGCCCTTGGTCAAGGAAATGCAGCTCAGATGGCCAGCTCTCTTCTTGAAAGAACAGGTTAGATAATCTCTTAAATATTTAAAGGAAAACTTCCATTTTTTTTCAGTGTGGTCTTATTTCTAGAATGGAAAACGTTCATTTACTCACCCAGACAAATTTCAAGGTATTTGGAGTTGTTAGAAAGAAATTTTAATCCCAATGTTACGAGTCAGTCGTTTTGCAGGAGAGAGCTGAGCCACGGTTATGGGGAAAGGATTCACTGAGACAACTAAGAAATGCCTGAATTAAGCCAAAAACCACTGTGGAGGGTTTTTAATCTAAGGAAATAACATTAAAATGTGTTTAAAAGCTCCAAAAAGTTGATTTTATATGATATAAAAAATTTTTTGAACAACTCCAAATGCCTCGAAACTTGTCTGGGTGAGTAAATGAACGTGAGCGCCATTTCTTGTGCCCTTGAGAAATATCTGTTTGTATCACTCCAATATCTTGTAGAAAAGGTTGAAGGCTACCGTTGAGCTAACAATGCTAATGGTAAAATATAAAAAAAATAGTTGGCTCTAAAAATATGAAGCTAATTTTGGTATTACCAACAACTCGATTGAAGTGAAATCTATTTACTTGTCAACTTACCGTGTATAATAATGGATTGCATTTATTTCGCTCTTTGCTGGGCACCCAAAGCGCTTTACAATTCCACTACTTACTCACTCTCACATTCACACATCGGTGCAGGGAAACCACAGTTATAGCCACAGCTGCCCTGGGGTAGACTGACAGAAGCGACGCTGCCATATCGCACATTGGCCCCTCTGGCCAACACCAGTAGGTGGTAGCGTAAAGGGTCTTGCCCAAGGATACAACGACCAGGACAGAGAGAGCTGGGGGACAGAACCAGCATCCTTCTGGTTATAGATGAGCTTCCCAACCCCCTGAACCACGGTTTTTGCAATGACTTGTCTTCACTGGGCATCTAGAATCTTTTGGTGCTGACCCTTAGCAGGCAACAGCCATGAAACTCACAGAACAGGATTGAGAAAGTCACTTGCGTGTTATGAAAGTATCCAAATTTGACCACAGGATGTTATTCTTACTTCATTCTTACATAACTACAAAATTAATGAAATTTTTGCAATGAATTTAAAATACAATTTACTGATTTATTTCTTTTCTTCAATGCATCCTGTAACAGTTGAAACCATTATTTTGTCTAATCAGCATTTGATTAGGTATTCTATATACTTAATGTAAAATCTGCCGATCAGATTTTTCTTTTTTCTTTTTTTAAATGCGTCAGTTATAATTTGTACCACCACTACCACTAAAAGGGGGGAAAAAAAAATCCAATCAAGACCTGACAAATAGATCAGCCGAGACTAACTAAATGTTTTGAAATTAAGCTGTTTTAACCAAATTTGAAAACAATGTCATTTTTATATAATGTACCTTTAAAAGTTTTCTATTTTTTTTTTTTAATTTATTTTTTTTTTAATATTTTTTTTATTTTTTGTTGCTTTGTAGATTTGTGCGGAATTCTCACGCATTACCAAGGATCTCATGGCTGCCCTCGACACTTACTCACTTCGGCTGATTAAGCTGTATCGAATTAAAAAAGCTGCTTTCTGCAATGACATGGATTCCCTGTTGCGGAAGTTTGATGAACAGGTAATATATATAAAAATGTATTGGTGTCTGGTTTATGAGGAACCTGAAGTTCCCACTGTAAAGAAAGATATTTTAACAATTTTTACATCAATTTAGTAAATATTCAATAGTTTTCAGAAAGTGTCCTGAATGGGATTATAAGCTAACAAGCAGCGCTGTGTGTTTGGCAGATGGCAGGTCATGGCACTTTTTGTTATACATGTTGTAATAAGTGTGCTACATTTCTTGCACATCAAAATTACTTTAAAAAAACAACTGACAAAACCATGAGCAATTATCTGCAATAACTAATTTCAACATCTTATTTCTTAAGACTGTATTTTTAGCAACAAAACTTAATGTGTTTTAAAAACAAAATGGTAGGTTTATAAATGAGACAGTCTTATTTGATTTCCTTGTTTTAGGTCTCAAACATAGTCGAGCATTGATGAACCATCAGTTTGGAAGGGTTACCGATATTTGTTCGCGACGACGAGACCAAACTCTTCTTAACATGTCTGGTGAGCATGCAGATCTACTCAATCTTCGGATTTGGTTTTCAGAGACTTATATGTACTGGGGGGTTTTTTTTGGTTTGTTTTTGTTTTTGTTTTTTTTGCATAGGATACAGATCCAGTTGAGAGGGCAACCCGAGGTGTTACGGTGGGCATCCTCACTGTTCTGGAGGACTACGTGGGACCCAACTCGCAGTCCACAGTGGTCAACACTGCCATTGTTTTGGAAGAGGACATTATTCTTGATGATCTGCCAGACCTTCCCACTGCCTTTGCCTACCTGTTTGGCCTACTTTATGGGCTCAACATGGATTTTCCCAAAGAACTCAAGTACACATTTAAAGCTGTGCAACACATTTTTATGGAGTTGACATCTACCTGTTCCCAGAGGATAAGAAGCTTCAAAACAAAGCTCTTAACCAAAGTCTAACCTATTTGACAACATGTTCAACTCAAATGCAACTTGTGGAAAACAGAATCAGCAATTTGCTTTGATTTACAGTTTTTGGGTTTCGTGGTAAGTTGCTCCGAAAAAAGTTGATTTCTGGCTTTAAGAAAATGGTAAGGTTCACCTCGTCCTGAGGTGGTTGAGCAACAGGAGTCTCAAGTCCCTCAGGTTCAGCAGCATTTTTGGTTTTTGAAAACTGTAATTCTTCCACTTGACACTGAATAGTTTTCAAAGCTTTCTCGAGATCTGCATTCCGTTTCTTTAGTTCATTTCTCTCGCTTTCAGCCTTGGACAGCTGAACAACAATGGTGTTGTTCTGTTCAAGGAGAAACTCTTGCGTTTCCTCAAGTTCATGCACATTTTGCTCAAGTGCTCCAATCTGCAGTGTTATCTTTAAGGGCACCCCCTCTATCTCGCTTATGCGAATTTTCTTTTTGGGCTCCATGCCCTGGACTATTCCTCTCTCCCCTGAGTTGGGCGGTCCTTCCTCTCTCGTTTCTCTGTGAGACACTGAATTGCTGGACGGTTCCTGTGACATTTCTATAAAAGTTTCGCACAAAACAAAACCGCTAACTGAATAATTTCTTTCTTTTTTTTTATTGACATTTTAGAATCACTATACAATACCATCAACTTCAGCTATCTTTCAGTACATATATTTTTTCTTTTTTTCTATATTTAAACAACTAAAATATCCATACAATAAGAACGAAAGAAGAAGCAAAGAAAAAGAAGCAAAACAACATAAATAAAAAATACATAAGGAAAAAGGAAAGATAAATAAATATAGGGAGTGTTTTTGTTTCCATTAATGTAACTAATATTTCCTCTAGTCTTCTAGTAGTTAACAAAGTCAAAATCTTTTTTCTTTTTTTTTTCTGTGATGGCTTTTTTCCTGCTGCCAGTAAAATATTAAACAAGTATTTATCGTTCTTTGTCCATCCTTCTGGAATAAGTCCAAATAATAGACTTTTACTTTCCAAAGGTAAATATCTTCCAAATGTCTCTTGTATTGCTGCATGTATTCCCTTCCACTAAGTTTTAATAACATGACAGTCCCAGAAAATGTGATAGTGATTAGCATTTGTATTTCCACAATTTCTCCAGCAAGTGGGAGGGTTACCTTCATAGTGAGATTTTTGGTGAGGTGTAATAAAATATCTTATCAGGCATTTCCACCCAAATTCCCTCCAGCTCTGTGAGCTGCTACGTTTCCATTGATATGCCCATATTGTTGTCCACTCATCCTCCTTTTATCTCTATTCCTCCCTCAATTTCCCATTTTGTTTTGATATACAAGGTTGAGTGTAATTTCATATTTGTTAATCCTTTATAGAGGTCACCTAAAATACCTCTATTTTTATTTGAACTATATGCCCTTTTAAATACGTCTAGCAGCTGTTTACTCAATTCAGCCTTAGCTTTTATCGTTTTATTGACAAAATGCCTCATCTGTAGATATCTATAAAAATCCTGTGTTTCTAATGAATATTTATCTTTCATTTTATCAAAACTAATTAGTCTCCCTTCCTCCATTACCATACATAAAGCTGTTAATCCTTTATATGTCCAATCTTTGAATCTGGTGTCCAATTTATTTGGAGCAAAATGTGTGTCATATGCACACCACTTAAGAACTGCTATATCCTCTTCTAGTTTATATTCTTTTATTACTGTTTCCCAAATTTTAAAAGTCAACTTGATCCATGGATTTTCAATAGTTTTTATTAAATTTTGCAAGCTTCTGTCTGCTATAATAGCTTGTATGGGGATGGAAGTCAGACCCTCCTCAATGGCTTTCCATTGAGCATCGTATGAAGGATTACATCAGCATATCATAGGCCTTAATTGTGCTGCCCAATAATATTCCCTAAGAGAAGGTAAGCCCCACCCCCCTTTTCCTTTGTTAAGTTGTAGGGTTTTAAATCTAATTCGGGGCCTTTTTCCTTGCCGTATGTATCTTGACAAAATTTTGTCCCATTCATTAAACTGTTTCTGGTTAATTTCTATTGGTAGTGTTTGAAATAAATATAATAATTTAAGAAGAATATTAATTTTAATTGAGTCTATTCTCGAATATAAACTTAAATATGGAATTAAATTCCATCTCGCTATATCTTTCTTAATTTTTTTCTGTATTGGTAAATAATTTCGTTCTAATAGTTCTGTAAGATCCTTAGGTATTATGACTCCTAGATATTTAAAGTACTCTGTTTGCCATGCTAATTGATACTTATTTTTAATTTCTTCTGATGGAATATAATTGTACTTAAGCAATTGTGTTTTACTCATATTAACCCTATATCCAGATAGTCGACTAAAGTATTCAAATGATTGCATTAATTTAGGTAAAGAATTTGATGGTTGACCCAAAAATATTAAAATATCATCTGCATAGCAGGCTAATTTCTTAACTGCACTACTGTATAGCTCTGTGTAAATAATCATTCTGTACATTCGATAATCTTTAATCCTACAACTGTTTACAACTTGCATAGTTCCCATTTCTGTATAGCTGTATATCCCAGATTCTGTAAAGTTATTTATTTCATATTCTGTATAGTTTTTCATATTTATATCCTGTTCATATCCTGTACATAGCTTGTACTCACTACAGCCTGTACATACTTATAGTTATAGAATATTCACAACATACTTCATACCGTGTACATTATAACATACCATAATAGACCCATTTCTGTAATATACTCACATATCTATATTATTGCTAATATATATTGTAATATATCTATATCACTAAAGCACTTCTGGATGGATGCAAACTGCATTTCGTTGCCCTGTACCTGTGCATGTGCAATGACAATAAAGTTGAATTCTATTCTATTCTAATTTATGCTCCTTTTCATGGATATTAATACCTTCTACTTCTTTATTTTGTCTTATATATTGAGCCAATAACTGAATAATTTCAATGTTAAACTGTTCTCTTTCCCAAGGATTCCTGGCTTACGAAAACAACTAGGTGTTTCTTGAAATGCTGAGTTAAAGAAACGGGTCTATTTAAGGATTTTTCTGGCAGCGACCGTGACGTCAGCCGTGACGTCAGCTCTCTTTGATCCTTTGATTCGATCAAAGGAACTGATAATTATAGACCACAGGAACCATTTTTAATATGCGCAAAGACCTAAATACCTTTTTAACCTTTTAATGAAGTATTTGAATAAATAAACCTTTTTATTTTATATGTTTCATTTTATTCATATTATTGCTTGGTGTAAAAAATCACTTTTGAGTGCATTTAAACCAATTGATTAATTGGTTTAGAAAAGCCTACTTTCTATTTCCTGTGCTCGTGCACTTTTACTCCAGCGGATTCATGAAGGAGACTTCATGCACTTTTCCCTACATCAGACACTACAGTGTCAGATAACAGTGTTCGCCGCCTCAAACTCCACCTTCACTGCCTTCGCTGACTCTTTGATGATTTGACTGTCGTGTCGCCCTTTCGCCGCTGTTCGGCGCTGTGGGGCTTTTTAAATAAAGTTATTTAAATTGAAACAAAATGGCAGCGCCCTGTGTGTCTCTCATGCAGCTGTGCTGAAGCTGTAAAGAAGACGAGGAGAAATGCGTTACCTGCTTTAACTACAGGTAACGGCGGCTGTGTTTGTTTTTAACACTCGCAGAAGCGAAAAGTTTTTTATTAGAGCCGAAGAAGATCCGAAATTCGGTATGCGTTTTTTATATGTGAGTAAGCTGTTTAACTCATCTTTGGCATTTCTGTGCTTTAATTTAACATCAATAATTATTTACATTTACTGGCCAGTTCATACATCTTCCTTGTGCTGGGTTGGACCCCCATTTTCCTTAAGAACTGCTTTATTTCTTCATGAAAGATTCTTGGGGGATCAACATGTGACCCATGTTGACATGACAGCATTACATTTGTGGCTGCACATACACGATGTGACTCTCCTGTTCCACCAGATCATAAAGGTGCTCTCTCTGATTGAGATCTGGTGATTGTGGAGGTTAAGTACAGGGAACTCATCTGATTGCCTTCATTACCAGTCAGGTGAACGGGTGTACTTAATAAAGTATCCAGTGATTGGTTGCCAGACTCTAAAGCAGTTTTTCTCTCTTTTGTTACAGTGTCGGTTGTTTTATGCTCCAAACAGTCATGGCAGCTCCCGGAAAGCCGACTAAAAAGGAAATCAAAAAGCAGACTCCAGCCAAGACCTCCTTCACCTCACCCTTTGCCTCAAAATGGAGCCCGATCCCCAAAGAGGACATGCACTTCATCCTGAAAACTCTGAAGGATAAGTTGATCTCAATGGGTCTGGAGAAAAAAGAAGTGAAAGTGTTTCGCCCATGGAGGAAAAAGAAAGGCAAAAAACCTGATGTCGCACCACAACCTGTTCCCCAGGTGAGCGATTCCTCCAAAAACGGCTGGACAGATGTGGCAGCCAGATGGCAGCTGGCCATCGGCATCAACGAGGTGACCAAGGCTCTGGAGAGAAACGAACTCAGACTGCTGCTCGTGTGCAAGTCTGTCAAACCGAAACACATGACTAATCACCTGATCGCTCTGAGCACCACCAGAGGAGTGCCGGCCTGCCAGGTGCCTCGCCTGAGCCAGAGTGTGTCGGAGCCGCTGGGGCTGAAAAGCGTGCTCGCCCTCGGGTTCAGACGGTGCTCCTCCAGTGATGATGGGGTGTTTACCGACACTGTCGATGCCATTAAGCCCAGAGTGCCTACATTGGACATGGCATGGCTGCAAGGTGCTAAGCCTGAAGAACCTGTTGCCATGGAGGAGGAGGAAGGTGGTGAAAGAAGGGGACAAAAAAGGAAACTGGAAAGTGAATCTGAGGAGGTGTCAGAGTCTCCCTCCTGCACTCTGCAGCCGCTCCAGGTGAAGAGAATCGTTGCTAACCCTGCAAAGAAAAAGAAAGGGAAGCCGAAGAAAAAGCTGTAAAGTGAAAGAGAAACTTTAAAGACTGTTTAGCTCAGGAGTTTCCAGTGTTGTTTATTTTTTGGTTTTTGAACAGTGCTTGCAGCCTCAGTCTGGACATTACTTATGTGAATAGTTTATATAAAGAATTTCTGGAAGCGTAAAGAGAAAAAAAGGTTTATGGGAACAAGGTTTAGACTTTTCTGCCAAGTATTTTTTATCTGGGGAACCCTCAGACCTTCAGGTTTGCATTCATTGTTTCAGCAGATTAGTAGCATTGCATTTGGTTTCATGCATATTTATACAATTGAATATGGTCTGACTGAAGTTTGAATTTCAATTTGTCCACAATTAAAGCTGGTCTGCACACATTGTTTTTTATAAAGGCAATTAAGTTTTTCCTGGTATTTTGATAGTGCTGTTTGTTTTAAATGGAGCTTGTAATATTTGACCCTCAAATGAAATATATTTCCTCTATATCATAGAGAGGGCTGCCTTTACACCACCACCATCTTGGAGCTGTTCTGCTGGATTACTCGGGTACTAAGTAGAAAGTAGTAGTACATTCATGTTGAAATGTAAGCAGAAGTTTTAGCCCTCATAGGCAAAAATGAGCCAACTTAACTTCCACACAAGGTGCACCTTATCTGATAGAATAGGAAGCATCAATTACATAGTAGCTATTCCCATAATTAAGACATCAACTATGAGTGTTCACAAAATGTCCTTACCCATTTTTCATGCGTGCCATGTTGTCTGCACAGCCGACAGTTCAATAAACCCTGTGTTGATTACAGATTGTGGTTATGTCCTGAAACAAATGGCAGTTGCATTAGATAACTACAGAGCACTTTATGAGCCAACCTGCTTCTTTAATGAGAATTATGGCTCATTAAAGAAGCAGAAGCTCATCAGTGTTCACTGACAGTATTCTCATTAAAGGTATTGCATGACTCAGTGTCTTTCGAACCTCTATGTCCTGTGGATGTCAAATGATATAAATGGTCTAAACATACAACGTATGTTGGCGGCGACGTGGATGATGTGGATGTGCCCGCCCACTGCTGCGGCGGCTAAAGAGACACGACATACAAAAGCAACATGGACACATGGGAGACGAGAAACAGAACCATGAATACTATTAAATCAAAGGACACAAATTAAACCAGATTCACACAGTCCAAAAGATAAACCCTGGATCACTTGACCAAGGGCCATGACACTATCACACAAAATTTAAAGCTGTTCTTTTAAGTAAATAAACGAAGCAGTAGGGAAATTTAATATTTGTTTTTTTTTATTTTTTATTTGCAGCTAAATACACTTTTTGTTGTTTTTTTTAATATTTGCAGCTTTTTGTGCTCCCTATCAAGTGAACCCCTCACCTGAAATAATTTAAATAAAATGACATTTTAAAGTATAAACCCCAACAATCAAATGATCCCCTATGAACAAGCACTGGGCAACGGTGGCCAGGAAAAACTCCCTTTCACAGGAAGAAACCTGAGGCAGAACCAGGTTCAAGAAGGGGCAGTCATCTGCCGCGACTGGTTGGGGGGTGAGGGGCAAAATAAAACTTAAAGGAGAGCACTGCATAGTTATCGGAGGTTGGTGTAGTTGGTGGACCGTGGTTGGAAAGCAGGGGAGGTGGACGCACCTGGGGTGCACATAAGTGGTCCGCAGGTGCGCATCAGTTATAAACACAATGCCACAGGGAGCAGCTGGGTCATTCACGTCAGGTGGACATCTTTGAGAAGACCCAGAAAGCTGCAGGAACAATAAGGGCCGCTGTGGCAAGACCTAAACCTACTTTAAGTAGGCATTTGGCACCACGATGCCACATACCAGTACCCTGAACCTCATCCTGAGGTGGTTGAGCAACAGGAGTCTCAAGTCCCTCAGGTTCAGCAGCATTTTTGGTTTTTGAAAACTGTAATTCTTCCACTTGACACTGAATAGTTTTCAAAGCTTTCTCGAGATCTGCATTCCGTTTCTTTAGTTCATTTCTCTCGCTTTCAGCCTTGGACAGCTGAACAACAATGGTGTTGTTCTGTTCAAGGAGAAACTCTTGCGTTTCCTCAAGTTCATGCACATTTTGCTCAAGTGCTCCAATCTGCAGTGTTATCTTTAAGGGCACCCCCTCTATCTCGCTTATGCGAATTTTCTTTTTGGGCTCCATGCCCTGGACTATTCCTCTCTCCCCTGAGTTGGACGGTCCTTCCTCTCTCGTTTCTCTGTGAGACACTGAATTGCTGGACGGTTCCTGTGACATTTCTATAAAAGTTTCGCAAAAAACAAAACAAAACCGCTAACTGAATAATTTCAGTGTTAAACTATTCTCTTTCCCAAGGATTCCTCGCTTGCGAAAACAACTAGGTGTTTCTTGAAATGCCGAGTTAAAGAAACTGGGGTCTATTTATAGATTTTTCTGGCAGCGACCGTGACGTCAGCCATGACGTCAGCTCTCTTCGATCCTTTGATCCTTTGATTCGATCAAAGGAGGACTAAGCCAACTAACCAACCGTCCTCGGTTTTACTATATTCCGACAGAGGATCCATGTGTGTGACGTCATTCATCCCCGAACTGCTGCTTTGTGAGCTCACAGACAGGACAGACAGCGCGTAGCAACGCGCCTAATGATGTTTAAAGGATCCCGAAGCGCAAGTCCATCTTTTCAGACAAACTGCAAAAGAAATTTCCCTCGTAATGACCATAGCTGGACTGGCCATCGGCCCACCGGGCAAGGTGATTTTTCGTGGAATTACAAAAATCTATTGAATCATATTTACTTTGGTGGAAAGAAAAAAAAATATACCGTTTGGGTATATTTATACCTGACTGAAGTTTGAATTTCAATTTGTCCACAATTAAAGCTGGTCTGCACACATTGTTTTTTATAAAGGCAATTAAGTTTTTCCTGGTATTTTGATAGTGCTGTTTGTTTTAAATGGAGCTTGTAATATTTGACCCTCAAATGAAATATATTTCCTCTATATCATAGAGAGGGCTGCCTTTACACCACCACCATCTTGGAGCTGTTCTGCTGGATTACTCGGGTACTAAGTAGAAAGTAGTAGTACATTCATGTTGAAATGTAAGCAGAAGTTTTAGACCTCATAGGCAAAAATGAGCCAACTTAACTTCCACACAAGGTGCACCTTATCTGATAGAATAGGAAGCATCAATTACATAGTAGCTATTCCCATAATTAAGACATCAACTATGAGTGTTCACAAAATGTCCTTACCCATTTTTCATGCGTGCCATGTTGTCTGCACAGCCGACAGTTCAATAAACCCTGTGTTGATTACAGATTGTGGTTATGTCCTGAAACAAATGGCAGTTGCATTAGATAACTACAGAGCACTTTATGAGCCAACCTGCTTCTTTAATGAGAATTATGGCTCATTAAAGAAGCAGAAGCTCATCAGTGTTCACTGACAGTATTCTCATTAAAGGTATTGCATGACTCAGTGTCTTTCGAACCTCTATGTCCTGTGGATGTCAAATGATATAAATGGTCTAAACATACAACGTATGTTGGCGGCGACGTGGATGATGTGGATGTGCCCGCCCACTGCTGCGGCGGCTAAAGAGACACGACATACAAAAGCAACATGGACACATGGGAGACGAGAAACAGAACCATGAATACTATTAAATCAAAGGACACAAATTAAACCAGATTCACACAGTCCAAAAGATAAACCCTGGATCACTTGATCAGAGATGAGATGTAACAATATCGTTTATATCGATGTAGTCTATGTTACATTATAATTATACTTGTGGAGCCGCAAGTTTGCCTCTCTTTCGTCCACTTTTGTCTCTACGCAACGTTACTCCACCTCGGCTCTCTCCTTCACTGAACACAACTCCCCCTCCCCCATCGCTTCATCTGCAGGCAACAAGATGGACACGGCAGCTATCAAAGAGGATCTGGTCGGTAAAAAGAAAACATTTGAAGATTACTATTTTAGTGCTGTCAGCGTAAAGTTAATGCCGTAACTGCATTAATGGGGCAAATCTCCGTTAACTAGTTACCGCGGATCACCGCGTGCGTGGAGCTGGGCGGCTCTAACGAGCTAACCGGGCTAACGCCTTGACGCACGGCCTAAAATCCTTTCGTTTCCTCAAAAATAGACAGTGCGCCTTATGTATGAATTCTGGTTGTGCTTACTGACCGCGAACCAATTTTATGTGGTACACAGCTTAAAAAAATCTGTCAAAAATGTTTTGGTACGACTTTGCTAAGCTATGAAGCTGCACTGCTTGATTGATTGTTGGATTATTACGGCTACCGAGGAGCCTCGCAGAGTGATACTCTGCTTCAACGTAATATTACCATATTATGTGTATAAGGACCATAAATGGCACCTGTAAGAGACATGGTTACAAAGAGGATTTCAAACTCCAGGCTGTCAGTCACGCAGTAGAACTTGGAAACAGAGCAGCTGCGAAATCTGTCTTTGTTATTATGCTCAGCATCTTTTAGTTTACATTTTGATCGCACAATTGTGAGCTTTTTGTTATGCACAAAACATTGTTTTGGTTTATTTATGGAGCATCATTAATAAATGCACTGATAATTTAAACAGATGCTTCAGGAGTTTTATCCCACTCATACTTTCAATTCAATGTTTGTCATTCTAAGTTGTAAAACCAATCACACACAATTATCCTTGGCATACATAATACATCCCAGTACACTGTTGGTGCATTCCATGTAGAATATAATCTGTTAATAATAAATTAAACATTTGATGTAATGTATATCTTGTAAATTATTTGTTTTACACTGTTTTACATGGCATTTTACAAGGCAGAATCAGCTCACTTTAGTCAAAACAATTAGGACAGGAGAAAAAAATTCTTAAGTAATGTCAGGAAGCTGGTATTTTATTTTAAAACTAATTGCTATTTTTATTTATTTAGAGAATTAAAAGCCAACTCCAGACCACTACTTGTCCTGATTTGTGAGGGACTGACGAAGAGTTGGTAAGGAGAGGAATCAGAACAGGGGTGCCTCCCCCCGCCCCCAAACACATAATCAGGTAATGTAACTTTGGTAATTTGAGATTAATTTAGGTTTCTTTTGAATTGTTGACACTGTCCTCTCCTCTCTTCTCATTATAGTTTTTGTATGCAGTGCCAGTTCTGCTCTTTTGTCTGTTCAAGCCAAGAAGTACTTTTAAGACATCACCAGCTACGACATAGAAGAGGATTTCATTTGCCCTGTGTTTACAGTGACTGAGTCTGTTCGTTTAGGACACGAAGGGCATTGAAGTCTCACCTCAGCAGATCACACAACAGGGCTAAGAAAAGGCAGGCGATCTCAACATTTTTTTTGTGTGTGTGTTTTTTGTGAATTTAAGGAAAACTGTTCACAGCATACATTTATTTCACATATTTTAAGGCACTTAAAAACCCATCAGACTGTATCCTGTCCTTTCCAAAAATGTGACTATGTTACCAACAATTTATCAACCTTTACGTCACACACAAGCAGAAAGCACAAAAAACTCAAAAGATATAAAAAACTGTATTAGACTGATTTCTCATGCAAATGCATGTCCTAGTGAAAGTAGCTCCCCTGATAAATCCTTAAATACCTCTCAGGAGTCAGAGACATTATCAAGTGGTTCAGGTGTAGCATCAAGTGATAAAGAGGACAATGAGTTTGTAGATTACCAATGTCTTGAACATAAAATAGCTAGACTTTTTCTATGCATGCAAATAGGGCTGGGCCATATCATCCCGTTCACGGTAATACCGGTGTAATGTTGGGCAACGATAAGAAAATGAAATATCACGATAGAATATGGGTAAAACGCGCATGCGCAGTGCCTTTGTTTTCATACACACATGGTGAAAAAGGCGACGGGGAATGAGAAGAGTGAAAGTGGATCGTTGAATGAAACGATGAACCAGAACTGGTTTGTAAAAATGCTGCAGCTTCAGTGGTGTGGAACTGGTTTAGCTTTCGTCCGTCAGATACACAACAAAGCACTATTTTTGGTAGAGCATGCTAGCGGGCCGTCGTTATTACCATGTTGTTTGGAAAATACGGCACACTTAAAATCAATCCTTTGATTTTTCTGATTTGGTCATATTGCCCTGCTCTACATGCAAACATTGTTACATGTTTCTAAAAGGGCTTTGCAGGAAATTATTGAGGAAATTAGTGACATTTTAAAATTTTCTCAGGTTCATTCATTTCAAAGAATCAAAGAGGTGCTTGCTGAACAGAACATTGAGGCAGATGATGATGTAATAAAAATTTTAAATGATGCACTTTTCAAAACCAACCCATTATTTATCTCAACAGAACCAAAAGGTGCATTATCTACCGATTACAAGAGAAATATTTATTTCAAGAATAATTTTCATGTATGTGAGCCTAAAGAGTACACCTACAAAGCGAGAACTAGAAATACATTTGTTTATGTCTCAGTAAACCAGGTCTTGGAGAACTTATTGAAAGAGAAAAGTTTCTTTGAAAAGTTAGCATTTGATAAAGAAATTAGTGAAGGTTACAGATCATTTAGAGATGGGCAGTATTTTTAAACAACAAGCTTTTAGGATTGCAAGATACTTGCATTAGTTTAGCTTTGTATATTGACGACTTTGAAATATGCAACCCTTTAGGAACATCTCGAAAAATTCATAAAATAACTGCAATAAATAACTGACTCTGGGAAAGTGTCATTTGTTGCTACAAAGCTCTCCTCTTGGTTTATGGAACATTACAGATCGGCTTGACAGCAGCTACAAAGATCTGGAAATACTTGACCCAGAAGATTTGAATGATTACCACCCTTTAGCTGAATACTGCGTAGCTGGACAACTGATGGTGACACCTGTTACGTGCCTCCTGCATTGAAAGTGATGGTATGTATTATTCTTAAATAGTTTTCAGTTGATTACTTTGAATTCGTTAATTATTTAGAATTGTGCCCTTTTTTTGGTTTGTCTTCACAGGCCCTGTTATTGCGAGTCCACGTCAGTCCAAAACTTATCAGAAAAATCCAACTGTCCACTGTTCCAGAATCTGTGAAGCAGCTTCAAGATGAACTACAAGCAAAGCTTGGACTTGAAGGTGACTTTGCAATACAATATGAAGACCCAGATTTTGGGAACGCACTTTGCAACCTGATGGATATTAATGAGCTACCTGCTGGACGGGCAGTGTTGCACCTCATTTGGGAGGAAAATGCATCAGCCTCGCCACCAGACTCCATCTGATCATAGCGCCATCTCATCTATTGATACAGCCAGTGTGAGTTCAGCATCTTCTTTCAGCCCATCCTCATCCACCCAGACCTACATGCGTAGCACTTCAGTGGCCAAATCCATTTCCTAGCCCAACCTTTTCCTATGATGTAGAGTTAAAACTTTGCAAGGGCAACGAGGTATATGAGAAAGCAGGGGCAAATTTAAGTGTAACAAGAGACATCAAGATGGAAGTTCTAGACAAGCTGGCACAAGAAATGTTTGCAATCAAAGCCTACCCTGACAAGAATGAAATAACGTCTGTTGCCCAGGAGCTAGTTTCAAAACATCCCTGCCTCAAAGAGCCCGGCAATGGCACAGGATATGATGGTTGGGCAACAAGCATTAAGTTCAAGCTTGCCAACTACCGTTCCAAGCTAAGTCAAGCTGAATGTAGTGAAGTTGCAGACAATCGAAAAAAAAGAGGGGAAGAAGATGACAGTGGCACAAATAGATTTTCCTTAAAGAAACCAAAGCGAGGTGAAGTCAACTTTATCCCTGATGCCCCAGAAAACTACAATAATGAGTCTCTTGAAAATGAAAGATGCATTTTGGAAGATGAAATGAAGAGGGATAAGAACATGGCACTCATCACCCAAAAGATGGACATCACATTCTCTCTCAGGAGGAAAGAAGTTGTGGAGATGCAGCCCTTGGTCAAGGAAATGCAGCTCAGATGGCCAGCTCTCTTCTTGAAAGAACAGGTTAGATAATCTCTTAAATATTTAAAGGAAAACTTCCATTTTTTTTCAGTGTGGTCTTATTTCTAGAATGGAAAACGTTCATTTACTCACCCAGACAAATTTCAAGGTATTTGGAGTTGTTAGAAAGAAATTTTAATCCCAATGTTACGAGTCAGTCGTTTTGCAGGAGAGAGCTGAGCCACGGTTATGGGGAAAGGATTCACTGAGACAACTAAGAAATGCCTGAATTAAGCCAAAAACCACTGTGGAGGGTTTTTAATCTAAGGAAATAACATTAAAATGTGTTTAAAAGCTCCAAAAAGTTGATTTTATATGATATAAAAATTTTTTTGAACAACTCCAAATGCCTCGAAACTTGTCTGGGTGAGTAAATGAACGTGAGCGCCATTTCTTGTGCCCTTGAGAAATATCTGTTTGTATCACTCCAATATCTTGTAGAAAAGGTTGAAGGCTACCGTTGAGCTAACAATGCTAATGGTAAAATATAAAAAAAATAGTTGGCTCTAAAAATATGAAGCTAATTTTGGTATTACCAACAACTCGATTGAAGTGAAATCTATTTACTTGTCAACTTACCGTGTATAATAATGGATTGCATTTATTTCGCTCTTTGCTGGGCACCCAAAGCGCTTTACAATTCCACTACTTACTCACTCTCACATTCACACATCGGTGCAGGGAAACCACAGTTATAGCCACAGCTGCCCTGGGGTAGACTGACAGAAGCGACGCTGCCATATCGCACATTGGCCCCTCTGGCCAACACCAGTAGGTGGTAGCGTAAAGGGTCTTGCCCAAGGATACAACGACCAGGACAGAGAGAGCTGGGGGACAGAACCAGCATCCTTCCGGTTATAGATGAGCTTCCCAACCCCCTGAACCACGGTTTTTGCAATGACTTGTCTTCACTGGGCATCTAGAATCTTTTGGTGCTGACCCTTAGCAGGCAACAGCCATGAAACTCACAGAACAGGATTGAGAAAGTCACTTGCGTGTTATGAAAGTATCCAAATTTGACCACAGGATGTTATTCTTACTTCATTCTTACATAACTACAAAATTAATGAAATTTTTGCAATGAATTTAAAATACAATTTACTGATTTATTTCTTTTCTTCAATGCATCCTGTAACAGTTGAAACCATTATTTTGTCTAATCAGCATTTGATTAGGTATTCTATATACTTAATGTAAAATCTGCCGATCAGATTTTTCTTTTTCTTTTTTTTAAATGCGTCAGTTATAATTTGTACCACCACTACCACTAAAAGGGGGAAAAAAAAATCCAATCAAGACCTGACAAATAGATCAGCCGAGACTAACTAAATGTTTTGAAATTAAGCTGTTTTAACCAAATTTGAAAACAATGTCATTTTTATATAATGTACCTTTAAAAGTTTTCTATTTTTTTTTTTTAATTTATTTATTTTTTAATATTTTTTTTATTTTTTGTTGCTTTGTAGATTTGTGCGGAATTCTCACGCATTACCAAGGATCTCATGGCTGCCCTCGACACTTACTCACTTCGGCTGATTAAGCTGTATCGAATTAAAAAAGCTGCTTTCTGCAATGACATGGATTCCCTGTTGCGGAAGTTTGATGAACAGGTAATATATATAAAAATGTATTGGTGTCTGGTTTATGAGGAACCTGAAGTTCCCACTGTAAAGAAAGATATTTTAACAATTTTTACATCAATTTAGTAAATATTCAATAGTTTTCAGAAAGTGTCCTGAATGGGATTATAAGCTAACAAGCAGCGCTGTGTGTTTGGCAGATGGCAGGTCATGGCACTTTTTGTTATACATGTTGTAATAAGTGTGCTACATTTCTTGCACATCAAAATTACTTTAAAAAAACAACTGACAAAACCATGAGCAATTATCTGCAATAACTAATTTCAACATCTTATTTCTTAAGACTGTATTTTTAGCAACAAAACTTAATGTGTTTTAAAAACAAAATGGTAGGTTTATAAATGAGACTGAGTCTTATTTGATTTCCTTGTTTTAGGTCTCAAACATAGTCGAGCATTGATGAACCATCAGTTTGGAAGGGTTACCGATATTTGTTCGCGACGACGAGACCAAACTCTTCTTAACATGTCTGGTGAGCATGCAGATCTACTCAATCTTCGGATTTGGTTTTCAGAGACTTATATGTACTGGGGGTTTTTTTTTTGTTTTGTTTTTGTTTTTGTTTTTTTTGCATAGGATACAGATCCAGTTGAGAGGGCAACCCGAGGTGTTACGGTGGGCATCCTCACTGTTCTGGAGGACTACGTGGGACCCAACTCGCAGTCCACAGTGGTCAACACTGCCATTGTTTTGGAAGAGGACATTATTCTTGATGATCTGCCAGACCTTCCCACTGCCTTTGCCTACCTGTTTGGCCTACTTTATGGGCTCAACATGGATTTTCCCAAAGAACTCAAGTACACATTTAAAGCTGTGCAACACATTTTTATGGAGTTGACATCTACCTGTTCCCAGAGGATAAGAAGCTTCAAAACAAAGCTCTTAACCAAAGTCTAACCTATTTGACAACATGTTCAACTCAAATGCAACTTGTGGAAAACAGAATCAGCAATTTGCTTTGATTTACAGTTTTTGGGTTTCGTGGTAAGTTGCTCCGAAAAAAGTTGATTTCTGGCTTTAAGAAAATGGTAAGGTTCACCTCGTCCTGAGGTGGTTGAGCAACAGGAGTCTCAAGTCCCTCAGGTTCAGCAGCATTTTTGGTTTTTGAAAACTGTAATTCTTCCACTTGACACTGAATAGTTTTCAAAGCTTTCTCGAGATCTGCATTCCGTTTCTTTAGTTCATTTCTCTCGCTTTCAGCCTTGGACAGCTGAACAACAATGGTGTTGTTCTGTTCAAGGAGAAACTCTTGCGTTTCCTCAAGTTCATGCACATTTTGCTCAAGTGCTCCAATCTGCAGTGTTATCTTTAAGGGCACCCCCTCTATCTCGCTTATGCGAATTTTCTTTTTGGGCTCCATGCCCTGGACTATTCCTCTCTCCCCTGAGTTGGGCGGTCCTTCCTCTCTCGTTTCTCTGTGAGACACTGAATTGCTGGACGGTTCCTGTGACATTTCTATAAAAGTTTCGCACAAAACAAAACCGCTAACTGAATAATTTCTTTCTTTTTTTTATTGACATTTTAGAATCACTATACAATACCATCAACTTCAGCTATCTTTCAGTACATATATTTTTTCTTTTTTTCTATATTTAAACAACTAAAATATCCATACAATAAGAACGAAAGAAGAAGCAAAGAAAAAGAAGCAAAACAACATAAATAAAAAATACATAAGGAAAAAGGAAAGATAAATAAATATAGGGAGTGTTTTTGTTTCCATTAATGTAACTAATATTTCCTCTAGTCTTCTAGTAGTTAACAAAGTCAAAATCTTTTTTCTTTTTTTTTTTTCTGTGATGGCTTTTTTCCTGCTGCCAGTAAAATATTAAACAAGTATTTATCGTTCTTTGTCCATCCTTCTGGAATAAGTCCAAATAATAGACTTTTACTTTCCAAAGGTAAATATCTTCCAAATGTCTCTTGTATTGCTGCATGTATTCCCTTCCACTAAGTTTTAATAACATGACAGTCCCAGAAAATGTGATGGTGATTAGCATTTGTATTTCCACAATTTCTCCAGCAAGTGGGAGGGTTACCTTCATAGTGAGATTTTTGGTGAGGTGTAATAAAATATCTTATCAGGCATTTCCACCCAAATTCCCTCCAGCTCTGTGAGCTGCTACGTTTCCATTGATATGCCCATATTGTTGTCCACTCATCCTCCTTTTATCTCTATTCCTCCCTCAATTTCCCATTTTGTTTTGATATACAAGGTTGAGTGTAATTTCATATTTGTTAATCCTTTATAGAGGTCACCTAAAATACCTCTATTTTTATTTGAACTATATGCCCTTTTAAATACGTCTAGCAGCTGTTTACTCAATTCAGCCTTAGCTTTTATCGTTTTATTGACAAAATGCCTCATCTGTAGATATCTATAAAAATCCTGTGTTTCTAATGAATATTTATCTTTCATTTTATCAAAACTAATTAGTCTCCCTTCCTCCATTACCATACATAAAGCTGTTAATCCTTTATATGTCCAATCTTTGAATCTGGTGTCCAATTTATTTGGAGCAAAATGTGTGTCATATGCACACCACTTAAGAACTGCTATATCCTCTTCTAGTTTATATTCTTTTATTACTGTTTCCCAAATTTTAAAAGTCAACTTGATCCATGGATTTTCAATAGTTTTTATTAAATTTTGCAAGCTTCTGTCTGCTATAATAGCTTGTATGGGGATGGAAGTCAGACCCTCCTCAATGGCTTTCCATTGAGCATCGTATGAAGGATTACATCAGCATATCATAGGCCTTAATTGTGCTGCCCAATAATATTCCCTAAGAGAAGGTAAGCCCCACCCCCCTTTTCCTTTGTTAAGTTGTAGGGTTTTAAATCTAATTCGGGGCCTTTTTCCTTGCCGTATGTATCTTGACAAAATTTTGTCCCATTCATTAAACTGTTTCTGGTTAATTTCTATTGGTAGTGTTTGAAATAAATATAATAATTTAAGAAGAATATTAATTTTAATTGAGTCTATTCTCGAATATAAACTTAAATATGGAATTAAATTCCATCTCGCTATATCTTTCTTAATTTTTTTCTGTATTGGTAAATAATTTCGTTCTAATAGTTCTGTAAGATCCTTAGGTATTATGACTCCTAGATATTTAAAGTACTCTGTTTGCCATGCTAATTGATACTTATTTTTAATTTCTTCTGATGGAATATAATTGTACTTAAGCAATTGTGTTTTACTCATATTAACCCTATATCCAGATAGTCGACTAAAGTATTCAAATGATTGCATTAATTTAGGTAAAGAATTTGATGGTTGACCCAAAAATATTAAAATATCATCTGCATAGCAGGCTAATTTCTTAACTGCACTACTGTATAGCTCTGTGTAAATAATCATTCTGTACATTCGATAATCTTTAATCCTACAACTGTTTACAACTTGCATAGTTCCCATTTCTGTATAGCTGTATATCCCAGATTCTGTAAAGTTATTTATTTCATATTCTGTATAGTTTTTCATATTTATATCCTGTTCATATCCTGTACATAGCTTGTACTCACTACAGCCTGTACATACTTATAGTTATAGAATATTCACAACATACTTCATACCGTGTACATTATAACATACCATAATAGACCCATTTCTGTAATATACTCACATATCTATATTATTGCTAATATATATTGTAATATATCTATATCACTAAAGCACTTCTGGATGGATGCAAACTGCATTTCGTTGCCCTGTACCTGTGCATGTGCAATGACAATAAAGTTGAATTCTATTCTATTCTATTCTAATTTATGCTCCTTTTCATGGATATTAATACCTTCTACTTCTTTATTTTGTCTTATATATTGAGCCAATAACTGAATAATTTCAATGTTAAACTGTTCTCTTTCCCAAGGATTCCTGGCTTACGAAAACAACTAGGTGTTTCTTGAAATGCTGAGTTAAAGAAACGGGTCTATTTAAGGATTTTTCTGGCAGCGACCGTGACGTCAGCCGTGACGTCAGCTCTCTTTGATCCTTTGATTCGATCAAAGGAACTGATAATTATAGACCACAGGAACCATTTTTAATATGCGCAAAGACCTAAATACCTTTTTAACCTTTTAATGAAGTATTTGAATAAATAAACCTTTTTATTTTATATGTTTCATTTTATTCATATTATTGCTTGGTGTAAAAAATCACTTTTGAGTGCATTTAAACCAATTGATTAATTGGTTTAGAAAAGCCTACTTTCTATTTCCTGTGCTCGTGCACTTTTACTCCAGCGGATTCATGAAGGAGACTTCATGCACTTTTCCCTACATCAGACACTACAGTGTCAGATAACAGTGTTCGCCGCCTCAAACTCCACCTTCACTGCCTTCGCTGACTCTTTGATGATTTGACTGTCGTGTCGCCCTTTCGCCGCTGTTCGGCAATGTGGGGCTTTTTAAATAAAGTTATTTAAATTGAAACAAAATGGCAGCGCCCTGTGTGTCTCTCATGCAGCTGTGCTGAAGCTGTAAAGAAGACGAGGAGAAATGCGTTACCTGCTTTAACTACAGGTAACGGCGGCTGTGTTTGTTTTTAACACTCGCAGAAGCGAAAAGTTTTTTATTAGAGCCGAAGAAGATCCGAAATTCGGTATGCGTTTTTTATATGTGAGTAAGCTGTTTAACTCATCTTTGGCATTTCTGTGCTTTAATTTAACATCAATAATTATTTACATTTACTGGCCAGTTCATACATCTTCCTTGTGCTGGGTTGGACCCCCATTTGCCTTAAGAACTGCTTTATTTCTTCATGAAAGATTCTTGGGGGATCAACATGTGACCCATGTTGACATGACAGCATTACATTTGTGGCTGCACATACACGATGTGACTCTCCTGTTCCACCAGATCATAAAGGTGCTCTCTCTGATTGAGATCTGGTGATTGTGGAGGTTAAGTACAGGGAACTCATCTGATTGCCTTCATTACCAGTCAGGTGAACGGGTGTACTTAATAAAGTATCCAGTGATTGGTTGCCAGACTCTAAAGCAGTTTTTCTCTCTTTTCTTACAGTGTCGGTTGTTTTATGCTCCAAACAGTCATGGCAGCTCCCGGAAAGCCGACTAAAAAGGAAATCAAAAAGCAGACTCCAGCCAAGACCTCCTTCACCTCACCCTTTGCCTCAAAATGGAGCCCGCTCCCCCAAGAGGACATGCACTTCATCCTGAAAACTCTGAAGGATAAGTTGATCTCAATGGGTCTGGAGAAAAAAGAAGTGAAAGTGTTTCGCCCATGGAGGAAAAAGAAAGGCAAAAAACCTGATGTCGCACCACAACCTGTTCCCCAGGTGAGCGATTCCTCCAAAAACGGCTGGACAGATGTGGCAGCCAGACGGCAGCTGGCCATCGGCATCAACGAGGTGACCAAGGCTCTGGAGAGAAACGAACTCAGACTGCTGCTCGTGTGCAAGTCTGTCAAACCGAAACACACGACTAATCACCTGATCGCTCTGAGCACCACCAGAGGAGTGCCGGCCTGCCAGGTGCCTCGCCTGAGCCAGAGTGTGTCGGAGCCGCTGGGGCTGAAAAGCGTGCTCGCCCTCGGGTTCAGACGGTGCTCCTCCAGTGATGATGGGGTGTTTACCGACACTGTCGATGCCATTAAGCCCAGAGTGCCTACATTGGACATGGCATGGCTGCAAGGTGCTAAGCCTGAAGAACCTGTTGCCATGGAGGAGGAGGAAGGTGGTGAAAGAAGGGGACAAAAAAGGAAACTGGAAAGTGAATCTGAGGAGGTGTCAGAGTCTCCCTCCTGCACTCTGCAGCCGCTCCAGGTGAAGAGAATCGTTGCTAACCCTGCAAAGAAAAAGAAAGGGAAGCCGAAGAAAAAGCTGTAAAGTGAAAGAGAAACTTTAAAGACTGTTTAGCTCAGGAGTTTCCAGTGTTGTTTATTTTTTGGTTTTTGAACAGTGCTTGCAGCCTCAGTCTGGACATTACTTATGTGAATAGTTTATATAAAGAATTTCTGGAAGCGTAAAGAGAAAAAAAGGTTTATGGGAACAAGGTTTAGACTTTTCTGCCAAGTATTTTTTATCTGGGGAACCCTCAGACCTTCAGGTTTGCATTCATTGTTTCAGCAGATTAGTAGCATTGCATTTGGTTTCATGCATATTTATACAATTGAATATGGTCTGACTGAAGTTTGAATTTCAATTTGTCCACAATTAAAGCTGGTCTGCACACATTGTTTTTTATAAAGGCAATTAAGTTTTTCCTGGTATTTTGATAGTGCTGTTTGTTTTAAATGGAGCTTGTAATATTTGACCCTCAAATGAAATATATTTCCTCTATATCATAGAGAGGGCTGCCTTTACACCACCACCATCTTGGAGCTGTTCTGCTGGATTACTCGGGTACTAAGTAGAAAGTAGTAGTACATTCATGTTGAAATGTAAGCAGAAGTTTTAGCCCTCATAGGCAAAAATGAGCCAACTTAACTTCCACACAAGGTGCACCTTATCTGATAGAATAGGAAGCATCAATTACATAGTAGCTATTCCCATAATTAAGACATCAACTATGAGTGTTCACAAAATGTCCTTACCCATTTTTCATGCGTGCCATGTTGTCTGCACAGCCGACAGTTCAATAAACCCTGTGTTGATTACAGATTGTGGTTATGTCCTGAAACAAATGGCAGTTGCATTAGATAACTACAGAGCACTTTATGAGCCAACCTGCTTCTTTAATGAGAATTATGGCTCATTAAAGAAGCAGAAGCTCATCAGTGTTCACTGACAGTATTCTCATTAAAGGTATTGCATGACTCAGTGTCTTTCGAACCTCTATGTCCTGTGGATGTCAAATGATATAAATGGTCTAAACATACAACGTATGTTGGCGGCGACGTGGATGATGTGGATGTGCCCGCCCACTGCTGCGGCGGCTAAAGAGACACGACATACAAAAGCAACATGGACACATGGGAGACGAGAAACAGAACCATGAATACTATTAAATCAAAGGACACAAATTAAACCAGATTCACACAGTCCAAAAGATAAACCCTGGATCACTTGACCAAGGGCCATGACACTATCACACAAAATTTAAAGCTGTTCTTTTAAGTAAATAAACGAAGCAGTAGGGAAATTTAATATTTGTTTTTTTTATTTTTGATTTGCAGCTAAATACACCTTTTTTTTAAAAAAAATTTTTATTTGCAGCTTTTTGTGCTCCCTATCAAGTGAACCCCTCACCTGAAATAATTTAAATAAAATGACATTTTAAAGTATAAACCCCAACAATCAAATGATCCCCTATGAACAAGCACTGGGCAACGGTGGCCAGGAAAAACTCCCTTTCACAGGAAGAAACCTGAGGCAGAACCAGGTTCAAGAAGGGGCAGTCATCTGCCGCGACTGGTTGGGGGGTGAGGGGCAAAATAAAACTTAAAGGAGAGCACTGCATAGTTATCGGAGGTTGGTGTAGTTGGTGGACCGTGGTTGGAAAGCAGGGGAGGTGGACGCACCTGGGGTGCACATAAGTGGTCCGCAGGTGCGCATCAGTTATAAACACAATGCCACAGGGAGCAGCTGGGTCATTCACGTCAGGTGGACATCTTTGAGAAGACCCAGAAAGCTGCAGGAACAATAAGGGCCGCTGTGGCAAGACCTAAACCTACTTTAAGTAGGCATTTGGCACCACGATGCCACATACCAGTACCCTGAACCTCATCCTGAGGTGGTTGAGCAACAGGAGTCTCAAGTCCCTCAGGTTCAGCAGCATTTTTGGTTTTTGAAAACTGTAATTCTTCCACTTGACACTGAATAGTTTTCAAAGCTTTCTCGAGATCTGCATTCCGTTTCTTTAGTTCATTTCTCTCGCTTTCAGCCTTGGACAGCTGAACAACAATGGTGTTGTTCTGTTCAAGGAGAAACTCTTGCGTTTCCTCAAGTTCATGCACATTTTGCTCAAGTGCTCCAATCTGCAGTGTTATCTTTACGGGCACCCCCTCTATCTCGCTTATGCGAATTTTCTTTTTGGGCTCCATGCCCTGGACTATTCCTCTCTCCCCTGAGTTGGACGGTCCTTCCTCTCTCGTTTCTCTGTGAGACACTGAATTGCTGGACGGTTCCTGTGACATTTCTATAAAAGTTTCGCAAAAAACAAAACAAAACCGCTAACTGAATAATTTCAGTGTTCAACTATTCTCTTTCCCAAGGATTCCTCGCTTGTGAAAACAACTAGGTGTTTCTTGAAATGCCGAGTTAAAGAAACTGGGGTCTATTTATAGATTTTTCTGGCAGCGACCGTGACGTCAGCCATGACGTCAGCTCTCTTCGATCCTTTGATCCTTTGATTCGATCAAAGGAGGACTAAGCCAACTAACCAACCGTCCTCGGTTTTACTATATTCCGACAGAGGATCCATGTGTGTGACGTCATTCATCCCCGTACTGCTGCTTTGTGAGCTCACAGACAGGACAGACAGCGCGTAGCAACGCGCCTAATGATGTTTAAAGGATCCCGAAGCGCAAGTCCATCTTTTCAGACAAACTGCAAAAGAAATTTCCCTCGTAATGACCATAGCTGGACTGGCCATCGGCCCACCGGGCAAGGTGATTTTTCGTGGAATTACAAAAATCTATTGAATCATATTTACTTTGGTGGACAGAAAAAAAAAATACCGTTTGGGTATATTTATACCTGACTGAAGTTTGAATTTCAATTTGTCCACAATTAAAGCTGGTCTGCACACATTGTTTTTTATAAAGGCAATTAAGTTTTTCCTGGTATTTTGATAGTGCTGTTTGTTTTAAATGGAGCTTGTAATATTTGACCCTCAAATGAAATATATTTCCTCTATATCATAGAGAGGGCTGCCTTTACACCACCACCATCTTGGAGCTGTTCTGCTGGATTACTCGGGTACTAAGTAGAAAGTAGTAGTACATTCATGTTGAAATGTAAGCAGAAGTTTTAGCCCTCATAGGCAAAAATGAGCCAACTTAACTTCCACACAAGGTGCACCTTATCTGATAGAATAGGAAGCATCAATTACATAGTAGCTATTCCCATAATTAAGACATCAACTATGAGTGTTCACAAAATGTCCTTACCCATTTTTCATGCGTGCCATGTTGTCTGCACAGCCGACAGTTCAATAAACCCTGTGTTGATTACAGATTGTGGTTATGTCCTGAAACAAATGGCAGTTGCATTAGATAACTACAGAGCACTTTATGAGCCAACCTGCTTCTTTAATGAGAATTATGGCTCATTAAAGAAGCAGAAGCTCATCAGTGTTCACTGACAGTATTCTCATTAAAGGTATTGCATGACTCAGTGTCTTTCGAACCTCTATGTCCTGTGGATGTCAAATGATATAAATGGTCTAAACATACAACGTATGTTGGCGGCGACGTGGATGATGTGGATGTGCCCGCCCACTGCTGCGGCGGCTAAAGAGACACGACATACAAAAGCAACATGGACACATGGGAGACGAGAAACAGAACCATGAATACTATTAAATCAAAGGACACAAATTAAACCAGATTCACACAGTCCAAAAGATAAACCCTGGATCACTTGACCAAGGGCCATGACACTATCACACAAAATTTAAAGCTGTTCTTTTAAGTAAATAAACGAAGCAGTAGGGAAATTTAATATTTGTTTTTTTTATTTTTTATTTGCAGCTAAATACACCTTTTTTTTAAAAAAAAAAATTTTATTTGCAGCTTTTTGTGCTCCCTATCAAGTGAACCCCTCACCTGAAATAATTTAAATAAAATGACATTTTAAAGTATAAACCCCAACAATCAAATGATCCCCTATGAACAAGCACTGGGCAACGGTGGCCAGGAAAAACTCCCTTTCACAGGAAGAAACCTGAGGCAGAACCAGGTTCAAGAAGGGGCAGTCATCTGCCGCGACTGGTTGGGGGGTGAGGGGCAAAATAAAACTTAAAGGAGAGCACTGCATAGTTATCGGAGGTTGGTGTAGTTGGTGGACCGTGGTTGGAAAGCAGGGGAGGTGGACGCACCTGGGGTGCACATAAGTGGTCCGCAGGTGCGCATCAGTTATAAACACAATGCCACAGGGAGCAGCTGGGTCATTCACGTCAGGTGGAAATCTTTGAGAAGACCCAGAAAGCTGCAGGAACAATAAGGGCCGCTGTGGCAAGACCTAAACCTACTTTAAGTAGGCATTTGGCACCACGATGCCACATACCAGTACCCTGAACCTCATCCTGAGGTGGTTGAGCAACAGGAGTCTCAAGTCCCTCAGGTTCAGCAGCATTTTTGGTTTTTGAAAACTGTAATTCTTCCACTTGACACTGAATAGTTTTCAAAGCTTTCTCGAGATCTGCATTCCGTTTCTTTAGTTCATTTCTCTCGCTTTCAGCCTTGGACAGCTGAACAACAATGGTGTTGTTCTGTTCAAGGAGAAACTCTTGCGTTTCCTCAAGTTCATGCACATTTTGCTCAAGTGCTCCAATCTGCAGTGTTATCTTTACGGGCACCCCCTCTATCTCGCTTATGCGAATTTTCTTTTTGGGCTCCATGCCCTGGACTATTCCTCTCTCCCCTGAGTTGGACGGTCCTTCCTCTCTCGTTTCTCTGTGAGACACTGAATTGCTGGACGGTTCCTGTGACATTTCTATAAAAGTTTCGCAAAAAACAAAACAAAACCGCTAACTGAATAATTTAAGTGTTAAACTGTTCTCTTTCCCAAGGATTCCTCGCTTGTGAAAACAACTAGGTGTTTCTTGAAATGCCGAGTTAAAGAAACTGGGGTCTATTTATAGATTTTTCTGGCAGCGACCGTGACGTCAGCCATGACGTCAGCTCTCTTCGATCCTTTGATTCGATCAAAGGAGGACTAAGCCAACTAACCAACCGTCCTCGGTTTTACTATATTCCGACAGAGGATCCATGTGTGTGACGTCATTCATCCCCGAACTGCTGCTTTGTGAGCTCACAGACAGGACAGACAGCGCGTAGCAACGCGCCTGATGATGTTTAAAGGATCCCGAAGCGCAAGTCCATCTTTTCAGACAAACTGCAAAAGAAATTTCCCTCGTAATGACCATAGCTGGACTGGCCATTGGCCCACCGGGCAAGGTGATTTTTCGTGGAATTACAAAAATCTATTGAATCATATTTACTTTGGTGGACAGAAAAAAAATAAATATACCGTTTGGGTATATTTATACCTGACTGAAGTTTGAATTTCAATTTGTCCACAATTAAAGCTGGTCTGCACACATTGTTTTTTATAAAGGCAATTAAGTTTTTCCTGGTATTTTGATAGTGCTGTTTGTTTTAAATGGAGCTTGTAATATTTGACCCTCAAATGAAATATATTTCCTCTATATCATAGAGAGGGCTGCCTTTACACCACCACCATCTTGGAGCTGTTCTGCTGGATTACTCGGGTACTAAGTAGAAAGTAGTAGTACATTCATGTTTAAATGTAAGCAGAAGTTTTAGACCTCATAGGCAAAAATGAGCCAACTTAATGATCATTTTCCAAGTTTAGTTTGCTGTAAATATCTATAGATGGACAAAGGTACTGGGAGATTACATCACTTGGTTGAATTGGGAATGTCTTGATGCCCTCCTGGGAAGGGAGGTCTGAGTGCCTCTGCTTAGACTGCTGCTCCCGTGACCCGGATAAGCAGAAAATCGATGGCTGGAGGGGAAAGATTAAGATCGATAGAAAGATCCTTTATTAATCCTTTGCAGGAAATGACATTGCCTCTGCAGACACAGACATAACACCACACATCCCAAACAAAATATCAGCTCCATTACTTATTTCTAATAAAATTAGTATTAATAAATAGAAAAGATCCCAGCCTGATGGTGGAATTGAACTGAGGACCTTTTTGCTGTGAGGCAATAGTGCTAACCACTGTGGTGCCTGAATTACAAATACTTAAATTCAAAATATGTGCTGTGAAAAAGTGTTTCCTGCAGTGCGTCACAAAGGAGTCATGACTCGTGTTCCTTTTTAAAGTGAGTTTATTCAATCAAATATCCATGCTGGTATAGCCGACGTGTGTTGAAACAGATTGTTATTTGCATGGGGTCATGTCTAAATGATGCTGGTACAAGTTCTTCAGCTTTTTCACAGCTTACAATGGAATCGAATAAAAATATTGTTCTTCAGTTAGAGAAAGCTTTATGACATTTCAAAAGTACACCCTCCCTCACCCCACCTCCAAACCTTAAAAAAACCAAAAAAACCAAAAAACAACCTTTAAATAAGGCAGGTACTTCTGACAGAGTTCTCGCTAAAGGGCGTGGCTAGAAACATTGATGCTATAAATCAATGCAGCAGCGAAACAGACATGCTCACAGTTCATTCAGACAGCTGCAAGCAACACATCTGTGACACAGCAACATCCATGAGGCACACAGCTTTGACCCAGCGACCCACTCTCAGTTAAATTAATGCCAGGAACACGTTTGTAGAAGATAACGTCATTCAACCTTTAAGTGATTTTTAAAAAGAACAACAACATCTTTGAGCCCTGAAGCACCAACAGGACAAATATTTATCCTCTTCTGGCTAATCTATAAAGGGATGATTAGAAAAGTACATCAAATATTAACAATAAAGTCATTAAAATAAAAAGCAGCCTCTTTACCTTGCAAGTTACGCAGAGCCCCGTGAACATTAAGGAACTAGAACATTTAAATTAACCAGCAGCTCCACCACAGACAAAAAAATAAAACAGTTTTATCAAAGATCCTCATCCAGCTCTTAAATCACAAATCTGACAGTGATGTTTGTTTTAAATACTGAAAAGGAGGAAAGAAATGATGTAAGACATTAAAAAAAAGAAAAAGAAGGTACAGTTATAAATATCACAACCGTTTCACGCACTTAGCTGCACAACACATGTAGAAAAAAAACAAACATACACAAAATACAGTATCATTAAAAAAAATAAACCCAGAGAAGTCAATGAAAGCGGATCTGGAGGAGAGGACACTTCAAGCTGATGCCACTGCACCCGTGATTAAACAAGTCCTTTGTTTAATAAGCACAGAGCAGTTTATCCACTGCTGTGGGTGGCAGTGACCAAAGTAACAGAAGATGTGCCCTGTTTGCTTTAACCGCTGCTGAACAGAGTCCTTCCATAGTAAATAAACCTCATTTTTTTTAAACCTGGCTCTAAACAGAAACTTTAAATTTTTTTGTATAAAATCGAAGTTTTTCCCCACGTTCACCGGCGTCATTCTCACTGCCCTGCTTATGCACTGACCAGACCAGCTCCTATTACTTCTAACTGAACAGCTTTACTAACTGGACAGCACACCACTGACATGCAAACAACCCTACGCTTGGGTTTGTTACTACAAAGAGTGTACAACCAAACATGTTGTTTTAATGTATTAAAAAACGCCAGCTCTAGAAACGGTTTTATAAGGTGAAAACTGCGCCCGTCTTTCATAAAAAAAAACATGGCTGTTCAGATTCTAGGGCAATCCCATCTGATCTGAAACGAGGACCCATTTATTTTGTATGTTTAAGAACGGAGTAATTGTGCTTCGTCTCTGCAATACATTCATTAAAAAAAATAAACAAACCCCCAAACACTTTGAACAAACTCGGTGACTTCTAAGCTACTCATGAGGAGAATACTTTGGATCAGCCCTCCCAAACCCCTCAAACTCACACTACACAAATAAATATGATCTGCCTTTAAATGTACAATTAACTACCATATGCTCTTTAACAAAGCACATGTATATCAATGCACCAGTGGGATGAATCCTTTTTTCCTCCCTCTCAGTGTTTGCAGTTTGTCATTTTAAAAGTTAAGATCAGCATTTCTAATTCTACTGAGGCCCAAAACAGCCAGCAGAGACACTCGACTGACCGCACTGATATGAAACTGGAGCAAAAATAAGTGCAGCAGGAGCAGAAAGGAGGAGAAGAAAGGGGTTTGGGAACAGTAACTGTATGGACAGGATAAATAAAATTACAACAGTTGTTAATTATGTCAGGTCTTGCTTGCTTAGTTGATTATCATTTACATAGTTCCACGTAAGTAAAGTTAAATGACGTGCCGGTCCATTGGTGTCTACTGAGGAAGAAGAACTTAAAACAGAATACACAATGTCAAGGCATCCTCGAGTGTCAGACCGGTGTGTGTGTGTTTTAAACGTGAGCGCTTATGTCAGGAGCGTTGTGTCGTATGAGTATCTCAGGCATAGCATGACTTCACATTCAGGATGTTGGATGGTTTAAGAGTTTTCACCTCCGGGTGAACTGAGAATGTTTTTGATGATACAAGTGCCGAGTGAAAGCTCCACTCGGGCGCCAGGTTGGATTTACTGTCGCAGTTCTCATTGTCTAGCTCGGGCCACCTGCGTGTCCAGGTAAGGTATTTCCAGAGATCGCTGAGAGCCTCCCGAGTTTATGCAGCTGCCGTGAAGAGAGCTGCTACTGAAGGACCAGGCCAACCTGAAACACACAGATCAAACTTTTTATGATCATAGGCTAGCAAAGCAATTGCAAATCATCACCCTCTACCTCCGTGCTTGACTGCTGGTATGAGGTGTTTGCACTGATAAACTCCACTTTGGTCTAATTTGTCAAAAGGACATTGTTCCAAAAGTCCTGTGTTTTTTCCCAATCAAAACTAGGCTTCCATGATCTAAGGCATACTCAATCATGTCAGAGGATGATTTCTCCTTATCAGGCCTCTGTGGATTTGCTTCAAAGCTATAGACTTATTTGACTGTGAAGCTTGCACAATCAGGCACAAGAAGCAGCTCTACTGAGATCTGAACCAAAGACTATTTCCACTTTTTCCACTAATTGTCATGGAGTCTTATCACAGGATGCTGACCAATAGTTGGTGTGTGATTACCACCTGAGACTGACCTTATCAGGGTCCATAGGGGGACATTTCCAGTTGTAGAGGTAATACTGCAGATTTCCATCTCCTATCCCAAACTTGAGCTTCTCCAGAAACACCTTATTCTCCATTAGGTCCAAGGCATTGAACACATCAAAACCTTTCTGTTAAACACAAAGAACAAACACCATGATAACTAACACAGCAGCAAGAAAATTATCAAAAGTATCTGGGGAAACCCTGCTCTCAGTTTGCTTTTGTATGCAGAGCTCAGAGTAGCCTTGCCAGCTGGTTGACACCAGGCCCGTACTACGAAGCAGCAGGATTTTAGCTTATCCCAGTAACCTTGGGGGTTACCCCTGAGTTTTCTGCACTATGAAAGTGGTTCACTTCTTCTCGGGGTACATCGCCATAGTAACTTGTGCTGCAAACCTAACCGGAGTTATATTCCAGTTATATTGCCTACTGACTGATCAAGTCTTGTGAAAATAGCTTCACCATTCATTTTATTAGTAATAAATACAGTTTATTTCGTTCAATTTTATTTCTTGAGTTTTTTTAATCAATAATATCATGAATATAATCTGGACACCCATTTCTACTTGACTTCATATCAGTCGCAGGTAGCCTAAGTCTACATTTGAATTCTGTTTTTGTGTTTGTTCTTTACATGCTCTTAGACTATTCAACACCATGGAGGGTGCAGCTGAAAAAAAACAAAACAAAATAAAGCAAAACAAAAAACAAGACCACGATATGCAAATCTGAACACTGGACTACTTGATTATAACCCATCAGATTCTCGTGTTTCTTAATGGTAAAGTTGTGATATTAGTAAGTCTGTTAACTCACACAACTGGCATTTTTGTCAGCTTTTCTTTCTGCCATCAAAATAGGCTAAACTTTGTTTTTCCTCTCACACCCCTGACTTTTCTGCAGAAGCTGTGTCACCTGCATTCTCTATTGTGTGTAGCCTCTTCATATTTTCTAATATTACAGTTTACTCTTCATTTGTAAAATCAGACACTCAGCTTCCGGTACAATAAAAAGTTTGACTGGTCAGATGTCCTTGTATCTAGATCCAGAAACTCTGAATCAACTTGAGTGCTGATGTTAGAGGAAGTGACTTGAGATAATAGAAAACTACCATGGAACTTGGTTCTCAGCACAGAGCCCTGCTCTGGCCTCAAATAAATAAAGATCAGACCGGGTCAGTCTCTCTCACTTTTATCCTCTACTGCACAAGTAAAATGTTGGATCATACTCTCACTCCTCATCTATCTAACCAAACATCACTGACTCCCAATGATTTATAAGGCTTTGCGTTAAAAAAAAAAAGTACATAAACCATCTTGGTATTCATAAAATAAAATATCTATCCATCTATATAATCAGTCTGGTCTGTATTGTGCCATTTTTTCCTCCTCACACGTGCGTCTTCTTGTTGCTGTTTATGTTTATGTCACTGATCTCATCAGCTGTTGTCTTTGGTACTGGCAAGTGTTTAAAAGCAGAAAGTAAGATTACCAGTTTGGCCAGGATCAGTGCATCATTCATTAAGTCCAGTAGCGGGGTTTGTGTATGAATGTTGTAAAAAGAGTAAGCAGCCTTCAGGCTCCTATGGAGAGGGTGATGCATCACAGTCGAGGGCAAAGTGTAGAAACTAGTGAAATCTGTGAGAATGCCACCAGCACCCTGAGGGAAATAAAAACAAGAACAATGTCACTTTAAGTGCAGAAGAGCCATCAACATCAGGCTGCAAATCTGAATCCACACACCTCTACTACATATGTGTCAATTATGTTGTCCTGTGGTAAGAACCAGTGAGCCACCTCCTCCTCTCCCATAGAAGGAGCAAGTTGGAAACGTCTCAAGTATCTCTGTAGCAGTTCAGTAACCTGACCGACGTCGCGCCTTTCCATCGGCCGCAGACCTGGAGTCTTGGTGCTCTGCACAGGGTGGAGAGAGCAAAATGAAAATCTCTAAGAGTTCCTGCTATCAAGAGGAACAGCGAGATGCAGGACTTATGAGTGTAAGTGTTTACATCTGGTAGTCTGTAGAGTTTCATGGTTCTTTGCAGGGTCATGTTTCTGCTCAGATGGGAAAATTTAACTTCCACAAGCTTTCTAGGGTTCAAAGAGCGGTGCCAGTACCTGGGGATAAAAAATACCCAAAAAAACAAAACAGGAGACCAAGATTAAAAAGAAAAAAGGAGTGCTTCCTGAATTCAAAACACTTCCACTAGATGTGCTCTTTAGAAGAGATACGTATAAGCTAACATATCAAAAAACAAACAAACACCAGGGCACTCTGTTTCATTAAAAAATTAAAATGCTTATATTCTCATGGCACTGAATGGCTGAATCTTTCTAGTGTTGTTCCACCAATAGCAAACCTATGGTTAAGAGTGGAAAACTTGACCAGTAAAGTACTGGTGGAGTTTTACTGGTGGAAAAGATTCAGAGTAGACTCAATTTTCCCCCATCAGAGCTTTAAGTTAAATATGACCATGCCATGAGTATAAAGGTATTTTAATTTTATATGAAAAGAGAGTGCCTTGTTTTATATATTTTAACATGTGTGACTAGTGAATAACATACCTGCATGTAGACACGGGTTTAGGCAGCACAACTCCAGCGGTGTATACGGCCTGAAATATTCCTTCTAAGTTCACTCTCCTTGTTATCTCTCTGATGAGCACAGGAGCAACGCGCTTTGAACGCAGCTTCTTATGAACACACAGGAAGTTGATTTCTACCATCCTCTTCAGCCTGGAGCCACAAGCGAGAAAAGAAAAGAAACAAAAGGATGGATTGAATGAGTAAAACACTTTCCCCATCACTGCTGTTCTCAAATGCATACAATAAGTAATGAACACTCACGTATCATAGACTCGTATATCTGCAGGGATGGCACTGATGAAGCCAACGAGCTTCTTATTTGAAGACACTCTCACTCCGCAATGCCACTGTGGTAACCAGCCAGGTGGACGTAAAGCCCTGAGAGGGGAAAAAATCTTTTTATTATAACCGCATACATTTAAAGCTACTGTACTGCATCATGTGATAAACATGAAGAAGCTTACCATTTAAGAAAGTTTGGAGAATAATCAAATCTGAACATGTTATCATCATCCTCCACATAATTTTCATTTAACAACGTGTACAATTCCTTCAGCTGCAAAAGAGCGTGACAATAAATCATTCTGTTTTGATTAATCTGATTAATCTCATTGGTGTATTTTGAACAAAGACTGCACTTACAACATCTGCATTACTGAGATCCAAAGTGTCCCACATAAAGCCTTGAGGTAAAGAATATGGCTCCTGTCTGATGTTCTCTTTGTCAGCCTCAATTGGCCCGTGACTCGTCACAACTTCATCTACAAAAATAGCACAGCCTTTTGTCAAAGGTTTGCAACTGTTTTCCAATCACCACACTTCCACGGGACCTCATAAAACTCCATGTCCTTAAACTGTGAGCAATGCACAAAACCGCTGATGGCATCAGACTTTATATAAATCTGCTGCCGTTTGTCCTGCGTCAACCCCCACAGCCTGTGGCTGCACAAAGGCCTGACTCGTTGGGTCATGGCTGTTATGGAAACAGCTTGATCTAATGCTGCTGAGCATGCCCAGTGGGAATGCATGGACCCCTACTGTACATTGCAGCTGACATGTTTCTAAGATACTGGCCTAAATCAGCAGACTGAGGAGATAAAACCAGCAGATGGCGCTGGTGCAGAAAGAAAAATAATTTCTGTTGACAGAGGAAATAATACCAATTTAAACAGGAGTGCAGTTCATTTAAATGAATTTAACTAAGTACTTACTTAATTTTGGGACAGGCTGAGTATCCCAGAACTGGTACTTGTGCTTGGCTGCCTCATCTATACTCTTTGCTGGACCCTGGCAGGAAAGCAGCTCCATAGCTCTTTGGATGTCCTGCAGCTTCTGGATGGGCAGCCCAGGGTTCTGATTTAAAGCGGGCACACATACACAGATTACTTAATGTCTGTATCACTCAACCAAACACTGGATGCTTTAAATAATCTAAATGTAGACGAGAGGCAACATCAGAGTGCATGCAAATAAACAGTCTTATAGTCATGTTTACACAGGTCTTTTCCTACACACTATACTCCCACTGAGCAAGAGAAACTGGATTAATCATGTCACTGTATAAATGATTGATGAAGTCAATGATCTTTAAATTATAAATGCAAAAACCCAAATATGACAGTCCCTGTCATTAAATCATTTGGTTAAGCTTGATTTGCTTTCTTCATCCGATCAGAACATCAGTCTGGATGTAGTTATTGTTTATTTTTCTAAAGCAGCATGCAGTATGTAGAAATCTCACAGCTGGCTAAAAGTTTGTGATATATCCTTTTAGCAAAATAAACTACCTCATTCTAGAACCTCATTACAGAATACAAACAGGGAGCATGCCAAGGCTGGAAAAACCTTACTGACCATGACACATTGACGGCAAACAAGCTGAATTCTGGGTTGTTGCTTTCCCTTTTCTTACCCCTCCTCTTTTATTTTCAGGATATTAAAAGAACCTTGTTTTGTATTGTATCCCCTGCCCTAAAAAAAGGGTGTGTGCACTCTTTTCACCATCACACCTTGATCTCCTGAGAGTCCGAGGCAGAGTCAGACTTGGCTCCCCCCGAGCTTGGCTTCTCTTTCTTCCTCTTCTGCTTCTTCTTCTTCCTCTTGGCCCCCAGCTCTCCCCCTGGACTGCTACAGACATGAAAACAAACGATGAGGATGGATGCTGGCTAGACCCGCACACAGAGCTAACGTTAGCTACCATAGCAACGAATGACAGCTCAGCTACTTAACGTTAGCTAGCTAGCGGTTTGTCTTAATGGTTGCCCGCCATGTCATTCAGTCGGAGAGCTTTAAAGAGGTCACAACGTTATAAACAGTTCAAGACGGCCTGTGTTTGCTGTCTGCTAATACTAGCAGGCTCACTGCCTTAGCCGCTCACAAGCAGGCTGCCTGGAATATCATTACTGCGTTTCCCCGAGCCGACCGGACAGGCCACCCCTCACCCTTGCATATGCTCATTCTCCTCCTCGTTGTCTCCGTCTATCCCGCAGGTGTCCTGGTCGTCCAGCTCCAGGCTCTGCTGACTGGCTGCGGATTCACTGTCCTCCGCCATCATAAAAATGTTTTAAAAATATAGTCAGCCACCGTTTAACAGAGCTAACGGGGAGCGGGCGAGAGATGGAAAAAACAAAGAAAATGTCGAAGGAAATCGCGCCGCCTAGAGGCCAAAGGCGGGAACTCAGACCTGAGCTGCTGCCTTTAACATGAAGCCAAGTGGTACCCAAACTAGACTTTTACCTTATTTCAAACATATAGCCATTTAAATGTTATAGACACTTTAGACACTTGTTTCTGATACTGAGAGGGAAAATAAATACATATTACAAATTACAGGTAATAAAAAAAAAGACAAAAATCTAAAATTATTTTTTTAAATAAGAAAATACAAAGTAAAAATAAATTGTCAGTTTTTTAAAACTAGATACTGGGATATCTGCTGGACTATCAGCAAGTGTGTTCTAAATTCATACTATCAATGAGAAAAACACGTGCAAAGTAGCACTTTTTGCTACTTCAACATTTTTAAACACATTTAAATTAGGTAAACAAAACCATCCTGGAAAAGAATTGATGATGTAGCAGAAGAAACAAAAAGCCTAAAGGTTACAATTAAATAAAAATACCTGTTTAAATGTACAAAAATATAACAACTCTGCGCTGCATAAGGCATGTTTTAGACAGCAACTTCGGGGATTTGATATCATTTAGGATTATTCAGTTTTCTTATATCAAATACATATAAAAACACACAGATCCCGATCAGTTACTTAAGTTAATCTAATTAATCCGTTAATAAAAACCATCCTCAGTGAGTCTGGGAGTGTTGGTGTCCTTATGGAAGGCTGTAGTCAGGACCATGGAGGTATAACTGATATGTTTTTGTAGATATCTGACCTATCTGAAAATAAAGATGAGAAATGTTTTTACCATTGTATGTTCTCAAGCTTTATAATGATAAGTACTACAAATAAATTTGTTTTAAAAAAATGGTGAAAATTACCCTCAGAAAGGACATTAATTTACGCTCAACGGCGATTTTGTTAGGTACACCTACTCTGTAATGCAAATATCTAATGGCAGCGGTTTGGTGCAATTAGGAATGCAAGCATGATCAAGATGACCTGCTGAAGTTCAAGCCGAACATCAGAATAGAGAAGAAAAGTGATTTAAGTGAATCTGACACCGGGAACCACCCTGTGTGTAAACAGGCTGGTCTAGACAGGTCAATTTAACAGTTTCTTTAAAAAAAACTGGCAATTTTCTGGGATTTTTCTCCACACAACCATCTCTATAGAGTTTACAGAGAATGGTCGAGTGAGCGGCAGCTTTCTGGATGAAGAGGCCAGAGGTCATAGCCAGATTGCTTTGAGTTGATAGCAACTCAAATAACCACTCGTTATGACCAAGATATGCAGAAGCACAGAAGCAGAAGACCACACAGTCAGCTAAAAACAAAAAAAGTGAGTATACAGTCCAACACTGGACAACAGAAGATTGGGAGACGTTGCCTAGTGAGTCTTGATTTCTGCTGCAACATAGATGGTAATGACGTAATTTGGAGTAAACACCACAAAAGCATCGAGCCATCCTGATTCTACGGTTCAGGCTGGTAGTGTAAAGGTGTGCGGGACATCTTCTTGGAAGCCGTTGTGCACCTTAATACAAAGATCATATCGTCAAACAATGGTGTAACCGGAGATTCCCATCATGGATATGCAGCCACCTGAAAGCAAAAAGGGCTCCCAGCTGATTCTAGCAAGGTGTACCCAATAAAGTGGCCCATATGAATACATTTTAACTACTATCTGGATTAGCGTATAAAGAGATATAGAGGTTTAATTTTGCAAACAGATGCACACTCAGTTAATTCCAGTTTGGCTGTTTATTCAGAATAACAGGCTTCAAATATAATGCAAGCATCTGATTTACACACTCAAAGATACTGTATTGCTCATCCACCCTAAAAGGGGAGATTGCTGTGTGGGAAACTAAAAGAGAAAAGGCCATTCATAACACAAAGACACACATTATTTTGATAAGGCAGAGGTAAGGAAAGACTATACACACTCTGTAATATGGCTGCTTTGTCTATGTGAACCTTGACTGGATGCATGTTGATCAGTCAGCATCACCTCAGCCGCCACTGCAAAACACATTTCAGACAAACGTTCACCCACAAAACACAAAAATAAGAAAATGCACTGAAACGACCTGCAGTGTAGTTTCACATATCCAGTGCCACACACACACACACACACACACACACACACACACACACACACACAACAAAACATCTTTAACTGCTTACTCTGAGGGAGACTGAACTCTTGCTGATTACTGTAGAGGATTTTACGATTGCAGCAGCTGGTAGACATTTTCTGAGATGTCTGCAGTGTAGCTTGTTATACGCTAGTGCTGAGGAAAGTTTACTGCATGCTTTCTTTCACAAGCAGGAGAGAAAGTAAGGGCTGAGGTAGGAAGGAGGGGGAGGGCGGACGAAGGCAAAAGGAGGTGAGAAATAAATAAGGTAATCAGTTGCTGTAGAGTCAGGCTATTCAAAGGCACTTGGATCGTGGGTGAGTGGTTCAAATGGAGGTGAAACACAGCAAGCAAATACAGTTTGCATTTCAGGTGAAAGGTTATCGAGCGTTTGCTTTTATAGCTTGAACGTTAAGGTGGGTACGGAGGAAAAGCCCTTAACATATTTAAAAGAAAGAAAAAAAAATAGCCTATTCTCAGATAAAATACTTCATGTTTGGCAATTAAAATTATGATTAAAATTACAAAAAAAAGGCATCAAGCAGCCATATAAAAGTTATGCATAGCCTTCAAAGCAAAACATAAAAAATACACCAGTCAGTGGTTCAACAGTTACAAAACCCTTCATACCAATATCCCTCACAACTAATTTGGGTGGCTTTGAAGTGGTATTACATCCTTACCCACCAGCATAGCGGTGTGTCACATTATCTGATTATGCTACAGAGCAGATAGTGGTTAAACCTCCTCAGTCCAGAAACCTTATCTCCCACAAAGCCTTCTGATGGGCTAGATTAAACTCTAGCAACATACCACCAACCGTTCAAAGTAAATCCCTCAAACACGGCTGCCCCGTTTTGCACAGATGTTTCATAATCTCAGACATCAGTCAGTGTGAACAAACCGGGGTTATGACCTTCAAACGAGTGTTGCTGCATGTTACTAGATTAAGCTAATGGACTGAGGACAATATGGCTCAAGAAAGAAAGTTTTTTGTAGTCTCGGATTTTCCATGAACCACCCATCGACTGCTTCTACTACAGTTCATTTATGCTTGCAAGGCTATTTATTAAAAAGGCATATATTTGTTGTGCATAAAATATCCTAATTTCGTGCCTCCAGCGTCTTTATGTCTCCCCTCAGGCAATGTGTTCGCCACGCCTGACGAGTGGTCTGTTTATGTAGTGTTTCATGAAAAGTGAAGTACAACAGTGGTCATTAAGAGTCCAGCAGAAGTGTTCATTTCTCAACCAGATGGGCTCCCAGTGCTAAAGTATTGATTCAGTGCTATATTAAGAACAAACGGCTTCAATTTAAACACATATATCCTTCATGTTGTGGTCTGAGCAGAGGAGGAGTTGTGGTTAACGGGCAGATTTACACTCTTCCAAGTCTGTTTCAAAGCAGAACCGACATGCACTTGTGTTTCCTGATCATTTTTCCTCCTCCTAGTACCTTTCCTTCTCCACATAGTGCCTGAAAAGATGCTGCCTCTGAAAGTGAAGTGTATTGAAAAGTGGAGGAAATAAATCACAGTTGCACTCCCCAGAATGGATGCATTCAGCCACATTAGTGGACAGGATTACCACTGAGCATGCCTCTAATGTGACTTTGTGAGTTGCCTAGCTCACTAGAAAATGCTCAAAACAGCAATAATAAGAACACGATGACACTTTAACCTCAACAACACCACTTCTGCTTGGATCAGGACACCTCATTCTTTGAGCATGAGTTGGAGGGGTGGGGTACAGCTCTCTCGGCAACACACAAATCCAGTTTTTAGCGGCAATGCTGTGCAGTGTGGTTATGCTTTTTTATCGTTGCTTTATGGCACGCATACTGAGACTCTCTCCCATGTCTGAAATGTTAAATATTTAGCGTGCTTCTCATTTCAACTTGAAGATCAGTTTTCACTGAGATTTTATGATTAAACCTTACTTAACTTTGCTCAACATCTTGTTAACTTTGATAAATTTTTCCCAGAAGGGGAAAGAGATTGTTTAATTAACGCTGATTTTTTTTTTTTAAAACAGCATGGCAACTTAAAAAAAGCCTTAAACTGGCATTCTACTTCAAACAGACTTGAAAAATGTGAATCTTTCCTTTGTCATCTGTGAATCATTTGAGGTTGAAGGCCAGCAGGGGTCGCTCCTCCCTCCTTTGCCAGGGGCTTTTCTTCTCCTCTTCTGCATCATCGTGTGCTGCGTCCTCATCCGGAGACACTGACAGCAGCGCGTGATCAGTCCTGAAAGTCACTCCCTCTGGAGTTGGCAGGGGCGGAGGAGAAGTAGGGGATGCAGAGGAAAGTGAGGGTGGCTCCTCCTGTATTTGTACTCCCTCAGCTGTTTTACCCACTGCATCCCCCTGCCCCTGATCCACTCTGTTACTCTCTCCTTTGTCTGACAAGACAGGTCCAGATTTGCTGCCCTTGTGGGTGCACTTCTCCTCCTCACAGCCTCCCACATTCAGATCATCCACAAACACCAGCTGAGTGTAGGCCGAGGCTGGCGTCGCCCCCTTTGATCTGTCTTTCTCAATCCCCCTTTCCTCCTGCTCAGCATCTCTCCCCCTGCGCCCCGCTCTCGGCTCGTTCAGGTCCACACCCGAGTCCAGACTGGCATCGTTACAACTGCCATGCCTCCCTTGACGGCTGCTACCTTGCTGACCTCCTGCACTAGGTGTGCTGTTGTTGTTGTTGTGGCACCCTGCCCGCTGGAGATCGATGTAGGAGTGGCGAATGTGAGCATTGGAGCGTCCATCCAGGGAGACAAACCAGGCTCGTGGGTGAGGCAGAGGCTTCCCTCCTCTCAGCTCCATTAAAGTCTTTTCAGCCAGCAAGGTGTCCTCGCTGTTTATTTCCACAAGACCCGACTCCCCGAGAGCTCCTGGAATAGACAGAGACTCTGACAGGCCTGAGATACCCTCGCCTTTACCCTGCTTTTTTGGACCTGGGTCGCAGTCAGTGGGGGTTTGCCCCAGGGGCTGCTGGGAATGTGAGGCATTGAGCTCAGCCTGGATGGTCTCTAAGTCACTCTGCTGGTCAGTCTGCAGCAGGAGCGCCTGACCAGACAGAGGGTGCTCCCCAGGCAGCCGCATGTAGTGTGCTGGGATTACAAGTGTGGGTCGCACTCTTGAGTAGCCTTCCCCTCCACTCAGCAGATCTACAGAGCCGCAGCAGAGCAGCTGGCCTGGCCGGGAGAGCAACTGGGGACTGGGCCGCTCCAGGTGGTCCACAGACCGGGACAGAAGGTGGTCAGCAGCCCTGCACTCACCTCCCTCCCCTCTGCTGGGGGAGTGCGGAGGAGATGAAGGGGAGATGCAATCAATAATCCCAACACTGCTAAGCTGTGTAGCTGACACTTGACCATGATTAGTGGATGACAACGCATCTGAAATCTGGTTGCTAGATGAACAGAAGGAGGTGTATGATTGACGGTAGCCCCTCTCTGTCCCCGATGACAGAGCAGCCCTCAGTTGAAACGTCTCTACAGACTGTCGGTAGTCTCGGCTGCGAGGCGTCAGATTGCCCAGAGATGATCCGTGGTGGCTGTTGTTGCCGAGAGAGGAGCGGCTGTGTTTGTTTTGATGGATAAGGCTGTGTTGACGTTGATTGTCTCGGTGCTCATATGAGGAAGGCTTGAGCATCGGAGTGGTCATGTCAGGCTCAGTCCCCGTGGAAACAAGCTCCAGCTGCACCTGAAGGCAACAACAAAATTCAGGTGTGAGAATGTTTTTAAATACCATCACATGAAGCAAACCATAACAAACACTGTAGTTTAATTTCAAACACGTAGAGTGCTATAGTGTGAGTAATTCATGTGTTTGGTCCCATCTTTGTGTTCTTTTGTGTTAAGAAGGGTGAAGGAGGTGTGTTGTTATCCATAAAAACAGCCTTTTGATTGGTTGAAAAATCAAAATGAGGGGAAAAGCATAAACATGGCTGCAGCTGACAATTTTTAACATTTTGAAACACTCAGGTTCACTTTATTACAAAGAAGTTCTTTGTTATTATGACTCCTGTCTTCTCTGCTCCAGGGGCCAAGTTAAAGGACCAACCACACAAACGCAGCTACAGCACAATGATCTCCACAGCAAAGCTCTGCACAGGACCAACAAACAACCATGCAGTGCACTTAAGGAGCACAGGTTAGCATCGATACACGTTTTCCTTCCTAGGGGCAAGCTATGAGCAAGTCAGGTATGTTGAGCCTAAAGCCAGAGCTTTCAGTTTTTACCCATCTAAATCCCCATAGCAACATGTGCTGAACCAGGTACCAAGGTCTTTTTCCCCCTCTTTTTCACGGGCCACATATTACTGCCTTTCCCTCCATCGACAAGCTGTAAAAATGATAAACTGATGTAGATTCTATGTTCTATAGAGGTGTGAAAAAGTGTTTACCCCCTCCCTGATTTCCCTTTTTTGTGTTTGGCACACTTAAATGTTTCAGATCATCAAACAAATTTAAATATTAGACAAAGATGACACAAGTAAACACAAAATGCAGTTTCTAAGTGAAGGAGTTGATTATGAAGTGGGGAAAAAAGTCCAAGAAGTGATTGCCCCCAAAACCTAATAACTAGTTGGGCCAGTGTCAGTGTTGTTTCTCATCTGTTTCTTTAAATCGTACCGTAATGTGTTACATTTTGAAATCGTTTAGCCCGCTTCACTTTGTCAGGTTCTATCTGAGCGATTTCTTAATTCAACAGGTCTGCCAGTAATCAGGCTTTTTATTGAAACTCAACTCAGCTTTCAAAATCACAGTGGATTTATGATTTAACTACAAGGACAATTACTTTTTCACGCAGGACCAGACAGATTTGGATAAATTTTCTGCCTTAATCAATGAAATCATCATTTAAAAACTGCATTTTACTCGGGTTCTCTTTGTCTAATTCTAAAAAAATTGTGTGATGATCTGAAACACTGGCAAATATGCAGGGGGCAAACACTTTATACACCACTGTATATATGAAAACTGTTGAGTCACGCATTCCCACAGTAATTAATGAAGGTATAATAGTTAGTTTAACACTGCTGAACTACAGGTAACAGAATACAAGTTATTTGTAGGTTGTCTGTGAAGGTTCTCAGTCATCCAGGTCATGACTGAGAAGTCCAGACGCTTATTTGTAGGTTATTTATCCCGAGGAAACAGCGCATGTTAACCTAATATGATGTAATGTCATGATTAATGTAATGCAATTTCCTCATTTTATAAGGCTATTAGACAGAATCAGTTTAAGGTTTGGCGCTCTAACCTGCAGCTATTTCACATTAGAAATAACCAGAGTTAACAGAGTGGTGAAATAAATATATTTACTAATTAACTAAAGAGTAATTTTAGCAGATTTTTCCTAATACATTAAATAAATAAATAATTAATGTGTCCAGCTGAGGTAGGCTACACACAATCAGTCTTTTTGTGCAGAATAAGAGTGAAATAATGTATCAGACACCCTGTTTTAATGTAGCGCAGCCTGATCCTGAAGTAGAAAGCCTGGGTGTACAAAGACAGCAAATGCAAAGAAAGCCTGGCTATGCAATACGTCCTTTAGAGAACATCCAAAATATTGAATATTTAGTAAACGACTTTGGTGTTTTCTATTTCCAACACCTTTAAACAGTCATTAATGTGCAAACTCCTTAAACTGTGCCATCTGATCACTGAGCAAACACACCTCATTGCTGATGAGGTTAAGGTGAGACATGGACGTGGCTTGGTCCCTCTTACTGCTGTCCAGTCCAGAGGACAGCGTGAGCTTGCGGTGAGACCCTCGTGGCTTTAAACATCGACGTCTGGGTGAACACAGACAAAGAGCACGTTTAATCTTTAAAATCGGAATAATTACACACAAATGTTTCTAATGGTGAAAAATACATCCCTGACTTTTTGTTGGAACAAGTTGAGACTGGACAAGAGCATTTGTGAGGGTTTTATATTTACTGTGTAGCGCAGCTGCCCGGGTCCAGATTGTTTACATTTGATCAACATAAAAACTATATTACTGCCATGTGACTTACTCTGGAGAACTTTTATTAGTACAGGGCTTTGTTTTCTGGTACTGTTATCACAACTGAAGAAATAATAAACGTGTAAACCTAGGCAGACAGAAGGATGACAGATGGTGCTGGATTCAATAAAAAAGGAATGTATTGTTAATGTTCAGTTAAATGTGGCATACAAACACCCCAGCTCTTGAGAGGAGATAAGCCCAAGCTGTCCTGTCGGCCTGCTAAGGTAAATTTTGGAACAATAACGGAGAAATAAATCCCAAGCAGCAGTACACATGTTCTAGCTACAGACTGACATCATCTTCACTAATTTAGATACTAATCTGGAAACTCCTGCTATAGTCTGTGTAAAGGCAAAGTGTTTCACACACCTGCAGTAGTACAGCAGGAGGCAGAGCAGACAGAGCAGGATGAGAGCCATGCCTCCCAGTATGGCCAACAGAAACACAGTGTGGTACGTGCTGATGTCCTTTGCAACCATTGGACCTGTTACAAAGACATGTGTTGAAGCACCAGAGAAAAAGCTTTTTGGTGGAAGTCTGCAGTCAAGTAAACCACATAAATGACAGAACAAAAATATGTGTTTTGCGAAGTAAATTTAATTTGTGTCTATGGATTTTCTTACCGGTGTGTAGAGACGACATGGCGGCCACCCAATACCCCAGCTGAGGAACAATGTAGGTTAGACTGAGCTGGATTCCCTCCCTCTGCACCTGAGCCCAGCTGCTCTTTATCCAGATACCTAAAGACACACAAAAGAAATCACAGTATGTGGAAACAAACTTTGTAAAGGTTACTCTGTGAGGACTGGCTGCAGCAACTGCTCACCTGCCTCCCCTAATTATGTAAAGACGGGGCTCGATGGAGTTCAGACAGCTAATCTCTTAATGTGTTAGGAGTAAATTATTTATGCTCAAGATCTTAGCCAAATGATAGCCGTTTGGATAAACCAGTAGATTTAATTACAGTATTTCACTCTGAAATATTTGTTCAAACATAAGAGTAAAAGTTTTACAAGTTGGTAGTGAGACCTATAATGTAGGGCAGGGGTGGGCAACTCCAGGCCTCGAGGGCCGGTGTCCTGCAGGTTTTAGATATGTCCTTGATCCAACACAGCTGATTACCATGGCTAAATGACCTCCTCAACATGTCCTGAAGTTCTCCAGAGGCCTGCTAATGAACTAATCATGTGATTCAGGTGTGTTGACCCAGGGTGAGATCTAAAACCTGCAGGATACCGACCCTCAAGGCCTGGAGTTGCCCACCCCTGATGTATGGTTTGGACATGGTGACACTGGCAGAAAAGGCAGCAGGTGGAGCTGGAAGTGGCAGACCTGAAGCTGGAAGTGGCAGAGCTGAAGCTGAAGACTGGGATTAAAAGAGTACTGTGTATTGGATCAAGGACACATCTAAAACCTGCACCGGCCCTCGAGGCCTGGAGTTCGACACTTGTGCACTGTGGTGATGCTAAAGGGAACGGCTAAAAGGTGACCAAACACACCTCTTCTTTGACTAAAATCAACATTTGATGATGAAGCTTTATAATGAACTGTCTAGTTAGCAGTGTATGTGTCTGGTGGAACAGATTCAAAATAATAGTTTGAAGTGCCACCTATACGCACAGCTTAATGTCTTCTACTGACTTGTGACTTTCTTTGCCCTCCCCAAAGCTGCAGATACTCTGATTAACGACTCAAACGTCTGCCCTGACCTGTTCTAGAGACGGCAGTGTTTTGGTAGTACTTAACTCTCCCACAAGGAGGCAACATGTAGATAACAGTGTTACCCTATGAGCAGTGTACACTGAGTACAATAGCGGCTCTCCGCATAGCCAGAATGGAAAACCACTACAAAGCTAGAGGCATTGACTGATTGGCTCCCAGTAAATCTGCTTCAAGAGGAAAACACTGTGTTGTGCCTTTACACTTCCGATCCTCAGGCTCTCAGGGCTAACGCGGTGAGACCTACTTTGTTTCTATGTTTATACAAAGTTATATAACATCAAGTGGTTAGGAATATGCATCATGTTTAATAAAAGGAGGAAACAAAAGGGTAAAGAGGATATTCAAAGAGGAAAGGCAAATATACAAGAGATGCTGACGGGGGGAAACATCACAAGCAGAGGAAACGAGGGGATAAACAGGAGGAGTGGAAAGAGAGATAAGGGAACAGGCACAAGAAACAGAAGAGAAATGAGAGCGAGGCTGTGTGACTCAGCACCACACACACACACACACACACACACACACACACACACACACACACACACACACACACACACACACACACACACACACACACACCACTGTGCCCAGCCCTGCCCAGATTCACCCAGGTCCCTCTCTGAATCCTTTCCACAGGGGAGTCCTCTCTGTGTGGCTGACCTGTTTCATAGCTACAAACGACGGACCTGTTCCCACGCTTCGGTACAATACAGCACTGACAGACAGCAGGGCAGCTACTCAGACCCAAGGCAAACATTTATAAAGTCAATACAGCCCATATATTACTTCTGCTTCTCGCCCATTCACACAAAGCCAACATGTCCAGCCGCAGAGAGTCGTCGGCTGATCTGAGCGAGCGGCGCTTATTTGCATCGTCAGACTCCCGACTCGCACACCCAGGTGAACATGATCTGTTTGTGTATGACATCAGTCCTCCCCATGCCTGCTTGACATCAAACAATACATGACATGTTGCCAGTTGCACAAGTGAAACAGGTTTCCCTCTCTCTCTCTCTGTGTTCATGCCTCCTCCATGCGAGCACTTCATAAACAATACTAGCGTCTTTGTGAGGCTGCCATCCTCAGCCTGAAGTCTTCCACCGCAGGCACCAGATGGATTTCAAACTTCTTTTTGTCTGTTTATCATCTTCAGTTTAACACTCACACACATTTCACCCACTAAATGCTCAGTGAAGAAACTCAATCAGGAGATGGGCCGGTCTGTTGTGTTACTTATTTGGAGGGTTGCTAAGGAACATGAGATGTAGCCTGGAGAGGGGTCCGGGAACGGCTTCTTGTTGTTGAAATACTCGCAGCTACAGGCTGTGAGGAGGATACAAGTGTGTGTGTGTGTGTGTTCATTCAGTTTTAATGAAAGCCCTTTTTATAAGCCCTGCATGTTGATACTTTAGGCGCTTTAAAACAGACTCCTGAGATCCTGAAACTATCACAGGAGCCAATGTGGATCTGTTTTTTAATCAATGTAACACTCTGACGTACGATTACAGTTCAGATGAAAACTGCACAGCACAGACAGGGAATAACGTTGAACTAATGAAGGAGAAATTCAAAATACTTGCCATTCAAATGTTTTATTTTCTTTCTATCCATTCATCTGCCCATCTAGAGCTCACTAAACACTTCTAGTAGCAATCTTTAGACACTGTTTGGCCAAATAAATCAGAGCTCTAAAATGTTTATTGTGAAATGACTGTAGCATGAATGTAGTACACATATCATGACACGTGGGAAGTACGACATTTTTAGGATTTTAATCCAATTGTGAGATATCAGTAATAGTGATGAATTAACCAAGAAATATGCCCAGCCAGGAGTTCCCCTCAACTCCACAAGTTTCAGTATCTTTCAGTTCACGATTTTGTTTTTCAGGACTGGAAATTTACGACTTTGTTTTCCCACCCTTGCTGCTTTAATCAGTCCTTTTTCCAGCCATAGCAGACTGCTACAAGCACAGCAACAAACAACAGTGATAATATAATTAGGTGGAGAACAAACTGACACATTTAACAGCTGAAAACCAACGCTGTCCTCAGAAAACAGAGCTTAAAGGAGAGTTAATATTAAACAGAATTGCACCTTCAAAATGATAATTTCATGAATGTCTACATAACATTTGCTAATACACTAGTCTTCTGATTAATAGGTGGTATGTCAATCTTATGTGTGTTTACAGCTTTTCCCCAAATAATTCCAGTGGGTCCTAACAAAGCTTTTTCCTGCTGATGAGAGGAAGCAGTGGATCTGTTGAGACACTAATGTTCATGCAGAAGGAGGTTTTGTAGTGCAGACACGTCTGAGTCAACTGATGATCGAATCACTGTCTTTAAGTGGAGCCTCTCTGAGAGGAACTGGGTGTGTCACAGTGCAGGACGACTGACAACAAAGATTTAAGATCGCAGGAGTAAATCAGAGCGCCGAGAGAGATTTGAAATGTCTCCGCTGCATGAGCCAACACCGCAGGGCTTTTAGCTATTGTTCAGTTCAAGATTTAACTGAGCACGGGCAGATTATGGATCCACAGTCCAAACTTGTGATGTGAAGAGATTAATGTGTAGCTGTATGTTGGCAATTTTTATGATCGTATGAATAATTCTATTCATCGCTCTGATACACAGCCACAAATTATGACCTGGCTGCACCATGTGAGCATGCACGTGGTTTGTGTTAGTGCTTGTAATGTGCTCTTTTCACAAATAATTGCAGGTCTCATATAAACAGAAGTAAAGCCTTCAGAGTTAAAAACTTCCTGAACTTAAATGTAGAAAGTCAGAAAAGCTTACGTGTGAGTTTCTGTTAATACATACCTAAGCGCGGGTCAAATCTCCAAGTAGGGAGGTGATCATTTTCCTTCAGGCCACTGTCAGGCGGGAGGGGCACAGAGAAGGTGATTGGCCCAGTCACCTGCAGCTCCACTCCATCGCCGGCCAACAGGTGAACAGAGATGGCTGCGACAGGAGTCAACTCGAACGTCTTCTCCGTGCCTGTGAGAGTGCAAACACGAGGACGTGAGAGAGAAAAATGCAGGGAAAAGGAAAGGGAGCGGGAGTAAGGTGCACAGGAGGGGAAGCGGAGAAAGGAGCAGACAGTGGGGGAGGTAACGTAAAACAGCTCAGATAAAGGAGGGCTGTCAGAGGAAGACAGACAGGAAAGAAAACAAGCGAAAGACAGGAAAGAAGAAAACTGGGTGGAGGGCGGAAAAAAACTTGAAGACTGAGGATGGAAAGTGTCACAAAGCCGCCTCGAGGAAGAAGGTACGCTCTGTCGGGGGAGACAGCTTTGAAGGGGTATTCAAGTCACATGAAAAAAAAAAAGGGGGACACACACAAAAAAACGTACGAGTCTGTTGCATGGTTTTAAGGATTATGATGTTGATGTGTCAGCTCATATTTTTTTATAAACAAATACATTTATGAGATCGTTGTTTATCATTTTTCTGGCTGAGTTGTGAACAAAAACATTGCCAGAGTCTGTCTTCTGGATGTTATGATAAGACCATTTCTAATTATCCATATTTTTGTATTATGTTAAAAAATAAGCCTTGTTTGCACATATTGATGAACATGTTTGTCATCACTCGTATTATAGGCCAGTGTAGTCCATGCAACGTCAAGATGTGGATAAGAGTGCCTGAAAGCGTGTGGGCACTCTGGCTGTGTTAGAGCAGAGAGAAAACACACACACACACAAACACACACGGGTTATTGTGTTTCAGGAGGTCAGATAGAGACGGTAGTGTCTTTCTGATGAGCTGCTCCTGCTACTCTTCACGCCTCACCCTCTCTCAGCACATTTTTCCTCTGTCCCGTTTCTATGAAGGTGTCTTTAACTATATGCTCTGACCCGTCAGTCTAACCTTCACCTGTGCCGTTGCCACTGAGCATCTCCAGGTGGGGAAAGTGCTGGATGTGTGAGGGGGAGGTTGCCACGGTGAGCAGCGCGGTCAGGTTGGCGTACGATGTGTTGGGAGGAAGACTGAGAGCTCTGTGCAGGAAACTAACCCTGGGCTGGACTCTTAAACCTGTGACACAGAAAATGAAACTGAGTTGTCATTTAAAATATTATTCAAATCCGTCTGAGTATTTTAGTTGGATAATTGACACAGACTTTAACATAATAGTAACAATAATAATGCGGAGAAAGTGGGAATGACATCTAAAATTCCACGGAATTCATTCAATTTATACAAGACAATGGCAATTAATTCAGTTAGTATATAGCGCATAAGTATAGAATATATAAGGTATAGGATATATTCAGTCTCCCTATTAAACACTATGGAGCAATGTGAGCTTAAAACCTTGAAATCACCTGACCTCAAGAGTCCATCATGCACACTGATGTTTGTTTGAACATGTTTTACAAGGCAGCTTTATACTCCTAGTGCCTTCTTATAAATTCAGACATCAAATTAAGCTTAATGGAGGCAGCTCTAGATCAATAACGCCCTGGTCGACTTTCTCTCCTGGCCAACGTGATTCTCTTTTCTGATATTTTGCAATGAATTGTTTCTTTTTGATTTGTCATCATGGCTGCCTGGCATCTAGTTTCAACAAATCAACAAATTATAGATTAGAAACAATAAACTGAAAACCAAAAAGCATGTAGTGGGATTCAGCAAGGTGATGTCATTGTGGTCCAACTGTGCCGAGTGCACATTCTTGAGCAGTGAGACATGGATCAAGCTGTACACGAGTGTTCGCTGTGTTTGGGTTTCTCCTTGTGCTCGACATGATTTTTGGGCGTGCAGTATGAGCGACACTTTCACATTTCAGACTAAAGCTCGTCCTAAAAATTCAGGTGTGAATGTTATTTCCTGTCTGCGGTTCTGTTTTTCAGAGAGGAAATGAGCCTGTTGCTGTTCTTTGTGTGCCCCCTTCCTTGACTCTTTTTGTGTTTTTCCCTCCACTTTTTTCTCACCTCATCTGTTCCTCCTTCTGTTGGACACTGCTCGGCCCATCCCCCCCTTCTCTCCCACTCTCTCCTCCCACAACTTCCCAATGCATACCACATTCCCTTCCTCCTCCTCCTCTTCTCCTTTCCACTTCTTTTATTATCCCTCCCTCTGCCACACGCTCGGGTTCATCACTCCCCTGGGTGTCCAAGTTCACAGCATCATGAAAGACTGTGCAGGACAGGGGGCTGGACTGTGCCCGGCTCAGGCACGTGCTACAGGCAGTGTGTATTCAAGAGGTTCATATGTTAATGGAGCCTGTATATTTATGTGAGAAATTTATTTTAGTCAGACAACACAGCTGACAAGCTAAATTACTCCCCTGTTGGCCAGAGCCACACAAAAGAGTCAACAGACAAAGAGACCAAATTGATTTGCCTGGATGAAAAAGCCTTATCTAATGTAATTACACCCAAACAAAGAAGCGGAATAACAAAGACACGCTTGTGATTTATGTCTATATGATGTGTTTTCTTTATATCAGGTATTAGATATTTTCCTGATAACAGGCCATTTAATATAAGATAGCATTTTATATTAGGAGTGTATTAATTATGTTTAAAAAAAAAAAAAAAAACACTTGTCGCCAATGACAAAAATGACAAAATATGGCTTTCATCCCAACTTGAGTTCTCTTACAAATACTCAAACACTGAGGTTATTGTACTCTGTCCTAGATACTTACTCTGGCTGGTATGATCTTAGCCTTCGGTAACACTATGAGGAATCTTAAGAGTCATTTTTGACCAGGGTATGTAGTTCAGTGACGACATTAAACAAATATGTAGGACTGCTTTCATGCATTTGGGGAATATCTCTAAATTTAGAAACATCCTGTCTCCCAGTCATACTGAAAATATCATGCATTTATTACTTCTAGGCTGGACTATATTATTATCAGGATGTCCTAACCCCCCCGCCCCCAGAAAAGCCTTCAGTTGATCCAAAAGGCAGCAGTGAGAGTACTGACAGGGACTAGAAACAAAGAGCACATTTATCCCATATTGGCTTCTCTTCATTGGCTCCCTTAATCAAATTTAAGATCCTTCTCCTCACAAATAAAATCTTGAATAATCAGGCCTGATCATATCTTAAAGATCTCACAGTACCTAATTATCCTAACAGAGCACATCCCTCTCAGAGTGCAGTCTTACTTGTGGTTCCCAGGGTACTTAAAAGTAGAATGGGAGGCAGAGCCTTCAGCTTTCAGGCTCCCAGTTTGGATTCTGGTGACAGACACCCTCTCTACTTTTAGGGTAAAGCTTAAAAGTTTCCTTTTTCATAAGGCTTATATTTAGGGCTGGATCAGGTGACCTTGAATGCTCCCTTAGTTATGTTGCAGTAGGTCTAGGCTGCTGGGGATTTCCCATGATGAAGTATTTCGTCTTCACTCCTCTTTTTTTACTTTCTGCGTGTTTAAACACCACTACTGTTATTTAGTCATTATTAATTATTAAACTCTGGCTCTCTTACACAGTGTATCTTTTGTCCCGTCTTCCTCACCTCACCTACTAATAGTAAATAAGTTTAGAGGGAACCAGAGCCTGGAACGCCCACAAGCAAATAGCGTTCAGCTTCAAAGTAATGCACAAAGCGTGAATCGCTTCCAGTAGGGACGCAGCTTTATGTGTCGCTAACAGGGAAATTGCAGTGTTTCCTCTACTGGAGCAACTATGTAACACAAAGAATAATGCTTGGTTGAGTGATGTTTCTTTTTTAATTTTTTTGTATTTTTAAAATTTCTATTTATTAGTCATGACAAATGCGGATACAGCAAATATCGGGTGATTATATCCACCTGCCGGTTGGACTCTAAATGCAATAACAAGGTGGTGCAGCCACCCAGTAATACCAAGAACCACTTGGCAGCAGGTTTGGGAATACAGTTTCCCACAGTGACCTGTAGTTGCCATGGAGTCTGTGACCGGTCACCAGTGTGACCGAGGCCTTATAAACATTATGACTGAGTCATTTCCTATGCATGTGTGTGTGCGCAGAGATAGTGCCAATATGTCTGCCCAAGGTGTGATGGACCAAAATGTTATAATCTTTCTATTTCAATGAAATAATTCGATTTAAAAGTCTGATTTTCTTTAAAAACAATAAACTGTACACACACACACTTGCATACAAACACACACACAGACAGTGTGTTCACCTTGTAATCCTGGAACAATCTCAACAACATCTTCGTACACCATCAGAGTTGCAGCTCTTTCTGGCAGCAGGTCCAGGCTGATGGATGAAAATACTAGAGGAGAAATAAAAACACACACACACACAGTGTATAGGAATAACTTCACTATGAGATTAGAAACAAGCTCTAATCTACCACTTTACTAATCACTCTGAAACACAAGTCATTAAATCATCTTTATGCATTTTTAATAGTCCTGCTTTCATCCTGTCTGCTGTGCAGGACCACAGCCTGACCCAGCAAACTGCACTTCTTTGCTCTTCCTTCCTTTTTTCCCCTCACTCGCCCATTGTTCAGAGCTGGTAAGCGTGATAATCCAATTGGCCGCCGTTCCGTTGGCTCATAATAACCCCCTTCCCACACACACACACACACACACACACACACACACACTCCAGGCTCCTGGGAGGTATTTTGCGTGAGTGTGTGTTAGTGAAAGGGAAGCTTAAGCAGCCCCCTTGCTGAGTTTTGGCATCTAAAGCTATAAATTAGTAATGGAGCACTCCACTCATTAGCTCACACACCTGGCACAAAAAATGTACTTTTTTTTTCTTCACACACACACATAAAAACATAAAACATGAAAACAATCTGTTAATGCCACAGTTTAGTGAGACACTGTTCTTGTTAATCTGGTTACTTCTCAAAATATATGTACGAGTTCTCGCTCTCTCACTCACTCACTCACTCACTCACACCTACCAGGTAATCTGGAGGGAGTCCAGGGCACAGAGTTAGGCACATATCCCTGTTTAGTTGCGGTGACAACAAGCGGCGTCCCAAGGCGATAGGGAAAACGCAGGTAAATGTTGCCGTCGGCTGATGAGGTTTCAGTTGTTAAAGAAGTACGATTGGCAAAAAGCTGTACGGTGGCTCCAACCAGGGGCTGGTGAGTGCTGGCATCGCTCAGGTGAACCTTAAGAGTCACATCTGTGAAGACAAGAGTTCATCATTTGTAACGGTTGTAAGATGTCAAGTCTCCGTAAACAGTGATTGATAAACATACAAAAAAAACCCACAAGGCCTCTATGATTACAGCCACCTAAAATGCCATCGTCTTAGCTATTTTCAGCGTCAGTGCCAGGCTTTTGGCCTACAAATCTAAATCCCAGCCAGTCACACAGTGATGACCATTTCCTGGACAACCGCCAGTGGCACTTCCCCTCTAAAACAATGGGCCATTTCCCTCTCTCAAAGAAGCCTTGGAAGCTGAAGGGGGGAAAAAAAAACAACTGCACATACAAACACCTTCTCCGACGGAGACAAAGAATAATTAAAATGTTAAAAGACAAACGCTGTGTCACGAAAACTGCCTATGGAGTAATAATAATGTTCCATTAGCATTAACACTGGTATTAATAAATCTTGGACTCTATTACGTTCTGTACACACTATCACTTTTCAGGTAAGCCCTGATGTATTGCACAACTAATTGGCTTGTGAATATCACTGCTGCAATGTAACTTTATTATAAAACGTAATAATGATCTTTCTCTATTATTTAGGGGGGGGGAAAAAGTATCCACCTTCTATCGTCCATTAGCCTGAGTCATTCAGGACCACAAAAATTAGCCTTGATTTGAAAATATAGCAAACAATAAACAAGCCATGACCAGAGTGCTCTCAGGTTTAAATGCAGCTCTTTTCCATCAAATGAGCTCTGTATAGTCTAGCCACCCAACCCATATTTCCACAAACTTTAAGCTGAACCACACTAATCAAGGTTGCACAATAAAATAAAGTCAACAGAATATGACACCTCCACTGATGTCATTATGGTTCAGACTTCAGATCAGGAAAAACCTGCTTTCTTCAGGACCAGTCTATTTTTATTTTTCTTGAAATACTCCGAAAGAGTTTAATGGAGGTCATACGAATGCGGTTTGGCGACATTAACAACCAACCAACCACTACCCATCAGGCTGTGCTTGAGATGGGTGCGTGATTTTTTTAATTTCCTGATATACCCTCATTATCAGATATTATTTAAACAGTGAATCTTTACATATACCCATGCTTCTCAAACTGCAGGATGTAGGTGAACAACCATGTAAAAAATATGAAGTGAGATTTAGGAAATTAATGGGTATACAAACACTGCGCATACGTTTAAGCAAAATAAACTTATCATTGTTTGTTGTTAATGATTGATAAAAATAGCAGGGTGTGTGAGTCATGACCTTTTATAGGCTTCAGAACTGGAGCATTCCACGTAAAGTTTGAGACGCAGCGACACATACGGTCATATCAAGTGAAGTAAAGGAAGGTGCGATGTTAAATTTCCAAAGTGATTTTGAAATCAATATGCGGCACATCTATCTGATATCACACACTTCTTGCAGCAGTCACACTGTGACACGCTCAGATTGTCTTTCACTGCAGAAACCCTACATCAGCTTTCATATCTCCAAAGACATCCCTCTATTTCACTCCACTCTTGCCTTAATTGAGAATTTCAACCTTAAGCTAACCTGCAGATCTTAAAGGAGGGAAGTCAAACACTCTGACAAACAAATGTTAAAATGTAATCATCACATTCCAGAGTCATCATAAAAAACTTGGTAGAGAGCACTATAATTCACAGCCACAAAAACCCACACCGTCCCCATCTTTGCACACATGACAATTTGCGTCCTGTTTGGTCACAGGCTGACCAACGGTGGCCTTTATATTGTGGCTGAAAGGTTTCCCCCCACCACCACTCCCCCTACAATTACCAAAACATGCCCACCTCCCCCCCATACTCACTGAATTTTGTCTTAATGTTTCCTTTAAACCTCACCCGCAGTGACACACACAGTAACACATACATGGCTTGACAAATCCCCCTCCCCCCACTGAGGGATCCTCTGGTCAGCGGGAAACCACTCTGACAATGTGTAGGAGAGAGTTCAGCCCGAGTGCACGCTCCACCTAAAAAAAAACCAAGCTCTGCACCAAATTATAGCTTGGGAAGGGAGGAAGTTACAGGCTGCTTAGTACAAGAAAAGATCTGGCTGAGCAATGTGTCAGTTTCAAACCAAAACACATAATTATCCACAGGTGTAAAGATCCACTTCATTCCTGGGATTTCTTTTTTTTAAACATTTGGACTGCGTCAGCAGAGAATTGGGAAACAGGCAGACTGGATTTCCCCATGACGGAAACCCTCCACTGCTTTCTCGAGTGTACTGGAGAGCTCTTGACCTCACTTCCTGTCCCACTCCCCCTGATATGCTGTTACGGGTGCCAGCTGTGCTCGCCTAAAAAAAAAAAAAATCCCCTGGGAGACTTCAAGACTGACACACACACACACAAATGTAGTCCCCTCCCAGTCCTCGTCCAATAAATCAGTACCGAGGTGACATCATTGCTAAACAAGCTAAAAGTCTCCTCTGAACACCCTGAGGGATGGCCAATACCCCCAATTCTCCAGCTAAACCTCCATAGCTGCCTATTTGTGTGTGCACTGAGCACCATATGGAGAATAAAGGCTTCAAAGAGTTTCCCCCTGACCAGCACTGCCATCTCAGACCAATTATCCCCAGCTCAGCAGCAAAAGCAGCAGGATAGCTGTGTGTACGTGAATGTGCTTGGATGCAAGAGATGCAACCGAGAGGTAAACAACAAGGAAGAAAGAATGAGTGTGCCTGATTTTTTCCATCCTTCTAGTTTGAATTAAGTTTGGGAGAGAGCGATCATTTCAGCCTTATGAAACTGAGGTGTGATAAATGAGGAATGGGTAGCACGGCTGGCCTCCACTGGGCGTGTGAGATGGTTTGGTGTTCTTCCAAGCAGAGCTGAGTTAAGCAGAAGCTTTCTGCACACGTGGTTTGGTTAAGTGAAGATATTTAATGTGACAGCAGAAGGCATGCAAGCACTCAGCGTGCGTTGTAATCAGCACTTTGTTACGAGCTACGCCAGTTTAAAGTGATGTCATTATAAAAACTTGCAAAACATTCAGCTCGTGAATCTTCCAAAATCAGAGCCACACCAACTTTGTTAACTGTGTTCAGCTTACTGTAAACTGACCTTTATTTCAGATGGTCAGAAATAACAAGAAAACAGGGTAAAACAGCTTTTTTGGCCTTTACGTCATGTGAATCAGTCTAATAACTGCTATCCCACCAAAGTCCTGTGTTGATATATGAAAACAACCCTGCAGCTGTTTGGTTTCCTATGTCTTCATCAACTAACAGGTAGAGAATGAATTAAAACGAGTGTTCTTTGTTCTGCCATCTTTGGGCCCATGTTAGGAAGCAAGTTCAACACACAGATGTCAGGATGCTTTTGCAATCTGGCTAAACTATAAAAGGGATTTTAATCTGATGTGGACAAGAACGCCTTATAGCTAGTCCTGGAACAGTCCTGGTATTTATAAACTCAGAGCCAAGCACTTCAATTTGTCACTTGGACTCAAGCGGACTTCAAATACTCATAAAGTCAGAAACTATAACTCAACTTTATGCCCAATAACTTTTTTGACAAGATGCCAACTGAACAGGTCAACCCAGATCTTCCGAAATCTAGCTATGATCATTTTCACTGGCTACCATCAGACCGACAACACGTGACTGCAGATATATTTTGAAGCACGTGTTTTCAGCACAAGACTAGCACCTAACTTGTGTCTAGTTAGCTCAAAATTGTGTTGGGCACTTGAAGTAAGAACAGCAAGGCCATTCAGTTAAACACCTTATAAACCAATGGGAGCCTGATTGTCTACAAAACTGCTTTACGCATTTTCTGTTGTGCCACACAGGACAGTTTAATCTCCTCTGCTAAAGAGACATGCTGATGTACTTCATCATCGGCAAACATAGCACCAAAAAACTTGCATGGCTGAAAACAAAAATAGGTTAAATGAAGTCAATGAAATGATAACGTAAATAAAAATCACTGAAACTCCAAGATGATGTCCCTTAAAATGTCTGTGTCAAAAATCATTATTTTAAAAAATATAAAAAGAGAGAAATTGAAATCCTTCAGTTTCCTTGCTTAAGCTACTTCAATGACTATTATTCTATTCTCTGTTGACGTGTAATTCTCATTGTCAAATGACTGGGAAATGGTTACAGCTCTAAAGTGGTTCAAGAAAACTGTGACATCAAGGGGGTAATTTCACCGTCTCAAGCAGAAGCACGTGGCTGATTACAAGAAGTCCGAGAAATCATGTGAGAAACTAGAAGAAACAATAAAAATCACACACGTGCTGTGATACGCGTTTGCGTAAAGGAAATCTGTGTTTCACAGCAGCAATGTGAATATTGTTGTAAACGTAAACAGCAATGCTATCATATTATTATTTCAAGAATGTTGGGCAAAACCCCCCAAACAATTCATGATTTAGGCAAATCAAAAACAGTTTTAGGACTATAGTGTCTACAACATGCATGCCTTTTCAACCTTAGGCACCAATAGACTGTTGTTTTTGTTTCTGGGTTTAATAGCTTGTCTAACCACAACAAACAGGCATCACAATTACTGTGGCTATTATTTTACCCTTCAGATAAACGACAAACATCTGTGGTGATCTTACAAAGAACAAAATAGAGGCATAAATGTAGAAGACAGTATGAATCACTGACAGGGACACTGGATACACACACACACACAGAGCGAAACAGGACCTTGACATGTCACGGCATGAAACACTCAGGTGCAAACGAAAAATAATACACAGTATTGTTCAAAAGTCCTCAGCCACCCCTCTTTTCTTTTTATTTTGTTTCCAAGAAGCCCAAATGTCTTGTAATTTTTAGAGTTGTCATGAGCAATAGCTCCAAATGGAAATGTGGCAAAGAACCAATTTTTTAATTATATTTTAGGCACTTTGTTACTAGCAACCTGTCACAAAAACATATTTTCTTCCATTTTTTGTAGCAGAATCTATGCAAAAATACCAAAGATAACACACTTTGACAGACAAACATATTTTCGCACTAATTTGAGGAAACTGGCCATGTGGTGTCACGGTCCGTGGAGATAGACCGTGTGGGAATGTGTGCGTTGGACCCAGACGCGAACACAAGCGAAGATGCAGGAGTGGATTAAACAAAAGCGAGCCTTTTATTATGGCTGATAACAGAACAAACCAGAGCGAGGGCAGTATAAGGGTAATAGTTCAAACAGAAAACCTAAACTGGACATAAACTAAGAAAAAGCTATGGCTGGAGATACGGAACACAGGGGGTGGTAACACAGACGACGCGACACAGACTACATGAAACACAGAGACTAAATACACAAGAGGGATGATCAGGGGAAGTGGCCACACATGGGAACACAGCTGACACAGATAAACGTAACAAGACATGGCAGGAGTAAACAACACTGACGGGAGACTGTCAAAGTAAAACAGGAAGTACACAGGTGCAAACAGGAGGAGAGAGAGAGCACGGGCATAGTGGGCTGGGGAAACATGGAATGAAACAAGGAGGGGAGATGAGGGCTCACAGATACGTAGAGGGGCACACAGGGGATAAAAGTCACAAGGGGAAGTCAAATAAGGAACACCACAACAGGACAACTTAGGAAACATGGCCTGAATAAGGAACGAAATACAAAAATACAAGAAACTAAGAATACTGGGCCCACATGGCCCAGGACCATGACATGTGGAGGACAAAAGAACTGTTAAACCAAAATGAAAAAACAACAGCAAGAGAAACAGTATCTAAAGTGGAGTCTTTGAGCTGACACAGGGTCTGAGAAATGCATCTGACCCTTTAGCTTATCCATCTACTTTTCTTTACTGAAGCTTCATCAGAAATGGTCTCAGTGAAAGGTGGCTTTCAAGAAACCATTCTTCTTGGGAAACGGAGAAAAAGCTACACAAAGCTAGACTGAAATAACCAATGACAGGTCTGAAGGAGGAATCCAAATATGACATTGTTTGGTTAAAATTGTCAACAATATGGTAGAGGTACAACAGTGAGTGTCTACAGGCCTCTGTAAAACATGGTGGAGACCATCATGGTTTAAGGCTGCATTTCAGCCAGTAAGGTTGGAGATCTTGTCAAAACTGATGGAATTATGAATAATTATGAGTATCACCAAATTTGCATCCACCATGCAGTACCATCTGGAAATGGTCCGACTGACAACAGCTTCCTATTTCAACATGAAAATGATCCCAAGCATGTTTCCAGTGCAGTCAAAGCAAACCTGGATAGAAAAAACACGCTACAAGTCCTGGATTGGCCACCCCAGAGCCCAGACCTCAATATTACTGAAGCAGTGTGGGATCATGTTGACTGTGAATGGAACAAAAGGAAGCCAACATCCAAAAAGGAGCTTTCAATGTCCTTCAAGAAGCCTGGAGAACTATTCCTAAATACTACTTACAGACACTACAAGAAAGCGGATCTAAAAAGGTTCAGGCAGCAATAAAGAATAAAGGTGGTCATGCCAAATATTGACTTTCAAGCTCGTTAAAATTGTACAAACTCTGTTTTTGCCTCATACACTGCATTCCCATCTATGTTTGCACATATTTCCATAAATCACTGCACCCATTTCTCCTTTTTATTGCTAAATGTAAAGATGTGAGGGGTGGTTCAAGACTCTTGCACACGTTGCAAGCAAAGAAACCAGCTATCAGTAGATTCAGCCTGCTATTTTCTCTAAACTGGATTAAAAGTAAGATTAGGTAGTGATTGTCAATCCCATTAACTCAGCAGGGGACAAAGCAACTGCGTTACATCATGGTTGAGAGGGGTACATGGGCCCGCTTTATTTTACTTCAGTAAATATATAGGTCAAATACTGTACTCTGTACTACTGCAATACTCCTCTGTGGCCAAGCAGGTCATTCACCCTGTCTGTAAATGCAGTGTGTTCTCATGACCTCCCTGAAGCAGGCTGATGTTAACACTCACGCCAGCATCTCGTGATTAAAATCAAGCTTGGCTAGCTGGTGACAATATGATTTGATTGGTGTATTTCCTGGCAGCCCTTGTCCAGCTTCAGCAAATGTTTGTCTGTTTCAGATGCAACGCCATGCCTATTAAGGGCAGCAGTAATGTGAGTGAGATCTATATCTGCGGGTAGATCGTCTGTCTGGCTCCACTCATCCATACTTGCTGGACAGTGTAGGAGAAATTCTCAGCATCGACCTGAACGCACCCCCCCGGGAACAAGCGAAGGTCAATCTGAAGCGAAATGAAAACCAGAGGAAGAGAGAAAGAAAGGGAAAGGAACAAGAGTGCAGATAGAGGCTGGGATTGACTTCAAAGTGCCCCAATCTTGCGAGTTTTCAAAACATCTACGCCCTGTTTTTACCTCAAACAAGAGCTGCTTGTTGTGATAATAAACGAGCCATTTTCATGCCTGATCACAAACCTTAAACCTAGACTAGGTTAGAATCTCCCAAGCTATAATAACAGTTATAAAACATCAGGAAATAATCATGATTTAAAGGAAAACCAGAGCCCAGCATTGCACTTTTCCAACTCTGACTGATTTACAGTGACAGTTTCTGTATGTTTACATTTGCACTCCTGGTGTAGTGAAAGAACCGCATGTAGGCCACCCCCTATTAAAAAAAAGAACAACCTAAGCGAACACAGACGACTGATGTTTATGTGCTTGTGCAGTGAGAGATAAAAGCGATGGGTTAAACAGATGTGGCTCCACATTAGTAGCTCGTATGACAAGGTAGCTTTGAAGTCAGAGACTGAATGAGAAGCCAGCCGATTGCTGTGATTTATAATTGCTTTGGAACTTTGCTGCTGTGGTAAAAGGATGCTGTTTGACACACTGAGGAGCGTGTCTCTTGAAAAGTTTGCTGTACAGATCTAACTAAAGGGAAATTAACGTGCACGTTCCCCTGTTTTTCTTTCTTTCTTTTTTTAACAGAAGGCGCTAATGTGGTTTCACTTTGCCCTTAATATTTGTAATACTGTTGCAATGCTGCGGTCAGATTTTGAATGTAAACTGTGAGCTTTTAATGATTTTTTTGAACTGCTACTTTTTCTTAGGGGAATCAAGTCAAAGTCTACATCTTATACGACTTAAAAAAACGACAAGAACTGGGTGCACAAGTTTGAATCTGTGGTTGAATATAACCCCCTGTGTGTTATTCGCTAATAACACACAGGGCCAAAGCCAAAAACACTCTGTTTTTATGAGACAAAGAGAACCTGCATATTGTTAGAGTGGAAAACCTACAACAGCATTAATTGCTTTTCCCCACATTCATCAAAAAACTGCTAGCTAATTTTCTGTCACTCTACTAATTGGATCACTTATGCCATTTAGTACATTTTATGCTAGTTTTTACATGCTTTGTTTACAGTAAATGCTGCATCTACACTGTGCAAACGGGCCCTTCTTACATCAGACATCCTCACAACATTTACTACAGTCTGTTTTATACACACTAAGCAGCCATTATAAATTTGAGAAAACATTTGATTAGTTGCCAGCTGATTGAGGAAATGTATTCAATTCAATTCAATTTTATTTATATAGCGCCAAATCACAACATAAGGCGCTTCATAGATACAGAGAAAAACCCAACAATCATATGACCCCCTATGAGCAAGCACTTTGGCAACAGTGGGAAGGAAAAACTCCCTTTTAACAGGAAGAAACCTCCGGCAGAACCAGGCTCAGGGAGGGGCGGCCATCTGCTGCGACCGGTTGGGGTGAGAGAAGGAAGACAGGATAAAAGACATGCTGTGGAAGAGAGACAGAGGTTAATAACAGATATTATTCAATGCAGAGAGGTCTGTTAATACATAGTGAGTAAGAAAGGTGACTGGAAAGGAAAAACTCAATGCATCATGGGAATCCCCCGGCAGCCTATGTCTATTGCAGCATAACTAAGGGAGGATTCAGGGTCACCTGGTCCAGCCCTAACTATATGCTTTGGCAAAAAGGAAAGTTTTAAGCCTAATCTTAAAAGTAGAGATAGTGTCTGTCTCCCGAATCCAAACTGGAAGCTGGTTCCACAGAAGAGGGGCCTGAAAACTGAAGGCTCTCCCTCCCATTCTACTTTTAAATACTCTAGGAACAACAAGTAGGCCTGCAGAGCGAAGTGCTCTAATAGGGTGATATGGTACTACAAGGTCATTAAGATAAGATTAACTAGTAACTAGTAATATCAATTAAGTCATTTGTTTAAAAAAAAAATCTTTATTAACACAACAAAAACGATACGCAAGCACAAAACAGCTATAATCTAGCGATGAGAGATATTGTTATTCAGAAATTTACATTTTTAGCACATATTAATATTAAAGTGCCCAACTGTTGATGAGAAAACGTGAGTGGACTCTTGTTTTCATTCCCTTTTAAGGCATTTCAGTTACGAACATAATCTGCATACTTATCATGGTTCAAAAGTACTACAATCCTTAGCTCAAATACAAGATTTACTTTAACAATATATAATCTCTAGGTACTGATATACTTGCAACAGGACCCCTGAGTAAGGTCGATGGTTGCAGACTCTGTGACGCGAACCACGACCCTTACTTGTAAGGAACACAGACACACAGCCGCCTTCTTCCAAAAATGCCATGTTACCTTTAAAAACAGCACGTAAACCTGACTTTGTTCAGGTTTGTTATGATATACAGACACAAGCACTTGGTTAAAAGCGACTTTACTAAACGCAGCAGTGTTATAAATGATAAATCACAGCAGCTGGACAACATGAGGGCACGTCTCCGATCATTAACAAAGTATTTTTAAAAAAAATTTAAACCCCACAAATCTCATATAAAACGACCTGAAATGGTTTTAACCCCTTAAACACAGCACCGTGCTTATAATTAAGCATCCGCAGCGCTGCACAGACGGAGAAGTTTTCGCTCTCCGTTAGCTTACTCGCTAACGTTAGCCAAGTTTAGATCACATCAGCATCCGAGCTGCTAGCGGCACCGTTTGGCCTCCACAACAGTCAACGAGCCGCTTTCTCTGGCAAAACACCTCACACGCACTTCTTACCTTGTGTAGCCGTGTCCTCCTGTAATGTTTTGGTCGCAGCTTTGGAGAAAAGGTATCCGAAAAGGCAGAGTAAAATCGCGGCGGTCCTGCTCCGGTCCACAGCCCGCATCGTTGCAGATGTGTTTAACAACGCAAACGGCTCGAGGAACAAAGTGGAAATCAAACCCGTGTCTGCTAAAAACTCACTGTTCCCCTACGGCACCGCTTATCCCACAAACCAGGCGACTCTCCATGTTCAGCAGCTTCAGCAGCCACGATTTTCCGCCTGTAAAGCTGCCTTTCTCCTGCCCCGCTGTGCATCCCCCTCTCGGTCGCCTTTTTTCTTTTTTTCTCATCGATGGGTCAGGGTGGAAGACGGCCCCATTCCTCTGAGCCACATGCCCCAGAACGGCACCAACAGGCGGCTTCTCTCACACGCAGCACCACCACCGTCCACGGACCTCCAGCGCCTCCACCTGCCAGCCAAAGTTTTTACAACTTTTACTTTCTAGGAACAGAAAAAAGCTTACAAGGGGCAACAATGAATTTTTTTTTTTTAAATTTTATGGGGGGATGGAAAGAAATATAAATTTCTAGCAGTTTAAATTCAATAACTAAATGTAACAGTGACTCTAGAAATACAGTTTCAATATTAAAATATTCGGAAAATAGATTTTCTGTGCACTTTGACCCTAACATCTAGTCTTCACCTTATGCACAGCACTGTGCAAACATTTTCAGTGTTTCATTTCTTTATTTTGCTTCCATGTACCCAGACTTGAGTAATACTCCTCCATCTTTGGGCACTTTGTCATAACCAGCCTGTTATAAAAATTAAATTTCGTCTTTTTTTCTTTCTTTTTCATGAAAAAATGCAAACGATTATACGGTATTATAGGCATACAACAAAACAAGAGACAGCCAACATCAACAGAAGAGTGAAATACAAGACACCTGGAAGACTACTTTAAGTAATTTTATGTACAATGTTTTCATTCATGTTTGCATGTTTCAATAAATGCATTTTTCCAGCGAAATATGAAGAAACATAGGGTGACTCAAGACCTTTCTGTAAATATCCAAATTCCACATCCAACAGTGACCCTTCGTATGTTTTTACTGGAAATCTGATATATATTGCTGGTGGACTGAATCATGTCACAGCTATGAATAAAAATATATATTTGCATTAATCATATTTCACTTTGTTTGTGTTGCAGACTCTGTCAGTTTGTCATGACACACTGGGACACTGAATAGTATGGGGCTGAGCTGTTATCAGTGCATTAGCCTTTTGCTCAACAGCCAGTATATTAAGATCTAGAGGTTTCCTCACCATCTAATCACTATTTAGTGCCCAGTTTTTCTGTAGAAAATATAAAACATGTACATAGTTGAATAGATTAAGTACTACTGTATTTGAGCCAAAATAGTCAAAGTCCTCATGCTGCATATTTGCTTTTTGTGCCAATAGCCTCTAGTAACTGACTCAATTTAATATTCTTTTAACATGCAAAGCCCAGTTGAAATACTTGGTGCTACGTCAGGTGGACACAAACACTCTTACAGTGTCCTTCAAAACATTGCCCTGGGACACCCTGATCACAGATTATGTTTAGTTATGGCTTTCTCGGCTTCATGTCCGCGAGCATGCAGGAGAATTTTTTTGTCATTTGGAGTTCAAAGGCAGATCAAACTCTCCACCAGGTGGTGATAAGCTGACAGCTCTGCTCCTCTTCACTCAGGTGTACAAAGTATTTAGCTGCAGGTCTGATGACATGGCAACAGATTGGTCATATCACCTGTTCAACAAATGGGAACTCTGAGTTTCCTGGTCCAGAACAGTGATTGGAGTAAATTCAATCAACTTGTGAGTATGTTCATTCTGAGTTAAGAGAGTAAGTCACCATCGTAACATCTTTACATATAAAAACAGGAAGAAAAACAGAGCAATTTGATCAGTTTGTGCCACTTTGGCATCATCACATCAAAGAAAGAATAAAGTTTGAAATTAAATCTATACATTTTGTCAGTGTTCGTTTTGCCAGTAAGAACTTTGATCAGATAAAGCTGTATCCTAACTTTACATTTGATTTTATAGCTAATTATTCATCATCATCATCATCGTTTATTTATATAGCACTTTAAAAACACACAAGGCCGACCAAAGTGCTGAACAATAGAAACATAATAGATACCATAAGAATAATAAATACGATAAAATAACAAACATAGTGAAAACAATAAAATATAAGTAAGTGCAAGTCAGTCAACCACTGAGTCAAAAGCCAGTGATTAAAAATGCGTTTTCAATCTGGATTTAAAAACCATCACTGATGTCGATTGCCTAATGTGAAGAGGAAGATTATTCCAAAGCTTAGGTAATTATTCAGCCGAAACTTGACAGGACAAACTGTAGGAAACAAAAAGTAAAGATCAAATGTGGAGAAACGGTTGGGACACCTGGTTAGATCAGTTACCCAGATCGCAACAGACTCCAGACAGACACACCCTCGGTAATTCTGATAAATAAAGCAGTTGAACCAGTCTGAAACGAAAATAATTTTTTGAAATCTTAGTATAGTAGAGGAAGTCTAGTATAAGGAAATTAAACAGAGGATAAATGTAGCTGTTGTTTTCCCGAGAAACTTGTAGTTGCCTTTGCTTTCTTGCCACGTTTATGTAATAAGAATCCCCCCCCCCCCCCCCCCCCTTTCTGTCTAGCTATCTTTATATAAAGTTGCATTGGTATGTCAGCATAAATGGAGTCACATTTTGTCATGTAATTTCAAATGCAAATTTTCAAAGACTTCAACAAATATGAGCGAACAAACAAACTGTTTCTTTGCAGTTTGTCACAGTTGCTGTATTTCCCAAGGAGTCAAAAATGCCAATGTGTCGTGTTCAGAGATGGAGAAACATGTAGGAAGGGGAGGATGAAAGAAGAAGGTGAGAGATTATAAAAAAAAAGCCCAGGTTCACAAGTGAAATTTGATTAAGTAGGTTAATCAAAACTTTTTTTAGATTTTTTAAAATTAGATGTTGGATCCATACATGATGTGTTGACTATGTTTAACGTGAAATGTCTTGCAAAACAAATTAAAGTATGCTAACTTTTTGTTATTCAAAGGATTGATCACATCTAGGGTCTTATTTACACTCACTAAATTCTACCTATTATATTGGTTTTATAGTGTGTAGTGGCAGGAAATCAGCCATAGGGTTCTGCTGATATCTTCTTGAATTCAGTTGGTTAAATCCACAAAGAACAGCTCACAGAACAAATTTAATTGGAATTTTCTCCAGTTACTCCTTTGTTTTACTCCACCGCAGGACCTGGTCTGGTCATATGACTCACTGTGAAGTTCCCTGTTGGCAGCAGTGGTAAAGTTAAAACCAATACTGAACCACTCAGTCTGCTGTCACTGATGTCACATCACACAACAGATATGAAGCACGCTCCTCTCTTAATCCTCATACTCAACAACTTCTGTGTCTTCTCACAGAGTAAGTAAGTTTTAAGCTAACAATCTATTGCAACTTGTTTGTTCTGGAGCATGCAGTTCATGTGTTGAGACATGTTAAGCACCCATAGTCATTTTTTGTTTCTGTTACTCAAGAATGCAAATGCCTGAAAAGACATTATTAGACATAAACTGTACATATTAGCAGTCATATGACTTGACATCTATACTTTTAAGTTGTAACCACAGTTTTTTTTTTTCAGTTCCCCATGAAATGACCTACGTAGTGGGCTGTTTCGTCCAAGGCCTGACAGAGGTTCAGTTTGAGTTTGATGGCGAAGAGTTTTTATATGCCGATTTCCCAAAAAAAGAGATTGTCTACACCGTTCCCAATTTTATTTTTCCCGATCCGAGTCATGTTTTGTTGGGTTTGAGTATCCTTGAAGATGCTTTGGACAACAGGAAATGGTGTTTACTAATTACAAAAATTGCTGAAATGGAAGAGAAGTATGTGCCAGAAGAAAAAGGTAAATCAACCTCTGCATCAATCTCTGTACAGACATGATTGAGAAAATGCTGAAGAAAGTTTTACTTGTGTTTTTACCTCCTCTAGACCCTCCAGAGATCGTCCTCTTCTCTTCTGACAAAGTTGAGCTGGGAGTAGAAAACAGCCTGATCTGCTTTGTGAATCACTTCTACCCACCTTCCATCAATGTTACTTGGACCAAAAATGGCCATCCGGTGTCCACGGGGGTGTCACTCAGTCGATATTTCCCTAATAAAGATCAAACCTTCCACCAGTTTTCCACTCTGACATTCACACCAAGTGAAGGAGACTTTTACAGCTGCACTGTGGAGCACTCGGCACTGGAGACACCCAAAACAAGAATCTGGGGTAAATATTTGACCTTATGAAGTCACTAAAAACAGAAATTTCATTGTGTCTGTAATGACTTATATTGTCTTTCTCTACAGAAGCTGAGGTCATGAACAGTGATCAAAGTCTTGGACCAGCTATTTTCTGTGGAGTGGGATTGAGTCTGGGCTTACTGGGAGTCACAGTCGGAGTATTTTTCTTTGTAAAGGGACACCAACGACAGTAACTTCTGTGAGGTTAAATATAGTCAGCATATGATAAACAAATACTATATTATTTCTGCACAGTACCATTTAAAGCCAATAAAGTTAACACACACAAAACAAATCCAGTAACTCAAGATGTGATAGAGACTAAATGTGAGTTTGTACAATGTATACAGTGTTTAATAAACTTCGATGTACATCATGTAAATCAGTTGTATTTTTGATTTTGTCTTCTTTGATATATTAACCACATAACTTGTAGAGATTGTGGTTCTTATAAAACTATAACTGTTATTTTTGTTTATACTTTGCATATACATATATTTAATTACATTTTTTATACAAAAACATGATAAAGTGATTCAAAGCTTTTTGTATTCTGTGTGTTTCTTTTTGTGTTTTACATAAATACTATATTCTACCAATACAAAACTTGCTTTACTAGTAATGTGTAATGTTCTGTTTTGTTTGTGTAATGACTGTATAGTCATGATCCACAAAAAATTCTGAGCACTCAATTTGACTGAAGTGGCACCATGAAAAAAATGCTGGTTCAAAATCTTTACTTCCCTGATTTTTTAACCAAATGTTGTTGTTTTTTACTTCTTTTTTTTTTTTTTCATTGGTAATCTGAGATTTTTTGCAAAATAACTGGGGAGGTACCCAGTAACAACAAGAGCACTGAAATCAAAACAATACATTTCAGTATTGTTTTTCAGCAATACATTGCTTTTGCTCGTCTTTTCCACAGAAGGTAAGTTAGACTTTTTATTTATACTGCTGATCAAAGTGATACAACAGACTCAAATAGCTACTTAGCAGCTATCTGTTTAGCTGTAGCATGTGATGTGTGATGATAGGATATACATTTAACTAGCCATATTAACTACTGTTTGTTGGAAAACATTTTTCAGGCGCTCTCTTTGGATATTATGTGGCTCATTGCCAGTTTACTTCCCCTGACGGCCACGATGCCATGTACGTGGAGCAGTTTTACTTTAATAAGGTGCTAGAAGGCCAATACAACAGCAGTGTGGGGAAAGTAGTCGGTTACACAGAGAACGGAATAGAATTTGCAGATAAGCTCAACGGTGACCAGGGCTTTATGAAACATGAGGTATGGAAATCAAACCTTTGCAAAAGAAATGTCCCACTGATTTATGATGAGCTCCAGAATTCAGGTAATTTTCACAAAACATCACAGCAATTATCTCAAAACTGTCTCTCTTTCTTTCTGTCTACAAAGAAAGTCAAGTTTTGTTTTAATGACTTGTATGTTTCCTCTAGTCGAGCCCTACGTTTGGCTGAGGTCTGTGGATGCAGCAGACAGCAGACATCCAAGCATGCTCGTCTGCAGCGCGTACAACTTTTACCCAAAACAAATCAAACTAACGTGGCTCAGAGACGGAAAGCAGACAACAACTGATGTGACTTCCATTGAGGAGCTGCCAAATGGAAACTGGCTCTACCAGATCCATTCCTTCTTGGAGTATACACCCACACCTGAGGAAAAAATCTCATGCATGGTGGAGCATGCAAGCCTCATGAAGCCCCTGATATATGACTGGGGTAAGAGAGTATTTAATGCCACCTGTATCTGAGCTTTAGATTAGACAATTACACAACATTTCATACTATTTTGGACATGTTTAGCTAAAGCCAGTTAACTTAATAATAAGTAGTTACATTTAATCCAAATCATTAAAGTACATTTTTCTGCCTGTATTTCTGTATTTTGTAACTGATTATCATTCAAATGCGACTTTGCTTTCTTTGTGGATATATCCACATTTCCCAGCATGCATTCCTTTGAAATTTTATGAGAGAACTCCAACACAGAATTCACAGAGTAAAAGGCCCATGCTGCCACACATTAAAAACCACCAAGAGAAAAGTGATCAGAAAAGTGAAAGATATGTAGATGTAATCTGCTGCTGCTAATAAATGTGTTTTCAGAACCATCGCCTGACTCAGGGAGAGATAAGATTGCTGTTGGTGCAGCAGGGCTGCTGCTGGGTTTGGTGTTTTCATTTGCTGGGCTCATTTACTACAAGAAGAAATCCAGTGGTGAGAGATTCTTTCTAATAAACATAAAAGAATGTTTTTGTCATGACAGCATCTACTGATAAGATTTATTGATAAAAATGTTGAACCTTTCTGCAGGGCGGGTCATGGTGTCAACAACCGAGGTAGATGTTTATATTTAACAGTTATTTTTCCATCACTTTGAAACAGATGTGGAAACATCTACCAGACTATAATAAATCTCTTTTTCTTTTTTCTGCAGGTTTTATACCCCGATGACACACTTTGAGTCGGAGCAGCCTTTTGGATTTCACTGAGATTTTGGTTCTGATTATGTAAAACGTTGTGGTCGACTTGCTTGTCCTTAAACTGCCGTCTGAGCTTTTCACAGACGCACAGAGACTCACATCATCCACATTTTCTCCTCACACTGTAAACTTGATCCAAACTCTGAATCACATCAGCTGAGCTTCCACCAGCAAACAGCTGTGTACTGTTTCCTGTCTGCTTCATTTTGGAAAGAAGAATTTAAAAAGTGAATGTAATATGATGTTTTGTTTTGGGTTTTTTTTTTTTTAGCTTACTCTACCGCCCTCAAGTGGCCAAAAAATCAGTTAATGCAGGTAAACCTTCAGCACATGTCGAAAATGGCAGCTGTAAAGCACTGCGGGGTGAAAACAGGAAATGGGCAGTAAGGGCATAATATTTGGACATTGCAGAGAAAATAGTAATTATTCAAATTCATGTTTATCTAGTCTGTGTAACAAACATGTGTCATCCTGTCTTTCTATCCCAGCTACCCTGGTGTGGATGGTAAATCAATTTCACTACAGATATCAACTACAATCAACTACTGATAATAAATATAACACTTGTGTTTGCTTAAACATTCCATCCATGTGTGGTTGAGGACATACATCCACAGGCCATTTCTTTAGGTACATCCATTTAACTGCTTGGTAACAGAAATATTTAATTAGCTAATCACATGGCAGCATCTTAATGTACTTAGGCATGTAAACATGGTCAAATCCAAAGGGAGGCAGGTGATTTAACCAACTTGAACATGACATGGTTGTTGGTGCCAGACTGGAGTGTTTCCAGAACTACTGATTCTTCCACAGAGAATTGTATGAAAAAGAGAAAATATCCCATCAGTGGTAGTTCTTTGGGTTTAAATGTCTTACTGATTTCAGCGGTTAGCAGAACAGTTTTGGGTTCATAGGAAGGCCACAGTAATTAAAATAACCACTCGTTACAACCGAGGTTTGCAAAAAAAAGTAAAGAAAAAAGAAAAAGCACTGCAGCAGCAGAAGCCCACACTGAGTACCACACCTGTCAGCTAAGAACGAGAACAGTTGTTACAGACTCAAAAGTGGACAATAGAAGATTTGAAAACTGCAGCCTGGTCTGATGAGTTGATTTCTGCTGCAAAATTCAGATGGTAGAGTCAGAACGTGGTGTAAAAAACATGAAAGCCTGGATCCACCCTACCTTGTATCAACAGTTCAGCCTGCTGGTGGTGTAACAATGCTTGTGATGTTTTCTTAACATTATGACCATGGTGTACCATCTTCTGCTGGCTGCTTCCACCAGGATAATACAACATTGTCACAAAGCTGAGATCATCTCAAACTGGTTTCTTGAACACTAAATTTAGTTCGCTGTCCTCAAATGGCCTCCAAGTAAATAGATGTCAATCCAACAGAGCACCTGTAGGATGTAGTGGATCAGGAAATTCACATCATGGTTGTTTAGCCAACACTAAATTTTATACAAAAACGATGATAAAGTGATTCAAAGCTTTCTGTGTGTTTCTCTTTGTGTTTTACATAAGTACTGTAATCTACCAATACAAAATTTGCTTTACTAGCAATGTGTATTGTTTTGTTTTATAAATTACACTTAGAAAAGATATAAATCCTGAGTTCTCCATTTGACTGAAGTGGCACCATTACTTCCGGATTTTTAACCAAATGTATTTTTTACTTCTTTTTCCCCATCGGTAATCTTTATGCAAAATAACTGAGGAGGGAATATGAGACCCACTGACATTATGAGCACTGAAATCAAAACAATACATTTCAGGAACTCAACTTCCTGATTTTTACAACTCAGTGCCAACTTTAACCACTGCTGTCTAGGTGTGATGATTCAGTCACTCTACTCTTATTTACCAGACAGCATGTCTCATACTCACAGTTTTCTTCCTTTCTTTGTGCTTTTGCTCGTCTTTTCCACAGAAGGTAAGTTAGACTTTTTATTTATACTGCTGATCAAAGTGATACAACAGACTCAAATAGCTACTTAGCAGCTATCTGTTTAGCTGTAGCATGTGATGTGTGATGATAGGATATACATTTAACTAGCCATATTAACTACTGTTTGTTGGAAAACATTTTTCAGGCGCTCTCTTTGGATATTATGTGGCTCATTGCCAGTTTACTTCCCCTGACGGCCACGATGCCATGTACGTGGAGCAGTTTTACTTTAATAAGGTGCTAGAAGGCCAATACAACAGCAGTGTGGGGAAAGTAGTCGGTTACACAAAGAACGGAATAAAAGTTGCAGATAAGCTCAACGGTGACCAGGGCTTTATGAAACATGAGGTATGGAAATCAAACCTTTGCAAAAGAAATGTCCCACTGATTTATGATGAGCTCCAGAATTCAGGTAATTTTCACAAAACATCACAGCAATTATCTCAAAACTGTCTCTCTTTCTTTCTGTCTACAAAGAAAGTCAAGTTTTGTTTTAATGACTTGTATGTTTCCTCTAGTCGAGCCCTACGTTTGGCTGAGGTCTGTGGATGCAGCAGACAGCAGACATCCAAGCATGCTCGTCTGCAGCGCGTACAACTTTTACCCAAAACAAATCAAACTAACGTGGCTCAGAGACGGAAAGCAGACAACAACTGATGTGACTTCCACTGAGGAGCTGCCAAATGGAAACTGGCTCTACCAGATCCATTCCTTCTTGGAGTATACACCCACACCTGAGGAAAAAATCTCATGCATGGTGGAGCATGCAAGCCTCATGAAGCCCCTGATATATGACTGGGGTAAGAGAGTATTTAATGCCACCTGTATCTGAGCTTTAGATTTGAAAATTACACAGTATTTCATTAGTTACTTCATTTTACAGGTTTGCACATCTAAATCAACTCAGTGAGAGCTTAAACATAAAATATAGTTAGCTGATACTAAATACAACTGAACCAAATGCAAATTTTCTGCTTTTTGTTTGCGTAAAACAAGAAACTTGTCAGCTTAAGACAAGAGATGTTATAAAAGGTGTTTCATGCTATTTTGGACATGTTATCTTAAAGCAAATTTACTTAATAATAAGTAAATTCCACTTACATTTACTCCAAATGATTTAAATACATTTTTCTACCGGTATTTTCAGTCAAGTCAAATTGATAATCATTCAAATGTGACTTTGCGTTATTCTTGGATCTATACAATCAACATTTTTCAGCATGTATTCAATTTGACATTTTATGAGAAAACATCAACGAGGAATTCACAGAGTAGAAGGCTGATTTTGCCACACATTAAAAACGGCCGAGAGGATTTAGCGACATAGCAGTGATGTGGTTAACACTGTCACCTCACAGCAAGCAGGTTCCTGGTTTGAAACTCCTGGTTGGCCAGGCCTTTCTGTATGCAGTTTCTCCCTGTGCGTGTGTGGGCTTCCTCTAGTTACTCCAGCTTCCTCTTCAAGTCCAAAGACAAGCATGTTACTCTAGGTCAGCTGGTACTTCTAAACTGGCCATCCACATGAGGAAGATTAATAAAATACTGCATGAATGTACAACACATTGTAGTCTAATGCACTTTAGAGTTATTAATAAAGTAAAAGTATTGTCATCTGATTGACTCATGATTCATATATTTGATATATATCAGTCTAAAATATGTAGATGTAATCTGCTGCTGCTGATAAATGTGTTTTCAGAACCATCGCCTGACTCAGGGAGAGATAAGATTGCTGTTGGTGCAGCAGGGCTGCTGCTGGGTTTGGTGTTTTCAGTTGCTGGGCTCATTTACTACAAGAAGAAATCCAGTGGTGAGAGATTCTTTCTAATAAACATAAAACAATACTTGTGATAAGATTTAATGATAAAAACGTTGAACCTTTCTGCAGGGCGGGTCATGGTGTCAACAACCGAGGTAGATGTTTATATTTAACAGTTATTTTTCCATCACTTTGAAACAGATGTGGAAACATCTACCAGACTATAATAAATCTCTTTTTCTTTTTTCTGCAGGTTTTATACCCCGATGACACACTTTGAGTCGGAGCAGCCTTTTGGATTTCACTGAGATTTTGGTTCTGATTATGTAAAACGTTGTGGTCGACTTGCTTGTCCTTAAACTGCCGTCTGAGCTTTTCACAGAGGCACAGAGACTCACATCATCCACATTTTCTCCTCACACTGTAAACTTGATCCAAACTCTGAATCACATCAGCTGAGCTTCCACCAGCAAACAGCTGTGTACTGTTTCCTGTCTGCTTCACTTTGGAAAGAAGAATTTAAAAAGTGAATGTAATATGATGTTTTGTTTTTTTTACCTTACTCTACCGCCCTCAAGTGGCCAAAAATCAGTTAATGCAGGTAAACCTTCAGCACATGTCGAAAATGGCAGCTGTAAAGCACTGCGGGGTGAAAACAGGAAATGGGCAGTAAGGGCATAATAATCACTAATCACATGGCAGCATCTTAATGCACTTAGGCATGTAAACATGGTTAAATCAAAAGGGAGACAGGTGATTTAACCAACTTGAGTACTTCAAAAACTATTGATGTACTGAGATTTTTCCAACTGTCTCTGGGGTTTTACAGAGGATGGTCTGAAAAAGAGAAAATATCCAATCAGCGCCAGTTCTTTGGGTTTAAATGTTTTGTAGATGTTAGAGGTTGAGAACAGAATGGCTTTGGGCTCATAGGAAGGCCTCAGTAACTAAAATAACCACTCGATACAACCGAGGTTTGCAAAACAAAAAGCACTGCAGCAGCAGAAGCCCACACCGAGTACCACACCTGTCAGTTAAGAACAGGAACAGTTCTTACAGGCTCAAAAGTGGACAATAGAAGATTTGAAAACTGCAGCCTGGTCTGATGAGTTGATTTCTGCTGCAAAATTCAGATGGTAGAGTCAGAACGTGGTGTAAAAAACATGAAAGCCTGGATCCACCCTACCTTGTATCAACAGTTCAGCCTGCTGGTGGTGTAACAATGCTTGTGATATTTTTCCAACAGTATAACCATGGTGTACCTTCTGCTGGCTGCTTCCACCAGGATAACACACCATGTCACAAAGCTGAGATCATCTCAAACTGTTTTCTTGAACACAAAATTTAGTTCACTGTCCTCAAATGGCCTCCAAGTGAATAGATGTCAATCCAAAAGAGAACCTTTGGTATGTGGTGGATCAGGAAATTCTCTGAGGCATCTGTGCCATCAAACATTAAAGCAGCTCTGAAGGCGATGTGATACTAGTAAGTTATACCTTATAAAAAGGCTGCTGAGTGAAAAATAATGTGCTTTTTGCAAATAAAACAAGCTGTCCCCAGTTAGAAAATATACAAATAATTCATACATAAATACAAATTTCCTTATTGTAAAAACTTGATACGTTATAGTAGGAAGACTAGCCAACAGGGGCAGTGATACAATGTAATATTCAGCCAGAAAACCAGTCATGTGGATGTTACTTTGATCCTTAATGTAGATTAAACATTGATGCAGAGCATTTACTGTCAGTCAATAACATTCGCTGTTGGCAGTGAATTCTGTCCAGGATGACACACCCTGCCACACCGAAAATATAGTTCGGGAATGATTTGTTTGATGTCTTTGTTCTGAAACAGCAAGTCCAAAAATAAAGAAAAAAATTCAATGAAGAGCTCCAATAAGAATTTCTTTTGCTTTAACTTATTACTATTCACTATAAAACACTGTAAGCTGGTTAAACTTAAAAACGTAACTCTGCTGTTGCTTGGAAATGTTTTCAAGGAAGTAAACTTTTTTAAAAAAGGAACAGACTTTAGGCTAATTGCAGTCAGGTTTGTCAGTAATCACTGGATCAGCTGTTCCATCAAAGTCAACAAAAAACCGACAAAGGCAGAGAAGAAGCAGCCAGAAACCATGACGTAACACTGCAGTGAAAGGAAAGTTCACTACAGATCTCCTTTGGAAATATTTAAGAAAAATGGAAATGCCTACAGTGTGTCTGAAAGTACACAGGGCATTTTAGTGAGAACATGAGAAATCCACAGGGACCTGTGAACCCTGCAACTGTGGACACTCACTTCATTCATTATACACCACTTCTGCTTTCAGGGTTTTTACTACTTCTGTATACTTAAAAAATTCAAACGTACAGATTTCTGTGGCTTAACGTGGATAAAACCATCATCGTTTCATTATTATTAAATGAGAACCACAATTTAGGAGTATAGGAGACACAGATTTTTCTCTCTAAACTACAAGAGGGAAAGGATTTTATACCCATATGTGTGTGCGCGCATGTGTGTGTGTGTTTATAAGCAAGGTCTTCAGCTTATAGTGCAGTTTTGTTTTCTTTTTTTTGACGGTTCCTCTTTTTTGAGGAAACTAAACATGTGACCCATCTTAGAACAAAAACCTCAGAATGAGCTTCAACAGCAGGATAAGGAAGCCGGAAAGTATTGAAATGTGGAGCAGAACTGCGGTAAAGCCAAAAAGATGGTGTAAAAACTTTCATAACATCATGTGAATTTCGGAGGCAACTTTTCTGTATGACGGTGAATGCACGAAAGTTATGTAGCTACTGGCAAACGATCTCTCTGAGGTATCTCGCCTGTTCAACCGGTTAGACTGCTGCATTACCATCAGTGGTCATGTGTTAAGAAGGTGTAGCTGGGCTTTATTGTTAACTGACCCTGAAAGAGATCGTAGTTTGCATTTTGTTCAGTTTGGACCAGTGGGGGAATTTCCAATGATGGCCACCTGCAGCTCACACATGAGGCGCTCTGCTCTCGTTATCCTGCTGCTCAACAGCTTCTGCGTCTTCTCTCAAAGTAAGGATGAATTTCTAATTTACTCCTTTACTATAAACTCATACTATTCAATGTATGTTTGAATTTTCTCAATTTGTCTCCTTCTCAAGTCATCTGGTAACTTGAATTTTCTTGTTCACTAATACTACTGTGAGGTTAACAATAACACCCCAGCTTCACTGTCATGTATTTCATCACTGCTCTTCGTGATGCAGTCCTATTTTTCTGTGTAGTATTATATTAGATCATTAACTGCACTGCATGAGGTTAGGATTGTGCTTCCACCTGGGTTCATTCATGCGTTAACCTGCATTACAAGCCGGACACTCTGGAAACACATGATTTGATGTTATGAAATGTGTTACATGTTTCCTTTATTTTCCTTTAGTTTGTTATTTAATACTCCTGTCTTACTCTTTATATTTTATGTACAGTGAAAATAAAGGGCTATTCTGTTCTATTCTGTTCATACTAATACATTTATTGTTATTCTCTTGTTTGCATTTTTTTGTCTTTTTTCTCAGTTTCACATGAAATTACCTATGTCGTGGCCTGCTTTGTTGATGGGAGAACTGAGGCACAGTTTGAATTTGATGCTGAGGAGCTTATGTATACAGATTTCGAAAGACATGAAGTTGTATACACGGTGCCCCGGTATTTTATATTTAACCCAAGTGAAACATTTCAGAATTTGAATGTATATAACAATGCACAAAAAGCCAAGAGAGCATGTCCAGCACTTCTGTCATACTGGACAGTAGAGGAAAAAAATCCACCTGAAGATAAAGGTAAAGGATTTTTATTCTTGTGTTAACTTCATGTTGTAACATTGCTGATAAGATCTGATGATGTTAATTGTGTTTGATCCTACCACAGACCCCCCCGCAAGCATTCTTTACCCTGCAGATGAAGTCGAGCTGGGAGTTGAAAACAGCCTGATCTGCTTTGTGAATTACTTCTATCCACCTGACATCAATGTTACTTGGACCAAAAATGGTCATCCAGTGTCTGAGGGGGTGTTGCTCAGTCGGTATTTTCCCAATAAAGATCAAACCTTCCACCAGTTCTCAACTCTGGTGTTCACTCCAAGCGAGGGCGACATTTACAGCTGCACCGTGGAGCACTCGGCACTGGAGACACCCCAAACAAGAATCTGGGGTAAATATTTGCCCTAATGAATAAAAATAAAATGAAAAGATTTGTTTACTGTAGTCAGTAATTATGTTCTTTTTTTTCTTCTTCTGCAGAAACAGAAATAATGAAAAGCCATGAAAGTCATGGACTGGATGTTTTCTGTGCAGTGGGCCTGACTCTGGGCCTGCTGGGAGTGGCAACGGGAACATTTTTAATTGTAAAAGGACTTGAAAACAAAAAACAATATCTATCTTAGAGATTCCACACATGAAAATCACACAAATAAACAACAAAACTGGGGCACAAAGTCATGGTTCATTCAATAAACAATTCAACAATTAGGTCAGTCCAAAGGTTTAAAATTAACTGTAATGAAACAGTATCCACTAATCACATCCAGTCTTTATTGTGAGAAGTGTTTCAGATTCACACAGGAAATTCAAAAGGCCATTTGACTTTTTATTTCCTTATTTAAATTGCTGCTGTTTGCTTGGGGTGTTGCAGCACTTTTAGTTAACATGTAGTCATTTTCTGCAGTAGTAGCTCTGCAGTGTAGTGGTTTGCACATTCTTCTAACAAGCAGAAGATCTCTGGTTTGATCCTGGCATGAGACACAAATCCCTTGGGGGTTGTGTCAGGAAGGGCAGAAAAGTTTGCCAAGTAAGAGATATGGAGTTGCTGGCTGTGCTTCAGACACAAAAGCAGTGAGAAGTAGCTTGTTATTATGAATTTTAAATAAAATGTGCTAAAACAGAGTCTCTAGGAGGCAGCAGTAAAATGCAACAAGGTTTTCTCAAGTAGTGAAGACTGGATTAATATGTTTGCATTATATGCACAATAAATATAGTTTGCCGTAGCTGGGCAATGAAGCTAATTTTTGTCTGTAACCAAACACCACCTTTATTGTTTATGTAACTTTGATTGTTATTTAATCTTCTTTTCTATACCAGCAAAATAAAGAAATCTTTGTTGAAAAAAATGACTGTTGTCTTTCAGCTCTTTATCTTTGGTTCCAAAACCCGTAAAGCTCTGATGTCCCATTAAATAAACACATCGGCCATTAAAATCAGTATTATTACAAATAAATAAAAACATATTTCCTGATATGCTATAGATATAGATATAAGCTGCTAGCCTGCTAGTGTTCAGATAAATGCAAAACCAATAAGTTTAATAAAATCAAATATAAATCTTTTTAGTAACTTCAGACTTGAGAAATACTTGTTTTGGGTTGTGTTTAGTAATTCAAACAAATCAGGGTTAACTGTGGATATTACATAAAAATTACGGCTTGTCTGTGTTTAAAAAAAGCTTTATTGTCTGCACAAATCTGACAATAGAAGTAAATCATGTCCCACAGAGCACCACGCCTACTAAAAGCCTGCATAACAATACTGTTGCTCAATCTGGCGATTCACTTCCTTCTGCAACAAGATCAGACTTCTTCCTATTTTCATTCGTGATTCCTATTTTTTCACCATGCATATTCGCTGCACTTTACTGCTAACAAGTGTGTTCCTCTTATTTTCAAGAGCAGGTAGGTAACTTCAAGATAATAGCTGTTTATCGGTCTTACAGTAAAAATAAAAAAGACGTTTGATTCATTTGTGTTATTTAGTAAACACAAGCTAACGTTTAAGATTGTCGAACTGGCGCTTGCGTTGTGTGTGAGAAGACAACACACATGAGCATTTCAGCATCAGCTAATTGTTGACTTTGTGTTACAGATGCTTACTTTGGTTACGGTGTGGTCCGTTGCCTGTTTACTTCCAAAGATGATGTTGTTTATCTGGCACAGCTCTACTTTAATAAGGTGCTTCAGGGTCAGTACAACAGCACTTTGGGGAAATATGTCGGCTACACAGAGAAAATGAAAGAAATTGCAGATGAACTCAACAAAAACCAACGTTTCTTAGAACAAGAAAAAAAGAACGAACAGAAGTGCAGAACCAACGTCCCGCTAGTGTTTGATGTGCTTTCAAGACCAGGTGAGCATAGAAAAACTCTGAAACTCTAATGATATTTTAGATTCCAGCAGCCATTGATAGTTACACTTCTTATTTCTGTGATATCAATAAAGCACTAGGTAACAGCTTGGTGCTCTACAGGGACTTTCCCTAAAATGTTTTTTAAGTACGTGAGAAAAAGATTGCTGGTGACTGAATCAGTGACTGAATCCTGTGACTGGTAAGTTTTTGAAAATTACTAACAGTGCTGCGGTGTTTTGCACTGTCGCCTCACAGAAAGAAGGTTCCTAGTTTTAACCCAACCTGTGGATTTGTGTGGAGTTATCATTACCTCCCTGTGTTCAACTTCCTTATACACTCCAAACTGATGAATTACTGATGAATGAAAATCTCTCCTGATTTGTGCGCCATCTCTTTTAAATGTTGAAAGTGAAAACACTTCCATAAAGGAAACAACCCTGCATGCTTAGTTACTGCTCTTCAGCCCTCTTGATGCATTTTAGGAATTAAGATGTCCCTCTGTTAACCCTGGTCACGAGCAGGAAGACGGATGGACAAATTAGAGAAATGAGAAAACCCTAGACTGAAAGTAAACAGCTCAGAGGACACGAAAGAAAAAGCAGTTCCCGAAATAAAACAGTTAGTCGAAACAACAGAGCTAACAGAATTCATGACCAGGAAACAAGGAGACAGAATGGCGAGGAATATCAGCGAAAATTCGAAAAAACATACCAAAAAACAGACAACCACTGAACAGTCAGGGGTGAGGGAAGAGAGCCAGGACAAAAGACACAATGTGGAAGAGAGCCAGAGATAAACCTGAAGATCTGAAAGCAATGATGCAGCGTAGTTTATTAAATAAGGGAATGTTCCGAGTGAAAAGATCCAGCCCAAATTATAAGCTTAATCAAACAGAGGGTTTTACTGGGAATACTGTTAAATGTTTAATGCCACCTTTCCCACACGATCCAGATTAATGTGGTGGGTGGGGTCTTTTACATTTTGAGAGAATTGAGTCTACTAACAGGTTAAATGCAATTTTGAGACGGTCATTATCAGCATATACATGGATATTAAAATGACCTACTATAATTATTTTATTAGAGCTGAGGACTAAATTAGAAAGTCTAAGAATTCACCTAGGAACTGTGAGTAAGGGCCATATGAATGATAGTTAACAGCAAATAAAACTGAGTTTTCCGATTAGAGTTTACAATGCTAAGAGTTCTGCTTTCAAATGAAATCTAAGAAGTTGTAAATCTGGATCTATTCAAAGCTTTAGTGGAAGATTGCTGCCACTCCTCCTCTTTGGTCTGTGCTTTGAGGATTCTCACAGTTAGTATTGCTCAGGGGTTTGATTAATTTCAACTATCTGCTGGAACCAAGTCTTTGTAATAGGAGCAAATCAATATGTTTGTCAATTATCAAATAATTTACTCACAGGGGCTTAGAAGACAGAGACCTAATTTTTAATACTACATATTTAACTGTTTACTCTTTAGTGCACTTGAGGGTGCTTTGTTGTGCTTTCTTTGTGAATTTTTTTCATTTAAATCTGATTGGTTTGCTTTGCTTTTTGCCCGACTGGTAACACGCCATCTTCTATCGGAATAGAGGATTACAGGAAAACTGAAGCTCCAGAGAAGGATATAAGGCTCATTACAGAAACTGTGTTATTGCTGCAATGCCTAATCAGTGTTAATTGATGGTATTTAATTTTATACCAAATCGTTCTGACTGTCTGTTCTTTCCACAAGTTGAGCCCACAGTCAAGCTGAGGTTAGCTGAGTCACCAGAAAGTGAACATCCAGGCATGTTGATGTGCAGCGCGTACAACTTTTATCCCAAACAAATCAAACTGACATGGCTGAGGGACGGAAAGGAGGCAACATCTAATGTGACTTCCACTGATGAACTACCCAACGGAAACTGGCTCTACCAGATTCACTCCTACCTGGAGATTATACCCAAACCTGGAGAGAACATTAGTTGCATGGTGGAGCATGCCAGCCTCATGGAGCCCAAATTTTATGACTGGGGTAAGACAGTGAAAGGAAGCTTATTCTTGGACCTCATCCTGGTTTATGATGTTATTAAATAAGACTTATTAAATTCACAGTTTAGAAATGTAATATAGTGATACATGTGTTTTCAGATCCAACATCCGAGGCAGAGAAGAATAAGATTGCTATAGGTGTAGCAGGGCTGCTGCTGGGTTTGGTGTTTGTACTCGGTGGAGCTGTTTTCTACAAGCGGAACACTACAAGTGAGAAACATGACAAACGTGACCTCCTTAATGTCTCTATCTGTAACCTGAGCAATTATATAAGTACATTTAAGGAATAACTTTTACTTGCTCTGTAGGTAACAAGCTGTTCACTCTAACAGTCATTATTTCCACATCTAACTCTACCGCACTTTGTAGCAGCTGCAATTTTAACACATTAACACAAAATTATTGTTATTTAAAACCAATACATTTTAACTCTGTCTTCTTGTTATTATTGTATAGGCCGGATATTGGTGCCAACAAGTTAATCTACCTGTTTGGAGGTACTGTCCGAAGGTGGAATCATCTAAGAAACGATGGCAGCAAATGGAAAAAAGTCAATTTTGAGTTTGCCAACTGGGAAGACACTTATAATTTGTGCATTTAGACTGGAGAATTCAGAAATATTCAGCAAAAAAAGGAAAAAAAACATATGACTTAAGACTTTTGTTTATAAAACATCACAACTAAATTAACAATGTAACTAATGATTTAATTTATTTATTTAGATTTCTCAGAGTGTGGGCTGTAAATGTTCATGTTGACAGAGATACTGCTGTTTTGAAGGTCTACTTGATTGTGAAATGTTTTATTAATATTACTGAAAATGTTAAAAATATATATCTGGGGCTTGGATAAAAGAGATATATTTTATTAATCTAGTCATTCAGTTATTCTAACAAGCTGATTTATTTATAGACTTAATGTGAAACTGCATCGTGCAATATGTTCTTCATTTTCTTGTTCCAGCTGTTTTAACTTAAAGATTTCATGCTTTTCTTTGTCAAGTGTGAACTGGATACCGTTGGGTTCGTAGGGCCCAGTTGTTCAAAAGCAATGTGGCAGGATAAGGATTATTTGATGTGAAATATCAAAATTAACCTGATCCCAGCAGGGGGCTGAATTTGGTCTGGACTACAAAGGAAAAATGAAACAAAAACTCAAAAGGAAAAGAAAAATAGAACTGGTATACTAAGTTTTTTTCACCACTATTTTTACATTTTGTATTAAGTGGTATATTTATAAAATAAAATATATTACCCTACATAATTGTATTGATGATGCCTTCTTCATAAGTTTTAAATATATAAAATATATGATAAACTGAGTTGTGTGGTGAAGTCATCACGTTAACGTTAACTAAAAAAGGTTATGAATTAAGAATTTTAAAGGTAATCACAGTAGGTAATAGTAAAATCATTAAAAACTTAAATCTATGCATATGATATTAATTTTTGTTGCCATCTGCTGGTCATTTTTTAGTTTAGTAAGTCGGGCCCGTCGCAGTAAAGACAAACAGTGCAGAACATGTGTTGCTGCACAAAAGCAATCAGAGATGTTCGTGTTTGTGAAGCATGGTGGCAGTAGCATCATGGTGTAGTCCGTCTCAACAGCAGAGGCTGAAGTTTTTACAGTAGACACAGCAGTGACCTCAAGGCGCTTTATATGAAAAGCTAAACCATACAATAACACATACAGAGAACAACCCAACAATCATATGACCCCTTATGAGCAAGCACTTTTGGGGATAGTGGGAAGAAAGAACTCCCTTTTGTCAGGAAGAAACCTCCAACAGAACCAGGCTCAGGAAGGGGCAGCCATCTGCTGCGACCAGGGTGAGGGGAGGAAGACAGGACAAAAGACATTAATTAATCAGTCAATCAATCAATTCAATGCATCATGGGAATCCCCCTAGCAGTCTACACCGGATCCAGGCCTAACTATATGCTTGGCAACAAGGAAAGTTTTAAACCTAATCTTAAAAGCATAGATAGTATCTGTCTCCCGAATACAAACTATTGGAAATATTGGAGATATTGGAAACTGATTCCAAATATCAGAGGCCTGAAAGCTAAAAGCTCTGCCTCACACTCTACTTTTAAATACTCTAGGAACCACAAGCAAGCCCGCAGTCCGAGAGTGAAATGTGGGTTCATTAAGATAAGATGGGGCCTGATTATTTAAGACCTTGTATGTGAGGAGCAGTATTTTGAATTAAATTCTGGATTTAACAGGGAGCCAATGAAGGGAAGCCAATACAGGAGAAATATGCTCTCTCTTTCTCGTACTGCAGCATTTTGGATTAACAGAAGGTTTTTCAGGGAGTTTTTAGGGTATCCTGATAATCCGGTTGTTCAGTCTGACGTCACTAGCCGTGTCTGGGTCTAAACTCCGCTGCAGGTCCATATATCAAACGATCACTATGGCATTACTGAGAGTTGAAAAACTGTCTAAAGTCTTTCATCTTTAATAAAATGATCAGTGTTCTGCTCTACCAGGTGTAACAATTGAGTTTAACATTCAGGCATCCATGAAAACGGAATTTATGACATTTAACGGAGTTAGAAGTTAGCAGGGAGTTAGCTCGCTAGCTTCTATCTAAATACAATATAGCATGTCCTGACTGCGGGGTTTTGGAAACAAATTAAAACGTACAGCTCTGTTATCACTTCCAGCATAAATGAAGACAGAAAACTAAACAGCAGTGACGTTTGTAGGGTTACTGAAGTTGGGCTAGCTGGTATATAATGATGTGCTACGTGACCGCTAGCAACACAGCTATGTTAGCATAATATAAACAAGCTAACTTTTTTCCCACTCGATAAAAGTTAACGTGAGTGTTCTCGGTGGTCAGGAACAAATGTAATCGCATGGCAGGATGCTGTAAAAGGACCAAACTTCAGCCAGGAGAACAACTGAGATAATCCATCCTCAATACGAGGTTAGTCATTCATGGGCTGGGCTGTAGTTACATCCTAAGGTTTTAAAAACTGAGCTTAAATAAATGATTAGCGGTAATAAAAGCCGAGGGAGGTCAACAGGGATCACTGACTGTTTTAGGAGCTTTTTGAGATCAAATAGAAGAAAATACAAAACATTAAACATGTTAACAACACAAAAGCCATATTAAACGCAGACTACTTTAGACCCGGAAGTAGGATTCGTCGCGTCATCACTGAACAACCGGATAACGATTACAGTAGTCCAGCCTAGAAGTAATAAATGCATGAACTAGTTTTTCAGCATCACTCTGAGACAGGATATTTCTAATTTTAGAGATGTTGTGCAAATGGAACAAAGCAGTCCTACATATTTTTTAATACGTGCACTGAAGGACATTTCCTGGTCTAAAATGACTCCAAGGTTCCTCACAGTGTAACTGGAGGCCAAGGTAATGCCATCAAGTGTAAGAATCTGGTTAGATACCATATTTCTAAGATTTTCAGGGCAGAGTATAATAACCTTGGTTTTATCTGAAATTAGAAACAGAAAATTAGAGGTCATCCAGATCTTTTTGTCTTTAAGATATTCCTGCAGTTTAACTAATTGGTGTGTGTTTCCTGGCTTCATGGATAGATAAAGTTGGGTGTCATCCACATAGCAGTGAAAATGTATGCTATGCCTTCTGATAGAGCTACCTAAAGGGAAGCATGTATAATGTAAAGACAATTGGTCCCAGCACGGAAACCTGTGGAACTCCATAATTACTCTCAGTGTGTGAAGAAGACTCTCCATTTACATGAATAAACTGGAGTGCATTAGATATGATACAACACTATCACAGCACTATCTGTAATACCTACAGCATGCTCTAATCGCTGTAATAGAATATTATGGTCTAGCAGAACGAGCACAGAGATGAGTCCACTGTCAGAGCGCCATAAGATCATTTGTCACCTTCACTAAAGTTGTTTCTGTACTGAACTGTAAATGCCAGGTGGATGCTTCTCACCTGGCATTGACAACTGAGATAAACAGTGAACTGACAGCCTTTCAGAGATAGCAAAAAAGCTCTGGGGTGAATCTGGTCCAGAGTCACTTTCATATCTGAATACACTCACTACAGATGGTAGGTGGCCAGAGTTTTTGAAGTGACTCTGGGATTAAAACATAAAGTACTGAAAACTATCTAACTGACCATTACTTGATTGCATTTGTTTTTTGTTTTTTTTTAAACAGTAGTGGAAATACGTTGGTCAGCTGCAGCTGTTGTGGGGGGCATTCTAAATTTTGTGTTTTTGATCTCTTGCCTGACTAAAACATGTTTGTCCTACATTGGCCACTATAGTTAGGATAAGAAAGCAGAACTGACAGCTATCTGCTGACATCTAGTGGTTCCCGCTTGTTACACATTGTGTAAATTTACAGACCTCACAGTACCATATTATTTTAACAAAAGGCCCATTGCTCTCAGACTGCAGGAAAACAGCTTCATCAATTCAGTCATCTGATCTCAACCCAACAGAGCATGCTTTTTAGATTAGATTAGATAAAGCTATTAATCCCTCGGGTGGGTTCCTCCAGGAAATTCTGTATAATTGTAGTAGAATTTTAGTTTTTGAAGACAAGACTTAAGGCAGAGAGACCCCCAAGCAAGCAATACTGAGAACAGCTACAGTAAAGGCCTGGATGAGCATCTCAAATGAAAGAAAATCCATTTGGTGTCTATTGATTCTAGACTTCAGGCCTTTACTGACTGCAAAGGAATCATCCAAGTACTAAAAACTAATCTTATATTTAAACGGATGTTAGTTTTTCTAGTTATCGTTTATCTAGTTGAATTAAATCTCACTGTATGCTCTTCAATAACACAGTAAGAGAGCTGAGTCCTGTTGCAAAAATATTTACAACCTTACAACCAGAATATTACCAGACAGACAGAGCCAGTAAGGTAGCTGCGAGGACACCTTTTGGTAAGAAGCTGGGCCTGCAGAGGCAGTGTGATGCTTTGTAATATTCTGCTAAGAAACCTTGAGTACCAATCTTCTTATTGATATTACTCACGTAGGCACAGTTAATTTTTTTGCTTTAGCTTATCATCAGACTCTTTAAAAACCAATCTGGTTTAACCCGAACAACTTAAATTCCTTCACTAAGTGGTTTTAGTGAAGTAAAAAGAGACTTGTCAAAGCATTTAATGTGTTGTTGTTGTTAAAACAAACTCCGTAACATGCCAGCAAAGGCAGAAAAGAAGAAGCCATAAACTATGAGGTAAACAGTGCAGTTTGGTAAACAGTGATTCAAATCTTCTTTGCAGATGTTTATGAGGATGTTTCAAAGTATTTTGTGCATTTTAGTGAGAAGGACTGGATGTAACTTCTTTCGTTACCAAAGTAAATCCACAGGGACCTGCGAACCCTGCAGCTGTGATTGCAACACCTTGGTCCTGACACACCAACTTCTGCTTTTTGGGTTTCTGCTACTTGTGTGTAGTCATTCTTATCACACGTGTTACAAGGAAGTTAGAAAGTTTTGGACTAAAACTGTGGTAAAAACCGAGGAATGTGGTGTATTACGCATAGCCTTGTGTAATTTCTCATATTTCTGGCTGATGATGCAAGAACTGTTTATGTAATTACTGACAAATTCAGAATGTCTCCGTTACAGGAAGGAACCTAGGAAGTAAGGTGTGATCAGTCTGTTATTTTCATTGACCAGACAGAGATTAAATGTGTGGCCTTGAATTGGACAATGTTGAATTTCCTGACAATGGCCACTCACACATGAAGCGCCCTGTGGTCATAATAATCAATCTAAGAATGAGTTCCTGACATTCCTTCAAACTTCACCTTTCAATGGGCGTCTTTTGATGTTTCTCTAGACAACCAAATACCCGAGAGTTAAACAGAACAACCTTGTTCGTCTAATTTTCTATTGACATAAATTTATATATTTATTATTTAAGTTTTTATTCTCAGTTGCAATAGTGACCTGTTTTGACAATGATATAAGTTAAGTAAATTCAAGGCTGAAGAGCTTTTTTAATGTTGATTATAAAAGACACGGGGTTGTATACACAGTGCCCACCTATCTTATGATTAACCCAAGTCAAATATCTGGAGATCTGAGAACACAGAAAACAAATGTGTTATACATTACAGAAAAATCCACTGGAGGAAAAAGGTACATGAGTTTTACTGCTGTTTACTTCATTTATCTTTGATGTAACATAACTGGTAAGATATGATGGATCTTAGTTGTTTTTAAACCCACCACAGACCCCCTGAGAGCATCCTCTGTCTTGCTGAAGAAGTTGAGCTGGGGGTTGAAAATAGCCTGATCGGCTTTGTGAATCATTTCAACCCACCTTCCATCAATTTCAGCTAAACCAAAAACGGCCATCCAGTGTCTGAGAGGGTGTCGCTCAGTCGGTATGTTCCCAATAAAGATCAAACCTTCCACCAGTTCTCAACTCTGACGTTTAGCCTGAGCGAGGGCGACATTTACAGCTGCACCGTGGAGCACTGGAGAGACCCTAAACAGGAATCTGGGGTAAATATTTAGTCTTATGAATAAAGCAAAAATAAAAAGACGTTTTTACTTCTGTCAGTAATGACAATATTGCAGGTATTCAGGTTAATGTAAAACCGATGAGTTTTATAAGTTCCAAAAAAATGGTTTTTTTTATATTCTTTTATTGCCAAAGGACTTAAAAGAAACTAATATCTCAATCTATTATAGGCATGAAACTACAAATACACACAATTCGCTGCACAATATTAAGATACAAATATCAGACCTGCAGCAGTAATTTTTCTTCAGGTTATTTTAAACTGAAAGAGGGCGTTACTGCTAAGAATTTACTCCAACTTGAAATACATAACACCATATGCTAGAGTTCTGATTTTGGAACTAAATTCCTTGTTTGCACTGTAATAAATTGCCATAGCGGGGAAATGAAGCAAATTTTGAATACTAATTCATCTCAAGCACAGTTCTTTCTTTTATCGCTTACAAAAACCTTCTTTTTTCTTTCCATGATGAAGGCACCACTGCTTGGATATCAAACAGATGTGTTACGGCCTTCCTGTATGGTTTCAAAAACAGTTTAAACCAGCTTCAGGTGAAATTTTACACAAGTTTTTACAGTCTGCACAAATCCAGCAGTTAGGGTGAAAATAAATCACACCACATACATACACAGAGCACCACGCCTACTCTTTAAAAAGTTTATTGTTACTCAAGCTGCAGATTCACTTCCTTATGCGAGAAGATCAGATTGATTGCTACTTTCATTCGTGATTTCGTGTTCGTCACCATGCACACTCACAACTTTGTGATACTGCCACATGTGCTCTTGATATTTTCAACAGCGGGTAAGTAACTTTAATATATAAACTGTATTGTTTGTGTTACAACAATACAACAATGATATCATTAGAGAAATAAAAATACAAGCAAACCTTAAACTGGTGCTTTTGTTGTGTGTGAGAAGATAAAAAAAACATGAGCATTTCCATATTGGCTAATTGTTGACTTTGTGTTACAGATGCTTACTTTGGTTACGGTGTGATCCGTTGCCTGTTTACTTCTAAAGATGATGTTGTTTATCTGGCGCAAGTCTACTTGAATAAGATGCTTCTGGGCCAGTACAACAGCACTTTGGGGAAATATGTCGGCTACACAAAGAAAACTAAAGAAATTGCAGACAATCTCAATAAAAACAAAGGTTTCCTGGAACATGAGAAAAAGAACAAAGAGAAGTGCAGAACCAACATCCCACTCGTGTTGGACATTCTTTCAAGACCAGGTGAGCACAGCTGAAACTAATGATGTTTTAGGGTTCAGCAGCCTGCTCACTCTGGGGTCTCTTTAGAAACAACTTGATGCTTTAGAGCAGCTTTTCTGAAAACGTTTTAAGAACTTTATGAGGGAATGATTGCAGGAATCTGTTCATCAAGTGGGCTGAAAGAAGTGTTCAGATCATTTCCTTAGTGAAAAGCATTCATGTATCATCGTCGAAACACCTGCAATGTTTTTTTTTAGAATCAGGACAACATACGCGGCAAAATGCAGCTCCTGAAACTCTTCATCTGTTCCACTGTTACACATGTCTGACTGTAGTCTAAATAATTACAGAAACTTAGTGTTATTAGTCCAGTATCAGTGTATTAACTGATGATATTTCATTTTATATTAAATAGCTCTGTCTGTTCTTTCCTCCAGTGAAGCCCATTGTCAGGCTGAGGTTAGTTGAGTCAGCAGATAGCAAACATCCAGGCTTGTTCATGTGCAGCGCGTACAACTTTTATCCCAAACAAATCAAACTGACGTGGCTGAAGGACGGAAAGGAGGCAACATCTAATGTGACTTCCACTGATGAACTACCCAACGGAAACTGGCTCTACCAGATTCACTCCTACATCGAGATTTCATCGAAACCTGGAGAGAAAATCAGCTGCATGGTGGAGCATGCCAGCCTCACAGAGCCCAAGGTTTATGACTGGGGTAAGAGAGTGATTGGAGGAGAGTTTATCAGTAGAACTCATATTGGTGTTATCCTTCTAAAATAAGACATATTATATAAGTGTGTATATCTAACACAGTGATAAATGTGTTTTTAGTGCCAATAACTGAAGCAGGGAAGAATAAGATTGCTGTTGGTGCAGCAGGGCTGCTGCTGGCTTTGGTGTTTCCAATTATTGGAGTTATTTTCTACAAGAGGAAGGCCACATGTGAGACACATAAACAAAAAAAACCTCAAACAACAAAATCTGAAACTGTAAGTTGGGTAATTGCATTAGTTAATGTAAGCAGTGTGCTGATTATTCCCCATTTCACTCTAGCAGTCATTATTCCCACTTCTAACTCTGTCACGGTTACCGTAGCAGTTGCAGTTTTTACTTTAACGTTTTAACACATTAACACAAAATGTCTGCAATCTAAAATGAACAAATTTCAACTCTGTTGTTTTTTATTTATTCTACAGGCCGATCTAAATAGTGGGAAAAATGAGGTTTAAGGTGGATTAAATGCCCTGCAACAGACTGGTGACCTCTCCAGGTCACCCACCTCTCACCCTGTGACACCTGGGCTCCAGCCCCACCACCACCACCCTGAAGTAGTTAAGTGATGGAAGGATGGAGATTAAATCAGACTTTTACACTCAGATTGAAATACATAAAATTATTTATGATATATATATATATATATCATAAATAATTTTATTATATATATATATATATATATATATATATATATATATATATATATATATATATATATATATATATATATATATACAGCAGAGTTCTGTTTACGAACAGAACTCCGCTGAGTTATCTGTGCTAATTTTTCTCTCTCAATTCATATATCGACATTCCCACAGGTTTCAAAGCTGAATTTAGAGAAATCTGCGAGAAGTCTGATTTATCTACTTTATCTTCATTCCAAAAACCTGAAATCATTTATCATTTATGAAGCTCAGCAGTTTTTGTTTTTCCATTTTCTTTCCTGTGGTAAACAAAGCTATGTGCCTCTCTCCTGCTCTCCTTTGGGTATTTTTGGTAATCTATGGGTTAAAGAAGCCCTCAGTACTGTCTTATAGATGAGACTGCTGGCCATGCTGATTAGTTGTTTAAGTACAGAAGATAGGATGGCAACTCCTAAAGGCTCAAACAAAAGCAACAGGCTTTGTTTTGTCCCATCTTCCTGTGCTTTACTTGCCCTTTTTATCTTCTCTTTCTTCGAAACCTCGAGCAGAACCAGGCTCAGGGAAGCCCCACGATGAGCTGATGGGCTTCCCTGAGCCTGGTTCTGCTGAACGTTTCTTTCTGTTAATAGTGTCACGGTCCTGGGTCTGTGACTCAGTGTGTGTGTTTTCTGGTTTAATTTATATTCTTTGAATTAGTTTTAATCATGTTTCAGTTTCCTTGTTCTTCCTAGTTTAATCATTTGTATTTCTAATTCTTAGGTTCTTGTTCATTTAGCCTGTTCTCTTTTGTGCTCTGGTTGTCTTGGTCTCATCTGTGTTCTCCCCAGTTCGTCATCCTTTTCACCCTCTCTGTGTTTCCTTTTTTATTTTGACAGTCTCCCATCCTGTGTTCAGTGTGTTGCCGTGTTGATGGTTTGGGACAGCTGTGTTGGGGGACAGCTGTGTTGTTGTTCAGTGTGTTCAGTTTTTCTTCCCCTGTGTCTCATTGTGTCTGATTACTTCCAGCTGTGATCCCTCCTGTTTCCCATCCTCTAATTGTCTTCTGTGTATTTATGTCCTCTGTCGTCCTCTGCTTGTTGTTGTGTTGTCCCACATCGCTGTGTTTCCTCTGTGCTTCTCGGATTCCTTGTAATTCCTAGTTTCCAGTTTTAGGTTTTTGTTTCCTTGTATTTAGTGTTTGAATTTTACAGCAAATAAAATCTTTTCTTTATCCCTCTGTGTTATGAGTCCTGGGTTTGGGTCCTACTCCTGCCTACCACACAGCGCTACCTTGACAAAAAGGGAGCTTTTCCTTCCTGCCATCACAAAGTGCGTGCTGGTAGGGTGTTGTTTGATTGTTGAGGTTTTCTCCAGAATACTGAACGGCCTTTACCTTACAATATAAAGCACCTTGAAGCGACTGTTGTGATTTGGCACTATATAAATAAGAGAGAATTGAATTACTGTGTTAATATGGTCTGCAGGGTTTTAGGGTTATAAATACATCAGGGAGTTGCATTCAGAGATTCACAGCTAGGATCATATTTCTAAAGGTCTTAGGAAGGCCAACAAATGGGAGCATGTGAATACTTCATTCATTATTATTTCAATTTGCTGGAATAATGGTCACTTTCTTGCAGCAAATTTTATATTATTAATCTCTAAATCTCTAAATCTCTAATTTGACAAAAAAAAAAATTCATAAAACAAGTATTAAAAACATCAGTAACACAAAATTTTATTGGTGGTGATCCAAAGACGCTAAACTGAAAGACCGACAAAGGGGATGAGCAGGCTCTATTTCATAATTAAGCTGAGATCTTTGATATGAGTTTTCTGAGATTTTCTGTTCCTCTGTTGTGGTGAGTGCGGTGTACTTTACTGTGGTCTGCTGGGGGAGCAGCGTCAGAGCTGATAGACCCAACAGACTGAATAAACTGATCAGGAAAGTCGGCTCTGTGATCGGCTGATCACTCAACAAACCGTTATCGATCACGGATAATCACAGATACATCTTTCACATTTTTCACATGTAGTAACTTGTGGTATCAAATATCACAACAGCCTGAGAGCAACACATCTGTCCATGGAGGTATCAACTGTTCTCACATGTTAACAATTTATTTTAACCCTACACCCTTATTTATTTAGTTCTCTCTGTTTGGACTGAATAGAGTCCCACGTATCCACATAATTCACATCCACATAACCACACAACTCATTCTTACACACGGACACACACACCAACTTTAATTAAATATGAAACATGTAGTATTGCATTGTATTCTAATGAGTTACATAATATTCTGCTAATTTAAGTTTAAGTACTGTAGCTAATCTAACTGCTGTAACAGAGGAGTTTCATAGCCCTGTGATAAATAAATATTCTATCTTAGTGTCAGAAGTGTTGTCTCTAAACGCAGTATATATCTATAATCTGTTGTCTGTGGACGCAGATATATCAGTATATATCTTTATTTGCTCGAAGCTTCTGTCCAAAGTGCGCTCTAGTGCGTCACATGTCTGTAAGACAGCACAGAGGGCTTCAGGACCCACAGTCCCCTGATGCGCCTGCGCTCTGTCAAACGATGAGCCGCTTCGGGTTTTATTTTATTTTTCTCTTCTTGTTGATTAAATGTCCGAGTCTGATTCTCTTCCTATGTTTCGCCATTTATGTTTACATCCACTACCGGACGCGATAAAAAAAAAAAAAAAAAGAAGTGGAGGGAGAAATAAAGACGGAAAGTGATGAGGGCTGCAGATAAACAACAAACACGGCTCTCTCGTCCTTGTCACTGCATCTCTGCAGGCGTCAGACTGCAGTGACAGGACTGTGCTGTTCCCGTTCCGGAGGTCGAGTCGAGAAGCATCACCAAAACACCGGAGCGGTTACGTTACCGAGCGGCGATAAGACGCAGGAGATGCTTGATAAGAGCCTCATATAAGCTCAGATAGGGAACCAGGCGGAGGGTTTGTGAAGGAAATCTCCTCATGAGCACCAGAGAAGGAGCCACACCAGCGGGTAAGGCTGATAGAAGTCCCTGTCTACACTGTTTGCTTAGCTCGATGGAGACTTTCTGTCTTTTTTTTTTTTTAAACTACTGTATTCTTCTAGTTCACTTTATTCTGCTCCACCTTAACAGGTGACGTTAAATAAATACACGGGAGTAGGTCTGGCTTTATTGGGAGGATATCATGAAGAGGTCTGAGGATCCTTCCCCCAAAAGTTTGTGCATCTAACACCCGATCTCCTCAATTCTGGTGAATTTTATTATAGAGCATTTGTATCATGTTCGGAGAAGTACCCTTCTTAACCTTTAACAAATCTGTATTTATTTATAAAACTATTTGTTTCCTTTATATTTCATGTAGTTAACAAAAAAAATTTCAACAATTTTTATGCTACCCCCCCCCCCCCCCCCCCCCCTTTTCTTTTTAGCTTAATTGGCCACCCTTGTCTGTTCCTTAACATTGTATTTGTTTCATTATTGCTAAAAATATGCTTTAAGCTATTTAAACGTGTTTAAATACGATATTTAAATATAAAAACTGTAACTGTCATAAATAATTATCAAATAATTTTCAACAAAAAATCCAAGTGTATAATGTTGAAATAGAGCTTCCTAGTATCCCCTGCTACACCAATGTTCCAATTCCTGTAAAAACTATACAAAGTTGCCAGGAAAGTAGATTAAGACAGAGAAATCCATGATAGAAGCACTAAATTTTTTCTAACACATATATGCATCGCTGTTGTAAGATAAACTTAGGCAATCTTCTCAGCTGTGTAACTGAAACTCAGGATTAGTTAGCAAAAATATTGCTAAAAACCAGGGGCTCAGAACTTTGTTCATTTTCTGGAATATATATTCTCATATCAAACCACCTCCTCCTTTTATCCTGCTGCAAACTGAGAACACTGTGTGCCTGAGATAATTACTTTTACCACATATTTCATGGTTTTTAAATTAAATAGACCCACCGTTGACGGAGGCATTTCTCACTGAGTAATGTTATGAGTTCTAAATATACGACACCTTTGCACTTAGTCCTATACTCAAGGACTGTACTTAAGGACACATTTGAACTATTTGTATATTTTCATGCCAAACTGCTTTGGACTTCTGCTCCTCTGTCCATTTATCTGGCAGCTTTATTTTCGCAGTTGACATTTTCAACAACAGAGAAATGTTCGCCTTTCTTGGGTCATCCTGTACTTGTCAAGTCTTTGGTTCTGCCTGTTTTAGATGTCATTTTTGTTCGCTTGTGATGTTTATGTGGACTGACTTTTTGCTTTGCCTTGCCTTTTGGACTTTGTTTCATGGACTAAGGCTCATTGTTTGTTTAATCCTGCCTGCCTTCTGAGTCTGAATGAGGATTTTTAACCTCCACACTGTGAATGCTCCAGACCAGCAAACTGAAAACCTTTTGCTTTTATAGAAGTGCTCATGCTTGCTGATGATCAGTTAATTAAGTACATTTGATGAGCAGGACCTGGCTGCTACTTACACTCTTAATTTCTATGGAAGCATTAAGCGTCCAATTCGTTTTTCAAACTTTCTTTCTCTAATGACTGCATATCTAAGGTTTAATAAGTCGCATTTTGTTTTTTTGTTGTTCTCCATAGTTCTCCTCTGACAACACATAGGAGTGACCCTGCCGTTTGCACTGATGGGTCTGAGTCTGTCACGTTGGTTTTGCAGCAGGACAGCCTTTTCGTCATCAGCATTCCTCCCACTGGCCGTCCCAACCTCCTCTCGCCTTGCAGTTACGCTGAACTCCCCTCCAGTTTCCCCAGGAGACAGTCGTTCACACTGGAGCACAGTCCACCGTTCTCTTCACTTCCTGCTGTCCCCCTGCAAACAGGAAGCGACCCGCTCACCCGCTGAGCTTAGCAGCGATGGCCTGAGGGCGGAGATAGGAGTGAAGAGTGGACTTCATGTCTGGGAGGTGGTGTGGAGGCCCGAACACAGAGGGACTCATGCCGTCGTGGGCATTTCGAGGCAGGACTGTCCCCTGCAGTCTTCAGGGTACAATGTGCTGGTGGGGGCAGATTCACAGTCCTGGGGATGGGAGCTCAAAACCAATCAGCTCTGGCATGGTGAGCAAACTCTGAAGCTTTACCCAGAAAATGGGAGTAAGAGGTGTCACTCTGAGATGGCAGCTGATTCAAAGTCACAGTCCTCCTCTTCATCAAGTGCAAAGATGGCACAAACACCTCTCCTCATTCCTGAGCGTGTCCTGCTGGTTCTGGATGCCGATGCCGGGACTCTGGGTTTTGTTGTCAATGGCAGCTTCCTTGGCGTAGCTTTTAAGGACCTCCCTCGAGATGTGGAGCTGTTCCCAACAGTGAGCAGTGTGAGAGGAGGAGCCTGCATTCGACTGCGCTACATGAATGGTTCTACACGTGAGTGCCTCATTTATTTATTTGTCTTTGTACGCAGAAATATTAAGATAAAACACAGCCTTATACTAAACTATGTTGTTTCTGGCTTGTTCTCAGGAGATCCTCCATCCCTCATGGCTTTATGCGGACTGTCGATTCGTCAGAATTTAGGACAGAAAAGGTTAAAACATATGGACAAATTGCCTCTACCCCCTTTTCTCCAGCGCTGCCTGGCTTCCAGTCATTAATCTTCCACGCAAACTGACAAGATGGATATTTTTATCAATTACTGCAGTTTACCAAGGATCCATTCCCTTTTCTATGAAATACTGACGTAAATTCTGTAAATCTTACATTATATGCACTAGTATAATTATTTTTTATCTTATTTATTACAAATGTGTATGTTTATAGATGTTTTGTAATATTTTTAAAAGAAATTTGGGGGATTTAGAGGCAGTTCTGTGTGGTACAGGTCTGGTTTCTTCTTTTGTGTATCTAATAAATGAGCTGTTTCAAGTGATTTTTATTCTTTTCCTGTCCTTTCACAAACCACAATGTTTGGTTTTGACAATAAAGCTCAGATCCAATAAGGAATATAAAATTATTTGTATGGAAATACTGATGTAATGTTTTCAACCAGCATAAGAAGCCAAGTACAGTGGCAGGATAGATATATACTTACATTTGTTTATGTGACTGAAAGCCTGTCTCATATACAGGTGTACTCATATTATTCCTGTATACTGTAACATGCCCATACTTCCACACATTTGTTTGTAGTTGTAATTTAGGTTATTTTGTGACATTAGCAATAATACACCCTCTTTAATTCTAAGGTTTTATCAATCAGGACATACCAGATTCTAATATTATTTAAATACGACCTTAAAAACAACAGCACATAAGATTTTATAACATGTCATTACGTAACAAAAACTAGACCACAATGCAGAAGCAGTGTATGAAAAACTAAGCACAGCCCACGATTCAGTTGCTTATAAAACCACCTTTAGCAGCAATAACTTGAAGTAATGGTTTTCTATATTACTTCATCAGTCTCTCGCATCATTCTGGAGGAATGTGGGAACTTACAGCGTTGCATCACAGCTCAGCTCCCCTAAGGTCCCAGCACAGAATTTGAATCAGGTTTCTAATTGTGCTGTCATAAACATTACCATTTAACATGCGGAGGCATGTAGAGTTTGAAAGGTAGCTCTTGGGTTTTTTGATCTGATCTTGGGGTTAATTTCCTGGGAAATCAAGTCCTGTGAAGATTGGCAACTACTTTCAGTGTTTTCCATTTGTGAATTATCTTCCTCACTATAGAATAATGGAGTTTAGATTGTTTGGAAATGACTTTATAAACCGCCCCACATTGATAGGCAGCACCAGTTGCTTCTTTAAGATGATTGCTGATGTTTTTCCTCCTTGATATTGTGTTAACACACACTGTAACGCTGGATGCCAACAAACTGTCAAAAGTTAAGCTTTTATAGAGGTTCTCACACTTACTGATGATCAGTTAATCAGTCACCTGGCTGCTTTGTACTTATTTTTTCACACACTTCTTTATTTTGCCTTCGTTTTTGTTGAATAAATAATCACACAGTGTGATGTGTTGTGTGTTGTTGCTCACCTGCTAAGAACCAGATGCTCCCTCTGCAGGTGGCAGACAAATTACTTGAAGTTTGCTAATCCTGCTGATCGATGCTTGCATGCAGGACATGTTTAAATCCTTCATACAGGCACCTCCTCTCCATCGACGTAATCCACAAAAAAGTCGTGTTTGGAGTCCTACCAGGAGTGGATGCAGTAATCCCATCAGCTGTACACTCCAACCATCAACCACCCCACACCTATGCTACATAGAGGACAGATAGCTAGACAGACAAACAAAAAGGTTTCATATGTTGAAAGAGCTTTCTGAACTGATTAATTGTACAGAACTAATAGCGAGAGAGATGTGGTTGTTATGGCAACCGGGAAGGCACCTTTGAGCACTTGAAGGTGAGTTTGTGGAAAACAAGCACTGTTAAAAGTTGTTAAAGTTATTTTATCAGCCTCATTTCTGTTATAAGCTGGACTCTATCAGTTATATAAAAGATTTATTGACGTGGCAGTACTCTAAAACAGACATTTAATTCTATAGCCGGTTTCTAAATAAAAATATAAATAAGTTATAGTTAACTTAAACGAGCTAGCTTACATCGTTAGCCCAACAAGCTAACTGGAGCTACAATAATTTCAATTATTATCATAATAATGTCTGTAATATCAATTCCATGTTTTGTTTTTATCTTTAAAGGACCCCATAGCGAGTTTCAAAAAGGTATTTTTGTCTGACTTGCAGTTTAGTTGTTTTAGGAAGCCATGGTTTTCTTTAAGCATCAGTAGTAGTAAGCTATTTAAAGTGAAAAAGCTCTAAAACCCACATTATACTCCCTGCTCAGCACTAAAGTACAAGGCAGACACAGCCTTGGACAGCCTGTTAATGAGAGTGACTCATTTAGCAGTTAAATGGCTCCATATTTCCCTAAGGAGGCAGAAAAGACAGAGAAGAACATAAAACATAAAATACAATGAATATTGGATTTATCGGGTGACTCCAAATTACTTTAATCTGACTTGTCCTTGTAGAATTAATTATTCATGGCAGCAGCTCTTGATAACCTTAGAGGAGGAGGTGTGGTTTTTGGACCTTCTGGCAGTTTTGAAGAAGAAGATGAGGAGGACTCTCCTGCAGTAAGCTCTGATTTTCACATTCACCAGCAGCACTCATTTAATGTTATATGGGAGTTATATGAGAGTTTGAGGGCAGCCAAACTTACACGTTTGCATGTCTGTTTTCCAGGTTTTACTGAGTGTTTTGGTCCAGCATGGGCAGGTGGGCCTCTGCTTCTATGACAGTCAGGACTCATCTTTACACTACATGCCGGACACGCCCGACAACCAAGAGCTCCACCTACTGGTCAGAGGTAAGCAATGCACCTGTATGAGGCAGGTATTGTAGAATCGATACACTTATCTCCACACAATGGTAAATTGTAAAACCCTCAGGGAGACTTACAGTATGTGTTAAAAAAAAAAAAAAAAACACTTGCGTTGCCATAAACTCTCTTTTTCTCTGTTTTACAGTCATTCAGGAGGTTAGTCCCCATGTAATTATCACCAGTGCAAAGCAGGAGCGCTCCATGACTCTCTTTTTGCAACAGTTAGGTGAGCTTTGGGAGATGATACTTATCTTACCACGAAAGAGGGAAAACAGAAAGACCTTTTAGACAGTTTCTTTTAAGACGTGGTGTGGTACATGTGGTCTGGGTCAGAGGAATGAGGTTGAGGTATGTCTGACACTGAAACCAGCCCGTGTGGTAAGTCAGTGGTGCAGTTTTTAAACATCCTGATCCCGGGGTGCCTGTGGCTCTACCAGTTGGAAGGTCGTGGTTTGATCCCTGGCTCCTCCAGTATGTATGTCGAAGTATCTTTGGGCAAGACACCGAACCCATTACAATGTGAGTGTTGTGAGGTTTGCACTAAGAAAATACTTTGAGTGCTCAAATAAAGTTCATCCATCCATCTATCTTCTTCCACTTTATCCGGGCCCGGGTCGCAGGGGCAGCAGCCGAAGCAGAGAAACCCAGACCTCCCTCTCCCCAGCCACCTCCTCTAGCTTATCCGGGGGAACACCAAGGCGTTCCCAGGCCAGCCGAGAGATATAATCTCCAGCGTGTCCTGGGTCTGCCCTGGGGCCTCCTCCCGGTGGGACATGCCTGGAACACCTCACCCAGGAGGCGCCCAGGGGGCATCCTTGTCAGATGTCCGAACCACCTCAGCTGGCTCCTTTTGATGTGGAAGAGCAGTGGCTCTAGTCTGAGCTGAACTTCTCACCCTATCTCTAAGGGAGAGGCCAGCCACCCTTCGGAGGAAGCTAATTTCCGCCGCTTGTATCCGCGATCTTGTTCTTTCGGTCACTACCCACAGCTCGTGGCCATAGGTGAGGGTAGGGACGTAGATCGACCGGTAAATTGAGAGCTTTGCTTTTACATTCAGCTCTCTCTACACCACGACGGACCGGTGCAGCGTCTGCATCACTGCGGCCGCAGCACCAATCCGTCTGTCGATCTCCGGCTCCCTTCTCCCATCACTCGCGAACAAGACCCTGAGATACTTGAACTCATCCCCGACCCAGAGTGGGCACTCCTCCCTTTTCCGGCTGAGAACCATGGCCTCAGATTTGGAGGTGCTGATCTTCATTCCCGATGCTTCACACTCGGCTGCGAACCGTTCCAGTGCGAGCTGGAGGCCATCACGAGCTGGAGGCCATCACCCAGTGAAGCCAACAGAACCACATCATCCGCGAAAAGCAGAGATGAGATTCTGAGGCCACCGAAGTGAAAGCCCTCCGCCACTTGGCTGCGCCTAGAAATCCTGTCCATAAAAATTCTGAACAGAATCGGTGACAAAGGGCAGCCCTGGCGGAGCCCATCACCCACCGGGAACAAGTCCGACTTATTGCCAGCAATGCGAACCAAGCTCTTGTAACGGTTGTATAGGGATCGAATGGCCTGTAGCAATGGGCTATGGGCCACAAATACAGTTAAAAAGTGCTATATAAGTGCCAGCCCTAACCAAAGTACCCCAAATGGCAAGCCAAACTTTCAAAGCACACTTGTATTCATATCTGTGATAAACAGCCTCTATGTCATCTTTTGAATATTCTGTCAGAGGAAGGTATTTTTAATAACATATTTTTACAGTCACAACCTAACCAGACAGCTATTTTACATTCTTCTGTGGTTTACTCCACAGAAGACTGGATCCCCATCCCCAACAAATGTTATCCTGCTCTCTATAAGCCAGACCCTTTGAAGTGTAGTCGCACTGACGAAATTGCTTCTCAAAAACAGGTCATCGTGGTAAACAGAACAAAACCCAAAAATGTTTTCAGCAACCCAGATTTTCATTACTTATTATTCTTGATAAACAGGAAGTATTCATCTATTTTCTGCTTGCAAAAATATAAACAAAACCAAGTGATTGGATTGACTCAGATCTAACAGCAAAAGCTGTCTAAAGTGAACCTTTTGATTAAATGACACCACTGCTCACCCTAGTGGTGAGTTTATCAAACAAAACTGCAAAAGTTTACTTCATTACCTTCACAGTTCTAATAATAAAGACTGGTTGACATAAAATTCCAAGTGACAACATTTTTGAACTACTGATTAGTGTAATGTTTTATGTATAACAGCCACACCTCCCAGGTCAGCGCGACACTTACTGTGTTCACTAAAGTGACAACTTTTTTTTCTAAACTACTCTCTGTTGCTTCTCAGGTTCAAACCCACATTACAGACCAGAGGTGGTCACGTATCCATATGTCGACTTTGGTAAACACATTCTTGCAATACTCTCTTCCTCAATCCTTTAGAAGAAATCTAGCATGAAATTGCACAGTTTTCCGGCTTCATTTTGTATCAATGTTGAAGGTCTGGAGGTCAGTAAGCAAAGGTTGCTCTCTGCCAATCTGCCTTTCCTCCCCGCCTGCATTTCTGAGAGAGACAAACTGTCCTACCTCTCCTCCTGTATCTCCTTTGACTCGTCCCTGATGGTGAGCCAGCTGTCTGCATTCAACATTATCCTATCCATCAGTCATGGTTCTGCAGGAGATGATCATTTTCTCGTGTGTGTGTGTACATCTGTGGGATAGCTGAGGGCAGTGGGTGCCCTGCTGAAATGTCTGGACAGGAGGAGAGTGGGAGTGGAGTTGGAAGACAGCAGTGTTGGAGTACCCATCCTGCAGTTTCATGCCTACACACTGTGAGACTTGCATAAATGTAGCACTCACACACACACACACACACACACACACAGAGAACTGTGATTACACATTATAATGAGAACCCTGAAACCATTTTTTCAGCAAAGTGTGAAATTTCATTGGCCTGTTTTTAGTCGGTCAGACGTGCTGCACAAGTATGAATTTGTCCAACTGTGTTTTAATAGCACAAGTGCATCTCCTTCCTGCCCATCTAGCAAACCAGACCAGCCTAATGCCATTCAGAAGTATTCATGAATAAAAAATGTTGCTTCTCTTTTCATTCTCATTGTAGTAAAGGAATGGTGTACATTGACCGAGACACATACAGGTAAGTGTATAAACTGTCTTTGTCCTACATAGGCCCCTAAAAGCTAATACTGATCTCCTACAATTTTCATAAATTGTTCCTTGTAGAACAACTGAGCCTACCAAGCAACTGTTCAATTCAGTTGAAATCAGGTTTATTTTATTTGTTTAGGAAACTTTTAGGAGTTTCTTTTGCTTTTTCTGTTCTGTTCTTTATCTGTTCTGACATTGTTTTACAGTTTTTGAAATTTCAGTTTTGTGTTGTGACTGTTTATCTTTTGTTGTTACTTTTGTTGTTTTTAATATACTTTATCAAAATTTAGAAAAATATGGAAACTCATCAAGGGTTTTATTAAGAGAGGACAAACACAGGACACAGAAGCAAATGTCAAAAACTAAAGCATAAAGAATGAAAAACAAAGCACAATAGGACTATACACTCAATGAGTTCACCTAATGAGTTCACTGTACTCACGGCCTCCAAAGTCTCTATATCTCAATCCAGTAGCCTTTGGGATGTAATGAAAATAAATAATCACATCATGTATAGCTGACAAATTTCCAGAAACTATGTGAGGCTGTCATGTCAACATGGACCAAAATTGCTAAGGAATGTTTTTAGCACTTTTTAAAATCTATGCCACAAAGAATTAGGGTAGATTTGAAGGGAAAACTAAAGCTAATGAAGTAGCTGGTGAAACTAATATACACAAAAGGCTGATTGTACAATGGTGCACAGGAAGAGTAGTCAATCACAATGAAGCACAAAAACAAAATAAGTAAGGAAGTGGAAAACAAGGTAGAAAAATGTGCAAACACACAGACTAGACAAAGGGAGGCAACAGTGGGGACGCTCCTTCTTGGAAATACAAGAAGGAATAGCAGTAAAATAAAAGTTCACCAACAACACTACAAGAAAACGGGACAATGACAGGTTTGTTCCAGTGTTCTGCAGATCTTCAAATCAGAACTCCACCCATCAGTCTACAAGCTGCATTCAGGAGAAAAGGAGGGACTCAGTCTCTATGGTATGTATAGTAGTTAGTGCATTATCACTCTTTCTTATCCAGTTGTGTTTACCGAGTATTGTGTGTGTGTCACAGGGATCCTGAACCGCTGCAAGTGCAAGTTTGGCTCCAAACTGCTACGGTAAGAAAGTACAATTACACAATAAGTTATTGATCAGCAGCAAATTCCGTCTTTTAATAATATAAAGGTAGTTTTGGCTTGCAACATAATAAGCAAAATAAAATGTCCTAGCAGCAAATAAAAAGATGATTTAATTAGCAAATAAATGTGTGAAAAAAATCCTACACAGTTACAAACACTATCATAGCAACAAAAAACAAACAGTCGAGTTTCTTTCATGTATTTCCACAAACAAACCGTAGTGCTGAAGTTCTGCAAGATATGGAATTTGAGTTTGTATAAAGCAGATTTTATTTATAGTCAAGATGCACCGTTTGTTTTTTTTTACTAGTATAATAATGCTGTATTTTTGTAGTATTTAATGTTGATGGTAAAACACCCCTATTTTCAGGTAATTTTGCATTTCATCAACAAACTGTGGTTTCTTGAGGGTTGCTTGTTTGTACTACTACTGTGGCATCCTGTCTTCTGTCAGTCAGTGGTTTCTGCAGCCTACTCAGGACCTGAAAGTGTTAAAAAGGAGGCAGGAAGTGATACGTTTCTTCACGTCTCCTCAGAACTCGGACTCCCTGAGAACCCTGCAGTCATCGCTACGCAACATCCGAAACATACCTGTAACAAGTCTATCGTTTCTCACTTAATTACACCATTACCTACAGATTCATCACCTAACCACTGATATGACAACTACCTAAATCCAGTTTTTGTCTGTTTGCTGTAGACTCTTCTAAGGCGGATGACTCTCTCTCTCACCAAAGTTAATGACTGGCAGAGCCTCTACAAGGTTGGAGCTGCAGGACAGTTTTACTAAGCACACCTTTTCCATGTGACAGGTTCTGTTAAATGTTCAACAAAGTGTGTGTTTGTCAGACGGTGTACAGTGCAGTCTGTATCAGGGACACAGCGCGTCACCTCCCTCAGTCCATTCAGCTGTTTCGTGATATCAGTGAAGGGTTCTCTGATGATCTCAACTATATCACCTCCCTCATCAGCAGAGTTGTGAGTTCCTCCATAAAATCACACCTATTGTTTTAATCACATTTGGCGCCTTTGTTAAGTGTTAATAGATTTCTGATGTGTGATGTAGGTGGATTTTGAAGCCAGCTTGGCAGACAACCGCTTCACAGTCAAACCGAATGTGGATCCTGCCATTGATGAGAGTAAGTGCCTGTTTTAGTTGTAAGCCCATGTGAACTTTGTATGACTGTTGACCTAAACCCATAATTACACTCCCTCTTCCAGAGAAGAGGAGGATGATGGGGCTCTCTGACTTCCTGACAGATGTTGCCAGAAGAGAACTTGAACACCTGGATGCTCGAATCCCATCCTGCTGTGTCATCTACATCCCTGTGGTCCGAGATTTAATTCTGGCACACACAATGCTTTCTCAATTTATTTATTTTTTTTACAAATTCATCTGTCATGCAGTATTTCAAAAAAGTATTTCCCCCTTCCTGACTTCTTATTTCAGATGATTAAACAATTTTTATTGTTAGACAAAGATAACCAGTAAATGCATAACACAATTTTAAAATGATGCTTTCATTTATTAAAGGAACAAACCTGCCAAGCTCTCCCATATGGAAAAGATATATATAAATCTTATAAAGTTTTTATCTGTCTTGTATGAAACTTGTATGAAAAGCATACAAGAGTGAAAACAGATATAAGATCCCTTGAAAAATTATATAATGAAACTTGTATGTTTTGTATACTTACTAAAAAAATATATGAAAGTAATGAGAAAGTTGCCACTTTCATGAGTAAATCATGTAAGCCTTATATGATTTATATATGATTTACTCATGAAAGTGGACACTTTCATGAGTAAATCATATATATTTTTACTATTTCTTTTCCATATGGGCTGTGTGAAAAAGTAATTGCCCCCTAAATCTAATAACTGGTTGTGGCACCCTTGGCAGCAAGAACTGAATTCAAATGGTTGCATTAACTGACAGTGAGTCTTTCACATCACTGTGGGGTAATTTTGGCCAACTCTTCTTTGCTAAATTATGTTAATTCGGCCACACTGGAGGGTTTTCGAGCACGAACAACCTTTTTAACACCCAGGTTCTGAAGTAGCAAAGCACCATTACAATACCACCAACATGTTCGACTATTGGTACGATGTTTTCTTTTACTGAAATACTGCGTTAGTTTCAGTCTAAATGTAACGGGACTAAAAACTTCTAAAAAGTTTGCTTTTTTTCTCGTCAGTCCACAGAATATTTTTTCTCTGGTATCATCAAGATGTTTTCTGACAAATGTGAGCCATTTTCGCACAGTCTCTTTCTTATTGTTCAATCATGAACTTTGACTTTAACTGAGGCAAGTGAGTACATGTTGTTCTGGGTTCTTTTGTGACATCCTGGAACAGTCGTGGATGTGCTCTTGAAGTAATTTTGGTAGGGCGGCCACTCCTGGGAAGGTTTAGCACTCTTAATTTGTGGTTAATGCCTCTCACTGGTTCACAGGAGTCCTAAAGCCTTAGAAATGGCTTTGTGACCCTTTCCAGAGAGATAGATGTCAATGACTTTGTTTCTCAGCTGTTTTGGTGTGGTGTGTTGCTTTATGAGATCTTTCAGCCTACTTCACTTTGTCAAACACATTCTATTTTAATGATTTCTTTAGTCAGCAGGTCTAATGTTGTATTTAATGACATAAACTTTGTTTAATGTCAAAATTTGTCTGATGATCTGAAACGTAACTGTGAAAAATATGGAAAAAAACCCTAAGAAATCAAGAAAGGGGCAGATGCTTTTTCACAGCACTGTATACTGCAGTATTTCTTTGGTTTATTGATGATCAGATATTGAGGAAATTGTTACTCTGGACCACCATGCGTATATATCTCAGTACCTTTTATGTCTGAAACTCTCTGTACAGATTGGATTCCTGCTGTCTGTGCCTCGACTGCCTAGTATGGTAGAGAAAAAGGATTTTGAGATGGAGGGACTTGATTTTTTGGCATGTTCATGATCGTATCTAATGATTACATTGTTTACACATTTTTGTGATCATTATTCCATATATACAGTATATGTTTTTTTCTATATGTCTGTGTGTGGGCTAGTTTCTTTCAGACGACCGGCTCCACTACCGCAGCCAGAGAACCAGGGAGCTCAACGAGTTCCTCGGAGACTTGCACTGCGACATTAGAGGTCTTTTACTTTCACCCACAAAACAGTCACATCACAGGCGTGTTTCTGACATTTTTTTGAGAAAATAACTGCAATTCTCAAGATACTACCTTGATCACAAACCTTCTGTTTGTCAGACATGGAGATGGCAGTCATGGCACATTTGCAGAGCGCAGTCCTTGAAAGGAGCGATTCCCTCTGTAAGGTTCGTGTTCATCACTGTGTATGCAGATTCCAGGGTTTAACACATGACTCCCACTCTGTTTAAGCGATTGCTGGCATCAAAGTGATGTTTTTGATGTGTGTAGGTGGGTTTTGTTGTGATTTACTGTGTGCTTCCTCTGGTTGGATTGAGTTGTTTACTTTGATTATGAAACAGGCCCTGATCCCATTACAAGTTATTTTTTAACTGCTGTGATACTTGTCTATTGATGTATGAGTGCTGCACTATGTGACTGCAGCTGTTCTAAACAATATTATTTTTGAGGGAACAATGAGCATTAAGAACAAATGCATTTGTGGTCAAAATGTAACGCTAATAACTTTTAATCATATTACAACTTGAAAGATTTAAAATAAATAATTTAAAAGAAATACTGAGTTCAATAAAGAGGGGCAACACAGTCTGCTTCATTGTTGACCACTTGTGTTCAAAGTCATATATCGACTATACAGGGAGTGCAGAATTATTAGGCAAATGAGTATTTTATCCACATCATCCTCTTCATGCATGTTGTCTTACTCCAAGCTGTATAGGCTCGAAAGCCTACTACCAATTAAGCATATTAGGTGATGTGCATCTCTGTAATGAGAAGGGGTGTGGTCTAATGACATCAACACCCTATATCAGGTGCGCATAATTATTAGGCAACTTCCTTTCCTTTGGCAAAATGGGTCAAAAGAAGGACTTGACAGGCTCAGAAAAGTCAAAAATAGTGAGATATCTTGCAGAGGGATGCAGCAGTCTCAAAATTGCAAAGCTTCTGAAGCGTGATCATCGAACAATCAAGCGTTTCATTCAAAATAGTCAACAGGGTCGCAAGAAGCGTGTGGAAAAACCAAGGTGCAAAATAACTGCCCATGAACTGAGAAAAGTCAAGCGTGCAGCTGCCAAGATGCCACTTGCCACCAGTTTGGCCATATTTCAGAGCTGCAACATCACTGGAGTGCCCAAAAGCACAAGGTGTGCAATACTCAGAGACATGGCCAAGGTAAGAAAGGCTGAAAGACGACCACCACTGAACAAGACACACAAGCTGAAACGTCAAGACTGGGCCAAGAAATATCTCAAGACTGATTTTTCTAAGGTTTTATGGACTGATGAAATGAGAGTGAGTCTTGATGGGCCAGATGGATGGGCCCGTGGCTGGATTGGTAAAGGGCAGAGAGCTCCAGTCCGACTCAGACGCCAGCAAGGTGGAGGTGGAGTACTGGTTTGGGCTGGTATCATACAAAGATGAGCTTGTGGGGCCTTTTCGGGTTGAGGATGGAGTCAAGCTCAACTCCCAGTCCTACTGACAGTTTCTGGAAGACACCTTCTTCAAGCAGTGGTACAGGAAGAAGTCTGCATCCTTCAAGAAAAACATGATTTTCATGCAGGACAATGCTCCATCACACGTGTCCAAGTACTCCACAGCGTGGCTGGCAAGAAAGGGTATAAAAGAAGAAAAACTAATGACATGGCCTCCTTGTTCACCTGATCTGAACCCCATTGAGAACCTGTGGTCCATCATCAAATGTGAGATTTACAAGGAGGGACAACAGTACACCTCTCTGAACAGTGTCTGGGAGGCTGTGGTTGCTGCTGCACGCAATGTTGATGGTGAACAGATCAAAACACTGACAGAATCCATGGATGGCAGGCTTTTGAGTGTCCTTGCAAAGAAAGGTGGCTATATTGGTCGCTGATTTGTTATTGTTTTGTTTTTGAATGTCAGAAATGTATATTTGTGAATGTGGAGATGTTATATTGGTTTCACTGGTAAAAATAAATAATTGAAATGGGTATATATTTGTTTTTTGTTAAGTTGCCTAATAATTATGCACAGTAATAGTCACCTGCACACACAGATATCCCCCTAAAATAGCTAAAACTAAAAACTACTTCCAAAAACATTCAGCTTTGATATTAATGAGTTTTTTGGGTTCATTGAGAACATGGTTGTTGTTCAATAATAAAATTATTCCTCAAAAATACAACTTGCCTAATAATTCTGCACTCTCTGTATCAACAGAGAAGACTGTAGGTAGGTAGGAAGGAAGGTCTGTTGGATTCTAATAGCTCTTCTGTTCAGGATATTAAAGGCGTTTAATCTGTACATTTTATAGGTTCTTGATCTCGCTGCTGAGCTGGACTGTTTAATGGCCATGAGCAGCGCCTCCCAGGAGTACAATTATACCTCGCCTAAGCTAGCCAGCAACAGGAAGATAACGATCACACAGGGCAGGTAAGCGCTGACACACAAAAGGAAAAATTGTTACTGCGGTACAAGAGTGTACTTTTTTTGTATTTACTGTTTTTTGTTTTTTTTTTTTTTTTGTTTGTTTTGGGGGGGTTTGTTTTTGTCCAGGCACCCGCTGTTGGAGCTGTGCTCTCCTGTGTTTGTGGCCAACTCCTTCCACAGCTCTGAGTCGGAGGGCAGAGTCAAAATAATCACCGGACCCAACTCATCCGGAAAGAGCATCTACCTCAAACAGGTAGGGCTGTCATAAAAATGAATTGAACTGAACTGAATTTTATTTTATTCTTCTTTTGTGATCCCAAGTGACGAGCTTCTATGAGCCAAATAGTCAAGCAAGAAGTTTTAAAAACAATAATAAGAAGAATTTTAAAAATGATGGCATTCAAGAGACAAAAAAATAATCAGCATTATTGCACATAATTTGCCTTTTTCTCTCAGCAGCTGCATTTGCACCTTAGAAAAGATCCCCAACATTTATCTATTTCCGTTCCACACTATTTTTACTTTAGTTATTTAATCAGGCATTGCTCCGAAATTTACAACCTCATCAGAAAAATATATTTAGATTTCCATAATAGCAAAGAGACAGCTCAGTTTTTGAAACTCAACGCTTAACCTGCTTTCTATTTTGATTTTGCAGGTGGGTCTGATTGTGTTCATGGCTCTGATTGGCTCAGACGTGCCTGCAAAGGAGGCAGAGATTGGTCTAGTGGACGGCATCTTTACGTGTATGCAGAGCAGAGAGTCCGTGTCTGTGGGCCTTAGCACCTTCATGATAGACCTCAACCAGGTATCTCACGCACACACAAAAACACAGAAATCTCATGATAACAAGCAGCTCCCACTGTGTATGTGTGTGTAGGTGTACAAATGAAATATATGAATTTTCATCACTGCTCTCTTCATGCTCCACTCCCACTCTCCACCTGTCAAATTTTTTTAAGCAACCACTGCCTGCAGCAATGACACACACACATACACACACAAAAAATGCAAAGTGTAGTCTAATAGTTTGCATCTCTTTTCTCTAGATGGCACAGGCTCTTAACAGCAGTACTGGCAACTCGTTAGTCCTCATCGATGAATTCGGAAAAGGAACTAACACAGTAAGAACAGACTGTCCCAGCACTTTGTGAATTGAACACATATGCACGAGGGTAAAAGGGGAAACACTATGTCATTAATGTTATGCACCTGAAACCAGTCACAAGTTTAAAGCTGCAGCACAAACAGACTCTGGGTTCAGCCAAACATGTGTCACCTATTAGCAAGAAAATAGCAGCAGCTGTGTGGACCTACAAACTTAGAAGTGTTATTTTGCACCTTCTATGGGCAGTTTTGAAACTTTGGGGTATGTGCATACACACACAAAGCATTTTAATCCATCTCTGTGTACCATGTTGTACTGAGAAAGGATGAGAAACTCCAGTTATGTTCATCTAGAGAGTAAACATAGGTGTCAGAGGCAGAAACCAACAGAAAGAACAAGAGCAAAATATCAGTGTAGGATAACTTCCATCTTAATCCAGTTAACATGTGTGTATAATTTTAAAAAAATTATTATTACAATGTGAAAACAATTTGATAATTTGAAGTATTAGTCACTGTAATGGACTAAATCTGCAGCTCCCCTCAATCCCCTCAGAGCTTTGTAATGAGCTTCAGTGGATCGTTTCACTGCTCTAATGCTGTCATTTCCAGTAAAAAAGCTCTTAAAACTTTGCTGCACACTAACTAATAAACACCACAGAGGGGCACTGGACAGTTACACACACAGAAATGTGAATTTAAAAAGAGGAAATGTTGAATATTATCCTGAATAAAGCTAATGTCACTATGAAACTGCTGGATGTGTCAGTTCTGGTTCTTTCTCTGGTTTGGCCAAAAACTATTCAAAAAATCAGAAAAAAGAAACTGAACTCTCACTCCTGATAACATGCATGCAAAGACCGGTTGATGCCTGACTTTCCCAGTGTACTTTTGTCTTTTTGCTGCACGTGGTTGGAAAAAGACAGATCTACATCTGCTGATCTTATCTGCTGCTGCTGTTGCTTTACTCCTTTGTAATTGTTTCAGGTATCCAAACATAGATATAAACATTCCTGGGTGCACCGATAAATACATTCCTGCAGATCTTTCAGCTGCACATCCATGATATGAATTTCCTATGGATGCACTGGAATCATAAAGAAATACATTCAAGTCATGGTTTTTCACTCTCCTATCTGCATTTAATTATTAGTTATTATTATTATTATTAATCTGTGGCTCTCTTGAACATTGTTAGCATGTTCAGGTAGACACTGGCATTTTAATGTCAGTTGGTATCAAGGAGCTCAAAGCGTGCCAGTAAATAATCCCCCATACAATTACACCTCCAGCAGCAGCCTGAACCACTGTTACAAGGCAGAATGGATTCATGCTTTTATGTTATTTATGCTTCTGACCTTACTTTCCAAATGCTGCAGGAGAAACCGAGACTCATCACACTAGAAAATATTTTCAAATTTTCTGTTGTCCAACTTCGGTGAGCCTGTGTGAATTGTAGCCTCGGTTTAATGTTAACATACAGGACAGCTATATGTTCATTTCTCTTTTTCAGACCATTTCAGACTAATCACCTTTCTTCCTCATTCTGATACTCAGTTTGAATTCAGCAGGTCTTCTTGACCATGTCTACATGTAATTGGCTGATTACATATTTGCATTAACAAGTAGATGAACAGGTGTACCTGTATGATATTTATTACTGTTGGATGATTAAAACCAGTAAAAAACATTAGCATTAGGTAAATTGACGTTTTTACACCTTTAACAATGAGCAAGGAGGGCATCTGGTGGGTGGACTTTTTTCATCCACAAATTTGAAACTGATGTCCCATTTTTTCCTAACAGAATCCCACTGTCACTAAAAATATTATTAAATCGTAGTTGTTGCTGTGCAGGTGGACGGACTGTCCTTGCTGACTGCATCGATCTCTTACTGGCTGAGGAAAGCCCTGCGGGATGTTCCTCATGTTCTGGTGGCTACTAACTTCCACAGTGTGGTGCAGCTGAGTTTGTTACCATCCTCGGCCCTGCTGTCTCTTCTGGTACTGAGAAACTTTGAGAGTGATTAAAAAAAACCTTCTGTAAAGTTTAAAAATGGTAAACTAAAGTGCTTCAGAAAAATGTTTAGAACGGAAACATCCAAATGGACGATTAAGTAATAAAATTTGTTTCACCTCATTTCACAAGTATGACTAATCATTTGGGTGTATGTGTGCGTCTGGTATGTGTGTTTGTGTGTGTTAGACCCTAGAGACAGCAGTGGACGGAGATGAGTTGGTGTTTTTGTACCAACTAAAGGAAGGGATCTGCCAGTCCAGCTATGCTGCCAACATTGCTACACTGGCGGGCCTGCCAACTTCCCTTGTACAGAGAGCAGTGGAGGTAAACACACACACACACACACACACACACACACACGCACACATACAGAAATAGGCTGACAGACTGACTGATTTTTGTGTTTGTTAAGGTGTCTGAGCTGTACAGGGTAGGAAGGCCCATCAAACGGACTGAAAAAGCATCCTTGGAAGAAGAGACAAAGAGGTTTGCTAAACTTAAGCAGCACAAAGTGACACACAGTTAAAGCAGTGTGTGAAATGTTTCTGTTTGTGGGTAACAGATGCCAGTTTGTTGTGGAGAAGTTCCTTAGCTTGAACCTGGAGGACAAAGATTTGGATGTGCAGAGGTTCTTGAAGGAAGAGCTCCTGCCCTCTGCTGGAGATCTGCTAAACCGCAGCTGAATGCTTCTGGCTTTGCGGCAAACGCGCTTCTGTACCACGTGGTCAGTCTGTTCATTCATTCCTAAATATTTTGGGTTGGTGTTGGAAGAACGCCGGGGAAAAATACATAATGACGCAACCTTTATTCCAAGAAACACTGAAACTTATGTTGTAGCAAAAAAGACAAAAAAACAAAACAAAAACAGCACAGTTTTATATGTTTAAGTACCATATTCACACTTCAAAAATATGAAATGTAACACCAAACAGCGTTTCTATAATATATAATAAATGATCTTTTATGCTTTAATTATCCAATGTCTTCTTAGTCATTCATAAAAAAGTTCTGTAAATCTGGCGGTTTTTCTTCACCGTATGGTTGAAGTCCTTTCAGCATCACATCACACAGTCTGTAATAAATAATAAACAAGTTCACTTTATTATGATGACGCTGATTCTTCAGTAAACCAGGTGGTTAGAGCCACTGTGATATACATCAGTGCACAGATGGAAAGTTTGCTCGCTGAGTTGCAGAAGGGCGTGTCGCAACAGTGTTTGGTCATCACAAAGATGGTGTTGTTTGGAAAGATCTCGAAGGTCGTCTCCACCTCGCACTCCTCTGCCTGGGTACACCCCAGCATCTTTATATCCAAAGCATCAGCTGGGGAAACAGGGCAGTAGCATAGAGCCATGATCAGTGTGTATTTTATAGGCAATAACCTTCACATCATTTCTTGTATTCTTCGTATAATGTTTGGTAAACACACACCTGCCCTCCCCCGGCCTGTGTAGCAGCGCTCCCCGAGATTGCATTTGGTTTCAGTCGTGTAGCAGACATCCCAGAAGCCTAAATCACAGCGGAAGCACTCCAGACGCTCCTCCTCTGCTTCGAATGCCACTGACTCCATGAGCTGCTCTACCTGCTCCTTTTCCTCACCTGAGCCCAAAGAATAACACTGAATGCACAATGATTTTTACTGAATGTGCTGCTAAAGGAGATTCTTCTGAACAACTTAAAATGGAAATGGTCCATTATGGGGACAGCTGACAAAGATGAAGAGGATTTTTCCTGCATGTAAAATATTTTGGCCTCTCACCATTAAAAAAATCATCAGAGCTTAACAATAAAAATATATACTTTTTTTTAACATTTGGGTAAATGTTTTCAAGTGTAAACACATTTTAAACAACCAAAAATAACAGGAAAATGGAAAGACATTGATTACATGCCAAACAACCATTGTTAAGCATGAAGTCGTCGCCAAAGATCTATGAATGTGGCTGATACAGAAAATGCAGATTTCTTATCCTTTATTTAAATTTGCATAAGCAAATAAGCACCACTGGTAAATCTGGTAACCAGGACACTGAACATAATCAGGTAACAGTAAAGAGAGACTCAAATACAGGTAAGAACAGAAAAAATGAAGTTATAAACAGGCTAAAGTTAATAAAATACTTTGGGTTTCTCAGATTTTATGTAATAGCCTTTTTGGCACATTAATATTCAGGGTTGCTGGATGTGTGAAGTACTGCAGCACTGTTACAGGACATCAAGCCAAACTCATGGCCAGCAAACTGCTGAGCACTTGAGCATCTCAGAAATGCTTTGTTTATTCTGCAGCAGTCTGGAATTTGTTTCTTGAGTGCGTTATTCAGGGAGTGCTCCAAGTCATAGGGCAGCATCATGTTTGTATTAACCGCACCGATACTGGGATTAATGGAAAACTTCAGCAGGGAAACATAATGCAGGCAGGGGACAATACCTCAGTTATTCCTACTATTCCTCGAGCCCTCCGAATCATGTCACTAGTTTTAAAAGATTTTCTTAGTGTCCATAAAGCAAAACTGAAAATTGTTAATAAGCTTATCATCAGTGTCCTGTTTTATTCTAAAGATCACCTTTTAGGAGACAACAGAATATCTTGATATAGGGAGCTTTGGCTGCCAAATGGCTGACTTTAGTGCTGCGATTAGCTGCTTTCGGCAAAAGGGACTAATCTCTTCCTCAGAGTAATCGGATGCATTTTGGTGAGACAATCCTTATCCCCTATCATCTTGTTAACCCAGTGCTAGCTCAGGTGAATGAGCAAAACAAAAGAGTACCGAGGTGGGGGGTCATTATGAGGAAGGGCCAGGCTTACTTTTTATAACCTAAGGTCCAAAGTCCACTCTTATTCAACGGTTTATGGGGTAAAGCCTGTCTAATACAGCGTAACACAGTCCTATAATAAGTTTTTCCTTAGTGCACATTATAATAGACTTTTTTTTTTTTTTGAGGTTATGGTTTGACTTGAAGGTAATTTTGGAGGATTTTAACCAAACTCTCCTGTTGTTGCATTGTGCAGTGGGTCTCTTTAGGTCCCACCTGTCTGAACCTCTCTAAAACAGTTTTAACAAAGGTTGGTCACTATTTTATGAAGTAAAGTCCCAAACATTTGTATTTCTGTCTTGCCTTACACTGCAGCAGACTGAATACATTTCAGTTTTTCACCAGTTTGAAGCAGTCATCTTACACTATGGGAATCTGAGGCAGTTTGTGTGATGCTTTATCAGTTAATTTATTTAGCGATAAAATAATGTGCAGATTAATACTTTTTAGTTACAGACCAAATGTATCGCAGGTGATGTTAATCATGGAATTTAACAACTCAAACATTATTGATATGATATAAATAAATGCAGTCATTACAGCCAGTGAGAATCTGACAAGCTATCGGCCAAAAACGCAAATACTTTTCAGGGTCAGCTGTTGGACTCTTAAGTGAAATATAAAGAAAATGTCCTTAAAAAGCATTAGAACACTAAAAATAACACCTGCTATGAACTCGGGTACTCTGTCAGCTTACCTTGAGCAGGTGTGAGCATCATGATGGCAAAAACACACAATATGAGGCCTTTCATTTTGAGCGTGATGCTTCCTCCACCAACTCCACCATGAGGACTGCTGAGGTGGCCGGAGGGTGGAGGGAAATTGGATTAGTAAGGAATGCACCTGTCACCTGCGTGACACCAATCACAGCTGCTAGAAGGGTGCTGACGATCAAACAAGTGACGTTTCTGGAAATAACTGCAGAGATGTGCACTGAAACCTGCAGTTTTTCAAGAGAAGATACAGCATCAGTGTCAAAAATATAACCAAGAGGGTGACACGTGCCTTTGTTTCTAATTAGCAAACTACTTCAAAGGTTAAGATTCCTCCACATGGGTGCAAACCGTGTTTCTGACTTATAACAAAGATTTGTGAGCTGAGCTGAACCCGCCTTTCTGTTTTGACAGCTTTTTACTTTTGAAGTTCCTCAGTAACGGAAATCATTTCACCAACACAGAAACGGTGATCAGAGCTTCTCTCGCATGTTAAGGAGTAGAGAAATTGAATGAACCTGAGTCAGCGCAGGGTTAAGCAGCTTATAGCCACCCGTCCGTCTGCTCAGATATGTATCAATGCGCGCACACACACACACTGGCCTCTCAGATGAGGGCATTCGATTCAGCTATATTCTCAATGCAGCATTAAGATCTGTGCAGCTGACTTATGTAACACGTGCCACACACACACAACCACACAGAAATACACATGAGAAGATTTATTAAATTGTGTGGCGCTGCAGTGTTTGTATACACATAAATCTGCTGAAGGGATTCCCCCCGTCCTGTGAATCAATCCCTCTGTAAATGCAACATTTATCTGAAGAGACTTATTTTTGTAATTAACTCAGTGATGTAACTGCATGACTCACTGCAATGATTCCGAGCATCAAACTTTCTTTTTTAAAAAGAAAGGCTCCAGATTCTGAATTATAAAAGTTTGTTGCCTTACTTTGGATCATGTGGTGGTAAATGTAATATCCTGAAGGCATCTGACAACTTTATGACTCGTATGGAAGATGTAATTTGTGGTGCTTTATTGGATTATGCACACACGCTGCTGTTATTTAGCCTCCTCTCTCTGATTCAGATGGACAAGCAGAAGTAGCACCTGATGTGTAGTGTAACACAATATGAACTCCATTGCACCACAAACTGCAGGCTCCCAAAATCACAATGCGGTCGAATAAAAAGCTTTGAATAAAAACGTTTGCAGGGGGAAGGTTTTATTGCAACACTGTTGTGTGCTTGGTTTACTTAAATTGAAAAACAAAAGCCCAAAAAAACAACAACAAACTGGCAGTCGAGTGCAGCATGACAATGTGCAGATTAAATGGTAATATAAATTGTAAGTTACAGCTCTACGGTGCATCGTCTTTCCCTCCAAATGTAAACACATCGGATCATCTCACGCACTGCAAAGCACTCGCGCAGCCGACGTGTGAGAAGAGAGCGAACACAGAGCTGCATTTCTGAGAGGCATGAGTGCGAAGGAGGCTGCTTGCAGCATGTTGCAAGATTCAGACGCGTCCCTCCCCCCACCCCCCGACCACCACCAGCTCATCTCTGCAGCTGAATATACAGCCAGCATACTGTACCTACACAAAAGCCCTCCATGTGTGTGTGTGTGTGTGTGTGTGTGTGTGTGTGTGTGTGTGTGTGTGTGTGTGTGTGTGACACACAGATGGGTGCTGCTTTTAAGTGAGTGAAATGTGTGGCTGCAAATTACTGTAGACTGCTCAGACTTCGGTCGTCGCCTGGATCCCAGCATGGGCCGAAACAAGGAAATACTCAGCAGTCCTACAGCACCTATAAAACCCTTCACACTGATCCCCAGTGTAATTAAAGACTGGAGGAGAAAATGCTGGCGATAATTAAAATTAAACCCCCTCCTCTTCCGCCTCCTCCTCTTCCCTGTTCAAACATTCTCACTTTGGCTTAATTGTAGCTGCTAACATTTCCCTCTGCATTGTTTTGCCCTATTTTTTTTCGCCACTTCTCGGCTTTTGTGGGAGCCAAGGATGGAGACGGAGGATGGAGTATTTGAATAAAGCGTGGGAATTGGATGATAAGAGAGGAGATGAAAGGTCGTGATGGGTGGGAGAGGGAGGCTTCAATTACTCCACTCGCAGGACTTGTTTTTCTCACTTAAGCTACGTCAGGAATAACTCATAACAGCCTCACCAGATTTTTTTTGTGTCTTTTTTGTGTCAAGTTGTTGCTCTTTTTCTTTCCATAGAGCCTGTGATTGAAAATCTTTAAGATCTCGCCTCGCCGCCGCGGCTGAGAAAAAGGAAAAAACTGAGCAGCTGACAGTAGGAATTTAAAAAGAAATGTTGAATTACAGTAAAAAGAAAAAAAAGATCCTGCATGTGTGCAGAGCACCAGCTGGTATTTATAGAGTGGCTGTAGGTGTCGAGTGAGAGGAGTGTGGCCTTATGTGCTTCTCTTGTTTGTACCAAGACACAATTTCCTCAGATAAAGAGCAGATTTCACTTATGTATGAGATAAGATAAAGACTTATTTGAAACCTAATCTGGCTCATCCTCTTTTACTGAACCTCTCCAGCAAGCAAATGTAGACATCTGCAGAGAAGGAGGGAGAGGGGAGAGGAGACGGAGTCCATCTCCCAGTATGGCACCCAAATAACTTTTCAGCAAACCTCCTCACGTCCTAATATGGTCAATCCAGTGGTGGCTTTAGGGATTTTTGGGCACGGTTGAGTTCAAAGACAACAAGATTGTGAGTTGACATCAAACAGCACAGCTCCAATCTTTCAAATGTGGGTGAGTCAGAGAGCGATGTAGGACAAAAACACCCTTCACAGACAGTGACTCAGAGCAACTGCGCCATTCGGAGGCACTATAACATACCCAAAAAACATTTCATCTGTTTATTGAGGACTGCATAGTCTTGTGTATCTGCACGTGAAACCTTTAAGTGTGTCTCATCATGCATATTTCATGAGACAGTGGAAGGGGGGGGAGGCAGCATGGGGTTCAGAGTTGAGGCGGCACAGAAGGGTCTGTCCGTACGTTGAAGTTGATTTCACTAGAGTTGCAGGAGTCTGAGAAGACGGGGGAGTGAGAGATGGACAGGCAGGGGGAGGAAGGGTGAGGAGTTGGCTCCTGGTGGTGCAGAACTCGGGCCAGCAGGGTTGACCTTCCTTCCTTCTCCTCCTCATTCCTGTCTTCGTCCTCTTTATCTTTACCTTGTGCGTCCGGAGGAGGTGGCTCTGAGGCTCTGCTGCTAATGCTGTGTCTGTTCAAATGAGGAAGAGGAGGGTCTGAGAGGGGGAGTATGTGGGCTGGAGCGGCCCAGGATCCCTGTTCTCCTTCTTTACACTCCCACTGCTCGTGGCACCCGAAGCTGGGCTGCTCTTGGGAATCTTCACAAAAGCTTCCTCCCTTCAGATCCTCCAGGTCGTCAGGTTTCTCTCGCCTGCAGACTTCACGGTCCCGGTTCTCGTACAGCAGCGTGGCGGCGCAGATGAAGATGAAGAGGCCAACTCCCATTACCACGGGGCCAGCCAGTTTCATCCTGTCCACGGGGGTGGTGCCACGCCGCCCCACGGGCTTCGGTTCTGCAGAGACGTAGCCCGCCACTGCAACACTCATCCCCACCAGCACCACCATTACACCCAGCAGGAGCCACCAACCTGGGGCAGAAGCCAGGGGCAGTTTGGTTTGGAGGGCTTTGCTTTTCCTCAGGTGTCTGTGGCACTCCGGGGGGCAGGCAGGTGAGGAGTGGGAAGAGTGGGAAGAGGCAGGGCTGCAGACTGGAGTGTCAGCTGTCATCGTCTGGATTCAGACTGAGAGGAGAGGAGAGAGGCATCAGAAAATAAAGGAATGAAACATGAAAGCGCTGGATGCAGCATCAGGAGAGCGCTGGAGGTGTTGGGGAGAAGACAGTTTAGCCTGCACCGCACACAACAGGAAATAGCTGCTTTAATAAGACATGTGGCTCAGTTAATGAGATGCCGAGCTTCCCGCAACTCCGCTGGTGTCTCAAAGGAGCTCATGAACCACCACCATCAATGACTGACCCCGTTCAAGACCTTATGATTTCACTTCACGATCTCACTGCGGCTAAAAAACAAACTGGAGTCACATCCCTGCGCTAACTGCTCCAACTGAACTCATAATTTATTCCTCCCCCCGACTCTGCCCGAGGCAAGTGGACCTAACCGGGGGATCCGAACGCAGATGATCAAGTTTGCTTTTACGCATCCGTGTTAAACAGAATATTTTGAGTCATTTTGCTCGACAGCACTGTTGCTCACTACACCAATCCACTTCCTGCTGTTTTAACGCAGTGTGTGTGCAGTCGGAGTGGGTACTTGCCTTGTTTTGGACGTAAATCCGAAGCAGAAACTGGCTCCTCGGCATTATCAAAATAAATAGCGCTGACTTATTCCTCCCACTCCTCCACTTTGATCCGGAGGATTCCGTACTTTAACCCAATTCCTCCTCACATGAAGACCTTTTTCATCCATGGATTGACTGCGCGTGCCGCGCGGAAACGGAGCCTGAAACGAGGCTTATATAGTAAAATAAGAGTCTTGATAAAAGTGGTGCAAAGCTGCTCTGCCTCTCCGTCTCTGCGCTGCTTGTGCGTCTGTGCAGCCTGTGTTCCGATATGTGTGTGTGTGTGTGTGTGTGTGTGTGTGTGTGTGCGTGTGTGTGTGTGTGTGTGTGTGAAGAGGAGGGGTCGTGGGAATCTCTGGCTGGTCCAGGCCAGTCCCACGGTAAATTATTCTCTGCGATCATCACCACCCATCAAGAAGTTTTTCTAAGTGCATAAAATACAAAAATTGAAGAAACGTACCCTCCCATAATAAAATGAGCACAGATATATAGATAGAGAGAGAGACTTTTCGTTCTAGGTGGGATTTTCTTGTTAAGGAGACCCTGGAAAAATGTGTGTGTCTATATACAGTTAGGCCCATCATTTTTAGGACAAGGACACGTTTTTTGTAGTTTTCCTTTTGCACACCACCACTCTATATTTTACATCAAACATGTGACTGAAGCGCAGACTTTAATTCAAGCGGGGCTTTTTTGGTTTTGTTTTGTTAATGTAGCATAACGTGTTTAGAATTTACAGGATTTATGCACAGTCCCCTGTTTTCAGAGCATCGTGTGTAATTGTACAATTGACTTTTAAGCAGTTTAATGTCCAGGTAAGGTCTGTCCCTTTGTTGTTTCATGACAAATGGAGCAAACTTAACATCTGAAGTTGATTCAAAGTGTTACATTTGTATTTTACAGCTTTTCATTATAATTTTAAATTCGAGGCTAAAATGGATGTCAGTGCGAGTGAGCGAGGCCATCAAGCTTACATAAATAACCTTATTAGATAGACAGCAAAACATTTTAGGAGAGGACAAAACAACAACCTGGAACACCCTTGAAAAGAAGAAAGGCCTGAAGACAGAAGACAACTCAAGGGCATGATGACTGAGTTATTTCCATAGTTAACAAAAGCAACTTCACAACATCTAACCAAGTCAGGAACACTCTTGAGGATGTAGGTATATCATTGCCATGGTCCAGGATCAAGAGACAGCTTCATGAATGGAAATGCAGGAGAGAAACGGCTCATGATCTGAAGCGGACCACTGTCAAACACGGTGGAGGTAGTGTTATGGCATGTGCATATGTATGCCTGTGGAAGTGAGTCACCAGTGTTTAATGCGGATGTGACTGCTGATATAAGCAGCAGGATGAATTTTGAAGAATACTCTGTGCTCAGATTCAGCCAAATGCTGCAAACTGATTGGACACACCTCACAGTGCAAATGGAACATGACTCAAAGCAAACTGCAAAAGAAACGCAAGAGTCTCTAAGGCAAAGACATGGGACATTATCCAGTGGCCAAGTCAGTCACCTGATTTCTGTCCAGCTGCTTTTCATTTCATTAAATACAAAACTGAATTCAGACAGACCCGCAAACAAGAAGGTGTCTGCAGTAAAAGGCCCGCCCGAGGCTTCAAAAGATTACAAACAGTCCTCAGATTTAAAATTAAGTTAGTTAGCCAAATTACTTTCAAGCCTCTGAAAATTGGGGGAATGTGTATAAAATGGCTGTAAATCCTAAAATGAGTTTTATTAAAGCAGCTTATTTAAACTTGAAACATTGCACTTCAGTCACATTTTGACTGTTTAAATTAAAATGCACTGAAACTAACAAAACTTTGTAATTGTCCAAAAAATTACAGACCTAACTTTACGCATCCTGCTCCAATTAAGTGCCCCTTACTTAATTAAACACAAACAAACAAAATAATCAATGTCCAAACTGTCCAAATGCTTAACACCTTTAACCATTTAAGCCCAGATTTCCTAGCTAGTCCATCTTGTTAGTGGTAACTTGCGTTGTGGATAAGGTCAAACAAAAACGGTTTAAACTTGTGAAAATCTATTCAGGATATAAATATGGGGGGTTTCAGGTCCATTTTGTAAGCGACGGCTCCGTTTGTGGTGAAGATAGAATGAGTCACACCGGGCCAACAGATGTAGCTTTTACATCACCACAAACACATTTTGTTTCATCCACTCAGAGCTCATCTGCAGTTCTTCACAGCTTAGATGAAAACAGGAATATAAGTATTAAAGATACCTGAAAGCTTCTGGGTTACGAGTGTAAGATTCAGGCCATGCGCAGCAGTGGTTTTGTGTGACTTTCAGCCTGCTGCCGATGTGCCACATGTGTTTCAATTAGCAATCTGGTTTGTGGGTAAGTTTGCATGTGGGCCATATGTGGGCAAGACACAGGAAGTGAGTTCTAGGTTTGGGGGCCACTGTGGCCTGACTGTGACCTGCCTGCAGCATGATGTTACGGATGGCTCTGCCTCTTGACCAAATGTTTTTCTCTGACTTTTTAAAAAAGTACCTTAAACAGGAAACAGATGCTTTGATGTTCCAGTTCTTACTCTCTGCGTTAATTTTCCATCACAGACTTGAAAAGTCTGGAGCGAATTTACTGAGTAATTACGATGCCACTTGCATTTTTCACATCTGCAGCTTAATTAATGTAACATACAGAAATAAATGGAAGTTAATGACTGCATGGCACAAAAACACAGCATGCAAACAATGTTTACCACAGCCTGAAAACACATATCCAGTGAACATCAACAGATCAAACTTCAAATAAAAAAAAATAAATGCACACCTATATAGTCTGCAAGTGATTTCTTAGGTACAGCCGTTCAGCTGCTCTTTTAATGCAAATATAGGATCAGGCAATCACATTGGCAGCAACTCACTGCATTTAGGCATGTAGACACGATCAAGACTGTGGAAAAAATATAATTTAAGCAACTCTGGACGTGACACGGTTGTTGACGTCAGACGGGCTGCTTTATTTATTTCAAACTGCTGATCTGCTGGGATTTTTCCACACAACCATCTGTAGAGTTTACAGAGAATGATCTGAGAAAGGAGAAAATATCCAGTGAGCAGCAGTTCTCTGGGTGAAAGCTCACACCAGGTGTCCCTGCTCTCAACTGAGTTCTAGGTTTGTGGGCCATTGAGACCTGACTGCAGCGTGATGTTACGGATGGCTCTGCCAAATGTGATCAAATTTATCTCTTAGATTTTAAAAAAACAATAACTTAAACAAGATGTTCCAGTTCTTACTGACTCTGCATTAAATTTCCATCACAGATTTGAAAAAAAGTCTGGAGCAAATTTACTGAATAATTACGATGCCGCTGACATTTGACATTGTCGACGAAGAACAAAAACCTGAAGCTACATAGTTCACATGGGATCAATGGTCTGATGAGTCTCGATTTCTGCTGCAACAGCCTGATGCCGAGGTCAGAATTTGGTGTAAACAACATGAAAGCATGGATCCATCCTGCCTTGTAGCAATGCTTCAGCCTGGCATTGGTCCCATTGTGAGGCTGGCATTTTTGTGGCCTCTTGGTACCAACTGAGCATCCCTGGAACAGTCTCTCACTGTCGTTCTCTAAACCTAAAAGAGAATTATGGATTTGATCAACTGGTCTCTGAGTGCTATTGACACCCTTTTCTCAACGAGAAGTCGGGGCTCGGGAGAGCCTGAGTGCCCTGGAGGGACTTTCCCTGCCGGTTACACGATGGACGGGTGGCAGAACTGGAGGACCGTGTGCCTGGCGGGACTGTCGATCGAGGACGCTGAAGATATCTACCTATTCGGAACCATGATAACAGGGTTCATGCTGATCGGCGTTGGCTTAGCCCTGGTTTATCAGAGAAATAAGAAAGCGGAACCAGCTGTTCAAACCCCCACAAGGCTGCCCGCTGGATTCGAAGCGACGGGACGAGGTGCGACCTCTCACAACGAACGTAATATGGTCAACACCTTGGAGACGCTTACAGCTGCTGTGAAGGCTCAAAACAACACCATTGAGCGTATGAGGGGAAACATCAGAGAGAGGCCTGCTCAAAATGAGACCCTTGAGCGACAGTTGGAAAACATCGCGGAACGGATCACTGCAGTTGTGAGGTCTCAGAATCAAAAGACTGACAACACCACAGAACAGAAGTTTGATACCATCATGGGGAGGCTCGCAGCTCTTCAACGGGAGATCGAGAGACCAGCCTCGGAGTGCTAGAATTCGAGCTGCTCACAAAGGAGAAATCAACAATATTCAACATTTGGACACCACGGCCCCAGCTGCAGGCCCAAGGCTGGAGCCCACCAAAACAACTCCCTGATAACGACTGTGTGATGACTATTCTTCCCGCCCCATGAAGGACACCTGGATTGGCTGGAGGACTGTTTACTTAGCCTGATAGGCCGAAGGACACTGTCTCAGCTAAACTATGGACACGCACACACACACACTTACACTGATAAGCACTCACTCATCCCCCTCCCTTTCCAACGCCTTCGATGCTTGTGCCCTACCGGGGATGATAGCAGTCAACTGGACCAGCACAGATGCTGCAGGACCGGATGCGCTGTCTACGCCGGCTCTCTCTTACCCTTTACCCGCCCCTGTTGCTTGTCTCGTGTTTCTATGGTGTATTGATAGTCATGTGCTTTTGTGCTGAGGTGTTTTTTCTTTTATCAAACTGTTCTCCCACTAGGAGCTCAGTCTGAGTGGAGTTTTTTTTCTCCTCCTCTTACCTCATGTAGTGTATTTTTGTTGTTTTTTTCCTATCAGCCTACCTTCTGACATGTCTGCCCAATGTGATGTTTGTGTAAAGTTGGTCAGAAGGTTCCTTTGTGAGTGCGCATGCGCCATTAGCGTGCTGCCTGCTGTAACCCCTAATTTCCCTCGGGATGAATAAAGTATTCTGATTCTGATTCTGATTTCAATGGCACAGCCTACCTGAGTGTTGTTGACCACATTGTAACTTTCATACAACACACCATATTCTAAGGCCCAAATAATAAATATGTTTCTTGAACATAATGAGTTCACAAACAGCGCCTGTAGAATATGGTGGGAAAAGGGGATTCACAGCTGACCAATCTGCAGCAACTGTGTGATGCTGTCATGTTAATATGGACTAAAATCTCTAAGGAATGTTTCCAGCACCTTGTTGAATCTGTGCCATTAAAATAAAAAAAAGGGGTCCAACCTGGTACTAGCTCTGTGAGTGTAGAGCAGTTTTAGATTGTCTGTGCAAGTGTGTGGGAGAGGGTGAAATGTCCGGAGTCAAATGAGGACAGCCGATAGTGTGCATCTCATTTATTTTCACCCATTCAGACTTTCCAAACAGCCAGAGCTACCTCGGAGCCAGAATGGCGTACCATTAACCCCTTAAATTACAATACATAAATAAAAGCTGTTTGCATATAAACAGTTGCTGATGTACACATTCCAACTTGCTGAAGTACACGCAGATTTACAAGGACACTGAATATGTTTGTTGTGGGTGTTTTCTTTCCTCTTTCTCCAGAACTATGAAGCAAGGCTCTTTTTTTTGTGTGTTTTTTTTTTTAAAGTTTACTGCCACAGCGTCCTCTCCTGTAGAGAAGCTTTTGCATATCCAAACAGGAGTAAACTCTTGTAGCTGTATACTATTTACACTGTAAAAAGACCAGAGGTTAATCTGAACCAAGAACATTGTGACCAGAAACAACAAAACTGAAAGCTGTGTTTAACATTCATATTCATGGAGCGTTCCCAAAAAAAAACAAGTAGAAGAACAGAGCTTGTTCCACCTTAAAAAAAAAAAAAACTCCAAGCTTCCTTAATTCAACAGTTAGCCCTTGGCCCTGTTTGTCAAAAACTCCCCCCCCCCCCCCGCCCCGCAATGACCAACCAACACAAGCGGGATAGTAGGAAATTGCATCCTCACTTCTCAAACACACTTTTACACACTCGTACACAAACACGTATTTTTAACCATCCCTCCCTCCCTCCTTATTCAACTTAAACTCCAAATTCACTCACGCCCTTTGGGCCCGTGGAGTGGCCCTCTTTCTCCATCTACAGGAGAAAAGATGAACTACATAGTGCTTCTGCTCCACTGAATTTCACATTTAAAAATGTCCCACCGCCTCACGATTGTATTCTGCAGCTTAAACAACAAACAAACAAACAAAAGAAAAAAAACAAACAACGTGTGTTCTCAAGTAAGTCGCAACACAAAAAACGTTTCATTACAGCTCAGATTTTTAAAAAATGCAACAGAACTGTGACGCAAAATCCAATTTGTTGGCTGTACAATGTTAAGAAATCTTGAAGGTGCTTGTAGCTTCTTCTTCTCCTCCCTTTTTTTTTTTTTTAAAGAGTCAGTAAACAAACACGTTATAAGTTAAGGGTTCCTCGGGGTATGATGAAAAACTCTCCCTCAGGCTGACCAGGGCCGTCCATCATGGAGAGAGGAGGGAGGAGAGATGGACGTTTTTTTGAGATGATGACTTCCGCTTGTTTCTCTTGTGTAGCTGTACCATCACAGAGCTCAACAAGTTAAACTTGTTCTGGACATTTAAAAAAAACAAAACAAACAAAGTCTTTACTCGAGCGTCGAGGAACAAGTCCCACTGGAGTCGTGTTCTACTCTTCATCGGCGTTCTTCAACATGAGGATGGAGTTGTAGATCTTCAGAGCGGGTCCTAACTTGATTGACAGGATCTTGACGATGTCTGCTTGTGTGAGCAGCAGGAAGGCCTCGCCATCGATTTGCTGAAGAGGAAAAAAATCAAGTAAAGGCTTTGTTACTTTAAAAGAATTTCTATTGTACGCTGGTTGACGCACAAACAGTATGAACACAGAACACCTCCAATACTAGAAGCACTAGGAGGGGTCAAACCAACAGCAACACTTCTTAACTTTTAAAGTACGATTTGACAAAATAAGTATTTAGGATCAACCTTTAGGTGTTATGAGTTTTGTCAAAGATTTTGATTGTTTCACTACAGGTCATGAAGTTAAAATACACATCAGGATAATCTGATAAGCAAAAAGAAATAATGATCAACTTAACAGCTAAAACTTCTAAAAAAAAATGCAATTATTACAAAGAAGAAGATGCAGATAGAAGAGAAGAAATAAAAAATCAAAAATGCAATAAATAAACAAATAAATAATTATTTATTTATAAATGAATGAATGAATAAAGTACCTTGTCCCCAGGTGACCGGGCAAGCTCATAAATGATTTAACTTCTAATGTAAAGTCTGCTGTGTTTACAAGAAACGATTGATAGCCAGCGTTAACAAAGCAGGCCATAGAAAGTCACCAGCATCACTGAGGGGGGAAGATCACACCCCTAACAAAGTGTCTGCACTGAGCCAGGTTTTCCTCTCATAGCGACGAGGTTTGCTGGATTTGAGGAGAGTCTGTTTATTTGCTGTTTACGTGTCAGAAACTGTTTGGTAAACGTAATTTTTCAGACAGTTTTGAGCGATACTATGGACAGTGAAGTTAGCATAAACACCAGGAACACTGGAAAGTCTGGTTGTTCTCGACTGCATCGCTGTTTGGCTGTTTTTGTACAGCCGGGATTCTCGGTGCTGGCTTTTTTCCCCATGCGGCGTCGCTTTTGTGTAAACAGCAAAATTCAGCCGAGCAACATTTTGAAAAGTACATCTGAAAATTGAAAGTCTGAACCTGGAAATTGTTTCCACTGACAGTCACCTAAATCAGTCTCACTGATCAGCCTTTCAGAGTTCCCCATCTTAAAGTTTGTTAAACCTGCTTGCTGTCTTACTGTAGCTGTGATATTTAAATAAAGTTAAACAAAACAAAATTAAACATCAAAAAAAGCTCATTTTAGAGAACAAACGTGGCTGACATTTTTATTGTTTTATAAAAATCACTAAGGGTTTGTTTGCCATTGGTTAACGTGCAACGTAAATCTGAACTAGCACAGGGATTTACATTAGTGGACATATGAATTGTTTTGGAAGCACTAAAACTGAGGCTCTTTTTTCTCTCATTTTTCAGTAGAACCTTAAATTTATGAAAATATATGCAAGATGAAAAAGCTGGAGACTGCATGAAATTATGCAGTCAGCAAAAAGGTGTCCGAGAAGACTGCAAACCATGACTGATGCAAAAGAACAACATCTACGATTTAATGTGCAGCTATTTTTAAGCCAGCTTTACGCCAGACTTCAGACTTCAGACCACACACACACACACACACACACACACACACACACACTAAACTGATGAAGTTGCTTATTGCTGCCACTTGTATTCCCTTGTTTATTTATTTATTTATTTATTCATGCATGCTTTCTTCACATGTTTTCAAATGCAAAATAAGGACCTCTCACTTGTTCCCTTCACAGGAAATGAGCGAGAGCCAAAGCAGCTGTTGGATTAGAGAATAACCTCATTCATGTCAGCAGGGAAATACACACGTTTGATATTCTGAACAAGGCTAGGAAGTAATGGGAAAGCTAAACTGATTGAACCTCGGTCAGTTAGGTATTGTCCGAAGTCCTTAGTTGATTAATTACTCAGTTAAATAACATATAAGGACTGATCCAGAAAAAAAAAAAGAATAACCTTCAACAGCATCTGCCTCACATCCAAAGCAAGTTCTAAATTGATTTGTCTAATGATAAAGCATTAAACAATAATCAAGAATGAGCAGTTATTAACTAAAGCCCTGTTTAAAGCAGTTTTCTGTGCTGGGCACCAGCATCTCAACGCAAAACAAATGAGCGTATACTTCTTACAGAAAGGTTGTGTGGGCGAGAGCCAAAACATCCACGACCATTATCCCACTCTAGTAATGTAAAATACAGTGGGTGGATGAGCAGGCAGCCACATGCCACACGGCCCGAGTGCATCAGCTCAGGTTCGAGTCCAACCCGTGGCCCTTTGCTCCCTCTCTCTCTCCCCACTTTCCTGTCTGTCTTCACTGCTTCACTATCCAATAAAGACAAAACACCAAAAAATAATGTAGAGGGAAAAAAAGAGGCTATAATTCGCTGGAAATCAACCGATGCTGAATCCGCCAAAATAAGGTTTATCTAATTCTAATTCTGTTTTGGTGATCTCCTTGGCTCCCTGTTTCACTGTATGTGTTTACACACTAAGAGAAAACACACACACACACACACACACACACACACACACACACACACACACAGATTGAAACAGGGAGCAGAGGACACCAGTAAAACAACACACTACACAAGTGCACATAAATCAGTTAGGAGGTTGGGACTGCTTCTCCTCCTCCCATGCAAGCCTCTGCACGTCCTCCTTCACTACATCCATGATCTCTTTCTGAGGTCTTCCTCTTTTCCTCCTGCCTTGCAGTCCTTATTCAACAGCCTTTGTCCAGTCTGTCTACTGTCCCTCCTCTGCTACATCTCCAAACCATCTCAGCCTTGCTGCTCTAACTCTGTCTCCAACCGCTCCGCCTTCAGGTCACTCCCAGTGAAATCTTAACATTACCAGCTTGGCCTCCTGTCTTTTTTTCTGAGCCACCCTCATACGTCACAGCAGGTCTCAGCACCTCTTGTAAAGCCTCCCACTTCACTCTTACATGGATCCCCTACATAAAACACATTTTAATTTCAAACTGTTCTGGAATATCTGCTGAACTCTCCAGACTACACTCTGTAGTGATTCCGCTGAATTATGTTCTGTGATGGCATGTGTGATGGTACTGTACCCTACATGCAAAAAAACAAAACCCCCAAAAACTCAGCTTTGCTTTCTTAGATGAATTATCAATAATACATCTTGACAATAATCAGAGCCATGATCAGCTACTTCTTCAGTGACTCCATCGTACTGCAGACAAAAGTCCAACTGCAGTAAGCAAAGTCTGTCCCTGTTGTGCTCTGGGGCCTCAATGAACTTGGTGTAGCAGCACATGGGTCAGTTCTCCATCTGCTGCAGGTTCTGGTTAGTTTCCCTCCAGCTCACAGAGCATCATCCACACTGGGGAGGTGGGAATTTTTCTGACCGCACGAGAAGAGACTTTCTACAGAGCCAGCTGACTGATATTGATGACAGTGGCTAATTAGCCCGCCAACAGTGTAACAAAAGACGTGAAGGGACGGAGCCTGCCTGTTAGTGGTGGCTCAACTTTAAAAATAAAAGTGAGCGGACTGTCTGCTAGCACTTCGATTGCAGAGGCATCGATCCTTCAGAAGTTTCAGTGTACATGCCATGTGGCTTTTACTTTCACTCGCACTTCTTTTTACAAACCATCCTGAAGTGCTTACCTCTGTTTTAAATGTAGCAGCATGTTCTTTGCACCCTGGAAGCCCTTTGACAAAACCAGCCACCTGAAGAACAAAGAAAATAAACATACAGAAAACAGCTTCAGACAAACGTCGATCAATGCGTGTTTATCTACTAATCGTGATTCTTTACATGCCTCTATTGACCCTCAATCGTTCACCTGACTGCCAAAATGAAGGCTCCAGCTCACCGCGACACCCAGAAAAGCCCTTACTGAATATTCATGCACAGTTGCGGTCTCCCTGAACAACTAGCCGCCTTCATGTTGGATGAGTGGATTCAGAGTTTGTGTGCCTGCTTTTCTGGTGTTTACACAGTCTGAGTGTCTAAGCATGTCTAACCTCCTCGGCACTCCAAGTGGCCACTCTCTTGGCAGTCAGCCCCAGGACCTCAGGCAGCAGCTGGCAGTGTTTGTCCCAGCAAAGAGCCACCCGATGGGGAGGCGAGGCAGAGATGCCGGGGGAGAACACCGACTCGTGGAGGGCCTGCTGGAGGGAGATGGCCTCTGGAGAGGCTGAGGAGAGTTAAGAGGAGTCAGTGGGAGGAAGTGAGGGTATGAGGTACGATTCCTTCTGCACTTTTTCCTCGCTTACCTTTACTATCGCCAATCTCCTCTTTGACATAATGCATTTTTAGGTATTTGGGAACTGGAGCTGTCCTGAAATGAAGACCAACGACAGAATGACTCCTTGAAACAAACAAATCATATCAGGCGCAGCGTAGTGTGAGGCTATCTTGAGCGACAGGTACCGTTTAGGCCTTGTTCCATTGTGGCTTTGCTCGGTGGCTCCACTCAGTGCCTCTGCCTGGCTACTGCGTCCTGTACGCTCAGCTGCCACCGTCGCCGGTTTCCTAGCAACACAGATAATCATTGCTCAGGTACAAACCACTACATATAGTTGCATGCAAATCCCCTGATATGATAGGAGCTGTTAAAGTATGTCGACAAAGGATTGAACCTGTTCTGGGCGTCCTCCGGTCCTTCGGGTTGATCTTGCGTCGAGGAGTTTTGCGTTGTGTTGTTTGCATTTGGGTCAGGGCGTCGCCCACGAGGATGAGGCCCGCTGAGGGTGGGAGGCCGCTCTCCGCTGAGACGGTCTGGCAGCAAACCCTCTTTGTTCAGATTCACCTCTGAGTAGGGACAGCTCACCTGACTGCACACAGAGACGCAAACATCGCTGGGACACACAGCCTTTATTTTTTTAAAACTCCAGTAAGAGGTTATAACACAGACAACAGAAAGGCAGTTAATATCGCCTCGCCTCACCCTCCTACATACAGACAAACACACAAGTAACACATGTAGAGTGCTGGCAGCCCACACAAATAAAAAGCAATATTTGAGAGCCTGGAGACGTCTCCTCTTTTAGTTACTGTTAAGACGTGTTTACTACACCTTAATATAACAATATGACATTACCTGACGACTGACTGGACAAACAAAAATGGAAATGGTGATAATTTATTGAAATCCATTTGGAAAGTGGTGCACTTAAGAGTGTTAAAAGTATTTTAAAAACAGGATAGAAAGGCAACACTGCAGCGACTGAGAAACTATGACAAATATTCCCTGAGGTAAACCGGGAGAGCAGTTGGGGAAATGCATAAAACATCTTAAATGAAAATGGAGATGTAAGACATAAGAGTTGCAACAAAAGACGACTGTGAAAAGTTGAGCTACGAACGTGTAGTGAGTCCCATAGCGAGGTCCCCTGATGTGCCCAACGCCGTTGCATCCCGGGGTAGGACATCCTTGTCCTGGAGCAGTCACTAAATCACTGGAGCCTGAAATACACACACGCACACACACGGGAAACTTAATAAAACTATGCAAACAACCATCCATTCTGAATTCATTATACATTCCTCTTAATGTCTTATCCAAGTAAAATAAAGGCAGAGATCAAGTGTGCTGACTCATCTGTTGAAATTAGAAATCTGGCAACCTCACCCTCAGCACCCAGCAGGACAGACAAGGACAGTCTGTGTGTCTGTGCGTGTGAGTGTGAGAGAGAGTCGTAAAATGTGTCACACCGTTAGGATATTGTAGTGGGTGTCCAGTTTTTTGACACCACCCGACAGGATGCAGATCTGGGCAGTCGGTTTCCACCCAATAGTCGTACTCTGAACTCCAGCCATCAAAGTGGATCTGCAAGAGGAGGGTAAACAAGAATTTAAACAAAGGCTGAGCACAGAAAAAAAAACAAACTCAAAAAGCATCACCATGAAGAGACATCTCCCACCTTTAGTCTGTGGTCCTCTGTGTCTGCTATAGTGGCAACACGAATGAGCATGGGATTCCTCTTATCAACCGCTTCTACTTTCATCCCAAACTGGAAGCCATGCAGAGGTCGCTGAAAAAAAAACAACAACACAGAATCACATGTCTGTATTTAGACTACTGTAGCACAGTACCGTAAATATCTGCATACTCGTATATCATACCACTTTGAAAGCTCGTGCAGGAGCTGCCTGTGTGCCCGTCTCTTCCAGGTATTTCTCCCAAGAGAAACTCTTTGGTTCCTTACATTCTAAGGAGAGGAGATAAAGACTCATTAGGTGCACTGGATACTGCAGACAGACACCATGTAAACAAAGCCATTTCTACAGGTGTAACAACATTACCCAGCAGGTTAGAAATAGGTGGCAACATGGGGATCTACAGGAAATTACATCTTACTATTAATACACTTAGCATGAGCACATTTACTTTCTACAGAATAATTCATCCGTGGCTTTGTTATCAGATTTTACTATTTCAGGATTCAAGATTTTTTTTTTTTGTTGTTGCCATTTTTATTTATTTTATTTATCATTTTTTATTTAGCTGGCCTTTAATTAATCATCTCAGATCTTACAAGAGTTGGGTCCTACAGTATATTACATTCATACTGACTCACACGTGTCTTGGTCTGTCTTACCAGCTGGAGTTGTGAGTGTTAGCTCAGCCTCTTCACAGTAACCCACAGGGTGGATGTATGGACTGCTGGCATCACACCTTAAAACAAACACAAGTAAATGGGCGAACGATAACACCGGGGGTTTTGAAAGAAATATTCACCAATAAAAAGGTTCAGAAACTCTTTACTTACAATGCTAGTCTGTTTATTTAAAATACAGTGGCATGCTGTCTTCAGTAGACAGGCACTAAATTAGCACTGCTTTCACACGGATTCAAATCTCCAGCTGCCCTCAAGGCAGACCGGCGAACATCTCTGGGTAATAATCTCTCACCAGTAATCATGTGTGTCATCCCAGTTGTCAAAATGAATGAGCAGGCGGTTGTCGACAACGGCAGCAATTGTTGCTACACAGATCAAAGCAGGATTCTTCCTGTCAACCGCCTCCAGTTTCATCCCAGCTCTAAACCCGGATGGAGTCACGGACTAAAAACAAACAAACAAAAAGACAATATGCATTTAGCCAATTTAGCCACACGGAGCCAATAAAATCCACTGAATCACAGAACCATCTGACAGCTTCAGATGTGTTTAACACTCACTGTGTTGAGGCTCTTAAAAAGGTGTTTCGGGGCCAGCTGACCCCTGCAGTTCTTCACGTACGTGCTCCAGTTGAACTCTCCATCCTTACAGCCTACAACACGACAAGCCCAGTCAGCTGAGTTGTGACCCAACTTTGTTAAAAAAATAAAAAATAAAAATTCTACCTTGAATTTCATGTTTATTGGTGGTATTCTTGTTACCTTTAGGCAACAATAACTTGTGTCCGTTCTTCTCACACCAGCCGGCTGGTTTCAGATCCCACGAATCGGCATTAGCCCAGAAGTCATAGCATTCTGGATATCCGTCAAAGTGGAGCCTCACCCTGTAACCTTGGATCTGGGATGCAAAGAGAGGCAGGCATCCATGAGTCAAAGTCTTTATCTAGAAAAATGTTATAGCGTATAGGTAACATAGTCAAGCATTAGCATTAGTACCTCCGCAACACTGAGCACACAGAATAGAGACGGGTGTGCCGGGTCAAGTCCCTCCAGCTTCATCCCCACCTTAAAACTGTTCCTGCTTTGTGGAAGCGACTGGTGCTGCAAGAATAATAACAGCATAGGTCAGATAAACAAGACTGTGAGCTTCTACTTAACAGGGTACAAATAGCAGGTATATGCAGGTTTTTACCTCTTTGAATAGTTTAACTGGAGCAGCGACCGCTCTCTCCTCTTCGAGGTAAGAAGGCCAGCTCCATGCACGTTTCTTATTGGGTGGGGCAGCAACTAAAGGTTGGGTGAACAAATAGTGACATATTACGTGTTGTATAAAGTGTATGCCAATGACACACAATGCATATAAAACCATGAATACATGGATGTATTCTAGGCAGTTTGACAATTTTCTTTCTATCGAAGTCCCTATATAAAAATGGGCAAAAACAGCATGCTCATAATATTGGTTTAAGTCTAACCAAATTAATAAAAACTCATTCTTCATTCCTGCTTTCTGTCGCTCTGAGAAATACATTGCCTGCAGGTTTCATGAATTGGAAGATAATGCAAATGCTAATCAAAAAATCTGACAATCAAATCAGAGGACAGTCTCAAAAGCTGAGAATGTATCACCAGCTAAACAACACAACAAAAAACTGATTTAGGGCATTAACAGATTCTAATAATGTTTAGAGCTTCATCATACCCAGCTTGGCAATTTTGGCTCCTCTCCTGCCCTTTGTAGCTTTAGCCTTTTCCTACAAGAAAAAAGCAGAATGAGCAAAACGTGTTACACAGGACTATCACAACTCTTCTCATCCTGTAGATGAGAGGAAACTTAAGCCTGAACATCTGGTATGTATGTAGCTCTGAAGTTGACCACCGAACACAAGTGTTGATGGTATATTCCTCACCTCTGGTTCTTCTTGGTTTTCTTCCTCTTCCTCACCAGAGTCCATGTAGATCTTCCTCTTTTTGCGCACACGTTTGCCAAGTCTCTCTCCTTCTACTGCCTGACCCTCCCGTGCTTCTCCCGGAGACGATCTTTACAAACACAAAGAAGGTGCACATGAAACAAAAAATATTAAGTTAATCTAAAAAAAAATTAAATGGGGGGGAGGGCGTTATTAGAGATAACAGAGGCATGGTTTTACCTGCCACTGGAAGGCTGGGCACAAGCTGAGCAGCAGAATTTCCCCTGCAGGAGGGCATCCCCAGGAGCACGGCCACCGCAGGCCCGGCACCTTGACAGCTCCCCATTTGAGCCCAAGTTTGCACTAGAACCAACTTCAACACTGGGCCCAACCTCCACACTGGGGCCCTCCATACTGGGGCCCTCCTCTAAAGACAAAAGCACAGGACCAGGAGCTAAAGGACGGAGGAGAAAGAAGGGCTGAAACTGAGGCCGAAACGTAACGTAGACTTTAAAAACCAAACAGTGAAAGTCTTCATTATAAAAATGACAATCATGTGCCATCATACCTTTAGCTTGAGACAATCCTGGTTTACTCTGATTGGCTGAAGCTTTGCTTGTCCCTGTCTGTGACTGGCCTTCAGGTGGAGGGGTGGGCGTGTGAGATGGTGCGGGGTCCAAGGTCTCACTGTTAGGCTCTGCCTCCTGCCCTTTGACCTCTAAATCTGTGACAATCTCAAGAGTCCGAAACTCGGTCAGGCGGAACTGAAAAAAAGAGACACATTCCTATCAGCCAAGTTGGTGTGCTACTATGGTCCTGATTATGAGTTCAGCCTGAGAAACAGCTATACATACAGCCTCCTCCCCCTATAAACAAATATTTGCACAAGCAAGAAAGACCCTGGACCGAAAAACAACAACAACAAAAATCAGTGATATCTTTTGTACCCTGATATCACTGCCTGGCAGCGTTGCAATGCCATCCTTCCAGTCTAATCCCATCCTGTCAAACTCAGCTCCCTGGGAGGGGCCATCACTGGGTGGAGTGTCAGTCATTCCCACTCTGCTGATATGACCAACCTGCAAAGAGTCACATGGAAAGGCATGGTATTATGCGCACAGTCTGCACCTCTGACTTTTACGCTTCTGTTTTCCAGGCCCATTGTTTCCCTGTACATGATAACTGCAGTGAGCCAAGCGGTCCCCTACGGCTTGATCAGCGAACTGATTCCGATCACAAATGCAGTTTTTATTCCTCCCTGCACTTGTAAACAGCTCTGCGCAGCATCACCACTAGATGGCGACTGCGCGCTGGCGTGCAGGATACACCATGCACTTCGATTTCAGACAAAACAGTCAATAATAATATTGTTTTGCCGGCCAACTATCAGAGAAATGCGAGCACAAACGACCCCATTAGGGTAAACCTTAGTCCAGATCATTGACAAAGAAGAGGAAAGACGTCTCAACTTTAAGTTAACCAGACAAGTTCGTCTTTTCCTTGTTTTAACAGTATCTCTTAAAACCGACTGCTTGCCTGGCAAGGAGCAAGTGAGGGGCTCATTTGTTTATCAGCTGTAAGGAGAACACTGTTTTCTGCACTCACTGGCCAAACTTAAAAACGTCTTTATCCGCTTAATAATACGATATAACGTTTTAGTCCCGACGCATGTTCAACACTGAATTAAGGTTATATTTTCTGCTTGCATCGTGGTCACAACCGTGTCAAAAGTAAACAACAATCAGAGCTCCTGGATCTCGGTTAAGTTAGACTTTGCATCCCATGCCTCAGTTTTATTCTAGCCATAAATAAAGTGTATGTAAGAGCGCCCATGATTAGCATTCGTCTTATACAAAATGGCGGAGCATAGGAAGAGGCCACCAACACGTTTAAACTATGTTAATTACTCAAGTTACCATTTTAAACAAATGCCGCAAAGCTGCTACACGTTAAACAAAGGCAAACGCTTGCTGTGTAATTTCCTGACTTGGTGTTTTCATTCACTCTGGCCGTTTTTCTTCACTTTCCCCTTGTCACGGAATGTCAGCCCAGGTTGCTAGCTAGCGCTGACATAAAGCTAACAGTCGCTAGCTCCACTCAGTTCATATGAACTGAGGGCTGCTATAGAGGGCTAGCCGTAGCATTGAGACTGGATGCAGAGCCAGCTATAAGGACGATCTGTAATAAATAAGTTTCCCGGTTAATAACAATAGGAAAACGCATTTGCAAAATGCAGATACATCACAGAATATCACGCACACTCGTAACAACACCGCGATAATGTTACGAGCTTTAACATTGTTGCTTGATTAATTTCTTCAATAGAAACTTGGAAAAAAACGATTTATTCTCGCCGTTTTAAATCAGAGTGGAAATAATGGAAACTGTCGCCAGTTTACAAAAACGAACGCCTGCTTTTCAAACGCCGTCCTCGTCAACGACAACAAATGATTATTAACGCCCGTATTGTTTAACAATTGTGGAACTCACCTCGTTTCTGTTTTAACTCTTATTTAGAGCTGGATAGAGTGGTGCGCATGCGCGCAAGACGCGCTGCCTGACACAACTTTGGGTCTCGGAAAAGTTAAGTTCACTGCTGGTGGTCAATACCGGGCCTGCGTACGTTCACAACGCGCCCCAAAACTCGATTTAGAGCCGGTGTAACGAGAATTATCCGCCGGACAGGGGCTCCGGGTTCCCCCTTTGACCTAAACCGCCTATAAAAGCGTTAAATACGACTGTGTATAAGCGGAGCGCAGGGAGCACAGTGTCTCCCCCATAAAGAGCCGTGGAGGAGCCGTTGGTTTCCCCGATGGTCAAAAACTGGTCACTTCCCACTTTTTAAGCACACTCTGATCACTGTAGTAGCTCGTTTGGGGCGGACATATTCAGGACACAAGCGTTAATAAGACTACAACCACCGGCGCTAACTATAGATATAAACGCTCAGGCCTGTAATATCACTTGAAAAACGAACACAATGGGGCTGTTAAACCCGAGACAGTCAGATGGAGTGTACTGAGGTGTGTCAGTCTTACATCTCACATCTTATGCACGGAAATATCATCCGACTACAATAAGGGTGATGCCATCACGTTTCATAACACAGCGAGGCTGCTGGGTGCACGATTTATTTATTTTATTTATCTATTACTGTGACAAATGATCAATTTAACGCAACACCTGACCACACAGGTGCCTCGTCTGGTCACCACATGGGCTTGGAAGTATGTACTGGGTGCAAAATCACTCATATTCAACCAGAATATAAGCAGCTAACCTGCCGGTATAAATCTCCCTGCATACTGGGCGGCTTTCCACGGTAATGGCAAGGCTGTAGATGCGAGGTATATCCCCCCAAATGGTAAACACCTGGGCTGGGGAATATAACAAATATCCACGACAACATACAAGTGGCACATACAGAGGAAAGTCTTTATTTTTTTCAGTTAAAAACAAATTAAAAAAGGCCGCCCTGATACGAGGTGAAACGAGTTCAGCTGGGCTGTAAAAGCGGCGGCGCTGCTCCGCGTCTCCTGTTGGCCGCTAGGTGGTGGTAGGAGTCCACTTTGTTAGGAGGAGAGCTGGGGGATTTAACCGAGGTCGTGCAGCCTGCTGCAGCCCACGTTATTTGGGAATAAAGCATTAAAGGGAAACCATGAGATGGCATTCAAAGGCAGAGCGGTCGACTCGAAGGTAAGATGGGGAAATCGTGTGCTGTGAGATTATCCGACTGTCCTGTGGATTTTCAGGCGTTTCTGTGAGCCGTGGATCGAAAGTGGGAATTATGTGCGGTTAAACAACAGAATAAGCTGGCTATGACAGGCTGTTTTATATATAATGTAAACACACACGTTAAATATGTATATCATACCTCTTATATATTATAAACCAGCAGCAGGTCGGGCTGCAGCACATAAAAGAGCCTGCCTGTCTGCCTGCTTACAGACCACGCATATCCCTCCCACTGCAGGGATCTGCGTCTATAATACTGTGAGAGTGCAATCCTCAGCTTTAGGTGGTGTTTGCTCGTGTTGCGTTATATGGAAAATATGTAGCGTTGACGGACAAGAATCTTTAAATTACGCCCCATTCTCTATCCATCCCAACAGACCGTGCTCCTCAACCTGCTGCTGTGTCTGCTCATATTTTACTCGCTTTTCTACATGATCGGGAGCGTCTGCTTTGGTGCCTTCAGGTGAGAGCCACGCACGCGCAAGGGATCGAAAGGAGGGTTTGTCTCCTATAATAACTGGAAGTATATTGATGATTATAATAAATAGCAACAAATATTCAGAATCCAAATGTCAAGATTCTGAATAAAAAAGTCAGTATTTTGACATTAATCTCTTTGAGTTCTAAAATTAATGTCAGAATTGTGAGGCTATTCTGAAATTAACCTCAGAATTTTGAGATTAATGTCAGAATTGTGAATAAAAAAGTAAATATTCTGACATTAATCTCAGAATTCTGAGATTTCTTTTTTCTCTGAATTCAAAGATTAATCTCAGAATCTGAGAAAAAAAGTTACACCAATCACACACATCAAACAGACTACAAACTGCACTGCTATGCTATTTTTCTTTAACTACATTTAATAAGGTATTTTTTATTATCCTTTTTAAATGTATGACATTTATTGTAATAGTTTTCTGCACAGTCTCTTTAATGTATTATATTTCTTTTTATGTTTTTGTTGGTATGTTTTATTGTATTCCATTCAAACTGTTATATATTTTACTTTAATTTCTACTTATTGCATTCATAATTTTTCTGTTTGAGCTCCTTCTTTTGGGGAATTTTTAACTTATTGACCTATTTTGTTTCGCCATATCGTATTATGCTCAAGATGTTCTACTTTACTTATAGGTCATTCTGCATTATTTAAGCTATTTACTCTTAGGTTATTCTACTTATTGGTCATTTTACTTTATTTAAGGTATTTACTAACAGATCATTGTACTTATAGGTTATCCTTCTTTATTCAAGATATTCATTTAATAGATTATTCTACTCATTCTACTTTAAGATATTTACTTATAGGTTGCGCTTTAATGTTTTGTCTGCTGTAACTTTATCATATCTCTCATCTCAGGTTGGACCACTTTGATGGACTGATTCCTTTTGACTTTAAGACCGAACCTACCGAATCCAACTCCAAATACTTGGGTGAGCACACCTAATGCGTGCAATGCTGTCGACACAGAGTGGCAGCTTTATACACATAATCTATTTTCTCTTTTCTTTTTCTAGTGAACCTCCTGTCCTTGGAGCTCACCTACTTTTGCAGTGGCCTTCTGTTTGCCGCAGTGGTGAGGAGGCGGGTTTGGGACTACGCTCTCACTGTCACACTGGTGCATGTAATGATCACCAGCCTAGGTGAGCAGAAATGTATCGGTGCATCTACCCAGGTGCATGCTTGAATAACCAAATGCATTGTGTAATGACACGTTTTGTTTCCATGTTGCAGTAATGTTGGAGTTTCCTACTGTGTGGCAGTGGTGGCTGGCTTTAGGTAAGACAAACACTGCCAGCTCATCGGTTACTATCAGTCTTAACTTCATGAGGTTAGCTGTTTCAAATATGTCACTCTTCATTTTTCCCTAGGCAGTGGCTTGTTTCTGATGATTTGCAACGGTCAGTTGATTGCTTACTTCACATGCCAGAGTGAGCAGAGCTACGCCTCCTTCAGCATCTACTGACAGACTGAAAGCCACCCTCCCTGTGTCCAAACTGTTCCACAGTCTTGTGAAGTGAGGTAGAAAGGATCAGAACAGATGCTCTCCTTTTTTCTCTTTTTTTTTTGAGGGGAAGACATCCATTAGCTTCTCCACAGTGATGGGCTTTTTCTGTTCATCACTAAAATTAGACACCAAAACACCACACGTGAAGTCGGAGCTGGGGTCCAATTTGTGTTTTAGTGTTGCCAATAGGCTGGCATCCTGTTGTTGTTTTTATCTAAACACCGCATGGAGATGCTTTCTGTATTTTGCTCTGTCACTATGCAGCAATAAAGCAGCCAGTGAAGTATTTTGAGTGCACTTGTAAGCTGTGAATGTAATGTTAGAATGAGAATTTTGCAGTACACATTGTATATTTTAATATCCTGTAAATGCAAAGTGTTGAAAAATAAATCTACTCCAAACTGTTGAGTGCTTCATATAATGCATTAAAGCAGCGAGGATGAAATAGTGACCAGCCCATTCCATCATCACGACCACATATTGAATTAACATCAATAGCCAAAAACACAAAACAAACAAACAAAACATCCAATGAAACATACAGTATGTTGCACTGTTAGCATAAAAATCTTTTTGCTCAAGTTCTTAAAAATAGACACCCACTTAAAAATTAATGATGTAAAAAAGAAACAACTGAACAACCGCGCCCCCGGAGGATTCGGTGTTGTTATGAAACCGGCTCTGCTGCCAGGTACTCCACAGGGTTCATGTAGGAGAATCCTCGGAAGGCCTCGCTGACCCCGGCCTCCTGGCACATGTCGTTCACACAGGCAGGTACAGGTTGTCGTGTAAACGCTGGGTCAATGTAACTGACATCCCAAGGACCAGCCTGAAGAGGAGAGAGGAGTGAGCCATGTTCCCTCGGTTAAAAAGAAAAGTGCGTCGAGCTCATTTCTGATTCACTCGTACCACTTTTGGGATGAAAGGGGGTCTGATTTTTCTGGCCAGGAGGTCATCCCAGTCGATAGAGGCGAAGAAGGGATGTTCCTGCAGCTCCGCCTGGAAACACAATAACAGTTAACCCTTCTGTGGCCATGTTTCATTACTGTTTCTCTTCTTTTTAGCTGGGGCACTTACAATGTCACAGCTCGCTCCTAAGCGTCTGGAGACATCTTTTTCCAATAAGCCCTCCAACAGTGAGCAGGCAGCTTTAGAGATGTCGCTGCGTAGCTGCAGAGGGCCGTGAAGGATGTTCTGAAACATTTGCAGTTTACTGCGACTATAAAATGGAGGCTGTGAGAGAGAGGGAGGGGAAGAGGGAGGTGGCTTAAGGTGAAGATGCTGATGATGTAAAGGATAGAGATCACTGCACCTGCACTCACCAGTCCACAGATCATCTCATAAGCCACCGTGCCGAGTCCCCACCAGTCCACAGCTGGGCTATATGGATGGCCGTGTAACACCTCTGGAGCAAGGTACTCCGGAGTGCCACAGAAGGTGTGCATGACCCCACCTGTGGCCACACCTTCTTTACAAAGCCCAAAGTCAGTCAGCATCACGTGGCCCTCACTGTCCAGCAGGATGTTCTCAGGTTTCAGGTCTCTGCATAAAAACAAAGAACACTGAGTCCTGCAAAATCTGACATTAGCTGTCATTTCTTTGTTAGTTTCCTTTAGCTTCACATTGCTTTTCCTCACTCTTTAATTTTTAATGTGGCGCCGGAGAACATGGTGGATTTGAGTGGGAAAATTTCATTGGGAATTCTCTGCATGAATAAATGAAGCAGGCAGAACGTGGTCAAATCAAACATGCACAAAGAAAGAGAGAGAGCACAGAGGCGAGAAAAACTTGGAAGGGTGACTATGCTGCCGCTTTTCTAATGCTGTGTTTTCACGCATATATATATATATATATATATATATATATATATATATATATATATATATATATATATATATATATATATATATATATATATATATATATATATATATATATATATATATATACACATACCTGTAGACGATGTTAAGAGAGTGGAGGTAGCCCAGTGCTGCAGCCACCTCTGCAGCATAGAAAGCAGCTCTGGGTTCTGGAAATGACCCCTCTCTCTGCAGGTGGTAGAAAAGCTGAAAGCAAAGCAAGGAATTCAACACAACAGCAACACCTGCACTTCTACAAACTCATAGAGTACACAACAACTAAACATCTGAATGCAGAATATTTTGAAATCCTTAATCTTATACACTCACCTCCCCTCCATTGACATAGTCCAGGACAAAGTAGAGAGTGTTTGGTGTCTGGAAAGAGAAGTGGAGTCCCACCAGGAATGGATGCTGTAGTCCTTTCAGCAGTACACTCCTCTCAACCATCACATGCTTCTGCTACAGAGACAGAACACTGGATGGATGGATGGATGGATGGATGGATGGATGGATGGATGGATGGATGGATGGATGGATGGATGGATGGATGGATGGATGGATGGATGGATGGATGGATGGATGGATGGATGGATGGATGGATGGATGGATAGATAGATGGATAGATAGATAGATAGATAGATAGATAGATAGATAGATAGATAGATAGATAGATAGATAGATAGATAGATAGATAGATAGATAGATAGATAGATAGATAGATAGATAGATTACCTCTTTCCTCTTGACAATCAACTGTTTCTGGAGCACTTTCACGGCATAATAACCCCCTTGTTTTCTATGTCTTGCCAGCAGCACCTGTAAAAGTTTGAATTTTCACATTTAATCTCACAGCACCAACCTCAAACACAGCAACTTACAAGGTCAACCAAATCTGGGGAAAAAGTTCCCATCTGACCCCGTCAGCATCAGAAAAACACATTTTACAAACTGTAAAAACTACAACACAGCTGGTACATTTTTACCTATAACACAGTCAAGCTGGAGACAGTGTAGAGTAGTAAGAGTAAGTAATTCTTGTGTTTTTTGGCTTTGTTCTGGTATTAAATATTTTTGGAAGCGTGCTCATTTGTTTATTCTTAAAAATTATGACATATCTAGGTCATGTATAGTGCTCTAATTTCATCATATGAGAGGAAATATTGAGATGGTACGAGCCAGACCCACAAACACAAAACAAATAGCTGAAATTAGTGAGTGAAAAAAAAAATGTCCTGGAGCTGTTGACTCATCAGATAAGAATTCAAGAGGTACGATGTCTAGAGAAAAGAAAGAAATGGACTGTGTTTATGTGTGCTTATGTGTCAGAGACAGGGCGAGGACTGAAATATTGATGTTACATGAACAAACTGCAGAGACGAGGCAATCCAGGTTGTTCGTGAGTGCATGTAGGTGTTTTCTGTTTGTTTGTAAGTAATAAAAAAATGACAGTAAAAAAAACTGCAACCAGCTGTTTTACAGCGACGAGTTAGATTTGTGACTATGTTAGAAAAGTATTTTTCCCACAGAATGGATCACGGTTGGGAAATGAGCGATTCCTAAAGCTGTAACTTGTTTTTGACCAGCCACCTCTCTGATATCATGATATGAGCACCGAATATTTGTCAGAAATTAACATCCAGGGTACCAGTGCTTGTTTGGTGCACTGATGCTTAAAGCTGGTCACTTGGAGTGGGTGTAAAACTGATTTAAAAGCAGGTTTTAACAGAGCCTAAATGTGTTTTTCTGTGCTGAGAATTCGCTGTGGATCTCTCCTCTACTGAACAACAACAAATCCTCATGTTTCAGACCAATCGGCTGTCTTAAAGGGGGGTCAGGGGGGTAGGTGCTGAGGATTTTTTTTCCCCACCTTTCCAAAGCTTCCTCTGCCGATGACTTTGAGGTAGTCGAAGTCTGATGGTTTCATCCTGGTTAATACAACAGCAGAAAACAGTTAATAATGCACGTCCGAGTACAAATAAGTCATGCATAATAATTGGATGTGAATGCATGATAAGAAATAACTCTCAGGTTGCCTCTGGTGAAGCTCATGAATGAGAAAAAAGCCTTCTGGCCACTTTATTAAGTCCAGATTGTGCATCATTGACAACATAGACGAAATATTTCCCGATGTAAAGGGAGAAAATGACTTACTGTGAGGTTTCTGTGTTCGTGGAGCTCTGAGGAAAAGACATAGAGGGACAAAACGGTCAGGAGGTCAGCTCAAGTTTCATCTTCTGTCAACACTCAGCAAAGACTTTAAAAAAAAGTCTTCTCTCTGAACTCACCAAAGTAGATTTCTCCTCCTTCCCTCTCCCCGGTTTGCTTTGTCTCTGCAGGATTTTCTCAGTGTCCAGGCTTCAATCGGGAGATCGGACACAGAATATGAGGGTTTGTTTTATGAGGTTCAACACGAAGGAAAAAAGCTGTGAAAAAATGACTGTTGCCAACTTACTGTTGGCAGAGGTGCTGGCTGGAAACAAATTTGTGCAAGAAGTCACTGAAGCCCACTTTCTTCCCCTTGAGCAGAGCTGTAGCACAGGAAGAGGGTTAGTCCCTTACATAAGAGGTCAACAGCTGTATTTACTCAGCAGAAGGTTGGTGTCACTTTATCACCGCACTTCTCTCAAGTGATCAAACTTCTCTAATTATATGGAGACTTTCTGAACCTTTCAAGCCAAGATAAATAATTTTAACATTGTGGTATTTTATGCAGTAATGACTAATTACTCTCTTTTGGCCTCTTTAGCTTTTATCTTTATATTAGATGTTATACACGAGCTTGCTTTAAGATCACAGGTAAAGTAAAGCTTATCTTAAACATTTATATTTAATGTTCTTACCTGAGAGAAACGAGACAAGGCCTTTCATCTTGGCATAGGTCATGGGCCTTTCTTGAGACACGGTCATCTGGAAAAGAAAAGAAAAAACGACCAGCTGGTTTAACTTGAAAAATGAAAATTAAAAAAGAAAATATCTGAGGAGCAGAGCGCAGGTAGCTGCTGCTGAAGGCACACGGGTGGACTGTCCTTCTCTGAGGTGCCCTACTTGTCTCACGTCGCCCCTGACCTGCCGTTCAGTTTAAGGACCGGTGACGCAGGGGAGACGCTGAATACCAGTGAAGCTGCGTTCAAGTGCCCTCGGAGATATCCAAATTATATTACGCGTGGACAACCGTAAGTTACGACAAGCCACTGGCCAGCAGTATGTTTCATTTTTCCTCGGCAGCATCTGGGACTCTCGTTCCTGCATTAGATTGCATAAGCGTACACCAAAGCCTTTTAACGTTTAAACGGTCTGCTGACTTGTTAGAAGTCACCAGTGGAAAATATATCTGTAAGTCATTTGTAAATCATTTTTTTAACATTAGAATTCCAGTAAACCAACAACTAAACTACAGTTTTCTTTATTATCTATTAATAGTCAATAAATTCTTAACTTTTACTAGTAAAAACAAAAATTACAGAGGTCTATAACTGTTTTTCATAATGTTTAAAGGAGATTTTCCATTTCAGATCAACAACCCCATTTCAGACGTGTCACCATTATGTCTAACAAACAAAGCGAAAGACAAACTCTGACTATAAAGTAAGCAGTGCTTTACATGTAGCTAATAGTCCCAAATGCAGTTAACTTACCACAAATTAGCCAACATGGAATTATAGCTTTATTTTGAATGAAGTTACTGATGCCTCGAATGGGTATTTTTCACTAACAAGAAGTTAATTGTTGATATCAAGAATGGACTTTTTTAATGGCTAAAAATTAAATGTAAACCCTTTACTGAGTTGTTAATATCCACATATGTCAGCTGGTGTTACATTACATATTAATACTGCTGATGTACAAAAGTATTGGGTCATGCCTCTTAATCGCTGGATTAAATAATGCTGTGGGATTGTTTTTCTGGGGGTGAGTATCTGCTGAAGGGAAATCTTGAACGTGAACAATCCTCTGCCTCCAACTTGGTGGGAACAGTTTGGGGAGAAGGTTTTTTCCCTTCCAGCACGACTGTACCCGGGTGCTCCATAAATGAGTGGATGAGTCTGGTCTTGAAGAATATTATTCGCCCACACAGGCTGTGACCTCAACCCAAATGAATACCTTTAACATGATCCAAAGAGGAGAATGTGGTCCAGGACCAACATCAGCATCTGACCTCACAAATGCTCCTCTGAATAATGAACGTCCAAAAATTCCTCCAAACATACTCCAAAATCTTGAAAATTCTCTCACAAGAAGCTCTAAGTGTAATATGTCGGTGGCCCAGTATTTTTGTCCACATAACATGCTGTCAAAATAAGCTCCTGGCACTTGAATGCAGCACAGGGGAATCGTGCGCTCTCAGGCTGACCCTGCAGGGCCCATGTGGTGATGTCAAGGGAACTTTTTAGTAACTTGTAACATTTTTTTATGATCCCATTTACTGCTGTATGGAAGCTTCCTAAGAAATTCCAGCCACCAACATTTAGAAACCACCAGCATGTCATAGAGTGGGTGACAACACTAGTACTGCAACAGTGTTGATACTGTATTTAGAATAAGATAAATAATGGCAGTTAAACTGTGAACAAACTGGTTCATGTTACTCCAGAAGGGCTTTTACTCAGAGACATAATTTTTTATGAGAGCGGAATAGTTGCCCTCGGTTTCCTTTTCAACATATAGTAGCTCAGGGAAACTATACCCCAGTATCATGGCAGCTTTCCAACACATGGCAAGTCGGTCATTCTGTCTCGTGGCTGCTTGATGTCTGAAAAAACTGGCAAGGCCTGCTATGTCGTTAAAGAGTTTTATGCTTGTGATATCTGATCAAACCCATTTCACATTCATAGTAGCTGCTTGTTCCAGATATGATTTACATACTGAGGCTGTGTGAAATTCAAATCTTCCTGTCTGAATTACATAATCTAAATTGATATGAACACGAAATTATATAATGAATGGAAATAGCAACCAGGTGGGTCTGGCACAGGTTGTGGTAAACAAATTCTTATGGAAGAGGCAGAGAGATTAGAAAGAGATGATAGAAGAAATTTAAAAGTGAGAAATCTTTACATGGTATGCTACACTGTAGTACTTGTGAGATGATTTAATAAATCCCGCAGTGTACAGTTACCAGATGGAAAAGATCAAAAGAGTCGTGTCAGCAATGAGAATAAGAGGGTGTGAATTAAATGGGACATGAAGTTCAGATACTGAAATAACTTCGAGTTTGTCCCTCTGTCTCCAGTGTCTAAATTTGGAGCCGTGGGGTTCGGAGTAGAGCTGGTACAGGGTGTCTTGATTGCTGTTACAGAAAGTTGATCCTGGGATAGCAACAGGGGGAGATTTCCTGTGGGGTGGGGGGAGGAAGGGGAAAGCTAGAAACCCTGTCACCCCAAAGTGAACCAGTCTATGCTGGTCTGATGGACTGCCCTCAGTCTGAAACCTCTTGTCCCATCACTCTGACGGCATCGGAACTGGTCAGAGCTGGTTTTACCATTCCAGGTCAAACTGAACACAGGTCACACATCTCAGCACTCCAAAAGCAGTCCTAAAAGTGCGTAAGCCCACAGCACAGACTCCAGATCAGCCTGCCCAACTGAACAGAGGAGGGTCTCTGTGAAGCAATGGAACCGTGAAGCCAGGTGATCATGAAACCAGATAACAAGTTAAAACAGGCATATGCCTGTAACTTGGGAATAAGTTGTGGGAGTAAGTTGTGTTTCCTAAAGTGTATTTGAGTACATTTTCCCTTGGTTTTCTCCTTGGCATTTGCTCTTTAGTACAACACTGAACATCTGTTAATTTTAGGTTAAGTCAGCTTGCCACATGCTGTATGACAAATGTACCAAAAGTGGACACAATGTAAATATAAATTTACAATGAATATACATACAGTTACAGTTAGAAATTTACATCCAGTCATTGTGGTATGAATGTCATAACAACTCTGGTCTCTTAATGATTTCTTTGAACCTTGAGAAAAGAAAAGGAGAGACTGGGTTAATTTATACAAAAGGTAATGAGGGAAGTGGGAGCAGGTAGGGAACACAGCTCCAGGCAGCTAACCAAATGAGACAGGGAAGTAAAAAAACACAAACACAGAGCAGCGCTTACCAAAATAAAACAGGAGGGAAGACAATGGAAATGGGATTAACTTTACACAAATAAACATAGGAATAAGGAAGACAAAAATAACTAACACAACGATGAGATTGAAGGAACAGAACAGGAATGCTAACAGGAACTAATAAACCCAGAGTCCTCTATAACTAAACTAAGAACATGAGGCTAAAAGATAAGGAACCTATACTAAACATGGGGTGATCGTGGCTCAAGAGTTGGGCGTTCGCCTTGTAATCTGAAGGTTGCCGGTTCGAGCCCAGGCTTGGACAGTCTCGGTCATTGTGTCCTTTGGCAAGACTGTTGCCTACTGGTGGTGGTCAGAGGGCCTGGTGGTGCCAGTGTCCAGTAGCCTCACCTCTGTCAGTGTGTCCCAGGGTGGCTGTGGCTACAATGTAGCTTGCCATCACCTGTGTGTGTGAATGGGTGGATGACTGGATGTGTAAAGCGCCTTGGGGTCCTTAGGGACTAGTAAGGCGCTATACAAATACAGGCCATTTACCATTTACATGAGGACATAACAAAACTTAGGCACAAGGAAATACAAAATAACACTATAACAAACTATAAAATAATAGAGAAAATGAACTTCAATAACTTTGCAAAACCGAAAAGAAAATAATGGACAAACAAAAAACTCAAAACCAAGAACCTAACGCAGAGGGACCATAATAGCTCTTCTTCCAGGGTGGAATGATTGCAAAGCTTTAATAACTTACAAGAAGCAAAAGTTGGGCCCATAAGTCTGGATTTATTTTGGATTTTCCCAAATTCACAAAGGTTCAAATTATTCACACAGGGTCAGATATATACATATACCCCCATTGTTTGACCACTCTTCTTGGCAGAATTGGTTCATTGAGTTCATTTCCTGGCACAAACCCAGCTTTTAAACGATCCACAAATTTTCAATAAGGTTGAAGTCGGGACTTTGGGAAGGCCATTTCAAAAGCTTAAAGTTAGCCCGTTTTTATCGATTCCAAAACCAGTATTGATGTGTGTTTGGGATCATTGTCCTTTAACTGTCCAAGTTTCAACAATCTATCTATTGATTTAAGGTGAAGCTGAATAATTTGAAGGCAATGCTCCTTCTTTATTATTCCAACCGCTTTGTGCAGTGCACCAGTATCACTGACAGCAAAACAGCCCCTGATCATGGTGCTACCACCACCATGCTTGACAGCTGGTACAGCGCTCATAGGTTTGAAAGCCTCACCTTTACCTCTCCAAACATGCCTCAAGGTATTATGATCAGACAGCTCAAGCTTTATCTGGTCTGACCGTTATACTTTCCTTCAGAAGGCATTTGGATGGATGGTCTATGCAGGAAGCTGAACATTTCAGTCAAGCTTGAAGGTTTAAAATTTGGAGCTTGGAATTTGGCTTGTATTTTGGTTGACATCCTCTCAGTCCATGGTGGTGTAAAACTCTCTTCACTTTGGACAGTGACGCTTGACACATCAAAATAACAATTATTTGAACTGATTGTAACTGTCCCTGAGACAGTTACAATAAAGGTGTTGGTTTTATATGTTTCTGTAATAGATTCATGTTTAATTTAATTCATTTATTTGTTGGAAAGGGTTAAAATTTATTAAATGAGATAATAAAAGTGTAGCATTTATTAAATTACTTGTCTATAATATGAGGTTACAAAATAAGGGTTTGTTAAAGATGTAAAGTGCTGTAAAGTTTGTATGAGGAGGTGTTTGTAATGGTCACATGGCCAGAGTTTGGCTGAGAGCACAACCATGGCATTGTGGGTCAGAACTAGCATGGATACAGAGCTACAGATGCGGCTACAGCCACAACATTAATGTTATTCTGCATGTGGTCCAAGAGGCGCACACGTCTTCACGGTGGCTGAAAAGAATAACAGAGAGAGAAATAAACTTATGAAGACATCAGTATGAAGCGTGGCCATTCTTTGTTGGACGCCTGTAGTTACACTGATGATCCTGGAATGTGTAGATGTTTAGAAATGGCTCCAAGAGACCTTCATAACTTGTGTAAATCCATAATTCTCCTTCTTAGATCTTTGCCAAGATCCTTGAAGTTTCACATTGTTCAGAGTATTCTAGCGATGGCTGTCAAACAAATCCTTTTTTATGTTGGCAAATACAAACTAACTGTTGTAGTCAATCATGTCAATAACTAATGAGAAGTTAATAGGTCATGGGCTCATCAGCTTAAAAGATATTGTAGAACATTCAGCACCGCTTATAAAAAGATTTGAGTCTGTGTATGTATTACAGCCTGTGTATATATCTTTTGACATGTGTGGATTACAGAAAATCCGAAATTAACTGAAACATTTTTATTTTTTAACATAATTAAAGATATCGTACAATCATTCCACCCTGGAAAACAAACAAATAACATTCATGCCCATGCGTGAGACCACCTGCATGAGTTCGTTAATGTTGACTTATTAAGCTCTGCTCTACATTAGTAATCTACAGATACTGTAAACATATATATATATATATATATATATATATATATATATATATATATATATATATATATATATATATACTGTATACTGTATACTGTATAATCACACTGATACTGAATATTGTATGAGGCGCTATTGGTGGAAGTCTGCCCTGAGAAAGAACATATGGTATACAATAACATGGCAAGCTTAGTTGTGCCAGTATATAGTAATAATAACTTGAGTTTAGGTAGAAGTCAGTGAGTGTTGTGGTGTTTAAGTCATGAAGTGTAATAAAAGAGGTGATGAAACATATATCAAACATATTTAATTCATTAGTTTCGTTGACAAGGCTGCCTCATCCAACTATGAGTCATCTAGTAGCAAAGGGCTGTCAGCTAACATCAGAGGGTGTTACTGAAACAGCATGCCGCTTGTGGTCAGCAGTGTTATTGCTTTGATTTGTGTAATACTCACTGCTGGTGAACAAGCACCTGGTTGACACGCATCTCATCTCTGCCTGTTTCAGCTTACATACAGTACAAAGAACAATTAAAATCACTATGCTGGAACATTTTAAGACAGGTTTTCACACTGTGTGCCATCATTACTTTTTAAATCTCTGTCTGAAGTGGGAATTTCAAACATTTTACACTTGCATATCATTACCATCAAACACTATGACAGTTAAAGACAGTTTTGTTTTTACATGTCTCTCGGATTTGGTCAGTATCAGCTATTGGAAGTGTATTTTTGTTATTATGTATTACTATGAGAGGACATGGAGGAGAGAGCCGCAGTACTTCAAGTGTCCTGTAGATGGTGACATCAAGCCAGAACATTTCTTGAAGCATATAAAGTCTGATGAAGAACCTTGGAGGCTTTTCTTGTTTTTGTAATCCTAAAGTTGGACAAAAAACACCTTTTCCTTTTCCTGAGCGAACAGCTTTATGAAATCATCAGTCTGCTGTCAGAAAAAACGATATATGTGTTTGCACATTGCTGCAGTGCTTCTCCTGTTTTGAAACTAGAGCACTTCATTGAGCTTTAATACAGAATATTCTCAGAATATTTCATGAATATTCTGAGAATATTCATGAATATTTCATGCCAACATGATCTTAAACTTCACATACTCTGAATTACCCTCAGTGGTGCACCTGTCACAAACGAAATAAATTAAAGATTAAAACTATTAAAGCTAATATTGAGTCCTGGATAAATAAATGGGAAGAATAACACTTCTAAACATATAATATGTGATTATGTATAATGCGTTATTTTATTAGGTGGCTGTCTGTCTTAATTTGCGTATATATTTTTAGTTTTTGTGTCTGGTTTGAAAGAGAGATCTCAGACTTAATGAGACGAATATATTATTATCTTATTATTATTATTATCATTATAAAAATAAGACACAGTCACCTTTAATAATCACAAAAAAGGTAAATTGTAAAAAATGTAATCTTTGAGTAGAGTAAAGTGCAAACTTAAAACATTTCATCGTGTATTTTATTTTCATGTCACTTTAAAATTTTGCGATAACGTTTGTTGTTCTGCTTTTAATTAATATCTAATTAATTTTATTTTAATTGTTAAAAGATTTTTCAAGGCAATTATTTCATGATTCAGGCTTTGAGGGGTTAAAAAGATAAAGTAAGATAAGCTTTATTGTTACTGAAGCACAAGCATACATAAAACTGCAAGCTTGTTAATGCAGGGCCTTGTTCTTACAGGCTGTCTTTATATACAGTCTATGCTCCAGACTTCCTCTGCTTTGCCTGCGCGCCTCCCAGCGTGGGCGCGCAGAAAGGGGCGGGGCCGCGCGGAGTCAGCGCAGGCAGGGATGAGAAACTTGTCCCGGATATTTACCTACTTTACCTGGCTCCTCCGACAGGCCCCGTTCCGAGGTTTTCTCCGCGCACACTCCGGAGGGATATGACCCGTCTCTGAAGCGGCACCACTGAGGTAGTAAAGCCTTTTTTAATGTCCTTTAAACCTTTCTCTTCCCAGAAAACACGAACTTGGCCGGGCTTTAGCGAGGACTGCGGTGGTTGGAGGAAAGTTTGCCAGTACTGTGCGTTCCTCCTGTTGGGTGTAGCAGCAGAGAAACTTTAGGCTGTCAACAGGTTCCTTGTTCGCGCTGTGGTACAAAGTACAGCGAGGTCACGACAGAGTTTATTATCGACAGGCTGAGACAGACGGAGCTCAGAAATGCGTGCCTAATACACTGAGACAGGCCCTGTTTGTTAGTGATTTATCAGGTAAAGCAGCACAAACCGGGTTGTTTGAACTTTATCGTCTAAGTTTATCCACAGTACACGTTTGTAACTTGTGTGCTGGTAACGTTATAGCATAAGTATGCCTTATTACCACAATAAAATAGGCTAATTCGTCCCCAGTTCCCTCGTTGGTACGATTGAGCCACAACATATGAGTAATAGGTACACGATGCAAAGGACGCAGTGAAGCCACAGTCGCCACATGATGATGAATTTGCCTTTAAATCTAACATTTACTTGTTAATTCATCAGAGGTCTGCCTGTGAGCGGGTTGTTATGGAAAACCAGTCATCTGATTGACATCAGCTCTGCTCTAATATATTCAGAGTGTGTCACTGTGTTCAAACATTAACTCAGACATTGTGTGTTCTTTCAGAAACAGGCCTGCCAGATCCAGTAATCGGTTCACCTGGAAATTGAGGACTGCACACATGTAAGTATGTACATACACATGCAATGCTTGCACATGGAACGCAGTGTCAGAGTTGTTTTTACCTTTGAGCGTGCGTGCACACAGACATGTATGAATACATGGATGCATGCATGTGTGCATTTGTAGTGCATGTTTTTGTGTTCATGCATTCCTTCTCTGGTTGGTCTGGGATCAGTGTAGCACTGTCGATGGGGCGTGTTCAACTCTGAAAATGTTTAACATTCTTATCATTCAGCTGCCTGTGAAAGGCGGGGAGATGCAGAGAGAGAGAGAGAGCAGCAGGGAGAGGGAAGGGACATGTTCAAACCCAGGCCAAATAATAAGGGATTACACAAACCATGCACACATACACTTACAGTCACTCCTTCACATTCACAGTGCATTACTCACTGCAGTCTGATGCTCCATCAGGCACATATATTACTCACCACACAGTGTCATCCAGAAGGGAGGTGCTTTCTGTGCAAGACAACAGGCTGGAAACCTCTGACACTTTTGTGTGGTTGTGTGTGATTGTGTGTTTCCAGGTCTCCTCTCGGTGACAGGCTGAGGGCAGGGCGTTTGTCTTGAGAGGGAGGCAGAGTTACCCTGGTAACAGACATGCCAAAACCGGACCTGCTCTGCCTGGTTCAGCTGCTGGACGGCACTATCGAGACCTTCAGAGTCAGTGTGCGTAAGACACACACACACACACGCAAACACACCCATAAACACACAGACACATGTCCTTTCTGAGCAGATTACATGTTACTTCTCTCTGCCCGTGCACTCTATTAATGATTGTTGCGTCACACGTGATGAAGTGGCAGACTATTCTTTCCTGTTCCCATTGATCCACATCTCTCACTCAACAATGCGACGTTGGTTCGAAGGGCATGCTCATCTCCTTCTAGTGATCGCCACACTTGAAGCCTTTAACGCTGTCGGCGTATCACATTGGCCTCTGATGGCAGTATACACACTGACAGGCGTGATACTGCCTTCCAGGACAGGCTCTGTGCAGCATTTTTATGTGAACAATGGGAGAACAGTGAGAGTGCTGTGGTCATAAAGAGCATCCAATTCCAACTCTCCATTACTGTCTTTATTTGGCTCCTGTGCTGCTTCTGTTTGGATAAGGTTCGCCGACTTTCACTGAAGCATTTCTAAGGGAGGCAGAGGCGGTTTAAACTGATCATCACCTGGATTTTGTGTCCAGATAGTGTGCATTGCTACAAAAGAATAACACACCTTGTTTGCCGCAGTTTCTAGTAAACAAGGTCCTCTGGTGATGTGAATATGCTTCCTGTAACAGAAAGCGGGAAGAAAAAGAGAGAAGGAAATGCAGATGAGCTGTAGGGTTGTCCCTCAGAGGGATTCATAAATCAGTGAACAGCTCAAAGTACAGAATGTTGTGCTGCTGATGGGCTTTCTGAAGTCCCTGGATGTGTACATTATAAACATTATCTGATTTACTAATACATGCCAAGACACTCCACAGCAGGGGTCTGCACATGGTGTGCTAAGTCACGTTGGTGTTCAGTAAAAAAAAAGAAAAGCATCATAAAAAAGAAAGAAAAAAGTCTGCAGACACATTTTGGGCTGTGGTTGTGGAGCTCAAAATGTCATGAGCTGTGGCGACACAGGCTATGACAGGTGCTGGGTGTGACACCTGACATCTGGCCCATATGTGGCAGACCTGTGGCTGAGCTGTGGCAGTCATATGCCTCAGTCAATTCTGTTCGTCAGTGTGAAATGTAGCCTAAAGAAAAGTCAGATGTGGGCTGTGTATGAGCCAAGAAGACAGCGCTTTCTGGGTTATGGCTTCAGCTGGACCGGGGGTGACAGAGTAATTTTCTCGAGAAGGGAGTGTTGTAAAACAAAGATGTGTTCTGAGGAAAGGTGGATCTAAACCAAAACCATTGTTAGAATTTGTTGAAGTGCCTAATATGGTGAGAAATAAGCTTGTGGAGCTTGCTGCAAAGCAAAACTTAATAGATCAAGATGATTAATAGTGCCTTTGCCTGATAAGATCAATGGCATGCCTAATATTGTGTTAGCTCCACTTTTTGCTGTACAAAGAGCCCTGAGCTACTGAGACATGGACTCCACTAGGCTCCCTGTAGGTGTGCTGTGGTTTCCAGCACCAAGATGTTAGCAACAAATTCTTTAAGTCCTGTAAGCTGTGAGGTGGAGCCTCTATGGATCGAGTTTTTCCAGCACATCCCACAGATGCTTGATTGGATTGAGATCTGGGGAATTTAGAGGTCAAGTCATCACCTCAAACTCGTTGTTGTGCTCCTCAAACCATTCCTAAACCATTTTTGCTTTGTGGCAGGGCGCATTATTATTATTATTGAAAGAGGCATCAGTATTTACGGTTTCCATGAAAGGGTATATGGGTCTGTGGCAGTGGTTATGTAGGTAATATGTGTCAAAGTAGCATCCACATAACATAACATTGCCCAAAGCATCACACTGTCTCCCCGGTGTTGCTTTCTTCCTATAGTGCATCCTGGTGCCAGGAGTTCACCAGGTAAGTGACGCATATACACCGGACCACGTGATATAAAATAAGATACGATTAATGAGACCAGACCACCTTCTTCCATGTTGTTCTATGGTCCAGTTATGATGCTTGCATTGTTGGTGCCTTCAGTGATGGATGGGGGTCAGCATGGACACCATTACTATGTGTATTCTGACACCTTTCTATCAGAACCACCATGAACGTTTCTGGTAATTTTAGCTACAGTAGCTCGTCTGTTGGATCAGACCTCCCGGGCCAGCCTTCGATCCCCACACCCATCACTGAGCCTTGGCACCCAACACCCCCGTCGCTGGTTCACCACTTGGTTCCTTCCTTGGTTCACTGCAGACCGGGAGCACCCAACAAGAGCTGCAGTTTTGGAGATGCTCTGACCAGTCGTTCAGCCATCACAATCTGGACCTTGTCAAACTCGCTCAAATGCCAACGTTTGGCTATTATTTCTGCTTCTAACACATGAACAGCGTGTTTACCTGCTCGCAAATAAATCCCACCCACTAACATGTGCACTGATGAAGAGATAATCAGTGTTATTCTCTTCGCCTGTCAGCCGTCATAATGTTATGCCTGATCGGTGTATTTTTGTGTACAGATAAGCAACCGGAAAGTTTGGCTGGTTGTGATGCTGTTTGTTGTTGTTTCCATCTTTCAGAAGCAGGATGAAGGCGTGGTTCTGTTGGACCTAGTATGCGACCACCTGCGCCTGCAGGAGAGGCAGCTCTTCAGTCTGCAGATCAGAGAATCCAGCACAGCCATTGCCTCTATCACAGCCAACACACACTCTCCAGTGAGCTCACTGTTCCTCTGCTGCACATTGCAACTGAGATTGTAATGTACTGCACATGCTGATTGCTGTTTAGTTGATGATAACCACGGGGCATGCTTACATAAATGGTTTTATTTAGCCCCAGTTAGCCATTATACTTAATGAATGCCTTTCTTACAGAGATGGTTGGAGCCCGAGAAGCCCTTGAAGAAGCAGATAAAAGGTATCTCAGTTGTTTTGCCTGCAGAGAATTAACTGTCTTCAGCTGGAATTATGTTTCTAGCCATTTTAAATATAATTTAAATGCTTAGATAAAGAGAGAGTCTAATAGAAAAGAGGAACAGTTTAAGATTGAGGTGAACTTGTGCCCATGGATGTGTTCCACTTTTGATAAGCTGCTATTTCTCTGCAGGCCTCGTGTCCCCCTTTTATCTGAACTTTAGAGTACGATTCTTCATCTCTGATCCCAACTCTCTGCAGGATGAACAGACAAGGTTAGTACGTGACGCTTATCATAGATGGCTTTCTCATTTTTTCGACTGGGTTTTAGTAGTTTGGCTTACTCTTAAGTTGTGATGATTAGTTAATACTTTTATAATCACTGGGATACAAAGATATGTGATAAACACAACACAAAAGAAGGAATGTAGTGTAGTTGCTAAGAAAACCTGCCAGACAGAGAACATTATATTTATACCAAGAGCAGGATAGGTAGCTAGCAGTGGCTCCCTGGTTTGGTCCTGGGAAGAGATGCAGATTCCTTTGGGGGTTGCGTCAGGAAGGGCATCCGGTGTAAAAAATCTGCCAAGTCAAGCATGCTGAGCTACCTGCTGTGGCGACCCCCTTGTGAATAAGGGAAAGTAGTTTCAGCAGGATAATAGCGAGTGGGAAAATGAGAAAACCTCCCACTGCCTGAGCATTACAACAATGTACCTTAGCCTCTCAGAAACTAAAGGAAAAACCCTTGTTTGAGCTGTTACATCTTAAATGCACACTTAAGTATTTGCTTTTTTTGTGTTATATTGTCATTACAGTATTATACAGTGTTACTGAATAACAGAGATTTTCTTTGCATCTTGCAGGCCTACTCCTAGGCCAAATAACTAGTTTCATGTGAAGCAGTGGCTCCTCCAAATGATGACTGCACGAGACGAAGAGTCTTGCGGTATTCTAGCAGCTCTGTGAAACTTTGAACTAAATGTTATCGCTGACGGCGCTTATGTGCTCTGTTCGGCGTGAAGCGCTGGATAGAAAAGGGACCAGTTCATCAAAAATTGTTAGGATTGATCCTGAAGGCAACACGAATGTCTGAAAGTCGATTTTCAGTAGCCTCAGCAGTTATTGAAATATTCAAAACAAAATCTGCAACACCAGATGATCCAAAATAACAGATATTTGATGGTTATTTTCTGTGTAAAACGTGTGCTGCCATTCCCATTTGATCCTCAGTGAGAGATTTTACAGCGTAAGCGAAAAACCTGGAACAGTCGGGGGTATTTGTGTGTGAGAAAATCTTTGTTGAAATATTTTAGTGTGACTGTACCTTCTGACTCGTAGCCAGTAAGGCTAGCCTGCTGACATATTTAGCAGTAGCAATAGGTCAAACCGCTTCAAAGGGTTTTCTGTAGGCTACAGAACAAAGGTGTGGGTTGTTAAAAGTTCCTCTTGTCCTGTTCCTCCAGGCACCTGTACTTCCTCCAGATCAGGAGTGACATTAGAGAAGGACGGTTAGTAACAGAAAATCAAATTCAAGTATCCTCTCCCTTGTGCACAGCTTATGTTTAGTGTAATCATCGAATATGATTGCAGGTTGCAGTGCCCACTGAGCGCAGCTGTAGTGCTGGCTTCTTATGCTGTGCAGTGTAAGTCTCACGATCTCTTCCTAGAAAAAACCCAAATGATTAATGGCTCAATAATAACCTTGTGAGTAATTATTCCTGTGAGGATGCTCTCGATCCTCTCAATTAGCAGCTCTTACAGTACACCAGATGTCAGGATACACGGATGTGTGCTGCTGGTTATGTTGTTCTGTGTGGATGGATGCTCAGTGTCTCTTACCAACATCTGCAGCGGAAATGGGAGATCATTGTCCGTCCTGGCTCCCTGGTTACCTCTCAAAATGGCACTTCATCCCTGAACAGGATGAAGACTTCCTATCTAAAGTGGAGGATCTGCATCCACAACACAAGTAATTAAGACAGTTCACTACATCTAGCCGCCACTGAAATAATAAAAATGGCTGCTTTGTTGTGCAGTTAGTTGCTGTTGTTATATGTGACTGCATGTTCTCAGAGGGCTTAAGAAGAGCGATGCAGAGCTCTGTTTTCTCAACACAGCACGGACGCTAGAGTTGTACGGAGTGGAGCTGCATGCTGCCACGGTACTGTGACTAAACTTTTAACATCTTGTGTCATGGTTTGACTTCTACTTCTTCTTTTTAGATTTGATTGTTTTTGTCTTTTTCCTCATCTTCTCTTTCCCAGGACACCAACAATGCCCCTCTCATGGTGGGTTTGGCTTCAAGTGGTGTTGCAATATTTTGTAATATGATTTGCTCCAGTTTCTTCCCGTGGTGAGTGATGGTCCTGCTTATCTTATTTTAATCAAGCTTTTAATTTGGAGTACTATTACAACCTAATGCTGCAGCTTTTATTTTGTTCTTGTGTTTGTTTGTTGTTTTGCTATGTAAATCCAGGTATTTTTGCATTCCCAAAATTTGTTGAGTCAACCCTCGTTTCTTTATATGTTGCTAAGAAAATGTAACGTGTGAAACATGTTCAAACCTAAAAAAAAAAAAGCCAGTATTTGGTACAGCCACCTTTATTCTTCATCACAGCCTGAACTCTGTTGGGCAGCTTCCTTGTAGTCTTCAGCAATAGTTCTCCAGGCTTCTTGAAGGGCATTCAAAGCTCTTCTGTGGATGTTGACTTCCTTTTGTTCCGTTCGCTGTCAACATGATCCCACACTGCTTCAATAATGTTGAAGGTCCTGGTTCTGGGGAGGCCAATCCACAACTCACTGTCATGCTGAAAAATGAAGCTGTGGCCAATCAGACCCTTTCCACATCATATTGCATGGTGATCAAAGTTGGATTGTATTTTTCTGTGTTCATAATTCCTTCAATTTCAACAAGATCTTCAACAACACTGGCTGAATTTCCCAAACCATGACAGAGCTTTACAAATGTCTGCAGACACCCACTGACGTACCTCTCCTCCATATACAGGGAGTGCAGAATTATTAGGCAAGTTGTATTTTTGAGGAATAATTTTATTATTGAACAACAACCATGTTCTCAATGAACCCAAAAAACTCATTAATATCAAAGCTGAATGTTTCTGGAAGTAGTTTTTAGTTTGTTCTTAGTTTTAGCTATTTTAGGGGGATATCTGTGTGTGCAGGTGACTATTACTGTGCATAATTATTAGGCAACTTAACAAAAAACAAATATATACCCATTTCAATTATTTATTTTTACCAGTGACACCAATATAACATCTCCACATTCACAAATATACATTTCTGACATTCAAAAACAAAACAAAAACAAATCAGCGACCAATATAGCCACCTTTCTTTGCAAGGACACTCAAAAGCCTGCCATCCATGGATTCTGTCAGTGTTTTGATCTGTTCACCATCAACATTGCGTGCAGCAGCAACCACAGCCTCCCAGACACTGTTCAGAGAGGTGTACTGTTTTCCCTCCTTGTAAATCTCACATTTGATGATGGACCACAGGTTCTCAATGGGGTTCAGATCAGGTGAACAAGGAGGCCATGTCATTAGTTTTTCTTCTTTTATACCCTTTCTTGCCAGCCACGCTGTGGAGTACTTGGACGCGTGTGATGGAGCATTGTCCTGCATGAAAATCATGTTTTCTTGAAGGATGCAGACTTCTTCCTGTACCACTGCTTGAAGAAGGTGTCTTCCAGAAACTGGCAGTAGGACTGGGAGTTGAGCTTGACTCCATCCTCAACCCGAAAAGGCCCCACAAGCTCATCTTTGATGATACCAGCCCAAACCAGTACTCCACCTCCACCTTGCTGGCGTCTGAGTCGGACTGGAGCTCTCTGCCCTTTACCAATCCAGCCACGGGCCCATCCATCTGGCCCATCAAGACTCACTCTCATTTCATCAGTCCATAAAACCTTAGAAAAATCAGTCTTGAGATATTTCTTGGCCCAGTCTTGACGTTTCAGCTTGTGTGTCTTGTTCAGTGGTGGTCGTCTTTCAGCCTTTCTTACCTTGGCCATGTCTCTGAGTATTGCACACCTTGTGCTTTTGGGCACTCCAGTGATGTTGCAGCTCTGAAATATGGCCAAACTGGTGGCAAGTGGCATGTTGGCAGCTGCACGCTTGACTTTTCTCAGTTCATGGGCAGTTATTTTGCGCCTTGGTTTTTCCACACGCTTCTTGCGACCCCGTTGACTATTTTGAATGAAACGCTTGATTGTTCGATGATCACGCTTCAGAAGCTTTGCAATTTTGAGACTGCTGCATCCCTCTGCAAGATATCTCACTATTTTTGACTTTTCTGAGCCTGTCAAGTCCTTCTTTTGACCCATTTTGCCAAAGGAAAGGATGTTACCTAATAATTATGCACACCTGATATAGGGTGTTGATGTCATTAGACCACACCCCTTCTCATTACAGAGATGCACATCACCTAATATGCTTAATTGGTAGTAGGCTTTCGAGCCTATACAGCTTGGAGTAAGACAACATGCATGAAGAGGATGATGTGGACAAAATACTCATTTGCCTAATAATTCTGCACTCCCTGTATACTGATGATGATTTGAACCAAAATCTTCCTACTTTGATTCATGACAATACAAGACCTGTTGCCACTGATTTTCACCCTAGTTTGTCGTACCTCAGCCTTTTCCTCCTGCTTCGATTTTTTACAAATGGATTGTCTGCCACCCTTCCACTGTGGCCATTTCTGATGAGGCTTCAGTGAACAGTAAGTTGATGAAATGAAGGGTCAGATGTATGTCTCTGGATGTTTTTCTTGTTTCGTAAGGACATGACTTGAAAATACTTTTCATCTGCTGCAGTTTTTCAGACCTGTCATTTCTTCTTTTCTAATCCACCTGTCCAGTTTCCTCAACAATTTTAGGCACACAATGTACACTACACCAAGATATGTCAAGTTTTCAGCTAATATGTCTTTGGGAAACAATTTTTTGGTGCAAAAATACTATTTTATGCCTGTCAAACTTTATCTTTTTCATTTTTCATAGATCCGACTAATAAAAATTGGAACAATTCACATGTTTTTGCAACAGCCTGCTAGTAACAAAGAGCCTAAAGATATCACGTAAACTGGTTCTTTGTTAATTTGGCTGTTATGATGAAATGATCATCACATAACAGATGATTCACATATGATTCATAGTTCACTGTTAAGTGGCTTAACAGATAAAAAAACATTGTACCAAAAATGGTCAGGTACAAGAACACGAATGAAACTAAGTGAAAAAGCAGCCAATGCCCAAAGATGTTTACAAAGCCTGGAGAACTATTGCTCAAGAGCACTTTGAAAATTACGACAAAGTCTGGCTGCTTGGAGGTGTCATCCTAGATAGTTCACTTTCCTATAAATCTCACATCAATAATCTCACCCGTTCTGCCTACTTCCATCTACGTAACATTAACAGATTGCTTCCTTCTCTTTCCATCCAGTCTACGTCCATTCTTGTCCTCAGTCTTGTTACCTCCCGTATTGACTACTGCAATTCTCTTCTGCATGGTCTCCCCCAAAAATCCCTCCATAAGCTTCAACTGGTTCAGAACTCTGCTGCTCGCATTATCACCAGAACCCCCTCCTACCAGCACATCACCCCTGTTCTTCAGGAACTTCACTGGCTCCCTGTGAAATTCCGGATAATTTTCAAACTTCTACTGCTCACCTTCAAGGCCATTCATAACCTCGCTCCTCCTTACCTTTCTGACCTGTTAACCACCACCTGTTCTGCCCGTTCGCTTCGTTCTTCTTCTTCTATCCAGCTTGCTGTATCTTCCTTCCGCCTCACTACCATGGGGAGCAGAGCTTTCAGCTGCTCTGCTCCCAGGCTGTGGAACTCTCTGCCCCCTGAAATAAGAAACATTGGTTCTCTCCCACAGTTTAAATCCCAACTCAAAACTCATCTGTTCAAATCTGCATATTCACTGTGAATCCACTGTTTGTTCATTTTATCTTGTGCTTTTATTTTATTGCTCCTATTCTGCCATTGTTTTACTAAGTGTTTTATCCTATTGTGAAGTGTCCTTGGGTGACTTGAAAGGCGCTCATAAATAAAAATTTATTATTATTATTATTATTATTATTATTAAGTAAAGTTGTTGTTTTTTTAAACGTGTGGTGGCTCAAGACTTTTGCACAGAAGTGTATATGTTACGTTTGCTGTTTGGTGTTGTTTTGATCTTGTCATGTGGCACTTTTTGGGTCTTATGTTTCTATGAAAGCTCATCTCTTTCTGTCTCTCTCTCTGATTTTTCTCGTGATTCATCACCTTTCGACCAATCCCGTCCTTTTGTTTCCACGCAGGGGGAACATCATCAAGATTTCTTTTAAGAGGAAACGCTTTGATATACATCTGAAACAAAAGCACGTGAGTTCCCCTTTCAGTATTCCTTATTAATAGTTTGGAAATCTGCCCTCAGCAAACTCTTGCTCTTAATTACACTACACTCTTGGCTGGCATATCTGTTTTCTCTGTGGCACATGGAGATTTATGATTTATTTTTATTCTCCGTTGTGTGCACAGACGCACAGAAATATGGCATTGATTTTAATTTCCATAATTTTGGCACATTTTTCTGCATTTCTCTGCTTGACAGCTAATAAATCATTCAGAAAATATGGCGATAGAAGATTTTATTGCCAGTTAAAACTACAACCTGAGCAGCATAAGTTGATGTGACCTTGAATGCTACAGTTTACAGTATAAAGACCAAGTTAGAGCCTAAACTGTGCATGTTGCAGGGAGAAACCCAGGACTGTGAGATGTCTCTGCTTCTGCCCTGCCCCAAGACCTGTAAGAACTTGTGGCAATCCTGCGTGGACCATCACTGCTTCTTTTCCTCTAACCGCTCTCCCAGGAGCTCCAGGCTGAAAAACACCACACTTCAGTCCTACAGAAAGCTGATCACACAGCACCTAGGCCTGGGCAACAGTAAACCTGAAAGGTGAGGCCTTGGACATCCATGCAATACTTATTCACAGGAAGGCAAAGAAATTTTAAGTTGATTTGTCATTTCTGTCTTCGACTGCAGTGGGCCAGTCTGCCAGCGAGTGGTCGGGGGGATGGTGTGGAACCCAGTCCTGAGGAGGTCGCTGTCATCGGAGCACCTGGAGACCAAGAGTCTGCCCTCCAGATCGCCCCCGAGCACCCCCAACTGGTACAGTCACCAGCACTAAGTTTTCCGCTGCGCTTCATATTAAACCTTTCTTCATTCCTCTTGTGCCATTTCCTGTAATGTGATTTTAAAAAAGTGACTGCTCTCTCCTGTCTGCGGCAGGCGAAGTCCTCGAGTTCGCCACGGCATCCGTAAACCTCGCCCGTCCTCGATGGAGCTGACCACTGACCTGAAAGACATGTCAGAGGGGGAAGATGTCTTCTACACATACCGGGCGTCTGTGAGCAGCTCCAAGACCAGTGAGGGGCAGGGTTCACCTCAGCAGTTAGTATCTCTTATAACAGAAACGCTGTCTAATAAAACAGACCTGCATCAGTAGGAATGTGTCAAAGCTTTCGGTTCATCCAAACTGTTAAAAAAATTCTGTTTATTTAATGTCTTTCAGCATTTCTGGCGATTATAACCCAGCGACAGATGACATTTCACTGCAAGCCGATGACAGCATAACAGACGAGGATAGCTTACCCCAGTTCAATAAGGTCTGTTATCTTACCATCAGCTCTGTGTGTTTTGGTGTATTTATTCATGTGTGTGTATTCAGTATATGTGTGTTGATTATGAGTTATCATCTATGCAGGGTGCTCCCGGTGACGGTGACTTGATGCTAATATGCATTGCCCCCGATAAGGAGGGCAAGTTTGGCTTTAATGTTAAGGTAGGTCTGTGCTTGTTATTCACGACGCACACTCAGAGTTTTATGTTTATTACTGCTGCACTCTTCCTCGGTTTAATTTTCTGATGCCTCCTCCTGTTAGGGTGGCGTTGATCAGAAGATGCCTCTAGCCATATCGCATGTTAAACCCGACTCGCCGGTAAGAAAGCACTCAGATTGCTCCACAAATTTACATGAAAAAACAATGAGACATAAACACGTAATAAAAAATCAGCTTTGGCTTGTGGTTATGTATTTGTAAAGAAATAGAGCACTAATGATGAGCTAATTCATCAGATGAAATCTACATTGGGAATATTCTGGTGCCAACTTCTAAAATGTGTTATTAAGTGACATTTTTAATGATCTTTGTCATACCCAACAGAAAGCATAAGGGACCCTGTTATGTTCATTTCTAGTTCCATGTTTCTATCCTGGGAGTTGACAAGTTCTTCTTCCTTGTCATCTTAAGAGGCAATATAACAATATGACAAAATCTGTGCCAAGCATGAAATACTTTGGATACCGAGTGTTACAAGTCATCTCACTCCTGTGTTTTTATCTCATACGGCTACTTTTAAACACGCTGACCACGGTCTTTGAAATGCTGGCCATGTTTAATATGAATGTTTGACACTAACTGTATAAATATGACAGAAAAATATAAAAATGTAATATTTTAGGGACTAGGTCCGAGCTTATATCTATCGGCCAAGTCAGCCGAGAGATATAATCTCTCCAGCATGTCCTGAGTCTACCCCGAGGCCTCCTCCCGGTGGGACATGCCCGGAACACCTCACCCAGGAGTCATCCTTGTAAGATGCCCGAACCACCTTAACTGGCTCCTTTCGATGTAGAGGAGCAGCGGCTCTACTCTGAGCCCTTCCTGGATGGCTGAACTTCTCACCCTATCTCTAATGGAGAGGCCAGCCACCCAAATGAGGAAGGTCATTTCTGCTACTTGTATCCACAATCTCATTCTTAGGGACGTAGATCGACCTGCAAACTTTTACACTCAGCTTTCTCTCTTCGCCTTGATGGATTAGTGCTGCAACCGCATTTCCCGCTCTCCCGAGATACTTGCACTCCTTTACTTGGGGCAGGAACTCGTCCAGTGGGAGCTGGAGTCCATCACCCGATGAAGCCAACAGAAGCACATCATCCGTAAAAAGCAGAGATGAGATTCTGAGACCACCCGAGTGAAAGTCTTCCACTACTTCGCTACGACTAGAAATTTTGTCCATAAAAATTATGAACAGAATCAAAGGGCAGCCCTGGCGGATCCCATCACACACCGGGATGATGGTATTATGGCACAGAGAACTGCTGCTCCCTGTATATATATTTCTTTCTTTCTTTTTTTTTTTTGAATATTTGCTGTAAACGCTAGAGATGGTTGGGTTGGCTCAGATGAGTAGTTTCTGATATGAACACACCAGCCTGTCTGGCACCAACAACCGTGGCATGTTTAAAGTCACTTTAAGGATCTTTCTCCCACCTTTCTGATGCTCAGTTTGACCATATCTACATGTCTAAATGCACTGAGTTGCTGCCATTGCGCGCATCTCTTGTGGACAAAATGTATGATAGTAAGAATGTTTTTAAATCACTTCATAAGTCAAAGTTTGCTTACACGACTCTCTGTTGTTTGTAGGCAGATCGAAGCGACCCCAAACTCATGGAAGGAGACCTGGTGGTGCTAATCAATGGTCGAGACATTTCTGAACACACACATGACCAGGTTGTCATGTTCATACGAGCCAGCAGAGAGTCGCACACCAGGCAGCTGACCTTGCTCATCAGACGTAAAGGTTTGTGTGTGTTTGTGTGTGCGTGTGTCGCTGTCAGACAAAAGTGCTGAGACAGCATGTGATCCAAGTGTGCACTCTGTCCGTCATGTTTCAATGAATATTTATTACAGCCTTGAACTGTCCTTCTAAAACAGGTCCTGGCCGGGGTACACCCCTGCTGCATTCGCTGCCCACCCTCACGCTCAACATCCAACCACAGGAAGAAAAGCCACGCTCACCTGGCCCGTCAGAGCGCCCCCCCACACTGGAGGAATCCATGAGGCAACTAGAGAGGGGGATACAGACAGGCTCACTCTGTTTCCATTTCGAGGTATTTAAGATGCAAATTGGAGCTGAATACTGGATTATTATTTTAAGGTGTACTATGTTCATAGACGTGAATGAATGACAAGCGGGCACATTTGTGTTATTATTTTATTATTTTAAGCAGGATTTAGTTTGTCCCTCTCGGTTATGTGAGGGATCATAACAAGCTTTTAAGTGTTTGTGTTTGAACAGATGCTGGCCATAATCTTCACTTGAATTTGATCCATGAAGATTTAAAGCCAAGACACCGTGATTGGCCTGGAATTTGTAGTTTGTGTTTGTGTATGTTTCTCGGTGTGTTTATGTGCTTGTATTTTCTAGAATTTATACAGGAGGAAGCCCGGTTTGACACTGAGCTGTGCTCGGCTCCCTGAGAACGTGGAGAAGAATCGATATAGGGATATTTTGCCTTGTAAGTGCTCCTGTTTCTTTGTTTATGCCCTGCTGTTGGTCTCATCACAGCCGGGTGCTTCCCCATCCCTCAATTCCTCCCACCACCCACCTCCGTGCTGCCTTTCTAACCTTGATCTGCAAGTTTCTCCTGTGACTCCTCATGAAATTTAATTGGCTGAAGCTGGGGTCTGCTGACAGCTCTGTTGTGACCCTCTCACACTGCTGTCCTCCTCTACTTTCAGATGACACTACCAGAGTGGTGCTGCAGGGTAAGGAGGATTATATCAATGCCAGCCACATCACGGTAAATATTACTGATATGAAACTGTGTCTTGTTCATAGATTATATATAAAAAATTGAAATAGCCACTTCCAAGTCTTATTTTTAATTCAAAATTGTGTCTGCACACTTGTTGATTTTATGGATGCAGAAGCGACCGTACAGTACTGTGCCAAACCCCTCATTTCTTTAGATTTTGCTAGGGAAATGGGAAATATGTGCAGTGATTTATTGAAACATGTGAAGCATACATGAAAATACAGTATGTAAGGCAAAAACAGTTCAGTCACGCTTAAAAGTCAATATTTGGATATGACCACCTTTATTCTTCAACACATCCTGACCTCTCTTAGTAAAGATGTCTTGCTATTTCTTTAAGTAGTGTTCAGAAATAGTTCTCCAGACTTCTTGAAAGACATTCACTTTTCAAATGATGGATAATGTGTATGTTCTACCCTATTTTCATTAAGATTCCCAACACTGCTGGCTGAAATGCAGCAGTGTTCATGACACATTATGCTCTCACAGTGGCTGGAGACACTGTTGTACATCTCTCCTGACCTCTTCCTGATTTATCACTGTATCAGAACTGTTGCCACTAACTTTCAGTCCAGTCCTTCTGTACTTTGTCATACCTCAGCCTTTTCTCCCTGTTTCCCTCCCTTAAGAATAGGTTCTTGACAGCCAGCCTTCAATGAGACCATTTCTGATGAGGCTTCAGTGAAGAGTAGATAGATCAGCTAAAGGTCCAGATGCATCTCTCAGGCACTGTGTCAGGTCTTGGTGGTTTCTTTCCTGTTTCTGAAAGACATGACTTTCAGATACTGAACATTTACTGAAAATATTTTTTTAGACCTGTCACTTCTATGCTATTTTATGTCTGTCAAACTGCGCTAACTTTAAATGGGAACAAATCATGTGTTTTTGCAACAGGCTGCTAGTAACAAAGGTCTAAATATATCATTTAAAATTGGTTCTGTTTCTGTTATGTGTAGACACAATACTGGTTCATGTTTTGGGTTATGTCTTTTAGATCAGTGCTAAGTGGCTTCACAAAAAAAGTTTTACTCTCAAAGTGGTCCAGGACTGGATTAAAGATGAGTGAAAAAGAAGCCCATGTCCAAACAAAACCTTTGAATGACTTTCAGAAAGTCGGGAAAACAATTGCTCAACCTCAAACCACCTTAAAAATGACAAAACAGTCAGGCTCCTCAGAGGCGGAAATATAAAGAAACTCTATTGGGACATATGGTTGGAGCTCTAAGTTATGAAATTCATGCCTTGTACAGTTTAGCTTAAACTGACTAAAGAGACCAAAAGTACTTTAATGCTGTAAACATGATCATTTAAGGAGGGGGAAGTCTGTGTGGACTGACTCACTCTTCGAGCAAGCCTCAAGTGGCCACTATAGGAATTGCAGGTTGTTTGGCACTTCCACCTTAGCTTCTTCCATTCGTCCACAGACGTTGCTGCTTGGGCTTGTATCTGTTTGATGTTTTAATGTAAACTCATCCACTCTGTGTGTATATGTGTGTGTTTCCTTGTATTTCTCTCAGGTGGCGCCCCCAGTGTCTGGTGTATGTTTACGTTACATTGCAGCTCAGGGTCCACTACCACAGACCTTCACTCACTTTTGGCAGACTGTTTGGGAGCAACAGACACACACCATCATCATGCTTACGACTCTAACAGAGAGGGGACGGGTATACATCATTTTATGCTTTTGAGCTTTTATCCTGTAACAGCCACCGTTGTAAAGGAGTAAAGAGCGAACAGAGAGGGGAAACGCTTGAAATTACGCAACTCACAATCAGCGGTGCATTAACATAGTGATTACATGCTGTTTCATGTTTAATTTGTCACATGATTGCTGTAATTGGAAGGTTCCGCGTTGATGTTGGCACACAGAAATGATCTATTTTGCACTGTTGTGAGTAATTACAGTGTTTCGCGGTATACAGAATAGCTAAATATAAAGTGCGAGCGGGATGCCAATGAGATAAATAATTCGAGGGTGAAGGCGCATCCACGCCAAGGCAGCGAGATATCAAGGTCTTGCTGAATGCACATGTCTCTGTCTCAGCTTGCCTGTTGCTTGGAAACCAGATGTTCTCATTAATTGATCATTTTCCTGATATTCATCAAGTCTCCTGAGTTTCTTTCTACTTGAGGATTGCACAGACGCACACACGCACACATATTGACTCTCAGTTTGCATCCTGCTCCTGATGAATTGCTTTTGTTCCTCAGATTGCCAGGTGGAACATAGCATACTGCTAATATGACTTTGATTTCTTGAGAGCAGAGCGCAGCTGATGTAGTAGCAGTAGTAAACTCTATCCTGATTCATGACTCATGCCAGAAGTAATTCAATTTGTTGGTGATGTCATACACTTTGCAGACCAAGTGCCACCAGTACTGGCCGCATCCGCCTGAAACCAAGGATTATGGGCCCATGCGAGTGAAGTGCCACTCGGAGGAGTGTAACCTGGCGTATGTGACGCGGCAGTTCACCCTGACACACACAGAGGTACAGTAGCAAAAGCAACTGCAGCGGTTAATCGACTAGTTTTTCTTTTCTCTGTCCTCTCAAACTGACTGGCCCTCCCTGAACCTGCTTCTTTTTGGGGGTTCTTCCTGTTAAAAGGGAGTTTTTCCTTCCCGCTTTCACCAACCCCTTGTTCGTAGAAGGGTTACTTTGCTGTTGGAGTTTTCTGCAGCATCCTATGGGCTCTTTATTTTGGAGTATAACTTGTCTCGATTGTCTTGGCACTATGTATGTAAACCTAGATTAAGTTGCAAACAGCACATTATATGTATTCTAAGTGTTTGTTTTCTATTTTTAACTCCCTAATTACGTTTTATTACACAGGCAGGAAAACAGAACAAGCTAAAAAACACTACTGCAATGTACGAGAGCAATCCCAAAAGTAAGGTCTCCTATTGTTTTAGAAATACAAACAACCATTTATTTTCCATAATATTTACATCATTTTAAAGCTTGAAGACTTATTTGTTTTTCTACATAATTGCCATTTCGGTCGATGCATTTTTGTAGACATTGTGGCAGTTTTACAATTCCCATGTCATAGCTGCAGTTTCGCCTTCCGGACAAATGTTCTTTCAACTCTGGGAACAGGTGGTAGTCACTGGGTCCGGACTGTAGGGTGGGTGGGTGATGAAGTTCCAACCAAAGTTTTGCAGGAGAGCGACAGTTTGACAGGCAACGTGTGGACGCGCCGTGTCGTGGAGAATGCTGACACCCTTGCTCAGCATTCCTCTTCTCCAGTTCTGAAATGCACTTCTGAGTTTTTCCACTGTTTCACCTGTCAGTGTTTATTGTGGTCCCAACAGGCAGGAAGTCAACGATACTGTTCGTATTTCTAAAACAATAGGAGACCTTACTTTTGGGATTGCCCTCGTATTTTGACCCTAGATTGTACATAAGGCTTCCTTTGCCGCCGGCATCCTCAGTTCATTGATAAACAGCAGTTTGTTTTTATCGTTTTCTAGTAAATATTTCTGCTGTAGATCTTAGTTCCATCGTTATCAGTGTCCAGTCATTGTTTGAGGCTTGATGATTTGGATTTATACCAAAAAAATTTTGCAGGCCACTAAAAGTATTTTACAAACCAGTGTTTTTAACCACAGAAGACAGAAAGAGTAATGTGGAACCCATATTGTAGTATTTTACTTAGCAGCAAACAGATGTTTCTCCAGAATAACTTTATTTTGGGACAAAACATGTGCGAGTGATTGGTGTCCAAGTCTCAATACTCCCTCCAACATGGCTCTAACAGCTTGGAAAATTTGGTTCTGATATGTGGGATAGTAAAAAAAAAAAAAAAAAGAAATCTGATATCTCTTGCCAAAAACTCACCACTTCCTTTGAGCCTGTGGATTAGTGTTGTGCACTTAACATTGAATGTCTATCCTGTATTTTCTATGAATGTCTAACTTGAAACGGTGTCCATTCTCTCAATTATTCTGGTTTAGTAATGATGTAGATAGATAAATATTTACTTGTAGCCACTTGGTGTTATTGCCACAGGCTAATGAGGGAAAAGTCACCAGCATCACTAAAGGGGAAACTTTTGCTGTTTTAGCTTCACGGCATGTGTGGCTGGGGTTTTCCCCCCATAGCTGAAAGGTTTGGTGGACAAAGATTTGAGGGAAAATCTCAGCTTGTTTATTTGAAGTTTATGCTTCAAAAACTGTTTAACAAACAACTGTTTTGTAACATAGTTCGTAGTGATGTTTGCAGAGAGTGAAGTTAAAGATAGCAAACACTGAAAACATTGGAAGGTCAGCTTGTTCTTCATTGCGTCATTGCATGGCTGTTTTTTTTTTTTTTTTGTTTTTTTTTGTTTTTGTGCACAGTTGGGATTCTCAGTCCCTTTCTTTGCTTTTGAGAGGATCAAGTATCAGTAGTAAATTGATTTGCAAAGTGCCAGCATAGTTTCTCAGTCAGTTCTCAGAGCTTGGAAAGAAGGTGGATGACTTCTTTCAGATTTGTGAAATCTAAGAGTTCTGAAAGCAAATGGTAGAGAGTCCCAGGTATTTAAACCCTAATGGGGGTTGTCCCTACTATTAATGATGTGCCTCATCACATGAGCCAAGGTTTAAATAGAGGTATGGGTCAGTACCACAAGAGGTTTCGTGTGAAACCACTACGAGACTCCTTGAAAGGAGAGTAAGAGGCCATGTATGTCCAATGTGAACGACCACCATGGAACCGAGGGGATGGCTTATGACACCGACTGTCAGACGTCTACAACACAGTTTTGAGATACCTTCCCAGGCACCTCGACCCCCACTCACATCTTCCATTAGGTGACTAATAAAAATGTCCAAAAGACAGCTCCAACTCAAAACTTTAAGCCTATGAAACATTTAAACAGGTGAGTTATTTAAACATTTTACTCCGGTACAGTTATCACAAAGGGACAAATTAGCAAAGGAGACTAAAACTGTTTCTGTACCAGGCTGAAGTTGGTCATTTTAACATGGGTTTTTACAGAGATTAACTCACTTTTAGTTGAAGCCTCAAGTGGCTATTCAAGGAACTGCATTTTATCCACAGCAAAGTTCCCACCTGCTCTCGTGTGCACGTGGAGCATGGAGAGGCATGACCTCAGTGACCCAACACATGGCTTTTCTCTTTATATGTTGCAGTAGCATGTATCATGCTCGTGCCATATGCCACATAACGGAGCTCACCACAGGGAGCTGCCAAACTTATCTGCAGCCAACATACAAGTCCCTTCCATGTGGGTGGTTTGGTCTGTATGTGTGTGTGGGTGGGTGGGCGGGCATGTGCATTAGCGAATACAGACAAATTACATGGCCCCGTTTGTGTCGTTGGGAGTGGGCAGCTGTGCTGACGTGAGGATCCTTGCGAGAAGTTTGTTTGCTTGATTGTAATATGGCAGATTATCAGATTAAAGGCTTTCACATCACCTTTCTGGGCGAGCAGGTAAATAAACAGATAATGCTCAAGGAGGCATGAAGTATGAATGCACACACATGCGTACACAGATACTGCTGCGTGGGCCCATCTGTTCCTCTGGCGGAGCGAGTTAATCCCTGCATGGAGTCACAGGCCACATGCCCATTATAAACTCTCAGCTCAGCCATTCTCTTCCCTGCCTTCACTTTTTTTCCCTTTAGCTCTGGTCTTCTGTGCTCTCTACTCTCCACCTGTTTTCATCTCTCTGCGTCCCTCCCTCGCTTCCTAATCTCGGTGTCACCTACTGGCCACATGCTTGTTTTGCTCTTCTTTTTTTTTTCCACTGCTCTCTCTGTGGTGTTTTGTTTCCTCTCATACTGAATAATGTCAGAGTATTTGAGCCTGCAGCCCCGTGCCGTCTAATGTGGGCATATTTCCCAAAAGGCTCCATGTTTATCATATTAAATACTGATTATGCAACGCTTTCATTTTAATTTCTCTCATTATCTGTTTGTCATTTGTGTGTTCTGTTTTTTGTACTCGTGTGTTTAGCTGGGAGAGGAACGTGCAGTCACACACCTGCAGTATGTCGCGTGGCCGGACCACGGCGTACCGGACGACCCTTCAGACTTCCTGCTGTTCATCAGCTCGGTCAGGGAGAGGAGGAAAGGTGAAGAGCCACTAATGGTACACTGCAGGTAACACACAAATACACACACACACACACAAGGTATACTTAAACTGCCAGCATGCCCTGCACCTTCATCTCCTCTAAACTTAATGCCGTGTTTGTTTTGAATTACATTTGCAGCGCTGGGATTGGGCGGACAGGTGTTCTGATCACCATGGAAACGGCGCTGAGTCAGTTGGACCAGGGTCAGCCAGTGTCCCCACTGGACATTGTCAAAACACTGAGAGATCAACGAGCCATGATGGTTCAGACCACGGTACAGAGACAGAACAAGGATTTGTACTCTGTGATTGTTCTCTGCCTCATTAACCTCCTTATTTTATGATTTTATTATTATGATAATCTGTATCTGAAGAGATTTTCTAGCTGCTTTCTGTTTTTCTGTCTTTTCATTGGCTGTTGGACTGTAGACAGCCTAAAAGGTGTTCACAGTACTTTTAGTCACATTTCCATTCAGTTCATTCTGGAGGAGCTTCTGAAGGTTGAACATACTGTTCTCCTGTAGCTTCTGTATGCTGCACATAGGGCAATATGGCTAAAAATATTTATCATGATATATATTTGAAAATTTGCGATAACGATATAACTGACGATATAACTGACAATATAATTGACTCTAGACAAAATACTTTACAACTTCACAACTTTATTAGGGCAATAAACCCAATATATTCAATATATTTTCACTTAAACAAGCAGCTGTTTTTATGTGCACGAAAGCTATATAAAATTTTAACAGTGCAAATGCAAATTCCTTGCTGTGACAGTTTAACCAAAAAGCATGTCCAGTGGAAATAGGCCAACATATCCTGAGCATAACCATGTATAATATCCACAAAACTTAAAAAGAGGTTACACACACACAATACGGTGATATTATGTTGAAGCACAGTACGTATCACTCCGCAAGGCTCCTGACTATGGTAGCCGTAATGATCAAACGGTGCAGCTTCGTAGCTTACCAAAGTCGTATTAAAACTAGTGCTGTCAGCGTTAATCTTGTTAAAATGACATTAACGCCATAACCGCGTTAACGCCCCAAATCTCCGTTAGCGAGTTAACGCGGATCACCCCTTGTGTTGACGCCGTGCAGCCCCAGGTTTTTTGGCCGCTTGGATGTTCTACCAAAAATTGTGTTTTGGTGGGTATCTGACGGACAAAAACCAAACCAGTTCCACACCACTGAAGTTGGCACCCTTTTTTTACAAACCAATTCTGGTTTATCTGTTACATTCAACGATCAGCTTTCGGCCTTCTCATTCTCCATCGCCACCATGTTTTTTCCGCCATGTGCGTATGAAAACAAAAGCACTGCGCGGCGTTTTACACATATTCTATCGCAATATTTCATTTCATACACCGGTATTACCGTGAACAGTATGATATGGCCCAGCCCTAGCTGCACGTGTGTTTACACCTGTGCTGCATCCCTTCTTCAGGCCCTGTGTACTCCTCTGATTCCAGCTCTTATTGATTATACAGATAGCTAAACAAAGCTGTAAGGTAAGGACCCTACAGTGTTACAGAGAAAAGGGAAAAAACTCAACAATCATATGACCCTCTATGAGCAAGCACTTTGGCGATAGTGGGAAGGAAAAACTCCCTTTTAACAGGGACAAACTTCTGGTAGAACCCGGCTCAGGGAGCTGCAGTCATCTCCTGCAACCAGTTGGTGGTCAGAGAGGAAGACGGGACAAATACAAGCTGTGGAAGAGAGCCATAGATTAAAAATCACACTTCCAGGAGGAAGTTCCAAACCTTGATTTCCTCCCCAGAGGGGCCCGGGGTTAATTCAGCGTCTCTTTCTGGTTGCTACATACCTGCAACTCCTTGGCAAGCAGCTGATAGGTGATCGCCAGGATCATCCGAGACACTCCAGTTGGCACATTTCAGCTCAAAAGGACCTGGAGCAGCTGTGCTCCAAGTTAGAGGCATTTAGCTCATTTCTACGTGAGGGTAAAGAATGGGTTCACATTACACGTGCAGATATTAACTGGAAAATAATATTGAGCTTAGCTAGCTGATTTGGTTTATTAGAACCTTTTCGAATCCTGAAAGAATTAGTTGCATGCTTGAAAGTTTTCTCTTAAACCACCTTGTGCAACTCCACAGGAGATTTTAGAAAGAGAGAGAAGACTTGCTGTTTCCAGAATTGCCCTTTTATATAAGCCCACTGTCACAGATGTGGACATCTGCTGGTTTCTGCCATCTGTAACTCTAATTAAGAACCTTGTGACTGCCATTGTATAATACTGATGGCGGCTTATGAGAAGCTTCACTAGCACAAGCTTGGGTTGGAAGCCGTGCTCTGTAGCACCTCGGTGGTAGCTGTCGAAGGAGAGGAAAGGTGTTACTCGTTGCTTCAAGCATACTCCTGAGCCTCTGCTGCTACCACTATCACCCTTATTTTGGAAAGGAGAGCCACTCCCTGAGGATTCATCTCTGTGATGTTTTTGTGCTGATGGAGCACTTCCTCAGGTTTCCCCCATATGTTTGTGTATCAGTAATGGAAACATTCAAAGGACGTCCTTTAATGTTGGGAGAGAATGTGGCTGTTATTCTGTGCTTTTGGGGGGGGGTGTTCTTAAAATCCTCATCTTTCTGGTCTTTGAGGCTTCTTAACCACCCAGACAGACTCTTACTGGTAATGCAGTTCTTTGAAAACAGGACGGATATGAATTTCTTACAAATCAATTACACTATCAGGCGTCTCAGTAGCTGTTTGAGAGCTTTTTATCAATCTCACCGCAGCGCTGTTATTTTACTCACAGTGGCATTGTTCTCTCGGTTACTCTTCTGATTTCCCTCTAATGTCACACATGTGGGTTTGAGTTTAATATCTCCTTCCTCTGACTCTTCGTCCTGGTACCATCATCATCAGAACTGCAAACTCACTGAACTGTGTCTTTTGCTAATGCGCTCTCTACGTGGAGTTTTTCTTGAAAGTTATTATTTTGCCAGTATTATCACATCAGAAACTGCTTTGTTTTCTAGTAACTAATAATATTTTGTGTTTTTATTTGTTGCAGTGTCAGTTCCAGTTTGTGTGTGAAGCCATTCTGCGAGTCTACAAAGAGAAACAGGAGAGAGCTGCAGCACCGTAACCCAAATCAGCGCCAGGACCAGACAACCGCACTTTTCTGCCTCTTTTCATAGCAGACGACTTCCACAGAGAGATCTACAGAGCTAGAAAAAAAACAAACAAACAAAAACAGATAAGACTCTTATAGGACAGGAGCACAGACATGGATAATGAGAGTGAACCTAGCTGCACAGCTGTTTGTGATCTGCCTGTCTGTGCAAGAATATGAATCTTACACCTTAGCCGGCCTTAGTTTCTGCTGAAAGTGCATTAAGTTTATAGAGGCTCTGGTCTCCATAGAGACTGATGTAAGACTGACGTGAGCTGCTGCTAATTTCTGAAGAAGAGGCCACTCTGGTTTGGTGCCTCTGCCTATTAAGCTACATGTGCCTTAGACTGATGCTTCTCAGTCAGTGGATCAAACGGAGGGGGGGGAGCAGAAGCTGACTGGGATCATTGTAATCTGTAGTCTGTCCGTGAGTCCAGAGATGAAGATTAAGGCTGACCTTAGATCACTACAGCAGAAAAAGTCATGGTGGTGCAACACGCCAAGTCCATCACTATTAAATTATTAAAGACACACAATAAACACTGATTTATACCCATGTGTCTGCTTTTGTCCTTTACTGTAGCTGAAGAAATGTCTTGTGCACATCTTCCCACAGAATGAATTTGCTCGCCGAGGTAAAAAGGCGGCGCTCTCATTTAAGCTTCAGCTGGCATCACATCAGGGAAGCTATCTCAGCATCACAAATCAGCCCAAATGGTGTGGTTATGACAAAATATTAGCAAACTATATCACTGCTGGGAGGACTGCGGCATCTCTACTGGTTCGTGATGATGATGATGATGTTTTAATGGGATGTGCCATTCACCGTGCTGTGTTTTGTTTTTTTCTTTTTTCGTGGGGATTCAGTGCGATGCTGTTTTAATCCCCACTAATGAACATAATGCCACAGAATCTGTGAATAGTGTAATCAGAGGATCGTTTCATTCATAAATGCATTCAGAGCCAACAGATCGACTCACAGAACTCATCACAGAAGAGGAGGAATGAGTCTGGAGCTTCCACAGGGCTCATATTTTCAGTCTGCTGTGTAAAGAAATGTATATATTTACAGCAGAGGAAGCTCCAGGGTGACAAAGTGAGGGAAAGTATAGAACGAGGTCATGTTTTAGGAAGTGTAACAGGAATAAAAACACTTGAAAAAGTAGAGCATGTGCACTTATTTCATAAACTCGGAACATGAGAAAGAGTTAAGCAGATTTTGGCTACATTTTGTTCCTTTTCCAGATTTTCATCTTAGCTGTGCAGATGTTTCACAAACCCTGCATCTAATTATTAGTCTAATTAGATAAATAAAATAAAGCAGGTTAAATAAAAGCGTGATGGAGGGTGTGTAATGCCACTGGCTCTTTGCAGATCTGATCTCTTATTTGTACTTGTTGCGTGCGTCAGTCTCATAATGTGTAACTTATTTGCATTTGTTGGGTGTGTGAAGCACTTTGGAGTTGCATTACACTGCATGACAGATGCTGCACTAATAAAGTTTGATTGAAACTGTGATTGAATTACTTGTAAAGCGGTGGGTAGGACTCTGAAGAGCAGAGGGTTATAAATCACCATCATTATGCTGGGGAAGGCCCCCCCTGGAGCACCGCGGACCCCACCTTGGGACCCGAGTAAAGATCTGCTCTGATTTATTCCCAGCCCTGGCGCGTCCATGGCAGACAGGTGGCGCTGGTTCGCCGGTGTTGATGGGTCGGCCAGTCGGGAGGAACAGAAGTTTGTTATGTGCTGTGTTTTTACGCAGGCGCAGATCACGCTGTTTGTCCAGTTCTCGCTGGTTGACTTTTACCTGTGAGGTAGACTAGTTTCGCTTCGCCGGTGGGAATAATCAGCAGCGACCGCCGCCGGGTCAAGTCCGGTCCAGAGGTGGTGAGACTTCCCTCCTCCCCCCCCCCCCCCTCTCGGCCCCTTGTGACTCAGGGGTCCCCACTGCGGAGCGTCGGACGGGATTTCTCCGGGATTTTAGAGTCGGTGCGCAACAGCGAGCGAAGCAGGAGGCAGGTGCACGGGAGAGGACAGGACAGGAGGAGGAAGAGGAGGAGGGCTGCTTGTATTTCCGCGACTCCTGCCGTTCACATGATGATTGGAAATCAACTGGTTGGCTGCTCGGTGGTCGATCTGTGGTAGTTTCATTAGTATGCGGCTGGAGTCCCCCCCTGCTGCCGACATCCAGCCCGAGGACTGATCGGCAGCCCTGAAGTCTCCTCCGTGCCTGCTGAGTGACTCCTCGCCCCGGGGAGGAGGAGGAGGTGGAGGTGGTGAAGGAGGCAGCAGTGACAGGACCCCGGCTGCAGTGACTGTTGTGCGGAGCAGTTTTCACGGACGCGGCGCGGACCTCCTCTCATCGTGGATCAAGAAGATGATGGGCTTTCTGCGCCGGACGTTCAGCCGCCGCTCCCTGAGCCGCTTCCAGCAGAGGGAGAGGGATGAGCGGGACGGTAAAGGAGGAGGAGGGGGAGCAGGAGGGGTATCCGGGAACCCCCTGCTCCTGGCCCACCAGCAGCAGGTCGTCCACGCTCCCGCCGTGGTCACCGGAGGGTCGTCGGTTCACATCCCGGCCGCTGGGACGGCGAGGACCACCATCACCTGTCGGGTCCTGCTGTTGGACGGCTCTGATGTCAATGTGGAATTGGCCGTGAGTGGCTCAAGTGGCAAGGCACATCAGTTGTGTATTCCCCCCACCTCCTTTGTCGTGTCTTTGTGGATCTTCCTGGGGGTCCAAGCAAAATAAATAAATAAATAAGAAACGCGAGGCAGCTTTCCTGTCCTGAAAATGAACGAGCCTGGAGTCAGAGCCGTTTGCAGGTCCAACGCCAGCCTCTTAAACGATCAGAGCACAGTAGTAGTTAGAGGACGTGTAAAACTGAGTACTTATTACAGCCTTTTACCACTCTGTTTGTCTAAAAGGCATGCAGGACAAATTAGGACCCGGGCAATTAGTCTTGCTGATTAATCCATGAGGGGGAGAGCAAGATTTTTTTTATATATATCTCCCCTCAGTTTAATTAACTGCCCAAATAAACGTGAAGACACTTTAATTTCTTTTCTGGCTCCTGGTGACTTCTATTGGATTTAGACTTCACAGGGGTCAAGGAAATGAGAAGCTCTGAGACCTCATGTTGGAATGTGGGGCATTGTTTTTGGCACTTTTAACTACACAATACAAAAAACATGACCACAGAATAACATTGTCGTTAGTTGTGCCCTCGGTTCAAACTGAAAACAGTGCGCTCTGCACTTCTTTGGATTTTGGCACAAACCCTTTTACCAAAGTTTCAGTGCCTGTAGTGTGTGTGTGCGTATCTGTGAGCACGTCTCTTCTTATACAGTGAGTGGTTGCAGCTCCAGATGGTGTTATGATCATCCGATTCATCGCATTGCTTCCCCATTCTGACTGTTGGGAACTAACTCAGACCTGAAGCTGCCCCCTCCTGTTTGCTCTTTTGCACGTCTTCCTTTCACTTTCTTTTCTCTCTATTTGCTTGTATCTGATCTTCCTCAAGCAATCTCCGCTTTCCCCCACCTCCCCTCCCCTGTGCCATTCTCCCTCCTAATCTCCTTTTACACTCCCTCTGCTGCCTGCTCCCTTGCTCATCATTTTACTCTTTCACACTCTGCCTCCTCACTCTTCTCCTGTTCTTTCCCTCCTGTGCATCCTCCACCTCCTTCTGTCTCTCTCCATCCATCACCTTCTTCTCCTTTCTCTCTATTCCCCGACTCCCTGATCTGATTTACCACTGTGGGGACTCTGTGTCACAGACGAGTGCTACGAGCTGTGCGAGGGGGTAGGTGGGATGATGAGCGAGCGTGTGGGCCCTTGTGTGCGTAAGTGGCTTCTCATAAGATGTTTTCATTTTCAAGGTTGCGTGTGTCAGCGAAGCTGTTGCGTGCGTGCGTCACCTCCGAAACGCTCGGCCATTGCATTGTGGCGTGGAGAGCCTTTCTCTCGTCCTGCAGCGAGATTACAGCTCCAACACAAAGCCGCCACTTCTGCCAAGGCATTACAGTTGAAAATGACACATGGCTCGACGAGCTGCCGGCTTAGTCACAGGTGTGTTGGAACAAGTTTGTTCATGTGCTCTTGTTGTTCCTACAAGTGCACTGAACGGGGCTGAAATTCAACTAATAAGGCCTTTCAGTGTGTCACCTGAAACTGAGCGTAGGCCCGGAGACAACAGGAAGAACGAGCTGTTCACCTCGCTGCGCGTGACTCTGCGAGGCGCGTGATTGCGCGTCCTCTTGATGGAGGTCACAATCAGCCCCTGTAAACGACGCACGCTGCAGAGAGAATGGGCAGGAGCGATTTCTTTCTGTCCCCAATCCTTTAATACCACTGATTTCCTCACTCATTCATACACCCACCAGGAAGTTTAGGCTGGTTATCAGGATCCAAAGTACAAGGCAGTCATCTTCCTACACACCCACTGTGTTTTATGTGGGTCAGACCAGGGTTAGGTCTTCATCAGGGGATGCTCGTAAAATGCTCTGATAAATTTAACGGCAAACGGCTGCAGTTTGTGCTTAAGTGCACCGACTCGTTGTCTTGGTTGTGTGTTTATAGGAAAGGCCTCAATAAGGGCCTTTCCCTGTGGGGCTTGTCCTTCTCATTTTGACCTGGACACACACACACACCCACTTACACGTCCAGTAAAAGTCATTTCTCCTCCCAATGTGATCACCAGGCCTCTTTCTAATTCACTTTTAAGCCTGTGCTAACAGGTTGACGCCCCCAACTCAATTTTAAAAGCTCAATCCATCCACCGTGGAAGATCCGCTCACCACGACAGGAGAGATAGTGTAAGAAATAACTAATTTCTCCTCCTGTGTTCTACTTTTGCTTTTCCCAGAGCAAGTCCAAAGGCCAGGACCTTTTCGACCAGATCATGTATCACATAGATTTGGTTGAGACAGACTACTTTGGATTGCAGTTCATGGACACGGATCAAGTTTCAGTGAGTAACAAGCTCTCACGTCCATCAATGTGGAAAGCAAGCTGATGAAAATCATTCTCACCTCTCTATTCTTTCTGTCACTCTCTCTCTTAGCACTGGTTGGATATGTCCAAGCTTATAAAGAAGCAGATCCGAGGTAAGCTCAGGTCGCCTCGGGCTGTTTTTCTAATTAGGACTATTTGCATGTGTGTAGGAAAATGTGCAGTGCGTTGTATGCGCATGTGGTAGCAGGTGAGTGGGGAGCAGGTGGAGCATTATCAAATGTTGACACAGTGATTACTATGTGCATTAGAAGCCGTAGCCTTGTTTGCTCACTGGCTTGTAACAGGGGGCCGAATGGTTCACGGGAGGTGGGGAGATGGATGTTGTACCTGTCGGCCGGTCGTTTATTCACAGGGTGGTAGGTCTGTAGCCTGAAAGTAACTCTGATCAATGTGGAAGGGAAGCAGGGAAGAAATATGAAAGTAGGTTAAAGTCAATTGGGAGATGAAAAGATTTCGGACCTCGTGGCAGTGATGGATGCAGCAGATGAAAAGTCGACGAGACTAAACGTATGAAATAAATTCTGAGAAATGTTATTTGATTGAATTATTCTCCGGCCTCGGCTCTTTCTGTCACACTCACATATCTTTTAATCTTTCTCTCAGACGGTCCGCCGTACAAGCTGTTCTTCAGGGTGAAGTTTTACTCTTCAGAGCCAAACAACCTGCGTGAGGAATTTACAAGGTAAAAATACACACACACACGGTTTTCTCTTGAGCCTGGTGTAAAGGTCCAAAGGGGACGTGGGGCTAATTACTTTGCTGCTATGGGCAGATTTAAATCAAGGACAGAGACTTGTTAAAACAAATTATGTGTCAGACATGAGGAGCGCCTTTGATACATCAATTGATTTATGTTGTCTTCAGGCGAGAGTCTCACTTGTTTGTTTTGCGGTTTTGTTCGCCAACAGGTATCTGTTTGTGTTGCAGCTTCGACAAGACATTCTGTCTAACAAGTAAGTTTCATCGTCACAGTTTATGCACACAAATAATTCCAAATAAACCCAGGACGCGTGCACACACACACACACACACACACACACACACACACACACACACACACACACACACACACACACACACACGACATATTAAGCACACCTCGTTAGTGTCAGGTTGGGATCCCCATGGCACGGATTCAACAAGGCCCTGGAAACATACCTCAGAGATTTTTGCTCCATATTGACATGATGGCATCACACATTCTGCAGATTTGATATAAAGCTCCTGTTCCACCACATCTCAAAGGTGCTCTGTTGGATTGAGATCTGGTGACTGATAATCTTTGTGACATGGTGTGTAATCCTGGTCGAACCAGAGGATGAGTACAGTGTTGTCAAAAAATGATGGATACGGTCAATGAGAATGAACCATTAGTACAAAGCAGGATGGATCCATAATTTCATGTTGTTCACGCCAAATTCTGACCCAACCATCGGTCCGAACCTCGCAGCAGACTCATCGGACCAGGCCACACTTTTTGTGGGAGCCTGAAAAGGATTATAACCTCGGTTTTCTGATCTTAAGTGACAGAAATCACATCTGGTGCAGTCTTCTGTTGCTGTACGCCATCTGCTTCAAGGTTCGATGTGTTGTGCATTCAGAGATGCTCGCCTGCATATCCTCTTAGTTATTGGAGTTACTGTTGCCTTCTAGTCAGCTCAAACTAGTCTCACCATTCTCCTCTGCTCTGAAAGTCACTGAAGTCACATTTCTTCCCCATTCTGATGCTCAGTTAAGTGCGCTGAGTTGCTGCCATGTGATTACTTGCAAGCAGTTTAACAGGTTTACCTACTAAGGCATTGTTTTCTTTACACAGGAACAGCTGAATATTTTGTGAATTCTTTCTTTATTGTAGAGAAGGTGAGAAAAACTGTTGCCACTCCTTTTTCGGTTAGCTCAGCTCATTGTTAAGTCACAAGTCATTTGTAGGCACTTCCTCTCCATTTATGAGGACATCCGGCTCTCATCAGCAGCATTAAAACTGGAGTAAACACACTCACCTGTAGCGGCACGCACACAGGTCACCTACACTGGAGTTTGGGAGACTTGTGCACAGTGGCATCTGCTTCTGAGTCACAAACACAGACCTGCCTGCACAAACACACACTTCAGACAGTGTGTTCCCCATCTCCCTCCTCCTGCCTCTATCTGGGCCATGGATCCCTGGAGTCCAGCTCTATTATATAGCTCAAGATCAAGAACAGCAGAGGGCTGCTTATTTTAGCAAAAGGGTTGCGCCTCTCCTCCTTGACATGTTCACACACACACAGCGTAGGGTATTCATCCACTTTTATGTCTCTCTGACACATGATAACGAGTACACATCGCACCATCGGCAGGACAGTGGTTTTGATTTCATGCAGTGTGTCACTCGCACTAAAAACCGCTCACCATCAGCATCTCTCTCTCTCTCCAGGTTGAAATGTCCGTATGACGTGGCTGTAGAGCTTGCGGCATTTTGTTTACAAAGTAAGTAGACTTTGGAACCTCACTCTCAGTGTTTATTTATACTCTTAAGCAGAGATTTATGTTCTCCAAGAACCTCATAAGTTATTCCTCATAGTGTTAACAGTTTTCCAAACCCTGGCGTAACCTGTTAGATTGATTTGGACTGAGTGCAAAGCCATTAATATCCATTTATTTCACTGTGATAGGAAAACTGCTATATATTTGTGGCATAATGCACTTGTGTTTACTTTGACATACATGATATGCATCAGCAGAAGCCCTGAGAACAGTACTACACTAAGCTCCGAATGATTTTAATAATAATAATAATGATGATGATGATGATGGATTGCATTTATATAGCGCTTTTCGAGACCCTCAAAGCGCTTTACAGTTCCACTATTCATTCACTCTCACATTCACACACTGGTGGAGGCAAGCTACAGTCGTAGCCACAGCTGCCCTGGGGCAGACTGACAGAGGCGCCTCTGGCCATCACCAGTAGGCGGTAGGTGAAGTGTCTTGCCCAAGGACGCAACAACCAAGACAGACAGAGCTGGTGATCGAACCGGCTTCCAAACCCCCTGAACGGTCGGCCCCATGGTTCAATGTGAGATTTTGTGGCTTCTCACATTAAATAAGTCCTTCCAGATGCCTGTCCTCTCATCTCAAATGCCAAAGCTTTTTTACAGAAGCTAATAACCTCAAATATTTCATGCTACACCTACACAAGGGCAAAGAGTGGTTGGAGCAGTTTGACCAAAATTACTGCGACTGTGTGCGACAAACTTGTGATTTTATTGCTTTTCAAACGGTCGCTTCAAAGACGGGGCTTAATCTATGACCACTCGTAGTCAGTCGCTGTCTTCAAAGCGACTGTGGTGCGTCTGGAGGACAATTAAACTGCAATAAGATGCAGTCACTCTGCTAAATTCAGTATATTCGAGTACATACAGTCATTTTGTGATAATGCATTGAAACAAAAATGGCAAAAGTCAATTTGCTGCAATCTGTTGTCGTCTAGTTCCACAAAAATTCACATTAAGTCCAACGAGAACCTCAAGAATGTGAAACAGCCGTCCCTCTGCCAATAGTGACGTCCCATTATTAAAAAGAAACTGAGCTCATCAGCTCAGAGTGACTCAGATTGATTGCAGCGTGTTTGTAATTTGGCTTTTTATAAATTAGACGTCTGTTAGTCAAAAGAGCTTGCAAAGAAAAGCGTCTGGACTTCTTTAAGTTGTTTGAAGACGTTTCACCTCTCATCCGAGAAGCTTCTTCAGTTCTAAGGTCTTCAAGCAACTTAAAGAAGTCCAGACGCTTTTCTTTGCAAGCTCTTTTGACTACGATGACCTGGATGACTGAGAACCTTCACAGACATAGACGTCTGTTACTTAATTAGGAATCGGTCTTAGTCAGACTACAATTGTTTGGAGACAGATTGCCTCCCACCTGTGCAGTCACCCTGCAATCTAAAGTGGTCTCCACACCTTCATGCAATTGATTACTGATAAGCCAAAAAAAAAAAAATCAGTGCGGTTACCAGGCAACCACTATTTTTTTTCTCTCATCACAATGAGGTTACCGTCCTAATTTTACCCTCATGGGAGCCAGCCAAGCTAAGTAAAGTCAGTTAATATTAGTGTTGATGAGCGCTCTCAAAAAAGACTAATCAGCAAACTGTGGAGTAATGTTTATGGAGTAATCCACAGTGTAACAGCACCACAGGCATACCAGGGTCATTTTAGGTAAGAATATTTGTATATGTTCATATGTTTGCATCTGTGCGTCATTACTTTGTAAAATAAATCAAAAAACTTTTTAAATTTGAATCAATTTGCAGGGTAATTAATAATATTATGGCACAATGTATATGCTTTTATATTTTGGTTTCTAATACTCCAAACTGGCAGGCGGCACATACGTCTGTTTAAAAATGAAAAGACTAAGAAGGCTATTAAAAATGGTGTTTAAATGCTAATAATTCCAAAATAAAATACTCAATATACACTTTTTATTGATAAAATAACCAAAATGTATAAATACTAACAGTTTAAAAGCTGTTGAGATAATTAAAACTATGTTGTCCAGCAGTTTGTATGTTCACAAATGCCAGGGTGGCACAACCATAAACATTTTATTTTGAAGTAATAGTAGTGAAAGTGATATTTAATTACACAGAGGACCCCTTGGACTCTATGTGGCTGTCTGAAAAGGCTTGTAGCTCTCTCTTAAACTGGATAAGAAACGTATCTCTTATGCAGGCTGGTGCACTTTCCAAGTCAGGTGGCACAACCAATGTAAAAATAAATGAATAAATCTTTATTTCTTTTAAAAATGGTGCTTTTGCTTCCAAATGCAAAAGTTAATATAGGTGTCCAAGCAACAGCCTATTTAAACTGAAAATGGTTCCAAAAGTCAGGCGGCAAAACCAGTAAGTCGAGTGCTGCAGCTGCAAGAAATGCCATGTAATTAAATGATTGATTTTATTTAAAGCTCTAAAATTAGATTTCTTATTAGTTATATTTAAAAGATGATACTTTATAGAATCAACTTGTGCAAGTCATGATCAGACTAAGTGATTTTAAACAGGAATGATGCACTTGGACACAAAAATATGCATTTCATGATCCAGAACCTCCAAAATTAAAGTCCCAAATTTTTGTAAGAGGGGAAAAAAACAGCTGCAGTGTGTTATGGGTGTTCAATGAAAATCAAACTAAAGGAAATTATCATCATAAATGAACTGGAACTGCTCAGAGGAGGCGATGGCTGTTGTGTTTGTGTGGCACATCCTGTCTACCACATCATGCCTGAGGCGTGATGTCCTTGGCTCCATGACAAAAAAAACACGCAAATGTTTCTGAGGTGTCTGAGATTTTTTTTCTTGTAAATACTTTTGGTTTTCTTGGGTTTTGTTTTTTTTTCTTTGTTGTTATTGTTGTTGTTTTTTACTGGGATGGTCATATAATTAAGTGAAAGTCACACCTCTAATTTACTCGGTAATGGCAATAAAGCCAGTGTCTATATAAAGCTTACTAAAAAATGGTCACTGCAAAAATTTCTGGCACAACTTCACCTACTTCCAAGGTGCAATAATCACCTTGGAAGTAGTCACTACAAGCTACTGGCCAAACCAGACCAGCTGAGTCTGTAGCAATTTATTGTGTTGTTGCTTTCTATTGATTAAATAAAGCTTTGTTTGTAAGCGAAGGTCTGAATGCTGCTCACCTGATGTGCGTCTGTGCATGTGTACTTGAATTATCTGTATGCAGGCGAGCTGGGAGACTGCGACCCCTTGGAGCACTCTCCCGAACTGGTGTCGGAGTTTCGTTTCACTCCCAGACAGAGCGCGGCGATGGAGGCAGACATCTTCAACCAGTGGCTGACTCTTAGGTGAGGAGCCTGCTGTGTTTCTAGTCATCTTAAATTTGGGATCTTCTAAAACTAAAACCCAGGACACATAAACATTTTTTTTGCACCAGTTACCACAATACGTCTGCTGTGTCAAAGCAGCTTACTGGAGGGCGTCCAGTTGACCTGAGCTGGTTTCTCTCCTCGTCGGATGGAACAAGTGGGGCAAAAAGTTGAGCACTGAGCAGCAAAGGAAGTCATTCTGCTGCAGCCTTTCAGCACCAATGTTTTCACTGACCGGGTGTCTCATTTCACCGTCCCTCTGTGCTCTCCTCCTCGGCCGGGCTATCGCTGGTCTGCGTGAAGGATTATGGGATTAATTCCCGGAGGGTCTTGATTGATTCCGGGCAGTATTTAACCCAGCAGTGCACTGATTGCTCCCATCTCGGATTAGATTACATACGCGTACGCCGCGCTTCACTGGGCCGACTTAGCCACGCAAGGACAGACCGAGTTCACTGAGTCATGCCTACACACAAAGACTGAATCAGGATGCAGACAGACAGTTACTCACTGAGCGTCTCCCTCAGAACTAACACCAATCTCCAGCAGAGGTCACGCGGCAAGCGTCGATTTTGACGTTTTTTTCTTCTTTTTTCGACTGAGCTGCCAAATATAGTGGCCGGGGCTTCAGGTGATGGAGCGAGCAGTATTTTTGTTGTGAAAACTCACCGTGTTGTCTGCTTTTATTTCCTCAGGGGAAAAAGCCCTTCTCAAGCAGAGATTTCTTTTCTCAACAAATGCAAGTGGCTGGAACTTTACGGAGTAGATATGCACTTTGTCAAGGTGCGTGAGAGAGTTTTATTATCACCAGTGTTGTTTTTTGTGTGACACTGAAGTTCAGGTGTGTTAGAAATAAATGTGTGCTCGTTCGTCCGCAGGGCAAAGATGGAGGAGAATATGCACTGGGTCTCACTCCAACTGGCATCTTGGTTTATGAGGGCGTCAGCAAAATCGGGCTTTTCTTTTGGTAAGAGCACAACTCTCATCTTGTGTGTCCTGAAACGTGCTCATTTACATTTCTTATGTAAATGATTTTAACACAAAAATGTAAGAAAACACAAGCAGTGAATGTGAATGTAGGAACACCGTACATTTCCAAAATTCCTAACCTTACTGATACAATAATGAAAAAACAAAACTGTCGTCATAAGTAATAATTCTTGTGTCACTTATTTGTGTCACTTGTGTCATTGCAAATTTAGATTAGGAGAATTTGGTAGTTTAAACTTACCTGAGTGAAATAAGATGGTTTGAGGTGTCACCCTAGGCTCTGGAAATCCATGAAGGACCATTTGTTTGTTTTTTCACATTGTCAGAGAGCAAATACCTAACAACTAAAAACAATCCAGTAATTGCTCACAGTGCTGTGCCCAAGTCTTGAGTCACTCCTCATTTCTCTGTGTTTGGATAGAAAAATGGGAAATATGTGCTGCTGTTTATTGAAACACTTGCAAACATCATCGGAAGTACAGTTTTCGAGGCAAAAACAGAGTCTGGACAATTCTGTTGCAGAATTATAGAAACGTCAGTGTTTGTATGACCGATGGGGGGAGACGGGGGACAAAAGATGCCTAAAGATACCATTTAAAATTGGTCCTTCAGAATAAACCAGTGTTTTGACTCTGATGTTAAGACACAACACTGGTTCATTCCTTGAGTGAGGTGCCGCTGTTATGCTTGAATGACTCATAGGTCAGTGTTGAGTGGATTAGCAAATAACAGAAAAGCATTCCTCTGAAAATTGTCAGGAACAAGAACTGGACTGAAAATAAGTGAAGAAGAGGCCAATGTCCAAAGAAAACCCCTGAAAGACCTTCAGAAAGACCTGGAGAACTATTACTCACCACTGCTTTGGAAGCAAAATGTATATATATTAAAAAAAAGAGCTGACTCAAGACTTTTGCACAGAACTGTATGAAAATAATGAAACTGGAAAAGGGAATCTCACAAACAGCTGATGTTTTAATATGTAGCGACATGTTGAATGAATGTAACTGAAAAATAAACAGAAACAAGAGTTTGTTCACGAAAATTAATTATTTATCTCTTCTGGCAGGTAAAAAAAAAAAAAGAAGCAGTACCTGTTTAAACTCTTACTTCTTCTGTCTGCTGCTATTCCTCTGCTAATTGAATTTGAGTTTCTTTTTTTTTTTGAACCACGTGTTTCTGGAGAGGCATGTGTCAACATTTACAACCTAGAGCCAATCAAAATGTGGCATAAGTGATAAAACATAAAGTGGGGCACAGGCTCAGCCTGGGTGGAGGGTGGGGACCGTGCAAACTTTGAAGGAAGGGCATGCCAGGAAAAAAGAGAGCTACTGAGAGCTGAGTATTTGTTCGCCAAGGGGCAGGACGAGGTATGGGAAGTGAAAAGAAATCCAAAATCACTCTGCGAGGAGCCGATGTTTCATACTGCGTGCTCTCGTCACCTGTCCCACTCAAACTGTTTGTCTCTTTGTGTGTTTGTCATTCATCCGTGCGTGTGTGTGTGTGTGTGTGTGTGTGTGTGTGTGTGTGTGTGTGTGTGTGTGTGTGTGTGTGTGTGTGTGTGTGTGTGTGTGTGTGTTGCACAGGCCCAAAATCACTCGGCTGGACTTCAAAAGGAGTCGACTCACGTTGGTGGTGGTGGAGGACGACGATCAGGTTTGTGTCTTCACGTTGCATGCCGTGCCCGCGCGCGGTCATCTCTCAGGCGACTAACAGGTTATTATGGTTATTCTCTGTTGTGAAGGGTCGGGAGCAGGAGCACACCTTCGTGTTCGAGCTGGCCAGCGCCAGGAGCTGCAAACACCTGTGGAAGTGTGCCGTGGAAAGTCACGCTTTCTTTCGCCTGCGCCAGCCAACGGCGGGCAGGGCCGGCCACAGTGACTTCACGCGACTCGGGTCCCGCTTCAGATTCAGGTAGAGAGCAGCGACGGCGTCTCGCCACATCTGAGCAGCGTCTAATTGACTTGCTGAAGGGGGATAATAGAAGCTGGCACTCGCAGGTAGTTGTGGCCAGCACTCGTTAGCAGCATATGTGGAATAATGTGTCACATAAAACAGAGCCTTTGTATCTATGGTTACAGGGTATCTATGGTTACACGGATCTGTTCCTATGGTGACTGAGATATTCCCTTTATATTGTTTGTTTTCTTGCAACTATTATCAGACATGGTCGAAGCAAATTCTGTCACTTGAAGGGCACTTCCTGTCATTTGTCGGAGCAGCTAAATCACAGCATTGTAAAAGCACTCTGTGGATTAAAAAAAACACTTGTGTAACAGGTGGTGGAAGTAAAAGCAGGAACACTGGAACTGTGTGTATTGCAGTCTGACATAACAATCATACTGGTGCCAACTTCTCTAACGAAAACTCTGTCTTCATTCAGAGTTTTTGTTAGAGAAGTTTTAAGATAAGTATGTTAGAAAGTTTGTCAGTTTAAAAGACTTTAGGCATACTGCAAAACCAACCCAAGGCTTTCTAAAGCCAAAGTCGTTCACGCTTTTCATTTATTAAATACAAAACTGAAGCAGAAAGTCCCACGAACAAGCAGTCAAGCGAGTCTCTGTAAACGCAGCACTGTGCATAAAAACAACTCTAAATTCTAAACAATTGATGAAAACTTTTGGAAAATTCACACCAAAAGGAATAATCATCTAGAAACTCCATTTAAGTCTCCTCTGATGAACTCCATGAATTCGGTCAGACTGTAGCTCAGTGGCACTTTGACATTAGTGTCGATGCTTTTAGTAATAATCATTTCCACTCTTCACCCGCATCTGCTGTGTGTTTGTCTCAGTGGGAAAACAGAGTACCAGGCCACTCACGGAGGCAGACTGAGGAGGGCCAGCACATTCGAGAGAAGGCCGAGCAGACGCTACCCGTCCCGCACACAGTCGCTGGGCAAAAGTGAGTTTTATCTGCTCATACAAAAGACGACCGAGTATCAGCGCCTGATTTGTGTTTTATGTGGCTGCGAGCGTTGTTATGAAGGCTCTGCGCTGTTTTAGTTCAGCGTGTTTTCGGCTTTAAAATGTAAAAATTGCTGCAGAGAGTAACTGTTGAACATATTGTTTTATTTTTCAGAGGAAAGGAAAAGTGGACCCCCCCGCCCCTTTTTCTTTTTTTTTCAAGGGCTGTTCTTTTAAAAAAATGTCCAATGCTAAGTGATAATTTGACAAGTTCAATAGACTTAAAAGCAGCCCTGGTTTCTTTTCTAAAGAAAGTGCTGAGAAACTCTAGGTTGTTAGATTTAAGCGTCACCTTTTTTACTTTGTCAAAGGCACCTGCTGTACTCTTCACTCCTCCATAATTCCCACCTTCTGTGAGCTGCAGAGGCTTCAAAGGTCCAGCAGCCTGCAGCTCACTTTAATCTATCCCACATAAATGATCAAATGCACACTGCAAACTGTATTTACCTTGAGACTGTCAGTATTGACGTCCAAACACCTTTTATGTATTGGATTTGGATTCGTCACGCAGCCCCGGAATACGAATGAACCGAGAGTTGAGTGTTGGTAATAGCTCAGCATTGGAGTAATAACATGTCTGCAGAGAGTCTGGACTGAACGGCACAGTTAGACCAGAGAGGGCATTTGAAAAAGTGCACACAGACTCGCAGATAAACTGCAGAGCTGCTTTTGACTTCTGTATTTTTCTGCTCTAATTGACCTTGTGTCTCTCTCTCCGTCAGTTGCGATTTCTCCAGCCAAGCCTCCACACATCAGGTGAAACAGACACAGACATAAATAATGCACGCATGCACTTTCAGATTATTGCATTCATTCCTCCTCCTCTAACCTTGACCTTAATCCACCTAATGGCCTGGCTAATCTTAACACAGAAACAGCCCTTTGTAAAAGAGAAGTTGTTGCTTTTGAGAGGGTTTGCTTGTGCAGTGCACTCGAAAGTAATATATATGCACCTGCTTTAAAAATAAGTTATGATACACATCTGATATCACTGCTTTTTCCTCCACAGCTCTCACGCCAGCCCCAATCCAAGTCTGCATCAGGTAAGCGACCTCAGTTAACCCACTTTTCAAAATGTAACACAAGCAGCAGAGAGCGGTGTGCTTTATCCCAGTAGCGACGCTTAATTTGAGCTTCTCTTTGATCCTCTCCAGTACCAACACAACATTCCCATTGGTCACGAGCCCTGGCATCCACCCCACCCCACGCTCACTTCCTCAGTTTACCTGCAGCCCTCCAGTCATACATCACCTCACAGGTAAGAGACAAAGGACAGGATTGTTAAAGAGCTTCAGGATGTGTCCACATGCTCTGTTTTTCATCACATTTCATGTCCCTCTTACACCTCATATGTCTGTTTGTCTTCCCGTGTGTCTCGTCTGCCTCCATCCGTGTGTGCGTCCCTTCATCAACCGTTCAGGCCTTCCTTTGAGGCTGAGAGTCCGGTGTCCATCGTTCCCCCCGTCCCGGAGCGAAAGAGCAGCATCGCCAAAGGATCCGTGGCTGTGGTTAACAGGGATAAGGTCATGACCGAACTTTGACCTCCCTCTTAACCCAGGAATCTATTTCAAAACTCACAGGCACAGACTGGCAACACCCAAAGAGAGACGCTCCGGTGACGGAGCTGTCTCCGTTCATCCTCATGAAATGTCCCACGTCTTCATCCATTTGTCACGTCATCTCATGTGTTTCAGTGTCTGCATACTAGACAAAAAGCAAAAAAAACACACACCCCCATCAAGTGCAAAGGACTTTATCAAGCAGGATGGAGGTTTATAATGTTTAAGGGGGTCACGTGGAGGGAGAGCTGTGCAAAGACATCGGGTAAGGGGACTGGGTGGGTGAATGTTGAAGTTATTTATTGTGGTTACGGAGCGGTGACACAGATCACGAAGGCGATCGAGGTAAAGAGCCTCAACACCGTTGATCGTTACAGTTTACTCATTCTGCGAGTCATAGCTCAGTTTATATCATCACATCCTTTTAGACACAGGTTGCCTTCATCTTAATAATAAAGCTGCAATCACAGGCTGAGAGTCCACTCAAAACACTCAGATTTTTTTCCGTATTATTTCCCTGTGATGTCATTGAGAGTGGATGTTCCTGCCTGCTGGTGAAACCTCCCGATTGGTGGGGGCCATTGCAGGTTGTGCACAAATGATTGGGGAAATAATACAGAGTGAAACGGATAAGTACGATTTTTGCAGGAAAAGAGTTTGCTCATGCTAATTTACTGATGTTTAAATAAATAAATTATTCTTTTTTTAATTGATTGCTTGAAAAACATAAGATTAGAGAGAGATGAGCTAAACAGCCTTATTCCAACAGGATAAACTGAGGAGCTGCACCAAGGTCCAGCATAAGATACATAAGGGTTATTTTCAACTCTAAGTGATGCAAAGCTACAGTAGTAAAATCAAAGAATAACATTATGAAGCTGGAAATGGGCATAATTGCTCCTCTGTAAAGATAAAACAAGAATGTGGTGCATTTTAAAGTCTCTTTGAGGATACTTTCAAATAATGTTCAAAGCATCTTCTAGAAAAATCAAGATTGTGCCTGAAAATTTAGTTTATTTTCATATGAAAATAATCACGTGCTTAGTTTTCTGTGCACTCACAGGGACGTTCAAACAAGAAGTTCTTGAAGGTAACTTTAGGTGCTGTACTAGGTGGCAATTTGCTAAAATATAAATAAACTAAAGGCCAAAAAACAAGCTAAGAATTGTTGAAATAAGATGATATATTTTAATTTTGTTGCACTTTAATATTGTTATTATTTAATTATGGCTCTAAATGCCCAGTCGACGTAGCTCTTATACTTCTCAAACACTCTGTTCTTTCCATTCAAACATTCAGCATCATATTTAAGGATAAATACAAAGATAGGACCGGGTGTGACACGTTTGTGCCTTGCTTTGCTTGTGGATGTTTTATGTGATTACGGTTGCTCAAATCTCAAATCTGCCTTTAAGAGTGCTTTTGTGTTTGTTTCTTTGTTCGTTTGCAGTAAATCGTGTGGCATCTAAATTATTTAAACTCACTTTTGAAATAAAGTGTTGTGAGTGCTGAATAAAGTGATTCTGAACAGGTGGAAGGGGTCCAGTCCTGCACTTAGTGAATGCCGGGTTAGGGATTAAGCTGCTTTGTGTATAATTTATGGTTTTCAGTGTGAACTTAGAAACATGAAGCTGAATCTTGCATTTGTGGTGTTGTGCTTTCAGAGTGAATGTTTTTTTTTGTTTTTGTTTTTTGAATAAACATTATATTAATGTTACATCAGGTTATGGATTTGCTAAATTAACCAAGTGTTTACAGAAGATGTGGCCGGTGTGTTGCTGTTCTAGTGTGTCGCCTTTTACTTTCGATGTTTACTCCAATCACATTATGCCTTTAGGACTGTTGCCGTATTGCTTCTGAAATAAAGGGTTTATGAGTGAAATGCAGAAATTGCAAAGCCCATTCCTTCATTGTCTTACACCAGAGGTGTCAAACATAAGGCCCGGGATCAGAATCGGCCCGCAAACGAATTCAGTCTGGCCCACTGGATGGCTTTGGAAAATGTAATAAGAGCGTAAATTTTAGACTTTTAACTGTATTTTTTATAAGCTTTACAGCTTTTCCCACTGATAAATACCTCCACATGGTTCTTTGTACTTTACTAATGAAGTAACACAAATGATTCAATAACAGATTTAACAGAAATTACATGTAATTTTACACACATTTTAGGTCCAAAGCAGTGTTTCTTTACCATGTAGAAAAGCAAATGCACTGTTGAAATTGCACTTCTGGTTTTGTGTTACTCAGTCAGCTCAGCATCCACACAGGGAGGGTTACATTGCTGTGAAAAACTCACATCACGAGCTTGGATTTATTACACGATAATTACTTATTTGCGGTACTTACACTTTTTGTCATATTTAAGTGGGATTTTGTTTGGGGGGGGTTGTTTGTGTTTTGATTGCATGTGTCATCTTCAGTTTCCCGCTGAGTGGGCTCGCTTCAGATCATCAGTTTAGCGTCGAGGAGAACGAGAACTCGTATTCTGGCAAGATCCATCACCGCCACCGTCGGCACACACACAGCCAGGACACGCTCTGCCACACACACACCAAGAACAGTGAGTACTGTCAGCCTGAGGCTGGGCTGCACAAATCTGTGGTGTGTCTAGACGCCACGCTGATGCTTCTTTTCATGCTCGGTGCCGCCTGTTTGTCCGCTCTTTTTGTTTTTGAGGTTCACTTTGAGATGTAATGTTTCCACTACAACGTGACGTAGTTTGATTTCAACTTTGTAAAAACAGATTTAAAGATGCACGTGATATGACTGATATACCTTTACCTTTATACTGACTGTGTTGTTTCAAAGCTGGATGATCCGAAATAAAGAATATGGTCCCACTGTCACTAAGTGCTTGCTCCCAGGGTTTTTTCTCTGTATTAATTCACCATAATCTTCCCAGGAGTGGATGTTCCTGCAAAAATTTACCCCAAGGTCCAATGCTCAGACAAGTACAAAAAAATCCAAAGAGCTACATCTCAGACTCTACAGGCCTCAGTTAGCATGTTAAATATTTAAGTTCATGACAGCAAGTCTACAAGACTCCTGGAATAACGTCCTTTGGACACACGAGACCAAAGTGGAGATATTTGGTGAAAACACTTTGAACTTACTCCTCAGTGGTGAAGGAGGGATGATTCTGGTTGCTTTTAAATGTGTCTAAAGCAGTTTTAAATTGGGTTTCTGCTTTTGAGAACATAATTCAGTTGCCTTTTGCTGTAGTGAGCTAGGATACAAGTAAAGTAAACGTGGTTAAACACTGCTAATTTTTCTTGTGTTTGCACTCTTCATTTAAGTGCAGTTGTTTAAGGGCATTGTTTGTAAGTCGAGAAGCATCTGCAAACACATTAATATGGATTTAAAGTATCTCACGGTTCTCAAACTTGCTTTGACCTGCCAACTTTCAAACACCAAAAAGCCCCCACCCAGCCAAAATTGCTGTTAATCATTTATAATATCATCAAATTCTGGTGAAATTAAAGACAGTCAAACTCTTGTGCCAGCGTAAATTGAATTATAAACCTTTTTAGATTATAGTCATTTTCCATCCCTGCTTTGTCAAACCGTCTGTGGTGTCTTTACAGTAAAAACGTGACTTGTTTGTTTTTTCTCATTACAATTTGTCTCAATCAGAACGTCAAGCGCCCCCCTTCCCTGCAGATGAGTTTGACATCTCTCAGTCGCTGCTCAAGGCTTTGGAGTCTGAAAGCGATTCTCCTCCCTGGCCTTCGCTGCACATCAACATCGACAACAAGGTCAGTCACGTTTCCCACACGATGTTTACTCACTGAGATTTAGTCTCCTCACCTCTCCTTGTTCTCCCGGCAGGGAGAGGAGAAGCAGCTGTCTGAAAAGTCTCTGCACCCTCCTGCTTCCCCAGCCATGCTCCCCGACCACCTCAAATGTAACATCCTCAAGGCCCAGATGGAGGCAGCCTTCAGAGTGAGTACCAAATAACGCTCTCCTTTGCTATTTGACCTACATCCTGTGCACTTGGCGGTGTCACTAACAGCATATCTATCCATTTCTTCTCCACAATAAAGAAAGAAGCCCCAACAACACCCAGAGGGAGGAGCTCAACTGAGACCCTGAATGAGAGGCCAGTAGCTCATCCGCTCTTTAACATGTTTAGACCTCTTTCTGAAAACACAACTTACCCTCCTGAGTAATTGCTCTCATTTCCAGGTATCAGAGCTCCTCCCAAGACTCGGCGGCATCCAGTCTGACAGCAGAAAAGACACCCCACAGGCAAGATCACAACCTGACGCCAGAGAGGCTCCAGCCCAAAGCCAACCCGAGCACCAACCGCAGAAAACGGCTGGTCCGGCAGTTCAGCTTGTGAGTACAGATCGCCTGCTGTGAGTGGAAAATGAACACTCCACAGAGTACTTGAAGCAGCAGCCGTGCTATCTCTGCTCTTTGATAGTGACATCTTGTTCAGAGCGATCTGTAGGTCGTGTAAGCCACTTATAGTCTCTCCATTTGTTGCTTATCAGTAACCACGAAGATGAAGATAATCTCCCTGAAGCACTCGCAGCCATCTCCTCCCAAAGTACAGCAAAGTCGGGCTCTAGCAGCTCATTGGACAGACAGATACAGCCGTCAATCTACCCACAGGTAACACACATCTTCACACATGCGCACACACACACACTTTAAAAACCCTTTAAAACGGGTCTTGGTGTAGTACACTATGCTCCACTTATGGGGGGATTATTTCCACACCTCTCTGCATTATCTGTAATTGTGTGTGTCTGTCTGTCTGTGTGGTGTGTGTGTGTGTCTACACTGATGTGTATTGCAGGGGGATAATATGCCAGCACTGGAGCTGGGTAGTCCATGCTGTCCCTCTCCTTCGCCCTCCCCTCATCTCTCCCCTTCTTACTACCGTAGCTCCATTCCTCACCTGGTTCCTTACCTTGCTGCCCATAACGACAGGTAAACGCACCTCCTCGCTCTTATCTCTTGGACACTTTTATACAGCGCTGGTTTGCTCAAGTGCTGTATTGAAGCCTCAGGCTCTTGTTTGACGCTTGCACATGAAAAACAATCCCCTGTTTCAGTTAGTAGCTGATGCTAAACCGTGAGGCCAAAGTGAACAACCGTGTGACGCAGACAGGAGGATTTTCAGAGTGAGATTTGGGAAAACTGGCTAATATTGAAAATCTTATTTCCAGCATGTCAAAGCAGTAAACAAGAGCTGTCCGAGACTGCGTACCTCCACCAGTGCTGAAATGACCCTCCACACCATGCATGAATTGAGCCCCTGGATCCAAAAGAATGTCTGGATCCAGACTAGTTTTTGATATTATCTTGAAAATATCAAGACAATATCTCACTATTTTTCCTGCTACAGTATGATTACAGTTATCCTCAGACGTTTACATCCACTCATCACGAGAATGGATGTCATGATAATTTGGGGCTTTTAATTTCTTTGAGCTGTTGTTTTTCCAAAGTGGAATGAGCATACGGCATACAGCACAAGTTTGAATTTATTATTTTCTCTAATCCACACAGACTTACTTAAATCTTGTAATAAGCGGTGCCGACGGTTCAACAATGTCTTTCAACTTCACAAGGCCAAGACCTTTTAACTTGTCCTTATTGCTCGTGATTGACTGCAACTGGTAGTTTCATTGATTTATTGGATGGCACTCATTAGACTAATACTCAGAACAACTCAGTAAGAATCTGAGGAGAAGAATGGTAGATTTAAAGAAGTTGTGAAGGTCTCTTGGAGCCATTTCTAAAAAACTGCAGATTTCAGGATCATTGGTTCAAACAGCTGTACACAAGAACAAGTTATTCGGATGCGTCTCCATTTTGCAAAGGTCTGGAATAAGTGGTGTTAGCAGTAGCTATTCCCCTGCCAGTGGTACCATCGTGAAGTGGATGGAATAATGAAGAAGGTGGACTACCTCCAAAACTTTTACCTCAAACCAACAGCTAGACAGTTTGAACACGGTTGTTTGTTCCAACAGGACAATGATCCCAAACACACATCAAAACTAGTTTGGAATGGATAAAGCAGGCCAACATTAAGCGTCTGGTACGGCGTTCCCAAAGTCCTGACCTCAACCCGATTGAATATTCGCGGACTAGATCTGTTCCAGGAAATGAACTCTATGGATTCTGCCAAGAAGAGTGATTAAATATCGAGCTGGAATTATGCCAGGAGCTTGTTGAGGCTGCCAAAAATGTCCGGTCGAGATGCAACTTGCTAAATGGAAATTTAACCAAATATTAGTGGGTACATTTGAGCCTCTATGTATACTGTGGACTCTGTGTAGATTAAGAAAATCCAAAAGCAAATTTAAACTTGTGCATCCAATTCCCCAAATATGCTGTACAATCATTGCACCCTGGAAAACAAACAGTTCTAAGAAAACATTAAAAGCCCCGAATTACAGTGACATCACAAAAGACAAACACACACACAAAATCACCCACATATTTATTTATCAGGGTGTAAATTGCAACCTTAAACCAATAATAAGCAAATGACACTGATTTATTTTTTTTAACAGCTGCAGCAGAAGCTGAGCGTAACGAACAATATCTGCATTTCAGTCAATGAAGTTTGAGATGGCCCCTTCAGTACAGCTTAAAAAATAAACACGTGCACCCTAGAACTGAAAACGAGCCTCCACTGGTTAAGTTAACTTTTGGGGCAGTTCACTTTCGTGCTACTTTAATCTTCTACATTTATTTGGCAGCCGGGCTGCTTTGACCACTTTATAAAACATAATGCAGTGTAATAAAATCACATCAGCGATTCCAAAACCAATAAGATGATTTGATTTGATGGAAATAGCTGCTCATTTCTTTAGGACGTGACAGAGAAGCTTGAAGGCTGAGCTACACATTCAGTAAAAACTCACTTAAGTCTAATTTTCTGACTTCATCTGTTTGCCCATATATACAAATTCCATAATAAACAGCAACATGGCGAGACAGCCAGCATCACACTCTTCTCCAAAGTCCACGTTACTCAGGGTATGTTACGCTCTAAGCAGTCCCACCATGGACTCAAGCAAGTAGGAACTATAATTGCTTTTCACGGGGTGCTACAATAATCAACTTAAAAGTTACACATAAAATTATAAAGAGCTAATTAAATAATCAATCACATAATAAACTCAATTACGCAACGACATTAAATAATATTGCACAACTTAATATGCACCGCAAATTAATATAACCTAGAAAAATTAAATTAGAAGTGCAGTAACTAATCACACTGGAGACAAAAAGTTGATAAACTATAATGAGAAGTCCCATCAGAAGCAGTCGCAGCCTCTGGCTTCACTGAAAGTCACATGACTTGTGGCGACGTTAGCCTTTTATGAACGTGCTGATTAGACATTTAGCTCATTAGTCATTCCCTGCAGCCTTTAGATGACATGAAGTTCATGTTATCTAACACGATTTACACCCACTGGCCACTTTGTTGGGTACACCTTTTCTTCTGCACATTAACAAAATATCTAATCAGCCAATCACGTGGCAGCATTTGGACATGTTAAAGATGACCTCTTGAAGTTCAAACCGAGCCCCCAAATGGAGAAGAAGTGACTTAGAAGGTGGCATGGTTGTTGGTAACAGGCTGGTCTGAGTGTTCCAGTAACTGCAGATCTTCTGGGAGTTTCCCACACAGTCATCTCTATGATTTAAAGAGTGAAAAAGAGGAAATTCTCTGGGTGAAAACGTCCTGCTGATAGAAGTCAAAGGAGAATGGCCAGACTGCTTTTAGCTGTGGGAAGGAAACAGTTACTCAAATAACCACATGTTCCAACCAAGAAAAGCATCTCTGAAAACGCAACACCTCGAACTTTGAAGCAGTTGGGCTACAGCGGCAGAAGACTACACCAGGTTCCACTCAGCTAAGAACAGGAAAGTGAGGCTCCTGTTCACACAGGCTCAAATAGAAGATTGGAAAATAGAAGATTGAAAAAATGTTGCTGGTCTATTTCTGACAACAGCATGAAAACATTCACATCATTGGTATCTGTGCATCATTTAAACACCACAGCCTGAAGATTGTTGCTACTGTGTCTGTCCGCTTCCAGCACGATAGCGCACCACAGCTCAAATCATCTCAAACCGGTTTCTTAAACATGACGATGAGTTTGCTGCACTTGAATGACCTCCACAATCACTAGATCTCAGTTCAGTAGAGCAGCTTTTTAATGTGATGGTACGGGATAATCACGTCATGGATGCAAAGCTGGCAAATCTGCAGAAATAGTGCAATGCTATCATGTCATGTGGGCCTAAAAATCTCTGAGGAATGTTTCCAGCATCTTGTTGTTCTGTGCCATGAAGAATTAAAGCAGCTCTGAAGATAGAAAACTGGTGCTAGCAAGGTGTACCTAACAAAGCATCAGATGAGTGTAAGATCTGTGTATGACCAGCTTAAATTGCCAGACAACTTCTTATCCTGTAGCTGCTGTTCTTTGTCTTTGTAACGCAGACTTTGTGTTGTTTCTGTCATAGTTACTGTTGTAAAATGTTTTGTTTTTTTTAATTTTCTGTTATGAAAATTATATTTCACCTTGTTGCAGAAACAAAAGTTCAAGTTTAGAGCTGTTAAATCGTATGTTCGTGTCTGCAGCGGAGAAGAAATTAGGGTGGACAGAGAGAAGATCCTGAGAGCGCTCCTGATGACAGAGCTCTGAGACCTCGACCCTTCAGACGGAAGCTAAGAAGTCCCAAAGTCACTGGTGTCAGTCAGCATTTGTATACTTGCATTGCACATTTAGCAGTTATAAATCTATATTTGCATAAAGGCGGTTGTTATATTTGCTTAACTGTTATTTTAGAAAGAAGGCTCTTTGTAATAACTGAACTGAACCTGTACAAAAAAGTGAAATGGAAACAAGTGGATTCACTCACATGCATTACAGACGAGCTACAGACTGTATTCCTGGTGCTGCCTGCATGATTAATGTTTCCCTAAACGATTATCGGATTTTGCTTTGGACTTCTGTTTATGTGTGAGTTCATCCTCATTGTCTTCATCGCCGTGTCCGTGCTGATGCCTAAACTGTGTTTCAGACAGCGACTGTTGAAGCTTTGATCTCCATGTAAAAAGCACCCCTGAAATGAAAGTCACTCACTTTCAAATCAGTTTGTTCAAAATGTAAATACTCATTGATATCCTGAGAACAGAGCAGGCGTTGTAAATGCTTACCTCAGTACTGTAATTCCTATATCAGATATCCATTTTTTTACACGCAAAAAAACATCAGCAGCGTCTGTGGTTTTAAAGAAAATCCTGAACAGTGTGAGTTGAAGGTGAAAACTGAATATATCGACACCTCAGTCTCCGTGTGCCCACCAGGAGGCGCCAAAGCTCCTGTGGCAGCAGCCTTGATCTTGTGTTACAGGTGTTCATGAAAAACCTCTCTTGCGTCCCTTTGCTGTGTTTTTAACATGCAGCTCAAAACCAAATCTGGCCTCAGAGGTCAGACCCTTGGAAATATTTAATTACTGCGCAAAAAACAAAAACTTCACTTCAGCCCTTCTTTGTCACAATCCGAGGCAGCACATGATCTGCACCTGTACTGTATGTTGCTGATTGAGTTTTCCTACCTTGGACTGGATCTCAATAAAGGCCACATCATCGGTTTGACAACTCTGCAGCAGCATCTTTGTTTCTTTTCTTCCTTCCTGACATGGGAATGTGGCTCGGCCTCGCCCTGCCTGCCGGTTTGTTAGGTATGTGCCTCTCACCCTCCCTGCGACGGAACAAAAGATGTGTGCTGTGCGGGACTTTAGAGAGGTATCTGCCAGTGCGGTGAGTCAGCCTGTTAATTGTACCTCTGTTTTGTGTTAGATAATTCATCTTCAAGGTGAGATGCAGCACAGCAGAAAGAGGGAGGGAGAGAAGAACTGCTTCGAAGTGAATCTGCTGTAAATGATTCAGTTTTTTAAAAATGGGGGAAGCCTGCGCAGACTTCGGCATTTGGCCCTCCCACTGGTTTTGAAACAACTGCAAAATCGTCCTTCATAATTTCTCAGCTCAACCTGCATTACAAGCTTAAATTCGTTGTGGAATTTGTTTTTCTCACAAAGCTGCACAGTAGCAGAGGAGGGGCGAGCAAACACCGCAGTTATGGTGACCACAACAAATGGGATCTTCTGCTTTTCTGGGAATTGATATTTGAGAAATTAACAGGCACAGGAACAGTTAAAGGAACAGAGGTGTTTCTACCATTTTTTTTAATGGGCTCAGTCTTTTAAGATTGATTAACATTTAAGCATTAATAAAACAATGATTAACGTTTTTTACATTCTAAAAACTGTGTGCCCTCTTGCACATCTATAGATGATAAAATACTCCTACTTCGATTACAGGGCTTGGTTCCCTCACAAACAAGAAGTTTTACACATGAACAGGACAAATCTAACCTTTTAACAGCTGAGCAGCTGAAGGAAGCCAAAAGCTAAAGTGACAGCCACGCCTTTAAAAACCAATATTAAGTGGAGTTTGAATGGTCTCCTGTTAACCACAAAGACAATGTGGTTAAGAAACAAACACCTGAAACTATATAAAACACGTAGACACTTTTGTTCTGTCATTAAACCCTTTGTTAGACTGCATCGGGGAATAAAAGAAGATAAAGACACTAGGCAGCTTGTTACAGTTAACTGTCACTACATACAAAAAGCTGTTCACTCTTTAATTCACTTCAGTTTGTTTCTGTGTTATTTTTAATCTTCATTAACTATGTTGTACATGTATGTGTGTCAGAGGCAAGATTCTGGAAAGTCAGTACAGGTTTTACAATAAAAACAGAACTTTCTAAAAGCAGCTGACTCACAGTGTCGTGGACATCCACAATAGATATTTGTCTATCAAAGCCTCATAAGGCAAGTTTTGATTCAAATGTTTACCAAACTAACAAACACTAAAATAAGGATATTTCCTCTAAATTAGTTTTCGAAGGTCACAAAATCCTTTCAGTTTTAATTTTTCAAAATTCCTAAACTAAAATGTTTTAGATGTTTTGTAGTTAACTATAATAACCTTGCTGCAGGTCACATTGCAAAGACAGAAAATGACATACATGATGTTACATAAAGACAGGCAAAAATAGAAAGCCGACTCCTTCACTTAATGTACTTAATGTACTTAAAAGAGTGGGTAGACAGTCGAATATGACTCTATATACTAAACCTCCACAGACCTTCTTTACTTCCCTCGTTAGCGATATCTTAATAGACCTGGAGCACTGCAGGTAGACTGTCCATCATATTGCACCATGCAAAGTGACTGCATGCTCATTTTCTGATACCAAGCTTCTGAAACTCTCTGGGCTGGCCTATATACATTTTTTGCTGAACTTCCAGCCATTCGTTGTGAATGTATGAGCCTTACATGAAAGTCTATGGCTTCTCAAATGAGTTAAAGAACATGCTGCCTCAGGAGCTTAACTGTATCAACTGCAAGCAGACAATGTGCATTGTAGTGGATTTAGAATCCATATTTTGCCACTGCATTTCTGTGTGCACCAACTGCATGTTTTACTCCAGGCTGTAACTCTGCAGACCACTGCAAATCTTCTCTGTCAGTCATGCTGCGTCTAAACTATCAGCGTTTTGAAAATGTAAAAAACTCTCCATTATAATAATAATAATACGTTTTTTTCTTTGTGTCATTGCTTCATCAACCTGACTTTTCAACTTCACTGAAAGAAGATGTCCAGTTGTGTGTCTGCTATTTGAAAAAAGATAGCGATAGCATCCAGATCACATGGACAGTGTTGTGCCAATAAGTGATTTCAGGTATTTGCTGAAAAAATGATTGCCTGTGTTTAAACTGGCCTATAATCTATAAAACATATGTCAAACATACCTTATAAATGATATTAAGTGCTACCTTCTAGACCTGCCCCTGCACAGGTAGTTTATACCTATTATACACTTTTAAATAAACACTTTTATTAACACTAGCTCTGTGAAAATGGCTCCAAAAACATTTCATACTGAGTGACATGGGTTTCTTTGGGTTTTGGGGACTTCATCCACATAAGTAAATGTTGCAAGGACAGGATATAAGTGTGGAACATGAAAAAGATTAAAGATCATCTCCTGCTAAATGTTAAATAACTAAAATAATCCTCTTGTTATTAAAAAAAAAACCCTTCCCTTTTCCTGATAGTTGTCTGTCCCTGACAAACCCTGGATTATTTTCTTAATAAAAGATTTGATTTAATCTACTCTGATTCTTTAAATCTAAGACGTGCTCAGTTCAATCAATAAATTAAAAATTCCCTAAATGAGCTGCACTTATCTGCACTTTTTTCATACCAGTGTAACTTCACTGGATTTCTCCACAACATCTTACAGACAATACATTTATTTTCCAGACGTCAAAAAGGTGAGAAAAACTTTGTCACATGGATAAAAATAAATAAATTCTTCCTGCTGGTTTGGACAGTGTGTGTGTGTGTGTGTGTGTGAGTGTGTGTGTGTGTTTTGTGAGTGGGAGACTAAGTGTTTTTAAAAGAGATTATTTGGGTGGGGTGCAGAAGATTGTATTACACAATGTAACTCTGCCCTGAGGGGGTCTGACATGGTTTTGTCTGCTTTCCTTCTCTCTTCCCACTTCCTGATCTATTTTCTGCTCTTTTCCACGCAGTAAAAAGAGAGGCCATCCTCTCACATAATGTGTTCAGTGTGTCTAGATGACAATAGCTTCTTTGCTATAGCATGTGTATGCGGGCACCGCAGAGGTAATCGCTGAGGACAGTGAGAGGGAGTTCCCACAGTTTCGCCCTGAGCCACGTTGTGTCACGAGACAAGCTCCACCTGCATATTTGCACTCCTGCACTTTAAAAACCCTCATGAGACACAAACAGGCATACTACACGGCAAAGTGAAATGATCAGAAGGTAAACAGTGAAATCAAACAGCTGGAGGATGACAAACTTGACATGTTAAGTTTATTGTTTGTTTGTTTTTTTCTTTTTCAGCATGCCTGCAGTAGGGCGTCCTGAGGAGGATTAAATCCTGCTGTGGCACATGCGTACAGAAACATGAAGCCCAAACATCAACTTTATGCTGAGCATAAACGGCATTTAAATTCACATGAAACATATCCGACACGTCCTTCATTTCCTTTCCTTTTCGCCTTTCCTAAAAATCTACAGGTTCAAAAGAAGTACGGTGATTAGATTTCTTAGAGCAACCTGTTTGTTCAAAAACGTTCTCCAATAACAGCGTAGACGGTGGAAAGAAGACAAGGAAAGTGTGATGGACTGCTAAAAATATGTCACAGAAGTGGTCATAAACCGGCTCTGGCTTTACTCTTTGCACAGTAAGCTGAGAGCTTGTGATCTGAGCCCTCTTGAAGAATGCAAATTTGTAGTTAAATTACTGAGAAGTGGGACTGTCTTCTTTTCAGCTGAATCCAAATACACAACAAGGCAACTTTGGCGTGGCGCAGCATGGAAACATACCCTTGTCAGACACATAAAGGAGGGGGCTAATGAAGTGTGAGATGTCACAGTTTTTGTAAATTGAGGCCTCATAACAAGGTCCAGGCTATCAGACAAACTCACAGTGTAACATATAGGATATCATTCAAACATACTGCTATTATTTTCATTAGTAGTCTTATTGATTAGCAGTGCATTGATATTTGGCATTATGTAAACATCTTAAAGTTTCACTACTAACTTCTTCATGCACTAAAGCTTCCAATACAATCACTGTGTACTGTATCAAATGTATATAAACACATACAATGTACTGCATTAACAGATTATGTAATAAAACATCTCAACACAGCCATGCGTAATACTCATTCTCATCTCTTTCACACTCACACACTTTCACTCTTCACAGAAAAGCTTAAACGTTTAGCTCAATTGCTACTAAGTCACTCCTCTCTAGTTTGGCTAACAAATATGTACCGTAATGATTACAATAGAACAGGTTAAAAAATCTCTATAAAGCTTTTAAAATACACAATGTGCAATATAAGATGAGAATGCTATTGTTGGCTAAGGCCACAGAGAATTTGGTATAAAATACATTAATTTCTGTTGCTAAAGATATAAATAACACATCTAAAAGGCTATTTAAAAAAAAATCTAACAAGTCTTTGACATATACCAAATTATCACATGTGACCCTAGAGCAGGGTCAAATCCAAATACTGCCCCCCTGGCTTGGTCATGAGAGCAGGTAGTGACATAAGAGGAGCCTCACTTGAGCTGCACTGACCAATCAGACTGCTGCTCAGGAGGGAAACAGACTCTGCAGGATTCTGCGGAGAGAAGAAGAACAAGGGTGAGGAAAGAGTTTTAGCCCCCAACAACAACAAAAAAAAGCACCTGCACCAGACATTACCCATCACCTTCTCAATCACCTAAAGCTGTTATTACCCATCTATTACACTACCACATTGCGACAGCACCATCTGACCGTTGACTAAGCCCCGCCCCCTTAGGTATTATTGCAATTGTTCTGTAAAGTAATTTTACTCTTCAGCAGGCCAGTTTCGCAGCAGACATTTTGGCGTGAAGCAGCAGGTAATCACAAATGTCTGAGAAAGGACGTTAATAAATATATCTATAAGATTACAGTTAACCTGGTTCTGCCAGAAGATTCTTCCTGCAAAAAGGGAGTTTCTCCTTCTCACTGTTGCCAAGCGCTTGCCCTTAGGTGTGTTGTTGCAGTTCCCTTCTGTTATTGTAGGGTCTTTACCGTTTCAATTTTATTCGTTTCTGTGTTCTTTTTAGTGTTTCTAATTATCATTTGTCAGGTGGAAAATTCTAGAAGCTCAGAACAAGCGTTACAATAAAAACACATGACTCACAGCCAAGTGGATATGGCAGTCTCACTAAACATCTGTGTCATTACCTCCTCAGGATTAATGCATTCAAAAAGAAATTGAGCATAAAGTACAAAATGCTATTTTAGTTAGTTTTAGGGGGAGTTTTGAGAGGGGGGGAGGTAAGTTGTTTTTTTTTTTAATTTAGGTTAACTATATACATTTTCATACCTAGTTTTATGTACCTATAATATCCTTGTATTGATGTATGAAACATTAAAAAAAATGTATCTTTAATACTGCAATGTAACAGTAAAAATGAGGACTTATTACTGGTTATCTGGGTAAGAGAACAATTCAAACTTTAAAGCAGCTACTTTCACTTTCACAATATTTTTATGTTGTTCTGTGATGAAAATGTCACCACTGAGGAGTTTCTTGCGCCCGCTATTTGACTTTCACGCTGTCTCGACATGCAGAAAAAGGACCATGCCTGTACAGTCAAAGGGGAGAGGGTTCAGTGGACGGTCAGTCGGCTATGTGGTGCTCAGTGTTTTCATTAAAGGCTTCACGAGCGGACAGAAAAAAGGTTAAACAAACGCCATGTGAAAACCCATGAAATACCTAAAAACCAAGAGATTTCCTCCAATTATTTAACCTAGTCAAAAGGAAATACCTGAAAATTCCCCATTAATGTGGAAAATGGTGCCCTGTAAGCCCTGGTGACCAGTAAAACCACAGCTACAACACCTTCTCTAAATTAAATCCCCCTGACTGATCCCTCAGCCAATCCTTACCTGCCACCTGCCTCAGACACCTTAAATACACACCCATTCTTTGGGCTGCGTAAGCAATGTCCTGGTCGGGTCATGAGTGTGCACGGGCCCGTGGGCGTGCATGAAAGCATCCTCGGGAGCATACTGTGGCATGAGGAAGGGGGAGGAATGATAGAGATGGGGGCTGAGACACATGTAGCCATAGACACTAATCTAAAGGCCTTTAAAATACAGAAAACAAAACCCAGTCTGTCTCAATATATTGCTTAAAGTAGTCCTTATCATGTCATAATTTATCTTCAGATTCTTCGTACTCTTTCAGGTTTAAATAAGATCTGAGATTCTCCAGTTCAAGTTGAAGCAAGCAGCAATCCGTGTGTAACAGAACAGGGAGAGGAGACAGGATAAACTAGTTTGATAGCCTCTGGGCAAACACAGTGGATGCCTGACAATACACACCCATAATACGAGGAGATTTGAATACAACACTTTGGATCCTACAGTGAGGTATGAGAGCTCTGAAGGCACAGAAAATCTCCATTATAGGAACTTCATTAATAAAATGCTAAGTGCACGGTGCATTTGAAGGACGCCACCTCTTACCTGGTAACCCTGCACTGCATTTATGAGCTCTTTGACTCCGTTGCTGTTGTAGGTCAGACCGGGCATACGCACCAGGCCTCCCGGCGAGGCAATGGAGGAGGGGGAGGGGAAGAAACCTAAGGTGTTAGGTGAGCCAGGTGGACTGGAAAAGAAAAAAAAAAGGAAAACAACAAGAAGGGAAAAAGGACAGAGACTGTTATCCTAAGTACAAAACCAGCATAAACATGTATCTTCTCAGAAAACACAACGTATGCAGCAGGATTCAGGAAAAACAAGACTGGGAGTAACTCTGGGTGTTGTCTTTGAGTGAGCTGCTCTCTCAGTCTCTGATGGCTCACCAAAGAGAACCAGAGGTCAATGCTTGTTTACCAAGTACTTTGATAACGCAGACTTCAGTCATTAACTACCCTTGCCCCAGCCTTTCTCCTTGGCAGTATATAATTCAACCAAGTACAAAATGCTCGACCTCTTTTCTTTTTTCTTTTTTTTTAAATGGGAAAAAACCTTTATAGTTATTGCAAGTTTTAGGTGTTTTTAATCACTCACTAATGTACACAACATGTTTCAGTGAAAGTAAAACTATTTTGATTTTGATTGATGCTATGCAGGCGGTTCAAAGAAGAAGATGACTAAGAATGAAGAAGATCAAGCGTGGATAGCAGTTCCACATTTCTTATGCACATCCTGAACTTTTGCAGGGCTTTATGAGAGAAATATAAATATATGAATCACTCAAGCCCAACACTCAGTCTTTAACCTGCCGGCCTTGCAGTACAAAGTGTGCATATCTTTATGAATAAAGCAAGTAAATAAGTGTCCAGCAGCTCTACACAGGCAGCTCCCTAAACCAAATGGACTATTTCCATTCAGAGGGGTATGCCAGGACTGGGGAATCCACCTCTTATGTGCTACATGTGAGAAATGGAAGCTCTGCCTGGATCTGAGAGTTTGTCTGAGAGCAACTTCACCCACCAGTAAACAACCCACAAGTAAACACCACCCGGCAGCCTCGGCTTAGCGTCGGTTGGCTCGTAAATTTCTTTATAGAAATTCAGGAGTGGTTGATTTAATGTGAGAAAGGAAGATTACTTAATGGGAGAAACAACAGTAAGCTCTCACAAAGCATCAAGGATATTTCAGGTAAATGTGTACATACAGTGGGGCAAAAAAGTATTTAGTCAGCCACCGATTGTGCAAGTTCCCCCACCTAAAATGATGACAGAGGTCAGTAATTTGCACCAGAGGTACACTTCAACTGTGAGAGACAGAATGTGAAAAAAAAAAAAATCCATGAATCCACATGGTAGGATTTGTAAAGAATTTATTTGTAAATCAGGGTGGAAAATAAGTATTTGGTCAATAACAAAAATACAACTCAATACTTTGTAACATAACCTTTGTTGGCAATAACAGAGGTCAAACGCTTACTATAGGTCTTTACCAGGTTTGCACACACAGTAGCTGGTATTTTGGCCCACTCCTCCATGCAGATCTTCTTGAGAGCAGTGATGTTTTGGGGCTGTCGCCGAGCAACACGGACTTTCAACTCCCGCCACAGATTTTCTATGGGGTTGAGGTCTGGAGACTGGCTAGGCCACTCCAGGACTTTCAAATGCTTCTTACGGAGCCACTCCTTTGTTGCCCGGGCGGTGTGTTTTGGATCATTGTCATGTTGGAAGACCCAGCCTCGTTTCATCTTCAAAGTTCTCACTGATGGAAGGAGGTTTTGGCTCAAAATCTCACGATACATGGCCCCATTCATTCTGTCCTTAACACGGATCAGTCGTCCTGTCCCCTTGGCAGAAAAACAGCCCCATAGCATGATGTTTCCACCCCCATGCTTCACAGTAGGTATGGTGTTCTTGGGATGCAACTCAGTATTCTTCTTCCTCCAAACACGACGAGTTGAGTTTATACCAAAAAGTTCTACTTTGGTTTCATCTGACCACATGACATTCTCCCAATCCTCTGCTGTATCATCCATGTGCTCTCTGGCAAACTTCAGACGGGCCTGGACATGCACTGGCTTCAGCAGCGGAACACGTCTGGCACTGCGGGATTTGATTCCCTGCCGTTGTAGTGTGTTACTGATGGTGACCTTTGTTACTTTGGTCCCAGCTCTCTGCAGGTCATTCACCAGGTCCCCCCGTGTGGTTCTGGGATCTTTGCTCACCGTTCTCATGATCATTTTGACCCCACGGGATGAGATCTTGCGTGGAGCCCCAGATCGAGGGAGATTATCAGTGGTCTTGTATGTCTTCCATTTTCTGATGATTGCTCCCACAGTTGATTTTTTCACACCAAGCTGCTTGCCTATTGTAGATTCACTCTTCCCAGTCTGGTGCAGGTCTACAATACTTTTCCTGGTGTCCTTCAAAAGCTCTTTGGTCTTGGCCATGGCGGAGTTTGGAGTCTGACTGTTTGAGGCTGTGGACAGGTGTCTTTTATACAGATGATGAGTTCAAACAGGTGCCATTCATACAGGTAACGAGTGGGGGACAGAAAAGCTTCTTACAGAAGACGTTACAGGTCTGTGAGAGCCAGAGATTTTCCTTGTTTGAGGTGACCAAATACTTATTTTCCACCCTGATTTACGAATAAATTCTTTACAAATCCTACCATGTGAATTCATGGATTTTTTTTTTCACATTCTGTCTCTCACAGTTGAAGTGTACCTCTGGTGCAAATTACTGACCTCTGTCATCATTTTAGGTGGGGGAACTTGCACAATCGGTGGCTGACTAAATACTTTTTTGCCCCACTGTATTTACAGATTTTCAGCTGGAACAAGGTGAATTTCTTTTTGAGTTCACAAGATTTTCAGAAAGCTTGACCTCTGTCAAGGTCACTGAGATTTGAACTCATCTGAGATTTTTAGTAGATATTACTATGGTAACAATTTGAAGCTCCTATGTCGCTTTGTTCTCGAGTTATAGCATTCACAAACTTAGGTGTCCAGGCTGCCCGCCCGCCTGGCAGGATGCCGACAATAGCCCCTCAGGCTTTGAAGGCTGAGAGGTAAAAACTGTGAGAATTCCTGCACACTGTTAAAACAATAACTTTCTGTGACCTTTATGCGAACTAATCAGACAAATCAAAACTTTTCAAACAGATAAAATCAAATAATTTCGGCAATGAAGAGAGTTTTCCCTTTGGACCTTCCACTAACAGACCTCTCACCTATTCACCAATGCAAATATTTAATATTTAAACATTTTTGAAAATATTTTCACAAGCTGAGCCATTTAATCTCTGATTCAATAAATCCCTTCATCTGTAAATACCATTGTTTACCTGGGGTAGTAGGCTGCGTAGTTCATGTATAGCTGAGCTGAGGCGGGGTAGTAGGCATGTCCTGGTGGTAGGGGGCGAGGAGCCAGGACCACCTGCCCAATGGGAGGGTAGAGAGCAGCAGCAGCCTCTGGAGGCAGGACAGGTGGAGCAGGTGTGAAGGAATAAGATGGTGGCGATAAACCTGGCGAGGAGGAGAGGTAAAAGATTTTTAACCAGACGAACAGAGACACGCGTGAACAGAGACATGGTGGAGAAGTCTGCAAGGTCATTGTTTGTTTTTTGGAGAGGTGCTCATGCAAATCTACAAACAATGACCCTCCACAACATCACTCAGCACCTGACACACTTTGAATGTATGCACGTGGCAAACAATGAAAGCGTCAGCGTATTGTACACTACACTGGACCACCGATGGGCCTGTAACCTGTATGTTTCATTATTTCAGTATTTTATTATCACCTCTGTGTAATTTCGGAGCAGGTAAGATGCTTTTAATTCACTCGACAGTTGTCAGTGTTTAGCAGCATCTGGTTTATACTTTCTCATATGCATTCATGCATAAAGCCTTCCAAGTATTAAATATTAGCAAAACGAGAGCCACAGCGCTGTCAGAGAACAGAGACACTGTCTAAATGCAGGGGACAGTGCCGCCTGAGCACTTTATCCTCCTTGCATGGTGATTCTGGCTGTTCCTGCAGTCTGTGTGTGCATTTTCAACATTTAATTTCATCTCATCATGGACCTTTTTAAAACCCGCATGTCTAGCCTTGAATCCCTGTGTTGTGTCCCTTTCACTAATGTGAACTATTTCATATTAAACAGCTCATAACCATTAGACGTGTTATAATCCTCTCTTTTTGAAAACTAAGAGTCCACATTTAAGTCGAAGGACTACACACACAGAGATCAATCCACCATCTACGCACCAGCGTTCAGATATGCCCACAGCCTTTACACAGCTCCTGAAGCACAGGAGATGCACACACCAGAGGTGTGCCAGGCCATTGAGGCCTAATCCCACAACCACCTCTACTCATCTGATAAGATTAGAGAGATGTAAGCCATTTTTGATGTTTTATGAAGATAGCTGGAATCAAACTGTCTTGCTTACACTTTCCCAACCCTTTCAGATTTTTATGAAATACTTCAGCAGTGTAAGAGAGTGGAATTTATGAGATCGACAAACATGCCACTAAAAACAAACTACAGTATTTTCATCTAAATGTGTGAACACAGGCAACAACTGAAAAAAGGATGGTTACCCCATTAGGTTTATTAGGTCATGCAGATGGGTAATTTAATCACACTAAATTACAAAGAGGTGACACACTCACATACACCAACACAAACTCTCAGACACACAGTTTTCGATCCTCCTGGTTAGACCAGATTTCCTCATCTTCCCACAGTTTGAGATTGGAGAAAAACCCAGCAACCCTGCACAAGGCAGGAGCCCACCTACCCTGCAGTCCCGAAGCAACCCAGCTCCCAGCAGCACTTACGTCTTGACTTACATGGCGGCGGGCTGAGCCCTGTCCCACTCCTGCTCCGGGTGTGTGTGTGTGTATGCGTGTGCGAGAGCGAGCCTCCCATCAGCACGAGGCCCATCTCCTCTGCGCTGCAGGGAAACACCTCCACGTAGCGGCTGTTTGCCCCACGCTGGCTGGACATCACATGCTTGTGAAGCCGCTGCGAAGCTTGGAGCGCTCGCTCAGCTGATGTCATCTGGATGAAGCAGTCACCTGACGGACGACCCTGAAAGCGGAGACGAATCAGAGATTACTCCGCAACACCTGTAAATTTGTGCTAGAAAGCATGTGAGTCAATGGGTGTGTCAGTGTGGGTGCTGCATGTACCTGCTGGTTGAGGACCATGTGCACTCCATGCGGTCTGATATCCTGTGTAAACTCGCCCAGGAAGGTGAGGATGTCCTCTATGCTCGCCGTGTACGGCAGCCCTCTCAGCCGCAGGCAGTCTCTCACTCCACCAGGAGGGGGCAGAAGAGACACCGTGGGCAGCACAGGCATCAGAGGGGCAGGGGCCACGGAGATCAGAGGGGTTGAGGAGTACCTGTTTAGCACCTAAGACACAGTTTCAAATTACATACCCTGCCTAAAGCAAAAACCTACCGAGTACGCAGTGAAGTTTTAGGAAACCCTTTCTCCTCTAGTACTGACAGGTAAAAGTCACTAACTATAACTCAAAAGCAAACATCTCAAGCAGAACAAAGCCAAGTCCAAGCTGTGTTTAAATATGACGCAACGTCAGACAGGAGCTGGCGTGGTGCCAACAGGACACCAGCGTGTTTGCATTTCTGGAGAGGACCAATAAACCTCGCAAGTGTCTCACACACACACACACACACACACCACGAAAGGCCTCTGCATAGATATGTAGGTGGACTGTCTGCTTATCAGTCCAGAAAGATAAGAAAATGAATGCCAAAGAGACACAAAGAGCGAAAGAAAGTTCAAAAGAGAAAGGAGCAGCTAGAATAACCGTTTGTAGGGAAACATGCACACACAGTCCACCTTGTTTTACTGGTCCCCACCCATGAGCTTCTCTCCTATAATGCCTACAACTGCCTGAGAAGATAAGAAACACACCCTCACGTTGTCACTCTTTGCTGCTGTGGCCAAATAAACAAACAGTTTTTCTCCTCTAAAACCTACAAGTGAGCACACAATCAAGCACATTTCACTCAACCGCACACCGTAAAACAAAGCGAAGAAACACCCCGGCGTACCTGCTGCACCTCTGCTGCCGTACTCTTAAAAAGCTCGATATATCTTTTCCCCAGGATTTCCTTGTGTTTCCTCAAGGCGCACTGAGCATGTTCTTCACAGGCAAACAAAACAAACGCGTCGCCGGTGGGACGTCCATCTGGGTAGCGAACAAACAGGATGCCGTCCTTTCCCCCGCTGACGGGACACGTCTCTTTAAGTTCATCCTCTGGCGAGAAGAAGGCGAGCACCTGCTCGTGCGTGGCGGTGAAAGGGAGGCCTCGCATCCTCATTATGATCTGGTCCTCGCGGGACAGGAACATTGCTACCTCATGAGACGTACCTGACACAGAGAGAATGACACGGGCAAGCCCGTTCAACTAGTGTTAGTTGGCCTCCTTCTTCTTCTGCAATTGATAAGAGTGATGCTAAATCTGACTTTTCAAGCCTCTGTGATTTTGAGTAATCGTCTAAATCTCTCATCTGTATGACGATAAACTTTAGCTTTATGTAATGAGGTCACTTCTGGTTTCTGGGAGGCGTTCATCATGTGAGTAAAATTATTAATATTCAGGTCAAATGACTCAGTGATGAGCTGTGCCTTGTTGACAAACTTATTGCCCTTCATAAAAGGCTGTGTTGCCATTAAATGGTATCACTGAGTCATAACCAACAGCTTTTTGTGCTAATAATAATTTTTCTTTTAAGATTACAAGTGGCATGAAGGAAAAATCCCAATGGACCTGGAGACATTTACAAAGGTCCTGAAACATTTTCAACTCCTAAAAATCATTATTACTAAATACATGAATTCAAGCTCATATAAGAAGTTGCTGAAGTATTAATAAAATAGCACCATAGAAGATCTCAAAGACTTCAAAAGTCCTCTTTTTCAACTCAGTTTCACTATATACACACATAAACCAGGCGGCTGCACTTAAGCTAACAGATATATGAACTTCCCACCTCCTGCTATCTTCAGGAAGTCATCTCCTGTCGCTTTATAAACCTGCCGATAGAGGGGAACGATGTTTAGTGATGGGACAATAATTTGGTGATGTGGCTGATTCTACTGTGTCCAGACGCCTTACCTCAATATATCTATTCCCCATGTGGTGTTTGTGTCTCTGCAACGCCAGCTCTCTGTGTTCCTCGCTCACAAAGCGAACCAGAGCTTCTCCATTCCTCCTCCCTTGAGCATTCAGGCACAATGCAACCCCTCCTCTAAAGAGAAGAGCACAGCATATGAAGGGGGTTATAAAGCCTCTCTGAAAACCTCTGTCAGCAGCAGCTTTCTGGGTGTCATCAGTGATTTAAAAAAGATGATAAACAGTGTAAAAATGTGCGCCTTTAAAGATGTCAGCAACGTACTTGGCGATGTTGAGGCCTCTGAAAAATCGAGCGATATCCTGGTCAGAAGACTGCCACGGCAATCCTCTGGCTCGGATCACCGTGTTGTCGCACACTTTCTCCATTTTACTGCTGCACACACACACACACACACAGGTATTATTACAGTGGATTATCAGGGAACAAAAATAACGTGTATCTTTAATAAATGTTACTCACCAAGTGCCGCTCTCGAACTTCTCACTAACTCTCTCGGGGTTCGAAAACGTGTGGCCTGCAACAGCAAAGTGACAGAGTCACCATGATAACACACAAAGTAATCAAGCTGAGACCGTTTTTAAAAGGCAAAGCAAATGGTTAAAGTCTAAATCAGGTAAGACCTTACATTTCTTTCCTTTCTTAATTACCGGTTTGTTAAGTGGCACGCTCAAAAGTACTACTATGAATCTTGGATCATCCATTTTTGGGGGGGAAAATGATTAAAGGAAATTTCAGTTATCCTTAAAAGAGGTCCTAATTGATTTTCTAGTTTAGTTCACAGCAGGGTTTTACTTAAAGTAACACAGTTTTGGAACTCATTAGTAGTAAATCGATTTACTGATGTGTTTGCTAACATTACTCGGTAATGTACGTGGTACTTACAAAATGGCTCGGATAGCAGTGCCAGGACAACGCTGGACATAACCTGAAGCTGCTGTGTGGCTACTTCTGCAGGCAAAGGGACCGATGGATCCGGTGTGGCAGAGGGGTCCCACATGGTGGGCACATCAACAGGTATACTAAGAGCTGAGGAGGAGGTGGTTAAGGAGCACAAGCAAGAGAGCGACAGTGTTATTAATCATGAATGCATCGTGGTCCAGCAGGATTGGACGTTTGATTTCTTCTTTTTTTCCTCTCTCTCATTTCCTAAGTCCATTTTCAATTTAGTTGGAGTTGTATGCTTTGGGTGGAGCCCACTCTCTCAGCTTTCTTCTACACCTTCTCTGAATCAACCTGGAGTATTAAAAGGCAGGATATCCGCAAGATCGCTACACTGATCATCATGGCCGTAACCAGGCCCTCTTTGGTAACTGAGTTCCATTTAACCAGGAGGTTCATCTGCATTTAGAGTTGCCAGCCCTCTGTCCTATTCAAAAGAAGATCCGGTTGTATATGAGCGGAGTCATTCGCCTGCTCCCAAATAATTTCTGTTGCTGGTTTAATACATTTTTTAAAACTAGGTCTGATCTGTTTTTTCCCAAATCATGACAGAATAGACAGGTGTGTGAAAAAATGAAAAAAGTGAAAACAGAACAGCAATACACTCACGTGTTTTTCTTCCTATACCTGTGTGTGCGTGTGTGTGTGTGTGTATGGGGTTGGTCCTGTTGGGTAAACACACACTCTTTCACTAAGGGCTTAGTAAGGTGCTGCCACTCTTTCCTTATTTGCATTTCAAAACCTTTATCCCTACAGCCAACTGCTTAATGCGTGTGTTGTGGATTTTTGAGGGTAATGCAATGCACAGTATGAGAAAGAACCAATCAATCGGATCAAATCAATCGAGCAAAAAAAACAAATGTCTGGAAATCCATGACTTAGACGGCGTAAACAGGCAACAGGACATGAAATGTTAATCTAAACAGGTGACGTGTTAAAAGGATACACTCTGCCATGGTGTGGACATTCAGAGCTTTGAGGTCAGGAGCGGGGAAGTGCTTCTTGAACTCCTTCCGAAGGTCAAAGAAAGAGTAGAAACAGTCTGGGACCAGGATGTTCTGGAGAGGAATACAGTGTGAGTGAAAGGCCCATCAGCAGCTTCTGTTTTTATTGCTGTGAAACTCATGTTTGCACAGGCCACAAGAGCATGCACTGCCTACTTCTTGTATCATTAACACACAGTTTGAAGGCACTCAGGAGAAATTTCATGAGCATCATGTGTGCCTGTCTTTTATGTGCACGAGTGTGCGGTATACGCATGGGCGTGTGTCACCGCAGTGGCTTCTCCTGTAGATCAGCTTTCAGTGTTAACATTAAAGTTCAGCGAGCAGTGCGGTGCTGACACAACACAGCCCTCTGAGAGCGTCGAAGGCTCCCGCAGCAGTGAGTGAGTGAAACATCCGCCCTGGCTGCTAGGCGTGTTCCCCCGCCCCGCTCACCTTGCTCGCGGCCTCGGGGTGAATCACTTGGCGGATGTGGAGCTGCCCGTCTGTACACAAACACACCGACGTGCCTGCGCCCGCGCTGTTCACCTCATTTGTCAGTTGCAGATGAAACTGTAAAAACATTTAGAGGTATGGACTTTAATACAGCTGCTTTAACCAGTGCTGTAACTGTAATTAATAATCTATAAATGGCCTATTAATGGCTTTCTGGCTACTTTGAAGACATTACCATGTTTAAAGCTTTATCAACGCTCGGTGCTTTGTACACACAGTCTGCTCCAGATCCATTCTCCTGTTCCACGCTCTCCTCCACCACATCCTCCTCCTCTTTTTCTTCTGTCAAGTCTGAGAGGTCAGGCTTTATGAGGAGCTCATTCACCTTGCCCAACTGGTTCAGAGAGGAAAAAAACAAGTCAGCCTTGAAACAGCCAGCCTAGCTAGAAACTCAGAGGCTTTGGAACAATATAATAAAACCAGCGTGAAATATGTGTGTTTGCTACATAGATATTATCACAGTGGAAAGCAGCAAAGGAGCAATTTAAACGTCTTACACATAAGGCAGAAGGTTTTTTGTAATTAAAGCGAACAATGATTTCTGAACAGGTGCGTGTAAGGAGGAATCCCACAAAAATCCCCCTGGCACACTTTTTTTTTCCTTATTAATATTGGTCTGACATCATGTATCGCTGTTTGCAGTCCACCTGTCCACTCCTTTGAACACCACATTTCCTGCTTTGGAGTCACGATGATTAGCAAGTAAGAACAAGCAGCCTACAAGTGAGTTTTTACCTTTTTGTTCTTTACATCCACGAGCTGCCAAACCAACTGCACGAGCTCCTTCTCGTCAGACCCCAGGAGATCTCCGCTCGCGCCAGATGTGGCGGTGAAAACCACCACCAGGTAGTCTACCTGCGCCGTCATCTGAATTTTTAAAAAAAGAACCGCAAACACACAGAAAACTAATCTAATACTAAACGAGACTAAAAGGGACTGAAGATCAGCGGGATGTGAGACGCGAGCGGGACGCGGGAGGTAGAAACGCCTTTACTCTGACACCTGAGCGCAAAGGTGAGCCCGTAAATCCAAAGTTTTGTCGCCTGTGAGATTTTATGTGAAGCCTCCCGCAGTCACCATCGCGAAGCAATGGCTGAACGCTCACCGCTTTTGTAGGGAAGCTACCTGTGCGACCACGTGACCCCTTTACCTGGCCCGTCCCTCTTTCAAGTGGTTCAAAGTTTAGTACGTGGCAGCTCACGCGGGACAGAAAAGGTAATAAATGGTTATTAGTATAAAACAACAACGAGAAAAAACAAATAATGAATAATAATAATAATAATAACAATAATAATAACAAATTTGAAGTATATACACTTTAGTTACTATGTAGTGAATTATTAAAATATTTCATAAATAGTAAATGTCTTTATAACAATTCAATAATTCGAATTGTAGTCTTTTTTTTAAATAAAAAAATATTTTGTCTTTTAAGGGAATTGACAACAACAACAATAATAATAATAATAATAATAATAATAATAATAATAATAATAATAATAATAATAATGAGAAGAAGAAGAAGAAGAAGAAGAAGAAGAAGAAGAAGAAGAGAAAATGAGTGTGAGAAAAAAAATCTAATTTTTTGCTGAAATACAGAAAGAAAAATCCGTGAAATCAGTTTAAAAAATACTACTACAGACCAAGTGGAGCTATCATGTTATTAAATCATAAAGTTATTAAATTCTGATTTTCTGATATGATTAACTGATTTAAACTTTTTTAAATACAAAATAAAATGTCTTACAAAAGAAAGAAATATCCCTCAGAACACTTTTCAACTTTTTTCTCTCCTAAATCTAAATCGAAGCAAATATGAATTTTCCAACTAAATTTCTCATACCAACAACAACTATTACTACTACTAATAATAATAATAATAATAATAATAATAATTTATTTATTTTATTTATTTTGTTTTGTTTTTGTAGGGGGGGTGCTTGCTCCGGAAGTATTGACTTTAATCCGGAAGTTTACCCCTGGCCCGGCCGATAGCAGTGGAGCGATGGCGGGGGACCCTTCAACGGAGCTTCTTTTTCTGGATACGTTTAAGCATCAGAGTGCAGAGGTAGTGTTGTTTAACACTTAAACACACGCTTTTATGTTTACTCCATGACTACCTGCATTAAAAGTTAGTTTCAAGCGCGTTCAGGAGTTTTGAGGAAGGATGCTTAACTTCCAGGCTAACGCCGTTAGCTAACCTTAGCAGCTATGTGATGTCATTATCCTGGTTTTAAGCAGCGATTACTGCACAGCTGCCCGTTTATACATAACGCGTTTGTTTGATGTGAATTTAATCCTTATACATTAGTAGCTCAAAGAGTTGCCGTCTTTTGTGTCTTTGCACAGTTTGATTGGTGGTTAGCCAGGTGGCTAATGCTAACTTTAAAGTGTCAGGGAGCATGTTTACCTCGAAGCGGGAGTAAAAGTGACTAATGCGGAAGGCGTAGGTTATAAATGAAACATTTCATCATTGTTTGTATCAGCAATCATGTCTCCTTTGTTTCAGTTAACCAACATAGACGTGGTGCGGTTTCCTTGCGGGGTGCTGATCACAGAGGTGCGGGTCATTCCTCCAGGGATCAAAGCTCATAGTAACCTACCTGACAGCAGAGCGTTTGGGTAAGATTCACCATCCCTGCTTGAAAACACACTCATGCATCTTACTGGCTACACCCAGTCAGGCCAAACGAATTCTAATAGCGTTGCCAGCATGTATATTGCACTGTTGTCTTTTTACTAATTTTGAGACTGTACCTTTAAAAGGCAAACACCATTTCAGTGTGGCTACCGTCCTCTTCAATGTAGTCTTCTACTAAAGCAAAACCACAACCTGAGCTTTACATGACTCAATGGACCATTTTACCTCAGAATTGTGCAGAGAAACCTTTAACTTCTGCATAGAACTGATAAGGTTTCATTTCAGAACACAGATTGCCTCAGATGAATCCATTGATTTGTGCATGATAGTGAGAAAGTGCTTAAAGCCATAGGCTAAAGCACTTTGAGTCATGAGCCAAGTCTGATTCAGACTTCTATGGGGAATCTTTGTAAAGTTTACAACACTCTACATAAATGGCTGATGTCAGTGCTGGCATTGACGCTTGCGCTGGTGCATTACATATTAATTACCTTGTAGTGATGTCCCGGTGTTTTATATGTGTTGCCAGCTGATAGAAACAAATGAAATGATGTGACTTTGTTTTGTTTTTTAAAGCCTTTTGTGGGACCTTTTGTCCCTGTAGTTGTTCCACTTCTTTATACCTTCCCTTAAGTCCATTCCGATAGTTTTGGTAATCTCCCTCCAGGAATTTGCTGACATTTTTGAGTCTTTATATCTATGGTTATTTTTTCTCATGCTGAAGTGACAATTGTTATTCTGTCACCAATAAATTCAAAAACTGTCAGGTCATGGCGTATGTTTTCAGCTGAAGCATAAATTCCTGTTTAGGATAGAAAAGTGCCATTTATTGCCCGTTATAGCAATGTGGCCCGAAAGTTGATTGATATCATTTGTACTTGCCACAAACACAACAGTGTTCTGGCTACCTTTAGCACAAAAATATCTGAACCTCGTTGTTGGATCACAGCGTTGGTTTGTTTGCATTTCCATCGTTGCTGAGTTTTAAAAATGGCATGTTTGAGTCTTTTGAAGGCGTCTGACTCATCCAGTGATATCATTCTCTGGCCAATCAATGACATGCAGTCTGTTAGTGTCAGATTTTTAGCTCGACTCAAGTCGTTTGGTACCCTGGCCAAGTACTAAAACGCACCTGGTACTACCACTTAATGGAAACCCCTGAAAACTGGGTAAAGTCAAGTAGGTGCTAGTGGAAAAGAGGCAATACTCAATGGTGTCATCTTTGTCCCAATACTAGAAATCAGAATTATATAAGAAAAGCGAACGTTGAATTGGTTTTGAGTTGCAAAAAACCTTCGGTGTTATTGCTATATTGCCTTTAGAGATGTCTTGGGGTCGCTGTTTTTTTTGTTTGGTTTTTTGCTATGGATACCTGAGATAAATGTGTGTGTCTGGGGGAAATGGAGAAGCTTCTGTGAATAAAGAAGTGTGTGCATTTGACACCTGAGCTCCATTGTTGAACAGGTCTCAATTTCCCCCAAACCTGCTGAGTGATGTAATTTAGCTCAATGAACAGACTCAAGAATGCACAGTCCTCTAGCATTGGTATGCATTGTGGTAGTATTGATATTATGATAAAGTGCATTTATTTTCTGGAAATCCATGAAACTCATGATGTATAAGTAACATCTGGTTCAAAGTTCTGCCATAAAAGCTACTTTTATCATAGCTACTATGATCCGTTTTTTGTTGAATTAAAGGCATTAAATTCTATTTGTGTACCTACAAATGTAGCTACAACTGAGTGTTTAATATCAAATCGCACATCGTATCGTTGATGGGTCACTCAGAGTTATAAGGTCCTCTGGATACTCGAGTCCTGATTCTTTTTTTTCTTTTTCTTTTTTTGTTTCCAGAGAGACTTCTCCTCATGCCTTCCAGTTGGAGCTGTTCTTCAATAATGTTACCAAACCCAACAGCCCCACCTTCCACAGACTGGGCAGGTGAGAATTATTTTCACTCTCCCCTCTCCTGTTTTGTTTTTTAAACCGTTTCTCGTTCTCTACCTCTCCATTTCCTGGTTCAATCTCAAAAAGTCTGTCTCACCTGTAGAACCAGTCACGGTAGCATCTGAGACCTGTTCTCACGCACGCTCCCATATTCAGGTGTCTTTGTTCTTATGCTTGGTCAACTGGTCTCTCCAGAAACCGTGCCCACACTGCAGCAGAAAAAATGTCAAGGTCTCAGTGAAATAGGTGATTGGTGGAATGTTTGAGTCAAGTATTTTTGTTCTAACCTCATAATGACACAGGTGTATGCAGTAGCACCAGAGCGTAAGCCTGTACTTAAAGGTGGCCATTGTGTCAGCGTTATTAAAAAAGAACAAAAAAACTGTGCAAACATAACACACCCGACTTATTATCCCTACTGGGAAGTTTGGGAGGAGATTTTTCAAACCAGTGTGATTGCTTTCATAGTATCTTACAAATTTTTAATAGATGTGAATGTAATATTTATGAACAACATTTCTTAGATAAGAAATCAATCTAACATGAAGCCTGATTAAGACCTGTTTGACTTGTAAAACCCTCAAACTACTGTATCTGCTTGGAATAACTACCATATATGTCAGTATGTTGTGACCAGTTGAACCAGATAATTATAATTTTAGAAGAGGTCATCATGTCATGTGACCTGTCACATAAAAAGGTAAATGCCTTTTATTAGAAGTAGTAAGCAAGTAAGGGCAGAGTGCGATATAGAGCACGGTGCGGGTGTATGTGTGTTTTAGACATAGCTACACAGCAATTATATGCTAGTTTAAACTCACGTGCTGAAAATAAACACAGAGACTCATGAGGAACAAACATATGTTAGTTTAGCACTGGTTCATATCAGCACTCTCGCTTTAACCTGCTCTGTCTTGCTTTCTGCCCTCAGTTTGGAATATGATGAAAACAAGTCCATTGTGTTCAGACCCAGCGGAAAGGTAAATGGTCATTCATGGACGAGTAGGTTTTTTCATTCTTCTTCCCACCCTGCTGATTCGTGGATAATTAAATGGATTTGTTCATGCAGGTGAATACAGATGGCCTAGTGTTGCGTGGCTGGTACACAACTCTGACTGTTGCGGTGTACGGGACAGCGGAGCGGCCGCATGGACACGACCAAGACTCACCTCCTCCCCCTCCACCACCACCCCCTCAACAGCCCAGCGGGCTCAAGAGGATCCTTAAACAAGGTGATTTAAAACTGACCGTCACGAGAAATACATTCATTCATTGGGCAGAAACCTCCCCAAGACTAGGAAAAAAATAGTGATTGCAAACCTGTAAATCTCTTCTTCTCCCACATTTTCCTACTTTAAATTGTGCTTTTAAGAGTGGGAAAAAGATGACCAGTACAATGGCAGCCCACCAAGACCAGCACCCAGAGGGCCTCGCACCCCACCTGGTCCTCCACCCCCGGATGATGATGATGAGGAGCAGGTTCAAATGACGGGTATGAACTATAATATATCTCACTATTTCAGCCACTTTTAAAAAACGTATTTGGCTATTGCTTTAGCTGCTGAGACAGTAATTAGTAATAATAATAAAGTGTTTCTTTATATAGAAAAATTCTCCACATACTAAAAAATGATGTAAAAATATGAAAACACAAGGTCATATAAAACTCATTCTGTTTAGAGTTACGCTCAGTTCTTCCTCCCGCTAAGATAAATTGTAAGTAGGTAAATTATTTATATAGCTCCTTGTAAGACCAGAACCAAAGTGTTTTAGAGAGGTGAAAAATAAATAAATAAATAAACAATGTCAAAACCAAACTTCTTAGTAGATAGGTTTTAACCTGTTTTTCAAAGAAGGCCAGAGAGTCAAGGGTGCGGAGAGAGATTTGTAAGCTGTTCCAGTTTTGACACTGAGGTTATGAATCCCCCGTAGTTTTCAGAAAGGTACGTGGAATCACTAGAAGACCTCTATCTGCGGACCTGAGGATCCTGCTTAGAAAAATGGGGTGGATAGACAGTATAAGTGGGGGCCTCACCTCATAAGGCTGTTAAAGTAAGAACCAAGACTTTAAACGTATACCCAAGTTTAACCGGAAGCCAGTGCAGACTCTTTAACAATGGGGTGATAAGATTTGTTGGTTAGTGTAAGAGTGGGGAGATAGCTATGCAGAAGAAATGTAACACATTCTCAATAAGAATGATACAGTATCATTTATTAATGAGTTCTTGTTATTAAATGGGTTGTACTCTGTATGTTTGTGTGCCGTGTGTGTTGTTGTAAAATCTACAGTGGGCGTGGCCAAGGAAGAGCCGACCGAGGGCCGTGACGACTACCTGGAGAACGTGTCGCCTGAAAGATCGCTGCCCGCTGACGAGACGTACTCGGATGCTGAACAAGAAGAAGAGGCCGAGGAGGAGGAGGAAGAGGAGGAGCAGGAGGAGGAAGAAGATACACGGACTGAGGGGAGTGCGCCGGAGGAGGAGGATGAAGAAGAGGAGGAGGAGGATGAGGGTGAGGACGAGGAAGAGGAGATGGAGGAAGGTAGGGGAGTTCTTATGCAAGAGTAGGATTGTCTGCAAACCCAAATGGACGCTTCTCCTCTAGAAAATCAACTCTGCTCGTGGTTGCCAGATATCTCGGGTCCACGGGAGCAGGGTCCATTTGGGACTGAGAGTGAGAGAGTGTGTGCTCTGGCATGCTGCATCCATCTCGAACTGCTGGGTGGTGCAAACTCTCAGAACACCCCTGAGGGCAGCTCTGAAGGCTTATGGTTAGACTTCATAAGCCGACATGTGGATGTCTTCCTGACACGTCCTCACAGCCGTCGCTGAGTTTCTGTCATGCATGCAAAACTAACCCTGCATGTTGTGAGTGATGCTGCCAGGTGGTGCCAGGTTTGTGAGTGTATGCAGCTCTGTATGAGAGGGACTATATAGTTTCCGCTGGCCTCCTTATTCTCACTCGGTTTTATATACATTATTATGAAACAGATGATGCATTTTTATAATGCTTTTACAGTGAATAAACTCCCTCCTAAACAACCTTTCCACCTTCTTATAGATAATGATGGCTATGAACAGATTTCCAGCGATGAGGACGATCTGGATAACGGCAGCTTCAAGTTGCAGAACTTTGACATGGACTACACTCCTGAGGATCTTGCATCTGTTCCACCGGTCCAGTACGACCCATATGAACGAGAACTCCGACCCTTGCTCTACTTCACGCCTCCATACAAAACTCGCTTTGATATACAGTTTGAGAAGGCCACTGTGGAGGAGCCCAAGGAGGCAGGTGGAGCAGAAGGACCAGCAGGAGGAGAGGAAGCTGAGGCTGTGGCTCAGCTGAAAGAACTCTTAGCTAGTATTGGTGATGACAGAGATGCACGATGGGTCAGTGCTCTGGAAGAGGCTCCTGGACTTCTGGCCAAAGGGTTGGCTTATTTAGTTAAAAGGGGAGAGGGAGAGATAGAGGACTCTGTTAGAGTTTTAGTCCAGTGGACTCTCCAAGCTCTCAGTATGGAGGTTGCTCTCAAACAGCCCATTGCCCTTAACCTCAGACAGCTGAAGGCTGGTGCTAAGCTAGCTTCATACCTGGCAGAGTGTCCTCAGGGTCTCACGATGCTGCTGCATGAAGGGGTTCTGAATGTGCTGCTGGAGCTGCTCCATACAGACCACGTCTCCTCCACACTGAAGCTGAGTATCCTAAGAGCTTTGGATGCTCTGATCAGCGCTCCTGCAGGGGTGGAGGCCTTCCTACATGCAGGAAATTCAGAGAAGAGTGGCTACCAGGTTAGCAAGAAATATCCAATCATCATTCATCTACTTTTATTTCCATCATATACAGATGTTCTTGTTGGTTTCTAGAGAATAAATTGAATATTAAACCAGCTTTAAATTATGCACATCTAAATTAAGATGATTGTGTCTGAAATAATTCCTCTGACTGATCAAGTCTGACCATCTATACTTTATCCTGCTTCACAGCGTCTGGTCCAGCTGTTCCTGCATGAGGAAACGGTGAGGGTCATAACAGCTGGAAATGCTATATTACAGAAAAGCCACATGTATGAGGTGCTGGTTGACCTACAGCATGCAGCAGCTGCATTGAGTGAACCACAACAGGTAACAACACCCATTCACACCCACACTTTCATATATGTTTCAGTGGCTGAGAATGTTTTTGTGGTAATCCTGCCTGGCCATCATCCTCAGGAGGAGATGGATGATGCAGAGAGCCCTATGGAAGAGGAGCCTTCGCTAAGCTCCACCGCTCTGAGTGAGGCAGAGCTCGATAGGTTGGCAGGTGCTTTGGAAGAGCTACATCACCTGCTAGAAACAGCCCCTCATTGCATGGTGCAACCTCCTGGGAAAGCCTTCCCCACTACTGCTAGAATTACAGGGCCACAGGAGAGGGACAACCCCTACCCATCACTGTATAGGTACATACTAAGACATAAGCATCACAGTGTAGCATAAATTTAAATATAATTTAGACACATTAATACATGTGTATTTTTGCCCTGGACCTCTTTCAGGTATATGCATGCATGTCATTTTCTGGAGAGCACAACGGTGGTGTTGTCAGCAGCTGCTGCAGCCGGCCATCTTGGGGTCACTCAAGCTGTCAGAGAGCTTCTGCGCTTCCTGTCGCTCACCCAGTCGGGTCTGCTCTTCCTTCTCGCCCAGCCCACACCCACCAACCTGCTGTTGCGCCTCCTGGCGTCGATGGCAGAGTCCGAGGCAGAGGAGAGCATGTGTACTGGGGGAGAAGCGGGTCTGATTGGGCCAGGGTGCGGTGAAGAGGGCTTTGGCGTGTGGCTGATACAGGCCCTGCATGCTCTGCAAGGCGTGTCAGAACTCATGAGCCATGTGGCTACAGGAGGAGACGGTGGTGCAGGCCTAGATGAAGGTGACAATCCAGATATACTGGGCACGCTCCATGCGCTTTACCTGATGACCTTTACACAGACTGGACGCAGCGCCGTAGCTCATGTTTTCAGCCTGGATAACAACCTTTCCTGTCTGGTCACGCTGCTCCAGCACCACAGCAAGGACGGACAGGGGTACACTTGTTATTCCCTACCATTTCTTCTCCCCAACCTTTTTTCTTGTTCTCTGATTTGACTTCAGTATAAATTCATGTTTTTTTGTCTCTCTTCCTCTGTTAGTGAGGGGAAGGCTCGCAAAGCGGTGACATATAACTACGCCTGCATGCTGGTCTTACTGGTGGTGCAGAATTCTAATGAGCTGCGGATGATGGAACAATATGCCGCTCCGCTGCTCTCTATAGCCAAGGCTGATGACACCAATGCCAAGTTACAGGGTAATTCTCATCAATGTCACAACTATATTTAAGTGCCAGCTCAAATATATTTGGGATGCTGCATGTTTAAAAAAAAATGGGAGAGGGAAACAAAAGACTGGAAAAGTAAGAGAAACAGCTGTAGGAACATTTTGCAGCTAATTAGGTTACCTGGCAACAGGTCAGTAACATGAGTGGGTATAAAAAACGCATCTTAGACAGGCTGAGTTTCTTAGAAGTAAGAATTGGTCTGCAAAAACATGTAAATTGTAAAGAATTTGACTGTCTCATCTTTAAATGATTCCAAGAATCTGGAGAAATATCTGAGCGCAAGAAAATCACTATCGCTGCCGCTGATCTCAGGTGGCACTGCATTAAAAACAGGCACGATTCTGTCATTGAAATCACTTCATGGGCTCATGAAGGCTTCCAGAAATGTAAACACATTTCACCATGCAGGTTAAAGCTCTGTCATGCAGTGAAGAAGCCCTTTGTGAACATGATCCAGAAACACTGCTGTCTCCTCTGGGCCAAAGTTTGTTTAAAATGTACAGAGGTAAAGTGGAAAACACGGACACCATGTTCTCCAGACTGAAGAGATCATCTAGCTTGTTGTCAGTGCTCAGTACTCGCTTCCATCTCTTATGGTATGTCAGCTTACACATCAGGAAAGGTACCATGCATGCATGCTCCCACCCAGATGATTTCTTTTTCAGGGAGTGCCTTTCATTTTTCAGCAAGACGATGCCAAACTGTTTGCTGCATCTGTTACAGCAGCATGGCTTCATAGGAGCAGAGTCTTGGTGCTGAACGGTCCTCTCTCCAGTCCAGACTTCTCACCAAATTAGAACATTTGTAGCATCATGAAACCTAAAACGCCGCACAGAAAACTCGGTGCTGTTGAGCTGCTAAAATCTTATGTCAAACACGACTCGGACAACGGCTGGGCTCATCAGTTTCAAGATTATGGACTGCTGTTAAAAGAGGGGATGTTACACAGTAAACATGTCTCAACGATGTCCCCCAAGCCTTAGTATATTGTTTACATTTTTTGTGATCTTGATCCGATTTTCTCCAAAATGAAATCAAGCTCATTGGTTTCTACCCTCACATAAGCCCTCGGGAGGAGAATAAAATGTGCGTTTATGAGATTTGCTTTGCAAATCATTGCATTCTGCATTCTATATAAGACAGTTTTAATTGTTTGAGTGTCTTTGTGTGTGCGTTTCTTTAGAGCTCAGTAAATGGTTGGAGCCAGTGGAGAAGCTTCGCTTTGAGATTGGCAGCATTCCCACCCTTATCGACTATATCAAACAGGTACAGAGCTCTCACTCATTAAACACTCTGCAAGGTAAAGTAAATGAAATGTTTTTTGGCTTATAAGCATCTACACCAGCTGGTAAGCTGACTCACATCTCTGAAATCCACAGAAAAATCCAGGGGGATAAAAAAAGTTAACAACTCTTCACTGAAGTGCTCTGTGATGTATTTTTCAAAGCGGTTTGTCATCCTGAACATGGTTTTCTTTTGACTCCAGAATGTAGAAAATGTGTTAACTGCTGAGGGAACCGGGCTGGTCACTGCTCTGAGGGTCCTCTGTCACATCGCCTGCCCACCTCCTGCTGTAGAAGGTAAGGACCCCAACCAAACTTTGACCCCAAATATGACTTTGTTTTTATTCTGTTTGCTTTTTTATAGTTTTCACTTTATGTTGAGATTAGATTAGATGGTTTTTCAGCAGCTCCTTCTCCACTCCACAGGTCAGCAGAGGGATCTGAAGTGGAGCCTTGCAGGAGTCCAGCTTTTCTCTGGGGAGGGTCTCGATACGTGTGTGCGTGTCCTGCAGAAGCTATGCAGCGTGTTACTGCAGCCGTGGCGCGTGCACGGGCACATGGGTCCGACGCCGCAGCGCTGCATGATCCTCAGCATATGTATCAGCACGCTGCGGTTGCTTCGCACCATGCTCACCGAGCTGCTGCGCGGCGGAGCTTTCCAGTTCAGGGACACTCGCGTGGCCAGCGTGTTGGTGACGCTTCACATGATAGTGTGCTCCATTCCTGCTTCTGGGCGTCTTGATGGGGAGGAGACCAGAGTGCAAGTGCTCATTGTTGACGTCCTGCTCACCTTTACGCAGGGTGTTAATGAGGAGGTGTGTGCGGCATCAGATAACAGTTTTGATACTAAATGGGGCTTCAGTTGAGATTTTTAAGAGACACCATGTTTGTGTCATGCTACAGGTGACCCATACAGAAGAGACTCTGGCCAGCAACACGTGGTCTCTGATGCTAAAGGAGGTTTTGAGCTCACTTCTCAAAGCTTCTGAAGGCCTTTTCTCTGGTCTGACACTGCTGTCTGAGCTTCTGCCTCTTCCACTGCCAATGCATAGCACTCAGGTAACTCTCTCTATCCTGCGCTTTAACCTGCTCTGATATTCTTGTCTTCATACACACATTAATATTAGAAGGCCTTTGGCTCCACAGGTGACATCAGTCCAAGATGTGGCTGTAGCCTTAAACACAAGGAAGCTGTGGAGCATGCACATTCGCGCACAGTGGAAAGTGTTTTCCGAGGCATTCAAATGTGTGTGCACCACCACCTGCCCTCCTCTCCTGGCCATACTCAGGAGAGTGTGCGTTCAGCTGGCAGACTTGTCTTCACCCACTGCAACACACATCATGAAGACCCTGCTGGAGCTCCTGCTGGAGGAGCTGCAGCCGTGAGTGAAGGATGCACAAACTCACACATCAACATAGCGTCTGTGTTTTTTCCTGTAAATCATATTTCAAATGTCTGTAACCTGTTACTTGCAGGGCAGAGGGAAAAAGCGTCTCCTGGGCCCAGGTCCTGCGGCTCCTTTCTTTGATGGATACTCTGGTGTCTCAGAGAGCCTGTAAGAGTGCAACACTGCATCTGCTGTCCGGGTCAGTTTCTGGAGATGAACAGCTGGCCGACCTGTTCCCCTTGTTGTTGTCTCTGTTGGTTCCTCCAACAGATCACTCCATACATCAGCAGCAGTGCAGTGTACTAGTGGGGACAATATTACAGTCACTGTGTGACCAGGTAAAGCTGGAAGTACACAAATTTAAAAAAGAAAAAAAATCTTTTAATGGAAAAATACTAAAAACTGTAAAACTGTCTTCACCAGGACATTTCTCTCGTGGTGTCTCCACCTGGTGAAAGCTGTGTGTCAGAGGCTGAGCAGCTGGCCAATGCACTTCCGGGACGAGAGATGATGTCATCGGTGTGCAGTTCTCTGTTGGAGGTTTTGGGGAACGCAGAGAGCAGCGTGCCCCTCCTCCTCACCTGCATCAGGACTTTGACATTCCTCACAGAGCACGACTACGGACTCTACCACCTCAAAGTGTAAACAAGAACCTTTTCTTGTTTATTTGGCGTAACTGCTTCCCCACCAATACCACCCTGCCATGTTGCTACGGCACACTGTGCCTTTGTCTTAGTTAAAGGAGACGTTGATTACCTCTGATTATCTCTGTTTCAGTGCTCTGAAGAAACATGGCGCTGGGCTGTGCTCGCTGCTGAAGAGGCTGGTGTTGTCCTTCAACAAAGACTCAGCAGATCTGCTCTCATCTCTGCTCGACTTTCTCAGGCAGATCCTCCACACAGAACCAATGGTAAGTACTGCTTAGATGATCATTAAAATCAGGATCCTGTCCCTTTAAACTAACAGAGAACAAAGCAATACAGCAAACACAAATCACAACATAATAAATAAAACTGTATATTTGACAATAAAAACAGAAGAAAGGCTCAGCATTAAATTAAAGGTAATCTGTTTGAGAACAGAGCAGTTTTTCAAAAAAACAAATGAAGCACTGAAGGAATACGTACAGCTAAAAGATTAGTCTGGAGGAGCCCTAAACAATAAAAGCAAACAAACAATCCTCTTTAGAGACGGAGTCATAAAGAGGAGCCGATCAGAGTCGGTTGGTGTTTAATCAGAAGTGTAAGCAGCATCATTTTTTTTAAGTAAGTGTTACTTCTGTGAAAAATATTTGGACAAAAGACTACAAAAGAGACTACAGCAAGGACGTCGCTTCTTTGAAAGCATTCCTCCTTGTCCTTACGTGTTCATGCTAGTAATTTAGTTTTCCTTTTCTAAGAGTTTCCTTCTGCAGCCGCTTTTAAAAAGCTCTATTAATAATGCATCACCTCACAGAAATGACTGGCTCTGCATAAAGGAAAGGCTTTTTCATTGCATATTTTGTCTTGTCCTTCTGATAATCGCTTCTTTTCTCAAGCTTTTTCCAGCTTATCTCCAATCATATTTGCTCTTCATTCTGTACCTGTCCTCGTTTTAATCCAGTGTGCTGAAGAGGGTCACGGCTCGAGCGAGGATCCTGCTTTTGTTCCTCCACGGTTGCTGTCGGGCTCTGAAATGAAAGCTCTGCTCCAGTGGGAGGAGTCAGAGTCACATCCAATACCTGCTTTGGAAAAACAGATAGCGGTATGAAAGATGCACACAAGTACATTGTGTTTATCAAAATAAAGGTCCGGGCTGCCTTGACCTCAAACTTTCAATGCTTTTGTCTATGTCTTTAGAAACTATGTAAAGATGACGATTCCCTGGAGACCATGTTGGAGAACGTGATTGCTCTGAGGCAGACGTTGCAGGCGGCCACAGACACGCCTCCTGCAGCTGACACCGAGCCCACTCTGCCAGCACCAGAAACACTCGGGGCCCAGTTTAATCACAGGTTGGTCCTCCGCGTGACGTATTAATACTGAATCATTTTCTCCTCATCACTTCGAGTTGTGAAGCTTATACAGCTGGAGCGAGGGAGGATCGCAGTTTGCGGTGACAGATTGATTGAATCAGATATTCATAACAACAACCACTTACACATGAGCCATGTGAAAAATTAATGGGAACGGTAAACTGATCATTGCCCTGGGCCTTTATTGTCTGTAGGACGGTTTTCATTCTGTCTGAAGCTCTGGATGAGCAGCTGAAGGCTCTGTGGTTCTCTCCGTTCCAGACTGATGACATTGAAACAGACCTTGATATGGTAAGAGTGTGTGTGTGTGTGTGTGTGTGTGTACGTACATTTCCAAGAATCTCTAGAGCTTATGTTTGGCGTGCACATTTATGGTTAATCATTTTTGGATGAAAATTTGATTACAGCTTCTGTTTTATTCACTGTTTTATGCGTTTTTGTATTATTGCTTTTTTTTTTTTTTTTTTTTTTACTTGATCTTTGTTGATGTAGAATTTTTTCACATCACCAGCAGTTATGAATCCTTTTCTGCTACTGAAACTCTGGTATATCGAGTCAAAAAGAAATATTTGTTGCTGTTACCGTGTTAGCTTAGTGGGAGCATCATGGTCTGTAAAAAAGTATTTGATTCACTGTGCACCATATGGGTGTAACTACAAAATTGCAGTTGTTGTGGCTGGCCCCTCCCTTAGTGATGGGGTGAGTGATAGGGAGTGCAGTTGTTTGAGAGGCGCTCCGACTGGAGCTGCTACTCCTCCACATCTAAGGGAGCCAGTCCAGGGGGTTTGGGCATCTGACGAGGATGCCTCCTGGGCGCCTTCTGGGTGAGGTGTTCTGGGCATGTCTTACCTGGTCTGGCGAGGGAACTCCTCGATAAGCTGGAGGGAGTGGCTGGGGAGAGCGAGGTCTGAGTTTCTCTGGGTTCGTGACCCAAGATAAGCAGAAGAGGATGGGATGGATGTAAAATGACTACTATGACAGGAAGATTGAATAGGATGAATCCTATATTTTGGATATTTATATTTATCTACTATCCACTTCTTAGAGTCCTCTCACATATTTTAAGTGCTTTCTGTTCAGTGCTATGTTCTTCCTCTTCTTTTTTAAGTAAACGTTCTTTGCTTCTCTATCTTTAAGGGATTTAAAGGATTTTTTTAAGTTGAGGTTCTTTGCTTCTCTGGCTTGTAAGGAATTTGGAAATACCACAAGCAACAACATTACATGGTCTGTTTATGTTTTCTATATAATATGTATGATTACCTTTTTGTCTGTGTGGCAGGTGAAGGTGGATCTGGTGGGTCTGGCTCAGGAGTGTTGTCCAGAACTGGACCTGAAGGCGGAGCTGGAGCGCTCCTTCTTGTCTGAGCCGTCCTCTCCGGGTCACACAAAACCTACGAAAGGCTTCCGGCTGGGCAAACACAAGCATGAGACGTTCATTACGTCTAGGTACAGCGTCATTGTGATTTCTATATATTTTTATTCGCACAGAATCTAGTTTAAGATCAGGTTCATGGTGTCATCTTGTGTTTGTCTCTGCAGTGGGAAGTCTGACTACGTCGAGCCTGCAAAGAGAGCTCACATCATGGCTGCTCCTCGTGGCCGAGGAGGTCGAGGAGGGTTTGGGCAGAATGTCTCCCGACCGCATGATATCTTCCGCCTGCGCAAACAGAATACTTCCCGTCCTCCCAGCATGCACGTGGATGACTTTGTTGCAGCGGAGTTTAAAGACATTACGACCCCTCTAGGGCTTCTGCCTCCTAAACGACCTCCAAAAAGCGCCCCCAAACCTCCCACCAGAGGGCTGTTCACTGGTAACAGAGGCAGAGCTACTTTCCACAGCCAGACTCGCTTTTTCACTCCACCACAGCCTAAAGGTGTACTGCTGTCAGGTATGTACTATCAGATACGCACGAGTCTCATAGTTGCCAGGACATTGTCATAGTTGCCTCATCATTACATGCAGCACACAGCAGGGAATCCTGGTCATTATCCTGGGAAATACTGTGTTTCGTTTAGCCCTGCACAAACTGCAACTAAAATACATCAATTGTCCAGCAGAGGGTGACAAATCCCCCCCTTTTTTCCCCCGTTCTGTAGGAAACTACACTCGGAGAGAAGGAGGCCGAGGGTCATCGTGGAGCGGTCAGGTTCCAGCTGTTACTCACAGAGGGACCTACAGTGAACCCCGCGGAGGACAGAGCAACTTCACTCGAGGGCCACTGCCTTCTCGGCAATCCCCTGCAAGTAAGGACCACACACACAGTTTTACATTTTATACCGCTCTCTTTTTCAGTCTTTTATGTTCTGTTTTATTGCATTTGTTTTACTTTTTTATCGCTTTGACCTGTATTAAAGGTGTTATAGGGGGAAAAAAAAGTTTGATTCACTCGTTCCACACTTCAGGTGCGTATCGGCTGGCTCTTCGGGATCGAGCTCCACGCGGCAGAGGAGGTACTGGCCTGTCGTGGATTAGCGGCGGAGGAGGTGGCGGTGGTGCCGGGGGAGGCGTCGGTGGAGGCGGTGGAGGGGGAAGAGGATCTCAGGGGAGCAAGTTCAGCGGTGGAGGAGGGAGCGGAGGTGGGAGGGGCAGACATGTTCGCTCCTTCACCAGGTAAATCCTCCTGGACAATGACTGCAGCCTCTCACGGCAACAGAAGGGCCAATCAGGATATTATATATGCTGTCTCCATGGAAACGTGGTGGTATGATGTTGTCACAAATAATGTACAGACTGTGTTGATGTTTTCAGTTTTGTTATTATTAGCTGTATTCAGAAAATAAAAGTGATAGCAAAATGAGGCCTTTGTGTGTGTTTTAAGGGAATGTCAAATAAATAAATCGTCTGTGGTTCTCAGATAAAATGTTTAAAAATGCGATCCCTCTTGTGCTGTCTATCACTGTGTTTGCAACGGCTGCAGCTGCTGCATTTTTCCCGTTTTTTTGTTGTTGGTGGTGATTTTTTTTATTTCTAAGGCTGATCTCATTCGCAAACCCTGAAACTGTTCGAAAAGGAGCACAAAACCAGTGGTATACAGACACGGTTGGTATTATGGGATATTATGGAAACTTGAACTATGTGGTCATGTGGGACTAACATTAATATATCTTAAACAGGTGGAATATGTGACCGTTAACCCTTAAAAGTCGAAACCATGAAATAATTGCCAGAAAATTCATATTTTTTGAAAATTCCGTTTTTATTGAACGTTCTCTCCCATTGAAAAAATGAATTCAACATATATTTTTTTAAACTTGTCTATTTTTTTACATTTCACAAAAACTCACGCTGAATCGTTATGTGGTTAACCTCAGGTGTAAAAAAAAAATATACGTTTGGGGATTCCAACTTCTTGAAGCTCACTGACGATACACTTAAAATGACGTCAGGTGGTTCAAAAATCCAACACACAAAGAGCTGATCTTTAAGCATTAAAAACACAGCGTAGCAAAACCTTTCTTTTGTAACATGTTTTACCCAAACCCTAATTTTGTTGCTAAATAATACAAAAATAAAGATTTCATATATTGCAGCTTTTTCAGATCACTGTCACCTCCCTGCTCTTCTTTTTAATGCAGTCCAAGGTCAGACTCCGGGTCCCACCCTTGCGCCCTACCTCACCCAGCTGTGGTGATGGGGGTGGGCCTGATGCATGTGAAGCCTGGGCTGAATGCAGTGACAGACTGGAGGCATGTGAAGAAGCCTCTCTCTGTTGATGTCTGGTTGGCTCGGTGTGGAGTTCCCAGCCTGATGTCTGCACCTCTCCCTGATGCTGGTCCCTGGCTGCCTGTTCAGTGGGATTCTGGCTCCTGGTGGGCTGCAGGTCTCTGAGGACCTGTAGCAGTTCTCTTTTCTCCAGCTCTGCCTCTGCCAGCTCTTGTCTCCTCAAACGCTCTGCACCTAGCAGTGCACGCATGTCACACATCACACGGGATAGCTGACCCTGCACAGACAGGATATGACGTGAAGCAATAGAGTAGTTTTATGTGTGATGCCAATTTCAGCCAGGCTTTAGCTCCTGGACAGATGTCCTCGCATTTGACTCTAGAACAATTTGGTATACAGAGGAGTTCACGGTTAACTCAATGATTACATGGTGTATTCCAGTGAATACAAATCCAGCCCAAATCATCACCCCACCACCACCGTGCTTCTCAGTTGGTGTGACGTGTTTGTTTTGATTGTGTTTGACTTCCAAATATTCACCTCATCTGTCCAGACAACATTGTCCCAGAACTCTTTGTTCAAATGCATCTTTGCAAACTTAAGCTGTGCTGCCATGTTCTTTTTAAAGAGAAGATGCTTTCTCCTGCAACCCTTCCAAACACGCCATACTTAATTGTGCTGTCATGAACTTCAACTTTTAATAAGTTGTGGCATGTAGAGTCTGGAGGTAGTTTGTTTTTTTTTGTTTTTTTTTTACAGTTTCTCTCAGCACTGCACAGTCTGACACTGGGATATCCACTCCTGGGAAAACTGGCAACTGTCTTGAGTGTTTTCTGCTTGTAAATAATCTTCCTTGCTGTATAATCAAACAGTTTGGAAATGACCGTATAACCTTTCCCAGATTGTTAATATCATTACTGATGTTAAGCCTCATTGGCATTGTCTTAACACACATCTTAATGCTCCAAAACAGCAAACTGCCTGCTTCTTTAGAGATTGTCATGCCAGTTAAGTGCATTTGATTATCGGCACGTGGCTTCAATTCCCTCTTAAATCCTTTGTATCCAGTAAAACTGTACATACACTGCTTCTGCATTCTGGCTTAGTTTTGTTATGTGATATGTCATTTAGCTGTGTGGTTCACCTGAGGTTGTATTTATTAATTTTAGAACCTGCTACAAACCAGATTATTTTTTAAATGACCGATAAGTGTACTTTCTTTTCTTTCTTTTTTTTATTGTGATTTTATGGACTTAAAAAAGATCTGTAAACTGCCACCATTTATGGGCCTGAGAAGGTGTCCTGCAGTGTGAGGAATCAGATATAATTTTCAGGCCTTGCTTATTTCAAAAGGACAGTGAAAAAAACAGTTCTCACTGTTTTTAAAAAATATGGCACCCGAGCAAAAAAGTCTGAATGCTAAGATGACATTCACACAGTTCAGACTTCTAAAAGCATTTTGCCTTTAAACTTTCAGCATTTTTTAAATGATTTGCAAAACACTGCATTGTACTTTCATAGTAAATGTATCCCATGGTCACAAATCTGTGCTTTAGTACTATCTTCTGTTGCATTTATGTGGTAACAGGACATTTTACCTTGAGCTCCTCCACCTCGTTCTTCAGCTGAGACTCTTTCTGCACCATGTGTCTCCTCTGCGAGTCCAGCCGAGACTCCATCTCTCGTCTCACCTCTTCCACCTTGCACAGCATCTCCACCCTACAGTTGACATTTAATGAGACCAAGTCATGATGGTGGTGTTACCTCTGAGTTCAGGCTTAGAAGAGAGCACAGAAGAGCTTACCTGAGCATCTCCACCTCAGTGCGCAGCTCCGCTACACAGTTATGTTGTGTCTGGTCAATGGAGAGCAGCGTGTGGCCGCAACCATTAGGACACTCCCTGCTGCGAAAGCTACATTCTGACAGGTGAGCCTCCAAGCCCCGCCTCTCGACCTGCACGGGACAGCCTGAGAGGGAAAAGTCACAAGGGTGCAAAGGCCTCGCATGGAGCCACCACGTTATCAGTGTATAAGACAGGCTTCTAAAGCATCTCCACAAAGATGAAATTTATTTGCAGGCACGAATTTTTCCATAAAAATCATCTGTGTGTACAAAGAGGAGATAATCTACTAACACCACCAAAAATGTACTTTGTAAACACTTTGTGTATCTAAAGTAGAGTTATTAAATCTACAATGTAGTCACAGATCACTGCAGTCACACAACAGCAGAAATTTCAGGTGATTTTAGTGACTTAAACTGCACACCGCATGCACACACACTGCATGTGATTCAACCTACCACAGTGGTAACATATGTACTCTCCACCTGCCAAACACGGGTCACAGACACATGGTGAGCACAAAAGCGCACACTTGCATGTACATGTTTCAAGCAGACCTAAAAATCACTCATTAAAGAATGAATGAAAGCCGACTCTCACACAGTGCTCTCTGTGTGAGGCTTGTGGGAGCTTTCAGTCCTAAAAGTGCACCTGTTCCTGGGGTAGCCAAGACAACAACAGGGCCCACCTGTTGTTCACCCCCACAGACGTGTCACATTACAGTTGTAACATACACATCCATGAGGATTGCAGTTTGACTTTTACTGTCATAAAGACTTATAAAAACACACTGCATGAATAGTGTTTTGTCCGGTGTGATGTTGTCATGTACCTGTGTTAGCGCAGGATATGAAGGCAAATTCACACTCGTCCTCGTGTGAGTGGAGGCTCTCCAGGGAGCAGACCACCTCACACCCCTGTGCTGCATTCACACAGCGGATCTGCAGACGGTTCAGATCATTACGCATGTACCTGCAAATCAAACCAACACAGACAGAAACTCTTAGAGTGAGAAAAGCAGCATACTGTTATAACGCTACTGACTTGCATGAAAACTTATCTGCAAAACTTAAGAGTGCATGATTACGAGGAAGTGAAGCAAGGAGCACAACTGCAGGAGACGGAGACTGACCTGTACAGTGGTTTGAGGCTACCCACATCCAGTGGCAGTCTGTCCTCAGGACAGGAGTGGTGATGGACCAGCCAGGTGCTGATGCAGGAGCTGCAGTAAGCATGTTCACAGGGTGCCTGGAGGGGGCGCTCCAGCACATCTCGACATACACAGCACAGTAGACCCTCATTCACGTAACCTACAAACCTCTCCAGATCATAGCCCATCCTAATAAAAAAAGAAAAAAAAAGTTAAACAGATTAAACAACACACGGGTAAAGCAGGAAGCAGTCTTGTTTCCTCATTTGTTTCTTTTCTTTTTATCTTACCTCAGATGTCAACTTTCACTTCAACCAACTCCTACTTCCTTCTTTCTGCAGGTTTTGACTCCACTCTTTCCTCCACGGGCAACCTGCCGTCCTATCTCTGCCACATCCTCACTCTTAACACCATAAAGGTGAGGGTCTCCTCTCCTTTGAAGCCCTCCCCTACCTTTGAGAGTGCGTCTCCGTGGAGAGGTAACCCTGACAACAAGGGTTCAGGACACAGGAAGGCAGCTGTCAGACGGGACCAGATCAGATGAGAGAGACAGGCCGAATTACAGTAAAACACTGAACACCGAGTCTAAAGCAGACAAGTTCTGCAGCAGTGTTGTTGTCTAGCTATTAAAAACCTGTGTTGCTGTTGTGAAGCATTCAGAGATTACTGCTGTCCTTCAGCTGTTTTTCTCTCTCTTAATGACCCACCCTATCCTAGGTTTCTCCCTCTCTCCCTCTCCCTCTCTCTCTGAATGTGGGATTAAGATGGATTACACTCTCTCCCTCCATGATTGGATTACAGACTCAATATCAGATGGCACAAGAACGCATGATCACAAAAATCAAAGAGCACACCAAATGCCTGGACTCATCATCCTGTTCTCTTTATATCCTCTCAGTAAGACTTACAATCACACAAACAGTAATTCAAAATGACCCCGTACCAAGTAAAGCTCTCTTATGCATACAGTCCTCTGAAAAAGTATTCCCCCCTTCCTGGTTTCTTAGTTTTTTGTATATCTTCACACTTAAATCTTTCAGATCATCAAACTAATTTTAATGTTAGACAAAGATCTTCGGGATGCCAGTGTAAATAAAGTCATTTTACATCAATCTTGATGATCCTCAAGACAAAAATTTAACTTTCTGGAAGGGTTGAGTCTGGTTACCTCTGCATAAAACTAACTGCATAAAACTAAACTGCATAAAACACTTAATTAAAAAAGCATCATATCAACAGTTAAACAAGGTGGTGATAGTGTAATGGTCTGGGGCTGCTTTGCTGCTTTAGGACCTGGATGATTTGCTGTAATTGATGGGACCATAAATTCTACTGTCTACCAGAAAATCCTGAAGGAGAATGTCCAGCCATCCGTTCTTACCCTGAAGCTCAACCTCACTTGAATTATGCAGAAAGGTTTGGAGGTATGGATAGTTTTTTTCCCCCCTTAATAAATGTCCTGTCAGTATTATCATTTAATATCAGTATTAATAATTAATATTATTAAATGTCAATATAATTAAGTATTAGCGAAAATAACTTAATACAACTACTATATAAGTATTACTTTCAGGTACCCTCAAATTGAGTAATTTGCGGTAAATTTCGAAAAGTTGACACGTTTGCCTTAGCCTTGCAAAAAACATGTGAGGCGAGTTTACTGTGGTAGCTGTGCTAGTGAAACAAAATATTACGATTAGCAGCTTACTTAAACGGTTATACCAATATTTAGATTTCCCAAATATTCCTCCTTTCACGCTTTCACTGTGATTTAATGAAGGGATGAAGTGAGTAGTAGGTGAGCTCGATTCACAAGTTATCGATCGACCGGTTGCTGAAATTCAAGCGGGATATAAACTACATTGAATGCGACGGCTAAACTGTAGGGACAGAAGAACCAAACGTACCCTTTCGTTTTAACCACGCCCATTTGTATTGGTTCGACGAATCAGATTCTTCAAACTGTTCAGCGGGAGAAACTGAACCGCTGCTAGAGTCACTGAAGAGGAAAGACAAGACGAGTTCTGTTGCAATTGAGTTAAAGGCTGCGATGTCAGGTGTTTTCTTCTAACTTTTAGCTCGTCGGGGTATGTACAATACGTTGTCACACGTTATCTGACTTGATAATAAAGCCTAAATTAGACTTCCAACCGCGTTATTATCATCTTTTATGCTAGTGTTAGCTAGCTGGCTGTGTAACAGGTTCATGTTGCTATCTAGAAATTATCGTGATATGCCGATTATTCCAGCATAAGCAGGAATTGAGGACGTGAAAAAGCTAGAAAGCCATCAGAGGGATAGTGACCCCAAGGATTTATGTATGATAAAAAAGGATTGAGTGAGTTATTTTCGTCTCGATATGCACAGTTTACCCAGTGCAGAATTTACATATGCAAATAATCCAAGTTTTCAATTTTTTGCTATTAATAGGGACAAATCATTAGCTAGATGTGTTCATATAATGCTAAAGGACTGTGACATTAAAAGGAATAGTGTTGGAGTTGGATTTGTTTTGAGCGGACGAGATAGTTTTTGCTACATGCCTCACGAAGTTATTAAAGTGAGTACCTTTGAGGAAGATATTTTTGTTTTCTTTCCCCCCCCTGATTTTAAACCACTCAAAGGATATTAAACCGTCTGTAATAAGCGGTAATCATGCAGTAACGCCTTAAGGCAAGTCCAGGTGTTTGTTGGGATTTTGTGTCAACCAAATGTTACTGTATTTGTATTTTATTAATCTGCTTGTAGGATCAAGGTTCTTTATTCATCACATGTATAGTTATACAAGTATAACACACAGTGAAATGTAACCTGACACGCTCCTCGACTTGTGCAAAGGGGGGACATTATATATAATATATACATTAGGTAATGTACAGTAGTAGCATGTATGCAGCAAGCAGGTGAATTCTGTACATTAAGTGAATTAAATAAGAATAGACAATCTGACTATTGTATCGGTTGCTTTTTGTCTTTAGGAAAAAGAAAGATGCGGCGCTCTGGAGCTCCCAGCAAGCTCTTGGGTAATGCAGTGAAAAAGTCTCGATTTGTGCCACCTGGTGCATGTACTTCACTTTCTGTGGCTCAATCCAAGCCTTTGACCCCCAAACTTGGTTCAGGCAATGCACTGGATAAAGTAATTTTTTTTCTCAACATTTTTCCTACAGTATTAAACCCTCAGTATTTATAATTCTAATTTGATTATTTTCCATTATTTTTTTAATCACACTTCCTCATATTAAGAATTCTCTTTTGTCCGTACCTCATTTCGCAGATCCAGAGAAGCCTTGCAACACCAGGTGCAAGTAAGACAGAGTTTAACGTCCAGCCTGAAGCTGCCCCAGCCTTGTCAAAGGTTCTGGCTCGTGTTCTCAGTGCAACTGAGAGTAAGGAAAATGAGGCTGAGACAAAGCATCAGAACCCTGGATTAGGAGCCTCTGCTGAAGACTATAAACCAGCAGGTAAAAAACAAACAGCCATGTAAAGCCTTGCCTTTTTCTTGCCCCATCTTCTCACTTCTTATGCCCAATTTAATAATCATAGCAGCAATATGAAAACTTACAAATGTCAGTTGATTCCTGGAGGGAGATTCTCATAGTTTCAGCAATGTATGTCAGGGAATGTGCAAAGACAAATATGGGGACAAATACGTTTGCCTCATATGAGAGAGAGAGGAAAAAAAGACCACAACAAAGAGTGGAAGGCCAGGAAGGAAAGGAGTCTGATGAATCAGATGGACATAACATTGCTCATGATGACTTTTATATTTCTTTTAATTAAACGTAGTTATTTTTTTAATCACACCCACAAATAGTGAAGGGTTGATGGTGTGATCACTGAGTTATTGCTACAACTTAGAGGTAGAGTTTCAGATAGGATTCTTCTTGTACCATGATTTAAGTATTCCAGCTGTGCCTCCCACCATTTTTCTTGACCGTGAAGAGTATACCTGCGTGTCTTTGCTTAAAGTTAATCCAGCAAGCATTCCCCTCTCCTTGAGGAGACAAGGAGATGCAACGTTTGAAAATGAGAAAAGCTTCAAGATTTCCACCAGAAAACAAAATCATGGTTCCATTACAAGCTGTTATTTAAGATGGATAGCTCTTAAACCAAACAAGACTTCCAATTAGTTTTTAATTAAATGCAGGTGAGATTAAAAGCTAAACCAATTAACCCTGTGTGTTACAATGACAAAGACAGTGCAAGCCTCAGCATGCAGCATACCTGATGCCTCATTAGGTTTAGGTAGTTTAGTCATGAAGATTCTACTGAAACAGCCGTTTCTGTTTCATTAGCGCTCAAGTGACCAAGCTGTGGGCTCTGTTATATTTTATACATTAATATTTTTTAATGGGACTATTATTGTTTTTGATAATTGTACTTTATTTATGACAAATATTCTAAAATGTCGTTAATTATGGTTTTCAATCGTTTTTAGCCTCAAGGCGTCTGGAGCAATAAATCTATGCAAGATTTCATTTTGCTTTATTGCTAATCATTTTTTTTTGCATATTTGTCACACTTACATGTTTGACATCATCAAATACATTTTAATATTAGAAAAAGACAACCCAAGCAAATACAAAATGAAGTGGGGTTTTTTTTTTAAATGATGATTTTATTCATTAAGGGGGAAAAGCTGTCTAAACCTACCTGATGCTGTGTGAAAAAAGTAATTGCCCTTGAACTTAATAACTGCTTGTGCCATCCTTGGCAGCAAGAACTGCGATCAAGTGTTTGCGATAAGTAGCAATGAGTCTTTAACATCACTATGGAGGAATTTTGGCCCACTCTTCTTTGCAGAATTACTTTAGTTCAGCCACATTGGAGGGTTTTCCAGCATGAGTGGCTTGTTTAAGGTCATGTCAAAGCCTCTCAAACACATTTAAATCCAGACTTTGACTAGGACACTCCAAAACCGTCTTCTTCTTCTTCTTCTTCTTTTTTCTTTTCTTTTTTAAGCCATTTTGAGTTGGTGTGTTTTGGATCAATTTCCTGCTGCAGAACCTGAGCTTAAGCTTCAGGACTCAAAAAGATGGCTGGACATTCTCCTTCAGGATTTTCTGATAAAGAGCAGAATTCATGGTTCAATTGCAGCAAATTGTCCACGTCCACGTAGACATCAGAGTACTGTACGACCACTTTTGACTGTTCGTACGATGCTCTTTTTATGTAATGCTGTGTTACGTCAGATGTAACAGGATTCAAACCTTCCAGAAGGCTCAACTTTTGTGTTGTCAGTCCACAGAATATTTTCCCAAAAGTCTCGAGGATCATCAAGATGTTTTTCTTTGGCAAATGTGAGACGAGCCTTTGTGATCTCTCTGGTCAGCAGTACTTTTCTCCTTGAACTCTCCTATGGATGCCTTCTCTTTGTTATTGTTGAATCATAAACTCTGACCTTAACTGAGGTGAGTGAGGCCTGCAATTCTTTAGATGCTGTTCCGGGTCTCTTACGTGACCTGCTGGATGACTCGTCGATGCACTCTTTGAGTAATTTTGGTAGACCAGTCATTCCTGGGAAGGTTCACCGCTGTTCAGTTTTCTTCATTTGTGGCATTTGTGGTTCACTGGAACCCAAAGCCAAAGCCTGACTGACAGTTGTGAGTCAGTGACTTTGTTTCTCAGCTGTTTCTTTAGATCGTGGCATGATGTGTTGCTTTATCTTTGAACCTACTTCACTTTGTCAGACTGGTTTTAGTAACTCAGCAGGTCTGGCATTAATCAGACTCGGGTGTAGACAGAGAAACGGAACTTAACTTTCTAAAAATTGTGGTTAATCAATTAATTTATGATTTTACAAAGGTGGCAGTTAATTTTTCATGTAGGCTCGGATAACTTTCCCCCCTTAATACATTATAATTTAAAAATTACTTTTTGAATTTACTCAGGTTATTTTTGTCTAATATTTAAATTTGTTTGATGATCTGAAACATGTAAATGTGACAAATATGCAAAAGATGAGGAAGGGGGACAGACGTTGTCACACTGCTGGCAATTTTTTTTTTTTGCCTCAGGCAAAAAGCATCATGTATATTAATGTGTACATACAGAACAATACTGATTCTGTTGTCTTTTTAAAAGAAAGATAGAGATGATACAAACACTGTCACCTTGAACACAAAGCTCTGCTGTATATTTACTTGAGCCACACCATCTACTTTGCATTCACAGCCACCTGCAGTCCATATCAGTACAAAAGAAGAATCAGAATCAGAATCAGAATACTTTATTGATCCCTGGGGGAAATTATTTTTTGTTACAGTGCTCCATTTTAAACCAACATTAAGACAAGACAGACAATACGCTAACTAAGAATAGTACAATATATACATATATATACATACATACATACATACATACATACATACATACATACATAAGTCACTTATAAATAAATATTTGGAAAAGAAACATGTGTAGTTGTAGCAGCAAACAGTGTGTTAAGTGGATGCGTTGTACAGGGAGATGGCCACAGGCAGGAATGATTTCCTGTGTCGTTCAGTGGTGCTTTTCGGTAATCTCAGTCTCTCACTGAACGAGCTCCTGTGACTGACCAACATGTCATGGAGTGGGTGGGAGGTGTTATCCAACATTGTCTTTATCTTGGACAGCATCCGCCTCTCCGACACCACCTTGAGGGAGTCCAGCTCCATCCCCACAACATTGCTGGCCTTACGGATCAGTTTATTAAGTCTGTTGGCATCTGCGACCCTCAGCCTGCTCCCCCAGCATGCAACAGCATAGAGGATCGCACTGGCCACCACAGACTCATAGAAAATCCTCAGCATTTTCTGGCAGATGTTGAAGGACCTCAGTCGCCTCAAAAAATAGAGACGACTCTGGCCCTTCCTGTAAAGTGCTGTGGTGTTTTTAGCCCAGTCCAGTTTATTGTCAATGTGTACTCCAAGGTATTTATAGTCCTCCACAATGTCAACACTGACCCCCTGGATTGAAACAGGGGTCAAGTGTTTCCTGGTCTTCCTGAAGTCCACGATCAGTTCCTTGGTCTTTGCCACGTTGAGCTGCAGATGATTCTGCTCACACCACGTGACAAAGGAGTCGACCACAGCCCGGTACTCTGTCTCATCATCCCTGCTGATGCATCCAACCACCGCAGAGTCATCAGAAAACTTCTGAAGATGGCAGGTCTCTGTGCAGTGGCTGAAGTCTGTGGTGTAGAGGGTGAAGAGGAAGGGGGAGAGGACAGTCCCCTGTGGTGCCCCTGTGTTGCTAATCACCTTGTCAGACACACACTGTGGGAGACGTACATATTGTGGTCTTCCTGTCAGGTAATCAACAATCCAGGACACCAGAGAAGCATCCACCTGCATCGCTGCTAACTTATCACCCAGGAGGGTCGGCCTGATGGTGTTGAAAGCACTGGAAAAGTCAAAAAACATGACCCTCACAGTGCTCGCCGGCTGGTCCAGATGGGTGTAGACACGATTGAGCAGGTAGATGATGGCGTCCTCTGTTCCGAGAAATATTAAATAGTAAATAAACAACACAAAAATGTGCAGTGACTAGAACACAAACCGGAAAATCCTCCAGGATTTCTATAAACAACATAATTATAATAATATACAAGATAATATATCGTGTTTCTAAATCCTTTAAACCCTGAACCATAAAATAACTTTCCAACTTTTTGAAAATGTAGCGTACAATGACCCTTCTGACAAAAAAAAAAAATAGTAATTTGATATATGAGATTAAATTTGTATCATATTTGCAACATCGGGCATTTTGCTTTTTATTTTTTGTAATTTATTCCTTAAAAATGTGTCGTGCAATCTATTTTGGGGTTTTTTGGGCTACATTTGTATAATCGGTTAATCGATACACAGCATTAAAGGCAGGGACGTTACTAATTACAAATATTTGGCTTGAGGTTGTCGGTCCTAAATGGATCATTCAGGACCTGAAGCTTTTTCATGTTTGCTGTGTAAAATAAGGTATGGCTGGTCCCAAAAGAGAGTTTACAGCTACTGGCCTGTCCATGTAATTTATAACACTGCAGAGCCAGTATTATAAATTACATGGACATCATCATCATCGTCATCACCACCACATTAGCGATTATTCCTCATAATGTGCCCTACACGTACCAACCACTGCTGTTTAAATTCGCTGTTATATTGCAAAGTCTAACTCGAGCAAACCCCGCGCAGAGGCTTCAAGCAGACACTATAATGAGATATAACGTTTATATAAATAGCATTCCGCTCTGTCTAATAATAACACGCACACAGGATAGATGTTAAACCGGGCGGGCGAAGGCTGAGTGACAGCAGGTCCAGCATTATGCAAATTAGCGGCCAGATTCGGACTGTGCTCGGGATCAGCGTCTCCTTCTCCTCCCCTTCCTCCTGTCGGAGCAGCCAGTGCTTCTGTTTTACTTCCTGAGACCGCGCGGCGCGAGCACGCTTTCCTGGAGCTGTTTTTGCACGCGCCCCACACACGTATTTAATCAACGGAGTCGCCGCGTGCGCTGCGGAGCTGGCGTTCCCCGTCTGCATTCATTCTACACTGAAGCACGGCCAGAAGCGCGGGTTCCACGGACATGCGCAGCGCGCTCACAGACCCCTCCCCCCCGGTTCAGTTAGTTAAGCCGGCGCTGATTCAAAGCATCACTCACTTTAGGACGTTAGACATGTGACACTTTAACACCTTACAGTGTGCTGTTTGCAAACTGTTGTGGCACATGTGCAGAGGGCAGTGTCCCTCTGCAGCACTCCCTTTGTCACACTGTAGAGCCGGTGTATCTCTGCTGTGCTCTGTGCTGTGCTCGGTTTGGGGTTTAGAGAGACCGAGCTGTAAGTAGGTCGGGCTGGGCTTAAGCGGCTTAGCTACGTCAGCCTAAGCTGGGAGGAATTCATCCAAAGCCCTCCGCGGTAGGCGGGGGCCTAAACGAGGCTGGCCTAGTTAAGCCTGATTCTTATTGTGTGCAGCACAGCCTGTTTTTGTTGTGCAACGTAGCTGAGAGGGAGTCCAGGAGTAGTGTGAGAATCCATGCACTTGTTAGACATAGCCTATGTTTGATTTGGAGAGGAAGAAGACGAAGGGGGGAAATGTGACATGTCTCTGAGTTAGACCAGTGTTGGTGTGTCACCGTGGACCAGGAGAAGAGAGCGGCGGGGACTGAAAAAAAGACAGGTGGGAAGAGAGAGAAGCCCACACCACTGAGTGTGGTTACTAAAGGGTGACAGCCATAGGCCAGACTTGGTCTGCGTGAGCCCAGTATGCTAGAAGATGGCATCCAGCTCTGTGTTTTTGTCCAGTATGGTGGGTAAAGCCCGCTCCTCCAACTTCACCCTCTCTGAGAAGCTGGACCTGTTGAAGCTGGTCCGGCCTCACATCCGAATCCTGGAGGAGCACACCAACAAGCACGCGGTCATCGTGGACAAGAACAAGTGCTGGGACACTGTTGCTGAACAGTACAATGCCCTGGGAGGAGACAGACCCCATCGCACAGCTCAGGGCCTCCGGACCCTCTACAAGAGACTGAAGGAGTCAGCCAAGCAGGAAGTGATGCAGAGGAGACACGCCCAGCCAGAGTACAGAGCAAGCATCTCCGAGCCAACCAGGAGAATTATGGAGATGATCCCTCACCTGTTTCACCACGTGCCCATCCACGAAAAGGACCAGGCGCTGCGCAGGTACGGTTGCACTTATGAGAACACATACACACACAAAGATAAAGGATAACACAAGTCACATGAGAGTTTTGGACATACCGAGGGAGAGGAGGGGCTGCCGTTCATGCTCCCAAACCCAATCAGATTACTCACTGAACACTGTCAGGCTCAAGAGGACATACTGCATGACCTGCCATCATTTACTGGCGGCTCATCAGTACATTTGGAAAATACATAGGTCTGGTTTTCACATTGATAATTCTATCAGAAACTTGGCTCCAAAACAATTATTTATCTTGTGTTCTCAGCACTACAAAAAGTAAGACGCTGCTAAATATCCTCATGCTGGATTAAGAGAGTACGCAGAGGAGAAAAATACACTGAATAATTCAGATTAAAAGGCAGTCATCACAGTTAGAAATCCTAGTGATGAATAAGAGTGGGATCAAAAACGCTTCACACGTGTGAGGTTGTAACCACCAAGACTTGTTGCCAAATCCTTTAATTTCCTTTCACTCCCTTTAATGTTCCCTGATCATTCACCTAATTCTTTGATTGATTTACCTACCTGCAGAGGTTTCAACACACTTCACATAAACAAGATATAGTAAATGCTGCTTAAGCACTCCAGGCTCACTTATTTATTTATTTTTTTAATCCTGTTTTTCCCATTTGTAGATTAATATACAGCAAGCACAACTCTCCTATCGAACATCCTGGCAGCAGCTCATCTCTGGCTGGACTTCAGGATTACTCTGCATCTGTCCCAAGTATCCCCCATGAGGTGGTCCAGCTGGACGCTGAACAGGATGTAAAGCCACCGCCAGACCTTCCCATCCTCCCAGCGCACACAGGACCACGGCTGGAAGGAGGCCAGGAGCGAGAGGGAGAGCAGGACTTGGGCAGCATCCATGATTATGAAGCGTCGTTATCTCCAGCTCCTTCCTCTGTTAACATCCCTCTCTCCACCTCGCCGCTGCCCTTACGCCATGAGCTCTACCCCAACGACATCTACCCTCACCACGAGCCGGACAGGTTTCGGCCTCTGCAACTAGCCAAAGAGGAGCACGAGCTGGTGCTGGCCAATCACAGGAAGGTGGCCCTGTACCTGGAGGAGAAGAGAGAGGGGCTGAAGAGGAAGCAGGAACTGGAGGAGGAACTGCTGCGAGCCAAGATCAAAGTGGAGAAACTGAAGGCAACCCGACTGAGACACGGACTGCCCATTTCTCTATAACAAGTATCAACATGCACTTCTGTGGTCACTGTGAGAAAGGGAGGGGCTCTGAGTAGTACAGTTTTTAAAAAAATGAAAAAGGAAAAAAAGTGCTTTGGAGCAGTCACTAATTTTGTTTTATTTTGGTTGTGTGAGATCAGTTTCAGGACTTGACTTTCTTTTGGAAACATAGTGCCTCGTATACACACAGATAACCTGTTTACGTCCTGCAGGATAATTAGGATAATAACGCCTGCTGCCATCCGTCTTTGTGCTTGTCTGTGTTAAAAATGCATCATCGTGTCCATGAGTACCAAAAGTGGGGACAAACATCTATGTAATAAAACAAAGCTCACATCAGTAACACTGTGACAGGCCAATATGTATAAAAGTCCAAATTTTGGAAGGGAATATTTGTAGTATTGACTGATAATGTACCTCAGTGGTGCTCTTCCTGCCTACACCTACCACCAGTCTCTAATTACAGGAGTGCCAGCAAGGCATTAATGATCTTTATTGTCTAAGATTGTTGGAAAAATATGAATGTAAGAGTTAAAGCACTTGATGTCAGTGTGAGCGACGTGTTGTTATCTCTGTGTAAAGAACATTTCCACCCATTCTGGCATCTGTAGAAATCCACTTTCCACTAGAGGTTTTGGTTATCAAAACAATTTTTAAAGCCGCTTTTATTCATTCTGTAGACTTCGTACAAAAACCATTCATGTCGCCACAAGAAAGCACTCCAGTAGCAAATTTTAGAGATACCAGGACTGAAGCACAAGGTAAACTTTTGAAGGCCTTAATCTGTTATTGGGATAACAAAAATGTTCGAGTGAGTAATTCTCGCTGGTTGCTGAACTGTTGACCGGCTGCGCGAACAAAAGAAGGGAGGGGCCCTGATGGTTTTTGGTGTTACTGCTATTTATTGTGAGTTCAACATTGATTGTATTGTACTGTTGTTATACAAGTGTTGCCCATTTCTCTTACTGTTTGTCTATGCGTTCACGTGTTTGTATTAAAAAGAAGATCCATTTTCCTCTGGTCCTCTGTTTATTTCCAAGTCACGTGTTCCACTTTTATAGGAAATCATCTTTAATCCGTCTTGTAGAAGCTGATGAAAGATCATAAGGTGACCGCATCTGCTGACATTTGCATTGTTTCACGGTGCTAACTGTTTGAGCCTTGTACATGTTGTATTTTGTTTCCATGATAGGTGGAGCCAACAATGGCGTGTAGAAGCCTTTATGCTGAAAAGCTTGATGCGACAGTGACCTCTGCTGGTCAATTTCCCGTGTACATCTGGTGGATCTGACTTTGTTTTATGTCTTTGTGTTACAGGAGTGAATGATGGCCCTCCTGGGTCTCCCCAAACCCCTCAGCCTCCTGCAGGCTCAGACTCTGGCTGCAGTCAGGACGGGGCGCGTTACTTCAGTGTGGTGTGGTGTAAGGCCAGCAAGAAGAAACATAAGCGCTGGGAGGGAGACGCAGTGCTGGTGACAAGAGGACGCACAGTCACTCTTAAAGATATGGAGGGGAAGGATATCGGAAAGGGTAAGACGGACACCAACATCAAATTTTAATTCGTCACCTGTATAGTTGTTGCTTGTATTTAAAATGACAACTGCCCAATTTTAATATAATACTATATACAAAAAGCCTTGAGATAGCCTGCATTTCTTTATATTTGGCTTCCAAGGAGCTAGACTTGTAGTTCTCCAGGCTTTCTCGAGGACTTTCAAAGTTTTTCTTTGAACTTCAGCTACTTTTTCACTCATTTTCACTGCAGTCTTGTAAATGCAGATCTATGAATCATTCAAGCAATAAAAAGGCGCCTAATTCGAAGGATGAGCCAGTGTTACATAACAAACAACTTGGCAAAGACAAGTACTTTATCATTAGCAGCTTGTCAGAAAAATACATAATTTCTTTACATTTCTTTTGTCTAATCTAACAAGAATATCAAAGGTGACAGAGTGTGAAAGGCATAAAATGTGATTTTTGCACCAAAAAACTCCATTTACACATTTCAGTAAATTGCTGAACCTATTTATTTCACATTTTCCTTGCAAAATATAAAGAAATTAAGACTGACTTAAGACTCAATGAAAGCAAAGTAATCAGTACTGTAATTAAAATTATTTACCTGACATTTAATTTACTCAAGATCAAATATAAAAATAACAGGAAAATACCCAGGCTTCTGTCAAGTAAGGTATTATTGCCTCTTTGCCTTAGTTGTGCATAGTCAGCCCCAGAGGCCTGTTTTTGGATCATGAAACACTGGAAAATAGTTAAATACTCAAATCTTAAATAAAATTCTACAAGCATACTTTTTACACTTAACTGAAGCTTACTGCATTAAACATTAAAATATGCTAAAGGGCTAAGTAGGTCAATACTAGTTGATTTCTCCTACTACACGCGATCCTGACAAGTGTGCATATCTGAACTGTAGGTAGTGGCTACAAGGTGTCGGAGCTGGCCTCGCTTTCCGAGGGAGAGACTCTCATGATTGGTGGGAAAGAGGTGGAGGTGATGGGAGTCATTTCTGCTGAGGACTTTGCCAAGGGGCGCTGTTTTCAGGAGGTCCAAACAGAGCGAGTGGAGTTAAACACAAAGTCTGCTCCACCACCCTCCTGCCGCTTGGCATTCAAACCTTTTTGCCCTCCAACAATGGTGGGCGGAGCGGGCCACAGAGAAACAAAACCAGAGGAGGAACAAACTCGCAGACCTCGCCATGACCCCCTCGCTCCAGGTGTGTGGATAAAGTTGGAGTTTGATGATGCATTAAGTTATTACCTACATAAATTGGCAAAAAATATATTTATAATGTATTTTAATAATATTATTTCATATCGTTTTAGGTGCACTGGTGATGCCTCGCCCTTCCGCCAACCACCAGTGGTTAAATAACAAGTCAGGGCTTCCTATGGTCGATGTTGTGCTTGACCCACACCTGACCACACACCTGCGACCGCACCAGAGGGATGGCCTGCTCTTCCTCTACGAGTGTGTCATGGGCATGAGGTGACAGTGCTGTTTGGCTATCATGAAATGCTGTGCAAAAAACCTCTTAATTAATCTGTTGTAGCGCCACACAAAAAACAAAACAAAACAAAACGGAGCCACTGGTTTGATGTTGTGCTTATGTGTCTGTGCTTCAGAGCTGCAGGTTGCTACGGTGCGATCCTGGCCGACGAAATGGGTCTGGGAAAGACTCTCCAGAGCGTGGCGCTGTCTTGGACGTTGCTGAAGCAGGGACCTTATGGTGGGAGGCCAGTTGCTAAGCGTGTGCTTGTGGTTACACCTGGCAGCCTGGTACAGAACTGGGCCGCAGAATTCAACAAGTGGCTGGGCCGTGAGAGGATCAGTGTTTTCACTGTGGATCAGGTTATTCTGTTTTATAATTACAAGTCCTTGGTTCAGTTAATCATGAAACAACATGATTTTATTTGGAAAGCGAATGTGAACTCACTGCTTTAGTGCATATGTATATAACCTGTTATCCATTCTGTATTAAAGTGCATACAGCAACAAGTCACACTGCTTAAAACTCAGAAGGAACCCACATGCTCTTAGTTACATGTCTGTGGTTTTAAAAAAAATCCATCCATTTTATTATAAGCCTTCTATTTTATTCTATTGCAATAATTCTTCTCTCTTATTCAATAACTTAATTATGTTACTCCATTTTTATTGCCGGCTTTTCTTGATTTAATATCTTTTTTGTAAATAATTAAAATGAGAACAAGTATCTGAATGAATCATCTACTTTAATCTGGAGTTTATTAAGTAATTCCATTTTTTTCTTCATTGAAATGTATTTAGGACCACAGGATAGAGCAGTTTGTTTTGTCCCCACTGCACACCGTTCTTGTGATAAGCTATGAAATGCTGCTGCGCTGCCTGGAGCAGGTATGTTCTCCCGATGTCTCATAGCGTGCTTTTTCCAACGAAGCTGTTTGATCTTTGTACTCTTATCTTGTAATTTCCTTCTGTTTTCAGGTCCAGAAAGTTGATTTTGGTCTTATAATCTGTGATGAGGGTCACAGATTAAAGAATAGCAACATCAAAACATCATCAGCCCTCAGCAGCCTCAAGTGTAATCGCAGAGTCATACTTACAGGTGAAAGCGATAAGGGAGTTTCTGAATGGCAGCTACAACTGCTTGCAGATGTTTTATAACAGACTGTTTTTTGTGCTTTTGAAGGCACTCCAGTTCAAAACGACCTGCAGGAGTTCTACGCCATCATTGAGTTTGTGAACCCTGGGATTCTGGGCTCATCGACTGCTTATAGAAAAGTATACGAGGAACCAATCCTGCGCTCCAGACAGCCCTCATGCACAGAGGTAATCCCATCTCCTTTCTCTTTCCTGTGCAGTTGTTATAAAAATGTTATCTGGTGTTAAACCTGATCTTACATCTTCCACTGCCAACAGGAGGAGAGAGTTTTGGGAGAGGAGCGAGCGACCGAGCTCTCTCGTCTGACTGGCATGTTCATCTTGAGGCGGACGCAGGAAATCATCAACCGCTACCTGCCTCCTCGCCTCGACTGGACGTTGTTTTGCGAGCCGTCCCCTCTGCAACGAGAGCTGTACAAGCACCTCCTCTGCCACAGAGTCTTCAGGGCCTGCCTTCAGGGCTCCACTCAAACCCACACACATCTGGCTTGCATCACCGCACTGAAAAAGCTCTGTAATCACCCCGGACTGCTCCACGTCACTGTTAAGGTTAATTTTTTTATGAGCTGGCTGGGGGGACAGAAACCTGTGATCATAGTGGAAACTATAAATATATAATCGTGAATCCCAGTCCTAACCATGAACATGGGTTGTTCTGTTGGTAGGAGAGGACAGATGCTGGCTCTGTGGAGAGTTCATTATATGAGGGGCTGGCAGATCTCTTCCCAGAATCCTATTCTTCAGGAGGATTCACCATGGCTGACTCTGGAAAACTGCTGGTTCTTACGGACCTGCTTGCTGCCATTAGACAGCTGAGCTCTTCAGACAGGTGTGTTTTTGTGTGACGCTAAGATGCTATTGATTGTTTGGATCATCTGGATTTTTTTTAAACTTTATTTATCAAGCGTCACATTTGATAGTAGGTGTGCTCCTGCAGGGTGGTCGTAGTGTCAAACTACACTCGGACGCTAGACTTGCTCCAGGACCTGTGTGTACACATGGGCTACACCTTCTGTCGGCTGGACGGACATACCCCCACGAACCAGAGGCAGCGACTGGTCGACAGTTTCAACAGTCCCTATTCTCAGAACTTCCTGTTTCTGCTGAGCTCTAAAGCAGGTGGGGTTGGGCTTAATCTCATTGGCGCTTCCCACCTGGTGCTATACGACATCGACTGGAACCCTGCCAATGACATTCAGGTAAAATACAAACAGTAATAGTCTGAAAAGGTAGAAAAACTCAAATGTTGGGGTTGTTTGAAGTTTAAAAGTGCCTTTGGTTTTATTGGTATCCATCGTGAGCTGTATGTAAAAGATGGACATGGTAACCATGACACAGAAATATTAAAAAACAACAGAAGTGGGGGAAAAAACCCCACGATGAAAATAAAAAAAGAACACGATGGAAATGACAGGAACCAAAACATGTGAAGGATTTCACTAAGACACACTTAAAAGAAACTGAAAATTATCAGTGTTGTTATCAGGGAGAAAAAGATCAAATAGGTATTAAAAAAATAGGCATTTCTAATATGGAAATCTGTGAGAACTGATTTCCTTTGACACACTTTGGCCCAATATTTATGGCCCAGAGGTCGTTGCTTAGGGGAGATGAATTGAATCGAACAAGTGTGAAGCTGCCCTTGTGTACGAGTACATGCAAATCCAGCAGAGGGCACTGAATACGTGTGTGTTATCCTCCCCCCTCTTCTCTGTCTAGGCCATGGCTCGGGTGTGGAGAGATGGACAGAAGAAGACTGTGCACATCTACCGTCTTCTCACTGCAGGCAAGAACACGTAAATACAAATTCCGAACAAAAAAAAAAAAAGTGCACCATATCAACAGTGTTTTAAAGTTTTGTTTCTTTCTCTCAGGCACCATTGAGGAGCGTATATTTCAGCGACAGGTGTCCAAACAGGGACTCTCTGGAACCGTGGTTGACATGGGGAAAGGGGCAGAGCACACGAGTTTCTCCACCAGTGACCTGCGAGATCTTTTCAGCCTGACGGAGACGCCCTGCCTGACTCATGACCTGCTGAACTGTGGCTGCGGCATGGATGGCACACTCAGCGGTAGGCTCACATACACGCCACACATGCTGACACCAGAGCACGAAAAGACAAAGAATCATGCCTCCTCACATCTTTGCGGTCTTCATTTTCAGCTATCACAGAGGAGGAGGAGCTGGTTTCCGAACGGCCCTGCCAGCTCGGTCGTCAAGGTGACCGTAAGGGGGCGACACAGAAGCATCTCAGCATGTCCGAGCTCATGCAGTGGAGACATTTCTCCGGTGACACACACTCCTTCTCTGACCCCTACCTCGATCACGCGCGAAACAACATCACTTTCGCCTTCCAGACCACCATCTCTCACGCAACCCAGTAAACAACCAACTCGCGTGACGCACACTCGCATAGCTTTCTGCACAAACCTCTTCAGGTCCTCTGGACTTTGTCAGCCTCGATTTGACGTATGAATAACGCTCCACCACTGCTGCACGTTACGCTATTTCCAGTAGTTTTAAAACCGCTTTGCTCATGAGATTCTGTATTGCCCTAAAATATTCACCTTTTGTTTATTTATGCAAAATAATTCACTGTATAATTCTATAAAATAAGCATAAATGATTAAGAAATGTTTAACATTTGTCAGCGTTTGAAAAGTTCTTGCTGGTGGAAGAGGCGCATATAAAATACAGATTTATATCATGGGTACGGCCATTCAACAGACATTTCTATCCAAGGGAATATTTATTATGTCATTGGTAGGATTTATGTTTCTGTGGGGTGCCCAGTGAATGGAGAGAATGTATTTACATTCAAAAGAATTTGTTTACAGCAGTTTGCTTAGTGAGAATGAGCCCCCACCCCCCACCCACCCATCCCAATGGGAAGGGCAAAGCATCTCTGGCCTCCACTGTCGTGCTTTAATGTCAGAATTTGTTATGCAATGACCACACACGTTACTGTGGAGCGAGCAAATCTGCTGGGCTGTCGATGTGGGCCATACTGCAGTCTGTTCAGTCTATTATTTTGGATGACACTGGTCTGTTCATGCTCTACAACACATAGCTGCCGCGTGGGAGTTACAGCATGTAGTTTCTGCGTGTGAGTGTGCACACCCAGAATTCACATATGATTTGAGTCTCGGTCTGTCAGATTGACTGTGCTCTAGTATACAATGCATTTCCATGCAGTGCAATTATCATTTATTCGAGGATCACCACTGTGCGTGATTGTTAAGCAACTTTGTTGTATAATAAATGGGTCTCTGGGATGATAACTTTTTTGTATGCATATGACAGTTGGACGATTACGCACACACCTGCTGTTATTCTGTGGACACAATGGGAATTGAAACACAACACTTCCTGTGCCAGGATTCGGCCTCATATGAACGTTGCATGTTGTGCAATATATTAAATATGTCATTTTGCTATCAAATGTAGGCCCTCCGGAAGCTCATCAGTTTAGGATGTAGAAATCACAAAGAGAAGTGCAAGTATATGAAAGAAAACAGCAAAATGAACCTGCCTAAGTAAATGTGTGGATGCTAATTGAGATGTGCAGGTACTCGATAACTGACTGGTGTTGGGAATACAATTTATAGATAATTGGCTTCTACATACAGAGCCAAGATGTACACAGATATGTGGTGTTATACATTATTGTTTTAGTATGCTAGTGCTCCTCAGAAACTTTCATATATTTTATTTTCAATAAACGTGAGGTGAATATTTCAGTGTTAGTATAGCCAGTTTTGAACGCCAGAGATCGGAGCGCCAGGACTTTCACCTGGGACTGCCATCTGATCTACTAAGCACTGAACCCACATCACTTTTTTGGGCTAAGGCCTAGCCACCAGGACCTCGCGACACGGGGCAGTCGCTGGAGAGATTATCTCATCTGGCTGGCTTGGAAACATCTTGTTGTCCTCCTGGAGGAGGTGGCATATTGGATGTTGTCAGAACCTTGAGGCGACAGGTTTGATTTGGGGCTAAATAAATAAAATTGAATCACCCATTAAAAAAAGATTCAAAGATTTATTTATTTTTATTGTTAGTGCTCTATGTGTACAGGAAATACCGGAGAACTGAATAGTTCCTGAGACCTTTTTTTTTTTTTTTTTTTAAAAAGAGATTAACAGGAATGTCCAGCTTCTGAAAGGTATAATTATTTATAAGCTTACTTCTTGGTTGGAGCTCCTTTACCACAAATTACTGTGTCAGTGTGTTGTAACATGGAGGTGATCAGCTTGTTGGACTGCTGAGGCGTCACTGAAGCCCAGGCTGCTTTTACAGCAGTTTACAGATCATCTGTATTTCTGAGTCGGATATTTTTCATCATAGATCAGCAGTCAGCAGATGGAAGCATTAATTCTCTGAATCTAAAGTTTCCTGGTTAAATGCTTCACTGACTTTGGATTTGGTAAAACACAGAGGAGCAACCACTGCAAACATCAGCAGATGACCCACTGAATCACCAAACTGCACTGGATTGTGTCCCTCTCCACAGTTCTTCCAGACCTTGATTTCAAAATGAAATGCAAAGTTTACTTACCTCGGATCATTGAGCAACAGTGACGTAAAACTGTCTGGTTCAGGAGTGGTTGGATATTAGGAATATGACAGCCACAGCTCCTTTCCTGAAGACATCTGTGCTGATGGTGCTCCAGCACATGCCTCAGTCAGTCTTAGTGAGCCTCTCCCAAGTTCTTGAATTAACTTTTCTTAACAATCCTCTCAAGGTCACCATCACCCAGGTTGCTTTTTGCACTTTTTCCCTTCCAATGAACTTTCCAACAACAGGCTTCGCTGCAGCATCCTGAACAGTGACTTTGTGCGACTTACCCTCTGGGTGGAGAACCGTCTAGATCTTAATCTGGACAGTTCTCAAATCTGCAGTTTTCCCACATGATTGTAGCTGCATGTACTGAATTAGGCTGAAGAATACCTACATACAGTATTTATACTGTTTAAATAGTAATTTATAATAAAATATGAAACGCAACACTCTTGACTTACAATACTGGATTTCTGATTTCCGTGAGCTATCTGATTGTTTTCTGCTTCCTCTGTATTATTGTAAGGTCTTTACCTTACAACCTAAAGCACCTTGAGGCTGATTACTCCTGCTCTTCTGATTAGTTTTAGTCCTTTTAGTAGGTGAATAATAGAACCAAGTTAAAAAAGAATTCTACTGATATGTGTAATATTCCCCAACTTAGTTCAAGCACCATTAAACAAAATTTCAGGGTAATCTGCCTGAAAACTTGGTAACCTCGTAAAGTAAGGACAGCATCTTCACCACAATTGAAAGTCCCTGAGTTCAGACATTAAAAAAAAAAAAAAAAAGAGAGAGAGACCTTAGACAGAAACCAGTGGTGGCTTAGCAACTGTCACCAAGCAACTTACTACGGGTCCTGCTGCAGCTTGGCTTTGCTGATGTAAGATGCTGTTTGTTGTTTCAGAGTAATTGTATTTTGCGTCGCATCTCCTCGCTATTGTTATCGGACACGTGCCGGACTGAAGAGTGTCACTCTTCCAAACAGGATATTGATCCTAATCAGGTCTTTGAGGCCATGTGCTGGTGGGTGCGTGAGGTGGAATTTGTCTGTCTCTCTCTTCCTCTCTCTCTCTCTCTCTCTCTCTCTCTCTCTCTCTCTCTCTCTCTCTCTCTCTCTCTCTCTCTCTCTCTCTCTCTCTCTCTCTCTCTCTCTCTCTCTGTAAAGCTCTTACTGGCTGCCGCTGGCTGAACCTCCAATCCCCCTTTTAAGCCGAGTTCCAGCTCGACGATTTAAAGGGTGAATGACTTTCCGCCGCTGGAAGGGGAGGAAGGGACACGGTGGTTTTGATGAAGACAGATTGGGCACTTAGTCCTTGTGATCCCAGGACCTGAGTGGAAGATCTAACTACACTGTCACAGCTGGATAGCCAAACCTCTGATGTAACCCCCACTGAGGTTGCATTTCCCATATTTCATTCATTAATAGTCAAGGTGTCTCTGACGTCAAAGCTGGATAAATGTTTCAGAAATATTCCGACGCTTGTGCATCAGCATGGACACTAGATGCCATCTGTGCTTCTTATTTAGGATTCAGGATGTGAACTCGATGCTTGGTGGCTCCTCTGTGGACGCACTTGAGCTTGAGCAGATTTATGTGGTTGCTACCTAGCAAAGAATTAACAGCTTACATTGTTGAAAAGCAGACTGCCCTTCTGAAACAAATGTTCACCATCAGTTAGCTGGAATCCAATCCAATGGACAATATTGATCAACCTACTTATTCTCTGATTTTCTGTGGTGCTCCTTTTGTTATTGTTCCTGTACTGTTCTCTGTATAACTTTACAGGATTAGAAATAAAAGGCATAAAATATTAGTTTAAAATCTTTAAACTAATGTCTTTAAATTTAAATCACAGACAATTTTTTGTGTTAGTCCTTTTAAAATTTAAATATGTATTCTTGCAGCAACTGCATAAGCAGAAAAGCCAGTTAATGTTAAATTGGTTTATAAAATGCATAAAGCTTGAGATCCACATATTTAAGATTGTGCGCCTCCATCTGGTTTCTCTTTATCTCGCTACTTAACAGCTTACACACAGATGTGATTATCCCTCAAACCTGAAGATAATATTCTTTGTCTACATCACAACACTTTTGTGGGTAGCATGAGGTTTGGGAGATGTTGCTCCAGGAAGGGGTTGGGTTCGAATCCAAGGCGGGTCTTTTGTGTGGAGAGTTTGCATGTTCTCTCCAGGCCTGTGTGGGTTTTCTCCAGGTACTCTGTCATCCCCTCACAGTACAAAGACATAAATCAGATAAGGTTAATTAATTGGTGAATTAACTGCAGGTATAAATGTGAGCGTGAATTGTTGTCTGTGTTTATGTGTATTAGTCCTCCAACTGAAGGTCGAACTGTCCCAGAGTCTTCCCCGCTTCTCGCCCTGTTACAGCTGGGATGGACTCCATCCTCCCCTTGAGCCTGAAGTGGAGAAGCAGAAGAAACAGATATTTTGGCACATTTATGCATCCCTTCTATCTCCTGTTGATGACAATTATTGTGCCGAGGAACGATTTCACACACATAACATCACAGATTGACAAACAGTAAATGCAGTACATGCCGCCTGACTTGTACAGGTTAATAATATTGTCAGATTAAAACCAGTTGACACATCTAGACAACAACAAAAACTCAATTCAACTTCAGTGTAAATTCCCAAAAGCAAATATTAAAGCTAAAACTGTTTCCTGGTCTTTTATGCGCAACTGGTTTCTCCTCAGCCTCCACCAGCATTTACATTTCATTTCAACTTTGACTGAATCTCCCAGTTTTCCAGGCTGCTCCTTATTTTAAGGTGCACGTCCATCTTCTAATTTCAGGTACATGACCAACTATCATTACTATACTTCCTCCAAGAGACATTCTCCCCAAGTGTAGTATTTGTCTTTAAATTGTCTGCTGCATCACGTTTTACACCAAAATGAACCATCAGATCAGACTGGGATTAAGCCGGGGTTGAACTGGGCAGCTTCCGTGTATGAGCAGCACCTTCATCAAAATCTGTTTTGTATTAGGCGATAGGAAAAAAAAAAAATAGGTCACTTCTCACTCTCTCACCATCAACATCACCCTGCCAATCTGCAGCCCGCCAAAGTGTAACCCTTCCCTCAATCCCCTCCTCCTGACCCTGGGCCTGCTCCAGCACTTAACAAGGATTTAATGTTTCCCAGTCATCTGTCAAGCAGATCAGAGCTATAATGCAGAGCAGCAGGTCCCGCAGATGAGAGCGCAGCCCGTCAGTCCCGAAAGTCTGGAAAAACAACAGTCGGGGGTGGGCTGCATAATCCAACAATTACTGTAATAACCCTCAGTCGCTCAATCCCTCACTCAAAAAGTGCTTTTCCTAATGAGAATCTCATGTTTGCGAGTTGAATGCAGTTTACAAGTTGAATGCAGTCTCTCTGGACATTTGCATATGTTGTTAGAGAGGTCATTCATAAAATACTACTTTTTACAATCCGTTGGCAGTATGCTGCTGCCAGCTGATCTCAGGGCAGCTTTTATTTAGACATTTCTGGCAGAAAGAGGATTCTCTGACAGAAAACAGAAAATATCACCGTACGATGATAATGAGGGTGTTTGACATGATAGTTATCAGTTTCTTAACCCAGCGACTGCTGAATTGCAGCTAATAAATCTATGTAGCCAGGGTATGTTGATTCTGTGATATAAAACTCCGTTATCAGGTGCAGCCACTCCTTTTCCTTCAAAGCTTGTTCAGCGTCTGGTGCAGCCACATTCACTGTAGTATTAGTGCTAATTAGATGGAACAAATCTCTGTTTTTGTCTTGCATGTGCTGATAAAATGTAGTGAATTAATAATTAGTTAAATATTTTTTGAAATATTGCACAGCTTTTGATATGTGATTAACCTAACCAGGAAGTTTAGTAAATTAAAATAAACCCATTAAATGCTACTTCTTAATGTTTGATATTTATTAGCTGCTTTATGCCATGTTAAAGGTCTGTATTGGGGGAAAACTAGGATTTGGGAATAAATCGCGCTCCCTTTGTTTGTTCCATGATGATATGTCTGTTAATCATCTGCCAGGTTGGCCAGGCAGCAGCAGAGGTGTGGCTCATTTATGCTCAAAGAACTTTCTCAACGCTGATACATGAATAATGGTAATTACTGACTCGTCCATATAAAAAATAAGCCAGCATCTGTTATAGTTTAGAGCAGAGTTGAGCAGACACAATGCAGATTCACCTTCATTTTGTACTCACAGTTAAAGACTGTTGTTTTTGTTATCAGTTAACCTGTTACTGTATTCTATAAAAGGGGATCTCTATTTACAGTCATGTTGGACAAAAGAAAGTGGCAAAAGTTAACACTAAAGATAATTTTTTTATCATTATTTTACATTTCTTTAAATTAATTACTAATAGCTGCAGCTCTGGTTCAGTTTAATTCAGTTCAAGAATATCCCACATGTCAGAAGATCCCCTATGAGCAACAACTCGGCAACAGTGGAAAGGAAAAACTCCCTTTTAACAGGAAGAAACCTATAACTGAACCAGGCTCAGGGAGGGGCGGCCATGTGCCGCCACCGGTTGAGAGTGAGGGGAGGAATACGGGACAAAGGCGCATGGGCAAAAGCCAGAGATGAATAATAATCACTATAAGCACAGTGAGTGAAAAAAAAAAAGTGAAGAAGAAACAGCGCATCAAGGGAAGCCCCCAGCAGTCTAGGAGGATTAATGGAACTAATGGAGGATTCAGGGTCACCTGATCCAGTCATAACTATATGCTTTATCAAAAGGGAATCTTAAAAGTAGAGAGGGTGTCTGTCTCCCAAATCCAAACTGGGCCCAAGCCTCTGCCTCCCGTTCTACTTTTAAATACTCTAGGAACCACAAGTAAGCTGGCAGTCTGAGAGCGACGTGCTCTGTTGGCATAATAGTACCATAGTACTGAAGGCTTTTTGTGTTCTTGACACACGCCTGTTGCTTTCAGATGGTAAAAGTGTAGGTGGAAAGAACAATACTAGTGGTTGTTCCCACTTGCTTCTGAACATTGCGGCAAATATTGTGTACAGAGAAAAACCTTTTATGTGAACCGGTTGCTGTTAACATGTCGGCTTTACAGTATGCTGTCTGCAGGGTAAGAAAACAAAACAGAATGTCTGAACGAGTCGCACTGAACAGCATATTTACAGTATGAAGGACCGAGCTCTTCATCGCGCTGTCTCCCTCCATCTGTTATCCTCAAGGACGTTCGATCAGACCAAAGCAGTTTGGATACGCTCTATTCATGAGAGTTTTTATTATGCTTACAACTGTGACCTGCATGCATGGGCTTACACAGTGCTCCCATATTTATATAAACTACACCTGAATGCACTGCATGCATTTATTTATTTATTTGAACAGAAAAAATGTATTGGTAAAAGCTTGTTTTCATCTGCAGCCCTTCACCAGTTTCTCTTAATGAAGTGCAGATAAATTTACGTTGTTTAGATTCCAAACATTAAAGATAATAAAACTATTGATTAAAACTTATGTAATCTTTTTTTTCTGACCTTCATCTCACAAATTACAGATTTCACAAAAAGAAAAAGCTGGAGGTTCACAAGAGAGAATGATCACAAGTGATTTCACCACCAGGCATTTGTATAAAAGATGTTTTTCACAGCAGACACTTTTTTGGTCATATGATGGACGCAACATTATAAAACTTGAGCATCCAAATAGTCATTTTGATTGTTTTATGTTACCACTGAAGTCTAGATATTGTTGTTTTTATTGTAGCTGGTTTTAATTCTGCTTGTGATGGTATTAAATTTAAAAGAAAAGCCATTTTAGTTGGGAACATACATACGCTACTGATTGTTTTACATTTTTCAATAATTCAGTTACTGTATTGATCTAAACCTATGAATCCTTCAGAACTGAAGAAGCTTCTCAGATGAGGTGAAACGTCTTCAAGCAACTTAAAGAAGTCCAGACGCTTTTCTTTCCAAGCTCCTTACACTTTACACTACGATGACCTGGATGACTGAGAACCTTCACAGACATATGGATCCTAATATACTAACAAGTTTATTCAGAAACTCTAGGAACAAAAGGTTTTATTTTTTATAAACTCTGAATTTTCAAAGAAATGGTGCAAAGTGAAAGCGGTTGCTCTTTTCCTCTCTTTGTTACCAGGCTTGATGGATCCATGCTTTCATGATATATACCGAGTTCTAACCCTACCTTCTGAATGTTGCTGAAGGAATTGAGACTCATCAGACCAGCCTAAGTTTTTCTAATCTTCTCTTGTCCAGTTTTGGCAATCCCAAGCCTTAGTTTCTTACTGTTAGCTCAGCATAGTGGAACCCAGAGTGGTCTTCTGCTCCCGTAGTCCATCTGCTTAAAGGTTTGATGTGTTCAGGGATGCTCTTCTGTATATCTTGGCGGTAGCGAGTGGTTATTTGAGTTACCGTTGCTTTCCTATCAGCTCAAAGCAGCCTGGCCATTCTCCTCTAACATCAACAAGGCATTTTCCCCTGGAGAAATGTGGCTCATTAGATATTTCCTCTTTTTCAGATCCTTCTCTGTAAACCTTAGAGATACCTTACAGATAGCAGATCAGCAGTTTCTGAAATACTCAGACCAGCCTGTGTGGCACTAACAGCCATGCCACATTTGAAGTCACTTAAACACCTTTCTTCCGCATTCTGATGCTCAGTATTGCGCCTAAATGTATTGAGTTTCTGTCATGTGACTGGCTGATATTTGCAATATGTGCAGTTGAATAGGTGTCCCTAACAAAGTGGCCAGTGAGTGTAACTGTGACAGTAATCAGAAGCAGATTGATCCTGGATTTATAAACTTTCTAATACGAATTGGGAACGTGTCACAAACCTTTGGTTGAATCCTATAAAATAAATTTCAGCAGTGAGGCGTCTCTATAGGAGCATATCAGTGTTACAGGCTCTGCACACGTGTAATGCGGTGGTGCTGAACCGTATGTCACTGCCGCACAGTCATTTTAATATCATCTGAGCTGCCGCACACCGTGCGCATGAACCAAAACAGTGAGTACCCAGCACATCACGGCTTTGCATCCACTCTCCCATGCTCTACTTGTGTGACCTCCCCCCGCCCCCATCCGTCTATATAAACTGCAGGGAAACCCCATCAGGGCATTAAGAGACTTCACTCAGCTGGAGATTACCGAGGGATGAGGCTGCAGACACATCAAGAAGGCAGAAGCTGTAAATTTCGCTCCGGGATTTATCCAGAAAGTGGGTTTTATTTGTATTTTTGGAAATGCACGAATTAAACTTTGAAATCGGTGTTCCGCAGAAACAGGTTTAAGCAGCATATTGAGGTCTTGGGCCTGAGTTAATGCAGTAGACACCAACAGGGGGGAACTTCTGATTATCTGAGACTAAGTTTAGTCACCTTTAATCCCAGAGAAACGAGACGCTTCTGGTTCACCTGAGAAGGATAAAAAGCTTCTGAAGTGTCTTTTAAGAAGTAAGAAGGCTGTTTGTATGTGCTGGAAGAGGTTTAATCCCACCGCTGTGTATAATCCAGTCCATCCCGATTTTGCTGCCGGCACCATGCTGTCCAGTGTGCGCCGTCACAGCCTCCGCCTGCAGAACGAGCTCCACCGGTGGAGCATCTGCGACGCGGGCAGCCACCCGCTCTCGGACAGCCTCCTGGCGAGGGTCCCCGCCTGCATCTCTCGCTCCAAATCCTGCGCCAGCTCCGCCGGGGAGTCGGACGGGAGCAGAGGGAGCTGGTCCTCCTCGGACTCAGTCATCTCCACCGACTCCGCCGGGGAGCACTCCGCGGAGCCCGGGAGACCGTATCGGGTGGTGCTGCTGGGGGCCAGCGGGGTCGGTAAGACGGCTTTCGCCAGCATCTTCGCCGGTGCAGCGGACAGCATGGACAGCGACGACTGCGAGCTCTGTGGAGGTGAGAGAAAGACCTTATTAAAGTGCCCGAGAAAGTTACACTTCTATTCTTCCTGTAATACTCGTGTATATATTGTTATATGAATATATATAAAATAACATAGTAATAGAAATCATAAAGTAGAAGAAATAAATTGTATTTATTCTACTTTGTATAGTGCATATTTGTCTTCTATTTTTGCGTTAGCTGCCCTGCTATAACAATGTAAATTTACAATAACAATGTAAATTTACAATAACAATGTAAATTTCCCTGCTATGGGATTAATAAATCTTATTCTATAATAAAACCTTAGCACTGCAGTTATTCTAATAATAATGCTGTTTGACGTTTTGCTGATTTAACTCAGATCTAAGTGTTTGATTCCTGTTTAAATTCAGATGAAGTGACTGAAAAGGAAATTGAAGTGGATGGAGAGCCTGCCTCTATAACTCTGATTGACACCTGGGATTCAGAGGTGAGTTTTTTTACAAAATGAATCAAAGAAGAGACTTCACCTGCCTGTGTGTGAGCATACTAAGCCCTGTGTGTGCTTTTCAGACTGACAGTGAATGTATGTACGAGCGGTACATGCAGACTGGGGATGCCTACCTGTTGCTGTACTCTATAACTGACCGGGCCTCATACCTGAGAGCATCTGAGCTCCGGATAACCCTGCGTCGCTTCCGCCCTGCCCAGAACACACCGATTATCCTTGTGGGGAACAAGTGTGACCTGGTGCGACGCAGAGAGGTGTCAGTGAGCGGTAAGGAGGCCTAATCTCAGTCTGTTTATGCTTCTCTTCTTTTGATAAGATGATCAAGTGCCTGAAACTGTCTCCTCCCTGTTTCAGAGGGTCGCGCTTGTGCCGCTGTGTTCGACTGCAAGTTCATCGAGACTTCGGCCGCCATGCAGCACAACGTCTGGGAGGCTTTCCGCGGCATAGTGCGACAGCTACGTCTACGACGGGACTCCAAAGAAGCCAACAAACGCCGCAGGCACAGAAGCTGCACTACCCGCCGAGAGAGCATCCCTATGAAAGCCAAACGTTTCCTTGACAAAGTGGTGGCAAAGAACAACCCCAGCGTGGCGTTCTGGCTGAAATCCAAGTCCTGCCATGATCTCTCTGTGCTGTAGGAGCCTGATGGATGAAGCCAGATCTACATCACACCTTTGAGCAGGAGAACAAGTTACTAGGTGGAGGATAAGCCTACATCTGAGGTGGCTACAAAGTTGGATGGTTCGCACGCAGCCTTCACGGTGTTCACATCCACCCTCCAAACAGCCGGGACGGTGTTAGGAACGCGTTGCAATCTGGCACAGACTGAGAGGATTCGGCTTAGATTGTCTGCCTTTGAAATGAACTTTGTTAGAGGCCTCGTGTCTGTGTGACAGAAATGTCTAAGATTAGAGACCAGCTGATGGAAACTGAGAAAAGGAAGTTATTTATTTATTTATTTTGTTGTTTGTGTTTCGAACAAACGCATTTTAACAGCCTTTTCTCTCCTTTCTTCTCTTTTTTCCTGATCAGTTTGCTCCGATTTTTGCCAAATTTTGACTGTTGATCCCAAAGTGCTATGATTTGTAAGCTACTTTGTGCAGTTAATGTCTTTGATTATGTGTACGATGATCTTTTGACAGTTACTTTATTTATACGTGTCGTATTTTGCACTTGTTGTACATAAAACCACATTGATAATGTATCTTTTTTTTGTTTTAAGTGTTGCTTGATTAAATAAAGTGACATAACAGCTTATGGAAGGGAAAAAAATAACACTCTTTTGTCTGCCATCTCCACATCACTGATGAGAAATGATAATGGGTGACTCAGCTTTGACACAAAGGAGACACACTTGGACAAATAGGGTCTCGCAGCAACACTGCGCTGATGCAGGATGAGTCAGGTGGTGACATTAAACCTGAACTTACTTCAGCAACATTAGTCCCCTGCGCGTCTGATTGGGTACGGTGATTTGGCTCCCAGTGTGGCACCGGACAAGCTCTCAAGCTCGGTGTTGTTGGGAAAACGGTCAAATGCAGAAAAATGTGTTGCCAAGGTAACATTCAGAGGAAGTGTGTTTGGTTCAGAGAGCGTCGGGCAGATGGTGTTGGCCGCAATACCGGGCTGTGTGCACATACAGAGCCACGCTTTACATAACAGAGTCACTTCCAGCTTCATCCGCTGAACCATCGACTCTCCAGTCATAGGTTCTGGTTAAATAGCGAGGCCTGTGAAACAGTGACTCACTCGCAGCCTGTTTTCCTACAGTCGCACAGTTTTGTGGTTTGTGTGTCCAAGCAGCTCTCCACAGCTTGTAAACCTCTCAGCTCAGGATGACTTTATGCATCAGGTCATATAACAGATAATTCCAGCTGATACGTGTGAGGTTGGGTCATAAAGATGAAGCCTTTAAGACACACCTTCTTTTTCCTGTTTTTACAGTTTCATGTGCGTCTTGACCTCCTGAATTGACCTCAAAGCTTTGCATTCCCATGAGGCAGTGGATTGTCAGTGCAATCAGGGAGTCGGTCCTATTGTCTACGCATAGCTCCTTATCAGGCGCTGCTGCTGATGGAAAATCTGCCAGGAAGCACAGCAATGGTGCATAGGTCAAAGTCTAAGAGGTAATCAGAAACTTAAACAATGAGCAGCGAAGAAATGAGAACGATTACACAAATTTCCCCCCCTCGTTTTCCCCGCTTGTTCTATTTTTGTCCAGAATTCACGTACATGCCGGCTAAAATTCACAAATGCTTTGCTTTAAAGAGTTTGTTGTTTTACAAACACTAATCAGTACTCTACAAATCCACAAGCAGTTGAGTGTTTCAATAAAACCCCCATCTTACTTTAATAGACAGGTGTTTTATTGAATTCTTTATTTATAATTGTTCTTTTCTTCCTGTCTTTGTTGCTTTTGTCTGCTTCTTTCCCATTGGCCAGCTTGGCAGAAGGGCAGGGTGATTAGACAATCATTAGATCCAATAAAACATTGCTGGTTAGTGGCTGGTTAACGTTTGACCAGGACAGGATGGAGCTGCTCAGATCAGTCTGACGAGTGTCTCAGTTGCTCTCTCCTCTAAGGTAAGCCACCTCGCTCTCTTGTCTCCCAAGTTTCAGGTTTGTTTCAGGAGAATTTGGAGAATTATTTTTCGGGTGTGTCGCCAGAAACAAACAGGACTGCTTGTGTTGGTTTTTATAGATTGTGCGATGACGGGTTTAAAATGTTCTCAGATTATCGCTGAAGGGCCATGATCTTGACTTGACTTTGGCAGGGCCTTAGATAAGGTGTTGGCATATTTTACTGCCTTACTGCTCTCCTTCTTCCTGGGTTGTTCTCAGCATTTTAGAATAGGAGGAAGGTAAGTGAACGGGACTTTAAATTTGGTATCATAGCAGCTGAATATAGCCAGACAAAGGTCATCCAGCCATTGATCTAAGAGGATAAAGCGAGAGGGGCCTGTAGCTTTGGATCCACGTTTGTGTATTTATCCCAGCTTCAATTTAATCAAGTGTCAAACGTCTGTTAGTTTCTCCTCTGCATACCAGTTAAGTCGCTGTAAGTGGACGTTTAGAAACTAGTGACACTGCTGAGGGACTTGCCAGTTAAAGGTCTGCTTCGCAGCAGATGTTAGTTAACAACATGGAGACAGATATTCTTATAAAATGCAGAAAACCTGCAGATAAATAAGGTGTTCAGACAATGGGGTGACTTCAAAAGTGTCCTTTGGCACAAAAAGGTCATTTGGCTCGACTCAATGTCACCTTCACTCAACCCTTTGGCTTTACCCTTCTGTTTCGCTTGAACTTTACAGCTCCAGAATCTCTACATATCTTATTTACCAACTTAAAAGAATTAAAAGTGTGATTTTTCTTTAATTGTCAGTAGCGACTGTCACATTATTTCTTTAGTAAACAAGCATTACTCTGGCCTTATAACTTGGATGCTTCTGCATTCAGTGCATTCTGTGTAGTACATTTTTTTCAGGGGAAACGGTTGCTTTAAATGCAAAATGCAGGAAAAGCTACAGATTCATTGAAGTTATGTTTATTCAAGCGTCTGAGGAGACAGCCGTAAAGTCATTGCACTGGTTTGGTGTCATATACATATACATATGTGTACACCCACTTTACAGAAAGAGAAAGACTCGGACACGAACACCTGACGCTGCTTTAAAAGGCATCGACTTTCATTTTCTTCTGTGCACTCGGGTGGGTGGTTAACCTGGAAGGTGTAGGTGGAGTCCCATGTGTAAGCACTTCAGCACAAAGTATGCACAAAGCGAGATACAGTGCACATGTGCAGATTCAAGGACAGAGGACACGCTTTCTTTGTGACACTGTGGACATTGCACATCAATGACACACTGCACTGAACGGAGAAAAGGGTTGAGAGGGTTTAAAGATTCCTCTGTGGAATTGGTAATAATCCACTACATGGGTTTTTTAGTGTTTCCGCAACAGTAGAGCACAGTGAATATTTTCCACAAAAATGACACAACCTCTGAAACCTCCTTAAACATTTTTTTCTAACCCTCCTCCTCGTCTTCCTCTTCCTTCTCAGGCTGTGATAATGACACCCATGGTGCATCTGTTGTTGCTCCCGCTGCTGCTCAGCATTGTGAGTACACGAGCGCCGGCCAACTGCTGCTGCTGTTCTTCAATACATATTCAAATGCATGAACCTGTTAAAAGATCTGTGAAATAGTCAGCGTTGATAAATGCTACACAGGGAGCGCATGAAAGAAAACACTTACAACTATCAGCAAGGTTAACGAAGAGTCTGTGAAACAGCCCTCAGTGACTCATTTTAAAACACTCACAGAAAGGGTTGCTAAACGGAGCGTGGGCCCTTTGTCTGTAGACTTTGCTCTCCCATCATGTAGTCGAATATAAAAGTTCCTCCACTGTTAAGTCATTTTGGTTCAATAAATAACTGGGCTGTAAATACTGCCCTCAATGCTTGACTGATTTCACCGGAGCTAAAGCTAAAATGGCAAATTTAGGTATGAGTGTGAGAGGTTTTCATTTTTTCTTGCCCTTTTCTGTACTCGATGACCTTTAACCTTTATTTCTGCGCTGTAATAGGCTGGTGGGAAGGATCTGGAGGAGAAGAAGGGCCCCTTTGAGAACACAGTGCTGGATGTGCCAGAGGCGACCCCAGTGCCCTATCCTTTGTTTCAGGTAATATAAGCATGGCAGCAGCTGGTGTAATATTGTCCATTTTTGAGGTGGATGAGCTGCACATGTGCCACGCACTCCATTTATCAAACACCTCAGTCAGATAAGTGTCACTAAACCAGAACCTGCACCTGAGAAGTTATCTTATCTTAATCAAGATAGGAAAATAATAAATAGTAAAAAAGAAAAACTCTGAATATAAAGTATTGTTGCAGATCTTTGTTGCTTTGTTATTGCTCCTCTGTCGGCCATCTCACAAGCCTTCACGTTTACTGTAAAAGTTTGGTAACATCATCATCATATTGTTTTTTCACTAGCTGGGAGCGTGTTCTCATTTTAGGTTTGACAGTGTTTTAGTAGATAAAGGTGAATGGCTTGGATGTGAATTGAGGCCTCGAAGGGGACTTGTGGCAGCTCCTAGGCCTACCAGATCCCAGTGTACTAAATACAAGTGAAGAAATTAAAGACTTAAAAAGGGGAGGGAGGCTGGGGCACGTAAATGAGAATGAACAGCTTGTAGAACTGGGGGAACATATATAGATAAGAACCGGAAGGAGCGTGTTTGGAGGCATGGTCCCGCTCCTGAAATTTCGATACTTTATCTCCCATAAACTCTCGCTCTCCATCAAACCTCCATTTTAATCAATCAGTCATCTATTTGCAGCAGCTGTAGCTTTGCAGATATTTAACACTTAAGTTGGGTTTCTTGGATTTAAAGTCAGACTTCCTGCTGGACTTTGATTAGCTCCATCGGTTCGATTGGTTTCATTGCCATTTCTTGCATACCATGCAGTCAAACTATTCCCACAACAGCTGCTGTACTTCACCTGCCTGCGTGTGGTCACCGGTTTGAGGTCCGGTGACCACGCTGGGCACTTCATAATGAGCTGACTGCTTCCTCTCGAATTGTCGTCACACAGTTTGGAGCTGTATTTGGGGCCATTGTCCGGTTGTTGGAGATAACTGGCTCCACCGGGTAGCCAGTTTCAGACGTAACTCTTTATTATTAGCAGGCCCTAAAAGATTTTTCCTTTCTGTTGACTCTGTGGGTTTTGTAGGTACCATTTTAGTCTCTAGAGAGTCCGAACCAGTTTGACCTGCTCTGTGAAAAATAGGTGCTACATCCATCTCCTTTTTTGTAAATGTCCACATGGAATTCATTTTTACTTCCTAGAACAAGAATACTCTGACTGGCTCCAGGGGAAAGTTTTTCTTTAACCGCTCTGAGTGCATAATCACACCCACAAAGCCTGCGGTTCCTGACGCTCAGCACTCAATCAAATTTATTAATAAAACAAGAAGCAGCAGAAAGCGCAATCCTCCACCAAGGCAGCTCACTCTCTGGACAGTGGTTACTTTTATGGGAACTTTATTGGATTTTGTATATATTCATTATGTTTTCTCTTCTTCTTTTTAAAGTACTTTAAGAAATTTATAGTTCAGTATAAATCAGAGAAAAGTGGTATCACAGATGCTTACTTTGAATACACAAACATTATGTAGCAGTAGGTTATGGATAATAGGCATTGATTTAAATAACTAGACATGAATAACCTGAGCTTGTTATACAATATTACACTACAATTTATTTCTAGATAACTAGGCAGCTTCTTCTCTTTCTCATCAAACACTTTCTTTAGCGCATTATGGAGTGAACCTGAAAGAAGGGCAGATGTGAAATGAGAGGTCAAAGGTCCACATTAATCTGATATTTAGAATGCCCATATTTCATTCTCTATGTGCCCTGTATACCTTGTCATCAAGACAAACAATGGCAGTAAGAAACATAGTTATAAACAGCTCTGCATTATTATCACTTTGACCTTCAGATCAGTCCATTTACCTTTAAGGAGAGGTCAGAGGTCAAATGTGACATTATATTTGAAATCTTTATACAGTGGTTTCTATATGTTGACACACCACACTTGTGAAAATAATATTTTTTGTCAATTTTTGATGATTAAATCTCAAGATGACCTTGAAGACCTTGGTGGATGTAAGCCAGATTTTAACTGATCGTTAACGTGACCCAAATCTATATCCCTATGAAGTTTTATCCAAATTCATTAAAAACTTTTCGAGCTATCATGTTTACAGAGAGAATGACGTGGCAAAGTTAAATCATTTTTACATTTACTAGCTACAGCTGTCTTCAGACGCACTAATGTAATCGGATGGGATTTAGATCGATTAGACTTTTTTAGAGAGCAGGTGGGGGGTCTGACTCACAGCAAACGGTTTGGGCCAGAATCAGACCCAGAACTCAGCAACCTTTTGGCATATGAGTCATCTGTTCAGCCAGGTGAGCTGTAGCGGTGCCCAAATGCAATGAATTTTCATTGAGTTACAATGAAGTGGGGCTCTGTACTCTGTACTCCTTTACAGATACCTCAGTAATGCTTCACGATTAATGTTTCCATGAATCATTTTAGGCATTTTGTGTGAGTTTTTGGTTAATTTTAATGTTATTTCAGTTTCAAAAACAGATACATGCTTCTTTTAAAAATAGAGATATTTCTAAACACCCCATTCTTTTAGTGTAGCCTCTGATCTGGAAACCCCTGGACCAATGGCAACAGCAGCTGGATGTTACTTATGTTACAGCGGTGATACATTAATATAAACATTTAACATTGATCACTTTTACTGTTGTGCACTTTTACTTCAGTGGGGTTTTTACAGCGGATCCTTGTGTTTTTATTTGAATATGTTGTATTTATATACTGGTTTAAAATGCAGAAGAGTACTTCTTCCATTAATGCGTGCAAATCAGAAACTTGCAGTCATACTCAGATTAACTGTCAAGTATGTGATCTTTTAAGGAAGTTATGGTGTTTTCCCCTTTTTGTTCACTTAAAAAGTTACCACTTTTTTTTCTGAGATCAAATGAAACTCAAGAAGCGATGAACAGACCTGTTTTTTGTGGTCAAAGTGTCCTGATTTTTCTCGTCTGCTTCTTTCACTCCTTAGTTTCAGGTGACAGATCCACATGTTAATAACTTCAGGCTGAGTGGAGAAGGTGGGCAAGACATTAGTATTTCAAAGGATGGGTGGCTTTATCTGGAACAACCTCTGGACTGGTCGCGAGAGGAGCACTACATTATCATGGTAACACGATATCTTTATTCAAACACATGGAAAACCGTGCTCACATTGCATTAGGCACACGGGACACACACTCGTGCATAAAAACTCATGTTCGTGCACAGGTGGAGGCACTGGCAGATGAAGAAGTGGTGGAGGGCCCGATTTATGTGACCATAAATGTTTTGGATGTCAACAACAAAGCACCGTACTTCAACCAGAGTGTCTACACAGCTGTGGTTCGGGAGAATACGCCAGCAGGTTGTGCACACTTCTACCTGTTGTGACATTTTTGCTTTGCATATATTTATTTTTTATCCTTGCTCGCTCGATCTTTTTTAAAGTACTTATGATAGAACAGGTGGCCTTACGTCTAGTTCATCACGGGCAGTAATAACAGCTGCCCCCTGTTGATTTCAACACTTTCATCTTTTTTAAGTAAACCTTTATGCTGAAGAGTACACGTGATTTAAGGAGTTTGCATCTTTTAGTCCATAACCTGCAAATTACATGTGCTATTCATTTTAATGAGAGTGATTTTTCAAAGCAGATAAAAGAATTAGAGCTTCATTTCTCCCCTTCGAGGCTTTAATTTTACTTGATTATGAAAGTCAGCTTGCAGAGGTCTTCAGTGCAGTCGGGCAGTCATCACAGTGGATGTTTGATCTTTTTCATTTTGCCACTGAATGCTTTCTGCTCAAACCTGGGACTTTAAACTCAAGCTGTGACACCAAGTTTGTTTAGATCTACACATTTGAGTTTTAAACGTAAGTCAAAATGAAAGAGTTTTGGGACAGTAGTGTGGCGTGGCGGTAGCACCTCACAGCAAGTAGGTCCTGGGTTTGAATCCTGCATCTGACCTTTCTGTGTAGAGTTTGCTTGATCTCACCAAGTACTCCGGCTTCCTTCCACAGTTCAAAGAAATGCAGTTAGTTGGGTTAAGTTAATTGATCATGTGACATATTGCCAATAGTGTACCCCGCCTCTCTGCTAATGGCAGCTGGCTCCAGCCACCCTACAACCATTAATTTGAGTACATAGTAATATGTTTGGTGTTAAATTAAAGTGCAGCTAATGTGTAGCTCAAAGGATAAAGCGTGCACCACTGTATTTGTTTTTTCAGAGAACCCTTTAAAGGATTCCTTCTATGCATGTGGGTTAAGCAGTATTTCTTTAAGTAGACAGTGTGAGTCACCATACCTGTCTCTATGACTTTAACGTAAGTTTTCTGTGTGGCTCTAGCTGTCCCATTTACCCGAGTGTTTGCGACGGATCAGGATGACCCGGAGACTCCAAACGCTCGTCTGAGATACAGCCTGGTCAGCGAGATCCCCAGCATACGAGACACAAAGCTGTTTCAGATCAACCCCGACACTGGAGAGATCTCCACAACAGAGCAAGGTAGCACCAAAGTTCTCACAGCTCTCCCCCCGGAGAGGGAAGCAGTATGTAATCAGTCTGTGTGTTAGCAGTGCAGCATCCACAGTTTTACGATTATCATTCAGTGTGATGGTAAATACCAATAACAGCTCGAGCTGATCTGATTTTAGTGAAAATCAGGTGAAGGCCACACAAAATGTGAAAATCAGGAAAATCTTTACATTACCCATTGTTTTTTCAAGTTTAACAACAGTTTAATAGGTCAGTATCTGGGTTGGTTAAGCATTTGACCTTGACTTTCATTGTTAGCACCCAAGGTCAAAGTTAAGCTTGAAAGAAAATTCAAGAAACAATATTGAGTAATATATCATGTGAAAGAGCACGAAGAGAGCTGCACAACACGCCTTTTATTTCTTCAGTAAGAAGCACTACGACATCACAGTGAAGCCACAACCAGGCGATGTCTTCATATTGTAATGAAAACATCAAAGTTTTAGATCAGCTTCAGGGGGATTTGTGCTTCTAGTAAGTATTTATTTTGATTTCATTTTGACTTTTTGGTTTCCAGATTGGGTTTTATGATTTTACCTTATTTTTTATTGTTTTTTAAAATGTTTCATTTTTGTTTAATTTTTATTAGTTTCAGTGTTAATTTTGTCTTTATTACTTTATTATTTATAGCAAATACCAGAGGCAAGATTTTGGAAAATCAACTTAGATATTACAATATAAAGAACATTTTTAAAAGCAGTCAACTCACAGGGTTGTAGACATCCAAACCTCAATAAAAACATCCATCGAATCCTCATCAGGCAGTTTGTGATACAAATTTTACCAAATTAACAAGTGAGGACATTTCCTCTGCACACCTGACATGTGTATATATGACCGGTTTATACAGGGAGAAATAAATATATATTTATTATAACCTCTGCACACTTCTTCACTTACCACTATTTTAATGGATTTAGGTCATAATATATATATTTTAGTAAGTTTTCCAAGTTTACAAAATCGTTTCAGTTGGTTTTAAATTTTTTTCACAGTTAAATAAAATGTTTGGGTTTTTTCACATCTAATTTTAGTTTAGTTTTAGATTACAACAATAACGTTGGGTTGCACAGAGACCTGAAGCCAGCCATAGAAGCACAGAACTCTGTGTGGCATCCGTGGAAAAGTCTTTAATCTGTGGCCACCGTCTCTGCCTGTAATCTGGCAGATCATCTTGTGTACTCAAGATTAATGCTGATTGAAGGCAGGTTGCCTAAATGTGTCGCGTGACGCTCATCACTGATTACTTTGAGTTCAATTAGGAGTTTGTTTCCCCTCTTAGATCACCTGAAGCGCGTCTGCGATGTGTGTGAGCATGCTCGCTGGTGTTTGATGCGTGTGTGTTGTTTTAACAGGGCAGCAGCTGCTAAAGGCAAGGGAGGGCATCCAGTATGCCAGGGGAGAAGATCGGAGCATTGAAACTCTGAAGAGAAAGTTCGATGACTACTGTTCGGTGCAGGAGGTCCCCTACGAACACAACCCCTTCTTCACCTGTGTGCAGAGAGCAGGTTTGTTTCCAAAAGACTCGTCAGTAAAGCTGAACAGTTAACGCTGTCAGTTAACAAGATCTGGGCATAATCTCACACAATTTTCAGACGTTTTATAGTCAAGATGAACAGTTTAATGGAGCAAATACTCATCTAAACGATTAATATTGAAAATGAGCTTGAGTTGCAGCTGCAACAGTGGAGAAATTTCACGATGAAGGACGAAGAATAATAAGAACATAGACAACAACATCTGGGCTTTGATGGTGCTCTTTAAAGTCGGAGCATATGATGGTGCAGATTGAAGGATTGTGTTAATGTAGATAAACAGACTGTAATGAAGAAGTTGCTGTCAGCAATTAGCGCTGGGTGCTGAGTTGATGAGTTCAGTTGGGGAGAGAGGTTTAGTCGCGTCCATCGGACTCAGCTTTTCAGAATAAGAGATTTGCTGGAATGTTTTAGTGAGTTTTACCCCAAAGAAAAACTCCTTGGTTCAAATTAAAATATTTATTCTCCACTTGTGGTGTCAGAGATGAGACGGCAAAACTTGGACCCCCTGGAAGACCCAGACTACACCCTGTTTGTGCGCGTGCAGGACCTGGAAGGAGCTTCGCAGAATGCACTAAGTGGAAACAGCAGAGTCCAGATTGCTGTGCAGCAAAACCTGTGGAAGAATCCCGGACCCATACGCATTAGAGAAAACTTAGAGGAAACATACCCACTAACCATTGCTAAGGTGTGCTGAGATTCATATATTCATACTCCTAACTGCCTCTCATCTTTATCCATCAACTGACCATCCTAGTCTGGACCCTGCCTGTCTCTCTCTCTCCATCCAGGTCCAGTCTAATGACCCTGATGCCAGATACGTACTGGTCCAGAAGGAGCGAGAGCTGAAATTCCCCTTTGAGATCACACAAAATGGAGAAATAATGGTGACAGAGAAGCTGGACAGAGAAAGCAAAGAGAGGGTAGATAACACATTTGTTCAATAAGTTATATAAAAATAAAGACGCACTTCTAGGAGTTTTTCTTGAGCTTCAGTTGATTCCGTTTCCAGTTCATCCTGGTGGTGCTCGCAAAGGATGAAAATGACAACGAAGTGGATCCACCCATGGAGATTTACGTGTTGGTGGACGATGTGAATGACAACGCACCTGTGTGCGATGAGGAGACTGTGTTTGAGTTCCAGGAGAATGAGCCTGTAGGTAAGGATGCCTCCGTCGAGGTGCGCAGCATCCATATGGGTGGTGGTTTCTTCACAGGCAGCCTGTTGAATTCAAGAATATTTCCAATTTGTAAAAAAGTTTTTTCGAAGTTTCATGACAGACGTGAGGGATTCTCACTGCATCTCCTTCAGGTGGCCTCGTAGGAGAGCTGCTGGCTCATGATAGCGATAAAGAAGGGACACTGAATTCTGTTTTGACTTATACCATCTTGTCCCAAAATCCACCCACCGCCTCCAAAACCTTCTCCATCGACGAATCTTCTGGAGCAATTCGTACACTGCACTTGCTGCGGCGAAGGGAAAATGCGGTCTACAACCTCAATGTCCGAGTCAGTGACGCAGGTAACATACTGTATGAAAGCACACCTGTAGGCTGAGTTTAGTTAACGCTTTTAACTTTGGATGAAGTTTTTATGGCTTTTCTCTCACAGAATTCAGCACAAATTGTAAGGTTGTCGTCAAGGTCATTGACGTCAATGATGAGCTGCCCAAGTTTGAGAAGAATGATGTAAGTATGGGAACCTTTCGAACGCTGGCTCTTGTTCCTCATTCTGACTGGCTGGCATTGTTACTGTGTCTGTTTCTGTGTCCGTATGCAGTACGGCAACGAGACTCTGACAGAGGACACTCCTCTGGGACACACACTTCTGACCATCAAAGCGACAGATAATGACGACCCAGACACCGGCAGCTCGGAGATCCAGTTCATCATCTCTGAAGGAAACACCGACGACGTCTTTGCCGTGGAAACTGACGGCAAAGGTGTTGGTTATCTGGTTCTGGCTAAGGTGGTGATCTCCATTCTCTCTGTTTCATTTCTTGCAAACTTTGATCTTTAAGTAGCTGCTCCAACATTTCTGGTCCCTTTTAAATAGTTCAGATTATTAAATTCTCGTGATGGAGTTTTTTGTTGTCTTTGTATCTTTTTTTTATATTTTTGCTTATAATTGTTGAAAATGAAAGAGCTGAAGCTAGTAGTCATCATGCACGTAACAGCAACATTAGAGTTTGGTCATACATGATTTTATGGCCATAGTAAATGATCCTTGTTTACCCCTAAACCTGCATGTCCATATAACTCATTTGGATTTTAGTGCTTTTCAACACTCTGTTGTAAACTTTCATCATCATCTCTGCCTCTCTTTTCTTTTGTGGTTCCTCTAAAACCTTTTTTCTCCTCCTTCCTAACAGCCTCTGGACTTTGAGACCTCTCCCAGTTACAGGCTCCAGATTGATGCTCGTAACCCAGAGCCGCTGATGGAAAGTCTCAAGTATGGCAGCGAGTCCACCGCCTTTTTCTCTGTGTCGGTCATCGATGTAGACGAGGCTCCAAAGTTCAGCATGGACATCCTGGATGTGACCATATATGAAAACATCACCAAAGGATCCGTGCTGCTCACTGTGCATGCAAAGGACCCAGAGGGCAAAGAGATCGGGTAAACACACCAGTGACTGCTCAGTGTCTGGGTCCTAAGTACTTAAAAAGTTGTAGCTGTTTAAAGATTTAGTGAAAGCTGCTACATAATACAGGAAATATACACAGTGTACAGGAAGATGCAGCTAAGGGTAATGCCCCTCTACCTAATGCCAGGGGTTAAGGTATGTGTAACATTTTAAGTCAAAACTTGTGTTGCAATTTTTTTTGTTGTTACAATTACACTGTATTCCCAAAAGTATTCACTTATCAGCCGTCATACTCAAATGAACTTGAGTGACATCCCATTCTTAATTGATAGGGTTTAATATGATGTCAGCCCACCCTTTGCAGCTGTAACAGCTTTAGCTTGTCTTGGAAACAAGTGTTTACAGGGAATTTGTGAGGTCAGACACTGATTTTGGATAAGAAGGCCTGCCTCACAGTTTCCACTGTAATTCACCCCAAAGGTGTTCTTGGGATCAGGTTGAAGTCAGGACTGTGCAGGCCAGTCAAGTTCTTCCACACCAGCCTCACTCATCCACATCTTTATGGACCTCGCTTTGTGTACTGGTGTGCAACCATTTTGGAACAGGACAGGGCCATCCCCAAACTGTTCCCACAAAGTTGGGAGCATGAAATTGTTCAAAATGTGTTGGTATGCTGAAGCATTAAAAGTTCCTTCATTAGAACTAAAAGCGCAACTCCTGCAAAACAGCTCACACGTTGGCCCAATGCAATCAGACAAGTACTGTTCTCTTGGGCACTGCCAAATCCATTACACGAAGCTCTCTTTGCACTGTTCTTGAGATAATCTGAAGGCCACATGAAGTTTGGGGGTCTGCAACTAACTCTGCAGAAAGTTGGTGAACAATGTGCACTATGCACCTCAACATCGTCTGTCCTGGCTCTGTAATTGGATTGCTCTTATTCCCAACGTTAATACCACTAACAGCTGACTGTGGAAAATTTGGTAGTGGGATTTTAGCACGGTACCACGCTGGAATTCACTGAACTCCTGAGAGCGACCCACTCTTTCAAAAATGTTTGTAGAAACAGTTTTCATGCAGTCAGTGCTTGATTTTATACCCGTGGCCACGGAAGTGATCGGAACACCTGAATTCAATTATTTGGATGGATGAGTGAATACCTTTGGTAATATAGTGTATATTTCAGTTTTGTGAAACTTTGTAGAACGGAAGCAGCTGAGAGAATTCCTGACTTTACTTTAATAAACTTCCTCCACAAAGCGTGGTCTAAAAAACAAAGTTTCACTTCTTTCACACAGTGCATTGCTTTTCAAAACTGTTTTTCCTTAACTGATCCTAATCTTCCTCTTAGCTGATGCATGAAGTGGCTGGATACACCACATGCAGCGCATTGATGGCTTTGGCCTTGTTGAGCACTGACTGCTAGTTTGAATTATCCTCTTCTCTGACTACCACATGTACAGAAAACAGACCATTGATTCGTTTTGACTACCGATGTTTCCCCTGGCCACCAGCTCAGTGTGCGCTTCATCATTGACTGTGCCAGACCGATGATTGATGATTGTGTTTGTGTGCAGATATAAGCTGGACGGTGACACTCAAGGCTGGCTGGAGTTGGATGCTGCCACAGGAGAGATCAGGACCAAAGAAAAACTGGACAGAGAGAAGGTGGACTCGTTCAAAGTCACTGTCACTGCCTTCGAAAAGGGTGAGAGAAGACACTGCTCTACAGCTTTTCCTTTATAGGCCACACAGTGTGAGACATATCGGCTAAAATAGTTTGAAACACAATAAGAAACATCTGCATACAAACACTTTCATTACCTTTCAGAAGCTCCTGTAGATCTTCATGTGTTTAAGGCTTTTGACCATTAAATACTGACCGCTGCTCGCCTTTATAAAACAAACTACTTGTGGGTGAGACCACATTTTTCATACTCTCTGATATTCCCTCTGAAGCCAACCCGGAGAAGGCCACTGAGCGTGACCTGCATGTAAGGCTGTTGGACGTGAACGACAACGTCCCCAAACTGATGGAGACCCAGGCCTTCATCTGCATGAAGAATCCCAAACCTGTTCTCATAAAGGCCGAAGACTCAGACAGCGACCCTTTCTCCCAGCCGTTCACTTTCAGCTTTGGCACCAAAACCGGGAAATCTCCCAACTGGGAGCTGAACCAAGTTGACGGTACGCTTACATCTGTAATGTAAAACGAAAAACATCAAACTAAGATGTAAAGACGCACGTTTCTGTGTTCAGCTTAGAACATTTTATGTGTTTTTCTTTGTGTGTCACACAGATACAACAGCTGAACTGAAACTGAAGAAACCACCAACTCAAGATAAAACCTTCTCACTTCCCATTACCGTTAAAGACAAAGCAGGTGTGGGAGTCCCACAGGCATTTGAGGGTGAGTCACATTTGTAAGCCTTACTTCTGGCAATATTCTACAGTCACAGCAAGAAAGGCATCCCTTCTAATGTTTTACACACCAGGACATAATAAAAAAATATAGTTCTTATAAGGTTTTAAAAAAAATCAGGAAAATCCAAAATCACGCAACATGTTCATTAATTATTCCACATAATCTACACCAAAATGCAGAAAGAGTGTGTGAAAGCCCTTCCAAACAAGCCACACTTCATTTACTTTTACATTTAACATGCTAAATGAGACATGTATAGTCTTTTTTTTATTATTTCCTGATTTCTAAAATCTTAATTTAGAGTTTAATCTGGGTGTTTTTTCTTTTTACCATAACTGATTATCTGCATCAGTGCCCAGTTTAGTGCTGTATCCAGTAAATCACCCAGTTCATCATAGGCTGCTGATAGAAAGCTAAAAGTTAGGAACAAAATAAGGAAAAGTTGATGATATTTTAGTGTAATCAGCTGGCCCGTCATACTTTACTTTCCATTTTGTCTCCTTCACAGTGAAAGTATGTAACTGCACAGAGCTGGGCTACTGCTACGTTGCACCAGAAGGAGCGGCGCTCAGTTATGGAATGGGACCCACCATTGGGATCCTGGCTGGCATTCTGGGATTCTGCGGTAATTCTAACAAACCCCAAAATAAATCTGTTATCTGATAAAACCAAGTTTCACACAAACCGTTAGACTGTCCAACAGTGTCAGTGTGAAGTTTTGTGTTCCAGTGACTGACTTCTGTTTTATGTCTCCTCCTTTCGCAGTTATCGTGTTCGTTGTAGTGATCAAACGCATCAACAAAAAGAGCCAAAGAAAAGCCCAGGCCGAAGGGGACGAGAGGAATGCCATGATGTAGACACGACGCAGATGGTTTCCGAGTCTCTTATTTATATGTGCCAGTAACACAAATCAGAAATTAGCCTCCAAGAGATCAACAGTGTGTACAATGTTTGAGATAGGAGGAAAATTCTCCAACCAGAGCCTTAAACCAGTCTTCCTGCTCGGTCCTTATCTTAATTATAACTTAGATTCTTAAAACCAGACTAGACTACACACACAACTTGGGATTATTTAGATTTAAATTCTCACCTGCCTATTAAATAAGATAGGACAGGTACACTGACCCATAAAATATCTGTGGTAAAATACTCCAGGCCTGAAACTCAAATGAGTCCTCGCACATCTACTTTAGCTTATTTTATTATATTTACAACATGAACATTATTAACAAATGCTGTGCATCCCTTAATTAATCTGTTAGGTGGTCCCATGCTAATCACTCATTTGTTGAATAAATATATTATGATTTCACTGCCAGACTCTGGCCGGTTCATTAGCTATTTCATCATCTCCCACCATTTAATTATATATATTTTTTGGGCCCAGACACTTTGTGTGTTACTCTCTTCTCTACCTTGACTGTAACAGCTAACCATTAAACGTTGTTTAACATCAAACTCAAACAGATCACTTGTGTCACGAACAACTTTGTTGTTTTTTTTTTTTTGGTTTTTTTGTAAAGTTCGTTTACTGCTCTGTTTCTCAATAAACGACAAAAACTGGGGACCACTTTGGTTTTCACGGCATCGTTTTTTCCCCCTACACATCAGGGCAGACATGTGGTGCAGCAGGTGATGGGTGACGTAAGGTACAGTATGTGTGCTATACAGTATCTCTGTCCTGTGGAAGCCCGGGGTTGGGATTGCTCTGCTTGTACTGTTGCGTCCCCCATCCTCCTTCCTGCTCATCTGCTGCTGAGCAGTCAAGGCCACGATGCTGCCTCAGAGAGCGATGCTCTGACTCATCTCTTTGTCAGTGGGAGACGCAGATTGTTGACGGTGCTGAAAGGGGCATGGCATGATTTCTTTTTTAGCTTTTATGCAACACAAAGTGGTCCAAACAAGCACAATACTTACATGTGAGAGCTGAAGGTGGGGATCACATGTGCTGCCATGAATATTGTATCCCTCCGATCCATGTGCCATGTTTTTGTGTGTGTGAGTCATCGAACAGCCTGTTGCAGATACCAAAATCCAAACGGGGGAGTGGGCTGAGCTTCATCTTTCATGCTGATGAGGATGAACTTGGCGTGGACCCTTTTCAGTGTTTATGTCTGCACTCTCTCCTTGTCGGTATCCCAGCAACACTTTCCACAACATACACACACATGGCTCACACACAAACACACACACTCATACAGAGCTGGGGGGAGAAGTTCAAATGTTGAGGTACAGAGGAGACGAGGTGGAGGGGCAGACAGTTGGACCTAACGGTGTGAATGATGATGACCACCTCTGGATATCAAGCCTCACCATCAGCACACACCCACCCACACACATGTTAAAGTCCCTACTCTACAAGAGGAGCCTTTTCCCCTAATATAGAAGAATTATATTGATGTGTTCCCGCTTAAATCAGCTTGTTTGTACTGCACATGTATTCCATAAGCCTAAATCAAACATAAAATCAACTTTAGTATGATGCCAGCTGTCTAATAAATCAACTATATGTGTATGAAAACATTCAAAGTACCGCAAAGTATGAATATCTGCTGCCAAAGAAGTTAATAAAAATGTCTGTGTGGGTATTCCATACATACATATGTAAGTGCAAGTTTCTCCTTTATTTCTTTACAAGCCCCGAACAGAAGTTCACCTGCTTCCTGCTTCAAAATTTCATTCATTGCTAATCTAGCTCCATGACAACAAATGCATAAAGATTATAAGTGAAGCTGTTGCCACTCTTAGCGCTGGATAGGATTGATTTAATTGCTTGCCTCTGTTGTAATACTGCACTCTGGTGAGTCAGTTTTATTATGAAGGGTGATTTGCATTATAATTTCCGTAAAACAAAGGCACTCACTCATCATTTACACACTAATCTGGAAATAACGTCCTTGGAGCAGCGGAAGCAACGTGTGTGACTGACCAAAATACGCAGAGGTGTTTATTTCCAGTAAAGTGGCTAATGTCACCTATGCACACGAGTTCTTCCAGACACCCACTGAGTGTGAGCGCAACAATGAAATAAAATGCTTATACAGTAAGGCATTCATCTCTCACTGACTCTTTGTGACATAGCAATTCAGTTGAAACACCAGTTCAGAACAAGTCTCCTCAAAGTCCTTTATATTGAAAGGTAAAGACAGATCAGACACACACAATCAGATGACTCCATGTGAGTAAGCACTTGGTGACAGTGGGAAGGAAAAACTCCCTTTTAACAGGAAGAAACCTCTCTGGCAGAACCTGGGGGTGAGAGCAACAGCTGCTCCTGGACAATTGTACATCAGGGTTTGATGACACAAGCCATGCTGCAATGTTCACGACCCAGTCACACAGTCATTATCATTCCAAGTCTTAAAAACGCTGAAATCGTTTTATGGTGCATCCAGTGTAGTAACAACTTTACAAGGCTGCTGTGTTAGCTTGTGCTTGTGTGTTCAAGGATCTTTTAAAGGATTAACTAAAAGCAAGTAAAATGCAGATTTATACAAATAAAGATTTTATAAAATCATTACTACAATCCTCTTTTAATATGTTGATCTTCTCCATGTGAAAGGAGTGGGGGGAAAAAAAAAAAATCAGAAGAAAGATTAAAATTTTGATTTATTTTAATCACAAGCTACAAAAAAAGAAGAAGATATTTTTGACTTTTGCATCTGAATGCTGCATTGCTCACCGGTCACTTCATTAGGTCCAGCTTGGTAATACCAGATTGAAGCTTCTTTTGCTTCGGAGCAGCTTTAATTATTCATGGCACTCAGAAATACTGAACTTAAATACTCAAACCAGCCCATCAGGAACCAACAACTTTGCTGGGTTCATAAAGAGTTAAAATCATTCAGTTGCTCCGTTTCAACTACAGCAGAGCACCCTGATGTGTCTACATGCCTAAATGCAATGAAGTTGCTGATTCATCAATATTTGCATTAACGAGCAGTTGAACTGGTGTCTCTACTGAAGCTGGCCCAAGTGCATCTGTTAACTTATAGGACACAGCTGTAGCACAAATCTCCGACGACAGCATAGCGACAGGTTTGTGTTGTAGTTAAACCTCCTCTGGCCTCTTTTTGACACTTGGCCTGTTTGGCGCAACACCACCACCTAGTGGCAGCAAACACAGTAAAGCTCCAACTGTCCCATGAGCACTGCACCACATGTAACATTTAACCTACCTGTGTGTATAGTGACGACACACCTGAGGCACACTGACCTTCCAGGTGTTTGAAGGTCAGAACCTTCCTGGCTGAAGCACTATTCTGGTGGCCTTCTTTGTATAACCCAAAACAAACCGAACAGTACCAGGATTTCTGTATTTGGCGTTTTATTAAAGCATTCCATATACAAAACTCAACCCACATAAGTTAAAATTTATACATACAACAGAAATGATGTGTCACATACTCCAAAAGCTGAATAAATAATATTTACTATTCAAACAGCTTCTTTCAAATGTACATTCTGCTCATTCAACAACCACAACCCTGATTTCTAAGTAACAGGAGGGGTTGGTTTGCTGCTTTGATTCTTATTAATCACATGAATGATAAACTTCCAATCTGCAACAACCTGTTACACTATAAATGACCTGTCATATGTATATGGTTTTTAACCCTTCAATATTTGGAAAAGAAACTCAAGGTAAAAAAAAAAAACAAAAAAAACAAACAAACAAGGTCAGTGTGTGCATTAAGGTGCACATTAACAGGAAGTCTGACTTTGATCCTCTATTATCAGGGATACAAAGCAGCATTACATATGGAGAATAACTCCATTTGTTAGTAGACAGGTAAATATCAGTGTACTCATACAGCTCAGATCTTCAGTGAGGTGCTTTTGTCATTGCTCTGTGTGAAAGTACACTGGATTCAAAGTGAAAACGATCACTTATGTCACCAGTTCCTGACCTTTCCAGTTTGTGACCTTAAGGATGAAAAAACATCTCTTCTTCCCAAGTTAAGCCTTTAATGCGAGCAGCGAGCACTCAAACTACAACTCCTTCCTCCCTAGTTTCTCTGTGTAACAGAATGACTTCCCTCTAACTTAAACTGTGAGCCCTCAACTTTATTTTGAGCCGTATGAGGTTTAAGAGTTGGCTTGTAGCCTACATTCTAGAGTATTTACCTCCACATTGGACGTGGACATCAATGTGAACACCTTAACACTCTGAAATCAGTGGAGTAGATCTCACTGTAAACACAGAACAAAGCATCTGTGTTTAGATTCACCAAGAACATCTCATACAATGTCACAGGGTAAAAACAAGTCAATGAATCAGCCCAGGTCGTAACAACAGTCCCTCAGAAACAAACTACAAAGAGAAATGACTGCATCCTGCTTGTAGCCGAAAGCGAGAGCACGCTACAGTCGGGGCACAGCCTATTTAAAATCCATAATAGAACAACAGGTGGAGTCAGCCCTGTTGCTAAAAGCCTCATTGCTTTTTAAGCCACTCCCACGTCCTTTACCCTTTTTGGAAGTTTCTAGATTTTCAGTTTGTAACAGTGTCTTATTACAAAGAGAAGTGTACACGAAAATGGCAACGAGCGGCAGCATAAATAACACGTTATAAGAAACGTCATCCAGTTTTTAGCTGACATCTTAATAAGAAACCGCAGCACTGCATACAGACAAATAACACTCTTTATATAGTGTTAAAACAATGATATTTACCGGTGGACAGATACTGAATATGGCCGGTTTGTCCTCGGTGTGCTTAGATACAGATCTGCTGTGTGTGTGTGATCAGTGTTACATGGCTAATGAGCAGCTCATGACTGGCCTTCCTGTCTCTGTGCTCCAATCACATGAGGGTTAAACTGCGTGATGATGATGGTGATGTCATCGCGGTACATGCGAGCCAGCTCCTCGGGCAGTGACAGCATCTTTGACAGCCTCTCGTGGTCCACTGTGCCAAACTCGTTGTTTCCCACCGCGTGGCGCATCAGGTGGGTGGCGGCGTTCTGATCTTCAAATGCTGAGGACGCACGAGCCTTTCGCTCCTCGAGCAGCCCCTGCATTTGTCCCAAGGTCACCCTGTATCCTCCGACTTTGAGCGGCTGATGCTGGTGGACCCCAGTCAAATACTCCCCGACGATACGAATCACTTCCTGCCTGTGGAGGGTCTCCCAAAGGCCATCAGAGCCAATCACCTGCCGAGAGAAGAGTCATATAATTGTATATATAATCTACCGAAAGAAATCATTAAAAGACCAAAATCACAATGAGATTCATGCCCATGATGAATGTATTAACACTTAAAACCACAACTGTAAGTCAGAAAACATTCAAGTGTAGTAACTGAAGCCGGCATGGGAGCTGTAGCTAACATTATTCATTCGCTTGGGAAAATACTGGCACTGAGAATAAGTCATCTAAACCTAATTATTTCTTCATAAATACAGCCTTTGTTTGAAAAGGTCACACAGCATGCATTAGCTAGATATTTCCTCAAAAGAAGAGCTTTCTTTTTAATTAAATAAATAGCACAGCCCACTTTTACATGCAATGAAAAAAAGGTACATCTGGAGGATGGATGCCTACTTTGAGGAGAACAATGGTACAAACATCAGGATTCAGAGCACATTATTCAGTTCTCAGAGTTAATTAGATGTGACTCATAAAATCTGACATTATTCAGCCTATTGACATAAAATATAGACCCCAGATCCATAATGTGTTTAATTTTATAAATAGAATAAATGTCCAGGTGTCAACTCTTTGGATCAGTTCCTACGTCTCGGATTTATGCGGGGCTTTAAATCAACTAATGCTGGGCCCTTTAACCAGTGAAGAATGAGAGCTTTATTAAGAATGGGGATGATGTTGCATTGATCATCGTGACTGTAGACATACAAGTTTTCAAAATGTTGAAGGGCAGTATATTTTTGGGACAGATGTGGAAAAACGATAAGACTGCCAGGAAATAAATGTCCTGATGTAAAACACATTGTATGTATTTTGTATGACACAGCAGCGGGGGTTAGGTTAACTGACAGGCCGGGATCCTGTGACAGCTGGCATAGGCTCCAGCTCCTGAACTGGATAAGCAAAAGAGAATGGATGGATGGGTGACAGCACCGCCGCTGCATCTTACCAGGAAGCGATCCTGTGGCCTCAGCTTGTGATACGTGATCTCGGGCTCAGCGGTCAAGTAAGGAGGGGTGTGATAGTTCGGGGGGATAAACTTGGTATGCTCATTTTCGTGAAGCTGATCAGGTCCGGACTCCAAGACGCGCTTCTGCAGCTCAATGCTCCACTTGAACTTCACATCCCCGAACGCACGGAAAGGCATGAGCAAGCCGAGCAGCCGCTCCTGACAAAGAAGAAAAATATGGTGGCGAGGTTTTAATAAAGGTTGTAAACACAATCACAGTGAGCAGATTAACGAGTGCAGTACCTGACGGATGACCGTTTTTCTCTCTGATGGAGGGTGTTCGCTCCGTATCCGAGCCACCTCGCTCTCATTCTGGGCGTTATGGTCATTGGAGAATGTGTGAGCGCTGAATGAACCATCCTCTTCTTGGACACCCAAAACTGCCCGAGCATCTCCTGCATTGGCTATAAAGCTTCAGAAACAAAGAGACAACGTTACAAAAAAATCTATTTCATCCCTTTAATGTTGCTATAATGCATTAAACCATGTATTTATTGTTCATACAGGTCTGGTCCATCAATGTGAGCCACACAGGCTGTTGCTCCAGAAAAGGCCACTCTCAGAACCCAGTAGTGCAAAAAAGCATTTGGGTCTCCAACCTGCAGAGCAAAATAAAGCAGGAAAGGACTGTGCTTACTAGACAGGCAGGCACTGACACACAAGCTCCCCTTTGAGCCATAAAAGTTTAAATTTGGATGCTCACATTTTTTGGCATTGCTGCTGTGGAGAAATGTTATTCAATATGTGGCTTAATGTGTCAAACTGAACTCAAGTCTTGGCACAATTTAAATCAGGCTAACATGTCCGTGATATTCTGAATTTGTGCTCAGCCAATATCAGCTTACACTGCATGCGGGCACACTATGAGGAGGACTGCCCTGGGCTACAACTGCAATAATAACCACTGCAAGTTTCATAATGAAGCTGAAATAATGTCAGACATGGAAAGTAAATCAGGGAGATGATAAAAGGCCAGAAATTACTCTAATGATAAAATGAGTCGATGACACTCAGGGTCTCACTTGGGAGTTAATTCAGAGCTCCTAAGTTTGCCTCCTTAAAGTAAAACTTGGAACATAAACTAGTCACACCAAACTGTATTAGCATGTTCACAAGGCACACCTTGGATTTTTTACAGTTCATACCTGAGCTTCCAGTGAAATATCATTGTCGAGCCTCTTGAAGGCATTCAGCAACGCCTCGCGGGTGTCTGGAACGTCACCTGGGCTGAAAACAGGGAGAACACTTGAGTGAATCGGATAAAAGCAGGAGGCACAGGTCGAGAACAGAGACCAAAAACAGCACTACTGGAAAACAACACACCGGCCTATGTTGGTGTGGGTGTGCTGCTACCAGGTAAAGATGAAAATAAAATGAGAAAGAAGGAAATGTTTGCCAAGGCCAAACACTGGGGAGAAAAATTACACTTCTGTGAATCAGAACAGATGACGGTCTACTAATGCTTTTGACATACTGGAAAGGCCAAAAGACAAAGAATGCATTTGTAAACATCATACATTAACTGGACATTTTATTAGGTACACCTTGAAGACAACAGAAGATGCAGGCCACTACGACTCCTCGGGTAGGCTGCAAAATGATGTTTATGCTAAGGGGGCCCAAACTGTGCCAAGAACATTTCCCCTATACTATTACACCACCAGCAGCCTGAACCGCTGATGCACAGCAGGATGGATCTGTGCTTTCATGTTGTTTACACCAAATTCAGACCCTGTCATCCAAAATGTCACAGCAGAATTTGAGACTCATCAGACAAGGAAAGCTTCTTTTGTCCAGTTTTGGTGAACCCATGCAAACTGCATCCTCAGTTTTCTGTTACTAGCTGACACCACTGGGCGGTCGTCTTGACCATGTCTACAAGCCTAAATGCACTTAGCTGCTGCTGTGTGATGATCTGATTAGACGTACCCAGTGAAAACCCAGGCAATGAACACACATTTGTGAGGCAAACGCTGAGCTGAGTCCAGCAGAGGCTGCTTGAGAAAGTTTGAGAAACGAATTGCTCTCATTTTAATACAAAACGCCCGGGGTGGGGGGGTTCTTTGTTTGTTTCTTTGTTTTTTAACACAGTGGCCTTTAGACGTAGAAGTGTGTACTCTGCTGACTTTCACATTCCTCACCTGGTTAGATCGATTAATTCCTGCCAGTAGGTTCGAAGGCTGTTGAAGTAGAGCCTCTGAGCCTCCCTACTGAAGTAGTCGTTGGGGTGTTTGTGCCACTGCAAGATGGGACTAAGAGCCCTGCCGGCCTCCACCGCTGCCTCAAGCTCACACAGAGTGTTGTGGGGCAGCAGTGACACTGCTATGTAGTAAAACAACCGCTCACTCAGCGCCTGCAGAGAAGAGTTTGTTGCACAGGAAACAGTACAATTACATAAAGACACACAGTGGCAAACATAACACAGAAAGGTGCATCGTGCCCCAACAGCTGTGCAGCCTTTCAAATATTTGCACAAAATGAAATATTTACACATTGTTAGTTTGCAGATTGCACCAAAAAAAATTCAAGCTGGGATAGGCTCCAGCGCCCCCCGCGACCCTGAAAAGGAGAAGCAGAAGCGAATGGATGGATGGATAGTTTGCAGATTGCACCAAAAAAAATTCAATCACAATCGTTTGGATTTGCAAGCTACGCCTTTAGAGCAAAGAAAGCTAATCAGTTAAAATGCTATGCAGGATAACTGTGTCAGAGCTAGTGACAATAAATGTCACTGAGGAAAAATAGACCACAAATTATCGACAATTATGAGGTTTTTTACTCAATCTGACATGTCTGAGCATTTTCTTTCAATATTCAATTCAATACGAGCTAAATAATCAACTTTCTGGATAAAGTTTGATGAAGAAAATGAGGGTCTGCCAAGAAAAACAAGAAAGAAAAAGTAGTAAGGTTTGAGTTTGAGTCCAAGCTACGCTGCTGGAGAAAAGTAAGATAACCAGTTAAAATGACACGCAGGCTAAGTGTCCCAGTTTACCTGTGCACAGGCGCAGCCAGCGTGGCCGTCAAACACGCCGAGCAGCATCCCTCGCGTCTGCAGGCACGTGGCTGCGCTGCGGCGATCTTCGATGGGAGCGTTGGCTGGCAGCTGATTACTTTCGAAACCCATCACCGAAGACACATTTTTCCCATCAAACTCTGGCACCTGGGATTACAGCATGAATAGTAAACTACAGCAATGCTACTACGGATGGCAAAATGCATTTTATCTACAACCCAACAAACCTTAAAGCTGTACTCGTTGGCTTTGAGAATGGAGTTGACCTGCGGAGGGGTGAGGATGTAGCTGTGGAGAACTGAGGATGTCTGGTAACTTCTTGATGGCTGGCGTCGTTGCCACATGTGAGCCGACTTTCTTGAGGCAGGTAGGTGAGCTACAGGCCCAAACTGGGACTGGTGTTGTTGGCATGGTAACAGACTGGAGGCCAAGACCTTGGAGCGAGGCAAAGCCCTGAGCAGCTGAGATGTCACAGGCATGGCTGACGGTACCCTGCAGGCAGGCGCGCACACACACACACACACACTCTGCAGTGCTGATGTAACCACACCTATTGAAGAGGTACAGCGGTCAGAGAGCAGCAGATGGAGGTCCTTTTCTTTAAGCTGCATTCATCAGCAGGGGGCAGAGTGTCCCTGGCATAGACCATTAAGCAAACACTGTGCAAACAAACTGGGATGATGTGACGAGATTTTGCAGCTGGTCGTAAGCTTTATGACAGAATAACGTAAAAACAGTTTTTCCATAGTAACTGCCGACATGATACTTGAAAGTTAATGTTCAGACAAATCCTTTAAACCTGACTCCTGCAGTGACCATTCACATATTTTGCCTGTGGGCAATTCAGATTAAATCAGTTCGCTGGTTAAATGTTGGGCTGTTGATTGACTGCTTGCTGTACTGGAAACTTTATGGAGCCCAACATTACTGTGAAACAGAATAGGTCAAAGTAAGGGATCCATGTAAAGATGATGCAGTAAAAAAATACATGAATTTCAATACTTCTGTGTAGGGCTGCTCGATTATGGCAAAAATGATAATCACGATTATTTTCACTGAAATTGAGATCGCGATTATTTGACGATATTTATTTAACCCTTTAAGACCTACTATAGAACCAAGTCCGCCAGAGCTTATATTATTTTTTTTACATGTTGTAGTGCCATTTGTGGGAGCATTTCAAGTTGCTAAATAACTGTTATAGCCCATATTTTAATAATATGTATGCATTAAGTCCATAGTAACTACATTAATTGCAAAAAAGTGCAATAAACTACAAAAAAATTGAAAATCGTTTTTGTTTTGTTACATATATTTCTACTTGGAGAAATTTAAGAGGCTTATCCTTCAAAACTTTAAATACAAAAAAGTTGCAAAAAATAGTTTACAACAACAGGAAATTTATTTTGAGTGTCTTCATAGTTTTATTTTGGAGATACACCAATTTTTATATACACTGCAGGTAAAACAAAAAAAACAATCCTATGATGCAAATTTGCAAAGAAAACAGCACGTGCATCAAAATAAACTATTTCCAGCAGTGCAATTCGAGTTCAAAGCATCCCAGAAACTATTCAGAAAAGTCAAACATGACCAGTAGAGGTTTTGAAGGTCTACAAGTAAAAAACTACATTTCCGCGAAAATGACGTCACTTCCGGTTTCGGCCAGGAAATGGCGGACATGCGACAGTTCGCGCTGACATCTGTTTCACTGTGGGAAGTGTTATGAACAGCTGATCGGATCGGCAAAGCGTGTTTCTGGAATATTATGTTTTTGTTCCTGCAAGCGCTTTTTATGCAATTTTTGCAAAGCTTTATGTGGAAGGAAACCGTGACCGAGGACAAGCTGATGGCATAAGTTGTAAGTACAACTCCTCCGGTTTCATATGCAAAACAAATTATTGCGCTAGCTTACATGGTTCAGATTCTACAGGGATTTAAAAGTAGTTACACAAAACGGACCGTGCTGCTCTGACCGGATTTAAAGGGTTAACAATGACTTTAAAAAATAATATAAAATAGTGTGCAACACCACTGAAGTTTTTTTTTTTTTTTTTTTTTACCTCTCTTTTCAACCAACGGCAGTCACTCTCCTCTCCAAATAACTTCTGCTTAGCTTTCTGAGCTTCCCTCGGGTCCTCTTAATCAGCGGTCTCCAACCTTTTTTGCGCCACGGACCGGTTTATGCCCGACAATATTTTCACGGACCGGCCTTTAAGGTGTCGCGGATAAATGAGGGAGGGGCTAATAATCGGCTCAGTCATTTTTAATGATCGTTGAAAGCCCATATCGTAATCGTGATTAAAATTCGATTAATTGAGCAGCCCTACTTCTGTGCTCAGGAATAGTTGTGTTGAGGAGGGGATCTTTAAATAGTTGTGATCTCTGTATCGCCATTTCTTTAGCGCTTAAACACACAGCATGCTGACCAACTACATACTGGATGAACAAGTCCTTCATTGTTTGAAATAGGGCTGCCACAATTAGTCGACTAGTCACAATTACGTCGACAATCAAAATCGTTTACGACTGAATTTAAGAGTGTAATAACGGACTGAAACAGAAGATGGCAGCGCTGCCCAGAATTCATAGCGCAGCCCAGCTCAGTTTCCAACAATGGCAGCAGCTAGTTAGTTTTAATATTACTCTTATTGTGTGGATGCCCTGAAAGGGCATCCACACTATTGAGTTCCTGTTTCTATTTATTCCACTATATTCTAGTTGCTTCCGTACACTTTTTGGCACTTAACGACTCCCACAGTTTTTATCCGATTTTCGCCATTCAAACTTTTAAAAAATTCTGCTATTTCTGCTAATGCGGGCTATGACTTTTGGTGCTCATAACTTCTATACTTTTTGAGATATTGAATTTTTTTGCAATATTTTTTGCCCATTTCTGCCATATTATCAGTGGCCTCACTGATTTTCCTTGCCAGGTTGACCTGTGTTCTAGCTCAGTGAGATGAGCATCCGTTCTCAGACTGGGAGGCCCGGGTTCAAATCCCGCTTATGGCAACATTTCTTTCAGTTAACAGTTAAACTTTTTTAACTCTTTTCAGCAGAAATTCTGCTAATTGAACTCTTTTCAGCAGAATTTTCACCTCTTTTCTGCCCAAATTCTGCTTAATTAACCTCTTCTGAAAAACTTTCAGCCTTTTCACCTCTTATTAGCACAAATCTCAGCTGTTTTCAGAAAATACTCTTTTCAGCAGAAATTCTGCTAATTCACCTCTTTTCTGCCAAGTTTTCAGCCTTTCACCTCTTATCAGCACAATTCTCAGCCGCTTCCGCTCATTTCAGCACAATTGTCAGTCTCTCCGCCTCTTCTTTGTGAGAATCAGTTTGGCTCAGTGAGATGAGAAGCCGCCTTGAGACCAGAAGGGCAACGTTCAAATCCTGCTCTAGGGCAACATTTTTTTTCCAACTTTTTCAGCAGAAATCTTCAGCGTTAAGGCATCCACACAGCATTTTTGCAGGAAATGCAAATTTTTCTAGTTATTCTTTCTGGGTCAAAAAATAAACTTTTAACATATTTTTAGGTGAGAATGTAGCTTTGTAAACCTCAAATATCTTCTCAGTTTATCAAGACACCAACATATTTTCAAAAGCGCTCCGACGCTTTCGGAGACGTCTGTTACCCACTAGCTCAATAGCTAGCCGGGGGCAAGGCTCACTAGAGCCTGTGAGAACACCGGACTCCCGGCAAATCTGTTTCAAACCCACCATGGTCTTTCGCTACTCAGGTTAAACATGTAATATAAGTCACTTAGATAACTTAAAATGTTATTGTTTGGCTTTTTTTTTGTATTTTATTTGTTCCTGAGTAAATCGGTTTGGCTGAGATTAAAGTTGTAGTTTTTACACAGCTCAATAAACCTCAAGAAGACAACCGATTATCAGAAGTGTGAGATGCTCGGGAATGTACTCCGGCGTCCCATTATATTTTAGATAGCAAGGAGTTTATTAAACTTCACCGAAACAATCTGCAAATTTCATTACAATTTAATAAACTACCATCTTGTCTTTACTTTTAGTTAGCACATACCTTAAACACTTAAAGCTGTAAGCTAATGATAGTTATATAAGAGCAGATGCATGCTGGTGCGGTGCAATAAGCTGCACGCTGTACGTCTAATGGATGCATGATCTGATTAGTCCACTAATCGCAAAAATACTCTGTGACTAGTCGACTATCAAAATAATCGTTTGTGGCAGCCCTAGTTTGAAACAATAGAGAAAGAGAGACAAACAGAAGGTCCTTGCTGCATAATGTGTTACAGTAGTGCAGGACCACAAAGCCTCAATTTGAAGTAAAAACATTTATGAGGCTGGTCACTTTATTAGGTACAACTATTCAATCAGACGATCACATGGCAGCAACTCACAAGCATCAGAATGGGGAAAAACGGTGATTTTAGTGACTTTATATGTGGCATGGTTGATGGTGCCAAAGGGATGGTTTTGAGTATTTCAGAAACTACAGATCTACTGGGATTCTACCAAACAGACATATCTAGGGCTTACAGCCAAAGGTCTGAAAAAAGTAGGTGAAAAAGTAAGTGGGTGAAAAGGCATCAATGCCAGAGGTCAGTAGAGAATCACCAGACTGCTTTAAGCTTATCGGAAGGCAACAGTAACTCAAATAATAACTAAGGTATGCAGAAGAGCATCTCTGCATGCACGAAATATATCAAACCTTGAAGCAGATGGGCTACAACAACAGAAGACCACACCAAGTGTCCCTTCTGTCAGCTAGTAACAGGAAACTGAAAAATTCACACAGACTCATGGTGCCTTGTATTAATCCTTGTGGTGTGGGGGATGTTTTTTTTTCTTTTTTTTGCACACTTTGGACCCTTCAGTACCACATGAACATTGATAAAGCGCCTCAACTTACTCGAGTATTGTTGCTGATCATATGCATCCCTTTATGACCACAGCGTACCATCTTCTGATGGCTGCCTCCAGCAGGATAACACACCACGTTCACTGCACTCAAATAGCCTTCACAGTCAACAGATCTCAATCAAATTGAGCAATTTTTGATGTGGTGAAACCAGAGATTCAGATCATAGATGTGCAGCTGACCAATCTGCAGTAATAGTCTAATGCCACTGTGTCAATATGGACCAAAATCTCTGACAAATGTTTCAGGCACCTTGTTGAATCTGTGCCACAAAGAGTTAAGACAGTTCTGAAGGCAAAAAGGAGGTCAAAACCAGCACTAGCAATGTGTACCTAATAAAGTAGCTCCGGTGAGCGTGTACTCTCAACAAAATTGCTCTTATTCATAAATTAAATTTGCATGAACACTGTGTTGAATATTTAGAGAAGAAATGTCAACTCTCAAAGATATTGTTACAGTGATTATGTCCCATAATCTCAGATAGGGGCAGTGTAGAGCCTCCTTCAGGAATAATAGAAAGTGTTTTAGTTTCGTTTATATAGTTTGACGAGGTTTAACCATTTCTGTCCTGGAGTATTGAGAAAAACCTGGATTAGAGATAGCGCCACTGGAGACGACATCTGCCGTGAGTTGTACTCTGCACTCTTCTCTATAGGTCAGCAACTCTGCACACTGACTGTTAAAAATAGCCCTGGCAGTAACTCGCCCCTGACATTTAGTTCTTGAATCTAAATGACTGGTCAGGATGACCCAGTAAACCGGATCCTCACTGCAACTGTTCATAAAATCTGCCCTCATTTAATAATTTAAGACGAGTCACGAGAACAGGGTGAAAAGAGAAACCAACAGATATGAAACTTCCTCAGCTGATTCTGAAAACAGTCAGATACCTTTATGTATTTAAAATGGTAAGAAGCTACATATCCAGACATGCAAATAAGGCAGTGTGCATACACTTCCAGCAGTCAAACCTTAATAGAATAAACAAGCAAATGTGTACTTTGAGCGTTTTCTTTCCACTAGTCTAAAAAAGAAAAGAAAGGGGGAAAAAGACCTGTATTACGGAAGTAAAATAGCGTCAGAACTGTAAAAATAAAATTACCAGCTCCTAAAAAGACGTTTCCGCTCTATGTTTCGCCTGTTATATCTACAGACCATCAAAATGTGGAAAAACTCTTAAAGTGTGCGGACAGTGATGGAGCAACAAAGGTGATGGATGCTCGGGTAAAAACGTACTCCTTACAGTGACGGCGTCTTGCAGGCTGACCCCATATGGAGAAAGCCCAAACTATGTGTGAGGCACACAGACCACTGAGGGCCCGTCCCAGCTTGGATCTCTGCAACTAAGTTGTCATGTTTGTTGTCATCACTAGCCTTTCCTTGCTAGTTGCAAAGCAGGTCTGTAAACCAACCAGCCAGTATTGGAGGAGTCCGACTAAAAACATGGAGGCGTAGTCTCAGAGCCACAACATGACAATAAAATAGGAACAGGAAAGCTGTCAAACAAGGTTAGTTAAATGGGTACAGTAGCCAAATTCATGCTAACGGCTGCTAGTGGTGTCCAGGTTACACCCACCAAACTGGATACGGTTTGCTTACATAAGACGCGACCACACCCGGGAAAAATCCTCCGGACTTCAACGCATCTTAACCTGCAAGAGTGAAAAGTTCAAACGAGGTGCAAAGTTATGGCTTACCTCAACCAGCGGATGTAAAGAAGTTATTTGAGCTCATGGCTTACCGCCGACCCCTCTGTGTATCATTCGGGAGCGCCACCCGGTGGAGTGAACTCTGATTGGCTAAGGGCTAGCAGACGTGATGACGTAGAAGCATAACCACATGCACAAAGTCAGGATGTGCTTTTTAAAGCCCCACTTCTAGATAGGATCAGAACTGCTGTGACCCAAGAAAAGCGATCCGCTTTTTAGTTTTTAGTATATGTAAATTTTATAATTTAATAAACAATTTTATAATCTGTACATTTATAATGTTTTATTTTGTTTCTGAATTTACAATTTGTCATTTGAAGAATAAAAGAGTCTTAAAATAAACCAGAAAAAAAAAAGATTTGTTAAGTACATCTGTTCCTCTTATCCTTCTAAATATCCACTCAGGCAATCAAGTGGCAGCAACTCAATGCATTTAGACATGTAGACATGATCAAAACGAACTGCTGAAGTTCAAATGGAGCATCAGAGTGGGGATGAACAGTGATTTAAGTGACTTTGAAAGTAGAATGGTTGGTGCCACACTTCTCCGGGTTTCACAGCGAGTGGTCCGAAAAACAGAAAACATCCAGTTCACTAGGTGAAAATGCCTTGTTGATGTCACAGGAGACTGGGCAGTCCGGTTTGAGCTGATAGGAAGACAACAGTAACTCAAAAACCACACGTTATGCAGGTATGCAGATGATAATCTATGGTATGTTGAAACTTGAAGCAGATGGGCTACCTTGGTTGGGCTATGGATGGATTTAAATTTGATGTCAGCAAGACGTTTAAAAAAAAAAAAAAGGATTCGGTCTATTTAGCACCGCACTGCAATGCTTCCTCTTTTAAGAACACTTTGTGTATTAATGAGCCCAGTTTCTGTACTATTGAAAGAAAATTATTAATATTTTTTCTTGAGTTCAGCAGCTTGGAGGTGTTCTAATGTCTTCACAAGTCTGGAATCCAGGCAGGCCAGGTTAGTCAGTTAATCTATGGAACCACCATACTGTAAATCATGCAGTGCAGTTAAGCATTACCTTGCTGAAATATTTCCCAAATTTTTTTTCAATGCACCAAACCTCTTTGTAGGAGTTACACCACTCATCATTGATGGAGTCTTCACAGATGTAACACCATGTGTACTAATGCAATACCATACCATGGTAGCATGAACAGTGCACTGGTAGTGTGCCGGATTTGGAATATGCAACAGCAAAAGGCAATGAGAACATTCCCCACTATGCCTGAGGTAACAGAGCCAGACATATTTCAGTAAAGCATCTGCATTAAAAGGCACACAGTCAAGAAAGAAAACCAAGACAGAGAGAAATAAAAATAAAAGATTATAACTTTTTCATCCTGGCCAGTGTTTTTCTAGCTTCAGTCAGGAACCTTCCTCTATACAATTAAAATTCTGTTTGGATTTACACATATATATATATAAACAAAAGAAAACAACCCCCCCCCCCAAACACATATTTCTTATGGAATAAAATAAGGAGACTGATTTTTTAAATCTATGAGCATGTTTGATTCATCTAAAATCCAGTGGTGACATGTAATAGCGCTGCTTACTGTCAACAAGAATCCACCAACATACCCAGAGATGTTAAATATATTGTGTTATAAATAATATTGGGTTCATAAGAATATGAGCATGTACATCATCCTTTGTTTATATAGCTACCGGATACGCTACTATTCTTTACCTAAAAAATATAATAAAATTTAATAAAAAACAGGATGATTATCATGTCATAAAAAACATTTAATCATCAAAAATATGTCAAAAAATTTGAATATTTACATCAAAATCAGCAGTAAAAAACACTTATTACAGAACCACTTATTAAAATAAGTGCAAAAAGGACAGAATCTGTAAATAGTAAACATCTGTGAAAGAAATGCAGCTAATTAACAAAGATGATATCAACAATCTAGCAACGAATTTTAAATTAGGAACCTCTCATCCACCAGAGTCTTGTTGGCGAGGTTCTTCCTTCCCAAACTGTTACGCAAAAAGCTAAATATCTGTAAAGAACGAGAAGGTTGATTACTGCCAGTACTTTTTAGGCGGTGCTGAGAACATGCAGTACGGACAACAAATACTGACCACTTGCTGCACGTATGTAAGCACAGCTGCAAGCAAAAAGCTCTGGGATCCAAGGTCGACGACACAGAAGAACAAGGTGTCAAAGATCAGCAGTGTGGCCTCGTTTCCATAATACAGCACGTTACTAAAAGTGTGCGCCTTATCTGCCACGAGAAGTGCAAACAGACATCATGTACACACACGTAGGTGGAGACAAACAAACTGAAATGTACTCTGGCCCAGACCATCACCATTGTAAAAGATGCTCTTCTCAGTGGGTTCAAGAAACTCCATCCCTATGACACTCTCAAACATCAGCTTGTCCTTCACTATGTAGTCCATGTCAGAGTGGGCCTTTTCAAATGATACGACATAAGACAGAAATAAGCAAACTGTTCTACTAGAATCAGGTCAGATCAAACTCTGCTGCTTTTAGTTTGCTGAGTGAGTTTATTCTTGAGTGTTTGTACTAACATGGTCAATAACACATCCCAGGAAGTGGTTCATGGCTTGGTAAGCTTTGAAGTGCGGCTCGAGCGAGCTGAGCGTGGATGCGTCTGTTAGTCGTGATGGCTGGTTCCTCTGGAGGACAAGACACAATCAACTCCTTTAAAGGCACTTATGAATAAAAGTTACCAAACTGATAAAAGCTCTGAGAAAACCCCCCCAAGAAAACCACTGCTTTGACTTCATATGGTAAATGGTAAATGGCCTGTATTTATATAGCGCTTTTAATAGTCCCTAAGGACCTCAAAGCACTTTACATATCCAGTCATCCACCCATTCACACACACATTCACACACTGGTGATGGCAAGCTACGTTGTAGCCACAGCCACCCTGGGGCGCACTGACAGAGGCGAGGCTGCCGGACTCTGACCACCACCAATAGGCAACGGGTGAAGTGTCTTGCCTAAGGACACAACGACGAGACTGTCTGAGCCAGGGCTCGAACCGGCAACCTTCCGATTACAAGGCGAACTCCTAACTCTTGAGCCACGATCGTCCCACTCATAAACATTTTCATATCCAAAATGTTTATGAGTTGTACTGCAAGGACAAGACCTGAAGCTAAAATTAGTCCGTGTGATAGTTTAGTGCAACACCACAGACAGTATAAAACATGGGTGTAGCTACCATGATGTCGCCCACTTGTTTGGGGAGTCCTGTTGCCATCTTGGTGTTTTGAAACCAGATGTGGCGAGTGGGGATGGGTCTGACTATTAAATCTGATGCTCATTGGTTAACGACTTGTCATTTCCAGCTCACTGTCAATGCTAAAACACCCTTCCTGAAACTTAGAATGACTCAAAGATACAAAACAGACTGAATGTTTTAGTCAGTATGACCTGAAGTCAGTGACTGAGAACTTAACAGTGAACAGGAAAGTGTTTAGGAAGATTTGAACAGAGGGTCTATTTTACATAAACTTTTTACAACCACATCTGTCACCCCCTGGTGGCCTTACAAAAGAATGCAAGCTTAAAGTACTTCTGTGTTGGCTTCACTTTTAAACCCCGGGAACCACATTTTATATGATTTGTGTAATACCAATTTCTACTACAAGACTGTGCAGTGATATTTGTGATGCAAAGAAAAGAAGCCAAATAAATGTAAACATCAGAGCAGCTTTTCCATGGCTGTCTGTCATTACTGGTAGAGTACATATGTTTAACAAGTTCCGTTCAGACAACTGCTTTAAACACTTTTACTCTCTTATTAGAGGGATAGGCAGCTGTACTGATCAGTCTGCAGACTAACAGTACCATTAAACAGAACATTCATAGCTGAGGTGCAGACATGACTGTGGTCAGGACTTACCCTGCTGATTGATTCCTGTATTTTTTTATAATGCATCCCCAGACGGCTGGTAAGAGACACCTGAAAGGTCTGGACTTCTGTGTTGGGGAGTAAACCCCTCTGAGCACACAGTGACTCCTTAAAAAAATAAATTTAAAAAAAGCATGTAAGTCAGCTGAAAACACTAGTGAGAGGTAGACTAAAAGCCTGTTGGGGTACATACGGCTTCTCTTCTCAAATTGTTGTTCATCTCCTCCATGTTTGTATCTGCATGTCCATGAACCGAACGGCCATGAATGTAGTATCCAAAGCAGCGATATGATAAGATAAACACAGAAATCTGCACAGAAACAAACACAAAAAAAATGTTTATCCAGGCCATAAAGACAGAAAAAAATGGCTTCATGCAATGCCCGCTACTTACATTACTGACTGAGCAGAGATCTACAAACTGACGGATTTTGTCCTCCACAAAGTGTGCATAAAACACAGTGAAGAAAATCACCTGTAGGGTTTAAAGGACATCTTTTAAGGGGTTCAAAGGGGTACATTTCACTGATACCTTAGGAAAGAATGAGGTGAGAATGGATGTGAAGGAAAGAAAAGTTAAGTGAGCAAATGGAGGCTGTGCACCTGCAGAAGCCCAATGCAGAGCCACAGCAAGGCTGCCACACCATAGCGCAGTGTCAGGCTGTATGAGGGGGTGTATTCTTCGGGAGATCGCTGTAAATTTGACCAGGGGTCCCTCAAGGCCAGGTTTGAGAAGCCCAGCACCTAGATAAGACAGGATGGCATGTCAGCAACAAGAATTTGAGATGTAGCAAAAGCTGCAAAATGAACAAAAGGGCCATAATTGTGGGAGATGTACCTCAAGGAAGAAAAGCACAGTCATGATCTGAAAAGTCGGACTGATCTTGCGGATTGTCTGAATCTCATTCCATTCATTGGCCACAAAGTAAGTCCTCCAGATGCTGACTGGCGAGGTGTCATGTTTTGATTCGCCACTCACTGAAACAGTAGTCAATGTGGATAATTATTTTAAGCAACTAGTCATTTACCACTTATGAAGCTAAAAGTAAGCATGTTGATACCTGGCACAGATCTATTAGTTTTAGTTCGTGGCCTCTCCCAGTCGATGAGAAATATATCAACCGTAACCTGCAGGGCCAGCTTATGGAGAAACTGGACAGCCTTGGATACAATCACACCAAATAACACATTTTCAGTATTCCAGATTGAAGCATACCATCTAGCTTTCAGCAAGGATACTGCTCATTGTTATATCTGCTCAGCTGGTGTCTAACCTTTAGAGCAAAGGCGCAGCCGATGTATGTCACAAACTGCTCCTCCTGAGCCGGCAGTGGTAACAGGACTGACACAAACTGTTGGGCCTAAGCAGACACAGACACAAATAAGTACCAGAAAGCAGCAATCACTACATCTAAATATTAACAGTGCTGATAAGGAAAGGTAGAGGAGGAAAAAAACTTGCCTTTAATGTCTACAGAGTGGAGAGAAGAAAACAAAAGCTGTTAAAAGCCATGCAAAAAGACTGAAGTGGAAAAAAAACTAGAGAACATTGACATTCATATTAAAGAGCTCACAAGAATAGAAATAATCCTATAAAAGAAAGACCTGCTGTTTAAGGGAATGAGACATACTTTGTAAAAGATAAGCCAGTAGAGTCCAGTTCCCACAGTGACAGCAAAGAAAACATTGGCCAGGTCACCAGCATAAAACAACAGAAACTTCACCATCGTCTGAAGAAAGACAGGAGAAACCAACATTACTTCATGTGGTTACAGCGGCAGATAGTTCTGAAGTACATTAAAGGATAAAGGCACAGGACCTCCAGATCAATGAAGGAAGATGCAATCCTCCTCTTCCAGCTGATGGTCTTCAGCAGGGAATAGAGCACGGCCACCCCACCCAACACACCCAGAGCAATCTAAGCAAGAAAAAAAAAAATCAGAGTTGATCCTGCATCGCTTTTTGCTGTAACAGCAGCTGCATACAAGAACTCCTCCCCTGTGTTTCATCAACATTTCTTTCAAACTTTTACTCACATCTGTCTTTAAGCGAGCCTCACTCTGATCCATCTCATACTCTACAGCAAAGGTTGTCTAGAAGAACACAAATTAATTCAGTGCAAACACTCAAAAACTTGCTTCGAGATAAACAAATCAACTAATTTAGTCAAACTTAACAACTGAGATCAAGGGATTAGGTGTAATCGTCAAAATTAAGCTTTAAACGAAAGCATAATGACAACAATGTGCGAGTGTGCGACCCACTCACAGCCACAGTTTGAGTGTTGAGATCCGTGATGAGAACATCTGTGTAGGTCACAGTCATTAGAGGGGGAAACACCTTCCCTTCCTGGGTTCGTGGAACCAACTGAAACCTACCAAACACGTCTCATCAATACCAGCAAAACCAATCAATCAATCAATCAATCAATCAATCAATCCTTTATTTGCCACATGCAGGTTGCCCTGCAGTGAAATGGGACCCCCCTGACCTTACACACACAACACAGACATTAAATGGGGATACAAGTCAGAGATCGGTAGCGTTACAGAAAAAACACTGAAATATACACAACAATGGGAAAGTACAAGAGGACAAAAAGAAACCTCTACTGATGCTGTGCTTCCATGGTAGGACAGCATGAGAACAGGAAACAAAAAAACTCCTCTGCACAAAAAGCACATAAATGTCCACAGCACAACTTGTGAAAGACATTACAAGCCACAGGATTGGGTGGGGGGTGAAGAGTAATCCGAAGCGAACACAGCAGCCGCCCTGCACAGCGCTACCATTCCAGCGCCGCACACAGACCCGCCGTGTTCCCACGCAGGAAACAAGCATCGAAGGCGTTTGGAAAGGGAGGGGGATGAGTGCGTGTTTATCAGTGTAAGTGTATGTGTGTGCGTGTCCAGAGTTCAGCTGAGACAGTGTCCTCCGCCCTATCAGGCTAAGTAAACAGTCTGCCAGCCAACCCAGGTGGCCTTGCATTGAATGGGAAGAATAGTCAACACACAGTCATTATCTGGGAGTTTTTGTTCGGCTCCAGCCTTGGACACTCCGACACTGGTCTCTCAATCTCCCGTTGGAGAACCGCGAGCCTCCCCATGATGGTATCAAACTTCCGTTCCGTGGTGTTGTCATTCTTTTGACTCTGAGACCCCACAACTGCAGTGAGCCGTTCTGCGATGTGATCCAACTTTCGCTCAAAGATGTCATTTTGAGCAGGCCTCTCCTTGATGTATCCCAATATACGCTCAATGGTGTTATTTTGAGTCTTCACAGCAGCTGTAAGCGTCTCCAAGGTCTTAACCATGCTGCTTTCGTTGTGAGAAGTCGCGCCTCGTCCCATCGTTTCAATCCCAGCGGGCAGCCTTGGGGTGGTTTGAACAGCCGGTTCCGCTCTCTTAATTCTCCGATAAGCCAGGGCCAAGCCAGCTCCGATCAGCAAGAACCCTGTTATCATGGTTCCGAATAGGTAGATATCTTCAGCGTCCTCGATCGACAGTTCCGCCAGGCACATGAGCCTCCATTTCTGCCACCCGTCCATCGTGTATCCGGCAGGAAAAGTCCCTCCAGGGCACTCAGGCTCTCCCGAGCCCAGACTTCTCGTTGAGAAAAGGGTGTCAATAGCATTCAGAGACCAGTTGATCAAATCCATAATTCTCTTTTAGGTTTAGAGAACGACAGTGAGAGACTGTTCCAGGGAAAGTAATACACACAAGACAGGACAAGGACACAAGAGGCTAAGCAGGGAAGATAAGGGGAAGGAGGAGGAGGGAAAAAGTGCGACCGCCTTCGCCGAGAGCCAAACGAGAAACCATCATTAAGAACTCATAAAAAACATGAGTTTCCTTATTTCCACAGCGGGAGCCTACCTTATTTTAACACTGCTGGCTACACGGATGACTTTAGGCTGAGAACTTGTGCTCTTTTCTCTTCCGCTCAGGGTGTCGACGAGAAACATTCGTCGAGACAAGTACCAGTTGTTCATGCTCTCTGTATAAAAACAAAATCATTTGTCAAAGAAATGCAAGCAAAAACACACTTATAGCTGTGAAAAAGTATTTACCCCCCTCCTTCTTATTTTTTGGCTGCATATTTGTCACACTTACATGTTTGAGGTCATCAAACAAATTTTAATCAGAAGAAGAGAACCTGAGTAAACAAAAAATAAATAAATTCTGACACAGTGCCAGGTAAGGTCGGATAGCTTTTCCCCCCCTTTAATAAACCATCATTTAAAAACTTCATTTTGTACTTACTCTGTCTTTCTTTGTTTGATTATTTTTTGTTTGATTATTGGAAACATGTAAGTGTTTGTGGGGGGCAAATGCTTTTTCACAACAGTCTATATAAATCCAACCTTGGTTGATGAATCTTCCATTGTATTGCTGGTTCTGGATCAGTGTGGGCAGGGGTAGAAGTTTTGTGTTTTCTCCTCCACCGAGGTCCAGGAAGACGTCATAGAACAATGGTTCGGGGTGGGTGGCAAACAGCTGTGCTACTGAGAGAACACACTGCGCACACACAGACAGCTTATATTACCACTCAGCATTTTAGAGAGTTTGTATTCTTTTTCTCAGTCAAGTGAAATAAAAGAAACTCACACTTTCTTTGTAAGCTGTCCCAAAGCTGAAGGCTGCTGCCCGTTTGGTTTTTGGCTGTGGACAAAGCTAAAAGAGCGAGGAGAGGAAGACGACAACATGCTTAACACGGAAAAACTCCAACTCTTTTAGTTAGGTAAGAATCACAGAATAAGTTAACAAAACTATCGGAATACTTCATGTAAAGGATAACATCATGACACAGTGATTCTGTTACACTCGATACATCGCAAGACAATAATCTGCAATACAATTAGACATCTTTACAGAGAAACAAAAACTAACATTAAAAGGCAAAAAGGGGAATATTCACTGTTTCGTTTTCTTATTAGTAATAAACTCACAAAATGTCCCAATTTACAATTACAATTTACATTCACTGGACACTTTAAATAGTCTTAATTCTTCATGGCACAGATTTGACAAGGTGCTGGAATCATCCCGTAGAGATTTTGGTCCATATTGACATGACAGCATCGCACAGTTGCTGCAAATTTATTGGCTGATAATACATGATGTGAATCTCTGGTTCCACCACATCCCAAAAGCGCTCTACTGGATTGATATCTGGTGATTGTGGAGGCCATTTGAGTACAGTGAGTTCACTGTACTCATTTGGCTCTTAAACAGCTTCTGCAAATAAGTCTAATTTTCTAAGGGGCTGTGCTGTAGAGTAGTATTCAAAGGGTTTTACCTGCAGATTTTGTCCTCCCACTTGCTCCCATCTGAGGAACTCTCCTCTGACATTGTAGACAGCAGCAAGCAGTCTAAAGTCTGTGTTCTGACAAAAAACACACACAACAAAAATGTCAATTAAAAGAACATTTACTTTTTAATTTTACATCTCAATTTAAGGTGCCAAAAAATGTTTATTTACTGCTATCATTGTCTTTCACAGTTATTTTCATTACTATTCTGTTTTAATGTAAAGAGGCTTAAAGTCAAGTACTTACCTTGTTTTTACCTCTGAAGCTAAACCCAATTGGAACAGGATCAGTCTGAAGCACGCGAATGGCAACTCCTGGTTCATCCCCGTAATAAAGCCACGGCAGATTAGCTCTCCTGAAGAGTTGTGCGCATTCACTCAGGGTAAACTACAACAGGATTCATTCACGTTTACAGAAAGGTCGCATAATTTATACATGATTACCAGTAAGAAATGCCTTGGGTTGAGCTCAAAGCAGCCCTGAATCTGAAGATGTTGTTGAAGAGTGCACAGGCATCTGTAGATGCACTGCTGAAAGAGTGCATGTTCATCACACACATGTTTCCAAGAGCCTGACACGCCGTCAGGTTGGAGAAGCCCTGTAGGAACACGACTTGTTTACACAGCACTGCTAAATACATCAGAATAATACCGGCACACAGCACTCGTAACAAAGCACATTACACATATTTTAAAAGCCACCTCAGGGGTTGGCTTTAAAAAAAATCTAATGATTTGTGACAAGTGACATAGTAGGGACATTGTTTATGACAATATTGGAATGTGACTTAAACTTGCTTCCCATGATTTTAGATGAAGAATTACTTATAAAATACATAAAGTCTTGGATTTACAAGGCAAGCTGAGGAAGAGGAGTAGAGGTTTTCCAGGAACCAGGCTGACTGGACACTGAACTTCTGCAAGGCGAAAAACAGATCAGAGTTTAAAAAAAAAAGAAAAAAGACAAAGAAAAAAAGAACAAAAAAAACCATCAAAAAATTTACCAAGAAATCAGAGAGAAGGAGACTCACCAACTGAGAATAAGTGACAGTGGGATTGACATTGGTGGAGATGATACCAGGAGGGAAACATAAACCTCCTCCCTGGGGAGAGAGAAAAAAATAAATCACAAAACAATCACAGATGCAATCCTATAGCCTCTTAATTTAATGATGTGGGATGTTTAAGATGTCAAAAGGGTCAAGATTGTCTGGACTCACCGGGACGTTAGGAGATTTACATGCACAAGAGGTATTAACGTAGGCAGCCAGACATCTCTCACACCTAAAAGGCAATTTTAGGTATCACTCCATTTCTCACATACCATACAAGCAAGATCTGCAGTCAAGGCAGACTTTACTACAACTCAGACAGAACTAGCAGGAGTAAAAACAAATGTCTGTGCATACAAAAAGAACGCTACGTCCAGATAAACAGAATCATCTTTTTGGGATCAATATTGGACATTTTAAAATCTCTAATGCTGCCTTTCTGTGCCACAGTGGAACAGTGAAATCATCTGTTTCGTTCAAAGTACAGTCTCTGAACGAAATGAGACTGTACTTAATTAATCTCTTCAAATATGCAGATTTTAGTCAGACAAAACACCTGTCTCCATTCCTGTTTGGTACCGACAAAGCAGGACTGTCTTCATCGCACGTTTCACACCTGGCCTCTTCCAAGAGGGTTCCATTGAGATCTCTTTCCACTGAAAAACAAAAACAACCTTTCATGCAGCAAATGCACAATTATTACGGTTTTTCATTCAATTTATTAGCTTATTAGTTTGAGAGGGAGATTCCCTCTGCACAGGTTGCCAACACAGGGTCACAGACAACCATGCACATTCACATTTCATGTCTTCGGGCTGTGCGATGAAGCTAGAGAGAGCTTGCATAAGCAAAGTAAGAACACACAAACTCCACACAGAAAGGTCCCCAGCTGGACGGCAGATTCAAACCCAGTACCTTCTTCTATGAAAGTACCAACGACTGTACCACTGTTTACTGCATTCCTATTACCAGTGACTCACCCAGGACATCACCAGGGGGGCACTGGCACTTTCCGTCATTACTGAGGCCGCCTGGACAGCGAATACAACCAAACCCATCTTTTGTGACGCCCTGTAAATAAAAACAGAGAACACTGTAAGAGCTCACATAACCTAAGATACAAACTATCTTACATCAAATTAAAAAACAAAACAAAAACGAAATAAAAGTGAAAAACTATACGTACCGGTTTGTTTGGGAGACATTTCTCACAAGAAATGGACGCTTTATCAGTGGTAACAGTTTTGTACCCACTCTGGCAGACACAGCTCAGTCCTGAAAACAGTAAGAAACCCAATTTAAACTTTGAGGGAACACTGGATATGTTGCGTAGCTTTCAGCTCAGAGATATTAATGCAATGACAACCCCTCCAAAATGTTTTAAACAATGTTTTAACAGTGTTTTTATGTGGTGTTTATGCTGTATTTGGTTTTTTTTTTTGGTTTTTTTTACAAGTAAAGACCAAGCGAAGAAGTGGCCCTGCCACAATGTGTCACAAAACAATGACAGGCACACATCCTTCTAGATTGGCAGGTTTAGTTGCATGTATCTCATTTTCTTCAGTCTTTTTTTGTTCTTTCTAAAGGAATTGTTTCTGCAGTTTCTGCAAACAGAATAAAGAGCAAATACACAGGATACAGGATGTGATTTCACAAGCTTTGATCTACACATCCTCTACTGAGTTTTCTTTTTTTTTTTTATGAAAAAAAAGGGGATGACATTTATCTTCCCCTCTAAGCTTAATGCTATCTGTAGGCCAAACTACAACGAAATGAGAATCCAACTTTCACTGCCAGCACTCCTAAGTAGACTGATCCTGTATCCTTCTAAACCCACACTGATCCATGCATAGCTCTTCAATCAGCAGCAAACAAGTGCCAGCAGACATTTGGAGCATAAAAACTACCCCTGGCTAAGTAAATGAAAGCAATTCAGAGCAGCAGATTGTCATATTTTGTCATAACCCTGGCCGTGGCTCAGGGGGTTGGGAAGCGTATCTGTAACACGAAGGTCGCCGGTTCGATACCTGGGCTCTCTGTCCTGGTCATCGTGTCCTTGGGCAAGACACTTTACCCTACCTCCTACTGGTGTTGGCCAGAGGGGCCGATGACGCAATATAGCAGCCTCGCTTCTGTCAGTCTGCCCCAGGGCAGCTGTGGCTACATGTGTAGCTGCCTCCACCAGTGTGTGAATGCGAGAGTAGTGGAATTGTAAAGCGCTTTGGGTGCCTAGAAAAACACTATATAAATCCAATCTATTATTATTACTGAGTGTCAAACTGATAATCTACATCAGAAATTTGTTGCACTGTTTGTTGGCTTTGAAAGTGATGGCATAACTGCACTGATGTTCAGGAGGGGCAAACACACTCGAGTGTGAAAAGATTAACCCTAACCACCCCGTCACTCACTGTATGAATCAGAAGTTAGAACTAAGTCCTTGATGCTGGATTCCTTTAAAAGCAGACAGTTTTCATAGTCTAGATAATCTGCTGTGGTCTAGTTCTCTCTTAATTTAAGTACTGTGCAAAAGTCTTGAGGGACCCCTCATTTCTTTATATTTTGCTTCCAAGGAACCAGATCTTCTTGTAATGTTTTTTTAAAAGCTGCCTTGAACAATAGTTCTTCAGTTTTTCTCAGTGTAATCCTTATACCCAACAATTTTAAGATGATTCACATATGAATCATTCAATCATAAAACCCCCCACCAAATGGTATTTCAGTCAGTGGTGTCAAAGAACTTGTGAAAATTGAAGGAATTCGGAACACAGAGAAGTACCATCAGGTACAGCAATGTCATTAATTTATTTTCTGTGGTGCCTATAACGGGAGACGAACCCAGACGTGCCTGAAAGCGAGAGCCACGTGTGAGCTACCGATGACGATTTTTAGTTAACAAAAACCTCCATGTTTTGCAAAAACAGGCAAGAAAACTGTCCCCACTAAAGCTGGAAACGACAAATTTGTTTCATCAAATGAAGCAAAAAACAAAAACAAAAAACAAAAAAAAAACACTGCATGAGTACATAGAGGGTGTGACGGCACAGGAGGAGGAGATACGAGCAGCTGGAGATGTGCGACACAGAGTAAACAAATTACTCAACCAAGTGCTGTAGCACTCGGTAGCTTCACTTCATGTGACAGGAAGAGCAAACGACGGGTTAAAATCACTGATTCGCAGCTGGTTACAAACTCGACACAGGATACAACATCCCAGGTAGAAAATATTTCTTCAGTTTTTAAATTTTAGTATATGATAACATTGTACAGCTCCCAGAGTTACACGGTTAAGTTACTTTTGTTATTGTTAAACTAAAGTGTTGGGCAATCGTGTAATAAAGTGAAAGCACTACCCGTTATGCTCTTTTTCCTTCTTACATTTGATTTATGTGGTGACTCTATAATGCTGCTGCTGCTGGCACTTTGTGGGAAAAGATTCACACTTTCGGTTCAATGGTTTCAGTGTCTGATTTGGAAAAGGAGGGAATAAAACATTCAACATTTCTCATTGCTTCATCTTGACAAAGATGAAGCAGCAAACATCCAAAGAAGAGCTTTAAATGTCCTCAAAGAAGCCTGGAGAACGTTTCCTGAAGAGTACTTAAGACATTACGAGAACGTTGGTCTAAGAAAGTTCACGGTGTGATAAAGAATAAAGGTGATCATAATAAATATTGGCCTTCAAGCTGGTTAGAATTGAATAAACTCTGTTTTTGCCCTATCTGAAGTATTTTTATTTTGTGAAAGATTGAGAAACACCGTCAAAAGTGGAAAAAAAGGACCTAACATCCAGTCTTTTTATGGTTAAAGTGATACATAGTGCTAAAACAGAGTTTATCCATATGTAATTTTGCTAATAGGGAATCCTACTTAATTCTTTCTAGAACATAATCAAGAGTAAACCTGATCAATATGATGAATGAGAAAATGTGGTTTGAGTAATAAAATGGTTTTAATGCTTGACTTTTGCCTAGATTCTGGGCACATTGTTACAACTACGGTGTGTCCTTGTCTCTCTCTATGCGAGTGAGAGCACTAAGCGGGCAGCGCGTAAAAGACAGAGAAATGTGAGTCTCTGGTCCATCATGCATGATTTTGAATAAAAGAATTATATTGAGTAAGTTGCAATTGATAAACACAGAGTCATGAAGACAAAAGGTATATTCACATGTGACAGAGCTGAAAAGAAGTAAAGCAGTTGAAGTGTCATGATATCATATGTAATTGAGCTAATGAGAAATCATGTTTGTGTACAACATAGAAAAAAAGAAAATGTAACTATCGTGATTAAGTGAGCTTGAATTTGCCTTAAATTATGTGGGTGAGAGGTCAGAGAGAACGGGAGAAACAATGGGATGGGCCTCAACAAGCAAGCCATGCTTGGTAAAGGGAGAGAAAGAAGGGGAAAAAATGGGAAGAGAGAGAGCAGGTGAAGTGCCTGACAAATGAGTATAAAAGAGGGCTCTTAGGAAGGCTGTTCTTCCTCTAGTTTCCTGCAATGGCTAGAGAAAATTAATTACTGCATCTTTTCCCATTTGACAATAGAAAAACCCCCAAAAACAAATAACAACAACAACAAAAAAACAACGATGGTCACCTTTTCCACATATACATATATCATACACCCATAAAGTTTGGGGAAAGCATTAGATGAGCACAGGCACTCTGGGATCTAGGATCAAGTGTGTAACAGGATCTTTTATTTAAGACAGTTTAATTACAACCTAAAATGTTGGAGACAAACTTAGTGAGGCAAGGCTGAGATGGTTTGGACAGAGGGTGGATAGTGGGTACAATTGACAAAGAATGCCAAATGTGGAGCCGCAGGGTAAGAGAAAAAGAAGAAGACCACAGAGGTTATTGATGGGAGAGGACATGCAGAGGATTGGTGTGACAGAGGAGGATGCAGGGACACAGTGAGATGGCGGTAGATGATCTGCTTTGGTGACCCCCTAAGGGGAGCAGCTAAAAGAAAGAAGGAAAAAGAAGTACAACTAAAATGAAGACCTATATGTTACAAAATAAGGTTGAATTGGCAATAAGATTTCTTTATGATCAAAGTAATCCACAGTAGTTGAGAATACACAGCAAACGGTAACTGTGGGAAAACGGAGGCTTCTAACATGAACGGTGCTCATGTCAGAAGCCGTCATTAGTTTGAGAATTATAAATTATAAAAGAGCCATCTATTTAGCTTCCTCTCAGATTATCACAAGTCAGAAGGCTTACAGCAAGCAGGACTCCTCTGAAAGCAGTGTTTGTGTCCTCCTGTGCTCTCCAAGCGCACCTGGCTGCTTTGTGCTCTTGTTTGAAATAATATTATTTGCATGTGATCAGCTCTGTTCAGCATTACTTGCATTTCAGCTCAAACCTGCTGTCTAACTTTACTTAACGTCAAACAGACTCCGTGCATACCTCTTTATCTCAGCAGCGTGCTAGCTCCTGAGCTCATTATTTTTGCACCGAGCACCCTAGCTTACTTTGGCTTCTTTGTGGTTAGACTTAAACTTTATTTGATTAACGGTAAGACACTTTTATTTTCAAAGTGGCGTCGTTTGCTCGATTCCGGTGATGCGGTGTGATGATGGTGAGGTTAACCGACCTGTTGTGCTCCGCCGCTGATTTGGACCGCACCTCACACACGACAAACTCGAAATATCGAAAAACTCCTCCGCGCCGCAGTCTGATGGAGTCCTGAAGGGGATGGTGAACGGCTGGCACCGCAGGACGTCGATGTACATTAAAATAAACAACGTTACAGGCACTTTGTGTCTGTTAACGACAAACTGTAGCGTCTCCGTCGCCATGGTAAACAACGTTCTTCCCTTTTTTACCCACAGTGCTTTATGCGACGTGATGACGTGATGACGCAAATGAGTAAAAAAAACAAAAAAAACAACAACCCATACCTGAAATAAAACAGTTAAATTCATTTAAAAGATTTCTATATAAAATACTTTTTTTATTTTTGGGGAAATTAATTAGTATTAATCTGACCATTAGTTTAGCTCCATTATAAATTCATAAAGTGGATTTTCTTCATATATGAGATGTAACTTTATTTTAATTTGATTGTAACTTTATTTAAATGTGTACTTAAATGTAAATGTTTCGAATTCTGTCCAGTCCGATCCCTCCCAGTGAAAACGTTAATACCTTTAGCTCTGGTCTCCTGTCTTTTGTAAGTACAATAAATCATAGCAGGTCTGACGGCAGTCTTCTAAACCTTGCCACCTCCCCTTTCACACTTGCTGCTCTACTTCACCCTGTCTGGACGCCCTTCTTTACCTCTCTTGTGCACGGTCTGTTGCTTTGGATGGTTAACCCAAAGTATTTAAACTCAGCTTTAATTTTTACACCTGCCTCCTACATTGTTCTAAATAATATAAAGTTACTTTGATCTGCTCCTTTATTCACAAGAGGCCACCACAGCGGGTAGTTTAAAATAAAATAAATAAGGGTGTTTTCACCGATTTCACTGCAAATAGGCACATTGAAAACCTTCACTGCTTAAGGTACTGATAAACACAAGCTGAAGATCTAACCAGCTTTTCAGAAGAGCAAGATTTTAGAAAATACACCTATTGCAAAGTAGTAATTACTTGTTTTTGTTTGGGTTTTAACGTGTGAGTCATACGGGACTTTTGACAGGAAACATAATCTGCAGCTGCATCTTGCATTTCCACTTCCTTACACAAAGTACGTATGTTAATATATCGGCATAGACCTCAGGGGAGGAGAGACCGCACCTCTTAGTGATCAAGTAAGATTTTAAAAATCTAAAGATTTAAGTGAAACGCTTTAAAACAGGAGAGCAGATAGGAGATGCACAAGCCTTACAAAGAGAGTTCAGGTAAATAACTGAAACTTACTCATTTTCAAATTCATGACGGATCAATTCTTAGTTTAGGAAACCAACACTCAAGGTATGTTTTTTTTCTAGCTTTTTATGGATAAATTACTAATTTTATTTAATAATTTGCACTTTAGTAATTTGCTGAAACCATTTTTGCTCTTATTTTATTTGGAAAAAAAAAACAACAACACACACATAGAAACGGGGATATGTTTAGGCTCACAGGACATGATTGTGTTGAATCAACGAGGACACTGGAAAAAAGAGAGCTGAGGGCAATGTCATGCAGATTATTTTTGATGTACAGTGATGTACCAGTTCTCCCAGGAGTTACGCTCCCCTCCAGCAGGTGGCGGTAAGTCTATAAAAAATCAACGGGGTAAGGGGTTAAGCGGGAGAGGCGGGACAAAAGAGATTTTAAGCATGGGTCCATGACTAAAAGTTTAGTCGGGTTTACAGCAGTGACAACGCCCGCCATGCCAGCTTTTAACCAGTATCTGTTGTGAGTGGCTGTGGTGAGTATTTGTTCGGATTTCAAGGAAAGAAGAAAACGTGTTTTTCCTGCGCCTTCCCTTTTGCTTTCCACCAGCAGGACACGTGTTCTCACTGAATGTGCGTTTCGTGGTCGTATGCTAACACACAGCCCATATTTTGGCTCATTTCAGCCGTTTTCCTTCTCTCTCACTTTTTTTTAAAGGTATCTCATAACTTGGTGACCTGGTAGCAGCAAAATGACCATAATCCTGCGACTGAAAGGTCTGGATGCCAAGGCGGGTATTGAAGATATTCGGGCTTTCTTTGGCTCTGTGCGAATTCCTGATGGTGGAGTGTGCATTGTGGGAGGAAGGCTCCAAGAGGCCTTTATTGCATTCAACACAGAAAGAGAGGCCCAGCTGGCCATGCGGCTGACTGGAAATGTACTCAAAGGCTCTAAGGTGACTCTGCACATAAGCAAGATGGAAGAGCTGGAGCATAGATTAGAGACAGTTTTAAAGGAGAAGAAGAAAGCCTCCCACCATGCTGTTAGACTGCGACCACGTGCCGCTGTAAATCGCATGAGTTCAAATACTAGGCCTCGCGATAATACTGCAAGTCTTTCACCTTCTTCTACATACCCAGTTAGTCGTGCTAGTTCAAATCTATCTGTGAAGGCACAGAATGTTCATCACAGTCCCGCAGATATACAGACTTCAGATGCACAATCTCTTGATCCCAGTGCAGCCTTTCTTCTTGGGATTTGTACTGTTCTCCAAGGTCTTCAGCCAACCCACCAAAGAGATGTCCTCATCGCAGACTGTCCTGCTGCTGTAGGGAAAGAGGAGAGGACACCAGAGCAAACTCTAAACTCACAGCCAGGCTACGTCAGGCTCTTTGGTCTGCCACCCTCAACCACAAAAGATGATATCTGCCATTTTTTCAGAGGGCTGACTGTACAGGAAGCCATAGTAAATGTGAGGTTGGGATTAAACCATGGCTGCCTTGTGAAGTTTGCTACAATGCAGGATGCAAGTGCTGCTCTTAACTTTAACCAGCAATCACTGGGCCCCTTCTGCGTGGATGTTCGTGGAGCGTGTGAGAAGATATGGAATAGCGCGCTGCAGGAATGTGAAGATGCTGTTGATGTTGAGGCGATACAAGAACGCCACCAGTACCCTCTTAAAGAAAGTGTAAACCACAGGCAAAAATCTGCTTCTGTACTGCGCCCCAAGAGGAAGTCCATCAACCAGCTGCTAACTAATGGACCAAAAAAGCTAAAAGTTGACAGTGAGTCAGGAACTCCAGCTGTGGAGTACATTGTTATGGTAAGCAATCTGCCAAAAACGATGACCAAGACTGAAATAAAAGAGTTGTTTGGATGTGCAACCATTCCACACAAAAATGTACTGCATCTGCTCGACAAAGAAGGCAACAGAACAGACACTGCTTTTCTCCTTTTTAATCGAACTGAAGATTTTGACTATGCAATGAATCTCACTGGCTGCCACGTAGGCTCCAATACTATTACAGTCTCATCAATCACAAAGGAGGCAATGAGAGAAAAGATGAGCAAAATGCATCTTAAAAGTCTCAAGCATCGTCTAAAGCCCAAAGACCCAAGAACGAAACCAAATCTAAAGAGGAAATCTGGCCTAGTTGATGCCTCTGAGGGGTCACTGGGTGCGGACATGGGCCTGGAAGCTAAGACTTGCCTGTTTATAAGAAACATGCCGGCAGATGTGCAGAAAGATCAAATCAAAAGCCTTTTCAGCAAGTACAAAATAAAGAAGGACAACATTGCGTTACTGCGCAACAGTGAGGGAAGTGGCATCGGTGAGGCCGTGATTCAGTTTAAGTCAAAGAAGCTTGCTGCGCTGGCTCAGAGGCTCCACGGGAAAGACTTTCTGGGGACGAAGGTGCTTCTGACGTGCATTACCATGAGGCAGATGGAGGACATCTTGGCAAAATAAGTTTGACAATTTTTAGACAGCGCTCTAATGTGGACAGAGCTGTGCGAGACTGTTCAAAGCTTTATTCATTCATTCATTTATTCATTCAAGTTTTTGACCAGTTCTGTTTGTGGCAACATTTCTTGCATGAAACATGATTCTGCTTTTCTAATACCTTCCTGTTCATAAATCATTTGTACTGTTTAAAATAAATCCTGAAATACTTTGTTGGTTTATTTATTCACCAAATACAACTGCCAATGGAAAAATCCCTGTTGGATGGAAGATGGAACTTTCAGAACCTGCACCCAAGATGAAAAGAAACCAATCGAGCTAGTTATTTGTGTCCGATACTGCACAAGGAAGGTCTCAAATACAACTTCCTAACCTAGAGGATCCGTCAGCATCTGGAAATACTTTGATGGGGACATGAAATCAACCACAAACATATCTTTATGTCCATTAATAGCTTTTAATCGCTGTGAAACTTAAACTAAAATGATCAGGTAAAGTTGCTGGATACAACAGCAGACATGTAAATCCTTCCACGTTATAAATCTTGCCATATTATGAAGAAATAAACATAATTAAAACAAGGACAGCAAAAGACTGAAAACCCAGTGCATGAAAATATATTTTTTTTTCAAAAGTACATGAAATCAACATCTGGACAATGACCCCTGTGCATGTAGTACAGAAAGATGAGAAGACAGACTTGTTGCATCTCTTATTTGTAATACCTGGGCGGACCGTCATTGTATCGGGATGGACCTGCAAAAAAAGCAAACTATTAATAAGTGGACAGCAAAGAATGATGCCACACACTCCTTTGGAGTCCTTCATTTAACAGTCCTTGATATTTGAGCCATGGATCCGTCATAAAAAGTCTGGGAGAAGGTGCATGTATACCTGAGAGGCCACCTGAGAATCGGTTGCTACTGCTTTGCATTCTAGGGGGTGAAGAGAAGTTTGTGGAACTCAATGATAAGCTGTTGGGCCCCTGAGGAGGAAACAGATGCCACAAAATAAATGTTTTAATCTGAGGGACAAGTGAAACATCTGAAAAAGTAAATCTGGTTTTGCTCATCCTTTCAGAGCAAAGGAAACCTAGTGCACACAGCTGAAATGGTTAAAATTAAATTAGAACTTTAGTACTCAGCTCGCCAAATAAGGTTTGAAGGCTGATCTTTAGTGTTTGGTTTCAAAATTATTTCTAGGATAGATACTGTTAAAAAAAAGAAGAAGAAGCAACAACTCAAAACACACCCCTGAAACACTCCTGAGTCGATACTCCATCAGCACATCTGTTAGTTTCTGCGTCACCTTCAGCACCAGCTGGGCATCGCTCTCATTCTCTATCCTGAAAGTATCCTAAAAACACATTTTGTAAAATTACTTTCTGAATATAAATATGAATATAAAAAAAAAAGAAAAAAAGATGCTGACTTTAAACCTATTGTAAGAAACCTACCAGGTATGTGAGCAAAGTATGGGGAAGGCTGCTAGATTCTGGAGCTGCCCCCATTAATCCCGGCCTGTCCATTGGTCTGTCCATCAAGCTACTACCCATCCGGTTGCCCTGGTACTCGCCTGAATACATTTTGTTTGGACGTTCATCCAGCAGTCCACTCCTTCTATAGGTGTCTCTTCCACTACCTGAACCGCGACCCATATTATCCATGAAATTTCCCCGATCCATACCAGAGTCAGAAAAGTCTTCCCTGGAGGAGTAGCCTCCAAAGCCGGACTCCCCAAATTCATCTACGGGATAATCAGGATGAAACTCCCCTGGGAATCTTGATTCAGAGAACCTGGGACCTGTGAGATTCAGGTTTATTACATTTCAGTTCACATATTTTTATTTTAATAGAACAGAGATATTCATGCACACTGAGAAAATTAATGTCAATCACAAAGAACTCGCCAAAGGGTGGCCCCATTTGTCCCATTCCTGGAGCTGGTGAAGGCCCGGCTTTAGGAATAGCAGAGCCTGTGATGGAAGGATGTGTGAAATTAACAACTAATGCGAAATAATGGAAATCTTTTAGTGTTGTTGAATGCTAAGCTAAGCTTTGACCCCAGCTAAGTAGGAAAAATTGTTATTTATTTTTTAAACTGAGAAGCTGATCTTAGTTTTTGAGAACTTAAAAACATTGGATGCAAACAGAGCAGAATAACTTACGTAGTCCTTTAAAAGCAGGAATGTCAAAGGGCTCCCTGAGGATCACCTAAATGTGACAACGGGAACAGAAAATGATCAAATCCAACATATTGTTAAGTGCACCCACCCCTCGAATGTAAACATGGGAGACTTTTAGCCCCATCTGCAATATAAAAGTTTTATGTGGACCAAACAAAGATGAAGTTATCTGGCAGTACCTTGGAGACAGAATTTGAACTTTTGTCTAGTAAGAGAAAAGTAAAAATCCCAGAGCAAACACACCAATTCAGCAGACCAACATTACATATAACATAAAAACTGAACTATCACAGGTGTAGCGCTCACCTTGATTTGTCCCCTCCCCTCCGTCTTTTCAAATTCAGCCGCAGCTTCTTTAATGGATTTTCTGATAGCAGGGTCTTTCACGGCATCTTCCTCCTCATGCGTAATCTTGTCAGGGTGGGTCTTTTTCTGTGTGAAAATCAGAATAAAACAATGCAAATGATTCTGCAACCTCGTGTGCAGACTTTGAAACAGACAACACTCACCATGTATCTATAGCAGTGTTTCCAGCCTTTCACATGGTCAACAATGTCATGCTGCAAGCTGGCCATGGCGCACAGTTTGCACTGGTAGTGTGGAGGGACAGATTTACTGGGGCTGCGGTACTCCCACACATACTGAAGGCCTGCAGACACAATGATTATTGATTATTCACTTCTTTATGCAAGAAGGAGAGGAGGTAAAGTAGATAGATGTGAGGAAAATCCCTACGCTGCTTACCAATCACACAGTCTGTGATACCCTTCAAGATTTTGTTGAGCGAGGGCACAGTATGGATAGAAGATCCTTTGGAGAAAACTGGGAAAACATAATAGTGGTCAGCATTAAGTAGAGGCTGAATTTATAACTAAAACAAGACATATCCTGAAAACTAGTAAAAAACTAATTGCAATTATACTGTACTGTTTCACAACCTGCAATGTTTAATGGACTGGAATTTATTCCAGATTTTACATGGATGGATCAACCCAAACTTCCCATGTGCGCTTGGGAGAAAAAACAAACAAACAAAAAATAACAGGAGCTCTAAGTTAACCCCCATTTAGGCCCAAACTGAGCTGCAGAACAACACATCCCGTGATGCACTGCTTCTCACCGTGCGCAGCCGCAGAGCGGTAACTTCTGTGTTGCATTCACCAAAGCATTCCTTTTGCAAACGCACGATAAAATTAACACATAATTTAAAAACAAAGTCAAGCCAGTGTAACACAGGCAACTGGTAAAAAATTGATATTGCATTCAGCAGTATTAAAAAGAAACAAGTGCATTAAAACTTAATTAGTAACCAGTGCAGATGCATGGTAGCATAAGCCATGTGTCGTGCGCTTTTAAGGATAATGGTGCTGCTCTTCAGTGTAGCAACATCTTAATGAGACTGGGTTGGGTTGTTATTAAAATTATTTAGAAAACGTCCAAAAACCATTCCGAAAACTGGACTTCTAAATAGGAAACTTTTAAGCAGGAAATGTTTTGCGTGAATACTTTTGCAGTGATCTCCAAAGACCAAAACAGTAGACTGCACCACATAAGACTCACCACCCCCATCCTCAAATCTCTGAGGTTGTGAGCCTCACTGAGTGGTGAACATGCCACCACACGTGACATGAAGCATGGAAACCAAGGTCTCAAGCTTCAACTCTCAACACTGGAAGTGGCACCGTGTGTAAAAGGACTTACCTATATCAGCAGAATGCTGCAGCTGCCTTCTCTGTCAGCAGAGGGAATAAACCCACGAGAAGGAGAGAGACACACAGGAAATTAGTGACAGGATGACACTAAGCAGAGGACTGAACTCCTTGTCCAGGTCCGCCACACAACCATTACGTTCTCATCCTCTTTGACGCCTGCATTAAGCAGTGACAGTCACAGGAATGTGTATAAATGGTGTCTAAATCCTCACCAAGTGAGAATGTAGACCAGCAACAATTTGTTACTACAGGGAAGAAACTGGGTTGTTACACCTGCCGCAGTGGCCGCACTGAGGGAGGCTGAGGTCAAGACCTCAGCGATCTGACAATGAAACTGGTAGAAGAGAACATGCTCTTCTACCACCGTGCACTGTGGTCAGTGTGATGTGTTTGAAAGCCCCAAATTTGAGCTTGACAGACAACAGCAAACAGAAACCCTTTGGAAACAACTAAACATACACCCCCTTCAATGATAAGAGTGATGTCAGCTGTGTGAAATATGGAGGTGGTTCCCGTTAGAGGCAGGTGCTGAGGTGGACGCCACTTCATTTGAGGATACCTACTAATAAAGAAAACATATTTCCAAGCATACAACTTTCTTCAAGATAAGCAAAAGGAGATAAGACAGACATAAGCAGCCAAAAATTGAAGACACTGAGTTTAGATTATTGAAGTTAAATATCTAAGCAGAAATGTAAATAATCACTGTAATTCCTGCAGTGATTTACTGTTTTGCAGCTAATTTACATTTTAAGTAACTGCATGTTACTGATAAACACCAGGAGAGTGTGGTTTGGAGATAGAAATCCAGGACTGAGGGTACTCTGCTGTAAAGTACTGACTTCACCAGTGGAGCTTTGTTCACTGGTGGGAGATCATAATTTTTGTAGCAAATAATGAACTTTTGAGTTTTTAACCTCATGCACAGTGGTTGTACAGAACGGTGACGTGTCTACTACCTGCCGTTTAATTGAGCAGTGATGTAACAACGTCTCTTAGGGAAAAACTGGACTGGATATGTTGCCATTGACTTTAAGTCCTCGAGGATTTGAATCAGCAAGTGATCTGTGACTACCACTTTTGAATGTGACAGCGCTCAGTAGTAAAAAATGAGTGGCCTGCCATGTGGTACCGTTTAAGAGAAGCCAGTTTATCTCACTTTAGAATATATTCGGAACACCAACGTGAATAAAACCAGTGTTAAAAACAAACAAACAAAACAACAATTCTTTAAACCACAACAGGTTTGACAGGCTGCAGACGTGAGGCCAGAGCCAGTGAATATTGTCTTCAGTAACAAGACTGCAAATGAAGCAGGCCTGATGGCACAGGAGCAAGCAGGAAGCCCACAAGTTCAGGGCTGCTGCACCCCGGCACTCCATCAGGTACCACAACAGCAAAATTTGGGGAGGATGGGGGGATATTATAGGAAATCCCACATTTTTACTTTAGGTTTTTGATACTGCACACTTGGGCTCATGTGGCACTGAAGTAGAGCCAAGGACTGACACTTACCTTTGGATTCTTCTTTGGATTTGGGGGCCCACTTTGTGGTGGAGGCTGGTTTCCTGAATTCTCATCCTCCATTTCCTCAGCTTTGTCACTACAAGACAAATGATGTCTTATTGCTGGTTATCAAATCATTACACATACTAGAACTAATTGCACAGTTAAAACTAGGGATGCGTGCAACCAGTTGACTAATCGTCGCCGTGTCACTAGTCAACATTAAACATACTCGTTGTTTAATCTAATTGTTCTAAATTAAATTTTTTAAGTGATGCCCAATGCTGCTAAATTGTTATGCAGCCATCTGTCACTAGATGGAGCATCGGTGTTGAAAAATGCCACAAATCTGTTACTCTAGGTCTGATTTTTTGTTAACACTATAATTGTTAATTCTTTTAAAGATGAAAGAATGAGACTCCAGATACAAGTGGCAGAAATGCGCTTTCTCTGAAAAGTGGATGAGCTTTTCTTTAGTGATAGGGTGAGCAAAGTAGAGCTCTGAACTGGGAATTTTAATTTACTAAAAGCTGCTGATCATAGAGGTATGGGACATGGGATTGTAAGAGATCGGATAAATAACTTGGAGCAAGCCCATGCAAGCACTTATATGTGAGAAACAATATTTTAAAGAGGACCAACATGCTATGTAGCAATTTAAAAGGTTATATGATAATTCTTCCAACTATTTCTTGGGAATCAACTGGTACATGGAATCAGCAGCATTGTGAGCTAACTGCAATTGTAACAATTATGTTTTTCTCAGTCCAAAATACACTATATGGACAAAAACATTTCCTAATATACTATAACACCACTGCAAAAGTCAGTTTGTGAAATTTCTTCCCTAATAGATATTCCACAATCAGTGACCATGTAAAGTTACAGAGCAGTATCGCTGAGATGGATAGTGTGTAAAAGCCACCAGTGCTCTGCTGACTCAGTAACTGCAGAGCTCCAAACCTCCTGTGGCATTGACATCAGCATGAAAACATTGCCCAAGGGGCTTCATGGTATAGGTTTTCCATAACTGAAGAGTAGTACCTCCTAATTCAGATCAAGGTAATGGCTCAGTCAAGAGTAAAAATATAGAGCAACCTGATTGCAGCTACTAAAAAACAACCAAACAACTAAAACCTTAACACCGCATGGTCGATGTATTAAATATTTTCACATTCTGCAAGTTGTGGTGACTAGATGCCTGCCCAGAGTTGCACACCCACAACTACTTTTGACCACAAGGTGACTGCACAGGTCTGATAGAAGGAAACCTTTCTGGAAACAGTCACACTCTTATTTGGACTGACAGTAATTACTCTCAGAAAAACTGCTGAAGCTTTACAAATAATTACCATTTAATTTATAAATGCAGACAGATTGGCAACATGTTGCCCATCACTCTGAATGAGTCTGTGTCAATGAGCACAATTTGAGGGTACTCGACATAACTGACTGCAAGCTGGTTGTAGTCTGCTTATATTCTTGTTGGAAAAAAAGGTTGCTGAGTATAAATGTAATAGTTAAATGTGAATTTGTGCCCATGTTTAGGCAGATACACGATTTTCACGATTTCCAACAATTTACCACAGTTAACTGCTGTGTTATAAACAAATTGCATGTAATCAGTAATAATTGACAAAATGAATAGCAATACTTATAGCAGGTTTTAGTGACGCTGTTGTATGTTTATACAATCTCAGTAAAAATTAAATGAAGTGAGATAACTTCATTTTGTTGGATAAAACATACTGACAATCACAATAGTATAAATACTCTACGCGAGCACTCAAAGCTCTTTTACACAACATGCCTCATTCACCCATTCAGCACTTTTTTCTACACCTGCTTTCTGTCCAACATACACACACATTCAAACTCAAATGAACGCATCTGAGAGCAACTTGGGATTCACCGTCTCATCTGGCATGCAGATTGGAGCAGCCAACCTGAGTAGATGATCTCCTCTACCCTCCTGAGCTACAGCCACCATAAAATATGGTGGCTGCATTAGTACTGTGATAAGATCACGGGGACTTCACAAGGGTGAATACTCAAATCTTGATGTGTTAATCACTCGTCCTCGGATCACACTATATGTTGTAAGATATGTAACGTCTTTTAAAATATGCAAATCTATACTATATTTTAGAGTTTGATAATGTTTATCTGATTGCAAAAAACAAAAAGGAGAATTTATAAATTTATAACATTTTCTCTAAGTTGCGACTTTCTGATCCAGCCAGGTGATTAGCTGTTAAATTTGTTTTGGGAAACGTGCTACACCCCATCTACATGTGCTTTCGAGGACTAGCCATTCAAAACAAAGGGCAGTATTGTTACTACAGACAATACTTTTTAAACGATCTTAGATTTCTTTTTTCAATATTTTAATAACTTTATCAACGAAACAGAACAGCAACAGTACTGGTGAAAACACCACCGTTATTGGACTCATCTCGGACGGGGACGAGTCTGCCTACAGGAGGGAGGTTGAACGTCTGGTGTCCTGGTGCAGCCACAACAACCTGGTGCTGAATGCCCAGAAGACAGTGGAGATTATTGTGGACTTCAGGAAGCACACAGCCCCACTCCCCCCCATCATCCTGACTGACACCCCCATCACCTCTGTGGACTCATTCCGCTTCCTGGGTACCACCATCACCCAGGACCTGAAGTGGGAGCCCACCATCACCTCCGTCATCAAGAAAGCCCAGCAGAGGATGTACTTCCTGAGGCAGCTGAAGAAATTCAACCTGCCAACACGGACGATGATGCAATTCTACACTGCAATCATCGAGTCCATCCTCACCTCCTCCATCACCGTGTGGTACGCTGGAGCCACTATCAGGGACAAACAGAGACTGCAGCGTGTTGTGCGCTCTGCTGAGAAGGTGATTGGCTGCAGACTCCCATCTTTGCAGGACCTGTACACCTCCAGGACATTGCGGCGTGCAGCTCGGATCTCAGCTGACCCTTCTCACCCTGGACACAGTCTGTTTGACCTGCTCCCCTCAGGCAGGAGGCTCCGGTCCATTCGCACCAGAACCTCTCGCCATAAGAACAGTTTCTTCCCCTCTGCTGTTGGACACATGAACAATAACCATATGACTGTACCCGCCACTAACACATGACCCTACGCTGTGTCACTGCATCATTCCATGTTTGGCACTGATCACCACCTGCACTCATGTATATATCTTTCAACGTAGCACTCTTAATTCTTATTCTCATGTATATATCTCATGTATATCTCATGCACATATCTTTCCACGTAGCACTTTTAATTCTTATCCCTACTTTTATTTTTTTCCATGTCTATTTAAGTGCTATTTATGACACTATGTTTGCACTGAAGCACCGCAGCAATTTCCTAATGTTGTAAACCTGCTCAATATTTGGCAATAAACCCCATTCTGATTCTGATTCTGAAAAGGTAGCAGCGTAGGCGGAAATAAATCTAAGTAATACAAATACAAAAGAAGAAAGGGCCACCTTTAAAAAAAAATCTTGTAATATTGAAAACTCAGTTTTAATTATCTTATATTTGTATTTAAGTAATTCATATCTATTTTGCTTATAATTATCATTTGAATGCAAGAACAACAACGAAACAGGGAGTCTCAAAAGTGTTGTCTTTTAGTTAAATATTATCACCAGAAACACAATTTTCTGCAGTATCGCCCAAACAAACTTCAATGCGTCGTAGTTTTATTTAAAAAACAAAAAGATTTAAAGACGTCTCGTTTCTTTAATCATCAAATGTTAGCGCTGTTAGCTGTGGGAGGGCCACAAGCAGAGCCTTAATTTACATAAATTATTTGAAAAGAAAATGTGCGTGTAAGACACATCTTAGCGACCGCAAACGCCACATATGATAGCTATCCACATAACGTAATCAAGTGTATTATATTATCAAACTTACACGAGATAATTAAGTGCAAACCGCGAGTTCCTCCTAGCTCAAGGTGAAAGGAGAATACAATACAAACCGAGCTTCGGGAGAAGATTGTAGTCTGATGAACTCGCCGGTTAAAAAAAACCAAAACCAAAACATGATGTAGCGCTATTTTGTGTCCGCGCTTCACAGAAAGACCTAATCTATTCTCTTAGAGGAAACAAAATGACAATTATTATCATTTATTTGTGCTTTCAATTTTATTATAAACTATTAAGTTAATTGTTCCAAGGCATCTTCGAGGGCAGCTTTTTTTTTGGTGCGTTTATTTTATACACCGCATTAGCGTCCAGCAGCAAAATTGAAGAGAAATAGTGAATTACCTAAGAAAAGAAGGCTTGTGTTTTTCATTTTATTTCAAGTTTGCGCACATGATGACGCTCGAGCAGCTATAAACTCGCACTTTTCCCCAGTTTGGTGGTTTCATTTATTATAAGCCCCGCAGGAGCAGCAGCTGAAGTGCACACATCTAAGGCGCACTCTTTGTGACCATGTACACACACATAATCAAAGGACCCAATGTAGCCACACGAGACCGAATAAAGATCATTTTCTTTGTTTATGTGTGTGTATGTTTAGTCGTTAGCCGGGTGGACACATTTTAATGGATGCTTTATGTAGTGTAAATTTCCGACTTTAGACTGCAGACATTTTTATTGTGGTGAGTACAATTAACTACTACCGCTAAAAACTGTTGCAGGGAAATGATAGATAAGTTAGCAAAGCAAGCTAGCTGTGCTGCTGAGTATCGAAATGTACTATTGAGAGTAAAAATAACAATGTTAATGGTCCTGACACAAATTATGTTATTATTGATACGTGTTCGATTTACCATAGGTTTATGTGTCATTAAAATGAGTGCATTAATTCACTTCCCGCTACCTTCATGTGTCATTACACTGACAGCAGTCTAGACTGCAGAGATGAAGGCCAAAAAGAAGAAGAGGCAGGATGACTTCCAGAAAGTGAAGCTAAAAGTGGGAAAGAAGAAGCCCAGAGCTGATAACGCCACCAACACCAACTTTCGGTCCAAGGGGATCTATCTGTCTGAGCAGCTAAAGAGAGACACGAGTGGACCCACAACACACAAACAGCTCGGTATTAATGTAAGATCTGAGATCTTTTCAGATTTTAGCAAGTTTAAAAAAAAGCATGCTATAGGCTTGTTTCATTGAATATAACAAGTTCGTCTTCTTCCGTAGTGAGAGTAGAGAGCAAGTAGAAATATGTTGCGGACGGAAGAGGAATGAAAGTCATTAGAAGCAAGACAGAATAAATGTGTGTGAATGAGAGTGAGGCAGGTGGAAAGGCGAAGATGCAAGGATTAGAGGTTGTGAAGGTGGATGAGTTTAAATACCTGGTGTCAGACATGCAAAGCAACAGACAGTGTACATAAGATGTGAAGAAAAGAGTGCATGCAGTGGACGGAGATGGGTGATTTTTGACTGAAGGAAAGCTGCAAGAGTGCTGTAATCTATGGTTTGGAGACATTTACTGTGAGGAGGCATATGATCACTGTGGTGACCCTTAAAGGGAGCAGCCAAACGAAGAAGAACAACAGAAACAAATTTATCTCATTTTATTCCCTCCTTCCACAGGACCTCCTGTCTCAGCTGCACCATTACAACGCGAATGTGAAACACAGTGCCTTGTTAGGTTTGAAAGAGTTGCTGTCCATCAGTCCCTCTTTGTTAGAGCAGCATCTTTCACGCTTGCTTTCAGAAGTGGCAGCTGTTTTAACAGACAAGGATCACAATGTTCGTGTGGCAGCTGCACGTGTGCTCAGGTTAGACAAGCATGTCAAAACTACAACAAACACATTTTTTTCTTTGTTTAAATGTGTCTAAAGTAAACAAACTTGTTTTAACTTGCTTACAGGTATATTGCACAGTGTGTGCCTGCAGAACGCGTGGCACCGTTTTTCCCCCTCCTCAGTGCTCATTTGTCTTGTGCTATGACGCATATCGAGACAGGAATCCAGGAGGATGCCATAAATGTCCTCGACGTGTTCCTAGAGCACTACCCTGCTCTGCTAGCCGCACGGCCTGCAGTTCTCCTCACTAACTTCCTAGAGATGATCTCTCACAGACAGAACAGTGGAGGAGCCAAAAAAGCTTCAGACTCCAAGGCTTGGACCTGGGCGCTGTCCATCAACCCTAACAGGGCTGTGACGAGCCAGCAGTGGCGGCTTTCTGTTCTTCTCAGGTATGGAAGCTGCATGTAAACACAATCAGGAAAAATCTAAGTGAATAACTCTGAATCCCAATCTTCCTGTTTGTTGTACTTGTATCTCAGGCTTGGGCGCTTTCTCCAGGCAGTTGTTGAGGAAAGACCAACGGAGGAAAGTGATATGTCTGTCCCAACTGAAAGAGTTTTTGGTTCTAGTGGAGAGGGCCGATTTACACCTCTTCATCTCAACTGGGAAGAGCTAACGTACAGCAAGGTTGGAGTTAAGATTTATGAACATTCTGGGGCCAAACCAACTCCACACTCCACCTTTAAACTTAGGTATGAAATCTCTGACTTTAGTAGCCGTCCAGAAATAGTTCAGTTTAAGCTTCTTTTTTTTTGTTTGTTTTGTTTTTTCATTTGTTTTTTTTTGTTTTTCTTTCACTGTGCAGACCTGAGCAGGATCCAGGAGCTACAGTAAGTGAGGGTCTAGACTCAGCTGAGACTGTTCAAAAGTTTGCAGCTACTCTTGTGCCTCTCCTGCTGGAAGTGTGGGTCGAGGCCAGCACCAATGACAGCCCGTGGAATAACACAGAGGGGGCCCACCTACTCACTCCAGATGCCATGTCAGTAATGTTCCAGGTCTTGTCTATTCTGCAGTTGCTGAGAAAACTGGCCCCACAGCGGGAGAACCAGGATGCACTGGTGAGATGTGACTTGCATGTCTTTTGTTTTTGTTTTGTTTTTTCATTTTATTTTAATGTAAATGTTTGATCAACCTCACAGATATTTTTGTTTTCTTTAGGATGCGTGGTTCCGTAAAGAATACCTGGGAGATTTTAAGCAGCACTTCATTAAAAACTTTCCCTATGGGAGCCGGGATACACCCAGACATAAAAAGAAAATTGATCTCAAAAGGTAAGAAAGTTCATTCTTGGCATTCTTTTTATCTTTGGTGTTTTTATTAATACGTAGCTGTCATGGGGTGAGAAGTGGGGTACATCCAATCCAGTCCAATCTAACTTTATTTATTGAGCAGTTTAAAAACAACATAGTTGACCAAAGTGCTTTCCAGTAATAAAAAAAACAGAGATAACAGTTAAAAAAACATGCATTAAGCAGAAAAAGAAGTATATATAAATAACAATAAAATAAATACATAAGTGAAAAAAGGAAGATAAAAATAAATCAGTATATATTAAATATAAAACATGAGTAAAACGGACAATAAAATATACAAGGAATAAAATTAACAAAATAAAAAGATTAAGAGTGACCTAAAACTGACTAAAAGCTGACTCTAGTACTACTCCTAAAAAGCCTTGGAAAAAAGGTGTATTTTTAAAAGTGATTTGAACATTTCAAGTGTTGGGGCCAGCCTAATATGGAGGGGCAGCTTATTCCATAATTTAGGGCCCACAACAGCGAAAGCTCCGTCCCCCCAGTGTTTCAGTCTCGACATGGGGACAGCAAGGAGTGACTTGTCAGTTTATCTGAGAGACCTTTGTGGAGTGTATAGGTGTAGAAGGTCTATCATTTTAAAAGGGACAGGCAACCACTGTAAAGACAACCAGTGTACATCCTGGGCCGGTCAGCAGCCTGTTGATCGGCTGACACAGAAGGGCAGACAACTATTGAAATTTATGCCTACAGTCGATTTTCTGTGGACTCTGGAAGGAAGCTGGAGTACCCAGGGAGACTGTGGCTAATGCTTCAGTTGGAAATTTACGCCATAACTGCAAACCCATCTGAAACCTTATGGCGTAACCTGACCTACATCTTGCTGGAAATGTAACTACACGGCAGTTTGACGCAGCCTGCAGCTGCCTTGATTGGCCTGTTTAGTACCGTTATTTCCTTTTGTGCATTTATGGCTCCTTTTTTGCTACAGTTTTTGAATTTAACAATCATTGCCTGTTTATTAGGAATAATAACCCTAGCATCACTGTAAGGACTCACAAATATCAGAAAATTACTGGAAACTATCAGAATGGACGTGTGAGAATGTACAAAAAAGTCTAGAGGGACAAATCGGTTTGCCCAGAGAAATCTGACCACAACAAAGAGCAGGCCAGGAGAGAAAGAAGTCCCAACATTAATTTATTTTTTTCTATCAGCTGACACTGCTTATTTATTTTTTTAGCACCTGGCGGCTCTTTTTTTTACTTCTCATCCATAAATAATCTGCTCTTTCACGTGATTCAGTTTATTTTGAAAAGTCTCAACAGGATCTTGAGCTTTATTGTGAAAGGTTTATGTGGTACATAAGCAAGCGGACACGCCATGGTGTTACTGTCGTTGTTGCTAACCACAACACATAAAAACAGGCGCTTGTCCATCAGTAGTGTGGTTATATTAAATATAAGAGAAAGAGAGAACTTTAAGAAATTAATATAGCCACTACAGTGACCATCAGAACGGTGAAAAAATATTGCCGTAAACAGTTTATTTTGCGACACCATGAAACAAACGATAGCGTAAAATGAAACGATAGACGTTTTTATATCGTCATTCGATATATATCGTTATATCGAACAGCCCTAACACAGAAGTCTAAATCAGGCCTTAGGTGGTAGAGTCGGCTGTCTACCAATCAGAAAATCAGTTCAAATTGTAAATGATAAAGTATCCTCGCGTTGCCGCGGTGAATCAGTTTGAGTGAACGTGAGAAAGTGCTTAGGCATAGATGTGTGTGATTGGGTGAGTGAGACTTGCAGTAAGAAAGTGCTTTGAGTAATCAACTGAGTAGAAAAGAGCAAAGAAACCACAGAGGGGTTTAAGCCCAGAACCTACTTTATGTGAGGCAGGTGAGTTCTGTTAACCTGTGGGGACAGCTGTAACCACTGTGCCGCAATGTTGCCCCTTATTTATTAATGACATTAGATTTAATGTTATTAATAAATAAGTTAGATGCCTCATTGCCCAAGGATGCATCACATTACACTTTTCCTCTGCCTGTTTCACACTTTTCTCTTGACTCACAGCTTGTGATAAGATGCAGGGAAGCTTAACGATCTGCCATCAAAGGCACTGATGAGGAACACAAACATGATATGCTTAAAATGTTTACATTTCTCAAAATATTTAAATTCACATCTTCTTTTATTTACATTTGTATTAATACAAATTTGTATTTTTTTGCCATATTTGAATGGATAATAGATGTTGACTTGTTGGAGGCTGACTGCCATCTATTTAAGAACTTTTTTTTTTTTTTCATACATTTTTTTTTTTTGTAAAGTTTTGGTTGTTTTTTTTTTCTTTTTCACCTATATGTTTGTGCATAGCTCTAAACTGCAAGTTTTGAGTTCTTCGTTTTAAAAACTGTAAAAGATTTAAGCAGCCAATACAGTCTGATCCTCTACTGGTGGTTATTTACTGTGTATGAAATTCAGACTAGCTAAGATTGCCCTCATCTCACTCTGCACTCTTCAGGAGCAAACAGACAGCAGCCCTTCCTGGTCCAACTGTGGATCCTCTTGCCCTCAACATCACACTCTGCCAGGTGATGGTGTCCCTTAGCCAGAAGCAGGGCGTTGGCCAAGAGGCAGATGGAGACTGGCTGACACCACTGAGTACGTTTGTCCGAGACACTCTGGGTAGCGGAGTGAAGCTGAGCTACAGGCAGCTGCAAATGCTGCTGGGTACCGTGTGGAAGATGGTGCTAACACAAAGAAGCAAAAGTAAATATATATTTATATATTTATATATATTAATTAGAGAGAGATGTTAAAACTGTGTCATAATGTCCATGTTTGTGCAGCAGTGACAGAGGACCTGTTGGCAGCAGTGTATATCTACTACAAGCAAAGAAACCTCCCTCTGCAGACACGATCACTGCTGCTATCGTTCTACAGCAAGCTATACCTGCAGGAGCAAGGGCATGCACACCTAACCAGGTAACTTGTTCTTACTTGCCTTGCCTTAACAAGTAGGATTTTTGAACAGCTGTTTTCCAAAAGTTCATGCACCACATGGCATAATTGTTGGAGATATAGAAGGCAGGATGATAGCATCAGCATAAATAATCATTCATTTGAGTTTTTTGTCGTATTTTTCTACATAATTTAGTAGTTTACACTTTGGCCAAACAAGCAAAAGATCCCTGGTTCTCTGCCGTGACAGGACAAAAATCTGGTTTAAGGAAAAATATATTTTAAATTGCAAACACAGAGCTACCTGCTGTAGCATCCACTTATGATTAAGGAAGCAGCTGAAAGTAGTTTCTCCTTCATCATTCAGGCATCCCCTGCAGTGACTTTATGCCCAAGCAGTTGTCCCAGCTCACATTTTGCTAGCTGCTGATTTAGAGTTCTTGTATACGGGTCATTCCATGTAAAATCAATCAAAGCCTCTCACGATGAAGGCTCTGGAGGGTCCCCGGATCAGGACTATGAGGTGACAGCAGCTTAGTAAAGTGAGTAAAGGGGACATGCCAAAAGAAAATAGTCACAAGCTGAATAGGCAGTAAAGCAACAAATGCAAGGAGAGTATCCCCCTGGCCCTCTGTGATCCAAGCTCAAATTGCAGGGAAAACTGTTATAAGAGTGTTATAATGTTAATTATATTACAGGTTATTCTGATAAAGAAGAAAACTTGTAGGTGAAAAGTAGAGCTTTAATATGCTGTTGCCCAAAATTGTCTTTTTGAAGTTTTCTCCAGTAAATCAGCAAACAGATAAAAGATCTAGAGTACAAATGCTTGTTACTCCACATCAAAGCCAGTAAATTGGATCAGTTCTGCTGCTGAACTTTGATATATCCCATGATATTGATGCTCACTGGTGGTCATAGAAAAAAAACTGTACTGAACAAGAACCAGAACTGGCTTTAGATTGCGGCATTGAAGTGTGTGTAAAATGGAGTTGATTTAAAGAGTTTAAGAGAGTTTAAAATAATTTTCCAGCCCTGGAAATTCCACTAGGATATCTTTTGCGCTCTATAAGTTATAAGAGCTCCAAAAATACTAGAAAAAATAACATAAATCAAAACTAGTCATATTTCAGCCCTATGCTGTGTACTCTAAGGGCCCGTAAATAGGAAAAAAATTGTCTTATTGTGAAAGGAAAGTTTTTCATGCCTTCATTAAATATTCTAGCTGATTCTGAGGAGGTCGGAATTGATTGATTTTATTTTTATATGGCGTGACTGTGCAGCCAAATCATGTAACTGTCACCACAGCAAAAATAAACTCATGTATCCCTCTTAACACATCTAAAACATGGAGTAATTATTAAACTGTGAAGCACTGCACATATACCACAGTCCTCTCCTACAGCTGCATTGTTTCTGAGTTTCAGACTATCCATTTAACTTGTTCTGAATAAAAGATTGTAGAAGATTTATGATGATCATGTGTTGCACAGTCCACATGAAATTATGCTTTTTTTTTCATGTAATTGTTTCTTAACTGTCCCAAACTACAAAGAACAAAATCAAAACTAACCATTATCACATCTGTGGCTTCCCTGAATAGCTTTATTTTTGCTCGTAAACAAAATGTAGTGTAAAAATAAATCTGTCTCACTTTTGTGGTCACATTAACTTGTGCTCAGATGTAAGAACTGTAACAGTTGTGTAATAACATCAGGCCTTGATGTGGTGGCCTTGGGTTCACATGCCCTTTTTGTCTCTCTCTGAAGGAGCAAGGTGCTGTCTCGCTGGTTGGCATCTCTTCCTGTGCAGTTGTCCCAGTTGGGCCACCGTAACCCAATGCTGTCTGCGCAGCTCATCCTTTCCATCCAGGCCGCTGCTTCTCGAGGCAACAAAGACATGCTCAGCAGTCTGCAGACGCATGCCTGCACGCTGTATGGTGAGCATGAAAATGCAGTGATCATAATGTTTGGGGCCGCTTGAGAAATGTTTTTTGGGGTGGGGGAGCAAATGCAGCAATCATACTTGAGAACTGAGACCCCTGAAGTGTGTAATCTGTCATGATGTGACTCCTGCTACCAGAGATCTGCACAACGAAGCAGGATTTGGACTGTTAAAGGTTCCCTCAAGTTTAGTCCTGAGTTTTCAGTATTATGGAGGTGGTTCACTTATTACCAGGATACATCGCCATGCGTTTGGGCCTTTCGTCCACATGTAAATGATGTTTTGGTTCACTGAAAACGGACATTTAAAAAAAAAACTCCTGGCAGGGTGGAGATTTTCGAAAACTCAGTTTTTGTGTTTAGGTGTGGAAACGGAGATTTACTCACGCACACCTTATTGTTTACATGAAATAAATTATATAGACAAAATAGTGTTGCTGTTAATCTTACTATTTGCAGTTTTTCCACGCTTACATATACACGGAGTTATTGTCCCTCCATTTAGAAAGACAGAGGCATCAGAGTGAACTTCGGATGTGGCCTCTACATTCAACACAGACGCTCTCACAACCCAAATCCCAATGTCGGTTTTGAATAAATAAATTTTTTTTTTAAATTAAATTCATTTATGCTGTATGCATTTTGTTCATTCCTAAGTTGTGAGTCTACACAACAGCCAAAATACTGTCTTTATTATTAACATTTGAAATGATGAAGGCACTTGAAAATGGCACTTGAAAAGTAACACAAAATTATCTGCCGTTCCAGAAAAACAAAAACTTTTCAGAAGTGCTTAAGGTTTTGTGAGGGCACAAAACCCTGTTTAGTCTTTCCCTCCCAGGCTTCTGATTGGCCAACCTTTTGTTTTTAGCGTTTACATGTGGACGGAGATATTTTTTTCAAAACTGCACATTTGGACGGGATTTTTTTTTATTTTTATTTTTTATTTTTTTTAAGGAAACAGAAAATCTCCTTTTTCAAAAATACCCGAGTACATGTGGATGTAGCCTATGTTCCAAATTGAATTAGTTTTCTGAAATATAATATCACTGTTGCGCATGAAGATCTTTTCTATGGAAGCCCGTTTCCGCCACTAAAAAAAAAAAAAAAAGCTAGTATCCATAACTCGAAATTTCGAGTTACTTTTCTTAAAATTTTGAGTTAGCTCTGCCAATCAAAAATATACGTGAATGAGGTCGCTTTCTTGTTACCCGGAAGCATATGGTGCAGGACCGCGCACTCAAAAACGGATCCCAACAAATTAAAGTATGTTTGCTGATAGTAACACCATGTGATTCAGCTAATAACACAGGGATTTCATCATTTGTGAAGCCAGGCTGAAAACACTCAGCAATCTGTGCATTCACGACTGGATGTAATACCGGTAGCTTAGCTGTAGCATTTGTAGCTGAGGGCTTCAGCTTCCGGGTAACATGGAAATGATGTCATTCACGTAGATTACTGATTGGCAGCGCTAACTCGAAATTTCGAGTTGCTTTTCTCAAAATTTCGAGTTAATATGTCGAAATTTCGAGATAATAACTCGAAATTTCGAGAAAATAACTCGAAATTTTGAGTTATGGATCCTTTTTTTTTTTTTTTTTAGTGGCGGAAACGGGCTTCCATACTTTTCAGATCACGAAAGTCTAAAGTTTTTAATTTTTTTTTGTTTGTTTTTTTAAGAGTGTCTTTATGTAAGGCCTATCCTGGGGGACACCCCCCCCCCCCCATCATCTGGATGGGAACATGTTACCCTAAAACCTGTATATACCTTTCAGTGTTGATTGTCCCTTTCCACATGTGCAAACTGCCATACCATCAGAGATGCTGGCTTTTAAACTGAGCACTGACAACAAGCCAGATTATCCCTCTCTTCTTTATTTTGAAGGACATGGTGTCCATTTTCTTTTTTTTTTCCCCCAAAAAGAATTTTCAATTTTGATTTATCTAACCACTGGACTCTTTTCCTCTTTGGATCAGTCCATCTTAAAAGACTGCAGTGTTTGTAGATCATCTGCACATATGCATGACAGGGCTTTAACCTGCACTTGTGGACGGTGAACTGTGTTCTTAGACAAAGATTTCTGGAAGTGTTCCTGAGCCGGTGCAATCATTTCCATGATGGAATCACACCTGAGAGCACGGGCCTCCAATATAAACAAACGTAGTAATTTAACGTTGAGGAACATTTTTCTGAAATTTTTCCAGTTTGTAGACATAGGTTTTTTTTTTCCAGGTTGATGAACCTCTGCCTCTCTGAGAGGCTCTTTTTTTTTAAATTAATTAATTAATTTTTTTTATACCAAATCATATTACTGACCTGTTGTTAGTTTCTCCGTGTGTGTGGTTTTTTTTTGGGGTTTTTTTCTCTTCGTTCCTCAGACCACATGGTGGAGAGGTATTTAAGCCCTAGTGGGAGTTGTCCCTTAAGAAGGCTGTTGGCCCACTGTTGAGCATGTGTCTCATCACATGAGCCAAGGTGTGGAAAAGGGTGTGGGGTCATTATCAGCACAGGTTTCGGGTGAAACAATCATGTGACTTATTGAGATCAATTGATGCAAGATGTGAGTGGGCGTTAAGGTGCCTCAAAACTGGATTGTAGGTGGCAGCGGTTCATGTCGCAAGCCACCACCTCTGTTCAAGGATGGTCGTTCACAGTGGACATAGATGGCTTCTTTCACTCCTCTTTCAAACCATCTGTCTTTATCCAAAATGTGAACATTGGCATCCTCGAAGGAGTTTTTATTTTTACAGTTTAAATCTGTTCTATAAAATACAAATTCTTGCAGCTCTTGATCGACTTTAGTTCACTTGAACTTTTGTGTGTGTAAAAGACCAAACTGAGGGAAGAACACTCCGAGGTTACAGACACATCACGACCAGGGAAAAATACTGTAGGTGTAGAAATGCATTAATTTGCAATCAGAGGTTGGAATCACAAAATTAACCTAAAAGAAGAAGTGTAGAAGCTTTTTTTTCCTGTCATTTTCCTTATATTCATATGTTGCATGCATAGGTCTAGCAAAGGTATACAGACCTCCAAAAATCTAAATCTCTAACTAGAGTAGTTCCCATAGGAGGCACTACAACGCTGTGTTAGCCACTCCAGGCAACTTTGTACATTGCTGGAAACCCGTCCATAAGAACAGCTCAGAGAATGGTCAGATAGTTAGATAGCTGGTGTGTAACAGAGGGGGTTTGGAAGGGGAGGAGGGGGGGTGTTTCTGATAGAAACTGCCGCAGAGCCAGCAATTCACCATCACAAGACTCCTTTTGTCTGAGAGCTTCTGACATCAGCATGTGCGTCAGAGACGGGCAGAACACCACACACACAGACGCATTATCTGAGCCAATACTGTAGTAGTTATGTCTTTCGTCTTTCTCTTTTACTGGTCCCAACATAGTCTGGTTTTCCAAGTATTGGTCCTAATTTTCCAGATAGAGCTCCTCGTTAAATCCCCACAGGGTGCACAGCATTGCTGTCTGTCCATAATTACACGTGACTTGTGCATCTCTGTTTGTCTGTGAAGATCCACAGGATGGGGTTGTGGTGCTCTTACCATCAGAGTCCCAGCAGCGAATGGTGCAGCTGCTCTACTTCCTCCCCAAGATGTCCCAGCCTCTTCTGGCCAATCTGAGCAGCTGCTGCACTGCTGGACGAATCTCTGCCGGCCTCGCCGCCTCTCTGATTCGTATCATACATCTTAGGTGAGCTTTCAGACCCGCTTTGGAAAGCACATGAACACAGTTGTGTTTGACAGCAGATGGTTGCTGGCACACAGGCACACAAACGACGCTCTGCCTGATCACCATCAGATGGCAGTGTTGTTCTTTCACAGACAAATCAGTGACAGCTTTTATGATCTATTACCTGCTTGTTGACATAAACTGAGATGAATATTCTGTATTTTTGATATTCAACTTCCTTGTGACAATTAAACCACTTTTTTTTTATTATTATATTTTGTTCTATTATCATCCCCAGTTAACCTTTCTCTGTGATGATATGTGTGTGCTGCCATGTTTGACCTTATTCTTATGTCAGTGGGGCAGTGTTATACAAATTTTGAGTGGTGGGAGTACTGAGAGTGTGGGATGGAGTGTGTGTACGGGTGTGTGTGTGTGTCTCGAGTGTTGTACAAAGAGCTCTTTTTGAGGCTGGAATGCAGGATCGTCATGGAGTATTGAGAAGATGGTCTGCATGTGTCTCCCGGGCTTTATGAAACACCCTGTTATTCACACACATTTCTCACTGTTACAAATCTATATTCCCCCACAGGGCAAGGAAGAAGTTTTCATAATTATATTTCAGTGTGCTGTTATTCTTAATATTCTTGAAAATAGAAGAACACTGAAATCAAATCCTGAATAATCCTAAAGTGTTTGAAATGTGAGAACTTTCAAAATTTACAAAGCCTGAGATTCAAATAACAATTCAGGGTTTTTGATTGTGTAACATGATCACTGATTATGTTCTCCAGGTCCCCTCTGAGCAGCTGGACAGCTGGGAGCCAGGAAGCGGCATTGCAGCACGTGGACTATTTCAGCTTCCTGTTCTCCACCCTCATAGGCTTCTCGTCCGAACAGCTCGCCTCCCTGCAGGAGGCAGAGGATGACAGTGTCCTGCCTCCCGTCGCTCTTTCACCTCTCAGCCTCTACCCCACCCCGCTGGAGCAGTTCACACACCACTGGGACATTGTTGAGGTGTGTTCACTGTTCACCTTTTTAATCCCACACCTAAACCCTTAATTTAACATTAGAAATAAATCTGGAGGAGACCCAGACTTGCAGGTGAAGGAAGGGGTAGAAAAGACATTGTTTTGATATTCTGGACACAGCTGTGGTCTGTCGGTCCCCCCGGTCTCTCTTCGTCTCTCCTATTGAGCTCAGAGGGTGGAAGCTTTATCGTTGCACTCCGGCTGAGAGGGGAACGTTTATCGCGTTGCGCAGGTTGGAGATGCGTGGTTATCGGGCATAGTGGATATGCACAAATGCTAATGAGAGCCCATGGCATGATGGGAGAGTGACATTTCTGCACAGAAATTACCGTTAACGTAACTGTGCCCTGGGGCAAGAGTGTGTGAGTGTGTGAGCAAGTGGGGGGCTTATAATCACTAATTCAGCTCCTCAATTAAGGTCTCAGATCCTACCTCTCTCATCTCCCTGTCTGAGTCAATCATAGGGAAGTGGAAGGAAGGGGGAGCGGAGGGGGACGCTTGGTGAGGATGGAAGGAAGGGGGGGTGGCATTAAGGACGGACTGTGTCAACTCCAGTTCGGCTAATGAGATGGGATTGTTTTTAATGACGGCAAGAATGCCAACAGGTGCACCGTTCAGACACCCACCGGCTCACACACACGCACCTAAATTTGATAAAAGTTAATGAGAAATTTGATTTGGATTTCAAGTTAATGACGGAAAGCTGAGCCTTATTTTTCACTTTTAAAAAGTTAGTGGCATGTCGGTGGTTTAGACCTGAAACCACTCACTTGCTGACAATCTGGAAAGTGAAAATAGTGAAACTGAAACTAAAAGTAATTTGTATGTCACATCTTTGGTAGTCAAGTGACAATCGGGAATATTGCATTCTTTCTGTATGCTTTCTTTTTTTTTTTATGGGCCACCATGGAGTTAAAATATTTTTTAAAAAATACGTTGGGAGGAGGTAACAAGGGCAGTGCACACTGTTATTTGGAAGAGAGAGTAATTTTTCTTTTTTGTACAATTATGAGCAGTTTACCTGTCAAAGATAAATACTTATTAAGGATTTTAGCAGTAACCTGTAAAATCTTTAAATCTGAACCCCCAGCTGAGAATAAATGGATTGCCATAGTGAGTAATATTCAAGAAACTGAGAGAATTACTTTTTATTCAAATATTATGGTGATCAATTTACAATAAACTGGGAGAAACTGATGTATGTAATCCAGTTACATACTTAGTTTCCTTCTTCCTGTTTTTGTTTTGTTTTTGTACCTGTATTTGTGAAGAATGCAACAAAATAAAAAGTTGTGTTTTTTTTTTTTTTTTTTTTTAACAAAAAGATGAAATAAGAGCAGAAAATCTGTTGATGGAGTGTGTATGTCTGTTTTAGAGCTCGTGTGCTTACATATCTGCAGTCAGATCCCTCAGTCACACATTCGGACTTTGAAATCATTGCATCAGTGAGACACATGTATGAATATGGTCATAACCAAAATAACTGTTTGATTTATAGGAAGTGTGCCACTGTCTGGAAACTCTGGGCTCAAAGTCTCAGTGCTTTGACATCTTACAAACTGGCATTTGCAACTACCTGGTAAGAGACTGTTGTTATTAAGCATGCAGTAAATCACACTGATTTTTTTACATAAAGTTTGTTTATGGCAGTTTTATTTTATTTATACTTTTGGTGTGTGTGTGTGTGTGTGTGTGTGTGTGTGTGTGTGTGTGTGTGTGTGTGTGTGTGTGTGTGTGTGTGTGTGTGTGTGTCTCAGACCAAGTTAGAGGTGGTTTCCGACAGCATGGCGGCCGGGCTGCTGAGAGCTGTATCCAGACTGCTGGATCTCTCAGTCCTGCCCCTTGAGCCTGTGTTGCGCTTCTTGTCACAGTGCTGCCTCAGCCTGTTGTCGTTGCTCCTCACCCTGCAGCAGGAGGCACCTACTGAAACCAACCACAAAAGGTGTGCTTGAAACTCTTTCAGTGATCTGTGCTGATTGATTTTGATCGAATGTGTTAACACCCTTGCTTGACATTTGCAGGGAAGCAATTTGGGGTGCTTGCGTGACAGCGCTGCGCAGCATTCCTCGCCTGCTGCGGGTTGTCCTGCAGTCGTTGCGCGTTGCCAATCTGAACGAGGAGGAGCTGCCGCAGCTTGGACAGATTCTCTCCATGCTGCTGCAGCACACGTCGCTCCACAGCCAGCTGCTGGCCAACACCACTCTGCTGCAAGAAATCCTCCAGCACCTCACGGTAAACGCGCCCACACAGATGCAGGCATATTCAATTGAAGGTATTTGAATGACACGGATGGAGATTGATCACCAGATTACTTTGTACGTGTGTTTCAGAGGTTCTCCCGGGGTGCAACCAGGGAGCAGTGGCTGACAGACCTGCTCTACTGTTACAGCGTCACCGTGGCTCACGGCTCGTCTGCTCACCGTGGTAATCTGGGCCTTCGAGACATATACTAACGGATGCGCCCAACAGTACGTGGTGTATTGCTCAGTTTAGCCTCCCAAACATGTTACAGTCACAATGACAACACGCAGGGCTCAGTAGTGACAAGTACACATGATCACACTTTCATACAGAAGACAATGAGAACTTTTTTGTTTTTTGTTTTAAAGTACTCCACATTCTTGTCCTTTCTTCTTTACTGTTTTTTTCACAGCCCTGGTAACTGTGTATTCTCTTTTTTGAGTGTTAATACTGAACGGTCGTCCAGTGGCTACTTAAGTGACTTTGTATTAAAAGGAGTGGTGGGTAAGCAGAATAAAGGCAAAATGAAGTTAAATCAGAGGACTCTTTCTTTTGTTTTAGTTTTTATTTTTCACATTTTTTTTAATAACACATTTTAAAACATCCAGTATATATTTATAAAAGTACATAATAAAGATTGTTCTGTGCAAATAAAAAAGAACAGCAAAAACAGCATAGTTCACAAATAATACTTTTGAGAGGGAAAGCACTTTAAGACTAGAGTGTGTGTGTGTGTGTGTGTGTGTGTGTGTGTGTGTGTGTGTGTGTGTGTGTGTGTGTGTGTGTGTGTGTCGGTGGCTGCAGGTGGGCTATCTCTATGACTGGCTGTTGATAGACTGCCTCATTCTCCACAACGGGAGGAAAGGTTATCTCAGTGTGTGTGCGACAGCAACGGAGAAGGAGGGAGATGGAGTGTGTATGTGTTCCTTCCACAATGGATGAAAGGTTATCTTTTACACACACCATTTTCTGTAGACTTAACCCCACCCTGTGAGGTCATGGCTCTGATGTCATATGGCTTAATTTTAGAAAACTTGGCACATTGAGTGAACAATGCGTAGAGTAATTCTATAGAGGCAAGACTATCAGCCAGCTGAGAAAACATCAAAGAACATGATGTGTGTGTGTGTGTGTGTGTGTGGTTTTTCAATGTTTTCCCCGGCCTTGTGTCCCCTGTCCTGCGCTATGTGGTCTCAGGTGGTAAGAGTAGAGCTTGGCTTGATTCATGGTGTCAGTCAAAGGCACACAGTCTATACCGCTCACTAAAAAAGACAAGCATTTAATAACTTTTGTAGAAACTTGTACTTGATAAATAAAGGTGTGTTTGTGTGCACAGGCACTTACACTGGCTCTGGGTGCGTTGAGGGATGTCCAAGAGCAGCTGAGACTGAGAGTCCCGAAATGAACGCCCTCGTCTGGACTTTGAGTTGCCTAAAGGGCAGTAAAGTAAAGAGCTGATGAAATTAAGCTGTCCAGCTACATAATGTGAATGGTTTCTGAACACAGGTAGTTGATGTTGGATACCAAAGCCTGGGGCGCTCCTTTAACTGGTTGATCTAGTCCAGGGCTCACACCCTTGCTTGTTCTGTTGTCCGGTTGTCTTTATGTAGTGTATCCATGGGTGTTACTTCAGCAAAGGCCCTATAGCTCAGTGGTTAGAGCACTGGTCTTGTAAACCAGGGGTCGTGAGTTCAAATCTCACTGGGGCCTAGCAAACTTTTTGGTCCTGTAAATATTTTTTTACAGGACCAAGGTTGCCAGACCCTTAGTGGAATCTGCACACAAGCCAGCAAGAGGCTTAAGACCCCTACTAGAATAGGCCAGGGAAATTGCTCGAACTATCCAGTGGAAAAGGCGCTCTTTAGGCACAGGCTTTTCTATATGTGGTTTAGCGCAAGCTACAAACAGCTGGTCACTTTGTCTAAAACTCTGGGTTCTGTCCATATAGATACGCAGAGCACAGACTGGAAACAAGGTATGCAGCCACTGTGGCATACCTATTTGGGGAGAACTCATTTCACAACCTCTACACTGAAAGAGCGTGGATTTCTCCTACAAACATAGCTGAAGCTAAAATAATCAATAGAGCTGTCTTCAAGCACAGAAATTTTACCTTCTTGGCTGAAACCATCCCCACGGTAACAATCTGAGACAGGAAATCTTGTTTCTTACACTCGTGGAGCACAAATGAACAGTCTGGAGAGACTCTCACATGATGGTGGCCGTCACAGTGAGGGTCTAGTCCCTGTGATCCTACCCACTTCTGAAAGTCCCATGTTCAGTGGCATCATCACTACAAAGGAAGCTAGCAGCCTCTGGGACTGTTTGAGGATAACTTGGGTTGCCTCTGCGAAACAGTGCTAGGGATGACTGTATGGCCAATGTTCTCTTTGAGGACAGAAATGCTCTCACCCAGAGACGTCTAGACCTGAGCCCTATGAAAGTAGTGCGTTGAGTTGGTCTCAGCGTGCTCTTTTCCACACTGACTGGAGGCAGTTGGGGTCTGCCACCAGTCAGTCGTTGAAGTATGTGGCTACCCGAAAGCCTTTTCCCCGAGCAGGGCCACTGCTGCCTCGGTGCATTTTACAAACACCCTTGTGAGAGGCCAAAAGGCAGGACCACAAACTCATATGCTATCTCCTGGAAAGCAAATTTTAGATACTTTCTGTGTGGGGGGATATATGAGGATGTGGAAAAAAACGTCCCACAGTAAAGTGTGGGTGAAATTAAGGTTTCCAGCAATGCAATGTGAATGGTCTCTGAACACAAGGCAGCTAGTGTTGGATACTAAAGCCCTGGGCACTCCTTTAACTGTTTGATCAAGTTCAGAGTCCACACCCACACTTGAGCTATGCTACGGTTGTCTTTATGTAGTGTATCCATGGGTGTTATGTCAGCAAAGGCCCTATAGCTCAGTGGTTAGAGCACTGGTCTTGTAAACCAGGGGTCGCGAGTTCAAATCTCGCTGGGGCCTAGTAAATGTTTTGGTCCTCCTCTAGGTGGACACATAAGCCCCTTTTCCATTAGAACCTACTCAGATCAACTCGGAACGACTGGTTTTTCATTACAATCAAGTACCACAGAAAGTGCGTTGTTGTCATTATAGCAACTCGGCTGAGCATCCCATGACGTAATTGGTATGCGTAACAAACGCTACAGCAAAGGTGGACGTCGAGGTCACTGTATACCTGCTGCTTGGTCTGTGAGCCCTTACAGGCTGGCTAAGTGATGCCCATGTCAGGAGAGGCTAGGGCCTCCCTATATAATAGGCTGACATAGCATCAGATGTAATTCAAAACAAGCCCACCTTTTCCTCACTTCCCTAGCAAAGAGGGTGGTCTGGTGAAACATTCGCTCATACTACTCATAGAACCGGGGTTATAGACATAACCTTAAGTTCTCTTTCATAGCATTCATTTTGTGTCACACTAGGGGGACAAATACTAACTCCCGGATTGCCAGACAACTGTTTATGTTTAGAAGACAACTGTCCCCAGTAGTACTTCACAGGGAAGAAGCTCCCAGCTGTGAAGAACATGCACTGAGGACTGAATATGCCTGGTTAGGTGCTGTTATATCTAGCCTGTAAAATCTAGCAAATGTGTGAGGTGAGGCCCAGGATGCAGCTGCACACATCGCCTGGACAGAAACTCCCTTAAAAAGAGTCTTGATGCATTCTTAATCATCCAGGTAATTAAATCTCAAAAGGTTGATTCTGTTCATCTGGACGTAGCAATGTAGCAACAGTTCTGATACTCCTGAAACATAGGGGATCACTACGTGTTTTTGCTTAGGCATCAGTTGTCCTTCTCTCCTGAAGATTTCTGATAAATGTCCAGCTGGGATAACCACATTTACTCAGGGCCTTCTTGACCTGCTGGTCTTCTGCTTCCGTGGCTGCTGTGTCTGTAGGGATGGTGTTCGCTCTATGGTGTAGCGTCCTGATGACACCCAGTTTGTGCTCCAGTGGATGATGAGAGTCAGAACTTAAATACTGATCCGTATGCACAGGTTTACAGTACACATTAGCTTTTAAATGTCCCCCATTACTGATGGAAATCTCCCAGTCTAAGAAGGCCAACCTGTTGCCCCAGCAGACCACACTGTAAAAGTTGGCTGAGGTAAACACAGAGTCCTAGAAGGTCTTCAGGAGTGGGACCTTCACTCCAAAAGACCTGAGCAGGTACAGCCTGCTCTTCCCTTTTCTGTAGAGAGCATTTGAATTGTGAGTCCAGTCCAGTTTATTGTTTAGATGAACACCAAGGTACCTGTAGCTGTCTACAGGTCCATACCTTGGATGTTTAGTGGTTGCAGTGGAGGATGTTTGTGCCTGCGGAAGTCTACCACCAGCTCCTTGGTTTTTCTAGTGTTGATCTGGAGGTAGTTCTGCTGGCACCAGTTCACAAAGCCTTGGCTCAGTTCTCTGTAACCCTTGTGGTCCCCATCAGTGATGAGGTCAACTATTGCAGAGTCGTCAGCGAATTTCTGCAAGAAGTACTGGGTGAAGTTGTGAGAGAAGTCTGCAGTGTAGATGGTCATCTCTCACCTTTTAAACAAAACCCAAGGTGTTCTGGGTGTGGTGTTCAGAGCTGCCTACCCCAATGGGTTGAGGATCGAAGCCAGAAACTTAGAAATATTATAGGTGACCGAGTTGATCATACAGACAATTGGTCTTAAAGGTACACCGTGTTTATGTATCTTCGGTAAACCATACAGACTTGGTGTAGATTCCCCTGGGTATAGCCTGTGGTATGAGGTCCGGTCAATAGCATTGTCTTATTCTAACTGCTTCAGACAATCTATCACCCTCTTCCTGTAACCACTTCCTGGGTCTCATTTCAGGGGCTCATAAGTATTTTTGTCACTGAACAGTGACAACATTTTCTCACGATAGTCTTTCTGATTTTAGCAAGACTGTGCACCTACCCTTGTCTGCCGGAAGGATGATTATGTTGTTGTCATTACTAAGTGGTGTGAGTGCCTTCCTCTCCTCCATCCTGATGTTGGATGCTTGGGGATTTGCATTGCTGAGACAGGCCTAAACTTTCATCCCTGGTTGCTCTGCTTCCACATCTACAACATTGTTGTTTGAAATTTCTGTTTCTGTGGCTGTGATCAGTTCAACTCGTGGATTTGTTTCAGCATAACAGCAAAGTTCAACCTTTTTGTAAGGATGATTTTCGCTGCTTGGGTGAGTTGTATGTCAGACAAATCTTTCACCTACTTGTCCACATCCTCGGTGTGGCATCCTTCTCTCTTATGGCTGCTAGGGACACTCTCTGTATTTTGCTATGGTTTCCGATGCAAAACAAGTAAGTTGATCAATGGTCTTTGATCAGTGGGCTTTGATCAGTGGTTGTTGATCAATGGTCATGACAATTTGCATATTAATGATCAAGGAACTGACCTCACATCTCATTGTTCATTCAGCGGGCTGGTTTCAGTTATTGTGCAAAGTACCATTTATAAGGTTGGGGAAACCTGCAGCCAGCTGAGACTGAAGAAGTCACTTGGATGAGTGACGAAACGTTTCTCCCATTGAAAACGCTACGTCCAGATGAACAGAATCAACCTTTTGGGATCCCTTAAAGCAGGGGTGTCCAACTCCAGGCCTGAAGGGCCGGTGTCCTACAGACTTTAGATGTATCCTTGATGTAACACAGCTGATTTAAATGACTAAATTACCTCCTCAATATGTCTTCAAGTTCTCCAGAGGCCTGGTAATGAACTAATCATTTGATTCAGGTGTGTTGACCCAGGGTGATATCTAAAACTTGCAGGATACCAGCCCTTGAGGCCTGGAGTTGGACACCCCTGCCTTAAAGAGAGTCCATGAGGTTGCCAGACCCTTAGTGGAATGTGCACACAGGCTAGCAGGAGGCTTAAGACCCCTACTAGAATAGGCCTGGGGAATTGCTCCAACTATCAGTGGGAAAGACGCTCTTTAGGCACAGGCTTTCCTATATGTGGTTTAGCGCAAGATACAAACAGCTGGTCACTTTGTCTAAAACTCTGGGTTCTGTCCATATGAATACGCAGAGCACAGACTGGAAACAAGGTATGCAGCCACTGTTGCTCCTCTTAAGAGAAAGGCAGCAGGTAAAAGGCCGGCAGTTCCATAGGGGAAAATATCCAAATAACTTTTGGGGAAAAGGTGGTGTTGAGTGGCATACTGACCTTCGTATTATAAGGGGAGCACTGAATGCACAACCTCTACACCGAGGGAGCGTGGATTTTTCCTACAAGCTTAGCTGAAGCTAAAACAATCAATAGAGCTGTCTTAAAGGACAGAATTTTTACCTTCTTGGCTGAAACCATCCTGGGGAAAAAGTCTAGGGAGACTCTTACATGACGGTGGCCATCACAGTGAAGGTCTAGTCCCTGTAAGACCACCCACCTCTGAAAGCCTCATGTCCAGTAGCATCGTCACTATAGAGGAAGCTAGCAGGCCTAGCAGTATCTGGCACAGTTTTAGGATAACTCGTATTGCCTCTGCGAAACATTGCTAGGGTGTATAAAAGCATTTGAGTGACAAGCCACCCCATGGCAGTTGGGGGCTGCCACCAGCCAGTCGTTGAAGTATGTGGCTACCCGAAAGCCTTTTCCCTGAGCTGGGCCACTGCTGCCTCGGTGCATTTTACAAACACCCTTGTGAGAGGCCAAAAGGCAGGACCACAAACTCATATGCTATCTCCTGGAAAGCAAATCTTAGATACTTTCTGTGTGGGGATATATGGGGAGGTGGAAATAAACGTCCCACAGTAAAGTGTGGGTGAAATTAAGGTTTCCAGCAATGCAATGTGAATGGTCTCTGAACACAAGGCAGCTAGTGTTGGATACTAAAGCCCTATGCACTCCTTTAACTGTTTGATCAAGTTCAGAGTGCACACCCACACTTGAGCTATGCTACGGTTGTCTTTATGTAGTGTATCCATGGGTGTTATGTCAGCAAAGGCCCTATAGCTCAGTGGTTAGAGCACTGGTCTTGTAAACCAGGGGTTGCGAGTTCAAATCTCGCTGGGGCCTAGTAAATGTTTTGGTCCTCCTCTAGGTGGACACATAAGCCCCTTTTCCATTAGAACCTACTCAGATCAACTCGGAACGACTGGTTTTCCATTACAATCAAGTACCACAGAAAGTGCGTTGTTGTCATTATAGCAACTCGGCTGAGCATCCCATGACGTATTTGGTATGCGTAACAAACGCTACAGCAAAGGTGGACGTCGATGTGACTTTATACCTGTTGCTTGGTCTGGGACTTTTTGTTAGAGTTGGGGACAACAGCGTTAATTTTTGTAGCCATTTTTCTCCGGTTTCAAAAATGGTGGTTTTGAGTTTCATAAACGAGATGCTCTAATCACTCACCGAACCCTTACAGGCTGGCTAAGTGACGCCCATGTCAGGAGAGGCTAGGGCCTCCCTATATAATAGGCTGACATAGCATCAGATGTAATTCAAAACAAGCCCACCTTTTCCTCACTTCCCTAGCAAAGAGGGTGGTCTGGTGAAACATTCGCTCATACTACTCATAGAACCGGGGTTATAGACATAACCTTAAGTTCTCTTTCATAGCATTCATTTTGTGTCACACTAGGGGGACAAATACTAACTCCCGGATTGCCAGACATGCATGTTTAGAAGACAACTGTCCCCAGTAGTACTTCACAGGGAAGAAGCTCCCAGCTGTGAAGAACATGCACTGAGGACTGAATGTGCCTGGTTAGGTGCTGTTATATCTAGCCTGTAAAATCTAGCAAATGTGTGAGGTGAGGCCCAGGATGCAGCTGCACACATCGCCTGGACAGAAACTCCCTTAAAAAGAGTCTTGATGCATTCTTAATCATCCAGGTAATTAAATCTCAAAAGGTTGATTCTGTTCATCTGGACGTAGCGTTTTCAGAGGGAGAAATGTTTCGTCACTCATCCAAGTGATTTTTTCAGTCTCAGTAGACTGCAGGTTTCCCCAACCTTATAAACAGTAGATTGCACAATAACTGAAACCAGCCCACTGAATGAACAATGGGCTGTGAGGTCAGTTCCTTGATCAATAATATGCAAATTGTCATGCCCATTGATCAACAACCAGTTCAAAGCCAATTCGTTGCTCAAAGACCACAGATCAATGGCCATGAGTACCATTCACAGAGAGTTGGGGAATGGCTGCAATCACAGCATTTTAAGATGGCAAAAGACGTACCATTAGGTCCCCTCCTTGATTCAGAGATGGTCTTTCCCTTTTCACGTAAATGGTAGGGGTGCAACGATACTCGTATCGATATTGAACCGTTCGATACAGTGCTTTCGGTTCGGTACGCATATGTATCGAACAATACAAAAATTTTAATTTATTTTATCAACTTTCCTTCTGACGATGCTGTCTGTGTTGAGCGCTCAGTGGATCTGCGCTCGACAGTGCAGCCTAGGCGGAGGAGTCGAATGCAGATTCACTGAGCGCAGGGCAAGCTAGCGAGACAGAAGTTAAGCTCTCCTTGCAACATGGCAAATTGAACCTCCCCCACCCTCATTCAGATCTGGCGTTTGGAACTATTTTGGTTTTCATGTGAAGTATGACCCTGAAGGTAAGCGCGTCATGGACTAAAGTAAAACAGTATGTTGGATGTGCCACGCAATGCTTAATTACATGGGTGGGAGCTAGTGTGTTAGCGCAGTTAGGCAGTTAGCTCGTTAACGTGTTGGCTGTCCAGCCCCACGCACGGGGCGATCTGCGGTAGCTCGTTAACGGAGATTTGCCGTGTTGTGGCGTTAACGTCATTTCAACGAGATTTTTTACACTGACAGCACTAGTGGGAACACAACGAATATGACTGCACATTTACGCCGACATCATCCTAGTGCAAAGACAAGTGGAAGCAGACAAAAACAACAAGCACGCATGCTACAAACTTTAACCGAGTCATTTGGACAGCCGTTAGCACAGGATTCTCCTTATGGGGACCTGATATGTTTAATATGCTGCTGAGACTATAGCCCAGAAGAAGCGTATAGTATAGCTTTTATTTTGGAAAGAGCCATTTCTCTGTAATAAACACTCTTTTCCAAAGATGAGTGATTCCTCAATCAGATACAGGGCTCGCAAAATCGCTAGCCCGACGTCCCGGGGCTAGCGATTTTTCCAGTCGGGCTACCAAAATCTATCTCTGCCCTGCCCGTCGGGCACTGTCGCACTGACAGAGGCGAGGCAGCCGGACATTGGCGCCACCGGGCCCTCTGACCACCACCGGTAGGCAACGGGTGAGGACACAACAAAGTGACAGCCAAAGAAAAGCTCACCACAAAACGGAAAAGTTATGACAAATCAGACTATAAGGCAAAAAGAAAGTGCAGCTTTATGGTTTCATGGACAAAGAATTTCTGTGGCTGCAATATGACAAGCTAAATAACCAGGGCTGCACATAAGTGGTCTGCAGGTGCGCATTCGCTGTCAAAATAAAAAACGCGCACAAGATAAGAAGTTGCAACGCGTGTTTGCGTACATAAGATTTTCAGGAGGACAGACATTTGTTTAGAACTCTTAAAGATGTCGAAGAAGCTCCTTTAAGCAATTACTGTGATGTCCCTCCACCTCCAAAGAAATGTCAAAAGGAGTCCGAACCACAAAAGAAGCACGTATTCTCGGAAAAGTAGTTGCAGGAGGTGAGCTGGCTTCAAACAAATGATGAACGCACAGAGATGTGGTGCGGAATGTGCCGTGAAAATTTAATAAATGACAAGTTAAAAAGGCATGAACTTTTTTTTTTGTATCGAAAAAATATCGAACCGTGACACCAAAGTATCAAACCGAACCGTGAATTTTGTGTATCGTTGCACCCCTAGTAAGTGGCCTCCTTGACTCTCCGTTCAAACCAGCATTCCTACCTGTCCAGGATGTGTACATCCTCATCATTGAAAGAGTGTCCACTGGTCTGTAGGTGTAAATAGACTGCGGAGTCCTAGCCTGACGAGTACTACTTTAGAACCGGGGTTATGTTTTGCATTTTGTGTCACACTAGGGGGACAAATACTAATTCCCGGATTGCCAGACATGCCTGTTAAGAAGACAACTGTCCCCAGTAGTACATCACAGGGAAGAAGCTCTCACCTGTGAAGTCTCATGTCCAGTGGCATCGTCACTACAGAGGAAGCTACAGCTGCTAAGCTATCAGGCCTAGCAGCCTCTTGCACTGTTTGAGGCTAACTTGTGTTGCCTCTGTGAAACTGTGCTAGGGATGGCTGTATGGCCTTAAGATAGAAATGCTCTCACCCGGAGAAGTCTAGACCTGAGCCCTATGAAAGTAGATGGTCTCAATGTACTCTCTTTTACTAGGTAGAGGATCATCAGGGGGTCCTTTGTCCCTCTTTGGGGGACCCACTGGGTTTAAATCTGGGACTCTCCACCATTTGGATGAGAGGTGAAACATCTTCAAGCAACTTAAAGAAGTCCAGACGCTTTTCTTTCCAAGCTCCTTAGACTACTCTCTTCCACGTTTATCTGAAAGCCCAAATTCCCCGGGTGGTGTATAAGAGCATTTCACTGACAAGCCACCCCCTGGTAGTTGGGGGCTGCCACCAGCCTGTCGTCGAATATGTGACTAACCGAAAGCCTTTTCCATGAGCAGGGCCACTGCTGCCAAGGTGCATTTTACAAAACACCCTTGTAAGAGCACTCCTTTAACTGGTTGATCAAGTTCAGTTCACACCCATGCTTGTGCAATAGTCTGATTGTCTATATGTAGTGTATCCATGGGTGTTACTTCAGCAAAGGCCCTATAGCTCAGTGGTTAGAGCACTGGTCTTGTAAACCAGGGGTCGCGAGTTCAAATCTCGCTGGGGCCTAGTAAATGTTTTTGTCCTGTACATACCCCCCCCCCCCCCGTCCTCCTTTAGGTGGACACATAAGCCCCTTTTCCATTAGAACCTACTCAGATCAACTCGCCACAGCTTGCCACGATTTGGATCAACAGCCTTTACTGTTAGCTAAATGATGCCCATGTTATATAGGCCTTCCTATATAATAGGCTGACATAGCGTCAGATGTAATTCAAAAAAGCCCACCTCTTCCTCACTTCCCTAGCAAAGAGGTTGGTTCGGTGAGACACTCGCTCATGCTACTCAGAGAACCAGGGATAAAAACATAACCTGAAGCTCTCTTTCATAGCATTCATTTTGTGTTTCACTATGAGAGAAATAGCGATTTAGTTAGTATTTTGTGCTTAGAAATATTAACTCCCAGATTGCCAGACATGACTAGAGATGGCACGATACCACTTTTTTATGTCCGATACCGATATCATAAATTTGGATATCTGCCGATACCGATATGAATCCGATATAATGTTTTTTAATCAACAAAACTGTTTTTTTAAATATCTTGCTGCATTTTGTATAAGTTCATACTCAAGTTTAAAACAACAACTACACTAAAGCTATTCTGTTATACCTGTATGCAAAAAAAAATATTTCATAGTTCAGCAATACTGATCAATCTAATAAACTTAAACCTACACCATCCTCCCTATTCTGGTATTTTAAAGAGTACTTAGCGTAAATATTAAGCAACCTAACTAATAGGGTTCCAACTCCCAGCAACAACAAAAATAAATAAATAAAAAATAGGGAACCACCCCTCACACTCCACCTCATGATGCTTAATCGACGTAATCAACCTTAATTTGATGCAGTGTGAAAAAAAATGCACAGAAATCAATTATTTTTCAAGAAATATTAAATAGATTCAACATCTTTCTTCAACAAAATTGCAGACTGCACAGATGGTACCTTCCCAAAGGAAAAAGTACTATAGCTTACTAGGGTATATATATTAGACTTAATAGTCACTATATACAGTAATTGACTTCTATTCCATCCATCCATTTTCATCCGCTTTGTCCGGGGCCGGGTCGCGGGGGCAGCAGCCTAAGCAAAGAGGCCCAGACCTCCCTCTCCCCAGCCACCTCCTCCAGCTTATCCGGGGGAATACCAAGGCGTTCCCAGGCCAGCCGAGAGATATAATCTCTCCAGCATGTCCTGGGTCTGCCCCGGGGCCTCCTCCCGGTGGGACATGCCTGGAACACCTCACCCAGGAGGCGCCCAGGGGGCATCCTTGTCAGATGCCCGAACCACCTCAGCTGGCTCCTTTCGATGTGGAGCAGCAGCTGCTCTACTCTGAGCCCCTCCCGGATGGCCGAACTTCTCACCCTATCTCTAAGGGAGAGGCCAGCCACCCTTCGGAGGAAGCTCATTTCTGCCGCTTGTATCCGCGATCTCGTTCTTTCGGTCACTACCCACAGCTCGTGGCCATAGGTGAGGGTAGGGACGTAGATCGACCGGTAAATTGAGAGCTTCGCTTTTACACTCAGCTCCCTCTTCACCACCTATCGGCCCCCCTGGCTAAACTTTGCTAGATCCGCCCCTGCACAGTTACCAGCGTCAGCTACGTAGAAAAAGATCCTGGTGTAGAAAGTAATATTAAATAAATTCTAACAACAGCTTATCAAGCTTAAACGTGCTGCTGTTGTTCAGCCGCTGGTTTCCTCTTTCTGGTGCAAAGTGGGCCAAAAACAAACAAGAGAGACGGACTCGCGACAGAAAAGCCGATCAGCTGATCATTAAGCAGTTTCATGATTGAAGTAGCAGCAGGAGAGGCAGTCGCTTGTTAAGCTTAACGCAGGAATGCTTTACAAACATTCAGAGATGGACTTACACACTTGCTTTACTTCTCTCGGGGATAACTTTGTCGGAGATGAAATGCCGGGTTGCTAGCGAAGCTCCAAATGCTATCCAGACCACTGACAGGTCCCGCATGCCACAGCCGCTCTATCACGTGATGCATACTGCTCCGACGTGCTAACGTTCTGAGGTGAGTTACGGCGTGTTGCAAGTTTTGTGAGGTGCTTTCATGATATTTAATGGATCGGATTACATTTTTTATTTTTCTCCGATATCCGATCCAGTAATTTAGGTCAGTATCGGACCGATACCGATATGTAATATCGGATCGGTCCATCTCTAGACATGACTGTTAAGAAGACAACTGTCCCCAATAGCACTTCACAGGGGAGAATGTGCCAGGTTTGGTCCTGTTACATCTTGCCCATAAAACTGAGTAAATGTGAAGACCCCTGCTAATATAGGCCAGGGCAATTGCTCCTACTATGCAGTGGGAAAGGCGCTGTTTTGACATAGGCTTTCACATATTTGGTTTCCTTCGTGCTCTCAGTAGACCTAACCACTATCTACCAATATAAAGCCATCACCACCTATTTAATTGCAGGCTAACATAAAAGTTTCAATTTTTTTTAATCGCAAGTCGTAGACTCCTTCCAAGAAATACCTGGAAGTCAGCCAAATACAGGTTAATCACTTTGGAACCCCATTTTATTGGCTTGTAGGTCATAGTTTTAAAGGACAGGTCAGGGAGCGGCACAGTGGCCCAGGACAGAATCTAGTTTTTTTTCTCACTGAGCTCCACTTGTTGTATGCTTACTACTCCACTTTTCATATGTACACTCTTTAGGGAGGGTGGGGTTTGCAGTTTCACTTGCCCACTTATTCTAAGGTGACTCCAGGACAGATTTTTACAAATTTCCTTTACAAGATCTAAGGGTTGAGACCAGCTCTAGGACTCTATGGCGGGGTTTGTGTCCACTCATACAATTCAACTGGGGAGCTTTCATGTATGAGAGAAATACATTAACCACTACCAGTCTTGTTGTCTGGGACGTTAAAAATAATATTTAAACACATAAGTTTTTTATATTAGCAAATTAAACAAGTAATACATTTTTTTTTTTATCTGTGATGAAAACAAGATCTTGTTCTGACACAGATTTTTTAGATATAAGAGTGTTGGAAAGCTATTTTTAAAAATGGTTTATAATAATTAAGCGAGCAGGTGATAGCGTCCACAGTTCATACATCTGTCTACTTCAAGATACGAGAGACGGAGTAATAAAATGACTCTCGTGTGTGTGTGTGTGTGTGTGTGTGTGTGTGTGTGTGTGTGTGTGTGTGTGTGTGTGTGTGTGTGTGTGTGTGTGTGTTTGGGAGGGGGGGTGTTGTTAATGTGTGTGTTCAGCAGATAGCTCTACGCAGTCGTCTGACATTCCCCCTGACAGCTCTGAACTTTTCACAGTGCCAGCACTGTCAGGTAGAGAGGGAGGAGAGGCGAGAAGGGGGAGGGGAAAACAACGTCAGAAGACCGGATCGGACCGTGAGCAGAGAGGCTGTGCGGGCTTCTGTGTTTTGGCGCAGCAAGGCTTCTGTCTGTCCTCCCATCATCACCTGGTGATGTGTTAAGAAGGTCAGGCCTGTCTGTGAGGGCGAAACCTTACCAGAGCTTCCACGCGGGAAACCAGGCTGATACCGTCCCGGCGTGTGGATTGAAGCATTAGCCAGACATTTCCACGGGTCGCTTACAGTGTTTCTTACACAGCTGGATTTGTAACTTCTTCTTCTTTTAATCTTACAAAATCTTCAAATGCTAAAGCTTTAATTCATGCTGCACATCCGACTCACTGATTTCTCAGCCACTATTTTCTGCTAACTTAACCGAACACGAGTTCAAGGTTTAGCCAATTAAAAACATTCCTAATAAGCATATTTAACTCAGGAGTTGCAGCGTGCACGAGCTGCTTTAAAACTGCAAAGGGTCAGTGCACACCAAGAGTTCATCTACAACTATTAGAGTTAAAATTAAAGCTGCTTTTCCTACACTTGATATCCATTGTTTCTAATGTGGCAAAGTTGCAGGTGATAATTTCTATAACATGTTTATTAGCATGGCTGTCTTTTGGCCATTATTGCTTGTTTACAAACTGCAAGGTGCCTGCTTCTGTTAAGAGTGCTTTCCCAGCATCCTCATTTCCTATCATCTCTTTGCTCGCATGACAACACTCCTCCCCAAAAAAGTGTTTTTCGTGTTTTGGTGTGCACTCAGGCAGACTCACAGGTCACAGTGTTGCATTTGTTGAGCTTTTCAGCCACTAGAAACATTAAAACTTAATGTTTGGAAATTGAAAAGTCATTATTTCAGCGGTGAGCCATCATCCTGATTAATCCAATATTACATTACCAGAGCAATTAAGTGCAGCATTGCTCTCAAAGGTTTAGTCTAAAATAGCTCTGCTCAGTTTTCATGCTTCTCCTTTTTCAGAGTTCAGTGGAATGTCACAGGATCGACCACACATTTTTAAATAGATGTGAGAGAAAGATATATTAAATATATGTGAAATATATTATGAAATTCTTTATGGCAAAGATTGAACTGGAAACATTTCTTAGAGATTTTCGGACCATATTGACACGACAGCACGGCACAGTTCTTGTAAACGTGTCCACGATGTGACTCTCCTGTTCCACCACATCCCAAAGGTGCTCTATTGTATTGAGATGTGGTGACTGTAGTGGTTTCTGAGTACAGTGAACTTACTATTTGGTTCAAGAAACCAGTTTAAGATGGTCTGGTCTTTGTGACACGGTGGATTATCTTGCTGGAAGCAGCCATCAGAAGTCATAAAGGGATGGACACAGTCAGCAACAACACTCAGGTAAGCTGCAGCATTTAAATGATGCTCATTTGATACTAAGGGGTCCAAAGTGTGTCAAGAAAATATCACCCACATCACAAACAAGAGCAGCTTGAACCAGTGATATGAGGTAGGGTGGACCTGTGCTTCCATGCTGTTTATGCCAAATTCTGATCCTACCATCTGAATGTCACAGCAGAAACCAGGATTCAGTGGACCAGGCATGTTGTGTGCTCAGAGGTGCTCTTCTGCATACCTTGACTATAATGAGTAGTTAACTGAGTTACTGTTGCCTCTGGGCATTCTCCTCTATGGAAGCCCGTTTCCGCCACTAAAAAAAAAAGTATCCATAACTCGAAATATCGACTTATTAACTCAAAATTTCAACTTATTTTCTTGAAATTTTGACTTATTAACTTGAAATTTTAAGAAAAGTAACTCGATATTTTGAGTTATCTCTGCCATCAGTAATCTACGTGGACTGCACACTCAAAACCGGATCGCAACAAACTGGCGCTTTCAAGAGTACGTTTACTGATAGTAACACCATGTGATTCAGCTCATAACACAAGCATTTCATCATTTGTGACGCTAAGCTGAAAATAATCAGCAATTTGTGCATTCATGACTGGCTGTTATACTGGTAGCTTAACTGTAGCATTTGTAGCTGAGGGCTTCCGCTTCCGGGTAACAAGGAAATTACGTCATTCATGTAGATTACTGATTATTAACTCAAACTTTTGAAAAAAGTCAACATTTCAAGCTACTTTTCTCAAAATTTCAAATTAATAAGTCAAAATTTTGAGAAAGATAACTCGAAATTTAGAGTTTTGGATACTTTTTTTTTTTTTTAGTGGCAGAAACGGGCTTCCATACTCCTCTGACCTCTGGCATCAATAAGGGATTTCAAACTAGAGAACTGCTGCTCACTGGATGTCTTTTTTTTTTCCAGTCCATTCAGAGATGATTGTGTGGGAAAATCCCAGAAGATCTACATTTTCTTTAACACTAAGATCTTTCTGTCATTCAACGTTTATAAGATATTGCTTACGGTCTGTTCTATACACCTTGATTTGTAGCTTCATCTGCTTTTAATACCACTTTTAATTAAGACGGGCAGATGCTCAATTCCTTAAACATCTTTAATAACACCACTGTTTCTCACTCATTACCTGACCGTTTCCTCTCTGACTTACAGTTTTGATCAAGTGACAATGATATTAAAACTCTCTGATCCATAGAAAAGTAGGCTTTTCATTCATTTTGCCCTTAGAGTTTGACCAGCCTGTGAAGTGTAGAAAATAATTTTTCTGCCGTATTTTGATGATCAGTTTCATCTTAACCAGGTCATCTTGACCACATCTACAAGCCGAAATACACTGAATCGCAGGTGTGTGATTGCCTGATTAGATATTTACATTAATGAGCAGGTGTGCCTAATAAAGTGTCTGGTGAGTGTAAATAAAGCAATAGAATGATTCGGGAAACTAAAAACAGTTTTGGGGCAGTATGCTGGTGATCTTACCGTAGATGCTTTGGAGCACAGAGCTCTTACTCTGTGTTGGCTTAGCAGGTTGAGCTCGGATTTCCACCTTCTTCCTGTTATGGGTGTAGTTTGAATGTCTGGACTCCACCTCTTCATGGGCTTTTACCTCCCTCCGTCTGCGTGCACAAAACCTGCAAACACACATCCACACAAACACATGCACGCAGTTCTATAAAAATCATCTCTAACAGCGTTCAAAGCTTTAAAAGCTGGCAAGTCCTCGCACTAATTCTCACTAAGCGTAAACAAAGTAAACAGTTTACTCAAGGAAATTAATAGGCAACATATACACATATAACTGTGAAGCTGAGGAGAAACAGAGGGCCTCCTGCAGTGGACTGGCATCCACTAAGAGAAACGCAGTGTGTGCAAGACAGAGAGAAAAGCAACGAGAGGCTTCTGGTAGCTATTAGAGCAGCCCGGCTGAACTTTTAGCCTCTTGTTAAAATACTATGAAACTTCTAGATTACAGCCTTTATGTCCCACGTCTTCTTGTCTCAACCCTCTCCCACGCTCTCCCCCCCACTGCTCCACTGTTCATGGCATCCAGACTAAAGACGGGGGCGGGAAAGTATTCACAAGGGGGCACATGTGGGTGCCACATGGCACTGCCCCAAAATTTTGAATGCTAAATGCGGTCTGAATCGCTTCAAAAAAATTCATTTGTCCCAGCATCGATCAAGCATTTAAATAACAGTTTTTAAGATTATCTGCAATGTGTGTATTGAATGTTGTGATAGGCCCCTTTTTAAAATCTATTTATTAATTTCTCTTTTCTTTTAATGTTTACTGACTCTTAGTGAAGGCAGCTTCTGTGACGGCACTTGAGTCCACAAAAAATTTCCCAAAGGTGACAATAAAGTGTGCCTTATGATATCATACTGCGCTGCCAATCTCCCCCAACCCTCCTGGTACAAACACAAACACGATCAAGGAGAAAAATGTAAACTCGCCTTCTCCAGGCACGCTGGATGATGCGTGCAGCCTCGTTCCTCCTCCTGCGATGCTCCTTGTTGTACTCCCTGTGTGCACGTGTTGACATTGGTGCGTGTGCGGCAGATTGAGCCTTTCTTGGGGGGCTTTTGTGATCTACAGATGAACTCCTTCTTAATGAGGCTGAGCGAGTTTGGTCTTTGGTTGTGGCCTTCTCTGAAGTACGCGCCTTATGTCGTCTGTGTTTTTGTGGAGAGGTGTGGGCATTGGTAATTGCCCGGGCAGTCTGCACGCTCATGTGAGCATTACTCTTTTTTAGAGGCATGCAGTCTCTTCTACCGGCCTCAGTTTGGTCCACAGAGGAAACCGCTGTGGAAGGACTGGGTGAGTTTGACAAAAGTCGTTCCCTGAATTTGGGCATGGAGGGAGGTGTGGGTCTGAAGCCGGAAGGGGAGAGAAGTTCTGTCAGCCTTGTGGTCTGCAGAGCATCGGGGGAAGCATCACTGCTCACATGACTGCAGCCCAAAGCTTCAGGACAATCATGCGGTTCAGCTTCTTTACCTCTTCTAGAGGACCTGCTTTTGTGAACTGGTTGGAGTGGAGTTGAAATTAAAAAATAAAGATCATGTAAATGAATAAAACACCACTGTCTGTACTGTTTAGTCAAGATGAATGCATTTGCTCAATTAAAAGTTCATTTTAAACACCTAAAAAGTGTTTAAAATTAGTGTTTAAAAGTACACCTCTGTGCAATATCAATTTAAAGTCAATGATTCAAAATGCATTATTTCACAGAGTTAAATACTCCAGACTAAACTGACTATACAGGCTGCTGACCAACTAAATTGAGTCCACCTCTGATTTCTAGTTAGTTAATTGCATGAATGAGTTTATGAAATTAGCTTTGAAGACTGGAACTTCTCTCATTTTGGATCTGATGTGCTGTGCATATCTGTATATTTGCATCATGATTATACAAAATAATTTTTTTAGTGAAATTAAAAAATCTGATTGTCATCAAAAAGATGGTAAAGGACACGGGAAGATAAGTGAGCCACTAAAAATCAGCAAAGACTGAGCTGCAGCTGCAGAAAAGAACAGAACGAGCCACAAGATCACTAATCAGAAGTGTGGTGTAGTGGTTGTCCACAGACAGCGTGCTACTGCACAGCTTTGAAAGTAATTCAGACACAAGGGAGTCAAAGCTTTGTTGACAGCTTGGACAGTGTAAAGGACTGTCTACAATGGAGTCCAGCAAGTTCACTGCAAACCTGAGCGGGAAACTCAAAGGCAGTGGTTTGATGATATCAGACTCCATGATGGCAACAAGTATTACAGAAAATTATCAAAACAAATGAGCCAAATATTCCTGCATCACAAAGATCCAAAGCACACTGGCAGAATCGGTGTAAAGTAAAGTAAAAACTGGCCAAATGTGTTGCATGGCTTGAATCTAACAGAACACATTTGAGGTATGAAGGTGAAAAGCAGAGGAGCACAATCCTTTCCGCAAAGACCAGCTGAAAAAACCGTCCCAGGAGAATGGCAGAATATATCCTCAAATAAGTATGCAACAGTGACATCCATCATTCTGAAGAGGATTCAGTGTCTCATCAAAAAGAAAGGCAGACTTACAAAGTACTGATAAAACACTTTTACTGACTTCTGTTGCAGTGTGGTTTATATTTTTATCTATCTATCCATCCATCCATCCACTGACGCTTATCCTTTTTTAGGGTCGCGGGGGGTGCTGGAGCCTATCCCAGCTGTCCTAGGGTGAGAGGCAGAGTACACCCTGGACAGGTTGCCAGTCCGTCGCAGGGCTAACACATAGACAGAGACAACCATTCGCACTCACATTCACTCCCACATTCACACCTTGTTTTTTTTTTTTAACAGGGTAAAATAAAGACAAGGGATGTGATTATGGTTAGTTATTAAAGCGATATTGCACAGGCGTGTCCTCACTTGTAAGCGCATTAACACTTACACTTCAGACTAAATTTGAGGATTTCTGTATTTTTGTACCTCTGTGTCTCTCCTCTTTGCTCTTAGTGCGTTCAGCTTTGGATGATTTCTTTGTTTCCACAGACGAATCATTCAAGGATAAGTCCTCTATAATGCTCACTAAGGACAGCTTTTCTTGCTCTGCTTTCACGGGTGAAACCCTCCGTTTCTCTGCTGTGGCCCCTGAAACTTGCTGCACGGCTTCTCTCTTCCGCTGTTCCTCTTCTCGCTTTCTAAACACAAAGAAAACCAGGCAAAAAATGCAAAAGAAACCTCGTCATTTGGTACAGGCAGTATTGTAGGTTTCTGGTTATTTTCTAACTCTGGACCTTTTTTTAAGAACATTCCTGGACGTCTTCTATACAGCTTGAATATAATCTGATAAGGATATTAGCTTATCATTAGTAATATGTGGAAAAAAAGCTTTGCTTAAAAGGCATGTCTAAATAAAACTGCCTGCTTGGATTACCATAAAAACCTGAAGTCAATGTGCCCTCTGAAAACAAATTTACTTGTCAAAAGTGTTGTTTAAGAGAATAAAGATGAGACTGGTGAGCAAATGGCAGAAGAAGAACGAGTCGGAAGAGGCAGACAGAGAGGAGACGTATGTGTGTGCTGGGCTGACAGAAAGAAAGATAGATATGGAGAGAGTGTGACTGCTTCAAAGGCAAAGTAAATGTAATTTGCGAGACACAGTGTGAGACAAACAGAGGGATGTCAGTGAGTAACTTCTAATGAATATAAACACCATGAAGCCATGTAATCAGTGATTACAGCTTAAGTGTGTGGTGGTTCTGGGTTTGTCTGGGCAACCAAATGTTAACCAAACCAAATGTGTTAATGTTCACTAAATAATAATATTTTCAATTCAATTCAGTCAGACACCTGTTTATATTGTAGGGTAAAGACCCTACAATGTTAGAGAGAGAAGTCTGATGAGCCCCTATGAGTAAGGACTCGGCGACGGAGGGGAGGAAAAACTTCCTTTCCTCTGAGTTTGAGGTGAAGCTCACTCGGATTTTAACTCATCCAAGAGTTTTAGGAGATCGACCTATGATGTCAATTTGAAAATCTTATGTCACCTCATTCTCGATTTATCATATTCATAAACTTGGGTGTCCCTCAGCTTTTCACAGAAATGCAACAGAGGTATGCAGATGCATGCTCCATGTATCCTTAACATATACCTATGGGGCTTGATATTTCAGATTGATTATATGAGTAGAAAGATTCAAGAAGCTAACATGGGAAAAATATGTAAGTACACTCACTGCAGCATTCTGGATCATCCTTTCAGGGTGTTTTAGGACAGCCCGATAATAATACATTCCAATAGTAAAGCCTGTATGTTTAATATGCGCACTGAAGGACATATCTTGGTCAAAAATAACTCCAAGATTCCTCAAAGTGTTATTGCAAGGCAAGATTATACCATCCAGTGAAGAGGTCAGATCTTTATGTCTTTAAGACATGCTTGTAGTTTAACTAGTTGCTGTGTGTCACCTGGCTTCATAGACAAATATAGCTGGGTATCATCTGCATAGCAATGAAAATATATGTAATGTTTTCTCATAATGCTTTCTAAGGGAAATAATATAAACAGTATTGGTCCCAGCACAGGACCCTGTGGAACTCCCTCAATAACCTTTGCGTTTGAAGAAGACTCCCCATCTACATGAACAAATTTGAGTCCGTCAGACAGATATGATTGAAACCCCTGCAGTGTATTTCTTTAATACTGTGTATTCTAACCCATGTATACAATATTGTGGTCAACAGTGTCAAATGCTGCACTGAAACCTAGCAGAACAAGCACAGACATGAGTCCACTGTCAGATGCCATAAGGAGATCACTGCTAGGCTCTGTTAACGCTGGTTAATAAAAGCTAGTTATGCCAATTCCTTCACTTTACCATTATACCTATAACTCTGGCATGACCCTATATGTGTCTCTCACTTGGCTGCATCCTTGCGCAGTTGCTCGTGTCGCATGAGGAGCTGCTTTCTCTCCCTGAAGGCCTTGCGGACAGTGTAGCCCTTGTAGACCGCCTGGATTGAGGCGGCAGCGATGTCCTGGATAGCTGCTATGGACAGAGCACCATGCTCCAGCATGAACTGAGTCACCTCACTGTGCCCCCCCAGCAGAGCATAGTCCAGAGGGGTGTACCTGCACAGCATAAACAGTGTGATTCATACATCTATTTTCCTACTTTTTAAGCTTCACCTCGGCTGCTTTCATTGTGGTCTCAGTTCTCACCTCTCCTCACTGTGCTCCATTTGATTGGGAAAGGCATTGTAGCCCAGCAGCAGTTTCACAGCGTCAAGGTAGCCATTGTTACATGACCAGTGGAGAGCGGTCCGGCCCTGGACCCCCATAAAGAAAAAAACAGCATTAACGTTGTATGTTTAAACCTTACAAAAAAAAGTCAGACATGAAAGTGTATTCAAGCAAATACAGGCAATTTCTTACCTCCTTGTCCTGTATATTAGGATCAGCGTGGTTCTCCATGAGAACAGCCATGCAGGTGATGTAACCACCGTAAGCTGCGCACTGCAGTGGAGTCCTTCCTGCATGATCCTGCAAAAAGTTTACACAGCAGATCAGAAGTTTTGGAGCTACGACATAGACAGCTTTGAAGTTCACAATGATCAGCCATATGCTTTACGCTGGACACGAGAATCCAAACTGTTTTTGGTCGTTAATGAGGACAAAATCCAAAATTCATGTTCAGTATGTAACTAGGAAGTCACTCGGTGCTGTATTAGATTATCCATAACAATGTTGTTTTATGATTATTAACCAGAGATAGTTTCTGTTGCTCTAAAGAACGGAACACACAGGTGAAACACTACCAAATGAAAGCAGTTTAAATGAAATAGAAGTAACTGTAACAAAAATTTATGACTAAATGTTTCCAATTGACCATGACAATTTAATATGACACACTACTGCAGCAGCACGTTGGCTTTGGTTAAACTTTATTGCATTTTGCTGCAGGGCTGAGGTAGAGGGTGAGTGGTCACGCTTCATATTAAAGAAAAAAACATCCTTTCATCCCCTCTCCTGCTCTAGTATGTTCACTGTAACCTTTTATTAACCTGTAATTTTAAACTGAATTTGGACGATTTAATCCTAATGGTTACTTTATCAGTTATAGTTATCTAGTGTGTGAAGGAGGCTATCAGTAGGCTGAAACAAAATGAACCTATCAGACAGATAGCAAAAACTTTAGTAGAAGCCAAATCAGAAACCTGGTACATTCTTAAAAAGAATGGTGTAGTGGTTAACATATAAATTAGACACCTGAAGGGTCGCTGGTTAGATTGCAGTCGGAGACAAAAATCCCTTTTGGGGTTGTGTCAGGAAGGGCATCTGGTGTTCCACTCTACCAAATCAAACTTGCAGAGATACCCATTTTGGCATGGCTGCCATGTTGTGAAACACCAAAAGGACTAAAAACTAAAACTAGAGTGTGTGATGAGGATTATTTCCAGGATTAAGAAAAACAACTTTACACCACCTATCTGAATCAAGAACACACTTGACGAGGTAGGAGTATCACTTTCCAAGTCCACAATTGAAAGACACCCTTTATGAATATGAAGACAGAGGGTGTACAACAAGGTGCAAACCATTGGTTACACTCACGAACAAGAAGGTCCGATTACACTTTGCAAGAAAACTATCTAAAAGAGCCAAAACAGGTCTGGAAGAATTCTAGGATGGATGAAAGCAAGATGAACTTGTACTAGAATGATGTGAAGAGAAAAGCCTGGAAAAAGAGAGAAACAACTCATGATCTAAAGCATACCACATCATCTGTCAAACATGGCAGAGGCAATGTTATGGTATGGGCATGTATGATCCAGAGGAACTGGGTCACTAGTGTTCATTGATGATCTGGCTGCTGATAGAAGTTGCAGGATGAACAGTAGAGTGTACTCTTTGCTTAGATTCAGCCAAATGCTGTCAACAGATCAGACACACTTCACACTGCAAATGGATAATGACCCAGTTATTTAATGGAGAGACTGACAAACAAGCAGCACATCTGGTGGATCATCATAGGAGAGGAAACACAACATGTCTATGGCTTCTTTTGTTTGTTTTTAAGCCTTTAAATAGTCTTACCCCACCCTAACTAAGCTCTTACATGTGCACTCACCATGCTGGTTGCTCAGGTCAGCTGATCAGCTGCTCCTAGATAATGCGAGGGCACAGCAAAAGCTCAGAGGGAACAGATCTTTTGCTGTGGCAGCACCTAAGTTGTGGAATTCGCTGCCACTGCATATTAGACAGGCTTCTGCACTGCCCATTTTAAGTCACTTCTTAAAACCTACCTCTTTTCACTTTCCACAGTGTGAGAGGTGATTTTCATTGTTTTAATTGTTTTTGTATAAATGGTTTTGTATATTTATTCTGTTCTTAAGCACTTTAGTCAGCACTTGCTGTTTCAAATCTCTTTATAAATAAGACAGCTTAGCTTAGCTAGGCTTCTATACTTTAGACGCCCGTTGCCTGCAAATGATTTTAATCCAAGTATTAAAAACAACTACTCCCTTAGTGAAATATGTTTATGCATACCTGTACATTGGGACTTATCCCATTCTCCATCAGTATCTGACAGACTTCAGCGTTCCCTCCTAGAGCTGCCCAGTGTAGAGCAGTGTGACCATCTACGTCCACCAGGTCAACACGTGCAGAACCTTTATTCAAAACATTCGCATGACTACAAAGACCACAGGAAAACTGAAAAAGGAAATAAGACTTTCCCGAAATTACTGAGAAAGTGTAACTAACATATGTTAATGAACACTCACCTTTGATCAGTGTTAGTATGACATCTCTGTGTCCCATCTCACAGGCACGAAACAGTGGTGTGTGTTTCATGACATCCAGAGAGTCAACCATTGCGCCCTTCTCCAAAAGCAGCTTCACTGTGCTCTCATGGCCTGACAGGGAGGCCGCATGGAGCGCTGTTTAAACACACACACATGCACATGATAAAACATGATGTCCTGAATCACTCCTCAGGTCTGTCCCTTCTTTTTCTCCACATCACTCCTTTGACTGATGCTCCTGTTTGGGCTGTGGCTAAAGCCTGGTCAGTGAAGGGTTAAACAGGGGGAGACATTTAATGAGGAGTGGTGCACTTAATCCTCCTTGTGGAAATCCCACCTTGCCCTCACTCCAGTCCCCAGACAGTACAGACTGGAGTCAAGTGCATGGAAGTGATTCGGTCATTTACACTGCCCTTCACACTGTCTAATTAGCATGATTCAACCGTTGCATGTAATTCATGCATAAACAATGACCGTCGAGCAGAGGGGCTATCGCCATGGAGATTATAGGTTCAAATAGCCCCGGGGGGTCAAAGCGTGGCGGGAAGTCATGTGCGCCTGCATGTATGTGTGTTTGTCAAAGGACAGTGCTGGCAGTAGTGCGTGTCTGTGACGAGCTCACATTAATTTTGCTCACAGTATCACTTCCCTCTCTCCTGTGATCTCACTGCCTCTTTTGCACTTTTGGGGGAATCCCCTGTGACATCATCATCCCAACTTTAAAACAAGCAACCAGTAAGGACAAAGGTATGTATGTATGTGTACATAGAGCATTAAGACCAGGGAAATTATGTCATCATTCCCTCGAAGCACACAGAGGACAGGGGAAGTGGGCCAAAGCAGTTCGGAGGAGCTTTAGTTCCTCCTCTGGTTTGTCAAGTCCTCACCAGTGCCACCGTACTTGTCTGCCATGTTGATGTCAATGTTTGGGGTGAGGGCCAGCATGGTGCGAATGACATCGTCACTGCCCTTCCCAGCAGCCCACATGAACGCTGTTCTCCCCTCTAGATCAGGCTCGTCTTTCACCGACGGATGGGACAGGAATACGCCAACTGTCTCCTTCATGCACACAGAAAGAAAAACGCAGGTTATTTGTGTTGTTTTTTGGACCAAGGTGAAGATACTGAAACATAATTACAACAAACTAACAAGATGAAGATCTGGTTTATTATTCTGCTGTAATTTAAAACAGGCGTTTGAATAATCAAGCGTTTAAACTGTCTGGTGTAGGACTTTCAAATATCAGTAACACTTGTAAGAGTCTAAGTTAAATAGTTTCTCATTTATAAGACTTTTTGTCAATTTTCCATTAAGGGGACCTTGAAGACCTTGGTGGATATAAGCCAGATTTCAATGGATTGTTAACATAAGCCCACTCTACACCCCTACAAAGTTTTATTGGAATTATTTCAAAACTTTTTGAGACATCGTGTTTACAGACAGCACGACAGGAAAACACTACCAAAACACAACCTCCTTGGCGGAGGTAACAATATGTGAGTCAGTGACTCACAGCATTGTTGCTTTGTGCCCCATAGTGCAGAGGTGTTGCCCCTTGGCTGTCTGAGGGAATAGTGCCTGATGTGTTCCTCTCCAGCAGCAGGTGGACAATTTTCGCATGGCCTGAAAAAGACACGTTTTTCATCAGAGGGACATGCTGGGAAACAAGGATGTGAAGCGCCAGGACGACAGCTCAACCACACCATCTTACAGATGCAGCGTGTGTTTTTGTTTGTACAGTTAACGTGACACTAAAGAAATAAACAGGTCGCTATCACACATGCTGTCACCCAGAAGTTTGGAGTCATTTTTGATGTAAATAAAGGCTATTCTGAGCGACAAATATATGAAAATACGTCACAAACCAGCAAAAAATTGCTTGTATGACGACTGTTTAATGATGTTTTCAGTTGTGCCCCTGTGAGATGTCTTATTTTAAACCACAGACGTGGTTTTGCACCTCGGCCTCCCACTTCTCTTTCTGTTCTGGTTAAAGCCAATTTTGCACACTTTTGAGACTACTGAGTAGTTCCCACTTTTCTATGAAATCATTTGTTTGTTTGCTTTAACTGGTTTTTAAGTACAAGACTCAGTTTCTCAGAACTTGTATATTGTGAAGTTTCTGAAGGAATTTTATTTTATTTTCTGTGTGACTATGATCAAACCCATTTAGGATGATTTGCCACACGCCCAAATAGGCACATTTTTTCCTTTTTTTAAAAACAGCACATTTGCTATCTGCTGTGTTAACTTAATCGATTCAAGTCTCACTGGAACAGGGTGGTTGCTGAAATGTGCGTCTGTATTCCTTCCACAGACATTCAGTTAAAAATGACTTATGATTAATGACAGTATTAATCTTTGATGGTCACTTATAACATTTCTGATCTAAAAAGCACTTCAAACTTTTGAGTGAAAGTGTAAGATAACTGGAAGTGTTCACACAATAGGACTAAATAAATAGAACTGCTGGAGGAACCAGAGAAAAAGTCAGGGTGTTGCCTTCACACCACACATTTTAATGCCATTTTATCTGATCCATTCTTCTTCTTTTGGCTGCTCTCACTAGTAGTCATGAAATCTGACCATGTCTCTGTCACACCAACCCTCTACAGGTCCTACCTTTCCTACATCCATGGACCTCCTATGAGTACTTCCTCCTCTTCCTCCTGTCTGTGAGCTCCAGCGTCAACAACCTCTGTCCAGTATACCGACTATCCCTCCACTGCATATGTCCAAATCATCTTAGCCTTGCCTCTCTAACTTTGTCTCCTAAACATGTGACCCCAGCTGTCCCTCTGATGTTCTCATTTCTAATCTTGTCCATCCTTGCAACTCCCAATGAAAATCTTAAATTCTGCCACCTGCAGCTCGGCTTTGTGTCAGTGCCACCATCTCCAAACCATACATCATTGCAGGTCTCACTACCATCTGCACTCTTGTTGCTGTCCTTCTGTCAAAAATCACCCCTCATACTCATAACACCCACTCCACCCTATCCCTACACTCTTCTTTACCTCTCTTGTGCACTGTCTTTTGCTTTGGATTCGGATTGACCCCAGGTATTTCACCTCATCCATCTCCACTACCTCTACTCCTGTATCTTTACCTTTCCACCTGTCTCCCTCTCATTCACACACATGTATTCTGTCTCGCTTCAAGCATCTTTCATTCCTCTTCTCTCCAGAGCATACCTCCACCCTTTTACCTATTTTTCACCTGCTCCCTGTTCTCACTACAGTGTCATCTGCAAACACTGAAATGGAGTAAATGGACACTTCTGCCTAACCTCATTTGCAAACCTGCCCATCACCAAAGTGGCTGAGAGACTGAAACCTAAGCTGCTAGAAAGGAAAAAATGTGGATTCTAAATTCGACTGGTAGTTTAGCTTTTAAGGATATAATTTCTAAAAAGCCTGAAATTCTTGCAGGTTCTTGTAATAATAAACTGCATATAAGATGTGTGTCAACTCACCCAGCAAAGCAGCCCAGTGCAGCGGTGTTCTGAAGAGGTTATCATAAGCTGTTACATTACAGCCCTCATAAGACGTCAGCACCTCCACTACTGCCTCGTTGCCATCAGCAACGGCAAAGTGAAGGGGCGTCCGACCCTCATAGTCCTGCCAGTTCAGCAGGGACTCAGTGGGTGCTGCTTCCTTTACACAAACACAGACAGTAACAAGAAAAGATGCAAACATGCAGGTTTGATGTGTGAGGATGGGAAATGAAGACAAATGAATTTGTGATCGTGTGTGTGGATATGGCGTGTACCAGTATACAGCGGACAGTTTCTGTGGCACTGGGCTCCTGACTGTGTGCAGCCCAGTGCAGGGGGATCTTGCCTTCACTGTCTGGGATGCCGATGTTGGAGTCGTGCTTGATCAGAAGGCGAACGTGTTCTGGTCGGTTATAAAAAGCCGACCAGTGAAGAGCAGTTTGCTGTCGACAGAATGACGATAAAAGATGACACAAAGATTTGTCAATGGTGCTAAAATTAAAATGGGCAGTCGTAAGACTGGGTTTGAGGTTTCCACTTCAAAAAAAAAATCACTACACTATGATACAGCCAGGAAATATGAGGGAACGTGCTACACAAAGCTCATATTGAAGATCCACCAGTGAGCTGAGATTTAAACCTAGATGCCGACAACTGAGCTATTCTGAGATTTGCTGAAACCACTGTCATCTGACACGATGATGCATATTGGATTATTACAAAACTAACTACTGATGTCAGATACACATCAGGTTGAGCAGACAGAGAACACTGTGTGTTTGTGGTTTTATCAGCAAGAACACAGGACAAAGCTACAGCTTGTTAAGCTTTTCACTGAACGTGTTTATGTATGTATGACTTAATGTGTGTATGACTTAAAACCGCCGCTGCATCTACCAAATGGCTTTGAGTGAGTCTGTTTGAAGGTTAATGGCTTGACGCCCTGGCTGGCTGTTTTGTGACTGAGAACAGTTATAAAGACAGATGGATATTTACGCACTCTACTCCACTACCTTATTCTTGTCCTGTGTGTCAACCTCTCCAGGTCCAATATGTTTGAGGAGCAGGGCGAGCGCTTTAGGTGAGGGGTGTCTGGTGGCCAGGTGGAGTGGGGTCATTTCCTCTAAATCTTTCTGCAGCCAGTTAGCACGCCTGGACAGCAGCAGCTTCAGGAAACGCACGTTCCCCTGCAGCAACCAAGAGGGACAAACTGTGCTGATAAGAAGCTCAGAAATCGCCAATTCTCCTCAACATTAGTCATGAACCAGCAACAATGACACACACACTCCCACACACACACACACACACTCCCCGGGCTTTTAGCCGCGTCTGGTTCAATCCACAGGTCATCCATCTTCGTTCCCTCCTCCTGCGTCACTCCTCAGTGTGTGTGATGAGCCGTTAAACAGTAAACAGCAGCACTCTGCCTGCCATCCCCTCCTCATCATCGTCATCATCTTTATACTCACTTTTTTGGTCTTTCACCAGCAGGCCACTGGGTGCAACAGTGGCCACACAGCAGCAGTGCGAGGGTGAACATGTGTGAGGGTGTTTAGTATCGTTCTGTGACCACAAAGCCACAGACTGACAGATCTATCTCGTGTGTGAGCATGCATCTAGACTCTAAGAGAGTGTGTGTGTGTTCCTGTCCTCCTATTCTCAGTCCAATTAGATCAGTAATCCCTTGCCTCTCTCGCTGTCTCAGCCACTTATTGATCAGATGTCAAAGAGACAGGGCTTCCCATCACTAGCATCCCCCAACATACACACACTCCCCATCTACGAGACAGATCCTAGTAACCTATTACCTTCCCTCTCCCTTCAGTGATATGATGATCCTGTATCAGTACACTCTAATAAAAGAAGCTGCCAATAAATAACAGAGAGGTAAAGAGATATTATTAGCACCACATCCCCGTTGTTCTCATCACTCTGGAGGTTTTGTCATTAACTCTTTGTCTTCATTGTCCCTAAGTGTGTAGATTGAACTCAAAAGAACATCAAGCCCCTCCTCTTTCACACGTTTGTGTGTCTAAAATGCTGTGAAACAGCAGAAATACTCCATGCAGAATAATTCTTCATGTACAAGCATGTGCATAGGAAGCTCATAGCTACACTGCTTGTGTCTGAGGCCCATAAATCAGGTCATATTATCTTCAATAAGCCCTAAGGCAGGGGTGCCCAATCCCGGTCCTCGAGAGCTACCGTCCTGCAGCTTTTAGATGCATCCTTGTTCCCACACACCTGAATCAAATGAATGGCTTGTTATCAGGCCTTTGCCAAACATGATGGCATGCTGAAGAGATCAAACCATTTGATTCAGCTGTGTTGGAGTAGGGATGCATCTAAAAGCTGCAGGATAGTAGCTCTCGAGGACCGGGATTGGGCACCCCTGCCCTAAGGCCATAATTACAGCCACTAGGGGGCACTGGCTTCCCATTGGAGCTGACAGACTGTCAAAATTTCTCTGTTATTTAACTTCTATGAGATCACACCTTGGGTTCATATTCATTTCACTTTAATAAATCTATCCAATTATGGCCTTTGCGAATGAATTTTGTCAGGATAATGACATAAAAAGGGCCGACATACGTAACTGATGACATTAGTGTGCTTTATGTGTGTGCTCCAGTGTTCACCTGCACATCTGCGAATGCCCGTACCTTCTGTGCAGCAAGGTGCAAAGCGGTTCGCTGGCTGAGGTCGGTCTTGTTGACCGATGCTCCGGCTTTCAGCAGAATCTCTGCGCAGTCCAGACGGTCAGCCAGCACGCAGTACATCAAAGGGGTCCGGCCGAACTGGTCCTCACGGTCCTTCAGCAAGGGCTCTGCTACATGTGGACACACATGAAGCACAACAGAAGGTTTAAGTCAGAGGTTAAGACCCCAATAGAGACCACGATTTTGGTGAAAATCCACAGAATTCATTCTTGTAAGTTCTTGTACTTAAAGAGAAAAAACTATTTATTTGGAGCTGCTAAGAGTCACAAGGAAGCACTTTAGCACTCATAACCTGCATCCTCATATTTGCCCTCTTATATTCTTTTACTGCACATTTCTAATTTATGCCACATGCCATGACTCGTGTGACTTCATGAACCTAAGATGTGCTGCTTACCGGTGATGAGTTTGAGGAGAGCGCTTCTGTCTCCGTTGACAGCTGCTGCATGAACCTGCGAGCCCAGAGAGGCAGGTCCCGGGCTGGACGTCGCTGAGGCCTGCAACACAAACAGATGGAAGGTCACAACTGGAGCTGCAGCAACACATATACACACACACAGTTTAACAAAGTGACATTAAACTGAGTCTAGACAGTTTCCTTTGCATTCACTTGACTCAAAGCACACCCTCATTACTGGACACACTCACAATTAAGTGCTTCATGTTCAGTATAATATCATATTGTGTGACAAATAAATATATTCTAAATAAAACTGCGTTTCTCGAGATCAGAGAATATAGACACAGTTTTTCTGTATACTAAGCAAACAGTGATTGAGCCATTCAGGAGGCCATTACTATGTTACACACGGATCGTCTTGCGGGCAGATAATAAACACCTGAAGCTCCACAAGCAGTCGATCGTACAGCAAAATGCGTACAGCCGATAACAAAATCAGGGAGCTAATGTGAGCTGGCAGTAGGGACTGCGAGTGTGTGTGTGTGTGTGTGTGTGTGTGTGTGTGTGTGTGTGTGTGTGTGTGTGTGTGTGTGTGCTCCCGCTGAGGGGGTTAAATCTCTTCCTGGCCCCACTTAACCAGAGCGCAGTGAAAGCTGGGTAACGTGCAGACAGGAAGCAGCTGGGGAGGGGGAGACCCTGTGTGAGCGTGTAAGAGGGGGGTCTCTCTTCATGTCTTATTCATGTCTCATTAATACTGCAGCATGCCTTGCCGTGTTTATATCTGTGTGTGTGTGTGAGCGCGCATGCATGTGTGAGTTTGTGTGTTCGGTTTGGAGATGTGGGACAAGCCCTGCGGAGCGCAGCACAGAAATCAATTATTGCCCTTAAAGACATAAATGCTGGAGGTACAAACTGATGCCACAATCAGAGTTTTCTCCGAGACGTTTTCATTAACTCCCAGATCTGATGCTACCCAAAACTGACCATCTAAAGAGACTTCATGCCGATACAGCAGAGGGGAGTTACTGATAAGTGTTAAGCATTCGCAGCTTTAAAAACACTTCTAAACTTTTGGTCGGGGAGGTGAGGGAACACTGCGGTGTCTTCCATCCATCGTTTCTCATCCCCCTCTTCCTCCCCCTAGTTACCTCGTAAAGAGAGCTCCCGTAGACACTGCGTGCAGCACGGCAATTACCCATCATGCTCCTGCTTTCTCACGCACTGCCAAGTAGTGGCAGAGACTTAATACAAGTTCGTTACAACATTTACTGCGAGGTAAGGCTATGTGTGAGATCAAGCGGGTGGTGGTGGTAGTAGTGGGGGAGCGGCACCTTGAAGGTGTGTGTTAGTGTGTCAGCGTGTGTGTTTGGCACATGTGCCATGTCATGGGAAGTGATTTTCCGTGAGAGAGAGTTTATACACGAGCTTTGCCAAAATCAACCACAAACGTCTCTAATTTAAAGTCATTACCCCAGTCAGTAATGCAGATGGAAATGCTCACTCAGACACTCACAGAGTCTGCAAATATTTAACTTAATGCACGCACAAACAGCAGATATTCCAGAGCTGCACAAACAAGTAATACAATTTTATTATTATGATTTCTTTTATACAAAAAAAAGAGATGATCACAAGACCTCCTTTAAGTCGTGCACTCAAGCCAAACTTCTTTCCTTCTATCCATTAATTTTTATCCTTTTCTACACTTCTCAAGTCTATTTGAAAGCCCCCAGCAGTCAGACTAAAATATGAATTGATTTATGAATAATATTAGATGCAGGAAAATAAATAAATAAATAAACAAAAGTTATAATTTGGCCAAACAGCAACATGAGGGACACGAGTCAATATCTGAATCTATGCGAGGGCCATTCATATCACCAAGAGTGGGCAATTAGAGTTTTATGAGGACCTGAGTGTTTTGGAAACACCTACAGTGCATCCAAATTTGGCTAAAAAGGCTTTTGCAATGCAGCGTCTGAAACTAGACAAAGGAGGGTGTAAACACAACACAAGGTCCTGTTGAGAGGTTTGGAGTGGTCTCATTTAGCCATTCATACGCGTTCCTCAGGGAGCACTCCGCTTGTTAATATGAAGACAATAACTCAGAGTAAACCATTGATCATGGACTGAGGTCCAGACCAAGTGATTGTGCATCTGTATGAGTATTGATTCATGCTGATGCTGACATTATTTAGTCTTTATTCATATTCTGCCTCATATAACTGCAGAGATTTTAACAAAGAATCTAGACACTCCGACGAAACCTTTCAGAAACACGACAGGAGTGCTGCAAACATACGCGCTGCTGCCTCCTGACAGACACACACTCACTGAAAGTAACGCTTCAATTGATGCCGTTGAGACAAACAGGTAAAAAAGTGTGTGTGTGTGCTTCTCTACTTGTCTGTCACTGTGAAGGTGTCTGCTTTTGATAGGCGACATGACTAGGGCATGCTGGGTTAGCAATGGGGGACAGAGCCTGAGCCTGTGGCCTTTATTTCATTTCTAGAGCACGCACACACACACGCAAACATTTTTATTACCGTTTATACAGTTAGAGCAGAGAGCCCTTAGCTTCTTAGCCATCACGGGGTTATTATGGGTTCCTACATGCATGTATCTGATAGAAGAGAGAAGCTTCAGGGGTCGGTTCCTCGATTTTTTTTGACTGACAGGTATAGATGTTGGAGGAAGGATAATATCAGCCCTTAAGGATCCCCAATCTGTAAAGCCCTATTTCTTGGGGACTTCCTGTTTCCCTAAGGACCAATGAGCTGGCTCCCTCAGCTGGGGGCCGAGCCCTTGGGCACAGCGGGGCCAATCAGCAGGAGGGAAGCAGGCTGAGTGACACATAGATCTGCTAATTTACATCATTACCACAGTGCATCCTGACAAATGAGCCCCTAGGGTGTGAGCCAATCACCTGGGAGAGTAATGCAATTAGGTGGGACCACAGCTGTCAATCTCACAGCCACGGGGGTCAGGTAGTGACGCCTGTGGCTAAAACACCCCTGCCTGACTGCCGTTCACTCAGACACACACCACCGATACACACACACACACACACACACACACATATGGTATATGTATAGAGATTAGTGATGCAGATATGAAGTGTAGGATGGAAAGGCGTGTGTGTGGGCAGAGGCACATTAGAGCCTGGCTCTCTATCTTCCTCCTGAGATACTCAGAAAGCACAGAATGTGTGTGTGTGTGTGCGCACAACTGCTTAAGGGACACAGAGATTGGCTTGTGCCCTCTGAGAACTTACACCTGAGCCTAAGTGCGTGCATATCTGCATACATCAGGGTGTATTTTTGTGCGTGTTTACATTCGCCCATGTGTTTTCATCCACTGGGAAACAGTGTTGTTATGCTCCGTGCAAAGACTACGACAACAAAAGGGGGAGAAAGAGGGCGGGAACTGGTGCAGCCCTGAATTTGACTGCTGCTAGTGAAGCTTATCTTAGTGTCATTAGGTGTTGTGATATCACACTAAGTCGATAGGGTTCTGCCCAGCTTGTGATTGGTTTGTTGTGTGTGTGTGTGTGTGTGTGTGCACATTTGTGGGCTGATCAATTCTGTCTTGAGTGGCAGACTGTCAACATTTTCACTTAGCCTCTTTTTAGCTTCAAAGAGAAGAAGAAGAAGAAGAAGAAGGGATGAAACAACAACAATAACAAAAAAAACAACAACAGACAAGTTCTCTAACACTACCAGCAGAGTCCCCATAACCTTGTCTCTGTAGTTCAGCCACTGCTTGAGACACTCTGAGAGTTAGAGGAGCTGTGTGTTTTGTGTCATCCCATTATATCACTAATGAGCCACCCTCAGGAGGGAGGGCAGAGAGACAGCAAGGCAGACAGAAATAGAGAGATGAAGAAAAAAGATAGAGGAGAGAATGAGAAGGCAGTGTAGGGAGGGCAGAGACACCAGCTTGGGGACTTTTTCCTCTTCTCCCCACCATCCTCTTTTCCCCACACCTCTGAGTCTAATTGGACTAAAACTGTGATCTAATTAAATGTCCAATTAAAGTGCAGAGAGCAATGTGCCCACCGGCGAATCAGAGTAGAGGGACATAATCAGCTGGAAAAACAAACAAAAAAATCAATGGGAGCAATGCGAAATGGAAAAAAGATGGAGAAAGCAGAAAAGGGAGGCGAGGGCAAAACAGAAAGCAGATGGACAGAGGAAATCAGATCGGTGTGAGAGTGTGCTGCATTACTCTGCAGCTAGTGTGACGACAAATTACATTGTCAGATGAGGACGCTGAAAAGGGTTAACATGTTCACTGGGGTTTCCCTGCATGTAAAAAATTTTGGCACCCAGAAAATGAGGGTTAGGTCTTTCCACCAAAGGACATTCACCAGAACTGTTATAAAAATACTTAAGATTGAACCTTTTTTTTTTTTTTAAAAAGAGGAAAAAACGGTGAGATCATTTACAAAGCTATATATATACATATATATATTTTTAAGAAATGCAGACTTCTGTTAAGACAATGTGGAGCATTCCCACTTTGAGCCTGGAAACACCCTGACACGCTGTATGTTATTAGTCATCTCGTACCCTTATTTTCCATGCCTCACAACATCACAGCAAGCTGAGATGAACAACAGCACATGACACCATGACATTATTTAACAAAAACTAAGCCAAAACACAGAAGCAATGTGTGAAGTACACACAGTCATTCAATAGCTTACTGAACCCCCGTTAAAACCAACCTGAAGCAGTCATTTTCTGTGTGACTTCATCTGTCTCTCACATCGTTGTCGATGAATTTCGACCTACTCTTCTTTACAGTGTTGCTTCAGTTCATTGAGGTTCGTAGGCATTTGTTTATGTACAGCTCATTTAATATCTCATCACAGCATTTGAATCAGGCTGAAGCCTGGACTTAAACTTGGTTATTGCAACACCTCATTCTTTTTCTTTTCAGTCATTCTGTTGTAGATTCGGTGTGATTGGGATTAATTTTCTGTTGCATGACCCAGTTTTGTCAAAAGGATGGCCTATATACAGAGGAGTTCACGGTCAACTCAATGAGTGCAAAGTCCCCAGGTCCTGTGGCTGCAAAACAAAACCAAATCATCACCTTTTCACCACCGAGCTTGACAGTTGGTATGAGGTGTTTGTGCTGATGTGCTGTATTTGGTTTTCATTGTACATTATGGTCAAACATCTCCACTTTGGTCTTGCTGTATGTCAAGCACATTGTTCCAGAAGTCTTGTGGTCTGTTCAGATGCAGCTTTGTAAACCTAAGCTGTGTAGTAGCTCAGTTTTTTCTTCAGTCTTTCTGTCATGAACGTTAACATTTAACATGCAAACTGAGGCCTGGAGATTCTCAGATGCACCTCTTGGGTCTTTTGCAGTTTCATTGAGCATTGCACAGTCTGACCTTGGGTGAATTTCCTGGGACGTCCAATCCTGGAAAGATTGGCAACTACCTTGAATGCTTTCCACTTGTGAATAATCTTCCTCATGGTAGAATGAGGAACTTGAAAATGTTTTGAAATGGCTTTATAAGCCTTCCCAGCAAGCCGCCAAAACATCTGCTTTTATAAAGGTGCTCACCATTACCGATGATGAGTAAAACAAGTGGATTTGATTAGCAGCACCTGGATGCTAATCAACCTCTTAACTCCTATGGAAACAATACTTTACTTACTGTGTACTTACTTCTCCACACACAGATTCTGCTTTTTGGCTTAGTTTTTGTTAAATAAATAATGACAGTTTAACATATCTGGTGGTGATTATGATTTTTTTATGTTCTGATATGTACAACTCTAGAAATGAGAGAGGGTATACTTTCTTTTTTGTGACTGTATGCAAAACATAATTAAAGTTCAACAGCAAAGTTTTTCACAAAAATAAGTAGTTGCAACACCCAAATTATTTATATATTGTGGCGGACCACCATACATACCTCCACAATATATTCATTTTTCCTATGTCCTTCTGTTCAGTAGTATTTAGTTAATTGACCAATATTCAACTTTTACATCATTACCTCTTCTCAATGAGTAATTTTATATAAATAACATATAATATTTTTGCTAAATTAAAATAACAGTAAAAGTTGTTTGCTCTTCAAAACTTTGATCCAACTTTAATTCACATTATTAATCATCTATGAGCAAACACAGTAAAGACAGTTTATCAAAGGATTTTTCATACCTCATAACTACATATATATACATAAAATGTGCACTGACACCCAAAGGATATGGAGCTCCTCCCTCTCTTTATCACTGAGAAATCCTCCCCACTCCATCTGCGAGTTGCTCGCACACTGTGAGCCCCCTATGGACAGCTTTAGCCCATAAAATATTAATGCTGGGATTCAATTCAACATTCCAGCTTAATCTCCTTAACAATTAGGTTGCTGCTGCACACACACACAATTAGCTTTGTTACACACGGTCTTGACTCTAGAGAGAGATTTAAAGACCGGGAGTTCAGCTGAGACACTAAAGACATTACCAATAGAAAAATAAACTTCAGGGATTTATACATCAAATTAGACCTGGTTAACTGCACTAAGTGCACCGGAGTCTTACCATATCTGCGTTAAGGGGGACACTTCAGCAGATGTTTCCCAGTTCAGAGCATCCTCAGTGGGTGTGAATGTGCATCCAGGTCCCCTACCTGTCCTGATCCTGACTCCTGCCAGGGCAGAGAAAGAGGCTCGCTCACATACTGAGATCAGCCCACCTGTTCAAACAAATAACTGCCAGCATAACACTGTACTGATTACAGGCAGGGGAGACATGTCTCAGAGTAACAGATTGTTTATAATAGTTATAGCTCTGAGTTGTTAAACAGTGATTTAAAAACCAGCAATTAACCACAAACGGTCTTTTTTCCTCCTTCTTGTTCTTTATGGAGAACATTTGCAGAGGTTTTGGAGAGTTGTGAATCAAAGTAGGTATCTAAATATTTAAAAAAGATTTGTGCAACCAAGTTTGTTTTAGCTGGAAAACATAAAGCACATAGCTAGACGGTGAACAAAGGAGTATTGCAAAAAACTCAAGCATAATGATGCAACTCCATCGTGTTCAGAGAAATCAGTTATTCATAATCGCACTGAAAAAGTCCAGAGGAAAAAAACTGTGTTTGGCAATGGATCCGCTCAGTAAAACACTCGTGCCATAGCATTTTAACAAAGTGCTCCCTTCACTCCTCTTCGTCGTCGTCATATTTACCGTTTGGTTTTCTTTCGGCGAGGATGAAAATCTTTGAAAAGTTTTCTTCCAAGACGTCCCGTTGAATCGCCACTGTCTGTGTTGACAAAATACTACAACTCCCGTTAGTATCGTAAAACAACAACTCGCCATAATTTGAGTTTTCTCTTCATTCAAGTGAGCCGCTTGAAGGTACCAGAAAAACTACAGTATCCACAAAGCCTAGCAACTACCAGGAAGTGTCGCTCACGCTTCCGTGGTCACCGTGAGATTGGTTCGCCGTCGGCTTCCTGCTGCAGTGAGAAGAGCGGCGTCGAGACATACTGGGAAGACTTAACACCACCACCTCCAATAAATGCACCATACAATGAAACTGTTAGCACTACCTCCCTCTGTGGATGTCCGCTTTGTCACGGCTGTACTGCTGGTATGTATTCAAATGAAAGCCGTGGACTGTGCACGGTAACCGCAGGCTGTTGGTAGCTTCCATAGCTAAGCTTAGCTAAGTAATTGCCGCTGGTTAGTTAGCTGCTAGCTAAGCGACGAGCCTCTACTGGCATGGGACGTGGCTTATGAAGTGACTGAGTTGACCAGTATGTACGCTGTTAGTGTTGCAGATGTTTAGCAGGTTCACAGAGGAGGCCTTCTGGCTGTGTTTCCTCCTGCAACCCTCAAAACTAGTCAAGTTATCCGGCTGCAGTGTAGCCGGTAGTGTTGAACATCACTGTTAGAACTAGCTGTAATTTACAGTATGTGTTTGAGTTGCAGTAGCTATAATCGTTAAAAGCTAGAGTTTGAGTGCAGGTAACTTTGTTAAGGTGTAGGAGTGCATCAAGCTAGCATTAGGCGCTACCACACATTGACAGCAGTTAGATAACTTCTAGTTGCTAGCATTGTTAATTTAAGAGATTTATGAAGGTTTGCTGCGTTTGACCTTCTTTAATATTAGCTCCTGTATTGATGCTGAAGTTAATGTGGGACTATTCGTGTTTCTGTATGTGTCTCTGAATGAAGCTCGCCGGTTGGTGAATTCCTCTGTTGTGGCTCATTCTCATTGGCTGACAACCCGGAACTAGCCAGAGAGCAGTGTGCCCTGAAGTGAAAACTTAAAACTTGTGTGCGAGCTTCAGACCACCGTGATATCGAATATCAATCTGGTGCGGTGCCTTCTTTGAGGAAGTCGTTACCGTTTTTGATGATGTGAGCTGATACTTTGGTGCTGCTGTAGTTTAATCGGTCAACAAAAGGATTCATTGTGCTAATTTCAAATAAATAAAAACATTACAATTTGAATTAAAAAGGAAAACAGCTGGGTAGCATGAAAGCTTAGTTACATATAAGCAATAGATAGATGGAGACCAAACGGATGAGGTGCCGAGTTTTATGATCCAGACATATAGCTAAATATTGGGTAAATTAACATAATTAAGTAGAACTCCATAAAATATAAGGAAACTGGTGTTAATAGTGAGTGATTCCTTTTGGGAGGCGGAAGGGAGGTGGGCCATAGGTAATGGAAAACTAGTCACATACACAAGAAAGTCAAAAACGAACCTGTATTTTTTTTTTTTTATTATTTTTTAAAATCTGGAATATATTTCAACAAAGATGATGACATAATGATGTCACAAAGTAAATTACTGACATGAAGACACAGTTTTGACATTTATCAGTTTAAAGCAAGGTCAGCTTAAATGAAAGCGTGAGGTCTTTGAAGTCAGGGAAGACATAAATGTGTCTGAATGAGTCTATGGCCATGACGGGACAGTCAGCTGGAGTTTTCTGGATACTGAGCAGAGGATGGCGGAACTTACTTTAGTCCATGTGAAGAAAGTTTATTGACCCTGTTGAGGAAATGTCAACATCATTAACACTTGTGTCACTTATATATAAAAAATACTGGGCTACATCATATTAAGCCTGCAGGAGCTGTTTGGCTATGGAAACCTGTACCATGAAGCTCATGGTGCTTAGTTTCTGTGCTGATGATGATGCCAGAAGATGTCTGGAGCTCTGCAGTTAGTGATTCAGCAAAACACTGGTGACTTTTGCACACTCTGTGACATTGCTCTGGAGCTTGGCACAATGTTGTAGCTGAGTTTCTTTGGTTCATAAGCACTTTCACTTTGAAATAATACCATTTACAAGTGATCTGGAATTTCCAGGAGGGAAGAAATTTCAGTGATCTCTTTAGAACAACCCACTCTTATCAAATGTTTAAAGGAAGCGTGCATGACTAGGCACCTGAGCTTTATAAACCTGTGGCAATGGGACTGATTAAGAGGTATGGCCCAGCACTTTTGTCCATGAGGTGTATTTAGCTTAATATTATTTGAGACATGGCTGAAACATCCAAGGCCGATCCCCCCCCCCAAAAAGTGAGACCAGTGCCACATTTACATGTTGTTTAAAGTAGTTTAAAATCAATTTAATTAACACATATGAAGCAAGATGGATGGTGTCCGTGAAGGGATGGTACCTCACCTGATCTGCCTGCCTCTGTGTGCGGAATTGCTGTGATAAATAAGGGCCGATTAACAAAAATAGGTTAAACACTGAAAAATTGCACGTCATAACTTCTCAAATGTGAGAAATTGTTTCCTTACTTAAAATTATCAAATTAAAACTATATTGTGTTAGCATTTTTTTTTTTCATTTAGGCCTGATGAACATGTGATTTAATGACAGAAGAAATTGGTTGTTTGCGGCCCTAATTTTGTAGGATAGTCTTTTTTTGTTTGTTTTGTTTTGTTTCTTTAATCATTATTTATTTAAAGTAAAAGGCAGTGACGGCTTGTGTGCGAGCAAACGTTAAGGCCACTTGAGCTGTGTCACTCTTTACAAGTTTGTCGACTTCCTCAGAACTGGCCGACCTTCACGTATCCTGTTTAAAGAGGATCTTAAGTCAGCAAAGATAACAACAGATAACTAGATGGTGTGTTGTAATGTTACGTTTTGACTACAGTGGCTCTGGCATGGAGATCCACGAGTAATATCTGACAGCCTTGATGAAATAATTGGTAAAAGAGGAAAGTTTTGTCTTCTGTCGTAACATTTGCATGATTAAAAATAGGCTCATTTAGTAACAGTTTATTCTAGCTACAGTTTCCTTTTATATTTGCATCTGTGTGTTTGTAGTTCCTCTCGCCATTTTCCACAAAGTAAAAGTAAAATTTCCCATGTGTCAGTGCTCCTGTACATTTTAAATGCTTTGACATTTATCACAAAGTAATCTAGAAACCCGCAGGGTGTGAATAGGAAACCTCGATTGTACTTGTATCTCAGAAACCTGGTCTCACCTGTTCTGCACCCTGCAGAATGTGAGACCTGGAATGTCGCTGTAATCCGGTTATGCACATGTTGTAGTTCCAACCCGTGTTTTCTTCTAAGCGTTGTCAAATATTTGACGACAAAAGGATGTTTGTACAAAAACGTACAAAATAATTGTTTGCAATGAACACCTTTGAGTGATGAATAAAACATTAAGAATTGGCTAATATTTTGAGGGCTCAAGGCAAAGAAAGAAAGTTATGACACTTATTTTCACACCTTTGAACCATAAAAATAAAATAAATAAATAAATAAAAAAAACCTAAAAAGGCTGAGTGTTTTGAGGCTTAATCTCGGAAGCGACTCGTATAAAATAAATAAACACAATAAAAACCCATCTCAGTGTAATGGTTCAATGTTCAAAGATCTTTATTACGTCTACATTCCACCATTATAGTGCATTTTGGACAGTGTGGACAAAAAAGAAAAATAGTGCTTTTCCTGTATACTGTGTTCCATATAAACCTTAGTGAATTAACAAAAAATCCTGGGAAAATAAATATTTTACTCAGAAATCCAAGGCCACTTTGAAGCTTGCACTTGATACCTCCCATTTTCCTAGACATTACACAACAGCGACACATGTGATCTCCCCAGTGCATGCTCTCTGCGATGTCTGGTTGCGCTGATTTGTGCCAAGAATGATAATCCAGGTAATTCACAGCTAACGAGTGGTCGTAATGTGTCTTCTGCGCTTTACTCCGGGCAGCTCACAAGCATAAACTGAGTGGAGAGAAATTTCCTGTAAAAAGGACGAGAATTACATGAAGTACATATTATGTGCTACCTGTGAGAATGGGCAACTCCAGATGATATCCTCACGTAATTCACCTGACATTTTCCAGATTTCATATGTGGAAAAATCTTGAGAGCTCTGCAAACAAAGCAGGGCAACAGTAGGAGTGTGCACTGTATATTTAGCTCAGTACCAGGAATTGCAGGGAAGAATTCTGGGCAGTCCCAGGAACAAGAAACAGTGGAAAGATGACACTCACGCTCAGTTTTCTTGGGGCACACTGGGAAAGTTTTTGGTAAAGGATCCACTGTCATGAAGCTCTACTTTTATCTTTACTTCCACCTGGAGACAATTTGTTGTACAGTCAGCAGAAATCACCAAACACACAGTTATTAATAAACTATAAACACAACATAAAAATGCCACAAAGATTTAAAAATCCAACACTAGGCGAGAGAGAGACCTGGGAGAGATGAGTTTTTAATTTTTGTCCCACATGTTGGCATATCGCATCTGGAGCCAGATGGTAGCACCTTGAACATCATAGACGGAGGATGGTCATCAAGGACTGGCTGGTTCTTCTTCAGCAATCATAGGAAAGTCATTCAAGGTCATACCTGCAATTTTATTGCAATTGTGTTACGTACATTGAGAGCAGAGAAGTAACCAGCACTCAGTTCCTTGTGTGTCTACACATAATTGGCCAATAAAACTGATTCTGACTCTGATCTTCCCCTCTGTATTGTTTTCGTGTTTTATTATAAGAAGATATTTAAGCTGATTAGTCTTGATCATTTATCGCCACAGGAGAGATGGTTCTAGTCTTAGTTCTGAAATCCACAACCATCCCTTCATTTTCAAATGGACACGTTACACCTTACTGTGAATTCTCCAACTACAGGGTCATAAAAAAAACACTGTCACTTAGTCATCTGGGAACTTAACAACATGGTGCCATGCATATTTGCTTTGGCAGCCATGAGCCAAAAGTACATTTTAGCTGATTGGCTTGGCTCAACCGCTCTCCAAAACGACCCAGGTTTTCTGTGTGTGGCCCTAAATTTAACCTGTTGGTTGTCGGCGATTTCAGGTGTAAAATTGTGTGAAGCAGCACTGTGGTGTGCTACGTTTTAAGGAAGGAGTGTTCAACTCATCCTTATTAAGGATGAGAATTGAAAATCAATTCCAGTTGCGCTTCCAGATCACAGAAAACAGCTCCAAAATTATCATTGTGGTTTTTATTTTATTTTATTTTTTTGTTTTAAATCACATTTTATCGTAAGCTGTATTATTATTAATAATAATAATAATAATAATAATAATAAATTTTATTTATGAGCGCCTTTCAAGTCACCCAAGGACACTTCACAATAGGATAAAACACTTAGTAAAACAATGGCAGAATAGGAGCAATAAAATAAATAAATTTTTTTTATTATTGATGTGGTTGCAGATCTCTTGCACACATGAGTCACTTCATAGCCTTTTTTCTGCTTATTTTTCATGCAGATAATTGATCAGTAAGCAAACTGAGCTATCACATCAATAAAATCTGATCTATGTCCTTCCCCAGTCATAACACAGATGGAGATGTAGCGGTCTTACTCGGCATGTGTGTTTTAAGTTGTAACTGCTAATCCGTCCATTCCATGTGTGTCTGTAGGTGATGGGCCTCTCTACTCCCGGACAGGCAGAAATCGTCAGCCTGGACTCGAACAACATTGACGACGTCCTAAGTAAGACGTCACGCTTTATTCTTCACATTTGTCATAAAGCAAACATTATATAAAAGGGAAAAATATTTTAGAGAACGATGATAACATCCTCAAATCTACACAAGTTCAAACAGTCTCTAGTCATTTAAGTGTCGACAATAAAGTAAATAAGTATATTTCTTTATTTATTAAATTGGTAGCAAAGGAAGATCTTGATTGTTGGTTTTGCATCTTAAATCTGTGTTTTGTTTTTTGTGTCATCTTACTGTCAACACGTTTTGTAGTGTCGCACAGTCACGTCTTTCCCAAAATCTCTAGATGTGTTTGCTACAATACTCAGATGACCTGGAAATAAGCAGCTCGCCACTGTTATGGCCGTTGTTTGATATTCCTCGGCTCATCCACTTTTCATTAAGCAGCATTTCATTTTCCTGTGGCTAAATTGTTCTCTAACTGCTTTCTTGTTTTGTTTTGTTTTCTTCCATCAGTCACAGAAAAATGACGGGGTTCACATTTAATTTGGTTTCTTAATTAATTTTACTAGCTGCACATACTTTCATTAGAGCAAGTAATACATAGAGGCTTACATTTCTTCCCTGTTTGTTTCCTTGCAGATAATGCTGGGGTGGCATTAGTGAATTTTTACGCAGACTGGTAAGTGTGTTGTTTCTCTCTGTGTCATTGGACCACCTCATTATAATGCCAGTGTTTTGCTAAAGTTCCACATTTTCCTTATTCATTTGTAAAGGGTTTTTATGCACTGCTTTCTGTTGTAATGTAGGAAATTCCTACAGTTAAAGTGGGAATAAAGAAAACACTTTCCTGATCATCCCACAGGTGTAGATTCAGTCAAATGCTCCATCCAATTTTTGAGGAGGCATCTAACATAGTGAGGGAGGAGTTCCCTGATACAAAGCAGGTGGTGTTTGCTCGCGTCGACTGTGACCAGCATTGTGAGTAATACTTATAATTTTCCTTTCTGACACTGACATTTGCTGATGATTTGTTTGTACCTGTATTATGAAAATGGAGCCAACTGGTTCGTGTTTTTGGTGATCTAATACCTCAAACTCTTAACGGCATCATTCTGTATACAGGAAACAAAAAGGCGCGCACACACTCACACGCGCGCTCTTATACTTTTACTATACTTGATGCACATATGTACACATAGATGCCCGACACACCAAAGCACAGCCACATAAACCACCGGCCTCAGCCTTTTGAGATAAAGCAAATTAAAGGGAATTATTGATGACCTGCAAACTGTTTGAAGGCTAATGACAAAACTGCTGCTTCCTGTGAAGACCGAAGGCTTAGAGACCGCCTGCTGGGAGATTGACACCTGACACACACACACACACACACACACACACACACACACACACACACACACACACACACTGTGTGCAGAGAGAATATTTACTCTTGGTGGGGGGGCTGCTTTCATGTGGGAGATCAGAGCTCAGAGCTGACTGAAGGCACTGTTTTCAGACTGAGGTTTAACTGCTGTCTCCGTCGCCGCGCCGCTCCCCATCCACCCATCCCCATGTGTTTTTACTCTTCTTCTCACTCTTCATCAATTGATTTCTTTCTTTGCTTAACTTCCTCTCCCCCTCTGCCTGAGCGCAGCGGACATAGCTCAGCGCTACCGCATCACCAAGTATCCAACACTGAAGCTGTTCCGCAATGGGATGATGATGAAGAGGGAGTACAGGGGTCAGAGGTCAGTGACGGCCATCGCTGACTTCATCCGCCAGCAGCAGGTCGACCCAGTGAAAGAGCTGCCCTCAGTGGAGGAGATTAATTCTGTGGATGTAGGTGGAAGTTTCTGTTAATGTGCAAGTTTCCCCTTTTAAAAATGAATATCATTTAATTATACACACTTTTTTTTGTGTGTGGGGGGGTTAACAGAGGAGCAAGAGAAACATCGTTGGTTTCTTTGAAAACAAGGACTCTGACAACTATCGAACATTTCAGAAAGTTGCCAACATCCTTCGAGATGACTGCACATTCTTGGCCGCTTTCGGGTGAGACACAGACACCAACTAGATCCACCGATGGTCCACGGTTTCAGCGTTATTCTTCCTTTCATGTTTATATCCTTAAATTGACTGTCCTAGTGAGGTGTCTAGGTCCGAGCGCTTCAGTGGAGACAATGTGGTCTACAAACCTATGGGCGAGGGCATTCCTGACATGGTTTACCTCGGCTCCCTCACCAACTTTGACCTGACCTACGCCTGGGCCCAGGACAAGTGTGTGCCTCTGGTTAGGGAGATCACCTTTGAAAATGGAGAGGTTTGTTACCTGCTTTTGCTTAGTTTTTATCTTCTAGATGTAAGTATATATTTACATTCAAAAAACAGGAGGGTTGTTGTGGAGTCTGTGTGGAACTGCTGAGGCCTTAAAAGGTTCTGACTCCATCTGTTTTTGACTGTGTGTTTTCCAGGAGCTGACTGAAGAAGGAATCCCTTTCCTCATCTTGTTCCATCTTAAAGAAGACACAGAGAGCTTAGAGAAGTTCCAGCATGAAGTGGCTCGCCAGCTCATCGGTGAGAAAGGTGAGTGTGTGCACTTTGTATCTGTCAGGGAAGTCATTTTTCTTTTTATACTGTATTGACAAGAATCGGGCCAGTTCCATTGCCTCGGGTTTATAAAGCCATTTGTGAAAGAAAGGCTCTTCCTAAAGAGCTTGCTGAATTTGAGCGTGGTACTGCAACAGGGTGCATTCATTGCAACAAGTCAGTAAATTCCTTCCCTCCTAGATATTTCACAATAAGTGGTATTATTGGTTTTTCCTCCCTCAGGGTCAATAAACTTCCTTCATGCGGACTGCGATAAGTTCCGCCATCCTCTGCTCCATATCCAAAAAACGCCAGCTGACTGTCCCGTTATCGCCATAGACTCATTCAGACACATGTATGTCTTCCCCGACTTCAAAGACCTCAAGTAAGTACGACGTTACTCTTCCCATATGAGGCAATCTTGTTTTAAGTTGATAAATAAGAAAACTGTCTTAATTTTAATAAATTAATTTGGTTTGCGATATCACCTCATCTTTGTTCAAGTATATCCAAGATTTAACAAACAGGAATATAGGCTCATTATTGTTTCATACAATAATAAAAAAAGAAAGAAAAAGCAAATGGCCAGCTACAAATGAAACCTGTCCACGACTGGACTTTACTTTGTAATTTACAATTGAATCATTCTCGTGTTCAATCAGTTTCATAACCAGCATTCTTTTGGATGTTTTGAGGAATTACTGTTGGATACTGATCAGCTAAATTATATAAAATTTACCTGTATTGTTATAATGTTAATTTCATAATGAGACCTTCTCTTCATAAGACAAATTTTGTTACACACACACACACACACACACACACCATAATCCTCTGTCCGCTCGACACCAGAGAAATGTCACACCTCCTCAAATCTGTCCTTTATGAATGGGCCAGGACACTGGAGCTAATGTGACATGATTTGGCACGTGCAATAAGTGCTAAACTAATCCAGTCTAATCTAATTTAATCTTATTTATTGTGCCCCCACCATTATGCACCCCCACTCCGTCCCCAATCAGAGTCTGATCAGATAGACAGAAGCCCCGAGGACTGACTAGCCCTCCACAGCCTAATTACATCACATCACCACTACATGTGGCACATGGCTTGTAATTGCATTAGCACAGTGTACATTTATTTATATATATATATATATATATATATAAACACACACATACATATATGTGCGTGTGCACACTGGGTTACTGGTGACTCGGGACCAGCGCTGCCTGTGTGACATGACAGCAGCTCATGACCTGTCGTTAATAGGGAGACTTTACAGGGCGGCGTAGATATGGATTAATGCTGCTTGATGACATGTCCGCAGGGACTGGTGTCCTCTGCTGCTGCTGCGTCTCATATTAACGTCTAATTCTGATCATCGCTGTAGTTGAAGCAGTTCTTTTTCCATTGTCGGACATTGTGTGTTGGAATGCATAAATGATCCACCGTATTAAATTTTTCCTTTTACTCTTTAGCTCTTTACCCCCTGAAAGTCCTTTAGGAGTAACCCTTGAAGGTTATGGTAACAAGCCTCCTAAATAAGTGGGGTTTGTTTCAGCTGTATTAGGGATTATTTTTTTTTGTTTTTTTAGGAACAACTGTACAAACCTCAAATTGGATAAAAGATGGTTGATGTCCAACATGTGTTTCTGTGTTTTTAGTGTCCCTGGCAAACTGAAACAGTTTGTTTTGGACCTTCACTCTGGTAAGCTTCACCGAGAGTTCCACCACGGGCCCGACCCCACGGACAGCACGCCTGGACAGGTTAGTCACCGGAGGCAGTAGAGTCGCTTTTTTTCGGGGGAGTTCAGGCAAAATTTGACCATTTGTTTCAAATCCGATTTCTTCTCTCAGGAGGAGACGGGCGGAGAAGCAGCCAGCAGTCCTCCAGAGAGCTCGTTCCAGAAGCTGGCACCCAGCGAGACACGCTACACCATCCTCAGCCGAGACCGTGACGAGCTGTGACCTTAACGGCCTTCCTGTGACTCAATGCCACGCCCCGGGGTCAGGGAGGGGGTTAGGGTTGGGACAGGCTAGTGGGACAGAACAGCAACACCCAACACCCTTACTGAAGAAAAAAAAAAAAAAAAGAGACGACGAGGAGAAAGAAGAACGGGAGGAGGAGAGTGGAGTCCATGACACAACCATGTTGGGCTAACCTATATTTTCATAACACTTTCACAATTTTTATTTTGAATCAAAAACGTGGGTGGGCTAAAGAGGGACAATGTGTGTGTGGGGCATTGGGACATCAATAGAAGTGTTTTTACTTTTATTCTTTGGAGGTTGTAAATATGTTTGAGCTACATTGGACTCTCAATGTTGGTCTAAATTAAATGCAGTGTTGTTGTTTTTTTCCTTTATTTTATTCCTTTACATCACCCTGCATTTTTTATTTTATTTTGTGTTTTGTTTTTTTTGTTTTTTTTGAGGGGAAAAAACTAAAAGGAAAAACAGAACAGATCCCTCACTCACTCCGGTTGTGCGGTTCTTATCTGTGGGTAGTCCAGTTCAGCCTGTCTGACAGGAGATACTCGTTTAGTCTCACTGACCTCATGGCTGCATCTCAATATGACCAACTCAAGTGTAACTCATTTGTATAGCACAAGTTATAACTGTATGCCTGTTTGAAGTAGCTTTATCTCCATATCTTCTACACACACACACACACACAAACACAAAGAAGAAATAGAAGAATATTTGGTAGGGGTAGCATAACTTTAAATCATGGCTTGAAGATAAAGAGACTGAGCTACTCCAGCCTATTGAGATGCACCCCTTCTCTCCCTGGTACGAGTGGTACCATGGTCATTGATTATGATGTCCCTTACTGTGCTTATAAAATATCCCTGGGGTCTTCTTACATTATATTTTTTCTTACCGTATTGTGCCGCAGTGGATGTAGTTAGGTTTTTCTTTCCCTCCCTCCACCACCAATCAAAAGGATGTCATACCAGATTTAATGTTTTGTATAAACGTAGCACAAATCTGCACCAGAAATGCACCATCATCCCTCTTCATGAAGCCTGGTGGTGGCAGCATCATGCTGCATGGAGGCCCTCTCTGCAGCAGCCGTGTGATCTTACAGAAGGTCAAATGCATGCCGCAAAGAGAAATACTTTACAGAAAACCCTTCAGCTATGTTATTTCTTTTAGAGGAAGAAGAAAAAGCAACACACAGGCAAATTAACAGGAACGTGACATTTTCTTTTGTAATTTGATCAACCAAAAAAGAAAAAGTGTGGGAAGCTGTAGTGTCCAGACCTGAGGCAGCAATCCGCAAGAAGCTGGAACTGCTGCTGACTCAGAACGAAGTCATGAAGGATACGAATGCTTGGCAGATCTGTCCACTCCACCCTCTAAAGCATCTGAAGATGCTGAGAAACATCCTGCAGTCAGAACATTTCTAGCCAGGATCCTTTTGTTAGAAATCTTTTAAATCCACAGACATATGGTGAAATCTAAAGGTCAAAGGGCAGGCTGGGTACTTTTCATTGGGGTTGTTGTGGCAGTGACACCTTGGAGTTCTGTTCCTGGGAGTCAAAAGTAAAGAAGAAGCTTTTTTGAAATACTGTACTTTAACATGATGATTGTTGTTGTTTTTTGTTTTTTTTGCTGTCATCTGATAAATGTGTCATCGTGCTGGGGGAGAAGAGACTTTCCCAATGCTAAAGTAAAAAGGCCAAAACATGAGGGGAAAACCCACATGATGAACGGTGGAAATTTAGTCTGCCACTTAAAATTGAGTTCTCTTAAAATTGCTTTTCTGTCTTTATACGTCTACAAGTTTTTGGTACTAGATCCTTGAGAATCCACAGTTGGAGCTCTTGAATACGGGGACCCATTGCTAAGTTTGTACTGCGCATCCTGCCCTTCCCACAGAGGCCAACAGATACCTGCATAATGACATATCAGCCCACATACAGACCAACAGGGGGGAGTGTGATGCCATTTCTTAACCTGTCATCTCAGAGGAGAAGAGTTAAAAAAAAAAAAAGTAAATTAAAAACCATTTTACAGGATGTTGTCTACAGCTTTGTCATTTCTGCGGTTCATTCTGTTTATCCAATGAAGAGCCAGTGTTAAAAAGAAATGTTTTATTTGGCAGCAGCAGGATAAGGTATGGACAGTAGCACTTTGTGCATCAATATAATTTATAAAAACCAAGTATCACTTAAATTTACACAAAGCTGTTCACATTACTATCTGCATCAAACTGAGGCATAGCCATCGGTAAACCTGAACACCCTGGAAATGAGCCTAAGCAACATGGATTAACTGCTCACATTATTGGTAGGGTCTAATAAAACCGTCTTAAAGTAATTTGATTTGAGTGCTGAACATTGTTTTTAGTAGAGAGTTGTGCTCAATAGTCAAAAAGCACAAAAAAACAAAAAACCCTGAAGTATAAACTGGTGCTGTGTTCAGAACATAAAATCAGTGGTGTATAAAACAAACATCCCCACAGAAACACCATTCACCCTGGAACATCAGCAGGTGACTCTTAATTAAGGCCGTCATTACATAATTGTTTTACACAGTGCTTGGTAACAGCGATGTTTAAGGCGAGCACCCGACATTCAGTCTCTCTGAAGCTCAACAACACCAGAGGTGTTCATTGGTCAGTCAATACAGGACCGTCAGTGATAGGTCAGTGGAACACCAGGGGCTGATGGGTCATTTGTCCTTCCTCGCCTCTGGTTCATCTGTTGGTGGTGTTGATGGTGGCGGTGATGGCGTCGCCGTCAGCTGTTTCATCTGTAGATCCACTTTGGCTCGGCGGTGTTTCTGGACCAGGTTGCCACCAGCAAACCCCAGGGCGCCGCCTCCCAGGGCGGCAGCTACCCCTGCAGCTTTAAAGCCAGCCAGCAGGCCAAGTGGGCCTCCTAATACACCGCCCAGCAGCGCCCCGGCAACCGGCAACACCGCCAACTTGTAGCCAACTGCCTGGAGAGACAGGAAAAAGAGATATGTTCTAGTTTAATTTAACACACACACACACACACCTTTCTTTGGTGGCATTAGTACTTTGTGGCTTCAAGACAGCGATAAGAGTTTGGATGCGTCTTTCATGATCACACATCAACTCACAGAAGAAGGGAGAAATTAGAAAATAAATACACAAACAGCCTTGCGTATGTAAATGTAAACCGTCACTTCCACGGCTGCATCAAAGCGTTTTCATTATCTCCATTTAGGAAAAAAAAAAAATCAGAGAGATGTGGGCTGTGTGTGTTATTACAGCTGTTATCATCAGAGTGGAAGGTGCTCTTTGCTGATGGCAATTAATGACTGATTCCCTGACCAACCTCACACACACACACACACACACACACACACGGACACTCACTTGATTAACACTTCACCATTAAATTAATCTAGTTCAAAAGCTGGCATCGCTTGTCCCCACCCCTGTGGCAGTTGAGGGAATGTTAATTTCATCTGAGCTGAGTTAAAAGGACTCTGGGTGCAGGTGTGGAGGGTGGAGGAAGCGTGGGTGTCGTGTGTGACTATGAGTCTGTGTCTGTGTGTAATGCCGTTTGACCTGATGACAGATTACAAGCTTTCAAATGCGTTAAAACATCTGACGTCCTTCGCACCCGCCTTATTTCTCCACAACCTCCTCTAATGTGCGGCCCACTCCATCTACCCGTGACCTTACAGAGAGGTCAGCTTTCGTTTAGTTTATTTGGGTCAATTTAATTTTAAAGAAACTGCTTAAAAAGAATGCTTTATTGAAAAAAAGTTTAAAGGTCAGTGTGTCCTGACTGTTAACAGCACAGGGTTTTTGTTTAATCAGTCTGTATGCACAGACCCTGATGTAGAGCTCAAATAATTTACAGAGATGTTTTTGTTTGCTTTTTACTTGGTTGATTCACAATTTAAAGTCCACTTTAAGGTAGAAAATCTTAATAAAATAATAAATTTTGCCTGATTTCTTCCAAAAGATGCTTTTGCTGCTAATCGAATATCCCTGATTGTACTGTTTTAGCAGTACAATCAGCCTGGTCTGGGTAATTTAATGACAATTTTCATACATTTTTAAAACATTTCATACACAGACTCATTAGCTAACTGAAAAATGATAAAATTATGAAAACAAGATGCCTGTCAATATTGTTCTGACCCTTTATTTAAACTCAACTACTCTGCAGATTACTGAGTAGTGTTAGCTGTGCTAGAGAGGCTGATATAATACATTTTTTTTCTACGTCATGATCTCAAAAAGAGGAAAGCAGATGACAGAGGGCTGTTTTTTTAGTTATGTAAGCATTTACAGGTGTGACTGTGTGTCATCACCATCTCTGAGTGTTTGTAATTACAGTCCAATTACTCCACAGTGAGCTCAAACAAAGACAAACATGGACGGCTTCTTAGATTTCTCAAACTAAATGTAAAGTCAGGAAAATCTGTACCGAAAAGCACGATTGTTCATTTTCATCGTGCGCGTGCGTGTGCATGTGTGTGCCATTTGACAAAAACAGGTGATTCATTCTGGGTATTACACTCAAACCTTTCGACATTTCAAGTGTGTGATACGTGTGAAGGGCACTGAGTCGTCTGCTGACTTACACTCAGCGCAGAGCAGTGTAAGGGCGTGCTAAGCTAAAGGCAGTGCTGCTCCTGGAAAACTATTAAACAATCATTTAAACCTCTTCTCAGTGCTACACACACACACACACGTGCAAACATACAAACAAACTTCTCTTCTTGTCTCTTGTCGCCCCTCTTATCCCGCCTCTCTCCATCCCTCTCCTCTCTCTATTTCCTTAATTGCAGCTTTCCTCCGTATTCGAACAGATCAATAGGGACAAACGCTGTGGAATGGCTGGGAGGCAAAGTGCCATCGATCTCCCCATCTCCCAAACACATGCACACACATCAGATTATCAGCACACACACATTAATACACACCTTCCCCAGGCTCTTGGTCCCCTCCTCCACGTTGGCAGCGGCTGTGTTGACGTTGTCCTCTATGCTGTCAATCTTCTCCTGCTGGGACTGATGCGCAGGGGTTAGACACACACAACACGTATTAACACACACTCATATGCTAGCAAGCAGATTCACTTACAAACACGCGCACACAGACACACGTGTAAGCACAATTGTTGTGCAGATATTTTTTTACCCATCCAAATTCTGCTCCGCAGGACAAGTTAACAACAGAGGGGTGTGTTTGGAGGCTGCAGGTATATTCAAGGGAGATTTCAGTGAGGGTGGGGGTCATATGGTGTGTGCGCGTGTGTGGCATTGTGTAGATCTCATGAAATATTCAGAGTGGCAGCTGTCTCTCTCCATGTGAGGGTTGGATGGACACAGTGACCAAATAACAACCGGAGCATTTTTCTTCCTCAAAACGGTTTCTTTCTTTCTCTTTCTTTCATTCTCGCGAACTAAAAATCCGCTTCTCTTATGAATACCCGCGTGAAAGCTTCCTGTTATTTTGTGATGGTTTTCGGAGATTTTAAACCTGTAACCCTAGACTTAGAGATCGTGTGTTAGATTTTTCACATTTTAATTTTCTGCACCATTCTTCTTTCCAGCTTAAAAGCTGCAGTGGCACAGAGAATTGGGATAAAATGAGCGGCAACAACCAATTATTATAATTACTCTGATTAATCAAAAATTTGCAGATTTGGCTTTTACTAATAATTTAACCAGTAAAATGTCAGAAAAAAGTGGGAAAAAAAGCTTTAGCTCCTTTTTTAGCTCCACCAAAAGTGCCAAAGCCCAAAACTGTTAATGTAACTCTCCCATTAAAAGTGATCATGACCCACTGTTCACTTTTATTTTAAAAGAAAAATATCCTAATATAACCAGATATAATAACAGCACTCACAAAAGAAAGAATCTTGACTAGAATAGTTATTTGACGTTAACCATGTTCTGACTGTGTTCATGAGTTTTGGTGAATGTTTAAAAGATCCTCGTAGCTGTTAGTTTATAACATTTAACACCAGTAATTCCAAAACAATCAGACAGCTCTATTATTATAATACTGTAATGGGAATTAATTTCATGCCGTGTTTCTGCCTCAGTACAGACACAGAAACATACAGATAAGCCTGAAGGCGCCCCAACATCGGAACAGACACAAACATGACGCATGTACAGACACAACCACACACTCACACTCACTCAGTATTTCCACTGTGGCTGAGTGCTGGAATATTACTCCCCTAACGGCTCCTTTCACCCTTGAGACACCACAACATGTCTATGCTCTTTTTGCCACACCCCCTCCCCGTGCCTCTTTGTGTTTTTTCAGCCTAGCTACATCTTTACCCGCCCTCCTCTTCACTGTTAATCTCTCCTTCACTCAGCCTCCCTCCATCCCTAAGGATAAGACTGATAATCTGAGCCGTCTGTTCTCCACCTGCTCCGATGTATCCCTTGTTTCCCCTCCTCTCTCCTCCCCCTGTGAAAACCTGCCCCCCCCCTTTCTCCCTGCTTCACTCTCACTCATCTACTTCTGAATCTCTCCTCCGCTGAAGGGCCTCTGGGGCCCCAGCACTACTCCGGAGCTGCTCTGTGTAAGCTTGTCTCAGTGGGGCCTTACCAAGCAACGCAAGCGAGCACGCGCACGCAGACACACACAGGTCAAATACACACCACCCACCTCCTGGAGGTGCTCAGACCTCTATCACATTGTTTTTGTTCACAGGGGTGGCTGTGCACACATGTAGACAAAGAAATGCAGAGCTGAGCGTTTGTACTCACATGGACGAGGATAGAAAACTCTGTCACCAAACCGCTCAGCTCCTTCAGATCCTGAAAGGGGGAGAAAAATAAATAAATTAAAATGCTGTATTGATTTGTTTGAGGTGCTTATCGTACAAATCTACAGCTACAAAGTGTCCAGACTGTCAGTGAATGGGATTCATAACTGCATTAACGAGACTGACTAATTAGGATGTGCTATAGATCTAAATGTGTCTGCAGGAACAGATATCATGGCATACATGTGAAATAAATCATGAATTTAAATTTAGCTGTGTGAGTTTCAGGGTTCTCGTACCATGCTGATAACTATGACATGTCGCCTGTGAAAAAAAACGCCCGCTGTGTTGCTTTTAAAGTCTTTTTCCAGGTGAGAGTTCATGCATACGAGAAACCCCTCACCCTACGCTTCTCTATCAGCACACTAAAAAGGACCACAGAACACCACCCAGTCAGTAGCAGCGACTGTGGATACAGCAACAAATGTAAGGCATAGTTTTGTTGGTTTGCTATTATCCTATTAGGCCTAAAAAAGAAGAAGAAAAAAAAAAGAGAGATCGACTTCTTTGTTTGCTATGAGATCACAGCAAAGAAATAAGTCAAAACTTGTAGGATAAAAACACCCCACCATAACAGACAAATGATTTTTTTATTTATAATCAACACACAGGCTTAAAGCACGACATTTGTGAATATTCCCAAGGACTTCCTTCATTCATACATACATACATACAGCTTACCTAACAATTAGAACATATCTGACTATGACTGGCAGACTAAAGCTTGTTCCAGACGTGCATACCTCTTCCAGGTTATCCCAGGACTCAGCTGCTCTCTGATCAGGAGGGATTTCTGGGAGCTGGACCTGGCTTTGCCTGCCAAATCCTGGTACGTCGCTCGTATTGTCATCAGTGTGGCAGCTACTGGATGCACAGCTGGATGAATGAGTGGCAGGTGGTGACGCTGGAGCGGGCTGAGGCTCGGGGTTAGAGTGCAAACCGAGGAAGTCCTGTGCGGCGGCTGACGCCCTGTCTCTGACCGGCTTGATGAGTGCTTCCAGAGCGTCGGCGTCTTCAGCACGGACCCGAGTGCACAGCTTCTCCATCTCTCTCATGTTGGCTCTCAGCTGCTGCAGAGGCGCAGAAGAAGAGAACATTTTTCAGTTTGAATGACAGTGAGTGGTATGAATGTGAGGGAGAAGGGACACTTGGACGGCCAGAAGGACAAGCAAACCTGTGGTTAAATACAGCAGTCACTGCCAAAACAAAAACATGCAAGAAAAAAAAAAAAAAAAAAAAATAGAAAATGTGACGAGGCAGACGTGGCATAACAAATCCAAAATCTCCAATCTGGAAATAGTAACATCTCAAATCATCTCAATATCAAACATACATTTTCCCTCTGGCATGCAGACACTCCAGTTGTAAAGACTGTTTGGATGAGAGTTGTGAAATTTCTTTCTTCCCTCATTTAATGGAACTAGATGGCATTCACTCTGTGTTCAAAGCACAAAACATGATTGGGTGACATTTTAAAAAAAAAAAATTAAAAAAAATAAATAAAACACACTACTTTCTTTCTGCTGTCTACATCCGCCAGCTAAAGGAAGCTCACAGCTACCTGACATTATAGCTCAGCCGATGGGGAGTCCTTAACGTTTACATTAAATCCTGTCACCCTGTCAAGAGCACAAGCACGTCATCATCAGTAGATGCACTGTGATACGTCTGCAGGGTGTAGTTCAGTAACAATTAAAATGGTTCTTGGTCACAATGTTAAGTTTTCTGAGCAACCAGGTCATGATTTATATCACCCAAAAAGAGCACTTTGCTCTGACTGCAGGTTTACTTGTGGTTCCCAGAATATTTAAAAGAGGGGGGGCAGAGCCTTCAGTTTTCAGGCCCCCTTTCTGTGAAACCAGCTTCCAGTTTGGATTTGGGAGACAGACAAACTCTCTACTTTTAAGATGATACAGCATATAGTTAGGGCTGGATCATGTGACTCTGAATCCTCTCTTAATTACATTGATGGGGGCTTCCCACGATGAATGTTTCTTGTTGACGCACATTTTTCACTCATTATGCGTTTACACACCACTATGGTTACTTTGTCCTGTCCCCCTCCCCTTATCCTGAACCAGTGGCAACAGCTGGCCGCCCCTGCCTGAGCCATCCCTCTGTCGCCACAGCACCTGCTCATAAGGGGTCATATGTTAGTTCTCTGTATTATGGTAGGGTCTTTACCTTACAATATAAAGCACCTTGAAGCAACCGTTGTTGTGAGTTGACATTATATAATTAAAAGTGAATTGAATTCAATGATTTCTGTGAAGAAACATGCTTCTGATGAGATTTTTAAACTTTTTTTTTTCCTTTGGTGCTTTGAGCAGGTGCCTTACAGTTCACTATATTCAACTCACAGCTAAAACAATCATATATTCCATCACTGAAACCAATTCTGCCCAAAAACATATAACATAACCGTTCACACAATAGGAAACAAAATGATTTTTACTTTACACATAACATCAGTTGAATTCAAGAGAAAACACAAGTTCTTGTTCATTTAGCAATTGGCTAAATGAACTTCTTTGGCAATACAACACACACATATTCAGTGTGTTGTATTGCCAAAATGATGTGAACTAGAGTATTATGCAAAGGTTTTGAGCCTTCATATTTTACTTCCAAGCAATCAGACTGTCCTGTTATTTTTTAAAGTCATCTTGAACAATAGTTCACCAGACTTTGTGAAGGTCATTCAAAGGTTGTCTTTGGACTGATTTTACTCCGTTTCAGTCGTGTTCTTGTACCTGTCGATTATCACTGATTACCACTCAGTGTGTTAATAGACCTCTCTGCATTGAATCATATTTGTTATTAATCTCTGTCTCTCTCCCACAGCATGTCCTTTATCCCGTCTTCCTCCCTCATCCCAACCAGTCGCGGCAGATGGCCCCGCCCCTCCCTGAGCCTGGTTCTGCTGGAGGTTTCTTCCTGTTAAAAGGGAGTTTTTCCTTCCCACTGTTACCAAAGTGCTTGCTCATAGGAATGTCATATGATTGTTGGGTTTTTCACTTTATGTATTATTGTAGGGTCTACCTTGCAATAAAAAGCACCTTGAGGCAACTGTAGTTGTGATTTGGCGCTATATAAATAAAACTGAATTAAATGTTTGTTTCTTAAACCACTTAGCACTGACCACCGAGTAATTCAAGCATAGCAAGGCCCCAAACTCAAGAGATTAACTAGTGTTGTGTTTACACATAAATTAACTAAGTTGTCTGTTAATTTAATTGGATAGAAAAGCAAACATCACATCACTATCAGTCACGGACTGGCCTCCCCAGAACCCGCACCTCAACCTTATTGGAGCAGTGTGGGATCACCTTGACAGAGAATGGAAGAAAAGGCAGACAACACCCAAAGAAGAGCTTTGAATGAGAAGAAATCTGGCTAAGAGAGTTCAGGCTATGTTGAAGAATAAAGGTTGTCATACAAAGTATTAACGTTCAAGCTTGTTAGAACTGTACAAACTCTGATATGCCTCAGATTCTGTATTTCTATGTACGCTTTCATGTATTTCAATACATTGTTGCACCCATATTGTTTTTGTTTTTTTTCCTACCAGAATATAAAAGAAGAGTGGTGCAAGCTTTAGATATGAGGTTGAGGAACATCGCAGCGATCATCCCTCCAGGCAGCAGCATGACCTGGGTTCACAGGTTTTTGTCTTTTGTTGTCAGAGATGTGCCAATAACACATTCTGCTAATTACATGACATGAATATGCATATGCATATCCTTGTTCACAGAAGCAAAAAAAAAAAAACAACACACTAAAGGTCATGTGCCTTTTAGCCTGCAAATTAACTGTGACTGTATGTAGTTCAAACACAAATGCCGCAAATAAAAACAGTACAGACTCTGCTCTCCTGTGTTAAAGTGTTTGCAGTAGCTCGTGTGGCAAAAGTGGGGCTACTGAGGTCTGTCTGCAATCTTCTCTTGGGAGTTAGCTTGGTGCTAGGCTAGCTAGAGAGTATGTTATGGTGATGGGTGGGAAAACAGGCTTTTTTCCAAACAGATAAAATAAATCAACATAAGCATGCAGTGCCAATGATCAAAATAGGAACTCTGAATGACATAAACCAACCTATTTTCCTATGTTTGAACATTAAGCACACAGACAAACATCTAAAGCAGGGCAGACAAACTCCTACTCTGGATTTACACCATGAAGACATGGGAAAGCACTCTGTGTGGACCCCTGAGGGTTCGCCGGGTAATGGTGAGAGGATAGATGTGTGCCTGTTTGGAGTTATTTCACCTTCAGAGACATGGTGGCTTCTAGGCAACAACATCCCCTGAGGCATTTCACACTCACTATGTGAACAAGTTCACACACATGCAGACACAACACAAGAAAGATGGATTCTAGGTTTAGCAGCAGCTCTTTTCTTGTCCTGATTTAGTAAATTTATATAGATAACGCTGTTTCCAAAAGTACGTGTTTGTGTATATGTACACATGCTGTTAATTCCAGCTGAACAGATTTTGTTGCTATTGATTTGCTCAACAGGAGGCAATTTTCTTGTCATCAACATCATGCAGCGTAGCTGGTGACATAGAGAGGGAGACTTCAGTCTCAAAAGTGGTTTCTGCTGTTGGATACTTCACTGTCAAATCACCTCCATCACAACTGTAAAACAAAAAAATAAAAAAAATACTGGCAGTGGCCAGTGGTACCCCTCAGCCTCCTAGTACACTGAAGGTATGAATTCCAAAACCCCACGTCCCCTCGTTCTCAAGGTATTGCATTCACAAGACTTTCAGAAAACTTGACCTCTCACCTTCAACCTTCAGATCAAGGTCACCGAGATTCAAAGTCATCTGGGATTTATCGATACCTACGGTATCAATTTAAAAGTCCTACATTGCTTCGCTCTCGAGTTATCACATTCATAAACTTGGGTGTCTGTGTTGCCTGCCTGCCTGCCAGCCCGCCCAGCAGAGTTATAACAATACTCCATCAACCCTATCTGCTGAGGAAGAGCAAAAGGTGTGCCTGAAAGTAGCTGGACCTTATGTTGAGTACTTGTCTCTGCGAAGCTGCTGTTTTTCTGTTGCTCAGTGACTTATTTCACACAAATCAGTATTCGTTTTAATATACTGGCACGCTTCAAAAGGCATCTGTTTGAGTCACAGATCATTTCAAACAGGCTTGGTAACGATGACTGACACATTTCTCCTTCATTCAGACGTCACAACAAATGCTGCCTGTTTAAACACTGGATAAAGACACTGGTTGCTGCCCTTTTACTCTGTCTTTACTTCGATCTTCAAACTGGAACAACATGACAGGCACAGATCAGAAACATCAAGATCCGATATTTAAAGAGGTCATGGGGTGCACATTTTGGAGACAAAAAAATATAATACGCAGAGTCATGCTTGTTCAGGAATTTCAATAGGCGGTGAGTCATGTCATCCTCTAAACAATTGTCACATTCACTAAACAAACACATACACACAAACACGCCTCTGCTTTTCTATTTACTTCACAGGTTATCACTTCATACCTGAACAGTTCTGCTGGCATTAATATGCTCCTGATGAAGGCGATCCCATTGCTGGGTATGCTGGTACTGTGAAAGAAACTAGGAGTTATTTATCTGAAGGCTGGAAGTAAGAGTTTGAAAGTGAGGTTGTGATCCTGTGTGCAGCCAGATTTGAGCCGTCACCTTCAGTATGTTGTTATGGTGTTTCTGCAGTCTCTCCAGGTCTGTGGGCAGAGCCACTTTAATGAACTTGTGGATCGGTGCCTCCAGGCGCCTCAGTGTCAGCTTGTTGCCTTCCTCTGCCATGTGTCCCGCTGACTGCCCACAGCCAACACTACTGCGTAACTTTGACAAGACACCTGCTCAGCTTTATCTCGCTGCGCCCACAGATACTGTAAATACCAGCAGAGTATTTTAATATACAAAATTAATAAACTCAGCAGCACATGTAAGTCTGAAAAAACTGCCACCTCAAAAGGCCAGCGTCCGGCGGCATAACCAGACAGTTTGCACAAGTGTGGCCATGATCAGACCATTACTTACACTGGGGTGTGACAGAAAATCATATTTAACTATCCTTTTTTTAAAAAACAAAACAAAACAAAACAAAAAAAAACAGGCCAAACTGTTGTACACCAAATAGTTAAGCTTAAGTCATTAACGTTTTGCATTTGTTTATGAAAACAGACATGTACAAGCCATTCCCCTCTGTGTATCAAAGTATTCTAGATTCAAATGTGAGGCCATCTGTCTGACAGATAAAGCCTGGCCCAAATTGGTTCATGCAGCAAGACAATGACCCCAAGCACAGCAGCAAATCCACAACAGAACAGCTAAGAATGACAACAATCAAGCTGAGGCAACAGCTCAAAGTTAACCTCAACCTGATTGAAATTCTGTGGTGGAATCTTGGATCTACAAGCTACTGGATCAAATGGTGTACTCAGTTTTCCACAGGACTGCATAACAGAAGTGTTTACACAGTCAAAATGTTTTTAAGTACAGTAAATACTGTCATTAAAAAAAAAATGGCAAAAAATAAATAAATGATAGAAACAAAGCAAACAAAAAACAGTGACAGTTACTAGATAAAACTCCAGTTTTTCGTGTATATTAATGTTTAAACTATCATTTGAAGACATGTATTTGGGCTTTGGTGAGGATAACTAGCTTGCAGCTTTGTATTCACACTGTACTGTAGATGTTTATAATAAAACTGATATATGTATAATTCAAGCATATCAAAGGCACTAAATCAAGTGACGAACCAATGGCATGCCTTCAGAAAACAGACAACTTAGCAAATAACCAATTTTAAATTAAACATTTTAAAATTGGTTAAACATTTTTACTGGCAGCCTGTCCCAAAAATACACAATTTGTTCTCGTTTTAGTCGAATCTAGGGCTGTTCGATATAACGATATATATCGGATGACGAAACGTCTATCGTTTCATTTTATGCTATTGTTTATTTCGTGGTGTCACAAAATAAACTGTTTACGGCAATATTTTTTTTTTCATCGTTTTGATGGTCACTGTGGTGGCTATATTAATTTCTTAAAGTTCTCTCTTTCTCTTATATTTAATATAACCACACTACAGACGGACAAGCGCCTGTTTTTATGCTTTATGGTTAGCAACAACGACGGTAACACCATCGCGTGTCCGCTTGTTTATGTTCCACACAAACCTTTCACAATAAAGCTCAAGATCCTGTTGAGAATTTTCAAAATAAACTGAATCACGTGAAAGAGCAGATTATTTACGGATGAGAAGTAAAAAAAAAAAAAAAAAAGAGCCGCCAGGTGCTAAAAAATAAACCTTAGACTCAAACGTTAGAACAGCCTTTTCCCCGCAGCACGCTGTGTAATAAATACTCACAAAGAAAACGGCGGCTGTTACAACTTATGGCTAAAAAATGTATCGTTTCATGCATCTGTTAAAACACTCGACTCCAGCTACATGACGCGCAGCTGTTAACACTTCCCGCAAGTCAAGCTGCACGAGATTCACAGAATTTACAGAAAATGTTACATATCGTTATCGGGACGATAGAATTCTTATATCCGGATATGAGATTTTGGTCATATCGCACAGCCCTAGTCGAATCCATGAGAAAAAATAAAAAATCCAATGTTCACACAGTTTGACAGGCATAAAATAGTGTGTTCGCACCAACATGGTGATTCCCAACAGCCATTAGGTAAAAACTTGGAATATTTCGGCATAGTGAGCAGTGTATCCTGAGAAAGAAATAAATGAAATTGGTCCTTTAGTTGAGTCACCAACTGTTCACTGAAGCCTCATTAGAAATGGTCTCAGTGGAAGGGTTGCTGTCAAGAAGCCTTTCATACGGAATAGAAATATGGTGAAAAGGGCAAATTACACAAAAACCAATTTGGGAAAATAAAACATGTATATTTGCAACAGGTGTAATGGACTCATGAATACAAATTTCAAGGGAGACAATCATGAGTGTCTACATTCATCTGTAAAACACACTGGAGGCTCTGTCATGGTTTGGGGCTTGGGATATCTTTAAAAAAAAAAAAAAAAGAAAAAACCTAAAAAAAAAAGCCATAGGTAATTAATTTTTCAGCAATGACATTAATCCCAAATACAATGTCAGATTCTCCAAAAGCATACCTGAATAGAAAAAGCACAATGGAACAGTCAGTCCTGGATTTTCTCCCCAGAGGCCCACATACAAGTGGCTCAAAACTTTTGCACAGCAATATAACTCTTATTAGCAGTTCATACCAAAACAAACAAACAAAAACAAGAACAAGAACAAAAACACCAGGTTATTTTACTTGTTGTTTCGTTTGTTCCAGCGTTAATGGCAATTAACTTCGGAGTGACGTAAAGTGTTTGATGACGCCTTCTACTGTTCCCTTCAGTCCACATTTCGAGGCCACGTCGCACGAACTGTCCCTGAACAGAAAGTGAAATCACTCAGTTTGGCTAATGACAGCAGACTGGCTCAGCAGGTAACGCTAAATTAATCCATTAGTGTCACTAGCTAACCGCTGAGGACGTCAAGAGCTTTGTGAACGGCAGAAAACTTCCCAGACGGAGTTACTAGCTAATTCAGTAACTTCACCCGGATACAGGGAGCTATCAGCCCGCTGCTGAAAACATAAACTCACAGGGCGCACATCGACACTTACCAGTAAAAAGACAACTCGACAAAGTCATTTACACTCGCTAATGACTACTGCGAGCCTCCATATTGTGAAGAAAAACTTAAACGTTCAGACAACAACTCGCTGCCTCTTCGGACAGAGGTGTTGTTTATAAACAGCTCCCAGTACGTCCGCGAATAGTTTCCGACCACAATCAGCAGCCGCAGAACATAATGTTCCTCATCACTACCCCGTGATCCCTGTTCTGATAGCGAATCAGTGACATGTTTCTAAAATAATACTCCCGCTGACGGTAGTGTTTATTTCCCCCATCTGTCACATTTTATTGCTTCAGGAAAATGACTGTTTACCATCTGTTCTTCATCTAAAAAAAATTAAAAGATTTGCACACTCAATTTCTTACATTAAAAAATTTAGGATGCAGTAGCCACTAGTTTCACCCTGCCCTCCAAAAAGCCTTATTTATCTGAATATTGTTATTAGATTTAAAACAATATATTTGATGTTCTTTGTTAAAGATAAACGATGACATAACAGCGAAACTGACCAGTTAAATTAACACAGATATCAACTTTTTGTGGCTACTTAACATTTCTAAGCTGGTTGGGGTTTTGTTCGGGCGTTTGGACTTCACAGCTTAGTCATTTCCAAGCTGCTGGCCTCAGCCCTGATATGTGGTCATACTGTTTTTTAAAATACACCGTGAAAGTGAAAATGTATGACATTTCAAAAATGTGTCATGGCCCTTTCTTTTTTTCTTTTCTTTTTTTTTTTTGCCAGCCAGACATTTAAACTAAAATGAACATGTGCTACAAATAAATAAATACAAGTTAGAAATGCTAGATTGTTCACACTTGCGCGTCTTCCACACCGCTTTTTACCGTGCGTGAAACAGCATCAATCCTGTGGAAGGAAACATTAGATGTGATATTTTTTGTCTGTGTTGCGTTTGGAAGAAAGACTGGGGTTCCCCCTCCTCTACTGTGAGATCAGCCAGCGTGAGTGGGTCTATTGCATGTTTCCACTTCTATTCTTCAGCACCTTTTACCTTTGACATTTAGGCCAACCCCCCACACACTCTTCCCTCAGCGGATGCTCCAATGCGAAGGGCCACAGCACACAGTCCCCAGCTACAGGGGATTTCCCCTGGTGCTGTACACATGTTGTTAATGTGTGTGTGTGTGTGTGTGTGTGTGTGTGTGTGTGTGTGTGTGTGTGTGTGTGTGTGTGTGTGTGTGTGTGTGTGTGTGTGTGTGCTCATATGTGTTTGCTTGTGTTTATGCCAGTGTGTCTGTCCACTTTCAGGGGACTCCCAGACTTGCAGACTGAGGGGGAGGAGGGAATAGAGCTGACAGCCTAAATAGCAAATCATCATCAAAAATGTTTCTGTCTCTGTGTTTGTGGAGACAGAGAGAGAGAGAGAGAGAGAGAGAAGGAGGAGGAGGAGGTGTCTGAGCGTGTGTAAGTTGTACCCTTGATGTGGGCACATCAAGGGTACTTACAAAGAAGAAGCATGTCCCGTTATGTAAATCATTCAAGTCTAAGGTGAAGACTTGCTGTGAGGTTATGTTTATGTCAGGGATGTCAAACTCATTTACATCAAGTGGGCTGGACTAGTAAAACTGCCCTTTCTGTCAGTTATAATATACGAACATTACATGAAATTTCATCAGCAGTTCCCAGTTTTTCTACACGATAAAGAACGGCTGCTGTAGGAAATGAAAGAAATGTGTCAGCATGACTCTTTGGGCTTAAACTGTAAGAAATAAATCTGTAAAATTACAGGAAATGTTCTGCTAGCTTGTTGCTCAGACTGTGATTTAGGTATAAAACAAAGAATTTTTCCTTTTTTTAAAAAACCATTGTAAAACACAATTTCTCTTTCACATTTTCCAAAGCTGTCCAGTGGGCCGGTTTAGAGTCTCTGATGGGCCAATTCTGGGCCCTGGGCCTTATGTTTGACACCACCGGTTTAAGTGAATAGTCGGAATCAGTGATTTGGCGTGAATGAAACACCACCGTGTGTGTTTAAACATGTGTCGTTTGGGGTCCCAGGAGGACTCAGGTGCCATTTGTTTCAGTCTAATCCGGGAGGTCTGTCAGCAGGAGAGGAAGCAAGCAGGGAGCTCCGTTCATGTCTTACCTCATGAATCTTTACTGGTTTTTGTTGTGGCAGGTGTGATTAGCACATCCTGATGCCTCGGTGGATATGGGCCTGGTTTTTTTTGTCATGGTAGACTTTGTGACAAGTCATGGTAGGAAAACACAGGTGTTTCTAATAACATTAACTATGGCAGGTGGTCCAATAAGCCAGGACACTGCTTCCACAAAAAACAGACATGAACCTGAAGCTGCTACATAAACATAGTCATGATTTTAATTTCCCTGCCCTCTTGATGTGTACATGAAAACATGCTTGCTGTTGTTTATACATGGCTTTATGAAAAGAACTTATGAATTGAGAACCAGAAGAATACATGCTTTGAATCTGTGAGTGTGTGTGTGTGTGTCTATATGTTCTAATGGGACCTCTAATTAAGACTCTGGGTATCTGCTATCTGTCAGCACTGATCGATCGGCTTGGAGAGTGACAGCTCAGCGTGTGAGTGTGTCTGTGTGTGTGCGTAGATTTTGCTTTTCATGCTCTCTGCTTCATGTCATGTTATTTTACATGTAACACAGTTGTAGGAGGAATATTAACACTTCATTCATTTTCTTTCGCATGTACACAATCACACCACTTTTTTAAAAAAAAAGAAGACAAAAGTGTGAATGTTTTTTTCCTGCATACTCATTAAAAAACACATCACAGTCCCCACGCACCTTCCCCCAAACCAAAGGAGGGTGAAGTGTTGGACAGATATTTGTTGTTATGTGCCACATGCACTCACAAACACACAGAATTATAAGTAATAAACTGATAATGTTTATGGGCATTTCCAGGTTAGTATGTGTCACTGAAAGCCATTGCGCTTCATCTTTCTAAAATGGTTATTTTATTCACAAAGGGGAAAGTTTAAACATCATAAATCAGAAGAGGTGGTGGTGCGTGCTCACTCTTTACTTTTTTGTGCACTTTCTTCTGCTTCTACCCACTTCTTCTTTTTTCCCCGCACACATGCACAGGTAGAGCTGTTCACAATTGTCTAACAGTTGCTATCAATCACCTGGCTGTTAGAGACAGAGAGTGTGTGTCTGTGTTAGCGGTAACGCTGTTGTGCAGGACGGCAAGTGAGTGATGGCGGTAACAGTATAGACGGCATGTGCTGTGAAATGTCACCGTGCCGATCGATGGTGTTTAACGAGGCTGGAGGCTGATCTGGACCTCATGCTAACATGAAGCTCTTCTCCCCGCCCTCTTCCTCCCCCTCCTCACTTTCCTAATCCCTCTCTACTCTCTGTGAGAGCCCGAGGGTCCCCCAGGAGAGAGACAAGGCCTTTTACCTGTCAAGAGGCTTTTGTGTCTGACAAGTCACACACACACACACACACACACACACACACACACACACACACACACACACACACACACACACACACACACACTTAAAAAAAACATGTAAAAATGTGGCTGAAATTTGATGTTTTGTTACCTTATATGGAAAACAATATTTTGTTTGTGCTTTTTCTTTTTTTTTGTCAATGAATTATAAAGAATCAAAACACAAGACACAGCCGGGGTCAGAATAATCAGAACTAGTTTATGATTTCAAAGTGCTGAACAGAAAATCCAGTGAACCAAAGAGAAAGAAAAAACAACAACATATCGAACAGGAAACTCTAACCAAAGAAGGACATTGAAAAAACAGCAACTTTTTTTCTCTTTTTTTGTTTCTCTTCAAAAAACAATGCACAACTCGTACCACAATATTTGAAAAAGCTAAAAACACTTCAAAATATTAGTTTTGTATATATATATATATATATATATATATATTTATATATATTTATATCTATAGAATTTGATTTTTTTTATTTATTTTAAAACCGTCGTCATGAGGGTGTGAGTGGGTGGTGGAGGCCCTGGGGAGATTCCCATAGAGCTGCAGTCTGAGACACAAACACAGGTCGAGCTGTTTTGACAGGCTATGCCAGCTCTCGACAGCTTACAACACACCATGCATATGATCCTGGCTTGTCTAAGCGCACACACAAAGACGGTAGGCGATCATGTCCTCCACACTCACACAGCCGCCGCGATATATAAAACGATAAAGAAAAAGAGCATGAACGTGGAATGTTTCACCCCTGGACGTACAGCTGTCTGTCGAGCACCCTCCTCTCCCTGTCCCCCAGGCGAGCAGGTAGGGTGTGTGTCTGTGCTTCTAGCCCCTCTCAGGGTGTAAGTGCTTCCAAAGCCAATTTCTGTCCATGTTCATTCCTCCACACTTCTACTCGACCTATGATTTCAAACTGAGTTAATAAAACAAACAAACAAAAAAAAACAAAAAACCACATAGTAGAGAAAGTTCAAGTCTGGGTGACTCAGTCATCGATCGTTAGTGCACAGTATCTCCTCTGCTGTCTAAAGCAAGATGGGAGACTGTCTTTCTTTTTAGCTACTGACAGTACAGGACAAGTTTTTGTATTAAAATAATTTAGAGTTTGAAATTAGATTTCCCCTCCTCCTCCATCCCTTCCTCTTGTGGCGCGATAGCACTTAAGGAATTGCACTTGTAATTAAGAGCCCGCCTCAACAGCCACTTCCATGTGTTTATGAAACACCTGTGTCCTGCGTCGTAACATTTTGGCCCACCTACGCCTACGCCGCTCCACCTCTGACATGTCGGCACATTTCGGAACGATCACCTCCCCCTCCCCGCACTCTCTCTTTTACATCGCCACCTCTCCCAGCCCTCCTTTCTAAATGGAAGTCCTCAGACAGAACGAGCCAGGCCGAAACACAGATAAACAGTACTCATAAACGTCGGTTCTTTCTTTGTTTTTTTTTGTTTTTTGTTTTTTTTGCCGAATAAGCTGCAACCCAGATGGAGCGAGGACAGTCAAAAAAAAAAAAAAAAAAGTCACTTTTCTCCTGTCCATCTCAGCCTCATCATCCTCCCCCCTCCTCCCAGCGTGGGGCGAAACAGGAGGACCAAATAAAAAGTGGTAAAGCGTTTGAGTAATTGTCTTTTATACAGGTGAAAAGCATTTAGCTGGTAGTCCGTTTGAGTGAAAGGCGCTCTCGTTTGGTTGTCTCCGTCGAGTCAAAAATATTAGATTGGCTCTCCGTGCGCTGCATCAGTCTTGAGAGAGAGAGAGAGTGCCTCTTCTCTCTCTTCTGGGTGTGTTTGCATGCTCCTTTGGGGAAAGGCCTTGACAGGACGTGACGTGGGTTCATTTTGCTGCATGGTTAGCCCGAGTCGTCAGTAGGGCAGAGTGTCCAGGAACCTGTCAATCAGTGGCGGAGGCGCTACCAGATCCTCCAGCTTCAGGTAGAAGATTCGCTGAAGGCCTTGGGTCCTCTGGGAACGAAGCTCTTCCCTTATACCCAAAATACGACTCAGAGAAGGAGCGGCTTTGGACGAGGAGGATGAAGGACTGCAGCCCAGGTGGTCTCTGAGACAACAGATCACTTTATTCTGCAACTCCTCAACCCGCTTTGAGTCCTTCAGACCGGGGATTTGCTCTGTAGATTCGCAAGAAAGAAAGACGGAGAAAGAGATGTTAGGAGAATAATCATTAAATGGCCAAAATAAAGTCAGTGGGGAAAAAAAATACACACACATATACATACATCAGAGCTCATTCAGCTGAAAGAGCATTAGCTACATCTTCTTTTATATTGAATTCCACCTCATTAGCCCGTATGGCTCATGTTCTTAACAGGCCTTAACCTGGCTCATTCACTACAGATCAATACTCAGTCTAATCTAATAAGCCCCCTTCTCACTGGTGTACGTCCACATGCACGGCTATATGAGCACATTTTTTATTTTATTTTTTTAAACATTTGCACAGAAAAAAAAGTCAGTGCAATTTCAGAAATTAAGACAAAGAGCAGAACAGAAGTGCTCAACAGTTAGCTGATTATGTGGCCCTGTGAGCAGCAAAATGAAATTAGAAATGCACACACTGCTGCCCATAGCAACTCCAGTGGCACTCGTACAAGGCTTAATGTGACACTAACTCATTCTGCAGAGAACAGGGTGTCCAGCCCCCCAAACACAAACACACACATACAGGCACACTACGAGCTGTGCTGCAGGGAGGCTGCCACTAAGACCCGTCTCACTTTGAGGTATCCATTATCCGAAGCTTATTTACTGTTTGTTTATGTGACTCTTTTGTTTGTTGTGTTTGCCGCTGCAGAGTCACTCCGGCCCTCCTTTCAGCGCGGCTTTCAGACCTCTCGCCACACAATTCCGCTTCCCTGTCTTTCTTCCCGCTCTCCCTACCCCTTCTTTCTCTATGAGCGTGAGCTCCCGGGGAGAGATCGATGACTGCCTTTCTGCACAGGCCACTCTGAAGCGGTCGATCGCCTGGTGGCTCTGGTGGCTCTGTTGTGGCTTTGCGCTGTGTGCTTTGCCGAGGTGGCAGAGCGCCACTGAGAACACTGCAGACGCCATTCCAGAGCCGCGCTCCACGGTGGGCTGGTCGATCAGGAACAGAGTTAAGTGCTCCCCCAGAGGGTGAGGATGGGGTTGGAGGGCTCAGACAGAAAGAGGTTGAGGAAGAGGAGGCGGCGGGGGCAGGGTGAAATAAGGAAGCTAAAAGCAGGGGGAGGGGGATTTTTTTATTTAATTTAATTCTTTTTTTTTAGCTACTGCACATTACTTTACAGCATCCAACACCCTAAAACTGTTTTAAAAAGATGAATATAAACACTTAACTGCAGACTAGTCTCTGTCGCCTGATGCATTTTACTTAAAAAACGAAATCTGCCTCGCCTGCAGCGTGTGTGCTCTCAGAGCAGGCTGCGATTCTCCTTTCATTTTTCACACATGAACACTGATTAGAGGGCCAGGTGTGTGGCAGGTGCAGCAGGTGCTTCTGGGTATCAGGTTCTTGTTTCGGGGCAGAGATGTGTGGGAACACGCATGCACATGTGTGTCTTTAAGCGTGTGTCTGACGTTAGAGGATGTGTCCACCTGATCACTGTCACACTGAATCACCAGGAGGCAAAGCTCCGGACAACAGGAAGATGCTGTGTGTGTGTGTGTGTGTGTGTGTGTGTGCGCGCGCGCGCGTTTTATCTGTATATTCATGTTCAGCTTAAATGATTCGCAGTGTTTATGAGGAGTGGAGAGGCGATGTTAATAACTTTGAGCACAGGTGACTATATGCAACCACAGAATTAGGACCCCTTGATTCTTGTTCCTCTCGCTAGTAAGCTCGTGATTGAAAATCTGTGGTTACCTGTGAGCAGCACAAGGACGGCCAGGCAGGCGAAGGCAGAGGTATCCAGATTTAGGTTCTGGAGGTGAGCGGAGAATTCCTGGATGGAGTCCAGCCACTCTCCGAACCCACGAAGGCACTGGAACCTGTGCAGCACCAAGCCGTTACAGAACACTAGTTTATCCTCCGACAGCATCGATCTGAGGAACCGAGAGAAAGAGGAAGGGGGAAAAAAAAGAAGGAAATGGTGGACTGATTAGATCGCCGTTTTCCAGAGAAAACTGTATTTTCCCTCATGTATTGTAAATATAGCTTGAGATGCTGGGGCAAGGAAACAATTACAATAAAAAACAATGAGAAACCTGGCAGTGTGCGCACTCACGCAGAAACGGGACACACATCAAACACAAGCATGCAGCTGATTAAGGTTGTGTTTCCAAATTACAGCATTTTAAAACATTCCTGCGTTTCCTTGCGGCAGGGTGGGGTGAAGGGTTAGGGCAGAGGGTTGCTCTGTGTGTGCGTGTATATTTGCAGATAGATAAACTGTTATGGCTTTAATGTGCCCAGGCTGTGGTGTGCAGTGGAAACACAAGGTTTTAATAAGGAAATGAAAAGTCTTCTCAGATGTATTTAACCATCACTTACTCACGACACACAACATCCCACTTCTTTGACATCAAGCAGAGAAGGAGGGAGAGAGAGAGAGAGAGTGCAAGCAGAGGATGATGGAGACCTATGACTGGTCTCTATTAGTCTCTAAAATAGGAGCCCGCTCTTCTTTGGAGAGCTGCAACTGTGTTTAGTTGAAGAAGGATAAACTATGAGAGATGGAAGATCTAGGGGAGAAAGTGTGTACTTGGAAAACAGATGATATTAAAGAGAGAGAGAGCAAAGAGGGGAATTAGTGTGGAAAGGGAGGAAAGCCTCAAATTGCACCCTGCACAAACTTTGGTTTGGCAGTTATGAGGATAAACTGCAACGCTATTTGTGTCTAATTAGACTCAGTTCAAAAGAGACACGCCGTTAGGCCAGACACATGCACATACATGAGAAAGCATTAACAACTAACATCAAAAACAATTAGCACCAGCGATCGGGACCAAAATATTCTTTGTACTTCCAGGAAATCACAAGAAGAGAGCACAGAGAAGAAAGTGAATAACAGGAAGAGGTTGAGAAACGATGCCCCTCACCTATTCTCACCTATTGCTGGGGAAGAACAGCAAATTTGTTTTTGATTTCGATCCCTCGTATCATCTCCTCTAGGCTGAGGTTGAAGTCCTGACTTCTTGTCAAACATCTCTCACAGAACAGATTCACCTAATTTTTCATTGCTGCACGAGGTGCGACCTTAATGTTCCGCATGTGAAACTCAAAACTTGTACTTGGCTGATCAAAGTTGAGCACCCTTGAAGCCAGCAAAATTCATATTTTTAGATCACTCCCTGGAAGTTCTGCTCTGAACTCCTGCACCTGTGCGCCTGCGATTACACCCGGGGCCTCAGACTTGCACACAGACCACTTAACTTCTGTGTCAAACTGGCCCCACGGTCATGTTGGGGCTCATCGCTGGTGATGAAAGCTGGATCTTCTCTTATAAACAAAAAAGCAGTTTTTAGTGGAAAGGTCTGCAGCATTCAAGACCAAAGGTACCGCAGTAGACGACTGGAGGGATGATCGTCGTTTACGTTCCACATTCCCCATGTTGTGCCTCGTGAATTTGCAGGATTTGACTGTAATGCACTGAAGGCATCTGAGGGAGGAATATTCAACACAGACAACCAGACCAGCACAGTCATTGCTCACTTTTCCCCGAAATAAAATTAAAGCTGAAGTGTTTCTGATTTGATCGAGCGTGTATCACAGGGGCACAGGAGCACAATGTGATTTGAGGGACTAAAATCAACAGCATTGCTCCAGAACACCTCTTGAAGGGGAGATCGGTCAAAATTCAAAACTTTATTAAAAGTTTAGCGTCAGCAGGGTCATTTTTGGAGAATTTCGCGAACATGAGCGTGAACAGTCCTTGTCGATGCACGTTTGGTGATGTATATTAGTACCTGTTATTTCCACAACATACCGGCTGTATTTCTGTGCTTAAGTAAACACAGAGCTGACCAAATAATATCTCACAGGACCATTTCACCCGTGTGAGATAGTGCCACTGGAGCAAAAATACACAGACAGGCTGGTAGATGCGTATCTAAGCAGATGCACGCACGCACACAAGCACAGGTGGATGTCTGCCACACATTCCACTCACCCCTGACTACGCTGTCACCACGGTAATCGACCAATAACCACAGAAACTGTTAGGTAACGGGGTGCTTACAGCAATGCCGGCCCAGAAGAACGAAGCAAATTTACTCTATGCACTCTGAGCACACACTCACAAGCACACAGACGCACGCTTGAGTGAGGGTCTGCGGGGCATCTAGGTTCAGCACGGGGTCAGCGAGGAGATGCGCTGCATCCATCGCTCTCACGGAAGACAGAGAAAATAAGACAGCGCTGTGTTTGTGTGCATTTTCCTCTCTGCCGTGGGAGTTTGGCCGATTGGAAGATGAGCAGTGTGTGTCTGTGTGTGTACGTGTGTTTGAAAGAGGCCCCTATGAGTCCACCCTTTAGAGTGAGTCAGAGTCCCAGCCTGATCACCCCTCCTGCTGGGACTGTGATGGCACCGCCCATCCTCTACCCACCCTGCACCTGGACCTACGCTGGGAGGAGGACAGAAAGTTGGGATTCTACATCATCAGCGAGTGTGAGTAAGTGTGCGTGTCTCACTGTGTTGGTCTTCTGCCCTAGACGACAGCGCAGACAAAGAGATGAGCTTGTAGCCCCCCACCACCGCCACCATCTTCTACCCATAAATTTAACCAGCCGCATGCCTTGCAAGAGCAAACTGGTAACCCAGGGTAATTCTGAGGCAAAGATGGGCCGGGGCAGTCACAATGGCACCACAGGTATCCATCAGTGAGACACACACGTGCTCTCTTGCTCAAACACACACACACACATACATACATCAGGGGGCGCATGAGGTAAATGAAGCCCATTGTGTTTTTATGTCGGTCAGCTGAACTGAATATGTATTTCCTTCCATAACAGCGGCTCTTTTCAGTTACTCAGCTGACTAACTTTGAGATGGAAATTGATCTTGTCAATTCACAGTTCACAATGTTAGCACAGTTTTAGCCCGCAGAACACACACACAGATCTCTCTGTGCGTCAGATATCAGACGAGCAGAGCGGAACTCTGTGGGTGTAGCTGCTGTCATAGCTACAGACTCCATTCATAATTTGGTTCATATGGCGATTACTCAGCTCCACTCCTCCCACTCTGGAGATACACCAACACAGCAGCACACAGCTTTGCCAGCACAGTTATGCACTGTACTTTAATCGGAAAGGGTTTAAGTGCCTCTTGTTTCTGAGACGCTAAGCAAAACAAAGTTGCCCGTACAAGTGTAAGTCGGTGTGGTTCAAAAGCTTGAGAGGTGTGCATAGGAGTGGACAACCAAGTTTAAAACAGGTGTTAAAAGAGGCTCCATTTCTGCCTACTTACCTGTGAGCCAATCGCAGCACAAACAGCTCCAGGAAGGCGGAGTCTATGAGCAGGTTCTGATCGTCACGCTGAAGCTCGGAGAAGCCGGGCAGCCTCTCCGCCCAGCACCTTGTGGTCTCCATCGAGATGGTGAGTAGCCTGTAGAAGAGGTGGATGTGTTCGACGTCCGAGGAGGAGGATGGCGGGTCGGCAGCGCTGAACTGCAGATCAAGAAAAGAAGAGAAATTACTGAAATAACTTGTAAACTATCTGTATTCGAAAATAAACTAATGCATTTCTCCAGTTGAAATGAATTGTTAAGGGCATGGGTTACCTGGCTGTAGTCAAGGTCACGAGGTGTGCAGTGAGAATAAGCCCTGAGCAGAGCAGAGAGGAGGCTGAGGGGTGGAGAAGGAGGAGATGCCTCCGTCTGCAGGGGGCTCTTTGGTTTGGAAGGCAGACGACCTCTGCGCCCCTTCAAGCTGTCAGTACGCACCACTAAAACAGAGAAACACAGAAGGCAAGAGGTTTTTGAGTTGGACGTGGAAATATAAACTCTGCATGCACAGTCAAGTTCTACCCTCCAGCGGACCGGCTTGATATCAGCTTTTCATCACAGCGAAATAACGACTAAAAGGTTGGGAGAGGTCTCTGCAGGAGTGCTCCCAACATTGCCACGATCTCCACACACAGGAGGCCACGAGCCAGCAGATGGCAGTGGAGCTGTTCTGCAGGCTGCAGACGGACGTGTGTTAATGCAACACAGAGACATCCAGTATGCATTTTGTGTGGGTTTGTTTGCGTTTATGCATGTGGATATGTGGGTGGGGGTATTACAGGGTGTGAGACAGGTGACAAACCTCATGGGAATGGGGGCAGTTTGAGTGTCACGCTGATTCTACACATCATCGAAACGTGTCTGTCTGTGTGTGTGCACTATGCAGCAACAGTCAACGCATCAGATGTGGTGAACACAATGACATAATGGGAGAATCTTTGCATAAGATGGTCAGCTTTGAGGCTCTGCTAAACAACACTGAACTCAGGGGCTTTAAAGGTGGCAGGGACTAATTGGTATGATGTGTATCATACTTTCTTCCAACCACAGACAGGCGTTTCTGCATAGACAGTTGTGTGATGCTACCACAGGCTGGGCCATTACCGGCCTATTAACCACTGACTGCAGAGACGGGGGCTATGATCACTGACTGCAGGTCTGATTAGTGTTGCATTATTAGGATTAACTCTCAAGAGTCCAATGCCACCATCGGGTCACCTTTATGACACTTGCATTGAAGCAGTTGTGTGCATATGTGCTTGTTTGTGTGTGTGTGATTCAGGTGTGTGATCTCCTACCTTCCTTCACCATCCCCACGCTCAGACACTTCTGAAAGCGGCAGTACTGGCAGCGGTTGCGTCTCCTCTTGTCCACAGGACAGTTCTTACTGGCCAGACAGACATACTTGGCGTTTTTCTGCACGGTGCGCTGGAGAAAGAAGAAATAGGCATGCCGATAATCAGCCTCCAAACACAATCAACACCTAATATTTGATTTGTTTAATTCAATTTCTCTCTCTCTCTCTCTCTCTCTTTCCTTGCCCGTCAAAGAATAAAAGCGAAGCTCGCAGGTCAGATTTTAATTACGCGCTGAAAGGCGGCGGTGACATCAGTATAATTAGATAAAATTAATTTCCCAACAAGCCTCGCCTGCAGGAGGGACAATTTTATTAGCGCCGCAGCTGACAATAGAGATCCAGCGCGTGGCGTGCGGAGGCGGGTCCCTTGAGACGGGGTAGAGTTGGGTGGGTGAGGTGGAGAGGGGTGGGGGACGAGCGGCCGCGAAAGCTGCCTGATCAGATTGTTTGTGAAGCTCGCGGGTCAGCTCGTGGCACCTTCGGGGCCTCGCGCATCGCGCCTCTCTCAATGGGCCCCGCGGGAGCTGTTTTCTCCTCCGCTGGCTCGCGCGATTATTACTGACCTTATTAAAATGAAATCAGAAACGGGCCACGTGGGAGGGAGTGGAGAGGGGGCTCAGCGAATACAGGGAGGACAATAAGTGAGATTGTAGTGCGCGCGCATCTATGGGGCCAATCCTGCGCGCTCGTGACCGCGTATTGAAGGCAATACTTTGAACGGACCGTCCCAGTAAAAGCACGAAGTTCTTCACTCGCAGCACGAACAGACCGCAGACCGACAGTTCCAATGAGGCCCGAAGGCTCCACGCTGCCCGTGTCTGACAGGAGATTAAACTCGGGGGTGAACCTGCGATGACAACACCGTAAAACCCCCACAAATACTCACTTTACCACCGCGTTTACCCGCTGTGACTCCAGCACTCCACTCAGGCAGCGCCTATAACTGAACTGTAATTTACACATAACGGAAGTGCCACGGCTTCTTTAACGCTTCTAAAACACATCAAAACAAATAAATCCAATTAGGAACCCCTCGCGCCGCACATGCCCGTCCCCCCCAGGAGACCAATAACACACCAATTATTCCATATGCTTCGGCGCGAGTGCGGAACCGACGCGTAATGGGCGCCAGTGCCGGATGAGAGTCGTTGCCATGGCACCGCAGATCGCTGTGAATGTCTCCTTTCATCCCTTCAATGGTCGGCGACCCGTGCGCGCGAGGATAAGTAAGTTATGGTCATTAATGTGGTCGAGAAAGGGGGGTGGGGGATGCATCCAGTTAGATGGTGTCCGAATTAAACATGAGGAAGGCTGAATGACGCACAAGTCTTCCGTGCGCAAACTTTTATTTACACTTTTAAAGAGGTTCGGAGTCATTTACGCGATTTTCCCCGATACTAACCAACAGTAAAGCCCACGCGAACACGCCCGGAGCGTGTTCTAAAGATAACTGTGACTCTTTTTTGTGTTTTCCTCTCTGAAACTTTAAAATCTCCGGTTTCCCTGGCGGTGTGCTGGGCAGTGCGCATAAAGGTGAAAGTGGAGTAGTCTATAAGCTAAGTTAACCCTGCTGTTTGTTCAAGGAGGAAATTCTTCAGTGACCTCAGGCTTAATTTAGATGTCTGTTTCCAAGAAAAGCCTGAGTTTGCAATCATCAATTAAGGGCGCGATAAATTAAGCTCTCATGAGCGAGCGCTGGCCCTTTCTCTTCTCTGTCTGTCTGTTATCATCTGTGTGTCTGCGTTTGTGTGTGTGTGTTGGTTGGGGCTCTTGTGACTTTGCTTTCTAATAATCAGCAAAAACGATGACTGGAGTCACTATCAAAGCTTCAAAGCTATAACTAGTCTCTGATGTGATGTGCGTATGTGTGTGTGTGTAGTACACTTTGTTCTAGTTCAATTAATTTAATCTTCCCTGTCATTTTTCCTTGTGTTTACCCCAAATTTCATTAAAATAACAAGTTTAAATGTACTTCGCACCAGGCCATATTGTTTCTGTGGGCAGGAACTGGATTAAAGTGAAAAAGTTTCAGTTAGATGTTGAGTCAGAATTGAGGAATGAGTGGTGTGCACTGAAAGCACATTCACAATTGAAAGTATTCTGACAGGAGTGCAGATACTATGGCTGTTGTAGGGGCCAGACAGAGGCGTGCAGAGACAGATTCTTGACATGTAACATGTACTAATAGCCTCGGCTTAAATTAAAAGCCTTGAGGGACTTTGCCCTCTCCAACCCATCTTAAATCCCAACCCCCCTCTGGTTGCTTCCGACCGCTGATTCTCAGTTTCTGCCGTCAAAAAAGTGCAAAAACACATGTAGACATCTGTATCCGTGAGCTGACTTTACTGTTTTTATAACTCTAAAATCCTACACACTGGGTTTATATGATCAGCTTACACGTTTCCGAGCTTGTTTTTCCAATTATCTTCACCAGCACACGGATGCTTACCATAATTTCTAGGACTAACATACCAAGCAAGCCCTGGAAAACTAAAACAGTGTGTAGCAGGTCTAAAACAGCTCACCGGTTGGTTAGTACAGTGGGTGCATGGAAACAGGGGACTTTAATGTTCTTTTTTTTGATAACATAATGTATTATACTAACAGTTGGAATAGTTTTTTATTTTATTTTAAAAATTGAAATACTGAATAGGTTCACTAAATTAATGGAAACCCGTGAATGGAACACATTATTCAAAATAATAAACATGCCCAAAAAAAAAAAAAAAACAACAACCCTGACTTGTTTAAGAGCTAAAATTAATTCACGGGGAAAATGTGCTTCAAATTGCACTAATGAAATAATAATTTACAGCAAGCCTCTACAACGGTTTAATGCCTAATAACTATTCATGGATAATTAAATATAATCAGGAAAATATTTTTCGGGCACAATAAAACCATCAGGATAATGGAGGTGATTTGCCTGAGAATATGTGAACAAGGAGCAGGTGTGTGTGAGACACATGATTTAGTTTCTGCTGCTGCCGCTGCATCCTGGATTCACGGGGTAACAGTGTGAAAAAAACACATGTTACAGTATGTTTTTCTATATGTGTGGTTGCCTGCATATGTTGCGTGAGGCGGGGATGGCTCGCTGCATCTGCATATGTGTGTGTATGTGTGTGTGTGTGTGTGTGAGAGGGAGTGTAAAGGAAACATAGCGAGGTTTGACAGGCTTTGTGGCTGCGGAGGGAACACTGCAGCGAGCAGACAGCCCGCAGCCTGCTGCCACCAGACGCTGCTTTCATTAATTACTAAATAAAAACAAATTGTGAAACTAATTGAAAGGAAGGATAATTCATTTCCACCTACCAGAGGCATTATTCAATTACCTCGGTGTGTGCACCCTCCTTCTTGCTGTCTCTTAATTTTAACTCTCATCTCGTGCAGCCAATAGAATGCTTAACAAGTGTGCCGGAAAATGTTTTAATTCAAAAACTGTGCAAATGAATTACTCCACTGTCACCGAGTGCGAGTTCACTGTAATTCCAAGTGATGTGCCACTAAGCCTCAAATATATATGTATACACGCACATGCACAGCAATATAATATCTCGCTTGTCACGTCTGTTGTATTTTATGACTTGCAGCATGAGGAAAATGGAAAATGAGTCTGACTAAAAACCGGCTCTTGGATTGTGTTAAACTGTGTTGTCAGCGCGTTAGCACGTGCGGCAACATGGGATGTGAGACAACAGGTTCAGAAGTGTTAGGTTGAATCACTTGAGGGACCAAATTTCAAACAGATTCATATCGGGTTGAGCATTATGCAAGAGAATTGTGGTCAAATTCGTGGCCGCCAATTGACTAAAAACACGCCGTCAGAAAACTGATTTCAAGAAGGATTCCTTCACCATTACGTGCTCGCACACCGCGTTATTTCTGAGTATCTGAGCTCCTGAACACAGCTGTTATTTTGGAGAGAATATATGTTTTTATCATCCTGTGTTCTCATGCAAGCAATCACAAACACACACGCACACATTTACACAGAGCCAGTGCTTATGCACACTTTGCCCACTTGGTTGCTGGGAGAAACGACCCCTGTGGGTGTGTTGTGCTTTCGCAATGACTCTAAAGACGATTTAGAGAGTACAGAGAAGGGTGTAGAGTGGGAGCAAGGCAAATGCTAGCAAACTGCTCCGACTTAAATACGTCAGTCAGCTTGCAGCCAGTTTACAGATTCTGGCTGAGATTTTAAAGATGGAAAGTCTGTTATGAATGTGAGAGGTTAGAAACAAGAAGGAATACTTCAAAAGATGCAGAGGGGTACAAATGAGGGACAGGTGCGTGATGTCTTATTAGAAACCACAAGACTCAGAAGTACAAGAAAACAAAAGAAAACCAAAGACCAGAACGGTTGAAACTAGAGGAAGACTTTAATAATAGCTGTGGGTTGTTGTTTTTTTTTACCTTGAAGAAGCCTTTGCAGCCCTCACATGTGCGTACGCCGTAGTGCTGGCAAGCCGCATTGTCTCCACACACCGCGCAGGTTCCCTCTCCCTGTGGGCCACGCGGGGGTGGAGAGGGCAAGCTGTCTGCTAGTAGAGGGCCACAAGGTCCAAGTGCCAGGGAGCGAAAGGCGAGGCTGCTGCTCCCTGCTCCGCGGTGCAGCTGGTACAGAGGCTGCTCCAGGGGTGGGACGTGAGGATGGGAAACTGATGAGGAGGAGGAAGAGGAGGAAGAAGAGGTGCGAACCAGCCCTCCTCCCAGGCTATCATAACCGCCGACGCTGCCTCCACTGTGGGGCGGTGAATGCTGGTAGAAGTGCGGAAAACGGGGGGACTTGAGGGGGCCGGTCTCCAGGCTGGAAGGTAGAGAGTGAGGGTGAGAAGGAGCCAGGGGGTGCTCCTCCCCCCACAGGAAGGAGGTGCCCGGCTGGGGTGGCAGAGACGGGGTGGTCGGAGTGGAAGGGGGAGACTGTTTAAAGTACATGGTGGAGGAGGACATGGCCTCCAGGGGTGGGGCAGTTGGGTAGCTCTCCTCCTCCTTTTTGATGGTGGGCCTGTGCGTGGGCATCTGGTAGAGGCACGAGGACTTAGGCTCGTAGCTTCCGTCCACAAAGACATTGAAGCTTGGGAGAGAGGTGGTGGCAGCTGCAGAGATCTCACCCCCACCCAGGTCCAGCTTGGTGTAGTCGGGGGTCATGAGGTCAGAGCTGTAGCTTTCAGTCTGGTAGCTGAAGGACTGGCCAGAGTAGGCTGAGCCTGGAGGGGCCGGCCCGTACTGAGCCTGCACACAGGGCATATCTGTCGGAGGAAACAGAGCACACACGCAGGTTAGAGCTGCGTGGCACATCAGACCACATGTATCCCAAAAGCTTCACATTCCCATGTTAGTAGGGCACAGCTATATAGCAACAATCACTGGGCAGAGAAGAAGAATTTATGACATTTTACAAACAGTGATTTAATCAGAGAAGCAGGGCTTCATGTTCAGTAAATCTGCAGGATACAGGCAGACTCTATTGGATGCACATGCACACAGTGGTAACACTAAACAGGGTCAACCATTAAAAAATAAAAAAAAGAAAGAAACAAAAACAATCTGCACAGCTCTATTGGAACAGGCAGTTTGCAGAGTGTTATAAAAGTTTTTCTTTCAATGAAGAGGCTGTGAAAAGCTTTAACCAAATCTTTCCATTTGATGCAATTTACACCCATTTCTGCTGTTAACACTTCTTGCACTTGCACTGAGTAAGTACAGCAAAAAAAGGGAAAAAAAACCCTGAATACTGAAACACACACACACAAAACTTCGAACATTGCTGATTTTCCTAGTTAGTCAAGTTAGAGAAGCTGCAGTTGATGATCCTGAAGCTCAAATACAAGAATCTGTATGTGTGTGTATTCTGGTTAGTCAGATGGAAAAGCAGATGAGATAACATTAAATAATAATGGAACCCCATGGTGGTGCTGGATGCTTGCTGCACAGACCCTTCACACACACGCGTGCACGCACACCCTCTCATGCACACGCACACTGAGATAAAGACGGACACGCAGACACAGATATTTCCTCTAACTGCTGCAGACGCCAGTCGACATGTCTTCACTTTCCCCCCCTTGATTTAATTCTGCTACAGCAACAGGCCACCAGCTCATCGTTTCTCTGTGTGTGTGTTTGTGTGTGGACTATATGGTCTTATCAAAACTCTTACGTAATATACAACGCCTGCGTTTGCGTGCGTCTGCACGTGTGTGTGTGTGTGTGTGCATAATAATAATCAGTCATGAGTGTCAGCGCAGGCAGGGTTTTGTGGTGTTTGCTCGTCTCTCCCGAGCAGGGAACTGTCAACACTGCGCTGCTCCCATTGACGCCCAGCATGCGCGCGCTCTGCCGTAATCGCCCCCTTTCCCTGTACGTCATGTTTGTCTAGTCAAATACGGGATATATCGGTCCTGCAGTTGTTAAAGCGTTCACAAATACCTCCGCCAAAGCGGTCTCACCTGAACTTTTATCTATTTATAAAGCAAGAAAAAAAAGGAAAATAGTCCTGATTTTATATATATATATATATATATATATATATATATATATATATATATATATATATATATATATATATATATATATATACATATATATATATATATATATATACATATATATATATATATATATATATATATATATATATATATATATATATACATATATATATATATATATATTGAGATAAATATTTTTTTTAAAAAATTCTTTGCTATAAATATTTTTTCTTTGAAATAATTCTTATTAATTTTTATATTAACCATTAAATATGCAAGCATAGTGTATCAGCAGGCTCATTAAGCCGCTACATTTCTTTCCTTCTTTTTATTTTAATTGAGGATATGAGTCAAGCTGTAGGCATACGTGTGCTTGACGTCATCAAGATTTTTTTTCTTCTTCTGCGAGTGACCAGCTCTTCAACCCACGTGGAAAAACACACATGCAGCATTAAGGGCGTCACGGGGCCTTTCTGGGCTATACCTAAAGACCTTTTTTTTAAAAACTGATTATGCATCAGAGGAGGAAGAGAACCAGAGAAAGAAAAAACAAACTGAAAAAAGGAGAGTACAGTGGTAAAGGTTGCGGCTCTCTGTGTTGTGTCAGTAGGTCAAGCCTCAGATTAGGGGCCATCAGTGTAGAAATGTGTGCAAGACTTACTGCACGTGGCACATGCACATGTTTATATTTAAATATGGTAAATTTCTGGTTTTTCTGTGAAGAGATGAAAGAATGAGAGAGAAAAGGGTAGGAAGGCTACAAAGTAGTGTGATGTTTGTCTGTTGGGTGAGTAAAGAAATTCCTTCTGGTACACACACACCACCACCACCACCACCACGTGTGTTCATCTGCTTATAATGTTCACGATGTCAACATGGACTTGTATATGTTCATTCTACCAAAAGCATACACCCTTATCCTGAAAACCTGTAAAACCACTTGTCTCTGCGAGTGTCTCACCGTCTTCGTTACTTGACTTTTGTTGGCGTGTCTAACCTTCACTCACACACCCATGCTTACAAACTTGCATCCTCTTTTACACACTCACCACAAGTGCAAATAGAGATCCATCACCGGAGCTTCTTAGTTGTTAATGTCACCAAAGCAAGTCAGTGTAGGGGATTCTCAAAAGTCCAATACCACCATCGGGTCGCCTTTATGACACTTGCATTGAAGCAGTTGTGTGCATATGTGTCTGTTTGTGTGTGTGTGTGTGTGTGTGTGTGTGCAAGCAAGAGGACAGACAACCCAAGCAGAGTCAGACATAGGTGGTGCAGCATAGTGAGGCAAAGGGAAACAGTCTCTAACCTCGAGGTGTGCATTTCAACTGGACAAACTGCAGCTGTTCCAATAACTGAGTGCGCTTGTTCATTGTCAGAATGCCATAGATCTAACAAATGAAAACATGAAGGTGCAGACATAAATTACAAAAACACAGATTTTCTTTATATCAGTAAACTATAAAACATTTTCGGGGAGTCAGCGTCCCACAGCGTAGAGTGATTTTTACTTTTTTCCCTTTACACTGTGCACACAAAAATAACAAAAAAACAAAACACAAAGCACAGAGACACACTTACACAACCAGTTACTTCAGGGTATACAGTGTAGTTTCTATATTGAATTACAATGGACAAAATTGTGTGTGTGTGATTGTATTATATATAAATATATATATGATTCACATTTCGCCTCCAGGTTTTGGATATAGGTGTGCCTGGCCTCAGAATTGTCTTATCTTAATGACTGAAATGTCAGCTCACTTGCCAGACAAAATCAACCCACACACATACACATGGGCTCACGACTGCAGCACAAACAAAAGATCACCAGAACATTGAGGAAACTTCAACTCATATTTTGACCTTTAACAGGAGTAAAAGAGCATAAATATACACATAAATAAAACGACTGCCTACCAGCTGATATTCAGATCTAACCCCTGTGTTTTAAACTACTAAATAAAAATTATATATATGTATTTAAATATTTTTTTTTCAATTTTTGGGAATGTTGTTTCTTTCTTTTCCCCCCACAATAAAACAATCACCCGACTCATATCACCAAGCACTCCACAACAGCAACACGAAATGAAAGTGTCAGAGCCGCTGCACTCGTTACAAAAGCATCAGATGAGAAAGAGATTAAAAAAGAAAGAAAGAAAAAAGGGTAAGATGAAAGTGAAGACAGACTGAGCGCTTGTTTCTGTACCTGGTGAAAGAGCCTCGCGCTGAATGGTGCTGGGTGTCCGGGATTTAGGGGTGGCGTGGCTGCGGCCGGGGCAGGGCTCCTGGAGCGGGGAGGGCTCGGCGGGCGTCGCTAAGGAAGTGTCCGACCGCCGGGGCTCCGAGCTCGGCTGGGCGCGCTCTTCCGAACCTGTGCCTGGGTGAGACATGGCTGTGTTAAAGCCAGTGGCAGGCTGAATAATCAGGTAAGTGCCTCAAACGCTCGTAAAGACTTAAAAAAAAAAAAGATTACTCAAAGAGAAGCGAAAATTTATTTCTTTTTTTTTCTCCCTCAAGAATGGAGACCTTTGTTTAAATTGCTTCCACAAACTTCAGCAAATTCAAATTCGGTGTTCAAAATTTCCTCACACTTTTAGAAAAAAATCGGACAGAGAAACATTTTTGTACAATTTAAAGACAACCAGCAAAGCTTTCGTTTCATCTCAAAAGCAAATCGTTATTGGCACAAAAATCTCATCTGAGAGAATCAGTCAGTTTATCGGGTTTAAAAGCAGTAGAAAGAGATAACAGGGGATGTAAAGCACTGCGCTGAGACGGCGCAAATTCAAATAACTACCAGTGCACACGCTGGAAGGCAAATTAGGGATAAGATTTAGACTTTTACATCCAACATAGGGCAATTCTGACAATAAATATGTCACTGAGTGCATCCTACAAAGAGAACCACAACTGAGGACTTTGGGTTCATTTCAAAACTTTGCCTACGTGGGCGACAGGTTTCATTTTAGCACTAACGTCTTCGCCGTTATTATTATTATTATTATTATTATAATTACTGCCTAATAGATATTTTGCACCGTAAAACAGAAATTCCACCAGTCAACAAACTATGCACGACTTCTGAAACAAAATAATAATAATGGAAAAAAAAAATCATAATACAGACCTACAAAAGTGACAACTTTTATAAAAGCAGCTTGCGCCAGTGCCTCCGGGCCATCGCTTTTCTTGCCTCTGATCACCGCCGCATTCGCCTGCTCAGGGTTCATCCAGAGGGGAGAGAGAAATCTAGAAAACTGTGAGTCGGACCTGAAACCAGACCAGCGGGCTCCCGTGCGCCGTGCGCCTCCGACTCCCTCTCACTGCAGCAGGGTGCACCGTGGCCGGAGGATTTCAAGGCCCAGAGCGCCCCCTTTCTGTAACACACTCCTATATACTCTATCTCTCTCTCACTGTGGCTCTCTCTCCGCCACACATAGACCCCCTCTATGAGACGGTCAAGTTGAGAAGACGACGCAGTCTCCCTGTGTGTATCGCAAAACAGCTTGGTGACAACCCACAACCCTCATACGGATCAAGACTAGGAGCACCTGCAGCTTCATGTCAGTAGCCACTTTTCACCAAACTTTAAACCACTTCTCAAAGGATTTATTGGACACCCACGAACCCCCTGTCGGTGGTTCTTTTGTCGGAATATGGCTCTTATATAGATGTAATCCCTCCCAACAGCCCCCAAATAGGTTGGAATAAACAAAAAAGCACAAACCAGAGTAAACAGACAAGTCAAGCTGTATAACATTTATTTGATTAGGGCTGATTTGGAACAGTTAAGCCATTATTCAATTGTGTATGGAGCCATTTGAGCACTGAGAGAAAAAAAGAGACATCTTTAGGCCTGAAAAATGATTTTGTTACAGTAACAGCACAAATGGGAGTCAATTTGAAATAAGCTGAAGTCATCTCATTCTTACATAAAGTTGTGAAGCTAAACCCGTAACTGCGTAAATACGCTCTAATCAGAGCCTCCGAGGGGAGTTAAAGAGATGAAGATGAAGTGTTTTTACTTCAAACAAACTTATTTTTGTACAAAGTGAGACATTCTGCCTTTTTCTAACTTTTTTTTTAATGAACCCGCGGTCTCCCCCTACTTTATTCTCAGACCGAGCCGGCCGGTGGGGCTCTGGCCCTGCGCGCACCGGTAACCAAGAGAACGACAAAAGAGCTGTAAAGCACGCGCCCCGGAGCGCCGGTAGCCCCCGGTAGCCCCCTCGCACCAATAACCCCGGACAGCGCGAGGCTTCCAGCAAACAGAAACAGAGAAAAGAAAGGACATAAAGGAGAGAGCAGAGAAATATGCGAGTAGCCTAGCCTACTGTAAATCAGCCCTGAGTGGGAGCCTGTCACTGGAGCCTGCGTGCGCGCGTTCGTGCGTGTATGCGTAAACCTGAGTGTGTGTGAGGGAACTGAGGGGGGGGGAAAGAAGGTAAAACCAGCAACTTACTTAAGTACCTCAACCCGGTGTTGTCAGCTTATTATTATAAACTATGTGACTGGCCAAGAGGCACGATAGCTGCTGGAGCATGCTTCACGGTGGGCTTCAGAAATGTTGTTGTGGCTTTATGGTTGAGGGTGTTTTTCCTGCGATACATGGCTCATGAAATTCGGAGGCAATTTGAGTACCAGTGTATCTTGGGCCAGTTTTATTATATACGGGTTAATGGTAACTGTACGCTCACTCCATGTTACTGAAGGTTAAATCATAGCGCAGTCCGGCACCGACAGCCGAGCGATATCTAAACTCAAACACACCCACAACCTCACAAACACGCACTTACACACATCTATGTATATAAATACATTTTATAAAAAGACACCACCCCCTCAAAAAATTAAAAATTAAAAAAAGAAAAAAAAAACTCCGATAAGACACCCCCCCACACACACACACAAAACCCAAACACACCATGGCTTGAAATGAAAGAGCATTAAGTCTCCTCTCCGAGCTCCTGCCTGAATGTAGGTTACACCGCTCTTCACTCAGACCATTTGTGCGTCCGACTCCACTATTCATTGTGAGAGTGAGAGGCATCTCATTTCCATGACAACCGGAAAGGATACGATACCTTCTCCAGCGCAAATTAAATTCAGAGTTCAGCCTCATTCGCCGTAGGAGAACCCACACATAGGCACAGACCAACAAACATGACCGGCAACACGCGTGTGCCGGTGGCTGACGTGAGCAGCAACAGGTTAGGCACACAAAGTTGGGCAGCACGCGCACAGATGATGTTAGAGTAGTAAATCCATCATGGCTTTTGATATAGGTGGCGAAAAATTAAATACGTAAAGCTGAGGGTTATCTTCTTTCGGCGTGTTTCCGCCAAGATGTGAGGCAGAGCTTTACAGATTCATTCATTCATTCAGTTTACTTACTTGTTTGCTGTAGCGGTTCCGTCTTTACATGTAGTGGGCTAATAACTTCGCGTGAAGTATCCGTTTTCCATCCAGAACAACCGCAAAGAGATAAAAATAATGACAGGAAAGAAAAATAATAATAAAAACACTCTTAGTGATCTCGGAGAGGCGCTGGATTCGTCGGCATTAGAAAAAGAAAAGGAAAAAAAGTTCCGTTCCTTCCACTTACTTTTTCTAAAGTATAAAAAGTAGAAAATGAAATAAAAAAGAAATCATCAAACTCCCGAGTGGCTCTAAGGAGCGAGTCTGCGTCCGTCCCCGTGCTGCTGAGTGTGTCAGTGCTGATGGGTGCTTTGCAAAGTGTGCTCTTGTAACGCGCGTTTGTTTATGTGCGCCGTCTGAGGGGAGAAAGTCAAATAGTGCATTTATGTGGGCTCTGCCTCCACACAGAGCTCTTGGTATGCGCTACGTCAATGTGACGCCATGGGAGAGGTGACGTCACCCAGTGTAGAGCTCCCTCTCTCTCTCTCCGTACAGTACAAGACACATAAGCCCCGTGTGCCGTGACAAGGAAAGAGAGAGCGAGAGGGGTGGAGAGAGAATCTGAGAGAGCCAGAGAGCGAGGCGGTTGGTTTGATGGTTGCAGGAGAGGAAGCCGAGGGGGATCTGGCGGGCGAGCCTGCACCACTAGCAGGAACTGTAAAGAGGCTGTTCTTCTAGATTACTTAATCAACAAAGTATAAAGTAAACACAAAACCTTAAAAAATGCAAACAAATATTAATAAAATAGATTTTAAATTTAGGTTCATCATCAAAATATCCTATTTCTCTTTCTGCAAACACAGCATATTAATAAAGGTAACAATAATATTAGTCATGAGCATGTTTTCCCATACAGAACACATGCTGGGATGTATCTAAATATTTCCAATCAACTACCTGGTGATACTTGTGCTCCATTACTTTTCAGAAGCATGTTTTAACCCATTGTACACATCTATCCACAAGTAAACTTTAATCAAACATGTCAAAAGCAGCATTTCTCCGTGTAATGGAGCTCTTTTAAGGTGTGTTTCCAGAAGGGATTGTATGAAGATTATAATATCATTATAAACCACCATAAAAGCACACTTGCATAATTTTGGTGCCTTTTTAACGTGCTCCGAACAGATTTTTACCTGCAATTGCAGATGAACCTGTAAATGAAGGGCCTCAGAAAGGACTTTTTTTTTTTTTAATCTTAGGTAAAGTCATTTGCTTATTTATTTGTTGTACAGAGCAGATTTTAAAACAACAAACCAAAACAACAGTTGACCCAAAGTGCTTTACAGGAGTGATCATTTGTAATCCAGATCTCCAAGAACCCAATTGCAAACACAACTCACAGAAAAAGACCATAATACTATGTGTGATATGTTTTCTGGTCAGGGCACTGACCATCAAGCATCACCGTTAGTATAAATCAGCTTCTCTAAGGTTCATTTCCAAGCATTTGTTTAAGGTAGTGGTTTTCAAACTTTTCCTGGCTTTTTACACCCCTTTTTACACCCCTCAGAAACAGGGAAGGAGCCAACCCACACAACCATACTTTTATGTTTTTTGAATTAACGATTAACACAAAAGGGAGAGCCTTTAGCAAAATTGTGTTTATTCTGGCTGCAAATAAAATCATATTATTTTGACTTTGGTTCACTCTGTATTTCTTTAGTGTCTGCATGTCTCACCAGGCTTCATGCCCATAGTCTGAAAACAATTTTCAGGCAAAGGCATTAAATGAAAAATCACCACCTAAAGCTCAGACTATAACTGGGTTATTTTTCCAAGAGAAATGCAGATAAATATGTTTTAAAAACGGGTAATATCCCACAAAAAGGTAATATCCCACAGCCTTATTTTGGTAAAAGATAACAACATCAAGAAAAGCCCTGATACATGGATATTTTAAGTGGGTTGAGCTGGATGAGCTAAGGCTGTTTTTAAAAAAAATATGTTTTAAAATAAATATATGCGCAAAAATTTGTTGATTACAGTTTTGAAGACTGGTGAAATGACCTGATTTGTGAAACTGGAAGTCAAATATATAATTTATTAATGTCTGTATAGCAATAAAACATAAAAAGCTCAGCCAGGATGGCATTGGAGTGGACTTAAATCCCTCTCTCTCTAATTTTGAAACTCACATTTAAAACTGTGGAGAGGCTAATGTGGTCTTGAGTAGGGAAATACTGTCAGCAGCCAGCGAAGGCAGCAGACACTGAACGGGATGTGAGAAGCAGCTATCAGTTTCGCTTCTGCGCGCTCTCAAACCTCAAAATTAAAAAACGCCTCCGGAGACGCCGGGAATAATAATTCTCAACCGCCAATCACAAGGCGCGCATTTTTCAGTCAACGTGCTAATTCCGACCAATGATCAGCCCCTGGGGGCGGGGAATGCCTTGACGCACTGAGGCTCGTGATTGACGCAAGCCTTGTTGCTAATTTTAGCTCTTGGCCGACGGAGACAGTGAGATAGCCGACATCCTATTCATTGTCGGGCGGGCCCGACTATTTTAGCGTTGTGATTGTGATCCAGCCAAGCCAAATATAGCTATAGACAGGTATTTTTAGCCGTAAAGTGTGACCCCGTTTTTATTCGGCTAAAGAAGCCTCGGGATGCAGTTTGAAAATGAGTTTCGGCTCCCCAAAAACAGCACACTCAGTGTTAACCTGTTATTTTAGCCGGATAGTTTTTCAGTCAGCTGATAGAGTAGAGCAGGCATACCCAGAGAGAAAGTTCCAGTACAGCACAGGCTCTCTCTCTGTCACTCTCACTCACTGCGGGGGAAACAGGGTGGAAAAGACCGTAGATGTGAAGATAAATAGCCGTCAGGTCGTCAGACAGACACAGTCAACAGGTTTGTATATGTGATGGCTTTGCAGCTTCGCACAGCACCGCTGCTGCTGCTGCTGCTTCTCCTCACACGAGGCGTATCAGCTGAGGCAAAACCGCTGCTGCTGCTGCAGGGGAGCTTTAACCACTTTTGAGTGGTGAGGATGAAAAGTTGTCAACTAGAGGATGTTTTTCATAAAAGTCATGAAATTGCGGGGGGCGCGCAAAACACTTGCTTGGAAACCATGTGTGCATGTAAAGAAAAGCCTTGCTTGTCCACCAAATCGTCGGTCCCAAACTCCCTCCCTCCCTTCCAATTCCTCTCGAAGGTATGTAGGTTATGCAGTGAAATGTGCAGGACATCCGACATTCCTGCCAGTTGCCAAGTTTTTGCTTGTAGCCTGCTCAACTGTGACTGGTGATTAATACTTTTACTTTTGAAAGTCTTTGGCAGTCCCTTTGTGCCACGATCACAGCTGCAGGGTATACAGATCACATGCCACCAGACCACAGCCATCCAGAGGCTCATTAGAGTTGTGATTTATGCGTAAACTTCCCCTCTTAATTCACATTTCCACTCAATTCATGCTTGTTTAAACTTATGTTCTTCCATTTAATTGGGCGGGCGGGTGGGTGGGAGGTTTGCTCTGGTTCAGATGAGTGCCTGGACAGTGCAGGTGTCTTAATGCACCTTGAAGAATGCACATGTTTTTTGTGTGTTCCTCGTATTCAAATCTTCTGTAAATCATAAGCTTATTACTAGATGATATCCTACATACATATCCATATGGCATAGATCACAAGTTGTTCTTCTTCTGCATGTCTTGTGTTGTTCTTTGTCTTTTCTCAGCTGGGATTCCCTCTAATAAATTCCCTCTACTTTCGGGGGGTGGGGGATGAAGTTTTGCACTAGTGCCGCCATATGCAAATTAATTTACTGGTCATTTCTACTGTCTTTATCTTCAGGTATGAATCATATAGCGTAAACTCATTTTATAGCTATCTTTATGTTAGTGTTCATTATTTTTCTCCTGTTCCTGGCTCGTTGGCACATCAGCTGCCTGGGCTGTGAGCTCACGGTCCTGACGTGTAATCCAGATTAACCTGCTCTCTTATTCCGCCAGACTCGGAAGAGATTAGAGATTATGACCGTGTCCTTTTAATAGAATTGGATGTGTGGGTAATCAACTGCGTCCGCCAGCGTCGGGCATCAGGTGACTCACTCACACTCAGTCACACTCGCACAGCCACTTATTTTGTCACTTAGGAGGACGTTGCATTGATTTGCATTCATTCCCCAAAGACTCACTGTACTCAAAACAGCTAATACGCGTTTAACACCAGGCTTAACTGTAACCAGAGCCAAAGTTACAAACCTAAAATTGAATTGTTTACGTATTAGGGTTCACGTTCTGTTGCTAAATTATCCGCACAATGTGACTGTTTGAACTGAAGTGAACTCAAGCCTGTAGTTGTGTTTCACCTGAAACACAAGATCCCTCATCAGCCAGCTAGATAGTGAAGTGAGTAAACCATACAAAAAAGGAAACATCCTACATCCCTAAAGATATATATATTTTTTCCTTTGGCACCTTTGTGACCTCATTGCTGCCCCATTCTATGGTTACACCAGAAATAGAAAGTCCTAATTTAACACTTGGCTGTGGCTGAAAAGACAGGTGGAACAGAAAAAAGGATGTGCAGTTACCAATACTACTATACCTCAAGTCTTTTTTTTTTTTTAAATGGACCTCTTCTTGCCCGCTGTCACATGTCCTGGCGTTCTCTCACTGCATCTCATGCTGTAGTTGATTATTCTGTTGTTTTTTTTTTCTTCAGACAAAAAAAAGCAAAAGCAAGTATTTTCTTGGAAATTTGCAGTTTTTGGGAAGCAAAAAATGAATCCAGACTGAGCTCCAGCTAAAAAGTAAACGAAGTGATCAATTTTCATAAATAGCAAAAATCTTCTGCCACAATCTTTATAACACAGCCCACAACTAAGGGTGTAATTTCCCTACAATTAAATTGAAATTCATTGTATTTTATCAGAATCTGAATGTAATTATATTTTTGGGAACATAATTGGTAATCAAATGCCCTTTTATATTACATATAAAACATGATAAGGACTGTTCTCTCTTTATTACATACAAGAAAAAAAAATGAACAAATGTCACAGGGTGTAGAGCCATGTGATCTTATAACAATGGAGCAAACTCATAGTTGATTTTTTTTCTTTGGTTTTTGTGTCAGTGCAAACCCCAAATTGAACATAACAAAATCTACAATAAATGTTTGATGCTAGCAGATTGCTGTGGTCACCACTAGTTTGCATGATCTTGCCAACTATTAGCAGAGCAGTAGTGCAATCCAGAAATGGAGGTTTCTTTCCAAGAAAAAGCTCTGCCTTCTGAAACAAAAGCATAACAATCTCCACTTCTGCTTTGAATCACACATGTAATGCTAAGCCACTAAAAAGGGGAGAAATGTTCACCAGAGGGACAAAGCAGTGTTTCCTCATTGAGGACTCTTAGTTGAATCAAATAATTTAAACATATACTATTTAGTGCAATTTGCATATGGCTTCATGAAATGTGGAAAACGCAGAATTTCCCTCATTCGCTAGTCAGGGCTCTGTCTAGATGATAGAAATGTATAGATTTCTAAGAGATAAGTGGGAGGAGAAGATAAAAGCAATTAATCTCACGCTACCAGATTCAGACCACTGTGCAGATCGCTCATAATACCACTTTAACAAAGAATGAAATAAACAATGAATCGCTGAATGACTTTAGCTTTTAACCCATTTTTAAACATAATTTCTATTGTTTTCTGTCTTTAAACAATTTTTAAAAACATGTTCAAAGTCTCTCATAACTGTATGACCTTTATAACTCGATGTAAAATTTATTAAACATCATGATTTTCTTGAGCTCAGCGAGTATTTGGCAAGTGTTCGCAGACATATCAGTATCTTCCATGCAAATTATTGTTGATTTGCTATCATCCAAATTAAATCACATTGAGATTTTCAGTGCAACACGGTATTTTACATCAGAACTGCCAGCAATCACTCGCCAACCAGTCGGGGAGAATGCGCAGTTTTCATCGACCGGAAGCTTTTGAGGGAACACCCACCCGCCTCTAGGCCTGTGTCAATGAGGCCTAATGAGCAAATTTGATCAGATATCCAGCAACATTGTAATCATCCTGTATGTGAGGGTGCCATTCTATCTATCTCTTTTGGGATGTGCGTTTAAAGTGGTTCGCTACTTTTAATTAGCCATAGGGTAGGGCTGCACGATTAATCGTTAGAAAATCGCGATCTCGATTCATACTTATGTGCGATCTCATTTCCAAATGACAACGATAAAAAAACAAACAAAAAGACGACGACGATTGTACCGCATTTTGATCCGGGACGTAATCTGCATGAAAACAAGCGCTCACTCTTCCTGCTCAACAAATGACAAGGGCGGAGCCTTATACCACGTGATACAGAAGCTGTGCCCTGTGAATTAACAGGGAAAAAACAAAGGAGAGCACGTCAGGGATGAAGAGAAAGTGACAGGAGAAAATCCGTCCCGGTCAACCACCCAAACATCAATAACGGGAACCTTATACAGCGCCTCCCCCGTCGAACTCCCGCAGGCACAAAGAAATTACGGAGGCTATCACTTATCACCTGACCAAAGATATGGCTCCCATCAACACTGTGCAAAACGAGGGATTTAGGAAAATGATCAACATCCTAGACAAACGCTACACAGTGCTGTCCCGCAACTATTTTTCTATTGTTGCACTACCTGCTCTATACATGCAGTGTCGAGTAACGGTGGAGACGGAATTTCAAGCAGTACAACATTTTGCAGCAACAACAAAACGTGAGACATTTGTTGTTTTTATGTTTATTTATTGTTTTTATGTTCAGTCTCAACTGTTACGAAGTTGATGTGCAGTTAATAAGTGCAATAAATATTTATACTGGAAAAGAAAATCGTGAGAGAATCGTGATCTCAATTCTAAGCCAAAAAATCGTGATTCTCATTTTATGCAAAATCGTGCAGCCCTACCATAGGGTTAAAATGACTGTGCTTAGAAATTCTACAATTTAAAAAAAAAAGTATGGGAAAAAAGAACACAACAGAATACAAGAGCAAATTTGATAGTGTAAAAAAAAAAAAAAAGCATGACACGCAAAAACAAAACAATGTCAATAAATCCAGATGGGGGAATACTTATTATACTTAGAGGCAGACATAGAGGAAAAAACAACAACAAACATGTGCAAACTAAGGCTTTGAATATACTGGGAACTAATCTGGGGAAAACAACAGCTGGGACAAAATTAGTAACAGGCAAAACGAATCAAATGAAAACAAGACAGGGGAAGTAAAACTAAATACCAAACACAGGAGACGGCTAACTAGCAAAGTAAAACATGAAATGATCAAAACATGAGAACACCAAACACAGAGACGGAGCCTTAACAATAGGGAAAACAAGGGGAGAAAAGATAAACTGAAACTCCTGGAATCAAATATAAGCAATCACTGCAAACAGAAACAACTGGAAACTACAACTAAGCAAACCAGAGAATAAGATCATGGAAAATAAAACGAATTGAAAGCTAGAAACATCAAAATGACTAGAACGAGCTAGTCAGAAAACATAATAATAAACAAAACCAGAATGCACAACTCAAAATGCAGTGTGGCAGATCCAGGATCACAACAACATCATTATTTGTGTCATTTCATGTAAAAAACCTTAAGCTACACACTACTTAAAATTCCGTACACGGCACTTAAAATTACTTGATTCTTTTTTCCTGTAAAAACGTTAACTGTTACCCCATTATTAAATATTATGTAGATAAATATTATTCACTTCAGATTCCGATAAAGTACATTAAAATTCCATTTAATTTGGGAAATTATACTGTCATGGGCCATTATGTTAATGCAGTACCAGCGCATCTTAGCAGTAAGTGAAATACTACAAGATCTTATTTATCTGATCAGTTCCCTTTGCTCTGTCGTCACTTACTCATGTCCACAAGGAAAATATTACTGACAGATTCAGTTACTGCTGCTTTTCTTCAGAACTTGTCTACATAGTGTGATTACTCACACAGGAAGTTAGTTCATTTGTATAAAAAACTACAGCTTGTCACTGCCGTTGCATAATACGGCGGTCTAGCGTCTTTACTCCACATGTACCGAGCTGCTGGTGGGCATATTGCAACAAGACACGCTGAACTCTGTCTTATCACAAAACAGAAGCAAAAAGTGATTGTGGCACTTTGAATGAGCTCTCTATGTCCGCAGCCAAGGCACCGGCACTCAGCGTTCTGGTGACACTGGAGAAAGAGGAAAGAGCGAAACAGTGGAAAGCTTTTATCTTCATGTCACCAAATCTGCTCCAACTGTACGTCAGAGTGCAAGCGAGGACGGGAGGGGGTGAGGGTGCGGGGGAGATGCTTGCTGGCGCAATGGCAGGCGCTCAATGGTTGCATTCTTCCCTTTCTGTGGGGACGCACACAAACACACATACACACTGCTATACCAGGGGATTCCCCCCAGGAGCGCCCAAGAAATACAACCCATCACTGCCTTATCACACCAGTGCCCAAAGACAGGAGAGAGGAGTGTAGAAAAGTGTTACCATTAACCCAAAACAGGAGGTGTACTGTATATCACTAAAGGATTCTGGGGTATCAGTGTGAATACAACACTGCCTTGTGTTTGTTTCTTAGCTTCTGGGCCTCTTTATCTGTGTGCTTTAACAGTGTTTATATGTATTTAAGCGTATTTATGCAAAAGTGTCACTTTTACAAATCCTCCAATATTCATCTGCACATTGTTCCTTACTCTAAAATTTCAATTTGAGGGGATTGTGTGCAAAGGTTCATTTAAGCCTATTTGTTCTCATTGTCAAGTCCATATTTTCTTCTGAGGTCAAGGCTTGTTCTGACAGTGGTAGGATCTCAGTGGGTGTAGACTTCTTGTGTCGTGTGACTGGATCATCTCTTGATCTCAGTTCAGGAATCTTTCCTGAAGCACTTATACACAAGCTTCTTTAAGCACCATTTGAAAGGAACCATACACACAATCTTCACGTAAACACACAGATGTACGGTTTCGAGCAGCAGGTGTGCGTCAGGCAGGATTCAGCATGCTACAACACATGACAGCGTATCACGTTTCAACCTTAAATGGTTGCTCTTTTTGCTGATGAGTTCTGTATTTGGCCTTAAGCCACAGATATAGAAAAATACACAAAAAATTAACAGAAATTAGAATATGTTTAACTCCATTGCAGCGTGCCAGGAGAAATAAAAAAGAAGTGAGAAAGAAACTCTCTAATCTACCAACTTATCAGGTTTCTAGTTGCTTTTGGTGATCAGCGAAACAGGTTCGTCTCTCTTATAATAACTGTTATTGTGAACTGTGAAAACTGTCTCTACACCCTCAAAGCCTGTCTATCCTGCGAAACAGGGCAGATATTGTCATGATTAGCAGGTCTGCTCTTTTGTCTTGGGGCATATCATTTGTTGGTTGCAAAAGGCACGCAGAGCCAGAACTCAGATAAAATGGAAATGGTTGCTTTTGCATTTGTTTAATGAGACACTGCAGCAGTTTGCATTTTTAAATGATAAGCTTATCAGTTATATCGGTCACACCGATTCTTTAGATTCTGATTTATCTGGCACTGAACAACAAAAAAACAATCCCATGTAGGAGATGTTATAGCCACGGCTGGTTTATAATTATTGCACTGGTTGTATTGCACGCCACAGTCATGCCCTGGTCTCTATCTGTGGGGATGGTGTTCGCTCTGTGTTGTAGTGTCCTAATGACACCCAGCTTGTGCTCCAGTGGATGATGAGAGTCAAACCTTAAATATTGATCTGTATGCGTTGGTTTATGATATACATCAACTTTTTAAATCTTTTAAAGAAACTGCCCCCACAGTCCATTGTTCGTTAGTGGTGCTAGTTTGAGTTATTGTGCAAATATAGTGTTTATAAGGTCGGGAAAACCTGCAGTCAGTTGAGACTGAAGAAGTCACTTGGATGAGTGACGAAATGTTTCTCCCACTGAAAACGCTACGCCCACATGAACAAAATCAACTTTTTGGGATTTCCTTACCTGGATGATTTGGGTGTGCATCACGACAATTCAATGTATAATTTCAGAATTTACGAAATTAATTTGAGAACTTTTAGAACTTAAATCTTACAAGAACTTGCGCTTCATCTAATGAAGTTTGACCACAACATGGATTCGGTGGGCTCGTTCAGCCAACCACACATGCTGTATAAGCAAACTGTTCTTATTTACATTGTATTCTTGTAATTGTTTGGGATGGATTTTTTTGCCTCGAAATAATTTCACGAAGCGCCACTGCTGTCAATGTCTATAGAAGTTTCTTGTGTGATGTCATGTGCACAGTGAGGGAAAAATGAGTATTTCCTCACTCACTGTAGTAAGTGAGTGGGTGCTGGCTGTCTCTGGGTGAAATCACCAAAAACCTCCATGTTTTTGCTTTGCTTTCAAGCAGATCGCCACAGTCACTTGTAGTTTTGATGGAAGATGCCGACTTGTCTGCGTCTTGTCTTCATGCTCGGTCTCTGTTTCCGATTTGTGTCACACTTTTCACAGTCTCCCTGCAGCTCAAAGAGTAGCTGCAAGTGATTGCAGTCGGGATGTTCCATGCCATTCCATATTACAGGTGAATGTTGGCGACTTAAGCAATCACAAGGATGTTTCATCCAACTGGTCAGGGAATACAGATTATCCCTAGGAACTGGTAGTTGCCAGTCTCTAGCTTGTATAACGAGGGCATTATTTCCTTAAGCCTTCATTGACAAGCATTAAAAATTGCAAACAAAGTCAAATCACCTGGTTAGCAGTCATGTGACTGGTTCTTGAGGCAGCCTCAAGTTTTCTGCAGAAAGTGTCATATTTTCAAGTTTCTCTTTCTGCATTGTCAGTATAACCTCTGAACTCCAGTTCTGATATCGTATCACTAAAATGGCGTTTAAAAACCAACACGTGGCGGCTCAGAGAGTGTACGCCACATTACAAAAATCAAGATGTGCACGACAAGTCAAAAGGACACCAAAGTGCGGCTTGTACCAGGAGCTGTGATGCCACTTTCACAGTTTTTTTTTTTTTTTTTTTTGTTGAACAGCCGTTTAACGGTGGCAAGCATAAACCAGGTTTAATGCTGCGCAGCTTCTATATATTACTATATAGCATAAACACAAAAGTGAACTTTTATTTTTTAATCATGTTATTACTCACAGAGTAGATCTACAAAAGATACGCCATGAACTGAAAATCCCCCTCCTCTTGACATGTTGTCATCTTATTGTCCTCTTCTCAGATGTTTGACATTCTCGTTGAAGTCTGATGTTACTGGAGTGTTTGATCTGTGCTGAACTACAGAAGGGGAAAAGTATCACCTTAAATCACCTTAAAGGGAATGTCACATGCAAAATTTTTCACAGTTTCCAAATATAGCTACATGACCCTACTATTTCTTCATAGAAGAGGAAGAGTGTGTCTGTAAGAGATATTTTGATTTGCTAGGCTAGGCACCGCCCCCAGATAAATGGCAACAGCGCTCTTGATTTCCAAACTAGCAGCTGCTTTGCAGCCTTTTATTTTATTTATTTTTTTCTTCACTCACAATAGCTTTGCTCATTCTGAAATGTCTTGGTCAGGTTCTGGATTAATCATGGAGGATAATGGTTGTTTTTTGTTAACAGTCATATACAGTGGGGCAAAAAAGTATTTAGTCAGCCACCGATTGTGCAAGTTCCCCCACTTAAAGTGATGACAGAGGTCAGTAATTTGCACCAGAGGTACACTTCAACTGTGAGAGACAGAATGTGAAAGAAAAATCCATGAATCCACATGGTAGGATTTGTAAAGAATTTATTCGTAAATCAGGGTGGAAAATAAGTATTTGGTCAATAACAAAAATACAACTCAATACTTTGTAACATAACCTTTGTTGGCAATAACAGAGGTCAAACGTTTACTATAGGTCTTTACCAGGTTTGCACACACAGTAGCTGGTATTTTGGCCCATTCCTCCATGCAGATCTTCTCGAGAGCAGTGATGTTTTGTGGCTGTCGCCGAGCAACACGGACTTTCAACTCCCGCCACAGATTTTCTATGGGGTTGAGGTCTGGAGACTGGCTAGGCCACTCCAGGACTTTCAAATGCTTCTTACGGAGCCACTCCTTTGTTGCCCGGGCGGTGTGTTTTGGATCATTGTCATGTTGGAAGACCCAGCTTCGTTTCATCTTCAAAGTTCTCACTGATGGAAGGAGGTTTTGGCTCAAAATCTCACGATACATGGCCCCATTCATTCTGTCCTTAACACGGATCAGTCGTCCTGTCCCCTTGGCAGAAAAACAGCCCCATAGCATGATGTTTCCACCCCCATGCTTCACAGTAGGTATGGTGTTCTTGGGATGCAACTCAGTATTCTTCGTCCTCCAAACACGACGAGTTGAGTTTATACCAAAAAGTTCTACTTTGGTTTCATCTGACCACATGACATTCTCCCAATCCTCTGCTGTATCATCCATGTGCTCTCTGGCAAACTTCAGAAGGGCCTGGACATGCACTGGCTTCAGCAGCGGAACACGTCTGGCACTGCGGGATTTGATTCCCTGCCGTTGTAGTGTGTTACTGATGGTGACCTTTGTTACTTTGGTCCCAGCTCTCTGCAGGTCATTCACCAGGTCCCCCCGTGTGGTTCTGGGATCTTTGCTCACCGTTCTCATGATCATTTTGACCCCACGGGATGAGATCTTGCGTGGAGCCCCAGATCGAGGGAGATTATCAGTGGTCTTGTATGTCTTCCATTTTCTGATGATTGCTCCCACAGTTGATTTTTTCACACCAAGCTGCTTGTCTATTGTAGCTTCACTCTTCCCAGTCTGGTGCAGGTCTACAATACTTTTCCTGGTGTCCTTCGAAAGCTCTTTGGTCTTGGCCATGGCGGAGTTTGGAGTCTGACTGTTTGAGGCTGTGGACAGGTGTCTTTTATACAGGTGATGAGTTAAAACAGGTGCCATTCATACGAGTGGGGGACAGAAAAGCTTCTTACAGAAGACGTTACAGGTCTGTGAGAGCCAGAGATTTTCCTTGTTTGAGGTGACCAAATACTTATTTTCCACCCTGATTTACGAATAAATTCTTTACAAATCCTACCATGTGAATTCATGGATTTTTTTTTCACATTCTGTCTCTCACAGTTGAAGTGTACCTCTGGTGCAAATTACTGACCTCTGTCATCATTTTAAGTGGGGGAACTTGCACAATCGGTGGCTGACTAAATACTTTTTTGCCCCACTGTAGGTATTCTCGCTTCACTTGCATCGAGGTTTGGAGCGTTTAGTGGTGAGGGGGCGGGGCTATGAATGGGAGGGACTTTAGCTCAATGTGGATTGGTTGGCTATTTTCTATGTTGCACATGGAGAAAATTCAACTGTCTTGCAAAAATTGGTTGTGATCTTTAATACTGGTTGTAGTTTCACATCTTATACTGAAGAAAAATCTTACAACATTATAAAAACTCATTTTCCTGATACCTCTAAAGCTACGAGACACTGAAACAAAGCATTTGAAGCAGAACTAGGAACCAGGGGTATACAGTCCGGGTAGAAGGAATGATCAGTGAGTTATTTTTAGCTGAAACTTAACAAGAAGCACCCTGGGAGACTTATGTGTGACTCAGATCCACATGCTAGAAAAGGGTGTAATATGGCAGCTTTAAATATTAGCTTTAGATGCACATCATATGTGCGACATAAAAGCTGATAGTCCCTAAACAATAAAAAAAATTTTTGCACCTGGTAACCACACTGCAAAAAAGGAAGACATTGAATTTAGTGGAATTTTTGTTTAACATCAGACAATCTTGGTGTGAAGAAATTAAAAAAACCCAAACAAGTTGGCACCTGGCATTGGAAAAACAAACAAAAATAAAGAAAACCCCCAAACATATCCCTTGGATTAAAACCTGTACACCTACCACTCTGAAGCCGAGCTGCTGACCTCTAAGGAAACAACAATCTGTGTCAGCGCTGTTGCTCTTAAGTTTACAACTTGACTACCAGTGGTGAATTTAAGTGTGTGAGGATGTCATTTATAAGACAGTGTGGAAATATGTGAGCAGTGGGTGTATGAGTCACCTTCGTGTAGGCAGTTGTTTAAAGGCCATTTTCTAGGAGATGTAACAAACAGGGACGTGAATTTAATACACGCACTCTAAGTCTGTCCGTTAGTGTGTGATGTGGTTTTGTCATTTGCCTTGAGGCGCTGCAGGATTTCCCCTCTCTGAGTGTTCAAATTGCGATATCAGAAATACTATCAGGCAGAATCTCCACTTAGATAACAGGCGGTGTTGCAAGTGATAGAGGGAGAAACAAATGTTGGCATGGAGTTGAATTTAACAAGAAGTAGGATTGTGAATCATGCAGTGAATGCAATTTTTAAAGTTGTGCAAGCCTGCAGTCGCTTGTATTCATGGACGGTGTGAGAAACTGTTGACCTTTAGGCCACACACAGTCACATCTGGGCCTTGTTTTGGGGAGACACTTGTGCCCTTTGGCTGGATGCCCTGCACACCTCCTTTAGTTTCACCTCCGCTCATTCCACTCCCACAGCTTAAGCTTAGGTATGTGCTTGACAAATTGTAGTTGTAGTTCAGCCTGGCTTCACATAAAGGAGTGATAACATTTTGGTAGCTGAGTCAGTGTCTTCGTTGCCCTTCAAATATTCAGCACACGAGCCGAATGTGTCTGCGTGCACGCATGTGTGCATACTGCGATTTTTTTTTTAAAACTTTAGTGCTTGTTGTTAATCTGTGATTGACACCTTGCCGTATAGCTCAGAGTAATGTTATTCTGGGTCAGACAGTGACCACATGGGCATGCACACGCGCAAACACAGTCCCGCTTGCAAACACACTCGCACAGAACAGAGATAAACAAGTGGTTGCATTTCTGCATGAGTCACAGTCGTGGGCAGAGGTGGAAAGTTTCCTTGTTTGGGCTATTCCCCCCTGCTGACACTTTTGATACTTCCATTAAGTATCTGATGTGTTTCTAGTCCCAAGTCAAGTGATAGTGGACGGTTCACCTACAAGGGATAAAGATATCCCTCTTAACTCTTTAAGCTTTTGATCTGTCTGCTGCCTGAAAGAAAAGCACAGAGATATAGTTATTTGCTACATATACTATTTTCATTGCTGCTACTCCTGTAACTCTTTAGAATAGTATATAAAGTCACTGGCCACTTCATTAGGTACAGGTGTTCTACTGGCTGTTAATGCAAATATCTAAACAGGCGTTCACAGGCAGCTGCTTATTGCGTTGGGCATGTAGACGTGGTCTAGACCAGCGGTCCCCAACCACCGGGCCTCACTTCCGTGAGTCGTTTGGTACCGGGCCGCGAGAGTTGAGGCTCAGGTGTGAAATGTATAGTTTTCAGGGTTTTTATCGGTTTTCAGCGTTATTTTGTTATCGTTTTTATCGTTAACTCGGTTTTCCTGGGTCTTTTCACGTGTGTTATGAATAAATCTCCTTTTTTCGGTACCGGTAATAGTTTTATTTTGTTGTATTTATCACCTTAAAGGCCGTGAAAATATTGTCGGGCGTAAATCTGTCCGTGGCACAAAAAAGGTTGGGGACCGCTGGTCTAGACCACCTACTGAAGTTCAAACTGAGCATCATGATGAGGAGGAAAGCTGGCTGGAGTGATTTTGAATGTAGGATGGTTGTATGATAGTAGTATCGCTGACAAGTCATTCAATAGTATGTCAAAATTTGCATGACTCTGTGCTGTGCGGTGTTGTAACATGCACGCTTCGGCGAATTCTGTAATCTTTTCCCCCCCCCCACAGTCGACGTATTTCATGTAATGGAAGGAAAACTGCAATTATTACTAACTCCACTAACAGTCAGTCATGTATGATCAAGTGAGTCATGAGCTTGGTAAGTTACGTGATATTGAAGGTGATGGCGGGTACCTGGGGCCTGAGGCTGAAAGAGCTAACGTTAAATTTATCAGCTGAGTTAAATGCTAACAGATTTACATCCAGTACCCCTACTACTATTTCTGAAAAGCTTTTTTTGCTTGTATTTACAGTCTGTGATTTTTGTTTATAAAACTAGAAATTTCACTGAAAAATCACCTTGGGTTTAGAAATTTTGATGTTTCCGTGACTTGAATACTTTGACTGCATTGTCTGCTCTCACCCCCGCTTTCAGCGAGGGCTTGTCGCTTAGTGGGCGACACATCAGACTGTTTTTGTAATGGATTTTCCAAGTCTGAAAGTGTGCAATCGCATGATGTTATGAGTATATGGGTGCCACTAAAGTTAGCAACTCTGGTGTTACCAAAGCAGCATTTTAAATACTTTCATCAAGATATTTTGAATTCTTTAATAATGTGGAGCTGAAAACAGCCGGGCTTCCTTCCACTCCTCCCCAGACTGTATGAATGAACTGAGGAGGAGTGAGGAGCATCAATTGGTAATGAAGCATGATAAGTCTCGGCGCTGAAAATATCAGGTATGTGTGGTTTAGCCTCGAGAGAAGGAACGGCAAATGTCAACTTTTTGGGACGAACTTGTCTGATCATGTTTTTGCCTTTGGCTGTCAGACAAGTGTGAATTGAGTGCCTGCTTGTACATGTATTACCGGAGTTTATCATTTACTTTGCAAGTTGACTCAGGATGTGTATTTATTTGTTAAAATGCCACTAACCTTTGATATTTTATTGCGTGTGGGAGGACAAGCTTAACTTCATTTTCAGTGCAGTGTCATAGTTTTACCCTTTAAGACATTGGCCTTAATAAACATTCAACTGAGGTACGTTTGCAGAACTAACTTACTTTGATCTGCGGATATTCTACATTTATCACTTTTTGTTTCTTTTTTTTTGCTGCTAAGTAAATAATTTAAAATGAAACTTGTAAGTTCAAAACAGTATTTTAATCTTTTTTGGTAATCTCTAGGGATTTTTTGTATGCTTTCTAGTTGACGTATGTCGAATCCTGTGAAGTTAAAGGTGAAATGTCACTTTCACTAAATGAAGCTGCAGTGGGTGGAAAAAGAAGAAACCAGAAAGAATCACTTCGAGAAAAGTTAACTTTTTTTTGAGTTTCAGTAATTAATCGCAATATGTCCTCAGAACGCCAGAAAGATCCCCAAAAGATAATAATAAAAAAGTAATAAAGTGATGATCTGCTTTGCAGCTATTCTACAGCATGACTTTATAGGTATGTGTTATTATCTAACATTGTGAAAGACACTATCATAACTCAAAGCCAGAAACAAAACTGTAGTTTCACTTCTTATTCAAGTCATATTTTGTGCAGTGTTCAACTGTAAAGGTTTTAAGAGTAATATTTAAAATTTCTGGTTACCTTAACCTCCTAAGACCCGAACTCTTCCACTGCATGCATTTTTAACTTCTCTTTGATATTTGGGCATATTGGGGCCCGATAAATGTATAAACAAAGAAAAAACAGATTTTTTTTTTACCTTATTTTTGTTTTTATGAAAAATCAGAGCCACATATGAGGATATTCGTTTAAAATTTTGATAGAACAGTAGCACTATAATGTCCTCGTAAATGGATATCAGGCCGTTGAAGAGCAAAATTGAGTATTTTGGTCTAAATAACCCAAAATGTGATGTCCACATATGTGGACGCCTGGTCCTAGGAGGTTAAAGAGAAAAATGTGTAGATATTGCATTAAAAAAATGAAATAAAGGTCAGAACACTTGCTTTTTCCAGTTGCTTTGTAGTAATAGGAGCTTGAGGGCTAACAGCTGGAAATTTTCAGATTATTCTTCTGCTAATTGTGGACATACAGAAATGCACATATACAATAACATAAATCATACACAGCAGGCTAGACCGTTAGAACTTTTTACCCGCGTTGTCGCCGTTATCAGAAAAATCTCACAGGAATTTTATTTCTTCTCTTTTATCTTTGTTGCCTTTTTCACTTTTAGTTGTTGGTTTTGCTGAAACCATAAGTGGTCTCCAGTCTGGATAAAATCTGCATGAGATAATTTGATTTTCTTTTTGCCTTCTTCCTAACTTTGACCTTTTAAAAACATTACGTTTTATGATTCACTGTTTGCCAATTTTGACATTTAAATTTCACCTCTTTCTCACGATTGAAACATGGTGTTTAACAACTACCTGAGAATATAACATATCCATTATGATAAATAATAGCCACTGCGGGGGCATCATCCTGTAAAAACAGCTACGCCCCCACAGGTGCCATTGTGATCTTCCCAGAAGCCCTCCATGCACCGAAAGAGGCACTCCCAGAAATTTCCACACCGAGGTATTCTTGTAGTGGAAAAGGAGCATGAGGACATCCCTTTTGATATTAAGCCAGCTGCATACCTGAAGCGTCTTTACGCATGCCACTCCCCATGAAGTGGGGAGTGGCATGCTGGAAGTGCTGGAAGTGCTGGAAGTGCTGACATGCTGTGTGGGAGTATGATACTCGAACAAATGTTTACATAATTTTATGCTGATGCAAGATGCTCAGAAGGAGTTCCAGGAGTGTGGATAATTTTCGGGAATATTGGAAGTCAAAAATCTGTTTTATTGTAAGTACACCCACTTGCCTGTGTTAAAAGAACACCGTTTGCATCATTTGAAGTCTCTAATTTTTCCACTTGCACTCTAAGCGCCCTCCCACAGACACACACAGATGACCACATAATAGAGCTACGACCAAACTGGAGGTTTTTGAGCATCAGTGTCCTGCCAAGTCTGAAACAAAAACTGGGAATCTGGACAAGAAAGCTGCATTAGTTCTACTTATTTGCATAGAGCTGATAGACTAAAATGTTAACATTTGTTTTTTAATCCAGCCATGTCATGGAACAAGTCTTATCTGGAGGTCAACCATCCAAAGCAACAGAGAGGTGAAGAAGAGAGTGAAAGAGAGTGCGGCTAGGGTGGAGTGGGTGGAGAAAAGTGTCAGTTGAAGTGTTTGGTTTGGACGTGTGCATAGGAGGGATAGTGGATATTCTGGACAAAGGGTGTTTAAGATGGAGCTGCCAGGCAGGAGGAAAAGAGGAAGACCTCAGAGGAAGTTCATGGATGTAGTGGAGGAGGACATGCAGAGGGTTGGTGTGACAGAGGAGGATGCTGATGGGAATAAGGTGAGATGGAGCCAAAAAGAAAAAAACATTTTGGAACACATTCGTTTAAAATACTAAAAGTTTTACGCAAACTCAAACTTTTGTTCAAAGCGCTCACCGTTTAATTATTAGTATGTCGCAATAAAAGCCAGGAAAAAAGAAACACATTGAAGCAGCTGAGGCCAAAACATTCTCGGTTTTTAGTTTGGGTCAAGCTCAAATCTTTCATTTTCTTATAATTAAACCCAGTAGGCTGACCTGTGCGCATCTTCTGTGCTCTTTTTCTTTCAAACTTTTGACAGCTTCAGGAACGATTTGAAACTGTTTTCACAGGTTAAATAACTGTTGCTCCTTTAAAAGCATATTTTGCATATTTGTTAAAGACATGCGCACATGTAGTGCTGAGTTTTCTTAACGCTGAACAAGGATGTTGTTTCCTTAAAGGCTAATAATGCTGCAGTGAGCTGTTCCTCGCAGTTACCGGTGTGTCTGTGTGAATTATCTCTGATTATGACTGTATGCTATTGATCCTTTGGTGATAGTAGGAGTGAAAATTAGAGCAGCTTTAGTTCTGTCACTGAGATGATGGAGATAGCACTCCTCCCCTCCCTCAGTGTTGAATAATCTGCTTACTCACCGGATGTGATTCACCTAACTAACTCTAATGCAGAGAGAGCGCTCTGTTGTCTAAATGTTTGGTCAGTAAGTTGTGTAATGTTTGGAAAGTTGTGTGCCTGTGAGATAAATAACTTCATTCTAGCCTCGGCCTAGCTGGATCATCTGCCGCTCTGAAATCCTCACTGAACTTGTGGCTGTGGCTTCAAATAACAAAGATAAAAAACAAAAACAAAAAACAACTTTTTTAGAATAAAAAGCTACAAAAATTTGCGTCACCCTTGAAAAGGAGAATTTTGATCTATATGAGCTTTTACCTGGAGGATTTTACACTACCTGGCATCAAGGAGAAAAAAGAGTCACATTAATATTTGTTGGACCAGCTCCAGCTTTGATAATGCCATGCATTCACTCTGGCATTGTTTGGATAAGCTTATTATTTCCATCCAGAGTTGGATTAGTTTTTCCTTAAGGTACCAGCACATCCCAAATATTCTCAGTGGGGTTAAATTAGGACTCGGTGGTGTCTAATCCAAGTTTGAAAAGGATATCCTACACTCCCTGAACCACTCTTTCAGTTTGAGCCCGATGAGCACTGCCATTATCTGATTTGAATATGTCCTTAGCATTAGGAAAGAAAAAAATCCACTGATGGAAAAACCTGGTCAGTCAGGTCAACTACAATGCTGCTTAACTTAACCTGACCGACTGAAGCAACTCCAGATCATAACACTGCCCCCACAGCCTTATGAACTAGGCACTTGGCAATGACGTGTGCATCAGTTCACCCGCTCTCCCCTCATCCTGATGTACTCGCTACTCTGGAAGAGGGTAAATATGCAGTCATCAGATCACATGACCCTTTTCCATTTCTCCAAAGTCAAATCTTTATGAGATTAGCAACTCTGATAAGTTATTAAGGCTACACAGTTTCACTGTCCAGGCTTTAATAATGCAGTGGACCCAGGGAGATGCAGTTAGTAGATTCGGCAATTTTTTCGTTTTCTTTGCTTGACACGGGCCAACAATGTGACCCTTTTGAAACAGATTAACATCTTTTTCACGACCACGGGATATGTCTTCTGCCTCTGCTGTTTTAAGTAATAAGAAACTACTCATTGGATCAATTAGAGTTCAATAACCTGTCATTGGTCACTGCTGTAATTATAAAGTTAAACACTTGTACCATAGCTTAGTTAAAAAAATTTTCTTTCTTGATTTTTTGATTTCAGTGAATAAACGATTCTGATAGTTCGGACAGTGTGTGTTTTAACCCAAACTGGCCAACTGTAGAACTCAATAAATGCTACATGTTGAAGGAGCACTCAAAAAAACAAAACAAAAAACTTTCTCGAAGTTTTTATTTAATCCTCCACAATATGACTAAAGTACAGGCCTACTGACCTTTGCGTTAACTAGATAATGTAGACAAATCATGTAGCTATGCACTCTGTCAGTATTTTCAGGTAGTATCACTGATTATCTCTTGATCTTTTTTTTTTCTCATTGTTTATTAATAAACTCCTCCACAGAGTACACTCTGTGTATTCGTGAGACTTGTGGTAACACAAGGTGGAAATGAAGAAACAGAAGGCGTAACTGGTGCGTTTAAAGAAAGGGTGATGCCAAGATAAGGAAATGTTTTTGAGCATGTTGGCGTTTTTACAAATCCTTTTTTCCCGCTACAGAACGCTACGACTCCTACTTTTTGCTAATGTGTCTGATAACTTCTTTTGCTATCTGAAATCAATGTGTATGGGAACCTGCTAACCAAGTAAGTGTTCCAGTGGTCATACACTCCAGAGTACCTTTAGCTTCTCTGCTTCAGCTTTCTTCTGTGTGCTGAAGCAGAGAGACTGCTCTTTTGATCTTTCAGACAGTTGCCAGACCAGACTCGGGTCAATGGCAGGTCATGACCTAGAGTAGACTAACCAACTTAGCCATTGTCAGTAATCCTCGCCCCATCAACGGTCTCTGTTCCACTCTCCTCTCCGCCTACTCTTTGTCCTTGTCTTGCTCTCTTCTAAAGTCTCCCTTCTCTCTGTTGCCCTTTCTTTAAACTCATCGCTCACTCCTTCCCTTGCTCTCTGTTTCCCTCCTTGTGTTCCTTCAGTCCATGAGGAGGAACTTCCACTGCAGCCTCTATCCAGGAACAAGCTTCCACAGTGGAAACACGGCTACATTACAGTGCTCCGTGGCTGCTTTCCACACCAACTAGAGTGGGTGGGGGAGGGAGAGCTGAGCTTCGATGTTTAGATTATTATCCAGTCTGCAATACCACCAGAGAGGCATTTGACAGCTCCTAAATTCTTTCTGCTGCGCGGCTATGAACCCACATGCACAGTCAGGGCCATAGCGAGCTTTCCACAGTGACATGAAGAGTCCAAGTCATGGCACTGTTTTTAAATCACATAATTCAACGTGCATCACATTAATTGGTGCTACTAAGTAACCAAAAGTGATAAATTAGACATGCTGTTTTCAAGTGATGATGCTGACTTTTCTTCGCAGCACCTTGAACATCTATTGCATGTGCAAATGCATGTAAAAAATTTGCAGAGCACTGCATATCGCTTTAATTTGTGCATTCCCTAGTTGCATATTTGTCTTCTTGTTAATATAAATAGTTCCGAAGCGCCTGAAGTTAGCGGCACTCCCATGCAAATGACAGAGTTTTACATCAGCTCAACATTTGAAATGACTGCCGCATGCAAAGCAGAGGTCTATATCTATCACTCTGTGCGTGTTATTTTTTGATGTGCTCCTGAAAGACAGCTGCTATAATTGGCCACTTATCATTAATGGACAGACAAGAAATGTAGGTAGGAGCTTTCTCTCACACACACACGAACACACACTCAGAAAACACAGGAAGAATCATCATATTCAAAGCAGACAGGAATAGAAACAGAGCACATGAGGTAACCACAGTGGCGTAAGCAGCACCATTACCTCAACAATGATCATGACCAGTAGCCTTTATTGTGTCTGTTTCTGTGTGTGTGTGTGTCTGTGTGTGTGTGTGATTGTGAAGGATGGCTTTTCCATACCCAAAATTTTCTTTTTCCTCATGAATATATCTGGTCTTTATATAAGGTACGCTTAGGACTTACCTAATTCTTGGCGCTTTATGGTTCAGTGTGTGCATCTGGAAATCTGTATGTGTGTGAGATGCCTTGGAAGCTCTGCTGGCCACAGCTGTGGAAATGCTCCACTGCCCCACTCCACACAGTGGAGACTGCAGCGGAGAAGCGGTTGGATGAATGGATGAGTAGTTGGGGTGTGGGAGCTCTGATGGTTGGGTGGAGAGGAAGAACTGTTGAACGGTGCCACTGACAGAAAGACGGGGAAAACGAGAGAGGAAAAGTTGTGCCTGCTTCGGTCTTATGTAAACCAAACCGTCTTTGTTAGCTTTAAGATTTAACTCGATGCAACTGGCTTATGTCAGTTGACTGTCAAAGTTCATTTTATTTATTTTCCTTTTTGCTTTGTTGTGTTTTTTTTGTGTTTTTTGCAGTTAATATGCCCATTTCTTTGGTCCAGCCTGAGAAAAATGGTTTCTGATAGATTCATTTCCTCCCAGGCCACTGTTAAACTGTTTAATCTGTTTCCACACATGCACTGAACCAGTGACCTTTTCTTGACATCACCCAGCGGAGATGCATGTAAGAATGCAAATGCTGTACACAGTCCTCCCATCTCCGTAGTACAAAGTCCATGTGATGTCAGATTGCACCACTGTGAGACTAGCACAGGCGACACTCAAGCAAAAAAAACTGGAGCACTCCAGCAACAAAAACGCATCTGAATATGTAAGAAAAGACAATTTTGGACATTGACCAAACTCTCCAGAGTTCACATGAAAACTTTCTTTTGTGTCATGTTGCAGTATTTTCCTTTTTCTCTGTCATCCCAGCAGGTCAAGTTTATCCTGTAAAATATCCTCATCTACCTGACAGACTGACACTGTATTTGATCTTCACGGTTCTCCGTCAAAAAGTTAGTTCAATTCAATTTAATTCATACAGCACAAAATCACAACAGTCATCTCAAGGTGCTGTATATTGTTAGGTAAAGACCCTACAGCAGAGCTGTCAAACATAAGGCCAAATCTTTGCCAGGGCAATTTTGGCCCTGGCAAAGATTCTACTCCGGCCCACTATATAGCTGTGGAAAATGTGAAGGAGTGCCTAGATTTTGAACTTTTAACTGTATTTTCATAAGTTTAACAGTTTTTTTCTATTCATAAACAGACCCCCCATTGCCTTTGATACTACACCAAAGTAATTAAGTAATAGATAAACAATTAAATCACAGAAAAGTCCTATTTTTCGATGATCTAGTATAGAAATGTCTGCTTTTTACAGTCCACAATAAAAAGAAAAAACAACATTTTCTATGAATGAACAAAAACTTTATACTTTTGACGAGCAGCACTGATTCTGTCATTTTACACATTTATCATATAGCTTCACTGTCCGGCCCACTTAAGGGCAAAGTGACTGACAATGTAAAATGATTTTGACATCCCTTGCTCTACAGTAATAGAGCAAAAAACCCCAACAATCAGATGACCCCCTATGAGTAAGCACTTGGTGACAGTGGGAAGGAAAAAAAACCCTTTTAATAGAAGGTGGATGATGCACTGACTTTCTGTCTGGTATCTCCAATGGGTTGAAATTTGTGGCTTTGAGTGAACCGAACATGGAACCTGTTTCTTTTTTTTTTTTTTTGCTGACATGCAATCCTCTCAAGGTGACTTCTGCAAAGATGATCCCTGCTGGGCATATGAGCATACTGAGTGGAAACACTGTTGTATCTAAGTATAATTTCACAGACCACTAGCGTCAGTCTTTATGCACATTTTCAAGGGACAGTTGGGTTCTTTCCTTCATGTTTTTTTTCTTTTATACTTGGAATTTGTGTTCACACCTCAGTGACTTTCTACAATGCAAAGTACAATGCGTGCGTTGGATCTTGTGACAAATCATATGTACTTGCCCCACAGATATTTAAGTGTTGGACTACTTTTATTCTTCTGTTTTGTGAAGCATGACACTTACAGCATAGGTGTGTATGTATAAATTATGTATTTTTTTCAGTGTAGTGTACAGAAATATATTTACTTTTCTTTTGTATTGGAGGGACTGCCCTTACTTTGCATTATGGGAAACCCCATCTGGAGCTCTGTCCTGTTAGGGATTTGCATGCTGGGTGCAGCCTGCGGTAACATGTGTTCTCTGTAACAGTCTGCCTATTTTACTGGTTATCTGCTTCTCTTTATGACACTAATACACCAATAGCTATCAGAGTGTCTGTGCCTCCCTTCAGTCATTGTGTTATAGTTAAATTCTTTGTTTCCCATCAAACATCTGACAGGAATTCATCCTGTGAGGAAGTGTGTGTGTGTGTGTGTGTGTGTGTGTGTGTGTGTGTGTGTGTGTGTGTGTGTGTGTGTGTGTGTGTGTGTGTGTGTGTGTGTGTGTGTGTGTGTGTGAGAGAGTCTTATTTGTAGTGGAAACCCTTTGGGAATCTGTGCCATGGAATGTCTGGGCAGGATTCCCTCTTTTCCCCAGTGGAGCAGACCCATTCAGACACAACTATCCGTACGCAGCATGAACACGTAGTACAGAGAAGCATGGAAACACATGTCCACTATCTCTGCGCAGTTTGTGTGATCTTTGCTCCTACGTCCAACAGTTGATTTTTATGAGGATGTGTTACCACATCACTAAAATAACTACCTCTGTCAGGTCAGCCTTTCCCCTTCTCTACCTGACTTTTGAGTTCTTTCCTCTCACTTTCTCTGAATTTTCTTCTCTCTTCCTCTTTTTCCCCCTTCACTGGAATGTAGCTTCAGTTATACCATGTGATTCATCTCTCCCACGCCGACCACACCAGTGCTGCCTGTCCTATACAGACGCAACTCTGACCTAGACTCTCCTAGGAACACACACATGCATGCAGTCCCACTGGCAGAAGCGCGCACACGCACGCTTACACACTGCGCACTGTTGCGTCACTCTGCTGTGGTGTGGCCTGTAAGGACTACACAGCTGTTCCTGCTTAGCTGTCATGTCAGCCCTGATGTCAGAGCTTTGTTGTGTGTGATTGGTTGACGTCTGCTTGCGTCTTTCATATGTGGGAGATAATATGCAGGAGCCTGTTGCGCTCTGTGCCGCAGAGTCATGGTCATGGACGCAACGTTAACTGATGTGTGCCGTCTTACCCGACAGCAGAAGTCTTGCGTATATTTGTTACCACAGAGTGTGTCATGGTGGTGAGTGACAAAGAAGTTAGTGACCCCGAACTCATGTAGGCTTTCATCCATCAACTGGCCACCAGTGCTTTAAGGTCACCCCTTACTGGAACCCATCTCGGCTGGCATTGGAAGAAAGGCAGGGTACAACCGAGAGAGGTCACCACACCATCACAGGGCTAACACAAAGAGTTTAACAACCATTCATGTGCATATTCATGCTCCGTTGAAACCATGTTTTTTTTTTAGGTTTTGTGGAAGAAAATAAAAGGAGGATGTTTTTAACTTTTATTCTGTGCCATCTGTAGCTTCACTAGATAATCAGAGCATAAAAAGTGAAAGTTAAGTTTTGTTAAGTTTTGAACACCTTTAAGCTAATGTTGATAGTTTTGCTGCCTTTTATTTTGTCAGGTCATCACAGCAGCAGTTGCAGAGATTTGGTTGCTTGGTCAGATGGCTAAAACAAAATCAAATGGTATGAAAAGCAACCCTTTCTTTTAGAGTTAAGACTCTACCACATGGGATTAAAAATGATACTGCAGAACTACATTTCATCATCTTCATCGTTCATTATAGCTTTGATGTCAAAAGACAGCCTTCCTGGTGTCGTGTTTTATATATTACACCGGCTCCAAAGTCTTGGGGGTCAGGCAGAGAGATTTGTGTTTGTTCTGGGAAAACAGGTGATAAAGGCGGCAAAAAACATTATTAACCATCCTGACCATGTTTTGTTTTCTGAGTTCAGAAAATTGCTCCCAGGTCTCCGTTACCTTGTACCCCAGTGTAGAACAAACAGATACTTCAATCCCTTGGCTATTACATCACTTAATGCTGACAGAGGTCATTTAGATGAACTTTTCTATAATAGTTCATTTTTAGACACATGGCCTTGAGGGGCAACAGACAAGAGACACATAACTGTATCAGGGTTTATTATATGGTACTAATTTTCTCTCAGATCAGAGAACAGCAAGATGGAGATAGATATCTTTCTTAGCAGCACATTGAGTCTTGAAACACTTCAACCCAACACTTCCTTGTTCGAACCCCCGTGACTATCTATCTACTAGTCAGATAAGTCCAGAAAGTCCTCCGCTTAGAAAAATGAGGGAAAACCTCTGCAGTAAATTCAACTGTTTATTACTGCTATTATTACTTTGATTACTTTATTACTTTGAAAGGTACCCATGTAAATATTCTAACATGTAAACATGTAAATACCAAAATATGTAAACACCAAATTTAAATGTATCAGCATATAGTTAGCTTTGGAAACACATAAACACACCACTGTAAATTTGAATTTACTTCTGAACTTTACAACTTAATAAAAATAAAGATCCTGTATTCAAGCAACTGTATTCAATTACAGAACCATTTATTAGCCATTCTGTTGCTGCTAAAAGTTGAGTTGGTAGGATAGGCTGTCACTATTTTGGACTAATTGCTGGTAAATAGGGCTGGGTATCGTCACTGATTTCTAGAATCGATTCGATTCCGATTCACAAGGTCCTGAATCGATTCGATTTGATTCGATTCGAGGAAATTTTGCCTCAGACAGTCAGAAATATTATAATTCAGATCATGCATCAGTACATTTCCATATTTTTATATCTATAAAAGGAAAGCTGACACTTGTGAGACTTTATCAAAGGTGTAAGCATCACAGCAGATGTCTTTGTGTCAAAGTAGCTGAGGATAAAACACAGAAAAACGTGAAGGTGATTTTCCTGGCCTGGGATTTTATAAAAATATTCTGCAGTTGATCAAAAACGAAAGAAAACCATTAATCAACATATGAACATTACCTGATGCTGCTGAAGTGAAGCAGAGCAAAGTTACAGAGGTTTTATTAGATTTTGTTCAGTAGCCTATTGAACAGCAGAAATTAGGTTTTCTTTTCGGAAGTAAGTAAAAGGAAAAAAACAGCGGCCGACAGCACTGTAAACAACGGTAGACTTGTGCGTAACAAGCAAGCGAATACTGAAGAAAACAGATTATTAGACGGGAAACTGTTCTTGAAGTATACTGAGAGAGAGAGAGAGCTGTGCATGAAGTGTGATTTTATCGTGTGGAAGCAAAACAGCAAACCTAAGAGGGAACTCATGACGATGTTTATGTGAAGCGAAATGTGAAGCGTAGTTTGGATCTTCTGTTGCTGCTGGTTCAGTCAATGTTGTTTGGAGAGAGATAAAACCTACAGCTTCAGAATCTACCGCAAAAAGGGCAAAACATCAGAATCAGTGAGCTGTCGGCTTTCAGCTGTGCCGTCGGGTGAGAAACTGATTCTGATCCGACGGCGGGTCCGTGCTTTGTGTTTACGTCTTTGTGCAGAATCTGTGTACCTGCTCTCATTTACTGTTTTAGCTGTTAAATAAAATAAATTAATATTAAAAAATCGATTCAGGATTTTAATGAATGATATCATGTTATCGATTTTAATCGATAAATCGATTATCAAAACCCACCCCTACTGGTAAACTAATGTGCTTCAATCAGAAACCTGAAGAGAAATCACTTTTTAAATTGTGTTAAACTGTTAAATTAACACTATCTATTAATGTTACAGACAGGCAGGACTGATAAATGTTTGCTGTCTATAATGCTGTAGTATTATAGTTTTATTATTAGCCATAGCAGCCAGCTGCTACACTAATGATAACTTGACAAACTGCTAATGTGGGTAATTGCTAATAGTTAAACAAGTGAAGTTATTGTGTGCATCTGTTAGGTTAATATTTATGATAGCTGTAGAATGCTTCAGTGTTGTTGAAACAGGAGCTTTACTGACCTTAAGAAATTCTTCATAAAGACCCAGGTGTCAAGATGCTACGTTGCTAAGTTTGTTGCGCTACTGTTCATGTGTTCAGCTGCTAGTGTGGAGATGGGCTGTGTGAAGTTGTTTGTCAGGTAGAGGCGAAGATGGAACTGTTTGTATCAATACTGTTACAAATGAGTATCTAATTTTTAGTACTGATTAGTACTCGAGTATCAAATTTTCTGACTCCATTTGGTCAAATAGAAAATAAATAAAAATAAATAAATAACATAAGAACTGTTCCTTTTTAATAATTTTGATATTGAAATGTACCATAGGTATTAATTCTGGTGACATTCCAATTCATTATTATGCTGGGTAATAGTATAATGGACCAATCTACTAAAACCCAGCATGCATTTAAAAAAAAAGGGAGTGACAGCAATGAGACATTAAAAGACCCTTAAGAATAACAATATAAAAGGGACAGTTTAAGTACATATGACGATAATTGGAGCCTAGCTAACTTGTGGTGCACCCATACAAAATCATACTCCAGTGAGTGGCACTCTGGTGAATAGTAAAAACATTAAAGCAGTTTTTTTTTTAAAAAATATCCATTTAATTTTTACCACCTTTTCACAGTTTCTCAATCTGGTCGTTAAGTCTGACGTCACTAGCCGTGTCTGGGCCTAAACTCTGCTGCAGGTCCATATATCAAACGATCACTATGGCATTACTGAGGGTTGAAAAACTGTAGTTTAACTGTAGTAAACTGAAGTTTGGCTAGCTGGTATATAATGATGTGCTACGTGACCGCTAGCGACACAGCTATGTTAGCATAATATAAACAAGCTAACTTTTTTTCCACTCGATAAAAGTTACCGTGAGTGTTCTCGGTGGTCAGGAACAAATGTAATCGCATGGCAGGATGCTGTAAAAGGACCAAACTTCAGCCAGGAGAACAACTGAGATAATCCATCCACAATACGAGGTTAGTCATTCATATACTGCTGCATGGGCTGGGCTGTAGTTACATCCTAAGGTTTTAAAAACTGAGCTTAAATAAATGATTAGTGGTAATAAAAGCCGAGGGAGGTCAACAGTGATCACTGACTGTTTTAGGAGCTTTTTGAGATTAAATAGAAGAAAATACAAAACATTAAACATGTTAACAACACAAAAGCCATATTAAACGCAGAATACTTGAGGCCTGGAAGTAGGATTCGTCACATCATCACCACCTGTAAACCTGGAAAGAACAATTATAATGCACCATGTAATCAAAGCGAGTCATCTTGGATCCACTCAGGGACTAAATGTATTGACACATTACCCTGAGATCTGAGGTAAAACAAGAGGACTTGATTATTTTGGACCTGTCCAACTGTGGTGCAGGGTCAGGTATCCATTATTCATTTCTAAATGTGTATCTTAAAATTGTTTAGTGTGGCAGCGGGAGCTAATTTAACAGTAAGCCTTAAGAGCTGCATTTGTGTAAAGCTAAAAAAAAAAGAAGAGAAGACAAAAGTGTGTCATTGACTTATTAAGGAAATATTCCGCTGCTCTGGATTAAAATTGTATTTGTGTTTGCACTTGTATGTGTGTGTGTGTCCAGTCATGGTCACCATGGTGAAGTCCTACTAAAAATCGTCATGACAACTCAAGCCATCAACAGCCATGTTATAAGCCAAAACACGTAACTGTCTCCTACGCATCAACACCATTCACACATACGCTCATGCGCACGTTTGCACACACACACGCACGCGCACTGACACACGTACACAACAAAGACGCCCACATGCACAACGACGTATATCACAGATTTAAAACAGTGTCAGAATAGAGTTACTTGTTTGTGAGATAAAATTGGTGCACTGTTTATCCTGCTCCAACTGATGCAAGAGATGAGAGGGCTTGAAGCGTGCTTATTTTTTCCGTCACATAGTCGGTTCTTTTTGAAGAGGAAAGCTGCACAAAGAAAAAAAAAAAGTATTTTTGGACATGAATATAATGGATCAGAACATCAGAGCAGTACTAGGAGCTTGTGCCTGGAGATGATGCCACCCTTGGGGTTGTTATCTTAAGCTCACCTCATTCACGTATCCATAGCACATGGACTCCTGGAAGGTTGAAATATAGGACCCACCCACCCCCTGACCCATTTTTCTGTGTAGACTGTAACGGCTCTGGTGAGGAGCCTTGCCATTCACCCAGCCACCCACCCATTCTCATTTCCAGTGGGGTGGAAAATGTTACTGGAGTGGGGAAAAAAAGGGGAGTGGGAGAAGTAGGAGCAGTAGAAGATGAACTTAAGGGGGGAGGAAAGTATCAGGATGAGTGAGTGCGTCCATTAACCAGCCCAGAGGTACACCTCTGGGGGGGCTAGGGGATTGGCCCTTGTACTCATGCTAAGTGTTCGTGTGTGCATATGAGTGTGTTAGAAGAACTTTAGATATCTGAAAAAAAGCATTTCAGTGCAGAAAACATCGTCTGTCTCTCTCGCTCCTTTTGTCTCTTGTGCCCAAGACATTAGAAAACTCTCCGACTTTGCTTCCTCTTTACCTCGGCTACACCGTGGTGTCTATATTCTGAGGTTATTTATGTTTTGCACCATTAAAGGGAAACTACAGTGAGGTTGTTTCACTTCCATGAAACATTAGAGACAGTCAAGAGAAGAAATAAAACTGTCAAAGCTCACAAAAACCAGCTACGCTTTGTTACGCTGACCACATTGTTTAAAACTCTCAGTACATACGCCGATCAGGCATAACATTATGACCACTGACAGATGAAGTGAATAACACTGATTATCTCTTCATCATGGATCCAGAATCTGTATCTTCCTTTTCTTGTTTAGAAACATCAGGAGCAGCTCATCATTGCTTGATGCCAACTTCCTTTTTTTCCACAGTGTGGTTTTAGAGGACAAATTCTTTGCAAGAATTAGACGTTTCCAGTGTGCTTTTACGTTACACAATTTGTGTCATTCTTCTGCTATGTGCTTGGTGGCAAGTGTAAGAGTGAGTTTGACGAGGGCCAGATTATGACAACGGGGTCAGAGGATCTCCGAAAACGGCAGCTCTTGTGGGGTGTTCCCGGTCTGCAGCGATCAGTGTGTATCAAAGGTGAACCAGGACACTGTCATGAGCAGCCAAGGCTCACTGATACATGTGGGGAGCAAAGGCAGATGAGCTACTGAAGCTTTTACTGAAGGTAGCAAACGAGCGACCAACACAATATTAGGCAGGTGGTCTTAATTTTATCCCTGACCACTTTGGGTCCACCTGTCCATTCAGATAATCTGAAACCATCAAATACATTCAACTCAATCTATTTCAACTATGCTGAAATATACCACACCTAAACATTTTATTGAGAATTTTAGTTGACTGTTTATTTGGTCATCCGGTTCGTTTACGCCTCGGTGACACAGGCCTGGAGACTGACTATTTAAAACGTGTTGATTGCAACAGTAAGGCACAACCTTTACTTTGAAGGTGTTCTCCGTTTTTGGTTTGGGCTGCACTTTTTCACATTTCACTATCTCTTAGCGACTGTTTGGACTCAAGTCTGTATTCTACATGCAAACTGCTAAATCTGACCAATGCAATCACAAGGAGGCTTTCTGTGCAGCACACAGTACCTCTTCGTGGCTGCCAGCAGTTTCCAGCAACCACTCTCCAATTGCTTGTGGAATACACGTTTTTCCATAATAAAAATGGGTCAACCTCCTTCCAACTGTCTAATTTACTTTTAGCAAACAGCTATTCATTTTTATTCGTTATTTATGTATTTTAGCAATAATTGCTTTTTATGTTTTTTCCTGTTGCCTCTCTGTTAATTTATCTGTTACCTGTACTGCTCAGACAAGTTTAGGTCCTCTCAGTTTAAAACAATTGTACTCTTTGTTTCATTACATGAGCTAATTGTTGTTGTTACCTTCTGGCTACTGCAGAGGTAACTCCTACATGGTACTTGTACCCGTACTTAGCAGTCGCAGCCTTTGCAACTCTTGGTTTGTAAAGCTCAAGCTGAGACACTCATGTGATAATTTATCAGACTTGTCAAAACTCCCCGAGAGCCAATGAAGATATTTCAAAGCTGTTTTCACAGGCCGAATGATTCTCCCCATGTTGTGTGACTTTGGCAAGATAAATCGATGGAAACCCCCTTTTGGATTGATTTCCAGCTTGTCTGCAGACATTCAGGCAGTTTCCATGTATTCAATTACGCTACATAAATCACGCTGTAGTAACATTGCATTCAGTGAGACAGCCGGCCTACCGAAGAAAACATTCAGTCACCTTAATCCTTGAGTCAGCGTTGCTTCATCATGTAGCGATGCAGCTACGAAATGGAAGAATTTGGGAAAACTCCTTGTTTGTTTATGCGTTCAAGGACTTGTCGGGGAACTCCAGTCTCGGATGCCAAACAACAGCCATTTTAGTACAAATAACTACAGTATCACAGTTACGTGATGTAGATATTTCCGTATTGTTTCTTGACTCCTCTGATTGCATTTATTTTGACCCATGTTCCTTTCATAAATTCTATTCTTTTGCTGCCACACACTTTCCTTTGAAAAGACAAAAGATCATTTATAGCATCTAGTTTTACAGAAAGTGTGAGAGCGTAGTTTTCCCTCCTACTTAAAAATAAATGAAATGTCTCCAGGAAATTGATCTACAAAATCAGTGGTATTCCTCGCAAGCTACTAAGGCACAGTGTGGTCCTTTAACTGGCAGAAGGGCTCTGTTAATATTTCACAATTTTCTGTGAAAAATGAAAACAGACTGGGTGACGCCTACAGTATGTTTCATTAGTGATGCTGCATGAGAACGAGCCTAATTTCCCCGCGAGCACGGGTTGTTTCTGGAGTCGTACAGTCAATCTAGGACCATTTTTTCCCCTTTTTTGTCTCTGGTCATACAGCAGATAGGTTTGTGGTCCAGTGATCAAGGTAACGACAATATCACCCACTCATGTCTCACTTGCTAGTTTCATCCTGTTACCATGTGATGTAAATGGAAGTGAAAACACCCACCTCTTTTCTTAGTGCCATGACAGTCATATGACATCAGTACTACAATGACACAGCTTTATTATCACCTGAGTATCCTGTGGGATATCACAGAAACTTGAAAGGTGCTGTTTGATCAGCAAGTGATGGCAGTTAAACCAGTCTGTGGGTGCAGTCGTGTATATGGTGTAGTTGAAATAGAAGTCATTTTACATTTGGCTGTTGCGTGTGAGCTGTGGACTTTCTACTATGTTCTGTCTTCACACCTTTGTTGTAGAGTAGAGCGTAGCTTTGTTTTTTCGGTTGCATGTCTCCACGTTGGAAGAACTTTACCTGCAAGAGGCGATTGCGTAATTTTAAATTAAAACTCACACATTTCATCAGACTCACCAGCATGCACAGTGTGGGTGTTTGTGGCAAGGAAGTGTGCACTTTCACTGGTTTTTCTCATTTGTCTTTGTGCGTACGTGTGTGTCTCTCTGTGCGTGTGTGTCTTTGTGCATGCCTCTATATGTCTATGTGCTAATCCTGGAAAGAGAAGTGGACACTTCCGCTCTTCTAAAAATAGATCTTCACTTCCTCTGTCTGACACGTCACACACACAAGTAACCAAACAATTTCCTTATCTGGTATTACGTGGTAAGCATGTTGCGGGTGTGTTTTATGTGTGTAAGTGGAAAGCGGATGGTCTAATGGCACAACGTGTGGGCTGGGAAACAGCTGGCGACTCCAGTTGAGGCTCATGGATGCGCTGGGCGCTCATGTTACGAGGGTTTACGGTGGATGTTTGTAACTTATAGCGCATATTGTATTGGTGCATGTGTGTATTTGTGCGTGTGTCACATTGCAAGTGAAAAAGTGAGAGCTGGAAAGCAGTGTCTCACCACGTGACGTAGGTTTCTGGTGTTTTCCAAACCAAGGAAGTGGAACCAGCAGTGACGAGGATGTGATGTCACAGTCAGGCTTTCTGTCTTACTCGAGCCGCGGCCTCCCATCTCACGCTGCTCTTTTGTCATTTTCTTTTTGTCTGTGCCGTATATTTCCATCTCTTTGTGTCTGTCTCTGTACTGTATCTGTCTCTTTCTGCCACTTGTCTGTTTCTCTCCCTGTCTTTATCTCTTCTTTCCCCTCTTGTTGCGCTGCAGGGGAGTAGGCGTTTGCCGGCTTTTTTTTATGAATGGGATGCGTTGTTTACTCTCTGAGAGCTATTTCTGTGCCGATGATGAACACAAACTGTGACCACACTTCCTGTTCTGTTGCCTTCCTTTCTCTGATTGGCTAAGGTTCCCCTCTCAATGGCAACGGATTTGAGGTAGCAGTGAATGTGTGCTTTTTTTGTAGGAGTACAGTTTGTGCATGCGTATATGCACGTGGGCCAGAGTGTTGAGGGGTCTTTGTAGGCTTCTTTTCAGTGATAATTGATAAAAACATCCTGTTTCCAACAGAGAGACAGAGAGAGTAATTTTTTTCCAAATGATGTCAGTGCAGCCCACGCTAAAAAGAACAAATTTATATTTAAAAGTGTGACTGTAGCCCTTCTGTCAAGAACATTTTTTGCAAAAATAAATAACATATACAAAGATTAAGATGCTGTTGATTCATTGCTTTTCCCCTTTGCTATCCTTACTTGTCAATTAGACGTCTCTGTGAAAAATCCGTTTTTTTATTTTTATTTTTTTTAATGAAAATGTAGATTGACCTAAATGTAGTCATTTAAGTCACCCTTTATTTCTTGCTTCTTCATATTTTCCTGGGATAATGGGTGCATTATCCCAGCATATGTCTCAAAACAAGAAATGGGTGCACAAGTCCTGAGATTTAAGGAAGTGTATGTATATATTTGGGCCTATATGTGTACTTTTGACCCTGTGTGGATTAGAGAAAATCCAAAATAAATTCAAACAGTTCAAATAACTCAAGAAGGGTCAGCCTGTGAAGTATAGAAACACTGGACTGGATTTTTATTTGTTATTATTATTATTTTTTTTTACAATTTTAAAGCAAAGCAATGAAAATTGACACTTTAAATTTACAGTTGGGAAGACAAACCTCATCTGTTTTTACTTTCTCAGAGTTCAGTGTAGAGTACAGACATCCCCACTACATGGGGAACCTCTGTTTGTTAAACCCGTTAACACTGACCTATGAGTATTTGCAGTCATATTGTTAACTAATAAAGCCAAGTGCTGTCCTGTCTCTCATTACCCATGTACTCTAAATTCACACATGTATGTGTGAGTGCTGTGCTTGTGTGTGTGGTCTAGGTGGGAGAAGGTTTTTGATGTGTGAATAAGCCGGGCTTGCAGCGGTGTGAGAGGCTGCAAGTGTCACACTGACCTCGAATTGCTCCGCTTTTAAAGTGACTTTGCTGAAATGCAATGCCAAGAAAGGCTTTCCCACAGGTTTGAATACGTCGCTGCACTGTGCCTTTTCGTGGGCTGTGCTGATGAAAGATGATTGTTTAATTAGCATTCCGCAAAGGATCAGTGGTAACAAGCCACATAAATCTCTAAAAATCATAAACACTCTCATGAGCACAGACGTGTGTAAATCTCTCAGTATTCTAACCGCTGCCCTCTTCTGCACGCTGTTCTGTGACTCATTTAATCACAGTATGTTCTGTTGTGAGCAAACACTCTTTCTGTGTGTGACCTGACAGATTAGAGACAGATTACTGTATTGCTGTGTCAACACTCTTGTTAGACAATATAACTAATTATGCTGTGGGATGACATTTCAAATGGTAGGTTCACTGAAACTACACAAGCATGTACATGTGAATTATTTTATGCTTGTTTCTGAGATTTCTCTCCCCCCCCCCCCCCCCCCCCCCCCCAAAAGAGCTCCTATTAATTATTGTCGTGCCAGTTGCACAGTTCCCCCAATATACAACAACAAACACCGTAAGCTATTAAAATGTTGATGATGATTTGTGACAGGATAGCAGCATGAGTCACCTGCTGCGATGTATGGTTTGTTGATGGTGGCAAAAAGTCAGGAGGCCGAGCTGAAGGTGGCAGAGTTAAAAATGTTACGGCTTTCACTGGGAGTGACCAGAATGGGGAAAATTAGAAATGACAAGGCTAATATGTCTTGGACATGTGCAGAGAAGGTGGACTGAGGATTTTGGTCCAGTGTATCCATGTAGAATATTAAGATGTTGATGATGGCGCAGCTGGAGCAGTGCCATGCACTTAGGGGTGGAGCATTCAGGGTGTCCATCCATCGAAACGTGTGGGGATACGGTTCTTCCAGCCCTGCCTCATTTTTATCATAAACATGTTAAAGCAGGATGTCAGGAGGATAAACTTCACTACCTCCCTACTCTGCCCTCTATCCCTGACACTCACTTACACGTGATATCAATGCATTTGATTCTTTTAGTGATGCTTACTGTCTTTGGCACTTTACTGCAACCATCTGCACTACTGTCACACTTGCTGCTGTTGGCCATTTGCACTGATGTCCATTTACGTCTCACAAGCTGCTCTGTCCACGTACATCTCTGTTACTGTATTTGCAGTACTGCCACTGTTGTACATAGGTTTGATTTTTATAAATTGCCTTGAGTGTCCTTTGATCTTATTTTCATTTTCTCACGTCTTCTTTTATATCAAAGTGAAAGAGAAACAGTATTTGGAGTCTCCTGTATTTCTTTTATGTATATAAAAATATTCAGATTTTTAAATCTCAAGTAGTTCATCACGCATTGTTCTTCTAGCCAATTAGAAATTGCACTTATATGGTGGTTTTGCATTGTTTACAAGTGCTTTAGCTTGGCTCCCGTCTTGGTGTTCACCAGAAGCAGACCACACATTGTAGTCATCTACTGCTGTTCTCAATAAAAAGAAGCTCAATTTAGCGTTTATTACAGTTTACCCCTCTCTGTCACTTGACACCATCAATTCAATTCAATTCAATTCAATTCAATTCAATTTTATTTATATAGCGCCAAATCACAACATAAGTCGCCTCAAGGCGCTTCATAGATACAGAGAAAAACCCAACAATCATATGACCCCCTATGAGCAAGCACTTTGGCAACAGTGGGAAGGAAAAACTCCCTTTTAACAGGAAGAAACCTCCGGCAGAACCAGGCTCAGGGAGGGGCGGCCATCTGCTGCGACCGGTTGGGGTGAGAGAAGGAAGACAGGATAAAAGACATGCTGTGGAAGAGAGACAGAGGTTAATAACAGATATGATTCAATGCAGAGAGGTCTGTTAATACATAGTGAGTAAGAAAGGTGACTGGAAAGGAAAAACTCAGTGCATCATGGGAATCCCCCGGCAGCCTATGTCTATTGCAGCATAACTAAGGGAGGATTCAGGGTCACCTGGTCCAGCCCTAACTATATGCTTTGGCAAAAAGGAAAGTTTTAAGCCTACTCTTAAAAGTAGAGATAGTGTCTGTCTCCCGAATCCAAACTGGAAGCTGGTTCCACAGAAGAGGGGCCTGAAAACTGAAGGCTCTCCCTCCCATTCTACTTTTAAATACTCTAGGAACAACAAGTAGGCCTGCAGAGCAAGAGCGAAGTGCTCTAATAGGGTGATATGGTACTACAAGGTCATTAAGATAAGATGGGGCCTGATTATTTAAGACCTTGTATGTGAGGAGCAGGATTTTGAATTCAATTCTGGATTTAACAGGAAGCCAATGAAGGGAAGCCAAAACAGGAGAAATATGCTCTCTCTTTCTAGTCCCTGTCAGTACTCTTGCTGCAGCATTTTGGATTAGCTGAAGGCTTTTCAGTGAGTTTTTTGGACATCCTGATAATAATGAATTACAGTCGTCCAGCCTGGAAGTAATAAATGCATGAACTAGTTTTTCAGCGTCACTCTGAGACAGGATATTTCTAATTTTAGAGATGTTGCGCAAATGGAAGAAAGCAGTCTTACATATTTGTTTAATATGTGCATTGAAGGACATATCCTGGTCAAAAATGACTCCAAGGTTCCTCACAGCGTTACTGGAGGCCAAGGTAATGCCATCCAGAGTAAGAATCTGCTTAGATACCATATTTCTAAGATTTTCAGGGCCGAGTACAATAACCTCAGTTTTATCTGAATTAAGAAGCAGAAAGTTAGCGGCCATCCAGGTCTTTATGTCTTTAAGACATTCCTGCAGTTTAACTAATTGGTGTGTGTTATCTGGCTTCATGGACAGATAGAGCTGGGTGTCATCTGCATAGCAGTGAAAATGTATGCTATGTCTTCTAATGATGCTGCCTAAGGGAAGCATGCATATTGTAAACAGAATTGGTCCTAGTACTGAACCCTGTGGAACTCCATAATTAACCTCAGTGTGTGAAGAGGACTCTCCATTTACATGCACAAATTGGAGTCTATTAGATAGATATGATACAAACCACAAACCACCGTTGCCTCTCTGGTGGTCCACTACAGTACCTGTAATACCTACAGCATGTTCTAATCGCTCTAATAGGATATTATGGTCGACAGTATCGAATGCTGCACTAAGGTCTAGCAGGACAAGCACAGAGATGAGTCCACTGTCAGAGGCCATAAGAAGATCATTTGTAACCTTCACTAAAGCTGTTTCTGTGCTGTGATGAGCTCTGAAACCTGACTGAAACTCTTCAAATAAACCATTCCTCTGCAGATGATCTGTTAGCTGTTTGACAACTACTCTTTCAAGGATTTTTGATATGAAAGGAAGGTTGTTGATTGGCCTATAATTAGCTAAGACTGCTGGGTCTAGAGATGGCTTTTTGAGTAAAGGTTTAACTACAGCTAGCTTGAAGGCCTGTGGTACATAGCCGATTATTAGAGATAGGTTGATCATATTTAAGATCGAAGAATTAATTAATGGCAGGACTTCTTTGTGCAGTTTTGTAGGAATGGGGTCTAAAAGACACGTTGATGGTTTGGAGGAAGTAATTATTGAAGTTAACTCAGAAAGATTAATTAGAGAAAAAGAGTCTAACTTAACATCAATGGTACTAAGAGTAGCTGTAGATAATATTACATCTGTGGGATGATTGTTGGTAATTTTCAACTGAAGATTTAACCATTTCACCAGCTAGCCAACCATTTGCTAACCACCTGGTATAATAGTGTTGACTGACTGACAGCAGGCATACACTCACTGGCATAATGAGTCTTACATATCAGAAATACCAGTCACCTAAAGTGCCCAGGAGGCAGGATCACAAAGTTGGGTTGTTTTAATAGTTATAAGCTTCATAAGCATTTGGATTGTGATAAAATTTTTGTAATTTTGCCCCTTTACACTGTCATGATTGATTTTAAAGCAAACAATCAAGATGTGGTTGAACCGAATCAGCTCCAGATGTTTTGTCCTGCTCAATTTGTCACAAAATATGAGGAAAAGGGTTCTTGACAGTCAATTATCTCTTTTCTTTTAAGCATCTAAAAATGGGGGAACTGTCCGTAATTCCTTCAGTTTAACACAATATCTCTTCAGCCTTACTGCCCCTTCAATCAAAGCTGGAAATCTGCACTTCAGTCACATCTTGATTGCTTGTACGGCAATTATTGCTTGGTTTGCTTATATTGCTTGGATTTCAGGATAAGGGTTGCATTCATTTAGCTTTGCTGTTCATTTGCAATAGGAAACAACTGCTGTACAGCAATAAAAAATATTTCATTCCATATTTCCACCGTAACATTTTTAAAATGCCTAGAAAAGCTAGGCAATTGTGCAATTTCTGTTTAAATAAATGCCACGTCTGAATCTGGTATCTATCTCTTATAATATAATATATCCACACGATGCGATCATATGAAGTCACGGACTCAAATTTGACCCAACCTGGTGTAAATCACTATTTTTGTTACAAACACACAAAGGCAAGTAGTGTAGTGTAGTGTAGCAACCATGCAGATAATTAATAGGAACATTTTTGTAGCAAGACTCACTCTTGTATCTCTTGCCTGTTAACTTTCATAACTGGCTGCTGATGTGTTGACTTTTTTAAGCACAATATGTACTCTCATACCTGCTAAATACATGAAACAAGTGTTTAAATGCTTTGTTGGGTATAAATAGCTTAATATGAATAAAAATAACAAGCTGTTCCCAAGCTAGTTCTCCAGTCTGTGTCCCACTCAGTCCATTCATTTTCATTTTATTTGCCAAAATACACTATCGACAACTTTGCCAGCCTGATTTTTGTGTTTGTAAGAGTCTGAATATTGTGTTTGAACTGCTCTAAGGACATCCAGTTGGAGTGTTTCTCCTCCAGTGCTCTTTCCGGTTGAGGAACGGTAGTTTTTCTGTCGATGGGGCTTATGGATTGGCACATTCAGCATCCCTACCCCCGCTCACTCGCCCACACATGCAAAATAACAAACTAGGTTTAGACTTTGTTTCACTGGTCAGGTGACAGAAAGGGGACTTTTTGAGTTCAATCTGTGTAAACTGTAAAACTGTAAAAACTGACAATAGTCAAATCATATTGTGTTTTGACTTAAGTATGCACAATTTTGAGATCTTGCAGATGCAGATGAACTGCTTTGTATTTTATACCAGGATGCGGTTTTGGAGTGTTTCCCACTCAGTGCATGATCTCATCCAGTGGTAGGTAGGCTTGCAGTTACTGATAGCTTCTTTTCTAAACATTACATTGTAATAATTGCTAGTAGGATAGACAGACTATTTTGTGTTGTTGTTTAAACATCACAGATCCAAATAAACGTTTCATATACGGCATAAATGAGAAAGTGAAGGAAGCTGTGCCTGACGCCTGTGGCCCGGCTGGGCCCCTTCTGAGGGGTGGGGTGCCCTCTGGCCTCTGGGCCTGAGGTTCGGTCCTCTCTGGCAAAGCTGGCTGCCGGCTAAGCCCGCGGGCACGTCACTGCAACCCCCTCTGGCCTCTGCTCCGTGGCTGCTGGGTGACCTCTCGTTTGGGGCTCTCCTCAGCTCTTCCCAGGAGGGTGGCACCGTTGCCTCTGTGGTGGTCCTCCGTGGGTCCTCGTACTCTGGGGCTTCTGGATGTCTGGGGCCTGGATCTCCTCCATACCTGCTTCATGCGCTGAGGGACGGGGCTATGGCTCCCCACACTCCCTAGCAGATTGTTACATGGAGAAACCTTTAGAATACACATTGTGCGCTGTCGATCTTGTTTGTTGCACAATAACATGTAATATTTAGTATCTACCGTTATCTACTGTTAGCTAGTTTATTGAGATGGTGTTGTATTTGTTATGTTGTTCTTTTTTGTTTGTTTTCTCTTCTGTTTTTCTTATCTCCATACAGGTGATCAAGGTGTTTTGTTTGTTTATCTTTTTTTTCTTCCCCCCTTACTCACCATCTCTTCTCCCCTTTATTTTTTTCTCTCCCTCTCTTTCTTTCGATCTTTCTCCCTGTCCTATACCCCAGTCATGTCTGTCCCATCTGTAACAACCAAAAATCAAATCAAATAAATACATAATTTAAAAAAAAAACAAAAAAACCCAATATAGACATTTTTGGTCATATACACAGATATCTGAAAGTGAAATTTTCCATAGAAGTCTGCAGTCAGGTGAAAAACTACACATGCAATGCACGCCCTTATTGCTTCCATAGGAATTAGGAGGGTAAGTAGATTTGCAGGCCTCAGTTAGCTTGTTAAATGTTAAAGTTCATGAAAGTACACTTAGAAGACTGAACAAGTTTGGCTTGTTTGGAAGGGTTGCTGGGAGAAAGCCTCTTCTCTCTCAAAACAACATGACAGCACAAGACTTCTGGCTCAGATGAGACCAAAGTTGAGACGTTTGGCAATAACGGAAACACCAGCACAATCACCTCATACCAGCTTTCAAACACAGCAGTGAAGGTGTGATGATTTTAACTTGTCTTGCAGCCACAGGACCTAGTCACCTTGCAGCCATTAAACATGAGCTCCTCTGTATACCAAAGTATTTTAGAGTCAAAGTTGAAGTTGTCTGCGAGCTGAAGCCAAACTGGGCCATGCAACAGGACAATGATTGCAAGCACAGCTGCAAATCTACAACAGAATGGCTGGAAAACAAAAAGAATCAAGGTGCAATGGCCTCAACCTGATTGAAACGCTGCGGTGGGATGTTAGAAAGCTGTCCAGAAAGCAACACTGTAAAGAAGAGTGGGGCAAAATTTGTTCACCACAATATGAGAGCTGAATAAAATCATTTAGAAAATGATTAGTTCAAGTATTTAACAGCTAAAAGCGGTTCTACAAGCTGCTGAATCATCTGATGTGCTCATGTTCACAGAACTGCATAGAGACCTGTGAAAACTGTGGCAACTGGGAGGCACCAGTCGACCAAACATGACTTTGAACAGAGCGCTTAGGTCACTGGTTCTAAAATTGTTCAAATTTAAAATTCTTACACTTTGTCTAAAAATTTTTACATTCCCAAATTAGATGCTGTTATCGGGTGCATTAACAGTTGTTTCTTGTGGCTGTCCTGATCGCACTGATTAAGCAGTATAGAGTAAAGACTTATTACGAGCCCTGCTCAGTTGGATATTGTCAGGTAATGCCCGTCTTTTCCTCCCCTGTGCTTCCACCTCTCGCTCAATGACGTCACGTGTTGCTGATGGAATCTCCTGCCTGACGTTTCCAGGTGATAAGGAACAAAACCTGCCACTGGGTCACAGTGGTGACCGGATGGCTCTCTTAGAGAATGACGTCACACGCGCGTCTAACTCCATCAGCTTTACTATACACACCTGGGACACGGTAAGCTGGGGAAACCCTCTCTCTCTCTCTCTCACACACACACACACACACACACACACACACACACACACACACACACACACACACACACACACACACACACTAATCCAATTAGGACAGTAGTTAGTGGCAGCCTGGGCTCTTGGACACACGTTGATCCACTTATTACCGGATGGATAGGCCAGGCAATCCCTGTGTTTACCAACGGTAAGGTGCTTAAATGGCTCTGTGCCATCACATTAGGAGGACACCTCATACGCATAAAGGATCCCCCTGCTATTTTTGTGGACATACACGCTGCCTACCCGGTGAGTCAACAAAGATGAGGAAGAAGCCAAGAAGCAACTTCCACTCAGTCAGCAGAGTTACAGAGAGGGAGCTGAAAAGCTTAGCCAGAGTAAGAGACTTTCCCCTACGCACAGGCCTGTCTCCACAAAACTCCTGATTACATGCCAGGAATAGTCACGGACATATAAACACTGGAAATTATTAACAAGAACGGAGAACAATGAACGGATGGAAGACCTTGGGATGCTGCTCTCACCTACCAAACATGCACTCATTTTTCCATGTGCTGCAAAACCATTGATACCATTTGTAGTGTGTGTGTGTGTGTGTGTGTGCGCGTGTGTGTGTGTGTGTATGTATATTTTCTGAGAGGCTCTTCATTAAACAACACACCAGAATGAGGCACACTCCAAACAAGGCCACGAGTCTATTCAGAGGCTCTTACCAAACACTCGCTGTGTAGTGAGGCACTGCAGAGTTGTTATATTCTCTTTTATTTGTCAGGGCAAACACACACACACATTTTATCAGCAACTGTCTCATGCGGTATTATTAGGTAGAATGGCATTTTAACGCAGTGAACCTTTGCTGTGGTAGTTAAAATCATGCACTCATATTTATATTATATGTAAACGAGCCAAAAAAAGAAAACTCTTCCTTTCGGTGGGAGGAAATGAAAAGGTGACGGAGCGAAAGGGAGTTGTGTCTGTCATGTGTCATGTCAGGCCCTCCCTTATGCTAATGCACTATTCATCTGTGTCATAGAACGATAATGACTCTCAGCGCCGAGAGCCTCCCTGGAGCACTCGTGCAGAGTGAAGCCCGGCCGTCCACTCCACTGTCAGCCTCTCAGTCTGCGTCTGTCTCTCGGTCCATTTTTCTGTTTTTCGTTTGTCTGTCTGTGTCTGTTTCAGCGCTTTCCAAATCCTACCTGTCTGCCTGTTTGTCTCTCTGCGCTTCTTTCTGTCTATTTCTTTGGTTTTGGTCTCAGTGTTGACCCGCTTATCTCGTTCCTTCTTTTTCTTTTATATCTATGTTGTCTCTCTTTTTAAAATGGGGAATCGTTACATTTAAAGTTGAGCAAATGAAAAAAAATGTATACGAGTGCTATTGTGTTACACATCCTTAAAAAGAAACAAATCTAATCTAAGACAAACCTATACAACAATTTGAAAGTAAGACATTTTTAAGGCACATTTTGGGTTATGTTTAAGAGTTTCTTTCATTTTCTTGCAGCAACAAAACAACTTTTGGGGGAAGATAAACAAAATAAATAACTAAGAAATGTAATAATTGCACTTATTTAGGGATAAAGCTAAAAAAAGAAAAAGGCAGTCATCCTGTGGTGAAAAATGTATGTCTGTTTGTGTTGAGTATCTCATCCAGTGTTTTCCAGGCAGGCAGGCATATGCTACGCCTTTGTCCAGTGTGAGCGAACGGCCAGTTTGACATCGACAGCAAACGGAGAGACTGAGGTTTCAGCTGGAGGGGATGTGGGGTGGGGGGGGGATAGCACATAGCCCTGGGGAGGTTTGACGATGTACAATGCATGTGTGTGTGTGTGTGTGTGTGTGTGTGTGTGTGTCTGCCTGAGGTGAACTAAGGATGTTGATGCTGATGTCTTCTGACGGACTCGCACACAGACACAGACTCTGCCTGTGACTCACAGACGAGATGCACGTATCCCCCGTGGGACGGCCCGAGGAACATGCGCGTGCACACACGCACACACACACACACACAGTGACACACAGGCGTACATATGCTTGCCAGGTTAGATATCTGCTGGAGCCACTCATGGATCTTGTTCTCGCAGGAGAAAGGGGATCGAGCGAGGAGGAGGAGGAGGAGTGTGGGATTGTCGGGATGTTTGGCTGCAGTTCTTCAGAGGTGAAAGCTACATTTGAAGCTTCTCACTGTGTCATTTTTCTTTCCCTCGCCCCGTTAGTGTGTTTCTGTGTGAAATTAGATTTGGACTTCTTGGGGGTTTCTTGCTCACCTCTGGCTCACCCTTACATTGGCGTAAATGTGTGTCAGCACAATGTTCTGTTCTGTTCCTTCCTATAGTGTGGGCTATGAATGGTCCTTATTGAGCGGCTGTGGGAGTTTGAGGGAGTTTTCTGGGTGCTTGGTTGAGTTGTCTCAGGGCACTGACTGCAGAAAGTTTAGGACAGCGACCGGAGGGTGCGGGCTTGATAAAGACGGATGATGAGGCTAGATGAGGATAAACGAGATGGCGCTCAAGTCGTAGCTCTGAGCCAGAGACTTTGCCTCATTCTTTCCTTGAGTCACTGCACATAATCAGACATTAAAACATGAGTAAAACACTTACTGTTGCTTTAACATGGATGAGCACCCTCACATGCATACACGGACATGGCTGTAAATACACATTACAAAAAAACAAAAAACAGGCAGAAACACACAGTCTTATACGTCCATACAGAAGATCCAGAAAAGAGCTGAAGGGTTAATATGAGCTATGCATGTGACGCCAACCGTATGCTCGTTATAATAGTGCTTGGAGCCTCCAAGTGACAGATATCACACACACAAATACACACAGTAGATGATCACTAGGTCATTTTGAGATCCAAGCATTCATCACAAGCCACTGCCCATTTATTAAGGAAAAAGGATATGACCTCAATATTGGTGCAGTTCTGTCGGTTAGTTTGTTTACTTCACTGTACACTTGTTCAAATCTCAAGGAGGAAGCCATGAATTTTGTAGGCTCCCAATGCAGTCGAGAGACAATTTGAGGTGGTATTATCACAGATATTAGATAGTCGGCAGTGGAGAAAGAGCAGAAATGACTGAAGGTTCTCATTGTGACTGTAAATCTAATACAATTGTGGCCATCTCTTCATCCTGTTCAAATGCTTTCAGTAGGCTGCCAGCTATTCATATCTAAATGTGCCTATTGTTCCTCATTGGCTGCTGTAGGTGAGCTGTGGGAACTGCTGACTGGGGAATTCTTTCCAGTTCATTCTGGATCTGAAAATGTATGTTTGTGGGGGTTTTTTAATATTAAAAAGAAAAAAAAGAACAGGAAAAAAAATACTTTGACGTTAAAAATGACAGAGTCAAGGACGTGACGGTCTGTGAATATGAGGCATATTTTAATTTTGCCCTTTTGTCGGAATTTGACAAATGGACACGTAAAAACAAACAAACATGTAAAATAACTGTGGTGTGTTTGGTATGTGCGCACAAGTGATGGAGTGTGTCCTGGTGAACATAACGGCGCATCTAAACCTCATTATTGTCCCACAAGCTGTGCCTCTGTGGTCTGAAGGTCTGAAAAGGTGAAAATATCCAGTGAGCAGCAGTTCTCTGGGTGACGTCAGTGGTCAGAGGAGAATGATTCCAGCTGTCAACAGTAACTCAAATGACCACTTGTTACAGCCATAATATGAAGAAGAGCATCTCTGAACACAAAATAGACGGGATACTGCAGCAGAAGACCACACCAGGAGCTAAAAACAAGAAACTAGGATACAGTTTATACAAGCTCACAAAAACTGGAAGACAGAAGATTGGAAAAACATTGCTTGGCCTGGTGATTTTCAATTTATGCTGTGACATTAGATGGTAGGGTCACAACATGATGGAAAAAATAAAAAAGTATAGATCCATCCTATCAGTGGTTAAGGCTGCTGCTGGTGGTTTCGTGGCACACTTTCCCTTACCATCTTCGGTAGGTTTCGTAAACATGACACTGTCCTCAAATGGCTTCCCCATTCACCAGATCTCAATCCAACAGAACACCTTCGGGATCTCGTTGATCAGGAGATTCACTTCATGGATGTGTAGCTGAGAAATCTGCAGCAAATATGTGACGCTATCATGTCATTATGGGGCAAAATCTCTGAGGAGTGTTTCCAGCACCTTGTTGAATCTGCGTCAAGAATCCCTCTGATAATTTTGTGAAGAATAGTTCTGGAGGGCCCGGTGGCACTGACAGAGGCGAGGCTGCCGGACCCAGTGTCCAGCAGCCTCGCCTCTGTCAGTGCGCCCCAGAGCAGCTGTGGCTACAATGTAGCTTCCATCACCAGTGTGTGAATGTGTGTGTGAATGGGTGAATGACTGTATGTAGTGTAAAGCGCTTTGGGGTCCATAGGGACTAAGTAAAGCGCTATACAAATACAGGCCATTTACTAAACTGGAATCATACCCAGTGCTAGCAAGGTGCACACAATGAAGTAGCAGGTGAGTATAAACAAACACATTTACAGGTCAGAACAAAATGATTGTGAAAATGTATCTAATTTCTAATATCACCCATTTTTATACCATTAAGGCTTCATGTTAAACATTATCAGGAGCTTAGCTGCTGTGAATGTGGATGATGTTAGCTGTCAAGGCTTCCCTTCAGCTATTTTGAATCATTTAATGGGATCTTTCATGGCATGCATTTTTACTTTTTCTTTGCTATTTGGGTTGATTGGGACCTAAAGAATGTAAAAACAAAGAATTACCAGATTTTTTTTTTACCTAATTTTTGTTTTTGAGAAAAATGAGATCCACATATGAGGACATTTGTTTCAAATTTTGATAGTACAGCGGCAGTATAATGTCCTCATAAGTGTATATCAGGCCCTTGTAGAGAAAAATTAAGTATTTTGGTCTAGACGTCCCAAAATGTGATGCCCACATATGTGGAGTTCCTAGGAAGTTAAATATAATTATCTGACAAATAATCTGCCTGGTTGGTTTTTAGTTAACTAACATTGCTCCTATGTTAATTTGTTTAATTACATTAGACTAATTAGATAGCTTACCTTAGCTGCTAACTCAGCTCTCCACCACCGGCCAACTCAAGATTTTTTCGGTGATGTGGTTACATTTATAATTTTGCATAAGCATTTAGTTTATGCAAAATTGTGGTAAAATGTTGTATTATCTCAAAAATCAAAGTTCCAGCAAACTTTAATTTTTTAAAACGATATCATGTTCAGAAAACACTGAATGTAAAATACTATTTGTTTTGTTCATTAGGATGACCACAGCTACAAAAATAAGATGACAATAAGAAGTTCCAATCAGCTGGAGTCATGCTTTAAGGCATCGTTTGGTAGTTTGCCCTGAAATAACTAAATAAACACTCGTGATGTCAACCCCGTAAATGGGTTCTGAACTAATAGCTGTGGTAGTAATGGGGACAAAGAAAGCCTGTGAGCTGGTTTGTGTGTCACTACCCTGATAGATTCGGGTTTATCCTCTGCCTCTCTTCATTTTTCCTCTGAATTCCTTTCATCTGTGAACCTGTTTCTTTTTTCCCTTGTATGACTTCATGCAGAGGAAACTAGTGAAGCATAGATTTGGTTTTATTGCACTCTGGGCTGCTCTTAGGTAATTGTCTGCAACATCCGTCTATAGTGGGGAATAAACCTGACCACTTAGGTATCTTAGGAATCCACAGCATCATCACATTCTGGTCTGATAACACTGGAACAGCCTGATTCCTATCACCTGCGATGTTGTAACCGTCTCTGTCTCTGAGTGTGTTTGTGTGTGTAGGAGTGGATGTGTCCTCATACCATAATAGGCTTTTCCAAATAACTGTCCCATAATTCTAGTCTCGTGAGTGGATACAGCCGGCTCTGGCCTCAAAAGGAAGAGAGAAAGGGGGAGTTTGTTGCTGTAAATTTCGCTCACTTGGCTACAAATGCATACACACACACATTGGACCCAAATTCACCTTCTATTTCAGACAGCAAAGTTTCCGGAAGGAATCCTAGGCATCCCAGAAACGGTCTTCCTAATTCCTAAAAGCTTAGTATTCGGCTCATCCTGTCTAGATCTTTGGCCAAGGAGCACACTTGTGTACACACAGCCCGACGTTCTCAGATATCCCAAATATCCACTCGGATGAGCTGAAATTACGTTGTGACTGAGCAACAGGGAATTCTGTGATCCTGGCTGTGCCAAATCATGAGTGATGAAGTCCACTGGTGATGCTTAGCTGGCAAACTCTCACGGGAATACCACAGAATATCCACAGTGTGTTTGGCAGGATTGAGAGAGAGAGAAAGACGGAGAGGGGGAAAAATAAGCTAATAAAAGACTTTATCTCATCTACCTCAAATAAGTGCTTTACAGATGACAGGTGGGCGTTCACCACAGCTCCTCTCACCCTCACACTGCCTGTTCATTTCAGATCCACAGGCTGTCAGAGTACTTTTTCCACTGTGAGGGTAAAGTGAGGGTCGACACTCTACTGTGTTTAGACAACATGGAGTAAGCTGGTGAAGAGACAACAGGATTTACTCTGATAGGGGTTGAAGGCACGGCGTATTTACAAAAGTATGTGGACAGCCATATTTGATTGTTAACCATCTCACTGTATTATTATAAGCAGCAATATTCTGCCTCGATTACTGTGGTTGCTGTTCGTCCCAAAGGCATTTCTGTGCAAAAACTTGACAAATGGGAAATTAAAAAAGCAAAATGCGCATTTGAGGCTGTCCCCAAAAGCAGCTCAATCCCTATAAAAACCTCCTTAAGGTCAGTATGAAACTACAGGCTGCTACAAAAACAGGTTTGGTGTCTTTAGCTAATTTTCCCTTCATAACAAATCTACAGGAAACAAATGTTTTTGTTTTTAATCTATTTGAGTTTTTGGCTACTGCTAATTTCAAACTCTTGTTCCTTCTGGAGCTTTTACAATTCTAATGAATCTTTTAAAATGTTATAAAGCCTGAAACTTAGGGATATGGGCACTTTAATTCACAGGGAGCTGGTAGCTGTTAGCCTAAGGGTTTCACATCCACTAACTCCAGTCTGGAGTGTTGACCATTGGTGGGGTGTTGCGTTCTGGAGAACTTTTTTTTTTTTTTTTTTTTTTTTTTTTTGTTAAATGACATCAGAAACAGCAGTATGCGACATTACGTGATGGCAGAGCTTCAGTTCATCCTTTGTCATTTTTTTTTTTTTTTTTTAAATAAATAGGACAGGGGGAATGAATGAGAGAAAGAGGGGGAGAGAAAGAAAGAAAACCAAAGGGGAGAAGAGACGGTGAGAAGGGGGGGGGAAGAGAGAGAGAAAAAAAAAAAGAACTCCTGGGTCACCTGTATGGAGAAAAAAAAACCAAAAAAAAAAAACCAAACAAACAGAGGAGACAGCAAACAACAAAGAGCAACATAATAATAGAGAAAACAAAGCACCATCACAATAAACTAGCTAGTCATAGATATCAATATTTACTAAATAATAAACGATATTGTGCAGCACGCAAGATAGACAGCGCACAGTGTGCTTTGAGGCAGCAGCCAAGAAAGCTTTAGTCTGCGTCTGTGAATACCCATGTGTGCATACCTGTGTGGATCAGCATGCTTGCATTCCAAAGGTTTCTCCATGTAATGATCTGCTAGGGAGTGTGGGGGGGCATGGAGAACTTTTAATGTAAATGCCTGCAGGGGTTAAAGTAGTGTTTGGCAAGTTGGGGACCCCTAAAATTGGGTACAGCAGTGCAGTGTGGAGAAACAAATTACTAAGGGCAACAAGTCAAAAATATTTGTTTTGTGAGCTTTGGTGGATTTTTCTTTGTGTCCAGGCGGGGATCGGCTGACCTGTGCTGCTCTTTCAGTATTCACTGTTCTCTGTGAATTGAGCCACAAAGATCTGATTTCTGACCCCCAAAACTTTAAACAGTACAGCTGGGACAACCCCAGCGGAGGAGCCTATCGCAGCTGTCACACGGTGAGTGGGGTGCACCCTGGACAGGTCACCAGCCTGTTGCAGCGTCAACATCACATTGCATGCAAGCTTAAAATTCCTAGTATATAAAATTTCACTTGCTGGGCAGTACTTACCTATCTGTGTTTCTTTGGGATGCGGCACAAGTGGCTGAGCTGTATGTTGGTTGTATTCCCACATAACAGTAAGGTTTCAGCTGAATTGCTTTCCTGCAGCAACTACGTCACTATTTGTGCAGGAATGTTTGAATTCCTCTTTCAAATCTATGAGGTTCTCTGAAACCTGAATATAAGTATTATATAATTCTTTAAGTTGCTTGAAGATTTTTCACCTCTCATCCGAGAAGCTTCTTCAGTTCTAGGGTCAAATGGTGGAGAGTCCCAGATTTAAGCTCTGTGGCAGTGTCCCCCCAAGAGGGATGAAGAAGCTTCTCAGATGAGAGGTGAAACGTCTTCAAGCAACTTAAAGAAGTCCAGACACTTTTCTTTCCAAGCTGCTTAGACAACCGGCTTGATACTTACTTCAGGATGTCAGTGTGGCAGTTTGAGCTTGTGTTGGCAGAGTTGGGACCACGTCTGAGGAAGCAGATGAGTCATTTCAATGAGCCAATTGACCTGCAGCAACATTTAACTGTGTCTCTGAGGTGAAATAGAATTATTTTCTATTTCTATAACATTGTGTATTCAGAACCAGAGCAATTTTGAGGTATGAGTGCACTTCTTGACAGATCTGTGTATTTGGATTCGAAAAATCGAGTCTGATTTAAGAAAAATAAATGCCGCAAATTTATCCGGCGAAATTATGCGGTTGGTGTGAACGGCTGCATTAAGAATTGGTGAATACAAAAAACATTTTTAACACATTAAACATTTGCACAAATCTTAACTCTGTTTTCTTGCTCCCTTGGGTAGGTCGCAAATGATGCCTTGACCTGCCTGTTACCACGAATGGTTGTAGATGTGGTCCCCATCTTTGAAGAAACAATTTGAAAGTTCGTTGCACAGTATTGCAGCAGTTTTTGTCGAAAAATATCAGGGTGCGCATTAATATCGGCTACAAAAGGATGGACGATGAGCGAACTGATTTGGGTATGGATGGGACTTGAGATAGCGCTCAAGTCCCAAAACACCAGACAAAAAAATATCTTCTTGAAGGGATTGTTCATGCCTTAAGAAGTGTTTTGCAAACTTGTAGCGTTTATTCCAAGAAACACTGATGTTATCCATGCACTTAAACCTTATTTTGTATATTTACTTTACTTTATCACTCATCTGTGCGTGGAGAGCCTTTTTTAATGTTTTCATTCTGCTGTGGCAGCTGAGTTTCCAGCATTTTGAGTGTGAACCATCTGAATATAATCAGAAATATTTTACACTCATCAGCAATTCCCACTTGCTTGTTCACTCAAATTTGAGATCTCGCACTCCATAGTGGACGACAGGTGAGTGAGTGCTTTGGAGTGTACAGCCGGTGGAGTACTGTGCCCATGAAAGACTCTTCTTCTCCCACTCAGTGGGAAGAGAAGAGTGGGCTGCTGTGGAATTGAGAACCCTCATCCCCTTCACTACAGTGGGAGAGAGCCACTGGGTTCGCGCTAAGTGCTGCCCAGCACTATTACTGTGAAAAGGACTCCTCTCTAGGGTGTCCTTTCAAGTGTCTGCTGAACGGGACACTACTGAGAGGCATGGCCAGCTAGTGTGTTTGTGTGTGTGTGTGCCTGCATGTGTGGGTCAGTGTGCTTGCTTGTATAATGTGTTGCTGGGAAGGTTTGTGCTTCTGAAACCAGATCAGGTATGTGTGACAGCCTCTGCGTGAGGGTGCATTTATAGAGCAGCATGTGTGTGCCGGGTTACAGTATTAATAGGAGGTAGTAAGTTTGTACAGGACACTAATAGCTGTGCTGCTGATATTAGTGGATCATTTTCCATCACACTCTGTGGCGTAGAAGCGCCTGATTCAGCAGGTGTCTCCCTCGAATGTCCTCGATGTTGTCTGCCTCCTAGAAAAGTGTCCTGAGGAGGGTTTGCCTTGTGATTTGGCTGAACAGCCTACCTGCCAGGGAGCACATAAAATGTGAATCCAGGGCAGAAGTAAATAGGGTGAGGGGCACTAGAAACTAGAAAGAGGAACTAGAAAGAAGTGAAAATGCTTGTGAAGCGTTTTGTTCACTAATATTTTTTCTGTTATTTCAGTTAGCGGAGAATCAGAATTTAAGAGTTAAAGAAAGAGATGAATATGAACAATAATCTAAAGAAAGAATGATCACTTACATAAAAGATATATGATATGAGTATGATATGAGTAAATAAAAGATACCAAAACGAAAAATTGCAGACAAAATTCAAATGATCTATGGACTGTTCCTATCGCTTATCTTTTGTTGTGGCAAAGCTTCCGGTACACTCTTGAAGATCTTCAGATGGCAAGGATTCAGCTGTGGCTGCGGTGTTTGCAGAAGTGAAGTTAATGGAGAAGTAAAGGGATTTCTGAGTTAGCAGACAAAGCAAATTAATGAAGTGTGTCTTGAGTTATTAGTACAGTCTTTCTCAATTTGCAGAACAAGCTACAGTGAAGGGTTTAAATCCCAGTGAGTGCATCAAAGATGGAAGTGTAAGTGCTGGTACTTTAAAGATAATTTGCGGATAACGACACAGGACACACCTGTGGTATTTATCTCTAAAATCACAAATTAAAAAAATTCTAAAGCATCTTTTGTTGTGGAATTAAAAAAAATATATTACTTTTAACAACTGAAGGCAGGGAAACAGCAAATTCCTGGCCTCATTAGTGAGTATCTTACCTTTCTTCATGATAGCCTCAAGTTTTTTAAGTAAGCTAAGGACAGCCAAGCCGTGCTCTGATGTTTCTTTTAGAGAGAAAAAGCTTTCCTTCTATACTTGTTCGGTCTTTCTACTCCCACTAACTTTTACATTTAACATGCTAACTGAGGCCTGTATGTAGAGATGTAGCTCTTGGGTTTTCTGCAGTTTCTCTGAGTGTTGCACAGTCTGACCTTGGAGTGAATTTGCTGGGACAGCCAGTTCTAGGAAGATTGGCAGCTGTCTTGAATGTTTTCCACTTATGAATAATTTTCCTCGCAGTTGCTTCTCTTATATCATTGCTTATGTCTTTTCTCCTTGCATTGTGTTAACAGATACCTGAATAATTTGCTTTTACAGAGGTGCTCACACTGACTGATGTTCAGTTAATCGAGTGCATTCGATTAGCAGCAAGTGGCTGCTCTTATCCTCTTAATCCCCACGGAAGCATTAAGCTTGCACTTGGTTTTCTGATGGATTCTACACTGGAATAACAGAGTGTGATAGATATTTAATGTCTTGGGACGGCTGACTTTGTTTAAATATATCCTAAACCATAAAACATTTGAAATGAGTTTCTTTTTCCCTGACTGTAATCATTACTTGTTTTGCATGTTAGCATTTAATAGATTTGTTTAGCTGAGAGAGACCAGAAAGTGGGGAATGGGAGCAAGCGGTCACATGCAGTCAGGTTGTGTGTTAACCAGTTATAGAACTGGGCACTCGCTGCTTGAAGGTATCTGTGGACACAGGGTATGCACCCTCAGCACTCACGTATCAGGTTATCCCAGGATGATGTTGTGATTCAGCTGACAGTGCTGGCATACAAGCATGTAAAGTGACAGGAAATTCATGATGTTACTTCAGATCAATAAATAACATCAGACCAGAAACCGGCAAGCCTCCTCAGCCGTTTTAATCTGGCTCCTATAATTTGTTAGAGATCATATTTCTGAGCACAGCAGCAAAATGACAGGTGGTGTGATCATGTTTGAGGCCGCATGTGTGTGTTTGTGCTCATGTGCACATGGACAAGCCCGTAATTACACTGTCAGGAGGAGGCTGAGTGGAATAATGTGCATATGAATACAGTATGGCAGCACACACACAAACTTCACTTAAACAGCATCATGAGCTGGCAGTGGCTCCTTTTCCACCTCGGGTCAGGCTTAGTTCAAGCACAAAGAGTGAGTGAGGGTTGGTGTGTGTGAGTCTCTCTGTGTATGTGTGTATGCGTGGTAATCCTGCTCCAGTTTTATTTTTAAAGTGAGCTCAGACAAAGGCCTCCAGTCAGTCCGCTCTGAGAACAGGACCTTGGGAAAATGACCAGTGGCTGTTGCGTCACATAGTGTGTATGTGTGCATTTGTGTGTATGCGCTTGAGAGACAGAGTGTTTCTGACTTTTCTCTTGTAAAGAAGTCACTTGTTCAGGCTGAAAAAGGAACAAAGAGGAAAAAACTCATGAAAATCCTTGCCAGATGTGCAAGGACTTAACTGCACACACACACCAACACTGTTTGCTTACAGGCTGGCTTAGCGGACATTTGAATGTCAAGAGACGTCACTGTGTGATGTCATAGGAAGGATTTTATATGCGATAGGAGCAAGTCACCTACACGCACACATGCACACACACAAACACAAACAGTGGATACAGTGAGTAGAGTTTGCCTACACACAAACCACACCACACCCAGCAAAGTGCTCTCTCAACAGGTTTGTAGAAGAGAACAAACTGAAAATGAGGACAGCAGAGATGAAATTATAGATTAAAGTAAAAGACAGGAAAAGGAGATGAGGGAGAGTGTGTGGTTGACAACGGAGGAGGCTGGAGGAGAGAGGGAGGGAATGGAAAAAAGAAAGGTGTAGGCATGAGAAAAGAGGAGAGAAGAAGAATGGGAAGAAAGATGAGGGGGGGGGGTAGCAGAAAAAGAAAGGGGGAATCAAAAGGATGAAGAGAATCACTGGGGCAAGAAGAATAGAAGGGAGGAGAGGAGAGAGGAAAAAAGAAGAGACTAAAGAAGAGGATCAAATTCCTCTTAACACTTGTTCTATTGTACTTTTGAGAAGCTTCCCAAACCTGCAGACACCAGAGGACTTGGGGAAGCCTGGCCTCAGTTACATTACATCACACACACACACATGCACACAGAGCGTAATCTGTCCCACAACAACATCACTGCCAGCTCCTGTCTTTCTTTTCTTTCTTCCTCCCTTTCTTCCTGTGTTTTCAAGACTTTTTTTCCAGCGCTGATGACGCACTCTGGCATAATGAAACTGTTAAGAGAAGTCCAGTAGAAGCTGGGGCTGAGACCAAGAGGGTGTGGGGCGGCGGAGGGGTGTAAAGTGAAACCACACCAGGGCACTATATTTACAACGAGCCTCTTTAGCACACAGCCTATTTATAGCTGCCGGATCTTTTCTCAGTGTCTGCTGCACACTGTTGCACCGTCACAAGTGCAGGCATCAGATGGCACCGGTGGATTGCACTGTGCTGCCAAAGGGAACACGCCTTATCCTCTAGCATGTTCCTGTGTAAACTCAGCCTCATCACGCTCCAACCACCCTCCACCCTTCACACTGGCACTTTCAGGACATTCCCTCCTCTGTGCTCTGGCTGCATTTGCTCTTTTTCTGAAAGAGGAGGGGAGACCTCCTCTTTCAGAGATCTGTCTGCTGTTAAGATGAAAGAAGAGAAGAGGGATTTAACCCGTTTTTCTGTCATGGCTTGACTTTACTTTTAAAGGGAACAGAGGACAGGAAAAACTGGTGAGATAAGTGGAGGGATTTAAATGTGATCAGGGATTACACACAAACTTACACACCTAGCCAAAAACACTTGCAATATTGTATGTTATGAAAGCAGCTTATCAAAAGAAAAATGTCACTAAAGAAAAAGTATGGTTGGTCCCCATGAACATGTTATCACGGAGTATTGCACAAAGGTCATTTCTTCAGATTTTGCTTCAGAGTAGCTGGACTTTCTTGTAATTTCTTGTCAAAAGTGGTCTTGAGCAACAGTTCTCCAGGATTTCTGAAAGTCCAGAGTTTTCCTTTTTACATTGGTTGCTTTTTCATTTTAAGCCACTCCTTATACCTGTTTCTTTTTCTTTCTTTCTTTTCCCAGCAGGTACGTATGAATCATTCAGTGTTGTATCTATACATAACAAAAACCTATCAAAGGACCAGTTTTATAATAACAATTTGACAGGCATAACATTGTATTTCGAGGTTATTCCCAGAGAGCACTAGTTGAAAGCTTGGCATATGTCGACATGGCATGCTGTATGTCCTTAAAAGAAATCTAAAGAAATTGGACAAAAGAAGTGTCAGACCTGAAAATCTACACTCATTAAAGGAAGTCCCCCCCCCCCCCCCCCCCCCGTCGAGTATTTTTGAGCTTCCTGGCCACGGATGGAAGAAAAAGCCTTTGTAAAAGGTAGCAGAATGTGCATCTGTGTCTGCATATCATTGTAAAACACCTCATTTAAAAATGAAATCAATGCAAAAAACCTTTTTGTCATCATCCAGTGATGCTAAGATGGTGTTAAAGTTGGACTGAAATATGTATTTCTGATAAGTTGCACTTCAAATTTACAGAGAGATGTGAAACCTGTTCTTCACTGAGGATCTTTGTCATTCTCAGTGGCAGAGTGGCAACTGCAGTGATCCAGCTGTTTTCCAGGCAAACTTTTTTATTGCTTAGTTTTGATCACATCAGGTTTTCAGCTATACCGCTGATACTTTTCAACAAAATTTCAAGTTTAGAAAAAAGGAAACAACTGGAGCTCTGCTGGTATCCCTCAAACCGAACCCACCGGTACTCATGGAAAACAGCAGTGGAAATAAGAAATGTAAAGAAACATAAAAAAAAGTCATCTAGTAGAGGTACAAAAATACCAACAGAGCAATTACAGCTTCACTACTCACAGGCCCGCAACACTACAAGTACATGCCCCATTTTCTGCAGAGGTGAGTACAGCATTTCTGCCTTTAAGGGCATCAGTCAGGAATTAGAAAGCCCAATGACAGACTCTTAAAAACACTTGTCTAATGCAGTGTAGTGTGGACACAAGAAAGTAATAAAATAGACAAATACACTGAAGCCACAGCACATTACAAAAATATTTAGGTCCAAGAACATGAGGCATCAAAGACCCCATTAAGACCAGAGTAACTGCTGGTTTTAAGAGTATAAATGTAGTTGGAAATCCTTTGTTTGAGGCGCTCTGATACTCCTAGCAGGATTCACAAGGAAGCAACAGATGTGATGCTTCAGAGTCTGACGGTGAGCTTTCCTAACGTTTGGGAGATATCTTTACTTGCGCAGTTGCCGTAGCAACAGTAACCAAAACCTCTCCATTTGCAGAGGTGGTCACATGCATTGATGATCAGTTAACTTAATTGTTTGATTATAAATTAGACATTTAAATTTAAGAGAAGTACAAATCTAGAAAGCACAATGATCGTAGTTTGTGTGATGAGTTTGCCGTAGATGAGAAGAAGGACAAATAATGCGACTGGGGTTTAGGCACACACTCCTTTGCCTCCCGGGTTTCTGATGCATAATACTACCACTGCCCACTCTGCACTGTTTCACTGTGTCTGTCAGTGTACACATCACAAGCCCTCACTAACTGATTTACACATCCGATCACATTTCTTCAGGAATTTATGAGGAGTGAAAACAAAATTCTTAGAGTTTTTGGAACACACGCAAGAGCTGCACACAGTGTGCTGACACACATTCTCTCATGTAATCATGACGTCCAAAACTCAGTGTTTTGATCAGCTTTTGCCTGGGAGGTGGGGAAGATACTAAATGCTTATGCTTGCTTCACACTATTACAAAATCCCACTGGGCCATTCATGTGAGAGTTTTTAACATAAATTCCCCTCAGAGTATTTTTTTGCCTCAATAGGCTTTTGTAATCCCCCTGCCTGCGGCTCACTGCAAATCACTGTTTTTATTGAGACGCTGGTTCAGTTTGTTGTGTGCAGTTGAAACTAGTATATAAAGTGTGGAGATGAAATCATGACTGATTAGTGCAGCAATAACCACAACAACATTTCAATTGGTAAACAGGAACAGAAAGTATACACCACATCAATCCTGTTTTGATTAAAGGAATCTGTTATGCTCATTTTACCCTCCATTTTTTTTCATTTGTGTAATTTACTTAAATAATCATAAGTAATCCTTATCCTTACCTTAGTGCAGCCTATCAGTTCATCCACTGTCCAAAACAAACCATTTCACAGCTACTTTGAGCCAGTTTTCTTCTGATCAGCTGCCCCTCACAAACTAAACATTTAAACAGCCGGTGGTGGGTGGTTCTTCTGTGTTGTGTACCAAGATAAAATACAAAGGATTTCCCCTCTCCTTGACAAGAAAGTCTAAATACTGTTTTTTTGGCTCACAGGGATTGCTTTGGCAAAATTAAATATGAAGATTCAACTCTGTAACAGTGAATATATGACAGAAAACAAAATTGTATCCTGGCAACACTTCCTGATAGGGCATACTTATTCAGTTGTCTCCTAACTGTGCATGAACTTGAAGGGTATACTTAGTTTATCACAGGACTGTATAAAGTCCTATGGAACTTTTCACATGACTGTATCTGCTGACAGTGAGACATGTCAGCCCCCTACATAGTTATCATGAAAAGGGGAAACTATCCATAGAAGCCCAAACATTTATTGTACCAGGCTGTAAATCTGCTTTTTAATGCTGTAAAATTGAGCATTTCATGATGGAAGTTAAAGGGGTTTCATGTGCTTTTGGGGCAAGTCTCAAGTGGCCACCAGACAAACTGCAATTTTTTGGCACATCTGCAATGGCTTCACTTTTCAGCTCAAGATATTATTGAGTTGGTCATGCAGTATTACTTAATCTTCTTCATCCTTGATGGTAAATGTTTTACTCTTTCCTGTACTTTATCTAAAATAATGTTATGTTTAATCTAAAACACTGTTTTAATATGTCATGACTTTGGAACTAAGCACAAGAACCTGGAGCCAGGTGTCATTGCAGCAGATCTCTTTACAGTTACTAGAGTTTTTGTATGCAGTTTATTACGACCAACTACTGTGGACTTATGATTTATAATTTATGGCTTTTCTTCTCCTCATCTTTACTGTGTTCTAATATTGTGTCAAAGGAGTTGAAGGACTTTGTACCGAGTCACTGCTTCCCCATTTGGACTTTATCTGGCACAGGACGGAGAGAATGTACCGCCCTCATTTCTGACCAGGATGTACATTTTGGCAAGCAAACAGTTTTATGTAGCCACAAGTTTGGCAACAGTGGATTTCAGTCTTTGGCCTTGAGGGTGACAGTGTGCTAACATTTTTTATCTGACCTGTGTCTTTCCGTTTCTTTCTCCGTGGAGCATGACAACGAGCATTGTTGACAATTTAGGGGCCGTTAAACTACAATACTGGTATGTTTTGTATGTTTGGGAGAGATGTAGCAAGACTGCTCAGAACCCTGAGCTGGTGCTGTTTGTTGGGCCTCTCGCTCACCAGATGGCTTCAGATGGACCTGAGGTGCAGGGGTTGTCGTACGTTGTCGCAGTTGTGTGTGTTAGGGTGTCTGTTTACTCAACAGGGTGTTAACGTCAGTCAAGTAAATTAATGTTTATCCTCACATGTGTCAAGAGAGACGCATCCGAGTGTGTGCACCACTTTGCTTTGCCATCATCCCTTCACTGTCCTCAAACACAAACGCACAGACACACACACATACAAAGATGAACGCGTCCTGACTCAGTCTTTATTGAGCCACGTTAGTGAATATACCCACCAGCTGGCCAGTGCAACCACAGCACAGCTCTACGGTAGTTTTCCATGTGTGTGTTGGAGGGCAGAAGGTGTGTAGGGTTGCTGAGTTTCTCGTGCCTTCCATTGTAATATCTATGGTGGGCGGTGTGACAGCGTCACCACTGCTTCCTGTGCGCAATGCTGCACACACACGGTCAAACAGAGACAAGATGATTTTAGCGACTACGTAGAACAACGCGGCGCACAAAGAGAGAGTAGCATCACAATACATCCACTAATAACATGCTGCACTCAGGGTCGTCCCCTCTCTCCGGTTCTGGCTGAGTCCTTTGGGGGGAGGTTTGTGGCCACTTTCTCAGCTCTCCCTCGGGAGTCTGTTCCAGCTGCTGCAGCTCCACACAGTCCCAAACCTCCGCCCGACTTCACTGACCACGGCTGCAGCCTGTGCGCTGACATCACTGCCCGTGCGTCCAAGCACAGGAAGCTCAGACCACCAGATACGCACTCTTTCAGAGGCGTCACAGCCAAGGCCGCTGACACACAGGCATGCTGATGTTGTAGTTCCCAGGGCCTCTGGGTTGTAGTTCTCAGGGTAAGGGCAACATGGGTATAAGATACTGATATAAAACCCAGTTAACACTTGATTAATAAGGCAGTTTACACAGGAATAGTCTGCAAAAATGTGTGTACAACTCTCTCCTTCTTTTTAATTTCTTTCATATTAGATTTCAAAGTTTTTTGCACATTTATCGCACTTAAATGTTTCAGATAATTAAAGATGATGCAACTAATGCAACTTTGGGGTTTGTTTAAGAACTGTTTGTTTAAAGTCACGACATTTCAATCTGGATTAAGTCCAAACATTGACTACGCCATTTCATTTTGCTTTTTGAATCATTCAGAGGTGGATTTGCTTGAGTTTTTGGATCATTGTCCTCGTGGATAACTTGACTGCACCACTGGTTTGATGCCCTTTTTATAAAATCCTGTGAAAGATGTGCACTAGATGTGACGGGACTCAGACTTTCCAAAAAGTTCAACCTCTGTCTCATCCATCCACAGAATATTTTTTAGCAAATATGAGCCTGTGTGATCTTTTTGGTTAGCAGTGGTTTTTGCTTTGGAACTCTCTCCTGTGGATGCCATTTTTGCTCAGTTTCTTTCTTATTGTTGAATCATAAACTTTGACCTTAACTGAGACAAGTCAGACCTGCAGTTCTTTAGATGTTGCTCTGTGTTCGTTTGTGACCTTCTGGTTGAGTCATCCATGCACTCTTGGAGTAATTTTGGTAGGTCGGCCACTCCTGGGAAGCTTCACCACTGTTCCACGTTTTCTCCATTTGTGGATTATGACTCTCACTATGGTTCACTGGAGTCCAAAAGCCGTAGAAATGTCTTTGTAGCACTTTCCAGATCGATAGATGTCAAGGACTTTGCTTCTCATTTGTTCTTGAGTTACTTTAGATGGTGGCAAAATGCGTTGCTTTTTGAGATCAGGTCTGCAGTAATTATGCCTGGATTTCCCTTTTTCCTTCACTAAATGAAAGTTTTCAAAACGGCATTTTTCCATTTGCTCACCTTATCCTTATGTCATTTTAAAATTGTTTGATGATCCGAAACATGTTAGTGTGACTAATATGCAAAAAACTAAGAAATCCACAAATTTGATCCTTAAATATTTAACCTCAATACTTGTTTTGATTATCAGGTAAAATGCATACATTGCATAGTGACAACTGAGACTCACTGATAGTTCAGGTGAAATGCTTGATTAAATGAAGCACATGTTAATTACCAGCTGAGGAACCCTGCTTCATGTTGTCTTATCACAACAAAATGTGACACTTACTGTACTACAAAGGTGGTTTCAAATACTTTGACAGCTGTTTCCGTATCTTTAGACAGCTCTTATCAGTGAAGTAAGAACTGTGTACGACACCAAAGAGTCAGAAATGTAGATGGGTGCAGACTGAGCACTGAGTACAACTGATGACTACTGCGTAGTCACGGCCTTAAAGGCCAACATGTCAGTGAGTGTTGCCTCTAGTGTGATCCCATCGCTGTTTCCATTATCAGCGCCAAAACTCAAGTGTGGCATTAATGCCATTTTCTATAGTATTTGATACAGCAAGCCTTCCCAGATGATATTTTCACATGGTGTGAGGTTATTGTACTGAAAGGTCGGAATATTCATTGACGCTTTGGAGGCATATTGTAGCATGCAGGCATATTTCCTGTCAGTCTGGCTCCTGGCACACGTGTTTTCCACATGGAAAGATACAAATATTTGTGTGTAGGTGGAACGCTGAGCGTGGGAGTATTCGTGGAAAGGAATTATAATATTGTTCTTTTAATATCTGAGTAACTCTGACTTTTACAGAGTTGTTGATTTATTTAATGTAATATAAATGTAGAACATTGTAAGATAGACAGATAACGTATCTTTATATTTTCCCAAAGTTGTGAAATCCCTTACTTTGTAATGAAATTCAAAGAAAAAAAGAAAAAGTTTGTAGTTATGCATCTATAAAACAAACCTGTCTTTTCAAACAAAGGAACTTGATCTTTATCTACAAAGTGTGTAGCATTCAGCAAGTTTATTCTTCCCTGGTAATGCTTCTGATGTCTTCCATTCACCCAGCACTGTTACCCTGTGCCCTGCCGCCTCATTCTCCTCCACATTCCTTGCACACTCAAGCCAGGCGCTGGTTTCCACTCTTCTCTGGAGGTGAACACCCTCAGTTATCACGTTCATAATGAGCAGAAATCAGCAGAAAAGAGAAAAAATAATCTTCTGAAACATATTGATGAGGCACAATGGAGGGATTGAGGGAAGAGCCGGAGGGGTGGAGGGGGGCAGGTTGCCATATATCAGGCCTGGTTGAATCTCAGCATTGATCTCATGAATAATAGAGCTTCACTGTCCATGTGATGATATTAGATGTGACATCCAAATATAACTTGGAGCCAGGACTTCAAAGCTTGTGCTTATCTGTCTTTAACCTCTTAAATCTGTGACTAATCCAGTCTAACTGTTAAACCATATATGTGAGCACATGCGAAAGGTCATTGTTAAGTTCCCGAAACAAGAAGTGGAATAAAAGTTATTCCTCTTTGGCTTCAAATCACCGACTCACAACACAGTCATCAATATGAAACACTCTCATCAAAGAATAACGAGTTGTCTGCTAAACAAGACGAGCTTCAGTGTTTTCGTGTATTTCTCAGCCTCTTAATAATATATAGAGAAACGGCTCAAGTCCTGAGCTCGTGGCTAACACACACATATGCCTCAACTGCCATGTGTATCGTGCTTACTGTCATCAGTCATTCACCGTGACAAAAGTCTGTGAGAAGAATCTGCAAGTCTGCATTTTTTTCTGCCCCAGCAGATTGTAACTGTGGGTTTGTTTTACCTGCCCTGCTTTTCATCCATTTATTCATGCGAGCAACTGGCGAGCAGCGGGGCCGAGCGGGAGCCCAGAGCAGTGAGGTGTAAGGACGAGGATGAGGAAGTTGTTAAGAGTAACTGCTGCAAATATGTACAACTTTGAGGCATTTCATTTGAGCATTTATCAACTATCCTGGTGTACTCGGTGTACTGGGTTCCACGCTCAGTTTCTGACATGTATGAAAGCATTTGAAAGCAAGTGTGAGTATAAATATATGAAGCACAGCGTGTGAATTGTTCGTGGTTTCCCCAAAGAAACATTTTCACTTTTAAAATTCTCTCATAGTTTCACTTAAAAACCCTGTGATGCTGAAAATATTTCATTAAACAAAGATTTTATTTCAAATGTTCAACTGGTTTAGCAGAACTTTAGCTTTTCTATGCTAATAAAAGTGTGAAACGCTGAACTCAACTGTACACATAGACATAGACTTTATTAATCTCACACTGGGGAAATTAAGGCTATATTACAAAAATGTAAAAGTAAAAACAAATAAATCAATTTCTACTATTTACTGTTGCTAAATACAGTAATTTACTCAATTTAGAGATGTGTAGGTTGGATAATAATGACAGTTTCACTCAGTAAGAGGGGACAAGCTCATTTAACTCATTCATATAAGTCAGGGTAGTGTGTCAAAAATGCAGCTGCTGCTTTCTGGCTCACAGCGAGATACTTATTGAGAGGTTAGCTGAGTGTTGTCTGTGCTGGAGAATTATGAATAACATTGCAGTTTGTAAATGAGTTCAGCAAGCATTCCTCGCATCCACGTGGACAAATCTGACTACAGGCCAAAAGTGAAATGCAAGGAATACTCGTAAAAGTCTGTTATATAAAATCATCCGAGCACGGTGGCCATACAATCATGAGATTCATCCACAAACAAAGCATCAGTGTTGGTCATATGTTGGTTTATATTTGACTCTGGGGGTATGCCGTGTATGAGAATGTGATGCACACTACGTCTCTGTTCCATAAGGACTTCCGCTCTTTGAAAACCTGGGATGGCCCAATGTTCACCTCACCTGCTGCATGCATACACAGATAGCATGCAGTAACCTGTCTGATGTACATAGCTGAATGAATGTGACAGCTACAAAATGCAAATTACTCATTCTGAGATTCAAGCATAAAGGGGCTACACCATGGCTATTCAACTACGAAGTTAGTTGGGCCAGATTTTCAAACTGAGGAATTTATCTGGGCCAGATATTTTTTTTTATGAAGCCAGTAAGCAGCAGATCATGATCAATTTCCAACCCACACAACTGTATTGAAAAACAAGTATTTTTTTTATTCCTTTTCCCCTGTAAATCTGGTGGTGACCTCTCACAAATGCACACCAAAAGGTCCATTTAAAAAAAGGGAGCTATAACTAAACTATTTTTTGCACATTTGAAATAATAATAATAATAATAACAAAAAACATTTTGATAATTCCCTTTCAAATTAAAATAAATATTTCGCTGACCACTGGCTTTTCCTGCCATGGATGGAGCCCCATCCGTCACAAGTATACAGACACGCTTCATATCCAGACCATTTTCCTCAAAAAGAGCTTAAATCTTCTCAAACATTATTTCGCCAGCTGTGTGTCCCTCTAACGGTAGCAAGCCGAGCAATTTCCCATCCAAAAAACGGACATGTACGCATAACTGTGCATTATCAGTTCTGTCTGTGATCTCCTGCTATAGACATTACATCAGTTTTCTTCAGGTCATCTAACAGCATTTCAAACTCGTCTGACGCCAGAACTTCAATTCTACGAATATTTGAACTGTCCTACAGGGGTACGTTTTTAATAGCAGATGTCACACTCACTTTTCACCGCATCCACCACGGCCAGCATGCAGTATTTCACTGTTTCAGAATCTGTGAAAGGCCTTTTCTTCTTCGCCAAGAAGCAAACACGAAGGGAAGATGCTGCAGCTCTCTCTTGGGCTGTACAGGACCCTCACCATGGTCGTACAACTCCGGTTGTAAGATTATTAAACTAATTAAATGAATAAGTATTTGTCAGTCCAGGCAGGGTTAAACCGACAGTTTTCATTGTCAATTTTGCGCTTTTGGAGTGAGAAAGACATGCTGTTGTTGCATCATATATTACGATGATTGTTTAATATGTTTACATCACGGTGCATTGCGGGTTAAATATTGCTAGGCTACTAGGAGTATTGCATTCACAGTCTACACTACGCTGTAGGAATTTTTAATTTTTTAAAAATTATTTAATGAATTAATTTTTTGGGTTTTCTCTGTGTTTCTGCCAGGACCACAGGCAGGGCCACTCGCAGGTTGCTTCTGGGCCGCATTTGGCCCGCGGGCCACCATTTGAATAGGCTTGGGCTACACAATGATGTTTGCATGCCAGAAAATTTGTGTTTATGGTTGGTAAAGAATTAATGACTTTGAATTTACTCTTAAAGGTGCACTAACCTATATTAACTAATTTAAAGGAGCCATGTTATTTGCAAAAAAAATCAGCAGAATTAGAAATGCTTCAGTAAGCACAAGCCATACAGACACAGTCAGTATATTTAGTTGAGTGACCGCAGTTATCAAAAAACTAGCGGCTAAAATTCACTGTGCTTATTCAGCGCACCCATCTTAATCCTAACTTCAAACATTAATCTAAGAAGGGGATGAATAAAAAATGTAACCATGTGCAGTTTTTATGAAGGGGGAAGTTAGAATTATACCTGTACATAATTATAGAGACCAAGATAATTATTAGCACTAGACCATTGGTGTGTTTATTTCTGCCTGATGGTGTGTAATTTAATTTGGGAAACAAGCCTTTAAGTGGTCATTAGCGGAAGTGCAGTTTTTGGCCTTTTCACGTCATTTTTCAGGCCTGGAGGCCACTGTGTGGTAAAAACACAAACACTGCTCCATATCTGCTGAATGTGTAAACTGGTGACCGTTTTGTAACAGCCTTATACGGTAGCCTGATATGTCAGTGTTGTGTTTACAGCCGGCTTCCTCTCTAATAGCAGGTTTAATTTAAGAGAAACCTACCGGACAGTGTTTTAAAACAGCCCTTTAGGAAAGCATTTAGATGAATGGTAAGCACAGCGGCCGAGATAGATGATGTTTAATCATCTCTAATTTATAGCTGGAGTCGGCAGCGAGTGAAGTTATTCATTACTTATGTGCGAGTGTCATGTTCAGTGTTTGTCCAGCGGATGTGACTGAAGCCTGCTCTCATTGTATGCGACTGCTTTCTTCATTCATCAGTGCAGCAGCTCTCGTGCTCGTCATGTGGAAAGCTTATGAAATCACAGACCACAAAACCAACACGGTTGCAGTCTGCAAGCTTGATGGTTTTGGGACAGACAGCGAAAGAAAGAAACTGATATCCTGAATGCTGTCATGAATAATTAACAAATTGCCACAGACTTGGATCCACATATATATTCCTATATACAAAAGTATGTAAATAGTTTTTGCCACAACTGTGGGCTTAAATGAAAACACACAGTAATATTTGACTCAATAAAAGAAGGGAAGGCGGCAAAATTATCTACAAGGTATGCTTAGGATGATATATATCTATATCTATACATGTATCTATATGTATATCTCTCTCTCTCTCTCTCTCTCTCTCTATATATATATATATATATATATATATATATATATAGAGAGAGAGAGAGAGAGAGAGAAGCTTTATTCCCAAATTTATCCACAAACATGTTAGACATTCACTAAATACTAATAAATACATATTATCAAGACACGGAAGTACAAATGAACTATAAATTAAATTATGTGTGGCCTAAAATATTTTATTGAAGAACATTGTTATATAAGAACCAGGTGATCCCCTCATTTACTGTACAGTCCCCCTTGCTTCCCCTCCCCTCCCTCCTCCTCACCTCTCCCCTGCTCTGGAGCGCTGCACAAGGAGTGGAAAATACAGTCACCTAAAAATACACTGCACATAAACAACACAGTTACAAAACACATGACTACACACACCCTTTCACACACGGCCCAAGTGTCTTTAATATTATAAAGCACACGGCGGACATCTGAGACACTCAGCACAATGGTTTCACCCCCAGTCACCCCACCCTCCTCCCTAAATTAGCCCAGCCTCATCCACCGTGTCCCTTAGAGTCCAGTCTGATCTGCTCCACTGCTGGGTGTTAAGTGAATGAGGTGAGATGAGGTGGGGGCTTTCGGGGCGGGGAGGGTTACACATATTTATGACATCACAGCCCAGTTGGCTCTCCGTGCTTGTGGCAATCACGCGGGGCATCATCTGGCCTGACATATCCTGCTGATGGGGATGTGTGTGAAAAGGTCACTGAGACCAAAATTCCTCTGTGTCGGGATACCCTGTCGTCTCCCCCCCCCCCACCCCCCACCCCACCCCCGTGCGCATGCCTACTACAGCAATCATAAACAAGCAAAACACTAGGACTATAATAAAATGTCGGTACAGCGTGCTGAGCAGTGGTGTTTTATTAATCACTGTCTTCCTGTGCTTCATTTTTTTTGTCTGTATGGCAGCTGATCCCTCGCCCTGCACTTGCTGCCTTCTCATCAGAAAGCAGCGCTTGGTTTCCTGCTGCTCCTTTAAAGTTTTATTCAGCTCTGATCTTGATATGTGTAGTTGAGCCTCCACATTGTTCCATCCTGTTAAATCGCAACAGACCTGTTAAATTTCTTTTGGTTTTCTCCCACCATCGACTGTCTCCACTTGTTTCCATCTTCCTGTAGTTATTCATATCTCTCTTCAGCACCCTGTGCTCCTTCATCTCTTTTTGTTTCACAGCTTCTTTCTGCTCTACTTCTATTTCTTTTAACTCCAGGTATATTTGTCTTCTTTCCCTTGTGCTTTTAACTCAACGGTTGGAGTTTTATCGTTGAAGATCTCAATTTCCTTTTTCTATTTGACTTGTGTTTCTATTTTTAGACAAGTTCTTGTCTCGTATTTCATATTTCTCCTTTTGCTAACATTTTCTTTCTTTTACACAGATGTTGCCCTCTCTGTCCTGGATCATATATATTTGATACATCACAATTCCTTATCATGCCACTTTTAATGGCCAGCATGCAACAGGACATTTTCTCTGAATAGATCGCTGTGGGTAAATCTTGTTTTTGCGATTTTGCTTTTAATGAACAGAAGTAAAGTTTTTTTTAACGTACATATACTTTTGTCTCATATTATCTGTGCTGAAGAGCAAGTTGAGTAGACCGTTTCTTTTAATCTTAAAACATAGCTATTTCTAAATTGAGGGGGAAAGAAGTGCTTTAGAAGCAGATTCGTGACTAATATCGAACAGTATCGAATATCGTTTATTTAATGTTGCAGAATGCAGTGAGATGTCTTACTCCTCTATGCAAATCATCAAAAATTATCACAATAATTAGAACCAAATAAAAATCACTTCTGACTTTAAATAGTTATATATACATATTGCTTTTATTCCTACACATACAGCACTGGTTAAGTAAGTTTTAATCAAATCTGATATGAGTTATTATGTCTTTCACATTTCATGCATTGAGCACGAGGTGAGTGTGTGTCACGAGGGTTAGAGAGAGAGAGAGATGAGGTACTGATTGATCCTGACTAAGTGTTGGCTTTCACCCTAGCGCTCCTATTTCTCTGAAGGTAGATCTAAGTCCAGAAGGATCAGGGAGGGTCCAGCTGGCTCACATATACACATTCATAAATTCTCAGTTTCTCAGCTTCAATCCCCCCACCCACCTACCCGACCCATATACAGCTGCGTGACATCAGCCCTGAGCCGTGGATGGTAGAATATGGAGTCAGATTATTTTACAGCGAACAAGTTTTCACCTTTCAGCAGATCAGACTGTGCTACTGATCACTGGCCATTAACAAACTGTTTGTCCAATTGACTGCTACACTAGTCACCGGTCTTATGATCACAGCAGCTGCACGCATTTGCTATGAGTAAAAATGCTTTATTGTGGAAGAATTTCCAGGCACTGGTGTAAAGATTTAGGTCTACAAAGTGTGCTTTAAAGTGGATAATAACAAAAAAAGTATCATAAAAGTAGCGCACATAATGGTAAAGAGCATAAGTGAAATTAATGATGAAGTCAATAAGATATTAAACTGGCACAAACTCTAAAGGTCACAAGTTATAGTATGTATGAATAGTTAATATTATGAGGCAATCTCATTCATAAAAATGCAGATTATATAAAATGACAGGTTTTTCTCATTTCTGTACTATCTTATATTATTTTTATTATTCCTTTATTCTTTTTTTTTAAATTCAGAAACAGTATGGAAAGTCAGTAAAACATACAAATAGAAATAATAACGATAATAATGGGCAAAATGGGATATCACCTTTACTTAAAACAATACACCTAAAAGTGAGCTTGCCCACTGGCTTGTGAGCAGTTTTCAGACATTTGCCATTACCTGTCACAGGTGTCCCAGTATAACCTCTTCCAGTCCTCAGTTTTTTGGGACATCCTTCAGGATTCACTTGGTCAAAAAGTCTGGATCGATTCTATCCGCCCGTCCAGCCATTGCACGCTTTATCAACCATGTGATCTGCTCAAAAAGTACGCACATGCACACACATGTTCATACCTGACATGCACGGCTGGTCAAAAGTTTCCGAACACCCCCAGTTTTATTGAAATTTCAACAGTTAAAGTGAAGTGAATGACCCGAAGTGGTTCAAGAGGTTATAAACAGAGTTTAGATCACCAAAAGCTAAAGAACAATGCAGATTTCTGAGTTATATTAATAAACAGTGGACAAAAATTACAATCTGGAAGCTAATACATGTGTCCTGAACGTTATTGATTTCTTCAGACTGTCTGTCAAAGCACTGTTAGAATAGACTGTAACTTATATCCTTATATCCTAGCATTTTAAGTGATTCTGTCTGTAGCATGAGTACACTCACCAGCCACTTTTTAGATACAACTGTTCAACCCCTTGTGAATGCAAAAATCTAATCAGCCAATCACATGGTGGCAAAACTAAGCATTTAGGCATGTAGACATAGCCGAGATGACCTGCTTAAGTTCAAACTGTATTTCAGAAACTGCTTATCTTCTGGATCTACTTTCTCACACAGCCATCTCTGACCCTGTTGCAGAGAATGGTCCGAAAAAGAGAAAATTCCAATAAGCGTCAGTTCTCAGCGCCTTGTTGATGTCAGAGGTCAGACTGGTTGGAGTTGACAGTAACAGTAACTCAAATAACCACTAATTACAACCAAGCTGTGTAGAAGATCATCTCTTAACGCACAACACGTTGAATCTTGAAGCATCAGCTACAAACAGAATTCACACGAGCTCACCAAAATGGGACGACAGAAGATTTAAAAAACGATGCAAGCTCAAATGAGTCTTGATTTTTGCAGAGAAATGCATATGGTCAGATCGTTAGAACCACTGAAAGTTAAGCATTTTCCTTTAGAATCAAATACAAAGAAAGCCAGGTGACTACAATCGAAAAGGAATTGGAGGAAACTTCGACTGAAGGCTTTCCAGTCAATCCGAAACCACTACAGAATTAGAAGACAAGTTTCAAGAGACAGTCGATCACGTGATAGGTGGCTGTCAGGACGACAGCTTCAAGCTCAGCAGTTTTCAAAGCAAGCAAATCTTGGTTTCACTCTTTTTCAGCTGTGAACAAAAGACTTTGTGCTGCAAGTTTTGCAATTTTTGTGTCAATAAAAAAAAGTGTTAAAAAACAAACAAAATATGGTTGCCTGGGCACCAAATAGTGTGTTAATGGAGACTGGAATAATAGACTGTGTGTGTGTGTGTGTGTGTGTGTGTGTGTGTGTGTGTGTGTGTGTGTGTGTGTGTGTGTGTGTGTGTGTGTGTGTGTGTGTGTGTGTGTGTGCGTGTGTTAATAGACTAATAAATACTATTGAAGAGGTTAAAAATGGTCCTTCTTCTGTTGTGACACCAACTGTTAAACATAGAAGCTTCTCTTCAGCTGGGTCCACGTCATTCCGGCGGCCTTCACTTCACTCTCGACAGATCTTCTCCAGTATTTTTCAGTGACACAATCTAATTAGCCAGGCGTTCATTATACTGCAAGACGAAGACCCCCCAAAAAACAGAAGCAAGAACTCCACTCCATGCAGCTACCTCAGTGTAGACTGGACTGAAGGCTGGAAGCAAAATAAAAGTCAAGTAGAAGAACTTGTGAGCTGTTGTGCCTGAAAAAGGCGGTTTCTTACATTTTTGCTAAACAAAGCAGTTCTGTTTTTTTTTTTTTATTTGCCCTGACTATACAATTACCCTGCATGATTTTCAATAAAATCTGGAAAAATGTAAATGTGCTGAAAGTTTTACTCTCGTGTAAAGAATATTTTTTAGTCTTATAGAGGAAGGACAAATTTCAATCACAAGCCTTCAGCTGCACCTGAAATCCCCAAATCTGTGTTTGCCTGCGCGGTGGGACACCTCTGGGCACGAGCATGTGTGCGATGGACGAGCGGGAGAGCGACACGGGCTCAGAGACTGTTTCTTTCACCTCCATGCCAAAGCCCCGAGCTGCATGTGTCATGTAGAACAGAAAACACATGTGACCTATTTACAGGTTTCCTCAAGTGTGCGTATCTACATGTGCTCACCTCTCTCACCTCTCTCAGTGTAAGGGACCATCCCCTGTGAACGCATGTGTGTGTGGGTTTGTTTTGTTTTTTTCTCACAGGAAATGGGTTTTTGGTGAAAAAGAGACAGGGAGGAAGCACTCTGAAGAAAGCTTCTTTTCGTTTCTTTCCTTCTCCTCTTTCCACAAGACAGACCACGTTTCACATGTGCATGTTCAGGAAATAAAGGCTTTGACTGTAACTTAACAAGCATGCAGATACACGTAATTACAACTTTGATGTAGTGGAAATGAATGTGAACCATACATCTTGTATCAGATAATCTGATATGCAGTGGGAATACATAAATCGGAAATAGGCTACCGTTTAATAAATGTCCCTTCAGGACTCTTTGCGGGTAATTTGAGACCTATGATGCACTTGGATGCTCATGTGCCTTTTTTTTAATGGCGTTTCTTCTTTAATACAGATTCAGTTTCATTTGTCAGTATACAAACTAGCCCTTACATACAAAGGTTACAGATCTATGTGAACCATGCAGTGACCTTTCTAGCAGTAGCAATGAGCAGATAAAAGCTACCTCCTTCTCCTCCCTGAGTGAAATGCTGAGCTGACGTGTTTGGATGGTGTCAGGAGGAGTTTGAAACTACAGGTCACAGCGCTCACACACACTGCTGCTCGGGCCCGTTTGACTCCTGAACCCTGAGGGACAGCTTTACCATGGCTCCTCCATATTTAATTATTATGTTGAATTATTCTGGCTCACTGCCGTGTTGTGCCACCGTGAATTGGGCCGTGGAGTCTGTGAGTGTATTTTTCAGTGTGCGTGTGTGTGTTTGTGTGTGTGTAGGACAGGGAGAGTGATGTGGCAATAGTGCCTGAGTTTGCCACGAGAACTGGAAGCCTTATGGAAAATAAAGCCATAGCAACAGAATGAATTAATGAAAAGGACACGAATGCTAGGTTTAACACACACACACACAGACTCACACACACACAAGGCCATGCCAGCTGGTGGTTACATATTCAACGCAGATAAACCTCCTGATGCACGTAGGACCAAAACTTCTTCTACAGTACAAAAACATCCAGCCTGCAGCTGTCAGTAATGGTCTCTCAGCATCAGTGAAACCAGAGAAAATACACTTTTTAATGATCCACATGGTTTAAACTGGTGTCTCCAGCTATTTATCTCATCTACTTCTTTCAATATAAATCTACTCAACATGATAAAGTATAGCTGTAGCTGTAGAAGAACATATAGAAATATATATCATTAAAAATGTTTCGCCCGGGCTAAATAAATCACTACTTAGGCATAAAATGTGCTTGTCCCTGAGCGAGAACAACTTTGTGAGTTCGTACCTACTGAGCCAGTGGCGCTCAGAAAGTAGTCTGCAGCGCCCCCTTCAGGAGAAGAAAATAACACACCTGGGCAAAATTCACAGGAGGGGCAATTAGGACAGATTTTGGATCTAGTGATCATGTAGATGTACATATTCGTATTAGTGGTTTGGTCAACATTAAAAGTTATTGCAAGCTGTGTTTTTTGTAATTACATTTTCTCTGGTTTCTATATGAGCTTTATTCACAAAGACAATTGCCCCGAAATGTAAAGAGACATTCAGGCAGAAGGAAGGAATGCAAGCATATTTAATTTCTGAAATGATTTCAAAGGTTTGCTTTGTGGCATTTCTGCCACTGTTTACACAGTGACTGCCTGTATTTATAGATTTTATAGTCTGCAGAATGACACATTTAATGCCGCCAGTACAAATAAAACCAAAAACAACCTTTTGGCAGTCGGGTGTAAGACCCAAACTTAAAAAGCCAACTTTCATCGACTCAAACTTAATTGTTAAGCAGTTGCTAAATGTACAGCAAGCATACGCAATTAAAACTGAGTAAAGGATGAGCTTAAATGTAATTTTTAGCAAAAAGAACATGAAATAGGATTATTGAATTACAGCCAAAGCCTCAGTCGGATAAATTACAAGTAGCTGGAATTTGTTTAAGCGTTTAGTGGACTGCCAATCACAGTGAAACTTAACACTTAACATTTCAATTTCTGTTTTAATATCCTTGTTTTTATCCATCTAAAAGCACCATCAAGGCTTTAATTTTAGTCGAAACAAACACTAGTAAATGCCTTTTGTGAAAACGCACGGCTTTCAGTAGTCTGGTAATGGATACAGAAGGTTAAAAGTGAGAAAACTTCACTTGTCACTAACAACGTGGCAGAGAATATTTGTCCCCTCATTCAGTGTACAAAAAGCCTCGTTCAACTTCAAATGACTTGAAAAACAAAAGATTTTTTTTTTTTAGTCAAACAAAGTAAGGTTAAATTTAAAAAACACACACATTAATTTTTACTTTTTTCTTCTTTTTTTTTTAATTGTACAATAATACAATCACATTTTGTACAAATGCTGTTAACAAAAAAAAAAAAAAAAAATTGTAATTCAGGCTACGGGGAGAAATGTTGGTGGGGGGCCTGAAAACAACGATGTCCTTGGGCACTGCACTTAATTCATACAGCATTGGAGTGAACACAGGCTACTCCTGCTGCTTGAAAGGGACAGCGACACCGCTTCTCTCCATTCACCCCATCATGTGTGACACATGCACACAGTGATGGGAAGGAGCAACAAGGTGGTCACCAGAGTCAGACGCAGATGAAGATCGTGTACAGAAAAATCCAATTTGTGTGTTTGTAGTGACAGCAGAGAAAAGGAGGTGGGGAGGGTACGGTGGTTCATTTGTTGTTTGGTCCAGGTCCAAAGAGTTAAGAAACTGAGGCGCAGGGTCAAAGGTCATTCGGCCAGGGTTGCTTAAGAGCGGGTGTACTTCCCCCAGATGTGAAGCATGAAGACTGACGCGATGAAAAGCAGGCTCATCACCAGCACGGGCACCGGACCGCTGTCACACAACAATGAGATGATGATTAATAACCAGATTCTCTCACTCACACACACACACACACACACACACACACACACACACACACACTTTGCTGTAACCCTAACCAGAGTGCGAGTCTTAGCGGAGAGGCTGATTTTATTGATGAGTTTTAGAAACAAGGAAGGGGCTCTCATCTCTGAAGGAGGCTCTGAGTGGGGGGTGGGGGTGGAGGAGCGCATGGCTAAGTAGAAGCATTGCCATGCCAACCCTCTCCTCATCAGCCCTCCCTCTCCTCATCGGCCCTCCCTTTCCTCCCCCCTCTGTCAGAAGGCTGTAATTGAGTTGACCTTTCAGAGTGGATCCTTTAATGAAGCTTTGAGGCCGGCGTCTAACACAGGAACAAACATGCACTTGATATACAGCACTGTATACGGCGAGCGTGCCCTCCTTCGACTGCTGGAGAGACGCACTCAATAACCACCACAGCACCATTGATCAACCAATGACTGGCTATGGCCAGGAGGCAGGATGCCTCCTCTGCTGTTGGAGGGGGTTGGGCATTGAGGATGGAGCAGAATATAAGTTTGAGAGTTTTCTAAATGTGTACTTTACTCACATAATTACGTGTGTATATACACTCACACTCTTATTAGGCTGAATACATCAACTGCTTTACTGCTGAGTCACGTCTGGCCAATTTCCCACCATTAAACATGGCGAGTGTCGGAAATCCTGAGGATTAGTTTTGGAGTTGCGAGTGTACGAAAGTCAAAATGTCAAACGCTGGATTGGTTTGTGGCTATAAAACTTTTATAAACTATACTTACACTTTGAGTCCCGGTGAGTCTTCAGTGTAGAAGCGCCACATGCCGCCTGTGCCAGCAGATCCCGTGGTCCTGCCACCGCTGCGTGTACCACTGCTGGTAGCTTTCCTGTGCAACACAGATGCAAAACGATTTTTTATTCTACCAATAATCAGCTATTTCTTAAAAAAATTAAAAAATGTCATCACATTACAACACTTTTCCAGAATGGAAAAGAAACTAGATTTTAAAAAACAAGCACAACACAATTTCTGTCAATCATACTGTTGGCAAAGTTCATCAGACTTTAACTTTATTCAACTGTATAAACCAAATCAAAACCTTCTTTTAGGCTGCCATATATAAATCACCAGAAGAGGGGGGGAAAAAAAAATCAAAAACAACAGTGCGATCTATTATACACTACGGCTTATTATGAATTTAATTTCAGCTACAGCAGCTGTTGATGAAAGAGCACTCTGAGTCATTGCTCCGTCATTCTTTGGATGAGATTAAACAGAGGTTAATGAGGTAATGAAGATGGTGGTAGTAATGGGTAATAATGAGACTGAGAGGAAGCAGTGAGTCTCTGATTACACACTGATTAAGCCAACAGCATAACATCTATCTGCTCTAATCTATGGGAAGGAGCACGCACGTACACACACGTGGACACACACGTGCACACAGACACGCGCACAAATTATCAACACCTATTCACAGGATGACGACATTAATAGATGGGTCACTACTGAGTGAGTGAGTGTGTGTGTGTGTGTGTGTGTGTGGGGGGGGGGGGGGTAATTGCAAGCTTTGTAAGGTGTTTGTGCAGCACAGTTATCTTTCTTACAAAAGATATTCTCTCACTGGATGGTGGAAGAAAGAAAATCTGGTGTTAAACTGGGTGTAGAGACAATGAAGGCTGCATTATCTATCAATTCCTCAGGACACCCTCTGTGCCCTTTTGTCATCAGCTTAAAATGCTGATGACATAAAGTGTGTGTATGCATACCTCTGTCTGACTGTGGAGCCTGCTGCACGGGGAGCCACTGTCTTGCTGGGGGATCTGCTAGAGGCTCCAACATTGGTGGCACTTGCTGCTGGTCCAGGCTAGAAAATAACCAGCACGTTTAAAATATACGACAACGTTACAGCGCATTCAATCACAAACCTTCATATCTGTTACATTTTCACACCTAAAACTAACCTACAGCACTCTGTCATGAGATTCAATAAATGCTTCGTGTATAAATAACTTATATTTGGCTTTAAAGTGTATATTACGTCTATATCAGATTACAAAGACTCTGAATGGGTACTTATACGGTTACTATCAAGCATCAAGTACCAAATCTCCTTCTAAAGCAGTCACATATATTTAACATTTACTTAATTAAGTACTACAATAGCCTGAAACTTTGTCTTGAGATCCTTTAATTCGTAGTTAAAAGAGCCACATCTACAATTGATGAGCTAACGTTAGCATACTAGCTAACAGCTGAGTGCTGAATGAATGCGGTGGACAAGGCTAGCGTGACCAGTAATAGCCGTTCCAGTCAGATCTGAGGAGCTTACCATTTTGTTTTATTTGTCCAGATGCGAGCTAAAACGCTTTGGAGCTCTTCAAGCTGATGTCCACGTCGGAGGAGCGGCACACAGTCAGTGTGTGAAAAACTTGAGAAGAGAGCCCACAAAGCTGACGCTTGTCTAAAAAGGACACGACTGCAAAACACAAGACCAAAGTAGGCGACCAGATAGAAGCCTGAGTAACTGACCGCATTTAGTACAAAAAACACACTCAACAGAACATCATTTCAAGTGTTTATGCATTTTTGAGTTATTAAGTAATAATTATAAAAATATTTATTTCTAATGTTTTGAATTCGTTTATAAATATGTACATTAAATCAAAGGCAAATAATTGATTACCCTCGGTTCTGAAAGAGACGTGTCTGTCACGTCGGAGGAAACGCTAGCCATTGTGGCTCAAGCACGAAACGGGGTGAGTCTAGTCGTAACGTTTGATTTGAGCCAAGATGGCGTCTAAACGGTAACTTTGTCGGACTGTTGATCGGTATTACAGACAGCTGAACGGGCATAATCACAGGTTGGTACATTTGGACAGGTTAGTGCGGAGACCCGAGCCTAAATTATTTTACCTAAAGATGTGGTTGTGTTTCGTTACTAATTCCGCGGTTGACGGATAACACATTATAATAATAACTGAACAAACGTCTAAAACGGCTTATAATCGTACTAACTGTCATCTAAAGCAAAAAAAAAAAGGTATCTGAATCAGGAATAACCTGTTATTAGCTCGACTTTTTCTCTCTGCTATATTGTGAACTAGCTGTTTGTCCTCAAATAGGTGACGGAGGCTGTGACAGTCAGACAGGGTGGTTGCCAGCAGCTGTGGGTGTATTTCCTTGCTGTCAACCGTTCTGAAGTACCTTCAGGGATAAAAGTTATAAATTAAGTGATGGTACAAACCACAAGGACAGATTCTTCAAGTTGGCAACAATGCAGGCCTGAAATCTTTCAAAGATTAGATGCATGAATCCCGGGTACCTTTTGCTGGAGAAAACTGTTTGTTGTTTTCATCAGCATCAAGTTTTGGATTGTTTGAATGCCACAGAAAATGTATTTTTTCTTTAATCTGTCTTTAATCTGTGCCCGAGGTTAACACTGACTTCTTTTTAACCTTAAAGCTGCTCATCTAAACTTTGTACTTCTGATTTGGGAAAATTAGCTATTTGCCCTTATTCATCTCAGTTTTAACTGTATTCCTTCTTGTCTATAGGATGGCACGGGTAGTTTTCCTCCATCCTGACCTTGGTATTGGGGGAGCGGAGCGGCTGGTGGTTGATGCTGCCGTTGCTCTGAAGTCTCAGGGATGTAGCGTTCAGATCTGGACGGCCCATTATGACCCAACACATTGCTTCTCTGAGACCCTCGATGAGGAACTTCCTGTGGTGTGTTAGAGTGCACTATGCTACTAAAGAAAATTATATCACTGGTAAACACAAACATTTTGTCACTGCTCCTGTTATTATTGTTCTAATAGGTGTGTGTGGGTGACTGGCTACCCACCAGTGTGTTTGGCTACCTGCATGCCCTGTGCGCCTACCTGAGGATGATCTATGTGGCCCTCTACCTGGTCTTCCTTAGCGGTGTGGAATATGATGTCATCTTCTGTGATCAGGTGAATTGTATTGCACAATAAGTGCCAGAAACCTTTTAAGAGAGAGGATATAAAAAGGCTTTTTAAAACCCCGTTTGGAGGCAAAGGCAGCATGAATGACTGTCATATATTTTTTCAGTTCTTCTGAGAAAACTGTGTCTCATAACTTACTGTAACTTCTCTGTCACTTAGCTGTTTTTTCAATGAAAAACAGTGAGTGGGTGCTTCCCAGTTGAGCATCTCAAGACGAAGGAGCAGATTTATTTATTTATTTTTAAACATTTGGTACATTAGCTTTAGGATATTTATGAATCCGCACATTTTACTGTTAAAATGGGGTGGAAACTTTGAGGGCTGGCAGAATATATTTAAGCTCTGTCTTGATAAAACACATGGCTTCATTAAATAAGCTACAGTTGGAATTAAAAACCTGCTGGTTCCAAGTGGGTCCAGTGGGATTTGTTTTCCAGATTTGGTGAATTTTATATTGATTGATCCTTGTGCAGTGTTTTAAACACTACAATACCATTTAAAAACAATCAGCCGTTTTATGACTTGCACTTCTGTTAAATGGGCACATGTCACATTTTCTGTATTTTGATCTTATCGTTGTTCCCTTTGACCCCAGGTGTCGGTGTGTATCCCAGTGTTACGACTGGGTCGCCGCAGGAAGAAGGTTCTGTTCTACTGTCACTTCCCAGACCAGCTGCTGACTCAGAGGAAGTCGGCCCTGAAGAAGCTTTACCGTACTCCCATCGACTGGCTGGAGGAACGAACCACAGGCATGGCTGATATGGTGCGTAACATCACACACAGCAATATGGTCAGATTACAGGACTGACTGTTTTATTTCATTTGTATAATAAAAATAGTAAGGAATGTTAACCAATCAGTGAACCAATGAAAGAAGTTCAAAAAACCCCAGCACACTTTTCAATCAGAGTCTGTGGGCCTACCAAAGGCTGATCCGGTGCATATCTGATTACAAATTATTAAAATAATAAAATTAATTTGTAGACTAATGGAATAAAGGGATTGACCATTTTATGTCAAAAGAGTTTTGCTAAATCACCGTGGAAAATTAATCTCTCATTTTGAATTTGATTCTCTCTCTCACACTTTGTCATGTAGATGTACAACCTTGAAAAGCATTCCTGCAGAGCACTAAGTGAATGATTTTATGGCTTTCGTGGGTTGTTTGGGGTGATTTTTGGAAGTCCAGAGACACTATCCTCTCACTTGCCTTATTGGGTTTTTTTTTTTTCAATAACTACAGTGGGGCAAAAAAGTATTTAGTCAGCCACCGATTGTGCAAGTTCCCCCACCTAAAATGATGACAGAGGTCAGTAATTTGCACCAGAGGTACACGTCAACTGTGAGAGACAGAATGTGAAAAAAAAATCCATGAATTCACATGGTAGGATTTGTAAAGAATTTATTCCTAAATCAGGGTGGCAAATAAGTATTTGGTCAATAACAAAAATACAACTCAATACTTTGTAACATAACCTTTGTTGGCAATAACAGAGGTCAAACGTTTACTATAGGTCTTTACCAGGTTTGCACACACAGTAGCTGGTATTTTGGCCCATTCCTCCATGCAGATCTTCTCGAGAGCAGTGATGTTTTGGGGCTGTCGCCGAGCAACACGGACTTTCAACTCCCGCCACAGATTTTCTATGGGGTTGAGGTCTGGAGACTGGCTAGGCCACTCCAGGACTTTCAAATGCTTCTTACGGAGCCACTCCTTTGTTGCCCGGGCGGTGTGTTTTGGATCATTGTCATGTTGGAAGACCCAGCCTCGTTTCATCTTCAAAGTTCTCACTGATGGAAGGAGGTTTTGGCTCAAAATCTCACGATACATGGCCCCATTCATTCTGTCCTTAACGCGGATCAGTCGTCCTGTCCCCTTGGCAGAAAAACAGCCCCATAGCATGACGTTTCCACCCCCATGCTTCACAGTAGGTATGGTGTTCTTGGGATGCAACTCAGTATTCTTCTTCCTCCAAACACGACGAGTTGAGTTTATACCAAAAAGTTCTACTTTGGTTTCATCTGCCCACATGACATTCTCCCAATCCTCTGCTGTATCATCCATGTGCTCTCTGGCAAACTTCAGACGGGCCTGGACATGCACTGGCTTCAGCAGCGGAACACGTCTGGCACTGCGGGATTTGATTCCCTGCCGTTGTAGTGTGTTACTGATGGTGACCTTTGTTACTTTGGTCCCAGCTCTCTGCAGGTCATTCACCAGGTCCCCCCGTGTGGTTCTGGGATCTTTGCTCACCGTTCTCATGATCATTTTGACCCCACGGGATGAGATCTTGCGTGGAGCCCCAGATCGTGGGAGATTATCAGTGGTCTTGTATGGCTTCCATTTTCTGATGATTGCTCCCACAGTTGATTTCTTCACACCAAGCTGCTTGCCTATTGTAGATTCACTCTTCCCAGTCTGGTGCAGGTCTACAATACTTTTCCTGGTGTCCTTCGAAAGCTCTTTGGTCTTGGCCATGGCGGCGTTTGGAGTCTGACTGTTTGAGGCTGTGGACAGGTGTCTTTTATACAGATGATGAGTTCAAACAGGTGCCATTCATACAGGTAACGAGTGGGGGACAGAAAAGCTTCTTACAGAAGACGTTACAGGTCTGTGAGAGCCAGAGATTTTCCTTGTTTGAGGTGACCAAATACTTATTTGCCACCCTGATTTACGGATAAATTCTTTACAAATCCTACCATGTGAATTCATGGATTTTTTTTTCACATTCTGTCTCTCACAGTTGAAGTGTACCTCTGGTGCAAATTACTGACCTCTGTCATCATTTTAAGTGGGGGAACTTGCACAATCGGTGGCTGACTAAATACTTTTTTGCCCCACTGTAACTCTGCCGACTTTCACAATCAGCTGTTCCTGAAGACGCTCTGTGCCTGTGTGTAATAAGCAATTATACTAAATACTTACTGTGTAGTCCAACTACAATGAGCCCATCTTTTCATGGGCCAGGAAACTGGACTTTGTAGATACAATTTAATCGGGTACAGAACAGATTACCTAGTGTGAGAGCACACCTAGCTTTTCAGCCTAAAGACGTTTGAGAGAAGTAAATTCTCTCTCCTCGCAACTGCTTTAGCTCTTTAGCTATTCACCGGTGCGAAAGGATTTGATCTCCACATGTAAGCTGGTGTCAGAGCTCAGGCCCCTGAGAGAAATATGATGACATGTTGATTGTACTTTTTGGTGATCAAAGGCCTTATGCTGCTGTTCATGTTATAGGGAATTAAAATACCTCTGATTTATGTGAGATCTTTGTGAACAAATCTCTTTACGCTTTCTTTTAGATTCTGGTAAACAGCCAGTTCACCGCAGGCATCTTCAGGGAGACTTTCTGCAGCCTGAGCGGAGTCCAGACAGATGTCCTCTATCCCTCCCTCAACACGCGTACCTTTGACGAGGCAACCACTGAAGCACAGAGCCTGGAAGGACTGCTCCCCGAGGGAACTACCTGTCTGTTTCTCTCTCTGAACCGATACGAAAGGAAGAAGAATTTAGGCCTGGCTCTGGCGGCTTTGGCAACCCTGAGGAGCAGCCTTCCTCCTGGCCAGAGACCAGGCATTCACCTGGTGGTGGCAGGAGGCTACGATGATCGCGTCACTGAGAATGTTCAGCACTACACTGAACTGAAAGAGCTAGCAGCGCAGCTCCACTTGGAGGACTGTGTTACTTTCCTCCGCTCCCCCTCAGATTCGCTGAAGGTGGCACTGCTGCAGGGCAGCACCGCCGTCCTCTACACCCCTAGCAGAGAGCATTTTGGGATAGTTCCTGTGGAGGCCATGTACTGTTGCTGTCCCGTTATCGCTGTGAACTCTGGGGGCCCCCTGGAGAGCGTGGCAGACGGGGAGACGGGCTTCCTGTGCGAGCCCACGGCCGAGGCCTTCTCTAAGGCCATGGAGAGGCTCGTCAGGGAGCCACACCTCCGCAGGGACATGGGACAAGCTGGGAGGAGGAGGGTAGAAGATAAGTTTTCTCTTCAAGCCTTCTCAGACCAGCTGTATGGATACATTGTCAGGCTGAGCCAGTGATGTGAAAGCTGGAGGAAAGACAGGAGAAAACTTGTGAAGAAATGATCGTCTGCTGAACAGTGAAGCTGAGTATGGATGGCTCGGCACTACAGAGAGTAGGAGCGAGGATGTATGTGTATATGTGCAAGGAGGTGAGGGAAGTATCATGAGGACTTGGAGGACTATTAATCAGTATTCCCCTGGAGAGGTTGCTGTGAGGGGGAAAAAAGGACGGAATTTCTATACCAATTAAGAAAAGACTAACGAGTTTTCCAATCCTATCTTTACAAAAATACCAACCTTGCAAGTGTGTTCTTGTGTGTGAAGTTGAGGATGTGAAGCAGCGTGGCAACCAAGAGCCTCCAAATGAGTCTACCCAAAGGATTGATTGTTAGAGTGAAATGTTTTGCACTGTGTCTGAGTGTGTGTGTCTGTCTGTTGTTTTCTTTTCTACAGCACTCTTTGTCTTTGTGTGTTTTGGGGATGAAGAACAAGAATGTCGTTATCACCGTGTGCCATCAGGCAGCGCACAGTCGCCGATCGATAAGCAGGATGCGTTCCACTACTTCAGCTCGGAGCTTTGTTCCCCGGCGTGTATTCAGAAGACGCCGGCCTGTCCATGACTCTTACTGCTGCATGGAGGTTATTAGTAGATGATAGAGAGTGTTTGGCTTTATTAGAGGTCTGGCTGATGGGCAGTGTGCCTGTGCCTGTGTCTGGGTCATTATCAACGAGGAGAATAGCGGGAGGTCATTGTGTCTGTGCGCTGCCCTCTACAGCCTTCCTACTGTATAGAAATGCTCTTATTGACATTCCTGAAGTCTTAATAAACAAGAGGACACATAGTTTGCTGAGTCTTATGGAGCTTGCTTTGTTGGTAAGTTTTTGGCCTTTAATAGAGTTCACTAAGGATTTTGTGGGTGAGCATGGAGGCACAGAAGCATTCTTAAAGCCATGGATAAATCTGATTGTGCCTCAAGTTATTAAATAAAGCATTCTCAGACAAAGTAGCAGCAGAGGAGTTTCATTTTGCTCATTAGGAAAAGAAATGATAATGCACCCGTTGCTGCATTATCATTTCCAGAATCTGAGTTGTATCCTGGTGGGCTTGATTCTTCTTCTTAAATGAGATCTGAAAAGACTAGATCATTTGATCAGTCAATCAGGTGTACAACTAAAGGTTATTTTCCAGATCATTTGACCATTAATATTCCTCGAAAATAAAATGCAGTCCACTATATTTTAGAACACAAGGTAACATTACCACATATGAAATGTATTCTCTTATCCAAAAATGGCAAAATATCAATTTTCTAGAAAATACTTCTGAACTTTAGAAATGGACATCACCCTTTGATTAATGAACATCTGGTCTGAAACCTCAAGCTGAGACTTTTCACCATCTTGGTGTTTTAAAACCAGATAGTGATTCAGAAACCATGAACATGGCGAAAAATCAGCCAGACACCGAGAGTCCCAACTCAGCAAAAAACAGCTAAACAATGACGCTATGAAGACTTTTCAATATTTCTGATGCTTGTCATCTGAACTTCACTGCAAAAATCTCTCCAAAATATGTCAGAAAAATGTCGTTTATCGCACAGATTCTGGTGCATAAACTGCAAATAAACAGTGCATTATTTTACCCCAAATCTTTGTGCACGAATGAAAATCACACTATGTTGCCACACACGCCGATGGGTGCAACAGGTCAGTAATGGGCGATCCCTCACTTGTTAGATGATTGTGTGAACCACTACATCATGGAGCCACTTCATTACTTCATCTTTGAGTATAAAATAAGTCAACTAATCACTGCTTATCAACAACCCAAACCAACTGATTTAATGCTACTCTACTGTATCTTCTCACCCACCTAGTTGAACACAGCGTAGCTGTATTGAACAAAAGTGGCAAAATGCTCACTGTTGAAATTCACCAGGTCATATTTCAACTCCTGGTGCAGGAAACTCTGACAGTGACAGCTTATTGTCTCGGTGTTTGTAGTTGTTGACAACCCTGATTTGGGTTTCTTGAGGCACTTTGATCTCAGTAATGCGTGCGAATTCTGGTCTTCTTCACAATGCTGTCGTTGCTCAACTTTGGAATCATCATCTGGAGGAAGCTGCGGCATGCTTTCTGCGTCACATTTTCATCTTGAAGGGGAGAAAAAAAAGAAGAGGAGTTTAAATAAACGTACTGCATTTTGAGCTAATACAACAGCCAGCTCAACTGCAGTGTGTAGCAGGGAAAACATTTCTTACTTCCACACCCAAAATGGAAAACTTGGCCTTCTCCCATATAAACACTCCAAAGAGCCAACCCAACCATGGGTTTGCAAACTCAATCAAGTGTCCCACCTCTGTTGTGGACACACTCTGATCGATCTGCAGAAACAAAGAGCAGAGCTGGTGCACAGAAATTCAATAAAACCATGAAATTTGGCTGAAAAACAAACAAAAACTTAGCTAATAACTAGGTTTTATACATCCAGTCGCACTGACCAACAAACCCAAACTGTTGTACATTTTCTGCATATATTATAAATGTTCACCTGTCTCCATGTCAGTTTGGAAGAATTATAGTTGCACATTCCCATGACATCCATTGCTGCTCTGAGTTGAAGCCAACTGATGGACAAAAGGGCACCTTCCATATATAAGGCTCTGTAAACGGGTTGTGCAATATGTCAAACCTCTTAATTTTTTCCAGATAGACTTGACTCTAAGTAGTTCATGATAATAGGGAGCCTTACATGTTCCATATTAATTTAGTATCTTCTATATTTTTCCACTTTTGTGCAGGACACCGGGGATCTCAGTCATATTCCATATTCAGAAATGTTTCTCTTAGTTTGATTAAGTCGCGCGGTTCGCCTGCACTGAGTTTTCAAATCCCTCATCTCATATTGATTCAGACATTTTGAGTCAATTTCAAAAGCTGAAAGGCAACAAAACCAACAGCGATACCACTTATTTTTCAGAACTTCAAATTATTTGTCCCTATAGGTCCAATTAGTGCTGGTGGCCATGATTTAATTTAAAATAGATAGCAAGGTGTGGAATATTGCAGCGATGCTCCTCGCGTCAATTTATGTATGTGAACCTGATACGTTTGACTTTTGCAAATAGGGTAAAATACATACTCCGATTTAATATTCAGGAATGGTTTAGCCTGAGAAATCCCTGCTTTACACACCTGACATTTGATCTGTTGTCCACTGTTTGTTCTGCTGGTGCTTGATTGGAAGTTGATAATCAGTTGGATAGATGGACAATATATAAAAAAAACATATTTAATGAGTCATTTTTCAGGAAGTAATCAGTCTTTTGCTTTCTGAACTTCTAACAGATATTAGGTAACAGTAAAAAAGGGTTTCTGTGAGACATTTTATGAGTGTTTGTAGCGTGATTTTACTCAAAGGTGTCCACTGTAAGGTTTCCTTTATGAAATTAAAGAATTTTGTTGTTTTAAGATCAACATGAACAACATCTAAAAATTTCTCTGCTTACAATTAAATTACAATTGTGGTTTTTATTTGCAAAATATGTTTTTCTATAAAGAAAAAATAAAGAAGAAGAAGAATGTAAACCATTCATTGGCTAGGAATCAAAAAAGCGTGTGTGTAATTATGTGTGTGTTCATGCTTTGTTTCCACATCCAGAAGCATTAAGAGCAAATGATGAGGAGCGTGTTGCTGCAGTGATTTAGGGCCCCTGCTAGGGTGGATGATAAAACGGTCCTGCGGAGTCCGTAAGCGAGCGAAAAGACACACAAACAAAAGCATGCAGCAGTAAACACTGATCAGGCTCCATTAAGAGTTCCACGTTCTCGCCTACACAGAAACACGGAGTCCGCGGTCTCCTTTCTGTTGCTGTCTGGTTTCCTCGCTCCTTAAAGGTCTTTACCTCAAAGTTGGGAAAGAAGAATCAGCAGTCCCTTCACTTCCCCATCTCTCTCTCTGCCCTGTGGTGGGGTGGTTATTGAGATCATGGGGTGTCTGAGTGGCAGTGATAACCGGTACCCAGGTGCCAGTGGCACACGGTGTTTAATTAATTAATGAGACCGCGGGGTTGGTTTTCTAATTCCACCTAGCCGGCATCGGGGGTGTGGGGGAGATAGCCGTGAAATGTTTAGGTGTGTGTTTTCAGGCGAGAAAAGGGGAGATGTATGTGCGAGTGCGTGCGTGTTATGGGTGTATATCTATTTTGTTGGCAGTTTGGGAGCTGGCTTCCTTGTTAGTGGGGTATTAAAATATGTATGGAATATTTTTACTCCCACTTTTAATCAAGCCTCTTGATTGGGAGTTAATCACAGGCCAAATGAAGCTGATGATGAAAGAAACACAGTTAGCATTACAGTAATACATCAATCTGAACTCTTCCTCCTGCACAATAACCAGGTCATGGGCCTGAGATATAAACATAATGCAATTACTGGATGGTGCTCAGATGTGTGTGGTGTAGGTTAAGGATCCAATTAAGTAATATCAAACCAAATTCCAAAGAAATCAGTGAGCAAGGATATGAAAAAGACTTTTAAAATAAACTCTATATTAAGACCATTAAATAAAAACAGTTTTGCCAAAACATTTTAATTTACCATGTGCTTAAAGTTTAGCCAGAAAAGTATAAATGATGGTAAAACGTCCATGACATTACAATCAAACATTTTAATGTTATTTAACATTTCAGTGGGAGTTTCTTTTGTGGGGACTCTTGGGTGTTTTTTATTTCTTTCTTAGATGTATGAAAAGTAGCTGTATTCTGCTAATAGTGAGGTAAAATGAATTATAATTAAAACCTCTGTGAGTGAGAGTTATGTCCAAGTGAGATGTGATGGTATTTATTACAAAAAAGAGAAGTCCATCAAAATCCCAGACTGAAAACTGGGATGTTTGGTTTCTTTTAACCCCAACGTTAACTTTACATCAGTAAAAATTTTATTAGATACACCCTGCCAATAATACCCCTTTTTTATTCAGAACTGCATTATTTGTTCATGGCACGGATTCAAAAAGGTGTTGAAAACATAGAGATTTTGGTCCATCTTGACACGATAGCATCACACAGTTGCTGCAGATTCATCAGCTGCACATCTGTGATGTAAATCTTCCGTTCCACCACATCCCAAAGATGTTCTATGGGATTGAGACCTGGTGACTACGGAGGACATTTGAGCACAATGAACTCATCGTTCAAGAACCAGTTTGAGATTATTTGAGTTTTGTGACATGGTGTGTCATCCTGCTGGTAGCAGCCATCAGAAGATGACTGGTACGAAATGTGGTCGTAAAGGCATGGACATGGTCAGCCGCAATACTCAGCTAGTTTGTGTTGTTTAAATGAGGCTTAGTTGGTACTAAGTGAAAATATCTGCCCAACCACCAGCAGCCTGAACCGCTGATATAAGCCAGGATGGATCCATGCTTTCATGTTACTTATGCCAAATTCTGACCCATACAAAATCACAGCAGAAATGTAAACTCATCAGTTTTTCCAGTTTTCTGGTGAGCCTGCCTGTAGTCTTATGCTGCTGTAGCCCATCTGCTTCAAGGTTCAGCATGTTGTGCATTCAGAGATGCTCTTTGATTATAACAAGTGATTATTTGGGATGCTGTTTGTCTTCCTATCTGCTTCTCCTCTGATCTCTGCCATCAGCAAGACTTTTTTTGCCCAAAGAACTGCCACTCATCTTTTTTTTTGAGAGCATTCTCCAAACAACAACAACAACAAAAAACAGCAACAACTTGGGATCCTATACTGGAGATGGCAAAGACCAGCCGGTCTAACACCAATAGCCATGTCACATTACTTACTAACTTCACCTTTCTTCCCTATTCTGATGCTCAGTTTGAACTCTCTCGAGCACGTCTTAAGCACATCAAGTCGCTGCCATGTGATCGAGTGATTACATATTTTCATTTTTGAACAGTTGAACAGGTGCACCTAATAAAGTTGCTGATGAGCATACCTCTGAGAGTTTAAAAACATTTAGAATACATACTATACCACCATCAGCATAATAGACCACAAATGATAAGAAGATGCTTTTATGTGTTACAACTGTATCCTAGGAAAAGTTTGAGCGGCCCCGATTAATAGAACAGAAATAGTTAAGAAAGGCAGCTGAAAGAGGTGAGCTCACACAGAATGTGAGGGTCACAGAATCGCATGTGAAGACAGGAAAAAACTGAAAAACTGCATTCAGTGAAAACACTACAAATACCACACTGAAATATGTAATAAGAATTTGTAATTGATGTTTGTAGAGTACTGCTACACATTCAATAGATTTGTTAGAAAATGTAATATTAGTTTTTAAAAAAGGAAAAAAAGAGGTGGCGTGATGAAAAAAAGGTTTATTGGGTTCAGTCTGGCTTTTTTTTTTTTTAAATCAAGCATCTGCAGAAAGAGAATCCATAATCAAAGCAAAAGCACAACAGGATATTTCATTCAGCTTTCTCTGATGCACGTAGACACAAACATTTAATATAGCTCAGCCTTTCTTGTAACTCTAAATATTTTTGCATTTTGCTCCAGGCGCAGGAGTTTTACTGCAAGCAGAAAAAAAAAGCTTCCTAGATCATAAATGATAGAATGTGCCTTAACAAAAGAAAAGCAGCATTTGTATTCACAGCTCATCTTTAAGAGCTGTTTTACATGGTACATGTTAACAAATTATGTATTTCATACTTTACTACTTCCATAAAGTACTCAAATATATTAGCTTACACACCGTAAATGTTAACACTGTGCAACTCGTACACTCACACACTGGCAAACAGTCTTAGAAGCTGATATCACAAATGAAGGAAATGATTTATTGACGCTCCATAAAACTCTTCTTTCTGTCGGAGCTCACAATAAAACTTATATAATCTCTGCTAGTGAAATATTATAGATAGGCTCTATAAAAATAGCTTTATGGCTACAGGGGGGAAAAAAGCGCTATAACTTGTTCTATCCTGTATATTGTGGTTTGAAACATCTTATTGCTTAAAGACAAACGAGTCCAACATGAACGATTTCCCAGTTCAGGGGTGGGTTATCACGAAAATCTTGGGAGTCTTGTTTCAGATGTAAAGTTTTGAGTAAAAGTTTAGTTAGAAAAAAAAGCTAATAACACAGTAAGGAAGAAAACCACACAGTGTAAGTTAATGATAATATTTAATAGTAATCTGAGATTTCAAGAGTGGTCGTGTACTGTCTGTATATTAAAGTTTTGCTGGAAGTGACACTGCCCCACATCTCATCGCTTAAAAGGCACAGATTGCCCACATACTATGAACCATCACAGTCATTATTGCTCTTATTTTTGTTTGTGTAGGGACTGAATAAAGAATCCACTTTGATAAAACCAGATATCTTTTCACTTCAGACAGAGCCAGGATACCTGATATCACCAGTTTACAGTCTTTGTAGCCCACCAGGAGTGGGGTAAAATAGGTGAAGGTGTTTTGGGAGCTCCCCCAGCAGCCTGGACCTACAGGATGGCTTCAAAGTCACCTGATCCAGTTCTTTCTCTAAGCTTTATCAAAAAGGAAAGTCTAAGCTTAATTTTAAAAGGAAAGTCGGTGTCTGTCCACTGAATTTGGTTTCCATTGACTTTTACTAAAGTATTAGAGAAACAAGAGGTTTACTAGTTCTCATAAGGATTTAATGGAGATTTCATTTAGCAACTGGCTGTTGTGTGCGTCTTTGGCAGAAAGGTTGCAGGAGCTTCCTCGCAGACTCAAAATGACTTTGGCAGGACGGATACAAAACAAAACAAAACCGCATCCCTACCTTAACACAGCATTACACTAAATCCAGTTGTCTTTTGAGTCCAGATTCATAGTCAATGCAAAAATATGAAATTTAGATCAAGTGTTTCATCAAACTCTCAAAAATAATTGTTGAACTATTCCTTTAACCTGCTAAATGCTCCCTGAGCAGCGATCGATCAAGAAGCTCTTGCACAAACAGCTTTACTTATATCATGAACTTCCTGCTTTAACATCTTTGATGTTAAATTTATACCCAAGTCAAGTATATGCCTTAACACACACAAATACACACACACACACATCCTGGCTCCCAGGTTGCTCTTCCTGGAGCAGCAGGGTGATGCAGGAGGAGGAGAAAGGGGGAGTGGGGGAGAGCGGAGAGAAGAAAAAGGAAGAGGCAACAGGAGAACAGACCTCCCATTGAACTTGGCTCGCTTCCAGCACTCATTCACCCAGTAATCAGCTGTGAGTCAGTCAGTCATACCGGCTCTAAACAAACACATTAACATTTCAGTGCGCAATACAGCGATGGCTGCTTGCATGCACACAAGCACAGACTGTCACTGCATTAAAGACGCACACACGCACTACCGGAGCACAGTTTACTAACTCTTTACCTGCATGCGTTTTTGTGAATTTCACTCGGAGAGTGTGTTTTTTTTTCTTTACAGTCTCAGTTTCGCGCAGGTCTTTGATGATCACGAGTGATGGAGAGCTGGAAAGGACAAAGGGTATTTTTTTAAAGTGTGTGGGGGGTGTATTGATAGAGGTGGGGTTGGTGGACTCTCATCAAAGGACGCCATCACTCACCTATGCCCCAAAAGGAACTGTCAGCGTGCAGGTATGATGCCTCGGCACTGCGTGCGAGAAGCTGAGCAGACCCCCGCGCAGCTGGGGAGGATAACCTCCGGTGATTACACTCGCAGGGGTGAATGTCAATCATGCTGGCTGCCATAATGTGTGTATGTATGTGTGAGACAAACCACTCAGTTGTTGATGCAAGTATGCCTTATGTACAACTGTGGATTTTGAGCATGTGTGTCTGCATTAGTGTGTGTGTATGTCTGCCCAGCGATGGCCTGCGAGATTGAGCTGTCAGTCGGCAGGCAGCAGATGAAGATTAATGGAGTGAGCAAACAATAAGAGGCTGGCAATGATCATAAATATGCTAATGGCCATTATCAATACACACTCACTGACATGCATAAGAGACAAAGTATGCAGACGTGTGTGTGTGTGTGTGTGTGTACAGTATTCATGCACAAGGGATTTGGGATAGGAGGTGATTTGGGTTACCCAGTTAAAATCATCCTCCCTCCCTTTGGGATACTGCAGCATCAAAAGACACACACACACACACACACACACACACACACACACACACACACACACACACACACACACACACACACACACACACACACACACACACATTTTTATAGTGGGAGTGTGTTGGCTGACTGATGGATCGGGCACCTGAGCTTCCCATGTGTTATGTTTGGGGTGTGGGCCACAAAAGGGAGGAGGGCTCATTGAGTAGATGATATGATTGGTGTCACATTAAAATCTGTTTATTTAGTGCTTGTGCGCGTGTGAGAAGGGCAGCGGATAGTGATGGTGTCTGTGCCAAGCCTCTGATTAAGACTACAGGTTCGGCTAATAGCACAATGAGAAGCTGATTAAGAGCAGATGAGATGGTAAAAAAAGAAAAGAAAAAGAAAGCAGAGAGACATAAAAGGGATAGATATACAGACACATCTATTCACTAAACTGATGATGGGCCTCTTTGTTGTCTCATCCCATTCTGTGGTTCTCTTGGGTCCCTCCTGTGTCTGTATTGCATGCTCATTTTTTAAATGAATACCCTCTTTCTTTATCTCTCCCTGCCTCCCACTCCTTCCTCTTTGTCTCCCTCACCACCCATCTGGGTCACACAGCAAAAAAGTCCCTGATGTGAAACCTGGTCATCCACTTTATCACCTGAAAACACACTTCTTAACCTCCTTCTACCTGGTTGTCTCTTTTCCCGCCTACTTCTCTCTGCTCCATAGGGTATGCAAACTCCACTGGGAGATGTTGAAGGCTCTCGGGGCTCTCCGACCTTCCTTGTCCTTTTAGCGCACACATGCATACACACACACATACACACACACGTGTACTCCTGCTGTTACAAACTCACACTCTCTGTCCATTTCTGATGGAAAGCGCAATTTGTGTGTGGCAAGAGGGCGATGGATGGAGTGTGCAAAGTAACACAGGGAAGTGGTTATGATTGGGGCTAATGAGCTCACAGGGGATGCTGGGATAGAGGAGGCGGGCCAATGGCAAGCCTGGTTCAGATACACCACTCCCTGGAGGGTCTCAGCTTAGCTGAAACCCATTTCACCTCATGGGAATTTATTTGAGTATTTGTGTGTGTGCGTCTGGGTAGTTGCTGTTTGAAAATCAGCAGTCCCTGTGGTCATTATACACTCATTCTGCTGAGCTGGTTACTACTGGTCCCCATAGACATCGGTAGTAAAGCATTTAGAAGTCATATCAAATCGTTAAGTCAAGGTCACGAGGACCCGCTTGTTTTTTTCCCCGAGTGTTATTGAGTCTGTAATCTTGCTCTTAGAGGCCAAGCAGAACAAACTCATAGAAACTCAGTGATGATCCTTAACACTGCATCAGTGGTAAGTGTGGGTGTGTGCGAACAGGTGTGTGTGTGACAGTGTGTCATTCTGTGTGTCTCATTACCATGCATGGTGTGTCAGTGTTGTCCAGAAGGCTGAGCTTCCATCCATTGCTCCAGGGGAGAGTTATAGATTACTGGCTGGAGCAGGCAGGGGCCAGGGGAGCCGCTGGAGCCCAGAACCAAGAACTGTAGGCTGGGCACGGCTCTCAGCTCATCAGCCTGTCTCTTGAGGCTGCGGAGCTTAACCTGGAGCAAGGCTCTGATTAACCAGACTAATGACAGTACAGCCCCCAGCTCCCACTGCCAACACCATAATCACTGCTTAAGGCCCCAGCCAGTCGTCATGTCTATATGGAGAGAGAGCAGTGTTACAGCTTAATGGATAAGTCTACGGACAACAAGCATTTTAAGTCAACGGTCAATAGAAGCTTTGAGAGTCAATCGCAGGAGAAGGGACCAATGTATGAGGCTTGAATGAGCTCAAATACTTTTTTCTGTTTGTAAGCTGTATCTATGCAAGAGGCTCAGTATGTGAATATAAATATGCACCACCGGGTTTGTGTGTGTCACCACAGTTGGAGGTGTTTAATGAGCACTGATCGATGTCTCATCTGCGCCTCCTTAGCGCTAATGCAAACATTTCATCAGGACAATGGAACCGTTCAGCCTCTGGTACACACAGAGAACCCAACAGACAAACAGCACAAACCAAACAACGTATGCAAATAAGCCAGACAGTCAAGCTTTTGTTCTTACACTCTGTTACAGACAATTACCCAGTAAGTGCAATAAACACACCACTGGTAACAATTTATATCTTTTTAGCATCTTTGAAGGTGTGAAGGAGGTTGGAGTGCAGTCAGCCTGCAGAACAGGCATGCCAATAGTGCTTACTGTCCTCTGTGAGTAAAGTGATTTCTGACAACTCCTAAATTAATCCCTGCAGCTAGATCACAGCCCCGCTTTATGACTGTTTGTGTGTGTGAGAGGGAAAGTTAGAGACAGAAGTAATAGCTTGGTGTTATAAACAGACTCGAGTCGATAAGTGATCTAGCTCCTGCTGGGTGGAGAATGAGAGAATGATATTCAATTCAGACCCCAAAATAGGTAAAAAACAAACAAACAAAAAAAAAAAAACTCCTGCAGGTTTACTGCTGCTGCTGCATGAGGGAATAAAAGGATGACACTATTATTTTACTTTTCCTATAAAGCTAATAGCCGCAGAGGTGAGATATAGTTAAAAGGCAAATATGGGGCAGACTTCAATGAAAGGGTACCTGGTTACTTTACTTTCCCTCTCACACAATTTTTTAAAAAGCATTTCCTCATTTAGGACTTCACATCACAGGTGGGGATTCAGCAATATATGAACAACTTCCATCCCATCTCCAAGCTTTCAATATTAACAAAAATCCTTGAATCTGAGGTAATTTTGCAGTTAAAACAGTTTTTATCTCAAAGTCAAAGTAAACTTTACTGTCATCTCTGCTATATACAGTACAGTAGATAGAGAGATGAGACGAAGCTCCAGTTCCCTTCAGTGTAAAAGAACAACAATAAATACAGTAAGAGTAAGAATAAGAATAAATATAAAGACTGGGGTAAGGGGAGTATATACACTTTGAGGTAAAGGGGTCAATAACATTCTAAAATGTACAATTTACAATCATGATTTAAAGTGGCTTTGAAGTGGTTTAGATGACCAACATAGCAGCTTTACAGTTTACAGTACGAGTATGAGTATCTGGTAGTAGTCTGGTATCATCATAATTGATTTTTGGTTTCAGGATAGGGCACATACCATTACTGCTGCTAGAGCTGTGACAAATGATCTCATAGGTGTCCTGGACAGTACATTGGGTTGCCTTATTTGTGGATAATGAAGTGTTGATTAAAAAACTTAATAATGCTGGTTTTGGTCCTAAGGCTGTGAAGAAATTCTGAAATCTTGTAAATCAAAATCAGTCTGTATATGCAGAGTGCCATAAATCTGATTTTCTTGAGATAACTACTGGTGTCCCACAGGGTTCATTTAAACAAAAAAATCTGGGCAAATAAAATTTCAGCAAAAATACATCTTTATGCTGACGATATTATCATATTCACACATGCACTCTCTGTAGGGAATGCAATACAAGAGCTTTATTTAAAAACAAAATTTGTGGTATTCACAAAAATTCACCCACAAATCTGACATCTGATGGTGAATCAAATAATTCTTGGCTTACCCTTTTTTCAAATAAAAATACTTGTGGAAGCTACTTTTCTACCTATGATGGTTACATGGATTCACTGTTTGATATATGGATGTTTCTGCCTCAGCTTTACTAAGCCATACACCTCCATGTTTTATTATAAATGCAATCATCACTGCATTCACCCCTGGACTCTGTGTGATTTGATGGGCTGGCCGTCACTATTTGCAAAAAAACAGCACTGGTATATTTTTCTCTGATTCTAAGTTCAGCAGCATACCACCTATGCTCCTCTAAATGGTTGCTCAGACATAACTAAAGTTCTGACAGATCTGTGGAAAACAGTGTTCACTTACTATGTACCTTGGACATTTAATAATTTCCAGAAAGCAATAAATGAACATGCCTGTATCTGTTGGTGAAAGTTTCATAAGGAATGCAGTGAATGAAACCTGTAGATGTTTTTCTTGTGAGGCCATTCATATTTTATGTAATTGGCATTTTTTGTATTGTATATTATGTTGTACTCCCTGCATTTTGTGTTGTTTATGTGTGTCATTTTTTAAATGTTTTGAGATTGTACAGCATCTACCTTGGCCAAGTCTTTCCTTTGAAAGAAATTTGAATGCAACTTCCTGGTTAAATAAAGGTAATATTAACATAAACAACCGTGTGCATCTGAGATTTTTGGGTCTTTAGTGTATGTGGGAGACTCAAGAATAATTTGCAGTACCCGTATTTGTCCTAATTAAAGACAGCTCTTAAACCTAAAATCTCACCCCTTTTTAAACCGCAGTTGGACAAAAACCTCTATAGGAAATGAGGAATATGCTATATTGAGTTTGGACTACATGAGCAATACTTGTAATATCAGATATATGATCGGTTTTGGCCATCCATAATCCATAGGATGTATGCTATAAGGTGACAGAGGGAAAGAAGAAGGATGCAAGACTTATGTTCCAGTGGCCACTTTTCAGTCTGCAGAAACTCTTATTGGCTGACAGCCCTGACTTAGCCATTCACGTTGCTGCTGATCCTCCATAACATGCAGAGCTTACCTTGTGTGTCCACATGCACAGCTGTGTGCAGCTGCTGAATGGACCACTCATGCAATATTTTCTGTTAGTGTGAGTTAAAGCTGCGGCTTTACAAGTGCTGGTTGACAGCTAAGCAGAAGAAAGATCCAGGCATGCACTCAGAGCAGCTGCGTTTCTGAATGGATCCCGCCGCCATTGTTCTGCTGTCACTAACTCATCTCTCAGGCCCAGGAGACACACCACTGACATTTACCAGACCCACACCACTCCCCCTTCCCCACATATCCTTCCTCTCCTCTCTCATTCTCCCTTTCTCTCTTTCTCTCTCTCCTACAGCTTCCATTGAGTCCCTCGCTCATTCTCTGCTTCTGTCACTCCATCTCTATCTATGGGATGATGTATGGGGATGGATCAGTGTGGACACGTGTGTGTGTGTGTGTGTGTGTGTGTGTGTGTGTGTGTGTGTGTGTGTGTGTGTGTGTGTGTGTGTGTGTGTGTGTGTGTGTGTGCAAGAGAGAGTCAGAGTAAGTGTTTGTGTTAATGAGTGGCCCTTTAAGGCTATTAAGCTAAGATTGGTATGCCCAGAATCCCTCATTACCCAGCAAGCAATGCCCCCTACATGGAACGGTAATTGGGAAGGAGAGAGAGAGAGAGAGAGAGAGAGAGAGAGAGAGAGAGAGAGAGAGAGAGAGAGAGAGAGAGGGTGAGAGAGACAGGGAGAGAGGGCTGAGGTGGAGGTGGAAATAATAGGAGGATAAACAAGGGATAATTGGGCGGATTGAGACCAAGAGAAGCATTTGATCAGGCTGATTTGTGTCTGCAAAGAGAGAGATGATGTGAAGAGCAGAGAGGTTAAAGGTCACACACTCTAGTATGTATGCACACGTATGACACGCACATGCTTTACATGCATGAGTGGTGCTCTATAGACCCAGACCTGACATAAGCTTACAGATACATACATGCATACATGCACGAAGACATACTAAGACATGCATGAAAGATCAGGCTGCAAAAGCAATCTTTTAAAAGGTTCATAGTCCCACAGAAGGTTCATACTATGAAACAAAATTTGAGTCAATATCAGTCTGACTTTGGGAGTTCTGATTTATTTAGAAAAATGTTTTTTACTCTGTCAGGCTGTGCGACCATGGATGTCACTCAGACATCTCTGACAGTCGCTGCAGTCTAGATACACTTTTAGTCAGTTTTACACAGTGATACATCAGCATCACCCACAGGACACAGACATGAACAGCAAAGATTCACAGCATTACTGGTGAAATCCTTACCTGCTGTTGCTGCCAAAAATCTTAAACTCTGATGGATTTCAACTTGCTTTGTTTTAACAAAAACACTGAAGTATTAAATTCAAGTGACTTTCTCTTTTTGGTCTTTCCTTGTGTTTACATTTAGGTAATTTTATCAACCACACACTTGCTGATTTATTTTTAATAAAAATGTAAAATAATACTATCCATTTTGTTTTTCTAAAATAAACTTTAGATTTGCAGATACTTTTGATAAGTGTTTATGTATGGACATAACATTTTGATGTCACCCTTCTGCGTTAGGGGCACTTGGAATGATTTACGGGCATTTATAATTCCCATCTGCTGCAGATCCTCCTGGTTTATTTATTTTTTCGTCTTTGTCTTGTACGTCAGCGACTTGACATTAAATTTGGGACTTACCAGAATTTTTTCATCTGGCTCTTCTTTACAGATTTGTTGATAAAGTACAGCAAAGTAAAGTGTAAGATGCTCTGTATGATTCTATGATGAAACTAAATAAAAGTTCAAAAAAAGAGCAAACCGTGGATTTATGTCGCCATCAAGTGGCAGGACTGTGACTTTGTGCACTCACAGAGAAAACGGGACAGAGCCTCTTTTTCTTTTTCGGTGGGCCGAGGTACCCGACTGTAGGATCTGACTATAGTCAGCTGCGACATAAGATACCATCTGGTCGCCTGTCCAAGGGGAAGTGTCAGGAAGATTACACGGAGTAGACCCAGGACTCAGATACCTGGTAGAAAATGGATGTGTGGATGCAAAAGTACTTGTTATGATAAATTAATGTAAGGTCACATATCTACTCAAAGTATGTCCACGATCATGCCCAGCTAAAAAGTCCCTGCTCACTTTGAATGCTCACTTATATGTAGCTACCTGGACTGACACGTAGTGACATTAAGCACCACATTTAGAAATGACGTATAATACTCCCAGAGAGTGCATGTGAACATAGTGGATATGCAACCATTTTTTATGGAACAGAATCTGGACCTTTTAAAAATCGCATATATGCACATATAACAAGCAGAGTGATATAGATTAAAAACAAGAGGAAAAACAGTGTAAAAGGAACAGCTTATATTCGTGTCTTCAGTAAATAATTTTCGGAGAGAGGAGTGCAAACATGATTGGTAATTTTTAGGTTAGGTTAGATTAGATTACTTCCAAATTTTGGATGAATAAACACAATTTAACGCATAGCTCGTCAGAACAATAGAAGCTCTGTGGTATATTTGGTGTCAGTGACTAGGACTAAAATTCCGATTGCAGCCGAGGCAATAAAATCTTACTCTACAGGCTAATTATTTTACATTGCATCATCTTATACTCCAAACATGTGAAATACTGTGTCAGCTGTTGTGGAAACGTTGTTCAATCTCCAATTGATCGATGGTGACAGCAGCACGTAGCGTCTGCTCATTGGACGTTACTGTGATTGACTGAGGAGACGAGAGGAGAGGGCGGCTGGGCGATACCATTCATCCGGCCCAACACCGAAAAATAGCCTATGAAAAGATTAATGAGCTCTAGAAGCCATCAGGACTGCGGTTTCAAAGAGGATTATGGGCGTGTAGCTGAATTCGATGGTAAGATTACGAATCTGGGTAATTTAGAGCTGGATTAGCCTCCTAATCAGACGCGGTGTCCCCTCGCATCCCTGCGAATAAACAGGATGAGGAGACGGTTTTGTGACGCTGCAAGGAAACCTGCGAAGATGCAGAAATTCAAACAGTGATGGACATCCAGTTTTCTTCCAGATCGGTTTAACCGTTTTTGTTTTTTGTATTTATTGTTTTACCAGCGTTCCCTTTTTTGTTGGTCATGATTTTCCTGCGGAGGCTTGTGCAGCTTTCGGTGCTGCTGATCCACGCTGGATGGTGGGGGGTCGCGCCGAGCCCCACCGATGAGGGAGCACTCCGGACTGGCCACGGAGAGCACGGAGAGCCTGGACACCAAGAGCCTCACAAGGACTCCTACAGCACCTTCGCCTCCGAGTTTCTGGAGTCCAGATATCTGTCCGATGATGGTGAGGATGTCACTCAGTCCACTAAAGATGAGCAGCTAGTGGTTTTGTTTGCATGCTTTTTTTCCACACACAAGCACACAGGGCCTAGCACGGGCAGGACAAAGGTTAATATGTGCCAGTGTTGTCTTGCATCCAACCTGTCACCTCAATATGAGGCCTTTCAGCACCCAGGCCAGCTCCCCGATGGTAGCTGCCCACCCCTTCCTTCTCCTCACCCACACACAGAGTGCAGATGGCCTCTCCTCAGTTGGCCTTCATCACTGAATACATGTATCAGCTATTTAGTGTGTAATCAACAAAATTCACGTTATTTATTTACTTATTTGCTGTGTTTCGCAGGTTACCCATTCCCCACAGCACCCCCAGTTGACCCCTTTGCCAAGATCAAAGTCAGCGACTGTGGAGTAACAAAGGGCTGCATAAGGTTAGAGATCCACCTCTGTCTTTCTCTAAAAAGAGCTCGAGTGTTACTGTAATCCCTGGGGGTCCTTCATCCCAGATGCTCCTGACGTCAGAGAGCCAGAGCTAAACATGGGAACGCTCAGCAAGCTAATCTTTCTTCTTTGTAACCTGGATTCAGTTTCTTTTAAAAAGTGTCCTCATTTGTTTAGATGAGCTCTGTCTGCCCAGCTGAGATCTTATCTCTAGTGAATGACTGTGAGCATTTGCATTTATTTATCTGCACTCAGGTACGGGAAGCCGGGGTGCGATGCAGAGACGTGTGACTACTTTCTGAGTTATCGTCGCATCGGGACAGATGTGGAGTTTGAGCTGAGCGCAGATACGGATGGCTGGGTGGCTGTAGGTTTCTCATCTGATAAGAAAATGGTGAGCAGCTCTGCAACATCTCTGACTGCTAAAAGTTACACAGGTCTTATTTGGGACAGCAAACCATGTGTTTGTATCTTTTGGGCTGCATATAATTATGATTTTTTTGTTTTATCGCTTCAGGGTACAGAAGAATTAGCAGTCCCACGTCAAACTCATGGATAAGAATTTTTTTTGACTGTAAGAGATTGAACCAATTAAATATGAAATTCAGTGACTCAGCAGGTCTCCACAATAAACTCTCTGTGTCAATGTTTCAAAACTTAAAAAAACATATATTAATTTATTAGCCAGTTTGTTTAATAAAAACATTGTTTGGGTTAAAGTAAACCCTTTCACAATTTAATCCAATGAGGCGAAGCTTGTGCTGTTTTTTCCCCCAGGTCAAAACATTGACATCACAACAGTGCGACTGATACGTTGCAACCACAGTCCTGGAGCAACATTTATGTAACTTTTTGCGAAGACTAAAAGCATGATATTGCATCACATGCAATATCATGCTGCATGCATGCATCACAGTTGCTGCAGATTTCTCAGATGAACATCTGTGATGGAAATCTCCAATTCACCATATCCCAAAGGAGCTCCATTAGATTGAGATCTGGTGACTATGGAGGCCCTTTAAGTACAGTGAACTCGTTGTCATTTTCAAGAACCCAGTTTGACACAATTTGAGCTTTAAGACATGTTGTGTTATCTTGCTGGAGGCAGCCATCAGAGGATAGGTACAGTGTGCCAATAAAGGGATAAATATATTCAGCAACAATCTCAAGAATGGCTGCTCACTGGATATTTTCTTTTACAAGGAATTCTTTGGAAAACATAGAGATGTTTACATGGGGAAAATCCCAGCCGATCAGCAGTTTCTGAAATACTCAGATTAGTCTGTCTGGCACCAGCAACCAAGTTCAAAGTCACTTAAATCACTTTTCTTCCCAATTCTGATGTTCATTTTGGACTTCAGAAGGTCATCTTAATATCTTAAATGTTTAAATGCTTAAATGCACTGAGCCATGTGACTGGCTCATGGGTATTTTATTTTTTAATGAACTGGCCTGGAAGTGTATATTTTACTTTGACTGTATCATAATGGTCAGTTTTTTCAAGAACTAAATTTATGCACATTTTGGAAATAACACTCTTTGTCTCCTTAGGGAGGAGACGATGTTATGGCCTGTGTGCACGATGATAACGGGCGCGTGCGGATACATCACTTCTACAACGTCGGCCAGTGGGCCAAGGAGATCAAGAGGAATCCGGCTCGAGACGAAGAGGGCATATTTGAGAACAACCGCGTCACCTGCCGTTTCAAGCGACCGTTATATGTCCCACGAGAGGAAACGCTTGTGGACTTACACCTCTCGTGGTACTACCTGTTTGCATGGGGACCTGCTATTCAAGGTGAGCGATGAGTTTTTAGCGTCAGATTACACTGCCCATTTTTTTAGCCCTTGCCCGTGACATCTCCTTCATCTTACCTGTCCAACAGGTTCCATCACGAGGCACGACATTGACAGTCCTCCAGTCAGCGAGCACATGATCAGCATCTATAAGTATGTGGACATCTTCATGCCCTCCACAGCTTATCAGACATTTAATTCTCCCCTCTGCTTACTGCTCATAGTAGCTCTCACCTTCTACCTGCTGATGGGGACGCCATAACGAAGCACAGCACAGCACAGCAGAGAGAGGATGAAGCAGCAATAAAAAAAAGTTTAAATCTGATGCCACATACAAGTGCCCTCTTTGCACAGACTGTGTTAGATATATTGAACATGAAAGACTATATATTCATAACTCACACAGCATCTTGAAGTATTAAAGCAACACTCTAGAGGTGATATGTGCTGATCTGAGTATTAGACAAGAGGGCAGAGTAGTAGTAGTAGTTTAAAATAGGCCAGTCATTTTCAGTGTTAACGATAGCTTCCAGTTATATAAAAATATGAGGACTCCATTCCAACAAATACATCTCACAAGACTTTGAAACCCTGCATGCACTGGAAAATCTGGGAATGGTTTCAGACACCCACCGTGCACTGGTGAATAATGTCAAACTTTGCCAAAACAACGGGTTTCTGAGGATGAAAGGAAAATAAAACAGCTCTCACAAATGCTTCCCGTCTCCTCACCCTGCTACGTTTCTGTGGATCTCAGCCTTAAAAAAATAAAATAAAAATGTTGTTTGCTGGTGTTAGAAATATGGACTGCAGGGTTTCAGGAACAACCCGGTGCATCTACTATGTAAAAGATTTTCGTATACTTTTTTTTTACATCCTTGTCTGATTTCATCATCTCACTTCCTCAACCACAGTAACTGCTTTGTTTATCAGTACTGTGACACTGTGACTTACAGCAAGACTGATGAGAAGAGTTACTACTATTGCCTGTTCAAGCAATAACACGGTTAACAGAAACATTTTGCTCTTATATGAAGTAATATTTTTTTCCCCTGGGTTGCTATTGTAGCTTTTGAAGTGTATTAAAAATGGTTGAATATGTTAAGATGTCTCCCACTGAAACATCTGTCGCTGCTGTGCTTATTGCTAAGAACACAGTCTATACAAAATACAGACGCTGTAGTGAATACAGAGATTGCCTTCTCACTCTGGAAGTATAAAGCCAAAGGGCATGACTTTAATAGGATGTAACATAATTAGATTTTGAGCAGTGGCTACGTGTAGTATGATGTGCAGCCTGATAAAATGTACAAATTACTCATACATTCACACTCGTGAGAGGCTGGGCAGAAGATAAAATACACAAGAAAGCGCAGAAAATAACAAACCAACAAAAAACACACCACCTTTTACACACCACCTGCTTTTCAAGCACATGAAATGGGCAGTGGGAAAAATAAAGGGGTTGTAGAAATTCTCATAAAAAAGTAAATGAATGTACAAATGCAATGGTATTCATATAAAAACCATTGTATATTTATGCGTGGTTGTTTTGTTTTTCTTACCAGTTAACCTAACATGCATGCCTGCCATGGGAAGAAGCTGTAGGGCACAGGGAGAATATGCAGCTTTTGAACAGAAAGACCCCACACAGCCATGAGATTCAAACCCAGTGGAAGTGTAAGCTAGTGTGGTGTCAACTTGAAGTCAACTTACCGTACCATTTAAAAAACAAATGTTTAAAAAAGGATCTCGGAATTTCAGAAAACCTGATCATCATGACTCTAATTGTCTTAAAGACACTTTGTTTAACAATGTAATGTAATTATTTTTATTTATATATTTTAAATAGCTATGATGTGTATTGCTGCTTGAATTAAGTACTTTATAACATCACCTTGTAACATTAATAAAACAATAATAAAAAATAAACCGGAAGAAAATTGGTAAGTTAAAAAAAGAAAAGAAAAAGAAAACAGGAAGGAACGCGCGACATCACCGACACTTCATTGCCCATGAGGCCTTTGGGCATTCGATGTTGCTACGTCATTGTTTTCCTCCCTCACGCGGTGGATCAGTTGGACGGGCTGGCGGAGCTGAAACTGGGAACATGGCAGACGAGGAGGATTCGGCGCCGGATCCCGCCGCTGTCTCTCCCCCAGAGAGTCCTCACGCTGGGCAGCCTCACTTTGTTTCTTTCTCGGAGAGCTTCCAGCCGGCTGTCGGGATGATGAGCCAACTGCTAACCCAGCCCTCCTCCCTGAAGTTTGACAAGAACATAAAACAGGCCTTCTACAACACCGGGGCGATGATATTTGTGGCTATCTGCTGCGGGGCAGCTGTCCTGGTCTATTTCATCCTCGAGGCCTTCCTCCGCCCGCTGCTCTGGGCTGTGCTCTGCGGCACCTTCCTCCACCCCTTCAAATACTCCCTGGCTCGTCTCGGCCGTTCATGGCTCAGCGGCCTGCAGGACAGCGGGACGCCCATAGTGGTGGGGACGCTGCTGGTCCCGGTGTGGTGTCTCAACTACGGGGTGGAGGCGATGGGTAGGGTAGTTCTGGAGAAGCTCACGATACTCCTGGTTATCGGGGCGGGGGCACCGCTGGTTTACTTCCTCTACCTTTTCTGGAGTGTCATCGGTATGCAGGTGATCCTCGGGCACGTCTGTGGGGTCATCGGGAACGCGCTGGACTGTTTCCACTTTATGTGGGTGAGTGACAGTAGAGTGACAATCCTCTCTCTGACAGAATGACAAAGGGCCCCTCTGTCCGTCAGAGTGGGTGCTGTTAGGTCAGCTCTGTGTAAACTGTGGCACATATTTTAAATATTATCTGGGACAGAATGTTAAAAGTTATACTTTAAACGTCAATGATTTTATTACTCGCCTGATTGTGTGGGTCTTACTATAGTAAACTAGTAATCTTACGATAACAAACTAGTAGTCTTTTGATTGTTGGTTGGGTAAAAAAAAATCAAATATGAAAAGCTCACATCACGTTATTTGCACAGAAAATTATCTACAGAGGGAGTAATAACAGTAATTGTGAATTTCATTCCTACTTAATCCCGTTTTGTGTGTCTGATTAAAATGAACTCAGAATTAAAATGTTGACTGTACAAATGTATAAATGTTATTATCATGTTGTCATAAATGCCATTTAGCAATAGGCAATAGTTGATAAAGAATAATTGGGGGATTAAAGTTGACTGGCTGCTGCAGTGTGTCTCTAATAAAGACTTATTCGATTAACCTAAACAGAAAATGTGTTTCTTGGAATATGTGTGCAAACTTTTATGTAAGTTGATCTAATTTCCTGCAGTTCCAGCATCTGATCGATCGGTACCTCATTCCCAAACAGCTCCAGGGGCCAGAACCCGTCCACCTCATCCAAATTGCATTAAATGTTCTTCTTTCTCTGAATGCGGAGTTCAGCTGACAGAGGGCCTGTGTTTATAAATAGGATGGAGGACACTATATTAAATTACATCAAGGCATGTCTTTGTGAGGAGCGACACAAGCTGAGATCTTTATGAGCAGTCGATTAAACTTCTAGTGTCGTCTTAAGTGCTGACTGCTAAACAGGAGCAGAGCGTTTGTAAAACTGGATGAGTTTAGGAAGAAAAAACATCAACACAAAGTGATTATCACAAAAACTGTTCAATTATACTTTTTAAGACTCATGAAGTTTAAAGGTTCAGCATCAAATGATGATTATGATGCAATGGAAGAGAATAGAAGTCTCAGTATATTTAATTAAAATACCCTCTGTTTCATTATTGTGCATCTTTGTTTTATTTCGTCACAGGTGGGGACTGTCGTGTTTGGATACTTGCTGGCGGTTTGTTTTAAGTGGAGTCCTCAAACTGAGCGGTACCTGAGGACTCTGGCACTTCCTGTCTGGGCTGTCCTGCTCTTCTACATCGGTGAGTGTGGACAGCGCCCACAGCCAGCCATACAAGCTGCCTCTTTGGACTGCAGGAGATTTCTTCTAGATGTGGTCAATAAGTTGCTGCCTGTACAAATCCACTTGTCTTTGAAACAGAGGGCACGCAGAGTAAGATGAGGATGTCGAAAGTATTTTTAGCACACTTAACACTTGCTCTGAGCTTCAGGCGTGAAGTTTTAAAAAGTGACTGAAAGCTGGTTAAGAAGAAGTTCTGCCTTAAAAGGAGGTTTCTGGGCACATGTGAGAAAATGTTTTCTGCTTTGAAGTTTTTAAAAGTGCTTTCATAGCAACAGTCAACATTGTATGTCATATTTGTTTATGAATATGGTTCAGCTCATCAGGCAAGACTAGCAGAGTCATGCTTGACAAGGAATATACCTGTTAAGCCAGTAATGTCGTCCTGCAGTTTAACTACAACAGCTTTCTCTCAATCTAGTTAAATGTATCCATCCGTAACTCATCCATCTTCTTCCACTTATCCAATTCCTCTATCTGTTTTAGTGTCTCTGACTGGCTCATGGAGAGTCCCCATATTTGTGGTTGTGGTTGGGCTTCTCATCGTGGGCTACCAAGAGAAACCACCTGTCCCTGGCACAGGTGAAAATATACTATCACACCTATACACTGACATACATTGACATTTACCACAATGAGATACCTTTACTCACCATTAACTAGGTAATAAATATGGTCAAATGAGCACAAGTCTATGATGTGCTTAGATTAAGTTGCATTTAGCCACATTTGCCTAAGCCTAGCTTTACGTGAAATATAAGTGACTTGAGGTGACTGGTTGGGCTACGCTCATCAGACCAGCTTTGATCTTTCCTACTGTGCATCCTCCGCTCTGCCTGCCTGCCTTTGTGTTTCGTTATATTCAGTCTCTCTTGATCTCCCCAGGTGAGCTTTCAGGGCAGGTGCTGTCATTTGCTGCTAACACTATTTACATGGCAATCTCCTGTAGCAACCTTCAACCCAAAACTGAACTCAGTGGAAGCTCCTCCACAGGTAAGCTAGCTGCATTGTATTCAGTCTATTAAAGAAGATCATACAGATGTCCCAGATATCTGGGCTGTAAGGTTTATGAAATGAGAGAACTGGCAGATTGAACAGAGGGAATCAGACCTCTGAACATACTGTTCGATAAATGTTCAGAGCATTGCTAATTGGTCAGAAAAATGTCAAGTTTTAAAACCCAAGATATGCAATTTCAGTTTTACATTCTTTATTTCTTTTTTTACTGTAGCTGCTTTGGCTTTACCAATTTAGCCACAGCGGCTGAAACTCAACTGCTTTGTTCTTTCTTTCTCTTCCTCTTCTGTGCTTCCTCTGTCTGCTTTCCCTCATCCGCTCATAGATGGTGTGCAGTCTGTGGGTCCCGTGCCTTCCACTCCTGGGTTTCCCGGGTTCGCTGGGAGCTCTCGTACATTGCCCGGCCTCTTCCAGAGAGAGAAAAGCTCCCACAGAGCCAGTGATATTTACTTTATTCTGCTGGTCTGGGCTATTGTCTTGGTGCAGGTCTGGCTCAACCTGTGGATACTACAACTGCTCCCTATTCCTGTGGCCGGTAACACACACACAGACATACAAACAGATATGTGCACACTTTCAGTTACTCCTCGTCAGTCGGATTTTACTCATGTGCATGTTGGCTCACTGATCTAGTGTGGGTTCTGAAGAAGCTGGTGGTCCGGTTTGGTATGAAGAGCTTTGCAGAGAGGACTCTTACCTCGTGGTGGACGGTGCTAGAGAAGTTTGGACGTGAGCGTGAAGAGGCACTGCTCCCTGGACCAATCAAAGGCCTGGCTCAGTTCCTCCTACGTATCGACACTAAGGTAATGTAAGAGCTGCCTGTGAAGCTGATGTCCTTATTTCCTCTGCCTTTGACTTTATACTTCCCCATCCAGACACACTTTATCTGCAACTGCTTGATAACAAATTACTTATCAAAATATCTCAGGAAAACTGAAAGTCTCAAAATGCTCTGTTGTTATCAGTCATATTACATATGTTAGTTTCATTTTTAATGTCTAAATTTAGCCAGTGTAAAGATCTGCCAGGTCCTAAATTTATTAAAATGAAATTGGTAAATTCATATTAAATTGCCAAAAACGGGGGCTTTTTAGTTTCCTTTACCTTTAACAGAGGATTTTAGCTGCTGTTTTTGTTTTTCAGCCTTTTAGTTTTGACCCAGTTGCAACAATCTCATCAGTGTCGTTTACGGCAACAGCTGGAAGCTATTTTTAGCAAAAAGCTGTATTAAACCAAGTGTGCGCTAAACTGCCCAGCACCAAATGGTAGACAGACAAAATTAGCACTTAGCTGAGAAACACTTTAAAATCAGTTCATTAAAAAACAGAGCTAAAAGGAGAGTGAATATTAGCCTGATGCCCGCATCACCAGGTGGGCAAGAAAATACTCATGCATCAGTGATGTTGTTGCCCCATATCTGCTGGATGTGTAAGTATGCAGTTGTTTTGTTTCCAATCAAAATTTAGAGGCAAAATATCTCCAAATCTCTCAATATAGACTAAAAATCTCAAAAAACAAAGCAATGCAGAGCAGAATTTTTTGCCGACATATTAGAGTGAGTGACAGGATTAGTGCTACATGGTTTACATTTCTCAGGTTTTATAAATAATGATGTCATTGCTGTAATCTTATACACTTTTCTGCCTTGCCCTCACAGTTTTGGGATGTATTTGTGTTCTGTCTTTGTAATCACATTGATTTGCATCCCACTTGTATTGCCAGTCCACACTCACTGTAGTTAGTGTATCTTGCCTGCCACTTCCTGAGGGGTGTACTACGAAGCAGCTTCCGCAGAGTTTGACTTTTTTGTTTTCATGCATTAGTTGGTCCCATGAAACCTAAAACCTCATTCAAACCTGACGGGTATTTCCAATTTTAATGTTATGGTTTCTGTGACAGGCTCTGTCCTCGCTTACATAAAAGTGGGAGTTGGTGGTGGGAGCATCATTTGACTCCTGTTTAGCACAAAATGGACTGCAACAGCTATACTGGTGCTGCCAATAACTCAAGATGGAACAATTCAGCAGAAAAATATAATCGCATAAATTAATAAATTACTATATTTATTTTACCACTCAGTCCACTCCTGGTGCTGCTATTTAATGTAGAGATCTACAAATTAGAATCATGATGCGTTTCATTATGAAGTGCATTCAGGTTTGACACTGTAATTAGATAACTTTTGTTATTGACCAAATTGAATTAAATAAATTTTCTTAATTGAATAACCTCTGTAATAAATTCCAGTAGACTGCTATCGCAGTAGTGTAAAACGTAGCATTTACACAAGTTCAGTGCCTGGGAATTCCTGTGAAAACACAACATGTACAGTTGTTGTCAGTTTACATTCATCACAGGCATAAACGTCATAGTAAATTTGGACTTTTAACGATTTTTTTGAGCTGTTCTTTTTCCAGACTTGTATTATTGTAGACCATATATGTTTAATGACTTTAAGGAAAAAAAGAAATGGGAGCATGAGTTTGAACTTATTTTAGATTTTCTCTCATCCAAATAGTCTGGAACATATACATACACGCCCAAATGTATACACATACTCAAGTGGTCCCGAAGGTTCTACAGTGCCTTTTAATCTGACAGGGCCAAGGCCTATTAACTCCTCATTAATTATTGACTACAGCTGGTAGTTTCTCTTTGCCAGCACAAAAAGGATTTGCTTGGCAGGACTCATTTGATTGACCTCAGACCAATAGGAAACTCAAAGGAGCCCAACCCGAGAACCACCGAGGCTCAAGAACTGGAAACTGTTGGAACACCAACATCACTGTCCACAGTGAAGTGAATTTTACATCGCAGTGGATTGAGAGGGTGTTGACCAAGAAAGAAACCCCTGCTTTAAAATCAACACATTCAAGCTCCTCTGAAGTTTGCAGCTGCTCAAACAGATAAGCCAAATGCCCTCTGGAGAAAAGTTTATGGTCGGGCAAGATAAAGATTGAACTTTTGGGCCACAATGACTAGAAGTATAAACATGAGGAACACTGTACTGAGTGTCAAGCATAGTAGTGGTAGCATCATGCTCTGGGCCTGTTTTGCTGCCAGTGGCATAAGGTACATTACAGAGAAGATTCTTAAACTTGATCTTAAATGAACAGATAGAAGGTTGAAACTTGAACACAGTTGGTAGTTCCAACAGGACAATGATCCCAAACACATATCGAAACTGGTGTTAGAATAGATAAAGTAGGCTAGCATTGAGCTTCTTGAATGGCCTTCCCAAAGCCCCGACCTCAACCCTTTGAATATTCATGGACTATGCTGAAAGGCTGGGTCTGCTCCAGGAATTATGCCTAAAGCTTGTCGATGGCTACCGGAAGCATTTGGTTGACTTGCTAAGAGACATTTAAACAAAATAATAGTGGAGATTTATGTATATATTTTGACCCTTAGTGGATTAGAGAAGAGCCAAAATAAATACAAACAACTGAGTTCAAAGAAATCATTAAAAGCCCCAAATGACCTGTGATTGTATGTAAACTGACCACAGCTGTACCGTTTGCACTGCTGTAACTTAACTGCTAGACTTTGTTCAGTGCTGTTATGTACAGCTTAACAGATTGCATGTCAGCTGATAATCTATATCACTCTTAGGGCAACTTGTTTGGAAAAGAAGTGAAACCGTATCACTTGGAGATGATGTTAGACAAAAACTTCTGAAAATAGCTTTAAAACGAGAGCTGCCCTTCTGAAACCTCTGGCTATAGTCTCAACATACCTTGCTAACACATGAATTCCTCTTTGTAGTACACCGCTCTGACCCCTCAGAGCCTGTACCCACACAGAGCTTGTATTCTTGTTGCACGGGTACATGTGATGACTGCTGCAAAACTCTTTCCAATAATAATTTTCCCAATGTCTCTTTGTCTCCTCCCCAAGCTCTGGCATTGGCTTAACAAGCAGGTAATGATTTGGAGGAGCAGAGTGCTGAGAGAGCGAGACTGAGAGAAAGTGGGCTTGTGTGTGAGAGACATTGAGAAAACAAGGGCAAATAAATAAATAACTTGTATTTATGTGCGGGTGTGTGTGACAGCGTGAGCACACCTTGTAGCGGCTTGGACTGGCATTTTACCCATCCACTGTCATCACCTCTGCCATCCTGTCTAAACATCTGTCCTCTTGCTTCTTTCCAGCTTTTATTTTGACAGTGAGCTACAGCCGGGGTGTTGCACTCAATAATCCCTCAGCCCCGACTGTATCTTCTCTGCTTTGACCTGAGTTTGTCGTGTGTGTGTGTGTGTGTGTGTGTGTGTGTGTGTGTGTGTGTGTGTGTGTGTGTGTGCGTGCGAGCTGCCTCAAAGAGTAGTGTTAAATGGGGGGGGTGTTTCCTTTTTTTTTTCCTGGAAATTTTAATTTTTTTATTTTTTAGGTGTGGCTAAGGGACTGGACAAAACAATGGAAACACGGTTATTCAATGTGAGGAACTAAACTTAGTGAATATATTTGCCACCTTTGAACCATTTGGCTTTGTGGAGCTGGTTATTACCATAGACTGTATATAAAAGATGGAGATTAGCACTGGGCTGTCACTCATTGTTTGGTCTTTGTTGTTGTTGTTCTTTTAGTTTTAAAGTAAGACATCAGAAAAGAGGCTTGGCTCAAATTGAGATTTTTGTGGAAATTACATGCTCAGTCAGCAGCCAGGACCAAATTTCAAACCCTTTTTTGTCATCTGTTTTACTCTTACATTTGACCATATTGTACAACATACAACATTCTGCTTTTTTTTTTGTTTTTTTGTTTTTTTGTTTTGTTTGTATTTTAATAAGGCTTGAAACTATTGATGAGACCACAAACTCTCTCTGTAGTTCTCAATTTGAACTATATACAGAATGGCTGTAGCTCCCGTTGACCTCAATGTACCTACAAGCCTGCATTCTGCATCTGAAGGCCACCAGGTCACAATAACTATGGTTGGAAAAAGACTTGCTTTCTGTCTTGACCTCAGTACAAATTTAAAGTGTTTACAATCTATTCAATTCAGTTCGGTTTTATTTATATAGCGCCAAATCACACAAGTTGCCTCAAGGCACTTTATACTCTGATTCTGGCTGTTATTTATGAACTAGAGTGTCTTTTATTTAGAATTATCACAGGTGTTGATTCAGTTCAGTCATTTCTGATGATGTAGTTTATATTTTTAATACAGTGCCGATGTGCTGCATTGGAAATGTAGTGTTTGTCGTTGTGCGGCCTGTGTATAACTTTTTAGAGGTCTCATGCTCCCTGTTGTGATAGTGACTGAAACCTCTTCTAAACCTCTCGCTGCTCAATATTACCCAACTTCTTTAATTTAATTACTTCTTTCAGTATTAAAATCTTTTTGAAGTGGTGTTTCCATTTTTTTGTTAAACAACTGTTTGCTGTTCTTCTTTCAGGTAAGCTAGATGTTAAAGAGGAAGGTATAAGACTCGCTGTAGATTCACTCACCTAAGGTTTTACACAGACTCTTTGCAGAAAATGCCATGTCATGTCACCATCAATATAATAAACCATTACGCCATGGCCTTAGTGCAAAAAGAGAGAGTTCTGCTAACAGAGCTTTGATTTTAATGCAGTTTTGGCGCATTGAGAAACCTGAGTCGAGAACAGAGAGCTCACTTTGAAAGTGATGTCATGTCTGTTTGTCGTTAAACCAACAACCCAAAAAGCCACTTGCATGATTTAATGCTTCAGTGCAAGAATGGGTGCATGCATTGTATGAGTACAGATATGCTGTTATTGTCCTCTGTGAGGACTTTTTACGTCTAAAATGACTTTTCACAAGTGATAAGGACACAGGTTTCTCCATGTGCATGTTTTTACCTCCTTTAAAGTTGTACTGATGAGTCTATTTTGCCATCTTCCTATTATCCCCCCCCTTCTCCCTGTCTTTGCCCTCCTCTCCTTTTTATCTGTGCACCCAGATGGTTGTGTGGCTGGAGCGATCTCTGGATAAAATCATCAGTATCTTCATCATCTTCCTCTTGGTCACAGGGACCCTGCTCATGGCTCTGCTGCTCACTGCTATGGTAGGTTTTTGGGTTTTTTAACCTGACTTCACATCATTTGCACTGATGATGGATAAAAAAAATAAACATTAATCTTTGTAGGTTCATCACGAAAGTGCTCACATCATCGACGTAACCAGTAACCTCATCAATGAGACCGTATCTAACCATCCAGAATGGGCCAAGTAGGACAGTCCACTCTGTTTTTCTGTGTTTATTTTTAGACTTTCCTCTCATTTGCTAAAACAACCTTACTTTGTCCTCTGTTAGCCTCCTTCCAGAAGCCCGCGTGGTCCAGAAAGCTCTAAATTCAGCTGCTACTAATGTCTACCAGCATGGGAGAGAATGGATAACACAAAAGGTCAGGACAGTAATTTTCACTGATAATAATGGAATACAGCCAGACAGCGAGGAATGTGACCAATCTGTTTCCTTTGTGTGTGCAGCTTCATAAGATTTTAGGAGATAAGGTGAACCAAACTGCAGTGATTGAGAAGCAAGTTTTAGAACTTTGGGACCGACTGTATCACTCCTGGTTTGTGAAGGTAGTGTCAGAGTTTTGTGTTTAATGTCTCCCAAAGTCTGTTCTTCAGTATTCTTCAGTTTTACATAAAATACTATGGTCACATTTTTCAGAATGTAACCCACTCTGGACGGCATCGTGGGAATAAGATGACTCACAGACAGAACAGCTGGCTGGGGGACATCCTGGACTGGAAGGACATTGCTTCCTTTCTGCAGGAAAATATCGAGACACTACTGTCTGTAAGTATGAACGTATGTAACGTACACTATAATGCCAAGTGTTTCAATCACTTCCATGGCCACAGGTGCATAAAATCAAGCACCAATGCATGCAGACCGCTTCTACAAACGTCTGTGAAAGAATGGGTCGCGCTCAGGAGCTCTGAATTCCAGCATGATACCGTGATAAGATCCCACCTCTGCAGTCCAAGACCATTTTGTTTTCTTAGATCAGGACATCAGCCATGAGAGCACCATGCCAGCACTGCCCCACTAGCAGCATTTGCAAATTTACAACTGTGTGCGTCTTAGATAGAAGTACAGTTTCCTGTGGATGGTGTGTTTATTGTTGCCTCGTCATTTTGCAGATCCTGGAGTCTTTGTGGGTTGTAATGAGCAGGAACGTTGGCCTCCTCATCTCCACCACGACCACTCTCCTCACCGTCTTGTTCCACAGCGGCACGGCGCTCCTCAACTTTGCACTGAGTTTGGTATGAAACGCTGATCACAGCCACGTCGTTTTCTCCATTTTATAAAGTCCAACTGTTTGCAAAATTGATTATCATTATTCTTTTGTAATGCACAAAAGTAAGCAGAAAGTGTTCAGCTTAACTGCAAGTGTTTCTCAAAAATATTCTAATAGATTTATAGAAATCTGAGGCCGAATAATGTCCTGCAGACTCGTCCATAAAAATGTTCTCAGACTTATGTTTAGCTAAAGATCATTCCCAACTGTGTGCTTAGGTTGATTTATAAATAATGCTTACTAACACGTGTCAGTGGTGTGTGCTTGTTTGCTGTGCTTTCTGCAATGGAGGCAGTGCTTCTTTTAAGCATTGTTTAAACTGTTGTGGTACATTTAAACTCCTTCATATTAAGCACACACTCACACTGATGGATGCACTAGGGGCAATCTGGTATTTAGTATCTTGTCCAGAGTCATTTTGAAATGCATACTTGAGGAGCCTGGGATCAAATCACCGACCTTCCTTTTAGTAGATGACCCGCCCGGGGCACCTCAAGGAGGTGCTATCATTAGCTAACTTAACAAGGCATTCATTCCACTAAAACATCTTCTTAAATAAGTATTTTGCCAGGTCGTGTAAAAAAAACAAAAAACAAAAAAAAACATGATCCATAACCTGAGATCAGTTTAAATTGATGACACTGGCCTTGAGTTTTTTCTCCTCAATAAATAATGCCAGCACAAATGAGCAGTAGTCTGGAATGGCCATGGACCTTTACAAAGATCAAAATCACCTTAAAGTTAGAGGAGACTGAGGCCAGGAAACATTCACTGGACTAAAATAGTGAGCTGACATTAGAGCCAAACACGCATCCTGGAAGCGTGTCAACTCCACAGTGACCGAGGTGGGGCTTGGACATGTCATCTGTTCCTCAACCACAATACAGGACTTTACTGAGCATTGTTAACTGTGTATATTTAATGGTGTTGCTCTTTCTGTCTTATTTTAATAAAGTAGACCTGCCACATTTACTCTTAAAGATTTAAAAAGCTAATCAGATAGTCTTATATTTAGCACAGCTGCCATTTTTACTCCTTCCTGTAGGTGATTTTCCTGACTACTCTCTTCTACCTGCTGAGCTCCAGTGGAGAATACTACAAACCGGTTAAATGGGTGATCAGCTTAACTCCTCTCTCTCAGCCGGGACCCTCCAGTAACATCATCGGCCAGTCTGTTGAAGAGGCCATCAGGTAGTCGCATGCGTAAAAGCTACAGAATCTAAATTTGTACCTTGGCGAGATTATTTTTGACCATATTTGTGTTTGTTTTGAAGAGGAGTGTTTGACGCCTCTCTGAAAATGGCCGGATTCTACGGCCTCTACACTTGGCTCACTCACACTATCTTTGGCATCAACATCGTCTTCATTCCTTCTGGTGAGTCAGCGTGTCCGCAGCAGATTGTGCTGTCGTTATGTTCGCACCTGCCAAGCCACACTCAGTGTTTTGTCACTCTCTGAATCCCTCTTTCCTGGCCTGAAGCTCTGGCTGCCATCCTGGGTGCCGTGCCGTTCCTGGGGACCTATTGGGCAGCTGTGCCGGCAGTGTGTGACCTGTGGTTGGCGCAGGGTGAAGGTGTCAAGGCCCTGCTGCTGCTCATCTGCCACCTGCTCCCAACATATTTTGTGGATACAGCCATCTACTCTGATATATCAGGGTATGTATGCGTGACCAGCTTATTTGAGCTTCTCTTTATGGCACTGGGACATCTGACAAACAAATCGCACCAAACCACCTGTGACTGTTAACATAATACATACAAGTCCGCTTGCTGGCCTAATGTGGGTTTGAAAGAAAACTGTACAGTTGTACGAGTCTATAAACAGCGTCTCTGTTTGCCTCTGTTTCATAAACTCCCTGTTGTGGACAGATAATGCTCCTGTCTTCGAGCTTCAAGCCCTACTATCTTTACATACAGTTTACATACACACTCAAATGCATACATCAACTCAAATCTTTTAATAAGCAGTGCTGAAGATTCTACAATGTCTTGTAACTTGATAAGGCCAAGGCCTATTAATTTCTCATTAGTTATTATGATTGAGTACATCTGGCAGTTTCTCTTTACCAGCTTAAAAAGGATTTGACTGACAGCACTCATTGGATTGACCAAATGGGAACATCCCAAAAATTCAATGAAGATCTAAGTAGGAGAATTATAGATTTACACTAGTTGTGAAGGTCTCTTGGAGCTATTTCCGAACACCTGCAGATTCTAAGATCATCAGTTTAAGTAGTTCTAGCTAAGTACAAGTTATTCAGATGTGTCACCAGTTTGCCAGGGTCTGGAGGAAGTCCCGAGCTGCCACCCTCAGATGAGAGGAAAATGGTTAGGATGTTTGAGAACAATCCAGGACCTATCAAGGTTGAAGCCTGTAGGAAACTGGAGGCACACCAGCGTCACTTTCCACAGAGAAGCCAGTTTTACCATGAACTGAGAGGATGACGACCAAGAAAGAAGTGCTCAAAAATTGACGTCTTCAAGTTCAACTGAAATTTTCAGCTGCTCACATGGACACGCCAAATCTTCTAGAGAAAAGTTTGATGGTGAGACGTATCAAAGAGTGAGATTTTGTCCACAATGACAAGAGGTATGTTTGTAGTGAGTGAAAGCGAGGCTTACAAACCTAAGAAGGCTGTACCAGCTGTCATGCTCCAGGGCTGCTCTGCTGCTAGTGGTACTAGTACATTGCACAAAGTGGCTGGAATAATGAAGGAGGATCTCTAAATTCTTCACCTCAAATCAATCGTTGGACACAGTGGTTTGTTTCAACAGGACAGTGACCCTCAAACACACATCAAAACTGGTTGTGGAATGGATAAAAGCTCAAACTAACCTTGATGGGTGTATATAAACTTCTGACCACAGCTGCGGTTTGGGGAAAGCTAACTTTTTAGCCTGTTTTAGCCTTCGGCTGCATCACATGTGTGCACTGATACAGTAGCTGCCTGCCAGCCTTTCCACTGTGTTTTAAACCATTTCTTTTGTCTTTGTCTCAGAGGTGGACACCCATATTTGACAGGCCTGGCGGTGGCAGGTGGTGCGTACTATCTGGGTCTGGAGGGGGCTATTATCGGGCCTATCCTCCTCTGCATCCTGGTGGTGGCAGCCAACATCTACAGCGCTATGCTGATGAGCCCCAGCTCTGCAGTGCCCACACCAGTGCAGCCAAACTGGCCTCCCCACCCTATGAGGTAAGACGCATGAAGAACAAACAGCAGATTAGATGTTTTTAAAAAAATGCAAACCAACCAGTCAGTTGTCTTCTTGTCTGTGATTAGTAGGACCTTTACGGACGCCACTCCCTCTGTCCTGAAGAAGACCTGTGAATGAGCACATGAGGAAACGACATCCAGCTTCCTATAGGCTGATTCCTCAGGGGAATTGCTCCCCTCCCTGAAGCTCCTCCCTGTGTGGCCTGACTCCATAGGGACGCCCTGACTGAAAAAGAGGCATAGCAGCTGGTCACCCATGATGCTATGTGCTTAGCTGAACGGTTTCTCAGAGCGATATGGCACCAGCTCCTTTCATTCAGCAGCACACAAAAACTCCTGTAAGCATGCACCCTAATCCCAAACTTGGACCAATGACATCACATTGGGTTTACGATTGTGTAAGGTGGAGCCATCGATGCTAATCGCATCATCGCTCAAAACTCAGTGCCTAATTTGTTTTGTGATATTGAGAAATGCCTAAAAATTACTGTGTCATTTGTGGTGAACTGTAAGATGATATATTTTATCTACAAGACCCCTGATTTCCAGCCTGCACTCCTTGGCTGTATCTGTGCTACCGTACGTGGTTGTGCAGTATTTGTACTCCCTACCTCTCTCCTAATGGAGGCTCAAGTAGAGTTTGTAGTAAAGGCAGGTTTTCTAAAAAAAAACAAAACTTCTTGCCACAGTTGTTGTCTCATGTGACTCAAGTAACTGAGTAATTAGACAGGGACCTGTTATTATGCTTATTTCTAGCTACATATTCGTATTGTGAGACTATAAATGAGTATTTCGTTAAAACTGACATCACACTCTCGAAGCATTGGCCACTGTATGTGCAGTGACATCGCCACAGCTCTGTACCAGTTACACCAGCGCCGAGGGTGCAAGGACTCGCTACAGTATTCTCCTGAACGATAGGTGTCGCTACTCAGACAAAAAGTCCATGTCAGTGCTGGTAAGAAGTCAAAACCAGAACCAAAGAAATCAGAAGATTTCTTTTCTCCCTTTCAACCTGCTGTAACATCTCCCTCTGTGTAATCTGTGGCAGCTGCTGCACGAGGTTACATAAGTTAAGCGGTGTAGCACTGGCCAAAACGACATCAAAGCTCGGCGTTGTTCACAAGGGCGAGGAACATAAATGGACCCTGACACAGCTGCTAAGTTCACCTGCTGTTTGAAGAAGCCCTCTTTCTTCTGATTGGCTTCCCCTCGCCTGGCTTCCACACAGAAGCCAGTGCTCATAAACCCCGCCTCCTAATCACCATACAAGGAAATCTGTGCCAAGCTGATGTCAGGAGTTGGCAAAATGATTGCCTCTCATAAAGATTAGTTTTATATACATTTACCTCATTTTTTGATGCACATTTAATATGATCACTGTAATTGGATAGTAGTATAAACACTATGATACACGACCGATAGAAAATAAGGATAGGTCCCATTTAACCGTTTTTATTTTTACTCTTTAGTTACTGTGTTATTCACGATTCCGTGATCGTAGCTGTGACGTTCTCAGCTTTGACAACGGTGTTCACTCCTGCTTTACTGAACCAAGCTTTGTTACCACTGTTTGTCTTTTTTTGTTTGTACGATTCAGTTATTATTAATAATAAAAATAATCTATTTTTATTGGCTACAGGTTTAGACTGATGATGATGACTACTTCTAATGGATCAGATTACACATCTTACAATCAGATTTTAGTCTGGTTCCATTATCAGAGGATGTTTTTTATTTTATTTTATTTTGAATGTATTTAAAGATTAAGATTGTTTTGTACACATATGTGTGAAATCAAGTTTTTAATTCCTTACATTCTCTGCTGATCTCTCACCTTTGCACTCAGAAAATCTTGATTGAGTGATTTTGTGAAGCACTTTCAAGTTTTTTTTGTTTCCTTTTAAGTTTTTTTTAGGGCTGCGACTGTTGTCCCGGTCACAAGATTTCATTGACAGTTTAGACTTCACACACCTCAAATCCTATTTTAACCTCTTTTGCTCTTGCACTTCGTGCGCCACACTGTAACTCGAGTCAGAGCACTTGTCTGAGAGGAGAGTGTAAAGCAGGTTGCGGTCACTTGAAGCTTTAATAAAGAAGCAGATGACTCGTATGCAATGTGACTGATCAGACATGGCTACCATGTTAGCTGTCTGAGAGTGGGACAGTTTGATGTGCTATGAGTTTCAACCCAATACTGTAGTTTTCCTTTTGTACTGATGCTGTGGTTTTGTTTTTTTATTAATACTGGACATGCACTGATACAATAAACATGATCTAAACTGCAGTGACTTTGACTGTCTTGTATTGTCCTTTTTAGATTAAATAGATGAAACTGTTTGCTAAGTTTCGTGAAACTGGTTCAGTGTTGTATTTGCCAAAGTGTGGACGCAAGAAAACTGTCACTAATGAAGAAACATCAGTGGCTGTCCTAGCGTCATTCAGCAAGAGCCCACAGCGTAGCACTCGCCGCATGTCACTGGAGAGTGGCATTAGTCGAACAGCCCTTCGGCGGATATTAGCTACTCACAAATGGCACCCTTACAAACTCCAGCTACTGCAGCATCTCAACGAGGATGACCCAGATCGGCGCACAGAATTTGCAGAATGGGCAAAACAAAAATTGGAACAGGACGCTCAGTTCACGCAGAAGATTTTCTTCAGTGATGAGGCAAACTTTTATGTGAATGGTACAACGATAGTGGGTCCATTCTTCATCAATGGAAACCTCAAGGCCACTGGATATTTGAAATTGCTACATGATGATGTGTTTCCCTCTTTATGCACTGAAGCTGGCACGTTCCCTGAGTTTTTCCAGCAAGATGGTGCACCACCACATTATGGGTGCCAGGTCCGAGCATTCCTAGATAAACAGTTTCCTGGAAAGTGGATTGGTCGTCGTGGGCCAGTTGAATGGCCCCCAAGGTCTCCCGATCTGACCCCCTTAGACTTTTCTCTTTGGGGTCTTCTGAAGGCAATTGTCTATGGTGTGAAGATACGAGATGTGCAGCACCTGAAACTACGGATACTGGATGCCTGTGCTGGCATTTCTCCTGCGGTGATGCTATCAGTGTGTGAAGAGTGGGCAGCACACAATGGGCAGCACACTAAACACATTTTATAAGTGCTCAGAAACTTGTAAATAACTCATGAAAGAATAAAGTTACGTTGAAACCAAGCAGACCATTGTTTTTCTTGTGACATTACCAATAAGTTTGATGTGTCACATGGCCCTCTTCCTATTGAAAAAACAAAAGTTGGCCGACTTCTAAATGGCCACCATGGTCACCACCCATCTTGAGGAGTTTGCCCCCTCACATATACTAATGTGCCACAAACAGGACTTTAATATCACCAAGCATTACCATTTTATTACCGTGTATCCATATAAAAGGCCCACCCTTTAAATGTGTAATGTTTATCTGAAATGTGTTATCACCAGTGTTGGGACTAACGCATTATTAAGTAACGTGTTACAGCAACGACGTTATTATTGTGGTAACAAGCACGGTAACTAGTTATTATGCCAAAATCAGGAACGTGTTAGTCGTTACTGGGATTTAGATAGGCTCGTTATTCGTTACTTCGTGCGGTGGCTGTCGCGGAGCTTCCACAGATTCAGTAACATCAGCAAGCGGTGGAGGCCAGCAGGTGGATGAGGGAAGGGGAGGCAGGAGGAGCAGAGACCCGAGGCAGCCGCTGGTCCAAGTGTGAACTGAACTTCAGGTAAGAAGTTATAACCTGCAGTCCATCTGGGTCAGATATGAACCAAGTTTAGGTGGAGTTTATTTTCGTTATGCTGACTTTTTCATACTGGGTACTAGCGAGCCTGACTGAGTTTCTATACAGCTGGGTGGGTGCTATGATGTTACTGATGTTGAACTTTATTTTGTTCATAAGGTTAATTATTAGAGTTGCCAACCGTCCCCTAAGAGAAAATATTAAGCGTTTCGTATTGAGGTGAAAAAGAATGCAGTTTGTCCCGGACTTCAGCTACAATGAAAAAGACACAAAGCTGGAGTTATTCTGTCTTTGCTGCACAGCTGCCTCTTCTTCTCTCATTTTCTCCCCTCCCTCTCCTGTTGCTACTTCAATCATGAAACTGATCAATGATCAGCTGATCGGCTTTTCTCTCTTGTTTGTTTATCGCCCACTTTGCGCCAGAAAGAATAAACCAGTGGAGGTCGTGTTAAACAACAGCAGCACGTTTAAGCTTGATCAGCTGTTGTTAGAATTTATTTAATATTAATTTCTAGTATCAGCTGATGTTTGCTGGAGCCACAGCTGTAAAGCTGCTGGTCATGATATCGGTTTGGTTATGTGGTGAAAGGGAAACATGAAGATGAAACCAGGAGACGTCCTTACTGAATCATCAGAGCTGAACAGGTGATGGAGAAACAGGTTTACCTTTTAGGTCACATGAATGAGTTGAAGGGAAGTTATGAACTGTTTCTGAGAGACAAACAACACCAGGATCCTTTTTTTACTTAGCTGACAGCTGGTAACTGTGCAGGGGCGGGTCTAGCAAAGTTTTGCCAGGGGGTCCATGTAGGGCATTAACGGGGAGACAACACAAAGAAGTACTTTTCTTTCTTATTCTCATTTAAAATATCTAGCTTTAAAAAAATAATTATCTGAGTTTTACAACAAACGATTGATAGATTGATGCATATATATATACCATCAGAACAGTGTACATCACTGTCACAACAGCGTTTGTTTTCATTCAAAGGCTTTATGATTTTTCCTATAATGGTGAGCCGGTCTCTAGTCAAAATGCCCGGGCCGATTTTTTGTCCCAGTCCAGCCCTGTATGCAGCTCATCTGCAGTCTGGTGTTACCTACATCTTCCTATTCGGAAGGCAGAATTTCCGAGTTCTGAGTACAATCGAAAGCACCACGACTGCAGTTTTTGTGTTTCTATTGGTAGGTGGCGCAGTGCACTTGTGGCAAGTAAGCAAGCTAGAAGACTGGCAAAGTTATGGAAGAAACACATTAACAAGAGAATTCAGAGTAAAACCAAAGTTACTTTCCCTAGTAACTAGTTACTTTGAAAGTAACAAGTAACTTGAAGTAACTGAATTACTTTTGATAGAAGTAACTAGTAATGTAACTCAGTTGCTAATTTAAAGTAACTTACCCAACACTGGTTATCACACTCATTTTAAAAGCTTAATAATATGTATTTACTCTCACCGGGGGCTTCATTGGGTACATCTTGGTAGTACTGGGTTGGGATTCCTTTTGCCTTCAGATCGTACTGTTACATTGTAACCTTGGTTCTCTGAGTGAGAGACTCTCCACTCTGTTCTTGATATGATAGAGAACTGCTTTTATTCTTCATGGCACAGATTCAAAAAGCAGTTGGAAACATTCCTCTGAGATTGATGGGACTCACTGTGGACTGTGGAGGCCTTTTGAGCACAGTGAACCCACTGTCATGGTCAAGAAACCAGTTTGAGGTGAATTGATTTTGGTGTGTTTTCTGCCGGAAGCAGCCATCAGAAGATGGACACACAGTGGTCATGAAGGGATGGACATGGTTGGGTAGCCTGTTTAAATTAAGCTCGGCTGGCTCAAAGTGTGCCCAGAAAATATCCCCACCACCATCACACCAGCAGCAGCCTGGACTGCTGATATGTGGCAGGATGGATCCATGCTGTCATGTTTTTACACCAGATTCAGACCCTACTATCCCAGTGTTGCATCAGATCAGGGAACTCTTTTCTAATCTTCTGTTTGGTGGTGGGGTGTGAATTGTAGCCTCAGTTCTTAGATGACAGTAGTGGCATCTGGTCTGGTCTTCTGCTGCTGTAGCCCATCTGCTTCAAGATTCAACATATGTGCTCAGAGATGCTCTTCTGCATAACTTTCTTGTATCAAGTAGTTATTTGAGTTTTTGCTACCTTCTTATCAGCTCTGATTGCCAAGGCATTTCCACCCAGAAAACTGCTGCTCACTGGGTATTTTCTCTTTTCTGGACCATTCTCTGTAAACCCCAGAGATGTGTGGGAAAATCCCAGCAGATCAGCAGTTTCTGAAAAACTCCAGTGTGGCAGAAACAACCACATCACGTTCAAAGTCACTTAAATCACCCGGTGCTCAGTTTGAACTTCAGCAGGTCATCTCAATTGTGTCTGTGTCAGAAAGAGTTTTGGGTTTTATTTTGGAGGCTTTTATGGTATCAGTGTATATAAGTGATGAATCATTTAATTTTTAAGCCCTCAAATGAAGTCAGATCTGTTCTTTAAAGAAAATATTTGCTTTGGCTTTTGTTCCTACTGCGTGTGCAAAAATCACGGAGTTCAAGCAAACATTAACTCAGCTTGTGTGGAGGGTTGTGTGATTGCTGAATGAGAGGGCAGAAAAAGATCAATGAGCAAACAGTGTCTGATATTAGTCTCGAAAATTCATGTTAAAATATGTGGAATTTTTCTTTTTTTTGAACTTGTTTTTGTTCTGAGACACATTTGAGAAAGAGTCAATCGCAAGCAGTGAATTACTGGTAACATATGAGTACCTGTCTAAAAAGTAAGATGGGGGGGGATTTGCGTGGAAATCAAGTAGCCAAGAAGCTGAAAGAATAAAGTTCCTGAATAAACAGACATGAAATCCTCCCTCTGTGTTTGTGTGAGTTGAGTCAGATCGTGTCATCTGTTCTGTGAAGGCTTTACAGATTGTCAATGTGTCAGCAAAGCTCAGGACAGATGGACAGAATAAATATCAAATCCACACTTTTCCGGCTGCTGCTGAAGCCAACAGTCGGTCTATTTAAACACACTGATTAAATCCCTGTCGTCACGCTCTTAAATCATAGTGAAATCGTAACACTGGTTTTTTCCTGTTTGTTACTGGAAAGAAAAGAAGCTCTTCATAAAATGAAAATGTGTAATTTAATTCCACTTGATAAAGGTGGTTTCTAAAGTGTCAGTGTTAAACACACGCAGACCGCACAGCATTTGATGTGCTGTAGCAAAAGGCACAGAGTGACATCTGAAATGACAGCAGATATAATCCCCCCCACCAGACTGCTGATCTTCACTGAAACCACAGGCTTCCAGGGTTTACACTGTTTATCTGTTAAAAAACAAACAGAATTCATTCAGTCCTGGGCCAAACTGAGAAAACAGATTTTCTTTTTCTTACCTTGGTTTAAGTGTTAAACACTTGGTTAAGTGTTAAACTTGCGTTTTTTTTGCTGTCTTTTCATTGGAAATCTCAATATCAGGTCCAAATACATGTCGAGTGCAAGTAAAAGAGACCATCATTAGGCTGACAAACAAAAACTAATTCTGTCAGAAACTTTAAACGAGGCCAAAACAACAATCTAGCGCATCCTTACAAAGAATGAATGCACCGACAAACTCCAAAAGGTCTGGAAGACCACAGAAAACAACTGAAGTGCACAATAACAGAATTCTGGTTAAGAAAAGCAACTTCACAACATCTAACTGAGTCAGCAGCACTCTTGAGGGGGTCTCCAATCAAGAGACAGTGTCATCAGTGTGAATGCAGGAGAGAAACAGCTCATGATGTGAAGCATAACACATCATGTCTGTGAAGGTTCTCAGTCATCCGGGTCATCGTATTTCAAGGAGCTCGGAAAGAAAAGCATCAGGACTTCTTTAAGAAGTGTCTTCAAGAAACTTAAAGAAGTCCAGACACTTTTTTGTCCAAGATCCTTAGACCATAACACATCATCTGTCAAACATGGTGGAGGAATTGTAATGGCGTGTGCATGAATCGTAACTGAAGAGTTGTAGTAGAGCATGCTTTTCATTTACTAAATACACAACTGAAGACAGAGAGACCCAGAGACAAGCAGAAACTGTAGTAAAGGCCTGGCAGAGATGTAACACAGCACCCGGTGATGTCTGTGAGTCCAAGACTAAAAGCAGTTCTTATAATTATGGTAATTTTCCCATTTCTTATAAAAATGAGGGACTGTGTATAAACAGAGCTGTAATTCCCAAACCGTTAATGCAATTCTTCTTTTGTTAAACCCCTTGAATTAAAGCTGAAAGTCAGCACTTCAATAACATCTGCAACATCTCCCTCTGCATAATTATGGGATTTAAAATCCAAAAATGTAGCGTGTTGGTTAAAAAACAAAACAGAAAACAGAAAAAAACGACTCCATAGATAAAAATCAACAAAAGCCTTAAACAAACACATTTGATGAGCAGACTTCTAAGTTAATAAATTCACTCTGCTGCTCAAAGCGCACTTCAATATTCTGTTTTTTCTCTCGGTTTCCCTCTGGGCTTCAATTCAGCTTCACTTCTTCAGATCAAAGACTCCTCCCGTAGCTCCCATGAACTCACAACGCTGCACATAAACTGGAGCAAAGTCTCTGCGAGCTCGAAATCTCCTGAACGGCACAATCACTTCAGAACCACAGCACAGGCGTCTCCTTTCAGGCTGGACCTGACGTGAGCAGAGAGATTTGCTCCTGAGCCTCTGCTTCTCTGACCAGCTGAGAGATTCATAATCTCACTTTTGTCAAAACCACAAAACTTTGAGATGCTGATTGTCTTTTTCTGCTTCTTGAAGACAGAGAAGCTGCGCTATTATGAATTCGCCCCGGTGCTTTATTTACCACAGAGATGCTTTCAGGAAACAAATTCCATCGCCGCGTTTATCAAAGATGAGTATGCAACGCGCTGTTGTCTAATATGTCTTCCTGGTGGCTCTCAGCGGGCCTAATCCTGACAAATGAATAATTCAGCAGATCAAGTGGAGGAATTTAAATAATCCACTCTCCACAAAACACTCTGCAGCCCGACTCGGCTACATTCACACTACCCTGCGGTGTTTATGAACAGGACCGAGGACAGCCTCTTCCCCACAGGTTTATCTTGATGTTTCGGTCCAGACTCACCGCTCCTGCAGCACTTCTAGCAGAGCAGAAATGTATCTTTTCAACACCCACCAGTGTCTCCAGCAGCGCCGATCTCAGCTCAGACCCAGTGAACAGTGGAGTCTGTGAATACGCTTCCATCTTTTAACCACTCAGTTCTTCAAGGGGTTTGGCAACAGACTGTTAATTCAGGATTTCTTATGTAACATAATCAATATGTAATAAAAACTATGATAGCAATAACTAGAATCAGCAAATATTTCAGATACTATAAAAAAGTGTTCTTGAAGGAAATCAAAAACTTTTGTTATTATATTACTAAAAATGTTCAGTTTTAAAAACTTTCAATGTTTAAATCCATAGTAGGATAAGACCTGTAGTCATTTTAAAAGTAGGAGATTTTCTGTCATTAATAAAAACACATTTATTTATTTAAGCCCAAAAGAGTCGTAGTGAGATTTCATTTGTTTGCAGCAGCATTTCTTTGTTATGCAGAGAAACTGAGACGTACTGTTGCCATTGCGCTTTTCTTTCTAATACTAAAATATCTCTTTACGTTGATACAAACAGGACTTTTAGTGGTCAAGTGGCTGCATGTGGCTCCCCAATGTCAAATGAGTTTGACGTCCCTGTTCTAGAGCTTTTGAGCTAATCTATACTGGGCAGCTGCACTAAAACCACTCTCCGCTATCTGTAATATTGTGTGGGTCCCCCTAGTGTCAGTGAATTAGCTATTACCCATCAGAATAAGGGCACTGGGCCTTTGTGAGGTGGACCTAGCCGTTTCCACATCCATGACTCTCACGGACATCAGAGCAGATTTGGATCCAGGAACTCTGGATCATTAACTTTTCCAGAGCACATGACTACCAGGACCCGAGGTTTCCTCAGTTTAACAGTAAGAAGTACAGTGAACTCATCGTTGTGGACAGCAGTTTGTGCAAAATACAGTACTGTGCAATGTGTCCAAAGTTTGAACTCCTGTGCCATTTTAGTTTGGGGAACGTGGGGAATTTAAAAAGCAGCTGGCGCTTAAGATCCCACAAGTTATTACCTGCCTTTTCACACAAGTGAGTTATTTGTACGGTGCACATGGCGAGCAATGGAATATTCCAGTGATCAGGAAAAGCATCATAAGAATAAACTGCAATACACAATTCAAAGCAATTAAAAAAAGCCACTTTTTTATAAAGTAAAAAAGAAATATATTAAAGTAAATAAAAATGTGTTTTGGCAGGGGAGACCAACCGTAGACACAAATTTCAAGACACAGACAACGAACCTCCATTTTTGTATATGTAATTATGACATTACTGAGCGTCTGCACACTTACTTTTTAATTAAGTGCTAGATGTTTTTAAACTCTCGGTTATAAACATCATTGTAAAAGTTCAGTATTGGTTGGGCTACGTAATTAAGGGTTAGGGTTTGTGGTGCGTCTGTGGAGACAGAAGGAGGCAGAAATCACCAGGCACCTCAAAGTTTTCTGTAAACGTTTTCACTTTTATTTTCTACATTTGGATCAGCTCAGTGTGGAAGCCTGGACATGTCAGATCATTTCAAACCCACCCCTTAACCCGACTCCCGAATTTAGAACAATCGATACGCTCCCCCGTCTGTCCTACAATCAAAAAAACTCTCACGTCTTCACCACAGTCACTCGATCAGACATGAAAAAAACCCCCCAAAAAAAACAACCTGTTGATGGCCTCCACTCACTGCCATGTCCATGGCGAAGATGAACTGATGTCGTGTCCTTTGTGTAAACCCTTCCTCCATTGGAGGAAGCCGAAATGTTTAAAAATCCTTTTTTGAAATCACCTCTGGTGCCCTGACTCGCAGCGGCAGAAGCGATTAAAAAAAACAACAACAAAAAAACAAAGAATAAGAATAAAGAAGGCGTGATAGTGGAAATGAAAAAGACACGCTGTCTACCTCTGACTGAGATATGAATAGTGAAATGCTGCAGGTGCGCTTGCCAAGTGAGAGAAATGTAGTAATGGATTAAGATATGTCATCTGCTGTGCTCTCTGTAATCACACAGTTCAACCCTTTCCCTCCTTTTGGCTCTCTACAGCTTTTATTCTGTCCCTGATTAATTCTCATAGCGGTGCCACGTTCCTGCTGTAGATATGTCCGCAGGGGGAGTGCAGGGAACCCGGCTCTGTGTAAAAAATAACAGCGTTTTGCTCCTTTAGTACGGCGGAGGAAGCAGGGGTATGCTAATCTGCTGCCAGTCTACGCTACGGGTGCTTGCTCGTCCAATAGCGAGGAATCGGAGTGCCGTTTGTTCTAGTAAACAGGGAGCTAATGGGCTGGGATTAGTACTGAAGAAACACACGCTCACACCCACACAAATGCAAACATCCACACACTCCGCTGGAGGAAAGAAGCCCTTGGAGTGTTTTTGTTTTTCTTTAAGAGGTCATTGAGAAGACGATATGACAAAAATGGACTGAAGTATCAGGCTTAGGCAGCCTTTTTCCTATATGTATACAGCATGTGTGTCTGTCTGTGTGTTTATGTGTGGCAATGTAGTGCCTTACTGGGGAGATCCACGTGGTTGAACACTACAATAGGCAGTGAACATCAGTAACAGACTCATGTATCCTCTGAGTGTGTGTGTGTGTGTGTGTGTGTGTTAGCTCTATGTTAAATATCTTTAAAGACAACAGAGACGTACAGACAAACTAGGGTTACTGAAACAGTAGAAACAGACAAGCCATGTAAAAACTGGACATAGAAATCTTAAGATATCACAAACATCATAATTCTCTATCTCTAGATTTCTGCTGACGGCAGACGTCGGGTCCTCGTGATCGCTTTCTTGTTTTGTTTGTTTTTTTGTGTGTATGCGTCGTCCCTCTGCACGGAGGCGTCAGCCTGTAAGATGAAATGCTAAACTGTAACACCAGAGGGAGACACACACTGCTGCAAGACCATAGGACTGGCTCTGACGCACGCACACACACACACACACACACACACACACACACACACACACACACACACACACACACACACACACACATCACAGCTTCTCACACATGCACACGTGCACAGCCTTCTTCACATGAGTACATTTTCAAAATCCATAAAAAATTAAATAAAACAAACATGAAAAAAGAAAGAAAATCAACAAGGAATTCAGTCCCCTTCTCAAAGCATACATTCATCTCAGTACACGCGCACACACACACACACACACACACACACACACACACACACACACACACACACACACACACACACACACACACACACACACACACACACACACACACACACACACAAATAAGTGCACACACTCTCGTAAGAGGCAGTCAGTAAACGTTAAGTGATGAGTTGAGCGGTGGACTGCTTTGTCCGGGGGAAGCTGTGATGACTCCACCAGTTAGTTCCTCGTATTCGCGCATGTGAGCGAGTCAACTCTCCGCGGTTAAAATCTCTTTTTTCTTTAAAAAAACCCCCAAAACAAAATGAATGTAAAACAACAGCCATCGTCTCTCTCAGAGGGAGGCTTTTCTCTCTTCTCGCTTTAAGGAGGCTTGTACGCACTCCTCCCTCTGACGTCCGGCAGAGGTAGTACCGTCCAATCTGTCCTCCTTCCTTCCCAAATCCCAGTGTAGGGAAGTCTTTTTCATTCCTGGTGCTGGAAAAAAAAAAAAATCACATCCGTTCGCCTTTATTTCTTATTCTGGGCCGCTGTGTGTGTGAATGTGCGCATTTGGAAGTGTGAGGAGTGTGGTCAGAAGACCTCTGGTAGTGTGACATTGCGGAGCAGCCACTGTTGGGAGCGTGTGTGCGTGCAGTCTCTGACGCTGGGCACCTGGCTGTCCTCCTCGCTGGCCTTGTCCAGACACTGGTTACTGTTGACGTGGATCAGGGTCAGCTTCTGCACAGCACAAAAACACAAATCACTCTTTAGAAAGGTTCATTTAAAGGAACATGTAAATGTCTTTTTGGTTAAAACAGCACATGGACTTTGTTATACTTTGAATATCAAATTCTGCTGTGCGAGTCTATGAGGCTCAGTTTTAGCTCTCTGTGGTGTAAATGCTGTGGTTGGGTTGGGTAACGAGTCAACGATGATATATCTCCAAACTGTGGCAAGAAATGATGCTAGGTTGAATTACGTGCACTGGGATTAGAAAAGATTCATTATTTATATTTTAATTTAAAATCCATTTTGATAGATTTGCTCACAGTTAACTGTAAACTGCTGCAAAGCAGCGTGTTTATGTGAATTTACCTGAACATTAATTTGCATTTTTAACAATGTGACTATTTGTTTGTTTATATTGCATTTTCCAGCTTTGGAAAAAGCTCATTCTGAAAGAATCAGAATGAGCTTTTATAACTTTCAGAGCATTTTCTATTGCGGCTCCTTGGTAATGGACTAAATTGTCTTTGCAATTTAAATAGGCTCTGTGAGACTACATGTTGTGAAGAGGCAGGACGCAGGCACAGGTGAACTTAGAGTGAGCTGGTATTGAATGCAAAAGGTAAACAAAAAGTGGAAAACTGGAAAACTAGGAACTAAAAATCAGTCTACACTGGGGAATACAGGCTAATGAGGGAAAGGAACAGGAACACAGAGCAAAACCAGGGATAAACAGACGATCAGACAACGACAAAGAGGAAGACTGCAACTATAAATACAGAGAAGGGTGATTGGGGCAGAGCGGATACACGTGGGGAACACAACTGAAACTCACAGGGGGGAACTGAGACTGGGGGAAGTAAAACTGAACACTAAACAAACCTAACAAGAGGGGTGATGAAGACTTGACACAAAAGAGAAAATATACAAAACTAGAGACTAACTACACTAAGAACAGAACAATGGAAAAATTGCATGAATGTAAACTCAAACAAAACCAAGAAACATAAAACTACAAAGTCCATAAACCTCAAAACTCACTAGGTTTCAGACCCGGGACCCTCACAGGAAGCTACACTGCCCAACAATATACTGTCTATACCCTTTGGGCTTTGACCCAGTGTGACACATTGATCTCATTTGCTTTTTATTGTATGATGGTCATTTTTACTTGTGTCGTTTTGCACCCTTTAGTTCCATTTTACTGTCCATCCATCCTTGTTTATCGTGCTGGGTGGGCTGTACCCTATCCCAGCTACCAAAGGGTGAGAGGCAGAGTACACCGTGGACAGGTCGACAGTGTGTCGCAGAGCACAGCAGAGCAGAGCTGTGCCCATTATATTTTATTGTCTTTCTATTTTATTTATTTCTAATATACATCACTGTGTCAGCCGTTGTTGTTTTAAAGTGCCTTAAAAATACAGTTGGAAGGGAATTTAACGTCCTAGGTTTTCCTGCTGTAAATGAACTATTTTCTGTGCCTGTCAAGACCTTTGTGAGAGCTCACAGTATTCAATTTAATTCAGTTTTATTTATATAGCACCAACTCCCAATAACAATAACCTCAGTGTGTTTATACTGTAAGCTATAAACCTACAGTATAATGGTACGACCCTACAGCATTCAGGAGAAAACCCCAACAGTCAGGGAGAAGGAAAGAGAGAGGCAGGACGAAGGACACACTATGGGAGAGAACCAGAGTTTAATAATTACTAATGATTAAATACAGCAGTGGTGAAGAAGACAAAGTGCATCATGGGAACCTCCCAGCATCCTAGGCCTGTTGCTGCATAATTAAGGAAGTCTTCAGGGTCACCTGACACCAGCTTCCAGTTTTCACAAAAAGACAACATCTGATGACCTCCTCTGTACCCTTAATGTAGAGTTTCCAAACCTACAGAAATGCTCTGTCGACCATTAGAAATGTTTTTCCCACTGGTAGCCCAGGTAAGCTGTACAGGCAGAGATCACCCTCATTGGCTGTTGTTTTATTTTGGAAGCAGGCATAAATATGAAATCTGACAGAAACCCCTCAGTTCAGAAAAAAGAAATAAGAATTACCCCTAGTAGGCAAAACCTTGATTGTTCAAGGTTTTATACATGAACAGGAAGATTTTAAACTTTGAAGAGAAGCTAATATGGGAGAAATATGATCTTTAACTGTAGTGTTGTGGTTTAACTGAAGGCTTTTCAGGCTGCTTTTATAATAAGATGATAATAATGACTTCTAACAGTCCAGGTGATGAACATATTAACCAGCTTTTCAGAATCACTTTGAGAAAATGCTTTTTTTATTATGTCTTCCACTTACCAGAGGGTCGTACTCCCAGAGCTGGTTGCCTTTGAGGTGATGGCACTTGAGCATCATGACGGGTCCGTTTAGCTTGGACACGTCTAGACACAAGTCATCTGTCCTGATCTCCTTGTTGGCCGTATAGGAGAAAACCTGCACACATCACCCACAGACTTTCTCTCTTTTTGTGCCGAGAATAACTCTGATGTCAACAGTGATCAACATTTACACTTTAATTCATGTGTAGTTACAGCGTTTTGTTATTTCTCTGTTACCTGGTTGCCTCCCATCCCGTGACAGTTGAAAATGCCGACCTTCTCGTTCTCCTTGCGGGCCATGTTGTCCAGACACTGGTTAGTCTCCACATTACGGATCTGAGCCAAACACACAGGAAGCAGGTTCATTGCTTGAATATACACCCACACCGTTTGATCCATACAGATTCAAGTGTTGCTTGTGTGAGCGAGTGTACCTCTCCCAGGGAGTAATAATGGCGAGGGATCTGGGAGTCAGGGTAGATGTTCTCCAGGTACCAACTGAAGGGTTTACACTGAAGCTTTTGCCTCAGAGCAGTGCGAGACGTGATGTCACCGTAGTCTACTTTGGTCACACCTGGACACGCAGACACACACACACAAAAAGGTCAAACAAAACACTGCATGCTGCCATTCCCCCCGTGTGTATAAGCTTTATTTAAACTGTGTTAGGATTGAGCAGAAAAAACCCACATGCTGATCTGAAGCAGCCAAATGTTCAAAACTGCTAAATCGCTTTTTTTTTTTTTTTTTTGGAAAAGAACATGAAATACTGTAAGTTGTAACACCTGGGCTGAAAATGACCCAACAATGACAACAACAGTGCCTGATGAAGAGCAATGGAGGTCAATCATCTTTTTCATATAATAACTGATAGTAACTACATCGAAAATGGAGCTAGCACACTGTGGAGGTCCAGTTTCTACTTATGTGTTTTATGCTTACAAATAAAAAAACAAAAACCCTGTAACGCTGAGATGCTACTCATATCATTTTGTTGAGTTATGATTGAATTGTGTTTAGAAACGGTGCGGCCCTTTGGCTTGAATTCAGTGAAGTCTGGCCCGTCTAGCAAGACAGTCCACTTCTTGTTTTTTCAGTACAGTACCTTTACATACTCAGTCAGCAGGACGGGACCATGGGAAATCATGCACTCAATTACTTCAATTATTAGCTTTGTCTTTTAACTTTGGGCCACTATTACAACTATAACTTTCCCTTATATCTGTGCTTTCATGTATCCATTCAGGTTAAAAGCTCATCAAATTTGGATTCAGGAGACAGACAGTCTCTCTGCTTTTAAGATTAGGCTTAAAACTTTCTTTTTTGATCAAGCTTATAGTTAGGGCTGGAGTGTTTCTTCTTAACTTTAATCACTTTTTTCCACTCTATTTCTTTATACACCACTCTGCATTTAATTCTTAGTTATTATTAATCTGTGTCTCTCTTCTGTCCTGTCTTCCTTGTCTAATTCCAACTCGTAACAGATGGCTGCCTCACCCTGAGCCTGGTTCTGCTGCAGGTTTCTTCCTGTTAAACAGAGTTTTCCTTTCCTACTATTGTCAAGTGCTTGCTCATAGGGGCCGTCTGATTGTTGGGGTTTTCTCTCTATTACTGTAGTGTTACAATATAAAGCGCCTTGAGGCCACTGTTGCTGTGATTTGGTGATATATAAATAAAACTCAATAAAACAGAACTGAATTATGATCTCATTGTTATGCCCGGGAACTGATCTAATTAGGGCTGATGCTTTCTTCCAGCTCTGTAAGACCTCTATTATACAACTGGTCAGGTTATTGAAACAAGCGTAAGAAAGACAGAAGAGCGCCCCCTGTCAACAAAAGTGAGAGAGGTATAAATGTGTTCCATGAGGTGCTTCGCATCTAAAAATATTCTTCATTTCAGTAGCTCTGCTTCTCTTTTGGTTGCTTTTCTGCTGCAAGCTTGTGTGTGTGTGTGTGTGTGTGTGTTCATGCAAGTTAACGCATGCTTTGTAGCGTGAAATTACTCCCCGCCTCCCCCCATCCTGCACTGTTGGGTCACCACTGCAATATCACGCAGTCAGCGGGTTAATGGATAGATCACACCTGTCACAGAGATTAACCTCCACACACGAGCACATACATGAACGCAAACACGAGCACACACAAACACACAAAATGTGGCAAAACTCACCAGGAGAGATGATGTAGAAGAAGTTTTTAAATTCGTCCATCCAAACTTCTGCCAGACGCCGGTTGTTTTTGTTGATGATCTGTCCCGTTCCTCCGGGAAACGTATAGGGCGTCGCCTTTCTGAAGACGTGACCCACGTGAGAGCACGTGACAATCTCTAGCGTCCCGCCACACTGCCAAATCTATGAGAAACAAGCCTTGTCAACACTAATTTAGAGAATAAATTGCAGAGTAGACACACTGTAAGTCCTGGGCGCTGAACGAGCTAAGACAGACCAGTGAACTCAGCTGGGAGATGGATGACGCAGACTGGTCCCGGCTGTGCTGTGCCAGTCTGAATAAATTTGACTCGACGCCAGCCGGGATGACGTCTGACGAAGTCTTAGTCAGGTCAACAATTTATTCAGTGAAGTCAATCTAGAGGTGTAACATCTGTGTGTGTTTTTGAACCCTAGCTGACACTTCTGAATGGAAGAATAGAGTCATGTTAGTTGTCACTGGGTGTGTTCACTCACTCTGAAAGAGATTTCCAGGTTCTCTCCTCCCCAGATGTCCATGCCTGCGTCATATGTGCCAATCTCCTGGAAATAATCTCTGTCTATGGAGAACAAGCCGCCTGCCATGGTGGGAGTCCTGAACAGAGACATCAGAGAAAAGGTAAATTAGGAGAAAGGCAGGTTAGTGCCACTTAAATCACTGACGGCCGGCCTTTTAAAGGTCATCCAGTATGTACACATTCCATCAGGGTTTTATATTTCACTCCTCTCACTCCCTGTTATTTGCTGATTTCCTGTTTTTTCTCCTCTCTTCTCTGTTGCTGTGACAGTCATGTCAGAGTTAAACGGCCTCGAGACCTCTTTCCATTTTCCCTCCCGCTTACAGAACGGCTTCCTCCTCTTTAGAGCTTATTCTTCTCCACTGCCTGTTTTCGCTTTTGCTTAAAATCTCTTACAAGAACACAAACAGACAAACATATCCTGAACGTGCACAGATTGATGGTGTATGACCAGCAATTGGCTAAGAGCGGGAAATAATAAGCAACCCAGAAATGGAAAAACAGTTCGTCAAACAGTTCGTAAAATGTGGCTTTATAACAAAAGACAATAACGACGAAGCCAACACAACAGATCTATGTATCCTTTCCTTTTTTCCTGAAGAGATATCAAAGCTTTCTAAATGCCCCAGCTTACAATAAATCACTTTTTTCTACGACACTCAAACACGTCGCAGTAAAACAAAGAAAACCCACTAATTTACAGCAAATCCTGGATTCTAATTAAAGTCATTTATCTAAACAGGGACCGGCCCTTACGTACATAAAAGCGTGGTTCATCATCTCAACATATCACAAGACTGAAATAAACAAACACTGCCACTGTATAAAACATCAAAAGGCAGGTAATACTCAGCTTTGTGTTTGAAGCATACAATATCAAAATGACACATTTAGCAAGTTCAGAGAATTTCTTCAGATCTTTTCTGTTTGTTGTATTTTTTTAAAGTCCAACAGTGGCAAATACAACCTTCCCAAGTGAGTAGACTTCTGCACATTGCCGTAAATTACAAGGTAGATGAGCCCATAATAACTAGCTTAGCTGCTGATTTCCTCCTCTGCTGTCAACATATGCAGCTCCTCAGAGAGTGACAGCAAAAGACCTGCAGTTTGCATCGTCTAATGAAGAGAAATTCCCCCAGCAAATGCACGCGTGGAAGCTTGAAACCACATCAGCATTATTCGTTACAGTTTTTTTCATTCTGCAAACTCCATACGTGCAATAATGTGAAAGCGCTCTGTGGCAGAACAGGGTTTTTATGTAAATCGTGTCATTAGTGGAAATTAATTTTCTGCCCTGACACAACAACCCAGTTTTGTTTTTTAGGCCACTTAAAAGACACCCTGAGGAAAATTTTGTCAAGCAGAACTGAGAAAAACAACCGAAATCGGGGGCGCGGGGTGTTACATAAGCTACATTATGTGTGTGTGTGTGTGTGTGACCTTGAATATTGGCATCAAGCATGCTTAGAAACAAGAGCAGGAAAAAGAGATGATAGACAGGCAAAAATAAGCTCTTGATTTTAGTTCCAAGGTCTACAAACAACAAAAAAAGCCCCTCAAAACAAAAAACACAATCTTACATAAACATCTTGCATTGAACAGAAGTGGAAAGTTCACTCTATTCTTTCAGTATTCCTGCCTTGAGAACCTCTTATGATGAACTGCAGCAGCAAACTGAATGGTAACATATACACTGTTGTAGCAGCCATAGAATAAACAGGGATTGAAAAAGATAAAGAGTTCAGGATTTTTGTCTGCTATAGGAAGGCTTAGGCGCAGTGCCTAAGTGTTTCTGATTAAAGAATGTAAAGGCCTTGAGGCGACATATCACAATCAGTGAGTTTTATGCAGAACTGGGCAGCCAGGAGCTCACAGTGTGAGCAGAGGTCCTGGGTGGCTCCTTCTCTACGTAAAAGCAGGTGTCAGTGTTTAAAACATCTATGAACGGGATGAGGCTTATCTATCCTTTGAGTCATGATAAGAAAGATTAAAAAAAAACAAAACACTTTGCTGTTTGCTTTCAACCGCTGTGCTGTTTCTGTGTCTTTGTGCCTGACAAAAGTGAGGGTGAAATACAGAAATAAACTAGTATCCTGAAACGGTAACCTGTGTTCATCAACTGCAACTTGGAAAAGATAACTGCTTCCTGTGTGTAAACGTGTCCATATGCAATTGCACAAAATAAACTTTTGGCTTTAATGCCGCAATATACTATCGTGAACTGCTGGAAGCAGTGATGAGAGCATAGGTAGACTGTGGTCATAGAGGGACGGACATGATCAGCAACAATACTCATGTAGGCTTTGGTTTTTGATGATTATTAGTTGGTACTAAAGGGAAAACAGTTTGCCAAGAAAACATCTGCCACACTATTACATCACCACCTGCAGCCTGAATGCTGATATAAGACAGGATAGATCCATGCTTTCATGTTGTTCAGACCAAATTCTGATCCTATCATCAACTGAATGTCATAGCAGAAAGTGAGACTCATTAGACCAGGCAACATTTTTCCAATCTTCCAATCTTGTTTTGGTGAACACAAGCAAACTGTAACCTCAGTTTCCTGTTCCTAGCTGACAGGAGTTGCACCCGGTGTTGTCTTCTGCTGATGCAGCTCATCTGCTTCATTCAGAGATGCTCTTCTGCATATCTTCCAAAATACCTTAGTCATTTGAGTTACTGTTGCCTTCCTATCAGCTCAAAGCAGTCTGTCTATTTTCCTCTGACCTCTGGCAACAACAAGGCACTTTCCCCAGATAATTTAAACTCACCGTTTTCTCCTTTTTGCTCTATATTGTGTAAACCAGATGGTGGTTTAGCAGATACTCCTTCAAAGTCACTTAAATCACCCTTTCTCCCTATTCTGATGGGGTGTACCAAATTTAGTGGCTTTTGAGTGTCGGACTCATTTTCAGGTTGAAAGATGGAGCAAACTGTTTCAAAGGATGGAGGGTTGCAGTAGGAGGACTGTGGTATCAGCTGTGACTGTATGGCAAAAGTAATAGTTTATATGGATCAAAGGGTAAGATTTAAGGGCCTCTCTGCAGAATTTAGTTAGGTCAGGACTAGCCCAGGGTCATAGATGTCCTTTGGTAAAATGAAAAGACTTAACTTGAAGCATAGAAACTGCTGTCAGTCTGTTTTATAAGTATGAAAAGGATAATAGCAATGAAATTTAAAGACTCATCTTGCTGTGTGTACCACCCACCTGACAGGCAGCGTGCGGTCTCCTTTGCGTCGGTCCATCTCCCTTTGAGGTACAGGGTACCAGCGGAAGTTGAGCTTCCAGTTGAATCCTCCGTATGTCATGTCAGAGCCTGCCATGTACTCAAAGGTATCATCGCTGATAACGTCGATAATGGGGCACACCACTGTTTTCCTACAGTAAACAGAAAGACATCAGCACACAAACACAGTACATCAACCTGCTGTTCATAACCCTGGGTGGACATCAACCAAGGCTAAAAGCTCATCTGCAAGATGTGTCACCTCCAGAACCAACTTCTCACCAGCTGTCACTCATCTCTCATTACACCTTTGTAAACCCTGTGCGTTTTCTCCATGTGCTGGTGTGAGTGTGTGTGTATACCTGCTTACGGGTAGCAGTAAGATAAGATAAGATAGATAAGATAGAACTTTATTAATCCCTCGGGTGGGTTCCTCTGGGAAATTCGATTTCCAAAAAAGCACAGCACCGACAGAAGTTACAGAGTTATACACACACACATATATATAAATACAGAGACAATATAAATAAAATATACGAAGGGGATAAATAGAATAAATAGGAATAAAAATAAAAATAAAAATACAAGTGAAGTAAACAGTAAACAGAGAATGAGTAATTAAGCGTAAGATAAACACAAGGGCAAGCCCCCTGCAGGCTCAACAATACTTTATTGATTTTCTTTTCCAGGCTTGCCAATGGTCTGCGTATCTTTCGTGTTTGTGTGCCTTACCTGTCTTGTTTGATGCGGGCAAGCAGAGGCTCCAGCCATCCTGTTGTGCATTCACAGTGAGCATCCAGAAAGGTTATGACCTGAGAACATGGAGGGAAAACATAAGACAAATCTACAGTGCAAACACAATATGGAGAGCAGTTGCTGTGGATGTCTCATATGTGGACATGCGCACACACCTGGCCAGTGGAGATAGACGCTCCCTTGAGGCGTGCGCGGATGAGCCCGGACCGCTGCTCCATCCTCACGACTCTGACGGGGACTTCCAATTTTCTCACATACCTCTCCAACTGCTGTTTGAGGAAATCTAATAAATGCATATATAAACAGATAAGAATGCAAAACAGGCGCCTACAAAACAAAAGCTGGATTACAAGCTGTTCCTCCAACCCACTCCATTTGTAGCAGCAGGGATCAGAGATAACTGTGCGCTTGCGTGCTTTCTTTCACGTATGTGGCCTTCTCATACGATACCTCTTGTACCTGCTAGGAGCTTCTCCATCAGCTTGAACACAAGTGCAAACATAAACACACAATCTGTGACCTGCACCATCTAACCTGAGGTCTCGTAAGGTTGCTTCTGCTGGTGGTAGTTGGTTGGGGTGGGGGATTGAGGGTAATAACAGAGTGTAATCCCTGCGTCTGGCAAATTAAAGACCTAATCTCCCCCAAACAGGGATTAACAGTATTGCACAGGGTGGAGTGGCACACACAGCCCTCATACATGCACTGACTCTCTCTTGGGCACCAGCACAGGCACATACACACATGTGCAAAAACATCTACCTACGCAGAATCCAGCAAAAATCATAGCTCTAAAAAATAGGCTAAGCCTCAAACTAGAGAGAGACTGAAGGAATTATCTGCAGTGAGTGTTACTGTGCGTGTGTGTGAGTTTACCTCTCTCGCTGGCATCATCCACCAGAACAATCTCCTCCAGCAGTGTGTGTGGAGAGCGGTCAATCACGGAGTGGACGGTTCGCAGCAGCGTGGTCCACGCCTCGTTGTGAAATACAATCACAATGCTGGTGCGAGGAAGATTATCGGGGTATAACTTGTTCTTGCACCTAAAGCGAGTAATCAAAAACATAGAAAAAATAATCAAAAGGGTCAACTCCATGCTGCAAGAATACAAGAATATTTACAAGCATATTTCTACATATATAAATCTTTGGTTGCAAGTTTGGTCTGCTACCCATATGAATTAAAGCAGAAAGAAAAACTTAGAAGGCCCAGAGACATGCTATTAACTAACTGCATCTCTCAAAGAGATGCCACAACAGAACTGGTCCAGAAGACATACAGTAGAACTGACATGATATTAAAGCCAGAATCTTGTACACAGAATATATGATATCAACCTGAAGCTTTCATCTACTTCTGGAACAACAGATATGATTCAAAAAGAAACTCCTTCAATTTTTTTTAGATGTAGACTCTTGGTCTGAAAAGTGAAGTCAGAAATGCAGAAGTTAAATAAACCTAATGGACAAAAAGAAGTCTATTAGAGAATAGAAAATAGATTGTCTCACGTTGTTTAATACTTCATTAAACATGTTCCTCATGAGTTAATGGTCTAAGCCAAATGTTTAAAGTGACGGTCAAACAAGCATGATGTTATTTTATATTTGTCTGGCCCATTTAGGGATCTACGCTGCTACTGTTACCTAAGGCCACAGGCAGTGGGTAGTGACTGAGAGAATGAGACTCCCGACAGAAGAGGCAGAAACGAGCTCAAATGGTGTCTGGTGTCTGTTCGGGAGGTGCTCAGAGTAGAACGCTCAACCCAAAACAGAAGTAAGAAAAACGAATGAACGATGTCAGAGTAGCTTGGTACATCATTTATTTACAGTATTCTAAAAGACTTTGGGCCAAAAAGTTTGGAACTGGTTAGAAAAAGGTTGATACAATGTATAACAATTTGTATCTATAAAACAGACGGCATTATTTCAGAGATTGAATTATATTTTAAATTAGTTATTAATCTACAGTCTGCTTATTTTAATTAGTTCTAAATTTCAAAAAGCTTCAATGTCACCAAATGCTTTGTGTGTAGAATGATACAAAGTTGCTTAGCACAAGGCAAGCTCATTCAAGGGGGCATAACTGCACAGCACAAATGATGAAACAGCTGAACATACAACATGAAGCAGAAACAACAAAAAATACAAAGGAGCAAAAAGAAAAGGTGTGCGAGATGCATCAAAAACTAAAAGCAGACAAGGCTTCAAAAAAGGCAACAATACAGGCAGTAAGTGAAAACGCAGACTTGATTTTAAACAGACAAACATGAACTTGCAGAGACCGAACAAAGAAAGGAAAAAGAAAAATCCTAGGAGACACATAACAATCCGGGCTCTGTGCGACTGTGAGAGCTGCAGCTACATCGACTTTATATAAGAGTTAAAAAAAAAAATCAACTAAACCACATTAGACAGTCCTAAAATCACTCAGATCATTATTTTGCTTCTTGTGAAAAATCATCGTAATCAACTTCAAAGAAAACTGAGAGTGAATAATAAACGAGTATCCGAGCGTAAATCCCCAGATTTAGACCGAGAAAGACAGAATTAGTGGGTCAGCATGATCACACTTGATTAGTGATATTAATTAGAGTGCGAGTCATTTTCGTTGCAGTGTTGAGTGCACACATCAAACTCTCTTACTGAGAGACAGTGAAGGATGCAGTTGTCTAACACAGGACAACAGGCACAAGACGACAAATATTAGCACAGTGAAGACAGTCACATCTTTTTAAATATCTCTCCACAGTATTTCCAGAGAAACACTTCATTTTAAATGGTCAAATTGTCAGGTATACACTCCTTAGGCGAGGTGTCAAGCTTATTTCTGTTCATGGCTGGGCCTCACACATACGCAGTTTGATCTTTGATCTCAGTAAAAACATTGCATAATACCCAATTATATATATATAAAAAAAAAAAAAAACACCCCCAGATTTGCCCCTTTCTTTTAGTGCAAAAAAGTCCAAACATATTTTGAAAAGGCTCACACTTAATGAACCATCCAGCTATAAAACAGATGATTCACGTTCAGTCAGTCCACTGTCATTACAAAGAAACGCTCCTGTCGTAAATCAAAATAATGTGTGGGCACGGCTCCTTGGCTGAAGCATCCCGCTTCAGTGCGGCATGGCAGGCCATAGGTAATGTCTTTGTCAGGCTGTAAAACTGATGATGATTCAGACCTCTGGCTCCAATTAAATTAACAGTTCAGACAATCTCCCTCAAGACTTGATCCATTTCTAATGATTTATGACAAAATACTTCCTGGTGCAAAACAATAAAAAGTTATTCTCATCTGCAATTTCCAGTTCGCAAAGCAATCCAGTCCCCTGGATTGGACCTTTTGTCGGCTGAGTTCTGGCCTGTATGTCTGACGCTTTAGGATTTAGGCACTAAGTTTGCACCGTTTAAATAAATCTGACAATTTCAAGGTTGATTTCAGTTCAGTATGAAAATCAGCCTTCCGATGTCTTCTTGTCAGCCTTCTTGCTTGATGTAGCTACTCCAACACGGTCTCTTCACTGTAGCTGCCTTTATTTGCTCATAACGTTTTATTGCACTAGCTGTAAAGCAGCACAGATACCCGCTCCTACAAATAAACGTTTAAAATGAATTTCCAGAAATTCTTCCACTATGTTTTAGGTTGCCTTGAGTTTATAAAAACCATCAAAATCAGTTTAGGGGTCACATTAAAACTCCTTACTGCTGGCCTTGACTGCTTTACTTCAGTGTTACACAGACTACAGTAAATGCTGCATAGAGGACTACCTATTCATACTACATACAATATTCTTTTTTTAAGTAATTTCTTTACAGGTTTATGTTTACCAAAATTAAGCAACATGTTCCACGAAAATCCCTGTGAATAACATATATTAAGTATGGGTTTGTGGGTCACCTGGTTAGAGTTAGAGCAGACCGAATCATCTGTACACACATCTGTAGGTCAAGCAAAAATCGTAGCCTGCCATGACACCTGCATGCAAGCCCGATATAAAACTGTCTCACACTCTAAGTGTTTTCTAAGTGTTGGAGGACGAAACTGAAAGCAGCCCGACATCCTTCCTCTAACAAATTCAGCTCTTACAAGAGCCAAATGGAATAGGATCTGATTTCCTCCATCTTTATAACTCCCCCTCCTGCTTGTGATCATCCTGAGCGCTGGAATGCTTCCTCGCTCTCTCTGCGGTTGATTCTGACTCAAGGAATGCAAGAGCGACAGAGGAGAGGAGGTCAAGAGTGTATTCTCTCCTGCAGCTGCCCGTGGAGCACGTTAAAAACACGAAGTAATTCTCAGTGTTTGGGGTGTGCATGTTCGTATGCTCGAAAATAGGGAGGTCGATGAGCACACAAGATGATTCACTGTAAAAAACAGAGACAGCCTTTGAGTCTTTTAATGTTTTTCTAAGGCGGCTCATTATTTCTCGCTCACATGAAAAAAACATGAGTTAAGGCATGATCTTTGGTGTGTAGCAGAGGAAAAAGAAGACCGTGTGTCTATACACAGCCAGTTGCAAACATGTTTATTTGTATTAGCATTTTTTTTTTTAAAGAGCAATTGTAGGGAGCCCTGTGCACTCGAACAGTCAGGGTGGCGGAGCAACATTTGGCAACGGCAAAGCAAGCTAATGAGTTACAGGCTGCGTCTTCAAGCAGGGAATTGTGGGGATATTTAAACATGGGCGTGCGCGCTGGCTTTAATTAAACAGCATTATTGTTGCAACATTACACACACACACACCAATAAAAGTCTGCATTCTCAAAAAACAACAAAAACAACAATGTAGTCATCACCAAAAAAAAAAAGCTTTTCTGAAAGGTGTGGTCATGAAAAGTATTTTCACATACTGTAAATCCACCCAGACACATATAGAATTACACACACACAGGCGTGACCATAACGTCAGAAAGTAGCGATCTTCGGCCGGGGCGTGTGGATGTCATAAGGCCTGCTGCACAAAAAAGATCCAGATCATTTCCTTGGCCGACTACATGGTGCCCTTTAGAGTGACCTGACAAACTATAAAGCTCATCAAATTAAATCTCTTGCACAAGTTTGTTAAAGTCCAAGACAAGAAAATGGTCATAATTCTGCCAAGACTGCATGTTACATTGAAAATGCCTGACTTCCTGTTGGGCCTAAGGTATGGCTCAAAGCTCCAGGCTTTTTGTCTATCTTAAGACAAAACAACATAAATGCAGATTAAATATGGTGCTGGGGTGGCTTCACTGAAATATTGTAGGTGGCACAAAACAGCCATTTTGCCACACTGATGTGTAAAAGCCATTAAATATAAACTGCACGAAAGGTGATTCATGGAGAATTTCCATGGCCCTAGGGTGGACTGCCATAATCTTCACACTAAAGCATAATCAAGGCTTTAAGCGCCTTGATGTAACTATTGTGATTTGGTGCTATGGAAATAAAGCTGAGCTGAACTGAAGACTTGAAGTTTACTCGCAGAACCTTTCAGGTGAATATGGTGAACCTGTGAGGAGTTCATCAAAGTAAAATTGACATTTCCTGTTCCCACTAGCTGGTGCTCAAAATATCATTGACTATTGGGATATAGATGTCTGAATCTTATTAAGTGTCAAGTTTGGAACAGACTGAACAAAAGCTATTTCAGTTATACTATTTTGGCTCCTCGTGGCAGCACATCAAAGTCTGGAATGCCACCAGCGGATCCACCATTTAATAAAAACTCACAGCCCTCATAATAACGTAACATCAACTCTTTGAGGGTTATCTGGTCAACATTTAATGCGCTGATCCTGCCTCGATTAGAGTGTAAAACATGTTAAATACTGTCATATATGAACTCTTATAAATCACGTCAAGCTTGGGGCTAGTTGGACAATTTATGTGTGAATTACACATTAAAATTTAATGCTGAATGACTAAAACTCACCACTGCATCACGGACACGGCAATCAAAAGAAAGTCAAAAGCTTCACAATTTAGCATGACCAAAGTCTTTAGTTCAAGACTGATCAAATATGAAGATGATTACATTAAACTATGAGGAGTTTATTAAAGTAAAATCCCCAGATTCATTTGACAGAAACATAATAATGCAACAAATTAATTACAATATGGCCTTCGCACTGTTAGTGCTCGGGCCTTAAAAAACCATAAGTGAGTTTTCCCCCCTTTAAAGTATCAGCTAATGACAACCTCATTTGTGATGAATTCAGCCAGTTTCCCTAAACTTGCTGATCCACACACAAATACGCAGTGAAATAGACACAAATGCATGCACTCCTACACACACGCAGCCACACGTTCCCTTGCACGATATTGACTCCGTCTTATCTACTAATTGGAAAAGCAGATAGACGGGGGGAAGGCTGAGTGAAAACACACCTAGTAATCAACTCTCGCTCAAAGACTAAAACCCATTTCACGGATCAAGGTCCTCTTACTCTCCTGCCTGTCTACTGTGCATGTGCCCCTTCCTGTCACTGTTGCGCCTCTCAGTCAGTCTTCCTCTCCATCGCTCCAAAAACCTTCATTTCTGATGCATGTTCCTCTACTGAAGCAAAAAAAAAAAAAAAAAGACGGGGGGTGGGGGGCTGCTTTCCACCTCCCTGAGCTAACCTTGACATATCTTTTCAGCTGTTGGCTGGATGCACATCGTCTGCCTGTCTGAAGACTGAACAACCTTCAACCTAAAACCGCTTGCACTCACACACAGACACAGTCAACATTGAAATTCTGCTCACATGATATATGAATTACACACATAACTTATATTATAAAAGTGTTGTTGAAAAAAACATTACATCACTAAAATGATGCTTTAGCTGTTGTGACAGGGTTTAGGATTTATTTATGGGCAGCAATTGTGTAAATATGACTGCCCACAGTCACCACATGTTCATTCATGACTTTACAGAAACCTTGCAGAATAAAGGTGCTCAGAATGGTGCTTTCATTCACTGATTGCAATATTAAGACACAATTACTGTTAGGTTGGCTATGTCAAGCAGTTTTACAACACATATAATAAACACAAGCACGGCTCTGCTTTACTTCTTTGTGACCGTGAGCAATCAGACAAAAATCCCTGTGTGATGTGCTAATGAAAACTGTTCTGGTAGCACTTTACCATCAGCTGGATTTAACAGCAGCCTTGAATGAATGAATCGCTCTAAAACCACATGCAGTCCCAAAAAGAACATTTTCACAGGTATTCACACGCAATCCTGTGAAGAACTAGGTACACCCTCACTGCTTCCATAGGAATTAAGAGTGTAAATAGCAGATGGGTGCACTTGATTAACTGATCATCAGCAAGTGTGAGTGTGAGCAACTCGAGTTGTTGATCTGGAGCATTCAGGTGTGTACAATGTTCCCAGGACTGGATACCCAGCCAATTCACCCCAAGGTCAAACTGTGCCAGTGCTCAGAGAAACTGGCAAAAACCCAAGAGTTTCATCTCAGACTCTCCAGGCCTCAGTTAGCATACTGAATGTTAAAGTTCATGACAGCACAATTACTAAAAGACTAAATAAGTATGGCTTATTTAGTTCCCAGGAGAAAGCTGCTTCTCTTTAAAGGGAACATTGCAGCATGGCTTACCGTAATTGTCGGGCTATAAGCCGCTACTTTTTGCACAAGCTTTGAACCCTGCGGCTTTTAGTCAGGTGCGGCTTTTCTGTGGATTGTCCATGATTTTTGTCATATCGTAAGACGATTTGTTTTGTTTGTTCCGCTGTTGTACGGCACTACGTTGCCTGGCGGAAGGGCATGTGATCAGACACACAGTATCGGGGTTCAAGAGTGGTATGTTGGTCACATGTCCATCCGCCAGGCAACATAGTGCTGTACAAGTAGCGTGAAAAACAAACTTCAAAGTAGCGCTATGCGTTCAGCGGGAGTCGTGGATGACGAGCGGCGATAAACTTGCGAAAAGCAAGTTATGCTCAACTCCACCGGTGGATTCTGACAGCGTGGAAAAGTGTGAAAACATCCATGATCACCAACGGATTTCGAAGGGCTGGACTGCTGCATGATGAAGAGGAGGACACCGCCACGGCCCTTCTGAGGGTGTTCGACTCTGACACTGACAACGAGGATTTCTTTTGTTTTGAAAGTGACAACGAAGGAGAGAAGCGGAGAGTGGAGGACGTAGGCATCCTGAGCCTGTTCGTATCCGACACTGGAGAAGAGGACTTTGGTGGTTTTAGTGCGCAGGAAGATGGTGGTGAATGACTGACTTTTCTTCTTGTTAAAGCCGTGTCGCTGCACCTGAGCCTAAAAGGTAGTCTGAATCTATTTTTCTGGTGTGCTGTAGGTTATTGTTATGTACTACATTTGTTACTCATTTATGAAGCACAGTACATGTTTCCTACTTGTAATTACCGCTACTTGTACATATACCTAAAAAGTTATGCAAATATGTACCCATAACTTGTTTTTCAAAATATTAAAAAAAAGGGGTGTGTCTCCAAACAGCCATCTCTTTCCTGACAATTCCCTTTGTGCATATTCTCTTACATATGATAAGTCAACATTGAAACACCTGCGGCTTTTAGTCAGGTGCGGCTAATGTATGTACAAAACAGGATTTTCCCCTGATTTTAGCTTGTGTGGCTAATATTCAGGTGCGCTTTGTAGTCCGGGAAATATGGTAATTTTGCAAAGTTGCATCTGAGAGAAAAAAACCCACACAATTGTTTTGGAACAATATCTTTTCAACAGGCAAACCAAATGAGGAGATGTTTGACCATAATGGTCACGTTATGTTGTTGAAAACCAAACAGAGCACATCAGCAACTATCAGCACAGCTGGGCTTGTTTTGCTTTAACCGACCTGAGCACCTTGCAGTCACTGAGTAACCTAGAGTTAAATGTGAGGACATCTGTGTGATAGATAAAACTTGTCCCAAATTGGGTCAGGCTAAAGGACAATGATCCAAAAACAGCAACAAATCTACAATAGAGCAGCATTAAAAAAAGGATCATGGTGCTGAAATGATCAAGTCAGAGTCCAGACCTCAACCTGACTGAAATGCAGTGGTGGGGCCTTAAGACAGCTGTGAAAAAACCCTCACAAACATCAATGAACTGAAGCAACATTGTGGGCAATAATTCTTAAACACTGATGTGAGAAACCTATACAGTCATAGAAAAACTGATTACTTCCAGTTACTACAACTAAAGGTGGTCCTATAAGCCATTTAATCACAGAGCCGTGTGTAAACTTTCCTTTTCACATGACCGTATCTACTGTCATGAAATCCTGCACACTGATTCTCACCAGAGCTCAACTGGCAGTTTTGAAACCAACACAAATGGTGCTCAGCAGAGTTTGTTTTAACACAGTGTGAAAGCTCTCCAAAAACATTTGTCTTTTAAATGTTTTTTTTCCATGAAAACCATTTTCAAATGATTTGCAAAAAGGAAAAACAGAAGCTGGTTGAAACTGGAAAGAAAATAATAATATGAATTGTGGGAAGCTTTGTGAACACCACAAAAAAACCCAAACAAAACCCAAACATCATACATCTTTGGAAAACATTCTGCTGTCTGTGCGATGTTTAGGTGGCACTGGATAGATTTGACATGTACAATTTCCTGTTATTAATATTAACATATAATGATTTATGTTTATACTTACTACACAACATAACACAAAGAGGATATTTAGGCCCTGCTTCATACAATATGAATACCGAATTAGGAACTCCTGACTGTTTTTCAGGAAGTTCAAATTCCCTTGAGATCTTTGAGGGCACCACACCCTCTCTGCTCTCCGAGTATCAAAGTTTAATAACTTCCTAATGAATACTCAGAGGTGCTTCTAACCTACATTTATTTTTGTATGTTATTCCATTTTAAGATATGACATTTTTACTAGACATTTCTTTAAATCTCCTATCTAAAGTTTACCTAATTTTGCTATACTGTATAGGTCATGCCATTTAAAAACAATAACACTAATAAAAGATGTATTATTGTTATTATCATGACAAAACACAGGACTTGTTGCTGGGAGAGGCAGCTCACCCTTCTAGGCGGACGTCAGGCAGCGAACGATTGAGAGCAATCATCTCCGAGGCCATGAGGTTGAACTGGTTGATCTTAAACATTTCCTTCATTTTCTCCTGCTGCTCTTTAGGGATCACCACAGGTTTCCCTCCTTCACCAGGCCCATCTCGTGGTCTGGACATGGTGTCTACAGAGGATACATATTCAGCTTTTCAAACTTGATGCTTGACAGTGCCATAAAAATGTGTCTGTGTATGGGTTTGTGTGGTGATACACCCTCACCGTCTCTCCCGGGCAGTCCTCTCGGCTTCTTGTCATCACACTTGTTGCACTCGCTGAAGTAGAGCAGAATGAACATGTCCAGCATCACCCAGACCAGAGAAGTGGCCAAAACCACCTTACAGTAGGCGAACCTCCGCATCCTGAAAATGTAGAGTGAGAAGTGGGGGGTAGTTACCATCAGAGGGTTTCTTTGAAAGCATGGTAGAGGAGGCAACTCTTCTCATATCTTTCCCACCTTTCTACTCAGTCCACTCAGCGTTTAGCCTTCCTGCAGCTCTGAGCCTCAGAGTGCTGGAAACACTTCCACCTGTCCATCAGTCTGCCTGACTCCTGTCTCCTATCTGTCAAGCTTTTTATCAGGGCCCCTCTAAGTGGTCGTCTCTACACTCAGTGAGATTCTCAAAATGACGGACTCCTGTCTTACTGGAGAAACAAAGCAATAAATCTAAGAACAATGAACGTTTATAATTGTTTATAGAGTCGATTTTGTTTTTTGTTTTTTAAAGGCAGTGGTTCCAGAATGGGGCTGCCAAAGAACATCAGTGTACTAAGTCCAAGTGTGCCTTGGGATTTTGTGACAACCATACATAAATATTGCATTACACAACTGCACAAAGACAAACAAATGAATTTTTAATTTCCTGTGTGTTGACAAATTCTATCCACTAAAAAATAAACTAAAAAACAAAATCCCAGAAAAGTCTGTTTGTACAGTTTCTAGATGGTGCATATTACAAATATTTGACACATCAAAACCTGACAGCAAGGGGGGGGGGAATTCATTTTTATGGCAAGCTAGCCACAACTAACCAATGCCAAGGACCCCACAGCTAAACAAAAGGGAAAAATGAAAACTGCATGTAGATGGTGTCCTGTAAGCTGGCCATCTTATAGCTTCATTGTGTCAACCCCCTGCCCTCTGGCCTGCGTGCGTCATCTGTTAGAAGAAGTTGGCTAAGGTTGACATGCCAAGCAAGTTAAGGAGGCACTTGGAAACCAAACATCCCTTTTGAGAGTCGCTTGGCCCGCTTCAAAAAGAGAGCTGGATTTGAACCAAAGGAAGCTAAACTGTTTGTTGGATTGCGGGAACGTGTCTGATAAGGTGTTGGAGGCAAGTTGCATTCCAGAGGACCTTGTGACACATTCTTTTAGAATATTACAGGTGTTGTATGGTAGGTCCAGGTGGTGCAAAAAAATGCAATCAAAAGAACTGATGACATCTCAGATGACACTCAGAGGCTGTTATACAGGTGTGACTTGAAAATCTGTCTTGCCCTTTGGGCACAAAAAGTTTAAAAACCAATGTTTTACGATATCTAAACAACACTCTAACTACTGTCCAGTTCTACACAACAACCATCTAGTATATCAGTGTTCCCAAATACCCTGCAGGATATGAGCCAATCTACCCTTTGTACATTTAACATACCAAATCCCTGTGTTCTAAAGTGCAGTCAGACACCCACTCAAAGGTAAGCACAAACACACACACACACGGACACACACACACACACACACAGCAGAGAGGGGAGCTATGATAGTAATTGCTTTTCGTTGGCAGGCAGCAAGAGACAAGACACAGCCACATTAAAATTCCACTGCTCCCCTTTCCTTCTCTCCTTCAGCACCATCTCCCTTCTCTTTGGCTGATTCTCTGCCTCAATGATCCCTCAGGTTGCAGCAGCACAAGCAGAAGGGAGAAAATTAATTTGGCCACGGTGATTTCTCTCGTGCCCCCGGGAGGGAAAAAAACGATGTTTGTGCACAGCTAGCTTAGCTTAGCTTAGTTTAGGTTTGCTTAGCAGCCAGGGAAATAAGAGAACTGCAGAGCAGCGTTTCTAAATTCCACCTGATAGGATTCTGGAAGCACAAAGTGCCGTGTACAGCAGAAAACAAGAGGGAAGATTTAACTGTTTGTCTTTCCTCAGACTTCTGTTCCTGTGAGTCAAGTAGTTTTAGTGTTCAGGTTAGAGCTGTACTCTCCGTATATGATGTGCATATATGTAGTCCAGGGATGGGATTCGAGAACTAGAATATCTAATCTATCAGATGCAGCTCCAGAGTAAGAAATTATGGCATCAGACTCAGAGCAGTGCACACATGAAAGCCGTTTTTATCCTGCTTCTGTTTCAAATAATAAAACATTTGTGGGCCTTTTCCTCACACAGAAAATTGATAACGAATAGATAAGCAAATAGATAAAGAATAAGGCCTATTAGCAGAATCAATAATGACACTGGTATTGATGAAATCTTATCAATAATCATCACTAATGTACTCTCCAGCAGAGTTGGGCAAATTACTGTTCTCGGATTAAAAGCTGACTCAACTGGAGGCGTAAATTTAAAAAGGTCTTGTCAGCTTGTCTTCTACTTCACAGCGTTTTGTAACTTTGCAAGATTTTATCTCTCAGGTTCACACGCGAAAGAAAAAAAAATTGGTGCAGGGCATCCATCCACCAGCACATACATGCTTAACTGTGATCTCTCACCCCCTGGGGAGAGAAAAAAACATCCAATGAAATCTATTGAACTGCTGCACCACCACCAACTTTTGACAAGGTTAAAATGTAACATGTTACATCAGTTTATACGTTCCCACTTAGCCACTCGACCAGTTTCAGTTTGAGTAAGGTATAAAAGAAAACAAAGCACTTATTGCAAACCACCTCATATCAGCCTTTAGAAACATTTCCTGACCATCACTTCTGCAGCTCCGTTAGATAACATCAGACACACAAAATAAATATTAATTACAAGATTTTTTTTAAAATAAGAAATAAAAACATTTTAAAATAAACATTAAACATCTGTTTTTAATATCTGTAGGGGAAAAGCAAGTTCAGGGAAACTCTCTTGTGAGGATATAGTAAGTGGGATATTGTAAGCTAGTAACATAGAGCTTAACATAGATGTGTAAATCATAGATATTTATACATAAAACACACTTCAGACAAATACGTTTTGTGTATATCATTACTGTTTAATCTATCATATTTGTGAAGGACTACTTTAAGACGTAGAAAAATAACTGTGTTTTAAATATTGCCACTAAACAGCAGAAAAAATGTGAATGTGAATAAAAATGTAAATGTCGTATTTCTGTATGAATGATAGAAAAATATTACCGGTAATATAACAAATAAAAACTGTTTAATTGTCATCAAATGGAAACTTCCTGACCTGGGATGAAAAAACAAATACTCAAACCAGGAAGTGAAGCTCTTTGGATGTTAAAACCTCCAGAGCTATACCAGAAATAAACATCTTTACAATCTGGTACAAAGAAAATGTTTGGTCTCCGTTACTTTTCTTTGAAAAGGCAGCATGTGTACAGGAAGCGAATCTTTACATAACCAACAAATTATGTTCCATTAGGGTCTAATTAAGTCATAATTAATGCAGTGGCTGCCTTTAGTTACTGGTGGCTACTGACGGGCTAATCGACTGCAGCTAATCAAGTAACAGAACTGGACTTCTAGATCATGTTTGTGGTGTTAAAGCAAATTTACCGCACTTCTCTGACAGCGGGAAATAGAACCATTTAGAGTGTGAGAATCTTTTAGTTTTGTTTTACTCACACTACTGTACAGTTTGACCTGTTCATGCTCTCTGCAGACTGATATACTTTAGATGGTCGCTTAGATAAGGTCTGCATGCTAAAAATGGGCCACTTTAGCCTAGTGGTTGCTAGGACACATAATGACACCATGATGTCTGATATGGATAAAGCTCGTCAAGGGGCCTACAATGCATCTGTGTGGCAAATTTGTTTGCACAGATTTTTTGTATTATAGTAAGATGTTAAAACTAATTAGCACACATATGTGAGTGTGGATGCAAAAAACCTTTCTAGCATTAGTTACCATAATAACATAATCATTCATTACATTCTCTTTTAACTGGCTCCAAAACGCCAAAGACACAATGGGCAAAATGCCAAACCCAAGACTTCAAAATCATCTCCAGGTCTATCTTTTATATACAGTCTTGCTATTGTCCCTAACATCTTTATATACAGTTATACAAGAAACTAATGTTTAATAGGTGATCATTGTGGCATCTGGCAGTCTGCACTCATGCGTGACTGAAGGAGAGCTACAGGGGTTGCTGCGTTCTGTAAAGCTGCTACCGTACTGAGTGTTGAACTGTGCAGTATGTTCACATTACTAACATTAGTTATGGTTCACAGCAGAGGTGCTAGAGGTTTGTGCAGCGATATTGGTGAAAAAGCTGAGCGCACTTACAAAATCACCATGCTATAGGATGTGTTATTGTATCTCTTTATAGCTCTCACATTTGCTTTACCGTTGATGTTATCTTCTGTTGTTTTTTCCTGTAAGCCACAGTGCAGGACCCGACCACATCTGTAATGCACTTTAAACTCAAACCCAGCTTGGTCTTTTGTCACAATTTGGACTGAAAACCATCATAAAACAAAACATGCCAGTTATAAAATCGTTCCTAGTAGATTCCTGGAAAATAACGATTTGGAAAATTCAGATTCCCCCGGATATCCTGAAGGAATTTACCAGACTGTTTTTCTCACTTTTTTCCGTCCTCTCAAACTTGTTCAAATTCCAGGACTAGCAGGAAGGCTGAATTTCAGTACTCGCGCTGCAATCTCCGTCCTTTCTGTTTCACTGACAGCTGCTAGACTGCGTCGGCCTTGCTTGACCTTTATGAAACAACAACACAAAACCACACAATGTAGCAGAATCTTGGATATACTTCTCTCTTCACCGTTTCTGGTGCAACACATACATAGCAGAGCTCTTATATGAATAAGGACACCAACATCGGAGCTTTCCATCACAGAAAAACTTACATATTCCTGTTCACAGCATCATGTCAAAAATGCTGTCGGATGGATGTCAGCTTCTTTCCGGAGATGCCATTTGATCACAGAGAATGTAGACCGCAGTGCTTCAAGCAACAGATACATTAAATAAAAGCACGCGCACGCACACACTCCTGCTTACTGCTGTCTCTCAGCCATGCCTCTCCACTCACTGTATTTCTAATCAGGCATGGCAGAGGACACCTCCGGTCTCCCTGGTGCTCTGGGCTCTGCCTCTCTGTGTGAGTGTCTGTCAGTTTAGTTTATGTTGGGTGCTAGTCTCTTTGAAGTCTCTTTTAAACAGCCTGGTTTCATATGACGTTAAACAGACCCACAACTCTCCATTGTTCTTATTAAGCCATTAGCATACTGCACTTCCTCCATCTTTCTTTTAAACCTCCATCCTGGTCATCATGCACTCTCGTTCCCAGCCGCCCCACCCCCACTCCCTCCCGTTTCTCTCTTAGTGATGTTTTCTCCTTTCAATAGCGGTTGCCATCACTACTTCCCTACAAAAACACAATTTCCTCCTTCACATCCTTCTCTGTGTCTCTCTTCATCTTCCCCTCCTCTCCTTTTCTCCACAGGCTTAATCCCCCTTTAGAGATTGCACAACCACTATTTCTCACAACCATTTGGAAAAACTCAGCAAGAGGATCCAGCACTTCACTCGCTTTAGAATTTATGACTGCGAGCGAGGATCCTCCCTTCTAGGGATTTCATGTTTATATGTATAAAAGAATATTCAGAGGAAGGCAGGGAGATAATACTGTACGTGACTGAGGGCAAATGAAAGAGATGATGAGTGTTACTAATAAACACAAAGTTTGTCCTGCTAAATATGTTAAACGACAAATGTGGACCCTCTGTATAGCAGTTTTGTTTTGTTTTGTTTTTTAAAAATCATAATATACAACCAGGTGTATTTTGTTTCTAAAAGTGTCTAAAACATGCTGCCTTTTTGAAGCTTCCTTAAGAGGAAAACCAGAGACGGTGCTATTCAGGTGTACGAGTTGTCCTTGGGTCATATAGGCTTGATAAGCTCAACAGTTTCCAAGACAACGCTGATGGGAGCGCTGACTTTCTGAACAGTCGTAATGCATCTCAATTGGAGCAGAACAAGGCTCAGGCTAACATTAGGGGAGGGAAATAGAAACAGAACACGGTGGCCTGAAGCCCCGTCTTCATGCTTCTCTAAGGAGTACACAGTCGCCTGAGGCAAATCAGCTGGGTTCGCTTAATATCCAGATCATAACCTTGACTGCAGAATATAGACTGATCCCGTCGAGGAAATAAAAAACCCAAGGACTGGGACACGACTGAGAGAGAGTGAAAGAGACCTGCCATCAGTTAACAAAAAAAAAAAGGGAGAGAAAATACACGCTCTGCCCATCTGACAGTGGACTTAAAAAACATACCGAGCACTGTACCTCTTTGGCATGTTGCTCTCTTCACCATGAGTTACAGGCTACATTGTATGATTCAGACTAATGCAAAATCCAAGACACTTTAATGAACAACCCAGAACACACACACATACACACACACACAAAGAATTTGTTTAGGCTGCAATCTATAATTAATTAACCACAAGATTCATTGGTGACAGTGTTTTAGTTAATATTAGTGCAAGCCTGTAGAGCTCGAAGAATTCAATCATCACTTAAAAATCCCCCATGAGTCAAGATATCATTTTCCCCGTCGAATCACGACATGCTCTTAGCTGCATCAGTGGAAATAGATAAGGGGGATGGAAACAGTGTCAGAAAAGGGCAGAGGAGGTCAACTCAATCCTGTTTGCTGCGTAGATGCTCTCTGCTCCAGCGGAAAATACATGCAAAGTTAGCTAAACTAGTTTCTGAACTAAGAGCTACAAACTCTAAGGCACTAAAACAGGTTCAACTTTCTATTAATGTAGCATGTCAGGAGTCAGGCAGCTGCTCTGCAGGTGGACAGGACTGCGTTATTAATAGGTTATGAGCGAGGCTCTGGGATTGATTACCGATTTATGTTCTACATTTTTTCTCAGTTTTTAATTTTTTTTTCATTCAGACTAATATATTTTAAATTTGAATGGGTCTCAATGATCAGTGTTAGGTGTTTATTTAGAAAAACTCTTTTATTATTTTATTCAATCCGTTTTTTAAAGCAGCTCCGCAAACTGGCTTACTCACTCTGATTGTCTTCCACATGTCACGTGAATCCTTAATGATTTTAACTTGGTGGACATTATTGTTCATTGTTTTGTTATTTATTTATTTTTTTTACTCATGTGTGATCTTTGTTTTGAAAGGGGCTTAAAATAATAATAATTATTATTATTTATATACACTCACCGGCCATTTCATTAGGTATACCTGCTTTAACAGTAATCTATTGGGATTTTCCCACTAAACCATGTGGGGTTTACAAATAATGGTCTGAAAAAGAGAAAAGATTGAGTGAGCAGCAGTTCTCTGGGTGAAAATGCCTTGTTGATGTCACAGATGATATATAACATATGGTTGAACAGCATTATTGATAATGGCCTTGCTTTGGCCTAAATACTGATATTAGTAACGATCTAAAAGAAATCAATACACCAAAATCAAAATGGTGCTATTCTCTTTGCAGTGATGGTTGTGAGCGTCGCGGCATTTCAGCATGAAAGTCACCTCACTAAAAGAAAAAGGTGCCACTTAGAGAACATTTCATGATTTCCACAGACCATCTAATAATTAAGATTAACCTGAGTACAGAAAAGGAGTGCCCAACATCAGCTGATGTCAAGATTAACTGTCGTCATCTCAGACACAACATTTCCAATTTCACAACACTCACAACAACAACAACTAAATCAAGCCAATAGACGTGCTTAAACACAGCAGCGCTGAGCTGAAACAGGCCCTGCTTCAGTTGTTTAGTTTCATTCTCCCGACAGTTCTATAGTCTGGTTGTTTTCCTGAGATGTGGAGCCTGGGGCTTTTTTTATCCCCACTACAGAGCTGAGAAATATCAGACCGCACGTACTACTAAGCCACTTGTGTAAGCAGAGTCAATCCCCCAGTATTATCAATGCCTGGTTCCTGGCCTTATTTATTGAAAACATTCCCCTGAGCAAACCCATATTGGCTTTTTACCAAATCACGGTATTACTGGCCACATTTACACTCTACACACTCTAATTAATCAGCACGTACGCCACAAAACAATGGTAAAATCTTTGCATGCTTTATTGATTTTTAGAAAGGCTTTCGATTCCATTTTGCTAGAGGGTTTAAATTAAAACATTCTCTGAATAAGCACAGCAGGTAGACGTTTGAAAACAATTAAGTCGACGTAAAGTCTTATTCGAATGACCATCAGTACATGAGGAATGCAGAGGTTGTCAATAATCCTAATCCATAATTTCTAATGTTAAAGAAAATCTTTTTTGCGTGTGTTTGGTATTTTATCAAGACTTCTTTTCTGCTTCTTTAAACACAGCATGGAAAGTCATTCACATAAAGGTCAAGATGAAACCTCTCAAGTAGGATGGAATGGCTGATATATATGATAGTATCTTTCAACAGTTTTATGTGACAACCTATAAATAGTTCAGTCTTCACCGAGGGGCCAGACAGATTTCAATCAATATTTGTCAAAAAATAGCCCACATATAAGCCTGAGGACTCATATCATTATTCAAGCTTAATGTCAAAGGCCTGCATTCAAAATATAAAATAAGATTCACAAGTTTAAGTATTATTAATGTTTTAAAGCACCAGAAATAAAAGCAATTGCTGTGAAGAATAACCCATTTCACTCTGATGTTTACTTTGTTTTTGGATGACAACTAGATTTTAGTTATTGATGCATGAACAGGTTCATGTTAATGTTCCTGCAGGTAAAGGTGGGGCTGACTTGAACCATTTCACATACTGCTGGGTAGCGTGTGAATTCCCCTTTGGGCATCATAATGTTAGTTATTTCAAGCTAAACACTAGGGCTGCACGATTAATCGTTAGAAAATCGCAATCTCGATTCATACTTATGTGCGATCTCATTTCCAAATGACAACGATTAAAAAAAAAAAAAAAAAAAAAAAAAAAAGACGACGACGATTGTACCGCATTTTGATCCGGGACGTACTCTGCATGAAAACAAGCGCTCACTCTTCCTTCTCAACAAATGACAAGGGCGGAGCCTTATACCACGTGATACAGAGGCTGTGCCGTGTGAATTAGCAGGGGAAAACCAACGGAGAGCACGTCAGGGATGAGGAGAAAGTGACAGGAGAAAATCCGTCCCGGTCAACCACCCAAACATCAATAACGGGAACCTTATACAGCGCTTTCCTATACCCGTCGAACTCCCGCAGGCACAAAGAAATTACGGAGGCTATCACTTATCACCTGACCAAAGATATGGCTCCCATCAACACTGTGCAAAACGAGGGATTTAGGAAAATGATCAACACCCTAGACAAACGCTACACAGTGCTGTCCCGCAACTATTTTTCTATTGTTGCACTACCTGCTCTATACACGCAGTGTCGAGCAACGGTGGAGACGGAATTTCAAGCAGTACAACATGTTGCAGCAACAACAAAACGTGAGACATTTGTTGTTTTTGTTTATTTATTGTTTTTATGTTCAGTCTCAACTGTTACGAAGTTGATGTGCAGTTAATAAGTGCAATAAATATTTATACTGGAAAAGAAAATCGTGAGAGAATCGTGATCTCAATTCTAAGCCAAAAAATCGTGATTCTCATTTTATGCAAAATCGTGCAGCCCTACTAAACACAGACCTTGCTTTTCCTGTGCTAGGTGTCCCTCCCACACAGATGTGCGAGGGTAATTTCTAAATCGGACAAGTTATGCTGGTAATACCGATCCTGAGCAAACAGGGCTCATATCAGTAATAAAAGCAGGAAAAAAATTGGAAGAGGCTAATGAAGGGGAAAAAATTGAAAGAAGAAAAAAAAAGCAGGGACAAAAACAGCACTTCAGCCTCCGGCAGCAGTATTGACAGTCAACTACAATGAATTTAAAATCATGAGCTTAGAAAAAAAGCCCAAATCCCAGGAAAACAAATAGAAATTCAAATTAGGGAATACCCAATGCAGTCAGTACCTGGCGTTTAAAAACACTGCTTTGGTAAACTATCATCTGGCAGTGAATGCACTGAAACAAAAAGCATTTTTGGCATTTAGGAGAAAATCAGAAACTTCAGCTATCTCCCAAGTTAAGTCAAACCTGTCTTGGACGGACCATCAGCTGTTAAGAGATCACTAGATGTCAGCTACCCATCAGAGTTCTGCATGCAAAAAACTGCAGGTCCATAATAAACATCCCAGGTAATACCCACTGATTAGCAACACTGAAAAAAGAACACCTGAAGTCACAATGAACAAGGACCAAAGGAACCTTTTTTACAATTCTAAAGACATAAAGACCTTTAGCACTTCCTTCAAACTACATGGGGCATCAACATGAAAATCAAAGCAAATTAAATCTGGCATAATTTTTTGGACACAATCCTTGGTCACGGATCAACATAAGCTGCAGGCACAAATGATCTATTAACTGGCTTTTGTAAGTAGTACAGGGAGGAAGCCTCTGTCTACAGTTAACAGCTACCTGTAAACTTAGCACACAAAGAAATAAGTCATTTTTAATGCTGAGTTATATTGGTTTCAGTTGCATGTCTCATTTCCAACTCAACTGTTAACTTTAAACCATGAAACACAACAAAGACACACCTCCAATCATGGTACTCCCTGGCTTGTTATTGTGGTTGTAGCCTAGCTGTAGCCATGCCAACTGCCAACTCCCAACTGGCTATTTAATCATGTTGGGATTCCTACTGGCATTGGGAATGCAAGCAGAAAACACTCTTTAGAAATGTAGTTCTCAGGGGACCACACCTGTGAGTCGTTAAACCTTGGGGAGCCCCCAGAAGTGTATTAGTCAGAACGTACCATTACTGAAATAAACCTCAACACTGTTCAACCTCAGACCAACATGGCCTTCCAATAACCAAAGAAAGTATTTTTGGATGCTCCCTTATTTCCCATGGGTTTGTCACAGTGGATGGATCTGCATGTTTAACTTGGCAAAGATTTCCTGGAGCAACCCTCCCATTTATCTGGGCTTGGGACCAGCACTAGGAGTGCATTAGCTTGTGACCCCCTGAGGCTGGGTTTGTATCTCCTCCAAAAACAAATCAAAGTAAACTAAATTATTAAAGTGATAAAAAAAATGTGTATCTAGAACAATAGGTAAATCAAATGCAATTTGTAATTGTCCCTAAAGCATGAATATAAATTGGTAGAGTAGCATAAACTGTCTGAAATGCAAAACATAAACAGTTCCTGATGAAATACAGACTAAGCGGACACAGTCTAGCCACAGAGAACCAGTGACACAAGAAAGCTGGCCTATGAACCGAGGAAGAGGCACCGCAGAACAGTTCTTCTTAAAATATAACAATTAATATCACAGCCAAATTTGGTTTGTGAATCTTCGCATAGGTGGATAACAGTGAAAAACAGCTGATTCTGTTAGTTGAGGGACCTGCAGCATCTATCTAAACTATCTATTGGGGTTTGTGATACAGCCTCAAAAATCATATTACAATATTTAAAGTAATTTTACAATAATGATCATTCTGACAATATTGGACAAATAAAATGCTGATAAAACGTTTTCCATCCTTCTTTTCCAATGAGCTACTGTCATTGAAGACAAACTACCTTATTCAAAGTGTGAATCTTTCGCCACAAGGTGAAAGCAGAAGCAGCATTAGAGCGTAATAGTAGTGACACAGCATAAGTCAAATACTGGTGGTGGAGTTTTCCCTGTAATTCTAAGTGAAAGTATAACACAACCTGCACATCACCACCTGATAGTATCTCCTCCTCCTGTACGTTCATACCCTGGTTTTACATGGTGGTGTCTTTTTGCCCCAAGTGATATAACAAGTTAGTTTCCACGTTTATCAGGAACAGTTTTCTTGTATATTTTGCAAAGAATTTTTTTTTTTTTGGAGTTTGTTGAAATAGCTTCCTTTTTACAAAATCAGAGTTTGCCATCCAGCTCTCTATGTCAGACATGCCTGTTCTTGTCAAGTTGTTGTGTTCACTAAGGAACATAGATGCCTTTTATATCCCATAAAAATGTATTCCCCATATTATCGCAGAGGATTCATCCCTACTACTTACATAAAACATTGTTAAACGTTCTAAAAATAAGTTTAAAATACAAAGAGGAGTACAGAGAGAACTGCCCATGGCAGCGTAAAAGTCCCAGCTAAAATTGATTACCAATGCAAAACTTGGCTCACAAGCAAAGTGGAATTAAATACTTCAATCTCCAATCACTGGGGCCTTTTTGGCCAAAATCAATATGCATTACTGTCACGAGGGGTGTTCCCCTGATGGTTGGAAAGAGAGTGGAGCTTTTTTTGTACACGTATTAAAATAAATTGATCACAACACACCTAAGAACACATAAATGACTGCATCATCCTGGTGGTCCATTTGATGTTAGTATGCTGTAAATGATCTTTTAACAACTATTAACTTTTTTGCACTTGCCTCGCAAAAATGCAAAGGTACACACAGTGGAGGCTTTGATCACACTGGCTGGCACAAATAATACAACAGTTTACACAATTAAAACATCATCGCAGGCTGTGTGTTAATTGGTGTTAACACGTACTCACACAGAAACTCCCTAATCACCCTGTAATACTTAAAGTCTGAACCATTAGGCCCAGTGGGTTTGTGTGTCTGGTCTCCCCTGTATGTTTGCGGCTCTTTTCTACTATTACAGCTGCTGCTATTCCTACTATAACTCATGCCAAGCAGGAGGGATTAACGAGTCTCTGACAGCACAGCTGGATTTCTCTGCCTACTAACCACTTTAACAATATGCTTTGATTTTTTTTTTTCATATAAAAATATGAAAAATTTTAATATTTCTAAGACTATGTTACAGTGCAACCTCGCAATTTTGTGGCTGCTTTCATCTGTAAAACGTCTTACAGTACCTTAGGCAAAAAAAAAAGGAAAGAAAATGTCTTTAAAGTTTATATCTGAAGCTACTTGGAAGAGAACTGCATTGCTGTCTATTAAGCATGACTTCTTAATAGACTGTACAATGTCAGCATATCTATTTCCCCAGCACATAATATGTGATATATTTGTCATATTCTTTGGACTTTTGTGGAGCTACTGGTCAATTTTCATACATACACAGTGTAAAAACCAATGTGCAGACATATGTTTAGCTGCCCCCCAGGTAACACACAATAACAAAAAATCAAAGGTTAACTAGGCTCTGATTCCTCACTGCATTAAAGTATCTGTTGTGTTACACAATTTCTAATCTGTATTATAAAGCACACAGACATACAAGAGTAAACAACAACAACAAGGAATCAGGAAAAATACTTTGTATTGTTGCATTGCATTCCTTGCATTATGTTGCATTGATGGTTCTTTTGCAACCCTCTTTTCATCGTTATGCCATTGTTACGATTTTTAGCATTATTGATGATCAGTGTTCTGACTTTCTCATTCTCATTTTAGAACCAAACACAGCAGCGCTTTAAGTGTCGTTTAAAATTCCTTAAGAAAACTCTAATGCAATCTTCACATTAACTGAATTTCCTGGAACAGAAAAAGCTTGATAAAAGTTGATTTATAGTTGCTGTTACAGCAGCTGATAAGATCAAAGAAACATCCCAACAGAGTTATGTGCCAAAGGTAGTTTGGATTTTTCAAATATGGTAACAAATCAGATATAATAAAGCTTTGTAAATTTTAGAGAAGGGCATTGCTGGATGTCAGCAACAGGGGGGAACAGGGAACCACAGAAGCCAATAACACTAATCTAGTGTTGCAAATGAAACTTCTGCTAACATTAACTTCCCACACTGACACAATATGACACATTTTGCCTTTGGATTTTCAGATTTTACTCATCTCTGTATTTAGCACGTTACCCTTTTTCACACATAGCCACCAGACAGTAAATAGTCATAAAGAGAGCAACGTGCTGCAAAGACACGCGTCACTATTTTGGGGACTTTCTTTTAGTTTTGACACATTTATAGGCACAAAATTGATAACAGGAGCAATTTACAAACTAATCGGTGATTTCAATCCTTACTTATGTACCTATGACCCTTAATTTTTGTTTTTCAACAATTGTTTAACAACACTTTAATTAGAATACTTAAACTTGTGTATACAAATAGTGTGCTAGTATAATAATGTGTGACAATGGCATAGATTTGTTCAAGGGTTCAACACACAGAGCATAAACAATAGATCATAGCAAAGTCTGAAATATGAAGACAATACGAGACAGTTACATAACTGTTACAAGCTGTTTCTATGACGCATTAATGAGTTACTGATAGTAAAAAATGAGAGAAATAAGTGATATGAGATCGGATGAAGCAGTGCTCTCCTACATGCATTTTACAGTTGTAATAATACTCTAGCCATTATTCTTGTTATATCTTCATTTCTCATTCTTTCTTTTTACTCTTCTTTAACTTGACCTCATTTTTATTTTTTTGGTTTTTTTAATCACTGTTGTATATATAAAGACTTTGCCCTCACAATGAGCCTGTGGCACTTTAACTATTTTGTTTATTTATTTCAAACTATACCTTTTTTTTCTATCCTGCTATGGTAACAATGTAGCTTCCCTTGTGAGATCAATAAAGTATCTATCTGTGTAGATATGTATATTCTTCGTTAAATATAGCTGCTGTAACTTGGGCTTTCTACATGATTGCACAGCTGAATGAGGCTAATAAATGGGGACCCCACCATGAAGCTTACAAAGAATTGCATGCACCGCTCCCGCTTCACTCAGGCAACAACAAGGCAGACCCACCTCTCCAATGGAAAGCCTTTCACTTTGCTAACCTCTTTGACAAAGGCAGCAGAAATGCAACATGAGCACCAGAATTGAGTCAAAGTGAATGCAAATGTGCCTAATTTGCAATCAAAAGGGTCAGCACACAAAATCAAAAGAGGCACTTTGCTGTTAATGGGGTGCTGAGGTTTATGTTTGACAATGTAACATGTAATTTCTCAAAAATAGTTTAAGCACACATTTTGATTTTGCCCGTAGGTGAATAAATCTAGTTTGTAGTATACATCAGGATCATATGGGGTGCGATGTTAAAAGGTTATATTTAGACTGAATTTTATCCACTGAACTTCTCTTGTTAAAGAAATTGGATTTTTCAGCCAGAAGATAGACTGGCTTATTAAAACAAAGAAAGGGTCACCATAGAGGAGCTGAGGTCAGTAAAAGAAAAAAAAAGAAAAAGTTGCATATGCATGAACCGGTAAATTTGTTTAATATATCCAGTTCAATACACAGTACAATAAAAAAAAATCTCAGCCCTTTAGGTTTCAATATGAACAACCCTATCTACAAAAACGGTTGTGTTAACTGTTCTTTGTTGCATCACTTTGTGTAGCCATTCCTTAATTCGTACCTTTCAAAGTGAGTTAAGGGGTCTCTGGTCAGATGTGCAGGGTGCTCCACCAGTAGAGGGGGCGGAGCTTCAGAGATCCCACTTCCTCTTTTGCTCGTCACTCATACATGCTCCTTGAAGAGAAAAGAGAAATAAATTTAGAATAAATATTTATTGTGCTAAGGATGTTAAAAGACACCAAACATGCTGGCTAGAGGAAACTCTTGTGCAATCTTGAAACTAGAATAAGGAAATGCTTTAAAACAGCTCTTCATTTATTTATTGTTTTCAAAATTCATGCATCGTACATAGGGAGAGTATTTTTTCAAATGCCTGGGAAAGGAGACATTTTCTGATCTATGAAAAAACCACAGGAAGCCAAAAACACACTTCTTGTCTTTGCATGTACAACAACGGTGCTATTCTTTCCTGCAAGATTACAAAGTTAGCGACACAATCTCACAGGGCAAGCTCCCACTCAGCAAATTATGCAAATGAGCCAAGATTCAGTCAAACGTGCCAGTATAGTGGACTTTGGAAAGTTCTCAGTCAATTAAAAATTGGCATCCAAGGTCCGCATCTCTTTTTATTATGTCATAAACCAATCATCGTTCCTCTTTCCAGCGGAAATCTAAAGGTCAAACATGACCAAAGACGCCGCCAGCTTTGCAGCAGGATAAAAAAAAGCAAGCGGGGAAACAGAGGGATGATGGGGATGATGGGGTGGAGGGAAGCAGGGATAGGCAACTGACGAATTCTCAGAACTGCTCATTTCACTGGATTAATCTGCTATTTTTGAAAAGTCCACAGAGAGCAGAGATGAGAGCGAATATGACTCAGAGTGGGCCTGTGTGTATGCGGGTCTGCGTGTCCTTCAATCCGGCGCTTGGCCTACTTTAAAGCCAAGTCATCATTCTGGTCCACTGGGGCCTCATATTGCCAGCCAGTGTGTATATGTGTATATTGAGGAATTGTATTACAAAAGCAGCCATACCATAAATCTCTTCCTGCCAGCCCACACACTTCTGCATTAGTGAGTGTGAGGAGGCTGTGCTGCAGTGCAGGTATGCCTCAGTATGAGAAGAGTCGTGGCCACCAAAGGTGTCTGCCTGTCTCCTTCTGGGTGAGTCATCAATCCTCATCTCTCTCTTACTTTATCTCTCATATACGTCGTAAGCCGTCTCTGTCTGCCCTTCTTTTCTCACTCTTTACATGATTTAAATGAGCCTCCATGAAGTTTGAGTGGAATGTAATTCATCTGCAAATTGGAAGCAGGACAAGCAAGAGCTTCTAAAAATACTCATCAGATTCCCCTGACAATGACAAAATAAAACTACAGAACACCCACCACACACTCACACATGACCACACAACACTGCAGTGCAAATAGCAACGCTCTCTGTCTTTGTCTGTGCAAACCTCTTGCTCTTTTTAAAGTCAGAATGCTTTCTACCTGTCTCATTCTCTGCGAGTTTATGAGCTCTACATGTCTGGGTGGAAAAAAAGATGACAAAAACCACAAAACCCAAGACGGCAGACAGCAAGCACAGCAGTGATGATGAGAGAATGAATATTGTGAGAAAAGTGTCTGGCAGTAGTGCCCTTTGTTACGCTCGTGATAATAAACTAGCCTCAGTGTTCATGAAGTTTTGAATGACTGTTTTTTACAAATGTAAACTTGACTTTGTACCTTTACAACCACAAAATGATTTCGTAATAGATACTCCTGCTACCAAGGCATGCCCCATTTCAGAAATGAAGCACACACAAACACAAACACACTGTTCACAAGGCATAAAATATAGTGGCACATTGTTTTGGCTTACATATGGACAGAAGTATGAGGCAGAGAAAGTGAGCATGCAAGGACCCGTCCAAACACTGGCAAACACACAGTTGTGCCAGTGAAATCTGACATTATGTAAGCCAACACAGGAACCCTAATCCAGGCAGGGATAGCTCAGTAGGTAGAGTGGTGGCCCCATGATCTGAAGGTCGGGGGTTCGACTCCACTGAACGGCTACCCTGAGGTACCCCTGAGCAAGGTACCATCCCTACACACTGCTCCCCGGGCGCTGCATTGGTGGCTGCCCACTGCTTCACTGGGTGAATGGGTTAAATGAAGAGGAACTATTTCCCTATGGGGACTAACACGCACACTTTACACTTTACACTTAATCCAGAGAGCAGAAAGAGAAGTCTATGCCGTGAGTGTCCACTTTGTTGCATGCTAAGAGGTGTGATGTGTACTTATAGTAAGGAACTTTTTTATTTATGTTTGGGGATATAGCCATTTATTTTTTCCTGCTGCACCAAAATCATACCAGCTTTTACCTTCGGAAATGAGATAACTCCAAAACACGGCCTGCATATATTGTAGCACTGACACTGCTATGCACATGAGCCAGATGTGACTGAGCCAGTTTTACTGCAGTGAGCTAATTTTATCGCTGTAAGGCCTTACATAAAAATATGGAAAAATGTATCTGATTATGGCTGATGCATTGTAAAAAAAAAAAAAAAAAAAAAAAAAAAAAAAAAAAGCAGCAAAATTTTTTTTTTCTGGCACAACTTCACCTGCTTCCAAGGTGCATGGAGAGGATGAAAGAAATAACATAGCAGGAACTCCAGCAACGCGTTTTGGCTTGTGGCCTTCATCAGGGTCATGATGACCCTGATGAAGGCCACAAGCCGAAACGCGTTGGTCAAATATTAAAATTGTTCATCTTCCCTCAACTGTTGCTGGAGTTCCTGCTAAAAAAAAGAAAAAAGAAAAAGAAAGAAAGAACAAATTGCACCATGTACATAAAAAATACATAAAAATTTAAAGTACAGTTGAAAGTTGGTGTTTTAGTACTAATATATGAAGGATGTCAATGAGTGAATTTGGCAAAAGAAATTCCTCTCCCAAAGGTAAGCTTTTGTGAAGGCAGATCTCCTACTACAGACACCACAATCAGTATCAGGAGGCAAAAGGTTTGTGCATTTCGAATTTTCTGCAGTCTTTGCCATTCCTTTGTTTTGTACACCTCCCTTCTTCTTTGTTCCAGCTGTGAACCAAACCAGAGAATGCAGGATAGGAGCCAAAAGGCTGTGTCTTCATCCCACCCTACTCTTGCCTCTATCTCAGTCCCTACAGAACACCCTCTGTTATTAATTCAGTGTAACAGTCTCTTCTCCCACTTAGGCCTCTTTCCATTCAGCTTGACCCGACGTAATTCCTGTCGTAAATCCAAAATACCAGTGACTCAGGCGGACTAACAAATGCAGAGGTGAGGAGGTGCTCATGTGCGGACTAATGAAGAGATTTCTGCACGCAAGCATAAAAGCTTCTCTCTCTGTAAGCAAGACATTTTGCAGAAAGAGAATATCATAAGGTCCAACATGACACCTTGCAAGATAAAGCTGGCATGCTTAAGTGTGACAGCTGCAGCCAAACAAGGTTGAGGAGCTCTGGAACAACCTTTGTTCTGGACAATTTAGAGTGTAGTGTGGGTACAGCTAAAACTAACAGACAGTCAAATCAGTCTTTCACAATCCCCCAAAGCTCAGTGTGAGCACACTGTGATCAACCAGCCATGTCTAAGCATTAGACCTAACTGTTCCCCTCTCTCCACAGACTGCCACAGAAAGTCACAGAGTAGAGGGGAGACACTCATAGACAGGAAGAATGGCCTCTTCTTTTAGACTATGTGATAGCTTAGTAAGAGCATGAAGAATGTGTGTGTGTGTGTGTGTGTGTGTGTGTGTGTGTGTGTGTGTGTGTGTGTGTGTGTGTGTGTGTGTGTGCGATATGCGACTCTGTTTGTAGCATATGCTGTAACAATGGGAGCTTAAAGATGGCATCTTTGGTCTTAGCAACAACAAACAGTGCTGTGCCAATCCTGAACAAACTACAACTTCCGTCCAAATCCTTTCAGCATTCCCTTTGACCTCTTGCTCTGTCAATCACCTCGTGGTTCAAGTGGTGTGGGAAAGGAAGGCTTTACAGGGCCTGAAGTAGGGCTGGGCGATATGACCCAAAATTCATATCTCGATATTTTTTAGCTGGATGGCGATATAAGATATATATCTCGATTTTTTTTTTTTTAAGCCATAAGTTAAGAACAAAAAGAGAGTTCTTAGTCACACTGTGTCCCAGATGTCACACGGGCACTTTTATTTACATACAGCGTAGATATTACTCAAAAATAAATTATCAGCATATATTAAATAATCATGGTCCATAAATAAAAGAAAACAATGTTGTTTTTGTGCATAACAAAAAGCTCACAATTGTGCAGTCAAAATGTAAACTAATAGACGCTGAGCATAATAACAAAGAGACAGATTTCACAGCTGCACCACGTCTCTGAACAGGTGCCATCCTTATACACACACAGTACGTATCACTCCGCGAGGCTCCTCCTCTGTAGCCGTAATTCTCCGACAATCCATCAAGCGGTGCAGCTCCGTAGCTTAGCAAAGTCATATTAAAACATTTTTTGACAGATTGCTGAGCGCTGTGTATCACATAAAATCGGTTCGCGGTCAGTAAGCACAACCAGAATTCATACATAAGGCGCACTGTCGATTTTTGAGAAAAGGAAAGGATTTTAGGCCGTGCAGCCCCTCTGGGCTGCATGTCGTTAGCGCGGTTAGCTCGCTAACACGTTGACGCCATCCAGCCCCACGCACGGTAACTCGCTAACGGAGATTTTCCGCTTTCATCTTGTCATTGCCTGCAGGTGAAGCTATGGGGGAGTTGTGTTCAGTGCAGGAGAGGCGAGGCCGAGTAACGTTGCGTAGAGACAAAAGTGGACGAAAGAGAGGCAAACCTGCGGCTCCACAAGTATAATTATAACGTAACATAGACTATATCGATATAAACGATATTGTCACATCTTATATCTCGTATGAAAATATATCGATATTTTTTAAAAACTCGATATATCGCCCAGCCCTAGCCTGAAGCACACCATACACACACAAAAACCAAATCAATGCTAAATAGGGACTAGAGGAAAGGCAACAAAAGATGACAACAACATTATCACAAGTGATTGCAGCCGTAGCTCACCATTTCTGACATCTTTCCCGGGGAAGCCCAGGAGGGAAAAACAGGAATGCCAAGAATAGCGTGAGGAGAAAATAGGTAAGAAGCAGCTGGCCCAACATCCCTGAACATGTCATACTTATCCTGGATGACACAGCTCACCATTTTGCCTCTTTTGCTTACCTTACTAATGACGTGCATTGGGACCTACATGCCTATTCCTTCCACACATACAGCTTGCACTTGCAGAGGAAGGCGAGTGTAGGAAGAGGAAGAAAGAGGAACCAAAGGACAGACAGAAAAGGACAGAGCGAGTAACAGAAAGACAGAGATCTGCTTCCTGTTTACTGACGGCAGAGATTGCAGGAAACAAAGCACCAGGCCACAAGACTGTTAACAGTAGTGACAAAGAACACAGCATAGATACACACTACCTTCCCTCTTCTGTGTCCTGAGTGATTAGACAGGCCAGATTTATCATCAACTTCCCCATCCATCTCTGTGTATCTTGGTAACATCTGCATGTTTGTGATTTGTTCTTGGTTTCTATCTCCCTCCTGCCCTTGTTCTAGCCAGCCGCCGTGCTAACAGGATCAAGCTTAAGCGCATGCACACCCCCAGCTGTGTGCACAAATGCTCCCGGCAACATTCACCAATCTAAGACAGACTTCCCAGCAATTCCACGTGGTGCTGCAATGCACTGCTTTTGTGGTTTAGTCAAAGTGTGGATTTAATGCAGTTTCCTATCACATGAGCTGGCTTTTAGCCACACTCACTGCAACTACATTGTAATTTCTGGAAAAATATCTTTGGAAACACTTGAAAAGAAAAATGAGAAGTATTTATAATTACTTTATGAAATTTAGAACACATTTCTATCTTATGATTCAGTCACACTAGAGTAAAAATAGGATGGCAAACTCCTTATGACTAGTGACTCAGTGGTTGCCTTTTTTTTCTGTTGGAGTGCAAGCAATGCAAGCATACAGGTAACCTAGTAAGAGACAACCTGCCTGAAACCAATTGCAGCCCCACTCACTGATCACAATCATTGAAGGACAGACTGGTGATGGGTTGCCAATATTTGGTGTCTACTTCAAAAATGCAAACATACTGCTAACACATCACAATAAGAGTGAGGCAGTCTGTTTAGATAAGTGCAGTTTGTGAGAAACATTTCTTTGAAACAGACTCGACTCAACTAGTTGCCAACTTGTTGTGTTGTGGTTCTGTTCCTATATAAAATCAAGACTGGTAAGCGCTCATTTCATTTTGGTTTGGGCAGAATGTACGAAATTTCCAATTGAAATGCAATTTTTGCCAATTTATCAGTTACAACTGCTGTATTATCACAAGAGATTGCAGATAACTGCCAACTTAGTTCCATTCAATATCAAACTGACAGCAAACTGACTCTGTCTTGTTGCCACGTTAGTTTAACACTGTCACACAAGTTGCTTTGAAGACAGCAACTGACTGCAAGTGGTTGCAGACCTGGTTCCTGTCTTCAAAGCAACCATTTCGAAGCAACCTAGGCATCAAGATCAAAAGTGGACTGCACACGGTCAAAATAATTTTGGTTTCCAACCACCATATGACTAACATTAAGAGAGTTGCCTCTCATTTATCCATTCTCTCGCTCTCTCTCTCTTTCTGAAAATAAGCTCTGCCTGACAATACAGTGCAGCCCTGTAGAAAATAATTCAACAGCAGGGATGTTGGACTGGTGATGTTGTTGACTGATTCCTTACGCCATGTTTTTAACAACTCTACTGGATGAAAATATTTTTGGAAATGTTAGCAGCAGACTTCCAATTTGACTGTATTTTTGCAGCTGTGTTTTTGGCATTGAGAACAACTGAACTGCACTCACAAATGTTCTTCTCTTTTAGCAGTTGGCTTCACTTACTCTTAGCATAAGGAAGTGCAAATCAGCACAAAAACAGCAGAAAACTAAACAGTTCTGGTGGCATAAAAAAGATCCCTTCTCTACAATACATACATATAAACAGCACAGGTGGCATGGAAAAGCATGTTTGGTCCATAGAAGTAAGGCTGTTATGAATACAATCGGATCCAGAATAGCGATAACTGAAATCCGAACATTCATGTTTTTATAACCACTTTCTGACAAAAATTAGAAAACACATAAACTAAAGAGTCTGAGGTTAAGATGCATGAAAGAAATCATCTCAGAAAGGAAGTTAACAAAGACATTTTGTCCCTTCTAATGTCCTCCTCTGACAGTGCACAGCCTCTGTGTAGGTGTTGCTGCTCTCTGCTTTCGGTCACTAGGTGAACAGAAAAGATGGAGAGAACCGGAGAGCAAGACATCCGCTATCACTACCTGCTTTTTTTTTTTTTTTTGGGGGGGGGGGGGGTGTTGAAAGGATGTGAAAAAGTCACTAAAATGATAACAATGTTGTGTTGTAAAGATGTGGGTTGCAGTATCTATGGCCTCAGGCTGCAGCAAAAAGCAAACCTTTTACAAAATAAAGTGAAAATTTCACTAAAGCAACTTTTAAACAAGAAAATAAAGATGGTAAATGGCCTGTATTTATATAGCGGTTTTACTAGTCCCTAAGGACCCCAAAGCGCTTTACATATCCAGTCATCCACCCGTTCACACACACATTGTAGCCACAGCCACCCTGGGGCGCACTGACAGAGGCGAGGCTGCTGGACACTGGCGCCACCGGGCCCTCTGACCACCACCAGTAGGCAACGGGTGAAGTGTCTTGCCCAAGGACACAATGACCGAGACTGTCCAAGCCGGGGCTTGAACCGGCAACCTTCCGATTACAAGGCGAACTCCCAACTCTTGAGCCACAATCGCCCCCAAGACAGTCTCTATTAATCGTTCTCTAGGATTGGCGCATAACCTGCCTGTCTGTTTGCATGATTTGTTCTCATAATCCTCAGACAAATTTAACACCACTGGGCCAACTCAAGTTGTTTGATCTATGACACACTACTGCCTATTGGCATCTGCAAAATGCACAATCCATCACAGGGTAAATATATCTGAATACACACATACAACTCTGCAGATGCGCACACACATAAACACACACTCGCATACACACACACACACACACACACACACACACACTAACAAAGCTAGCAGTATCAATACTTCATTTAACCAACTCTGTCATGAGGTCAATAGCCCCTCCACCCACACACAAACACACACACACTCACTCCTAACACCCCTCGTCACACTACATAACCTCCAATAAGTTTCACTGTGGGTTCTAAATGTTCAGCAATAACTTTGGCTTAATTACTTCAGGTGAAATCCACTATGAGCGGCAGGCATGACTAATCTGGTCATCCTCTTTCATATCTAACCTTATTAAGAAGTCATGTAAATTTTCATCTCTATTTATATCTCAGTATGCCTCTGTAGACTCTATTCTTGTAAAATCTACCACACAGAAATTTAGGTGCCCATAAGTAACACTTTTAATCATGTAAATATACAGAAAACGGCTTGAACAACTAAAAATACCATGGTATTTTTGCTTGAGGCTATGTTAAAAAGAAAACTCAAATCAGATCTCAAGTGCAGCTTGGTTCTTCTTTTATTTTCTACTGTTGTGAAATATATTTCAGGCTAGCCCATGCGCAGCAAGTACAGAGGCAGCATCCCTGCTGCTGTCTCTCTCTGACCCGTGGAGCTGCAGCCACAGTGACCCACATCCAAGCCTGTGGCAGATTATACTGCATCACATGCAACACACACATTCCCAAGATACATGAACACAGTGCATCTGACATTCGTGGCTTGTAGAAATGCAATTTCTGATAGCTTAGCAGACACACACACACACACACACACACACACACACACACACACACACACACACACACACACACACACACACACACACACACACACACACACACAATGGACAATGGACGAGTAGTTCTGCAGTCCATCAGCCTAGACTAACTGTTGATATGACTATCAGTGTGCCTGGTCTACAACAAGCTCACTCAGAGACCTAGCACAAAAAAACCACACAGACCCACACACATGCACACACTAGATAAGAGGCAGAGATGGACAGTTTTGTGTATGTTTGCGCAGAGGGGAGAGCTGTGCCTTCGTGAGGGTGAGCCCCAGGCAGATAGCTCACTCTGTCACATGGCTAAGACAGAGCACAGAGCTTCCACAGCAGTGTCAGTCCTTTCTGCCCTCCTCTGCTTCTCTCTCTTACCAATAACTTACAGACAAATTTCCATATAGGACACAAATGTTGCCTTCAGTTATATTTGCATCAATTAATTATTTATACAACCTTGAGAATGGCACTGCGGTCACACCTTTGAGAGTGTAGTGTCCTTCTGTAGAAACATGCGGAAACTAAGCCAAGAACAAGCACAATTTACTCCCAGTGGAGTTGAAAACATTTAAATGAAGAATATGAAGAGCAGTATCAGACTGCCTTTGTTTATATTTTTACTACCTGTGCTGCCCTTGAATAATTTGGCCAAGACAAACATCAGCCTACAGGCAAACACAATGAAAATTAGCGGCTAAATGTTCAAAAAGCGAAAGCATTTGAGTATTTTTTATTGCCACCAAACAGCTTGCCTGAGGTCTCATATAACCATATTCATATGTCACGAAGCAAACATTATATCCCCCACCCATTATTACACAAGATATACAAGCACACAGAGAAAACCCCAGGGTTTTAAAAAGATTCCTCAGCAATTAACTATATAACACTCAAACAGCAAGCATATTTGGCAGCAAATTTCAATTCGTTTGTAATCTACATTCCTGAAGGAAATTAAAGTATGAACTAATACTGTTATTAGTCAACTAATACTAATACTGGCAGTATTAGTTGACAGTAATATTAATTACAGTCAACTAATAGTGCCAGTGACTACAGTATTCCAACTGTAGTCACTGGCAATCCATCTGTTATCTCTATACATTTTGTTTGACTTTTGTTTGAATTGTAACCTCTTTACCCACATCCAGTGTGAGATAACTGTTATTTGTTTCATTGGTTGCTGTTGTCAGGTAATAAGAGTGACTAAAAGCTTTTAATCACTATCATTTAAGGAGGGTGACTTTTTCCACAACAAGATCTTTCGTTTAACTGTTCAAAGCGCTGCAAACAAAGACACATTAAGAGCTGTCATCCGAGTACAAACAGGCCCTGCTTTAGCCAGTACTGCAGACCATGAGGCACTACACAGACTACAGAAATGGAGTTACTCTGTACAGTGGACTGTAGCTGCCAGCTGCTCCAGGACAGTGAGGCTGGATTAAATGCTGAAAACAAATATCCCCACAGAGGTCAATTATACACAATTTAGCTAGGCTACCGTGCACACACAAAATACTCTTAGACTGCTCAAGAGTATTTAAAACGCTTATTCTGTGAGGCCTATTTTGTGCTTGAGATTCACTGGACTGACTCTAATGTAGTACCCTGATTAGAAGTGGACGATAAGACTGAAGCCTTTTCTCGGATGTAAGTAAAACATGAAATATGATATCTTGAGTAGCAGTCATGTGCACGCACTCATCTGCCGGGCTCTTGGAAGCAGTCAGAATGATTTTCTCAGTCAATTTTCATTTTGAGCTCATCAGCTGTGGGTTTCATGACTGTAAGACAGATTTTCTCCCTGGTTAATTTCAGCAAGTATAAAAATGTTTAGAGATTCTCTGAGCTAGTTTTTGGATGACAGAACTTTCAACCATTTCAGTGAGAAAATGCACGAGTTCAGTGGATCCAGGGTTAACACCTTTGACTTAAGCAGGGATTATAGTACAGTTTTTTTATAGTCCACTTAACACAAGCATCCATGCAGATGTCCAAGTGCCTGGCTGTTTTTTGATCATGCTGAGAACTTACATTACAGTGCACCACCTACACATGCTCACCAAGTGGTGGACTTGAGGTGTATAACATAGACCATAGGTGTCAAACTCTGGCCCGCGGGCCAAATTTGGCCCGCAGCCTAATTACATTTGGCCCGCGAAGCCATACCAAATTACTATTAGAGCTGGCCTACTGGTATTATACAGCTAATATATATATTGTTTAGTATTAAGCTTTGCTTGTTCCATATTCAGTTTTTCAGCAAAACTTGTTTGAGTCCATAAGAAAAGATTCATTCTTATATCTGGAGGAAGATTTTTTTTTTCCAATAAATATTAACGTTAGCCCACGACTTTGTTCCAGTTTTGAATTTTGGCCCACTGTGTATTTGAGTTTGACACCCCTGACATAGACTGTATGTGTGCTTGGCTAAGCAGATGCTTCCTGACAAAACCTACCCAGCCCTAGAAGCACTGGGTGGGTTGTGTCGTGCTGTCATAATACTGTCGCAAATAAGTATCTAATCTGATAGAAGAAGGAGCTACTTAAATAAGTCCTCCCTTATTCACAAGAGGCCAGATAGCCCTAAAGGGAGTTACAGCTTTCAGGTTTGCACTGGTATTTCTCTCAAATTAGACTCTGCACATGTGCAAAACTATTTCTCCAAGTGGTTCTCCCTTGCTCTGGACTTTTCACTAGGACTCCAGCAAATTAAATTTACTTTCCAACTGCTGAGAGAATTTGCATGAAAGGACTTAAAAGCTAGCACTGTTTGTCTAACTTGTGTACTGTGAAAGAAGAACTGGTGTTTATAATTTGTAAAGTTCCTACAGGAAAAACGTGCATACTTATCAGATTCACGCTATAAACAGAAAAAGAAAAAAAAACCCTGTTGCTAGCTTCCTTAAGTTCCTGACAGTTTTAGAAGATCATGTTACATCAGTGTGTCCCACTTTTTTAAACCAAATTTACAGAAATCTTTTTCTAACTTTAACAGCATAATCAGTCAAAACAAGCAGGGAAAACTGTCTAGAAAATTCCCTTAGCAGAAAAGTCTAACAAAACAAACAACTCTGAAAGACGAATACAGAAGCCAAAACACACGCAAAACAAACAGAGTGTAAAATATTAAAAGGGACACAAACTGGTTCCAAGCCAGACAGAGAAGAGACGTGTCTGTCTAATTATGGACCACACTACTGTTTCTCCATGAGTCAGCAGTAATTGAACGTACACCACTTCTTCCTATGGCGAGCAAGGAGGGGGAGGGAGGGGGGGGGGGGGCAAGGAGCACGACTGTCACCATGGAAACTACCTCTGTCGAGTAGTATCTCAGAGTGAAACAGATGCTTTGAGCGAGATACGGACACACATGAATAGGACACTTTTACAAAGAGGGGAATTGTCAGAGCAAAGCTGATAACAGCATATACTGTTACTCAATGTGACTATGCTGAGCTGCTGCATGCTGTATTAGCTCATTCTACTGAGACTTTCAAGGTGACTTTTAAAGCTAGGTACTTTGTCTGTGCAGCAAACAGTAGCAGGCTACCGGCACTTGTCATTAGGCGTTTAAGTTGCCACAATTTCTTAAAACCAATAAACGCTCACATCCCAAAAACCGACTTGTTTCAGCCTCAGTATTCCAGCTTCCTCTTTTCGCCACTTAAGACGAACACAACATAGACATAGACATAGACATCTTTTAAGTTGATGTGTATGGCAAACTTAAAATCAAACAGTCGTGCATGCAGTGGACATGAAACTGCATTAGTGTATTTCTGGATACCTGATAAATTAATTATAACATTCAGGGTTTTTTTTGTTCTTCACCAAGTCATGAGGGAAATCTTTGGCTTTTTAGCTGTACAATGGTCCACATGTTGACCAGCCTTTTTCCAGTTTGCCATTTTGTGTTACATTTCTGTAATAATAGCAATAATAAAAAACTTTTTCAAACATTTCAAACTGTACAGATTATTATTTGAACAAATAGAAGCTTCAAATATATTTGAAGCTTATTTGAATATTTGAGAAAATGAAACCAGTAAATGTTTAGAATGCTCATCAGAAAAATAAATACACTTATGAATAAATAAAAGTAATTGTCAGTTAAGTTGATTTTTATTGACTAATTAATTAACTGACTAAACGCTACTGCTCAGCAACAGCAACAAAAAAAAAAAAAAAAAAGAGTTGTGAACTATAGACCAGACTCAATGAACTGTAACAAACCATGCAGAGAGAAAAACTGCAGAGTTGGCAGATCATATTTTGTGAGTTTACCACACCCATTAACACATTTACACAGCACACTGTCACATTGTGCATAAATACATGGTTCAAAAGCTTCTACACAGAGCCGCTATGTTGGATGGATATTTGTAGCATCTTGTGGGGAACACAAAACGGAAAAAAAGCACTTTGCAACACTTTAAGCATCACTGAGTTTACTGTAGCACTAGCTTTTGTATTTGTATTTGATAAAAGTCACGGGTGACTCCCGACAAACCGTGACAAACAAAGTCTTCATCTATGCAAATATTTGGGTTTTTTGGTGCTACCTTGTGAAGACTTACATACGCAACTGAAATGAAAACAGAAATAGACCATTAATTCCTTGTCAAAGGAGAGCCAGAGCAGAAAACAAGAGACTGCAGCTAGGAGTTGAAATAAACCTCTGCTGAATGCTGGGCTAAATCCTATTTCCTTATCATTAAGCCAGCAGAAACACTGTGTCCATCCAGCTGAGACACTCTGGCTGTGACAGGCTCTGAATCATCTGTAGAGGTCCTATATGCAGTTTAAACATACTGCGCCACATATAGGCGTGCTGCTCTTTTTGCCTTCACAGTTACAGTTTTTTTCCACCAAAGCATATTTATGAGGAGTCAAAGTGCAACAAACGAGGAAGGAACATGTTCGGTAAATGGCTGATCCAGCAAAGGTCGCTGAGTGTGAAGGGTGTGATTTTCACACTAACATGTAATTCTCAGAAACAATCCTTACATATGTGGACGCACACTTTTTGTGTAGGCCTTCAGTCGGTTCAATGCTGAATAGGAGCAGAGAGCTGGCAAGACTCCCCGGTGGCACTGGCTGACCCACTTCTATGCAACTCTATCCCTAAAGTGACCCACTGTAGAGCCAGAGGACACACACGTATAGCCAAGCACCAGCACACACATTCACACACACAAGAGCACAAAACTAAACTTGTCTGCCTAAACCCTAGAGGACTGAGAAACAGGGGAAAAAATCTGCTAAATGCTGCCAATATCCCCTCTCTCTCCTTCTCGTTACACTCTGTTTTCAGCTTCTCTTACTTGTCTGAAGATCAGCCATTTAGGTCTCTGCTATCTGATCTAGCTAAACTAGCTACAGGGCCACACTTGCCTTTTTTGAGCAGAACAGATGTTTAGATCCACCCCCTCAATCAAGTTGACGTGTCGGCTTTTGCTAATTCTCTCTGATATTGGGATAGATATAATACAGGCTAAATAATCTTGTAGCATGCTCAAACTGGCTTTAATTCGACCACCATCGTCTATTTTTCAAAAATACTTTTTAGATTTTTGGCAGCACAAAAACAAAACCCATACTTGTTTCACCACAAAAAACAAACATATATTATACATAATAGCTCCAAGTTGGTGATGTTATTCCAATTTATGGCAACTCTACTCTGCTCTGTGACAAGAAAATGAGCTTTCAGCTGCACTGCCAATGCCAGAACCAACTGCTGCAGAGGGTAGAGATAATTCTGTCTGATGTGAGTGTGATCAGACAACATTATTAACAACAAAACCCATCTTAGTGGAGTAGCTGGTTGGTAAGCAGGCAGTAATCAGCTCATGCACTGACAGCTGATGTTTGTGCAGTCCTTTTCATGTGAGAGCGAGATTCCATTAAAGAAAGCAAAAGTGACATTTGACAAGCTACAACAGATACCACAAAATCTGTCGCCGCCAGTGGCTTTTGTCTATGACAATATGCATCCATATGATTAAAGTGTCCCAGTTATTTCTTGTTCTTGCAAATAAACGGTTACCATCATTATGCATATTTAAATGACTTATTGTTTTAGCAGAAAATGACAAAACACTGAAAAATGCTCATTATGGCATCCTTGAGGTGATGTCTCGTCTTTGTCTAAGCAGCACAGCAAATCTTAGAAGTTAATTAAAATAAATAAATACAAAGACGACACAGATTTGGCTGCCAGTTGTGCACACTAGAGAAGCTGCTATCAGAATTTTGCAATGACGGGCAAAAAGACTGCCAACTTGTGAGAAGCAATAACAAAATGATTAACTGGGCAATTTCTTCAGTTCTAGTTACACTTTATTAAATACTTCTCACCTACTTTGCAGGCCTATGTTAGGTGGTAAGCAAGATGAACAACGCACAAAGAGTGGAAGTGCAATAAATTTTGCTCACTGATATTTAAAGCACTCACACGCTCAGCAGCCACTGCCAGGTCATGGTGGCTGTGCATGTGAGTAATGCCAATGTAACAAAGCAGGGTGACCCAGGTTTTGGGGGGGAACAGGCAGGCTGGTATGAGTCCTCTCGCATGTATCTCTTTATGTGCATGTGTGCGATCCGGTCTTAGTCTGGAAGTAGGAACAATGGCATTCCTGTGCTCTGAGCTCCAGGTGGCTGTGGAAACCCAATTCCAAACCAAGCCTCACTGGCACACAGATCGCCAGGGTCCCCGAATGCTGCTGCTTCCCTCCGGAGACACAGATCAGAATAGAGCTATTGTTCCAGAGCAGCTCGGAGTAATAAATGCGCCACAGCCACGCTTGATGACAAACACTAGCAAACACGCAAACAGGACGGCAGTGATTTTCGCCTTCACTTTCCAGATTATTTACTCAGCAGCAAAGCCAATGAAAACGTGAGCTACTAATTTCTCACTGTGATTAAAAATAGGGAAAAGGTTAAGACACTTTGTTTGTAACTGTCCCTTATAATTTAGATGTTTTGTAAAAACATGCTTTTGCAATGACTATATCCACCTGCAGCAAAAACATACACAACTCATTACTTAGTCATACTCACTATATGACTTAAAACCACAGTGACGTACTTTCCCCACACACTTTTTCCCCTCCTCAATTAATCTCATTCACTAAAAAACTATTTTTGTTATATTCCCAATGCTGTACGTCCCACAGATTGGCCAAAATGTTCCCAGTTTGAAAGACTCTCAAGTCAGCCATAACAAACATGGTTACACAAGCACACACACACGGATGCAAATCTGCTACAGCCTGAACACACAGTCAATGCAACACAGGGCAGGAAACACATCATGCAGACTCCACAGCCTTGAAATGAGGAACATGATTCATTTCCTTTCAGAGCTGGATAGTCATGCCTTATAACACAAGCCTAAGTTTAGATATCCAGCTCTGAGGCAAAGATCCTCAACATGGCACAAAACCCCAGTTATGATTCCACAACTTCAACTTCCCATATAGATTTCAAGGAAGCCAAGCACTATGTGGTCAGGTTATTTCTTCTTCTATTTGGTAGTCAGCGCTACCACACAGATAATCCTGTTGAAAATGATCAAAGCCTTGAGCTCGCCTGCACCATGGGACCGCTGCTACAGGTAGTGAACAAGGTACCGCACAGCTTCCCTTAAGCAACACAGCGTATCTGCACTCTTACAGGCAATGCCACACGAGTGTGTGCACGCGCGCGCGCGCGCGCGCACACAGAGAGAGAGAGAGAGAGAGAGAGAGAGAGAGAGAGAGAGAGAGAGAGAGAGGGGATAAATAATACATGCTTCCTCTTTTCTCTCCCTTTAAGGAACATGACAGATTAATTTAATTGGTTCCCTGTCAATCCTACAGCTTCATCAGCTCTGCTGTGCAGAGCTGCCGAGTCTTGCAGGATTGATAGTGGATCCATTTTCTTATCTCTGAGATAATTACAGCATTGTTAATGCCCGCACATTCTCTCTTCTTTCACTCATACATACACGCACACATCAGGCCCCACATGCTTTAAGTAACCCTTTACAAAGTCTTTTTAGTGACTGCGTTACATTCAAAGTGACTAACCTCTTCAAATTTGCACTGGCTAGTTTTCTTCTCTTTTCCCAGCTAAAGTCATCTGACCTCTATTAGGCGCACAACAACAGACCAATCAGAGGTTAAATTCCGGGTTTACACATCATCTTTTTCGGGTTGTGATGCAACAATGAAGCATTAAAATGTTCAGAAAGGAGGAAAAGAGCAAAAGGAAGAGCAGATACACATTCCACTGTAACCATTATGCTCTACTTTAAACAGACGCTTTCTTTTGATCTCACTGGGTGAGATCACAGAGCAGTCAGGAAAACTTGATAACTAGCACTCATTTGAATTGACCGTTAGTAGGGGGAAACAAGTCGCTGCAGTCAAATGCGGCAAGTGTGCGATAGCACTGACCCCGGCAGTGGCCCATTCGCGCTACAAATCAACAGTCACGGTTGAACGCTAACGCGGGATGGATAGAAAAAAAGTATTTATGAGCACCGTTATCAGGGAAGCAGCTTTCCCTTCACTTGGCGTGTTTCGGTGCGGTTGTGGAACAGCATCTACCGGTTAATTCACCTGAAAGCAAAGTGGCAATCTGTGCCTTAAGCGGAGAGTCGCATCGCATCCCTGTTGCTCGGCTGCTTCTGTCAACAAGCCCCGCTTTGCCATAACGGCGGCTGCTTGCCTGCTACCAGATAACCGTAGGGGGGTCACTGGGCAGAAGCAACCCTCCAAAAATGACTATGCGGCTAAGAGAGGAAACAACAATCACTGCAATTGGTGTTAAAACAAGTATTTTCACCTTACCTAGAGTGACTGGTCACCTCAATCAGCCGTGGCGCAAAGAGTCCGCAGGCAGAAAACTGATACCGACTCGATACAAAGTATCGCCGCTAAGTTAGCGGGCTAGCTAGCTTAGCGGGCTAACGATGGAAAGAAAAGGGGGGTGAGTATGGCTCTCTCTGTGTCGTCGAGAGAAGGCAGTTACCTAAGAAAACAAGCAAGGGACGAGGTGTTTCTCACGCAGCTACAGGAGCACCTTCCGGTGTCAAAAGGCGTGAACGGAGGAGACATCCATTTGAAAAGAGCGTGCGGTAGGACTGTCGGTGTCAGGCGGCTGTAGCGCTATGCGGTGTGAGCTCTCTCTCCCGGAGCGGACGTACAACCTCTGCCTGGGTCTGTGCGAGAGAGAGAGAGAGGGAAAGAGAGAGAGAGGAGCAGGGCTGCTGATGTGCGGAGCAAACACAGGCAGCATCACTGCTCATCCCTCCTTCGACTATCACAACCCGGAAGAAATACTGTAACTGATCCCTGTTTTTATTTTTACACAGTCCAAAAAAGAGAAAATTTCAGTTCATTGATCACCACTATTTATTTACGCATATTTTCATTGATTGAAACCTACTTGTTAGTGTGAATGATGCATTTTGGAGCTCGTGTGACGTGAGTGATGTGTTATAAAACAAACATTATAGAGGTCATAATTATAGTAATAATGATTTTAATAATAAGCCCAAAGTCAGATCAGTGAGATGGTGCTTGTAATGAGCCTATAATTATTAACCACGCGGTATAAATGAGCAGGGGGTGATTCCTGTGAAAACTTCTGGAACTGCAACACTTGTAACACGGTATTAACTGGCCCTCTCCTTCCTACAGCTCCCTTGTGGGAAATATTCATATTTAGGAAGAAAACTAAGTAAATGTCTGTTTCTCATTTGAAATGAATGTCCAACTCAGGAGTCAGAAAGCACTGAGTATTGTAAATCTGCAAGGCATGGACTTTTTTTTTTTAAATTTCAATTAAATTATTATTATTATCATTATTATTTTAACCAAAGAAGGAAGCTTTAAGCAACACACCTGTCAGGAAAGCTACTGTGTTTCCTTCAAAAAACAGCTCTTTTAACTCAATTGATCCTATCTCAACCTGTCACAAGACCAAAACAGAGAAAAGGCAATCAACTTCAGACTGCAAGACAACCCATGCAGGCACAGGGAGAACATGCAAAATCTACATAGTTAGGTTTCAGTCGGTGAGCAAAATTTAAAAGCAAACCCTTTTTGCTGTTTCATCAGTAGGGGAAAAAATACATTCTGAAACTTTGCAATGTTAAAAACCTGCCTTACTTACTGTTATAGCCCTTAGTTCATCAGCACAAGCTCTTTAATCTTTTACTGGGTGGGTTCATTTACATTTAGTAAGCCAAATTCAAGACATTCAAAAGCCTAAAGCAGATGCAGAAAGCCCTTCGTTTTCAACTAAAGCTTTGCAGAAAGTTTGGAATAATAATTGATTTAAGTGACTTTGAACGTGACGTGATTGTTGGTGCCAGAGGAGGTGGTCTGACTGTTTCAGAAACTGCTGATCTACTGGGATTTTGCAACCATCTCTAGGGTTTACAGAGAATGGTGTGTGAAAGAGAAAACATCCAGTGAGTCATTTTCTCCGGGTGAAAATGCCTTTGTTGATGCCAGAGGTCAGACAAGAATGGCGATGATAATGCTGTGGAGGATATTTTCTTGGCACACTTTGGACCCCTTAGCACCAACTGAGCACTTCTTAAACACCATAGCCTGCTGACTGCCTCCATCCCTTTATGACCACAGCGTACCAATCTTCTGATTGCTGCTTCCAGCAGGATAATGAGCCATGTCACAAAGCTCAAACTCTCCCACTGGTTTCCTGAACACTGTGGTGAGTTCACTGTACTCAAATGGGCTCCACAGTCACCAGATCTCAATCCAGGAGAGCACCTTTGGGATGTGATGGAACAGGAAATTAACATCATGGACGTGCAGCCAACAAACCTGCAGCAGCTGTGCGATGCTATCACACAGGAGTGTTTCCAGCTCCTTGTTGAGTCTATGCCACAAAGAATTAAAGTAGCGCTGAAGGCAAAAAGGGTCCAAATAGGTATTAGGAAAATGACCAGTGAGTATATATCCGTAACGTATCTATCCCTAATAATAGAAGCTGCTTCCATCAGGACGTTAGTTAATAGTGTCTTGAGGATGCAGGGAAGTTTAATATCAACTGGGAAATATTGCTGAAAGCAATATATTGTATCAGGCCATTTACTCACATTTTTCATCCTTTCTGTCACAGTTTTAATAAAATATACAGTTTTATATGAATACATAGGAATAAACAACAAATTGGTCATGAACTGATGGGAAGCACTAATAGGTAATTTTAAAAGAGGGCTACCTCAGCTTGTTTTTATAGGCCACTACTTGCACACATACCATCAATCCAGTGAGACCTCAGATCCAGCTAATGGCTTTTCATGTATTGCTATATAGAGAGGATAAAAAGCTGCACAGAAAAAAGAAGGAAAAGCAGAGAAAGGTGAATGGGCGCTTCTTTTCTGGCAAAAGGAAAAGGGAGAAATGGGACACGCTCAGTTACAAGAAGCTATAAATAAGATGTCAACAGTATTGCTCACCATTACCTGCTCCATCAAGAGTGTTTAGATGCCTTGACTGAAAACATAACCTTTTTTGTCACAATTTATTACCAGAACAAGAGAAGCAGTTGGGAGCGCTCACACCATTTCCAGTGCTGGGCAGAGCTAGCTGTCTGCCTCAGTGAGTTCATTTTCTTCAACTCATACCAATTTATTGCTCGCACATTGCCTACAACGGTAAATTCTGTTTCACATTGGCAAAGCAGACACGGGTGTAATTTTGAAAGATACACCGCGGTCAACATATGTTGTGCAAGATATGGTGTTGGTCCACTCTCTCAGGGTTGCACATGCAAATTGGTTTGTGTCAGCACGGGTGCCAAACTCCTGTTGGACTTAATGAAGTCAGCGAGGAGCCGAGTCTCATTTTTATGAGTCATCGCTCTACCTGCACAGACAGAAAACACTCTGCCTCGACTTGATGAGATGTGAATAGCAATACAGCTGCACTTCTAGGTCAGGACATGCACGGTGTATTCAAAAAGCAGCATTGAGCACAGTGAATGATTAAATATGTGATACACACACACACATGCTCAACCTATTTGCATTTTCCCCGGACAAGCTTGCCATCTTGTGTTAGTCATTATGCATTTACAAAAAGTTCCTACAATCTTGTTATTTTTTCTTTTCTATATTTAAATCTCACATGTGCAACCCCCCCCCCCCCCCCAAAAAAAACCCCAAAACAAAACCAAAAACCCAAAAAACAAAACAAAACAAACAGATAAATAGCCTGAATCAGCATGAGATGCAAATAAACCAACAAAAAAACCCCAGCTTAAAGCCTGTGGGATTGGGGGGGGGACGACACTGCTGTTTTAAACTCAAACCTTGGAGTAGGAAAGGAGAATGTCACCTGCTAAAATATCACTGATGCACCTCTTAGAATGACACTAAATGCAATGCAAGCATTTGTTTATGCAATACAAAGTATAACTAAGGGGGAAAGGGGGTGGTTTTGTTTTGTTTTATTCATCTTTCTACTGATACCACAGTCAACATTGGCCAGTTTTGGAGATTCTGCATATGCATTGATTATTGTATCCTAACCCAGCATCATTTCACAAAGTAGAAGATGTTATCTTTTAAGTTAAGTCTTAAGTCATGCATTTTGGTTCTTAGAGTTATTCTCTTATATGATTTCCATTTGTGTATGCCAAATGGTAAAAATCCATTAAAAGTTAGATGTAAACATAAACAAAACCTACCTTTACCTTTACAACAGGTTGCCGGTGATCTTGCGGATCTTATGATGGTTAAAGCAGCCTTTTTTTCAACTGTACATTTTTTTTTTGCTTCAACACGTGCGCTGATTCATATCTAAGTGATAATCAAATATATACAAATGCACATAAGCTAGGAAGGATCCAGGCAGGCGTACAGGCCTGCTTGTGCTCAAACACACACAAACGCTATCCATTCCCATTAGAGACATTGACACACACCCAGCACCAGTCAATGGCCTGCTTACATAGATCAATAAGTTTTGCTTCAGGTTGCGGCTTACATGTTTGCCTCCCATACCACACAGAGCCACTAGAGCAGAGAGCTACCTCACTGGCTTACACAACGTTCCATAAAATTGCTCACAGCATGTGTGCATTTTTCCACCAGAAAATCCCCAATAAAAGCTTTTGTTTTTTCTCGTTTTTTTTTTAGCAACAGGATACTTGAGAGCAACAGAAAACAGCTTTCCTTGTTGAAAAGAAGAGCTCTGTGTGGCACCCAGGTGAGTTTAGGCTGTACGCTTGACAGCTGGTGCCAAATCTTTTACTTTGATGTTGGTGGTTCTGCCCTGCTGCTCCAGACGACTGTTTGACCAAATACAGCAGGTGATGTGTTCATTAGAAGTAGCTTGTGCAGGTCCAGTGCCCCACAGCTACATCTCATAACTTGAGCCATAAAACATTCATATATGTTTGCAATTGAGCTTAAGTAGAGTCTCTAGATATACTTTATTGATGTAGCTGGCAGCAGCAGTGTCTCAGTACTGAAAAATGAATGAGGCATTTGGAAAGACCTTCTGAATCAGCATTTCCCTGGTGAGCCTCGTCCTCCAGTCACAGTGAGGACGGGGAAAGAAAAGTAGCTGAGCAGCAGCAGTCTTCCTCTGTGTGTGTCTAAAATACATACACACAGCTTGAGTTCATCAAGGTCTTCCCAGCAGCTCGGAGGGCACCGAGTTGAATTTGGATGTGGTAGATCTTTGTTGTGTAAGCTGGCTAAATGCTGACAGGTTCTTCCCTGGTGGGCCAGCACAGAATGATGGATTTGCTGGAGGCACTTCCCCCTCAAAGGTGTTTGTGTAAAACACAGTGACTGAATGACAAGAGCACAAGCATGTACTTCCCAAGGCATGGCATAATGCTCTGATCAACAAGTAGATTACTGTAGACCAGTTCAGGCTGCAGACACACACTGAACAGCAACATAATTAAAAGCACCATCAGGTGAAGTGAATAACATTGATGTAGTGTTCCCAATGTCCCAGTGTATTCTCCCTGAATGATAAGCATATAGTGATAAACTAAATTTCATAAGAATTGCTTGAATGAGTTGGGTCAAATTGTGCCCTTGACTGTTCAGTAGAAATTTATTATTATTTTACCATGCTCACTTGGATAGGCACATGTGAGGGGCAATGAAATGTATGGGAAGTAAAGGCGATTACATTTTTGGATTTCTTTAACCGCTGCATAAATATATTTCCTTTCTTGTGGAATTTCAGTGGAATACTGTGACGGGGTTGCAAGCAGTTAGTGCTTCATTTCACAAGGGAGAATGCCTGGAAACCACATTATATGATAAAGAGCAAATGGGCTTAGATTGCTTGGAGATCTAAAGCAGTTGCGGTTGACCTAGCTCTTGTGGACATACCATGACTGAGATGCCTGATAATCTGTACAGACATCAGCCTATATGTTTGTATGTAATTTGTAGAATGAGAGCAGATAGCAGCACAGAACCTTATGACTCAAGATAAGAGGCTGTAAGCTGGTGCAGAAATCTTTGCAGGAAGGAAAAAGTTAACCAAGCAGTACTATGGATTTCTTAGGAAATAAGAGAAAGTCTAGTCCCACAGTTCATGTAATCTTATTGCCAAAAAGAGAAAAGAAAGAAAGAAATACTGTTGTCTTTGGAAATTTGTACGAACATATCTGGAGCTCAAATAGAGAATAAAACATCTGAGTGTGGAAAGATTACGAGTTTGTATAGTGTAATCAAAGCCTCCAAAGTAAAATGAAACAAGGTCACGAAAAACTCACTGTAACCCTTTGCAGCATTATTATTTGAGTCTACTGAGAATCTAAAAAAGAAACTTTCCTTAAATAGGGTGACCGGATACCAACAAACTGAATGTGGGCCACAGACTATTTATGTGGTGCAATATAGGACATGTTACTATTGCTGAGAGCTATTCTGAAAAATCTCCAATCTCTAACTTAAAAAAACCCAAAACAACAAAATTATACAAGTTAAAGGTTTAACAAATGTACTGCATTTTATCTGAATGCAATTTTCCCAACTCTTTCACTAAGAAACCACAGGAAGTATTCAAGAAAGCCTAAAATTTGCATTAAAGGTCTTACGTACACATGTACAAGTATGTACATGTGTCTTTGTGCATTTGTGTATTCCTTGGTTCTAATTCAATAATTCAATAACTATTAGCTGTTATTTCAGCAACTGTTGTGCGATAATAGCCGTTGAGTTTCGGATGCAACTCATAAATGTATTTTTGCAAGTTAGAGCTAATAAAAATGAGGGTCATTGTTTCAATGAGTGCAAAGGGGCACAATGATTAAAGATGCTGTACAGTCCCACGTATACTGGGCACCTGGCCGCCCTTCAGTATGTATTTTCACTCAGTATAACCCCTTTTTATAGGGATTCTTTATGGTTTGCCTCCAGTTGTGTGGTACCTCCTGAACAACACATGGTGGCAGCAATGTTCCACTGACAGGATTTTTTCTGTCACTGCTAAGCCTACTGACAGCTATATTGAAGGTGGTATTGGTTTTAGGAGAGTCAAGTCTAACAATCAAATAATAACGCATTCTGTTTCTTGGCTTCTTTCAGATACAGTGGATATGTTAACTTACATTCAAGAAGAACACTGACAACAGTACTGACATCCCTTTGTGATAATAGTTGTAATGTTTAACATTAAAATGTTCAATATTAATAATTTACTACTGCTCTTTTTAGTACAGGGTTGAAAATAATGAGCAATATTTTAAAATCCTTCAAAGGAATTAAGTTGAATTTAGAGAAGGCCCAAAAAGGGACACATTATCATTTTTCCATCTTATAAAATAGGCTGATTCATACTTATACTTAGCGGAGACTAACAGAGTCTCTACTAATTTGCAGGCATCCATCCATCCATCCATCCATGGTATCTGTTCTCCCAGTACAGAATCACAGGGGTGCTAGAACCTGCAGCTTGACAGGGCAGGGGGATAGGTTGCCAGCCTATGACAGGGCTAACACAGAAAGCACAATATTAAACTGAAATTCTTAATTCAGAGAACCTTACAGTCTCGGTTTTTCCCCCCCCTGTCAGATCCATAGCTTTTTAAAAACTATTACACTTTCTGAGTAAATGAGAAATTTTGTTTCATGATTCCAGAATCCTTTCTACATAATTTCAAAAATACATGTGAACTGAATTATTACAATGCAAAATGATAAAAGAGTTTGATGAGGCTCACAGGTTAAATGGAGTAAATGCTGGAGCTTCATACTGATTGAAGCTTGATATTCTGCCCTCACTGCTACACTGGATACAGTTATGCAGATAGATAAACTCCTCGACAACTGACAGGTGTATCGTCCCTTTTATTGACGCTGCCTTCAATTATCAACAGAGTGAAACTACAAACAGAAGAAATAAGCAATATTCAGCCTATATATTCACACGATAATGCAAATCAGTTGGCTAAACTAGCTAACATTGGAAAGAAAGTAAATCTGAATACAGTACACCTTTAACCATAAAAGTGCATAAATAATAGCCAATATAGTTGCATTAACTCTTGTTCAACTTAAATACTCACAAGCGATGCTTTCTGTAAAACAACGAAGAGGATGGATGCAGATGTTTATCTGAACAACATGCTGAGTCAGTCTTTTCTCAAAGTGTGCTGCATTACTAACTCTACAGCTAATAACAAACAAATCTTGGCATGAAAGAACTGTAGCGACTCTTGCTGGTGGGAAGAAGAACTACACCAGCACACTCCCCGTCTGACATCTATTGGATGTCATCACCATCTTTAAGGATCAATGTCTCTATTAGTATTTCGCAGCAGGAGTACAGTCTCTGTCACTGGTCTTAAGAAGGTTTTAGATATTCCTCCAGAAGTGACCTTTACCTCAATCTTTCTGACATGTCCGTCTTGGCTAGGAAAGGTCTCAACAACCACCCCCATGGGCCAGTGGTTTCTTTTAGCTCGACTGTCCTTTAGAAGAACTAGATCTCCCTTTTGAAGGTTTTGACTCACAGATTGCCATTTTCTTCGCTCTTGGAGTGTCGGCAGGTACTGTGTTTTCCAACGGTGCCAGAAGACATTTGAAAGATGTTGCACTTGTCTCCATTGGCGTCCGAACATATCTTTATTGTCAAAGTGTCCGGGTGGTGTAGGTGGTAATCCAGTTTTCTGCGTAAGGAGGGTAGCAGGCGTAAGAAGAAGGGGGCAATCTGGATCTGATGAGACTGGTAGTAACGGTCGAGAGTTTACAATAGCGGTTACCTCTGCTAGAAGGGTAACGAGAACCTCATGGGTCAACAGGCGAACTGAGTTGACAGTTAGCATAGAGTCCAGTATGCGCTTCACGATGCCGATCATGCGCTCCCAACTTCCTCCCATATGAGAACTATGAGGAGGGTTGAAGATCCATGTGCATTCATTCTTGGATAAAAAGTCTTGAATTTCCTGGTTACCGCAGTGTTTTGAAGTTATTCCGAGCTCCTTGCACGCTCCCAGAAAGTTGGTCCCACAGTCGGACCTCAGCTGCTTTACTGGTCCTCGGATAGAGATGAATCGTCTCAGAGCATTGATAAAACTAGACGACTCCATCGTCTCGATGACCTCAATATGAATGGCCCTGATGCCCAAGCAGGTGAAGATGACGGCCCAGCGTTTGCTGCTAGCAAGGCCTCCTCTTGTTCTCCGAGAGCTTATTGTCCACGGTCCAAAGACGTCAACTCCGACGTAAGTGAACGGGGGGCAGACTGTCACACGATCGATGGGTAAGTCTGACATTTTTTGCGTTTCTGTGTTCCACCTGAGCTTGCGGCAAATTACACAGTGGTGGATGACTGAACTGATGCTCCGTTTCCCACCAACAATCCAGAAGCCAGCGGATCTCATGGCTCCCTCTGTGAAATGGCGCCCCTGGTGCTGCACCTGTTGGTGGTAGTGTCGGATTAGTAAAGTAGTTAAATGGTGGTTACCTGGGATGATAATGGGGTGTGCTTCGTCGCTTTCCATGCTGGCTTGTGAAAGGCGACCACCAACCCTGAGACAGTCTGCATTGTCTTTGAAAGGAGAGAGTTTTCTGAGAAGGCTCTGTTTTGGAATGTCTTTTTGGGCTTGAAGACATGTGAAGATGTCAGGGTAAACCTCGTGTTGAAGACCACTCAGAACAACGCTCTTTGCCTTACTGTAATCTTCTGGACTAAGACTTTTGCAGATATGCCAGCCATGACACCCTTTTGGGGGAGTGCTATTCCTGTAACACCTTGCAATATGAATGAGCCTTGCTATTGCTCTCAACAGTGACCCCCAAGTAGAGAAAGACGCAAATCGTCTCGTTTCGAGGAAAGAAGCCACGACATTGGTTGAAAGTGATGTCACTGTTGGACGGATCTCAGGATCTGATTCAGGATTGACTAGTTCAAAGGTATGTTTAGTCACTTCAGGAGTTGCTCTCAGTAGGTAATCTGGTCCTTTGAGCCATGTGCTTGATGAGAGTGCACTAGCTGGGATTGATCTTGAAGCTATGTCGGCTGGGTTAAGCTCTGTTGGAACGTAGTTCCACTGCTCTGGGTTGGACGATTTTCGAATCCTCTGTACGCGATTGCATACATAGACGTAGAATCGTCTGGATTCATTCTGTATGTATCCAAGTACCACTCTGCTGTCTGTGAAAAATCTTGTAGAATGGAAGGGAACATCAATTTCCTCTGTGATAATGTCAGCAATCTCGACAGCAAGAACAGCTGCACATAGCTCGAGCCTGGGGATTGTTATTTCTTGCTGCGGTGCGAGTTTTGCTTTGCCAAACATGAATCCCAGTTCATTGTTGCCTTCTGAGTCTGTTAGCTTGACATAGGCTACTGCAGCGATAGCTTTTGTAGACGCGTCACAGAATATACAGAGCTCCCTTTTTTCTGCACCATTGAAGGATATAGAGGTGTACATTCTCGGTATTCTGACTTCTTCGAGAAGTTTCAGGGACTCTTTCCATGCACTCCACTCTTGGAGCAACTTTTCTGGGAGTGGATCATCCCATTGACATATGTCTGTGGAAAGTTCTCTAAGGAGAGCTCTGCCTTTGATGCTGACCGGAGCTGCAAACCCGAGAGGGTCAAACAGACTGTTGACAACTGAAAGTACCCCTCTGCGGGTATAGGGCTTCTCAGCAGTGGACGCTTGAAACGTGAATTTGTCTGTTGCAATGTCCCAGCTTATTCCAAGGCTTCTTTGCATAGGTAGAATGTCAGCTCCTAAGTCGAGGTCTTTTAGACCTTTGGCTAGATCGTTTTTGTGGAATGCCTTCATTACGTCCACGTCGTTGGATGCAATCTTGTGTAGCCTCAGATTAGATGAAGCCATAGTGTCTTGAGCGTTTTGCATAACAACAATGGCATCAGTACTTGATTGGAAGGAGGCAAGACAATCATCTACGTAAAAATGTCGTTCCACCAGATGTTGTGTAGTGATGTCTTGCTTGTCTCGGTCCTCTGATGCCCTTCTGAGTCCGTAAGTTGCAACCGCGGGCGACGGGCTGTTGCCAAAGACATGTACAGTCATTCTGTATTCCACGATCGGTTGATCCATGTCATTGTTTTGGTGCCAGAGGAATCTCAAAAAGTTCCGGTGGTCCTCCCTGACCACGAAGCAATGGAACATTTGTTTGATATCGGCTGTGACTGCCACCTTTTCTTCACGGAGTCGCATCAACACACCCAACAAGCTATTGTTGAGGTTGGGCCCAGTAAGAAGAACATCGTTGAGGGATACTCCATTGTGTTGTGCGCTTGAGTCGAAGACAATGCGTATTTGTTCCGGTTTGCGCGGGTGGTACACGCCGAAGAAGGGGAGGTACCAGCACTCTTCTTCTTTAGTGAGTGGTGGCGCTATCTCAGCGTGGCCATTGTCAAACAAAGTTTGCATAAAGTCTGTAAACTGACCTTTTACCTGAGGGCGTTTGTTCAGCATGTGGCGTACTGATGTAAGGCGTTGCATAGCCTGCCGCTTATTGTTCGGCAGCCGTGGCCTGGGTGAACGAAAAGGTAGCGGCGCGACCCAACTGTTAGCACTGTCCTGGTAGACTTCCTTATCCATTATCTGTAAAAAGGCCCTTTCCTCCTGTGAGTAGCCGAGGCTCTCGTCCAAACTTGTTTGTTTGAAAACTGTTTCTCCAATCGAAGAGTGCTTTCTTCGCATTGGGGTGTTGACCTTGTTGTAGCCTTGCGAGTTGAAACTTTCCTTTACCTGAATGGCATTTTTGCATGGAAGGAAGTGACTTGGACGACCATTGTCTAAGATGTTCGTTTTGAAAATGTTAGCACGCACGGGTTTGTGAGCTCCACCCAGGCAAACGTTGCCAATGATCACCCATCCAAGAGCTAGCTTCTGTGCAAATGGCGCATTTGGAGGTCCATTGCGCTGGTCGAGAACTTTGTGTGCTTGAATAACGTCCCTTCCAATGAGCAGCAGGATCTGAGCACTCTGGTCGAGAGCCGGGATTTCGGTTGCGATTTCCTGAAGGTGGGTGTGGTTTCGAGCAGCTTCAGCTGTGGGAATCTCACTGCGATTGTCGGGTAGCATATCACACTCGATAAGTGTCTGGAGCTCAAGACGTGACGTGCAATCTGCCGATTCCACAATGAAGTTAAAAGCTCTCCTCCCTGTCACTTCCTCCAATCCAGCACAGGTTCTCAATTTATATGGAAATGAGTTTCTTGTGATGCCAAATGTGTCAAAAACCGATGATTTTGCGAGTGACCTGTTGCTTTGGTCGTCTAGGATGGCATAGGCCTTAAGTTTCTTTTCAGGTGAGTTCTTTGGGTAAATGAACACAAGGCAGATCTTGGCACATGAGTGACTTTCGAATTCACTTCCACATACTTGTGTGCATGTCGAGATAGCTGTGGGCCGTGCTGCATTGCGCTCCCCGCCGTCAACTGTTACCGGCTCTGCAATAGTAGCTGTCGCAGTAGTCGTTGATGCCAGTCCCGGATGAAGAGCTGTAATGTGTAATTTTGAATCACATTCTGTACAATGTATTTCTGACTTACATGTCTTTGCCTGGTGGTTTGTAGAAGCACAGCATCTGAAGCATATCATGTTTTTCTTGAGATAGGCCTTTCGCTCCTCCAGTGGCATTTCCCTGAATGCTCTGCATTTTTTGAGAGCATGAGGTCTCTTGTGGATAGGACATTCCTTATTTGGGTCCTCAATGTTTGTAGGAGTTGATTTCGGCTCCGTACTGACAACTTCGGTTCTGATGACTGAGATAGGTTCTCTTTTAGCGTGTTTTTCGTAAAGTTTATTCGTCTTTGAAAGGGCAGGAGGAGGCGGCACAGACTGCCTAAAGCTGGGGTCGTTGCGCATTTTTGCTTCTCTACTGATGAAGGCCACAAATGCAGAGAATGGTGGAAATGACACGCAATGGTCCTCTTTGTATTTAGAACCATAGTTCATCCATTTTTCTTGCATAGCATAGGGGAGTTTTTCCACCACTGGATTAATGCCTCTCGCTGTATCGAGGTAGAGTAGACCTGGAATGTAACCTTCACTCTTTGCGGCATCTATTTCTAGGAGCAGGTCCTGTAGTTCTCTCAACAGTTGTGGATCTTTGTATGAGATTTTTGGGAAACGGTCCAATCTGTCGAGCAGTGCGTTCTCTATAGCTTCGGGGGAGCCGTAGCACTCATTTAATCTTTCCCACACCTTAGCAAGTCCTTCAGAGGGATTGTTAATATGCACAGCTCTTAAACGATATGCATATTGCACTGATTCTGTGCCAAGCCATTTAATCAGCAAATCCAGTTCCTCACTGGCCGTTAGGTTTAAGTCACAAATTGCATTCTCAAACGAAGATTTCCATCCCCAGTAATCTCCTGCCTTGTCGCTGAACCTTCGGAGGCCACCGGTGAGTAAGTCGCGTCTTGCAAGAAACCTGGCTATGTCAGAAATGTTTCCTTGTTGCATGCTCACCTTATGTTCAAATCTCGGTGAAGTACCTGGTGACATTTTCTGCATTAATTTCGGAGACTGGGAAACGTTTTCTCCTTTGTCAGTACTCAGAGGTTGAAGGACATATTCCTTTAAGGTGTCCGACCTGGTTGGCTCTTGTTTTGGCGTGAGGAATGTGACATTTGGTGCAGGCATTGAATTATACTGGGTATGGCCAATTGGGCTTGTGCTGTCTTTGATGATGAGCTGGTCTTTCACATAGTTAAAGGTGCGTTCCAAAGTGTCAACCCTTTGAGGTACACTCACGTGTTCTTCTTCAAGATCATTGACTGCTGTTTCAAAAACTATTGCTTCGGCGTGTGCCGCTTCCGCGTCACGTTCTTGTTGGAGGGCTTGTAATGTGGCCTCTAGACGTGTTTCCTCTACTTTAAGCTCTGCTTTCTTAACTTGCATTTCGATTTCCTTTTTAGCGTATTCAGCTCTTTTGCGTGCTGCTTCAGCTTTGGCTCGAGCGTTTAGGGCGGCCATACTGGCAGATGACCTACTTGTACCTTTTGACCCATATGATTTCTCTGAACGGACAGATGATGCTTTATCTTGTCTTGCTTCAGACATGGTTGATGTAGCTGAGTTGACGTAACATCCAAAGGTTGTCTTGTAGAAGGACGCTTTTTCACTATTCTGCCCTCACTGCTACACTGGATACAGTTATGCAGATAGATAAACTCCTCGACAACTGACAGGTGTATCGTCCCTTTTATTGACGCTGCCTTCAATTATCAACAGAGTGAAACTACAAACAGAAGAAATAAGCAATATTCAGCCTATATATTCACACGATAATGCAAATCAGTTGGCTAAACTAGCTAACATTGGAAAGAAAGTAAATCTGAATACAGTACACCTTTAACCATAAAAGTGCATAAATAATAGCCAATATAGTTGCATTAACTCTTGTTCAACTTAAATACTCACAAGCGATGCTTTCTGTAAAACAACGAAGAGGATGGATGCAGATGTTTATCTGAACAACATGCTGAGTCAGTCTTTTCTCAAAGTGTGCTGCATTACTAACTCTACAGCTAATAACAAACAAATCTTGGCATGAAAGAACTGTAGCGACTCTTGCTGGTGGGAAGAAGAACTACACCAGCACACTTGATGTCATCCATTAGGGCAGCTCACTGGTGAAGCAATAAATACTGTAACTACACACAGCAAGGACCTGGTGAGTGGTTTATGAGACTCCAGTTCTCTTGTTGTGTCGTTTTCATGTCCATGTACAGAAGTGTGGCCACACTATATTTCCCCTCGGGATTAGCAGCGTGACCATAAAATCTGTAGGCTTTTAATGTTCTTGGTGGAATCAATCTCTCCTCTCAGCGTCAGCTTCAGTGGCTCTATGATGTTGTCACAGTAAAATCTGCTTGTTTTATTATTCGTTTAAAGTCCTTCTGTGGAATATATGGAAGGTAGGCCACAGCAAGGGGAACACTGTCATTTTTCCATCCTCTAAAAGTCAGTGTTGATTATATGGGAACTTCACATATTTTCAAGTAATACATGTTCTTATTTCAGAGGCCATGCATTTCAGAAAGAGCCTCTGAGTCACCAGTGACCTTATATCCAGTGGTTGTACTTGTAGAATGCAAACATTTTTTGAACACAGGCTTTCAGGGGAACAAACAAATGCAAAATCTTGCACAACTACATTATTAAAGAACAAGGACGCTGCAAAAAGATACAGGACCTGTGGCTGCTCAACTGAATGCAAAGTGGCTCTTACAATGTTTAAAAGGGGAAACATTAGTTAGACAGCTTTGGAGTTAATAAATATATAAAAGAACTATACAAGATCAAAGGAACCCCAACAGCCTTCATCAGGAACTCAATGGGGATGTGGTGAACAACACTAGAGGCCAACTTCAAGCCAATTGATCTACCAAAGACACGTCCCCTCTGCTGTTCTGCATATTCTGTTCTGTTCTGAACCAGCTCAGTGAGATCATTGACACGAGTGGTTAAGGATACAAACTATGGAATGGAGCAACTATCAGGCACCTACATGGACGGCATCAAGCTGTTTGCCAGGAATGAACGACACACTGATTCACTCATCGACACCACTAGGATGTACAGCAGCAACATTGGAATGTCATTGGGGTTTGAGAAGTGCAGTCGGATGGTAACAAAGAGAAGAAAGGTAGTCAGAACTGAGGGGATTGCACTATCAATAGGCAACATTGCAGACATTGAGGTCTGCGAAACTTACAGGCAAATGGGAACCATGAAGAAGCTGCTAGAAAAGCCGGAACCACCAAATACGTGCAGTGGGTCAGGCAAGTTCTGGAATGGAAAGAACAAGATTAAGGCATTAACACCTATGTCCTGCCGATAATCAGGTACCCTTCTGGGATGATAAGCTGGCCAAAGGAGGAGATAGAAGCCAGTGACATCAAGTCAAGGAAGCTTCTGGCCATGGTTTCACCCCAAATCCAGCACCCTGAAATTGTATGATAAGAGAAAGAAAGGGCATAGAGGACTAGTGCGTGTCAGAACCACTATCCAACAAACATCCATGGGTACATCAGGAAGACGGCCACAACAGGCCGTGTGCTTAGTGGATACCTCAATCAGCAGAAACCCAAGAAAGAATAGGAGCAAGGAGAAGAACCATCGTGGAAGGACAAGACCCTGCACGGTATGTACCACGAGCAGATGAAGGAAGTGGCTGACATCCAGAAATCCTACCAGTCGCTAAACACAGCTGGACTGAAAGACAGCACAGAGGCGCTAATCATGGCAGCACAGGAACAAGCCCTAAGTACGATCAGGCAAGACCCAGGCAGGCTGTGTAAAAACGCCCCTGAGACAATCCAGCACATAACAGCAGGGTGCAAGAAATAGCAGGCACGGCATACATGGAACGCCAGAACCAAGTGGCCGGGATAGTATACAAGAACATCTGTGCCGAGTAGACCTGGAAGTCCCGAGGTAAAAATGGGAGACACCCCTTCTCAGTGGAATTACCATCCCCATCCTAAATGACCACAGACCCCTTGTATACAGTCCCACAATGTTTCTGTTTCAATGTTTCTACACATACACCATGTATATAGTTTACTCACATATACATATATATTGCTTCTTCTTCTTTGTATATTGTTTTCTTTACTTTCGCACCTTTGTGGTCCTGTTATCCAAGTTCGCTGTGCCAGAAACTGCACAATGACAATTAAAAAAAGTTTGAAGTCTAAGTTCTAAGTTCTAGCTAAGATAGCTGAGACCGAGGTAAGATCCTGTGGGAGTTCCAGATACAGATGGACAAAATGGTGATGGCGAACAAACCAGATATAGTAGTGGTGGACAAGCAGAAGAAGACAGTCGTAGTGATAAACGTAGCTATGCCACCAGGAATCGCATTGATTTCAAAATCCTTCTGCTCACTTTTAAAATTCTGAATAACCTGGCCCCTAGGTACCTAACTGATCTTCTTGATCTGTACAACCCAAAGAGAGCACTTAGATCCTCCAGCCAACTGCTCCTAATGCGACCAAGTTCTCGTTTAAAAACCAGAGGTGACCGTGCTTTTGCCATTGCTGCCCCTAGACTCTGGAATAATCTCCCAGTTGATATCCGTACATCGGAATCAATTCAATCGTTCACCTGTTCACTTTCGATGCAAATTAGTTTGACTTTCATTCAGCCTGCACTACACCATGTAATGTAATTTTAACTATTTGTTCCTTGTTCTGCCCACATTGCGGTTTTATTGTGAAGGACTTTGATGTACACTAGCCTTTTAAATGTGCTATAGAAATAAATTTTGAGTTGACTTGACGTGAGGAACCTTAGGAAGAAGGAACACCAGGAGATGGAAAAGTACTAAGGGCTCACAGAAGAGCTCAAGAAGATGTGGAGGGTGGAGGTAACATAAATATATATATTTATTTGTATATTATTTATATAATTTTAATAACATATATATGTTATGTTTTTACAATTAGTGGTTAACACAGTATAGTTTATAATCATCAATAAATATTAATGTCAACTATTTAGCGGCTTACGTAGGCGGAAATGAATTGATTCCACATCCGGGTGAAACGCTGTTTACGATCAGGATAGTGGTTGGCTCATGCTAAGTGCCGAGGGAGAAAACAACGTTTATAATTATATATTATAGGTACTTTGCTCCAGAATCACCACCTATGGCAACTCAGATCCCTATAACCGTCAAGACTCCCCCGCCAGCCGCCAGCACCGCCGCTTTCCGTGGGAAGAAACGTCCCGGCAGTCCCGCTGTTTCAGCCACTCAGCAGATCACCGGGAACAGCAGCAAGAAGAAGAAAGGGCAGCCAGTGGTTACTACAGCAACAACCCAGGCACAGGTAAAAGCTAACCGAGGCACAGTAAAACACCTCAGGTGTGTTGCAACGTCTTTTTGTCATTATCAAAAACTCGCACCAAGAGTTAGGTAATAATAAAAAATATGTCCATAAAAAAACAAACAAACCAACAATCAGCACGATCAAACTTCAAAGGCAGAAATGCACCGACTCGGATTGCCAATTTTTAAATTGTGACCTCCGATTTTCCTTCTCAGAACTATAATTGACTGCACATGTAAACTAAAGTCTTCTTTTCTTCTAAATATTATTTTCACAATAAGAGAAGTGATTAAAGTTTATAGTTGCCCCAAACGGCAGCAAGCTACAGGATCTTCTCTCACTCACACAACGAAAAATAAAGTGCTTTGCTGCTGGAAACGGGTACAGATGATTAACAGGAAAATGAGCTGATGCAGACCAAGCTTTACCTGACAGATTTTAGTTTACCAAAGAAAGCGGCTGCAACAGATTTATGTGACAAAACCAGTGTTATGTACTTTTCTTATTTTCCAGCATGTTTACCAGGCAATAGGACATCATCCGTTTTCTCTTTCCTCTCTCATTTTTTTATATTTTGCTCATACTTGATTTGGTCTTTTGCACATACCAAGGCTCTGAGCTTTGACACCTGTTATTAGGTTTGTTGTTATGAGGATTTTCATACTAGTCCCCCTGTGGTTAACTTTGGTGATCTTCATGTCCTCGATCACAGTGAGGAGCTTCCACGCTAACGACATGTCATTGTGTGGCTGAGAGAGTTTGTGTGTGTGTGTCTGTGTGTGCACGCATGGCTCACAACTGGTCATGTGGGAGGTTGATCAGTCATCGAAAAGGGCCTTAACCACTGGAAATCATCCAGTCCTGGGCCCTGGCCAATCAACTAGTGCATTTCTAGTAAATTTGATGTTTAACAACTCTCAGTGAATTAAAGTCTTTTAGACTTTTGGATTTATTCATTTGTTTTAGTTGTGTAAAAATGATTTTGAGACATTCCTGATATAATTTTTTTTTGTCATAGATTATGTTTGTATTTTGTATTTTCTTTTTAAAAAAACAAATTCTCTTTTGCATTGTTACTCCTGCTCAGGTATGATTGTAAACTATTTTTCTTGTTGTAAGCACCTGAGGTTTCAGTCTAAGCTGGGTATAGCCAACTTTTGCCATTTATGCATAACATGTTGAACATGTGAATTAAGTCAAACATGTTTGCTGTATATCTAACTGTTGTGTCTTATCAGATGACAACAGTAGAGACGGTGGCTGAGGTGAAGGCCGTGGGATCGGCGGACAGCGGTCCAACCAGCACCATCACAGAGTCCACTGTAAAGCCTCCACCATTTAAAGACCACACATTCATGGTGGGTGCATATGTCTGCATGAATCTGAGTTCATCCTGTTCCTTTGTTTCTCCTTAAATTTTTATTCTCCTTCTTTTTTCCCTCCGCTTTTCTAATCTTGGCAGCATTCGGGAATTGGCGGAGCAGCAGCAGGCAAAAAGAACCGGACCTGGAAGAACCTCAAACAGATTCTGGCATTGGAGCGTACCTTACCCTGGAAGCTCAATGATCCCAACTGTGAGTTTCTTCTTTTAACTGGAGTCATTTTTGCATTTGTCAGCTATAAACAATTCCAGCTCCATTTCCATTTTATTAAATGGTGGTGAATTAATACCAAAACACATTTTTTTGTATTTAAAATGTGACTAACAAAGCTGACATTTTAAATAAAAAGAGAATGATTTGCCATTTTAAAGCAAAAGCACAAATTACCACTTACCCCCCCCCCCCCCCCCCCCCCCCCCCCCCCCCAAAAAAGGATTTGTTTTGTCCAACAAAGATTTGCTCTGTATTTTGCTCTAGTCATCTGCATCCCACCTGCAGCGACTCTCATCTTTAATGCAGTAGTTTGAGAATTGCTGCATTAGTAATGAGACTGATGAGACTTTAAAAGCCACTTTTCTGTGAAAATAGTGCAGATTACAGTACATTTCAAATTTGTAGTTCATCTTATGACCCTTTTGTGTTTGTAGACTACAACATTGATGCTCCGCCATCCCTAAAACCAGCCAAGAAATACTCAGACATCTCTGGACTCCCTGTGAGTAACCGTTCTGCTAAAAAAAATGTTTTAAGTTGGACAGTATTACTTTAGCCAAGTCTTGTACAAAGAACACACTGAGTAATCTCTCTTGTCTTTCCTCAGGCAAACTACACAGACCCACAGACAAAGCTGCGCTTCACATCTTCTGAGGAGTTCTCCTACATCCGTCTCCTGCCCACTGATGTTGTTACAGGCTATCTCGCTCTTCGAAAGGCAACGTGCATTGTGCCCTGACAGTCGAGCAAGGCTTCAAAGCTAAAACAGGTTCAAACCTGAACTCACCTCATGTCAGCGTAGGAAGCTGTCAGGCCAGCGAGGAGAGCAGGTAGTCTAGACAGTTGCTGGAGATCAAAAGCTGACTGTAGCTAACCGTTTGCACCGTTGTTAGTAGCAGGGTGAGCTACATCTTAATTGTTACTATGTGACAAAATCAATTAAACAAAATTGATTTTCCTTTCATCTAGAAAGATTGTGTTGGGCAATTGCTTATTCTTTTTATGAGGCATGTTTCTGTCAGTAGCTGGATGTTACATTGTAAATATGCCAGTGGGAAAAGTTCATTCAGAAGTCAGCAACAGGATGTGCTTCTGCTTATTCGTTAAAAAAAAATCTCCTCAAATGTAAATGTTATGTTCCCATTACGTCTCCCTTCTTCCTCCTTCCTCCCTGCTGTAGTAACTGTTTACACGCAAGTTTCTGTGTTCCACTTTGTTATAATGATCTGTGCTTTCATTGGTGGAAATGAAGAGTAGAAGAGCAATGTTTAACCTGTTTTTTTCCCCCCATCTTTTTCATTGACTCAGTTACTTTTCATAATGTGCCTATTAAAACTAGCTTGAATGTGGTACTAAAGTTTGAGTCTCTTTTCCACCCGCGCTCTCGTAAATGAAATGTGTGTAAATTTACATCTTCATTTACATCTTGGATAGTCACACAGTCAAAGAGAGATGAAGCCAAAAAGGTGTAATCAATATTTTTATAAGCAGCAAATCATCAGATGGACTTAATTTCACGCATCATTTACAAAAATATAGCGTTGGTTCCACAAGCAGCATTTTACGTACAATTTACCCCTCTACCTGAGTTAGAAATCGCACTTGGCAGGCAGCCACAATCATTTTCATAAGATATTTCATGGTGCTTTATGAAAAATTAAAGAATAAATTCTGTTGTGTTTCTCATGAGAGGGATTCCTATTATGCAAATAATAAAAATACAGGCTAAACAGCACAAATAAGGATACGTGAATACGACAAGAACCACTAAGCTGTGAGTCCAACCTGTTGAGACAGCGAAACAGGTGCAACAATCTAAATAATTTCCTTCAGTTCCTCCTTGATTTTTAAATTAAATTTTTTTTTTTTAAAATTTGCTCAAGATGTGTAATTACACTTTACCCTGTATCCTCCCTTCAGTCTTGAAGCCCAATACAAACAATAAGCCATGTGTTATCAATGAAGGACAAGCTGATATCTATTCTATACAGATAAACGGATCCCACTACTGCCTGTTCAGCTAAAACCTGTATATAAAGCATATATTATTTCTCGTAAGATCACCATTGCTGTTTAACAGCAGCTAAAACACCAATAACACTATCACACTGGGTGGTATGTTCCAGAAAAACAAACACAATGCTTCAGTCCTTCTGCAAAAGACTCGTCTTACTCGTGGCTGAGTGTTCTTCCAGCTCTGGGCTGGAGTGAAGCTGATGAAGGCAGTATAGTTTATCCATGAGCCGTTCCTGCTGTGGCATCAAAACCTCAACACCGTGATTAATGAACGTCATCAGAGCTTTCTACTACCCAAGCACACAGCCCAGCAGAGTGTCTCCATGCGTGTGTGCATTTACATTTCGGGCCCTCTTTGCTGCGCTCACATGCCAGAAGCTACACAGTATTATGTTGTGCTTAGAGTTAGGATTTATAGAAGGCCTCAAACATGCTATGTGAGGCTTTTTTGCATGACTTATATATGAATATTTGTGACATATGCATGCATAAGTGAGCGTATCTCACGCAACAGAAATGGAAACCAGCAGGTTTTGTGGTGCACTTGTCTTTGCAGTCACAGTTCATCTCCACTTGGGTGCGCCAGAGCTCTGCCCTTTCTGCCAAGTCTGTGTCCCATGATGAGTCATGGATGTCACAGCAGGGTGTCCATTTCTGAGCAAAACCTTGGCTTCGTTAAGTCGAACTGCGGCAGGAGAACTTATTCAGCCACTGTGGTGGTGGAGGATAAACACTACCATCTGAGAGGTCGTCATAAATTCAAGTTTAAGAAGAGTATAAGGAAAAATTAGAAATACTTCTGCTATAGTTGGGCTAATAAAGACACAACAGAGTGAAAGCTTACACTGACCGCCATGCAGACAGAATCCATAATTACCTTAAAGCATGTAATAGACTTTAATAAACACGAGCACACTGATTTAAACAGGCTGATGATAATTATCACTAATTTCAGTATGGGCATGGCAAAGGATGTAAGCAATCGAGGACTACAGCTCAATCATATAATAACCGTCATTAAGAAATTGATTGTGATGTGCCTAAAAAGGCTCATCTCGCTTTGATGGAGGATTTGGCACCTGCTGCACTGCATAAAATGTGCGTTTTTGGAGAACACACACACACCGGCTGAAGTCAATGAGTGACTTCTCTGTCGGTTTTGTTTTCTAGTACTTCCCTCGCTGAACTTTTGCAGTTTTCTGAAAGTTTCTGATACCCTGTGGAGACACACTCTATGATCTAAAATAATCTTTATGTCTATTTTCATCCAGTTTGTCTCAGTTTTTTTTCAGTGTCACATTTTAGTGGTGGTGGAGCTGTACTTATTTATTTCACATCCAGCACATGGAATTTTTTTTACAGGGCAGCTTTTCGCCTACGTTATTGGGCCTATTGAACGTAAACAGGACATGAAGCAAGGAAAGCATCATTTGGGACATTTAACTCTTCAGCGGATACATAGTTGTTACCGCATATGTCCAGGTTTGCAGAACTTATTACCAGATCAGATTCACAGCTTCACTGGCTTCACCTGTGCTCTCACATTCAGAGAGGAGCCCTCAGAACTATGTGGACACATGGGCAAGCCCTTCACAACAGACAGGGAAAACTCTAATGATAGCGGTCATGTTACATTATTCATCTGCAATCTTAAAGTATGTAAGAAAAATTCAAGAGAGCTAGTCTCAAATGCCAGGTCAGAAAAATGGACTAGCAGCTCTGGTAGGCTGATCAATAGACAAACTTCAGCTCCTGCCGAGTCAGCAGGGAAACTTTCATATTTATGTTTCTGACCTATTGGAACAGCAAAAGTAGCAGAGTGAACTTTTTTACTCCCTGTAAACAAAGACTTAGCAGTCTGTATCTGTTTGATGCTACTTCAACACCTGAATTATTGTTGAAGCACAATGTTTATATTGGATATCAGTTTCACAGTAGATTCAGCATGAAGGTAAATATCATGCCGATAACAGTGATCAACTGTTATTGGAAAATTTCAAGATGAAAATAATTCATTTTGATTCCACAGCTTCTCTCCAGACAAAATAATTTAGTAGAGCTGAAGTACTAAAAAATTACAGAGATAAAACAACTAAAGAAAAATATAGCTTTGATTTTTTTTGTATCTTCTAGAAATCAGCTCTCACGCTGATCACATGTGGATAGATCTTAAAAAGGGCGACGTTCCCAATGTCCTTAAATTCTAGTTTCAATCTTCACGTAACCACACTGTTAGAGATGTGAGTAGTGCCACTGAATCCAAATCAAGTTCTAAACAACAGATTGGAAAGATCTGACTGGTGATGACAGACAAACTCTCTGCGGACGGCCTCTTTTTCCATCACAGCTGGCGTTCAACACACACCAGAAAATGAAGCTGCCTGTGGACCATTCCTGTAAATGCAATATTTAATTTCTCTTGTCTGTTTATGGATTTTCTTCACTAAGAAGACGGCTTCCAGTTCGAGAGTCGCTCTTTTTGATCTTGTTGAGATTATATATAGAAGCTCTTTTTTGTCCTCGGGATGATGATTTAATGTGAAAAGAATGTATCTGAAATGCAGTGAAACTCTTAAATGCCCACGTATCAAGTATAGATTGTATAAAAAGATGGACATAGCTAAAAATAAAGCTAACATGTACTACATTGTTTCTGGTTAGGAGGCACGAACTGTGGTCTAAAAAGACATTTGGAAATCAGGGAGACAATAAAAAACCGTTCATGATGAGGTTATAGTTTCAGTCACCAGTTTCACATCTTACTGATTACAAAATCCTTCTCATTTTGTAATTTACTGTGCTCATCTTTTAAAACATCTTTTACATTCTAAGATAAGATAAGATAAGATAAGATAAGATAAGATAAGATAAGATAAGATAACCTTTATTAGTCCCACACGTGGGAAATTTGTTTTGTCACAGCAGGAGTGGACAGTGCAAAAGTTATGAGGCAAAAATTAGAATACAATAAGAATAAATACAGTACACAACTGTACAGAATAGAATAAAATAAAAATACTATATACAGTAGAATAAAATAAAATAAATATACAATAAGATAAAAATAGAATACAAATACAAATACTATATACAACTGAGTAAAAATACAACGATGACAGAAAGGATTATTGCACTTAGTATTATTGCATATGTATGGATCTGCATTATTAACTGATTATTAGTCTTTCACATAACAACTTGTGGATAATGATGGAGAATTTTCCCGCCTGTTGCTCAGCAATATAGCTTTCTGATACTGCTCATCTGCCCCACTTGTCCAATTTCCTCAAATTTCTTTAAGGCCATATTGGACACCATGCAGAGATATCCCAGGTTTTCAGCTAACAGCTCTTTGCAAATTACCTTATTGGTGCAAAAATGCTGTTTTATATAATATTTTATAACATTTTATAACAAACAGTATTATTATTAGAATTTTTCATACATTAAATGTAAAAAATAGGAATAAACTAGGTTTTTGTGACCGTCTGCTAACAACAAAGCGAGGAATTAAAGTTGGTTCTTTGCTAAATTTTCTGTTATGTGTAGACACAACACTGATGCATCCCTTGAAGTGGCTGTAGCTCAAATATCTTTGGTTAGGTTAGTTGCTTTCTGATGCCTGGTTCTGAGTGTGAATGTTAGAAAGTTCTTAAGCACAGGGAAAAAAGTGCTTGTGTGAATTAAGCATGTCGTATCACAAGCCTTTTAGTGCTCAGGTAGAATAGAAAAGTACCATATGAGGTACTAGTAGAAAAGTCCATTTTTTAATGCTCGAATGATTCACGGGTCAGTGTTTAGTGTCTATAAGCACACATATAATAATCAGAACCAAACGAACATTTTTTCATCTTTGCTTTGGTCTTGGAAGAATAAACAGATATAATGTGCTAACTGGTGAACTTAAGTTCTGCCGTTCTGTCAGATGCCACTACTGTTGCAGACATATACAGACAGTATTCAGTGCCTGGATGCACTGGCTGCTCAGCATTGGACAAAGAGAGATGATGGTCCTCTTTCGAAGAGCAATAAAATCTACGGTGGACATTTCTAGGTGTGCCGGTGCAATAAGTCACAAGTTTCTCAGTCAGGACTGTCTTTCGATTTTCCTTGCTGGTTAGCTGTTAGGACCAAAAATGACTTTGAATATCATAATTTAGACCTCCACATTGAAAGCTTACACAATGCTTTTAAATGTGATGCCAAAGGGTCCTTTTCAAGTTGACATATGGGATGAGCTGGGAATGAGACCCTTCTCACTGCTGCCATAAACCTGGTGTGTTATGGAGCTGACACCAAAGGACACCTTGTTTATATCTGTGGTCAGTAAAACGGCAATATTTCATGTCCTGAGAATGAGAACAGGCTAGGCAGACAGCAGCAGCACTCATCAGCGCATTCCTTTTATCATTACCAAAATTTCTTTTGTTTTTTGGGGGGATTTTATTCGCCTTCTTGGGAAGCCTTTGCCCTTTGCCACTGCTTGTGTGATTTGGCACTGTCCTAAGAGGGACAGACCATGGGAAAACAGATTTTTAACCATAGCTGATCATGCTGTGGCTGCCCACACAGTGACACAGTTTCATGGTTCATTTAGCTAAGAAGAAGCCCTGATGGCTGCCTCAAGGAGGCCCACGGTAGCAATTTTTCACCCCCTTGTTTGAATGTAGCCTCAGTGAATGCAATGAGTTACCAGGTGTTCTTGTGCTGCAGAGGTCAAACAACAGTGTCATCAGATAGCTAATCAACTCGTTCAGATATCATTACACTGGGCTAAATCCCTGTTAATCCCACTGAAGATTCAATCAGTGCTCCCTCACAGGTCAGCTTGCTCCCCTCTGTGTGTATGTGCGCTCACATGTGGGCATAAGGGACAGAAAGAAAGGCAATTCTTCATGCTGATAGACAATGATTGTCCTTCAGTGGGCCACATTCGCCGTCTCCTCTCCGTCCTTCTCCTCCTCTTCATTTTGGTGTCCTGTCTGCTCCTATCTCTCCTCAACTTCTTTCCCGTCTTCTTTCTCCTCTGCCGAATCTTCTTGGGTTTCTGATTGATATGCCTTCTGCTGTTCTTTCTCTCTCAATCTTAGCAAGCACTGCCTATATCGAAAGGCTCTGGCTCAGTCCTGTTTGTATGTGTAACTTTCATCCATATTGTATCTACTTTTACTTGCCCTCCTCCCCATCTTTCTCCTTCTCAGATTAGCTCCATCCATCGAACACTGCCAAACCTATAGTCGGGTGAATAAAGTGTCATTGGACAGAGAAAAAGGTAATAGGCGGGGTGTGACCCCACAACCTTCTCTACAACAGATGGAACCAATCTCACAAATCCGAGACAGACCATCTATTCATACCAACCAAGCGTGGTGTGTGTGTGTTTGCTTGTAATGATAGTGTCCATCCATTCACACTGCTTCTGGTGACACAACTCAATGCCTCACTGTGCTTAAAAGCTATTACACATCAAGGCTAGATTTGTCTGCTTTCAGGTGTGTGTGTGTGTAATTTCAAACCTGTGTCCCAAATCTGATGTTTTACCACCAGCTCAGCTCCAAAAGGCAGTTCACTGTCTGAGCCAAACTGTGCAAATTTCTGCTGCCAAATTGGAAAAATAATCTCAGAAGGATTTGCCTGTACTGAAATATTCGGTTTCTCCAAAGGGTGCAAAGATTTTATCACACAATTATGCACTCAGATCTATACAAATGAATCCATAAATGGGAGCAGTACGCTCACAGTTATTGTTTCCGTGTAGCAAAAACTAACTCAAAGTAAAAAGTAACGTTTAGCTGCAAAATTCTCTATTTTGTGGCTGTATGAAAGAAGCTGATATTGATACTGCAGAGGCTTTATGAGATACAGTGTCTCCAATATAAAAACTCTCCCTTCTCTCTCTCTCGCACACACACACACACACACACACACACACACACACACACACACACACACACACACACACACACACACACACACACACACACACACACACACACACACACATTCTGAGACACACTTTTATTGCATGTCTCCGAGCCATAGCCATACACACTGGATACACCGCAGAGAGAGGAAAGAGATAATTGCATTCACTTTAGAAGTAAAACAACAGTTACAGACTTAGTGGGTGTGCATTTGTGTGTAATGTGTGTTTAAACCTCTCAACCATCAATATCAGTGCGCATTAAAGAGAACTCTGGCCCATTCTGTCTTATGCTCTGCTTGCCCTTGGAGAACAATACAGTACCTATTGACTCCAGCTCCTCTAAGCTGGTTTCTCATTCACTAATTAAAATTTACCCTTTAAAGTGTGTGTCCATCCATATATATTTATGTATGGTGTGTACGTATGGGTGTGTGTGTGTTTGCATATGTACAGTAAGAGAAAGACAAAGAGTATTTAAAAGGAGAGAAAGAACAAGCTCAAGTACACACACACACACACACACACACACACACACACACACACACACACACACACACACACACACACACACACACACACACACACACACACACACACACAGATGCACCACAGTTAGTGTTTTAGGAGACTGTGGTGGTAAATGAAGCGTGAAATGAAGAGTCAGAAATGTTAGAACATTCCTTCCCCAGGGAACCTCTACAGCGGACTGACACAGACCGGGCCAAGATAGATCAGGACAAACGAAATCAAACCGTTAATGTCACTGCATCAATACGCCCCCTGGTGGGTAGAGCATGATATGCGTGGTTAAGAACATCTGTGAGTTACTTTACGTCTTCTTCTTTAACTTAAACAGAATGTAGGATTGATTTTTCATTTTCTTTCTCTAGATTACAAAGTCTTGTGCCATACTGATGTTTGCCACTTTGAGCTGATGAGTTTTTTGTGTTTCTTGCCCTTTAACAAATCAGAGGGAACATCCTAGTCCAGGAGTACTGATATTCAGCCAACACAAAAGGTGTGGTAGCCAGTTCATATTTTAATGGCAAATCAAATCAAATATATGTGTTGATTAAAGTCTCCGTCACACAGGCAGAGACACAGGTGAGCGACCTGCTGCCAACCTCTGGTACCAACGGGCAGGGACATATGGGTAGTAGTAAACATCTATGTCATTGCTTTGAACCCTAGAAGTTTGCAAAAGTCACTTGTGGTTTGCATTGAAGAGGCTAACACCTATTTGATTTATGGGGGGGGGGGGGGAACAAAAAGCAAGTTGTGGGTAAATAGAACTTAACAAACAATTAATTTTGGTTATATTCTTTTAGTCATATATAATGTACACTTACAATAGCAGCAAGTTACTGATCTAGCCTGGTACTGATCATTAGCTTTGATGAATAAACCCCTCTTCCATTTTCTCTTATTTTGTGTTTGAAATAATATATGCCTTACATTATCTTCTGATTCACTTTGTGGCCCAAACATCCTTCTTTGGACCCCTACTCCCCATATCTTCAGTGTACAATATGCCTCCTCAGCTCTGACAGAAATCTAATGTCTCCACTGTTCTGATTCATCTTCATGTTTTCCTGGTCTGTTGTGTTTGTGACAGCTTTACAGCCTGAAGTAATTAGCCACCTCCAGTGCCTTGCAAGTACTTGTTGGGTTAATGTGTCTCCTATATCTATGAGATGGGAATATGCACTAACACAGACCTCAGCAATATGAATGATATAGTCCCAATATTAAAATTAAGTGGTATTTCCCTTAAATAGCCATTGCTAACATTATTATCCCAGAGTTGACCACCGTAGCAGGTCACCTAATTCCATTGGAGGCAACGTCAGCCTTTCTCTCCTCCCCAACCAGAGTCCATTACAACATCGGGTCTTATCTTCTCTAATATGCTCTGCTGTTAATGAACAATCAGTCCTGTTAATGTCCTCCTAATTAATGGCCCATCAGCCTCTTCAGAGTGGTAATTAAGTGCCAGTTGAGGCGTCTAATTGGCATGATTTCTGATTGGATCAAGTCACGCTTGACCCTCTGGGACACAGGAAGTGAATTACAGCGTTGTCATCGTTGTGGAGAGGACTTTTGCAAAGACTGCTGACTTGCTTGCTTAAGAAATAGAATCATCTTGTTAACCTGAGTGGCAGTGAGATGCAAGACAGTTTCACTTGAGTGACTCTGTCAGCGGACAGATCTCTCATATCTGAGTCAAACAATCACTGATGCATTTCTGTTTTCTCATCAACTATGGATCAAGATCTGTTTAAACTGTCTTTTCCAGTACATAAATAATTATAGTGCATTAGCAAAAAAAAAAAAAATAAAAAAAAAAAAAAATAAAATAAAACGTTGATTAACCAACTGGGACCCTAAAAAAGCCTTTATAGCTTGACATCTAACATCCTTTGCAGTATTGTGAAAAAATAAAATACAAAAACCTAAGCTAATACACCCAGGTGCTGCTAATCAAATGTACATCAGAAAGTGTAGTCATCTCTGCAAAAGTGGAGGTTTTGGTGTTTTGCTGGTCTGGTTTATTCAGCTGTGCATTAACACAATAGCACGGTTTTCCCAGGAGGGGAAACTGAAGCAAATTTAGATTTAGACTTTCTTTATTGTCATTGCATTATAAATATGAATTTATGAATCTCACCAGTGTGGTGTTGTCAGCAAACTAAATAATGGCATTAGTGGGATGGACTGAGGGGCAGTCAGTCACAGTGCTCTGGGGAGCCAGTGCTGATAGTGAGGGTGGAAGAGAGATGGGAGTCAAACTTGGTTGGTGAGAAGGTCTTTGGCCCAGCAGCAGGTATAAGAGGAGAGGCCAATGTCAGACAGCTTCCTGATCATCTCTCTGGGATGATTGTGTTAAATGCTGAGCTGTAGTCAACATAAAAACAACCTCACATAGTTTATACTATGTTCCCGATAGTTCAAGGGATAATGCAGAGCTGTGGCGATGGCATCCTTTGTGGGTCTTTTCACTTTGTTGGCATAATATGAGTGTGGATCAAGAGTCAGTGGAATACTGATTTGATGTCATTTGATACCAGCCTCTCAAAGTACTTAATGATTATGGGTGTGCAGTAAGTGGGTGGATGGAGTGTCTGAGTTGGGTCTTTTAAACTCAAAGTGTAAGAAGCGGTTCAGCACCTCTGCCTGTGTGGTGTCCACGTTGGTGACTGTGGGAATGCTTTCCTTGTGGTTAATGATGTTCTGTGTACCATGCCAAGCCCACCTGAGGGCATTGTCAGCAAAGTGGTCTTCAGTTATCCTCTTATAGTCCTTTTAGGCCTTCCTGATGTGTACTTTCAAGTCAGCCCTGTCCCAGGTCCTGTCTCTGAACCTGAATACAGAGGCACTGTTCACAGGGAGGGTCTGGACATCCTTGGTGATCTAGGTTTTCTGGTTTGAACTGTAACATTTTCTGCATAACTGAAGATGTAAACGCCCAATGCTCAGAGAAGCAGCAAAAAACCCAAATGCAACATCTCAGACTATACAGCCCTCAGTTAACTTGTTAAAGGTAGCGATAATGACAGTACAGTTAGAAAAAGACTAAAAACGTACTGAAGGTACTGAAGGTGAACCAGAACAACCCACTTTTCTCTCTAAAAAGAACATGCCAGCACAGCTTAGGTTTGCAAAGTTGTGTCTGAACAAACCACATAATGACAAACAAAAATAACAAATAACAAAACAATAACAAAAAAAGTGATTTGATTTGATTTGATAATGCAATGATGTTCTTTGGACAGATGAGAACAAAGTAGAGATGTTTGCCTATCAGCACAAACACCTCATACCAACTGTTAAGCACGGTGGCGGAGCGCTGATGATTAAAGCTTGCATTGTATCCACAGGACGTCACCTTGCAGTGATTGAGTCGACCATGAGCTCCTCTGCATACCAAAGTATTCTAGAGTCAGAAGGGAGGACATCTGTCCAACAGCTAAAGCAGACTTTTTCTGTGCACTTTTTCTTACGACTTCACAGATGCAAATCCAGGATTTTTATTTATTTATTTTTTACTGTTTTTGGCTCTGGTTTTGCTTTATACCAAATGTTTAAACCATTAAATGTCTCACTGTGATCTCTCACCAGTTGCTACCTGCTGCGAAGGTAGAGAAGGAAAGAATTCTCTGTGGGAGTGCCACAACGAATAACTTTCACACTGCAGTCATTTGCTCCATTGTTAAATGATAGATAATCATTTTAATTTACTACTTTGAGACATATGAATTTAAAATGGCACCTATGATTTGTGGCCAACGGTTTCGGTGAGCCAGATTGATGGTGATTTTGTTCACTAATTGGCTACACTGAGAAGGAGAAAAAAGGATAATAGAGAAAGGATTTTCACACAAACACGAGTTTAAAACCAGCTAGAATTGTGAGATAGATTCACACGGCTGGAAACTGGCTGCGAGCTGCTCGGTTAATTAGTTTGACTGTTAAAAAGAACAGAAATAGCCAAAGGTTTCGGGCAAAGTTAAAGGCAGAGAGAAGGCTCGATATAATACAAGCTAACAGTGTGAGGTGGCAGTTTTCACTCACATATGGCTGACTGGTTGCTTCAAGCTGTTGGATAATGAGTCAGAGAAAGGTAAAGAGAAGGGGGGGGGGGAGGGAGGGGGGGGAGAGAAAAAGGAGGGTGAGAGATGAGTGGAAGGAGAGGGAATGAAGAGGACGAAGGAGAAAGGAGAGAGAGAGATGTAAAGGAGAAAGGGGTTAGATGGGGGTGATGTGGCTTTATAATGAGGGGACAGAAGAGACAAACACCTGAGTAGAGTGAGAGAGAGAGAGAAGGTTGGAGGCAAATGAAGACTCCATTTGGCAGCTACTGTACAGACACACTCACACCCTCGATGCACAGAGTATACTGGTTGCTCGGAGCAGCTTGGGATAATAGGAAACACAATAAGGTGGTTTTTATAATGAGAAACAACAGCTGAACCACTGATGGCAGAGACGAGAGTGAAGAGGGTTGCGGGCAATGGACAGCTCCACTTACTGTACAAAACAAGGTTCTGCACAGAAATAGAAAGTTGTTATATGATATACTCGCTGACAAAGTATGGTAAGTGAAGAGGTCTGATACATCCCTGACTAAATGTCCGTCTGCAAATGATGGGTAATGCAGGAGTTCGAGATGAATTGTGCTGTTTTGTCTTGGCTCTTATGAATAGGTTGGATGATGTCACAGTTAATCAAGGACAAGTAGACATTAAGGACACTGGAAAACATAGAGTTTGCGGGTCTTTTGCGCACAGTTTTTATTTGTGGAAAAAAGCTGAAAGATGACATTTAGAAAAAAAAATAGCACTTTACAGGTGTAAACAAAATAGTGTGTTTATACACCACTCTGCATGTAATCATTATTAATCTTTATCTCTCCTCCACTACAGGGAGTGCAGAATTATTAGGCAAATGAGTATTTTGTCCACATCATCCTCTTCATGCATGTTGTCTTACTCCAAATGAGAGTGAGTCTTGATGTGCCAGATGGATGGGCCCATGGCTGGATTGGTAAAGGGCAGAGAGCTCCAGTCCGACTCAGACGCCAGCAAGGTGGAGGTGGAGTACTGGTTTGGGCTGGTATCATCAAAGATGAGCTTGTGGGGCCTTTTCGGGTTGAGGATGGAGTCAAGCTCAACTCCCAGTCCTACTGCCAGTTTCTGGAAGACACCTTCTTCGAGCAGTGGTACAGGAAGAAGTCTGCATCCTTCAAGAAAAGCATTATTTTCATGCAGGACAATGCTCCATCACACGTGTCCAAGTACTCCACAGCGTGGCTGGCAAGAAAGGGTATAAAAGAAGAAAAACTAATGACATGGCCTCCTTGTTCACCTGATCTGAACCCCATTGAGAACCTGTGGTCCATCATCAAATGTGAGATTTACAAGGAGGGAAAACAGTACACCTCTCTGAACAGTGTCTGGGAGGCTGTGGTTGCTGCTGCACGCAATGTTGATGGTGAACAGATCAAAACACTGACAGAATCCATGGATGGCAGGCTTTTGAGTGTCCTTGCAAAGAAAGGTGGCTATATTGGTCACTGATTTGTTTTTGTTTTGTTTTTGAATGTCAGAAATGTATATTTGTGAATGTGGAGATGTTATATTGGTTTCACTGGTAAAAATAAATAATTGAAATGGGTATATATTTGTTTTTTGTTAAGTTGCCTAATAATTATGCACAGTAATAGTCACCTGCACACACAGATATCCCCCTAAAATAGCTAAAACTAAAAACAAACTAAAAACTACGTCCAAAAACATTCAGCTTTGATATTAATGAGTTTTTTGGGTTCATTGAGAACATGGTTGTTGTTCAATAATAAAATTATTCCTCAAAAATACAACTTGCCTAATAATTCTGCACTCCCTGTATGTGACTTTGTCCTGTCTTCCTCCCGTCACCTCCAAACGGCTGCCCCTCCCTGAATCTGGTTCTGCAGGGAGTTTTTCCTTCCCACTGTCATCAAGTGCCTGCTGTTAGTGGGTATCTGAATGTTGTGGTTTTCCGTGTATAATTGTAGGGTCTTTATCTTACAATATAAGCACCTTGACTGTTGTTGATATTTGGTGCTATATAAATAAAATTAAATTGAAGTCCAACCATCCATTCAAGTAAAAACTTGTTTTGTAGATACTGTACAATATAAAGCACCTTGAGGTGACTCTCTCGGTGATTTGATGCTATATAAATAAAACTGAATTGAATTCTAAACCTGACTTTAACAGCACTGTCCCCTTCATGGTTATATCCCTCTGAGGCTGCATTGCTTACTGCTGAGCTTTTGCAATGCACTTGGGGCCAACAGTGTAGTTGCAGGGAACCAAATTTGGCAGGTATGACTGTTGGTGAGCAACCTTTGTGTTGGTCTGATAAAAAAAAAACGTACTCAATTTTTTTTTCATATTTTTATTGAGAGACAAGTGTACATTAGTTTACAATGACAATACAATCTGTTCCCCTCACATATTTTTTTAGTTTTTCTTACATGAACAGATACGATAATACAGGCACACCCACACACGCTTAAATAAAATTGAAAAAACAAACAAACATAACAAAACCTAATAAGAAACCCAAAACAAACAACAAACCCCAAAACACACACACACACACACACACACACACACACACACACACACACACACACACACACACACACACACACACACACACACACACACACACACACACACACACACACAAGGCTAATATTTTGAAGTGTGTAGGGTCGGTTAGACCAGTGTTGACTGGAAGCCCAAAAACAGCTAGAAAATTGTCACGTACTCAATTTTTAATGTGCTGTGAGTGGTGCATGATGGCACACACCACAGTTCAGGTCAATGGGACCAAATGTTCTCGCTCGGATCCCTGTGGATTTTATAGGAAAACTCGGTGTTGGGGTTGAACTCACAGTGCAAAGACTGTCTCCTAAAAAAGACAGAGAAAAAGATAAACATGCTTGTGGTCACATTCCTGCAAGTGGGCTACACTTTACAAAACGACAACCTCGAAGTGCACAGCAGCTAATTTCAAATCAGGTTTAATTTAAGTACTTTTAAGATGTGATTCTCTTTGTTTGACTGAAAGGTTTTTACAACTCTGGCCATGGTCACATGAAGACTAAGCTCACTGTTGACCCATAATCTATTTAATTGTGGCTTGTATAGCTTACTATACAGTATTTATTCATCTGTTGAGTCTTGTGAGCATGGAAGTGAGTCAAAAGTAGAAAATGTTGCAAGAAATGTATCTTTTTCCGGTATGTTTTAATTTTTAATAAATATAAATAAAAAATCGAATGTGCTGGAGAGTAGAATTTGACAGAGGTAAACACTGCATGGAAGGAAACAGCTTTTTCTCACAGTCTATTTTTTTTTGTTGCTGTTTTCGTTTTTAGGTTTTTAGCAGCAGGAAAACCACAGGAGGAGTTCAGTGCTAATTCAGTGTTGGTATTACTGATGTTACCCCTGACCAACCAGGACAACAAACAAAATAAAATACAGAGAAATAAAGACAATAAATAAAATAAATACAATAAAGAAGTATTACTCCCAACTTAGCATAACTTACAAATGGTATATAAGATAGAGCATAAGTTTAGAAAGTGTAGAGGGCTGTGGAACCTATGATGGGTAAGACACCTTGTGCTCCTGTGACTGACCAGCATGTCATGGAGTGGGTGGGAGGTGTTGTCCAACATTGTTTTTATCTTGGACAGCATCCGCCTCTCCGACACCACCTTGAGGGAGTCCAGCTCCATCCCCACAACATTACTGGCCTTACGGATTAGTTTATTGAGTCTGTTGGCATCTGCGACCCTCAGCCTGCTCCCCCAGCATGCAACAGCATAGAGTATCGCACTGGCCACAACAGACTCATAGAAAATCCTGAGCATTTTCTGGCAGATGTTGAAGGACCTCAGTCGCCTCAAAAAATAGAGACAACTCTGGCCCTTCCTGTAAAGTGCTGTGGTGTTTTTAGCCCAGTCCAGTTTATTGTCCATGTGTACTCCAAGGTATTTATAGTCCTCCACAATGTCAACACTGACCCCCTGGATTGAAACAGGGGTCAAGTGTTTCCTGGTCTTCCTGAAGTCCACGATCAGTTCCTTGGTCTTTGCCACGTTGAGCTGCAGATGATTCTGCTCACACCACGTGACAAAGGAATCGACCACAGCCCGGTACTCTGTCTCATCATCCCTGCTGATGCATCCAAAAGGCACAGCTTATAGTGAATTGTATGTGAAACTGAACACTAGGATCAAGCTGGAAAGGATGTGCAGCAGGCGAGAATGATTAACCCAAGGATGGAAATGTACCAATGAGTGAAGGCAAAATGAATATGAAAGAGAGGGGAGAGAAAAGAGAGTGAATCAGAAAATGCCAGTCAGGTATGAAAAGGACAAAAAGAGGAAACATGGTTGATAAAGATGATGAACCTGTGGAGGTATGGAATTATCTATTGAAAAGGGAACATGTACTGGCACTGATTTTCAAGAACAAAGGTGATGAAATAAGTATAGAGGGATAAAGCTGATGAAACATACCATGAAGACCTGGGAAAGAGTTGTTAAAGTCAGGTTAAGAAGAGAGGTGGCAATCAGTGAACAGCAGTACGCTGTCATGTTGAGAGAGAACGCTACAGATGTGACGTTTGCTTTGAAAGTCTTGATTGAAAAGTACAGAGAAGGCAAATCGTATATCTTGAGCAAAAGATGTTGAATATGGAGCTGCAAGGCAGGAGGAAGAGAGACTGAAGGTTTCTGGATGTGTTGAAGGAGGATATGCAGAGTGTTGATGTGACGGAGGAGAATGCAAGGGATGGGATGAGATGGAGGTAGAGTATCCACTTTGGTGACCCCTATGAGGAGCAGCTGAAAGAAAAAGAAAAAGATTTTATTTTATTTAAAATAAATATATTTCACCAATAACCCGTAAAATGTGACTTTTGAATTTGCTTGTCCTCTATCAGATAGTTTGGACATTTTGTACTTGCTTATATTTCAGTACTATTTCAAGATTTTGCCCTGCCCTGTGGTTCAGTGCCTTAATAGAGGCCTAACTGGTGTCTGTCAAATGTCATCATGTTCTGATTTGCATTAATTCATTCATTCTGTTCTGTAATAGTATGGTTCAAATTAAAATAACCACAGCCAACTGCTGTTTTTAATCTTTACTGGAAGTTTGTTGCATAACTCTGCAAACATTTGTTTCATTCACAAACACATTTTCAAATATACAGGCTAACTCCATGACCTCAATCTTCCTGCCCTTCTTTTAAATAAAAAAGCAGAAAATAAGCAGATAGAGAATGACAGGCTCTGTAAGCCTGAAGTACAAGCAGGAGCTGTCACTCTGATGGTGGCCACAATGTTTCAGGAAGATCAAATGCAGCTGGACAGATGGGTGTCAGATATAGATGTGTCTGCAACATCAAGATCCAAGATTATTAGACCATGGAGTAGGCATGCTTCCCGACCCGAGTCCACAGAATGTTTTGTTGCTTCAGCCAAGGTTTCTCTGAGAAATTGCTACATCAACAAGGAAAGAAGATATATGTACACATCAAACTGCAAAATGCAGCATAACTAATAGAATAGATAGATGGTTACCCTGTTATGTTATTCTGGTTTAGCATCGCATTGGTTTCTCGTGACATCATGTGCACATTGCTCAAGTGTTGTTAAAATGAGTTTTTTCCCCACTGTTGCCAAGTGCTGTCTGATAGCAGGTCATCTCATTGTTGGGATATTATTGCAGCATCTTTATCTAACAATATAAAGGCGACTGCTGTCGTGATTTGGCGCTGTATAAACAAAATTGAATTGAAATGAATGTCTGGTCCTAGTTTTAAGATTAATCCATTGAACACCTCAGACTAGCTGAGCCACAGTTAGCTTTTGGCTTGTGTTCTCTGTATGTTTTAGAATCAAAGAATTCAAAGAATTAATTTAACAACTAAGATACAGGCACTGAGATTAATTCCCATGTATTATGAACTGCTATGTGGATATTATGTTCAATAAAATGCTCATTATCTGTACACACAAGACAGTTTTAGCTGCTGTAACTCCAATGGCTACCGTAGCCACTTTTCCAGCTAGCTGTACTTGTTGGTGTACTTCCTCTTTGCTGTAAATCAAATCCAATTTTTCCTTTAGGTAAAGGAAAGATAAAGAAAGTAAAAGAAAGCTATGGTGTTATTTTTCTGTGTCTAATACGAAGGACAAAAACAATGTATTTCATAATAAAAGGCTAAAGGAAAAATACCACCTGATGCTGTCCAAACAGTACCTCACCATGAAAAATATCATCCAGTCATCCTGAAATGTGGTGCCACACTGTGGATGACATTATACACAAGAAATAAAGGGCTGTCCTATTTTACTGAATGGACTCAGTTATACTGTTTATAGCTCAGCGTCCTGCTTAGATAAAGAATTGAAGAAGAAATCTGAAATGATTTTGTGTAAGTAGAAATAGTAATTTAATGTTGATTTTATACATGGTAACATCTTGCATGCTTAATGTGAAATGTTACACCAAAGTTACCCAAGGCAAACACTATAAGGCCTTTGCAACAATTATTTGACTGTGTGTGTGTGTGTGTGTGTGTGTGTGTGTGTGAGTGATCTGAGAGCTCTACAGCCTTCCTCTTTATTTCTCCTGGATAAGCACTTTGTTGTCCTTGGGAGACTGCTGGTGCTTGGCTTCTCGTGCACAGTCGCCAGGCGCTGTTTCACAGAGCTGTGCACGTGAGGTGACCTTCCTTTGCCTCTGGCTCAGTCACGCTTCTGTGCACCACGCAGGCACACATACCTTTGGGATAACACACACCGTCCCCTGCGATGTTTCAAACTGACAGACATCCTGTGTTGCTCACTTTAATGGACCAATGGAAACACAAACTACAGCATTTACACACATGAACCACCGCACATTACCCTGCCCCCATGACACACACATGCACATACACACAGAGGGACATATAGCATCCATTTCTATCTCCAGGGGCTTTAGCTAGAACCGGCCACACAGGTGTCCAAACAAACACAACCCTCATTTTCCAACAATTCCACTGATACACACACACACAGGTTTTATATGAAGTGTTCACACATGCACACAACATCACAAAAAGGGGGACTTTGTCAGAAAGTACAGATTAGCACAAGTGACACATCATATGTGTTTATCTGGGATAACTCAGTTTTTATCCGCATACAGCTCAAAACATAACCATGTCATCAAAAGAGGAACTTAACTAATTATAACATTAAATATAACAGCCACCGAAGAACTGAGATGTCAGTGGTGTCTCTGAACTAACATCTTCAGTCAGCTTTTGTGACAGTTTGGAGTCATGAAATGCTGAGAGGTGACTCAGTCTAAAAAAATATAAAAACACCATCTTATAGGCACTGATAGCTAAAGTGCTGCTCCCATGGTTTTGCCAGCCTCTTCAAAGAATATCCTTACTCATCACAGACTTTCTAGTTGCAACAAATGGTGTTCAGTGTATTTCCCCGAAGAGCACGTCATTATATTGAAACTTGATTCTGTTTCCTTTTAACATAATGAGGAAATGTTGTTAATTAACGTGTTGAGAGAGTTTCAAGTGCATCAGAGACTTCGCTATTCACTGACAACATATTCCTTTTGGACTTTAAAAGCAATATCCATGCTAGTGTCATCCAGCTATAATGGCTTGTGGGTAAATAATGTAGGTAAAGAACCCAAACCCTGATCTTTATGTAACTTTGGCTTCCTCCAACAGTCCAAAGACATGCACTGGGTGTTTTTTGTCACTCCCATTTGGGTCTGGCTGATGGTTTGGTGAATTCTATCTGCTGCTTTCAACTGTGACAGCTGAGCTTCATGATCAGGCACAACCTGTCTGCAACCTGCAACTTCAGATGCATCGTAGAACATATCCTACATAATCTAATCAGGGTGATGCTCTACATGAATGATCATTTATACAAGTCATATATAATCATCAGCCACTTTATTAGGTACACTGTTTAACTGCTTGTTAATACAAATATCTAATCAGCCAATCACGCGGCCTAGAAGACCTGCTGAAGTTTAAGCACTGCTTAAATGCCACGACTGACCAGGGTGTGGTTGCTGACCGTGTCTATCCCTTTATGACCACAATATCTCCAGATCACTGCTTCCAGGATTTAACACCACCACAAACCTCAAATCCTGTCGAACTGGATTCTTGAACATGACATTGGTTTCAGTGTACTGTAATGACTCCATAGCTCCAATAGAAGATCTTTGAGATGTCGCGGAACAGGAGATTTTCATCATGGATGTTCAGCTGACAAATCTGTAGCAACTGTGTGATGCTATCACATGAAGCAAAATCTCTGAGGAATGCTTTCAGCACCTTGTCTGTGCTATGAAGACTTGAAGCATTTCTGAAGGCAAAAGAGAGTCGAACCCAGGAGCAGCACAGCAGAATTAATAAAGTGCATAATGTCTTTGTTTTGTTGTGATAGCTTCTAAAGCATTATTGAAGCTTTAAGCAACTTACACTTGGTTGAGGGACCGTTTAGTACCACAATCCTTCTCTCTAATACGTTTGCTTAGTCTAGGTCTATGTACCATTCACCAAAATCCCCTCCCTAAAGCAGTACGCTCTTTTCAGTCTGACAAAACAAACATAAGCCGGACGGTCAAAAGAGCATTTGGCAAAACCGTTTAATATGAACTATACCAACATAACTGACCAATGCTTCAGACAAAATGAGAGCACCCTGGCAGAAATTTTTAATGATGACAGTGATAGAAGTGTTGCAGGGTGTGAGGGGTGTTTTCTTTCAGTCCAGATGTTGACCCCTCTGTAGAGCCTGAGGGTGGCTGCGAATGTGGGCTGAAAATCACCCCGGGTGTAACCGTGGTTATCATGTCTGTTGACAGATGCTCATTAAAACAACCAAAGCACACGCTTACTCTCTCACATAGTTTAACTCGATAGTTTCGTCATACTTGAAAGGCCGTCTTTCTTCCTTCAGAATTTGTTCTGAGGTAAATTAACTTGTCTCATTAAGGATTTATACTTTTCACTTAACCTGGAAAATAAGAAAATATGAATGTCAAGATTTCAGCTATTTCAGCTCTGTGTTTCTGAAGAATATGCGTAAACTGATTTGATGCGCTTGGCTTGGTTTCTTCTGAGAATGTTCTACTCATTAATGTAAATTTACAGCCAATATCAGACAGCGTGCGGGGGGGTTGAACCGCGACTTTGACACCCACTACACCCAATTATTTCTCCCAGAAGAATGATAATAATCTGACAAATGTTGTTTGTTTGCCTGCTTTGTTTATTTGGGTTTTCATACTTTTAATTCACACGTTTCATCAAAACACCTCTTGATGAAACTGTTGGTTTTGATTGTGATTAAACTGTCATTTAAATATGGCCGCGGGATATGTTTGTGTTTGTTTGTCTTTGTTTTCCGCTGTTTTCCTTCCTTTTTCTGTTCTCTTCTCTTCTCCTTAAAAAATACAGGAAAATGTGATCATTACAATCTACTGAGGGGATATATTTATTCATAGATTCAGTCTATAAATTTTTAATGTAACGGTGACTTTTGGCCACCGTTTTTGACTGGATTTAACTAGAAATAATCTTCAGACTTTTTTTTTATCCCGTCTCTGCAGCTTCACAATACACCCGAGTTTCATTATTCCACTTTTAAACACTACTAGCAGGTCATAAATGTACAACATATTAGCATACAGTAGTGGCTGTGAGCAGGCAGACAGGTGTTAATGATCCTCTGAGGACTTCGATATTTATTCATGGATTCGTTTCAGCTTAATTCTGTGTGCTATATCCAAATGCACCGTGATGGCTCACCCAGTTTTTACTGCGTGTAGATGCACCTGTACTGTATATCAGGGACAGTGAGCAGACAGGAAGTGTCATATTGCATTTTCATCATCGTTTAACAGCAGCGGCTGCGTGCTCTTATTGTACAGATGTATTTATGTGGAGAAAAACATGAATAACATAGTTTTGTTTTTTTAGACATACTGAGAAAATCAGCTTTTCTTCTGATTTTCTTTCCAGCTCTGACTGTCATTTTCCTTCAGATCATTTTTACAAATTTATATAAATAATTGCTGGGACTTAAATATATAACAAGTCATTAAAGTGTGCTGCGTTTGAAGGTGTTTTTAAACGCAGAACAAAGGAGAGAAAAAAGAGAAAAGCTACAATTGTGCTTTTCTCTTTAGATATTTCTGCATTTTAAATGCTTATTTAATCAGTCACATTCAGTAAAAACTTCTTCCTATTTCAAGAAACAGCCCTGGGAAGAATTTTTAAATTGAGTGGTTTCTTCTTCAGGCGTTTCTTGCGAAAATTAATTAGAGGTTAACACCCTGTTAGTATACAGCAGTTTATGAGAAGGAAGATGATGTGAAATTATCCTTTGTGGAACAATATCTTAAAATGCAATTCATTCTTTTAAAGCTTTCCTGTGCATCAGCGCAACAGCGGAGCGCTGTAAACGTGCAAACGGCACACAAAGGACATTTTAAAATATAAGATTAATACAGCTCCATTAAATCACAGCATAAAATCAGGCTGTGTGTCTATGAATTGCATAGAATTAAAAAAACTAAATAAAAACAAACAAACAAAAAACCTAACAGAGCAACAGAGATTTTTTTTAATGGGTCACATACGTTTCTTGTACAGTAGGCACAGTAAGCAGACAGATGGGTGTAAATAATCCTTTTTTTAAATTCATAGATTCAGTTTATTTTGCCGTTTCATTGTTGTGTCTGTTCCAGGCTCCTCCCTGGCGGCAGCAAGGCTCATGCATATTAATGATCTGAATTTGCATAATTAGATGCAGCGTTATCATAATAATAAAGGCCTACAGTATAGTGTATCTCTAAAAGGATCCTAGACCTCTGATCAGATCTGTGAGCTTTGACCTAGAAAAGAACAAAGATGACTGTATTACTAAGATGCCTCATAGGACTGGCAGCCGTGGGCAACGAGAGGCATAAAACTTTATTGTTTAAGAGATGCAGGACAGAAAGTTGTATTTGAGCCGAGCTCCTCTGTATGAATGCGACATACATATATTGCACTGTAACAGCTCCGTGCTGTTTTACTGGGGTAAAGACTAAAGGGTGACACGATGCAGTTGAGCAGTTCCTTCACTTGTTTGTGGGTGTTACACTTTCTTTCTTTCTTTGTCTTCTCTCTTCTGAACATATTGTCTCTATCTTTATCCACCTTTCGCTCGCTCTCTCCCTCTCTTTCTCTCTCTCTCTCTCACACACACACACACACACTGATGCTAATCATCTAACCCACAGGGGAGTTGCTGGCTTTGATACTGGATTTCATGTGGCCTCCGAGTTTCATATTTGCAGCAACACTGGAGTGTACTGACTCACATCAGTTTCGACACCACATGTGCAAAACCACATATACTGCACATGCACAAAGTGACAATCACACAATAACAGCACAATAACGGTGTAAGCTTGTATAGTCTATATATGTACATCTATACACACAGACACACATACACAAAAGTACTAATGCACTATATAAAACACACACGTGTGAATAATCCCCTTTACCCCCCACCCCAGTGTCTGCCTCACACACACACACACACACACACACACACACACACACACACACACACACACACACACACACACACACACACACAGCCTGGCTGTGTCCTGTGGTCTGTGTGTGCTGATAAGGGTTTAATCCTGATTGGAGCCTCAGTAAAAGGCTTTGTTATGAACACTAAATAGACTGGCCCTCGGCGAGCACACTGGGACACTGCTGATAACATATACACATGAGCACGGACACACGGACAAAGGACGCATATAAACACACGTGTACATAAATATCCATACCCACATTACAGACAAACCCGGGCTTCATGCATTATATACTGTACCTGTACAAATTTACTTACAGCACAAACAGGAATGTTCCCAACATGCCTTCAGACACACATACACACATGCAACGCACACACACTTTGCCAAATCTCTCCATAAAATCACATGTGTGCATGTGTCTGTATCTAAAAGTGAGTGTGGAGTTTATCAGTGGCTTGATAAAGCTCTGGAGAGCAGTAAGTGTTGGCAGACTCCAGACTGAATATGCTGTAAATAGACTACTAATAGAGAGAGAGAGAGAGAGAGATTAGAGGAGTGGAGGAGAGGACACAAGAGGAGAGATATGGAAGAGAAGAGGAAGGAGGAGATGAGAGAGGAATAGCAATGTCAGCAGAGTCGCACTTTACCTCTGAATCTGACCAAACATGAGGAGACGCCCCCCTCTGTCACACCTGTGGCAGCAGATTAACCCTGTGACGCCAAATGCATCATACATGAAACGTGAGTTTTTGACCTCAACATAATCAGTGTGTTTTACTCCCCCCCCCAAAAAACCTTGGATACATCTTGAGCAATAAAGTGCACAAAAGGGGAAATATGTTTCAAATATGACCCAAACTAAAACTCATTTATGCAAACTGATATTTATTTATTTATTTTTAGTTTGTCAGACAGTTCAATAAACTCGCCATTTCTGTTACTGTAGATCTTAACTGCACTACAGGTCCAAACCACAGCTGTGGGACAATCACCTTTCTCCAAATTGTGCAGCAACCTAAACTCACGTGTCCCTCTCAAAATGCATTAAAAAAAATACCAGAAAAGCTTGATAACATTTAGTTTCTCTTATCTTAAGTTTAGTATTTTGTTTCCTTCTGCAGTAGTTCTTGTGGATGCGTGGGGTTCCTCTACCTCCTCAAATTTCTTTGTAAGTCAAATGCTATTTAAATTTTTTTTACATAGACTCAAATCTAATCTGTATCTTAAATATGAAATATCTGACCCGAAACACCATATACCTGTTTATTATTCTTTAATTTCTTTCGAGAAAATAAAAATTGTGTAAGCATCAAAACTATGAAGCACATTTTAAAATAAAGCTGAGCCTTCTACATTTTTTCAGCCTTCTTTTAACTCCCTTATTATTATTATGAGAGTGTGGATACAGATTAAAAGCAGCTAATGTGCCATGTTGCAGGCAGCAAAGCAGCGTTATTTCGGAGTGGACTTATCATGAATTAGCCAATCAAAAGAATATTTACAGGATGACATGACAGGTCCCAATGTGCAGTCTAACAGCAGGCGGGTCCCTGTTTTTTCTGTTGACTCTGTTACGGCTCTACTCAAAAGGAGACGCAGCATTAATGAGCATTCATTGTTTAGGCATCAGTCTACCATTCAGCCTCCTTTTAATTTTGCCACTTTAATAAAGTCAAAAACTGTCAAAAAAAAAATAAAATAAATTAAATCCCATGAAAGAAGTCCCACCATTACTGCTCTTTGTTCCCTTTCCTTCTCTAATTCCTGACTCGTGTTTCAAACTGAATGAGTCCTTTGAAAGCTCTCTGAATAGCTGTAATTTGCAATCTTTGATAAGAGACCCCCAGCGCTCCCTGCCTGTGCTATTTCTCTTTTCTCAATTGACTGTCTGGTCAGTTAATCAGCAGAAGCGGTCCCTTCCTCAGGTCGCCGTGGCCGCATGACATCTGCTCTTGACCTTTCATCAGTGACCTCTCTCCCACCCAGGGGTCATTAGACGTATCCCAGTATCATTACCACTATCCCAAGAGGTCAATCCTGAGGTCAAGGCTGCACCTTGAGGTTACAGTTGAAAGGTCACTACTCTGTCATCAATAACAGAGAGGGTGTAAGGTCTGTTGTTCTCTAGAAGTGGTGATAGAAAGCCCCAACACAGTGAGATCAGGAGTGTAGCTCTGCTTGTTGTGTTTTTAAAGACAGAATATACATAATGCTCTTCATCTGCACGATGTGCTGCCCTTTTGGTGCTGAAAACACTCGCTTAAGATGAATGTTCACCTTGTGGTGTTCAGTCAGATGTGGTAGCTTTTTAGGCCACGCGTACATGCTTCACTGACTCAAACCGCAGGTTTCTCGTTTCGCTCAACAGCTCACACAAACACATGAATATAAGTGAGTAAATACACATCTTTGCAGTAGGGATCACTCAACTTCCCCACCTTCCCCACACGTCGTGTCCTCAGTGAGTAATCCTGTTCTTTTGTATCCCATCTATCGAATGCAAATTGCAAATAATTCTGAATAAGCTGCTTTTGCGTTTTTATGTAGACAGGGACACAGAGATTTTCAAAAACGCTGATGTATTAGTGTAGTTTGAGCTCTGGCATCTGATTGTCTTGTGTGGCCACACTTGAAAAACTGCTCTCAGGCACAGTTTGCGCTTGGCTTTCTGTAAACGACAACTAAAGCTTCACAAACTGCAAAAAGCTGCTTACATTCAGCCACTGTGTGCGCTGTCGCCGGCTGAAGTGGCCTTTACATGCCCGAAGGAAGAAGAGTTTTCCTGCTCTTTTGAGTAAAGCCTGTTTCATTGTAGCTGCCAAACTTTGGAGAGAGGAAAAAAAATCTAAAAGTGCAATGATGCAAAACTTTGAGTGACATTTTCAAATTATGGGCATGGCCCCCATCACCTCCTTGCTTCTCACAATCCCTGCTTTGTTTGTTTCTCTTTTCTTTCTCATTCACTTTTTTCCTTCACTTTCATTCCCACCTTAATTTCCTCATCCCCGTCTCCCTCCTCTGAGTCCCCCCTTCCATCCCACCCCTCCCTCTGTGTAACCTTGCAGGGTAAAGCTCCATTGACATCTGCTTCATAAGTATTCAGGACTCAGCGCCTTTGACATTAATCAGCCTACAGTACATTATCTCTCCACTCCTCTCCTGCCCCCATCCCGTCTTTTTGCCTCCTGCTCCTCCTCTCATCCCTATCGCCCCTCTTTCACCTCGCCTCCTCCTCTGCCTCTCCACACTCTCCTTTCCCTTCTCGGTTCCATCCTCTCCCTCCTTTTTTTATCGCCTCCTATCATGCATTTCAGCTTTCCATCCACCATTTTTTTCTTATCACTGTTCGATAACAAGAAGAGGAAAAATGTCATTACTAAGTATTTATGTTGCTTACCTGAACATCTGGCTATTGAGATACATTGCTAAAAGTTTGCTTGAATGAGACAGAAATGCTAATAAAGCAGTCACAACACAGCAAGTGCAGCTCAGAGAGTGAGATCAGAGGAGATCAGGAAATAAAAGTGCTTGATCAAGAACGAGAGTCAAGACAAGCAAACAGTTATCTTAAATTTTCCTTTGCCTTGACTGGACTGAGAAGTTTCTGCTTTATCTAAATCTCCAGGTACCTAAAGTGTATCCACATGATAGACTGTAGAAGACTGGCAACCTTTTTGGGGTGCCTCTTGCTCAGTGTGCACTGGGATAGTATCTACAAAACAAGTTTTTATTTGAATGGATGGTTGGACTTCATTTTATTTATATAGCACCAAATATCAACAACAGTCGCCTCAAGGTGCTTATATTGTAAGATAAAGATCCTACAATAATACACGGGAAACCAAAAACATTCAGACAGCCCACTAAGAGCAAGTATTGGGGATGGTGGGAAGGAAAAATTCCCTTTTAAAAGGAAGTAACCTCCGGCAGAACCAGGCTCAGGGAGGGGCAGCCATCTGCCATGGCTGTTTAGAGGTGAGCGGAGGAAGACAGGGCAAAGACACACTGTGGAGGAGAGCCAAAGATTGATAATAACTGATGATTAAATGCAGAATGGTGAAAGGCACACAATATTAGATTATACCTGTTAACTGCATCTTTAGATATTTATAACTTTATATTCATTCATGTATAAAATGTTAAGATCAAATATAATTAAATATATTATAGGACCAATGTGTTGCAGATGCATCTATTTGGTGACTCAGACCAGTTTAACAATGCAGGCAATCCGTCTGCATTTATAAATTGGACAGCAATGGCAGTCAACCTCTGGGTGACTTGTTGGTTGCCGCAGTTACTTGCAATCAGTTGCTGAATGCAAAAAAATTCAGTGCATTCACTGGATTGCCACCAATTTTCCCGAGTAACAAGAACTTTGGTGTCCTATTTTTACTCTAGTCTGACTGAGACATGAGTAGTTTCAGATGAACTTTTTGAGATTATTCCACCTTTTTTCACAGTCATTTTCTTTCCTTTCTTCTTATTTTAAGGTAAACAGAGGTGCAAGATGTTTTTATTTGACTGGCCATAGGGCACTGATGGCTGCCACATTGCTTGCTAGATAGCAAACTTTTAATGGAAGGTCTTATTATACTGAGGCCCTTTCACCTAGTTTTGGGATCTTACTGGAACTGAATAAAAGGGCTCTGCAGAGACCACAGCCTTTAATAAACCCCCCCCCAAATTTTCCTTAGTCACAGGAAGCAGCTAATTGCAGTGCATTTTTTTAATAGTAAAATGACTTTTTTAAACATTATTACTAGTAACCCATCTATGTGTGTTATCGCCACATAAACAATTCGGTGATAAATGCCAACAAAAGCATGTGAGAAAATTAGTGTACTTCATGCATGCTATAGCTTGCACAGCAGAATGAGATCAACCACCGTTTTTATGGGAAATAATAGCCTTGACCTACATAATGTCGAAAGCTTAAAACTGACTTAAAGGAGGCAATAGCTATCATCCACTGAGTCAGAAGACTTCTGAGCGATCATTTTCCAAAGGCATTAAAACACTATGCTATGCAACATCATCATTAAATTTGTACCGTGCTTCTAGTGGCTCCCCTCTGTAGAAACTGGCCAAACTCAACATACACAATTTAAAGTTTGTGCTGCAATTCTGCAGTTTGCTTCTGAGTGAATGGAGAATGTCTTGTCAACAAGTGTGGTGTATAACTGTACACATCATCACCAAAAGTAGCTGATAGAGCAGCTATCCTAGCAGGAGTAGATTATGGGAGTAGATGAGGACAGGGCGAGGTGTATAGCTGTCATACAGCACTCAGATTACCTTGGCGGTGTGATGTATGCCTTCGGTGCTAGCTAACAAGGGATTATAAAGCTCCACATAATCCTGCATGGGCGGGCTGGCTCAGGACTCTCACTGTTACTGCATTAGCATTAGGCATTAATAGTGCCCTAGCATTAGTGTTAGCAGCTAATAGTGTTCCAGAATACATTAAGAGCTAATAATGTGATGCTGTAAGATTAGCATTTAGTTATTATAATGCCATAGAATGCATTATGAGTGTCTGCGCGTGAGTGTTAGAGGGCTCGATGTGTGCAAGTGGAGTTAACAGGAACGTGCATAAGGCCCGTGTGTGTGTGTGTGTGTGTGTGTGTCTGTTCGGGGCGTGCTGTCGGTGTGTAGCTGCCTCCTTGTGGAAGTATGTGCCATTGTGTGTAGGAGTATGAATTAGCTGATGATGGAAAATGTATGGAGAGACAATAGAAGGTTATGGAAGACACTGATTGAGGGAAGATGCAGGCTGTACCAGGAGAGGGGTTTAACAGAGTGTGTAGCAGCATGCATTAGTTACACCGATGCAGCAGTCACACACACACACACACACACACATGAAGACACAAGGTCACCTCACAATGGATATGTCATTTTCTCATATGTCATGGAAAGGTGAAATAACACAAAGTTGAGGAAAGTCAGCTACGCTGGTGCACTCGAATGGTGGCCTTGCATCTGTTTGATCTGTACCGGAGTCCTGATTTGTTCCACACACCTGTGAAATTGCACTACTACTACTTTCTCAGCTATAATTTAAATGGACCATTTTCTTGTCAGTGTTGAAAACTTGAATTAAAGTCCCATTTTATGCTGATAATAGATACTGAGCATAAGGTCTGATTATTACAATACAACCCAAATAATAATAATAATAAAAATAATAATAACGATACTGCAGCATTGTGTATCTGATATCCCTGTGTTGGTGTTGTTCCCGGATCAAAATTGCAACTGATCAGTCATATTGTTGTGATGTCATAGCTTTGGAATGTGGAGGAAAAAATGCCTTTGTTTATATAAAACTCTCTTCTGAAGCAAATGGCAAGTATTTCAAGTTTTTTCTTTATTACAGCTATATTATTGTTAGGTTTTATGTTAGCCAAATTTAGGTTACTCATGCTTTTTGCTAGTGATAATTATTAATAGCATTAGCTAACTTTTTGACTAATGCTAAGTGAATGCTCAGATACAACTGGTCGGTTTGAATACTGATTTTGGATTATGATAATGTATGAGTGTGGTACAACACCTTGCCCCATGATAGGCTCAAGCCCCTCGCCCCTGAACTGGATAGGCCAATAAAATGGATGGTTGGAAGCTGGAAGCAAATTACAACAGCATATTTTCATATTAACATTAGATTAGAACAACTTATCAGCCTTATGATTCTGTCCACTTTCCTCCAAACTCGCCTCCTTTCCTTCATAGCTTCATGAGACTCTCAACTCTTGGGTTTTCGCAAAGCAGGGTGAAGCAAGTTTTGGCGAAATTAAAATATTTTTACTTGCACAGTGTCAGCTGGCACAAATTCACGTCAATTTGTTTACTAATGCAAACTTCCCTTCACAATGTACGGAGCCCCGCAGGGGACATGGGAGAAAAAAAAAATTAGGGAGAAAAAAAAAAATTAAGACGGACTTTTGCGAGATCTCGCAAAGGTTTTAGCCGCATTCTTCGGAGGCCGCCAGCTCGAAGCCGACCGGGAGGTCGAGGCACGATGTGCCGGTAAAGCGGTGTTCCTCCCGGCTGTAGTAGGTCTCGACCTCCCGTTAGCTTCGAGCTAGTAGGTGTCAGATCTCCAAAAATGTCGGAGCACTTTTGCAAATATGTGATGTCTTGTAAACCGAGCAGGTATCTGACGTTTACACAACTACATTCACACCTCAAAATATCTTAAAAGTGTATTTTGTGACCCAGAAAGAGTAATATTACAACTAAGTAGCTGCCGCCATTGTTGGAGTTTTGCAAGATCTCGCAAAAGTTTTGCGAGATCCCGAGTTTGTTTTGCGAGATCTCGCAAAAGTCAGTCTTAATTTTTTTTTCTCCCTAATTTTTTTTTTCTCCCATGTCCCCTGCGGGGCTCCGTAACAATGCAACCCTAGAGTGGTATATTTAAAAACTTAGCACCTGACTCATATCACCAACTTCCTGTCTGTGCAAAAAGCATTCTTATCACCATATTTTTTCTTATTTCTATTCAGTGGTGGAAACAGGCTTCCATAAATCTGTGAATTCCTTCAAAGGCCACATTTTTTCCTCCGTCATTCCTCCCCAAAGTTGACAGAGATCATTTTCAGCCTCAAAAGAGCCATCTGATGGATTTTAGATTTCAAAGGTTTGTGCTTGTTATGAAACAAATAGTAGCCTAATGAATTAAATGAATGAATTAAAAATAATGAATTAAAAAAACAAAACAAAAAAACAACAACAAAAAACTGAACCGCTTTCCTCAAGGTGGATCCTTTGCATCACTGCTTTGTGCATCAAAAATGGTTTGCAATTTTTGTGTAAAAGTGACAAAAACATCATTGTTGGTTGAAAGCTCTGCTGAATACTCCATCAATACAACTCTTTCATAGAGTCACAAAACATTTTTGTTTCTGAAAGTGATCATTTTCACAGATTTTCACAAATAAAAATGTGTTTTATTTTTTTTAACTTCACCATTCGTGATTAGTAAGCATCTACATAAACAGGTAAATAGAAATAAGACAGAATTAAAGAAGCTTTTGGTTAAGTAACCCTAAAGATGTTCATAGGTTAGAGAACAGGTTGGAGTACAGACTGTGAAAAGGGAAGATAAGAAGGGAAAAGGAGGAAATAAAAAAAAAGAAACAGAGAATAGACCATAAGGGGGTATGCAGACAAAATGCAGAGGAGGGGAAAAGACAAACATTTCACAGAAAGAGGTATAATCATGCAGCTATTCAGCAGAGTCATTATCGGGCTGGAGGCTGTTTGGTTCTTTACAGAATAACAGCAGGGTTTCAGAGGAGCTTCTAAACCACCCACAGATACACACTGAGAAAGGTCCTACCAGCTACAGAACTATCTTTAGCTGCAATTTTTTAAGTGGTGTACCACTCAATTGGAGATTTTCTGCCAATGACCCAGGGAAGTAGATTTTCGGATTTATGAACTTGGCGATTAAGCTGCATTTTGCTATGGAGGCGTTGAGCTGCTGTTGAAGAGGTGGGCTTGATGCTAAACTCTTAAACGATTAAAGGAGAAACAAGCAGAGAAGAAGAGAGACACAGAAAGAGGCTGATTTGTGATTGGTTAATTTTTGGTATCAGATGTTCATGGATAGCATATGTTAATTACTGCTGTTAATGATGCCATAGATTATCACGCTAGATGACACAGGATGGCTTACAGCTGTGTGTGCGTGTCTCACGGTCACCTCCAAAGGTGCCTGGAATCACCAGGCTATTAAAAGTGCGCACAAGTATGTGTGTGTGTGTGTGTATGTGAGTGAATGAAAAATCCAGCGTAATTGCCCTGTCTATCCATATCCGCCCACAGCGCCATGTGGGACCCCGGCTAAAGTGGCTGCAACGGCTTCAGAAATAGCTGTCTAAATGGCTGGAGGGAGTTGTAAAATACCCCATTGTCTCAATGGTCACATAGCTTGGTCTTAAGGGACCCATTTACTCACTCACTCCAACAAATAGAGGGCACAGAATTCTTTATTTGTGCACATTTGCTGGATTTCAAGAGAAATGCATTGTAGAGAGTTGTAGTTTGAGTTTTTGGAGAGATGTGATTTGAGTTCCTGCTTTGCACAGTAGACCTTTTATATAATCCTCAAAAATCCCAAATGTCTGAAATGTACAATTTGGTTGCGTCTACCTTGTTAAAATGGATACTGTGACATTTTCAATCCATCAGTCACAGGGTGCACTGTGGAACTTGTTTCCACATTTACAGCTCACCAGATAACTTGATCTGATTATTAATTAAAAAAGAAAAGAAAGGAAAACTGATTGTTCATTCGAGTATGACACAAACGCCTTACTCAGCTGAAACTTTTAGAAACCTATAACCATGGTCAAACAAGTGAAAGCTGATAAAAGTAACATGTTGAAGTCTCTTTTCTTAAAGGAAATAATTCTCTGTGCTCTTTCACTCAGTCATTTATGAATTCATTTTTGGAAATCATAGCTACTAGATTCATTTTTTAAAGATGTGTTCAGTCTTTAGGAATTCTAGACCAGTTTATCCCAGATTTTCCACTTTTTACAATTTGAGGGGAAATCTGATTTGTGACCTCTTTGGACTACCGAAGGTTAAAACGAATCATTTGAGATGAGATGCAATCTCCCATCTCGTCCTGATAAAACGTGTTTGACTTTTAAAGAAAAATTACAATTTTGATTGCACCTGGACTTTAGCAATATCCAAGAAGTGAGATAGATTTATGAGAGGCTGTATTAAATGTATGTGTGCGTGGAGAGCTTATAGTTCGAGATGGTGGGCCTGACCAAATTTACTACAACTGTGTGCAATGCACTTGTAATCTTGTTGCCTTTGAAATGGTTGCCTCAAAGATGGGAGACCAGATTTGTGACTGCTTGTGGTCAGTTGCAAAGATCAAGATCAAGAAGTCGATTGTTACAGTCAAGGCAAAATACAGTGATTACACTGAGCAATTAAATAATTAGATTTAATAACTAAACCAAAAAGACTCAAATAAAGCACTATGTAGCTGAAAAGCTTTACAGCAGATAATCACAGTTAGTAATCAGTCAGTGATTCAGCAGCCTGATGGCCTGTGGATAAAAACTGCATTTTCATTCTGGTTGTCCAAAAATAACTTTTGATGTATAATAAAACAGCAATAAGCAGAATCACTCTTCTAGCAATCTGATGTTGAATGGAGTCAAGTTGGAAACTGCATGCAATCTGTGATAATACAGGAATAAATATAAATACTGATAAATCATCAGAAATGGTAAATCTGTTGCCATTTTCATAAACATTTCCTATTTACATTCAGGGTCCAACCAGAACATCATAGATTTGAAACAGAAATTCAGAAATTCCTTTACAAATAATGATGTAGGACAGAGAATATACAGGAATATAACTAGAACACAACCAGTTTGCAATCAGTTTAATCAGTTTCCCTATTTCAGACACACATTACAGACAAGTTAGACTCATCAGCGCAGACTAACAGACTGAATGAAACGAGATGGCATCTGTGTGCATTTAAAAAGAAGCAAGAGCCTGACTGATTTTAGTTCAGGAGGAGCTATAATCACGGTGCCAGTCTTGTTGGCGTTTAAACTTAGGTAATTGCTAGAGAGCCAATTTGTAACCTGAGTTTAAAAAATGGATTGACAGACTCCCCAGCTGATGAGACTTGAAACACATATACAGCTGAATGTCATCTGCATAGAAATGATAAGAATGGTCATTAATAGATAATAATGCCAGCTAATGGAAGCATGTAGAAAGAAAATAATAATGGACCCAAAACTGAACCTTGTGGAACCCCACAAGTTTAAAGGGGAATGTTAGAAGTGAACTTGTTTGTCAAAGAAGGGCCAATCAGATTAGTACGAAAACCAGTCTAACACAGAGTCAGCCAAAACCGGAAGTCTGTTAAGTAGGATTTTATGGCCAATGGTAGAGATCAAGTAAAATGATTACACAAGAATTCCCTGCATCAGAAGTCATTAATGGATCATTATAGACCATGAAAAGAGCAGTCTAAATGGAGCCCTGCTTTTGAAAGCCACACTGAAAAGGGTCAAAAATCTGTAGCCTGCATAGTAAAGAACTGATTTTCTAAAATTGTTTTCTAATTTTTCCAAGAAATGGCAATTAGTAAGCTTGTAATGACCAAGAGAGATATCTCGTTACCTCGCTAACTTTGGAAGAAACCCCGCTTGTTGGTTCCTGCTGCTTCCAGGTTTTATGATAATTGCTTGACTATTTTAATTCCTCACAATATTTCCCTATTTAACCCACAGATATGAGGGAAGGATCAAATCTCTCATGTAACCCTTGAGCATGTTTCAGATTTATTTTTGCCTAGTTGTTTAAAATGCTCTCTTAAGTTAGCCTTTCTTACCAAGAAATTCAGAGGTAAGACTTACCAGGTTTAGATTTACTATTCTATTTTTTTTCTGGAGAAATAATGAACTGGCATTATTGAGCACACACACACACACACACACACACACACACACACACACACACACACACACACACACACACACACACACACACACACACACACACACACACACACACACACACAGCACAGAAACACCGTTATTACACCTCTATGAGAAGGTTTGTGTGCTTAATATTTGCATAAGCACGCAACTATGTGGGTCTTTTCCTATACTGTGGATCATTATGCATTTTGCAGAACATCAGCACACACTCACCCTGTATCAGGAGTAATTAATAAAATCCTGTCACCAATCTGTAATCAGTTACATCTCTGCTACTTACTATATGTCTGTCTGGCAGTTTGAAGCTGTATAAAAAAGTGTGTCGGTGTGTGTGTGAGTCAATTGCACCATCTGGAGTGTATAAGTGTGTGCAGGAGCATGTTGCAACACAGAAGGGGCCCTTTGAAAACACAGAGACACTTTCTAACATCCGCCTCAAGCTGCAACTCACACATGCATGCGTGTGTGCTGGCACACACACATACACATAAACAGGTGTGTGTGTGTGTCTCTGTGTGTGTGTTCATTAATAATTGTAATCACAGCCTACATCTCACACTGGTGTTTTTATGTGCGTACATGCATTTGTGTCGCTCTGTCTGTATATTGTGCAGCTTAGGAATGAACCACAAATGTCATCAGAAATGCTCAAAACAATCCTCAACATTTGCTTTGTTTTATAACAGGTGAGGGACAGACAGGAAATGTGGGTAGTGAGTTATAGCTATGACCTAAGATCTGAAACTGTGAGTGATTACATCATGGGCGTACAGTCATCACAAGCAATGCCACCAGCGCTAAACCAGTGAAATAAAAATTAGACATCAATAAAAAATGTCTTAAAGTGAAATAGTGCTCTGTTCCTAAAGGATCTGATATCTCCTGCTGCATCAAAGCTGTAAATTATTGCAATCCTCAGGCCACAGTTGTCTTTGGATGCTAGCTTGACCACCAGCTGTTGACTCGCTCGTTTCTGTGTCCCACTAACAAGGGCCAGAGCTTTGGAAGTTGAGAAATGTGTTTTAGCTGGATAATCCTGTGCTCTTTGGCAAGCAGCTGACAGGAGACCAGTATCAAGATATCCCTAGCTTAGCTTTTTATCGCTCTGAGATCAGTTACGATCTCTGCATTAATGCAAAGAAGCACATACGTGTGTGAAAACAGAGCTTGAAGTAGCAAGTAAGCTGGCAAATTACACTGCCTATCATGTCAGCAGATAATTTGTCTTTGTGTAATCACCTTGGTCAAGCAGCTTGTATTAACTCCTTTGGCACTTTAGCAAGCAAAGAGCCTTCACAGAGACAGTTAAGATAATGAGGATGAGAAACTTCTGCTATACCTGGTTTGAAAAATCATACAAGTTCATAATGTGCAGGTTCCATTTTTAATCCAGATCTGATTTTGTTAATTATATTTCATTTTAATAAACTTTAATATACTTTAAGTTAATCAAGTTGCACACCTGATTTTCGAACCTCATAAAAAGTAGGACAGGCATGCCACAAATAAACAAACAAAAATAAACAATACTGATCCAGTTTTTCATGCACAAAGGAATGCAAAAAGATAAAGATGCCCAAGCTACAGCAGAAGCATATATTAATAGATGGACGTACAGTCCATCTTTTAATATATGGTTTAGGAAGCTAAAATGACATAAATAGTTAAGAAAAGATACGTTCCCGTGTTTACGGATCTAACATAATTCAGTCAGCATTAAAAAAGCATGCCACACCTTGGTCAGGTCGACTTTATCGTTGTGTCAAGAATTTACAACCACTCAACGCTGATCTGTGTTCGTGTAAAAAATTCACATTCGCAGGAGTTGCACAGACACACCCGTGCACACACAGATCTAAAGTCTTGAAAGTGATGCCAGCATGCCTTTAATTTACTGAAGTCCCAAGGCAACAGAGAGCTTAACATATAGAACGATGCAGTCTGAGGCAGCACACACACTCCAGGACAATAACCTTGATCACTCTTCAGAATTCATCACTGCTTGGAAGTGTGATTTATGTTTGAAAGAACATCTTTCAGAAGATACAGAGAAACACCAGGAGATGCTGCAGTCACAGCCTGGAGGCAGGGGTTCCCTTCCCTTTGAGAGCACACTCAGTAATTTCGATAATCCAGGGACTTCTTCAGGAGCAGTTTTCAAAGAATGAGTTGCAGGTGGGATGTATCAAACAGATGCCTGTACGCTATGTGTCTGAAGACGCTTCAAAATGATGACAAGTGAGAGGACTGATGGGAATGTGAGACACACAGAAGGACAGTCCAGTACAAATCCATGTTTTTAGTATATGAATACTCACAGTACTTGTGTTTGCTTATGAAGGGGGCTCTTTCATCACCTACATGAAAATTAGATGCACACACACTCACACACTCACAGAGCAGAGTGGTTTTGCGTTGTGTGCATTTGCATGTATATGCTAATGTGTCACTGTGTGTGCGATTTTCACACTATTGTTTACTTGTTAATCCATTCACCAACCCTTCTTATAGCTCCACATGGGGTAAGTGTGTGGGTGCGTGTCCACAATGTGCACATGTAGTCAAGAGCAGACGGTCTATGCATGTCTCACCATTGTGTCTGACCCCCTGTGGTCCCTCAGCTATATCAAAGGCTTTGCACAAGCAACATATTCATTTTAAAATAAATGAAAATCACACTAGACAAATAATAAACCACCCATTCATTTTATTATTCTACAAATCTTTGACTTGTACTTTTTGTTATTGTTGTATTTGTGTTTTTTAATAAATAAACATACCTATACATATAATAATGAGTAATTAAAGAAATTCAAAAGTCCTTTTGCAAATTAGAAAATTGAACCACTGACCTTCCAAAGGGCTTTTCTGTGCCTTAAGTATGTGCAGTGGTCATGCTTCCAAGTTTGAAGTCATGGCACTTCAAGGAAAATCTACTAGTTTTCTGACGTTTTCCTTCCACAATGAATGAGCAGCTCGGTAAAGTTTAAACAGCAACACCTCAGTCTTTGTTTTTCAGAAACTTAATCATTTACTAGATCCCAGATAATAATTAGACTCTCAGTTACTATAACAATGCGTTCCCTCTAGGGCTGCCATTTATTGTTCATGGCTTGTCATTGTTAGTGTTTTATTCTTTTTTCTTTTATTATTTAAATGTTCTAATAATTTGGAGAAGGTTTCAAAGAACGTGTTCTTTGCTTGAAAAAATGTCTGTAACGTAGTAAAATTAGCTGAAAAACATCCAAAACTCTAAAATGTTTGTCAAGTACTTGCTTTTTATTTATTGTCTACAATGTTTGATACAAAAATTAGTTTATGACCAAAGTGACAATGTAATGATGTTAGATTTAGTTTCAGTTTTACCTCCAAATTAAAAAAAGAGCCTTACACACACACACACACACACACACACACACACACACACACACACACACACACACACACACACACACACACACACACACACACAAATAGTTTAAACATAATTATTTACCCACTTTTTCTGGCAGTACGGTTCCACGTTTACACTTTGTACACTGTGTACTGACCTGTGTAGTCATGAATTTGACCATTTCTTATGGCCAGACCATTACACAAGGGTGATCCATCCTCGTCAGACCCCAAGCAGCCACATCACACGATTGGTAAAGTGTGACAATAATTTATTTACAATATGGTATTTGACAATATAAAAAGGAGCTGGTTATATCTTCAGGGTGGACCTAATGCCAAAACGACAAACAAAAGGAGCCTATCTTGAGGATTTACCAAACTTAGTTAATCAAAAGAATTCAACCAAATGACAACAACTTGCCTCCCTAACAATATAAAAACAGGAGAAAACTATAATCAAACAAAAAGGCAGTCCACCCCTACATGCTCACGTATAAGGCGAACAGCATTGGGCATGATGCAAAAGGTCTGCTGGTTGGGATGAGCCGGGGATGAATGAATAGCAGTCATCATATAGGTGTCATCTCCAGTTAGTTGCTGGTGGTGCCTCTTCTTTCGCTACATAACCGAGTTTACAACCAAAGAGGATGAGAGCAGAATTTTAGACTCCACCTTTTTACCTGCTACTCGCAGCACATGGCATACAGCTGTTAGCTGCTTGTCAGTGTAAAAGCACTTAGACACTTTAGGCCTGAGTCATTCTTACAGACCATTTGGAAATCACTAGTTATAGGAGAAAAATGTGTATTGGTTTCTGGCAGTCACTGTGAAATGATTGTTAAAGACCCAGTCACACAAACCTAGAGACTGGTACTCACCGGTTGCTAGAAAAAAAGAGTATTTTCTGCGACTGGAAAGATTGAAGATTGCTGGAGTTTGCTGGTAATCACTGGTGTGAAACTGGCCATAAAGAGAAATATGATACTGCACTGAAAGCTTCCTTGAGATTGCTTTGGCCGCTAGCTGGTTGCCGTGGCCGACAGTAGATTGCACAGAATTCAATTAAATTGAATTCAGTTGTATTTATTTAGCACAAAATTACAACAACAGTTGCCTCAAGGCACAGAAGACTCAATCTTATGTGAAAAGATGCCATCTCATCACCAAGAAGTAGGGAAACTGTCAAAAATGTGTATATACATTTGAGCCTGTATCAATCAGAGAAAACCTAAAAGAAATTAAAACTTGTGCACTAAACTTCACGTCAGCCCTTCGGTTCTGTCTTTTCCTCCCACGCATCTCTGACCACTTCAAAAATTTTCAGTCCAATTGGAAGACAATGGATCAACTCGAAGAGAGAAAACCCACCGCCAACTAGTGTTTTGGCAGCACACAACTATAAATGCCGCCAACTGCATCAGTCACTTACATAGGCTGCGTCGTAGGCTCTACCTAGAAAGAAAGCATAAGTATATAAGTACGTTTAAGAAGCACTTTTAGGATTAAACGGATGGGCTGGATTTATATAACACTTTTATAGCTTGACAAAAAACTCAAAGCGCTTTGCACTACAAACCACATTCACTCATTCATAGAAGGCTTTCTCTATCAGACACACAGATGTGATCCATTGGGGAAGTTTGGGGAGCTTGCCCAACCACTGACCTTCCAACTGTATATTGCTTTGATGAGTTACGGTGTTCATGTTTCTAGAGTTAAAGTAATGACACTTTAAATCAGTGTTGGATTTTTTTCAAAGAAAACCTACCAATTCTTTATACTAAGCTGACATTTGGCTCCCATAATGAGTGAGCATCTCAATAAAATACAAATGGGAACACCTCAATCTTTGTATTTCAAAGATCTACTAATTGGCAGCCTCGCATTTATTAATTACACTCTTAATTAGTGTTTTAATGAAGACAGGTGAAGTGGAAAGGTCAACCAATTACTGTATATTAGACAGGGCTAATATCAGCTAAAAGAGCCCAATTAGAGTGATAAAGATGTAGGCCAGTCAGGCAAGATTTTAACTTGAGATACTTCTAATGTCTTCTTTTAGTATTGTTTCCACTTGGAAAAACAAAAAACACACTCAAGTGACTTACACGCAGTGACACATGAAATTGTCCCTGTTAGTCTAGTCTGTGTGTAGAGTTAGCCCAATAAGAGAATAAAAATGCGTGTTTTTACATGTGAGATAAATTTCGTATTATGTTACTGTTCCATGATATCAAGCACACAGAGTATAAAAAAGCGATACAGATAAAAAAGAAGAATAGATTTCACAAGTGCTGAGACAGGAGAGGGGAGACAAAAATCAAAGAGCATTAGCATAGCTGCTCTTTGTCTCCAGTCTGTCCCTCTACCCCCTGTATCTAATGAGTAACCAATGGTCTGCCAGACAGAGATAAGGTGTGTGTGTGTGTGTGTGTGTGTGTGTGTGTGTGTGTGTGTATGTGTGTGTGTGTTTAGTCCTAATGTTGCTCCCTATGGAGTACAGTGTGACAGTTAGATGGATGTTCCCCTCAAACACCAGCTGATCACTACATATGGAGTCAGAACACACGATGACCGACTGGAGCAGAATGACCATTGTGACATGTGTCCAAACATGTGGTGCAGATTCATTGTTGTGTTTTCTCAAATGCAAAAAAAAGGAAGGAAAAAAAAAAAACACACACTACAGTTCACTACTGTATAGAATTGTCTGCTTTGCACCTGGTCTCCTCTGACATTTGTCAAGGTCTACAAATCATTACAATCTAGATGACAGAAGCATTTTTTAATAGGAGACAGTGGATGTGCAACTGGGGAAGCATATTTTGTGGACCATATCAGCACACTGTTCCCTTTTTCAGACGATGAGCTTAAAGGCTTTGAGAAATCCTGACTCAATCCAATAACTGAAGAGTTTGACCTTTTCTGGACTGTTTTAGCGAAAGCATGGACCTTTCTCATTTTAAAGCGTAGCTTAAAAGGCAGAAATGTCAAATGTGATAAAACAACAAAATCCTGAAACCAACAGACATAAAACTTATGGTCTAAATTACTAACTTTCATCAAAGTTCAAAAGTTTCAAAGCAGATATCTGTATATGAATGTGGAGTTACAGTGCTGTGCAAAACATTTTTAGTCATCACTAATTTCTTTATATTTTTCCAGGAAAATGTGATGTTGGCTGTCTTTTGCTCTGTTCACTGTCTCTGCTTCTATAATGTTGAGGTCCAGGCTCTGGGGAGGCCAAGCCATGACCAATAAGTGTTCCATGGCTTTGAAGGGTGGATCAAAATTAAAACATCACTGACTGAAATGCAGAGCCAAACCATGACAGAGTCTCCAACTTGTCTCCAAATGGCTGAAGGCACTCGCTGTTTTCTCTCTTGACCTCATCTGTGTTTTTAACAAACAGACAAACATAAATGAAAAATCAGCATATGTCCAAAACCCCCCCAAAACAAAAAAAAACCTTTCAGAAAGTCAGGAAAACTGCTGCTCAAGAGCAATTCCTAGAAATCTGGCTCCTTGGAAACCAAATCTGAAGAAATGGAGGGTGGCTCAAGACTTTTGGACAGTATACCTTACCAGCAAGAGATGCATTTTCTGGTTTCTGTCTGTAGTCAGCTCATAATTCCAGCTCTGTTTATGAGCAACATTGCAGCAGATTTTTTGTTGCATTTAGGTAAAATCTGTCTGATTTATTCTCTTTTAGTTTTTTAAAAAAATATCTGCATTCAGAAACAACAGCCATACCAAACTGAGGTCGTTAAACTCAGGTCTACTATCTGGAAGCCCCAGAAAGTTTTTCCCACCGACTTAGTCTGCAAACTAGGCAGTGGGTTCCCAGTAACAAAGTTACTGCACATTATAGGACACTTATCTTTTTATGCATCCACCCCACAAAAAGTGTGCAAATATTTCTTCTGGCTAAAGACATGAGTGATATCTTTGGACTCTGAAATTATTTGAGAGAACTATTTGTCGATTGATTGATGGGAACAGTTGGCCAATTAGCTGTAAAATTCTATGATTCAGTTTATGGTGTAAATTAAGCACTGTATCTCAAGCTGATAATGAATAAACGAACTGAATGAATCAACTGAATTCACATACAGAAAAACATGATGACTGTACAGCAGATTAGAATTACCAAAAGACCATCTCCACACACTCCTAAAGGACTTCCTCTACATATGGTGTCTCCATCTGGAGGAAGTGATATGGGAGACAGCGAGATATGCTGCTATCCAAATAACTCCATAGCTGCTAATTGCATCTGCAGCTAGTATATATTCTTTTTTTTTCTATTATGTGTGGCACTTCATTACATGTGTACCCTGATGTTGACCTGTTCATGTCAGTTTGCTTATTCACAATATAAATATTAGGTCATTCTGTTTGTGGTAGATCACGTCATTTTCTCTCATATTCATATCAACATTCTGTACTTTGTTCCCCCTCAGTTTGAATTTCAATTTACTTTTACTTGTAAAGCCTGTTTTTTCATAGTGTGACTCAGGAAGTGTACAATAAAGACTATGATCACAATCATAGACTGTATATAAAAGATGGACTTACCATCAAATTCTGAAAAGCCAATGTGGAAATGCTATAAACTGTTTCCCCCCTCTGTGTTTCAAGTCATACTGAATTCAGCATGATGCTGTATTTTCCCACATTAACCCTTTAAAACCGGTCGGAGCGGGCACGCTCCGTTTGGCGCAACTATTTTTAAATCCCGGTAGCACTGCACCACGTAAGCTAGTGCAATAATTTTTTTTGCATATGAAACCGGAGGAGTTGTACTTACATCTTATGCTATCCGCTTGTCTTCGGTCATGGTTTCCTTCCACATATAGCTTTGCAAAAACTGCATAAAAAGTGCTTGCAGCAACAAAAACATAATATTCCAGAAACACGCTTTGCCGATCCGATCAGTTGTTCATAACACGTCCTATGTTAGAATAGACGTCAGCGTGAACTATCACATGTCCTGGTTTCAAAATAGTAGCATGGCAATGATCAAAACACTCTGCTTAAACTTCACAACAAGACTTTACTTCTTTGCCACTGTGCCCATGTCCATCTGTTATGTACAGTGGGGCAAAAAAGTATTTAGTCAGCCACCGATTGTGCAAGTTCCCCCACCTAAAATGATGACAGAGGTCAGTAATTTGCACCAGAGGTACACTTCAACTGTGAGAGACAGAATGTGAAAAAAAAATCCATGAATCCACATGGTACACAGCAAAATCTCCAGTGTTAAATTAACACTAGAGAGTGTCTATATGGGTCCACACCTCTGAGTGTTAAATACAACACTGTTGACAAAGGAGCTTGCAAAGAAAAGTTCTGAAGTGAACTGAAGAAGCTTCTCGGATGAGAGGTGAAACGTCTTCAAGCAACTTAAAGAAGTCCAGACGCTTTTCTTTGCAAGCTCCTTTGACTACGATGACCTGGATGACTGAGAACCTTCACAGACATACAACACTGTTGAGTGTTAAATTAACACTTTTGACAGTGTTATATGTTTAAAAGTAACCTAGTGTCACGATCCTGGGTCTTAGGACCCAGTGTTTTGAGTTTTAGTTCATCTTAATGTGTATAGTATGTTAATCTCATTAGGCCTCCTATGTTCATTTGCTTATTAGTTCCCCCTTGTGTTTCCAACCCATGTTAAGTCTCCCCTGCTCTTCATGTGTTTCATGTCTGTGTCTTACGTTGTCAAGTTCCGGTTATCATGTCTGCGTCTCATTATGTTTCCTATTTTATTTGGAAGAGATCCTGTGCTTTTATATCATGGTTTATGTTTTGAGTCCTTTGATGTACTGTTTAATAATAATAATAATAATGGATACTTTATTGATCCCCATGGGGAAATTACTTGTTTTTCTCTGCATTTGACCCATTCACTCAGTGAAGCAGTGGGCAGCCCACTAAGCAGGCGCCCAGGGAGCAGTGTGTAGGGACGGTACCTTGCTCAGGGGTACCTCAGGGTAGCCGTTAAGTGGATTCGAACCGCCGACCTTCCGATCATGGGGCGACCACTTTACCTACTGAGCTATCCCTGCCCCATGTTTCTTGTTTCCCTGGATCTCAGTTATGGTTATCTTAGGTTTAGCTCTTTGGCTTTGTTATATGTTTTGTACCACGTTTCAGGTTCCTATGTTCTGTCTCCCCAGTTGCTGTTAAGTTTGCGTGTTTTAGAATTCAGTCAGTGTGTTTCCTGTTTTACTTTGAAGGTCCATGCCTCATGTGAGTGTTTCTAGCTTTGCTTGTCTCGTCAGTCCTGATTTCTCCCAGCTGTGCCCTCCTTCTGTGTCTCATTCCCTCGTTATCCCTCTGTGTATTTAAGCCCTGTGTTTCTCTTTGTCAGTGTCGTAGTCTCCATCATAGCTGTGTGATTTTTTCCCCTGTGGCTCCTTGTGCTTTAGTTTTCCCAGTTTAGTTTATTTTGTATTGTTTTTCGTGTCCCACTCCACGCCAGCAATAAAGCTGTGTTTTTTGAGTTTACCTTTTGTCTCTGTGAGTTTGCGTTTGGGTCCTCTCCTGCCTGCCACACAGCCGAAACATGACACCTAGTCAGTTTTGAAGATTAACAAAGACTAACACTGAGCAGTGCTGATTTTCTAACACTGGAAAATAACTCAAAATGTTAGAAATATTCCAGTGTTAGAAAATCAGCACTGCTCAGTGTTAGTCTTTGTTAATCTTCAAAACTGACTAGGTTACTTTTAAACATATAACACTGTCAAAAGTGTTAATTTAACACTCAACAGTGTTGTATTTAACACTCAGAGGTGTGGACCCATATAGACACTCTCTAGTGTTAATTTAACACTGGAGATTTTGCTGTGTAGGATTTGTAAAGAATTTATTCGTAAATCAGGGTGGAAAATAAGTATTTGGTCAATAACAAAAATACAACTCAATACTTTGTAACATAACCTTTGTTGGCAATAACAGAGGTCAAACGTTTACTATAGGTCTTTACCAGGTTTGCACACACAGTAGCTGGTATTTTGGCCCATTCCTCCATGCAGATCTTCTCGAGAGCAGTGATGTTTTGGGGCTGTCGCCGAGCAACACAGACTTTCAACTCCCGCCACAGATCTTCTATGGGGTTGAGGTCTGGAGACTGGCTAGGCCACTCCAGGACTTTCAAATGCTTCTTACGGAGCCACTCCTTTGTTGCCTGGGCGGTGTGTCTTTTGGATCATTGTCATGTTGGAAGACCCAGCCTCGTTTCATCTTCAAAGTTCTCACTGATGGAAGGAGGTTTTGGCTCAAAATCTCACGATACATGGCCCCATTCATTCTGTCCTTAACACGGATCAGTCGTCCTGTCCCATTGGCAGAAAAACAGCCCCATAGCATGATGTTTCCACCCCCATGCTTCACAGTAGGTATGGTGTTCTTGGGATGCAACTCAGTATTCTTCTTCCTCCAAACACGACGAGTTGAGTTTATACCAAAAAGTTCTACTTTGGTTTCATCTGACCACATGACATTCTCCCAATCCTCTGCTGTATCATCCATGTGCTCTCTGGCAAACTTCAGACGGGCCTGGACATGCACTGGCTTCAGCAGCGGAACACGTCTGGCACTGCGGGATTTGATTCCCTGCCGTTGTAGTGTGTTACTGATGGTGACCTTTGTTACTTTGGTCCCAGCTCTCTGCAGGTCATTCACCAGGTCCCCCCGTGTGGTTCTGGGATCTTTGCTCACCGTTCTCATGATCATTTTGACCCCACGGGATGAGATCTTGCGTGGAGCCCCAGATCGAGGGAGATTATCAGTGGTCTTGTATGGCTTCCATTTTCTGATGATTGCTCCCACAGTTGATTTTTTCACACCAAGCTGCTTGCCTATTGTAGATTCACTCTTCCCAGTCTGGTGCAGGTCTACAATACTTTTCCTGGTGTCCTTCGAAAGCTCTTTGGTCTTGGCCATGGCGGAGTTTGGAGTCTGACTGTTTGAGGCTGTGGACAGGTGTCTTTTATACAGATGATGAGTTCAAACAGGTGCCATTCATACAGGTAACGAGTGGGGGACAGAAAAGCTTCTTACAGAAGACATTACAGGTCTGTGAGAGCCAGAGATTTTCCTTGTTTGAGGTGACCAAATACTTATTTTCCACCCTAATTTACGAATAAATTCTTTACAAATCCTACCATGTGAATTCATGGATTTTTTTTTCACATTCTGTCTCTCACAGTTGAAGTGTACCTCTGGTGCAAATTACTGACCTCTGTCATCATTTTAAGTGGGGGAACTTGCACAATCGGTGGCTGACTAAATACTTTTTTGCCCCACTGTACTGTGCACACAGCAAATGTCACTAGATTTAAGCTGTAAACTTTCTAACATGTGAGTAACGGGGTCAGTTTTAACCCCAAACATGACTTTTCCTTGACTAACCAAATAGTTGTAAATATTTAACCCAAACAAGCAGTGACTGAAAAAAAAGTTAAAGTACCACTTAACAGGCAAAACCCCAGCCTCCTTTTCTTATATGATACCAAGTAGTGTTTTGGTGCCTAATGACTTATCAGTGTGTAGAAACAATGTTAAACAAACCTAAAAACGCACCACTACTGTCTAAGTGTTAAGATATTTTCACTCCTTAAAACATACTGTGTATCATACCATCAAAGCCACATATCTCTGACAAAAATTATTATTATTATGTTTGATGCCCTGCAGTGGGAAAGTTTTGGTTAACCAGTTAGCTGAATTGGACAAAATACAAAAAATACCTCCCTTCTGAGTAGAATTTGGCTTAATTTAACAAGACCCAATTCATTAAAACATTAAACATGACTGAAAGATGTTTATCTCTCTATCTTTCCTATCTTCTCTAGATAAAGGCTCTTTCTTTTTAGAGACACAGGCTGGAAGCCAGATGCTGCACAGATGACCTTTATAAGTTAATCTCCAATGCAACTCCAAGCTTTTGGCAGTACCGGTACTTAAAGTTTTGGACACAGAGTACAGTACCTTACTTTTTTATTTCTAAAAAAACAACATACATCATTAGTCTTGGTCTCAGCACCTGCGTTTGCTTTGGGTTTATGAGGAATGTTATCTGATATGTATTTCACAAAAATTGCAGAAATATTGCCCATTTCTTTTAAAAAATTTGACTTTTTAGATTAGTGTGAAGATAAAATTCAGGAAAATTCCACTGAAGTTCAGATTAATAGCCATGTGCAGCAGAGCAGGCGGCACAGCTTTGAGCCAGCGGCTCCTTCTACTCATGCGGACCGGGCCAGCAGCCAATTAATGCCCTTGTTCAGGTCTTGGGCCAATTAGAGCTATTGGTCAGACTACTGGACATGCACGGCATATCGGTCAGAGGACTTAATGCTACCTGTCTTGATGTTGATATCGACAGAATATCTTTAATGTTTTTTTTTCGCTTGATATGAACAATAATAACATTATTTAGTTAATTATTATAGCGTTTGTATTGTACTGTGGAATAAGACCATACATGGTGACTACCTGAACATGAAGACATGAGAAAAGCAAACAGGCTCCATCACAGGCCCCACATGATCCAGTTGCCCAGTATTTTGGACATGATGGTCATGTTGAGCTGCCCCGGTTGGCTCACCCTGCTCAGTCCTGTTGCGGACAGGCACAGGTCGAGGCTTTTAGCCAAAAGAAGAGAGGAGAACCATCAGTCAGCAGCTTGAGCCATCAAGACCCTCTGCTCTGCAGTCTGAGCCAGACAGCGAGGTCAAGCAAGGGTCAGGTGGTCAAGACTGGGGTCAAATGTCAGCAGACTCCCTCAGTGACCAGCACACACATACAAACACGCATACTGTAATGACCGCCAACCTTGTGACCAGTGACTGTGACTGATTCTTTCTGCTGTCCAGACCTTCATTTATCACATGACTTGCACTGATTTGAATTAGCAGCCATAAAAGCCAGTTGGAAAGAGCTCCAGATATCTTAATACTGCCCTCAGCAGTGTCCCTACTATATATAGTTCTGTATATGCAATTACTTATATGAACTAAGTACATGCTTAGAGAAATCTGAACAAGATAAAAAAAAAAAGATAAATAGTGATGTACCCCTACAGACAGCAGAGAGAGTCTTGTTTGATGCTAATCTCTTTCTCCCTCCTTCAGGTGGCCTTTCTCATATAACACATCACAGATTCCCGCTGCATAAAAGAGAAATCACAGAACAGTTTAACCTCTCCTGCTTCTGTGCTCACACTTTTCAGTGCGTGTGATGCCACAGTAGAATTGGCAGTAACTGCCAATTCACAAAGCTCCCACTCGATGAATTCCTCACAAATGATAACTTTCGGGCCCCCCTAGCGATAAAGTAATTTCTCCATCTCTCCTGTTGGGGGCTTGTGGGACGGCAGAGGGTTGTGATAATCTCATAAACAGTAGCTGTGTAGATATGGGCCATCTATTATGACTGGGAACAGCAGCGTAGATAGCAGCATTTATTATCTGAGACAGCAGACAATACATTCTCATTCTGTGATACTACTGCTGACAGACACAGAGTGATTCATCTTCACCGACTGAGTGGAGAGCGAGAGAGGGAGGGAAGAAAGAGGGAGTGACAAATGGGGACTGAAAGAGGTACCGAGAGAGTTAGAGGAGAATGACAGCGTGGAGACTGAGACAGTGAGGGACAAAGTCAGTGTGTATGGAAAGAGGCTGGAAGGGAGGATGAGAGTATGCAGAGCAGAAATATTATCGCTTTAGTCTCCATTACCTCCTCTTGTGTCCTCTTCACACAGGTGCTTTCAACTGGTTGACATCGCTGATGGGACACCACTTTGCTGTTGCCTGAACAAGCAGGTAGCTACAGTGGTTTTATCACCAGGTCTTTGTTTCGCTATTAGTACAAAGATTGTAGTATAAACAAATTGCCCACCCGACCAGACAGACTGCCATTAATTCCCCGTGTTTTGCTCGACTGCAGCAGCAGCAGCAGCTGCACTTCGTGGAGTGCTCATTAAGCGCTATAGAAAATATGCACATTATTAGCACTTCATTTCTGTGATTAGAATAATGTAATTAGAGTGTGCTAAAAGAAAAAGGAACATGCAAGGCTTTTAAAAAAATAAATTTTTAAGATGAAACAGAGTTGGTGGAACCTGTGGTACAACAGCGAATATTAAAGAAAGAAAAAAAAGAAAAAAGTTCACTCTCTGTCACATCTAAGGTTTTGCTAAGGTTTTGTATATCAGGAAAATAAAGTGATCAAATTTTTACCAGGTCTTAAAATGAGGTAAAGACAACCTGAGATGGAATGACGACATGTGACATGACACAGTTTTATTATTTATTTAACAGAAACTCAGCTAAAAGGCAGAAGCAGTATGCGAGAAACTAAGTACAGCCCATCATTCAGTAGCTTATAAAACCACTTTTAGCAGCAGTAACCTGAAGTATTTCTGTATGATGTCATCAGCTCTCACTGTTGTGGAGGAATGTTGGCCCGCTCTTCTTTCCAGTGTTGCTTTGGTTCACTGAGTTTATGCACAGCAGTTTCCAACGCAGCATGTCAGTCAGGTTGAGGTCTGGTCTCTGACTGGACCACTGCAACGCCTTCATTCTTTTCTTTTCAGCCATTCTTTTGTTCATTTGATGCTGTGCAGGAACATTTTCCTGTTGCGTGATTCAATTCCTATAGAACTTTAGCTGTCGGACAGATGGCCTCACATGTGACTTTTTGGTACACACAGGGGTCCAAGGTTGACTCAGTGAGTGCAAGGTGCCCAGGTCTTGTGGCTGCAAAACAAACCCCATTCTTCACCCCTCCACCACTGTGCTGGCAGCTGGTATGAGATGTTTGTGCTGATATACTATGTTTGCTGTGTATTGTAACCAATCAGCTCTAAAGGACATTGTTCCAAAAGCCTTGTGGCTTGTTCAGATGCAACTTTGCAAACCTAAGCTGTGCTGCCATGATACTTTTAGAGAGAAGAGACTGTCCTGGTAACCCTTTAGACATTTTCTAACTGCACTCTCATGAACTTTTAACATTTGTCATAAGGCCTTTATAATCTGAGATGTAATGCTTGGGTTTTCTGCAGTTTCTCTGAGCATTGCACTATCTGACCTTGCAGCGAATTTGCTGTGATGTCCACTCCTGAGATAACTTGGCATCTTCTTTGAGTGTTTTCCTTTCTTCATGAATAATGACAAACTTGAAGTTGTTTGGAAATGGATTTAAACCCCTTCCCAGATTGATGGATAAAAACAATTGCTTCTTTAATATTATTGTTGATGTTTTTTCTTCATGGCAGTCTATTAACACACACCAGAATGATCCAGAGCTGACATGTAAAAAATAGAATTTGGGCATTTTTGGGTGGTTTGTACACATCTGGCAAAAGATGCTGGGAAGTCACTGCTCCAAGCTGTTGTATGAAGAAATAGAGAGACTGATTTAAAATTAATTCACCAATGTTTTGCTCTGTACTTTTTTTTTTTTTGTAATATATCTCAAACAATTGAAATAGAAAGTGTTAATTAGTGAGATTTAAAAACTGGTGGGTGTATGGAAGACAGAGCCAGGATAGCTGATTCCCATTGGTCACAGTCCTAATGTAAGGCTAAGGTAATGCTTTCTATCATTGGCACTGATCTCCTCATCTTAGTCCCAGGAAGAATGTGAATAAGCCTCATAAAATGTCAAAGTCCTTTAAAACACTTCAAGAAAATTGGTTTGCATTGAGCTAGTCTTGACACAAATGACCACTGGCCACTTAATTTGTCTCTGCAGGTTCCTGGCATTTGTGCATGAAATGTTACGGAGGATAGGGATGTCTTGGCAGGAGACAGTGCATCTTCAAAGAGATGCAACAGAAAAAGAAAGAAATGTGTAAACACAAACCAAATATGACAAGAAGGTAATAAATAGAGAAGTTGGCAAACAGTTGTGTGAGACAAAGAGAAGATGATGGAACAAATCCAGGTGATATTTTTATTTGTGTCTCTGAGTCTTCGGTTAACGCAGATACGTGAGCAGAGGCACAAAAAGCTGACTGAAAAAGAACAGGTATAAACACAGAGAAAGCTGTAGCTGATTATCAGTGTGTAATGACAGATGAGAAGAGATGCAATTAGAATGAGCCATATGGAAGATCATATGGTCATTTTATAATTAGCAGTATTTTAAAATAGCGCAGTGACTTGCATACAACAAGACAAGAGAAAGTGCTGGTTGATTCACAAATAACTTTTTAAAATGAGTGTTTTGAATCACTTGATACATATAGCAGGAAGTGGATTTAAATAGGAAATCTCTTTCAGTCCACGATCTGGTTATAGTGATAATCATGGTTATTATTTAGTGAGTTCTTAAATAGATTCAGTGTCAAATACAGTAGTCCAACCCACCAGGAGACATCTGAGTTTTCATTTCTGTGTGCCTAACCTTGCAGGTTCAGCTCTGACATCTACTTAATCAACGTCAGTATATAAGTTTTTCCATGCTGGCCTTCTTAATTTATTGCACATATTCCATTGCCAGCTATAGCTGAGGGCATGTTTAAACTAAAAAAACATAAGAACCTAATCTAGAGAGCTCCAGTGTTAATTATGAGTGTCCTGGGCCAAATAAATGCAGCATTAATCCAACATGTTTTTTGATAGTAGCAGGAGCTCTTAGAGAAAACCCCATAGGCGCCCAGGACCCTCTTGCTGTGAAGCAACATTTAATTTACTAAGTACTTATTTTACTTACTTTCCTAGTTATTATAAGTCTCTAAAGTGCAAAGTGAGGAAAACACCAGTGAAAAGAAAAATAATCCATTATTTATCCTATCATTTCTATGATATTTAACTGTATATGACATATTTATGGTTATTATTAGGATCACAGTCAAAACAATGGCAGAGACAAAAAGGAAATAACATAATTAATTTTAATACTTTATGGCCGTAATATTTTCCTTTTAGTCATAAACGTGATTGATTAAATTAGCCTTAAAAAGAAGCTGTTAGTAGAGCAAAATTTAACAAATGAATCACCTTTGTTTATACTAATACGTTCATCTTTTCTTAAAGGTACAGTCAATAATTTTGAAAAATCTATTTAGTAGGAAAAAAGAATAATTTATACATACATATACATTGATTTGTGTGTAATTACATCTTCCAGCAATCTGATGCATTCTCACAAACTTAGAAGTAATCCATTAACAATACGTAGGAGCTGGTGCCGGTTTGTGGTTTGGGCCATGTTGCCCCTCTATCTTAAATACAGTGGCTGAATACAATGGATCTTTTTAATCATGTTTTACACATGTGGCACACATAGTTTGAGACGAGAACCTGAAGGCATTTGCATGCTGTGGAGGTAAATTTTAATTTGAGTCAGCAGCTTCAGATTATATATAAAGGAACACACCTGTGTTTTGTTATCTGAGGAGTCCCTTCACCAAAGAAGGGAAAATGCAAAGAAAAAAAAACAAGTAATGTAAATTACCTGTGTGGCAGGATGCACAAGAATCGTTGCGCTCAAGGATCGTCCAAGAATAAAAACAGCGGAAGTGAAAGGAACAGACTGATAACTTTATCGCGTGTATAAAATAGATATTGACAAATTTACCTGTGGGGGACATCAGAAACAGGTGATCAGTCACATTATATATTATTGCAAAACTCAGTATATTGAAAAATGTTTTAAATGTTTTGAGGTTGCAATAATATTGAATAATGATAATATGAAACTTGACTCATATTATCAAGTTCTTCCTTCCCACTGTCGCCAGTGCTTGCTCAAAGCAGATCGTGTGATTGTTGGAGTTTTCGGTCTATTATTGCAGAGTCTTAACCTTCCAATATAAAGCGCCTTGAGGTGACTGTTGTTATGATGCCATATAAATAACACTGAAAAGAAAAAAATGTAAATAATTCAAGTCACTGAGGCATGAAAGCTGCGATGGCATTGTGACTCCTTTCAGTGAACACTTCCCCCCCGGATAGTTTGTATTATTCAGTCCTTCTCCTTAAACCTAAACATAATCTACTTCCAACAGTCTGGCTTCTTTGTGTTGTGGAGCTCCTGCATACTTGTGATCCTTAAAAGGTCACCGCTACACAAAACGCACTACAGAGGCGACATTTTCACATGACACTCTGCAAACACTGGGAGAAACCCTGGAGACAGACCTCACCGCCTGTGTCCCAGAATTAGAAACAGTCAAGTCTTCACTCACCTGTATCGTTCACCTTCTCGTAGCTTTCCCCGCTATATTTATGTAAATGCAATTCCTTTCACATTTCTCGGCTGTCACGTCTGTTCACAACCTTCCCAACATTGCACCTACAGAGGTTTATTTGACTGTACATCATGCTTTTGTGTTGTGAAACGAGCATTAAATCCACAGTCACGTTACATGTGGTGACAGAGTTTGGTGGCACCTCAGAGGACTAGTCTGCTGTAACAGAAAATAGGCAGGGGCACTTTTGTAAAATAAATAGATAAATAAAACAACAACAACGTGAGTAAAAAAAAACATCATGTAATGGGTTCATTCAAAGTTCATTTGTTCATAATAGAAGTGCGTTTGTAAACCGTTTGGCCTTTGGGGGCAAATAAAGTTGATTTAGCGGTATTGACAAAACATTGCAAGATTCGAGTCGTAGTTTGCTGGAATAGTTATGTGCTGTCCTGCTGATGGAACATCAGGCGGCTACTGAAGCTCCAGCCTCAGGCGAACATTCACGCAGGGCATGTGCGAGTGTGTGCGTGAGCAGGGGTTTGTGCTGTGCACGTGCCCTTCAGGGTGGTTATGTGTATCTGTAATCAGGATAGCACATATGTGTGTGTGTGAGCGAGTGTTTGCTTCTGAGACAGATTGCTTGTGTGTGAGATGGGGTTGGAAAAAAAGCAGAAGCAATAGTGGTGTAGATGGAACAAAGGGATGAAACCCCTGATAATATTGGAAACACTCTGAGAGGTGGAGGAGGAGGAGACCAGAAGGGAGCAAGAGCAGTGAGCCTGTGTAGCCACTGAGGGGTTATCTGGCTCCTTTTGATGATTTTGAAATAAGAAACATATTCGCTCCATGTTACCGCCAGCACTGAGCGCTGTTCATACTGCACTCTTCAGAGCCATGATTAGAAGACTTTGTAAAGAGCGTTTTAACAAACAGAACAAAGTTTGTCAGTGGGGTGGTTAAACTTGAAGACCAAAATGTGGAACCATTTAGGTGTATTTGAAGTTTGAGAATCAAGTCTTGTACCAGCAGGATGGTTTATGTCACGAGAACAGAAAACGCTGACTCCAGTCAGTGTTTGTTCCTTGTTTGGTTATAAAAAGTTGTGAGGTCATGTGGACAATCATGCAAGCTGGGATGCTTCATTATGACAAATAAAATATAATTAAAAGAATAACCGTGCAGTTTTTTCCTATTTTTTGTGTTTTGAATCTGTCTGTGTGGTCCTATGAATTATTGGAAAAAAAACCCCTCTTCAATCTGCTGATGCACAATTTGTCAATCTTGTATCACTTTCCAGAGATTTTAGGGGGACTCTAGTACTCTCTGGTACTTTCTGAGCCACCATTGGGTGTGCAGCTCTTGCAGGCTGCAGAGCTTGCACCCAGTTACGTGCTGTCCCACATGCTCTGCTTTCTACAAGATTTAAAGTCCTTGGTGATGTGGTTGAGGCACCAGGTGGTGAAGCAGCCTGTCAGAAGGTTCTCTGTGGCGTTTCACTTGAGGTCCACTGGGATTTGAGGCCTTAGGCTGAAGGGCTCGAGGGTTCAGTGGTGCTGTCGGGCCTTTTAATCGACAGTATTTCCGTGACTGGTTTGTATCAGGTTCATGTGAATGTGGATTCCAGGGTATTTGGAATTGTCCTCACTTTCCAACAGTGTGCTGCTTGGGTTGTTTCCAAGCAGTTATTATTTATTGGACATTAGTCTGATTTGTGTTTTTGCTCACTTAGTCCAGTTAAACTCTTCTGTTCTCCTGGGGAAACACCAGTCTTTTTAGAGCTTTCTATTCATTTGAGAAGAATTGCCTGCTCTGGCTGAAAACAATGCTGGGCTTAAGGACAGTTAAACGCCCAGCAAAGGTCAAGTAATAATTCTCTGCAGCTTCATCGCCCTGAAATGTACACGTAGTGATCTAAATACTGATTATAGCGGCTTTAGAGATCAAAATGTATTTCTTTGAAACTCGTCTTTATTCCCAGTTACTCTTGGAGCTACGGACAGATCTGCCTCAGTGTGACACAAATTGTTGTCTGCATAGCTTTGTAGTCATGTGATCAAGTCCTGGAACAAACAAAAACCTAAAAACATCAACCTGATGCTGCAGCGACTGCCTTTGTACTGTACATGAATGCAAGCTAAATAAGTAATGCCAGTTTCAAAGCCAGAGCTTGCATTTGCACACACTGCTGAGACTGTGTGTGGGTCTACTGGTATCATTTCACTTCCAAATTTTTTGATTACTTCCTTGATTGGCTTGATCTTGCTTAAGAGGTGTACACAGTCAGGATGGACACAAACTAAAGGTAATGTGAAACAGGTCACACATCCTCTGATTTTTTGTTAAAGCTCCCACGTGAAGTCGTTTGCTGCAGAGGAAGGATGTAACACAAAACCCTGCTACTGACACTATTCCATTTCATTGTTGTATCTGGTTTCAGGCTCCTTGTTTCAAAAACATCGAAGAAATGGGGCAATCTGTAAAATAAATAAAAGTGTTACCTGGAACGTTGTCATAACTGTTTTACTTAAGATATCACTCTGTCTCTCATCCCTTCTCCCATTTTTCCTTTCCTTCCTGCCACCCCGTGTTTCCGAAATATGTATCTCTTTATCACAGGCGACATTGCAGAATAGGCCTGTCTGAAGGAGGTAATGATTTTTTTTTTTTTGTTCTTATTTCTGCGTTGAGAGGGATCAGAGTAGTGCTGGTTATCAGGCCATTTATTACCCTGCCAGCTCGCCACTCAGCTGTCTGGGTAAATGCAATCTCTCCTGATTCACACAATTACCCCAAGATAGAGAGAGGAAGAGAAATATCTCTCACAGTAGCATTGTGGGTCAGAAGGAGTTTAGGGAAATACACAGAAAGGCTACCCGAGTGCTTTTTCAACCGAGCAAGCAGTCTGTGTCTGAACACGAGTTGTTTGTTTGGAGAATACGTGTACTGTTTGTCTCCTACAACGGAAATAAATGTCAAAAGCATTCATCTCCACTCTGCTGAGTGTGAAATCTTCTGTTATCACTTCATTACATACACAATCCAACTGCATTAAACAGTTTTACGAGAGCTCATTGATCCTATATAGTTTTCCAGATTTATTTATGAAATGAAGCTTCTCGTTAGCTTTGGAGAGCTGGCGAGACCAAAAGACTGAAGAAGAATTGATTTATACATTTGGACGCAATCACAGTTTCTGTCATGAGAAGAACAAAAATATTAATTTGTATGAAAACTGATTGAATGTCGATGCCGATGCACTTTTGCTTTTTAAATCAATAAAGTGGTATGATGTTATATAGACTGAATATATAATGGCTTTCTACTTTATTGCTCCACTATTTCTCTAGTTTCCTCACATATGCACTCGTCAGATTGTTAGGTTTTCAATCAGCCAGTGACATGGCAGCAAGTCAGTGCATTTATGCACTGTAGGCATGGTCCAGATGACCTGCTGAAGGTCAAACTGAGCATCGGAATGGGGAAGAAAAGTGATTAAGGTTAATCTAAATGTGGCACATTTGTTGGTGACTGACAGGCTGATGCAACCCGTTACCGATAGCGTGTCCATTTCACGCTTTGCCTCTCCAAAACATGAACAGGACACGCATGCAGAAGCTGCAGTAACAGAGGGAGATATTTTATTTCAAAATTAGATTATTTTCATGTATGTTACAGTCTCCAGATCTCAACCAATATAGGACCTTTGGGTTGTGGTGGAACAGCAGATTCATATCAAGGATGCGCAGCTGACGAATAAGCATCAGCTTTGTGATGTTATCGTGTCAATATAGACCAAACCCTCTGAGGAATGTTTCCAGCACCTTGTTGAATCTGTGACATGAAGAATTAAAGCAGTTCAGAAAGCAACAGTGGTAGAAAGCTGTACCTAACAAAGTGGCCAGTAAATGTATATTAATCTACACAGTGGAAGTAACGTGTTTTGCTTAAGAACACCTCGACATATGATTTCACTACCAACCCTGAATATTAATGGACAAAGTCCTGAACCACAAAATAAAATGACTGATTTATTGTTGTTGTCTATGTGGTTTATATTTTTCAACCATAGCATTGATTCTCTTTCTCGTATATAATGTGATATTTTATGGAGATAACATGTACGCTCAAATTCTCGGCACGAGTTAGATAGCAAAATCAATACCCCTAATGTGTTCATACGTTCAGTATTAACTTAGAGCCAGCAGACAGCTAGAATTATTTAACACATAGACTTAAAGGGGAAACAACTCTGTTGAAATGTAATAAAATCTGCCTACCAGCACCTCTATAGATGATTAGTGAACATATTATATTTGGTTTCCTTCAGAAACCCAGAGTGTAATAGGTTGTGATTTTTCAGGGGCTATGTGAGGTAAATCTGGCAACCTAACAGTGACACAGGCAAGTGGAGCCTCTAAGGCGGTAATCCTGCATGCAACCTGTGCTACAGCTTGTAGCTTTTACACTATTATTTGGATTCAAATGACACAAACAGGACATAAATTGTTAATTACTGAGCTGCTGAAAGGCAGATGTCAGTACTTTGCAACGAGCAAGGATAACTGTTTTATCCTGTTTGAAGTCACTGACAGAGTCACTCTTGGCATGAAAAGTGTTTAATAAATATAGAATGATCCCTTTTTATTGGAATCAACTGATCATAGTTATGTATAGTGAATTAGAGTGATACTGTCTGATATTTAACCCACCCTGTACAACCCACAGATATGATCTCTTTATCTTTTCAAGCTGAGATGAATCATAAATCAAATGAAATCATCTCAACCATAATAAAAAATGTCTCTCCTCTCCTCTCCTCTCCTCTCCTCTCCTCCGTTTTGGGACACTCTATCCTGTGCTAATGTACACTGCATTCTGTTTCACCAGTACAGTGGGAGTCATCAAAAACTGCAAAGAAACAGGCCACATTTCTCCCCTAGCCCAGCACTTTTGCGTGTCTGCAAGTGTGCATGTGTGTATGTATGTGTGTGTGTATGTGTGTGCCTGATGAGAAGAACTGCTCAGCAATATTTAGCGTTACTGCGACAGAACAGCTTTAGGACGGAACAGAGACTCACCTTCAGGAAAGACGAAATAAGAGGCAAAAAGAGACAGAGAGTGGGAAAGAGGCAGAAATGTGATTTTTGACACTTGAAATATTTTGTTTTAAGTTTTAAGTGAGGAAAAAACCCCCCACCCAAACCACATGATAACAATAAAATTATAACACAAATAATAAGTTAAATGTAATGCTGATACACTAAGTGATACTGAAAGATGCTTAAATACTGCAGATGTGTAGTCACACAGGGGTGAGATATGATAATGAGAGATACATCTGAAAAATTTAGGTCTGTTTATACAATGATGAAAAACAAGTGGACCTGCACATGCTGCCTGCCTGTCGCATGGCTGCCTGTACACCCACCTACATCCACCTACACACATCCTCACTCAAAATGTACACAGAGCAGATGGGCAGCGTCTCTGTGTTTGGTGTACAACACAGGTGTCGTCCTTTGACGTGGCACCGCGGCAATTAAAATGCACCGGACATCTATCACGACTAACCTCAGGCCTGACACACACACACACACACACACACACACACACACACACACACACACACACACACACACACACACACACACACACGTTAAGCCAGTTTTTTTTTCTTTGCTCAAGATTCAAATTAAAGGATTTGCTTTAACAGGGTTTACAGTGTGCACACACACAGAAAAACAGGGGAAGATGGAAGAAAATGTTACCTTAATAGTGGATGGATCACTCTTTACGTAACGACAATACTGCCTCATTTTCTATTTTTAGTTTAAAACAAAAATATATAGAAGGTCTTTTTCTCTGGCACTATGAATCATTATCAGTCTTATAATGTAAAACAAACATCATGACATGATTACAACAGGAGTGAGTGCACCCCTGAGCAAGATTTTTTACATGTTACGTGATTCAAAGTCGTATCGGCTCCAAATACCTGTCTAATTTCAAAATTGAAGAGCACGGTTTTCCTTTAAAGTAAAAAATATTTCATTCTCTTTAAAAAATGCTTTAGGAAAACTATATTGTTAAACAAGTGGAAACCCAACGCAGTGAAACTAACTACACCTGTGATTAAAAAAACATCAGTGAAACAAAAAGGAGATGATGGTGTCTGTATCTCTGCACTGTGCTACTTCATCGAAGAGAATTAGCAGAGGAATTGAAAACTCCAACCGCAAGACTTCACAAAAATGGAAAAAGGATACAAGAAGATCAATGAGCCTCTAAAACCCCTCCCCAAAAATCAGTGGTGCTCAGCTCCAGCAACAATCAGGAGGTATACAAGTAGCTATAGCGCCAGTGGCTGTCCATGGACTACTGCACAGTCCGGCTCTTTGCACAACCGTTATCAGTGGAAGTCAGAGTCTCTGTGACAGCTCGGACAGTGTGAAGGACATTGCATAATGTCAGCCTCTGTGGATGCTGGTGGAGAAAAATACCTAAAACAAATGCTTTGGGTGCTCTTTGACAGAAACTACAAGGTTAAACTTTACTAAAACAGTAATGCAGTCACAGGAAGGAGGCAAGGGAACTCCCCTTAAATTATGAGGAGTGTAATCACTTCTATTTCTACTGCAATAATAAATAAGACACACGAAGGTACACGTTTTACACCATTCAAACATTTCAAACAGTAAGTACACACATATATATATTCCTCACAAATTAAAAACCTCCCTAAAAATAAAGTATGCCGCTGTTAGCGAAGTGTGAGGATGACAGCAGACAGAGAACACCCAGAGCTTTCCACTTTTGACTACAGTTCACACTCATGTACTTTGCAGGGAAATATCTTTAGAAATTACTCTCACGTCCTGGGTCTGATACAGACACAATGAGTGACGCCTAGCATGCTTTGGCATTTGAATTAAGAGTAAAACTAATTTTCAATATGCTGAATGTCAACTAATACTTAATCTAAACACATGAAGCACTTTAAACCTTTATGCATGAGTCTGAAGTGTGCCTGTGTGTACTAAGACCTGTTTCAGTGCATCGGATGTGTGTGTGTGTGTGTGTGTGTGTGTGTGTGTGTGTCTTATTAGGCCATATGTGTTTGTCAGCGTGTGTATGTGTGTGGACCCACATATCCACTAGTGATGATGAAACACATTGTTAATGTTGTGGGTTATTTTAGTCGACTGACAGTTGTTGTAGAGGGTGTTGTGTGTTGTGTGTTCATGTGTGAGGCCAGTTGTGTGTGTATGTGTGTATGTGTGTGAGTTTGTGTGTTTAATTGGACCTCCCTGAGCCAGTCTCCAGGTGACGGAACTCATCTGCTCTTTCCCTGATTAAGGACAACAGATGGACACACACACACACAAACACACACACACACACAATCCACAGAATGCTTTCACAGTCATGATTTATCATCAAAAAATACTGAACACACAGACTGCACTGGTCACATGGGCTGTAATCAATATAAAGTGCACATACATACAAGTCACACCAAACCACCTTGAACTTCTACACACTTATTTTTGCTCACATGACTCCTCCGGTCCTTAGATATCCATCCACTGAGCTCAAACAAGCTCTTATCATCACTGCAAACAAAGAAAATAAACCCCTCCTTCTCCAAATCTGCCTCTCTAACTTGACATCCGTGTGCTGTCCTTCTCCATCTGTCTGTCTGACAGAGATTATGAGTTAATTTACTTCAAAAGAAAGATTGAAGATTAAAAAAAGTCTTAGTCAAGGATGATCCTCATAGCTAAAAAATAAATAAATATCTGACAAAAATCCCTTTTGTTATGTTTCTGTCATTAGACATAAATAGTCTAAATCTTTAATATTTATCTGGCAAATAATTTTTCCTCACATGTTGATATTCCTCAAATAAAATAGTTTTGGAGCTGTACTGGAGAACAGTACTATTAATCTAATAATTACAATGCGATAATGCAATATTTTTCTCTGAATGAGAAAGAGATGATTGAACACACATTAAAGCATTTATTAAGAAAGTGATGTGTTTATTTAAATTTTAATTAATACCTTTGAAGCTAAATGTTTTTAGCCTCAAATTTCCCACAGATTTCCCACCAATAACCTCTAACACCAGTTATTAAAAGGACAAACTGATCTTTAAGTGTGTTCTCTCTGGATCTGACTTATCCAATGAGGTCCCGCTAACCTGTAACAGATGTTTATCAACTTTCCAGCTGTTCAAAAACGTAAAGCAACACTTTACCTTTAATCTTAGACATTTGCACTTGCATTTAGGCCCAAAGCAACACAGCATTGTGTAATCATTGCGTCTGCCCATGCAAAGCCACATTTTAGATCATGCATGACACTCAAATTTAAAACACTGGACTACCTAATTGAAATGATGACTTTCCCCTCTTCCACTTCACAGTGAAATAACCTGAATTAATCTCATACTCATGGAACATGAGTCTAAATACATGTGATTCATTCATCTTAAAAGATCGCTGTTGTTATTACATAATATCAACATCTTGCAGGAAAAGTTTTCAGTGAACTCGGTGTGACCCTGGAGCTGACAGTACTCTACCTTCAGCCACTGTAAAACACTCCATTTGGTCTGCAACCATTTGCCTTCGGGGCGACATTAATGATAATTAGTAGGCTCTCAGCATGCTAGTTAATATTCCGCCGTAAAATCCATGTGATGGGAAAGGAAAGAGAGAGAGAGAAAGAAAAGATACAATATGCTCAAATGTAGGGGGAGACCCAAAAAAACGAAAGTACATGGACTGCTAAGAATCGTGCACAATGGGACAATATTTAAAATTCGTGTTACACGCTGCGATAGCGCAATCAAATCGATGAGCTTAAAAAACCATAACAATAATTTTCAGTCTTATCTCCTCAAAACATGGCGTCTCTCTCTCTCTCTCTCTCTCTCTCTCTTTCAAACACACACACACACACACACACACACACACACACACACACACACACACACACACACACACACAAATGAAGAGAAGGGGAGAAAGGAGAATGAAAGACAGAGAAAGAAGGGGGGGGTGATAACAGCTTCAATAAATCATCCGGGCCAGTCGTCGCTCCCCGGGGATGTGGGATGGATTAAATTAAGCACTCCTTCTACTCGTGCGTCTATCCATCCCCCCATCTCTCTCTCTCTCTCTCTCTCTCTCTCTCTCTCTCTCTCTCTCTCTCTCTCTCTCTCTCTCACTGCGCCGTATAAATGCCAACAGCTGATCGCGAGACGGCACACTCACGGGAACACCTCGCGGAAGCTGCAAAGAGAGAGACGAGGGGAAGAGAGAGAGAGAGAGAGAGAGCGAGAGAGAGAGGGATACAGAGAGGAGAGAAAGAAGGGATGCTGTTGATGCATCCGTCCGCAGGGAGTCTTACTGTGATTTCTTTTTTTTTCTTACCGGCCTGAGTGGTCGTCATCAGGTGGAATAAAGGACTAATTTCTCTGGCAAAGAGGGGAGGACGAGGTGTCCGACCGTTTTTTTTCTCTTACTGAAAAGCTTCCAAAAATTATCCTTCAATTTTCCCTCTTGTTTTCTTCGCATCCCTCCCTCCCTCCTCCTCCTCCTCCTCCTCTCCCTGCTCCATCTCCTCTTCCTCTTCTTTAAAGAGGCCCGAGCGCGTTGCGGGGTGTCTTCTATCGCCTGTTTCGTTTATTTATTTATTTATCTCCCCTGACTGCTCGCGAGCCCTCTGTCCCCTGGTCTGCAGCCTTCCCGCGAGCTCAAAAGAGCACGAGGCAACCCCTTCGCCTCCCCCGTACCCCCTCCCCGCGCCTCGGAGGGAGCTGTCCGGTGCTGAAGTTGCATTTCTTTCCTCCTGTGCGCGAGGACTAAACGGGGCGGACAGACGACAGCGAGAGAGACCGGAGCAGAAGAGGAAGAACACACAAGCGCTTGTTGATCGTCAACTCTTTCACCGGATCAATTCAAGGCTCGCGCTTTCTCCCCAATCTGAAGACAATCTTCCCCCGGCCCGCCGGTCTGATTGGTGTGTCACGGGCGAATCACCACGCTGGCCTGCCTGTCGGCGATCGGCTGTGTTTGCGAGTGTGGGTCGTTGTGTTTGTGAGTGCGTGTGTGTGCGCAGCTTGTCGGTGTCTCACCACCATGCCAAGGTCTTTCCTGGTAAAAAAGGTGAAACTGGATGATTTCTCCACCGGGGCGGATCTGGAGAACGCCTACCGGCACAGGACAGACCTCAGCCTGCGGCTACATGACAAAGGTAGGTCATGCAGCCTACACAGCGCGCACTAACAGGTGTCTCGGAAGAAAATCGATTTCACAGAGGAGGAGGTTGGCGAAGGTGGGAACATGTTTCCGAAATAAGACTGAGACTTCAACAGGATTTACCTGTTGTGCCTTAAAGGGATTCCCTCCTGTGATTGGTCGTTAAAAATTGACCCTGGGGCTTGATACACCGGTGCACATTCCTGCCAACCAATAACTATAAAATGTAAGCGTGAACTCAGAGTGTATCAGCACCGCATTTCGTTTTTTCTTCACCTTTTATCTTGCGTATAGCATCATCTAACATCAATAACCTCTGAAACTTATTGCAGAGTGGCTGGCTACCTGTGGGGTGATGTGGGTGTAATCAAGGCAGATAATTACAAAACATCAGACAGCATAGAGTTACCACACGCTTGTTACTTTTCTCACGGGTAATAAAAGCTTCAAAGCCCTCCACTAATCAGCGCATTGAAAAATATCAAAGTGGAGCAAAGCGTTATCAATAGCACAGACTGTGAAAGAATTGCATGCTGCTTCACTTCTGCAAAAGAGCTCGGACAGTAAAACACAGAAGACCTGTCAATCTCATAAAACTATGCACTCTGATAACTGGATGTTACCACACCGCACAGTCTAAGACTTTATTTACCGGGGTACATAAGTTACATTATCCTCGGTCGAAGCGTTTGGGCTCAACTCTAGGAGTTGAGCTGCCGCCGAAGCGAAAAGGTCACTTGTGAAATCAACTAAATCAAGCGCGTCGCATGTTTCATCGATTCTGGCTTACACCCAGCGGGGTCTTTCTCTCCCTTCGCAGTGTAAGTAAGCTTAAAGGAGACAGAAACGGGACAGTGGTTATTCATATCGAGCTCACTTTCACTTGGTTTTAGTCGAAACCCTTTGCGGTTATGCTTCTGCAAGCTCGGGGTGATGTTTGAGATGCACAAGAGCTGCCTCCCATGTAGCTCTGAGTTTGCAGAAAACAATCTGATGAAACATCGTGGTTATCTCCTGATAAGTGTGTGTGTGTGTGTGTGTGTGTGTGTGTGTGTGTGTGTGTGTGTGTGTGTGTGTGTGTGTGTGTGTGTGTGTGTGTGTGTGTGTGTGTGTGTGTGTGTAAAAGCTGCATAATGGTCTTCTGACATAAGTCTTCACCTTCGCCTGCAGGTGAAGCATACACATAGTTTTAACGTTGTCTTGTAAAACACTCAGGTTTTTAGTGTTTCCCTGAAACATTGCTTTCTTCTTTGCATATAAAACGAGTCTCATCTCAGGCTCATCTTTCGACGTTGTGCGTGGCCCTTCCCCCTCGTGCTCTGTACAGGTGTGCCTGTCCCAGTTTTGCAGTGTTGGCAGATTTCTGCACCGTGGCTATGACGCTGTAACTGTTGAATGTGGATGCATTTCTTCTCTTATACCATTTTCAGACGTTTCTTTAGCCATATGAGGGTGACTTTTGTAATTATCCTGAAAAGACTCAAAATGATTGGCTGTTTTGTGCTCCTCCAAAGCTGAAAACTTCCGCACAACCTGCAACTATGTGCGTCACATTTTACAGGGGGAAGAAAAGAAAGAGAGCGATGCCTCTGCCCGTGTAGACCGCATGACTCCCGTCCCAGTGTCATCCACAGGCTAACATGTGCGTCCCATGCGCGGACCTGTCTGTGATTCTCAGCACGTAAAGCAAGAAAGCTGTCAGCGATGTATTTATGACGTCGAAGTTAACAAGCCCTGCTAGGTCTCACACGCCATCAGCCGCCTGTTCAGCCTGTCCCGGCCACCTTTTGTCTCCATCCCTAACATGCGATGTTAACAGCTTAATGCAGCTTCTACATGGCTCGGAGCAGAGTCAGCCCACAGCAGAACGCAGTGTTGGGAACAACCTTCTGCTTGAACGAACCGGCTTTGGAATAATTTATGTCCCGCCCTGCGTCCTGTGAGTGAATGATGTGACGGGACGTTGTAGTGGATGTTACATGGCTGTGATCATACGTGCGAGATAGAATATGTGCGTCACATGGAGCTTGTTGCTTGTTCATTACCGAGACTACATAAGTAATAAGCACAGGAATCTACGACGCAGGTGTCCCAAAACCTGTGGTCATTATTTCGTGCTTTCATCACAATAACAGCCTCTCAAAAACATTGATTAGTTGGATCTTATCTTATAGGTTGGTTATTGTTCCAGTTCATTTTTACACTCTATTATGTGATGAACCTAATGCGTTTCTATTGATAGTTTTTGTTGGAGCAGCTTGATATAAGCTCAGCTAATATTGCCACTATTAGCTTGTCTTCAGGGACAATTAAGGATGAATTGGAGCTATTAACTTATCCAACCTGTCGATCCATATTAAAAACATAAACAACAGTGTACAACAAGTGCATTTTGACAAAGGTATTGATTTACGCTTAAATCTAAGAATGTATGACCCATTTGTTTATATATAATGCTGGTTAGTACACATTAAAGAAGTACATATGTATTATTTTCCACATAAAATTTGAATGAGCGTTATTTTTCTCCAAAAATGCATCAATCATCAGGGAACAGGAGCATAAGCTGACTGTGCTGTGTGTCCCTGTACAGCTTTTCAATGGATTCCTGTAATTAAAGCCTGTCCTCCAAGTCATCAACTCCACAGATTTGTGAAACAAAGAAAAGAAACACCACACCACAAGCCGGTACTGCAGGCCTGCCGTCATCGTGCCCCTGACACGCACTGCACTGGATCTGTCCATGGTGCTGATGCTCATTTTCACACGCTAAATCAGCTCTCTCGAGTTCAGGGTCAGCTTGTGTGCATTTACCATTTACAGAAGAAGTGTCTTGACTGCAGCCTTTGATGGCTAAGGGAAATGTATTGCTGAATTATCCCTGAACAAACCCTAACCCTGCAGACCCTTTCAATACACCGCTAAGGTCCACAGTTATGCAGGCAAGTGACTAACGCTCAGTATTTTAAAATGTCTATTCACATTTTTTTACGTGCAGCTCCTGTTGCTGCTGATCTGCTGTTTGTGAGCTGATTACAGAGACTGTCATATCTGCAAGACAAATGCAGGGATCTGACTTGGACACAGATGTGGCAGTGTTACGGTGGTGTGCTCACTCACATTTGAAAAGCCTCTTAAAATCTATATCTCTACATTTAGAATGAGATGAGGAATAGATCTTACTGTTGCCTTATGTTTCACATACTTTGGTGCCATATGTGGTTTTATTTAAAAGGAAATTCAAATCGGTTTTTCATCAAATATAATACAGTAACACCTGTCATGTCACTGTTTTTTTGTCGTTGTTGCCCATAACACTTGGTGGAGGCTTTCTTGTGTTTCTACAGTAACATGTCAGCAACAAGTTACTGGTGGGATGAACCAGCTGTTTGAAATATTTATCCCTTCTCTATGTCTTTATTATAAACATAAATGCACTCGAGTGGGAAGAAGATTCAGGGGAAAACATCACACAGCTGTGTAAAGCCAGCTGTATATCCCAAATGGCATATTATAATAGTTTGCATCAGTGAGTAAGCGCTTATTTAATTCCACCAATTCAGATTGTGTAATTCTGGTCAGCGTACTGAATCTCTGTCATTACTGTATCTGTACTGAAAGATAAGCTTGTCTAGCAGGCTACAGCAGTTTAATGCTAATCTGGACTTATTCATGTGTTTCCTGCAGTTTTCTCCGCGTGCAGGAATTAATGCCCTTCACATTTCCTGTTGGTATGGATCTCTCTGTGATCAGAGAAAATGTTTTGCCACCTTAATCTTAACATAGCAGTTTCTTTACTACCTATCAAGTTATGTCAATAGGGGCACCAGTAACTAATGTTTTGGTCAAGTCCTGTACACCATTGAATTTCCATACCATGTTAAGATGAGCTCTCTTTTCAATATGCTAATACTGTTGTTTGTTTTCCATTAACAGCTGGTTACATCAGTGACTACATCAGCCCTGTTGTGTACGATGGTGAGAGTGACAGTGGCATCAAGGTCCCCTCTCCTGATCCTCTCTACGATGGTATCCACAGTGACTATGGGGCTCCCGACTCTGAGTCTCCTGACAGCCCTGGCTCAGAACTCACGGATGGTTATATCAATGGAGACGCTGCAGTGAGCGAGGGTTACACAGTCGATGCCTTCTTCATCACCGATGGCCGCTCGAAGAGGAAAGCTCTCAGCAGCCCCAGGACCATCCAGAGGCACACCTGTAACGAGTGCGGCAAAACCTACGCCACGTCTTCCAACTTGAGCCGGCACAAACAAACGCATCGCTCGCTGGACAGCAAGCTGGCAAAGAAATGCCCGACCTGCGGGAAGGTGTACGTGTCCATGCCCGCCATGGCCATGCACCTGCTCACTCATGACCTCAAGCACAAGTGCGACGTGTGCGGAAAGGCGTTCAGCCGACCTTGGCTTTTACAGGGCCACATGCGCTCGCACACAGGGGAGAAACCGTTTGGGTGCGCCCACTGTGGGAAGGCCTTCGCAGACCGCTCAAACCTGCGCGCTCACATGCAGACCCACTCGGCCTTCAAACACTTCAAGTGCAAACGCTGCAACAAGACCTTCGCGCTCAAGAGTTATCTGAACAAGCACTATGAGTCTGCCTGCTTCAAAGGCCCCTTCTCTCCTCTCGGCCCCCTAGATGCATGACCCCCCCATATAGATCAAACGAGACAAAACTGCAGACGTGAATTACAATTACCCTTACGGACTTAACTGCAGACACAAACAATATATTTTTGGGTCAGAATGTGACCTTGCTTTCCCTCCTCACCCCTCCTCACTGGCCCTCTGCCCCCTCCCCCACCTCGCCTCCCTTGGAGCCTATTCGTGATAATGAATATGATGAAGATAGCACAATTTTTTCTCCTTGAGATTTGCCCACTTAAGGATTTAACTGATCGACGCATGCACTTCCTCAAAAAACAAAACAAAACAAAACTCTTCACGTCCTCTTCCTCTGTCCATTGAGGATGGAGACATTAATACTGACTTCCTCCTGGCTTCTAGATACAGTATGACTCCGTATATTTTGGAAAAAGGGATGACGATGAGGATGACGACAAAGACAATAGTAAGCCTATAGCTACTAGTTTCCTCCCTGCACTCAAATGCAGTGAAAGTTTTTTCATTCTGATGTTGTTTCTTTTTTGGAAGAATTATAGTAATAATAATAGTAATAATAATGATAATAATGCTCTGCTGCACCAAGTGACCATATTCTCTCCACTACTGAGGTCAAAATACTATTTATTTATTTATTGATTTATTTGTTTTGACATTTTTTTTCTTTTTTATGTGTTTATACTTGATTTGATAACAATGAAAAGTGTTGCCATTTATTTGTTGCACTTTAATTTCTGTATATGTATGTAGGATATTTGCCAACCTCTTTTTACCACTACAGGCCAAAGCATATGTCACTTTTTTGAGTACTATTTTTTCCTATTATGTTGTTAATATCTTTTTTCTTATTAACGTTATTGCATGCAAAAAAAAAAAAAAGAAAACAGAAAAAAAATATGAAAACCTATGCCAACATCATAAAAAGCTTATGATTTTTGCCAAAATCCTATAGCTAGAACCCGAGGGCAATATTATTATTTTTTTCTCTTGGAGCCTCCATAGGACTCTTTAAAAGCAATAATCACTTAATGCATGGTATTTTATGATGAAGTTATGAAGTATTACCTACTACTGTATAGCAGTTTAAAAATCAGGTATGTTTTACTTCACCTATAGTCATAAACAGAAAAAATACTAATATTACAGACATCAGGGAACATGCCAATGTAGTGTTAGAGTATCAAAAAGAAAAGTCCTGTCTTTCCTCTCTTGTTATGCACTGCCTGCCTCTTAGTGAGTAGAACTAATGTAGGATGTAGACTAGAGAGGCTGGGATCAGCTGCCTGCTGGGTGAGAGGCCTATTGTAGGATAACTACTGTATGACCCTGACTGCCCTGCTCTGCAATAGCTCTAGTGATTTAATTGTTAACAAAAACAAACAAGGCCTTACTTTGGCTCAGGCCTTTTCTTAGATTGGATACTTAGATTGGATAATTGGCCATACATCAAAATTCAGTGGTTTACTGATGTTTATGAGATGGCAAAATGACACTTAAATGCGTTTAAACAGTATTTCCTGTCACAGTCGGCCAAGTTTAATAACACCAATTTTATCTTTATGTTAAGGTTAAAATAGCAATCAGATTGGATAAATATGCAATAAGATATCCATCACCCTTAATTGACAGCTAGCATATATGACATGCAGCTGCTATCTGTTAACAACAAAGTTTAGTTGAAGTTGAACCAAAGTCGACTTCAGCCGAAATGCAATTACTCATCTGCTCTTCCGGTTCGCTTCCAACCCATAAAGCGTGCTTTCTTAAACCACAGGAACAGCATGCACTTTAGCTTGATGGTCAGATTGCAGCTTAGCTACAACTGTTGTAGATACACCAGACTGAGTCCTGATTATTCTGCAGTAGTCCCCACTCACCCCTACTGGGCCAACTGAAGGGTAACTCTAAGATCGAGAAACCTACGGACAGGCTAACTTTAATCAACCCCGACCCCATGGAAGATTTAACCTTTAATCTAGGTGGTCAATACCAGTGTTGCTGAACCCAGTTCTCTGCAGCTCAGAAACCTTTTCTACAGATTCATGGAGCTTCCCAGGAGACAGACTGAGGACACACAGATTTGCACAGGAAAATGTTTGTGTGTTCATCATAAAATGCAGCACGTCGACATCGTAATCTCGCAAAGAAACATAAACACGGGTGCACAGATGCATGGGTGCACGTCCTCACATGTGAGCACGCGGTGCCTGCTGACGAGCCATTTGGGGTGACTAAACTTTTGTGTACAGTGAAGCTTGAGCAATTAAAAAAATAGAACAGGTTTAATATTCAGATGTGAATCTTTAACAAAGAAAGCTTTTTGTAATTGCAGTGCTTCCTCAGACACTCAGTGTAAGTCCGGACTGGCCCGTATTGAACACAGTTTATAAGGGCACACGGACAAAAGGACAGCACGGTTATGTGGATGCATTAGCTAAACAAATTTTTATCTCAGAGATGAATGATCAAAGGCAGCCATGGTTGACAATTTTATAAAGTCAAAAAGTCTACAGTTTGTGATAAATGCTTTGCCGCACAATAACACAGTACAATACAATTATTTTTCCAAAGAAACTTTTTTTAAAGGCAATATTAAAGGAAGCACTTCTGTTGTGACTGAGGGAATCAGTGTGTGAGTCAGCAAATTGTAGGTCTTATCTCCTTTCTTGATGTATGAACTAGATTTGAGCTGCAATTACTTGAATTGTATCAGATGATTAGTCATAGCGCTCCAGTCTGTTATGGCCGAGCACTTTTGCCTTTTTACGTATGATTTTGGCCAAAATACCCAACAACAGTTATAAATACAAAAAAGGCAAACAGCTGCAAAAACAGTGTTAAAAGCATGATTGCGATTCCCTTTACGCAAAGAGAACAAAAGCATCACCTTTATTTTTCTACACACGTTTCTCAGACACTGATAGTAGACGTAAGAATAGGACAAAAAAGGGTGAAAGTATCATCTCTGCAGTTTCTCTGTTTACTTATCCCAAATTGTATCATTGTAAACTCTGGTTGAAACTTTGCACTGTAGTCTAAATGTATTAGGGCTAAAGTGGACGTGTGGCTATTAAGTGGTTTTTAAAGGAGAAAGGATTCGTTTTGAGTCTGTTTGTCTGTGTGTCTGTCTCTGGCCAAGCTCCTGGTCTGGCCTCTTTAAGCACTTCCATTTTAGTCATCTCCACCCTAAAGAAAGTAGCACAATGAAACTAACTAGAATTCAGGTAGAGAAGAATTAAAAACCTTGTACTAGCTTGACCTCTCTTCTTTTTTGTATTTTCAAGTTAAAGAATGGTAATAAACCTAAATAATCATTTATTGCAAGAGGGTTTGTAAAGAATCCTTTGGATTGAGACATTTTTACTGCTGTATAGTGATATCTGACACACCTTACCTCAGGAGGGTTGGATCTCTGTTGCAGAGTGAGGACCTCCTGGGTTTTTTTGAGCCAGTATTCAGACAATGTAAGCACAATGAACACAAAGCATTTTGTGGCACTTCATAATAAAGAATAATCTTAACGAACCAAGGCAATTTGTTGTAGTCTGTGTCATGTCTTAAGAAATATGTATTTCCTACTATCCAAGATAATAGAAATCAGGAAGTAATTTGACCTGCAGGTAATGGACACTGTGTTAATTGATTTAGTTATTAAAATTCCTGTTAGCTTTTTCTTCTTCTTCAGTTCATGCTGTTGCAGTGAGTTTGCCTTTTAAGTCAAAAGAGTGCTCAGTTCATTTGCATAGAAAAACACTTGCTCTGATTAAACAGCCCATACTTTGCATTAGCTTTGTCAGTATTGTATATTTAGACAGGCACTGGGCTAACATTAAACTCACAGCTGACTTGATGGTTAAATATGTTCACTGTGATAACTCTGTATTAGGACATTAAACACTTGTTAAGTAGGGGAATGTTGGACTTTTTTTTTTCAGTAAGGCATTTGTTAATAACCTTATTGGATAAATCGAAGTCAAAGATAACAAAACCAACAAACCCTGATTGATGCTCAGAAGCATGTGATCCAAAATTATTTCCAAACCAGAGAGTAGACCCCCGAGGGAACAGAAAAAGCATGGATTTATAGACCTACAGTCCTAAATGTTTGAGACAGTAGTCTAGTCACTTTTCATCCCTAAAAAGTACTATGTGTGCTACTTTAACTCAAAGCTTTTGCAACGTAAACTGCAAATGTGACAACGCTGTTTTCATGTGCCGTGCTATGCCAGAATGAATCCCATCACTTCCTCCCCTCAGCTTGTTTCATTCACGCTGGAAAAAATGCAAAAAACCCCAGTCTGATTGTTTTATATTACATCTGTTTCTCTGATAATGGACAACACATTAAGCATGCACTACAGTACAGCTGCAGCTGTAAGTCTGCTCCACTGTATCAATCATGTGGTAGCTCATCCTTAAGTGAAGTAACAGTTCAGCCCCGATGTTTGCTCCTAGTAAGCACAGACACTCCAAATCTATTGTTGCTATGCCAACACCTGTGGTATCCAAGGCAATAAACTATCTACAGTATCTATAGTGGTAAACTACCTGAACTGCTTCAACAAAGACACAATGCAGAACCCTGCAGCTTTGTGGAGTATATTTGCCAACCCTAAACAGAAGATTGGTTTCTCAGCAGTTGTATGAAGACAGAAAAGTGACTGCCCACGCCTATGAATCACCTTCTCCTCTCCCAACCTTGCCTTTCAACTTCCCCTCTGATCCTCTTGGTTTTCTCTTCCACCTCTGTGCCTCCTCTTCCTCCTTCTTCACATCTGGGTTTCCTTTCCTCCCCCCTCTCATCTCCCTCCCCTTCGCCGGCATCACCTGTTTGCTTCTCTCACACATCTCTCTTCCTTCCCTTTTCACTTGTCCTCTACCATCCCTCTTCCTCCTGCCACCTCTCTTTTCTCTCTCCTGCCGAGTCAAACCAGGCCACCAGGCCTTTGAGGACCTGAAAGTCATTTAACTCCTGGTAGATAATAAGTCTTAGAATATAGCTCCTCTCAGATAATAAGCTTTATCACTTGATTGCTCTGCACGCTCCCTACTGTCTTTAGATTCATGTCCAGGGACCTACTCAAGCGAATCACACTATTTCCTCCCTGGCAAGTCAAATTAACACTGTGTGTGTTGGTGTGTGTGTGCATGTGTGTATCAACCACTACTTGTAACAGGAAGTGAAGGACTGCTGAGGGTGCAAAATAAAATCAAAATACCACAGGTTATATTCAGATAGTTCACATCTGATCTGTGAAAACTGTAGTTAAGTTTAAAGGTCCCCAGTAGTGACATTAACCTCTTCACTTAACCTCACGCTGACTTTAATTTCGATGGCATTTGATAACAGCGCAGAAACCTCTACACCTGCCCTCTTTTCCACACTCTTTTACTTTCTTTGATGTCATCGTTTCTGCTGTCCACCTCCACCCGTCTTTCTCCCACATCGTTTAACTCTGTGAACCTTTCAACACTCCTATCCTCACAAAATGCACTTTGTCATTAGTATTTGACTTGATCACCATGTTTTTGATGCAGGCTATGTTAATTCTAATGCAAAAAGTAACTAAAAATGATGACACTGTCAATTAACAATAGTATATCCAGTCAGAACGCGTGTACATTTTTTGACTTTCGTTTTGAAGAAACGTACTGGGTCTGTCACCTCTTGCACCCAACTTATAGTGAAATGGCAATAGAACCAAATCAGTCTGGTGTCAGTTTGCAATTGAGTGGAATCAAGTTGGAGACTGTATGCAATCTGTTTGTGATAAGTGAAAATTGCAAATATGTTGACATACACAGAGAAATTCACACTTAACAGAAATTTGTTGGAATCTGTTTGTGTTTATAAATTACATGTCAATACTTTGTGAACCTTCACCAATCTGTCTGAGAGTGATTGCAGTGATTGGAGACCGATTGCCTCCCACTACTCGACCTGTGGTCAGCCAGTGGTTGCAAACTCAGCTCAGTTGGTTAACTTGGAGTCGGTCGCTGAAAGTGAAAAGAATCTTTGTGATCTCCGGATAACCATCAATTTCTCTAAGTCCCACGGAGGTTGTCATCCTATTTTTCTTTCTAGTGTGTCCTGGCTGTAAAGGAAACTGTGCTTTGGAAGTTTTGCTGACTCATGCGATTAGTTCAGCAAGATCCAACTTGGATCAAAGGATTTTGCCAAATGTCCATCGTTAAAGAAAAACTCTCGGCCTGACCCGGACATTTAGAGTGAACCTAATTCCTCCGTGCTGTCTCCTGCAGAGCAGGTCACACCAGGTGTCAGGGAGCAGAGATATTTAATAATGTGAGAAGCAGTGATATCACGGGTTTTTCTGTCGTGTGATCAGCTGCGGGAAATGTTTTGCAAGTTGAAAAAGTACAAATTTAACGAGCACATTACTCATCATTTCATTTCACTTCCTCCCATCTCGTTATATGAGGTTGTGCAGTGATAAGTCCGGCTTCCTCTGGGTTCTGTGATGTCATCTGTTAAAACAGGCATCGTAATGTGCTTTATGGACTAAGTAGTGCCATGCTGTGCAGGGAAAACGCGTATTAATTTAGAAAATGCCTTAAATGATGAACAAGCTGAAATGTGATCAGACCGAAAAATTTAGCTTCAACAGTATTTTTCATTTTGCTTTAGTGTGTTACCCTGCACTTCTTAACTGAAGTCCAAATTAACTTTGTTGAATGTGATAAAGCAAATGTAAATATGCGCTATTCTTACAATGAAGGTATACTCATAACTGCTATGGGCAAAAAGATGAAGGCAGCATTGCTGTTCCTCATCTGATCTGATAAAGATTTGCAGTTTTTCTTTAACGCTGCCTTTGTAATTGAGTTTTAGGCTCGAAATTTTACAAGTGATCCTAATGAAACACACCCTCCCAGAGCTGCTACCATCATAAATAAGGCTATGTTGCACCACTTCGATATAATCCCATGCGGATATGGATAAATAAACAGTACGTGCATCTACTCCACAGATTAGATTTGCATCCTGCTTTATCAGCAGGCAAACAGTGAACAGTAAAATATCTGTATCCATGTAGCTACAGCTTCCCCACCCACTCGTGCACGTTGTCAAGAGCAAAGTGGTGTAGGACAGGGTTGTGAATGTTCTCACCACATCCGAGGCTATTTGTAGAAATGGCAGCTGTCATCAGAAACATCAACAGGCTGAGAAAAAGTGCTGTTCACAACTCTGGTAGGTGGAGGTGTAGAAGGAGCAGAGGGGAGATGTTGAGCTCAAATTTCTCAATTTATCACCAAGCAGTTAATGAAATGCAAAGCTGCAGAAAGGAGTTTCCTGTCATGACTTAGTGATTATGCCATTAGCAAAAATAAATATATACAACAGACAATACTGATGTAGTGAGATAGCTGGGGAATGATTCCTTTCCTTGTTTCTCTTTCTTCTGTTCTTTTGCAGTTTTTTCTCATGCATGCTGCTGCAAACAGATAACATTTTATTATTATTTTTATTTATTTCTTGACAGCTGACATACTGTGATAGCAGCTTTACACATTTATGCCATTATTATTAATGCTTCTTCGCACCAAACAACAATATTCAGGCAAGAAAAACATATTTAAAACATTTGCAGGAGGAAACAGGATGGATGCTGCTAGGAAACCTAATGGCTAAAGAACTTCTTTAATATGTAAGATGCATTCAGGAGACACAGTGTGCAACGTATCTTACCTGTAGCTTGCGTACGTTACACAGTAGGGATGTTAAAATGTGAGTTCAACAGCTTTACTCAGTCGGATGGTTGCAGCGATATTGCGAGCACGTCTATGTTTAAATTCTTTGTGCAGTCATGTGCATGTGTGTTCATCGTTGTTCGGCCAAAGGCGATGTGGTTCGCTTACAGTGGATGATTTATTGTTTTAGCAAGAAGACAAAACTGCTCCAAGGACAGCTGCGGGGCCAGAAAATAAGTGAGCTGAAAAGGCAAGCCCGTATTATTTCTACAGCAGTGTCAATCAAATGGTTTCACTACCAAGCACAATGTGTCGAGCTGGTGACAGTCATGAAGACAGAAGGGAAAACTAAGCTCAAGTCCAACTAAAAGTCCAGACATCATCATGACATATGTTATTTGTAACTCCTAATTCCCAACTTCTGTGGTGCACTGCAGGCAGCACATCTGATGTGTCAGCAGCAGCGGTGCTTGCACTTACAGCGACGGGAGACGCCGATATGTTTTATTTATTGTTTAGCGGCCTGCTCTGAAATGTCCTTCACTCATTTACCGAAATGTATGTTTTTGTATGCACGTGTACATGCGCGACAACAGCATTTATTGTTTATTCTCTGAAATTACATAAAGAATGTTAAGGTTGATTATTATTGCTCCATTTAATGCTACATTTAGAGACTCTGCAAGAACAAGGACACTTGCTGTTTCTCCTCGTTGTCATGAGGAAACACAGCACAGCAATAATGCTGCTGTTTCAAAAGCCGCAATTACTAAAGCCATCATCATCTTGGGTGTTGGCTTAGCTCACTGGATATGAATCCACCCCGAGGCCCACCTTGTCCTGGTCTTTCCACTGTCCAGTTTATTTGAAAAAACAAGAAAAACCAAACAAAAACATGTTTTTTTAAAAGTCATCATATTTGTTGCCACATAAATCAGCTTCAAACATGATAATCTCTGTTGCATTTAGCAGCAAGAGTGGCTGTGAAACTGTCTGTGACACTAGAATAAGCTCTGTTATTAGTTAAGTGATAGCAAAGCCCTTGATGAAGGAGCCACTTGTGGTGAAGCATGAATGGAGCAGCTGATGCCATGTAGGTGCTCTGCCTGAACACAATGCCTCATTAGCAAAGAAGTGCAAAAAAATCTGATGCTGAAAACCCCACATAAAAAAATACCAAATTATTCATCGTGTCACTCAAAAATTTATAAGAGTCTTTTATTTGACTTGGACACTGGAAGAGAGCATGGGCTTGCCTCTGAGCTGTGTAGTTAAGCAAATACTCCCTTAGAGAGAGCAAGAGGAGACAAGAGAAATGGGCAAAAGAGAAAGAGAGAAGGTGGGAGGAGAAAGAGGGAGAAGAGGAAATGAAACAGACACAGAGAGAAAGCACTTAGGGAGCTGAGCAGAAAGAGAGAGGGAGAGAGAGAAAGAGACCGAGTGAGTGGGCAAGAGAGAGATAGAGAGGGAAGGAGGCGGGGTGGAGGGGTAGAGGTAGCTCGGGGAGGAGAGGAGGGAGACTTGACCCAGATTGGGAACCTAACAGCAGCAACAGCAGCAGCTGAGTGAGCTGGTGAATGTTTAATAGCGCCAACCACTTGCACGCTGACACACATACACATGCACACATCCATCCACCCCCACACACAGAGAAACACACAGACACTGTTGACTAGGACTCTTGTTGCTGGAGTTAAGCTCGCGCCTGTTGAATCACTTTACAGTATGTGGAATGAAAAGAACAAAAACCCCTACCATGCACCGGATTTACTGGTGATACTGGTGGGTAAGGCTGTAAGCGGAGCCCACATCTGGTTCTGCAGGAGCACAGGAATCAGACTCAACGTGGAAATCTTCCACCCAACATTTGCAACATTATGATATTTACATATTTATTTTTTGTCATCAGCACTCTATTAGCTGCCCAGAAAAAGAACAGAACAGTAAGGATGCTATTTGTCATGGGGTACCTGTGCTGTAAGTGTTTTTTCTGCTATGACATTGAGTTACACACACACACACACATAGGGTGAGTCTATAGAGTCAAAGTGAAAGACGCCAACACGGCAACATAATGTCCTACATACCATCTGTGCATTAGTGTGCTTCTTGGACGGTTGCATTTCCAGAGATGGGAAGTTATCCTTCCAAATTTGGTGTGTTCACATGTTACATGTGGACCCAACACAGAGCTAAAACCGCAAGTCAACAGCTGTTTCTAGTATGTAATAAACAATTATTCCTTTACTTGACTTCCCATCATGGTTAAATGAAATCTTTTTTAATGCAATATAATAGGAAGCATGGAAATTTTAACAATTCATCAAAAGTTTCACAAGAATAGCCATGCGTTTTGCTTTTGCCATGTATCTTAACACATCATATTGATAACTCATCAAGTTGTAAGACTTTCTCTAGCTTTTCGAATTGTTGTTTATTACAAAACATTATTCAGTATTAAACAAGCATGTTACACAGCAGAACATTTTTATCTAAAGTCTTAGAAAAAGAACAAATAACAGTGACAAAGTACACTTTATGCCAAAGGTATTCACTCATCAGCCCTCACATGCATATGAACTTGAAACATCCTATTCTTGATCCAAAGGGTTTGATATGATGTAGATACAAACTTAGCAACTATAACAACTTTATCTCTTCAGTGAACCTCCATGAGGTTTAGAAGTGTGTTTATGGGAACTTTTGACCATTATTCCAGAAGCACATTTATGACGTCAGAGACTGATGTTGGACTAGAAGGCCTGGCTCACAGTCTCCACTCTAACTCATCTCAAAGTGTGCTATCAGATTGGGATCAGGACTCTGTGCAGGCCAGTCAAGTTCTTCCACACCAAACTCATTCATGTATTTACAGACCTTGTTTTGTAACTGGCTTGTAGTCTCTCCACCTCAGCATCCACTGACCCTGAGTTGCTGCCATTCCCAGTTGCTTCCACTTTGTTATTAAACCACTAACAGCTGACTGTGAAATGTTTAGTAGTGTGGAAATTTCATGCCTGGACTTGTTGCACAGGTGGCATCCTATCACGGTACCACGCTGGAATTCACTGAGCTCTTGAGAGCAACCCATTATTTCACAAATATTTGTAGAAGCAGTCTGCATGCCTAGGTGCTTGATTTTATACACCTGTGACCGTGGGAGAGATTGCAACACCTGAATTTAATAATTTGTATACGTGAGTGAATACTTTCGGTAAATACTTTATCTGTCCTATCTAAGTGTGGCAGTGAGCCAGTATGCACATTACCAGTACCCTGAAACTGAAGCACCTACATAAATGTCAGCCAGTTTTGATTATTGTCATTATTTACAGCTATTCCTACTTAAACATGTCAAAATGCCCAGCCTCTCCACACCTGTCTTAATATAATCTGAGACATTAAGGGGATGCTTACCTTTGTGCTGCACTGACCTTTAAAAGCTTTGAATTAGCCACTAAGAAGGCCAAACGGAGGCGTGAAGTCCAAACAGAGGACATAACTTCTTAACTGCTTTCTCTGCTTTCTTTCTAATCCTCATGACCTTGCAAAATGCCCTAAAAGATGTGACAGTATGAAGGGGAATATTAGACAAAAGGATGGTAGCAGTCCACAGAAAATAAGCCACCACTCCTCAACGAGCACCTCACTCAACACTAAACTGTTACCAGACAACCATTAACATTATGGTTACCACACACACCACCCATTATAGCTGCAAACAACATTACTGTAAGACAGCAGGTTTACAGTGTAATCTTTCAGATTCCTCAACCCGCCCTCTTACATGCTCAACACATTAACTTGGTTTTATTAACACCATCAACGTAGTCACTCTTTAACCAAGTGTGATTCATCTACAGCCTCAATGGACCCTGTGTGGGGTGGAACCTCCTACTCTGTCTTCTGCCACACTAACGACAGCGGTCATTAAAAAAAATGGATGTCAAGTGAAGGTGAAAGCTGAGAGCACTAACGCCGCATGATAAATACAAAAAGGGAGAAGGGTACACAGACAGGAGATGGGAGGTAAGTGACGGAAGTGACGGGAAAAGGTAAGAGACCCATGTTGTAGGTGATGTCAGACGCCGGAGATTTGGTGGAAAAAAAGCGAATGGTAGCTAGAATTTAACAAAGTTTCTTTAAGCTTCAGTATTGCCAAATAAACTAATCAATTGTCATATAACTAACAGCATCTGTCCTATCATCTCTAACACCCTGGAGGACAACGAGGAGAGTTTAGACGCTCTCCAAGATTACATCGACCGGTGCTTCCAAGATTTAGTAATGAAGAAGGCTCAGAGTGCATCTTCCCCGGCCAAAATTGAGACACCGTCATCGAAGAGATGTCGCCTGGCAGACTCCCCCGGTACAACATCGCCTGCCGGCAAAGACATTGCAGACATCCTGGAGTCAATCGACAAGCGATTGTCCAGTTTCGACGCGAGGCTGTCCCTGGTGGAGATTTTACACCGGGAATTTAAATCTCTGAGAGAATCCCTGGAATTCAGCCAGCAGCAGGTGGAAACGCTTGCCGCTGAAAATTCCACGCTACGGGAGTCGGTCAAATCTCTCACCGATAACGTGACCCAGTTAAGCATAGAAAATAAAAAAATAAAAGAATCCGTTATCATCTACAAGCCCGTAGCATGCGAGACAACCTTGTGTTTTCTGGTATTCCAGAATCTGCCGGAGAGGACGCAGAAGCAACAGTGAAAAGCTTCATTAAAACCCACCTGAAGCTGGCGGAGGACACCGTAAAGAACATCGCCTTCGAAAGAGTGCATCGCTTGGGGGCCGCGAGGTCGCCGACTGGGAGACCACGGCCTATTGTGGCCAAATTCGGCCAATTCAAACAGAAGGAACAGGTGAAGAGTCGCCGCAGGGAGCTGAAAGGAATGGACTTCAGCGTGAACGACCAGTTCCCCAAAGAGATCCTGGAACGACGCAAGGTCCTGTTCCCAGTTCAACGTAGCTTCATCCAGAGAGGCTCCCGCGCTGTCATCTACGTGGACGGACAGCTCTACCGCGACCCCGGCACCACTCCATGGTTATATTGACTGCACTCCAGATAAGAACCCGCTACACTCTTTTCTTATTCATTCACACTTTCTCCTTTAAAATGGGTTTAACCTTGTAATATCAGTATGATGTCATAGCAGATATAACACCGTCACCCTCCGTCACTGCTTTAATTGGAATGTTTCCATTTCTTTTCTTTTTTGTTGTTGTCGCTCACCGTTCTCGTGTTTTTTTTCTTCTCTTTTCTTTCACTGCTGTGATCACCTAATTCTCCACTTACCTACAAACAACACCCTCTATTTCTGCATATTCACACACCACGATCACGCAAACACATGCGCTCAATGGCAGCACGTTTACAACACCCTCACAGAACACACAGACTTATAGGACACACGCAAGCCACGCTTGTTCATATTAGTGAATATACACACACATAGTCAGACTTATGGAGCCTCTCACCACACATTTTTTTCTCTTTCTATTTACAAACAAGTGATGTTTCCACATTCTCTTCACCCGTCTAAACGAAACACCCAGCGTACATCATTAGACATACACACACAATTATGGGCACACTAAAGTTTGTCACATGGAATGTAAATGGAGCTGGCACCAGAGGAAAGAGGTTAAAGATATTTAACCAGCTTAAAAAACTACAGGCAGATGTTGTTTTATTACAAGAGACTCACAGGCCTGTCACAGGTTTAAACGAACTTAAAACACCCGAGTTTCCTAATGTGTTTGCAGCCTGTTATAATTCTAGACAAAGGGGAGTAGCAATTTTAATACATAAAAATGTTAATTTTACAGTACTCGATACAGTTATAGATCCAGAGGGTAGATTCCTTATTATTAAATTATCAGTATTTAACAAAAAGCTATGTATTGTAAGGATATATGGTCCAAATGTTGATGAACCCTCATTGTGGGAGCCAAGTTAAGATAGTTCATATGTTTAGTATTTATATTTCGCTGTTGTTAAGCTTGTTTGTGTAATTAATAATTTTAGGAAATAGATGCATGTTTATGGTGGAACTAGGTTATGTAGTACCATGTCTACATGTGCCTTAAAGACTCGTGTTTATGGTAAAATCCGGGCATCACGGATGTATGCAAATTAGTGCATGCGGTGCGGGAGGGGGGAGAGAGAGAAAAAGAGTTAACACGGCATAAGATATACGGGGCAGCAGGGTAGAACAGAGCCACACGGTTTTCCTACCGTAGTATGTTATTTTGTTGAGGACAAGTTAACCTGACCACTCCTGTAAGATGCAAAACCGTGGAATAAATTTTTTGTTACATCTTTTCACATCGGAGTCCCGTGGAGTTCTTTTTCCTCTTCAAACTGACGTACGCGAGTGAATCACGGGAAAACTGGTCTCACGGCTTACACATTTTGTAGGAAAACCCGCTCGTTGTGGAGTAATTGACGCGACTAAAGAAGGAAAAAACCCGAGCTGCTGCAGCGACAACAAACGTGAGTAAGTGGAGCTAATTCACGAGGAAAAAAGTGCTGAGTCATGGTGGATGCTGAGCTGTGTGGTAGCCAACCTGCATGATTTTTGGATGATAAAATAAGAATTTTGTTGTTGCTATTCGGGAAATTAATAGCATGAACAACGAAGAAGAAGACACAGTAGCAGAAATGGAAACTAGGGCGGTGAAAATCACACCTAAAGCTATGGAGGAAAGGCTGCAACGTGTTATCAATTTACGGAAGGCCAAGCTAGCCAAATTAACAGGCACAGTGAAGCAAGTGCGCCAGCTGATGGAAAATGAATGTGATACCAGCCTAGCAGAAGTAACACAGTTAATGAAGGATTTTAATGAGCGGTTTGGAGAGTTTTGTGGTTTGAACACAAATGTTAAAGAGGTGCTCCAGCAAATGCCGGAGGAGGATTTAACTAAAGACCAGGAAAATTGGTTTGAACCTAAGGCTGATTCCTTTAAGGCTTTTGCTGAGACAGCTTCGGCTTGGATTGACAAGATGGCCATGCGCGCTGTGGAGGCTGAAAAATGCAATGAAGAGGTGGATCCATCTGACAGCGTATCTAATGCATCTGTCTCAAAACGCAGTGATAAGGCATTTTCAGAACGCGGCTCCTGCGCTTCGTCATCGGTGTCGTCCACACGCATGAAGGCAGAGGTGGAGCGAGCTACCTTATTGATTAAGGCATCGTCTTTAAGACAGAAACGCTTGCTGGAGGAAAGGGAGGCTAAGCTCCAAGCTGAAAAGGAGGAGCTAGAAATACAAACAGCTCTTGCAGCGAATGAGGCAAAGATCAAGATCTTATCAGAATACGAAAGTCGTGCATCCAAGGCATCCAGTCGCGTATCCACTCGGGATGGAATGAACTCCTACGTGGCATCGCATAAGGTTGGAGATTTATTTACTTCACAGCAGTCAAATAGCCCATCCCCCACGCGAGAAAGACAAGCGCAGAAGAAGAACATTCTCCAAAATGCACAGCAAACACACACTGTTACCTACCAGCCATCGCAGACACCAAGTGCTCTACAGGATGTGGTCGAAGCGCTAACTAAGCAACAGAAGTTAGCTACGTTGCCCCCGCAGAACATTTCTGTGTTTAAAGGGGACCCATTAGAGTATCGGCTGTTCATGCGAGCTTTTGAACATGGTGTGGAGGACAGAACAGAGAGCGACAAGGATCGATTGTACTACATGGAACAATACACAAGTGGGCAACCACGAGAATTGATACGGAGTTGTCTTCATATGGAACCTACACATGGATATCAAACGGCTAAGAGACTGTTGGAAGAGCACTTTGGAAATGCCTACAAGATATCAGTGGCATACATTCACAAGGCTCTTAACTGGCCAACCATCAAGTCAGATGATGGAGAGGCTCTGCATGCTTTCGGCCTCTATCTTACTGGATGTCGTAATGCAATGATGGATGTGGAGTACATGGAGGAGTTGGATAACACGGCCAACATGCGTGCTATCGTTTCCAAGCTTCCGTACAAGCTGAGAGAAAGGTGGAGAACATATGCTTGTGGGGTCTTAGACAAGGCAAAACGCAGAGTCACATTTGCAGATCTGGTGGAGTTTGTCAATAAGCAGGCCAAAGAAGTTTTGCATCCATTGTTCGGTGATATAAAGGACAGCACATTAAAGGTCCAAGTTAGAGGGCAAGTGGATGAGAGGTTGCAAAGGAGAAGTGGAAACAGAAAAGGATTCACTGCAGCTGCAACTATCACCACTACACAGGACGTACCCTCTAAAGAAAGGAACAAGGTCAGCGGGAAGCAGGTGTGTGCATTTTCCAAACCCTGTCTTTTCTGTCGTGGTGAAGAGCACACCATGGAACAGTGCAAGAGGATGAAGAAGTCACTTCATAAGGAAAAGATTGACTTCATGCGAACTAAAGGACTATGCTTCAGCTGTCTTAAACAGGGACACATGAGTGGTTCGTGCCAAGAAAAGGCAAGTTGTCAGGTTTGTGCACAACCGCACCCCACAGTGTTACACATGAAGACTAAGCCCAGTGCTACAAGCAAAAGGGTAGCTTCTGAAGTGGAATCATTAGAAAGAGAAGACCAAACAGAGTCAATCGTGAATGGATTTGTTGAAATGGAAGCACCTGCTCACGCTGCAGAGAAAACAGAGCACATTTTGGCAATAGTTCCAGTACAAGTGAAACCTAAAAGAGGACAAAAGGTGACACACACTTATGCTTTTCTGGACCCTGGCAGTACTGCCTGCTTTTGTACTGAAGAGTTAATGCATGAGCTTAACTTGTCTGGCAGAAAGACAAAGATTTTGCTGAAAACAATGGGAGAGGAAAAGGTCGTCAGTAGCCACATTGTGTCTGGGTTGGAAATAAGCAGCTTAGACAGCAATGACTTCTTTGAGTTGCCAGAAATGTACAGTCACAGTGACATTCCTGCTTCTGCCGACAATGCTCCTTCTCAAGACTACGTGAACAGGTGGACCTACCTTCAGCAGGTGTCTATACCTAGGATTGAAGCAAAGATTGGACTGCTAATCGGGGCTAATGCACCTAAAGCTGTTGAACCTTGGCAAGTTATAGCCAGCGAGAATGGCGGTCCATATGCTGTGAAGACAAGGCTCGGTTGGACCATCAGCGAACCCCTCCAAGGAAGCAGTTCACAAAAGGCACCATGCGGACTGATTCAGGTTGCAGCAAACCGAATATCAGTTAGCAAACTGGATGAACTCTGGGACCAGCAGTTTAAAAGTGACTTCCCTGAGCGTGAAAGAAACGAGAAACAGGAAATGTCAAGAGAGGATTTGCAGTTTCTGGAGATAGCGACAGAGTCAGCTACTATTGTGGACGGACACTACAGCATCGCTCTGCCATTGCGGAACAAGCGCATTAAGATGCCCAACAACCGCAAAGTGGCTGAGCAACGTGCCTTACACCTAAAGCGGAAGTTGGAGAGGAATACTTCATTCCACGCAGAATACTCGGCTTTCATGAGTAACATCATAACCAACGGTTACGCAGTGAAAGTGCCAGAACAGGACCTTGATCGTGACGATGGAAGGGTTTGGTACCTACCGCACCACGGAGTTTACCATCCCAAGAAACACAAGCTTCGAGTGGTCTTTGACTGTGGAGCATCGTACAAAGGCACCACCTTAAATGATCAGCTGTTACAAGGACCAAATCTTACCAGTACCCTTCTGGGGGTAATTATCCGGTTCAGACAAGAAGAAGTGGTCATCATGGCAGATGTGGAAGCAATGTTCCACCAAGTAAAGGTGCCTGATGAGGATTCTGACCTTCTTCGGTTCCTGTGGTGGACATCTGGTGACATTACTCAGAATATGGTGGAGTACAAGATGGTGGTTCACATTTTTGGTGCAACTTTGTCACCAAGCTGCGCCAGCTTTGCTCTGCGTAAATGTGCTGAAGACAACCGAGATCCAGCCAACAGCCAAGCGGTTGACGCAGTCCTGCACAACTTCTATGTGGACGACTGTTTAAAGGCTGTGAACTCAGAAGAGGAAGCCATACAGTTATACCACACTCTTAGAGCTGTATGTCAGAGGGGTGGATTCAGGCTCACAAAATGGATAAGCAATAGCAGAGCAGTTCTGTCTGCTATTCCAGAGGAAGAAAAGGCATCGGAGGTTAAAGATCTCGATCTGGATCAGGACACACTTCCCATTGAGAGAGCGCTGGGAGTCCAATGGTGTATTCAATCTGACAGCTTCAGGTTCAAGATTGTAATGCCGGACAAGGCACCCACTCGGAGGAACCTTCTGTCCACTGTGAGTTCTGTCTACGACCCACTGGGTATCTTGTCACCAGTCACGCTTCAAGCAAAGAAGATTCTGCAAGAGCTTTGCAGGAGAAAGATTGGCTGGGATGTCATCATACCTGCAGACCTAGCTCACAAGTGGCTCAAGTGGAAGACCCAGCTCCGCCAGCTAGGGAACATAAGCGTTCCAAGATGTTTTAAACCTGTGGGCTTTGGAGAGTCAGTATACAATCAGCTGCAACACTTTGCTGATGCCAGTGAAGAGGGCTACGGTACAGTAAGCTACTTGCTACAGAGGAACAGCCGTAACGAAGTCCACTGCGCATTCATGTTGGGAAAGGCAAGAGTGGCCCCACTTAAGCCCATTACAGTTCCCCGCATGGAACTTACCGCAGCAACCATGGCAGCACGCATAGACAGGGTTCTGACATCTGAATTGCAGCTTCCGCTCCAACCATCTGTATTTTGGTCAGATAGTACCACGGTACTCAAGTATATCAGCAATCAAACAAGTAGATTCCGTACCTTTGTTGCTAACCGTGTGGATGCCATCTTGAAATGCTCCAGTCCAGAACAATGGAGGTATATCAACACCTCACTGAATCCTGCCGACTTTGCATCAAGGGGGCTCCAAGCAGAGAGATTCATGCAGTCCCACACATGGTTACAGGGGCCGGACTTTCTCACCAAACCCATGGAAGAGTGGCCAGAAGAGGTGCACCCAGTTGAAGGCCTGACTACAGATGACCCAGAGGTAAAGGGTAACCTGGTGTGTGCTAGTACAATCAAGGAATGTGAAGATGTAGTGCTGGAGTTCCTGCACTACTTCTCATTCTGGTTTAAACTTAAAAGGGCAGTGGCATGGATGCTTAAAGTCAAGAGCATTCTGCTGCAATTGTGTCGCAAAAGGAAGGAGTTGTGTGCTGTTAAAACACAACCTGAAGTCGAGAGGGATATGGAAGGTTTCAAGGACAGCCTGTTTCAAGGGGACACCAACAAGCTAACGGTAGAGAACCTTGCGAAGGCTGAAGAAGCAATCATTCGCTACTGTCAGAGAAAGACATTTCCTAAGGAGATCAGCGCACTTTCTAAAGGTCAGGGGGTGAAGAGGACTAGTAGTCTTTTCAAACTGAGTCCAGTACTTGAACAAGGCATCCTTAGGGTCGGAGGGCGACTCAGCAGAGCAGCACTACCCGAGGAGGCTAAGCGGCCAGCAATCCTGAGCAAGGATCTTCACGTCACGAAGCTTATCCTCAGAGAAATACATGAGAACTTGGCTCATAGTGGTCGCAATCATGTTATCTCCAAGTTGAGAACAAAGTTTTGGGTACCCGGTGCCAACTCTGCAGTACGAAAAATACTCGCTAGGTGTATTGCCTGTCGGCGTGAGCATGGAGTTGCAGGACAGCAGCAAATGGCCGACCTACCCCGAGACAGAGTTCTGCCAGATGACCCTCCATTTACTAACTGCGGAGTGGACTACTTTGGTCCGTTCGAGATCAAACGTGGTCGAAGTACGGTGAAGAGGTATGGAGTCATTTTCACCTGCCTAACCACTCGTGCAATACACTTGGAGATGGCAGCCTCGCTGGACACAGATTCCTTCATCCATGCTCTCCGTCGCTTCATAGCCAGACGAGGCCAGATAAAGACCCTTCATTCTGACAATGGAACTAACTTCATTGGTGCAGAGCGTGAACTTAAAAGAGCCATTGCTGAATGGAATGTGTCCAAAATTGAAGACCACCTAAAACAACAAGGCATTCAGTGGATGTTCAACCCTCCCTCAGGACCCCATCATGGAGGGGTCTGGGAGAGATTGATCAAGTCAGTGAAGAAAATCCTAAATGTTTATTTTCACCAATACTTCTTAGCCAACAGGCTTCAGTTCATCTCAGAATGGTTAAAACATACCTTCTTAGTTGAGCCCTGGCTAGATGTTGAACAGGCACTATGCAAGGATCTAGAGATTTCAGACCTACCATTTATTAGCTCAAACATCAAAAGACATGAATGCTTTAAAAGTATCAACATCAGCTTTTCTCTAACAGCATGGTGGGAGTTTCTAAAAATAACGGAGTCTTCATTAATCCCATGCAAACGTACACCTATCTGGAATAACCCTGACATATTACAAAACAATAATATGATTAATTTCCCAGAATGGAGTTGTAAAGGAATTAAATACTTAGAACATATATTAGAGGGAACAGAATTTATTCCATTTGACAGACTAGTTGAACAATATGGGATCAACAAGACAAGGTTTTTAGAATATCAACAAATTAAATCCATAGTAAAAAAGAAATTTAACCTCAGTCAAGTTGAATTACAAACACCACTAAGTGCGGCACATTTTCTTACTCTTAAATCCCCCAAATTATTATCCAAAATATACAGAACACTTTCTAAATTAGATGAATCAATATCCCTTCCTACTGCAAAGTGGGAAGCAGATTTATCAGTCAACCTAGACCAAAACTTCTGGTCTCAGATTTGCTTAAAAACTTTTAAATTAATTAAAAATCCCAGTCTGCAATTAATACAATACAAAATACTTCATAGAGTGCACTATACAGGTCATCGGATGTTCAAGATGGGCTTTACATCTTCCAACAACTGCTCACACTGTCAAGGCAATACACCAGACAATTACATCCACGCTCTTTGGTTCTGTCCACCAGTGCAAAAGTTTTGGCGCGAGATATGTGAAGACTTATCAAAATGTCTGAAATGTAACATTCCAACCTCCCCCTTAGTGTGTTTGTTGGGCAGCTTAGATAATGTCACTTCAGAAAAGAATATAGCCCATATGATCTTCACTGCCCTATGCATAGCCAAGAAAACAGTCCTCATGAACTGGAAAAATAAAAATAATCTTAATTCTAACCAATATAGAAATTATCTATTAGATTACATTAGTCTTGACACAGCCTCTGCCACCACATTAGATCAATTGCTCTGGGCCCCTTTTATCAGCTCCATCACCTAGTGGGGGTGGGGGGTCATAGTTTGGTCCCGCCTTCACTGTTGTGATTGGTGAGGGGGTAGGGACAGGCTTAGGGCGTCGGGGGGTTCCCCGGAGGCATCTTCCTTGGGGGGCTCAACCCGGGGTAGCGGTCACGTCCGGTTGAGGGCTCTGTTGGCTCTCAGGTGACTGTTTCCTCGCGGCTGCGTGCAGCGGGGCTAGGGGAGGGTCTGTGCTGACGGACGTGGGTTACTGACCTGGCAACCTGGCTGCCCCTGGGTGGGTCCGGGATGGGCGTGAGGTTTTGGGGGCGCTCCGTCTCTGGGCTGGGGCCCGGGCCGGGCCTCGGGGGCTCGGGTCCTGGTTGGTGTGTTGCCGGGGTTGTGGGCGGGTGGGTGCATGGGGGCCCGGCCCTGGAGCAGGGTGCCGCCGGTGCATCGAGCCGCCTGGGGGGCTCTTCAACTGGTGGGGGGGATGGTCACATCTTGCAGGAGCTTTCTTCTCTCAGGAACTCTCTGCAGGAGGGGGAGATACAGGAGAGGTGGAGGAAGATCTCAGCCTGGGCGTTTACCGTCTTATGTAGTCTGGAAGATGTGTGGTTGGTGGGGTGGGTGCAGTTTTCTCTGTGGTGGGGTTGGGTGGACTGTCCAGGGCTCTGTGGAGCCGGGGGGCGCTACTGCACTGGGCCCCGGTCTGATGGGCCTGGGCCCCCCTTCCCTGGCGGGTCGCGGAGGGTGGGAGTGCCTACTGGGGTCAGCGGGGGAGCTGGCCCCAGGGAGGGGTTACCTGCCCCTCCCTTCCTTCCCTCCCCATCTCCAGCTGCCTCCCTCTTCCCGCTCCTCCACAACCACCCACACATGCAGGGCCTTGGAGTGGGGGTATGTCACCAGGGTGCAGAGGAGGCTACCCCCCCCCCCCCCCCCCGTCCCCTTCTGGCTGCCTCTGCCTCAATTTTATCCCACAACTTAGACATTCACATTATTCACACTCTCATTACACATACATATAGGATCTTGGGGGTGGGCACAATCACGGAGTCCAAATCACCATCAGGGTGTATACCTCACCCCTGACGTCGTTGCCCACCTCTCAATTTTAAATACACTTAGTCATTGAGGGTTAGCAGGAGGGACTATGCGCTTACCTGCTGCTCCTTGGCAGGTAGCTCCATGCCCTCCTGGGTTTTAATTGCACCTTAGAACACATATGCATCAACACTACAATGAGCGGGTGGAGGGAGGTTTGGAGTCTTCTCCCACCCCCATTCTCTGCGGCCTGCTGGAGCGGGAGGGCTAGTAGGAGGAGTTGGCCGTCCGACTGCGGTCTGGGGTGTGGGGCCTCCCTGCTGCTGCGGAGTCGGGGTGGTCTGCCTCTCCCCACCGCAGGGAAAAGGGTAACACCACCTGGGTCTGGGTGCAATTCCCCCCTCCAGGGGCAAGGGTACCTAGACCCGGTTTGTAGAGTACGCTTGGGGAGTGTGATTGTGTGTACAGCGTCTCTTTATGTCTGTCTCCACGTTGGTTGAGTGTGGAGTGAGTGCATATGAGAGCATGAGGGTGGGAATGGATGTTTGTGTCTGTGTGTGCCTGTATGTCTGTGTCTATATGTCAGGTTGGGTATCAGACGCCACCTCTCTGGGGACACCTCAGGCCCTCCAAGGTTTGGAGGCCTATCTCCACCCACCACCACTTCCCCTGCCGGTGGCGGACTCCCTCAGGTGTCGGTGTGTTGGTGGTTCTTTGTGTCTGGGGGTGGGCGTCCGGGTGCACACCGGCTCACTCCTTGGCGGCCGCTTGTCGGGGCCTGGGGCCTGGGGCTCGCTCGGGCCCCTTTGGAGGTGGGGTGCCCCCGGCCTCTCGGCCTAGGGCTCGGTCACTCAGGCGCAGCTGGGGGCCGGCGGAGCTCACGGGCGCGTCACTGCAACTCCCCCTGACTTCTGCTCCGCGGCTGCTGGGCGAGCCCTCATCTGGGACTCTCCTCAGCTCTTACTGGGACAGTGGCGCGGCTGCCCCTCTGTTGGTCTTCCATGGTCTCTTGTGTTCTGGGGGCCTCTGGATGTCTGGAGTTTTGATCTCCTCCATACCCGCTTCACACCCTGGAGGACGGGGCTGTGGCCCCCCCCACACTCCCTAGCAGATCATTACATGGAGAAACCTTTGGAATGCAAGCATGCTGATCCACACAGGTATGCACACATGGGTATTCACAGACGCGGACTAAAGCTTTCTTGGCTGCTGCCTCAAAGCACACTGTGCGCTGTCTATCTTGCGTGCTGCACAATATCGTTTATTACTTAGTAAATACTGATATCTATGACTAGCTAGTTTATTGTGATGGTGCTTTGTTTTCTCTATTATTATGTTGCTCTTTGTTGTTTGCTGTCTCCTCTGTTTGTTTTTGTTTGTTTGTTTTTTTTTGTTTTTTTTCTCCATACAGGTGACCCAGGAGTTTTTTTTTTTTTTCTCTCTCTTCCCCCCCCTTCTCACCGTCTCTTCTCCCCTTTGGTTTTCTTTCTTTCTCTCCCCCTCTCTCTCTCATTCATTCCCCCTGTCCTATTTATTAAAAAAAAAAAAAAAAAAAATGACAAAGGATGAACTGAAGCTCTGCCATCACGTAATGTCGCATACTGCTGTTTCTGATGTCATTTAAGAAAAAAAAAAAAAAAAAAAAAAAAAAAGAAAATCCTAAATGTTACCTTGAGGCTCCAGACACTGGATGAAGAGAGCCTGCATACACTTCTGTGTGAGGCGGAGGCCATTATTAACAGTCGGCCAATAACCAAAGCGTCCAGTGATCCAAATGATCTGGAAGTACTCACTCCCAATCACCTGTTGCTGCTCAGGAACAAACCATCTCTTCCTCCCGGACTGTTCGACAGGCAAGATCTCTACGCAAGAAGAAGATGGAGGCAAGTGCAATACATGTCGGAAATATTCTGGAAACGATGGGCAAGGGAATATTTACCACAACTTCAAGAGAGGCAAAGGTGGACCCGTCCATCTCGCAACTTTTTGGTTGGAGACATTGTGCTTATTGTTGACGATACAGCCCCACGCAACTCTTGGATTACAGGGAAAGTAATCCATGCTATCTCAGACAAGGCAGGAATGGTGCGGCAGGTTAGGATCAAAACCAAGACGAGTGTACTGGACAGGCCCATTACGAAGATTTGCCTTCTGCAGGAATCGGACTGAAGTAATCAACTGCAGAGACTGAAGTTTGTGTACCTTGGCTCCACAAGTGTAATTTGGTAATTGTGTAATAGAGTCACAATTAGGGGCCGGTATGTGGGAGCCAAGTTAAGATAGTTCATATGTTTAGTATTTATATTTCGCTGTTGTTAAGCTTGTTTGTGTAATTAATAATTTTAGGAAATAGATGCATGTTTATGGTGGAACTAGGTTATGTAGTACCATGTATACATGTGCCTTAAAGACTCGTGTTTATGGTAAAATCCGGGCATCACGGATGTATGCAAATTAGTGCATGCGGTGCGGGAGGGGGGAGAGAGAGAAAAAGAGTTAACACGGCATAAGATATACGGGGCAGCAGGGTAGAACAGAGCCACACGGTTTTCCTACCGTAGTATGTTATTTTGTTGAGGACAAGTTAACCTGACCACTCCTGTAAGATGCAAAACCGTGGAATAAATTTTTTGTTACATCTTTTCACATCGGAGTCCCGTGGAGTTCTTTTTCCTCTTCAAACTGACGTACGCGAGTGAATCACGGGAAAACTGGTCTCACGGCTTACACACTCATTCTTCCACGGATTTGTTAGTGCACTCTCTGAACACCTTGATTGCACACTTATTCTTGGAGACGACCTCAACCTTGGACTAAATGAAGAAATGGACAGGCTCAACACAACAGGAACTCAGCGCAATTGGCAGTCCACAAATATAATCAAACAGTATATGAGTGACTTTGGTCTTTGCGATGCATGGCGCTCCCTTCACCCCAACAGTAAGGAATATTCTTTCTTCTCACATGTCCCTCACTCCTACTCCCTTCTGGATTATTTTCTAGTCAGTAGCTCACTGCTGAGCGATATTTCAGACAATGAGATTCACTCTATAGCTGTCACCGATCATGCTCCTGTATCTTTAACACTAATACATAAGAAGAATGCTACACCAAGTAAAAACTAGAGATTCAATACATCGCTGCTCAAAGATGAAGCCTTTATTAAACATTTTTAAAAAGAGTGGATTTCATATTTAGACTTTAATGACACTCCCGGAACATCAGCTTTTGTTCTATGGGAAGCAGGGAAAGCTGTGATGAGAGTTAAAATAATTTCTTTCTCATCACACAAAAAGAAAGAAGAAAACAAAAATATTCAGGAACTAGAAAAAACCATCAAATCCTACGCGTGCGACCAAGATAAAGAGATAATGAACAAAATATGCAAAACAAAACTAGAATTAAATGAAATTATTAATAAAAAAACCCACAATTCCTAGTACAAAGACTTCGCTTGCAGAATTTTGAACACAGTAACAAATCAGGTCGATTTCTAGCTAACCAGTTAAAAATAAATAAAGAAAAAACAACTATATGTGCTGTTAAAGATTTATCTGGAAACACAATATATGACCCTGGAAGAATAAACAACATTTTTAGGGATTTCTATGAAACTCTATATTCACCACAAATAAACCCGTCTAAAAATGAAATTGATCAGATTCTTGACAACGTAACTCTTCCAAAATTACTAGACAGTCAAGCAATGGCACTGGATTCGCCACTGACGCCAGGTGAACTCCAGGAAGCCCTGATAAGTATGCCCAGTAATAAGGCTCCAGGTCCAGACGGCTACCCTGCAGAATTCTACAAAGAATTCTGGACAATTTTTGCACCAGTATTCCACAGAATGTTGCAGGAAATCAAGGAAAATGGCAGACTACCACCAAATATGAATTCTGCCAACATTAGTCTCCTGCTAAAACCAGGCAAGCTATCATCCAATATCCCTTATAAATGCAGACCTCAAAATAATCTGCAAAGCCCTCCCAAAAAGATTAGAGAAGATAACCCCCTTTGTAATTCATCCTGACCAAACTGGTTTCATAAAAGGTAGGCACTCATCAACAAACGCACATAGATTACTTAATTTAATAGACTACTCATACAGTAAAAACATTGAAACCACAATATTATCTCTAGATGCAGAAAAAGCATTTGACAGAGTTAACTGGAAATTTTTATTTGCAACTTTACACAAATTTGGTTTTGGAAACTCTTTCATAAACTGGCTAAGAATATTATATAATTCCCCAACAGCTTGTGTCAGAACAAATGACCAGACATCCTCCAGCTTCTGTCTCCTGTGGGGCACCAGGCAGCGATGCCCACTCTCCCCTTCACTTTTTGCAATTTTTATCGAACCTCTAGCAGCAGCATTTAGACAGGCTACAACAATTAAGGACATAAAATGTAAGAACGTAAAACATAAAAAGTCTCTATGCGGATGATGTGTTGCTTTTTCTCCAAAACTCACAAACCAACCTTTCTGTGGTAATTACTCTAATAAACTGGTTTTCAAGAGTTTCAGATTATTCAATTAACTGGTCAAAATCTACAGTTCTTCCAATTAACTGCTCCTTCCATAATTCTTCTTCTGCCCCACTACAATCTGGAAATATTAAATATTTAGGTATTAATGTCTCTCCTAAGCTTTCAGACTTAACTAAATTCCCACACATCCCACTTCTAAAGAAAGAAGAAGGCGATCTGACTAGATGGAAATCTCTACCCATATCACTCATGGGAAGGGTCGCTATAAAAATGATGATCTTGCCAAAAATAAATTACTTACTTTTAATGATCCCGAACAAACCATCACAAGATTGGTTCAGATCTCTGGATTCGTATATTTCTAAATTCCTTTGGAAAGATAAACCCCTGCATATCAGCTTAAAAACGCTACAAAGAACCAAGGATAAAGGAGGATTAGATCTGCCTGATTTTCAACAATATTTCTTAGCCAACAGGCTTCAGTTCATCTCAGAATGGTTAAAACATACCTTCTTAGATGAGCCCTGGCTAGATGTTGAACAGGCACTATGCAAGGATCTAGAGATTTCAGACCTAGCATTTATCAGCTCAAACATCAAAAGACATGAATGCTTTAAAAGCATCAACATCAGCTCTTCTCTGACAGCATGGTGGGAGTTTCTAAAAATAACGGAGTCTTCATTAATCCCATGTAAACGTACACCTATCTGGAATAACCCTGACATATTACAAAACAATAATATGATTAATTTTCCAGAAAGGAGTTGTAAAGGAATTAAATACTTAGAACATATATTAGAAGGAACAGACTTTATTCCATTTGACAGACTAGTTATACAATATGGGATCAACAAGAAAAGATTTTTTAGAATATCAACAAATTAAATCTATAGTAAAAAAGAAATTTAACCTCAGTCAAGTTGAATTTCAAACACCACCAGTACATTTTCTTACTCTTAAATCCCCCAAATTATTGTCTAAAATATACAGAACACTTTCTAAAATAGATGAATCAATATCCCTTCCTATTGCAAAGTGGGAAGCAGATTTGTCAGTCGGCTTAGACCAAAACCTCTGGTCTCAGATATGCTTAAAAACCTTTAAATTGATTAGAAATCCCAGTCTGCAATTAATACAATACAAAATACTACATGGAGTGCACTATACAGGTCATCGGATGTTCAAGATGGGCCTTACATCTTCCAACAACTGCTCACACTGTCAAGGCAATACACCAGACAATTACATCCACGCTCTTTGGTTCTGTCCACCAGTGCAAAAGTTTTGGCGCGAGATATGTGAAGACTTATCAAAGTGTCTCAAATGTAAAATTCCAACCTCCCCTTTAGTGTGCTTGTTGGGCAAATTGGATGATGTCACTACAGAAACTAATACAGTCCACATGGTTTTTACTGCCCTATGCATTGCCAAGAAAATGGTTCTCATGAACTGGAAAAACAAAATAATCTTAATTCTAGCCAATATAGAAACCATCTAATAGATCACATTGGTCTCAAGACAGCCTCTGCCACCACATTAGATCAATCCCTCTGGGCTCCTCTGATTGGCTCCATCACCTAGCGGGGGTGGGGGGTCGTGGTTTGGTCCCGCCTTCGCCATTGTGGTTGATGTGGAGGTTGGGACGGGCTTAGGGCGTCTGGAGAATCCCTAGGGACGTTATCCCTGGAGGGCTTAACCTAGGGGTTGTGGTCATAACTTGGTTAGTGGCTCTGATTGCTCTTAGAGGGCCTTGGGGGCTTCGGTCCTTGTTGGTGTGTCGCCGAGGTCGTGGGCAGGTGGATGCACGGGGGCTCAGCCCTGGCGCCAGGGTCCTCTGGCGCATCTTCCTAACTAGGGGGCTCTTCAACTGACAGGGAGTTTGTTCCATCCTTGCAGGAGTCCACTCTGAAGGTGGGGGAGAGTCATAGGAGAGGTGGAGAATAAACTTAACCTGGGTGTCTACTGTCTTGTGCAGTCTGGGAGATGACTGAATGTTAGGGTGGGTACAGTTTCCTCTGCGGTTGGGTCGGGTGGGCTGCCCTGGGTCCTGCGGGGCTGGGCGGTCCTGCTGCCGTAGGCCCCGGTCTAGATGGGCCTGGGTTCCCTTGCCTTGGTGGGTGCCGAAGGACGGGGGTGCCTACTGGGGTCAGCGGGGGAGCTGGCCCCAGAGAGGGGCATCTTGCTCCTCCCTTCTTTTCTTCCCCATCCCCGGCTGCCTCCCTCTTCCCACTCCAACACACCCACCCACATAAGTAGGGCCTTGGGGTGTGGGTGTGTCACCAGGGTGCAGGGGAGGCATCCCACCCCCGTCCCCTTCTGGCCACCTGAGCCTCAATTTTATTCCACAACTTAGACATCCACATTACTCACACTCTCATAACACATACATATAGGGCCTTGAGAGTGGGCACGTTAACGGCATCCAGTGGACGGTCTGTGTATTCAACCCCACCTCTGGTGCCCACCTCTCAATTTTAAATCCATGTAGACATTGTCTCGGGAGGGGCCGTGCTAACACCTGCTGCTCTCTGGCAGCAGCACCATGCTCTCCCGTGTTTTAAATGCACCTTAGAACAACACACAGCAACACTACACATGAGTGAGAGGAGGGTGGTTTAGGGTCTTCACACACCCCTGTTCTCTCCTAGCCATCGGGACGGGGGGGCTGGAAGGAGGTGTTGGCCGTCCGATTGGGATCTGGGATGCGGGGCCTCCCTGCTGCTGTGGAGCCTGGGGCGGTCTGCTTGCCTCCACCCGGGGGAAAGGGTAACATCTCCTGGGTCTAGGTGCCGTTTCCCCCCTCCAGGGGCGAGGGTACCTGGAGTGCGATTGTGTGTACAGTGTCCATGTATGTCTATCCCTACGTTGAGTGAGTGCTGAGTATTTGTATATGTGTGCATGAGGATGGGAATGCATGTTTGTGTCTGTGTGTGTCTATATGTCAGGTCGGGTCTTACACTCCACCTCTCTGGGAACTCCCAGGCCCTCCAAAGGCCTATCTCCCCTCACCGCACTCCCTGCCAGTAACTGATGCCCTCAGGGGTTGGTGCGCTGGTGGTTCTTGGTGTCCGGGGCTGGGCGCTCAGGTATGTACCAGCTCACTCCCGGTGACTACTTGGCGGGGCCTGTTTCCTGTTGCTCGGTCAGGCCTTTTCCGGGGCAAAGGGGGCCCTCACAGAGCCGGCGGGCACGCCACTGCAGCCCCCTCTGGCTTCTGCTCCGTGGCTACTGGGTGACCCCTCATCTGGGGCTCTCTTCAGCTCTTCCCAGGAGGGTGGCACGGATGCCCCTCCGGTGGTCCTCCTTGGGCTCTCGCACTCTGGGGCCTCTGGATGTCTGGGGCCTGGATCTCCTCCATGCCTGCTTCATGCCCTGGGGGACAGGGCTATGGCTCTCTACATCCTCTAGCAGACCATTACATGGGGAAACCTTTGGAATACAAGCACGCTGATCCACACAGGTGGGCACACGGGTGTTCACTGTTCATACTGTACATAAACTACACCTCTATTGGCTGCTAGTTCCAAGCACATTGTGCGCTGTTGGCCCTGCTTGCTACACAACAACATTCAATATTTAGTATTTACTGCTGTTTACACTTAGCTAGATTAACATGATGGTGTTGTGTTTAGTATGTTGCTCTGTTTTTTTTGCTTGTTTTCTATTCTTTTTCTCTCAACAGGTGATCCAGGAGATTTTTTTGTTCTTCTTTCTCTTTTTAAGTGCCCTTTCTCACTGTCCCTCTTCCCTTCTGTTTTTCTTTTCCTTCATCTTTCTTTCTCCCAGTCATGTCTGTCCCGTCTGTAACAACCGAAAATAAAATAAAATAAATAATAACAAAAAAAAAAAAAAGAAAAGAAAAAAGGGAAAAGAATTAGCAGCACATTATGAGAAGTGCACAGCAAATACTCCCACCATTAAAAGCTTGGCTCTTTCTTTCTTCCTTTCTATGTTTGCCTTATTTCAGAAGTCAGCATTCTTGTTCATGTTTTCTGCTCAAGTGACTCACCCTTCTGTATCTGTATATGTGTGTGTGCGCATGTGTGTGTATGCATCAGGCTGCTATTTCAGCACTTTCCCATGCTATCGATTCAAACCAGCCTGCAGGAGAAAACCAGGCCCCTAACAAACACACAAGTGTGTATGGCTATGTTTGTGGGGATATTTACCGGCATAATGCAATCCCCAGCCAGTTATCCTAACCTTGACCTTCACAGCTGTGTCTAACCATAACCGGCTATTTTCATTCCTCACTTAAATCTAATTCACACACTGCTACAGTTATGCACAGCACATGATTGCAAAGCATGTGCAAATGCAGTACAAAGGTATAGTACTTTGATAAAGACTCCCGATAATACAAGAGTGCCAAAGAGCCACAGTACCTTCAGGAACAAGAAAATCTAATTATTTCTTAAAGCAGGCTCACTTTAATCCCAGTGCTAAAGGCTTTTGCACAGTCTGTATAATTACATAAAGAAAATATAAATTTGAACTCACACAACATGTTAAGAGCTGAATGAGGTACATGCGGCACATGTGACGTAGGCAGGCAGAGTGGAGAGCAAAGGTTCAGATCTCTAAAAGCAGAGCAAGGAGGATTTCAAAAACAATGTTATAAATAGGTTTTACTTATTATTTCAGTGACTTTAAGTGAAACTTTTACAAAACCAAAATTTAGTGGTGAGAACATGCACTCAGTATTTCCAGGTACTTGGAGAACCTGCCACAGTTATTCTGGTCTTCAAGCTGCTCTAATCCCAGATTGAAGTCATGATGTTGCAATCTGGACTCTGAAGAAGTTGGACCATCTGCTGCAGAACTTTTTGTTCTTCTTGTCACTGAAGCTGGTATTGGCTGCATGTTTAGGGTTGTTGTAGTGCATTTTTGAACCAATCAGATGCCTTCCAGGTGGTATCTGTGCGTCTTTTGCACAGTACTGTATGTGCACTGTGTAGGTGTGCACGTGTTCATGTAGGTTCATTAGTCTGCATGACCTTCACAGCACCAAAGACCCTGCAGTGAAGGGAAGAGGAAGACTAACAGCAGAGGGTTGATGACTCAATGCCACGCTAAAGCCTATACTGTGTGTGTGTGTGTGTGTGTGTGTCAGATGCAAATTGAGAGAGAGAGCGACAGAATATGTTTGTGTGTGTCAGCTTGCAAGGTTAAGTTATTTCTGTACTCTTTTAGCTATTTGTACATAATGATTTGGTAATAGGTGAGGTGTGTGTGCAAGCGTATGTTGGTGTGTCTTGGAAGTTTACCAAATCCTACGTATGAGAGAATTTCTGTGCGTTTGCATTAAAAAAAAAACTCCTCAAAAACTAAACACAAAGAACTATATATTTCTAGTGAGGCACGTCTGTGTGTCTGTGTGTGTGTGTGTGGTTGTGTCTCCTTCTGTTCTCAGTCAAGGTCGCCCACTCGAACCGTGGACACATTGTAACAGTTACTTGTTTGTATTTGGACACATGTGTTGCATGTATGCATGTCTGCTTACACACACTGACACACTCGCCCTCCAGGGTTTGAGTAAAGGATACGCGGCAGGTGAGGGTCAAACCGACAGAGCCACATCACACCTATCAGCATGATGTACTCCTCCGCTGCTGACCTCAGCTGCAAATAGAACCAGGAAGTAGTTATTTCAGGATCTCATTTCCACCCACACCAGGGGTAGACTACAATTAGCACAACAACTCTGTCTCTTCTGACTGCTTCCTACTGATCCGCCGCTACCTGCCTCGTTTTGACTATTCACTCTGGTTGTAATATGCAATTGAGTGAAAAACCAATACTGTTAATCACTGTAGCTTTTTTCCCTGTGCAAAAAAAACCCATTTCCTTTGAAAACATACATCCAAAATCGTAATTCAACAAAACTGCATATGTTAAAATGGACTGAAATCAGACAAATTTGTTACACTGTATTTCTGACCTGCATTATTACCACAAGATAAAGAGGGAATGTCACCTTTAAGGGTTTAAAAATAAACAACCTGTCCTCATTAATTGATTTTACTGTTACGCCTCATTTCTTATAACAGGTATTTGTTGAAAGCTTGGCATAACTTAGCATGGTGTGCAGTGTTTCCTCAATTTTTTGACAAACAGGAAAAGTGGAGGACAAAAAACGTGACACGCTTAAACAAAACTATCTACATTAGATGAACAGTATCTTGTCCTGTCAGGAAAAAAAAATCATCAAAGACTTGACACAGGACCTGAAGGCATTTCAGGTGATCTATCTATTGTTCACTGAAGCCTCATCAGAAATGGTCTCAGTGGAGGGGTGGCTGTCAAGAAGCAGTTCTTAAGGAAGGGAATCAGGGAGAAAAGGCTGAGGTGTGCTAAGTTACACAAGAACTGAACTGAAAATTAGTGGCAACAGGTTTGACGGTGGAGGCTTTGTCATGGTTTGGGGCTGGATTTCAGCCAGTGGTGTTAGAGAGCTTGTCAAAATTGATGGAAATGTGAACACAGAAATGTATCTTCAGATTTTGATCCATCTTGCTGTACCATCTGGAATATATTCATCTAAAGCAACTCCATCATTTTTCAAAGATCCCAAACAGACTGCCAATGCAGCAAAAAACTTACTTTGACATCTTGACAGATAAGGGAACAAAAAGGCAGCCAACATCCAAAAAAGAGATTTGAATGTCCTTCATGAATCCTGGAGAACTATTCCCGAAGACTACTTAAAGGAATTACCAGAAAGTTTGCCTATGAGAGTTCAGGCTGTGATGAAGACTAAAGATAGTTACACCAAATCTCGACTTTCAAGCTCAGTAGAATTATACAAACTCTTTATCATATATACTGTAATCCATGTATGTTTGCACATTTCAATAAACTCTAATTTTGTAACAAAATATACAGAAATTAAGCATATCTTAAGACTTTAAGGCTGTATATACCATGTTACGGATCCATGCAAGAAAACATACAATGTTTGAGCTCCACTCTAAAAAGTCCGTCAGGCTTTTTATCCACTCCTAACATATTGCCCTGAGAAACAACATGATCAATTTAGCCATGAACTGCACCTTTTCATTAGTATTTAAAATACATTGGAATTTAGGAGAAAACTAAATGTAGCCATATTACTAACAATATCTGGCATGTGTGTGTTTATTAGGAAAAATATAGCATCAAAGAAAAACAGTTTAAACAAACAGTATGCTATAAAAAGTTTGTCATGCTTTTGTCTAAACCACTGTGGGTCAATAGGTGGCATTATTAATTTAACAAGTGTTGGCTGCATAGCGTGTTGCTGTTTCACAGAAAGCAGATTGTAATATTAAGTATCATCATCAAATAGATTACCCATTTCTAACTTATTTATTTGGTCAATAAATCTGATAGCTATTTAAAAAGGATGTATTTATATAAATAAATAAATGAATGAATGAATAGCCTCAGATTGGAAGCATAAAACTGTTGTAAGAACTAAGTGTTCTTACAACACCTATCTTCTCTCTGTTGATGATGTCCTTTTATCTCTTTTATTTACTTCAAGTTTTACCTTCTAATTGTATAACTTTCTTATTCTTTCCACCTATTTAACATTTCTCTCTTCTCTCTCTACGTTGGAATTACCTTCCTCTTGCTGTCTGTGGTATGTGTGTGTGTGTGTGTGTGTGTGTGTGTGTGTGTGTGTGTGTGTGTGTGTGTGTGTGTGTGTGTGCGCGCGCGCATTTTTTTTAACCTCCACTTTCCTCCACTTGTGTTTTATCCAGCTCTTCTTGTCTTGTTTCATTATCTCCTCGCTACCTTTCTTTCACTATCTGTTTTCTCAGCGCCTGGCAGGGTTTCCGTCTATGTTTTTTGCAGTCTGCGTGTGTTTCTGTGTCTGGGTGAGTTTATGGTCTCTGTGTCTACACTCATCTGTGTGCTTATGTTTGAGTGCATTCATGCATATATGAATGTGTCATAGCTGTAAACATGCAATAAACAACGCCACTACATGCCGAAAAGGGGGATGTTTGCCCCACATTTCACAGCCACTGATAATATAAAATAGTACGTCAATATATAAAAAAAAAACATCCTGCAAGTATTTGCTTCCGAAAATGGTATAAATTAAACCATTTATTAAAGAATATACATTTTTATTGGAATAATAAAAGAAAAAACCCAGAATGCTGCACAGAATAGAAGTTAAGTGCTGGATTTTGAAAAGGATAACAAGGAACTCTGCAAAATGCGACGCAGCAAATCAACCTCATTACTTGAGGATTAATGAAAAAATCAGGATAATCTGGCATAATTATGAGGCGTGTAACTATATTAAATATATATATTTTTCAGAGATGTCAGTGATGTTTGGGTTACAATCTAGAAAGTGATGGCATGATTGAGGTCTGAGTATTTCAAGAACTGCTGATCTACTGGGATTTTCTCACACAAACATCTCTAGGGTTTACAGAGAATAGTCTGAAAAAGATAGTTTTATCTTTAATATTCAGTGAGCAGCAGTTCTCTGGGTGAAAATGCCTTGTTGCTGTCAGAGGTCAGAGGCGAATCACCAGGCTGCTTCAAGCTGATAGGAAGGCAAAAGTAACTCTGTCACTGTTACTCTGTAACGCTCCGGAACAACTGAGCGTCATGAAAATACCACAGCCTACGTGGATTTTGTTGCTGACCATGTCCATCCCACAGTGCACCGATCTTCTGACCATTGCTTCCAACAGGATAACGAGCCATGTCACAGAGTTCAAATCATCTCAAACTGGTTTCAAAAACAATGAGTTCACTGTACTCAGATGGCCTGCACAGTGACCAGATTTAAATCGAGTAGAGCATCACTGGGATGTGGCGGAACAGGAGATTCATGTCATGGATGTGCATCATGCGATGTTATCATGTCAATATGGACCCAAAATCTCTGAGGAATGTTTCCAGCACCTTGTTGAATCTGTGCCATGAAGATAGGTCTTAAAGTAAAAGAGTTCATCTAATAAAGAGGGCAGCGAGTGCATGCTATATAACTTTGTAAAATACCAGAGAAGGATCAGGTGTTTAAGAAGAAGAGTGCCTTAGAAACTCCCATTTTTATATTGAGCTTAAAAGAAAGCACTGTTTATATGCAGAGTAGGTTCAATTAGCGTCTTGATAACCATAGAAACAAATCGTTCAAGTGAAGTTTACCGGTATACTGTATGTATAAAAAGATCTACTGTATTGTGAAATATGTATGTAAATACATTAACTCTTTTTTGAAGCATCCCTTTCCTCAGGACCCGAGTTAGTCATTTACTTGTAAATGAATGCTTGCCGTATAATGTGCACATAATGCACTGCTATGGGAATTGATTTTGCAGTCATTATGGTAACGTCACTAAAATTCACTGCAGCGAGTCCTGGATTGAAAGATTATATTGCAAATAAATGGTTGCCTGCTAATCTGTGTGTGTATGTGCATGTGTGTGTGTGCAAATGGTAAAATGTTCATTTATATAATGTATGGCCATGATAAAAATGGTGCGTGTCTGTTGCAAGATGGGATCACAAAGTAGCTTGCTGCCTGCTAATCTGCGCTTTAGCTGCTTTAGTTAGTCTTATCCTTTTTCTGCGTCTTTATAAAGAAACCAAATACAGGGCAGCTACCAGGCACAAAAATACAACCACATACACATGCACAGTGTGTCCTATTCTCCATTAATCTTTACTGAGAACATCTTGAGCGAGGGGACACCATCGTCCTCTGCTGAACATTTTCCAACATGCAGTGTAAACTGATGCATCAAATCTCTGAGGCAGTGACGTCACTGGTCTGATTGTTTTTTTTGCCCCCCCCCCCCCCAAAAAAAAAACAACAAAAAAACAAAAACAAAAAAAAACATAAAACAATTAAAATCCATTTCTCATTTCAGTGCTTATGGAAAGCTGTGGAAAAAAACAGAGTCATTTCTGTTTTTGTTATTGGATTGAGTTTCTTGCCAAGTTTATTTTTTCCCCTGTGAGTGAGTGCTACAAAGCTCTGACAAATGTTTCCATATTTTTTCTTTCTCCCATTATGCTGATGCCTTTGTGTTTTGTAAAGTCTAACACATCTTTGGGTTATTACAGGTAGCCCCCACATAGGGTTGCCAACTCCCTGAAAAATAAATAAGGGACACCTCGTGGCCAGGGCCGGGCGACCCAGTTGTCTTCACCCTTCCCAGTGTGGTGAATTTTCTAGCTCTTTTTTTGTGTGTGAAATTATTTTTTTAACCATTTGACTTGAATTTGATTTAAGTAGATGTGTATTCTTTGTGATATGAACACATGTGAAACAAATGATCATTTAGCCATTTATTTTTAGCTCAAAATGACAACATTAACACAATAAAACAGGTCTCCTTCTTAAACAGAAGCCTGTCATGCTTAACTTTTGAGAATATAAGTAAATCTTTCTTTAAAAGAACTCTGTCCTGCTTAACTTAAAATAATAGAAAACAATAGAAAGAAAAACATTCTTGTAACAGTGCACATTTAGTGCATTTAGTACAATTGGCTTAATGCTAATCAGCTGCTCCTGTTTGTAAACCCGCTTGTTCCCATGATTACGCATCTTAACTCATCATCATTATTCATCTGTGTATTACTTTTATGTATTAGTCATCTATTTGTTGTAATCATCTATCCTTACAGTTGTTTATTACACAAAATAAATTATATTATCACACTTCTGGCCACATAGCACTGATATTCACTGCACATGCCCATATTAACTTTTTCCAGCCAGGTGTTTTCCTTTTCCCATTTTTCCCTTTCTCTGAACAAACATTGCTGCTCTAATGCTGGGCTTACACTGTGCGGTTTTAGGCCCATTTTGAGCCGATTTTTGAGTGATCGGACCGATTTTGGCCTTCATCGTGCCTCGTGTAGTATACGTGGGGTAACGAGAAGTGATTAACACCTCACGACCAACTCCCGATCATCAATCGCTCGTGAGGGTCTCACCACAGCCGCTCACACTGCTCGCGCGCAAACACGTAAACGTTGGTGTAAAAGATGGAGCAGCAGGGACGGTTGGCAACCCTACCCCCACAGTAATTTAATTGCACTAAAACTGTCAGTTTGTGTCTTTCTCCACTTTCTATTTCTGAAACTAACCTTTCTACCAGCGATTAGCCTCCTTGCTTCCCCACAACAATGGAAGTTGTGCTTCAGAACCAGAGCAAGCCTCTTTCTTTTCCTGTAAATGTTGTACAAATCAAGCTCATAACCCCCTTGCCTGTTGTCATTTGGTAAACAGTCAGGGCATAGGTCAAATAAACTTTATTAGAACTGTCACTGGACAATAATGACCAAGCGCTTTAAGGCTGATGTTCATGCTGAGCTCAGACTGTAATTTAAAAGAAGAAAATCCTTCTATACTCATGCTTGATGATTTGATTATGACTGCTGCCTTTGGGAGTGTTGCATACAGCAAATTTATGGGGTATGGTGTTTCACAGACATGTTCTAACGTAATGGCTGAAAGAGAGGTTGATAGCGGCAGCTATAGATTTTAAGGTAATGTTCATTGACTATTTAACCTACAATTATACCTATTTTATCTATACACTGATCCTCAGTGTGGCTATATCATATCTTGTCTCACTGCTGCTCACCATCCTCATTGGAATCAAAACTTCACCACTGCCTCAACAAGTTGGCCTCAAGACAAAACATGCAGACACCACTAGACACTAAAAACTCTCTTATAGCCTCGGGGCTCCCTGCTCTGGTTGTCACTGTTGTTCTGCCTGGTTTTGGTTTTTTTGTTTGTTTTTTGGATACTTAGAGTACTCTGAGATTTCAGTTTTAAGATCAGAAGTAGAGGTGTGACCTCAGCTCCCGTGTACATCTTTGTTCCCATCTGTCTACCACCCACCGGCTCCCGGTGTCTGTTTCTCTTCTTCACCATCTCTCGCTGTATTTATCTCATTTTTATCTCTCTACCTGCAGAAGTGTGGAGATCTGTTTTCCTCCTCCCTTCCACCCCCCCATCTCTGACTGTCTCTGCTTTAGGACAGAGATAATTAATCTCACATGGAACTCAGAGCCCTTCTTCATGTTTACATCTCCTGTTTGCGTGTGTGTTTACCAGTGTGTTTCAGCAAAGTGTATGCAAAGCATGTTTGTGTGTGTGTGCAGTTTTGTGTGTGAGTGTGTGCGGGGCTTGTGTGTGACTTGCTAATTTGATTAACGAGTGTAAACAGTTAAGCTAACGGTAATGACTACCAAGCAGCCTGCTGCTGTAGCCAGTGGGCTTCATACTGATTACTATCATCATGAAGATAAACCCATGGAGCAGTGTGTGTGTGTGTGTGTGTGTGTGTATGTGTGTGTGTGTGTGTGTGTGTGCGGACAGTTAGCCAATAGGCAATGTGTATTTGTGTGCCATCTGAATATTTGTGTGGATGTGCGCATATACTGTGTGTTTGCTTATTTTTGTACTTATATGTGTGTGTCAAACAAGTGCTGAGAGATTTGTGTGTGTGTGTGTATGTGCATGTGCGCAAGTTTGTGTGTGTGTGTGCTGAAACCATTCACTAATCTATCATAGCTCAAAGAGATGTACTGTACAGTGGACAAAGATAACCAGCCAAATCCTTGCCACGGACTCCCATAATGAACCAAACACTGACACGTTGTCCATCACCAGTGAAGTGAGTTCTCTCTGGAGACATAAATGCCTAAATTATGTCAGAATATTTTTTGCTTAGATGCAGTCAGAGGTATCAAATCTCCACAGCACCCTTCAGCATCACTAAAATCCTAAGCTGTTCTGGTGTGGATGTGCACAGCAGTTTTCTGTTTGTTGCCAGTTTTTAAATTGTAATATCACTACGTAAATGCGCTCATTTATCAAGACTGAACATACACACACAGCCACATGAACATAGCCAGTTAGCATCTTCCATCTTCTTCAGCTTTTAGTCTTGAATAAATGGGTGACCAAGACTAAGAGTTTTAACTTCCTTCAAAACTGCCAAGATCCATTTGAAAGGAGAATGCGATTGCAGAAACTCTGTGAAAATGCTCGACCCGTCGAAAAGTCGACCAGACATCATGATCAGATTTTAAGATAAAATGAAAGCTTGAGAGCATTTGGAGCCTTTTATTTTTTTCACCTTTTGTCATGTTTGAAAAAAATCCAAGATAATGACAAAGTGAAAATGTTACAGAAGATTTTGCAAGCTATTCACAAAACTGTACTTGTCACGTCTGCTGTGACATACGCCGTGGAGATGAGAGAGAGTGTGGACCCAAATGCAGACACTGACAACGGACTTAAACTGAAAGTGAGCCTTTATTAGCGGCAGGCACAAAAACACAAACTAAATGTGAAAAGAGACAATGACTAAACTAACAAAACCTAAACTGGGAAGAAACTAAAACATAAGCTCACAGAAAATAGCAACCAGAAACCTGGACCATGGGAAACACAAGGGGAGATATGCAGAAGCAACAAACAAAGGAAGACAAAGGTCTTAAATACACAGAGGGGTAGCAAGAGGATGGGGAACAGGTGGGAACACAGCTGGAGCTAATCTAACAAAATGAGACAGGAAGCAAAACCGAACACACTAACACAGGATGTGAGACTGTCTCAATAAAACAGGGAACACGTAGACTGACACACGAGGCAGACACAGGGGTTGAGGGAAAAACTTCCACAGGGACAACCATAGGTGCCACTACACCCATCTGGACTTTAAGGCCAAATAGCCAGACACACCTATGTATTAGTGAAAGCCACTTAAAAGCCCATTTGCAGGTTCTATGGTTGATGAAACGAACATTCAACTGTTTGACCTTAATCTTGGATCATGCATAGGGGGAACCAGGTTCTACCTACGAAACACCATCCCAGTTGTGAAGCACGGTGGTGGCAGAATCATGCTATGAGGGTTGTGGACAGGTGGGGGTTAAGGGAGTTGGACTTAGGAAAGTACAGAGATTTCCTTTATGAAAACCTGCACCTGCTCAAATGAAAAAGATCTTTTTGATACTGACTGTGTTTTGTTTGATAGCCTGCATTATGTGACTTGTAGTAGTTACTGAGAGAAGATGAAAGCGCCTCTTGTTTGATTATTTGTTTTATTAAGTGTTCAAAATTTAAACTCAGTTGAATTCAATTAATTTCAATTCATTAATTTCTAAGTGAATTCTAGCTTTTGCAGAACATTTTGCATCAATAACCTACTTATACAGTTTAATCTGTAGCTGAGTCGTATTTTGATCTGCTCACAATATGCTCCTCAGTTCCCCTCAGGGCTCTCTGCTCAGCATTTAGCTTCACACTACTCTCTCTGTCACAGACACAAGTGTGCACACACACATGCTTGTACGCTACATCCACAAACACAGGCATGAAAGCTCACAAGCAGAAATGCTAATAAACAGCGAACACACACACACACACACACACGCACACACACACAAACATGCCTCCACTCACAGAGAGGCAGAAGGGAACTGAGAGGCTGCTCCCTTGCCTTGCCTGGAGAGGGAGAAGCTTATTATGGAGCCTTATTGAAGACTTCAAAGAGTTTAAATTAGGGTGGAGAGGAGGGATTAGGAGAGGAGTGAGAGAAAGAGGAGGGTAGATGCAGAGGAAGAGCGGGTAAGTGAGAAGAAAGGCGGGAGACACAGAGAAGGAGGAAGAAGGGGAAAATAGAGGTACAAATAGAAAGAGGAGAAAGTTAGAGAAAAAGGATGTTGGGGAGGTTGGAAAGAGGAGGGATGGAGAGGACATGGGGGGAGGAGAGAGACGAATGGGAGGAAGCAAGTCAAAGAGTCTGCTGGCTCATGCTGATCTTAACTGATCTGTTTGAAGTGATTTCAGAGTTTATTTCCAAGTGGGAGTTACAACACTCACAAGAAATAAAACTCAGTCACCGCAGCCTTAATACTGTCTTTTCTCATAATGACAAAATCAAACACATTACATTGTAGGAGATGTGTAGCTGCAGGTGCAATGGATAAAACAGTCTGTGTTCATCTCATAAAAGACAAAAACAATCTGTGCAACCTTGACAATGAATAACCACTGCAGAAGCCTTGGAAATAACCCCAGAGGTCATCTACGCCATGCCTACTTGATGTTGACAGTACTTTGTGTTGCCATGATTAGTGCTTTTGCACTGTCTTTCAGTCCAGATTTGTCCAGCCATTGGTAAGATTTCTCAATATCAGCCACTTCCTCTATCTGTGATCCTCTTGCCCTATGACACCTGGGATAGTCTGAATGAGATGGATAAGTAGAAAGAAAAGGATGCAAGGATGGATGGACTATTATAAGACAAAACCATAACCAAAACCGAACTGAATGCCGAACCTAGCAAATAATTATATATTTGGTGGTAGAGTCTCTAGGCTGTCATGACCAAAGGTCTTAATATATGTATTTGCTTGACATCACTCGCTATGTAACCACCAACATTCACTTAATACTGACAGAATCCATTAGAGTTTATGCTGTAATGATACTTTTCACCCTGGCTGAATAGAGGAGAAGCAAATGATGGCAGAAGATGGAAAGAAAGAAAGAAAGAAAGAAAGAAAGAAAGAAAGAAAGAAAGAAAGAAAGAAAGAAAGAAAGAAAGAAAGAAAGAAAGAAGGAAGGAAAGAGAGAGATGAGGGTACTATAAGTGATTAGGAAAGATTTGACCTAGAGGGATGGAAAACCCTAAGAAGGTAGCTAAACATAGAGCAAAGAGGAGAAGAAAGACCAGGACAAGCGCAAAAAAAAAAAAAAGAGGTGGATTAGAGGAAAAGAGGGAATAGAAGAGAATGGGATTTTCAAGAAATTTGTGAGAAAGATGTAGGGAAAGAGCAGGAACAAAGAGTGGGAATAGTGAGACTCAAAGGGACAGGAAAAAGCTGTCAAGGTCACTAAACAAGCAGCAGAAACAAGGACCTAAAGGGATTGGCTGCAGTGCTGAACAGCAGTGACCTGTTAGTCATGGTCACATACTCAAGCACACAAACAAATAAGAGAAGATAAAATAAAAATTAAGTGACTGGCAAAACCGAGATGACAACAATATAATGGATGGCCCAAGAGGTGGAAAAAACCAAGCGATGGAAACAAGCAGGAATCGAGCTTGAATTACGAGTCTACTTTTCTTTCAAGTGTACTATTTTCCAGAAAGAGTAAAAGATGCCACATTAATGTAGGAAGTTTACATTTTTGTTTGAAATGTAGTCCACATCAACACCACATGTCTAACATTAAATCTAATGAGCTTATGTTTTTTTTCCTCCTCCAAGCTAAACAAATTTGGGTCATTCCAGTTTGCTTGAGAATCATGTTGTTTTTTGTAAATGTGCCACCAAAATGCTGAAAACCACTGGGGTATGTGGTGCTTCATGTACAGGAAGATAACAGATACTCTAAGGCTACGTTCACACTGCAGGTCTTAATGCTCAATTCCGATTTTTTGATCAAATCCGATTTTTTTGTCTGCTCGTTCACACTACAAATAAAATGCGACAGCAAACGCGCTCTAGTGTGAACGCTCAAAGCGGCCCGCATGCGCAAAAGAAGCTGTCACACACAACGAGCTCTGTTTAGACCCAGAGCAACAGTATTGTTTGACTGATGGCCCTTAATATGCAGACTTCGGACTTCGTTTCCCAATTTTTGCTTTAAGTTATTTTGTTATTTACATAATAATGTAAATAACCTAATAATGATCCTTATTGCTGTTTAAGAGAGGAGCGGTGCTTCAAATGATAGCTGCAGATTTCTGTCAGAATCTGCAGATTACAGTACAAATAAAATGTTCACATTGTCTTCCCAACAGTTTCACTAACATCTACACTGGATGGCCAGGAAGCGTTCGCGATGTCTTCTCGGGCGCTTCTCTGGCGCTGATAATTGGCTTCAGTCTTGTGTCGGTGACGTAAAAGGCGGATTTAATGCGACTTGACCGTTCAAACAGCAGTCGCTTTCTAAAACATCGGATATGTATCGGATTCAGTACCACATACGAAAGTGACCCAGATCGGATTTGAAAATATCGGATTTGCGCCGTTCACACTGTCATAGCATGATCGGATATGGGTCGCATAGGGTCAAAAAAATCGGATTTGATGCGCTTTCGCCTGCAGTGTGAACGTAGCCTTAGGCTACTGTCATAGCATGATCATATCCGATCATGCTATGACAGTGTGAACGGCGCAAATCCGATATTTTCAAATCCGATCTGGGTCACTTTCGTATGTGGTACTGAATCCGATACATATCCGATGTTTTAGAAAGCGACTGCTGTTTGAACGGTCAAGTCGCATTAAATCCGCCTTTTACGTCACCGACACAAGACTGAAGCCAATTATCAGCGCCCGAGAAGACATCGCGAACGCTTCCTAGCCATCCAGTGTAGATGTCAGTGAAACTGTTGGGAAGACAACGTAAACATTTTATTTGTACTGTATAATCTGCAGATTCTGACAGAAATCTGCAGCTATCCTTTGAAGCACCGCTCCTCTCTTAAACAGCAATAAGGATCATTATTAGGTTATTTACATTATTATGTAAATAACAAAATAACTTAAAGCAAAAATTGGGAAACGTAAAGTCCGAAGTCTTTATATTAACGGCCATCAGTCAAACAATACTGTTTGTTCTTGGTCTAAACAGAGCGCGTTGTGTGTGACATCTTCTTTTGCGCATGCGGGCCGCTTTGAGCGTTCACACTAGAGCGCGTTTGCTGTCGCATTTTATTTGTAGTGTGAACGAGGAGACAAAAAAATCGGATTTGATCAAAAAATCGGAATTGAGCATTAAGACCTGCAGTGTGAACGTAGCCAAAGCTGTCTGTCAGACGGTTATGTGAGGAGGGAAGAAGCCTCTATAGAAGAAGTGGATGGTGTGTGCGTGTACGTGTGAGACCGCTGCATGGTTGCCGTGGGGAACACAACGTGGCATAAAGCAACAGCCACCTGTGTGCGTGTTTGCGTGTATGTGCCTTCGGGCATACAATGGTGAAAACACAGTAACAAAACCAGTCACAGACTTTGGAATAATTTTGCAAACATAACTTAGGTCTGAAAACAACACATCTGCTTTTCAAGTGCACATATGCAGACTCGCTGAGACCTGCTGCTGCCACCTTGCAATGCCTCCAGGCACTTATGTGAGCAGTTATTTTAAAGCGTTAACAAAATAAACTTTTACTGCAATGATCACCTGGACATAAAAACTGCCTGTATATAATGAGCAGCAAAATACATTTTGCCACCAAATAAGATCTTAAGTGTTTTTGATTAGTGGATGTGTTGAAGGAGGACCTGCAGTGGTTTGGTGTGACAAGAAAGGATGATACAAGTGCTTGGAACAGAATGATAGGAAGGGGAAAAGTAAGGAGAAGGACAGAAACAGTTCATGATCCTAAACATACCTCCTCATCTGTCTCACATGGTGGAGGCAGTGTATGGCATGGACATGTATGGCTGCCAGTGGAACCAGGTCACTAGTGTTTATTGATGACGTGCCTGCTGATAGAAGTAGAAGGATAAATTTAGATGTACACGGCTACACCTTGTGCTCAGATTCAGCCAAATGCTGCAAAACTGAGGCAAAGAAATGAGATATTCTTCAATGACCAAGCCGTTCTTTTTTAATGTTAGTTTGCCCAGCTATTCTTGTGGGTCTGAAAACGAGGAACAGTGTACAAAAGTGGCTATAATTCCTGAACAGTTAAATATTTCATTCAAACCTCTTGAAATGACACTGACGTCTGGACTTTGATTTCAAATCTAACGTTGTGGTGCACACAGGGAAATTATATATAAAAAGTCTCATTTAAAAAACCTGACTATATCAACACACTTATAATTAGCACCTGGTCAAATTTGAGCCTTGAATTATAGTTTCACTTCACCCCTGGCTGACGTCTGACTTCCGCAGCTTGCTCTCCTGACAAGTGGGAAAAAGTATTTAAAGCAAAATACAAGATAATTTTTCAGATTTTTGTTAACCCAGTGTATTAAATGGTAAGCTGCATATTCTTGAGTTACTGTGGTGCAGTGAAAACATTTGTGATTATTATTGCTCCTGGTTTCTTTTGAGGGTTTTTTTTTCTACTAAATGAGCTCCATTTCATAAGAACACCAGCAGCTCTGGACCAGAAAATGGGCCCATAGCAATGGAAAATGTGTTTTATTCTAGGCACTGTACATCTAATTGATTTATTTACGCTCAAAAAGCAGCTGCCAAATTCTGCTGAATGTTTCATGTTTTGTCTTCTGTACTCTGCTCTTTGAGGACTTGGCAGCACTATCAGCTTTCTTATCGTTGTCCCTGTTGGCAGAATAAATCAAATTGTTATGAAACAGGATTGGCGCGCCGTTCTGGGATGACCAAAAATAACAGTTCAACTTTGAGGATGATTGTGAGACTCAAAAAATGTTAATGGAAACTGAGTTATATGGTTACACTTGAATGTATTTATGTGTTATCCCTCACACTCATCATTTTTGTTTCTCTTTCTTTTTTGTCAGTGACATGCAAAACCTCTCTCCCTCTCACACACACACACACACACACACACACACACACACACACACACACACACACACACACACACACACACACACACACACACTGACTATCAGAGGCGTTATCTCTGCATTGCAGACTATTAAACATTGATGTGATGTTATTGTAACAGCAGCAATCTGGATCATCCAGGCTGAATGACCCAAAATAAAAACATTTTGGATTGCAACAACACAAAGTCTCTAATAAACAACTGTTTTGTCTGCAGTGAACAATTAGAGCAAGCTTTGCTGGGACCCATTTTGGTGCAAAATAATCTTTTTGGGACGTTATTAATTTTAGAAGCTTTTTTGGGGGGTTGGAACCAGTTTGCATTATTTGAATGAAAATGTAGACAAAACTGTAAAAGATCCAAGAATTACCTGATTACTTAAGATATCTTTATAAATCTCTGTTAAGATAATAAGAAATAAAACAAGAGGAAAGCTGTGTTGTATTTCTTTCTATTTCTTTCTCATTTAATCATCAGAGAGTGATTTCACTTCCATGCACTATAATAAAATGAATTTAAATCAGCTGTCCTGCAACCTCATCTTTTCTTTCTAATACCTAAGTATGTGAAATGTTGCAGTATTTCCCAGATGACATCCTGGTACAGCAAGTTATGAAATGCAACCCACAGAAAGTTAAAATTCTTATGCAGCATAACTTTTTCCCACAGCATTTGTATCCACATTAACGTGTTAATAATATTTGATTCCATATTGGGAATAAGAAAAAACATGGGAAAAACATGCACCTCTAGCATGAGATGATGCTTAACTCCAACTTAAGTAACTTTGTAGTCACTTTGTACTTACCCAGGATAAACTACCTGATCACTCCCTTTGTGGTTTATTTTAAGTTGTTTGTGACACCAGGCACACTCTATTGTTTTTACAAGATTAGCAGAATAAAGAGAAAAAATCAAAGAGCCACATCTCAGATTATTTTAGTTATCTCAGGTTATCTCAGATTATTTTAGTCCTCCAATATGGATTTTCATTGATTGAGTTTCAGACAAGGTCTGACAAATGCAGTCCTTTCATTTAAAGCCGCCCAACTCTATCCAGGGCTAATGCTACATAACTATTTAAGTTTCCTTCCACAGGTGTCCTGGTGGCTCACGGCTACCGCTGAGGAAAGGCAAAACCTGACAACTTTAAGTCAAAGAAAATGTTTGAATGTCTCCACAATGGAATTAAGGAATTACTGACTTCCAGGGTTACTGGTAGACAGACAGAAAGGTTGTTTTAATTCCGTTGAGACTTGCCCTCTCTCTCTCTCTTCCTCTCAATATGTGTGTGTCAGCAGCTCACTCAAGCAGGATAATTCAGTTCTCACTCTGCGGATAAGGACTTCTATCCAGCTTTAGTCTGTCACAACATTTGTTCCACATTTAAATTCGGCTGCTGCAGTAGGATGATTGCATATAGATTTGTAGAGAATGGGAGCACAAGTAAGGCAAGAGAGGGGAGAATATAGGGGGAGACAAGGGGCAAAAAGAAAGGAAGAGAGAGGAGAGGAAACTCAAGGGAAGACAGGAGAGGAGAGTGAAGAAGAAGGGGGGACAAAGGAGGAGTGATGGTACAAAGGAGAGAAGACACAAAGGAACAGTGCTACTTTTTCGTGCCAGTAACATTCAGTACAATCAACTGTTGTTTCACCATCCGTCTGGTCCCCATGACAACTGTCCTGGATTCTGATGCAAGCATCTTACACAATAACACACATTTATTATAAATAAGCTGCAAATCAGACATAATGTGTAAAACTGCCAAAAAAGTATGCAAATGTGCTCATTCATTTAAAATCCAGAACATTATCGATATAAACACAGAGCAACAGGTTAACAACTCAAATGCAGGACACAGTAGGCAGAGTAGTTAAGAAATACCACACTGGTGCTTTTTGTTTATTCTGTCTCAGCTTTGTATGGTGCCAGTGATAGCAAGCATTCCCAATAATGTCCTGCAGTCCAAACCTTTTGTTCACATGTTTTCGGACAATCAGAAGAAAGTTTGCTCAAATGGACAGAGAGAGTACTAAAATGGTTCGTGCTTGAACATAGGTGCTGAACCAAGGCCCAGTATAAGGTAAATAACCATCCATCCATCCATCCATCCATCCATCCACCGACCCACCTTCCTGGCAATCCATTTGAGCTCAGAGTGAGCTGGAAAGGATAGCCAGCATACCCTGGGTCTGCCTTGTTCTTCTCCTGGTAAGACATATCTAAAAAACCTCACCTAGGAGGCATTTATTCAGATACCCAAACCACCTCAACTGGCACTTTCAATGTGGAGTAGCAGCTCTACTCCAAGTCCTCACCCAGGAGCAATTTGGTGATGGGGAAACTGAACCCAACAACAACAACAACAACTCAGAGCTCCTGGAATCACTGGAACACAAAAATCCATTCATCATGGTAGAGTGGTGATTCACAAGAGGTTATTATTTCAATTACTTAAGTTAAATATTATTTGTAATTATGAATCAAAATGAAAAATGCAAAATGAAAAGTACAACTACTTTAAATCAAATCAAATCAAATCACTTTTATTGTTACATCACATGTGCAGGTACATTGGTACAGCACATGTGAGTGAAATTCTTGTGTGCGAGCTTCACAAGCAACAGAGTTGTGCAAAATACAATAATGTAAACAAGCAAAATACAAGAATGGCTACATCTGAAACTAATAAATATATGTACAATATATAATAGTATATGCATTTCTGGATGTGTATACTAAATATTTTTCTACGTGTGTGTGTGTGTGTGTGTGTGTACACATATTTTACAAATTAAATAGAGTAAACAATAAATAAAAAATATAAAATAAATAAAATAAAATATACAGAGTGAGACATGTGCAAAACAGTGGCATTACTGTACAGTATGGAGTGCATAATGTTAAAGTTCCAGTAGTGAAGCTGAGGTGTCTATGAAGTGTTCAGCAGTCTGATGGCCTGATGGAAAAAGCTGTCTCTCAGTCTGCTGGTACGGGACCGGATGCTGCAGAACAATATCTTTAGTACAATATCTAGATTTGCCTGTACCTTTTTCTTTTTTTAACTATTTTTTGGGGGGTTTACCTTAACTATAAACACGATTTGGTGTTAAGCACTGATTTGGATTAAAACTTTACCGAAGGTGGGGCTTTGCCTTATTTGAACATCAATCTGACTTCAGATCTGGATCTAGTAAGGACTGGAAGGATTCAGTTTACATTGCAATTCACACTGAAATTGTAGATTTCATATCATATCTTTATATGCTTGTCAAATTGAAATATCCAAAACTGGCATATATTGTCTCAATCTTCTTAAGGTAATATCACAAACTAATACAGATTCAGAAATACTTCTGGATCTTCAAACTCAGTCCATGTATAGTGTTGAGGGAACTTGTCAGCCTTGGTGGAGGTATAAAATATTGCATTGTTGTTGTTTATGGTTTGAATTAGCTGGCAGGTTCAGCAGGTGGAAATATTCTGTTTTGTAAAAGCTCTGGATAATTGCATCCTTTCATTCGGAGAAGCACAGTAGAAGCTTCCTGCTTTCATGTTGAATATGTTCTGACTAAATACATTATAAAGTCACAGATTGTTCATTTGAGAGCCAGAGGCAAAATGTGTTCTGGGTGAGTAAGAATATACATGTTTCTCCCTGTGTTTGGGCTCGTGCGTGTGAATGTGTGTGTCATATGCAAGCACTTACATGGAACTATGTGTACCTTTCCCACATATGTGAGCCTGATGTGTGCATGTTTTGAATTAAACATGTGTCTTTTTTTAAATTAGTAACGCTGTAGGTTATCACCGGCATGTTATTTAAACTGATGACATCATTCTGAGGACCCAGAGGAGTCATCGTCATCAGTGAGTCATTGTAAGAACTTGATCAGTGACATCATCTCTAATCTGTTTAAAATATGTCTGTATGGAAGGTTGGCATGGGTTTGTGGCTGAAGTCGTTCGTCAATCCAAGAAATAATGACTAGAGCAAACAGCTGATTTTAGTTGCCTACTAATGCTGTCATAATATAAGACAAACACATCTTTAACTTTATTTATGCCAGAGGCTTTGGTGGTGTTTTGCCATGTTAAATGAGAGGAAACACCGTTATCACAATACAACAACAACAAAAAGGATATAAAAATCAAGAACTGCAAGTCACCTATTGCCAAAATTTAGCTGCAGTGATTCAGTGTTAGTCTTGTACTGTAATCCAGGTCCATGGAAGTTTACAGTTAGTGCAATATGCTCTCTGTGTGTTGCTTTAATTAAAAAAAATCTGAGCAGTTAGTGGTGTCACTCGATGAGTCATGAGAGCGTCTTGTTCACAAAAATCAAAACTACCATTTTTGAAACCTGGCAACGAGGGAAATGGCTACAAAAACAACGCCATGTTCCACTGAGTCTGATGAAAAGCCACAGACTGAGCAGCAGGTATATCGTCGCCTCGACATCCACCTTTGTTGTGCCGTTTGTGGCGCATACTTATTGCGTCACGGATGCTGGAATGCATTGTTATAACAACAACTACGCACATTAGGTGGTACTCGATTCCAATGGAAAACCAGTTGATTGGAGTCAGGCTGTGGTGAGCCGTGGCGAGTCGATCCAAGTAGGTTCTAATGAAAGGAACTATAGTAACAGAGCCAGCCACTGGTAAATCAAAGAGGAAACGCAGCCGTTATTAGCTGTGACAAAACCACTGCGGTGACAGTGAGGCAGCAGATATTAACTAAAGAAAACATCCAAAACACGACCTCACTAAGCTGTGGCAGGTTTCCTACAGTTTGAGTTTAGAATGAGATGGAGTTCGTGAGCTGCTGTGGAGACACTGTCCTTAGAGAGCCTACGATCATCCAGTTATTAAAGTCACACTGCAGGCTAAGCACAACACATATCATACTCACAACACAGTATGAAGATCACCCAAACAACTGCACTTAACTCACACTACTCTTCCTAGGTTCTCCAGCTGTAAACCAAACAGCAGTGATGTTGACTGGATCAGCTTTTTCCAAGAAATGCAAAGCACATCAAACTAGGAGAGAGAATGTGTAACGGTGCTTTTAATATACAGGAAGCAAATCTTTTCCTGAGCATGATCTCCCCATCTCTCTGTGTGTGTGTGTCTGTGTTTCACCCACTCTACTGCTACTCATCCCCCTCTCCCCCTCTCTAACTGATGGTGACAGTTGTTCTTTTTAAAGCAGAGTGGATCAGAATGCAGGCGGAGCGGCTGTTAATTATGGATGGCCTGTTTATCCTCCCAGGAGCACCCAGGGAGGGAAAATATCCATTCTAACTTCGCCAGCTAACGCCTCAAATGTAATAATATGACAGGAGTCCATGCACTGATTCTGTTAGCTAACAGCTCAGAGTAAGAACCCTACTAGCCCAATGCTCAGTGTACGCACACTAAACAAAACACTCTTTTATTTGGAGTCCATGTACTAAACATCTGTTGTTATTATCAGAAGGGTTTTTGTCATTTGGGAGTTTGGGAGAATTTTTCTCTGTTTATGATGTTTTTATTTATTTATTTAATTTTTAAATTCCAGGTATTCGAAGTTTTGATTCCTGTGCTTGTTAGATTTTTGGGTTCTTGGTTTGATGTTTTTAATTCTAGTATATTGGAAGCTTTATTTCCTCTGACATCTTTGACTTCTGATTTGTATCAGTAGTAGTTTAAGTTTCTTCTGTGTTTTCTTATCTGCTCCGACCTCTGGCTCATCTTTCTCATCCTGTCCATGTTTTTGTCCTCACATGTTCCCTTGTATCTATCTTTATGTTTACTGCGAGTCTTATTGTCTCCATGTTCAGTATGCTTGCTTTAGGTTGTTTCCTTGTTGATATCTATATCAGTTTCTTCTTATTAAATTTGTTAATATTATAATGCTATGAAAAAGCATCTGTCTGTGTGAGGATCTAAACGTATTCTACGCTAGATTCGACACAGCGAACACCATGAGAGAGTGAGACAGTGTGCGCACCGCGGATGACATCAGTGCGCACACTGTGTCTGAGGAGGATGTGCAGAAGTGCTTCAGGAAGGTGAATGCACGCAAAGCTACAGGTCCGGACGGGATTCCCGGCCGCGTCCTCAAGTCATGCGCGGCTCAGCTGGCTGGAGTGTTCACGCACATCTTCAACCTTTCCCTCTCTCTGTCTGTAGTCCCAGCCTGCTTCAAAATGGCCACCGTCGTCCCTGTACCCAAATCCTCCACCATCTCCTCATTGAACGACTGGCAACCTGTAGCCCTGACCCCCATCGTGAGCAAATGCTTCGAGAAGCTGGTCAGGGACTTCATCCGCTCTGCACTACCCGACTCACTGGACCCTCTACAGTTCGCATACCGCCACAACAGGTCCACTGATGATGCCATAGCCCTGACACTACACACTGCCCTGTCACACCTGGAGAAGAGAGACACATATGTGAGAATGCTGTTTGTAGATTACAGCTCAGCATTCAATACCATCGTTCCCTCGAAGCTGGACAGGAAACTGCAGGATCTAGGACTGAGCAGCTCCCTCTGCAGCTGGATCCTTAGCTTCCTGTCTGACAGACGCCAAGTGGTCAGACTGGGCAGCATCACCTCATCCCCCATCACACTGAACACTGGTGCTCCACAGGGGTGTGTACTGAGCCCTCTCCTATACTCACTCTACACCCACGACTGCACGGCCACTAACAACTCCAACATCATTGTGACGACACTACAGTGGTGGGTCTTATCACCAATGGTGATGAGACGGCTTACAGGGAGGAGGTCAGCGCCCTGACCCACTGGTGTCAAGACAACCATCTCACCCTCAACGTCGCAAAGACAAAGGAGTTGATAGTGGACTTCCGGAGGTGCAGAGAAGTACACACCCCCATCACCATCAACGGCGCTGCTGTGGAGAGAGTGAGCAGCTTCCGGTTCCTTGGTGTACATCTGGCTGAGGATCTTACGTGGTCAGTACACACAAACAACACAGTGAAGAAGGCGCAGCAGCGCCTCTTCTTTCTCAGGAGACTGAAAAGATTCGGCATGAGCCCCCACATCCTCAGGACCTTCTATCACTGTGCCATTGAGAGCATCCTCACTGGATGCATCACCACCTGGTATGGCAACAGCACCGCCTACAACTGCAAAGCTCTCCAGCGAGTAGTGCGGTGATCTGAACGGATAATTGGAGGTGAGCTTCCCTCCCTCCAAGACATCTATAGGAAGCGCTGCCTGAGGAAAGCGGGGAGGATTATCAAGGACTCCAGTCACCCCAGCCATAAACTGTTCAGACTACTTCCATCAGGAAGGAGGTTCTGCAGCATCCGGTCCCGTACCAGCAGACTGAGAGACAGCTTTTTCCATCAGGCCATCAGACTGCTGAACACTTCATAGACACCTCAGCTTCACTACTGGAACTTTAACATTATGCACTCCATACTGTACAGTAATGCCACTGTTTTGCACATGTCTCAACTCTGTATATTTTTATATATTTTATTTATTGACTCTATTTAATTTGTAAAATATGTGTACACACACACACACGTAGAAAAACATTTAGTATACACATCCAGAATTTTTTTTTTTTTTGCATATACTATTATATATTGTACATACATTTATTAGTTTCAGATGTAGCCATTCTTGTATTTTGCTTGTTTACATTATTGTATTTTGTACAACTCTGTTGCTTGTGAAGCTCGCACACAAGAATTTCACTCGCATGTGCTGTACCAATGTACCTGCACATGTGATGTGACAATAAAAGTGATTTGATTTGATTTGATTTGAAAAGTATTTGCCTCCTGTTTGATTTCTTCTTGTTATTTTGTTTTTTCATGTATAACATTTACATGTTTCAGATCACTGAACAATTTCTAAGACTAAACAAAGACAACTCTAATAAATACAAAAGCAGTTTTTAAAAGATGAATTCCTTTAATAAGTGAAGAAAGCTATCCAAACCTACCTGTGTAAAAAAGTAATTGCCCCCAAACCTAATAACTTGTTGTGCCACCCTTGGCACCAAGAAATGCAGTAAAGAGTTTGCAATAACAGGTAACTGGAGTCTTTCACAATGCTGTGGAAGAATTGTGGCCCACACTTTGTTCCAGAATTTAATTCACATTGGAGGGTTTCAAGCATGAACAGTTAAGGTCCACTATCTTAATTGGATTTAAGTCTGGAGTTTGACTAGGGCACACAAAAACCTATATTTTATTTCCTTGTGCCCTTCAGAGCCATTAAACACACTTGCTGGTGTGTTTTGGGTCCTGCTGCAGAAACCAAGTAAGTTTGAGTTAATAACAACAAGTTCACCAGATCCTGTGGTAGCAAAGCAGCCAAAGACCACCATGTTTGGCTCTTGGTATCATGTTCTGTTTATAAAATGCTGTATTAAGTTTATGCAGATGTAACGGGACTCAAACCTTGCAAAAAGTTCAGCTTTTGTATCATCAGTCCACAGAATATTTCCTCCAAAGTCTTAGGGATCATCAAGATGTTTTCTGACAAATGTTAGATGAGCCTTTGTGTTCTTCTTGGTCAGGAAGAAGAACACAAAGGTATCCTATCTGGGAGCAGCAGTTTCAGCAGAGATGCCCAGAACTCCTTCTTACCAGCCACTTCCTAAAACTCTTTTCGAGACATACCAAACCAGCCAAGAGCTAATCCATTCAGTGCATCCTGGGTTTACCCCTGAGGTCTCTACCAGTTAAACATTCCTTAAACACCTCACCTAAAAGGCCATCCTAGTCAGAACCTGGACCTTCTCCACTCTTTCCTTTCAGTGTGGAGGAAGAGCATCTCTTCTTTGAGCTCCTTCTTCTGAATGACCAAGCTCTTCTCCCCATTTCTGTGGAAGCTCATTTCTGCAGCTTGTATTCACAACCTTTTTCTTTCGGTCACTTCCCACAGCTTGTGGCCGTAGGTGACAGTGACAATGTAGACTGACTGATATATTTACAGTTTTGCTTTCCTGCTCAGCTCAGCACCAATCTGTCTGTCAATCACAGGCCTATCTCCCTCCTGTGGAGATCCTACCATGCGCAAATTGCCCTGGACAACATAGCTCCTGGGATCACACAAACCCCTTCATCGCACTAACTTGGCAATTTATGAAGGCCATTTTACAGCACAGCATAATGAAATCTTTAAATGAAGCTGTGATCTCAAGAAAAGAAGCATGTGACACCCAACTAACCTATGACGACGTTGCAGCATCCTGAGGGACACAAACTGCAACAGCTAATGTCAGTGCTGTAAAAATAACAATCTGAGGCTGCACTGTTAGGTTTAATCCCACATTTTCTAACAATATCTGTAATATTCACTCATGTGACTCATCTGAGATTTAGCCACATCACTGTGAAAATCAGCCTCTGTAAACAAATTTGTCTTCAACATGTGGTGCCTGACTAAGTCTTGCTTGGGATTTTGGAATGAATGTGTTTCTCTGAGAGTCCCTATCTCGTCCTCAAAGCCCCAAACCAATCACTCAGTCCTCTGATGACTGAGGCTCATTTAGCTCTTTCCCGATTGGTTCTAAAAGCAAGAAAAGCACTGGGATTGCCCCAGTGGGAGGTTGGGAATTGGAGTTCTGAAGTTCTTTATGTGTTTCTCTTAATTTCCTCAAACTCTTTAATGTTTGTCTATTTTTAATGCGTGAACATGTGTGTGTGTGTATGCGCATGCCGATTCCAGTAAGTGTGTATGCAGTCCTCTGAATTACAGAGTGTAATCAAGAGTGTTTGAACAAAAGCTTGTGTCTGTGTGTATAAAAGTTTTTAATTGGCTCATGTTGCACCATATTGGTGCAATATGTGGAAGACAGAAAGCCAGATGTTTATTGTTTTTAACAGATTAATGACTGTGATCTCTGTCAGTGTTGAGTAGCTACGGTGTCTGTAGCCAAAGCCTGAAGAAAGAAGCAGCTCCCAATTTTTGAATTCCACTGTGAGGATAAAGGCAAAGAGACAGATATCCATAATGATCCCAGTGAGAGTAACTAAACAAGATGAAGGGCAAACACATTTTCCTCCTTATCCATGTGGTGCAAGATGGCAAATTTCACTGATTTAAATCACCTAAACTGCAGGATATTGTTTAGCAAGAGGCAACGGAAAAAGTTTTTCCTGGTTTATATTATCCTTACAACATATGAAACTTGAAATGCCACAAACTTATGAGTCAAATCAGAAATGATTAGTGCTGATCAGCACAGCCATGCTCCATATATCCTGATAATACCTAATAAATGACTAGAAAATTGATGTGTGCCTCTACTTTGCCTTAGAAAGGATTTTCAATTAACTATTACACATTTGAGGTGAATCTTTTGAGGTGGGAACAACAGTTACTGCATAGAAATAATTACAGAACTGGATGAGAAACAAAAGGCCAACAAAGCAAATAGGCAGCAGGTTTGAAGGACTAACAATACAGTTCTTTTCTTAGCGAGGAAGTAATTTAAACTCTACACTGGAGCTGCAAATAAAGCAAAACAATTTCTACCAGGCAGATGGAGATACAATTATAAATCACAACAGAAGAGTCAATTCTTCTATCTATTGTACGTGTTGTCAAACGTTCTCACCTCATGAAATAGCTGTTGTCGGTTGTCATCACTCTCATAATTAGGTTTCAGATTGGGTAAACCACAACTGCTAGTCAATAACGATACGTGTTATTAAAAGAAATAAATTCATCATGGCTTTGGCAAACTAAGAAAGTACACCTTTGGTCGATTACAATGTTTTACATATCAGGGTGTTATAAAAATTGATACAGCTATTAGTTTTTTGTTTTTTTTAAAAAAAAAGCTCCAGAAGAAATATGTGGAAAAACTAAGTACACAGGATTAAACAGCTTGTAGAATTTCCTTCAGCAACAATAAGTTGAATTACTTCTTTTCTGGAAGAATACTTTATTGCTTCAGATCATTGAGGTTTGTGGGCATTCATTTATGCAAATCTCTTTAGGTCCCACCACAGCTTTTCAGTCAGTCAGCTTGATCCGTTTCTTTTTCAGTCATTCTGTTGTAGATTTGCTGTTGTGTTTGTATCATTTGTTGGATTTGGATCCCAAATCATTGTCCTAGAGTTGTATGACCTAATTTCGTCCATGCTTTAGATGTCAGATGGATGTCCTCACATTTGACTCTAGAATACTTTTGTATGCAGAGGAGTTCATCATCGAGTCAATGATTTCAAAGTGCCCAACTCCTGTGGTTGCAAGAAAAAGCATAATTATCACCTCTCCATCACCATGCTTGACAGTTGATTTGAGGTGTTTGTGCTGATATGCTGTGTCTCAGAGTGACGATGAAGAACTAGTTCATTGCATTTATTACTTTTAGGCTAGGCTATTGTAATTCATTACTTTCAGTTGATCCAGAATGCTGTAGCGAGAGTACTGAAGGGACAAGAAAGAGAGAGCATATTTCTCCCACATTGGCTTCTCTTCATTGGTTCCCTACAAAATCCCAAACTGAATTTATGACCTTTCTCCTCACATACAAGGTCTTAAATAATCAGGACCCATCTTATCCTAAGGACATTCACAGTACCATATCCACCTCAACAGAATACTTTGCTCTCAAACTGCTAGTTTACTTATTGTTTCTAGATATTTAAAAGTAGAATCAGAGGCAGAACCTTCAGCTTTCAGATCGCTCTTCTGTGAAACTAGCTTCCAGTTTGAATTTGGGAGACAGACACCCTCTTAACTTTCCAGTTTGATGAGGCTTTTAGTTAGAGCTGAATCGGGTGCCTCTGAATCCTCCTTTTGTTACGCTGCAATAAGCCTAGGTTGTTGAGCACTTCCCATGACGAGTGTTTCTTCTTCACTCACCTTTTTTCACTCACTATGTGATTATACACCACTCTGTATCTAAACATTAATTATTATTAATCTCTCTTCCACAGCGTGTCTTTTGCCCTGTCTTCTTTCCCTCATGTCCAACTGTTTTCCCGTCGCTGAGCGTGGTTCTGCTGGAGGTTTCTTCCTGTCACCAAATGGTTGCCCAAACGGGGGTCGTCTATGATACTGAACATAATTCTTAAAATTGTGATATATTTTTGCCTTTAAATAATTTTTGAAAAAAGCAACAGGAACCACAGCAAATGAGAGAAATACAATCTTTTTGTATACGCAGGTGCAACATTGCAGCATGTACAATATTTTCAATTTTACAATATATTCTCAAGTTCAGCAATTTTCCCTCTGATATACTGTCATTTTCTTTAAACCTCTGTGTCTATCTGTCTGTGAAGCCTTTTTCAATTCTGTGAGCTCTCAAGCCTCATATTTGTTTAGCCAGATTAACTGTAGTAACAGGTTAAGATCAGCATTCCATCTAGATTCATTTACTGCATTTTATAACTTCAACATAAGATTTAATTGTGGAGGTTTACTTTTAGCACCAAAATAAATAAATAAATTAAAAACAAACCCTGAATTTGTAAACATATTTATGTCCCCACAACATCTGAAATACAAGTACACACAAAAAGCTTTGGGACAGGAAGAGACCAGGAAGTGCCCACAGGCTTCAGCCTATCAGAGGGCAGCACACAGCAGGAAAATACCCCCCAGGCCTGCCCAGCACAATTGTACACACACACACACACACACACACACACACACACACACACACACACACACACACACACACACACTCCTATAGGTTTGTTTGCCATAGTGCCTAGGGAGTAACACCAGTACAGAGGACACTGGGAAGGCCTGCAGACACAGACACACATACCAATTCGCTCTCTCTCTCTCTCTCTCTCTCTCACACACACACACACACACACACACACACACACACACACACACACACACACACACACACACACACTTACACAGGGGAGCAGGATAAAAATACTGTGCTGACAAGTCAATTAATCAGATGTGAAGGTGCTGAGCAGAACAATCCTTTACAAGGCTGGAGTTCAAAAACACTGTGTGTGTGTGTGTGTGTGTGTGTGTGTGTGTGTGTGTGTGTGTGTGTGCAGTTTCTGTGCTTAATAACCTGTGTCATAAGCTGTTGATCAGAACATTTTGAAGAAATAAATTGAAACTGCTAAATTGTTTTTTCTCTTTCTTTGTGCGTGTGTCAAATGGGAGCTGCACTATTTTCGACTTATCATTCTCTCTGGTTTTGTTCCTGTTTATTTTCCTTTAGTATGATGAAAGAAATCACATATTTAATTCACCATGTCGGTGTATAATGTAAAAATATAGACTCCATACACCCACAAAAAACAGTTAAAATGTTTTATTAAGTACTTTGCACATGTATGTGTGTTTTAATTTTTCCTTGTTGAATAAACCTACGCTCCCCTCAGGCTAAACTACATTTTATATATACATGCAATCATGGCAAAAGTATGCATATGATTTAAATGTGACTACCAACATCCATTCATTAAAAAACAACAACAACAACAACAAATAAAGCCCAAAAAACAAACAAGTAAGTTTGAATTAAAATACTTGAAGCAGGTCTTTAAAGGTTAATAGATTACTTACAGGTTTTATATACCAAAACACTGCATGGGTGCTTCGTATGTTTCAAGGCTATATCATGCTTTCATTTTTCATTTTTCCTCAGAGTATCTGTGTTAACATTATTTCCTTAGCTTTGTGGTATTTTGAGACTTGGGCTACATACATACATAAGCTAAATTACATCTGTTTAAAGTTGCCTTCTGCAACCTTCCGTGACCTCCATGTTCCTTCACTTACAGTATACTGGTGATCATGGTGAATAGAGATAGCTTAGATACAGTATATGTGTTATACTGAAAAATAGAAATCCTTTATCAAATAGTTTCATTGCCAGCCTTTTCTACCTATTTTACTAAACTGTTGAGAAAGAAAACAAAGCAAAGCAGATGAACGGCAGCCCTTGTTGCCCTCAAATGGTATAATGGTAGCTGCTGAAGTCCTAAAGACAAAAAAATTGAGCTTATCTGGAGTGACATGTAGTGACTTTTACAAGCAGAGATGATGACCACATACAGTGGGGCAAAAAAGTATTTAGTCAGCCACCGATTGTGCAAGTTCCCCCACTTAAAATGATGACAGAGGTCAGTAATTTGCACCAGAGGTACACTTCAACTGTGAGAGACAGAATGTGAAAAAAAAATCCATGAATCCACATGGTAGGATTTGTAAAGAATTTATTCGTAAATCAGGGTGGAAAATAAGTATTTGGTCAATAACAAAAATACAACTCAATACTTTGTAACATAACCTTTGTTGGCAATAACAGAGGTCAAACGTTTACTATAGGTCTTTACCAGGTTTGCACACACAGTAGCTGGTATTTTGGCCCATTCCTCCATGCAGATCTTCTCGAGAGCAGTGATGTTTTGGGGCTGTCGCCGAGCAACACGGACTTTCAACTCCCGCCACAGATTTTCTATGGGGTTGAGGTCTGGAGACTGGCTAGGCCACTCCAGGACTTTCAAATGCTTCTTACGGAGCCACTCCTTTGTTGCCCGGGCGGTGTGTTTTGGATCATTGTCATGTTGGAAGACCCAGCCTCGTTTCATCTTCAAAGTTCTCACTGATGGAAGGAGGTTTTGGCTCAAAATCTCACGATACATGGCCCCATTCATTCTGTCCTTAACACGGATCAGTCGTCCTGTCCCCTTGGCAGAAAAACAGCCCCATAGCATGATGTTTCCACCCCCATGCTTCACAGTAGGTATGGTGTTCTTGGGATGCAACTCAGTATTCTTCTTCCTCCAAACACGACGAGTTGAGTTTATACCAAAAAGTTCTACTTTGGTTTCATCTGACCACATGACATTCTCCCAATCCTCTGCTGTATCATCCATGTGCTCTCTGGCAAACTTCAGACGGGCCTGGACATGCACTGGCTTCAGCAGCGGAACACGTCTGCCACTGCGGGATTTGATTCCCTGCCGTTGTAGTGTGTTACTGATGGTGACCTTTGTTACTTTGGTCCCAGCTCTCTGCAGGTCATTCACCAGGTCCCCCCGTGTGGTTCTGGGATCTTTGCTCACCGTTCTCATGATCATTTTGACCCCACGGGATGAGATCTTGCGTGGAGCCCCAGATCGAGGGAGATTATCAGTGGTCTTGTATGTCTTCCATTTTCTGATGATTGCTCCCACAGTTGATTTTTTCACACCAAGCTGTTTGCCTATTGTAGATTCACTCTTCCCAGTCTGGTGCAGGTCTACAATACTTTTCCTGGTGTCCTTCGAACGCTCTTTGGTCTTGGCCATGGCGGAGTTTGGAGTCTGACTGTTTGAGGCTGTGGACAGGTGTCTTTTATACAGATGATGAGTTCAAACAGGTGCCATCCATACAGGTAACGAGTGGGGGACAGAAAAGCTTCTTACAGAAGACGTTACAGGTCTGTGAGAGCCAGAGATTTTCCTTGTTTGAGGTGACCAAATACTTATTTTCCACCCTAATTTACGAATAAATTCTTTACAAATCCTACCATGTGGATTCATGGATTTTTTTTCACATTCTGTCTCTCACAGTTGAAGTGTATCTCTGGTGCAAATTACTGACCTCTGTCATCATTTTAAGTGGGGGAACTTGCACAATCGGTGGCTGACTAAATACTTTTTTGCCCCACTGTAGCTACAGTCTTTCTGGACTCTTTTCCCTTTTCTGGGCTCCGTCCTGTCTAAAGCAATTTAAGGTATTATTAGTTGTTTAGTTAGATGATGATGATGTTTACTGACAATATCTACAGGGGGATTTAAAATGCTAATGAAAAATTAAGGTGGTTTATTAGCAAAACAGCTGGTTAAACTTAGTACATTCAGTCAATCAATGATTTCTCACAGATGTAAATCTGAGCCTCCACCTGTTCAATAAAACAGCCGGCACCTGTTTTAATAAACTGGACATGCTAGGATTGGATGCCCCCTCTTGTTTATTAGGGCTTCCTTGCTTATGTGCAAAAGGAGTTATTGGATGTTTCTTCTTACCACACTAACTCTTCTACAATACATGTTGGCCGAGGTGGTTAGTAAGAGAAAATCTTATAGATTCCAGTGGCAAGCAGAGTCAATCTAGCTTCCAGAGACAATTGCCATTTGTGGCCTCAAGATGGCATCATCTACTGGATGGCAATAAGAGATCCTTTAAGCAACTGAATATTGTCTAAGATGTAAGGAAAGAGTTTGTTTTCACCTGGGTAGGTTTTAATTGATGATGTCTATTTTTATGTTTCATAGGGCAAGCACTGCCTGCCTTGCGCCTTGCATGCTCTAACACAGCGGTCCCCAACCCCCGGGCCTCGGACCGGTACTGGTCCGTGAGTCATTTGGTATCGGGCCGCGACAGTTGAGGCTCACGTGTGAAATGTATAGTTTTCAGGGTTTTATCGGTTTTCAGCATTATTTTGTTATCGTTTTTATTGTTTACTCGGTTTTCCCGGTCCGTGGCGCAAAAAAGGTTGGGGACCGCTGCTCTAACAGAATGCCACAGCATGGCTGATATGCTAGCTATTTGTTTTTTGTAGCATCCTACTATACTAACCATCAAGATGCCAGTCAACATACATACATACATACATATATATATATATACATACATATATATACATATATATATGTGTGTGTGTGTGTGTGTGTGTGTGTGTGTGTGTGTGTGTGTGTGTGTGTGTGTGTGTGTGTGTGTGTGTGTGTGTGTGTGGCCTTAAACACAAAATAAACACAAAATCTCGAGTCCATCCCTTTAACAAGTTTAATTGTTTAATCAATAATAACAAATGATTAGTTGGAAATAAACAAAATCCTGGAGTTTTTTTTCATAGAGGGTTGACAAACACAAAACAACTAAACAAACATATAAATGTGTGTATGAAGTTCTTTCCTTCACACTGCTTTGTCTATATTGCTAAACATAACAGCTACACATGTATATAAGAGATGGTGTCATGTGGTACAAGAAAGACACACTTTAACAAAGTACTCCATAGGGTGATTTCTAACTGGTTACTTTTCACTCTTTTATTTATAGCTGATGAACAAATACATAAGCAACCAGTAAGTTATAACTTTAGTAATTCATTATTATTATTATTATTATTATTATTATTATTATTATTATTATTAATTAAACTACTTCTGTGCTGTGTCATCTCCACATGGCAAAAAAAGAATCTGCTTGTGCTGATAAACGAGTTTCACATTTACTACTAGAACAACTACAATACAACAAGCCACACAGTTTCTAGATAACTGTTATAGGGTTTTTTTCTACAAAAGCACAAAAAAATACCGATGCCAAGATAACAGTGCTGTTCTTCTTCGTCAGCTAAATCAGTGCATTTGCTGACCAACTTTGAGAAATAAAACTGTTTATCAAATGTACTTTGAAATTCATCAATGACCAGTCTATTCTGTCAGCGGCGCTCAAGTGTGTTGACTTTGGTTTGAAATCAACAGTGTGACTGCCTGACTGACAGACATCTCCTGAGCAGTGCTGAAAGCAGTCAATCAGCAGTCGGTACTGCAGTAATGACAGGGATGTGTGCACTCCCTCAGGAAGAGCTGTCAGGTCAATGGATCACTGCCACTCTGACACACACACACACACACACACACACACTGAGACAATACATCAGCTTATCAAATATGCTGCCATTTTGCCTGTGCACACACAGTAAAACTCAAACACACACAATGGTTCAATGTTGACAGAGTCCCGTGCTGCTTCTATTCTGTTCTTCATTATTGAGTCTTCCCAGGGGATTGATATGCAAACACAAATACAAACACATTTAAAGTACTTCTTTGCATCCACTGAACTGGATTATAACTGACACTGGATTTAAATAACAGCAGTTCAAGGTTGAGCATATTTACTGTAAGGATACAAAAAGTATTCCAAGACTAAAGACAACTGCTAGGAATAAAACAAATTTCACTGCTTCATAAATGCTTCATAAAAATGTTTCTTTCAGGAAACTTTTACTAGTCTTTATATTATTGTCTCAGTTTGGATGCCCATATAAAAAATGTATGCTTTAAATTGGCCTGAGCCCTGCAATAACAAACTAAAATTTCCTGCTCGGCTTCCCATGTATCAGAAGAGCAATTATTTTATAAGAGACCTGGATTAATAGGTTTTTCTCACTCCAAACAACTTGATGTCTGATTTTGAAATTCTATTAGCAAAGCTACAACAGCAGAAAAAGTCTGACTAAAATAAACATTACTGATATTTAGACCCGTCTTATTACCTTAAAAAGCAGAAGGTTGACTCCTTTTGTGTGGGTTAATTGAAAGGCATTCAGAAAAGGTTTTACTAAAGTGGAAGCACATCTGCATGTCGTATACCGTCCTCCTCCGCTCCCTTGACTTCCATCCCTTTTCCTCAGCACTTGTTTCTGAGGTCAACTGACTGAGCTTTACGCTCACAGTGCTGATGAGTTAACAAAATAAGTTTTGATTCACTGCAAATTGCAATGTGTAGACCATCATCTATGGCCCAGTAATTTAAATGTAAATGAAATGTGCCCCCGAATCAGCACACAGAGGTGCAGACAGTTCAGCTAGAGTAGAAAGTGGCAATCAGGTTGTTTTAATGACCTTTCATATCACACAGGGACATGGTTGTTTACAAACAAACAGAAAGCGGTCAGACTTGTTTACCTATTAAACAGTAGTGACAGATGTGTTTACAATCCACAAACACAGCCAGCCTCTGATGATTTTAATATTTATACCTGAGCTCTCCCAAAAAAACCTCAGACACAAGGGAGAGAAATGCATTTAGAATGCTTAAAAACAGAATTTTAACACTTAAAAGAGCAACACAACATCCTCTTGATGCATGCTCAATCATCCAGGTAAGTAAATCCTAGTCTTAGCTGGCTGCAGGTTTCCACGACCTTATAAACAGTACATTTGCATAATGACATAAAAACATCATGAAGCATACACTTACTAAGTACACCCAATTCAATCCACAGAGTGCCCGTATATATTTTACATAATATAAAAATTATTGATGTAGAAATAAAAATGCTGAGTCTGATCAATGTCGACAACACTGATTTTGTAAAATAAAACTTTTAAGACAAGAAATGAAAACCTTCAGATATTTTTAGACTGCTGGTGGGGAGAATGACCTTAATGGAGTGAAATAAAAGTGCAGGTTGCACATTTCTTTCCTTTTTTGCCATATAGATTGTACCCCCCCCCCCAAAAAAAAAGAAAATCATCATCACAAACTTCTATAAGACATAAAAGAAGAAGCAGGTGGAACATTTCACAATGTGTTGCATTTAATATTCGAATAGTGGGAGTTCTGCAACTACAGTGTCTTCAGCATTTAGCTTCCTCCAAACAATATATGCCAAATTATCCTTTCTAGCTGCTAACATTAGATTGTTAAACCTATCAAAAACATGAGGGATTACGGTTGTTTCACTGCTCTCTAGAGAGATGACTATAGAATATTTCTGCAGGACTATTGCCTCTGACTTGTGGATCTGCCTTGATTTATTGCTTTTGTTTTCATCATTCTCTGCAGTGTAGTTCACTACAGGTGTAGCTGCCTATAGAAATGATTCATAATTTATTTCATGTTTGCAGCTTATTTTATTTTTTCCCTGTTGCAGCAGATAAGGTGGAGAGTAGCAATGGGAGAAAAGAAAGCAGAGAGGGCGAGCGGGACGACGTGATGTAAAAAAAATAATTGAAAGAAGTGAGAAAAGGAAGATGTTGATTAAGATTATAGGCAAAGACACGCATATGCATACAAAAAGAAAACGTTTTTTCATAGTAGTAGCGACTATTTTTCCAAGGAAGTGCGGTAATTTAAAAAAATGCATGCATGCAACATAAAATACAGTATTATATACGCACATATTAGCTTCTAGGAAATGCCCAAAGCAATAAATAAAGATGAATGAAGTCACAGTAGCACTACGCTAAATTATGTGATTTAATATGTTCATGTTTCAGGTGACTGGAAACACATATTGACCACGACCTAAGGTTACATTTCTCACTTTTCCTTTCTCAGAGCACAATATGCAGTGTGCTGCTTCGCATACATAATACAACTGTGCATTAGGCCTTTGATATTGCCTACATGCAGTCATCTTTGTGCTCTTGAAACATTCCCACGCTGCTACTGCAGAACAAACCGCACCACTCTAGGCTATGCTTTCTTTGATGCTGTGAAGGAAATGCATCGTAACTTAATGATCTTTGGCCTTCACGTTCCACTCCTTGACTGTTTTACATTCAACTAAAGGAAAAGATTAGCCATGCATTAAAATGTCAAAAGTCAGTTTTATGTATGGCTATATTACAATTGTAATTTATGTGGGATTTTTTTTTTCAGAATTAGTTTTGTGAAACCTTTGGGAAAATAGTCAGGGTCTATAGATACTAAGGAGAACTTGATGAATTAACAACAAAAACAAAATCTCATATCAGACTCCTTAAATAATTAAGCCAACGTATAACCAAGGAACGTCATTGCACGTTATCCACGGTGACCACGGTGAAGGAGCACAGTGACCTCCTTAAATATAGATTTTACCCTTCTGTTAAAATATTGACATGCACACACACGTACACGCAGCAACATGCTGTCACACTGCATGACTTTGCATGACTTTAACTTCTCTGATTGACTCCCCAGCCCCCTTTACAGCAGCGTGATAAGCAGACAAGGCAGTATTTATGGGTACTAAATACTGCCTTCTGCAGCTGAATGTGGTCCACTCCACATTCACTCATGCTAGTGCAACCACACTCTCCCCCTCAGGGAGAGCCTGTTTCCCATCCAGTGCAGCAGTAATCAATACTTTCAGTTAACAGCAATAGAAAAGAAACATAAAGTAACAATTTCACACATTACAGTAAGTGTAAAGAGTAGACTATAGTTTCGATTTAAATGCAAAAGCGCGTCCTTCTGTCTCAGGGTCTGTGTTTGCACGCTGACTAAAGTATGTTTGTCAGCTGGAGTTGTTATTTTTCTCTGCAGCATACGCCTCAATGGGCTGTCTGTCTTTTTGGATGGAGCTGGAGAAGACAAATTGACAGCTTCACACAAATACGCACAAATGCCCACTCAGACACACACATGCAGAGGATTCATCTTGAAAGCCACACTGTAACAGTGGATAATTGGATCTATTGTATTAAAAAGACCTTTCTCTCACAGAATTGGATGTCAGACCCTTCCTGAATTGAAATGTGAAAAGGCAAAAAAAAAAAAAAAAAATTGCAAATGTTTCACAAATCACCACTGAGCGTGGATCAACAGGACAAGAGAAAAAAAAGAGTGACTGTGATTATGGCACTAGTTTTAGACAGTTTGAAGAGAATAGACATTTGCTCTAGCAGATTGCCTCTGTACGTCACTACGGTACAGACTTTCAGCTTTTCATTTCAAGGGGTTTTAACAAAAGTGTTGCATCAGCTGTTTAGGAGTGACAGACATTTTTATACACAGTCACCCATTTTTAGAGGTTCAAAAGTAATTGGACAGTTGACTAGCAACCCTTTTTTTCTAGACATGTGAGGTTCTCCTTATTATTCCATGGCAAATTAAGTAGATGAAAGAGATGAGATAAAAGTTTTATACTCTCAGCATGAAGAGATGCTGATGCAAGGGAAGGAGGCAATCATTAGTCTGAAAAAAAAATCTATCAGAGAGAAAGCAAGCGCTTTAGGAGACGCCAAATCAACAATCCACCACAAAAGGCAACTGCATGAGCACAGAATTATTTCCATGATCAAGAAAACCAACTTACAATCCAGAAATATAAAACGTTTGCAACAAGGTGCAAACCATTGCTTATAACAAGTAGACCACATAAGACTCTGACACATAGAATATCAAAAAGAGCCTACAAGGTTCCAGATAAAAAATCTTTGGGCAGATGAAACCAAGATGAACTTGTACAAGAATGATGGGAAGAGAAAAGTCTGGAGATGATAAACAACTCATGATCTGACACGTCCCACATCATCTGTGAAATATGTGGAACTGTGTTGCTTGTGTTTATTGATGATGTGACTGTAGCAGGATGAACTCTGAAGTATACAGAGCTGTACTCATGGCTCAGATTTAGCAAAACGCTGCAAAACTGTTTGGGCAGGTCCTCATGTCGCAAACAGATAATGACCTAAAGCAAACTGTAAATGGAAACCAAGAATTTCACAAGGTATTTTTAATATATATAGTCTAAACCCAGTACAGTCGCTTTTATTTATTAAATGCAAAGCTAAAGACAGAGAGAACACAAAAAAGCATAAACAGGTGATGGCAGCATTAAAGACCTGGCAGATCATCTCAAGAGAGGAAACACAGCATCTGGTGATGTCCGTGGGTTTTAAAGTTCAGTGACTGACTGAAAAGGATTTTCATCCAAATATTAAGAACAATTCTTATATTTAAAATTAAGTTAATTTGTCCAATAACATTTAAGCATTTGAAAATGAAAGAACTACAGAGCTATAATTCCCAAGAAAAGGTCTGAAATTCAGTCACACCTTGATTGTTTGACCACTGTGTTGGTGTACAGAGGCAAAACAATACAAAAAAAACACCCTATAGACCTGATTGTATGTTTAATTAGAATGAATAAGGAATAACATGACATAATGCAAAAAGAGAAAGAACAGCAAAAGCCACGAGAAGAGCTGACTTTGGTGTTTTTCCCTTCCAGTAGTCTAATGTTACACAGCGAAGGGGGAAGAGAGGGAGGTTGTAAAACAGAAAAGTGGGAGAAGAAGAGTGGAAGAAGAGGTCGGAGAGAGGAGGGATCACATCCTCCACCCTTCACCTCCTGCACATCTGATTCTCACCTTGTTCGAAGGTTTTTATGTACTCAGTGTTTAGTCTCTTTCTCCTTTGTCTCCTTCACTCACTCATCCTTCCTCTCCTCTCTTTTCATCCCTTCCTCTTTTCCTCAGGCTACATATCACATACATCCCCCCTATGTTTCACCTCTATATACTCTTCCTATTCCTTCCCTTGTGACTTTCTCCCCCTCTTCCACCTCCCTCCCATGACCGGGCGTCCTCCACTTTCCTCTCCACTTTTTGTCTTTTCATTATCCCCATCTTGCTATTCTTCTCTGTGAAAGATTTCCATCCTGCATCACTTCCCTTTCTCCTCGTCCAGCCTGTGGTTTTCTGCCTTTCTCCATTTATTATGTCCTCTCTCGAGCCCCCCCCACCCCTGCTCTCTTTCATTCCCTTCCTCCCTCCTACTCCTTTCCCTGCTGCTGCTGTCCTCCACCCTCCTCCTCTCTATTGTCCCCTCCCTTGCCTGGATCTCTCCATGTCCCAGGGCTCGTTAAACAATGTCCACATTCACCTGACATCAACCACAGAGTGCCTCCTATATGGGCGACAGTGTGTATGTGAAAGCGAAATATGTATGCTGTGAATTTAAAAGCAAATGTAAGTTTGCATTCATTGACTTTTAAAAAAGAAAGTACATGCAGAGATCCAAGGAAAGCACGGGCAAAGTTTGTTTTAACGCATACATAAAAAGTTGGTGATTTCAAGCAAAACTTCTGAAAGTAAGCGAGAGATGAAGAAAAGGGAAAGATGGAGATACTTTCTCTTCTTGTTTTTGGTATTTTGCAGTCGAGTTTTATCACCGCAGAACAATTGGTATTCACAAGAGTTAAGCACGCAAGCTGTTGGTCTAGAGACAAACATCCAGACCCGTGTTATCCGCACCTGCCTAACACCACCAAACGTATCCGCAGGGAGACAGTACCGGCTATTTTACACGTAGCACACATCACATCAGTTTAGTGCACGATACTTTTCATTGTTTTCTTCTCTTTATCCTTCTTTTTATCTACAGATCTGCTTTTCTCGCCTTTCTCTCCTTCCCTCTCTCATGCTTTCTCTCCTTGGATCCTTTGATGTCAGCTCATACCTGCTGTCACATACCACCTGTTCAGTTTTCAGTCGAACTGGACAGGACTGGACTGAACTGGGCCAGTCTAAAAAACGACTGGGAAGATAAAGACTGGAATTTAACAATAAGGGAATTCAGAATAGGACACAGCCAGATGCTGTTTATCCTTTAGTGACCAAACTCGGCTTTTGAAAAAAATAAATAAAGAGGTTTTCTGACACAAAACGGTAAGTAAGGCTTTCTTTTTGCATCGAAATCCAGTTTTGAATAATCCCAACCCACCACTAAAAAATATTTTAAAATTAGTTTTTTTCCTACCTCGACCAAACAACTAAAAACACCATATGCTTATTGGACACATTCTTATCTTACAATACCATCAGCCAGGTGTCCAAATTCATTCTCCAACATGACAACATCCCTATACATACAGTCAGCATCACAGAGAACCATCTTCAAAGACCAGAAGAAAGATGAGCTCTGTAAAAAAAACCCTGCTCTGACCCCTGCAGTGCTCTGATATCAATATCACAGAGTCAGTCTGGGATAACTTGAGGAGACAGAAGAAAATGAGACGCACTGAATCTGAAGAAGGACTGGAGTAAATTCTATGAGTACCTTGAAAACTAGGAACTAGTGTATGTGGGAGAATTGATAATTGATACTGCTATAAATTCACAGATACACACCCCAAAATATTGTTTGGATTTACCTTTTGTGTTTACTGTGCTTTGGATTAAATTCACTTGTGTTACTGAAAATGTAGTGTGTAGTGTAGAAACAGTACTGGTGCATTCCTAGAGTTGGGTGGTGTCATTTTTATCAGCGTTGGGGCTTAACGAAAAAGAAAATGATAAAAAAAAAAATCCTCTGATAATGGCAAGATAATGGGACTGGAATGAAAATGGGTAAAAAAGCAGCCAATGTCCAAAGAAAACCTTTGAAACACTTTCAGAAACCTGGAGGACTATTGCTCAAGAACCCCTTCTTTGTGCCATGCTGTCCTCTTGAAACCCATCGTAATCAAATGTAATGCAAAAGATTTGCATTAAATTGGGAAGAACCCTGGTTACAGCAAGCTACAAACCACACACTTCACCTTCTCCAAGAAAAGAAAAGTACTGGTTTTGTTTTGTACTACTGTCCTTTTCCTTTAAAATGAAATGAAATAGGTTTTTTTTAGAAGAGTTGCATCTTATGGAAGAAACCCACTTGGGTTTTAACATTAGCTTGATTTTTGATTTTTCTCCCCGTTAGGGTTGGCTCTGATCTTTATCATGGTCATTTTAGTTCAATTCAAAGAAAGACTTTTTTTTTTTTTTTTTAAATCTGTCCTGTTCGACCATGTTACTCTTTGCTCTTTGTGTCTTTGGTCTTTTTCTTTCTCTACCTATTTCTCTCTTCTTTGATGCAAAGCAATAGGTGAGTCCTACTCTAAAACCCCGATCAGAAACATTAAGATGACTACAAACCGGAGAAAGCCAGAATGAGTGTGTGTGTGTGTGTGTGTGTGTGTGTGTGTGTGTGTGTGTGTGTGTGTGTGTGTGTGTGTGTGTGTGTGTGTGTGTGTGAGAGAGAGGTGGTGTGTGTGTGTTCTCCCAGGTGACGGGGCACGGACCAGAGAGATACTCGTTTGATCCCTGCAACAAAGATTGAGGGGAGGGCAAAAAGAGAGCAACAGAGAAAAAAGACACCAAAAGATGGAAAAGAAGAGAGGTGTTGGAGAAAGAGCTTATGGGGGACAGAGAGAGAAAGACAGGAGAGAGACAGACAGAAGGTTAGGAGGGATCAGGCCTCACGAGAACAGAGCTTTGTTGAAGGAGGTTTGAAGATCATGAGCAGCTTTGTCACACAGTGAGAGGGGAAGGAGAAATGGTGTGTCCAAAAACTGTTCAGTCCAGCCACGTTAAATCTAATAGCTGACGATGCTGTTTATGTTTGCATGCTTCACATAAGATCCCATAGGTGTGGTAAGCAGACTGATATTTATCTGGTCCTTTTCTCTTCTGACTGACCACTCAAAGCTCTTTTTACTTGAAGCCATATTCACACACGTTCCTACAGTGCTTTATTCTATATACTTCCAATTAGGCGTCTGCCACCTTGACCTCCTGAGCCACAGCTGCTCTCACTGATCTATTTGTGCTGTCTAACCATAGTTTTACAATAGTTTTTAGTTTCATTGAAGTTTTCAGATTTCTGTCTGGCCAATGCAATTATAAGTGATCCCGCAAAGATATATATATATATATATATATATATATATATATATATATATATATATATATATATATATATATATATATATATATATATATATACTCTATAGACATAGAGGACAGTTACAAGTACCTGGGGATCCCGCAGGCAAATGGGAACAATGAAGAGGCCGCTAGAAAAGCTGCAACTACCAAGTACCTGCAGAGGGTCAGGCAAGTCCTGAGGAGTCAGCTGAATGGTAAGAACAAGATCCGGGCCATCAGGTACCCTGCTGGGGTAATAGGCTGGCCAAAGGAGGAGATAGAAGCCACTGACATAAAGACAAGAAAGCTCCTTACCATGCATGGAGGGTTTCACCCCAAGTCCAGCACCCTGAGGCTGTACGCTAAGCGGAAGGAAGGGGGCCGGGGACTGGTGAGTGTCAGCACCACAGTCCAGGATGAGACAACGAACATCCAAGAATACATTGGGAAGATGGCCCCAACTGACCGAGTGCTCAGTGAATACCTCAGGCAGCAGAAAACCCAAGAAAGAGGAGGGAGACGAGGAACCATCATGGAAGGACAGGCCCCTGCACGGTATGTACCACCGGCAGATAGAGGAGGTGGCTGATATCCAGAAATCCTACCAGTGGCTGGACAAAGCTGGACTGAAAGACAGCACAGAGGCACTAATCATGGCAGCACAAGAACAAGCTCTGAGTATATAGAGGCTGGGGTCTATCACACCAGGCAAGACCCCAGGTGCAGGCTGTGTAAAGATGCCCCAGAGACAATCCAGCACATAACAGCAGGGTGCAAGATGCTAGCAGGCAAGGCATACATGGAACGCCATAACCATAACCATAGTGTACAGGAACATCTGTGCCAAGTATAACCTGGAAGTCCCGAGGTCAAAATGGGAGATGCCCCCAAGGGTGGTGGAGAATGACCGAGCTAAGATCCTGTGGGACTTCCAGATACAGACGGACAAAATGGTGGTGGCTAACCAACCGGACATAGTGGTGGTAGACAAACAGAAGAAGACGGCCGTAGTGATCGATGTAGCGGTTCCGAATGACAGCAATATCAGGAAGAAGGAACACGAGAAGCTGGAGAAATACCAAGGGCTCAGAGAAGAGCTCGAGAGGATGTGGAGGGTGAAGGTAACGGTGGTCCCCGTGGTAATCGGAGCACTAGGTGCGGTGACTCCCAAGCTAGGCGAGTAGCTCCAGCAGATCCCGGGAATAACATCAGAGATCTCTGTCCAGAAGAGCGCAGTCCTGGGAACAGCTAAGATACTGCGCAGGACCCTCAAGCTCCCAGGCCTCTGGTAGAGGACCCGAGCTTGAAGGATAAACCACCCGCAGGGGCGTGCTGGGTGTTTATATATATAAATCTATAAATAGCAGCCGATCCTTTGAGAAAGCCCAGTATTCAGTCATGACAATCATGGCAAAGGCGATCCCAAGTTTGTGGTTTTCAAACTTAATACCAATACCCTGGAAAATATGAAGCGTGAAACTACTTTTGAGAAAAACTAGGAGACATAAATGTTTTCTAAGTAAAGGTTAGGATAATATTGTCTGTGCAAATATGTACTCTGTTTATTTCCTGAGCCTCTGGTCACTTATCGTCACTCACTTATTTTCATATAGTTGTCAAAATAGGCTGCTGCTGTTTCTGTTTGTCCTCTGCTTCAGTCTGGGAGGTTAAGAGAAGCTCAACGCTCTTTAGCCACAAATAAGTGTGTTATCCTGTTAGATTAAGACTGCTGGTTAATGTTACAGACACGCGGGACTGTTAACCTTTGCTGTGTAGCTCTTACATCGGTGTTACCGTTTCAGTATTGGAAATCCAGTGTTTTTGCAGCCATAAGTGCCAGCTGCTATCTTAATGTAAAATTAACAAGTAGCTAATGTGAGTAACTGCTAATAGTTAAACAGCTAACCATGACATTTATGATAGATGTTCAATACTTATGGGCTGTCAGCTTTTAAAATGTTTCCCCAAGTTCGTTGTGCTACTCTTCATGTGTTCAGCTGCTAGTGAAGGGAGGGGCTTTCTGGCTCGCTGCCTACAGTGGTGAAGCTGTGTGAAGTTCATCCAGAGGATGCAAAGACGACATTATTGGTACTGATACCATTGCAAATGCGTATTTAATCAGATTTAATTTTTTAGTATCAAATAGTATCTGAATGGGAAGTTGTTGTTTTTTTTAATTATTTGAGTAAAATTACATCTTTAAAAATTCTTCTCAAGATACAATATCACCATTTTAATGTCTGTTCCCATGGTATCACTCTCATATTGTCTTCTGCAGCTGTACCGTTTCATCATCAATCACGGTATAGGCACAGTAGAGTAATTTTGTTAGCTTGCCTACACAATCAGCCCCAGAAAACTGCATACACTATCATTATGGCATTTTACTGATGTTGGAGAAAAAATTGCAAAGGAAATCATTTTAGATTTCAGTACGGTCATCAAGGCTCCCGATCAGCAGGTACTGTAGTGAAAAGTGTGTTGATGTGCTGAAACAACTAAAACGGAACAGGCGGACGAGAGGAGGAGGTGAGAGAAGACAGAGGTTTAAGAACCACATATTTTTGGATTTTTAAGTTGCTGATACACTTACAGTTGTTATTATTATTGGGGGATGTTTCTAATCCAATTAAAATCAAATTCAGTTTCCGTACTATTCATGTAACCTGTCCAAGGCCACAGAATACATTACAACATGACTGGATCACCTTCATGCACATATGCACACTATATAATTATGTACACTGTAAACCAGCCCCCTCAGAATCTTTCTCTCCTTCAAACCTCCTTTTCTTCACCCCCACCAAAGACATTTCACTGCAACATTAAATTGTACTTTATTAAAATGGTTTTGCCTGCAGAAAAAAAAGATCCTCTAAAATTTCTAAATTCTGTCTATTGCTGATATAAAAATCCCACTGTTGCTGGATAAAGAAATAGAATACATTTTAAATCCTGCAAGCTTTCTTGGTGCAGAAACATTTTCTAAAAAAATGAATTTGGGGTTTGCACTATCTAGATGACGAGCTTGTAATAAAAATCATTGGCCAAAGCGAAATTACCTAATGTAGAGATGCCCTTAAACAAAGCCCTTGGCTTCTGTCAGGCCAACATCAGTGTGGAGACTGAAAAAGCAAACACACACTCAGTCACAGCTGTATATAAAAATATGAAAAGCACTGATATATGATGTCTTAAAAACTGTGATACGTGATTGATAAGTAACTCATCTCCCCCATAAGTCTCCTTTCCTGATGTAGTACTGTATATTGTAAATGATTTTCATAAAAATAGCCTTAACATACCAGAAAAGCATCCTGTTCTTCTTTCACAAGGATGTCTCCAGTGGGAACTGAACCAACGATATTAATCTGAGTTTCATGCAAAGTGACTATAAACCCAGCCCCCACATCCCCACGCACATACCTTTTTTTCTCTTCCTTTCTCCTTTCACACAGCTTTATTATGATCCTTCAAACATGCCCAAGAGACATTTTAGATTTTTTACTCTACAAGACAGTCAAAGACTTGTACACAATCAAATAAAATACAATTTTCAATTGTGGGATGGCTCTTTCAAAATATTTAGGTCCCAGTCACACAGGCTTAGAGACAGTTTGGCAACTGGCTGGCAACCACTGGTCACTTTGGAAAAATAAATATTTCCTGACCTCGAGGATTGCTAGAGGTTGCTGGTAGTAACTGTTATATGAATTTCTAACACCCCAGTCATGCATACCAGAAACTGGTAAGTGACCCCCTAGTGAGCGCCAGATGCTGGGGAAAATGTGTTTTTCTGATTGGTTGGAGGATTGATTGCTGTTACCAGGCAAAATTCATTCAAAGAGGTATATGGTGCAGCAGTGAAAAGCAATTGCTTTGGTCACTTGCCGCAGTCAACCGTAGTTTGGAATACACCGAATTTCCTGCAAACACTTGCCAACCATTCTCCGAGATGTTGTGTAAGAGTTGCACCTTTTGAAAGGCTTTGACTTAAGTTGTTAGTCACAACTTTTTCAAGTTTCACTATTGCTCAGGGGTTAGTTAGCATGCTATCCATGGGTGACTACAGCAGCCTGCTAGCCACCAAAATAGAGGAATTGTCTTCAACCAGTTCCACTCATTAACCGCTCATTTAGGGGCGACCGTGGTTCTGGGGGTTGGGAAGCTCATCTTGTAAGCGGAAGGTTGCCGGTTTGATTCCCAGCTTTGTCTGTCTTGGTCATTGTGTACTTGGGCAAGACACTTCACCTACCCTACCGCCTACTGGTGTTGGCCAGAGGGGCTGATGGTGCGATATGGAAGCTTCACTTCTGTCAGTCTGCCCCAGGATAGCTGTGGCTACAACTGTGGTTTGCCTCCACCAGTGTGTGAATGAATAGTGGAATTGTAAAGCGCTTTGGGTGTCTAGAAAAGCGCTATTATCATTATTAACCATCCATCCATAAACCTCCATCAACTGCTCTCCAGTGATTGGGCAATACAATTGTTCACCTGGTAACCAGAGGTTCCCACAGGAGGTGCTGACAGGTCTCTAGGCCTGTGTTACTGAGGCCTAACACAACCACATAATGGGACACATAAAGTGTAATGACCACTGGCTGAACATTCATTCAATAATGTATGTTGTGTTAAAAAGACAAAATTCAGCAGAATGTACTTACTGGACTTTTGAGCAAAGGTAGAGCTTATTTGTATGATAATAAAATTTCATCTAATAAAACAAACAAACAAACAAAAAAAAAACAAAAAAACAGAAAGAAGAGCCAGAGACAAAAAATTCTGCAGTGAGAGGGGGAATCACTCTCAAAAGCTCATTTTAATCTGAAATGCTACATCTTATATTATTGAACTAACCCAACAGCACCATTATGCAGGACACACTGCAGGCTGACAGTGTGTCCTACTGCTGAGATTTAAAGGACAGCGTGATCACTGTTATGTAGTCCTGAAACACATGACCAAAAGATACAACAGAGAAGAGGAGTGTAACGATACCACAGACAAAATGACAGAACACAAACTACAGGAGAGTGGAGACAACGGTTGATGTATGATATGCAACAGTGTTATATAAAAACATGAGGAATGAAAACAAGGGGAGTAGAAAAGAAATGCTCAGTGCATCAGCCTGAGGCTAGCAACATAGCTAAGTGATGACTCAGGATCACCTAACCCAAGCTTAATAACAGCTTTATCAAACAGTTTATAGTTTTAAGTCTAAGCTTGAAATCAAAATCCAAACTTCTAGCTTGTTCCACAGGAGAGGAACCTCATAGCTGAAGTCTCTGCCTCCTATTGTACTCTAGCGCCCACAAATTAAGCCTGCAGTCTGAGAGTGAAGTGCTCTGCTGGGATAATTTAACACTATGATGGGTCATAAACATTCAGAAATGTGAAAAGGATTTTAAATTAAATGTTAAATTTAGCAAGGAGCCAATACAGAATAAGAATCTGGGAGAAACACATATTAATAATATTACCTTAAGGTTTTTCACACCCCAAACACACATTTTCCCTTAGTTTAAGTTTTTTTAAAATTCAAATTAAGTGATTCTAAATAAATGTTACATGTAAGTTCAATAAGGAGGATCTGTGTTCATTCATCTGCCTGTAATTCTATACTGCACCTCACTTCCGCTTTCCCACACTGTCAGACTCATTTCTGTCATCATCAGTCTGGCCCAGTCCTTTTTTGCCCACCCTCCACAAACCAGTGAGCCTCTATTCTGTTTTCTTTAAATCTCAGTGTTCTTTTGTCACTCTGCCTTTTGGACTCCCATTCATGCGACCCACCTCCCCACCATCTCCACCTAATCCTGGCTAGATAAAGATCCTCATCCAAGTCTCCACCTGCTTCCTCTCTGGCACCACCAGTGTCTAGACTCTGGGGGGTCCTGTCCTACTTCCTACCACTGTTAGAATCTCCTCTGATGTATAGTTTCATCCATGTCTAATGGCCAGATAGTGTATAATTAAAATTCCTTATTTCAGAAAATCACAGTTGCATCTTTCAAATGATTTCTCCTTATTGAAAAAGCTTTCAATGGCTCTGAGAAGAGGAGCCATCCTTCCCAAGGCTGTAATAAAAGCTTCTTAGTTTAGAGGACTTGCTGGCATAAAGCTACTGATCTGGTCAGTGACACAAGTAATTTAGTCCTTTCAATTCAGAGGATTGCAGCATTTCAACAGTGTTCATGAACTGGACAATATCTTTTTAAAAAACCAAACTTTTCAGATGGCTAAGCAAAGGACATAGTTTCGGTAATTTGCTGGTGGCCTCTGCCTCAGTTTTGTTCCCCGCTGTCGAACTAGACAGTGTTGAATCTAAGCTGCTAGCCTTTCTCTCTCCCTCTGTCTCTCTGTCAGACAAGAGCAGTAGAGAGTGCTGAATATCAGCTGGTAGCATGGTGAGTCAGCCAGCAGCTTTACATTTAACACATGCCAACGCTAGCAGGACTGAAAAGGAACGCAGTGGGGGTGCTTTCTCTCCCTCTGTCTTGGTCTCAGTCAGTGGCTCTCTTCTTATTCCTCTCTCTTCCTCTTTGGCTATTTCCCCTTTCACTTTCCTTCCATCCCATCTCATTTTCCATCCATCCTCCTCCCTCCCTTGCAACTCATTACCCATCATCTGCCCTGCTCTCTCTATTTTTGCCCTCCCTAACTCTCACCCCTTGCTTCTCTATCCCCCTCCCTCTTTCTCTCTCTCTGTAGTCTCCCAGTGGTCTTGCTGAGGGGCATATGCTACTGCAGGGAGAAGGGGATGTCAGCTTGGATTTCAACACTGTCACAACAGGAGAACACACACACACACACACACACACACACACACACACACACACACACACACACACACACACACACACACACACACACACACACACACACACACACAAATGTAGGTATACAGCACAGGAAGCAAATGGTCGCTCACAAAATATGGTCAGTTTTCGTCTTTCAAACACATACGTGCACAGTCGGACACAAATGTAAACATAAATCAAAAGGCCACTTGTACAATATGTGTACACAGACACATGCACACACGGTGAAAAGAGTCTCACCAGGGTAGAAAACAGTCCTTGTCTGCAAACTGCCTGACAGGCAGAAAATAGACCTGGCTAAGGAGGTGTGAGGGGAGAGAAGAGGAGAGGAGTGAGAAGAGAAGAGAAGAGAAGAGGAGAGGAGAGGAGAGGAGAGGAGAGGAGAGGAGAGGAGAGGAGAGGAGAGGAGAGAAGAGAAGAGAAGAGGTTGGAAGATGAGGAGAGACAGAAGCAGCAGTGTGAGAAAACAGTGTAGGGGGAGCATGGGGACGAAAGAAGAGGAGTTGAGAAGACAGAATGGAAAAAAGACGAGAGAATAAAAAGAGAGGCAAAAGAAATTGTGTGTAATAGGTGATAGCTGAGAGGCGCAGTGTTTTTTCTGTTAAAAAAAAATATAGAGTCCCCTGGAAAAGCTCACAGTTAAATGACAGTTTCATCAAAACGGCCAGCCTTTCTTTCTTTTCGTCAATCTCAGTCTTTTCCTGCCAGTGTGGTCCTTTGTTTTCCTCTCTCACCCTTTCAGTTTTGCCCCCTCCTCTGCCCAAATTCACTCTCTCCCAGCTCCTGATACGGTATCAATGACCTTAGTTCAGTACAGCGTGGTCACACTGGCCTGACCAGAATCCTATTACTGACACCCTTCATGTGTAACATTACTGAGCTGTGTGTGTGTGTGTGTGTGTGTGTGTCTGTATACATGCGTGACATTGCCCTTTCCCGAGCAACAATAATATTATCAGAAGTGCATAGCAGACACACACACACACACACACACACACACACACACACACACACACACACACACACACACACACACACACACATAAAAAACAATAAACAGCTATATGCTCTTAGTACTTAAACCTGCTGCCACACACACACACACACACACACACACACACACACACACACACACACACACACACACACACACACACACACACACACACACACACACTTACTTTCCAGAAATATTCTATTCTTATTATTGCAGCTCCTCTCTCTAAGGTTATTAATCCCCTACATCAGGGGGTTTGAAACATCTCTGTCTAGAAGCCAAACTCATTAAAACTGCATTCATGTGGGTATTGACCAGAAAAAAAGCCCTCTGAAACAATCTGTGATTCCATTCATGGCTTAAACCAGAAGAAAAGTTAGTATGGTCTCTACATTTGCTTTTCATTTCTCCTCACACACACACAAAGTTTTAAACCAACACCACGGTTTGGATGTCTAAAAAACATTATTTGCTTTCATTAAACACATTTAATGTGGATGAGGAGCATCTGCTCAACTGCCTCTGAGGGCTGCAGTGGGTGGGCTCTGCTACGATTATGTAAATCAATAGCAAGTTTGCCAATACCGACCGTCATCTGGAGGGCAGTTACACTCCTCTATAAATCAAAACCAGGAAAAACAGCCTTTATGATGACCTTAATGATTGTATGGGGTAATGATACTATTCTGTTAATCTCTAATCACTACCTGTTAGTCTAACACAGTGCTGTCAAACTCTTGGGAGGGCCCACAGCCACTTTGTTAATGACTGATAAATATTGGGGGAGGGTGGACGTGGCCTTTTATGAATGTTTGATGAAGAGCATAGCACAAAACTAGCCATTAAGCTTTAAGAGCTATAGACTGAAGAAATTATACAGCACAAGCAGCGTTTTGTTTCTTTTAGGGATTTTCTTAGGCCTTTGGGAATGCCTGGCATCCTCCAGTTGCTAGGGAAAAATGTTTATTCCCTGACCATGGCTGTAGGCAAAATCACTCCCAAAGAGGGTGCTGCACAAGTAATGTCCTTTTGATTCCTTTGGTTGCTGGCAGATTGCTAAGGTCTCTCGTAGATTGCATGGGAGGTACCAACTTGTCTCCAAACGATCACTAGCTAACTCAAGAAAGTGAAATTTGAAAAACTGAATATGTATGATGTAAATGTAGAAAATTCAGCTTCAGACTAAAATTTGTCCATTATTTGTGAAAGTAACATGTTTCAAATTGTGCAACTTTTACACTGAAGGTTCTGTTTCAGCTTTGCTCCTGCTCTACTACTGCTTAGCGAGTAATTAGTGAATGTTTGCAGGAAAGATGGTATCTTTTACACAAATTACAGCCAACCTCGGCAAAAAAGACGGGTATTCCTAATATAGCAAAGTATAACTCTTTGTGACCAATTTCACCTGGTACCAGCAAGAAACCCCCGGCAACCACTTGCCAACCAGTTGGGGAATACACATTTTTCCCTTGCAACCTGTGGTTACTAAGCAGTTGCCAACTTTTTTCTAGGCCTATGTGACTGGGACCTTAATACAGTTGGTAAATTCTTGAAGATTGTTCATGAATTTACCAAAGCAGCTGCTAACAGCCTAAAAATTTAAACAGTTTTTTCTCTTATGTATCAGTTTCCATATGAAGAAAGATGCTATATGAACAACAAAGCATCTCCTTCACAGGCCTGATTAAGGTTGACTTTAAGCAAAAAAAATATATATATACATATATAAAAAGGTTCCCACTTTCTGAGATCCTACATAAATTGCTGCATCCACCCTATGGTTGCATATGATATGTTTGCTAAGGAGGGAACTAACTAGCTAGGAGCCATGTTGCTCTGATTAATATTCAGCGTGTACAGAATATTAACACTTTGTGGGAAAAAGCAGTGACAAATGCATATATTTGAATGAGAAACCTAATACATTCAGGCAAAGGCCAATAAAAATGAACAGAATCCTGGAAAAATACCTCATGGGTCACATGCAAAGCTTCTTATCTGACCATATATTATGTTCCAGCATATAGAGCCAATGTAGCGGTTGTCAAATTCAACAAGGTTGGCTGATTTTTCTGTGAATTATTCACAATGATTAATGGTCTTATTACTATAGCTGGCCCTCCCTCCTCCTCAAATGCACACAAGAGAGATACAAGTATCCGATTAGAGCAGTAGAAATGAGACGAAAGAGGAATAGTGTAGAAAATAGAGGGTGGGACAAGATGGAAAGGAAAGACTGGAGATGGGGAATGGCTGACAAAACTAACAACGCAAAAATGATGTGGGTTGCAGTGGATGTGAGAATCCTTATTTAACTGATTGATGTCTTTTCAAACCGTATACAGCAGCTACGCTGTCTTTTAATTTTTAGACCAAATAAATGACGAACAAGCTTTTCACCCCAAATCTGCCTCATACTGGAACAAAGCAAGAATGAACGTGAACGCAGGCAGAAAAGATAAAAATATTCACGTCAAGGGGTTTGAAAAATTATACAAATTATTGCTGAATCAGCAGTGATGACAACCATTGTATATGCAGTGTTTAGTCTTTTAGTTCCTTTATTTTTGGCAGCTTTTGATTAATAATGCCACATCGAGACAACAATCCAGGAGCATGTTCTTTTAGTTTAGTTGGTTGATGTACATACTTCAGTTGAGTACTAGAAACAGTTTTCAATGGATGATGATGATAAAAAGTTGGAGTCTATTTGTGTTCATTTCTTTCTGAGTACAATATGTACCGTACACCTCCAGTGTTCAATGTCCAATTTCACAACACATAACTGCTCAAATTAATTTCAATATGGTAGCTAAGTACTTGAAGTCATCAATTTTATTTTCAGCTGATGGTATTCTTGAGTAACACTTGCTAAATTTCACTTTTATAGTGGCTGGAAGTTAGAAAGCAGCCATTATGGGCTTAAGTGTAACTTTAAGTTAGCTGTAAATCCACAAAGACCAGGTCAGCAGACCACAGCCCATCTTTAAAGAGAATCTGTTGGAGCTTACAACAAAAAATACTATCTGATTTATTTCTAATGGAGTCTTTGCACAGCTACATCAGAAGCTGGGGTCCCATCACCTGAAAAATCACACTTAAACCTCTGTTTCAATTGTTACAACATTTTTTGTGTACAAGGGGTCAGTGATGCAAAGTAACACTCAATCATACGTCTCAAAGAAGTGGTTCTTCTGGGGTAAAACAGCATCTGTTCCTTCTGTTTGCATGATATGATATGGCATTTTCATGGTTTGCTGAGCACAAACTGCCATGTAATTGCTCAGCTTTCTTCCTATCAAATGCAGTGACCCCTGTTGATGGCGACTGCCTACACAAATCCTTGTGAGACAAGATGCTACCATTTGCAAAACAACTGATCTACATTTGTATTAGGAATAATATTATAGTGGATAAGTTTAAAACTACCGACGCTCAGGAATATGAAATTAATATGCACAGTAAATTGTTTTAACACATACTACAGGACATGCTAATTATAAATGATGAGAAACAAAAAACTGTGCTTGGTAGTGTAACTTATATCCTTGCATTCAGTGACCCTGCGAAAAGTTGTAGTTTGTGAAAGTGTAGCACAAATGGAGAAGCAACATTACTGCAGTACAGAACAGATGCTCAGAGGACAGGCATCAGCAGAACAGACATGCAGACTTACTAGGACGAGGAAAAGTACAGAACTGGTCTCATTTATGCTAAACAAGAAATAACAATCTATTTTTTCCTCTTTTATAGTTGTTCTCCAACCTCCTACTCTAATTTTTTATATATTTCACCCTCATTCATATTTTTGTCATCAATTATTTGTCATTATTTATATAAAAACAGAGGGATTAGCATAACTCTGAAGCAGAATATGACAGAAAAGTCATCTAAGTTCCTATTTTTCCCGTCTACCACTACTACACTCACAGAACAATCAGAACAAACTATTTATAACTATTTACTATTAAACCATTAAACTATTTACCTTTACCCTTTGAGTCTAATGAAAGAAACCAGCAACGTTTCAATTAAGTTTTTTCTCTCTCTCTCTCAGCAGGGTCCGTTAAATGCCTAATGATACTCAGCCTCGATATACAGCAAAACTCTTCTGTTAAATAAGTTAACATCTGGACATCAAGTTAGCCTGCAAAGACTTCTTCTATTCAAAATCGTTAATTTATGGTTTAAATTTAAGGAGACTTATGGAGGACAAAAAAAGCTCACTGGGGGAGGGGGAGACAAAGTCACTGCTATACTTACATTTTATTTCTTTAAGTTTAGTCATTTTTTTTAAAAAGAGCTGCCTAACTCAAGCTACTGCATACAAAATGCCCCAAAATATAATCTGTATAAGACTTGAAAGCAATATATTACTACAGGGAGGGAATTAAATCTTCAGGGTGTAACTACTCAACACTGCTGCAAATAAACTTTTTTTGTTCTCGCTGTGGAACAAGAATAGTTGCAGAACTTTGGTTTGCAAAAAGCTGAACTCAAACTACTGAGAATCGTGGATGGATTGTCAGACAACAACATAAACAACAACAAATAAGCCCCTTAAATCATTTGAGGCATCCAACATTATCTATTTATCTTTATACACTCAGTGACCACTTATTTAGCATCTTTTTGGATCCCCCTTATCCTTCAGAACTGCACTATATCTGTTAAGAAGACGATAAATAAAATCTCACATGAACGGTTAAATGAACTGAGGCATGAAAGAAAGGATGTTATGGAGGGATTACATTAGACAGTTTAAGAAGGTGAGAGGGAGCTGCAAAGTGACAGTGGGGAGGTGAGACAGATACAGACATATAGCACAAATGAGTCAGAGAGACACGGATGCATGGAAGACGAGGTTGTTGTGAGTGGAAAGGTGTGATGCAAAGAGCAGGATAAGTCTCTAATTAGTTTTTTCATATCAAACTTCAGCCTCTCGCTGTGACCTTAATAAACAGATGATATGCGCGCGCGCGCACACACTCACACATGCACGCACATCCATTCCTTTGTGCACACACTCATTCACGCACACACACCAACTGATGAAATTGTTACCTCAGCATTTTCCAGCTAAATGTACTCATTAGCCTAGTTGCACATGGCTGCCTGGGAAAACAACAAAGTCAGCTCCACAAAGCAGGGAGCATTCATCTAAGAGGCTGTCAAAGTGGGAGACAGAGAGCAGAGGTCTCAGCACTAACAGAAACTCAAGGCTGCATTAGAGTCTGTAAGAGCGGCTCAGTTTATATGCCATTTCACGCATTATCACTGTTCATTTGAGCCCCAATTAAGAGTTGTCATAACGAATGTTAACAATTTCAATTATCACTTCTACAAGTGCCAGAAAGCTTTGTTTATCTATTTCAAACTGGTGTTTGTTGGGATCTTTGTTAGCATCAGGACCTAAACAAACCCTGCTATGTGCTCTCTTCGTGTTTGTTCAGTTACAAGTCTATTAAGAATTTATTGAAACAAGATCATAACCTTTCTAAGATACTATTGCGTTAGGGCAAATTTGAAAAAGCAGCGGTAGCATGACACAAAAATTTATCACTGAAAAAAAAGATGAACTACAAGCACAGTTATCCAAGCAAGAAACCATATGCAATATGTGTTTGAGGGAGCATTTCTATACGTGCATCTATTACATAGCATAGCATATTTGTTGGGTTCCAGAGGCTTGGATCTATTAAAAAGCTTGGTCCACACTAGACTGCTTGCCAGTTTATCACAGTATTATAGTACACAAACAGACACCCTTGAATCTATAGTAAATGTGACATTGCAAATCCTCCAAGTAAAAGCTGGATCACAACAAAGTGTCACAGAGAAAAAGCTGAAACTTCCTCGGTGAAAGAGCCCAGACATTTCTGTTAAGCGGTTAAGCACTGAGCCACCACATCGTCTATCACATATACAAGCAGTTTTAACTTGTGCCACTTGAAAATGCAGATATTTATAGTGCTTTTTTTTTAAGGTGCAGTTTCTTCATTCGGAGGAAATATCTTCTGTAAAAACCCTCAAAGTTAATTTCCCTTGCTGGTCACTGCCAGATAGTTTTCAAGGTCTGGCTCATTTGTCTCAGTCTGCAAAAACAAACTAGAAAGCACTGGCTGTCTTAAACTCTGATTAGCAAAGTGTTGGAATGTGCCTTCAATGCAACAAGTCCCAAGATTCCTTTTATTTTTGTTGCAGCGAAGGCAATATAACCACCCGATTCAAAGGCTGAGCTTCTGGCTGATTCTACTGGGCAGCAGAGTTCAGTGATTCTGGATGCTTTTGCACAAGTTTCAAGCTTGTTTGCAGTCATGAAACTCATAGTTTCATCACTCCAAAGGGCAGTGGCAGGCTCACAGAGCGCATTTGAGGGAGAGGAGAAAGAGATACACTGTTTGCTGAGAACTTTACAAATGTCATGTGTAAATTTATCCATGTGCATTTATTTATTTATTTTTGATAGTGTAAGTAAGACGGATACTTTTTCTGACTGTAAATTAGGTCTTCAGATACTTCCTGACCTTTAATGTCTAAAATAAAGGCTGAGGTGAAAAGGGCAACGGCACTATTTGCTATCCCAGCAGTGGAGGTATGCTGCAGTGAATTAAAGGCTGGACCAGGCTTGCTCAGCAAGCGCTCAGGTAGCAGAGCTGAGGATCATAATCTTAACTTCATGTTTGAGTGTGGACAGGAAAGTGGAGCATCATTGTTTAGCAGTGGAGAAGGCACTTGGATTCTGTGTTTTGTCCTAGCAAAAACCTGAAATACCTGCTACAGAGCTCTCTGTTACAGTGATCCACAGTAACAGAGAGATTTTTAACTCTGAATAGATCGGCGAGAATAGTGGAGTCCAAATATTCCACATGGATTTAAGATGGATTTAAAAAAAAAAAGTTGGGTTTTCTGCTTCAGCCAGAAAAGTATTTCCAGTGTTTGCAATGGTTAAGCAGCAGTTTAACTTCCGATGTCTAAAATAACTGAGGATTAAGACTCATTACCAGTAAGTAATGACTCCAAAGGTATATTCACATAGAGCGCATTATAAATAACCTCATGCATTTGAATTAATTCATATTATGGCTTCCATGTATCTTTGCTTCCACGTGGATTTTAAATAATAAGTCTTTTAGTATATATTATCATTAGCTGGCCTATGTAGTGTACTTAAATATGGTTAAATGGATAAACAAGGCCTGTGCTGTATCAGCTTTTAGTCTCAATGAGATGGGATTTAAAGGTGAATGCTTTTATATGGTGAGTGAAAAATATATTTATTTAGATTATGATTAAGAAGTACATTGTATTAATTGAGACCCAGTGGTGGCATGATAATTGAGGAGTTCAATTTATTCATATTCATTACTCCATAATGTGCTGTATATATAATCTGTGAGTGCTGAGCTGGAGATGCAAACAAGCTCCCAGTGAAATGCTTTAATTGGCCTGTTCTATTTCCATTTCAATAAGAGGTCCCCTCCTCTCCTCTTCTCCTCCCCTCCTCTCCTCTTTTGTCCTCTCCACTTCTCTCAAGCTGTCCTGTCTGATATTTGACATGCTGGCTCTCTCTCTCCTTCCTGTTAATGGATCGGTTAACTCCATAATTTGGAGCTGTATGTGAGGAGATAGAGACAAGTGTATGTGAATATGTGAGTTTGTGTGCAATTGGATGCTGCAGGACTAAACTAACACAGGAAGTTGAAAGAGGAAAGGATGGGAAGATGAAAGGAGAGACATGAAAAGGGATGGAACGGAGAGAGAAAGTTTAGATTTCACGAACACTACAAGTGGAGCTCTGGCAACTCAGCTTCTTCTCAGAAGTCATCACAAACTGACACCACTAAAACTGCAATCGACAGTTATTCAGAAAAAGAACATATTCAAATCTAAATCTATTTTAGACTAGTGTGATACTATAATTTGTAATGCCACCACGTGATTTAATATTACATGCAGTCATGTATAAAGTACTTTGACGCTCTTTAAATACTATATTTTTTTGTGTAAAAAAATTGCAAACTGTTGCCATTTAAGATGTAATAACTTTAACTTTAAGCCTTGCTCTGTCTACCTGTAACTCATCTATGTCAAATCACATTTTATCAGATCCCACTATATCATTTAGCAGGCAGTCAACATAAAAAACAAATGTAAACTGCATAAATTAAAAAATGTATAAAAAGTTGGTCTAAAATTTCTTTAGAAAACTGAGTAGGTGGTTGTTTAGTTTTGATCAGATCAGCACCAGCAGGAGTGCCGTGATGGTTATTTTAAACATGCTACTTAATACATCACAGTAATGAGAATATAGTAGGAACACTGTGAGAGCAGTATGGTGGCACAACTGCTTCACAGTACGAACCTGTTGTTGCAAATGTATTCTAGAAAATTATCTGCCAGGATGTTGCTATAATTTCATAGGTAAATGTGTTACAGTGAAAGCAACCACTGAAAGGGAATGTCCATTAAAGTATAACTGAATAAAAATGAGAAAGACATTTTATTTTATTAAATAAATGACACAAACTGCAAAAGTTAGAATGTCCAACAAACCTTCTGCAAACTATTATGAAACACTTGTTCATCTAAAGGGGACATGTTCACAAGTAACAATGTTTCACACTGGAATCCATGAATGACAACACTACAACAGCACTCAAGTCTGGAAGCTTCAATGATACAATAGTAGTATTAGCTTCAACAATCAACTCCTTAACCACTTTTATTCCTTGGCTTTTAACCTCAGTGAGACTTAGTTTCTTTTTTAATGCAGTAGTTATTTAATTAATGATTTCACTCTTCTTTTATTTGTTTTTTATTTATATCTCATGTAATTTTATTTTACAGTTCCAATGTACAGCACTTTGTGTCAGCTGTGGTTGTTTTAAAGTGCTTTATAAATAAAGTTGATGATGATGATGATGATGATTTAAAACCGGTCTGAGCGGGTACACTCCCTTTTGCAATTATTTTAAAATCCCTGTAGAACCGGAACCACGTAAGCTAGCACAATACTTTTGTTTGCACGTGAAACAGGAGGAGTTGTACTTACATCTTATGCCATCAGCTTGTCCTAGGTCACAGTTTCCTTCCACTAATAGCTTTGGAGAAACAGCATAAAAAGCACTTGCAGCAACAAAAACACACTTTGCCGATCTGATCAGCTGTTCATAACACTTCTTAAGTTGGAATAGACGTCAGCGCAAACTATCGCATGTCCGCCATTACCTGCCCGAAACTGGAAGTGGCATCATTTTCGCAGAAAATGTAGTTTTTTACCTTCGGGGCCTTGAAAGCCTATACTGGTGTTTTTAGAAGTCATGTTTGACTTCATGCTTTTCTGAATAGTTTCTAGGATGCTTAGAACTCAAATTGCACTGCTGGACATAGTTTATTTTGATGCACATGCTGGGTTTTTTTTGCAAATTTGCATTATAATATTTATGGGGCGATCGTGGCTCAAAAGTTGGGAGTTCGCCTTGTAATCGGAAGGTTGCCGGTTTGAGCCCCGGCTTGGATAGTCTCGCTCGTTGTGTCCTTGGGCAAGACACTTCACCTGTTGCCTACTGGTGGTGGTCAGAGGGCCCGGTGGCACCAGTGTCTGGCAGCCTCGCCTCTGTCAGTGTGTCCAAGGGTGGCTGTGGCTACAATGTAGCTTGCCATCACCTGTGTGTGAATGGGTGGATGTGTAAAGCGCCTTGGGGTCCTTAGGGACTGGTAAAGCGCTATACAATTACAGGCCATTTATTTTCGTTTTTCCAGCAGGAGATAAAAATTGTTGTATCTCAAAAATAAAACTATGAAGACACTCAAAATAAATTTCCTGTTGTTAGAAACTATTTTGTGCAACTTTTTTGTATTTACAGTTTTGAGGGATAAACCTCTTAAATCTCTCTAACTAGTAAAAAAACAAAACAAAAACGATTTTAAATTTTTTGTAGTTTATTGCACTTTTTTGAAATTTATGTAGTTATTATGGACTTAATGCATACTATAACGGTTGTATTGATGTATAGCAACTTGAAATTCTCTCAAAAATGGCACTACAGCATGTAAAAATATAAGGATAACTCTGGCGGACTTGGTTCTATGGTAGGTCTTAATCCTGCAGCCAGAACTGAACTAATTCCCAGTTTAATCATTGATATTAAGAATCAGATTAAGAGGACACGGGGGAAATAGTAAGGATAAGAATGTGAAACACATGAAAACAGGACAGGGTAAGTTTTTCCATTCTTCCTGTTCCTGAAGTACTGTAATTTCTTCCTCTCTCTTTGTTTAAATTCCTCCTCATCAGTTGTTCTTTATCTGAATCTTCTGTCTTTACTTACTACAGCCTCTTCTTCTATGCATCCTGTCTGATTGCTTCCCTTCCATTTTTGCATTTACTCCTTCCATTTTTTCTCCTCTTTTTCCCTTTTTCATGGGATTCCCCATTTCACATCCTTTTCTCCTGTGAACCCCTCAATCCTCCTCTAGCTCCCATCTAAGCCCCTCTTTTTTGGTCCCCCCTGTTCGTCTTTGTATGCCCTGCCATTCTCCGTGCTGCCCCAGGCTCAGACATATGGCACTCTGCTCTCTGCTATTGTCATCCATTAACACAGTTGTCAGTGGGAATTACAGACACATAGCGCAACATGCAAGGCTGTGCTCTGGCTTCTGATGCTGGAGACTGAACGAGGCAGCGAAAGATGTAAGGTGTCTAAATAGAAATCTGTTACACTACATTTCAAACATTACCCCTGCCAAGAGATGTTTTGCAAAGAAAAGGTAAAAGGTACTATTTTATCATAAACTATGTGAAACAAAATTATTTGTATAAGTGATCTGTAAGAAAACTTCAGGTTATAGCTCGGTTGATTTCTCCTAATCCTCATTTGCTTAGCTTTTTGGTTGTTAATGTTGAAAGGCAAACATTCATAGAGGATCCGAGAAATACTCTACTAAACAAAAAATAAATAGTGAATTTAAGAAATTCAAAGATTAAACAAAAACTTACGCAAAGCAGCTTAGTAGGGCAAAGAACCAGTACACGCAGCCAAGAAACAGGATTCTATTAATATGTTTCATATCTGCATATTTTTACAGTTAACCGAGGACCCTGGGATGTTTTAAAAATGACAACTTTTGCCGATTTGCTGAGTACAACACCTGTTGGTACCTGCTATCAAAAACAGCTACAGCTGATTTTACTTCGAATGTATTTCTGCTACACTTAACATTTTGCACTGACAAAGTGTTGGACAATATTCTCAAACTGTACAGTTTCAATGGAGTAACTTTTTAACTGGTCACTGCTGGGAGTGTAGTGCAGTTAGGTAGCCAAAATTTACTTGGCCAACTAGTTTGTGCTTCTAAGTATTTCTCTTAAGACCAAGAATATGTTGGCATTTATGGTATAACACACCGACTGCCCATTTCTTTTCCCTTTTCAATGCAGTTTTATTTATATAGAGCCTCAAATAGAACGGTGAAACTGCTTTGAGCTGCTAGGAAGCTGACAGTAACTCAAATAACCACTTATTACAACTGCAGTATTCAAGAAAGTATTTCTGAATGCTAAACTGTGAATGTTAAACTTTAAAACAGAGGGGCAACAGCAGCAGAAAATCACACCAGATTCCACTCCTGTCAGCTAAGAACAGGAAACTGATGCTACAATTCAGATGAGCTCACCAAAATTGCACGAGAGAAGACTGGAAAATGCTGCCTGGTCTGATGGGTCTCAGTTTCTGATGTGGCATTCACATGGCAGAGTCAGAATTTGGGGTAAACAACATGAAAGCATGGATCCATCCTGCCTTGTTTAAACAGTCAGGCTGCTGCTGGTGTAACGGTGTAGGGGATATGTTCTTGGCACTTTCATGATAGCACCAACTATCATTTAAATCATACTCATACTTATAGCTATACTAATCATAAATGTTTATGACCCATCGCCTGATCGTTTCAACAAAATAACACACCATGTCACAAAATTTAAATAGTCTCAAACTAGCCTCCAGATCTCAGTCCAATTGAGCACATTTGGGATGTTGTGAAATGAGAGATTTGCAAGATGGGTGTACAGATCTGTACAAATCTGCAGCAACTGTGTGAAGCTATCATGTCAAGCTGGACCCAACTCTCTGAGGAATGTTTTCACCTTGTTGAACCTATGCCATGAAGAGTTAATGCAGTTCTCAAGGCAAAATCAGGTCCAACTCAGTTCTAGTAAACTTGACATTTATCAGAGGCCGGTGAGAGTTTGACGTTAGCTATGCTACCTATAGCTATATTTCATTTGTTAATCTTAATTTTACAGCCATCATCATTTGGTGACTGTAAATTATTTAACGCATTTAACATTTACTTAAAGCAAGTCTAAAACTCAGGCTGGTTCTGTTCCTGCAGCTTGTTAGCACTATATCCTTTGCATATACTGCAGGAGGCCTATTCACATTAATTCACAGCTACTCACCGTGGGCACCTCTAAAAAGCTGAAATTTCAGAGGTGAACTGCCCGGGGATACAACCAATCAAGATTCAGTGCTTAGTTACTATTCTCGCTCAACTCCCTCCAACAAAATGTTTTAGCAGTGTCACAGCATAGCAACAATAGCTGCAGGTTATAAAATTAATTATGGGTATGTTTGATGTCAAGTGTCAATAGGCAGTGACAAAAAAAACAATACTTTGTCATTAGGTTCTTGTAAAAGGATCCCCTGAGTAAGCAATAGAACCATTATCATCTGTTAAAAAAATAATGCTTTTTGCTGTTTGTTGATAGTTTACGAAGTGTCTGGCCTTATACTCCAGAATGGGGCTCTGCTCTAAACTTGTTAGAAATGTAGTATAAGGCCAAAATGTAGACTTTGTACAAGCATGTCCCCAACAGATGCCCATATAAAAGTTGTCTTCCCTATTGTCAGCAACAAACTTGATTAGTACAAGTTTGAGTAGGCCACATAAACACACACACAAACACACATTTCTCCACAGTTCTAATTAAAATGGCTGTGATGAGAGCTCAGAGTGTGATGTACAGTATTACACAGCACTCAGTATCACATTCACAATGATGTGTGTGTGTGTGTGTGTGTGTGTGTGTGTGTGTGTGTGTGTGTGTGTGTGTGTGTGTTTGAGAGAGAGACACAGAGTGAGAGTGAGAGTGAGAGAGACATAACAGCTCTATAATAATCAGTCCATAGGGAATGGCAGAGCAGAGAGCTGTGACAGCTTGTCCGCCAGCTAACTGTCAGTTACACAAACACACATATGCACGCACACACACACACACACACACACTTAGCAGATACACTGATGATAATCAAACCTTATATGTGATCCAATGTCAAACAACTGTTTAAAGATATTTTTATTTGTGTTGCATGCTGCTGCGATATGGGAATTGTTGTGTTGGAGTATCTGAATGAGAAACAAGTTTTTAATGCCAGTGTGACAGCTGATCTCCAATTTGCAGGATGAACAACATGAAAACTGACTGCAGTTGCTGCAGCATTGGTGATGCAGGGCGGATGCTCCTGTAAAGCAGGTAGAGTGAAAGGTGGACAGATTGACAGACAGTCAGAAGACAGAGAGAGAGGGAGAGAGAGGGACAAGCAGGTAGAGAGACAGGCACAGCCTGGGGTGATGTGTTTGCATCTCTCCACCACCGTCTACAGTTTTGATTCTGTTTGAAGTTCTCCTTTTCGGCGATGGTGTTTTTTGTTAAATCTTGACAGATTGTTCTCTCAGATTTTCTGAGATGTCTTTAATCTGCTTTATCCAGAATATCAGCAAAGGGAAGACAAATACCAACCCCCCCCCCCCCCCCCCCTTCTCTCACAATAGGATGAACATGCTAGCTCTATCCATATCCCAATAAGTTACTTGGATATATCCTGTTTGTTAGAGCAGATGATAAAAAAAATTCAGAGCTTTAGTTGTACGAGCAGATATGTTAGGTTCCACAATTAAAGGTGTTTGAGTTGAATGACCTAAACTTCTCAGTCCCACACAGATTGCGGTCAAATTACTATCACTAAGATTGCTAAAAACAAAGTATTTCTCCTTTAGATTATAGAGTTAAAACTATATTTAATGACCAATCAGAGTCTGGATTAATTTCTCCATTTCAGTATATTAAAACCACTTCTAGATACCAACTGGTTGGTATTGCAAAGATGGGTTTATTTTCCAAAAGACAAAAATGCAGGAGCAAAATCGGTGGATGCGCGGCAGTAGGCCTCTCTTCCCATCCCAGTGTGGGGTCCATGCAACAATATAAAAAACATAAAAATGATCAAAGCTTTGGTGTGGTTCCCTATAAATACCGTTTCAAAATCAAATTCAAAAGCAGGTTAAAAAGACAACAAGTATGATTAAAGGCAGACACAAAAAACAAATGAATCTGATAATTACTTAAAATATTTAAATCCCAACTAAGATAAATGAAGCTTATGTACAAGTTCAACAAGGGAGTCTGTAGTCACTCATCTGTCTGCTTCCCAGGTGTTGGTGGCTAATCTAATCTTTACATCACTTCCACTTTCCCACGCTGTCAAGCTATTTGTGACATCACGGGTTTAGTCCAATCAGCTTTCTGCCAGCCTTCTTCAGGCCAACCAACCTTTATGCCCCATACTTTAAATCTCACTGTGAATCTGTCATTCTTCCTTGCAGTTGCCTTCGTGCAACGTACAACCCACCTCCTCCCCATCGCTGCCTCTCATCACTCAGGCTCCATTCAAGCCTCCATCTTTATCTCCACCACCAGCATGTAGACTCCAGGGGAGTCCTGCCACAGTCCCTATCACCCCTGGGACTCCATTCTGCTGTGCTGGGCCATCGAGGTCAAACTGCCAAATACCTTAAATCAAATTCTGTACATTAATAAGTTACGTTCGGTTCCTTCTAGTGATCTGTCTTTATTGAAATCACAGTTAACAACCTCATATTCATACAAAAATACATTTCCAAAAATAATAAGAATTAGAATTTACATGTAGTGCGTCTTACCAGTGTGGGGTCCATGCAGCTCTGGCTGGGAACCCCCACATGTGCAATATGTCCACTTCTGGTGGACATGGTTCAATACAAAAGCAGCACATGTAAAGTTGATATTACAAAGAAATCCCATTTAAACAAAAAACAGAATATGATGCCATTTTAAAGCAGTTACCTGTATCTCGCTACATTATATTTCAGCTACACAAGGTGTGGTCACTGGCCCATTAAATCAAGGATCATATCTAGTTTGAATCTACTCTTCATGGTCATCGTCTTGTCTTCTCTAGATAACTTCCAAAATATTATTAAATTGTTCAATGGAAGTCCTGTTCTTTCCCTGCATATGTCCCCCTGCAAAGGATCATCAGTGTGTCAAAAGAGCAACACTTTCAGAAAATGGAGGAACTTGCAGGGAGGTGTGGCCAAAAACACTCCTGCATTTTCAGCGCACTGTGTGCCAGCACACACTGGCTCACCAGTACGTGCCACAGTTCAGGTTATTTCTGCTGAATCGTCTCTTACAGATGCCTCAGGAACTTCATAAAAGTCCACATTAGGGAATAATCATGCCGCACAATGTTTTGAATATTAAAGCGTGCTCCTGGTAGCACTCTGGACCTGACCCACCTCCAGGCTTAGACGTTGCAAAATCAAGAGCCAGCTCTCTGAGCCCTCAGGTGACCAGCATAAAGAGAGATCGTTAAAATCAGTTGCAGTTTTGGATTCTTATGGAATAACTGTCAGAAAGCTTTTTTCTCACACATAATTGAAATTTACTGTAAACGATGATAAATACACCACAAAAGTCATGAGCTACTTTGTTAATGTTGCAGAGCTGAAAGGATGAAAGGAGCTTCTTTGTACCAGTTAGAATACACCACTCTGTCAGCATGAAACATTAAACGTTTAGGACCAGATTTACCAGGCAAGGAAAATCAATATGTTCTGATATTAGGGTGCAGTCTTCCATTAGAATTGATGGAGAGGGGTCTTGGAGGTTAGGGGCAGCTGCTCTCTGGATAAATCTGATAGCTAAGGTGGCTTTACCACTGTATAAAGGTAGATAAAGGGCTTAAGGTATACAGTGTTTTATTCATATATAAAGGTATGATAAAATGTGACCGCAGTCTAAAGCACTTTGAGTGGTAAGCAAGACTAGAAAAGCACAATTTAAATGGCAGTCCATTCTGTTTCCATAAACTTCGAGTCTATGTACATGTTGTTAAGGTTCAATTATTGAGGAAGGAGAGTACAAATAACCATGGTCCAACAAGAGCTTGGTCAAACAATTGATTTTAATGAAATACACGCGTGGGGGCAGACAGGGCTGATCTCCGACCAATCAAAGCGTAAACAGATTTTTTATAACATCAGGGTTTGAATTTAATGACGCCCCCTCATGCGTCATCAGATACAATATATGCATACGTCAATTCAAAACCACAATGACTTTTAACACAGTTTGAAAAGGAACATTGTCTCTATCTTCATGGCAGATGTTTCCTGTCAACCTTTTCATCAGAACAGAGGCTCATCCATACAGGGAGTGCAGAATTATTAGGCAAATGAGTATTTTGTCCACATCATCCTCTTCATGCATGTTGTCTTACTCCAAGCTGTATAGGCTCGAAAGCCTACTACCAATTAAGCATATTAGGTGATGTGCATCTCTGTAATGAGAAGGGGTGTGGTCTAATGACATCAACACCCTATATCAGGTGTGCATAATTATTAGGCAACGTCCTTTCATTTGGCAAAATGGGTCAAAAGAAGGACTTGACAGGCTCAGAAAAGTCCAAAATAGTGAGATATCTTGCAGAGGGATGCAGCAGTTGCAAAGCTTCTGAAGCGTGATCATCGAACAATCAAGAGTTTCATTCAAAATAGTCAACAGGGTCGCAAGAAGCGTGTGGAAAAACCAAGGCGCAAAATAACTGCCCATGAACTGAGAAAAGTCAAGCGTGCAGCTGCCAACATGCCACTTGCCACCAGTTTGGCCATATTTCAGAGCTGCAACATCACTGGAGTGCCCAAAAGCACAAGGTGTGCAATACTCAGAGACATGGCCAAGGTAAGAAAGGCTGAAAGACGACCACCACTGAACAAGACACACAAGCTGAAACGTCAAGACTGGGCCAAGAAATATCTTGAGACTGGTTTTTCTAAGGTTTTATGGACTGATGAAATGAGAGTGAGTCTTGATGAGCCAGATGGATGGGCCCATGGCTGGATTGGTAAAGGGCAGAGAGCTCCAGTCCGACTCAGACGCCAGCAAGGTGGAGGTGGAGTACTGGTTTGGGCTGGTATCATCAAAGATGAGCTTGTGGGGCCTTTCGGGTTGAGGATGGAGTCAAGCTCAACTCCCAGTCCTACTGCCAGTTCCTGGAAGACACCTTCTTCAAGCAGTGGTACAAGAAGAAGTCTGCATCCTTCAAGAAAAACATGATTTTCATGCAGGACAATGCTCCATCACACGCGTCCAAGTACTCCACAGCGTGGCTGGCAAGAAAGGGTATAAAAGAAGAAAAACTAATGACATGGCCTCCTTGTTCACCTGATCTGAACCCCATTGAGAACCTGTGGTCCATCATCAAATGTGAGATTTACAAGGAGGGAAAACAGTACACCTCTCTGAACAGTGTCTGGGAGGCTGTGGTTGCTGCTGCACGCAATGTTGATGGTGAACAGATCAAAACACTGACAGAATCCATGGATGGCAGGCTTTTGAGTGTCCTTGCAAAGAAAGGTGGCTATATTGGTCGCTGATTTGTTTTTGTTTTGTTTTTGAATGTCAGAAATGTATATTTGTGAATGTGGAGATGTTATACTGGTTTCACTGGTAAAAATGAATAATTGAAATGGGTATATATTTGTTTTTTGTTAAGTTGCCTAATAATTATGCACAGTAATAGTCACCTGCACACACAGATATCCCCCTAAAATAGCTAAAACTAAAAACAAACTAAAAACTACTTCCAGAAACATTCAGCTTTGATATTAATGAGTTTTTTTTGGTTCATTGAGAACATGGTTGTTGTTCAATAATAAAATTATTCCTCAAAAATACAACTTGCCTAATAATTCTGCACTCCCTGTACATCCTCATCCTCAGAATAACCTGCACTTAGACTGCTTTCGGTTTTGGTTCTGCAAAAGGCACACTCTGCAAACCTGCAATTTCCTGTTAGCCTGTGGCTTTCTGAAACACACACACTGTTTAAACATCTGAATGCAATATCAATACTGTAGATTATATTATTAGTGCAATGGTAATGATGATGATTATTACCAATAGCAGTAAAATGATTTCCCTGATCTCCACAATGTCCAATTCCAAAAAGTTGGCATAATTTATAAACTGTAAATTTCACAAATTGCAATGATTTGCAAATCTTATAAAGCCATATTTTACTTGCAGTAGAAATAGAAAACATGTCCCATGTTTAAAGAGAAGCAATAAGGTCATTTTGAACAGCAGTCTGCAAACATCTGGAAACTGAGAAGACCAGCTGTTGGTCTTTTCGGTGAGGAATGCTGTCCTGTTCTTGTCTGTTACAGGATAGCGGCTCAACAGTTCTGGTTCTTCTTTGGCATTTTTTTTTTCATGATACTCTGAATGTTTTCAGTTGGTAAAAAAAACCCCTGGGCTGGCCGGATCAGTTTTAGCACCCTGACTCTTCTACTATGAAGCCGTGTTGTTGTAATAGATGCAGTATATGGTTTACCTGAAAAACATATTATTTGGCTACAAGCATATGCTGCTCTAAAACCTGTCTAAATAAATAAATGTTTACTTATGGCTTCCTCTTAGCATGATATAGCTTTAACCTACTCATTGTAAACTCATGGTGAGGTCACGGTGAACTGTGTTGAGCCCATGAAATGATTGTGAGGACAGAATCATGCCGGTTTTAATGCGGTGCAGCCTGAGGGCCAGAATACTGATTATTGCAATATTGAATTTTGGCCTTTTCCCTTGTGCACAGAGGTTTCTCCAGATTCTCTGAATCTTTTGATGATAGTGTGTACTGTAGATGTTTTACATTGAGGAACATTATTCTGAAATCTGCAATTTGTAGACGCAGTCTTGTGCAGATTGGTGAACCTCTTTTCATCTCTACTTCTGAGAAACTCTGCCTCTCTAAGATGCTCTTTTTATATTAAATCATGTTACTGACCTGTTTCCAATCCAATCAAGTAGCAAAATGTTCCTCCAGCTGTTTCTTTCAAGCACCACTTACTTTTCCAGTCTTTGCAACCTAGTTGCTCCCATCCCAACTGTTTTGAGATGTGATGCTGTCATCAAATTCAAAATGAAGCAACATTTTTCATGAAACAGCAAAATGTCAAACGTTGGAGCTGTTTTCTGCATTGTACTGTAAATAAAATGTTGGTTTATAAGATTTGCAAATCTTTTTATTCTGTTTTTATTTATACTTGACAACAAGCTGAACAACATCTGTCCAACACACACAAATTACAAATTGTAAGATTCAGCTGTGGTATTGGGCAACTATTATCCCCTTGTTTTTGCACTACACATTCATTTCTACTAGAATTTTAAGTTACATTAAAATAGCAGATTGAGAACCAGAAATATATGGGCCTCAGCTCTAAACATTTACTGTGAGAAGCTACTGAACAGAGCCAACACTGGCACTGTGCTCACAATGAGCCATCTACCCACAGTAATTACACATGCATTCTGCTAACATCTCCCACTGGCATGCCAAATAAAATAGCAACAACTATCACAACCACATCAGGTGCAAAATAAGACATGCTTCTTCTTTTTTTTACATTTTATGATGATTTACAGTAAATTGCCTGCCACAAACCTTCAAAAATCAGTGTGTATAATTCATTTAAATACCCCTCTTTCATCTAATGCCAAAAGAAGGTTCTGAACTGGTGCTGACACTTAATAAAGCTGGCCTGCACTTTTTTTAGGGGGGGTTATTTGTCTCCTGAAGTTAATCTGAGGAGAGGAGAGATGAGGAGAAGCGAGGACAAGGAAATTTAGCACAGCAGAGAACAGAGAAAAGCAGCATTGAACCCCCTAATCTTCAGTGACTTTGTTGGAAAGATCTGGAATCCTTGACCGTTAAAATTAATCTCATCATAATATGAGTCTATTTTCCAGCTCACAGTTTGCTGACAGAGGAAATCATCAAGCTGCGGAGAACCCAAGCGTTCACACTTCAAATTACCGGTGACCCTGATGTAGGCACGCATGTACACACACACCTACACACACACTCACACACATACACATACATACATGCAAAAGACATAATCACACACCCATACAATGACATAGGGAGGCACAGTAAATGAACAGATGCACAAAGAGTACATGCTGATGCACACATGCGCATGCACAGATGGACACACCGACACATGTGCCCCTGCCTCAAAACACAACCCTACACTTTTGTGCTTTTACTCTTGTAGCAAAGACACTATATGGACAAGAAAATTGAGCCACGCCTCTTAATCTTTTAATTTGGGTGCTTTCAGTCCCACAGGTTTAAAAAAAATCGATCACCCCATCATGCAGTGTGTCTTTGGAAACATTTGTGAAAGAATGGGTCATTCTAAAGATTCAAGCATTGCAATTTAATACAATGTCACAAGTTGATTTGTGACATTTCTCCCCCTCCTTGATGTTCCATGATCACCTTAAGTGGCATTAATAACTGCAAAGTGGAAGTGCTTAGGAAAAAAGGTACTGATCAGGGTCATCGAGTCCTGAAGTATGCATAAACGTCGCCAGCGCTCTACTGACTCCATAACTGCAGAGTTCCAAACCTCATTCACTTTAGCACAAATACTGTCTGCCAGGAGCTTCATGGCACGGTTTTCCATGGTTAAGGTCATTGGTGTATTATGTAGATGTCCCTGTATTTTGGTCCATAAGGTGTGTATGTCATAATCCACAAAATAGAGCCTGACCAATCACAGGTCAGATATATCTGCATTGTTGATACAACACCTTACATGCTAAAAGTTGCTGAAAAAAACACCTATTTTCAAAGTTCTATTTTCAAATGCAACTTAATTACAGGTTGAGCTCAGAAAATCTTATCACATAAGAACAATAAATTGTTTTTATTTTATTGTGTATTGTTTATTCTTTTGCAGTTAAGCACTGAGCTACTTGGCAAATATTTATACTATTTTTGGTGACCTGGGTATAGCAAAAGGATGGAAATTATAGAGGCAAAAAACATATTTCAGACTCATGTTCACAGTTTTTTTTCTCTCACAGATTTAACACTTAAAACTAGAAGCAGTGTTACAGGAGTGTCTATATAGCCCAGCTCTTTCTGCATGCATACTGTGCGTATTCTATTATTTTTTTTACATGGCTCAGCACCTTTTAATTTCTAATGATTAAATAAAAGCTATTTTCAGCTGATCCCTTGTTGCACGGGGTTGCTACAGTGTTTAGCTCCACGTCTTTGATTTAGCACAGTTTTCTGCTGGAAGCCCTGGCTAACCCAAACCCCATAGGGGATTGAAGAATGAAGCCAGCAGCCTTTCAGTTATCAAGCAAATTAAAAAAAAATCTGCTATTTTTCAAATTTATTGTTAGTGAGTCAAACATTTTTGCCTGTGAGCAGCTTCTTTAGAGGATACACCATGAGATCTCACCTGCTTTCTGTTTTGTCCAAGCAATGCTTGAATAAAACTTGTGTTTGCATAAAACAACACACACAAGCCACTGTGAAAGATATTGTACGGGGAGATATTGTGTGGAGAGAGAATGTGGCAGAGGCAAACGCAGTGAAGCAAAGAGCTCTAAAAGTCACTTAGAATTTGGAGAGCTACTTAGTCAAGGTCATTATTGTACTGAGTCTGTGCATGTGTGAGTGTGTTCTTGCATATGTGCATATCTGTGTGTGTGTGTGTGTGTGTGTGTGTGTGTGTGTGTGTGTGTGTGTGTGTGTGTGTGTAGCGAATATAATAATGCAGCCATTTGCAGCTATACCAGAGTGTAGTAAAACCATTAAGTGTCTGACAGAGGTGCTGACTGTAGATTACAGAGGCTCTAAATCTGAGCTTGGCATTATGAAGCCACTTTGCTCTACATAACTACAGTATATGTCATTCTGAACAGCCCATAAATGTAGCAACAAATACCCACAACAAGCAGCATCTTGTAGTACACAGTAAACATTTGTGAATGGAATCATACAAAGTGTTAATTGTTTAAATCTGATGCCAAACAGAAGACGGCAGGTTTGATTTTTATTTAATTTAATAACTGTACAGTACTCTCTGTATATAGTAACCACTGTCCTTAATGTAAATATGTAAGAAAAATTATGTATGTTTCTTTTCCATGTCCTGTGTACTGTTTGTTTGTATATGTGTCTTTTTGGCTGCTGTTACAACCAAATTTCCCCTTGTGGGACAATTAAAGGATTATTCTATTCTATTCTATTTGTTTTAAACAAGCAAAAATATAGAATATTTGACAAAGTCAGAGAGCGACAGAGGAGAATGTTTGGGGTTTTTTCCAATAGAAAATCATGGATCCATGCACTTCAACTACACTCAGTGGCCACTTTATTAGATGCATGTTGCCAGTGTGGAAAACATTTTTCAAAGATTTTCAATTCTGACATAATCGAGCATCAAGCAGACGCTGCAGATTTGTTATCTAGACATCCATGAAGTGAATTTCCCTTTCAGTGAATAAGGCCTACTAGAACCGTACTACAAATACTGCCTAAATCTAATATGGGGCTACATGGATCCATGCTTTCAGTCAAGCTGCAATGACATTTTGTGAGACTTGTGCCAATGACCAAATGTCATCTTTGGCCAACACTGTAGCTGTTAATCGCTGTCGAATTGAGTGATTATTCAAATTTTCAAAATGGCAAAACATCCTGTTTTGAAAAACAGCTTATGTGGTCTCCCGAGCATCGTGCCCACTGTAAATGCATTGAATAAGTAATGTCCCGCTATAAACTATGACTGTCCAGGATAAATGCACTCATGCAACCATTTGCAATACAACAGAAGCTCGACTTAATGTGTTTCCGCGCCACACTACTACAGCATGATTAAATAATAAGTCAAGTGTTGTAAGACCACTTGAGAAGAGGTTTCTTTACAGCCTGAATAAGGTCTGGAGATGCTCTGCGTTAAAGAGTCCAGTGTACACATGTGTTAATTTGCCATTGCCAATCAAGTGTTTCGGAGATGATTGATCCTTGTTCGCTCCAATGGCAAAGTCGGCAAGGAGGGAGAGTGTAAGAAGAAGAAAGAAGAAAGAAAGACACAAGCAGCATGTGCGAGCCTCTAACCACCAGCTGACACTCTTCATCTGTTGTGTTGTGTCTGCACGTCTGTTTCACCATCGAAGCACTGTGGGTTTGTCTGAATACATCAAAACAGCCAGAAAAACAGAGAGTGAGAGAAAGACAGAGGGAGGAAGAAAGAGCATTTTCTTAGAGAGACTCCAGCATCAGCTTTCTGTCTCGCTTTCTCTTTCCTTCATTTCTCACTGTGTAATATCATTTCCCCACTCTGTCCTGCTTTTATCGCTCTGTACCCCCCACACCCCCTTCTTCTCTCAGAAGCAGAGTTGGGAGTTGGGAGCAAAAGGCAGGAGACAGACAAGATAAAAGCTGCTTCCTGATTCTTCAGCTCTCAGCTTCTCTGCTGTCAGGCACGAAGACAGCTATTCAAGAGAGAGAATTTCCTGCTAGATGTATCCCTGCACAGCTGCTGTCGCTAACAGGCAGACAGGCAGAGGAAAAAAGAGGAGGAGAGAGACAGACGGACAGATTCAGAGGCAGAAAGACCAGCGAGCAGCAATGCAGACAGGTAGAAAAAGACGCAACAAAAGACGATCACGCAGACGTTCACTCTGGACTCTTTGGAAAAAATGCAGACAAGTTTGTGTTTCATATGCAAAGAAAAAAAATGAATAATAAAACATGAGAATATACTAATGATGTTTCACTATTCCACTGAGAGATGCTACCCTAAAAGGAATTGCACAAATGCATGCACATTTCCTTTAAGTGACAGAAAGTATGTCTTTTTGTGTCCTTTTTTACTGTGTTGTCAGGTGGTTTAAACAAATACATAAGGTACTGACACTCGCACACACATTTCTTCTCTGACACTATCTTTTGAAGCCCTGGCCTCAAGCTTGTTGTCTTTCAGTATGTTAGTTTTATCTTTGGGAAAAGTCTCTCAAATTCTCAGCTTCTCTGAGCAGATAGATGATGGACTGGGAGCAAGAAATGTTCATAAGCACACAGATGGCCGGTGGTCTGGTGAAGGCCAGCATCAAATGTTGGAGGTGAATTGCGCTTTAGTTTCTCTATTCAACATCCCTGGGTTTATATTTGAAGCCGTTCTAATCCTTATTTGGAAAAATACGGGAGTGCATTGGGTCGACTAGACGTTAGTCTGAAAATAGTCGAGGCAGCTTTGAGAGTTTGCTTCGTAGCAGGAAAAAAATAAATAAATAACCACAGGAAGTGGTTATCCTCGTAGGTACATTATCGTTTGCATGGCTGGTTCCCGCAGTTATTAGATAGTAATAATGAATGTCAGGCAGGGGAGTGTGCAAACTGTAGGACGACATCAAGAGGGATATTCTCTGTACTGTAGCACACTGTTAATTATGCTACTGAAAACATTCATTTTTAGCCCTGGAACTCAAACCACTTTCTGAAGCTACTCAAAATGTGTATCTAAATAATTAAATAAATATTATAACACTTGAACAGAGCTCTCCCCTAAATATTAGATTTGACTTCGGGGTGGCTGTAGCTCAGGTGGTAGAGCAGATCAGCTACTGACTGGAAGGTTGGTGGTTCGATCCTTGGCTTCCCCAGTCTGCATGCTAAGTATCCTTGGGCAAGATACTAACCCCAAGTTGTTCTCCGATGCGTCCATCGGAATGTGAATGTGTGTGAATGCTTAGATTGCACTTAAGTATAGAAGGAAGTGCTTGTATGAATGAGGCACGTTGTATACAGTGCTTTGAGTGTTCTGAGAGAGTAGAAAAGCCCTATATAAGAATCAGTCCATTTACCATTACTCTGAATTTGAGGCTTCAGAGATTTGTTAAATTGTCTATTTATTTTAATACAGTTTACTTTACCATGCAAACAATTGGAAACCTGTCCAGGGTGTACCTACCTCTCCCCCTATGAAAGCTGGGATAGGCTTTCATCCTCCCCACAACCCTGAATTGGATACGTGTCATGATCCTGGGTTTTGTACCCAGTGTTTTTAGTCTTCAGTTTGATATTTTCTGTTTTCAGTAGTTTTCATTCTTCTGTTGATTTTCTTTTCCTCCTATATTCTTCATGGCTAGTCTGTGTTTCTGTTAGGTCTCCCATGTTTAGTCCAATTTTTCCTTATCTTTACTTTGGTCTGTCAAGTGTGTGTCTTAATCTCCATCTCAGTATTTAGGCTTCCTGCTTTATTTTGATAGTCTCTCATTTCAAGTGCATTATCTTCAATTTTGCTTTGTTAATCTGCGACTTGTTTTCAGGTTTGGATTACTCTTGAGCCCTGCGTTTTTTCAGCTACCTGGATTTGCTTCCTGACCTGAATAATGGTTCAGGTCTCGGGGTCTGCATTTTGGGTCCAAGCTCTTCATAAACCGTAAAAATAAGTGGAAGAAAATGGACCGACAGGTATGTAATAATAACTTTACGAACTTAGCTTGGGCACTCCTTAACACAATCACCATTCATCCAGTGAACCATTAAAAGGTTTCACTGCAAACCTTACTCAATAGTATAAAGGCAGCCTCTTCCACTTACAACTTCATATTTCCATTTCTAGACTTCACCAGAGTCCCTTTGCCTGAGCATAAAATAACGCTTATTTATATTATACTGGTGTTAGTGCAGCCCTTCAGTTCATCCTAGGTCTAAGCAGTGTTGGGGTCTTTACTCAATAAAAGTAATGTATTACACATTACGTTGTTCTTCTTTTCTTTAAGTGATTTATTATGTTATGTAATTACTTCCTGGAGAGAGTAGTTAATTACAATACTGTTTAGATTACCATTGCAATACTTGTTACATAAGCCTGAAACGAACTGTCATATAAATGAATTGTCTGGTTACAGTCCCACATACCAACATGAATCCTTATCCTACATAGGGACACACACACACACACACACACACACACACACACACACACACACACACACACACACACACACACACTTTCTTTTAGTGTTAAAGTTTAAACACAAAGCTAACATCACAAAGAAAAAAGAACCAGCAGGAAGAGACTTCAGAGTGATCACCGCAGTGATTCCACTGTAGAAACATGCAATGGAGTCGACAATGCTACAACCCTGACTACTCATCACTGCTTGTTGAAAAAGATCAGGGTCTGGCTGTTATGCTGGGGTCGGCATACACTCAGCTTCACTGGGTTCTTCTCTAGTTTTGTGTTAGCATGCTGTCTGTGCAGATGTCTGCAAAGAGCCGATGTTCTGTTAGCACTATAATGCAATAAAATAAAATTAACAGCAATGCTTATGTGTCCATTCCTCAAGAGTTGTAGTCTGCTGCAAGAATTTCCTCCTCCCTCAAATGAAGTCAGCTGATTTAGCACACACAAGAAAAAACAGGCAGCGTATTTCTTTTTCTATCTGACCAAAATAATAACATAACTGTGACAACAAAAAATGTGATAACAGTACTTGGTTACTTTGTACTTTGTAACACTGGAAAAAAGCTGTTTTAGGTCCTTGTGACTCCCATTAAGCCAACATCCTTTAGATTGACTGCCCCAAATAAACACAAGGACCAGCAGGTGGGTGGACCTTATGACATAACCACGTTTGGTATATATAAGAAATGATGTCAGCTCTCGCATCATCAGATATCATACAGAGCCAAGGTAAAAGAAATAAATCTGGGCCTGGCACTTAGAGTTGTCTGTTGTCTCAGCTTTTTGCCTCTCAGGGTTTCCCTGACACACAACAAACAGTGTATACAGCATATGACAGAATATAAAGTAAAACCCTCAATGACACCTTGTTTTAGGAAATAAATCATACGGTTACAACTACATGATAAAGTGAAGCCAAAAGCTTTGCTTTCTGTTCAGACTCTTACTTTAATGCCTCAGTCTGTATCTCGGCTAATAAATTTCCCGGTGTCCTTTCTGATGATTGATGATGGGGAACAGCGATCCAGCCTGGTGAAAATTGGCGTTTCATATTTGTTGCATATCCACAACACATCTTTAATGCATCTCTCTGTGTTTCCCTTGTGTGAGCATCTATCTTAGCACTGCCAGTTTCCTTGACGAGTGCACACCTGACTACACATGTGAGTACTTCCTCTGTCGCACAAAAACAAGCGCAAGTCGCACACTTTGTGTTACAGATGCCATGCAATTACACATCAGTCACACTGTTCAGTTCAGCCTTGCATTTACTTTAATTATTCATTACTCATTTTGGACGTGAGCAGAGACGTATGGTATTCTTCAAGAACGCAAAAAAAGAGGTTTATTAAGTGATATCTCTTGTATTTCCACTCATCAGACATGTGTAGGGACACAGTCACAGAGCTGTACACGCTGATCTCTGCACATTTTTAAGCCTCAAAGGACAGACAAGATCTCACCAAAAAAGGGGGTTGGTGCCACCTTGAATTATGCCAGACCAACAGACCAACCAGTGTCAGACATGTTTGTATACGCCAGCTGTCGTGACAAAAGTTATTTTACATAGTGAGATCACCTGCTGAGGCTGTTGGCCAGTATTACTCATTCACCTGCCTTTCACATTTATTCATGTCTAGCTCATCTATGCGAGGGAGGGCAGTTGTTTATCTTTAAAATGTAATTTGACTTTGATATATGCAATAAGCTCTTACAGCACCTGAATGGACACAACTGTGGGTGCCACTGTTGATTCTCCTGCAAAAAATGGAGGCGGGCATTCAGGCACACCTCCAGTGTCAGAAACTGGTAGCACTAAGAAATGTTTTTTGTACAGCTTGCCTTCTTTTACAGCTTCCTATCAGACAGGACACTCAGACATGTCCCACGAGGGTACAACTTTCCTTTCTTTCATGACTTAATTCACTTGACACCAGTGTTTTCTGTCCTGACACTTTCTGAGCAACAGTAGTCAACATATTGGAAGAATACTGTCCCATCAGACATCGCTGCTTGCTCTCAATGGAGCTGATATCATTCTTCCTCTTTTTTCCCACATCAAAATCTTTTTTTTGTCATTCTCTCTCTTGTGTCTGTCTTTTATATAGTGATCCTCTGACTGCACTGTCCCCCTCTGCCTCTGGGATGTGTGTGTGTGTGTGTGTGTGTGTGTGTGTGTGTGTGTGTGTGTGTGTGTGTGTGTGTGTGTGTGTGTGTGTGTGTGTATTCCCTCAAACCCTATAGGGGCTTGTATATGAGTCTGGCCCTCTCTGCCTTGGCATTGTTATGCCAGCTTTGTGCCTTGGAGCATCTGTGAGTGTGTATGTATGTGTGTGTTTGTACCCATGAAAGCGTGCTCATGCACAGTACTTGCAGGCGTACATGTGCATTTGCATACCATGTGTTTATGTGTGTGTGTGTTTGTGAGACTGTGGGCAGCTCCTTTTTGCCAAGACCCAGCTCCTCTCTGTGTCTGTCCATTGTGTCCAGTGTTGTGTTCAGTGGCCCTGGGCATTTGGCCACTACAGAGAACAATGCAGAATAGACAATAGTCAAACAATAGCAGGGATACCCTGTGGATCAGTGGGATGAGACACCTACCATGTATGTGTAGGACCAGCAGTTGGAGTGCACGTGATAATATGTTCTTACATACCATCTCGCAAAACCTTTCTGCCATTCTCTATTGTGCACACAATGCAATATCCTAATCATGGCAAGCAATAAAAGCGAATTAATTATGCAGTATATTGTGGTGCTTAAATAGCATCAGGTCTAAATATGACTAGCATCCAAGGATAGAGGAAGGATGTGTATGTGTATCATGCTATACATTCCCTCTCCCCCTCCAATGACCTCCTTCACCCAATAGAAGCCAACTGGCAGCTTGACATTCTGTATCTAAAATCCATTACTCATTCTTTCTCTGTCGCTCCATCAATCTCTCTGTCTCAATAAGCCATCAGTGGTTTTGGTTCTGATCCAAATCAATCCTGTTCTGACACTGACCCAAATCATTCATCTCTTCCTGCTGTCTCTCTCTATCTTCATGTCTCTCTAACAGTAGGAGTGTGTAGCCAGCTGCCAGCTAGCATCAGTCATGTTGTCAGGGTCTGGCTCTGGAGCTGCTGTTGGCTTTGAGGGCAATAGTTTCTCTTCAGCTCTGTCCCTAAACAACACTGATGTACTGATGGCAAGCACAACCTGAAAGACTATTCCAGGTTGTGCACGGTGGGAATAGAAGTAGAAATTGGACATTTATTCCAACAATAATATTCCCTGGCTAAAGACTACAAGAAAAACCTGCATCAAGACAATACAAGAAAAACTAAACTGTTTAAGGATGACTACCGCACCTTTTTAAAAGAAAAAGGGGTTCTAATGGAAAAATCTGTATTATTCTGCAAAACAGGACAAAATGTCTAATAAGACAAGTTGCTGTTATTTCTTTTGGTAAAGTGTGAACTCTGCAAACAATAGGATGCACATCTTAACTTTAGCAAATTATAATTAAGAAACCATAAATAAAACTAGAGATAAGTGTCTTTGTAATAAATGTCTTTGTAAACAGATTATAGGAAATTACGAAGACAATGTAATCAAAATACTCTAAACTTTGTAAAACTTCACAACAGCAGATAAGTAAATGATGCTGTGTAGCAGTAGCATGTGTAGCACTGCACCACAGTTTGCTGTCCATCGGTGGTATTTCATAATTGGCTCCAAAAAACATGATACTTCTTTACTATTTATGAAACGTACACATTGACAGACTAGCAGTTAATGTGTCAGGGACATGGTGGCAGCAAGTTGGGTTGGTAGACAACACAAAGAATTACAATTTAAAAAGAATTTTGAAAGAAAGACGTTAACTAAATCAGGCCTACCTGAAGGGCTGTCCTAACGCATCGTTTTGTCACCGATGGTTGGTCAGGTTGCCCAGGCAACCCTCTAATGTATTAATTACCATGTCAAGTAACTTGTACTGTCACTAGAACTTCAATCACATGAAGGTGAGAAAAGTTTAAGTCTAGACCAGCACACTTTACCTTGTGAGGGATTATTTCACTTGTTCCACTTCTTGTGTGGACTTAAGCACCCCAAAGATAATCATATAGATCTGTCCATAGAATTAATATTGAAAAACTTTTTCATAATACATTGGTATAAAGCTACTATTATGTGGTTTACTCTAAAGTAAGCAATTACTATAATGTTTTTAGTAGGCTTCCATCATTGCCCTTCATTCTGAAAACAGAGACGTATGTGTGAGCAGTTGTTGGAAGAACCTCTCAATTATTAATGACAAGGATCGTGATGACGATGCGCTTCACCTGGCTAACATAGACTTATAAGATTTAAAGGTGTAGCAGTACATGGTGCCATGGTTGCAGGTATAACAAAAGCACCCGGACTGACCACATCACAAAAATCTGCACCATGAATTAAACCTGGCTGAAGTGTTGGCATTTCTGGATTTTCTGTTGTTATTTTGATTTTTTTCGACGATGCTGAATCAGAACATTTATTACCTTTCACTAAAAATGTTTTAAGCACTTTTTGCAGTTTTTCTTGTCCAATACTTTGTTACTTGAGTGGTTGGTTAATCTAAGAGGAGAAAAGCTTGTTTTTGCTGATGTGGCCTTTATGGTAATGCACAGCATGAACAGCTGTTTCAGGTTCATAAAGGCGCAGTCAGTGATAATTCTCTGAAAAGCCTGAGCTTCCTTTTATTGCCTGAGATGCTCATCATCTTGATTTGTGCGTTAGTACTGTATGCTTGGCAAACAGGTGTCAGTCTTCTCAGATTCATAGGATAGAAAAGATGCTTCTTGAACGTCTAACCTGAACTGACATCATGTCCTCTGCTGCAAAGATTTAAGCCACATTAAGATAAAAGGAGATTTTGGCTGTGTAAGAGCAGTCGAGCTGTGTACTTAGTATTTTTTAAGCCCTCTCTTCTGTCTCTCTCTATTTTTCGCTGGATAATCTCACTCCTCTCCTCCTCTCATTTTTTTCTTTCCAGCAGATGTCATTTACCTTCTGTCTGCTCTCCAGGGACTCCAGACTTTTGCAAAATTAAGAAAAGATTCACTCCATCACCATCTCAGGTTGTCTTTGCCTTCTTCAATTTTTCTTTCTCTCTTTTTCTTATTTCTCCAAGATCAAAAATACAACCTATCTACCCGACATGACAAGCAGTTTATATCTCTTGCAGACCTCCAAGATTAAGACATGTAAAAGTATTCTGCTTTTTTAGATGTTTTCCACCAAAGCCCACTGAGTCTCCTCCAGATTTAATTGGCCCTATAAATAAACTGTTCTGCTGCAAAAGACGTTTCGAGGCAAAGTAATGGAAGAGAACACACACACACATACACATGGAAAGATGGTGAGATAGAAAGACAAAAGTAACGATGTGAATTACTGCAGTAGATGAATGTAATTCACTGAGCCTTAGCTAAGCAGTGTTCAGACAGCTGATTTAGGATGCAGACAGACAGTGATGGCTTCATCACAGCAGCTGAGAGAGGAGGAGTATGTGTGTACCTCACGAGAAGATGGAGGCGAGAGAGAAAAACAGATGCAGAGTATGGAAAAGATCAACTTGCTGAAATAGAGACGAAACAAGGAGGGGAAGAAAAATCAGACGTTTATGTGTTTTTTTGTGTGTTTAGGAAAATGAACACCTTACATAAATCACATTTTGCAGTTAACACCACGGAGAGGTCATAATGTTTGTCAGCTTCAACAAACTGCAAAGATGTTTTTCATTTCTACGATCATAATTTTTGACACCTGTTGTTTTGCAGATCATTTCTTCTTAGAATTTTCTTTTTTTAATTCAAAGTGCCTCATAATTCACACACAGATGGCAAAAAGCTACACTGCAGAGTGGACAGAGAGAGATGCTGAATGGAGCAGTCACTGACAGCTGTTACTATTGTCTATTGTTGCTACTCCATTGAGTATAACATATAACACGTGAGCAAAGGACTTCAAGAAATGTATGTCAGCGGGTATGTGCTCTGACAGGGAGCTGAGACCCTGCAAGTTTGTGACTGCTCAAATTAAGCAATATATAATAATCCAAAAAACAATAACACAGTAACAGTAGAAACAAATTTCAACTTCCTTGGGTAAAGACTTTGTATGACCCTTAAGAGTTTCCAGATGTCAATACAAAGTCAGAGCAGAAATAGTATGAGTAGAGTTCCAACCTCAGTATTTCACTTTATTACCAATGTAATAAAGTGAAATACTAGCTAGATAAGGCTGAATATGAGTTTATTCCCTACAGCTTCCAATCAAGTAGAAGCATTTAGGAATTTGATTTGATTTGATTTTTTAAAATAATACCACTATGTGTCAAAGGTGCTCTATTGGATTGAGATCTGGTGACTTCGGAGGACATTTGAGTGCAGGGATCTCACTGTAGGAGTGGTCTTCTGCTGATGATCTGGGACAATGTTCCACGTTTTTTGCATTCAGAGATCCGATTCTTCATACCTTGGTTGTAACAAGTGGTTATTTTAGTTACTGTCAGCTTCCTTCCTGTCAGCTCAAAGCAGTCTGGTCATTCTCCTCTGACCTCTGCCATTAGTGTAATATTTCCATTCCCTGTAAACCCTAGAGATGGCTGTGTTGCAAACTCCCAGGAGATCAGCAGTTTCTGAAATAGACTCGCTTATCTGGAGCCATCAACCATGTCACACTCAAAGTCACGTAAATTGCTTTTCTTTACCATTCTAACAATTGGCTTGATCTTTAGCACATTTCTTGACTTGGTGCAGTGAGCTGCTGTTATGTGACTGACTAATTAGACATTTGTGTGAGCAGGTGTAGTAGAGGCTGGTGTGTTTTCAACAGCAAGAAAAGACATTAAAATAAGGTCACATAGCTGCTGTCTCAAATGCTGGTTTATTTTGCCAAAATGAAATATTATGCAATGTGGCAATAGAAAATACCCCCAAAAATTCTTGAACAGGAAACATTTGTTGCATTGAAACCAGTTGAGAAAATGAGCCAACCCCCTCTTTGTGTGCGTGCACGAAACCAGCTCTGTCCAATTTGTACATTTGCATGTTTATGCATCTACAAAGAGGTCGGAGACCGCAAGCACCGCTGTTAGATTTGTTTGTGTGTGTGAGACAGAAACCGAGTATAATCTTGCCATGTAGGGTGTTGACTCTACAGGGATGTGCAGTAACATGCTGTCTAATTAACAGTGTCCTCTCTGTGGTGGTGACGGTTCCCACAGCCCCAACGGCCATGATTAAAAGAGACGCTCTCAAAGGATGGAAAGCTCTTCCAATTCACTCCAGATACTTCCTGGATGCCGTCCACACACATTCAACCATCTCATCTTGACCAAAACGGATGCTCTGTCTTACTCTGTGACTGGGGCCCTCTCAAGTATGCACACATGTTTCTGTGACTTTCTATTTCCCTTCATCTGTGTACCGCTTTTTTCCTCTCGACTCTTTATTGCCTAAACTCGCTGTGCTTCCTCCTCTCTCGCTGCTCTCACCCTCGCTGTCTGCCAGGCTTCACATCAAAGCTGATGATTGGTTCCTAACTGTTCAGCAGGCAGTATTTTATCTTGCTTTGTGTGAAGAGACCAAAATAATCAGCATGAATATGGAAAAACCTGCTTCTATGGTAATATCCAGCCCAGTAATATCCATATCAGTCAAACTAACTTGGCTTAATTTGACTTACATATAAACGGATGGCAACACTTTACTCCAAAGTCCCCTTGGCTTAGAGTCACATTGTAAACACTGCCTTTGACTTACGATATAAATATACCAACTTGTCAAGGTTGTTGGCAAGTTGCTGAAATTGACTTGTGTTCAGAAAGCAACAATTTACTTCATTTCTGCTGTTTTCTTGGCACCAGAGCCACTTACTGATGTAAATACTCACCTTTGTTTGACTTCTCCATACACTACCAGTATTCAAGGTTGTTGGTGGTTGTTTTCACAAGGGTCTTCAACGAGGCCCCCAATTCTAATTTTACAGTGAGGTTGAATGAGACTAGTCTTCCGTCCTCAGGTTTTTGGTTTTACATGCACAGCATTAAAACCCAGGGCTAATGGTTTTCAAAATAGATGAGAAAAGTCCTATTTGAGCAAATTGTTATTAAATGGTTGCATTGGTACTAAACTCCGTACTTAAACGTCCTTCAAGACATCCATGTTCTCTGTGTCAGGGTGATCTCATACATTACCATTAAGAGAGTGTCTGTTAAGCCTTTTTTTAAATTAGAAGCACATATTGTATTGGTGTAAACAGCATATGTGTAAATAGGTTGGAGTTGAGAAATACCTTTGGTAATATACCTACATAATGAAATCTTGATTAGTGCTCATGTTGTGCATGCTAATTAACTGTTAATGGCTGGTTGGAGTAAGACAGAGTGGTGAAAGGCTGTAAGTTTTTAAAGATCCTTCACCTAAAGAGTGAACAGAAAATACATCAGCGTCAAAGTAATAGATGTTATGTGGAAAATAAATAAAAACTCCACAGTAGCTAAAATCATGGACAGTCGTGGTTTTAATGGCTGGTTACTATGGTTATAGGAAAACTACATAGCTTATATCATATACATATATGAGGCAGGAAATCCAAAGTGTGGGGTTAGGATGAACTTTGGCCAATTCAGTAGCCTAACAGTAGCACCATAGCATGGACACTTGCTCAACCAATAGTCTGCCTGCTGGTTGCTACCACTTCTTCAGATACAGTGATATATGTTCCTATTTTAAATGTTTGTTACTACAGTCGTTTATTTCCTTGCGGTGCACCACAAACTGTTATTATTCGCAGTCCTGGAGCACAAACCATTTTTTGATACTCCTCAAAATTACACGTTTGAATAATTAAATGAATAAAATAAACATGCACCTACAGCAGCAAATGAATGGCAACCACTTAATTAGCAAACCTTTGGGGCTTGCACAGTAAGTTGAATCGATTATTAAACATTGCTGCCCTGACTAGTAAATACCAGTTAGAGTAATTGTTCATATTTTATTAAAATACAACAACTGGCTCTAAGATGTTATGCAGCCACTTAAGGAACAGGAAGCTAAGCATTGGTCAATAATGCCAACCCTCTCTTTACCTATGACAGGAGGGAATGTACAATTGGGTAAATAATAGTTTGATCCACTGCTGGATTAATAAGTTTGCTCACTTTCAAAGAAATTAACTTTTTAATAGTAGCTTCTTAATGGAGAGAGATTCAGGGGGGAAAAGAACAGAAAAGTTATAAACTGATCTGCATGTCATTGAGTGAATGACATGCTCTCTTTAAATTTTTTAGGTTTCTTCATTGCCGCTTGGAAACTTGAAGGTTCAGCTTCCTCCAGGATTGAGCAACCCAAAGCATAATGTTTCCACCTCTGTGCTGAGATGGTGATCTTTGGGTCATAATCAGCATTTCAATTCCTTTAAACATGTCAGGTTGAGTTGTTGCAAAAGAGCTTGTTTTTGGTTTCATCTGACCACACACTGAAAAAAAGGGACTGGCCATCTCTTGGATTTATGTAAGCATCTTGCATGTATTTAACACAATTGCCTCATGTTTTAAAGATAAATGTAACTATATAGTGTAAAAACTACATGATATGCAGAAAGGGTGTATTAAATTGTTCATATCATGTTCAGGTGAAGTAAGTCAATAAGATAGCAACGTTAAATCTCGTGAAACCACGCGTGATTTCATCTCGCGGGCTTTGGATCGTGGTTTAAAAAATGCATCCATCTCAGTCAAGTCGAGCAGCCAACTCTACGTTTTTTGGTATGTCTTGATTTTTTGAATTAATATTTACCATATTTCAGCCAAATGTAGTTAAACGTCTAAAGTGCCGCCATGTAACATGCTAAAAAAGAGCCGTTAGCTTATTTGCTGTTTTATCTGTTATCAAAGAATTGGCGCTTTTTCATTTGAATTTGTCTTTGGCACAAGAGCCGTAATATCACATTAAACCTAATTACGAGGCACTCATAACATAATTTGGTTTTCTGTGTGAATAGATTTGTCAACTGACTCTTCAGTTACATTGTGTATTTACTGCACCGTGGTGTTAGTGAGATTTTGGACATTGAACAGCTTTAGCTAATATCATCAGCGGTATTATGCTAGCTTACATCCCTACCCCTCCTGCCCTCACCTGCTGTCCTTTTGTTTTTGTTTTTGTTTTTGTTGATGCACATTGAGAGACCACATCTATTCTGCATTTCACCAGGAGTCAGCTGATGGATTGTGGGTTCAAGGTGTTATGGTAAGAAAGTATATTCTATTTTCGCTTAAGGTTTCTGTAACTTAATTATAATAGGTTTTTTATAATTATTAGGTGCATGCATACTCAAATAGACCACCCTATTAATACAACTGAGAAATCCAAAATCTGCCATAGGTTTAACTTATACCTGTATGTATTGTCAGAAAGGTGATTACTGGACTCACATTAATGCACACTTGAACTAAAATGAGGTTGTAACTTGTGGGTTCTTGGGTTGCAAATCAGAAATAAACATCTTTGGATTTTTTTAATCCCATAAGATCTGGAAACACAGTTTTTATTCAACAAAACATTACTGATTATTAACCAAGCACAGTGCCTGCTGTTATTTCAAAATAATTTTATGTCATTTCAGATGAAATGCAGCATTCCAGTGCATCCCAACCATGCCTTTACAGTCAAGGTTTCTGACGGAGCTGAGTTTCTCTCTGACAGTCTGCTGAAAGTGTTTGCAAAGTGATCGGGGGAACAGGGCACAAAGCTAAAGGATGTAGCTGCCATGATGACAGTAAGAACTTTAAAATTCTTTAACTACAAAGTGTATATGTATTGCATTAGGTCAGTAAAAGATTTTTATGCTGCATCCATTGAAACAGTCAACTATTACCTGTGAGTACTGATTCCACCGAAAGGATGCCATAATTTTCGTCATGCATTTACTGGCCCACTGAGAAAAATTGATCTTTTTAAAAAAATAAATGTTCTGGAAACTATATATCCATAAAGTTGATGTCAAACAGGAACTTTTGATATTGCTTTGTAGATGCTGGTGTTGCATGTTGACTGGTTTAAGTTTTGGTCTGGGATCATTTTCTTCTGTGCTACTGAAAAGTTCACAAATCTCTGTTTTCTTTGTTATAATACTTTAGGATGACATTAATGCTCAAAGGGAGTCTCATCAAAGTGCTCCGCATCTGTGTGAAAGACAATTGCAACATCTTGGTGCAGGAGTTCATGGTGAGTGTTTTATGAGTAGATTGTGGCTTTGCAACATTTAAAAATGCATTTAGTTATCCACTTGATCCTCATTGGACCAGTTAGGACCAGTAGTCCTCTTTAATAATTTGAAGTTCACATGAGGCCTGGTAGTGAACTCAGCCGCCGGCCCTTGAGGCCCCACCCCTGTATTAGGGGTCACATCAGTGTGAAAAAACTTTAAATTTGTCATTCTAGTGAACAAAGGAAAATCCCACCAATATTTACATTAGCTTTTGTTTGAAAAAAAAAAAAAGACCAACAGCTAACCAAATTGTGGGGCTGAAAGTCTAAATTCTAACATCTTCTGAGTGACAAAACCTGGATTTCTGATGGGCCGGTGTCTTTCTAAGAAAAACTAATGTAAAGCATTTGAAATTATGTTTTTCACCCTCTCTTAGAAACTCTGTTAGACCATGAATGGCAGCATGGCAGGCCACTCTTTGGCTATAGCTATTTACTATGTTGCTTGCATTGGTTTAAATTACTCTAACATTAGAACTGGTAGATTCAAAAGAGATGAGTTTAAAAAGGAATCTTAAAGAAATGTTTTGTGTTTAACCAGGACTTGACTGAGGCCACTGCACAGATTGAGAAAACCACAATGAACATCTGTCTCCAGAGGATGCACCAGGCAATGACTTTTCTGACGTTGGCATCATCATCGAGGGTATAGTAGTTCTTCAAGATCTGGATAACGTGACCTTTGCAGTAGCCATGCTGTTTGGACCTTTTTTATTCCTTCAATATGAGTTACCCATCACAACTCTGCTACACTTTTGAGGTGATTCAAAGGGTGGTAATGGAGTTGGAAGCAACTCAGCTCTCAAGAAAAGCTCACAACTAAGACAAAACTGCTCCTGCAACGAAGCTCACTGTTATGCATGTGAGGTGACCAGCTCTAGGTGAGAAGACATTTAAATCTCACACTTGTTCTGCTGCATTTTTGAAGCTCAATTCCAGGAACAGATCGCAGGGTTCATTTTTATATACACTGCAACTGCCATGAGGACGAGCCGTTTTTTTGTTGTTGTTGTTGTTTGTTTTTCCTTTTGCTCTGTACAAGTTCTCTGTCTGTTTGGCAGCATTTTTAAATTTCTCTTTGTATTTTTTCTTTCTTTTACTAGTGAAGAGATGTAGCATGAACAGTTATGCAGTCTAAATATCCCATATGGGCCGTGTGAAATGGTATTTTCAGTTTCATTCAGTTGAAGTAAGGAACGTTGAATATTTCTAAGTGTGCTGTTTTGAACCAAGATGTCACAGTATGATCAGTGCCGTAATTTTTGACAGTCACTGTATCAATGTTATTTTTGCATCTCTTGAATAAAGGTTTTGACCTGCAAGTGCTAATTTCTTTAGTTATTGGGGTAAAATGGGTAATGTTAATAGGAAGGTGTTTGCCAATTCAGTAACCTAATTTAATGTTAATGGAAACTAACATTACCTCAAATTGTTTAGTTATAATTGTTGTTTAACTGAATCTTGACGTTAGAGGCCTTAAATAGAATGTTTTGTATTGTTCTTTCCCAACATTTTTCAAAAGAAAGAGTCTAATTTCTTTGCTGTGATTGATTCCAGAGAACACGGAAGAACTGACATTATTTAACTGTTGGTTTATATAGATTCAGTAGTGGAGTAATGTCAGTTTAATTCTTTACCTACTGTCAATGCAGTGAAATTAGACATTTTGTTTTGAAAGGTTACTGGTGGATGCCAGCAACCATCTTGGAAGAGAACAATATAATCTGTTATAAGGCCTCCATTTGAAAATTGTGTATTTGATACTAGAATATAATAGCAAAATGTAATTTGAAGATAACATGTAGTATTTAAGTGACCAAGTAGTATTGGGTAAAAGTTATTGAATGGTGTTGGGATAAAGTGAGAAAATTGTGAAGGATTAAAATATTTCAAGAGCTCAAATTACTTCATCAAAACATGTTTAAGTCACATTTTATCAACACAAATTGCACAGGTTTATTGAACATGAATAAATTGTGTTAATTTAACTCAATTGTTTAAGTTGCTGCCAAAGCAAAACATCTGTGTGCAACAAATGTCCACCATTGAATTAAGTAAATCCAACAACATATTTTTTTCAGTGCAGCACTTTCCCCCAAGCCCTCTCTGTATTATTTATTGTCCAGTGGCAAACGTGAGACAGACCTGTACTAGACTGGACTGCTCATTTCTCGAAAGTGAAGTGAGCCAACTTATAAATTCACAGGGGTAATTAAGTAAGTATTCCCCCAAATGGCAAATCATAGCTGTCTAAACAAAAATAATTCTGTAATGGTTGGCTGGACAAATGTTTGTTTAGATGTGAGGCATGGGGCCAGTGGCGCAATGGATAAAGCGTCTGACTACGGATCAGAAGATTCTAGGTTCGACTCCTGGCTGGCGCGAAGCAGTTGTTCTTTTTTTTGGGTGGCTGAAGCTCAGGATCTCGAGCAGGTCATCTATTGATCACTACCAGAAGGTAGTGGTTCCACCCCTGCCTCCCCCAGTCTGCATGCCAAATATCCTTGGGCAAGATACTAACACCAAGTTGTGTGAATGTTAGTTAGAAAGTACTTAAAAGCATAGAAGAAAGTGGTGGTGTGAATGGCTGACTGTGGCATGTTGTTTAAAGTGCTATATGACAATCAGGCCCATTTACCATGTAGGCTGTGTCAGCATAAACATGTAGCCACTGTTGTGTAAATGTTAACCTGTAAAAACAGAAAACTTTTGGTGTCATGTACGAACACTTATTCTAATCTCAAATGTACTTTTACAAGACTGTTACAGTTTATGTGTCTGTAAGTATGACAGGTCCACTGCTGTGAATTTTGTCATCAGACTGTGATTACAAGGATCCATGCAGGTGTCCTGTCATTTTTTTTTATAAAGTAAGTACATCTGTTGTGTCTGTAAAGCAATGTAGTAGCTTTTTATTTGGCAAACTATAACTATATTACACACTACAGACAGCTCTTTGAGCTAGGTCACATGCTAACTGATGGCTGCAAACTAAGCTAGCACGGCCGCTTTGTCCCCAGTCTGCGCTGTCCTCAAGGAAAAAAGCTTAGTGTTTGAAAAATATGATTTCAAAAATTACTTTCTCCAAAGGATGATACCGGCCACAGCTGGTTGCATCTATCCCCAATGAGTCACACGTCACAAGAAAGGCTGCAACCTATTCTAGCAAGGAGGCCTGGTCTTAACTAAGTAAAAGCAGGGAAATGTCCTTGAACATTGGAAAAAGGACAAATCACATGTGTAGTTTGCGAGACATTTTATGACTGACGTCAAAACAGTCAAATCAGTATGCAAAAATGGTTACAAAAGTCTGTCTATTTAAAGTTTTCTGTGGTGGTACCTGGTATTGTGTTAAAATACAGCAGCTGGTGGCCCTTCAAATCTGCCACCTGCAGTGCATCGTACAGGCCTCAGATTAGCAGCTACAAATGACACATTTCAGTATATTGCTTGCAGTGCTTGGGCTTTAACTTCAGTCAAAGTCTCCTTCAAACCCCAGCCTCAGTGGGAAGCTATACCCCCGTTAATAAATTGTCAGGTACAGATAACAAACTGTCTGAAAGGAGGGAAGGTATCTGCCATTTAGGGTCTTTACCTCCTGATATAATATGTTCTGAGTAAGCATATTTTGATCCTGCAGTATTAGGAGCAATGCATAATGTTCAGTGGATTAAGAAATGTGACATGATGTGAATCCTCACAATCACTGTCACATTGTCCTTTTTTCCCGTTGCTCAGTGAAATGAATTAAGCAGAAATGCTTTCATGAGACAGGAAAAGAAGGGAGAAATTCAGAGGCGCTGCAAACAGATTGAGGGAGAAAAGGGGGGAGGAGGGACATATTTCTCTCTCCAAGATTGATAAAAGAGATATTTCTGTAACTCCAGGCTAATTCAATGAGTAATGCCAGATCTCGCTGGGGATCTGCAGGCCTGGCTTCAAAACAATTAGCTGGAGAATGGGAGCCGTTTAAAAGACAGGGAGATCTTAATACAGCTGTGGGTATTTCCCCATGGAGGACTAATTTTTACAACCTCGTTCCAGGGTCTCTCTCTCACTCTAATACAGCTAGTCAATCTCTGCTGTCTCATTTAATACAGAAGACAATTTTGTGAGAGTTGCTTTAGGGAAAAGAAAGAGAGCAGTGAGGAAAAGAGAAGGGACAGCAGTGCAGACGGAGACTGCAGGGAGATAAGGAAAAGAAGATATAAGACAGTGTGAGGTCCGAGACAGCGTTAGAGAGAAGAAGAGAGAATGTTATGGAGGCAGAAATAAATACAAAAAGACAATTTAAGAGGAGAAAGACAGAGGGTGGAAAAGAGAGAAGAGTGAGCCTAAACAGTAAAACAAACAAGAACAAAAAGAGACAGGAAGAGAAAGCAACGCCTGTAGAAATAGATGAGGCTCAGCAGAAGTCAGGATGCAGTTGTCTGGGGAGCTTGAAGATTGAACACCCGCTCTCTTTATGAGGACTTCCTGCATGCTGCCCGCTGCATGCTGTAGGCCACTCAGTGAATCCGTTTGTCCAAAGGGACCAATCAGCCAGAGCACCAAAGAACTTAGTCAGCACGTCCTTGTCCACACATGTAATCAGAGTTACTGTTAAACCCTTACCATTGTAAATCACTCTTCACAGGCTCTTAACCCACAGCGTTTTTCACTCTGTAAAACTAAGTTGCTGCCTAGTTTAGCCTCTGTTTGCAAGGCAGCTGCCATCAGCTGAGGTATTCTAACTTGTTTTGTTAGGACTAAAAAGCCAATGCAGAATCTATTAGCTATAATTACTAATTCCTGAACTACAAGTATTTCATTATACCTCAGAAACTGGCTTTCCCTAAAGTTCTCGGATAAATAAAGTCCTTCCTTATCCTACATATGCTAAATAATACCGAGGCATCAATAGACCAGTGTTCCCCGTTCAGTTTCAATTTCCAAGGGGCATTATTAAGAGATACAACGCAAAATGTTCCTGGATACAATTTGACATATCTACAGCTAATCTGAGCAACAAAATGTGACAAAGAAGAATAAGAAAAATGTCGCACAATGTTGTTTCCTCTCTCTGACACTTTTTATTTTGCTTTCTATGCTAAATGTCTGAAAAATGCTTGAGAAACAAAAAATGCAGGAATAAAACTTCAACAGGAAAAGCCGGACACAGTCACACAGGACTGGAGGCCGGCTTGAAACCACTTGGTAACCACAGGTTGTTAGGAGAAATGCGTAAAGCCTGGCAAGGTTTCGAGTGGTTGCTGGAGGTTGCTCAGCAAGCCTCAGTCATGCAGACCTAGTGACCAGCTAGTGATGCAATTCCGACCACTGGTCGCTAGTGAAAAACATGTCTTCCCTGAACCTTTGGTTTGAGGGTGCTATTAGGAAAGCCAACCAAAGAAGTAAATAAGTAACAGTTGTGCCTTTTAAAAAAGTATTGGTTGCAGTGGTGTGGCACAACTTTTATTTCAAATATGAACATCCACCATTAACAGTCTCCATTGCACTTTTTGAAGTTCACTACTGCTAGTTAGCAAGAGTTCGCAGAAAAGTGTGCAACTTTCATGCAAATTGAAGGTGACAGATTTCACCTGGCAATAGCCAGCAACTTCCAGAAACACCAAGCTAACTGGACAGGGAATATTCATTTAATATTGATCATCATGCTGGGAGACCTTACATCCTGGCATTCATGTGACACATACCGCCAACTTAAAAAATAAATCCACAAATTTATTTCAGCAAAATCGTTAATTTTAGACATATTTTGCACATCTTGTCAGCAGCACACATACAGCAGCAGTTCTCTACGGTGCAGCAGCTCGTGTCATCAAACTACTCCCACTCACAGCTTCGACTCTCAGTATGATAAATGGACTTTTCCCTCGAGAGTAAACAACAAAGTCATCCAACCTAGACCCTACCAGTCACTGTCATTTCAGGGATAGCAAGTCACAGGTTGCACGGAGCGGAAATACAGTCATTAGGCGCACTGCAGTGAAAGCATGTAGCAAAAGGTGATCATGACCTTAGGCTGCATATGAAACGTTGTGAAGTTTGCTTTCTGTGATATAACAACAGGTTTTTAGACAGCATATGTGTCTTATTTCTGTTCAAGTTCTGGAAAACTTGAGGTTATTTTTTAGTATCATCATCACACTATCACATTCAGAAGCTCTGGCTGGTGGGAAGGTAACTGTAAATATATATATATAACAATCAGAAGAGCTATCTGTTTTAGCTAGTTGCAAATTAACTGCAAATTAAACGTAAAGCCAAGTATTTATTTAACTTTAGCATGTTGCTCCTTTTCATCGTGACTGTTGTTTCTGCTTTTTGTTGTCAAGCTGTCTCCAGCTGATGAAACATTTGTACGAATTTGGCAGGAATCATCAACACCACGAGGAAAAAAACACACGGACACACAGACACACACACCTTTTCTCACATAGCAGACTTCTGGCTTCCTGCTGACTTGAAGCCACTTGTGCATTCAATAGCTTCTCCGTGTTCCCTGCTTCTAATTCACAGTTTCGGTATTATTTGCATGTTAAGGTGTCTCTCTCACTTGGGACCAATTAAATGATAAAGCAGCGCTGTACAGGTTTATGTAAATGCACCCCGCAAGAAGCTTGTATTGATAAATGGCGTGGAATTACGAAACAGCAAATAACTGCGGGTGGTGTACGTTATTTTGTCTTTTTTAATTGATAAGGCTGCAGCAGAAAATGTTGTCTCGGGGAGGGTAGCAAGCCTTTCTCAAGGGTCGTTATGTTTAAAGAGAAAAGGGAGCAAAATAATAGACGTGCAGTGGGGAGATGAGGAACAAATACATACTGAAAATTAATGCAGGAGCTCAACAGCTTGTTCAGTTCAGGAAATAAGTGAAAAATGGAGTCTACTATTGTTGCAGCCAAGATCATTAAAGCTACATTAAGCAATATTTTTTACATGAACATTGAATCAGATGGCTCCCCGAATCAACATCCCATTTTGCCTTAAGCTACTTTTTCAGCTCATTTTCCTGTTTTGCCTGACCAAAAACACCAAAACAATGCCGGTTCATATAAAACCATGCACAGATGCTCTCAGCCTAGATGCTCACATAAGCTGAGATACACCAGATATTACACAAGGCTGTATTAAAAAGAAGACAGCGGTGAAGGTTTACCATTCAGCAAGCCCAAGAAACTACAAGTGCGATATGTAACATAACATTTTTGCACTGGCCCGGAGGCGGTGATGTACATCTTATTAAAGTTTATCATGACAGCTGTGAGAGATAATATTGCAGATATGGGAATAATTTTTTTTTTTTTTTTTACATTTTTTACACTGTCTTTGACAGATTACATTCCTTCACTGTTATGATTAAACTGACAAACGCTCAAAATGGTGATGTACTCTAACTTGAAACTATCAAGGGAACAAATAAAACTGTATCCTGCATTCATTTAAGCCTTGTTTGCACCACTTAGTGTCTTTCTTGTATGTTTTTCTTCGGTAAAATCTTTTATATCACTGATTTTCAGTATGCAGCAACCAGCTGTATATCTCCTTGCCCATCAAGGTTTGGATGCAAAGGGGAGCAGTACAAGCCTGTAACAAAACAGACTGGTTTTGTGCTTCCCAGACTTTGTGTTATGAATCCTGTAACAGCTGTAACCATTAACACTGGCTCCTTCTCCAATTCAGAGGCAATAAAATTTTGAAGTTTGCAAGATACGTGATTCAGAGAGGGCTATCTCTGAGGGTCTGAACATAACTTCATGTCTTACACATTTCATGTTGTGTTGCATGAGTTTGGGGCAGTTTGGTTGAGACCATGATCAACTAGTCTGCAAGAACTGTCAAGGCCCCCCTTGCCAGCAAATCAATAGAGTGGTTTGACCACTCATGTTCTTGTGTATCTTATAGTAAGTAGAAGAAAGACTACACGGTTTGTAAAGTCAGATGAAGCAATGACATTTTCAATGAAGGCCAGTAGTAAAGCAACAGCAAACATAAAAGCCCCAAAAAGAGAATCACAAAGTTGTTTTTCACAGCAAACATTCTGACACAACACGGTGGGGAAATCACAGGTATAATAAGTAATACAATCAATCACAGCAATACAGTCACAGCTGAAATGTGTTTATCTTCAGTTTTGGGATCCTAATGTTGTTAAAGCAGTCCCACTGTTATGATTTACATGACACAGGAAAGTAGAAGCCATTGTCACACATATATAACACTGCAGGGGTAGTAGCAGAAGCAGTAGTAGTGGTAGTAGTACAGTGCTCTAATACAAATTAACTGGCAACATCTCCAACTAGTATTTTGTCCTTTTTTTTTTACTTAAAACGTGAAATATAGTTTTTATCATATATCAGCACTGGTAATAAATGTACACTCTGTTAGGCTCTTCAAGCACTCAGAAACATTTTCTCTGACATTTAGCAACCCAAACTCCTCAAATCAAATCACTTATCGATTAAAATGCTTGCTAGCTTAGCTACAAAAACCTCATGATGCCACAGTTTTCTGTAGTGATTATGAGTAAATAACATGAGCTCTAAATACAGCAGTGAGATACTATTCAATCCTGTCAAGTGTTATGGCTGCAGTTAGCTAATTGTTAGTTAGTTAAAAGTTGTTGAGCTTTTCAGCTCACAGCCCGACAACACAACAGTAGAGAGAGCACAGACTTTAAGGCGGCGAGGCGTGATTATGCAGCGGCGCTGCAGACCACGCCCCGCCACACACATTAACTAGGTAAAATACATATTTAGGCAGAATTTTGCAAAATATCTATATTTTTTTTTAGCAGCATAGTGGTTTTTTTTCCAATTATTTTTTAAAAGTCAGGTCAAGGCTCCAAAAGCCCAAAGGCGATATAAGGGTGGCGGCTCACAACAGTTTTTGTTTGCTACATGGATCATTTTAGTTCAGCTGGGTGTCTTTCCTTTTGTTATATTTCTTTAAGAGTTCAAAATGTGTTAATTACATAAATAAAATGCAATTTTCTCTGTAGCACTTCATGGATTTCACAAGCAACACACCTTAGTTGCTCTGTGGATTCTTTTAAAAAGCAGTTAAAAACTTTTCTGTTCAAACAAACCTTTTGTTGATCTACGTATTTTATATTCTTTACATTATTTACATCTAGGTTCTAGGTTCTAGGTTCTTTATTATTTGTCACATGCATAGTTATACAAGTATAACACACAGTGAAATCTTTTACATTGTGTATAATGTCTATTGATTGTATTGTTTATTTTAATCTTTGTATACTGCGCTTTGTGACTGCCTGTCTGTGAAAAGCGCTTAATAAATAAACTTTACTTACTTACTTACTTTAGTTGTTCACACAAAGCATAAAGATAAAAAAAAAACAATATATACAGTGTTTTCTTCATTTTAGATGTCAAAAAGTATTTGCGGCTCCCAGTGTTTTCTTTTGCGTGGAAACCCGGTCCAAGTGGCTCTTTGGGTGTTAAAAGTAAGTAAAATGCAAAACGCTTAGCCGTGTCTCTAATAAAACCGCTGTAACTTCAGAGGTAATGTTCATGTGTTGATTAATGGTTTTCTTTCGTTTTTGATGTACTGCAGATTATTTTTATAAAATCCCAGGCCAGGAAAAATCACCTTCATGTTTTTCTGTGTTTTATCTTCAGCTACTTTGACACAAAGGCCTCTGCTGTGATGCTCACACCTTTGATAAAGTCTTGCGTGTGTCAGCTTCCTTTTAATAGATACAAAAATATGTAAATGTACTGATCTGAATTATAATATTTCTGACTGTCAAAATTTCCCAGATTCAAATCGAATCGAATCGAATTAAATCGAATCGTGGATCGAATCGATTCGGGACCTTGTGAATCGGAATTGAATCGATTCTAGAAATCAGTGACGATACCCAGCCCTAATGAAAACAGACCAGTTAATCGACAGTGCGTCTAATAATTCAGTGCGCACAATGGTCTGAAAAATACGGTACTCAGTTCTCAGTGTGCAGTGATACGGTTGTTTTGATTCTTGTGTCGTCTTGGCTTTAAGCACCTTTTACTTGAAAAGGATGTGGACATCTCCATACATCTCTAACTTGTAAAAACAACTGCAGCCTTGTGTTATTCCACAAACTAATGATATAAAATATTTGTGGAATTCTTGCTAAAGAGCTTTTTTTCCACACACTGGAATAGCAAGAATAGCGTGTGCTTATAAACGGTGAAGAATTAATTTTAATTTCTCTTTTAACCCCTCTTCATAGCAAACATTTTTTCGTAAGAAATAATAATTGGATGAACTAAGATACTATAATGGGCTCTGATTAACTCCAAACTGGTCTAAGATCAATAACGCCGCCAAAGCCACACTGAAGGGACACAATTAACTGGTAGGATTGACTTTTTGATAGGATTAGTGTTACATTCCCAAGTAAGTTCAGAGGATGTGAGGAGGTAACAATAAAAGTGTCTGTGTGAAAAAGTAGACTGGGAGGCAAAATTGGGAATGAAGTTTTTTTTTCTTTTTATCAAAAAGCTTAAAGACACAGAAAAGCCAATGTTATAACTTCAAAGAAAAAGTTGGTCACAAACAGAAGAGTGAGTCAAAAGGTTAATGCAATAAATGCTTCTACCTAAAAACTAGGAGGCCACAAACACATAGTTCAGACGCTGTCAAGAGATTGGCAACTTTGGCACAGTAGCTCTACTCTCCCTCAGCTTAAACACTCTCTCGCCTAATTGCTGATGAGCTAGGAGTCAGCAGCACAGATGGCCTACCAGGACCTTTAAAATTGGATCAGTGTATTAGTCCCTACAATGACAGCAGATGTGGATCAACACATCGACATTCCTCTTTGGACAGAACTGCAAGATGGTACCGCATCACTTATTAAGAACAGTTATCTTTGGTACTCGAGTGTCAAAAAAAGCAGACATGGTTCAAATATGTACACAGGAGTCTGACCCTCTGATAAATCCAAGAACAGTATATTGTTGTGTGTAGGAACAAAAACTAAAGAAGTGGAGAAACGCTTCAACAATGTCACGTCAAGAAAAATCTGCAAGGGTGGGTGGTAAGTGGAGATTGCTGTGATAAGCTGCCACAAAGCTCTACACTGACACTCTACCCATGCAGGAGGAATTCAGTGAGGAAAATGTGACATACAGTACAGTATCGTATGTAGAGACCTTGCAGCTTTGGCAACACAAATTGTATTATGAGTTTCAGACTGGACTGTTTCTCCCCAAACACTTATAAATGGATAATACATATAGAAAAGTGCTTTTTGAAGAATATTGCAAACATTTCTTGCCCAGGGCATTACCACCAGCATATTTCCTGGTAAAGAGACTGACAGAGGAGAGAAGTGATGAGGATGAGGATTGAATTCTCAATCAGAACATTCAGAGGGAATATGTATACTTACATATATATGTATACTTACTCCTTTAAGGCCTATCTTATGAAAAAAAATTCCCATCTCATTTCACCTCACCACATGGACTTTGCTCACTTTTCAAGAAATATATGTATAATGTATATTATATATGTATAATATAATAACGTTTGACCAGTCCTGGCATATGCTGCATGTAAAGGACACTGTTTCATGCTCGTTCACTACAGTTAAAACAGCACTCTTAACAGATATTCCTTACAATTCAGGAGACGCCCTGCATTTCTATCATTCTAACTGTTAGAGACACTCTGCCACTCAGGCTTGAAGTTAGCTTCTGTGTGCCTGCGTATGTTGGCTTCAGCATACGTCTATTGGGAATGGGTTGTGGGAGCTGAGTCTGAGTCTGCATCTGTGTGTGTGGTCCAGGTATTACTCATATTGTGGGGACACAATCGCATTATGGGATGATGGCTTCCTTACAGGGAGAGAAAGCAAATCATTAGACACGTGTTACAAGGTTAGGTTAAGGTTACAATTAGAAGATGTTATGGTAAAGGTGAGGATAAATCCCCAGGAAACTGATGTCAGCCAGTGGAAGGTACTCTCAATTCATGGATACACAACTCAGTGTGTGTGTGTCTGTGAATGTATGTGTGAGTGTGTGTGTCTAGCAAAGAAGGAAACTCAGGGAGACAGTTGCCACCACCGTTTCAGCACCCAGCAGTAAAGTATTGATCTCTTATTTCTGTGGCTCTCTTTTCTATCCCCATCATCAGTCTTCCTGGTCCTTCCTTTTTTCACTCTCTAGCTCTTTCCAACCATTTCATTGTCAGCATATTTTTTAAACGCATATGTATACTTTTTATGTATTTTATTTCTTCTATATAATTAGCATTTACTCAGCTTTTTTTCCTGATATTTTCTACCCGATATCATTGTATCTTCGCCTTCTTTTCTATTTCTCTGCTCTTTTCTGATATTCTCCCCAATTTTTTTATCCTCCATCCTCTTTTCCTCATTGCACTTTTCCTCTGCCGCCTTCCCTCTCTTCCTGACTCCTACAGATGTTAACCTTGTAGCGCAGTTTCTTCAGGTTGCAGAGACAGATGGAGAGAAGGCATTGTAGAGCTCAATACCTCCACCCTCAGGTGATGAAGTGAACTTTTGTTTGCACTGCGTTGACTGTAATAAAATCAAACCCTGATGATTTGTGGATTTTTACAGCAGTGCTTTAGAGGGCTGTAAATCACTTTAAGAAATTGTCCTCATAAACTCTGGCAGAGAATCATCATCCCTATGCAGACAGAGATGTATAGCGATGGGGTGCTGTTTTCATGAGTCCCCGTTGTTCACCTGAACACTTTGAAGGGAACTTTAAAACATGTTACTCAAGCTATTATTTTCAATATAGAGCTTGAATGTGATGCAGTTTTATCCTGCAGGTAGTTTAAGACTATAATGAAACAGACATGAAAAAGAAAGTGGAGCCTTAAAGAGGATAACTGTCGGTTTAATATATACTTACATATTAGTGGTTGCAACGTAAATGACTTAGAGGTTAAAAAAAATCACAGAGACAAATGAAAAGGTAAGAAAATGCTTTCAAACCTATAAATAAGGCATCGATGTAGACCTTTAACAACTGGGCATGTAGCATTGTTGTCGCTTCTATCGGTGAGGCTTAGAAGGGAGGTGTTAGAGATAAGAGAAATGAGAAGCAATAATGGAAGGGGACAGTGGGAGGATGAAGAGGAGACGGGAAGAGAACTGAGTAAAAGAGGAAATGACTGGAGTGATGAGGAATACATGACTTTTGTCAGTCTTATTGCTGTTTCTGCTCAACTACTGCCCAGCATCGTTAAAACACAAACAACTAGCATTGTCCCTGGGACAACGCACGCATATACAAAACTATTTGGGCTTACAGACACAAAAGCACACAAAGAAGAAAAGAAAGCCATGAATGCACACTGAAAATCTCCATGTTTTCTCTCTATAAAACAGGGCTTGCAAACATACAGCTGCATTTTCACTGTTGCTCGTCTCCTTTCCTTTTCTTCTGCAATAATACATGCACCTATGCCAGTTTGAGTCCTCATTATTCTGAACACCTACATTGACATAAAGTGTGATTCTTCCATTTACATATTAATTTCCTGCACCTCCCAGGACAAATTTAAATGACTGAGGTCTTACATAAATTTTTCAATGGCTATTATTTAAAAAAAAATCTAATGTATATTACCATAATTACTTTATTCGGTTTATATTTCCTTTTGTAACTGGGTTATATTTAATGCCACACAAGCTAATGAAAGTCAGAAAGAAATTAAATTCCTGCAGATATAAAACAGTTAGCTATACTGTCACTACAATCAACTAACCCGTCTTAATCAGGCTAATCCCTGCAATGTCCCTGGTAGCTCTTCTTCAAATAGCTGAAACACACATGCACGCACACGTGCACACACACATACAGTGCAGATAAATACATACACAATACAGACACACATTTGAATATAAAGGGATAAACAAACACGCACATAAAACACACATAGAAGATTTCATGCACGCACCTTTTCTGGCAGCAGAAGAAAGCTTGTGTATCTGTGTGTGTGTGTATGAGGCCGTGTGCTTCTCTGTATTGTGTATTTGCTTGTATGGAGACGCAAAAGAACGGCTTCTTGGACAAATCCAGTCTAAATAATCATCATATCCTGGCTGTCCAGATACCAACACTGTGTCCCATGTGGCTTCATTACGGTTGCTGCTAATTAAGCAGCTCCAAATAAACACCATCTTCTGCCTTCATTAACACAAACACAGCAGAATCATCACATGCTTAAACTGGATGCATTTGTTGTTCCTGATATGGAGAAGTATGGAACTACATGGCACGCTGTTAATAGTGTAGACAATTAGTATTATATCATATAATATGATATACAATTCCTGTGTGTACACATTGACTTTTTTTGCACTGTCTCACTTGTTAGTAGTATATGGCTACTAGCTTAATGTGGTTGCCAGACATTTGCTGATTTGAATTTGTGGAATATGAATCGGTTTAGTAAAACTGTAAACAAGTTTAAAAACATACAATTAATTAAAATAAAATATGCAACAGTGAAAAGATTTGAACTATTTTGCCTTTTTATTAGAATGATTCTATTGAAAAAATTGCTAATAATAACTTTGAACCAGTTTAAGTCTGGTCTGATAATTGCTTGACTGTTTAAATTATTTTTATTGCAATGAGAATTTTCCCTATTAACACAACACATAAATAGAGTTTGTGTTTATTGGAGCTGTTTGGACAATGTTCAGTTTTAATACAGTTGACTTTTGTTTATGTAGCTCATTTTGGTGACAGTGGAAAGGAAAAACTCCCTTTTAACAGGAAGAAACCTGCCGCAGAACCAGGCTCAGGCGGGGGTGGCCATCTGCCCCGATTGGTTGGGGAGCTGATAGCGTGTGTTATGCACTTCTTGAGTGCACTTCTTTTTGTTTCATAAAGATATTTCATCCAAAAAACTTCTTCAGTTCTAAAACAGCAGATAGAAAGTCCAAATATTGAAGTCCTAGTGTGGATGCCTCCCTAGACGTGGTCCTCAGATGAAACATCTTCATCTTCATGTCATTTTCAGACTTCTGTTCAATGATGATCAGTCACAGATGTCCCTTTTTACTCTTCTCTAAATCCCCATACTTTATTAAGTATCCCCATACTTTATTAATCCTGCAGGAACCCTGCAGGATTAATAAAGTTTCATCTAATCTAAATACAAACAATTCAGCAAAAAAGAAAAACAACTAAATAAACATTTGGTACAGTTATTTGAGAAATTTAAGGGTAAATTAAACAACCACACAATCTGGGGATTAACTAATCATTAAATTTTAGTAGGCAGACATTTTTTTTGAGGTAGAGTTTGTTACTATAATGAATAAATGCAGTTAGAGCCACAGTAACAACCCACTACGCTCTTCTTTATTGGAAGATAAAGCTGCCCTAAACCCATTTATTAACTCCGTGACCGCTTACTCACTGTATGGATAATGAAAGAGTCACAAAATATCCACCTCCTTTACTGCATCAGAGGAGAATACTGGATGGTTATGTGATTTATCACCAGCCGGCAAGAGGGCAGACAACAACTGAAGATCTAGATTAATTAATTGGAGTCTGCAGTTAAAAGTGTGTAATAACAGAAGAGCTGAGTGTGGAGAAATCATCACATTGGGGAAAATTGCATCAGAACTGCTTGAACAAAATGCTTTAGAGTGTCTTAAGGAAAGGATGCACATGTTTAAAACTGTGTTTCTAGACAGCATTTGTGTTGTGCTCTTTATGTCCTTCTGCATCCATACTCTGTGTCTGCATGTGTAGATCTGTGTGTAAGATAATGAGCAGGAGATAAAACAAAATTGTATGCTGAAATCTCAGCACTTCAATTTATTCCTCTATCACAGCTCAGAGTTCAACACGGTGCAGGAAGAGAAAAGCCTTTGATTATGAAGCTGTTAAAAACTAGAACACAATGTAAACAACAGCAGACCGCCAGACTGAACCGGTGCTTTTCCCCTCATCAAAAGAGAATTGATCCCAGATTTGCATAAAAAGATAATTTGGCTACAAAATGCTTGGGGATGTATTAATGTTTGAGGCATTTGTTTGAAGACTGCAGTGTTGCTGTTTTTTCACAGAGTTTTGCTGTCACAAAGTGCGAAGTTGATAATGTCAGAGGAGCTGCAGAGTCAGAAAAAAGCTGTGATAAAATGCTTCATAACCCCGTGACTAAAGGACACCTCGCCTCTCTTCTTGTAACCCTTCAAATCTCCATCTTTCCCATTTCAACCGTTTACCCTTGTGCACGCTCTAAGGTAAGAAAACAGTTGTATTACTGCCCTGTTTAGAAGTAACAGGAGATCAGAGAGAGCTCTGGAGCTAAAGGGTGCTATGTTATACTGCTATACCTTCACAGAGGCTCAATTTAGCATGAACATCTCATTTTTTACACTGAGCACATTTAAACATGAAGATTCGGGGAAATTATTTAAGCTGAAGCTATTTGGAGTTTTCCTACTGCTTTCCTAAACAAACAAATTAATATGTTGTGTGGAATTTGGTGTTGCTAATGACTTTTCCATTGACAATTATCTCAAGTTGACAAATTCGTTGGAGTGTTGTTTGTTCCCTGATAGTTTCTAAGAAGCTCTGAAGCAAATGTTAAACTAGCTCAAAGCTGAACTTACATTTTAATATAAATTAAGTTCATACACTATTAAAAAGGGGCATCTAAAATTAACACAGTTTTCCATGCATTTATCAAATCACGTTAAATATATTCGTGCATACATTCCTCAAATGTCTCTGTGAGCTGGAGTATATGCACACAGACTTAAGCTGGTTTTCCACCCTGAATGAAAATTCTTGAAACCTCAAATGGGTATCTTGACATTTTGAATTCAAATCTGTTTTCATCACCTCAAACTTTTTTTTCCAGCTGTCTAGCTGCATTAAAAACGATTCATTTGCTTGCGTCTACCTGCAGAATACTTACTTACTGTATTTTTATTCATGGATACTAAATCTAATTTGGTGAATATTTTTCCAGAAAAGAGTGTTGATCACAGCGACAGATTAAAAAAAACACACTTTTGTGATGTGCATGTTTTAAAAACTTCTACAGTTAAAAGTAAAATCGAAAAAAATGACATAAATTAATCAAATCTGTTGCTTGCTGTTTAGACTTTTGTGCCTACTTTATTATGATACCATAATGTCATGCTGTATTGAAAATTCATGAGTAAGAATTAATGAGTGCAGAGAGTGTCACCTCCAACAAATCATCATGCTGACATATTTCTGGGTAGCATGTGTGAGATGAATATTATTCATTTCCAGTCATAAAACAGCTACTGCTGACACGCAACAAGAGGGGTGACAAAAAAATCAGACCAACTGGAGGGATATTTTTAACGGCCATGCGAAACAAAGACTGCACATACAAGCTGGCTGGAGTGTTGGAGCTCTCTTATCCTACTGATATACAAATGGCATTTTCCTTATTAGAAAACTTTTTGATAAAGCTTGGGATGCTGTGTGAAACCCTGGAACACCTTACAGCTAATTAGGTTAACTGGCAACAGTTCAGTAACACAACTAAGCAAACTTCAAAAGAAGACGTGAATTCCATCACCTACTATGCACAGTGCTGGGGAAAACAGTGGTTAGAGACCACGGCATGACCAAAGTTACTGTCACTGTGAGAAATGAAATTGTGATCTTGTGAATTGTGAACACAGGGACTGTGAGTCAAGGCAACTTTGTTGCATCAAGATGGGCTACAAAACAGCAATAAGATGGAGTCAGTCTGCTATGAGTTGTGAATGAGTGGCATCAAGCTGATAATTGCATGCAAACTGTTTGTGATGAATCACTGTTGCAATCTACATACACAGAAATTTGCATTAACTACTAACATACATTCAGGATCTGGCCAAAACATATAAATCTAAAAGAGAAATTTGCAGTTGCAACATGACATAGGCACGCGGTATCCTTGCTTTTGTATTAATATATAACCCAGTGTTTCCCAACCACTATGTGCCGCGAGAAATGATCAGGTGTGCCGCGGAAGATTATCTGGTTCCACCTGATTAGTACTCTCAATTACATTCTCTTCCATTAGAGGGCAGTGCAGCTACCTTCTCTAATTAAATGGGTTGCCAACTGTCAGTAAAACAAAAGAAGATGAAGAAAAAATTACATAATAGTCAAGCTGTGAGACGGCGCAGCGCGTAATAGCAATAGATAAATTGTTGAAAAGAAAAAGTTGTCAATCTGATCTGGGTCCTGAAGAAAATGCCAACGCGGATGAAGCCCCTAGCATGAGTAGTGATCGGAAAAATGCAAAAAAGGTATACTGGGGACAAACTGCGCCAATTCTGCTATGCCTGATGCATCACAAAAAGCAAATTATCAATATGCTTTTTGTGACATTTCTGTTTGGTGGTGCGATTTTTCAAATGTGAAATATGTGCTGTGGCTCCAAAAGGTTGGGAAACACTGACATAACCAATATAGTCAGAAAAGTGCCAGTTGGAAAGCAGCTGAGTTGAGTCCCCTATTCCAAAGAGATGCATCGTAGATGAGCTGCGTTCATCGTTGCAGACTGACTCAGATTGATTGCAACATGTTGACGTTCTGCCTGCGTTTAAAAAGTAGACAGCAGTTATTTGCAAACCTTTCCCAATCAATCTGAATGTGACTGCAGTCAGCCAGAATCAGTCACACCTGTTTGGAGACAGTCTGCCTTCCACCAATCACCTAGTGGTCTAAAGGGGTCTCTGTAACAACTTGCAATCTGTCCCCGACTGTAAAAAAAATTCAGTGCACTCACTGGGCACCTTTGGGCCCTCGAGTGGCACTGCAATAAAAACAGGCACGATTCTGTGGCAGGAGACACTAAAAAGCTCTCAGTAACATTTCTGACGACTGTTTCAACATGGGTTGACGCCACTTCCACCAATTCAAATTAATACAATAGATGACAACAGACCTGTCACCTACTGAAAACATTTGAGACACTACTGAATGAAAAATATGTCAAGACTGAACTATCGAGCAGCTAAACTTTGATATGGAGTAGAGATAAATCCAGCAGGAGAAAAAAACTTTGATTTCAAACCTACAGCAATTGGTCTCCTCAGTTCTTAAAAGCTGACAGAATTTTGTTAAAAGATGTGATGCAACACCATTGTAAACATGCGTCTGTCCCCAACCTTTTCTGGCATTCAAAAGTAGCACCTATTCAAGAAAAGCCAGTTTTTTTGGTGCCAACATTTGATATTGTGTTTCTGTAAATGAATTATAGGCTATGAATAATTTGCTGATAACTGCAACTCACCAAAGATTGCTCCCAGCTGCTCCCAACAGGCTTTAATGCCCTTCCAATGAGTTCTGATCTAAAGATATTTTTTAAGGCAAGAACAACAAAATTACCTGTTTCACAGTAGGGCAAACACTGAGGCTACAAAGAAAACAGATAAAATGCTGTTCCATCAGTCCCATCTAAAATAACTTCCCTTTTACATCACCTCATGTAGCAAGTGGTGAATGACATTTCCCCGGGCCAACTGTTAAACATGGTCTGCTTCACATTCACACGCACAGATAAAATGGATGCTTATGAAAACAAACTGTCTTGTGCCTCTCAGCTTTTTCTCGCAATCTAACTCCCACTTGTGCCCTTTAATAGGCAAGTCAAACCGTGTTAGGCGGCATTAAACTCTTCCTGCTGCTTGTGTTTTTGATGCATATCACAACAGGAGAAAACTGCTCTGACGGTAACCTTCCACATGATATAATTATCTTTGAGTTTAGATTCAATATTTTGAAATCTTTTTCCATAACACAGAAGGCTGAATGAACGTGGCATCTGACAGGCCTTGATTCAGAGTAAAAGTGACAACTATGTCAACATGAAGCATGTGTTTGCAGACAAAAATACACAGGTACTCATCAAAACATCAAAATGCACTGCTGATTATGGTAAAAGGTAAAAATTAAATATATTTTGAGAAAAGTAATGCATTACACATTGCTTGTAACGTTTTTTTTTAAACATAATGCGTTATTTTACTTATTTGCTCCCTGTAGAAAATAATTCCTCACATTACCTTTGCATTACTCTGCACTAAGGTCTAAGATGCACTGTTACTTAATTACCAGATAACAACATAAACCTCAGGCTACAGTACTGCACACTGATACAATTTCCTATCAACACAAAACTCTTATTTTAGCTTCAGCATTAATAGAAAGCCAAAAGACCACTTAACTGTAGAAACCGCTACTAGCTGACTGCCCATCTCTGCTTTTGTTACCTGCTGAAAATCAAGCTTTGGCTGCTCGGTTGGGCTTGGCAGACACTCAGCTTTAACATCACTCTGGGTACTTCACTGCGAGCTTTGTACTCACATGCTGTCTGTGCAGTCGCTGCATGGTAGCTGGTTGTGGCCTGGGTGCAGTTTACACTTTACTGTCATTTTTGTGTGCTTTTTGTGGAATAAAAATGTAATCCATGTTCATGTATCTGCTCCTCAAATATTGTTGATTGCTCTGCTATATTTCTCTTGTCTCTGTGGGAATAAGCGCACAGGAAAAGGACATCTTTAGCAAGGAGGGGGGGATAAGTAACAAAGGACAGTTGAATAATAGAAAATCCATCGTGGACATCAATATAATGAATATTAAATAATGATGTAAAAAAGTAAAGATGCAAAAAAGCTAGGTTGAGTAACTACACAATATGGCCTACATCCAGGAAGGCACACATCAGGTTACGGCATAGGTTACTGTCCCGCGTTTCAGAGGGATTTGCAGTTATGATTAGTTATGATATTTCACACAGTTTAAATCCCTGTTACACCTAAGACTGATCAGGATTGCATCCCATCCACTACCAATAACTCACACAAATGTATTATTGCAGGGTCTTTATCTTACAATATAAAGCCCCTTGTTGTGATTTGCCGCTATTTAAATAAAATTGAAGTGAACTGAATAAACATCCAAAGAGTCAGGGTCACAGTTCTCAGGTAGGAGATTTCATGTTTCTGCAGTAATAGTAACATAAGCTAGTATGTACTAAGAATAAAATACAGTAGCTATCTAAAGACGAAACAACTGTTAGTGTGTTGTGACTCTATGAAGAAGGCTTCTTTAAAGAACAAGAGCTCTTACTCTGTGGTTCTGACTATCATAGCAAGGTTATGAAACTATAGAAAACCCCAAAAAGCAAAGACTCTGTCAGCAAGAAGGGTTCATTTTTCTACAGGAAAAGGTGAACTAAGTACTCAGTAACTCAGCATCCTTCAATGGCTAAAAAAATTAAGCTGGACTATGATTGGGTCAGAAAAGGGCGCGGCTTGTTTGGCAGTGGTACAAGCGGATCTATTGCAAGGTATTTGAGCAAACAAAGTTTGGAATCAGTCATTCCTTCATCCACCCATTTCATATTCTCTTCCCGATTCCAGCCATCTATTAGACAGTGCATTCATCTTTTCCCTCTTCCTCTCTCTCCCCCTCTCCCTTTCCCTCCATCAGAATTGTGGAGACGGATGGACAAAGTGTGCACGAGTCCTTGGCTGAACTGCAGAAGTGCTGACGTGGCGCCAAGCCCTCTAACTGCGTGGTGACGCCTCTATCTGTCTCTCTATGATGCAGTCGCTCGTACAGACACACAAGCGCGTTCATACAGAAACACACTTGCAGGTGCATGCTTATGCTGGCACTTGCAAAAAACACTGAACTTACACGCAGAAAAATGCCCGTGTTGTATCGGCACACAGAGTTATACTGCATGGTAAAAAAAAAAAACAACTCACACACACAAGGGCTATGTGCACACTCCAACCGTGGAACACATCCACTCTCTATCTTTGTCTGTCTATCTAATGACACCTTTATCACTCCATTCAGTCTCCCATGCAATCAGCATTAGTCTCTATTGTCACACACACACGCACACAATCTGGCCACACTCCTACCATCACCACCACAAATACACAGGATCTCATATTAAATGCACCCACACACAAACACTCTCAGGTCAGCTGAGTGATGTTGGATTGTGTATTTCTCTTCTGCCTGTGTTAAAGTGAGTCATCTATCCTTCCACAGCTTCATTACAACCTGCAAGGGCAAACACTATCTTTTGCTCGCTCTGCCTCTCCAGATGAAGGGAGAGAGAGAACGAGAGATACAGTATGTAGTAAGTGAAATTCCTCTCTCTCTTTATATCCACCCATCTCCTTTCTCTCTTGTTCCCTTGTCTCTAAATTTATCATCTATCTCCATACCTATCACCTTATACCGTTTCTTTTTTCCCCTCCAAGTCACACAGTGTTTCACTCTTCCTTTTCCATGTACCTTTAAGCAAGCACCAGAATGGTTAAAGAGCTTGATGTAAACATTTGATGGATGTGATGCAAGAGAGAGCATGTCTAGGTAGATATAACCAAGAGCATGTGGACTCCATTTTCCTGCTATTTCTACTTTGGGGCACTTTAATGGTCTTGGAAAGGCTCATTCTACCTTGTCCAGTTAAGGAAACGTTGAAGCAGCAACAAACAACACTTTAGATTATAGTGTGCCTCCAACTTGCTTGCAACAATTTAGAAAATGCTTTTTTCTGATTCAGTATAATTCCCCTGTGCAATGCCCATGAAGGAGTGAAGTTCATGTTGACGAAAAATCTGCAAAGAGCCCCAACTCCCAGAAGCACATTAAAGCCCTTGCTTGGTTTTTTTTGGAGTCCAAAATGTTGCACATGGGTTTATTTTTCATATTCAGATAGATAAGAGATTAAAAATAATCATGCTTCTATAGCAAGACAAGAACAAGAAGAGAGTCATTGAGAGGAGAAATTTGTTGTGTTTCTACCTGCCTCTCTCAGCTCTGAGTTTTTCAGGGCCCTACAGAAACCATGAATAATTCATGGATAAAACCTCTTATTCTCTAAATTTTAAATGGCTGGCTGTTATCAAAAATAACTTGATCTGTGTAGCATTAGTCAACTTGCACGCAACAGAGTGGCTTCAGTGCACTACAGGAAAGAGAGGGCATTGGGTCCAAGCTAAACAAGTTCCATATTTCTCACCATGCTTACAAAGCCCTCCTTGTGATGTTTCAAGAAGGGGAAAAAAATCATCTCTCTTACAATCATTCATGCATTTTGAATAAACAAATACTGTTTGACTCACTAACACAGCATAAAATTGATATTTTAGTGCTGAGTTTAACATGTACGTTTTCACAAATCTCAGCCTTAAACTGGAACCCTCAAATAAGCTTCTGACTCACCACAGTACAGAGACGGGATTAAAGCCTTGGACTCCCTCTACTGGTTTATATGACAGGCTGATAGAAAAGGCTGTGGACTTTCTAAGACTGTTGAGATGTCCCCTTAGAAAGAGCATTCCCCGTGGAAGATTATTACAAGTCATTAGGAAAGACACTCAGTGGAAGCAATGGGGATTTGTGCTTATAATCCACAAACAGGGCAGCTTTTGATATTTTTACAGTCACTCCAAGGGAAAAAAAAAAGGTCTATGACAAATTCGTCCAGGAGTTTGAGAGTTAAAACAATTAGTCATAAGTTTCTTATTGATCTTTCCCCAAGGTCTCTTATCCCGCCAACTGCAGGCGGGCTCATTACTCTAAAAGACAACCTTAAGGACTGATAAAGCCGAATCAATGCCACTGATCAGCTCTCACCTTAGTATGGATAAACACACTGAACTAGAACAGACAGAAAGGGCATTCTCATTAAAAAAAAAAGCTTTCAAACAGTCTTTTACATCAAGAGTACAGTAACTTACAGGGTACAAGAAAAGTTGGTGCAGTTTCCATGACATAAAAAAATCAGTGTGGACAGAAGCACTTGATCACTTGCACCCTGATATAAGTGGCTACAACTTCTGGCCCAGCTATTTTGTGGTGTCGGTGGCAAGTTGCAGCCTTTTGGCATTTTTTTCCCAGTGGGAATGCGTGAAACCGGTTCTAGATTAGGCATCGGTGCCACATCACTGAAAAGAGATATTCATCACTTTAACAACCACAGCTTGAAACAATGGCATGCCTATGGATAGGCCTTGGACACCCAAAGGAATCATCTAGCCACTGTATTTAATAAAAGAAAGCATGGCTGCACTTATTCAGTGCTTCTTCATTTTATAGTCAATCACAGCACTTTTTTCACCCATATGGCACAGACATGGTTAAATGAACTGTTCTCCACGGTCCAATTAAATTGGTTAATGCCTTTGATTTTCACTCGCTCTTTCTTTGGTTCTTAAAAGTTGCATTAGGGGTCTTGTGCACTCTGGTTTCACAGCTGAGCTTGTACATGTTGCAAGCTGTGTTTCTTTGAAGTTACTCAATCCTAGTTTACCACAGAAACAACTGCGCTGAAGTATTGTTTAATTTTACTGTTGTAGTTCCCCATTGACATTGATGATTTTAGCGGTAAACTCAGCATTCAGCCTTCACATGGGTCTGTCCTTGGCAGAAGTAGTTTAGTTCATCACACAGATGGACACCATACAGGCACAGCTTTGGAGTATGAATGTGTGTAAATGTTAGTTAGAAAGCACTCAGGTGTAGAAAAAAGTACTCATATGTATCGGTTTATGAGGCATGTTGTATAAAGTGAGTGCTCAAGTAGAGTAGAAAAGCACTATATAAGAACCAGTCCATTTACCAGAACCAGTGCTGATTCTCTGTTTTCTGTTCATCATACAGTCTAACTCTTAGCATGTATCGCTGTGCTGAAGGAAGGATTTGGACTCATAGTACAGGATGCAGGAGACAGGACATGAAAGCATTTGACTTTTATTACTGCTAATTTACAAAGACACAAAAATAAACACAGAGCCAGGTCAGAGCTACCACATACACAACGGGTATGAGGGGACAACGCAACAAGGAATACAGACAATCAAACGGTTGTCTAAACAAAAGGGAATAGGGCAAAGTGGAAACATCTGGCAAGAAACTGAATACACTTAAAAGAGGGCACAGACCAACATGGGGATAGAACGGGATCAAGCAAGACATAGCTAGCAGAAAGCAAAAAATCACCATAATAAACAGAAGACTAAATAACTATAATTAAAGATAGATAGATAGATAGATAGATAGATAGATAGATAGATAGATAGATAGATAGATAGATAGATAGATAGATAGATAGATAGATAGATAGATAGATAGATGTGGATGCTATTGTCCCACCTCGCCAGCCCCTTCTCAAAATGAATTTCTAGACACTTGCTTAGTCTACTCTTAATCCAAATGCCCATCAAAACATGACACCCCTGGCTTGAAATTAATCAACCTCAGCCGCGTGTTTGGCACTTAAACTTGCAATAAAAGTTCATTTACATCTTTAGCTGATACTTAATTATTTTGGAACTCAACTTTTAATTGCCCAACATGAACTACAAGAAAATTACACTGATCCTCTAATTAACATCTTCTAATAATAAAGCCTCGAGAGTGGTGAATGGGAATGAACTGATGGACTATTTTGTCAACTTGTTATTCTGCTGGTCTTCCGTCTTGCTGGCGTTTAGTATGCATCACATGTCTTTATTATTGCTCAAACCCCGCATTTCTGCGCTGTGTTGTCTCTAACATGCTTACATGCTGTTTGGGACCCGGATAATAGCTCATTACGCCTCTTCCATGAACCGCCTAAGCCCTCAGAGTAGACTCTGACTCACCTGCCACACAGTGTGCAACAGTCAAACAAGTTACAGTGCTTTCACCATCAGCGTTATGAATACACTCCTACCTCTGTGTGTGTGTGTGTGAACTGTACTGAAATCTGAGCTTTGGGCGGATTGTTTTGCAACCCTTTTACTTCCCCTTCTCTGTACTACTACGCCTGGGTGTCACCGTTGCTACAAGCATGCTATTATCCGCAGTGAACGGTTGAAGTGGACTTCTGTGAGTTATTACTTGGTTTTTCTATACCATCGCTGTCTCTCTGTCATCATGGGTGACTACAAGCCAGCCGAAGCATTAACCCACAGGAGAAGAGCGACTCTCGCAGTGGCGAGAGCTGCGACTCTCCAGCCGATGAACAGGAGGTTTGAAGGGGATCGTCAGAGCTTGGTGGCCGCAGACATTAGCTTTGAAAATGAACATAACAAACATGACCATTCACTGGAAATAAGCCGGAATAAAACGAAGAACGATAAGAAGAAACGCAGGAATGATATAAGTGACATGTTGAGGTGAGCTGGATAAACTTACTGAAGTGTTGCCCAGTTTGAGGAAAGTGGGAAGAGTTTTTTGTTTTTCCTTCAAGAAAGATATGACAACATGCTGCCCGTAGCTAACGGCTAATGTTGTATCTAGCGTTTCTTAATGCTAGATACGTGTCCTTGTTATTCATTGTCGGTAACGACTTGGTTCAGGGTCGTGGGGGGACGATCTGGACCAGAGCCTGTTTATTTTTCCACAGTTGTCACTCATTCATTCATACTTACACTCCCGCTCTTCTTTAGTGCTGCTGGGCCGAGTTCCAGGAACTTTAAGATCGGGTATATGTGTCTCCAATAAATAAAATGCACAATGTGGGTTGTTTCGTGGGAGGCTGTGTAAAGGGGAACCCTATGAATAGGCGTGAATTAACTTAATCTTCTCAGACCAGTTATGTAACACAAACAGCCGATATAACACTGTTTGGTTTGCAAAAGTTTCGCATATTCGTTTATATTGCTGATTGCTGAAGCCTCATCAGAAATGGCCTGGGTGGAAGGGTGTAGTCAAAAAGCAGTTTTTAATATAGGGAAACAGGGAGGATAAAAGTCTGAGGAATGCCAAACTACACAAGAACTCCATTGAAAATCAGTGGCAACAGTTTCAATTAAGTGATGAGTCCAAATTTGAAATTCAAATTATCACCAGTATGTACAGAGGAGGTCAGGAGAGATGCACAACAGTGAGTGTCTACAGCCATCGGTAAAAGAGATCTGTGCACATATGAATGTCTACAAACCTCAAGCAATTGAAGCAGTGCTGTAAAGAAGAGTGGGACAAAATTTCCCCACAGTGATGTGAGATAATAATAAAAACAGACAGGAAGTGATTACTTAAAGCTCTTGTTTCTAAAGGTGGTTCTACAAGCTGTTGATTGGGTTTTACTTAGTTTTACACAGGACATGTTTGTTGCAGGACTATAAAAACCTTCACAGAGCTCCTAGCGCATCTCACTGTGTATTTAACTTTGTCCTATTGTTGCAGCTAGAGTTCGAATGAAAATCAATGCAACATAAATACATTCATTTTTAATTGTCTCACTCATTTACTGTATCCATCTGATTTATTTCAGTAACTGTCACAAGACACAGGAGTCCCTGCTGAGTTCAGCCAGTGGTTATAAAAACTACAGAGGAGTCCTCAACTGGTGTGTGGTAATGCTGGTAAGACACAGACAAAAGGAAACATGTGTTGCCATGAAAATCCTAAAAAAAAAGCATTTGACAATCTTGTTTTGTTGTTTGAGCACATAAGATGATATTTTTGTTGATATTTCAATGAATTTCCAAACATGGCCAACATGTATCCAGTGACATAAAGCCAAGCGTCTTTCCCATCTCTATTTCCCACTCATGTTTTTTCTTTAATTTTAATTCCAGCAGCTCTTAGTGTGGGTGTAATTGTCAGTTTTTGTGTTTTTGACAGATGTATTGTATGAAATTATGATTTTTATGATTACAATGTACATGGAAGTAAATGGAAGTCAGGATAAGCAGTCGAAAGAAAACTGGTTATCAGCTTGCTTTCAGCTGCAGCCCCGATGGTGTTAGGGTTGCAGCATAAGTTACCACGGTGATGTACCCCAGTAAGATGGGAACCACCTTCATAATACAAAAACCCAGTGCTAGCCCCCAACTGACCTGTATACAATGATATCCTGCTTCGCAGTACAGGCCTGTCAAGTGGACACCTCCAAGCTATTAGTAGAACAATCTGTCTAACCACACTTCCTGTAATTAGACTTTTTGATTATTGATTTTTTTCAGTAAGATAAATCTTATTTTATTGCATATGACTTAATATCAGTTTAGCAATTAGTATAGATAGTAATGGACTTTTGTGATACAGACCATCCACTGTCATAGACTAATACACTGAGATAATTCAATATTGCATTAAATAGTAAACAAAACGATTGTCCGGATTAAGACCCTGATTAACTTATCTTCTGATATATGGGCATGACCTCCGACACTTCTGCTGACCCTTGTTTGTACTAATGGTGATTGTATAAAAATGTCACCAGCGTTTCAGCCAACATTCATCCTGATAAAATGCAGAGTTTTCACTGCATTTCATCCAAGTGAAGAGGAAAAAAATATGCAGAGTCACGTTTTGCTGTCATTACTGTTGTGCTGCTTCTGTCCACTCATTTCCTCTTTGTGCAGAGTTTCCTCTCAGGCGGGGCTCAGCAGCTTTACCACAGACACACACACAGACACACAAGACTCTAAAGTATTTTGTTCAAGTTAAATAGTTCAGGCAGATAATTTTTCACTCATCAATAAAAAAAACCCTATGAGCTTTAGCCATAGTCAGGAATCTGTTGTTCATCTATTCCCCATTCACAAGAATGGCTGCTTCTCCAAGAGTATTGGTCAGATTTTTAGTGAAACCTCAAACAGTTCTTCATTGAAACTGTTCACAAGATGAAGATCACATTTGTTATTTTGCGTTGCAACGCTAACTGCATTGTGATGAAGTGTGAACAGATGAGCTAACTAGCTAATGTGTATTTTCTAGAGATGTCGAATAGTGTACATCCACCATAAAATAACTGACCTGTTAGTGTCAAGCTTAGCACATTTTGCAGTTCTTTCTCGCCCGTGCTTGGGAGAATGGGCCAATTATAGCAGGAAACGAGGAGATTCAGGTGGTGAACCCCGCTAATCCAACAAATCATTGTGTTCATTATAGGAGGTTTTTCCTTCATTCTGACAGACCCAGAGATTTTGTGTTTGGTAATAAGATATTACAATCCATTTAGCTGAGGAGAGCAAACGGACAGGATACAGCAAGGAGTGCAAAAGAGGGGAGCAAGAGAAGGAGATGACCATGGAGGAGAGAGTGATACAGAACGATGAGGCAATTCAATTAAAGCTGAAGGCTTTAAAATGAGAACCATGAAATAAATGTACATGTGGAGAACAGTGTAAGGAGGATTGTTGTGCAAGAAATATTTATCATTGTCTGTCTTTTTGTTACAGGTACTGAGCAACGCGCGCCTCTTCTTAGAAAACCTCTTACGGTGAGAATGTTTTATTAGCTATTATTTCAAAAGGCTTCATGGACTACTTTTACCCAATGTGCCATTCTTAACATTAATGAGGGTGGTGTTTTAAATGTGACACGAGGTTCATGTAACTCATCTCGTCATAATGTCATTTGTTACACTTGTGGGGTTTTTTTCCTCTCAGAAGTTAAAATAACCGCTGTGGAAAATATTATATATGAAGCAGAAAACTGAGCCAGCGCTCAGTTTTCTGCTGCATCAGTTGTTACTTACATTGAAGCTCAGATCTGTAAAAACACACCTGTCTTAATTTGGATCCTGGCTTTTCTTTTGGCCATCGTTCTTTGTTTTGTTTTTTTAGGTACGGTGTTTTGGTCGATCCTGTTCAGGTGGTTTCCTTGTTTCTGAATGATCCCTACAGCTGGCCAGCAGCTTGCCTAGTGATTGGTAGGTATATTTTCTGTGTAACACTTCAAAATAATGGAAATGATTCAATATTATTTTACACTGATTATATTATTTCTGGGTTTAAAAAAACATAAAAATCTCAGCTACAAAACGTGCACGAAATGCTTGTATAACCAAGACCAGGATGACCAATTTTAAGTGATCTTAAGCATTAGTATTCCAGGTTGTATGAAGGTTGGTGACTTTTTTCACTCATTTTCAGTCCACTCCTTGTACCTGAACATGTTCTGGGGAAAGTTTTAATTTAGCAAAGAACCAGTTTTAAAATAAAATCCTTAGAAACGTAATAACATCCTATCACCAAAACAAGTGGGGGACAAAAGTGTGATATGTAAGTGTAAATGTCAGGTCATGCAAAAAAAGTTACCTACAGTAAATGAACAATGTTTGAAAGTCTTGCCCTTAAGCTATAGGACAAAAACAGAAACTGATAGATCCATCTGGACCTTAAGTTTATTGATCTACTGCTTATTAGAAAAGGTCTCACGGGAAGGGTGTCTGCCAAGAAGTCAGTCATAAGGAGGAGAAACTGGGAGACAAGGCTGTGGCACGCCACATTGCACAAGAACTGGATAGAAAATCAGTGGCAACGAACTAATGGATTGGCTTAAATTATCATCACTATGTGTGGAGAAGGTAAGGAGAGAGGTACAACAGCGAGTGTCTGCAGCCATCTGTAAAACACAGTAGAGGCTCTGTGATTGTTTGGGGCTGAATTCAGTCAGTGGTGTTGGGGATCTTGATGGATTTCTGTATACAGAAGAGTACCGTACCACCAGATTATCATCCACCATGCAGTACCATCGTGAAAGTGTCTGATTGGCAACAGCTTCATTGTTTTCACCATGAGAATGATTCCAAACCCACTGCCAGAGCAGTCAAACACACAACGGAACAATTTTAAAACAAAAGGCAGCTAACGTTCAAGAGCTTTGAATGTCCTCAAGAAGCCTGGAGAACTATTCCTGAATGACTGCTTAAAGAAATTGAAAGGACTCTTGTTTAAGAGAGGAATAAAAATGATAAAGAATAAACAAAATATTGACTTTCAAGCTTGTTAGAATTATACAGACTCTGTTTTTGCCTTATGTACTGTATTTTCTTTTATGTTTCAGTAATTCGTTGCGATTTGCGAACGACCTAGCAAGAACGTTTCAGAAAACTAGGTGGAAAAAACATTTAAAACTGATTATAGAGCCACTTCCTTTAAGGCCTACCCTGCTATAAGACGAACACATGCAGTTTTTTTGTTTTCCGAGTACTTACTTTTATAGTATATTGCAGTGAAGGTCTGCAGTAGTGCAGCTTTCAGTGTCTCTAGAGGGACACTCACCTGCCCTATATACTGCACACTGGTGTTCTCCTGCAGAGAGGAGGAGGGAGTAAGAGAGAGGGATGAAGAAGAGAAGTAAGGAGGAAGGATTTAATGGAAGCCAAGTTAAGTAAGTAAATTTGTATAGATGGTTGGAAAACAGGATAAGAACAGGCAGAGAGAGACGGGGTAGAAAGAGCAGGAGAGTGGTGGAGTAAAGTGCTGCATCAACTCGGGACCGGAGAAGGGAAAGGGAGGGAGGAGGAGAGAAATGGATGGAGTTAAGGCAAATGACTGCACAGACAATAGGTAAGAGGCAGGTGAGGATGGGAGTCTGTTTACAGTGGCATGGACTGTAAAGCAGCCTATCCCCCGAGGGCATTCAGAGAGTCACTGCAGTAACTTACGCACACTCCCACACACACAAACACAGTCTACACTTCATGAAGCCTACCAGCAAAATGGGCAAACTTTGGAAAGAAAGTTAGACATTAAGAAAACTCTATTGTGAGTGATAAATGTTATTTTACTTTGCTGTAGTAAGTGCATTGCTTCTACAATATATACCTGAAGGCACCAGATAAAAGGTTTGTGTGTCTAACAGGTGCTAAATTGAGTTGTTTGTTCCAGTTTCATGCAGTTTGGGCACAATACAGTAGTTGGTATTTGGCAAAGAGGCTCAACAGATGCTTTGCAAAAGAAAAAGCAGTAGGGAATAAGATTTGGGCTCTTCTCAGATGTTCTTTTGTCTGGTTTCTCTTCTTTGCATTTAAAAGTCTCTTATTCTGTGAATTGTTCTTATTATTATACAACGACAACGATGGCAATAATAAAATTGTCAAAGAAAACTGTCCTAGCAATAAAGATCCTTATTTAAATGTATTAAATTGTTTAACTTTTTTATAATTTAGCACCAATGATCTTGATACACTCACAGTACTTTGTAAAATTTGCTGTGTTATCCTTTGCGACACTCTCCTTTGCATATTTGCTGAAAGCGTGAGTTGTCCTTATGTTAAACGCAGCCTAGTTAGAAGACAGGTTTCCTGACTCCATACTTTTCTTTTTCCTTCCTATAGGTGCATTTAAAGATGAGTATAATGGGAGTGTATTGTGAGGTCTGATGAAGTGATGCCTACAGGCTGATTAATTGCTTTCGTTTGTGCACAGTAATCTTACTGTATAGACTCTGCTGTGCCTGCAGCGCATTTCCTCCTTCCTGTCTTTGATGTGCCGTGTATACCACGAACTCGAAAACAACCATGTGACTGAATGACTAAAGACATTGATTCGTAATGGCAGTTATCAAGGGTGACACTGTTGATGATCACATGATGAACCCCCCCAAAAACAGAGTTTATACAATTCTAACAAGCTTGAAAGTCAATATTTTAGCATGACCAACGTGATCTTCATCACTGCCTGAACTCTCTTAGACAAGATTTCTTGTCATTTCTTTAAGTAGTCTTCAGGAATAGTTCTCCAGATTTGTTGAAGTCCATTCAGAGCTCGTCTGTGGATGTTGGCTGCCCTTTATTCAGTTTTCTGTCAAGATGATCCCACACTGCTTCAGTAATGTTGAGGTCTGAGCTCTGAGGAGGCCAGTCCATGATTGATATTGTTTCATTTTGTGTTTTGGATCATTGTCTCCACCACTGGCTGAAATGCAGCCCCAAACCATGACAGAGCCTCCTCTGTATTATGACTATAGACCAGGGGTAGGCAACTCCAGGCCTCGAGTTCCGGTGTCCTGGACGTTTTAGATGTGTCCATGATCCATCACAGCTGATTTAAAGGGCTAAATGACTCCTCAGCATTTCTTGAAGTTCTCCAGAGGCCTGGTAATGAACTAATCATTTGATTCAGGTGTGTTAACCCAGGGTGCGATCTAAAACCTGCAGGACACTGGCACTTGAGGCCTGGAGTTGCCTACCCCTGCTATAGACAGTCAGTGATGTACCTTGGTCCTGATCTGTACATACTGACAACAATTTGAACCAGAAAATTTACATTTGGACTCATCGCTCCGTAAACCCCATTGTCACCAATTTTCAGTCCAGTTCTTGTGTAATTTGTCATACCTCAGCCATTTCTCCCCATTTCCCTCCTTAAAAATGTCTTCTTGATGGTCACCCTCCCACTGAAACCATTTCTGAGGCTTCAACAAACAGATGGATTATCTGAAGGTCCAGATGTACCTCGCAGGTCCTCTGTCAAGTCTTTGCTGGATGTTTTTTTTTCCCCATTTCTTAACATAACTTTTAGATACTGAAACAGATATTGATACAGGTAGATGCAGAGACAGAAGTAGATTTTCATCTGATGTAAGTGATATGAAACACTGTATATCATCCAAGGTTTTGGTTGGTAGCTCTTTGGGAATCACCTCGTTGCTGCAAAAATATTATGTTATGCCTGTTAAACCATGTTATCCTTGTAATTTTGCATAGTTTCACCTAATAAAATTGGAACAAATGGTGTGATTTTTGTGAGAGGCTGCAAGTAATAAAAGGCCTAAAGATATAATTTTTCTAATTTTTCTATGTTGAAACAACACTGGTTTAGCCCTTGAGTTAGGTGCTTTTTTACGGTATAAACAAAAAAAGAATAACCTTCCTCTGATGGACTGAAAAGGAGTGAAAAAGCAGACAGTATCCAAAGGAAAACTTTCAAAGACTCTCAGAAAGCCTTGAGAACTATTGCTCAACACCACTTTAAAAATTACAAGAAGTCTAGTTCCTTGGAAGCAAAGTAAAAAAGAAATGAGGTGTTGCTCAAGACTTTTGCACAGTACCACACATCCCAAAATGAGACCTGTCTTTCTGAAGTGTTGATATGAAATCATACTGTAGAATATCTTCTTTTTTATTTTATTTTATTTTCTAAAGCTTCACTAAAGAATCTTCTTGATTATGTTACTTGATTGATTCACTTGGGATTTTTCTGTCACAGTCATTTGCTCCATGGCCTTTTTGATCTTACATATTCAAGTAAACAGTTTAAAGTACACTCATTTATTTGATAACCTCCACATCATACAAGTTGTCAAAAGAGCAGCAGACACTGAATATGGAGATGGATATACTGTGCAGGAAACAAAAGATAAAGAATAAAAAATGATGTGATTCTTTGTGTGTGTGTGTGTGTGTGTGTGTGTGTGTGTGTGTGTGTGTGTGTGTGTGTGTGTGTGTGTGTGTGTGAGAGAGCTTTTCCACACACATCGACTGGTCTAGTCACTCAGCTGTCTAGCAGTTGGTATATGCTGTGAAACACATATGCTCTGTTATTGCCGGTTCATTTCTTTCATCAGGTGTTGCTATTTAATCATGTGAAAGTCTGTGTGTGTCTGTGTGTGAGAGACACCATGTTGCTCAGGTTTCAGGAAATTTTCAGTCAAAACATGAAATTGGTATATTCTCTCAGCACTGCTTTTAAAACGTAGAAGTCACTGACTAAAATGATGGAGTTCTGCTGAATACCAGTGTTTTCGGAGCCAAAATGTCTTCAGTTCATGAGCTCCCTAGTGTAAATACAGGCTGAAAAAATGATCACTGAGCATCAGCACTGACATGGTTCATTTTGTCCGACAGTGTCCAATGTGTTCATTCTGGTGGCTCTCTATACTGAAAGGCAGCTGTCGAAGGTGAGGAGAGAAACCCTGCTTGCACTAAAACGTGAGAGCAGTGTGAATTTTAACCGGACTGCTGAATTCAGAGCACTTTCCCAAGTCTCGGGTGGGATTATTTTCCTAAAACTGTTCTCTAAAGCTGACTGTGGAGCTGACCCTCCCCAGTTGCATCTGCAAATGTGAAATGGTAAAATGAGAAATTAGTTTCACCATCTACATTTGGGCCACATTCAGTTATGCTCTGCCTGTTTGGCACGAATTGGAACAGTTTTTTGTTGTTTTTTAACTTAACTAGGCCAGAATAACTTAAAATGTGATCTGTGGTGGGGTGAGAAGTAAAAAATGGTTAAAACATTTAGTTTCTGTAATAATTGGCAGTGTTTTAGAATTAGGTCACCAGTAAATACCCAAGGCTAAAAGCATGCGACCAAAATGGAGGCAGTTTTGTAGAAATGGATACATTGTTAAGATAAAAAACTCCTGCTGTTCCTATGTTTGTTTGTTTTTTGGACACAGGGTTCATTCAGTGAACTTGTGGGATTTCTGGTCCATTTCATTAACATGGCCGTTCTGCTAACGTTCCCTGCAGCAGTGGTCCTATTGGTTCCCTCCATGACCTCAGGTAAAATGTGTTTCCCTATTATTCAACTGTCCTCCCTGCAATCTTGTTCCTAACAACTGTACATTACTGCGACAAATAATTTACTAAAATGGTCTCATCTCTTATGCAGCCAAAACATTATCCGTTCACTCGTAGTTTACAATGTAGAAAATAATTTAAGGGTAATAAAGATTAAGAGAACATCCACTTCCTTGCCCTTCACAGAAACACGCAGCCAGTTCGGCAGTGCAGTAAAAGGCATCTCTGATACAGAGTCATAATTGGAGTCGGTTAGTGGTAATGGACCAGTTGGTCATGACTGGATTGTTTCCAGCTGGCTCTGAGGAGAGGAGAGGGGAGGAAAGGAGAAGAAAGGATAGGAAAGGAATGGAAAGGGGTGTGGCTTGCTGTGCAGGGTTATTCAAGGTTCACTACCTTCTGTCTTCATCATACACGCAACATGATTGACCCATGATGAACTGGGAATACAGCACGCCGTATTTTTACAGGAAAGACAAGTAGACAGAAGTCCTCATAAATTTAATGAGAAATACTCTTTAAGCACCTTTTTTTTTTTTTTTTCTTTTACCATGAAACAATCACATTAATGTGCATTACTCTGTATAAAAACAATAGATTATTGCATCTACTGAAATGTTATTGCTTGATGACAATAATTTGCTGTGTCATCGCAAATTTCTTGATGGTGGTGGTGGTTATCCAAATTTCACTGTTTCCGCCGACTGACTGGTTTATACTACGGTAAAATCTTAGCCTGTACCGGGGTGTAGAGTTTTAGCTGGAACACGTAACGAACTTGACAAATATTTCACCGACAAGGTCACATTTGTCACTTAATCCACAAATGTTCCACGGTAGGAGTGTTTTATGTCATGGACTTGATAAATGTATTTAGTTCAGTTGTTTTGGCACAGCACCAGTCCTTTACTCTTCAAGCTTTAGTAAGCACACCTCTGACTTTAAATCAATCAAAGGACATCCATGTTGGGAGTTTCCTATGTAAGGCTGGTTTATTTTATCCCAGAAAGTCATTGTTTCCCCTTTTGGGTTATTTTTTTCTCTCCTCTTCTCCTCCCTCATCTCATCTGTTCTCTCACTGGGAGGTGTAGAAGTAAAGGAGTCGGTCCATCTGTCTGTCTGTTTTCTCTGCACTGCTGTTCGCACAGGAAGGACAATTGACAGAGGGCAGGTGTGTGTATGTACGAATATGTGTGCGTACTGATATTAGGTTTTGGGGGCATATATTAGGGATGTTTTCATAGTCACATTGTCAATTATCATGTAAATGCAACGTCCTGTTACAAAACACAGCTAATTTTGTGTGTCTGTGTGACAGACGGAGAAAAAGAACACATTTATAGATATTCAATCAAATTTGGTAACATACTACTAAACTTTACTGTTATCTGCTGACATCATTTCATTATTTCCAAAGCTTTGGATTGGTCCTTTAATGCATCATGGCTTTAAGTGTGTGCACCTGGGTTTGAGTGTCCTTACAGCAGTGTTTCTGATAACAGTGCGAATTTGAAAAACTGAAAAATAAAAATCACACAGATATTCAGACGTCCACATAGATGGTGTAAAGTGCAGTGCCACATACATTGTGTATTTTTATAAGCAGGTGTAAACCACCCTCTAATATTCTAAAGCACGCTCTTACTCAGCTTATCAAACGACGACTCAGAAACTGCATGCATAAAGCTGTCAAAGCTTTCTTTGCATAGTGTAGTACAGCGTTAGGCGACACCACATCTGAGAGGGGGCTGGTTTTGGCATGTTTTTCCCCACTCAGGCTCGCCTCTGTGTGCTTATTTTTTTTTTTTTTTTTTTAACGATTCCTATCTCTTGAGTCACTGTCTTGAAGAAAATCTAGCAGTTTAGGAGCCACACTGAGCCAGAGAGACAGATGGTTAATGGATAAGATCTGGTATGGTTTGCTGCCAGGTGTGCTGACCTCCTCCTCACCCTGCTGGCACAACAGGCAGTTTTTGTTTGTGCGTTTCTGAGTGTTTGTGCACGTATACGTGTGCGTGTTTGTTCTCTGTCCGGCTTGATCCCTTTCTATCAAGCATATGGTGACTATTGATAAAGCCCTGGTAGGCAAGCTGGTGTAAGCGTGCGCTTGCAATTTACTAAATATGTTTATTGATCTCCTTTCAAATCAGCTTTTCCTCATTGGCCAATTAGCACAAACTTTGGCACGGGTTTCTGAGTGCACATTCTCTCAAAAAAACAACAACAACATGGTGACTATGTAATAATGTCCTTGGCATAGTTAGACTGCTTTTATACTTTGTGTTGAGATGATTTATTCAGCTGTTTGTTCCAGATCAAATGACAGCCTCTCATTGTCTGTCTCCTTTCCTTTTTCACTCTCCTACCTCTCTGCTCTGTTTTCCATCCTGTCCCTGGCTCTGCTTCTAACGTACATCCCATAATTTTTTTTTCCTCGCATTGTTCTTTTAGTTTTTATGTCCTCATCCATTCTTCTTCGCTAATTTTTCCTTACTGTTAGCATCCCCTCATATCTTCCTCCTCATCTTCTTCTTAGATCACATATGAGCTAATTACATGTTTCTGCATTAGTTTATCCACAGTGCTAATCCTTACCTCTTTTTCTCCCTCTCCCCATGACAGTTGGTGGTTTATTCGTACTTGGTACTTACACCATTATCTTACTTAAACTGTACTCCTATAAGGATGTCAACTTGTGGTGCAGAGAGCTGAGCACTATGAAGGCAAAGAAACTGTCCAGGTCACTGTCTTGTAAGTCACACATACGCATGCTTATTTAGATTTATATTTTACACTCACTGACATCATAAGAAAGTAAGCAATATACATTATCATTTTGTTTTTATACTCGAAATGGCTTTTAATGTGATTTAGTTTCTACCCAGAAAGAGGTTTCAGTATATCGCTCGTGCTGTTATGGTGACATCTACTGGCAGATAGTTGACATCACAGCTTTCTGATGAAACTTACATAAATGGTGTAAATTTTATTTATGTCTGGTACAGGCCCGTCAGAACAGCGTTTCTATGAAGGTGAACGCAAAGTGTGCTATCCTGGCAACCTCACCCTCCGAGGTACTCAGAGCTTTTATTATCATTACTGTTTGCTGGGATGTGAGTTGATCGTGTTTCTGTGATGCACCACTGTTTCTGTTTTACTGTGTCACATGTTCTGGTTAACACACTGACTTTCTCTCCACCTCTGTAGACATGTACTACTTCATCTTTGCGCCAACTCTGTGCTATGAGCTCAACTTCCCCCGCTCTCCAAACATTCGCATGAGCTTCCTGCTAAGGAGACTCTTTGAGATGGTGAGGAAATATCTCATGTCAGCATCACCCATTAAACACCTTTAGTGTAGCTGTGTGTTCAAAGTAAGCACAGACACACACTCAGACGATTAGAAGTATCACCTAAAAGTGCTTAAGTGCTAGATCACAGTATAAAGGTGGCATATTTCTGCAGAAATATTGGGTTATGGATACGATGCAGTGTATGTACAAGTTTGATCAACAACACAGGGCACAATCCCAACATGTCACACAAACAGGTGCATCCTTTAAGAGTGGAACTGAAAAAAGGCCATTTATATCACTGAAATAATGTCACTCTATCAATTTGTGCCTTTCTCCTCAGCTTTTTTTCACCCAGCTGTTAGTTGGACTCACTCAGCAGGTACAGTCGGATAAACCTAAACATCACCGTTTAAAATGTGTACATTGCAGCTCATGTCTTAAAGTAGCTTGAGTATTTTTTTCTCTTTCTGTCAGTGGATGATTCCCATCATTCAGAGCTCAATGAAACCACTAGAGGTAAGTCAGGCAAAATGAGACAGACGCTACAAGGGTGAAGTGGTTTTAAACCAGATGTGTAAAATCTGTTCAAGTATTTTGTGCCTTAAAAATAAATTCTGTAACGTTCACACCAGCTGCATAATTTTGCAAATTTTCAACCTTATTTGCAACCAAGCTCAATTTTCCGCTCAGATCTGACCAATCAGACCACAGCATTTGGCAACAAGTGCGCTCTAGGCTCAAAGCTCCCACAAGTGTTGAATTTACAAAAACATGTAAATAGTAAACTATAATATATTATTATTTTTACCTCAGACAACGTTCCAGATCAGTCGGCTCAGTGGAGGAAATCCTCCTTGCTGCTGCATTCTCGTGATAATTGCATGAAATTGAAGTTATGCAACAAGTTCGGATTTAAAAATGCATGAATTTCTTCTCACTTTTTAGGAATGTGCTTGGTGTGTAACGACCTTTACTGTGTGTTTGTCAATTCACGCCTCGTGTTTTCTCTCCTGTAGGACATGGATCTGTCCAGGATGACTGAGAGACTCCTGCGACTGGCTGTGCGTAAACACTATAACATTAAGCACCGTGACATCAAAACAGAGCTCCAGTTTTGATAAAAATGTGAAGCAAGAGATCAGAACTGTTAATTTCCAGTTCTTGTACTTGTCAGTGTTTTGGACTTGCAGTATAAAGCTACAGTTTATTTATGACCAGAGATCATGCTACAACTGTAGTGCAACTTCTCAGTCATCATTAAAGCAAATACATGCATGTAGTGTGCGCGCATATGCCAATTTATATTTAAGCTGTAAACAGTTACTGCGTATACTGAGCATGCAGCAGCATGTTGGGTGAGGGTCATGTGTTGTTCTTGTTCACGAGACTTGAACTTGTCTTTCCAGGTTCCTAATCACTTGCTTTGGCTGATGTTTTTCTATTGGTTCTTCCACTCATCTTTGAACTTCACAGCTGAGCTGCTGCGCTTTGGTGACAGACAGTTTTACAAAGACTGGTGGTAAGTTTTTGTCTGTGTTGTTTGTGATTTTTATGAGGTGTGGTGGACTGTGCTCAAACACTTTTTCAGAGTAGCTCCATGCGCTAATAACTGCATGTGTGCATAAGAGAGCGGATTTATGTGCATTCTCATGAATGTATTTGGTTTATATCAATGCCATTTGTATAATCAAAGCAGTAAACTTATGAATCAGTTTGTGTATTTCTAATATTTGTAAATAGGTGTCAGTCAGTGGACTGTGGAATAATTGCTTTTATTTCCTCCTTTCTCATGAAAACAGATTTCCTTATGTCTATCAATATTAATCAAGCTGCTTTAAATTCATTATTTAGAGGCTGTAATCCAGCACACTGTTTGATGGCTTTTTATTATTATTTTATTTTTTTTATAGGAATTCGGAGTCGGTGACATATTTCTGGCAGAACTGGAACATCCCAGTGCACAAGTGGTGTCTACGGTAAAGTGAATTATTCACACAGTAGGACATTAGAAGGGAGGAATTAAATTATAGGACTCGGCACAGGAGACGGCGGTGAATTTGATGCAGCGGGATGCGCTTAACAAGGCACACTGATGTATTTAGGAAGTGGATTCATCTGGCTATAATTGAATAAGCAGCGGTGGTAAATACAGCAACAGGAGCAAATACATTTCTATTAAACAAGATGAAGTGAACGCGGTGCTTTCTAAAGTGTATTTTCTCTTAGAGAGACAGAATTACAGCAGGTCTACTGTAGTACACACGGTAAACAAATTCTAGTTTACTGAAAAAATATAATTTGTTCTCAGAATAATCTCTCTGATTTGAATGTAGGTATTCACACATTTTTATATCTGTTCTTCTGTGTCTTGCAGCCACTTTTACAAGCCGCTTCTGAGGAGAGGATTCAGCAAAATGTTCAGCCAATCAGCTGTCTTCTTCTTGTCAGCCTTTTTCCATGAGGTAAGAATAGAGACCAGAACTGCTTTTTCTGCTGAGCTTTCACTGTCATTCAAAAAGGGAAAAAAGTAGCAACCAGGTGCTGCTAATCAAATGCACTGATTGGTTAACTAGTAAAGAAGTGTTAGCACCTCTATGAGAGCAGAAATTTTTCCTCTTCGCTCATCCGGAGCATTTACTGATGTTCAGGACATTACAGAAGTTTTGTGGTTCAGACCACAAAACTTTTGGAACAATGTTGTTTAGACAGATGAGACCAAAGTGACCAGAACAAGAACACAGCATATCAGCACAAACTCTTCATACTAAATATAAAGCACAGTGGTGGAGGGGTGATGATTTGGACTTGTTTTGCAGCCACAGGACATGAGCGCTTGCATTCAGTGACCTGACCGTGACCAGTGTCTGGGTCATGCAACAGGACAATGGTCCCAAGCACAGCAGCAAATCTACAACAGAATGGCTGAAAAAGAAATGAATGAAGGTGTCAAAGTCCAGACCTCAATGAACTGAAACAATGTTGTAAATAAGTGTGGCTCAAAATGCCTCCATGACTGATAAAGTCATACAGAAATTATCTGCTTCAAGTTATGAATCATTGGGTGTGTTTTGTTTTTCACAGGATTGCATACAGTGCTGTGAAAAACATTCTTTCTTACATGGCCGCACGTTGACCTGGAAAAAATACAATGTACACAGTGTTGTACCTCTTTATCAGTGTGGTGCAAGTTGTCAAGCATATTTCTAGAAATTATAGCTGAATATTGATGATTCTGATCTGATTTCTTTCCCTGTGTGTTTCCCTATCTGCCAGTACTTAGTGAGTGTTCCCCTCAGGATGTTCAGGTTATGGGCTTTTATGGGCATGATGGCACAGGTAAGACAATAAATATACAGCTACAGTTGACACAAACTGCCGTGTACTGAAATTTTTAATGTAACATGGGTGCGAATTCCTGCTCAGTGTTTAAAAATGCTAAAAGAAAAACAAAGCTATATGGAGACCAGATGTCATCATTGTATATAACTAAGTCATACAGAGGGTCAAAATACAGACGTTTTTATGATATTTCTTTGAACTGTTGATGGACATCTTGCGGTGTTGTCAGTGTTTGACCCCGAAATAATTAACTTAATAAATAGCCTTATTAATGTAGCGGGGGATGTTTGATGTACCAATGATAATCGGCTATCATGGGCTGTCTCTCTGGGTTTAATATTTACAAACAAAAAGAAATAAGAAGTTAAATAAATTAAAGTTAGGTTAATTAGGGCTGTCATTAGTGATATGTCATGATTACTCCTTGTGGGCTTTTTTTAATGATGTTTTATTCGCTCACCAGCTTCCGTTAGCCTGGTTCGTTGGCTGTTTCCTGCGTGGTAACTACGGCAACGCTGCAGTTTGGATTTCCATCATTATCGGTCAGCCGTTTGCTGTCCTCATGTACGTCCACGACTACTATGTCATTCACTACAGACAGGAGGGAGACTAATACACATGTATATTCACACAACTTGCAACACATCTTTCTTACTCAAGTGTAAATACCACTAAACTAAAGCACTGGTAACACATATTGTCCGCTACTCCTACATGTCAGGATGAGCGGGTCACATCGACTGTGTTGTGGTTGTAGTGTGTTTACATTAGACACACTGACTTTTGTGTCTTCCTGTTGGAAAAGCTGAGAATACAGTGGGGGGAAAAGCAGAAATAGTTAAATGTCCATCTTGAAACACTACTGTAACATAAGGAGAAAGGTGATGTAGCATACAGCATCATACTCAGGGGATTTTTTTATTTCAGTGCCTTGTAAAAACCTGATGGTTAGTTTGGGGATTCATGTTTATGGTGAGTTTGTCGTTATTGGTACTGTGAGAACAGCAGACACAGGGTCTTCTTTACTCTATTTCCATAAAGGGTTTACTTATCTTTAGCATGTGAATCACAGTGGAGACACTGTGCTTGAACACTATGAAATGCTAATATGACACCATGATTCAAAGGGTTGTTGTTGGTTAGGAAAGAGATCTATGATCCAATCATTTTTCACTTTGTGACCGAAGGGGCCTTAAACTGTTTGGTTTTACTGTGAGGGGAGGATCATAAGAAGAATGTATACTTCTAGGATTTTATTAATGTAACTTTCTCTTTCAAATTGTGGTTATTGGTTATAAAGTCTGTGTGTGTATGTTTGGGGTGTTTTTTAACTGAGAAGCTGCCATGTATCAATTGCGGCACCACTTTTTTTTGTACTGACTTTTTTAAAATTTTGTATGACAACAAAAACGACTAATGTGGTAAAAACAATTACAGAATGTGCTGTATTAAACACCAGACTAGTGCCAAGTAACGTCTAATGATAATTCAAACTACATTTTGTGTCTGAAAATAAAGTTTTAATTTAAGTCTTATGAAGTGTGTGTTATTTAGATTTTTTTCCCATTTTGGCATGAACATGGTCTTTCTCATTTTAGTTTAAAAGTAAAAAAAAAAAGATTAAAAGTAAATAGACAATATTTGGTATTGAAAGTGAAATATACAGAAAACAAGAAGACAAGTGCAGCGTTCTCATAGCCTTCATGTATTTTCTTTCCTCCGTGCGGCCATATGTAAATATATTGCTAGAAAGGGAAGTTGAGATTTTAACTTTGTAAAAAATTTCTTTTGCACATCCTGTTTACACTCGAAAAGCCTTGATAGCATTGGTTTGGACTCCTTTTTGCACTCAGAGCTGCTTTCATTCTTTGTGGCAAATACTCAACAAGGTGCTCAGAGATTTTTGACACAGATTTGTCAGCTGCACATCAATGATGTGAATCTCCTGTTCCTCCACAATCCAGAGGTGCTCTGTTGGTAACTGGAGGCCAAATGAGTGAACTGATTGTAATTTTTAAAAAACAGTCTGAGGTGACAGGAGCTTTGTGTCAAGGGTGCGTTACCTGCTAAAAGCAGCCTTCGGTATCTGTGTGCACTGTTCTCATAATTTGGTTGTATAGTCAACAATGCTTAGGTAGGCTGTGGTATTTAAATGGTGCTTGCCTTGTACTAAGGCGTCCAAAGTGTGCAGAGAAAATTTATCCCATGTCATTACACCACCAGCAGCCTGAACCTTTAATACAAAATATGAGGGATCCATGCTTTCATATTGTTAAAGCCCAAATTCTGACTGTCATCCACATGGAAATCGGAAATCCAGACTTGAATTACAGCCTCAGTTTCCTATTTTTAGGTGACTGGAGTGATACCTAGTGTCAGATCAGCTGAAACACTCAGTTTATTTAAATCCAGGTTGAAGACTCACCTGTTCTCAGCTGCATTTGAATAAAGCACCAAATCCACACTTTAAGCTTAAATTTCAAAACTTACATTAAACTACTGATTTTATCTACTGTTCTGATTTTATCTGTTTTGATTTTATATACTGTTGTTTGTTTGTTTGTTTGTTTGTTTGTTAATTAGTTAGTTAGTTTATTTGCTTGTTTTAATCAATTTTAAATCATGCTTTTTATTTGTTCTTGTTTCTAATGTCTCTGTAAAGCACTTTGAATCACCTTGTTGTTGAATTGTGCTATACAAATAAACTTGCCTTGCCTTGCCTTGCCTGTGATCTGCTGCTGCTGTAGCCCATCTGCTTTCAGTTTTGTTAAGGTTGTTTTAACTATGTCAAGCCTAAATGTGCTGCTGTGTGTTGACTCATACATACTTGCATTCATCTTCAGTTGAATGGTTGTATGTAACAAAGTGAGTGTATATTTTAGAGGCCCAACTTAAAGTAGATCATTTAAGATCAATTATAACTTTCACTCAGCTTCTCGCTGTTAAACTTTCCACAATGGTGGAAATTTTTGCAAATATCTGAACTTGAAGCAGCTTTTGGAAGACGATGTTTCAGAGCTGTACTAATTTACTGTGGAACTGTATTGCCTTATCTCCTTAGATTTCTGTAGACTAGGCAGATATTTAAGTCTATGAGAAAAGACAATCTCCGAGTTGGTGACTAATTTCTCTTTCACCTGTTAGTGTACAATTTGAAGGTTTGTAATAATTAGATTAGGAGACAGTAATTTAACATTTACCAAATTAGAAGGCATACAGTGGGGCAAAAAAGTATTCAGTCAGCCACCGATTGTGCAAGTTCCCCCACCTAAAATGATGACAGAGGTCAGTAATTTGCACCAGAGGTACACTTCAACTGTGAGAGACAGAATGTGAAAAAAAAAAAATCCATGAATCCACATGGTAGGATTTGTAAAGAATTTATTCGTAAATCAGGGTGGAAAATAAGTATTTGGTCAATAACAAAAATACAACTCAATACTTTGTAACATAACCTTTGTTGGCAATAACAGAGGTCAAACGTTTACTATAGGTCTTTACCAGGTTTGCACACACAGTAGCTGGTATTTTGGCCCATTCCTCCATGCAGATCTTCTCGAGAGCAGTGATGTTTTGGGGCTGTTGCCGAGCAACACGGACTTTCAACTCCCGCCACAGATTTTCTATGGGGTTGAGGTCTGGAGACTGGCTAGGCCACTCCAGGACTTTCAAATGCTTCTTACGGAGCCACTCCTTTGTTGCCCGGGCGGTGTGTTTTGGATCATTGTCATGTTGGAAGACCCAGCCTCGTTTCATCTTCAAAGTTCTCACTGATGGAAGGAGGTTTTGGCTCAAAATCTCACGATACATGGCCCCATTCATTCTGTCCTTAACACGGATCAGTCGTCCTGTCCCCTTGGCAGAAAAACAGCCCCATAGCATGATGTTTCCACCCCCATGCTTCACAGTAGGTATGGTGTTCTTGGGATGCAACTCAGTATTCTTCTTCCTCCAAACACGGCGAGTTGAGTTTATACCAAAAAGTTCTACTTTGGTTTCATCTGACCACATGACATTCTCCCAATCCTCTGCTGTATCATCCATGTGCTCTCTGGCAAACTTCAGAAGGGCCTGGACATGCACTGGCTTCAGCAGCGGAACACGTCTGGCACTGCGGGATTTGATTCCCTGCCGTTGTAGTGTGTTACTGATGGTGACCTTTGTTACTTTGGTCCCAGCTCTCTGCAGGTCATTCACCAGGTCCCCCCGTGTGGTTCTGGGATCTTTGCTCACCGTTCTCATGATCATTTTGACCCCACGGGATGAGATCTTGCGTGGAGCCCCAGATCGAGGGAGATTATCAGTGGTCTTGTATGTCTTCCATTTTCTGATGTTTGCTCCCACAGTTCATTTTTTCACACCAAGCTGCTTGCCTATTGTAGATTCACTCTTCCCAGTCTGGTGCAGGTCTACAATACTTTTCCTGGTGTCCTTCAAAAGCTCTTTGGTCTTGGCCATGGCGGAGTTTGGAGTCTGACTGTTTGAGGCTGTGGACAGGTGTCTTTTATACAGATGATGAGTTCAAACAGGTGCCATTCATACAGGTAACAAGTGGGGGACAGAAAAGCTTCTTACAAAAGACGTTACAGGTCTGTGAGAGCCAGAGATTTTCCTTGTTTGAGGTGACCAAATACTTATTTTCCACCCTAATTTACGAATAAATTCTTTACAAATCCTACCATGTGAATTCATGGATTTTTTTTTCACATTCTGTCTCTCACAGTTGAAGTGTACCTCTGGTGCAAATTACTGACCTCTGTCATCATTTTAAGTGGGGGAACTTGCACAATCGGTGGCTCACTAAATACTTTTTTGCCCCACTGTATCTAATGGCTCACATGGCTCACGAGTTGGGAGTTCGTCTTGTAATCGGAAGGTTGCCGGTTCGAGCCCCGGCTTGGACAGTCTTGGTCATTGTGTCCTTGGGTAAGACACTTCACCCGTTGCCTACTGGTGGTGGTCAGAGGGCCCGGTGGCGCCAGTGTCCAGCAGCCTCGCCTCGCCCAGGCTGTGGCTACAATGTAGCTTGCCATCACCAGTGTGTGAATGGCTTTTGGGGTCCTTAGGGACTAGGGACTATACAAATACAGGCCATTTCCCATAATTGCCACTGTATAAGATCACACTGCTGATAAAAGTTACTCTATTAAAGGATTACTTTTTTCTCAAACTACCACCCTACCGAGACTTCACCATTCAGAGAATCATACCTCAAAGAACATTGAGGAAAAAGACAACTACTGCAGTTTCCTTCCAGCTTTCTCCTAAGCACTCCTTTCACCCCTTAACAGTGTTCGATGTACAGCAGTGCATAGTAATTTTACACCTGTATGTACCGCCAGTGGCTCCTGTCATTAAATTCAAGACCCTGTTGTCTGAGGCTCTGAAGTAATCAAATATTAATACCTCCAGGCAGTGGTATAAATCTGTAATCAAGATGATGATGATGATGTCTGTGACACTCACCACTTAGCTCTTCTTTCAGCTCCTTTATCAAGATTAGAACGATCGTGTGATGCATTCAGAAAAGCAAATTTACTTCCATCCTTGGATGATGGGTTAATGCTTCACTTCACCTGCATCCCAAATTACAGTGAGAGTCATATACATCATGTATTTTCCAAAATAACCTCAAATCTTACTCTCCTATTTCTTTTACCAGTTTATTTTTAATGGTTACTATTTAATGTGTGTTTGGATGATAGCAAGGTAAAAGCAGAAACTGCAAAGATATAATAATACATCCAGACACAGTCATTAATACTCATACACTTCAATCTTTAGTCACAGACATTTACCAAACCAGGGTTTAAGGACTGATAGTCATGATGATCAGGCTCACTGCCTACCTGGCTAAATATTCAGTGTAAGACAGTGAGAGTTTATTTTAGTTTTTTATTTTATCCAAGGGCACAAAACCAGATCACATTCTCACTTTCTCTCCATGTGCTAGTAGATTAGTCATCCATAGGTGTGAGGACAGGGCTGTGAACCTGCATTTTGTCAGGTTGACAGAGAGTTAAACATGAAGTCTGGGACAAATCATAAAGTTTCTCAAGTGTGACATTTGGTTAAACAATCATCACGGGTGATTAGACTGTAGATAAGACAGGGGACTTTGGATATGTGAGGCAATCCCTTCAAAACAAAAATAAACAGGTATAATTTTTTCTTTAAGGACTTGGTAGGAAATTGTACAAGGCTAGTTTGGTTCCTGTCTTTAAGGATATTATTGTTTCTGTAGAGACTCCACAAGTAAGTTCACGTTTTCCTCTTGTGCTTGTTGTCATGAGGGATACATGTAGTTGTTTACAGAATAATTTAAAAAATCTCCTCATTCCCGTTAAACAAGGAAGGCAGGAGACTTTACTTTTTTGCTGCAGATGGCTGCACCAATGTAAGAAATGCAAAAAATGTCAACATCTGTTACGAATCATCGGTGTTCAGAATGATATAAACCACACCTTCCAGATCCTCTTACCCACAGATTGATGCACCATCTCTATAACAGCCTTCATTCACAAAGATATTATATACTGTAACGGTCTGTCTTCTGTTTACCCACATGTGCAGACATATATATTTACTCCATGTTTTTCTCTGAGTATTTCTCTAAAATGTTCCCGTGCCCTTGCTCCATGCACTTCTTTCCATTCTGTTCTTACCCTGCTCGTTCTAACAGGTTGATCCATGGCGCTTCTCTCGGCATCCGTTATTCCGGATCTTTTCTAGCTAGCCTGACAAGTTATGAGTGATGATGATTCTCCTGCCAGGAAACCAGGAGACCTAAACCTGTCCCATTCTGCAAGACTGATGGATGCTTGAACCAGGACTAGTTATCAAGAGACAGCCCGAGTTTTACATTTGAATGTGATTTTTAGTCAGACCAGTGTATTTACTTCCTGTATTTAGGTTATGGATAAAAAATATAAGATATGCTAAATGCTGCACATTACAGGAGACATGATGACAATAATTAAGCATCCATCAATTTGAGTACATTACATTACATGAGTTTTTCAAAGTTTGTAATGTAATTGTTGCTTGTAAATACATTTAAAGCAATCTAATCATGTCTTTATACATTTATCAACACATTTAAGAAATGTCTACAAAATACAGTAGATGTGTCTAACACACACATGTGCGTGTGCATATCCACACAAATTTTCACACATTTTTAAAAAATCCAGTGAAGAAAAACAGCAAACAATATTTAGCCTCTAATTTTCCTTCATACAAGTTCACCAATATTTTTTTATTTCGATTGTAGTAAAGTGCAGATGAGCCAAATTTATATGTATCTTACACTATGTCTCTTTGCATGCCCTTAGTTCATTTTTCTGAAACATCTGCCTTTCCTGATTGGCCACTCAGCTCAAACAAAGGGTTTGAACAGCAGATGTATGTAACTCTTGTGCTTGAGAGGACTATGTTAAAGATACTCCTTCTGTTTGACATCATGGAGAGCCAAGTCTGAAGCCTGAGCTTTTGGTTCACAGGAATGACTTCAAACACTGACTAAGCTTTTGAAACTTTGGCCATGTTTGATATAAGAATCCATCACTGCGCACTCTGTTTATATGAAAGAAAGTCACAAAATCAGAAAGAAAAACCCCTAGAAAATGCACAACATTTGTTACAGAATATGTTTTATGTGTGCATGCTTGTGCTTTACACTGGTGTGTGTGTGCATAGTGTATATGGGCACATGCATGTTCCCGGGAATGTAAACACATTTTAAGACTTCCTGTCCGGGGATGAAACTGAAGAGAGCTTTAGAGAGTGAGGGAGGAAGGTATTAAGCCCGAGCCGCTGAATGAAGAGAGAGACTAAAAATGATGGAAAAAGAAGGAGAAATAGGAAAAGAGAAAAATAAGAACACACTGACACAGGTGAGATTTACAAACACAGATGGAGAGGCCAATAGACAGGAGGGTGTTTGAAAAATTTGGAGATATTCAGAATGGGCAAGTACATCTCGTTCACAGATTTACGCACAAAACAGAAATGGAATTCTACCTGATGATGAACTGCTTAACGCAGAAAGACGACTTCCAGAAACGGGGATGAAGATACAAAGTTGCAAAGGTCACTGAAAGCTGAAGTATCCTTGGACAACGATGAAGGAATTTTGGATTAGGATTTAAAGACACCCCAGTTTCATCATAGTTGACTTCAGAGTTACTCATTTGACTGATCTCCTTTTTCTCAGCAGGTATGTCATATAAAATTTCTATTTTATTAAAAAATTGAAAACTTAATGAAGTGTTTCACCAAGTTAGATTTTTGTGAACTGTTTCTTAATCAGGGTGTGCTGAAACACCAACGGCAAGCTTTTAGTCCAATCGCGAGTACATATGTCTCTAAAATCAGAGTTGTCTTGAAGGGTTTAAGTAAAACTAGGAAAAAACATAATATATCACTGTCACACTCCATAATTTTGCCTTATTTGTTTTCTTGAATGCTGTCTTTTAGATGATCAGTAGCACACACACACACAAACACACACACATAAAGCCAGACTCCCACGCTGCTAGGATTTATTTGCACAGTGTTATTTTGGATCTTCCTCTGAGCCCTCTCTTTTCCTCCCAGTATCATTTTACAGTTATTGCATCATGACTGTCTTTGATTTCGGAAGAAGAGGAGCAACAATAAAATGGAAACAGCGATGCATTAGATTACATCTGGGTTGCCAAATGTTGCGGTATTACAGTACAGTTACACTAGGCAGTATTTACAGTTTATAGCAGATAGAGAGTGCGAGCCCTACTGTAAATTTTATTTTAAATTAATAGCATTTTAATTTTCCTATCATAAATCTTTACTTGATGGCCCATGATGGCAATAGAAGAACAAACATGAGCTCGTCGTGCTGTTAGGGTTGCCTAAGGATTCCAATCATGTTATAGCTGTATCACATGTATTAACTCTTACATGCTTTATTTGACATTTGACATCAGTAAAAATATCCTAAATGTCATTCGTTTAGCCTGAAAAGTGATGACTTGAGAGGGTCAGTCAATTTATACGATTGCAGGTGCTACTAGATTTTGTACATTGAGGCTGTTTCAGGTTAATTTTGAGCCGCGTCTGTTGAGATGCATTCTAGATCCACTCGTGTGAGTCAAATCACAGAAAATTGTGGATTTAGGGAATCTTGAAACTATGTGTGTATTTTCTATGGGATAGTGGTGACAGAGTTCGAGGGTGACCTTGACACTGTGTTCCCACCACAGCTGCCCAGGTTCCCACAGAGGTAGGCACTTGCTGGTCTGGAAATAGTAAAAACAAACAAACATAGAAGTGATCATATGTATGATGCACATAAAGAACAGAGGTCAGATGGTGCCTTGATACAGACACAAGATGTGCAAGAGCGAGAAGCAACAATGTAACTAAATAATCTAAAAATGAAGACAGTAGAATCCCTGTATTCTGAACTTCTGAGATTAAATTAGGTGACAGCTAAATTAGATTAAAATAGAACTCAGAAGAGGAATAGGGAGTGGGTAGATCAGTGCTAGGTGATATCTTATTGCTGTTTTGGATACACAGACTAGTTTGCAGTTATACAATAAGCAGTAGACATGATGTTTAATGGTTATAATGTATAATAAATCCCAACAGTTCCAGCGTGATCTCGCCATTTTTACTTTCAATAAAATATATTTAAACAATTATAGCTGCAATGTTTTTATTATTTAGATTAAACAGGGCATGATGTTGTGTGATAGTAGAGGTTTTTTTTACAAAACCCAAAAATATACACTTTCTCATGCTCTGTGAAATATTATTTAATTTAATATTGTCTCATAGGCTATTTATAAAGTTTAAAGCATTTCATTTGGATCCTGTGAAGACACGGTTTATGAACAGTGTGTAAGGGCAAACTAAATGCAACTGGCTGTAGTTACGGGTGTCACAGGAAAATGTCTGACTACATTTCTAAGAGTGAAATTTAAGTGGAAAAACTTTGACAAACTGAAAAGAAAAATTCTCAAAGAATGTTTGGGAACAGTTTTTAAGTAACTCTTAAATGCACAAGTTATTAGAAATAAAGAAGAAATGACAACAGGGCTAACTTTTTTGCCATTCTGCTGAAACTTACACATAGTTCATGGGTTGCTTAGGATGAATAACATTCATATTTGTGCATATATCATAAAAGAGAGAGAAAGAAGCAAGTGCCTAAATAAAAACTTTCCTCAGAGTGCTCCACTATAACGCTTGTAAGCACTGTTAATAATGATGAACTAGGTCAAATAAGCTGACTAATATCAGAGGGTGTCACTGTGAAAACACTCATTTATTTCCTTCAGTGCTCTTAATGTTGTGTGGCTAGACTGCTCCGGTTCATGTAGCTGAATCACATTATTCATGCCTCACCCTCAGTTGAGCATGTTATTCCCATTAGCATGAATAGACTACATTTTTCATCAGCCGGATGATTATTTTGCTAAGAGATTTGTTGTAAGCAAGGAGCACAAAACACAAACTCCGGGCATCACATACACTGGGCTTCTTAAACCTTCCCAGTGTGGCACTCACAGGAGCAATTAAACTGCATTTGTCATGGAAGACAAAGGATGCAGGAGTGAAATCCAGCTCATTTATGCGAAACATCACGCGACTTTGGCCTTTTTTAGTGCTTTAAATGCCAGTAGATTCTCCATGAGATTGATTCTGTAACCTTTTTCTTCTCCTTCACAGTCTTCATCTCAACACGCTACTGCTGTCCTGTTGGCTTTAGGTGTAAAATCCTCAGATCACTTTTAGTAAAAGTCACTTAAAGTAAAATAATTAAAGTAAATAAACATACACACACCAGCTCAAACAGGGGCTAATTAATGTAGCCATGAAATGACTCTCTTACTATAGATCTAAGCTTTTGTGAGCTATTTAAATGGAAAAGAAAACAAATGATCTATCTCTTTTTTATTATGATTAAATGAAAAGGTCCCTGGATGTCCAGAGTAATGACATGTTGTTTCTGTACTTTGTGAGAGGGTTATATCTTGGCCAATAAGAGCAAAAGTATTTATTTTTTATTTATAATAATAGCTGGAATGAGAATTAATCCTAGCCCCTCAGGGAGTATTGCTGTAGTGATAAATAAATATAGTTACATTATAAATATATGGGTTCAACAAGCCAGATATTGGTTTAAAATAGCCATGCCAGTGTATCTGTGACAACAGCAACAGCCAGTATGAGGTCAGAGACAGAGAGAGTGAGCATCAGAGAAAAGGAGGACAGTGTGTGTCCCTATGTTTCTCTGTAGATGCTGAAGTCAAACATAGAAAAGAGGAAGTAACATAGTACAGCAAGGCAGGCCTTTAGAGATGATGTAACTGTAAAACTGCAGGTTTCTGTTTAAACATGAAAACTAATGCAACTAATGCGTGGATCTGTCAGTAAATGTGGTGTATATATCTCTCTATAAAACTTGTATTATTCTCTCTGACAGTTTCCACTTTATCATCCGTGTCATCCTCACAATCCTCATCAGCATCATTAAGGCGGCTTATCACCTCATCGCACATCATCATGATGATGAACATTAATGGTACAGAGTCCTGGCTTTTCATCAACACTTCCTTTAATACACCTCAAATATCGGGTCCAGCAAACACAAGTGGTATGGAAAGATATCTTCAAAGACTGGCACATTTAGATGAGGGGCTCTACAATGACTTCTATGGCCTTTGGATTGCACTGGTGGTCATAAACTCCCTTATTTTCCTGGTAAGGTGTTTTGACGAAGGCTTTTTAATGTTGCACATAATTTCTATGTTGAAATTTAGTACCTCTTACTAATTTTCCTCGCATCTATCTTTTAACTCTTTTGGTTTTTCAGGTGGGCATGGTGCTCAACATAGTTGCACTTTATGTTTTCTGTTTCCGCACCAAGCAAAAGACCACCTCAGTCATCTACACCATCAACCTGGCCGTGAGTGACCTCTTGGTGAATCTCTCTCTACCGACTCGCATCCTGCTCTACTACAGTGGAGGAGCTTGTATCACCTGCTCATATCTGCACATCTTCAGCTACTTTGTCAACATGTACTGCAGTATCCTGTTTCTAACCTGCATATGCGTCGACCGGTACCTTGCCATTGTGCAGGTGAGTGTCGTCTGTAGCTTGGTTACACAGTCGTGCTTTTGAAAATGCTAGACACTTACAAGGCTGCACATTCTGCTATGTCTTTGTAGGCTGAAGCCTCTCGTCGCTGGAGGAACTCCAGTGTGGCCAAATGTGTTTGCATTTCTGTATGGCTGTTTGCCATTGTGGTTACCTACTCCTTTCTTTCCACCGCTTTTCAGCACACAGGCTGCTGTCTCTCAAAGCTCCTCTTTCTCACCATCACTGAGTTCTTTCTACCACTTGTCATCATTGTGGTCTTCACTTTGCGCATTATGTGGGCCTTAACAGACCGTCGTCTGATGCAACAGAGCAGGTAGGTAGAACTAATATTACACTGACAGATGGCGGGAAAGAAAACTAAAGTTGTTTTTCTTGTATTGAAGAAAATAAAGTGCATCCACAAAATATTCAGAGGAAATCACACACTGGCTCTGAATACTTATATACATGTTATGTTTTTGTTTTTTGTTTTAAATTTGCAAGAATTTCAAGCAAACCTTTTTCACATTGTCATTATGGGGCATTGTGTGCAGAATCTCGAGTGAAATGTAAATAAATCGATTTTGGAATAAGGTTGTAACATGACAAAATGTGGAACAAGTGAAGCGCTCTGAATACTTTTAGGATGCACTGCATTAACTGTTTACATGGATTCTCTCCAGTTATTCCAGCTTCACCGTACAGTCCTAAGATGTGCAGGGGGTTTGTTAAATGTTGATTCTGAACTGAAATTGGGTTTGAATGTGAGCCTCTTTGTTCCATGTGTGTATGTGAGCCGTCTGTCTGTCTTTGACTCACTGACACATAGGATAGTTTATATCCCATAAAAATATGCAGATAATGGTATCTTTAACTTTATTTTCTCAGGGATAGGAGAAGGAAAGCTGTCCAGCTGTTGACAACTGTGCTGATCATCTTCACAGTCTGTTTCACACCCTTTCATGTTAGACAGGTGAGCAACAAGTATTTGAACAAGTAAAAGGCCAAGTAGTATTAATGATTGTATTCTCCCTTATGAAACTGTGGATGCTTTCAACTTTATCCTCTAAAAGGATTACAAATGAACAAATGTGAGGCAGAAAACCAGCCTTTGCTTGAACTGCTCATAAATTATGTCCATGCTTGGGTGAACCTTGACCCTGCATTGTGGGTCACCGGTAGGTTCAGGACAATTTTGATTAGACAATATTACCAGGTGATAAAGCAACAAAAGAAAAATCTCTCTATATATATAACATAAATATATAGACAAAAATACATGTACAATATTTCAAACCAATATTGACATGTATTAAAAAGACAGAAAGTTTATGTATACACACACATACAGTATACACACAGTACACAGTCCTCCATTTTCAGCAGCTCAAATATAATTGGACAACTTCCTGATAAATAATTTTATGGTCAGATGAAGCCTGTTTCCTCACTAACACTCTCCAGGAGGTTCATGTATCATTGTCAGAGTCTGCAATCAATGTAAACACAAAGGGTTTACAGCAAGGTGCAAATCCACTGGTTAAACTTAAGGACAGGAAGGGCAGATTAGACTTTGTCAGAAACCATCTAAAAGAGCCTGAACAGTGCAGGAAAAGATTATTTGGACAGATGACACAAAGATTAACTTGTACCTGAATTGTGGGAAGAGAAAAGTATGGAGAAGCAAAGAAAAAGCTCATGATCCAAAGCATACCACGTTATACGTCAAACATGGTTGGAGCCAGTGATATCGCATGGGCATGTATGGCTGCCAGTATAACAGGGTCATTAGTATTTATTGATGATGCAACTGCTAACAGAAGCAGCACCAAACACTTCATGGTGACAAAAACCTTACTGCAGAAGCAACCAGAGCGTTTCCCAAGACAAAGAAATCGGACAATGTTCAATGCCCAAGTCAGTCAACCCAGTAGAGCAGGCTTTTCAGTTACCAAAGACAAAACTGAATTCAGAAAGATCCACAAACAGACAGCTACTGAAGATGACTGCAGTAAAGTCCTGGCAGAGGAGAAAACTGAGCATTTGGATATAAATGGCTTCTAGATTTCAGGCAGTCATTGACTGCAAAGTTAACATAAAATACTAAACTAAAATACAATAGAATGTTATTTTAAAAAAGCTGAATACAAAAGTAGGGAAAATAGTAAGGATCTCAAAGTTATAATTTTAATAAAATACAACAAAGATAAAAACAGTAAACAGTGAAACACAATAAACATATTAATGAAATGAACGTTTTTGTTTGACTTAATGAGAAAAATGTATTTGCTTTTATGGGAACATTTGGCATTGCCTGTTTGTGCTGCAGGTGGTGGTATACTTCTACCCTGACATGCCTCACCATGTGATAGTGTACCATCTAACTGTCACCCTCAGCAGTTTGAATAGCTGTATGGATCCTGTTGTCTACTGTTTTGTTACAAATAATTTCCAGGTAAGACTGAAGCACTTTTCCTATTCTCTTCCTCCATGTTCTTTAACTTAACTTGACATTTTTCTTCTTTTCTCCACATCCACCTGTCCCTTCAGGTGTGATATGCCCATCATCATTTTTTTACTCATTGATTCTCCAAATAATTTACTTCTCCTGCTGTCTCCAGGCCACTATGAGACATCTTTTCCGCCGCGCAGAGCCCAAGCAGACCAGTGGTGACATTGTCAGTATGCAGCACAGCTCTAAAGCCTCAGCAGGGACGGACAACGCCATGACTAATAATGTTATATTGATGACCAAGATTCTCAGATCACTGCAGAGCAGCAACACAGGAAAGGACCGCACACTGTAAAATATTTTACAAAGGGTGCATAAAACTATAAGTTATAGGGATGGCACAGTTAAAGTTCTGAGTTCTGCAACTTGCTGACCAGCAGAACTCAACACAGACACTCAGTGCTGCCATTGTTTTTTTCAATGATGAGCGCCAACACAATAACATGCAGATATTCACATGTATATGATATGATATTCACACCAAGAAACATTGCCATCACTCTGGACTGACTTTTCATTTGTCAATGTCTATAGACACTTGGTCAATTTAGCCAACTGCCCTCTGGATATTATTAGAAACTACACAAGAAAATGTCTCAATAAAATGGTAAATATTCCAGTGTTGTCTGTTTTCCTTTTATTTCTGCCATTCAATTTGGCAGAAATAAGATGCATATTCATCAGTGGCGCGGTGTCACTCTTACAGAAAGGTGAGACTCTTTAACAAGACGAAGTGGACCAGATTAAAACAGTGTGCTCGCAGCCTCTTGCTGGACTCTTCCTGGCTGAAAAATTGTAAAATGTTATTCTTTCTATAGTTTTCATTTAAATACACTGCTAAACAAAATGTGTTTGGCCTCTGACATTTTTCCCTCCTTATCTTTTCTGGCTGTTTTTTTTTTCATCAGTTTTGCATGTGACTAGACTCAGTGTCATTGCTGGTAGCATACGACAATACCTGGACCCTACAGAGGTTGCACGGGTAGTCCAATCCTCCAGGATGCCAGAAGGTTTGCTGTGTCTTCCAGCAGAGACTCAAGAGCATGGAGTAGATTCTAGGAGACAGACAGTTACATTAGAAGAGCTGGAAAGTGTTTTAAAAAGTATTTAACCCATCAGCAGAACTGGTATCTGCTCCTTTGTGCAAAAAGCAGATATCAGGAAGAAGACTGCCAGAGCCCTACAAAATGACCACTAGCAGGCGTCCAGTATGAATGTCTCTGACCAATCATTCACAGACAAACTTAATGAGGGTAGCTTTACTCAGTGGGCCCTGTGCTTACTGTCAGGACATTGGAGCCTAATTGATGTTTACTGTATAATATCAAAATTTGCCACTGCGGCCCTGAACTTTTCGTGCAGGGTCACCTTGAGGATTAACCCTGAGGCATGAAAGGTTCTCGAAAAGCCATGGAGAACGTTATACTGGCTTTAACATTGTTCAGCACGACTGGTTTGGGGATGGGTCAGGGATGAAAAGGCTTATGGAGGGATGCACAGACCTCTACAGGCTAGGTTACCCACCCTGACTGATATTTGGTATCAAAATGAAATCTTACGCTCACCTGACTTAAATTCAATGGAACGCCTCTGGGATATTATGTCCATCCAAGTTGTCCTGTCCTGTCGAGTAGCTCAGTGATGCCTTCGTCCAGATCTGGGAGGAGATCCTCCAAGGCACCATAAGTTTCCTCATCCTTGTTAGGCATGCATGCAAACAGGCCATACATAAAGCCATACAACATACTGAGTAACATTTGAAATTGTTGCAATGAAATTTCTGAAAAACGGACTAGGCTGCTATATCATTTTTTCAATTTGGTTTTCAGGGCGTCTTTAAATTCAGTTCTCTGTTGGTTGATCGTTTTCATTTCTGTCAAACAATGTGGGATCCTTTCTTTCCTAACACATTACCCAGTCCACATCAGTACAGGCAAACTTTTGAGCAGTGTCGTTACCATTTATAGAACTATTAGTTTAGCAAATGAAGCAATAAAACACTTAGAAAATACCTGACTGCCCATTAAACTGTATCAATGGAAAACTGTACATTAGGTGTGTCAAAAGTAAAAGTACTCATCCTGCACCAAAAAAATTCCCCATCAGTGATATATGGATCAGTATTGCTGCTCCTGATATTTAAGGTGGAGCTCATTTTAAACACTTGTTCTCTTGACTGTTCACTTTATAGGTTGACAAAGTGGATCATCTGCCTCCATCTCACCCTATATCTAACATCCTCTTCTGTCTGCATTTCCTCCTTCACTACATCCACGAAACTCTTCTGATGTCTTCCTCTTTTCCTCCTGCTGGCAGCTCCATTTTCAGCATTGTTTGTCCAGTATATCCATCATTTCTGCCCGCCATGTGTCCAAATCATCTCAGCCTTGCCTCTCTAACTTTGTCCCCAAACAGCTCAACTTGTGCTGTTCCTCTGATACATACTAATTTCTAATCCCATGCAATCTTTAACCAGCTCAGAAACTGAGATGTGAATTTAAAAAGTATATTAAATACGTTTTCTCTTCTTGTCTTTCTTTAATAGTGAGGGCATTTTCCTCCTCAATCCCCAAACAAGTAATATAATCAGAACATATTAGAGAATAATAACTACTGATGTACACCAGGGAGCAGCATTGCCTATTCTTTGAAAAAACCAATGGAGAACGAGCCCGAAGGAAACTTCAGCGCATTGGAAACCGCTTGGACGAATGATTCTGTGAATGTAAGCACAGGGTTGTTTGTTTGTTTATGTATTTATTTATTTTTTACAACAGAGTATAATATTATGCGATTTTTAAATAGCCTGAAGAACTGATGGCTTCTAATTAATCAATCTTCAGAGCCTGTTTTTGAAGCTCTAGATCGCAATAAATGTATATTGGAGCAGGGAGGAAATTAACCGAATTAATGGTCAAGTTAGTCAAAGTCAATGATTTAGGAACAACATATAGGAACATATATAGAGCTATAGGACCAAGTTCTAGGAAGAGTCGAAAGCGTGCTAGCTAATAAACAAAAGAGTAAATGAATTAATGAATTATGAATAAATAAATAAATATCCTCCATTATGACTTTGTGAATTGTCTTTTTTTTCCAGTTCTTGAGGTCCATTATTGTTGACATATTTTCATTTCTTTATGTTATCAATCCATGCAATTTTCCATGCAGTTGGTTCCACTTATATCATGCTAGCTAGTTGCCCTTTCACCGTCGTCCATAGGTGAGGCGTTCGCTGACGTCACGAAGGTTTTCTGATGGCCACGCCCCGCTGTGTTAATGTGGAAACCATTGAAATTGGTGAGTGTAGTAAACCCTATGGTCACCCAGTTAGCTTGCAAAGGTTTTGCAAACCTAAAGAAGTGAGAGTTTTTTTTTTCTTCTTCTTATTTTTTTTTTTGTGCTAACACGTCATAGAAGTTTTCCACAACGCGGAACTGGCTGAGCTTTACCACAGCGCTGTAAAATCTCAGGTACGTTACACGTTCCTGTCTGTCATGAAAGTGGGTTTCTCCGCTATTAACTCGCTAACGTAAGCTGCTTAATATCAGCCAAGCCTAGCTTGCTAAGGTAACTTTTTGCGTCAGTCAAAGTCAGGTTAACGGTAATGCGCCTGAATTCTGGTGTTTTTCCTCTCAGTCCAGACGAGAATACACTTTTATCGCTGTGCGCCTTATTCGCATAAAACGGCAAATAATTTTTAATATATTAATTTATTATTTATAGACTGGCAGGTAGTTCAGGTGAGGCAAAACATGTCATAACTGGTCCAACGAGCCCCTCGGACCTTCACGTGTACACACAGTCCTGTGAGAATTCAGCTCACACACCTTGATGAAGTTTAAAAAAAAGTTACCTTTCTACATTAATTTGTTCGGATTACTAACTAAACACAAAAACACTTTGATCTGTCTCTTTGTGAAAATGACAGAAAACTGCACAAAGCTCTCATTAAACATCAACTTATACATGATCTAAGCTTTTTTTTCATATTGCTCAACTCAGAAGAGCCAGGCAGAAAATGAATAAGTAAAGAATAGAAGAATGGTCTTTGCCATGCTCTCTTGTAAGGTATGTGTCAATAGGATCTGCTTGCTTTCTGCTCCACTTACGCAACAGCAATAGTGGTGTAATAATGGTTTATTTTTTAATGTGGCTCTTGTCTATGAGTCTGATTTTGCTATTATGACTTCAAGGTTCTAGATAGTGGCGATGTCACTGGATTTAACAGAGCAATCTTGGGTTAATTCAGTCTAATTTTTTTGATCGTTTGGCCCTTTATTTGAGTCTATGATGCTTATACTTATTGTAAATTATTTGTTATGTCTTACGGCTTAATTTATACAAACCCATTATGGGGTGAACCTCTCAAACCCTAGACTAAGGGAATCAGGTGTCTCTGTTCGAACTCTTAGGCCTTTTGTTGGCAGTGTCTGGTTCCACTTATTCCCCTTGAAAAGAGAGTTGTAAGATAAGAAAATTAAATCCTAAGGGCACTGATCTCTTCCAGGATGATGATAGATATGAGAGTGCTAGGAGTCTATGACCTTCACTGTCACCAGATCTGAACCAAACTGGATACCTGTGCATTGGTATGGGTTGATCTGATTGACCACTCTCTCCATCAACATCATCTTATCATTAAGGGAGGTATTATCTCTTTGAGTAGTGGCTCTGGGAGTTATACAATTAATATAATGTATTGTATTCTAATTTTTGCTACATAACTTTTGTTTTGTCCACTTCCTGCTGTGACAAAACAAATTTCCCATGTGTGGGACTAATAAAGGTTATCTTATCTTATAAGGAGGGAATAAAGCAATTCTGGGGGAAGATGTTGCTACAGCACCCTTCTAGGACAGTGGTGTATTTTGTTTTGTTTTTTCATTCACACTAGAATTTACTTGCAGAAATAACAGTTCATTAAAAAAATCTACTTAATAATAATAAGACTTCTGTATCAGCATTTGGAGACTGAACAGATTTTCTGGAAAATGCACTAACAGGTTTCCCTGTTTAAATCAAGGCAAAGCTACATCCTGTGTTGTCATAGCTTTAGCTTTTTGCACAGCTGGTATCTGTTTTTCTTGTTTGTTTTGTTTTTGCAGGTTAATTTGTAACATTATTAGTAGGAGTTTACTGAGAAATCTCAAGATATTTTAACCCGGACTTGCCTGACTAGCACTAACTTTCTTAGTTGGACTTGCCCAAACTTCATGCACACAGCCACTTCTATTCAGGAGTTCACTGCAGGTCACCACCACAAACATCTGCTGGAGACCATAAAACACTTATCACCCCACCTCGCCTCTCTTACACTCTTCCCTACCCATCACCATTAAATACTTTTGGAGATGTGCTAAAACTGTGATTGTTCTCGCCTCTGTGTTTCTTTTGCTTTGACCTTAGTAGTGACTTGTTAGTCTTCTGAAATAGCTTTATCTTCTCATGAGCTATAAAAAATCAAGGTGAAAACTATGCCTATTACACTTTTTGACAGTGATAAGATGGTAAGATTGTGCTTGCATTTATAGGAAAAACTGTGGCACAAAGACATATATACTGATCTATAACAGCCACAACAAATGGTTCCCCTGAAGTCAAACCAGACTGAAATGGAGATGGCAGCTGAGGGTGGAGATGCTTCTCGTCTTCCAGAGATCAGAAGACCCAAAGAAGAAGAAGCATATGACAGTGAGAGTGAGACAGACATGGACGAGGAAGGCAGAGGAGTACGAATCCCTCTGCATCGCTGGGTAATGCACGGGACAGTGATGTTTGGACGTGAGTTTTGCTATGCCATGGAAACCGCTCTGGTAACACCAGTTCTGCTGCAAATAGGTAGGAGACACAACACAGTTTTTTCCTTATCCACTAGTTAGTTATCTTAGTGACACATTTGTGGCAGCATTCTCCTAATCACTGTCAAAAAACTTGAAGATTGGTTGCAGTGTAGCAGCGATTATGCTGTGTTTGGTTCACTATCTATATAACAATAGCTGGATTTGATTTGCAGTGAAGCTAACCACTGTTATCCAAACCAGATGCACATCAGTCTGTGGTTGTGGTAGTAGTCAGGTAACAGTGGTGACTTTGTGGAATTTGATTGTTGTCACAATTCATTGGTTTCAGGGCTGCTCTTCTGTATCATGTAGCCCGTGTCTCTACTCAAGCGGGGAGCTTTGTGGTTTGATGTCAAGTTAGCAACCATAACAGACCTGGAACAAAAGCATTTTTTACTGGTTAGGTATGAGAAGAATGTTTAACACAGCACATTTCACTTTTCTGCTCCATTAACAACATGATAAGACTGACTGATTCTAATTAACGTGTCTGATTGGGTAGTTATTTTTTCATATGCCAATAAAGTTTATTGCTAAACCTGTTGAATGTAAATGATCTACCAAGTAATATTGGTTATAGATGACAACGGATTATTGACATAGGATTTTTTTTAAAGTTATTGAACTGAATCAGCCTCACTTATTTTTTGGAATGGATACGTTTTAAGCTAATTACATTAGAAAAGGAGAAATCTTTATGCTTTTTCTTTGCTTTTTAAAGCTTCAGGACTTGCAAACGATTGTGTTAAGACTGAAAGACACTGCTGAGCTGGTGAAACATCAGGATTTGTTTTGTCTTACCACTCATACTCTTGCTTACTTTGCCATAGCCAACACCTTTAAAACAAACATTCAGCAAGTGCAGTGCAGTTCATTTTATGCTGGGACAGGTTGTAATTTTGAACTTACCTTTGATTATTGCCAAATAAATGCATCCATAGCTTGTTGAAATCCCAGGGTTCTTGACTGAACATGTGTTTAGAAAACTGTTTGACATTGCCTTTAAGCACAGTAAATGTGTTTTATTAACTTGTTGCAGATACACAACTTTGTTCATGTTTCTTTGTTCACAGTGCACAAGGTATGTTTGTAACCTAAAACTCAAGTGAAGTATAGACACGATTTTTCTTGTCTCATGGGTTTATCATGCTTTTACTTACCGTATGTGTATTCTTTAGCTCAGACAAACATTTAGAGTTTTCTTCCCCATGTACTTGTATTGGACACACAGAGACACACTCATGTATAACTACTTCATTAGTGAAAAGTGTATAAAGCATCTCTGAGCTTTGCTGCATAAGTCTGTTGAAGAGGAAATAAGCAGTAATGGAAAAGACAGATGGAGAGAGAGATATTTTTCATGCTGTGAGAAAGTTATATTCGCTTTTGTTGACTTAAGGGAGAAGGAAGGCAGGAACAGAGCATAATGTTCCCTTGAGAATTATCCAGCTCAGTCAGCCTGCTGACATAATTCATCAGATTTTAAACCTAAAAGTCCACTTCTTTTAGAGTTGATGTACACTAAAAATGGAAATGCCTCTCCGGTTTGGAAATGGGTAAAAACAACTGAAGAGTAGTGTTTTGAGATTTGCAGACATGCTGTAACATAGTTTTGTCTTCGACATGCACAACTACAGGTTTCACCACTTTCCTGTTTGTAGCATATTTTTGACTGTGTTGATGTAACTGGCCGCCATATTACCAAAAATGCTTCTGCTAAGTTAAAAACCACTGATAATGGAAAAGCACTAGTGGTTCTTCAGCTGTGGAATGCAAGTCATGTGATATTATTAAAACATGGGAAAACTTGCCCTTTGTGTATTGAAATCATAATGAAAACGTTCTGTGCCTGTTCCTGCATCTAAATTTGGCTTAACTTTGACTTAACTTATTCAAAACAGAGCCTGGTAGATAAGTAACTTATTACAAAACAATCATCAGCTTTTTGTCAGCATTTTTATTTTATTTTAGTGAAAGCTAAAAACTGGTTTGCAAACGAGTCAAAATACAAATATCTAATGCAAAAGAGTCAAAATACAAATATCTAATGCAAAAGAGTCAAAATACAAATATCTAATGCCAAAGCCTGATAGATCTCAATATTTAAAAGAATAGACAATGGACAAATACTGCCTTGCATCAAAATAAAAATAACAGATAAAGGTATTAAATTCTGCAGAGTATGTTTTATTCCCACCACCACCTAAATAAAATGACAAATATGAGACATTTACTTACATTTGGTTGTAATACATTAAGTATTAAGTTTTGTGGCCTGTCAGAAAACAAAAACACTTGCTCTTAGATCAGATCAGATCAGATTGCTGTTTTGCAATTTGTCTTTAAAGCTCTCTGTGGCTTTGCTCCAGGTTACATTTCAGATCTCCTTAGCCTGCACCTAACCACTCCAACTCTGCGTCCTCCAGTCAAATACTTATGTGGGTCCCATGCTCCCATTTAAAATCTAAAGGTGACAGGGCTTTCTCTGTTGCTGCTCCAAGACTCTGCAAGTCTTCCCTCTTTTATATAGTTCTCCTTCTCATTGGAAATCTTCAACTCAACTTGAAGACCTACCTATTTTCACAGGCTTTTAGATCACTTGGAAACACACAGTCTATTCCGTCTCATTTATTTTGTTTTTTTATGTTATTTGATGATGTATGCGTGTGTGTGTGTTAGTGTGTGTGTGTGTGTGTATATATATATATATATATATATATATATATATATATATATATATATATATATATATATATATATATATATATATACACACACTTCACTATGCTGTGGTTGTTTTTTAATTCTTATATTAGCTTTAGTGTAATTGAAAATACTTGAATGAATCAATTGTGTTTATTTTCCAGGTCTTCCTGAAAAGTATTACAGTTTAACCTGGTTTCTCAGTCCTATCCTGGGTCTCCTCTTCACACCTCTGATTGGCACAGCCAGTGACTGCTGTAGCCTGCGATGGGGCAGGAGAAGACCGTTCATTCTGGGTCTTTGTGTAGGTGTACTGCTGGGAGTGGCACTGTTTTTAAATGGTTCATTAATAGGTGAGTGCAAGGCTTCAAGGGAGATAATCTGCTAACAAATCATAAAAAATGCAGTTCAGCAAATCCGGTCTGTGTATATTTTGTGGTATTCTCTTCAGGCCTTTCCGTCGGCGACACTCCCAATAAGCATACTATCGGCATCGTTCTTACTGTGCTGGGCGTGGTGGTGCTGGACTTCTGCGCTGATGCCTCAGAGGGACCAATCAGAGCTTATCTGCTGGATGTTGCAGACACAGATGAGCAAGATATTGCGCTGAACATTCATGCATTCTCTGCTGGTAAGTCTATGTAGATTTTTGGAGGTTTCGTTCTCAACATTCACAAGACTGTGAACCAGGAATTCATTCAGCGGGGATCAGACTGTCAACATTCTTAGATATCTGGACACCAACACACAGTTCACCACGCATACTACAGCTACTTCGTCCTCTTTCCCAGAATGAAATTTAAGTTGAAGGCTCACCTCTTTGACACAGTGGAGGAAAGACATGGACCGTGTAATTTGAATGTTCACATGGATGCAGAAAGCGAATGTTCTGAATATTATCAAATCTGAATACATGCATAATGTTAGGATTACAGTTGCACAACCCTCCATACATATTTACAAATAATAATGCTACACTAATCCCCTTATACCTGTCTCTTTAGGGCTTGGTGGAGCAATAGGATACATGCTTGGAGGTCTAGACTGGACTGGCACAGCTCTGGGCCAAGCATTTCAATCACAGGAGCAGGTTCTCTTCATGTTTGCAGCCATCGTCTTTATTATCTCTGTCACACTGCACATGTTCAGTATCCCTGAGCAGCCCTTCAGTCCATCAAACCAGGTTAAAGACACAGAAAATGGGGATTCTACTGGCCAGGTATCTTTGAAGCCAGCTGGCCGCACACTGGATGTAATTACAGAAGAGGATGCTTCTGCTCGAGCTCGATCCAGAGACGACCCTGAATCAGATCCTAAGGAAGTGGAAATTGACTTTCTTGCTGTGGAGCCAGTAAGGAGTAAAAGTGATTCAGTCTTAGCCATGCCAGATGCTACAATTGAGTTAGATGCAGACCTTGACCCAGACACACAAAATTTCTTGCCAGAGACACACTTTCAACCTGAAATGCAAGAAGAGCTTGAAGATGTTTTCAAACTATCAGATTCCAGTGCTGAAGCCCCACCTTCTTTCGGACCACAACCCCCTCCTGATGGGATGGCCGACGTGACGCCTATAAGTTCAGTTTTATCTGAACTTAAAGATTCAGCAAATGGTCATCCGTCCTTCCAGCAGACCAACTGGGGCTCAGAGGATTCCCAGTTGAAACTGGTAAAATGGCTGCTGTGATCAAATATGGTTTTTGTTTGTTTTTTAGCTTATGGTAACTTTGAGACAAACAGTGTTCCTTCAGTAATTTGTACCACACTGCCTCTCTCTTCTGTCCTAGCAGGCCAAACCTGCCAATGGTTCTGAGTTCCCCAGTGTTATGAAAACCCATGGCACCAAGCCGGGAAACCATACATCCAGTACACGGCCAGGCAGACCCACCTACTACAGACAAGTATGGTTTAATTTATTGTTTAATCTTTAATTGACAACATAGGTTATTTTGCAGATGTATAAAAACTGATTTTGGTGGGTTTTTTCTCTTCAGCCCTCATTTACCTTTTCATATTATGGTCGAGTTGGAGCACAACGGCATCGAATGCGACACACAGGACATTTCACCCCTCGGCCAATCACCACGTCCCAAAGTTTGAATGATTTAAGCATCATCCAGCGGCATACAGACAGACGACGGTTGCAGCTTTCAGCCAGCAGTGTGTCATCTGAGGGCTCAAGCAGTGAGGGAGGAACAGACAAGGGTGGGAGTGTACGGCTGCTGTGGTTGTCCATGTTGAAGGTGAATTTCTTCTTCATTCTCCTACTACAGCACTGGATTATGTCAACAGAGATGATTGATGTTCCAGTAATAAATACTGCCTGTATTACTTTCACTCTAGATGCCCAGTCAGCTCTGGAGATTATGTGTGTGTCACCTGCTCACATGGTTCTCCATTATAGCTGAAGCTGTGTTTTATACAGATTTCATGGGGCAGGTTATTTTCCAAGGAGACCCCAAGGTATACACACAAGCACACACATACAGATACCTTCCAAATCCCATCTGTATTGTTGTTGAAGCACTACCTGACATCATTTGTTATTTTGTATTCCTTGGAAACCACACAGTAGTGCAGTGGACTTAGCACATTTTACAATTTATGAGTATGAGGCACTAAAATGTCAGTGGAAGTCAAATCGTCAGTGTTTCTACTTTTTTTCTTTTTTCTTTAAGGCACCAGCCAATTCCACAGAGCTACAAAATTATCACAAAGGAGTACAGATGGGCTGCTGGGGACTGGTGGTTTATGCTGCTACTGCTGCTGTCTGCTCTGGTAAAACTCAAACGGCTTCATTTTTTTATAGAACTATTCAGCTAACTACTCAGTGAATGACAGTTTTTCTCCACCCAGCCATCCTTCAGAAGTATCTGGATCATTTTGATCTCAGCATTAGGGTCATCTACATTCTTGGGACTCTGGGATTCTCAGTAGGTGAGCTGACTTATTAGAATAGTTGAAATATGAGTATAAATGTTGTTAGCCTCTGTAAAGTTACTTACGGATTGGATTCCCTCTCATCTTAGGTACTGCAGTCATGGCAATCATCCCTAATGTTTATGTTGCGATGGTGATGATCAGTACCATGGGCATCATCTCCATGAGTATCTCCTACTGTCCCTATGCATTACTTGGCCAGTACCATGAAATAAAAGAGGTATGATCACACTTATGTTCCTGGTGCATACTAAAACCATTATGGTCAAGTCTGAGGTTGTTTGACCAAATGTGCTGTAATTCAGTTCAATTCAGTTTTATTTATATAGTGTCAAATCACAAAAATTAAAAACAATCCTTATATTTAAAATTATGTTAATATCCCCAATTACTTTTGAAAATGATTGATGTGTCTATAAATGGCTCCAGTTTTTATAGTTTCTAAACAGTTAATGCAATAATTCAATTAAACCACTTTAATTAATTACTATTTGTTTTGAGCCTCTTCCCCATTTATTCAATTAGAAACATCGGTCGTTTCAGTATAGTTACAGTCTTTCCTGTCATGCTTCTTTTCTCAGTACATTAACCACAGCCCAGAAAACACTCGAAGAGGTTTTGGGATTGATTGCGCTATTTTAACCTGCCAGGTAAGTACTGTACCAAATTAAGCTGACCCTGATGCATAAATTCAGGTTACACTGAGCAAAATGAGAAACGTTCAAAAGTGAAACGGCATGTTTAGGTTTTTGTAAATAGTCTGGTTACAGTATTTCCTCTTTCAGGTTTACATCAGCCAGATTTTGGTTGCATCAGCACTTGGATCTGTGGTAGAGGCAGTTGGCAGTGTGCGTGTCATTCCCATTGTGGCCTCTGGAGGTTCTTTCCTTGGCTTTCTTGCAGCTTGTTTCCTTCTCATTTATCCTGATTTGGAGCCCAGCAGCTCAGAGCAGGACGAGGATTCGGTGGGTTTTCCTGGAGTAGAAGACCAGAATGCAGAAAATACCAGTGAGCAGACACAGGCTCTGCTGAAACTCACAAACACAGATACAGAAACGGAGAGTTTGAATAAGATGGAAAACCACTCTTCTACCTGAGCATGACCATACAAAGACTTGCTTAGGATTATGCTCATCAAGCAGAAATCACAGGATGTGAGGTTTTTACCAAATGCATCTACCTGATTTACAGATTTTACATTCTGGACCTTTCTGAAGGAAAGATCAGAAAAAGAAAAAAAAGACATGGCGGAAAGTTAGGTCCATATTAAGATATCAAGGTGGAGCTGAGCTGGAACAATTATTTGCTTTGTGTACTAACAGAAATAAGTATTTCAGTTTTGATATGTTTCATTTGTCGTACTACCTCAGCTCTAATGCAAATAAATTTCCAGCTGCTTAGATTTAAAGAAGCCATTAGAATACCAAAAGACAAATGACAGCTATCTGTTGTGACTGTTGAAAGTAAATTAGATGGTACTACTGAAACAAACTTTATTGAAAAATGGATTTAAGAAGCACACAGGGCACTTTCTGTCTCTCTTCTGAATGCTGATGCTGCAGAGTAAAGTAATGTCTGACACTTTACATCATAGAAGCTGTTCTATAACTGCTTAATAGACAATCACGATGCTGTAAAAATTATGTGTATTCCTGCATTACCTGCAGGCTAAATACAGATGCAGAAAACATTTTCCAATTTCTTGCTGAAGTGCCTTGAGATATTAATGTTGCTGGCTTTAATGCAATGGGATTCTGTCATTTAGACATAGGTCACTTTAGCTCACTCAGTATTTTGTCATGTGTGCATAAGGTTTGTTGCATTTGTGAAAACTGTTGTTGTCAGTATTGTCTCTGGCAGATAATTGGAATTCTCTTTGGGCATCTGAGAGGTTCCATAATGCATAATGTGTGTCTGTTGTTGACCACACAGAGACTTTCAGAGTTGTGGAGACTTTTTTGTGTTTACTTGAACGAAAGCATTTTTTTTAGTCGCACCATTGAGATTTTATCCTCAGTTTTTCAATTCTGCAAACGAAATCTAGGCTGTTTTGAACTTGAGTAAGTTCATGAAAATCAGGTTCTGTGGCAGAGTTAAAAATGTGAAGGAAAGCAGACAAGTGATCATTGCTGAAAGAGGTTGTTTATCTTTATTTGTTAAATGTCAGGACTGAGAATGTTTGTAAAAAACATCTCTTTATGTGTGGAAGGCTATCCTCTTTGAAGAATAAAAGAATAAAAATCCAGCAGTCACACTGACTTCAAGTGAAAGTGTAACAAAGTGAGTCAGCGCTCTTACCCTGATGAAGTTAGCTATTTTAGCCGAAACATCAACAGCATAGTTAATTTTTAGCAGTGACTTACACAACACCTTCTGGTGTATTTAATAGTGCAAAAAATGCCAATTTCAGTTCTAGGTTCATTTCTCTCACTTTATACTGTATCTGATTCAAAAGTCAGATGTTTTTTCCTTTCAGATTTGGACAGCCATCGCTTTTAACACCTGCCAGTTTGTCCCAATTTAGCCCCCAGCTTATCAATTCATGCAGTTACCTCCGTGAACAAGTAACTCCCTGTCACAGTCCCTTTCATAGAGTGCATTTCTGCCAGCTCCTTTGTAATCTCACACTCTTTTGTTATCCCACGTACAAAGATGAGAAACTGGGCTGTGTTGCGGACCTAACAGCGCTCATCCCGAACTGAAGTGAAAAGTTAAAATTGTCTGGCTAAAGCCTCACATTTTTCACAGTGTCCTTGATCTGTCTTGTTACTATTTGCATATTTTCAAATACTTCTTTTATCTCAGGGCTAATTAGCCAGGCAGAGTCCACCAAATACTCTTTGATAAACTCCTCATCTGAGAACATCCTACTAGTGATGGGTAGACGAGGCCTCGTGAAGCGTTTCAGCACATTCCCCAAACTGTATCGATACTATGTCGACACAGTGTTGTTGTTTTGCTCCATACTGACACCTGCTGGACCTTAAATATCATTGCAGGCAACTTACTTGAGACTCACAACAGACACTGATTCAATGACCTACTCATACTTGTATACTCTGTAAGGTATTGTACTTTCCATGGAATCATTTTATATCTTTTACATTTCAAATATTGTAGGCATCTTTAAAATATATTGTGAATGACATTAAGTGAAAATTAAAATGAAAGTATTGTGAATGTAATATTACCCATTTAAATGTAATTGACTCAGCGTTTATTATAAATTTCTATTCAGAAAAATACGTTTATCCAATGTTTTTCCATTCAGTCTATTGCGTTTTTTTGACACCATTTCCCCAGCTTTGGAAAACACACGCTCACGGGGCACAGATGAAACTGGGGTACACAAAAACTGTAAAGCCAGGTGGAAAAGGTTCGGATAAGACGTCTTCCTATTCCCCCAGTACGTTAAAGGATCCTCTGATCTTGGACTGTTTCTCTCTGCCAAGTAGCTGGACCTCAGTGATGGAGTCCGCTGTTGCATTGTTGGTTTGTCTGCCAACTTCTTCATCGAGCTGCAGGTTTTCTGAAATAATAAAAAATGCATGGCCATTTTCGTTTTTGTCATCTACCCCAAATTAGTACACATTAGCATCAAAATAAATGTAAGAATAAGCTGATAATACTGAACTTGTCTGGAACAGGTGACTGCTCTGATGAAGGTCCAGGCTGTGGCTCAGATGCTGTGCGGGACTGCAGCACACTCCATTTTCAGGCGACTGACTGCCTCACTACACTTGGAGGAACTACGAAATCCGAGTGTTTTAAATCTGGGGTCTAAAAGGGTTGATAGGGTCAACACACTTAATGACTCCAGGTTAGAAGCAGTGTCTGTGACATGATGCCTAAGTTGGTCATGGAGATGGGTGGCTGTTTGTGTGCGTAGATGTAAAGAGTTCCGGTCAAGTGCACAATAAAGCATTTTCATCATCGGGATGATCTTTGATCCTGAAACTCTCCTCAGACAACTCCACTGTGGCCTGATGGAAAGGGGCCAGCACAAGAAGTGCTTCCCTTATGATGTTACACTCATCAGCCGTAAGTGGAGTTAAATCTGTTGAAGAGAAGCAACAGATACCCAGACTGGTTCTTTCTCATCATGTAGCCGTGACAGCATCTGATATGTGCTGTTCCAATGTGTTGGTACCTCGTTGATAAGTTTCAAGATGGGCCGTCCCATCTGCTGCTGCACTTTGGCAAGCTTTTCTTTGGCTGTAGTGCTGGATCTGAAGAATGATACGATTTGTCTAGATTTGTCTCTTATGGATGAAAGTTCAGGGATTTGATCACATGATTTCTTGACTAATAAATTTATTTTGTGTGCAATGCAAACTGAATGTCGACTTTGGAGAGTTCTTGTTGCTGCAATCATGTTTGGTGCTGTCGGTCAGTGGACACCTTACCTTATTTGTGATGGCCCAGTCATCCATCATGCCTGTTTTGAATTGGGCCAAATTGTCTGCAGTGTGACTTTGTGGAAAGTGTTTCACACCCAACACAGATGTACACAACTGCATATTCTCATTAATGTAGTGACAGGTAAGAGCCAAGTAAGCCTCCATGTTCAAAGAGGTCCACATGTCAGCTGTTATACTCACTGCCACAGCTTGCTTTACTTCCATTTTCACTCGTTCGAGTTTCTCCGCATGTTTTTTGGCTATCAATTCCTTGATGGTCTGAAGATGAAACAAAATTAAATCAGTATGCAGTACTTAACATCAGCTACCTGATGAGACGTTGTCTATACAAACCTTTCTGGTTGGCAAAACGTATGATGGATCACCTGAACCAGCCCCCTGAACCCCTCACTCTCCACAATACTAAGGGGTTGGCAGGCCTTTATAATAAAATTCAGGACTGCCTGGCCCAGAACAGTCTTCCTAGATGCTTGATTTCAAAATAATAAAACATATTAATTAATAAAAAAAATTATGATAAAGCTGCTCAATGTCTATATAAGCCTACCTGTGTTTGTCTCTTCCTTTTCATGTTTGGCTCTGTAATGCCTAAACATTGAGGAGGTGCTTTTGTTTGTGTAAGAAAGCTCCGCAGAACAGATGCGACATTTAACCTGCATAAAATGAAAAACATAATTTACACTGCAGGTCACACTGTTGTTTTTCCTATTCTGATAGATTACACTGAAACAAAGACAGACAAACAGTTAAAATATCGAAATGATCCCACACAGCAGAAACGTTTCTTTTTCTTTCCTTTCGGGCTCCATTTTGTTATATAGAGATATGTATTTTTTTTTTTTTTTATCTTTGCGAGAGTAATTTTTTTTCTTTTTTTTGGGGGGGGGGGGGGGGGGGGGGACCTCATTCCGTTGACAGATGCGGACAGGATGCTGAAAAAAGGAAACTTACTATTTATCGAAAATCATAAATTTTCCGTGAAAAGTCAGACACGTAGATATCTCCTGAGCGGTTAATCCACTCAGATAGGGCTCTTTGTAATGGGTGTAACCTTTTACATTGAATTCATGTAATAAAAAATCACCACAGTAAGTCCCAAGATTGTATTTGTGTTTAATATGAGCGTTTTGTAAATATAATACATTAGAATAAACACGTGTTTCGTTAATTGTTAAAGATTGTTCCAGTCATTCATACAGAGCCCAGTTACGCTTTATGCACTCTTTAAACCTAACGTGTGTTGAAGTCCATAAAAGCTTTTTGCGCTTCCTCAAATATTCAGTGCGCATGTTTGAACCGCTACAATAGCGAAACGGGAAACAGACCGCGTTAAAGGGAACTATCTGGGATGAGTTTGTTTCATTCAGCAGCTCAGGACATGGTTGCGCAGTCCGTGCTGCGCACTGCTCAGCTCCGCATCGGCGTTATTAATGTGAGAGCGGAAAAATAAGAAGGAGCTGCGAAGCCTGTGAGTGAGGAGGTTAGTGACAAGTCAAAGAAACTTTAAAACACATTTGTGTGTGTGTGTGTGTGTGTGTGTGTGTGTGTGTGTGTGTGTGTGTGTGTGTGTGTGTGTGTGTGTGTGTGTGTGTGTGCTGTGCAAACAGAAGCGTCTCACCCGTTTAGCGTGTGACTCGGAATCACATGTCACAACATCTATACAACAGTTATTGCTAAACTTAAAGTGTGGCACTTTAATGTTCTCTAGGAATGCAAGTGTCGATATACAACTATACATTGTGACCTTTATACAGAAAAAAGCATATGCTACCTTCCATCATAACAGTGGCAATGATCTGACTTGGACATTATGTTTCAGGGGCTGCATAGTTTTAAGGCAGCTTAGGATGGCCCCAGCAGTAAAACAATAAAAAGAACAGTAAAAATTAAAACAGTAAAAAGAATCATTGTTAGATCTCAGTGAGCCGTTTTGACTGCACTTTAACCTCATCTCGATCGTTGGTAACAGTGCCACTGTTCAAGCTGAACCCTGTTTGATGCACTTTTCACAATTAGTATGGGAGCAGATCAAAGGAGACATCATATTTTAGGCATCAGGCAACTTCAGGGCATTTTCCACTAAACTGATAGTAAAAATCACAATGTTCCTTTTTAAATCATGTTTACGTCTGGCTGCTATCAAGCACTTGTATCAAAGATACAAGTGTTCATGTAAACGATTGTGTTGTGGCGGTATCAGAACATGTTACACTTGCCTTGATATGTGCTGTGGTGGTTTTGTATGGAATTTACCCTTTTTTCTCCAGGGGTCATGTGACTGTACTGCATAAAATGATAATCACATCACTGAAAGAAGCCGTCTGCATGTGTATGCAGCATGCTTTTGCAATAATACTTTATTTATTCTTAACATTCTTGGTGTTGTCCAGTAGCTGTTAATTTAGACTAAACAAGGGGAGTCTCACCCTGTTCCCATGGTTACTTGGTCAAGGTTAAGATATTGTTAGAATGAGTTGATTGAAGTGCTCATGTCCCTGTGAGAGCATTTAAAGTACTTTCGTGCCGCTCAGATTCTAAGAAAGTCCTTTTAGTCTTTTAACTATATCAAAGCCAGCTGGTAGTATATCAACTCATGTAGCCCTCATGTAGAACTTGTGGCCTACTTCTAAGTAATCTCTGCTTTCTGTGCATGTTTCCATCTTCCTCTGCACACATGATCCCAATTTTCCAGGAAAAGACTAGACTGTCTGGACCATCAGGGAAATGTGATGTGGTGATTAAGCTCTAAGGAAAAAGAAGCAGATGATAAAGGGAATAGGATGCCTATTGATAGGATTTACAATACTAATACTACTACTACTAATACTACTAATAATAATAATGCTCTGTACAGCCAAAGATAATAATACAACGTAGACAGAATTGTGGAAACTGTGCTACAGGAAATATATGCGGTGCAATGACATATACTGTCCATACTTTCCACATGTAATCGTGTCAAGTATGGCCTCACTTTGGATTTGCTTTATGGTTGCCTTCAGATTAAAGCTGCAAGGCAACATTTTCTCAATATTATTGGCCATTTATTGTTGTTCATTTTACAGGCCACAACATATTAATATGCTTGTTTCATTAACAAGTCTGAGAGTTAAACAACAAACATTAAAGGTTTAGCTGATGAATAAATTGTAGTGAAAAATTTGGACTGTCCACATCAACTGTGTTTATAACGCACTTACAAAGTGATGTACGGTGCTGTGACAACCAGAGGGCTGTTAGTCATCATGGCGAGGTTCATTTTATATTCTCACAGAGCTCTTTGAGCACTCAGTCAGCAGCTTTAAACTTATGATGTCAACACCATGTCTCAGGAGTTTTGTTTTTTGTCACGAAAATGGAAAAATTATGCTTTTATTTGGCAAATCCTACCATTCTTTAGTGGTATCAATATGTAAAATCAGTCAGACAGTGATGGTTTCACATGTTAAAGTATGAAAGGGAGAAATGTTGTGATATAATTTTATATGAAGTTAAAGCCCTGTGCATTTAACAAGAGTAACAAGAGATGCTTTGCTCTGTATCGATACTTTTCTCTTTGAATTAATTTCAACCGACTATGGAGGGAAGTGCAAAAACAAGTGCACAACAGAATCATTCAGCATGTTTTATGCAAATAAAATGCGTGGTGTTGTCTCACTGGTTTCTGAGAAGTTTTCATCTGAGCCATTTTTCTTATGATGCTAACAAAAACAGCGACTCTAATAATGAGCTGGAACAGCCGCTCGGTCATGTGTTATAGCTTTATTTAGCTGAGAAGTGTTGTTTTTAAAGAGAAGGATGACGATCAGAGAGCTTAGACAACTGTCTGATTTATTACTACACAAACAAGTTTAAGTGTATTTTTTGTCTCCTATCTTTACCTCCTAATGTGTATCTAATTTCTGGCTCATTTTACTCTAGCCTGCCTCTATTTCTCTAGATCCAGCACATCTGAGTAGACCCTTGGTCAGGTGTATTCACCCAGGTCGTGGATTGGTTTCAGAGATGGCAGACTCTTTGCTGCCTGCTCTGCTGGAAGCCTGCGTGGTGGTTGGAGCATCCAGTGACAAACTCCAGGAAATCTGCCAGGTTTTTGCCTTAAAATACACTCCGATACACAAATGTTTGACATAAGTAATTTACTATAAACTGATAAAAGGGTGATGGTAATGATAAACAGAAACCTTTACTGGTTATATCAGCAAAGTTCCAGTTTAGGTACAGTATGAGAAAGGACTCTCCTCCCCCTTCCCACCCTCTTAAATCTTTCCCATCTTCTGCCCCACTCAGACCATTAACAACGATGATGAAACTCTCAAACACCTCCTGTTGGAGCCGGAGGTTCTTTCAGTCTTGGCGCCACCTTTTGTTAGCAGAACACAGGCTGAAAGTGAAATGCTGAGATCACATGGGAAGCTGCGGCGCTCTTTTATCAGGAAAAAGAGAGAACTGCCTCCTTCAGCTGCACCAACACCCAGTCAAGGTCTGGTACATTTGACCCATAAATACACCAGTTGGAACATGAGAAAAAAACACTTTATTATTAAATACAAAACAGTTATTGATCTTTAATATCGTATTTCTTCATTTTACCTATCTTACCATAGATTTTTTGTGTCTTGGAGTTTTTATGTCTCTCCAACCAGCTGCCTTTTTGCAGGTGGAGATGAGGCAGGTCGAAGAGGAGGAATAGAAGATGTCAGTGTACCTAAAAACATCGATCTCATGGCTTTACCTCAGCTCTGCTTCCCCGGTAAAAGGTTTTCCATAGCACACACAACGTCAGACACAAAGACACACTAAGACAACTCACTCACACGTATAGTACATGTACACATGCACAATGCACGATGAAAGCTCATGTTACTGACGTCCACTGGAACATGGTAATGGTTCTTTTAATGGGGATGAAACATTCAGATGGCGGACATTGGCAAACTTACAACAAACATTTGTATATGGTGTTGAGCATATGCTACTGGCAGGATCAACCAGGTAGCCCCTCGGGCGGCGGCGGTACCGCTGCGTGCGTGCGAGAGTGCTCGCTCGGGGCTACTGAGTCCTGTTGACCAGGGTGAGGCTTTCTGGATGCAAATATGGACCGTGGTGAGGGTTTGAGAAACCGTGTTTGCCAGACAGAGCCCCGTTGACTTTGGGGGAGCAAACTCTGGGTTTACCTACCCCTCTGACAAGGCCACCGTGGTATCTATCTCACCGAACCTACCCAGGGTGTACCCTGCCTCTCGCCCTATGACAGCTGGGATAGGCTCCAGTGCCCCCCGCGACCCTGAAAAGGATAAGTGGAAGTGAATGAATGAATGGCTGGATGGATGGACAAGTGGAGTACAAAAGAAGTGGTAGACCTAAAAACAATCTACAGCATATGAAAGTCACATCCTTATGAAATAAGAAAAAATCCACCAAAGACCTGACACACGGACTCAGAGATGCATCTGACCTTTCAGCTGGTCCATCTACTGTTCACTGAAGCCTCATCAGAAATGGTCTCTGTGGAAGGGTGGCTGTTATGAAGCCTTTCTTCAGGAAAGGAAACAGGGAGAAAAGCCTCAGGTATGTCAAATTACTCAAGAACTGGAGCGAAAATCAGTGGCAACCGCCCTGATAGAGTGAATCTACAGAGGAGAACAGGAGAGAAGTACAACAGTGAGTGTCTACAGGCATCGGTAAAAATGGTGGAGGTGCTTTCGTTGTTTCTAACTGCATGTTATTTTGAGCCACCATGCAACACCAGATCATTAGAATAGTGCAAACTCTGTTTTTGCCTTATATACTGTATGTCCATTCATGTTTGCATGTTTCAATATATTTCTGCACCTGTTCCCTGTTTTTCTAGCAAAATATAAGGAATGAAGAAATATGGGTGGCTCAAGACTTTTGCACTGTACTGTATATACTGCACCTAAATACCATCAAAAAACACCAACAGTCTTCTCTTAAATATATTTTAATTATAGAGTTTTTCAGAGATTTTGTACATGTGCCTTCTGGCTGTGTGTGCTGTAGCGGTACTATAATGACACATTGTGTTCATAAAACACAATGCACATGTACATTTTCATTTTTTAACCAGGTGGCCTCCAAGTAACCAGTGAACAGAAAGAGGAACAATTCCACTTCCTGGTTTTCACAGACATCCTTGGCAACAAGACCCATGGAGTAGTAATGCAGTGCTACCGTCCAATACTGGTACGAATTACTTACACATAATACTGCATATGATAGTATAATAATAAGATAAGCAGTCAGCATGTGTGCAGTGTACTGTAATGTTTCATGAAACTAACAAAACCCTTAAAAGAAAATAAGTCCCTGTTGGATTATCTGTGTTTCCACAGGAAGGGATGTCTCTCTATCGAAATGGTAGAGGGTCTTCAAAGTGTCCTAAACTCTTCTGTGCCTACAGCATCTGTGTCATATCCAAGCATCCTTACTTCACTGCACTCAAAGACTGTCTTTCATGGTAAGAAACCCGAGAACTGAACCTAATTACTCAGCAAATTAAATTGCTAAGATCAAAAAGGGGTTTTTGTGACATTTTTGACTCTTGAGTTTAAAAATAGCTGTAAGAAATCTGACTTTCAGAAGTGTGGTTATGGCAGGTTAGAGAGCCTTCTTCTCGTCTGACTCTTTCTGTTGATTTGCTAGTCTTTTAATCCAGCTGAGAACCTGTCGATTGTCAGACATGGAAGAGAGAGTGAAGGAGTTTGCGGCCAAACTGACACTTGTGCCAATTCCACCTCCTGGACAGCTGCACTTGGTTTGTGTGTGTTTGTAATCGGCTTAAATAAAGACTTTGAAATTTGTCTTTAAGAGACTTCAAAATCTGGAGCTCAGAGTAGGCCAGTGTATCCAGCACAGTGCACTACATTCATATCCACATGTTTTACAGATGTTTACAATACGTCCTCTGACCATCATACTGCCCTCCAGAGAAGACAAGGACCACCCGGTTATAGATTTAGACCTCCACCTGCCCTTCCTTTGCTTCAGGCCACAGCAGCTGCTGCAGGTAACACACACATTGTTTTGTGTTTGTGTTAATCGAACGAGTGGAGACTCACATTCATTTCCACTTCCCTCCCTCTGTTTCTGTTCTTCTGTCTCCCGCCCTGTAGGTGCTGTCTTGTCTCTTGCAGGAGCAGCGGGTGGTGTTATTTTCTGCTGACTGGGCAAGACTCACGCTGATGGCAGAGAGCTTGTTGTTGTTTCTGCAGGTTAGATCAAAATCCACAGCATATCTTCAAGGGTCTAGAGTTAGTATAAGCATGCAATACTTATTAATTCCATCCTTTAAAAAAAAAAAAGTATTGAGAGTTACAATCAAAGTCTTAAAGGGTCAGTGCCACAGTTAAAAGGAAGGGTGCAGCTGGAAACCTTGGGAATATGGGTATTTCATAAAATTTGCCAAAATGAAATTCCTCTTATGTAAATGAGTGTGTCTGGATGATGGATGTTAATTGGTATTAATGTTACACCAAATTACAGTATGGGATATAAAAATGGATAACTCAATTATTAATTTCCCTTTAAGCATTAAAAAAGTCACATATATTAAACTTTAGAGCTTCTGTATAGAAAACCTAAATTATTATGTCTAAAAAGTGCCAACACTAGTGGGCGATGGACCCCCTCAGTCCACAATAAAGCCATCCGCTCCTTAATCTTTGGTCCATTCATTTCTTCCTTGCCTGTCTAATAACTCTTCCAGCCTCTGCTGTGGCAGCACCCATATGTTCCTGTCCTGGCTAAAGGCATGCTGGACTTTCTAATGGCTCCTACAGCCTTTCTTATGGGCTGCCATCTCAGTCATTTTGCAGACGTATCAGCTGTAAGTACATAACCTTCTACTTTAAATTTCCCAGTAATTCGCCCACCTCTTGTAAAGGATAAGGTTAAGAAATGGAGTTACCCCCCAAGCTCAAATATAAGTTAGTAGTTCTATAATTGTTTGAACCTGGTTCATGTTACTGTGTTCTACAGGAAACAGATGATCTGATCTTAATTAACATTGATAATGGAAGTCTCAGCACTTCTACTTTTGATACTGTTAACCTGCCGGACATTCCTCCAGTTGCTGCACACTGCTTCACACAGAGGTACTTTATTTTACTGCCAAAAAACTGTTAAAGTAAATACTATGCTGTAATACCAGGTAATGATTAAAAAGTCAGAGTCTTACAGTCATGTGAAAACCAAAGTACACCCTCTTTTTATTGTAACACTTTAAATTTAAATACATCATTAAAAAACAAATCATCTCATCCTAAGTAGGTCTTACAGTTATTTAGTTACAACCTCAGATGAACAAGAACATATTACACTGTGTCATCGTTTATTACAAACTAAGCCAAGATCCAGAAGCAGTGAGTAAAAGCTAAGTACACCTTATGATTCAAAAACTTGTAGAACCATCTTTAGCTATTGGGCAGCTAAAGGTTGGCCTCACATTTGACGCTCGAATGCTTCGGTATACAGAGGAGTTCAGCTCAGTGACTGCAAGATGCTCAGTTCCTGTGGGTGCAAAATAAGCCCAAAGCATCACCCCTCCACCACCGTGCTTGATCGTTGTTTTAGGGTGTTTGTGCTAATATGCTCAATTTGGTTTTCATCAAATATTAATCTGCATTATGGTCAAACATTTCCTCTTTGGTAATTTGTCCAAAGGACACTGTGCCAGAAACCTTGTGGAGACTGTGCTGCCTTATTTTTCTAAATAGAAAAAGAGTCTTTATATTGAAACCTCTGTTCAGTCTTTTTCTAATTTTGCTGTCATGAACTTTAACATCTAACCTGAGTTTGAGATGCAGCGCTTGAGTTATTGGCACTTTCTTTGAGCACTGCTCATGTGACAATGGGGTGAATTTGCTGGGATGTCAACTCCTGAGAAGATTGGCAACTGTCTTGAAAGTTTTTCACTTATAAATAATCTTTCTTCCTGTAGGATGATGGACTTTAAATTGTTTGGAAATTGCTTTAAACCCTTCTGTGACTGATGGGTAGTAGCAGGACTGTCCACTTCTTTAAGATCATTGCTGTAGCCTTTCCTTTAGCATTTTAATAACATACAGCTGAGTACTCCAGACCTGCAAACTGCCAAAACATCTGCTTTTATAGAGATGCTCATATTTGTTGATGATCTTGGAAGTGCATTAGATTAGCAGCAACTGGCTGCTACTTAAGAAGTAAGGGTGTACTTAGTTTTTCACACACTGCTTCTGCATTCTGGATTAGGTAAATAAGTAGCAACATGGTGTAGACCTTGATAAGAACCTGATGAGGGTTTGAGGGCGTACTTTCACTTAACTTGAATTTATTTTGCAGGTGTAAGTTATTACGAATACATTTAGACTTGGATCAGTGCCACCATGCAAGTTGCACTGACATCAGTGAACAGCGGGCACAGAGGCGAACATGGCAACGCAGCCTTAACAACGACATCCAGAGGATTGCACTGGAATTAATTGTCAACATTTTCAGGTTCTGAATTTACTAATCAGTCCACTATTGGTGGGATGCTTCTTTTAGATATGTGTTAATATTTTGCTGATGTGTGTGTGTGTGTGTGTGTAACAGGGATGTGAGCAGTCATCTGAATTATGAACATCGAGTGTTTCACAGTGAAGAGTTCCTGAAAACCAGAGAGCCAGCTGAGCAACTTTTTTATAAGAAGGTAAAGGCTGACTCGGTGCGGCTTTGCTTAGAAGGGCGACAGATCAGCCGGCATCTTTCAACAGACACTGATGCTGGAGAGGTTACGCATAATTAAAAGAACTGACAGGACTGTGTTGCAGGTGCTGGAGACGCATATCTTCCATTCATTTCTCAAGGATCGTCTCAACAGGAAAATGGATAGCTTTGCACGAATGGAGCTCAGCACTCGTTCTGAGATGCAAAAGTATGTCCATTTTTTTAACCTAATGAGCTCGAGGTAACTGATAATATTAAAAGAGGCACAAATCTGGTGGTCAAACCGCTCTTGGAAAAACTCAGAAGCACCACAACCTTCATCAAGTTAGGATCTGTTACAGGGATGTCGCGTTTGGCTGTATCAGCTTTACTTACATGTACCTGTTAAGCCGGAAAGTAAAAATATATTCAGATATAAAGTTATGATGGATATGCTTATGTTGGTATATGACAACTACGCTGCTGGTAAATGTTCAGGTGAACACTTTTTCTGCAGCACTCTTTTGTCTCTATCCTCCATCCTTTAGGATGAAGGCCATGGTTGAAGCCCCACACAGACCCACCATGCAGCAGATTCAAGCCAGGAGAAAGGGCTCCATCACAGAGACGAGGCTGAGTAAGAGACTGGGCATGAGTCTCCCTAACTTGAGAGAAGATAAGATTATCGGCTTCCAAAGAAACACACCGCTCTCCAAGATCCTCCTATCTGACCCCGGTGAGACCCCAGGGGTTAATACCCAGTTAGATATAATACTTGATTGACTGATTTAATGAAGGAAACACTGTCAAGACAAAGAAAATCTGTCTAATCTGCCTTCCTCCCCTTTGTGTTTTTTGTCTCTACCAGCACCAAGCACAACTCCAAAACCTATAAAGGTGTTCAAGCTTCCAGACTTCCCAGCATCTCTGTCCTTCCACTCTGTCCAAAGTTATTACATTGAGCTCATCCAGCAGCTCGGAAAAGCCATTTTCTCTGTCCAAAGTGAGAACCCTGCCATGCTGGCCAGGTATTCTCTTGTTATTCTTTATACGCACCTATATATTATATTATATACACCTATATCTATATTTATGTGCTTCCCGCTGCTTAGAATCAGCTTTCCCTGCGCTTTATTCTTTTATAAAGCTTTTCAGTGCTGTTGCTGACACCAGTGACCTGAGACATGAATAAAATAAGTTTTCTCCTGCAGATACTACTACTTGCGTGGTTTAATCAACACACTGTGTTCGCGGCGACTGGACGCACTGAGCGACTTCCAAAACCTCAATAAGACCGACACTGCAATTTTTCCCACTAGCTTGGTCACATGGCTCGTAGACTCGCTGCAAAGAGATGAGAGACAACAAGCTCAAAGGCGGCCTGAACTCAAGAGACTCATCCTCAAGGTTGGTTCACGCACGTTTTCATCGTGGTTGAAGTTCTGCACCTGCTGGTGATGAAGCAGTGATGTTGTCATTTTTTTCTGCCTTAGGTTAAGACAGACAATGAGAAGCCACTGGTGGAGCCTGATGACCATGTAAAGAAGTTTCAGCTTCCCTGTAAGCCTCTGTATCAGGAGGAGTTTATGCGATGCGTTCAAGAGTGTAGGATTGTTAGAGATGTGGCGACCATACAGCGTTTATTTGATGCTCTCACTGACAGTAAGTCAAACAGAAAAGCTGTCTTCTGCTTTTTGAAGCTTTCTCTTATGAGCTGTGTGTAACCTCAAGATCCCTCAGAATTAAAACTGTTACGTGTGTATTTGTAATCAGGAGTGCAAGCCAAGGGAACTCACTAAAATGCTGCGGTGCACAATTGGCTTGTGAATGTCCAAGACATTTTTCAAGTCATTTTATTAGATGACCTGATAAGATGGACACAGAAGTTACTTACACTAATTATTTTCTCCATTAACGCTCCAGAGTTGCCATTATGATTAACTTAAGCAGCTATCAGATGATCTAGTATAATCCTTTATCTATAGATTACAGCTTAACGAAGAAATTATAATTTCTGATTTGCATATCTGTCTCAGATTGAGTCTTTCAGGCCATAGTTTGGGTTTGTACAACCAAGACTAATAGTTTAAGATCATTCTCTTTACTCTTATCAACTGCTGAAATTAAAAACTGTACGCTAATGCATATAAAAAGAAACTCTGTGAACAAACCAAAGCTTCCCATTTATCAGTTTTTTAACTGCTTAGTGATTTCAGGGTTGTGGGCAGCTGGATGCTGGGCAAGAAGCAATGCTAGCAAAACCCAGGGGGCTAGCAAACAACAACAACAAAAACAACAAAATAGCTAAAAGGGCAGTAAATATTGGCCTTTAATTCACTCTGTGGTGGAAGAACATGACTCCAAATGCTAACTGTTTCAGTGCTGAGTGTGAAAATTTATTGCTCATGGTGTAGTATTATGCCGGTCGTCTTTAGAACAGCTGTTTTCAGCTGTGCACCAAAGCAGTGGACCTTAGCATGGGTATGTTTTTGGTCTGCCTCATTTATCCACAGCTCTTGGTAAAGCTGTGGATAAATGGACAAAGGAAAAACCACTGACATTTTGGTTTGGATCACTTTAAGATTGCAAGATTGGGTGTCTTTGTCTTCTATATCTCTGTCTGTTTGCATCTAGTTGCGTATGCACACCCCTCTGTCCGAGGTCAGCCAAAGCAGGTGGACCCTGAACTTTTCAGAGTCTTCTACACATTCTGGAAAGAGATGGAAGCTGAAGCACAAGATGTCAACCTGCCCTCTGATGTCATTGACCGACTTGACAATAATGAGTGTGTCTACAAGTTGTCCTCCTGTGTCAAGACTTCCCACGGCGTTGGTAAAATCGCCATGACGCAGAAACGGCTGTTTTTGCTCACTGAAGGACGGCCCGGTTTCTTGGAAATCACAAAGTTCAGAGATATACAGGTCAAGTAGCATCTTTAAGACTATTTTTGATAATTGTGCCTTGTGTGTTCTCATTCTCGTCTGTTAATAAATAATCAATCTCTTACAGGAGGTAAAAATTACCTCAGTTCCCTTTCTGCTCGTTCGTATTCCATCCCTTCGTATCCAGACATCCCGCAGGCCTGAAGTGTTTGAGGCCAACCTAAAAACAGAGACTGAGCTTTGGAACCTCGTGATCAAAGAGATGTGGGCTGGACGCAAGATGGCAGATCAACACAAGGTGCAGAAAACTCAAATGATCTTAAAACAGTTTAACAGATGTGATTTTATTAGACGTACCTTCCCAGTCCACATCTATGTAATGCTGAGGATCGAGGATTTACTGTCCTTCAAGTTGTCAGCCGTAGACGTTTGGCTGCTGCTTGCATGCTGCGTCTAAATTATACTTTTTACCTGTCAGCCATAAAAGGCTGATGGGGTATTGTCATCACCATGCCTGGCGAGTGGGCAGGCGATGTGGACACCCAAGTTTGTTAGTTTGATAACTCAAGAACAAAGTGGGGTAGGACTTTGAATTTGATTCCACACCTGTATCTACTAAAAATCTCTCATGAGTTTGAATCTCAGTGACGCTGACCTCAAACTTTTCTAAAAATCTTGTAACAACTCAAGAAATAGGTCGCCTAACATTTTAAAATTTATACCATAGGTGTATCTACTAGGAGGCTAATGGGTACCACTGGTCACCAGTATTTTTATAGCTTTTGCTGCAGTGTTACTGATTTAGCTACTCTGTTGGTTTGCCATAACTTTTCTGTTCTTAAGTACAACCTGCCTTACCCCTTCTTTTAATCCTTTTGTTATTATTTTAGGTTTTTAATCTCACTTTGTGTCTCTAGGACCCTCAGTACATGACTCAGGCTCTGACCAACGTTCTGCTAATAGATGCTGTCACAGGCTGCCTGCAGAATCAGAGATCCATCACTGCTGCTTCAAAGCTGGCTTACTTTGATAAAATCAGACAAGAAGGTCTGGGCTCAGAGTTTGTTGTTTTGTTTTGTTTTTGACTGTTTCTGTCAAATCGTGTAATTTTGATAAAAGAAAAAATAAATAAATATAGAAGAGTATGTTCAGTATATGCTGTTTATATTTGTTTATCGTGTTCTTGTTTCTGGCCAGTGCCTATGATAGTGCCTAAAACTACCTCAGAGACTCTCAAACACAAGATCAACCCATCATTGGACCTGGCTGAGCCACAGACCGTACATGTGCTGCTTTACACTCCAGGTATCATTGAAATGAGGGGGAGGCTACTTACCTTTACAACAGAATATCACTAAACCTATTTATATTTTGTCAATATCAACATTGGTTATCCATACACACTATTTTGAAGAGGATCTGATATTTGTACAACTATATAAAACAGCTATTACCACGTGATATAGTTATGTAAAAAAACTATGTATGGAAAATGTGAAATAAGCGTTAATTAATGAATTTAAAATCAGTGTTAACTGACTGCTGTTATCCTTTTTTTATGTATTTAGAACACTTTTTCTTATTTTTTGCACGTTTCTTTCTCATTTCAGGTCAGCTGACTGGTACTGGCAAAGTGGGTGATATGAACCCAAAGCTGTGGGTGGCTCTCAGTGGGGGTAAGGTGGTTGTATTTGATGCGGCGAGTTGGTCAATGCTGCAGGACTGTATCCAGCTTGGACAGTCGCAGCTGGTGAGAGGAAGCGTGCTTTTACTATTTGAGCTATGAGCTATTTAATGTATCTCTCCACTGATTTTGTCCATGAAAATGAAACATGCTTATAGATCTCAAACAACATGTGTATAAAGTGTCATGGCTGTTTGACTTAGTTATTCGTATACTGAAAATGCAATAAGTTTTTGCATTGCTAGATTGTTACAGTACTCAGTGATTCAAACTTTAGACCATCTTGCAATATTATCGCACAAGCTGCCAGTTTTTAGACCACAGGTGTAGCCAGAAATATCATGCTGAGTTACAAATACATGGCAAGTGTAAAGCTGGGTCATGTCTGTCCCTTCTGCTGAGAGGGGGTCTGGGACATTTCCACATTAGTTTCACTTTTCAGACCCAGAGGCTACATCCAATTGTTTATCCACAGTCTATGTTTACCACACCATGCAGAGGATGTGAAGGGACACAGGAAGCGTGGTCGATGGACACATTTGTTTTGGTCGAGGGCTTTCGTGCAACATTCAGTTGTTTTCAGTATTGTTGTTCTCTGTGTTGTTCTCTGTATTTATTATTCAAAAAGAGCAGGTTTATAGTAGGGCTGCCACGATTTGTCGACTAGTCACGATTACGTCGACTATCAAAATCGTCGACGACTGATTTAATAGTCGACGTGTCGTTTGAAGCTTTGTAAGATCGCAAAAGACGCAGGAATAATAGCAGGATTTAAGAGTGTAATAACGGACTGAAACAGAAGATGGCAGCACAGCATGTACAAGGATGCCAGCTGCCGTTAAACCCCGAAGAAGAAGAAGCAGCTGTGTCCCAGAATTCATAGCGCGGCCCAGCTTAGTTTCCAACAATGGCGGTAGCTAGTTAGTTTTAATATTACTCTTATTATTCTTTCTGGGTCACAAAATAAACGTTTAACATATTTTCAGGCGAGAATGTAGCTGTGTAAACCTCAAATATCTGCTCAGTTTATCAGGACACCACATATTTTCAAAAGCGCTCCGACGTTTTCGGAGACGTCTGTTACCCACTAGCTCGATAGCTAGCCGGGGGCTAGGTCACTAGCGCCGTGAGAACACCGGACTCCCGGCAAATTGTTTTCAAACCCACCGCCGTCTTTCGCGACTCAGGTTAAATATATATGAGTCACTTAGATAAATTAAAAATGTTATTGTTTGGCTTTTTTTTAGTATTTTATTTGTTCCTGAGTAAATCGGTTTGGCTGAGATTAAAGTTATAGTTTTTACACAGCTGAATAAACGTCAAGCAGACAGCTGATTATCAGAAGTGTGAGATGCTGGAGAATATACTCCGGTGTCCTGTTATATTTTAGATAGCAAGGAGTTTATTAAACTTTACCGAAACAATCTGCAAATTTCATTAAAATTGAATAAACTATCATCTTGTCTTTATTTTTAGTTAGCACCTTAAAAGCTTAAAGCTGTAAGCTAATGATAGTTATATAAGAGCAGATGCTGCTGGTGCAATAAGCTGTAGTTTTACGTCCAGTGGATGATGATCTGATTAGTCGACTAATCGCATAAATAATCGGTGACTAGTCGACTATCAAAATAATCGTTTGTGGCAGCCCTAGTTTATAGTAATAGAAGTAAAACAGATACCAATATTTCAACATTGTATTGCCTTTGTGTTCTAAGATATAGTGATTTTCATTAAGCTACATACATCAAGTTCCCATCACATTTTTACTTTTATCTATTATTATTTAAGATTCTAATTTAAATTCATACTTAATTTGAACATTTGTTTCTTCTCTAATTTCTTATTAGTTTTTACCTTTAGACATATGTAGTGTATTTGATTGAGCTACATACTCATCTTCTTATTTAAACTATTTGTTATTTGTTTGTTCTGCTTAACTGTTGTAAAAAATAGAAATTTGGCAGCTTTGTGATGAATAAAATACATCTTATCTTATCCTTTGTGTAGAACTGTATGATAGGACTGGTCCAGGAGCAGGTGTGGATTGGTTCTCAGGACTCTGTAATCTACATTATCGACACTCACAGCATGTCCAGCAACAAACAGCTGACCGAACACAGACATGAAGTGACTGGCCTCACAGTGGACTCCAGCAACCAAGCCAACAGGTAGAGACGTGTTAATCTGTAGTTCGTACAAAGCACAAAAACCAACACACGCGCAAAAATGAGAGCAGTCTTATTACAGTGAGTCTCAATGTGTTAATGAACATGTTGTGATGCTGTATTAAATGAGCCTTCTTTCCCAGCCTGCTGACATACTCCTGCAGCCGCGATGGGATGATCCTGCAATGGGACTCATCCAGTCTTAAAGTGAAGCGGCAGTTTTTACTCAGCTGTGATTATCTCTCCTCCATACAGATCCACAACAGTGCTCTGTGGTGCTGTGAGTACACGCTCTCTCCTCTTTCTCCCTCATTTAATCAATGTTTCTGATTATGTGTTTCGGAGTAATGAGTTCTCTCTCAAGAGCTTCATGTCACAGAGCGGGCGTGAGACAGGCAATAACAGAGCAGAGTTGATGGTAATTTACAAACGCAAAAGCAGACTGAGAAAAGCTTACACACAATGAGGGCGATGCTGACAATACATACAGGTGAAGAGGAAACAGGTGGGAGCACAGCTGCCAATCAAAGACATGGCAAGTTAAACCAAACATATTGCACAAGAGACGACGGAGTGTCAAAATAAAACAGGAAGCATAAGCACTGAGGCAGAGACTAAGACATACCTGCTTGATCAAGACGAAAGGCTTATAAAAACAGAGACTTAACAGACTTTAAGGGGACACAAAAAGGATGAACACAGGATGAAACACAGAGAGATGACTACAGGGACAGGATGGGACAAACACGGGGATCAGGGCTTAAGATGTAACAACTTGGCAAGACAGGGAAACCATACAGCCACAGAGACAGGACACAGGGAGACCAGACCGGGGAGAAAAAAGGGTAACAAAACACAGAGACAAGACACGGAGACGAGACTAGGGTGAAGTGGACACAAAAGGGAACTAACATAAACAAGAACCAAGAATTAACTATATAAATAACAAAAGTGCAGTGGTACTAGGGAATACTGAACTCCAGACTCAGTAATACAGAGCTTGAATTTGCATATTTCTTAAATCCAAGGAAGTTTATAATAAGTGCAGAAAAAACAAAACAAAACACTGGGCTGGAGGCCCAGGAGCATGACAGTCCACTTGTTCTCATTGCTTACATACATTGCCCAGAGGTATCTGGGACAATGCCTAACATTTTTTTCTTGGTGGTCTAAGTAGATCAATTATGTCTACACATTAAGCCACCTTAAGCCAAATGTGTTTGGATGATGATTTGAGGATGTGTGTTCGTGCAGGTTGTGGTGACGGCATTGTGGAAGTGAAAAAGAGTGGGACACCACAAAGAAAGATAACACTTCATAAGGACCTACAGAGCATGCCCAGTAGTTTCAGCAGCTTCATTTATATACCAGAGGTGACTTTACAATCCTTGCTTATATGTCTGTTAATTAAGAACGCTAGTGGTGATTCATTGTGTCAATCCATGTCTCAGTCAGTAGGTGGCATGCAGTCACAGTGTACACAGCAAATTCAAAAGTGTTAAATGTTTTGGTGTTAATAGTCTTCTTGCAAAAGTAGAGTTAATTTTACTCTAAGCAGAGTCACATTCTTTTAATGTAACTCTGAGGTGTAAAATGATAGTAGTTAAAACCGAGTGTTAAAAATGAGTGTTTCTCTGTCAAATCTGGAGGGGTTACAATGGAAACATTAACTCTTGACCTCTTAACTCTGAACTCCTACAGTTACAGGATTGTTCATGTGTTTTGTGTGTTTGTTTCAGCGAGGACAGCTGTGGACAGGCTGTGCAGACTCAGTAGAGTTGTGTCTCTGGCACACAAACAATCACAGGCATCCGTTTAAAATAATCTCCCTGCCTGGAAGTTCAGGGGTCACATGTATGATTCGTGTCAAAGACCAGGTGAGCTGTGATTAGCATGTCAGGTCACGAAATGATCTTATGTTTGCTGCTTTGTATTGATATTTTTACTATTGTTGTCAGCATGTCTTGTGAGGTTTACACAAACATGTCAACCATTCAGTTGTTTTAATCATTCAAAACATTTTCATTTATCCAATGAAACCTTTCATTGATGTCCTTTTGTATTCTTAGATCTGGGTTGGAAGGAGTGATGCTGGGGGTCAGTGTAATGGTCAGCTGAGTAGCCAAGTGTTGGTAGTGGACATAGAGAGCCACACGGTAGCAAAGGAGCTGCAGGCCCATTCAGACAGCATTCAGACGCTCTGCTCTGCCGAGGATCGATATGTCCTCAGTGGCTCTGCGTGTCGTGACGGCAAGATCGCCATCTGGAAGGTCGAATAGAGTCCAAAAAAGAAGAAGGATCCAAAGAGATGGAAGAAGAAGAGAAAAAAGAACTACTAGAATTACTATTTTTGAACAGTTTTGTTAGTCTGAAAGCCAATGCATGTCTTAAACCAGCATTATTATTACATTTGTTTTTGTAAAAAAAAAAAAAGAAAACGAAAAAGCAGGGTGCAACTCATCTGGCTGAAAAAAGAATGTGTGGAAGAAAAATGACCCTACGTCTCATTTATTCACACCATCAGTAAACACTTGTCTAAAATATTTATGGTTTAAGTCGTTACTCAAGTCGTATTTAAGCGTGACGTTCACTAAATAATGGCAAAATAGACTTTAATGCAAAGTTTACCTCTGTGAAAGGAAAAAGTGGAAACTCCTAAAAGGAGTCCTCAAAAGAGCTGCAACACTTTTCTTTTTTAATGAAACAGCAAAATATCACAGGAAATGAATTCATATCTCATGTTTGAAGACACATTATCTGTTACTGTACACAGATCATTTGTGATAGTAATACAACAAAGTTGAAAAGGCTGAAGACTAAAAAAGGGGAAAACATTTGTACCAATATTTCAAATGTAAATGATATCTAAGAACAAAAAACCCCTAATCTCAAAAAGCCCTTAAACATGGCATTTTGAGATTTTAATTTTTGCATATTCACAACATGTAAAAAGATTCAATCTGCCACATGATTGTGTGATTTTAAACTTTAATTCATATGCTTCCCATCCTTTAAATATCAGTTCTACATGGAATTGTTGTCAGTTTATTGGTGTTTTTCAAAAACAACTGAAATCAAATTTCTCTTGGAGAAATTCTTTTGCACACAGTGCTTAACAAATGTATTAGACCACCTCCCAGTGTAAGGTTTATGTCACAGCTGCTGCAAATTAACAGTATTCGTAGTTATCAAAATCATTTTTTTATGTTTTTAATCGTCAATACACCAATGTGTGCAAGGTCTTTAATCAAAGTTATATTTGTAATGCCAAAATATCATTGTTAGTCAAAAATTTGCAAATGTACTGTTTTGCAAAAAATCATTAATTTTGTTTTTTGATTAAGATCCTAAATCAAAAAATTATTTTAATTTGAATAGAAGTCCAATGTGCCAGCTCAAATTTGGGTGTAAAAATCCAAATTGTTTATTATTTGTTTAATAAACGATATAATTTTAGTTTAAATAATTTTTTGACAAATTTCTAAAATATCTGTGTGTGTTTGTATTTATGACAGTTGCACTGCATATTAGCTATAAAGACCTCTGCCAAATTAATTTAAAAAGGTTATCCTTAACCATTAAAACTGATAACCCAAAATCTGAATCACATGTGCAGTGTTAACATTTGTGAAACACATTGTAGGTTGGAAAAGGTCAGCACACATGAAGCATATTTTATTAAAAAGACACGTAATTGATTTGACAGTCATAAAATTCATTATTAATATAAATACAATGCAATCAGTCAAAGATTTGCAAAAACACACATCTGTGAAGTTTTGAAATAGCGATTAACCCTTTTTTATTTTGTCAAAAGCATTTAGGAAGTTTTGAAAATTCATAAATTTCTGAAATTAAATTAAATACATAAATCTCAGTGAAATGTAGATAATTGTTGAATTGGGTGACATTCTCCTGGTTTGTCATGTTCTGTGAATAAAGGATGCTTTCATGCATGTCACTGGACAAAAGGCTGAAATTTCTTCTATGATCTCAGTAGTATAATTCCTGATCCCACCAACCTGTGAAATAGCAAGAGATAGATTCATCGTCATGGAATGAGAATGGTTAATTTAATGATGATTGAAGAAGAAGAAGATTTTTAAACTTACTTCCTGGGTGTCTTCTCACTCCCAACTTCCTGATCTCATCATAGACAAAGATTAAAATACCAAATGGAACTGGAACAAACCACCACTGAACCCTGAAGAGAAAATAACCCAATGTGTTAACATTTAAAGAACCTTTTGGTTTTTAACAAGCAAAAATGATTGTGTAAGTTAGTAAGTATAATATTAAACATTTTCTACCTATTGTCTCAATATTATGTTTTAATAAAAAATGTGTTCTGTAGATTACTGACAATTTGTTTTCCAATCCAGTCTGAACTATGATTTTAAGATGGTGACCATGTAAATGAGGACCTGTGTTTTTACCTGATGGGCATAAAATTGAAGATGTTGGGCATTCCAGGGCAGTAGCAAAGCAGATTACCCAGGCAGAGCTGGAAGACTATGGCGGACACCAGGACTCGGTTCCTGCACACGAAAACATAAAATCTCCCAGTTGGATCTTGTTACAGTCACTTATTAGACCAAACACATGGGAAATTTCCCAGATAAATGTATCAAACTTGTGTTTTGTGTTTAGGAATTGCAAAATTAGTGTTTAACAAAGACTCTGTAGTCAGCTGTAGCTCTTAAGAAAAGTGGCTATACAAGCATCTAATGTTGCCACTTTCCTGACTCTAGTTTCATGTGTTGCACTTTAAGCTCTTTTTGCTTAATTTCAAGACAATCAGCAGGGTTAGCCATCTTGGATAACAGTTAAACACTCAGACAGGAATTATGCTGGTTTTCTACTTTATCCTGGTTTCACAGTTATTGACAAACTAGAAATGTTTCCGCTTCACATTTAGCTAGTAGCAAGTCATGGTATAGACGGGTCTTTGCTGACCTGAAGAAGCCTTGCTGGAATGCAGAGAGACGTCGTGTTTTCCTGATGAGCACATCTGAGATCTGGCAAATCTCTATACTGACGAAAAACACGGTGTAGCACGTATATTCTTGATACAGCCTCTGACTGTAAGTCTGCACACAGAGAAGAGGAAATGAGAGAGTAAGTCCTTCCATAAAGAAATTACAAATATCCCTATTACCAAAAACACTTATAGTAACACTGAAAGTAAAACAGAAGGTCTAAGCTAACCCATTCTTGTCCATAGCTGTCTTGTAAGTCTTGAAGTTTGACGTCTTCCCACTGACCCCGCAGGCCAACGCATAAGAGTGGAAACCAACCCTCCTGAGCCATGGCGGTGAAATAATCAGTAAAACCTGCGTAAGACTGAATGGCTCCTAAAACATACATAGAATAAAAAGGGTCAGAAGTTTCTAAACAGTATGTAGATGCAGAGAGACAAAAATAGATATTCTAAGTATTAGCAGTACCATCTACAGTACGTATTATTACTAGGACTTCTTCTACCCACCACATCTCCCCAATCCTGAAGCAACTTCACTGGCTCCCGGTCAAATTTCGCATCCATTTTAAAATAATTCTGTATACATTCAAGGCTATTCATTCTCTCTCTCCACCGTACCTCTCTGACTTATTACAGATGAAGCTCCCATCCCGCTGCCTCAGATCTTCATCTTCTCTTTCTCTCTCTGTTCCCTCTGCTCGTCTGATCACAATGGGAGGGAGGGCCTTTAGCTGCTCTGCCCCTCGACTTTGGAATTCCCTACCCCCGGACCTCAGAAATATTAGTTCATTCTCTCTTTTTAAGTCCACCCTCAAAACTCATCTGTTTAAAATTGCCTATTCTTAAATTTCTGTATGTTTTAACTTTTATCTTCTATTTTTATCATTGTGTATATTTCCAGTTTTTATCTGTTGTACAGTGTCCTTGGGTGCTTTGAAAGGCGCTATTTAAATAAAATGTATTATTATTATTATCTCATCTGCTGCACTTTACAGGATGGACTGAGATAGTTTTGTGTTTGTCATTCAGTTAAGGGTAACTGGGATAAGCAATTCCAATAGTAAAACTGTACTGCATGTATATTTTAATGACACAAACACTTATAGCCACACCTATCTGGAAGTACGAATACACAGCCAGGGCTTCGTTCACTAGGCGATCACGCCGGGGGTTCCTAGGTTTAAGGTGCATGATGTCACTCTCTGCTTTCTCGTATGCCAGAGAAACCGAGGGGAACTACACCAGAGAGAAATAAACATACGAGATATCAGTCCAAAGCACATATGAGAGTGAAGAATATATTAATATCACTAAATCACCCACTGTTAAGGGCTAAACTGTGTGTGAGTGGTGCAAGCAAATATAGGATAACAGCAATCATCACTAGTTAAACCAAATTATCAGCGTAATGACTGTAATTAAGCAATTTTCTTCCTTAAGGAACTGGTACTAATGACATAGTTACTCACAATGTCAGTGGCCAGTTCAATGAACAGGATGGTGATGCAGCCGAGAGGAAGAGGCACGCTGACGGTGATGTAGACCAGATATGGAGTCAGCTCAGGAATGTTCTTTGTTAGCGTGTAGGCAATAGACTTCTTCAGGTTGTCAAAGATAAGACGGCCTACAGACACACATACACAGGTGTGACAACAAAAGGACTCAATGTGCTTTAGCTTTAACTGTTCATTGCTTAGTACAAGCAACTGCAGGATGTTTATAATTACCACAGGTTTTACCTCAAAATCAATAGTACTTTAAGTAGGAAAATATAAATTCACTCTACATACGACCACTTTTAATACACAGCAGAGTTTCTTCTCAAGTCTCACCCTGCTCCACTCCGGTGACAATAGAAGCAAAGTTGTCGTCCAGTAAGATCATGTCTGCTGCGTTCTTCGCAGCATCTGAGCCAGCGATCCCCATGGCGACGCCAATATCGGCCTTCTTAAGAGCGGGAGAGTCGTTCACGCCATCACCTGTCACAGCCACAATGGAGCCCTGGGGTGGTGAAAGATGAAAACAGTCATTAACCTGAACACACTGGGTAAAATGATATGAGCAAACCAATCTCTTCCCCTGCTGCTTCTTCATTCACTGTCCTCACAGGGGGGCCATAGTAAGGTCTAATATCTAATATCTTACTGTAAGGGGACCGTAAGATATTAGCATATGCTTTTATGAAACATGTGCACAACAAGTTTAAAAGTCAGGCCGCGAGTTATGAGGTGGAGGCAGGGTAGTGAGAGGTCACAGTGTATTTGTATTTACCAAACGCTGACAGCTCTCCACAATAATCAGTTTCTGCTGAGGGGATGTTCTTGCAAACACCATCTCAGGATGGTTGCGCAGCGCCTCGTCCAATTCGTCGCTGCTCATGTCTTTCAGCTGGCCACCGCTGATCACACAAGCACGAGCTTCACTGTGCAGACACATACATATACATCGTTTATTTATTTGTCACAACATATGCTGAATGATTGTGAGAAATAAACATTAGACTCAAATGTACAGACAGTCAAATGTATAAGCCACTGAAATGGGAATTGTTTAAACTGTGGTCTGAAGCGATGCAGTCACCTCTTGTTGACTTGTTCCACAGGTATGCGCTTCCTCTGGGCAATATCCTCAACTGTTTCACTGCCTTCTGAGATGATGCCAACATTAGCTGCTATTGCCTTTGCAGTAATTGGATGGTCTCCAGTTACCATGATAACCTAAAGTTATGAGAAAAAAAATTGCATTACGTGAGTAAAAACTATTTTTTAGAACTCAAACCATCTAAAAAAACAAGCCGTTTAAGTGTGGCCATAGTAACGCACCCTGATACCAGCAGTACGGCATTTCATCACTGCATCGGGTACAGTGGCTCTTGGTGGGTCAATCATTGAGATGAGGCCAGCAAAGCACAATCCAGATGTGGGGAAATTCATGTCATCCGTTTCAAATTGATAGCCACGAGGAAACTCTTTCTCATTTAGATAAAGGTGACAGAAACCTGGGAGCGCAGGGAAGGATGGTTAAAAACACAAAACCCAAAGCGCCACCAAAATTAATTATGTACTATCAATTATTACGGGCCATAAAACAAAGCTGATTACAGTGAAAATGTTTTGAAAGATTTGCTCAAACCTCCAACAGTGTGTGGCGGGAAAAACAAACAACTCTAGCAACATTTTAATGAGAAGCACTCTAACCCAGTACTCTTTCTCCCAGCCCTCCCAGGTCCATGTAAGCCGTCTGAAAGGATTCGCTCCACTGCTCGTCCAGCGGCAGCTCCTGGCCTTTTACCAAAATGGTGGAGCAGCGTTCCAAAATACGTTCTGGTGCTCCCTTCATCACCAGCAGATAACGCAGGTCCAGCGGATCCTCTAGTTCATGGATAGACAGCTAAGGATCAGACAAGACAATTAAGTAATGTAAAGCTCCAGGTGACCACAAAATGATCTTTTTTTTTATCATTAAGAATGCAGGGATTCATCAAGCATGACAAAATATCTCTGTTGCTACCTGAAACTTGTTGGTAGAGTTGAAAGGCACTTCCACAATTTTCTTAAAGCGGTTTCGGTAGTCCATGGTGTTTCCTACAGTGAGCTCAGTGAACTTGAGCAGAGCGGTCTCAGATGCATCTCCAACCACAATCCGCTATGAGAGGTGGTAAAAGCAATGTGATGAGAACAAATCTTTTCATGAAAGAGTTAGATAATGGGCCACTGAGCTACTATAACTTTATATAATGTTTATAATAAAGCAAGACTAAATGCAACATTTTGCAGGGCCAGAGTTGCACTATATGCAAGCTGACTCCAAATCAAGTCAAACCAAGTTTAATTAAATAGCACAGAGTTCACGTAATTACGTACATATGAGACAGTAACACCAGAGATCATCCTGTACCTTAGGAATGGGTATTCCTTCCTGGTCCGGTTTGAATATAGCTCTGTTGCAGAGGGCTGCAACTCTCGCCAGGGAACGCCATGTCTCTGATGACTGATCGAAACTTTGACCTATGCATATTTGATTATTGTTATAGAACTGTTTACAGCAATACAACTGGGTGATTTCAAAAGGCACTGCTTTAAATGTGCTTATTTACCAGACTGATCTTCTGTGGTATCAGCAGCGTGAACGTGGTTGTCAAACCAAAGGTGAGCTACAGTCATCCTGTTCTGGGTCAGTGTGCCCGTCTTATCCGAACAGATCACTGAAGTGGAGCCTAAGCACACAAGGGTCAAAGGTTACACACGCGTCTTCTAAACGTACGAGAGACTGGATTTTATGAGGACATTTTTACGATGTTATGAATTGCATACGTGATAAACTTTTTGATGAATGGCAATAACAGTTTTTATTCATAAGACATTTCATTACATAAGCTTCATATGAAAGAGAAAACATAAAAAATGTAGGTTTATTATAACTTGAGACAATAAAACAGCCAAAAAAACCCAAAACAATTTAACACACAGACAGATATAAACTGTCAAGCCTGTGGAAAACCACTCAGCACATTATTATTAACTAATATCTAAATATTGCCAAACTTGCAATGATTTTATCACCACAATTGAACTCAGTGAGACTTTAAATAATCTAATTATAAATAAAATGATCCCTTTCATCATGAAGTGATTTTATAATAAGCTGTCTCCGCTGAGTAACAGTCTGATATGCTGACCTAATGTCTCCACGGCCTCCAGGTTCTTCACAACACAGTTCTTCCTGGCAAGTCGCTTAGCAGTGAGAGACAGACAAACCTGTCCAAAAGAAACAGTTTGTTATGGGCTGGTGTGTTACTACAAAGAAGAACCACAGAGAAAACGAGTAACTGTGTACTAATACACAACACGTGATTCTTCAAAATGAGCACTTGTAAAGCTGGGTTCTCTTATTATAAGACAGACAGGTATTTGACACACACAGATGTTATAGTAGATGTGAAACTTACGGTTACTGTAGCAAGTAGCCCTTCTGGCACATAAGCCACCACAATAGCCATGAAGAAGATCATGGCTTCCAGGAAGGCATATCCAATAAACATGGCAACCACAAAGAAGGTAAACCCAAAAAAGATCGCAAGACCAGCAATGATGTCCACAAAATGCTCAATCTCGATAGCGATAGGTGTCTTCTCGTTTCCTACACCACTTGCTAAGCTGGCAATCCGACCGATGATGGTACGATCGCCTGTGTTAATGATCACGCCAGTGGCCACACCTGGAGGGGAGAGGAGATACTGTATGTTTGTTTACCGTGTTTAGTTACTGCTTCTGCTTCACAACAAACTGAAAAATATTAGCAGAAGCCATCATAGACCTATTTTAGGCAAAGATAATGTGTTAAAGAGTACAAAAGCCAACCCTGTTATCTAATGTACCTTCCAGACAGGTTGTGGAGAAGAAAGCAATGTTCCTGGTCTCCAGGGGATTCTCGTGAGTACATTCGGGGCTCCTGGTTTGTGGTTCAGACTCCCCAGTCAAGGACGAGTTGTCAACCTGGCACACAAAGTATATTTACAAAAGATTTCCTACATATCTGCATGTTGAAATCGAGATAAGAAACAGAGGTGTGCGATAATGGACCGAGCTCTTTCATGTTTTTAATTCCATTAGCCAAGTAAATGTGAACCTTTTAGTGTCCCTCCATTATTCAAATCATCAACTCGTGTTATTTAAAGAAATTTTACTTTTTAAACTTTGACCATAGGCCTGCATTATAACATAGCATTATAACATTTCTAATAAAGTATCCAATGCTATAGGACAGTATCCTGTCCACAGTGCACTGCAGTATGTGTGTATTTTACCTTGCAGCCCTGACTAGTGATGATGCGAATATCAGCAGGGACTCTGTCTCCTCCTTTGATCTCCACCAGATCCCCCACCACTAGTTCGTTAGCATTGATCTGGTTCTTCTGACCATCACGGATTACTAGGGCTTGCTAATGTTGGAGAGTGGGTTGCCAGATTAGACAAGATGAAAGAGGATTAAAACATGAAGGCCAGAGAGATATAACAGACGTCATTAATAATATAGGCCAACATTTGGTAACATTTTGACACCTGCATTTGTGCAACTTACTTGTGGAACTAGGTTTTTGAAGCTGGCAATGATGTTAGTACTCTTGAATTCTTGGTAGTAACCAAAACAACCGGTTACCACGACAACAGCAATAAGGACAATGGCCAAGTACAGCTGGAGTGAGAGAGAGAGAGACAGAGGATGTTAAAATAGGACGTCGTTGCCCTCCTTCCTACAGTCTCTCTTCATTTGCCTCCCAGTTCTCTCCGATACTTCCTGCTCAAATCAATTTACATGAGCCATAATGCATTCGGTTCAGTTGTACACTAAAGGAGAAGCAAGAGAAAGGGAAGAGTGCTGACTCACATCATCAAAGCTTGTGAGGTTCCCTCTTCCAAGTTCAATTCCAAAGGCGATGAAGCAGATAACAGCGGCAACCCACATGAGACACTGAAGGCCTCCAGCCAGCTGCCTGGCAAACTTCACATACTCAGGAGTTCCTTTAGGAGGCTTCAGCTCATTAAGACCATCTCTCTCCAAGACCTCTCGGGCGAATGAGGAGGTCAAGCCCTGTGGATGGAGTACAGAGCAAGACACATGAAAAAAAGTGAACTTTAAAAAAGGACAGAGGCACTGCCTTTGTCTTGTTTAATGTTGCATAATAAAGAATAAATAAACAAGACTGAAATAAAAGATGAGAAATGTCTTACTTTATCGACACTGGTGGTGTACCTCATTTCAAGCTCTTCAATTGTTATTTCATGGTCATCCTGCAGAAGGAGACAGACAAAATTACAGATTCAGAAATCTTCCAAAGGGGAGTGAGCTAAGGTTATGTACTCATATCTAAATTGATGCATTTGGTCAGATCTCAACAGCAGCTGGAATAAGTCATAAAAGTAACGTGGAAAGTGATAGAGCCTTTATTCAACTAATGCCCAATCCTTTCTACATGATTAAAGGTGATAAAAGAACAGAGCTTTCTTAAAATCACTCACTATATCCATTTCTTTTTTCATGCCCTCCAGCTTTTCCTTCTTCTTCATCTTTTTCTTCTTCTTCTTGTCCATGTCGCCATTCATTTCGAACATGTCGTATGAGTCCTGAATGCAGGTAGATATGGAAACAATACTTAAGTCCATATATTTTTGATGGTGAAGAGACCAAAACAAAAATAATTTCATACATTTGGTATACACAGCACCCTTCAATGTGACCTTTGTATTGCTAACATTAAATGCTTCTTAAATGAGTTTTTTGTTAAATTATTTTTTTACCACTTCATTACAAAACCCACAGATGAACTGTACAGTTAGATAAATAATACTTATGTATTTATGTATATATCTGAAATTATGTATTGCTATTTCAACTGAGGCATTTCTGTATACTGCACAGTTATTTATAGACATCTATAAACATATACGCTTTTTTGAACCCATTCCCAAATATACCAGAAACTACAAAACAGGTCCATTTTATTTTTATATTAGATCGACCTGCTGCTCTTTTTCACGCTTAATTCATAATATTCTGTGTCACCTACTTTCATGGTTGCAGGTGTGACACGGGAAGGTTCTCCCAAATCAATGGAGGTCCACACCACTCTGTCCTTCTTTGCCCCCGAAATTTTGTCACTTAAGGTACAGTCCCAAACACGTGCCCTGTTTCTCACTCTCTCTCTCACACACACGCGATCTTACACACACACACACAATGGTCTGAGACACAACAAATTTTCTGGGAAAGGTTTTTATACCTCAAAAAGTCCTTTTAATTTGCACATGCGCACTCCCACTGCTGGAAACAGACTCGTGTTTATCAAGCAGCCTGCGTAAAATGTCACCTCTAGTCAGGTTACACGGAACACACACACACACACACACACACACACACACACACACACACACACACACACACACACACACACACACACACACAAGCTTATGATACGAGTGAAACTGTATTGTGTATCTCTTATCTAACCTTAGCATGTTTTTCCTGATAAACTGAATGAAATTAAAAGCAAGGAACAGTGAAGGTTAATAGAGACCAATGTCATTCCAACCACATAATCTTAACATTGCAGTGCACCCACTACCTCTCAATATTGAACAACAATCTACTTTACATTGATAGATTCTGATAAATTCAGACATCTAATTGACTGAATTATTGAAAATAATTCACTGATTATTACTAATTATATAAGTATATAATAAAATGTAGTTCTGATGGAAAAGATGTGAAAAAACAGACATAACTAAAATTCACACCCTAACAGCTGTGCCACAGGACCAGACAGCCAATGACGGCCTGCAGCTCCACAAAGCAAAATACAAACAAAAACATCAGAGGGGAAATTGCCTGCAGCTTGTGTTAATCAGCTGTCACACCTGCTGCCAATCTCAGCTTATCCGCGGTGCTGGAGCAGGTTACCTCGACCACAGAGGAAGGTTAATGGTGTCAGCGTGTTCACTGATGTCGCTTGCCTCCCGCTGCAAGCTGAGTGTCGCAGAGACTGGCACTGTGACAGCTCATACTCGTTCGGTCTAAGCCCATATCCTCCTCCGTTTACAGCATTAACCCCAAACTACAAATTAATTTTACCAGTTCCTTCTACCTTATTCTGAATCTCCACCTTTACTGGCTATTTGATTTTTAAACATTAGCAATTGCAAATCAATCGATTTAATCCAAATCAAAAAACTGTAATGATGAATAGGCTATTTGGTTAATAAGTACAAAAAAAGATTTAGCTTGTATAGAGACCGTCGTGTTGAGGGACAAAACGTTTAGTAGTTTTGACTCAGTTTGGACTTTGCTTATCAGATATTAGATTGGAAAGACGCAAAGAAGAAAAAATATGTAATTTTTAGAAATACATTTAAAAATAATAAATGGACAGTTCAGAGTTGATTTATGTATCAACATATACTTTAACTATAATAGCCTGTGGTTATGTACCAAACGGAGTTAAGGTCATACTGTCCCTTACCTGTTCCTACGTAGAACTCTTTGCATGCTGTGTAAATAAAAAGATAAATAGCAGGTACGATAAGCTGTGAGAGTCAATATTATACCACACTGTATAATAGTCTGTACAGTGGTTAGATAATCAAAGTACTTTTATCAGCTCTAAGAACGCAGTGCTGGAGGGTGGATAGGTGAGGGGAAACTCTCTGCTCAGATTGTCGTCTGCAGGGCCCAAACATGACAGAGCCTCTGCCGTGTTTTTACAGATGTCTGCAGACACTCATTGTTGTAACCACTCTCCCTTCCTCATTTATACATACTGACAATGGCTTGAACGCAAAATTTCAAATTTTTAAATATTGCTCCATCAGACCTCTCGCCACTGATTTTTGTTCAGTTTATGTAATTTGACATATATCAGCCTTTTCTCCCCGTTTCTCTTCCTTAAGCATGTCTTCATTACAGCCAACCTTGCACAGAGACCATTTCTGATGAGGCTCAAGCAAACAGTAGATGGGTAGAATAAAGGTCCAGATGCATATCTCATGTTCTGTATCAGGACTTTGCTTAATTGTTTCCAATTTCATGAAAACATGACTTTCAGATACTATTCATCTGTTGTAAATAGTGTTTTGGGCTGCTACTTATTCTTTTGTCCTCCATCCAGGGCTGAACTCTTAGTCGAGGTGGCTCACCATGATTACTCAGTATATATTTGTTATTGAAACTGACACAAGTTTTAGTCAGTTGGTACTATAAGCAGTGGCCATTCACTGGTCAAGTAGCCATTCATTTTGCCTGAACCCTTGAACTTCTCCCTTCCTTATTATGTCCCTCCATCTATTTTCTTACCGAGTTAATTTAACCCCTCCTTTGTCTCTTCCTCACTCTGTTGTTGGGGCTGCTGTCCCGCCTCCTGCACTTCTCCATGACTAATGCTAACAACAGCAGCCTCCTGTGACTGTGAGAAAGTCACCATAAAAGGTTTGTATTTTGTTTGATTTTGCTGGTACTGTGTGTGTGTGTGTGTGTGTGTGTGTGTGTGTGTGTGTGTGTGTGTGTGTGTGTGTGTGTGTGTGTGTGTGTGTGTGTGTTTGTTTGTTTTTCTCTCTCTCTCAGCTTTTCAGCTCTACCTTTTCACCACTTTCATTAGACTTTCCATTGGCCCATTAAATCCAGGTATGCCACATTCAGACAGTCCAGCCCTGCCTCCACCGCTCTGGTTTCCCCAAGTTTTTGTTTTTGCTGTAGCTCTTTGGAAATCACTTTGCCTGTCAAAATGGTAACCTACAATAATATGGAAAATAAAATGGGAACTAGTGATGGGTTTTTGTGCCTAAAGATAGAATTTAAAATTAGTTCTTTGCTAAGTTGTCTGTTATGTGTAGACACAGCACTGGTTCGCCCCTTTTTTAATGATTCTTTGGTCAATGTTAAGTGGCTGATCAAAAACAAAAAAAGAAGAAGAAGAAGAAAAAGAGAAAGCCCAATTCCTGTGAAAATGGCCAGGTACAAGGACAGTGCTGACGAATGAAAAAGCAGCCAATGTCGAAAGATTGACTGACCCTCAGAAAATCTGTAGAACTATTGCTCAAGAAGAAAAAAAAAATGTAAGCAAAATATAACAAAGTAATGCAATGGGTGGTTCAAGAGTTTTGCACAGTGCTTTCTCCTGTCAAGTGTGATGAGAGCGTTCACACCAACTGTGACGGTAAACTAAGTAGCTTGCAAATAAGACAGATTTGCCCTGAATGTGAGCTTCATTTCATTCATGAACTGGCGAACGTTTGGATTTGGTTTATATAGAAATGCATTACATTATAAAATAGATTCAAACACACACTATTGAACGCGACCTGGACTCTCGATTCTTGTCGGGCGACTCCAGCCAATGACAGCGACATCCGCTGATCACGTGACAGCGTCCGACGACGTCAATTTTCTGCGACCACCTCTCCTAGACACTTTCCATGTGAACAACTTTCGCCAAAATGATCGTAAATTAAAGGTAAGCCTTTGGTTATTTGGGTAGCCGGTGAAACCGTGCAGTGAGTCTGCTCTCCGACGCACAGACACGAGTATTATGAGGGGAGGTAGATGGCAGACCGGCGTTTCACTGCGCCTCTTCCTCTCTACAAGGTCAGGATTCAACGTTACATGACAAGACCAGCGTGTTCTCTCTTGCTGCCGGGTTCCGTGTAAAGAAGATGGGTTTTAATCAGCGTTACAGTGGCATGTACTGCAGAGCTAGGCTTAGATGCATTATTGACGAAGAAAAACTGCGTACCACTGGTTACACAACCACTTTTATCACCATTAGCGACGCTGTTCAGGAAATCTGTATCACAAGTAGAAGATGAAACATGGCTAAAGCATTTGGCGGACTTGAAAATGTGTTAACTTGTAGTGAGATTTAAAAGGCGACCCTTTTCTTATAGCCACACTTAATGTTGAATTCTTTACTGCCCCCTCAGGTTTAAAGTGGGATGGTGACACCAGCTGCTGAGCCGTGAGAAAGCCCTTCTTTCCTGTCTTTAGCCACTCTCTGTCTCTCAGACTCCATGGCTGGCCGCCTCCTGGGCAGATGTGCCCGTCTGCTCTGCAGGTCCTCCTCTCAGGCCTCAGCTGCTGCTGCTGCTCGCCTACCTCTATCTGCTGCTGGGCCTGCAGAGTATCAAAGAGCCAAGGGCTGGCCATGGCTCACAGAGAGGTCAATGTGTGAAAGAACAGCAGTTACCAAAGAAGACCACTATTCAGTGAGCCCTACTCGCACACAGCTGGACGAATCGGTGGACAAGGCAACAGTGCCAGAGGACATCCTGTCTGCTTGGGAAAAGTATGGAGGTAATGGTAATCAAGCTGCCACCGCCCTCATGAAGTGGGCCCAGCTGGTACTAAAAACCAAGGGAAAGTTTAAGGAACAACAACCAGAACTGATGATGGATTCAAGGCTCCTGGATATGATGAATACTTTATCTCGGCAGGTACATGAGTGAAGTGCACTAGCTCTGCCCTCATCTATTAAAGTTATCAACATTCAAAAGAACTTTAAGCTTGTCTGTTGAGATAAATATCTCATTTATCTTTGTGTATTCAAGGTGGCCTCTGTGTGGAACAGCAGTCTAGTGTCTGTCTTGCGAACTCTCTGGATTATGGGTGTTTCCCCCAGTGATCCGGTGCTCAGTTCTGTCCAGACAGAAGTCCTGTGGAGAATTCGAAGGCTGACGTACAGACAGCTGGGCTACTTGGTAGACTGGGGAGCAGGCAGGAAAGCTCAGCAGGATGTGGAACTAGTGAACGCTACGCTTAAACAACTTGAACTGCGCTGGACTGAGATTGATGATACGAAAACTGTCAGTGCGCTGATATCCAAAGGAGAACGCATGTCGCCAAGCTTGATGGACAGACTGGAGGACAAGGTATCAGACTTCAAACAACGGTCACCTTTAAAACACGGTTAAAGTTCCAGTTTTGAAGTTTAAAGTTTTAATGTCAGTGTTTTAGGCAGATTTCTGTGTTTAAAAGTTTGGCCCTTCTCACTGGGTTAAAGTCATTTACATGCAATCCCTTGAGATTGCTAAATGGAGAAAGCACGTGTGAAATTTTATATATATATTATAGAAAAAGTTGAAATATTAATGTGTTGATTAGAAATGATAAAAATGATTGTGTCTGTAGTGGCAGCACAGTGAAAGTAACTTAGAGTTAGACACTGTGTCCATATACATAAAACTCTGTACAGAGATTTTACCTAGTATTTAAGGCAGCGATACAGTCATCTTCTTCTTTTGGAGTATAAATATAACCTAAGCTTACTGTCATTTTCCTCTGTGCATTTATTCTAATATCATTTTACTGTTTTCATCTACCGTAACTCACTATTATCATTTTTATATTATTACTCCATTCCCTAATTATTATTATTATTATTGTTTTTATTCTTCTTTAATTACTTGTGTTGTTTCTTTGTTAATTTTAATTGCTTATGCAGCTGGGCAAGATCAGTTGTGTTTAATGTGCTATATGAATACACTGATTTGACTTGACATATATTGAAATCATATGAAGGATCCTCTTTCTCCACTTTTAGGCTTTGGAGCTTGCAGAGGGCTTTTCAGGAGAAGATATTCGCAAAGTCTGTGTATCTTTGGCAGCTCAGAGTCACAGAAGCGTCCCACTTCTCAGGGCTCTGTCCTACCACCTTCTCCAGAAACCCTCGGCAGAGTTCACCACACCTTTGATAATGGACATGGCCTTTGCATACGGTAATAACACCATAAATAATAGGCTATGTATGTGTTATCATCACAAGTCTTTATATTAGGTTTGATAAACCTGATGAATGAGGTTTTGTTGTGTTTTGTATATGACTGTCTGCTCACACGCTCTGCGCTGCTAACAACAGAACCTTTATCATTGCTTTTAGGGAAGCTGAGTTTCCACCATTCTCAGGTATTTCAGCGAATGGCCTCGGAGTTATTACCCAGAGTCCCTGAGCTCAGTTCTGCTGACATCACACGCTGTGCTAAGTCACTTGGTTTTCTCAAATGGCTCCATATGCCTCTATTTGAAGCCTTTGCTGAGGTGAGTAATCAGCCCCTGATAAAAGTCATTTTCAAAACATTGTGCATCTGTGATTTCAAATTCTCTCTCTATACATTTTGTTTTATCAGCACTACACAGCAAACAGCGACAAGTATACTACTTCTCAGCTGTGTAATCTGCTCATGACTTTTGCCAGACTGGGCTTTCAGCCCAGCAAAGGAGAAGAGTTCTTTAACAAGGTGCTAATGTCATTAAAGGCTTTTTGTTGATTGTGCACATTTCGTTCTTCTTCCTAACTGAAACGATTGCTCTCTGTGCTGTTTTGATTAAAGGTGCACTCTGTGTTGGAGAAGGCTGTCTCAGGCCTGGAACCCTTTCTGAAAACGGATGTGGTTTGGTCTCTGTGTGTGCTACAGCAGGCCAAACCCCACTATCTCATTCCCCTCATACAGCAAAATCACGTTTCCAAACTTTCAGGTAAGAATCGGTACTGTGTGTGCGTTTATCCTCAATTCTCAGTTCTGCAGATATGCGCTTTATGTGACACAGCAGGCTCACACAAGTAAATCAGGTTTCCTCTAAATTGTCAGACGTTCAGGGTGAAATACACGGCCTGCTCCTTTAAAGTAGGAGAGGCTGGTGAATGTGCTTCAGGTAACTGATAAGGAAGCCCCTAGCACATTACCAAAATTCCTGGTATGCGTTGAGGCAGAAACAACAGATGATAACAGCAGGACATCCAATCAGACCCAGAAAACCAGCACAAAGATTGTTTTGCCAAATAAAATAAAAGACTTGAAAAACATCCCTCCCACAATTCAGAGCTGAATCCCCACACAGCACCTATGTGACACCACAGGCTGAAAGTTTTACAAGCTGAAACATGGAGGAAATGTTCACCACAGTTGTCATGGAGACCGATACATAAAGCAGCTCAAAGATTGTAAACTAAATAGTCATTGTAAACTAAATAGTCATACCAGAATAAAGAGCTGACAGGAACATGTTGGCATGGGATACTTTTTTAGTGCAGTTGATTCATTTTATTCTGACTTTATGTGCATTACAATAATCTAATGCTTGTTTTACCTTTAGTGCAAACTTCTTAAAGTATATTTAAAAGAAAATGGAATTTAGATACAAAATATGATACTGTTCCCTTTAAAATAAATACTGAGCTGCCTTGGTGGTGGTCTGCGTTCTCTGAGTGTCTCTTGCATTTTATGTTGTATTTGTTCAGTTTTTGAGATTTTGAGTTTGTTCGGTTGCTACCTTTGCAAGGTCTCCCGTGTAAAACCAGATTTGATCTCAGTGGCACTTCCTTGTTAAATAAAGGGAATAGATAAATGAAAATAAATTGGCCCCGTAGTTTTCTTAATCACAGGTTTTAGCCCTAACTGTGGTTGGTGTGCACAAACAAAGACAATTGTATAGACCTCTTACCACTCACAGTAGCTGGTGAAGTAGAGCTGAGTGACTGAATCAATGTAACTGCAATGCAGGGATGCTAACCACGAAACTGTCTGGGCTATATAGGCAAGACAGGAAGGAAACTTTTAAGGAAAAAAAGAAAAATATATATATATATATAAAAGACCTCAGATTTCTCTGATTCCCATCTTTTTTTCTCTTTTTTTAACGTTGTGTTGTAGTGTCTTTCTGGGCATTTATGGTTAACTACCTAAATACCATTCCTGCTCAGCAGATGGCAGTACCACACCACTATACTTCTGACTGGACAAGCTTGATCATCAGTCCCATTTTCCTGTAGAGACAAAAAATTGCTTTGTTTCCTCAAACCTTCTTGTAAGGGTTTTGGAAGCCCTGTTGCCAGTGAGTTGTCGTCACTCCTTCTCTTTCCTTTGTGTTGTTTTTTTTTTTTTTCCCTCACTATAGAAGGAAGTCCAGCTCGAGCAGAGAACTACAAACTGAAGCTCTTGCATATCGCTGCTACTCTCAGCTTGGAGCATCCTGGTTCTTTGGATACTCTGTCCTCTCAGAGTGTCCCGTCTTTCCCGGCCAGCAGCTCCCCCCTGTCCCCTCTGCAGAGAACCCTGAGAGAAACATTACTGAAGTTTGTGGGCGGGAGGTCAGAAGCCCTTCGCATTGGTGCTGACACAGTGTATGGATGGACTATTGGTAAGGAGATATAATAAGCCTGGAGATATAATATGAGATTACATGCTTCATCACTACTAGAGCGGTTTTGTTTTTTATGTTCTCAGATGGTGAGCTCGTCGTGGATGCTGACAACAAACCAGTTGACATGGTAACAATAAAAGCCCCTCATCTACCAAGCGGAGGAGGAGATCAGGCTTTACCCACAGGAGCACGACGGTGAGTCATAGGGAAGAGTCATGTGGGTTTGGGTACTTAAAGATTTATTTTGAGCTTTTTAATGTTGCAGCATCTTTTGCTCCAGGAATCTAAATATATTTGTCCTCCTGTTTCCCCACATATGTTTTTTTTTTTTTTTTTTAGGGTAGCTTTCCTATCTTGGGAATTTCCCAACTTTGGCTCAAAGAGTAAAGACCTTCTGGGACGTTTTGTCATGATGAAGCGACATCTTCAGTTGGCTGGCTTCATCACAGTAGAGGTGAGTAGAAGCCAGCGTTGTAGCAGTGCCTGAGATGGTGGTGTTTCCCCCCCCCCACAGTGACTGAATAATTTTCTCTATATAGGCTGAACAGCTCTGTTTGTTCTTTAGATTCGTTTTTTTTATTGCCCAAACTCAAACTCACACTAAAGCCAACTGAAATAGAGATCTTCTGTTTTTTTTCTCTGCTCGTGAGCAATATTTCAAAGAAAAGAAGCAGAGAACCAGCACCGCCGCTGCTGCTGTTTCTGTCAGGCTGATTGTGTGCAAACAATGGAGCTAATACTTGTAGAGCTGAGAGTCAGGTGGGCCCCGCTGCAGTCTGTGGTATAAATAGAGCTCCAGCCGCAGCTCTGCCTCATCTAGGCCAATCCAAGCTCTGTCTCTTCTCTCATCTAGGACAATCTCCTTAGCCAACTGTATACTCACTTGCTTGTCGGGTTGCAGTGTTTCAGACTGTATTAACTGACCAACTATATGAATCTAAGAGTGAAAACCAACATTTTATTTTAAATATACATCTTTAATGGTGACAGATGGTCATCAGCTCTGTAAACACATGCTTTGTCTGTTTTATTTTCTTTCAGGTGCCGTATTACGAGTGGCTGGAGCTCAAGACAGAGTGGCAGAAATTAGCCTACCTCAAAGATAAAATGGGGAAGGCTGTGGCCGAGGACATGGCCAAGTGAACTGGGCAACATTTGCAGGCTCAGCTAAATCGGAGCTTTCCCAATCAAATGTGGGACCACCGGGAATACACACACCCACGTTCACACACTCAGAACAGAGCAGCATTGCAGAGAAGCTCTCATATACTGGCACGAAAAAAAGAAAAGGAAAAAAAAAAAGCATATAATTTCCATCTGGTTCCCTTGGAAACGTGTGGGGCTTTCCCTGTTTCCATGGTGACAGTGATAGAGTTTTGGAGCCAGAGAGAGGCTGAAATGAACACAAGGCTTCTGCAGAAATTTTATGATCGAGGACTAAGTCATCAGTGGTGACAAGGCAAAACCGAAGCAGCACGGCTGTGTTTCAATTTGTTCCTAATGTGCTCAGCGTCAGGGTGTGAATATACTGAAATAACTTATCTCTGAATGTGTGTCATCTTGTGATGGAATAAATTGTTTTATTTAATTTTCTTTTACCTCCCTTTGTGTTTTAATGCTGTTGCATTCGTTTGCTTTGAGTGGCACTCAGATACAAGATGCTCAATTCTGTGTTTCGCAACCGGTGTGTGTGTGTGTGTGTGTGTGTGTGTGTGTGTGTGTGTGTGTGTGTGTGTGTGTGTGTGTGTGTGTGTGTGTGTGTGTGTGTGTGTGTGTGTGTGTGTGTGTGTGTGTGTGTGTGTGTGTGTGTGTGTGGATCTTCTCACTGCTATGTCAGATAAAATGACGAGTCATTTGATGCCCAGATTTTCTGTATTGAGCGGCAACATGAATTTTGTGAATGCGTTATCTCTTAAATAACTCCACCGCATTTGAAGTAATTTTTCCAAACTTCATATGCATGTGCATTAATGTGCATGTTTACTGAAGCCCAGCAGTACTGCCACGATGAAACATGCTAGGGTAAACTTCACTGATAAAACACGTTGCTCACTTGAAACTGCTTACACATCATCATGGACAGCTGCAGCAGCTCTCAGTTGTGGCGTATAAAGGAAGACTGACAACTGCAAACCAGGGCAGAGGAGAGAACTTAACGATGGTTAAAGCACTGCGTGGATAAAACCAGAGCCAAGAATGAGGCAGCAAGAAAGAAAATATTACTTAACTCGAATGCACTTTCCAAAGAAATCGATTTGAGATTGCTGCTTCTTCTCTCCTTTGTTTCCTGCTGTTTAAAAGTTGCAGCTTAGTGGTGTTAAGATAAATTTCATGATAAAAGTAAGATAGGGTTAAAGTTAAATCATGACCTGAACAGTATTTCTGGTAAAAAACAAAAACATGAAATGTGTAACTTTTTGTGTTGCGTGTCTCACATGAACAAGCTATGGTGGCACTGTGACAATACACAAAATTAAATGTGTGTTTATGGTCCACGCTTTTGACTCCCACTTTCTGCATGTTATTAATCACAAATATTGGCAGATTTGACAAAATTAGCTGATAACACCTTCCTGTGACTGCTTAGTGGGATTGCTGATGTTAAAGTAAGTGAAATCAAATAAGGAAAAGTGTGGCATCTTGATATTAAAGAACACTTTCTCTGATGGTCAATCAGTGACTTGGGCAGGACTGCAGGCATTTTCAAGCTCTGTACCTGAATCAAGGAGTAATAACAGAACAGAAGAAGTGTAATGGGAACACTGGTGATGGCTATGCTGACAGCATGTACTCTGGAAATCTGCTACATTTCTATTTTGCTCAGCTCCACTCTTTAACCTCCATCAAGACCAGGAAGTTAACAGAGCTTCACACAAGCAGTGACGTAAAATGAGATTAGATCTGTTGGCCTCACGTCACTGATGAGGGAAAGCTGAGTTTCCACCATCCCTCAAAGCACGTCATAATATATGATGCAATGTCCAAATGCAGATTAAGAGAAGTCATTAATTTAGTATTATATAGTATGATATCAGGCACAGCACAGAGACAAGAAAAACCATTACATGCTTGGTGAAAAATTCATCCAAAATATTCTGTCTGTTGTCAGCTTCTCCCGCTCCAGCTGTTAGTGTATTGAACCACAAAGCAAGCCATATTATTTGTTATATATGTTTTTTGCTTTTGTTTTTTAAATCCCCTTTGCTCCTAGCACATGGCTTCAGGTGCAGATTTAATGGGCACAGCAGCACTTTCACATGAAACTCACAATCTGAGAGGACAATCTGGGAGCTGAAAACCCAGAAATACATTTTTCTTTCAGTTTTTTAAGCTTTGAAGGTTGAGGTAAACTGTTTTGCACAGAGTCTATCAGACTTTATCGGACCAGTGAAGCATTAATTACTTGTGCTGAGCTGGCACTCCATCATGGGAAGTTTTGGGTTGCCATGGAAACTACCACTGCTGTTTATTTTGCTCACTGCTGCCACCCCCTCTCGTGCTTTCTATTTCTGGCTAGATTTCCTTCGCTAGTTGTCTATAAAAGAGGAGGGAAAAAACCCAGTGATTGATAGGCAGTTGATTATTTAAAGAGTCATAATCTGAGACAAATGATTGACAAAAATCACTGAGAGGCTTTCATCTTTTGTCTCACATTTTTATTTATTTATTTATTTATTCACAACAATAAAGAGAAAACTGCTGAGGACTTCTGAGGTAAGCCGAGCTGTTGGAACCCACACATGCACTCAAGGCCACAGGGTGGTTTTCTTTTTGGGGAAAAAAGAAGATATTTTAAGCAATGTTGTTAACGCCTTTCTGACAGCTTCAGTGTTTTCAGTAGTTTGCTGTTTTCTGCTGTTATAATGGTTATGCTAGAGTTCTTTCTGTGGCACTTACATCAATGAGACACCAAATTTTTACTCTTGCAATTTTATGAGAAAAGGTAAAAGAACATTTTTGAAAATCAGGAAGCAGCTCCACTGAAGAGGAAAACGCATTCAGATTGAGTATGACACAAGAAGACATTAGTTTGACATAAATGAGGAAAAACAAGAGTTTTTTTGACACGGTCAGCAGGAATAAATTATTGTTTATCACTGCTTGGGCTCTGACTAATCCCCAACACAGTTACCCTTGACTTCTTATCTCTCAGTAAATGTAATGAGTTTGCACCATTTTTTAATTGAAAACATGACAGTGGCCATAAATTGCTCCATGTTGAACAATGGAACAAGGGTTCCTGCTCTAGGTGTGCAGAAAATGAACTGGCTACACTGTACAGCCAACAAAGTCGAAACTCTGGAGGACATAATGGAGCATTTTAATTCATCCACCTGCTGTTCTGACCTTGACGCCATTGTTTCTTGAATTATTAATTTAATACAGACCCATTATTAAATCCTCTGGCTGAAATGTGACCAAAAGGGCATTTGCATTTCTGGAGGCAAGTTATTCAAAATAGCTTTCTCAACATGTTTTCCTAAAGGAAAATGCAAATGCCCTTTTGGTCACATTTCAGCCAGAGTGATTGAAAATGACACTGAGAATGCTGTTTGGCTGTTTAAAAAAAATATTGACATAAAACATCTTTTATGGTACTGATTGGTCCTAATATCGTCTTTGCGCATACCGTTGGATCATATTCATGTTGAATGAAATGAGGAAAGTGCAGATGCATATGTGAGAGGTTCTAGCCATAAACTTATCTTCTTTTTGGTCCTGCTGTTTGTAAGGAGCAGCCAATCAAGTAACAAAGTTGGCCTAAAGGCAGGGTAAAGGGAGATAACATGACCATGGAGCTGGGGATGGGTATAATCCCTACCATTTAGGTGAGAAAAACTTCTGGGCAGACTGGAAAACTGACAGATATTATCTTTCACAGTCCTGAAATCTAAGCAGACTACTACAACATTTTGGAGTTTTCCAGGTTTTAATGCTTTCATTGGTAAAAATCTTATCTGAGAATAATTTTAATCACAGCTTTGCATGACATGCTCAAGCTCTATTATCTCGAAGAAAGACATTAAAGGTCACGTATCCTGCCAAGAGGAGCTCATTCGTGGTTTCATTTTCAGGAGTAACTATTTTAATACTTTAATACCCCAAGAGTGTAACACAGCATTAGCTTATGCTAAAGTGCTGCTGTATATTAATGTAATGTTAATAAGCAGGGGTGGCTGTGGCTCAGGTGGTAGATCAGCTACTGATTGGAAGGTTGGTGGTTCGATCCTTTGCTTCCCCAGTCTGCATGTCAAGTATCCTTGAGCGAGATACTAACCCCAAGTTGCTCTCTGATGTGTTCATCAGAGTGTGAATGTAGATTAGTTTGCACTTGTGTTTAGAACTGGGTGTGAATGAGGCATGTTGTATACAGTGCTTTGAGTACTCTGGGAGAGTAGAAAAGCGCTATATAAGAATCAGTCCATTTACCATTTAAGCAGTCTTGGCTCTAAACACATTTCTCATGAAGAATAAACCTAGTATCGAGAGCTCTTAGGTCATTATGGAGTCTGAAGCAAACAAACAGAAGCTTTTTTAACTGCACACACATGAAATCACCTCCATGATTATTCACATCTGATCTAATTATAGCAGCTTCAGTCCCAATGAAAATCTTTATTCTTCTTCTGTGGTTTTGATTGATGAGTTTCTTTGTTCTACTGTTACTTTGTTTCTTGTTGCAATTTGAGGCTGTTATTATCAATTATAGCTTCACTGAAACAGTATTGCCACTCTGTTTCTGGCCTGCTGTTATTTTATTTTTCCCCTTTAGATGAGAAATATTTGGCATATCACTTAAATATACAAAAGAATTAGCCCATCAACCATATCAACAACAGACTTTGGTCTATCAGGTATCTTAGAACTAGATTACTTGAGCATTATAAAGTACAAAAGCTCAAAAGAGTGTGATACTTGATCATCACAGTATAACACAAAGTCACCTCAACTTAAGCAATATCAGTCCATTCAGAATGGAGGCATAAACCACTGTAAGCCAGGTGAACAAGACGACCCTCCTGAAAATTGATGGTTTTGCAGGTGGTGGCTACGGGTCATTGCTATCTCCTTATCCCCCCTGACTGATTTTACTCCAGTTTTGCTTGTTGCAAGTGTCCACTGCATGTCGTATGATATTGTACCTGCAGCCCATTCAAGTTACAGCTAAACCAACTCCTTGCAAGAAGGTTTTCTGTATCTCCCAGCAGAGTCTGAAGAGAGATACCAGGAGAATGGCTGTTACACAAGGATAGGGCCTTAGGAGGGAATCAGCCTGGCAGCAGGACTTGTATCTGCGCCTTTGTAGGAGGAGGAACAGGAGGAGTGCTCCTAGAGCCCTACAAAATGACCCCAACAGAATACTCATGTGCATGTTCCTCATCTAACTATCAGAGTGAGCTGCTATAAGCATAGCTTGAGGTCCCAAAATCCTTTGCTCAAAGATTAACACCATCTATTACCCACTTAGTCTTTGTAAGGCACTTTGAATTGGCTTTTTAAATGATGCTGTCTTAATGAGAGATGAAGATGGAGGGCAGAAGCAGATGTTTTAGTGGCCCTTGGGGCAAATATCTCCTTCCTGATTCCTGTTGGATCAAATCAGAGCAGGAGGCAGAGGGTGTAATCAGCAGTATACTTTCAGGATTCATTTCTGCGCATTCGATTCTCTGTGTTCCAGGTTTCTCTTTCCACTGTCTGTTTTGTTTTCCATTTGATTTATCCATTTCACTCTTGTTTTTGCAGTACCGCTTCTTTCCTTTAAGGTTGGGGGCAGCACTGAGAGATCAGCAGAAATGTGCTGACATCATCTCCAAAGATCCAGTCATAGCTTGGATGGGCGTGAAGGGAAGGGTGGGGGACCAGGGAGGAGAGGAGGGAGAGAGATACACGGAGGATGGAAGATGCGAGGAAGAGGAGGAGGGAGGAAAGCAGGAACTGGGCATCAAGAGAGAATACTGCAGCTCCCTCTCAGATTCTACACACACACACACACACACACACCACGCACACACCGATGAACTGGATCATGAGGCTCTGAAGCACACGCCCACAACAGCAGCATCACTGTGCTGCACCACAGAGAGAGACCAGCCTATACTCCCATCTCTGACTCTCCCTCTTTCATTCTCTGTTTGCCTCATTCTCTTTCACACACAAACACACACACACACACACATAGAGGCAGACACGTGCTGCAGGGAAGATCTGAGTGTTGGGTCGCTGAGCATTCATATCCCCCTCCCCTTCTTCTTCTTTCTCACTCTCACTCTCTCTCCTCGTTCACCTTGTCTGTTCTGGCTGTATGGTTTATCGTTGCGTCAGAGTCAAAGACAGCCAGCGAGAAGCATGCCGGGGGAGAGCACTCACAGATCCGTGCCCAGCGGCAAGCATCCAGGGCAGGAACCTGAGGAAACAGGGCTCCCTGGACCAGGTAGGACCACTGGGCTTGAGCACTGGGAAAGGAGAGGGTTTCCATTGATACTAATTGAGACAGAGACCAGGGCGTAATCGAGAAGAAAGGCTCAAGACTGTGTTGAGCAAGTAGTATTTAACAGATAGGATAGGAAGGACTGAAGTATTAGCAGGAAGAAAAGCAAAGGTAAAGGATTATTTGACAAGCACTAACTGCTCAAAAGTACCTGGGAGATCTCACTTTAGACCTGGGTGATTTCTGTGTGTCTGACATGTGCAGGCTGAGTAAGCTGTGATTCAGTTGCATGTTTGCTTCCTCGGTAAACTGCATGTTGCCTCTCCTTCCCCCTTGCAGCTATTAGCAGCCTCCCAAGAGATTCCACCCCTAGACATCAACTCTTACCTCGTCTCCTTTTACTCCCCATTACAGAATCCAAATTAGCAATATGTTCCTTTCAGCTACCACAGTATTGTATGTACCGACTAATTTCATTGTGTAACTGCCCCCCCCCCCCCCCCCAGCATCCAGCCTCAGTCCTCATCGGATTCCCAGTGCTCTTACCCCCACCCTAAATCTGGCCCCCGTAGTCTCTATCACTCCTCCCACTGCCCCATGTTCATGCCACATCCGCATCCCCATCTCTACATCAGTTTTATGCAAGCTGTAAGTGCAGAGCAGTGTGGCGTAGCTCCTCCCTACCCCCCAGCTTCAACAGGAACATGACACAGCAGCATGGCAGAGCACAGTTTAACACAAAAACACAACCTCACAGGTACAAGAGCTTTCATTATTTTTGTTGTTTATTGTTTACTATATAAGATCATTAAATATGGTTATAGGTTATAGTGAAAGTTTTACCTTAAACTTTATAATCATTCTATTGTATTATATTATACATTATATTGTTATATATTATAATTATAAATTACTTTGATCTTATTAGAGTATAGATAGATAGATAGATAGATAGATAGATAGATAGATAGATAGATAGATAGATAGATAGATAGATAGATAGATAGATAGATAGATAGATAGATAGATAGATAGATAGATAGATAGATCAGAGACTCGCTCTTGGGGGTGGCAAATCCAGCACTGCATCCACTGTGACGCAGCTTTAGTCTGCTCAACTGCGGCCTGTTCTTCATACAGCAAGCTAGGTGCTCAGATTAACTGCATTCCCTGAGACCAGGCTCCGAGGCCAGGCAGTCGTATTATGTCACTGACTTATTTAGCAGCCTAGCCAAACAGTTTTTATGTACTTCCTATGATTGTCACTAAAGCACGATAGAGCATTTCTAGATGTGTTTTCAAGGTATATATTGCTTGATTTTCTTGAACTCAGATATGCTGTTGAAAACCAGTGCTATATTAGCCTTTGTCACCGTAGCATAGTGAGGTTTTGTTGAGCTCCTGCAGGAGAAGACAATCAGAATCAGCCTGTTTATGTTCCGTTGAGACTAGGCTGTGCTGTAGCAGAAGAGTTGTCTTTTGTGTATTATGTATTGTGCATCTCTCTGACCTAACAGCAGCTTTTAGTCTATGTGGCGTGACTCAGCACACACACAAACACACCTTCATCTTAATATTGGAGCAGTGATCGGGAAGAGCTTCTAAGTGCTGATGCTTGCATCTGCCACCTCCCCAGGGAGGGCAGGACAGTAGCGAGGGAGGAGAAGAAAAGAGCATGTGCTTAGTTACTACTACGCCCTGCTAGATACATCTGCGTACAAAGCAGAGCCAAAGCGAGGATCAGCTAGGAAAAGGCTAAGGAGTAATATAAGGGAGTGATAGAAAGAATGAGCTACATAACAGTAAGTGAATGTGATATCTATGCTCCATGGAGAACAAAACACGTGCATGTGTCAGTGATGGTGTATATGTGGCTGGCACTGAGCTGAGCCACTTGTGTGTTGTAATGACCAATCAGCATGTGAATTGAGGTCACCCTACAAATGGCCCAGTTAAATGAGGTTTCTGTTCTCGGTGTGTGGATGACAAAGAGCTTAGAGCATATCTTCTGAGGGATATTTTGAAAAAAGTACAATTTTGCATTGTAGTAATCAAAGAGCATCAAAGAACTGATTTAAGATGACAAATAGAATTTTAAATTTTTTTTATCTTCTTGCTTTTTACTTTCTTACTCATACCCAAGACTTCCTCTACTCCCTCTTGATTCATTTCCTTCATTCAGCCTGACATTTCATCTCAGTGATTTCTCCATTCCCAATGACAGGTGAGGATACAAAATGATAACAAGGTCCAGAAGGACAAGAGGACAGAGAACGCTGTAATAGAATAACAGCTTATTTTGCCTCTGGCTAATTGTGCTAATTGTGAAAGAGACGTGCAGAGGTAAAGATTCTTGTGTATGTGAAGAAACATTGTTTCTGACTTCCATCTATAGAGACCAAGCTTTTGGAGGATTGCCGCACGCATTACAAAAATAATAATAATAAATACATTAAAACAGTCTTGTTTTAAGTCTCAGTACTCTTTTTTTTCTACTGAAAGCCATTTGCTGTGTCATGAGAGCTGAGGGGTATTTGTTTACTGACTGGCATTTTGGTGTAATTTTCTTTTGCTCTTTCTGAACTAATGTGTGGGCTAAGATAAGTGAAACTCAAACACAGAAATCTAAAGTCTAATATTATACAATAAAAGAGGCATGACTTTCCACATCACGTCTAGTGCCGTGGTACTAAGGTGATTTAGTCAGCTTGCTTATATGATATTTTTGTTAATTCCTCAGAGTTCAAATGTATTAATATCCGAACTCTTAACCTCCTAGGACCTGGTGTCCACATATGTGGACATCACATTTTGGGTTATTTAGACCAAAATATTCAATTTTGCTCAACAAGGGTCTGATATCCACTTATGAGGACATTATACTTCTACTGTGCTATTGAAATTTTAAACAAATATCCGTATATGCGTCTCTCATTTTTTTTTAGAAACAAAAATCAGGTAAAAAAAAATCTGGTAATTCTTTGTTTTTACATTCATCTGGCCCCAGTCAGCCCAAATATCAAAGAGAAATCAAAAATGCATGTCGTGGAAGAGTTCGGGTCATAGGAGGTTAATATTTGTTTTGATCTTTTTTTCTTTTACTTATGAAGTTGATTTATTTTCATTTCTCTTTTTCAGACATGACCAGACACCCATCTACTGACTCCACACCAAGTGACAGTGGTTCATCCCCGAGTGACAGTGGTTCTAGTGCCTCTCCCAGTACTCCACAAAAGCTGCTCCCAGCATGCACTTCTCCATTTGGACCACGACTATTTCATGTGTCCCCTAGCTCTTCTGGTACCCCAAGACCTCAACCTGAAGGCTCCGATCATCGCAACAACAGCACACCCAGACTGTCTGGAAAATTAGGTGGCCATGGACCATGTGGCCGCCATGTCCCTGTTAAGATGGAGCGAATCAAGGTGCGTGTCTTGTGTGTGCGTGCATGTATGTGTGTTTGATCATGTTGTAGCTTCATAGCACTTAGGATACCATTATGAACATTTGTAATTGTGTATGTAAAATGTTTTATTCCCAGGTCTTAACTGGTTCTGAGGTGGAGAGTGACTACCAGGAGCCACAAACTATTGATACAAGGGTGGTGATGGGTGAAGAAACACTGCTGAAAACAACAGAGATCAAGAAAGGGAATCCCTTTACTGCCCCAAGTGATCAGGCTGTACCTTTACCAGATATTCAAAGCTTTTCAGATCCTCAGGCACAGGCAAAAGAGACTCAGTTGGAAACAAGAAAAGAGGAAAATCAATCCCCAAAACAGGAGGCTCAGCAAAAAGACCGTGCAGACCCCTCAGCGACTCTCCCTATGCCTTTTCACAACCCCCTGCTCCCTCCCTCTACCTCCCCAGGGTCACTCACGACAGATGACAGCTTGATGGAGAAAAAAGAAGAGTGTCAAAGCCTCTCTCAAGATGAAGTGCCTTCCCACTCTTTTTCTGAGCCTTCCTGTCCAGTTGCTTTGTCCTTTTCTGAGCCAGTCTGTGCTGTTGACCCACTACGAGTGGGTGTCCCCTCATGTCTTGACCCTGACCTTTACTACACTGCTCCTTCTACCCCAATTAAAATGGCATCTCGCTCTTCACACCTGAAACATCATTCATATCCTGGCTCCCCTGTCTCTCCACTGTCCCCTGGTTCTCCCTCTGACAGTGAGGACCTCTGTTCCCCTCTCACTTCTCCTTCTGGCTCTTACATCACAGCAGAGGGAGGCAGCTGGACCTCCTCTTACACATCTTCCACCTCCCCCTCCACATCTCCAAATCCACTCCTCACAGAAGAAACACAGGAGGCTCCTGCTTGTTTTGTGGGGTCCTTGTCTGAAATTGGAGATGAAGTTGGGGAGGAAAAGGGAAGAATAGTTCCAGAACGCGAGGAAGAAAGGGCAGGGGACTTCTGTCTGTACCATGAGGGGGATTTTGTTTTGAATTCCCCAACAGGTATAACAGACACAGTCATAGTTGAGGAGGAAGAAATTTTAAAAGGAGACGAGGTCAGTGTTTCTAGAGAAAGCTGTCGCCCCTGCTGGGTAACTGAGGACACATCCCCTCTGAGGAGCAGTAGCAGTAGTGACTCCCAGGAGGATGGAGGGGGTTATGAAAGTTCACTCTGCCCTCTAGATGAGGACAGTATAGAAAGTGCTGAGTCGTCTAGACCTATCCAGTCGGGACTGAGACTGCAACTTGAGGCATGCGTATCAGAGGAACATTATGGACAGATGGATGTCCACCAAGAGCCTCCTTCAACCGCCTTGACTCCTGACACAGAGAACATGACCATGGCCTCATCAAGCCTTAGCCCTGACTCACCTGTCCTCTCCCTGGATGCCTTCTTTCCTGGAGCGTTTGATAGGCTTGGTCCCAGTTCCTTCATACTATCCCAGGCAGCCTGTGCTGATGATATACCAGAGGAGGAGAGGATGATCCCTGCCTCCCTCATCTCCTTTCCCCTTCACACCAGCCTTATCTTTAAGGCTGATTCAATGGAAATCACTCTCTTCCCCACTGAAGAAGAGAATGAAATAGAAGTTAATGACAGAAACGAAGAAAAGGACGTTGATGCCTATGCAGCGGGAGAAGAGGAGGCAGATGTAGAAGATGACGATGAAGACGAAGAGGATGACGATTATGATTATGATGATGATTTTGATGGTAATGCTAATGGTGCTGTCAGCTGTGATGAATATGAGAAAACTAATAAAGATGATGGCAGTGATGACCGTAAAGAGTCAGGCGAGGAAGCTAAGGTGGAAGTGAAAGTGGTAGAAGAGGACGAAGAGGAGGAGGAGGAAGAAGAAGAAGATGAGGACGACAATGATGAATGTCATAGCAGAGCAGTGGAGGATCCCACAGATGAGGATAGCTCAGCATCCTTCCTTCATTCGCTTTCAGAAACTTCTCTTAATGAGGGGTTGGATGAGTCTTTTTGTTTCCAAGACGATACAGAGGAGTCATCAGATTCTGCCTCCTACAACGGGGAGGAAGACGAACGTCTGTACAGCACTGAGAGGCATGCACAATCATTAGAGCCCACATCAGCAGATGGACCTGATCCAGGTCAAATACAATCAGAACCTGAACGGGCAACTGTCAGTGACACAGTACAAAATGAACCTTTGCCCTCACAGCAGAGCATGGATGAACTAGCGGATCGCTGCAAAACCACCTGTCTGTCTGAAGCCACTGCCCACCCTAAAGGAAACAATGTAGATCCCAGTCCTGTGGATGCATGTAAAATCCCTGAGACCCAATCAGACCCTGAACTAGAATCTACCAGCGAAACAGGTCAGGCAAAACATTTCCCTCTACAAGCAAGCACAGACAAACCACTGGATCACCAGAAACTATCCTGTCCTGCAGAAGCGAATTCTTCTCTGTCAGACTCCGACGACCCGAATAAGAGTGCAAATGAGAGTGAAATGACTTATCTTGATTTTTTCTCCAATCCTCTTGAGGGGCCTAAGCCCAGTCCCTTTTTTAACCCTTCCTCCACTCCTGATACCAGCCATGTGTCACCTTCTTTTGCAACAGAGTCCCACATGTCCCACATTCCTCCCTCTGCTACTTCTGTGCAGGAAACAACAGACCAGAACATTTCAGTTTTTCCAGAAGAAGATCACCAGGGCAAAGATGTTGATTTCAAATTGCCCAGTAATAGTGGCACAGTGGAAAAAGAACCAGAAAGAGACTCTTTGAAATTACACAGTGATAACTCAGTAACTGAGCCCATAAATGGGCCAGAAAGAGATTCTTTCAAATTGCTCATCAAGCCTCGCCACTATCACTCTGAAAGCCAAAGGACTGTGGGAGCAAGTAGACGTGTGTTGTCAAAGTCTTTCTGCAGTAAATATGATGTGCCTGTAGGGGCAGAGGCCATGTGCAGAACCAGTATTCACAGTGAGTCTGATATTGACCTTGACCAGAAGAATGGGAATGCTTCAGCAGAGTCAGTGAGTGTGGAGTGTAGAATCAGTGATTCTGGTCCGTCTCTGAACAATGTCATTGCTACTAATGACTTGAATAAAGGTGTTCCTCTTCTATCTTGTCCTAAAGACCCTAGTCCCAATCCCAGTAATATCCCTGTTTCGACCTCTCCAGAAGTCATCTCAGAACTAGCTGACAATCTGGCCCTAACACCTGAACACTGCCCTGGTGACTCTTCCCAGGAGAACCTAAGGGAAAACACCCTCAGTACTGATGAGGGAGTACTGGGAGCTGTTGGTTCCCCACACTCACCTTTTGCCATCTCTCCGAAAAGGGAAAATTCAGAAATGGACACAAGCAGAGAGATGGGTTCTGTAGCAGGGGCATGGTGTGACACCAGGGTGGGAATGGGGTTCAGTCTTGGATTAGGAGCAGAGGCTGAGTTTGGTGTCTGGGGAGCAGGGGAATCTCTATCATTGTCTCTGGGGAAGAGGTATGAGTTAGAGGCGGAAAGTTTGCTCATGTGTGATGCAGAAGGCCAAAGCAAGCAGACGGCCATGGTTTCTAACATGAACAGTGAAGAATGCAGAAATTATGATAATGTTCTCGGGTCTATGCTAGATGAAGACGATAACAACAGTTTGCATGGAGAGAAGCGCCAAACAGATACCGAAGAACTGGTTGGAGAGGGAGTTTCTGAGTCCAACTTGGCACGCTGTAAGTCCACTGAGGAGATTTCAGTAGAAGGGGGGGGAGAAGACGGGAACGCCAGCTTCCTGGAGGATGATATCAGTAATCTAAATCCACACAATGACGGCGATAACACAGAAACACAAATACAAAACACTTGGAAGAATTGTAACAATAACAGTGAGTCTGCATTTGGCTCTGCTCATGGGAGTCTCAATGCTCTGTCAGAGGAAGTCAGACACCAGAGTGTGAGTGTCAGTGTTAGAGACTCTGTCTCTAATATTCCACTTGAGGAGATGCCACCTCAGGTTTCGGACATGATTCCTGATGGAGACAGGAAATCAACAGATAGTTTGATAAACCAGACACCAGAAACAACACAGACACCATTCCCCGAGAAAGGTGGCTCCAGCATCTCTGTGCCATTAACTGAAACTCACTCAGATGCAGCTGCAACAAACAAACACTTTGATTTAAAAAATGAAACCAACTTAAGAAGTCATACAGGCCCAGAGTGTCAGACAATCACTCCAGAGAGTGACACATCATTTTCTTTGGTACAGGGCTCCTTTGGATCATTCACTCCTAAATGCAAATCCGATGATTCCAAACCAAGTAAAGCTTGTCAAGAAAAGGTCAATACTGGTTCTTTGTCAGAAACAGAGATAATGGAGTCTCAGACAGAAAGCCAAAGAAAATGTGATGGCAGTCCCCTCATGGACAAAGTTGTCGATGAACCAAAGACTAAAGATGCCTTTAGAGAACAACAGCATGTTGTTTATAACTCAGGGGAAGACAATGAAGAAGACAAAGTGGAAGAGAAAGCAAAAGAGAGAGGTGCAAAAAAAGATAAGAAGAAGAAACAGGAAAGGAAATCCCGTTCTGCACAAAATGACTCAGAGCACTTTCCCTGTGACAGCCCCAAGGAGGGACATTGCACAGATACATCATTTGATGCAAAGAAAGGAAGGAGAGGAAGGCAGAAACAGAGGGCACCTCTGACAGACAGTCAAGGTGCCTCTAGCCCCGAATCTGTTGTTGATCCAGAGAAACCTGCTGTTCCTTTAAATAACACACCAGGGGTACGGTCAAAGGGGAATGCAGAAACATCCAAATCTAAGACAGGACATAATGCAAGCAACAAGTTTTCATCACTGGATTGTCAACAGAAGACGCCTGGGACAGACAAGGTTGAATCTGGTTCACAGCTCCAGGTAGAAAACAATCCGAGTCCTGATGTCTCTACCACACACACAACAGACAACCTAAATATTGTTGTGGCGATGAACCAAGACGTACAGCAGGAAGTTCTTGATAATAGACCGCTACCTGATAATCAGAGAGGACTTACAGTGGACATTAATGATAACAACATAGATATTACCCACAATACCATACCATACTCTCTGAATCCACTTTGCTTCTCAGCATCTCCTGTTTCCTCTTCCTCTTCCTCCTGCTCTCTACCTTGTGCCTCAACAGACCCAGAGCATGATCTTTCCACACCAGTGCAGGAATCCCAACCTGACCTCTCAGCCCAACAACGGCAAGAACCTTCACTGTTCACGTGCCACACCACCCCTGTCCGTTTGTCAACCTCCCCTACAACACAGAACACCCCTAATTCCCAGTTCCTTCCTACCACTAACCTCCAAGAGATTACTGATGTCCTCAGTACATCAACTGTGTCTGCCACAACTGTCTCTTCACCCTTATTCTCCACTGCCATGCCATTAAGTCTGTTTCAGTCTGCCCAGGAGTCATCTTTACCCGAGCTGGGGAATTTAGATGCAGTCTGTATTCCAGACTCTAGTTCCCATCCCCAGTCTCAGTCATACTCCCAGTCTCATGCTAACGCAAGAGTACAGTCTCACAAACAAGTCAGTCAAGGTCACACATGGAGCACACAAGACAGGTGCAAAGGTGAGTAAAGTCATGATTACCTCAAACCAAACATTCCCTCTCTAATCCAAACATTTGAGTTAGCGAGTTTGTCAAAGAAAAGGTAAACACTTCCTAACACTGTTATCATAAAAGCTGTGATAATCATTGTGTGTTTTGTAAGGTCCTAGTTTGGCTGAGGAAGAGACAGACAGTGAGGGCGATGGAGGTAAAACATCCCAGCCCAAAGGAGTTCAAGGAAGCAGAAATGGATCACTACAGAAAAACTCTGGTTCAGCCAATCAAAGGGAAATTCAGCCCTTCTCTACCCACCAACTTACAGGCAGGCGGCCCAGCTGTCCTATGAAACACAGCCACAACATTTGTGAAGAGACTGACCTATCATTCCAGAGCAATTGTAAGTGGTTTCATACCTCCTCTGGGGCACTGAAATCCCCCAAAATTTCTTTAGCTATGTGTTATACAACCCACCCTTCTCTCTTTCTCTTTCTCTTTCTCTTTGATTCTCTCTTTGAGGTTATGCAACGTGATAACGCTCTCTCCATCTTACATTTATAAGTTTACTGACAGAGAGGATATTTTAAACTGTTTCAAAGTTTGTAACCTAAATTATGGATGAAGTGTTATTACCCAGCAAGGAAAGTGCACTTATCAATGTGTGCCAGCATTCTTTCATTTTCATGTTTATTCAGGCTGGAGTTGAGCACACTGCTACGTTGTGTTACATACTATTGTGAAGCCACATTGCAAAAGACGTGAATATCACATAGTGATTTTTTATTATATTTTTAATCAACATAAGCTAATTAAAGTCTCTGGTACGGATTAGATATCAGATATAGATTATTCATGTACATAATTGGTACATAATTAATCTATCTATCTATCATTAAAATAGGCTAATTATGTACTAATTAGGAAGATCATTCGATAGATAGACAAATTATTTTTACTCTAGTTTTCCTATGGACTTATTTTATATATGTGTGCTTTGAATTTGTTTTTGTGAAGGTTCAGTGCTGGCTTCATGTAATGAGTCTGAGAGTGAGGGTTCAGTTCCTGAGCTGGAAGAACTGGAACCACTGAGACCATCAGAGCCACAGGTGAGTTTGTCTATGGGATTTTAAAGGTGACCATCTTTCCATATATATGTATATGTATAGTATATAGTATATATACATATATATATAGTATATATATTTTACACAATGTACTTCTGGCCAAGCATGTTGTTTAACATGTTGTTCAACTAGCATTGCATTTTAAACTCATAAAATCTAATATTCATCAGATGTTAGCCTTTTTGCTATTTAGCCAGTAGCAGTGGCAGCCCTGATTTCCAGCTACTCTTTAAGGCAAACTTTAATCAAAATGTTGCTGCTATTGCAAAAAGCAAAAAAACAAAACAAAACAGAAGCATCATGAGTTATATTTAGGTATATTAGCATAAACATATTAGCAACATTTGCATATTAAAAGCATAATGGATTATTTCATAAACTTAACTGTTTTTTCTCTAGTCTATCTCCTCTGCGGATGAAGGGTTAAACAGGCCAAAGCAGAGCCGTAGTGAAAAGAAGGCCCGCAAGGTTGGACTACTATATGCTACTACATAAACTTAATAAGTGGTCAAATATAATATTAAAAGTGATACGATTCTTTTTCTTTCATTTCAATCCCTAATTCTTGTTTTCTCTATTGTGCATTTAGGCCATGTCTAAGCTGGGTTTGAAGCCAGTCCACGGTGTGACCAGAATCACTATTAGGAAGTCCAAGAGCATCTTGTTTGTCATCAGCAGACCAGATGTATTCAAAAGCCCCGTATCAGACATTTATATTGTGTTCGGAGAGGCAAAGGTGAGTACTGTTTGTCTATTTGGTTACTCAAGTTTCAGCTTTCAGTTTTAGCTTACTTATCCGGTCCTTTTCTCTCCTCAGATTGAGGACCTGTCTCAGCAGGCTCACAAAGCAGCCGCAGAGAAATTCAAGGTGCCTGTGACCTCTTCTCCCTTAGCCCCACCTGTCCCACCCAGCCTCACCATCAAGGAGGAGAGTGAAGAGGAAGAAGAAGAGGTATTTTCTGAACTATTGTTTCTGAATACCTATTTCAACAACCGTTAAAACGTATGTTCTGAAATCTCTCTTTATCCTTGCTTCTTTCTTTCTTTCTTTCTATACATCAGGTGGATGAGGGAGGCCTTGAGCAGAGAGACATTGAGCTGGTGATGGCTCAGGCCAATGTGTCACGAGCCAAAGCCGTCCGTGCGCTGAAACACAACAAGAATGACATTGTGAATGCTATCATGGTGAGAAACGATGAGGCTGAAGGCGGGAAAGAGAGGGGAAGACAGAGAGTGTGGAGGGAGGGCAGATGGTGAATAAAATAATGAGTCACAGCCAGTGAGCAGGGAGGGGGTGAGATGAAAGAGCAGAGGACAAATGACAAGTAGAATTTCTCCCCAGTAACTGAATAACCTCCACTGTTCTGTAGGTCATCAGTACAGTCTCATGGCCACTAGATGGCAGCAAGTGCTCTCATAAGAACTGGAGCTGTTCAAGTGACGCAGATGTTTTGTTTCTTGATGCAGGATAAAATACTATTAAGATAACTGGGAAATGAAGCCTCACATAATGAGTATCCCTTTTAATTATATACAAAGAGAGATATGTTCCACAGTGGCACATCTTTTTCATTGGGTAGAAGTGAAGATAGTATTTTTGTTGTTTTCATTTATCTTGAATTCAATTTTCCACCTTTTCTCTTTCTCACCTTCACTTTTCTCCCCTGCATTTCCACAGGAGCTGACCATGTGAGCGGTGAAGACGATTCAACTCCTGACCCCTTTATTCCAGCCTATAAAGCCTAAACACCTGACTCTTCTATATCGCTGCTACTATATGTTGCATCCCCAATATCTGCTAAATAAAGTCTGTTCCAACGTGGGCTCTGACTGGACCCTGAAACTGATCTTACTGAAAAGATTAGTCTTTCACATTCATTAAATCAAACATGCTATATTGATCCTTTACGCCAACTTTCACTTCAGGAGAAGTTGAAAATATTTAAATGAAAGAAGAGGCGAAATGTTTCTGATTGGTTATTGGAAGCAAAATCTGTGCTATTCGATTCCATGCTAGAGTTACGTCCTTAATTTATTGGACAAAAACATCATTCTTGCAGTTTTGCATCTGTACACCACCACAGGGGATTTTAAATCAAACAATTTTAAATCCCATGTTTGAAAAGCTCAAAAATAATGAGAAAAATCGAGTGGAAAACAGTTTCATAGCCAGTTGAGGCTCAGTCTCTTGTAATTTCATTACAAATGAAGCAGGAATGAAGCAGTGTTTTATAGCATTTTACTGTAATTTAAAAATATGAAGTTAAACGATATCAGTGCAAGTGAGGAAGGTCGTCAGTTGGCTGAAAAACCAAATCCACCAAGTGACTAAATCAACAATTTGTTAGATTATTAAAAAGAAAGAATGCGCTGACCAGCTAAGCAACAGCAAAGAGTCTGACAGATCACAGACGACAAGTAAATGATTGCAGAATTATTTCCATGGTTAAGAAAAACCACTTCACAGAATTTAACTAAGGCAAGAATTATATTGAAAAGGTTTATTGCCAAAGTCTATAATCAAGAGATGCCGTCACAAATGCAGAAAATATGAATACAGACATTTTACAACAAGGTGCAAAAGACCAGTTACAAGCAAGAACAAGAAATCCAAATTAGACTTTTCCAGAAAACAGATGAAAGAGGATTCATTAGCTGGGCCCACATCCTCAGTTTAGGTTTTGCAGCGTTATTTAGTAGATAAAGGTGAATAAAGGCACATGAACTAATGAAAAGTGAAGAAGTGAAGGAATTGAAAAAAGGGCAAGGAGGGTGGGGCATGGAAATAAGAACGAACAGCCCTTAGAACTGGGGGTGTCATATATAGATAAGACCCAGAAGGGGCATGTTTGGAGTCGTGGTCCTGCTCCTGGAATTCAGATATTTTATCTCCAATATATAGTACTAGAATGGTGGAAGAAATAAGTATGAAGAAGGAAAGAAACAGCTCATGATCCAAAGCATACCACATCATCTGTCAAATATGGATATAATGCCTGTTTATTGATGATGTGACTGCTTTTTTTTTTTTTTTTTTTTTACTTTTTGTGTCCCGTTTGGATCTTTAGCCATCAGAATTGTTGTCTTGAGGCCAAGAAAGATGCCAAGCAATTTATTTTACCAAGTGGATCATCATGGCCTTGCCATATTGGTCCATTTGATTGACCTTTATTATAATTATGAATTTATTTTATTTTCAGTTGCTACAAACGGGACAGACATGACTGGGGGATAGGACAGGGAGAAAGAATGAAAGAAAGAGAGGGAGAGAAAGAAAACCAAAGGGGAGAAGAGATGGTGAGAGGGGGGGGGGAGAAAGAAAAAAAAAAGAAAAACAAACAAAACACCTGGATCACCTGTATGGAGAAAAAAAACAGAAGAGAATGATGATGTGACTGCTGATAGAAGCAGCAGGATGAACTGTGCAGTGTACAGGGCTGTACTCTGACTGACCCAGACAAAGCGATTAGGTAAGAAGCAAAAGCAAACAGCAAAGGCAGCCCAAGAAGCAAACAAATGGGATGTTCTGTAAAAAGTCAGTTGCCTAATCTTAGTTCAGCAGAGCAGCCTTTCAGTTATTGAAGATAAAACTTAATGCAGAAAGACCCACAAAGAAGGTGGTTGCAGTAAAGGCTCAGAAGAACAGAGCATTTATTGACTTTCATTTGGTCTAGATATCAGGCAGTCATTGGGCGCAAACAATATTTATCCAAATATTAAAAACCATGTTAATGTTAATTGATTTGAGCCTATGAAAATGAGTGAGGTGGATGTATAAAAATGTCAGTAATTCCAAAATAGTTAATGCAGTTTTTTTCTAAAATCCCTTGAATTACAGCTGAAAGTCTGCACGCATACATATTTATGATCAGTCAATTTCCAATGCGCTGTGGTCATGTACAAAGGCAAAACTGCAAAAAACTGTCTTGTCTTGTGGCCTAAATGTGTGAGATAAATGAAGACTGTATAAAATATGCTTGGCACAATATATTGTATATCGATGACCTTTATTTAACTGGCCGCAGGTTGTATCTTAAACAAACATTACAAGTAATTGTTTTAATGTTTTTGGAAGGCAATCTTAAGTGTATGTGACCTAAACTGAAAATTCACCCTCACAACTTACATATAACAATGCCACAAAAAAGAAAAAAAAAAAAAAAAAAACAATCACAGAGAGATGCCAAATGATTTTTTTTATTGTACAAAAGTGGTTAAAATACAAGGCATAGATGAGGAAATGCTGGGTCTGTTTTGACAAGTAGAGGCAAGAGCACAATGACTGATCACTGGTTAATCATTTAAACTTAAACACAACTATAAAAAAAATAAGGGAAAATAATACGTACTATGTATATGTGTCACTGACACTAAAGTTCAGTGTTCTGTTGCATAACATTTTTGGTACAAATATCTACTTGCTAGTGTGGGTGATCTACCTACATTTGACATTTACTGGGTGCTTTGTTAAAAAAAAAAAAAAGCCTGCACACTGATCCAGATGAATCATCAAATTACAAGCAATGACCACTGTTAATGAGTATTGCCTGTTCCTTTGACTGAATTAACTCCCACATGTAAAAGCAGCATCAAAAGCAGATGTGAAGGACAGTATGTCTGTTTCAGTCTGTGATCGTATTAAAAGGAAAATGATGCCATAGGGGGGGAAAAACCCCAACAACTATAAAATAAGATTAGTCACCATGGTCAGTGGAAATGTACTGTTAGCAAACATCAAACAGTGGTAAATCTTTCATTATGAACACACACAGTTCCTTCCAAAATATAAACATAGGACTTAAAGCCTGCTTTGTATCATCAAAATTCATCCAAAATTGTAGTACAGCAAAAAGTGGTTATCACCTCAATGTGCTCCACAGCAGTTCGAGCAGCAACTTCTCTTCTGGAAAACTGAATAAATACCTTTTCTGGCCCGAGTCAGGCCAGGAGATCAATATCTCTTTAAGAGCTGCTTTTGGCTGGGAGGACATTATTCTCAAAGTGTCCCTGGTTGGTGATGTTCCCTGCTGGGTAGTATCTGGCCACCACAAAGGAAGAACCATCTGATGCAATGGCTTTACCGACACCCAGCTGTTTAGTGCTCTTCCACACCATTGCTGTGAAATGGCCTAGGCGACATATAAAAGGAGAAATGATGAATAGAAAGAAATTAGAAAGGCAAAATCTGGACCACGTAAGAGAGAGAGAAACGTGCTTTTACTGTAGTGAACAGTTGAGGCTAAGTTCACACGCTCTTCAGTTTATCCAAATATTTGCAGACACAGGAATTTTAATTCCTCTCTCATTCATCGCTTCGAAATCTCTCCTCTTGCCTCGACCGCTTTAGTCCTTTCTTAAGGGAACTTTGCATGACTCAGTGTGAATCACTGCGATGGCCTACTAGTGATCTGCTTCATGTGTGATTAAGTTACACCAGCTCATGTACACTGGTGTCTGAGGCTATGGGAAACCATCTGGAGGAATTAAGGCACAGTGGATGTGACATGCAGGGTTAGAAGTGATGCATAGGATTGTAATTTCCCCTCAGTTTCTCCTTGGCTGGTCACAGTCAAGCAGTTGCACGTTGTCTGAGGTGTGACATCAGCACAAGAATAACAACAACCTTCTCCATGCCTGAATAAATGTGACACTGAGAGGGAGAAACTGACATCGAGTAAACAAAAAAACGACAAAGAAACAGAGAAAACAACAAACTGGAAAAAAAGAAGATGAAAAAAGACAGTTAGAGATAGATGTGCATGAATCTCACCGGTGCCAGAGGAGAAACCGGGACGGTTGAAGTTGTACTGTTTCACTTCATCATACCAGCGGTCTGCCACATCCTTACCTGCACATGCAAACAACTGGCTTGAACTTAAAGGAAAATCAAATTAGCCTTGTGTCACACAGTAAGCAGAAAGCACTCTACAAATCCTCCTTAAGCTCCTGCTTACAGTGCTGCACTTTTTGTCACGCTGTGCCTCACTGTGTGTGTATCTTGTGAAATACACCGGTCTGTGCTGACATATTTCTGCACTGAGTCATAGTATCTGAAGTGGAAGGGAAATGGATCCCAGCTGTTCACTTGCAGGGTTTGGCAGACACCACAGAGGATCTAATTTAGGCTTCACAGGCTAAAATAATGCATCTGTGGAAGAAGGTGTCTTATTAGATTTTCCTGCCACATTCTCACAGAAACCTACATGTACAGGACATCTGAATTACTGTAAAGTTTAGACAAATTCAAATGCAGAAAATAACCTGTCTGGTCATACGAGGCCCAAGCCAGGTTTTCGCCACAGCTCCCTCTACTGGACTCCACGCTGTGTTTTAGGATCCGTGTGCTGGCCAGACTTTCAGCATAACTGTAAAGAGAGACAAAGAAAATTGTACAGTGTACTGCTTGAGTTAATTCCCATTTATACTTTGGGTGATGCATGTGTGGATGCACACTTTAAAAAGTCCAAGTCTTCATCAGTAAATTGAAGAGCTAGGAAAAAAGGAAAGAAATTTCGCTTGTCATGTCAGAGACTTCTTCAGTTCTAAAAACAAACAGTGAACAGTCTCCAGATATTTTGGAGATGGCCGTTGTCAGGCAAGGTGTGAGTGGGGGTTGAAGCACCTGGTAAGGGATCTCAAGACTGGACTATCAGTCTCTTCCTAGGTGCTTCGACCCCCCCCCACTCAAAATATCTGCAATACTCCAGCTTTTGCTTTAAAAACTGAAGGAGCCTGTTGGATGAAAGGTCTTAGACGAGATGTTTTCTTCTTAAATAAGTCTAGTTTCTTTCTTTTTGAAAAGCTCAAAGGACTACCTGGATGATTGGGAACTTATACAGACATATTTCATCAAGAATAATTTCAAGAGCTTTCACATTTTTAAAGCTTGCTGCAATATCCTGCTCTCCACTTCTACAAGAAACAGAACAACAACCTTAAACCTGTGGGGCAGAAACAGAAACCATTTCCTCTGTAAACAATCTGGGTTAGCCCAACCCTTGGATCATTTCAAGGGGTCAAAATAAATTTTCATAGACTAATTTGATGTTGTAAAGTCATAAAGTTAACTCACTACAAACATATAGGAGTAACTGCTGTCCTATGAACTTTGTAGTGATATAATTCAGGAGTAGTGTCCAGATTATTCTAATTTATAATCAATTCCAAGGTAGTTTCTACAGTTTTCACATGTTAGCATAGCTGTTCATATAGGTGTGCAGTGGCCTGATTGACCCACACAATGTGCTGTGGATCCAGAATACATGTTAAATTCTTCCTTGTCGAGGTCATTTGGGGTTTTTGGATGAAAAGAAAAACATATGTTGTGGAAGCAGTGAGATCTGTTATCCATTTTGGCTGAACTGTGCTTTAAACTTAGTTTATTTATGTTTTTCATACACAAATCATGTCCAAGACACACAGCGTGTAAGAGCTGTGTGCCCAGTCAGTTTACACAAAGAGTGAGACAGACCCCATTCGTCGAGTTCCAGTGAACTGAGTTTTCCATGCAAGCATCAGATTATCTCAAAATTCCAATACTGATATTGGAATACTGATAGATATTACAGTTAAGTTCATACATGGCTTTTAAAATAATACTGTCATTTTAATTGTGCTTCAAATGTTCCTGTGAGGGATCACACAACTGAAGAGGTTTTTAGCACCATGTTATTGTTGCTTTGCACCATCACACATGTTCAAGAAAATGGAGAAAGACTTTTATGACAGCTGCCTCGGTCCTTCCTGACAGCGGTGGACAAGCTGACATACTCGAGAGATTTAACTCTCTTGTGGAGCTTCTCTAAGAGTCTAGTGGAAATGAAGCTTTATTCAAACTTCATTTGAATAAAATGCTAATGCAGCTGCAATTAGTGACAACAAATTGTCAACAAAACCTGTAATTACAATGAAAACAAACCAAACACCCAAGATATATTTTTTATAATTTGTGGTTATTGCATCTGACAGGCTACGCTGGAACTGTCACTGTTATCTGGAGCAGTTTGACAGTGACTAGTATGTGCAGTCCTTGCTAATTAGGTTTCTAATTTGATCTGTTTGTGCATTAACCCACCGGGCAGCCTCTTTGCTCAACTTGCTGCTCAACTTTAGCGGAGGAGCCTGGTGCTTCATCCTGTAGTCGTTGTGGCACCGCAGCACCTCCTCAGCAAACTGCTTTGAGGCTGGGAGACAAACAGGACAGACAGGAAGACTAAGTCAGCCTCTGACAAAACAGACGTAATGATGCAACATGAAGACTCGGGGAAGGTTGTAGAATACAAACTCAAGCTGAAACCTACAGCCTGAGTGACCTCAGATAGCGAGTACCAACTTGGTGACAGGTGATGAAGTAGAAAACATCATCTGGATCAGCCCCCTCCCCCATACCACCACTGGTGCCTATCACTCATGGGGCTTTTCATGAGTCTCACAGTCTCTTGAGCACTCACACAATAGGCACATTGAAACAGCCCCGCAGAAACAACAAGGCTGAGAGAAAGCATGCAGCACCACTATTAAGCTTACCTTACAATTTAGTGCCATCAAAGAGGACAGTAAATTAATAACGGAAAAGGACATCGGACAGAAACTAGATTTAGACTTCTGTATGTGGTCTGTTCTAATTTTAAAAGAGCATTGCCCACAAATGCAGACAGTAAACAAACATGGCTCTTGTACAGCTACATGGGGACAAAGTTCAGCCAACAATAAACATCAAAAGCTTCAGGGTGTAATATCTGCTTACCTGATTTTCCCATGTTGCTGACACAGGAAGCCTTCAAGTAAGATCAGGAACAAGCTTAGAGCAAACTAGAAGCAGCCTCTCCTCTGTGCTGTTTTCAGACTCAACTCTCTCACTGTTACTTTCTCTTTCTTAAGTGCAGTGTAATGCTGGCACTCTGACAGTGCTTCTAATGCATTTATTTCTTGGTTTTTCCTGTCTCATTCTACCGTGAACTCACATAAACTTTTGCAGTCTTCCCCTTTAGCTCTATCGGGATGTAACAATTATTGCTCAACTATTCCTCTTTTTCATTTGTCCCTCCTTTGGCCACACACCATACTATCTGCATGCCCTACTTCTTCCTTTCTGGCCTAGAGAAGCACACACCCAAGCAGGGGAGCCCCTGCAGTCACTGGTGACATCATCTCTGTGAGACACATGCCCATATATGGCTCTGAACTCCTAATATTCAGGAAAACATTGCCCCTGGTAGCCCTGTACTTCTTTTCTCACAATCTACATGTTCATGATGAAGAATTAAGCTAAATAGTGTGCACTAAGGACAATAAATGTCTTTCACTTTCACTACTGGGAACTCGTTTAATACCCCGAGGATCAATATGTTCCATTGTTATTCCCAGTGCACCCAAATGAAAATGAGCGATTCCTTAATTCCCTCCCTGGATTGAAATTAGTAACTGACAAATTTCCCCTTGAAACAAAGTGATTCAATATTCATCATGCTACAGAAAAGCTGCAGAGCTTTTGCTATGTTACCACCACACTTTATCCATGTCTTCTACCAAAGATATTTGTCATTTCAAAATAAATAATAAAAGCAGGGCTGGCTTGCAGCAAAACCTCACATAGAATTACCTCATATTTTATCACACATCTGTCTGACTCTGCTTTGGAAATCGTGTCTGGAGTATTTTCTTCATGTTACAGCTTGTGTAAAGAATACTTTAGAAAACAAAACACTCTTACAGCTTTCTTACTGCCATCAATAGGATTTCATTGTGTCAGCACCAAAGTGCTCTGAGGAAACTGCTTAATGTTTAAAAGCAGATGATGCAGAGTCTTTACTGGCTAATTTCCCAGTTGTTCAGCCACAGTTTGCTGGGCTTGAATAAATCAAGGCCAATGAGGACACGCAGCACGGAATATGAATGCACGTAGGATCAAGATATTTAAACGTCTTGCAAATATGCAGATATTTTAAAGACTGATGGATGCACGCCATAAAATCTTGACAGTCTATTTATAATGACATAAATACAAAACTAATCATGTCTTCAGCTGTATTTTGCATTTGGCAGTAATGCTGACATGCTCAACAACTGAACAGAATAAACAGTTGTATATTTCGTGAGCCTACTGCTGTGCTAGTGTTATCGTGTAGTTTAGAGGACCGCTGTAAAACCTCTCAGACTTAAAAGGATTTATATTTGACTACGTAGGGCAGCGGTTTACACACTTGCCTAACAAGTGAAAGATCCCTGTTTTGATCCCAGACGGATACACAAATCCCTTTGGGGTTGTGTCAGGAAGGACATCTGGTGTAAAAATCTGCTAAATCAAATATGTTGAACTACCTGCAGAGGTGACCCCTTGTGAATAAGGGGGTAGATGAAAGTAGCTCTGTACTGAGGCTATGCTCTCTGCAACGGTTTGTAATTTTTGCTGTTCTGGCAACTGATGCAGCAGTTCATGCCGTGAATACAATACATGGTAATCCCAAAGACAACTTCGTAAATGAGTCAGCTGAATGTTAATTTGCAGTATAGGCTTCAGGTGTTGGTCTCTAATGAGATGCAATGAAAACGAAATGATTCAGCATTTAAAAATGTGAAATTTGGAAAAGTGGGGAAAATGGGTCCTTGTTTTGTCAGACGACGTATGTGCTGTTCTCTGGGCCAAAAATTCAAGAACAAATCCAGAAATGGTGGTTAAATAAGTGTGAGACATAGCTAAAGTTAGTTATATATCCTACTGAGGCAATCATCCACTCATCTTTAATAAATGAAAATAAGACTTTACTGACAAACTCTGTGATGCTTTGAATTGTAATTATTTCATTTGCCACAAGGTGGGTCTGTTAGCAAAGGTACTCAGTGTGGCCATTAGTCACACTAAGTGCAACTAATGGCATCCTGGTTTCATAATACAAGTGGACATGATGGGATTCATGTGAAAAGTCAAGCCACTTGATTTCTCATTAGCTGGATAGTGCTATCTTAACAAATAGATTTCCTCCCTGCTACCATCTGCAGAGTGATGGGACTGGACAGCTGGAAGAAGACATTTACGTAGTGCTCTCGACACGCCGGAACTTTACAGCAATATATCTTAATTCGTACTAATTGAGATAGTTGTTGAGTGTGTAATATCAAAGAGTATACGCAGTGCGAAAGTGTGTGTTTGTATGCATGTGGTAACAGGGATAGCACAATTTATAAGGAGAGCCCCTTTTAGAGGGACAGTACAGACATTGATCCATGCAGATATTAGATCATTTATCTCTGCACACTGTCCTTATCTGCTGTAGATATTGCTTGGCTCTCCTCCCTGTCAGCTGTGACATCATTCCTTAACTTCTCTCCCCATCCCTCTCTCTTTCTCCAGGTCTCGTATCCCGGACCACCACACCGTCAACCTGTAATTTTCTTTTTTTTTTCCACTTGAAACCTCCGAGGAATCTTCCCGCAGGTCTTGTCCTAAAGAGAAGAGAAAACCAAATTCTTTCTTGAACAGAACAGGTTTTCCACTCCTGTCATGACTGCAGTGGATGTGGATTTATGAGAACAGAAATATGAAATAACTCATACTGGGGCTGTAAGTGCACTTAGTTTCATATAATTCCTCTTTAGCGGTCCCAGGAGGAAGGTGAGGACTTTTTAATAACTCCTTCCATTCACCTCCATCCTTATTAAGGGGTCTAGTTGAGTGAAAATGGAGACATCTACTGAGGGGGTGTTGAGAGGATTGATCTCGGCTGAGAAAAAAAAAAAAAGAAAGTGAGGGGGCTGCACTTTTTTTTTTCCAGGCAGTTGTTGGATTCTCTCTCTCCAGAGCTCCGCTCCAGAATTTGACACATGAAGAAGTCTTTTATGGTGTCATTAGTGCAACTGTTCCATGGAGGACAAATGATTCTGTGGGTTAAGAGGAGTTAATCACCTGCCAGTCAAACCTCATCAAGCCGCCTCTACGGATGAGGCGCTATACAAATCTCATCATATTTATGGAGCCTCAATTAAGCCGATACAGGCAAGGAGACACATGCATAAAGAAGAGAGTGACAGGGGTAGGAGAGGGAAGGCTTGGAGTGGGAAAGAAAGAAAACGAGATAGTGGGAGACAGTAAGAGCTGGACGACGCTTGTCTGACACTAAGCAGCAGAAATGTAATGTCTTAAAAGGCCATCACAGTCAATAAAGTTCCTAATGTGCTTAAAGCAATTACTGTGTCCGGAGAGGAACAGAGTGCATGCAGGATATTAACCCCAGTAACCCACTCTATCTGGACCATAATTAAATTATCCTCACATCCTCATTCTCATACAGACACACATGCACGCACTCAAACCACACACTTCAGCAAGCGTGCATTCATTTATGCATGTTCACAGGAAGTGTGTGGAGAACTGTGTGTCAGCTGATACCTTGAACTGTGAAAAGAGGAGAAAGTAACAGGCTGATTATGATGTGGATCTATGGGAGCAGCACTAACAAGTATTATTTGACCTTGACATTGATTGATGTGTCATGTTTTGATTAAAACAAGGAGACTGCCAGTCTCTCAGAAAACTGCAGGCTCTCACGCATCAATTGTCAGTCGACGGGTCGGTGATGTCTCCGACAGCATATAATAATCTTCAGTAATTACTTATTTCAAGGGCCCTTTAGTTCCATTTAAAAGTGATGTGTGTAATAATTGACAGGTTCCAGCAAAGGTATTTATAATTTAGTATTAAGTCTAAGGGGGTCATGACTAATTGATATCAAGGAAGAAAGTGAATTCAATCAACTTTTTCCCACTCGTCCATCTGTTTGTACATAATTTCAATTTCCTTCTAGCTCTTAGTGTTTAAAGAGGCTTTCTAACTCTTTTTAGCATTTGGATCTGCTGCCCGTTCCTTCTGCTCTGCTTCTTTTCACCCGGCATTATGCATATTCAAGTTTAAATAGTTATGCCCAAGTAACATAGCTAATACGCTTCTTGGGCTGATTTAATGCCATTTAATAGTTGTCATACAAAATAATATTTGCAGAGCCAGGGAGAATTCTTGACACTACAGACCCTAATTATTGCCTCTGAAAATAACAACCCAGCCTTAAGCATTCTGCATGGGCTCCCGAAGGCGCTTTTCTCAGCATCTAGGACAGCTTTTGTGGCTGGGCTTGGCGGCTTGCTAATTTTGTATTTCTAGATGGTGCCTCTTTGGTTTATTTTGGGCTGTGCTTGTATCATTAAGTACTTTTTCATGACCTTGCTTTGGGAATGCTAAGGTGTTTCTTCAGGTTAGCGTTAAATAAAGTTCCCTTAAACGCCACAATTAGGTTTGCACGTATTTGCACAGCGACACAATTGTTGTAGTTTTGCCTCAGTACAGCACTGCAGTGCATGATTTCAGCTTTAATACAAGGGGTAAACAAAAGCATCACCTCAGCTGTTTAGGAGTTAAAATCATTTTCATACATATCCCCTCATTTTCAGAATCTCAAAGTTAATTAGACAATTGACTGACAAGCAGTTTCGCAGAAAGATGAGTCTTTTTCTCTATTTTATGACAAATTAAGCAGATAAAAAAAAATGCATATTAAACTTTCATTTGGTAGCTGGTCACTGGAACTCTTAATATGAAGGCCTGGACCGTGGTGTAACCTGCCTTTACGCTATGGTAGCTGTGACAGGCTCTAGACGCCCCATCCCTGATAAGAATAAGTCAAAGAGAACGGATACATGTATGAACCAATCAGAGAACTAGCAAAAAACTTGAAGTGGCCAAATTGAAAATCCGGTACATTTTAAAAAAGAATGAATGCACTTACCAGGTCAGCAACACCAAAAAAAAAACCCTTAAGGTCCACAGAATATGACTAAAGTGGATGATCGTGAAATTCTTTCCTTGGTGAAGAAGAAGAAGAAAATCTTCTAGCCCAGGGGTGGGCAATCTCAGTCCACGAGGGCTGGTGTCTCTGCAGGTTTTAGATGTGTCCTCGAACCAACACAGCTGATTTAAATGGCTAAATTAGCTCCTCAACATGTCCTGAAGTTCTCCAGAGGCCTGGTAATGAACTAATCATGTGATTCAGGTGTGTTGACCCAAGGTGAGATCTAAAACCTGCAGGGACACCGGCCCTTGTGGACTGAGATTGCCCACCCCTGTTCTAGCCTCTAAATGTCTAGCCAACTCAAGAACACTCTGGGGGAGGTAGGTGTATCATTGTCAAAATCTGGGGGAGGTAAGTGTATTATTGTCAAAGTCTAGAGCTTGTCAAGTGATTTCTTGCTGAATGGAATACAGAACGTTTACAACAGGGGTGTCAAAAACGAGGCCCCGGGGCCCGACAAAGACTCCAATCTAGTCCACTGGACAGTGTTGGAAAATTTGTTGACCTTGAGCTATATTTGGATCATTTTAACAGCTTTTCCTGCTGACAAAGTCCTCCCCTATTAGCAATTACGCTACACTAAAATAAACAAGCAATAGACAAACAGTGAAATTAAAATTATTTCATCGTTTCTCTAAAAATATCATTTGTTTTTACAATGAGCCCACAATTTAAAATAATAATAAAAATTAATGATAATACCTGTGAATTAAAATTAACAGCCTGCATTATATTTAAAGGACAGTCTTTTTTGTAATTTTTCACATTTATGTTTTATTTCTTGCATTTTAAGCCCCAGGAGTCACACTGACAGCATTTTTTTTAATCACACTGAAAGAAAATTGAGATTTGCTGTTGAAATTGTGTGCTTTGTTTTTCTTCTTCTTATATTAAATATCACAGACATCAAATGTGTAATTACACTTCTTCACACTTGTAGAAAGCAAAGTTTCACTGGAATGACTCACTTACCATCAAAGAGGGCTGTGTGTGCCCCCTGATGTGAAACGAGTTTGACATCTTTGGTTTACAACAAGATGCAAACCCCTGGTTACATTTAAGAACAAGAAGGAAAGATTGTCAGTGTTACGCATGGGCATGTATGGATGCCAGTGGAACCAGGTCACTAGCTTTTATTGATAATGTGAGTGGAGATGGAAGTAGCAGGATCTGAAGCGTACAGGGCTATGCTCTCTGCTCAGATTCAGCCAAATGCTGAAAAACTGACAAGTGGATAATGACCCAAAGCATACTACAAAAGCAACCAAAGAGTTTGTCAAACCAAAGAATTGGCATATTTTTAATGAAAAAGTCAGTCACCTTGTGTCAACCCAACAGAGAATGATTTTCAGTTATGAAGGACAAAACAAAAGCATGAGACACCCACAAACAAATAACACCTTAAGCCAGCTGCAGTAAAAGCCTACCAAATCATTTCAGCAAAGGGGACATGGCATTTAGTGATGTCCACTGGCTCATGGCTATGCAGGCATCGAGGGAAAATGATTTTCATCATTTATCTTCATATTTAAAATTTGGTCCTGTGTATAAAATGTATGTAATTCCCAAACAGTTAATCCCAAAATGTTGTTAAAACCGCTTGAATTAAGCTGAAAATTTGCACTTCAATCACATGTTGATCATTGTGATGGACAGAGGACGAAAACTACTAGGACAATTTTTGGATTGTCCGAATACTTACAGACTTAATTGCATGCTTGTGAATATAGAGATAGATGGATCTGAGGGACATTTATTATGCTGAATGGGTCTCCAAAGCTCTAGTGAGAGGGAAAAAAGGTGTTAGTCCATCAGCAGACTGTCAACCACACCCACCCACCCCCCACACACACACACATAGAAAAACATAGAAAGAAAGAGAGAGAGGGAGAGAGACATGAATAATATTCAGCCATCAACTCTTGAACGATAGGAAGGATATTTTTTGCCAGTGGTCACCTGCAGTCTGTTGCATCCACCAGTAGGCATGCATATCCAAGAACTGCTTATGCATATGGATATGCAGGCCTTTTCATATGAGCAACAATTTGTCACCCTGCTGTGTTTAAGCTGACACAATGAACAGAGTATGAGTATTATGAACTGAGTTCGTGCATGGAATTTAATCAAACCAACTGCTGCAAACCCAGCAGGAATTACATCTTAAACCACATTACAGCAAGTAAGCACTCTTCAAATATTCATACATACGTCCTTGGGGTATTTGACTATCACATGTTAATGAATATTTCATGATAAAAATAGTAACTCCTGAGCGGACTAGATTTTCAAACATGCTTTAGAGCAGATTTAAGGAACTTTCTCAGTGTGTTAGCAGATAGGAAATTATGATATTAATCAGTACATGCAGAACTGTATCTGTGCTTCAATCTGCTGCTCCTCCAGTGCTGTGAACTGATTGCCTCCTCACTGCACTGAAGAGTCGAATGTGAATGAGCATTGTTGCATTACTACACATAGAATAAGATATTTGGCACCATTGTGCCCCTCTCAAATACAAATATAAGCATAGTCTTCCTGACTGTCACACATGGCTGTAAGTCATGATTGGAATTAATGCATCCAGCCCATTGCAGTCTAATTTCATTAACTTTTACGAAGGTCATGTTCGATAGAGATGCAGTGCGTACAAGCAACAGCCTCCATGTCTGGAAAATTAAAACAGCCTCAAAGTGGCAAAAACCGCACTAACATGAGTGGCCACTTGAAGCTGGCTCCAAATGAGAATTTGATTAGACTCCCATATTAAAATGTGCAACTTTACAGCAGAAATAAACATGGTTATAATGTGGTAGAGATGATGTGTCCAAGTTTCCCAGCTTTTATAAGATGTTTAAATTATATTACTTAAAGGCTGTATAATTAAGAGTCTGACAGCCTGGACTGACACTTGTAACACATGTGGCCAGTAGCTGTATGCTGGTCTTCACCTCTGCTAATTCCACTCACTAAACCTGAACAATTATCTGACAAATAGTATGGCTTGCTTTGTGATTAGAAAAGAGTACATCAGAGTGACTGTTAGGTTTATATTGTGGATTGTCATTTATGCTTAGAAATATATAACCATATATTCTTAGAGGTGTATAATCGATTGTGTAGTGATAGGATGTGTGATCCTTAGTGGTCTGCAAAGACTGTATGCATTCCAGAGTGCTCTGGAATCACATCTATGTCCGTTTAGGTATAAGTGCCTTTTGTTTAGCAGGTGACTCGTTCATGGGGTCACCCCCCCCACATACACACACACGCATACTTACACATACACACAGATGGTACTCTTTGTTCACATGTACACCTATGTAAGATGTCATATCTTAATGAGACTATGCATATTCATGTAACCTCAATAAACAACAGTGCTACGGGGGGGCTGACTGAGAGTGACTGGGGTTCGAGCATCAGGAACAGCACTCGTCACAGTTCTGTCCCTCGTGCACGTGATTACCAAAGAACTTTGGTGACTTGCGTCTTGCTTTTGCCATTGTAGTAGAATTGTCTCGTTCCAGCGGTGGGTCTGTGCCAGACAAACCCATCAGTGACCGCTCAGGTTGAGCGAGTTGGAGACTAAATAAAAGAGGCAAGGTTGAGATGGTGGATTTACTACGAATCGGATGTTGAAGATGGCGCTGCCAAAGCTGGAGGAAAAGAGGAAGGCCACAGAAAAGATTCATGGATGTAAGGAGGACATGCAGACAGTTGGCGTGACAGCAAAGGATGCAAGAGATGGAGTGAGATGGAGATACCTGAGGCTGTGCCCTGAAAGGAGCAGCTGAAAGAAGAAGAAGAAGCCTGTAACAGGAGCTTTTGCACGCACTGTCCAGCTTTCACTAGTGTAATTCTAATTTATTTGCATACCTCTTCTCAGGTATCTGTATCTGTGGGATTTACCAATAAATAGTCAACTTCAACTACATGCATCTTCGGAAACTAATTTAGCCTAAGGATGCTGAAGTCAGAAATTCTTGTGACAAGTGCAAGAATCTACTTCTACCGCTCAAAATCGGCTAATCTTATAGTGCAAATATGTGAGTATAAATGTAAGTTACTGTCGATACGGAGAAAACTCAAAAGTTCAGAAAGCATTTTTGTTTGCCTTGAGAAGTGCAAGCAAATATTTCAGTGAGCGATAAGGCCACTGGACAGCTCAATCCTGCATGTCTGTACTGCTAATATTCATTTTGTTTGCCCTCACTGCTCATTCTCTCTTCTTGTGGTCATGAATCACAGAAGGCCAGGAAGTACAAATAAAAAAAATTAATATGAAGTGAAAATGCATGACCGTAGCCTTGGGGAATAGAAGGACAGCAGGGTAGAGACCATTTGTGAGAATGTGTCTGTATACGTGCATGTGCGAGAGGCATCAAGAAAAGGAACATTTCTCTCAGAGCAAAAATGAGATTGGGGAATTGGATAGAACGCTCCTCCACCCCTCCAATGAAAGGGGCTTTCTCATATCGCAGGAGGACGTATGAGGTGTGAAGCAAAGGCATTGGATCACGACCGGGTTCCCAAGCATCTCGAAGACTTGATAAGAAAAAAAAGTACTGCAGCAGAATTAAGAGCTCATCATTTGGAGAAATTGCTTGGGAAACATCCAGAATTGTACCAATGCAAACGCTGATAAGGAAACTTCCTGCGAGAGCGAGCGTCAGTGTTTCAGCCTGAGAAACAAACGCTGATGGGCCGTACAGCATGTTTTAACACCGCAGTGCACAATATACAGTATCCAGCTCAACTCAACTCACTCACTCTATCACTGTGAATGTGCTTAGGGTGGCACATGTACAGCTATACCCACACAACAAGCACCCACACACACACACACACACACACACACACACAAACAAGCCAAGGTAGTAGACAGCCAGTGTGGAGATAGATGGAAGAGGTAAATAGGGGTGTCATGGCAGTGTGATGGAATGAGGCAAAGGAGAATTCATCCTGTGTTTCCTCTAGCCTCTGTCCCCCTGCTGACAGCATCCTGAAATAGGGCCCGCTGTGTCTGTATATAAGTGACCGTGTGTGTCTGTGTATGTTTGTGTGTGAGCATCTCTCTTTTCTATATGCTTCCTCCTCTTGCTGTGTGTATGGTTTTTTATTTATTTATTTATTTATTTTAATTTTGTGTGTCTCCCTATGTTGTGTATCATCTCAGTTCTGGAAACAGGATGAAAGCAGCCAATGTGAGGAGAGATAACAGTAGGGAATGAGCTAAAAGAGGGAGATAGCCCCCTGGGGGAAGATGAAACAGCCTTACTGTTTCGTTTTTATGTTCAGATCTGGTTTGAACGGAAATCCCATCGGGCCAGTGGTCAGTAAAGTGTTATTAGATCCCACAGAGAATCTGTCTTTTGGATTGGCAATACAGCAGATAATCCTTTAAATGTTGTTGCTTTAAGGTACAAAGGACATAGTTGTAAATGTGGTAGGTATTTAGTGCATTCTGGGACAGGTTTGGGTCAATCGAAAGGCATTTGTATTTATAAAAGAGCGAGAAAACAATCCTAATGGTTAGCCTGGCAGATAAGAACACTTTAACCTTCTGCTGCTCGTTTTTTAACAGTGCCAAAAGAACAGTGACTTAATTATGCACAGCATTTAAATTCACCAATCACTGACTAATTTGGTAGATATAATGTCTAAACGTCTCATTAACACAAATATCTAATCAGCCAATCAAATGGCAGAAATACAATGCATTTAGGCATTTACACATCAATTCAATTCCATTCAAATTTCTTTATTATGGCAATAAACAGATGCCAACATTTGCCTCAAGCCACTTTATACTGTAAGGTAAAGACCCTGCAATAATACAGAGGAAACTTCAATAACCAGACAGAATGAGCAATCTGTTGGCGAAAGTGGGACAGAAAAACTGAGTTTTAACAGGAAGAAACCTCTGGGAGAACCAGGCTTAGGGAGAGGCAGCCATCTGCTGTGACCAGCTGGGGGTAAGGAGAGTAAGACACTCAGCCTACCTTTATGACCACACTGTACAGCGTATCCATCTTCTGATTGCTGTTTCCAGTAGGATAATACGCCATGTCAAAAAGGTCAAATCATCTTAAACTAGTTTCTTGACCATGACAATGAATTGACAGTAATCAAATGGCCTCCATGGTCACCAGATTGCAATCTGATAGAAGACCTTTGGGATGTGGTGGAACAGGTAAATCACATCAATGATGCACTGCCGAGAAATCCGCAACAATGTTTCATGTTATCATGAACGATAATGTTTATGACGTGAAGAATTGAGGCAATTCTGAAGGCAAAAGGGAGTCTAAATAAAGTTGCTGGTGAATACATTTTTAATCAGGCAATTGACCAAAATGAAGCTTTTTCTCATCTTTCTGCCACATTTTGGACCATGACTGACTTTTGTGTTATTAAATAAGTGCTCTTTGGCAGATATAACGACGCCCTCTCGGGAACATACGCACCAAAAACACTATCAGTGAAGCAGGAGAAAAAATTCTGCAGAAGCAGTGGCAAAACCTGGCTTTAGGCGCTCCTTTGCAAATCAGCAAGAAATCATTTTTTTAATGCATTTGAATATATACTGTCTCCAGGTAGGTTCGGATTAAAAACTTCTTCAATATTACAGAACCTTTCTTTGGGCTCACCTACTCGTTCTTAAATGGCACATTTGTATTTTTGCTGCCATTTACCTTATCAAATAAAATATACCTTTAAGTCGTTGTTGGAGTGCTGTGGGCTGGCCCTGCCATTTATAAATCGAAGTGGTTTTAAGCCAGCCTTCAATGAAATAGTGGAGCGCAAAGTAGTACTCTTATCCCCACTTGTTTAGTTCTCCCCATTTTTTCACTTTCAACTGTCTGTTTCTTTTTTCGCTCTCATTTTCTGGCTCCGTCTGGCTTTGTTTCCTACAGTCTCTCCTTCTTTCTGTCCCAAGGGATAAAGACCCTCCCAGCCTAGAGCTCGTTGTGCGTGTGTTTAGTAATTAGAATTAAAGTATTAGAGTTAAAAAGGAGGATTTCAGTCTGATTATGATGAAGGAAAAAATAATCCAAACTCTCCCTTATTGAAAAGAAAAAAAAAATTCAGTGCAATACCACCTTTCAAGTGAACAGAGCTAAACAGACCAAACATGATTTGCTTTTAAGTAAAGCTGTCAGCGGGTTTGTGCATGTTTTCTCTGGGTGTGCATGAAAATGTTTGAGTGTTTGTAGGTGTGTGGATAAAGTGTGTCTCTTTGTGAGTGGCTATAAGTGAATGGGTCTCATCCGTCTGCCTTTCTTCTTCTTTTTTGCGGTGACTTTTCTTCTCGATTAAAAATGAATGCCTCCCCTTCTGCTCTCTGTCACTTTTCCCTGCTTCTGCACCCACTCCCTCTCTTTTTCACTATTATCCCCTCTATATCCTCTCTATTTTCTTCAAGCTATCTCTATATATCACTCCGCGCACACATGCGTGCACACACACAGTGACACTTTCTTCCCTCCTTGCTCCTCGTAGCTCTCTCTTCCCATCTCATTCTCTGAGACCCCCCCTCTCTCTCTCTTTCTGAACATATTTTATCAAAGGCCCTGCACACAGGTAACACTCACCCTGATCTCATTAACTGCTGCTAAGCGCGCAAGACTTGAAAGAGCACACTGTTTCAAACACACACACGTGCACACAAACACACATACATGTGCACAGACACACACACACACACAGCTTGTATAACCCTAACAGTTGCATAGGACAAGAAAATCAAAGCTGGAACCTTCCAGAGGGCTCATGTATAATTCTTAAACTGAGAAGTGTTATAACAATCTAATGATTTCAGGCTGAGGTGCGAATGCTGAGATAGGCCTTTATATTGGGTGGGTGTGTGTGTGTGTGTGTGTGTGTGTGTGTGTGTGTGTGTGTGTGTGTGTGTGTGTGTGTGTGTGTGTGTGTATACCCCCCTCACGCAGTCTCTGTCCTGTTAGTAGCGGTATTAACCTGGGGTCTCTCTGCTCTCCTGATCAGTGTAACCCCATTAACTCCCATTAAGTCTCATTACTTCCCTCGTGAGGGTCGTTACAGCTTCCTTTATCTCATTACCTAAACACCACAGTATGCATTCTGTGGATTTCTGCTCAGTGCCACATAATTTTTGCAAGTAACTGCGACTCCTTATGTGTTTCATTGGCGGTAGGACCAGGTATGAATGGTGGTTTGTAAGCCTGCGATTGACAGTAATTGAGCAATCCACTTCCTCCCAAAGACGAGAAGGCAGCCCACACGGCCAAGGAAACAGTTTTTTGGGGGTTTTTTTTGAGGCCTGAAGGGCTGTGTGGAGAAACTACCAGAGAGGGGGCAGTAGAGTGACAGCTTGACACAGAGTCATAATTATACATGACTGTCAGAGTGAAATATTCAGCAGCGTGTGGTCATGGGGATGAATTATATATTCACTACTGTGAGGACTTCTGTTCCAGAGTGGGATTTGATGTTGTAGGTGCTGAGAAGGAACGGCTTCTGGAGTCAAATGGAGGGGAAAAACACAGAAACGGAGTGAGCGATGTGATTAAAAGACATGAAGGGTGGCCACATTAGGTCAGATGTGGAGGAAGTGAAGTTTTACTCAACAGCTCGCAGATCTCTGCAATACTCTAGGTGCATGAAACATGTATGCCAGGCACAAGCAACTTAGAGCCTTACACAGTTTTTTTTTTTATTGTTGTTTTCACTCTAACATATGCTGTTCACAAACTTGCAGTTTAAACACTGAGTAAACGTCCTTCTGGTCATTTGTAGTTAGAGATAATTCACTGAAGCATAATACATACATATTTACAAAAGTGATGAGCGGTTCATTCTGCTTCCACTTTATACTGTTTCACTTCTTGTTTTTAGTGTGTTGGGAAAGAGGTGTTTTTGGCAAATCATAAAACTTATTGCAATAGCAGTAAAATTTTAGAATAGGTTGCTTTTCACTCCCTATAGCATGTTTGTCAGAATACACAAAGAATAAATCCTAAATGGCATAAATGGAGCAAAGCCTACAAAGCTAGTTCAGGCAGACAATTTGCACAGCACTTCCAGACTCTCATGTGACACAGTATTTGCTGCAACATCCAACTGAGTCTTTGTAATAAGGTGGTGTATTTAAGCTGTCAAAAGCCCCGGTTACACTCCTGCTCTGCCAGTGTAGCTGCTTTTATGGCTCACTTTGCAACTCGTGCTGCCACGGTTACCGCTGCTTCTGCTGCTGCTAAATTTCATCAACAGCTGGTACCTGACCCACACACAGGGCTCATAAGATAGAAGTTTATCTTGGGAGATGGTTGCTCAAGGTCGTAAAATAGTCAAAGATGACGGAAAAAGTCCCGCATAATACAGCACATATGACAGACGTGTCTGCCTCTGATGTTGCTCCCGGATTTATACACCGCATCATTCAAACTGCATGCCTAAAAACCTTGCTATTGTAATATTTATTATCACATATGAGGCTTTCAAATGCAGGCATTATTTATTAAGATCTTAACTCCAAAATGTGATTTAATCCAGCTGACTAAAACCCAGTGGCTGTTGTCAGATTCTGTACATAAACATTTGAAACATCAGATCATTTAACTGGGCTCCATTGCTCATAAAAAAAAAAATAGAAATTCAATGCCTAAAATATCTTTGAGCAGAGCGATGAAGGAGCCAGCTAAGAGAATTGGCAAAAAACAAACAAACAAATCCTCTTAGAAGTCATTTACTTTACAAGAGCAAAGACAGAAGCTAAAACATTTCATATTTCATTTTCACTTGTGAGTTAAGTATGTGGTTAGTGTTGTCATGCCTGGACCAAAATAATAAATCAATCCCAAAATCCGATTCCATGCAAGTCCACCTATTTGTGCAAAGCACCAGAGAGATAATACTGTAGGCTATGTGTTGATATAGAAAGTACCAGATTACAAATTAATTTGGTCACTGTGTTCTTCTGCCGGGAAAGTCCGTATTACAAAACACACAAAAAGGAACTAATGGAAAAGACTGAAAACTGAGTTACAAAAGTGCAAAAACGTAATACACTAATCCCCGCACATACAAACGTACAGGTGTAGTACCACAACAGACATACAATTAGTCCTAAACAGAAAGAAATAGATTTAGTTAGGTCAAATGGTGTGCACTAAAGTGTACTTGGTAGTGTGCACTCAAAAAATAGTTTACTCCAGTAAACATGGAGTAATAATTTTGAGTAAAATGCAACTGAAACATACAAAATCAAAGGTTTATTTATTCAGATAATTAATCATGAAGGAAAATGAGCTTGGTTTAAACAGAATGTTCCAGAATGACCAGATTCCATTAAGGTTATCATTTTATATGTAAATAGATCATATGTAAAGGTTTTACAAGTTGTCAAATTGCTTAATGTCAGAATTTGGGGCATAAATACTTCATTGATTGTGTGAGCTCTCTGCTGCTCCCCATATTTGTGTCTCTCTAACTTTGGCTCTCTAACCTTTGCATTCAAGGATATTAAAGTTATTAAATAACTTTGCACACACATTAATTGAAATAAAACAGAGGTTACACCAAAGTAGGTTGTAGCTACATCTGTGGTGGCTCCATCTGCGGTTCTATAGTTGTATTTACTTTTAAACCTTTCACTTTTCCCTTATTATAGGATGACTAATCTACATAATACCCGTAAAAGAGCAGCAGACGTTTGAAGCACATGTACCCTTGTTTTGCAGACACTGCGCTGGGACAGTCCATCACGTTCTTGCTTGCTATGTTATCACTGATCAAGCTGACTGTTCACGGCAGGCCACGAGGAAATGTTCCCCACCAACATGTTTTCAATTACTCTGGATTTTTGGTATAGTAAGCTTCACTTTGGTGGTTTTATGCAGGATACTACATGATGAATGATAACAGAAGGAACTGCACTGCCTCCAACCCAAACCAGTTTGGACAAGCAGTCCCGAGTAAAGGTCTAACCAGGCAAGCAGATACCTGTGAGTGTTTGTAGAAGCTTTAGGGGCCCAACGTCTCCACATAATTTTAGTGTTATTTTGAGGGGGCAGAATGGGCCGAGTCAACAGCACACACTAAGTAGACCCAATATCCAGAGTCTCAGGTCCCCTCCAGTATTGCATACATCAGTGTTACCAAGACAACCGTTCAATCTTTTAGTCAGGTTTTATAACCACTGTGATTAGGGCTCATAAAGCTGAGACCATAGCCTGATGTTGTTCTGCATTGTAAGAGATAGAGAGACAGATATATGAGCGGAGGCGAGGGAGCGCATGTGTGTGTGCGGATGTGCGTGTGGAGTGAAGTGTGTTACAAGGAAAGATTGGATCTGACCCATTAACTTTACAGATCACTCATTGAGCTCCAGAGCACTAGGGGTCAGGAGGGAGATTTCACTGTAAATCTCTAAAACGATCAAAATGATAGACCAGAGAGCTGAGGGACAGCGAGAGGGAGGGAGGGAGAAAGAGAGGGAGAGTAGCAGAGCAACGAGCAAGCACAGCTTGCAGCAATGTTTCTGACTCTGTCCAAAGCCAAGATAAGTTTCACTATGGATGTCATCTGCGTCCAAAACAGCCAGCTGGACTTTATTTTCCTCTGTTACTCGTGTAAACAATTTGCAAAAGGGAGGTTTTGACAGCTTTGCTATTTTCAGTGTAAATGGTGAAAAAGTACCTTTGGCAAAAAAAATAAAAGAGTTCATAAACCCTCCTGAATTATGAGGATTAGGCAAACCTAATCAGACTAAACTAGCAATGCACAAACACTTGTACTTCTCGTCTGTTTATTGAGCACATTTAATCAAGTAACTGCAAACTGTGTTGGGTTGTGTCTAAAAAAACAGCTTATTGCGGCAGCGACATTCCTCACATGTTTTTGTTTGTGAGATTTGGACGTTGAGGAGGAAGAGGAGGAGGGATTTTGGACACTTATGTAACTGTGTCTGGTTCTCAACATTTCCAGGACATCTTGATCAACAGTTCTCTGCAGTTCATATTAAATCATCATGGGTGGGTTAAGGTTGGGTTCTGAGTTGGGTTTTCTCACAAACAAATACTGGGTCAGGCAGAAAAACATCCCTCAGCCAGTGACATATTCCTCATCATATTTCAGAGTTGCGCTTTTCCTTCACACATATTGTGCTTTTTTTTTTTTTTTGCTTTTTTTTGCCAAAAACTTCAACTTTTGTCCCATCTGTCCACAAATGGTTTCTGGATGGTCTTTGATAGGTGTTGGCTGCTGGTGTTTTTCTGCTGCACACAGGTTATTTTCACCTATTTTCGGCACTCCACATTGTGCTGCAGATGGAATTTTTGTAGGGAGCCCGCTGCAGCAGCAGTTCTGAATTTTCTCCATGTATTGAAAGTTTCCCTTATTGAGGACTGGTGAACCCCCAAAATTTCATAAAGGTTTTGTAGCTTATTACTATACTATTACTATCACTGTGATCCAACCTTTTACGAGAGCTGATTTTGTTCCTAATCAGCTTAAATACACCATATTGTTTTAAGCCGGTACTGATCTGGAGCCCACAAATCAAATCTTATTTTTAAAGTTTTGATGAAGTCATTAGTACAGAGCACAGTGATTATTTTTTCAAAGTTTGTCACACAAACACAAACTTTGTCTTATTAGTTTTTTCAAACTCTGTTTGTCTGTAATTTTGAATCAGATTTTATGTACAATCAATGCACAAATCCTGGTGAATGTTCAAAAACATTTTCTTGCAACTAGCCCTGGGTTATTTTTCCTTCTGGGTCTCTCATATTTCTGCCTTAACCTCCTAAGACCCGAACTCTTCCAAAGCATGCTTTTTTAATTCCTCTTTGATATTTGGGCATATTGGCACCCGATGAATTATAAAAACAAAGAATTACCCGATTTTTTTTTTTAGCCATATTTTTGTTTCTAAGAAAAACGAGAGCCACATATGAGGATATTTGTTTAAAATTTCATTAGAACAGTGGCAGTATAATGTCCTCAAGTGGATATCAGGCCCTTGTGTAGAGCAAAATTGAGTATTTTGGTCTAAATAACCCAAAATGTGATGTCCACATATGTGGACGCCAGGTCCTAGGGTGTTTTTAGATGTGGTCTCTGGCTGTGTTGGGTCATAGCCTGCAACCCAAAACATTACTTCAAAAAGATAGCTAAGGAGGTTCACATGAGGACATTCAGCGCCTTAAGGTAAACACAAACAGCAGATGTGTCATGTAGAGGAGGTGAAGCGAGAAGAGGGAAAAGTCACTGTACTAAACTCTAGCCTCAGACCAGGATGTTTTTTTGCCCTTCTCTTTTGCCCAGTGGCACAGGAGCTTGTTTGCTTGGTCACACCTCAGATCCAATGACCTCTACCCGTCAAACCTCTACAATATTGTGGAACCATTATCTAGAATGACTTCTAACAAACCAACCACCTCTTTGTATTATCGACCTTGATTTTAGACATCCAATCACAATCTACAGGAAATTTTTCTGCTGTGTGTCACTATCACTACAACCGACCATCACACTCAGATAATCTATAACCTGGTGTCCATCTCATCCAGTAACACATGATCACGGTCTAAGTTCTTCTGCGATCAACGTTCTTCATGTATGTATGCACCGAAACCTTGAACAGCGTGACTAAAAGTCTCTCTTTTTCACTATAACACCAAAGAAAGCTGGATGTTACTCTCTCTATAAGCCTCATTTCACGCAGAAAAATCTATTGACATACTATGGGGCTGTAATGCAGTCTGGCTTTTGCTTAGACACTCATATATTGCAGAGTGTAAAGCCAATCATGGTAATGGCTTTAGCCTGGGAATACTGGAAGGCCCAATCATCAGCCTGAGAGTGCCTTTTTTCAGACTTGACATTTGATATGTGATTGCCGCTTCCATTCAGTTTTGTTTTGATCATCAGAAATCCACCCACACTGTTTTAAGCTAGATTGTTTGGTGCATAGAGCTCAGAAGTACTTAAATGCAGCTCTTGTGCTCACTGAGGTCTAGCTCTGCGCTTTTGTGCCTGGGCTTTTACTGATTGAACTCTGAACTTTTGTCTAAGAGGCTAAGGGACTCCTGGTTAGTTATAACTGACCGCTTGATATGGGAAAAAACAAACACTGTATCATATAAATAACACTGACCTGCTAGATTTACATAAACTTTAACTATTTTTTTCACCCAGCAGACATTCATTTGTTTACTTTTCTTCTTACTGTATTTACTGATCTGATCAAGCCAGATGCTTTCTCTTGAACACTGCTTTTCCTCTGACCTTGGTATCTTGTGGGAGGAAGAGCAAGTGAGTAATTGTTTACCAAGTAGGAGATTAATTGCAGTTAAGGTCTCTGGCTAATTATGGGCCAAGAACCCAGATCAGCAACAAATTTCATTACTTTTTTTGTTTCTTTGTGCATATATGCATATATACTCGTGTGTGTGTGTGTGTGTGTGTGTGTGTGTGTGTGTGTGTGTGTGTGTGTGTGTCTGTTTGCATTAGTAAAGTATAGTTATATTTGTGCACAATACATCCACACGCCAACCACTTAGTGATGCAGCACAGCAGAGGGAGTAATTACAGATTAGGACAGGTCACTAGGCCTGAGGTTCACCTCAGCCCTGAACGGTGGAGCTATTTTGGACCTCTGGGAAAATAGGAAGGGCTGCACTCAGAGGCCAGCTTAAGTTATGAGGCTAAGAACATTAATTACTCACTGGGACAACACATGAGTGCAGCTTAGACTGTAATTGGTGGGTTTGCCTACAAACTCCATGAATCAGGGTGCACCTCTTCTGACCACTGTATCCCTGACTGATTATGAGGATTGTATTCTTTGACTCCCAGTGAACCACAATTATCCTTATGATATTAAAATAAGTGTTATTTGTTTTGCACTCAAGACCAAGCAATTATGTAGGTACAGGACGTGGGAATTTTACATGTAATATGAGGTGACTGTGATTTTGTCTATGAAGTTTTTTGTGTGTGTTTAATTTGAGGCACGGTTTCCATCTACATGTATGAACCTGTTATGGTGAGCTTGTCTGAGCAGAAACATTCCACACGTTGATTCTTAACTGCGCATTTCCTTCATGTCCTCATATCAACAACTTTCATCTATTGCATAATCTGGGTTTCTTGTGCTGTGACTTTATGTGATAAATTGGGGAAAATATTTCTTTCCAGCTATAGTACATTGAAGTCTTGTTTTCCAGTGTTGCATAATATGTGTGGTTTCCCAGAAGCCTGCCATAATTCTTTACTTTGCCACAGTTTTCCTGGCAAAGCAAAGCACAGAGAGACAGAGAGGCTCAGATAGAAAACTAGGGCTCTCTGAAACCTGCCTCCAACCTTTTGCCATGGAGTTTCCCAGATTAAACAGACTTCAGTCTGAGCCAATCCTAAAATGGGAGGGGATAGACCAATACAAAAACTGACTCAGGACTGAAAAATCTGTCAGTCTAGAAAATGAGAGAACAGACACATGAACTTGAGAGGCAGTCAGATGGTCCACTGGCACTTTTTCCAGAAGATTTCCTTATTTGAAGTAACAGTAATTTAGTTACAACTGTCTTGAACTTGGACACATTACCCAGCTGTCACTGGGCTTGCAGAAGACCTGGTAGAGCGTTTTGTTCTTTCAGAACCACAGGAGGTATTCTCCCTTTTTGTGTCAGACTGTGGCCGTATTGTGTGACAGACTGAGCAGCATGTCAAAGGAGGTGAATTCAGAGAGCGTATCGCTGTGTCCTTTGAGCACACCAGCAGCCACTGAGCAGGAGATGCTATGTATCTTTGGGACGGGGGACTTAGGGCGCTCTCTGGGCCAACGTTTGTTCCAGACTGGCTACAAGGTGGTGTACGGCAGCCGCAGACCCCACAGCTGTGGCCCATTGCCTCCGGGAACTCAGGTACAGAGCATGATGTCTGTTGTTTTTGTTGTTCTTGTTCTTATTTGACAGCTGATATCACAACATGTGAACTGAAGGATAGTCCTTAACCAAAACAAATACCCCGTATTCAAAGTGCATAGTTAATGCTGTGAGAAAAGCAGCTCTTCTAATCAGACTTGACCTTGTTTAGCTAAACATGTTTGCTGATAATTTGTGGACATGCAAGCATCTCTCCAGATGTTGCTGTTTTTGTTTGTGCTCTACATTGTGCATTGGTTTGTTTCTTGTCCCGACTGAACTAGAATGTCAAAGTAAATGAAACCATTTGTCAGCGGTCGTGTTACTATGTGTCATGGCCGCGCGTGACAGTTCTCCTGTGTTTATGTCTTGTGCAGGCGATGAGTCATGTGGCTGCAGCCCAATCAGCCAGGCTGGTTTTTGTTTGTATTCACAGAGAAAACTACAACTTCCTGGAGACGCTTGCACCTCAGCTCAAGGGGAAGGTACCTTGTGGCACAGTGAGATGACTTTGTGTGACAAAGCACTTGGATCATTTCTAACTTTTCATCCACTGTATTTATTTAATTGATTGGAAGGTTCTGGTGGATGTCAGCAACAACCTCAAGAAGAATATGTACCCCGAGGCCAATGCTGAATATCTGCAGAGGTAAGAGGAAACTAGGGCAGTAATGTAATAATATGAAATATTGGGATATCTCATGGACCATGTGGGTTGAATCACCTAAAAAAAATGTAAGAACATGAGGCAAATGATTGTTGTTTAATAACCAGGCTAATCCCTGGAGCTCAGGTGGTGAAGGGATTTAACACCTTGTCTGCATGGGCCCTTCAGAATGGACCTTCAGATGCCAACAGACAGGTAAAAGCTACATCTGCTTGTTGTGTTACAATCTCCTTGCTTGCATGAATACTAGGGGTCATGTAAAAGGCCTTATAGTAAAAACTATTACGTATTTGCATGCAGAACCACATGCATTTGACAGTCTCTGATATGTTCACACAGCAACTGCTGACCAAGAAGTTAAAAATAATAATCTCTTTCCTAAAGGAAAATATTTCCAACCAAATTATATTATTAACTCATTTTGAAGTTTTGATCAAACCAAAGCCAAGCGAAAGAGGAGAGGAGTCAGCCTCATGTCTTTCCTGAGAATGCTGTCTCTGTGGTATCCTTGAATCAATTAACTCCACACTCTCTCTTAGATCTAAGCATCCCGTCATGTGTTTTGCTCTCTCACTGCAGCATGTGTGTATTTTTCTGCTCATTTTGATCCAGTTTCGGAGTCCCAGTGGACAATAAATAAAAAATAAAAACCACAGGAGAACGCGTGTGTTGTGGGGAGTACATGTTTATGCACTGGACTATGTTTAATTTTGAGCACCATCAGCAACATTGCATAGGTGTTGAGCATTCCTATGACCACATTGACTGTCAGTGTGTCTCTGTTGGTTGATCATCATGTGTGTGAGATTCATAAACATAAATGTGTAAATGTAGAATGATGAAAACCTGCACTTCTCACATGGGGCGCTTCTTGAGCGTTAAAAAATATAGATTGTTTTTCTTACCTCTCCAGGTGTACGTGTGTGGGAACAGTCTTGAGGCAAAGCAGGCAGTAATAGAGGTGGCTACCAAATTAGGCTTCACTGTTCTGGACAGGGGGTCTCTGACTGCCGCCAGAGAGCTGGAGGATTTCCCTCTGCAGCTCTTCCCAGAGTGGAGGCTGCCCTTGCAATTGGCCACTGGCCTCACTGCCTTCTTCTTCTTCTATCTACTCATCAGAGATGTCATCTATTCGTATGTGGTGAATGATAAAGACATCTCCTTTAGAATCATGGCATCCTTGGCCAACAAGGTAAATCCTGTTTATTACCTTACAAATTAGCACATGGTACACTTTGAAAAGTCACCGCCAAATGTATCCCATAAAAAATGACTGAACAAATAAAAAGTTTTCACTTAAAACTCATGGTTTTTATCCTCAAAACAACTTCCTGTCTCCTTCTTTCAGGTGTTCCCCATCGTGTCGCTCATTATGCTGTCTTTGTGTTACTTGCCTGGAGTCATAGCTGCCTTCCTTCAGCTCTACAGAGGAACTAAATACAAGTCAGTAATCAAAATAGGATGCAATTATATTTAATCCCAGCAGAGAGGTGTGCAATTTTCTAATCATTTTTGTGCCATACTACTCAAACCCATGTTTCAGGCGTTTCCCCGACTGGTTGGATCGTTGGATGTTGTGCAGGAAACAGCTGGGACTCGTAGCTCTTGCTTTGGCTTCTCTGCATGTGCTCTACACTCTTATCATCCCTATCAGGTGTGTAAGAGCTGCGCATCTTCATGCCTCTTCATTAAACATATCTGGGACTGTTTATAACTGCTCACTAGAATAACATTGTTTGGGAGGATGTACATGGTCCCAAATGTCATTGACTTTCTTTTGGTCTCTGGTCGCCACATCGTTGACAAATGCTTCATGTGTGGATTCAACTTTAAGCACTAGTTTTAGACTACCCATAGATGACATGTCAGGGTCTGGTTGCCTAGGTAACCCTTTCACATATATACAGCTATAATGATAAGGCTAAATCATGCTTTAATAAACTTGTGAATAATGTTAATTCAGCAATTCTTGTGAAGTCTTCATCTAGGTTTTATTTCAGATCTTAAAGAGTTATGCCCATCTGAATTGTCCACATGATTTTTCTCTAAATAATCATTTTTGCCCTCAGATATTATGTGAGATACAGACTGGCAGCACATACTATCTCACAGGTAAGACTTGGAAACATTATTAATCATACCTAGTTCCACCACTCCGTAAACAGCTGGTAAAAATGTTTACTGTGATTTTAAGATCAAGGAGAACAAAACGTCACCGTTTGACACCACCATGGCCTGGCGTACTGACTCGTACTACGTTATTGGGATTCTGGGATTTGGCCTGTATCTCCTTTTGGGAATAACTTCCCTCCCTTCTGTCAGCAATGTGCTCAGCTGGAGAGAGTTCAGCTTTATACAGGTAAGACGGATATAAAATGTAGTATCTAAAGTGATGTATCTCTAGCAGAAGGGGATTGATCTTTGAATTTGTTAGAAGTCTGGCAGCCAAGTTTTCAATGAGCTGGAAGCAGAAGAGGAGGGATTTATAGCAGCCCAAACATCATGAGATGAAAGCATGGAGCACTTTAGCAAGACCTGCTAGACAGTAAAGAAAAGAAAGTAATAAAAACGTTAACTGGAGAAAGCTTAGACCCAACGTTGCCTTGTAAACCTGTCCTAACAAGTTAATAGAATTGACCTGCTCATCCACTTATTTAGAAAATATAGCTGACTTAAAATGTTCTTATTGAATAAAAGAGGCCAGAATTATATACTGTACCCTGCTAACTTAAGTTGTGATTCAAAGACATCTACAGGGAGTGCAGAATTATTAGGCAAGTTGTATTTTTGAGGAATAATTTTATTATTGAACAACAACCATGTTCTCAATGAACCAAAAAAACTCATTAATATCAAAGCTGAATGTTTTTGGAAGTAGTTTTTAGTTTGTTTTTAGTTTTAGCTATTTTAGGGGGATATCTGTGTGTGCAGGTGACTATTACTGTGCATAATTATTAGGCAACTTAACAAAAAACAAATATATACCCATTTCAATTATTTATTTTTACCAGTGACACCAATATAACATCTCCACATTCACAAATATACATTTCTGACATTCAAAAACAAAACAAAAACAAATCAGCGACCAATATAGCCACCTTTCTTTGCAAGGACACTCAAAAGCCTGCCATCCATGGATTCTGTCAGTGTTTTGATCTGTTCACCATCAACATTGCGTGCAGCAGCAACCACAGCCTCCCAGACACTGTTCAGAGAGGTGTACTGTTTTCCCTCCTTGTAAATCTCACATTTGATGATGGACCACAGGTTCTCAATGGGGTTCAGATCAGGTGAACAAGGAGGCCATGTCATTAGTTTTTCTTCTTTTATACCCTTTCTTGCCAGCCACACTGTGGAGTACTTGGACGCGTGTGATGGAGCATTGTCCTGCATGAAAATCATGTTTTTCTTGAAGGATGCAGACTTCTTCCTGTACCACTGCTTGAAGAAGGTGTCTTCCAGAAACTGGCAGTAGGACTGGGAGTTGAGCTTGACTCCATCCTCAACCCGAAAAGGCCCCACAAGCTCATCTTTGTATGATACCAGCCCAAACCAGTACTCCACCTCCACCTTGCTGGCGTCTGAGTCGGACTGGAGCTCTCTGCCCTTTACCAATCCAGCCATGGGCCCATCCATCTGGCCCATCAAGACTCACTCTCATTTCATCAGTCCATAAAACCTTAGAAAATCAGTCTCAAGATATTTCTTGGCCCAGTCTTGACGTTTCAGCTTGTGTGTCTTGTTCAGTGGTGGTCGTCTTTCAGCCTTTCTTACCTTGGCCATGTCTCTGAGTATTGCACACCTTGTGCTTTTGGGCACTCCAGTGATGTTGCAGCTCTGAAATATGGCCAAACTGGTGGCAAGTGGCATGTTGGCAGCTGCACGCTTGACTTTTCTCAGTTCATGGGCAGTTATTTTGCGCCTTGGTTTTTCCACACGCTTCTTGCGACCCTGTTGACTATTTTGAATGAAACGCTTGATTGTTCGATGATCACGCTTCAGAAGCTTTGCAATTTTGAGACTGCTGCATCCCTCTGCAAGATATCTCACTATTTTTGACTTTTCTGTGCCTGTCAAGTCCTTCTTTTGACCCATTTTGCCAAAGGAAAGGACGTTGCCTAATATTTATGCACACCTGATATAGGGTGTTGATGTCATTAGACCACACCCCTTCTCATTACAGAGATGCACATCACCTAATATGCTTAATTGGTAGTAGGCTTTCGAGCCTATACAGCTTGGAGTAAGACAACATGCATGAAGAGGATGATGTGGACAAAATACTCATTTGCCTAATAATTCTGCACTCCCTGTATATAATCACACCACTTTTTACAATCAGAGGAACTGTCCTCCGATGGTCACTAAAACAAATGTAGGTTTTCCATCTTTGATTTATAGTATGTGATTCGTGCAAACTCATATTGGCACATCAGCGAAACAAAACTCTTGGCCTGATGAGTGAATCCTGTTTATAAGAAGAAAAACTTCAAGTCACAAGTGGAGGAATGAGAGTGTGGGATTTTTCCCTGGAGCTGGCCCACTGATGTTCCGAGCAATCCATCCAACAGATTTGTGCTTGTACAGAAGTTGGCATCTTTGCTTATTACTGGAATCAATTAATATCAGATAGAAAATGGAAAACATGCTCTCCATCTAGAGCAGGGGTGTCAAACATAAAGCCTGGGGGCCAGAATCAACCCGGTGAAGACTCCAAACCAACCAACTGGATGATTTTGGAAAACAGAACATTTGGACATTTACATCTGTATTTTCAAAAGTTTTACAGATTTTCCTGATGATAAAGAGATTCCCCGTGGCTATCCATACAAAGCCAAACTAATTAAGTTATAGATTTCTATAATTTAAAGATGTCACAAAGATAAAATGTGTTTGACATCCCGGATCTACAGTAAATGAGTATTTTTGCTAGTCTCTGGTTTACTCAATCACGCTTAAAAATAAAAACAAAAATAACAGAAGTTTCAAAACACTTTTTTTTTTAAACAAAGAACAAATAAACACAGTGGTAGGAAAGAGCATTTCTGTGATATTTAATCTGTCAATTTCTCATAAAATGAATACAATAAAGCTCATTGGTAAATTTAATTTGTTTCAACTGATCATCTCTTCACTTGGCCAGGAAAAGCTGCAAATGACAACCAGATTGATGATTCAGTTAACACACGGATGCTTTTTATGAAATATCCCTCGTTGGCACTCACTTCTAATATGTCTGCTGGAGATGCTTTCAAGTGCACCCTGAAATTTTCCACGTACTGCTACTCCACTATTGCCCCTATTTATACTCGAGGCTGCTGAGGAGCAGTTAGTGTGAAAATTGACAGAGAGGCTACTGCGCCTTCAAGGAACGATTCTGGCAGAAAAATTGTTTGGTAAATTGTTCACATTGTGTCTAATTTGCAAAGGTACAAACTGTGACTGGCAAGTACAAATGTGGATAGGAAAACACACACATGGGCCAGGCAGCTGTGTTAAAGTTCCCACTGGAAACAAACTGTCAGAAATCTGTTAGTTATATTTCCCTCCTTCTCTTTCTAACTCTGTCTTTACTTAAACAGACACAAATAATGTTTACCTTTGTTCCCACTCTGACCAATCAAAAATGAAATGGGACACACTACAGGGAACAAACTCATTCATAAATGTATCTGGGTCATGTCAAGCTCATATTCTTATTCCACCCCTCCCTTTACTCCAGCCCAAATTAGAGCAGAGATTTAAATGTTAAGTTATGCATCAGATGTAATTTGGGGGCATATATTATCCTGGGCCTCAGTCCTAAGGCTTTGTTCATGTGTATATAATGTATTTAAATGTGCATAAGTATGTATGTGTACCTTTATGTATATGAGTACACAAAGTCAAAGAGTGCATGCGTTGCACATATGGAGCTATGTCTCTATTAAGGTCAGCTTGTCACTGCAGTTTTTGACTTCATATAAAAGAAAAGAAATTGTCTTTTATCTTTATTCTTTTTTTTTATTTTATTCACATTTATCCTTCAGCACCTCTCTCCTCTGAGTAGCTGAGGCATTCACACACAGACGACATGTTCCTTATGCATAGATGCAAACAAGTCTGCCAGAAAGAAAACTGACTGCACATCATAACATCAGTGCTTTCTGAAAATAAATGGGTGAATGAAATGTAACATGATGAACCTGTTTCATTGTTTTACTGTCTTTCAGTCTAAGCTGGGCTACCTGACACTGTTCTTCTGTACATTTCACACCTACCTGTACGGCTGGGATGAGTTTCTTCAGCCTTCATCCTACAAATGGTTTATGCTCCCTGGCTACATGCTTAGTCTGGTGGTGCCTTCCGTGGTGTTAGTGCTCAAGCTGCTTCTCCTCCTGCCTTGCGTGGACAGCACTCTCACCCGGATTCGACAGGGCTGGGAGAGAACTGATCCCGAGCAAGAACGCAAAAAATTACTCCTAACATAAGGCAATGGCACTGCAGGTACAAATGAATTATAAACACAGACGCAAAGGCATAGATGTCATAGAGCCAGGATTATATGTTTACAAGAAAACTGTTCAGTGTTGTAAACGTGGTACATGTAAAAGCAGCTTTCCTTTGCCTTTGTGTTCGCCTCCATTGAAGCTCAATAATTTCCACATCCAGAAGTGTTACACAATGTAATCTGAGATTCTGTGTTGTGTCCTCTATGACATCCTTATAAAAAATAAAGAAAAAAGAAAAAAACTATCAATCTGAACTTGCAGTGTGTAGTGGGTTATGTTTATTGCATTTATAGTTACGTATTTGGTTCTCACTGCTTTTCCTTTGTTCTTTATTGTTAAACACCCATTATGTTAATTGTAACCACTGTAAATACTCTTTAAAATAAACAGCAGTGTAACAGACCAAGATTGTCTTGTCTTGTCTCTCTTTCTATATCTCTTTCTATCCAGAAGCTCAAACTTTGGGAGATTTCCCTGCTGAGTTGGCTGTGTCTCGTTTAGTCGTCTCGATCTGATCCCTCTCCAGGGTTCATCCCTCTGGCTGATCAGATAGCGTTCTCTCAGAAACATTTGGCCTGAAAACCAGCCTTCTCCCCAGTCACCGCTGGATCTCATCACTAGGAAAGAGGAATTTAAGACTCCTCCATCCCCGTCGTCTGTTGAAAGAATCTATTGTTGGGTTGTGTGATCAGGAGATATTTTATTTTGTATTCTCATAATCAGTTATCATTGATTAATCATTTACCATTGTTGAATCTGTCGACAGATTAATCTCTTAATTACATCTGTGTTACTCTGAGCAAATATTAATGTACACTGACTGTTTATGGAGGTTCTGTATCATTCTTGTTATCTGCTTAAGTTGTTGCACTTTAGTGCAGTCACACCGTTCAGACCCACCAGTCCTGTTGGGCCCAGGTCCGCCTGCGTTTAGTTCTGCACGTACACCGGCCTGTAACCACATCCACGCACTTATGTAACACACGCACGTTCACCTACACACTTAGTAATAATAGGAGGGTCGTCTGAGGACAGTTTCTCTGATAGATACACTTTCACAAAATGCACAATGTAATACACACTTGTTTTTCTCTTAAGAGTAGCAGTTGATGTCTATATAAGGGAAAACTCTTTGATAGGCGGGGAATTGTTATCATTTGTGATCATTTCCAGTAAAGATCCAACTGTGATGTCATAATGGCAATATAAGGAGACGGGATGGTCCAGTTGACGAAGGATTGGATTGCAAATTGTCTTTCCCACACTGACTGCGCAAAGTGTGTAATAAAGGTCACTATTTTTTGACACCTACTTCGGCCTGGGCTTGCTTTCTTCTCTTCCCTAAATCGAACGAACCATAACAGTTGTCACAGTTCAGATAGCCCCGTGATGTTGCGCTGCATCAAGTCATTTCCTGAAGTGAGTAACACGTAAACACGTAAACGTCATTTTATTAGTAGCTGTAAATGAAATCTAATCATGACAAGTACAGGCGTAGATGTGAAAGAATGTATTCAAAGTAAAGGATACATCATTCCTGTGACTCCTGCTGAGTGTGATGGACGCGCAGTGAAGGAAACTTAGGCACAGGTTAAAGTCCAAAAAAAAGATTTTTTATTTAACCCAAAAAACATAATTGGTTAACTCGTGCAAAAAGAATCAAAATCTTGGGCCCATAAAAGAGGTCAAAATAACAGAACTCTTCTCAAAGTTGACAGCACTACTGATAACTCAAACAAACTGACCTAACTTAACGAGACAAAGGGGAAACTTAAATAGTGGCTGACCAGCCCACAAAAAACACGAGAAGGGATAAAACACACAAAACCTAACTAAACCTAGCATAATGAACTCCAATTCCCCCCCATGGTCCCGAGTTATGGCATGAACCAATTTGTAGTCTTCCTTTAAAGCTCGCTCCGCCCCTTTTCCACCTCTTGGCTCCTTAATCAAGGGACTGGAACAGCTGCAACTAAGGTAACTCAGAAAACAAAAGATTAATCATACATAACAGTGTAAACTAAAATGTGCGCACTTATTTTAGAATGCAGTGTTATGTGGATATGTGAATTAATTCTAAACCAAAACCAGTTATTTATTGTCCTGTAAATTAATTCCCATATGTAAAGAAAGACAAATGTGAATGCAATGTTACTTATAAGCCTCTACACTAACATGGTGGGTATTACCACTGTGTGGCTGTAAGTGCAGCCATCACACTGAGATAAAAACCTTCCGGTCTCATAAAGTTGCCTTTTAAATGGGCCTTATCAGTTAAAGATCTATACCACTGCTGGTGGTGTCAGTCAAAGTTGAACTTTTTGCCCTATCCATAAACGGGTGAAGTGATAACAACTAACTTGAGCCAGTTAGGATATGAAGGAGTGCCCTTATAACGCCATCTAATAAGGACAGTCCAAGGAATGCTATCTCCTGGTAATGATAACACTTAATAAAGCAATAAAAGGACTCCAGAGACAAAATATAAACTAAGAGGCAGTTTTATTGCTGGGAGTTACAAATGAAAATACAAAATACAACGTCTTGACGTGGCAAGACATGAACCACATACACAGAACTTCAAGCTAGACACAAGAAATGAAACAGGGCACACAGCGCAGAGAAAACTCAGCGGCAAGACTGACATGAAGACTGACGACATGACAAGAAACAGAAGGAAACTGAGGACTTAAATACACGGGGGAGGCAAAACAAAACATAACACACGCAGGACAAGAGACTATCAAAATAAGACAGGAAGTAACACACAGTAAGACCCAGACTAAGACATGTGAACTAGACAGTGGGATATGACCGGGCTGAGGAACAGAGAAGGAGAGAGGGACACATGGGGAAACATAGGTAAACATGGAGACGAGGCCGACTTTCACAGAAGTCAATGAGGACAAAACAAAAAACATCAAAAGCAACCTAACAATGTCAAACAAGACTAGAGACTCAAGAGTAAACCGCACAAAGCTCAAACGTAAATCATCTTCTTAAGGTAAAAATGCACAATAAAAATCAAAATGCTGGGTCAAAAATTCAGGACCATGACCATGATGCTTTCCAAGCAAATACTCAAAACACCAATTACCTTCTGTTTTGCAAGATGCTAGAAATAAAGCAAGTGCTTGTTGGCACTGATGTGTGATGTCCATGTGAGGGATTGTGTGTTTTTGTTTGTTTTATTGTGACATCCACAAGAAAATAGCTACACACCTGGGAATACCATCAGCTGGAGGGCACTGGAGTTACAGACTTTAGAAAGAGTGCTGAACAGGCACATGCACAGATAGACCCCAGGTGGTGCTCAAGCACCTGACCCTTTGGGCAGGAAAGTTTTTTCTCCCACATGTGTCTATTTTATAATTTTACATTTTAATTTCAAAGTAGTCCCATGGCATCAATTCCTAATTGAAAGCATGTAATGCCCAACAATTGTGTTTTTATAATTCTGCAATGCCGTACACCCCCTGGCCCCTGCATCGCCTTTCCTTGTTGTCACAATCAGTTGCTCGTGCCATTGAAGAGCTCTGAGGAGCAGCGTCACATCTCAGACCTGCTTTTACTGATTACAGACAGGTAACATTAGTGTCTGCACTGGCCTCATCCACATTTGTTATTGCTATGTAATTAAAAACCTCTAAAACACATCAATTTAGGCAGTTAAACATTAGCAATTATACCGCAAAATTAGCTTATCAAATGCAAGGTACTTTAAAATGCACAAGAGAAGTCACTTTCACTCTTTGTATGACAGCAGAAATAATTACGTGATCATTAGTCTAATATTTTGGAATGTTCAAAACTGAACTATTATCAGTACCATTGTTCATTACATTATTATTATCATTATGAATGCCTTAGTGTAATACAGAATAACCATTAATTATCATGTACAACGTTAACTTTGAATTTACCGATGACAGCTCTATGCGAACAAAGGACATGTTATAAAACAGCAAGACAGAGATCGACAGCAGGCGTCCCTCTTCTGTCCACGATCACGCCATCAAACAGTGAGGAAGATGAAAGAACAAGTAGCTTATATAAGCAAGTAATAGCTGTGGTCCTGGATACCATTCGATTTTTTAATATATATGCCACCAAAATTTGGCCTTTATTGTGTTGTTAGCTATACAATGTAGCATCAGCTACAACTCTTAGGCATCACTTTGAGAATTTTCCATAATAATTTCATATCTCACTGTTTTATTTCCCTTAGTCAAACGTTTTGAGCTCATTAGTCTCCCGTTTATCAGTTCATGGTTTAGTTGAGTAGTAGTACAAACCAAGGAAGTTTCAACTGAACTGACCTTCACCACTGTAGAATTATCATCATACTGCAGATTACAGCAAAAAAGAAAAAAGTAGGAAAAAAGAAGAAGTGGATGAAGGAAGTGAACACACTGACACAGACAAACCGCCAGAAATGGGGAAGAAGTATATAAAACTCAAACTTTCACAGCATTCACAACTGCTGCACAGACAGTACCAGACACAGATTTCAAGGTAAGTTGAGACATTCAAAACTGGCATGTGTAAGAACGTAACCTTCATTCTGTTATATACAAAACTTCATTTTGTTTTTACAACGAGCAATACAGGTGAAGTATATAATTTACGCCTCTATTGTTTATTGTAGGAATCCAAAGCAAGCAGTAAACTGGTGTCACTAGTCTTGAGAATAATTCGAAAAAACTCCATTTATATAATTAAGTATAATTTGTGCTTGTATTAGATGAAGCTGTTCCCTGTACTGGTGATGCTGACAGCATGTGCTGCAAGACCTCAAGGTATTTTGGTTTTTTCTGAACAAAGTGAATACAACAGCAGATTTCTATGATGTTCATGTATTTTGTTATTCACTTTTAATGATACTTTGTTTTTTAATGACGTTATTAAAATTTCTAGCCAATCTTTGTAACAAGACTGAGAAACAAAAAGGATTTACATACATTTAAAATTTGTATTTTTAATGTTGTTTCTTTCTGGCTTCATGTGAATTTGACTCATTGAAAAAAAATTGTATTTCCTTCTTTTAAGTTTTCTTATTAATCTTATTAATTTCTTATTAAATCTGAGTGTTGGCGGGACCCCGCGCACATGCTTCTCTGTGTTCATAATTTCCTGCATTTTCCTTTTTCGTAAAAAAAGCAAAACCACTTGAAAAGTGTCTTCCTCTTTCTCTCTTCTCAGATTTGTCTGGTAAAATGTTCACTTTCCCACTGGAATCCAACAGAGCTCATGTGAGGCTGAATGCGTCGAGATTGGATTTCAGTTCTTTAACACTCTGTCACAGGTAGCAATGAATATGTATGCATTTCCTATAAGAAGCAACTGTATCTCTGATTGTGAAATAAGTCATCCTTTGCCATGCCTACAGATCATTTACAGACCTTAAAAGAGACCACGTTTTGTTCTCTCTGGCTACACCTGTTCATTCCAATAACTTCCTGATCTTCTGGGATGGTACAAATAAAGAGATTGAGCCCCATATCAAGGACAGGAAAGCTGAATTTGGAGGACGAGACTACAAGCCAAACATGTGGCACTCTATCTGCACCACGTGGGACTCTGAGTCTGGACTGGTGCAGATTTGGTTTAATGGGCTACCTTCGATTAGGAAATTTGTCAACACTGGAACAAACATCATAGGACCTGTTATAATAATTTTAGGACAGGTACATGTTTTATTGATAAATTATAAATACTTATTTAGATTCAGTCAGACGCTGTATATACTAATAATGTACTATATGTACTATAATATACAATGTAGTTTTAATCTATTGTATCTCAAACACTGCATTCTTTACAGGAGCAAGATTCCCACGGTGGCGGATTTGACATTAAGCAGTCTTTCGTTGGCATGATGTCTGACGTCCACTTGTGGGATCACATCCTTTCCTCCTGTGAAATTCAAAACTATGTGGATGAACTAAACTTCACGCCAGGGAATGTGTTGAACTGGAGCGCACTGGAATTTGAGATCATAGATAGAGTACTGATAGAAAATAAACTCATGACGTGTCACTAATCAGAAAATTACAAAGTCAAAAATCTGGTCAAAAAAACTACTTTGTTTTTATGTCCATCATAAAGAATATTTGATGATTTTTTTTAAACCCTTTTACGATAATCATATGAAAGCGTTACACTGGTCGCTGTGATTACGTTACATGTTGGTTAATTCATGAACAACATTGAGAACAAAAACTGGTGAGCATAAATATAAAAAATAAAAAATAATTTTACGAATTTCTAATTGTAAATTTATTGTAAAGTGAACAATTCATCAACTTGTGCTATAAATGTTTTTCTAGTCAGTGCATGACAATAAAATGTATAAAAAAAAAAAAAGAAAAGAAGAAGAAGCTTTTTTTTGCCAAAATATCACCATCAGCACTGTGTCACAAAGTGCAATCGACAGAGAAGTCCAAACTTCTCCATTAAATCTGAAAACTCTGCATCTCTACTTAAGTATTTCAACTTAATCTAAAAGGTGGTGTTTTAGATGTCGCCCTCTACTGGCCCAAACTGATAAATGCAGTTTTTTTCCTTGTTTTGGCTTTTTAAAAAATAATCAGATCGTTCGAGTACTATTTGTGTAATTTTATGATTAAATGGACCTATACCATATACACAGAAGACTCTGGGATTTTTATTGTTTATGTGAGTAGTTCCTTTTTGACAGATGCCCCACAGTGGTGCAATCTGTGAAACGCACAGATGAACACACACTGTGTAAGAACACTGAAAGCTGTGTTTGTTTTATTTGTTTAGATCAAACATGACAAAACACATAAAAGTGTTTTTAGATTACCATAGAGCTGTTTAACGCACACATCTATTAAATCTTCATGTATTTACAATACAGAAATGGCATTGCCATGAAAATTGTGTTGCTATGTTCAGTTCAAATGTTCAAACGATCAATGAGTGTAAGTAAACAAGTCCAAGGAGCACATGCAGGAGCAAACAAGTGCTTTGCTAATAAAATGGGGGGAAACGTGCACTCACGTGGACTTTTGATTGCCGTGCAGGTCGTTCTTCAGCCAAACAAATACTAACTGTCAATAAAAGTCAATAAAACTACTTCTGCCTTTCATGCGTCCAAAATCAAAGTGAAAGTACAGAGACTTGATCTGTAAATGACTGCAGAATATCAGCTCTGGTAGAAAAACAACTCACCAATCACCTCTATTTTTGATATTTTTGTTGGGAACTAAAGAGAACCTCTTGAAGGCCCGATTCTTAGTGTTAGTGACCTTCTGCATTTCCACTAAAAAATAAATAAATAAATAAATTCAACAGTAAATTTGCATTTCTTACATGTAACTTAGCACTGGCTGGAATTAAATAGGACACAATAATGCTATAAAGTGCGTAAGATATTTTAGTTTGGACCAAACTGTAATGCAACTGGTGACCAAAGTAGGACTTACAGCTTTATTTACACTCTCCCACTTTCAGAGGCTCAAAGGAAGTTTATCAAACTAATATAAGGATTGTTTTAATATGACAATAGGATGAAAATTCTTTACTGTCTGGAATCCAGAACCCATGAACATGTGTGTTTCCTGGCTTTAGATGCTCTCCAAGGCCTTTATAGCAGCCACATTCACTTGCTGCTTGTTTGTGGGTTTTTCAGCCGTCAGTTTTGTCTTTGGAAACTGAAAAACTAATTAAGTCAAGTTAAATTTGGTTTAATCTGTCCAAAGATTTGTTTCCTGTGCATGCTCTTTTACATATTTTCTGGCAAAGTCTACTCAGCCATTTTTGTTCCAAGTGTAACCAGTTGTTAGCACTTTGTAAACTCTCTACATTTACGCTCAGGAAGGTTTAGCTTGATTGCAGACTTTAAAAATAATATATCTGCTTCATTGAGATTGTAGTTTCTTAACAATGGTCTTCCAGGCCTTTAGGCATTTAGTGTGCAGCAGGTTTATTTTATTTTTCACCCTGATGATGGTCATAAGATGCAAGAAAAAGCTACCAAATTACAAGTTTAACACTTTGAATTATCTCCAGATCTTTTATCTGTTAAATCTGACATGAAATATTGAATAAACAGATCTGATTTGGCCATGAAACTACTCATATAGATAATACAATTTTATATAATATATAATATTGTATTATACATTGTCGCAGGATGCCCTGAGCTACAGAAAACTTATTTCTAAGTCAAATATTAAAAATCTAAGCAATGTTTGATTTGTAATATGAGTAGTGTCTTTGTATTAGATGGCACTGTGGCTTCTATTGTTGATGCTGGCATCATTGCTGCCAGTCCTAAAAGTACAGAAGATAAATATTAAAATGAAACTCAAAGAAAATTCATGCTGATGAAAATTGTGTGCAGGATTTAGATGTGTTAAGTTTTAATGCTTGTTATCGCTTAGTGGTTTGATTTAAGGATGAAACTAACATTACTAGATCTTAAACCCATGCCTCCTACAGCAACAGCAATAGATAAATTATACAGGTTGTCCATAATTGTATATCTATTGTCTTATAGACTGTATTTTGACTTTTGGCTGCTCCATAAATTCACTGACTTGTTGTGCACTAACAAGGAGTTCACCAGGCTAAGTAAACAAGTCCAATGTCCAAAGGCATGTCAGAGATAATGAAGCTTTGGAAAACATAAATTTCAGAGTGGATTAGCGGGAATTTTGGCAGCTCACAAGGACGAAGTTCATATTTTTGGTAGAGCAGCTTTTAAAATGTTTAATGTTTCAGAGAAGACGTGCATCTAACTATTATATTCTATCATATACTTCTATAGACTGTTTTAGACTGAGATATGACAACAACACAACTCATTTGTGTGTCTAGAAAGGAGGGAAAAAAATGACGGCCAAGTCCTCACTAAAGCAAAAGTACACTGAACTACTTTTGTTTCACAGGGTAGATAATGCTCATTTCAATGCTCTAAAGTAATATTGTTTTAAAGTAATATTGTTTTAAAGTAATATTGCTACTACAACTGCTTCCTCTTGCCCATAGTGGCCATAAAGAGATCTCAGTTAGACAAAATAACAGGATCTTTCAATGGTGCACTTTTGTACAAAATGCCTCTGTGTTACTGGACTCACTGTCTATGGTCATACAAAGGAGGGAAAAGAACTTTCGAAAATATCAATTTAATCTGACTAACTCAGACTCCCAAGCTTTATGGTAGCATAGAAAGAGGACTATGGAATTCACTTTTCATTGGAGAAGAGACCTCTTCTCAGCCATTATAATTAGAGCAGTAAATACACAATGTCATGTGAAGCATCCTTTCAGAGACTTGAAAATGTGACCCACATGTTTCAGATGTTAGAATGACATCGTAATACATTATTTTTACTATTGCTTTCATAAATCCTAGTGCAGTCGAGCGCAATAGGTCACCGAGTGCAGTAAACTGATGGATTTTACATTTAACACCTTTTTTTTCCTTCACAAAAATGCAACTATATAGTATTCAATGAGTAAATGACATGGTATATCAAAATGTCTATTAAGTGTTACGGGTCTACTGTTCTGTGGTAGCAAGTTGTTCTTCCATTTAAAATTGGTTGAGAAATTTTGAGACTTTCAGCCTAATGAGAACATTAAATTACTGGTTTTGGCTGCTGGTCCGGGGATCTCCTGCCCAGGCCTCCCCAGTAGTAACAAAACAAGTACAAGTACAATACTTAATTCTTTTTTTAACCAGTGTTTGATAGGATTTTAGAGAATTGACTAGAATTAATTATACGTTTGCTTAAGTGTGCTAAAGCTCTTTCTGAGACGCGTTCTCTTTTTGTAATTCACTGTAAGAGTTTGAGGCCTTAAAGGAAGCAATTATAAAGTAGGTGAAATTGGGGGTCAATTAATCAGAATGGTTAAAATTCCTACAAAGTTAATGCAACACTTTGGAAAAAACCCTTGTATCAAAATCTGTACTCCAGTCATGTTGATTGTTTGATTTAAAATCCAGAGGTTGTTTACAGAGGTAATATTACAAAATGTGCTGTGTTCTTGATCTAAGGGTAGGACAAACCCAGAGTCAATGACCTCAATGAAGGAGACCTATTTTCACCAACAAACACTGCCACTATAAAACTCACTCCCTCGCTGGCCTCATGCAACACAACCTCCTGAGACTGAATTCAAGGTAAGACATGATACACAGGGCAAATTAAATTAATGCTTTCCACACAAAAGTTTTAAAATTTTTCTGCCTGCATTATATATTATAGCAGGTTGCCTTAAGTGACAGACACCTTATTTCCATACTAAAGTTGAAAGGTGAACATTTGAGCAATGTTTGTTTTGAATTATTGTATTTTCTTTGTATCAGATGGCACTGCTGCTTTTACTGGTGACGCTGACAACATGTGCTGCCACTCCTCAAAGTAAATTTATGTATTAAGTCATTAAACACTACAGGGAGTGCAGAATTATTAGGCAAATGAGTATTTTGTCCACATCATCCTCTTCATGCATGTTGTCTTACTCCAAGCTGTATAGGCTCGAAAGCCTACTACCAATTAAGCATATTAGGTGATGTGCATCTCTGTAATGAGAAGGGGTGTGGTCTAATGACATCAACACCCTATATCAGGTGTGCATAAATATTAGGCAATGTCCTTTCCTTTGGCAAAATGGGTCAACAGAAGGACTTGACAGGCACAGAAAAGTCCAAAATAGTGAGATATCTTGCAGAGGGATGCAGCAGTCTCAATATTGCAAAGCTTCTGAAGCGTGATCATCGAACAATCAAGCGTTTCATTCAAAATAGTCAACAGGGTCGCAAGAAGTGTGTGGAAAAACCAAGGCGCAAAATAACTGCCCATGAACTGAGAAAAGTCAAGCGTGCAGCTGCCAACATGCCACTTGCCACCAGTTTGGCCATATTTCAGAGCTGCAACATCACTGGAGTGCCCAAAAGCACAAGGTGTGCAATACTCAGAGACATGGCCAAGGTAAGAAAGGCTGAAAGACGACCACCACTGAACAAGACACACAAGCTGAAACGTCAAGACTGGGCCAAGAAATATCTCAAGACTGGTTTTTCTAAGGTTTATGGACTGATGAAACGAGAGTGAGTCTTGATGGGCCAGATGGATGGGCCCGTGGCTGGATTGGTAAAGGGCAGAGAGCTCCAGTCCGACTCAGACGCCAGCAAGGTGGAGGTGGAGTACTGGTTTGGGCTGGTATCATCAAAGATGAGCTTGTGGGGCCTTTTCAGGTTGAGGATGGAGTCAAGCTCAACTCCCAGTCCTACTGACAGTTTCTGGAAGACACCTTCTTCAAGCAGTGGTACAGGAAGAAGTCTGCATCCTTCAAGAAAAACATGATTTTCATGCAGGACAATGCTCCATCACACGCGTCCAAGTACTCCACAGCGTGGCTGGCAAGAAAGGGTATAAAAGAAGAAAAACTAATGACATGGCCTCCTTGTTCACCTGATCTGAACCCCATTGAGAACCTGTGGTCCATCATCAAATGTGAGATTTACAAGGAGGGAAAACAGTACACCTCTCTGAACAGTGTCTGGGAGGCTGTGGTTGCTGCTGCACGCAATGTTGATGGTGAACAGATCAAAACACTGACAGAATCCATGGATGGCGGGCTTTTGAGTGTCCTTGCAAAGAAAGGTGGCTATATTGGTCGCTGATTTGTTTTTGTTTTGTTTTTGAATGTCAGAAATGTATATTTGTGAATGTGGAGATGTTATATTGGTTTCACTGGTAAAAATAATTGAAATGGGTATATATTTGTTTTTTGTTAAGTTGCCTAATAATTATGCACAGTAATAGTCACCTGCACACACAGATATCCCCCTAAAATAGCTAAAACTAAAAACAAACTAAAAACTACTTCCAAGAACATTCAGCTTTGATATTAATGAGTTTTTTGGGTTCATTGAGAACATGGTTGTTGTTCAATAATAAAATTATTCCTCAAAAATACAACTTGCCTAATAATTCTGCACTCCCTGTAGGTGTGAGAAATCTGGTCTGGTTATCAGCATCACGGAAAGTTACTGATCATTTTATTAATTTATTTCTCTAATTCCTTTAAGACCTGGAAAGTAAAATGTTGACCTTCCCAGAAGCGACAAACACAGCTCACACGAAGCTGTTAACAACAAAACAAGATTTAAGTGCTGTAACTGTCTGTCTCAGGTAATGTTGAATATGCAAAATCAAATAGTAATAATAATAATAATAATCATCATCATAATCATAAGCATCATCATGTATGTCAGTGTCTTGTCATTGCTTACAGATCCTTTACAGACCTCAGAAGAGGCCACCCTATTTTCTCTTTGGCAACATCGCTTGCTTCCAATGACTTTCTGATATTCAAACTAGATGCAAGTGATTTGTTTGATCTGTGGGTCAGGGACAAAAATGCTGAATTTGCATTGCAAGACTACAAGTTGAACACGTGGAATGCGATTTGTTCCACTTGGGATGCTACCTCTGGAATAATTCAGCTGTGGGTAAATGGAAAGCCTTCCAGCAGGAAATTCGTCAGCTCTGGATTCAACATCAGTGAACCCATGTCTATTGTTTTAGGACAGGTACAGTTCAAACTCACTGTGACTGGTGTACAGTTGCTATATTAGATAAAGTACAGTGATTTGGTCTGAGAGGTTAATTATGTTAGCTTAGCACAGAGCGATGGGGAAACAGAACAGGCTGAAGCTCTGGATCTGTAACCAACATACTAGTGCTTCAAGTTCACTTTATATTAAAGACAAGAATTAAAGTGAAAACCACAATTTTATATTTAACAAAAAGAGTATAAGACCTGACAATACTTGTCTGGAACCTGTGCTGATATCCATAAGGAGTGCAGCTCCAAACTTCCAGTGAAGCATTTTTCCTGGTTTGGTTTTAGTATTTTTGGGATCAGCATTGCTTTAGATTTCCCCATTTCCATTTTATGTAGGTACTATGCTAAGGTGACTCAGACTACTTACAGTGGCTTGCAAAAGTATTCGGCCCCCTTGAACTTTCCCACATGTTGTCACATTACAGCCACAAACATGAATCAATTTTATTGGAATTCCACGTGAAAGACCAACACAAAATGGTGTACATGTGAGAAGTGGAACGAAAATCATACATGATTCCAAACGACAAACACAGCTCACACGTGTTTGTCACGTAATTATTCAGCCCCCTTTGGTCTGAGTGCAGTCAGTTGCCCATAGACATTGCCTGATGAGTGCTAATGACTAAATAGAGTGACAATGTGACAAAATGTGGAAAAGTTTACAAGCCAAACCACTGTACGTTGGACAAACAATACTATTATTATGTTATATAATTAAAATGTTTCGAAATTTCACAGCATTTATTTATTTATGTTTTCCAAATATTCTCATTCTCCTTATTTGTGACATTGTGTCAGTCAGAAACAGTGCAATATAACTGTTAATTCAACTCTTTGCCATTTCTCAGGAACAGGATTCCTATGGTGGAGAATTTGATATTAATCAGTCTTTTATTGGCATGATATCTGATGTCCACATGTGGGACTACACCATGTCTTCCTGTGAGATCCAAAACTACTCAGATGAGCTGAGCTTCACTCTGGGGAATGTGCTGAACTGGAATGCTCTGGATTTTCAGATAACAGGAAGAGTGTTGATAGAAGACAAGCAATACCGTTACTGTTAATACTGTTAATACCAATTTTATGCCCAATGTAAAGAATTTTTCCAATCTATACTATTAATATGTTACACAATAAAAATGGTTTTAAAGCGTATATTGCATTTTTTATTACATAGTTTGGAGTTTTCAAAGCTGGGCTTTGTGTGTAATGTATTGATACGTACCCCTTTTTCTTCTCTGTTTCATTTGTAAGAATGAAATGCACACTTTTGTGTCACTTATAATTGACAAGATTGTCAAAACAGACTCTACTCCGCATACTCTAACTTATTTCTATAACCCAAAGACATGAATGTTAGTGACTGTTGATTCAAACTTCGCTATAGGCGTGAAGGGGAAGTTTTCAGATTCCTCGGATCTAATCCCATAAGTTGTAAACACACGTGCGGGAAGTAGGAACATGGAAATTTACAGAAACAATGACTGCCATAAAAAATTAACCATTTACAGCAGCAGCCATGGTATAAAAGGAACCATTCTGCACTGTTAAAAAACAAACCATTCACAAAAGGACCCAGAGTATAGAAGGCTCTATCCTGACACTGTATCCAAGGTAAGATATGATTTTCATATTGAAACAAAATGTATTGCATGTGCAGAAACCCTTTTACGTGTATTGTGGTGCGGATGATGAAAGTGACATCAGATTTGTTTGTATCACCAGTACCAATAAACAATGTGAATTGGTATGTTTGCATGTCTTTGTAGATGCTGCTGGTGCTTCTACTGGTGATGCTGACATCGTGCACTGCAATCCCTCAAAGTACCTTCTATTTTTTTTTTTTATCTTAATTATTAAGTATTTAACATATGCAACCAAAATTAATAACAATGAAGGTGTATTAGACTTAGAGTGTGTAGCCTACTGTGTTGATAAATACTAACATTAGAGGTGTCCATGTTTACCATTTTAGATATATACTCCTTCATCCTTATTCAAAAGGAAAGCAGGAATAGATGTCACGGTGCTGGGTCGGTGACCTGGTGTTTCAGTTTTTTGTATTATTATTTTTGGTCTTGGATTTCATCATGGTGGCTTATGACTTCTAGTTTTGTATTTCTAGCACTCAAGTTCTTCTATGTTCTGTAAATTTTTGTTCCTGTGTCCTCGTGTTCAGTGTAGGTTTAGCTCAGTGTCAAGTCTGTGCCTGTCGTGTGCTTCCTGTTTTACTTTGAAAGTCCTATTTCATGTTAGAGTTTCTAGTTTCGCTTCCCTTGGTCTCGTCATGAACTCCCAGTTTAGATCATCCTTCCTAGTTTGAGTTTTGGTTTTATTTTCTAGTGCTCAAGTATTGTGTTTCTCAGTTCCTTTTCTGCCAGTGAATAAAAACTGCCGCCTTCGGGTTTAATACTGCATCTCAGTCCTGCATTTGGGTCCATAGACTGCCTGCTACACAGCTTACGATGACAAGAGACAGAATATGTTTAAACACCACACCTTACGTTCACTTGGCAAAACTTATGGCTAAACCAATTTTCTTTCCTTTCAAATTCTATACCTATTATTGTAAAAAAAAATTTAAAATTCATTTGATACTTAGTGTTAGAGGCAGGGATTAATTCCAAATATGTCAGAAATAATCAAACAATGGCAAATATTAATATGCAGTGATCTGAGTTTCCAGCTAGAATGTTTCAGGGCACACAGATATGGGCAGGTATTATGGAGGGAAAATTCGAGCTTTTAAAGGTTGCATTTAACATTTTCACTACCAATTAAATTTGTATAGTTTCATTTGAATGCACATTGGTAATGATAAAATATTGCATAAATGAAAAATCATATTGCATAAATCATTGAATGTCTGCAATATGTTTTCCAAAAAAAGCTCATTATTCTTCTATTAGACTTTTTGTCATCTGTCATAAAAACATAAGAGTGAAATACACCTGCTAATTCATCTCTCGGCCATTTCTCAGGAACAGAATTCCTATAGTTAATATTTAATGTGAATGTGAAGTGTTGTTGTATTGTGAAGCATTAGCTGCACTAGTGCTGTTGCTCTGTGGAGGGCAAACTTTGCCGTAAAGACAAACAGCTTCAACAAAAATCATTCTTCTGTTTTGATTTTAGATTTTCTCAAATATTCTTTTATTAATTCATTTTTATTATAGTATGCTGCTTATTACTTCCTTTTCTATTTGCATTATTCATATGTTTCTCTATTTTTTTAAAGATCTGGCAAATAAAATATTCACCTTCCCACAACAAACCAATACAGCTCATGTGAGGGTGACTACATCAAGACAAGATCTGAAGGCTGTAACCGTGTGTTTCAGGTATTTTTAATTAAACAAACTGAATTAAATAAAGAAACATGTAACTACCGCATATCAGACTATTAAATCCATTTTTCACTGCTTTTAGGTCCTTTACTGACCTCAATAGAGACCATTCCTTGTTCTCTCTGGCTACACCCTCTGCTGACAATAACTTCCTGATATTCAAGAAAGCTGCAAATGGCTTATTTGAACTGTGGGCCAGGGGCAAGTTGAATACAGTTGAAGGGATTGCCTACAAGTTGAACACATGGCATTCTATTTGTTCCACTTGGAACGCTACCTCTGGACTCGTGCAGCTGTGGGTCGATGGAGTCCCCTCAAGTAGAAAATTCACCAGCTCTGGATCCAACATCAATGGACCCATTATCATTGTCTTAGGACAGGTACCTTTACAAAGCACCACACATAGAAAGCTTTTACTTTATCTTCAAACAAACAGACACTGACAAATATAATACAAATTCAAAATTTGATCCATTTGTTCATGTTCATGGACATGTGGTTCATTGCGGCATAAGAGCGTTTATATTTAGAGTATGTTTTGTGGGCTACATGTTACATCCAATATATGTATAATATACTCTGGGGCTAGAAGAAATTATACATTTGAATACTAAAACACATAAATGAAATACTCAAAGTTTATTAGATCATACAATTTAAAGATGTGTCAGTGATATCACCAAACTGTTTTTAGCCAGTGATTACAGCTTGACTGATGTCTAACTGTAGATGATTTTGCTTGAGACCATACAGTTAGGTATATCAAAATATAACAATACATCTTCTAATTAAAGTCTTTGCCATTTCTCAGGAACAGGATACCCATGGTGGGGGATTTGACATCAATCAGTCCTTTGTTGGCATGATATCCGATGTCCACATGTGGGACCACACCCTTTCCTCCTGTGAGATCCAGAACTACTCGAATAATCTGAGCTTCACAGCAGGCAATGTGCTGAACTGGTATGCGTTTGAGTTTCAGACAGTTGGAAGAGTGCTGATAGAAAACAAACAAGAGTTGTGTCAATAGGCAAGAATTCTGAATTCTTATAAGATTTTAAAAATCAATATCTGAAGTTGGATTTTATGTTTAAGTCAAAGGTTTAAATTTTAATTTTCTGAAAAAGTACAAAAACTTTACTGTCTATGTGTTGCAATGTAAATGTATATATCTAAAATCAAGTCTTTTTTTTAAGAATTTTTACTTTTCGACACTATTTCTTTGTTTTTTATATTTGTCTGATAATTTTTTGGCGTAACTGCACTGTTTCTTTGATCTTTTTGTTGTATAGTGAGTGCTGCATTACTGACGTAAAATTTTACAGCATATTTTTGAAAATGCTCAGTGTTGAAATAATTTTTGACAAATATGTTATCTTTTTATACATATAACAAATTGTGTTACTGTTTTCCATTTCAATTATCTATGTATGTTTTTTTTACTAATTGTGTACTGGAGGCATGATCAAAGCAAGAAGTTTTGCTTTTTATAATAACATTTAAATTCTATTCAATATGCATTAATTTCATATGTATGTCTTTTGTAATAGTATGATAATTCAACACTTTTACTGGACAATCGCAAAAAAAGCAGGAGAACTGGGTGGTGTTATAAATACCATATTAGTGGACCGTGGCCAGAGGTCTCATTGTTGAAGAGTGTCATGAAATCAATATCCTTAGTATCCTTATTTTCCTATTATATTGTTTTATGTACTTTAATAATGAAGGCTTGTAGAGCAAGGCCACTTTTGACTCACAAAGTGCTCAGCCAGACTGAAAAACAGGAAGTTTTAGTGCACAGGCATATTAATAGATAAGACACAGAAAAGAGGAACTTTGCCATATAAGCAATGTTTGAAACTGTGTGACGTGTAAAGTACCAAAATAAAACCTATATGAGGCACAGTTTATGATTCTAATGTTAGAGATCCTGCAACTAGAAGTGAAAGCTAAAATGCTGCAAATCATTCTGCCTTTACTACTTATTGAAGTTTAGGGCCATAAAGGCTGAGGTCATAATGTAATATAAATTTATATATCTACAATTGTTATGTGAAGGCTGTGTGCACGCAGGGGTGGTGATATGAAGGACCCAAAATGCAGACTCACAGAAATCAAAGGTGAACTTAAATACAGCTTTAATGCTGAACTCCAAAAAGTAACAAAACTGAGACTCCAAGGTAAACTTTACACAGACAGAACACACAGCAAAATAAGGGTAGATCGCGACAATGACAAACTGAAACACAGGGCTTAAATACATAGAGGGAGCAATCAGGGAATGGACAACAGGAGGGAAACACAGCTGGGGCATATCAGAACTGACGAGACAAGGAAGCGTAAACTGAACACACTGAGATAAGACAGAGACCTTCAAAGTAAAACAGGAAACACATAACACAGACTGAACAAAGACACAGACTCACATGCAGGCACTACAACAGAGGGAACAGAGACGTGGGACCAGGGCAGACACAGACACTGACTGGAAACGGGGATATAGTGGACAGGGGAGACAGCAACTAAGGATTACACATTAAAACAAACCATAAGACATGACTCTAACAAAAACCCAAAGACTAGAAATTATAAATAATATAATAAACTCAAAAACCCTGGGTCAACAACCCAGGCATCCTAACAACAATAGGGAAATAAAAACTCAGGTCTGCCTCATTTTTAAGAACTTTGAAAAGAAAAAACTTCGATTTTCTAAGATGTTTGTTTTTATGTTTGCCTGAAAACAGCCACAAACACAATAGTGCACCCAGGAAATAGGCTGAAATGAATAATAGAAGAATAATTCAATCCAAGTTGGTGCAAAGGGATTGTAAATTGTGTGTGCAGGTAACATTGTTAGATGCTAGATAATGCGATCTCAGTGGCTAAATGTTGAGCTTTGGGCAAAAAAGGTGCTGCATGTATTGTCGTGTAACACCAGACTCCTCTCTCTCTCATCTTCTCTGCACTCAATCATTTGCATGCAGATTTTGGTCTTTGTGCATATGAGGTTCTCCTTGTGTTTTACAGAAAAAAATAGCAAAAAACCTCCTGTCTTTTCAGTGCGTGGTGAGCTACAAAGACATGAGGTCTCATGTCACAATTCAGGTTGTTTGCGCTAAGTTTCCTCTCACACACACACATGTTGTATAGCCCTGTGAATGTTACAGAAAATAACATGAATCCTGCTTACCTGATGTTGCCTTTGGGCTCTTCCACAGAAGACTGTTATTTGCCCTCTGGCCCACACATGGTGACCAAGCTCTCGACATCAGTGATGATCCTTAACATGATGGCTGAAATTGCAAAAGTGTTTGTGAAACTAGTCATAAAAAAAAGAAAGAAAATGTTTCCAGGGATCCGAATAAAGCAGGTGTGGTGGTAGTGCTGTAGAGGTCCACAGAGAGATTAACTTGAAACAGAAATCAGCCAAATTTAAAAAAGGTATTGTGCATTTTATGGATTGAATTACAAACTTTTTTGATCATTTTGCACACATACTTTATGTGCATTTGCACTAAATATCCACATCTATATGTTTTTCTTTATTTTTTTAATTTGATATAGAACTAAAATATGACACACTGTTAGGCTTTTCATCGCCACTTTACGGTAACATACTGGCGTCACTGTTGCCAGCGTCATACCATGACGCCGTGTTACGGTAGCTTACCGTTCTGCAGGATGATACCGTTTTTTGCTGGTGTGGTATAATACTCTTGGACAAATTATGGTAACGCACCTGTAGCCTTTTTTTACGGTATCTCACTGGCGACAGTGACGCCAGTGAGATACCGTTATGTCGTTATGTCGTAAATTACGTCAACAAAGTAACATCATACTGTGATTAAGAAATTGGTATACTACCGTTTATTCACGGTATGTCACTGTAAGCCCGCTGCAAGGTAATAAACTGCAATATATTAACCAGTAACTTACCGTTATCACGCATCATCAGTACCAAAAATATTCATCTCTGCTAGAGGATACCGTGTCCCAACAGGCGGTCGTTTGCTGTTTAACAGGTCGCAATTTACCGTAATTTCAGTTAACAGTAACATACTGTAAGAGACTGGAGGGTTCCAAAAAAATTGGATGGATGGATGGATGGATAGATACATAGACACTCACAAACAAAATATAATTCATGTGCTTTACACCACTTTATTTCAATTCTGATTTTTCCCTGCTGAAATACACATTTCCAAAATCAAAAACTGAAAAGAACTGAAAACATATTTTCATTGAGGAAGCATTTGTTTTTACTAAACCATGTAATCCATTATTTTCTCAGATGGTTGTACAAACAATAACGATATTATGTCATATCCATATCATGGCAGACAACATATGCTCAAGTGTTGGGTTTTCTTAGTTATATTTTGTAGGGTCTTAAACCTACAATGTAAAGTGCCTTGGCATTCATTTTGTTGGCACCATACAAATAAACTGAATTGTAATGAATATAATATCAAGCCCCACACTTCTGCCTTTATATACACTTTGTCCAAAATACTGGCTCACACTACCAAATCAATGCACAAAACAGGGTCCACAAGGACATGGATGAGCGTGTGTGGTGTGAAGGAACTTGACTGACCTGCACTGAACCCTGATCTTGCTTTGTGGAATGAGTTCATTGATTTGTAGGGTGAGCCAATACATGTGACAATTAAAGTGTAAGTAGCTGAAATAATTTTTAACAAACGGGTAAAAGAAGGGAAAAAAATCAAAACTGTTGCACTCAAAAAACCTATTGGACAGAGACAGCGTCTTGCAAGATGGCAAGAGAGCTTGTCTTCATTGTTGTTCGTCTTGTGTAAATGTCCAGAAAGCATGGGCCATGGATCATCTGTGGAGACACAGGTAACAACACATTGGATACTTAAATTATACAAGAAATTCACTAAAAATGGCCAAAACACTTACCTAATTTGAAGTTCTCCACTCAAATTCAGTAAGCCGCTGGAGGAAAGTTGTGACATGAGGGTTAATGTGAACAACCTTTCGCTTCAGTCCTTCTGCTTGTCCCAACCTTGGAGGTACATTTTGTTCCCTCTTCAATTCAATTCAATTCAATTCTATTTTATTTATATAGCGCCAAATCACAACAAAAGTCGCCTCAAGGCGCTTCATCAGGGTTTATCCTTACAAAAAACCTTGCACATGCTGACTCCTGGTATTCCAGGTTCAATACATAAAATGAACCAAAGAAGACTGACATTGCATCAGCAAAGATGTTCTCTTTGTCCAGCTCAACAATTACACGCCCCTCTGCACTCACCATCCAGCAGGTGGCGGTCATTGAACTTTGTCCTTAAATGTATAGGGGCAACATGTTGTCATTATGCAACATAAAATAATTTCAGTACTTCACTTCTTCACACTGTCTTGATAGTCATAAAGCAAATAGCTATGTGCAGTTAATTATTAATGGCCTTATGTACATAAGTCCGTTTTAACATATTATAATTGTACATAATTGGGAATTATTCTGCACATTAAACACACCTAACAAAGAGTCAGCCCAGTTAGATTACCGGAGATGAATCAACTGTATGGTTATTTAGGAGTTTATAGTTTGTGCTGCTGTTAAACTTTACAGTATTGAGTTCAGTATTTCTGCTGTTGGTCTAGCTAGACTACTATGTTGATCAGTAATATGAAATGTGAAATTTGATATTGTTACTTTGCTGGATTCACTGAGACACATGTCCAACAACCTTGGTTTATAAAGGAAATTACAGAAATTTGAGCTAACAAAACAGAGACTGGATACCTGTGTCCACGAAAAGCTCCTGTGCCAAACAGAAATTTTAATATGGTCTAATCAGCTCTATTTCATGAATGACTTCTTACCAAGCATAATCAGCCTTGGGGTGCTTGGCAGGCTTTTAACATGCAAACTGAACAATATAAATTTGCGTGCACTGAAGCCACAAAATTTAGAAATACACATAGTTGTAAAAGTTCAGTGACCAATTACCTTTCCTAAATGGCAAAAAATAAGAGTATTGTCAATAGGGACCAATTCCCAGTTTTTACATGATCAAAATTATTCACAAAAGGCTTCAGTAAACAGAAAATGTGTGCCGACAAGAGAACAGTGCAGAAAAATGAAAAGATATTTGAGCTCGATGCTTTAATGGGTTTAACATGACTTAGTCAGCACTCCGCACCGTACAGGTAGTACAAGCACACCTGAAAACACTGACCAGCTAACAGCTTTAAGCATTTGGGCGCAACCTCGGTAGTTCACCTGTTGGAAACGTCCAAGTTTCTATCAATTCTCATAAATCCATCGGCAACTATTACCAAACTAGTCTTTTGACTCTCCACATTCATAGCTATTGACATTTTGTCTTAGCATTTGAATGAAAATATCCGGGTAGGGTAGCTTAAAAGTCAAAACAAACAGTATTAGGAACGCATTTCGGACTTCTCTCGAATAAGTGAAAAAAACACTTGGTTCCGATCAAACTTTAATCAGTCCGTTTTAGGGAAAAAGTGTGAAGTGGTTTCATTTAATTTTGAGATACTCCCGCATGGATGAGCAATTTGGAGTCTAGCAGAGTTATCACGAATAGCATATGATCTTCAGATATAATCCAATCAACCTTGCATTTAACCCGATTGAACATCCAGTTACCTCTGACCAGTGTTGGTCAAGTTACTTGAAAAAAGTAATCAGTAACTAATTACTGATTACTTCCCCAAAAAAGTAATCCCATTACTTTACTGATTACTTATTTTCAAAAGTAATTAATTACTTAGTTACTTAGTTACTTTTTAAAAACCCGATTTACAACCTGAATAGGTGATAGAGTGATAGATCTTTCAGCCTAATTCTACTTTTTCTACATACTCCATCATACAAAATGTAATCAAATGGAAAAGTCTCTTTTTTTAACTTGTTTTATCAGTTTTAATCTTTTAACTTTATGCATCAAGCAAAAATTTAATTATATGCAACATTCTGACTTGAATAAATTAGTTTAACATTGAAACCTATTTTCTGCACATTCCAGCACATAAAATAAAATATTTTTTGTGTTTACACTCACTCTTTCAAATAGATGCAAGTAAAACACAGCAGAAAATAAATAAAGTCAAAGACTCTGCGGTGCTGTTGCTCTATTTTCACCTGTAAAGCAGGACTAGGGTAGGCGGAGGTTTACCCTGGTGCAGGTGTGCCGCGGTCAGTTGAAGAATCCGCGAGTTTCTCTGTGAGTTTCCCATTACCTCGTTGTGCACTCGGTGCTTGCTTGGAAGTTTAGGGGTTTTTTTCGCTGTAAAAAGAAGTTTTCTTCCCACGCACAACGGACGCTAATGTTTTTGTCACTTTTTATGGAATCAAACTCAAAGTAAGGTCAGTACTTCCACGCTTTAAACGCTGCACGCTCATACTCTCTCCCACAATCGATATGTTGATCTGCACACAGCTGTTGTCACTAACGGCGCACTCGCTTATGTCACTGTCGTGAGACATTCTCGTTTTAGTAACGCAGTAACACAGTAACGCAGCGTTCCTACGGGAAAGTAACGGTAATCCAATTACCGTTTTTGCAATAGTAATCCCTTACTGTACTCGTTACTTGAAAAAAGTAATCAGATTACAGTGCCCATCTCTGCCTCTGACTACTTCTAAGTTGCACATGTTAACGGTTTCATCATCACTCTGTGCTGCAGCGAACTGGATCTGTGGCACAGAATAGTTGATGGCCATGTTGTTCTCCTGCTTTGCAGCTTTATTTGAGAATTGCGGCTTAAACGTGCAAAACTAAGAGAAGCAGATCAATATTTTCTTCTTGTTGTTATTTAATGGTGGTTGGCAACCAGCGAAAGGAGCATTAACCACCTCGAGCAATATTTTCTATTTTCTATCCCCATTGTTGACGTGTGCGTCATACGTCACGTTGTACGTCAGGTGAAGATGTGGTGTCGGCTATCGCACCTGTCACATTAAAAAGCTTTAAAAACGTAACAATCGCTTTAAAAACACAACCCAACGCGCTAAACTGTGGTAATGTGTTACATTATCATGTATATCCAGGACATCTCTTCTGAACCAAGACGAAGTGGTGCTACAAAGGAATTATTTCTTTAGGACAGTGCATCTAATAGCAGTCTGGCCTGCAACAAAATGCACCGCTAAAAATACAGTTTCTGCTTGTCCCAGAATTTATTAATTTTGAGAGTGAAGTTGTAGTACTGATGCTGGTTAGTGGTGTAGGTTTCATGGATGTGACACCTTAACTTGTGTAAAATGACGACCAGAGCATATTATTAGGTTAGTTCACTGTAGTTAGGCAGAGGTGTCTTAAAAAGTACCACCTTATACAAAACAAATGAAGGTCCAGTATAAGAAAGAATAAGAAGAGAAAAAAAGGAACACCCTGCTAAATGAAGTCATTTTTAAACATTACTCTAAATGTAGCCATTAGTTTTTGTTGCTGGCCATACAAAAAATAAGTATACTTCAGTTATATTTCCCAAGTATACCTTACCTAGTACGTATACTAATAATGCTTCTTGGGACTATATTGGCCCCCGTTTTAGTACATAACAGTATTCTTGAAATTAACTTTTAGATGTACTTTTTGTTCACCATAATTGTACTAGCATAATGTCATAATGTCTCTATGACTCTATGACAATGCTAACCTTACAAGTATACTATTAATTAATAGTATTAATAATGTTTCACATTGTTTGAATAAACAAATACATTTATTAATATATGAGGTTCCATTCAGTTCAAGGAATTAAATTTTAGTGTGGCTGCAACTTACTCCTTAAGTTAAAAATTATGCTGTATATTGTAGTTTATATGTTATACTACTTTCACAGTGAATCACATTTTATAGTAATACACTCTGAATAAGAATTTAAGTAATTACTCTTAGATCTACAGTAGAAAACAACAGAAATCCGGATGGTGTAATAGTATAATCTCAGTAACATCACCAATTGTTACATTTGCTGTATTTTACAGCTGTTTCCATGAGTACGATGAGTTACCGTAAAAATAATGTAATCTCATGGAATTTTCCCACAATTACATGCAAATTACAGTACTAAACTGCTAACATCCTTTAGAGTTTTTTACTGTTGATTTTGCAGTACTAAGCTCTGGAAATTACTGCAAAGGCTAACAGTGCACTTAATACAACCAGGGCACCCTTAATTCACTTTAGTGTGCTTATTTCATGTTGAGTGAGGGTGTAAGTACCAGTGCACCACTTGCATCCCTAGCATTTGCATTTGCACTAATCTGGTAAATAGATTTCTGCATATAGAGGTCTAAGAGGGACGTTAAGAGGTCTGAGGGATAATGCAGGAATTGTGGCACTATATCCAAAGAACTGACTGGTCAGATGGTGATTTCATCCCTCACTTGCTCAGCATACACATATCCTTATGTTTTTGGAAATGGCAACATTTTTATACTACAGACTCATTATTTTTTCTTACCTTTAATTATTACTATTCTAATCATTTAATTTTTTTTTTTACTTAATAGTGGCTGTATTCAGCTCTGTGTCAAGGACATTACTGTTTTTAAAAACCCTGATGTAGCCCTGTGCATGTGTATGTGCGCTTGTGGTCTTCATTTCAGTAGTAGTAGTTTTAACTTTTTTCACCCTGTAAAACATCCCACATACAAGATGAACCAGTCATGCAAACGGATTTATTTTACATGGCACAAAAAGGTTTTTAGGATTTTTGTCATTCCCCAGTTTTACTTAAAAATGTTTCCTAGACATAAATGTAATTCACCAGACTTCTGCACGCACAGAGGGAAAATAAAACTATTGTGTGTAGTGAAATCATGATTCCCTTATATGAAGGAATATTACCATCAAGATAATAGGTATAATTAATATTTTGTTCACCGTTTCATCACCATCATGGCTTGTGGTTTTACTGACAGGCTGTTACATTTTATGTTTTTCATTGCCAAATTTCTGCACAGCAGCTCAGTGGTTACAAGGTAAAGTCTGACACTCTGACAGTTGCCTAAGGCTCTTTATGCAGGTCACTGCTTAGTGTTGTCCTCTGCTGCACCATACAAATGCTGTTTTAACAAACTTCTCAGAGAATAACTTACATCTCGTGCCATTTCCTCTTTATGTCTGTTATGTCACACTATATTGTTGACAGTTGTTTATTCACATTGTTTCATATGAAGTTGAAAAGCAGGTTCACACTTGAAACACTCCTCTTCCCATCATAGGCATGTAAATGCTGGCATATATGTTCGTTCTTGCTCTTCCCTTCCTCATTCTTTATTTGTCATCCTCTCTCACAGATGCCAGGCCTCACTGAGGCCTAATTCAAAATGCAGCCTTTGGCTTAGCTAGTTATTATTATTTATCTGTTATTTTCATTATGATAGTATGGTTCTTGTTGATAAAATACCACACCTCCTACTGCTACCTCTGTAGTATTAGAGTCTTTTTTTACTTTGTGATAACATTTATGAGAATGAAACATTCCCTCTTGTGTTGAGAAACTGATAAGAACACCCATTTTGCATTTAAATCTTGTTAATAACAAATGTTTTACAAATACAGAGTCGATTCCCAGAACCGTCACAGAAAAGTCATTTTCTTCTGTTTTTGTATGTTGATCTTTCTCTTTGTCTTTCAGCAAGATAAGATTGGGGGAAAAATGCTTAGCTAAATTTCCTGAAACTTGATGGAGGTAGAGCATGAGCAATAGATGAAGCCATTAAAATTTGTTGTAGACTACAATTGCTTTAGAAAAATATGGAACTTTTTTATGAAGTTATAAATTATGAAAGAGTAGTATTGTAGTAGTTTGATATATTGCATATTCTAAACAGTAGCAATGTCTTGGGCACAGATATATACAAAGATGCTTCAATGTATGAATACCTGAGGACCAGTTACACCTGTTGTTCTGCACTCTCTTGTTAAGAAGGGAAACAAAGAACAATAGTACTCATTTCCTTTCAGTAGTAACACAATATTAAAATAGTACAGCATTTTATATTCACGATTATATCTAAAACCAGCTTCATACCTGAGCGTAAAAAACGTCAAAATGTTCCTCAAACTGATTCAAAAGTTTTGCTCCATTTCTTGCCTGCCAACTACGTCTCATCCTGTCTGGAGGTGAAACTTGGGGAGTCTTTCCCTGCTGAGTTCAGTGTGCTCTGCCTTGTCATTTCAGTCTGATCCCTCTCCAGGGTTCATCCCTCCAGTTCATGATTCTGTTCTCCATGACAGACACATCACAGATGTCCTCTGAAGACATGGTGTAATATTTGGATGTGACAGTACAAATAGGCCCTTGATGTTGTGCTTAGACAAGCCATTTCAGCTAATCAAGAGCAATGATTTTATCAGACCACCGACAGCTGCTTATCACAAGTAATCAACCCTTATTTAATTTAAGTCTAACGGGAAAAGGGTAAGTAAAAAGACCGTAAAGGAAAAAAGAAAGAAATCAGGAAATACTGTCTCGCATATCAAAATGCACACGTTTACAAAAAAGGATGCTCACAAAAGAGCTTCTCACTCTCATCAATGCTAGTTAAATAAAGAAATTCTGGACTTCTGACTAACGAAAAGATCAGATAACTGCAGCATGAAAAACCAGAGGACTGGAGCACGATCCTAAACTTTGGTTGCATTTGTTGAAAAGGTGGCATTAAATTAAAGTACCATATTATGATGGTGGGGTGTGGTCTGTGGATCAGCTGCGGGAGAGGTGCAGTGGGTTCATGAGTAATGCCAGGGGAGGCTGGCCGGCGCAGCTGGTGATAGTTATCTAATCATGCCTCCCCTATTTCTTCTCTATCTCTTCCATCTCTAATATATTGCATCCTTTAGCAGATTGAGGCATCTAACACCACTGACAGTTACATGTAGCTTTCCCAGTGTCTTGGTTTGCACATGGATTTTAAAAAGAAACACTTTGTAAGCTGCTGTAGTCTGTTTTATTTTGACGTCCCATATGACTAGGACTTCAGCCAAATTACCTTTTAGTGGGTCTGCTTGTAGTCCTTATTGCCTCAATTTAATGATGCAAGGGTGTGTTTATCTTTTTTAAATTGCATATACGCTGATTTATTTCCTTGTTTTATTATTATGAGTTTTATCACCCACATTATTGAATTTTTATCATTTGAATTTTTATTTTAACTTTCTCTCACACTGTCCATTCATCCATTTTCTTCTCCTTATCCTCATCAGGGTCACCAGGAGGGGCTGGAGCCAATCCCAGCTACCACTGGGTGAGAGGCAGGGTACACCCTGATCAGATCGCCAGTCTGTTGCAGGGCTAACACAGAGAAACAGGCAACTATTTACACCTATGGGCAATTTAGAATTACTGATCAACCTAATTCCTCTCATCCACTCTCAGCAACTCCATTTAAACATTTTCTAAAATAAAGAGACAATATTTTTAACACCAGCACAGTCCTGACCTTTAAAGTTCATTCTTCTTAAAATGGTCACATTTACAGTAAACCAGTGAAAAACATGTTGCACACTGTTATTTACCAGGACATGGTGTAATCATGAATGCTCCAACTGAATTGCACATCGATTCCAGCTAGAATGGGGAAGCTGTGAAGGCATGAACTCAAAATTACAGTTCATTGTTGATCTTGACAAAGGCTTTTTGTCTAATGGAAAAGAGCCAGAGTGTTAAGGTGGCTGTACTTTGTTTTCCTTCTGAATTGTGTATATATATATATATATATATATATATATATATATATATATATTAGTTGGTGCAACGATACACAAAATTCACGGTTCGGTTCGATACTTTGGTGTCACGGTTCGATATTTTTTCGATACAAAAAAAAATGTTCATGCCTTTTTAATTTGTCATTTATTAAATTTTCACGGCACATTCCGCACCACATCTCTGTGCGTTCATCATTTGTTTGAAGCCAGCTCACATCCTGCAACTACTTTTCTGAGAATACGTGCTTCTTTTGTGGTTCGGACTCCTTCTGACATTTCTTTGGAGGTGGAGGAACACCAAAGTAATTGCTTAAAGGAGCTTCTTCGACATCTTTAAGAGTTCTAAACAAATGTCTGTCCTCCTCCTGAAAATCTTATGTACGCAAACACGCGTTGCAACTTCTTATCTTGTGCACATTTTTTATTTTGACAGCGAATGCGCACCTGTGGACCACTTATGTGCAGCCCTGGTTATTTAGCTCGTCATATTGCAGCCACAGAAATTCTTTTGTCCATGAAACCATAAAGCTGCACTTTCTTTTTGCCTTATAGTCTGATTTGTCATAACTTTTCCTTTTTGTGGTAAGCTTTTCTTTGGCTGTCACTTCTTCACCCTGACCTGTCTTATTTGGCTCAGCAGAACTAAAATATATATCCTGCTGCTTTTACACACGCACTCACATAATGCTCAGCGATCCTCTGTGCGATCAACCTCTCACATGTTTAAGCTGCCGGAGATTTCACTTGTCATGTTTGCATAGTAAGCTAACGATTGATAAGACGATGTCAGAGGAATTGGTGCGCAAATGATCGTCACTCATCAATCAGTACTGTCGCTCTCTATACACAGTTCGCGCGATTGGAAAGTGAAAGCAAAAAACAAGCGCAAATTCAGCTGGTTTTAGTCACATATTGACAGTGGCTCACCGATGCCAATGACATAATTACCCAGCTACATTTCTGAAAGAATGCAAAAGCATTGACATATAATTTTCCTTCCTGCGATAGCCCGACGGGCAGGGCAGAGAGAGATTTTGGTAGCCCGACTGGAAAAATTTTGCGAGCCCTGTATCTGATTGAGGAATCCCTCATCTTTGGAAAAGAGAGTTTATTACAGAGAAATGGCTCTTTCCAAAATAAAAGCTATACTATACGCTTCTTCTGGGCTATATTCTCAGCAGCATATTGAACATATCAGGTCCCCATAAGGAGAATCATGTGCTAACGGCTGTCTAAATGACTCGGGTAAAGTTTGTAGCATGCGTGCTTGTTGTTTTGGTCGGCTTCCACTTGTCTGTGCACCAGGATGATGTCGGAGTAAATGTGCAGTCATATTCGTTGTGTTCCCACTAGTGCTGTCAGCGTAAATCTCGTTGAAATGACGTTAACGCCACAACACGGCAAATCCCCGTTAACGAGCTACCACGGATCGCCCCGTGCGTGGGGCTGGACACGGCGTCAACACGTTAACGAGCTAACTGCGCTAACACACTAGCTAGTCCATGACGCGCTTACCTTCAGGGTCATACGTCACATGAAAACCAAAATAGTTCCAAACGCCAGATATGAATGAGGGTGGGGGAGGTTCAATTTGCCATGTTGCAAGGAGAGCTTAACTTCTGTCTCGCTAGCTTGCCCTGCGCTCAGTGAATCTGCACTCGACTACTCCGCCTAGGCTGCACTGTCGAGTGCAGATCCACTGAGCGCTAAACACAGACAGCATCGTCAGAAGGAAAGTTGATAAAATAAATTAAAAATTTTGTATTGTTCGATACATATGCGTACCGAACCGAAAGCACTGTATCGAACGGTTCAATATCGATACGAGTATCGTTGCACCCCTAATATATATACACTCAGCAAAAATATAAACGCAACACCTTTGTTACTGCTCCCATTCCCCATGGGATGGACGTAGAGACCTAAAATTCATTCCAGATACACAATATAACCATCCCTCCCAAACAGTGGTCACAAATCAGTCCAAATGTGTGGTAGTGGGCACATCTGCTATATTGAGATAATCCATCCCACCTCACAGGTGTGCCACATCAGGATGCTGATCTGACATCATGAGTAGTGCACAGGTGTACCTCAGACTGCCCACAACAAAAGGCCACCCTGGAATGTGCAGTTTTGTCTACAGCAAAATGCCACAGATGTCACAAGCAATGAGGGAGCGTGCAATTGGCATGCTGACAGCAGGAATGTCAACCAGATCTGTCGCCCGTGCATTGAATGTTCATTTCTCAACCATAAGCCGTCTCCACAGGCGTTTCAGAGAACATGGCAGCACATCCAACCGGCCTCACAACCGCAGACCTCGTGTAACCACACCAGCCCAGGACCTCCACATCCAGCAGGTTCACCTCCAAGATCGTCTGAGACCAGCCACCCAGACAGCTGCTGGAACAATTGGTTTGCACAACCAAACAATTTCTGCACAAACTGTCAGAAACCGTCTCAGGGACGCTCAACTGCATGCTCATCGTCCTCATCGGGGTCTTGACCTGACTCCAGCTCGTCGCCGTAACAGACTTGTGTGGGCAAATGCTCACATTCGATGGCGTCTGGCACGTTGGAGAGGTGTGCGCTTCACGGATGAATCATGGTTCACATTGTTCAGGGCAGATGGCAGCTGAGAATGTCCCAGTTCTTGCATGGCCAGCATACTCACCGGACATGTCACCCATTGAGCATGTTCGGGATGTGCTTGACCGGCGTATACGACAGCGTGTACCAGTTCCCACGAATATCCAACAACCTCGCACAGCCATTGAAGTGGAGTGGACCAACATTCCACAGGCCACAATTGACAATCTGATAGACTCCATGCGACGATGTGTTGCACTGCATGAGGCAAATGGTGGTCACACCAGATACTGACCGGTTCTGGGTCCCCAGACCCCCAATAGCGCAAAAAACTGCACATTCCAGGGTGGCCTTTTGTTGTGGGCAGTCTGAGGTACACCTGTGCACTACTCATGCTGTCAGATCAGCATCCTGATGTGGCACACCTGTGAGGTGGGATGGATTATCTCAATATAGCAGATGTGCCCACTACCACACATTTGGACTGATTTGTGACCACTGTTTGGGAGGGATGGTTATATTGTGTATCTGGAATGAATTTTAGGTCTCTACGTCCATCCCATGGGGAATGGGAGCAGTAACAAAGGTGTTGCGTTTATATTTTTGTTGAGTGTATATCCGCGGTGTGTGTGTGTGTGTATATATACACACACACATACACACATATATATATATATATATATATATATATATATATATATATATATATATATATATATATATATATATAGTTAGTGATCGATGTAGCGGTTCCGAATGACAGCAATATCAGGAAGAAGGAACACGAGAAGCTGGAGAAATACCAAGGGCTCAGAGAAGAGCTCGAGAGGATGTGGAGGGTGAAGGTAATGGTGGTCCCCGTGGTAATCGGAGCACTAGGTGCGGTGACTCCCAAGCTAGGCGAGTGGCTCCAGCAGATCCCGGGAATAACATTGGAGATCTCTGTCCAGAAGAGCGCAGTCCTGGGAACAGCTAAGATACTGCGCAGGACCCTCAAGCTCCCAGGCCTCTGGTAGAGGACCCGAGCTTGAAGGATAAACCGCCCGCAGGGGCGTGCTGGGTGTTTTTTTTATATATATATATATATATATATATATATATATATATATATATATAGAGGATCGCAAGTTCGTCGATTCCTGCCTGGGGCGTCTGTATCTAGTAAGGGTCCTAAGGCTAGACCCCCTATGCTAAGCAAGCCTACCGCAGACATGAGCGAGACAGATAAATATGAAGGCATGCCGGCTCGGACGTCGCCCGGATCCGCGTCAGGTGTTGAGGAACCAGGGCACCCTGACGAAAAGTGGGCTACTGGAACAAGAAGGCATCGGTGGGCAAGAGACGAAAACAGGGTGTTGTTGGAATGCTACTACGCAAGTAACCCCGGTGGAAGGGGCTACATGAATAGGATGAGGGACCTATGGATTCTTCGATACCCAACATCCACAATGACGGCAAAACAACTAGTAGCTCAGTGTTCCAACATTCGAAAGAAGGGACTGCTCTCACACCTAGAGATTGACGAGGTACAACACAAATGCTACGGCAAGGAGGAGTCAGGACGCCAGGTCAGGGGGGAGATATCATCGCCCCCACCCAAGATTGGGTACATAGCCCCAAGTGCGATAGGAGAAGGATCGTTGAGTGCGAGAGAAACTGACCTGAAAAATAGGATCATGGCCAAGCTTGAAACCTGGATCCCCCGTAGCCGGTTACCAAGATTACGTGAAGTACCCTCAGAAGGTCTGCTAGATGATGTTAATGCAGCACTACGGGCAATACCTACAACCACGATTACCGACACTAACAAGCTGATCTACAATACGGCAGCAGTGATCAGTGAGATGCTTGGCTACAAGTTGAACAGCGACAAGGGGCAGTACCCTCCATGGAGAAGGAGGCTAGAGGGCAAGATCAAAGTGGCACGGAGGGAGGTTAGCCAACTAACGGAGTTGCAGAAAGGTGTGGCAAAGAAGGTGCCTAAGAAATACAGCAAGCTGTCCATACCTGAGGCCTTGGAAACTGCCAAGCAAAGACTCATAGCCTTGGCCAGCCGCTTGAGGAGGTACACCAGAGAGATAGAAGGCAGGAGAATAAACCAGCTGTTCTCCACAGAACCAGCAAAGGTGTACTCGTAGTGGCAAGGGAACAATAAGAGAACAGCACCACCAAGGCTGGAGACGGAGCAATACTGGAAGAGCATATGGGAGAAGGACGCAACCCATAACGGCAATGCTCAGTGGCTAGTGGATCTGAGGGCAGACCACAGCGACCTCCCTGAACAGGGTCCAGTAACCATCACAGTGGCAGATATCCAAGAAAGGGTCTCCAGTATGAAGAGTTGGACAGCACCAGGGCCCGACATGGTTCACGCCTACTGGCTAAAGAAGCTGACTGCACTCCACGAGCGTCTGGCAGCACAAATGAACCAGCTGCTAGTTAACGAGAGACACCCGGAATGGCTAATGGTTGGACGGTCCTGATCCCCAAGGACCCCAAGAAGGGACCGGTCCCCTCCAACTACCGACCAATAACCTGCCTCAGTACTACATGGAAGCTCCTGTCAGGCATCATATCGGCTAAGATGAACAGGCACATGGGTCAATACATGAGCGGGACACAGAAAGGAATTGGCAAGAATACCAGAGGCGCAAAACACCAGCTACTGGTAGACAGAACAGTCAGCCGAGACTGCAAGACCAGACTGACCAACCTGTGCACTGCCTGGATTGATTACAAGAAGGCCTATGACTCAATGCCCCACAGCTGGATACTGGAATGCCTAGAATTGTACAAGATCAATGGGACCCTAAGAGCCTTCATCAGGAACTCAATGGGGATGTGGCGCACAACACTAGAGGCCATCTCCAAGCCCATAGCACAAGTCACCATCAAGTGCGGGATCTACCAAGGAGATGCTCTGTCCCCACTGCTGTTCTGCATAGGCCTGAACCCCCTCAGTGAGATCATTAACAAGACTGGCTACGGATACCGACTACGGAACGGAGCAGTTGTCAGCCACCTCCTGTACATGGATGACATCAAGCTGTATGCCAAGAGTGAACGAGACATCGATTCACTGATCCACACTACCAGGCTATACAGCAATGACATTGGAATGTCGTTCGGACTGGAGAAGTGTAGTCGGATGGTAACAAAGAGAGGGGAAGGTCGTCAGAACTGAGGGGATTGAACTACCAGAAGGCAACATTGCAGACATAGAGGACAGTTACAAGTACCTGGGGATCCCGCAGGCGAATGGGAACCATGAAGAGGCCGCTAGAAAAACTGCAACCACCAAGTACCTGCAGAGGGTCAGGCAAGTCCTGAGGAGTCAGCTGAATGGTAAGAACAAGATCTGGGCCATCAACACGTACGCCCTGCCCGTGATCAGGTACCCTGCTGGGGTAATAGGCTGGCCAAAGGAGGAGATAGAAGCCACTGACATAAAGACAAGAAAGCTCCTCACCATGCATGGAGGGTTTCACCCCAAGTCCAGCACCCTGAGGCTGTACGCTAAGCGGAAGGAAGGGGGCCGGGGACTGGTGAGTGTCAGCACCACAGTCCAGGATGAGACAACGAACATCCAAGAATACATTGGGAAGATGGCCCCAACTGACCGAGTGCTCAGTGAATACCTCAGGCAGCAGAAACCCAAGAAAGAGGAGGGAGACGAGGAACCATCATGGAAGGACAGGCCCCTGCACGGTATGTACCACCGGCAGATAGAGGAGGTGGCTGATATCCAGAAATCCTACCAGTGGCTGGACAAAGCTAGACTGAAAGACAGCACAGAGGCACTAATCATGGCAGCACAAGAACAAGCTCTGAGCACAAGATCCATAGAGGCTGGGGTCTATCACACCAGGCAAGACCCCAGGTGCAGGCTGTGTAAAGATGCCCCAGAGACAATCCAGCACATAACAGCAGGGTGCAAGATGCTAGCAGGCAAGGCATACATGGAACGCCATAACCAAGTGGCCGGCATAGTGTACAGGAACATCTGTGTCGAGTATAACCTGGAAGTCCCGAGGTCAAAATGGGAGATGCCCCCAAGGGTGGTGGAGAATGACCGAGCTAAGATCCTGTGGGACTTCCAGATACAGACGGACAAAATGGTGGTGGCTAACCAACCGGACATAGTGGTGGTAGACAAACAGAAGCAGACGGCCGTAGTGATCGATGTAGCGGTTCCGAATGACAGCAATATCAGGAAGAAGGAACACGAGAAGCTGGAGAAATACCAAGGGCTCAGAGAAGAGCTCGAGAGGATGTGGAGGGTGAAGGTAATGGTGGTCCCCGTGGTAATCGGAGCACTAGGTGCGGTGACTCCCAAGCTAGGCGAGTGGCTCCAGCAGATCCCGGGAACGACATCAGAGATCTCTGTCCAGAAGAGCGCAGTCCTGGGAACAGCTAAGATACTGCGCAGGACCCTCAAGCTCCCAGGCCTCTGGTAGAGGACCCAAGCTTGAAGGATAAACCGCCCGCAGGGGCGTGCTGGGTGTTTTTTTATATATTAGGGGTGCAACGATACTCGTATCGATATTGAACCGTTCGATACAGTGCTTTCGGTTCGGTACGCATATGTATCGAACAATACACATTTTCTTATTTATTTTTATCAACTTTTCTTCTGACGATGCTGTCTGTGTTGAGCACTCAGTGAATCTGTGTTCGACTACTCTGCCTAGGCTGCACTGTCGAGTGCAGATCCACTGAGCGCAGCGCAAGCTAGCAAGACAGATGCTAAGCTCGTTGCAACATGGCAACTGCCTCAACGCTACCCGAAATTGAACCTCCACCACCCTCATTCAGATCTGGCGTTTGGAGCTATCTTGGTTTTCATGTGAAGCATGACCCTGATGGTAAGCACGTCATGGACAAAAGTAAAACAGTATGTTGGATGTGCTACGCAATCTCAATTACATTGGTGGGAACTAGTGCGTTAGCGCAGTTAGCTCGTTAACGTGTTGACGCCGTGTCCAGCCCCACACACGGGGCGATCCGCGGTAACTCGTTAATGGAGATTTGCCGCGTTATGGCATTAATGTCATTTTAACGAGATTAACGCTGACAGCACTAGTGGGAACATAACGAATATGACTGCACATTTATGCCGACATCATCCTAGTGCAAAGACAAGTGGAAGCAGACAAAAACAACAAGCACGGATGCTACAAATTTTACCCGAGTCATTTAGACAGCCGTTAGCACATGATTCTCCTTATGGGGACCTGATATGTTCAATATGCTGCTGAGAATATAGCCCAGAAGAAGCGTATAGTATAGCTTTTATTTTGGAAAGAGCCATTTCTCTGTAATAAACTCTCTTTTCCAAAGATGAGTGATTCCTCAATCAGATAGATTTATTTATGTTTTATTATTTTGTTGTTTCAGCAACATTAAATTTAAAAACTGTACTTTTGAGTTAAAATATATATTTATAATTTTTTTTTCTTTTCTTTTTTCTCTTTTTCTTCTCTATTACATTTTCAACAAAACAGGACGCTCTCACATGAACATATAAACTATTTAGTTTAGTTTAAAATGTAGCAACAACTCAGGGTCCTTTCTAGTCCATCTTTAGATTTATTTACAAGCTAGTGATACAGATACTGATATTATAATTTTAATAAATGACAAATTAAAAAGGCATGAACATTTTTTGTATCGAAAAAATATTGAACCGTGACACCAAAGTATCGAACCGAACCGTGAATTTTGTGCATTGTTGCACCCCTTATACCCCTTATACCCCTTATACATATATAAATATATATGTATAACATGTTCCCTCTAAGCCTGAAGGGAAAAAGAAGGAACACACATGTAAAGGAAGCACTTAAAACATGCGGTTATCCTAATTGGGCGTTTATAAAGTCAGCAAAGATGCACAGAAAAGAAGATCAGACACCAGCGAGGGAGGATAAGAAAGTCAGACGCAACAACATTGTCATCCCCTATGTAGCTGGTGTATCAGAAAAACTCAGGAGGGTTCTCTCCAAGCATGACATCCCAGTGTACTTCAGACCCAGCAACACACTCAGACAGAAACTGGTTCACCCGAAAGACAAAAAAACCCTAAACACAAACTTAACAACATGGTATATGCTGTACAGTGCAGCGAGGAATGCCCAGACCTCCACATCGGAGAGACCAAACAGCCACTTCACAAGCGCATGGCACAACATAGAAGAGCCACCTCCACGGAACAAGCCTCAGCTGTCCATCTGCATCTAAAGGACAAAGGTCACTCTTTCAAGGATGCCAATGTTCACATTTTGGACAGAGAGGACAGATGGTTTGAAAGAGGAGTGAAAGAAGCTATCTATGTCCCCTGTGAACGACCATCTTTGAACAGAGTCGGTGGCTTAAGACACCAACTCTCTGCCATCTATAATCCAGTTTTGAGATCCCTTCCCAGACACCTTAACACCCACTCACATCCTGGGCCATCTGACCTCAGGAAATCACATGATAGGGTGGGGCCAGGTTTCACAATGAGCTCACCCAAAACCCTGGCTGATTGTGACCCACACCCACTTTCACACTTTGGCTCATGTGATTAGGTAGAGGATCATCAGGGGGTCCTTTGTCCCTCTTTGGGGGGAAACTCCCACTGGGTTTAAATCTGGGACTCTCCACCATTTGACCTTAGAACTGAAGAAGCTTCCCGAAAAAAAGTTGAAATGTCTTCAAGCAACTCAAAGAAGTCCAGACGCTTTTCTTTCCAAGGTCCTAAGACTACGATGACCTGGATGACTGAGAACCTTCACAGACACACTTTAATAATTAGGTTATTTAATAACATGGTTGACTTTTAAAAAGACCCACCCAGAATAAGTACGAAGGAAATAAGAAGAGCAACTACTACTAAAGCTACTTGGAAAAGAAAGCTTGTCTCAGGGAGTTCAGGCTGTGTGGTCATATTAAGTGTAGTTTGGTATGATCATCTGGTTGTATAAACTGTGTTTTTGCCCTCGCATGCTTCAGCAAATTGCTGGACATGTTTTCCTAGCAAAAAATAAAAGGGTGGATCAAGAGTTTTGCACATGCTGTACATCATTAAATCTTGTATTAAATAATAGTTCAATTTATATTTATATACTGAATGGCTAATGGGGCCATGAAAATAATAATAATGGATTGCATTTATATAGCGCTTTTCGGGACCCTCAAAGCGCTTTACAATTCCACAATTCATTCACTCTCACATTCACACACTGGTGGAGGCAAGCTACAGTTGTAGCCACAGCTGCCCTGGGGCAGACTGACAGAAGCGAGGGTGCCATATCGCACCATCGGCCCCTCTGGCCAACACCAGTAGGCAGTAGGTGAAGTGTCTTGCGCAAGGACACAACAACCGAGACTGTCCGAGTCGGGGCTCAAATCGGCAACCTTCCGATTACAAGACGAACTATTTGCACCACTTGGGATTCCGAATCTGAACTGGTGCAGCTGTGGCTTAACGGAAAGCCCTCAATAAAGAAATTCATTGGGGGATTGGTCATCACTGATCCAGTTGTTATCATAGGATAGGTAAATTCATACTTTCTGGGTATTCTGGAGAATTTATTTATTGTATGAATATATTTCTGTGAGAACTCATCCTAACTCTCTGCAATTTATACAGGAGCAGGATTCCCATGGCGGGGGATTTGACATCAATCAGTGTTTTGTTGGGATGATGTCTGATGTCCGCATGTGGAACTATGACCTTTCCCCTTGTGAGATCCAGCTTAGAAGATCTGAACTTCACTCCTGGGAATGTGATAAACTGGAGGGCGCTAGAGTTCGAGGCCACAGGCAGAGTGCTAGTAGAAAATAAGCTGACTTGTGAATAAAGTTACACTATAAATAAATCAAGTCATTCAGAAGAAGCTTGAAAACATCTGCAGCTGGTCTTTGGGTAGGGTAATGTCATTAATCAGTTTCATTTCTATGAAAAAAACAATCTCATGCTTAATCAGAATAATCAATTTAAAGAAAAACATGTTAATTAATTGCTTTGTATGTGTATAATAGTTTGGGGTTTCTCTTTTACACCAGCTCCTGTCATCAATAATAATAAATAGTTTCCTCAGTATAAATACTCTTCCCTGTGTTTTCTGCCAGATTGTCTTGGTGCAGCGAAGCATTACGATGTGTGATCATGTGTCATTTTATTTCTCTAATGTTCTTCTTCATAGTTCATTAAAAACAATCATTTTGAACTGCAGTCTTGTGTCCAGTGTCCTTTATGACTATACTGACAAACCATTTATAACACTGTAGTATAAAGCAAGGGTTCCCTGGACTTTTTGACCTCTGAACATAATTCAGTTCCCCTTTATGTGTTATCATCCATGTTTATGAAGACTGAGTCAGCTCTTGGCTCTCCTTGTGGAGCTCATCTCTACACATTCATCTAAATGTGAGTAAATTCTGCTTTATATTATCTTTATGATTGTAGCCCTTGAAGGCAGGATAGGAGGAATACTTGGACTCCTGCACGAGTGTGCTCGTGAAGTCATGTTGATTTATTCACTGTAAAACTGCACAGCTCACATTAGGATCAAATTAGGACAAAACCCGAGGAAAGGCAGAATATCAGTGCTTTAAAAGAATTTCCTCTATGTCACATAGACAGTCACAAAACTACATTCAATTTTCCACCTACATTTTTACAACCATTAATCCATCTAATGCTCTATGATTTAATGGTTCATATCAGAACTAGTGTTACTTAGTTCAATGCCTGGATATTAAACTGAGCAGCTTGTAATTATTCTATATTTCTCCTCTTTTTATGGCTTCTTAATTCAACTTTAATGACCGTATTTTTAAGCCTTTTTTTTTTTTTTAGATATGAATGCTTGGTATTACTTTATAGAAGACCAAAAACTTTAGTGATTTCTGTCTTTGAGTAACTCCTTGGCAGAGCTTACCAAGAAAAGATAGCAGGTAAAGTGGAAATATCCACTTTAAATCACAATAAATCTCCTAGAGTGGTTATTGTTGCAAAACGCATTCTTGTAATATTTTTAAAGAGGATTCACCCAGTTACAGACACAGAAGCTTGCAGGTTTGTACCACCTTCAACATGCGCTTGGAATTAACCAAAACATCGAGTTATTCATCATCACATTGTTTTGCCCAGGTTGAGCTCGTTTTCTGAAGGAATTGCAACATTTCCTCAAACCATGGCACTGGTGATGCTGTAGCCTACTTGCAAACCTCCAGGGGCTTCCACAATAAATTAGGCTGCAAGACTGGAGCTGCAGCAGTAACCCTGCTCACTTTAAACACTTCACTTTTGACATTTGTGCTGAATCAATTAAGCATATGTGCTGTGTGAAAACTCAGAAAAGCCCCTTGTGATAGGCTAGCTGCTTCCTGATGTAATGGAGGGCAACTTTTACCTCAACAGAGTGAGGGAGATGAGAATTTCTAAAGGTCCAATCCTCCAGACAATGGGAAACACTTTTTGCTTGAAGTACCATTTTCTCCACTGATGTGCTCGGCCACAGTGAGTGCACCTCATGCTGCGCTGAAAATGTAAGTCTTTAATGCAATCCTGAAGCTTACACAGTTTGCTTGCATGAAAAACAAATAAATGAAGTGGAAAAAAAACTTAAGTAGATCCTTCTTTGAGCACTGTGTTTATTTGGGTTTTAATAAGAGTTCAGTGAATACTTCTTAAGACCCTTTTCTGAATGTTGAATGTCTGCAAAGCCTTGGATTTCTCTGAGAGAAACCATGTGAAACAGGACAAAACAAAGAAAGAACATCACAGTTTTTACCATCTATTCTTCATAAAAATGCAGAAAAGCATTCAAGGCTCAACACTCAAATCTAAACTAAATATAAATTAATAATCAGGCTAAGTATGCAGAGGCATATTTCACATGAATCTTAGTTTAGAATATTTTTAACTTTACAAAATTAAAGACATTTGTCTGTGTAGTCTGTGATTTCAAAAGCACTTTTACACAACAGATGTGATACTATGAGGCCTTACCCAGTGTTGGGAATGTTACTCAAAAAAGTAATATATCACACAGTACCCATAAAAGTATTGCAGTACTTCACTTACTTGCCAGTGAAAGTCATTAGTTACAGTACATGTTGCTTTACTCTATAAATTACCTGAAACACATTGTCTTATTATTTCCTGTTACCAACATAAACCTTAGGCTACTATTCCACAGTGACGCAAATCCCTGAGGATAAAGGTCTTTCTTTTAGTTTTTTATGAAAGCTGAGCAACCCCAAGAGTCTTCAAAGTGCAGATTGAAATGCAAAAACACAAACAGCAACAAGCCTGAGTGCTCATCACTGCGTTTATTACCCGTTGAAGTTCAGGTTCTGACTGCTGGGCAGAAGTCAACATACGCTTTAACATCACTCTGGGTTCATGGATAGCTTTATGTTAGCATGCTGTCTGTGCAAAGACATCCAAAGATCCAACGTTCTGTTAGCAGCTTAATGCAGTTGTTTCTGTCCTGGACACAGTTTGTATTTTACCATTGTGCTCTTGTCCTTTTGTGCAATAAAAATAAAAGTCATGTCTATATTTCCACTGAAATCAGCAGATTGCAGCACAAGTCCACAGGAAAAACAGCAAAACAAAAAAAAAAAGTCTTTTTGTTTGAATTTTTATTTTAAATGCCCAGTGTGCAGATATAACTGAACCTTACCAAACCTTTACCAAAATATTTTTTTTCTTTTGCAAAATATTTTAGCATTAGAGGGACATTAGTACGGTACAATCTCAAAAAAGGTTTGAAATCTTACAAATCCAATTCCCAAAAATAAAGAATAAAAAAATGGGATACTGTGTAAAATGTAAATAAAAACAGAATGCAATGATTTGGAAATGTCATAAGCCCATATTTTATTCACAAGCAAACACAGAAAACATCAAATCTTTCAACTGAAAAATGTACAATTTTAAGAAAAGCATATTTGCTCATTTTGAATTTGATGGCAGCAGTGCATTTTTAACACTGATGGGACCTTTCCAGATGTGCAAGCCGCCAGTTCCACAGGCACTAATGCACCCTCAAACCATCAGAGCCATCTGACCACAGAACACTTTTCCGCTTTGCTTGAGTCCATTTTAAATTTGCTTTAGCTTAGTGAAGACAATGGCATTTCTTGATCATGTTCGCATATGGCTTCTTCTTCGGATGACAGATCTTTGACCTGCGTTTGTGGATGGCACAGTGAACTGTGTTCACAGTAAATGATTTCTGGAAATGTTCCTGAGCCCGTGCAGTGATTTGCTTGACAGAATCATAGCTGTTTTTAATGCAGTGTTGCCTGATCATCACAGGCAACCAGTACTGAATTTTAGGCTTATCTCTTGCTCTGACAGATTTCCCCAGATTCCCTGAATCTTATAATGAAAGGAACATTCTGAAAATGTTCCAAAATTTGTAGATGCAGTTTTTTTGTAGACAGGTGAACCTCTGAAGCTATTCACAGCTTTTAGCGAATTTGCCGTAAAACTGAATGCCTGTGGAAAGCCACAAAACTTGAGGTTCATAAGCTCCACTTAAAAGAAGTATTATCTACCTTCAACAACATGGTGAAAGATGCGAGAGCCACTTATTTCTCTAAACTACTCGCAGCAGGGAAAAGAAACAACATAGTAAATAACATAGTGTCCCCCCCAACTCCGTGTGTACCTGCCTTTTCAGATAAGGGCTGCAATGACTTTCTAAGATTTTTCCAAGGTGAAATCAGTAACCTAAGAGGAAACATAGCTCCCTCGGATAGTCCTTTCAACCATGATCTTCCACACCCTGTAATTATGGAATCCTTTCACCCAGTTTCTGTAGAAGACCTATCAGAAATAGTGACCCAAATGAAACCCTCAATGAGTCCAGTTGATGTCCTACCTACTTCGTCATTTTGCAAAGTTTTTGACACCATTGAGCCCTCTGTGGTCACACTGATAAACTGTTTTCTGCTGTCTGGCTCTGTCCCCAGGTGCTTTAAACAGGGTGTTATTCAACCTCTGCTGAAAAAGCCGAACCTGGATTCGACTCTTCAGTCAAGCTACAGACCCATCTCAAAACGTCCTTTCATTTCTAAAATATTAGAAAAAGTCGTTTGGTCCCAAGTAAAAAAGGCACTGGAGAAACATAGCATTCTTGATAACCTTCAGTCATGATTTAGAAAATCACACTACACAGAAACTGCTCTCCTCAAAGTCACAAATGACCTTTTGATGGCCGCAAACAGAGGTGATTGCTCAGTCCTCGTCCTATTGGACCTTAGCTCGGCCTTCGATACCGTTGATCATCAGATCCTAATCCACCGCTTAAATCACATGGTAGGGATATCTGGATCTGTTCTGAAATGGCTCACCTCATTTCTGACAGAAAGAACAATCTTAGTTTCAGTGGGAAACTTTCGCTCAGCTGTTGCTAAATTGTCATGAGGAGTGCCGCAAGGTCCGGTTGTAAGCCCCCTATTGTTTTCTTTATATATCCTTCCTTTAGGTCATATCCTATATCCTATATTAGCAGCTTCAAAATTATTTCCTACAACCTGTATGCAGATGATATCCAATTATACATCTCATTTAAACCCTGGGAATTCGACAAATTATCCACTCTAATGACTGTCTTAAAGAGATTAATGGTTGGATGACAAACAATTTCTTGCAGATGAATGCAGACAAGACTGAGTGTTTGATTTTTTTTTTTTTTTTTTGCCTGTCCCATTTTCTTCTTTAGCCATCAGAATTGTTGTCTGAAGACCAACATGGATACCCAGTGGATTTACTTTGCCAAACGGATCACCACGGCTCATCATCCAGGCTCCAGACACCCAGAGGCCCCAGAGTGCGAGAGCCCAAGGAGGACCACCGGAGGGGCATCCGTGCCACCCTCCTGGAAAGAGCTGAGGAGAGCCCCAGATGAGAGGTCACCCAGTAGCCACGGAGAAGAAGCCAGAGGGGGCTGCAGTGGCGTGCACGCCGGCTCTGCCAGCAGCCAGTTGTGCCAGAGTGAACTGAGCCGCAGGCCCGGAGGCCCGAGGGCCTCTTTTGCCCCGGAAGAGGCCTGACCGAGCAACAGGCACCAGGCCCCGCCAAGAGTGTTTAATTTTTGCCCCAGAGAGCATCAAGTCCCAAATTAGTCCACGTCTGGGTCCTTTCTCATCCTCAATAAAAGCTACCGCTCGGAATCTTGGGATCATTTTTGATCAATCTCTGTCTTTTGACGCTCATATCAAGTCCTTGACCCGCTCCTGTTTTTTTCATCTAAGAAACATTGCCAAACTCAAGACTATTGTATCCAAAGGCGAATAGGAGATGCTTGTCCATGCTTTCATCTCCTCTCATTTAAATTACTGTAACGCACTCTTTTCTTGTCTGTCTAAGGCTTCCCTCAATTGCCTCCAAGTGGTCCAAAATGCCACAGCAAGGCTTTTATCCCACAGTCATAAATTCGCCCATATCACCCCTGTGTTAAAATACTTGCATTCGCTTCTGGTTGAGTATAGATATCAGTTTAAAATCCTCACTTTTACATTCATGTCCCTACAAGGTGAGGCTCCCAATTATATCAGAGCTTCTCCAACCCTAGTCTCCAAACCGGATCCTTAGATGAACTGATAGTTGTCTTCTAACCATTCCACGGACCCGTTTGAAAACGAAGGGGGATCGCGCTTTTCAAGCCTTGACTCCAATATTATGGAACAGTTTACCTCGCCCACTACGCACCATCAACTCTGTAGCTACTTTTAAAAAACAGCTCAAAACACATTAGTTTAGACAGGCATTTAGGTAATATTCATGTGTAGCAAGCTGTTTTATTGGATGTGCTACTATACCCTATTTATATAGGGAGTGCAGAATTATTAGGCAAGTTGTATTTTTGAGGAATAATTTTATTATTGAACAACAACCATGTTCTCAATGAACCCAAAAAACTCATTAATATCAAAGCTGAATGTTCTTGGAAGTAGTTTTTAGTTTGTTTTTAGTTTTAGCTATTTTAGGGGGATATCTGTGTGTGCAGGTGACTATTACTGTGCATAATTATTAGGCAACTTAACAAAAAACAAATATATACCCATTTCAATTATTTTTACCAGTGAAACCAATATAACATCTCCACATTCACAAATATACATTTCTGACATTCAAAAACAAAACAAAAACAAATCAGCGACCAATATAGCCACCTTTCTTTGCAAGGACACTCAAAAGCCTGCCATCCATGGATTCTGTCAGTGTTTTGATCTGTTCACCATCAACATTGCGTGCAGCAGCAACCACAGCCTCCCAGACACTGTTCACAGAGGTGTACTGTTTTCCCTCCTTGTAAATCTCACATTTGATGATGGATATCCTGCTCTCCTTGTGTGTGTACGCTACACAATTCAGCAGTAGCCTAACTCCACTTGAAATAACGCGCGAAGTCAGGATGTAGCGTCCAACTCCTTTTAATTAGCAAGTATTTCCTCATGGAGTAAAAAGACGGTGGTGTCGATGGCACAAACAAAAGGCAGATGTCGCTGGATCAAATTTCCCCACATGTGATCCGCTAGGAACTAAACAAACATGGCTGACATCCTGTCACTTCCTGAAACTGGTTTTCAAAATAAAACGAATTTCAAAATAAAATTAGCTCATTGCAAAGAGCGCCTATATTGCAATAAATTAAGAGCGGAACACTCCCCGTCTGGTATCTGTTAAGATGCCATATATCAATATTCAAACCACAACATAACCTTTTCAGTCCTGGTTCTTTAAAACCATAACAACCTCCGTTATAGGCCTGAGGTACACTTTGGCCACTCCGTCTTTGATGACCCGGATCTCGATCTTGCGGACCTTTCCATCACCACCAGGGAAAGTGTTTGTTACAAGAGCCATGGGCCAGTCGTTCCGGCATGTACTATCATCTTTCATCAAGACAACATCACCTCTTTCGATGTTTGGGCTGGTTTCTTGCCATTTACAACGAAGATGCAGTGTCTGCAAGTATTCGCGTTTCCAACGATTCCAGAATTGGTCAGCCAATCTTTGCACTTGGCGCCACTGTTGTTTATACAGGTCCTTCTCAGTGAATGTCCCTGGAGGAGGTGGAACACTCTTCTTCTGAGTGAGAAGCATTGCTGGGGTAAGTATCTGAGGGACGTCAGGATCTGAAGAGACAGAGACAAGCGGTCTGGAGTTGATGATGGCCGTCACCTCCGCCATCAGGGTGCACAGGACTTCGTGGGTCAAACTGGAGGAGGGAGTACGCATCAGCATTGAGTCTAGGATTCTCCTTGCAATTCCTATCATGCGTTCCCACGCACCGCCCATGTGCGAGGAGTGAGGTGGATTGAAATGCCATGTACATCCGCGATTGTTGGTGTATCTCTAAACTTCTGACTTCGACAAAACTTTTTGGAACTCCAACTCTTTGCAAGCACCAACGAAATTGGTTCCACAGTCTGAGTATAGGTGTTCAGAAGGACCTCGGATTGCAAAGAATCTTCTCAAGGAGTTGATGAACGAAGAGGTGTCTAAAGACTCTATCACTTCTATGTGGACTGCACGTGTGCTCATGCAAGTGAAGAGAACGGCCCAACGTTTACTCTGAGCAATACCTCCTCTTGTGCGCCTGGCTATCACGGCCCAAGGACCGAAAATGTCCACACCAGTGTAGGTAAAGGGTGGTGAAGTGCTTAGTCTCTCTTGCGGCAGGTCTGACATCTTTTGTTTCTCTCTTTTCCCACGAAGCTTTCGACAGGTGACACATCCGTGAAGAACAAACATCGCTTGCCGCCAACTAGCCATATGCCAGCAGCTCGAATGGCACCTTCTGTGATGGTACGACCTTGATGCTCGACCTGCTCATGATAGTGTTTGATGAGCAATGTGGATACATGGTGTTTGCCTGGCAGAATGACGGGATGCCTTTCTTTGTCACTTAAGTCAGCTAATGTCAACCTGCCTCCAACCTTTAGCAGACCATCTGCATCTATGATTGGGTTGAGTTTTGTTAGAGCGCTTCTCTTGGAAACATCGGCTCCCTTGGAGAGAGCATCTAGCTCTTCAAGGAAAGAAGCTTGTTGCACAGCAAGAAGAATCACTGTAGTTGCCTTGGACAACTCGTCAGCTGTGAGAGGTTTAGGGCACCAGTGCCAACCATTACAGCCGTTGGTTCCTCGGCTGCTTGCCTTAAAAGAACAAACCACATGGATGAGTGTTGCAACTCCTCTCCGTATGGACTTCCAGGAAGAGAATTTTGTGAATCTCTCACAACCCAGCAACTTGTCCTTTTGACTTGTAACACAGGTTGTAACTTGTGGTCGTATCTCAACATCTGCGTCTGGGTTGATAAGCTCAAAGGTCTCATGTTGGTCACTGCTTGGCTGTGACTTGTATAGAAATGTTGGACCCGTGAACCAGTTGGTTCTGGTGAGCTGTGAGGCTTGAACGGACCTAGAAGCATGGTCAGCTGGGTTATGCTCCGTAGGTACATACCTCCACTGATTCGGTTGTGTGGACCGACGGATTCTCTGGACCCTGTTGTTGACATACACATAGAAACGTTTGGACTGATTATGAATGTAGCCCAGCACCACTTTACTGTCACAGTAGAAGGTGACTGCATCAATTTGGATATCGATCTCTTGAACGATAAACTCAGCAATTTCTACGGCTAGCACTGCCGCACACAGCTCCAGTCTAGGTATGGTAGGTTCAGTTGGTGGTGCAAGTCTAGCTTTTCCAAGAATGAAACCCACATGAACCTGGTCGTTTGCATCTGTTGTCTTGAGGTACGCCACCACACCAATTGCTTTGGTTGAAGCGTCTGAAAAGATGCGTACCTCTTTACAACAGGCATTGGAACAGGAGGTGGTGGTATACGCTCGAGGGATATGAAGATGTTGCAGTTCTTGAAGCGAATTTTTCCATGTCTCCCAAACCTTACATTTGTCCTGAGGGAGTGGACTGTCCCAGTCAGTTCCATCTAAGGTCAACTCTCTCAGCAACGACTTGCCTTGAACGGTCACAGGAGCGACGAAGCCGAGAGGGTCAAAAAAACTGTTTATGGTGGAGAGAATCCCACGTCGTGTGAATGGCTTGTCACTGACTGACACTTGGAAGGTGAATGTGTCCCTTTTAACATCCCAACTCAATCCAAGGCTTCGCTGTGTGGGTACTGCGCTTCCATCTAAGTAAAGATCTTTAATGCCCTTAGCATGATCTCCTGCAGGGAAGGCTTTCAAGACGTCAACGCTGTTGGACGTGATCTTATGCAGTCTCAGGTTTGACTCAGAGAGAGATGCTTGGGATCTCTGTAGCAGAGAAATTGCCTCTTCCTCTGTGGATGTGGAAACAAGACCATCGTCTACATAGAACTCGCGTTCCACAAAATGTCTGGTGTCTGACCCATACTGCTGTTCTCCTTCCTTTGCAGCTCTTCTGAGACAGTATATTGCCACAGCTGGAGAAGGACTGTTGCCGAATACGTGAACCCTCATCCTGTATTCAACAATGTCCTTGCTGGGATCATTATCTCTATACCGCAGAAAGCGTAAGTAGTCTCGGTGGTCTTCTCTCACGACAAAACAATGAAACATCTGTTCGATGTCAGCCATGATTGCTACTCGCTCTCTCCTGAAACGAATAAGGACTCCCATTAGACTGTTACTCAAGTCTGGTCCGGTGAGTAGCACGTTGTTCAGCGAGATGCCATTGCATTGTGCGCTTGAGTCGAAAACAACTCTGATTTGGTCGGGTTTCCTGGGATGATAGACCCCAAACATCGGCAAATACCAGCACTCTTTACCTTTAGGGAGTGGAGGGGCTGGTTCTGCGTGATTGTTGTAGAAAATCTTGTGCATGAAGGCAATGAACTGGTCCTTCATCCTTGGTTTACGCTCTAGTGTGCAAAGTAATGAGAAGAGGCGGGTCATTGCTTGCTCACGATTGTTGGGCAAAGGTGGTCTGAGGGGCCTGAAGGGAAGAGGAGCCACCCAACTATTCAACTCGTCCTGAAAAACCTCATCACCCATTGTCTGCAGAAACTGTTCGTCCTCTATGGAGAAGGCACGCTTGTCATCATCCGCTGTTCTTGCAAAGACTGTGTTGCCGAGTGAGTCGTCGTCCATTGTAGTGCTACGGCAACTGTGTGAGAGTCCCTTGACTTGACTGGAGTTGACCGTTTGCTTGAGATGGATGTGGCTCGTACAAGGTCTGAACAATGATGACCTTCCGTCTTCCAGTATGTTCGTTCTATAACAGTGGACAATGGGCTTATGAACCTTTCCCAAACACACATCACCTACTAAGACCCATCCAAGGTCAAGCCTTTCAGCAAAGGGTGCATCACCAGGACCGTTGATCTGCTGCCTCACCTTGTGAACCTGGAGAATGTCTCTCCCAAGCAAAAGAAGGATCTTGGCATCATTATCAAGAGGTGGGATTTTGCTGGCAAGGCTCTTGAGGTGCGGGTGATGGAGGGCAGCTTCAGGTGTCGGTATTTCATCACGATTATCTGGTAAGTCATCACATTCGATCAGTGTTGGTAGCGCAAGGCTAACTTCACCATTTACTGCTTCGATCTGATAGCCATTTGCTCTCCTGCCGGAGGTTGCGGCTAAGCCAGCACAAGTTTTCAGGATGTAGGGGTATGAGCCAACTTCGATTCCGAATAAGTTGAAGAACTCTGACCTGGCTAGAGACTTGTTGCTCTGGTCATCGAGCATAGCATACATTTTGATGGCTTGTTGTGGGCACTCTTAAGGATAAACTTTAACAAGACATATCTTGGAACAAGATTTTGACCTAGCGCAATCGCCACAAACTTCAGTGCACAGAGGGCTTGCAACTGGTTCTGGGATGGTGTCCTCTTTTCCCGGCTCCCCGCCGTCACCTGTTCGGGGACTTGAGGCCTTGGTTGACAGTTGTGGTGGACCAGGATGAAGAGCTGTGATGTGCTTGTCACTGTTGCACTCATCACATTTCAGGACAACTTTGCAGTCTCATGCGAGATGAGATGTGGATGCACAGCATTTGAAACAGACGCCTTGATCTTTCAAGTACATTTTGCGTTATTCAATGGTCTTTAGCCTGAAACCACGGCATTTCTTTAAGGGGTGGGGTTTTTTAATGGATGGGGCAATGCTTGGATATATCCTCTCTAGGATCTGGATCACTTTGTGGGCCCTCAGAAACGACTTTGGTCGTATGAACTGAGACTGGGGTTCTTAAATTTGTGTGGCGTGAGATAGGCTTTTCTGTGACAGGACTGCTTCCAGAAAGAGCAAAGCTGGGATCGTTTCTTGTTTTAGCTTGATAGCAGATGAAGGAAGTGAAAAATGGAAAGGGGGGATAACCAACCTTGTAGTCCTCTTTGTATTTTGAGCCTTGAGTGATCCATTTTTCTTGCAGGTTGTATGGCAGTTTTTCCACGATGGGTTTGATGCCACGGGCAGTATCCAGGTATGCTAAGCCAGGCAAGTAGCCATCCTCTTTTGCTGAAAGTAGTTCCATCAATAGATCTCCAAGATCCCTTAACCTGTAATTGTCCTTGTTTGTTATTTTAGGAAAGCTGTCCAACTTCCTAAAGAGAGCACTTTCGATAACTTCTGGAGCACCGTAGCATTCATCGAGCCTGTCCCAGACCATTTTGAGTGCAGTATTTGGGTTGTCGATATGAACTGCTCTTAGGCGCTTGACATACACAGAAGATTCCTTCCCGAGCCATTTTAAAAGTAAATCCAGCTGTTCGCTTGCAGTAAGGTCCAAACCCTTAATGGTATTGGAGAAGGCAGATTTCCATGCTCTGTATGACTCTGGATGATCGTCGAAGTGGGTTAAGCCAGTGCTCACAAGCTCTTTTCTTGCCAGGTACTTCGCCATGTCCATCATCACTGAAGACTCTGGAGGGTATGTATGAGAAGTGTTGAGGTACTGAGGAAAAGTTAGCTCTGGCTTAGGGTAGGGCGTATTGCTCTTTTGTTCTTGCAGGAGTCCCTCACTGTTAACTTGGAGGCGACCATCTATGTCTGGCTGAGCTGATGGGATAGAGGTGTGAGCGGTTTGGTATGCATGCGTTACCTCAGAACTTGGTTGTGGCTGGAAAGGTGTGGGCCATGAGTCTTTCACGATATACTCTTCTTTAATGATGTACTTAGCCAATGATGGAGGGCTCTTCTCAATGAGATGCTCTGATATTGAGAGATTGACTGGTTCATTGCGTTGGTTAAGCTGCATAGTTTGGTCTCTGATATAGTCGCTTACACGTTCATGTGTACTCTGCACCATAACTGGGAGACTTTTCCAACTAGGATGTGCTTCAACCTCTATCTCTGCTGCTGCTTCCAAAACTTCTGCTTGGGCAATTGCAGCTGCAGCTTCCTTTTCAAGATTTAAGGCTTCGAGATTAGCTTCTAATCTTGCTTTGTCGACTTTAATGCTGATCTCTCTCTGTGCGAAGGCAACACGTGCACGAGCAGCTTCTGCCTTGGCTCTCGCGTGTGCTGCTGCTGCACTGACGTTTGATCTGCTTGAATATCTGGAAACTGAACCAGTGCTTTTAACTGATGCTCCGTCTTGAGGAGGCTTTGGTTCTTTAAGTCTTGCACGTTCGGGGTGTGCTTCGTCCATGTTTGTTGACATAGCTTGCTGTCGTAGAGTTGTTTTGCCAGCCGCTAACCGTCTTTTTACTATCCTGCTCTCCTTGTGTGTGTACACTACACAATTCAGCAGTAGCCTAACTCCACTTGAAATAACGCGCGAAGTCAGGATGTAGCGTCCAACTCCTTTTAATTAGCAAGTATTTCCTCATGGAGTAAAAAGACGGTGGTGTCGATGGCACAAACAAAAGGCAGATGTCGCTGGATCAAATTTCCCCACATGTGATCCGCTAGGAACTAAACAAACATGGCTGACATCCTGTCACTTCCTGAAACTGGTTTTCAAAATAAAACGAATTTCAAAATAAAACAAAGAGCGCCTATATTGCAATAAATTAAGAGCGGAACAATGGACCACAGGTTCTCAATGGGGTTCAGATCAGGTGAACAAGGTGGCCATGTCATTAGTTTTTCTTCTTTCATAACCTTTCTTGCCAGCCACGCTGTGGAGTACTTGGACGCGTGTGATGGAGCATTGTCCTGCATGAAAATCATGTTTTTCTTGAAGGATGCAGACTTCTTCCTGTACCACTGCTTAAAGAAGGTGTCTTCCAGAAACTGGCAGTAGGACTGGGAGTTGAGCTTGACTCCATCCTCAACCCGAAAAGGCCCCACAAGCTCATCTTTGATGATACCAGCCCAAACCAGTACTCCACCTCCACCTTGCTGGCGTCTGAGTCGGACTGGAGCTCTCTGCCCTTTACCAATCCAGCCACGGGCCCATCCATCTGGCCCATCAAGACTCACTCTCATTTCATCAGTCCATAAAACCTTAGAAAAACCAGTCTTGAGATATTTCTTGGCCCAGTCTTGATGTTTCAGCTTGTGTGTCTTGTTCAGTGGTGGTCGTCTTTCAGCCTTTCTTACCTTGGCCATGTCTCTGAGTATTGCACACCTTGTGCTTTTGGGCACTCCAGTGATGTTGCAGCTCTGAAATATGGCCAAACTGGTGGCAAGTGGCATGTTGGCAGCTGCACGCTTGACTTTTCTCAGTTCATGGGCAGTTATTTTGCGCCTTAGTTTTTCCACACGCTTCTTGCGACCCTGTTGACTATTTTGAATGAAACGCTTGATTGTTCGATGATCACGCTTCAGAAGCTTTGCAATTTTGAGACTGCTGCATCCCTCTGCAAGATATCTCACTATTTTTGACTTTTCTGAGCCTGTCAAGTCCTTCTTTTGACCCATTTTGCCAAAGGAAAGGACGTTGCCTAATAATTATGCACACCTGATATAGGGTGTTGATGTCATTAGACCACACCCCTTCTCATTACAGAGATGCACATCACCTAATATGCTTAATTGGTAGTAGGCTTTCGAGCCTATACAGCTTGGAGTAAGACAACATGCATGAAGAGGATGATGTGGACAAAATACTCATTTGCCTAATAATTCTGCACTCCCTGTAGTGTTTTATTGTATCGATTGATATGCTTTTATACCTGTTTTATACCATTTTTATTGTTTCGTTTGATATGCTTTTATTCCCATGTGAAGCACTTTGAAAAAACTTCCAGTTTCAAAAAGCGCTATATAAATAAATGTTACTTACTTTACTAACTCTGCCTCTCTAAGATGCTCTTTTAATTTACTGACCTGTTGTTCCATTGTGAATAAAATATGGGTCATTACGTTGTTTGATCTCATTTTACAGTCCCAACGTTTTTGGAACTGTGGCTGTACAAGTCAAAGGCAAACCTCATGATTTATCTGTAAGTATCGGCTCAGTCAAATTATCATCTTCTGTGAGTTAAAGTTAAAAGTGTTGGTATTGCACACTCCTGTGCGCACAATTTCAAATATCTAATTTCTGTATGTGAATAGTAACTAAAATATAATGACGGCTGAATGTCTGTGGATGTCCAATTTTGCAGAATTTGTCATTTTCCGAAGTGGTTTTAATGAAGAAAAAAGGACCTAATGAATAATAAAAACAAAATCCTTTGCAGAAAAGCTCTCATAAATAAACCATAATTTCTTAATTAAATGCATTTTATTCTGTCACAATTCTGGGATACATAATTTACATTTCTGAAGTCCCCATACTATTTTGTTATACACCTTTCATTTAATATCTAGTTGTACATTTCACAGGTGGAGCTTGAATGTCAGTGATCTCTGTATTAACCCACAATTTCTGCAGCTTATTTACACTCACACAGGTTTAAGCCTTCAAGGCTAGACACAAATAAAGTTATTATAGGTTTCAGGGCTGTCTAGGTGTGTAAAATTAAAGATGAGAGGAAATGAATTATGTAAGTTAGCTTGTTTCACAGCTATTCTGCTCTGCATGTTGCTACATCTTAATTCTTTCCAGAGGCAATACTGGAATAATGGAATAACTCACACACCAACACACGCACACACCAATGCACACGAACAGCAGGCAGTTTGGTAAAATCAGTTCACTGGTAACAGGAGGCTAATACAATAGGAGAGGATGTAAGGGATTACAGATTGTGTATGCAGATAATGCTGTTAGATGCTAGATAACAGGATGTCTCTGCCTAAATGTTCTGCTTTAGGCGAGAGGCACTGCGTTTTCTTTATATAGCACCAGAATCTGTCATGGCGACAGCTACTCCATCTTCTTCTTTCCTTTTTCTGTCTCTGTATCATTAGGGATGTGCATACCAACCTCTTCTAACCATCCTGCACCTGTTCATCAGCCATCACTATTGAGTTTCCCATTTCTGCTCATCATCTGTTCAAATCTAACTGGATCTGCTTTCTCAGCAATTCCTCGGTAGTAGTGGGTATTTTGAGGGCAGCCTGCATGTTTTATTACTACCTACCTGCTTCAGCCGGGTAAATTTGCTGGTGACTGTAACACTGCACTAGACCTATGGTAGTAAAGGTGTTTGTGAATCTGCTTTTGACTACAAAATCTGTTGTTCCGCCCCCAAGTTAAGTGCTTCGTGTTTTTATTTTGTTTTTTCATATAATCTGCATGCAGAAATCCAATTAACTTACTCACCTTCATGCTGTGTATGTGCATCATAAGCATGTGTGTCTTAGTGTGCACTCTGGTGTGCTCTTGAGACGGAGGCAGGTACGGGTAGTGAGATATTTGTGTCAGAAAGCAGGGAGATCAATAACATCCTGAAAAGAGAGCAACCTCAGGGATACAATTGCTCCACTTGAAGGGAAAGGAGAGTGGAATACAGAAACTATTGCCTATGTTTATCAAAACAGTGGATTTCAACAGGGGATAGCAATCTATTTTTCAGCACATTTGGTGAAAAAGATACAACACAAACATCTGAAATGTGTTGGGGGGTTTCACTCAAAAAGAAAATACGCATTAAAAATATTTATATCAACAGAAGCATGTCAATTTGGCATAAACCTAACTTTTCTCTCAGTATTGCAAAGTCAGGAACAGGCAGGATCAGACAATAACTCACCACTGGAACCACTGGTCTTTCTTTTTCTTTACTTTGTGCAAAATCGAAACGATTGTTATGCTATTTCATTTTCCCTACTTTATGATTGTCTACAAATGAAAAATAATATAACATGTCATTGAAACATTCAGCAACCCTGGATCACATGTTAGTGGCTTTGAGTTCACCCATCTCATCCTTTAACCGGTTGCGTTCCCAGCCTTGGCGAATGCGCATGAGCGGACGGTTCACGCAGGGGAGGACGAGGACCAGCTTGAGCACCAGTGTTACCGAAGGAACAATTAGACAGAGCATGGAGTCCGGAGGAGTGTACCATTTATACGTAGATTTGCGAAGGAATTTATCCCAGGCATAAATGTAGCAATGTGCAGTGGAGAGAAAAAGAGTCAGGTAGCCCAGCGTCGACTGTGGGGAAAAAGAAACACACACACACACACACACACAATGGTAAAAATTAAAGATTAAATACAAAAGAGTTCAACAAGAAGACGATAAGCTTTCTGTTATCTGTTAAATAAACATGAAACTAGTGTTGAGTTTATTAAGTAGGTAATAAAAATTTTATTTCAAGCACTTTGTGATCAACATCACAAAGTGCTTTAAAATAAACTTACAGAGCATAAAAGCAAAAGTTAATCAAACACAAGTAAAAAATATGGGCTTAGCTTAGCAAAAATACTGAAAATGTGTGGAACCTTTGTCCAAAGGTAGAAGGTTTTTTTAAAAAAATCAAATTAACTGGTGAGGTTTAGAGGCGCTCAGTTTTGTTGTGACAGTATTTGCTTTCTCCTTTTGTCATGCTACTCTAAGCTAGGATAAGTCAACTCTAGGCTGGTACGAGCAAATTTACCACACAGACAAACTAATGGTATCAACTGTCTCATCTAACTCTGTGGAAGAAAGAGAATGAGAATGAGCTATCTCCCAAATTACCAAACTATCCTTGGAAATGCTTTATGCTGAATTTAAGACTGACATGCACAGACGCAGACATAATAACAAACAACCTAGTGCATAATGTGCCTCCATTTCCATGTTTTAGCATTTGCAATAAGGGCAAACAGCAGAGAAAGCAATCAGTGCTATTGCTATGGCGCAGTAATAAACTGTGCCCCTGTGTGATGACGATAAGGGATCTTGCACCTACTTGCACCTTATTAAACCAGTGGAGAGCAAATATCATATTACACAGTGTCCTAGCATTTTTGGATATTTGCTTGTATTCAGGGCTTTATATTCCCATGTTGACAACAGTGATCACAACTAGAAGCAAAAAGTAAGCTTATGTAAGCATATTATTGTTATTTCATGTCTTATTTCATAACTCTCCTCACTAGATCATAAGAATTAGTTTGACTTTCACCTCCATCTCTGAGTACCATTCGCTGTCTGAGGTCTATCTATGGACCTGACCTTTACACAAATGGGCCTGTGACCTGTATTAAAAATCTTCTCACTGGAGGATTATACCAGGTATCATAATTCTATTTAATGAATAACTTAACATTTAAAATCCTTGGCTAAAGTCTCTCTGTGTGCCTGTGTTAGGCGGCTAGTTAACTAGGCTCTAGGGAGACAAGTGCCAGTGACATATTGCTATATTGCTTTTACAACACTTTAATAACTGATAAAAATCTAAGAAGTTCTAAATGTAGATTATCTAGAAGGCTCTAAAATATGCCTTTACTGATATGAAACACGTGACTGATAAAGCATGAGAATTTAAAGGTGTGCATGAGAAAATGCACATTCACACACAGCACATACATGTGAAGGACTGTGCATTTTTATCTGCACTGACCTGAACAAAGCTGAACTCTCTCCAGCTGAGAGTGCCTCCAACAGAGGGCAAGGATGTTAGCCCCAGCAGGACAAAAAGAAAGAAGCCCAGGATTCCCAGTGCATATAATGAGTCAGTGCGCCATGCGCTGGTATTGTCAAAGTAAAGTGGAGTGGTAGTATTTTTCTTCACCTACAAGGAAGAGAGAAAAGTGGAGGGACTGTTATTGCAGTGAATGTTCTACATGTACATATAAGCTTTATTTAATATTTTTCTTTGTGCAGGATTGCAGAAACACTCCAATCAGTTTGCACCAGCCTGCTGCACTTTACCTCATTCAACACATTGGAGATGACTCTTTGTCTGTCAGAGTAGCGGGCAGGAATGATTAATGTGTAGATAGCATGGAGCAATGCAAAGCCTAGTGCAAGAAGACCCAACTGTTTCCTGCACAGCATCCAGCGATCTAGCCAATTGGGGAAACGCCTGGAACATAGGAAAATGAGTTAGGCACTTTACGCTGCAAAAATCATGCCCTTTTTTTTTTTTACATTGTACCAGGAATGAAAATGTTTATGTTTGATGCCTGACCTGTACTTGGTCCCTCTGTAGAGCTGAAGGAACCCAGCTATAGCTCCAGGGAGGTAGCAGAGCGACAGCATAATGAGGGACACAACTGGAGTGATCTGACACATGGAAAATAAAAACACAATGAGAAATGTAAAATACCGTTTTACGAGCAACTAAACAAAGAGGAGCATATCTTTACCTTGTTGGCCAGGGATATCATTATGCGGTAGGAGATATCTTCATCATTTTCCACATATGCATAGATGATATCTCTAATGACCAAATACAAGAAAAAGAAGGCAGAGAGGCCGAAAGCCACGTACAAAGGCATCCTCCACTCTGGGAACAGCTGCAGAGGAAAGTCCTCCACCTCTTTAGCAGCTGACAGGGACCCTTTGTCCACAACAGTGAGGCCTAGTTTGGTGGCCATCTCTGCCACATCCCGTTTTGCTTCTCCATTGTTCCCACACAGGTACACCTAGGGCAGGGGTGGCCAACCAGTCAGAGACCAAGAGCCACTTTTTTTTTACTGTGTTACCGCAAAGAGCCACATCATACGCATGGGCACACATGAACATCATCCATCCTTTCCTCTCTCTCTCTCTCTCTCTCTCTCTCACACACACACACACACACACACACACACACACACACACATCTCTGCTCAGCCAGATTTATTGTAAATGTCACACACCAACATGTTAATGACAGAAATGGACTCCTACAGTACTAAAACCACAGGCCAGTCATTTTCAACAATGAACATTGTGTGCACTGTCTCACACACACAAACTCTCAGTTCAACCAAGTCCACAAACAAAAATATAATAATCTACAATAGCATTTACTTTTATAATGCATGTTGTTTAGTGGGACTTCTGGCATTCCTTGCCTTGAACAATCCTCTTTAAATCTGGCTTGTATTCCGTTGTTGTCACTCGAAGCAATTCTTTCACATGTGTGTCAGTCAGAACAGATCGATGCTTTGATTTCACATGTTTTAGGGTAGAAAACACAGACTCGCAGACGTATGTTGACCCAAACATTGACAGTATCTTAAGCGCAGCCCGTTTGACATTGGGGTATTTTTCCATTGGCACACTTTTCCAGAACTCAATGGTCCCTTCCCTTAAAGCAGGTTTCAATTGGTCCTCTTCACAAAGATCGATCATCTCCAACTCAGCCGCAGCTTCATCTGTGACTAGCGGGACTTTCAAACAGCCGGTCTCTGCATTAAATGGGTCGACGAGGAACGTAATCTGTGGCCTTTTCAATTGTAGATCATGGAACCGGGTCACGAAGCTTTCGTGCAAGTTTTCAATCAGCGTTGCATATCTGGCTCTTTGCTTACTCAGGGCAGCACTGGCGACTTGCCCGCTGGCTTTTAGCAGAGTGGGAAAATGCGTTAAATCTCCCTTTTGAATATGTGTCTTGAACAGCTTCAGTTTGTTGACAAACGCAAACACACTTTGCACTAGGTCAGGGAGCATTTTTAACTTACCCTGCAGGGTCAGGTTCAGTCTGTCCAAGTGACACAGCATGTCGACCAAAAAGGCCAGATCCATAATCCACTTGAGGTCCGAGAGCTCGGGATAGTCCTTGTCCTTCTTTTCCATAAACAGTTTCACGGCATCCAAAAGCTCAAAGAAGCTCTGACCGCTTCGTAAATTTTTGGAAAAACTGTATCTGCTTTTCTGCCTGACTTTTCAAAGTGGCCAACTCGTACTTGCGAAGTTCAGTCCCTTTTGGAAATTCCTGGTCGATGTTAGCATGGAGTGAGCTGAAGTGGCGCTGAAGATTTGAAGCTTTGAAATGTGCTAATGACGTCTGACATATAAGGCAGAATGGCTTACCATTGCGTTCAACAAAAAAATATAAACTCTCCCACTCTGTTAAAAACGTCCTGTGTTCATCTTCATATTTTCTTTTTGCTGTGCATTTTTTTCCTGCCATTTTAAGGGCGAACTTGCTCCTACTGGGAAACTTTGCGGTATTTTCATCTCACACACATGCGCATTTGATGAAAATACCGTATTGAACTCAAGCGAAGCGAACGCGCACATTTTAAAACAACAACATAAAAAAAATCAAAACACAAACTTTGATATGAACGTAAGAGCCGCATGAAACCAGGCAAAGAGCCGCATGCGGCTCGAGAGCCGCGGGTTGGCCACCCCTGACCTAGGGCATAAATAGAAATAGTCTATAAATGTGTATTTCTCCAAAGGCATATAGAGCTTGTCACAAATATAAAATTAAAATTTTTTAAAGGTTTGAAAAATTCTCACTAAGCTTTGCACTGCAGGTTTTATCAAAGACTCCTGAAACAGGAATAAATGATGCTTTTGTTGGGGGCTTTTCAGCCGGCAGTCTGGTTCTCTAATGAGTATTAAGGCAGCAGGACAGCATATGTGCGACTGATTCAAAAACCTACACCTTCTGCATTCATGTCTGCAGGCAGGAGAATTTTTACCAGTGCAACAGCACGGACCATTAATCTATTCTTAGTCGTTTCTGACCAAAATGGAAGATGATGCGGTTTTAGCTGCCTGTGAAGTTTCATCGTGTCACTAATATTATCTTTTCTTTGCAGTTACAAACTGTATTAGTTGGTAAATTGATGAAAGCAGATTCCAAAATAATAATATGAATATTAACATTTATTAAAATTTTTCTCTCAACACTTTCTTATGATCTGTGTTTCTATTACTAATAGATGACTCACCTGATTCGAATATCTAGTGAATGACTGCACAGCTACACCTACATTGTGTGTCCACAGAATTACCCTTGTTTTATCTGTCACCCACCGCTCCTTCAGTTTTTTGGGAAGAAGCCCCTGAAAATGTATTACTAGGTAAGCACACGTGCCTACTTTATATACATATGCTGCTCAATATGTAATCCCATTCTAGATCACAGCATGGTGAAGCTTATTACTGCACTCACAGCTCTGTGATAAGACAATTAACTTGTTTGTAAAAGGCGAGAACTAACGAGAGCTAGAGAGTGTGTGACAGAGAGAGAGCAGTTTGACAGGCATATAGGAGAGTCAGTGGGATTGAGCAGTTTTCCCCAGGTGTGTGTGTGTAAGTGGACCGGGCAGCCAGCCATGTCTCCCTACATTACTGCACCAGTAACAGCAGGGGACAGCCGACAGACTAAATCTCCATCTGAATGTAAATGTGACAGAGCCACAGCCCCGCTGTGGATCTAATCAAATTGCTGGCTGGGGAATAGCACATACTTAAAAGCATGAGTGTGTGTGGATATATACTGTAACTACATATGCGCTGATAAAGAAACACCCATTCAAACACACACACCCTCTTTTCTCTCACAGCTACCTGTTTTCAAAGAAATAGAACACTGCAGTGGTTTGTGTGTGTGTGTGTGTGTGTGTGTGTGTGTGTGTGTGTGTGTGTGTGTGTGTGTGTGTGTGTGTGTGTGTGTGTTTACGTGCACACGTATGGGGGCTTGTTTGTGTTGAAGAGGATTTGAGGCAGATTCAGGTTTGGTCTCCAGAGGTTCGAGCATGTTTGTGTTTCTCTTTGTAGCCGTGAAACGGAAGCTGCAATAAACACTGGTCTTTCAACTTTGTAAGATCATGAAGTGTGCTTGTTTGTGTATTTTTACAAGCGCTGCCCTCATTTTCTCTCGCATTGTTATGGTAAGACAGCAAAATCAATAATCAGCAGCAACAAAACTGAAATCAATTGCTTCCCTAAATTTTGCACGGCGTATGTTGAAGCAGTCTCCTGTTATTAAGCAGTTCAAGAGACATTTTTTCCCATCGTAAAACAGAAAATGCTGAAAGCAGATGTTATTTTGTAGTTTGAAGTCAAACATTTCTCATGGTGATCAGATCAATTTAGTAATCTCCTCTTTCTGTTACTGCTTTGTTTGTATCTTTATTCTTGTCAGCCATAGTCTTCCTTAAGGCTCAGAAGCTTCCTGACTTTGTTTTGTCTTAAGCCAGCTGACATCTTTTTAACAGATCCCTTACTTCTACTCTTGTCTTACCTGTCTTCCTGCTAGAAGTCCATTCTGCAGGGCCCAGGTGGACAGGGTGTTAAGGCCTTTAACAACGGCTGCTTTAGGGACCAGCCTAGAGAACACACAGAAAGGACTTTAGTTGCTATTGTTTCTTTTACAAAGACGCCCAGGGGAAAGAAAAAGTCTCAAAACGATGAGAATCAATGTTTCCACTTCAACCGAATGGATACACAGCAGGCTCACCTGTCAAGGGAGCTGCAACCACTTGATTTGTTTCACTTCTTTAGGATTCAGTTTAGAGTTTTGATCTCTCATTTTCCAAGAGGTCTTTAGGAGCATTTTTCCACAACAATGTCATTCTCACATAGATTTGTAATAGGCACAGTTGCAATGAAAGAAAAAGATATCTTTGACAACAAATAAAGATTGAACAAAAAAAGGTTAGGCTCCCTTGATGAACAGAAGGAATGACTTGCATGCACAGTGTATTCATGAATGAGAGACTCTTTTTCTTTTCCATACTTTTGAGGGCGTATGTTACCTCTGCAAGTAGACGGCATTTGCTTCCATGTACATGTCTTTCTTCAAGTTGTTACTGAGGTCCGCCAGCACCTTGAAATAAATCCATCAGCATTGATTGAGTAGAGAGAAAAAATAAAGTAGTTAGAATATTTGTCATTTATTTCATGCACATCCTTTTACAAAAATCATGTGAATGATTCCGTTAAGATGTGAACAGCAGAAAACACTGACATTACACACACATAAGGTGTGACTGGATAACGTTGTGTTTTTGTGTAGCACCTCTTGTCCACCCTCCTCACTCTGTGTATTCATTTCCCATGATTACATGTCAGTAGCCTCTGGTTCTTTCTCCTGTATTTTATGCTTTCTCCTCTCTCCGTACCTTTCTGGAGATGTGTCTCGATCCATAGCTGCTTGGTTTTGACCTGTGGTTACTGTCCCTGCAAACCTGCTCACTGTTTGTTATTTTTCAAGTGCTCATTTTTTTTTCTCTCCACTCTCCTGTCACCCCCGACCGTTTCAGACAGACAGCCCCTCAGCCTGAATTTGGTTCAATCAGAGGTTCTTCCTCAAGAGGGATTTGTTCAGTGTCTTTCTGTAATACTGTAAGGTCTAGAGCCAACTAAACCTTCCTCAGATAACGTCACAACAACACACAAATAAATTACTAATAATTTTGTCTCTGATTTGCTTTCCTTAAAAGTTTTTGTTTCCACTTCAAATATTTCTAAATAATGGGCCATTTTGATCTGCTTGTGTTTTTAATTTCCTGAGTTATTTTTGTTTATCATGGGCTAAAATGTAATATTCCCACATGTAACTTGGCCATTGTTTTAAAATGAGAATAGTTATTATTATTAGTAGTAGTATTACACTGTGCTGTTGCATGGCATTAGTTGTTGTTAAGATTTAATCCTTAATTCATGCTGCAAATAAAAGTTACAAAGTAGCATAATCATCTTAGCAGGATTTAATTGATAAAACAATGCAAACCTAAAAGTAATCGTTTTTTCATGTCTTTTGATCTGTAACAGAACTAAAGTAATGCTAATATTTAATGTTTTCTTAACAATTCAGAACATTTACTGAGGAAAATGTTGTGGTTAATGTCTTGAGGACAAACTGTTCCACAATCCAACTGAGTGCAGAGGTGTCAGAAGATGTTCAAGCGAAGTAATAAACTTCCAAGATCTTGAGATTATTTTATTTAAAAAAAAAATTTCACAAATCACTGTCAAGGATTACCTACATACGCATACAAAAGCCCATTTTCAGACGTCCTCTCTCCTGTCTTACGGCGGCACTTTGCTTTATCCAGTGTGAATGTGTTTAAAGTTTTTTGAGACTGTAATTGAAGCTACGCAGGCTCAGATTGACCAATGTATTGCTTCTTTAATCAGCTGTGCTAACACCAGTTAGACCTTTAACATAATGAACTTGCATTAGGTAATGCTGTTATCAAAATGAGTTACAATTAATCAGTCATTGATTGTCAGACCCATGATTTAGATAACATGTGTCTAAAAATTATTTCCTTGATATATGAATGACACAGCAGTTAATATTTATATGTTCTCTCAAATAACATGAATTATTGCTGACAAATCGCCATGATAATTCCATGAAAATGTCATTTTTAAACCCTTGCTATCATGTTTCACATGTGGGAACAAATGTAATAACCGATGTGTACACAATATGTTAAATATTGTTTCCAGGCCAGCTGGAAAATGAAAATGTAGAAATGTGGATTCACAGAAAGAAAGAGAAAAAAAAAGAGTTTAAAGGTGTTTAAAGATTTAAAGGTGTATCTTTTTGATTCCAATTTTAACTTTGGACTAACCTTTCTTTCAAGTTGAGTTGCCATCTTCTCCAGAAATTCATAGTGTTCTCTGTGAACACAAACGAAGATCATCTTGGCAGACCGGGCTGATTCTTCATGGGTCATCACCTCCGCAAAACAAAGGACAGAACATGTTTGAGATACGTACAGTAATGTTTCTAAATTTAAAAACTCTATTCAGTTCAATATAATGCCATAAGTCATACCTGAGCTCCCTCAGGCAAGGGGCCACAGCTGTGAGGTCTGCGGCTGCCATACACCACCCTGTAGCCGGATTGGAGCAGACACAGGCCCAGAGAGCGTCCTAAGTCCCCAGTCCCAAAGATACACATCAGCTCAGGCTCAGGGCCATCTCCCGATGCCAGTGGATGCAGCATCGCACCTTCTGTCTTCATGTTCTCTGATATTTCTTTTTCCACACTTATGATCACACACTGAGATTGGATGGTCAGTTTTAGCTGTGTATTTATAATGTTTTGGAATCTGACCTATACACTGCCTCTCCCACTTTGTGCGTGATTCTTCTTTTAACCTCTGTGTGACATAAGTGTGTGTAATGAAGTTATTATAGCTGTTTATTACATCTGCAATCAACATCTGAAATTGCATGTGTTGGAATGCAATATAACTCATATCTGTGTTTTGTTTTTTTCGCAATGTGAGTCAGCATTTTATCCATGATTTCTTTTGGATGTATATTTAGTTTATTTTTATATTGCTTGTGCTCATCAGCTATTGGCTGATAGAGCAAGACTTTGAACTCTAAATTAACTGTATGGGGAGCCATCTGCACTCTGCAGCAGTAACATTAACCTCAGATTCGCACTTTTTTAACATTTTATTATTCTTAGAAACGCCGACTGCTTCATCTACCTAGTTCAGCCAGAATTTGACTTTTACATTTGGTAATAATAAAAAAAATCTTTTGCTACTGCTTTCTAGTGCTGCCTTATTCTATTTCTTCTGTTTCCACTCTAGACATGATGCCATGTGGGAAATCCTGGCCCACAGATTCATTATCATTTCAAAACCCGCTGTTCCAACCAAACAACCGGGAAGAGAATTTCTGCAAATTTAGTGTTCATGTCCCCATGGCTTAAACATCTGCAAAGTTGTGACACAAACAGACTCAGTAGAGCAGAAATGAAGCTTGGCACATATGTAAGTGTTTTGCGTGTGGCTGCTTTGCTTTGTATGAATGCATGGGTCTGTTCGCAACTGTCAGTTGGTGTATATATGTGTGTGTGGTCGAGCGTGTGTGTGTGTATCTGTGCACTGAAATGGGTCAGGAGGATCGGAGCTGAACAGAGTCCCAGCTGTGATGTGAGGTACCAGGGGAGTTGGCTTTGTGTAGACAGAATGACTACCTGGCTATAGAAATGACACACAGCATCACATCAACTTTAACTATTTGCACAAAAATATACTCATCTCCATAAAAGCAGCCTCATTCAAATAACAATATACATACATATAGCCAGAAATATTTATGGCAGACAAGCAGCCTGTTACCTCAGGAGCTTTTACACTCAAGTCCATAACCAAAGCGTTAATGTCTACCAGGGGGTATATCGCAGCAAAATGAGAAATCATTTTATGCCTAACCTTTAAGGCATCCATTCACTTGTAGCACTGTTAGAATAGACCTGATAGCAGATTCACTCCAATGACTCATTTACTAGCTCTGCCTCCAGGACAACTCTCTTTTCACGTCCTGTTCTTTCTTTCTTTTTCTCTTTGCATCACCACTTAGCCCTCTCCTCCAAAGTCTCCGTTCTTTCTGTGCACTCAGTTCCTAGTGCTCTCCCACCTCTTAGCCAAGCTTTCTCTAACTTAATAATTATTGAACCCACCGAGTAAATTAAACCTACGTTGGCTTTAATTATGCTGTCCAAGGCCATGACTGTCTATCCGAGAAAGTTAGGTAACCTTCAAGAATAGTTCTTCCCACCTAACGTGATCAGTTTAAGTTTTTCCCACAACTCTTTCAAGTAAGTATTTCATCATTAGTGACTGTAAATAGCTCTTGATATGTTTGTCTATATATGTGGTTGATTTGCCTATTCATGTTTTATAGATTCCAGAAAAGTGTGAAATTCTCACGTGTCATTCACATGGGGCAGCAAATATGTCCCTGGAATAGAAGAAGAGAAACAGAGCTGAAAGAATTCATCACTTTATACTCTTTTGAAGTGACTAAGCAAAGACAGTTAGTGGCAGTGTTGCCAAGTCCGTAATTTCCCACAGAACTGGGCTACTTTTGAAGTCTTGCCACAGGGTGAATTTATGGTCCACTTGTTGGGTAGACCTAATTTGCATGAAAATTACACGAATATCTATAAATAACCACACATAAGTTACATGAAACAATGAATTCATACTCAGACCCTGCTAAATCAACCGCAGATCAGATCAACATGTAAACAATTCCAGCTACATTCAACCACGCACAGTATGCCATAATTGCCGCACAGTGTGGGCACTAAGCTAGTTTTGTCACAGTCGTGTCTAAGGAAGGGAAATGAAAGAATTAAGCAATTCCAATTGTATTATTGATATCAGTTATCAGTTTGATTACTTATTGATTTTCTTATAGATTCTCAATGAGTTCTCTCACTTTGAGAGTGACCATCAAGCAGCAGATCAAACACATTTGTGCAAATGAATTGCATAATGTGGGTCTTCGCAGCCAGCAGCGGGGAGTTGGCGAAGCCAGCTCGCACCGGCATCTGCAGGAAGAAGACGTGACTGAAGAGGAATTCGCTGTCGTCCTAGGAAGGACAGCATGGGTGGGGGGATGCCGGAAAACGGTTATCACAGGACGGTTGGACAGCGGATCCAGCAAGGCCACCACGTGTTGGTATTTCATGTCGTCAGCTGAAAAGCCACGGGGAGCAAACTGAGCTTCAATGTGCACGAACCACGAAGGAGGGTCATGAAGCCAAAAATCCAGCAGCTTAACTGCCACAGCAAAAATTTAAACGTGCAGCTCTGTAATCACTTTCGACATAAATGAAGACAGAAAACTGAAGTTGGGCTAGCTGGTATATAATGATGGCTACACAGCTTTGGTTAGCACAACATAAACACAGTGAAGCTTGAGGATGAACGCTAAGGTTTTTCCACTCAATAAAAGTTAACCTGAGAGTTCCCGATGATTAGGGACAAATGTAATTGCATGGCAGGATGCTGTAAACGGACCAAACTTCAGTCAGGAGAACAACTGCAATACAAGGTTAGTCATTAATATACTGCTGCATGGGCTGGGCCATAGGTACATTGTAAGGTTTTAAAAACTGAGCTTTAAAAATGAAAACTGATGATAACAACCGAGAGAAGTCGACAGTGGTCACTGACTTTTTTTTTTGGGGGGGGGGGGGGGGGGGGGGGGGGGTTCACATTAAATAAAACAAAATTCAAAGCATTAAACAGGTTAAAAACACAACAGCCTTAATAAATGCAGAGTAGTTTGTATCCGGAAGCAGGGTTCATACGTCATCACTTAAAGATTGGATATCCCAACTGCTGTGGATGTTTTAATGCAGTGCAGTTGTTATTATTAAAACTTGCCACATCCTGTTTATGACAGTTACAATAAACACTGTTCCTTAGTTTGGAACTACAGTGGATACTCATATTACTCACTCATCCATCGCACATTAGCCATGGACATCTGGATTAGAACTCCAAAATTCAAAACCTAAACCATACAAACTCACATTGCTGCTGAGTCTCACTGATATGATGAAATGTCTCAGACATCCATTGGAAGCAGTTAAACTAAACTGTTGTATTGTCTCTGTTGTATGACAAAGCAAGCACACGTAAACTTTTAATTGCATTTTTAAGGACAGTCTTTCTGCTGCAGACAGATTTTCTAACCATGTGAGTATTTTGTGCTTTTTCAAAAACATCTTGCAACATTTAACCGTAATGCGCTCTGGGACATGTTTACATCGAGCATATGCTGAGCCTTCAATTTATAAATGTCAGGGTGGAGTTGCAAATTACAGCACACGTGAGAAAGCACACTCAGATTCTTCCAGTGTTATCTGTCACTCTGCAGTGCATTAAAAACATGCGTATAATAGTGAGCGTTGAACATTTGTTTTGCCAGCTTAATGGACAAAAATAAAGAATTCACATTTGCAAGCAAGAGTGAATGGCTGTGGTGGGAATTACTTGAGATTACAGCTGTTTCCAGGCGTCATGAGGCACGCACAATGAGGGGCAGTTGTTAAAGACAGTTTTCAGTGAGAGTGCGCCTATTATACATAGTGCCATGGTGTTACAATGAGCAGAGAACAGCCTGTAAGATAGATTAGTTCTAAGAGATTTCTGTTATGGCAATGCATTACATATGAGATTCATATTGAGGCTCTGACTGAGCTCAGGTTTTGAGGTTGTTGAAAAAGCAGTGGAAAAAAAATGGTAGGAAGACAGACACACACTGGCTATACGATGAGACACAAAGACAGAAACATAGGGAGCATAGCAGAGAGACTCAGGCACAGAAAAAAAGACACCAAGAAGAAGAAATTGAAAAAAATTGTGTTTCAGTAGAACAAAGATGCTTGTTACAACCAGTTTCCCATAAGTATTCCCAGAAATATTCTATAAATATTCCATTACCAGCTTTCCAGACAGAAACACTTGGGATGTTCATTATGAAACACTTAGAGTAGGTTTAAGGAGAATAAGAAACACTTTGAATGAAAGTGCACCCTATTTTTTTTTAGATGTTTGTCTTTGATGAAGTTGCTGCTTTAGGGCTGTTGAGATAAATGAATAGTGCGTGTCCTTTTGTATAGCATGTACACATATGGTGTGGGTGTTCTGTTATGGGTTATGTTTGTCTGTCCAGCTCAACATGTTCACTGATGTAAAGAAATGTTCATGTGTGTAAATTTATAGTCAATATTCCATTTTTATCATGTCTACAACAGGCCTACATGCATTATAGAAGCATCTCAACTCGGAGAGCCTCATCCCCTATCTCTGCTTTAACAGGATGAGCCCTGACTGTATGTTTGATGTTCAGAATCTTATCTGGCAAGCCAAGCGTCAGAAATCAGAGGCTGGGAGGAGCTGCATGAAACTGCAGATTTAGAGATTTTCCTCTTTCGTCCGGCACACATCGCTGCTGAATTATATGGCCTTGGTTATTTCAGAACTCAGGCTTTTTAAGAACAGAGGGGACTGGGACACTTTGAAAATATCTCCAGAAAGACAATGCTTGCATGGGATTGTCTTATCCTCTCCTTGGATAGCAAGCTTTGATAATCTTTTTGCCTCGTTTAACTTCTTTTCCTCCCCTCCACCCTGCGCCGTTCTTTGTGTGATCCAAGATAGAAGAAATTGAACAGTCTTTTTCGGTTTACATGCTGAAAAGGTTGAGATTAAGATCTCCAATGTATCTGTGTCATTCTACATAGTCATATCTCCACAAACAGCTGTGGTCTGCAAATAGCATGCATCCCCACTGTTCGTCCTTTGTGGCTGGAGGGAAATCGACAGCCCATTATGAGGCTGAGATAGGCCTAAAGAATTTTTCGCCTCATCTCCTCAGCCATACCTCCAGTCAAGTGAAAGAGCTGACAAGGTAGGAAAAAGCTGACACGGAAGTCTAATTCTGTAATGATGAAAACCTCATAGTCATCAGAGGTGCAGGTTCCCTACTCTGTATTTTTTAACGCAGGTGGTGTGCTGAGGGAAAACGACAGAGAGTCAGGAAGCATGCAGTATGCTCAGGTTCACAGGCAATATGGTTGTGAATGGTGATGAGGCAAACTGTTGTTGCTAGGTACAGTTTCACAGCAAAGCTATAGTTAACAAGGCGACAAGAACGTTCCTGACAGCCAACGATGGCATTTGTTCTAATTTCCTTTCAAACTACCCTCTGGGTCGCAATGCCTAAATGAGGTTACTGATGATTGGTGCAAAAAATAATTATGAGCCAACAGTCCTCTTAGATCAGCAGCATGGTAACCATGTTTGTGTATGGCCCTGACTGGCAGTCAAGATCATAGCTAGATATCTATCCTTTTTTCCATGTAGAGTTATATCGGATTAGTGACTTTTTTTCCCCGAGTGTCTCATCTGTTGTTGTTTGTATTTATTGATTGATTGATTGATTCTTTATTTTGAACATGTTGAAAAAGTACAACAAAATAGAATTAAAAGAGACAAATGAACAAAGCAAAACAAAAGGAAAACGAGCGTCTCATCTGTTGTTGTTTGTATTTATTGTTTTATTATCGTGAAAAGCAACACAAAGCTGTGGCATTTGTTTGTGTATCCTTTTAATTAATAAGGTCTCTTTCAAAGAAGGTTAAATCTCTGCTTTCTCCGGTATGTGGAGATGATAGACAATTTCCAGGTGATATTTGAGCTGTAGCCAGGAATGACTGCCTGGAATTGTCTTTTAAAATATAAAAATTCTTGAATTAATACAGACTTGTCAGTTCTGGTGTTCTCTGGCCAGCATTCATGCCACCCACATTTTTCAATGATGAAGACATTTAAGTACAAAGAAAGTTCTTGCTTTGAGCACCCACTAGAAACTCAGAGCTAGATGGATGCCCAGCACTCATCAGACTAGAAAACAGAAAACCAAGAAGGACAGGGGGCTTCAAAAACAAACAGAAATACATAAAATAGATGTAAACACACAGCAAACAGATAAACAAAGTCATTTTCAGATTTTTTTTAAGGGGAGTTGTTAAGCATCCTTTATTCTTTTAGTTTGATTTGTATCAGTATCCACACCATAAGCAGGAAACACAGGCTCTCAGTGTATTTCAAGGTAACTTTATTGTGCTGTGGAACCACCACAATATGTAGCTTAAGGGTGTGAGAGAATCTCAGATACACTGACTCAAATACAGCAAACCACAGTATAAACTGATGTTTAGATTCATGTTTGAACATTAGTTTATAAAGTGTGTTTTTCTTCCTTTCTTTACCTCCGGCTGGTCGAGTCATATGGTCTTGCCAATCCTGGTTTTGCCAGAGGGTTCTTCCTGTTAAAAGGGAGTTTTCCCTTCCCACTCTTGCCAACTGCTTGCTCAAAGGGGCTTCTTTGAATATATCGATGTTCTCTATATTATGCTCTTTACCTTACAATATGAGATTCCTTGAGGCTGTTGAGATTTGGCCCTATATAAATAGAATTCAATTCAATTTGATTGAATTGAATTTGGAATTTATGTTTTAGATTTATTTTTTTGTCTCACTTCATTAAAATTAAGCTTACATAAAAATAAGAGACTTTCCCTTCTTTGTAAGTGTGCACACTTACTATGAAACATGAATGTACTCATCAGTTTATACTGTGTTTTATTTGAGTAAGCGTATCAGCTGATATTTTGTCACACCCTGTTAGCAGCGTTTTGTTGTAAGTCCAAACCACACTACAACAAAGTTATCTCGAAATATGCTGACAGTCTGCAGTTCCTGTTTATGGTGTAGAGAGTGCACACAACCCAAACTAACAGAACAAGAAAATGCTTAAAAATCTCTCTAAATCCCTTGAGATAATCTGGAACGGCCTTTGTTTATATGCTTGTTGAGTGTTTACATCTATTTTATGCATGTCTGTTTGTTTTTGAGGCCCTCTGTGCTTCTTGGTTATCTGTTTTCTAGTGTTATGAGTCCTGGGCATCCATCTAGCTCTGAGTTTCTAGTGGATGCTCAAAGCAAAAGCTTTCTTTGTACTTCAATTTCTCCGTCGCTACAAAGAAAATGTGGGTGGCAGAGAACACCAGAGCTGGAAAGTCCACTAGTGTCCTGTTCTCTTCAAAGATGAGAGCAGACTCACACTGAGTACATGTGACAGACATGAAAGAGACTGAAGACACCGCTGCAAAAATAATGCGGCCTTCAAAATCATCCAGCATAACTGGTTCGGTGGTGGATCAGTGATGGTCTGGGGAGGCCAATCCTTGGTGAATGTCAGTCAAGCTGCAAGGTGCTCGGCTGTGAGCACAGGTCCTGTTAAAGGTTTCTTCTGACAGTTTGGTCAGAAACATACACATGGATGTGCTGCCCTTAAATTACCCCATCTCTGTCTGTCAAATTTATATATATATGTCTGTGTGAGAGAGAGAGTGTGTGTGCATATGTGCGTGTGTTAATATGTTATTCCCAGTAATTAACAACTATTCAGCCTTTCCATGTTTCTAGCGACCCTGGAGAAAATACAACTGTACAAACTGTCAGCGCTGATAAGAAACACCAGATTCTTGCGCATTCTGCAGTCCCGTGTAGGTTTTTAATAGAAAAGGAGAATTATTCATTGTCTTCTCAACAAATCTGTTATTTCTACAAAACTGTACTTCTGATTGCCATTGCGTATGTTTCTGTGATGTTCTATTGTGTTTCCAAATAGCAGATGGCTTGCTGGCAGCGATAAGAAACACGCATTTAGCAGGTAATGAATAAATAAGGATGATGATTGGGGAGTAATATCTAATATTCATATACTGCCAAACTGCCATAACAAAAACAACATTTCTTCACTTATTTCCGTGTGCATGTGTGTACAAAGAGGCCTGAGTGTCTATCATTCCAAAGAATTTAACTTGCTGCGGATGCATAGATAACATTAAATGTAAGACATACTTGTTATCCGCATTTGTTATTTTATGAAGCTTGCTTAGTACTGAAGTGCAAATTACAAAAAAGTTGTTAAGAATTATAATTCATGCAAATAAGCCTATGGCCTTTTTCAAACTCTGAGCATGTGTAGCATGAAAGTCTGTGATGGACAGAAAGATGGTGCATGTCCTTGTCATGCAGGAAGATATATTTTGAGAGAAGCACAAATAATTAATGACTTGTGGCAATCAAATATTAGGGAATTCAGGCATGAATCATGAATGAAGTGTGTATGTGTGGATAGGTGTGTGGGTTTGTGTGTCCTGAGGTAGCGTCCTTGCTGCAAAGCTGTGGGAAAATTGCAGAGCTTGCAAACCTGAAATGGCAGGTGTCGGCAGGCTGAAAATCGCACACTGGATGATGCATTGTGTGCGTGCGCCTGTTATTTTGTATTACTGACATTGAGGGAACCTGCCTCCTCATGACATAAATCATTCAATTCTGGATGAAGGTTAGAGTGAGGTTAGGTTTTGGTTAAAATTAGGTTTAGGCAAGTCACGATTAGTGTTAGAGTAGGTCTTGTAGTAGGAACCCGTGTGTATGTTTGAGAGAATGGAAAGACAGAGTGTGTTGATGCAGGGAATCGACACACTCGTACTGTGTGTGTATTTGATGAGGAAAACATGCTGTAGAGAATATTTTGCTTTAAAATGAAATCTATTCAGGAGTGGTGCAGAATCATGCAATTCAAATGTGTAATACCTGCAGTATAATCATATGAGTGTGTATTTGTGAAAGAGCGAAAAAGAGACAGAGAGTTAAGGGGAGTGACAGTTTGTACAGCAAGTGCAGGTTAATTGCTGTGTGACCATGCTGAGAGCAGTGAACTCTGACATGCTTGGAGTCAGGCATAGTCCTTTCTGATTGGCTTACAGAGAAAAAAATCTATAATTACTCAGAAAAGCCTCGCTGATAGCCTTCATAATCAGCAGAAAACACTTCAGAACACATATATAAGCGAGGCACAGGCACTCACAATGTTGACAGGGCCACAGCCCCATTATTTTTGAAATAGAGTAACATGACAGACATTAGTTTCCTTCTAAATTCTAATTACTTTTTCACCTTTTCTGGATAGATTATAACCTTGCCACTGGACACTGTAAAGATTTAGACATAACCACCTTGACCCACTCACTGGTTTGGACCGTCCAGCTGACTGTGTCAGAACACCTATCAATCAGTGCTGCCACAACCTTAATGCCAGTTTCTAGATGGATGATTTTTTATATATTTTGTTTTAATCACAAAACTCTTTTATACCAGGCTGTAAGCTGTAGGGATGTTTTTCGGTTTGTTTTAAATTACTGCTGCCTTAGATTTATTTTCAGTGCTGTAGGTTGCCCTCTGTCTCACACTGGCGAAAACTATAATGCTAACAATCACATATGTGTGGGACAGAGTCCTCATAATTAGCTTCATCTCTACAGAAGTGAATATGGTGAACAAATATTTCCCAACATGTCAAATAATTTATTTGTGAAAGGAGTACCTTTGTGTTAAAAGAGCACGTGCTTTATTGTGTTTTTGCTAATGTGTCTGGGTGTGTGTCCGCACGGTCCTAAAGCCATTAATCCCTCCAGCTTTGTCCAGGTCACGTATCGTGTCAGGTACCCATGGAGATTCAAAGAAGGAGCCAGTGGAACGTCTTTGTGTCAGCAGACGAGTATAATTAGACTTCCTGAGCTATACAATGACATTTAAGTATCATCCTTTTTTGGTGTGTGTTTCACCACAAAAAAAGAAAAAAGAAAAAAGAACAGAGTTAATGATTATATTGTATTGTTCTGCCCTATTTTCATGTGTACAGACACAAACACTCACAGTAAAAAAAAGCCTCAGAATGTGATTCACCCTTTCTATAGCATGTCTGAAGCTGGTCATAATCTTACTTGACAGGTTATGACAGAAACTATGACAAGATATCATATCACTGTGGCCGGCAGACCCCAAACACAGACAGCCAGACTGCACTCGATACTAAACGGATGAGGGAAAATGCAGCAAATTTTATTGTCCTGTACGGTGACGTTGTGCTCTGAGCAGAGTGCTGCTATGCCACACCGTGTTGCATTGTATGGTAATTTTTCATACTGTATTTGGTAATGCTCTGTGCATGTTTGGGGAAATTGTTTTCTATTGTGTAGGATTTTTCTTTGTCCTGCAACCAATTTAGTCCTGCAGCTGACATGACCCAAGGACTTCTGTAAATGTTGATGTTAGCAAGACCCAGTAGTCCTGTGTGTAGCTGTACACGCTTTCTCTTTTAATGTGTGCGTGTATATGTGTTATCGTGTCTGTGCGCCTCTTTTGGCATTAATGCCACGGAGGAATGTGTGAGAGCTGTCAGAGAACATCAGGTTCCTAAAATAGACACTTCCCTTGGGAAAAATAGGAAGAAAAAGAGAGAGAAATGATAGAGTAGCTTTTCACAAAAGCTAGCAAAAAGCCCAGAATCAGGAGGAGAGCCAATGATTAATTATAGATTACAAATTATAGTAAAAAAGCAAGTGTATACATGCACACAATAAATTCCCACGCACAAACATACTCATATTTTACATCTACATCACAATACGTCCTAAATTTCTAAATAGATTTGAATACAAAGCACAGCAGTAAGTTCATTTTGAACTTTACAAAACAGCTGAAATACTAATATAATAAAGTAGGAGGTAATAAAATTCCTTTGACTTTAAACAACTGACTTGTAAAAAAAGAGGAAAAGGAAAAGTTTTTCCAGAAAGTATTACTCACAGTATCAAAAATATAAACAGGTTTTGGCATAAAAAAAAACATACTTAAAGCAAAACTTTGAAGTGGACAGCACTTTATAGTATGAGCCCTATAAATTCAGACCCTACTTTAGAATTGAGCAGTGAAAAATTGGTTAAGACAAGATATTTACAATTTATACTTAGAGGAATTTAACTGCATGTCTGACACTGCCGAATCGACCAGCCATCCCAATGTGAAAATTACAGAGAATAACAGCATAATTCTTGGACTTTTCACTATACTTTGCACTGTGCTGCATGTCGTAAAGAATAGATCACGTCATGTCTGCACTATTATTTTAATCTGAGCCAGAGGTCTGATCATTGTCAGCTTTATGGCCTTCCTACTGACAAAGACATGACCTATGGCCTGCCCTGCCCCAGAGTAAGACACTTCTGCAAAGAGGCGATGCCAACAAGTTTCTCTGAGTTACAACAGTAGCTTTGTGATTGTAACTGCACTTCACTAGGTAAGGACCACAATGTCAAAAACAACTAGACAGTGTTTAATGATAGAGAATGAAGAATAGAAGGTGAGCAACAACTTAGGCCTGAGTCATTAGTTTGGTGCTGGTATTAATGAGGATTGTCAGCAGCTGTCAGACCAGATAGATCCCCCTAATGTGTAAGGAGGAACATGGGGTAGGGGTACCATCTGTTTTTATAAATGGATGGTTCATTAAAATGTGCTACTTTACTCTAAAAGAAACAGTCAAATTTAGAAGTTTTTTTATAATCAGTTTGGGGGTTTTCTTAGTAGTTTCTCTGAAGATAAGTTTTTATTGTCATTGCACAGTCATACCTAGTACTGTCCCACGTCGGCATTACGCACAACACAACACAGTAACTTAACTTAATAAATAAAAAGAATGAGTGTATGTTTATTGCACATTATTACTATTATTGTTGTTGTTGTCTTTGTTGTTCTTGTTATTGCCCCCATCAAAAAGTCGAGGGAGGTAGCCAATCAGGTAAGCTGCTAGCTTTGATTAGGGCTATTGCCCTGTTGTAAAACTGAAACTGCCCATTTGAGATCACAAAGGGTTGTTGTAAATTAAGAAACATGAGTTTGACAGCAGTGCAGTAAAAGAATGAAAGTGATTTTGCTGCTACAAGCTTTGTCCTTCTGTTGACATTTTTTTTCTCCTGTATGAAGCGGTTTCTCGTGATGTCATAACACGCATTGTCCAAGAGTTGTAGCTGTCGGTGGCTAGGGAAAAATGTGCATTCCTTGACCAGGTGGCAAGTGGTTTCTTGGGGAGATGAAGGGAGATGTTCACAAAGAGACTGCTGCACCTTCAATGTAACTTTCGACACTGGCAGATTGCTGAAGTGACCCATAGTTTGTATTGTAATCCTGCAAACAGTGTCTAACTAGTAGCCAAGTGCTTTTAAAACTTGAAAGTGTGGGGGAAAAATTACGTTTTGCCTTAGCGCCACAGCAAAAAACTTTGTTTCACACTTTCTATAGTTTCACTAGGGTTCTGCAATTAATTGGCGAGTATTTGCAGACAAGTCATCAAACTACAGGTGACTGTGGAAATCTGCCAGCCATCAAACCCAGAAAATATTTGGACATTGAATAGTTGTTGGCTGAAAAATCTAAACTCTCAACTGGCTAAATTGTAACTTCAACATAGTGGCACGATTGCGTCACAATTAGTCCACGATCATTAAAAACGCAAACTTATTTTGAATCAGTGAATGAATATGTATGATGGAGCAATCAACTAAAATTAAAATGTATTGAAATTCTAAATGGGAAGGAGTGCTCTGAAACAGATAATGATAATAATCATTATCATCATCATTTGGGTTGCTTACCACGCCCTATTCAAAGCAGTTAGGGATGACGATTACTTAGTACAGTCTCAGGAATTGTGTAATCCATCACTGTAAGCACTAATTCAGCACTATTTTTGCAGAACCTACAAAAGCGTGATAATGCATCACAGGCTCTTCTCCTCTGATTTGCATGTAAATGAAAATACCAGTCAATGACAAAGAGAAAAAATTGTGTCAACGTGATGTTCAAGGTGATGGATTAGAAAACTCGATACATTTCAGGTGTCTGCTTATTAATTATCATATTATTAAAAAATGAAAAGAACTATGACACTCTCACCCCCCAAACAACAACAGCAACATTTGCAAAATGTTATTTACTTTCATGTAAATATAAAATATTTAATTAAAAAAAAAACAGTGGTGTTGTCCTTTAAGATCATCTGCTTTGGCAGCCATTAAAAGGCGGGCCTTCTTTTATAGGGAGAGCGGTGAATAAGCTGCAGTGACTCGTGGGTCAAGTTAAATATCAGGTTGCTGAGAGTGAGTCATGGTTTGGTGACAGATTTCATAATGCTTTCCTTCACTGTATCCTTGTAACAGAGATTTAGCTGTTTGGAGATTGTTGTTTGAAGGTGCGTTCAACATTCTTCATGTGCCCCTCGTGCTTGCCCCTCGGGTCTTTGCCCTATCAGGTCGGTATTTTCCTTTTTTTTTTCCCCCATACTATACCAACACTTTGTCCCTGAAGTTTTAGGTCATGTTATTTTCTTCTGCTTTCAACTTCAGGATCCCCCCATAAGTATAAAGTATGCAAAGGTGATTTTATACTGTGAATATTTGGGAGAGATGTTTTTAAAATGACAAAGATTATTCCGCCACTGCAATAAAAGACACATGAAAGATAGATATGTGGTGTGTGTGTGTGTGTGTGTGTGTGTGTGTGTGTGTGTGTGTGTGTGTGTGTGTGTGTGTGTGTGTGTGTGTGTGTGTGTGTGTGTGTGTGAGAGAGAGAGAGAGAGAGAGAGGGAGAAAGGGGAATCAATCGTTAAGTCATCACACTACTCTATCAGGCAGTTGATGAGAGAATAGAAGCCCCCTCCTATCTCCGCCTTTCCACAGCAACCCTCTGCTTTCCATACAGGAGTGGTGGATAATTAAAAGATAGACCGATTGCACAGAAGAGCAAGAGGGCCGCTGAGACCTCATCTCTGTTCTCCCTGCTCTGACATAATTAAAATAGTAACTCCATGAAATCCTGCACAGGATTCTTCCAGCCACACTTACTCCATCAACACAAATCATTTCTCCGATTTAATAACTCCGCTTAACAACACAGAAAAGATGATCTGTGAAAGAAACACAGTATTTTATGGACACAGTCATGGCAGCCATTTAATTGCTTTGGGCAGGTTATTGAGAGATTCACTGTCTTGCCGTGGTCTCAGTTTAATCAATGCATGATTCTTAAGAGAACCGTTCCTTGAGTTATGCACTGTACTGCTGTAATTATGACAACCACAAATTGTGTTTTTGTCACTATTCATGTTTGCATGTTACCTCAGAAGACTGATTCTTTTGAAGTATAACTGATCACAGGTTGAAATAAAACTGCATATGTAATGTTTCAGTTTCTTTTAGGTATAAAATGAACTGGGTTGCTGCAGGGTTACAGCAGCTCTTTTTGCAGGGCGTTTTTCTTTTCCTGTTTTTTTTTCTGAGGATGTAGGTTATTTTACATTGTGAAATAATCTGTTTTATTTTCTAGGTATGACAACAGCAAACTCACAAGGGGTGTTTTTAACATCATTTTGAGGAAAAATCTTAAAAGATTTGACTATTTTGTGTTTTTTTTTTGGAGGGTGAAAGAGTAGCCAAAGACTAAGTTCCCTGGTGCTATTTTTTTCTTTCTTCCTCTTAGTCCCTGGACCATTCTTGGTCACCTAGGGTGGCTCTTTTCAGCCTCTTAGATAGACAGATCAATTTTGTCTGACACTCAGTTCACTTCATGTTTTTTTGAGTATCTTCCTAGATTCTTTTCCCCTCCCTGTCATACCGCTACCATTCCCAGTTTGCCTCACTGTAATCCCTCGATGTCTCCCTGACTCTCATTTGCTCTCTCTGCTTATTTTCCACTCTTTTTCTCAGTCTTTGGATGTACTTCCTCTTCTAGCCTTGAGGTGTGTGTGTGAGAGAGAGAGAGCGAGAGAGAGAAAGAGAGAGAGCCCTACAAGAGCTTTTCTAAATCCCAGGTAAGAGCAGAGCTTTGCTGTGGGAGAATTTCATTTCACCGCCTCTCATCTTGCACAGAGAGCATGAGGATAGGAGTCTCCCCAGTTATGAATCCAATAACCATTATCTGTGTGTACCCATGTACGTTTGTGTGTGTGTGTGTGTGTGTGTGTGTGTGTGTGTGTGTGTGTGTGTGTGTGTGGGAGGGGGGGGGGGGGGGTGGCTGTGGCCTGTTTACAGGATTGGAGGTTATTCCCATAAACTCAAACTGAAGGTCAAGAAGTAAACGGAAGAGAAAGACAGAGAATAACAGTGGCTATGTGTGAGCTGCTTTTGAACTCAAGTGTATGAATGAGAAGATCGATGACTGAGCATGTGAGGGGTGAGATTAAGGGGGCATTATGACACAAGGCCGTTGACAAATAAGCAAGCTTGATCTTACACTTATACACATACACACAAATGCACGCTGCAGCTGAGTGGAAACGAGTGTATTGAGTTAGAGAGATGGGGTCAGCTCTAAATCATTACAGGTCACCGTGGCAGGGTTGCTACCAGATTAGATTAAAGTCCAGCTGATAGACCCAGCCATGCACATTAAAGGCCACGCACAAACATACACACACACACGCTTGTGCATAGAGTAAACACAGAAGTGGAAACCCTAGCACATTAATCACTGTAAGCCTGGATGTAATGTGCTGTGATGGAGCTTTGGTTTCTTGTACAGTGAGGCAGCTTCCTGACCCCTGATCAGTAAACAGCCGTACAACAGATAAAAGCAGCATCTGTCCCAGTGGAGCAGACTGTTGGGAAACCAGCCTATTAGGAAGTTGAAGAGACTGATTAGATTAAAGCAGGCTGAGTCGGGTCACTGTACTGGTCCTCTGGCTCCAAAAGCTTTCACCACTGGGATGACACACTCCAGAGCTAAGATACACAGATACAAGCTTGCGCTGAATTCTCTGAGAAATACAATTCTTTTGTTGAGATTAAAATGTGTTTGTGCGTGCATCTGGATGGAAGAAAGGACAAAATGAATAGAGGAGCAGCTACTGTTTATCTGCATGGCATCTCTCCTTTTAAGCACAAGCATAAGAACAACACTATAAAGCTCCCTTGGTGGGCTATATGTTACTGCAACATACTGCTCTCTGCACCAGCTGCACTTCTCTGTTTCGAAAGAACAACAGAAAGAAAGATGGAAATTGTTTCTCTCGTTCCTTCTGTACTCCCTGTCTTCCCTTATAGACCCTTTCTATCGCTTTCTAGTGCAGCAAAACGCCAGTCTTTCTCTCTTAGGTGGTGGATGTCTGACCTTCAGTGATGAATTCACCATTTGCTGCCAAGTGGATCTTTAAGTGTGTCCGTGATTCACATGACCTCACTTCCTCTGACCCTACTAGGCATTCTTTGGCGTGGCTTGCAGCCAAGCGCAGAGGGGCACCAAGCCAGGCCCGATAAGGGCTTCTCCAAATCAGCTTGGACCGCTATGATAGCTGTCCTCCTTACTCACTCCACTCTGTTCTAACCCCCCTTTTCTCCTCTCCACCTATACAATTACTGATGTGGGGTGGCGCAGCCTCTGCGCTCCCTAACATCGCATTTAATCTTAACTGTCATTGCTTTGAAGTACAATAACTGTAGATGAGAGGACTCTTGAGTGTGCTCCCCTGTTTGACTGAAATTGGCCGTGTGTGCTTCCTCCGTGTGTTTCACACTGTCCTCTGGGACGAAGCAACGACCCATCAACAGACCTTATGTATTATTTACACAGTACCACTGATATTCCAATAAATAACCTAAGTACCATTCTAAACAACTCTCTACTGTCGCAAACAAGAGAAACATATTCATGTGCTTTCAGGCAGCCAGACACAGCAGCATCTTTTGATGTAGTGAATAGCATTTTGAATAGGGCTCCACAATGCCGAACAGGTATGGGGTTGATCGATGCAGTAAAAGTTCATGGCACACATGCAGTGACTTGCAAACACAAATAACAAAAGGAGAGAAATTTACAAAACGGGCCGGGAAGCCAATGGATGTGTGTCCGAGCAGACACACACTCAGGACAGATAACGACCCATTCTGGATTTGGTTTTGTGTATGTCTATATCAGTGCTAACTCTAAGGCCATTACTTTCATCTGCAGGAGAATATATGCTAATTAGCTTCCAGGGAGTAAGCCAGGGGAGGTGAGAGGGCTGCAGAGGGGGAGTAGGGGGCAAAAGAGGAAAGTGGAGGTGCTGGGAGGATTTTGTGAGATATGTGAAATGAATTTCTGGTGAAGTGCATTAAAAACTACATCTTCAAACTTTTACCCACCGGAACATGGCAGAAGGAGCTTGAGCGAACGTATGCAAATACAGATGCAAACGCGCAGTGAGAAACTAAATGAAAAATATGCGCAAATAAACGTACACACTTTCTACAAATATGTATGAGTGAGAGTTGTGGTCTCATTAATAGCATTGGAACAGCAGCACACCTTAATGATGCCTATCTTTCTTAGTGCATCTGCCTCTGACATGATTTCACATCGACTGCGGGGCCAGCAGGGTTCAAGTCAGGACAGAACACTACTCATACTCTGACCATATATCACACATATCATCCTTTACCAGAGAGTGACTAATTGACCACCGCCCATGATATCAGGTCCGCATCTAAGTCAGGTTGTCAGCTCAGCCAAACCAAAGTCTGGCCCTTGTCCCATATTTTACCCTCCCCTCCTTTTTTCGGGGTTCTGTCTCAGTGGGCGCTTTTGAAGAGATTTGACTAGCTTCTTATTTCCTATTCTCTCTCGCTTAAGCATGAGTCTACACCTACTTTGCTCAAGCATGAAACCATACCTAAATATAAATCATTCCCCTTTCTTTTTCTGTCATTCTGATAGGCCTTCCACAGGCCTTCGAATTTCTTCTCTTTATTTTCTCCACCACTCCAATTCCGTTTTTCTGTCTCTTATATTCTCCTTTTCTTGCTCTCCACCTTACACAAACACAAGTATAATAAATTGTGGCAGTGGTAATTACATAGAACCCACCGGTAAATTTCACTTCCATTTACATTTAGATTAAGGAATATTTCATTCCCATCAATCTGCAGTGAAAGACCAATGTGTGCATGACTTTGCCCATATGCAGACGCAACTGTTCATGGCGTTTTATATTCTCACTGACGCAAACTCTTGGAAACCGACGTTGGGTGAGAGTACAAATGCTTGCACTCAAACTGTGCAAGTGCATAGTTTATGCGCACACATTTAGGTACTGTAAGTGGCAACACACACACTCATGCTCACAGATAATAATAAATACATTCAGCGGTAAAGAAAAAATTCCCACACAGATAATTGTATAAATATTTGTATCCTAATTTCATACTAATATATGTCAATTTGAATGCACTGTACGGAAATTTGATTGATAATGGGGCAATATTGTATTATCTATGATTTACTATCGTGTGACAGCCTCAGAGACACATTCAGCTTAATAATAGAGTTTAGAGTTTCTTTTTATCATTTATCAAGTAAGCAAGCAACAAAGATGCCAATTACACTAATAACAAACGATCGATGTGAATCAAATGTGAATGACGTGATCTTAGCCTTGACATCACCTTAACAGTCAATAAATGTGGTCATGAATTTAGATTAGTGTTTCGGAAAAACAAAACAAGACAACTGTGAATTCAGAATACCAAGTTAACGGAGAAGATGGTTTGGTTACTGCACGTGTGATGCTGAGCCATGGTGAGGCAGAATCATCTGTGGATCAGCATCAAGCTGAAGGGTGATGAGCAAAAGTTGCATCCAGAATGAAGGAGTTTTCATACTCAGTTTCTGTGAAACAGAAAATGTTCAGTCCTTTAAAAAAGCTTTGTACAACCTTAAAAGGAGATATTTTTGACAGTTGGCTGGTGTTGAATGTTCAGCTGTGTGTTGACACGGTCTCACAATCATCCCTGGTGCAAATGTACATGTTTGCAACAGTGTAGCTTAACAAACTACAAGACCTCTGCAATAATGTCCTCTCGACAAACGAGAAAGTGGAGCTCTTTGACCAAAATGAAATCTTTGATGAAAACCAAGCAGAGCACATCAGCACAAACAACTCTTACCTACTGTCGAGCACAATGGTGGAAGCTGATGATTTCTGCTTGTTTTGCAGCCATGAACTCTTCTGTATTCCAAACTATTTAAAGTCAAATGTGCAAACGTCTGTCTGACAGCTAAAAATTGGTCCATATTGCTTCAGTTTATTGCTGCTAAAGGTGGTTCTGAACGTTATTAAATCATGAGGCATACTTATGTGGACTCTGTGCACTCCTGTGAAAGTCTTGTTTTTCACAGGACTGAATGCAAAAAAAAGCATCTGACAATCATACTGATCTTTCTACACAGGTGGCAGTGTTGACTTCTTCCTTCCTGCCCAATAAAGAGTCAAAGGTGATTCGTACAAATGTGGCTTTTGGGGTTACTTCTAATGAAACTATAAAAGAAACCAGACCTTAGATTAATAGTTATACTGGGGACATTTTGGGCTCTTGTTACTACTATTACTACTACTATTACCATTTTGATTCCTATGAAACCAAACATCACAGGCTCATATTTAACCATTTCCAAATTATTCAATTTAGAATAATAAAAGGAGAGCGAAATCAACATCTCTCTCTGTCTGTAGCAAAGGAAATTGGGGCCCAGAGAGAGACATCTCAAAGATATTTTTAAATATGGCCACGTTTTTGTTGTAAAGTTCAATGTGTTTCAGTCTTATTGCTGAAATTCTTAAAAGTTTTGCTTCAAGAAAAGGTGCTTCTCCTTTTCTTTGTCCAGTCTTTGTTAATCCAAAGGTTATTGATGGTCATATATCTGTGCCAGAGGATGGCCTGTCCCTGGATTTTGGAGGTTAGGTTATTATCTCCATAGCCTCCATGCTCACTTTTACGGTGAATTGAAAGGGTCTTTGCTTGAGAGTGACAGCTGCACAAAAGCCTAGAAAAAAAATAAGTAAACAAAGCAAATTCAAAAAGTATTCAGGACATTATCACCGGTAATATTGCATCAGTACATCATTATTGAGATGCCCCTAACTCTATTTTGGTTAATACTGTTTCTTCCATATGAACATTTATATATTAATTTAAACCCTCTCCACAATTGCATGAAATGCCTAGAGCTTCGTTTAGCGGTCTGTCTGCAATTTAGATCAGAAAGTATCGGTCTATTAAGAGCATGGAGAACATCTTCTATTAAGATGTCTTTATGTTTATCTGAATTTCTTCTGGGTGCTGCAAGCGATTACCAACAACATACAGTGCGGTCAGAGCGACTCACAGATGATGGTGTGTCTCAGATAATAGCTCAGGTATGTCGTGTTCATAAACTGAGTGCGGCATTGGAAAAGAGCTTCGGCTTGCCTTGAACTGTGCAATATTTAGCTGTTAAAAGAAATCACCCTTAACCACCCCCTCTATGGAACTCTGGTCTTGTTTATACGAGTGGTACAGAAATGCTTCTGTCAGAATATTTATCTGCCTCCACACGTACACAAATTTTTTGCTCAGTATTTTCACACTGATGCCACGGTGGGTGTTTAGAGGAAACCCACTTCTGGTGTCCCACACACACAGACATACCACGGGCACACAGGCGCACACTTAACCAACACTGGATCATAATGCATTCAGAAGCAATCTCATCCGCTGTGCATAAAAGACAGCAATATGCGCCCAAAAGCTAACTGTAATATTTCAAAGGTTTATAAGGAGAGAAGAAAGCGAGGAGGGGGAAAAAAGACCCAGAGGCAGCAACAGGGGGAAATAGATACCACCACGAATTTGCCTTCTCCCTCTGCTTCTCTCTCTCTCTCTCTGTTTCTGTCTCACTCACTGTCTGCTACTTGCTCCAACTCCCCCACCCGCCTCCCTCCTCTCAGTATTACTGCATCATTTCCAACAGTAATGAGTGCACCAGGAGCAGGGAGAGAGCAGGGGAGAGGGGAGGTACTTCAGGGAATTAGAGTGTTTAAAATATACACATTGGCTTTCCTCTTGTGGGTGATCAGTGCAAATAGTCCCCCCCCCCCCCCCCTTCCTGCACATATGCCCACTATTACCAGCAGGTAGTGAATCAGTGCACAACACCTCTGCATACTGTGCACCGTCTGATCCCCAGCATTACTGTTAACATTATTAATAACCGCAAAGAAGCTTGTTTATCAGACACCATTTTTAAGGGTTTGTATCACTGTGTTGCACTACATTATTGTTTAGGTTACACTGTTTTGCTTTCACTGGCACTATAAGACGTAGAAAATGCATTACTTAGCAGTGCTTAAGTGTGTAAGACTAAACCTTTTGCTAGAAGACAGCATGAAGGTAATTTCCTGTGTGAAATTGGTTTCTTTTTTCGTGTGTCAAGGAAAAAGTATTCCCAGGAGGTAAAGTGGTTTAAAAAAACAAAGAAAGAAAAACACCGGTTTTAGTAATCAAATCCTTTACTTAAGTTAAAGTATGGATCTTTATTGAAAATATCTGATTACAAATAAAAGTCCTGCATGGCAAAAGAAAAAAAACACTACTCGAGTGAAAGAAAATAAGTGAAAGCAAAATGTAGTTAAAATATTAAAGCAAAAGAACTATTCTGGTGCCTGTGATTGGTACATTATTTTACTGAAATGACATCATTGGATTATTATTGGAGGAAGCATTAGTGTGTAAGCAGCCTGTTTCATTTCTAGCTGCTGGAGATAAAATTAGTTTGAGCTGCTTTATAAACAGATTTATTTATTTGTTTATTTATTTATTTATTTGAATACCAGATAAATCTAAGAAGTTGGGAGGACTAATGAGAGAGGAGAGCAGAGGCACAAAATTTGTTTTCATTTTATGGACTTTATGTCCAGTCCTTGATATTTTAATTAGATATCTGACCATTCGACCTTTTATTGAAACAAAACCATGCAAAAAGCTGAAAGGGCAAAACAAAGCAGCATTTGGTGAACCAACTCACAGACATCTGAAATGTGGCTTTCATTAACTACACACTGCTTCTTTGTACAATATCAGAAGCCAAAAAGGTGGGAAACTGAGTTTAACCATGTGTTGTTTTGTATTTTTAAAAGTTATTATAGCATCTATTATGTAAAAATGTCTATAGGGACTAAAACAGACTAATAAAAGACATGCAGATTTCTCTTAGTAGAAGGAAGAAGTAGCAAAAAAGAGTATAAATAAAAAGCACAAGTACCTCAAAACTGTACTAGAGAAACATAATTGGGTAAATTTACATTGTTACTTCCCAACTCTAGAAAGATCACACACTCTGGTTCATTCAGATTGGCATTAGACACATGTGAATGAACCAAGTGCGAATATCTGCTGGCATTTATGGTCATGCGAAAAAGAAAAGATTTCACATGACTGAGGAAAAAACGAAGGCCATCCAAAGGAACTAAGGGGGTAAGTTGTTCCAGGTGCTGATAACCATTAGCTGATAATTAGCAAGTGTATCCATCTCTATAAAAGCAGAAGATTTGGCAGTTTGCTGGTCTGGACATAAGCTCACAATCATCCCAGAAGTGGATGTCTTAGCAGATTCATCCCAAGGTCAGACTGTGCAATGCTCAGAGAATCTTTTAAAAAAATAATCCAAAATCTACGTCTCTACAGGCTTCAGTTAGCGTGTTGAATGTTAAAGTTTGTGACAAGAAGACTGAACAAATATGGGTTGTTTGGAAGGGTTTCAAAAAGAAAGCATCTTCTCTCTAAAGAGAACATGGCAGCACAGCTTAGGTTTGCAAAGTTGCATCTGAAGGAAAACACAAGAACAGTGTCCTGGACCCCTGACAGTTGGTATGAGGTGCTTGTGCTGATATGCTGTCAGTGTGATAAAAGGCCAGTTTAGGACTGATTAATGTCAAACTTAGATATGTTTGGTACCAAACCAGGAAGCATATAAATTTGGGGGGTGTTTTAGGTTTTTCCTTATCCAATGTTACAAACATCCACTATGAAGGACACTTAAAAATAAAGCCTCATATCACAAATATATTTTACTTTGTTTTTCTGTGCAATCACACAACTGAGTGGATTGGTAGATAGGTATACTGGACACGTTTTGCCGTTCTGATTTTTTTCCTGTGCTGATTGCAGTATTGTTCTTGAAGACCCAGCTGCATGCTGAAATGCATCGGTCAATTAAAAAACTTCAAGTGCTGATGGAACGAATGGCTGGAAAAAAGAAAAGAATTAAAGTGTTGAAATGGCCCAGTCAAAGTCCGCACCTCAACCTGATTGAAATGGGACCTTAAGAGAGCTGTGCTTAAACAAATGCCCACAAAACACAACTGAACTGGAGCAACATTGTTAAAAAAAAAAAAGAGCAGGCCAAAATACCTCACAGTGATGTGAGAAACTGATAAAATCATACATCATTAATGCTGCCGAAGGTGACTCTACAAGCTGCTGAATCATGGGATGCATATAGTTTTTCACAGGGCTGCAAAGACTTCTGCAAAAACTTTATTTTTCACATGACTGTATGTGTTCCTGGCGCCCAGTCAGTTTTATTGTCATTAGGGGGTTGTGTTAGTATTATGAGCAGAGGCAGCTGGAGGAGAAAATTGCGACAGCAGCATGATGTTTGAATTTAGACTGCAGAGGAGGTAGGGAACAGGTATTCTCATAGGGTTTTTTGCAGCCACATACTTACATACATGTTCAAACACTTACTGTTGACCCCAGGATGTTCAGAAAATAAATTGTTCACAGGGTTAGCCTCACAGCAGGAAATGAGATTCATTTGAATGAGCAGAAGAAACACTGCTGCGATAGGGAATGTGCATGCAAACTTGAACACTGGTGGAAAAAATTCACGATTAGCCAACACTTCAGAAATATTGCCTACATGAGCCCAAGTACATACTCCTTTAAAAAAGGAAAAAGCATAGGCAGACACAGACATGATTTATATCATATAATTATTTTACTGTCACCATGAATCACCAAGTTTATAAGAACAGACATGCACAAGACTTTATACGAAGTATTACACAAACTGAAACACGATTTCTGATAGATGTCTTTCATAAAGAGATAGAAAAATGTGAATTTAATGATTGAAAACCTTGACACTTATGTGCAAGCAGCCTGTAAGTAAAATCTAAAACATCTTCCATGGTTAGTGCTTAATCTGGAGACCAGAATGTGCCTCAGAGAGAATCAATAAGGTTTAATTTAAGTTTTGCTTTGGAAAGATTTTTGAATAAAAGTTGTGCCATAAAGAAGTCCCAAGGTTAGGTCTGTATCACAGAATGTATGGCCTCCCATTGCTTATTATGTTGATGCATGCATCAGATTAAAAACAGAGGTGGGCTGTTGTAACCAAAGATGAACCAAAATAGATTGTTTGCTTGTCTGCTGTTACTTAATAACACAAACAGACACCCACAGAAGCAAATCTCTGCCTGTGATACAGGCTTGCACTGGGTGGGTAAATGTAATTACCGATCTATCAGCCAGCCATGCCGCAAGCACTCAATTGACCATTATGGAGTTCCAGAGGACCAAAGAGCAGCATCACACTCTCTCGGACTATAATGAACTTAAACCAAAACCCAAGTGCATCTGAGACCAGTTCATGTAATAATGCTCACACATGTTCAGGAGGGCTGAGAAGTGCAAGAAAACTGGCCTCTAGGACTAGAAAGAAACTTATTGAAGAGGAAAATGAGTCGAGTGCAGAGCCACAACAGTTTGACAAAGAGTAAGAGGCTGCTGCGGACATAATGTTTGCAAATCAAGAGCACAAGGATCAACCACAGTTGTGTGCTACAAATATGTGGAAGCCCAGATGTCTCACAAAGAGTAGATTTTGCTGCTGCTTTTAAACTGAAAGTGAAAACGGATTTTTTGTGTTGTTCGGATTTCGTCATTACATATTTGTTGTCCTTAAAGCTTTACTTACCCCTGCGTTAATAACAGCAGCAACGGCAACAATATAAAGACTGTCAAAAGTTACACGATCAGCATCTGAATCTGTCGGTTTTATCATTTATTGCAAAGTAGAAGTTGCTTAAACTTCGTCGTGGGTGTATATTACCATCCACCCACACAGAAAACACGAAAAGCGAGCAAAGTGGACTTCACTTTTTTTAAACGCGTCCTTTGGTGTCCTCTTTAGTGTTTACCTCTAAAATCCAGAGCTGTCTGCAGCGCTCAGGGTTGACGTTGAGCACAAAAGGCACCCTAATCCCAGGCTGAATATGCATGACGCGCCGTGCACTGCTGTGGGTGTTCGCGGTTTAATTTCAGCACCGCGTTAAGGAACAGCGCCATACGCCGCTGAGACACACCGTGAGCCTCAGCTGCTGCTTGTTCCAGAGCTGCTCTTTGACGGCAACCGGCGCAGTTTGACAGGCCGAGCCGGGGAAATACGCTTTTATCTGTAATCAAATCATCAGCCCCGAGATTGCAAGTGAGAGAGATTTCCTCTCCCCCACCAGACGATGCCAGGATCTTATAAAACCATGACGCTTTAACTTTCGCGCCTTCAGTGTGTGTGTGTGTGTGGGGTGGGGGGGGGGGGGCATGAGAGGGAGAGATGGACGTCAACACGGGTTGCCATCGGTGGGTTTAAATCTTTAAATCACATGCAAGGATATACAGTTCAAAATAGATTCTCCCATTTCCTTGTTGATGCGCACAATAAGAATTAAAGAAAAGGGAAGAAAAGCTGGAAAAAAGAGAAAGTGCGGGGGGGCTTCAGTTCGGAGTTACTCAAGCACAACATGCACTGAAGTGATCCCCGTCCATCCCAGACCCACGCGGACACGGACTGCATATTATAGTCTACAGCAGACAGAAATCCGGTCCGGTGCAGCCCCCTAGGAGAGAAAGCAGGCACACACGCACGCACATACAGATCGCGGGGGTGAGGAGGGGGGAGAGAAGAAGAGAGAGTGTGTGTGTGTTTCTGAGAAAGAATCTGAGCCACTTCCACCTGCCTGCGCTGGAGAACGATAATAACAACTAGCTCTGCTCTGGATGGATTTACCGTCCCTCCCTCCAAGCACCGCGGAATTTCATTCACAAGACAGGTGACTGTAAACCACTCTGCCAATAAATATAGAGCAGAAGGGAGGGAGGGGGAGGTGTGTGGGGGGGGGGGGGGGGGGGGGGGGGAGAGACAGAGAGGTCAGATGTTTTCCCTTTCTTTTCTGTTGGAGGTGCGTGAAGAGAAGGCGCACCTGCGAGAGTGTCTGCTGCACTCTTCTTTACTGAGAACTCAAATTGGGGTGCCGCTGTTGCTGTTTGGCTGAGGCTGCCTGCACTTTACAGACTCGACCAGTGGACAGGGGGGGGGGGGGGGGACGGGGAAGAGAGAGCGAGAGGAGGGGTGAGCGAGAGAGGGGGTGTGTGTGAAACAGAGACTGGATGGATCCCTCTCTTCCTCTGGCACTCCACAGGCGCTCATTCATTTATTTAAGCCTGGCCGACGACAGCATGCCAAACGCAGACTCCAGCATCAGAGCTCGGTCAGTAGGCTCTAGCATCCTCATCTATGAAACTGTCTCTCATTCTTTTTAGTCTTTTTGTCTCTTCTGTGTTCACGCATTTACACGAACGCGCGCATCTAAGAAGCAGGTACAGTCTTAATAAACAGCAATTCTCCTCTCTTGTCTTTTTCTCGCGCAGACAGAGACTTTCCAACAGAGGACAGCAGGAGTGAGACCCCCCTCCTCTTCTCGCACCGCTCCGACAACGTTCCTACCTGCACAGCCTTCCAGCAGGACTTGACTTGGCGCTCATCGGACACCGCCGACACCCAGGACCAACGTGGGGAAAAAAAACATTTATGGGCCCCAAACCTCGCGAGGCCCCCGGGATGGCGTGCAGCGCGTGCTACTACCTGGTTATCAGCTCCACACACCTGAGTAATGGACACTTCAGGCGCGTCAAGGGAGTCTTCAGAGGACCTCTGTGTCCATCCGCAAACAGTGACTCACCGGTAGGACAGCATACAGGCTCTGACAGATTTCTCTAGATGTGTGTGGGTTTGAGCAATCAAGTTTGAAAGAGTTCAAGTGAAGTGTTTTTTTTCCCTCTATTTTTGGAGATATGGGATTTATAACGTATGTAAAGTTAAGTGATGTCATAGGAAGTCCAAGTATAGGGAGGAAAATGTGTGTGTGTGTCCGTGTGTGTAAACTGTGGGAGAAACACTCAAGTGCCCAGCAGACCCAGCCGTGCTGTCATACGGTACTGAATAGGTGAATATTTCTGCAGAGGATGATAATTTCCTGAGCCTTAAGGAGATTTTTTGATTTGGGGGGGGGGGGGGGGGGGGCAGGAGATGTGAATATTTTAAGCTTAGGGAAAAAAAATTGGTGTATCCAACCATGAAGCCATTGTCCCTCCTTGCCCCCTTCTCCCTCTCATGGCTATGGGAGTTAAACGAATCAAATTACATTAGTTCTTTGAGGAGGAAATGAGTTGCCCTGACAAAAATAGGCCTAATTACCTGGGGAGTATTTGTACGTGTTTGTTTTCTCTCTCTCTGTATGTGTGTGTGTGTGTGTGTGTGTGTGCGTGTGTGTAAGAAAGAAAGAGAGAAAAACCAGTCTAGGCTTGTAGAGTATAGTTTCCTGACCTTTCCACGCTGCTCATGATTCCTTTGAGCCAAGAAACTGGCATTCAGTTGTAAACTGTCTTTCAGTGTATTTGAGGGTCTGTGCATGTTTGTGTGCACACCTGTATGGATAAAGGAATATGTGTAGTAGAAAGGGTTTTTAAAAAAAAAAAAAAAAGAGTAAGAGTAAGAGAGCAATGAAAACAAGGCATAGAGAGAAGCAAAAGAAATGGCAGCAAATGTAAATATGTATGTGATATTTTAGACCGTGTGAATTAGGGTGGTCTCTGCATCTCCATATCTCTCGCCGTTTGTAGCCTACGTTTTGCGTTTTGTGTGTTGTACATCCAGGAGCTGCTCCAAGGGTCTCTGGTAATCACACATTATTCATGAGCTCTTAATGTGAGACGAGACAAACTAGCGGAGCTGATGACAAGTTTGATGAGAAAGGAGGAAAGGAGCAGCTGGTATGTGTGTATAAGTGCGTGAGTGTGTGTGTGTATGTGTGTGTTCATACTGAAGTCATTACCAGTCTGTCATGTTCGGCCCGCGTTCACTGTGTGATGGGAATGAGCGAACAGTGTTGAGCAGACACAGTCAGACTGGCAGAGATGGTGCAAGGAATATTCTTGCAAACTTTTAAACACACGGAAATGATTTCTGTGCGTCTGCCACACAGTTTAGATTCAGCATGCGCAGCACATGTTTCCATTTCTACAAATTAGGGCTTCTTCTGTTGTATTTGATCATTTCTCAGAACCCTCTTATCTTCTTGTAAGATCATTAAACACTCAGTCTTTATTGCTCCTGCAACAAGTTTAACCTCCTCCCAGAAATCACTCTAAATTCTCAAAGGAACTCTTACTTGAATTCATTTGAAGCTTAATGACTATTTTAGGCATGTCTATATTTTTAGACTAATGAATGCATAGGCTCCCGGGCAGCCATTCTTTTCCAAATTCGGCATGTTATGAAGAATCGTTGAACTACTTGTCACTTGTTTGGGATAAGTAATCCGTTAGAGTGTAGCATGTCTTTTAAAGATTTGTCAAACTTTCATGACACACATAGGATGAGCTTACAGTTGTTTCCCGCACACCAAAATCCGTTAGTATCCTCATCCTTAGCATTGAGAAAGTACGTGTGAAGCAGTTTAATACCAGATTATACATTGGGTGCAATTGGCCTAAGTATAAAGGATATATTGTATCCAGATATATGTTGTGTAATATCAGAGTAATTTAGAGGTTTCTGGAACAGTTCTGGTGCAGTTTTACCTTTTTCCAAGTTGTATGGAGGCGAGGAAAAACTCTAAAGAGGTCAAAGCTCCTGCAGTGGTTACGTAGTATATAGAACAACTTTACTGCGTGAATGACGCATATCACCTCCCAGGCTTCATTGGGGTTATTATGATAAAGGTTTAAAGCTAAGACATATCAGATGGTGGCAAGGATGTGTTCAAAGTTGCTAACTAATCAGTTTTATATGAATTGATGGACACGTGGGCTATGCTGAGATCTCTGCTATGTTATAAAGTAAGACTCAGAGTGAAAGTTAAAAGCAACATAATGTCTTTTACCTGCACCCAAGCACAGAGGCTCTGTCTGGGTGCCCAGTCACTCAGCAATAAAGACAAAGAGGTGCGCCTCTCTCCCCGAGCGACTGCAGAACAATATTGGAAACAGATTTGTCACGAGGTGGTTAATAAGATAAAAAAGTGGAAGTAAAATGTCATTAAAACGTGCTTTGAGAGAGCAGCACTCAAGCTGAGATTGGATACATTTCCACATTTAAGGAACAGATATCACATCACAAAATCAATAAGTAATAAACAACAACCCATTTGATTCTCTTTTCAATAAAATGCTAATAAGCTGTAGGTTTATATGTGTATATACAACAAACCTAAGCCATTATGATATTGGGAGTTTTCACCCTTTTGAAAATTCACATTAAAATAGAAACACACAGGTGCGATCCTGGCAAAATGCTACTTGATTTATACCATATGATAAAAGCAGAAACAATATGAAAACAGCAAAACTGCCATCATCATTTTATTATTCACACCTGGGATTTACCTGATGTGATACGGCATCATGGCTTCAGCATAAAAGCCCCATGATTATAAATAGTTGAACTGTTACAGTGAACCATCAAAACAGATATGACACTGAAAATTAGGAATCTCTACAGGCCACATTTCAAATCTGTAACCCTTCAAATATCATCAAAAAGAAGAAATCCCATCAAAGAAAACCATTGAAGCAAAAAACATGAGCAGCAGCTGCTCTGAAGATTCCCTTTCACCCGTAGTATACAGTAGATTCAAGCGTTCCTGACAAAAAAAAAGAAGAAAGAAAGAAAAAACATTGAATCCATAGCAGCTTACAGGCTTAACTGTAGCTGACCTCCATGTGAACAGACAGAGACAAGTAAAAATAGAAGTTAGAATTTTACTGAATACATTTTTTAGACTACAAGCTCTGTTTTTCAGGTGTTATTCATGGTACGAAGGACATCATTTACCTCCAAGGCCATGTCCAAACTAATGAACATAAATCTACATGTGGAAAGTTCAGCAAAACGCTGGCCAAGCATGTTTAGAAGGTCAAAAAAAAAACCTCGCTTTCAGATTTATCCATATTAGTTTAGACAAGGCTCGAGCCTGTCAGCATGATACAGAATCTGCGGTCGTGGTCAAGGAGTTCAAATGTGACTGCCTGCGTTAGGTGAAAGTTAGCCCTTCAGTCAGGAACCAGTGAATTGAACGCATCTCTTCAAGGTGGTTAAACATGCTGAGCAGCATCTTTTGCCCCCGTCCGTCCTGTTGTAGGGAACGCCACGCCAGGCAGAACAGCAGACGCTCTTTGATTTAGCTCAGATCAGTTGACTACAAAGGATTTTACAGCTGGGATTTGTCAGGAGTAACTTCTTGTGTCTACACTTTGATAAGGCGGCATTAAGCAAACACTGGGTGCCAATCAATGCACACATTGCCCCCTTTTTTACCACAAAAAAAAGAATTGTGTTTGTTAAAATCCTTTTGTTTTGTTGCTTAGTTAGCATCCACACAGTGTAGCATGGGAGATCTAGATTGGGATTTTATTTATTACTACTTTATTGCTACCAATTAGTCACTGCGATAGGCCCCTTGGATGTTTCTAACTTTCGGATCCTGCATGTATATTAGTACTTAATCATCACTGATGAGTCACTCCTAAATCTCTTGTTAACACCTCAAAGGTTTTTTGGTTTTTTTGGTTTCGGCGTCAACATTGAGGGAGGACAGCAGGAGCGAAAAGGTGTGTGCAAAGAGGACAAAGTCATGCATGATGCTTCTCTCAGTTCCAATGGATCCAAACTGTCTTTCTCTCGCTTTCCTTTACACACACACACATACACACACATTCACGGCTATAATATTCTACTAGAAGTGGGGGTGGACTGTGTGTATGTGTGTGTATGTGCATACTTACTGTTCATCCCCTGAAGACCACTTTGATGTATATTTCACTGCCGTTGCAGGAAACAGATCACTGGCTATCCAGCACGGTGTCAAAGTGAGTGCCAATGCGGCAGTGTGTGTGTGTGTGTGTGTGTGTGTTTGTGACTCCACATTTGCTCCCCCCTGTTTTCATTGATTCCACAGGGAGCTGAACAGTGTTTATGTAAATGAGGTGGCATTTAAACATATGCCCCGAACAATTACCTTGAAACAACTGTTTAGCTGCACAAAAACAGTGCCGTGTTCAGAGCGAGCCAAGTGGTTAGCTTTAAATATTAAGCCATAATAAGGGGACAGAGGTGAGATGAGCCAGCCGGTTGGCTATTTAGCTTGCTAGTTTTCTCGTGGACGCTAATGCATTCCACAAGAATCTAACCCAGGGGCCTTAAATGATGATCATAATAGTAAGTGATCCAGCCTCAGTGTTAAAAGGACTCAGAAGAGAGGATCAAGGTGGTAATTGCGGTTCAGCAAATGTCAGAAAGAAAAAGAGTTAAACGTTAGCTTGAGATGAAGAAATGTCTGTGAGAAAAGCTCAAGAGCAGCTGTTGACTTGCTGTGTTGTCACAGCTGCGGAGTCAAGGCTCTCTTTGCTGCAGTCGCTCACACAAAGTCTAATGTTATTGCACACATACACGTGCACACGCACCAAGTCAGCCATTAAGTGGCATTAGAGCCGTTTGAGAGTGAGCAGGTGAGTGCTGCTGAATGTGAAAGTTCTGTATGACTGGACCATTCCTGCTGACCACTGCAAAGTGCTCCCACTGATCACCGCTAATGTCCTCCATCACAGTTTACGCTCAACACTCTGGAGTGTGTGTGTGTGTGTGTGTGTGTGTGTGTGTGTGTGTGTGTGTGTGTGTGTGTGTGTGTGTGTGTGTGTGTGTGTGTGTGTGTGTGTGTGTGTGTTGGAGAGAAAGGTGGATAATTGGGACAGATGGGTGAGATAGGATGAAAAGAAGGAGGAGGGCGAGCAGGAGAAAGAGACAGTTGGCATCGATTTTAACACTCTCTCAAGCCTTTATTGACATTTCATTTAGCTAATGAATTCATTAGTGCTTCATAGCATAATAACCTCTACTTGATAACCAGGATGATCCCCCAGAGGAATAGTGCTGCCTATACTCTGCTGCTTCTCTATTTTCTGGCTCTTCCAGTTTGATTCTCAGCTTTCTTCATTTTATTTTTTTTTTATTAATCCACCTTAGCTTTTTTTCCTTCTACCCTGCAAGTTTCTTCCCTGTTTGTTTGGAATGCATTGTGTAGCTTGTAAATGAACCCAGCGTCTGAGGTGACATAACCTGCCAGTCTCTTAACAACAGCGCAGCGTGCCCTCAGGAATGGAGAAATGAAGGAGATGCAAGATGTTTGAGCATCCTCAGCCTTTACTTATCTGTAGGTGCCTTTGTGCTTCTACTCCTGTGTGCGCGCTAGCTTTGTGGCGCTTGTTCATTGGAGATGGAGATGATCTTTATATATTTTACTGACAAGTCTTTATTTGTGCATCTTTGACTTGCTACCTCCTGACACACACACAGATGTACACACACGCACACACAGCTTTGACTTGAATGAATTCAACGACCATTTGAACTTCCACAAAAAAAGTATTTTTCAATCACAAAACGTTTGATGATTCATCCCCGAGAGATTGTATTTTTACACATTTACAACCTTCCATTTGGACTAAAAGTTCTACCTGACCTCTTTATAATTTGGAAGAATTTATTAACTCCAGTTTGGGTCCGATGTCTATGGCTTCGAGGGCAAAGATGCCTGCAGGGCTGATTTAACCTGCAAGGGCTTTGCGTAGGAGTGTGCGAGCATATCTAGAGGGCAAAGAGTGGCTGAGCGTTTGGTAATAGTTGTGGTAAAAGAATAGCGAGGGCCTCTCGTGCTGATTTTATAGCCACAGGATGAGCAAGCATCTTTAAAGCACAGATCTTGGCATTATACGCATGTTGTGGGAAAGACACGAATTCTGTAGACTCATACGTGTCTGCTCACAGGCACAGCAGATGGCCAAGCTCTCATTCTGTATATTACCTGGGGACAGATGTTTGTCTGTGTGGTCATTAGTGATCACAGCTTCAGATAATCACCTGGAGACACACCAGCACATAAACACACACTCACGTACAATTAGTGAGTGTTTGATAATTACTGGATGTTTGATGAACCATCTGGAACAGCAGCTCAGGCGGAAACTGAAAGACACGCTCATAACAAAATCATACACACAAATACCCAAATCATAGTAATCAAACGTGTATCATTGAGCTTGTGCTAGAAAAAAAATATATATGTGAAATTGCAAAAAATAAACTAAGACAGGTGAGAGAAGAGAAGATGAAAGCATTTTTGCTTCACAGTCATTAGGATGTCACGTCTCATTCTGGGTTCGGTCTTATCCTCTTTAATTCCCTTGACATGATTTTCTCTGCAGTATAAACTTTGCTCCCCGCCCACCCTCCCTTTTTTCTTTTAAACTATAATTTGCAGCTAGCTTATATCTTCCCCTCTAACCATTTCTCTAGCCACTACCTTTGCTCTCAGCCCCTTCTCCCTGACACACCTCTTATATCCATCTCCTATTGCTTCTCATCTCATCTCTGAAGCCCATTCATTTTTTAGCAGGTCAAAGGTTCATCTGTTTAGGCGTTTGAATTGTGTGTGTATGCGTGTGTGTGTGAGAGAGAGAGAGACAGAGGAGGAGCGATAGGTATGCTGTGTGCGTGTTTGTGTGCATATCTGTGTACAGTATGCCTGTACGGGAGCGTGTGGGTGATGGGAGTAATATTGCAGTAGCAATATTGCTGAAAAATCCTTCAAGGGACGAAAGTGCAGAGAGGGTGCGCTTTATTTGATGGTCGGTTTCTCTGTTCTTCAATAACCTCCGTTTTACTCCTCTGCCTTTTATTCTGCCACTCTACCTGGATTCATTCTTTCATATAGGTGATGTAGCTGCAACTCGCTAAATACAGCCTGCATATTTGCATGTGCATTGCCTTACAGAAATTTGCACCTGCACTCTTGATTACCTGCGTGCGTTTTGGCTGCTGACACGGAGGCCAGGGTTAAGAGCAGCTCAGACAAATTAATTATCTCTCCTCTGAAGAAGGGATGACTCACTGAAAGAGAGGCTATGAACCAGCACCTCCCAGTTGAGCAGAAGCCCTGGAAATTCTCCCAGCTTAACGGGGACCAAGGGGCTCCTTCTGAATAAAGCAACTTGGATTTCTTTCACAGCTTGATCTTCACATCATTTTTTTTTCTCCACTTTTCATGTGCATAAGGGTGATTTATAAAAATAACTACGACTGAAAGAAATCGAGCAGGCACTTTGCATTTAGAGATCAAAGTGGCAGAGGAATTTTAATGCATATGAACAAGTTTTACTTCCCTGGATTCGTTGACATAAGATCAAGGCTTTCATGTTGTGCTTTGCTGTGCCTTGAACAGAATAGGCTGTTATGGTGCACTGCGATCTATGTGACTTATACTGGTGTACTGCTGGTACGCCAGTATAGTCACATAGATGGCTCAAAGTCATACCACATATTAAATTAACGGAGTGACTTAGATTACTGTAAAACATATGAAATTTAAAGGTTTCTCCATTGTCTAGAAAATAGGGATGTAGTGCTCTGCTATCAAGTTGCTATGATGGCACATGTACAATCGATCTAGTACAACATGGTTAGAAACCTTTACTTACTGAAAAAAGTCATTGTTGGGATCAAGGATTCAGAACGTTGAAAAGGGTATTACTGAGCTATTACCTTTCTTTTAAAGTCTCTGTGAACCTGATAAAATCATAGTACAAGCAGGGCAAAAATACATGTAGTATTATCATAACATCATATGAAAGTCCATGTGTGTTCATTCTTATGTGCTCTCATGTTTATGTATTACAGCAGATAGGACCTACTAGGACATTCTGATAGTGCAGTCGGTCATGCATCAGTAACAGTGCATCGAATTATATCAGAGTTACCTCCACCAGCAGCGTGAGCCATGATGCAGACACTAATAATTCATGCCGTTTGCTTGCGTCTTCATATCAACAGTGATGGAGCAAACAACCCGCCGTAATTATCATGAGCAGCAGCATTCCTGCGTTTAGCAGATTGGAGATGGCAGGCGCTCAGCTTAGCATTGTGCAGAAATGCCCTGGCTGCGTGCTGCAGGGATGGCAGGATCACAGTGGTCTACGAGCAGCCTCCAGCTACGCACTAGGCCTTGGCTAACGGCTTCATGGGCAGTGTGCCTGTTTCCTCTGTCTGATTGTGCATGTATGTTTGGCATGTTTGTGTTTCAGCATTTTTGGACAAGCCGCCCCTGGGGTGGGGGGGGCTTTCTTACCCTTGCTGTGAGGTATATTCTTACCCTGTAGTACTGGATTAGTTTCAACAGTGAATGGGAAGACATAGAAACAGCAGGAGTGGAGGTGAATGGAGAGGGGAGGAGAGGAGATGAAGGGAAACCCTACAACGATGAGAAGAAATATGTTGGTGGAGTGCGTGTGTGCCTGCATGGCGTGGGTGCTCATCAGTTTCCCTAAGATTCCTCTGCCATATAACCCAGAGGCAAACTCAAACTCTGTAAGATCTATTTCTCTCTGCTTGTTTTTGTCTCCTTGTCTTTCACTCTCTCCTTTCCACTTACCTATGCATTGTTATACGATTGTTTAGCTTGAGTGCAAAACATGGTTGTCTTTCAGGAAAGGCAACACATGTTCTGTGCAGTCCATGGGATTTTGAGCATATTGTCTTTAATCACTGGGTATTGTAGGGTTGCAGCTGTTGAGTGCTATTGTCATGTACAGTATAACCTTTATGAATCTGTATTCACAGCTCAAATGAACTTGGCTCTTCAAGGTATGACACAAATGAGTTTTTTTGGGGAGGTTTTTTTGCAGAAAGCATTAAAAATTGTATGAGCCATGCCCATCAGAGAGCAAGCCAACATGTATGAACTTTGTGTATTTGGCTGTTTGTGGGTGTGTGTTTGTGTTTATGCGCAAGAGTGTGAAAAATAGCAGCGTGTGATTTATGTAAATGAGTGTCATCAGCCGAGGAGAAGGCAGAATTCCCAGGCCTGATGAGTGGCTTAATGATTCATCAGCCTGGCTGAGGCAGGCATCAATAATGGATGACAGAGTGGGTCATGCAGGATTGCTCGCCCCTTGATTAAAGTGCTCCACAGCTAAACGCCTCACTTCCTCCCTCTTCTCACCCTACCTTCTATAAGGATAAATACAGAAGTGTGCGGTACATGCACATGCACACACACACACACACACACACACTTGTGCATGTGGTCACACACCTCTTCCTCAATCTCTTTCTGTACAGCTTAATGTCATCTCACCTCTCACATGCTTAATAAGCTCTCATCCCCTCCTCATCTCCACACTCTGTTTCTTTGGTCTTAATCCAATCATAGTGAGTAAAAGAGGCAGAGAAAGGGGTAGAGAGCGAGAACAAGAGGGGGGAAAGAAGAAGATGGAAAGTGCAGGAGAAAAGAAGAGAAAAGCACAAATTAGGGCTTTATGATTTGTACAGAAATGGAAACCTTCTCTCTGGAGATAAGACGGGAACATAAATGTTCCTTCTTTACCCACAACACACAGAGTGGAAGGAGCCATTCTGCCTCTGTCTCTCGCTGTAAGCTCTTTGTGGGTGTGACAGGACAAATCTCTGTCTATTAGGGGACATAAACCTCTAAACCCTGAGCTACACGGCCATACATACTAATGCAGCCGTACTGAGGGCTGGATACAAGTTAGGAATGATAGCACGGGACACCCAGAGAAAGAAATGAATGTGGCAAGCAGGATGTTGAAAGCAGAGAAGAGAGTCCTGGCGGGATTTCAATCCTGGCCAGCTCCAGGTCTTAACTGCTACAAAATCATATAGCACAGCAAAACCAGCTTTCAAAAAGTTGGACTGTTGTGCATGACAGAGCAATTCACTCAGCTGGCGTGTAAGTCCCCAGACAGTCTCCAATTTCAGCCTCTGATCTGTAGTATCTCTAGCCATCCATGCACTCGCACTGTAATGTGCCAAAGAAAAGATCACTCACTTATTGGACACACTCGTGTTATCCTCTGATAGCACAAATGAGCCAACACACATACAGTGAAACACTCACCTACATGAAAACTTCAAAAGAATCCGGAAGCACAATGTCTGAAAGAAAGCAATCATTCCTCAGCGACTCTTTCCTCGCGCGTACTCGCCACTCATCTTTGCAAGTTTCTGACTTGGCGAGACTTAGTCGAGCATTAAGAGTAGTGCGTAATCTTCGATCATATTAATCCTCTCCTTTAAATCTGTCACTTCCCAAACTGATTACCTTCATCTCCTTAACTTGTCTTTCACTCTAATCTGTATCATCGCACTCTGACAGATTACAGCCCTTGTTTGATCCCTTTAACAGATCCTCCTCAATCCCCTTTGAAGCAGTCAGTCAGCTGCCTTGTCTGGAGTGTGATTGACAGCACACGAGTATAAAGAAAACGTGGGTGTGTGTGTCTGCTTTATGTTTGCAGGTCTAATAACTTAACAGTGCTGTATATCCATTTATCCATGCAGAGTCTTCAGTTGTGTCTGTAATTTAAATGTCAAGAGTGTATCGTCCATATATTTCTACTTTTTTTTCTTTCTGCTATCTGGGAGGAGAAAAAAAATTAATTTTGGAAGTGACATTTAGCAAGAGAGGAGAAAAGCCTAATAAGCCCAAGGTTTGAAAGACATATGACTGACAAGTGTTTTTAGTGCATAAAGAAGAACCAATAAGGAGGAAAAAATTTGGAGGAAGAAAAAATATAAATAAAAAAACTGACAGAAATGGTGGGTGGAGCAATCAGAGAGAAAACAGTGAAAGAATAAGAGATCATCACATCTCACCAGTCTATCCTTCTAAAGCTCTTCTGATATCATTTTCACCCCTCAGAGCAGCTTTGGAGAGAATCAAAGAGGAAAACAAGAGTTGCCAAAAAAAGAGACGGCACACAAAGCATTGACAATATACGCATTTAGAAACAGCAGAGACGACGGGTAAAGTTCAGCTCACCCACCATTGTTCTCACCATCCTTTGTCTCCCTGTAATTGGTATATGATTTTCGCTTTGATGTGCAGTGAAAGAACAGGAAGGGAATCTTTGTCTTTTTCACAGAAACAAATGCAAGTCCTTGAAGAGCACAGCGAGTAAGTGAGAGGTAGGATCATAAAAAATACATTCAAAGCCACAGTGGAGACCACAGTTTGTAGAACACCTGGGTATTCCAGGAATTTACATGCAGGCGTTCACGCTTTTGTGTTTGTGTCTCCCAAAGAGCGCAAATTGAATTCACAAAAATCCTAGAAAGCACCTATGGGTTATGTTTGTTCAAGTGGCGAAAATGTCTTAAGATGTCCTCTGCTTTTTGTGTCTGTAAGCTATGCTCTACCCGAGTGAATCAGTTTAACTCATGCCGCACAAGCCAGAGGCTAAGTTCACATTGTATTCAGGATAGTATGAACACAGAGAGATTGAGTGAGGAGGGTGGCGATGTTGAGAGGTGGACAGATTTTAAATGTGGGCACAGAATAGGATTGATCAATGGTAGAGCGCTTGAATAACTCCGTGAAAACAAGGTAGCCCTGTTGAATAGGGAGGAGAAATAGAGAGAGACAGAGGGGATGAGGGCAGGGAGGGGTGGACACATCAGCAGTGGGAGCTTTTTGGCCTTGCATTGTGATGGACAGGGAATTAAATTTTGATTGCTTGCTGAGTGATCGTTTGGTTGGGCCTTGTGACTAATCATAGATTTATGGCTTCAACAGGAGAGCACTGCAATTTGTCGATGCTACAGACTCCCTACTGTAGCCCGACACAAAAGCAGTGCAGCTATTTTGAGGCTTTTGAATAAAGTTCTTTTATTATTTTTTTCCACTTCTTTTATGTTTGGGTAGTATTGCCTTTAAATCTATCAACAGAATATATATTCTTACAGATATGTTCAGACCAGTTTTTGCTTACAGCTGTAACATTGTTTAGAAATGTGTGAAAGCCAAACATACAGATAGACTGAAAGTATTTACATAGTAACAAATTCTAGGCTTTCTGATGTGCATTTTAATAAAACATAGACTGCAAAACTAGAATACTTGCTTCCAACTAGCTTGAAAGTCAAAATTTGCTATGGCCACTTTTATTCTTCAACACAGCCTGAACTCTCAAGCTTTTTTCATCATTTCTTTAAGTAGCTCTCAGGAATAGGTCTTCAGGCTTCTTGAAGGACTTTTAAAGCTTTTCTTTGGCTGTTTGCTGTCTTTTATTCTGCTCTTTGTCAGTATGATCCCACACTGCTTCAATTATTTTGAGGTCCGATGCCAATCATGACTGCAGGTGTTCCACTGTGTGTGTGTTTTTTATCCAGGTGTGCGTTTAGTGCAATGGCAGTGTGTTTTACATGATGCTGTCAACAATCAGGAGACTCTTTCCAGATGACATTGCATGATAGATCAAAAGCTGACAGTATTTTTTGTTGATTATTCAGTCCAGTTCTGACATATGACATAGAAACTGAACATTTAACAGTATTTCCTGAAAACCGTCTTTTGTCTGATCATTTCCTAATAACATTTACATTTACAATAATGGATTACACAGAGGTACGGAAAAGATTTCATCACAGCAGCTGTCTTTCTGAAAGAGCTGTAATTGAGTTTAAGGATATAATTCATCCACTGTTATCTTCTTCAGTGCCTTGCGCCAACACAATTCAGAGCAGCTATCTGAATGCTACTCCCACAGAGGTTGATTATCTTGTTAATATTTATACTTCTTCACTGCATACCACTTTAGATACTGTAACTCCTCTGAAAAAGAGAAGTACCTGATTTCCTAGTGTAACTCTCAAACACTCACCTTAAAGCAGATAACTCGTAAGCTGGAGAAATCATTTCTTCACAAATAAAATTCTAACCATTAGAGAAAAACTTGCTCATAATCATCTCACAGATGTAACATTATGTACAGTTAACTTCAATAATTACTTCCTCCAAACCATCAACGTGTCTTTCAGACCTCATTCCTACAAGACTGCTCAAGGAAGTCCTGCCATTAATTAATGTTTCAATCGCAAATATGATCAACCTATCTCTAATAATCGGCTATGTACCACAGGCCTTCAAGTTGGCTGTAGTTAAACCTTTACTCAAAAAGCCATCTCTAGACCCAGCAGTCTTAGCTAATTATAGGCCAATCTCCAACCTTCCTTTCATATCAAAAATCCTTGAAAGAGTAGTTGTCAAACAGCTAACAGATCATCTGCAGAGGAATGGTTTATTTGAAGAGTTTCAGTCAGGTTTCAGAGCTCAGCACAGCACAGAAACAGCTTTAGTGAAGGTTACAAATGATCTTCTTATGGCCTCTGACAGTGGACTCATCTCTGTGCTTGTCCTGCTAGACTATTAGAACAATTAGAGCACGCTGTAGGTATTACAGGTACTGCACTGAAGTGGTTTAAATCATATATAATGAATAGACTTCAATTTATTCATGTAAACGGAGAGTCCTCTTCACACAATTATAGAGTTCCACAGGGTTCCATGCTAGGACCAATTCTGTTTGCATTACACATGCTTCCCTTAGGCAGTATCATCAGAAGGCATAGCATACATTTTCACCGTTATGCAGATGACACACAACTTTGTCTATCCATGAAGCCAGATAACACAAACCAATTAGTTAAACTGCAGGAATGTCTTAAAGACAAAAAGACCTGGATGACCGCTAACTTTCTGCTTCTTAATTCAGATAAAACTGAGGTTATTGTACTCGGCCCTGAAAATCTTGGAAATATGGTTCCTAGTCAGATGCTTACTCTGGATGGCATTACCTTGGTTTCCAGTAACACTGTGAGGAATCTTGGAGTTGTTTTTGACCAGGACATGTGCTTCTATATTCAACTTCAATATTCCTTCAATATTGAACAATTATGTAGGACTGCTTTCTGCCATTTGCATAATATATTCAAAATGAGAAACATCCTGTCTCAGAGTGATGCTGAAAAACTAGTTCATGCATTTATTACTTCTAGGCTGGACTACTGTAATTCATTATTATCAGGAAGTCCTAAAAAGCCTCCCATTGATCCAAAATGCAGCAAGAGTACTGAAAGGTACGAGAAACAGAGAGCGCATTTCTCCTATATTGGCTTCTCTTCATTGGCTCCCTGTTAAATCCAGAATTTACAATCCTGCTCCTCCTATACAAGTCTTGAAAAATCTTACTGACCTTATACTACCCTATCCAATCACCCCATTAGAGCTCTTTGCTCTCAGACCACAGGCTTACTTGTGGTTCCTAGAGTATTTAAAAGTAGAATGGGAGGCAGAGGCTTTCGTTTTTAGGCGCGTCTTCTGTGGAACCAGCTTCTAGTTTGGATTCAGGAGACAGACACCGTCTCTACTTTTAAGATTAGGCTTAAAACTTTCCTTTTTGATAAAGTATACAGTTAGGGCTGGATCAGGTAACCCTGAATTATCCCTAGTTACATCGCAACAGGTCTAGGCTGCAGGAGGATTCCAGTGATGCACTGAGTGCTTCTTCTTCAGTCACCTTTGTCATTCACTATGTGTTTATACACCTTTCTGTATTTAACTATTTGTTATATTCATCTCATAAATAATAACATATCATTGTTGGGGTTTTCTCTGTTTTCTTTGCATTATTGTAGGGTGCCGTAAAATACTTACCCTACTTACTTACCTTACAATATAAAGCGCCTTTGTTGTCATTTTGCATTATATAAATTTCATGTGTAATTTGTCATACCTCAGCCTTTTCTCCTCGTTTCCCTTCCTTAAGAATGGGTTCATCCACCGTCCACTGAGATCATTTCTGACGGTGTCAGATGGGCCAGATGCATCTCTCAGGTCCTGTGTCAGGTCTTTAATGGATTTTTTTTTGTTTCTGAAGGACATGATTTTCAGATACTGTTTATCTGCATTAGATATTTTTTTAGGCCTCTCACTTTTTCTTTTGTCCTCCACTTCTCCAGTTTCCTCATTTTTTGTGCGTCTAGACAAAACAGAGGTTCATTGTTATTGTGAATATTACATCCAATGTGTAATTAAAACTGGAATTTTATCCTTTCCCATTTTTCCTCATTCAAAGTCCATAGAGAGACCATACAAATGTGTTGTATATATGCTATATGTGTGTAAATATTTACTGGACTGAAATAGCAACAATTAAAAATAAGAATCAGATTTAAGAGTAAACATAAATGTCCATGTCAGCTACAATGGATGCAAAGAAATTAAGGATTGAATCTATTCTTTGTTTCAGAAATGGCAACAAAGGGGGCAGGAGAAATAATCAAATAAAATCTCTCGCTATTATTTACTTATTCAGTTTGGTTTGTGCATGCAGCTCAGCTTAAAAGGTCAGAAGGAGCGGTAACAATTTGTTATACTTCACGGTACTCACTGATGATGTCATGGTGTAGAGGATTGTGCTTTAGATAGTTACAGTTTACACACACACACAAACAATGAAATATGGCACACCTGACAGAAGTTTACTGGAATACACATTGTGCTTTTATTTGCTGGAGTCTCACTTTGTGAAATATTTTAGCCTTTCTACTTTCTCTTTAACAGAAGTCGCTGGTACTTTGAGAGATTATGAAACTCACTGGTACTGAAACATCTGTCCTTTTGGCTGTGAAAAAGCCCTAATGACCATATGTATGGTCAACACATCTGTGATTTTGGCTGTGGTTATTCCATCTACTTGTTTTGGCCATACCTCTAACTGGCAGTAACGATCTGGAGTAAACAAAGATATACAAACACACGTACAAACAACATCAGACAGTTGCGCACAGACAAAAACACCGTAAAGCCTGGGCGTAGATTTTTCCACAGTAAATGGAAAAATGTTTGGGTAGCACAGAGCACGCAGGCATATTAAAGGCAGTCAAGGGAGATACATCGGGGCTGCAAATATCAGCTCATTAACGCTAAGCTATCCTGCTTGGCATGCATGTTTGTGCACAAAAATGTCTGCCACTGAGCTTTACAGGTCATTACAGTAATGAGTGGCAGATTAATGTAAATGATTTGAGAGAGCAGAGCGAAGCACAAGGCAAAAAAAAAAAAAAAACTTGCTGAATTATTTTTAATTTCAATTCATTTTTTTTCTGTTCATTGCCGTTGCTAAGTTAGGGTGATAATTATAGCGGAAGATAATTAAAGATTTAATTGGGCTTGATAAAACTTTTGGAATTGTTTATTGAATTGTTCTCAAAACCAGAGGTAACAATTAGAAGTTCTGTAAAGTCACATGTCTGTTTGTCATAGTTTATGCTTCTCACCTCGTCTCCTTTTCATCTCTTTACCGCTGAAACATCTAAAACCTCCAGAACAAACGAGAAGAAGAAAAAGATTTCAGCCAGTAAGAGAAAGAGAGAGAGCACTTTTGGATATCATGCTTCATATAGGCCATACACACATTCATGTGAATAACAAACAGGAGCATCAGCTGATAACATAGTGATCAGTCCTTTTATATAAGTCAATTAAAAGAACAACAGCACATTATTGAAAAATTAAAATATACTCTCTAATAGTAAGATTAAGGCATCATCACAGACGGCATGCATAAGCGAAGCGAAATTAGCAATAACGAGAAAACTGCTAATTGGCCTGTATTTTGTATGCTCTGTGTCTGCAGCTGCTCTGCGACGGTAAATTCTATAACAATAGTTTCTTCAAAGTTGGTCATACTCATCAAGTTTTTACCATATTTTTTCCTCCACCCCCTGCAGTAGAAGTTCTCTTCAGTGGAAGTTAATATATATGAACAGAGAGAATCTGTTTCTATCAGTTCTGTGCTACAAGGCTCGCTCTCGCTCTCTCGCCGTGGATTTATTATGCATGCACGAGTGTTGTTTCGCCCTATTTTTTGGATTTCACACTGAACCGGGATTGCGATTAAAGCTCGTGTTGCAGTGCTGTTAACAATTATCACATCTGATCAGTTACATTCGAGTAGGTCCGAGCCAAAGTGCCTCATAATTTTGAGGAGATGCAAAATTTGCACTTGTTTTCCAATACTGTTCAAGTGCTCTCCACTCAGATTTGTATCTATTCCCGTTCATTTTTAAGCACACTGACGAATATACAGAGAAAGGGAGAGGCAGAAAATAAATAAAGTGAAAAAGTACATGAAATGCTTCCGAAATTTGCAGTAATACAATTACAATATTTTTATATCAACATCTCTGTGTTGGCTGTGTGTATATCTCAGGGTGTCATGTGGTAAGTGTAAACATATTGCTTTTTTATTTGGCCATTCCACTTCTTTAGTCAAATAAAAAGGTGTTTCTTATCAAATTTAGTCTACAGTTTTAACTAGTGGGGCACAAAGTAGGTGCCAGCTTCAACAAATGCCAATATCCTGACCAAATGTCCAACTGGGTTATTAACAAATAATAACTATGTACAACATAACATCAAATAGCAACTTACAATAAAGCCTATTAGAGCTCAGCACATGCTCACAATCTGAAACAGCTGGTGTTCTTAGCACACACCCTAAGCAGGGCCACCATTAGGGAGTTTTCCCACTAAAATGTCATTGCAGATTGGTGAGGGATAAAATCTGTGGTCCCCCTTTGGGCCCGGGTCCCCAAGCAGCTGTGAATAGGCACGCCTATTCACGAGACAGTGTGACTGGCTTCATCCCTCGATCCTTATCAAAAATGAATGTTTTTCCTTCGACCATGCTCCACTTGGAAACTTCCCTGGCAGTGAATTCATCATGTCCTTGGAGGAGGTCATGATCTCTCCGCATATGTCTCACCCAAACAACCACTTTTGTTTTACATTAGATCAAAGAAGTGAATGGCTCTCAAAATAATGTTACAGTATAGCTTTAATATAATACCAGCGCAAAAGCCTGTAACCGTTCTTCATTCTATCACTGAGTTGAATCTACAAGAATGTTGTTCAATATTTAATTACAACTTACAAGAAAGTGACCAGTGAGGAGGGAGAAACAATTTAGCTCGAGGGCAGCAGGCAGGGAATGAGATTTTAATTCGTTATTATAATGCATTTGATTAAATCATAACAAACTGTCACGTCAGTCACGCAGACAACAAATTGTAAACGACTACAGACTATTTCTCCCACTGTTTACCACGCCGAGCATAAAATGAAAGCTTCAAGTAAAGTGTTTTCAGCCCGAGTTTTCTTTGATTTTTCAGAATACATAACCACTCATACACTCTTACACAGACACCACATAAATTTGTTTTTTGACTCAAAATATTTGACTATCCTATTGAAATTAGCTCAAGTGGCTTTCAAAGAGTCATATTTAAGTTATAATATATTTCAGAGATATGCCACCAACTCCATTTTGTATTTTTAAAGGGTCCTAATTATTCTGCAAGAAGTTTCTCATTATGGCCTGCATGGTTTGCTGCTGTAATTCAGCTCAGTCAGTGAAGTATCCTATAGCTGTCTTTAGCTGGAAATCTTATTAATTAATTACTTGAAAACCTCATAAATTCATCCAGCTTCCTCTTTGTCCTTGACATGGTTCCACCTGAGTTCAATTCAATGTCAAGATGTAAGAGTTACATTATGACACTGATAAGCATATTATCATATGGTTCTTTGATTTATGGTGCTGTTCAGCAGTCTTGAAGGTCAACTCAGAGATGAAGAATTAAAAAAAAACAATGTAGTTACAGTTATTTAAAAATCATCTCCACAAGCCTCAGTGCAGCATGTTCACTGCTAATGAGCATTTTTTGATTTTATATACCATAGGAGTCATCAAAAAGAAAAAAAGGGGCAGTCTGAACTGTAATGATGGCAGTGAATCAGAAAAGGTGCTGCCACAGTTTAAATCTCTAGAACTCCCAGACGTTCCCAAAAGGATATTCATGTTTGGGGGCATTTTTCATGAATATATTGTATATCATTAGTTTGCAGTGCACATATTCTCAAATGCTGACAAACCACGTCTGTAAAACACTTTAAGCGTGACCTGTTCATTTCCACAGCAGCTCAAAGACATTAAACTGTGTGTCTGAAACTCTGGTCATGGTCCAAAACGACTCCTATTTGTGGCACAATTTCAGTTATAAAAAGGGATAAATTGGCACTTCTCCTACAAACTGTGGATAAGCGCAAAGAAAAAGAAAAAAAGCATGGAAGCTCACAGCTCTGCACAAACACTCACACGCATAATCATGCAAACAATCACTGTCCATTCAGGTCTGCAGATACATCAGTTGTGCTTATTCTGCAAACAGATTCATGCCAGTGAGGTAAATTGAGGTCTAGATTAATTTGGCACCAGTATATCAGGTTGACACATTATGTGTGACTGTGCATGCATAAGTGTGTGTATAAGAGGGGACTAACTATGTAGAGGTGTTTCTTTAAGAGTGCCTATAGTGGAAACTTGTATGAGATGTGAACATTTAAACCAAATGAAAGCTAGCGCGCTTGATTTCAGCATTCAGAAGAAAAATGGGCAACCTCTTGCCAAGACGCTTCTGACATAAACAAATGGCCTCCGAGTTGGCCCACGCACGCACACTTAAGTGCACGTTTCGGCTATGATGCGTTCACACCTTTTCTCACGTCTTTCTATGTATATTTTTCTCGTTGTTAAAAGTAATTATCCTGACAGAGTCAGAGAGGTGAGAAGAAAGGGTTTGGGAAAGGCAAGCGCACAGAAATATACAAAACCTCTCATGTACACACATCCACTGACATTCACTTACACGGTTCCTATGTAATCTTGCATAAGCCATACAGTTGACCAATTCACAGCATTCATTATCTCAATCTTATCACACCGGCAGCGCTCAAATGAGCACTGCTCCGGGTGATTGGATCATTTTCTTGCAGTGACTTAAGCCCGTGAGGCAGATCAATACCATGCACTCTTGGAACGTCACAGGATCAATGTATATTAGTTACCTTTGTGTTGATTTTAGTATAGGAGAGTCCTACCACCCTGTCCTTCAGCCTCCCTTACCCTTCACACATACTGGATAAATTCCTGCACAGCCAGAGGAAGAGCAAGTTATTTTGCAGGTTAATGTATGTGAGTAGAGTACCTGGATGTAGCAAATAACGCTTAATGATGATTGTTACTGGCAATAATAACGCTGAGGTGCTTGTGAGAGTCTGTATGTGTGTTTGTGATGCAGGCAGGGGTTATTTCTCCTCTTGCCTGCACTCTTATCCTCCCCTTCTTTTCCTCTCACCTCTGTTCCTGTGTGCAGGCATATTACGGAAACAAATTGGGGCCAATAGACTCTGTCACTGCCTGACCCGGGACTCAAACAGAAAAAAAGAGGATGCCAGAAAGGGAGAAAAAGGCAAATAGAGAGGATGAAAGGGAGTGGGGAGTGTGAAGTGAAAGAGAAGAAGAGTGATTTGAAGGAGGAGCATAAAAAGGAGGGACGGAATAAGTGCTACAAAAGAGAGGGAGCGAGAGATAGAAGATGGACAGAAGGAAAGGAAAGAAGCAGAGAGAGAGAGAAAGAAGTGACAACCTCAAATTAAATTCCCATCATGTCAGTGTAGAACAGAATTCAATAGTGTTCATTGGCAGCCCCTAGCCTCAGGGAAATTACATTCTGAAGCAGAGCATGGCATGAATGCACACACTCCTCAACACACACACACACACAGTCACACACAAGGAAGCAAACACATCTATTGTACACAACACTGTGCATGTATTCAGACCATAAAAAAGGCCCTCTGGCTGATGTGAGCATGCAGACAAGCGATTTACTCCCTAAGGTCCGTGTGCCATTTGCATAGCGGTTGTGTATCTGTATCTGTATCCATGTGCTATTTACCTGCATGTCTCTGTGTGTATTTGTCTGTACAAAAAGTCCAAGTTGTGCGTTTTAGATGCTTAGGGGTTTTTTTTGTTTGGGGGGGGGGGGGGGGGGGGGGGGGGGAGTGTCATTTGTCAAACATCAGTTTCCTCACAGAGAGATTCAGACTATTTGCCATTTTAGCACATACACAAGTTTCTATTATAGCGGCTGTATTAAACGTGTCCCCCGGCTCAAGTTGCCATGAGCACAGGGCTTTGTCCAGCCTCCAGCAGTGGCAGCAAAGGCATCATGCATTAATGGCAAGCCGTTTAACAGTTTTATGCAGAGCACATGCGGAGGCTAATATTGCTGATTTCTCTGGGATGCAGATTTCCTCTAAATGGCTAACAATCTTCCATTCTTGATCCCCCCCCTCCCCACTCCCTGACTCCTCTTGCTCTCTATCTCTACCTCTCTAACCCTTTATATCGCTGTCTGTTTATGCCTCTAGCTTGAGTCTTTCTCATTTCTCTTTCCCAATCCGTCCAACACGTTCACTCATTCTTTCCATCTCTTTCTCCAGGAATGCACGGAGAGGGCTTTGGGTTGCTCGGTGGAGGATGTGAAGGCTCTTTTCTACTGTGAGCTGTGTGACAAGCAGTACCTCAGACACCAGGAGTTTGACAACCACATCAACTCCTACGACCATGCACACAAACAGGTACACGAGATGCACACATACACACTGTGTAGGGACACAAAAACTAACACACGGGTTCTCTCTCTCTCTCTCTTTTTTTTCTTTTTAACCGTATTTTCTTGTAGAGTTTGGGTGTGTTAGTATTATGCGTTTTGATGGAAAGCTGCTTTACATGTCCATGTCAGTCTGCCCATTGGGCACAGTTTCTCACCAGGTAACAGTAGGAGTGTGACAACCGCATCATTTCTTACAAGCACACATACTGAGGTGCCACACTTCAACTTGAAGAAAGCACACAAGCAAACACAAACAGCCTATACGCACACACCCAGCACTCCAATTATATTTTAGATTTCCAGTTGAACAGGCTGATATAAAATTAAATAGCCCACATTGATCCAGCACAGGGTAATTGAAGTCGTAGCACCTAAAGCAAATATCCAAAGACGCTATAATAAAAACAAGATAATAATAAAAAATGAGTCTCTAGTATAAATGCTATAGTAGAGTTAATAAAGTAACTGTGGTGCTGTATATACTAGACATACACAGTAAATAAGTATTTTGCTACAACAAGTTTTATGTTTACAGATATTAATAAATGGGTCATTTTGTCTGACAATGTGCGTTATAACTTTGCAAACTGGGCATGAATCAAAAAAGGTAATATTAATGGGAATTATCGGAAAGTAAAAAGTTATTCACAAAGCCTTTCTTATTGTGTGATGGCAAATAGGGACATTGTTATGACCCAATAGAGTTGTCAGTGATCTGACAAATGTTAAGAACTTTATCCAAGCAGCATGCAAAAACCAGGGCGAAGTCCAAAATTTTCTTGTACTTTATCTTGTTTCAAAACTTCTAGATTTTCAAGCAAAAAAAAGGGTGGGGGGTCATTTATCTACCTATTGATTTTTATCTCAAAGAAGTCAGACTGTGCATTCTTTGAAATACTGTAGCTCAATAGCAATGCCAACAGATGAATACTCACTTATAGCACCTTTTGTAAATGATCACATTTCTAGTAAAAACTCTACTCGGTTTACAAAAAACACTCAATCGATTGCAATCCACACAGCACCATCACCACAGGCTAAACACGGAAAAAGTCACCAGCATCATCACTAATGGGGCAACTTTCACTGACTGACTGGCCGGCCCGCATAGCCGGAGTTTTCCCCTCGAAGCTGAGAGGTTTGCTGGATGAAGGTTTGAAGCAAAAACAGCATGTTGTTTATTTTCAGTTAACACATCAGAAGCTGTTCAAAATACATTTTTCAGATATAGTTTAGAGAAATATTTGCAGACAGTGAGGTTAAGATAACAAATATTGGAAAGTTCGGTGTTCTTGATGGTGTCTTAGTTTTGGTATGCAGCTGAGATTCTAGGTCTGTGTCTTTGGCTGGCTTTCATTGTGTTGCACATATCAGAAAATCACCGATAACAGAAGTAACAGCACACTAATTTGGTAATTTGGAATCTAATGTCTCCGTGAACCAAATAGGGAGAATGATTTAGCAGAGCATTAAAAGCAAAGCAAATCTCCTAATTTTAGAAATAAGGTGATAGTACAGTGTGTAGTATGAGTGCTTAAAAGGGTCTCCAGGAATTTCCAGGAAAATTTCAACATAGCTTCTGAGTTATTACTGCATGAAAAATAAAATGACTATTTTAAACAAATACAACACAGTATTGCAGATGTACACCAGGCTTGTAAGCCATAAATTCATGATAGAATAGTTCTTTTTTACCTCTAGGCCAAATCTCAGAGCTGTTGATTTGTATGTCACTGGTACATAAAAATGCATCTAAAATTCACTTTATTCCTCAGCTTGTACTTCCTTCAAAAAGAAAAATATTCAGTACCAAATAACACAGAGCTATTAGTCATAGCTTAAGTATGATTCCATTATTCCAGTTTGGACAAGATAAGGCCAATGGACCATTAGAAAAAGCCTCAGCAGCAGGTTTTCTTCTGCATTCTGCGTTCACATCCATTTTCATACACAACCTCCACTCTGGACTAACAAGCTGTAGGTTCTTCTGATAGCTCATTCTCCTACAGCTATCTGTTGTCTTGCCAAGGCGTACACTTGCACGCGCAAACATACAGACATGCACTTACCCGTGTACACACTCATCTTCAAATGCAGGCAATTTCTCAAACAAGCCAAGCCGCTTCCCACTTCTGAACACCCACACTATGTATCATGAAATAAACATTAAATAAGACTGTTCCTCCTCTGTCATTGTTCTTTGAAAATAAATTGAGGCAACTGCAGGCCAATGTTAATGCTTTGTTTTAGCCAGCGGCAGGCACATGAAACGAGCTGCATGAGGCACTGAGCTGACAGTAGCCACTGGCGCTGTAGGAACACACACGCGCACACACACAAGTACAGAAATGCATGTACACTCTGCCCACAGAGCAGACAACAGATGAAATTCTAGCTGAAGACAGTTTCCCTGCAGGAGTATTGGCTTTGGAGAATGGAAGCTGATTGCGTTTGCTCTGTCTTCTTTCGCTGTCATCGATTCAGGGATAAACATGTCTGAATACAGGGCTTTATCAGCATTTACTGCTGATTACAGAAATTGCTCATTACAACAGAATTACACTCCCTTTTAAATAAAAGGCAATCAGCCCATTAGCATGGCCACTCAAATGCTACCTAAGAATACATCATCCTTCATTCTAGGGCCCTAGTGGATATGAATCAACTCTGACTCATCCATAGTTGCCTCAGCCTGAGCACTCCTTAACACATCTAAAGGAATATTGATCGAAGCTTTGACAGACGCATTGAGCTTCACAGCACATAGGAACATCATTTCCTGCAGTTGGGGACATGACATCAACTTTGAAGACAAAAGTAGCCACTTTTAAAGTTGAAGTATGTCTGTCCTATGTATTGAGCCAAAATGGTACTGTGTGCAATATTTGATTTGTCTCTAAATATAGTTTCAGGTCTGCCTGCAGTAGGACATGGTTTAAGAGAGAACAATAACCTGGAAGAGTGCAAATGCGGCAGGAAGCAGGAAGTATTTATCCTCATATATTTCATCTATTACAGACTGCTCTCTCTCTCAGGCATTGCCACTGACATTTACAGTACAACAACTCTTTTTTTATAGCACAATGCAGTGCAACAAATTTTTCATCCTTAGGCCTGCTGGCTCCATTCACAGTTGTTCATTATGAATGCCTCCGTGCTTGAACAAGATTAATATTTCCCATAGAATACCATTGGCATCACAACGACTCAGGGCTTTTTGATGTACACTAGCATATGATTGCTCACATCTGCAGACATTCCACAAGAACTTAGATAGTGTCTTTAAGGAATACGAACCGCATGAGTGTTGATTCTATGGTATATACCTAATGCTGTCTTCAGTGAGCTGACATGGATGCTAAGCATTGAGTGATAATGTAAAAAGACACCAGCTTGTGCAAGACTCAGCTGGGATTAACCTGAAAACTGTCCGCTCCTGCACAGCATCTGGGTGTGAAAGAGAGTGACTGTATAAATAAATCTGATGCGTAAGAGCCTAATCTGATGCATGCGTGCGTGTGTGCATGTGTGTGTTTGAGTGTGACACATATTGCGTGGATGGATAAGATAATGGTATAACATAATCTAAAAATGAGTGCGGTGTAATCCTGTCGCAACTTGCACTACAGGATAAGAGTATATATTGTAAACAACAAATCTTGGATGCGTAAACTATGGAGCAGCTGAGATTATGAGAATATGTGATTCAATAAAAAGGGGAAATAGGATGGATGGTGGTGCACAATACTGCAGCTAGCCCCAAACTCCCGAGTCCCTCCTTACCCTTCAGACATGCACAGACAAAAAGAAAGACACCAGCATCCGTGCACATATACCTGCCAAGCATGGATAAAGAAGGGATTAAAGTGTGTCAGAAAATGGAAACTGGAGAGAGGCGCATGAATCATTGTTTCCCCAAGAGAACTGGTGCACCTATGGCTATAGACATATAAGTTCATATAAATACACACATGTGTAAAGCTGAACTAATTAATAATTATCCTGTAATATAATGGAGGTAAAGACCAACCAGTTTGCTTACAAAGTGCCCACAGACACACACAACACAAAAAGCAGTCTAGAAGAAAATGTCAGGCCTTTACAGCATTTAATCTTGTGCCTTTGTGTTTGGTAGTGTGTCATTCTAACATCATCAAACAAAATGTCTTCTTCCCTGTTTCATAGATTCAAAAGTACCTCTATTTGAGCTGTGATAACTAATAAACTGAATCTATGGCACACAGTAGGACTGAAGGGCGCTAACCAAAATGAAAAATGTTGCTCTAATGGTTCAGAAAGAGCAGCAGCATCATGAAACTGCCTATTCCGCTCATCTCAACCACACATGTAATCTACTATTCACTAGTTTTGGTGTTTGGTTTCAAGCTGTGTGTTGAAGGAAGGGTCCTTTCTTGAAGACTGAATGGAGTTAATTGGACATGAGGTTTGGAGGAGAACATCTGCAAACACTGCTGACTGATGTGTATGATCTGAAAGACAGCTGCCTGCAGAGAGCTTCCTAAAACTAACTCTTTCTTACTTCTCCTCTTTCTCCCACCCTTGCATCTCCCCTCTCCGTCCACATATGGATTCTGTCCCTCTCTCCATCCCTCTTTATCTCTTTATTGCCATTTCCTGCAGAGGCTGAAGGAGCTCAAGCACAGAGAGTTTGCTCGTAACGTAGCCTCAAAATCATGGAAGGACCAGCGCAAGCAGGAGAAGGCTCTTCGGCGTCTGCACCAGCTCGCACAGCTGCAACAGGAAACTCAGCGGTGAGTGGGAGGAGTGTGTATTCGTGCATGTGGCAGCATGTGTGTAATGAGACCAGGGGCAAGAGTCCTGGGGGAGGGGGTCAGAGTGCGTCACATCCAGTCAACAATTCGTAGGCTTGATGGATGCGTCCACAGATGTGAGAGCGCTCAGCTGGCTTAGCTAGGCCACAGGTCCACAGGTGAAGTAAATATATCATGAAGACACACTCTTGCTGACACTCGGAGCATCTGATTCATTTGTAGGTGGAGGACATGAGGTTTTAGTGAAAAATTAGCAGCAGAATAACCATGAGTAAATAAAATGAGCAAAGTGAATTGTGAGAGGAAACTTGCTTCCCGCCTTGCTCACCTAAAGCAATCAAAACAACTAATACAATAAGACAATACATCATGCAATAATCAACTTGATTGCAACTATTCCCTGTGCAATTAAATGTGTTTCCTATAATCAGGTAGCAATATGTGAACAGCATTACTGTGACTACCAATAGAACGCACCTTTCCTTTCCTTCTCTTCTTGCTTTCTTTCTTTTTCCTTGTTAGGTTATAAAGATAGAGTCTATACTAAAAATTTAGGTCCCTTTCCTTTTTATATACTCTGCCATCTATTAGTCTAAAACTCTATCGATTTCCATATTATTCAAACAATTAATGTTTTCATGACTGCATTAAATTTAAGAGTAAGTGTCGTAACAGCAGCTTTGAGCTGTGGTAGAAAAGTTTGCATTGTTGCATAACCTCACCCAAAAACGATGCCACAGTAAGTGGCTTTGTGTAAATCTAGAGTGATGCCAGGAAAACTTAGACAAGTATTATCAGCTAAAGTCACATATGCTTGTCCTATCACATCTCGTTGCAGAGTCCAAAGAAGGACCTATGGCCTAAGACGCACAGTCAGAGCTGTGAGTCAGAAGCGTGATAAAGATGTGACACAAAGAGACCGCAGCCCTAAGGACAGACCTGAACCCTTGTGCCAGCCCCAGCGATCCACTTCTACACAGCCCAGGACAACTACTGTCAGCTACCCGTCAGAAAATCTGTGCAACTCTGTTTCCCAAGTACCACCGGCCACTGCTCTAGCAGAATCCCCACTAGTGACTGAGAGAGCCGATACAAACACTCCTGCAGTGAGCCCCCAGTCTTGCCACAGCCTGTATCCTCAGCTGCCTCTCTCTTCACAGGGGAGAGTGGGAGGCAGACTTGGAGTATCCTTCTGTTTCTCACGCAGGGGGCCTAGGCTGGAGCCTTCTGCCTCTGTTTTTTCAGACCTGGAGGAGGAGGAGAGAGAGAAGAGGGAACAAATGAAAGAAAGGATAAGGGGAATAATTGAAGATATTGACAGGGAAATTGGGGTAGCAGATGAGAGGAAACACAGCGCAAGTGAAAAAAAGGATAAGTCTGGCACTGACAGTGTCTTACCAAGCGACATGCACCCGTTCCCAAGAGAGGCCATAAAGGAGGAGGAACAGATTGAAAAAAGAGACTTAGTAAAAGAACACTTTCCTATTTCCACATCAGCACCTGATAATCAGAGTCATGATTCGCTGTTCTCAGCGTCTCAGGTGACCGTATGGGGCATAGGATCAGCAGTAGCACACACGGATACCAAACACACAGAAGGCAAGTCAGAGGAAAAGCAAGAAACGGAGAGCGAGCGGGAGGCGAGTCAGGATGTGTGTGTGCTCGGGAAGGATGGCTCTACCCGTCTGAGATGGCCTGTCAGTTTGCTTAAGTTCACCAAGTCTCAACCACACATCTCCTACAGCTGCAACCCGCTCTGCTTGAACCTTCAACGGCCAGAAAAAGTCGCAGAGGATCTGAAGGACTCACAACAAAATCAGTTGTGTTCCCTTTCAGATGAATCAAAACTACGCGTACCAGCTATTCTTAAACCAGACACTCAATCGTGTTTACAAAGACAGATAAGACAAGAGTTGAGAGCACACAGGGAGAAAAAAGCTGCGGAAATTTTCAAAGCAGAGCAACATATCGATGTGGAGACAGAAGCACACCTGTTCCTAAAGAACAAAAACCTTTTATCATCAGAAAGAAGACCAGAAAAAGAACGATGCATGCTAAGTATGGAGAACTGCATGCGGGCAGCTCCCCATCCATTTGACCCCACTCATAGTGACAGCTCTGACACAAACTTCCAGAATCCTCTGGGAGGCAGATTAGAGGGTGCGAGAGGGATCAGGGAGAAAGCCTTCACAGCCCTGAGCTGTAAATTAGAGTCTGTCACCCAGCCTGGCACACAGGAGATGTGCATCAGTCCATCCAGGTGTGAGTGTGGGAGTGAGACAATGTGCAAGTGTGCCAGTGCTCCACAGCCGTATGTGGGTGTCTCTGAAGTATCACACAAAAAGAGGAAAGCCAGCACAAAGAAACACAAGCTGGGGAAGAGAAAGATGGCTGAGAAGGAAAAAACTTCAGACAAGCGCCAATCAGCAAGGTGCAAAGTGAGGAGTGTTATCTCTACAGTCTCCACTGGAAGAGAGAGGAGAGGAGAAACTGGAGGGAGATGGGGAAAGAAAAGGAGGCAAAGAGAGACGAGGATGAGGAAGGTGGGGGGAGCAGGGAGCAGCTGTCTCCTGGGGAGATGTGAGGCTGAGCCAGTATCTGTCTCTGTCAGGAAGAGGAGGCCTCATAGGAGCCACAGCACTGAATGCCAGTCACAGCCAGACAGAGAGCAGGCAGAACACTCCAGCGTCTACTCCCATCTCAGCAGACACACAGCAGACCGAGACACCGAGAAGGAGGGAAAGCGAGACGGAGACGCGGCGACTTTTCCCTGGCGGTCTCACTTCTCCTTACATTCCTTCTCACCAGGATGTAACTCAAAGCTGTTTTGGGAAAGGGGTCACCATAGCAACCCCAGGAGTTTCATTGACTGCTGTTACCCTGACAACAGCTGCTGTAACAGCTCGATGAAAAAGCGAAAACTCCTCCACGGGGACAGGAAATTCATTCATAGTAAGAGGAAGAGTTTGAGGCATCGTGAATTCTGGGAGGAGAGGGGGAGGGAAGCACAAGGGCATTCAGGTGGCCGAGACAGAGGCCTGACTTCAGGTACAGAAGAGTGGGAGTGGATGAGAGGGGCCTGTCCTGGAGGTAGTGAGGAGGTGAGGTCAAGGACTGGGTGGAGCTCGAGGAGCAGAGCAGTGGAGTGGGATAAGGCTGCAAGGTTTAGCCCCAGTCCTAAGCGCTGGGGCAAAAGGCGCAGACATCTTAGCACTGAAGATGTCGACTGGGATAGATGGACATGGGGCAGCAGTGACAGCTGGGAAGACAGGGGGACACACAGGTCCACATCAGGCTCCAGGACAGGAGCTGACAGCAGAGACAGCCCGGGCGGTGCAAGGATATGTGCAGGCACCAGACGCTCAAGTTCAACACACTTCTCGAGCCCTGAGTGGTGGACAAGCAGACAGACGTACAGCTGCCAGAGTGTGATCAACACACAGGACAGCAGATGCCACAGCCCACGCTCTTGCAGCCCTTGTAGCAGCACCAACATATCTGAGCTGAGCTGGGAGTGGAGCAGGAGTAGCACCTGCTCAGGAGTCACTATGGATGGGTTGACAGTTAGCTCCTGCAAGACGTCCTCGGGGGCTGCAGAGGCCAGTCAGCAGGCAAAAAAGCAGAGCAGCCTCACGTCTATTTCATCTGCCCTCTCCTCGAGCCCGTTCACACATTCATCTCCCAACAGATCCACTTTTTCACCGACAGTTCCAAGTGTCAACACACATAATTGTGACCGAAGTCTTTCACAGCTAAAGGATTCACAGTCTAGCCAAGGGCCCTCTGCCTCTGTCAACACGAGGGGCCCAGGCGCAACCCTTTCAGCTTTATCCCCCAGTAAGTTACTGCTACAAAAACCATCTAGGTTGCTTCTGCCCCTTATAGGAAAACTACCTGCAATTCAGCGAAAGGCTCAGAAGAAAAAGGGGCTGCTTGAGAAGAGTCAGGAGAAGGAGAGAGAAGAGGAAGAGGAAGCTAAGAGTTGTGGCACAGATCCTGGAGCAACCACTAACAGTCAGAAATGCTCTCCAGTTGGGTCAAATCCCAGCAGCATGCCAAATGCCTGCCCATCACAGATTAGAACTGACGATGAACAGACAGGTGGAGAGACAGCTCCGCCGATCAGCTTTACCGCTGAAGAGATGGACAAATATCGTCTCCTGCAAGAGCAGGCAAGAGAGCACATGCAGAAAGTCCTGGAAAACATACAAGAAAACACAGACAAAAACACGCAGGCAAACTACACACACAACCTGCAGACAGAGAACTGTGGGAATTCAGAGGAGCAATACTCATCTCCGCAGCCTCAAGCCCAGTTAATTCACACAGACACGATGCATAAGCAAGTACACCACACCCTCCAGGTCAGTCTCCCACTTCCACACGTCAACCCACAAGAGAACTTTAGTCAGCCCATAGCTCTGGGTGTCCCAAACCTCACCTCACTCGCACCATCTTCCCCTCTCTCGAATCTCCATCACATCATTTTACAGCACACAGGCCTATCCATGCCCCCTCACTCTTCCTCGACTTCCAGCTCACCCCCCTCTCCTGCCATCCACCCACAGCCAGTTCCACTTCCTCACCCCCTCACCCCTCGCCACCCTTCCCTCCCTCATCATGTTCACTTCGCCCCTTTCTCCATCTCCTCCCTGTTTCCCTCCATCCTGCTATCACATCCTCCCACCCTTCTCCTTCCCCAGTCGCCCACTTTCCACGCAACCCCAATCTCTCCACTCTCCCCAGTAGCACTGCAACCTTTGAATCCACAGCCTATCATGGACAGATCGTGGCCAGTGAAGTTTCAACAGAAGGCGTTATGATTTTGAGAGTGGGTGCCGTGTTTATTAATCTTTCTTGGCAGCACTGGCTTGTGGGAGAGAGAAAAGAGGAATGTATGGTTTGAAGAAAGGCCTGCTATTTGAAATCGGGATGTATCAGTGCTTTTAGTAGTATCAACTCCAACTCTTATTGCACATATGCCTTCAGACACAGATACACACCGAGACACACATGCTCGTTCGCATGCATACACACAAACAGCCAAACTATTGACTGTTTTCAAATGAGAATTTGTTTCTCCATTTAGCCTTTGCTGTGTTTAAACAGACAGTGAAAGAACAGACTTTGATCCCTTGCTTTTTCCATCATTCCTCATTCACAAGCAAAATAAAGAGAAAGGTGCACCTGCTATTCAAAGACAAGCTAAGCTTGTGTCATCTTCTCTCTTTCCTTCTGAACCACAGACAGACCAGCTGCCTTTTGAAGTATCCTTCATGCCAGGGACAGAGACAGTGATAATACTCTCCCCTTATCTCCATTTCATACAGGTTATCTGAGTTAGAGAGTGACTTTCAGCTAACATAAATAACGCTCCAGTGGCCGGTGAATATGGCAAAGACATTTTAACCTTCTTGTGGACTGTATGTGCGGGTGTAAGGTAATTCTGATGACACACACTCATTCACAGCAGGAAGAACAACATCTAATTTCCATATCTGACACGTGTAAAGACCTGCTTTCTCTCTATAGTGTAAATATTCTGACAGTATATGATAATATTAGAATGATGAGAAACACCAAAATAAAATGTGAATTTAACCTTGACCAGTAGTACAATGCTTACCCCACACTCCATGGCTTCAGTGATAGACCTTTTACACAACCTTCCATGTGTGACATTAAAAACTGTTTTTTTTCCTCCATGAAGCATTTAACAAATCAGTTTGTAAGACAGAAATGAATGAATCTGATAAGTTACAATAAAGCGTGAGTGAAAATAAATGGGCTTTCATGCTTTTTTTTTTCTCCCCCGTCTCATTCTTGTTGATAAAGTCCAAATTAAGAATTAATACTGCATGGTTTTTCTGCAGTGGTTACATCTTTCATGCAAGCCTTTGTCAAAGAGTGCACATGGATGATTTTAAAATGGTACAAAATTATTAGATTTTTATTCTATCATAATGTTTTTTAGAAATGCAGCAATTTGTTGATTTGGAAAGCAGTTACTGTGTGTCCTGACCATCCCAGAGGCACGAAAGAAAAACTAATTGTGACTCTTTTGTCAGCCGTAGAAGAAGACTCGAAACATTCTGCACATCTTATTATCCTTTACAATTTTTTAAAGATCTGTTTATTCTTTAACCAAATTTCACCATCTAGCTGCTTCAAAACAACACTTTTTAAAAGTGTATATAGAAGAAAAAACTTATTTAATCACTAAAACAAGAATAAACACACACACACAGATGACTTTCTTACATATCTCGCCAAGGGTTATGGATGCTGGTAACTGTTGCTATGTATTCAAGCCTGGTGATTGGTGATGTGTCAAAGCTGCTTGCCAAATAGTTGATCACTGCAGCGGCCGGCACTCGGGGAGCAGAACACAGAAGAGAACAGAGCGGTATCCAGATGGTCTATGGGCTTAGACTACCCAGAGCGCTTTGAGAGATTGGATTGATTTGCCCTCCGTGATATCAGTGAACACAGCCCAACACATGAGGGGGGCTTCAGCAAGGGGTGACATAAATACAGGCTCAAAAGCAATACACAAAATGTACACTTTCTGTCCTGAAGCGTTGGCTACAAATAAGTCATCTCTTGCAGAGATTCGGTAATTAGAGCATGGGTCTGCTTTCTCCTCCCTGTGACCCTTGAGCCTGTGTGTAAAGCGCGCGAATTTGGGAGAAACAGAAACCGAGAATCCCTATCTCTCTCAACAGGACCAGAGATCAAACAGACTGTGTGAAATATAGAGCAGCAATAATTAGCAGCTGTTACAGCATCAAACCTTTCCCAGAGTTTAATTTGGAGACACTCAAATGTGCTGCAACTTCTGCGTCCTCAAATGCTGATAATCACAGAGATCATATAAAAGCAAACTGCTCCAGTTCATAACTCCGACTCTCTAATGGGGAAATCCATGAAAACAGTCGCACACAAAAGAACCTAAGAGGTGGAGATTGAACGCTAAACACAGCGTGTCATTTCAAAAGCCTATTTATCCATGAATAGCGAGGCAATAGCGGAATCTTCACATTATTATATCACTAGATTTTTAGGCTCCCACGCACACACTTATCCAAACTGGGGTCACATGAAAATTAGCAATCGCAATATCACTGTACTTTCTGTCAGTGACTGATTAAACCATTACCTAAGCCCCAAGATTCGCCCCCTGGTGTGTACATGTTTTGCTGCTGTGTGAGCACACACACACACACACACACACACACTCAGGAGTGTGAGTTGATTTATGATGGAGAGGAAGCGGTTTCTTCAGTCAATCGCTTCTGAGAATTAATGAGGAATAAAAACTAAAGCTGGCACTCGGTCAAAATACACCAGCAGTCACAGAGAGCTCACTGCTGAGGCAGGGTCGCCTCTATTGGCACCGCATTTGATTGTTAGATTGCGGGTAGGCTATAGATTGCACTGAGCAAAAAGAGCCCCTTACGGCTACTGAAATGCTCCATCGACCTAAATTGCAGTGTTGTATAAATGAGACACTTCCCCGTCTCTTGCTCGCTTCCTTTCTTTCCCTTTTTTGCGATCTCGCCTCCTACCCTTCTCTTTGATTCAACCAGGTCAGTGGGGCTGCCTTCAGCTCCCCCGGCTGTTCTCTGACTGTGCAGAAGGAAAGGCACCATTACACTTTGTCATCTCAATTCCCTTCATTCAGACCATATCTTTTACATGTTTGAATGCTGTTGTACTGCACAGACCTTTGCAGCGCAATGTGCTTTTGTGGTGTTATTATTACAGCGCCCTTCCTATTCCTCTTCCCCCCACAGTGACATTCATTAAAAGTTTTCCTTGTGCTGTAAAAGAGACTGTAATACAGTTTCTCTCCAATTTTCCCTCTTTTTACTGGATCTCTGTACACTCCTAGGTGTAGGTGTTATACTAACAGCAAGGGTATTATTCTAACTGTTTTATTCAACCACCAAATGACACTGAAGCAAAAAGGAAAATAATGTAAAAAAGAAGAAGAAGAGGGTAGAAATTCTCTTTTTCGTGAGTTGAATAGCGAGATGATCCTTTAATCACATATTTTATCATATAGGACTCTGAATTTTCTGTGATTTTGATGCATCACCTTGTTAGCTTTTGTGAGCTTTTGAACTTCCATAAAAGAGTACACTTCAAAGAGTAATCTGTCACCACTGATGCATAAGAGATACTGCTCAGACAGGTGTAATATATGGAAAGCTAAGCGGATCCAGGCTGTTTAGAGCTTTTACATCAAAAACGTTGCATTACTGTGTATAATTCTGAACCACGTAAAGCCAATTTATCATAGAGATTGCTAGTCTATTTTTTTGTGTTATTTCAATTATTTACTTTTTGCTTGGCTTTCTCGTTGAGTCAAAACTTGTTTGCGTAAGACTTGTATTATGTGGAAATGACTATGTGAATTTTGGTCTACAATGGATTTAAGGATTAGGGAAGGTGGTGGGCTAAGCGATACTCTAACATGTGGCACAGTCCCCCAAGGACATGACACTGTCAGCACATTGCTTACACTCATCTGCACACATACACACACACATATACACAGAGAGGTATAATAGGGTATAATTTAGGGGGCTGTAATAGTGAGATGTGATGCTCGGTGGTAAGACAGCATGCCTAATTCCTCGGTTATGTTATCTCTGAGAGACAGATGTTCCCACCAAAGATTACTATGCACACACACACAAACTGCGAGCGTGCAGAGATGCACAAACCCATTCAATCCTCAGACAATAGCAGCAGTGGGAAGAGTCTAAAATAGCCATATTGACCAAAAACACAGATCAATGATGAAGATGACTTTTCTGAGAGTTATTTACGAGAGTTTCTCCAGAAAACTAATGAGGAAAAAAAAACCCCTCAAAGTTTTCCCTCAACAAATCTTACATTTAAGAGTCAAATAAATCATAACGGACATAACCTTGCGCCTCACTGAATATTTTAATGATCACACAAGTCCCACAAAGCTGTGGGGTTTGTGTGTCAATTCATCAGCGGGGTTTTCCAGGCCGTGCACACAGTTCATCTATTAGGAAACTGTTCTATAGGCGAAATGGTTTCACAGCAGAGGATAAAGGTCAATGTATTCATGGCTGTCAGGAAAACCCTTTGGTTAGATAACATCACTTGCATTACGTTGTTAATTCACAATTTGGATGCACAGCCACAGCGTTAAGAACATGATGGGGATGAAGGACGCACAGTTCCTGTCAATCCTAAAGTCAGTCGAGACGATTTTGTCCGATCGTCTTTGTCCTGCTTATCTGATTTTCTGTCGCCTCCTAGGCTCTTGCTTTGCATCCCAGAATATCCATGAGCCTCTCCAGCATCCCGAGTGCCCAAGACTCAAAAAGAGCAAAAAAACAGCAGCTTTGAAAGGGTGAACAAATTGCTTGTATACCCTAAACCAAATATGAGTGCTTAAGCGTGACTTCAAGGGGACAGTTTACATAAATGAACATGTGAATGTGCGTATAAACAGTCAAACTACCTCTCAAACTCTTTTCTCCTCTGAGCTTTGATCCCCCTCCTCCTGCTTCCGTTTAACTGGTTTCAGCATTAAGTCTCCAGATTCTGATAATTTCCCCCTTAATCCCTTCAGAGGAGCACCCTGCTTAACTCTCTAATTAAGTCAACGACACATTCACCAGCACAGGATAAACAGCACACGCACACAGCTAGGAGTATCTAGCGATCTGATGCACGGACAACTGGTGGTTCCTGGATTGGGGAGTTTGTGTGTGTGTGAGAGAGAGAGAATGAGTGTTTGTGTGACTGTATTTCAATGATTAAGTCCCAATCAGGAGGTTGTTATGACAACACATGCATTTTTAAGCTGTTAATCCAGGATTATTCTCCCCTCCGCTCATCTCATTACCGTCGATTATTAAATAAATTAAAAAAAAAAAAAGAAAGAAAGAAAGAAAAAACCCCACATACAAATGCACACAGACACACACCCTAATTATGGACTGGTTTCTCTGGAGATTGAACACACAGTGCAAAGGTCTCCAAAGACATTTTTGCACACAGGTAAAAACAACTTACTGCATCTCAGACATTACCTATATACACAATGAAGCGATCACACTTCATAGATAAAAAGGCATGGCCATATATTAATAGAAGTATGATTATTACTGTATTTTTGGCACACTCAGAGACCAATTCTGGCCTTTCAGAGAGGAATTTCCAGCCAGAGCTGGAAAGAAAGCAAGCAAACAGTGAGTGTCCTTTACCGGTGATTGAATGTGTGTCCTTGTGTAGTATCTGCACACCCCTCTCTCAGCGAGAGAAAGTATTCCTGCGGTGCTGAAGCTGATGCACAGGTGAGAGAATGGCCAAGGATTTTGAGATCACCTAAGGCTTTGTGCCGACTATGGCCCACTCACACTAGGTCAGCTCAGAATAACCAGAAAGGGCTGACCGCCAGTGCTCACTCGCCCCTGGAGTCATTAATCACACCACACCACAAATGAGCCGCATGGACGGACACACACACACGCACAGAAAAAAAACACACACACAGTGGAGCTTGTTTTAATTATAAAAGGCAAATGCTAGATGACAGCATCGCTCCAGGTAGTCATTCCTCAAGGCCTGCACTGGTACATTACCATGTACCAAACATCACAGACATTGAATATTTCTGAGCAAAGCCCAGTCCACAAATAACAACACATCAGATCACATTAAGCTACGATAATCTGCTGCATATACAAATACACACACAGCATTATATCTGTAACTTTTCTCCTGAGCTGTATTTTATGCTCCTTAAACACTAACGCGCACTATCAACTCACACTATCTGAACCCCCGCATTCCCAAACAGACCTCTCAGCTTGCAGTCGGGTCACTATCGGGATCGGGATCTCAGATAACGTTCCCATTTACCGGTTATGAAATTCTTCAAAGGGGCCGTGCAGCAGCGAAAGCCTGTGGTGTGTCATGTTTGTTAACAGGCATGGTGCATGGAGAAATACTCCGTGGAGGTTGTGCGTTGGTGAATGTCTGTCGCATGGAGCAGTCCCTCCTGCTAAAGGCATCTAGGGAGAAAAACTCGACACGCACCAAAAATATATCAAAGCGCAAAAGTCACAGCTCATACACCTACATAGAGACACGCATTCTCTATGCTAAAAAAATCTAATCAAACAGATGCTTAAAACTGAGGCAGCTAAGAGACGCCGACTGACTGCCTGCATGTTTGAAAGGCAACAAAAGGATAATACGATGTTGCAGTGTGGAAAAACTCTATCCAAATTTTTCATACATTAGCTTTCAAACATGTCATCATCTAGTTAACTGCCATGTTGTGAATGTTTCACACTTTGGGTTTTTCTGCTGTTGATAAAACTGTTCGAGCGACATAATTATCTTGCCACACACATGCACGCACGCACACAGTCACCCACTCAGATTTCAAAGCACTCTCTTCACCTTGCTGCACTCGGCTCTAAAGAAAGTGAAAAGCTTCTGTCCGTTATTGAGGTACGACAAAACATAACCCTGCCTGAGCATTTAAAAGCTAGTTTCTCCTTTCTGAAAGGGCTCAAGTCACTTTCAACAGTCAAGCTCAGAGAATCGCTTTCTGCATCAGGTAGTCAAATTCTCTTTTATGTCTTGTTGAATTAAATGAGCTCTAAAGCAGGAGAATGAAATGAAATGCACATAAACTTAACATAACAGAGCTGCATGTAAAGTTGGCATTTCGAGTAACTCTTACATGAGATGGCTCACTCTGCACTCTCAGAGGGGAACGCTCCTGCTGTCGTACTGAGGAAGAGCTGAAGTAATTAACATGCTCCCTTTGTGTTGTTGTTTGTATGTGTCGTGTATGTTTGCTTGTAGAAACCGAGCGTGGGTGCGCATAAGAGGTAAAAAAGCCTTCAAAGGTGCTCAGCTTCTGCTGCTGCTGAGATGTAAAGCTTTAAAACTCATTTCTTAATAAACTTCTGTCAAGGAGATTAAGGGAAGCATTACTCAAGTACGGACTTATTTCAGTGAAAGCATTAAACAACTGGCTGAAAGAGATTGAGGAGACTGCTGCTTTTAATGCCGCTCTTTTGTGCATATCAGTGGATTTCAGATTTAATCGTTGATAAGCAGGTGGAAGAGGAAAACCATTTAAAAAAAGGCACCTTTGAGATCTCATGAACTAGAGAGAGACATGATGGGAGAAAAGTGAAATCACAAAATACAAGCAGGGAGGTGCGGTCAGTGTTCCATGGGTGCTTCTGCATCCTCCTCTTCATCATCATCACTACAGGGTTCAAAATCTTCATCCAAGGCTGGATCTGCATCCTCTCCCTCCACCTCTCCCCCCAGCTCGCCCAGAAGCTGCTCCACGTGCTCCAACATCGGCTGGTCGTCACATCGAAGCTTATTGTACAGCTGGCAGAGCGAAAAAGACAAAAAACAAAGAATGATGCAAGCGTATAATAGAGTCGTGGGTACACTGGAAAACATGAAAATGTTGACTAGAACGTAGGTTATAAAGCAGAGATCCAAACAGAAAGTGCAAAATTATACTGTAGAGGCAACTGAAGTAATGATATGGTGAGTGAAAGGCTCTCAGCAGAAGCTTGGTCACTACCACATTCATAAGCAGGAGATTTGAGTTGAGGGAAGTAAGCAGCCCTCAGGTTTTAAGTCTCTAAGTGCCGGTTAGGACATTTGAAATATCCAAAATCATCTGCATTCTGTCAGCACAGCAGCCCACAAAACGCTGGTAAACAGTTTTTGTCTTTATTTTGGCAAATCAGCACATTTGATGCACAATCCAGCCGAGGAGGCAGAAAGACCATTTATCTTCCTCTTTCAACATGCATGCACACACAGACACGGAGAAATGTATCCTGAATCGAAGCGCATATGGTTGTGTTATAATCAGAGTTACCCCAGTGAAACACGCTGTGAGAAAGCAAGATAGAAAACTCCCGTTCTCTAAGCAGCTAGTAGATTTATCTCTGGTAAAATACTCTGCTTGTGTGTAATTGCTGAACTTAAAATGGAGCTGGGTGATAAAACTACTCGGGCTACCAATAAGGACAGCGAGCACAAGACTACGCTTCTGTGTGCAAATACATTACATAAACACGGGAGAGAGGATGCAGCGATTCATATTTTTGCTGCTCTTTCCAGAAACAAAACTAGAGAGGGGGGAAAAGGCAGTTGGTGGATTTATATAATCTAAGAATATAACTCTATTTCGTCTACCAAATGCAGTTAAAACCAAGCACACAGTGTTTTATGCTCACGGACAATCAGCAGCTGAGTGCCATCATTCTTACTAAAAGTGTAACAAGGCCAGGAGAGTGAAGAAGAGTGTGTGTGACTGCTTTGCCCCAGGACCAGTCTCTAAGCAACAGCAGGTCCTGACAGGAGACATGCAGTCCCATGGGAACTCATTTGGAGCGTTAGAATGTGCAGAGTGTGTGTTTGTGTGTGTGTGTGTGTGTGTGTGTGTGTGTGTGTGTGTGTGTGTGTGTGTGTGTGTGTGTGTGTGTGTGTGTGTGTACTTAAGTGGATGCTGTCTCTGCAGGTTGGAGCTCCAAGGAGGTGGAGTGTGACCTAGGTCCAGGCACAGGGTCTGATGCAGAGGGGATTTGACCCTCTCAGACTCTTTAGAGCACCACACACACACACACACACACACACACACACACACACACACACACACACACACACACACACACACACACACACACACACACATTCTGCCAGTATCACTCTGAAATGCCTAGAGATGTTTTTCTACACCAAACAAAGTTGGGTTGGGTTTATACTAGATTTGCCTCAATACCCAGAATAATTGCACACTGCAGCCTTGGGTAATAAGTAGCGGGCAGTGGATGTCTTTCAAAAAGGAAATAATCTAGCAGATACAGTGAACATCTGCAAAGGTGCTCTATGTTCTACCATACTGAGCGTTACTTGGAAATTGTATTTATATGTAGATATACGTACTACAAATCAATAGCACATTGTGTCTGCTGGACAGGGTGCGATTATTCAACGTGATACTTTCAGCTAGCTAAACAAACCAGAGCTATTCTTTACACATTCTGCAATGAGTGCTGCTGAGATCAGCACTGCCGTCGCAAAAAAACAAGCATTTCTCATTTACAACAGCCTATGTTTTTTCTTCTCCCTTTCACGGCTCAGAGAGCTGCCTGAAGAGGGAGGGAGAATGCGGCTGATCGTATAACTTTTTCATGGTCCACTTTGCTCTACTTTCAAGCCCTAAGTCACTGCCCAAAGCACGCTTGAATAGGGACATAACGACTCAGACACACTCACATACATGCAGCATATTATACACCTGCACATACAGAGGTGTACCGACAGCGATGCGCGCTTGCTATTCCTTTTTTAAGCTGTTGTTCAGAGGTTGGTAATGTTGATCTGTCTGTCAGATGTGAATACAGCTCCATCTGATGTTTGTGGGTCCAAATATCTCAGCAATTATTAGATTATTTGCCATTACATTTAGTGCATGCATTCAAGAGGGTAATGACCAAAGACTTGGCTGTGCCCCATATTCAAAGATATATCTCAGTATCTATATAAAGGATACGTACCAAATTTTGTTCTACCAGGGTGATCATCAAAACAAAATGTAACTTCTGCCAACATATATTGGTTTATAGCAGCATACCTGCAAAAGTAATGATACTCTTCATCCTGTTAGCATCTTTACCAACACTGACAAGTGCCTTAAGTATTTATTTTAAACTGGTTGTTTTCCATCAACTGGTCGTCACAGCAGTTCATCTGCCTCACCCCATCCCTAGCATCCTCTTCTGTCAAACCAACTCTCTACATGTCCCCTCTCACTTCATCCATAAACTTTCTCTGAGGTCTTTCTCTTTCCCTCCTGCCTGGAAGCTCCATATTTAACATCCTTTGTCCAATATATCCACTACCCCTCCCCTGCACATGTCCAAACCATCTTGCCTCGCTTACTTTGTCTTCAAACTGCTCCGCCTGAGCTGTCCCTATGATGTACTCATCTCTAATCCTGTCCCTTCTGGTCACTCCAAACTAAAATCTTGGCATCTTTAAGCTTAAACCAGTGTTATGACTAAATAGAGCCTCAAAGAGTTCAAAGTGTGGCCACATATTTTGTTATTTCATCATGGGACATTCCTGAAATGACAATTTTAATTAAAAGATGGTGAGTTGTAAATTTGATCGAATATCTTTAGAATTAACTTAAAAAAAATATCGAGTGCACATAAAATGTATTAGTATTGTATGTTATTTCTTAAGGTTCAAGAATGTTTCTGCTGTGCCTGTTGCCAGTGCATGTTCACCTGGGAACTGGAGAAAAATAAATTGAAAGTTATAATTCATCACTGAGCTCCAGGTTCTCCGACATTTAGTAACGCGATCCACTATAAATCAACATGGCAGCACTCAGTGAAGAAATTTCTGCTGAGAAGAGTTGGCAAGTTTGAGCTCATGATAACGACAGCATCAGCTCCGATCACCGGTAATAGAATTGAATGGGCCCATGAAATTTAATTCAAAACAGAATTATGTTTATTTCAAGTAAGCAACGGTGCTTTGGGAGCTGAATGAAGCCTCATTCTGTTTATGGTCATTAAATAAAACCTGCAGGGGCCTTCTGCTTGTTTTGAAATATCGAACAGTAAAGAAGAAAAAGTCAAAAATGCATTAACTCAACACTCCAATTAAGCAAAGACAAAGATGTCTGATGTGTTGTTCCTTTTTTTTTTTTTTTTTTTTTTTTTTTTTAAATGACATCAGAAACAGCAGTATGCGACATTACGTGATGGCAGAGCTTCAGTTCATCCTTTGTCATTTTTTTTTTTTTTTTTTTTAATAAATAGGACAGGGGGAATGAATGAGAGAAAGAGGGGGAGAGAAAGAAAGAAAACCAAAGGGGAGAAGAGACGGTGAGAAGGGGGGGGAAGAGAGAGAAAAAAAAAAAAAAAAGAACTCCTGGGTCACCTGTATGGAGAAAAAAAAACAAACAAACAAAACAAACAAACAGAGGAGACAGCAAACAACAAAGAGTAACATAATAATAGAGAAAACAAAGCACCATCACAATAAACTAGCTAGTCATAGATATCAATATTTACTAAATAATAAACGATATTGTGCAGCACGCAAGATAGACAGCGCACAGTGTGCTTTGAGGCAGCAGCCAAGAAAGCTTTAGTCCGCGTCTGTGAATACCCATGTGTGCATACCTGTGTGGATCAGCATGCTTGCATTCCAAAGGTTTCTCCATGTAATGATCTGCTAGGGAGTGTGGGGGGGCCACAGCCCCGTCCTCCAGGGTGTGAAGCGGGTATGGAGGAGATCAAAACTCCAGACATCCAGAGGCCCCCAGAACACAAGAGACCATGGAAGACCAACAGAGGGGCAGCCGCGCCACTGTTCCAGTAAGAGCTGAGGAGAGTCCCAGATGAGGGCTCGCCCAGCAGCCGCGGAGCAGAAGCCAGGGGGAGTTGCAGTGACGCGCCCGTGAGCTCCGCCGGCCCCCAGCTGTGCCTGAGTGACCGAGCCCCAGGCCGAGAGGCCGGGGGCACCCCACCTCCAAAGGGGCCCGAGCGAGCCCCAGGCCCCAGGCCCCGACAAGCGGCCGCCAAGGAGTGAGCCGGTGTGTACCCGGACGCCCACCCCCAGACACAAAGAACCACCAACACACCGACACCTGAGGGAGTCCGCCACCGGCAGGGGAAGTGGTGGTGGGCCCATGAAATTTAATTCAAAACAGAATTATGTTTATTTCAAGTAAGCAACGGTGCTTTGGGAGCTGAATGAAGCCTCATTCTGTTTATGGTCATTAAATAAAACCTGCAGGGGCCTTCTGCTTGTTTTGAAATATCGAACAGTAAAGAAGAAAAAGTCAAAAATGCATTAACTCAACACTCCAATTAAGCAAAGACAAAGATGTCTGATGTGTTGTTCCTATGGTAGGAGTCAGCATAGATTAACAGGATTGTCCAGCACGAAGTGGACGAAAGTCTATTAAGCACAAACGTACCCTTCGCAGAAAATATATTTTCCTCTCATTTTTTGGTAGAAACCTTTTTTTTTAGAACTCGCACAAAAGGACAGGCTGATTACGCAGTAAAAGCCTAATCATTCCATCATTGTTCAACTTTTGCTCCACACCTGTGCTTAACTTCCACTTTCATCTCAGCCTTTATTTCATTTGGTAATACCTTCATTCTCCCATCTTGTGTCCTGACTATTTTCCCTCAGTGCACTTTCCTTTTGCCTTCTTTCACTTACATTCTTGCCAAATGACCTTCCTGTCAAGGAGGCAGACAGGTCTTCTTACGCTCATCAAGCACTTGTACTGATGCGAGCGCACACACACACACATATACTATTTTGAAGAATGATGGTAAAATCTTACTCTTCTTTTAAGTTTCTCCGTGACTACAATCAAGTTATCACCATCTTTTTCTTTGCCAAAACACAGCACTCCCAAAAACATGAGAGCTATAATTAAAGTAATTGTTTCAAAACATTTTCTACCTTTTAACTTCTCTGTATCACTGTCAGCAAAAACATCAACACACTCCGTCACCAGCAATGGTGCTTAGAGCTCATCATATCATCCACGATAACAACCCCTAATAATTTCAGACATGATGGAAAAGTGTGCAGAACAACCACATGTCAGCCTCAGATGACAATTTGCTACTTAAAAAAGAAGCTGCTTCAACAACCCCCAACATCTTTCGTGGGAACCCAGAAAACAGTTCCCATGAAGCAAACATGCTTCAAGGCAAAAATCACTGTGGATTAGAACCACACTATGAAGGACGAGGAGCTACTAGCAGCTGCAGATGCGCGACCCAAAGATAAACAACCAAGCATTGCTAGCTACTGATTAGGGCTGAACGATTATGGAAAATAATCTAATTGCGATTTTTTGCCCCAATATTGCGATTGCGATGCGATATGCGATTATTTTTTAAGGTCTTTGTCTTCTGTATTATTAAACAAAGACAAGCAATACATCATATAGTATGGCCAATACTATATTACATTAATTTTAAACTGTTCTTTCCTGGAAGACAGACCTCTGTTATGATGACATGAGGTGATGCATGAATTGATGACTGACATTTTTATTTAACTTCTTCAATCACAACAGTATATTTGAACATACACAATAGTTTATTTTTAGCTTACAAACATCTGAGCATAAAGTGCTGACAAGGAACCCTGGTGTAAACATTAAAATGAAAGTCAGTACAATGTGCAGATTGCAGAAATATACATAAACAAAATCAGTGGCTTTACCACACTCAGTTTTTCGACATCTGTGAACTACTAGACAGTCATTCAATTAAAAAATAATATTAAATAAATAAAACTAATAAATAAAAAATACACACATCTTACTGATCTCTGCAGTCAGTAACATTACACATAAAGTGCAAACATAATAGCAATTGTATAAACACACACACAAACACGCCTTTAAAGTTTAAAGGCGTGAAATTGGACGGTCTAGCCTTCTGAATCAGAAGGCTAGTTCTGATTAGCGTCACCGCTGTCTCGGTGGAGTTTAATAAACTCGGCCGTCTGCTTCTTGCTATCTAAAATATAACCAGACACTGGCGTAAATTCTCGACTGTCTCATACTTCTGTTTAATAAGTTTTCTGTTTGACGTTTAGTCAGCTGTGTGAAAACCAAGGAGGAACCCACCCGGGGGATTAATAAAGTTTTATTTTATCTAATCTAATAACTTTAATCTCAGCCAAACCGATTTACTCACGAACAAACAAAACACTGAAAAAGGCCCAACAATAACATTTTTAGGTTGTCTAAGTGACTTATATATTACGTTTAACCCGAGCAGCGAAACTCCGCGGTGATCTGAAAATGATGTGCCGGGAGTTGTGCCGTTCTCGGCCGCATCAGTAACCCTCGAGCTCCCGGCTAGCTGTCGAGCTGGTGGGTAGCAGACGCCTCTGAAAACGTCGAAGCACTTTTGCAAATATGGGATATCTTGATAAACCGAGCAGATATTTGATGTTTACACAACTACTTTCTCGCCTGAAAATATTTTAAAAGTTTATTTTGTGACCCAGAAAGATTAGTATGAGTAATTTTAAAACTTAGTAGCGGCCGCCATTGTTGGAAACTGGAGTTTGGCTGGGCCGCGCTATGAATTCTGGGATATGGTAGTAATTTGGACAGCCTTCGGCGCGTCGCTGTGACGTAATCGGTCTACAAATGCGGCCTCAGGAGGATGCAGCCCATGAATTTGGACATGTCCAGAGTATAATCGCAGCCTTTGCGGTTAGAAAATTGCACTTGATCATGTCGCGATATTATCGCAAATGCGATATATCGTTCAGCCCTACTACTGATGAAGCTACATGGTAGTAAAGGAGGGCTTCAAGCAGCTGGTTAAAAAGATAAAACATTCCCAGGTATAAAATGTTTCTCAGTTGTATTGCATAGCTCCTGAACACTCACAAGGTTAAGTTACTTTAGTCATTGTTTTTCTAAAGTGCTACAATTTCCAGAAAAACCCATAAATTCAGCTACTTTTATGCTTACATTTAACTTGGATATAATGGTGTGTCACCACTAGGGATGGGTATCGTTTAGGTTTTATCCGATACCGGTGCCAAATCGGTACTTTTGAAACGGTGCCGGTGCTTAAACGGTGCTCAAACCGGTGCTTAAAGAATGGAGAACACAAAATTGGTCCAAAAACCTCTCATGTTCAGCTGTTTTTTGTAAAAATATAACAATGTTAGCCTTTTCTGCAGCTATGGGGCATATATGGTATCACTCTTGGCTGGAAGCAGTGCTTAAACAATGGAAAAAACACAAACTTTGTCCTAAACCTCTCATGTTTAACTGTTTTCCACTTTTTCTTTGGTCATTTTAGCCTTTTTAGCCAGGGTGAAGGGAGTATCTGCCATCAAACAAGAAGACAGCAGCATGTAGCTATGATGATGTTTGCTAGTTCACCTTACATGCATTAATGTAATAACGTGGTTAGCCTACTCACACAGAGAAGAACGGCTGCTGCTGCCGTCATCATCCCTGCTACACTGGCAGGGCTAGGGGCCAGGACTCTCCTCTTCGTGTTTTTGGGGGATGTTGCATAACAGGCAACCCACCTGCAGTAGATGTGCTCGGTGTGAGGTCTCGCAGCAAGCTATCAAATACGGCGCATTTCTGGGCTTTTAAAAAAACGCTATGCGTCGCCAGGTGTTTCATCGGATTTGAGGTGTTACCTCCTTTGACAGTATCACAGTATCAGCTTAAAGCACTTGTTGCAGGCTGCTGAGTTTGCATATTTTGCTATGAAGTACAGCCAGACTTTTAACCGCTTCGCCTTGGGCATTTTTAATCTGTAGCTCTGCTTTAACAGAACGTACGTACGTACCTGGCCCCGCCTACTATCCTCGGAAACGTAAAATGATTGGCTAGAATCTAAAGTGTATCACAGCTCAGGAAAAAAAAGCACCCAAATAAAGCACCGAAATGTGCGCTGCTTTTCGGTCTGGTTACTACCGTTTATGTCAGAACCGGTGCCATCATGGCACCGGACACCGGTACCCATCCCTAGTCACCACTAATGCTGCTGCTGCTGGTACCTTGACTGAACAGATTCACACTTTGAATTAGGAAGCGTGCCATCAATGACAGTAGCTCATGTGAAAAGGAAGATGAAAATTGCCCTTCATTTCTTACATACACAAATGCTGGTGTCTGCAAGCATCGATAAAACTTTGATCAGTATTTTTTGCTACATCTTTAGATAAATAACCATAAATAAATACGTTTTCTTGTAATATTGTGATATAGTTTTGAGGCTGGCCCCTAATTAGAGCTCCTTTGAATGTGAAGTGATGGCCAAAAACTCACACACACACATATGCACACGCACACGCTTACAACTTAACACCTCAGTCCCCCAGTCACAGCCTTGCAGGGAAAGGCATTAAAATTACATGACAAGCACACCTTAGACCAATCCTACCCACAATCTGTGCTCATGGGATACCGTCTCAGACACTTCAAATAGTAAAGCTTTTGACCTCTGTTTGCCCTAGCTGCCTTGCAGCTTCTTTGCACACACGCACACGCACACGCACACACACACACACACACACACACACACACACACATATAACATTGTCCTCTGTGCATACACTGCAGATCCCTCTTCAATCGCACCCTATCTGGCTGAGACTCAAATTCCATTTCACGTCCGGTTTACTATTGATTTTACCCTCGCCACTATTCACCAGCTACACGCCCCGCACCTACACACACCCAACATCCAATCTGTTCCCTCCTCACCCCCCCATTTTTTATTTTTCTACTCCTGCTCTCCCTCCTACACTTCCTATTTGTCCTCTTGACCCATCCATTCTTGCCCATCATTCCTTTGTAGAGCCTCACAGCTGAATATAGTGCATGAGAGTGAACAAGTATCGATCAGGAAAAAAGATGAATGACAAACAATTTCTTAACAAATAATATGCATGCAAGCTGGCACACACAACTAAATTAAATGTATGCATCAACATAAGAGCACCTATGAATGCCTGAATGCTCAGTATATCATGCGCGCACACACACACAGACAAAGCCATAAAGTATGCACAGAAGTGGACCGGCGCCAAAACAAGCCATTGGGCTTTGAGGCCTCATTTCCATGTTGGAGACCATTTTAACTAGCAGACTGACTCATCGTTAATTATTAACACTCACAGTAATGCTCAGAAACAAAGCTCGGATATATTAAAAAAATGTTTTTATATCCAAGCTTTGTTTGCACATCGCGGCTACACAATGCACAGATGCACACATCTGTACATTGTGTACCAAGCTGTGGAATTAAATGTACCACGAGGGGGCTGTTTTCCCTCCACATTCCATCTCACCTTTTCAAGGTCTTTGTGCATTTACCTTTCACATTATTCTGCGCCTGTTGCTTCGCTCACTCTACAAAGAAACTGCTTTGCTGTTTACTTGTCATGCTCCGATGCCTCACCCAATTCTTTGCCAGTCTTTCACCTTTTTATTCCTTTGCATTCTTTTTTTTGTCCATGCAAAGAATGGCTTAGTACTTAAATGACCCTATTTCTCAGTTCCATTTTTTTTTCTGATTGTTTTATTTTTTCTCCCCAGTTATTAAATCTCACACACTGCACACACTTATTTTTATCCTGATAGATTCTTCCATTCTCCTGCTTGGCAGCTCCAAGTCCACCTCGCTCCCATCTCAGTTGTGGACATCACCAGTGGAAGCCTGTTAGATAGGCCCATCAATACACCGCTGGCCACAGAGACAGACGTCAATATATTGTCACTAAGCTGTCCCTACTCATCTCTAGAAGAACACGGCAGGGTAGGAGAGAAGGAAAAGGGGTGTGTAGTTGGGTGAGGAGGTGAAATGGAGAGGAAAGCAAAGAGTGGAAGAAAAAAAGAAAAAAGAAAAATCAGAGGTGGGGCCTGCCATCCGTCACTCCGTGCTGTCTGATTTACAAGCCTATTGGATTTTAGACTAACATGAATCACTGCTCCATAGAGGCATTACTCCCTGACAGAACGACAGAATGAATTAGACAGTGTGCTCGTGTGTGTGAGGGGGAATAGGAAAGAGAGTAGGGGGTATATTTACACTTCTTTGAGATTATACAAAGACATTTCCGCAGCAACAATGAAGCTTAGCTAGGATCGTCTCACATTCGCAGTACTGCATGTACCCTTTCTATGACAACCAGCTCTCAGAAGAATTAACTATTGTGACAGTGTGCTGGATATAACCATCTGTACCCACAATTACTACTCAGAAACTACGAAAGGAAACACATAACTAGAATATAAAAATACAAACTGTATATTGGTCTGCAGCTAATCATGCGTTAATTATAGATTGATCTAAAGATTGTGTTCTTGATCTATTTGGAAGAATTTTATTTTTAATTACAGAAAAAATAGGAAGAAATGTTCATCACAATTAGTCAGACCTCAGAGTGGCATCTTCATGTTCTTTGTTTTTGCCGAACCAGAAAAACATTTCGTTAACTGTAATGTAAGACAAATAATCACCATTGAGAAGTCGGGACCATAACATATTTTGTTCCATTTTTGCATGTATACGGCCAAAAGACAATGAGGCACTGGCCATGGGATTCTGATAACTAAGATGGATAAATGTGATGTACTAGAAGTTAAAAAAAAAAGTCCTGAAAGGACATGCTTTAGTGAAGTACACACACATGTGTTACAATGGCAGTGCAGTGTCAAAGAATCATTTATTTTGAGATCACAGATAATTGACAGCTATACTGAGCTTTAGATTTAATGGCTCATATTACAACCCTGTTTGCTTTTATGTAAAATGCACATTTAAAAAAATGACTTGCATCATCAAATAGCTGAATAATTGTAGCACACAGACTTTCAACAAATGTTTAAACCTGCTGGAACACGTCTTAATTTAAGTTATGTGGTATTCCAAGCAGATTCTAAGGTGGGTTTGGAGTTCTTTACAACTCTGGTTGAATAAATGATTCAAAAGTTTAGGAACAGTGCTTGAAAAAAAAAATGGTGGATTTCATCATCTACGCAACATAACATTAAATTATGCAGAGAATCTGAAGGAATCTTTCTAAGCAAGGGACAAGGCTAAAAATCAGTGCCGAGTTGCCTTGCTCTTCAGACCTTTAGTCAGTACTGCATTAAAAACAGATGCGACCGTGTAATGAAAAACACTGCATAGACTCAGGGACACTTCTAAAAACCACTGCCAGTGAACACATGTCATCAGTGCATCATTAAAGCAGTCATCTTAACCTTTTATTAACTTTGTGTACCAAGTTTAATAAAAGGGTTTGGATAATTTCAAATGACAGCTTTCAGTTTTTATTCACTCTTTCCACTACACCCCAGCTTTTTAGCTTAGAAACATATATATGAGGTCATTATGACTGGACTACCTTCTTAGCATTAGTCAAGTATGATCTGGCAGCTTCCTTCAATGCCGTCCCCTCCTCCTTTTCCTCTTCTGTTGCTTCTCTTCCTTCCCTCTCCTGCTGCTCCTTTGCCTTTTCCAACTGGAGGTAGCACACCCAGCCAGAGAGATACCACACCTGCGAGGCAAAGCGACACAGACAGTTTATGTGTTGTGAGGTGCAAAGATTTAGAGTGACAGTCAGTTACGACAAGGGGAAAACATTTTCTGACCCTCAGAGAGAATGAAATCCAACATCCGTCTTTGACAAACGGGTTTCGCACATTTTACATGGAACCAGAAATACACAGTCTCAGACACGCACAGGCAATCAGTCACTCACATAATAATTCACCCTGACAAAATCATGACATAATGTACTCATTTACAAATGATAGCCCATAAGTGTAGCTTCCCATTAACTTCAAAATTCTTGTTTTCACAATTTTCAGTTTGTTTTCCCCCTCTCTGTAGCAAAAGATGCAATTAGTAAAATAAATACTCAACTGTAACATAATATAACATAATGAAAAAATGAATTGCCTCAGGAAAATAACATCTGGGCCTTTAAATTCATATCATGTTCACAATTTAGACTGTTGGCAGTTTTGCACTAGCCATTACATTAAATGATGGTTTTAATATGGTTTGATTCCACAAATAATTCGAGTGTTGTACCTTATTATTCCTCACAAGTATGTTTTTGTGATCCCAAACATATAGCAAAAGACTCCAAGAACTATCACACTAAAATAAGAACAAGGAGTCTCAACACTTTAGACTCTATCTGTGACTGCATGATATTTCACAAAGCAGGACGTTCTACAATCTGTTGATTTTTGTAAGCGACAATACTGAAAGGAAGAAAAGAAATCCCTAGGAATAACTATAATTGCTAGTTTAGAAGTTGTGATGATTAGGGTATCATTTACACAAACATCATAGATGTTTCTGTTTATCAAATGCTCAGAAAAGCAAGAATATACACAGATTTCCCTCAAATAAAGTAACACCGACTCCCTGCCTTTACTGTGTCGAGGCTTTTTGAGCCTAAGCATGCAATCACATCCTAAAGGTTTATTCTGAGACAGAATAAATCCTGATGTCACAGATAAACAACAGCTCTAATGCATCTAAATCATAGATAAGCTGTTCTTTAGCACAGGCTGTTATTAGGCTACCACATCCAAATACCTTCTTAGAATTAACCAGGTAATCTAGCTGCCAACTGAATGGCCCCATCTCTTTCACTTGGCTCAGTATACGATCATCACACTAGTCAAACAAACTGAGATGCATCACCTACACATTGGGAATACATGAAGAGCCACTAAATGAAGTGAACTGATAAACAAAAAACATTTGTAGTCGTGAATAAGTCACAGTCATGAGGCTTATTAAAACCCCTCCCTACCTGGGAAGTTGAGCAGGTTATCAAAAATTAGACTGTTGATGGTTCGACACCTTAGAACACACCCACACCCACACACCCACCCACACACACTTCCAAATGCATCCATCCATAAGTGTATAATAAACAAAGCACTGTACAAATTCAATAAAGACCTTTATAAGGGCGTGAATAGGAGTAGAACAATGCAACATAAATGCCATTTCATTTCTTTAAGTGTCTAAATGTTTTCACAGCATGGTATTTTTCTTGCTCATAAACTGCAAAGAGGGATTTTCTACCACTTACTACTTGCGTCTGCTTTAGAAGAAAAACATCTGTTCAGTTGTGCAATACTCATTTACTGAGTCAAGCTTTTAAATACCATACAGTTTTAAACCAATAAATATGATTGTGGATTTTTGATTTGCCCACCAGAGAATTACTAGCTCACTATCAATGTGAGAATATTCAAATATGTGCTTTAAAATATGTTTTTATCTTTTGACACAACACCAGATTAAATAAACTGCATTTTGAAGTATTACTTAATATGCTAAAACAATTATTTATCATGTATGAATCAGAGTTTTGTACCATATACACCAGACAGTTTATTAGGTACACCTTGCTATTACTATGTTACTCCACTTCACAGATTCAACAAACGTGCTGGAAACATTCTTCCAGAGATTTTTGGTCCATATCGACATGATAGGATAACACAGTTGCTCCAGATTTGTCAGCTGCACGTCCATGATGAAAATCTAATTTTCCACCACATCCCAAAGCTGGTTTACTGGATTGAGATATGGAGACTTAGGAGGCAATTGGAGCACAGCGAACTGTACGTCACTGTTCACGTCACACCACAATATCCTGGTGGAAGCAAACTGTGACATTTAAAAGATACTCATTTGGTACTAAGGGGCTGAAGTGTGCCTAGAAAATATACCCCAAAATCATTAAACCCTCACCAGCAGCCTGAACTGTTGATACCAGGCAGGATGGATCAGTGGTTTCATGTTGTTTACACCAAATTCTGACCTACGATCTAAAGGTCACAGCACAAATTGAGACTCATCAGACCGGGCAACATTTTTCCAACCTTCAGTTGTCCAATTTTGCTGCTGCAAATTGTAGCCTCGGGTTTCTGTTCTTAGCTGAGCAGCTGGTGTGGTCTTCTGCTACTGTAGCCCATCTGCTTCAATGAAGAGCATTCAGGGATGTTCTCTTCCATACCTCTGGATTAATAACTGGGTATTGAGTTATTATTCCCTTCCAGTCAGCTTGAAGCAGTGTGGCAATTCTCCTCTGAGTTCTGGCATGAACGAGGTATTTTCATCCAGAGAACTGCAGGTCATGTCTTGACCGTGTCTACATGTCCATTAAGCTGTGGCCACATGACTGGCTGATAAGATATTTCTGTTAATGAGCAGTTGAAAAGGTGTACCTAGCAAACTCACAGTATTAGAATCAGTTCACTAAGATTCGTCTCAGCTGAATATATATCAAAAAACCTAGAGCAATATTTTTAAAATAGATCATTTGCTCCACAGAGTTCAAAAAGGGAATGATATTTTTAACTGTAAGTTACTTTGCTGTAAGACACCAAAGTACCTAATTTTCTTTCTTTTTCACAATAACACATTTTTGCCTCTGCATAATCTCAAACACTAACTTGTGCTTCATCCTCTACCTCTAAACACTCTCACGTTCAACTCTCAGTGAACTTGGAGGTGTGAGATCGCCTCTCATCACAGGCCAAAGATCACCCACCCACTGTTCTTCAAGCATCAAGACACAAATATTAGCTTTATTCATTATTCACTGAGAGCAGAGGCAGTAGGGACCAGCGCCCCTGCCAAATCAACCATTTAGCTAACAAACACATCAAGGCATGGCACACTGAATTCAGAATTGCCACTCAGCATGCTGAGTGGGAGGCTACCCCCTGCAGCCATACTTATCAGAACAACAGCAGCATTGGAGAAATGTAGTGTTGTTGCAGGCTCAGCGGTACGACATTTTTATCACTAAAACATTTCCCTGAATGCAGAAGTTAGAATAAAATGTGTAAATTCAAGTGAGACAGTGTAATTGGGTCACTTAAATTCAAAATTTTAACTTCAGAAATAAGAAGCCTGTCTTTAAACACTCAGAACAATGCTAGGAAATTCTGTGCAGATGGTCCACTGTGAAATATTTGCGTCTGTAGTATAGTCTGCCTGAGCATCTGCACTCAGAATTAAAACATGTGAAAGTTTGCTAATTAAGAACTTCAGAGAATCCACTGTGTCCTACTCCAACCCCAGACCGAGGCACACGTAATAAAATACATTTTGTGTGTGTCAATCAAATCGCTGGGACTATTGAAATTTCAAAGTGAAGGCACATCTCAGTTTCCATATGGTGCTACTGAAGGAAGAACAAAAGCATCATGAATCAACAGAATACCTTTGAAACAAGATTTGCAAGAAAGTAGCTCACTTGTTTTTGCAGACTTAACGTTATATAAGTAAGGTTCCAACTTTGAGATATGCAAGAGAAAGAAGAAGGAGTAGAGCGCTAACCTCTTATCTGCTGCACTTAAGAGAGAAATAAGAGAAAAAGTAAGACAAAGAGGTGAAAGAAAGGGAGAGAGAGAGAATATAATGCTTTTAAATGTGTCTGTCATACATTTCTGACATCACAGATATGACTCTAACAATGTACCCATGTTGTGATCAGACGATACACTTTCTGACCACCAGAACTGGTGACAGTACCAATATTTGATTGGCTGTGGGCATGCTCAAATTGAGTGTCACAGCAGTGCGTCTCTGAAGTGAGTTTAAAAGTTCAGCCCCCTGATGACTGCTCTCAATCTGTCAGCTGAGGGGTGTGTGGGAGGCTGAGCCTGAGGGGGAGTGGGGGAAAGAGAGAGAGAGAGACACGACCGTGCTTTTCTGTCTGACACTTAGTGGCACACCTTCGCTTTCTATTGCAGCGACAGTGGGGATTTTGAGCACACTGACAGCACAGAGCTCATACTAAAGCACAGAAAAATACTGCAATTCACTCTAATAAGTTCAGCGCCAGACTCTATGTGTGAGCACATAAGTGCTGAGATGAAGCAATGCAAATGCAGGGAGTACACAGAGCTCAGCAGAAGGAACTAAGCTCTAGATGTGTGAACCGCTATGACGTCATCCAAAGATTACTGTATTTCTGTCTTGAAGCCTTGAGGTGAGCATTTTGGTCATTGCACTCTTCGCATTTTGAAACTGAATGTGACAAGTTCTTACTATAGCCAACACAAGATACGCTCGCCCAAACTGCTTTATCATAAAGTCCAAAATTTACAAAATTCAATAATTTTGCGAACCTGGAGTCTACATTCATTTTTTTAATATACTGTCTAATAGGGCTGGGCCATATTATACCGTTCACGGTAATACCGGTATAATGTTAGGCAACGATAGGAAAATGAAATATCGCGATAGAATATGAGTAAAACGCGCATGCGCAGTGCCTTTGTTTTCATACGCACATGGCCGATTGTTGAGTGAAACAGATGAACCAGAATTGGTTTGTAAAAATGGTGCAACTTCCGTGATGTGGAACTGGTTTGGTGTTTGTCCGTCAGATACACAACAAAGCACATTTTTTTGCAGAACATGCAAGCGGCCGTCGTTATTGTTGTATTTGTCGGACTAAGATGCTCTTAAATCTGGGAGTAATCTGGGTCCTAAACTCAGTACACTTCAGGTCAAACAAACACTGCAGCATCACTGAGAGTTAAAAACTGTCTAAATTCTTTCATCTTTAATAAAACGATCAGCATTGCTGCTTTACCAGGTGTAACAATTCAGTTTAACTTCCAGGCATCCATGAAAACAAAATTTATTACATTTAACGGAGTTAGAAGTTAGCAGGAAGCTAGCGGAAGTTAGCTCGCTAGTTTCGCTAGTTACCTAAGCATGATATTGCATGTTCTGACTGAGAGATTTCTGAAAAAATTCAAACGTACAGCTCTGCTATCACTTCCAACATAAATGAAGGCAGGAAACTAAACAGCAGTGACGTTTGTAGGGTTACTGAAGTTGGGCTAGCTGGTATATAATGATGTGCTACGTGATCGCTAGCGACACAGCTATGTTAGCATAACATAAACAGTGAAGCTGGAGGACGAACACTAAGGTTCCTCATGGTTAGAGACAAATGCAATCGCATGGCAGGATGCTGTAAACGGACCAAACGTCAGTCAGGAGAACAACTGAGATAATCCATCCACAATACAAGGCTAGTCATTAATATACTGCAACAACATGGGAATAGAGCAGCTGCCAGAGAATTCAACATCAATGAATCAATGGTACAGAAGTGGAGGAAGCAAGAAGAATGAGTTTAATAAAGTTTGATTTATCTAACTGCTTTGTTTAGCTCAATGTGCCTTATGGTCCAAAAAATACGTACTGCACACTACAGTTTAATGTTGCAAAGCACCTCTTTTTAACTTCAGTGGATATTATATATGGTTATGCTCAGGATATGTCAGCCCATTTCTACTGGAAATGCCTTTTGGTTAAACTTTCAGCAAGGAATTTGCATTTGCACTGTTACATTTTTATAAAGCTTTAATGTACATAAAAACCAGCTTCTTGTTTAAGTGAAAATTAATGGAAGGTTGTCTTTTTGCGCTAGTAATGTTGTGGAGTATTTTGTCTCGCATCAATTATATAGTCAGTTATATCGTTATCGCAAATTTTCAAATGTATATCGTGATAAATATTTTTGGCCATATCGCCCTGCTCTACTGTCTAAGCATATAAACTGAGATGATCCTTCCCACTGAAATGAAAAAGAGTTGCTTTTGCTTTATACCTACCCAGCAGTTTCTACTGTATTATAAAAAGACTGTATGCAAGAGGACCAATGACTGTATATAAACATCTTATCAACTGGACTCAAAAATGACATCAAATCTTATCGCACACATACAGTAGAGAGCAAAACTCACAAGCACTCTAATCATTTTTTAGATATTTGCTAGGAAAATGGGTAACAAGTGCAGTGACTTATTGACACATATGCAAACACACATGGGAATCCTGTATACAAGGCAAAAACAGAGTTTGCACAATTCTAACAAGCTTGAAAGTCAATATTTGGTATGACCTCCTTTAGCAACCTTTAATATTTGTTTGTCAGGTCCTTGATGTTTGCTTATTTTTTATTTCTAAATCATTTGACTTTCAGACGCTGTTCATTTCCTGCAGGTACTTTTTGTTTTAGTCCTTTTGTTGTCTTTCTTTGCATTCTACTTGTCCAGCTTCCTTAATTTTTCTAAGGACACACTACGCACCATATCGAGAATGTTTTTCAGCTAATATCTCTTGTGAATCACCTTGCTGTTGTAAAAATGGTATGTTATGCCTGTCAAACTGCGTTATCTTTGTTATTTTTCATCGATTCGACAAAAGAAAGGGGAACAAATTATGTGTTTTTGTGACAGACTGTTAGTAATAAAGTGCCTACGGAAACAATTTAAAATTGGTTGTTTGCCAAGTTGTCTGTTATATGTATACACAACACTGGATCTTTCCCTGAGTAAAGGGGCTTTTTTATGCTTGATGATTCATAAGTGGTGTAACAAATGAAAATGAGTGAAAAAGTAGCCAATCTCCAAAGAACAATTTTGAGAGAGCACAAGAAAGCCTGGAGAACTATTGCTCTAGACCATGTTAAAAAAAATTTACCAAGAGTTTGGCTCATTGGAAACAAAATATTTAAAAAAAAAAAAAAGTTTTAAAATGGGCAACTCAGGATTAAGATTAAGAATCGCCAAAGTTAGTCTGGACAGACTACCCTGAAATTCAGACTCAGCTGCTTTCTTTCCCCACTTTGCCTGGCACCAGTATTATGACAGGTAAATAGTAGAATGGTAGGTATTTTTGGTTGTATTCCCTGGTCAAACTGAAATCAAGTTTTTCACATCTGCCAATTTTAAAAGACATTCGAGCGAATACGTGAGTTCAGTTGTCTCTGCAGGATTACTTACAGATGTATCAATCACATCCACACTTTGATCCATACAACACTGTTTCTGCTGTTTGCAAGTTTGTACATAGGTACACAAAAGGTATAACAAAAAAAATCTGAAGCTGTTTGCAACTGAATTTTGCTGTTTGCAGAAGCTGAAATCACAGAGTAACACCTCAGAACAGGACTTGATCTAAAATTAATAACCATTCTAGAAGCTGTCTTGACATAACCATGAAGATTGGCTAGTCTTACATTTAAGGCACATTTTAAATCAGGCAAGTTTTTGTGCTACTTTTTGATCACACCTCCAACAGGTTGGTAGCTTATGAAGTTAATCCTGCCTAAAAATCTGTGGTAATGTTATCCTTTCTACAACCAAAGCTGGTAAGCAACCTGGAAACAAGAAAAATGTGCTCACAACAACTTCCTATTCAAATCAGTTGTATTTATATAATGCCAAAAGCGCTTTGGCGACAGTAGGAAGGAAAAACTCCCTTTTATCAGGAAAAAACATCCTGCAGAACCAGGTTAAGGGAGGGGCAGATATCTGCCACGACCGGTTTGAAAGACCCCATAACAAAAGAGAAAACATGCATTTAAGCAAAACGCTACATTTTCAAGTTCAGAGAGAGAAATAATTACGATGAAAAGTAGAATAAAAAAAAAAGACCTTAAATTACAACAGCCGGAACAGGACTTCATCGCTTACCTGGACAACTTCGTCATCCTCTTCTAGCAGACTCTCCAACACATCTACTGCCATCTAATTTAAAGAGAGACAAACAGATAGTTACCATTTTTAAAAATGTATTAAAATTACAAACAACAATCATACTACACTCATTTTTGTCTGTAGAAATTCATCAGTACTCCCTCTATTCTCAGGTTTGACTGACAAACCAACATGCATAAAGGTAAAGACAATATTGTTGCACACGATCTAGCACATCTTCCAGTCAGCCCAATCAATCAAATGGATCAGAGGGTCTGATAAGCATCGAACAAGTCAGCAACCCATACACAGCACCGTCAATACCAACAAGACAACAGACATGATCGTCAATAGATACACTTACAAGTACTTATCACACAGTCGATAGTCACTTTAGCCACCGTCTACCATTGCCTTTTTTCCCAGCATTTTGTCTTTATTGGAGACGAGCAGCAGGGAAAGACCAGAGCAGTCAATACCATATATTCATAGTAGCCCCCTCCACTCCTTAGGATACACGATAAACCTAAAGACCAACCAAACCCAGAGCCCGTATTCCCCTTCCTCTAAAGCATTTGTCTGATTTCCTCCCTGTAGTGTCCTGTGGAGGCGATGTGAGGTCTCAAAGGGGTTTAATGTTAGGTGACCTTTGTCACAGCACTGTCTGGGTCAGTTTCTGTGGGAAGTTTCCATTACAGAAATCAGACCTTGACTAAAGTAGGCTGGGTGTTTGTTTTGCTCTGTCTCCCTCCTTGTGGAACCTATGGTTGTGGTATATGTGTGTGCATGTGTTTGTGTGTGAAGCCCCAGGTGATGATATATTGATTTTTGTCTACTTCAGGTTGGAGGCGACTGTTAGCCAATCACCCGTGGCGAAGGGCAAGAATAAAAGACACGCACAGACCTGTGCATTCACACACACACCACTTTACAGTCACACACTACAAAAAAGCCTGCACACAACAATGAGCACAACAAGCAGCACTTGTTTCTTGTTAAGGGAGTCTTATTAGCTGGAGAGCTTCCTAATTCCCCCCCCCTCCTGCTCGTTGGAGTTCTCTGCTCTTTTCATTAAGTCTATGCGGTTCCGGTGGCAATAAAGAGGTCTGTTGGCTGCATAGAGTAAGGGGTGTCAGGTTAATTGAGAGTATCTCATTAAGATTGTGCAAATATGCATGTCAGGGAGTCAGTTGATTGATTGCCAGACCAATTATCAGCTGAAATACCATTGTCCTTAATTAATTAATGACTGATTAAAAATACACAAACAAAAACATCTAATCCCAGCCGATGATGAATGGATTCATGTCCAGCTTCAGAATGATCTACTATCTACTTTCACTGTATCACTACAAAGTGACAGACACACAAGCTGCACACACACACACACAAGCTGCACGCACGCACGCACGCACGCACGCACGCACGCACGCACGCACGCACGCACACACACACACACACACACACACACACACACACACACACACACACACACACACACACACACACACACACACACACACACACACACACACACAGTAAATCGAGCCAAGCACTAGATATAAAAGATAGGAGAAAAGATCTGCTTGGGTATTAAACAAGTGATAGAACAGGCAGTTTTGGAGCTACAAAAATAGAACAAGAGATATCTGGGAGCCAGGATAAGTGAGCAATGATAACCATTATATCGTCTCCAACTGCACATCTTCCTAACTACACCGGTCAGCCCAGGGGCGAGTAATTAAAGATTCAGAGATTCTTAGGCCGCTTCATGCTCTAAACAACAACAAGATTAATATTCCCATGAAGATAAGGAGAAAAAGAGGCTGTACTACGAAGGAGGATGGGGGGGAGGCAGAAAATTGGACGAGAGGTTAAAAAAAAAAATCTTAATAAACATTGCAAAAGTGGTTCAAGAAAAACAACAGTGCGCTACAGAGACACACAACCAATAACACATGCAAGACGATACATACATGTTGTCCTCCTTATTTTAAGGACTGTTGAAGGAACCAAAAGAAAAAAAACCCTGCATTCTGTGGAGGAACTCATTTATAATGTCCATCGTGGGCATGTGCACAGTGTGTGTGTGTGTGTGTGTGTGTGTGTGTGTGTGTGTGTGCGCACTCATGTATCCATTTCTGCATTTGTGTAATCTTCAGGCAATTTTGTTTAACAGAATCATTTTACTGGAGCGCACAGCAGAGACAGGAGAAAGACAAATCACTTTACAAGCAAGGGCAAGCTATATCTCACACACATGCACGCACACGCACGTAAACAGGGGCATCGAGACTTAAGTAAATAAATCCTGGGGATGTCACTGCTAACTGTACTTGCAAGCAATATAGGAAAGTACAAGCTGTACATTGTGAAATAAATATAAGAACAGAAACATTCAATAAATAAAATACAGCCAAAGAAGAGTGACAATGACAAGGTGCGTAACTACCCATCAGCTTCTGTCACGCCTCAGCTAAGAGACACTTGAATGGCTGTCAGGGGAGGGTACCTGTCTGTCTGTCTGTCTGCTGTGTGGCAAGTGAATCAGTGGTTGTGATGGGTGATCACGGTAATGTTTGTGCGCGTGTTACAGTAGGGAAAACGCTGTCACCACGCTGTTTTTTGATTTTTTAAATCAAGACTATAAAATACATCATTGACTAGCCACTTTATTAGGCACACCTGTTCAAACTGCTAGTTAATGCAAATATCTAATCAGCCAATGATATACATTGAGGCTACAGACTGTGCATCAGAATGGAAAAGAAAGGTGATTTAAGTGACTTGTAATGTTTGGTTGTTGGTGCCAGAAGTATTTTTACAAACTGCTGAACTACTAGGATTTTCCTACACAAATGTGTCTAGGCTACAGACAATGCTCCGATAAAGGAAAATATCCAGTGAGTGGCAGTTCTTTGGGAGAAAATGCCTTGTTGATGAGATATCAGACATCAGAAGAGAATAGTCAAACTGCCTCAAGCTAATAAAAAGACAACAGTAACTCAAACAACCACTTATGACACCCAAAGTATGCAGAAGAGAAACAGAAGGCCAGGCCTGGTGTCTCTCCTGTCAGTTAAGAACAGGAAACGGAAAATGTGCATAGTCTCATCAAAACTGAACAACCCAGGATTGGAAAAAACACAGCCTGGTCTGATGAGAAGATAAGATATGCTAAGATAAGTGGTGGTGTATTGTGTGGGAGATATTTTCTTGATATGCCTTGGGCCCCTGAGCCTCATTTAAATATCATAGCCTACCCAAGTATTGTTAGTGACCATGTAAATTCCTTTATGTGAACAACACGGTGTACCCCAGTGGTTTGTTGAACATGGCAATACATTCAAATGGCCTCCACAGTCAACAGCTCTCAATCCAACAGAGCACCTGTGGGATGGAACAGCAGATTCAGAGATGTCTGGTCTAAAATGTTTGCAGCACCTTGTGCAAACTATGCCATAGAAGAATAAAGCAAAATAAATTATGTATGTAAATAATATATATATTAACATAATTCCTATAAATCACTGATGCCCCCACTCCCATTCAAAGGTCAACAAACTTGAAGACTGATGTGACTATTTTAATGATATTTCCTACCATATACTACAGAGACCCTCATATTGGAAAAGATGGGCACCATATGATAGTTGGTATTTTTGCTTGATAAACAAACAAGTAAGCAACCAATCATCTCCACACTGATTGCATTAAACTGTTTAGAGTTTATTCTATAAAACATCAGGAAACCTCAGAAAACATGGTCTTCAAACTGCTTGAAAATATCAGATATATTCAGATTAAAGATTTTTAACAGCAGCAAAGTATCCCATATTAAACGCTGGAACCAAACATTAATGAAGACAAATGACAAAAACCAAATGAAAACCTAATTAATTTTCCATCAATCAAACCAATAACAAACCTGTTTAAGCACTGCAAGCGCTCTCACAAATATGGGGATATTTGACAATAAAACCAACACGTTTGTCTCACTTCTCACTTCTTTTGCTTTCAAGCACCCTCGTGCGCTCTTAATCTATTTCCATTCTGGAAATCAAACAAACTTGGCAGTTATTCAACTAATCAAAAGAGGGAGGAAAAAAAGACTCGCAAAAGCCTTTTTGGTGACTTTTTTCTCCTCTTCTAATTTAAGTGGCACAGATCCATGTTTTGCAGAAACAGTTGACTGAAGAGAAGAGCAGCAATTGTGAAACTGATGTTTTCATGAATTTATTAACACGGTGTGTTTGGTATGTTTTCTATCACATTTTTTAAAGTAAACAAGACAATCGCACAATGGAGCACAAGTACAACCAGCCTATGTCATGGTTTTCATGCTCTTATCCCTTTCTCAGTCAAATTTACTATCACATTCAGCTTTTCATGTGGCAAAGGTTTTTTATTTTTAAAGATTTCCTCCAAAAAAGAACTGAAAGCCACAGTCTTGACAAAATTTTTATTATAAAAGATAACTATGTATTTTAAAAATAAATAAACTGTAATATTTGCACATGCTCTGAGTTTGACATTATTATTGCTGACGCTTTTTAATGACAACCACCTACCCTCATAAGAAACCTTGAGTTTTAAGACGGTGGGGAGACGGGTCTATGACCTAGTAAAGTGCCCAAGAGATGTGACAGTGTCTACCCACTAAAGACAGTTTGTCTTGAAAACATCTTCCCAGTGTTTTTCAGCAAAATCTTTCTCATTTTGATGAGAATTGGTGGAGGGAGATAGAGCATAAGGCAAAGAAAGAACCCGCTCAATTTTGGTGCTGATCTGAATTTGTGGGGTGGAAAATAAGACCAGACAGTGGAGACTTCTGGGGAAGAGTGGAGACTTTGAGTAAACTTCTATTTCCCACCACTATGCACTATAATAACCACACTAACACTGCCTTATTGTGGCCTAGTTAATTTGAATTCAATCCACATAACACAAAAGTACAGACAAAGACCATGAGATGAAGTTTCTGCCAAAGAACATGGTAGTACCGCTACACCTTGTGCCATTCTAAAATTAACATTTATTTACTAGACGTTGCTGTATGCAGTTACAGAAAACAAACAAAGAAAAAAAATTATTTAATATGTTTGGGGTTATTTTTTGGCAAATATATTAATGCAAATTTCAAAGCCTTGGCCCAGCTTTGGGGACCAAACAAATTATTCAATGGGGAGAAAGAGACAATTGGTTATATTCTGGCACCATTTTCGAAAGACAGCCTTCCAACTAATAACTCTACTGGAAGTAAACAACTTTACGCAAAGTTTACAAAGAGCATAAAACTGTGCATAGATCCTTCTAAGTGAGAGATGCTAAATGTGAAAGTGAGAGAATGTGTGTGTGAGTATGTGTGACAGAGAAGTACCGGAAGCAAAGAGCTGAGAGGATCCTATCAAATCCAAGTCCCAAATCCCAGGCTGGGAGAGACAGACAGAAAATTGTTTGCCTTTACTCTACTTTCACCCTTAAATGCAATTGCCAGAAACTCCAAATAGCCCTTCACGTGCGTGTGTGTGTGTGTGTGTGTGTGTGTGTGTGTGTGTGTGTGTGTGTACACATACTTGAGCACATGGCAAAATATTTGACGTTATAAAGCAGTAGGAATGGGTGCGGTTTGTGGTTCGGGTTTCATGACACCAACAGCAGGATGAAGACAAACGACATGTCAGAAACTGTGGACCGAGACGTTGTCATTGACAGCCCATCTCCCGCACACATGCACCCAAAGATATAACTGCAGCTGAGCTATTTGGGTGTGAGGAGGGGGAAGAGGAGAAAAAAAAAGGGGGAGAAAAAGGACACTGTTCTCATTTCCCGTAAGTAATAACCATAAACCACCCAACAAGAGTGACTGAAAATTAATCATTGGATCACAATAGAAAGTAGCTAAACTGCTGTTGGTGTGGCGGTAATCACCGAAAATGACTTCAAGCGTTAATGACAGCGTTAGGAGTTTTAGCACTGAACTGAAGGCAGTGAGCCACTGAAATCAAAGCCATTAATACCAGAAATTCCTGAGTGATTTAGTAGAGAAGTATGCTGTTTCGAGATATGGCCGCAATTCATCAGACCACAGCTTCAATTTTTTTTATTTTTTTTTTATTTTACTCTTCCTCCCAATCCCTCCACCCTTGTGTGCCCCCCTTAGCCCTATCCCTTTTTGTAAATACCACTCTTCAATTATTGACACTAAACTCCAGAGGGGATAAAGACCAGGCATGGCCTTCCCACCTTCAGTGCTATTCACCAGAAAGGAAAGCATACAAACACACAGATGTGCGCACACGCAAAAAATGCCAGGCTGCCCTCCCACCACGAAACAAACACAGACCAACAACAACAAGGGAGTGTACGAGCACGACACAGCAAACATTTTACCTCGTACTCCTCTGACTCAATGAGCAGTTTGGCTGTGGTGATGCGAGACTCATACGGAGGGATCTCATTCTGAAGGAGAGAAAGAAAGAAGACAAAAAACAAGGACAATACAACCACCTCTGCAGTAAGTGCTTTCACAGGCATCCACAAACATAGTTCTTCTTTTGTCTGATAATAACACAATCCAATTTCAAGGTACAAAACGTTTTTCAGCTATGTGGCTGTTAATCACAGCCAAAGTGTCAGCAGGCTGTGTTCACATCAACCTGCTCCCGAAGATAAGAGTCATAAGAGTGGTGTCACTGGGATTATTGTATCAAATCATCACACCAAACCCTCTTACATCACTTTTTTTATTATTTGAATCTGCAATTTATTTTGAGCTATTCAAAGCCCATCCAGCTTTGACATTATAGCCATTTTTCCTTTATCAATTTCCACGTTGTACTTTGCTTGTTTATACTTTAAAACCCTTCCTGGTGTTGAATTTATTATTTGCTTTCTCTCTGTGCACTCTAACACAAATACATACAGGTTTGTGAAGTCTGTGCTCCACCTTTCATCTTCTATCATTCCCTCTTTATCTCTTACTTTTTTGTTTTTAATCTGTACAGCTGTCCTTATATTTGCGCATAAAGCATAGCATGCTGTGAAAATCTTGTTAGTTAAAGGGGCTTTATAAATAAACCAGGATCTTACTGGGGCTGGTGGAAGTGAGACAAATACCAGCCCACAGCTACAGCCTACCTGAATGTCTTCCCCTGCGCTGGACGAAGCTGCTCTCTGTTTAAGCGCAGGTAGCCACATTCCAACACTCTTCAACAGGTAATCTTTGCCTTCCTGAACACAGAAAAAGAGCATATAAATATAAAAAGCTTTATAAAAAATATGCATTTCATTTCTTATGCAAGGGTTAGGAGTAAGTAAGGAGTAAGGGTTAGTAATTGGAGAATGCACTCTTCACACAAATCAGTTCCTACAGACTAATCCCACTGTATAATTTACTTCCACAGACTAGCTATTGGATTTTCTACAGAAACCAAGAACCCCTGGATTAATTTGGGAACAATTTATTTTTTCTTGTTTCTTAGAAAAAATTAAAAAGAAAAAGAGACTTTGTCACAGGATGTGGAAAGGTGTGAAGTGAGACTGGAACCAGCCTGACCCCTACAGCTTACAGGTAGTATTACAGATCCTTCGCTGCTCAGTTTGGTGATATGAGTGCATGGAGAGTATGGAGAGACAGTACAGAGGTTTGAAAATGCCCATTACATATAGCTTGCAAAAAACAGTGGTAGGTGAACTGAATGTTGTTCGTTGTATCATCAGTGCATGTTGAGGATGATTGAGGCAGACAGCACTGCCAACAAATACTTCCACGTGGTAATTTAAGGCCATATTTCAATTAGATTACATTTCAAGTAAACAATAAACATGTTTAAATACTTTCAAAAAAGCCTTTGCCTTGAATGCCTTCTATTAACAGTGGTTTAAGATGCTCTTCATTTAGCAATGTCTCCCGCATGCACAAATATACATGTAATGTAAAAATACAGAAAGTTTATTTAGGATATTGTTCTAAACTCACTGTCAAATGTTACACTCAAAAGGTCCTGTGGAATGTTTTCTAAATTTAGTCCAATATGCTTTTCCCTCATCTTTTCTCTTTTTAGCAGATGACTGCATGACCTTAATGATCCGCCCAGTAATTAACATTCCTATCGGCATGACCTGTCCATCTGCTGATTAATCGCATACGATTCAATTTGCTCAGAATAATTAACTCAGCAGATTCCCGCTTTAATGTGGTGATAACTCATCTCAAGTGTGTGTGCGTGAGAGAGAGAGAGAGAGAGAGAGAGAGAGAAAGAGAGAGAGAGAGAGAGAGAGAGGACTGACCTGGTTTCTCTCTGTACTGAACAGGTAACTGGCCATAAGCTGTAGAGCCTCTGGGTTGTCATGGCGATACTGTAATGCTTTCTCTATGAACTCCCTGCACTTGTCGGCAGCCCCCTCCTCCATGCTACATGCACACACACACACACACAGAAAAAGAAAATCTCAAAATATTACCAAAGGCAGGCCTATCAGTGTCAAGTGCATAACTCTGTGTGCTCCAGTACCAGAGGTCTGTTAAGTAAATCTCAGCGATGGAGCAGTAGGCTACACTAACATCCTTCTCTGTGGGGAGTTCGGGGTCCTCATCTGGTGGGGCAGCAGCTCCAGCCAGAGCCTGAATGAATCAAAGGGCAGACTTCTTTAGTTTCTAAAGTTCATATTACTCATTACAAATCAAAAGAGACTGAACGAGACTTATATGAAACAGAATCTAAGACAGGTTTTCTTTTTGATATGATCAGAATAAAAAGGGACACCATCTGAATAAGCCTTTTCCTCTGAAATCATATTAACATGTCACAGCAGGAAGGAAGCAGTAACATCAGAGTTGCAAACTGCGTGAATTAAATTTATCCAATTTACTTTCAGAGTCATTGCTCTGTTCATGTTGACTCATTGTCACAGTTATTGAGTACTGACACACTTATATAGCTAGAAGTGACACTTCTAGCTAATATATTTAAGACATCTGAATGAGAGTAATAAAGAGACCTCACAATGATATTAATAAACATGGTGTCACAAAGTTAAACAACAACAATATTGAATAAGTGAATGTAAAATTGACCATTAATACATGTGCAATTAATACAATGTATCCTAACCTTTTTAACCTTATTCTTCTATTCTATTTTCCTTCCATTTGTTCTAATTTAATGTTAACATTGTAATGCATGGCACATTATTATGTCCTCTAAATGAGAAAACATTTTATCTTTGCTTTTGCAAAAAGCTTAATGAGCAATATTTTCTTTTTTAAATAAATAACTATATTTGAGGGGGAAAAAAGACAGAAGTTGTAAAACTACCATCATCTGACCATTTCCAAAACTACCATTTTACTCTTTCACATTTTCGGTGTAAAATTTGTTTTGTTTCAAAGTTGAGTTCACAGTTCATAGTTTTTAGTGCATTGTAGTGTCGATAAAGTGTTTTGTAAATATCTAAAATTAGTAATACAGGTCTGCAGTAACAGTTAAACAACAGGATGCTTATAGGTTTGACATAAATCTGTCATAACAATGCATGTCACTAAGACATGCATTGTCCAATAGCACCCTCTTGTGAAAATGAAAAAAAATCAGGAGCCTTGAACACAAAGTCATGACATCTAGTTCACTTTCCATAACCAGAGAAACAGAGAGGGGTAGTCCTATGTGTAATCACTTACTGTTGTTGTTGTTGTTCCTTGTTTCTCCAATGTATTCAGTAGGACTTGTATGCCTTTGGTATAGTAGTCCACAGCCTCCCGGCCTGTGTGGATTTGTCCCAGGTACATGTACTTACTGTGGCCAACATCTGGGCTAAGCTCCACAGCACGTAGAAATACGTGAGAGGGGAGTCAAGAAAGCCACAACAATCACTGCATTAGAGTAGAATGAAATTATCACAGCAGTGTAGTGAAATTACAAAATTATGGACACAAGCAGCGAGAAAGGATATTTCTTTAGCTTTCTGTGTGTCTCCTAATTCAGAGGAAACGTGTCCCAGCATGTCTAGAACTTGCAGGTTGGTGGGCTCCACATCCAGGGCTCTTCGACAGAAAAGGCTGGCCATTTCAAAGTCAAAACTGTCCATGCATTCTTCAGTCTGTACACCACAGTACATAAGGAAAGCTCAGTAGCTGATTAGAATTTAAAGAATAAAAGGATATTAAGGCAATGACATATTTGGGTCCTGCCTTTGTTGTGGATATGTAGTAAACATTACCTTCTGTAGGAGTTGCTCTACTGAGTACTTCTCCGCTGTCTTCTTCTTGGCTTTTTCTTGCATTCTTACCTTCATCCTTTCTTGAGGTGATAAACCAACAAATCCTTCATCTGCTGAGATGTCACAAGTGCACGTGTAACAATAGTTCTTATTAGAGCTGCACTCAAAACAAAACATAACAGTTCTTCCTTTCTATAAACGTGTGTACGAATTTGACGTTATACACAGTAAATAAAATGATAAACCAGTGAACTCACCCCTGTTTGGACGGTTATCTTTCCTCTTCGGTTTATTTTTCTTTTTTCCCTTAGCTTGACCACCCATTCTGAAGAAAAACGCGTCGTATATTTCTAAAATCCCTGGGCTCAAACCCCACTTTTCCCAAAGTGAGACTCTAAACACGCGTGGACAGTAAGTTAAAGTTAGCTTAAAGTATACAGTGCACATGCGCCGGATGGTGACTCTATTGCTCCTACGGAGAGGGGTAGCGGCCAAAAAAGCAAAGGTCCTGACTAAAGCTGGTAAAATGAAACGCTGAACGAGGATATTTTATATGCCTGTTGGTATGAGCCCGTTTATTTAAAAAATATTTAATTGAGAAGATTTCCGAGACTTTAATAATGATATTTTTTTTCTCCAAGTTGCTAAGGAGAGCTTTAGTTCGGTTAAACCACTTTCCATTTATGGGCGGGGTTCTTTAATATGATTGACAAGTCTCTAGACTATTGAGGCGACGCGCTGACGCCGCAGCCCTTGACGCATCTGGAACTTTCTGGATTTCAACCAATGGGCAAGTACGTCAATTGTACGCTCTTCTCTTTTTCCCCACACAATTCCGTTGTAAATAAACGAATGACAGAGACGCGGTTGACGGTGAAATTGCTACCAGAAAATTTCATCAATACAGGATACCATTACCGGACTGTGTATTAAGGTAATTAAGGCCTCTAATATAAAGCTAACGAAAACCTACGAGTTCATGTAACGATTCTAGCCGTCGTTTTAATGTGCAAAGTAAATGAGTGACAAAGCAATGAAAAATTAGCTGCTAGTAGTGATGCTAATGCTAACTGTTGACATTACCAAACTAACTCGGTTCTTAAGATCAAAATTTGGTGCATTATTTTCTTAAATGTCTTGCAAGGTAACAACGTCGCCAAAAACAAGAAAATTGTTATCTAGTTATCAGTTTTTAATAAACGATTCTTAAATTGCCGTTAAGTAACTGGTAGATGTTTAGCTGGTTTATAACCCCGGGAAGTATAAATTAGTATTCATTTACCAAAGTAAAAAACTAGTTGGTCTTCATCGAGGATATGAAAGTAATCTGCCATTCCTAATGGACATTTTCCGCCACAGACCGAAACATGAATATGTGTTTTTCTCATAAACTGCACGGTGTCTTTTCTATCACTTGGTAGGCTTCTGTGGTTACGTTGATGTCATTCCTACCCGCCAGTGTGCTGTCAGTACTTGTAGTCAGGCTGTCGTGTACAGGCAGCTTGTGGCCAATGCCACAGGTTTCGACCTGCCCGGAAAAGTAAACTGTCAGCAGCAAGAGGAAAAAGCAAGTTGGCGTAAACAGACCTATCTTTTCTCCACCTGGCTGTTGGACTGAAGAGGGACTGACTTTGGATCATCCAACACTGAAAGCTAACATGTCAGAGTTAAATAAAGATGTGGTGGATTTGGTTTGGGGGAGACCCTCCAGTGGAGTGTCTGTCTCCATTTTCCGCAGATGGGCCCAAGGTATGATACTTTTTCTCAGTATGTTGATAAGAGTTTAAACTAATTTCCCCCAAAAGGGGTATGAAGCAATAATCCACTGTATCCAGACTTTAAGACCAAAAGACAGGAAGCAGTGATTTTGTTTGAAATTCTAGCTGAAACAAAGTTAAAATGTAAAATACTGAAAATGAAAGTATAAATACTTACCTGCCTGTTGAGGTTTACGCCCTGATTTTGTCTGTGGCCCTCAGATCTTCAGCTGGATATCCATTTGTTTGTTTTGTTTTTGTAAGTTGTTATTGACACAAAATCTTTTTGCTGTTTATCACAGGATTTGTTTTTAGTGAAAGTGAGCTCACAGCACTGGAGCAGTTTGAAGGAGGGCCCTGTGCTGTAATTGCACCTGTCCAGGTAAGATCGTATTCAGCCTTCTGACAATTTGTCCTGCTCATTTATGATAAAATATCTGTATGCAATTATTTTGGTTAAAATTGAGATTATAATAAATGCAAACTGAACTAAATGTGCCCCAACTGTTATGTGATGACAATAAGGTTTTCTGCTTTAAAGGAGATGTGGTCTTCGTCTCAAAAATAGCTTTGTTTGACTTATAGTTTAAAATAATTGTATTTTATCTTACACTGGGCTGTAGTGTAGCTCTTCAGTTTATCCACATTCTATAAAACATTTTTAGCCACTTTTACCCTCCCTTGAACACAATTTTCTGTTTTAAAACACAGAGTGTTATTTAACAGTAGGTAGGGCTACTCACAGCCAGACATGTGTGGCTCACTTTAGAGCACCTGAGTGTTTAGCTAAGAGGCGTTATATGCACATATGCTGACCTCACATTTTGAAACATATTCCTTGTTTTATGTAAACATCCACCATTAAGGAAAAGTATAATAGATCCCATCATGAGGAAAAAAAGTACACTGGATTTATAAAAGAAGACAAAGTGAGACAAATATTGTGAAAAATCTAATCTTGACCATCTTGTTTTGATCAAAAATAAAATTTGTATAACTGGCCACCCCATACCAGTGTTGGGTAAGTTACTTTAAATTAGTAACTTAGTTACATTACTAGTTACTTCTATCAAAAGTAACTCAGTTACTTCAAGTTACTCATTACTTTCAGAGTAACTAGTTACTAGGGAAAGTAACTTTGGTTTTACTCAGAATTCTCTTGTTAATGTGTTGCTTCCGTAACTGGATACCCAGCAAGTTTGCCAGTCTTCTAGCTTGCTTACTTGCCACAAGTGCACTGTGCCACCTACCAATAGAAAGGAAAAAAATAATGTGCACATTTCCACGAGAGAAATCCCATGCCTGGACCGTCGTTGACCGCCGCATGATTCTAGCCTGCTTTTTACATCCAACACAAAAACTGCAGTCGTGGTGCTTTCGATTGTACTCAGAACTCGGAAATTCTGCCTTCGGAATAGGAAGATGTAGGTAACACCAGACTGCAGATGAGCTGCATACAGGGCTGGACTGGGACAAGAAAAAAATCGTCCCGGGGAATATGACTAGCCCACCATTATAGGAAAAATCATAAAGCCTTTGAATGAAAACAAACGCTGTTGTGACAGTGATGTACACTGTTCTGATGGTATATATATATGCATCAATCTATCAATCGTTTGTTGTAAAAACTCAGATAATTATTTTTTTAAAAGCTAGACATTTTAAATGAGAATAAGAAAGAAAAGTATTTCCTTGTGCCCCCCTTTCCCCGTTAATGCCCTACATGGACCCATGGCAACACTTTGCTAGACCCGCCCCTGCACAGTTACCAGCTGTCAGCTAAGTAAAAAAAGGATCCTGGTGTTGTTTGTCTCTCAGAAACAGTTCATAACTTCCCTTCAACTCATTCATGTCACCTAAAAGGTAAACCTGTTTCTCCATCACCTGTTCAGCTCTGATGATTCAGTAAGGACGTCTCCTGGTTTCATCTTCATGTTTCCCTCTCACCACATAACCAAACTGACATCATGACCAGCAGCTTTACAGCTGTGGCTCCAGCAAACATCAGCTGTACTAGAAATTAATCTGGCGCCACCGGGCCCTCACCACCAGTAGGCAAACATGGGGTTAGTATCTTGCCCAAGGATATTTGGCATGCAGCCAGGAAGCAGCCTGGGATCGAACCACCGACCTTCTGATTAGTGGCTGACCTGCTCTGCCACCTGCGCTAAAGCCGATACGCTGATCACTGATAAGTTTTATGATTGAAGTAGAAACAGGAGAGGAGAGAATGAGAGGAAAAAGGGGCAGCTGTGCAGCGTAAACACAGAATAACTCCAGCTTTGTGTCTTTTTCATTGTAGCTGAATTACGGGACAAACTGTTCCTTTTCACCTCAATACGAAACGCGTAATATTTTCTCTGAATACGAGACGATTCTGTTTTTTACGGGACGGTTGGCAACTCTAATAATTAACCTTATGAACAAAATAAAGTTCAACATCAGTAACATAGCACCCACCCAGCTGTATAGAAACTCTGTCATGCTAGCTAGCACGCAGTACGAAAAAGTCAGCATAACGAAAATAAACTCCACCTAAACTTGGTTTATATCTGACCCAGATGGACTGCAGGTCATAACTTCTTACCTGAAGTTCAGTTCACCTGACACTCGGACCGGCGGCCGCTTCGGGTCTCTCCTCTTGCCTCCCTTTTCCTCCATCCACCTGCTGGCATTCACCACTTGCAAATGTTATTGAATCTGTGGAAGCTCCGCGATAGCCACCACACGAAGTAACGAATAACGAGCATATTTAAATCCCAGTAACAAGTAACACGTTCCTGGTTTTGGCATAATAACTAGTTACCGTGCTCGTTACCACAATAATAACGTAGTTACTGTAACGCGTTACTTAATAATGCGTTAGTCCCAACACTGCCCCATACAAATGGTTACTTGTATAAAATGAAGTAAATATTAGTTTCTGTTAGTCTGTGATTGCTGATTTTGGACAAACAATGTCTAAGAGATAAAGCACATTGCACCATGCAATATTTCTTGCAAATTTGGTTACAGAGTTTGTTTCTTTGCAGGCTTTCCTCCTAAAAAATGTCCTCTTTAGCAGAGAGAGTTCCAACTGGAGACAAATGTCAGGTAATTTCTTAAAAAAAAAAAACTCATTCACTGAATTGCCTGGTTTTTTTTTTTTTTTTTTTTTTTTTTTTTAAAGCACGTTTTATGTTTGTGTATGTTAGAGGAGGAGCAGAAAATGGCACTCTGTTCGACGCTAAGCGAAATCCTGGAGTCTGTCTGCTCCAGCACCTCTACGGGGTTCTGCCTGGTGACCTGGGCCAAAGGACAGAGCCCACACACTAGCACACAAACAATCACACAGGCACAGTCGCAAACACAGGACATGCCAGAGCCAGCAAGCAGTCAGCCACCACAGGAACAGCAACCCAGTGAGTCCTACGTCTGTCACATTTCCATAAAAGATGCACGTTGAAAATGAAACTGCAGAAGTATTTTTAACGTTTAAATGAAGACTTGTCTTAATATTTAATTGTTAAATAGAAATTTTTAATGACTAATCACTTGATCCAGTATTTTAATGTGACATGCTCTAACACTATGGTTTCTGTGTGTTTTATTGTGCCTAGCTGCTTTGGCTGCTGAGGAGCTTGGCTTTGAGCAATTTCACAGTGTTCTCCAGTAAGTGACAGTAAATGTTCTGTCCATATATAACAATTAGCTTCTTTAATTCCCATAAAATCCTGATATTAAGTAATTACTGTTGGTATTCTGGAGGGATTTGGACTTTGTAAGTCAATGTGGGACAGATGTCAATATGCATTACTGTACTAGAGAGCAGCACATTTCAACTAGATTAATCTAAGCCTGCAAGAATTGGCTTTCACATCGGTGTTACCTTTTTCACTCACTCACTGCTCACAATTTGCTGATTCAGCATTTTCACTGATTGCCTAATAAAAAAGAACTACCTTTCTCTCACACCGTCTGCCACACAAACACAAGCCAAATAAATGCAGTGGTGTGTTTGCCAGACAAATATTGAAATTTCATCAAATAGCGCACTGGCAGTTGAGACGGTAGTCAGCAAAAAGCAGTGCTGACTCACTGTGAGGAAGTGCACGCAAACCAAGACGAATAGCTTCACTACCAAACTTTCCAAGGTTGAACAAAGGAGGGAAGTGGCTCCAAACAAAAGATCAGATTATTCTTCAACCTCTCATTTATTTGATGCCTGCCCTGTTGTGAAAGGGCATCTGGGCATCACAAACTCAGTTAGTGCATTTGTCAAATTGACACCTCCTGAAGCCCAGCACATGTGTTTCATACATCATTCTTGTGTTTGTTTCCCTCCTGCAGCAAACGGACGGTCATGTCAGTGGCCCATCTCAGAGAGGAGGTGCTGTCTCTCTACCACACCTGGAGGGGGTGCTGTGGAGTCTTGCTTTTCCTTTATTCTGTCATCCTCACTAAGGTAAAGAAATGCAATACTGAAATAATTATGATGTGAATGAAACTGCTACTGAATTTTAAGACCTTGATTTTTTTACATTAAATCATCATCATTCATCAGTTTAACCAAAAATTAAATACATTAATTTCTTTTGGTTCTGTTTGTGCAGGGCATTGAAAATATAAGGAATGAGATCCAGGACACAATGGAGCCTCTCATAGATCCTGTACATGGCCATGGGAGGTAGTGAAGCAAATCTTCTTTCTTTTTTTTTTCTTCTTTTTTTTCACCCTCTTGATGCGTCTTTTCCCCTCTTTTGCAGTCAAAGCCTGGTGAACCTTCTTATAACTGGTCATGCTGTCTCTAATGTCTGGGATGGAGACAGGGAGTGCTCTGGAATGAGTAAGACTTCAATTAAGCATTGCACGGAGATGCTTAAAGACACCAAATCCGCACAAAAGAAACATCTACACATATGAGAGTTGCAGAAGTCATTTGTGGTCTAAGATTTAAACTCTGGTCACCAGACTGTCATAACTCTTAAACCTCACACCACTGCACAAAACTAAAAATGAATACCAGTTTGACATCATTGGAATTCTTATTTTGTTGTTGTTGTTGTTGTATTTTTCTCCCCATTCTTGTCTTGCAGAACTACAGGGAATTCATAAACAGGCATGTGTTGGTTTTCTCACACTGATGGAATCACTACGCTACTGCAAGGTACAGACACAGATACACTTACATTTTCACAAAGCTTGGAAGCTCTCTAAAATGTCACAAAACATCGTTTTCAAATCAAATGAAACTTACATGTAGTTGCATGTCATTTGACTACGTGAACATCAAATTTTGAAGCCTAGAAATTGTATTGGCTTTTGAAAAATATCCGCTCTGCAACAGATTGGCCTCCAGGGGCGCTAAAGAGCCATGCTTTTGTAATGAGTCCAAATTGTGGTTTAGGATTGTCTTAGTGAAGCAAGCGAGGTCTTTCTTCAAAATGCATTTGACATTTTTATGTGGTTAGCAAGTGTAGCACTGATTCCTGCATATATTGCTAAGAAATAATGATTATTTGCCCGATGTGCAAGGCTCTGTTTGTTTACAAAGCCCTTCATGGTCTGATTCATTATTACATGTCCAACCTCTTACATCAATGCGCTGCTTCCAGGTCCCTCTGCTCAATCGATCGGATGCTTCTGACTGTCCTGCGCTCTAGATTTAAACTTGGGAGAGGTCATGCATTCACTGTGTTTCCCCCAAACTGTGGAACAGCATTCCCCTCACAGTCAAATCTGTTCCTTCATTGAGTCAAAGCTTATTTGTACTAATTGGCATTTGAGTGTCTGATTTGCCCATTGTGTCTCCTGTGCTCCTATGTTTAGCACATTCTTATCTATTCAGTTTTTTGTGCTTTATAAATGCATTTGAATTAAGTTGAGATGCCCTTACTTTATGCACCAATGCAAACACATAATGCCATACCATCATAGATGCTGAATTTTGAATTCATGCTGATAACAAGCCAGACAGTCCATTTCATTTGTTCCTCAGAGACACAATGTCCAAGATTTCCAAAAAGGAATTTTAAATGTGGATTTGTCAGGATGTTTGTTTTTCTCTGGTTGCATAGTTGAGTTTTAACTTGCATTTGTGGATACAGCTGCAAATTGTGTTTACCAGCAATAGTCTATGTCCATTTATAATAATAGTGATCAGAAAAATGTTAGTTTTCTGGTTTGTCCTTTGCGTACAGATATGTTTCCAGATTCTCTGAATCTTTTGGCCGTAGTACGAACTGTAGATGATGAAATGCCCCGAGTCATTGGTAGTTTATGTTTGGAAACACTCTTGAATTATTTAACATTATGACCATATGGTCTCTCAACAAATGATGATGCCTTCCACATCTTTATTTCTGAAAGATTCAGCATCTCTGGGGTGCTCTTTTTATATCCAGCCATCATCCTGACTGTTTCCAGTTTCTAATCAGTTATAAAATTCTCCACAAAGTGATTGTCTAGTATTGCCCAACTTTTCCAGTCTCTTAAAGCTGCTGTCCCAATTCTGTTTTTCAAAAACCACTACAGTTTTCTACAGTTCCAGCATTAAAGATGTTTTCAATTAGCTATGGAGTTGAAATGGATTCAAATCATTCAGTTTTTTCATTTACATTTTACACAGCTTGCCAACTTTTTTCTGTAGGTTCACGAAGCATAATTTAAAAGTATAAACAAATTGTCCAGTGGTGGTCATTTGTGAGCTTTCAGAGGATTTGTGTTTGTTCAAGAAAGCTTGAATGCAAATAAAGACGCCCATTGTGAAAACTGAAAGGAGGACTACAAATACAAATAAAGACACAAACACTTGTTGTTAGTTGTAATTCTGACATTTCAAACTGTGAACCATAGGCCAAAGTTTGTACTCCCAGGGGAAAATATATTTGGAAGGAACAGTTATTTTTGGAAAACGTGTACTGAAAGGCTGACCAATCACAACGAAAACGTATAAAAATGCTTGTACCACAAAATAATTCAGCTGGCTTGAAAAACAGGAATGCTCATTTATCAATATAAGCAAGCCAAAAATAGCTGAAGTTGAGATATGGAGCCTGTGAACAGGTAAAGTGAGTAAGCAGCTGTAATAGGTTAATGGCAAGTAGATGGTTGCCAATGTAACTAAAGAGCTCTTAAGATCGACGTTACAAAGCAGCGCATTTATATGCTATTCATGGCGGTTTTACAGCATTTCATTATGCATATTATTGTCGAGGGTTTTAGAGAAATAACATGCCGCTGTTATTTAAATATTAATGTTGAATGGAAAATCTGCATGTTACATTTCAAGCAATTACTGATTCATGATGAAATTTACTAAAATAGACACTCACAGGTTATGCATTCCTTGTGTGTGTGTGTGTGTGTGTGTGTGTGTGTGTGTGTGTGTGTGTGTGTGTGTGTTGCAGGTCGGGGCGTTCCTCAAGTCTCCAAAGTTCCCTATTTGGATCCTTGGCAGTGAAACTCACCTCTCTGTATTTTTCACCAAGGCAAGTTCAATACACACATCCATTGGAGAGGTAGCATATAATTCACACACAGAGACATACAATGTGTAACATAAGCCAGTGTTCTCAGCAGGTTAGAAAAACCAGAATATGGAAGGTGCTTTAAAATAGTGCAGATCAGATATCAATGTGGGGGGAAAACCAGAGGCAGAGAGGGAGGGGGGGAGAAAAATGAGTACAGAAGATAGTCATATATGGCCGGTGCTCTTTCTTGGCTTTTCACCTAACAAGTATGGGGGAAAAAATGCTCAGTTCCCAAAGATGAACTTAACAAATACTGGCACACAGACATGGTCTGCATTCTCGCTCCTTCTCACTTCTCAAACACAAACACACAAAGTTTTAATTTATCAACCATCTGTGATCAACTAAACAATATGTGGTTTATTTTAAAGTATTGCAAGCATGCAAACTGCTGAGTTTGTGCTCCAGCAAGAGTCTGCACTTCTAACCACCTTCACTGTCAGGTTAAATCCATCAGTATGGATCACAGATTTTTCTCTTCTGGCACAAGTTTTTTTATACAGCGTTGTCACGAGAGCTTTAAAGCCTCTGAAACAACAATCAGAAGTAGCTCCCAGTGCATGTACGATTTTTCCATTGCATTTCAGGAAATGTCAGTAAGTAAGTAAGCAAATGGAACACAACTGATTATTGGCAGTGGTTTGGTATGAGATTTTTACTGTGAGCCAAGATGCCAAAATAATCTGAATGACACTAAAAACAAGATAGTGAGATAAAACTTTGCCCCAAACAGCACAAAGAATGTTGGTCTAAGTATTTAATCCAGTGTCTGTTTTGTTAGTACTTGGGAAATAATAGTTATTTTAATGTTAATAATCCCAGATGTCAATGCACTCCCACATACTCTTGTATCTCAAATAATTAGGATATTATGAAAATATATTTTTGGTAGTTTGGTTAAAAAATATAGACTTATATTCTATATTAATTGCATGTAAAACTCTCTGATATCTGAAGTCCAGTATCCCAGATTATTAGAATATTTTAAGTTTGAGAAAATTGCCAATCAAGCAGTATAAAAGCTTGTCCAGTCTTCTCTCTCAGAGAAGCCTGGTTACTTCACAGCTGTTCAGATGGCGATTATCAACACCCTTCTAAGGACAGTAAGGCACAGAAGGTCATTGCTGAAAAGGCTGGCTGTTTTAAGAGTCACGTTTCAAAGCAAGCCGACTACAAGGGAAAAGTATGGTAGGAAAAGGTGTATCCTAACCTTGTCGAGAAAAGTCCATTCAAGAACTGGTGAGAGCTCCACAAAGAGCTGACTGAGGTTGATCTCTTCTGGAAAGGAGCAGCAACTGTCACATTCCTAATATTAAACCGCTCAGACACAGTATCAGAAACGTCTTACCAGGTTTAAAAAGAAATAAAACTGGAAAAAATTCCACAGTGGTTCAAAGTTCTCTTTTTAGATGAAAGTACATTTTGCTTTTTATTTGAAAATCAAGGTCCTGGAGTCTGAAGGAACAGTGGCAAGGATGGATATGTCACTTGCTGATGTTAACAGTTGTTACTTTTCTTTTTTTTTATCACATCCAAGTCAACACAGCCAACTGCCGGGAGATTTTTAGAGCACTTCATGCTTCCATTGGCTGACAAATCTTATAGAGATGTCAATTTCCTTTTCCAACAGGACTTAGCACCTGGCCACAGTCCCAAAACTGCTACCATGCTGCTGATCATGTTATTATTGTCTGTGATTGGCCAGCCAAATCAGCTGACCTGAACCCAAATGAGAACCTATGGAACATTGTAAAGAGGAAGATGAGATGCACTAGTATATTACTGTAGCACTGTGTGAGATTGCTTTACAAGTTGAGGCGCTCTGGAGATTTGTGTTCTGTAACACACTATACTGATTCAGTCCTGATATACCAGAGGGGCTCTAATTGTGGCCAAACAAGTTATTGGAAATCTGAGGGGAGGAAAAAGAAATCTTTGGTTTTTGGGAGTATGAATGAATTATTGTCCCATTTTTACTTGTATCAACTTGCATCTGAGTTATACACTCAAGCCTTCTCCATTAGTGAACATGTAATTTAATATGCTGCTTTAGCTTGTGAATTAAAGCTGGAAGTTTCAGTTGTAGCAAATCGATTATCTCTGCTGTTGTGAAAATTGCACCAGAAGGGGGGAAAAATTCCCAAGTAATCATCTCCATCATAACGCTACCCTGCTAATATATCATTGATTAAAAGCTCAGTTACGAGAATAATCTCATGCCCACTATGTGAGTGGATTGTATTTTGCCTCCGCTATGACCTAAAGTCGTCATGCGTGAACAGATGACTTACCAATTTCTACAATTCCCCCAGCACTAGTGACATATTCGCATATACACACACATTCCAGAGCACATGAAACCTAATCCTGATTAGCATTAGTTGTGTGTGTGTGTGTGTGTGTGTTGCTTTAGGTGGATGGCTTCTTGAAGGAAATATGACTCCCATGTTCTCATCTGGATGTATTTGTACCTCTAGACACTGGAAACACACTTGAACACACTCATTCATGTATGCACATGTACTGAGGAACATAGGCTAGTTGTACACTATGCCAACAGTAATGAGCTCTACAACTTTGAGCTTGAGGTCAGGAAGGCAGATGTGGGGCCTCATTCAGTGTGACCTTGTCCTACTGTGAAGTGAATCTGTGTTTCGAGAATACTTTTCTGGGCTTTATGGTACAAAAATAAACGTGCCTGGTTATGTAGCTTTTAGCTCCGATATAGAACCATCGCCACAAAAACAGAAAACCTGATCCCCGCCTCTGATGTGTCAGTGGCTCCTTCTTTCTGTCACTGGGGACGGGTGTGTATTCCCCTGAGTGGTTGTCAGTGTGACTGTGGCTTTCAGGCCATCGGCTTAATGCCATTAGTGTTTTGTTTTGTTTTGTTATCTAATCTGCCTACACAAAGACCATCCTGCCAATTTTGATCTGTACCCACAATACCTCCTGCACTCTGTTCTCAGTTGTATTAATGTGTGTGTGCATGTGAAAGAGAGAGAGTCTGAGTGTGTATAATGGCATGTAATGGGATCTGTTTCTGGACGAGAGTTTTTTGAGATGCCGGAAAAAGGACAGAAAGCAAAGAAGTGGAGAGATGGGTGACAGATGAGACGTATCATATAGTATGTTTTTTAAAAAACAAAAAAAGATTCTTCCATCCTTCCTTTTCCTTCTTTCTTTGAAGTAGCTGAAGCTTGGTCTATTGCCCAAGTGAAGGACTCCCCAGCGCACCTTAGCCAGTCTCTTCAGATTGTTGATCCCTCATGGGAAGGAAAGAGGAGGAAAGGAAGTAGAAAGGAAGGATGCACTTTAAAGAGCAGTGTGGTGGTCACTCAGGAAAGGAGGTGGGGGTAGCCCCCCTGTGACATTTCTCATCGCTCTTTACTCTGCCCTCACTGAGTGATGAGGTTCACAGGCTGTATCTGCGCTTCTCCGGGGAGTTATGTGTGTGCATGTGTGTACAGTAGTTGTGCTCTGGGTCAGTGATTTACTAGGAGAGCGAGCAGCCACTATGGCGCTCTGTGTCCCATAAGACTCCAGCTTCTGTCTGCAAAGACAGAGGATGTCTTTCAGGGACTGGTAAGGAGGAAGAAGCTGTGTGCAGACACAGTTAGCTTTAATTCATTGGTGTTTTACTGCTACTGGAATATGGCTTAAATCTTCAACATAAAATATTCCAAACTTAAGGTGCATTTGCCATCCCTTTTCAAATATCTTGTCTGCAGCTCACAGTATTCTTCAGTGTAATGTGTAACATATTATTTCAACTCGTGTGTTTGATGTAATAAAGTAAATTGCAAATCATTACTCAATCAGTGCATGTTTGCAAAACGACATATGTATTGCGTTCTTAAAGAATTAATATTTAAAACAACAACAGGAAAATAATCTGCGGGGCCTTTATGAAATTTGTTTGGTCATCTACGATTAATTTCTGGTCTCCATATGATCAGTGGGCGCGGGCCACACGCAAACACAAACTAACAAAGCGGTGTACATTAACAGTCATTAATAATCTGTGACAGGTCAGACCAAAGGTCTTTGTAGTAGGATAAAAGTCTATCTTTGTCACTGTATGTGTGCATTATTCTTCCTTTTCCCTCAGGTGCTGCTCTTTGTTATAAGACGCATCATTACACTGTATAACTATTCTCTGGTGTCTCCTTTCTTTTCTGGTGAGACACGTTTTTGCCCATCTAAGACAGTTTCATAAATCACTGCTTATCCTGCTTTGTCACACCTGAAACTGCACTCACTCATTATGTAGCAAGAGAGACACGGAGCTTCTGTTCTTTTCTGTACTTGTGATCACACAGGCTAGTTAAGATGAACTAAAGGGGCACATACAGTCTACATAACAAGCCCTCACTCACAGACTCTCTTCTCAGCCTGTCATGTAGTGAGTCTGTCATTACCTGCTAGGAACAAGATGGGAGACACTGCCCAAGACCTCTGCTTTGTTGTTTTGAAACTGATCTCTACAGACGCACTCTATGGCCACTCAAAGCCTCTCAGCAACACAATAGCTCTTTGGATGGACCGGTGAGAAAGAGAGTAATTCTAGTAAAGTGCTATGTCTACCTGTCTTACCTGAAGTAGCTACATGCATGTGGAGATAAAGGCTGAAAGGTGGAAAGAAAATGGAACAAAAGTTAAGGGAGGGAGGGGAGGAAATACTCCAAAACTGGAGTACCTATTTAGCACAGAAAAGGGTAAGTGAGGGGGGGCGAGCTGGGCAGGGAGAAAGAATGAAAGGGGAAGAAGGAAGGACATGAGACGTCAACCTAAGAGAGCCTCTCAGCCTGGTGAGCACAGTGCAGCATGAAAGCAGATGGATAGAGGTGACGTTGAAGACAGTAGTCAGCAAACATTTCTTGAACATAACACAAATAATAAAGATCAGCCGAGCATTGTACTTTATCTAACATGTTGCAGTAAATCTTGAGCTGCTGTTCTTAAGCTAGGGAGGAAAAATAATGTTTGTTTGTTTTTAACTGTGTTGATAAAATACAAAATTAGATTGTTTATGGTTGATCTCATTAGATATTCACTCATTTCTTGTACTCTTACGGCATTGGGTACGGAGGTGGCAATCGCAAAATCCAACAGGCATTACTTCCTAAAATTGGGTTGTGCTCATCAGATAACAATAGTACACAAAACACTCCTTCATCCAGTTTAATGTTTGTTCTTAGGGTTTTTCTTGCTGTATGTGTTTGCTTTCATGACTTTTTAAAAAGAAATTAGTATTTTCATCTGAAAAGAATAAGAACATCATCACCTGTTACATGAAATCGAAGGTTGCAAGTAAACCTAAATAATTAGTATTCGTCTATCATCATCTTAATAGCTACTGCACAAGTAGGTCTGTGATCTTAACTCTGTGTAACATGAGTTAATTACCTAAAATACGCATAATTACAAATTTTATTTCCTATCTGTAATTTGTTTTGTCTAACAATGTTCTTGATCTAATAAAAAGACATTTGCTGAAAAGGACGGTTGATTAAAAGACAAACGCACATTCCTGAATTCTTACTCGGATCCTCTTTCCGGTCTCTTAAAATTTTTTGGCAAGGACCGTAAATGTATTCCAGTTTTACTTGGAGCAAATGTTCTACATTACATTGTATATTTAAGTCCTTGTGATTGCATGACTGTAGTTCCTGCTTTGTTCCTTTAGAGAAGCTTGTTTTCGCTCCCTTGCTGAGGTCACGGGTTTGCACAGAAAAGGTTGCACTGCAGAGATTGGAATGTGCTCCTTCACAAACAGCGTTTGCATCTCAGACCTGGCTTTGGTGCTGCAGTGTATCATTGCACTGGTTCTCTGCATTAGCATTGTACCAAATGAATTTCATCACAGGATGCAATTTATTTGTTGCACTGACACTACCTCTTGCATAGACGCTCGCACATACACACTGACATGAACTGTTACTCAATTAGTTTGAGTGGAATGAAATTGTGAGGCACACAACATACATGCACACACTTCCCTGCAGAGTTTGTTAGCTCCATGACATGTTTTCCAACTCAGCAGCGTCTTCCCCAGGCCTCTAATAAAACACAGATCAAAGATGGCCAAGCAGACCTATCATTGCACACACAGTCATGTAGGCTTTGCTGTCATTTTATGTGCCTGTGCATGGTCTTGACGCTCACATGAGTCATTGTCTTTATTAGTCCCTTTCTTGTGCTCATATTGGTGTGAGTCTGTGTGTAATGGTCGGCCATAATGATATGTTTTGTTTAGTGTGTTGATGACCACTTAGTAGTGTTTGTGTCTTCGTTGGAACGCAATCTGTAAATGTTAGATTATCAGGTGAACATTGCAAACGGACTCTCAGTTCACGAGGCTTATTCGACCTCTATATGTAGCCTTAAATTAATTAAGCCCCGTGTCTTTCAAATGAGGATTATTTTCTCAGTTGGGGTAGAAGGTTTAATTACATTTTATCAAAACAGTTCATGTTTCATGATACGGACGTTTGTTCAACTCCTTCTGAACTTTTTTCAGCACTTGATTCCCCTGGGAATTGTTCAATCTTGGAAGTGAAGCATAGACGCATCTAACTAATGAAAAATCTTCTGTCAGATTTATGGAGCCTGTAATGTTAACACATCAGGCCTCTGCTGTACTCTGTCACAGAAAAGTGTGTGAGCGTACGTTTGCTGGTGTGACTGTTTTTCTTTGCATCTGAAGAGCCTGCAGCTGGGAGTCATCTCTTCTTGGACGTGTCTCCCTAACCCCCCCCCCCCCCCCCCCCCCCCCCCCCAAAAAAAAAAAAGCCTCCTCTCTCCTTAAATAAGCCCCGAATACAGTAATAAGTGGACCATGAAACCCAAGCAGCTTGTGTGGATCAGAGGCTCAAGCTTTAATAAAGGCTGGCTAAAGGAGATGTGGAGGGTTCATTTGCTCTCCCAAAACATTATGTGTTTGTCCAGTGATTCATTGTCATAAGTACAGTCTTGTAAAGAAGAACAGTGAGAACCCTCCGACTCTTGTCTTCACGTTTTGAACAAGTATTTCATCTTTACCTTCTCTTCTCTTAAAAATATTCCCTCCATCTCCCGTGAGCTTTTTTTTTTTTCTTAAACTCTTTTTAGTGTTTACACATGAAAAATATTTATAGGGCACTTTAACATTTACCTTCGCTCTCCTTATCACTGATTGCTTTCAGTGTTGCTTATCAGACACTTTGGTTATTCGACTCTAAAACCTGTATAATCTTGACAAGATCTGACACCAAGTTTGAAAATATCAAATAATACCTAAATGCAAGATAAGATAAGTCAGGACGTTTCTTTTCATTTTGGGGGGGAGTGTCCAACAAGATCTATCGCAGGCCTCTGGGGTTAAAGTGCTGTATTAAGGGTTTGGTATGTTTTAAACAAACTTGATTTTCAAACACATCATCCAACAGCGTCCAGAGGCAAAATTGTTTATACTCCAAATGGGTAAAAAACCTTGCGGTCATGTCCTCCTTGTGGGTCAAAATACTTTCCTGATTTTACTATTGGAACTCAGTTGTGTGCAAAAAAAGGGGTCTAAACCTTTATCACCCCTGAAGATTTTAGTTCATGCTTTCATATTTTTAGTTTTGGGAAGTAAGACAAAATGTCAATTACAAAGTCAGGAAATGGAATGCAGTGGGAGGAAGAATTTCAGAGTCTAACAGTCTGATAAGTTGTGGGGGTTTTTTTTGGTTTTATTTTTTTATTCCCAATTTCCTCAGTATAGAAAGAGTAATGAAGGCTTTGCATAAGCATGCTGTACGATGTATCAACCACTTATAGTTGGATAAACACAACTCTTCACATCTGCTGCGCCTGTCAGCGTTGCTCTCTCCAAACTTTACCAACATACAAACATTGCAGAGCTCGTCATAAATCACAAGCTAGATATTTAAGACTTGATTTCCTGACACTGTGTTTGGAGTGAAAACAAGCCATCTAACTTTATCAGCAAATCAGTTAATAACCCAATGAACTCTGGTGATTGCACAGGCCCCTTAGGTTCCACACATACATGCTTAATGTACCAACAGTGAATCACAAACCTACTGCTATGAGTGGTGCTCTGTATTGGCTGCATGTTTAGAATATAGAGTGGGTTTGGTGCATTAGTATTGCTCAACTTGGGCAGGACCAATTGAAATCTGCTCTTAGTAGAGATATAGATAAAGAAAAAGATAGCGATATATAGACGATCATCTGAAATGACAGAAATATGACCTAACTCTTCTCCTTCTCTCTCCTCACTCTGCATACAAATATTGGATGTGTGTGTGGTCACTTTAGGGTTAAACCTCTTCACGTTCTAGTGCACACGTGTTTTTTACTTGCTCTTGTCTTTAATGTCTTGTCTCTTTGTCCCTACTGTCTCCAAATAGGAGATGTCACTGGTTGGTCCAGAGTCTCCATCAGAACAGGCAAGGAGGGTTTTCCAGTCATTTGATCCTGAAGGTAACGGAAAATCAAGTGTTTGCATTTAAGATGTACTACTGATAGCTCTGTTTAAGCTTTGACTGATACCAGTTTTAAATTAGTAGTCCTCACTACAGAAGGAGAAGAAGAGACTCTGCATGACTCTTCTATATGTAAGGCAGCATCAGGCTTTACTTAAGGAACAAGGCCAAGGAAAAAAAGTAAAATGGGCATTTTTTTTTTAAACTTTTCAATGTTTTTTAATGCCTAATTTACTTGCACTTATTTCATTTGAGAGCAGTTTGATAAAACACAAGAGACTTTCAACTATGTTTGCAATAGTTTCTTCCTCTGCTCCCTGCTTCACCAAGTCTGTGAATGTGTCTATTTCACTATCCGCAGACCAGGCATGGGTGAAGTTTAAAAAGCTTTGCAGCAAAAGTCTAAACTTGACCAAATAAAATAAATAATTTAAAAAAAAACTAAAATAACTGGAGGAGAGAAACCAAGAAGGATTTCACCATCAAAGACTACAGTGCAAAAAAAAAACCACTAACAGAATTTGTTCTAGCAGTAAAAGTGAAATGCATCCAGGCCACTCACCCTTTGTTGTTAGCTCTCTCCATGCTATATAAGTTCTGTTTGCAAAATGTAAGAGTTTATGGGCGCACTGCTGCTGATGGCTGACATACTAAACTTAGAATAACACAGACTTGAATTTAAGAGGTCGGCTCCCTGCCCTGAACACCTGAACCAGCACTGAGGCTGTTATCCAGTATTGATCCAGTAATACACTAAGTATTGATTGGCTTGCCTCAGTTTGATTCATATACAGTCCACATGTTATTCACCTTCTGTCTGTCACCAGCTGTGCACAGGTTTTGATTGAGCACTTTACTTTATTTGCTTATTAATACACCAGTTATATGTAACCTGGCACACGGATGTACTTTAGTTATTCCGAACTTTCACTAACACAGCTACACACACAAACTGAGAAAAAGACATCCTGGCCCAACTGTCTTTTCCTTCCTTCTCCCTGCTTGCAGATGCAGTCATAACCTCTTTTCTTTGTTGTTCTCATCACCATTATTTTCTTCTGCAAAGAGAACAAGGGTCCCTGTCCCTCCTCTGATCTTCATTGTTGTTGTTTAGGTTAGTGAGATCAGCTCAGCTAACAGCTGAGTCAACCATCCTGCTTCTTCCCCCTCTCTTCCTCATTTTCTTAAACCTTTCTTGTCACTTCCAAGTCACTGTGTAAAAAGACCACAGGAAAGACACAGAGAGAGTGGGACAATGACAGCAGAGGCAGCAGGTTGTCATGTCAGTAGAAATGAAAATGTTGTGTGTAATTTTCATTCACGCAGCTTCAGGATTATATTGTTAGATATTTATGTTCACTCAGAGAATAGAAACATGCAATGAAACATTTAGTGTTAACATCTGCCGTGCAGTGTTTTTCCTCCTGCTTGAATACAAGAGAGTGAAGTGAGCAGTAAAGAGATGTCAGGAGTCGTACACAGGACGTGAGCATGAACTATTTTATTATTAAAGTGTGCAGCTGGGAACCAGTTATAACACATATTTATGTTTTCCTATTTTCAAAGGAACTGTGCTGTTCTTCATTGCTGTAAGCTGCATTATTCACGATATGTGCCGAGGTCTTTCTGTATTTTGTATAGGGGCGGGTATCTCTAAATGATATCCAGATATTTATGACGATCTAGGAAAACAAAAGTACTATCCGTACTTGCAGGCAGCAGCATTTATTTATTTTTATTTTTTTAACAATTAATAACTGTCATTGATGACACGCTTTCTGATTTTGAAGGTGCCAGCGCTATAGTGCAGTGGTGTTATAACAGCGTAAATTATATATAAGCCCAAAAATAGCCTTGGTAGTATTTTACCTGGAAACTCTAAATGGAAAGTACATAATAACTGATTAACACTTAACAATAACAAAACTTTTCTGTGTAACACTTCAAGAGCTGTGCAAGGTGGTCACATAAAAATATTTTCTACCTGGGATACTGACTCCTGAATCTTGGATTGAGGGATTTTAACCAGCTGCTTAAAACGCTGCTTTTCCACGATCTGACCGCATCAGTAATTTCCATCCACCGTTTGCTCTTCCTGTCATATGGCGTGCAGCTAATGAGTGCTCCAGCAAAGCTCGGTGGAGTCATTTGTTTACATCTGGGTCTCGCATCACCAGCTGCTAGTGTCTCCTCTTTTGTAGCCTGGTTGTTCTCAACAGTGTTTTTTGCCTCAAATGGTGAAGCGAGTGTTGTTTCTAGCTTTTGGCAGGAACACTTGTCGTGCATATTTTTCAAAGCATTGTGCTTTTGTTGGAGGTTGTTGAAGTAGCTCCCTTTTCAGGTCAATTGTCATAGGATGTTGACACGTGGCTGGCTGCTGAAATTATATCTCCAAATTACATTTGCTTATATCACGTTTTTACGTTGAGGATATGATATAGCGCAGCTTTAATGTGGTGTGATGTGATGTTACCGCATGATTAAATCCTACCAGCTGACAACAAGCTTGCAGGCTCCAACAGCTTTTACAACAAATATGTAAACACAACCATCGTCTGCACTTTCCTTGTTCTTCATTTGTCTCTTCCTGTTGCACAGAATACCACTTTGCTTGTTGTCAAATCCGCTTCTGCTATCATCTGCCAGGACATTCTGCATGCCATATGGTCTTTTCTCCCAAACACTTGTTCAAACAAACACATGCGTGGGCTCCAGTAGTTGGACCCACAATCTTATAGGGATACGTATACACACATGAAGGAAGAATGCACTGTACAGATGAGTGCTGCGTAACAGGGCCATAAATCTGTCTGTGTCGCATGTACGGTCAACACAGCCCCTTGTGTTGTGGAAAAATGGCGCCAGAAACATTCACACGCACGACAGTGATTCACAAGAACTACAAACTCAGTAACCCACTGCACTTTTTTTTAAAAAAACATTTGTTTGCCATTGTCCCTGCTGTCTGCCCTCTGCTTGCTGTCACACCATCAGCTGCCACTCTAAGAAAATATCTCTCCGTCTTGGTAGAACGAGATTGAGTTTTTGAGAGCGAACTAGCAGCACACTTGTCAGTTAGTGTTCTTTCGATCGCATTTGGGGTTTATGTGTATATCTAAACACGAGACCGCACAGGCTCACATGCTGATGTTTAAATGACATAAAACTGCACGGCCAGACAGCAGCGGACAGAAACACATGTTAGTGTTTAAAGCTTCTCCTCTCAGGTAAAGCGATCATCACGCTTAAGGAATGTAGGTCAGAGAGAAAAGACAAGGTGTCTGTGTGAAATGTGTGTCAGATGAGTTCATTGCCCAGGCTTGTGATGTAAATAGTTCTTATGCCACATGTGTGTAGGTGAAGGCTTTGCCTTGTTTTTTAATTCAAGTTTGTATCTTATGTTTTGTCTAAAGTCAGCACCCTTTCTTTATGTCTCTTTCTCTCGCTCCCTCTCTGTAGATAATGGTTTCATCCCAGAGTCTCTGCTGGAGGATGTGATGAAAGCTCTTGACCTTGTCTCAGAGCCTGAATAGTAAGTGCTTGCATGTTCAACGCTTTATGTTTGTGTGTGCATGTTTGTGTGTGTGTCCGTCTCCATGTGGCACCTGTAGAGCTTCTTAGATTCTACCTCCAAAGTCACTGGCAGGCCAGGTCAGCACCTCCTTGCTCATGTTTCACTACCAGGCTGCTATAAAGCAAGACCAGAGAGAGCCCGCTATAAAGGCTGGGGAAGAAAGAGACAGAAATTGAGGCTTACGGGGAGATCGTTAACTGCAGGAAGAAAGACTGAGAGATCGAGGAAACACTTTAAAGTGCCGCTTCAAACAGAAGCACGTTCTCCTCTGAGGAACAGTAAGCCTTAATGCTGTAGTTACTGGACTTGCCAAGTAACCGGACCAATAATCTGGTCTACAGACCCCCAGATGGCCGATACATCACAACAAAACACAGCAAACTGACGGGAGACTCCCAGTGCTAACAGGAGAGTCTCATTCCTTACCACACTACAAGATCTCACCGGGATTCCTATGTTAAAAATAGCATCTTGATTACATCAGTATTTAATAGCAGTATCGAGACTTTAGGAAGTAAACATCGTCATTGAGAGCAGTGAAAGTTTTTTGTTTCCATCTATCCTGTGACCTTTGACAGTCAGCAGCTCTAAGACTTTTGTTATGTTTGGCAAATTATTATTTCTTGAGATTTTAAACACATGGATACATTTCTATATAATTTGATTTTGATTCTATAAGTACTAATAGAAATGTACTTATAGACTGTTTTGGTGAACATGTGGATTCCATGTGGATTCACTTTCTGTATGTCTGGAAATTAAGTAATCAGCTGTGATGCATAATGGGAACCAAAAAGTGAGGTGAAATGTTATTATAGGGTGAGAAGAATATAAACGAGTCTCCTTATTGCGATCTACAAGCACTTAGATGGCATTGTTGCACCCTTACTATGTTTTGAGCAAATCCAGCATATCCAGTGCAAGAAATTCACTGACGAACAATTCAAGTAGTCTACATTTTGATATTTAGGTGTAATCTTAATCAAATATTACCAATCTTGCTAATCTACTGTCTTTGTGCAATTCCTAAACAAACAAACATGATCTGAGAAGAAATTAATGTGGCATACTCAGTGTGTGCAGATTAATCTCAAAGTCCAGTCAGTTTTTAAGTGATGTAAGTCATGCAGCATTTACTGATATAACCCACCAAAAACAACTGACCCTGCTGAGCCCCATCAACACAACTTTTTCATAGTGGGATTTTTATTTCTTTTTATTGATTCCTCTCATCGTGTTTTTCTTTCCTCCATACAAAAGGTGCAGAAGGTCAGCTAGAAGCTGTTAGTATTTCAGAGGGTTGCTCAGTGACACTGAGTCTTACTCTGCGTGCTCCTGCTGCATGTACAGTTGGTAACAAATCGGCAGATGAAGAAATAATCGTTCTTTTCCTTCTGTGTCTGCGTATACTCCTCACTTTTCTCCTCACTGCCTTAAAAGGGCAATCTGATCAGATTTTTTTTTCTATCACAGTGGAATAATAATAACACTGATCTAACACATTGGAATGTCTGGACAGAGGTATATTTAGTTGTACCACAGTATTCACGAAAATATGCACGCGCTTTCCCAAAACATGCATCATGAATCCACACTGAGTGATGAGGTGATTGTAAATTTGGATCAACTTTCATACACAAATCTTGTTTCCTTTGTGCTGATAGTTCCTTTCTCCTGAAACTTGTTTTTATCTGTTTTGTTGGGGCATTTTATGCTGGGTTTTGTTTTTGGTCTGTTTTTGTCTGTAAGTCTGTTTTCGTCTGCTCACTGTATGTTTACTCCCCCTTTTTTTTTAATCTCTTCTCCTTCTCAGTGTGACTCTGGTTAAGAGTAAGCTGGATCCAGAGAACTTGGGCATAATTCTTCTGGGCCCATTCCTGTTGGAGTTTTTCCCTGATCAGGTATGTGTGTGTGTGTGTGTGTGTGTGTGTGTGTGTGTGTGTGTGTGTGTGTGTGTGTGTGTGTGTGTGTGTGTGTGTGTGTGTGTGTGTGTGTGTGTGTGTGTGTGCATGAAGATGGAGGTCAACTACAGCTTCTACAATACAGCCCCTGCATGATAAATGCCTTCCATCCGTTATACAATCCATATCACAGTTAAAACATATGGAGGAGGCCTTGTGCCCAAACACATATGGGTGACACTTAGGTCTGTTTTCAAAGAATATGTGGAGTGCTGCTTTAGCATTATGCCAATAACATTCCTGTGGTGTCTCATGTGAAATGCATGTGTGCCTGTGTGTGCTCACCATCATATGATGCTGCTTGCCGAGAAGTTTTAAGAAAGAGCAGTAAGATGCTTTTATGAGGCCGGGCGAATGAGGAAGACGGGGAGGTGGGGGAGATGGAGGGGAACTGTGTTAAAGTGATCAGGGCTTTAGGGACTCGCCAGAAGAATGGCCCCGAGCCGCAAAAAAATTATACTACCATTAGCCAACTGGACACACACACACACACACATGCAGACACACGTGGGATTGGGGCGAGGGTTAGAGTTTCATATATACCATATAAACACGAGAAGCTGGACACGCTCTCAAAAAACACACCCAATTAGCTTTCTGCACCTTCAAGAAAAGTCATTGGAAGTGTTTTGGCTCACTTTCATTGTTTTGATCATTTTTTTTGTAGCGTAGGCTGTTTTGTGGTAATTTGGAGTTACGCACGCATTTCTGTTTAACGCCTGGGATTTAACATTAAGCTTCGGTTGCAGCCAGAGATGTGACAGTTTGACTTTTGCTTTTCAGCTGGCAAAGGTTCTGCCTCTGTGGGTCTCTGCCTCCATCTCAGTGAGAAAAGATTGCTCAGAGAGTCTTCAACAACACAGCATGTTTTTCACCCCGTTCACTCTGTGCCTGTTTTTCAGGATTCAGGAATCCCAGACTCATTTCCCGTCTACCACTACAATGGTCTTAAACAGTCAAACCACAAAGAGAGGGTAAGACACTCAGGGTTTTCACGGTAACTAATGGCACTGGTTCCCTTTTCATATTCTCTGTCTCTCTCCCAATTACCTCCGCTCCTTTTCCCGTCATCATTCATACATACATGCGCACACATACACACAGCTGGTGGCAGCCGGCCACTCCAAAATAAACAGTAGCTGTTGCGAGCCTAATAGTCTGTCCGTCCATCCAAAGAAAACCCTGGCTTAGCCTCGCGTTTCTCTGAGCCATTTCAACACGAAGGCCACTGTCAGCAGGCTTTCTGTGATAAATGGTCAAACACAGGCTTGTTAAGCAGGATTAGTTTGATGGATGATTATCAGCAGATGCCATTGGTGGCTTTGCACAAACCTGGCAGTCAAAAATATCAGTTTCTTCATCTGTCACGTTTCCTGGTGTGTAAAATTGCTAATTTTTTTCCCATACCGCTACCTGAAATTGTAGGAATGGCACCATGTGTGCCCACACAAAAGTGCACACCTACTCACATAAGAGGCAGGTTGTGATGGCATTTCCATTCCTATCCGATTGTTCAGTCTGACGTCACTAGCCGTGTCTGGGTCTAAACTCTGCTGCAGGTCCATATATCAAACAATCACTATGGCATTACTGAGAGTTGAAAAACTGTCTAAAGTCTTTCATCTTTAATAAAATGATCAGCGTTCTGCTCTACCGGGTGTAACAATTGAGTTTAACATCCAGGCATCCATGAAAACTGAATTTATGACATTTAACGGAGTTAGAAGTTAGCAGGAAGTTAGCTCGCTAGCTTCTATCCAAATACAATATAGCATGTCCTGACTGCGGGGTTTTGGAAACAAATTAAAACGTACAGCTCTGTTATCACTTCCAGCATAAATGAAGACAGAAAACTAAATAGCAGTGACGTTTGTAGGGTTACTGAAGTTTGGCTAGCTGGTATATAATGATGTGCTACGTGCTTGCGACACAGCTATGTTAGCATAATATAAACAAGCTAACTTTTTTTCCACTCGATAAAAGTTACCGTGAGTGTTCTCGGTGGTCAGGAACAAATGTAATCGCATGGCAGGATGCTGTAAAAGGACCAAACTTCAGCCAGGAGAACAACTGAGATAATCCATCCACAATACGAGGTTAGTCATTCATATACTGCTGCACGGGCTGGGCTGTAGTTACATCCTAAGGTTTTAAAAACTGAGCTTAAATAAATGATTAGTGGTAATAAAAGCCGAGGGAGGTCAACAGTGATCACTGACTGTTTTAGGAGCTTTTTGAGATTAAATAGAAGAAAATACAAAACATTAAACATGTTAACAACACAAAAGCCATATTAAACGCAGACTACTTTAGACCCGGAAGTAGGATTCGTCGCGTCATCACTGAACAACCGGATAGCTCCAAATGGGAATAACAGGCCTGCTGACTGTGTGCCTGTGTCTCTGTGTAAGACTGCTGTGTACTTGCATCCCTTCTGCTGACACCCTCAGAGGAACAGTCAGAATTGAAGTACACTGATTTGCATTTAGGGCGGTTAGCGCCATCGTCTCACAACAAGAACGTCTTTGGTTCAAATCCCAACAGGGGCCTTTTCTGTGTAGAGATTGCATATTTTCCATGTCTGTATGGGCTCTCTCCAAGTACTTTGGCTTCTTCCCTCAGCCCAAAGACATGCATGAGGTTAGGTTAATTGGTCATTCAAGAGATGTTGGGGGGAGGATATTTGCTGTGTATTAACCTGCATTTATGTGCACTCTCAGGTCGAGTACGTGGAGGGGACTGCTTTGGTGCTTGGTTTTGAGGACCCCATGGTGCGGACGGATGACACTCCAGTGAAGCGCTGCCTACAGACCAAGTGGCCATACATCGAGCTCTTGTGGACTACCGATCGCTCTCCGTCATTAAACTAGCACTGACACAACAAGCAGCGTGGTCCTGTGTATGCAGATGGACCACTACTGTGTCACAGCACGCCTCTCTGCACAATGACCCCAAAAAGGTCGGCAGGCTACAAAACTGAAACACATGCAACACAGATAAATGAGAACAAGGAAAACAAAAAAAGACACAAATGCACTCAAGCGATACATGTTCATGGACTAAACATTAAAGCCAGAGATCCACTCTGTCATTCTCACATTCCACACAAACTCACCTCTACACTTCATGCTATTGTCTGTACACCAGTGCTTGTAACTGACACTGAAGATGTTTATGATGTGATTATTTAAAACAAAAAGAGTGACTGTTTATTTTTACAGGTCTGCTCTGTGCCGACACCTGTGCTACAGCTTGGTAGTAAACCGTTAGCATACTAGTTTGATTCGACTGGAGCATGTCATCAAATCAAATGCTGAATCGCATGTAGAGCCAGTCGACTGTGAAACACTACTGTTAACCCAGCTATAGGACTGTTCAAGGGAAAACCTACCAAAGCCTTCCACATAAGAGAACACAGAGACGGACTGCTTAGAGTTTACAGCGTAAAAGGGACCAACCCGGACGCAGAGATATGACAGGAGGTTTTCCGTGTTTTAACCAAGACGGAGCTGGTTTAGGTGCTCTGTGTGAGTGCTTCATGCACTACACTTGGATGTTGGACATGTGCTCATGTATTTATTACCAACACTCAAAAATTGTGAAATAAACACCTTTTTTTTTGTTGACATGCTGTGTGGTTTGGTAACTTAAAATCCTAGAAATTCCCTTCTTAAGTATCCTGTCATGACCAAACATGGGACAACATAAGGTGTCGGATATCCCAGCTCGGTCAGGACCTTAACCACTAAATTGCACGAACGAATGTTTTGTGTTCCCCAGAGACTCTAAATCTACAAGACACTGATGGTCACTTAAGTACCTTCCTATAAACAGGAGAGGAAAAAAAATGCATGTTTCTGTTTGCTCAAAATTGTCCCAGTTGAAGACAAACGAGACAGTCTGTACTCGGTCTTGTATGTCCTCACACTTTGGTCCCTCATAATTCAAAACAAGTGGTGAATGTTTGCAGAGTGAAAATTTGTACCATTTTAGCTACTTAGTCTCGATTCGGGGTTATGACAGCAGCATTTGTAGCTCAGCACACATGTATTTGTGTGTTTATATGTGGATGCAGAACGCTTGTTCCTCTCTCCGTCTATGCACAGGAGATGTGTAATATTACCTGGGTGTGTCTCTAATGGAGAAGGGATGTGGTTATAATCCGACATAACGCTCATTTTAAAAGTCTTATGGTGAGGTTTTACAGAGAGAAGAGAAATGAAGTCAAAGTGTTTAAAACATAAACCACCACTGTTCTCGTGCAGTCATCAATCCACAGTGACCTGCAGTAAATCTCTGATCAGGACACACTGGCAGATTGACAGGAAGTAACACGAACTGTATGCGAAGTAATGGTTCCACGTTTGGAAATAGGACGTCTGTGATCATTTTATTGGAGGCAAGGCAGTGGACAAAATGATTACGGATGGAAATGTGCACACCGGATACTCAAACTGAACTCTAAACCTGGAGAATGATGGCGTTACACAGACTGCAAAAAGCGCAGGACGTCTGGTGTCTCTTCACTCCATCATCCTTCTCGCCATGTCGTCCTGCGAGCGAAACTAAAAGAAACACATCTGCGCCTGCTTCTGTCTGCTCATGTTTTCAATTCTTTATTTCCTCTGTTCGTCTTAGATTTACTTTGAAACAGCTGAGAAAGAACAGAGACATTCCCTAAACCCATTTTCTCTCTGTCACAAACGGGCAGACACACAAACCTTTCACTCCTCTACAAAAAGGGAAAAGGGGGATGAGAGATGTGCAGACAAAGTCGAACAAGTGTGATAATAAAGTAAAATGAAGCAGAGGACACAGGTACACAGGCAGGGTTTGTACAGGTGTGGAAGTTTTCTTTTTATCTGTTAGGTGACGGTTACATCTTCTCACCTTTGCGGGGGGGATGAGAAAAAACGCTTCACTTTTGCGCTGCTTCACTGTGTTTTTACAACCCTGCGAGCCTGCCAGGGGAACTTAATTTATCACTAACGTCCCATAAAGCTTGGTTTAATTAAAACAAACTCCCCATGATAATAAGAGGCAGTTTGCGGGTTTGTGTCTTTTTGTTTCCTTCCTTTTATTTTCAATTTAAAAAAAGGCTCTGATGTGTGCTGAGCTAAATATATTCTACTGCGTGGTCTGTCACCTCTTCAAAAGTTTTTTTTGAAGGGGGGTGTTTTTTCTAAGATATGCAAGCCTAACAAAACTAGCACATACCTCGATTTTTCTTTTCTTTTTCCCCTGCAAGTCGACATAATAATTACTGACATAATTACAAGTGATTATTCTCCACGGAAGGAAACGCAGCCCTGTTTAACGGCATGGTTAGCCCGTAAAAGTAGGCTCTAATGTGCTTTAATTTACCAGTCTCTTTGCGTTTGCGTGCGCACTGGCCATATCTGCGCGTGCTCGGCCCAGTGTTTAATATTAGTTATTGTTTCGGGATGTCTTAGAAAAGCTCCTGTACTATAAAGGGAGCGGTGACGCGCCAGTCTCTTCTGCGCGCTCAGATGTGGGTTTTTTGTTTTTTTTTTTTGGGGGGGGGGGGGGGGGGGGTTGCCTTGTCATGTGTGGGGGGTAAAGTTTTGTGCGGAAGGCGGGGGCGCGGCTGTGTAGTGTGGAGGCTCTGGGCAGACTGGTGGTTTCAGGGTGTCAAGAGTCAGTTCTGGGCGAGCGCAGCAGAGTGCATGAAGGAAACCGGGAGCAGGGAGAGTTGGCGGGCTTAAACTCTGGACTGTGCGAGCAAACTTCACCTGCATCTTGGAATCTCTCTCACCCCCTGTCTCACTTTTTGGGAATAGTGGGAAGCTTGCTGTTCCTTGGGATGGAGCGTGGATGGGACGGTGTTTCATATGCTGGGATGTGTATTCTGGGTGTTCTGTCCGTGCTCTCGTCGGCGCTAAACGGAGTTTGGGGGTTTAACTTTTACGCAGAGCATCCCACAGTTTATAGGGGACCCGATGGAAGTTACTTCGGTTATGCTGTGGACTTCTACCAAGCTACCGCCGACAGCAACACGTGAGTGGCAACATCAGGGCTGAAGCTGTCCTGCAGAAGTTCTTCTTAAACTGTACCTGTACAAATTCAACACATTGCCTAACACTAATACTAATAAAATAATAAAGAAAAAGAGTGATGGGGGGAATAATGAAAATCCATGAGCGTCATTATCTGTCTTACCTCTGACAGATTAAGGAAAACAGAGTAAAAGGACCTGCCATGTATGAGAGTTTATGCATTGTTTGAAGAGTACATTGTCTTGCATATGTCTTGGTTTTTCTTTTGCCTATTAGGATCAGTGTGCTGGTTGGGGCTCCCAAAGCCAACACCTCCCAGCCCGGCATCGTAGAGGCTGGAGCCGTTTATTACTGCCCCTGGCCTGGGCTGCCTGAGAGCTGCAGACAGATACCCTTTGACAACTCCAGTGAGTTACCTGAAGCCTGTTTTCTCTCTGTCTTTCTCACTGACCTGAATAAACATGAGGTAGACTGCTGGTTTCTTTGCAGTAAATAGAAAGGATTACCCGTTTGAGCTGGACAAACCGTGAACCTGTCACAGTCATTGTTTCATGAGTTCTCATATAAGTGTTTTATTTAATACCAGAGATGAAATTGAACCATCATTTATTTCACTTGTAATAATTCCTTTTAGAATCATAGGTGGCCCCAGATGTTACTGGAATTGAAACCACTGTTTTATGACCTGTGTGTGTCTGTTTAAGTTGGCGCAAGTGTTATTGGATGAAAAGAGAGAGAGATGAGACATGTGGGTCTCATCAGCTTCCTGTAACAATAAAAAAAAGGAAAAAAAAGTATGGCAGGTTTGCTGGTGGATTTCTTCATCATGTTGATTATGGTATCCAGTATATTATCAACAGTGGTGTCCAATCAACTTTTGTTGGTGGGTCTAATGTTTCTGACACACGCTTCTCTATCTGAGTTGGCATGTGTGTGTGTGAGAGAGAGAGAAAGAGGGAGAGAGAGAGGAGGGGGTAAACTGAATGCACATGGGAATTTAGTTTCCCTTCGGAAGAAAGGGGGATTGGGCGAGGTCTGCTTTTTATTAGATCTTGAAAATGTAACCGTCTCCTTTCCCTCCCCTCCATCAGTCTGTCCTTCTCTCTCTCTCTCTCTCTCTCTCTCTCTCTCCCTCTCTCTCTCTCTCTCTCTCACCTATTACAAGGACTTCTAACATCTTTGTGATGACCACAAAAAGTGAAGTGGTGAAGCAACTGGCTTATCAGTGCAGTGATAGGAGTAACTCTACTCTCTTGTAGTGTTATGGGCAGATCTAACATATCCAACAGGATCCAGAGAAAGATGTACATATATATAAACAGCAGATTGTAACTGAATTAACATAAAAACCTTCAATCCATAAGAAAAAACCTTTGAAGATGAAGCTGCAGTTGGAAGCCATACTGCTGCAGAGATCGTATATCTGTCATATTATTATACCACAGTGTGACTATGACTGGATAATTTATCAACAAGCAGCTGATGCGGAAATGCAACTGCTGATAGCTGATCAGCTGATAAAAGCACTGCTTCAGTGTTCTGCCTGAACTACAGCAAGGCTCCATGAAGATAAAGACTGAGATGTTTTGTTTTCTCTAAAGTTAATTACAGTTATTTTTCACCGAGGGGGGTTTAGTTTTAATTTGAAGTGTTTTGGGGGTTAATTTCAGGTTTGAGGGACAGAGGCATAAACTTAGTGGAACAAATTTGTGTGTGAAGTCATGTGTGCATCTTTCCACTACAATGGGGGGTTTATGCACAAGTTGATTGATGACCGTGGCCACTGTGGATATTTCTAGAGTTACAGCAGACCCATTCTTACAGGTATAAACCAGACTAGGTAGGAGGCACATGCATACACACACTGATGCACACTGTACAAAGTATCCGGAGCAGAGTGCTGAGCATCTGTGTGCACTTGACTGGTTAATGTCCATATATCAACTTCACGTGCGTCTGATTATGCGTGTGCATGGTTTCAGTGACATTATGCAGATGTGTCAAGTCATGCCAGTGAAGTGAAGTGAACAGGAGAGGGGATGATATGCTATCACAGATTAATGATCGATTGGATGTCCGTGTGAGTTAAGAAGTCTGGAAAGTAAAGCTGAATACTCCACTGCTTCACGTCTGCTCTGCTGATGCATTGCTACTCAGTTTACCAGAAAAATGATGTTTTCATTTAGAAACACTTAAAAATGATGAATATTTTTGAAATTCTATTTTCCTTTTCCAAGAAGAGATGTAGCTAATGTTCACAATCGCACAAAATACATGCACATCTGAAAGCAACACATCGCATAACCCGATCGTGGTTTTATGCTGTGAAGTTAATCATTCAATACCCTCATCCACTATTACTCAGGCTTTGGGAATAAAAGTGGCACTGATACTTAATTGAACCTGTATTGCCAACACTGCAATGTTAATGATTACAATCCTTTTTAAAAATACACACACACACACACACACACACACACACACACACACACACACACACACACACACACACACACACACTCTCATATATATATATATATAATCTACATTATATATAATCTACATTATATATAATCTAAAATCAATCTTGACTTTAGCTGGCAAACTTGTACTGTACATCTGGTTGTCTGTAATTTTAGTGTGTGCTTGCTAAAAGAAGGTGTTTAATGAAGAGAGGTCTGCACTGCATGGTTGGACTTTATTAACACTGAAAACTACCTACAACAGAGCGAAAACAAACATGTACACACACTAAACGCCAAGTCGACACATAATTGTAATCTCAATGGGGAACCATGTCCATGTGCGCTTTGTGGGGAGGGGGTGGGGGCGCTATGTATCTGTGTAGGGTCAGAATGAGTCTCTTAAGTCTTGTTATTTTTTATGAGCTTTAACTTAAAAACGAAGTCTCTGTAGTTCGACAAATGTCTGTTTGTGGGGGACAGATGTTGTTCTGATGTGTGTTATTGGTCTGTTTATGATGTTGCTGTTTGTTCTTTATTGTATCTAGGGCAAATGTTTTCTGTGCTCACAAGCAGAGCTACAGGCAGCCTCAATGGTCAATATCTCAATATCGCTTTTACTGCCATCCATTATACATTATATCTTTTCTGTACTCTTACGATACCCTTTATGTCTTTATTTTTTTTCTCTCTCCAGATAACAGAATGATTAAGGTAAATGGTACCAGAGAGCCTCTGGAGTTTAAGTCGCACCAGTGGTTTGGAGCATCGGTCAGAGCACACAGAGGCGAAGTGGTGGTGAGTGGAAATAAAGTCAGATATTATCTGAATCGTTTAACTTATCCCACACAGATTTTCCCCCTACATTCCCCTCTTTTCTAAAGAAAACTGATGAAATCTTAACTGATTTCAGATCAAGAGGGAAGGCGCACCAGCAAGTAGCTCTTCATGGTGACCATATTATAATAAGTCGTAAGTTAATAAGAATATCTAGGGTGATTAACTGGTGTCAGGGGATTCAGGTACAAGGGCACTACAATTTCATGCAAAAGCTGCAAGATTTTTTCATAAATGGAAATGACAAAGTTCCATGTAATGGCGTAAGAGCAAGCATTCCTCAGAAATATATCACACTCTGTCTGGTGAAAAGAAATTGTCACCATCAGGGTGGGAGTACAAGACACCGCCTTTGCAGACTTCCTGTGGCCAATTTCTCCATCATACCTTCCAACATAACTGTTAAACAAATCCAGGTGATTTGAGGAGTTTGGCACTCGCGCGGTGTCACACAGTTTTTGGTTTTTTGTGTATTGTTGCGACGCTGCTGCAGAGCACTTTGTTCTTAAATGTATTTCCTGTAACTGTAATGTCCTTTCTGTTGTGGTTGTATTTATCTGGCAGTTGCACTGACAGAAAGGGAACTTCCAAATGGATAATAAACAAAACTAACTATGGCCGTCATTTGTTTTTAAAACCGGAATCAAAGTGGGGTTTTTTTCATTGGGCAGGCATGCGCTCCTCTGTACCACTGGCGGACAGTGAAGATGAGTGGGGAGAAAGACCCAGTCGGGACCTGTTATGTAGCCGTCCAGAACTTCAGCGCCTACGCAGAATACTCGCCATGCAGGACCAGTGAGTCACTCTGCAGCCCTGTCTGGAAATGTTTCCATCAACCTGTTGCTCCTTTCATCCTCTCCTCCCTTTGTTTTCTGCCTCTGCTATCAGGATAAACAGAAAATTAACCACGTCGCGTCGACCAGTAAGACACCACGATATCACATGACGTATACAAAGTGCATATTTTTCATTTTAGTGGACAGGAAAAAGCTGATGTTCACTAAAATTTCATAAAAACTTGCATTCATCATCTGTGATGTTGTTGCACCTACAGATAGCATTTGGTTTAGTTTTGGTTTTGAGATATATGCCTGAGATTTCCAGCACGTATATAAAATGACCTGCTCGGAGCAAGAATAATCCTCAGTTTCTCTCCCGTGACCATCACAGTCAGGATTACAAAGATATCTGAAAACCCAGACGAACAAAACAAAAACCGTGTGCGTGGCGAGGTCCGGGTAGGGAAGGTATGGAATTGTGCTTCCAGAATAAATCACTTTCTCTGATGTTTTACAAGTTGCCACAGTAACCTGAAAATATATCCGTCACTAACAGTTTATCAGACTCTCTCTGTGGCCCTCTTCTTTCTGTCATCAGTTCTGTAAATGGAATTTATGGGATTTTCTTTTTTTCATTCTCACTTCCTTCCTGTGATCTCTCTCCCCCTGTGCAGCGATATGAGCCGGCATTAAAATTTGATAAGGAGAAATGAAGGCTATCAGGTGGCACATCATAAACAGCAGAGAAAACCTAGCCTTTGTTGTCCACACATACACAGACATTCATACTTGTGCTCCCTCTGGTCGTTGGTTCAAAGCCGTAAACTCAGCTCTTCCTGAGGAGGGAACGACTGTGCCCTGTTTTACAGGGGAAGTATTTCTGCGTCGTGTTTCTAAGCTTTTTCTTTTTAGTTTTCTTTATCTTAACATGTATGTGCAACCATTCAAGCGCACTTATAAACAATGTGTTAGGCTGTAACACATTGTTTATAAGTGCGCTTGTGTAGTTCCGCATCATTAAAGGTCACTCCAGGGGGCCACTGAGATGGAGAACAATTTATGATTGGCACATGTTTTGTGTGTTCATGCGCTGTTAGATGAAGTAATTTAAACAGAAACACACACATCAGTGGTTTTACATTTTTATGTATGCCGTAAGTGCTTGATTATCTTAATTATCTAAATATTTATTTTGACAGTAGGTTGTAGTTACATGGTTTCATCTATTAGAAGCTATGATTTTGGCACAGTTGAATACCAGGAAATTGTCTCAAGACAAAAAAAAGTACCAATTAATTGTTGCATTGTTGGAATTTTGTCAGACCATTCAACATTAATACAGCAGAATCACAAATTCCCTCTTTTTTAATTCTACTTAATCCCTGTGAAGACTTGTGCCCTGCATTATTCCCAATGAGACGGTAAAATGCGGTTTGTTCAAAAAACCCAAAAAACACTCCTACTAGAGCTGCACTGTGTGTAGGTCTGCGTGCGTCCCACTCCACATGCATTTATCAGTATTTTTCTTGCAAACTTGATGACGAGGCCCCTTTGTGCTTAAGAAAGTCAGTGGAGAACCATGAACTGTTCTTCCCTCCTGTGTGGGTGAGACCTAATTGCCCTCTCGCTCTCTCTTCAATCTCAGGTAGTTTCTATGTGCAAGCCAAAAGTACTGCCCTAAAATAAGTAAGATATTCCTTTGAGCGCTTCTGTTGTTTCAGTTTTTGCATGTGTGTTCATGTTGCTTGCAGATGATCCAGACCCAGAGGGACAGGGATTCTGCCAGGCTGGTTTCAGTGTGGATTTCACCAAGGTATAGACTGGAGCGGCAGTTACCCTTTATTACCCAAAAACCTCCTGCACACAATTTGTCGCTTCTCAGAGTTCACGCAGAGAAGACTCCCATCAAAATTTATGGGCAATGGGAAGATCAGAGAGCATTTGTCCCTAGAGAAGCCTCCACGCCCGATGTGACCCATCGCCTCGTAACACAATAGACCAGGCACACATAAACACACTAACATATACACACGCATTCTTTCACTGTATAGTCAGTATGAACCTTGACCTTTCACTCATGGTCCGGCCTTACCCTCCTTACGTACAGGAAGCTGTCATTCTCTTCAAGATGTCAGAAGGCAGCGGGAATCATATGGGCACATTCACACAGCTATACACATTTTATAAACCTCTAGTCACACTTGCACAATTTATTTAATAACAATTCCTCCAATATGACTAAGCCTACTTAATTGTATTTATTCCAGGAAGGAAAGCTGGTGGTAGGAGGACCTGGAAGCTTTTACTGGCAAGGTAACTGAAACAGCAGTGTGTAAACCTTTGTTTGCTCTCTCTCTTGCAGTGATTTCATCAGTGGGACAGTGTTCAAATCAGAGAAAAGAATGGAGATGAGTTTAGCAGTCGGGACAGCCCACCTACACACATATGCACACTGGACACACTTTCCAAATCTTACCGAAGCGAAGGTGGAAAAAAAATGCGTCCCTTTCTCTGCAACCCTTTTATATTCGCTTTTCCTTTCCTCCTTTTTTTTTTTTTACTTAATGCGTCGCTCTGTCTGAAACGGTGTAACAGGAAGTTGGTGTTTGGGCTCTGTAATGAGCTGATCAGGGGGTAATGGAGTGGAGGACCTGCCCCTCTGCTCCTCAGAGGAGCTTGGGGAGCTCTGAGGGGAGAGGAAGAACCTCAAGCCGAGGCAGCAGGGTTGAGAAGGACAAAGGAAAGGGGTGGCAGAGAGAGAGAGCAGACAGGACGGCCTGAGTGATAGAGCCCGGCGATGGAGATGACAGAGAGAGAAGTGATGGAGTATGTTGATGAGAGTCAGACACAGAGCAAAGAAGCAGAACGATTTATCTCCTTGATAAAGTCAGAGCTGAGGTCAGTCAGATTGCTGGATATGCATGGGTAGTCTAAGCAGAGGGATGAAGTGTCTTAATAGGTGTAGACACAGCTTGAGTGTGTCATAGTTAAGCTGGGGAAGTGTAGCGGTACTCCCCCTGCTCCAGGTGTTACAGCGCGTGTGTGTGTGTGTTATCCAACATTGTGCAGCTGCTTGCAAGGAGAAAGGACACAATTATTCATCACTTGAACAAACTCATTTCTCTTTGCTTTCTTTGTAACCTAATGATCTTTGACCTCTGAGGCACATCAGCAGCTTAAAAAAAAAGAATAACGTAAGACATAATGTGTTTTTCAAAAAAGAGAGAAAGGAAATAGATTCATTTTTTTATTCAGAGTTACAATGATTACTTATTGTTAAATAATGAATGCTGTGGCATAAAGGACTGCACTAGACAGACATCATACACACCCTAATGGACTGCTCTCTCTCTCTCGCCGTGCCCTCAGCACTGGCACGGCAGCCTGCCTCCAGTTAAAACACTTCCTCCAAATGTTTATAAAAGCACTCAGCCTGGATTTTATGGCCTCTAATATACAACAATTATCTTCAGCCTTCAGCTTGATTCATCCTCCAACAAACTCACATAAAGCCTTGTTATCGCTGAGTGAAAAATAACTCGAAATTAGCAGCACTGATTTATGCATCTCTGTTAACAGTTTATCTCCTCAATCAGGTTGTAGTTTAATAATGAGTCGACACGGTGATATGAGATAAAGCCGGCACAGTGTGTGAGAGAGGGAGGATGAAGGGCTGCGAGAGGAGCTGAGGGGAGGGTTAAGAGGGCACATTTCCCTCCCCATCAGTACACACACATTAAGGAGGATTTATGGAAGGCTGAAGGCGGCCAGAGATAAAATCATTTGTTTGTCTGACCTCTTGTTCTACAGCAGAGGAAGGGTGTTGTTTGTGTGCGCACACCTATAATTCAGAAACCTTGTGATGGAGAGGGCAGCATTCTTCTTGGGAGTTTTTAAAGGCGTATTGGCCAAACGTATCAGCTTTTTGTTCTGCAAGAACTAAGATGTGTAAGTGTTTCTGCCTCTGAGAGGATTGTGCGCTGTCTGTGTCTTTCATGTGGAGCGAGCCGTCCAGCTCCAGCAGTTATCTGCAACAGTGGACAGCAGGGCTCCCTACACGGAGTCTGAGCTTAAACCGCTGCCTATAAACAGATGTGGCTTTCAGATTGATTGTTTTTCTCCATCCGTGTGTGTGTGTGTGTGTTTGCAGGTCAGGTGATGACAGCAGGGATAGCCGAGATACTGAATGGCTATTCGTTAAAGGCAGTGCTGAGACAGGTTTCAGGAGAGAAACACACAAGAGCTGCTGAAGACACACACGACGACAGCTACCTTGGTAACATGCATTAACAAACACACACCCAAACTTACATTCAGGTCTATAATTATTTAGACAGTTTTTGTAATTGTTGCCTCTGTACACCACCAAAGTGGATTTTTAAATCAAACAATCAAGATTTAATTAAAGTTTAGAGTTTCAGCTTTAATTCCAGGGGTTTAACAAAAGTTTACTATTCATTCTTTAAGAGTTACGGCCATTTTTATACACAGTCCCCCATTTGCAGAGGCTCAAATGTAGCTGGACAGCTGACTGACAAGCAGGTGAGGTTGTTCTCACATCATTTTAAGTTAAACAGAAATTAAACGCAAATTGTTAAGCTTTCTTTTTTATCTTTTCAATGAAACTCTTAATATGAGGTCCAAAGAGATACAAGTAAAGGAGGCCATCATTCGTCTAAAAAGGAAAATAAACCTATCAAACAGATAGCAAACGCCCTAAGAGAGTGGCCAAATCCACAGTCTGGTACATTCTTAAAAAGGAGTGCACTGGTCAGCTCAGCAACACCTTGAGGCTTGAATGACCGCAGAGGTAAACATACTGCAGGATTCTTTGTTTGGTTAAGAAAAAGCCCTTCAAACACATCACTAAAGCAAAAACATTGTGTATTTCTGATACTTTGCAATAAAAAAGACTTTCATGATGGAAAGTCAAGAGGCTTTGCAACATAGTGCAAACCACTCTTTACACTCAAGGACAAGAAGATCCGATTTGACTGTCAGATGACATTTAAAAGACGCTGAACATTTTCAAAGCAAGACGAAGGAGAGAAACAGCTCATGATCAGAATCCTACCACATCACCCGTGAAACATAGTGGAGGCAATACTATGTTATGGGCATGTATGGCTGCCAGTGGAAGTGGGTCACTATTGCTAATTGATATAACCACTGATAGAAGCATCATTATAAAATGTGAGGTGTGGGGGCTGTGCTCTCTGCTCTGAGACAAATCCAGCGAAACTGATTGGATGAGGATACTAAAATGTGCAAAAGTGACCCAGGAGTTTGTCATGGCAGAGAAATGGGATATTCTTCAGTGGCCAAGTCAGTCACATAATCTCAACCCTACAGAGTGTGTGGTTCATTCTGTACTTCAGGCAGTCATTGACTGCAAACGATTTTCATTGAAGTATTAAAAAACCTTCATGTTTTAAATTAGTTCATTTTCCCTGTTACATTTGAGCCTCTGGAAATGTCGGAATACTTATGGACCCAACTTTATGAACAAATCATAACACAATTAATAATATTAGACAACTGCAAATGAATTATAACCACATGTGCAACTGATTTCTCCGTAGGTTACTCTGTGGCAGTGGGAGAGTTTACGGGAGACTCAGAACAAGGTGAGAAATGCAAGAATTCATTAGATTCGAGGAACCTCCTGAGAACATCGGCAGTCTCTCCTGCAGCGCCGTCTAAAACGTTGCATGTTTGCGCTTTCTCTGAGCGATAGAGAGTGGACAGCTGTGTGACTTTGCCTTTGTCTGAACTTAGCGGCAGTAATTAAAACTGTCTCTGTACGTCTGGGTCATGACCCTGAGTGGACAGGACTTCAAGGACTACTGATAAAGGGCTTTCCTGTCCTCCATTTGGAGTGATTAGAATGATTATTGGCAGACTCTGCAAACCTCTTCATGTCTAGAGTGGGTCCAGAATCACGTCTGGATTTGAAATATTAGGTGAAAAAGCGCTCAGGCATGCACATATTTGTGTTTTATAAAGGATTTGCAGGTGGGGAAAAGTGCCTTTGAATTTATCTTCAGCTTTTCAAATGTGTGCTTTTTAGAGCCAGAATAAATTCATAGAAGTTATGAGTACTAGAAATGTACAAATCCTTTCATTTTTTAAGTATTGTACCGCGTAGATACACTCTGGTATATAATCGTGGCTTCTCTTTAGGTGCTGCTAAAGTTCTTTTTGATGCCATAACTTTGTGTGTGTTTCAAACGGGACAATTTCAACCAAAACTAAAAGAAAACAAAATGTTTCCAGCCACAGTGTCACCACATCACTTTTTAAACCAATTTTTTTTACTTCCTCTTTAAACAGCGTCACCACACGGTTTCACGTTAGCTTTATACACCCCCCCTCCCCAGTGTCGCTTTGCTAATCAGCATTTAGTGGGATTTTTACGGGACAACCTTGTGTTTACATACCCCCATACCAACCCTGCAAAGGCCCTGAACCGCCTAAAGCGCAACACATGTCAGAGAGTCTTAAAGAGAGCCTAAAGAGGTTACACATGCCTGCTGATGCACTGTGTTGTGGTGCAAAGTTTGTTGTGGTCTTGTTCCCTAAACCCTCTTCAGACTGGAGAACTGGTTGTAACTGGGAGCTCTGAGTGAAGATGAAGCTGAGAATTACTGGTTAATAGGCCCGCGGTTCAGCCTGTTGAGTAGAGCCAGAAGGCAGGAAGTGGGGACTCTGTCTTCTCGCTCTGGGTGGGACCCTCAGATCGTCACTTTAAGTTCACAACACTCATCAATCAATACACACGCAGAGCCCGAGCATCCAATCACTTACTTTGTTCTCTGCGACACTTGGCTGTGAGGTCGGTGGGGGTTTCAGGCTTTTGAGACAAACCTCTGTCACTTTTTCCCCCACTGTCTTTTCCGCTGTGCATCTTTCTCGCACCAATTTGACTCTTTGCTTTATTGTTATGTTTTCCAGAGCTGTTAGCTGGAGTCCCAAGAGGAGCGCAGAACTTTGGATATGTGAGTATGGACGGACAAGCCAGTTAGAAGATCGCAGTTTCATTTAGAAACAACCAACTGAGAGACAAAAGAAAAATGAAACGGTGGGAAGTCCAGCAAATATAGATGCTTATTTAAAGTATGTTAAATATTTGAATAAGAAGAAATATCATATGCTGTAGCCTTCACAGTCACCAGATCTTGAATCAACTTATTGCATATGTGGGATTTTTGACGCTTTACTCCACCATGACCAAACACTTTTCAAAGAAATATCTTCGAGAAGAGTGATGTTCATTCAGTTGAGTGCCAGTGACTTGTCGACAGATATCTTAGATATAATTGGCGGCTCGGTAGTCTAATAAGACATTTCATGCAGATGTTTCCTTTAATTTGTCTTGCATCTGTATTCCATCTGCATGTAAACTTTTATTGTGAAGATGTGTGAAAAACCTGCACTCAGACACAAACATGCAACATGAAGTCTTTGAAATTTGTCTGCTGACACAGAAATCTACTTATGTTTGCGCGTATGCCAGTAAACTTTAGTTTGCCTCTTTTTCTTGTATGGGAACTTGTCCCCGGGGCTCACTGTGTCAATCCTCCATAATGACACACAGCTTCTGCTGCATATGAAGGCCAGTGGCCCCACGTAACCCCGCTAGCCCTCTTTGACACACAAATACACAAACACACGACCTGTGACAGTGTGTTCCTCATCCCGACGTTGTAGTTGCTGCAAGACTGTCCCTTGGTGTACAGACTGGATGCCACAGAGTAGGAGGATGTAGCTGGTAATTGGTGCAGTAGATGGAGTGATGCAGGTAGACCTGACAGTGGAGTAGCTGTCAGTCCTGATCAGAATCTCTCTGCAACATATTTGACAACTGACAGCAAAGGAAAATGAAATCTCAAGTTGTTGATTTAATATTTCTTTTTACACGTCCTCATCCGTCTGTGTTCATAAGTCTATCTCTCTTTAGTACGTCTCTGAGACATGTGTGATTGGGTCAGCTTGTATCCTCCACATGTGAGGGTGTGTGTGTGTCTGTGCATGTGTGTGTATGTGTTGCCTCCGGCTCCCTCCATGTGGTTGTTATTTCAGTTCTTATGAAGGAATTCTCAGCCTTCCCCCCCTTTCCTCCATCTCTCCCTGCAACCAGGGTTAAAGGGGGGGGGGGGGGGGGGGGGAAATGAGGGGAAAATGGTAAAAGCACAAAGAGGATGGTGGTGGGGGCGGGGGGGTGTTCGGTTAAATAAAACAGTTTTTTTATGCGGTTTCTGACTTTTTTCCAACATTCTTTATGTGCCTGTTTGTCAGACTGCTCCGCCGTGTTTACTGCTCGTACACTAGGGGGACAAAGCTCGGTGCCTTATTAGTCATGTCTGCTTGCTTTAGGTGGCGATGATCAACTCCACCAACATGACGTTCATCCAGAACTTCACAGGGGAACAGGTAGGGCCATCAACACATCACAGTCTCAGACTATCACATATACGAAGCAGCGTATTTGAAATTAGTATTAGATGAAAGTCATGCAGCTTTGTCGGGGTTTGGTTAAAGTGCTGTAGCCTTCCTTCCTTGTCTGTCCATCAGATGGCCTCCTATTTTGGCTACTCTGTGGCTGTAACTGACTTAAATGGAGATGAGTAAGTAGAAAACATCTCGGTCTCTCCAGATGCTTACACTTTCTATTCTATGTATGATCACTAATTCTTCACCCTGCCCTCCCAGGACAGATGACGTGCTGGTTGGAGCACCCCTTTTCATGGAAAGAGAGACGGAGAGCAAACCCAAGGAGGTGGGCAGGGTATACCTGTACCTCCAGCTGGCTCCACTCACTTTTTCTGAACCTGTCGCTCTCACCGGCACCTACACTTTTGGACGCTTCGGCACAGCTATCGCACCGCTAGGAGATGTCAACCAAGATGGATACAATGGTAGGTCTGAGCCTTTCCAAGTAAAGGAGAAAGGGGAAAAAAAGATAAATTGACATGGATTAACTTAATCAGAAAAATGAAAAGATACAAGTAGAGCTATAGAAGGGGACAGATATGGAGAAGGGAAAATTTGTTTGATTATATTTTTCCTAAACCTGAATGAACCTTCTTTTATGGGCCAATATTTTCAGGTTAACGTGATAAAAGAACAAATCTTTTTTTCTGTTCCTGTGCTGTTTGCATGGTTATGTCACTGGCTGAGGAAATGCTATCAGATGCTGCTGTGTGAGAAAACCTAAAGTTCTCCTGCCAATCAGGAAGTGTAGTGATGAAAGGTTGTCCGTGTGAGTGGTGTCTTCCTGTGACGATCCGCCAAAGGCCATGTGTCTATGTGTGTCTGAGTTATTTTTAGCTCACCAGATGTGCCCTGAGATAAAAATCATCTGGGAGTTTTTGTCCTGCAGCCTGGAGTTCATTCCTCTTCGATGTGTTTGTTTTATCCCCATATTGATTGTACAAATACAGCCACACACACACAAATGCACACCATGTAGCCTGGAGCCCAAATGTTCTGCAAAACTAAGGCTTGTTGATTGCAGCTATAAAAAAATTGAATGAATGAAGGCGCATCTAAGCCTCCCATCACATCAATCCCGCTGAATTGTCCTTTATTTATTTATGGAGAGCATGTGTTAATGAGCCTACCACGCCTTTACAGTCATTAACCATTAGATCAATAACCACTGGATCAATACTGATGGTTTTTCAGACTAGAAATGTAAATAACATCTGCTCTCTGTTAGCGTGCAACAGTCTCTGAGGGGCACTGATGTGACCTAAGATCTGCCTCCTGAAGTGCCATGGAGACAAAGTACTTACTGAGAGTTAATCTATTGAGTGCACATCCACGTCTGTGCACGATTTCATTATTCAGTATTATAGTGTAGAATCTCAAAGGAGGGACTGTGATCAAGGCTTTCAGCGGCTTTTCTTTGCTAATGTCAAACCCAAACCGTGGACCATACCTGTGCCCTCGTGTGTCCGTGTATAATCAGAAACAGACCGGTTTCTTTCTCTCCGATGAGCTCTTCCACATCATGATCATCACTCCATTTCCAAGATTCTTCTTAAAAGTGGAACCATACCCATTTTGTCTCATCTCCGTGGCTTTACTTGCTGTCAACTGTCAACACATTGCAATTTAGCTAATTTCATTTTCCATGTGGTTTCTTTTGTTTTTCATTTTTATCGGCCAACGCTGTCAGTATTTTTCACAAAGTGTCGGGCTGTTTTTGTCTGAGAAACAGTTCTGTAGTTTTGGTCTCAGTGATCACAGTGGGTGTTCAGTGGGTGTTCTTGATGCTCTTCTTTTTGCTGCACATTCTGAGATGTTGTTGAGCAATGCCCATGAGTGACTTTCACATTATGTGAAGACTTTTTAAAAAAAATTTCTTAACTCAGCTATTCAGTTATGTACACATACCCACACATAGACATACAGACTCTCACACAGGCTCATATATACACTTGCACACACACATGGTTGCATTTATCGTCTCTACCCCACAATCTGCTTCATGTGGAACTAGTTGTTTAGACTGAGAGAGGGGGGGTCCGGAGACAAACAGGATATCTCGAGGTGCTTGGACAGCTACAGTGCTAATGGGTACTTTAATACAGGATGGTGTGACACAGAAATTTAGAGGTAAAACAATAAACTCAAATCTGCTTCTACTTCATCTGCACAGGAGCTTACTGTATCCGAATGCTTATATCTCTTTCTTTGCATTTAGATCCCCCTTTCCTTTACAGATACTTACTTCATTAGTCACACCTTGCTAGTACCGAGTTGGTTCTTTTTGCCTTCAGATCTACCTTAAATCTTCATGGCATAAATTCGACAGTCTGCTTAAAACATTCCTCAGAGGTTTTGGTCCATATTGACATAATTGTATCACATAGTTGCTGCAGATTTGTCAAGTACGTGGTGCAAATCTGCCATTTCACCACATCCCAAAGGTGTTATATTGAGATTTGGCAAGATGCTTTCATGTCTATGCTTTCATGTTGTTTACAGCAGTTTTTGTAGTGGAAATCGAGACTCGTCAGACCAGGCGACGTTGTTCCAGTCTTCTATTGTCCGGTGTTGGTGAACGTGCTAACTGTAGCCTTAGTTTCCTGTTCTTAGCTGATGGAAGTGGCACCTGGTGTGGTCTTCTGCTGCTGTAGCCCATATGCTTCAAGGTTCAAAATGCTGTGCATTCAGAAATGCTCTTGTGCATACCTTGGTTGTAACGAGTGGGCATTTGAATTGCTGTTTCCTTCCTATCAGAGCGAAGTAGCCTGGCAACTCTCCTCTCACCTCTGACATAAACAAGGCATGTTTATGTCAGAGTGTGGGAAAATCTCAGTATATCAGCACTTTCTGAAATACTCAGCCAACCATCCTAACCAGTGCTAACATCCATACTATGTTCAGAGTCACTTAAATCACCTTTATTCTCCATTCTGATCACTCTCAGTCTGAACTTCAGCAAATTGTCTTGACCATGTCTACACCTAAATGCATTGCGATTGGCTGAGTGTATATATCTACATGTCTGAAGATATTTCTAAAGGAAAGGTTAATATTTTGGTGAACGATGTGCTGATTTGCTTTCCTCTTGAGAGTTAAATCAGAAAATATGTTCCAGAGTAACAAAATACAACTACCTACTTTTTACACGTTACACTTAGAGTACAATATTTCATCCAAGACATTAACCGCTAAATGCAACAAGCTGTTTATGCACTGTTTTAGAAGTTTAAAGCATACGGTGGTAATGACTCCAATTTAGAGAGGCAGGTTTGTTTACATTTAGCCAGGTTAACTGCTATGCTCCGGTTTTCATCTGGCCTCTCACCCAGTGACAGCTAAGATAGGCTCCATCCCTGCCATAACCCTAAGCAGATAAGAAAACGAGTTAATATTCTTTTCCTCTGTTTCCATGACTTGGTACCTTGTTCCATTTCCTATTTAAACAAATATTTCCCATGCTGAGCATAACATAAACAGTGTTTATAGAGATAAGGATAGATAAAGCTGAGCCAAGATTAAAAATAAATTTGTAAAAAAAAAGTAGAAAAACAAACAAAAAAAGACGTAAGTAAATGGCCTAGCTGCCATGATCGCTCAGTTTATGACGGTCAAGCTCTTTTCCTTTCCTCTTTCCATTTCCTTGTACCTGTATAATTTCCTCTGCTCCCGTCTCAAAGGGACTTTAACCCTGTTGATGTCTAAACCATGCATATGTGTGTGTGTGTGTTGTCATCCTTCAGACGTGGCAGTGGGCTGTCCGTTCGGAGGTGAGGAGCGTGGAGGGAGAGTATTGATCTTTAATGGCAACAAAGACATATCCACACAAGGTATGACGCTCAGCCAGGAGCTGAGGGCGGCCCACGCCCCAAGTGACAGTTTGCCTGGATTTGGATTCACTCTGAGAGGAGGCCAAGATGTGGACAACAATCAGTACCCTGGTAAATACTCAACAAATCGGCCCGTCTCTACTCAGCTCCCCGCGTTATAATCAAGATTCTCTCTCAGGCTCGCATTCTTTCGCTTCTCGACTTTCCTTCCAGCTCCTCTCATTACAGCCTTCCTCCTCTTCATTCTTAACCTCCACATTTCACCGTTCCCCCATGCACCCCTCCACTACCATCTCCATGTTCTCCCCATTTTTGCTTTCCTCCTTTTCTCTGGTAAAGTCATCAGAAGCGGGTATAGGGATTTGTGCCATGAACTTCTGCCGCATCCATTCTTTAGAGATTTACAGTACTCAAGTAGGAGAGAAGACATGAGAGTGGGAGAAAAAAAAAGAAGCACAATAACACATTCTCCTCATGTTCAGTCTGCCAGACCTACAAGCCTCTGTGTATAACCTCAAAACTGTGAGCAGACAAAGCAGCATTCAATCAACTTACATGCAGCAACTCCCTAGCCTTTTTTGGCACCTTCTTACTATACCACACACCTTCACCTTATGTCTTCTGAAAATAATGTCAAAACTAAACTGGAACACACAGAGAAGGGGCCATTTGGAGGTTTTTGTAGAACACACAAGTTTCTAGTCCACGAAAAAGATTTGAAACAAAGCAGGTCTGTAAAACCACGCTTTTACTACCTCATTTTCTCCCCAATTTGGAGCCATCCGGCTCTCAGCATTAATTTTGCTTAAAGCTTCCACAGATTGGGCTGAAAATGAGAATTTGTTTAGTTTCACCTTTTGTCTTTGCCCCCTCCTACTCCCTCTTTGGCGGTTTCCCTTTTCATTCTGCTGCAATAACAGATTTCTTCATTCCACAAACAGGATACAAAGGGAAATAATAACGCGCAAGTTCACATGCATGGCTTGTGATCAGTTTCACTGGCAGCTAGCAGAGTGTATGTTGAGCACGGGCCAGGCTCCAGGTCATAGTTAGACCTGCGCAGACCCACTGCAAATCAGAGATCAGAATTAAAAACAGTGTACAATAAATACACACACAGGAGTTACAGGTTAAAACTGGCGGAGGCCCTTTGGGAGGAGCACGCAGAGAAGAAACTCATGGGTGGCACAGCTTTCTGCCAACACACACACAAACGTATAAACACGCGCGCACACAGACGTGCAGGGCTCGTGTCGTCTGTCATTAGAGAGCTTGCTGACGGAAGTGAGGCACACACACACGCACACGGTGTGTCGTTGGCAGGCTAGTAAAGTCACACTGTTCAAAGGAGCCTGAGACGTTTGATCAGCATTATGAGAGGACTGCAAAGGCGTCTGGGAGGCCTGCTACAGCTGCCATGCGCTCTCATTGTGATTAAATGTCATTAGTCGACCACAGGAAGATGGATGATGACTGTGCTCCAGTTTTATGGATTTTTATCTTTAAGAATCATTTCAGATATTTGTCTTTGGATTTCAGATCAAGCAGCGTGGAACTAAACGAAAGGTAGATAGGACAAAACCTGAAAAAGCAGGCGGTACAGGGATCAAAATAACACACACAGCTCACTGCTTCAAATCAAGCTTCATTAAATCACAGACATATCTGATTTTGTGCAAAACGGCCGGGGTCAGTTGTGTATCACATTGCCTTCAAATGCAATTTTGGTTTCATTTAACAGGTTAAAGGCCAAAAACCCACAATGTTTACCCGACAGTCGCTCTCGCTGAAAGACTTTTTGATTCGTGTTTATTTGGTTGGAAAGTGCAAAATTGATTAAAGGCCTCCAAATCAACTCTAATATTTGGCGCCCATTTTTATTCTCATTTCATGCATGATACAGGGCCTTGGTACAGCCACTCAGTCTAGCACAGGTTAACCTTCCTTCTAAGTAACTTTCCTCTGATTGGCTGCCCCTCTCAGGGTTTTTTGAACAGCAGGTGGGTGGCGCGTCAGTGCCTGAGATCACCGTATTAAGGATTTAACCTCTCAGTGACACCTCACGGAGCCTAGAAAGTAGCAAAAACTGCCTGAAACAGAGCATTTAGAGTAATCTGAGCTTTTGGCACACCGGGATTACTATCTCTGACGTGTTTAATATAAACCACCTCTCAGCACTGGGTATATATGACAAAATAAATAAAAGCACTAAGTGTGTAATAGGTGCAATTTAAACAAAACCTGCCATACTATGCAATCTAGAAATAATCCAGGCAATTATCCTGCTCTGTGGTGTAAAAATAGTGTTTCAAATGTGTGTAATGGCTGGCAATTTATTGAATTGTCCTAAAACACCACACATGAATCCAAGAATGAGGAAAACCTCTCTCTGAAAAACTACCTCTTTTTCCACTGAGAGCCACTGATCTTTGGCATTTCATCATCGTGTCCGATCCCCCGCAGCTTTCAGGGCATACATCCACTGACAGCTTGACAGTCTGTCTAAACTCTGGATGGAGGTTGTGTTTTCATAGCCCAGGATGGACACCATCAGCTAGCAGCTCAATTACCGAAATCATACCTGCACCTAGAGATGCCCTCGTTGAGTGATGCAGCCTGCTCGTGTGTGGCTATGGCTCAGTGGGTCTCTGTACACACACACCAACCTCAAATCAACAGTGGTGGGCAAGCTTTCCTGTGTATACGGAAATGGAAATGACATGGAAAAGGAAAGTAGGCCGTTGGTTGATTTAGCTCCGGATGAAGCCATGTGCAAACTTAAACTCTTAACCCTGAAGGCACCCTATCCTCAAATAAGCCTCATGTCATGCGTCTTTTTTAGCAAATGCAAGCATTAAAATAAAACAGCCAGCTGATGACATGAGTGGAGTTACATTTTCCAGGTTACATAACTGCTACAGTTGGATGGGCTCTCCCTCTCACCTCCTTCTCTGTTTCTGCTAAAAAACACACCTTCTTCTGATGGCTTTCACAGATTGTGATTTAAAAGCCAAACATCATCCTTTTCTGTCTACACCTCACCTTCTTCTGCTTTTCCCCCTCCGTTCCCAAACTCCAAAATACCAACATCTTCACATCCGTCCTCATTGTAGCATTTTTAGTATAACACACACACACTTACATAGTGACATAGCACACCCCAGGAGAAAAGAGACAAGGCCTAAATGTTTAATGCTGTGGTGTCAGGGGGACTCTGCGACTGCAGCCAAAGGCAGAAACAGATGTGCCTCACTCAGATTCAATTAGTCCCTTTCTTCTTAAATACACAGGAGAGGAGTGGCACAGCAAATGACAAGCGAGGGTTACAAGACTACACTTCCACTTGCTTCCATCCGTTGTCCTCATGCAGCAGGTTACCACAACACGAAGGGGCTGGTAGTTGATATTAGTGCTGAAATAGTCAGCTGATTAATGATGCTATCAGCACAAAACTGATTAAGTGTCTCTCGCTGTTTGTCTTTACAGTTTTGTTATGATATATCAAAGAAATTCTAGATGGAATCTGAGATGCTGCAATTTTTCCACCGTGGAGATTTGAACTTTTGCCCTTATACCCAACCATGGAGACTAAATTATTTAAAGGCCCAACATTAATAAACTAATCATAAGAATAATAAGAGATTAATTAATAATGAAAATAGTCATTTGCTGTAGCCCCCGTGGCCTCTCGCTGTGCAGTCTCTCTCAACATCACACGGCTTAGGTTTCTGCTGCATCTGGCAGCGGTGGCTTGCATCCATTAAGTGCCTCTCTTCAGTTTCACATTGTTTTAATCAGCTCTCGTGTGTGTGTGTGTGTATATGTGAGTCCGTGTCGGCGTGCGGCTTTCATTGGTATGTGTCCCCCGACCGCAGCCATTAAATACCGGCTCCATTTTAAACTTTGAGAGCCAATTAAAAGTGTGTGTTCATCACAAATCCCATGAAAACAAATAAAAATCACATATAGATGAAATCTGGTGCTGCTTGCAATTAGGAGTCGTTGCTACGCGGGCTGTTGGGAAATGTTGCTGTTTAGCGAAATGTGATTGTGAGCTTTCTAATGGCCCTGGAATGCAGCGTGGGGTCCCTGTCTGACAGCACAAACACACAGGGAAAGCACACGCATGACACAGTCGTGCAAACGCTGTTTGTGAATTTAGTCTGAAGAGGGTCATGTGTGAAAGGCAAAGCAACACGATATCAGAATATCAATTCTATATGACAGTCTGCGTGTGTGTGTGTAGCTGATTTGTGTGTAGTTGATTTGAGAAGTCTGTGTCTGAAGAAGATTGCTGGAGACCTTGAAATCAGTCCCATCTGTGGCATTCTTTGAAGCTCTCTGCTGCTCTCTCACTACGCAGATCTGATCGTGGGGGCTTTTGGCGTGGGCAAGGTGTCAGTGTACAGGTAAACACAAAAAAATGTGCAAGACTCCCAAGTTTTGGGATTTTGGATCGTGTTACAGGTATGCATCTGTTTGTTTGTGTATGTGCAGGTCACAAGCTGTGGTATCTGTGGAAGCTGAAATGATCCTGACCCCCAAAATCCTTAATCCCGACGACCGACAGTGTCACCTGCCTCAGATGAATATCATGGTTACCTGGTAATTACAGTCTCTCCGATTCATAACCATGTATTAATATAACATAGCCTGGTCAAAGTAAAGTCACACATTCATATTTTGATGGACCACCTTCAGGTGATGACGGCACGCATTCACGATGGCATCGTCTCGATAAGCTTCTGCACTGTTACAATAATATTCTCCACTCTTTCACAACCTGAGCCTGATGAATCTCGGCATTATCATATACAGATGTGGCCCTGCCATCAGGGAAGAAGAATCTGTTGATGGAAAAACCCGATGAGTCTGTATATTCAGATAGTTAAACTGACTCCACTGCCCCACAGGCTTGTATGACAGGCACTAGACGGGGCAAAGTTGTGTGTGAACACAATCCCTGAATAGTGCTCATAGGTGTGGTTACAAAAGTTATGCAGTTTCTTTTTTATTTGTTTGTTTTTTTTTCTTTCTTTTTTTTACTAACACTGGATTTTTTGCCAAAATCCAGTGTTAGTAAATCTGGCCTCAGGCGTGATGGGTGTATCACTCCATCTCTCTTCCTACCCCGGTGCACCCATCACTCTGGAACAGGGTAAATCTGGACTCCTTTTTCCATTGCTCCAGAGTCCAATCTTTATGCTTCCTGGCACATTGAAACTTTTTTTAAATTAACATTACTGATAAGTGTTTTTCTTAAGGCTACACAGCTGTTTAGTCCCAAACTCCATGAGCCGTCTTTACATTGTGCATGTGGAAATGTTTTTACCTTCACTGTTAAACATGAACGTTCTACTGTTGATTTCTTTACAGTCTGATTTTCCCAGCATAAATGATCCCTGATCACAGTCAAGATTTTTTCCATCTACATTTCTAATTTGAAGGTGGTTGGCCGTTTAGTTGCCAGCCGAAATGTTTTAATCACTGCAGTAATTATCCAATAGAAGGCTCTTACCTGTTGGTTTAGTTAAATCCAGGTGGTGACCTTTGTTTTTTGGCCAGGCAGTGTATTAACTGTGATTGAAAGCACCAGTATATTAACTTCTTCAGCTGCCCTCTCCTTACCGATAGACATAAACGTTACACATTTTTTGAAACCAGTACTACTCTGACCAGATGCTGACTCCTTGAGCTTGAAGGAGGTTAGTCAAAAACCTCCTTCATCCACTTCTAATTTCACTGCCATTGTTTACTTTCAATCTGACTTTTGGAAACGGACCTATTTATACATCTTAACTGGATATTTATTGTTGTACCAATGTTTTCATGCAGCACTCTTGGCAGGGTCCCTCTTGAAAAAGAGATTTTGATCTCAGTCAGATTTTTTTTCAAGGTTAAATAAACAAAATCAAAGAAAAACAGAAATCTACAAGAGTACAATAAAAGAATGTGCATCATTACAGAAATCTATATTCTGACTCTGCTGCACATTTTGCAATTAAACAGGCGAATCCTTTCCCACAGAATAAAACGTTGATTTCCTTTTGTTTTGTGAGATGTTTCTCTAGCTCGTCACCACAGTCTACAGTTTGTTGTAATTTTTTCCAGCTGGGTCACTCTGCCGCTTCCGTTTGGCATGGCATGGTGAGAAAAAGGCGGTCGAATCCGCACCTACGATCGAGTTAAAAATGAAGAGTGACAGCTCTTAGTACCTAAATTAGACACTTTTCCAGCGTTAACGCCTTTGGTCAGTTGTAAATTATTTCGCAGTTTGGAAAAACGGACCTTGCGTGTGTTTGTGTGTGCGCAGATGTGTGAGTGCATGTGCAGGTGAATGAAAGTTAAAGGGATCAAAGTCTTAAGCAAACATAAGACTAATGAGGCCCACTGCTGCTCTGAACCTCAGATCTGTAAAAGAAACAATCCTGCTCGTACTGTATCCTAATATGCTGTGCAGTATAAAGTTTCCCATTTTACAAATTACACCCTCACTGACAAATATTTCACCTCTGCGCTCTAGATGTCTGCCATCGGCCAAAGTCCGTTTGTCAGTGTCTCTGCTGCAATAACACAGCAGCCCACTGAAAAAGCCCACTCATATGACCCGGAACCTCAGATTTACGGGGCTCTGCAATTAATCTGAAACGGCATAATTCTGTTTTGATTATATTATTGTTGGTGGGGGTGAGCACGCTGGCTTTGAACGGTCTGGGGGTGAGTTTAGTTGAGGGGAGCCAGTCTAAAGGCTCCTGCGGCTTCGCTTCAGTCTATTGTTGGTCCTGACTTTTTGGGACAGGAACTGCTGTAGGACTGTTTGGACGGAGAAGTGGGCTCGGCTTTATGCCATCGCGGTGTCTGCGTAGTGGTGTGTGAATATTGGCAGTGAGAGAAAAAAGAAAGGGGTTTGGGCTGGATTGACATAGAGCCTTATACTGTGGAGTATTGTCAAAACAAAACTCAGCCTATTTAAATAAACCGCTATAAAATTATGGTCCAAGGTATGGAATCAAATAGGACTTTGGACATATGCAAACACGCAGTGATTCAAACAGCAGCAATAGAATTAAAGGCTGTTTGAGTCTCTTGTGTTTCAGAGACATTTCCCTGCAATTTGAACTAGAAAGGAGCATAAAGGGTGAAATCTCCAGCCTGTGCTTCATACATCTCCATTACATTTCAGTCACATAGTTAAGTATCTGATTTCCTAAAAAATAATTACCCAGCGGTCTTTGACTCTGAAGGTGGTACAACAACACTGAGTGTTTGTCTGAAGTGCTTCCACTGTCTTCTAAAATATTCTGTCTGCTCCAGGATCAAAAGAATAAAACATTTGTACTTTTCCCCCCTCAAATACAAACAGACATGGTAGCTTTAGATGAAACAGGTTCTTGCACAACAGGAACTGAAATTAAAGCATACGTCGATTATGTTTACATGTTTTTTAAATAAGATGCTTGTTCTTTATTTGTCATTTCCAGCTTCCTTGATTAGGTTGTTGTTACTTGGAAGAGGTTAGAGACGTTCAACCAGTATTTTCTTATCCAGTTTTTAAATGTGAGGGAAATGAGCTTTTTAACTGTGGGTTCTCTTAGCTTGACAGATCAGTTAGAGGAGACGAAAAGGCAAAGTTTAAAAGGAAACCCACTCACTTCTTTGGTGGTAAGTGGGGAAATCTTTGTTGATGTTACGCTCACACGAGGGAAAACAATGACAAAATGATTGTGACTTTGTGCAAACTCATTCATCGCCTTTCCAATGGTTGCTTCGATGGTGGTTACCAGATCTGTGACCACTCACAGTCAGCCATAAGGTGAAGTCTGCTCTCAGTCTGCAACTGAATAGAATAGAATAGAATAGAATAGAATAGAATAGAATAGAATAGAATTCAACTTTATTGTCATTGCACATGCACAGGTACAGGGCAACGAAATGCAGTTTGCATCCATCCAGAAGTGCTTTAGTGATATAGATATATTACAATATATATTAGCAATAATATAGATATGTGAGTATATTACAGAAATGGGTCTATTATGGTATGTTATAATGTACACGGTATGAAGTATGTTGTGAATATTCTATAACTATAAGTATGTACAGGCTGTAGTGAGTACAAGCTATGTACAGGATATGAACAGGATATAAATATGAAAAACTATACAGAATATGAAATAAATAACTTTACAGAATCTGGGATATACAGCTATACAGAAATGGGAACTATGCAAGTTGTAAACAGTTGTAGGATTAAAGATTATCGAATGTACAGAATGATTATTTACACATGGAATGATTTCCAACTGAATGGGGTCCAGTTGGAAATCACACGTAGTCTGTTTTTGATAATAGTCAATGTGATGAATCTGTTGCTGTTTATCGCAGATCTTTGCCATCTACAGACACAGAAATTCACATTAAACAGAAATTCATATATGGACAGAACCTCACAAATTTGAAACAGAAATTCTGAAATCCTCCCACAAATAGTGACATCTCACTTTGTGACGTCTGTAATTGCCTTGCAATCAAAAGTGTTGGCTGCAGCTACTTGCAATCGGCCTGTGATAGCAAAAACATTCGGTGCGATCACCGGACAGCCACCGATTTTCCTAGACACAAAGAGGATGTGATCCTATTTTTACTCTGGTGTGACTGAGCCTTGACATGTTTTCCCTATGAACCCAAGAGGCAACGGCATGTTCTGTTCATAGCTTGTTTGTGAGGCCAAAAACAATTTGTCCCAAGCTTAAACAGCCCTTTTAAAGATTAGCTGGTAATTATTTTTTCAGAAAATCTCATGCTCAGCTCTCTGATTTCAATGTAGTGGTTAAGATGCGGCACAAACTGGCGCTGGGAGAAGAGGATGAAGAAGTAGAGGAAAGAGAAAAAGGCGACTGGTCTGTAGCAAGTTTTAGGGCCTGTTATTTTAGAAAAGAACTGCGCAACATGTTATCCAGTCGTCTTGGAAATGTAAGTGTTTATATATGAACCAAATGGCTACACTCAAGGCCAGGGTCAAGAGAAACACTCATAAAAAAGAGGGGGGCCGACAACAGAAACCATTAACCCTGCATCACACTTGAAGAAAAACCAGCTCATCATCATTGTGTCATCTAATTGGGAACCTAATTATTAGCAAACACAGGAATCTGCAACAGCTGCATTCTGCTTGTTAGTGTTGGTGAACTGAAACCAAAGAAATAATGATCACATGAAGCACTGTAATTCCCTCACACTGGCTCACACTTGCTGAGTCGTCAGTGTAAGAGGAGCATTGCATCCACAAGCTTCCCCAGATTAGTGGTTATTAACAGCACAGGCCTTCCTGTGTGAGAGTTCCTGTCCTTGATTAAAGTGGCGATAACGCACATGCACGCTCAGAAAAAACACTTGCACATAGGGTAATACCCACATAAATTGAGGAAATGCAGAAGTGTTTCCCAGTCTCCCATATCTGTGTGTCTAATGGGCAGGGGGCACTGTGGTAATTCCCCGTGCCCCGTGGAGTGCAGGAAGGAAGAAGTGCCTTGTTTGTGGGTTGTTGTTTTTTTTTAGTCATTCTGATTTTTTTTTAACATTTATACAAATGTCATGAGAATGTGTGGAGAACACATGCAGCAAATAAATGAATAAATAATAAAAATTAAATTAAAATGAAACTTCTAGCTAGGATCTTTGGAAAAGCCATGTTAAAAACATCCTTTCTCTTTAACAGCACTTGGGAAATCCCTTTAAAAAAAAAAACCCTGACATTTCCAGTAGTGTGCACCAGTTTGCGTTCTCTTACACACAAATTAACTAGAACTACCATCGGAACACATGTGAGACTCAAATTTGTTACCTCTTGTCTCTTTTTCCAATTTTCCTTTCTCGTAGCCTCAAAGTGGATGTTTGTGCAGCCGTGAGTGGTGTGGGCATCCCCAGCTCTGTAGGTAAGCAGCTGTGCAGTAGCTGAAATCGGCTCTGCTGTACATACTGTATCATTATTAGAGTTTCCTGCTGGGAATCTTCTGCTCTTATACACCAATCAGAGTGGAGAACAAAGGTGGGTGTGAGGAGCAATAGATGAGATAGAAGACACACAAACACGCAAATGCAAATAGGACTTTATCCCATATCTAATGGAAAGTCACATCGAACCCAGACCCTTTAGAGCATGGCTGTGAAACATAAGGCCCAACAAAGACTTCAGTCCACAGTGGAAAAATATGAATTAATAAAAACTGTATGTTCTCTTTGTACAGGGCACCCTGGGCAATCTGCTAACAGATTTTTTCCTGTAATTTTATTTATTTATTATAAAGAAAACACCCACTGTTGAAGTTGCAGTTCTTTTACTTACAATAAGAAATTTTCAGGAATTAAATATTTAGTTAAATGTCTTTCACTGCTTTGCCCTACTTAAGATCAAAGTGGGCTGAATGTGGCCCGTGATGTCAAATGAGTTTGACATCTCCGCTTTAGGTTCAACAGTTAAGTAGTGTCGGATTGGCTGAATCGTCTACCTGTTAACTCAAATTTAATCTCTACTTATTTATTATTATCTTCTGTGCAGACCTGAGAGCGGAGCTGCAGCTCGATTGGCTCAAAGGCTCCAGGGGTGGAGTGAAGAGAGTGCTTTTCTTGGACACCGAGCAGCCTCAGCGCATGGGACTCCTGAGGCTGGGTCACAGTCGCCCACGTGCATGCCTGAGCTACACAATTTACCTCAGAGTGAGAAAATCAAACCGTGCACACGAACACACATACAAGAAATAGTTAATGAGCTTTGTAAGTGAGGTTGTGAATGACTGACAGCACGTTTCTCTCATTCTCATTCACACTTTATTCCAGGAGGAGGATGAGTTCAGGGACAAGCTGAGCCCCATCTCACTCGCTCTCAACTACAGCCTGGCTCCAGCTACTCTTGACCAAAGTCTTCCACCTGTCCTTAACCACTACAGCAGCACCTTCCTCCAAGAGCATGTAAGCATACATGTTGTATGTACATATAAACACATAATGCTGTACAGTACAGTGTACACGGCACATCAAAGAAGGATTTCTCCTTAGTTGGCCCTGTTTAATGGATTCTTTGGGGGAGCTTTTCTTTATCAGAAGAAAGGAGGCTTTAGGTTGTTGAAGACCTATGGAACAAATTTGTGATTTGTGACACTGGGCTGTAAAAATTGAACTAACTCAACTTCGCTAAGCCCAAAAGAGATCCAGAATCGACCTGAGATCATATTTTATTCAGTCATTGCTTGATTTAAAATGCTTGTCTTGGACACAAAAAGACTGACTCCCAAATATAAACCATCTGATTCACCTAAAATCAACTTGGAGTCTATCATTTCCCGGGATGGGACAGCGCAGTTTACCTTTGCAGATGAAACTGTTATAATCTAGAGTTTGGAGCAGTATATTTACTTAATAAAAATAGCAAAAAACTAAGAAAGGCCCTGATGTACGCTACGATCCAGCTCTAGGCCATTTTCAGACTTGTTATGATGGAAGAATATGCACTCGTTTGGTTGCGCTCCCATGTGTGAATTGAGTTAATATAAACATTAAGAAGCTTTTCAGCACTGAACTATGTTCACTGGAAACATGGATCATATGAGGTCATGGTGAAAAGAGGAGCACTGCCCATATTGTTTATCGTTTTTAATAAGAAGGATTTATTTTATTGTTTCCATTAAAATTAGCTCGCTCAGTTACACTTCCTTAAATTTTTGGACGTTAAGTGTCGTAATAAAACAAAACAGCAACAAACCGAGGACTATCATAGTAGCCGCAGAGAGACAGAAGTCAGATCTCTGCCCAAATCAGGCAGCAACACAACAAACCAAAGGCCTGTGTGAATGTGTATATGTTATATATATAGAGCACCTGCATCCTTCCGTGTCCTCATCTCACTCCTCTCTTTGTGCCCCTCTTCCTCTCAGGCTTACATCCTCCTCGACTGCGGCGACGACAATATTTGTATCCCGGACCTCCAGCTCTCTGCCAGCATGTAAGACGCGGCGGCACCCTTTGACCTGAACTTCTAAACACCCAACACTTCAGACAGCCAAACGCAGGCACCCACGCACACACAGCGAAACCAAAGCAACTGTGTCTGTTATTCCTCACACAATGCGCCAAGTTTACACTAAAGTTGCTCACATTATGGCCCCGTTTACCACGGAGCGTGTGTTTGTGAGTGTGCTCGTGTGCATGTTGCATATGTGAATTAACCTATTCTCCACAGTGCTTCCAGCTGTTCGATATCTCCATGTCAGCATTATGCAAACATCCTGTCAGCATTTACTGACTGATTAACACACACACACGTGTGCTGGTGGGGTTATTGTTGGGGTCGGAGGTACTGCATTCTTTGCAGCTGATGAGATTGCACATGTCCAGTCCCGAAAATTATTAACTAGAATTTACAGGGGAAAAAAACACATTTGTTTTTTTATATTTAATTACAGCAAAGTGCTTTATTTCCTGCCTCTGCTTTTTTCTCTTCCTGCAATAAAACGCACAAACACAGGGACCGCACAGAGGTGGTGATTGCAGATGACAACCTGGTCATGTTGACCATCACTGCGGTGAACCGAGGAGAGGGAGCCTACGAGACAGAGCTCTACGCATTGCTACCGCCTGAAGCTGACTACATCGGAGTAGAGCGCAGGGTGGAGGTAAATACTCACGCACACTCTTTTACACACATTGCACACAGATTTGTCTGACATCAATTATCCCAGTTTAATGTTAAGGGCCAGAAGGGTGGATGCTGAAAATAGATAAGACCAAAACTGTTGTCTCATCATCATTGAAGCCAAGTTCAAAAACTGGGAAGTGGGCTATTTGAGGCTTCAGTTACAGTCCGGCATCGCATCCTGTTGTGTCTTTGTGGTTTGTGTTTGTTAGACATGATTAAGGCAAGGCTATCAGCCGGGTATGCTCTACTGGCAACAGCTCAAAAGCCCCTATTATGATTTACAAGCTGCATTAGTGACCACGGAAATGGATAGGGTCAACTTCTGTGTGCATATGTGTGTTTACGTCTGCGTGTGTGTGTGTTTGCACGTGTGTGCGCTAATGAGTGTGTAATGGGGCTGTTTGATTGATGACATTGTTACTGTCAGAGCATTCATCACTCTTCCTCTCCTGTCCTCCCCCCTGCCTCTCTCCTTCTCTTTTTCACCCTTCTCACTCCCATCCCCCTTTGATGGTGTTATACTTGCCTCCCTTTGTCTTTTCGCTCACCACTTGACTCTCACTGCTCTCTATTTGTCACTTTCATTCACTGTTCTTGTCCCACTCTTACTGTCTTTCCGTACCTTGGATCTCCTCTAGTCTCTCTCTCAGTTAAACTGTGAGTACAAGTTGATCAATGAGTCCAGGATGGTGGTGTGTGACCTCGGGAACCCGATGGTGGCCGAGACGGAGGTGAGTTCTCGCACGTAAGCGCAAACGCACACACAAACGTTTCAACAACACCCACGCTAAGAAGGCGCAACTGTTAGGCCTCAGGTTTAATTCGCCCTGATTGATGCTTTCCAGTGATTGCTGATGTTCACCTTGACCTCCATTCCACACAGTCTGATTCACAGGGCTAGGCTTTGCATTCAGTCCAAGCGTGCATGTGTAGTAATAATCCATTTAGGTCGTGCGTGGCTGACACATGCAGGAAGCCAAGGCTTTGTAAAGTAAAGAGCGGTCCCATGTTACATGAAATTCTACCACTCAGATACACAGAGATGTGCTACAAAGCATGACATGTGTGTGAATGTGGGCTTTTGTTGTTTTTTTAAAGGCGTCAAGGCTGGCAGAGAGGTGCATTTGCTCTTTGGAGGTGACACATAGCATTCTGATAAATCAATTATGCGGTCATGTTTCACTGTTGGGGGAGGAGAGCATAACAAGAGCGTGTAAAAGGACAAGGCATGCATACACGTGTGTGTGTGTGTGTGTGTGTGTGTGTGTGTGTGTGTGTGTGTGTGTGTGTGTGTGTGTGTGTGTGTGTGTGTGTGTGTGTGTGTGTGTGTGCGCAGCTCTCCAGCTATCCAGATGTTTCCCATATTGAACTCTGCGCTTGCCCCATTGAACGTTCAGGAATCCATGAGCTGATGCAGAACATACCTCCATGTCCCCCGTACAGATTCTGGTTGTATTGTGCAGCTAAATAGTTCTCATCACTGGTGGTCAACCCTCTGCTGCATGAACAGAGCGATGAGTTAAGGGTACACGCCTGAAGGGAAGCAGTTTTTTTGGCTTTGGTATTTGCATTCATCTGCCTGCCTGCATCTCTGTCATCATTCTTCCTCTACTGGTCAGAATCTTAGTTTCAGTCATTTATCAATCAGTGGAGTCCTACTTTGAAGATGTGTTTTTTGTTAGTGTTTCACAAAATTGCAGTGCTTAAATTACTGATTCCAGCAAAATATAAATGAAAAATACTAAATTAATTGATTGCAAATTTTTGTTATAGGAGAAATGCAGTTATACACATATCATATTTATAGTAGCTGGAGGCTACTGGAGAGCATTAATGGAATGAGTAATGGCTGCACACAGTTTCCAAACCACAAAGTGATCTAACATAAGTATCAGTTCTAGCCACATCACATCAGAAATACAGATTTTATTTATAATGGCAATAAAAAAACTCTCCCCACCCTAGCACCGTTGAATCCAGACTGATTTCAGGTTTAAAACACCCAGATGTATTCAGCTAACCGCTTTTGTTGCTCACATATATAAGGCAAAGGAAGAAATCTGAATCTTACATTTCACTTTAGTGGTTCCCTCTTCTTTTGCACTACTTTTAGTTTCTGTTGCTCTCTTGCTTCATCTTTTTTTGTGACTACTCTGACACTGTGGCTCTTTTTCTTTTCCAAAGTAGAGTTTCTGCAGCTTCTCGGTTTGTTCCACCATTTGGAAAAGAAGTCGCCAGTTCCACATTTGAATAAATACATTTGTTTTTCAAACAAACACACAGAAGTCTTAATCTCTTAATTCAGGTGTTTTCAGTCTCATTGCCACAGTTGTACAAAAACATCTAGCCATGCAGTCGGTTTGCAAACATTTTGAAAGAGTGGCTCGTTCTAAAGAGCACACTGAAATCAAGCATGATGCTGTAATGGGATGTGACTGTTCAAACGCGTCAGTACATGAGATTTCGTCCCTCCTAGATATTCCATGATCATCTGTAAGTGGTTTTATGTGGTGAATGAATCCTCCCTTAGTTGTGCTGCAATAGACGTAGGCTGTCGGGGGATTCCCATGATGCATTGAGTTTTTCCCTTTCCAGTCACCTTCCTCACTCACTATGTGTTAACAGACCTCTCTGCATTGAATCATATCTGTTATTAATCTCTGTCTTTCTTCCACTGCATGTCTTTATCCTGTCTTCTTTCTCTCACCCCAACCGGTCGCAGCAGATGGCCCCGCCCCTCCCTGAGCCTGGTTCTGCCGGAGGTTGCTTCCTGTTAAAAGGGAGTTTTTCCTTCCCACTGTTGCCAAAGTGCTTGCTCATAGGGGGTCATATGATTGTTGGATTTTTCTCTGTATCTATTATTGTACGATCTACTGTGCAATATAAAGCGCCTTGAGGCAACTGTTGTTGTGATTTGGCGCTATATAAATAAAATGAAATTGAATTGAATTGTTATTGCAAAGTGGAACCATTTAGGAACCACAGCAACTCAACCCCAAAGTGGCAGACCACGTAAAGTTACAAACTGAGGTTTCCTAGTGCTGCGGCGCACAGTGTGTAAAAATCACCAACTTTCTGCTGACTCAGTAACAGCTCCAAACCTCTGACGTTAACATCAGCACACAAAATGTGAGCCGGGAGCTTCATGGTATTTAACCAAGCAGCTCTTGTAGCAATGATGAGTAGTAATGTGTACTTTTGTTCAGGTAGTGTAGTTTAGAGTCAGGTGTGCAGGGAAAAAGAGAGGAGTGTGAGTTCAACGTGATCCATGATCTTGATTTGAAATCACTTTTAATCCTCCAGCTGGTTGCTCAAAGTTTGCACTTTCATCCGTCTTTAAACACGGTCGCTGTGGTCAGTTGAAATTTTAATAATAGTAACCACCTTGTGATGCTGACAAGAAGTATTACATTGTCAGCGGAAAACCCTTTAAACCACTTCATTGGCATAAACCACTTCTCACTCTGTCGTTCCAAAGAATCATTGTTCTGTTAAATTATGAGCTAAACACACTGCGCGAAGCGTTGTGGCTGCCAAACACAGGAGCCGAGTATTTTAGCCAAGCTGCAGTTTTTGGAATACACAGTGCGCTGACGTAAGGCAGAGAATATAACAAAGATGCATTGCTTTGAGAAGGTTTAGGCGGATGTTTTGAAGATTTTCTGCACCATGAAAGCACAACCCATTTTCTAACCGACCTAAATTCAAGCTGACCACAGCGACTGAAGGACAGTACTGCAAACATTAACTCCCAGCTTTCAACCACAGAGTTCCAGGTGCCCTAAAGACAAATTTTAAGCTTCACCCTCTCTGAAACGGGAGGTAAAAGTGATGACTTCTCTCCAAATGGTTTGTTCTCACTTGGTGCCTGTCTCTGTAGAGCTTCTCTGCCTTGCTCATCTCTCACATGTGTATCCATAAAGATAACTTGACTTTGTAGTCCCACACTCCACCATCACTCCCCCTCTCCTCCCCCAGGTCTCCCTCTTGAAGTGCACGTCTGCATGCTGTCATTTTCCTCTCTGATCCATGTGCTTGACCTGTTGTTCAGCAGAACTCACATACCCGTGCACACACATGCGCACGCTGCCATGCCGTCGATGATGAACTAATTCCTGCATGTGTTTCGAGTTAGTCCAGAGAATTTAAACTGAGGAGACACAAGAAACTTAACTGTGGCTTTTATGTGTCTGTGTGTCTGCAGTCTGGCTTTTTTCTGATTTAAGAATCTCGCGCGCTATCAACACACACAACTTTGATAATCTGCCTTTGAGAACCCAGAAACTGATCTAGTTAATGTGACTTTTTATGTACAGATGGATTTTATTTCTCTGTCATCTTTCTTTAACAGCCCCTGCCCCAACACCCATTCTTTCTGTCATGTTTTTGATCAGTTCTCCCTGTTTTTTGTGTGTTTTTTTACATGCTCCTGCCCTCACCAGCTGTCTGTTGGCTTGAGGTTTTCAGTCCAAAGGCTAGAAGATGCTGGACCAAAAATCAGCTTTGAACTACAGATCCACAGGTGACACACCCACCAGCAGTCATGCTCAACCCCCCCCCCCAACCATCGTCACTGTTTCTGTCTCTTTCATACACGCACAAAGAGCTGTTTGTGTTTCATCTGATCCATGTAAATACGTTTCGTGTCTGTCCCGATCATGTTGCTGTCTGTGGTTTGATGAAACTAACCGCAGACGCAGAAAAATACAGATGGCCCCGAGGAGCTCCAGACAGGAGACAAGCTCTACACAAGATGCCCACTGTGTGCTTAATAGCGTTATTTTCAATATCTCACATCGCTAGATGCAGATGTTTGACTTTTGCAATCCCCCTGCTAGGGGAATTCTTGTCAGAGTCATCTGAACCTGAAAATCCGGCTTTATTATGAGTTCATCTTGAGTTTTGGTTCTGTTTGCACTGTATCAAAGCCTCACTGGAAATAATAAAATCAGTTTGTTCTTTTTATAGTTCTTTTATTTTAACATTTATTTTACCATTGTGTATATTTCCAGTTTTTATCTGTTGTACAGTGTCCTTGGGTGCTTTGAAAGGCGCTATTTAAATAAAATGTATTATTATTATTATTATTATTAACCGTATGAATGTCTCCACAGCTCCAACAAAGATAACTCCGACAGCAACCTGGTCAGTTTGAATCTGTCTGTCACCGCCCAAGCTCAGCTTGATTTACGTGGGTGAGTCAACCATTGCTTAAGTCTCTGAGACACGGTCGCCGAATGCTTTGTTGCCTTGAAACAAAGCATTATTCTAATTATCCTAAAGATAATTTGTTAATATGACAATCTTGTTTCAGGCTAAACTTCTTTATTTTTATTGTAGGATATTATTAAAATGCTTGAATTTGTGCTCCCTGTTCATCTGCAGATAGAAACAAAGAGCATAAAAACACATCTCTAGTCATAAATCTAAGCTAATCACGTGCACATGGAAAACCTTGGAGCCGCTGGCATGTTCATGGATTCCCGTATGCCTGCTGATGCACACAAGCGCACACACCACACACACACACACACACACACACACACACACTTCAAAGCTTGGAGCCTTACTTGTTGTTGTTTGGGTGTGGTCAGCCGTACACACAAACACAGCGGGACCTGGTATAAGCAAGACGAGGGCATGCTCCTATGTTTGCACTGTAAAAATGTCCCTGCTCAGATGAACATTTAAAATTTAGCAATTCACATTTTAATTCTCTGTTATTAGTGGGGGTGGTGTTTGCTTCAGTCTGATGCGATGTCTACTTTAATCCTGGAATTAAGTAAGATATTTTAATTAAGCTCATCATGGAGAGCTGCTGTTTGCTAAACTGGCTCAGTTATGTCCACTTAGCTGCAAACATTATGCCCACAGTGGGGAATGTAAACATTTTTGCCCACTTAGCTTAGACTACCATGAAATTATCAGAATGTCATCATCAAGAGGCAATTATAGCCCACAGTACTGACAATTCCACACCAGAAAAATCTTCAAACATTTTACTATTTCATATATATATATATATATATATATATATATATATATATATATATATATATATATATATATAACTGCACTAACAATGCCACTTCATTAGGTACATCTTTGCCTCCAAAGCTGCTCTAATTCTTTATGGCATGGATTCAACAAAGTGCTGGAAACATCCCTCAGAGGTTTTCGTCCATATTAACTCGATAGGATCACATAGTTGCTGCAGATTTGTTAGCTGCACATCCGTGATGGGAATCTCCCGTTCCACCAAATCCCAGAGGTGCTCTGTTGGATTGAGATTTGGTGACTGTGTCGGCCATTTGAGTACAATGAGCTCATTGTCATCTTCAAGAAACCATCTGACATGATTTGAGCTTTATGACGGTGTGTTATCCTGCTGGAAGCAGCCAACAGAAGATGGGTACATTGTGATCATAAAATACAGGCTGTAGTACTGTGTTTACTCAGTACTACAGGGCCAAAAGTGTGCCAAGAAAATATCCTCCACACTATTACACCAGCACCACTAGTAGCCCAAACCACAACAATTCAGGATGGATCTAAATTTTTAAATTGTTTACAACGAATTCTGACTCCACCATCTGAGTGTTGCAGCAGAAATCGAAACTCAACACTCAACACAGACAACACTTTTCCAGTCTTCTTTTATCCAATTTTGGTGAGTCTACGCGAATTGTAGACAGGAGTGGGACCTGGTGTGGTCTTGTGGTTCAAGGTTCATGTGCATTCAAAGATGCTCTTGTGCAAAGCTTGGTTGCCACAAGTGGTTATTTGAGTTACTGTTGCCTTCCTATCAGCTTCAAGGAGTCTGGCTGTTTTCTGACCTTTGACATCAGCAAAGCTCACTGGATGTTTTCTCATTTTGGACCTTTCTCTGTAACCTTAGAGATGGTTGTGTGGGAAAATCTGGCACCAACAAACATGCCACATTCAAAGTTGCATAAATCTCCTGATCCTTAGTTTCAGCTTCACCGAATCGACTTGGCTATGTCTGCATGTCTAAATGTGCTGAATTGCAGCACATGTGGGGTTGCCTGTTTAGATATTTGTGCTAACAAGCTGTTGAACAAGTGAACCTAATGAAGTGGCCAGTGAGTATATGTTAAAACTAAGGTAGTTAGTATTGGTGCTGCACTGTATAATCAGGCAGCATTGTCAGGGATATTTTAAATGGTCTGTTTTTGTCATATTTAGAAATAAGAAAAATACAAATTTAGAAAGTTCCTGTTGCCTTTAAACACAATATTTCTAATAAAAACTGAAAAGTATTAAATCAGGATTTATATGTGCAAATGCACTTAGAAAAAGTCCAAACCTATCCATGTGTACATGCATTATTATCACCACACTGTTTCTCTTCCCTCTTCTTTCCAGGGTGTCTCATCCCTCTCAGGTGGTGCTGCCATTCCCAAACTGGGAACCGAAAGAGAAGCCCATTAAAGAGGATGATGTTGGACCACAAGTCACACACATCTATGAGGTAAATTCCCTCCCTTACACTGAAACACAGCTGGGCAGTCTAATCAGCTGTGAGGAAATGAACAGGATGAATTTGTAGATGAAGAGATTGAGAAATGGAAAGGTGAGCTATTTTGTGTTTATCGTGCTGTTCAGAAAGTCTCGTCTAGGATGAAAAGAGCGGAAAATAGGTGTGGAAACTTGTGTATTAGGCCACATCAAAGGGTAGGGGCTCTGCAAGATGAAGGACACAGTAAAACCAGTAGCTCTATAAAGAATTAAACTCTGGCTGATCGAAGGTCTCCAGCTGAAGAGCAATTACTGCTGCAAAGGCAGGAAAAAGCAAGACAGCGGGAACCAGGAGCAACGAGAAAACAAGGCGAGCAGGGAGCATGGATGCAAACATTCTTAACTGGGGTCATAGTGTAATAAATAATAATTATTAAGAGGAAAAACAAGGTCAAACAGGATAGTGGGGGGGGGTGGCAGACAGGCCGGCGACACTTAACAATAGGGGCATGTGCATACGTGCATCTGTCTCCTATACATGTGATTTCTTTTTATTTTAAATAGATGGCAGCTTCATTGAACCGGAGCACTGCGGTGTCTGGTCTGTCCCGCAGCTGATAATGATTTTCATTTGCCGTACTTTTCCCAGTGGGCAGCTGCTTCTAGTTAGAGAGGACAGAGGGGTTTTTTTCTTTTCCTCTTGCAGAATTCCTGCCCTGCAGCAACAGGATCATGTCCTGTTTGGATGACTTGCTTCAGTGTTAATGACCGTGTGCATATGTGAGGACATATATATATATATATATGTGTGTGTGTGTGTGTGAGAGAGCAATAGACAAAGAAAGGGGCGAGTACAAAAGAGGGTTTATTGAATTGATGGTTCATTTAAGCTCATAATTCAGTCATCCTAAATTAGATATGGAATGATGAAGCTGGTGATGGTGTAGGTTTTACTTGTCTTGTATTTCAATCCCGAGAGACTCGAGGCTGCATTAGTATTATCTTCATTATTATGAAAACACAGGTGGCCCGTTTCATCATCCCACAGTTATGATAACCTGATTAGAGCTTTGGCCGCTTGAGACCGAGGCCGGAGAATACTGACAAGTCTCGCTGTTTTTTCTGCCGCCTCGCTCTCACCCGCAGCTCCATAACTCCGGTCCCAGCAGCATCGGGGAGGCTGAGCTTCACGTTGGCTGGCCGTCTCGCTTCCGCGATGAGAACCTGCTGTATGCCATGGAGATTAAAACTGACGGACCAGTGAGCTGCCGGACAAACACCAGCCTTAACCCGCATGGTTTAGAGGTAACATGAAATATACAGTGCGCAATACAAGTATGCAGCCAAAAAACAATCTCAAGAATGACATGTGGGTGTTTTGCTTTTAATAAGAATGAGTCTGTTTGCACATTGTGCATTTCTAACTGATCATTTACAGCACCTACTCATACAAACCGGCTTAGGTACATTTTTTTATTCATACCATTAGTTATATCTTTTTCTATCCCTTAATGGCACCATTTATGCCATTCACTCTTATTGCCGTTATTCTTGTGTTCTTTGTGTGTTTTTTTTCCCCCAATAGGCTCCATACAAGTAAGATGGATTGTTATGTTTACAAGCAGAAATGAGAGCTGGAATCATTTCCAGTATCTATGATATCACGCGTAGGATAATTGGAAAAGAAAACATGGAGTTATTTGAAAATGTGAATGTGTAATCATCTATGAAAACAGCAGCATGTGTCAGATCCTCTGAGGAGACTGATTACAGTAGTTACTTCTTTCACCTGACTGCGAAGTGTTATACCAAGATCGCACAAGCAAAGAGATTCACATAATGTTCTCCAAATTCCTTCTATGTAATTGGCGTCTCAACATCCGTGTTACTTACAGTCGGTAAATCAGTTATCCGTGCATCTGTGGCTTGTTTTCTGAGTGCCATCTCTGGGGCAGAGATGCTAATCACTGAGCTGCAGGAAGATAAAGGCATACATGTTGTTGCTATCCTTTGCTTTCTTAGCTGATGTAAGAGTCATAGTAGTTTCATGTCCTGCACAACTGGTCCAGTTTTTAAAATGTTTAAATGTAATTATACAGTGAAGACAAACACCTAGAGGAGAAACCATTCTGGCTCTTTATCTGTAATCTCAGAGTTGTGACTTCAAGAGTCTCAGGTTGTTCGCTCGTGTCTGCTTTTCGCTGTTCTCAGCTTCATGGTATGACCCGGAAATTAAATCGTTTTCAACCCTTCAAAAGATCAGCGATGAGATTTCTTAACATTTTGCTTTTTTTATTCCTCTGCTGGAGGTTTTGCGTAATATTATTATGTCTTCTAAAACATCTTAGAAAATCCTAAAAAAGGCCGCAGTGAAACAACGAGTTTTAATAAGGTGTCTGGACTGACAGAATACACTAACACATGTTAGAGTACGATTAAATTGGCACTATAAACTGTAAGCACTGAAACAGACAGGGCAAGTTAATTTACAAGGTACCTTTCATACAAAAAGGCAGACAATTTTAGTTATGTAGCGCCAAGTTGCCTCAAGGCGCTTTATATTGTAAGGCAAAGACCGTACAATAATACAGACAAAACAGAGAAAATCCTAACAATCATATGGCACCCCGTGAGTAAGTGCTTTGGTGAGTGTGGGAAGAAAAAACTCCCTTTTAACAGGAAGAAACCTCCAGCAGAACCAGGCTCAGGAAGGGACAGCCATCTGCCGGGACCAGTTGGAGAATCATATATCAAATTTTCTTTTCTTTCAAATGTAAAATGATCATTTTTACTTGCTTGAACAATAAGCATTGATAACATTTCCCTGTTTGTTTCAGATCTCCACTCTCCAGGACACACCAGAATTACTGGGCTTCCTGAGGAACACCAGCAGTCCTCCTCACCGCCACAAACGATCTATCAGCACCGCTCAGGATTACAGCAATAAAACCTTGGTGAGCCAACTGTAAAGTCTCTAAAGAAAACAAACTAAGCCAAATGTTCATTAGCCATTCACAGGTGTTTGATATATTTCTTCTCCCTCCACCAACCCTCTCCTTATGCAGAACTGCACTAATGTCTCCTGTCTGAAGATAATGTGTGTGGTCGGCCGGTTGGATCGCGGGCAGAGTGCTGTGGTAAAGATCCGATCGCGACTCTGGGCGCACACTTTCCTGCAGGTCAGTTGATTTTTTTGTGTTAACTTTTTGTTTTACTTTAATCGCTCAACTCACTCAGCAGGAAGGTCTGATATGTAACACGCCACCTTTAAAATAATAACTTTTTTATCTTAAAGCGGCGTAATGACCCCTACATTCTCAACTCTACCGTGTCCTTTGCGGTCACATCGATGCCTTATCGCATCCAACCCGCCACGCTGCCTCAGCACAGAAGCGCGGTATGATAAAAAGCAATAAAAATGAGTCTTTATGCCAAGCTTCGAGAAATAAGGAAAAATTTATAGACAGTTTTTTTTCCCTGCAGATGGGGACTCTGGTGTTATGGGGGACTCCTGATGTATCATTCGCTGTTCCACTCTGGGTCATCATCTTGGCCATATTGCTGGGGCTGCTGGTCCTGGCCATCCTGACATTAGCCATGTGGAAGGTACATACATCATCCACTATCCTCAGAACTCCTTGTGGTAGTTTAATTATTAAAAACTCTACTAACTGGCTAATGTGATTCCCTCAGTGTGGTTTCTTTGACCGGGCGCGGCCACCTGCCGATGATGACATCTCTGACCAGGAGAAACTGACGTCTGATCAAACAGGTGATGCATAAGACGTGACAGCTGCTGGTTGTAAGACAGCGGTTTAGGAGGGATGCGCACCTTCTGAATGACTTAAATCAGATCTGGGATCTGTATTAGTCGGGACCGACATTCCTTGGCTCGAGGTCTCTCTGTGAATCAACCGAACTGAAAGGACAAACCGAAAACTGCAGCTCCACACAGACTGGGACCAAAGCAAAGTTGGACCAGCACACTTAACAAGCTCCATCACACACACGTCTTTTGTTTATAGATTGCGATGAAGCACCAGAACTGAAGACAGACTGCACTTTGTTACCAAAACAATGCTTTAAATGTGTTACTGCACATTTTTGTTTGAGTAACAGAGAAAGAGACTTTAGATCTATGCACAAGTGCTGTTGTGAGTGTGTGTATGTGTAAGTCGGTGTGTGTGCAGGTACTGTACATACGTGTCTAATAGGTGTCACTTGTGTCATTCAGTTATTGATGTCTATCACCACCAGATTTAATTTATCCAAGTTCACACCCACACACACATGAGATGCAGCCACATGCATAAACAGAAAAGGCACAAAGTTGAATTGTATATTTATGAATGTATGTGCAATAATTTGAGAGTTGTGTGATACTTAAGCTTGTTTACACTGGCATTATTTTTATTAGAGCTTAACGTTTCCATTGTTTGTGTGCATACTGTAATTGATTAATTGTGATATTATTGTTGCTGAATGGAGCGTTTCTTTAGACTGATTTAAGCCAACACGTAACAATCAAAAAGAGAGGAACAAAGCGATACCAGTAAGAACAAAATAACTTATTATTTTCTTATAGTGAGTATAGAATTTATCTTCGAGGAACAGGCCGCATATTCACGGCTGAAGCGCTGTCCTGATAATTAAAGTTTTGTCTGTCATGTTGGATGTTTAAAAAAAAAATAGCGGTTGACAAGACTTCAAAAACTTGCTGCAAAGCCACAGTCCGTATCAGAAACGCAACGCAGTCCGAGACAGAGATGGTGTACATTACTGCGTGCACTGTGTATTACTTAACAGTACATTTAATGTTTGTTAATTATCTGTATCCTGCACAGACATGGAGAACAAAGCAGTGAGAACATCAGCATTTCCCTCAATTAAAAACTAAAAGTTAACGTGTACGTTTGAGCTGCTTCCGATTTTTGTATCGCCTGGGAAGTTTTATTAGAATAAAGTGTTGCTTGATTACTGATTGATTGCTGAACTTCACATTGCCGTGTCCGCTTACAAGTTAAAGAAATAGTAAATGTATTTTCTGCAAAGTGCACAGAAAACCAGTAAAGAACTTTTTGTACATGATAGACTGTGTACAATAGCTTTGTGCCTTGTCAGAGGAGCAAGGTTAACGAGTTCATTTTCCAATATGACAGCCTCTGCAGTTCTTTACAAAGTTTTAAAGAAGTTTTGCACCCAAGGATAATAAATAAATTGGGTATTTCAGTCTGTGTTTAAGTCTACTGTCTCCAAATCAGAGGAAGGACTCTTGCTCCCCCAGGTGGTGGAGTGTAGAAGTGTCTGTGCAAAGAAACTATGTTATCTAAGGAAACACAGTGCCATCTCGTGCCGTGCATTTGCCATACACTTTCTGCATAGAGGATAATGATGGCATGTAAAGGGCTTTATAGTTCATCCATCCATTTTTTTAATACTCCGTTTATCCAATTCAACAGGGCGCATATAGACATTTGTTCTCACTCACGTTAACACCTACTATCAGTTTAGAATTGCTAATTAACCAAATGCATGCAAGTCTTTGGTCTGTGGGAGGAAGCCAGAGTACCTTAAGACAGCCCACAAAAGTGCGGGGAGAACATGCAAGCAACTCCCTCTTTATAGTTAATTTACAGTTATTTACAACACTCTGTGTCAGAGGTGTCCAACATAAGGTCCAGGGGCCTGCGGGGTGGCTTTGGTAAAAGTGGAGGAAGGCATAAACTTTGGATATTTAAATGTATTTTCATACATTTTGCATCGTCCTTTCTGAAGACCTCACCTATGGCCTCTCATACTGAACCAAGTAAATAAGTAATAAATAAACAATTAAATTATAGAAAGTTTCTGTTTTGTTCCTTTATCTAATATAGAAATGTGTGGTTTTACAGTGGCTTTAAAAAAATAAATTTCTGTCATTTTCCATGTTTATTTCTTACAGTTTAAGGCCAAAAAGCCGTACTGAGAGACTTCTTTCATTTACTACAGCAGCATTTCTTTATCACGTAGAAAGATAAAGATTTAAGTGGGTGTGGCTAAGAATGTAAAACTAGTTTGATGTACAGACACTCTGTATACAGTTTATTTTTCCAAAGCTGATTTCTTCATTGAAGTTCCTTACCTTGAAGAGGAAAACATCTGTTGAGAGTAGCGTTGCTCCTTGGAGTTTCTCCATTAAGGAGCAGCTATTTCAAATTTAATACACACTACAAGTTCTCGGTTTTCAGGACACGAAGATGTTCCTGATAAAATATCCTGCAAGAGGTAAATCTGCTCATTTAATATGAATGTGTGCATGTTCTCAATATGAACTGAGACTTAATGGGCACCACACTAAATCCACACTATTTAGTGTTTTATGAGAAAGAAACGAAATGGGATTGTGTTATTTAGCAAAGATTTCGGCAATCACAATCTTCAAAGAGCTTCTCTGCAGCGCTGTGACTGCTATTCAGAATACGAAAGATCGTTGTCAGAAATATCAAAGCAGGAGAGTGGAAGCGAAGGCGTTATCGGATATCTCTCGAGTGGAAACATTTATCATATTCTCACAGATGGTAAGCCTCATTTGAACATGAAAACACAGCTGACGGACCCTTTCCTTCTACCTCTGTCACTCACAAACACAAAAACACCCCCTCCCCACCTTCACCCTTACAATACGGTAAGCAAGGACATCTTGTGGAAAGGAAACATGAAAAGACACGTGCTGCATTTATTCTTTATCATCTCTTTATTTCTTTGAATATATTTGATCAAATGTAAAATCAAACATTTGGAGTAAAGATTTAACAGTTTTCTGACTAGCAAATATCAACACCATCAAAATAAAGGAACATTATTGATACTTACTACATAATGTACGCATATAGGACATACTCTATCTTAGCTAAGATTTATCCAAACAGACCCAAATTACAAAAAAAATTTTTTTTTTTTTTTTTTTATTTTAGTCTTTGACTCCCGTTATTTCCTGGGTTTTTGAGCTGGTGCAAAAAGAAAATATCTTAGGTGAAGCGGTATCTTGTATCCTTGTCAAATAAATGATGAAGTATTTATAGAAATAAAATGTCACTTTAAAGGTCTGTACATGGGGATCAGTGTTTTTCCTCTCCACTGGCAACAAGGTCATACCAACGTTAGAATGGAAGACTTTGGCTATTTACAAATCGCTGAGATGTTGTACAGGTAGCGTACAATTCCTCCCAGACATGCTGTACATTACTTGTGTTTATCAGTTACGCTTTCACCCCTCCCCACGCACACACACACGCGCACACACACACCCATATGTCAAAGTGCAATTCCATAGATCACCACAATGCAGCACCTATATGCCATATTCAACATTGTACAGAACAGCTGTGAAAATTACATATTCTAAGGGGCCCATCTTTAGAATATAAATTAGAGTTAAAGGGGTTGGATCTATATTATTACTAAACCTTTCCAACAGTGTGATATAGACCTACTTCACAGCAGCCATTCTGGCATGAATTAGCTGGAAAACGCAGGAGTTATTATTGACATTAATGAACCATCTGTTCTGTTTAGGTGCGGCGTTATAATTCATGTGATTTCTGCGTTTACGTGTCATTTTGTGTCATAATGGCTGCTGTGGGGGGAAACCAATGGTCTTGAACTTGCAGTAAAGCGCTTACACGTGTGGTTACAAGTGCAGACCAACCTTTCAAGTACAAACTCCGCCCCCGTTAGCGTGGTGATGTCCACCTTTATTTACCTTTATTAATACACACCATTTAATTCACAGCACGCACAGCTGAGTAGAGGACTGACTAACAACAATAACTGTGTGACTCTGCAGGGCTTTTGACGTTAAGACTGGTAACATGTTTCTCTTATTGTCAACAAAAACACGTGAAAAAAACATGACGATTCGTAATCAAAGGAAATCGTGACTAACATTCAAAAGTGGAGCTTCATAGCATGGGTTTCCGTGGCCGAGCAGCTCCTGTAGGTCCAATGTGCAGTGGTCTGGTACTTTTGTCCATATGGTTCAGTTCCTAATTTATGTCCAATGAAATATAAACTATGATTTAGCTTTAACACCAACTATTCAGTAGAAATGAGTATAGTTTGATGCCACAGACAGGGGGCAGCGAAGAGATTTGTTGACAATAAGAAAAAGTTTAAAAAAAAATTTTTTTCCTTTAAACATTAACTTGACATTTCAAATATGTTTTTCCTGTGTCATGGAGTCCTTACAGTTGAAAAATAATTTGCTTTAGGAAAATACAAACATGGGCCAGGCTAGGAAAAGGAAATGGATCAAACAGGAGCTCTGCTTTGTAACAGTGAGTAGGATATAAGACCACGTAGCTTTGGAGAACAGTCACTGGGCAGTGTTTAGCCTGAGCAGTCAAACACAAACAGAACAGTCTGGTTACTTGGGTTTACAATAAACCCCTTTTAGGAGTTCAATGGCTATTATGAGAAACTGCAGTCCATATTCACACATACTGTAACGTTGCAGTGTGCAAATCAAACTACGTCTGAGGAGGCCCTAATTATGAAGATGTATAGCACATTCATTGACATTTGATCAATACCAGAAGTGACGGAAACGATAGGACCACTTGGTTTTGGTGCATTAATGGAATGATTGAAGAAGGAGGTGCCGTGGCACATACAGTACATAGGCTACATAAGGGTTAAATACACACTGTACACTTTCTAGATTACAATGCACTGTACATGATCAACACTAGCTGGCTAGTTAACTCTGCATTTCTCTCTTTCTTTCTCTGAATAGTAGCTCTATAAATCATCAAAAATAAAGTTTACCCAATGTGTGTTTACATTCCCTGCTCCGCTATATAATGCTTTCTCTCTCTCTCTCAGTGATAAACCTTTAGGACATGCGATGCGATGAAAAACAGTCAGTTATTCTCATAATATCTCATAGTAGCTGAGTAGGAGGGACACCGCCACCACACTCCATTCGGACGCTTCATCAAAGTGCTGCTGTCAAAACACACATGTACACATGACTGTGGACAAACAACATTGTTTCAGGCCGTACACACACTCACACACACAGCATACACTGGCTGCTCACATGCACACAGACATATATTGTTCCTGAGTATGAATTGTAGGATATTTCTTTAGGAAAGAAATAACATGTCCACTAATCTACTGTCAGAAAGTAAAGTTTGCTGTTTTAATCGGAACAGCAGTGCTCTGAAATACATGTATGGGCTTAAGAAAGGCACACCGCCTTTAAGGTTTTTAACAGAAAAACCCAAAGAACCATGTGCTGCTGTGAACTACATACATACTATAGATCTAAGGCCATAGATTCTGTAATGAAAGCAAGCTCACTGCAATAATAAGAGAGCCACAGAGCTGTTCAGCATCGTTCAGTTTAATATTGTGCAGTTGTGGCCTGCAACATACTCTCTACACTCTTACTGGCAGCTGATTTCAGTTAGCTTGTACTCGTCCAGCACCAAACAGCAGACAAGCATCTCAGCAACTAGCTGGTGATGCAGAGATTAGCAAGCGCCAGATATACTCTTCAGGAAGTGGTTACAAAAAAAAGCTAAAAAGTATGATAAAGTGGACTTAACGTCTTCCTGGCTGTCTGAAAAACACCCCAAATGAATGTTGCTCTGTGTCTTCCGGGTGCCTCATTAGTTAATGCAGTTAGCCAGCTATGTTTTGCATTGCAGTATTAGGGCTCAATCCACACAGGAATTAGCTGAAACTTGAATTATCTCTGTTTGTATGGATCTGAAACACTGTACACAGCAGCCACAGCTAACGACAGATGTAATTTAGTGAAGCACGCAATCGCTGAAAGTATGAGACTAAAACTCAAGGTCAAGGTATTGAGGCAAAGTCAACAAAGGAACTTTACCAGAGGAATGCATCTATGTGCAGCTGCCGTCACCTTATCTTGTGAGTGGCGTGGCAAACGTGAGTCAGTACTGAGGACAGACTGAGTGGTTTACATTCAGGCCTTATCAGTCTTGATTTACAGGTTAACAACTGAGCTCATAGCTTCCAGCAACATGTACGCTTTAATCCTGTGGTCTGTTTAACAGACATGGGAAAAAAAAAATCACACACACAGAGACCAACGCTCAGGCACAAACAGTCAGTGACGCACACACACATACACAGACAAGGCCACCTGCAGTAGCATATGGATTTGTAACGGCATGAAAAAAAAAACCAACTAAAACTCAGAGTTTATCGTTGTTATGACTGAGCGTTCTCATCAAAACATCAGAAGGTCTCTCTTCGACTCCCTTGCACCACAACACACCAAATTAACAGTGAATCACAACCAAACTTTCTAAACACTGACGTCAGGGTTTGTGCTTGCTCTTGTTAAATGGTTAACTGACCTGCATCCACCATGTTTAAAGTCCATCTCCAACGGAGAGCCAGCTTATGATATGTGACACGCAAACCAAATGACTCTCAGATGTGTGCCAGCCATTCGTACTCAACATTCACTCTGCATTCATTTTTGCTTTCAGCATTGATTGCACTGATCTTGTGTGTGATACCACTTATGAAGGTACTCCGCTGTCCTTAATTATATGTATCAGACTTGTATGAAAGAAAAGAAAACATGTAAATACTGCGTAAACTTAGTCTTATATTACAGTAGTCTGGATAGAGAGAAACAAGAAGGAGGTTGGGGGTGGGGACTAAACACAACGCATCTTGCAGGTGTTTAAAATTCTCTCAACAGTCTACTCTTTTGTTCAAGCATCTTTCACTCCCTGTACGTGAATGGCCCTCTATGCTGATTTTGACCTCGTGAGGAAGGAAGGAAGGTTTGGGCAGAGTCACGGGAGGCTCGTCCTCAGCTCTCTCAGTCTGGTCTCGCTCCGGTGCTGACCAGCGTCTCTTGCGGACTGCAGGTCTCTCTGTCTCACTGCATTGTTGTTTAGACAGAGTAGACATGTCTGTTTTCACTGATTCCTGTCTTATGTCTCCAGTCCCAGAGATTGCCAGCACAGGTCCAGCTCTGTAGATCCCTTCTGCCTGTCCTGGAAGTATTCCCAATCCTGCTGGTAGCTCTACTCCTGGTCCCGGACCAGTGGCCTGCTGCCTCTCCAGTCTGTCTCCATTGGAAGCCTTCATGAGAAGACCGTTGTTACTGCCCACAGAGTTTGCACTCATACTGTTCCTTAGATTGGGATCCATGTTGTGACAGGAGTCAGAGAGGTGGCCAGGCTTTAGCTTTTTCCCCAAAGCTGAGCTGTCTGTTAGAGAACCATTCCTCATGCCACGGAGGGTCAGAGACACACACACATCCCCCACACAGAGCTTAGCACAGGACAGCTCAAACAACTGTGTGGTCCGGTCAGGGCAGCACGATGACCAGCCCTGGCCAAAGACAAAGAAAGGATACTCCACCAGCACCTCCACACACACCTGGACAGGAGAACAAGCACAACAGAGTCAGTCAAATTTCTGCAAAAGACACACAGAAAACCTTTAACCATCTATGCATCCACCTCAATGATCCATCTATATTCTGGACTGCTTATCCAACTTAAAGTTGCAAGGGGACTGGAGTCTATTTTTTCTGTCCTTGAGTGAGAGGTGGGACATACCTCGGACAGGTCGCTAGTCCACCACAGGAAAACAAAAACCATCGTAAGCCAAATACATACAGCATGTTAATAATAAAAGAAAAGTAGAAAAAACACCAAAAAAATAGTTTAAAGTGGGTGGATTCTATTTTTGCTTCAGTGTCAGGGTCCCCGTAAGGTGGATGGTAGCTCACTGTCAAACTGTCACTGCTTACTGGGCCAGCTGGATTGAAGTGAGCCCCAAGAGCAGCAAATAATTCACTTAAGAAAGAGACAAAGGCAAAAGAAATTGGGGGAAAAAATTGAGTCATAGGGACCTGGAGTTGAAATGCTTACCTTACAATTAAAAAAAACAATTAAAAAACAACTGAAAAACGAATGCTTGATTGCCTAAGTCAACGGCATTGGTAGATTTGCACCGGTAATGAAACATGACAAAGTTGTGTTTAGTGTGTGTTAATGATGCATAAACATCAGCTGTTCACTCTATAATATATTTAACATAAATCCATACTTAATGAACAACTAAAAAGAGTACAGTGATGCCACATCTACTGTATGATTCGCTTGTCTGCTTTTTTTTTTTCCTTTCCCTTCTTCCCACAGCCAGTCGAGGCAGATGGCAGGCCCTCCATGAGGAGGGGAGTTTTTCGTCCCCACTGTACCCAAGTGCTTGCTCACAGATCTAAAGCACCTTTGAGGTGACTGTTGTTGTGATTTGGCACAATATAAATAAAACTGAACTGAATTGACTGAAATAAAAAGTGTTTGTTTGTTTTTTTAAAGTGTCAAAATCTGAGCAGCAGTGACATTTTTCAATATAATGTATTTTAATATATACACACACACACATATATATATATATATATATATATATATATATATATATATATATATATATATATATATATATATATTCCACTTGAGCATGGATTTCTATGTTAGATTTTATTTATTTATTTTAGCTGTGGTGTCGTTTGTTGACCTTAATACTCTAGAATCAGTCAGGCTGAAGTCCATATGGCTTTTAAAACAACTGTAACATGCCCAGATTCACCCATCTATAAAAGTAATGACTTTTAGCCTTTCAAATATAGTGCTGTGTTGTGTAAAATCTATTTTTAGCATCTGTTCTAAAACAGCGAGTTAGAGGTTTGGAAAATAAAGATGCGCAGCATGAAGAGTGTTTTTAATTTAAATTTAATTCATTTCTAAATTATGGATGAATTTTGAAACACTGCAGCTTAAAGTACTTTGCTGCTTTAAGCAAAAGTGGATTGTTACAGAAATGCTGTCAACGATTTCATGATTTCATTGTTTGGAAGCAATACAGATTTTTGCTGCCAATGTATCTTTTGAGATTTTCACCAGGGGGTGCCAAAGACTAGAGATTGCAAAGACTCTTAAAAAATAAACAATAAAATGAATGTGACATCATTTACCTGGGCTTTGAGCTCTCCTACAGAAAACTGTATAACCACAGCATTAGGACTTTGACCATTGTCAATACGCTCCACGGTGCTGGAGTCAATCTTGAGCTCGCTGCTAATCTCAGCGCTTTGGATGAAGTCCTCTGTCTTGAGGTCCTCCACACGCTTCAGCTCTCCATCGGCCAGCTGGATGATGGAGCCCCGCATGAAGAAAGGAGGAAGCGCCACAGGAGAGGAGGAAGCGGAAACCGAGGGGGAGGCCTGGATGGCAGCAGGGACAGAAGCGGGAACCGGAGTGGGAGTCGGGGAGGGAGTAGCCACCACTGCAGGAATCGGGTTTGAAGGCAGTACTGACAATGCTGGAGCCTGAGCAACTGCGTTGGGTGGTTGATTTCCATCTGGCCCTAGTGCCTCACACTTGGACAGGGCTGTGGCCAGATAGGCATGAGGCATGGCGGTGGATATCTGAGGGGTAGTAGTGGAGGTGAGGGCACTTACAGTACGACTAACCTCCATTTCTGTGCAGTTATTGGAACTGCTGACTGGAATGAGAAGGGACTGACCACTCGGGATGACCAGGTGCGGAGGCAGTGCTGCGTGGTAGCTGACAGTATGCTGGTTTGCACTTGTGATATAGCCAATGATCGGTGCCTGTGTGGAAGAGTAGAGACTGGCTGGCATCTCGTCAGGGGGTAGAGTGGTCTGGATGACAGTATGTGGAGCAACAGACTTCACCACTTCTGACGAAGAAAAGGAGGCAAAAGACGAAGGTCTGGACACTGGCTTTCCCAAGCAAATCCCTCCTTTCTCAGTCTGGACTAAAGAGATCTTATTTGAGCCAGTTTCGTGCTCAACTCCATGGTTGGGCTGGGCCACAAGCACCAAAGAGGTCTGGAGTCCTGCAGGGTTTTGGCCATAGTCAGCAGGTAGGAGGATATGTCTGGCCTCATAACTCTGCACCTGCTGATGGTTTGCTGGCTGACTAGTGGCTTTTGCCTGTTTGGCTGCTTCCCCTTCCCCATTCAGCACAGCCTTAGCGTGCCCTTCTGGTTTCTTTCCAGCAGAACCATCTGCATACTGGACCACGAGCTGGGAAGGAGCAAGCGTAAGCGTCTGGGGGAGGACGGCTGTGTGAGGGTGGAGCTGAAGTTGGGCCGTAGGTGAGGCGACGGCATTTCCGCTGACAGTCAGAGGTGCTCTGCTGTCCAGGTGGATGTACTGGCTGGTGACTTGAGGAGAGCTTGGGAGTGACACGGGGGCCAGTTCAGTGGGGGAGAGGCCTATTTGAAACTGCTGCTCCCCTTTGGTGTTGGGCGAGATAAGGGCAGTGGTGTAACCATCCAGCTGGGGACGCTGTCCGACTATGGTCGAGCTGTTTTGCACAGTATTAGCATTTGTTGAAATAATATGAGAGGATATGTATCCTGCATAGGGCCCAGAGCTGATGAACTGAACATTGGGTCCCAGTTGAGCAAACTGGATTGTTCCAGCTTGCTGGGGTAGAGCTGCGGGGTAAACTGCAGGCAGAGAGGCCAAGGGTAGGGCAGATATAGGTGTGGCTGAAGAAGGAATAGAAGTAGAGGGAGAAGAGGAGGAAGCAGAGGAGATGGGACATCTAGGGCTATCTACTTCCCTGGATTTGCAGCGTTCACTGGCTACACTGGCCAGCCATGCTAGGTTTTCTGTGTGGGGACTATCAGACGCAACTGCAGCAGGTGGTGTTGCTGTTGCTACTACCACTGGCCTCTGCTCCATAGCCAGGATCTCACGCTTCTTAGGAGGAAGGCATCCATTGCTTCGCTCTTGGTTAGATTTCATTGTGCCGCTGCAGTTTTAATATTCCCTGGCACTGCTTCTAGGTCCCTCTGAGGCTACTTTCTCTCTATCTCACCTCCCCTCAGTGGTTATATGCAGGGCCAGCCTCTCTGGGCTTGGTGACTCTGCCTCTGTTGTTTGTTTTCACTGTTCAGGGTCTCACACCGGAGAAGACGGAGCCATTCCTGCTCACAAAATGAGCCCCAAAGACTTCATGAGGAATCATCTCTGATCGAGCCGCCTCTTCCACAATGTCAATGGGAATCTGAAGGCAGAGAGAAGCTAACGTCAGCATTTGTGCTAAACAAATAAACTGAAATTAGAATTAAATCTCATTCGTCTAATGGCACTGTAGAAATATCCCAGTCTGCTCAGGCAGCGATTATTAAACATATTTTCAAAATGCTCTGCAGAGGTGGAAACAAGAAAAACAAAACCACTACCCCCTTGCTTCCATGTTTGTGAAGCTGCTGCTCCATGTTTTGCCACTAGGTGGTAGCTGGTGTAAGCATTGCAGGTAATTCGTGTCGGTCTATGTGCTTGAACACAACACGTAGTGCAGTCTGTGTAGGCTACATGACGCTCTGTGAGTAGACTCCAAATACTATCTGCAAGGATCTACAAAGACTCGTCAGTCATAGTTCAACCCTCAGCCTGCCTTTCCACGAGCAATACACAGGAAAATACAGTGCAATGCTGTGTGTCACCATTTGCATAATGTGGAAAGGGTTTCTCATGTTTTCACCAGGCAGGAGTTTTCAGAACTGCCGTGTTTTCGTGTCTGTGTGCAGTCTCATGTGCACTGCTATTGGCTGTTATCTTGCTCCAGGGTCTAGTGTAAGAAAGCAGGGCAGAGTGAAGGGATAGCAGCACACAGAGAAACAGCCCCAGAGGACCATATGTTTTTGTCTTTACTTTAAGAGTCTAAGACCTTGGCATCATGAGTACTTTAGAAAATGAAGCAAAAACAATATGCACACAAGATTTCAACAATTTGAAAACTGATTGTATTACATTCTGCAAGATCCTTGATTTTTTTTTTCATCTATACCTTATTTATAAAGGGTATCAAAGTTCAATGTAATACAGGACGGAAAGCAAACAATGAATGAGTTTGGTAACAGCCCGGTTTAGCAAGAGGCAGAGTGAAAGCTGAGTTAAATGAGAAGTGAAACAATGTGTTTATTCACAGGAATAGGGAGGAAAGTTTGATGTGTAGGGGGTCGGTTAGTTAGTAGCTAGTGGAAGGTTCAGTTTAGATTCAGGCATCTGTACTCGCAGATATGATATCTGTAAAACATGCACATAGAGGGAAATGCAAATTCCATAAATTCAAACCACAATAACATGCAGTATTTTGGCTCATATTATGTGTTTCTTTTATTTCTTTTACTGAGAGATTGTTTTTTTTCTTCAGGCTTATCTCTGGGTCAATGCACAAGACTCTGAGTTGTTCATTAGCCAGAGGAATGACTGAAATGGACTATATGACACACACATCCATCCATCCATTCGTTTTCTCTTCCTCCATTCCTTTCATAGAAGCTCCACTATTGGAAAATGCTAAAGTGTATTTTCATCTTACGGCCGAGGTTTACTACAGCAGGCAACCACAGACATGTTACATAAAAACAGAAGGAAGAAAAAAAGGGGGGGAAAATGCACAGAAGACGATCTTGGTCCCTTTTTTACTCAAACACATCTACCCCTGACACCAGCTTTGGCAAGGTCACTGTCTCGAAAAGCAGCAACAACCCCTGTGCAATTTATCTAGCCTTGCAGACAAGTAGAGCCACCAGATGTAACAAAGGGGGGGGGAAACAGCAGAGATAGAAACAGAAGCAGAAAAAGAAAGAAGGAGAATGAGGGGGAGGAGAAGGAGAAATGCAAAGCAAAACGACAGGATGTGGAAGGAGGCGAGGGAGCGAGAGGAGAGACAAAAGAAGATTAGGAATTGGGAAGAAGGAGGAATAATAGGGAATGAGAAGGAGACAGAGAACGCTGCTTCTCCTGACCCACATTGAGCAGCGCCTGCAGCATCAGAGCGCCATTGCCCCCGCCTCGCTGAGAGATCCCCCATCGGTGACGCAGCCGCCGCTATAGTCTGAGAGACACTGTGCGGCATCGCTCGGCGGCAACAACCCCACCTCAGCAACACCGTGTCAACACCGTAATGACATCACATCTGAAGCACAAGGACCTCCTATCATCACAGCAGCACTGGAAGACAAAGCCAGCACGCTTTGATTCTCAAACGCCACAAAAACACAGCATCAGTGTCAACAGACTAAAACAGGAAGCTGTCTCTCCTTTCCTGGACACAGTACTCGCTATACACAGTTACACATACACACACGCGCATACGGCTCAGCAGCCAAAACCTCTCTAGATTTTCCACCATCAGCCTATTATTAGAACACTGACACCAACAAACATAAGGCCTACGCGATACTATGGAGAACAAAGGCGAGCTTTCAAGATGTGAGTGTCACACCGAGCCACGCAGCACGGGATCCCCGAGTCAGTCTCCCGGACCGGGACGGACACCTTTAAGACATGCATGGAGGGATGACAACAGAGGGAGAGAGAGAGGGTGGACAGAACTGTCTCTGTTCCACTCATCACACTGATGCTTTTCAGCTCAGACTGAGTGATGGAGCCACCCTTTCCCTTTTTTTCATACTCCCACACACACTCACAAAAAGCTACATAAACCACAGAAATAGGTTTGTGCAGCGGTGTGTGTCCGGATGAGGTGATTTCATTCAGCCTCTTCTGTGTGCTGTCTCCAGGTGAGAGGCCCCCCCGAGCAGACTTACATCTCCTCTCTTATGCAGCAGTTGCCAGCTCTTCCAGTCCCCCCGCCTCTTAACTTCCTCCGCCAGAGCTCCGAGTCTTCTCCTAGACCTACTATTTACTCCTTGCATTGATCACAGCTTCATAGCAGCAGCATTACTCTGGAGTCAGATTATGCAGAGAGGCACTGACATTATTTGATGACAATATCTTTTAGATCTAGGCAAATATTTACACAGAAAGCTAGTGCAATGACCCCGGGGTGATGAACCTGTTGTCAAGACTTTACATCATGGCTCACCTGCTAGAGCAGACACAGACAGTTAGTGAATACCCTGCACAGCAAATGGCTATATATAGAAAACAAAAACATCATTATCAATCTGAGCTCTGGCATGAAACAGAAAGGGGAGGTATTGTGGAAGACAATGTGTGCCTCGGTTTTATGATTTGCTGCACGCAAATAGGACCTCACTTCACCTACTGCTGCTTCAAGCACAGGGGAAAAAAATCAATACAGCGTACTGCTTTTTCTAATATTCAAAAGAGCCATTTTACTGTCCGCTTCTCTGTACAACAGTGCCGCCTGTGCCTTTAAGAGGCGGACTTAACTGTGTGGCAGACTAAAGCAGACAGTAAGAACAGGCACTGGGGTTCAGGCTGTTTGTCTTCACAATGACTCCAGAGTTCTGCATCACGGCTTGACACACAGCAGACGGTTCATGCATACATGCGTCCCCTTCTCAGCGAGAACCCCTGCAAACGAGCGTGGTCACTGCTGTTCAGTCCCAGCGGCTGGTTGTGACTGTGGTCAGATCAGTGGGACTGATGCTGTGGCTGTAGCTGTAGCCTCTGGGGGGCTTAAGGATGACAGTGAGAGCGCATGAGTGTAGTAGCAGGGCAGAAAATACTACTATGCCAGAAATCAAGAAGAAAAGAGAGACACCCCCCCCCCCCCTCCTCCTCCTCCCTCCTCCTCCTCTCCTCTGTTTAAAGTACTAAGAATAGCTCACCAGTCTCACCACAGCCACTGCTTGCAGAGCATGTCCGAGGATTCTTCCTGCCTGTCAGCGCGTGTGCGTCTGTGTTAGAGAAGTGTTTCCTAGTAGGACTCCTCTTCCCGTTTCTCTCCTTTGTGCTGCTCTCCTCTCCTGGAGCCTGTGCTGTAAAGCTGCTCCTGTTCTGCCTCCTTCTCGTTCCCCCTCTCTCTCTGTCTCTGCCTCTGAATTCCGGTTTTTGGAGGGTATGCTGCCCCTGCAACGAGCTGACGGTAAAGGAAGTTCCCCAATTCTAGAGCTCACACCAAGACCTACGTGCAAGGCTGCTCTAACGTGTGTTATGCAAGGCCACCAGACCGCCAGCTCCCTCTCTGCTTGGTTGCTTCTCTCTCTCTCTCTCGCTTTCTCTCTCTCTCACTCAGTGTGTGTTTCTGCCTCTCTCCCTCTCCCTCCCTCCTCTTTCTTTCTCTCGCAGTACTCCACTGACACAGCTCCTCCCCCAGCCAGCCTCATCAGCCGCATCAGGTATTCATTCAAAAAAACACACTCTACTTGGCTCAGCGCCCAGACTACGCTCACACAGAGAGAGAGCGAGAGCAGGGAGGGGGAGGGCGCAACAGACGGAGGGCGAGGGAGGGAGAGCTGGAGATTCAGAAAGGGTTTGCACAGGCAGATACTGCATGGATGAGAACAACCGTGGGATATTAATGTTGCAAACATACATGCAGACACACACAAGCCAGGGGAGGATTGTGGTGCTCAGTACACTAAAGCTTTGTTAATGCTCCGCCTTGCACTTTTTCATTTTCATATGCATTTTTCCTCTTGTAGAGCCAAATCTCCTAATCTGCCCTATGAGCTGGTCTACAGTTTACTTTCTCAGCCTTTATTCAGCTGCAAAATGGCTCAGAGTACACCCACCATAGGTCTCCCCAGGACTCCCCAAAGATATTTCCCTTGGTGCAGGCAGGGAGGGCCAGTTGGCACCGGGGCCCTCCTCAAGGCTTCCTGCATATCCTGTGCAGTTCACAACAGAAAGACAAGGAGGCACTCAGCACCAGACCAGCCAGCTTCCTGGGCCTCTGTAGGTGAGGCAAGCAGGGGAGGCTCTTAGAGGATGCTGAATGAGGGGGAAAAAACAGGCTATAGAATACAGCAAATCATTTCTACTGCATCAATAAGCCCAGTATTACACAGGCAAAATCACAAATATATATATATTATGTTATAGTTAGGGCTGGATCAGGTGACCCTGAATTCTCCCTTACTTAGCCTGCAATAGGCCTTGGCCTGCAAGGGCTTCCTATGATACACTGAGTGTCTCTTCTTCACTCACGTTTTTTCGCACATTGTGTTTTTACACACCACTCTTTCATCATTAGTTATTACTCATCTCTGGCTCTCTTCCACAGTGTATCTTCTCTCCTCTCTTCTTCCCCTTATACAGATAAGATAAGATAAGATAAGATAAGATAAGATAAGATAAGATAAGATAAGATAAGATAAGATAAGATAAGATAAGATAAGATAAGATAAGATAAGATAAGATAAGATAAGATAAGATAAGATAAGATAAGATAAGATAAGATAGAACTTTATTAATCCCTCGGGTGGGTTCCTCTGGGAAATTCGTTTTCCAAAAGCACAGCACCGACAGAAGTTACAGTTACAGAATATTATACACACACACACACACACACACACACACACACACACACACACACACACACACACACACACACACACACACACACACACACACACACACACACACACACACACACACACACACACACACACAAATACAGAGACAAATATAAATAAAATATACGAAGGGAATTGCACATTTCAAGTATTGAGGTCTATTGCACCATTGACTATTTACAAAAAGTATTGCACAAGGTATTGCACAGTGAGGTGAAGAGGCACTACAGCTTTGTTGTTTCCCCCTCCTTTGTCCTCCTGTTTCCCCTCCCTCTCCCCTCCAGAGAGGAGTTAAACAGTTTGATGGCGTGTGGGACAAAGGAGTTTTTAAGTCTGTTAGTTCTTGTCTTGGGGAGAAGCAACCTGTCACTGAACAGACTCTTCTGGTTGTTAATGGCCGTGTGCAGAGGATGCCCAGCATTGTTCATAATGTCCAGCAGTTTTTTTAGTGTCCTTTTCTCTGCCAGTGTCACCAGAGTGTCCAGCTTCATGCCGACCACAGAGCTAGCCTTCCTGATCAGTTTCTCCAGCCTGCATGAGTCCTTCTTATATAGAACTTATATAGAACCAATGGTGGCAGATGGCTGCCCCTCTCTGAGCCCAATTCTGCTGGAGGTTTCTTCCTGTTAAAAGGGAGTTTTTTCTTCCCACTGTCACCAAGTGCTTCCTCATAGGGCGTCACTTGATTGTAGGTCAGGAGTTCAAATCCTAACCAGGGCTTGTGGCATCTGGCAAGGCCCCCCAAGTCTACCTCGGTACAATCAAGAAGAATATGACTGAACACAGCTGCACGTGTTAAGGAACCAGGACATTCTGATGAGAAGTGAGCTAGTGGAACAAGAAGGCATCACAACCGATGAGAATAGGGAACTGTTGGAATGCTACTGCAAATGTAATCCCAGTGTTACAGATATTTGCAATCCCAGTGTTGCAGGAAAAGGATGTGGGACCTATGAATATATATATGTATAAAGTTGTAATTTTTGTGTTGCATGGGTGAAACCATAAATGCATACTTTTCCATGTAGACATTAAACCCTAATATATTGCCAGAAGCTTCAGCGAGCTGGAAGACAGAGATACAAATGACCACAGGCATGCAGAAGCACATGCCAAATGTACAAACTGAAGCTGTGTTTTTCCAGCTGTTGAACCTGAGAGAAAAAGAAAATAAACTTGCAGTGTGTCTTTCTTGCCAAAGGGGTACAGCCTCATCTTCCTACAATGACTGATATTACTACCAAGACGCTGCCAAGCCAATGTAAACCTCAGGACCAACACTATCCCCACAGAAAGGGAACCGAAACCGCTGTGAAACAAGCATCAACAACAAACAGAGGTTTGCACTGCCATAAAATGGCTCACTGTAAACTGAAAGTCAGAATTAATGTCAGACAAGTGATCTGACACGCTGCCTTCCGAGAATTCACAAATCCAGCTTAAGTTGCATGGGGTGAAATAAATGTGCAGTGTATAGAGGAGATCACATCAAGCGTGAAGTCGCATAAAGACAGAGCTTTCAAATGTGGCTGTTTGTATCTCGATCAAAGGCTTCCTTGCATTAGTATGTCGGGAAAGCTTTCACCACAGATCAGAATATTGAGTCCCTGTTGACATCTTCACAGACACTGAATAATATCGGATGCTGATTATTGTGGTCCAACCCGATATGTTTGTTTTGCTAGCCTAGCTGCACAGTCTAAGCAACATTTCTCAGTATGGTGCACACATAATGAGAGTGAGTGCATGAAACCAAATGTTTACACTGTAGTAGTGCAGTAGCGACAGTACTAGTCCTGGAGTACTTGCACTAGTAATAGATAGTGATTTTAGCAGCAGCATATCATCGTTCTAACAAAATAAACAACGTACCCTTTCATTTGTAAACACACACATGTTCCTATACACTGAGTCTACGCTCTCTCCTACTCACGCACTCAGTAGTTTTCAGCGAGGGAAAAAAAACCGTGAAAACTCAAGTGGGTTCCACTTGCTGTGGGCAATAACGCTGTATGACCTTCACTCCAAAGCCAAACATGTCCAAGTACCAATTTAAGTTCTGGGGCAACTCTTTCAAGGTTGAGCTTTAAATGTAAAGAGATGCATCATATTAGGCCTACCTTGAACCTGGTGGGTGTCGAAGAAACAATTATCCAAGCATCATTACCCGCATTCTGTCCTGCATCCACACCACTTACCGGGCATAAGTGAGCATCCACTACTGCGGAAGGCATGTCCAGACATGCAAAAGCGCTTCTACTACACACAACTAAGGGGAAGCCTGCACGATGCAAATGGTCACATGATTTGGGAAACGAAATGTATTTTTGTTTGTTTGTTTGTTTGTTTGTTTGTTTGTTTGTTTTTCCATAGTGAGTTGTTTTTGTAGCCATTAGGTCATTTATCGTTTCTCAAAATGTTCCCCAGAACATCTGTCCAAAGCAGGTATAGGTGTTCCACACAATAAGTCACACTCAGATAAACCAGAGAGCTAAAACAGCACTGACATAATGCAATAAATATTTAGCCAAAAATCCCCCATCAAAAAATTATGAATTATGAAATTATACAGTTTTATTTATATAGCGTCGACTTACAACATCATCTTGCTTTATACAGCAAGGTAAAAGACACATAAAAAATGTTAGAGGGAAAATAATCATAAAATCCCCTATGAGCAAGCACTTAGTGATCGTGGGAAGGGAAAACTCCCTTTTGACAGGAAGTATAACCTCTGGTAGAGCCAGCATCGGGGGGAAGGCAGCTAGACATCTGCCGGGACCGGTTAGGGAGAAAAAAAGGACGGCTTGGTGAAACGAGGACAGAACACAAACATGAGAGAGAAGACAAAACTTTATAGCAAGCAGTAGTAAATTATGTGGGTGGTGAAAAGAGGGGGTGGAGAAGAAAGGGTCAGTGCATCATGGAAAGTCCCCAGCAGTCTGAGCTGATTGCAGCATAACTAAACTACAGTTCGGGGTCATGACATCCAGTCCTGACTCATCAAAAAGCAAAGTTTTAAACCTAATCTTACAAATAGAGATGTTGTCTGTCTCCCCAGTGTAAACTGGGAGCTGGTTGCACAGAAAAGGTGCATGAAAGCTGAAAGATCTGCCCCCCATTCTACTTTCAGAAACTCGAGAAACCACAGTTAAGTCAGCAGTGTGAGAGTGAAGTGCTCTATTGGGATTCAATGCTATTTATGTGAGAAGAAAGATTTTAAATTCAAGTAGTCATTTTTTAAAGGGTGCAAATAAAGAGAAGCCAATATGGGAGAAATATGATCTGTCTTTGTAGCCCCGGTCAGTACTCTCACTGCAACATTTTTTTACCATCTGCAGGCTTTTTTTCAGGGAACTTTTAGAAAAACATTATAGAAAGAATGTATAATAGGCCAGCCTAGAAGAAACAAATATATGAATCAGCTGTCTGAAAAAGTAGTCTTATCAAAAACGCCACCTGTACAGGGGAACAGAGTGGGGTGGAAAGTGTCACATTAATAATAAGATGAAGTAGCATGCAAAATTAAATAAAAATACAATACTTCTGAATGGTAATTGGGTTACTTTCTTTTCAGCACTCGTTAGACACTCTATGCTTGTAATAAACCCCCTATTACTGTGTTATAAGGAGGTTTGCAAAAAAAACCAATATTTTGTTTTACCTATATGTTCTATGCCAGCCTTTTATAATTTTTTTGTCAGCATTTTAAGGCTTCATTAGTTTTACATGAAAATGTTGGCTTTAAACATGCACATGTCCCCATGCAGGTTTAATTACAATACAGCTGTTGTGTTCCCAGTGACCTTGAACAGATTCCTTGGTGGACTGATGGACAGGAAATAACAATCAAATTTGATAACTGATTAATATTTTCAAGCAAAACAATTGAAAACTATACAACAACTAAACTAAACATCCCAACTCCTCTAATTTCAGGATTTACCATGTTGGTATTACCTTATATTGTTGGAGATATATTAGTAACATGAATTAAATAAACTATTAATAATACAAACCTGATTTATTCACCCGTGGACCTTCTTATCTTTTAGAGGATTGTAGGGGAGCTAAAGTCAGCAACAGATACAAGGTGTATAATGCCAGGAACACCCTGGGGAGATTACCGGTCACTCAAAGGGCTACTGATGTATTATTCTTAACATTATCTTTACTAAGATGGGGAAAATGCAGTTAAAACCCAGACTTTTTATTTCATTTTAAGGCTCCTTCACAACATCTAAACAATAGATAAGTTCCTAGCCCCCAATGACTAGTTCCACTTCACTGCTACACCCTTGTGAAAAATAACAAGCAAGCTTTAAGAAATATTTTAAAAAGCACCTGTTGGAGCAAAGTTCTCTGTGAGAGAGCAGCCACAGGGAAACGCTATGCATAAGTAATGACGAGAATGGAAAGTGGAGTGTGGGTGGTGGGATTAGGAGGGCAGTTGGTATCAGAGCAGGAGGTAAATAACCCTGGCTCAGTCCTGTCTGAGAGCAGACCTGTCTCTGCTGTGGCGCGCTCCAGTTTGGAAGGACAACATGCATACTCCACTCTATGTGGGGAGAATGTGAAAGCGCTTGCTGCCATGGCAACAAGGCAGCTCCACAGTCTCCAGTCCCCATTAAGAAAGATGGGTGGCAACGTGGCTGTAGCTCAGTGGTGGTGTAGCATGACATGCTGAAAGAGCCTATTGAAAGCCAGTGAATTTAGCAGTTAATGAAAAGAGCAAAAAGGGACAGCAGGTCCACGAGGCAGGCGATACCGACCCGTCCTCTTGTTTTGGGTCCTGCGTGCTCTTGTGAGAGGTGTGCGAATATTAAATCGACTCAGTTTTCACTGTTTTGAACGGGGGATATTGTACACTTTGGGCTTCTGTGAGAGATTATCACAGGAGTGGAGGTTTAATTACAATAGAGCAATTGTTGTGCTCACAGTGACCTTGAACAGAGTCCTTGGGTATCTAAAGATGAAAGGAATGACGTGTAAGCGAGAGGATGAAGCACTGAAATGTTTCAAAAAAAAATGTTACCCTGGGTCTTTGTAAAAAAAATTAATAAATAAGCACATTTAAAAAAAAATAAGCTGTTGAAAAAACTTTTCATAGTGTCAAGGTCAGCTGTAGATTTTAGGAAATGTTTTGTTGATTCAGGGTCTGAAGGTTTTCCCTACAAAACACAAGAGCTAAAAAATGATTCATAGTTTAAGCAGCTGATGCTTGATGTGGAGGAGTAGACAACCTTTTAATCAACCTGTTACATCAGAAAGATCAGAAAGATTAGCATTAACATTTTCAACAGACATCAAACAAATGCATTCTATCAAAATGGGTTTATTTTTGCCATCGTTATATACGACAGATTCCCATGGCGACAAAACATCACTCTAAAAGTCATTCCTCTCAGTCAGATGGTGGTGGTTTTACTGCAGGACACAATTAAACTGAGTTCTTTAACTCTGTTTCATGTAGATACTGTGCATGTGGTGGGAGCCAAATTCAGCAGAACAAAACAGATTTCATCCTGAGTCCAAGTGCCAAGACTCTTTTCATTCAGCTGAAAATAGCAAGCCACTGCTTACGCACATCTCCAGAACATAGTTTAGGCAACTAAAGGATTGGGTGGGAGTGATTTGTGGAGGAGGAATACAGCCACTGCAGGAGCTCAGTGGGGTTCGAACCAAATGAATCAGAAAGACACCAAATTGTGAATAAATAAATAAATAAGCACACTGTGGAGCCAGGAAGTAAAGTTAATGTTGGCCTTTTAATCACAGTTTCTAAAGACATTCGCAAGTGTTTTGCTGGGTGGTTTGTGAGCCAAGACAGGAAAGAGTAATGAGTAATAACCTCCCCTAATAACACAGTCTTCTTATATTTATCACTACGACAGAGTCAAAGTTACTACAGACACATTTCCTCTGTTATGAGCACAACATTTGAATATTCCTGTCAAGAAATCCATCATGGACTGAAGTGACCTCAGTGACCCCAGTGACAGACTGCCAGCTCCTCCCGTCATACTGGACTGTAGGCTCAATACCAAACTCACACAGCAGGGGGCTGTTCATCAGCCTCTGTGACTCTTGAGCTGTAGCTCAGAGCTGGATAGATACTTCAGTATGTTGCCATTTGTCTCTGCCTTATGCTTTAAACTGCCTTATGCCATCCAGCAAATCCCAATATGAGTAAATGTTATAAACACAGGCATATGGAATCAGATTAAAGCAATGTAAAACTCTCAAAATTTACTGTTATTAAATTTATGAAATATTCATGACCCCTTTTGAACTAAAGAGTTGGTTTAATAAACACATTTAGTCAAAAAGCTGCAGATTATGCTCATCTAACTAACTTAAAGCCCAGCTACAGTCATGTGAAAAAGAACGTTTTTGCAGCACTATGCAGTCGCGTGTACCCCACATGCTTCAGTAGCTTCTAACAGGACCTTCTGCGGGAGTGGGCGTCCCAGCAGTTTCGGTATGACTATCAGTCTCTCACATCATTGCAGAGGAATTTTGGCCCATTTTTCTGTACAGCATTTCAGTTCATTGAGGTTTGTGGGCATGTTGTTGTTTATTGCTCACCTCTCTTCATGTTCCACTTCAGCATTTCGAGGTCTGGACTTTGACTGGGCGATTGCCTCACCTCGATTCTTTTCTTTTTCAGCTATACTCTCGTAGATTTGCTGCACTTGGGATCACTATCCTTTTGTTGCATGACCCAAATTCTGCCAAGCTTTACTTTAGCTTTAGGACAGACGGCCTCACATTTGATTCTAGAAGAGAGTCCTGTGGTTGCAAAACAAACCCAATTCATTATCCCACCACTACCGTGCTTAAGAGTTAGTATGAGGTGTTCGTGCTGATATGTTGTGCATTATGGCCAAAACATTGTGACATACAAAAATTACTTTTTCACATGACTGTACACGCTCTTCTTTTTATTCTAATTATATTTAGCAACTGTTTTAGCATTTGATCTTAGCCCAGTGAATTGCTGACATGTAACCAAGATACACTCTCTTGAGATAAAGGAAACCGAAGTCACAAGTAAGCCACAAAAAGACAAGCGGCTTTCTAAATGATACCAGCGAGACAGACATATTTTTTTACCCTTCAGCTTCTCACCAAACATGAAGGAGTTTCCATCTGATTTTGCTCTATACCACCATAATCTAAGAAAGAGAGAAAAGGCTGAATTTCTCTGCAGTATCCATGGTTGTCTTGACAACTCAAGCCACTCACTGCCTAGAGCAGAAATCTACTGTATTCAGAAACACAAACCCAGAAACCCGCTGTTATGTCACAGAAAATGGTATGAATGCTGTACTGCTTCATTTCAATGCACACACTCACAGTCTCTCTGTATGCTTTTATATCACTCATCTTGAGTTTGTACGCGCCTCATATTCACATCTATTTTTATAACAGGAAAATGAGCTCCTGCACAGGCAATGTACTATTCTGGAAAATGAGTTCACATCATACGCATTCTTATTCTTCAACTATCCTAGAAAGCCCTTTAATTGTTCATTTATTGGAACTGTAAAAGGAAATAACCTCAAATAGTAAACTGCTGATCAGACTAATCGACTGTATGTAAGCTATTGAGCCAATGCCATTAAAATTCCAATACAAACAAAAATAAATAAATGAAAATATTCAAACCACTCTTCTTTTGAGCAAAGGGCCACTGAGTGCAGCGTCACTGTTATTACAGTTGTCTAAAATAACTACAAGAACTGGGTAGAGGTGGCAACTACATGTACTTCAAGGTAAGACATATAATAAAAATAACAGCCTGCTTTGAAAAAGTTTAAAAATTCAATTGTTCAGTCCCCAAACCTCTCTGTAAAAACAGCCCAGGGCAACGACTCAACCGCTAAATTAAATTATCCCAGTCCAATCACAGGTGCCACAAAAAGTGACCTACAGATTGTTTGATGGTTTTAATGTGATTAGGTACGTGTGAAGAAGATTCAGTTCAGTTCAATTCCATTTTATTTATATAGTGCCAAATCACAACAACAGTTGCCTCAAAGCGCTCTAAGGTAAGGTAAAGACCCTACAATGATCTTTACAAAGATGGGCAGACTGTGGTCGTAAAGGGACAGCAACAACACTCAGGTAGGTTGTGGTGTTTAAATAATACTCAGTTGGTACTAAGGGGCCTAAAGTGTGCCAAGAAAACATCCTAATACCACCACCATCAGCCTGACCTGCACACACAAGGCAGGTCATGCTTTCATGATGTTTATGCCAAATTCTGAAACCACCATTCAAATGTCGCAGCAAAATTCTAGTCACATCAGACCAGGCAACACTTCTATTGTCCAATTTTGGTGAGCCTGTATAAAATGTAGCCTCATTATTCCAGTGCTGTTCTTCCGCATACCTTTGTTGTAATGAGTAGTTATTTGAGTTACTATTTTTACCCACTTGCTGTATATTTTCCTCTTTTTCAGTCCACTATCAGTAAACCCTAGAGATGGTTGCGTGGGAAAATCCCAGTAGATCAGCAGTTTCGTAACACCCAGATATAAATGCCTAAATACACTGAGATGCTGCCATGTGATTGGCTAATTAGATATTTGCATTAACGAGCAGTTGAACAAAATAGCCAGTGTGTGCATTTGATTTACCGTTAATTAGCCAAGTAAATCCCACAGAGGTTAGAAAGCTCTTTTTCCAATAACTAATAACTATTTTCCATTATAGCCCATTAAAAACGGACATTTTATATGAAACAACCCTTATTTGTTTCCCCAGAAATCTCTTTTCTTTTTGCCAAAACATAGGGTTAAACATTAAGGTTAGTTCTCTCAGACATTTTTTTCTCCAGTAGTAACATGTAAAGTTTTTAAAAAGCAATAAACTAAATGAGAAACCATTAGATAAGTGCTGATCTGCGCAGCTGAATAAATTCTGTGCATGTAGGTAGCGACATTAGGAGCCAGCAAAAGTTTTTATGTGTGTGAATGTGCCCATGAAATATGTGTTGCCTTATGACATCCCTAGCGTTAGAGCAGTCACTTATCTCCCTCCCCAGTCAACAGGTCTCCTCTTCATCAACAGCCCTTTCCACTCAGGCAGAACCCAGCCAGCCTGTAATTACTGATGCCACTTGAGAGGAATACCAACAGGCACAGACACACCAGAGAGGAAAAGCATCAGCAGCGAGTACTATTTCAGCCCACAGCACCTTTTCACGACTTCAAAACACCTGGAGCCTGCTGCTGTTGTCTGTGTGTGAAGAGCAGCAGCACCACCTGCCACTGCGGAGGATCTAATGACCAAATAATGAGTGTAAGGACACAAACTTAGGGAATATTTTAGTCTAGTTGAGCCCAGACTGTTTACTTCATTCCTTCTGGCTTGTACATGGCTGTCTGAGAAATCCGTGAGCCTGTACATGACTTCCTTGTTAAAAGAGCCAGACAGAGTGGCAGGAACTCAGGCTGGACACATCAGGTTGATAACGAATGGCATGTGACAGGTAGGAAGTAGATTTCTGAAGCAGGGCATGACAACATAAATATACTATGAGCAATACATTTTTGCACCCAGCTCACCTCCTCTAACCTCCATTATTTCCTTTCATGTTTTAAAAATTGATATTTAAATTTATTTTTACAAGGCTACATGAGGAATCTCTTCCAGCACTTCCATGCTTAGTGGCACATTTCCATTTATGGAAATGTAGGCGATCATCAGTGGGATTTACATACTAATGCCAGGAGTATTTCTAACTACAAGCGATTGCAAGGTCTTCATTTACTTCGGCAGCTGAGAGGTTTTGTAAAATATTAAGAAGTTAAACACAAAAATTTGCCATTAACTACGGGGATAAATGTCCCCTTGAGCTTTCCTAAAATCTGCCTCTTGCACTCTTTTTTTGGATGCGAGCCAGAAGATGTCAATAATAAAATCAATTACAAAAAACGCTTCAACTCCAAACTGAGCTACACTCACTCATCAGAATATAGCACAGTGATACTCGTGGGCAGTGTCTGCCCACACTTTCTTCACAACAATAAGCTACATTTTTCTATTCCCTATGGCATGATGCATGGCAGCCGCATGTGAGGGGGGGCGGGGAGTCGCTCTGTAATCTGGGAGTACCATCTGTGGCTGTCAGCTGAAACTGCCACTTAGTGGGCCTAACACAATCACCATGTCAACAGTTGCCAACACTTGGCGCTTCCACAGTCCCCTCGGAGCACATGTGACATGCCAGAAAAGTCTAAGCATGGGAGAAACGTCTCAAAAACAAGCTGAGTCAAGCTGCTGTTAGAGTCGGATTGATTCATGTCACGGGCACACAGCGATTGGTTCTCGGCGAGGATGAATGAAAATCACAAAGAGACAAATGTAGGCATGTTACCATGTAGTGATCTCTGTGATTCATCACAAGAGGCAGAAGCCTGATGTCTGCAAGACCAACAGATGTACAACAGGTGGAGCCAAAGTCTTATTAATAAGAAAAATAGGATCAGTAAGCTGCCATTTTTACACAGTGTAATCCTCTCACGACTGAAGTCGGCCCATTTACAGATTGTCATCAAGTTACACAGTAGATTTCATCACAGCACATCTAGCAGGCATTTTTGGTACTTTAGCACACAGAAAAAAATGCTTAACAGTGTCTTTGATCAAGGAAACTGGAGTAGAAAATGTCCATTAATGCATTTTTTTTAGCAGAAATTGTCACAGTACATTTCCTCTATAAGCTCTCATAATTAAATGTGTAAACACTTGATAATGCCATCTGTTATTAAATTAGGCCAATTAGTAGGAATTATCATAAGATCTTAAGTGGTTTTGATTCCACGGCAGCTTCAATCACCTTTGCACAGATCATAGGGCATTTTGCATATTGTGGTATCATCCATCCATCCAGCCATGTGGTGTTTTTCCATTTGTTACTCCTCTGCTTCAATTTCTCCCAAATGTTAGTGCTAATGATAAGACTACAATCAGCTATTACAAAGCAGCAATAATCACACGTTATCATTAATGCATGATTCCCACTGTGAGCAATGATCAAAAATTTTGAGTCTGAGCATACAAGTCTGAGGGTACGTATTTAATACAAAGACATACTTGATGGCGTAATCTCATTAATGCAGGATTAGCAACTTAAACTTGTTGCAGGCAAAATGTTTAAAAAAAAAAAAAAACACTGCATAATAACTCAAGCAGATGGAAAGGAAACTAGAGTCTTGCACCTTCTCCCAGCTCTGTCTTCAAGTTTTTAAAAAAAATAATAAAATAAAAAATTTGCCCCAGTAGACCTTGGCCAATCACAACGCACATCCCCCAGGAAATGACTAAAAAATAAACGCTTGGAAAAATGACATGAGCACTTGTTAATGCCTGGTTAAGCTGCTGCTGAGACACTGTCAGCACCTTTAGATGGGACAGAAACTTACATATCTATCTCCTAGACTCTGTGCCTCCTTAAAAGGGGAAATGTTCGTGCATTAGAGATTTGTTGCCTCTAATCTTGTTGCCTTTCATACCAGATCATGTGAGCAGTGCAAAATGTTATTATATATTATTATTAATATTATTTTAAATATTTTTTTTTTTAAAGTGGGGGTGGTTAAACAGAACAAAAAAAGGTGCAAGAAAAGGGCTCTTTAATCTTCATATTCTGGCTGTTCTTTTAAATAAAATCCTGTCTTCTCTGGTTTCCTTGTCTACTGAAACTTTAAATACTGAGTTAGCCAAGTTAGACAGTCACCCTTAATCTTGAAAGACAATTTTAAAAAGGAAGCAAATCTTCTGTCAATAAAAACTTAGCAGATACCATCATTTTTTCCTTGCACAGGACCTGATTCTGAAAGCAGCATGTAGACATACGTGCAGAAATACAGTGTGTGTGTCAGAAACACAACAAATCCAAATTGAAACAGTTCATATTGGTGTGTCTCAAACTCAATGCAACCATCCCGATTCTCTTGTGCTCTGACAATACCTTGAAAGGGAGGTGTCTGAGTTCAGTCGACGTTATATTTTTAAAAAGAAAACAAATTGTCACTCAGTGCCTGTTCAGAGTTATTGTGGGGCCATTCTTCTGTGCAGCATCATCTGACCCTGGATCGCTTGACAACAATTGTACCAGCAACCATATCATACACAGTCCTGTTGTGCTGGAAGAACAGAAGAGTGATGAAGGCTGGGAAGAAGAAGGCAATGGAAAAGTTCTTATTCAAGGCTCGAACAGTCGATCTGAAGAGGGAGACAGAAACAGTACCGTTATGTGATGTGAGGCTGTTTGCATGCACGCTGTGACTTCTGATGGATAATCTTTAAAAAAATAAATAAATAAATACTCACGCAGAAAGAGAGACATTAGTTGCTGGCACGACAAGAACCCTGTTAGGCTGAACCAGAACTGATGAGTCACATGTCACGACTCTGAGTCCAATGAGAAACTTTCCGGGAGTGGCTCCTCCTGCTCCCCAAATGCATATGATCTAAAAAGAGAAACGTGTATCAGCTACCAAACATAAAATACATTTTCCACAAACAATTTAACAAGTTATGGTCGGTAAAATATCACTGCTAGATGTCAGCAAATTGCAGTCGACTGAGTTCAGTCTTCTTCCTTAAGTGCTTAACTCTAAGTACGGTGGCCACGGTAGAACAAACAACTCTGGCTGCTGTTCGTCTGTAGTGAGTGGAAGCTTTCAGTCTGCTACCTAAGCTGTTGATATGCTGGTGTTGTAGTCCATTTATGTTGGAGGAGGCTGTAAAACTTTGTGAAAGGACTCCGATAAGAGTCAATGAGTCAGTGAAGCTCACTTTTGACTGACGACAGCGACACTGAGGTGAGTTGATATCTCAGACTTTTTCTTGCTGGTTTTGCCACTGCTAGCTGCTGTTAGCCTCCATTAGCTGCTGTTAGTCAGAGTTAGTGAAACTTTCTTTGAAGTAAATGTAACACTGTTGGACTCGGACACTTACCAACCAGACCCTCATATGACGTGAGATGTGTAATCAAACTGTTTATCAGAGCGAAAGTGTGACTTTTAGGAAAATTGAGCCTAACATTAGCTGGCATAATGTTAGCTTATAACCCGCTGTTGCTGTTGTGTAGCCGGCTTAGTGGCAGCTGTCCAAAGACAAGAGGGTCGCATGTCAAATCAGCTGACAGTAAGGGACTGTGACAAAATCAGGAATGAATAAACAAGTTTATGTAGGTTTTTGTATGTTATTGCACTGACAAACTGGCACCTGCCCATTTTAATGGAGACGCTCTAAGGTTATGAGAACACAGTTTGTTGGAAGACGGAATTACACACAGAGCAAAATACTTAGGAGTACGACAGCCCCTGGTTCCCCTAGCAGCTGTACCCTTAAGACCAACATCCTAGTCAAGACTCCAGATAACAGCATAAAACTTCTCCGTGTCCACTCACCTCATAAAAACAAACTAATATCCGATACACAAGAGCAACAAGCATCATTTTCTGCAGCTCCTCCATCGATGTGTCTTCATCGATTTCCTCCACTATAAAATGCATGGCGAACTTGGAAACATCTCTGAAAAGTGAATGAAACGATACAGGTTTAAAGAATGTCTTAGTCTGATTACGAGTCTCCTTCTTGAAGGGATAAAAAAAAAAAAATTTAGAAAAACATAAATACACAAGGGGCGATCGTGGCTCAAGAGTTGGGCGTTCGCCTTGTAATCGGAAGGTTGCTGGTTCGAGCCCGGCTTGGACAGTCTCGGTCGTTGTGTCCTTGGGCAAGACACTTCACCCGTTGCCTACTGGTGGTGGTCAGAGGGCCCGGTGGCGCCAGTGTCTGGCAGCCTCGCCTCTGTCAGTGCGCCCCAGGGTGGCTGTGGCTACAATGTAGCTTGCCATCACCAGTGTGTGAATGTGTGTGTGAATGGGTGGATGACTGGATATGTAAAGCGCTTTGGGGTCCTTAGGGACTAGTAAAGCGCTATATAAATACAGGCCATTTACCATTAAAGTCCAAAGACATGCAGCTTGTGGGGATAGGTTAATTGGATAATCCAAATTGCCACTAGGTGTGAATGTGCAAGTGAGTGTGAATGGTTGTCTGTCCCTATGTGTTAGCCCTGCGACAGACTGGCGACCTGTCCAGGGTGTACCCCGCCTTTCACCCTATGACAGCTGGGATAGGCTCCCGCGACCCTGAAAAGGATAAGCGGAAGCGAATGGATGGATGGATGGCATAAATACACAAACTCACTTGATTCCACTAAGGTGCATAATACTGATGATTATAGTTGCTTTGATGAAAAACAATATGAAGAAATCCACCATCTCAGCCATTAGTCTTTGGAGAGGAGAAGGAATACTGTACTCTCGGCCTGGAGAAAAGAAGCAAAGAAGTTTGTTTTATTAAGGGATGCCGGACTGCCTTTCAATTGTTTTTAAAGGCGCTCAGTCCCAGAGGGTCATCATAACCCTCAAATGTAGTGACCCTTGGAGTTAGGAAAAATCGGATATGGTTATACTGTCTGTAGCAGCTTTTACCTGGTCTCGGTGCATTTCCATTCTCCCTCGCCTGCTGCTGCTGCTGCGGCTGAGCAGGCACTGCTGCCCCGACGATGGTTTCACCTGCACGGCCGCTCGAGGAGCCGGCCGCGGGTGGGTAAGGAGGCAACGGAAGACCAAACGGATTATTATGCCAGTGCTGGGAGTTGATATCAAGAACGGTCGAAGTCCCGTTAGGTGGCTGTAAACAGTAAGGGTAGGACATGGCTGACGCTGCTAGCCAGCTTTGCCAGTTCACATATCCACTGTAGTACTGCCACATCCATGCCTGTAGTTTCTCGCAGTATCGTGTCGTGGCACGGCTTTCTTCGGCGTCCTTCTTGCCGTCAGTGCTGCCCCGGTTGTCTTTTCTTTGGGTAACTTCGTCAGATAATGGCTTAACTTGACTACCACAAGGTTTATTCTTTCTCTTATCGACATCCATACTTCTGTTTTCTTTGTCGGCCATGTTTGATCGCGTTGCGTCACGTAACGTCATCTGGACGAAGAAAATAAATACGTGTCAAGATAGAGATATTGTAAAGATATGCGATGTTATGGATTCAAATAAATTGAATAATATTTTTCAATTTAAAAAAATAAAAAAAAATCTCTATTTATAATTCACGTTAAACTGTTACCCCTCCTCCCCTCTCCACCTAGCAGGATGTAGTGGTGCCGCCCGATAGTTGCCTGCTATTACGGGAATCAACCACAAGGGTGCAGCATATCTGCGAGGTAGAAGTTGCAGTGATAGTGAGACATTTGGGGTCTTCGAGTTCACACAATTTAATATTCAAATGAGAAAGTACGGCAGCAAAAGATTTTCAGGACTTACTTCTGGATTTTCTCGGATAACTGCATCTGTAATTATCACATTGTTATAGAACTTATGAGATTAACTACATGAATACATGAGACTACATAAGATGACTGCAAATACAAGCCTAGTTCCAAAAAAGTTGTGTGTGTAAAATAAAAGCAGAATGCATTGATTTGCAAAATCATAAACATATATTTTATTCAAAATGAAAGTGTGGACAAAGTTCACCCTGCCATCCACAAATGGTGGTTACAAATGTATGATGCAATAAAGAAGCCATCTAGAAATCTGGATCTTCTCTAGAAAGAGCTAATTTAAAATGAACTGAGGGCAGGTAGAAAACGTGTCTGTGGTCAGACCCATCAAAATTTAAAACTTTTTTGGAAAGCATGCACACCATGTCCTCTGGACTAAAGAGGAGTGAGTGCTTGTCATCAGGACTGATTTTAAAACCCTGCTGTGCAGGAATTGGGTGCATCAATGCCTATGGAAAGGCACTTGCAGGTTTTAGATCAACATATGCTCCCATCAAGGTGACATGTTTTCCAGCAAGACAATGCCAAACCACATACTGCATCTATCACAACAGCATGGCTTCACAGTAAAAGAGTCCCACTGATGAACTGATTCAGATGTTATTTTAATTGAAAACATTTTGCAGCCTCATCATCATGAAACAAATAGTAAAATGAGTCAGCTGATACATACGATATGTGTTCTGTGTGCAAGATTTGCAAATCATTGCATTCTGTTTTTATTCCCATTTTACAGAATGTCCCAAATTTTGGAATCACGATTTATTGTGTAACAGTAAATAATGTCATTTCTTACAGCTTCATGCTGATGAATGAGATCCTTGTAGGACCTGAAACCACCTTTCGTTATTGAGATTATTCCATCACAATCAACAGGCTGCTTTTCTTAAATAAAAGAGAAATGGAATAATTGTTACAGTATTGGTGTGCACACAGCTACCACATCCTTTCTTAATGAACAAAAGAACAAAAGAATTTAGCAGCTGATCATGTCATTGTGTTTAAGGGAGCTAAGCAATTTCAAAGGAAGTATGCTTCTTAAAGCTGGCACCCACACAACACCATAAGCATGCTTAATCTGTAGGGTTTTTTGTTTTTTTGAGCTGGTAGGACCTCAGGTTTCACCGCATACCTTATATTTATATCTGAGCATGTATTTTAAAAATATAAGTAAATGCTCCACAACACATTCTTTGTGCAGGCAAAGCACCAAAAACATTTGTGTGCATATGGCACCATCTTACATAACATGGCACTTGACAAAACAAAGCAGCTTGTCATTAGTCAATACTCATTGTTGCTTGACCACCACCTGGGGCCACAACCATTCACTACAGCCTGGAAATCTTTGATTTATACCTCAGTGTAGTGCTCTAAAGGACCCTAATTAAAACTAATTATGTGCACTCACTTGAATTTTGCATCCATGCAACCAAGACTAGGTCACTGCTCCAACTGCAAGCAGGGATTTGGCGTTCTCACCTCGTCATATGAGGGCTACTCTGATTTTAGGAGCTTTCCTTCCCTTTGTTTAAACAAAAGGCCTTTGTAACCCCCTTCCCCTCTAGCTTCAAGATCAGATGTGTGTTTAAGCCAATCAGGTTTCTTGCTTTAAAAGGTTTCACATCTAAACCGTTTGCTACAGTTTAGAAGAAGGTAACTGCAGGTCATGCCAGCTACGAACATTAAACTAGTGCAGCTATACAGGGAGGTATTTCCTTAATTTTGCACCCTTAACTTTGACCTGATGTGCAGCTGGCACGGCATTTTTAGTAGAGGATGCACGTTTGCATAGTGATAGGCATCTGGATGCAGGACATGCTGTATTGATACAGTCTATAATGTAATTCTTGGAATTGAACCAGCCATATTGAAAATGCCTTTTAAAGTGCAATCTGTTAAACTGAAGGGAATTAGTCTGGCTTTGAAAGTAGTGTTAGAAATGGAGACAAACTGGCTCCACTGTAAATTTTTAGTAGGACATGAGCTGCACACATTGTCAATCATTTAAACCCCCATAGGTAAAGGATGTTGAATTGCATGGGTGAGTAGCATGTGACATTTGAGTTTATGCACCAGAGTCACATTAGAGTCAGTAAATGTGCACCTGATGCTTCACAAGTACAAGACTTTGTAGTAAGAGTCAGACAGAGTGAAGTGTCACAGTTTAAACTTTATTGGCATGTTTGGCAGTAGCGCACAGTCTTGAAGGAACAGAGGAACAGGAACTCTTCACAAAGAGTGCATTAAGCTACTTTCTTATAGGTCCTCACTGCAACAACATCATCCATGTAACATTTCTGTTGAGACAGGGTTCAAAGGTCAGACATTCATTCACTTAAAGCTGTAGAGCAGCAAAAGCGCCATGTTAGGCATGCAGACTGCATATAAAGAGCAAACAGCTTTAATGGCACAGATAAACCATCAGTTACTTACAGCTATTAGTTTTCCATCTTCAATTGCTCGCTCAATTCTTGTCGTCTTTCCATCCCAAGCCTGTTTCTGCACGAGTTTGCCATCCTCAATTGTCATGGTGGTCTGAAATTAGGAAAGTTTATAGAGAGGGCTTTAGTAAGACCTTAAAATGTGTGTAAAATAAAGTCTGGCTGGACCTGGGATGACCCACCTTGGTGGCTCTGCCGTCAGCAGTGTCCTCGTCGCATTCCTCATTCAGCTTGAACTTGAACTCCGTGGTCTTGAATGTAGTCACAGACTTTAGTGTGATAAACCCATCATCACCCATGCTGATCACCACGTTAGGCTTTGCAAGGATTCCCATTTGCCGAGTGGTGTAATTTACGCCTACAACACAGGAAGGATCCAATTAGTAAACTGTTAAAATACAACAGATAACAGCGTGCATCGTTTTAATCAAAAAAAAAAAAAAAAAAAAAAAAAACCACACAAAATGAACAAGCTTACCGACTGCTTTCATGTAGTCATCAAACTTGTCGCTGTTAACAAGAGTCCAGTTTCCAACAAACTGCTCAACCATGATGGTGAAGGTGAAGCTGACGTTTGGGCTGCAGACAAAGAATACTTGAATCCTCTGCTGATGAAAGGCGAAGGGACCGAGAAGTTGTGAAAATTGCCTATTTGTAGCTTGATTGAGCACGCGTTTGATTCGGGCCCACCAATCAAGAGCAGGTGCCGTGGTTGCCTTGGAAATCAGCAGATTAGGGGCGTGGCTTTAAATCAGATTTCATCTGATTTTGATTAAGTGTTTGATAGAAGTGAAATGTGTAGCTTATCCTGGGTTTACTGACTTCAGCAATAAAACGGAAGTAAAAGGGGGTTAAAAAGCGTTAACTTAGACACCTAAATACTCCTGAATAAATACTAAAAAATAAATATCATTTAAATGTTTAAAAGTATTATTTATATGTAGAAAAGAAGATGTTTTGCTTTTTTTACATTAAACTTATCCTATTAGAGATTTATTGTGAAACTGCTAATATAACGTGTTATATTTCAGTGAATTTTCCCACAACTGCAACAGAATGGTAAATTGGAAAATAGATTCCGACACAATTCTTTACTTTGTAGTTGTATAGTTATGTTGACTTTAAGCAGTAGGTGGCGCCATGTGAACAGCAGTTAATACTTTAAAAGGGCTAATTCTGTGTTAGAGGTGCAGACAGAACAATTTGTGTGAAAGTGCATTATCAGGCAAATTTATAAGGTCGGGGGGGGTCAACATTTATTTGCTCATATATCTTTTCGACATACAATAGTACTTCATAATTTGCTTCCAAGGAGCCAGACCTATCATTTCTAAGTAGTCTTTCTAAAAAAAGAGCATAACATACAATCTTTACACCAGGAAGGTGTTTGGCACAAAAACTTGGTACATCCGGGTATGCTGTACGACAAGCAGACAGGCCTGAAATACTTTCTACAGCAGATGAACAGTGTCTGAAAGTCAGTAAGAAACAGGAAAAAAAATCCTGCAAAGACCTGACACATGACCTGAGAGATGCATATGGTCCTTCAGCTGATCTGTCTGCTGTTCACTGAAGTCTCATCAGAAATGTTCTCAATGGATCTGATTGACTACAGCTTCATTTTTCTTCAGCTTCAAGAGATGGTACTGTAATGTACTGCCCCCTAGTGGTTTCAGCAGCAGACTACAGTACGCTTTATATCTGAGCAAAGGCAACTCAAAATACCACACATGTCAAAGTGAAGTATGACAATGCAAAAGAGAGAAGCAAACTAATCCCAGTTCAACCAGTATAGTATAGTACAGGTTCTATGTTTCATTCTTAGTAGACAAGGATTTATTCACCCAGCATATGTATTTACTTATCTTTTTTTTAAAACCCCTCTGTGGAGGCCAGTATTTTGCACAAAAGTACAGAGTGATTAAAATAAAGTATTTTTTTCATCAAAGAGCAAAAGAAAGCTAAGTTTTTACATTTTCACTAAATATTTTGGGCTAATATTAGTGCCGCTGACAAATGTCTGAAGATGATCAAACGGCGGTGGGAACGGCTAAGATACAGACTGGAGCTGTTCAAAGCCAAAACAGCTTCAGATCAGATGAGTGCCCTGTGGCACATCTATGTGGACTGCTGTTTCATTCTCCTATGACCTCCTCCAATCGTTAAATTTCACAAGTGGCGTGTTGTGAAATCACATAAAACGGATTTGTTACTGCCTGCAAGGTATGAAATGGTTGCTTAAGTATAAACTCGTAAAAAAAGAAGAATCTTGTGAGTTTTGGTAGTGGAATAAAACAGGCAGGCCATCAGGCAGTTTTTGGCTTCAAGATGATACCTAGCACAGTATGAGAACACTTTTATATTAACTGAATATAAAACAAAAAGTGGGTCAGTGGGGAAAAAAAAACTTGCTCTAAATCACAGAAGAAGCGATTTTGTCTTTTAGCCATTTCGTTAGTTTGTGATTGATTAAAATCAGCGATGCTGGAATGAATACATGCTATAGATAGAACATCTGTAATGGGACTGTCACATGGCTGCAATATTAGATTTCATGGTCTCCAGGAATCACTTTATTATTAACTTCAGTGACAGACAGTAATGATGTGATGCATCACGTAATGTCCCAGTATGTCCCATCACCTGGGGTTTCTCCGCATACATACAGGTGCCATCCAGTAGGCACAGTGGTCACCTAATGAACATGAACTCTCGCCGGCATCCACAGAGAAGTCCTTTCCTTCTGGTTTTCATCAACACTTCAGCCCCCATTGATGGGAGAACAGTGACCATGAACAAAAGCTGTATATACTGTACAAACACAGCTCTGAGCGGCAGCACACTGACTCATTCTTCAGTGTGTGTGAGAACGGAGGGGGACCCCTTTCAGCTCCTTTGTGTTGGTGTCTGTCAACAGTGTAGTTGGAGGCAGAGCCCATTGTGGCGGCCAGTGTTTCGTATTGACACAGGGCCTCGTTCAGCTTGTTCCCAGGGTCCAACCTGAGGACTCATGAATAATGGAGAGAGGATCCTCAGGGCCAAGGAGGAGTTTGCCAGTCTGACTGGGATGGTTTAAAACCCAAACGACAACTTTATATGGCAGCAGGTAAAACTGGGGTCACAGCTGATCATGTTGAGTGCCGTGAGAGTCCAGCAGAGTAGTGACATGTTCCACATCAAGGAAGTCTTTTCACTTCTTCTACTCTGTGTACATTTGATCATATTCCCTTCTTTTAAGCCTAAATTGTCTTTTCTATTCCAGGTAAGCTTTTGTCTGAGGTATAGGGGCTAAATTTCCCTCACATAGAAATGAGTGAAACGCTCGTAGGAGTTTTGTCTGTGAATCCAAACCTTTGAGTGACTGATTTTTTTGTTTGTTTGTTTTCATCTGTAAGGGTCAAATTCTGACAATGAAAATATGTCTAGAGACTACAACAAATTCATAGCTAGTAAAGAAACCCACTTAATTAAAAGAGATTTTTGCACATTTTTTTTTTAATTTTCTCTCCTTTTTTTGATAAAAATGTAAAATACCTGATGAGCAAGAAGTAAGTACAGCCCACATTCAGTGTGTGCCACACCTTTGGCACCAACAGGGGGCACCACTTTAGGTCAGGTTCCCAGCAGGTCCAGATCATCTGCTGAACGGCTCACACGGCCCGAGTGATGTGCCCTCTCCTCTTTGCCTTTTTACACGGCTGCTAGGGGAACCAGAGGCTGGTTACCGACTGTTCTGCACAGCCAAAATGAAGAGTGTATGTGTGTGTGTGTGTCTGCATGTGTGTGAGTTTGAGTGTGTGTGGCAGGGGTCAGTGAGGTGCCTCTCGCTTGTGTGCTTTGAGCTTTTTCATGCTTCCTGCTTTGATCTTCTCTCTCATCTCTTCATCCCACACGCTCCCTGCGCCTCAGGCTTCTGGTTTGCACACCGACAGAGGAGCAGGAGAGGGATGGGAGGGGGACATGGGGCTGCCTCTCACACAGACACTACTTGTTCTGTCAATACAGAGAGAGGTGCAGGGAGAGCTGCCCATGGGGCACAGCCACCGGGTGCAGAGTGCAGTGGGTGGAGGGGTCACCAGGAGCTAAAGTGATGCATACTGTACAGTTCTCTGCTCCTCTTTTATGCTCTCTTAGATCATCCAACAGTGGGTTGAAATTCTTGTGTGAAAAACAACTGCCACAGAGCTTAGAGGGTGGCCTCCTGACCCCTTACAACATGGGAAAGTGCACCCCTCAGCTGGTAGTTATATAAAGCCTGCCACAGAGTCATGAGAATCACTGGCTTGAGGCCACTTATGTCTTTCTAAGTCTGAGCAATTATTTCTAAGACTATTGTGACCTTTTCTGCCAAAGGTTTAAATAGCCTGTGTTCAGAGTGTTGCCATTTAGTTCATGTGGAAAAAGTGGGGACGCTTAGAAGAGCAAAACAACCATCATGTGAATACACGTCCTGCGAACCTCATAATCCTCATGAAAGCCCCCCTCATATACTTACACACATACACACACTCAATACCCCTCCCGCTGATGCGAGACTAGGAAACACAGATGCAACAGCACAGAGCAAGAGCCCTAATTGAAGATTAATTGGAAGGGGGGAACACTTACCTTTATTTAGACATGTGGCTAGTGTTAGGCAGTGACAAGCAACTCAACCATCTCAACAGATGACTGCAGTTAATATTTCATGACTAGCTCTGAGGGAGAGGGCACGTTCAGGGAGATTACCATCCATTTCTTCTAGCATATTTACATTGTTGTCATAGTATAGAATAAAGCCTACTGGTACAACTAATCAATTATAACTTGAAAATTAGAAAAGAATAATAATGGATTAAGAATGGATTGAAAGAAAATTAATGAAGAAAATATGTGAATTATAGGGAAAAATGACAGCAAAAAAGAAACAACACTGGATGTAACAGTCGGACTTGCTTGGATTGTGATTCATGCTTGTGTGAGTGGGAAGAGAAAGAATAAGGGGTGCTGTGCTAACAGGCTTTCTGCAGATCACTGGCAGTTTGACTGCAGTGGAGAGTAATGGGGCTGGCAGGGCGGAATCAATTACTGGCCACAACAGATTTTCCCACAGGTCAGAGCTTGGGAAAGCAGTACTTTACTGCAGAGCAGACAGCTGGCACAGAGCATCCACTGGGAAAGGAGCCGGCTCTTAAAAAAAGACAACTTTTTTTCTCTCCTTTTTTGATAAACTTGTGACACATCATAAATTGGCTCTTTTCAGTTTCTCTATTATGTATAACATTTTTGGTGGTTATACCCATTCCTAATCAGATTTTATTTGAAACTGCACTGGGAAGGGAAAATAAAACTGCATGTAAGTGACCAAAAACACTTTGGAAAAGGTTTTTTGAGGTAAAGAGTTACTCATAAAATGACAGCTGAGCTTCAGAGACAGACTTGCTCTAAAACACTGATTTCCCACAGAAATGACCAAACGTGTCTTGTGGCACACAGATGCAGAAACAGAGACTCTGCAGCTTAACTTGGCTAATAATTCATATGGCCGGTGTCAGTGAGGGTTTCTTGTGATGTAAACCAGGAGATACATTTCAATTAGAGCCCTCACACCCCTGCACTTTAAGACACACATACACAGAGACACACACACACACACACCATTGATATGCAAACAATGTTTTTCCTGTGGCAGCACAATGTGTGGCCTTAAAAGTAGCTTGCTCCGCGGTCCTCCTTTCTCTGTGAGGACATCACGTGCTGTCTCCTGTTGCGCTTATTTGAGAACCAGTCTTGTGATCTGCCTTCCCCCCATTGTGAACTTGCATAAGTTAACTGGTAATTTGAAGCATTCTGGTAAACCTTATGAACAATATAATTGTGAGGGGCCTATGTGCAGGAGTGTGCGACATTGTGGGGAAAAAAAGGAGCGAAAGAGATTTTATTTATTCAGGAGTAACTTAGGTCATCCACTTCTTTTTTTTTTTCCAGGCACATAAGGTTGTCCATATTGAGTTCAAAGTATTGTCTGAATCTTTCCTAAATGCTGTTCGTGCCCTGTAATCAACTGCAAGCCCTGTAATTGGCAGCTGGCACTGAAATACTGGTGTCAGTATTGTGACCTGAGGCCTGAGGAGATGTCCTCATAAAAAAAAAGAAAAAGAAAAAAGAAAAGGCAAAAAAAACTTTGCTAAACAAAGAAAGAGGGAAGTCAACATATCCTCCCTGGCTTATACCTATCTGAAAAGTACAAGCAGAATGGATGCCAACAAAGACAGGAAAGTAAAGAATGAGAAGGCGGGTGTATTACGGTTAAGGAGTGGGAATGGGTCTCAGGCCTGCCCAATATAGCGCCTGGGTGCTGACCAGAAAGAGAGGGGACAGACAGGAAACTGTGGCCCATAGGATAACATTGTTGCATGAAAGCTGTCTGGGAGACATTTCCCTCAGTCAAACAACCTATTGAGGACCAGCATGGGTGGCATTTTCCTTGCCTTACATAATAATGTCATACCTAATGTAAATGCGCAGCAAAGCTCACACCTTTGGGCAAACATCGTCCAAATATGGATGAGGAAATTATCTCACACACATTAACAGACACATACATACAGCACACAAACCCACAGTTCACTCCAGCAGTTGTTGAGTGACAGGTATAAGATGTCAGGATGGTGTGCGCACAGGACGCAGGCACGGCTGTGAGCGTTGCTGCTGCCGACAGCCCCAACGGTTGACATAGTAAATCAATCCTGATGGGAGGGAGGGTAGGATGAAGGCGGAGAGGAGAGGGCAGGGGGTGGGGGTGTGGGGTCCAATGGGACTGAGCCGGCCTCCGTCAGACACACTCAGCCACTCAGCCAGCCAGGGAGAGACGGCCGACGGGTGGGAGAACACTCGCCGGGAAGCGCTCACACGGAGATTGAGTTACCACGGAATTAGATCAGGGTTGTGGGAAACAGCACCTCCTAAACACACTTGCACGCTCTCAGTCGCACACACATAAACACATGCAAACACACCAGCGCACACTCAGGCCGTGCTCTTGCACACAAAGAGTCACCAAGGGAAACCTGAGGGAAGATTGAGGAAGGCAGCTGGGCACACGCCAGTTTCAAACAAATGCTTGCTTATACCTTTTAGCTTCCTGGCACTGGGTTGAGAGGGGTTTCTAGAAATCGGTGCCGAGTTACGCCCACGTTCAATAGGCAGACTGGTAAGCTGTTGGAGTTATTAAATGTAAAGATGGTAGTCAAACAACACAAATGAGCCAAAGCCAAACACACTCTAACAGAACAGGACATTCACGTCCAGCGTCACCAAAAGTGGACTGGGAAGGGCGAGGAGATGTTGCGATACCACAGGTGAAAAGTCAAGGTTTTTAAAAGACGAATCGTAATTATGTTTAATGGGCCACAGGAATGTCAGCTCTAATGTGAATGACCTTGATGGTCAGGTGTGAGGAGAGTGGTTTGTGTTGCCATAATGGCCCTATTTCCATAATAGTATCATAAACAGTGCAAAAGAGTGAGCATAAATATATTCAGATTGACATGTAGCAGAGTCACTGGAAGGCCAAGAAGGCACAGTTCATGCATCTTGCATGAGAAATTCAGTCCAAAAAGGGAGCAGGCAGGCTGTGAGTATTTTTCAGCACTGGATTAAGCACATGTTAGGATCTATAAATCCTCCAAGTGGGAGTATGGGAATGTGGAAATGCATGAAATGGATGAAGGTAGGCATGACAAGGAGAGGAGATTAGGTGGGGGTCTGTGCATGTATCTGTGTGTGAGGGATGGTGTGAAGGCTCATCCGCGCTCACTGCATCAACAGAGTGACCGAAGCTCGCACATTGTATCTGTCACCACTGAAGCCCCTCTGACATTCTGGGACCAGCGTGTTGGCCTCCAGTTGCTCCATAGAATCAAGCTCTCATCCGCACTTGTCTAGCTCCCAGCGTACAAAGTTAACAACTGACCTGATGGACAGAGGAGAGAAACAGCTGCTTCTCTACAAGGCACTGGAATTGAAGACAGCAGGGGCACTGCGCTCCCGCTGACAGCCTTAACAGACATGTCAGGCACATGTCAGAGCAGGCGCTATATCCCAACATCAAGTCATTTTTCCAGACCTTCCATCAGACAGAAAAGACTAACATTCACCTGTTTCTTTATCTTAACTGCTTTCTATTCTTGGTTCATTTGTGGTTAAATGTGTATTTTTCAAAAGCCTGGTAAGGTGATGGTTCTAAAACTTTTGTTTTTAAGTAATTAAACCAAATTTCTGTTACAAGAGAAAACAATTTTAGATTTATTAATTAAATGTGCTTACAATATGACCATAAAGTGCTCTTTGTGCAGGGAAGATATGTTGTAATTGGATCACATCCTACCATATATTGCATATGGAAACACTTTATCTGCAGGGTAACTACTGATCTTATTTGTTGGCAAATATAGTGATATATATAAGCATCAAATTTCCAGCTTTGTGGAGGATAAAACAGCAGAAAATATATATATTCGGGCATCTAAAAGTTGCACTATCATGTAGTATTTGTGTAAATGTACAAATATTACTTTCTATTTTTGTTTTACAATAATAGAAATTGTATATAATAGAAATTAGATATGGTTTTACACCATATACATGATATATGGTATACATACATGACAGCAGAAGTGCTGAGATTGTTCAATAAAAGTAGCAATACCAAAATTCAAAAATAAAGTAACATAAAGTAAATAAAGTAAGTCCCACATTCACATTATTGTTTTAACCTGTAACCCTGTAAGTGTATCTAAAAGTGTATCTAATTACTTATTAATACATGAGTTTTTGTGAGTTTTTACCCCTCAAAATCCAAAAGAATTTGGACAACATTTTAAGAGATAAATTGCCAAAAAAAAAAAAAAGAAAGCCAAATGTAGCAAAAAATTACAAGTTAGTTAAAACTCTTTTTTTAAGTGATTTTTTCTAGTATTTTATATTCTAGGTTTTTATAGTTCAGTTAAGAATGTAAGAATTGTTTTTATCACATAAAGTATCAAGAGTAAGCGATTGTATTTTGCAGAAAATGTTCGATGGGAATATTTTAATGTGATATATGATTGACTTTTTTTTATTGTTTCTACTGAAATTATGGAGTCTTGATGCTGTAGGTGTGTAAAGTTGGCCTTATTTTAACTACTAACTGTAACTGTACTTTTAGTAGTGTAGGGTAGTATAAATAAACCAAATTTTGTGAGATTCCCATGTTACTGCCCTGTGGGAAGCACTAAAAGGTCAGCTTGTAAGACAAACATCCCTGTTTTTGGTTCTGTTTCTATTTATTTTACAGTTTTCCAAGAGTATTTTATTAGTTTAAATATCTCATAAAGTACAAGAATGTTTTCAAACCAGAAAAATCATAAAACGCTACATTTAAAATCCCTAAAACATAAGAGATCTGTTGTGGGTTCTTCTGAGTACACAAAAGAAAGAAATCAATGTGAAAACTAACAAATATCTCAAAGAGAAATAGTAAAACATCAAATAAAGTACAAACACCTAAACTTTGTACTGTAGGTACAATACTAATGTCTAACAATGTCTAATAATGTACACACTTTCTTTCTTTCTTTCTTTCTTTCTTTCTTTCTTTCTTTCTAACATATTTATATATTCACACTGGCCACAAGTGAAAGAGAACTTAGACTGAACAGCATCATTGCACATTAGCACGACTTCTCCAAGTCCTGGAACTTAGTTGGAGAGATATAAATATCTAAATACATAAATATAGAAATATCATTTGCCCAACAGGAATCCCCTCACTTGATGTTTTGAACTAGAACTTCTTTTATTTATCCTTCCCTGACAAACCATGCCTCCACAGCGAAAGAGACCCCCCTCCCAACTAAAAGATTTGATATGCCCCTAAACTAAAAACATATGCCTAAAGGAATCAGTTACACAGTAGCGCTAGCACTGAAATCTCCCATGTTTCATAGTTTGCCCCCCTGACCCACTTGTATTAGTGGGGTCACCCTATCACACTTCTGCAGACGCCCCCCTGTTCCCCTTGTGTTCCTTATTTTACGCCCAAAGCAGCTTTACCTGCTGTTATAGTTTCTATAGCTGCTTATAGCTCAAGCTTAAGAAAAAATTTCTGTTTTTTTGCACACTGCACTGCAGAGAGACGAATGTTCACCCAGCGGGTGTATGGCTCCATTGGAAGGTCTGCCTGCCTGTTGACCTGTTTGCAGAAGGTTTAGAGGAGGAAGTTCCCCAGGAGAGCGTGGACACACTAGCCCACTGTGGAGTCTCCTGGCTGATCAGTGACACTCTGGAACCACATGGTTGAAGGCAGTCAGCTAATAGACCATCCAACCTTTATAATGCAGGAGAAGAATCTATGCTGCAGTCACTCCAGCTCTCTACAGGATGGATTAAAATGTTTAATTAATACATTGTTTTTATATATAGATTCATAATGGGATATCATTGTTTCAGACCACTTTTATTAGGATGATGCTCTTTGATCCCTCAAAACTTCATTGATATTTTTAAGGCCCCCGTCACTCAAGCCTCAGCTCGATTCTGACTGGCTCAAGTCTGTCAGAGCCCCGCCCACATCATTCCGGTCACCCCGCCCTCCTCTCCGCCGTGTGAAAACAGTCACAGCAGATGCAGATCAGACAGTTTTAAACTGTTACGCATACCTCGTGCTGTCTGTGCCCCGAGAGAAGAGATTGAAGGCGAAATGAAGCGAAGCCACAACTACAGCTCATCGGACAGCGACCTGGACGACACTGTTGAGGTGGAGAAGGACAGTGGGGATGAAAATGGGTATGTTAACTTTTTTTTTTTTTTTTTAAGAAAATCAACCTATACGACATGTTTTAATTAAGAATTGGGTGTTTTTTGCGTTATTCCCTACATATCCTGTTTTTTTTAAAGTGCTCTTTAATGTATTGCCTCAACATCGTTTTTTGTTTTTACTTTTTTAGTCAAATTGACTCCCACGGATCGATGTCACTCTCCACAACCACGCAAGTCCAAGCCAGAAAAAGGCGCAGAGGGGTATGTGAACCGCGTTTCCCGCTCTTGTTTAATAGTTTCCAAAGTTTCTCATCCTCTGCACGATTGAATTAATGTTGAAATATGTTTTCAAACAGATCATTGAGAAACGGAGACGTGACCGGATCAACAACAGTTTGTCAGAGCTGAGAAGATTGGTGCCGAGTGCTTTTGAGAAACAGGTATGTTATTCTTCATTTTATTTGGCACACACAATTTTGTTGATAGATAATATATAACTGAAAGAGACGCTTTATTATAACGTCTTTGCAGGGATCTGCTAAACTGGAGAAAGCAGAAATACTCCAAATGACAGTGGACCATTTGAAGATGCTTCATGCTTCTGGTGGGAAAGGTAGTGGATATTTTCTTTGAATAAATGCATGTTTCAGCTCTGGTATTAATAAATATGACATATTCTTTGAGTAACACGTTTATTTAACCATGTTTGTTCTTTTCTCACAGGTTACTTTGAAGCTCACGCTCTTGCTAAGGATTACCGCAGCCTGGGCTTCAGGGAGTGCCTGGCAGAGACAGCTCGCTACCTGAGCATCATAGAGGGTCGGGACAGCACAGACACCCTCCGTGTACGTTTGGTGTCCCACCTCAGCAACTATGCCTCTCAGAGGGAGGTGCACACTGGACTGGAACACTTAGCCTGGGGCTCTGCCTACGGGGCTACTCCTGCCCATCTACCCCACCCACTCCTTGTACAGCACCCCCAGGGCAGGACACCTGCATCCAGAACCGCCAGTAGCCAGGCCCCTTCCTCCTCCTCTTCACCCTCATCATCATCTTCCTCCTCCTCCTCCTCCACTGAGACATCTGGGACATCCAGACTCAGTGCCATGCCCCCCACAGAGTCCCTCAGGGTTGCCCCCAATGGCTCTCTACCCCTCAGTCTTCCCATGCCAACAACCAAGCTTTCTCCACCACTGGTCTCATCTCTGTCCTCGCTTTCGGCCTTCCCCCTCTCCTTTAGCGCATTCCCCCTCCTTTCCCCGACAGCCGTCAGCACCGTGAGTCCCTCCTCCACACTGTCAAAACCTTACAGGCCATGGGGCATGGAGATCGGGGCCTTCTGAAGCCAATCCCTGGACTGAGGGCAACAGCTGAGCTGTGTCCACCGTCACATACAGACTGCTTCAACTGTTTTACAACAATAAAATACAGGGGAACAAAACTGATTTTATTTTATTAAGCATAAGGAACAAGTGGGAGCGGTTGCTAGAGGATCTAATTTCTCATTTACTTTTAACAAGTAAAAAAAAGTATTTTTATGTTATTAAATGAAATCATAAACTAATTTAGCTAGCCTGCACTGCCTCCAGGTTGAGGACTGTTGTAATGGTATGATAAATGGGTCATGGATTGATTTACAATAAGCACAAAATTAGAGATCAGCTGTTGTAGGCCATATACTGAAATATACAAATCTACACCTGGCGTAACATAGATTAACTTAATTATGTCAGCTTTCCTTATGATTTTGGGAACTACAGTGACAATAAATATGCATATTATGTGCGCAACTTTTGGGAAAATAACTTTTTAAGGTTTGGAAACCTGGATTCTTGTACCTGTTTGTAATATTTTTGTACCAATAAATTGATTCTAAATATATACAACATGGTTATAAAAGAATGTGTATTTCTGTTGCCTTCACTTCTTTCATTCCTTTTTGGTTCTTATCATGTATACCATGTTGTTGCTTTTCACATTCATTCACATGCAGCCAAGTCCTACATACAAGCAGACGACAGAAGCTCCTTTACTCATAAAGCCCATACATTCCCATAATGACACACAATCTGCAGGTGCACTTCTATTGCAGTCTCATAGAAGTCAATCATGAGCTAATGAGGTCCTGGCTATTGACTGAAAGGTAATTCCTTTACTGTGTGCCAGGTAAGTAACTGAATTCGACAGCATTGTTGCCCTTATGAATACACAGGAAATCATTAAGAGCCAGAGGAAATCCTTTACAATGTTACCCTGACCTCACCAGCTCAGGTTGGTCTGGAACGGAGACAATAGTGTGAACAGTATGAGGACATTGGAGGAAAGAGGTTGAAAAGTAACAACAACACTCAGGCAGCTGGACCCATAAATCACTGTTCCGCATTTTAGGTACTGTTTTTGTTTCTGTCTTTTAGAGGCATGGCTTTTAAGGGGTTCATTGTTTTAATGGCTTGGTCTTTTATCCATGCATGAAGCACATCAGGCATTCAGGTGGGGCATCTGCTGTCTGAATTGTATTCCCCCAGGGCTTTAAGTCACATGCTGTAAATAATAAATCAGATTATGAAAACTAAAATGTCAACAGCAGATTTTAGGGAATCTAATATTCTAATTCAGCCAGTCAGTAATACTGTTAATATTGTTGCCTATATTCCTGTTTAGCATATTATATATCGTTAGCTTCATAGCATAATTGCCTAAGTCAATGACTTAGGCACTTATGCTATGAAGCTAACGATATTTTGTTCCAGTTTTGAAGGGTTGTAGGGTTTTGTTTTGTTTTGGGAGGGTTCTGGTCCCAAATAAATCTGACACTGCCACCTGCTGGTGGAAAGCTTAAGTACAGTTAGAAGAATTCAACCCCCCAGAGCTGGTGGCTCAGTTATGGCACTGTGTTGTGGAAAACTGGGCCCAAACCTTAGGGAAGGTTTACTGCAGTTTAACACAACGTGTGATGAAATATTTCTCTCCAGAGAGGACACGATGCTCCCAAGTGATATGATGAGTACAGAAATCATGTGAATCATATGCTGTCCCCTCCACGGGCACAAAAGAATAAGTGCACATGGTGAAAATGCCTTAGTAGGGCACTGCGTTTCCCATATATGGAATAACCGTTTTTTCCCCACTATTTCCACTGCTGCACAGCAAACAATAACTGTTGATAACCAATTTGACAAGTTTTGTTTTTTAAATTGTAAACAAATACAGTTTAAGACAGTGTCGCCGTCACAGTGTAATTCAGTTAAACAAGTAAGCTGAAGTGTCCATCATATTGACCAATCACATTAGGATCCGTCATCCGTTGGGTTCCGCCTCCAGACAGTCGAAAGTAAGTTTAGCGAGCGCGTACGTGTTGGTTTAGCAGGGTGTGTGTAAGCAGGCTTTCTCCACAGAGCACCCGCCAGAGCGTAAAATTGTAGCAGCACGTGCAAAGCAGCTAGCGTGCACGATGGCTTCTTTGTGCGCGTTGCTGGATGGATTGGAATGTAATTGTGTCCCTGAAATGTTTTTGCTCGTGCATGTGTTATGTCATAAATATAATTCCATACAGAAGCACCATGATGTCTTTTTCCGCCACTCCTTTGTAGATTTGCAAAAAGAAAGTTATAACTTGCCTTCAAGACCTTGAAAGGCAACCTCAACATTGAAGTTTACCGGAAGCCCACACACACGGACCAGTACCTCCTCTTTGACTCCCATCACCCTCTGGAACACAAACTTGGAGTAATTAGGACCCTACACCACCGGGCAGAACATGTTCCCTCTAAGCCTGAAGGGAAAAAGAAGGAACACACACATGTAAAGGAAGCACTTAAAACATGCGGTTATCCTAATTGGGCGTTTATAAAGTCAGCAAAGATGCACAGGAAAGAAGATCAGACACCAGCGAGGGAGGATAAGAAAGACAGACGCAACAACATTGTCATCCCCTATGTAGCTGGTGTATCCGAGAAACTCAGGAGGGTTCTCTCCAAGCACGACATCCCGGTGCATTTCAGACCCAGCAACACACTCAGACAAAAGCTGGTTCACCCGAAAGACAAAGCTCCTAAACACAAACTTAACAATGTGGTGTATGCTGTACAGTGCAGCGAGGAATGCCCAGACCTCCACATCGGAGAGACCAAACAACCCCCAGAAGAGCCACCTCCACAGGACAAGACTCAGCTGTCCATCTGCATCTAAAGGACAAAGGTCACTCTTTCAAGGATGCCAATGTTCACATTTTGGACAGAGAGGACAGATGGTTTGAAAGATGAGTGAAAGAAGCCATTTACGTCCACTGTGAGCGACCATCTTTGAACAGAGGCGGTGGTTTACGACACCAACTCTCTGCCATCTATAATCCAGTTTTGAGATCCCTTCCCAGACGCCTTAACACCCACTCACATCCTGGGCCATCTGACCTCAGGAAATCACATGATAGGGAGGGGCCAGGTTTCACGATGAGCTCACCCAAAACCCTGGCTGATTGTAACCCACACCCGCTTTCACACCTTGGCTCATGTGATTAGGTAGAGGATCATCAGGGGGTCCTTTGTCCCTCTTTGGGGGGAAACTCCCACTGGGTTTAAATCTGGGACTCTCCACTATTTGACCTTAGAACTGAAGAAGCTTCTCAGATGAGAGGCGAAACGTCTTCAAGCAACTCATAGAAGTCCAGACGCTTTTCTTTCCAAGCTCCTTTGACTACGATGACCTGGATGACTGAGAACCTTCACAGACATATAGCTCTCCTTAGGATCATTGCCCTGTTGCACCAACCAATTTTGGCCAGCCTTTAGCGTTATTTGTCTCTAGAAAACTTTGGCATACAGAGGAGAGCCTAGATGCTCAGGTCCTACAAATGTAAAACAAGCCCAAATCATTACACCGCCACTGTCGGGCTTCACAGTTGGTATAAAATGTTTGTGTTGATGTTCTGTATTTTATTTTTGCCAAATATGGGGCTGTGCATTATGGTAAACCATCTCCACTTTGACGGCTTCTCTCCACTTTAAATTTTTCAGAAACGACCTCATGACCATTCCCAAATCATAGCTGATGTTTTTCGTCCTTGGCATTGTGTTAACACACAACTGCTCCAGACCATCCAACTGTAAAAATAAAACCCTCTGCTTTTATAGAGGTGCTCATACTTGCTGATGATCAATTACATATCTGTACATTTTAACTACTCTAAACACTGCAATAATAAAAATGTTAAAACGCTATTAAAATCAGATTAGAATACAAATTTACAGGAAGATTCTCAGGATGTGTAGATAACTGGTTCTTTTATTTGGCAGTTTACAGAAAAGTTTCAGATGGTGCATGCCATGTTCACAGAACCCCAAACTTTTATTCAGCAAAGCTTTCACAGAGAAATAGATGGAGGGAGAAAAACAAGCAGCAGAAGATGCAGGCAGATATCAGTGGTACTGTATATTAAAAAGAGACTAGTTTAGTGTGCTGAATGTAAAGCATCCTGCATCCATTCTCTATCTAACCCCCTAAATGAGAGAAGGTGCTGATGATGCCTCAAGGTAATTCTTCATTCACACACACCCACACAGACATACGTAATGTTCACACTATCAATATCAAGATGGGAGCAACAGCACATTCTACTGTCCAAGACACTATGCATGATACCAGTATGGTGTCATAACATTCACAACTTTATAAGGTTCATTCCCAATACCGTGTTCTTAACAAAGCTATTCGTTTGGGTAACGATGGATTCATCGAAAAATGGCGCCGTCGGGGTAAAGTGGTAATCTGCAAGTGTATAAACAGTTGCTCCCATTGGGCATAGACATTCTTAATAACAATAAAGCACCTATTGAGCTCATTTCAGAGGAAGTGGACTTCTATGTATCTGTGGGGATTCGATTATTGTTAAGTTCCAAGTGTGCGTGTTGAGAATGAGTAGGTGCGCGTGAGGGAGATACAGATGAGATACGTTGATATCTTGAGGAGTCTGTAGTCTGGAAACACCAACCGTCATTCTTCACAAAAGACACAGCAAAAAACATCATTATCAGGACATCATCGGGAATCAATGCAAATGCCTGTCTACAGCCAACTCACACCACTGAGAGCTTCCACAAGAAAATGGTCGCAGAGTCAAACTTCAAGAACTGAACATTAATCAAAGACAAAGAAAATATTAGATAGATAGATAGATAGATAGATAGATAGATAGATAGATAGATAGATAGATAGATAGATAGATAGATAGATAGATAGATAGATAGATAGATAGATAGATAGATAGATAGATAGATAGATAGATAGATAAAAGTACTGACAAAATTAAAGCCAATAAAACCCATATTCTTTCAATTTCTCTTAAATCAACAAAACCATTCAATTCTCAAGATGAGTGTTATTCATGTTTATATCCACTGATAATACTGATAATAGTGAGTACTGGTGGCATGGTGGGTTGTGATATAGTGGTGAGGTCCTTGAACCTCTCAGCCTCCAGGGTTGAGTGTCTGTTACGAAGAGGGTGAAGGCTCTACCGAGGAAGGGGACAGGACTGGGTGGATGGAAGTCTGGACTCGTGTGAGGCTCATGCTGTCAGCTCTTCCCTCAGCTCTTTGTTTCTGCGCACCACAGCCGCGTGTTTCTCCTGGAAACGTCACAACAGCACAGTGAGAATGATTACTCATCAGGACGCTGCCCAGCCCCTTTCATATGCTTTTAGTTCTGATAAAGCTGACGACTCACCTTCTCTTGTAGGCGCTCCATCATGGCCGCCAGGTGGGCTTCACGGTTCTCCTTGATCTGCTCCATCTTCATCTGGAGCTTCTCCTCAGCCATCTTGCTGAAATTACTGTTCTCTTCCATAGCCTTTAGCAACACGTCCCTCTCATGTTCTCGCTTTTCTGCCAAAGCCCTCAGCACCTGGGCCTCTTGGTACTGAATATACAGAAGTATTCAAATTGAATCATTTGCACCTCCATCTTGTAACATGAATTATTCATTTTCCATAGTTAAATGTCTCAAAGATTTCTTTTGTTTTACAGTTTAAACACCTAAAGCTTGTTGACATCGATGCAATATACTCACCTTCCTCCGTTCTTCAGCTGCCTCGAGTTTCTTCTCAATGTCGTCCAAGGAGATATCCCTCTTTGGGGGTGAGGGAAGGTTGTGGGCTACATCTGACACTGGAGACTGAGGCTTGAGAATCACCTCAAAAGCCTGACCCGAGGCCCGCTTGTTTATAGGTTTCACCTCCATGTCTGTAAATGACACAATTACAATGCTAATGGTAGCAAAGTCAAGACATATTACTGTATCAGTCCAATGATACGTATTTTTTGTCTAAAATCTGAAAGAAATCATCAACATGGAGTTAGCTTGTTTAATTTAAAAGAAAATCCATGATTCAGCTGATTTTGTACCTTCAAAGTCACACACAAGCTTATTGCGTGGCTCTGGGTAGAAGCAGGAGCAGATGAGGGAGAGGACAGACAGCTCCTTCATCTTCTCTTTGTATGCTGCAAGAACATAAAACCATAAAACAAACACAGCATTATCCATTTGTGACAACCAACATTGTCACAAATGGATACATATAGTTGAGATTTTCAATTTGATTACTTGTTAAGAAAGGGGAAATTCTCAACAAGCCTGTTAGCTCAGATGACTGCCTAATGAGCTGTTAAAAGTCTGAAATGTATCTAAGTGCAGCACTGCTTAATAATTAATTGGATGAATGTATTCTGTGAGCATTATCAAACTAAGAGCATAACAACCATTACTTTTACTGAAGTTCACATGTGAGCTAAAATCAGGACATGAAACAGCTTTGTCCAATAATGCGCCTCGGTCACCGTGGTGTCATAGTCATAAAAAACACCAGATTAATGACCTGAACGTTCTTTTTTTAATTAACTTTCACTAGATCTTTGGACTATTTTTAATCTTCACCGCCAGTTCTTCGTGCTCTTTCTATTTTTGACAAAGTGCCCACCTGGCTCTTCAGGACTACAGATTGTCAGTGCTGCTATGCCTTCTGCTGCAAAGGCCAGCGTGTGAAGCAGCCCCTTGCTGCAGGGCTGGCCTGCCTCCCACCCTGCCGTACACCTGTCTGGTTAACTACAAATCTATGCTACTACATGCAGAATAGTGAGTTGGCACATTATATTTTATGTAAAAAAAAAACCCTGAAGGAATGGGTGGCTTATATTAAGAATTTTGTAAAATAGGTAGCCAAAAACAAACAAACCCATGCTAAATGTCTGGCCTACAACAATAACTACCCATCAGAAGAGATGACTAGCGTAAAATCTAGTTCCTAATATCAGTGTGCTAACTCTACCTACATTTTATTTTTGTAACATATATCAATAATGAATTTTTGGAAAATAAACTGCAGCACCTCTGCCACAGCTGGTGCAATCCTTTGCAAGGAATAGATAAGGAAAGCTAAAGACATGAATAAAGGGTGCAATCTTATAACCGACAACAATCATCTTAAAGAGACGTTTAAGTGACAAAAAAAGTGAAACGATCACCTGCACCTTTCATTATAGCCACATGAATGTAAAAGTCAAACAGATGAAGCCTCCAAATGATTTGGTGTCGGCTAAATGATCGGCAACCCAGCATCTTGGGTGCGGTCCGTCTGCATTATGCTGCATGTTGGGGCCGCTGTAGCGTGAACCGCAGGTGGAGCATTGTAAGGTTAGTAAACCCCTCTCAGGCAGCCCATATTGTATAATTACACAATGTTACCTAACACAATTGTTATATAAAAATGAATATGTTTACATAGGTAGGATAATATAGGAGATTTTTCAGTAACCTAACGACAGAGGATGCTCGGCGTGAGCCCACATTCTTATCATCAATAGAGTCCTGCGTGGAGACAATAGTCTGCAGAAATGTGATTTAATGCAATTTAGTGTTGAAAACGGCAAAGAAAGCTTTTATTTTATTTTATTTTATCTATTTATATATTTATTTTTATGGTGGAGCTGTTACAGAAGCACGACCACCAGCCGGTAGGCTACACCGGGCCGACACAGACCTTCCGCAAAAATCCTGCACCTGTACCGTGCATCCATCCCGCTTTAATCCATCTGAACCCATCCAGACTAATGCTTACCGGTTGCTGTTTTAGCCATGGCTGATGTATTTCTCCGCAGAGGATGCTGTAGATCTGTTCTGGTGAGCGGTGATGCTGCTTAAGGCACTGAGTCAGCGAAGAGACGGAGGAAGGATCGGATAGCAGACGGGAGGTGGGCACGCACGGGAGCGCGCAAACAGACCCTCCTCTCACGCGCCGCGCGTCTTACACCACCCAGTGTAGGCTAGAAGCTCAAAATACTGAGACACCACAGAATAAAGCCGTTATCTGTCCTCAAGCCTGAATAATAATGTAATAATAATGTGTTTGAGAACGATCCAAGTTAACAGTGCAAAAAATATAGGCCAGAAATAAAATACACCAACATTGTCACTTTTTTTGCGTAAAGAAGTGAATATCCTGGTGTGCAGATGATTCACCACACTGACAACAACCGATATTTCCTCAACCTGCAACTGTGTCATGATATAGTCCAGTATGAAGAAGTTACAGGAATTATAAATGACTAAAGTTTAGATTGAAAAAAACAAAACCAAAGTCTACGTGATTATAACACCTGCATTCACATACTGATTCGTGTCAAAGCTGTGGCGGTGAAAAGGATCTGTTAAACTAATTCAAACAGATAATACTGTAACATAAGTAAGAATGAAGACTTCTTCACCGAGCTGCTGCAGACTGCCACGCCTGCTGGTCAAAAATATCAGCAATGACACTCGCCATTAGTCAGAGTGTTCAATTTTATCTCAACCTTTAATGCGTCATCTATCACCAGCATTAGACAAAAGAGGGAATGAGTGTACTAAAGTTATTCCTCTGACCAAAGCAGTCCAAAGTAACTTCAGTCTCAGCAGATCTTTCTAGAAAATGAACCCTGTGACACCAGCTGAAAATTTTAAAACCAGGTGTTTTCCCCATATAGCTGATTTTAACAGACAAACTAGGTTAGACCAAGGTTAGTATTCATGATTTTGACTCGAATTTACATGAATTGCTGATTGATTGAAACATCTTTCAATAACTGTTCCTTCATTAAATCCAAGCCTAAGGTACGACCTCAAAGTAGGTATTCTTTCCATTTTTTTTCATTAATTGTAACAAATTAATGTAACTTTATGATAACCTTAGCAGACAACACAACAAAGCCATACTTCCTTCGGCCAGCTGTTTGTGTGTGGCTCAACACAAACCATTCTGCCAACAAAGAAACAAACAGATATATTTATACAACACTGCCTTTACATGCCTAGCTTCAAATACCTTTCTCATTTCTTATACTCGGGCGGGGGCTCAGTTGTTACATGTGTCACATTTTAACCTAGCTACCACATGGCTTAAGCTTGCTGATGAAAAACCTTGAGCTTTTTAACAAGTGTCCAATTTTTAACCGACTAATACTGTGTGAGCTTTTTATTACAGAAAAAGCAGCAACATGAAAAATTACTCTGACCCCTAAAAATGACAAAATACTTCCTCCCCTCAAACTTTTCTGTCTTTTCCACAAATTAACCACCGCAAAAGTGTCCTTTAATGTGGCGTTAACAGTTAATGTGACAACAACACCAGTCTACCCAAAATCTTTTAGGGAGATTATTATTATTATCATTGATAATTTACTGTTCAATCAGTACACACCAGAACACCATTTATTAATATCTTTGGCTTGTTTATTGGTCAGGATGCTGATCTTGACTTCACCAGGCTTTTCAAGAGCTGCAAATACTGACAGATCATATAACAAACTTCACATTGCATTTGTGCCGCAGTGCCTCTTACTTAAAGAATTCTTTTCTTAATATGTTGTGAAATTTCAGACTGCACAAAGCTTTACTTGCTTGCTTTATTTATGACACAAAGCAGAAATCTTTCTCAAGCGGAGTGTTGTGTTGTTGCAATTTTATATTGTGAAAGAAATGCTGAGCACATATACAAAGGTCGAAGAAACTGAATACAATCTGGATGACAATAAAAATGTAAAAAAAAATCTCCACATACACAATTAAGTTTTCAATAACAAATCTAAACCTATAAAATATTTTAAAAATGTATTTTTTATAATAGGTGTAAAAAGGTCATTTTGTTATGGCACCACTGTAAGTTTAGACTTACAGGTTCAAGTTTTACGGATCTGAAACTTTACATGTCAAGTAGAATAAGACGACCTTAACTAATACACATGAACTTAACTCACTTTAAATACAAGGGTGCTACATCAATTCAAGTGTACTTAAGAGAAATACGAAATAAAACAACAGTGTAGCGGTGCATGTTTTTATAGCAGTGTATCAACTAAATCAGTGTCAAAGGATAAATAGAAGGCATCATTTAAGTCTTTTGGAGATATTTAAAGGTATGACTTCTAGACAGAAGATCATAAGAATTTACTGTATGCTTGCATTTATTTAGCTATCTTTCGCTTTGGCATTCAGCTGCTTCTTAATGTAGTAGCCGACCAGTATCTGAGGACGCTGCTGGTAACTGTGAAGAACTTCGTGAGAGCTGTGCAGCTGATCTCCCTTCAGCCGATCCAGGAGCGTGACGCAAACCACAGCCGCTTTTCACAAACAGAGATAAAAGTTTTCAGACACAAAAAAAATGCTGTCAGAAGTAAAACGATGCTGATATTGAAATTTCTTACCTCGTAGACCACTCAGTTTACACATAGCAGCAAACACTGATGACTCCATCTCTATATTACAAACTCCTGCTTCCTGAGCTTTGTTGAGGTAGTCTTGCTTGTCCTCCTCAGTGTAGGAGCAGAAAGCGCCATCCAAACGGGCTTGCCCTACACGTGTGATCAAACAGAGAAAACAGGAAGACAGTGAAAGACTGTAGATGTTGGCAAACAGTGTACTCGCTAACACATTGATGCATCAGAACTCAAACCTTCATAGAAATCCAGCGTGCACATGGTGTTGCCTACAACTGTCTTAAACTGGTTTAGCTCCTTGCTGCACTGCAGCAGGTCCTCAGCCAGGCTTTGGTCCAGATCAGTATTGCGCACCACGGTCTTCCCAAGGATCACCTGCTCAAACCTGGGCTGAAAGGTGGGATCCACAGACTGTTTGGTGACAACAACAGTGCCAGGCTCAAGTCCTGAAAGCCAAATATAGCAGGTTAGATGAAAAAGTTTTTTAAAGTGAAAATACAAATGTAAAGATTTTAGGACAAATTACTTTATAGCCCTTTCTAGAGCATATATCTTTACTATGAAGATCTGTGGTTGTAAAATTTAGTCACAGCTTCTAGAATTGAATCACCATCGTGTGCATCATGTGCTGGAAATGTTACATGTATAGACTTCAAAATCAAAGATGCAACACAGGCCAACAGCTAAATGTTCATGCAATTGCTTGTGTAAGGATAAGATAAGATAAGATAAGATAACCTTTATTAGTCCCACACGTGGGAAATTTGTTTTGTCACAGCAGGAAGTGGACAGTGCAAAAGTTATGACGCAAAAATTAGAATACAATAAGAATAAATACAGTACACAGCTGTACAGAATAGAATAAAATAATATACTATATACAGTAGAATAAAATAGAATAAAAATATACAATAAGATAAAAATAGAATACGAATGCTATATACAACTGAGTAAAAATACAACGATGCCAGAAAAGATTATTGCACTTAGTGTTATTGCACATGTGTGGATGTGTGTGTTTGTTCAGTTAAAGTCTTTGTTGTGGAGTCTGACAGCAGTGGGGAGGAAAGACCTGCGAAATCTCTCCGTCCCACACCGTGGGTGCCGCAGTCTCCCACTGAAGGAGCTGCTCAGTGCTGTCACAGTCTGCTGCATGGGGTGGGAGACGTTGTCCAACAGGGATGACAGCTTAGCCGCCATTCTCCTGTCACTCACCACCTCCACTGGGTCCAGAGGGCATCCTAGAACAGAGCTGGCCCTTCGGATCACCCTGTTCAGTCTCTTCCTGTCCCCAGCAGAGATGCTGCCGCCCCAGCAGACCACACCATAAAAGATAGCAGAAGCCACCACAGAGTCATAGAAGGTCTTCAGGAGTGGGCCCTCCACCCCAAACGACCTGAGTCTCCGCAGCAGGTACAGCCTGCTCTGCCCTTTCCTGTAGAGGGCGTCTGAGTTATGAGTCCAGTCCAGTCTGTTGTTCAGATGAACACCAAGGTACCTGTAGCTGTCCACAGCCTCAATGTCCATACCCTGGATGTTCAGTGGTTGCAGTGGAGAATGCTTGTGCCTGCGGAAGTCTACCACCAGCTCCTTGGTTTTACTGGCGTTGATCTGGAGGTAGTTCAGCTGGCACCAGTCCACAAAGTCTTGGGTCAGACCTCTGTACTCCTTGTCGTCCCCATCAGTGATGAGGCCGACTATTGCAGAGTCATCAGAGAACTTCTGCAGGAAGCACTGGGTGGAATTGTGGGAGAAGTCTGCAGTGTAGATGGTGAAGAGGAACGGAGCCAGAACCGTTCCCTGTGGGGCCCCCGTACTGCAGACGACCCTGTCCGACACACAGCCCTGAGTCCTCACATACTGTGGTCGGTCGGTGAGGTAGTCCAAAATCCAGGTAGTGAGGTGATGGTCCACTCCAGAGTTCTCCAGCTTGTCCTTCAGAACCGAGGGAAGAATAGTGTTGAAGGCACTGGAGAAATCAAAGAACATGATTCTCACAGTGCTTCCAGCGGTCTCCAGGTGAGCGAGGGAACGATGTAGGAGGTGAATGACGGCATCATCCGCGCCAATGCCAGGCTGGTAGGCAAACTGAAGTGGGTCCAGTGATGAGCTTGTTAGGCGCCGAAGCTGAGCCAGGACCAACCGCTCCAGGGTCTTCATCAGGTGGGATGTCAGAGCCACCGGCCTGTAGCTGTTGAGGTCCTTGGGGCGTGAAGTCTTTGGCACTGGTACAACACAGGAGGTTTTCCAGAGCTGTGGGACTCTTCCCAACCTCAGGCTCAGGTTGAAGAGGTGCTCCATCACCCCACACAGTTGGTCCGCGCAGGACCTGACGACCCTCGAGCTGATGCCATCTGGGCCCGCTGCCTTCTTGCCATTAATCCTCCTCAGTTCCCTCCTAACCTGGGTGGTTGAGAGAGACAGGCTGGAGCCTTGTGTTGAGTGTGTATTGGATGCTGTTGTTGGGGGTGGGGGGGAGTGAGCAGGGTGAATAGAGGAGGTGTGAAGTGTCTGAGGTGTCAGAGGTGGAACAGCAGCAGTGGGGGTGGGTGAGTCTGCAGCCGATGTTGTAGACTGTCTCATGGTTGAATCAAATCTGTTGAAGAAATGATTCAGTTCATTTGCCCACCTCACATCCCTCCCAGGCAGAGAGTTCTGCTGTTTGTGGCCTGAGATGGTTCTGAGGCCTCTCCAGACTTCACCAACGTTGTTTTGCTGAAGCTGGTTCTCCATCTTCTGCCTGTAGCTGTCCTTCCCATTCCTTATCAGTCCCCTCAACTCTCTCTGCACCCTTTTCAACTCCTCTTTGTCTTTGGATTTGAAGGCCCTCCTCTTCTGCTTGAGGACAGCTTTAATTTCTGGGGTAATCCAAGGTTTGTTGTTGGAGAAACACCGTACAGTCCTGGTAGGTACGGTGTTATCCACACAGAAATTAATATAGTCAGTAAGGCCAAGGTTGTGTAAATTTCAAAGGCAGGCTTCAAAGATCAGCTGATCTCTCTTTCAAAAATCTGATAAAATGAGTTAAAACCAAGTATTTGCAATTAATTGTGAAAATGTTTTCATGAAGCAATTTGATTAAGGAACCTTAGTCTGTTTCTTGGGATAAAAATAGAAAAATATGCCCTTTTTAAAAACAAAGACTCTGTTGTCATCTCTTGCGTCATCACACGATCCATCTACTGGAAAGTACGTGCGACACAATTACAAGGGAAATTAGCATATTCTAAATAACAAACGAATTTCTAGCTTGCTAATGCTGCACATGTATTATTATATATTTACAATGACAAAAAATATATAACCCCTCAATACTGATCTTCATTTAAGTGTAACTTTAACCTAAAATGTCACAGTTTTCCAGTCTAGTGCTCAGCATTCATCACTCTTATGCTGTCTCTCATTTTTGCTTACACCATCTCTGCTTTCCCGCTAGTTGTAATACCCGATCCTTTGAGCTTTGTTAAAATGTAACTAATAACACAGAAACCTTTGCCTCGTTTTGTCTAAACTGAAAACAAATCATTAACCTAGAGACCATTTTGTTGACAGGATCATACTTTCGCTTTCAGCTATTCACCGGTAACATTTTGTAACTGCATCTTGCACAGCTGCGCACAAGAAATAAATCAGTCCCCAAACTGACAAATATTTATCAAATTAAACAAAAAACCTTATTTTGGTTGTTTATTTTACTACAATGATTTGGAAAATGGGTCTGGTATGACATGTAATTAGTCCCATGGTAACTAAGATCCTATCACAAGCTGGTCTTTAGGCTTAATCTACAAATTAATCCCAAACAGCACCCAATTCCAAAGGGTCACTTCACCTTTCCTCAACAAGAAAAGGGCCCAAATGCACATACCTACTCCACCTGATGTCCCAATGCGTATAATTGTAACATCTGTGCACTTTGCATGATAGAGAAGCTTTATTAGCTCATGCAACATTATGGCAATAGATGGGATGCCCATTCCGTGCTGCAAAAACAAGCAGAGATATACACAATTTTTAAATGACGTTCATGATATTATTATGCATTTTGGTAGATTAACAAATACAAGTTAAGAAAACGATCATGTGGAAAACAAAATAACATTGAGGATATTGTTCTTACATACACTGACAGAGAGGACAGGGCCAACTTTGTACATGGCGTAACGATCCGTCCCAGCACAGATATTTGGATACTCAGATTTAGGGTCTTCCATACCGAGCTCAGCTGCGATGTACTCAGTGAATGCTTTCATTCTCCAGGGACTCCCACCCACACAAACAAACTACAGTAAAGCACACACATAAAGATAGACATGAGAACTGCACAGACAAAAACAGGCTCAAGGCTTTAAAATAAAAATTTAAAAAGATGACTATGGGATACATTACTTTGACATCACCAAACATATCTTGTAGGCTATGAGTTTCAGTTCCTAGACTGAAGTGGTAGAGGATGTCTTCTTTCAGTGCATCCAGGTGTGGGTTGTGCACATAAACAGGGCTTTAAGAGGGGAGAAGGATAGACATGAAAGGGTCAGTTAAAACAATGAATCACACAGATCAATGAAGAGCAATGATTGTTACGTAAATATGGTGGGTAGCTAACGGGGCAGTATTACAAATATCTTATTGGTTCTGTAAAGACGGTGTTATTTAACAATAACAAAACCGTCACGACTTTCAGGGGGGGAAAGAAAGAAAAGAAAATCAATGGCCATATATCCTGTCACACCCCAGCTTCCTCATTCCAAGACGACATTGCAGTTGACGTGTGTGAAGCGGTTTTGTCGAGTAGTACCTGCGTTTTTAAACAAATATGTCGAACATTATGTTGACCGGAACTTCTCACCTGCTGCACGGAGCGCTTCCTTCGGCCTTTGAGTCCATTTTTCCTGCGAACAGCCGAATCCGAACAAAATTACTCAGTGAGCAGAATGAAAGAAACGCATAACCACACCTGGCTGCTGAGAAAGCCTGTTACTTAGAATTTCACCAACATCTAACTCAGTTCTCGAATCTGGACAATTAAGGTTTTTGGTTTTGTTTTTACATTTAAAACAGTCACCATAGGAACATACTGTCAACATGCAGATTCAGCACTATCGCGCACCGGCTACAGGAAATACGGTAATGAGCTTCATCCTTACCTGAAAGATCAGCCAACGGGACTCACGAAACCAAACAAAAAATAAAAAGCAGATATAGATGTTTTGCTCTTTGCGAGGTTACTTTTCTGCTGCAGTCTTCCTCCGTTTCATTTCAGTATTAAAATCTGACTTAACGCCGAGAGCCGGCCCACAATGCCGTGACGTCGGATGAGTCACAGGGGTCGTCACCCACTCACTTGTTGGCTACCGGCTTCCGGTCACGTACAGAGGTCGACGAAGTGCAGCAGATGTTCAGTTACAGCGGCGCTATTAAAGGATTTCCGCATATGTTGGGAAAAGCAGTACTTTTCCGAGTTTATTTTGTGTGAGTCAGTTTGGTCAAAATGACGAAGGTTGTACAAGAAATTAATTCATTAAGTACAGGAATCGTGGTTTTATCCTCGAATAGTGTAAAAAATACTTACATTTTATAAAATGTGCTCAACAAAATCTTTCATGTGTGATTTTCACTTCCTGTAGATTCATGTTGACCGTTAATCTTTTTTTTTTTTTTAATAGCAAATTTGTTGTCAAATAACCACTTTATGTAGAACACATAACAAACAGATAAAATAAAATACCATTGGTGTTCCTGTTAATATCTGCTTGACTGATGCAAGAGTCACTCCCGTTTATGCCAATTTCTTAAGCTGTTTAATGCACGGACATGCTCACCAGCTGTACAATACACAGGTGTGTCATTTGTGATGGAAACTGCTGCTGAAGCAGGTTGATAATAGCAGAGGTATAGGACAGAAAATCAAAAGCAATTTGTAGACAAATGCAAATCTTAACTCCAGAGAATTTCTAATTATGTGTAAACATAATTGGCGCCATCACTTCAGTTCAGGACTTTTATTAAAGCATCTGAAAAGTAGCCATTCAGTTTTTTTTTTTCTGTTTCAAAAAGGTGTTCACACAGTATAAATACACTACAGCACTCTCAGGGGGTTATCAAAAACCGAAATTCTTGTGAACCTCCTGCAAAATAATAAATAGGAAATAAAAAGTTAAATTAAACTGAAAGGAAGAACAGCAAACACAAACACTGCACAAGCAAGACTAATTTCTCAAGGTGAGTGAAGCCCTTCAGCCGCCCTAAAAACAAACAAAGGTGACATATTTTTATTATGGTGTTTATGTTAGCGACCTAATTTTAACAATATACCGTAAAAACTACCTTTTTTTCTAGGTTTTAACTTTAACTTAATTCCTACATATACACATTAACTGGTGTTATAAATGTCCAATGTTCAAATTATTCTTGAAGAACAATGGGTATTTCATTCAAATCATAATCTATACTCTCTACTGTTTTTCTACTGTATGAAAAAAGCATTAAAGTCAAACTGTGGTAACAAATTTACAGTATTAAACTCACATTTTATCTTTCTTGCCATTCATCCTCATTTCATAAAGCCTTAGTTGCTCAGGATCTCTCTGTGAAGATAGTATAAAAGCATTTTAAATCCAGACACTACTGATATTATTTGGACCACTTAGCAAGTAAACAACAAGAATTTTACACTTACTGCCTCACTTAACACTATTGGGTGCTCTGGCAAGAATTCTGGCTTCTTCCTGGCCTCCGGACAACTGGCCAGACCAATTAAGAAGTCCCTTGTGTAAGATATCCTGTCTGAAGATAAACATGGTATAAGAGTTCAAGTTAGGGATATCCAAAAGAATCTGGTTGCTTCTTTACCTCAAAGGTAATAAAGCTGACAAAAAATGTTTGTGATGCATTGGGATTCACCAACACTTCTGCATTGGCTAACATCAAACACAACCTCACTAAAAAGACAAACTCCTTCTAAGAAGCTTATTCAGGTGTGTGATAATTCTCTGATTACTGGATGTTAAGGCCCTCTTGTGGTCATTCCTCACAATATCAGCTTTTTGAGGAAACATTTGTGATGTCTTTGGTCCAAAATTCCTCCTTGTCACTGTTTATGAATTCAGGGTTTGATGACAGGTGTAACAGTGAAGCTGTAAAGTATAGAGGTAATGAGGGTAAATGGGTTTAAATACATGGGGTTAACCCTTCAAAGGGATGAACAGAGCACAAGCGAGGTGAAGAAGAGCATGCAGGCAAGGGGGAGTGGAGGAGGTTTGAGTGATTTGTGACAGAAGTATCGCTGCAAGAGTGAAAGGGAAGATTTGCAAGACGTTAGCGAGACCTGCTGTGATGAATGGTTTGGAGACAGTGGCTCTGACAAAAAGAGACAAGGTCGAGCTGGAAGCAGTAGAGTTGAGACACTCAGATTTTCAGTCAGAGTGACCAGAGGCCTGACTGTGAAGCAGGATATCAGATTATCCAGGTAACTTCAGAGTTAACCTTGGATTTCCCGTACTACAAAGGTGGTTTACTTCTTACTGGGGTACATTGCCATGATAACTTATAACCTGCTCTGGAGCATGTTATGTTCCAGATTAGAGACCAATCGGTATGAAATTACTGCCTAATGACCAAACAGTTCTTCACAAAACACTAATTCCAGGAAGATTCTTCAGACACCTGAGGGGAGAGTACGAGGGTCTGAAGTCTTTGAGTTTCCCTGATGACAAAATCTGATTCCTTGATATATTTTTTTTCTGCTGGCAACAAAAAAACTTTAAAATAGTTTCATTGTTCTATAAGCATTAATATATGATCATAAAACAGGACCATATATTGTTGACTTCCCATCAAATTTGTTCATAGACTGAGTCTATGATTTTGTTTTTTATTTAATGTTTATGCTTGAACCCTTAAAAACCAGAAAAGCTGCAGGTGGGAGAATAAAAACTAGAACGGCCAGGAGCAGGTTATGTTTGGTTCAGAGGTTTGGTATAAAATTGTGAAGAACATTTTCAGCATTGTGATAGATTTTCTTCTGGCAGAATAAATTTTATATGTGCAAGTTATTAAACCGTAACCTTACAAAAAACACTGAACGAAGTGAAAACTGTGTCTCACTCTCATGCAAACGTATGTGTCTTAATCTGTGATTCAGAAAATATATGAAATGCACTATCTATGTGTATACTTTTTTTTAATCTCCTGCTAAGCCTCCTTGGCATTTCTGGAATTGCAGCTACTAGAATGCACACCAAAAACACTTGTTTACCACACTGACAAGCTGAAGTGCTTTCCACGCCTTGTTTATTAGCCTATGGGACAGCAAAATATATTATTTTGGAAAAAAATAATATAAGAAGAAAAGACTCACCTTTTTTCTGTTTATGAAGGTTGATGATCTTGTAGAACTGCTCTACACCAATATTTGTCTATCAAATACAAAATTTCAGCTTAAATATATTTTTTTAAAAAGCATGATATCATGAGTCTAAAATACTGAAGCGCCGAATAATTAAATGATTAGTTATTTGAAAGGTTAGTGTTATGTGTCATCTTTGTGTAGTGCCACCGTTCTCAAATGTTGAGGTGTGTCACAGGTTTACTCTGGTGGCATAAGGTGCTCACACAGTGGAAAAAATCATCTTAGATTAATCTTAGCCTGACAACGTCTCACCATGGCAAACAGCATCTCTACAAAACCCAGATTTGCAGTGACAAGCTAGAGCCTGATGGACAAACTATGGAAAGCCAAAGCTTAGAACATGTTCACTTTCCCATCCTTTTTTGTTGTTTGATTATGAATTACCTTCAAACAGGTGGATGCTTTTTAGTACTTTTTTTCAGTACTATTATACATGTATCTCCATATCATATATACACTGTCAGCTTCACCTTTTTGTAACAATGTCGTTTAAACTCCTTTTTTATTAGTAGGCTTCATTTACCAAAACTATATTTTACCTTCTGTGAAAAAAGTGTAATATGTTTAGTTTATCCCAGCTTTCATAGTGCACAGCTGTAATAGAGAGGGAGACAGACATACTCACATTCATACCTACAGTCAACTTAGAATCACATATTAACCTAACGTCTTGATGCATGCTCAATCATTAAGGTAAGTAAATCCCAAAAGGTGGATTCTGTTCATCTGGACGTAGCGTTGCGTCACTCATCCAAGGGAATTCTTCAGTCTCGAGACTGAAGAATTCAATTGGATGAGTGACAAAACATTTTTCCCATTGAAAACGTAACGTCCAGATGAACAGCTACTAACCTAACCTTTGCATGTCTTTGGACTGTGGGAAGAAGCCATGCAGACACATGGAGAAGATTTAAACTCCACACAGAACTAACCTTCTTCCTATGAGTCACGAGTACTAACCACTGCATCACCATGCAACCATCTTCATAATTAGGGTTTTATTTTTTACTTGCCTCTTGATCCATCAGGACATGTGCAGCAGGATTTATTGGTGGATCTAAACAAAGTATTAAAATCCCCATATGAACATTCATTACACGGGAACACATTACATTTCAAACTGGCACATTTGATCCTGTTTACTTGCACTGATGACTTACCAATGTCGGCAGGAATGCAGCGGCGCAGGGGTCTCGCTGGCTCCAGGTGCTTTTGAAGGATTCTTCTCCTTGATACCTCCATTCTGGCGTCAGTAAGGTTCAAACATGCTTTAAGCCAACTAATTTCTACAAGCCTACTAAGCAGTGCTGCATTAACAGAAGGAGACATTAGTCACTAATATATTACTTTTCAGTGTTTTAAAAAGAGGGGTTTGGAGTCCAAACCAAGGCCAAGGCTGCATATCAGGAATACTTACAACTTTTCACTATAGTGTGTAATGATTTATGACCCTATAAATTATTGATATTATTTTATTCCCATTGGTAATGACTTTATTATTTCATAATTAAGTATCTTTTTTTACAGCTACAATATTCAAATACTTCACTAAATAATTTGAGTTTATTGGTATGAAAAGTTGTAAATGTCATGCATCTACATAACAAGATGATTGCTTAGATTTTGTGAAACTAGCAAAATAAACAAAAACAAAAAAAACGTTTGTGATACAAAACCAAACTGCAATCACAGTCCCTGTTTCAGTTCAATTTATATACAGTCATGTGAGAAAATTAGGACACCCTATGAAAGCCTGTATATTTTAAAATATATTTGGCCATATGGATATTTAATGCCAATTTTAATGATACTGAGGAATCCAAATAATATCACTAAACAATTAAAAAAATAAGAAAAGCCGTTTTAAAATTTTATGTGAAATGTAATTTTAAAAGAATGCAATTTCTGGTGAGGAATAAATTAGGACACCCTCACATATTATCCCACTTAAAATGGTTAAAATCACACACAGGTGTATCACATTAGGTGCACATGATCAGTACATCGTTAACCAGCATTTTAAAAGAACCTTGCCTTATCTATACCTCAAATTTAGTTTGGTGCTTTGCTGCAGCAGGACCTGGCCAGCTCACCATCACAGAATCCATCATGAATTCTGCTGTGTATCAGAGGGTGCTTGAAGAACATGTGAGACCATCTGTTAAAAAATTAAAGCTGAAGCGGAACTGGACACTAAAACATGACAATGACCCAAAGCATACCAGCAAATCTACCAAGGACTGGCTAAAAACTAAGAAGTGGAGAGTCCTGGAATGGCAAAGTCAAAGCCCTGATCCTAACCCCATTAAGATGCTGTGGGGTAACTTGAAACGGGCTGTACATGCCAGAAAACCCTCAAACATCTCACAGCTGAAGGAATTCTGCACTGAGGAGTGGAGCGAACCTTCTTCTGATCATGTCAGAGACTGGTAAAAAGTTACAAAAGGCGTCTCGCTGAAGTTATATGAGCCAAAGGAGGCAACACTAGTTATCAGGGGGTAGGGTTTCCTAACTTTTTCCTCCATTAAAACAAACATTTTTGGGTTTTTTGATGTTTCACAAAATGTTCATTTATACAACAACAACAATCTTTATTTATAGAGCACATTTAAAAGCCTTGGGCATACCAAAGTGCTTTACATAAAACAATAAAAAATAAAACAGTTCACACATTAACATCAAATACATAAAGGTAACGAATTATGTTCACAGATAAAAGCCACCAATAAGAGTAAACTGCAGCACATAGGTTATAGCAAGGTAAGACTGTACCACCATGATAAAAGACACCAATAATGGAAAGATAGCAGAGAATTTAATACAATAGGTCAATAGGTCACTGCAAGCAAGCCAGCATTTAACTGGTAGAAAAGGCAAGTTTAAAAAGATATGTTTTTAGCTGTGATTTAAAAGAATGAATAGAATCAGACGCCCGGATGCCAATCGGGAGATTGTTCCACAGCTCCGGTGCAACTAGAGCAAACGATCGATCACCTCTAGATTTCAGTCGAGATCTGGGCTGAACCAGCAGTAACTGTGAGGATGACCTTAAAGCCCTAGCAGGAGCATATGGGTTTAAAAGTTCCTTAAGATAGCTTGGTGCAGTGTTATTGGTAATTTTAAAAGTAAACAACAAAATTTTAAATTGAATACGATATTTGACAGGCAACCAGTGCAGATCAGCAAGGACAGGAGTAATGTGGGCAAACTTCTTGGTTTTAGTTAGAATGCGTGCTGCTGCATTCTGAACTGTCTGTAATCTATGTAAAAGGGAAGAGTGGAGACCACAATAAAGTGAATTACAGTAATCTAGCCTTGACGTTACAAAGGCATGGATGAGCTTTTCTAGGTCTTTATACGGGATATAGTGCCTGGCCTTAGAAATAAGGCGAAGCTGGTAAAAACTAGATCTGACAACAGCAGATACTTGTTTATCAAGTGTAAATGAGCTGTCAAATAAGACACCCAGATTCCTAACAGTGTCAGAGAAAGAACTAGTGAGAAAACCAAAGGCATCCCGAAGTTTGGCACGAAGGGCATTACTACCAAAAATCATAATTTCGGTTTTCTTATCATTAAGGATAAGAGTATTTGCCAAAAGCCATTTCTTGACCTCACACATGCATTCTCGGAAGCTATTCAAAGACAGAGCAAGATCATCGTTTAGCTCAAAATAGATCTGGATATCATCCGCATAATAGTGAAAAGCAATGTGGTATTTCTCAAAGATAGCACTTAAAGGAAGCATGTACAATGAGAAAAGGGTAGGGCCTAACACAGATCCCTGGGGGACACCACAGCAAACAGGTACAGCCGAAGAAGAGGATGTGGCCAGATGTACCGAAGAGAGCCGATTGGAGAGGTAGGATTTAAACCAATCCAAGGCAGCGCCCTTAATGCCTACAGTGTGCTCTAGTCTCGCCAATAGGATGTTATGGTCAACCATGTCAAATGCCGATGAAAGATCCAATAGCACTAGGACAGAGGGGCGTCCATTGTCAGCCATTAGTAAAAGATCATTGAAAACACGAAGCAGCGCTGATTCAGTGCTGTGATGTTGTTTGAAGGCCGATTGAAATTTATCATTTATATTTATGTTGTTTAATTGCAATTACGTCGCTTTCTTTTCCAGTAATACATAAAATCATGATTGGAAATTGATATGTGAACAGTTCATAATAAAGAGCTGATTAGTTAATGGGGGTGTCCCAATTTTCTCACATGACAGTACACAGTGCCAAATCACAGCAACAGTCACCCCAAGGCACTTTATATTGTACAGCAAAAAGTATTAACTCATCTGGCGTTAACTCATCCAGGTGTGAAAGTGTGTTTTGTAAGAAGTCACAGACAAGGCTGGCCAAACAACAACAACAATAATAATAATAGTAATTTTGTTTAAACAATTTTTCATTTCATCTTTGTTTAAAGAATACAACGATTAAATGCGGTGTGATATCTGTGATGAAAAGGAAGAATGACTGATAACGATAAACACAAATAGGGAAATCTCAAAGAAAAAGAAAGTATTCGCATTTTATTAGCTAAAATAGTCTGGTCAGGGTTAGACCGTTAAATATCAAACTCCTAAGGTTTAGCATACAGAGAAACAGAATAGAAAAATAATTAAATAAGAACCTTACATAAATAATAAATTCTCCGGCTTAATATACTTAAATAAAAATCGGTTTAATGTTAGTTGTTTATTTACTTATTACTTAACATGTTTCATTTAGCTTAACTTTACTACACTGGATGTAAGCTAACTTGCCAAACTTTATGAGGCTGTCAACAATAGTTGTTAAAAGCCTTTTCTAAAAATCTAAATCTCAATTTAACTGCATTAACAAAACAACTTTTGAAAACAGGTGTAACGATCCCGCTGTCCACTATAACGCGCTCATGGCACCCCCTAAAAAATAAAATGAATCTGTGTAAAGCCTGCGCATCAGGCAACGGCGAGCAGCTAACGTTAACATTAGCGGTTGATGTGAAGGTTCACAGTTCGCTGCGTATTTAATGGTCAGCATTGTGTGTACAGATAGGCTAAATGACGTTAAAACAACAAAACGAGAAAGAAAAATAAGACAAGTAATAGAAAAACATAACTTGGAAAACGATGCAAAAGTTTGAACTCCTATAAACATCTATTAAATCTAACTAGCAACGCTCTGCTCATTGCGCGAATTTATAGATATTGAGGTTTAAAATTTATTCACCTCTAGTTCAACGAAATTCCCTCAGCGTGGATTTCAGCCTGTTCGCCTCACCAGTGTCATGCTAGTCAAGAGGAAGAAAAAACACAAATAACACACGACTTCCGAATTTTAATTTTCAAAATAAAACTCATGCAGTCACCATCATCGATACACGTTCTACTGTTGTGAAAAGGGAGTAGTGTTGTTTCCACATTTAATCTAATTAGCAATTTTATCAATATCTGAATGTTTTTTCTGTACAAGTAGGTATTGACTATCGTTACAGCATTAAAAGGAGTGTTTTTTTCTTTTTATAACTGTACGGTCTTCTGTAACAGCCGTATTTGATGTGAAGCCACACCTCGCCATTGCTTAGGCGGCTACCAGGACCCGGTACACCTCGTTGCAACATTGGATAAGTGCTTAGTGGTTGATCAACTACCGTTTATCAGTTAACTAAATGTCTTGAGAAATTTTGTATACAAAGTTATTTTAGATTGTTATACACAAGAGAAAATTAGAAATTGTCATTTTAAATGTTCACATTTTTTAAACTAATTTTTCACTAGGTTTGAGCTGTGCAGCTCTCCCAGTGCTTACAAATCATGTAAAATGAGCAGAAAGCGCACACACACACACACACACACACACACACACACACCCCCACCACGCAATAGTTTTAGACAGGCCTCTATAGTTATTATTTCAAACCTGTCAGTACACCATATTCACCACTACAGATGAGTAGTGACCATTTAAACGGTGGTCGTATTTAAGGTTTTGTTCTTTGAAGGCTGTCTACAAAAAAATAAAATCAATAAAATGCAGAATATCATAACAGGTCTTTGAGGGGAGAAAAAAAAAATACATCACTGAACTCGAAATATTTTTTATTTATTATTTATCTGTATCCTGTATAGACAAGCTTGATCAGCAGATCCTAATTTAATGTTAACAATTCAAAAGCATCCATTTTTATTTTAAAATGACAAAAAGACAGTAAGATGAAATGGAATACACACTATAACAAGTTCAATCAAAAATTGAAATAGAGTATTGCTTTTAGCAGATAAAACAAGGCTAAATTAAATACATGCAAGCTAACTTTATAGTTAGAATCATAAAGCCACCCCATATCAACAGCCCCCAACACCCTCCTTTTCCCCACCCTACATAAAAAATAAAAAAAAAATGAAAAAAAATGAAAAAAACAACAACAAGGCAGTGGTTTTTCAAATCAACATTGTTTACATTTCCAATTACACCTGGAATTTTAAGTGCAATGAAAAGCAATTTTACTTTCACACAAGGAGTAGCTTTATTTTTCTCTGCCCTATTGGTCTCCCACCTAGTTCTTCAACTGCCGTTAAAGCCTCTCGACGAGACTCAAATACCAAAGTAGCAGAGCCTTTAGGTTTTCCACTCTGGTCATACTGCAGTGACACAGATCCAGGTATTATACGATACCCGTAACAAAAATCGTAGATTTCTTCACTTCTGATTTGGAAAGGTAGGTTGAGTAACTGAACACAGGTGGGAGCGTCAAAAGGCTCCACAGGGGAGCGAAAACTGCCACGAACTCCATTGCCCCGGTCTTCTGGAGAACGAGACCGCGCTGCACGAGACTCATAATCAATACTTCCATGGATGCTATCCTGTGCATTAGTTACTGGTATACCCCCATCACGAGGAACCCTGAAGTCAGGATATGAAGTGTCACCAGTGAGATAAGATGCTTCGCTGCTCTTGCCCGAGTACTGCTCCCCTCTCAGCAGTGGCTCTTGCACCACTGGTGGATCAACACCCAACTCCTGCATCTCAGAACGTGTAATGCATTTTAGTATGACTTTTGACCCAAGAAACCGTCGTCCATCGAGAATGAGTGCCCTCAAAGCCTCCGTCTCAGATCCAAAGACCACCATAGCTTGTCCAACCCCAGCACCTTCTCGGTCCTGCAGCACACACACATTGTCCTCTGTGATATTAAACCCAAGGAAGAAGTCGATGATCTCAACTTTTCGTACATCGAATGGCAGGTTTCGCACAAACACACATATCTTCTCTGAGTCATAAGGATCACTGGAGTAAGATGCAGGCCCCTCCCGAAACCTTTCAGAGTTTCCAGAAGGCCGGACAGTGGTACCTTGAGGTTTCAGAAGGGCAATCATGTTCTCCCTCGAAACTGGACGGGTATGCACTAGTCGATTGAAAAACTGTCTTTTTTCATGAGCTAAAGCTTCACAATAGTCACGCAAACTCTTGAACAGCACCAGTGCAGATCTTTTTTGTTTCCCGTCAGAGTCAATCAAGTGCAGGATCTGGTCATCCCCAAGTTTCGCATTATGAAAGAGACGTTTTATATGTTCTTTTTCCACTGCAAATGACAGATTTTCCAACAAAACACAGTACTCCCCTTCTGAAGGAGCAATGTGCCTCTGAGCCACAGGTGATCGTGACCTTACACGGTGCTGTGGATCCCTCTGATCAGGAATGGGTGATCTCCCCCTTTGGAAACTGCCACCTATTACAGCTGTTGGCATTCTACCAGTAACCCGATGCCAATCATTCAATGTTGTCGTGGAGATCTCAATATACCTTGCGCCAATGTATTCCCGATCTCTCTTCAACCCTTCCATTGCATCCTCTCTTGTTGCAAATTTGACAAAACCTGTTCCATTGTTTAATCCTTGGCGATTTTTTACTAAAACAACTTCATCAACAACTAAACCACCAAAAAAGTCACAAATTTCCTTTTCAGTGACAGAGAAAGGCAGACCTTTTAGAAACAAAAACACATCATCTGTGTTTGGGGCCCTCTGGAGCAGGGGTGGAGGACTGTCACCCGATCTGCTGGCTGATCTCCTGCCCATCTCTGGCTCCATAGATCTGCGAGGATGTCCAATGTCATCTTCAAGCCGCCTTTTCTGATCCCTCTCCACAATTTTTGTTGTTCTGTCGAGCATATTCTGCATCTCTGCTTTACTACTTAAAAGCAATGTAACAGGTGAGCCTCTAATGACACCACCTGAACGTATCATGGCTCTTCTTGCATCTTCATCTGAAGCAAAGATAATGAAAGCCTCGTCTCGCTCCCCACCAATTATATGCACCCCTCCATCAGGAATTTTGAGGCCAGTGAAGAACCTGCGAATATCCTCAGAACCCGCTGTGACTCTCAGGCCCTGTAAACGGATGACGACCGCCATGCTGAAGCACAAACAACAGCACCTGTAGACAGAAGGATATAGAATAATATTATTGCCAACAGAGCATCTGTAGCTCTGTGCCAATTTCCCGGCATTTCACTGTACCACCATGGAATCTGAAAAGCAATGCACTCTCAGGGGCAGATACACCATTTACACCAATACCCAAAACGGTCAATTTTTTAAAAAAAACACACAAGACTGCCTAATAAGAACTGCAGAGGTTAATCACAAATCCACCTCACATTCTAAAGAGCCAAGCTTCAAAGCACAAAACTAAAGGCCTTTACGTTGAAATCGCAGCAAAATTAAGGAACTAAAACACAGACCATATTAAAACTAAAATTCTGCTCACTATTTAAAATATTTGACTCAAGTTCCCACCAAATTGACTTTACCAAAAACCCAAACAAACAAACAAAAAAACATCGGTGGCACAGTGTTCACCAGCAAATGAGGGGGGAAAAAATAAAAATAAAACCATACTGGTTTCAATAACCGAGCAAGATTAGTTCTGAAAGATGCCAAGCTGAAAATGAAACCACCTCCCAAAGAAGAAAAATCCTCAATATAGCGAGTCCACTTTCAAGTTTATAAATAATGTCCACTTATTTAGCCAAGTGATCAACTGCAGAACAGCCTCGATGACCAGTCATAAATCCAGCTGTGAAATCTGCGCTTGGTGGGGGGGTAGGGAGTAGTTCTTCATCTGGCACTGTCATCTTACAGAAAAAAATGACAAGATCACGCTTAACAGCAAATAACATCTCCAACCGTTAACCTTTGCTCCATCTGTTCCAGACATGATCAAACGCTGCTCCAAATCAGTCTCAGACTTCACAAGCACATTAAGCTGCACATTTACAACACGTGAAACCCTTCAGTATTGCTTTAGAGCTAGGAGTATACCAGTGTGGTCATAGCTCAAAGCAGCATGTTCATTTGTTTTGGGCAAAGAAGTCCTTACTTGACGTTACTTACAATACCCAAATGTATCAATTATGTACATTTTAGCTTCAAAGCTGTGCAAAACACTCCAATGTTTCAGAAGTTAATAGTTGACTGCTCGTAAAAAGCTAGTTAAAAAAAAAATGTTTTATGCTTCAGCCACCACAAAGTCCACCTCAATTCATAATTATAATTAAATGAATTTGGATCTTCTTATAAGCAAACCTAATTAGATGGTGAAAATTCACACTCCTTTGTTCACTCCTTTTTTGTGTTACCAGTTCAGATTTCCTGCTTTCAAGCTGGTCAGACAGGTCGAGCTAGACTGTTGTTTCTGATGAACCAAAGCAGGAAAAAAAACCCCAACGAAATCAGGATGTTGTTCTTCTTCAAGGTTTCTTCACTACATTGCCGCCTTGATCCAGCTTCTCCCAATGATTCCAAAACGTGCAGTTTATAGCAGCAATGGCTGTATCAGGTAAAGGAAATAAGTAGCCAGTCACTCATATGGTCCTTATGCAGCAGTACGCTGAAGTCACTGCTCAGTTCAAGATCATTAACCCAAAGTGAAAATTACAGGACCTTTTACCACCAATATCAATGAGAAAACGAACTAACATGGTATCTTGATGAGTCGCCTTCATGCACGGCAGGGAGATCTCAGAATCTTTGCAAACTGACAGTTGCTGTCAACCAGAAATCACCACCCATGCATCACGGGAGGGGGGCACGACCAACGACAGAGCCTTAACTGTTCCAGGTTGGCCATCCACGTAGAGAGAAACCCCCAACATGTACAATAACTTGCTAAATGACTTAAATGTGTCTCCAACGTGCACCTAATCAAAAGCTCAGTGCTCCAAGTACATAACAACCACGTCGCCAATACTGAATCGGACATGCCACCGTTAGCCGCATCGTTGACAAAATATACACGTAAAATACACGCAACCTGCACACATCGTAACCTTGTATGCCAGCTGAGATTAGCTAACGTGGATTGTTCCCCAGGTTGTTTCTGGCACTTCAAACGCCTCTGCCGCTGAAACCAAGAACAAAATGTCGAGCTGAGCTGCACTCGTCTTTGTACCCAGCTAGGCCTGTAGCTTTAGCGTTAGCTCGTTTATCGCCCGAACCCGGCCAGCAGCAATGACGACGTTTTCGTTTTTTAATATTACCACCATACTGTCACATAACCAACGTCAGAACTTACACAAAAGGCAACCAAAGACTCTCGTTAAAATATCGAGAGCAGTGGAGATAATGAGAACAATAAAGCTCGGGTACGTCGCTCTCACGGCACTGTTTCAGGGGAAAATGGCCTTCTTCTTCCTCCTTTTAAATTTTTATTGCCAGTTGACAAACAACTGAATGGTGCATTACCGCCACCAACTGGTATGGAGTGTGGTCTGAAACGCGAAAGTGGGAACGTGGCCTTCTTCGGCGCCTTTTTTTCTTCTTCCTCAGGCGGCGCGGTCCAAACCGAAGTCAAAGGTGCATGTTGCCGTCTACTGTACCGGCGTGAGAATGCTCAGGCAAAGTTCTAGCAGAGCCTAACCATTAGTTGACTTGCTAATTAACCAGCCTGTATCCTTAACACATTTACAATCTTCTCCAAAGTTACATTCATCTAGAGTTTTTTCCCCCACAATATACAGTTTTATATTGTGTGTGTGTGTGTGTGTGTGTGTGTGTGTGTGTGTGTGTGTGTGTGTGTGTGTGTGTTAATATTTTCTGCTATGCCTAATGATAATACAAAAAAAAAGAAGAACAAATCAAAACAGAGATCCGGCAATCAGATGAAATCTGCCCTTTAGGTATTGTGAGTGCAGTGTACTTTGGTGTAGTCTGCTGCGGGAGCAGCATTGGACCTGATACCAGCAAACTGAATAAACCGCTCTGCAATTTTTTATGGAAGCCCATTTCCACCACTAAAAAAGGAAGAAAAATAAGTATCGATAACTTGAAATTTTGAGTTATCTTTCTCAAATCTTTGAGTTATTTTCTCAAAATTTTGACTTATGAACTCAAAATTTCAAGTTAGCTCTGCCAAATTTTGAGAAAAGTGAGTCAAAATTTTGCGTTACTTATCTCAAAATTTTGAGTCCATAAGTCGAAATTTCAAGAAAGATAACGCGAAACTTTGAGTTATGGATACTTTTTTTTGTGGCGGAAACGGGCTTCCAAAGACAGCAGATCACTTTCTCTAACAGGCTGATTCAGCTCTGATGGCACAAGGACAGATAAAGGAAATCTTTCATATCACTTGTGATCAACCTCAATAATTTAAAGTATCTGTCAGGCACAGAATCATCTCCTGCATATTATCATCATCAGTAATATTATTATTCATTGCAACTGCTGTGCCAAAAGAATTAAAAGAAAGTATGGGATAACAAAAGTATTTCTCTTTCCATCATCACATTAGTGCAGTTCAAATTGTTCCAGTGGATGACAAAAAAACTGAATAGGCAGAACAAAAAGTAATCAATCAAATAGACTATGATAAACAACATCAAATAAATGAAGCATGAAATATGTTTATCAAAGGACCAAGGTCTCTGTTATTGAGATTTTAACCACTGTGTGATGCTCTCTAACAAGGCCTGCCTTTTTGAAATTTTAACTGGTTGTTTGACTCGTAGGAGCCGCAGTGCGCTCCGGGGTTCGCGCCAGCTGTGCACCCATATCATGTGATGCTGAACAGAGAAGCCTCAGAAACAGAGGCACTCGATTAGTGGCTGATACAAATAGAAAGTGGCTAAAACACATGCTCAAAAGACTTCGTTGGGGGATCAGACTGTTAGTCTTGTCATTTTAAACACTTCCCGAGGCGCTGCATTCGCTATCATTTGTGTTTTAGAGCTCTCCCACAACTCTTCGCTAACTATGTGAGCGCATTCTGGCTCGTTCGTACCACCATTCACTCATGCTGAAGCTAGGGCGCAGCAGTAGCGGAGCAAGCAATAGTTTTAGACAGGCCTCTATAGTTATTATTTCAAACCTGTCAGTACACCATATTCACCACTACAGATGAGTAGTGACCATTTAAACGGTGGTCGTATTTAAGGTTTTGTTCTTTGAAGGCTGTCTACAAAAAAATAAAATCAATAAAATGCAGAATATCATAACAGGTCTTTGAGGGGAGAAAAAAAATACATCACTGAACCCGAAATATTTTTTATTTATTATTTATCTGTATCCTGCAGATCTTAATTTAATGTTAACAATTCAAAAGCATCCATTTTTATTTTAAAATGACAAAAAGACAGTAAGATGAAATGGAATACACACTATAACAAGTTCAATCAAAAATTGAAATAGAGTATTGCTTTTAGCAGATAAAACAAGGCTAAATTAAATACATGCAAGCTAACTTTATAGTTAGAATCATAAAGCCACCCCATATCAACAGCCCCCAACACCCTCCTTTTCCCCACCCTACATAAAATAAAAAAAAACGAAAAAAAATGAAAAAAACAACAACAAGGCAGTGGTTTTTCAAATCAACATTGTTTACATTTCCAATTACACCTGGAATTTTAAGTGCAATGAAAAGCAATTTTACTTTCACACAAGGAGTAGCTTTATTTTTCTCTGCCCTATTGGTCTCCCACCTAGTTCTTCAACTGCCGTTAAAGCCTCTCGACGAGACTCAAATACCAAAGTAGCAGAGCCTTTAGGTTTTCCACTCTGGTCATACTGCAGTGACACAGATCCAGGTATTATACGTATCGTATAATACCTGGATCTGTGCCAAAAATCGTAGATTTCTTCACTTCTGATTTGGAAAGGTAGGTTGAGTAACTGAACACAGGTGGGAGCGTCAAAAGGCTCCACAGGGGAGCGAAAACTGCCACGAACTCCATTGCCCCGGTCTTCTGGAGAACGAGACCGCGCTGCACGAGACTCATAATCAATACTTCCATGGATGCTATCCTGTGCATTAGTTACTGGTATACCCCCATCACGAGGAACCCTGAAGTCAGGATATGAAGTGTCACCAGTGAGATAAGATGCTTCGCTGCTCTTGCCCGAGTACTGCTCCCCTCTCAGCAGTGGCTCTTGCACCACTGGTGGATCAACACCCAACTCCTGCATCTCAGAACGTGTAATGCATTTTAGTATGACTTTTGACCCAAGAAACCGTCGTCCATCGAGAATGAGTGCCCTCATAGCCTCCGTCTCAGATCCAAAGACCACCATAGCTTGTCCAACCCCAGCACCTTCTCGGTCCTGCAGCACACACACATTGTCCTCTGTGATATTAAACCCAAGGAAGAAGTCGATGATCTCAACTTTTCGTACATCGAATGGCAGGTTTCGCACAAACACACATATCTTCTCTGAGTCATAAGGATCACTGGAGTAAGATGCAGGCCCCTCCCGAAACCTTTCAGAGTTTCCAGAAGGCCGGACAGTGGTACCTTGAGGTTTCAGAAGGGCAATCATGTTCTCCCTCGAAACTGGACGGGTATGCACTAGTCGATTGAAAAACTGTCTTTTTTTCATGAGCTAAAGCTTCACAATAGTCACGCAAACTCTTGAACAGCACCAGTGCAGATCTTTTTTGTTTCCCGTCAGAGTCAATCAAGTGCAGGATCTGGTCATCCCCAAGTTTCGCATTATGAAAAAGACGTTTTATATGTTCTTTTTCCACTGCAAATGACAGATTTTCCAACAAAACACAGTACTCCCCTTCTGAAGGAGCAATGTGCCTCTGAGCCACAGGTGATCGTGACCTTACACGGTGCTGTGGATCCCTCTGATCGGGAATGGGTGATCTCCCCCTTTGGAAACTGCCACCTATGACAGCTGTTGGCATTCTACCAGTAACCCGATGCCAATCATTCAATGTTGTCGTGGAGATCTCAATATACCTTGCGCCAATGTATTCCCGATCTCTCTTCAACCCTTCCATTGCATCCTCTCTTGTTGCAAATTTGACAAAACCTGTTCCATTGTTTAATCCTTGGCGATTTTTTACTAAAACAACTTCATCAACAACTAAACCACCAAAAAAAATCACAAATTTCCTTTTCAGTGACAGAGAAAGGCAGACCTTTTAGAAACAAAAACACATCATCTGTGTTTGGGGCCCTCTGGAGCAGGGGTGGAGGACTGTCACCCGATCTGCTGGCTGATCTCCTGCCCATCTCTGGCTCCATAGATCTGCGAGGATGTCCAATGTCATCTTCAAGCCGCCTTTTCTGATCCCTCTCCACAATTTTTGTTGTTCTTTCGAGCATATTCTGAAACTCTGCTTTACTACTTAACAGGAATGTAACAGGTGAGCCTCTAATGACACCACCTGAATGTATCATGGCTCTTCTTGCATCTTCATCTGAAGCAAAGATAATGAAAGCCTCGTCTCGCTCCCCACCAATTATATGCACCCCTCCATCAGGAATTTTGAGGCCAGTGAAGAACCTGCGAATATCCTCAGAACCCGCTGTGACTCTCAGGCCCTGTAAACGGATGACGACCGCCATGCTGAAGCACAAACAACAGCACCTGTAGACAGAAGGATATAGAATAATATTATTGCCAACAGAGCATCTGTAGCTCTGTGCCAATTTCCCGGCATTTCACTGTACCACCATGGAATCTGAAAAGCAATGCACTCTCAGGGGCAGATACACCATTTACACCAATACCCAAAACGGTCAATTTTTTAAAAAAAACACACACAAGACTGCCTAATAAGAACTGCAGAGGTTAATCACAAATCCACCTCACATTCTAAAGAGCCAAGCTTCAAAGCACAAAACTAAAGGCCTTTACGTTGAAATCGCAGCAAAATTAAGGAACTAAAACACAGACCATATTAAAACTAAAATTCTGCTCACTATTTAAAATATTTGACTCAAGTTCCCACCAAATTGACTTCACCAAAAACCCAAACAAACAAACAAAAAACATCGGTGGCACAGTGTTCACCAGCAAATGAGGGGGGAAAAAATAAAAATAAAACCATACTGGTTTCAATAACCGAGCAAGATTAGTTCTGAAAGATGCCAAGCTGAAAATGAAACCACCTCCCAAAGAAGAAAAATCCTCAATATAGCGAGTCCACTTTCAAGTTTATAAATAATGTCCACTTATTTAGCCAAGTGATCAACTGCAGAACAGCCTCGATGACCAGTCATAAATCCAGCTGTGAAATCTGCGCTTGGTGGGGGGGTAGGGAGTAGTTCTTCATCTGGCACTGTCATCTTACAGAAAAAAAATGACAAGATCACGCTTAACAGCAGATAACATCTCCAACCGTTAACCTTTGCTCCATCTGTTCCAGACATGATCAAACGCTGCTCCAAATCAGTCTCAGACTTCACAAGAACATTAAGCTTAGGGCTGCTCAATTAATCGAATTTTAATCAGATTACGATCTGGGCTTTCAACGATCATTAAAAATGACTGAGCCGATTATTAGCCCCTGCCTCGTGCTTTACTCTCGCGCTGCTCCGTGTGGCGAATCCAGCGCACCTCTCTGCATTTCTAACACGTGTCACAACAATTAAGAGCAGCCAGTGTTGCCAATTTAGCGACTTTGTCGCTATATTTAGCGAGTTTTCAGACCCCCTTAGCGACTTTTTTTCTAAAAAGCGACTAGCGACAAATCTGGCGACTTTTCTGGTATTATTGGAGACTTATTTATGACGACTTTTTGACGTGAAAACGCGCATCGCTCTTACTCTCAACAAGCAGCGGGTGCTGCCGTGGGCACCTCACCCGTGCCAAAGCTCTCCCAGGCGGAGGATAGTCCTCCCCCGCTGTTATCAGGGCAGGAGATGTTCACACCCATGCGTCCAAAGGACAAATGAATCGCGCATGAGTGAAGCCGCTGCTCCCGCACTGACTGTAACGCAGTCAATTCTTCTTTTACTGTTATGCTGTTTTGTGGATCACAAAGTTTAAAACTACTTATAAACAAACACTCTCACACACAAAGTAACTCCACCAGAGCGCCAATTTCGGGTCACTTTTGCCAGTCCAGGCCCGGATAAAGGAGCAGGGTTGGAACTGTGACATTAAAAACAATAATTGTTAAAAGAAATTTAATTTGTAGTTCTAAATAAATTCTAACTGCATTTAGGACGTTTTTTACTCACTTTATGTCTCTTCCACGATGTTATTTCTCTCTCCAACAACGTAGGTTACAATTACATTAGCATGACCAATTCTACAAATTAAGTGATGACGTCATTTGGCGACTTCTAGTGACTTTTAGGACAACCAATAGCGATTTTACTTACTGAGGAGTTGGCAACACTGAGAGCAGCGGTTCCCAACCTTTTTTGCGCCACGGACCGGTTTATGCCCGACAATATTTTCATGGACCGGCCTTTAAGGTGTCGCGGATAAATACAACAAAATAAAACTAGTACCGGTACCGAAAAAAAGAACATTTATTCATAACACACGTGAAAAGACCAAGGAAAACCGAGTAAACGATAAAAACGATAACAAAATAACGCTGAAAACCGATAAAAACCCTGAAAACTATACATTTCACACCTGAGCCTCAACTCTCGCGGCTCGGTACCAAACGACTCACGGACCGGTACCGGTCCGAGGCCCAGGGGTTGGGGACCGCTGATTAAGAGGACCCGAGGGAAGCTCGGAAAGCTAAGCAGAAGTTATTTGGAGAGGAGAGTGACTGCTGTTGGTTTAAAAGAGAGGTAAAAAAAAACTTCAGTGGTGTGGAAACATTATGGGTTCGCGGAGTCAGACGTGGATCAAGTAGACATAGTGTGTAAACTTTGCTACAGTGTCGTAGCTGCACCACAGAGCAACACTGCAAAGTTCAGTGAACAGATGTTTACATTTTTCATTTGTTTTTTATATTGCAAACATTTGCACAGTTATCTGTATTTGCACACTATTTTATGACAATCTTTAAAGTCATTATTCAATACATTGTTATTGTTAAATAAATATCGTCAAATAATCGAGATCTCAATTAATAAAAAATAATCGTGATTATCATTTTTGCCATAATCGAGCAGCCCTAATTAAGCTGCACATTTACAACACGTGAAACCCTTCAGTATTGCTTTAGAGCTAAAAGTATACCAGTGTGGGCATAGCTCAAAGCAGCATTTTCATTTGTTTTGGGCAAAGAAGTCCTTACGTGACATTACTTACAATACCCAAATGTATAAATTATGTACATTTTAGCTTCAAAGCTGTGCAAAACACTCCAATGTTTCAGAAGTTAATAACTGACTGCTCATAAAAAGCTAGTTAAAAAAATGTTTTATGCTTCAGCCACCACAAAGTCCACCTCAATTCATAATTAAATGAATTTGGATCTTCTTATAAGCAAACCTAATTAGATGGTGAAAATTCACACTCCTTTGTTCACTCCTTTTTTTGTGTTACCAGTTCAGATTTCCTGCTTTCAAGCTGGTCGGACAGGTCGAGCTAGACTGTTGTTTCTGATGAAGCAAAGCAGGAAAGAAAAAGACCTCAAAGAAATCAGGATGTTGTTCTTCTTCAAGGTTTCTTCACTACATTGCCGCCTTGATCCAGCTTCTCCCAATGATTCCAAAACGTGCAGTTTATAGCAGCAATGGCTGTATCAGGTAAAGGAAATAAGTAAGACTTTGAGCCAGTCGCTCATACAGGGAGTGCAGAATTATTAGGCAAGTTGTATTTTTGAGGAATAATTTTATTATTGAACAACAACCATGTTCTCAATGAACCCAAAAAACTCATTAATATCAAAGCTGAATGTTCTTGGAAGTAGTTTTTAGTTTGTTTTTAGTTTTAGCTATTTTAGGGGGATATCTGTGTCTGCAGGTGACTATTACTGTGCATAATTATTAGGCAACTTAACAAAAAACAAATATATACCCATTTCAATTATTTTTACCAGTGAAACCAATATAACATCTCCACATTCACAAATATACATTTCTGACATTCAAAAACAAAACAAAAACAAATCAGTGACCAATATAGCCACCTTTCTTTGCAAGGACACTCAAAAGCCTGCCATCCATGGATTCTGTCAGTGTTTTGATCTGTTCACCATCAACATTGCGTGCAGCAGCAACCACAGCCTCCCAGACACTGTTCAGAGAGGTGTACTGTTTTCCCTCCTTGTAAATCTCACATTTGATGATGGACCACAGGTTCTCAATGGGGTTCAGATCAGGTGAACAAGGAGGCCATGTCATTAGTTTTTCTTCTTTTATACCCTTTCTTGCCAGCCACGCTGTGGAGTACTTGGACGCGTGTGATGGAGCATTGTCCTGCATGAAAATCATGTTTTTCTTGAAGGATGCAGACTTCTTCCTGTACCACTGCTCGAAGAAGGTGTCTTCCAGAAACTGGCAGTAGGACTGGGAGTTGAGCTTGACTCCATCCTCAACCCGAAAAGGCCCCACAAGCTCATCTTTGATGATACCAGCCCAAACCAGTACTCCACCTCCACCTTGCTGGCGTCTGAGTCGGACTGGAGCTCTCTGCCCTTTACCAGTCCAGCCATGGGCCCATCCATCTGGCCCATCAAGACTCACTCTCATTACATCAGTCCATAAAACCTTAGAAAAATCAGTCTCAAGATATTTCTTGGCCCAGTCTTGACGTTTCAGCTTGTGTGTCTTGTTCAGTGGTGGTCGTCTTTCAGCCTTTCTTACCTTGGCCATGTCTCTGAGTATTGCACACCTTGTGCTTTTGGGCACTCCAGTGATGTTGCAGCTCTGAAATATGGCCAAACTGGTGGCAAGTGGCATCTTGGCAGCTGCACGCTTGACTTTTCTCAGTTCATGGGCAGTTATTTTGCGCCTTGGTTTTTCCACACGCTTCTTGCGACCCTGTTGACTATTTTGAATGAAACGCGTGATTGTTCGATGATCACGCTTCAGAAGCTTTGCAATTTTGAGACTGCTGCATCCCTCTGCAAGATATCTCACTATTTTTGACTTTTCTGAGCCTGTCAAGTCCTTCTGTTGACCCATTTTGCCAAAGGAAAGGACGTTGCCTACTTCTTCTTCAGTCAAGTTTAACGGCAGCTTGCATCCAAAACTGTTGCATTACTGCCATCTCCTGGCTGTCAACCGTCCGTCACTAGGACGTTGCCTAATAATTATGCACACCTGATATAGGGTGTTGATGTCATTAGACCACACCCCTTCTCATTACAGAGATGCACATCACCTAACATGCTTAATTGGTAGTAGTTTTTCGAGCCTATACAGCTTGGAGTAAGACAACATGCATTAAGAGGATGATGTGGACAAAATACTCATTTGCCTAATAATTCTGCACTCCCTGTATGGTCCTTATGCAGGAGCACGCTGAAGTCACTGCTCAGTTCAAGATCATTAACCCAAAGTGAAAATTACAGGACCTTTTACCACCAATATCAATGAGAAAACGAACTAACATGGTATCTTGATGAGTCGCCTTCATGCACGGCAGGGAGATCTCAGAATCTTTGCAAACTGACAGTTGCTGTCAACCAGAAATCACCACCCATGCATCACGGGAGGGGGGCACGACCAACGACAGAGCCTTAACTGTTCCAGGTTGGCCATCCACGTAGAGAGAAACCCCCAACATGTACAATAACTTGCTAAATGACTTAAATGTGTCTCCAACGTGCACCTAATCAAAAGCTCAGTGCTCCAAGTACATAACAACCACGTCGCCAATACTGAATCGGACATGCCCCCGTTAGCCGCATCGTTGACAAAATATACACGTAAAATACACGCAACCTGCACACATCGTAACCTTGTATGCCAGCTGAGATTAGCTAACGTGGATTGTTCCCCAGGTTGTTTCTGGCACTTCAAACGCCTCTGCCGCTGAAACCAAGAACAAAATGTCGAGCTGAGCTGCACTCGTCTTTGTACCCAGCTAGGCCTGTAGCTTTAGCGTTAGCTCGTTTATCGCCCGAACCCGGCCAGCAGCAATGACGACGTTTTCGTTTTTTAATATTACCACCATACTGTCACATAACCAACGTCAGAACTTACACAAAAGGCAACCAAAGACTCTCGTTAAAATATCGAGAGCAGTGGAGATAATGAGAACAATAAAGCTCGGGTACGTCGCTCTCACGGCACTGTTTCAGGGGAAAATGGCCTTCTTCTTCCTCCTTTTAAAATTTTATTGCCAGTTGACAAACAACTGAATGGTGCATTACCGCCACCAACTGGTATGGAGTGTGGTCTGAAACGCGAAAGTGGGAAAGTGGCCTTCTTCGGCGCCTTTTTTTCTTCTTCCTCAGGCGGCGCGGTCCAAACCGAAGTCAAAGGTGCATGTTGCCGTCTACTGTACCGGCGTGAGAATGCTCAGGCAAAGTTCTAGCAGAGCCTAACCATTAGTTGACTTGCTAATTAACCAGCCTGTATCCTTAACACATTTACAATCTTCTCCAAAGTTACATTCATCTAGAGTTTTTTCCCCCACAATATACAGTTTTATATTGTCTGTGTGTGTGTGTGTGTGTGTGTGTGTGTGTGTGTGTGTGTGTGTGTGTGTGTGTGTGTGTGTGTGTGTGTGTGTGTGTGTGTGTGTGTGTGTTAATATTTTCTGCTATGCCTAATGATAATACAAAAAAAAGAAGAACAAATCAAAACAGAGATCAGATGAAATCTGCTTTTTAGGTATTGTGAGTGCAGTGTACTTTGGTGTAGTCTGCTGCGGGAGCAGCATTGGAGCTGATACCAGCAAACTGATTAAACCGCTCTGCAATTTTTTATGGAAGCCCATTTCCACCACTAAAAAAGGAAGAAAAATAAGTATCGATAACTTGAAATTTTGAGTTATCTTTCTCAAATCTTTGAGTTATTTTCTCAAAATTTCCACTTATTTTCTCGAAATTTTGACTTATTAACTCAAAATTTGAAGTTAGCTCGGCCACATTTTGAGAAAAGTGAGTCAAAATTTTGAGCTACTTATCTCAAAATTTCGAGTTAATAAGTCGAAATTTCAAGAGAGTAGCTTGAAATTTCAAGAAAGATAACGCAAAACTTTGAGTTACCAAAACTTCGAGTTATGGATACTTTTTTTTGTGGCGGAAACGGGCTTCCAAAGACAGCAGATCACTTTCTCTAACAGGCTGATTCAGCTCTGATGGCACAAGGACAGATAAAGGAAATCTTTCATATCACTTGCGATCAACCTAAATAATTTAAAGTATCTGTCAGGCACAGAATCATCTCCTGCATACTATCATAATCAGTAATATTATTATTCATTGCAACTGCTGTACCAAAAGAATTAAAAGAAAGTATGGGATAACAAAAGTATTTCTCTTTCCATCATCAAATTCAAATTCAAATTTTATTTGTCACACACACACAACCATACACAGTATGACATGGGGGTGAAATGCTTGTAGCTGTACAATGCCCGACCATTAAATGACAGAAGAAAAGTTTTACAATATTTACAATTTTCAGGTTACTACAAAAATGTACAAATTAACTTAGGAATTTACAGTAAAGAATGTGCAAATAGCAGAAGAGATTATAAAGATAAGGATTATAAATTATAGGAATTATAGGATTATAGGAAATGTGTGGTGACGTGTGTGAGAGTCCAGTCCTACACAATGACTACCTCCACAATCACATTAGTGCAGTTCAAATTGTTCCAGTGGATGACAAAAAAACTGAATAGGCAGCACAAAAAGTAATCAATCAAATAATAGACTATGATAAACAACATCAAATAAATGAAGCATGAAGTATAATGTTTATCAAAGGACCAAGGTCTCTGTTATTGAGATTTTAATCACTGTGTGATGCTCTCTAACAAGGCCTGCCTTTTTGAAATTTTAACTGGTTGTTTGACTCGTAGGAGCCGCAGTGCGCTCCGGGGTTCGCGCCAGCTGTGCACCCATATCATGTGATGCTGAACAGAGAAGCCTCAGAAACAGAGGCACTCGATTAGTGGCTGATACAAATAAAAAGTGGCTAAAACACATGCTCAAAAGACTTCGTTGGGGGATCAGACTGTTAGTCTTGTCATTTTAAACACTTCCCGAGGCGCTGCATTCGCTATCATTTGTGTTTTAGAGCTCTCCCACAACTCTTCGCTAACTATGTGAGCGCATTCTGGCTCGGTCGTACCACCATTCACCCATGCTGAAGCTAGGGCGCAGCAGTAGCGGAGCCAGTGAGCCGACGACCATTTCCGACAGCTCCGTATGGATTTAACGTCGGTATACGTTGCTGCCTGATGTTTTAGAAAGCCGATCACCGGTGATTTCGAAGATGGGGGATCCCTGTGACCTTAAACACTTCGTAAAGTGAGTACCTCGTGAGCATGTCCCGGTTGTTTAGCGGGTCCTTATTTCTGGTGAAACCACCTTACTACAAAACAAAACATTAGCTATCATGCTAGCAAAGCCGGGTCACAGACTCCACTATAGGGGTCCATTGTATCCTAAAATAGAAGTGAATGTCATATATTTTCTTCCGTGTCAAAAAACTACAAAGGTAAGGTGCTCACACTGTCGAAAAAACCCCCATTATTCTGAGTGAACACACCAGGTAAAGCTCAAAGTATAACAAGTTTACGACAGCCACGTTAGCCTACAGAGCGAGGCAAAGCTAACACAGCTAGTGTTAGCTGCTGATGCTAGCCCTTTACAGAAGCAAATGTGATTGTTCAACCCCCTGACAGGCACCCGAAAACACACTAAAAGCCTTACTTCTAGCATGTCAAAGTACACAACTGTTTGCTAGTCGACAGTAATAGCCTACGTTATACACAAGGAATATGCTCCTGCTGTCTTTAAAGACGGCCCATGAAATCTCTGCTAACCTACCCAAGCTAGCTCAGCTATTATATTTTTTAGCAAATTATCATCACGGTCTAATAACTAAGGTATGACGTGTTTTCTGCCTTCTCAGTGTTAGTGTAAGCAATCCTTAAAAAATAGCAGACTAAATTATTTGCTTTAGAACAATAATTTAGCTAGTTCTAGAAGTGGCTGTCTTTTTAAAGGCCATGTTTTGGCTGCATACACTCACTGCACAGGCCATGCTTAAGTGTAGTTACTCAGTTTGCATTCAGTCACGATTTGTTTGTCCCATTACAGTGTCGATGTGGTCATTCACATAAATCGTTGTTCTGCAAACAGCATTTTGTTTTATGTAGTCCGCATGCTTGTCTTTGCCGTGTCTAATAATCAGCTGCATCTTCTAATGCCCGCCCTGCATCCATCCATGTTTTTCCATTTATCTTCGACCATGAAACTTGCTGTTAATAAACAATTGGCGAACGTAACTTCCTATATGTTGATCAGCTGAAGCAACAACAGTGGAAATTTACAGCCAAATGTACTTAAATTGGGGGGAGGGGGTCCATGTCTAATGGGAGTAAGACGAGGTACGGCCACATTGCATCGATAGATAACAGAAAGGAAGGCGGGTCTGCAGAAGTCGTTACTGTGCAACGCTTTAATGCATGTGACACAATGTGCTTTCTGACGTTGTGTGCTGAATATACAATGTGTGTTGGACAACAGAGACAAACTGTGAAATACTGCAGTTATTGTGTCATTAGCAGGAACTTTACTGAGATTTTAATGGTGTCAAAAGTGTACAAGTTCCTGAGTGATTAGCTGTTGTGGATACAGAGAGACTTAGTTCATTGCTTTGTCTTTCTTTTTGTCAGGTGTGGCGTCACTTTGGAGGGCTCATTTCTCTGATTTGGATTATTCTTGGCCAGCAGCCCCTTCAGGCCTACTAATCCTAGACGAATTTCTCTATGGACGCTCTGCACAAGTCAGAGATCAGGTATTAGACAGCAGAAAATGTAGAATGCTTACCAAGTTGTGTTATGTTTATGAATATAGTCTGGCACGCTACTTTTAAAACATTTTGACTTCTACGTCAACCCATCCACCGCCATGTTATTGTTCATATAAAGAGCTTCTTTTTTTTTTTTTTAAATTTAAGCACTAAAGTGTCTTATGCAACTCATAAGTTCTGTGCTTTTTCCACATCCTTTCATCTGTTTATTTATTAATTGTCAGTCATTGTCTAGATGGTGTGTTTTTTGTAGTTCATACACAGTTCCTTAAAGTTTGTTGTGGTAATACAGGACAGTAAAAGCAGAAAAAAACAAACAAGTCATATATATATATCGAACAAATTGAATAGAAATTGTTACCTGAAGATGTATTTTTTTTTAACCATATATTTTTCATTTTCTTTTTATAATTTATTTATCAGCTTAAAAGATTAGATGCTTGTAAATTACAATTACAAAAAAATTACAAGAAAGCTGTTTGCAAAGGGAAAGATATTCATTGAAACCTGTGTTATAATCTTTTTTTTAATTGATTGCCCTTATTGATTCCAGATTCAATCTTTACAGGGAAAAAAGTAGTCCTACACATGTTTTTAGCATCAGTGTAACTGATTTATTATCTTTTCAGTGCAGAGACAGAGTAGAAAATATGGCTTGGATTTGACTGAGGTGAGCAAAAACTCCACTCTTTGTTATTATTTTGTTTTTTGTTTTTCTTTGTAACGGGCAACTGTAAGGAATACATGGCAGCACTAATTAATGAAAAATGATTGGCTTGGAAGCATTTAATTCCAATGGAGCTAATGGGGTTATTTGGAAGCAGTTCTTAACAGGAACCAGTTGTTATTCCCCATTCTTGCATTTCATAGCTCTTTCTGTATTACTGAATGTCCCAGCGCATGTGTCTCAGTTTGAAGGTCACAGGAGAAAAAAAAGAAAATTGAAATCCTAAAGGAATAAATGACCCATTTTTCCCATCACCCATATCAAGCTTTGCCCAAAGAAAACAGACACATTTTATTAAAAGTAGAAAGGGAATAAAAAGTCACACATTAAGTTTTCTTATATGTTGACCGCTTTTATTTCTTTGCTTTTATTGTTGTTTTGGAACACCAGTTACCAGTCTCAGTAAAGACAGTAAAGATATATAACAGCAACATGGCGATGAGAAAAGAATGCCCAATGGTGTGCCAAACCCCTTGTTCTGTAGTCTATGCCACTGAAACAGGAGTTGCATACCAGTCGCCCCTTTTCACTCTCAGTGTCATTGTATGTGAGCTCTATTTATTTAAGTTCAGGGTTAGAAATGAATATGAATCCATTTAGTAGAACGTAATTATTTCAGAACAAGTTTCGAAACATTTAAATTCATGGACATTCCACAATTATCTTACCAACTGTTATTCTTTTCGGTGTTTCTATTGAAAGAGTGATGAAAGAAACTCGTACTGCCAGAAAAAAATCTTACTTGCAGTAAAAAGGGGAGAAATCTGAATGCTTTGTCCTTCGGTATGGTAAAGCACAGAATACACTGTGTAAAGGGCCTATTAGACCCGCCGTTGTCACCCTTGTCAATGGTGACGCGCACCATAAGTGACGTCATATCCGCATAGGCGAGCTGCGCTTTGGTGTCGTTTCAGTTAGCCGTGGACTTCTTAGGTTTTTCTAACCCTTGTGTAGTTGGGGGCAGCCAGATTGAAGACACACGTTTTCAATGGTCATGGGTTTTATCGGCATTTCAGTGATTTATCAGTGCAGGAGCTCAGAGATTTGGAAAGTTGAGACTTTCTGGAGAAAGTATTCCCCTTTCGTCGTCTTTTACTCCCATACCAATGCTGTCGTATAGGCTTTGTCTGTGTGGCAGCACCTGTCGTTCAGGAGAATACTGCAGTGAATCTGGTGCCCCCTCAGTGCTGGTGTAAATGGTGACAGGGCTGTGGTGACGTCATGTTTGGCTTGCGACATAACCAGTGGGGGCCTAAAGATGGATGTGGGTCAGCCCACAAGAGCATCACAGCTAGATATAATAAGGCCTGCATATTTAAAAAAAAAAAAAAAAAAAAAAAAAAGTTTGAAAAGTGAATCCTAAATATTTTTTGTTCTGGTCTTCACTGAAATATCCACTTATTTCATTCAGCTCTAAGAATGTGTGGTAGCCGTTAGAGCAGGGCGATATGGCCAAAAATATTTATCACGATATATATTTGAAAATTTGCGATAACGATATAACCGACGATATAATTGATGCGAGACAAAATACAACTCCACAACATTACTAGCGCAAAAAGACAACCTTCCATTTATATTCACTTAAACAAGAAGCTGGTTTTTATGTACATTAAAGCTTTATAAAAATGTAACAGTACAAATGCAAATTGCTTGCTGAAAGTTTAACCAAAAGGCATTTCCACTAGAAATGGGCTGACATGTCCTGAGCATAACCATGTATAATATCCACTGAAGTTAAAAAGAGGTGCTTTGCAACATTAAACTGCAGTGTGCAGTACGCATTTTTCGGACCATACGGTGCACGGGATTATAAGGCACATTAAGCGAAACAAAGCAGTCAGATAAATCAAACTTTATTAAACTCATTCTTCTTGCTTCCTCCATTTCTGTACCATTGATTCCTTAATGTTGAATTCTCTGGCAGCTGCTCTATTCCCATGTTGTTGTAGTATATTAATGACTAACCTCGTATTGTGGATGGATTATCTCAGTTGTTCTCCTGACTGAAGTTTGGTCCGTTTACAGCATCCTGCCATGCGATTGCATTTGTCTCTAACCATGAAGAACCTTCACGTTAACTTTTATAAGTGGAAAAGTGTTAGTGTTCGTCCTCCAGCTTCACTGTTTATGTTATGCTAACATAGCTGTGTCGCTAGCGATCACGTAGCACATCATTATATACCAGCTAGCCCAACTTCAGTAACCCTACAAACGTCACTGCTGTTTAGTTTCCTGTCTTCATTTATGTTGCAAGTGATAGCAGAGGTGTACGTTTGATTTTTTTCAGAAATCTCTCAGTCAGAACATGCAATATCATGCTTAGGTAACTAGCGAAACTAGCGAGCTAACTTCCGCTAGCTTCCTGCTAACGTCTAACTCCGTTAAATGTAATAACTTTTGTTTTCATGGATGCCTGGAAGTTAAACTTTATAGTTACACCTCGTAAAGCAGCAATGCTGATCGTTTTATTAAAGATGAAAGAATTTAGACAGTTTTTAACTCTAAGTGATGCTGCAGTGTTCGTTTGACCTGAAGAATACGGAGTTTAGGACCCAGATTACTCCCAGATTTAAGAGCATCTTAGTCCGACAAATACAACAATAACGACGGCCACTTGCATGTTCTGCAAAAAAATGTGCTTTGTTGTGTATCTGACGGACAAACACCAAACCAGTTCCACATCACGGAAGTTGCACCATTTTTACAAACCAATTCTGGATCATCTGTTTCACTCAACAATCGGCCATGTGCGTATGAAAACAAAGGCACTGCGCATGCGCGTTTTACTCCCATTCTATCGCGATATTTCATTTTCCTATCGTTGCCTAACATTATACCGGTATTACCGTGAACGGTATAATATGGCCCAGCCCTAGTAGCCGTAGCGCTTTGTTTTGGTTGAGAAGTGGTGTTGAGAAGTGGTGTTATGCAATGCTGGATCACTTTTGGAAGTTCAGAGAGAGTTGAACTTTTATTTATGTCTGACAGAAATCATTTCGAAATAAGCAGGAAATGTAAACAATAGAGGCAGGAATCACCAGACACTCCACTATACAGTATTATCACAATACTTCACTCATGATACAATATTTTTGTGATTATTATTATTTTTTTTTTAATTTTGCGAAATTCTGAGCATTGCAATAATATATATTGTTAGTTTTCATAATTTTTAAACTGCGAATGATGTCCTCAAAGTTAAACTTTGTCAATATCTGTTTCATCCACTAAGATAAAGTTGTCTCACTTCAATTTCTCCAAAAGTTGATTCTGTTCATCTGGACGTAGCGTTTTCAGTGGGAGAAACTTTCCGTCACTCATTCAAGTGACTTCTTCAGTCTCAGCTGACTGCAGGTTTCCCCAATTTTATAAACAGTATATTTGCATAATAACTGAAACCAGCCCACTGAAGGAACACTGAGCTGGTTCCGTCAGTTTTTCAAAGAAAAACCAGTCAGACCGTTGTCTGTCAGTCTGCAATTGAATGAGGGCAAGCTGGCATTTGCATGCAATCTGTTTCTGATAATACAGGAATTAGTTGTGATCAAATAATGTTGAAAATCATATGTGTTGCTGTCTGCATCGATATCGTCTGCATCTTGTTGTAATATTCCCAGAGTATTTGAATTTATCTAATAAAAAAATTGCTATTTGCTGTTCTTGTGTTGATACAATTAGGGCTGGGCCATATTATACCGTTCACGGTAATACCGGTATAATGTTAGGCAACGATAGGAAAATGAAATATCGCGATAGAATGGGAGTAAAACGCACATGCGCGGTGCCTTTGTTTTCATACGCACATGGCCGATTGTTGAGTGAAACAGATGATCCAGAATTGGTTTGTAAAAACGGTGCAACTTCCGTGATGTGGAACTGGTTTGGTGTTTGTCTGTCAGATACACAACAAAGCACATTTTTTGCAGAACATGCAAGCGGCCGTTGTTATTGTCATATTTGTCGGACTAAGATGCTCTTAAATCTGGGAGTAATCTGGTTCCTAAACTCCGTATGCTTCAGGTCAAACAACACTGCAGCATCACTTAGAGTTAAAAACTGTCTAAATTCTTTCATCTTTAATAAAACGATCAGCATTGCTGCTTTACCAGGTGTAACTATAAAGTTTAACTTCCAGGCATCCATGAAAACAAAAGTTATTACATTTAACGGAGTTAGACGTTAGCAGGAAGCTAGCGGAAGTTAGCTCGCTAGTTTCGCTAGTTACCTAAGCATGATATTGCATATTCTGACTGAGAGATTTCTGAAAAAAATCAAACGTACAGCTCTGCTATCACTTCCAACATAAATGAAGACAGGAAACTAAACAGCAGTGATGTTTGTAGGGTTACTGAAGTTGGGCTAGCTGGTATATAATGATGTGCTACGTGATCGCTAGCGACACAGCTATGTTAGCATAACATAAACAGTGAAGCTGGAGGACGAACACTAACACTTTTCCACTTATAAAAGTTAACGTGAAGGTTCTTCATGGTTAGAGACAAATGCAATCGCATGGCAGGATGCTGTAAACGGACCAAACTTCAGTCAGGAGAACAACTGAGATAATCCATCCACAATGCGAGGTTAGTCATTAATATACTGCAACAACATGGGAACAGAGCAGCTGCCAGAGAATTCAACATTAATGAATCAATGGTACAGAAGTGGAGGAAGCAAGAAGAATGAGTTTAATAAAGTTTGATTTATCTGACTGCTTTGTTTCGCTTAATGTGCCTTATAATCCTGTGCACCTTATGGTCCGAAAAATGCGTACTGCACACTGCAGTTTAATGTTGCAAAGCACCTCTTTTTAACTTCAGTGGATATTATACATGGTTATGCTCAGGATATGTCAGCCCATTTCTACTGGAAATGCCTTTTGGTTAAACTTTCAGCAAGGAATTTGCATTTGCACTGTTACATTTTTATAAAGCTTTAATGTACATAAAAACCAGCTTCTTGTTTAAGTGAAAATAAATGGAAGGTTGTCTTTTTGCGCTAGTAATGTTGTGGAGTTGTATTTTGTCTCGCATCAATTATATCATCGGTTATATCGTTATCGCAAATTTTCAAATATATATCGTGATAAATATTTTTGGCCATATCGCCCTGCTCTAGATACAATATCACCAAGCAAAATGACAATACTATGCTGTATCAATTTTTTCCCTAGCAAAAAACTAAAACCTTTAAAACTGATCTTGCAAGTTAGTCAGCTTTTAGTAATCTGATTGAACATGCAGTTTTTTTGTTAGCTTTTCTAGTTTTTCTCTGCATAGTAGCTCATTGTTCTGCCCTCAGAGTAACAGGCTCAGAGGCTGAATGTCTGTTCTGTTCATCTGGTTGTAGTTTGCATGCTCATACCATGTTTGCATGGGTACGTTCCAACTATGTCACATTCTTCTACACCAAAGGCATCTTTATAAGGAATTTGGAATTATATAGACATAATATATATATATGTATATACTTATGTGAGAATTAGGCATCCAAAAGACAGTGCATTTAGATAAAATGTAACTTTCCTCAGAAATGTTATTGTATTCAACATCACATGCTGAAGTTTATTTTTTGCTTAGCAGGCTTCCTCAAACTTTGGTGGGTTTGAGGAAACCTATTTAAAGTTGATCTGAGCAGTTATGTAATGTAAAGCAATTTCCTGTCCCTGTCCCCCCCCCCCCTTAGATGTATGTGACATGTCTAGGTCAGTTAACCTGACAGTCTCAGCACTTCCATTTCATTTATTTATCGGTGAAATCCATTACTGCCTAACACTGTTTGCCACTAGTAGTCTAAACACATATGATCACATGGCTGCCGTAAGCTAATTCCCTGTCCGCTATATTTAAAATGTTAAAATGAAACTTGAGTCTGTTTATTTCTGTCTGTTTATTAATTTAACTCTGATAGAAATCAGAAGTGTTAATACACTTGGCATAGCATTCCCTTTGAACTTGAGAATATTGGGCAATGAGTGAAAGATACTGAACCACTGTTTCAGATTGGGCAACAGTTGTTTTGAAGTCATTTGTCATTAGTCCAGAGAACATTTTCAGGTAAATGTTTACATCCGCAGGTTTACCCTGATAATTTTGGCTTTAATCTTAAAGTTTCTTTTCTTTACTTTTACGATTGTAAATTAATTTCTGACTTTCCTTTCTTCTACTTTCCCATATTGCTCTTATGTAAATCCAGAGAGGAAGGGAGTGGTGCATCGGTAAGTTAACTAAATATAATTAATGACTATAAATATCTGCGGTCTTATCAGCATTTTACAGCCTTTTTTATTATATAAAAGAACTGAGGCAGCACGTTTATGTGTTTTCTCTTGTATTGTAGGTAAAGGTGGAGGGCCTGTCTAAAGCAGCTCTAATCAAAAGCCTGTCTCCCAGAGTCATGCTGTCCAACCACCTTTTGCCTAAAGGGACCAAGATGAAGGTCAACTTAGAAGATCAGGGTCGTCAGAAAGTGTCCTTCAGCTTCTCACAGACAAAGAAGCCACTCCAAAGCTCGTTCTTCATCCCTCCCAGTCCTGATAAGTCAGATCCTCATGCTGCCTCGTCACAGTCAACCTCCGAAAAACCTGGAAAGAGTGCAGACAGCAAAACTGAGCAAAGGCAGACACCCTTGGTGCCAGTATCAAAAACAGAGACACCTCAGACGCCAGTCCCCACAGCTACTAAAGTGAAAATGATGCATTTCAAGAAGCAAATTCTTAATGACTCTGTGACTGAAGAGAAACAGTCAGTTATGCCAGAAGAGCCGCACACCTCTCTATTTCAGAATGAACTCCCAGCACCCCAGAGTCTCATCAGCACCTGTCCCTCTGAAAGTGCTCACACTGAAACCTCTGAGACGAGAGAAACCTCAAGCCTCAAGAAACCAGCTGCTTCCTCAGGAAAAGATGGGGAGACATCCAGCAGTACTGAGCAGGATGAAAAGATACACAAAAGGAAAACCAGGTCACAGTCAGATAGTGCCCCCCCTGGCTCCGAATCTGATGGAGATTCAGCCCAGATGTCTTCCAGCCACAAATCAGTTGATTCCAAAAGTAAAACAAACTCTGACAGCAGAAGTAAAGATGTAAGAAAATCTTCTTCTGGTTCACATGCAGAGGAAAGGGAAAAAAGTTTCTCAAAGCGCTCAGAGAATTACGAAAGGTCGTCTAGTTACTCGAAATCAGACCGTGATTCCAGACACACATCTTCACGCTCATCCCGATCAGAGAAAGATCGCCGAAGGTCCAGATCTAGATCACGGTCTAGATCAAGAGGTTCTCGAACAAGTTCTTCACACTCCAGATCAGACAGAATTAGAAGTGACAGAGGATCGCGCTCTGAAAGGTCCTACTATCATGAATCAGACCGGAGATCGCACAGGAGTTCTCCACGCAGGGATAGAAGACGTTCTCGCTCTCGGACTGACAGAACTCGGGACAGTTCCGACTCTGAAGATGACCACAGAAAAACAAGGTCGAGGACAAGTGACAACAGTAGGTCATCTAACCACTCAAGCTCACATAAGGAGTCAAAATCATCATCCTACTCAAAATCTGAAAAAACCTCAAAATCTGTAGATTCACCTCACTTTTCAGAGTTGGATAAAAGAACACAGTCCTCAAAGTCTGAAAGGATTACAAAGCGGTTATCGGACTCTGATACCCTACGCAAGGGTTCTCCTGATCTGGACTCCAGTCACCGTAAATCTAGCAGCCATCATAAGTCAGAGGCCAACAATAAATCTTCATCTTCCAGTAGTTACACACACTCTCAGACACATGAAAAACGGCAAAAAAGCAGCCCCAGTGACTCTGAAACGGATCATAAGGGCAAATTACAGTCATTCAACAGAAGCTCCAGCTCCTTGGAGAACTGTAAAAACTCTCAAAAGAAAAGCAGTAGACCAGAGTCGAAACAGGTCCCCTCTAGATCTTCTGTGAAATCTTCTGGGCAAGATAGACAATCAGATGATTTATTTCATAGCCCTGGAAAAGCACCATCTTGTGCAACCACAACAGAATCATTTTCTCAGAGTTCAAAAGAAAAATCCGATTCCCAACCGGTTGAAAATGAAAATGGCAATAAAGATGAAAAGGAGGTGGGGTCTTGTGGTGAGGGTTTGCAAGAACTGTCACTTAAGACAGAAGCAAAATCAGGTCTTGAAATGGAAAATAACATTGCCTCTGATGTCACTTACAGCGAGAGCCTAAAACATGTAAACTCTACTCTGGAAAACGTGTCTAATGTGAAGGATAGCCTTTCCTCTAATGATCCAACACATGTGAACTCAAATGCATCTGTCGTAAATTTATGTAGTGGTAATGACAGTACAATGTGCAATAAGGACGAGGAAATTTTTTACTGTTCAACTGGGCCAGAATCTGTACTTCATTCAGTGGATAAAGCTGTCACAGAGGCTGTCCAGCAAAACACTAAACCAGAAAATGTTGAGCTGGATGAAGCTCAGCCAGTCAGTAAAGAGTCTGACACAAATTTGCCAGTCAAATCTGATTCATCTTGTCTTCAGTCTGAGAATCCGCCAGAGTCACTACCTACCGATGTAAAAAAAGGCAGCTGTAGTACCCGAAAGTCACGGTGGGATATTGTTGGGCAGGATTCCTCGGAGAGTGAAAATTCACAGAGAACTGTTTGTGTAGAGAGTAAACTATTAAATACTGTTAAAAAGGTGATCTCTGTCAAAAAAATAGAGTTCTCTAAAGATAATGCTCAACAAGACTGTGATATTAAAGATGATATTCAGCAGGAAGCTGTAACACATTCCAGACTGGTAAGGCAGACGGAGATCTCAAAGCAGGAAGTCCAATCAGAGAGCACACCCGTGACCTTTAATTGCAAAGACCAAAGTGAGCCTTCGCAAGCCAGCACCAGCAATGACCACTGTGACTCCAAACTGTCTGCTTCTCAAAAGTCAAACACAGATCAGCCACTGCACATAAATGACAAGATACAGATCAACTCGGCAGCAACAGCACAGCACTCAAATGAGGAAAATTCCGAAAACAAATCCAAGGACAGTGCTAGCAAGAGCAAACTGAGTAAGAGAATGTCTCCCAGTCAGGATGCGTCAGGACAGAGTGAGGCCAGTGATAGCGATAACTCAGAGTATGACTCTGATTGCGACGAGGCTATAAAACAGTTGCACTCTGTAGTAGTGGTGCCAAAGAATTCTTGTCTAACAATGAATACAGAGGAGAGGGGACCTTTGAATATTTTACAACAGCAGAATGCCTTAGCAGCTGAAAAACATATTAGTGAACCCCCAAATCAAGTTAGCCAACAGAAAAAACAACCCACAACACAGACCGGTATAAGCGATTCACTCAGTAATAGTACATTGTGTCAGTCCCAGAGCAATATGATTGATAGCACCAGTCACTCAGAGGCCTCCACCTCCATCAGTACCCAACCTTATACTGCTGGTCATACCAGTTCCCATGCAAGTGTCACAGATTCCACCCCCATGCGTGATAATTCCAAACAGTGTGAGCAAGGGCACAAACAACATGATGTGAGCAACAGAGGAGATCGGACGCACGTGCATTACCAACAAGATCATTTCTCCAGGGCTGACAATATTAATGAGAAGCATGAATTCAACCTGGGTTGGGATTTCTCACAACCAGAACAGCCTACTAGTACGTACCAGCAGCCTGATAGCAGCCACGGGCCTCAGTTAACAAACACTAAACTGTCAGGATCTTTTTCCAAGGAACAAGAACACAGACCAAGTACTGCTTCCTGTATCCAGCAGTCGCAAAACATGCAGACAAGCAGAAAAAACTACCTCCATGCAAATGTCATTGATCAGGATCCTTCAGGCGAAATTCAACCCGACTCCCTCACTAATGATCATGACGACTTCAGTGGGGATAAATCATCAAGTTGTAGCAAAACGGCTTTTGAGGGCAGTGGGCCTAACACTCAAGGGTCATCAAGCTTTGTACAAGGTCATGAAATAAGCAGCAATAGCAGGGGTTCTGCTGTACCCGACCCCTCTAGAGAAGACAGTTTTAGGCCCCACAGAGGAAGGGGCCCTCCCAAGAAAAGGCGTCCAGAGATAGAGTCCGATTCAGACAACGAGGCAGAGGCTGGCCCTGCAGCTAAAAGGGACCGTCAAGGAGATACTGAAGTCGCTAAAGAAACTCTTGTAAAATCTGCAGCGGACCGTCCATCACTCACTCTGCAGGACTTTCAAGATGCAAATAGATGGAAAGAGTTTGCCAAGTCTAAAAAGATGCCTCCGTACTTTGACTTGATTGAGGAGAACTTGTACCTAACAGAAAGGTAAGATGATTCCCGTCAGAGAATCAAGTTTGTTTGTGAAGAGTAACTTCCTAGCAAAATGTTGAATTATTTTCAGACTTGATCTTTGAAAGTTTTAAAATGTAATTTGCAGGAAAAAAAGCAAATCTCATCGAGATATTAAACGAATGCAGTGTGAGTGCCCGGTGCTACCCAGAGAGGACCGAGCAAGGGGCGTACTAGCATGCGGAGATGACTGTTTAAACCGGCTGCTGATGATTGAGTGGTAAGTGTAATAAAGGTTATTGAACCGCTGGCATCTTTTACATCAATAAATATTTTACAACTTTCCTTAATTAAGAACCTGGAAATCCATAGTTTTTTAAGCACCTTTTCTGTTTTGTTAATCAAATCTTTTTACGTCTTTCTCGTAACATCTTTTTTCCATGTGATTTTTTTTTCTTAGTTCGTCACGGTGCCTGAATGGAGCCTACTGCTCTAATCGCCGCTTTCAGATGAAACAACATGCCGACTTTGATGTGATCCTTACAGAAGACAAGGGCTGGGGACTACGGGCAGCTAAAGACTTGGCATCGTAAGACACTTATTGGTTTTTAATAGAACGCTGTGAAATAATTTTTAGAAAATAACATTCAGTAGTTGACAAAAGAGGCTCTCTGTTTCACTGCATAACGATAGAACAAGGCCTCGACAGTGCTTCCTAAGAGGTTATAAGATCTGACTTATACTAGATAAAAATGCATGTGGAAAGAAAAAACAACAGTGGTGATATATGTGAAACTGCTTTTGTTGTTTTCTTAGAAACACCTTTGTACTGGAATACTGCGGTGAGGTTTTGGACCACAAAGAGTTCAAAACAAGGGTGAAAGAGTACGCTCGCAATAAGAACATCCACTACTATTTTATGTCTCTGAAGAATAACGAGGTAAGTGATGATTTAACACATCAAATGGCGTCTGTAAATGGTTTTAATGGTTATTTGTGGTGGCTGGAAGAAACGGCTGACGCTGTACTGCCTCTCTCAGATTATTGATGCAACGCTGAAGGGTAATTGCTCTCGGTTCATGAACCACAGCTGCGAGCCCAACTGTGAAACCCAAAAGGTACGGTGGCAAAATAAAACTCTTTGGCGTATCCTTTTAGTTTCTTTTACTTTTTTGTTTTGTTTTTTTATTTAATTTTTTAATCGTTTCAGTGGACAGTCAACGGTCAGCTTCGAGTTGGGTTCTTCACAACCAAGGCTGTTACTGCAGGAACTGAGCTCACGTTTGACTACCAGTTTCAGAGATATGGGTACGGTTCCTGCGCGGTTACTGTATTTTTGTGTTCGACGTATAATATATGAATAGACTCAAAAAGAAAGACTGGTTAACCTTTTCATCGAATGGTTTAGCAGTGGTGGTTTCATCTCTGTTTAATTGTACCCTGCAGGAAAGAAGCACAGAAATGCTTCTGTGGAGCACCCAGCTGCAGAGGCTTCCTGGGTGGGGAGAACAGAGTTAGTGTTCGAGCAGCTGGTGGGAAGATGAAGAAAGACCGCAGTCGAAAGAGTGCTCTCACAACGGTCGGTTCTTTTAGTAATATTTAAAGGTCTTAAGGCATTTCTTTTAAGTGTAGCTTTAACAGGTTTGCATGGAGGCCGGCACTTTAGTGACTGATACACAACAACTAAGAGAGGGAAAGACTTACAAATTTGTATAAATTGAGTGCTGAGAACTGTTAAGCTGCATACACTGCTGTGTGCAACTGTTATTTTCCTCTTCTTAATAATCAGGTACATAAACCTGTTAGAAAATATTCATGCAAAATCAATCATATCAGAAAAGGCAACAGAAGCTGTGAACTCATTAACTGTTCCGTTTTTAAAAAGTTTACACAATAAAAGTGCAAAAAATGTTATCTTTCTTTTCCTTTTGATCACTATAATAAGTAACTGCTTCAGCAATATAGTGAAAATGTGTTAGTAATGTACCAGAACTTCAGGATATTTGACTACTTGGTATTCACAGCCTCATTTACAGGGTAATTGTAGTGGTCTTTGAAGTCATAGTGTTAAAGTTACAGTAGAGGATTCATAACAGCCTGTATTACAATGCCTGTACTTGCTTCTTAGATTAGATCTGTTTGTTTCAAGCTTATTATTTTTTTAATATTTAGACACTGCTGGAATATCTCTGCATAATTTGTAGTTCAGTTTTTATACTTGTCTTATATTGCATGTCAGTAGACACTCTGAAACTAACTGTTTTAGCTACCCTCCTTTTAAGGCCACCCTCAATTTAAGCTGGAATTCTTCAGAGTGCCTCACCCCTCATTTTGAACAGCAGGTTGATGGGGCAGAGCCAGAACTGTGTGCCTTGATATCCCCTCCCTTTGACGTCAAACGGAGCCAGAAATGGGGGGGGGAAATGAGCTTTTAGAACAGCCCAAGCATTTTGACTCACTGTGATTACTTGCACAGTACATAAGTTGACCTTTATTATTTGAAACTTTGTCCTTGTGTAATATGAGAAGCCATCATTGTAACTACAGGCTGTATACACGGAGTGTTTTAAATGCCAAAATGTATCTTCACTCTTGTTTCTATGCTGTCCTTTCACAGGTCGATGAAGAGCTGGAGGCATTACTAGAGAATGGCGAAGGCTTATACGATGAGAAACAGGTGGTGTCTCTCTGCAGACTGATGGTCCGAGTGGAAACGATGGAACAGAAACTCATCTGTCTAAAGCTCATACAAGTATGACTAGATCTGTGAATACGTTGTCTATATTGTTGATTTTTTTTTTATCTACTTTTTTAGGTTATAACATGTTATGTTTGTTTTGTACAGGATACACAAAATCCATCATGCTTGAAGCAGTTCTTAGACCACCATGGATTGTCTTTGCTCTGGATTTTCATGGTGGAGCTTTCCGAAGCTAAAGGCAACAGTGCCAACAACATCAAACTGCAATTACAGGTGAGATATGTCAAAATGTTATCATATATCACTGTATGGCCCATACACAGCCACTTGCTGTTTGACCAGCGATTGCCTTGTTTGCAGATCATGAAGACCCTCAGTGTGCTGCCCATCTCAACTAAGAACATGTTGGAGGAGAGCAGAGTCCTGACCTTCATTCAGCGGTGGGCTCAGACAAAAACTCTTCCTCAGCAGACTGAGATGGATGGTTACTCTAGTGAGAACACCTCCCGTGCCCAAACTCCCCTCAACACTCCTGATGGTTCCTCCGCTAAAATGGGACCAGAACTAGATAGTGACACGTCCAAGCCTGCTGTGTACAGACGCCTTAAAATCATCAGCGAAAACAGTCTGGACAGCGCTCTTTCTGATGCTAGCAAAGCATCCGATGGGAAAGAGGAAGAGGAGGAGGAGGATGATGAGGAAGATGATGAAAATTCACGTGCAGGACTTCCTGAAGGAAAGCAGTTGAAGCCAGACACACCGGTGGACGCTGCAGATCCAACCACAGATTCAGCGGAAGAGTCGGGAAAAGAAGTCATAGGAGAGAAACAGGAAGAGGCAGCGATGACTTCAAGCAGTGAACCTCAACCTCCAACTGAAGAGGTGAAGGAAAAACCTGATTTGGTTGTGGAAGAGGACTCCGATATAAAAGAAGTCAAAAGTGAAGATCAGGCAGATGAGCTGGAACCAGCAAAAGAGCCAGTTGAAACACAAGAGAGTGGGAAGCCTCAAGATACCCAATCAGTGACAGAAAATGCAGAATTAGAAGAAGGCCAGCCCAGTGTTAAAGTCCATGAGCCAGAGACCCAATCCAGTCAAACGGGTGTTGCTGATGCTCCACCTGAGCAGCCTTCAGAGACTATGGAATCCCAGACAGAGGCTGAAGAGGCTAAGAAAACACTGCCTAGCAGTGAGCCACACAGTGGTGAACCAACCACTGATGTTCCACCTATCGCTGAAGCCCCGGAGGCCACGATTCCCTCAGCGGTCACAGCAACCCCTGTGGATCCATCAGTGATAGGGACGCCTTCTCAAGATGAAGAGGAAGGTGTCTCAGATGTGGAGAGTGAGAGGAGTCAGGAACCACAGCTCAGTGTTTTCGACATTAGTGGCATGGCTGCTAGGCTTCTAGAAAGCTGGAAGGATCTAAAGGTATATTCATAAGTTGTCGCCTTCAAAGGAAAATAGATAAACATGTATAAAATGTGTATCATCCAAATGTTTGCGATGCTCTCATCATTGTATTCCAAAGTCAAAGTTCTGTTATTTTCAGGAGGTGTACAGGATACCAAAGAAGACTCAAGTAGATAAGGAAGGAAGAGGTACGGTTACCTCGAAGTTTATGTTTGGCTTGAAACATTATTTGCATAACTTTTAATATAATTAGATTTTTCTGGCAGATCGCAGCCGAGATCGAGATACATCTTTCACGCCACGCACCACGTCAGGAAGCCGAGAACGTGAACGGGAGCGAGAGAAGGAGAGGGAACGGGACAGGGATCGAGATTGGGACAGAGACAGGGATCGAGATTGGGACAGAGACAGGGATCGAGATTGGGACAGAGACAGGGACCGCGATCGAGGCTCTGAGAAAACTCCGCGCAGCTCTGAGCGACGGAGGAGACGCTCGCCATCTCCACCTTCATCCTATGAGAGGAGCAGCCGACGCACTGAGGAACGGTAGGAATTTGTGTTATTTGTTGATTGTGTCCTCGAATCATAGTGTTTTTTTCTTTTCCCAAACTCTCCTAGTGAAGGTTTGGTACTCAGCTGTCCTCATGTTCTCTGAATTGTGAAGGTTTGATCCATCTAACAGCAGCAAGACACCAAGAGGAGTTGGTGGCAAGGAGCGCAACAAACTGTCCACAGAGGAGCGCAGGAAGCTGTTTGAACAGGAGGTTGCCCAGCGGGAAGCACAGAAGCAGCAACAGCTTCAACAGCAGCAGCAGCTCCAGTCTTTGGCTTATGACCCGGCTCTAGCCTATGCCTCCAGCCCTGGTTTCATCACGTACCCACCTGGATATCCCATCCAGACTTTTGTGGATCCTTCCAACCCCAATGCGGGCAAAGTACTTCTCCCAACACCTACAGTGGAGCCGAGTCTCAACTATGAACAGACTCCACCCCAGCGTCTCGTCTCAGATCTAGGACTGACCTCTCCATCTTCCACTCCCCAAACCACTCCAGTCACCAATCTCCCTCAGCACGTCACTACCGCAAACCTTGCCTCTGGCAACCCTCAGCACTATGCCCAGCCAACTGTAGCAACCCAGGATGCAGGCGTAGCTGTCCTGTCGGTACCAGCCCAGTCTGCCCCTCAGGTACAGGGCCAACAGAGCTACACCACTCTCTGGGACCCCACCACTCAGCAGGCAGTGACTGTGCAGACACAACCTGCACAGCAGTATGCCACAGCCCCGGGACAGGGTCAGACTCCCACAGCTATCTATTATCAGGGCCAGCCTTGCCAAACAATCTACAGCATCCCTGCTCCCTACCCCCAGACCAACACTCCAGTCATACAGGTAATCTTCTTGCTCTGGTCATATACAAATGTCCATTTTACCTTTCTTAGATTTGCTCATTGCCCACGTTTGATTTTTGTGTAATTTTTATAAATAACCTACATTATGATATACAAGAGATAACTCCTTGATATAGAAAAAAGCGAATGTTAATATCTTTATTGTGATTGAACTGTATGAAAATACAAGACAGTCTTTTAAAAGATGGTTAATAAAGGAAATTATGTTTTTCCTGACCAATCTGTAGTATATTTTTGACCCAAATTCGATGGGGGTTGGGAAAACTAAGCTCATAATTCAGAGGAGGATATTTTATTTTATTCCTTAAAAAAGAAAAAAGAGGTTCTGAACGTCTGTAAGACTGCCATCTAATTGTGCTTTGTTTTTGAAGGCATACACTGATCCCACAGCCAGCTACCTACATGGCCAGCCGGTATATCCTGGTCAGCAGGGAGTGGTGGTGCAGCAGGGAGGCACAGTCACCACCATTGTAACATCTCAAACTGTTCAGCAGGTAACAGACAAGACGTAAAACAGGGATATTATAAGGCAGTTGAGTTTGTGGTTTTGAACAAGCCCTATTGTCGTGGCCACAAGGGGGTGGTATAGATCTGAATTATGCATCTGTCCCTTTTAATATGAGACAGAGTCCAGCTAAATGGGTCCCATTTGTTTATAAGAATGTAAACACGTATGACTTCAAACTACAGTTGTTATAGTGACAAATTTAAGTTGTTACATAATGGCCATATACATTAGAAATTAGATGTCAATTTGTTTTGTTTTTGTTTTTAAATGAAAGCTGTGTCAGTAATTTTTGATCTCTTTTTAAACACATTAAAGTGAAGCTGTATGTGTATATTTTGTGATCCTCCTATACTAAGTTTAAAACTTATTTTCTTCTCCAGGAAATGATTGTGCCCAACAGTGTGATAGACCTGCCTCCACCTTCTCCCCCTAAACCCAAAACTATCGTCCTACCTCCCAACTGGAAAGTGGCTCGGGACCCTGAAGGCAAAATTTACTACTACCATATTGTTACAAGGTTAGTAAAACTGTGTTGCAGGGGTGTTTTGTGTGTGTGCCTCAGTAAAGTCCTCACAAGCATATTGCGTTTCATTTATTTATTTATTTTCCCTTTAGGCAAACACAGTGGGATCCACCAACCTGGGAAGGAAATAGTGACAACACTAGTGTGGACCATGAATCAGAGATGGACCTGGGAACACCCACCTATGATGAAAATCCTTCCAAAGTGAGCTTTTGACATTGATTACTCTTCACTGAAAGATTTTAAAAAAGTTAACTGTTGTGATCTAATCTTAGGTGGGTGGTCAGAAACAGCTGGTTTTAGTAACAGTCTTCACAGAGTGGAAAAGTATCTCTGCATTCCTTCGTTTGACAATGAGAAAGAATCCACATTACTTTTTCGTTAGTTCCCCTGAAAGTTTGCGCTTGGATGCAAAACACGATTATAGTGTTTGCTCCTTGAGGTAATTGAAGATGCTGCACCAGTGATTACTTTCAGCTGTTTCTCAACTAAGAAAAAAAGAAGAAGAAGAAGAAAAGCCTTCAGCACAACACCACGTTCTGTCGAGTCTTATAAACTTGGCGGCGACTACACCTCTCAAAATGGCTTCATCGCACTCTACAGAGAGACAGAAATTTTAAGAGTGTGTCTAAACGCCCCGCCCCCTGCTCAGCTGTCTGTCCTTTAGCCTCAAGGCTAAAGAGGAGGCGATGCCTAAGCTCATCTCCTCTCTTCTGCTTCCTTTGTTTTCCCCTTTCATTTTTTATCCTGTCTTTAAAGATAATGGAAACCATGTGGGAGATTTAGCCTTCATTTATTTGCAGTTTGGGGTTTTACGCTTTAACTGCATAACTGTCTCTTTGAAAGACTTGCACAGTGACGGACATGCAACCCACAGCAAAGGTAGACGTGAGAGTCGGTGGAAGTTTATTTGTAAATTTTCTCATTTTAAGTGGTGACAGTACAGAGACACGCCATCGTGTAGGAGGTCACAAGTCTTAAGTGTTGTCTGCATGCAAAACCCCAGAAATGAGACCACGCATCATCCGGGCAAACTCGACTCACGAGATACAACAGCTGTTGAGAAACACAAAGAAGACACACACTGACACGCATACAGAGATTCCTTGATTTATTCGTAGGGTGTGTTGGTTCATTTAACAAACAAGACTGAGGTGAAACATCCATGTTGTTCAATAATCCAAGAACAGCTACATGTGTGTGAGCTGTAGGCTTTAGACAATGGTGGTGCCGACTTCCAGGGCTCAAAACTATGACACATGCTTTAGCCTTGCAAAGCATTCTGTCTCACTGTCTGGATTCCTCCTCTGTGTGTGCGGCTGTGTGTGTGTGTGAATCCTTTATGCTTGTTCTTGATACTCACCGCTTCATAGTGGGTGTAGGCAGTTAACTGCTGCCTGCTTGGCTTTGCTGTGGAAGGCTGCGGCCAGAGAGGAAGCGGCACCCTGGCAGGATATCCCTGCGTTGTTTCAAATAGCTGGTGAACAGGTGCTGCATTTACTCCCTACTGACCTCAGTAGCTGTCGTTGCAACTTGTAGGAATGTTTTAATTAAGCTAAGCTAGGGTTGGGTTTGCAGCATAGAAAAATCAGTTTGCAAAGTGGCGTGCTAATTCTGGTCCGCAACATTTCAGAGTTATATTTGTCCGCAAACAAGCCTGTTAATGAGTTTCTCTTATGATGACGTTGTAGTTTTCCACAAAGACGGCTGAAGCAGACACTTCCAGTGAACTCGCTAAGAAAAGTAAAGAGACCTTTCGCAAGGAGGTGAGTCAGAGTTTCCACAAACTGTGTTAAGAGCAATGTTTTTAACTCCTTTTTTAAACATATATACAGTGTCTGCACTTCGATCTGCATGGTCGTGAATCTGTCCGGCCATTTCTGTTTTGTTTTTGTTTTTTTAATTCTGTACATTACTTAACTTTATACCTGTTTGTTAATCAGATGTCACAGTTCATAGTGCAATGCTTGAATCCTTATCGAAAGCCAGACTGCAAATCTGGACGCATCAGCAACACAGAAGACTTCAAACACCTGGCTAGAAAGGTAACCGTGTTCATACATGGATTAAGTTTTCCACAAAGCAAACGTTTCTTTCTTTCCTAGTGTGGTCACGGCACAGTGAGGATGCTGGTCAGCATTTAATGTAAACAAAGTTTTCAAAGTTTCCTTCAAACTATTACTAAATAATTAAACTCCCACGATTTCGGCGTCCAGCCAAATGTTTTTGTGTTCTGCCTCCAGAACAAATGTTGTACATGCTAGCTATTATCACTGTCTCTTTTGTTTTAGCTCCTTCTCAAAAGCTGTTTTCAACCAGCATCTCTTCAAAGGGCGGTGGGGGTTTTTTTCCATTATGATTCTCAGTAGGTCCATGGATAGTGCATGTGAGTGGTTTGCCACTCGAACATACCAGGACTCTGAGGACATGGGCGCAGTAAACAGAAAGACGACTTAGGCTTCACCCATTTAAAGACTGCAGCATTGTATTATGTCAAATTATAAAGAGCAAAGTCACTAAAGGGGATTAACCACTCTACCGCAACTTCAATATCAGTTTATTGTAGACTTGAGGGCAAGAATGAATGCCTAACTCTTTCCTCACTTCTGCTCTGTCTTCTAGCTAACTCACGGAGTTATGAATAAGGAGTTGAAAGCTTGCAAGAATCCCGAGGACCTCGAGTGCAATGAAAATGTGAAGCACAAGACCAAGGAATACATCAAAAAGTACATGCAGCGATTCGGCGCCGTGTACAGACCCAAGGAGGACACAGAGGTGTATTGAAGCATTTCAGGCCACAGATGTTACACTTTGCTCTGCGCTAACACAGGAGAAGCACAGATTTGCCTTTCCATTCACTCCCACATGTACGAACTGTCCAGCCTGAACAGTGAAGTAGTTTCTTTATTTCTATTTATGTCTACGAATTGCACTGCTGAAGTTCTCCAGGCCCTGCGGATCGCACAGGAGCCCCGATATACGGACTCTGGGAGACTTGGTTGTTGATGACCAACCCAAGACTCCAGGTGCAGTGTTCTCAGACGATGACACTGAGGGGTGCTACAGAGACTGTTTTCACTGACTGTTTTATTTTTTAGCGTTTTTGTGTTTTTTTTTTCATTTGCGGCTCTTAAAAGTTCCTCAGATGATCACCTCAATTCCAGTTTTTAAACTGTTATATCCCTGAATGAGGATCATTCACAGGAATCAGCTTTGGTATCACATTTATCAAAGTTTTGTTGTTACTTTCCACTGTTTAAAAAAAAAAAAATTAAAAAAAAAGGATCCGTGCCCGAACAGTCGAGTTCTCCCTCCCCAGCCTCCTTTTTCTCCCCCCTCTGTACACGCTTCAGCCCCCCTGCCACTGACCATATCTGGTGCTGCTTTTAAATGGGCTGTGGAGGTCCAAGCTTCCACTCCTGCAAACCCTGCCTTCTTAACCACAAGACTTTGGAGCCTCTGTTGTTTTATGAATGCATGATGTAACCTGAGGTCAGAGTGATCCTTATGGAAATCCCTACATTTTCCACATCTTCTTACTTCAAGTAATCTTCCCTCACGGGGATGAGCTTTTTGCTCACGGTATACTGAGGGATCAATCGGTGGCAATCAGGCTGGCGAAAAGGAGTTAGCGGTCAATCTTTTCTTGACTTTTATCAGTTAATGTGTAATAATGGGAGCAGGGTTTGAATGCTATGTTTGACATGCTGTTTAGGTGTGTGTCCAGTTACTTCCCCACCCCCTCGTTTCTTGTCCGGCCCCACTTCCTCAACTTGTTCTGCCCGATTTCCTCTTCTTGCAGGAATGATTCTGAGAATGAAGGTCGTAGCATTGCAGTTTTAACCGTTTCTAAACATCCCACGTGTTCAGTCTTTTTACCACTCTTAGTCCTAGCAAGACATTTGAGACACTTTGGTCGACAAACTGTCGCTCATTAATTTCTGAGATTTTTACAGTTGGCACTAAAAGTTGTTTCTTTAGCATTAGGTCATCGATTTTACATCGCATAAAATTGCATTAAAAAGAATTCCAACATATGTACATTGCTTTATATGTGAATATACTGAATAATAGTTTTTTGGAATGCTTAATTAAGCCGACACTTTGTAAATGGAATATGATTTGGTGATTAAAAGTGTAAATATTGTGTAAAATTACCAAAGCTGTATGCAGGAGAGTAGGGTGATGGAGCACAGTGAGCCCACCCATCCTCACCAGCTTAGTCCTCCTGATGCAGTTCCCATATCAGTCAGTGAAACTTAGGAGCCCACTGACTCACAGCCAATTTATTTTAATGAAGTGGCCAGGGAGATGTTCATGTGTTTTTGTTTTTTAGTTGTTATTGTTGGTGGTGTTTCTTTTTTTTAATTATTATTTTTCTATGTACAAATTAAATTTCACCCAACTCTACTGTAAGTATTGTGTAAGCACATTGTCATACCGAGTGTAAAAACATTTTAAAGATAATAAACTTTTTTTGTAAAATCACATCAATTTTTTTTCCTGCGGTGCAGTTCAGTTAGGTTCGTTTGAGCATCAATTAAATAGACCAGAATATCTCTAAGCAAATGTGACTGCCTTGTGCTTCATGATTAACAGCGTCGCGCACACCCAATCCCATTTTTAGATCTGCTCCCGCCTCTAATAAAGGGTGCACATGGCACGAATGCCACTACGGCACTTTCGCACAGCACTGAGCCAGATGTTCGGCCCCGCTAAAAGGGAAAAAAGTATGGACTGCCTTCATTAGATACATTCAGTGTGCTCTAAATATGGAGAGCTGTGAGGAGTAGAAAGAGGCGCTGCTGTGCTTCCCCTCTCTCTTCTGGGTCCCAACCCCACCCCACCCCCTTTCCAGTGTATGCACATTCCGCAGCCTCATGCCAGTGTGCTCCAGACCGCAGTTAAGCAGTCCCTTCTGGAGTGTGTGACGGCATGTAACGCTGCTCTAGGCCATGCACGATGCCTGCTCCCACTTAGGACTGTAGGCAAAGAGATCATTAACAGATCCGAGTTCACGGCAGAAGGGGAGGAGGAATGAGAGATGGTGTCTCGGTGAGAAATAGAAAACTGCTCCTCCAGAAGATTTAAGATTATTTTGGTTTCGCCCTCAAATTATTAAATACCTCTTAAATGATTTCCCCTCAGGGTTTTGGACAGGAAACGTCCTCATACACTAAATCCCTTGAAGAGAAGTAGTTTATTCCATGTCCAAACTTTGTTACTCTAACCCATCAGATGAGTTTTATACTTTGACTAAAGATGATAGACGTAGGTTTATGGGACTGTGGTTCTTTAGCAATAAATGTCTTATTTCCGTAAACCTAAAAAAAAGACTTTTCATTTGGTGCAAATACAACTGTTCACTGTTGCCTTTCACTAGACTGTCATAAAACACTGTATCATTATTACATAAACAATGCCAGAACTGTTTGGGCCTTTGGGAAGATGACAAAAAGATGAAAATTAAACTATACTGTGTGAAACTAATGAGGCCTGTCGAATCTCTTGTCAGCTGAGCTCTTTTATCATCACTTTTACATATTTCATCTGTTCTTCATTTCTGTGCTTCATGTTTAAGGCCCTTTTAAAACTTATTAACATTTGTTCTGATTGTAACTTTAAATTGTAATTCTGCTTCTTTTTCTTTTTTTGTTTTTAACGAGTTTGTAAATAATCGCTTAGCCTCGAGAAACTAAATAAAAGGTGCAAGTTCCCCAGGCTGATTGTAGCAGATCTGCAGCATAAAGACTGATGTTTTATCGTCTGTATAATGCTACACTTGATTAGTAATTCCACAAAAAGCAAAAGAAGTTAAACATCAAAGTTAGACTTGCTTGCCAATTCATTAGTTACAGGTAGTGAGTACTGGAATGGACCTCATTTTACCTTCAGAGCTCAGTTTCCTGTTCTTAGCTGACTGGAGAAGCCTTCTGCAGCTCTAGCAAGGTTCAACATGTTGTGGATTCAGAGATGCTCTTCTGCATACCTTGGTTGTAATGAGCGGTTATCTTGTTACTGTTGCCTTCCTGTCAGCTGAAAGCAGTCTGGCCATTCTCCTCTGACCTCTGACATCAAACGAGGCGTTTTCGCCCAGAAAACTGTCGCTCACTAGATATTTTCTCCTTTTAGACCAGTCTCTGTGAACTCTGTGATTAAAATCCCAGCAAATCAGCATTTTCTGAAATTGGCTGATTAGATACTTTTTCACTAAACTTACTTACTAAACAGTTATACCTAACAAAGTGGCTGTAAGGGTATTTGTTAAATGACAACTAGGCCACCACAGATATCTCATAGGTTTTATTTACTTTCTGACTTGAAGTGGTGTTAAAATAAATACAAAAACAAGGTGTCAAGCTGAACACAAGGATTAATGTTGAGAACTTTTTCTACATTTTAAAATGGAAAATTCCATCTGCATCTTCACAAATTTCCACTTTAATCCAGGACTTTACCAACCCCTTAACATTTAAAGCGTTTACAATTAAATGATGACTTGAATGATGACAGAAAGCGCTAAGAAAGTTGTTTAGCAGAATCTGACGGTGCTTGATATTTCCTCAGTGTAAATGACCACAGCTACTTTGTGGCTGCAGCAGAAAAAAAAAGATTAAAAAAAACCCAACAGAATAGGCAATAACTTTTAACAAACAACCTAGTGAGCAGTTCCTATCTACATACAAGATAAAAGTGTTCTTATAAAAAATATAAACTACAAGCAATAATGGGGACAATTACAGAGATATGACCTTGGTGTTCTCCTGAAGAAATCAGACCACATGCCCATTAAACCCGCACAAATGATCCCCTTTAGGAAAAGCCACATTATACTGGACAGGCAAAAAACATGCCAAAATCAGCTGTACCATAGTGGTTGCTTCAGTTGTGAGTCATAACAAAAAGGCTAGCCATACTAAAAACATGATGACGTAACCTGTGTGCATTTGTACAACAACGTGGGGCGGGATACATATATGTGAATATATATTTGGAGTTTTTTTACATAGGGATGGATCTAATTTATGATGTCTCTGAATAATAAAACTCATGCAACATGTAAACATGTTATTTCGCTTCCTGCCACTAACTAAATATTTACAAGACATAGTAGTGTGCGCGTATAAACAACACTGTAAATGCTCTTATTGTTGTGTGAGAGGAGATCTTTCCACGTCATCCCAGATGATCAGGTTGTTCTCTCACTGGTAGCATCAGTTGCAGTGATGAGATATACAACAGTTTATACCGTTAGCGTCCTGCTTATGTGTTGATAGGACACATTAACAGGAGAATCAGTCATGCAGTTAGAGCAATGTACAATCAAGTGGTGACATAAACTGGAGTAAAGGTTCAGAAGGTAAAAAAAAAAAAAAGAGATTAAAAAACCCATCAGTGGCAGAGGTGGTGATATCAGAGTACCTCTCATCATGTCAGAGTTTTTCACCTGAGTCTCTGAATTTCACACGTAGGGTCGAGAAGTTGTCAGACCACAGACACCCCCTGCACGGGACAGTTAAGAGCTGTTACTATGTCGGGCCTCTCGATGCGGGCCACTGCAGAGCACAGCAGTCCCAGAGTGGAGCCTTCTTTCTGGGCCCAGTTAGAGAGGAGTGTGTGGGCCGGGGCCTCTCCCCGCTCGAACAGATCCAGCTGTTCAGGCTCATAACCCAGCGCCGCGCCAAGGTGCCTCCAGCCTCGGCCGCTTCCTTCTTGCAGGAGGCGCTCCACCTCTTCCTGTCTTTGTGGAGGTAGGTTCGTGTAAAGACGGCTGTCCTGCTTGTCTCTCATGTTACCTGTGAAAACAAAATCCAACCAAAGTTACCACATCTGTCCGAAAAGCAGTAGCAGTGCTTACAGTATATTATCAAAAGCTATAAAAAAATACCACAAACATGGGCGCTAGAATAATTGTGTCCTTTTAGAAATACCAAGTTAATTATTGCAAAATTAGGAAGTTTACAGTTGTTGTGGAAAACACTGAAAACTTAAAGGTGATACAGAGATTTCATCCAAACAAAGAGACTTTGTTTAGTTTTAGTGTTAGTTTCTGAAAGCCACAATGCAATACATGGCTTGTCTGCAAGACATCAGTCTGCAGACAAGCTTATATAAAACGGAGCTATGGTTATAATATAACTTTTTGAACTTGCTTTCATATATATTCAATCAAATCGCTTTTCTTAAATTAACCCCTGCAAAATACAGTTGCATTTTATTATAATAAAATAGTAATAATGGATGAACTTGAAAATGAAATTCCTCCTGTGGAAGTTTCCAAGCTAACCAATAAACGCGGCAAAGCTCATGGAGTTGTCTCAAAAACAGAGGAGGTTAGACCAAACACACGTGATTTAAAAGGGATTTTCACGGCACGTCAACTTCCAAGAGACACGGCAGGCGGCATCATGCATAACTTTAAAAACTCATCGGTAAAGCAGCAAACGTCCCTGGGCATGGAAGAAATGTTTCGCCGAGAAGAATCAGATGTTTAAAAACAACAGCTGAGATAATAACATATGACTGATGTCTTGGATTGTCTGAGGCACCACGTCATTTAAAAGAATAACACAATGCGCTGAGTGGATAAACTGTAATCGCTCGACTTTCCAGCAAGAAATCATTCCTCGGCGTATTTCCAAGTTAGGACTGGTTCCTGAAATGTCCTCACTTCTCATTTAGAGGCACTGAAAATACTTTTCAGGCTTTTAAAGAAAGCAGCGTGAGCTGAAAGTGTTTGGTCACGAGGAATGAACTAAAATTCCAAAAGCGTGGGAGAAACAACAATAAACATTACCCTTTGGCCTTCTTCTCATCATTAAAGTCAAGCATTGTTATTGTTACTTAAAAACTTTAAAACTGTCAACCTGGTTGCATAAATATGCACACCCTTAACCTAATACTTTGCTTCAGTGACTTCTTATTTTAAAACACCATCTAGTCTTTTTAGGTAGAACTCTATCAGCGTGACATGTCTTCACCCTCCCTCGCGTTGTCTCCTAAGCACAGCTGTCTTCACGTCCGCCCACAGATTTCCTGGTGTGTTTATAGATGTCGGGCACAAAATTTTAATCTTCCCCTGCTGAAGTAATTCTTTTGTTGATCTGGATGTATGCTACGGGTCATTGTTGTGATGAAAGATGACATTCCAGCTGAAGCATGATGCTGCTGCTGCCATGCTTCAGCGTAGCTATTGTGCTCTTTTGGTGATGTGCATAACTTTGGACTTTTTTGCTGTAATTCCAAGTCTTGTCATTTTCCCACATGCTTTTAGGAAGACCGGATGTATTTTGTTCTGGAAAACTAGCAAGGCTTGGGTATTTTTCTCTGCAAAAAAAGGCTTCTGTGTTGCCACCCTACCACATAGCACAGACATATGAAGAATATGAAGATTGTTGTCACATGCAGTACACAACCAGATCTTGCCAGAACTTCCTGCAGCTCCTTTAATGTCTCTACAGGCCTCTTGGCAGCCTCCCCGACCAGTTTTCTTGTTATCTCTTCATCATTTTTTGAGGGGTGTCCAGTTCTTGATAAAGTCACTATTGTGCCATATTATTTCCACTCGTTGATGACTGTCTCCATTGTGCTCAATGGTATATTTAATACCTTGGGGATTCTGTTGTACCCTTCTCCTGACTGATACCTTTCAGCAATTTGACAATTTGTAAACTCTCAGTGGCCCTTTTTGCCGTGACCAGATTAGTTTAACAAAATCGGTTGATTTTGGTTAATCCTCAGTTATATGAGGGTGTGCACTCTTATAGAAACACACTACACATTAAGCAGTTTGCTTCTCATTTGAATTGCAGAGGTTATTTGTCATATTAAAGATGGAAAAAGCTCTGAAATTATTTATATTGACATCACAAAAACCCGCGATGGGTGAAAAGGTTGTTTTTTTTTTTGTATCCACTGTTCTCGGGGAGCTGCTAGATGTTTTAGCAACATTTTTAGAAAGCTTGAATGATTTGAAATCAGTTTAATTTAGTTTCATAGCGTCTGTGGCTATCATACCTTTGCTGGGCTGGTTGTCCTGTAGGCTGTAAGAATCCAGAAATACACCACTGTCGCTCTGAAGCTTCTCTCCTTCTGGAGATGTTCCCAACTCTGCTGCACGGGCCTTAGAGAGCGCCTTCTTCTGTTTGCATGACCTCCAGCTGTGAAGACCACAGTAAAAACAATGATAGTTAATTACCCATTAGGTCCTATTTTTAATCACTGGGGGAATATGTACAGATTCTTATGCACATTTCAAAATAAGGACCCTTCTTCAGTGAAAACCTACCATTTATAAGCCACATAAATAAGCAAACCCAGCACCACAGCAGCCAGAACAGACACATATACAAGAATGTTGCTGTTGCCGCTCTCTTCCTGTGTGGTTAAATCAGTCGTTCCAGGAGCAGGACTGGTCTTCCCGTCCTCCGTTACGCCGGGCCACCGAGGAGCATCGGTTTGACTGGGGCGAGAGAGAATGTGCAGCTTCTTCTCTGTGAAGATTAGGAGATGGACATGCGCCACAGTGAGGAGCATTGCATGTGCACATTTTGCACGTCAGAACACATTTGCACACCATAAATTAGGACCAGATGTAATGATAGCCTCAGCTATCCCACTCCCCTGAGGTTTTCAGACCTTTCATTGCCCCCGTTTCCAGCCTGATTCTCCCTCCTGCCGTCTGCCTATTTTGGGATCAAACAGTATATCGTACTGTGCTGACCCACGAGGGGTCAAAAAGTCATGACTTATGGACCCACGGTGTGCACAGATGACCTAACTCCTGGAGAGCGGGTGTAGCCATTTGGGAGCGAGCAGACTTGCTGTCAGGGTCAGCAGCCTCGCTTGACCTTCAGGTTTTTGAGACAGTTAACCTAAAGACCTGTCAAGCTCATATCAATTGGACTACAGCACTTAAGTGGGCTCTTTTTCACAACTCATGTTTCCCAATTCACAGTGTTACAAAGTGAAGTGTAGATGCAGATGTTGACCACATGTCCTCATTTTTTCAGAGACTCTTCCGCTGCTTGTCTCCCCCTTCCCTTCAGCTCTCTCTTTCATCTTTTTTATGCACTATTGCCTGCATCAGATCTTTAAAGGATAAAGCTCTCACTATTCTTTATTTTCCAATTATCAGCCAGTTATAAAATCAAGACCCCAATCAACCCACTGGGTAATTTATTTTTAATATAATTTATTTTAATAACTTTTACAGCTGATAAAAGCCTCCCCCATGATTATTCATGGTTCTTGGTTTATTCTTGTTAAAAGGGAGTTTTTCTTTCCCTGTCCCTTTATGCATTTTATTTACCGAGTCTAAATCTTTGATAAAGCTCACCCATGCAGAGTGTGTCAGATTGGGGCAGGCAGGACCGGATCTCCACCTCATTTTCAGAGCACCGAGCGCAAGGCTGACAGGGACCTGTGGGACGAACCGCCTCCGAGAAGGTTCCAGGGCCGCAGGTGGCGCACACAGTGTCTCCCATAGAGCCACACTGCCGTACAACCCCCTCACCACGATTGCATTTGGAGCAAGGTGCGCACGAGCTGTACGAGCTCAAAAAGAAGTAGCCTTTGTCACATTCACACTGTGTGTTTTGAGTGGCAGAGCATGGAGAGAAAGTGGGAATACTGTGTGGACACCTAGCACATGGAAGGCAAGAGCCAAGGTCTTCAGATGAGGAAAATCTGCCTATGGGAAAGATTACAAACTCTGCGTCAAACTGGGTGAAGAAAATGATGAGGCACTTGAAACACGCTGAATCAGAGTAGTAACATTAGATTATAAGTGCTTACCCTCTGGGCACGGTGCACATGTGGTGTCCTTTTTCCCACATTCTACCTTCACTTCAAACCCAGGAGGGCACAGACTGCAACACTCCCCTGATTCAGTGAACTTACCGCTGGCACAGGCATTTCCAAGAGTAACCTACAGCAAAAGTGACACAGTAAGAAAAATAAGATACCCCTACTGGGTTTTTTTTAAGGCAACAAATCATACGTTTGGGCCATTTTTGGATATAAAGTTTTAGGACTGCACGATTAAAGAAGCAGCAAAGAAGATAAACTGTAAATGCCCCCCCCCACACACACACACACACACCCCAAACCCGCCTTGTTTTTATCTTTCGATCTGCCTTGGTTTTCACCCATAAGTGCTCTTAATCCTTATCTGCAAGTGGGTAATGGAGGTCCCAGCTTGAGTTATGACATGACGAATAGATCAGACATTCCTAACAGCTTGTGCAGGGAGCGAGGGTGCCTGACAGGAGTTGCTGGATTTAATCACATGGCTTTAGGTCATTGAAAAGAATGAAACATAAAGGGGGAAGTAAAACAACCAGAAAAGGAGCGTGAAAGAAGTAAAAGAAAAAAGAAAAAATCTGAGTTTCTGCCTCTCCACTCATTCTAAATTCTGTGTGAATGAGCGCTCTCTGTGTGAATTAACTATACTGGTTGTGGCGGTGACTGGGAATAAAGGAGATGGCCCCAGGCAAGAGTGTCAGTTAACCAAGGCTGCTCAGCATGAGAGTGTCCGTTTGGGTAAGAGGAGCGCTTTGAAGTCACAAAGCCCCGCAGGTGTGACTGTGAAAGTCAGTATTTCACTAACACGCCCTTCTCCAGGCTCTATGCAACGGCATCTTAAACATGCACACATATTTAAGGGAGATTGACCTACTCCGCCTGGGGCCTGACAAGAGCAAACAGATGTCTAACAACTAACCTCCTGCAAAGGAAAAAAGTAACAGCTAAACAACCTCAATGATGTCTCTCTTTGTTTCTGAAGTCTGCCAAGACACTCAGGAGACATGTGTGAACCTGTAGCCTCCAACAAAAGCCCCCCAGATAAAAACCACACACACACACACACACACACACACACACACACACACACACACACACACACACACACACACACACACACACACAGAGACAGTGGTGTGACTCCAGTCGCGAAACCCAAAATGTTCCGTGCTGATGATACAGGCGAATCGGCTTTGAAACTGTGCTCGACTCGTACCAAAAACAACAGCCGGTTTGACCGCACAGCTTACAGAGGAGCCTGATGATATCTGAACACCAGCCACACAACCCAGAACAGAGGCATTTAGGAGACTGGGGTGGTAGGATCCAGCAGGGAGGAATCAGGATATCTGAGTTGGCGTCATAACCACAATAACTTGTAGCACAGAGGTATCCTGGTAACCCTGGTTTGCCCTCTCCATGTGACTGATGAAGTGCTTAATAACCTTTTGGCCTCTTAATCTATCCTTTGGTAAATATTTAGTGACAGTGGCTCTGTTTTGCTTTTTGGCATTTTTTTGGTGTGTGTGTGTGTGTGGGGGGGGGGGGGGGGGGTGTTGACCTCGAGCTTGAATTTGTAGCATTTTATAACGTCTGGTGTGGGTCTGGTTGGTGTAACTCGTTAAACTTGGCTGGGGGGCCAACTGTACGGAGAGCAGGCGCCGGCAAATGCTTGGCGCTTAACCCATTGGTCTCCAGTATACAATGAAAGATTTAATTCATGCCACACTGGAAACCAGCGGGAACTGACATCTACTCCTTACAGGAATAAATATCTACTCAATGTAAATTAAATAGTACTCCTTAAGGGTAAATTGAACTTTAAGTACTAAGAGGAGTAAATTATACTTTTACAGGACAATGATGAGTTTCCTGTTTAAGTCTAGAAAGTAGACATAATAACAGAAAAAACATCTTCTAAATTATTTGTTGCTTGTAAACTCAGAAGGCAAAAACTGTTATTTTTAGTTTCGTGCCACATAAATTGACACGCTTTGCTTTCTAAACATGTATATAACTTGATTCCGTTTAATTATTGGCTCTTGTTAATCATCTTGCTATAGCTTGTGTGGCTACAACGTCATACCTTGTCATTATGTTCACTTTTCAAGCAAAGTTTAATTTCCCTCAGAGTCCTCTGGGTCTTATCTGTTGTACTGGGGGGTTATAAAGTCTGAGGGGAACCAAGCTGCAGTTGCTTTTTCCATGAAGGTAAGAAGCTGCAATCTAAAGGGATTCCCCAGTGAGAACAGACGGACCACCGAGGAGCACAGCTTTCAATGGGGCTCTCAACTCCACGGCTGCTGGAGTCACTCAGTCATCGGAGATCTCACACACAAACACACATACACAATTCATTTCAGCCGCCTCTCTGCCTGAAACATTTTCTGAAGTGAGCTCCCTTTTAAAGCCTGCGGATGTGAGTTTCCACTGTTAATCTAATCTGTGTGAAAATAAACATGAAAAGATTGCTCTTCGCCTGTGAAGATGCTGACCCATGATATTTCACAATCCGGCTGTGGCAACAACAGTGAGAGGTCTTTCAGCAGAGTCAGCCCAGGCTGAGAGGGGAAACCTGTCTGAGCAGCACATCTGTGCCCATTCCTGCTATTGGTGCAGTATGCAGGCAGCATGAGGGACAAATTAAAGGACACAGGTTTCCACCACAACCGTGATCCTAAATCAAACGAGACAGCGCGCGCAGATACACCAACTATTCATCTAACGGTTTTCAACTCTCACCAAAGTAAATGAGGTAATTAAAAGTACTAAATGATCCTGAAGTCTGCCTACTCTGTGGAAATTCAAATTAGGGTGGGAACACACTAAACTACCCCCTTGCATGCACACACACACAAACACCACAAACTGGGAGAAAATGATGATAATTGCCTTGCTCCGGATATCCAGACCCCAGCAGTAGTAATAGACTAGGCCACATTTTCACCAGGAACTGCCACTAGCAACAAATGTATCAACGCGTACAGTAAACTAAATGGAAAATGTGTTGTAGAAAGAGTTAAGGTAGTAGAAAAACACCCAACTTCCACACTGAATCATATAGTGACTAATGAAACAATTATTTTTGGAAACAAAAGATTCCTTTTGTGTTTTTCCCAAATGAAAAGCATCTTAAATTCCACAAATTAATCCTACTGATATTATAATTATAAAGAGATACCTATCTTTTTTAGAACTAAAGCCTTATCTAACCACTTTGATCTAACAAAAGTGCTCTGACTCTTAAAAAGCATGTCTAGACAGGACTACAAGCCCCATGGGCTTTTTCAGGTAGATGAGTGTCAAATTATTGTCTGCAACTGTGAGGTAGAGGTTTTCTTTGCACCCTGATCCTGGCTTAATGGCATGCTATCAAACACCACCGAAACTATAATCTGTCTTTAAATCATACACCATTTATTTTAATGTGGCTGCTTAATCTTGATAAATGGTGTGCTCCTGGGTTTTGTTCCTGTTTTATGTGTTTGGTTCATTGTAGCCGGTGTGATGGGCTTAAAATGCGAAGTTTCGTGGGAAAACAATGAGATTGCAATAAATAAATAAATAAAAAAACACACACACAAGAAGAGGAAGAAATAGTGCCAAGGAGGTCTTCAGTAGGCTTCGTCTTAGCATGTGCATCTGAGAAATATGTTTACCACGGTTCGATTCCAGTTTTGTCAAGAGAGCCTTTCAAAGACGCACTAATTTTACTCTATTATCACCTCTGACGCTTATATTCACCAACATGTGTCGTGTGACAGCCCTGACGAAGTACGGTTCTGTGTTGTGAAACAGATTTCCTTTGGGAGCAATGGTGCAAACTGAGCTGGATTAAGTTTACTCAAGTTTAAACAGACCCCTGATGTAAAGCCACGAGTGTGGAATAAGTAAGAAACGCCTTATAAAACACGTCAAAGTGAAAATCTGACTTTAGCTCATGTGGTGGTAAAGCGTGCAATAAACTGTAGCTTACTTTTAACAGCAGAAATGCGCATACGACAAACGGTTTCATGTCTTCAGCTCCAAAATCCTCTTTGGCTTCGACACACACAGGGGCGTCTCAAAATCGTCCACAGAACAGTTTTCACTCTGCAGCCTCCAACAATGGCATGAAAAATGCCAAAACCTCAAGTTCCCCGAGTCTAGTTAAATACACCAACTTGTCCTAAAACGCGCTGGTTCCACAGAAAGGAGAATTCGGTCATAGTCCAGTAACCAGATGAGGGTTTTTACGCGTGAGGAAGCAGTTTTAAAATGTGTATAATCCTTCGGTCTTCTCCGCGTAGCGCTGCAGCCCGATGCGTCTGTGTCAGTGCATTCCTCAATGTTACCTTAAAACAAAGTTTCTTCTGTCTCAGCTCACAGGACGCACCAACTGCCACACTCCTGCAGCTTTGCAACAGATGAATCTGCTGCGAGTTCTCAGGAGCCTTTTCTCCTCCCATCTATTCGGCTTTCAGTGCGGCTTCGTGATTGGCTGCATCCCGGAGCTCGGTAACAAGTACAGACGATACAGGAAGGGAGAAAAGTAAAGGTAACCGTCATTGTTATCGACGGTGTGTCAATGTTATGTATCTAATGTTACGTGTCTACAGGCTCAGTGCACTAGCTTAAAAAGAGCAGCCCCAAAGTTTCCAGTATTAAACACAATAATGGGACATTAATACATAAACAGTCTTGTTAATAAATGGGATAAAGGTATTAGTTTATAGACTAGACTGTTCAGATAGTTTGTACTGATATTTATTAATTTTTTCCAAAATTTTATTGTAATTATTGCCTCTCCTGTATTTATCTGTCTGCTCTTTTTGTCAGTTAGCCAACAAAATAAGACTTTACATGCAGATATGAAATGTGTTGCATTGTTGGATACTTTTTTTTTTAATCTGAAGCTGAGTAATCCTAGTGAAAAATGCGTAAAAGCAGGACTTTACCGATCACGTTTTACTGCGTTAGGCCCGACAGGGATGCTCGCAAAGAGCTGTGATCAGTTGTTATCAGAAACAAAAGAGGGCATGCGAATCAAACAAGCGCCCTTAAGAAGAAGTACATGTTTGATCTCAAGTAATTCAAAAGATTAGAAAACCAATCCAGGCTAAATTACACACCTTGTAAATTCTAGAGAGCGCATCGCAGGGGGCCCGGAGACTTCAGAGGCAAACAAATGGAAAGATCTCTCAGACACAATACTACTTGCACTTCAAAGCCTGCCGAGAGATAAGAGGAGACTGAGGATGTTCCTCCTCTGATAAAATGCCAAAAAAATATTTGAGACAAGCAGGGATCTCCTTTGCGTTCATTCATAACAACTGACAAAGTCTCCGCACTGCAAAAACCTCAATCTGCCTGAGGAATTCTTTTTTAGTTTTGAGTCTATATTTTAAACACGTCTTTTCTTTTCTTTTTTCACCCTATTAAATCTACTTTCGGCTGCATGTTTGTTTAAGTTAAAAAAAAAAAAAAGAAATTACGCCGGATGCCCGACTCAAACTGACTCAAACTTCGGGATCTGCGTCTCCTTCAACCAAGGAATTTTCGTTTGTTAGGTGAATGTGTAAACCACCACAACGTAGAGCTACTATTGCCCTGCAAAATCAAGTAGATTTTTTTTTATCTTCTATGAGTTTATAATTGAGGCACTATGAGAGTGTGAATCAAATAAGCGCTCTTAAAAATACATGCATTGTTAAATAACGCAATACGAAGAAAAATAAAGTTTATTTCAAGACTGATTTAAAAATAAATAATATAAACGAGTTTGTAGTTACAGCAGACAAATCTGCCTCACTATGAAAACAAGCCTAAAAGTTTATTTTTATGGGGAACAGGTTCCAATAAGATTATCTTACTGGAACTAAAGAAAAAAAGTTGGGTTTGTTTTTTTTTAGGATTCAGTAACCATCCTTCAAAGCAAGTTTTATCATAAATCAGAAAAATAAACAGTCTTCATCAGTGTCTTCCCCCTTCACTTGTCTGCATTATCTGGCTGTAGGAGCACAAACTTCTTATCAGAGTTTGTTTGTAGTTATACATGACTGGGAATGATAAGGAAGCTATAAAAAGGAAAGAAAATGAAGTTCTTCTCCACAGGCCAAGGTGAAATGGACCAGTGGAGGAAAAAAAAAGAAGAGGAGGAGGACGCGGGGGTTGGGATCTGAGGTCGTTTGAGCGAGGACTATTTGAGAGTTGTTGCGGTTCTTGGCAGGAACATCTTGAACAACACCAAAATTGCAGCATATCATGAAATCAATCCCCTCTGCCTGCCCTCAGGTCTGGAGAGGTCAGACGGAGATGCTGGCAGCAACTGGGAGCGAGGTGTTAATCCCTCCCTCCATTGTCAGAGGGACCACATCAGAGCAACTGCACCCTCCTACTACACTTCCCTTATTCACTGTGCTGTGGTTTGTATTTGACTGGAGGTCCACAGGTCAGTTTTACCACCCACCTCCCCCCTCCCAACCCTACTGAATTGTACCTCATAGAGGCGTTTATGGGGAGGCTGACAGGATGTTCGGCCCACCAGGAGATCAAAGTCACTTGAAGTAAATGCGCTCTTGCTTGCTGTGACCTTTTCAACTCTTTTAGGGTTAACATCACAGATGCATGCAAGGCTGGGATTATGGAGGAGCTGGATGAGCTACATTGTGGCAGCAGATCAGTTTCCTTCCTCCTGGGGTTCACACACACACACACACATATACAAACACACACACACACGCACAATCAGAGCTCATTTTTCAGCCCTATCATCTGATCAACCTCAGGTAACAGGGCTGTTGGTTCACTGAAAATAAGACGATTGAAAGTAAGCATCGGGAAGGAGCAATACAACTTCTCACACTGAGAGCAAACAGAAACAATAATGTCTTTAAAGTTACAAGGAGCTGGACGTTTCTTTTACTAGAGCAATGCCACCACTTAATAACAGTGGGAAAGAGAAATGGATCAAGTCCAACTGCAACACGCATGGCGTTTCTTACGGATCACTTTGAATCCGAATGATTTCAACACCAAAATTAAAATACGTAAAATACAGCACGACTCAAAAGTGCTTTAGATGGAGGATCGGGACTGCAATGACTGCAAAGACGTACATCTAAAACTGATGAATTCAAAGTCTCTGAGAGTTACTGCATAGTTGTGTGAAATAATGCATTCGCCCTGGTTAGAGCAAAACGTCATAATATCAGTATTTGCAAGACGTGTTTTATTCACAGACTGTCTCAGCAATGCACAGCTTATACATTTATCCTTATCTTACTGCTGTGTAAATATGATTTTTAGACAGTCTGAACCCATTGAATCAAACAGTGGAGAAAAAGGTTGAAATGAGGAGTAAACATTTCATTTCAAATATAGTTTCCTTTACATTTCTTATGCATTTATTCAGAGAATCTCTGACAACTAGTCATTTTATGTGTGCAACATATTATGGGTATTGCTTTCACCCAGATAGTTCCCTTTGTCTTTCTCCCATTAATGACACTGCAAAACATCGACTTTGTTCCAACCGCAGTATTACAAAAAAAGAAAGAAAGAAAAAAGAAAAAGGAAAAAAAAAAAGCTGGCAGGAAGTGAATTCCTCTAAAACTCACTGACAGACTTTCTACACACATGTTTCAGATGTTCTCAGTACTTCATAAGTGGTTTTACAATACCAGCACAGTCAACAGTTCATCGAATCCACGTCTGAGTCACAGTGGAGTAGAAAAGTGTGTTCAAAATGGATCAGCAGGGACAACAAATCTGACATATAGTGATTTTAGATTCAGTGTTTATACAAGGCCTTAGATGAAAAAGGCACTTTTGAGCTCAAATATAACAGGAATACAGTCATATGGTGAACAGAGTAGCAACAAAACCATTCCAGAAGAATTTATAAAAGCCTTAACGCTATCATGAATAAGGCAACAGAGGGCCCTGCATTTGAGGTTCATTGCATCCAAACTCCACATAGTTAAAAAAACGAATATACTTCACATACTTGACCATTAAAGCAGTTATTGCTTTAATTGTAACAGTCTTACATTACCTAGAGCCTTAAGGAATGCAGAGATTATAAAATGTGGTATCCTGGTGTATTTCTGGTGCTAGGATAAGGATCTTTCAACCACTAAAAATTATAAAACGGCATTAAGTATACTAGCCTTGTTACCCCGTGTCTTTCTTTACAAAATCTGACCTTTTGTGGTATTACCAGTATTGCAATTTGGGAATCTCAAGCAACATCTACTGTAGTTTTTTTTCAAGTTTTCAGGAGTTTTAAGAAGTTGCCATTGCCAAAGAATGGCTTTGGGACATTCAACAGTACAGGGATTGTAGCCGTGTCTCCGACAATAAAGGAGAAAAACATGGAGCCCGGGGAGTTCACAGCACGACTCGTCTTTGCGTCTGAGGCTGAATGTGGATCAGAGTGAGTCAGTCCCCTGAAATATGACTCAGAGCACATACAGTTCGACAGCAGTCCACAACCGCAAACACGGAGCTCTTCTCCATACACAAAACAAGGCCACTCTTTGGAATGATGCTGATTAAAAACAGTGTAACCATCAATGAAATATGCAATAAAATATAAAACCATTTAAGAGTAGAAAGTGCTCAGTGTATAGTTGCTCTCTCAGAGAGACAAGTGGCTGGCTGGAGAGCATAGTTTACTATTCTTTACAGTTTGTAAAGGACAGGAGGCCTTGTTGAGTCTCGCGAGCGTGTGACGATGCATCCTACAGAGTCCTCAGGGTTCCTCCCGACTGTCGCTCGTCTCATTTGCCAGCATTCTCTGTGGGATTGTACTCGGTTTCACCTGACGACACCTGAGAGATGCGGCGCGTGGAGCCCCACAGACGACGGGAGAATTGTCCTGAGCGAACCTGAAAGGAGGAGGGCCAGCACGTTAATCTTCACTTCTAAAAAGGCTCGATTATCATAAGAAAAACCTTGTTTTCAGCAAATATTTAGCATACAAGAGCCTCCTTCCCACACCCCCACTCTCTCACATCTGACAGTTACCACTCCTGCTTCTCACCTCCTCTGGTTTCCCAGCCCCCACCACAATTAACTTCCCGTCTTCTAGTCCCACTAGGATGTGGCTGCACTCTTTGGTGACAGACACACTCCTCACAGTGACCCTCAAGGCCAGGGGTGTCACCAAAGCATCCAGGCTGCAAAAGAGGGAAGAGTTAGAACCAAACATTTTTTTGCTCTGAAGTTTTGTGCAAATGCTATAAATTAGCAGCCTTTAAATTAACATTGCACCGTGTTCTTCATCTCTTTACCTGTATAAGTCCCGAATGTGGAGGTTGCCTTGAATAGTTCCCAGGATGACATATTCAGACACCAGGTGGAGTGCAGTCACCTGCTCCTCCATGGTGAAAGAAGACAGCAGACAGCCGTTCACTGAGTAAACATGAATGGAGTACTTGCCCTGCAGGAATAAGCAACATTTGGATAGTGACATAAGCGGAAAGAAAAAAGGAGCCGTACATTCGAATGCATTAGAAAATATATGTTTACTGGACGTGCCTTCTTGTTGGAGCGTTCCTCCAGAGACGTCTGTACCACAATGTGGCCTTCCATTCCCACCTGTAGCCCGGAGATTTGGGCGGGTATGCAGCTTTCGTTAGGTGGCCGCAATGTTCGCAAGAACTGGCCTCGTCGGACTGTGTGCACTATCACAGTTCCATCCTGGCACACAGGAAGCACAAGCAGAGCTTCATTAAAGATCCAACAGCACTTCAAGCTTAAACCTGTCATCTTGTCATGCTGCGAGGTGACAACTCTTGGCGTAAGAAGTCAAGTTTAAGTTCCTGTAATAAGAGCTAAGAATTGCAGACCTGAATTTTCTGTTTGCCCCCTGAGGATTTGATGCTATTTATTTATATAAAAGTTTGAGGGGCAGCTTGGCAGGATGCCTTCTGTGCACTCTAATCAAAAAAACGGAGTATTTCCAGAAGGGAGAACACATCTGAAGCATACTATCTTCTGTTGTATGCTACATGTGCAAAAGATCAACACTGGGCCACAGCCTGGCTTGATTTTCTGAACGTTGCCTGGACTTCATGTGTGAAACAGATCTAGATCATTTAATAATGAGATACTTTTTAAAAAAAATCGCTGGCATAACATCTTTAAATTTCTCTCTTAAATAGTAGCATAAGTACTTTTATTTCATCTTTAACACGTCCACGTTTTACATCTCTGACCTTTGATCCTGAGACAGCCATGTCCAGTTCAGTGCTGATGGCCACACAGGTTACCTCCTGGTCATGCCCACAGAGAATCTGTACTGGCCGGGGAGACAAGCTGCTGGAGAAACCACCCTGAATGACAAAAAAAAAAAAAAAAGAGAGACTCTTTGCGTGAAGGCTTCATTTTGAGCACAGCTGCTTCTTAGTGCAATTTACAACTGCTGCATGTGAGTGAGGCTAAGCATAAAGATGATCACCTGCTGTAGAACCTGCCACACTATACAGGATGTGTCCCTTGAACCAGAGATGAGGTAGATGCCACAGAGATCCAGAGCCAAGCAAGTAACAACGTCTTCGAAGAACACACAGAAACACAGATAAATGCGCAACAATGCAAAATACAAATATTCCTTTAAGACAGATAACCATCAGAACTCACCAACGTGCCGGCAGATCCTTCCAACCAGCTTGCCTTTCGCCAGCTGGGTGACGCGGAGACTGCAATCCCAGTGTCCCCCGCTGAACAGCAGGCGACCATCATTAGACACGACCAGCACCTGAGCGCTGATGTCGACCCCAGGAGCGAAAGGTCCGCTCAAGAAACGCTGAGTTCTGGGACACAAAGCGGGATTGGAAAAGATCAAAGCGACTTCGAAACAAACAACAAGAGCAAGCTGTGGTCTAAATGTGGACGATTTATAATGTGCCATAAAACTGTCACGACTTCTGCAGATTACAACCTGTGTGAAAGAAAATGTTCAAATGGTTTTTATCGTTATTTATTTCCTGCTTCCTGATCCATGGAAACGATAAGCTGAAAATAAGATCCAGTAAAGCAAATTTCAACAAATTAAAAGGAACTCTGAATCATCACGGACGAGGACAGACAGATGTTGTGCTTCCATCCAGCTATCAGGAATTTTCTTTATCCTGGGAAATGCTGCAATGAGTGCAAAACATTTAAATTTAAGCACAAAGTACCCAAAGTAATCTTGTCACCGTTTCTGTAGAGTCAGATAAGGATCCTGTACTTCAGAGGATCTTCTCAGAAAAGAAAAAAATAGCAGGGTAGTGTGATTTCTTCTGCCATCAGCTTTTAAATAGAGCTCTTTTACTGCTTGCCACACCTGCCTCTAGAGTCCTGCAATTGGGCCCTTATCAGGACATTATTACGTGTAATTTACGAACACTTTTCTCCCTAGAAAATGGAGTTCCCATGGGTGTATTATTTGTTAAGGCACTCACTTAGGATTATTCATCGTGGGGTCTTTAGAGAAGGTGAAGTAGTTGGCGATGTTTTTGTCGTACGGCAGCCAGTTGTGTGTCCCTATCAACCCGTTGGAACTGACGGTCACCTACAGAGGAAAAATCATCTTAATGCAAAAGTTACACCAGCCTTTTCTCTACTATCTAACACAAATGTCTTACTGTTGCTACTGCCTGGGTTTAGTTATGAATTTGGTCCTTACCAGTATATCTGAGCCCTGGGTGATGGAGCGGGTCTGTGTCTTTGGTACCACAGCTTGGACCACAGGAAAGCCATCACTTACCACCTGAGGCACACACGAATAAACACATACACATACACAAACATGACTTAATATTCATTATTTGAGTTGAGGAATGAGTTTAAAAAGATTTTAGGCCGTACCTCCTTAAATGGCCGGAGTTTTTGGATATGTTCAAAGATATTCAGGGGGAGAGTGTCCAGACGGGCCTGCCGCCTTGATGCGTTCTCAGCTGACATGCGAGGCGGATGAGGCTCCTGATTGGACACAAATGTGTTATAACACTGCTGCTTTTTTTTTTAAACAAAAAGTCAGATTATTATTTATCTTGAAAAAAGCTGTGAAATATTTTGAGTGTACCTTAAGGAGCTGACAAGGTGTCTGTCCAAAGTTGCTGATGATGCCCTCCAAGGCCTTGCGCTCATTCTCATTGGCTATTGCATCCAGATCTACTGCACCTGCACAGAGGTCAAGAAAACTGTAAGAAAGAGCCACAACCAAGAAAACAGAATAACAATTAATGCTGAGTGAAGTTTCCTCTTTTTTTCCTGTTCTTTATTCTAGCCTTACCCTCATAAGTACAGTAGTAGAAGACATTGAGGGCATTCACTGCCTCTTCGCCTCTCTGCTTATAACCAAAGATCAGGTCAATCCACTCATGGAGGTGATTGGACACGTACTCAGACTCCTACAGTTTAAGATAAAAGAAATTACGTTCTTTAGCAGTTTCCTTAACAAAATATTCTCACAAGAAAATGCATGAGTAAGTTTTAGAGACACAGGATGTTTGTGTAGACTCACCAGGGCTTTCTTGTGTTTTCTGATAAAGTCTTCCCTTGATGTCGCCCAGCGAGGCAGCACAACATCTGTCACAGGCTCCTGAGATATCTGTAACTGGCCTAGGTCGAAGCCTATAACAGTCATGGAGCAGCTATGAGTTAATATTTTTCATCTTTAAGCATTTATTTGACAAAATATATATATATGGGCACTCTTTACCGTTCATATTCTGCAGGAATTCTGGGAAGTAAAAGAACTCTGGGATGAGCTCTTTGACATCAGCTGGACTCTCCATGCGAGCCTGCCAGGCTGCTGCCACCGAGTGGAACTGTCTGTCAGAGCAGTCAAACCTAAACAGTGGCAACAAAGACCTGTGTGAGAAAACAAGATACCAGGAAACTCAAGAAACTCCTGAACTAGTCAGCACTCCCACCCACTTTCCACTCTGTAGCTGGATATGCAGGGTGGTGAATGGCTCCATGCGGATCATGTAGTGCATGACTCCTGCTGCATTAGAGTAGTGTGTGCCATAGTGGAATTTGTCAATGGTGCCCGTTGGGTCCTCAAAGCTCTCATATCTAAAGAATAAAGAAAAATATGTCAACAAATTATTTATATTATCGATTCAGGTGGTAACACAGGAACTGCTTCAAGACCCACTTACTTCTCTCTGACATTCTGTGCATGACGTGGGTTGACCACACCGATGGGTTTGGATAAATCCCTGAACACTGCAGGGTCCTCCAGATCCAGAACAGTAGAGGTGTAGTCGCACAAGACCCAGGGAAACTGAAGAGAAACAAAAACACACAACTCACTGTAGCATTTGCTCACACTGAAAGTGCAAACTCTTTGGTGATAGCAGTGGTAGCAGATACAAGTGCGGCACACTTACCACAGGGTACTGCGACAGGTCGTTGTAAGTGCGTCCAGCAATGGTGTTCAGTTGCATCAAATACTCAAAATTGGAGATCTCTCTGCACACCCATTTCTGTTAACATCAATACTGGACTGGTCACAAACATGTACATGATTGATGATCTTTGTCTGAAGAATGTCTGAAGAAATGATATGAATTAAGACCTGTGTGAGCCCAGATGCCTTCAGCAGCTCTTGGGGAGAGCGGGAGCCAAAGTAAAAGAGGTTTGGAGGCCGCAGACCGAGTATCCTAGAATAGACTTTGTTTCGTACCTGAAGGGTGAGAGATTGAGAATCTTAGAGAGCACAGAAGCCGCAGTTTCATAACTTCAAAAGCACAGACTTCACTGAAACTAAACAGCAGAAGCTCTTTAGTTTCAATTATGGCTGCAGCTTCCTGAGCAGTTCAATTTAAATCAGGCGTCACCTTCTTTTTGAAGTTGATGAAGTAGTGAGCCTGGTCGATGAAGAAAAGCTCCAGTGCAGACCTTCGCAGGTTGTAGCGCCTCAAATGAACCTCTCTGAGCTGTGACAGAGGTCGCTTGAAATCAAACCCAATTCCTGGGGGGACACATTTATTAGTGACCTCAGCTTGGACACGTGTTTTGGTTTTTTTTCCACAGTGTCAAAGATTTCTCACCCTCCTCTGTCTCCTCTTTCTCACTGCTGCAGTCATAGAAGTACAAGTGATGTGTGGTAACCTCCAGACGACCGGGAACAACTGCCACGATGGTGATGAGCTCACAGTCTTCAGACAGAACCAGCTTTTCTTTCTGGCTCTCGTCTTCTCCCTCCGCCCTGCGAGCATTGAAAAAAAGTACAGCTTCAGTGGATGTCCATACCTTACATTTTTTAATACTGAAACCTGCAGCAGAAGGTGGCAGTAGCTCTGCAGAACTCACGTCTTATCCCAAAAGAGAAGGTCCTCTTCTCCTAACTGATCGTCCTCCATGTCGCTTACTTTTGCTTCCTTAGCAACAGCCAGTGGGAGGGGTTCGGAGCCACGGGGGCTTTCAGCTCCTGATAATCACAGAAATATGGCAACGTGATGAGTGCAGCTTTGTACTTTGAGAAAAAACACTCACGTGCTTACAGTCTGTGGCATACCCATGTTATCCCGCAGGGCGCTGGCCTCGCTGTGTGGATCGTAGTTATAGTTGGGCACAAGTTTGAGGCGCATCTTTGAATATGTCTCTGCATTGGACAATTTCCATTTTACTTCCGGCTGAACTCTGGGATCAAAGACACAAAGTACACATCAGAACATTTTGGGTAGTGAGCACAGTAACAACTTAGTCTTAAAAATCCACAGCTAAACATGATATCTTGATCAGAGCTGAGAGGAGCTGTCGTACCTGTTGGCCCATGCTGCTCTCTCACAGGTCAAAAGCCTGCGGAGAGACTTCCAGTGCAGCCACACCACCCCCTGCTGGCTGGAGCTCTGCTTCTGCCAAATGAGGTACCTGTTGTTCTCAGTCCGGGCTCGCTTCAAGCAGGGATCCACTATTGCCTCCTGTTTTTACAGGCACATGCATGAAGTAAACGATGCGAAACTGTATTTCGGCAGTTTGCAGTGCGAAGGTCGTAAGGTCTTAACCTGAAATTTGGATTTGCTGTCAGATCTTTCTTTCTCCTGTTTAAAGGCTGTACTCATCAGGTCATCGAAGCACGAGTTCCAGAAATTGGACATGATGTCATGGCTCCTCCCAAACGTGTCCAGCTCGTACTGCTCCATGGTGGGCTGAACCTAGAGGCGCAATTGAAGTAAGTATAATGTGTTTATAAAGCACATTTAAACGCAGCTTAAACAGAACAAAAGCCGACTCTGTACTAGGAAAGGCTTTGAAGCCAGACGGAAAGGATTCCAATATGCTATATAAGTGCAAGATAGGACAAAAACACTCTGGACCGCAGCACGTTTAAAACACAGAGAGACAGTGTCAGAGTTTATGCAGGAATTAATGATACTCTGGTATTGTCTCCCAGCTCGGACACTGTTTTTGAAGTGGTTAATAAAAGCAAATAAGCAAACTGATTTTGGTCACACAGCCAGCACACTGGTCATCTTTGAGAAGTCAAAAATTATTCAAGGTAACACTCAGTCATTCAAACTAAATATTTTCAGTAATTTCAACGTGTTGTCGCCTCTTGGCCAGGACTCCCTTGAAAAAGAGGTTTTTAATCTCAATGGGACTTTTCCTGGTTAAATAAAGGTTAATAATAATAATAAAAAATATCAAATATCATTTCAATTAGAGAGCTTGCACATTAACCATGACAAGAACATCATTTTGGTCAGGACCAATATTGTTTTATTTAGGGCAGCTGTGGCATAAACCTTCTGTCGTTAACCGTTAAGCACTGCGTATTAAGATTCTTACTGCTTTAACGCTAAATGCTAAAACTGTAAGCACATTTACAACAAACTGTTCTAAAAATAAACTGAAAACACACTAAGACAGACGGTATGTGATCGCTTTCTGCATGAAAAAAGCGCCCTGGAAGTTTCACGTTAGCCAAAGTTATGCCATACTGGTTAATGTACTGCGGGATCCGTATACATAAGTAATCTAAACGAAGCAGATTTATAAACACACACTGTCACGCAGCGCAATGATAAATCAATGCTGAGCTCAGTGTGGAGTGTGTCTGTTTGGCATCAGTTCATGAACTATTTAAGGTGCAAGTACAAGCATAAACTAAGCTCTGCCTAAAATACCAGGCAACATTAGGGAGTTTAAGATTGCCTTTTCATTTTTCTAAACTTGTGATAGCTTTTCTTTTTTTTTTTAAACTTTGCATTAGATTTCTCAGTTGCCCACCGGGAGGTAACTGGTAAAGCCTGAAAATAAAACCACAAATATTCCTAAAGTACACAAACCTGACAGAGAACAGAGGCAGCCGTATCAGAGTGCACGCTTTATTAAACGTGCTTAGTGAGGAGAACAAGTTCTCGAGACTCCCTAAACAAAAGATAAATGGCATCTATTTTTAAATGCCCCATTTCAGCGGACACTGACCTGCTGCTGGTAAAAGCCTTGCCACTCCAGTGTTTGACAATAGGCCTTCAGGTCCTGGGCGAAGGTGGTGCTGCCGTTGGTGATGGGCAGGTTGGGCAGGAGCTTCTGGAGGTTGACGGGGTCGGCGTGCTGGTCAAGTAGCGTACGCACGATGGGCACAAGGTGGGAAAAGGTCTCTGGCTGTCCGTAGTTGGTGTTGTCCATTGCACCACCAGGCCACAAGGGGGAACCAATCCGCCCCAGCAAGAAGCACACCTCTTCCCAGCTCAGGCAGAGCACAGTCTGAAGAAGGCTGTGGAGCTTGAGATAGGCCATCTCACTCACCTGATAAGGGGAAACAGACACATAGATCTCAGAAAGAAAAAAATAACACTAATTTATTATTATAGGCACATTTTTTATGTGTTATATCAGTATTTGATTGAGAAGTTAAAAAGAAACTGGTTAAAAAGTCCCTCAAAATCACACTTGTGTACATAGCAAATATCCATGACTACCTCCAAACACCTGATTCGTTTTACTTTCCTTAGTAGACCAAAAATTGTGATATGTGTCAAAGTGCAATTAAGTTAATATATCTTTAAAGTGACAAAAGGGGGAGTTGCACTACTTAGGAGATGAATGAAACCAGCAGCATGTAATGGAAAGCCTTATGGTCAGTTCATTTAACACTGCTCTCTCTATCCTACAGCGAGAACAGCCACAACAGCCGTGATAACTCAGAGAGAAGCTGCCCTTTCATACAGAACACTCCCTAAAAAGTATGACTGCAATATCTTTGAACAGAAAGCCATAGAAGGCCTGGTATTTAAAAACTATCTTTATCTGGGTTTACTTATCATGATAGGGACTGTAAACCTTTACAGTTCTGCAAAATTCAATGTTGCAGGTGTTTGCGTTGTGAAAGACATGCTTGGTGAAAAGTATTTGACATATATGGTTGGTGCATAATATCGTGGTTGCAGCTGACCGTGGGGTGCTGCTGTTGGATATATCCGGTGATGATACGCAGGCCGATCTGGGCCATTTCCTTCAGTTCAGTGTTTCCTGGACTTCCAGGGGTGCTATGCCAGGCGTTTAACTTGTCCAGCAGGTTCACCACCCCTTCAAAGATCTGCAACAGAACAGCAACATCTGTCAACAAAGAACTCAAGACAAAGCCTAGACCTGTTTCCACACCTTGCAGCGTCTATAAAAATCCAAAGCCATTCAGTACAGCCTGACTTTAAAGGTTATTCAAATGCAAACTTCTCACCCAACCACGCCTCTCCACCCTTCAGTAGAGCAAGTTCCACATTTAGTACATGGACTGGTTCTTATATAGTACTTTTCTAGTTTTCAGGGAAAGTCTGAGAATCTTTTTTGGAAACACTGATTTATTTTCTCGCTGAGCGTTAAATGAGAAAATCAATGGCTAACGTAGCTGCATCGCAAAATAATAAAATCTTCCTTTAAAACAACAAAGGGTCAGTCATGACTCAGCATGGTGTCAGAGCAGGCTTTCTACCAATCACAGCCGTTCCTTGCTTGCTCTGTCTACAAACCAAGGTGTTTTGGGGTAAGCCACTGTGTATCCCTGTTTGATTCTGATGGGAGATGAGCACCTTGTAGTGAGAAACACATTATATACACATTATAAGTACTTTGTAAAAAGGATCATGAAGGTGGAGCACATTTACAAATTTTATGACCGTTTCTTGGTCTTGGAGCAGTCACAGAAACTGCCAGGCCACCTTTTTCTAAAAACCCTGTGCTAAGCTAAGCTAACGTTACTGATCTGTACTAGCTTGAATTTTATTTTGAAATTCAACTCACATATAGAAAGAGATAAAATAAGACACAATCATGAGGATATTCAGTAAGCTGATTATACTTAAATTGAGCACTTGTGCTTTGTGTTTAAAACTGAAGAATTTGGACTGATAAAGAGGAGAAAATGTGACATTATTTGGGCTACAAATTGGCAGGTTTTATTAAGAGCATATTTTTTCTTGGTGTATTGATTCATTTTGCTTATATAACCATAAAATATTAAATCAAATTTGTCAGGGACTTTCTTTTGTCTTTGGTGTTTTTCACTTATGAGAGTTAAATACAGGCTTTCAATAATGCAACACTTGAATGAGTTGCTGTTACATGAATCAGCTAATATACCTTTTCACTCCACAGCGCGTGGTTGTTTGTACCCTCTGCAAACAGGAAGTCCTGCAGCAGCCTGAGGAGCCGAACGAGACTGGGACAGAAAGGCAGGAACGCTCCCTGGGCGTCCCTCAGGTCTGACAGTGATGACTCCAGCATCATCTCCAACAAGCTGATGCACAAAGCAGCAAACAGACTTTGAATAATTCACTGCATAACAAGACGGTGCTTCTAGATATTTACAATAAGGTGATACAGATGAAGGAGTGGTTTCGTTTGTTTTTTCAGCTGCGAGACAGGCTCACTCCTGGTGCGTTTCTTCTCCAAGTCCGCGTAACTAACCTGCGTTTGATGTCATCGGGAGGGCGGACCAGCTGGCAGGAGGAGCCCAGTTTGGTGAGAACAGAAAATACCTGTCCTCGCTCTCTCCACACCACATCTTCCGCGCCCTCCGCTCCGCTGCCGCTCCACAGGACGGAGAACACGATGTTGGTTAGCAGGTTGCACAGCTCCTCCTCAGGGGTCTGCTGCAGTGTGAACAATAGCTGGTAAATGGAGCTCAACAAAATCTCATCAGATATCATAGACAAGGAACGAGATTTCAAAGCCTGGATTTACATGCTAAGTGCAGTGAAACCCGCATTAAGGGAGCAGGCATACCTGTGGGTTGGACGTGTTGGAGATTGTGTCTCCAGTAGGAGGATCGGTCCCATAGCTGGTGTCATCCAGCACATTGGACAAACTGGAGCTCTTCCTTGGTCTGAGCAGTGGGAATGGTTTGTAGTGCTCTAGAGGGGATGGTGTGTTGGTCAGACTACCAGCAGGTGTGTGTGTGCCAGTCTCTCCCACACCTGGCAAATCCAAATCAAAAGGTGATGTACCGAAGGGGGAGAGCGGATGGTAGTCCCTTCCCTCTTCTTCATGGTGAGACGAGGCGATGTCAACGGGATTGGAGGTAGAGGATGAGTGGCTCCCCTGATCCACCGAGTCAAACGACTTGAAATGCAGGGAGCCTGTGAAGTTTTTCAGCGGGCCTCCGCCTCCACTGGGAGGCGACTGTGATAAATCCGAGAAACCCTCAGAGATGTCCCGCTGTCCACCTTCATCCTCCTCGTCCTCATCCTCGATTTCCTGCGAGGTGCGGTAGTTCATGAAAATGTCTGTGCGTGCGTCCTCTATGACCAGGGATTGCTCTCTGCGCAGAGGCGGCCGGTAGTTTGGTTCTGCTGGAGTGTGGTTGCTCGAGTCGGCAATGGTGGCGGCGTGGGCCTCATAGGACTCTTTCACATAGAGTTTGGTGAGAACATCCTGCCAGCCAGGCTGCTTCGCAAGCTGTTTCACGTAATCCTCATTGGAGTAGATCAGATGAAAGAGCTGGGGTAAAACAGAACAAGAGCTTTTCATTACTGAGAATAAATCTTTTGGTGGGATAGGAGGGAAAAAGCCAGTTTTATAAGAGCACGACTTCTTAAGCAGACTGACCTTGCGACACACGTCCAGTCGGACAGTAAGTTCAGCTCGATGGGACAGACAGGCCACAGCCAGGAGGTCTCTAAAACTAGGACTGGCATCTGTGGAGCAGCAGTTAATTCATTGGCTTCATCATTTCAAGCTTGTTTTAATGGAAGGAAGTTATTGCTGTTTATTCAGTTTGTTTGGTTAGTCGATTCAAGGCTGGGGTAGGCAATATGTTTTCAGCGTCACTTTCAAACAGAAACCTGCAATCATTTTTCAGCATATTGTATCTGAGAAGGTCTGGGAGGCATGAAAAAGCAAGCTAGGCGAGTTGGGAGAGAGTTTCTTTTTTGGACTTCTGCCTGCTGCTTTTTTAATCTTACATACATTTATGAACCTTTAGTGAAACATTCAATTTAATTCACTATTTTGTCATTATTAGAACGTTTTATAACTATTATTATATTATTTTCTCAAAGCATTACAAAAAACAGGACTGACCACTGCACTTGATTTTGGGCTAAAGCGCAGCTTTCTTATCTAAACATCAGATAAATGTTTTTTGTCATCCATTTCCATCATAAAAGGAAAACTCTTGTGTTTGTATTACCTGTAGCGAGGACCTGCTCGTACAGACACCGGACAGTGGTCATGGTTACGGGAATGTTATCAAGACAGCAAACAAGTCCACGATAGCCAAAATCCCTTAGTTTAATGCGATGCTTGTTGCGCTCCGACACACGCTCGCTCTTGAGGATCTTGTACAAAACCTAGAAGGTAACCACAGGGAAACTGTGAGGATCCCATTTTCACAGTTTACAGTACGATGCACATATCTGCTGTTTAATAAATTGCAATATGTTAAGCAGAGGTCCGGTGACTGGATCTCACCCTGAAGACCCTCTCTCTGGCCTCATCCCCAAAGCTTGGATTGAGCAGCAAACTGTACAGCTGCTCCACGCCCCACTCCAGCAGCACTGTCTGCACCTGCTCGCGAGGAGGGCTGCTCCTCAAGAGCTCATACAGCACATCCAAGGCCTTCACCACCTGAGTGAGAGAGACACGGGAAAGATGTGAAGGAGGAGGTTGATGAAGAGCCAAGAAATGTGGAGTAGGGAGGGTAAAGTTTGAAGTTGCACAGAGAGCATTTCGAAAAGTGCAGATATACCAAAACAACATATAAAGAAAAAGAGATTAGGAGTAAAATATTACACGGAAAAGGTCAAATGATAGCAATTTTAAACTCCTGAAATAAAAACAGCTGTAAAACATGCGAGTTATTACCTGCTGCTCCTCTCCTACAGTCAGAACGTAGGCAAGGACGCAGTGAAGCTCCTCTTGTGTAGGAGACTTAAGAAAATCTTTCAGCAAGGCGAAGAGAGAGGTTTGAATCGTCTGCTTCTCATCAGACAGAGAGCTGCCGTCTTTCTCCACACTGTGACCAAAGATATTTCAATGAATTCAATGAAATCCCATCTGAGGAACAACGTTTTGGTATCAAAGGGGAGTGAACAAAACACGGATATTTACAATAACCCGATAAGAGTGATGAGTATTTTTGAATACACTAATCATTTACCTAATGTGACCGTTCATCATCGTAACAGAAGGTTTACCTGTAGTATGTTCGAACGGTATCCAGTATGTACTGAACGCCGTACTTCCTCCTCATCCGCTGCTTGCTTTTGTTTATCACAGACTGCAGGTATTGTATGTGTGCTTTGGGAGACAAAGAATACTTTTGTCATCTTCTTTCAGGCTGACATTTAGAAATGTCAAACTAATATGCAAGACTGTGGTGAAGAGGAGCAGCAATTTATAACACGGGGCGTTGAAGTGGTGCATCAGTCACCGATTCCCTTTTGACCCGTCCCACAGCCTGAACTTGAGACATTAATGTATTCAGCCCCCACTCTGTTGTGCTTTGACCCGTCTCCTTCTCCTCCCACCATGTGCACATGTATAAAAAGGGACACAAAAAGCTTCGGCAGACATTAAAAGGTTCACAGGTGCATTACTCCACAACAAGGGGCTGCTTGTGGCTTACCCAGACAAACAGCAAAGTGGCTTTTGGTCCAGATGCGGAAATTAAAGAGCAGGTGCTGGTAGAGATGCTGTAAGAGCAGACTGTTGCCCTCATTGAAAACCTGCTCCAGCAGCAGCTGACATGCTATTAAAACATTCATGTCCATCATACTGCCTGGAACCTGCAGAAGAAACAAGCAGATAGCAGTTTGTATTAAAGTTCAGTTTGCTTTCATTTATCTGGATTTTTGGGAATGAAGCCCCGTTTAAATAACACTAAAAAAGAAGAAGAAGAAGAAGAAGTAGTGTTTGTTTACTGTATATAACACTTCTATTTGTGAGCCACTGCCACACTAATAAGAAGTAGTTTCCTTACAGGATTGAACACATTAATATTATACATTTAAACATGCAATCACTGGCCACTTTATTAATTACCCCCGATTGTTAATGCAAGCATTTCAACCAGCCAATCACATGGCAGCAACTTAATGCATTTATGCAAGTATGAATGGTCAAGATGTCTTACTTGATTTAAGAAACTTTGAATGATACTTGACTAAGAAATGGAAACCTACGATTTGCACAGGCTTACTAAAACTGGACAACAGCCTACCTGTAATGTTGCTGACCATGTCAATCCTTTCATGACCACAGTGTACCCATCTTTTGATGGTTGCTTCCAGCAGGATAACATGCCATATAACAAAATCTCAAATCTGCTTTCTTGGGCATGACAACGAGGTCATTGTACTCATATGGCCTCCACAGTCACCAGATCTCACCTCTGGGATGCGGTGGAACAGGATTGTCACATCATGGATGCGCAAACAACAAATCTGCAGCAACTGTGTGATACTATCATGTCAACAAAGACCAAAATATCTGAGGAATTCCAGCAGCTTGTTGAATCTATGCCACAAAGAATTAAGGCAAAAGGAACTCCAACCAGTAATAGGAAGGTGTGCCTAATGAAGTGGCTGATTAGTGTATATGGCCAAGATGGCACAGAATGCAAGACCTAGCTAGGTGCATTGAAGAATTACATCTGAGAATACTGTATGATGAAGTCAAGTTCAGAGCTTAAACATACAGGAAATTATCACTGACCCGAAGAAGAAAAAACACTACTGTGGCTGCTGAATCAGCACTGTTGTAACTCGGAAACACGCCACATTAATCCGTGTTTTGTTTGATGCAAGACAGTGAGTGTTTTTGTTTAGCCCTTTTCAAACATGTAACATTGATCAGTCTGACATTCACGCTCATCGTGTTTTTATTCAGACATTTCCTCAAAAGTATGTGTGCCACAGTACTTGTGCAACATCTGCAACATATAATGCACCAGAATAGAGCTTTTTACCCATATACTACTACACTTTATAAAATATGCCACATCCTGTATGTACTTGTGCATCCATACATACTTTAGTAGAACAAACTAAATAAACTATAGCTTATACACTCTTATTCTGTGCAAAAGTTCACCTGTGTAAAGTTAAACACAAGAAGACTGTTGAAAATATTTAAAGCAGGAGACTCTGAGACATGAGGCTAATGTTTCCCATGTCACTGTGAGAAAAAGTAAACACTACTCTGTCCTTAGATATCACTAAAAAAAAAAACAACCTTACTGCAATTCAGCACTTTCTCAGGTCGTACAGCTGCTATCACCACTCTCATTCAAAGAGTGACTGTGCAGTCTAGCAAACTCCATACATTCACCCCACATAATCATTTGATACTGTCATTCTGAGAGAACCGCTGCTCTTTCGACAACACTAGACCCGTTTATTACACGGCGATTACGCTGCATCAATACAATGGAAAAGGTCAGATATTCGCTTTCAGATGATAATCAGTTCTTCTCTCATTTAGTTCCCACTCGATGGAATGGATAGCATGTGAGGGGAGCTTACTTTGCTGAGCATGGCTCCTATGATGCTTGGGCCGTGGCAGTGCAAGAGGCTCTCTTGATTAACGGGGTGTTGGCGAATCAAGTTTTTCACCATCAGCAGGAACGCGGCGATGCTGTTTCTCTCTAGTCTGCCCTCTGTGAGAAGAAAAATAGGGCAAATCATTTTTTCCGGTGTTACCGGCAGTCATCATTTCGCATTACCAGGCACTTTATTGACATTTTCTAATCTCATGATGAGTCATCCGACATATGTCAGATTATATGTTTCATTTTGTTACATTTTTTCCAGTCTTAGGTGAACTGACCTACTGACTTCTCATCATTATGCCCACATAGATTCTGACATTTAACCTATTAGGGTTGATTGCACAATGCTTATTGTTTGTCTGCAACTTCCTGCTTGTCATTGCATCGTGCACTACATCTAAGCTCTAATTTACTACTAGTCAGGATGTCACTTATAGATTACATCTAAACTAAATTCAACAGGAAATAATGAATATTTGTGATACTAGCTTTGAAAACTATAAACATGCAATGCTTTCTGACCAGTATACATGCAGTGTATGCAGACATGCTGACAGCTTGGTTTAATTTACTAAAGTTTTAAAAAGATTACAGATGCTACCTCAGTACAGTGAATCTAAATGTTATTTCATTCTCACATTAGTTAAAAGCTACATTTAAAGTATTTTACATAGTTGCAGGATCATACTCTGGCTTTTCAAGGCACAGAAAGTAGCTCCAGTAAAAGTATACTATATGGAGTGTATGTAAGTACTGGGCCACCTACAGGAGCTGCTTGGCCATGGAAACCCATGCCACAAAGCTGCCGGCACACAGTTTTTATGCTGATGTTAATACCAGAGGAGATTTAGAAGTCTGTATTTATTGAGTTTACAGAGAATTGGCAACATTTACGCACCTGTCTGTAACTTTACATGGTCTAAAACTTCGTGGATGAGTTGCTGTGTTTCCTGAATGCTTCTACTTTCAAATAAATAATAACGCCAGGAGGGAAGACATTTTATAAACTGAATTGTTGCATGCTGGGATCCTATTAAACAGTGCCACTCTCTAGTCAGTGTGATCATTACAATATCCCTGTGGCTCTGGGACTTTCTTGAGAACAGCAATGGAAGACGAAAAGCAGATATCTCAAAACCTGGGCAAACAAATCGAAGACTATCTATATGCTACTAGAGATTTGTGAGATTCATTTTGGCGAGCGAGCTATTTGATTGTATGCTATAGCCGCATATAATACACAGAGCAGTAAAAAATTAAATTAACTCAAGATTAACTGACCTGCAGATTTGTTCAGCGGCAGCAGCATTGCAGCAGGGCCTCTGGGGGAAGTGAGTTCTGGCCCCAGCAAGTCTGAGATCTCCTGACCTCCATTGTAAACTTGTTCAGCCTCACACACCTGCTCAAGCAGGGGCAGCAAAACCCCCATACCACCGACCACGTTTATAACATCCTGCAGGGACAAAACAAAATAAATCACAATCATAAAAAAAGAAAAAGAAAAAGAAAATTAAACCATGACAAAAATAGCATTGTGCAGTGCTCAGTGCATTATTAGTACAGTATAGGTAAGAGTTCGCAGGCATATAACATGGGTAGTTATAACACTTCTTACTTGCCATAAATGTGAGATACAGTTTCAAAATGAATACAATACATTTGAAAATGCTTCATATCTAACCTTGATGTCCCAGTTCACCACCCTGTGTCCTGTAAGCCTGCCATCATAATGGTGACTGGGTGCCAGGTCCAGACATATCTGATTTTTAAAGGCCTGAAGAAAACATACACACACACATGCATAAACAGGAATAATCTGTACTGTTTATAATTCACCCAATGACAGCACTGTAGTGCAATATGAAAGTTTCAGTGAGCTACCTGTGGAGTGTAGTACAGCAGCAGTTTGCTATTGAGTTCAGACAGCTCTCCTTCCACTTTGAATAAGGACACGTGATTGGGGCCTGTGATGAAGTGTAGAAAGCAATGTAGGTCATGAAATATGCAAACATCGCTTGGTGCACATGTAAAAAAGCTACTCTTGTTTTCAGTGTGCGCAGGACTAATCTTTCAGCAACACGTCTGAGAGACTGTGATTTTTCTTTACTGCTGGTTTCCTGAATATTTGATTGTATGCTGAATTCTGGCAGAGGTGAATCCTAACTTACACTAATACTCAAAGTGATTAAGAACATTTTGCACCTGCAGCATGTAGAGCTCTTGTTTGGGTTTGCTGCAGAGCTTCGTGGCAGATGAAGGCAGTGCCTAGGAGCCCATCCAGGGATGTGGGTGTCCCCCACTCCGTGTCCTGCAGTCCTGCTGGGATTGTGTGCACTGGAGAGTCTCCTATGGACCCCCAGCGGCCACCCGCAAAGGAAGCTGGGAAGGATTGGGAACGGATGAGGGAGGGGGCATGGGAGGGGAAGGCAAACTCAGGTGACGGAGTGGAGGAAAATGATGTGGGCAGGTTAGGAGAGGTGGTGGTGGTAGTGGTCCGATGGCCTGCAGAGCCGATGCAGCAGGATGTAAAAGGCTTCAGGATCAGGTTTGGGTGGGGTACAAAGAGAAGGAATTAGAATGATAAGGAGGAACTCCTCTCTAATAATAGAATACATGCGATGCTAGTTTCAGTTACCTCACTGAAAGATGGAAAGCGAAGCTGTGCGGTTTTACGCAGCTCCCCGTCGATGTAGATAGTGACCAAATTCTGACCAAAAGGACGGCGGCCTGGGATGTGAACTATAGCCACTGAATGCTGTGAATATAGCACAGCAAACACACGTGTTGATGGAAAAAAAAAAAAAAGCCATGCTAAAAGTTTGAATACTACAAAGGTGAACATTATGAACATTAGTTCAAAATTCACAGCAACTTTATTCTCAAGAGAAAAACTCAATTTATTACATCAGATATACTCCAAGGTGTCCACACTCACCCAGCACGAGTCAGCTAGTGGATAGTCTTGCAGAGCAACAGCCATGTAGTCTTTCTTAGTGCAAACAGCCACCACCAGCACGCCCTCCATGGTGAAGAAGGCCTCCAGTCCAGTTCCACTCGCTGTGAAGAAACTTTACAGAAAAAAAGCATCTCAGTCAAGCACTTTAGTCCACAGCAATAAATGTAATTATATCGTGTTGTTACTTTATTGCTCACAAATGTGTCCTTTTACCTGTAGAGCTGTTTCCTGCGTGGTCCCTTTCCCATGTCATGCTGAGTACCCATGCCAGAGCTGGCAGCAGGTTTACGGTTGTTGGAGAAGTCTGAGTGAGAAGAGGGGAACTCCATGTTAAGGCAGAGCCAAGCGTGAAAAGCAAACCCACTGCCTGGCCATCGCTGGATTGAGGGCACCATGATCCCTGCCATCGGGGGTGTAAGATCAAAATATTGCAAGGCACTGTCCTTTCCTTCTCTGGCTGCCATGGCTGAAAGCACACGTATAACGCGAGTGCAGTAGGGGTGGACCCTCCCTGCCAGTGCGCCGTTGTCCTGGCCAACCCTGAGGAGTCTCAAGAGACTCTTCAGCTCCTCTGGTTTGAAACATAGAGAGCCCAAGTCCTGCAAGAGGCCCAGCAGGGAGTCTGCACACTGCCTGTCCAGACACTGGGGATGGGAGAGCACCTGCAGCAGAGCCCCCACCATGCCTGCTTCCACAGCCACCGTGCGACAAGACAAGGAGCCACCGCAAACGGTAGCCAGCCACTGAGCAACCAACAGCTGCAGGTCCCTCTGACCTGAAAGGTCAGGCAGCCACTGCAGGAGCAGGAGCAGAGGCTGGTCGTTACTAATGCCAAGGTGATGAGCATGGGCGTGCGCGCCCTCCACCGCCTGGATAGAAGACAGAGAATAAGAAATAAAGGATAAGATATAGACAGGTTAGGCTAATGACTATAACACCATTTAAACTGGGGCAGTTTGACTTCTACTGTCTCTGTACTCATTAAGGAAAATGAGAAAATTCATATTTCACCATGTTCATCAGCTCTTGCAGAAGCCTTTTGGTGGGTTGACCTTGACTCTTCAGCACGTCAAATAGCTGGGAGTAGCCAATCCTCTCCTTGAAAACCTCCTGAGGGGAAGTGAGACAGAAATAGGCTGGAGAACGCTGTTCTGCAGGGGATAGCTAGCTGGCACACTTCCATATATTGGAAGGAAATACAATGAGCTTTCCCCACATTAACGGAAGGAACTTTCCTGGTCAGCAACCAGGAATTGTAACATTTGTAGCGTTGAGGAGAACATGCAGGTTTTTGTCTAGAGGACATCAAGGAGGGCTTTACCTTAGCATTGGGTGAGTTACTCATTATAGCTGTGAGGACTCCCAAAGCATGAACTGTAATACTGTCTGACCCTTTCTCCCAGACCTGTATGGAAAAAAGGAGGCACAGTTGATTAGAAATGTGCATCATCATGAGCTGGCGCCAAAATTTCCCAAAACAAACTAAAAGTAAACCCTACACAAAAGCTTCAACACATGAATTTTGCACCAAATATCTACAAATTGTAAGAGGAATTTTATTAAACAGCCCTCTTTAAAAAAGTTTTTACACCGTAAGTACTAAAAGTAAGCACACAGTTGAACAAGTCACCAAACAATCGCCCCGTTGTTAATTACTGATAGGTCTCAGCATGCAAAACCCAAAGCCAACCAAAATAACCCGAAAAAAAAGAAAGAGCTGAGGCAATCCTCAACTACTGCGAGAAATTAAGCAACATCAAACTCCAGGATAGGAGCCAGATCTTTTATACAAGCACCACCAGTCACACGTCAGAGCAGTTAACGCATGAGGAAAAGAAGGAAAGACGTGCACCCAAAAGCAACCATTTTATGCACTATGAAAAACACAGCATGCTCTTATTGCTCAGTGCTGTCAACAGGGAATTCAGCCTATTTACATCTGTGATAGAAATCAACATAATGCCTGAAATAACTAAGATGAGCTGTGACAGGACACTTGTGTGATGGCAGATAAAAAGAAAACTCGAGACGGCAACTATCATGTACAGCCAGTGCTACCTGCTGTATTTACAAATGAGTGTAAGCCAGACTTCCTGCCCTAAGCTTCCTGTTTAAATAGCTCAGAGCAGCTAACGAGTGGAGAGAGCACTGAGTTTCCTGCTGACAGTCCAATAGCAACACAGAGTGGGGGAAAGTACCTGGTCCACTTCGACCTCAGTGAGTAAACGCGTGGTGAGGTCACACACAACCTCACGCTCCGGCCTACGCCTGTTGCTCTGAAAGAGCTACAGGACATACAAACACACGCAGGCAGACACGCACACACAGAGAGCACAAAAAGACAGACAATTAGACCAAAAAAGAAAAAAAAAAAACTCATCCGAGAGAGGCAGAAGAGACAGGTGTGATCCTGGTCTCTCTCAACAGATGCAGGGGTACTTCTTTATCAAAGCCAAGTGACGGACAAGTAACATGGAAGCATGAACATTTGTGATTTTTTTTTTCAAGGTAACCAAAGAAGAAAGAGATTAGGCGGCAGATGTGACATTTATGAGAACAACAGAGGAAATAGACGTGAGACAAATAAAAAGGTGACAGACTGGTAGGGAGGCTGGTTCAGAAGAGCACAGAGATGAAAGAGCAGACACAAAATGTTTTTAAAGGACTTGCTCTGACCTTGCTGTTCTGAATGAGTCTGAGGATGTGTTCAAAGCAGTTGTTGTTCAGGAAGATAGCTTGAAGGACTGGTCTGTCAGAGCACTGCAGGATCTCAGGAATAGCAGCTAAAAGTGACAACAATAGGGTTGACTCATCTTATTTATCACACACTGGGACAATTGATTCTTGCCCTTCATACCGACTGAGAGAGATCAACAAAAAGGGAACAATCTGCACCCAGGCAGAGTTGAGACTTAGTGAATGTGCTCTTACTTAGCATTTGGCTCTGGAGCGAGATCAGGCTGTCTTCCCAGGACTGCCTGTCTTCCTGATCGCTGCTAAGTGGACGGTTCCAGTTGAGGAGCTGGAAGTAGTTCTCCAGGATGGTCCTGATCTCCACCTGCCGCTCCACAGGGCTGCTGGTGTGCAGGAGATGGATCATCGCTGTCAGGCACTGCAAGCTCAGCCGCGGGAGTCTGGTGTCCTTGGGTTCAGGGGAGGTCCGGCAGCACCATGCTCGCAGGACCGAGAAGAGGTCATCCACAGAGTAAGGAGTGATGGAAAGAAGACCATTCTTCTGCAAAAAACAAGGCGGAGCGTGACTCTGACTCACTTGTATTTTAGTTTGACTGTCTACTGTTTTTCCTCAGACTGCTGAGTGATTATTGATAGACAGGACAGAGTAGCAGACCTTTCCTCCACTGATGACAGCGCCTTGGAGATGAGCCAATCTGAGCGTGAGGAACTCTGGGATCTTCTCGCTCTCCTGCAGACTTTCTGTGTCAGGAAGCCAAAACAATATTATGTAAGACAAGCTAATACTGGAACCACAAGACAGAAAACAAACGCAGTGCTCTCAAAATATAATTAAATTAAAGCAAAAACATTTTCTTTTCAGCCTCTCTAGTTTGTTTCTTTCCCTAATGCATACTGGGACCGATTCCAGGCTCCAGTCACTATAAATAGCACACGGGGCTATAGTAAATGACCAACAGCAAAAAATAAATAAATGAAAGGGAAAACTTCATACCACAACGCCTCAGAAAACGTCCCTTGGAGTGCCTTCTTTGTTTTACAGTTATGCAAAAGAGAAAAGCCTAAGCCTTTCTTATAGGCTCGGTATTACACAAGTAGCCCCTTAACATTGCCAATTACAGCTTGGTATTATGATAATCCTCCTAAAATGTGGACATACTGAAACTTGTCCAGCCTGAGATTTCCCACATGGCTAACAGATTAGAGCAAACGTGACTCTATAATTACTAACGCTTGGACAGCTGATTGAGACCTGATAATTAGACGCAGAATAACTGAGTTCTTTTTACCCAAAGTAAACATGCTGAGAACTGAACCATTTCTACATACACATATATTTTTTCTTTTTTATTCCCAGACAGTGATTCACTTGGAACTGTTTGATTCTTGTGGTATGTGAAGCCTGACAAAGATCAGAGTTGCAGAACAGCTGAAAGGGAGTGTCTCACCATGGAAGAGGGCAGGCAGCTCTTCTGGCAAGGCCAGCGGGGAGAACTTATACTTGTTCCTCTCCAGCAAGCTCACCTCCTCCCTGTAACACACAAAGACTCGAGTCACCACGCTCCCATTCACATCACGCCTAGTTAGTGTGCGGCTGCCACTCAAACCGCTGGTACTAATGAGGTTTGTTTGACTTGAAGGCTTAGATGCAACAAGATGAGGTGTTACTGTGACAAAAGATTGTGCAAGACGTTGAATGCAAATAAGAGTATTCTTCTAGTCTTTGTGCGCCCAAATTCCACCTCCCACACATTCACGCAGGCAATGTCCAGTGTTGAAGTAACACACACTCACCCTGCTAGGCGTCTCCTCCACGTCTGATAAGGGTCAAACAGGCTCTCGCACAGCACAAGTCCGTACTGCACGACCGACTCCAGAGACGATTTCTCCCCTTGTCCCTTCTTTAACTGATCGAATGAAAGTTGGTACACATTTATTCACATCTGCATCATCTGTAGTTCATAATCAGAGTAGAAACCCCTGTTTGAACATCTTTCAAATTCCTTAACAATGAAAACAAGGTCAACTGCACACCCACCCACTTCTCTTTTAACCATAGCCTAGTTCTCTTTCCTTAGGGTAAGCATATATATTTTACTACCCAGTTCTGTGTAAGCCTACTGGATCTCTACTTCCATATCCTATTTCAGCAAATTTGTCCATGTATGGGGAGCCAAACTGTGTCGCTGAAATCTTGCTTATGAGGGCCTTACCTGGTTTAAACAGAAATTCAAAAGTTTGATAGTCTCGAAAACAAAACTAGGGGTCTTCTCTGGATCAATGTTCTCCATATTCCTAGAAGTAAAGAGAAATCATAGAATTAGGTTAGGAAAGGTGCTAGGAAAGGTCTCACAGATTGAAAGGGGTGAGGGCACTTTTTTCGGTTAGTCACTGTGGAGCATAATAAAAAAATCTACAGTAGAATCACCAGTCAAATCTGATTTAATTAAAAAAAAACACCTTCAAACGTTACTATATCTGTGAAAAATAGAAATTACCCAGTTCCCCTCACACCCTGTTTTTTTTGGTACAGACTGTTGAATAAAGAGAACTGATAGTGGTTAAGATTTAATTCCACCCACTGCGTGAACTAAGGTGACATCATGAGACATGCGACGCAAATTCGGGCGTATGATTTGGAACCCGAGATGTAGCCTGTCCTAATTAGTCATCTCCTGCCTATCGTCGTGAGAACGTCTGCAAGTTGTTTTACAGAACGCTACGATTAGCACAACCTATTAACTGCGCAACATGTTTACAGTTCTCATTACAACACATTTGCACAGCAGGCTGTGCCCTCACCTGCAAACAATGATGAAGAACTTGATGAGGAGCAGTGGGTGTGGAGTGCTGCTGTTTTGCTCTGCAGCGCCGGTGAGGTGTAGCGCACTGTGCCATAGCTGCGTGCTAAGGAACACCAGGACCTCCCGGGGGAGCAGGGGCACCTCTGAGCTGCACTCCTCCAGCCTGGGAGATGAGAGAGGAGGACATGAGAGAAGAGAAGGGAAGTAAGAGCAAAGAGGGATTGCAGCAGAGGCCGTGAAGCATAAACATGTCACATCCAATGTCCACAGTGCGGAATATAAACCGGTGGAAATTTGTGGCTTTGTAGTTTGTGTAAAATAAATAGCCGCTCACCTCCGAGGCTCCAGCGACTGCACATCAATGAGCCTCTCAAAGGATGCCACAAATGCCTCCAGCCACTGCTGCAGATAGCCCACATCCTTCTGTGGAAGGGAAGAAGAAACAGGTGAGGCTATAACAAATCGGCCTTCACGCCTCTAGGCGTACAGTGTTAGTAAACAATGAAGGGCATGAAAAATGCCCACCTATAAAAGCAAGCTCTTTGTGGTCAGTTGGACCAAGTAGTATCAAACAGAAAGGTTTAGCGCTAAACTCTGACACACGGTGGCTACAGAAAATGCTATGACCTGTTTTTGTAACAGGATGTTGCAAAGAGATGCAATTCTCACAGAGAGGAACACATGAGCTATTTCTTTCCTTTTTCATCACGGGGGAGGTTGAAAGAAACAAAAACAACATGTTCCTTTCATTCAAATCATAATTCCACCCATAACGTCAACAGTGGCCCTGTGTTCACCGTGAGCACATCCTCGTCTCGGACAAGATGTTCTTATTACTGCCCCTCTATAATGTCATGTAAGACAACTTCATTTGTACAAGGATGTTTATATACAACAGTTGCTATCACAGCTACCATCAGTCTCTGCACTGCAACATATCCTGTCAGTCTTCCCTCCACACAACAGTCTCTTGATCTCGTTACAAACAAATGACACAGGTCACAGGCGAAACAGGTCAACTTTAAACTGTTTTTCTTTTATGAGCAATGCTTTGATTTCGATATAAAGCTGGCTCATTATTATCGATAGACAAGTAGCCCTACTTTTGAGAATGTAAAGTTTCAAAACTCAATCTGAAAAAACTCAAAAAACTGAGAAATGTGCAGAAATGTTCTCTGATGTTCATGTGCCAAAACAACCTGTGCGTTCTGATAACTGAGCAAGCAAGTAAGCGTAGCGTGAATCTTCTCCGATTTAGAAGGAAGACATGAGCTGTCTCAGACCGCCTGACTCACTGTACACAAATAACATAAAAAACAGCACATGGTATAACAATTCATCAGGTACTTCCCCCTGAACCAGCAGGGAAATGGCTCGAGTGAGCAGCGTTTGCTGCAGCTCGTGTGGGAAAGCAGCACGGCGATTAAAATCTTACAGTTCAGCACAGTTCTCCAACATGTATGCTTTCATGTTCTGTTAGATCTGCATTTTTAAGTTGCCTGAGTAAGAGTAGCAGCAATCTAATAACCTGAACCCTTTGTGCAACTATGCCTTTCCTGCATTAATGTGAAATGTACATTACCAACTGGCATTGACTTATGTGCCTGTCCATCTCTCATTGTATGCGGCTGAGCAGGGTGCCAGGTTCTTGCGAACCCAGTCTCAGATGAACCGTCGGCGTAGACAAAAGTCAGCGGCTCAGCTGCACATCACTCCTGACCACCAGCAGCGTCTGACTCGCTCGTTTTTTGTCTTCAAGCGTAAAGCGAGCAACCAGGAAATTACTTGTCACTTTAACTGAAGCTTATTTCCTTCATCCTCGCCTCCTCGTCAAACCCCTTCCTCTTTTGGTTGTAGTGCAACTTGTGTGTAGATTGATGAGAGGCCTCTATAAAAACATCCCACAGTAACAATAAAGCACCGGGACTACATTTATGATTCCTATATTTAGCCAAAAAAAAAAAAAAGATGTTGCAGGAGAAACTTTGAAATTTAGCGTTTGTTTTTGTAAAGTGTGTCTGGCTGTGCTTATGCACAGGGACCAGAAGACTGTGAGCAGATTCAGCTGAAACAGTAGGTGGATGCTATAAAATCACAAAAACTGCATTTGAAATTGGAGAAATTGACTTTAGATGCCTTCAAACGGTTAAACTTTACATGCAGAAAAACCCCCATCTGATTTTAAAGTTGATACACAAACTGCATTTTAAAATCTCTGCGTGTGCTCAACGAAAACAGGAAATGACAAACAACCTATTGTTGTGTGGCTCTGTCATCTGAACAATTAGGTATTTTAAACTTGAGGGGCGAAGATAAGAATCTTAAAGCTGGTTTTTATTTTTCATTATTGAATAGAATCCACAAGTATGCACACTAATATGCTTCATAAAGTGTAGGTTGACTAAAGAGGCTGTGGCATTCAGTTCAGGTACATTGGTTGGCTGTGCAACAGGTAGATTTTAGTGTATGATTAAAAAACAGGGAGAGACAGAGATCACAGATACACCAGGTGTTTGAATCAGTTCTTGTTTATAAAAACCCGCCAAAAAATGTGTGTTTTTTTAATAAAACAGAACTGGCTTAGACTTCTGGTACAGCGCTGCTTTATGTCTCCACCTTTAACGACTCCTAAAATCTTCCCATATCGACTTACTATTGATCAGCCCCTCTAAACAAATCCGAATCATTTGCTCGCAGCTAATTCAACAAGCTAGTTCAAAGACAGATTTACAATTAGAAAAGCTAATTAAAACCACAATTAGAACAAATGTCACAAACCAACCATGAGCTATCGGCCTCTATAAAGCATGTCATTTATCTCTGTTTTCTCTGCACATGGCCAAGCAGCTGTGCCGCTCAGTGCTGCTTGGCATTCAGCTTCGCTCCAGCTTCCTGCACAAGGGAAAGCAAAGAGAACTTTGATTTTCCTGGTTAGCCGTTCGGTCGGTAAACAGGGGAGCCCAGGCACACAAGGGGATTCAATCAGAGGGCTAACAGGGCTATATATCGTCAGCTGCAGGGATGGATGTATCTCTGAGAACAGTTTGCTGACATGCATCAAAGCACTAGTAACTGGGACAAACACACAGTAGCACGACTGACTGTGTAGGGACAAAAGCAAGGATGTGTGATTTGTTCTTTTCATAGAAATCTGAGGAGGTGGTTTCACAGCTGTTGATGGGTGGCAGCTGGGTTAACGCTGTGGCCCAGCACTGCGTCTCAAGGCTTTAATTAGGTCCTCAAGCTATGGACCGCAGAATAATAACACACCATTTCTCTTCCAGACTAATATCTTACTCTTACATCTTTACTGGCTGAAAATGATGCTTCTCTTTTTTGGCAGAAAAATGGCATCTGTGATTGGAGGCTTACTCCTGACTTAGAGCAGCCTGAAAGGTTGGAACTATCAGTCTTTTTTATTTCTTTATTTTTGAAGATTTATTGATCATCTTATCTAAACAGACTGAAAATCCACCTTTTTATTGTTTACTATCCTCAGATTTGTTTTATGTAGTACTTTCAAATATGACGGGGAAACAAAGAATTCTCACACGTGAAAGCTGGATTTTTTTTTACCAGTATATTAATTTGAACACTAATTAAAGCAGTTGTTGATTAATTTTTTTTATGTCAGCCATCTCATCAACTGATCACTTCATTTGTACCTAGTGGTGCGTGTTGATGCATTTGTAACAACATGAAAGCATATTTACCAGATATTTAAGACAATATGACTCATTGAGCTATCCTGACTTTTACCAAGTCAACAGGTCAATTAAAGATTCAATATTTAAGAAGAACTCAAACAATAAGAGTAAGTACAACAATGTTATTAACTCTAGTAAAACTACTCGCTGCCTATTTATTCTTATGTAATAGTCCTTGGTTTTAATTGGACAAAATAGAAAACAAGAAGATACAAATGTAACTTTTTACTATAATCACCAGTTGATTGATCAATCAATCAATTACATTGATACAGATATAAAATATCAAACCAACAAAACTGATCAAGTACTGGTTATTACTACATCCTGACTTGGTGAAAAGCTCAAACATGCCCAAGAACAATACCTTTTTGCATTTTTTCCAGACAAGATCTAACAAGTTATGCACCAGAGCGATTAGATCAGACTCTTCTGCGTACCTCCATACCGCAAGTCATGAGGATTTTATAATGGCCTTCAAATATTCTTAGATGTGAGATATGAAGCAATGAAATAGTATGGCTAACATTTAATGTTAGCCATACATCCTAAAATAAATCACCCTAATCCAACCATAACACCTTACAAAACTGGAGACACAAACACGTCCTGTCTCTTGCACAAAATCTTAAAGTGCCCTAACTACAACTTTGTTTAGCACATTTCCTGACAAAATTACATCAGCAAGCCCTGAAAACCAAGAACTTGTCTGTGAGTAAATAGTCTAGATGTAAATTGCCTGTGCTCAGGTATTTACTGAGCTACAGTATGTGGCAAAATAATAGGAAGCTGGCATCGAGAAAATAATCAGCCTATAAATCATCGTCTGCCTGTGATTTTTGAAGTCACTTGCACAGAACTTTTACCATTTTTCACCGGCTTTAGCGCAATACGCTACTCAATCACAATGTCTATTAAACATTTACATTAGCTCCTGATCTAAAGGTCTGGCAAGAAATGTGATTTTTTTGCACAGTCAAAGGAGGCGGACCTCCTTTATCAATGACAAGCTGTGCTTTCTAAAACAGATTAAAGGCTGGAGATACCACATTTACTCAAACATGCTGAAATCGATTGTTATGATGTATGAAGTTGTTGTGACATACTTAACAACTTCCACGGGACAATATAAGGTCACTGAAAATTTGAGTACACCGGTTTTGGTTTTGTCAGGGTGCACAAAGGAGGTGATAAATGCACAACATTTCTAAACCGATATAACAAATCTGTCAGTGTCACAAACAGGGACACGTAAGGCGCTTTCGGACTTAAAATGAGACGTGTTACAGGGCGTAAAGCAGCCGAGGGCTTATTTACAGCTTTGACAAAACCCCCTGTTGAATAAAGCTCAGGTTTCTTGTCCATCTGACTGATTTACAGCAGTCAATACGTTCTTTAGTGTGACAAATTACAAACAAGGTCTGTGAGTCAGAGATGGGCTGTGTACTAAAAGATGATATTGTCTGTGTCTACCTGACTAACAGGCGGGTAACAAAAACACTGAATACAATTACATGGTGGTGTTTGTAGGAGAGGCCAGTGATTGTTCTCTGTAGTGGTTCTCCTGCCTTTCCACGGCCTGCTGTGCTCCTCTGAGTCACATAAGGCGGTGACATTTAAGCTCAAATCAAATCCCGCTCAAGCAACGGGGTATGTCGTTTACACATGTGAAAAATACACTTTCAAGAATGCTGCGAAAACATGTGCCACTCTTAAAGTCAAAGGAGGAAACTTCTGGTCCTTTTAGGCTTCAGGGCAACTGAAGGAAAGTGACACGGAGCCAAGAGGCAGCTTAATAAGGAAGTGATCTTGCACATAGAGATGTGAGACAGCTGACGGAGCCAGATTCAGGGCAACCCCTCCCTACCTCACAGACACCCCCCCCAATGATTTGTTCTAGCAATGGATTGTGACAGCACCTACTACTTGTTTTATTTGTTGCATAACCAGAAAAGTTCAGTAACTTTGCAGTTACATGCAGCAGCAGGAGGAGCACAGAGGAGTGGATTAAACACACTTCCTCTGGGATCTGCCCAGAGCGACCACAATCACCACTTTGACAGTAAATGCTGCAAAAGGTGATACACTGTTGACCTTCATCGGTGATGCATTTATTAGGGTTTGTTTGCAGTTTGTCCACCTTTGACTTCACTCTTCTAGAAAGTCGTTGGCTGCTTTCCAAGATTGGGATTAAGCCCTTCATTAAAACAACATTCAGTGAGATACATAATGAAACATGAGCCACTCTTTGAGAAGGTTTTATCACTGTCAAGAGACTAGCCCTTTAGATCTGCTGTGATGATGAGATACAGCGCGTACAAACTTGGAAAAAAAAAACGCTCCTCTTCTTCTTTTTTCTTTTTCTTTTTTGTGTCCTCAGGCATGGAAGCAGATTGCAAACTCATTAAATAATAATAATACCCAACCAAACTGTCTTCCTTCTTCAAGTAGGAACATGATATGAAAGCATTTGCAATATTTTACTCCAGTTAATTTGTTTTCATCCATATTAGCAATATATTACACCTTAATAAACATCCAGAAACCTGAGCTGCACTCACGCCCACAGGGGACAACATCTGAGACCAAACTCCCACACAAACAAATTTGACAGTCAATTCAACATCGGAGAGAGGAAAGCAATTGGCTACTGCGTAACAGTGCTGCTGCGTGCAAAGCCTAAGCATATGCTTCAAGTAATATATGACAGTAGGATCTTCCAACAGTTTAAAAGGCGCATGCTTTCAGTAGGGGAGACAGGCAAGCAGCAGAAACAGGAAGTAGTCTGAGTAACACCTGCATCACAGGTATAACAACGGATATTCGAACAAGTGGTTAATCAGCTTCAAATGCCATTTTTTTACGCGTTGCTTTCGAATTGGGGACAGCTTAGAGGCGCATCAATGTGACATGATATTATTTTATAGTGTGCACAAGGCAGCTTCGGCTATTAAGAGAGCGTCACTGTAAATGCAGGAGAAAAAAAATACGCGAGTTCCTCAATAAAACCTCGATTTTTCAAAGAGCGACCCTGTACACACACCGTGAATCACGCAGAGTATTTAGGGGTCACAATAAAGTTCAGGCAAGGAACCTGTGGCAACAACAGGTGTCACCGTCAGCTCTTCCGCACTTGCACTCACCTTAGTGTAATATAACATCCACAGCTCATACAGCTTTTCTTTCGATGCCATTCCGCCGCCCTTGTGGTTGCTCATTATTTCCTTTATTTTCTTTTAAAAGATCATGAAACTGGCAAAGATGGTCAAAGCCACGGCTGTCTGAAGTTGCTTCCTACAGGCAGGAGGACGCAGCACGCTCCTGGGTGAACCATTCCTGCAAATTCGGGCACAGTAATCCCAAATAAAAAAAAAGTGCTCTTCAGTCTCGACACACAAAGTTGTCAGGGTGACGTGAAAAAGCAAAACATGACGGTGTGGATGTGGCCGCGGTGCGGTCACTGCCCAAACTGTGCAACCAGGAACACAAATGCGTGGAAATGCATGTCTGGAGAAACACCCATGTCCGCATTTAGAGCGAGCTCGCTGCCGTATGATTCCTGTTGGAGAGAGTTCCCACGGAAGCGACAGATGCCATCCGCTCAAGACCAACAAATTAATGCGCTGCCCCTGCGGTCTCGGTCTGGAGCGGTGCGCGATCCTAAACGCTGTGTGACAATCAGGAGAAAATTATCACCAACTAGTGTGTAACCCTGTAAAAAAAAAAAAAAGACAAGAAATGTGGTGAAGAGTTCTCTAGATCATGCTCACAGGTAGGCTGATATTCTTAAAGGCACACACACATATAAACACTGCCTGCTCGAGGGCTGATCTCACTAACTGACTGCCACCCGGGAGCAATGAATGCAGCTGCCCCCAAAGTTTTTATCATATAAACGTTTCCGTACAAATAAAACAAATAACCATTAAAAAATTGTGCAAAGAAGACTGAGTGCTCAAACTCTCACTTGATTATTGAATAAAAGCCTGCGTTGTGTAGTTACGGGTGTAGGGGTGTAACTGTCAGCTTTTAAAGCGAGCAACTTTCAGTTCTGATGACAGCTGCTCACAGTGGGTCCTTACTATATTCCTTATTGTGATCAGATAAAGCGACACTGTGGCTGCGTTAGTCCTTAAAAACTGAAATAATACGTAGGTGAAAGATTCAAAACATTTACTCCTGCAAGTATGAGGGGTATACTGAAAAAAACACGGCTTTATCTTGAACAAAAAATAAATACACACTGGAATGTTTTATTTTGTAAAATATTACCTTACGGAATTACTGTAAATGACAATGTTTCCTCTCCGCTCTGTGCTGAATGCATGTCAGAAGTATGTTTGTCCCCTGACTGAGCAATAACATGGTTTATTGCACATGGTCATTTTATTGATATATAAATCGTATCCCTCCTAGTTTTATGATCACCACCTTAGTAATATCAGCAGCAGGTTTGTATTGTCATACACACTCTCGATTAGGAGGATAGACAGGGTGAAGCTCGAGGCAGCTGTATTACCATGGCAATGGCCTACATTCCTAACCAGGACCTGTCACTGGGACCATCAGCAGGCAGGTCTGTGTACAAGTCCGTGTTTTACGTTTAGTATATAAATATAGGTTTGTCAATATCGTTAAAATAGACTGAAATAAGCCATTCAAAGATAGCTTGTAAGCTGCTGAAAGTTACATTAGTTAAGGTACTTGATAATACAACTAACATAGACCACATACATCTTATTTATAAAGTATGTTTTAATTATTTATTTGGGGATCGCATTATTGTAAGCAAGAGTTTGGTTTTTAAATAATTCTCGTTCAGATTTCAAGTGAAACTTACGGATGATTGTGATTTTAAAAATATGAACACAACAAATAACAAAATCACATGATGAGGCAAAATGCATCGCAATCGATGTGCTCTATGGACTTCTTTTGTCCGATCAGGACAATGAGTAGATTTCAGAGAGAATCGAGCGGCGTGTGGCTAAAAACATGGAGCAAAGTGTTGGGTCGCTTCAGGAGCAGGCTCTAAAGAGGAAGGAGAGGCTAAAGGCTCTAAGAGAGAAACAGCTTCATGTAAGTTTCTTTTATGGCGTTGGCGGTATGTTGCAAAGTGTAGCACAGGCCACAGAAACCCCGTCATTTTGACACTGAGGTACCGTTAGCAGACTTAGCTTTTAGCTAATATTAGCATACTCGTGTGTAAAATCAGCCTTATTTTTAGCCCGTAGCTTTGTTAGTGAGCTGTCAAAGTTTCGATAAATTCGTTTAAATATAAACAGTTTTAGTAATTAATTGTTATTTTACTGGTATGTTTTGCATTTATTCTAATCTCATGTGATTGTTCTTGCACCGTGACATTCTCGTTGTGTTTTAGTTCGGTTTCATGTTAGGTCGCTGCTAGCGTCGACAGTTGAATTAAAACCGCTTCTCAAAGTCAGTTACAGTGATACTACATCAGATGCTGTACATTAACTACAGTCAGTTAGACTATAGATCATTTACGACCCAGTTTACAATACTGTGCAAGAGTCTTGGGCCATCATTTCTCCTTTTTGCTTCCACGGTAGAAGCTGTGTTATGGTTTGGCGCTGCAGGTCAGCCAGTGGTGTTAGGGATCTTGTCAAAGTTGATGGAGTTATGAAAAAGGAAAAGTAGCATTTTGTTCCCCAATGCAAAATCATATGGAAAGTGTCTCATTGGGAACAGGTTTGCTTTTCAGCACGACAGAGATCTCAAAAAGCTGCCAGTGCATTAAAAATATCACTGGATGGAAAAACACACAATGAAGCACTGTCAGTCAGACCAGATCTCAACATGAGGAGTGTGGGATCGTCTCGACAGAAACCAGAAAAGAAGACAGAGCTTTAAATGTCCTTCAAAAAGCCTGGAGAACTATTTCTGAAGACTACTTAAAGAAATGACAAGAATGCTTTCCGAAGAGAGCTCAGGCTGTGTTGAATAAAAGGGGTCATACCAAATATTGACTTTCAAGACTGTTAGAATTGTGCAAACTGTGCTTTCTTATTTTCCTATTAACATATCAAGAAATGAGGGTGGCTCAAAACTTGGGTGGGTGGGTATTCACTTCTGAAAAACGTTGCCCACACAGCTCGTTCATTCTAATCTTTCTTAACAATACATAAAATAAAAGAAATTAAGCATAAATGGATAAATATTCTTCATCACAAACTTCAACCTCAAACACTCATGTAAATAAAGAAATTGAAATGAATATCACAGTATCACCAAAAGTTAATTCTGTTCATCTGGACGTAGCGTTTTCAGTGGGAGAAACGTTTCATCACTCATCCAAGTGACTTCTTCAGCCTCAGCTGACTGCAGGTTTTCCCAATCTTATAAACAGTACATTTGCATAATGACTGAAACTAGCACCACTGAAGGAACAATGGGCTGGGAGGTCAGATACCACAGTATCGAGCCAAAGTTCAGGTTTTATTTGTCATATAAAGGCAATGAAATTCTTAGGCTCAGAGCTCCCTCAGAATGGTGCATAGAAATGTAAAGTTGCAGATAAGTAGCATTTGGGTAAAAATAAAATAAAGAAAATATATTTACTAAAAATACTGTAGCAGCTTTAGTGCAGAATTAATGGTATATACATGTAGAGTGTATCAGTGAATCAGGTGAGTGTTAGTGTATGTTTGTGTTGAGCACCCTGAGGAAGAAGAAAACAGTGATGATTGCCACTATAGTCTACATTTATCAAGTCACTATACTGTAGATGTATAAATAAATAGTTTTCAGATATTGTTTGTTTCTCATTTACTAATACTGATGCAGTGTAAATGGAACAAAAATAAACTTGCTAGTTAAAAAATGCATCATTTATGGTGAAAGTTGGAGAAACCTTGGTAAAAAAAAATACGGTAGGGTAAATTCGGACTCCCTGTTATTTGGAGGATTTTGAGTAAAGTATGCAGGTACCTCAGTTTTATTAAATATGCCGAGAATAAATCAAAGCAGTCAGTTGTGTAGTAAATTTAAGCAGTGTGTTAGATGTGTTTGAGAATGAGTTCTTCATCATGTACAATCAGAACTGATGCTGCATTTGCTTCAGCACACCTCGGCTCTTGGACTACAGGACTCAGACGGGGATGTTGCACCAGATTTTCTGTCACTCCTCCACAGGGCTGCAGTCTGTGTTGAACAATTTAAAGGTTACACAATCATTGTCCGCCACTATGGCAGAGTTTCAATTCTAGTTATCAATTCATTTAGCAACAGGAAGGCCCATTCAATGCGAAAGCTACTGTTTTGGAAGCTGGATCACAACTTTCACTAAGCAAACGTTATCTAGTTTTGCTAGCAACAGCCGATAAATGATCATTGACATTCCTGCAGTGTGTCGTTGTTTTCCGTTTGTGCTGCGCTTCAAGAATGAGCCAGTACCCTGAATTGTTCTAGCAGGTGGTCAGGAAGTCTCTTCAGGAAAATGTAAGCTGGGAGTGGTTTGATATCCTTTGTTACAAGATGTGACATGGGCTCAATATTGTGCTTTTGGAATTTCTGCAAGCCTTTTTCATTCTTCACTTACACTGTTGTTTACAAATGAAAGGTTTAGTGTGTGACACCATCTCAGATGCATCATGACTAGAAACAAAGCTTTAAATGATCAGGATGAGTAATCAGAGTTGGATTAGTGGGGCTGATTTTAAATTACACATAGGTGTAAATGTAAGTGCGAATTTTTGTCTTTCTCTCTGTGTTAGCCCTGCGACAGACTGGCGACCTGTCCAGGGTGCACCCTGCCTCTTGCCATATTGTAGTTGGGATAGGCTCCAGCAACCAACCCCCCTCCCACGCAACCCTGATAAGGATAAGCATAAGAGAATGGATGGAGTTCTCAGGGTTTATGAACTACTTCTCCTGAATAGCTCAGTGTCAAGAAATAATGCAGCTTAAAATGTAAATTCATTATTTGACTCTCAAATGACGAGTGACAACAAGCAGATATTAGTTTGTTTTTCTATGCAAACAGCACCATGTTTTTCTATGGTGCTGGAGCTAAAATGACCACATACATACCTTCACTTTCACCAGCCACTGCCAACACATTTCGTTTATGTAAATAATATAAAAGAAAAAATGATTTTCATTTTCTTATCATATGTTACAAAATGATTCTTCAGGGCAGATTACAATAATTTTTTAGTGTTTTTTTTTTTCTAGTTTGTACTCTAAGAATAATGAACAATTAATGCCGGTAATGTTAATAACTTTGATGTCCTTACAGGGGCGAGAGCAGGACGATGGGGAGCCAGAGAGCAAAAAAGCCACATTAGAAGAGGCCACTCAAGAGAAACACAGGTTGGTTTGCTGCACCTCCCACAGAAAACAAACGCCTGTTATCTTTTAAATATTCATCATAAAAGCTTGTTACTGCGTCTCCACTCATTGCTGTTACTCGCCCCTTTAGCTGAGGCTTTTTAAGCTGTGCAAACGGAACTGAAACTGACTCACAAGTACATCATCAGAGCATTTATCTGCCCTTTATCTAGACACCAATGCATGTCTCGGTGTAAGTTGTGAAATGCAGTATTTACACTTGGCTGGATCCCAGCCTTGTGCTAGTAGCTGCTCAAATAACCTTCAGCTTACTCAACTTATGTGCGTTCATTTGTAGGAAGGAGCAGCCATCTTTCCTGTCCTACAGGACCTTTTTTCCATTGTTTATATTTAATGACTGCACTGACGGCACCAAGGGAGTGCCTCTGTTTTTCCTCCAGTCCAACAGGGCAGATCTCTTTCATGCGAATGAGAAACTCGCTGTAGGGTTAAGAGCCTAACTTAGACATTTGTCTGCAACGAAGGCTAATTATTGCTCAATGCAGTCTATAGGCTTTTTCTCTTTTTTATGTTTTAATTTGAGACTCATCTTTAGCAGGGTGCCAGTGTAATGTATCTTGGGATTGGTATTAAAATTTCATGGGGCATCAAATGACTAAACGAATGTATGAGGGAACAGAACAATCAAAATGTTTGTCCCAAGGTTATTCCAATTTTAATTTGTGAGAGCTTCACCAGTTTCAAATGTCAAAATGAATTCATTAAGATTGCAAAGAACCTTTTAGCTTCCTGTGTGATATCATGCATTCCTCCAAGCCTGTTCCACAAAAGGCACCAACCAAACCAGGCAGCTTTTCCTGTTAGATCTTGTTAGGTGTCAGGGTGTTTCCCTGTCTTTTCTTTTTTTAAAGATAGGTAAGTAGATTTAGAGTTCTTGGAAATGGCAAACATGTTTTAAGAAATCTGAACTTGGAAATATTGTTGTTACATGTTAGTTTTTTGTTTTAATTTCACGTTTAAATTAAAGGATTTCTGGTAGCCTGGAATTATTTTTACTGGGGTTTGATGAAGCAGATAGCTTTATCAGTGCAAACATTTGAACACACTGCTGCACCTCCTCCTTAAAAACGGTTCACTCTAAACATTTTGAGAAAGCCAGACTTCGACCAGAGCTCTGAATTTATCACAGGTTCTCTTTGATGCTACGGTGTGCTTGAAGTGGAAATGTGTAAACACCGTCAAAAGGTTTGGAAGTGTAAAACTAAGAGACAGTCAGGAACAAAAAGCTTTTGAAGGGCGAAAATTTACATGAACTCTTTGTCCTGTTTTTTTTGTTCTGCTAAAGGGGGTGTGGGGTTGGAGGCGGGGGGAGGATTCCTGATAGATTAGTGGGTTATAATTCCCTCGAGTCGTAGCACAGTTTGTCTGTGACAAACCCTCTTAAAAAAATAGCACAAAATCCCTGTGATAGACAGGTGACCTGTCGAGGTGTATCCCACCTCTCACCCAGTGATGGCTAGGATAGGCTCCAGCACCTCCACGACGTGGTCCTCAGATGATGACGCTGATGTTTCCTTTCTTCCCACTTACCTTGATGTTGCTCCCTACAGGAATTATTTTTTGTATTTTTGGAACTTTGCGTGCCACTTTAGCTCCATTCTTAGACAGTAGAGATTAGAATGACTTTGTGCTTGACGTTGTGACACTTATCCACCCTTTCCTCTGGCCCCGTATATACGTTAATTATTTAAACACAGTATAATGCATAATTTAGTTGAGGATTGTGCTAAATGTGTTCATGTTTCTTACATGTAGCAACATGTTTTGGGCTACGTTTGTGCCTGTTTAATAGCTTGTTAATTGTAGAAAGCTGTCAGAAGATAAGGGGTAACAGAAGAGCTCCAACCCAAGCTTCAGGATGCCTGAGGAAGACATGTTGTGCTATCATTTTGAAAGCATTTATATTTATTTCAGTTTTACGTGATGAAGGCTGATAAATGACTGCTTCTACTAACCTTTGAAGTGTATTGTGGCTGCTAGGAAAACCTGCTCTGCTTGCTTTTAAAGCAGTTTATCAGTATACCTCTGCATATCACATAAATTTTACTGCAGTAACGATGTTTTAAATAAAGATGACATGTTTAGCTCATTACCAGGTCCATATTTTTCATTGTAGATGCTCCTACAATAGCTTTGCATGATTAACTATTTCAAATAGTCGTTTTTTTACCATATACTAGACTTTTGTGCACTCTTTGAGCTGACTTTCTTCTCATTGGGTGCCTTTTGCAAAGATGCAACGATTTAAACAGCAGGCTGTGCTCCTTTCAGATAAGTGCAACAGAATGTCTTATTTCTATTTGTTGTGTTTGCAGTTTTAATGCTAAAAAAAAAGTCCCTTTTAATAATCAGCTGGACAAACCAGCACAGTGCCTCCTTAAAACAGCCCCTTCAAGGTCTGATATGCTGGAGGTAGAGAAAGAGAGATGTGTGAATTAAAAGTGGACCTCAGGCGTCCAACCACAGAACATGACTAGCATTTTTGCCCACACCCATACAAGGCATTGGTCTGTCTTTTGGCAGCACCAGGAGTCTGATGAATGCATCAAGAGTGTACGCTCTCAAGCTTCATCACAAATCCACGTTAAGCTCAGAGCAGCTGATAACTCTTGGTTGGTGCTTGGGCAGACGGTAGTTTACCTCTGCCTCTGGACCCTCGGTTTAATCTGCAGAGATGTCAGCTAAGCTTGCCAACAATTCCTCCATGTGGAGTTGTGATGAAAGACGGTATAATTCAACATCAAGGGAAGAATTCCTCAGCTGTTTGCTGCTCTCCTGCCCGGCGGCAGGTGGAACATGTTAATCAGAAGTGTTCACGGGAATAAAGAGGGACATTATACCCAACCTTCTTTAGACATTAGATGTGCAGCTGTGTAGGGATTGCAGGTGGTCTTTTATGCTCTTTAGTCTCCGGTGGAGTATATTTGCCTACACTGCCACCTCCTGGAGGTCTAGAGTGTGGGTTAATGGTATGAAAAAAGCATTTTAAGAGCATTCAGACTTCTAATAGTAGTATCACATTAAGTGGTATTTTTTTTCCACAGAGAACTGAAATTGAGGAATTACGCTCCAGAGGATGAAGAGCTAAAGGAAAGACAGGTGCCTAAAGCCAAACCAGCATCAGGTAAGAAATCTTCAATCAAAGGCGACCTTTAAAAAACATTTAAAAAACCCTTTTTGGTGTCAATGCTGCCTTACTGATTGTAGTTTTGACTCCTGTTGGCTATATAATGATAAGTATTTATTGTTTGCAGTGGAAGATAAAGTCAAAGATCAGTTAGAGGCAGCTAATCCAGAGCCCATCATTGAGGAAGTGGTGGGTACCCCTGTGTAAACGTGAGTTTTCTTCACTGAAGCATTTTTATCTGCCATGTTGAGTTTTTTCTTTTTCTTTCTTCAGGATTTAGCCAACCTTGCCCCAAGAAAACCAGACTGGTAAGACCTGTTTTCAAAATAGCTTTCCAAGCTGTATGGTGCATGATGAACTCTTGGTGTATTTTAAGATATTTCGTTAATGATTTTTTTAAAAATTGTAATTCTGGATTTAGGGATCTAAAGCGCGATGTGGCAAAGAAGCTGGAGAAGTTGGAGAGGAGAACACAGAGAGCCATCGCTGAGCTCATCCGTCAGTATTTCCTGTTATGTTTCTGCCTTTTATCACTACATTTTCGTGAGGCCACAGAGATGACGGTGCCTGAGCTGGGCATAATTTATTAGGCTAATTGCTCTGTGGTTGACAGACTCTGGAGGCTTGAAGCTGTCTGATAACATCAGAGGTGATCATAACTGATGAAGTGATTCTAAAAATAGGCAAAATGAGAGATACATCACAGGTTTAAGTCGAGTAGGAGATTTCCCATATTTTTATTGTGCGTAACTGATTACTGAAGACCTTTATTTAAAAGCATTTAAAGTACAGGAAGCCTGGTTTTGTTTTAATGTGTATTAGGGACAGGTTTGTATTGTATGTTATTTCATCAAAAATATCAGATACATCTTTAAAAGTTAGTTTTAAAAAAATCATTATCCTCCTGTGATCTACAAGGCTGAATAAGATCTTACTTGGAAGATGGAAAACATTGTCTTAAGCTTATGATCAGAGGATGCGGTCAATGAATGAGTCAGATTGAGTGTTTGTGTGTATGTCTTTCCAGGTGATCGTCTGCGAGGCCATGAAGAGGAGTTGGCCGGAGCCGTTGGAGCCATCGGAGCAGAGGCGGGAGATTCAGACTGAATCCAAGATGTGACAGAAAACAAGGAGACTAAACAGAGATGCCCAAGATTTACTGCAGCAGTCACATCTGGGTTGTGCATACAGAGGTGGATGATTTAATTGTGCAGGGAGTAAAGCAGTGTTTCCTGTCAGGTCTTCAGGCGAGTCATAGCTTCTGTCCTTGTAGTACATTCTGTATATGTGGGGTTTTTTTTGGAGATGCATTATTAATGTAACGGCCAATATTTTGTAAAATTAAAATATTGTTTTTTAAATTGCTGTCCATTTCATTTGTAATTTTTGCTGCCTTAAAAAAACTGAGGAAAACAGACAAATGTAAATATAAACAAAAACAAAATGCAGTGATTTGCAAATCATAATCTCGTAAACTGATGTTTCCATAGAACATAAAAGTTTAAACTGGATAATAGCATCTAAATGACATTGATATGTCTCTTGCATCTTATTTATATCAGTTCATTTCAATTGTATTTGATATTTTTACTTTTTTTTTCTCCACCCCTGGTGAGCCTGAATCGGATAAGTGTAAGGAAATGGATTGATGGGCAAAAAGAAACTACACTACAGAGGCTCTGTGCCTCACATTGCACCTATTGCTCGGTCCTCCGTAAATGGTGTTCCATCAACATTTGACCAGAGATGTAAGAGCTACAACAGAAAATCCAAATGGAGATGGCATGTCAAATGCTACTGAGCATCAAATAAGAGAAAGAACACTTAAACACACATTTATTCAGAAAATGTTCTGAAAAGCATCATTTAGTGACACCTAAGCACTCATGGTAGTTACTGCAACACTAATGTCTTGCTACATTTGACTCAAAAGTTAGTTTTGAATCAGTGGGTGATAACATGACAAACAGTTATGAACAATAAGCTGTATTTTTGGTATGACATTCACTACTGCACGGACCTGAACTGAAATGCTCCTATCCTTTCACAATAAAGTGCATCTTTGATTTCAATAGGCCCAAACTGTCCTCGAGAAGGAGGATATTGCACAGCTGATTATTTTACCAGTCTAATACAAGGCCACCTGCTCCCTCCAACAGCTTCCCTCTTTACACAAAACTCTTATCAAAGATCTAAAAAGAAATTCAGTCACTGCTCATCTGAAACTCACACAAAAAAACTACACAAACATGTGACATAAATGTCATTGATATGAATAATAGCCCATAATAGACTCTCCTACACACTACAACCTTCAAAAATATACCACACTGGCGACGAAGCCTACAAACTACAGACATTTATAGCAGAATGACTAATACTGCAAAAAGTGAAGTGCTGATATTGTGGCTCTGGAAGCTTATCAAACCTGTATGAGCAGGTTTGTAGCTCTAAACACTGATGATCACAGGAAACGACAGATCCTGGATTTTTGCATTTAAGAAACTGAGCTAGAGTGATCAGAGGAAGCATCAAAGTTCTGACAGTGGGACGAGTTAGATGATGTTTTGGCACTCGGAGTGGAAGAATAAATACGCCTGCATGCAGATTTTAACAATAATAAAGGGAACAGAAGCAGAAAATGGCAAAGCGGAGAATAAAATCCTCAATACTTAACCTTGATTGCAGGCTGGCATTTGGTGCCAAGTAGACGCCTGCAGATTTAGCCCTTGAGCACGATTGCTCGTAATCTTGTTGATAGTGTGGAGTTTTCATTTGCTGGTACTGACTGATTCATTCATTGCTAGTGGTTCAAGGCTGTCAGTCACACTGTCCTCCACCCGATTCAATCTTCCTGGCAGCAGGACCCAGTTCCACCTTGCACACCCTCTGAGCAAACTTCAGCGAGCACAAGGTCTCTCCCACATTACTCTCCAGAGCAGAAACCTTTAGTAAAACAATTTGAACAAAAATGATGCTCCTTATAAGAATTTATATTTACTGTAAATGATCACAGGCTTATAAATCAGGTATTAAGTAGGACTGGAGCAGTAATCTTACCTGCACAACCATGACAGTCTTGCTGCCCTTTCCCAGGGAGTCTTGCAATAAATAAGTAAGACGGGAGTTCCTGAAGGGGATGTGTGTCTGCCGAGCCCTAAGTGCCTGAATTACGTCTCCCAGTGCCAGCAAAGAGCGGTTAATATTCTGGGCCTCTTTCAGCCTCTCTCCCTCTGCACCGGACTTCCACACCCTCTCCGAGCCAGCCAGGTCCACCAGGTTCAACTTGCCTGGGGAGCGAAAAAGTAATGTCAGCAATAAAGTCAGTCATTCCAACAAAGACTCATACCAGATGTTTGTCTTATACACTTAACCCCTGCTTCTCATCCCAACCTTTACACACTGATACCCGTGTGAAGAGACAGTTTTAAAGGGTAAATTCACAGCCTGCCCTCACCTAAATTTAAAGTAGGTATTAGACTGTAAACCATGATAATAAGTGATATTAAGTGGCTTGGACGAGTCAAAACTGCATTTTCTGTCAGAGTAAAGATGTTTAATTACACATTTAATTCCTGAGATATCTAAATGTAAGATAAAGGAAGTGAAATTTCACTAACACATCTACAAGATAAAGATTTTTCTACATGACAAATGTGTAAAATTACAGAAAGACTTCTAGTAGCTCACTGCCGCAACTGTCCCTCAATCATAAAACATAAAATAGCATAAATGGCTGTGGGGGTGGACTTGAACAAACTTGAAAAACAATACAGGCAAAAGTCCAAAAATGTATTCCCTCCTTTATATTTTCCAAAGCCGTCCAGCGGGCTGGATTGGCGTTTTTGATGTGCTGATTCTGACCCCCGCACCTTATGTTTGACACCCTTGTGTAAACGTTCCATCTTGAACCAGAAATGCATTAATAGCTGACCTGTGGTTTTGGAACCAGTGGCGAGGTCAGTGCCCTGAACAGTGATACAAAGCAGGGCATGGGAGCGGGAGCTGTGCTGGTTCATCTGAGTGCCAAAGGTAATCCTGTTCCTTCGGGCTGTTGCTAGAATCTGGATTAGCAATCAATCAATTAGCATAAGTGTAATCATTTTTCTAATGCTGAATCATAATTCAAAAAATTGCATCTGTGTGGGTGTTTGAAAACAAATAAAAAGAAGAGAAGCAAACCTTTTTTTACCTTTTTGATGTGCTGAAAGCTCTTTACTTCGATGACCCTGAGGCCCGGCACGTGCAGCTGTCCTGTTCCATCCGGGTTGATCTTTATGTCCAGTTTCTCTCCATCTTTACTCAGCAGGTCTCTAAAATACAAAATACAAGTAGCCACATCTACAAGTGGTAGTTATTATTTAGGTAAGGCTCTATCGAAAGAAAAAAAAGAGGAAAGCTGTACCTTAGCACCTCATTGTAGATCTCCACAGAGCTGACTGTGACACTGTAAGACCACATGTCCTTCCTCTCCTCAATCTCACTGAAGAGATGTTTCAGTGCTCGCTGGTTGATACCTGGGTTTTCCACAGTACCCTGGAAATAAAAAGGGTACTTAGCTTGTATATTAAACCTTTAAATGTCTATTATGAGTAGCACGTACAGTAATCAGTGTTTTACCTCCATAGTGTAGGTTTTTCCAGAGCCCGTCTGTCCGTAAGCAAATATGCAGACGTGGTATCCATCGATGCAGGACGTCACAAGAGGTTCAATCTCCTGGAAGACCTGAGGAAACCAAAATAAAGGTTAGCGGTCTTCCTGCTGTACAATAATACTTCCTTTACACGTGTCATCTTTATTACCTCTTCCTGTGTGGACTGTGGGTGGAAGATTTTGTCCATTTCAAAGATGCGAGCCTTTCCTTTGCTCAGCACCGAGAGCGAGGACTCGTTGTTGGGGTCCGTCGTCACGACCACCGAGTGGTCCTCTCCGTGCTGGTCCTCCTTTAGCACTGGCTTCACGCGACACAGCACGCGAATGTTGCCTGCAAACAGGGAGCTCGCTCAGTGATGCTGATTTTACTTGGTGCGGCCAGTTTGAACCTTTCAGTGTTATACCTTTAAGCTCCACCAGCTGCTCGTGATACTTCCTGCGCAGTGCGACTTCTTTCCTGTATTTCTCCAGGAGATCTTTGTTGGCTTCAGACATCTCACTAATAGCAGCTGAAATCTGCAACATCAAAAGACAAAAAAAAAAACAAAACCCAAAAACCCTCCATCATGAAACCTTTTGATTTGGTCAGATAGGCAAATTTATTAAACATAGTTCTCAAGGCACCACATACCTGTTTTTTTGCTTCGCTGATAGCTGCTCCATAAAACTCTGAGAAATTTCGAACCTGGCTCCTCAGGCTGGCGTAGTCTGTCTTCATAGAGCGTAAAGTTGGAGGAAGTGATGTCAGACGCTTCTGCAAGCCTGACAAAAGGCAAAAAAAAAAATCCAGTTTTTTCAAATCCAGTTGCTTTTTTATTTCAATTCCTCTTGGAGAAACCAAGAGTTCTTTTCCTGGAGGTTCAGTTACTCACTGAAGAATTGGTCCTGCAGGTTCTGAAAGTGTTCTGCTGAGCAGTTTGCAGCAGCCTTCACAGCCTCCTCCTTCCTCTCCTCCAAGTGGCCGATCTCTTTCAGCAGCTCCTCTTTCAGTTTACTGATTTCTTGTTCATACGCCGCAATCTGTAAGAGGTTCAGCAGAGCAGCTTGTCAGTCTGTGAGCTCGACTGCTGCAGTATGTGCAGATTCTGCTCTGCAATCACTTCTTCTGTCAATGAAACTGTGAATTTCCAGCAGCAACACAGAAACATCCTCCTTCTGACTTTGATTATCCATCCTGTGATGATGTGTTAACTAAACGGGGTGTTTTTTGATTTATACCTCTTTTTTTGGAACTTCTTCCACCCAACAGCTAACAAAGGTAATTCATTTCTTTATTTGCTGCTGCCTGTGACAAAAGCTCAAACATTGGTGGAGCACATTGTCCCTACTTGTGCAAATGGTACTGCCAATGTTCGTCACCTTGTGTTGCAGATTACAGCTGTATTCGTCTGACTTCCTGATCTGTTCCTCCAGCTGTTTGCACCGCTCATTCTGACCGGACAGCCTTTCGGACAACAACTCATTCCTCTGTCTGGCTTTGGTTAGCTGCTTTACTGTGGCTGGAGATTCCACCTCCACGGTCTGCGTGACATACTGGCAGAGAAGATACATCTAGTTAGGGGCATTTTCTCTAAAATAATATGAAAAGATATTGTCAGTATACCCAAATCAAATTATCTACATTATTAATTCTTTATATGTGTGTTTCTACTCAACAATATAAGTTACGAAATCAGTCACAAAGCATTTCTGTCATTTTCTTCATCATCTTGAAAAGTTTATGGCCATTGTTCAAATCCATTTAAAAAATTCTCCAAAATAAGATTTACCTTAATAATGGGCTCCTTGCCTCGCTCTCTATCCAACTCCAGCTGTAGGTCTCTCACTCTGTCCTCTCTCTTCCTCAGCTCCTCGCCTCTTCTCCACTCGCTTTGTTCACTCCGTCGCTCCATTTGCGACAGCTGCTCAGCACGCTGCTGTAGGGAGAGCTCCAGCTGCTGCACTCTGCCACGGAGGTTCTCATTTTCCTAAAGCAAAGTAGATTACAAGTATAAGAAGGCCTAAACTGAATGTCTGTGAGCACTCAGCTGTGCTGGTCCCTCTCACCTTGATGAGCATGGTGCTCGACTGGGAGGGGATGGTTGAGAGCTGCTGCAGGAGGCCTTGAGTTACGCTCAGGCTCTGTTTCAGACTCTCATTCTCTGCTGACAGACACAGGACCCGCTTCTCCGAGTCTGTGGCCCCCTGAGGACATGAAACATAAGGCTGAGGACCAACATATTAACAGAAAAAATCCCATCATTTATCAGAAAAATGTCTATTTAGTATATGTATACATTTAGGTCAATGTTTTTTTTTAAAGTAATTTCTAGTTAAGGTTTTGTACAAGGCAAGCAGACCACTGCTTGGCTATTTTTAACTTGGTCGTGTGGCAGCTCAGCTGATGAAGTGGACACTCACAAAGACTTGAGAAACGATTAAGTCAATAGTTTGACCGTGCAGCTCTTACAGTGGCTGTTCTCAGTCTTGACAGCTCCTCCTCACGCTCCTCGATGCAGCTCTTCAGCTCATCAATCTGTGCAAAATTACAAAACCATGTTTTTTTTACAGACATTTAAAACTAAAATTTACTTTTATTACATGTAACATAATGTCAAGCTGATGATTTATGTGCACATATTTTTTACTTTTTATATTTTGTGATATATTTTGAGAGACCCTTCCAGAAAGGCAGCATAGAATAGATAACAGAACGACAGCGTAACACCCAAGAGGATATGTTTGTGCTTTAACTGGATTAGCCTTTTTCAGTATATACATGCATTCATAATAAAACAAAATCTAAAAACTCACTGAAAGTTAAAGAGCAACTTTGGATTTCAGGTGGCATTTTTTCTTGCTTAAATTGGTCTAGCCTAGGAGCTAACTAGTAAGGAGTGGTCTACCTGCTGTTGAAAGGTTTGTATTCGAGAGTGTCTGTCCCTTTCCTTCTGCTCCAGCTGGGAGTGCAGCAGACGGAGTTCTCCTCTCAGCCTACTCCTCTCACCCTGCAGGCCGTGCAGGGACTGCACCAGCCTGTGAACCCCAGCTTGTGCCCCTTCATCACTACTAGACTCACCTGGTGGACCAAATAACATCCATTATAATCATCAGCCTAAGCGCAAACAAGGTCTTTGTAAACATATTAATATTATGCCAGTCACAAATAGTCAGAATCAATAACATCTGAACTTCCACTCACTCGTTTTCTTTTTTAAATGCAGTAATTTTAATTTAATACCACTTCTACAGTGCACCTAAAAGCTTCCAAGTGACTGTAATATTAATGAAAATGAAAAGTGTGCTGAAAGCTCCCTCACCCACCATGTGAAAAATGCAACAACCTATTAAAAAAAGAGCCTATTGTCCAACAAGAACCTGAGCTGCATGCCCGACAGCTTTTAATCGCTTTCCTCCTCCTCAATGATTCATCGGGTTCTGTCACGTCTAATTTTCCTTGCTGGGCTCTTTGCTAATTTTATCAACGCGTTATGTCAGATTTCATTGCTGTATCAAAAAGAGGTGGTGGTGCAAGATATTGAAAAACAAAAAGGAGACGAGGCCACAGCTGTGAATTAGTGGTGCAGGCGTAAATGTGTTGGCAAGCACTTGAAGCTGCAGAGGTACTAATGTAACGATGTGAATTTTAAGACAGCAGCTTGAAATGGTGCATGAAAATGTATGTTAAACTCTGATAAATGTCATCTGCATGCAGGGCAAACCATTCGGTTTAAATACTGAATGAAAGATCACAGACAAAGATACAAACTGGTTTACCTGCTGCACACCCAAGAGGCACAGAACCAGTCCTGCATGACACTAAACAAACAAACCAGACAGACTTGTAACCCTGGGACGTAGGCCTTGGGCTATTTTTAGTCCAGCACGTTTACACGTGCTGCCTAGCATGTGCCCGACCTTGTAAGTGCATTTGCAGGAAATAAAACAGCACTAACAGCCCTGTTTTATTCATGACAAAGAGTCACTGAGTCGCTACACAAGTACCACAAAGTCTCACCGCATACTCACATATCTTTATGCAGAAACTACAGAGCCAGCACTCAAGGCCTTAAACACGCCTACTTATAGAGATGCTTATAATCTGGTTTGGGTTATCATGCATATTGAGGTATTCCTCTGAGGCTATATAAGTGAGCTTGAGATCTACAGAGCTGTTAACAACCTGACCATATGCACAACACCAAGGGAGAGAATACACTGCTGCGATGTCAAAGAGCCATTTGGTCAAATCTGAAGCACATCAGATACAAACATCTAAAGCTCTGCGGTCAGTTGCAGCTGTACAGTGTCTGTCCGGCTTCTGTGACATCATTACCGCCAAACGTCTTGCATCCTAATAAATCGGATTAACCTGTTTTTCTACAAAAGTGCTGCCTCGCATGTACTTTGTGTTCCCAGTTAGATAAAATCAAACTCTTTTCTAAAGCTGGGTAGGTGGACAACTTAAAAGGCACACACCCACATTAAATGTAGTTGAACTACATAATACCCCATGACAATGAACCAAAACACTTAGTCATCATGCTTTAAATCTCTCGTTCTCAATGCTCTTCACATTTTTTAAGCAGTAATGGAATATTGTAGAATTTTCTCCACTGTAACAGAGAGAACATGAGCCCTGTCTCATTTAAAATACAGAACCTAGTCCATTCGTTTTCATTCATTGTCCTGCTAATTCATCTTCCTCCAACTACCCACTCTGGAAGCTCATAAATCTACCTTCAGACGTGTAATTTTCACCACCTCTTTTCCCACCAGCTGAGTGGATGGGTTTATTGAAACAGCCCCTTGACCTTTTCCTCATTTTTGTCTCACACACTCCATGACAATACACCGCAATCTCACGTTCCCCTTATTTTCCCTTCCCCCATCGCTCCTTCCCTCCCCCCTCTATCATATCTCCTCCTTTTCTCCAACCTCATCCCAGCTCTCTCACCCTCGCTCAGTGGACTGGGGCACTGTTGCTGGCTGATGGCCTCTTCCAGACTGCTGATGATGCTGTTCTTGTCCCGGAGACGCTGGCGGTAGGAGGCTCGGAGAGCCTTCATCTGGCGGCGGTGCTGGACTCGGTGCCTCTTCAGCTGGACCCGGTACTGGTCAGCCTGCTGCTGCAGTTGCTGGAAATGGGAGTACTGCTCCAGAAAACTCAGCAAGTGGGACATCACTGCCACCAGGGGAGACTCTGCCAACTATGCAGCGAAGAGCGCACACAAACACACGCACATAAACCTTAGTAATGTGCAGAATGCCCCGGTTTGGGGAAATCGAGCTCGTGTTATTCTGTCCTACATCAGTTGGACACTTGTTACCTTTCCTGTTGTTTCGAGTTGAACCTGGGAAGCTCTTCTCTTCTCAGCATCCTGCTTGAAAGATAGAAATGCGGCCAGAGGAGTGCAAGCTGGGATGTCAGGGGTGTCTTCCACATCTTCATCGCTCATTTCATCTGTGTCACTGCTGCTGCCTGGATGACATCGCATCACACAAGCAATAGAGTCAAGGAATGTATGTACTTATTGATCTCTTGTAGACAAAAACAAAAGTGTTATTCCTAAATACTTTCATTTTATGGTTAAAAATGCCCTGAAAGACTATTTGAGCACCCACTTGATTCACTAAAGCGAGCACAAGCTTTTTTTCCCACTTTGGGGGTGTGGCCATCTCTCCTCCTGCTCCTTGTTTCCATGGAAACAGGTCCTGGCTCCTGAGCACAGCATCATATATAAGACTCAGTAACACAGTAAAATAGACATGCATACAGCAGCATTGTATACATCCTTTGTTAGTGAGCTTATGGCCTGCATGTTCCCCCCCATTTATTTATTTCAATCGAGAACCCCCGAGGCTGGACATGATATGGCTAGACGTACATCTGGGGAATCTCCACACGCCCCTTCCAAGGCTTCCTCCTCCTCCTCCTTCTTAAAGACAGTGTAGAAGATGTAGACCAAAAGGGAGTAAAAGGCATACATCTCCACGCTGCCCAAGAGTCTCTATAGATGACAAATGAGGTCATTAATAGCACGCATCTTTACAAAGGTGGAGAAAAGCAGAATTTTATTTTTGTACTCTTATACTAACGAAACATTTAATATCAATGATTTTTAAAGGTTACATAATAACAAAATCTAGTGCAAATACACAATGACTTCTACAGAGGTGAAACATTGTTTCTATTGTAACAATCGCTCTGTTCCATCACAATAAAACGCTTCGACTTCTTTACCTTATCAAATGAATTCTCCTCTTTGGTGTCGACTCTCCGACATTCCAATCGTTCGTGTTCCACTTTCAGCTTCCATCTGTATTCCCAGTGATGACTCTTCCCATGCAGCTCTTGTTCTCAGAGCTGCAACAGCATCTCACAGCTGTGTGCAGCTCCTCTGTGCCTCCTTCCCAACCGTCCTCTCCTCTCTCCTCCCCTTTGCTCCATCTACAGGCTGCATCTGCAGCGAGCATGCTCAGTGCAGTTTCCCGATGCGCTGCAGTGGTGAAGTGACAGATACAGGCAGTCATGGAGACAGATTGAGGTTGTAGGTTTGATGCCAGTGGTCGCAGTCAGGGGTGACAGTGACCATAAAAGGTGCTCGGAAAAATCAGAAGCTGCAGCTTCATGCATCTGAAAACATCGGAATGGTTTCAAGGAGTAAAAAAGTGGTTTAACAATGATAGATAGCACAACAGTGAGATGGCTGTCAGGTTTTACATGTTTGTTTATTTAAGAAGTTAAATACAAAATGTCAAACTTCTAAATGGTCAAAAAATAGAAAACTAACACTTTAAAAGGCAACAATTACCATAACATTTTGGATTTCCCACAAAAATGCTAAAAAGCATCAGTGTTCATCTTTTCCCTGAAGACTGACATAGGCAGTCCCAGAGAAAGGCACAGATGCTTGCACATATACTGCAAAAAGGAAAAACTGCTGAGGAAGCTGCTCACACCCCTGAAATCTTTAGGGAGCCTCTGCAGCGTCCACTACAAATGACTGTAAGGAATATCAATATCTCACAAGGTCAATGTAAATGACATGGGACACAGTGAAACGAGGGTGGTTTAAACAGGCCAGGTTGTTTCAAGTACCAAGACAGTTGATACAAACCAAGAAAGTTTTTTTTTCCTTCTTTAAATTAACTGATAAGAATCAAACAGTTGTGATGAGATAAGGGCTGGGCCAAAACCTTCAGCCACTGCAGATTTTTTTTTCTTAAACAGACATCGTGCTGAGTTTGCAGAACAAATATCACCCAGACTCTGAGGCAGCTGGAAACCACAACATTAAAACTGTTAGAAGAGCCGGAAGATGGAAGAACACTGCTAAAAAGGAAATTCATACAGGAAGTTCAAATATACAAATGACATCTTTAGAATAGTCAAACACAACATATGTTAAGTAGACTTCTACAAAAAGGGTATCTTCAGTCATGGTCTCTTGGTTTGGCTGTATGTTCCAGAAAATGCAGAGGCAAGCAAAAACAAGCATTACAAAAAGGACTATTGTAATATTCATGCTGTGGTACTATCATGCTGGAAAATTTTCCCATCTTTAATTTCATCCAGAATTATTTCTTTAATGTTTGGAAATTCTTCTAAATTACTGTTTATATTCTTCCCTGTTTAAAACTATGCTTTCCTTTAGTACATGTGCTCTCTGAGACGATGAACCACAAATCCTGATGCTTTTCCCTGAATCTCCCTATATCGCTTATTTATTTTTATAGGAAATAGGAATAGGAAATCCCAGTCACCCTAAAATCCAATTTTTAAATCCTATTAAAAGTTTCAGCTTCCCACACCCTCAGCTGGCACCTTCAGTTTCTTGGGTTTTTTAATAGATACGTTTCAAATTCATAAATCATGTTTAACTTTTTGGTACCGCCCTCAACAACCCCCCACCCGCAAACTTATTTCTTACATCCTTGATTCCTCTCCTAGTGAGGTGAGGATAAGACATCATCACACACATAGAAACAGTATGGGTCTTACAGAGCAGGTAGACAAAGGTCAGAGGAGACAAGGAGGCAAAAGGTAGAGATATGAGACAAGCCCACAACAAACCCCCTTACCTTCAACACAGGATTTTTTAACCAGTTCTTTTAACTTGGGATTAATTTACACAAGTATAATGTTTGTTTTTATCAAAAGGCAGTGTGCATAGATTTCACTTAAATAAAGTAACACAGACTCACTGTCTTTACTACATACATGCTTACTGCCATGTTTCATTTACTCCCCAAAAGCTCATTATGAGCCATAAAAATGCTGCATGATGATGCAGGAAAAAGATAAATGTCAAATCCTTGAGAAGGCTGAACCAGCTATTACTGGAGCTATTATTTATTATATTGACACATTAATAGGCATATTAGATTTCTGCATTTTTCTAGTTTGTCAGTCACAGATACCAGAGATTTCTATGAACTTAAATAGACAGCTTGGTCAGTCACATCAAACAGAAACTTGCCAAGAGCAAGAGTTGATACCCAACAGCCTATAAACAGTGACCCCTTTAAAAGCCACTTCATCAGTCCTTCTGTAGCAGCTGGAAAAAGCAGAGGAGCAAAAGTTTTTGTTCCAAACCTCTGAGTCAGCAGTAAGGGGAGGCTGAGGGCCATGCTCCCAAAGGCCCCTGAAGCATTACCAGCAAACAAACACACCATCAGGCAGCAGGAGAGGGATGATAGGCCCAGACAGCGAGTCATAATTGTGAGAGTATCTGCTGAGAGCCAGTCAGAGAGTCCGAGCAGCAGGCAAGAACCACAGAGGAGAATCTGTGCTGTGTTATGGTCCTGACTGAGCCAAAGGAAATCAAAGGAGACCAACACTGGAGCCAGCACCTCAGCAGCCCATTCTGCTTCTCTCTGCAGGGAGGTTAGGTACGGGCTGGAGGGATGCAAGAGGGAAATTGCTGCAGAGATCCCAAGCAGAAAGAAGCCTACTGAAGGTGCTCTGTGGACCTGCAGAGAGAGAATGACCAAGTTTGATACTGGCTGGATAGATAGATTCACAAATGTCAAGTGAAAGATTTACGGTTTACTGCTAAAAGTTAGATGCAAAAGAAAAAGAAAACTAAAATAAAGGGAAATAGCTGAGGAAAGGCGGCCAAACCCAAGGATATTAAGTTTACTATCATTTATTAAAAGCAGAAACTACTCATTTACTACAAATAAATGTCCACACACAGATACTACATTGAGTGATACCCACCTTAAATAGTTTGTAAGAGGAGTGGAGTGCAGTGGCTGTCAAAATTATGTTGAAACATGACGTGACCCACTCTGTTAGATAGGACGCCATTGATCCTGGGAGACACGGCTAGAGAACACCAGGAAAATTACAGTCTTAATCAGCGTGTTTTTAGTTAGCTATTAAAACTGGAGACGGTGTCAAAATTTAAAAAATTTCACTGACAAACAGAGAAAACAATCAGCACCAAACTTTAGATAGGAACCACAATTGTAGCAGGAACAGCGGCCGTTTGTTTTGACACGTGACAAACAAGGATTTGGCAATGCGCAGGCGCAAAATGGTGCATTCAAGGCCATTCGTAAACCCTGCAACTATTCTAACCAAAATGACCACCAGGTTTGAAATGCTTTACGGATTACTTGATTATTTCTCATCTTTTTTTGAGCCCGTGTTTTATACAGATATCTGAAACAATGCAATTTTGTTTTCAAAAAATCTGAAAGCTCTCATTAATTAGCTGAATATGTTTGGTCGAACTAAAAAATATTAACCTGCATTTTCAAAGTTATATTTTAATATGTACACTCAAACTCTCAATAAACTGACGTCTAACAACTTTAGCAAATAACAAGAAGTAGTAGTTAATGAACATACATCACTTTGTGATGTATGTTCGTGATCTTTTATCTACAAATGTGCTATATAAATAAAATTTTACTTACTTACTTACTTACTTACTTACTTACTTACTTACGGTTTGTATAAAACCTCCAGTAACAAAAGTGAAACAGGAAAGACGGTATTTATTTTTCAGGCCATGAAGGCAGCAGAACTTCGAAAAGTATGGCGGCGAAGTGTTTGACAACACTAACAGAGCAGTGGATACGTGAAAGATTAAGGCTAAAACACCCGTGTCTCGGTAACTTTACATCCAAGCTAATATATACACTATGTAGGAGTAATCAGCAGCTAACTTTAAGGGTGAGACAGGGACATCAGACATTTGCTGTTGGAAAGTACTGTAGCTAGATACTCTGCCAGGCAAGAGCATCAGTAGATAAGCTAACGAGAGCTAGCGTAGCAATAAATGCTTCCTGCTCCAGACCACATCACCATAACATCTTAAAGTTATTACTTTTTTAATTTTGTTTAAATAGGCGACGTGCGGACATTGAGCCTTCCGGGGACATATGAGGAGAAGATCAGACACCTGGGAAATGGTCTGAGTAACTTTATCCGTCTGAAATCTCTGGATCTCTCCTGTAATGCACTCGTTTCAGTTGAGGTTAGTTTTAGATTGTTTTTTTAAAAAAAATGGAATTCACAATTTATACTACTACTGAAGAAAGAGTCAGAGTTTAATAATTATAAATGATTAAGTGCAGTAGTTGTGTATAAACTATTTGATAGTTTGAGCAATCTCCCTCTAGGAATTTGAAGACATTTGTGAGTCCTCGTTGAACATGCTAATCACACTAGATGCAGTCTGTGTTGGCCTAACATGTAGTTACATTTCTAGGGAAGCTGCAGGGTTTCGTGGGGGGGGGGGGGGGGGGGGGGGGTTATGGTGGCTAGTGTTTAAATTACCCACTGAAGTATAAATCCCATGTAAGCCTATTGCAGCACACCTAAGATTACCCTGAACACTAAAACTGCATGTTCTTATGCTGATATCGGCCAATACTGTATATTTTGTACATCAAGTAATATAATATATTGCATGACTAATAATATTTGCAGAGTCTGTATCTTAACCGTTCCATTGGTTTGTTCTCAGGGTGTGCAACATTTAAAAATGCTACAGAGGCTGATCCTCTACTATAACTGCATACCTTCTCTTGAAGAAGTGAAAGTACTGTTTGAGCTGCCATCGTTAAAAGAGTTGGACCTCAGGCTCAACCCTCTGGCCAAAAATAATCCACAGTACCGCCTTTACTTGGTGCATGCCATGCCCACCCTGCGCAAGCTAGGTAAGATGTTGTTTTGTTGCCCAGAATTTGCTCATCTCATGTCAGGTTTTAAAATAATAAGTTCTCCTCGTTGATTTACAGATAGCTGTTCAGTCAGAGATGCTGAGCGTAAATCTGCCTTGATGCAGTTCTCTTCTGAACTTCTTCCTCAGCAGATGAGCTTCTCTTTGAATCTGATTGATGATCGAAGGTATGCTGAACACAAAATCCTTAATGTAAATGAGCTTCAGCTCATTCTGTTTGATGAAAGAGTCAAATAAAGATCTGATACCAGATTTATAAGTAATATATTTTTGAAAATACTGTTTTTCTCTTATACACTCATGGACACTTTATTAGTTACACCTTACCAGTATTGATTTGGACCCCTTTTGCCTTCAAAACTGCCTTAATTCTTCATGGCACAGATTAATCGAGGTGCTGGAAACATTCTTCAGAGATTTTGGGACATATTACACGATAACATCACACAGCTGCTGCAGATTTGTCAGCTCCACATCCATGATGTGACTCTTCATTTCCACCGCATCCGACAAATGTTCTATTGGATTGAGATCTGGTGGTTGTGGAGGCCATTTCAATACACTGAAGTCACTGTCACGACCAGATTGAGATTATTTGAGCTTTATTTGAGCACGAGCCATAAATCCAGTGAGTTGTGGCCATGTTAACAGCTGATTCGATATTTACATTAACAAGCAGTTGAAAAGGTGTACCTAATACAGTGTCCATTGAGTGTATGCTGTTGTTCATAAAACAAGAATTTCTTCAGACCAGCAGCACAGGCAGCTACCGAGAAATGATAGTAAGGAGATTAAGTAAGGCTTGACAAAACATTGCTATAAAGTGATCCTTTTCATTTTTAATGATGAGGTTTCGTGGGTACATATGTTGAATTGGCAGAAAAAAAGAAACAGAAATGTGTGCCCACATTGACAGTTTTATGAATCAGAATCATAAGTAGATTTGTTGCAGTTTTATGCATCTTCGGGCTGGTGGAGCACATGAAAATGCAGCGAGACGAGTCTTCTCAACCTCGGTTGCTCGAGCGGCACCATTTGCTGTTTCATTTGTGGTTTTTCAGAAGCAGTGATCGCAGACCAGCTTTAACTGACCGCTTAACCAAGAGCCTTTCTGTCCTGACCGACACTCGTGATATTGAGCTGAACTTTGTTGCCACAAATGATGGAGAGCAAAGTGAAGCTGTCTCTGTGTCATTTCACAAGGAGGCCGATGGTAAGATGTCCAACTCCAAAAATCAAAATCAAACCTGACTAATTCATGTTTCTTTGTTTTAACTTCTGATAAATCCAAACCATCCACTGTTTCAGGTTTCAAAGAGAAAGTTTCTGAAGATTTTAGAAAACAGATGAGCTCAACTCCCAAACAGGTGCTTTTATTGTTACTACAGATTAAATAACATTAACAGTATAAAAGTTCATTATGAAGTAGCTCTGTTCTTATTTTTAGGAAACTGCTAAATCCATCCTCAGGTATCCACTCACTAAAACTGGTAAGCCTATTTTTCTAGTTTAGGAGAGTGCAGTTTTTTTCTATGTCAGTATCTTATTAGAATTGAGATCGCAGAAGAATTATTATGAGAATAAAGCTTTCTTTGAAGGTAAGAAATCCTTATCAGTAAGCAATTATGAAAACAACGTGTGACAGTGTGTATAATCACCACTAGGTGGCGACATAACTCTTTTCCTGTGGGTTTTTTTTAACACAACGTGCTTGTCAAAGGTCGATTAATATCACTGGGATTTTTTTTTATGTGTGTGTGCCACATGTAACTCGTCAGATAACAGTGAGTCCAAAGGGTCACAGATGAAAGATCTGTCTCATCAAAAAAGCTGCACCTCAATAAAAGTGCCTGAAAGACCAAAAGTGTCCTTTGGCCCCTACATAGAGCAACGTAGACCTGCTCATGGAAACCCAAAGCAAAAGGACTCTCCCAAACAAACCAGACATCCAGCTAAAGGGCATTTTACCCCAAATCCAGGTAGGAAATAAATTTGTGTTTAACAAAATCCCTGAGCTATGATTTCTTTATTCATTCCACATTTTGTAATTTTTACCAGATGAAAGCCTCCGTCACAGTTCCTCATTTATTAATATCCGGCCTCCCAGTCCACGACGCCCTGGTTTGAATCTGTCTGACCCTTTTAACCCCATCTTGCATCCTCCACGACTAACCTACTCCAGCTTCAACAAAACAGACGGGAGCTCCAGCCAGCCTGGGCAAGCTGAGAAGAAAAAAAAGGTTGGCAGCTATTTCGGTCCTCTTACTGATTTGCAAATGACATCGTGAATCATTCCTCATTCATCTGCAGGGTTTTCCTTTGCACATCTATTCATGGAATCTCTGAACTCTCTTCCCAGGGTAGTTATAGGAAACCCCTGGAGATGCTCCTCAACCTCGTGGACAAACACTGGACAGGGGAGAGGTCACTGCATCAAAACAACAACTTCCTGTGTAAGTTTGGACTTTTGGTTTTGAGGAATGCGCTATCTGATTACAGAAGCCTGAGATAACGAATGTCTTCCTATCATCTCTATTTTTGGCCTCAGCTCAGGCAGTCCAGATCCTCTCCATGATGGAAAGCGATATTTCCAGTCGGGAAACTGAGGTCAGGACCTTACGGCGGGAAGCTGATGCACTTCGCTTTCAAGCGGCAGCACGAGAGGAAGAGCACAAAACTGAAGTGCACAACCTCTCCGCTCAGCTGGAGGAAGCTCGGAGAGCGGTGGTGAGTTGATCCACCACTCAAACACAACACCAAGCTTTAGAGAACCATAAGAGTAAACTTTATTCACAGTGTTCACTCTAACACAGGGCAAACTGAACGAGCAGCTGAGGGTCGTTTTAGAGGAAAACGTTGCTCTGCAGAAGCAGCTCATCAAGTTAGAACGCCAATATCTGAAATCTATGATGAAAAGCTCACATGTGTCTCAGATCAGAGGTGGGTGTACTTGCCACTGTGACATAAGCGAACATGCTGCTTTCCCTACTAAGTGTCCCAGTTTGTGTTTAGAAGCTCAGGCCGAAGTAGAGGAACTGAAGAAAGAGATCGAGGGGCTGAGGAAGAAAGTGCAGGAAGCTGAGAAAGTCAAAGAACTTTCAGATATGCTGCAAGAAAGCCACAGGTAAGAAGATAATGCTGTATTAGTGCTGACAGTTGATTTTGTTGTACCTACATGCTCAGTGTGAGTAAACTGATGTAATCTCAATCTCAACTCACCCCCTTGTTGGCTGGTTTTGTGATTTAAATGTGTCTGTGTTTGTGTTCTGCAGGTCTCTGGTGGCTACAAATGAATGCTTGTTAGCAGAGCTGAAGGGAAGTGGGGAACATTAATGCAGAATTTGAACAAAGAGATGCATGCCAGGATAAAAATATCAAAGCAGGACTATGCCGACCGTCATATTAGCATGTGCCAGCAAATATAAACTGCTTAAATTATTTTATTTTTAAAATTACTGCAGATTACTGCAAAATTGTAGTAAGTGCTATACCTTTTTTTATTTTATTCTTTTTTATAAATGTTTCTATTATTTAAAAAAATGTGCATAAGCTGCATTTACTCGATGTAAACAGTAACGGGGAAAGGCAATTCATTCAGGAAGCTTTGTGTATGAGTGTGTGACAGGGCTGTTGTATTAACAAATGATTTTCTGGGGGGGGTGTTAGTGAAAAGGTCATAATGCATTTCCTGGATCTGTGGCGGGATCGTCTCTCTTTTGGCTCCTTTTTTAGTTTTTTTTCTGTTTGTAGGTCAGTCTCCATCTGCTTTGCACGCCGCAGTGGAATGAATGCATCTAGATTCCAGCTGCACTGTGACTTTATTTATACCTCTGCCTTCGGGCTGGAGAGATGCGCAGGCAGACATGCACTTTCCTCTTGCTAACACTAAATCAAGCCCTGGCAAACCAGGTTAGAGGTTTGGATGCTACACAAGCTGAATGTCTTCTTTTTCTTTTTATATGAATGTTACAGATCGTTGGTTGGTACTACTTGTAGGGAGTAAACTCCACAAAAAAAGAAAGAAAAGAAAGCAAGAACATAACTACTGTTTCAACAGACACTCCAAAACCTACTCAGCAGAGGTTCCAGGGTGTGCGTGCATGGTTTCTTTTTTTTTTTTTTTAATTTTCAATAATGCACTACAAATCATGAACACACTTTAAGAGATCTAAAGAACAAGAACAAAAAAACAAACAGAAAACACACTGCATGCACTGGGGCATAATAGTACATTACAAGTTATTTGAAGGAAAAAAGGACAATATTGTGTCTCCACATTAAAAGGTGCACAGTATTTGGCATTAAGCACAGAAAACGGATCATACTCAAGCTACAAAAACACACTGATAGCTGCTAGTTTTGCACTTGATGCACGAGTCTTCATCAGCTGAGGCTACAAGTAGTGTGTGACATGAATCTGTCATTCTGCTGGAAAAATATTCTACAAAAGTATAATACTCGTTTGCAATTTTCCCTTTTTCTGATACAGTGTGTAAGGAAACATTAAAATCCCTGCGTTTGTTTGTTTTTTCTTCAGTTAAATCTGTGCCTTGGATGACTGTGCGCATTAGGAGATTTTTATCAACAAATATTAGAGCATTAGCTGACTTTGTACACGTACAGGTTCATACATATTGATTTCAAACAATACAAGATTTTGTCGTCTCACAATTTCATTACTTAATGGTTTTTTTTAACAACACAATGTTGTCCACCCAGTAGTCTCTTCTTACACCAGGCACAGCAGTTCCAATATAATATGACAGACTCCTACCGTCATCTATATGCTGCTGAATCAAATGCAATATACATAACATGCACAAAGTACAGCAATACATAATACAAATAGAAAATAAAACTTGAAGCCAGTGTCTTAAATTAATGTGGCTTTAACCTTTTTAGAATATACACAATCTTACCACAAATATATTAGAACTACTGTATAGAAATCTGATCAGGAAGTAAAATGTTAAAAATACAATCTTGTACAGTTAGGCTCATCTCATCTGTGGTTAGAGCTTTCTCTTTACCAATTTATTACTTAAAATGCATGTTAGCAAAACAGTTTGTGTATAATTAAATAAAATATGGTATGATAAAGCTAGATAAAGACTAAGAGGGAAAAAACAGGGAAGTCCTTTTAGGTTTTGTGTAAGAGCTTTAAGTAAGCTCGTTAAATTCTGCATGGGAGAGCTTTTGTTTTTATATGTATTTACAAAAGCAAGAAGGTATGATAAAGGTCACAAATATTTAGTCTGAGAGGGGTGACTAACTTTCACAAAAAAATCTCCCCAAAAAACAATTTTCTTGGTTCGAACTAAAGGCAGATTACTGAAAAGACAAGTGTGAGCTCATAAAATAACAAACAGCAGATTTCATGAAGACGAAACAGTTACTAAGTGCAGATGGCGAACAGACAACGCTGAAATCTGAATGAATTTAAGGTTTCGAAAGAGAAAAATCAATGATCTCTGTCAAAAACCTGTGCCAATTATCTTTGAAATGGCAAAACAAGCTAAACCGTGTAATCAGCTAAACATGGGAACAAATGTTTCTATTAAAAAGTGCAAATGTATATTCACCAAACTGTTGTCCCACTTTTGTTTTTCTTGGCATGTTGCTCATTGTGCTCAATAAATACAAGGCCCTATCATAACAACAAAGCCTAAATAGTCATAGCAAAGCAGTTTCTCTCATTTGTTCTCTTCAGTGTTTGGCAGTAACTTGCTATCAGACAGGAATGTACCAGCTGGTGATGAATTTGTAAAAATAGATGTAAACAGTTTTCCAGTTCTCACACTTCACGAAGAGAGGAACTCAAAAACACCTCTCTCGCTTGCTCGCTCTCACACACACACACTCACACATAAAATAGATGGATGGGGAAAAAATATGAAATCCTATGCTTTTGTGCTTTCTATGAGTAATCGTTTAATAGAAAATCATCCTAGTAGTTGATCAAATGTTTATTTCCTTGTCTTCGCCCTCACACGGGTCTGCCCGCAGTGGGTTTGGTCACCTTCTTTTCATACGACCCTTGATGCTTGTATCCCGAAACGTATCCAGAAGTGTCAACTATGTCTACTCGTCCCGCCTTACCCTTCCCGCGGCCGGTTTCGTCAAAACGCTCCTTGTGCGACCCTGTAAACTTGGTGGTGTCCGTAAGACGACTGACTGTTGGGGAAGCGACGGCTCTCTGTGAAGAAGTTCACAAAGAAAGTTTGAGTTTTTACTGCTGAAAAAGGAGACGTGTTGTGAAACTTGTGAAACTTTCCGATCGAATCTTACTGTGACTCCTGAAATGACCGGTGACTTCCCCTCGATCAGCTGGAACACCTCTGCCTCAGCCTCCTCTCCAGTCTTGTCTTTATACTTCTTCCTGGCCAGCTCTCCAAGCGCAACCTTGAACTCATCGAATATGATGGTGCGACTGGATTTCTTCCTGTAATATAGGAGGAAAGAATGGACATTTAAGTAGGAGTTTCAACACCTTTATAGTATATTACCTAACCCCGAAAAGTATAGTCATAGGAAAAAGATGATCTAGTCCTTACCAGGCCTTAAAATTAGGTAAATACCCTAAATACACTGAAGATTTACAGCAATACATGATGTATTACACCAAATCATTATTGAATTAACAAAACCTAAGCCAAAACATCAAAGCAAGCAAGTACACACCCCAGGCTTCAATATCTTGTAAAACCACCTTTAGGAAAAGCAATTTGAAGTAATCGTTTTTCTGTGTGACCTTATCAGTCTCTCAAATCGTTGTGAAGGAACTTATCTTGACAATGTTGCTTCAGTTCATTGAGGTTTGCGGGCATTTGTTTATGTACAGCTCTCTCAAGGTCCCACCACAACATTTCAATTGGGTTGAAAGTCTGGCATTTGACTTTTTCAGCCAGTCTCTTGTAGATTTGCTAGTGTGGTTTGGAACATTGTCCCTTTGCATGACCTAGTTTCTGCTAAACTTTAGCTGTCAGACAGATGGCTGCACATTTACCTCTAGATTAGTTTATTTTACAGATGATTTCATGGTCCACTCACTGACTGCACAGTGCCACAGAGCCGACAACTGAAAAATTAAGCCCAAAGTCAAACCCATCTAAAAGTATGGTAGCAAGTGGTATGAGGTATTTGTGCTGATGTGCTGTGTTTAGTTTGGCGCTGTGAATTACGGCCAAAGATTTCCACCTTGGTTTCATCTATCCAAAGGTCCAGACAGTTTGTCCAGATCCATTTTTACAAACCTAAGCTGTGCATTCCTTGGCATTGTGGTAACACATTTGAATGCACCAGAACAACAAACTTCTGCTTTTATGGAGGTGGTCATACTTGCTCATGATCTGTTATCAAGTGCATTTGATTACCAGCACCTTACTCTTTTAATTCTTATGAAAGCAGGGAGGGTGTAGTTTCAAACACTTGCATCCATCCTGGCCCTTTCTTAAATAAATAATGACACGATGAGATATGTCATGTTTTATAGTTCATTTGAGGCTGTATTTTTTTTTACCTCAGTTAAGACCTGCTAGGGCTAAAATACCTGTAGTATTTTAGTTTTGCATTTTCCCATTTATTCATTATTTTATTTTGCTATTCCCCTTGGCATATTTTGCTTCAGTATGGTAATAAAGGAGCTATCAGTCACAGTGTTGTTGATTCACCTTTGGTCCTTTTGGTTGGTCATTCAAAGACTTGCAACAGAAATGGTTACAAGTCAGGTGAAATGAGCCAGTCTAGCTGAAAATAGCCTGTAGTGTTAAACAAGAAAGTAAGCTAATTGGGAAATTAATATAAAAGCAGATGAATGAAAAAATAAAACTTTTAAATGAATTTTTTTAAACAAATACTTACATTGACTTATTTTTCCTGGTGCATGGTCATTTTCTTATTGACTTTTTTGAGAATTTAGGTCCTCCATAGTACCAAGTACTAATGTGTTTCAGAGCAGTTTGAGGTTAAGATGACAGTCCACAGTCTACACTCAGCCATGTGTGATCACTTTAATGTGGCAGATGTAAGACAGCATGGAGATGGTATCCTATTGAGATAAACAATGGGAAAACTTTCACGTCTCCCAGTGTGTCTCAGTACTTATGTGTCGCCTTAGCAACTCCACAGAGTGTAGCTCGCATTTGAGGCCGTCTCTTAAAATCATCCATCATAATGTGTTCGGCTCACGCACTTAGACCCAAATGTGTTTGACTGTAGCTGTCTGCTAAGTTCAGCCATGTATCTGGAAGGGTGTTGACTTCTCGTTTATCTGAGGATCAAACCGCTTGTATGAACTGAAAATCCTGCATCACGTCAATTTTTCTCCATCTCAAATTGCTCCACTTGTTTAAATGGCCATTTGCCATTTTTAACTTCCATGTGAAAAGTTCATAGCAACACAAACACAAACTGCTATCACTGTGGTGATAAACTTAAACACCTAAACAACAGCCTATAAAGCACACAGTCTCCCCTGGCAACCTGCTGCCATAGAAACAAGCTACAGTAAACAGAGATGTTTTGGTTTATTATTAATTTCACTTGTTCAGTGACTGGTTTTGTTTGGGCAATCCATCAGTGTTGAACATTTGGGAGCTTCATTCCCCCCCGAGTATGTTCCATGCTGTCTATTGTCAGAGGGGAAACTGGACTTTTAAACTGCCATTCCTGTGCAAGGAACATAGCTGTGTTTCCTCTCTGCAGACCTCCCCACACTGACCGGTTCAGTTCCTCACAGAATACAAAAGGCTAATCTGTGCAAATAAACAGAAGATGAGAAACTAACGAGGCTGTCATGAGGTTGAAAAGGACAGAAGTCAGAGGGTCATTATAACTTATTTTTGGCAGGGACACTGATAGTTGACCTGCTGTCTGTTGACATATATCAGCCATTTGGAATATATGATGCATATGGACTGAATGTATTACCCATGATCACATTCACTAATAAGGAAACCAAGCAGTGACTTCCAGGGATGAAACATGAATTCAACATCTGCGCCAATTTTTTTGTAAAGGCCACTTGAGGCTGGCTCCAACAGTAAGTCAAACCCCTCAGGCTTCAGTGTGAAAATGCCAAACTGGCTAACTGTGGTTACAGACTTGTGAAAACGCAGTTTTTAACTCTATAGCCAAGTCTCCCTTTATAACAACTGTCTGTTTGTTATAAACCAATGCTTGCACAATGCAACCAATGTAAGTTGCCTTAAACCTGCATTCTTATCTGAAGGACACCACATGGCGATAGCTGTGGTTGCAAAAAAACTTCCAGTCCTATGCGAAAAATGGCTCTCTGACTTGATCTCTATAAATACTTCCCTGCTGGGTTTATGGTCTGAGCCACTTGATAAAAATTAAGTCTGTTTTGTAATTCTTGGTTATACTATGTACCAAAAGGGAGGGTTATCGGTGGCATGTACATTGGCTAATGAATTGCGACTGACAAGTTGTTAGGAAATGCATGAGCAGTTTCACAGTCAGAACTGCACCTCACATCCTCTTTTATGAAAATGAGAACCACTTATCTCAAGGCTTATCAGATGCCTATGGATGATGTCACGGTAGCTATGTTAGCCTTTTGAATAGAGTCTTTGGAAACAAAGACTTTTTTAATGCTTCTACCTCTTTGAGATGAACCCCTTTTTAGGTACAAGCAACCATATGCTGCAGGGCTAAATGCAGTAGCCCAGGTTCGACTCCAACACGAAGCGCTTGCTTCTCTCTCCCCACTTCATCTCATCTCTTCATCTAATAAAGACAAAAAGGCCTAAAAACAAAAAGCTGCTTTCACTATCTTTCATGTTCAGACCTACTTTTCAGTCAATCAGTATTTGATCTACACATAGCACATCAAGCTATGTGCCGGTGGGGTTTTTTAAGGACTACACACATCTGCGTGAGTTGCATCCGCAAAATTCTTCACTCTTAGTTTAGTATCTACACAAACATAAAAATACTACAAACTTTATCCCAATATAGTCCCATCCCTCGCTTTAAAAAAACAAAAAACATGGTGCAAGAATGATCGAGGCCTCAAAACATTTAGAAACTACTCTCTGACTTGGTGGCTATACCCATCTTTTATATACAGGCTATGGGAAATACAACCAAAGCCCTGGAAATAAGATGTCGTTACAAATTAATGAATCTATCTCAGATTATGTTGTAGCATTCTGGTTCCAAGCAGGCACATAGCATAGCAGAGACCTAATGTGGTGCAGCAGACCTCCATATCCAGAATAAATAATGAGTCACTGGGCCATGCTGTAATTTGCCAGTCCTCATTAAGATCTTTAATTTTTTTGCATGCATTCTCCAACACTGATTAAAAGGAAAGTGATGATCTGCATCTCTTGCAATGCCAGCCCTCCCCCACTCAGCTGTGCCTGGAGTCAGAAACTACATGAAAAAGGGCCCTTCCCCCAGAACTGTATCTCTGTTTATACTGTCGGTGACGGCTAGGTATACAAACACCACATGTGTGGGTTTTTTTTTTCACATTTTACAGTAATATTTTCTGGATCACACTCCAGAGCTGTGAGTCTTGAAAGAATTGCCTGCTGCACCACCTGGGATTAGAACCCGAGGGAATCAGATGACGGCACCTGTAAATTCACACACCAAACACACACATATCCAGAGACCTAATGAGACTACACAGAATTACTGGTAAGAAAAATGTGCAAAAAGCCATTGGGCATACTTTGTTCCTTAAAATTTGGGCCATCATATTATTTGCACACTTCAAAATACTGCTCACAAGTAGAGCTGGATGTAAACAAGACTCACAGTCTAAGTTCATTCTGTCCAGAAAAATATTTGTAAATGTAAACACAAATTGCCATGCCAGCAGCAAAGGTGTCGATGTGGTTGGCTCAGAAAAATGATTCTTCTGTTTGTTGTATAAACAGACAGCTGAAATAGGAAGGAATATTTTATTAATGCTCTTAAAACTCTTAAATGCATTGAATGTATTATGACTGATTCGCCATTATTCTCGCTGCTGTGCTCGTGCTCAAAGAAAATATTGTTTTGGACTAAGTCTACCTGAAATCGGACAGGATTACCCATTTTTTCCACCCTCCCATTTCCATCTTTAGACAACTTTGTGAAGTGGACAGACTAAGAGAGCGATAGGTGCATTTCAATATCCATCCATGTGTTTAACAATCTATTTCTGTATAATCTTGGAATCTCTTCCAGTAAATGTATATGAAAAATGACTTAGATTGGACTATATGCAGGTAGAAGATGGAAAATCTGCTAAATCAACGTGAGATTCCCGAGTAGATCTTTTTTCTCTCCATTCTTGTAGACACAATGAAGTGTGGCTCCCAGCCGTACTCCGCAATTCTGGTGCCGTCTTGCGTAATAATCCTTATTCAGATCATTCAACCAGGATGAAACAAGTTCAAAGCCTCTCTGTATATGAATGAAAACTCCAAAATAACCATGCGCACGGTCGCACAAACCAATGCTGTAAAAACCCCGCTCCTTACATCAGCTTTACTCTGTGCTACTGCACACAAGTCCCGTATTGTGTGTGAACAACACTGGAACAATATTCATTTTTAATGTGGCGTGGATCACATGTACGCTCACCTTAAAAGTGTTACCAGCCTAGACAGCATCTGGATTTTCGGTGCATTTGGTAAACATGGGCACAGCTGTGCAGAAGACTTTTTTTTTTTTCACTCCCATGGCGAAATAATATTGAGGTCACAGTAAAGGGTGAATCAGCCCAGCCTGAGGAAATATAAGATGAGCCATCCTGGCATTTTGTTCTAGCTGCTGTTTTTGACCAACCGAATACTACAAGTCTCCTTAATAAAAGAAAGAACAGCATGTTCTGAAACAGAACATGAAATTCAGAAACTGCTAAACCGAGCCTTGGATTTGTTTATGATATTTTGATGGCTTTATAAACTGATGATCGTGACTGACTTACTTATTAATGACTAAAGTTTAGTTTAATAATAGCTAGATGCCCTTCATGTGTTCATAGTTACTGTACAATAAGGTTGATACCTGCTAAAAACATTAATTTAGTTCTTTGAAATGTTCTGAAACAGAAACGAAATAGTTTTCAGTTTTATGTTCTTTGAACCACAATTCTAAATGTTTGCAATTCTCTACCAACAATCATCTACAAAATGACAAATGCAATAAATAAAATATGCGCTTCTGTCGCGACACAACAGCTAAGTGATTTAAACAATCAATTGCAAATTGGAAGGTAAAACCCAAATATGATGGAAAAGACTTTCTACTAATCCAAACTGAAATTGTATCCTTAGTGTGCAATAATGTCGGTGTCTTTCTTACTTGACTTTGCTGAAGACGATGTCCACGTCAGTGAGGGTGATGTTCTTGCCGTCGATCACGCCGCAGTCCTTGCAGAGCTTGGACCAGTTCTTGCCGTGCATCTCCTTGCCGGTTGCACGAGTGTCGCCGTGGATGGCGAAGCGTCGAAATGATTCTTCCAAAGCAGTAATCTCCACCGGTGTAGATGACCCGACACCACCGTCGCTAGTCCCATTGGACTCGGTCGAAAGCCTCTTGGATGCCCGGTCTTTAGAGTGTTCACTATGCGGCCGTAATGGGGCCGAAGTCATATTAGGGTGCTTAGCTGTCTGGACTTTAAAATCGTCTATGTTGTCTCTGGAAGGTAAAATAGCAAATAATCGGGTTATCCATGTGATGTCAGAAGTATAAAAGGAAGTTTACTGCTACTGAGATCAAGTGTACATGCACTGAAGTTATTCTTTTCTAAGCAGACTTGTGAATAGTCACAACAGAGGAGGTCTGTAAAAGAATAAGAAATTAAGTGAGTTGGGAAAAGCAGCCCCTGCAGCATGTGAGGTTTTGGCTGTGCATCAAGAAACATAAATAATTCCCTGTAATATTTTCCATTTACAAGAAAAGCTCATGGATTTGATCACAATCATCGGATAAGAGAGGAAAGAAACGTACAGCCTAAACATGGATACCAGAAAGGAAGAGGAGGATTTTCTGGAAAAATAAATCTGTTCTAAGATAAAGTGCAGTTTAAAAAAAGTGCTCACACTGCCTGTGAATGGGCAGACATCACGGTTCTGGTAGAGAAGTGAGAGTTATAAATAGATCTCTGGAATTCAGTGTCACACAAATCAAGAAACAGGAGTGTATAAAACACGCACACACACCCCACACACAAAACTGTGGACTGGAAGCACTTGTAGTGTCATATACTACAGCTAAAACGACTTACTTCTGGTCTGCCATGTTTGTGCAGGAATTTGGTTCCCTCTGTGCAGTGTCTTGATTAGCCAACTTTTCTTTTCTCTTTGTGCTGTGGGAGAGATCAGAATGAAAGTGGTTAATGTTATGGGTGTGTACAGATGTGAGTGTCAGGGAGGGGTAAGAGGGAGAGAAATTTAATTAAACCAATTAACCCAGCAGCATAAAAACTGAAAGTGGTGCTCATACTACTAATACAAGGTCAAAATCCTTCTTATAATCAGTAAAAACAAATTTATTTCTGCTTTCTACAGTCTGTGAGGACACACATCTTTCCACTGTCACTTCATTCAGTCTCTCCTAACACATCGGTCAGATTTGCAGCCACAGAAGCAAATTCTTCTTCTCAAGTCAGCTTTACATAAACATACAAAGGAGTGACAAAAAGAAAAAAGCCAGTAAAAGCTTTTTTTTTTCATTCTATAAATATAACAAAACCCTGCATTATGTTTGGATGATGCATTTCTGCTCACCTTTCAGCTGTTCCCATACTCAGCTCAGCATCCTTAAAGAAACAGTGCTGCCACTGCAAAGTACACCCAAACAAACTCTCTACAACAATTTGCCAGAAGTTGTACTCACGTCGGTTTTAAAAAGATACAAACGAGAACCAAACCAGAGCGGGATGCTGCGTCCTGCGGTTCGAACCGTCTGCTCTGGCTAACAAAGTTTAAGCAGCTCCCTCGAGTCACCAATGAAGTGCTTTTACGCTCCCCCAGTGGCAGTGGCAATATGAAGGGCTTTGTTTCCACAATCCTGTAGCTAACAATCACAAACAGGGCCTAGCTAAGGACGGTCGATGCTTGAATACGTACCAAAGTTAAAAGATTGACACTGCATAAAGCCATTATATTCAGAATGTTGAATCTTTGTGAGGAAAAAGAGATTATTAATGTGTCTGAATAATAGCATTCACAGCTATAGACACTGGGAACCCATTGTCCAAGGCAAGTGGCTTCTCTGTCTGACCCATGCCATTTCTTCACGCATGCACACGGTGACATCGCAGAGTACCACTATTGATGGCAGGGGCTTCTGTAGTCATATGTCATCGAGATCTCCAGCCAAGACAATTGAGACTGAGTTATTGAGGTTGCTGAAGTCTCAATGGATTACCAATAAAGTTCGTCACCATTAAGGAGAACAGAAAATCATTACCATTTTTACTGAAGTAATGTATTTACCACCTATATCACCTATATAAATATTTGTGCATTTTTAGACATGATCAAGAAGATGTGCTGAATATCAATACCAGCATCAGAATGGGGAAAAGGAGGGATTTAAGTCACTTTGAACATGGCATGGTTGTTGGTTCCAGATCAGGTGATCTCTGTATTTCAGAAACTGCTGATCTGCTGGGATTTCCCACACAGCCATCTCTGAGGTTTACAGAGAAAGGTCTGAAAAAGAGGAAATATCCAGTAAGCATCGGCTGAAATTGCCTGACATCAGTCAGGTTATATTGAGAGGAGAATGGCCAGACTAGTGTGAGCTGACAGAAATAGTTCAATAATTCCTTGGTTACAACCCAGGCATTCAGAATAGTGTCATCATCTAAACACACAACAAGCTGAAACTTGAAGCAGAGGAACTATAGCAGCAGAACACCACACCAGGTGCAACACCTGTCAGCTAGGAACAGGAAACTGAGGTACAGTTCTCATGAGCTCATGAAAATGTAATAATATGAGATTGCAAAATGTTTCCTGGTCTGATGAGCCTCAGATTTTGTTACACCATTTAGACGGTTGGGTCAGAATTTTGAATAAACACCATGAAAACATGGATCCATCCTGCCTTTTATTAACAAATGAAGCTGGTGGTAGTTTTAGTGGAAAGTGATATTTCCTTGGCACACTTTGGGATTCTTAGTATCAAGTGAGTATCATTTAGAGACCACAGATTTGAACTTTGTGACATATCAGAAAGTTCAACTTGGTTTCTTGAACGTGACAATGAGTTTGCTGTACTCAAATGACCTCCACACTCCAACAGAGCACTGTTGGGATGTGGTGGAAATGCTGAGTGCTATTTTATTTTATTTTATTTTTTTTTTAAGTTATCATGATTTTACTGCTCATAATCAAATTGTATCTTCAATTTAAGAGTCTTAACTTTGATTTAATTGAATTTCAGAAATGGATTGTAATTTTACTCCTTAAGACTTAAGACTTACTACCTCACATTTTCAACCTGTGTCCATACTTCAGGAAGGAGAGGCCAGGGTGAGGTGGAATGGGATTTTACTTAAAATTGCAGAAGGAGAGTCAGATCAAGAGCTGTCAGGACATACCAGCTTTGAAGTTTTTAGGCATTAAAATGTCTAGAAGGGGAAGTAAGAACCTTTTAAACCATGCTGAAATCAGGTTAAAACTGTTTTTTAGAATGAAACATGAAAACAGGACAACGCTGCCCACAATCACCTAGACAACGGGTTCTTTGATTATATCAAACAGAAAATAGGCAACAAAGTTTTAGAAAAAGAACATATCAAAGCTCACAAACCAGGTATGTGTTTATGAAGGTAGCATTAAAACTGAAAACATGCTGGAGCTGAAAACATTTTTCAGCATATCTGTGACTCAGATAACCTAAAATCTGAATTTAACTATTTGAATAATAGCTAATTCAATGAGTTGAGATGGATTCTTCAAGATTGGGCAGCCCATCACAGTAACAAATCAATGATGTTCCTCTTCATGGAACTAATATAACTTCATGTAGGCATGCAACTAAATAGTAGTATAAATACTGATTATAATAGCTATATAATCTCTTCAACATTTAATTTGAATTTATCTTTGTTGTTAGATTGTAAAGTAAAGACTCAATAATACACAGAAAACCTCAACATCAAACAACTGTCTATGAGCAAGTAGTTGGCAACAGTGGGAAGGAAAAGCTCCCTTTTAACAGGACGAAACCTCCAGCAGAACCAGGCTCAGGGAGGGGCAGCCACCTGCCGTGACCGGTTAGGGGCGATAGTCTATAAATATCCACCACTGTTTCCTAGAGCCTAAAAATATTGACTTTATAAAAGATGTTCGCTCCAAAATTAAATAAATAAACAAATAAAAGCTTGAAAAAGTCCTTAAAGGAATTGCTGATTATCAAAATTTCTTTTTGAAACAAGATTTTTACTATCTATATTGCAATGCCATATACAATTAATAACTGACATAACATAATCTACATAAAATTCATAATACTCTAAGCAATTCTGCAATTGCTTCCTGTAGCAGCGACACTGAGGTACTGTGATTATATACCTCACTCTCTGTGGAGATCCACATCCTTTCAGTACACTAGCTGCTCACTGTGTTTTCCTTTGTGCTTTAATGAGAGCAACTAAATCTAACAGAAACAAAGGAATCCTTTCACCGTCCTCCTTGAATTTATTGTCAGCAGTGTTAAGTGCCCAAGTACTCAGTACAACAAGCCTCCTCAAATGATACATAAAATTAACACTGCACAGAGTTCATTGGGATAAGGCACAACACACACTGAGATGAACTGAAATGTGGCCCTCTGAAAGTCTTTGTTTCATTGCCTTTTCTTGGATTTGGCCCGATACAGAAAAAATAGACAAACATTACCATTACAGATCAAATTTGCCTTGTGCCACTTTTTTTTTGTCCCACTTTGCCACATACAAATGAGAAGCCGTTTGGTTAAGGGCAGATCTCCAGAGACAAATCTGTTACTGGATGACAGCATGCTTACATACACTCTCCTTCTGGCAATACGCTGCACAGATGAGTGCTTTAACTATAAATCGACCCATTTTGAACTGCGTCTATTCATAGCAACAATACATTGCCACGAGTGGAACATTCTATTCATTCTTAGGGGAGCAGATCAGACAGCAGACAACATGCAGGCGATAAAAAAGAAAAAAAAAGAGGGAGAAAAATTTGGTGTTAATCTGTTAGTTTGGCAGATGGTGTTTAAGTCACAAAATGATGACACTGTTGTCAGAGTGAGAGAGAGAGAGAGAGAAAAGACAGTGTCTGTAACCTACTGCTTCATCATGCCATCATGGTGAGTGGGGATGGAGGGATCCCATCTGCTTTCTATCTAGATCACCTATCCTTTCCAGGCAGCTGCTCTGGAATGTGACCATGTCAGTCAACTGTTACCACCCCGGTGTCTGCTCAGGGCTTCACCCTGCGCTCAAGTCGCTTGTTTAGTTCTAAGAACCCCATGTTTCTTCAAAAAAGTTCAATACAGCCCCTTAAATATATCCCGGTCTGTTCAGTCCCCAGTCCTCACTCTCCACACAAGGAGAGAGGACACGACATTAGCATGCCGCAGCCCAGGTCTGAGGTCACCACCACGCTGTCTCTGTCATTCCTCGCCTCCCCAAACACTTGAACAGCTCTGTGAGCCAGAGATCTTGGCAAGCATTACGCTGTAGAAAAATAAGATGTTTAAAACACGACGCAGTGGTTATTGTTGCCAGCAGCAAATGGAGGTAATAACAAAGCCCAGGGATCCTTATGCAGCTGCACATTGGAGCAGGATACATGATGCCAGAGACAGCAGAAGCGTCCCTGACATGGCTCATGGGGAGAAAGGCCTGTTGAGCCAGCAACAAAATGCATTCTGAAGGGAGTACGGTTAAAGATTTTTGGGAGGGTAGACTGTGTTGTATAACTTTTCATTTTAGAGTCTTTTAATTTCGTGGAAATGCAACCAAATGTCTCAGCTGAAACATAAAAATATAGCAGAGCACACCAATGCCAGCTATCCTCCCGTTTGATTTGTATTCACTGTCTAAAAAACCCCACTGACTTTGCATATCTGACCTAAATTTGAGTCATCACAAACAAAATAAGATGATTTACACCGTGAGATTAATTGTTTGCGACAGAACCCAAAGGCTCCTGGTCGAGTGCAATAAAAAACCTACACAGTGAAATCTAGGACAAACTCAGTGACTGTCTTCCTCTCAGCCATACCTAATTCAACCAATGGCAGCAGCGCCATTAGATGAGAGGAATTAAACATATTGTGTTCGCGCAGTGCTTTAGTGACACTGCTTCCAAAATAATGCACTAATGGCTCCTTCAAAACCACAACCTAATACCACCACAGACAGTCGCAATTGGACATATTAATGTGATTATCTTGTATTAATTTGAAATTAAGCAGAGCTGAGCATCGGATTATGACACAGATCTTTTTTTTCTTCCCGTGCCTAATTATGTAACTACCTACTCGTAGCCCAGCAGCTCCCCCCCCCCCCCCTTTTTTTTTTCTAACCATTAATGGTGCTTATTAAAGGAGCTTCCACTCTCGCTCTCATTGCGTTCAAAGGATAAACGGATGAGGGGAGAAAGCTCTTGTTTATATCAGTGGACATGGCTGCAGCTGCTGCTTAAACCACAGAGTCCGAGTGCGTTTATTGAGCGAAACGTGTTACATAAACTTGCAAACGCCAGATTCACACGTCCACGTGATCCGTTTGTTATTGTCAGCCCTTGCGAGTCTGCCTGTCCGGAACATTAGGTACAGCCCAGGTATGCGCGAATCGAGCAGTGTCAAAATAAATCCTTTTACAGGAAATTCTAAATAAAAAGGAAATACATGCAGAAACTTGCAAAAAAAAAAAGACCCGCAAACGAATCACATGAATCAGTGTAGGCTGGCAATCATTTTTTCCAGGTTGTGAAAACATGCAGGTCTACCTTGTAGTCAAAACAAACTACGTTTTTTGTATCTTTTATTGTTTATGAAGTAAATACGACAAATCGTTTTAATTACCTGGTGACGTAATCCTCCAGCTCCTCGCGAATTTCACAAAATCATAATTAAGCAGCGAGGAGCCTTCAACTATCTTTCCTCCCTGTTGCCTGGGATCAAGACTACCCGATGGTTCAGTCCCTCTGAGATGCTGAAGAGAAACCAGACTGCTGATTGGCTGCTGTCGAGTGCGCCGAGCTGTTTTCTCTTTTCTTTTTCTTTCTTTCTTTTCTTTTCTTTTTTTTCTTTTTTTTTTTTTTACCGCCCCCTCCTCCTCGCCTCCTCGTTTTAGGCACGACGATACCACACTGGAGCTGTGATAAACAACCAGCAGCATCTTTTCATGCTTTGAGGGGAGGAGATAGTAGATGTAAACAAGGGATGGAGGATCGTACGAAATGATAGCTTTATTAATAATAGCAGCTGTCTGTAGCCATGAACCTTGGAAGGACATGCATGAGAGAGGCCAGTGGTCACACACAGTAGCAATAACAAGCAATAACAATCTTTGGCTTTTGTCCAAACACAGGATGGCCACAGGGAATTATCTCAAGGGGAAACCCGTCAGACTTTAATAAGCAATCTTTTCAGAATGGATGCATGTCTACAAATACTCATGAATATGACTCTTCTTATGTCCAGGGCTGTAATGTGTTACACAACCAGTAGCCCATAACGGCTGGACGTGGATGGACATTATGTAACCTTTAGTCTTGGTTGGTTCAACTGTGGCACAAAGGTCTGATGTATGCAACTCAAACACAAGGATATAAGCAGAAAGCATGCAAGCCTACAAGCAAACGAAGAGAGAATAGTGATAGCTGATCATGATGAAAGCAGCCTGGACAGAGTGCAATCACTTGATGACATAATAGTCTAACTCAAGCTACTTCAGTTGCACCAGTGTGTGGTTAGTAGTAGGCTACAGCGAAAACAAGTACACACTGAAAGTGCTTTATGATCAGACTTAGCAATAAGAGTTGCCCTGCCACACTTGCAATACACTAGTATTACCCATAAAAAATACCACCTAATCTGGGTTGACTAGAAAATGCCAGCTTCAGTCCACATACAGGAAATATACTGCAGGTGTCAGGTTCATGAAACAGATTTCACAGATATGCTTACACTTTTGTTAATATGATATTTCTCTTTTCATGTAAAATAAAAATAAACAAAAAGGGGAAGTGTGGTTTTTTTTGCGGTCTCGTTAGATCAGGCACGTAGCGTGGGTGGATTCAAAGGTTTTGGGCCGTCTATTTTCACTTTGACAGACCCTCACCACTTCTGGCATATAGCAACATGCAAGTATTGATCATCATTTTCAGTTTAAGGCTGTTGTATTGCATATTAATACCATCATAAATACCTATATTTACTCACCACTGTTACTGAGTGGTGCAGGATTTTAATTATACACTTAAATTAGACTTAAATTATACAGATGTGAGGTGTGTGCTCTCCCCCCCCCCCCCTTCTATGCCACATCATAATATTTGATGTAAACTACTCCTACACCCATCCATCTTGCATTGTACAAAACTTAAAAACTAACTTGATATCTCTAAGCATGACAACTTTTTGTACCAGGTGAACAAGTTCAGTGACCTCATCAACAGAAAGTGGAGGATCAGACTTGGCAGGAACAACAAAGCTGACACATCACACAGTCCTCTCTGAGAGACAATAAAAAGGACACACTATACGTTGGTATGCAAACACCGATACAAATTCCCAGCTCACCCATCCAGGTGACACTGGTGTCTACAGCCCTCTAGTGGTGAAAATATGTACAATCCAAGTAATGTACACTTAAAACTCCCTGCAACAATCCATTTATTATATATTCTTAAATAAAACGTGTAATTGAAAAAAAAAATGCAATAACAACAAGTCTCAAAAGAAACATAATGATTAGTGGCTTTTTTGTTTTTTAGAGAAAAAGGCAGACTAAATCAGACAAATGCTTCAAGCAGCAGTCATGTGCGGGGTATGTGAAAATGTGCCCCAAAACTTACTTTTGATTGATTTCAAAAGCAGCATACACAAGCTGCAGGCCTGGTACAGCTGTGGTTTGACCCATATATACATGAAGAATGAGAAATTTGATGCTAAAGGCTGTGGTTGTAAGAATGACATTCACATGTTTGACAATTGTTGCAAAGTGAGCCAGTTTCTTGCACCATCTCCACTAAATCTGTAAACTGTTGGCTGTGTACATGGCACATTTCCTAATAAACAAAGGAAAGCTCACACACCCACACAGTCATATTGTTTAAAAAACAAACAAACAAACTGCTAATTCCATTTCTGGAGCCTCCTGCTGGCAAACTGAAGGGATTTGCAACTGCAACATCCTTTGTCATTCATTAAAATGTATGACTTCAACTGTAACCCATTCCAAAAAGTCCTACCTTAATGCTCCAACTTTAGGTGTGTGTCAAAGCTGTATGACTATTTTTCATGCTGTATATTGTCAACAAAGCAAATAGTCAGATACATATTTGTATTTTGTAAAATGATGTAGACACTGGAAGTTAAGAAATAAAATAACAGAGCAAACATGGTTTTTATATTCTTTACTGTCATATTTAGCAAAAAAGGGTGTGCTTAACATCGTCAACTTTAAAATCGGTTGTTCATAGAAAGGGAACAGAGAGCTGAAGTGTTATTTCAGGCCACTATCTGCTCCACTCTTCACAGTTAGACAAAACATTTTTCCCATATAAGGTTCTCTCTTTGGTGATCAGATAAAAACGGAAAGATTCTCAAATGTTACCATCAGTGAAATGAACAGGAAACTACACTGTGATATATTTAGTTTTCAAAAAGATGCAAAAATACATCTGTCTAACTGAAATGGAACAGAGACTGACCTGCCTCGCTAACTAAGTCAGTGAGATAAAACATTGCTTTAAATAATTCAACTGTTGTCATTAAAAAACAAACAAACAAAATTATTAAAAAAATGAATGAAACCCAATGACAGGTCAGGTTATGCAGTTGGTATACAAAAAAACAAAAAAACAAAAAACAGTCATATAAAAGTGCAAAGGTCCACACAGTACTCTGTTCTTGTAAATAGCCAACCTTTCTGTTCTGTTTTGATAATGTCAAAATAAATATTTTCTGAGAGCAGCATCTTCTGATCCACCACCACGCAGACATCTGTTTGTTTAAATATCATCGGGAGTCATGATTGAGCTGCCTAGAGGGTCCTGCACTCCAGGAACACTGCAAACAGACTTCACAGTGGCACTCTGAGACTCTTCATCATTGTCAGGCTTCCAGTTTTTGATGTCCCTCAAAGCTATTCCCCCTGTCAAACAGAGGAGATAAGCATTACTTACAAACTTCATGTGCCGACAGTCTTTCCTAATACATACTAATAAACTTACCTGATAATGTAGAAGAACACACTTCATTTACGCTCAGCATAAACACTTGTACACTTTACTGCAATAATTCCAATAATTGTTTGCAGTTCTGAAGTAGTATGCATATACTGCAGATTTCTAATACTTTGCGGGGGTTTCATATTTGTAAATGAAGTTGACATACACTCAATAGGACACTTCATTAGGTACACCTTGCTAGTACCAGATTGAACCACTTTTGCCTTCAGAGCTGCCATAGTTGTTTGTGGCACAGATTCAACAAATCCTGGAAATACTTATCATATGAATGCTTCACACAGTTGCATTGTGAACTTCCTGTCCCACCCCATCCCAAAGGTGCTCTATTGGATTTGAGTACATGGTTTAAGATGATGAATTGAGCTTTGTAACATGAATAATTTTTCTGTTGTAAGCAGCGATCAAAAGATGAAATGCCCAAAGTGTGCCAGGGAAACATCCCTTACACCAGCCATTCACAAAGTCAAGAATACTGTGGCCAACTTAAAAGCAAGAAAATCTTAAATCTTCACTCTAATAAAAATACAAGAGAAAGTGATGCTTTTCATGGAAATTTTAATTTGAAAAACAACAACACAAAAACAAAACAACAACATAGGCTGTTGGCTATAAACTGCTAATGTTACTCAGTCATATGCAAACCCGTATGCAAAGTGTTACCGCCAATATGTGACCCATGTGTCACTGGGACAAACCTCAATACCAGAGGAGTAAATGTAGGTCAGAGTAATGAATAATAATACAAACTAACCACATTCTATTACCAGTTTCAATATATGTATATAAATATGAAACTGTCCATAGTTTCAGAATTTCTGTTATTACTGCGGCCAACCTACAAGTTCCTTTGGAGCACACTAGGTGGCCCCAGCCCACACTTTGGAAATCACTGCCCTACACAATTACACCACCAACCTAAACTGTCGATACAAGTAGGTTGGATCCATGCTCTCATGGTTATTTTGATGGTGTCTGTGCAAAACTCATTACCATTTGAATGTTGCAACAGAATTGAGACTCATCAGACCAAGCAAAGTTTTCACAGCTTTCTATTGTCTAATTTTGGTGAACCCATGTGAATTATAGTCTCAGTTTCCTATTTCTAGCTGACAGGAGAGGCACCCGGTGTGGTCTTCTCCTGAGCCCATTTGCTTCAAGGTTTGATGCATTCAGAGATGCTCTTCTGCAGACTTTGGTTGTAACAAGCGATTATTTCAGATAGTGATGCCTCCCTATCAGCTTGAAGCAGTCTGGCCATTCTCCTCTGACCTCTGGCATCAACAAGGTATTTTCAACCAGAAAACTTGTGCTCAATAGATATTTTCTTTTTCTTACCATCCTTTATAAAACATAGAAATGGTCATGCGCGAAAATCCTAGCAGATCAGCAGTTCCTCAACAACCATGCTACACGTGTAGTCACTTCGATCACTTTTCTTCCTAATTCTGATGTTTCAGCAGGTTGTCTTGACCATGTCTACATGCACTGAGATGCTGCCATGTGATTGGCTGATTAAATATTTGCGCTATTATTTGTGTAAGAGTTATTGAAAACGCCTACCTACAAAAAGTGTAAAGTATAAAGTAACTGTAAAGTATAAAAGAGCTCATTGGTAAAGAGTACAGATGAATACTTACTTGCTATATTTTCACTGGGATTTTCTGTACCATAACGGAATTTGTTCTCTGATTTCTTAAAGTTTTCCAGCTATAAAAAAACAAAACATAAACAAACCCTCGAACACTTTAATGTGTCACAAATTAGATCCATCATAAATCAATCAAAGAAGATATAAGCAGACATGCTTACCTCTGTGCATATGGACTCCGAAAGCCGGCTGGTGAACGGATTTTTATCATGAAATTTGCAAGAACTTCAAGAAAGCCAGAGAGGTATTACTATTTTTTAAAACAAACAGCTTTAAAAGAAGCGTTACAAAACAGAAAGGAAATATTTTACCTTGAACGTTGTGACAATGATGGCTCACAGTCAACTGAGGCCTCTTGGTTCTATTAAAAGAAAAAAAACAAAGCTACTGAATACAATAGACTAAACAGGTGAATAACAGAGGCAGAAAAGAAGCCTGACCTGTGGAGCCTTATGAGTTTTTGCATTACGAGTACCATTTCCTGCTTCGACGTCTCGTTTCTTTGCTTCTTTTTGCCGCTGCAGCTTAACATAATCATACGTGCTTATGCCTTTATGATCTATAAACCAGAGTGAGGAGCAAACACCACAGGATATAGTGAGGCTTAATCACTGGAAGAGGGGAAAATAACCTTATGACATGTATGTCTCCAAAATTCACTTACAGAGGTAAAGGTGAAAGCCCAGCAGATGGCTTAGCAGCAGTAAGCAGGTGGTGCTCAGCATGACTGTTACGAAGGATAGTATTAGGAGACCAGCTGAACTCGTCTTTATGGGAGCTAACGGCAAAAACATCAGCCAGGTACTATTCCCCGACACATCTTTGAAAAGAAGGAACAAAGGACAGCTTTCAGTGCTGCAATTTCCACCGACTTGGTAAGATTATACTGCAGGTCACTCACCGGCAAACTGCGGTGCAGTCCGTAAGCTGTACGGATTGAGATAATGCTGAATAAATACGAACAACACAACCACAATAAGCAGAAAGACGCCTATTGTAGCTGAGCACAGTGCCAAGAAGAAGTACCTGAAAGTAATGCATGAAAACCGATTAATTTATAGAGCAAGTCTTACTTCATGTGGACAGCAACGATAAGGCTCATAAATCCAAAAACTTCAACTTACCGGTAGTTCCTTCCACCCACACAGGTGTTCAGCCATTTGCAATGGTGATCAAAGTCTTCCACACACTTGTTGCAAACACCACAGTGTTTTACTTTGGGGCCACTGCAAGAAGATTTAATGTTTTACATCATTACACTTTATTAAAAAAAACGTTTTTCCTCATTTGTGATAGGGTACCTGCCAATTTGAAAATGCAAATGAACATTAGAGACTGCTGCTCAGGATACATACACATTCACATCACAAAGATAACAGTGCAGGTCGTGGATAACATGCGGTTGCTTTGTTCGGTCAAAGAGAGGCATCGGCGTGGAATAGCTCTGCTTGGCCCTCACGCTGTCATCTGCTGGATCTACAGTGAGAACTGCGATGTGTGCGAATAAGTGCACAATAAACGCTACGCCCATCAGCTGCACAAAACAACAGTCAAGGAAGTTTTTTTTTTTTTTTTTTTAAACGCCCTTAAAGAATATTGCAGCGTGTGATAAATGTGCAGTAATGTGAAAAAATATTAAGTGGGACTAGTATGAGAGAACAACTGCTGTACAAGTCTTGTGCATGAGAAATAAAGACTGAAGACATTGACTGTTCTTGTGGTTGACATCATGCGGCATTCAACAGCTTACAAAAAGGCCACTGATTATGTCTTTTGGGCCAGAAAAAGAAAGTCTGTCACACTGGGTGTGACTGAAGCCCATACAGACATGCCACACAACAAAATCCTTGTCCTGTTCAGCAGCACAGACAAAAAAAGACAAAAAAAACCCCAGCACAGGCTAATGTTTGCTCCATATTCAAATAAGAAAGACCCGCTGTGTGTTAAGGATACAGTATAGGCCACATGTTTCCACGGCAGAGGCAGAAGCGGGATATAGATACCAAAGCTGACTATGGTGAGATAGCTGTACACCAACCACCCAACCACCTGGAAGGCTTGAGGGGGCCACGACCATCCGTTCCTTCTGGGAGGCTTGGAGGGGACAAGCTCATTTTTGCTGCTGCCAAGCATGGGAGCTGTCTGTCTGAACCTCTGACTGAAGCAGTTCATCTATGGTGCGAGAGAAGAATAAGGACAGGTTGGAGTACACATAAAAGTAGAGTACCGGCAGAGTGTGGCCACATTTGCTGGGGAAATGAGCTAGGAAAATGAGTTGAGCATAATGGCAGTGACTGTTCATCCACAGATGGTGCTATACCGAGACTGTATTAGGTGCAGCTAGATGTTCTACAGTGATCCAGCCACTCTGGTTTACTTTCAAGGGTTTATATTTATTAAAAAGAAACATATAAGCACTGCAGTGTGATAGTAAAGTGAAGTGTAACTGAGGAGCAGTACGAACTACATTTCTTACATTTTAAACTTCATAAAAGCAGCATTAATTTCTCAGCCACTAAATTAAAAAGGCAAATAAACAAGAACAGAGACTCAGTCGCAAAGCCTGCAGGAAACAGCTGATTAAAGTGACTTCCACAAACTTTTACATCCCCTTCTTTTTCACAGGCCTTGCAATCACATGTTTTGCTTTTAGCCTTACCCTTAGCACAGCATATGAATTGTGCAATCCGTTTAACTTAAAAAGCATAAAAGGTCAATTGTTTCTGGACTTTCTGCAAAAAAGGCAGTTAATTATGTTCTTGTTCATCTATGCATTAGAAATCTGAAAAAGAAGCAACAGAGCCATCCAGCTGTATTCCTGGCAGCTAGTTTTGTTGCCTCTGCTTTGCTTAACAACTAAAGCGAGTAGCTGGCAATCAGTTTATGGTTGCTTTAGTGGATCAACCCGGCTGTTTAATTTGCAATCAATCTAGCTGACTCCATTTGTACCCGTTAAAATAACAATACTAATACTACTACTACTACTACTAATAATAATAACGACGACACTAGTCTTAACCCATAATTACTTACCTTTCTACTTGCGACAGCGACCATAACATTACATTTTCTTCAGTTCATTCGATTTTCACCGCCTAATGTCCCATCATAACTTTGTCAGCCAAGCAGGTGTTTCTTATGAGTAAAAGTCACATGAAAATAAAAACACGACAACATCGACAAATAACTTTAAAGCTCCCGTATGTTGGGTAAAACGGGCACACCGGTCCTCCGGTGTCCTTGGATTTGTGAAAGCCGAAGGACGTGAAGTAGAAGAATCAACTCACTCAGCAGGACGGTGCAGCGCTATGGAAACTGTGCGACAGCGCATGCGCAATGGCTCTCTTCGCGATACCTGCCCTTTTCCCCTTTTTTGTGTGCATGTGTTTGTGTGTATTTTCTTCTTTGTCAACCTTGACTCGCCAGATGATGTGCATGCAACTCGCCTATTAAACGCGCTATTAAATACTTACAGGTGTCAGGGAATTTGAAACCAATGCTTCCACAGAACAAGAAGGAACTGCAGACAGACACATGTGCTCACAGGGTACTTCTGCTTTCAAAAATAAAGCCCGTGCTTTATTTTCAACTCATATTAGACCGTGCTAAATGCATATGTCGCAGCACCCATAGTGCTTCAGTTTCACTTCCCCAACACACCGAGACAAACAGCGTACATTGCTCAGTTAGAACTTACAGGTGGAAGCTTACCCATGCTGAAAACCCGAGGCCTCAGCAGTTCAGTTAATCTGAAACTGCGTTTTCGCTGCAAATGCACGATATTTGGATAACACGGACATTTCCTATTTTTGTGCTCCCATAGTGTATATACAGTGCTGTGAGAAAGTACTTGTACCCTTCCTGTTTTCTTATTTTTTGCAGCGATGTCAGACTTACATGCTTCACATCATAAATCAAATTGTAATATTAGACAAAGTTGTATTTATACATTTATTTATTTGTATTTATTCAAGCCTTCCTGGTCCTGTATGAAAAAGTTAGCACCCCCCCCCCCCCCCCCCCCCCCAAACACACGCACGCACGCACACACACGCACGCACACACTCCTTTAAAATAATTGTGATTGAATCAATAAATCACTTAAATAGAACCGATCTGACAAGGTAAAGCAAGCTAAACAAGTCCAAAAAGCAACACATACGACATCATACCACTATCTACAGAAACGGAAGAACAGATGAGAAAGTAATTGACATCTATCTCCGAAAAAGACTAAACATTTCTAGTCAACCACAGTGAGAGCCATTGCACATCAGTGACTCCTCCAGGAGATCACAAAAGAACAGCATCTAAAGAATTGCAGGCCTCACTAGTCTCAGTTAATGATTCAACAATAAGAAAAATACTGAATAAAAATGGCATCGGATGCCATGACAGAACTCGGCCCCTGTGACTTATCTGGGCCGAGTGTTTTGAAAGACTGATGAGAGATCACATCACTTCTTCACTTCCTGCCACCATCGACTCACTTCAGTTTGCTTACCGGACTAATCGTTCCACAGATGATGCCATATCTCACCTGCTCCACACATCCCTGAGTCACCTGGACACTGGCAGAGGGAATTATGTTAGGATGCTGTTCGTGGACTACAGTTCAGCATTCAACACAATAATTCCCTCTAAGCTTTTCACCAAGTTGACGGCTCTAGGACTCAGCTCATCACTGTGTCAGTGGATCCTCAACTTCCTCACAGACAGACCCCAATCAGTGAGGGTGGGAAAACAAGTCTCCCCCTCCATCTCACTCAGCACTGGAGTGCCTCAGGGCTGTGTTTTAAGCCCCCTGCTGTACTCACTGTACACTTATGACTGTGTAGCCACATCCGACACCACCTCCATTGTCAAGTTTGCTGACGACACTGCTGTTGTGGGCCTGATCTCCGACAACATCGAGACGGCCTGCCTGGAGGAGATTAGGAACCTGGAGACCTGGTGCCAGGAGAATAACCTCCTCCTAAACGTCAGCTAAGGAGCTGATCGTGGACTTCACTACAAAGCAGGTGAGGAATTACAAACCCCTCATCATCAGTGGCACGCCAGTGGAGAGAGTGGACAGTTTCCGATACCTGGGTGTCCACATCACTCAGGACCTGTCATGGTCCTGTCACATCAACACCCTGGTTAAGAAAGCCTGTCAGCATCTCTTCTTCCTCAGAAGACTTAGAGACTTCCATCTGCCACTGAAGGTGCTCAAGAACTTCTACTCCTGCACCATTGAGAGCGTCCTGACGGCAAACATCTGCACCTGGTTTGGGAACAGCACCAAGCAGGACAGACGAGATCTGCAAAGGGTGGTGCGCTCGGCAGAACGCATCATTCAATCAGAGCTCCCTGACCTGCTGTCTATCTACACCAAGCGGTGCAAGTCCCAAGCTAGGAAGATTATGATGGACCTCTCCCATCCCAACAATGGACTCTTCTCACTGTTGAGGTCTGGGAAGCGCTTCCGCTCCCTTAAGGCCAAAACAGAGAGAATGAGGAGGAGCTTTTTCCCCCAGGCTATTCGGGGCCTGAACCAGGTGTAGGACTGGACTCTCCCAAACACGTCACTATAAGACTGAACTCTCACACACGTCACCACCACACATTTCCTATAATCCTATAATTCCTATCATTTATAATCCTTATCTTTATAATCTCTTCTGCTATCTGCACATTCTTTACTGTAAATTCCTAAGTTAATTTGTAAATTTTTGTAGTAAACTGTAAATTGTAAATATTGTAAAACTTTTCTTCTGTCATTTAATGGTCGGGCATTGTACAGCTACAAGCATTTCACCCCCATGTCATACTGTGTATGGTTGTGTGTGTGTGACAAATAAAATTTGAATTTGAGTCACAGGGCCAGCGGCCTAAGCAAAGAAGCTCAAACCTCCCTCCCCCCCAGCCACCTTCTCCAGGCCAGCCAGGAAATATGATTTCACCAGCGTGTCCTGGGTCTGCACCAGGCCTCCTCCTGGTGGAACATGCTCAGGACACCTCACCCAGGAGGCATCCTTGTCAGATGCCTGAACCACCTGTACTGGCTTCTTTCAATGTGCAGGAGTAGAGGTTCTACTCTGACGTCCGGATGGCCGAAATCCTCACCCTATCTCTAAGGGAGAGGCCAGCCACCCTTTAGAGAAACTTCATTTCCACCACTTAAAACCCACAGATAAAAGCAGAACTTTATGGAAGGTTTGATTCCTGTTACATCTGCAGTAAAACATCTAATTTCACAAAAATACATCACACCAGCAGTCCATAGTGGTGATAGTATTATCGTCTGGGGCTGGACGATTAATTGCTGGAACCATGAATTCTGCTCTTTACCCTAATAAATGAAAACAGCATTTAAAAACTGCATTTTGCATTTACATGCAAAAAAAAGAGGGCAAATGCTTTTTAACAACACTGTGTATAATCAGAATAAGTAAAAGATTTGTGTCTAATAACTGAGTGCACACATTCACAAACACAGGCACAAACATTTATTTTTCAAGTGCTGCAACTCATACAAAAACACACAATCACACTAGTCTGTACACTTATGTTCAGTCTTTAACAAAGGTCTGAGGCTCCTGCTTTCTTCACGGCAATTCAACAGTCCATAACAGAGTAGCCAGAGTGGTTAGCAACAGGATAACAGTGCGGCAGTGTGTGGTCAGCCGTTGGCCGTGTTCTCTGGCTCTGGAGACTGCAGGAACTCATAGGGATCATGAACCATTTCAGACTGGTCCCCAACACCCAGATGAGATGGGCTCCCTATGGATGCACGAAAAAATGGTTCTTATGTTGTATTGCTGGCACTAGTAGCTCATTTCATATAATCATTAAAATAAAGGGAAAAGAAGGCATTTGCTGGAGATACCTAAGTGGTGCTGGTCCCTCTCGGAGGCATTAGAGAGTGAGGACAGGTTGGATGAGGGTCTGGAACCAACTCTATCCACCTGCGCTTCTTGGAACTCCTGCAGGAGTTTATCAGCATCATCAAAAGGCTGCTGGCCCTCCTCATTACCTGGCTCTTTTTTCACCGTTTTGCCTGATATACAAAAAAAATATGGCTTCATTATCGGGAATTAAAGGGCACTTCATGCGACCTTAATAAGGGCGCATATCCATAAAAAACTAAACTAAAACTTGCACAATTCAGCTGAATTTTGTTAAGCAGAACATTATACATTTTTCCCACAGAAAGCTCCTCTAAACTTTGAGTACAGATTCAGTGGAAAAGAAAGTGAAACAGCAAATTCAGCATTTCTGTTCTATGCCAATGAAGGAGACGTGGCTGCCGCATGTGCTGAAAAATAGTAAACATGTTTACATGAAAATAATGCCCTTTATTCCAGCAACTCCAAATATTTACCTACCCCTATGGTAACATCACATTTACCTGGCTTCTCTTATCTAAATGTCATTGTATCTGAATTACTGATATAGAAATATGAATGTATATACAGCATGTTGATAGAGAACAATCACCTAATGAGTTAAGCATGGTGATATCCAGAGACATATCTGGATAAGTCTTCATTGACATGAAATCCAGCACCGAACTCCCCTCTCCCAGGCCAGCTCCATCTGCCATCTGAACAGAAAATATCCAGCTTGAATTAGTCAATCATTTCAGTTGAAACAAGAAAAACAATAATCAAAACATATTATAGTATCTCCTTTCATGAGCCACAGCGTACCTGCATGTCACAGATGTTCGACTTGGTTTCGTCAGGTTTCAGCATTATATTTCTCTTCTGAAATGTTACAAATAAAGAAGCTTCGTAAACACAGCAGAGGAACTAAACTTTTCTTTAAACAAGCAAAAAAAGAAAAAGAAGAAGAAGAAGAAAAAAAAAGAGACTATACCTGTCGTATCTGATTGACAGATTTTGTGTGATCGCCTGCGGTCATCTTGTCCAGGAGCCCGTCAACCCAATGCTTGGTGACACCGCTGCAGCCCTTGACAAACTCCTGTATACTTAAGTAGTGAAAACAGGTGATCAAAAATGAAAAACTTACCACAACTGGATAATTTATCAGTGCGATCAAAAAAATGACCGCCTACCTTAAAGCGCACTGAACCCCTGTGTCATCTCCATAGGCTGAATAGAGCATGTCCATCTCATCAGGTAACAAGTCTGCAAAAACAGAGTTCTTCTGGAGGCTCTGGACGTTGTAGGCACTGCTAAGAAAGGTCACTATACAAAGAGAAAGAAACTTGTTAAAAAGCACGAACTACTTAAAATAATTAAGATTAAGTAAATCAACGAAAATATATATTATCACATACCTTTGTGTCTCCTGTCATCTTTGAAGCCCAGGGTTGTTAACCCAGGCAGAAGCTTATTTGACAGAGAACTTAGATCCACTTTATGGGTCTCTTCCTCTGCAAAACAATAAATCAAACTGGGTTCTTACAGAGATATCACATATTATAATGATATAGCAGAAATAAAAAGGTTTTAGTAGATATATAAAAGGCCGTGTAGTGGTAGCAAACCTTCTGCATCAGGATCGAGTTGATTTACAACAGTATACAAAAGAGAACTGTCAGACTCCTTACGCAAATACCCCATCTGAAAAAGCAAAACACTGGGTAAATTAAACGCTTTAAAAGCTGTCAGCTCTAATAATAAAAAAGAGCTATAACTTGTGTAAACATTGGATACAACTGGATTGTATAAAAAGTGTTCAAAGTGTAAAACCTTGGAGTTTGGCATGTATCTGTTGATGCGGTCGTGAGCTTCATCTGCAGAATGTTCAACCAGCGCCAGAACATGCTCCTCTGCTGTGCTGTCAGTCAAGCTGCATGCGTTTCCCTCTGGTTCATACAGGTAACTGAGACGGCAGAAATGTTACACAGTATCAGTATACAGACGAGGTGTTGTGTGACAAGATTCACAATGCATCCGGTGTCAAGCACTTCCCCACTGTCTTCTCTGAATATGTTAGTCTGAACACGTTCGCAAAAAAAGTAAAGGTGACATGAAATGTAGACACTGTTCAGGGAATACCTGATGACTTCCTTCATGTCCTTGGCTGGCTGCTTCCTGGGCTTCCTTGGAGATTCCATTGGAATGTGGATTGTCTCTGGAGGAGGAATGTCAGCTGTCAGGTCTTCATCCCCCAAAATGGCTGCTTGCTGGGTAAAATCCATGTCCTGCATGAATGACATGCTGCGTTTCAGAGCCAAAAGCCGTTCCTGGACAACGAGTAGAAAGAAAAAAAAAAAAAAGACACAATATTTAAATTCCACTTTTATGGAAAAGCAATAATAAACAATGATATTGGTAGTAAAGCATTTGTACCGATTCCATAAACATGTGACTGTATATTTTAACCAAAGCAAAAACGTATATCCTCAAGTTTTGGGTTTAGAACATCAAGGTTTGCATTACTAGTAGCATTAGTTAACAACATTTGCAGTCGATTGAATATTGTTTAAATTAATGGTACAGTGGGGCAAAAAAGTATTTAGTCAGCCACCGATTGTGCAAGTTCCCCCACTTAAAATGATGACAGAGGTCAGTAATTTGCACCAGAGGTACACTTCAACTGTGAGAGACAGAATGTGAAAAAAAAATCCATGAATCCACATGGTAGGATTTTTAAAGAATTTATTCGTAAATTAGGGTGGAAAATAAGTATTTGGTCACCTCAAACATGGAAAATCTCTGGCTCTCACAGACCTGTAATGTCTTCTGTAAGAAGCTTTTCTGTCCCCCACTCGTTACCTGTATGAATGGCACCTGTTTGAACTCATCATCTGTATAAAAGACACCTGTCCACAGCCTCAAACAGTCAGACTCCAAACTCCGCCATGGCCAAGACCAAAGAGCTTTCGAAGGACACCAGGAAAAGTATTGTAGACCTGCACCAGACTGGGAAGAGTGAATCTACAATAGGCAAGCAGCTTGGTGTGAAAAAATCAACTGTGGGAGCAATCATCAGAAAATGGAAGACATACAAGACCACTGATAATCTCCCTCGAGCTGGGGCTCCACGCAAGATCTCATCCCGTGGGGTCAAAATGATCATGAGAACGGTGAGCAAAGATCCCAGAACCACACGTGGGGACCTGGTGAATGACCTGCAGAGAGCTGGGACCAAAGTAACAAAGGTCACCATCAGTAACACACTACAACGGCAGGGAATCAAATCCCGCAGTGCCAGACGTGTCCCGCTGCTGAAGCCAGTGCATGTCCAGGCCCGTCTGAAGTTTGCCAGAGAGCACATGGATGATACAGCAGAGGATTGGGAGAATGTCATGTGGTCAGATGAAACCAAAGTAGAACTTTTTGGTATAAACTCAACTCGTCGTGTTTGGAGGAAGAAGAATACTGAGTTGCATCCCAAGAACACCATACCTACTGTGAAGCATGGGGGTGGAAACATCATGCTATGGGGCTGTTTTTCTGCCAAGGGGACAGGACGACTGATCCGTGTTAAGGACAGAATGAATGGGGCCATGTATCGTGAGATTTTGAGCCAAAACCTCCTTCCATCAGTGAGAACTTTGAAGATGAAACGAGGCTGGGTCTTCCAACATGACAATGATCCAAAACACACCGCCCGGGTAACAAAGGAGTGGCTCCGTAAGAAGCATTTGAAAGTCCTGGAGTGGCCTAGCCAGTCTCCAGACCTCAACCCCATAGAAAATCTGTGGCGGGAGTTGAAAGTCCGTGTTGCTCGGCGACAGCCCCAAAACATCACTGCTCTCGAGAAGATCTGCATGGAGGAATGGGCCAAAATACCAGCTACTGTGTGTGCAAACCTGGTAAAGACCTATAGTAAACGTTTGACCTCTGTTATTGCCAACAAAGGTTATGTTACAAAGTATTGAGTTGTATTTTTGTTATTGACCAAATACTTATTTTCCACCCTGATTTACGAATAAATTCTTTACAAATCCTACCATGTGGATTCATGGATTTTTTTTCTTCACATTCTGTCTCTCACAGTTGAAGTGTACCTCTGGTGCAAATTACTGACCTCTGTCATCATTTTAAGTGGGGGAACTTGCACAATCGGTGGCTGACTAAATACTTTTTTGCCCCACTGTATATCTTCGGAGTGATTCGTTGGATTGCAACACCCAAATCAGTTTTATTTGTATGTGAGAGTCGTACAACTCTGCTACTAAAAATATCAGCACTTTGAATATATTCCATAACTGTGTATGGAACATGATTTGACTGCTAATAACTTCCTTTGTGATCTCTGTTGCTGTGCTGTTTTATCTTTATAAAACAACAATATAATGTACACATCAACAACAATCATACACTGTTGTTATAACAAATGAATAAAGTGTTTTTGCCTTTGGTTTGCTTGACCGTGTTACCTTGCTCATCATCTTGAATCCTGTGTGAAGCAATTTCTTTGCAGCCTTGTAGTAGACAGTCTCTGGTCGGTTGTATACCATGGCATTATCACACATCAGTTTAAAATCAGCCTGAGGAACAAAAAGTGTTCAGTCAACTATGAAGGCTGCAGGTTTAATGCCCAACATCTTTAAGCTGGGAAGAAAATCTAATTCACAATTAGATGTTAAAGGCACCCTCACCTTAAATTCTGTTACTGTTTTATAGTCATTGTTTCTATTCTTGTCTTTCATGGTGCTGAAGTCCATAGGATGTTTGATGATCATTGAGTAACCAGGAGCGATTGCATCTGTTACTGGAGATGCAAAGAACCCATGGGGATCTTTCCTGGAAAGATGAGAGACACACCATCAATGTTATTGAAAGAACCAGCTTTTAGACTTGTTTAGACGTGTCCAGTGTTCTGATCTGATCAAGAATGTTATCTTTCAGGTCAAAATGGTCATTATTAATGGATCTTGCTGTGCTTTTATCAAACAAAGAATTTCATAATGTAGCCTTATTCACATGCCACATTTTGTAATCTGTGATAAACAAACAGGGCTTCCCCTCAGTTCTTCAAAAGAATAATAATTCATTATCTGCTAGGTTAATGTTTGAAAGCATGTCAAAGGAGCGATATTTATTGGCCATGTTCAAAATGTAGCATGCTGGTGTTCCACGACAGAACAGCAAATGCAAAATGCTCTATTTTTAGAACATTATTAGCAGGAAAGTAATGCGAACCTCCCTCTCTAAGAGAATATATGTGTTTATCTAAGCTCATGCTAATCTGCCAAGTGGACTGTGGGAAAAGACACATGCAAAACTGACATTTTTAACCTACTGGTATAAAAAAAGGAAACAGAACTACTGTGGACTGCGCTCATCGTAATATGTACAGTTAGGGCCACATATATTTGGACACTGACACAAGTTCTGTTTTTTTTAACCTGTTTACCGAAACATTTTCTAGTTATAGTTACATAATGGACATGGACATAATGTGTAGACTCAGCTTTCATTTGAGGGGATCAAATGCAATGAAGGTATCTGCGGTGCCTGCATTTGGAAGATTTTGCTGTAAACAGACAACACTGTTCTTACCTCTGCAGCTGCCTCAGAAAGTGTTCTAGCAGCTGTTGCCGTGGTGTGGACTCATTCTCTAAATCGGGCAAACATAAACTTACAAGTAAATTTTTGCCCAAATATAAAATGCTTGTAAAAACTGTATGCGCTTATAGACAGGTAGTCTTGCCTTGCTGTGTCCGGCACGCTCTGACTGGCCTGTCTCCTGGTTGTTCTACGTCCACCTTCACAGTGGGGTGAAACTCCTCCCCTTCGGGCTCTATTTCAAACCGTTCTTTCTTCTTCTTTTTCTCTTCTGGCTGTAGAGACACACAGAATGTAAACAACTTGTCAAAAATAACCATAATAATTTATTGGTCACAATCTTAAGATTTAAGTTTTATCACCTCCAATCCAATACTTTTTGACAGTGTGAATGGTTCAACAGGTCCAGCACCACCACCACCACTACTACTACTAGCAACAGTCACTGCTGCCGCCTCTGATTCACTCTGCTCCCGCTCCCTCTTCTTCCTTTTCTCCTCCTGTGAAATGGTAAATAGTAAATGGACTGATTGTTATATAGCACTTTTCTACTCTCCCAGAGCACCCAAAACGCTTTATACAAGAAGCCTCATTCACACAAGCACTGTCTTTGACACTTAAGTGCAATCTACCGATCAAAAACATTCATACCTCAATGGATGCATCAGAGAGCATCAGTATCATTATCTTGCCCAAAGATATATGGCATGCAGACTGGAGCAGCCAGAGATCAAACCACCAACCTTCCGATCAGTAGATGACCTGCTCTACCTCCTGAGCTACAGCCACCCCAATGAAATGAAAGCCAATTAAAAAACAAACAACTTAAAAGTAGTAAATGGTGCATTAGTCACGCAGAAGAACGAAATTCAGCTACCTAACCTTTCTTCGCCTTCTCTCCTCATCATCTACATATTTGTCTTTATCCTTTTCAGATTTTTTCTTCTTCTTTTTCTTCTTTTCTTTGTGACGTTCTCGCTCGTGGTCTGATCTGTCATCGTAGTAGCTGGAGTCATGGCCGGACCCAGAGAGTTCAGTCACTTCGCTTCCTCCAACTTTGAGCACAAGCTTCAGAGGCTTCTCAAGAGCTTTGTCCTCATAGTCTACAACCAAAACGAAGAATTGGTAAAGGTATTGTGTCAGGCAATAGCAGTGACAAAGTAGAAGGGCAGTATGAAAGAAGTTGACATTAACATGCAGATTTTCTTTTAAAAAAACGAAGGACTTTACACGCCAAACTGGTTATTATATAAAAAAAAGGCATAATAAGCTCTCTGGTTTATATAAAATATAAGGCATAATAATCTATTTGTTTATTTTTTATGTATGTATGTATTTTTTTCCTACTTACAACCCAAATACAGTTTGTAATTTTTAGAAGTGTTTTATAATAATTTATAACGTAAAACAAACAACAATAAGAACATAGTATACAACGTAAAGCAGCAAAGTGATTAATGCGAGATTTTAGCTATACATAATTCCACCAGTAGATGAATGAATGAATGAATGAATGAATGAATGGAGCTACTATACATAAACTAAACTCTGTCAGTTTTAATGCTAGCTAACATAATGCTAGCTAGAACAAAAGCGACGCTGCAGTGAGCGCTCGGTGTGCAAATAAAATGTGCTCTAATGTACCGTCAACTGTTCTCCATTCCGGTTTATGCTTCTTATGTTTTTTCCCCATGTTTCTGTTCAAATTCTCAAAGTCGTAAATTTATTCCAATTAACACTGGTCGCTAGCGTTAGCCTAGCTGTGAGAGAGACGGTCTTCTTCTTCTTCTTCTTCTTTGTGTTTAACGGCGGTTGGCAACCAACGTAAAGCAGCATTACTGCCTCCTACTGTTCCGGAGTATGGGTCAGACAGTGAGTTTACAAGCTGTATCAAAAAAACAAAAAAAACCAAGAGAGACGGTGGGCAGATGTGACGCTACAAAAACTACTGTCGTATTTCCGGTTTAAACAAAACGCGCGGAATTCGACTCATAAATATCGGCAGCACACGGTTGATAGTAAAAATACACCAGATGTTTGATTGATACGACTAAACAGTTTGACGACGCTAATGTTTTAAGGTTTGGGTTTTGTTTTGTCACCTCAGCAGGTTATTTTGTTCAAATGAGGCAGCTGGGTTAGCTAGCTCACGTTTACAGCCTTACCCGGGTTAGCTAGCTTGCTAACGCGATGTAGTGATGGGTTTTGGTTCAGTACTTAATAAAATACAGAAGCTCTCTGAGACTTGCTGTTGTTAAAGCCGCAGTTATTGCTCTGGTGTTCACAGTTCTTCGGCAATGGAGGATGACAGGATGGAGACGGGAAACCTCACACCAAAAATCCATGTGGAAGTTCACGTTAAATCTGACAGGTGGGTAGTTTAATCCTAGTGTAAACAGTGAAGTTATTATTAGGTCAAACCCATACACAGGTGATAAAGGACATGAAAAGCTAAAATGCCTCCTTTAGTTTACTTTGACCCTTTGAACTCAAATGACTCATTTTTTTCCACCAAAGATTTAAATATGTTTCAAGTCATGTCTGATGATAACGTTTGTTTAAAACAAATCAGCAATGGTATTGTCATAGTACCAGCCAGAAGCTAGATATATACACGCATGCCTTCTTGTGATTTGTGATTTGTGTTTCATATTTCAGCACAGCTAAACGGTCTGAGGTGAAAATGCATGTTCAGAGTTTACTGAACTGTCACAGCATGGTGTTTGGAAACTACGCATGGACAGAGTTTGACGATGACTTCCTTCAGAAGCATGTGGCATCTGTGGTTATAGCTGATCTAGAAGAAATAGTTACACAGGTCTGTTATTTCAGTTTGTTTTGGGGATGAAAGCTCTGCAGTATCATTGTATTAGTAAAGCTTTATACTTATTAATTTTTATTCTCCCTTTCAGCCCCTTGATTTGAAGAACTGCTGTGTCTCTTTTCACATCTTCACACTGAGCGAAGATGGACCTAGCATGCTCACTTTGGAGGAGGATGAGGAGCTTTCAGCAGCAAACCACTGGTTGCTGCCTGCAGGTAACACTGCGTTCAGTTTAATTCGCTTTACTGTCATTAAAGCAAAACCAGTGCAATAAATTGTCTCTTATAGGTAGGTTGCAGTTGTTGTTGTTGTTGTTGGCAGTGTGTGACAGTTTCTGGTCTAGTGATTGTGTGCAAAACAGTGTATGACTATGCATTTAATAAGTCATTCATAAAGGACTTTGCAACATATTGTTATAGAGACATGAGAAATTTACTGTCCTGGGGTGGAGAAAGGAAAAAATGAGCCTTGGTGGCATTTCAAAAACATTTGGTGTCAGTGTTTTTTGGTAGATATCTCTAATAACAGGTAGCTGATTGCTAACAGTACGCTCAGCTGCTGTGACTTTCCTCTGCAGTGCCCTTTCGTCAGCCAAGGCAGAGTTGCTGTACCAAACTGTAAGATGGGAACATGGAAAATAATGCTATAATATTTGTACAGTGGTGAAGCTGGAGAAGTGGAGAAACTTGTTTTGTGACAAATGGGCCCTTTTCAGCCGCCTCATGAAGTGGTGGCGACACTAGGCCTTCTTTATCAGACGGGAGATAAAGAGACCAAATCAAGTCCTCAGCAATATAGACATCATTTCTTTGGTCTCTTTAACATTAAGGTCAAGGTTGTTTTTAGAGGACTGTATCACCAGATGCTGGATCTTCTTTTCATTGTTCTGTGGACCATCTTGTTTTTTTTATTAGATATTTGGACAGTCAATGTGACGCCATCTGCGTATAGTGGAGGATAATAGTATAATATAGGATGTATGTAGGATGGAAATGGTCGTTTGGGTATGTTCCAGCAACATCTATCATCAGGAGGTTCTCAGAAAAAACATCTCATTTAACAGGCAGTAAAGGACTGGAGAGCAATGATTGATGGTCACGATACGTCTCCAACGCAGCTTTAAAAAAGGAGGGGGAGAAGATATTGGATCCATGTGACCCTGCAATCTTCCTGCATTGAGTTACAAACTGACATATTTTAACCAAAATCTTTTTAAATGACATTTTTGTATCTTCATGGTACAAGGTCTGTGCTGAAATGTTTATGGATCATATTAAGAGTAGGAATGAGTATTATACAGCAGAAAGAATTGTGAAAATCTAGCGCTTATTTAAACGTTTCTTTACTTTTTGCTAGTATCAAAATTGGGATTTCATTTGTGTGTTTGAATCCAGCATGACCAAAACCTACTTTGCAAATGTATCAGTATTTTACATTATGATGTTCTTGTTACAAATGTACAGGCTACATGTTTCTGTCAAACAGGCCTCAAGATCCTGCTGCCATGTTGCTGGTGGAGCATCTGCTTTTTATTTCTTCTTTTTATGGGATAAAAATAAAATAATCTTGGTTTAGCATTCGAGATCTGTGGGTGTAAAGCTTGGTGAGCATGTTGTGCTACTGAGGATGATATTTTTTTTCTTGCAGCTCATAAGCATTTTCTGTTCTATTATATATGTTAAGTTGCTTTTTTCTTTTTAACAGCTGAATTTCATGGGATTTGGGAAAGTCTGGTTTATGAAACTGGAGTCAAAACTCAGGTAAAATAAATTACAGCTGTTTAGGAATTAGGAAAAATGATCAAATAGCCTGATGTGTAACCTAATGCTTCTTAACTTTACCTTATTTCCCCTTTTCTCTAGCTCCTGGATTATGTCACAACAACAATTTATTTCTCAGACAAAAATGTTGACAGCAACCTGATTTCATGGAATCGTGTTGTTCTGCTTCATGGTAAATATTTAAGAAGGGAATTGCTACAGTGATTGTTATTACATTGGAACAAAGAGTAATGACTGTCTCTCTTTGTTTGCCCACATTCAGGACCTCCAGGCACAGGGAAAACATCACTGTGCAAAGCTCTCGCCCAGAAACTGTCAATCAGACTGTCAAGTCGGTAAGATCGTCCTCATTCTAGTGAAACCGCTCCAGCTATGACTACACCAGCACTTTTCATTTCCAAATACACCTTTTTTTTCTCCCCTGCAGGTATTTATATGGCCAATTTGTTGAGATAAACAGCCACAGTTTGTTCTCAAAGTGGTTCTCAGAGGTACACCTGGGTCTTTTTTTCTTTTTCTTTTAATGTTTTTGTTACTTGTATTGTCTCCTGTAGCTAATTATGCCTATTTTTCACAGAGTGGCAAGCTGGTCACAAAGATGTTTCAAAAGATCCAACAGCTGATTGATGACAAAGACGCTCTTGTGTTTGTTCTGATTGATGAGGTAAAATGAAGTGTATTTATTTCATTTTGATTTGCTTCTGTGTCTTTTACGTTTCTCTAAGACAGGAGAACTTCTTGCCAACTGGTTGTACTTTGTTATGTTGAAGTGTGATTGAAACGGTTTCTCTTTTGTGAACAGGTGGAGAGTTTGACAGCAGCAAGAAATGCCTGCCAGGCAGGAACAGAGCCTTCTGATGCCATTCGTGTGGTCAACTCGGTCCTCACGCAGCTGGACCAGATCAAACGGTCAGAATGCAAACCTTTCTTAGTGATTTTATTTGTTTTAAATTAGAGATCGACTCTGTACTAGTCTGTTGTAGTGGAGAGAGAGCAGTGTGAAAATGAAGCTGTTGTTTAACACATGGTTAAAAGCTTTCAGTAGAGACCAAAAGATTGGAATTGCAGAGAGAAGTGGTGGAAATGAGCCTCCTCTGTAGGGTATCTTGGTTCTCCCTTTAAGACAGAGGAGGAGCCCAGAGCTGAGCTGCTACACCTCTACATTGAAAAGAGCAGCTGATATGGTTTGGGCATCTAAACAGGAGGCTCTGAGGCAGAACCGGGGCATACTTGAAGACAATATGTCTCTTGGCTGACTTGGAACATAACATTTCCATGAGACGTAACCTTTTAGGGTGGCTGTGGAGACTGAAGTCTGAGTTTCTCTGCTAAAACTGCTACTGACCCAAACTTGGAGTGACAGAAAGTAGATGGATGGATTATTTACTTATTATGTCCTACTTTAAACAAGTTGTTCTGTGTTGGCTATTGGGCTGATATTTCAGACATTCCAATGTAGTGATCTTGACGACCTCCAATGTGACAGAAAAAATCGACTTGGCCTTTGTAGACAGAGCTGATATCAAGCAGTACATCGGACCGCCATCTGAAAAAGGCATTTACAACATCTACCTCTCCTGCCTGGAGGAGCTGATGAAGGTAATTCAGTAATCTGGCAGCAGTTTATTTCCACTTCTAAAGTGAAACACATCTGACTTAAATGTTTTTCCATCTAAAATTGCAACTACACGGTCACGAGGTGGGCAACCAAACTTGGCATACAGGTCTATAATAGATATTTTGATGTCACCATATTGTGTAGTAACCACCTGACCAAAAAGAGCACTTTGCCAGTAGGAAACGAATGTCAGTTTCCTGAAATGTTACATACGTATGGCAGCCATCTGGTGCAGTGCACACCATGCTGTCCAGTGCCAGGCATTGTACCTTGCAATCTCTGTATGAGTGTTTGTGTAACTGAATGAAGACACTGTAAACTGCTCTTGATAAAAGGGCTACATAATGTACATATAGCAGTTTATTCCAACAAAATATTGATAGAACAATTAAAAAAAAAAAAAAGTCACGGTGCAAAATACAATTTAAGCATATTTAAGGAAAGCGAAGCGGTACTGATTTGTAACTTGGGCTTGTTATGATGTTGTATAATATGATATTTTACTACAGTACACATCTAACTAGGCAGCTCATTCTCTTGAAATGGGGTCAACTTGAAAGATGTGAAATGTAAAAGTAAGGTCAGAGGTCAAATGTGACATATTTGGATGCAAATAAGTGCATCCAGGTGCAAAACAAAACAACCCCACGAGAACCTTTGGAGGAGGTGGTCTCCAAAGGAACTCCAGAGCGGTTTGTTTATTTTGTGAACGTGATCCAATCTGAACAGACCACCAAGTGTAAATTAAAAATTTGAGCTAAAAACATCCCAAAGTCACGTATGCTTTGTAATCGCAGTGCGGCAAAGGACTACAGATGTGCAAAGGTCTGTACGGGCCAGTGACTAGCTGTTAAATTAACATTAATTCTCAGTTTTCTCACACAGGACATTCTTCCTGTATTTAGGTTTTTTGCAGAAATTTCTTGACAGAAAAATCACAAGAGGCACTTTTAAAATTCAGCTTATGTAAATAAAATGCAATTTTGTTTTCCGACACGTCTCTGAGTTGTGATCTCGGATGTACACAGTGCCAGATCATCTACCCCCGGCAGCAACTGTTTACCATGTTTGAGCTCGAGACGATGGGCTTTGCAAAGAGTGAGGTGTCCGAACACAGTCTAAACCTGAGGAACATTGCTATGTAAGTGCGCACTCCAATAAGCAGCATCTAAATCAGAGTGTGGGAAGCGAAAAGAGATGGAGGCCAATGCTCAGTTTTTTCTTTTTCTTTTCAGAAAAAGCAAAGGTTTGAGCGGAAGAGCACTCAGGAAGTTACCATTTATAGCCCATGCACTCTTTGTAAAGGTAGGTATTTGATTGTTTTCTCCTGACAAACATACGATTCACATGGGCTTTTTAAAATGGTTTGTTGTCTTGCAGACACCAACAGTAACGCTTGAGAGGTTTCTGGAGGCTATGGGCCAAGCTGTGGAAAAACAGAAGGAGGAAAAAGCTAACTTGGTCAATGGTATCTGAACCTGCTGAAATTCCCACAGGCTGACTGATTGTGCCTTGTTTGTGGTTTAAAACCTATAAAACATCTTTTTTATAGAGCTTAATCAGTTCATTTGTCAGCACTACATTCAATATACATACACACAAATGCTATTTTAACAAGTGCTGTAACACAAAAGTGTTTATTCAGGTAATTTTTCTGGTGCTACTCTCTTAAATTACCAAGACCATATCTATGTCGACAGAGGAATTGTAATTTTAAGTTGTAGCCTCCAATGCTTGAATTTTTCTTTGTTTTATATGCTATTAACAAATATGTTTACTCTTTTCTCACTTCCAAAGTATTTAATATTTGTTGCTTTAACCATAACTGTTTCTTTTTGTTTTTCTTTTTTTAAACCTATACTATTTGTGCACAGACATTAGATCAGTCAGTGTGTAGCTATGCTGACATGACAGCTTGTGAGTCCCACAATGGGCCAACAGACTCACCGGACAACAAATCCAAAATATAGTAAACATGTTGCTGTTTGTTATGAACGGTTAACCTGTGTGTGTTATTATGTGTTCTTGTTAATTGGTCCCATTCAAGGTCGCTTATTTCACCTGACAAGTTTGTAAGCTCAGCTGGCTGCGTCCCCTACAGAGGGGGTTTATGCCTGTGCATGAATCACTTGATGCAAAAAAACAAAACAAAAACGTGAGTGGACTTTACCCTTCACATACAATCTGCTTTGTGCTCTGTTCGCATGTTTGTTTGTTTGTTTGTTTTTTTTATAAATGAATGTGATAAATCCAATTTAAACTATCTGGGTTTGTTGTTTATTGGTTTAATTTTGTATATAACCTTGTAATAAACAGCATTGTTTCCTGATTGCAGTGTCTGATGCATTTTGGAGATTTTAATACACTACGTCCACCACTTGGGGGCGCAATGAGGCTGTAATGCAGTTCTAGACATAAACAGAATTCAGTTTATTACAGATTCTGATTTGCATGGTTGTCTCAGAAAGGGCAATAAGACAAGATGGATCACGATAAGGTGGCAATAAAAGCTAATTGCATATAATCTTGTGGTAAGCTTGTATCAACTAGATGAACAATGGGTTTTTTTTGGGAGGGTTACCAACAAAGTCCTGCAAATATCAAATGTTACCTTACAACAAAGCAACAAAAGAGCAGTTCTACCTAATATTCCTCCTTTATGATACAGGCCCATGCACGGGAATTTAAAGTGATTCATGGTTATGATTTGGGACTGTGAGCTCTTACATGTTGCGGTCTTCCACTGTGGACTAAAAACCAAAAGGTTGAAAGATGACTGAGTTTGAAATGCGTCACTCCTGTACACAGTTTATACGAACAGATCGGTGGTTTCGTTGTTCGTATGAACATGTTTTGCATTCTGTGAATGCTCTGCTGCTTTGCATGTCAGCTGCCGGCTTCAAACAATGTGCCCTTTGTTTGTTGCTGGCAACAGCTTTTTCATTCCACTTCAAAGGTGAATCCTGTAGGCTGTTCCTGAATGTAAAAGGAAAGCAAATGTTGGATTTGTCTTCATTTGCACGCTCCAGACCTGCTCAATCATAACACTGTCACCTTTACAGTGACCTTTACTGCGTGTTTTATTAAGCTTGTAAGTATTTTATTGGTGGATTTGATTATGCTGTCAAAGGTCTATAATTAAGATGGAAAAAAACGAAGATTTATGCTATAATTAAGACCAACCCAGAATGGATTTCCCCTCATGCATAAAGACTGCATTTGTGTGAATTGCCCCTTTAGTGCCATGTTATCTTTTATACTTAATTGTTTGGCTCCCATTATATCTATTTGTCAGTGAATTTTTGAGTAAGATGAATCACATGAGGGAGCTCAACTTGTCTCTAATCTGATCAGTGATTACAAAGGTGAGAGAAAAAGGGGGTAGTAGAGAAAGGGAGAGCTGTAAGAACGGGCATGGTAAATAAAACCATAATTGCTCTGTCTGCAGGCCTTTTTCTTTTCACTGTAGTCTCTCCAAAAGCAGGCAGCTGTTAAAAGGCAATCAAGCCGGAGAAGGAAGAAAAGTCAAAAGCCTTATTGTTATGGGGATTTTATCACTGTTTCAAGCAGACTTAAAATGTCAGAAAACTCCAAACAAAACAAACAGTCTGTTTATCCTCTCAACCGTTGTTCAGGTACATTGCTGAAAGCAATGGAATATACCTTTATGTGCCAATGGTGATTCAAATAGAGGGGTGGGGGTTAACTTACACTCTTACTTATATGCGCGGTAAGAGGAAAGTGAGCCAAGCTGCACACGAACTATGGAAATTATCACTCATCTCCTCTGAGTTTTTAAGAGGTTATGATTTACATTGCTGGTCTAAAAGTGTGATACTCAGTTGTTAGTTTAGAAATACTTTTTGCCTTTGCCAGCGTGGTAATCCACATCCATTGCGCAAATGCATACTGAGAGCCCATAAAGCCGAAGCAGTGTTGGCTTTTCAATTCTTCTACATGGCAGCCTTTGATCATAAACTAGTGCTTTTATCCAAATGAACATTTCCCTCAGAAGAAAACCACAGCGCGCTCTTTCTGTCTCTCTCTCTCTCTGTATCTGTTCCCAGTCAAGACTGTCCTGTCAGAAATTATGAACAATTGTTGTTTCTCGAGTCTGTTGAGATTTCTGTACCCCATATGTTTGTCATCCATTTAAGCAGGATGTTAGAAGGCGTAGGAGAACGAGGATGAAGGAGAGATACCTTGTAAAGAGACTGAATCCTCGGAGCCGGGCTGCATGAAGAAATTGTGATAATTAGGCGCAGCAAGTAGGATCAAAGGAAGCTGCCATCAATGAGCTATGCAAATGTCGACTCGTCCTGTCAACCGCAGACAGTGATCTAAGATTTCTGCGTCTTTGAGGAGTCATATAGCAGTCACACTGATAGAAAGAGCTATACTGCTGCACATTAAAGGTATGGCAGTAAAAGTGGGACGCTATCATACAGTACCACCCTCCGAAAGAATAACATGTTTCAGTGGCTCTGAGAATACATGCTCATCCACGCAGCTCTCCAACAACAAGGTTTAAGTGCAAGACTGTGATGTGACAGCAGCACGTGGAGGAGACAGCAGAGTGTATCACAACAGTTTGTGTCTAGGTTTCCACGCAAAAGATCAAAGTAACACCTTTCTTGATTTCTTAAAGGATTTGCACGACCGAGGAACATTTACAAAACAGAAACATTAGCTTCACACTGAGCGAGACATTGCTGTAGTAAATTAATATTTATATAGCGCGTGGAATGTGTCCTGCGATTGGGCTCTTTTAACACTGTGCCAAAGGAAACAAACTATAAAAGTGCTGAGGAGCTTTTGAAGTCTGCTGGGCTGAAGTACAACATGTTCTTCCTGGCTGTCTTCAATAAACAATAGTTATCTTTGGCATCTACTGTGCATATATGAAAAACAAATACTGGAAACGACAATAGGAAGCCTATCCGTATTCCCACAAACCAAACAAACTATATATGCCACCTAACATTGATCCTCAATCATTCACGACACTAATCCAGAGCATCTGCAAGTAGTAAAATAGTCCAGCAATAATTGTGCTACAACAATTTTCTTCAAGGTTTTATAACCACAAGGCTATTTGGAGATAATTCACTTTTTTTATTCAGTTATTAACTGACCTCTGGTGTAAACAGAACTACAAATGACAGAATAATGAAAAGTATTTGCCATAAATATGAACCTACAAGAAATGAATTAGGGATAAAACATGAATGGAGTCAAAAGGAAGATGACACCAACAGAGGACATGGTTCAGCTTTCAACTGCTCATGAACTGCCAATAATTGTTTAACAGTCAAGAGAGACATAACCTGCAACCGGAAAAGGAATTGACTTTTCAAAGTAGAGGTAAAGGTGTGTTACAGCTGTACTAAGAGAACATAGGAAAAATGAAAAACTATCGAAAGGAGAAATTATACAAAATACAAAGTGTATGGAACGTGTTTCTTCGAAAGCAACTTTAAACTTTCCATTATCAAGATGACATTTTGAAATAACTCACAAGTTTTTTGTATTCAGTGGTGGAATAAATAGCATTTCCAATAAAAACATCATAGCATACTGTCTTAAATTAAAAAACAAAAACAAAACGTTTGGACACACACTGAGATTTGGTGTGATCTGTAGAGCTGTTTTGTCTGAATTAGGGAGCGGGTTCCGGGTGACTTGACCAGGATAATGGTGGTGGGTATTGGAGATAATTTCATTTTATTATGCCATTCATTTTATTATGCCTATAAGAAATAAGAATACTCAACTCTTGTAAATAATCATTATAAATGATAACCAACAAAAAACAATAAACTAACACCAATCAATTAAAAGAAATACCACCAGCCTATCTAATATCAGAGTAGGCAACATTTCCATTTTAAAAACCTTATCACGCATACGTGTATACATGGTAGATCAAATCTATTTCAAACCGAGTTCAACTTGCACCAATGGTGTGTTTTATTTTGTAAAAGCCTGCACCAGAAGTGTCCCTCTCTTCTTCTGCAAGCTTGACGCCCCGCTCTGCCGTTTCTGTTGCGTTCAAGCAGTTTCACATCAGTTGAACGGGAGTAAAGCTGGAAGCCAGACTGCGAGCGCACCCTGAGCCGCTTACAGATCATTTTAGCGATTTTTATCAGATCATCTCATCGCTGACAAGCGACGCTTCAATGATAGCGCGATATATGTGCGCACCTTTGGATGAAGTTGGACTTTTCTTCTTTCTAAACTAAAAACAATGTGATCATGTAGAGTAAGAAGTGGCGGATTTCGGAGTACATTTACTGATCCAGGGAAGAGGGATTTAAAGAATGGGCAAACTTCAGTCAAAACACGGTAAGACAGCAAAATACATATATAAATAAATAAATAAAAAATAAAGCGAAATGACACAATTTGAATATTGTAGCCTAAAAAAAACTAACTAGTGTCTCTTTTACATCCTCGTGCGTCGTGATCCGTAGCGTGCAAGCGCAGAGAGAACCCTGAAGGTGAGGATAAACGCACATCATTTTTGCGTAATGGTTTGTAAATGGTAACGGTCTAATAAACCGCAGGACTAGCCTGAGATTTGTACCTGCTAATCGCTGTGTATTCTCCGCGTCTCAGGAGACAGTTTTGTGGTGAACGCCTTCCTCCGGAGAGGGATGGAGGAATGTGAGAGGTACAGCGCGGCGGATCAAAAGCTGAAGAACATGCAGGTAATACTACACTTATTAATTATTTTCTTACTTTCTTCAAAACTAAGCTGATCTTCTATTGATTCAAATTTTAGGATGTGGATTGCGTGCACATTATATATGTTTGACAGTTTACACAAAATGCATTATTGTGGAGGGGCGAAAGCATGCCAGGTGTTTTTGTGTGTGCTTGAATTTGCTGATGGGATGAGTCTGTGAGGCACTTCAGAGCTGTTACATTTCTTTGTCCCCTGAAAGCTGATCTAAGAACTTCTTGACTTAAGTGGAGGCAAACTGTATTCACAGGCATGTGTGAAGACATGCTGATGTCTTCGCAGAGTTGTAGGTTGTTGTTCTTTCTGTCATGTCTGGCTCTGGCACAACACTGCAGCGGTTATTCCCTTGCCAACATTGCTGGATGGGTTATGACAGCCATGAGTGAAGCGGCTTGGCAAAGCAACTCAGACCCAAACACACACACACACACACACACACACACACACACACACACACACACACACACACACACACACACACACACACACACACAGGCTGGTTGGAAAGGTAGTCAGTCATTTCTCAGACTGAGGGATATAAAGTTTGCTCTTGTGGCTGCTGGCATTGTGACTCGGGTTGTGTCTTTTTCTTCAGTGCCTCCTATTCTAGCGCGGCTCCCAGTGGGCAGCCCTCTGTGGCATAACATTACATCACTTCAATTAGCGTACCTTTTTGAGGGGTACTATGAGTCTCAGGCTCTCAGACAGAAACTGCAAGAAGTTCACACAGCGGCACAGACAATCTGTGAGGTAGGTGGCTGTAATAGTGGAAGAGTTATGGATTATATCAGGGCTATAAACCACCCACTCAAGGCAAATTAAAGAGAACTTTACTCGGCTTCAGAGGAGGCTGAGTTCCCACTCCCCTGAAGGAAAACCACCAAAGGCATAAGCTTGGCACTTATTAGTAGGTGGCTCCCTCCCTCACTTCTATCAAAGTCATACCCCTGATTTATTTGTGCTATTAGCTGGTTGTATTAGTGGCTCAATCACACCACAAAACTGGATGGCTATTAGCATGTAACTAGCAAACCCTTTGCTTTTCATGCTTTCTTTGAAACTACCTCCATGTGGACTGAGAAGGTGGATAGATTCAAGCACAGTCATTGCATATAATGGTCTCGATGGGTCTTTGTGGTAAAATGTAATCTGGTAGTGGTTATTTTATGTCAGAAAGTGACTAAAAGAATCAATTTGCATAGTAGAATTTTTTGTTACTTATTAGTACTGGATAGTTTATATTTTTCTGTATGTTGTAGATGTAATTGTAAAACTAAATAAACATGTATGCTTATAAATCTAAAAAAAAAAGTGAACTGCAGAATACAGAATATAAACTACTAAATAAACCACAGTCAGGTATGAAAATTATACTAGATCATATATTGAGTTTCACCTCAGTATTGTATTCCAGATAGAGCATGCAACTGCCTGCTCATATTAAGTGGAAGCTCCATTCATGCTGCTAAAAAATGGGCCTAAACCAACTTTCCTGTAAAGATATGAAATGTCCCTGGAGACCCTTTTAATGCTTTATAATTTCCCCACCTACAAGACAGAGCTTCCTCAACGATAAAATTTATCTCTGCTATCAGACGCTCACACCATTTCCCTGTTTGATCCCACATTCTGCTAATTAATTCTTCGCTGGGATCGGATTACTCTGTCACATTTCCAGTTGTAATTATTGGATTATGGCTTCTTAGATGTCTGGAGTTTGGATTAAACAGGTCCGAGCAAACAGAAAAACAGCAATAATGATTTAATGTGTTTAGAAGTTGTTGGGAGGTTTTTTTTAGATTCATTGCAGACCCGTTTTTTCCCCCTCAGCTCAGTGTTTTTGCACATGACCCTCATGCCAGATAGAGGTTTCGTCACACGGTACTGGCTGATGAGCTGCAGAGACAGTTCAAAATTCCTTATGATTTCATATAGGAGAAGATTGGCTAAACACACGGCAGAGCTCTGACCATCCCCCTCCTCATTGTCAAACGGGGGAGTAGAATTCCTGAGTTGTCTGGCTGCGACTTCAAAGCACAGAACTGGGAGTTATAAAAGGGCTCTGATATCAGCGAAGGCTCCGAACCCTCACTCCTCTATCCCACCTCCCCTTTTCCCCGTCCTGGGGGATGGGCTGGGGGATAGTGTGCTACCAGAAAGAAAAAAAACAAACAAACCAAAAACCCCATAACATGCATGTTCCCATCGTCAGTCTGTGTAAGTCTGAATTTCTTCAATAAAGCAGGATTTTATTTTTTTTATTTTTTTTTAACTCCGGCAAAGTGCGAATGCATCGCTGTGCTCCAGGAAGAGATAAAGGATCAAAGGATTTAAATCAATCAAATCAAATCAATTTAAATTTAAAGACCTGTTTAAATATTGATATCACTGCAAACCATGATTCATGATTGCAGCTGTACCGTTTCTTCAGTGTAATCCTATAGTCTCCTTGAAGTGCGGCATTAGGGGACAAAGAGAGAGCGATTCAGCGCAATGACTTTGCTCATCCTACAGTCAAGATACTGACACTTCGGTGCAGGTGTTCACGATGAGTTTTCTCTTTTGAAGCACCTCGTGTGATGTTTAATCATTACATGTGAGATCAACCTAGTGGAAAAGTTACCCACCCCACTACATAATAAATTACCCTAATCTGCGCTTGTTAAATATGTAAGCTACCTCCAAGCTCTGTGAAGCTTCCAGGAACACCAACACATCCACAGTTTCTCTCTCACACACACACTGTGCTTCACGTTGGAGCTTCAAACACTCATGTTTGAATGCCCAAATATTGACAGGCTAATTCAGCTTTTCAGCACCACCTTTTGTCTCAAAACTTCCCATATCTGCGGCCTCCAAAGAAGGAGTGTGTCAACATCTTAAACTCCACAACAAAGAGCTTTATTATGCCACTTTGAAAGGTTAATAATATCACACTTGAAGTTAAAAAAAAGAAAAAGAGTCAGGAATTAGCTGGATGTAACGATGTGCCAAAAGCTGCAAGACACAAATTTATTTTGACTTACAAAGAGTTACATAGAGCTCACCCCTCAACAATAAATTAGGTTTAAGAGCGTAGTTCCCAAGCAGCTCACTAAACTAATTGTAAGCTAATGTTTTTTTAACATTCAATTCGGAATTCGTGAATAAGACTTTCCCCTTATATAACATACTCATTTGGTGATCCTGCTCAAAATGGATGTTTTCTTTGGGCAGTTTTGCCGCTGGGCATTTGGGTATATCTTCTAGTCGCCACGTTAATTTTGAGTTAGCAGTATTTGATTTGGATCCGAGGCCGGGATATCTGTGTAATCTTAAGACTATGACACTAAATAACACTTTATTTTTCAGCACACGGGGGCAAGTTTTTAAAAGGGCGATCACTTTTGCTTCGGCTGTGAGTATACTGGATACATTTGTGTGTGCAGCTCCTGAAGTCCTCGACTTCTTTCAAGAAATATTTTTGTCAGCAGCATCTCATGACTTTTTTATCTATTGCTTTTCCGTCATCTAAGTCCGCGAATGAAGAGGAAAACATCCTAGAATGAGGCACAAGCAGGGAACAATACATGGTGGAGAGGAGACAAAAAAGGTGTGCTTGTATTTGTGCTTTTGAAGAGACTTGAAGGCAGTTAGTTTGTGTTTTTTCCACCCCGTCTTTTTTTTTCTTTCTTTTTCTTTTTCTTTTAAAAAAAATTGGCTTCACAAGAAGGCGAGCTGTGAGCCTTCATCTCTGAATGAAAAGCATGTGGCTGGCATCCAGAACAGCGGGGTCTTTCAGCACGGCCTCAGCAGACATCTGTTCCTGGTTTGTACAGCAAAAATCCTGGAGCAGGGAGAGGGGCTGTGGTGGGAAGGGGGGCAGGGAGGGAAGAGGAAAAGAGTACAAGGAGGAGGAATAGAGTTTACGGGTGTTGTTTTTTCTTAAGGGAGATATTTGATTGTTTTAAAGGTAGTGGGGGAAGGGGGGTAATTGAGAGCCTCATCTGCCTTCTTCACTGCTTTCTTTAGGGAGACAGAAGTGGACCATTGATCTTATCTTAGCTTGCTTCCCACATTAACTTGTAAAAGTGTTCAACGTGTAAATCAAGCTACTCTCTTGGTTTTTCCTACACTGATTGCCATTTGCTCAGAACATTCACTCCTCTGTCAGTGTAAACATCATCACCTGCTTGGCTCTGACCCTTCTCACAAGTGCGACGTGCTTGTTTTAGACTTTCTTTCATATCTGAGCGCATAGGTGTGCACCCCCATGTGGCTTTGCCTGTGTGTCTGTATATTTGTGAGTGAATAAAAGGCTACAGAGTGGCATGCGTGGCCTGAGTCTAATGGAGAAAGACATTACAACACTGTTAGCAAATTGAATGTTTATTATTCTGACGATACTTGTCTGAAGTACTTGTTTGCTCTCTTTTACTGTAATTCTCTTGTGGCCAATGCTCATGAAAATAACTCTTTATTGCCATCAAAAGAAAAAAGAAACACACGCTACATACTGATTTACACGCTGTCAGCACAAACCAGAGCCAAATTAATCTTATTAGGGGATACTGGGACTAAAAATGAGCTATGGGCCCCTATAGATCCTTCCTGTCGGTTGTTTTAAAAACGCATTTTACTAAACAGATTTGGAGTCACAAAAAACTCCTTAATCTTGAAGGAATATTTGTGTAGATTTTATTGCGACGATAAATCAAACTCTCGTCTCTCTATGGACATGACTAACATTTATAAAGAGCTTTTCTAGTCTTGCTGACCATTCAAAACACTTAAGTCTCCAAGCCACATTTAATTATGTATTAATACAGGTTCTGCATTATTAGAATTCAAGCTCTTTATCTACTGCACATCCATGACCAATCTTGTTCGAACAATAAATTTATATTCAGCATTCAGCCTGCTTAACGTAAAGTCTTAAAACAGAAAAAAAAAAAGTAGCCTGAATCCCTCCCTGCTGCTTCATGTATACTTCTCTGTTGAATATATATAGACTATGCAAGTGGCCAATGTCATTACCAGTATTTACACCTGTGCAGGCTGTCAGTGTGACATGTGGATAAATTTCGAGGGAAGTGCACGCAAGGTTATGGTGTAGATTACAACATTAGGGTTTAACACCTGAGTTATACTTCTATGGTGAATCTGTGTAGAGCCTACGAGGTAGCCACACCAAGCGTCCGATGTTGCCAGCACTTATGCTGCGTTCCCTTTACTTTGGAAGTCGGGTGACATCACTCCAAGTTGACTGCTTTCCAGTAGTAAAGTCGCAAGGAAAAGCAGGATTTGTTTTGCTCCTTGCAAGGTACAGTCATTCATCCATCACTGGCAATATAGCGCAATGCCTGTTTTATTGCATTGCTGCAGCAAGTTCATGGATAGAGCCTAACCACTTCTTTGTGTATGGCTTCTTTAGCGAGTCTCTCCAGAAGTAGCTGGAAACGCATAGGAGGAATCAAAGGTTTTTGATTGATTGATTGATTGATTGGTAATTTATTTCAACATGTGAACAATATACAAGTACATTTAGAAAAGAAATGAGAGAAAAAAAATATACTATACAAATTACATACAAAAAAACATTCTGATTAATTTACATGTTGAAAGGGAGTGGGAAGAAATATACACTTATTTAATCCCACCCCTGTCCCATAAATTATCAGTGAATATTTAGTCAGCTTCCTTACTGATATAATTTGTAATAAAAATAGTGAACAGATTTCTGATATACTATATACTATAATATCACATCATGAATTTTTTGTTTGTTTGTTTTTAAATAGAGACATTCGCTTAATTTAAATATTTTCCTTTTCTTTATAGATCGAGAAGATCATATTTTTATAACTCTTTTTGAACAGTTTTATGTTTGGACATTGCTTTAATTCCATATTCAGTTTGTTCCATAGTTTCACTCCTTGAACAGAAACACAAAAGCCTTTTCTTGTAGTACGTACCTTCATTGTTTTGAAGTTTTGAAGTTACAAAAACCCCTTAAATTATAACTTCCTTCTTTCAAAAAAAAACATACTCTGAATATTACCTGGCAGTTCTTTATTTTTTGCTTTGAATAGGTTACGACGTACCTACAGAGTACATTTAACATGGAATTATAAATCCCCTGCAAGACAACAAAATCATCCTATAGACCCTGCTGTGACCTCCCACACCACAACACTGTATGATGGGGAAAATCGTGGTTTGGTGGTGGTTGTGGTTTGGAAATCTGTGAGCAGCTATAGTCTGCCTTTCTGCCCGCAGAGAGCGTCTGCTGTCAGATGGGGGCAGTGTCAAAGACATGTGGTACGACCGGTCTGTGGGTTACTCTTGCTTGTACTGTTGTTAGACCCTCAGCCGGCTGTGGAGAAGAGTGAAGTTAAAACATACAAATAGCATCATCCATGTTGAGCATGGATGGATGGCTGGGTCTACTGCTTAGGTCAACTGTGCTAATTACAGGAGTTTACTCAGGGAACTCAGGGAACATGGTTTCCTTTTGCCTCTTTTCCACAAACAGCTATTCAACTCAGCTCTATTCGGTTTCCATTAGAACTGAGTACCACTTCAATGTGGGTGAGGTCATTATCGCACACACACACAGCCCAAAAGTCCCTTGACATACTTTTTATGCGACACAAGCACGACACAACAATGGACGATATCAAGCATACATGCTGCTAAACCAATGCTAAATGTCTGCACCTTGTTGCTGGACCACAGTGCTGGTTTGTGTGCAGCCGTTTCCCTCGTCGTCGGGTTTCAAAAATGACAGGTTTGATTCTTGTGAAGGAGTCACTCTTATGACTCATCCAGTGAGTCACACAGTGGCGTGCAGTCTGTTGATGTTGCATATTCAGCTCGACTCGGCTCAGTTGGAACCCTGGACAAGTAGCTACTAAAAAGGTACCTGGTACTGGGTACTGCCATCTAACAGTCAATCCAGAAAACCAAGCTGAGTCAAGTCTTTTCCACTCTGCTTTGTCTGTGTGCTGGCAAAACAAACTTCCCCTGTCTGCTGAGGAGAGGCAGGTGAAGTGAATATAACCTCACTTAAGTTGTTGTTACACTAATGTGAACATAGAATAGAAGCCTCTCACTATGTGTTAAGCTGTCTAAGACTGTCAAAAAACAGTCGGCTAAAGGTGCTTCATTTTGTAAGGTAGAGACCTAACAATAATACAGAGAAAACCCCAACAATTAGATGACCCCTTGTGTACAAGCACTTGACAACAGTGGGAAGAAAAAACTCCCTTTTAACAGGAAGATACCTCCAGCAGAATCAGGCACAAGGATCTGCGATCAGTTGGGCGTGAAGAAGACCGGAAAAAGGCAAAAAAAAAAAGCCATCCACAAATATTTGCGATTTTTCTTAACCTAACAACTTGAATCTAGTTCAACATAAATAATTAAATAATATTCACATGAAATACTCATGTTTGTCTGGTAAGTCACCATGTTGTGATAATTAAGCTATTCAGCTATTGTATATGTTCTTTTTTCCACTCTTGTTGCTAAGAAACAGTCATACTGAATGAGTAAGAGCAAACCTTTCAAATAGTGTAATCAAAATACCTAAATCAGCTTCCATAAGTACATAATAAATAGTTGTAAGCAGGCTTCACACACAGCTTTACCCACTGGTTATATTTGATGGCATCAAAAATAAGACAAAAGAAGTTACAATCATTTCGTTTTCTTCATTATTGGACTGTTTATCTTCACACTTTTGGACAGAAGCACTGTTGTGGTTAGTGAAATCTCAGCCACACCATCAGTGCTTTCTCTTCATTATATTAATGAGAGATTTACACAAATGGATTACAGTAATATCTCACCTTTCTGAAAGAAGCACAGGTTTTTCCTTCACACTCAATGAGCTAGAAATGCATGGTCACCGATGACAGCAGGGAGACCTCGCCTCCACTACATCATGGGTAGTGTGCTGGTGTCTGTTTGGGGCAGCCCTGGTGAGGGTTAATGCTGGTGGGTGTCTTTACCCCCGATCCCTGCCAGGGGAAAGAAAATACCTGAAGCTGGAATCCAGTGCTTAGCGCTGACATTTTTGGCAAAGGCTTCTGGATCCAAGTGTGTGTTTGATCTAGTGCTCTCCAAGCCAAGTAAAACACCGGGAGACTCAAAGGTTATTACATTTTAGTGTGTAAGGTATGTTTCCACATAAACCCCTGTTCTTTTCCAAGTGGACTTCATTTCGCAAGCCTTAAAGCAACCAGGGGAATATTATATTTTTTCAGTTATGGTTGCCCATAGTGTTATTGTATTCTGTCATTGTTAATTGATTGCATTGTTATAATTACATATTTAGCTAAATATAGTGCACAAGATACGTTTGGGGAGGATGTGAGAAGCTCCTGAATATGTGTTTAACTTAACAAAGGACACTCCAGATCTGCTACTCTTCAACATTTAGTTTTGTTTGAGGTTTTAAGACACAAAGGAAGTCTGAGGTTTTGGTTGTTTGCTTAAAGAAGACAGGAGATTACTCTTTAGGAAAGAAGTGTGTTATGTATTAAATTCAGCCAGTCGAAAATTGTCCTAATACATACATATCAAATGTAGAGATGACTTCTATGTTAGATAATCATAGAGGGAACTAAAATGGGCATCACAAGATACAGAGTTGTGGGAATATCAATGCATAAAAAAAGGGGGGGGGGGGGGGGGGGGCATTTATACAAAGTATAGCTGAATAGTTTTGGGCTGATTAACACCTTTCATGATGCGATGCAGTGTACGCCTCCTTTTGTCTCTTGTTACCTTCAATTTCTGTGTTGCTCTTGTATAAACATCCTTCAGGGTCGCAGCTTAATGTGTCGAAACTTCATCCTTGCACCGCATTCATGAACCTGACACCCTGCTGGGTTTGAGGCTTCAGAGTGAAACACCACACACGCCACATACCCTGGCTTCCTGTAACCATCCAAAAAAACCAAAAAAGACCAAGAGTATGCTGGTGAGCTTATTCTTTATGCATAGATCAAGCACTGTAGTAATGCATCATGCTCAGTGTTACACATGCTACGTTGGGTAGTACCACGATTTTGTTTCACGTTCATTCAAATTTCAAGGTAACTTGAAGAAGGTGGAATTTATAGCAGAACTGTTCTCACTGATTAACAGATAACTATCCACCTTCCTGTCTTCAATTTGTACATAGGAATTACCAAATCCTTATTCTTTTTTTTTCAAACACAGCCTAACCCAGACCCCCGAGGAGTCTTCCTCTCTCTCTGAGCTGAGCCTTCCCCTCTTTGGGACCCCAACCCTGCACATGTGTAGGTATCGCTATTACTCAGCTCATACAATGCCACATTCCCATCTGAAAGTGGTTAGCTGTTGAAACACACTAGCAGCTTCAAAGCTTGGATCCAGGCTCTGCAGACAGCACAGGCCTGGCCCTCCTTTTGCACAACGCATTCCTCTCCGATGGGGGATGGCTGCAAACGTGCTTTTGTTACCCAAACCTGCTCCCGTCATCAAAACCCTCAGTGAGTCCCCATTTAAAGGAAGTGGTTATTTTTGTCATTGGTGGTGATTTAATTTTGGGAAAAAAAACCAAAACAAAACATGAAAACAAAAAACTGCAGGATGATTCTGCTCATGTGTTCAGAAGAAATGAGAGCTCAGCAGTTCTCACAATATGCATTGGTTATATACCCACACACCTTTTGTGCTCCTATATGTGACAGAACAGGTGGGAGAGGATGAAATGCTGCTGAAAGAGGCCTCTGTTCTTATTTCCTCTGAAGGCAGCCTTCTTTTCTTCCCCCACCCATTTTTTCCTGAGCCCGTCCACTTCAAAAGCTGACCTGAGCCCTGTGTGCCATGTAACATGTTTACCTAAAGGTTCATTTCAAATAAACAGCAGTTCTCCATGAGACGCCTGCCCCTCCTCACTGAGAGCTTTTCAGAGACACAATCTGCTCAAAGGAGGCAGATCTAAAAGAAAACACACTTTCTTAAATCTTGATATCATTTCACGATATTGCCGCTCATTGCCTTTTGTGTCTTACAGTTTTACAGAAGAGCTTACAAGTGTAGCAGAATGTGATGAGAAAATGTGTTCCTCAAAAAAGCCCAAATATAGTGAGTTATGTTGCAAAAGAATCTCAACAGGAGACTTTGAAATGCATGAAAACATCAGAAATATCACGTGCAGTTGCTCCGCAGGATCTTTCTTTATAACCAGCACTTAATTCTTCATGCTGATAGGGGCCCAACTGATCCTATCATTTCAAAAAATGCCAGTGTATCAGAACACCTGAACTTTTACCCCCACTGTCACATGCTTGCAAGGCTTTTAGAGCTGCTCTATCCTGGTAGCGCCTCATTATCTCATAGCTTTTAAGGTGTTATTGCACATCAGCACCCTTCTGCTTTTTGAAGCATAAATCCCCTTTAAAGAACTTTTATCAGACTTTTAAGTGTCACACTTAGTGCTTCAAGTGGACTGCCTTCGGACTTGCTGCATGATAGAGAGCAAGACTCCATCGGGCTTGTAGCTTTATATTGGAGATAAGATAAGAATACACAAGGAAGCTAACACTAAGCTAAGTGCAGGCTCCTCCGCGGCCCTGTAGACCTTCTAATATTACGGCCATGAAAGCACCAGTTTTCGTGCACTCTGCAGCAAAAAAAGCTAAGCTGGAGATGGAGGTGGAGCTGAGCTAAGCTGCCCTCTGCACCATAGCTTTTTGATCTCTGCTTGCGCCATGGATGAATTACGTTTCAGAATTTCACACTGGGGAACAGTGTTTCAGAAACACAGCTAGTCTGTCAGGTCACTAAAGTGCACACATGGCAGCCTGAGTCCAAAAAGAAGACGTGCAGATGTTAAGTCTCGCTGATGGTGGTCTAAGAATCTGCACTTGGCATATTTCTGTGATGTGTTGCAAGTAAAAATTATAATTCATGGTTTGCACCACGAGGCTTTAATATTCTTGTCTTGTAGCTATGATTTCAAGAGCAATTCATCACATGCATACCCTAATATCCTTTTTTTTCTTTTTTTGACCAATTATTTTCTTTGAGAATAATTCAACAGAAATATGAATGAGCTTTGCATGATTTTGGTGCATCAGTAATTAGCCCATGTGCTACTTTCTCTTTTCAGTATCTCATCTGTTCCTCTTCAGCTTGCAACTTTCTACTTCTTTTTCAAAAGAGGTTGCGTCTCACGTGCCATAGCATCACAGCCAGTGACTTACTGGCAATTGTCCATTTCACATAGCCGGGCTTCCTTCACATCATCTCAAGATCATGGAGTCTCCTCTGCTTCCTGTGCCCAGCAGGAGTGTATTTTTAGGAATCCTCAGGAAAACATTTGGTTTTGACCCTGGGATGACCCCCTGTCCAGTTCCAGGCCTGTGAGGAACTTCACAGCTTGGATTTAAGCCTGTTCTTGCAGTGTCAAGAATTCTTGTGGTCTTTGAGACTGGCAATCGCTGCTGGCTGGAGGAGACAGCGGTACAGGACAGTCAGGGGGAGTTACACAACTGCAAAGAGAGAAAGGAGATAAAAGGGGTGCATCCACTATGAATAAGCTGCTGCTACTTTTGTCAGCATGTCAGATTAAGATACTGTATTTAGTGTCAAAAAGTGTACCACAGTCTGCAAAGCCAGGACGTTTTTGCAGAGAACAGGAGGGCCTCAAGCCTTAAATATCTCACAGTAAAGAGCACAGTACCAATTATGCAAATAAGTGGTGTCGCCTAGAACCTGAGGTTTGGCAAACGTGTCTGTAGAGTAGTTAGGTTAGATTATAGCAGATGGGTTTTTAGAGGCTCCGCCTTCTTCTTCCCTCATTTGTTGCGTTTTGCTCAGGATTCTGTCTGTCTCTTACCTGCAAGCCGGAATCTCCCTGGAGTTTTGATGCACTGATAATACACTACAACAGACCTTCGTCTCTGTTTGCCTAATACGCCTTCCAAAATGATGTGTTAAGAATCGACTGGTCACGACTCCATAAGCTCTTCTTTTTGTAGTTACTCATATCCATCTGTACTTTTCTTTGTAAGTTACATTGAAAGACATCGGAATAAGTAACTGCTGGACTGGAAATTTTTGGTTTTGACCTTTAACCAGCTTCTGTTTGGTTGGAAGACCTATACAGGAAACCAGCAGACGGCTCATCTACCACACCACAAGCTTTTATAATAACAGCAGGAGAGCCACAACATCTTTTGTCACTGGCTGCTGTATTTGAGATTGACTGAAAAATAGTCAGCAAATCTGCACAGAACTCGAATGGTGTAGTGCCAAAAACTACAGGTGCCCGAGGTTTTTTTATTGCCCACTTTTAAGTGACTTTGAGTGTCAAGCGGGTACCAGTTAGGCTACTATATGTCTGCTAGACCTTCCCCTCCTAATTCAACTTAGTAAACTGGACCTCTTGACTGTGTTTGTGGTGTTGGTCCCTTTTGAAGCATTTTTAATTCAGTTAATCACATTTGTGCTGCAGTTTCTGTCATAGTACATACTGTGCTAAGTACATACCATGCAGTCTATGGAACACCATGGTCCATAATATATTCCATACTGGACCATATTATGGTAAGTGTTAGAAGTCTTCATTCCTGTGTCCAGCAAATTTCTGATCTAGCAACCTAACCCAGAGCTGATTCAATGTAGGCTAGTTTTGTATAACTAATTTTCTCCCTGCATAACAGTTTTTTGCAATTCGTGGACTAAACCAACATGTTACCGGAGTCCCATCTATGGCCATCTTCCTATTACAGTCTCTGTAACCAATCTGTAGATAATCAGTGATAAATAGCTGACAGACAAATGCACGGCTGAATAAAAGTAGAGATGAATGAACAGAAAAACAGTTGCAATAGCAGTCAAACGTTAAACATAAAAAGGCGATGGTCTAAACGGTAAAAGCACTGAGCATTACTAATTAATAAATAGTTAAAATACGTGATTAAAACTGTTGGATTAAAAACATTGTTCAAATACCTATAAACACTACATTCTATAAGAGTATCCACGTAACACTTATTTTGTAATCCATGAGATCATTTTTGAGAGCTGACGGGTGGTGATGAAGATGCACTTGAGCTTGACTGATACAGATGAGGGAGTGCGTCAGACGAAACAGGTTGAGAGACATGCTACATGTAAAGCAGTGTTGCTGCTCTTACCCACTGGTGTGCAGCTGTCCTTACCCAACATGATTTGTTTACATTTCTCAGTCACCCACAGGAGCATTGTAACGCCTGTAGCTCCACCAGCCTCCAGCCGCAGAGCCTCGCCCCTATGCACTGCTGGGTCTGGTTTTCAATGCTATGACTCAAATCTCTTGCAGCTTAGCAAAATGAGCAGCGAAAACAGTGTGTCGGTGGTTATCTCACAGGTGAGAGCTATTACAACTGACATCTCACTGCTAGACAGACAGCTGGAAACCTGACACAGTGTAGAGTACACAAAAAGCACTCTTACAGATGAGAGTGATTGTGTTGAGGTGTTTTTATTGCCCACTAGAAGCAGACAAGACGGAGACATGCTCACTTGTTCACTGTAACTGACAGACAACCAGTCTGAATTGCTGATGTACTAAACCCCTGGCTACATGAGATCATTGCAGCTGGTTTCAAGCTCAGCTGGACACTTGCATGGAGTAGCTACCTTTGGACCATAATGGTATTGGCGTCCCAGTTGCCTCACCCACAACCTGGCATTCTGAGATCCTCTGTGTTTTTTTAAAGGGCCTGTGGAATGTGGAACAAATCCTCTCAGCTTTATCGGCCTGGACGAGCTCCCCATTGGCCGAGCTTAAGAGCCAGGGGCCTGTGCAGGAGCTTACAGAATTTCACATGGAGGCCAGAAACACAGGAACATCCTGTTTGAGTCCTACGCTGACTTTGATATGCCGGTGCCTTGTGAACTCGCTTCCTTCTTGTTTTCTTGTTTGTCAGGCTGTGCGTATATGCTCAAAATATTGCTTGCTGTGTGTTCTCTGTCTAGTTTATGTGTGTTCTTAATATCTGGTGCTGCAAGGTAAAAGATGAATGATTCTTTTGATTGTTTTATTAAAAATCTCCCCACTTTAATATGAGAACTGGATCATCTTAAGGTCAGGGAAAATTTTTAACAAGAAGCACGATTAATTGGTCATGAAGAGTGCTCCAGCCCTGGATTTCATATGTTTAACACAGTAGGCGAAGCTGGTTTGAATATCTGTCCTCAACAAACAACAAAAGTCTTAATTACAGCAATGTGCAAAAGTCTTGAGCCACCCCTTATTTCTTTCCACTTTGCTTTTAAGGCACTGGACTTTCTTGTCATTTTTAAAGTTGTCTTGAGCAATAGTTCTGCATTCTTTCTGAAGATCTTTCAAAATTTTTCTGGCTTTAAATTGTCTGTTTTTGTTTTTGTGTTTTTACTTCTTTTTGGTCTAGTCCTTGTACCTGAGTATTTTGAGAGAAATATTTATGAATTTGTTTTTATGAAAAAGGCACCTATCTCAAGGGATGAACCAGTGTTGCGTCTACACATAGGCTTAGCAAAGAACCAGTTTTAAATTGAATTTTTAGGGACTTGCCTACTAGCAGCATGTTCTAGAAACATAAAATTTATTCTGAATTCCTTAATTTAATCTACAAAAGAAAAAAGCCCAAAATAAAAAAGCTCGGAAGACATAAGATAGGCAGACACAGACATAAGGTGATTTGCATGAACTATTAGCTGAAAACTTGGCATACCTCTGCATGGTGTGTAGCGTGTCTTCAAAATGTTTTAGGAACTTGGAAAGGTAGAGGACAAACAAGTATAAGACCCAAAAGCTAACTATAGCAGATTAACAATGTTTGAAAGTCATGTCATTTAACAATTGAAAAAAAAAAATACCTGGCATGGGACCTGTGAGATGCCCTTCAGTTTATCCACCTACTGCTCACTGAAGCCTCATCAGAAATGGTCTCAGTAGAAGGGTGGGTGTCAAGAAGCCCCTTAAGAAGGGGAAACGGGGAGAAGAGGCTAAGATATGCCGAATCGCACAAAAACAATGGGTGTTATGGAGAGATGACTCCAAATGTAAAATTTGTGGTTCAGTCAGTCATACAACAGTGAGTGTCTACAGCCATCTGTAAAACACGGTGAAGGCTCTGGCATGGTTTTTGACTGTATTTCGATGAGTGGTGTTAAAGTGTAACTTATGAATATATAAAAGTATCATCAGATTTTGATTCACCATACAGTAACATCTAAAAAACATTTGATTGGGAAACAGCTTCATTTTTCAAGATGATTATGTCAAATATGTTGCCAGTCCAGTAAGAGCATACCTGGATAAAAAACACACAATATAACACTATCAGTCATGGATTGGCCTCCCCAAAGCCTGCACCTCAACATTTCTGAAACAGTGTGGGATCATTTTGACTGAGGACAGAAGAAAAGACAGCCAACATCCAATGATGAGGATTAAATGTCCTTCAAGAAGCTGTAGAACTATTCCTGAAGACTCCTTAAATCTTTGGGAAAGCATTATGGTACAAACTTAATGTTCTGCTTGGTTTAAATGAATGAGTCTCCTAATTATTTAACAGTCCAAACGGGGGTAAAGACTTTACCCTTGGCCCAGACTTTAGACACAAAATATTTAAGTCTTTACTCACAAAACTACGAAGCAGCATTACTTGTGGCTGTTAAAAGAAGAAGATGGCAATGCAGAATCTGTCGGTGTTGTAATGCAGAGTTCTGCTCTGAGGTTGCAGTGAGAATGTGTGCGCCACATTATGTTTTCTCTGATCAATTACATGAACAGTGTCGTGATCTACTATGAATACTATTTAGTACATTCGCCTAACCCAGATCTGTAAGACTGATCGAGTCACTGGTATGAAGCACATGGTTTCCAAGTCCCTACAGTAGCTGCCTGTGTGACAGCTGAGAGAAGGGCACTCCATTACATCAGTCTCCTATCAAAGCTCACTTTAATGAAAGCAAGCTGATTACAGCGCTGGTGACAGATGCAGGGTGGCCAGCCAATGATGCTAATCTTTGTTTATGCCATCCACCAGGTCACAATCAAAGCGAGAGAAAGATCAGCGGTGGGGTGAGGAGGGGAGAGTTTAAGAGATAGTATATCCTGATTGAAGGGGAGTGGGTGACCTTCAGTGGTTTACATGTTGCTGTTACATAGACATGCAAGCATGCTCATCTCTCACCACAGCTGTTGTTATAGTAGGACAGACGAGGCTTCGCCCCAGCGATTCATGTTGTGCCAAGGGAGAGGTTCTGCCTCCTGTTTGACCTCGGAGAGCATCCCGCTACAATGAAACTGCCATATCTGTGCCCGGGCTAGTCCAGATGACAGGATGGCATTCTGCTCTGATCTCATTTCCATCCAGAGAAAGACGTGTCAGGGCACGCTGATAGATAATTAGTAGACAAAGGCAAATTTTAGCCGTCTGGTAACTGAAACTTGATGAGATGGTGTTTTCATTTCAAACTTAGAACAAACAGTTGTTTTTGGCTCGTTTATGATAGCACGCAAAAATACTGCGGTCCTGAAGATAATTATCGTGCAGGCTGAAATTAGTATAAACAATGCTAACTGTGGTAAAATGCTTCTGTTGACTGTGAGCAGCATAATGTCACTGACTTTGATTAAAACCAGAGGTCAGATAAACAAAAAAGAAAATGACCCTTTTGTTCCAGCCATCAAAAAAGTAACACACTTATTTTTCTTTTACTGTCCTGCGAGGCAGGGAGTTGTGCAACTGATCTTTTGTCTTTTAACTCCCGTTATTGTAGGAACACCCCCCCCCACACACACACACTTTTTACTCTGCCTCTCTTCAGTAAAACTGCTCACATCTGGTTTTGAGTCAAGGCCAGGTTGGTTTCTTCAGGAATGGAGGGCTTTTATTTCTCAATGGCCCCACACTCCTCTAGTTTCATCCTCCGGTATGCATAAGAAAATCCACTTTGTTTACAAGCTGGTGCTCCCGTCTTTATGTTGATTCTACTCGGTCCACATTTTCATTAGCAGAGAACCCAGCAGTCATCTCCAATTAATAGCAGGAATGTTGGCTGGCTGATGGCTATGAAGCCTTTCTGTGTCAGTTCGAGGTGACTTTGTGTTTCCACAAACTGTGAATGTCATAGAGAACTTTTATTCCAATTATATTTTCATATTTAAAAAAAAAAAAAAAAAAGCAATCTGGAGGATTTCAGAAAACCACACAACTTCAAAAATACACGAGGAAACAGACTGTATCATGTTTTGTATTTTTCCATATGTTTATACTTGGATACACATGCAGACATCAGATCGAGTTTCCATGTAGAATACCCAGAGGAGAGAGGAACTGAGTAAAAAAAAATCATGTTAGCCTCGTGTTTTTTAAGACACAGTTTTCAAAAGCAGTTGTGCATCATATGGTTTAAAGAATTGACTAAAAGAAGTGTGTGCACTTATATTTAGGGGGTGAGCTAGAGGGAGTGATGTGAGAACAAAGATGTGCACTGTTTTCCAGTGGGAGGATGGGTGGTAGGCAGGCTGCAAGAGAGAGAGAGGGAGTGAGAGAGAGGGGCTGCTGGGGGATGTCTGATGTCACCTGGTAGGGAGCTATGAAAGCATCCCCTGGTTACCCTATCCCACATAAAAGTCTGGCAGTAGGCTGAGGCTTTAGGGAAGCTTGGCAGAACTGCTGCATTAAACAGGAACAAACATCACACACCTTTCTTTCTGTCTCTTATGTCAAGGTGTCTGGGAGACAGAATCTGTTTACATGGAACACTGTCGCTGCTTTTTTTCCAATGCATTTTTTAAAGAAAACTGAGATCTGATACCTTATCATTTCCCTGTCATTCCTGTTGAAGTGCCTGTTCTGCACATGCAGCCTTGGCTTTTTTTAGTATTTTTTTTCCTCCATACCCAATGCGACACACTTCAAGGATTTCAGGTGTACACCACTGGTAGAAAAATGAGGAACACTTTGCTCCAAAATGCTAACAGATTTCCGCAGGCCGCAGAGCAGTTTGTGATCTGATAGTGAAAGAATGAGAGCTGCTAGATGCCAGAAAGCAGTTAATTACACATGTGGTGGGCAGATTCGAGCCCGACACTGTGGGCGATGGGGATAGAGATGCCATGTGTTTGGACGTTAAACTGCAGACTGCGGTCGGCCCCAGCCTGCTCTCTCATTAGCTCCCCCCATAGATGTAATGAACATGGTGGTGGTGGTAGTCGGGGGAGCCATGTGCTCAACACAAGCCCCGCTGGTTCCCTCATTTTGCACTCAGCGAGATGCGTCCCAATATGTGATTTTTAATTAAAGACCAGCTGGTTGATTAATTTAGTTTCATTGGATTTAAGGCTGAATCATTTGGAGGTGCTCATACCTTGCTTCGCACCCTCATGGGGATGAGGATGGGAGGAATCGGTGGTTGTCTTTGATTTTCCCCTGAGCTGCAGAACAGTGTCTCTGTGTGAACTCCCTCTTCCTTACATACTGGCCTTCATTATGGGACTGAGCACAGAGAGGAGAGATAAAAGCATCCAGTGCAGAGAGGAAACAACAACTTGGCTGCAGAAACCACAAAAGATGGAAACTGCTTTGTTTTTTGTCTATGGATACATATACGCTTTGTTTCCAGTGTGCGCTTTTGATGATTAAAGAGCCCTTCTTGTTTGGTGCCCAGGGATTGGTATCAGTTGTCTCCACCTCTCAAAGAAGCCTTCCAGAGCCTCTAAAAACCCACCTCCGTCCCTCCCCCAGAGCTCCCAGAGACTGGAGTAAGCAACAGATAGGCACTATCTCCCAAACTGCTTCCTCCTTTACCTCGACGCTTATCTGCTTTCTCGCTTCTCTTATCTTTGTCTCTCTTGTTCACCTTCCTCCTCTCTTCTCCTTTGCGCCCGCTTTCCTCTTTCTTTCTTTCTTTCTTTCTTTCTTTCTTTCTTTCTTTCTTTCTTTCTTTCTTTCTTTCTTTCTTTCTTTCTTTCTTTCTTTCTCCTCACCTCCTGCCTCCCTTTCTTCCCCCACCCCGAGGCTCGACTCCTATTCTTTTTGCTGTTTTTTCTCAGTGTCTCCTGTGGCCAATTTGCAAGGGGTATCCAAGCCTTGACCCTGAGACTCAATGGGCTCCCCCTTTAGCGGTGAAGGTCAGCACCAGATTACAGGCTGGAGGTATCATGCTCTGAAGTGAGGAATAATCATAGGCTTGGAGATTGTTAAATAGAACCACAGGCCCTGGTGCTGTGATTACTCTCAGAAAGGGGAAGGGGAAGGGAGAGGAAAGGGTGGGGGGGCTCATTCACCTAAACGCATGCAGATGTTCAGACTCCCGCTCGAGCCTCAGTTGAGCTGAAGGTACATGGAGTTCTTTTGTTTTCTAGCATCTATCTGTTTTTATTTGCCTCATTTCAGTGGGCCTCCTTGATTCAATCTGGTGTGATTTTATTTCAAAGTGTGTGTGGAGCAGCTTAGAGTACTGAGAATGACGTAAATAAGATGAATCATTTGTTGTTTAAATACTTGTGGTTTAGGGCCTGTGCTGCACTTAATTTTCATTGTTTCCACAATCCAATTGCAATTAAAGATTAGCTGTGTGTGTGTGTGTGTGTGTGTGTGTGTGTGTGTGTGTGTGTGTGTGTGTGTGTGTGTGCATGGAGACCCTGCTGCCTTTGCCTCAGTGTGCCTGAACATATATAGGATGCTTATGAATGCATTGTGGTTCTGTTTAATGCAGGATATTTTTCACCCCCTCCTTTCCCCTGCTTTTGTTTTATGGCTATAGAGTTGTGCATTTAATCAGTCCCATCCTATCTGCACGGAAATTTCCATCTGGTAATTATTCTCCATTCAAAATAACTGTTGCTGAGACCTCACTGTGAAGTTTGTTTTACATAAACCAAACGTCTCTGAGCCGAGTCGCAAGTGAGAAATACGACAGACTCAGAGCTGCCATCAAATGCTTCTCGGTGGGTGTCGCGTCAAGCAGGATGAGAATAAACAGGTTGGCTGAGAGAGAGCTCAGATGATGAAGTGCATCATGGTGAGGTTTTTTGTCTTTTTTTGATGGATGTGAGGGATCTGTTTGAAGGGCTTGAAGGAATCTTGAAAGCTTGGCTGTGGCTGGGCCTGATGTGTCCCAGACAGTGAAACACAATAAGCGTGCAGATGTTCAAAGTGTTTGGCTGCGCTGGAGCCTCCAGCCCTCTCCCGTTCATCTGAGTAGGAAATGCTTTAGCTGGAACTGTTTGTTTCTCTGTGTCTGTGGTCTGAACTGTAGATTCACTTACATCTCTCTCTCCCTCCTCCTCTTCGTCCTCCTCCTCTCCCTCTCTCTCTCTTCTAATTTGTTTCCTTGTCACAGGAGTTTCCAAATGGTGAGCTGAAGGAAGGACAGTTCACAGATCAACACTGTCCCCTAGAGGGTAAGTGGAGAAGGATGTGCTTCAATTGATTTGGCTTGTGGTCAAACTACAAGTTTTCCACAAGATTTCTTTGGATGTGATTTTTTGCAAAACGTGCAGTGAGCTGGGTTTTAATGGCTTTGATTAAAGCATACCAAGCTACGTGGACTAAGCACAGCACCACTACAAAATAAACGTCTGTAATAAAACTAGTAAGAATAAGCCTTGTATCACGTGCAGATCTTAAAAGCTTTCCTTAATTACATCTGGAACAGTTAACAGCCATCAATTAGAGCGCAGATCTTTGGCTTCATTTCGTAGGTTAAGGCAAATGCATAGCATAAAAGAAACACTATTTTCCTTGGAATGAAAAAGCAGTCGTGCTTAGACACCTTGTAGCCAGACAAAAAGGATAAAGGCTTGTGAGGGTTTCCGATTAAAGAGGATGTTTGAAATGAAATTAAATCAGTGTGTTTGTGTCTAACTGAAATGTGTCCTCTTGTGTTAACAGTGGTTCTGCCTCCAGAGAAGGCTGAGGGCTGTGAAAGCTACCTGCAGTACCTGCACTCAGAAGAAGGCGAGAGGGAGACACTTAGAGACGCAACCAAAGCTTCGGGGAAGAAGCGTATCAGCCTGAATGTAAGCACAATTATTTCTGGGGACACAATAACATGACATAACTGCAGGAGAAGCGCCAAGCTAACAGTAAAGGCTAACAGCAAGCATGTATCTATAGTATTATATGAATCATGTGATTAAAACACATAATACTTTGCATCTTTTTCTCCCACACAACATCGATGAATCCTCTGCAAGCCTTTGAATATTTCGGTTTCTGTGACTTCTCCAGCTGGCCCGTCACATTATTGTGTCCCCAGAAAAACCCGTGTTGTGTTTTGTGTGCTTTTGCAGCATTTGCTGGTGTTTTCCTAAGTTGCAGTCCGCTTGACCTCTCAAGACCACCGTACTTACCACACTTCAACCACGTAATGTGATTACGTTTACAAATACACAACAGTTCAGATGTTTATCACAAAGTATGTGCGCAGGAGTGGGTTAGTGTACGGACATAACTGGGATAACTTTGACTGACATTGGGTTTAATGAGAGCAGGACTGTGGCGTTCCAGCCTAAGCCACGTACAGCTTCAGACACCATTTTAAACGAGTGCGTATAACACTGAGTCAGTGTTGCCTCATATGACACTTTTTTTTCCCCCGGTTAGAAATAAAAAGCCATATGCTAAGATCCAAAAGCTATTTAAACATCTACTGCAGGCAGTAAATGGATGCTGCCGCAGCATGCCTTCTCTATGTGGGCAGATCTGTCTGTAGGTTTACACCACTCCAGACCATATCCTGATTGAATTTAGGGACCAATAAATATATTGTAATGTTTAGACCTGCATGTTTTAAAGAACTGCTTGGATTTGCCCTTTGGTGATCACCACTGGTTACGTGAGCCGAGGTTATTTCATGAAACCATAAAGAGCTTTGTCTCTCCCTGAGGTCTCATCTCTTGTAAATGCACGTGCTCATTCACACTGTGTCAGCTCTCCATCTCCACTGCTGCAGGCTCTATTCTCCAGATGTTTATTTTTCCATTCATGAACATGTTACCTGATACTTCTGACTTCAAGTTGGTTAAGAAAAAGTGGTAACTCCGAAAGGTGGCCACACTTATTTTTGACTCATCTGTAGAAAGTTGAAGGACTTACTGACCACAGTGATTAATGCTGCTGTGTTTTCTCTTTGGCACACTGCAGACATGCAGTAGTAAAAACATGGAGATTAAAGCCAACCAACTGCTAAAAATTTAAATGTTTGTATTCTCAGGATTTGGAGTGTGATGTTTCTGTGGAGGATGACAACCGCCAGGAGTGGATCTTCACTCTTTATGACTTTGACAACAGTGGAAAAGTTACTAAAGAGGTATGTGACAACATAGCGACACTTACTGATGAGCATACCTCTAAATATATTTATTCATTTATTGGCAACTAATTTTATATCAATAAACATGTTCATCCGCGAGTGCTGGTACTTTGTTTTGGTTTCATATTTTATAAATTCCAAGCACCTTATACGTGTTTTGAGATTCAGAGTTGAGATCACTGCTACTTCGCATCATGTTACCTTTGTGTTGTGCTTGTCTGAGCCTTCTACATGTGTCATGTGTCTTCTTACTATTCATAGTCTGTCCTTTTACACGTTATTCTGTCAGACGACAGCACTAGAAACTGTATTAAAAGTGTTTTATCTGTCACTGTAGGACATGTCGAGTTTGATGCACACCATCTATGATGTGGTGGATGCCTCTGTGAATCAGTCCTGTCATAACAAGAGCAAGACTCTGCGTGTCAAACTGACTGTCACTCCAGAGCCCAGAAGCCACAGAAGAGAAACGGGGGCAGGTAGATGGCACCAGCATTATAACTTAGATTATCGTTGTAACAATACTCTTAATTATATCATTACGATTATCATTATTAGAATTATTTTCTGCAACAGAAGCAACAAATGTGGCCAGTGTTTCACGTGTAACCATACAAAAACTTACAGTGCCTGGCTTATGATTTATACATAGCAGCTTACAGATATGGCAAATCTATGGGAAAGATAGTTTTCCCTTGTCTGAACTATTGATCTCTCCCTCATCAGAGCGCTGTCACCAAGAGGAGGGTCGTTCAGCCGACAAGAGGCTATCGTCCTACATCAGGTCAGCACTTGTTTTAAAACCTTTCCTGTGTACACTGTGTTGACTCGACTTGAGAGTTAGCTATTTATTTCTTAACGCACCCACATGCTTATTTACAACAGTAGAGGGCAGAGTAATGAGCCACCAGCCACTGAGGGTCAACATTACTGTGTGGATGAGAACACAGAGAGGAGGAATCACTACCTTGACCTGGCTGGTATAGAGAACTACACCTCCAGATTTGAAGGTAAATGTCTTTTCTGTTCTGTTTTCGTGCAGCCTTCTCGTTTGCAAGTTGAGGGAAGAGAAATAAAATTGTAATTTTATTTACAGGAGCTTTAATTTAGCTGTTCTACACTAATTTCTGTCTCCGCCCTGTCTGTCAGGAACCACCCCTGTCTTTCCTCCACAGGAGGCTCATGCTCGCAGCTCCCAGAGCCGCTCGCGCTCCCAGGAACCAGAAGTCCAAGTTGCGCACCAGCGCCGCTCACAGGTCATCAGTGATAGCTACAATCCTACCGAGTCTCGAAGCAAAGGTGCACAGTTCGTCAAGTCCCCTAAAGGAACCTCCAAGGGTAGCGGAGGCAACAATGGGGGAAGCGGAAGTGGTAAAGCCACTAAATGTCATGGCCACCACCCTCCTCTGCAGACGGTGCTCCACAGCGGCAGCGCAGCAGCTCATGGAGGTCAGGATGTCTACCACTTGCCACACCAAGCCCAAAGCTCCGGCCACCACCAGCATCCTTTGCAATACAGCCACAGTAAACGCCTGAGGGCCAAAGGCCGTGAGGCGCTATCCCCATCCAAAACCCCTCTGCCAAGTCAGTCCCACCCCCAGCAGCCACCCCCAGTGCCCTCTGTACTGCCAGGCCTGGAGAGAGAGCAGGTGTCTGTCCCTCCTGGAAGCCCTGGCTTTGTGGTTCCTGTGGTCCAGCGCCATGAGCACCACCATCATCACGAACACCACCACCATCACCACTACCACCATTACCACCAGACATGACCGCTTTCAGCGTGCAGTGGCTGAAACTGTACAGGACCAACCACAGCCAACCACACCAGTCACAAGGACTAAATGTCATCCCATGGGAGGGTCTCACTCTTCTGCCCAGGATCTTTTAATTTCCTTCCTGAAAGCTAAACAGTTAAATCCCGAGATTCGATGTACCAGGGGAGCATGTGGCTTGGTGACAGATAATGCTGCACCACAAGGATGATATCGTGTGCCACACTGTGAGTGTTATTTGTAGATTTTCTGCCGGGAAGGTACCAGTATAAAAGAGGATGACTTTTGATGTAACAGCCCTCCTTTCCTGAAGCTGTTGATTATACTTCATGGAAGCTATTTGTCAGAATTGTTGTATTGTTCTGTGCGAGACCTTTCCAAAACATGGATCTCAGGTGTAAAGGTGCTGCTGCTCTCAAGCTTTTCAGAGGGTTATTTCCTCTCGGAGGCCTGCTGTGGACCGAGGGGGTTTCCTTTTTGGGGGGGAGGGGGGATATGAAATCACCACTGCCAGTTTTAATGCAAAAATATCTTGGTATATGTATAAAAAATATATATATATGTAAACACATTTTACTGTATAATTATTATACTCTATATGCATATTTCATCATGGGTATAATTATGCATATATGTATTTTGTCTTTTATATATTTTAATAAACGTTATATAGTTCATTTATATTATTGCAGGGAACGTCTGTTTATTTATCCTTGTAACTGCTGCAAGTGTGGACAGAAAGAGGAAAAACACTTTTTTTATTTTAAATTTAAACCATTTAAACCAAGGATGTCAAAGATAAGGCCCGGGGACTGGATTCAGTCTGCCAAAGACTCTAATCCAGCTCTCTGGACAGCTTGGAAAATTCCAAAATGTGGAAAAGGGTTTAAGTTCCTCACTTTTAATTGTATTTTCATAAGTTTTACAGCTTTTCCTACTGATAAAGATCTCCCCTTGGCCATTCATATTACACCAAACTAATTAATTAATAAATAAACAACTAAATGATATAAAAAGTTCTGATTTTTCACTATCTACTATAGAAATTTCTGTCCTTCATGTAGAAAGACTGCTTGTTACAACTGCTGGACCAGATAGGTTCATTAAAAAGAGAAAGAAGGGGGAAAAAAGTCAAACTGAGACGTTGAACTGTTGAAAGTGCACTTCTTTTTCTTATATTAAGAATTCTCTGGGATTAAATGTTGAGTTAAACTTCACACTGACAGAAAAGGGACTTTCACTGGTCTGGCCCACATAACATATGAATTTGAGATCCCTGATTTAAACCAGCCATGCTCATTATTATTACAAGAAATGATTTAGTAGGAAATTTAATAGAAATTATTGGAAATACTTTAGTAATCTGACTAATTGAAGTAATTTAGTCAAGGAAAAAATCAATGTCCTATATTGTGTGTGGGTTTTGTGTTAAGTATCACAAGAATATTGAAGCGTGGCTTTAAAAAACAGCATACAAGTCACCCAGTCCATTAGATGTCATAAAAGTCTTAACTATATACGGGCATTATATTTATTAAGATCCTTCACAATGTACACTGAAATAAGTTAACTAGATGTTCATACGGGGCTCCTTATTTTATTAAGTATCTGTGCTCTAATGATGCACATTCCCCCAACCATGCCTTCATGATCAAACTGTTACTAGCCCATTACCCCACTAATAACCTGGGGCTTTCAAGCTGCATACTAATCTGTTTTTAATCAATCTGCCAGCCACTAGGTGGCAATAATTCGTCATATACAAGTGATATGGTACACCTTGCTACCAGCAGGTTAGACCCCTTTTTGCCTTCAGAAAACTCGTGGCATAGACTCAACAAGGTGCTTGAAACATTCCTTCGAGATTTTGGTCCACAGTGACAGGTAGCATCACACGGTTGCAGCTGATTTGTCAGCTGCTGATACCTGATGCAAATCATCCACTCAATCACATCCCAAAGGACTGAGATCCGGTGACTGTACAGATCATTTAAGTAATCATTGTATGATCATCTGATGACTGGCTAACTAAATGGTCTTACCTCGTGGTGCATTTAGCAGCTGTTTTGAAATCTTTGAGCTCAAACTGCTTTCAGTCCCTCTGCACTGATGACATTGGTTTTAGCAACCAGTTTTTTGTAAGTTCAAGAAAGGAAATTTTAGGCTAATATTATCAGAAACGGAGACGTTAGCTTGCTTGTTATAAAACAAAACTTCAAAATCAAATCAGAACAAGCTGCTTATGTGTACAAACCTTTTTGTGTCCTGGTTTTAAATTTGTGGCCAGGGCATCCATAGACAACTGATACTTAGCTAAACTAAGCAACAAAATGAACAGGGCAGTTGCTGACATTAATCCCACTACACTGAAATTTGCTGGAATTCCACTAGAGGGCGCTCTGGAGATAACCCTCAGTGAACAGGAGTTTGCTCATTGGCTCTGTGATAGACTGCAAGCTGGTCCACTGTCAGCAAGGCCACACAAAAGCCTGACTATTATTTTAATTCTTTCTGGTATAAATATCAATTAAACGTCAGAAATCAAAGCTAAAAAATACCAGCGTCTTTTAGTATTTATTAGAAGCTAACACTGTCATTCTGCTTATCCTGATTGGTCAGTTCAGGATTCATGGCTCTCACTCAGTGGTGAACCGAAACTACAACACATGTTCGGAGAGTATTTAGACAAAACAAAACTTAAGAGTGTTTCACAAAACAATTTTTTTTCTTTCTTTCTTTCTTTCTTTTTTTTTTTTGCCACTAATGAAGGTTGACTGTAAGTGCTCCTGTGTGGCTGCTGCTTCTTGAAGCAAAAGGGTGTCTCTGGGAGTCCCTAATACTTCCACGGCTACAGCTCCATGAGGCCCTGCAGAGCGTCCCACATGAAATATGGAGTTCTGAGATTTCCTCTCCTCTTAAAGACTTTTGGATGGTTTGTCACTCAAGTCAGGCTAGGACATAGAGCATGTCATTTACTAACTAAAAGGTCAGTGGTTCAATCCCTGGCTTTTTGAAGTGGGCAAGATATTGAACCCCAAATTGGCCCTGTGTGTATGTAAAAAGCTTAATGGTGTAAAAGTGCTGCATGAATGTGTGATAAGGTATGGAAGCTTGTTTCTGTTACCAAGTTTGTTTATTTATTTAGTTAAAAATATTTTGGATAGAATATCAAAATTTCTACTTAATCAGAGATTGAAACAAACTTATCTCTTCCTGTCAGTTATTTATTTATTTGTTTGTTTGTTTGTTTTCGGTGGTAGAAAAGCTTCCATATTAAACTGTGAACATTTGTGCACATGACATGATTATTATTATTATTATTATTATTATTATTATTATTATTATTATTATTATTATTATTATATTGCATTATTAAAAACACTGTATTAAGTTCTTTGAATGCACAGTAAGAGTAAAATACTAAACAATAAATGGAAAATATTTTAAAAGACAAAAAGAAAAAGGAAACAGTTTTTGCCCTCCATATTGAACCTGCTGAACTTCAAACAGATGGTGACATCTGATTCAAATAAAGAAGAAATATCAGAGCCTCGTGTCTTCAACATGCACCTGTTTCAGGTATTTACGGAGGTCTGGTTGTTACTTTTGCTTCTCACGTGGTTGCTGCAAACGAATCTGCCATTTAAGTTGGCACTGGAAAAGTGCAAAATAGCATCATTGTTCTCACTTTCTTTTCCACTTTTGCTTTAATCCAACGATTGTTTAATGTATTGTGCATAAAAATGTTGGCATAATAGTTTCTTTGTGCAGCTTTTTAATTGCCAGCCTGGGCTCAGAGAAAGCTGCGTTCCCTTCTCCCTCCGTCAGGGATTTAGAGAAGGACCGAATCCGAGCTCAGGCTGAGACAAACAATGGCAGCTATGAAAGGCGAGGGGAGGGTCGCCCTAATGCAAATATCTACTTTGTACGCCTTGGAGAAGCGGGCAGCTCTAAACACTGACAACTACCAACTTCCATCCAAAGTTAGAGTTCAGTAGGCGCTGGGCCGTAAAAACGCTTCAGGGTTTTTATTGTTGTTTTTTGGTATATTAAACGCACAAAGCTGCCGATAAAGTTCTTACATGGAGGTTTGGTCGATTCGGCAACAAATGGGAAACTTTGTCGGCGTGACCCGCTGGAGAGGAGACGATTTCTGGAGACAGGGCGCCACAGCATCACTGAAATGCCCCAAATGCACCTGCTGACGGACGAAATACGGAGGTAGGAAGTGTCCCCTTTCAACAAGTGCAGTATGACTAAATGCGGGAAAAGACCTCTTAAACACTTTAATCTGCCTTTTCGTGCATCAGCATTCCTTTGCATTGCTCACAACTACTTTCCATTTCTATTTACGAAGTTTCCGAGGCAAACTTTTTTGGGTGTTCTGCAGCTGTTTTCTCCCAATATACAACACTTTTGTTTGACCCACCTTTTTTTTTCTGTGCGGCTTATTTAGTGCTGCTAAGCCTGTCTCAGGAAAACGTGATTATCCTCAAACCATCCATACGCTGGCTTTCATTCAAGACATGCATGAGAAAGGCTTTGCAGCACAATAGATCAGTGGGAGCCTGGCCCGTCTGCTTGTATAGACGTGGGGCAAGGGGAATTTCACTTGAATGTGGATATTGTTGGGTGTCCAGCAGCATTTTTGACATTAACATTTTTGAGAAATATAAAATTCCCACGTGTATGAGGGTCACTCTGGGTCACAGGAGCCATGGTAAATGTCTGGTACCATGTTACACCGTGAGCCCTGGATCGTATCTGGGGCCTGATTTTGCATCATCTTGCAGGGTGCAGTTTTCGCCAGAGGTGAGCAAAAAGTAATGGAGTGAACTGCTACTGTAAAATCCCAGCACATCCCCCAGAGAGACATCAAAGCGGACTCAACATGAGGCCTTTATCTGAACAATTGTTCCATTCTATCCTGCACCCCAACCCGGACAACCCCCCCACACCCCCTATTCCAAATTTCCACTTGATTAAGCCCTAAGCTGAGCACAGTTGAATCTGGAGGGAAAATGGTTCACTAATTCTGACTCTAAAGTCTGATACAAAGAGAAAAATTGTTCTCGCTGCTCTAAATTCAGCCAGGTTTAAAAAGTTGGCAGGATAATTTTCTTTTCTTTTCAGGCTGGGCTAAAAACTGTGCTGATAAATGCAGACAGATCACACCATGTGTTTGTTAATTATTATATCCATCTTAGGATGTTCAAATCTGTTGCCCAACACTGTTTAAGGCATTTGCAACCATATAATGCAGGTTGCATCTGACTGTGGATGGCATAAATGCATTTCCTGTGGAATAAAGGTTGAGACACAAAATTAGCATAATTTTTTAAATGTTTAAGTTGCACTTAATCCGACTGTAAGTGTAACAATGAAAAGTGGTCCCGCAATAGATGAACAATTGTGCTGCTGACTTGTTTTCAGGGACTCGTGTGAAAGTTAGTTCCACCAGAGTTCATGACCACAAAAAGCTATGGTAACTCATATGTCAGTGTCCCATTTTGCTTTTCTCTATGTTGCAAATAAGACAGTACAGCTTCAGTTCTTGATTTCTCACGTTGGGTTTTCCAGTATTTGCAAGCAATTATCTCTTTTGGTGAGAATAAGCAGAAACAGCCTCCAGGCCACTGTACACATTCTCTCGCTGGTGGTGAGGTTGCCAGGCAATGCGGGCCGCTGGATGAACGCTGCTTAGATGGCTCTTTCACTCTTGGAAGCTCCTCTCTCAATCTTTTTCTGTCTGGACACCCCCCACATCTCCACTCAGCTTGTCTTTCCTTTTTTGCATACTAATAGATGAAGCAAAGGCTCATTATAAACCACTGGGCTGTCAAATGAATTATCAATAATATATCCCTTTGGTTTGGTTTATTAAAACAGAGAGTTTGTATGTAAGTATTACTGCTTGCTGCATTCACTGTTTTTACAGTGAAGAGAAGTCCACACTTCATATTTAAAATTCTAATGTGCTTTTTATTTACTGTACTATAGATAAGTAGGTCTTTCTCTGTGTGTTCGTATTCCACTAGAGGAGGGCAGTGCACAAAACTGTAAACTCGACAGCAGAGTGGTAAATCTGCTTTAACTGTTTCGTTCTAGCCTGTAAAATGTTAGTGAAACGTCTCCGAGGGCTTCAAGTGATTTTGCCTCAAACATCTTTCAAAAGCCACAAACTTCCAGGAGTCTATCGCCACCGTATCTGTAAACAGGAAGGAACCGTTATACTGACAGCAACTCACAAACAGACTGAGTGAGCCCTGAGTTTATGTAAGACAGGCGCTCTCAATTGCAAAAGGGGAAAAATGCAACAAAAACAAAACAAACATCCTTTTAATGAGCATGAAAGTTACAGTTTGTTTGTTTTTTTTTTACCTTTTTTTCCATTATTTTGTAGTAAATAATTCCAAAACAGCTAATTATTGTTGTCTAAATGACAGTAGTCCTATATATTTGCCCAGAATACTATTGCCCTACATATTTTATGTACCAATCAGCATGGAGTTTACTTACAGCCTAATCTGTATATTAATCTGTATAGTAGAATAATATCCGGTTAAATGCACCAAAAAATAAATAAACGAGGCAATTAATTTAGAGAGTGCAACAGAATTTGATATTTCTACTTTATTTGCTTTTACATTTGTTTACCTTTTATTCTAAATTATCATCCATGTATTATATAGTATTTTACTCCTACTGTGCATTCAAAGCATTTTGCACTACAAATCAGTTTTTAATAATGTAATATAATTATAATAATGACATGTGTGCAAACCAGATACAGGATGTTCAGATGGGTTTCAGAAAGTATGAAACCTGACATTGTCCTTGAGGAGTTCCTCAATGACAAAGCTCCTCTTCCTGATAAGTCGTATCCTCAAGAGATGAGTATAATTAGAGCTATGGAAACAGGAAACACCTCTCCCTCCCTATCATTCTCTCTCCCCCCGTCAGTACCCCCTTGTCCCTCTCCTTGTCTTCCTCTCTCTTCCTCTGTCTCATTCTCTCGTTTCTTATGTGCATTTACTTGTACAAATTATCAGGTGTACAGTCAACATTCAGTGTATCCATAATGAGTCTTGTGATGGTTATCACTGTGTCTTACATCTTTTGAATTACTGGAAATGAGGCTGTGGCTTCTGTCTTAATTATTTTCTGCCTAAAAACCAATTAACGAGCTGCAGAGTCTGACTTTGGCTGGCCTTCGTCCAGGTTTGTTTTAAAGACTCACACTTGTTTTCATTTTCAAAGGACAGATGTTTTAATGATGTTACTGAAATATTCCCATGACTGACTAAAAAATGCCCATTTATTTTAACCATCTGCCAAAAATCCCAGACGTGTTTAAATTGCAGTGATATGAAACTAGGAAGGAAGTTGTCACCACCCAGCGGCAAATGACGGACTATTTCTGGTTGTTATTTACTTGTCATGCTGTGGGAAACATAACAAATATGAGAAGTAAGTAGACATTTTTATTGTAGTCATATGCTGTCACATACCAAGTGGTAGTTCATAGACTGTGAGTATATGACCAAAAAGTTGTAAAAAATAGCATATTAACATACACACACACACACACATATATATATATATATATATATATATATATATATATATATCGAAGAATCCATAGGTCCCTCATCCTATTCATAGGCCTGAACCCCCTCAGTGAGATCATTAACAAGACTGGCTACGGATACCGACTACGGAACGGAGCAGTTGTCAGCCACCTCCTGTACATGGATGACATCAAGCTGTATGCCAAGAGTGAACGAGACATCGATTCACTGATCCACACTACCAGGCTATACAGCAATGACATTGGAATGTCGTTCGGACTGGAGAAGTGTAGTCGGATGGTAACAAAGAGAGGGAAGGTAGTCAGAACTGAGGGGATTGAACTACCAGAAGGCAACATTGCAGACATAGAGGACAGTTACAAGTACCTGGGGATCCCGCAGGCAAATGGGAACCATGAAGAGGCCGCTAGAAAGGCTGCAACCACCAAGTACCTGCAGAGGGTCAGGCAAGTCCTGAGGAGTCAGCTGAATGGTAAGAACAAGATCCGGGCCATCAACACATACGCCCTGCCCGTGATCAGGTACCCTGCTGGGGTAATAGGCTGGCCAAAGGAGGAGATAGAAGCCACTGACATAAAGACAAGAAAGCTCCTGACCATGCATGGAGGGTTTCACCCCAAGTCCAGCACCCTGAGGCTGTACGCTAAGCGGAAGGAAGGGGGCCGGGGACTGGTGAGTGTCAGCACCACAGTCCAGGATGAGAGAAGGAACATCCAAGAATACATTGGGAAGATGGCCCCAACTGACCGAGTGCTCAGTGAATACCTCAGGCAGCAGAAACCCAAGAAAGAGGAGGGAGACGAGGAACCATCATGGAAGGACAGGCCCCTGCACGGTATGTACCACCGGCAGATAGAGGAGGTGGCTGATATCCAGAAATCCTACCAGTGGCTGGACAAAGCTGGACTGAAAGACAGCACAGAGGCACTAATCATGGCAGCACAAGAACAAGCTCTGAGTACAAGATCCATAGAGGCTGGGGTCTATCACACCAGGCAAGACCCCAGGTGCAGGCTGTGTAAAGATGCCCCAGAGACAATCCAGCACATAACAGCAGGGTGCAAGATGCTAGCAGGCAAGGCATACATGGAACGCCATAACCAAGTGGCCGGCATAGTGTACAGGAACATCTGTGCCGAGTATAACCTAGAAGTCCCGAGGTCAAAATGGGAGATGCCCCCAAGGGTGGTGGAGAATGACCGAGCTAAGATCCTGTGGGACTTCCAGATACAGACGGACAAAATGGTGGTGGCTAACCAACCGGACATAGTGGTGGTAGACAAACAGAAGAAGACGGCCGTAGTGATCGATGTAGCGGTTCCGAATGACAGCAATATCAGGAAGAAGGAACACGAGAAGCTGGAGAAATACCAAGAGCTCAGAGAAGAGCTCGAGAGGATGTGGAGGGTGAAGGTAACGGTGGTCCCCGTGGTAATCGGAGCACTAGGTGCGGTGACTCCCAAGCTAGGCGAGTGGCTCCAGCAGATCCCGGGAATAACATCGGAGATCTCTGTCCAGAAGAGCGCAGTCCTGGGAACAGCTAAGATACTGCGCAGGACCCTCAAGCTCCCAGGCCTCTGGTAGAGGACCCGAGCTTGAAGGATAAACCGCCCGCAGGGGCGTGCTGGGTGTTTTTTTTTTTTTTTTTTTTATATATATATATATATATCTTCATTCAATGGGGATGTGGCGTACAACACTAGAGGCCAACTCCAAGCCCATAGCACAAGTCACCATCAAGTGCGGGATCTACCAAGGAGATGCTCTGTCCCCACTGCTGTTCTGCATAGGCCTGAACCCCCTCAGTGAGATCATTAACAAGACTGGCTACGGATACCGACTACGGAACGGAGCAGTTGTCAGCCACCTCCTGTACATGGATGACATCAAGCTGTATGCCAAGAGTGAACGAGACATCGATTCACTGATCCACACTACCAGGCTATACAGCAATGACATTGGAATGTCATTCGGACTGGAGAAGTGTAGTCGGATGGTAACAAAGAGAGGGAAGTTAGTCAGAACTGAGGGGATTGAACTACCAGAAGGCAACATTGCAGACATAGAGGACAGTTACAAGTACCTGGGGATCCCGCAGGCGAATGGGAACCATGAAGAGGCTGCTAGAAAAGCTGCAACCACCAAGTACCTGCAGAGGGTCAGGCAAGTCCTGACGAGTCAGCTGAATGGTAAGAACAAGATCCGGGCCATCAACACGTACGCCCTGCCCGTGATCAGGTACCCTGCTGGGGTAATAGGCTGGCCAAAGGAGGAGATAGAAGCCACTGACATAAAGACAAGAAAGCTCCTTACCATGCATGGAGGGTTTCACCCCAAGTCCAGCACCCTGAGGCTGTACGCTAAGCGGAAGGAAGGGGGCCGGGGACTGGTGAGTGTCAGCACCACAGTCCAGGATGAGACAACGAACATCCAAGAATACATTGGGAAGATGGCCCCAACTGACCGAGTGCTCAGTGAATACCTCAGGCAGCAGAAAACCCAAGAAAGAGGAGGGAGACGAGGAACCATCATGGAAGGACAGGCCCCTGCACGGTATGTACCACCGGCAGATAGAGGAGGTGGCTGATATCCAGAAATCCTACCAGTGGCTGGACAAAGCTAGACTGAAAGACAGCACAGAGGCACTAATCATGGCAGCACAAGAACAAGCTCTGAGTACAAGATCCATAGAGGCTGGGGTCTATCACACCAGGCAAGACCCCAGGTGCAGGCTGTGTAAAGATGCCCCAGAGACAATCCAGCACATAACAGCAGGGTGCAAGATGCTAGCAGGCAAGGCATACATGGAACGCCATAACCAAGTGGCCGGCATAGTGTACAGGAACATCTGTGCCGAGTATAACCTGGAAGTCCCGAGGTCAAAATGGGAGATGCCCCCAAGGGTGGTGGAGAATGACCGAGCTAAGATCCTGTGGGACTTCCAGATACAGACGGACAAAATGGTGGTGGCTAACCAACCGGACATAGTGGTGGTAGACAAACAGAAGAAGACGGCCGTAGTGATCGATGTAGCGGTTCCGAATGACAGCAATATCAGGAAGAAGGAACACGAGAAGCTGGAGAAATACCAAGGGCTCAGAGAAGAGCTCGAGAGGATGTGGAGGGTGAAGGTAATGGTGGTCCCCGTGGTAATCGGAGCACTAGGTGCGGTGACTCCCAAGCTAGACGAGTAGCTCCAGCAGATCCCGGGAACAACATCGGAGATCTCTGTCCAGAAGAGCGCAGTCCTGGGAACAGCTAAGATACTGCGCAGGACCCTCAAGCTCCCAGGCCTCTGGTAGAGGACCCAAGCTTGAAGGATAAACCGCCCGCAGGGGCGTGCTGGGTGTTTTTTTATATATATATATATCTATATATATATATATATATATATATATAGATATATATATATATATATATATAGATATATATATATATATATATATATATATATATATATATCTATATAGATATATATAGATATATATATATATAGATATATAGATATATATATATATAGATATATATATATATAGATATATATATAGATATATAGATATAGATATATATATATAGATATATATATATAGATATATATATATAGATATATATATAGATATATATATATATATAGAGAGAGAGAGATATATATATAGATATATATATATCTCTATCTATAGATAGATATAGATAGATATACATATATAAAGAAGTCAATAAATATGTTAATATGCTATTACGCATACATAATAATATTAAAATACCAGTGATGGAGTATTATTTTCAGTAGATTATGTAAGTGCCTCATTTCTTTGACAATTTCCAGACATTTCTGCCATGATCCTGGTGACACAGTTTATATGTTAGGCCTCGTTGATAACAAAAAGAAATGCAAAAACAAACATACAGGGAAAAAGTACATTTAGGGAAATAGATAAATAGATATAAAGATGTAAATTCTAATTCAAAACATGGGAAATTTATATAGAAGGTTTTCCTGTATAGACGGTTTCATTATTGTTTTGAAGGAGTGTTAGCGACACATTAAGAAAAAAAACTTGTTCATTTTGAGAATTAAGTCAAAATGTTGTCATTTCAAGTCAATCTACTGCCACGGTTGCTAGAGACAACGCTTTATTTATTTAGTAATTTACTTTGGCAGTTTTGGGCCTCCATACAGATGGACTGGACTCCTAGTGATTTAGTTGTGGCGAATATTTTTCACTCCCTATTTGCAGGTTTTCTAAGGGAAGTGGTAGCACGGCCTCTAATTTCTGCGTCTTCCTCCAAAGATTAAAGACTCTGTGGAGACCAGGTGTAGAGTTCAGACCAAAGATTAGACATTCGTCATACTTGCCTTCTTCTAAGAGCACATAAACTATCTTGACGTATATCTTGCACTACACAAAGGGTACATATAAAGGGTATAGATTCAGTTTATAGAGTAAAGAAGCTACTTTTGAGACTGCATTAGCTCTTAACCCAGTTCCATCAGCCTAGCCTCTCGCTCAGGCTAGGCAGCACTTTTTATTGAATCAGGGGAGTGGCTTCCACCTTTTTCCTTCCTGGTGTGGAATGCACACCTGGAGGTGTTTGCTGAGTGGCTCAAGTAATCCATATAACAATGCAGGATGACATCTGTTGCCATCAAAAGGACTGGAGGCAGTTTGCACTCTGGCTGCATTATCTCTTTAGATCAGCAGGTCGGCAGTGCTGTTGATCTCTTCATTGGGACATTCACCTTTAACCCTTTATTTTAAACACTTTAGATTAGAGGTTTCCCGGGGTTTACATATGATCAGAGCCTTTTAAGTGGGTGAGAGATGTGACAAAAGGAGTGTCTGATTTAAGGAAACATACACAATAATATCACAAAAACAAAAATTAAAAGTATGGCATGAAAGACGGGCATCGGAAAGCACAGGTAGAGTATACTTATCTAGACGTTGTTAACATGCCAGACCAGTTCCTGTGCGTTCCCCTCACAGTGTACACACAGGAGGGAGATGGGTGCAGATAAAACGAATGGGTTACGCCCCGCTGAGGAATTGGGATGCCTGGGAGAGGGGGTGGGGGGTGGTGGGGGGTGGAGCTGGGAAACTCTCTGCCTGGCTAATCTTAATATTGTGATTCTCGTCAGCCAACAAAACCGTGCATTTGATGTAACATGTCAGGTTCCTCTGGGACTTGGGGGCTGGTCCTCACCTCTGGTTAGACAGCCAGCTGCCAGCTCCTCAGAGTCCACAGAGCCAGAAACACCCACATGTGTTGTTGGACTTTAAGGGCAGAGAGCAAAAGAAGGTAAGTCCTGGTTTTTGTGGTGGATTTTTAGCATTAGGATTCAGTCTTGGGTTTACGAGTATATTTGTGTTTGTAAGTATTGACTGCTGTCCAATCTCTAAGGCATAGGATGCAATTTCTTCAAAAGACAAGTTAAATAAGTTAAAGTTTGTCATTGTTATTCGTCAACCAGTATTTTAGATAGAGGACAGGCAGTTAATGGTGATTAATTCTATATTTAATGTTTCATATTAAATCTTTTTGACTGTATGTACTGTTTAAACTCTTGTAGCATTGTATACGCTACAATAGTTTAAACAGTACATTGACAAATAAAGAATCTCAATCTTAATGTCAAGTTGTTGAGGGAAGTCTTTGTTTTTTTGGTCTACCAGACTAACAAGTAGCTGTGATTTAACAACAGGGATTACTTTATGTGCCATTATTGCTTGCCGTACTGTATTTATTGTCCTCAGTACATTCAGTCTGGCTTAGTCTGTCTGCCTTGGCTCCTTGATGGTTTGAATTGTGGGAGCTGCTGCTGTAACTCGACCTTGCCTCCTCCAGCCACCTGTGCTCGCATGCTCAGGGAAAACACTGGCTTTTGTGTTGGAGTGAGACGTCTGCACAGCAGGGGGCTAAGGTACATTAGGGGGCTATGACAGGTGGCATACTCTCTTAATGTTTACTCTCTGTAAAGAGCACGAATATGGTGGGGATGTCGGCGCAACAGCTGCACCACACTGCCTTAAAGGTGGTGGTAAATCTTGATCCTAACTACGACATCAGCGGAATACAGCATTTATACAGGAGGTCTGAGGTTTTTAATGGGCATTTAAGATGCATGCTGACTTTGGTCTCGGTCTACATGCACTCTGGCATGGCAGAGGAAGCTGGGGGTTGGCCTGGCAGTGTGACTGTTTGTGTAGCTATGTGCATTTGTATACAGAGGTAGTCAATCTGAAATGTCCAGCAGCCCAGTTGAGTCTATCTGCGAGAAGGGGAACGATTCAGGTCAGAGTTCCCGGGAACTGGAACAGTTTGAGAAAGGAGCGAAGGGGGCAATAGCTCAGGGTCTGTGAGGCTGGATGGTGATGTGATGTGAGTTCTCAAGGTTGTGTGAGGCGGACAGACGGAGAGTGATGACTCATTCACTTTGTCCTCTACATTTCCTGAATTCAAAAGCAGATCTGTAAGTATGAAACTTAATACAAAATGCTGTTGTGTTTCTGGATTGTTTTTGTGTAACGCTGAGACTTTTGCTGCAAGCAAGGGCTTTGGGCTAACAGTAACACACTAAGGCTGAGGCTGCAAAGACCAATCGATCAGCCAGTTGACTGGAAGGAGCTGATACGAACGTCGACTTTATAATAAAAATGTTCAGTTATGACAGAAGATTTACTGCTTTTCTTAAATAATCTTAAATTGTTGTGGAATGAATAAACAAGATATTAGCAGATATCAAATCACTGCTATTTGGCATTTTGAGAAGTTTAATAAACTCTGAGCTGTTTCAAAGATCTGCATTATTTTAAACTGATGCTGTGCGTTATGCTGTTGTAAAGATGTGTTGCCACAGTTGTTGCCGTCCTGACTTTATGAGGATGGAAAAAGGGTGAAGTTTTAAGATTTCATGACAGCTGTTGGTGGCCTGTGTGGTTTTGGTATGAAGTGAGGTAGGATCAAGGTGTCACATTCCACAGTTTGGTGTGTGTGTGTGTGTGTCTCTGTGTGTGCGATTTCATTACAATGACCGCTCGTCTATCAGCAACAGGGCATGCACTTGAGTTACTTTTGACTTTTGCCTTATGTCGAGCGTTTGCGTGTGCACTTTGCCTGTGTGTGTTTATGCTCATCTAATGCAGAGCCATGAAAATATTTCAATCTTTATCCAAACATCTTCTGCGTTCACCCTCCCCTTAAATCTGTCTTCTGTTTTCATCTTTTCAAAAACTGTAAGATATGATGATGAAAAATGATGAAACTCCAGCTCTTGTGTCATCTTACTAATTTGCTCCCTTGATAGGTTTATCTGATTGCGTACCAACCCCTGGGACTGACCATATCTGCCTTTTCAGATCACATAAATGTAGTTTACCAGAAGCCTGCGTAAATAAGGCTATTTTAAAACCTGATGGTTGCCACGGAAAAACAACAGGAAAAGTTTTATTTATGTAGTTGTGCAAACATGCACTACTGACTCGAACTTAACTGCTATCTTGATGTGAATCAAAACACTGTACATACAGGGAAATAGAGCTCACAGATGGATGTGCTGTTGTCTTTAGAATAAGGTCATCAGCACTGTGGAATAAATCACCCTGCATGTAAATATACATTTTGGCTGTAGAGTGCATTTTATTTATTGTTTATAGCAGTGCAGCAGGGCTGCATTGATGTCTCTTTTTGTGGCCACAGATGAGACATTTGTCCACAATCCCAAAAAGGATATGTATGAATGCAGAATGTAGACAGATGAAGTCTTCTCTATCGCATAATAAAAGACCTATAAAACTGTATGTATAAAAGCTAGATTCCAGGTCTCAAAAATGAAGCGAATGGAAAGGTGCATTAAACATGTATTATTCTCAAGGTCCAGCAGGGGGAGACTCTCAAAAAGGGCTGCAAAAAGACATCCTATTGCGCTGAAGTCTATGAAAAAGGATGCTATGTTTCCCTTTATTTATGGCCTCAGTACACAGTTTCATGACAAATTTATAGTGTCACTCACTATTTTCAAATCTTAATGAGCACAACCTGATATTCATTTCCCTTTTTTCTTAGACCTTCTTAACCACGTATCCAAATCAGCATCCTGAGCTCGGGGGCTGGAGCTTATTCCAGCTCATTTTTGTAAACAGTATCCCTATGTAGAGTAAAAATACGACAAAGCAGGATGAGGTGCGTGTAGTAGAAATACTACTAAAGTGTCTGTATGCAGCCTGTTTTATATTGTGTGAATCCCTGTATTTGTACACCATGAAAATTCTGATCTGCTGGAGCCATAAAAAGATTAGAGCTGCTGATTACTCCACTGCCAGTTTTATAAAAAGAAATTAAACCAAATTTAATGTCACTCAGTGCTGAAAATCTAATAAACATGTTTTAGAGACACAAACACAGTGGACACCTGCCAAGGCAGCTCTGAATTAACTTGAATTTACTACTTTCGTAGCTAAACAATGTTTCTTTTTTGTAAACATGTAGTGTGTGTGTGTGTATATATATATATATATATATATATATATATATATATATATATATATATATATATATATATGTGTGTGTGTGTGTGTGTGTGTGTGTGTGTGTGTGTGTGTGTATATATATATATATATATATATACACACACACACACACACACACACACACACACACACACACATATATATATATATATATATATATATATATATATATATATATATATATATATATATATATATATATATATATATATATATATGTGTGTGTGTTAGAGATGGACCGATCCGATATTACGTATCGGTCCGATACTGACCTAAATTACTGGATCGGATATCGGAGAAAAATAAAAAATGTAATCCGATCCATTAAATATCACGAAAGCACCTCACAAAACTTGCAACACGCTGTAACTCACCTCAGAACGTTAGCACGTCGGAGCAGTATGCATCACGTGATAGAGCGGCTGTGGCATGCGGGACCTGTCGGTGGTCTGGATAGCATTTGGAGCTTCGCTAGCAACCCGGCATTTCATCTCCGACAAAGTTATCCCGAGAGAAGTAAAGCAAGTGTGTAAGTCCATCTCTGAATGTTTGTAAAGCATTCCTGCGTTAAGCTTAACAAGCGACTGCCTCTCCTGCTGCTACTTCAATCATGAAACTGCTTAACGATCAGCTGATCGGCTTTTCTGTTGCGAGTGAGTCCGTCTCTCTAGTTTGCTTTTGGCCCACTTTGAACAACAGCAGCACGTTTAAGCTTGATCAGCTATTGTTAGAATGTATTTAATATTACTTTCTACTCCAGGATCTTTTTCTACGTAGCTGACGCTGGTAACTGTGCAGGGGCGGATCTAGCAAAGTTTAGCCAGGGGGGCCGATAGGGCAAAGGGAAAAGGGGGCACAAAGACATACTTTTCTTTCTTATTCTCATTTAAAATGTCTAGCTTTTAATAAATAATTATCTGACACCCAAAGTTTTAATTTGATGTAAAATGAATAGAAGTCAATTACTGTATATAGTAACTATTAAGTCTAATATATATACCCTAGTAAGCTATAGTACTTTTTCCTTTGGGAAGGTACCATCTGTGCAGTCTGCAATTTTGTTGAAGAAAGATGTTGAATCTATTTAATATTTCTTGAAAAATAATTGATTTCTGTGCATTTTTTTTCACACTGCATCAAATTAAGGTTGATTACGTCGATTAAGCATCATGAGGTGGAGCGTGAGGGGTGGTTCCCTATTTTTTATTTATTTATTTTTGTTGTTGCTGGGAGTTGGAACCCTATTAGTTAGGTTGCTTAATATTTATGCTAAGTACTCTTTAAAATACCAGAATAGGGAGGATGGTGTAGGTTTAAGTTTATTAGATTGATCAGTATTGCTGAACTATGAAATATTTTTTTTGCATACAGGTATAACAGAATAGCTTTAGTGTACTTGTTGTTTTAAACTTGAGTATGAACTTATACAAAATGCAGCAAGATATTTAAAAAACAGTTTTGTTGATTAAAAAACACTATATCGGATTCATATCGGTATCGGCAGATATCCAAATTTATGATATCGGTATCGGTATCGGACATAAAAAAGTGGTATCGTGCCATCTCTTTTATATATATATATATATATATATATATATATAAAACTTGACCTACTTTGTTGCCTATGTGAAGCAACTTTAACTCAATGGGATAACTATGAATTAAAAAGAAGGAAAACGACAAAAGTGGAGAGACATAAAAGAAGAAAATCTGTACTCTGACCTACTGAAACCAGCCCAGTGGAAAGGCAAGGCAGCAGAAATTATAGGTTAAGTCCAAGCACACACACGAGTAGGAGAGAGAGGAGTGTGTATTTGCAGAGTGCATATGTGAGGTATGTCTTCTTCTGCTTACACAGAAGATTATACAGTAGCTATAAGACTAAGACTAAATGTAGACCGAGTGCATAACAGTATCTGCTCTCTTTGTTTCATTTCCCAGAAATGCGCTACACCAAAGTATAAATGTCTCGTAGTATCAGTGTCAACATGAGAGTAACCATGTGTGTGTGTTTGAATGTGCCCACACTGATGTGTCTTTTTGTGCCTCTCAGGTCATTGTGATGTCTGCCTTTAATGACATCTGATGAGACTCCAGCGCCTCTCTCTCTAAAAATAAAGCAAACTCAATTACCCGTCGTCACTACCTTCCCTGTTTGCACAGACTGACCTAATGTGATCTTTTTCACACAGAGTGTGTATTCTTACAGAGCATGTCGTTCCTCCGAACAAGGACTTCCTGTGTTTAGGAAAAAATGGGAAGGAGCTACCATTCACAGCTAGCAAACATATCATTTTGTTGCATTCTTCCTGTAAAAATATGCTCACCTCTGATGCTTGTGTGTCAAAGAGAGGGATATTTTGCAGTGCTTGTCACAATTCCTCATTATGGAATCAGGTAAAACCTATTTTAATAATTCAAAACATTTTTAGAGTCATTATAAAGAAGTTATATCTGGCTTCTGTAGCGGGAGGATGTCTCCATATGTCATTGGTTTGTGAGTCAGTTAAAGGATAGGGCAGTCCCCTGACAATATTTAAGAGGAATGCCATTGTAATGAGTGACCTGAGCCAACCAATCCTATGCTGATGTCTTCCTTTCTTTTTTCTTTTGAAAAGCAGCAGAATAAGCTGAAACCCTAGTCCATTTGTATTGTCAGGACAAAGAGAGACCATTGTGGGCAAGAGGGGTAGAGGGGAGCTGGTGGAGGTAGGGGTGTAGAGGGTCAGGGAGGGCAGAGAGGAGTTAGTCAACGTCTGATGCCTGCTGGGTGGAGTGCTGGGGCTCACGGCAGTCGGGGTGTGCGGGTCAGGTAGTGTGTACGTGTCTTTTTTCTTTTTTTCCCCGTCTTTTTTTTTTATGAATGATGAGCTTGAAGTTGCAGGAGTGTGCATTTGTCCAGCTGGATGGAGCTTCATTAGAAAAGCAAGCAGCAGGGCGGGGGAGGTTATGTTGGAGGAAGGGAGGGTGAGTGACGGGGAAGCCCGCGCACTGCCTCTCTCACGCTCTGAAGTTTAGTCTACTCCAGCTACAGACACCACAGCATAGAGAAAAGGAGAGAGACAGGGGAGAGAAATGGTGCCGGACCCACTGATACCACAGCAATGACTTATTACACTCACAGTGTGGATTACAAAAGTCTTTCACCTGGAGTTTGGAGACACGTGATTTATTGAATTTTGGAATTGTTTCTCTGGTGGCTAAATGCTTCCTTTGGGCAAAATGCACTCCAGAGCAAAATCACGGAGCTGTGACAACTACCTGTGTATAAAGGTACGAGCTTGAAATGTGTTTAATTACAGGATTTCGGTGACTCTCTGGAAGTTTTTGCACATGCTTGAACTTTGTTTTGCCTTTTTTTTTCAGCCACTTTATTGCGTGTGTGTTTCTGTATTATGGCGGTAGATGTTTTTGATGTCACTGTTCAGAGATGGCTGATATTTTGACTTGTCGCTGTGTAGTCAAAACACAGCAGGAAGCTTTTCATGCATGCATTGTGTTAGAAGAAAAGGGAGGATGACACGAACGATGATCGGGATTATGTTATTGCTCGATATGCACATATATCCAGCGGCTCATTTCTCCTTTAAGGGAATATAACATGGACTTGTTTGTTTGTAGCGCTCTGTTCACTTTAAAGGGTGATGAATTCCTTTTGCACGGCCTGTCTGTATCATTACTTTTGTTGTGCAGTTGTAAAAGATGAGCGTTTTAGATTTATTTCTTCACTAGTTATAGATCGTGTGCGTGTTGATGATGATTAGAAATTAGAAACGTGGACTTTTATCTGTAGGGGGAAAAGGAGAAAGCAAGATATGATAAACAGACTATTATTTCTGGGAGTCACTGAGATACACAAGTTTGTATCCTCTCTGATATCTTTATCAACCTCCCACTTATAATGGAATGCACCCACTCTATATTTACCCTGCAGAGGTATCAACAGACTTTGTCAGGCTCCTTTGTCTCTGTTGTCACTACTTATCACTGCCCTGATTGGCTGAAGGACCTCCATTCACTATTTTGTCTTCATTAATGAGTTTTATTGAATTGAACATAATATTTAAATGTGTGAGATTCAGTGTTTCATACACACTGGCAGAACAACAAGCCTGCGGTGCTGTTTACATCCTGAAGCAAAGTCATTAGTTGCTTTCCGGTGGTATAAAGTGAGTCTTTTCCATAAACACTGTGGGAATATGTGAAAATTACTCTTTAATCCATCAGTAGTGGTAGTTTTTGTCGGTCTTATTAAAAATTTTTTAAAAATAAATCAAAATAATACGACTTACTGACCCAGATTAAAAAATACGTTGAATGTAATCTGACAGAAACACCCCTACTTTCTTTACTGTAAAAGTAGTACTTTTGGCTGTGGGTATGTGGGTGGTCCAGTTTATCGCCTCACCTCTCACACCTATCTGTGTTCATCACACAATCCTTTTTTGTCTCGCCGGGTTATCTGCTAAGATAACAACGCTACAATTTGCAGCAACAGCTAATCTTCTTACGGACCACAGCATTAGTATGATTATGCTTTTATTTCTCGAAGCGTGTGCTGTGTCTTGTACACAGAGAGTGTGGCGTTTGTGTGTACAGTTTGATGTGTAATTACATGTCTTAAGCTCCTCGTTAAGGGCCGTATTTCAAACTAACAGCGATCTCAAGTAACCTCATTGACTTTGTTATGGCTCCTTGACATAATCAGAAAATGTGGCTTTTAAATGTATTCAGAGTACAGCGTGCACCTTTTGCCTGACCACACATCCCAGCATCTCTCCTCTTACTGTCGTTCTCTCATGAGATAGGATTTCTATTGGTACAGATCAAAAGCTGAAACTTACTGCGGGCTTAATGGGGAGGTCTCACTAGACTCTTTTGTTGGCATCCTGGCACCTGGCAGCGGGGCAGGTCTGAGCAACCTGTGGCCTTTGTCGTCCCGCTGCCTTTGAGGCTGTTAGCAGGTTGGTTAGCGAGCAGCCTCTGTGGGGGTTCCAGGGCTCTCCTGTTACACTCCCCTGGTGGCTTCATGCTCCACTGGAGTCCTGGCAGGCAGCGTCTTTTGTGTCCCTGACCCACTAAATGTGTCAGTGACCACCTCGTGTTTGCTTCTGTGTCTCTCACTTTTTCTTTTGGTTTTGATACACTTCTTTCCTTATTTGCCCGACTTTTCAGTCTTGACACATGATTTCATTAAGCGTTGCAATAGAGGAATCACCAACTAATCAAGCATTTCACCACCATCCGTATATCTTTAACTTTATAAAAAAGGAGGGGGGTTAACAAAACAGAAAAGGTCAAACATAACCAGGATCAATCCTCTGGGTTTGCTTTTTTCATCAAGAGACAAAACCCTTTAATGTTTAACCATCCCATTTGCTCTGATCACCTTTTTGACAGCTTGTTTACTGATGGCACAGACAAAAGTGTCCCACCTTGAGCTTTAAAGCCATTAATTACCACCTCAGTCTGCCATCAAACAAGCAGCCCATTAGAAAGATCAGGCATCAGAGAGGTTGGGACTTCCCAATTTGCTCTTGTCCTGCCTGAAGCTCTGAAGCTAGACATACACAGCTATATACACTGCATTCCTGTGTGGCTCAGAGCGGATGGGAGGCTCAGCGCTGGTGGTTAAACTTGGTCACTCTGCTGAGACGTGCAAATATATCTCGTGCTAGACAGGTGACACTTAATGAAAAGCTTCCATTTTTTTCATGCCAGTGGGAAGTTCTGTCTCTCTTACCATAGGTAGGATTTTATTTACATGTGTCACTACTCTGAGTGTAAACAATGGATTACCCATCTGTTGTTATTTTTAGTGCGGGTTTTTTGTATCCATACTGTAGCACTGGATTACATAGACAGCCACTCCTGCGCAACACGATGTCTAGCCTTTGAATTGTAATGTTGGCTAATTGTTCTTCAAAACACTGCGTCTGTCACTACCCTTGTTTTTCTGCCTTAGGAACCTGAATTGAAACTTGCTGGTGTGTCCGAACTATGCGGCTGAGGCTTTCCTCCCATTGTTAGCTCTCCTCCAATAAAACTCCATGTTACTCCTCTCCTCCTGAGCGCAACAGTGACTAATGCCCAGAAAAGTTTTTGTCTCGCTAAAGCAAGCTGACTGCTAATGGAAGTGGGTGTTTTGTTTCAGGCCACCGACACTGTACTGCACATACCACTTAGAGAGGCGGAGTGCACAATGAGCGCCTTGTAGTAGAGTCGTGGCATGTGTACGAATGCGCTCAACTGTACTCACTCTCCTCTAATTGATGGTGCTGCACTGCTTAGATCAACAAGACAGATCCTACAAAGGGTGAAACATGGGCTGTCTGACCACCAAAACTCAATAGAGTAAAGGCGATCTCTTGATTTGTTGGCAGCTTCTATTTACATGCAAATGTCGCATAGAGATTCAACTGAAAGTAGCAAAATGCATCGAGGAGCTGCATATTAAAGCCCTGTGTTGGTCAACATCTTGCAAAGTGGTAACACTTTATTATACAGCCCCCTACTGAGGGTGTAATTCGCCTGTAACTAACTGGAATTTCAATGTATTTTACTTGTAATTACAGTGTAGTTATATACTTACAGCTAGGTACTTTAGAATAAAGGCGTGAAAAGGCAGGTCTTTGCAGGAAAAAAGAATTATACTATAACTAAATTGTGTCATTAGAAATTGTGTTAGTAAATTTACATTAATATATAAGTAATTTTACATCATTCATGAGTAATTTTAAGAGTAATTTCCTTTTTTTTTTAACATCTTTTTTTAATATCATCATTTAATATTTATTATGTCAATGTGCATGATGGATTTTATACGATTCAATTTCCCCACTTTATAGGGTCAATTCTTTGGTGTTCAATTTTGATTGAATTAATTCTAATTATATATTTCTGTTTATTTATTTGAGTCTTTGTTCCATCATATAAATGCATTTTTGTTTTAATTTACTCATTTTGAAAGTTATATTTGAACAGTGATTGTAAAAGGAGAAATACAGTAAAGTAAACTTAAGTAAATAAATTTACTTTACTGTATATACACAGGTCTATAATTTGTTTCTTTTAAGTTTAAAAGGGAGAACGATACTTATAATATTTATATTGTTAAAAAAACATAAATTTTATATATAAATGTGTACCTACCTTTAAATATTTGTTGGTAAACATTTCAAATAAGTTCATACAGGACTATTATACCCTTAGTCGTGGGCTGTATTATAAAGTGTCACCCAAAGTTGTTATATGTGAGACATTTCCTGACATTGCTATTTATCTGTGCGCTTATCATGAGAGACAGATGTCTCTATTCCACGGCTATGTTCCATTCAGGAAGGACACATAGTGGAGTGATGTTTGGCCTTGGCACCGACAGAACAGAGGAAGGTCATAGCTTGAACCATGACTCCGGCTACTACTACAGGTCATCCTCATTCAGATCTGTTGTAATCCCAAATATCCTGTCCTCATCATCAGACAAACTGTGTTGGACATGCAGTTTGGGGGACCAATGGCGGTGGCCCGGGTCATGTAGGGGTCAAATCATACTATGTGGCAACACGGATGCTGTTGGAAGGTCATGTTCCACCGTCCTGATCGCAACTGGAGTCCAGTTTGGACTTTCCAGTTTGCCTGTTTGTGTTAGCTGAAGGTGACGTCATAGTAACCAGGTGTTTCCCCTCTGCCGGGATGCCTGATATTCCCTGTCATGTTCAAACTTCCTGACAGTCTGGCTAAATGGGAGCCTGCATGCATATGTTTATCTAGTTATATATTTGTATACTGTGCACAGATAGCTTTTATTTGATTTTCGTTGCATGCATTTCAAGGAATTCGTTACAAGCTGTCTGGACTAGGAGTTGCTAACCTGTGACTCCAAGAAACATCTTACTATGAAATGTTTGTCTCTTCTCCTTTTCTTGTAAAATCCAGGAAACTTCAAAAATCTGAAAACTCCTTTACACAGCACTGAGGCACAAAATTGTCAGACTGTTGCTTTTATTCAATTCTTGCTTTTACAACTGGAAAAGGAAAAATTGGCAATTCATTAAAAAAATAAATCTCAAAATCTCCATGTCAAAAAGACTGGAAGCCACTTATTTAGACTCACATCTGCTTATATGTTAATGTACCCATCTCTTGTTTTTCTCAGGACGCTGAGTCTTTGGACAACTGTATCCAGAGCACTTTGTCTGCCCTGTACCATCCCTTCAGTGCCACTGCTGTCACCGTCCTCTGGCAGCTGTTCAGCGTGGTGGAGAGGCAATATCGTGGAGACGGACTCCGCTGCCTCATCGACTTCTTGCTTCCTGCCAAGAGGATCCTACAGATCATACAGAAAGAAACCTGTGTGAGTGCTTGATAGTAATGATATCTGAGGTTAAATTGAGGAAACCAAGAATGTCTGTGTTTGGAAGAGAAGATGGATAGAAATATAGAGAGAGGACATGGGGATTTAAGAAAAGAAACCCAAACTATCTCACTGTCTGGAAAGAGATAAACAACTAGAAGTTAAACTGTGAACAGTTCTGCTGAGTGTGAATATTTTTCCTGAGTGGGAAAAGTGAGACTGAAACAGAGTTGATTATTGTTCCGGAAACAGGCAACAAGCTGAAAAGCAGCCATCATTCTCTGAATAGCGAAACACAGGGAAACTGTGGAGTGCTTGAGAGGGAGCCATGGACTCTAGGGTCCAGCATGAAATTCAATATTCTCTCTCAAAAGCTTTGATTGCTGTGGGTTAGGGCCCTACCACCAAAGCACTGAAACTTTATTCCTCTGCATTCATCTCTCTGGTGATTACACTGTGACGATAGCCACAGAGCAATAGTTTCATCTAAGCCTAGCCCCTGAGAACAGCTTGCTGTGCATGAGAGTCTTTGTAATGTAGGCAATATGAGAGGCTTCGGAGGAAGATCACATCCTCAGCCTTTGCCATGACATTCATAAGAGATGAAAAAAGCCAACCCTTGAGCACCGTGTTTTTGCTCTTAGGGTTTCATGCTGTCACAACACGGATTTGTGTTGTGGTTGCTGTGAAAACGGGCCTGATCAGACAGGTTTTCGTCTTTAGCTGACAGTGATTCACTCAGTGCACCCCATGAAAACACCTTGCCTCTCCATTACAGCTAAACATGTGTTTAAATACTGCTTTGCAGATGTCAGTTGAAATGATCCAAGTCGTACCACAGCTGAGGCATGACTCACATATATGATAACAATGTTTTACGGGAGTACTGACTGACTTCTCTTTCTCTTCACAGGTAAAGTTCAGAGGCTTGCTCTTTTATCATGAGGGATGGCCTCTTTGCATCCATGAGAAAGTTGTCCTGCAGCTTGCACCTCTGCATAAAGTCAGATTAAAGCAAGGAGATTTCTACCTACAAATTGTTCCTTTAGGACGCAAGGCTGCCAAGCTAGTGATAAAATGTTTGTCGATCAGTGGGCAGGCCATTGCAGAAATCCCTATTTCAGAGAGCATGTACGGCAGCATCTTCACAGCTGAGTTCTTACAGAATGTAACACGTGACCGAAACCTGCATCCGCTACAGAACTGTCTGCTTACCACTGGTACGGCTGTGTTCAGGACACCGTGGAAGAACGTGGTCAACCCACTCTTTGTCAGCAACACAGCAGACGCTATAATGCAAGCGCACTGCAGCCGAGGTGGTTTCCGTGCCCATCTCAGCACTTGCAGCACCAGCGGATCTACGGGGACTCTGGACAGCCATCGCAGCTCCAGAGAGTCCCTGCACTCTCAGGGAGCTGACTCCATTTTCTCTGAGCCCAACTCCCCGAACAGAAACCGCATGGACTCTAGCAGTGAGAGCCATAGCACCAGCACAGCTGACAATGCTATACCCAAGATTAAAATAAAAAGTCTCACTGAGGAGTGTGGTACAGGAAAGGGCGGTGAGGACAGCAGTGCAAGAGAGGGAGGACTGGGGTCCAAGATGCTCTCTTTCAGCACAGACCTCAGTAACCCAGGCCCTCGGCGCCGTCTCCACAGAGACTCTGCAACTTTTGAGACCAGGAGACTTTTCAGAAAATCTTACATGGAAGCACTACAGAATCCCATGACCCTTGGGTCGAGCTCTGAATCCATCTTGGAGGAGAGCTCAGAGCATAGTGCTACCCTAAGAGAGAGAACTGTGACACCGGGTAACAGTCCCGACACACAGACCTCCTCCAGAGAACATTCATCGCGGAGGTTAGGTAGCCGGGGATGGCTCAGCAGTGATGACTCCAGACCCAGCACACCTTTACTTTACTTACAGAGAGGTTTGCGGAGTGCTGAGAGACGAGCAGAAAGGCGCTCCAAGTCACTGGAGAGGACTAACAAAGCAGGCCAGGTTAAAGGCCACCGGGAACGATCTTCTTCTGGAGGATCAGCCGGAATTTCACCCAAAAAACTAAACTATGCTTTTCGTTTCGGAAAGCTGGATGTGGAGGCCATAATTCCTGGAATTGAGAGGAGAAACAGCAAGGATGAGTCGGGTAAGTCCTGATGTTAAACCTCGGTGCACAAAAATTACACTTAAAGTCATAAATGTTGGTCATTTTTTGCACCAATACATAAAGAACATTTGCTTATAAATGTTTTTTTATGCTTTTCAAGTAAATTTCAAGTGCAGTATTTGAAATGTAGTCATTATATATAATCACGATTATGATCAGTAATGTCATGAACACAGCAAACCTAGCAATTAATTGATCCTAGCCAAATGTAAAGACACAGGAGCCAGTTGGTGGCTCATGTCCTGAAAATCCTATTATGGCAAAATTGCTGCAATTCATTTAGCGGGTACTTAAGAAATTTCTCAAGAAACAGGAATGAACGAACCAAATGGCTAAAATACCTATTTACACCTGATAAACATACATAAATATCAGGAGCATTAATTAAACTCAATTTATACTGTAAGGTGACCATACAGTATCCTTGAGAAAACCCAACAAACAAGCTACGTCCACCCCCACTATCAGCACAGGACTTTGTAACAGTAAGAAGAAAAAACTCCTTTTTAACAAAAAATAAAAAAAGTTCCAGCAGAACTAAGCTCGGGGAGGGGCAGCCATCTGCTGCAACCAGTTGGGGGATGAGAGGAAAGAGAAAAGAAAAAGAAGAACATAAGGAGACAGGACAAAACATACTAAGAAAAGCGCCTCACACAGAGTGCTTCAACAGTTTGAGTCTATAGTAGAATAACAAAGAGATGGTTCAGGGTCACCTGATCCAGCCCTAACTATAAGCTTTATCAAAAAGGAAAGTATTGATAATGTAGAGAGGGGGTGTCTGTCTCACAAATTTAAACTCGGCACTGAAGGGTCTGCCTCCAATTCTACTTTTAGAAACTCTTAAGAAGTACAAGTCTGAGAGTGAAGTAAGAGTGCAGTCTTTAAGATATGGTGCTGCCTGATCATTCAAGACCTCATATATCAGGAGAAGGATTTTAAATACAGGGAGTCGATGAAAATAGGCTAATATTGGAGAAATATGCTCTCTTTCTCATCTTTTTAGTACTCTTACTGCAATGTTCCAGATAAACTGAATGCTTTTAGGGAACTTTTAGAACTACCTGATAAGAATGAATTATAATTATCAGCCTAGAAGTAATGAATGAGACAGGATGTTTCTAATTTTGCAAATGTTGTGCAGATAAAAGAAGGCAGTCCTACATATTTGTTTTAAAATAGTAAATAAGGTGTTAATAGAGGTTATGCCATCCAGAGTAAGCTGGGCACCGTGCTTCTAAGATTTTTAGGACCAAATGTAACAAGAAAGAAAATTACATACAGGCTGGTATGTCTTTTAACTAATTGATTTGTATCATCTCGTTTCATCTGGGCTGCAAGTATATGCACTGTTTTCTAATAATGTTGCCTAAGGGAAGCATGTATAATGTAAAAAGTAGTGGTCCCAGCACAGAACTCTGTGGAACTCCATAAATACATTTCACACATGAAAAACCCGTGCGTTTACCTGTACAAAGAGGAGTCTATCTAATATGGAGTCTATGATTCCTTTAATATTAGTGTCTTCTAATCTCCGTAGGAAAACCTTGTGATCAACAGTATCAAATGCTGTTCTAACAAGACAAGAAGACAGATGTGTCTACCATCAGAGTCTATAAGAAGGTCATTTGTAACATCATTAGCATTATCTGGATTATTTTGTAAACAATCTCTATGACACAAGAAGTCCAGAGAGTGGGACTTTTTGCTTATTTATTACTACACTAAGGATGTATTGTAGTTGCATATTTTCCTTCATTACTGTGAACACTGACACTTTAAATTGTGTTAACCCCAGGCTTGTGGTGGTGCTGTAGTACATACTCACTAATAAAATCGTAAAAGTAATTTATTTGTAGTTTTTAAAAGACACAATTAAAAAGTGTTTCATAGTCAGGATAAAATCCACACCAAGTGTAGCCTAAAAATCCTGACATACATGCAAGCATAAGTTCATACATGTATGTACCTACCTGAATGGGCAAGGCCTTGCCATGCAGGCAAGTACGTGCATGGTAATTATGTGCATGCAGGTAAGTACGCTGTGATTAATAAAACTTTAAAATGAATTCTAAGTTTAAGTGGAAGCAAGTGGTGGAAGGAAAGAAACAGTGTTGATATGTCATCGCTAGCTGCTTTTTTTTGTTTGTTAACGAGGAGGATGGGCTGGGTAGAATTCCACATAAAGATATGTGAGGGAGACAGCGTGTAGTAAAAAGTTATTGACTGACAATACAGGTTTGTTTGTTTAGTTTTGTTTAGTTTTGGGGTTTGTTTGGTTTTTATCAATTTTTCTTAGTTGAAAGAAGCAGTATAAGTTTAGAGACTCAAATGCTGGTCAAAAATAGTATAGACCATTACTAGTATAACAAATGGTGATTTAATCTGTGATAAATCTCTGAGAAATGCCTCTGTACTAGAAAACTGCACAGGCATTTTCAAAAATCTGACAGAATCTGAAACATCTCAGTTTTAACAGGTTTGGTTTACCGATGGTTAAATCATCATGTCACTAATCAAATAATACACCCTGAGGTTATGAAAACCTCTTAATAGCTAGATGGTGGTTTTGCAATAACAGCCTGCAGCAGGACTGGTTATAACAGTTCATTAGATGACTACAGTTGGAGTCTGAGTGCTCATAACTCTCAGCTACTTCATTCCGATTGGTGACAGATAACCTTTCACAGCCCACTCTGTGTGTTTTTTGGCAAGTTGAGGGAACAGGTACAGTCCAACCCTGGAAAGAGCACTTTAGTCCCAATCCTGTGTTTTCTTTACTGCTGTCAGTCTGTTTTGTTTTCTGTTGGTGCGTTCTGGGTAGCTCAGGAAAACACTGATGTGAGAGTACCACCTAGGGAATCATGTTGTTTTTAGAGCTTCTTCCGTGAATTGAAATGTGAGGTTAAAAAAGGCAGTTTTGTTCATTCTCTAGTACTTAACATCGGGCAGTGCCAGACATTAGCTGTGAGTATTTTTGGGTTTTTTTTAAAAAGTGGTTTTAATTATGTTGAAAAAACAGCACTGGGCAAAAATACAGTATATAAATCAGATTTTTCAGAGATTACTTCAGAGGGATTGAATTTCAGCTTTTGGCAAGCAGGTTTTTCCAGCAACATTATAGAAAGTCATGTAAATTCTGTAAAAACTGGCATCCTATAGTGAGATGAGCCTTATCAGGAATGAGGGCTGCAGCAATCCCAGATGGGTTGCTCGTTTACACAAGTTTAACTTGGGAACAAATCAGCTGCTGGGGATGTTTTTGGAAAACAAACTTTTATAAATTGAGCCTTTGTCTTTTAACTATAAAAACCCGAAAACTCGCTGACTCATACAAGTCTGAAAAACAAAGACTCTATGATTGATTAAATTACTTGTGATATGAGCCAACAAATATCCTGATTCTTATATGTGATCACTAAGTGATAATAACCAGTGCTTGTTTAGTCTTTGATGACTTAAAAAAGTGTCAAACACAGAAGATAGAAAGCAGACTGTGTCACAGGACAATACACAGGAAGCTTTAGCCTACTTTTGTCAAAACAAAGCATTTTAGGAAACCTGCAGCAAACACAAGCGTGGTCACACAGTCGCACAGGAAATGCACTAATTCTCTGAAGACAATAGAGGCTGAGCTGGGAGGGCTTATTATCACAGAACAGAGCAGGACAATACTCAAACTGCTTATACAGACAACACATCACAGATAGATAACTGCAAATTTATTATAGACATAACACTGAGTTTGTGTAAAGTTTTAGGCTCTGTTAATAGTTGGAGTACTTTTTAAAAACCTTTTTTTAAGCTAAAATGGCATATATACTGTCCAAAAACCACAAAAATTCAATTAGTTATCATGTAGAACAAAGAAAAGCAGCAAATTGTCACATCACACATGATAAAATCAGTGTTTTCAGGGATTTTAGCTTCTGGACCACTATTTTCTGTTGATTAATTCTAATTATGTACCGTGCATGCTCATCTGTCCATTTCATCCCAGTTGTTGGCCAAGACACCATGAAGTATCCTGTAGGATGTAGAGATACTGGATTGGATATTAGAATTGAATTAAATTGAATTAGAATAGAATTAAACTGTGGTATCAATTAAAAATTCCAGGAGCACAATTCTTGTAAAAAGAGCCTTGAGCTATGTAGAAGTGAATAGGAGGAGGTGCAGGTATGAGAGTCTGCCTGTGACTCAGCCTGACTAAACACCTGGACTCTGTGATGACTCAGGTGAACTCACTAATTGAGTGCACTTAGCTGGCCACTAATAAACACACTTTCATGAGGTATCACCGCTAGGAAAGAGAGTACAGAAGTGAAAGGAAACTTCAAATTTCTATTGATTGCACTGTGTTGTTGATTGCTTGCTTAATAAACATCAGACTAGTGCTCAGATTTTTTTTATTTGTCTTTACAGGACAGCGTAACGACAGCCTGAACAGTGAAAGCAGGCGGCACAGAGCTAGTGGAGAAGAGTCGCACAGTCCCAAAGCTGCAAATGGGACAACAATCAGAGTGGCCTCGGTACAAAGCTCCTCATGTGACTATAATTTAACCTTCCCCAAACTGGTGTCAGAGGTCAATCAGGAGCTGCTCACATCAGCGGCTGTGATCCTGCCAGGTAAAGGACAGCTGATTCAGACCCATCAGCCTGTACTGAAATTATTTTATCCATCCATCCATTTTCTCATAAATCCTGAACCATGAAATAATTCCCGAAACATTCAGCTTTTTTTGAAATTGCAGTATTTATTGAACTTTCTAACTAATTAAGAAAAAAATGAATATCAATTTCCATATATGAGTTTTAACCTTGATCGTATTTGCTCATTTTTATCACATTTCTGATTTCCAACATTGCGCATCTTAAAAATGTGCACTTTATTTATGTTTTTTGGTGAAAATTATGATGTAATGTCTCAAAAATTAATAAAAAAAATGATGAAAGATATTTCACTTCTTTTCAATTCTGAAATCATTCAAAAATAAAATAACACACCTCCCCCCCAAAAAGCGAAGGTAATGGACCGAAACTTTTCTATTGATGCTAAAAAAGCAACAGCAATAGAAACTGAAACATCTACTAAATTATCTATCTAAGGGAGGCCTAGACAAAACCATTAAAAATGTGTGTTCTTATTATGTGAGTGATATTTCTCCTTGTTTTTTTATCGAACTGGCATTTCCAAAACTTTTTTGCTCTAAAAAACATTAGTTTGTCATATCACTATGAAGCTTGAGCAGTTATATTTTTGGTGTGGGAAGAAAGTAGAGCTAAGTTCTGACCCCCATCTCTGCTTTCTCTCTACCAGGGACCAGAGACCGTAGTGGGAGAGCAGTGGTGCAGGTGTGCACAAGAGCTCCATTGTGGGCAAGTGAGATCTGCACCGTCCACGATCTGACGTGCTTACTTAGCTACTACTACTCAACTCTGCGGTAAGTCATGCATGCAGTATGCCGGTTTATTTTGTCTGGGTTAAAAATGACTTCTACACCTATCATTAACTTCTAAGGTGAACTCATCCAAGCTAGTGTTTTTAACACTTTTCCAGTTTTCTTTCCATTCCAGCTTTTATTTGGAGCTATAGAACAAAGAAGTCTTTCCATTAAGTATAGTTGAACATATTTTTTCATCCCTTATTAGATCTCTTATTAGACAACACAATGTGTTTGCTTTAAGGTCAACATCCATCCCCCCAAAATTGCTTAGAAAGTCTGAAACTTAACTTTAAGTGTCACTTCATCATCACAAAAATCTGTGTTCGTGTACAAATTTGTCAGGTGTCAAAATATTGTATCACATCATGCCATCATGTGTTTGACAGATGCTACAATAACTGTAATGCTTCGGTTTTAGGAAAGAAAGGCGTGATCAAGGTATAACTGTTGTAATAGACTGCAGAAGGCAGCAGCCTGTTCCAGCTCTGTTGTCATCGCTGTCTGAGTTTCAGGTGAGCCCACACTGGAAAACATGTAATTACCCTCCAACACACCCGGAGACTTTTCAGGCCCTCTGCTGCCTCCTGCACTGTAATGTTATGTGTCTCTCTGTCAGAGATAAAATACTGCCTCATTCCTTACACATTTCCTTTTGTTCTGCCTCTCTGTCTCTGGCATAGTGCGGTTTTTCTTTTTAAGAGGCACACCTTAAACTTGTAGTGTGTGCACTTCCAAGACATTTTTCTGAAAAAGGCTGGCCTCAGGGCTTTCGCAGAGGAGCCTGTCCTTGCTTGTCTGCTTTTAACCACACGCTGGGAGCAGGCTGGCTGCAGCTGACTCGCAGGAGAGATATCATACTCTGATAATACATTTCTTCCTGATGTAAAGGTGATAATGCTGTAAACCTTGACACAAACATCCGAAGTCACTTTGAACGCACAGTACTTAGCTGTTCATAGCATAAGAACTATATGTTGTATTATAATCTATGTGCTTTAAGTGTATCTTAAATAAAACATGCTCATGTGTTTTTTTTCTAGACTTTAATACCACATGCACTTTACTCAGTTCTGTTCCTGTCGGACAAAGAGGTAGCAAGCAAACCCGAGAGAGACATCAGTGTACAGGTAAAAATAGAATAAATGTGCAGTATTCATGTTGGTGAAGGCTAGGCCTAATTTTGTTTACACACTTGCAAGAATTCATTTCCATTTGTTACAGGGATGATTTTTGAAAGTTTCTTATCTGATCTTATTACTGCAAGCCGTGATGACAGAGATTTTTTTTAAGCTGCGCAGGAGACGTGCTGTGACTGAAATCTGGATGTTTGTTTATGTTTTTCTTTTTCTCCAGACAGAAACTGTGTCATCTTTGAAGGCCCTGCTGAAGTACATTGACCAAACCCAGCTCACACGAGACCTGGAGGGCACCTTCCACTACGATCACAACCACTGGATCCAGTTCAGACAGGTGAGTGTGACTAAGGCGACTGGAGTAGAGTGTAAACATGTATGTAATACCTTTTTTCCAGTTTCATGGTTAGATGCTTGATTTCATAATGAAAAAAGACACCCAGATTTACAGGGCAATGCACCTCTAAGCCAGATAAACATAGGAGAAGTTTGCTTTGAACTCTTACTAAGACATGACTAATGTAACCAAGGATTTTGCTGTCTAAAACAAATTATAGCTGAGTACTGAAAATAATGTAAAAGGGGAAAAAAAGTAAAGCGTTCTGGCAGAAAGCCCCAAAGGCAAACTTCCACCACCAGCAAGCCAGTTGAAACATGATCAGTTTCACATTTGGTAATATCGCTGTTTTGACACTGTAGGTGTTAACAGTCTCACTTCCCTTGCTTTCATTCTTCCTCTTGTCTTCTTTTACTTACAGAAAATCGAACCTTTTGCCGCCAGCTGTAGTGCGGCCATCACCTCCCTTCAGGAGTCTATTAGCTCACTGAGCGCCAGCAGCAACCTAAAGACCTCTAAGGTCAGAGCAAAGCCCTGCAAACAGTCTGGCCTGCTGATTTATGTGTCTCCACTCACACACAATAGATGTCTGCTGGCTTTTTTTTTTTTTGTAGTAAAATGTTTACCAGTTTGTTTCATTCTTAGTTTCCAGGATATTAAAAAAAAAAAAAATCTACTGTGTAAATGTGACCATCCATTTACCCGTGTCCGTGTTTATGTCAGGAGGTGTCTGAGGTGTTAGAAAAGCAGAAGCATCTCATGAAGTGTGTACTAGATGACACCTGTCTAAACCGACTCCGTCTGGAAGGTGGAACTGTACTTGCCCGTATCAGGAAGGAAGAAGCCTGCGACAATGAAAACTACAGGTAGATCATGATAGGACGCAATGGTGCCCAATGGTCATAATGAGTAGTACCCATGATGATTAAAATAAACTTCCTGTAACCTGTCTGAATATTGTTTTTCATTTTTTTTCAGGGACACTGTCGACATGTTAAACGCACTCTACAATCAAGTAGATGAAGAAGTTCATAAGCTTGTGATCCTTTCAAACAAGTCACAGAAACAGTTAGACAGCTTGCTGGAGGCGCACAGGTTTGAGGAGCAAACTCAGCAGGTGACTTTTACATTAAATACCATATTCCCACCTGCTCTGCAGAGCTTTTCTTTTCTTTTTTTTAGTAATTGACAATTCCTTTCTCTTTTTCAGATCAAACTTTGGTTCAGTGTCGCGGGAGAGAAGCAGCTTGCGCCTTTGGAATCATTAACTCTGTCTGCAGCCAAAATAAAGGAGATGAGAGAGAGCTTGAGCCAATTTCTGGAGGAATCAGTGGTAAAGATACCTCAACTTTTACGTGAACTGATTATGTTATATTTAACTTTTAGAAAGGATTCAGTGCTAAATTTATCTTTTTTGCTCACAGAACCAGCAGAGACGTGGCCTGCAGCTGGTCAAAGAGTCTCCAGAGGCCCTTCCAGAGGTTCTTTTCGACTTTAAACAACATCTGGGTTCCATTTTGAGCAGAGTTGAGCAAAGGAAGGCGAAGCTAGATATCCTAGCCAACCTGTATGAGTTCTATGATTCGGTAAGTAAAATTCATGCAAAATGATACCACATTTTAATTGATGACCTTTCTTAAAAGATTGAACACTGAATGGTTTGTATTTAGCCATATTGTGTATATCTAACATATTTAAACCACCTTTTTACACCTGTAGGCAAACCAGTGGATGGACCACTGTCAGGATTACTTCCATCAACTGAGTATGGCCAGCCCAGGGGGAAGATTTTCGCCCTCTGTGGTGCAGGTCCTACAGGATTACTGCACTGAAGCATCCAAATTCTCCATGGAAAACTTCAGCACGCTTAATGACATGGTGCTTTCACTGGAGTCTCCTGAGCAGCTGCAGCAGTGGAACGCCGTGTGGCACAAATGTAAACAGACCAAGCAGCAGCTGGAAGAGACTTTGGCTCGAGCCATGGCAGCAGCTCAGGACTCCACAGCTGCCGATACGGATTCTCTGAAGCCTGCAGAAGTTCAGATCATCACTCCAGAGCAGCGTGGAGCTAATGGATGTGTGCGTTTACCTGGACCAATTAAGCCATTAAATTTTGAGGACAACAAAAATCTCTCTGTCAGGCCTTTTTCCAAGAGTCCCACAAGTTCAATCTCCTCTTCATCACACTTCACTTTCTCCCCCGACAGCGAGAGCAAACTGAGACAGAGCCCACCCATGTTTGATGACACAGACAGCGACTGCACTATCGACTCGATCGTCTCCTGCCGCTCCGAGCCCATCTACTCTGGAGCCTCCCGGGTGCGCAAGCAACCCATGAAGAAGATCATGAAGAAGACCATGAGCCATGAGCTATCCCCGAGAGACAGCACCCACTCGGATGTCAGTCACATTCACGGATATACAGGCGTCTACATTAAGGGTTTGGAGGTGACCAATAACGTGTCTGCAGAGAAGAAGCTGCAGAGACCTGATGTGATGAGCCCCACGCTAGGCCGCAGCCGCAGCATGTCTACGCCCTGCAGGATCCATACCAGGCGCAGCGATGGAGATGGAAAGAAACAGAGCAGGTGAGGAATTAATCAGTTATATCAAGAATACGCTGGGATAGAATCTGATGAGTACGTAGTTATAAACAACACGTTTATGATATTTTTGTAAGAGATGGAAAAAAATACCACACAAACTAACATTTTCATGATAAACTACACCAGCCTCAGGCCTGTTAAGCCAGTCATGTGAAGTTTTTAAAAAGCCTTCAAATTCTCATATTAACTGCTTTAAACCTGCCTTATACTTTCTTGGAACCGACCTGTTAAAAAGTAGTGTGTAGTTTTCAGGTGATTACTAGGCTTTAATGACAGTCTTGTGGTATTACTTTAATGGTGTTACAGTCAGTTATTGTCAGATTAGTCATAGACTTGCGTACCTGCGAATATTACAGGTAAAAACAAACCAGACCAGCCAAAATATTCAACTTTTTATATTATGAAATGAAGGCGAACAAATCTAACCCTCAGATTTGGAGTTTTTTAACTGTTTTTTTTTTTGGGAAACTCTCTGTCAAACAATCAAAATTGTCCACATTATCATCCCTGTTGTTCTCAGTCTTAACCCTGATGCGTCCTTCTGTTCAACAGTAAAGTGCAGCACATCATGGACGAAATGATTTCCACAGAGAGGGAGTACGTTCGCTCACTCAGCTACATCATTGAGCACTATTTCCCCGAAATGGAGCGCCTCGATTTGCCTCAGGACCTGCGGGGGAAACGGAGCATCATTTTTGGGAATGTGGAGAAACTGTGGGACTTCCACAGCCAGTATTTCTTAAAAGAGCTGGAGGCGTGCACCCAATCCCCGCTGTCCATCAGTAGCTGTTTTCTGCGGCATGTGAGTATCCTTACACTTAATTTGAAACAGCTTTCAGGTCTCGTTGCTTCATCGAGATGTGTTGCTGTATAGTTACTAGCTTAGTTTGTCATGTAGTGATTGTTTCATTATCCCACACTGGTCCATTATTGCTTGTGTGCTCATGTACTCAGCAACAAAATGAAAGTACCTGGTGAATTTACAGTCTCTGAATCATTCGGCACGCTTTGTGAATCATTCTGACATGTCAGCATACATTTTGCTGTAGTGTTGTAACTTGTTAATGTTGTGTGCAGGAGGATCAGTTTGGAATGTATGCTCTGTACAGCAAAAATAAGCCGCAGTCCGACGCTTTGCTCAGCAGCCACGGGAACGAATTCTTTAAGGTGCGTGTAGAATCTCTTACTTTGGTTACATTCCTCACACAGTGACTGGATACAGGCTGCAAAACAACCTTTCAACCTCTCTGATTATAGACAGGTTTACGAGAAAATGACCCTACTGCTTACTGAACTTATTCATTCATGTGTCTCAGTTTCTATTTTAGGTGTTTCTTTTTAATCCGGCATCCAGTAAATTAAGCATAATTAGGTGTTAAAACAGGACATAATTTAGGGCATATGTAGTTTGTAATCATCAATCCCTCATGATGTCTGCTTTTGTAAGGATATCACAAACCCACGAATGAAGTGATGGCAGTTCTTTTTTTTAATCCAGGCAGTATCTAAAAGTGTAATGATGATTTCTTCCTCCAGAATAAGCAGATGGAGCTCGGGGATAAGATGGACCTGGCATCCTACTTGCTGAAGCCCATTCAGAGGATGAGTAAATATGCACTGTTGCTCAAAGACCTGATAAAAGAGTGCAGCCAGTCCCAGGAGCAGGAGCTGAGTGACCTTCGCACTGCAGAAGAGATGGTCAAGTTTCAGCTCCGCCATGGGAACGATCTGTTGGCTATGGACGCCATTCGAGGATGTGATGTAAGTTATAGGCAGGCACAGATATGAAACAGAGATACTCAAACTTAGGTCATCAAAGCTATTTTTGCTGGAGTTCATTGTGTTAAATGCGATACAGTAGAATAAGGTCAGACTCCCACCAGGAATCGCATTGTTCTCGCTGATGTGTGCAAGCAGCCATGTTTCCTCTCCAGGTGAATCTGAAAGAACAGGGTCAACTCCGCTGCCAGGATGAGTTCATGGTCTGGTGTGGTCGCAGGAAATACCTCCGCCAAGTCTTCTTGTTTGAAGACCTCATCCTCTTCAGTAAGACCAGGAAGATAGAGGGAGGATATGACATTTACATCTACAAACAGTCTTTCAAAGTAAGAATTTATTGTTTGAGGAGGATTTATTTTGTCTGGACTGCTTTTAGAGTAGAGCTTTACTTTTATATTCTTATTGTTTTCTGTATAGACAGCAGAGATAGGCATGACCGAAAATGTCGGTGACAGCGGCCTACGCTTTGAGATCTGGTTCCGTCGGAGGAAGTCACAAGACACGTTTATACTCCAAGCCAGCTCTGCAGAGGTCAAGGCGGTGTGGACAACTATTATTGGGAAGATTCTGTGGAGGCAGGCGCTCAGAAACAGAGGTCTGTTTCTGTGACAGACTGTGCACTTTGACACAAACTCTTAAATACATCATACAAAACAAATAAGGTGACACACACGAACATTTAGTCATTGGAGATATTTTTGTGTTGGGATTGTAGAGCTGCGCATGCTGGAGATGGTGTCTATGGGAATTGGAAGCAAACCGTTCATGGACATCAAGCCAAGTGACGCAGCTATCAGTGACAGAGCCATTGAGTATACCATGAAGGGGGCAGGTGAGCTGACTTTGGGAACTAAATATTCTTTTTCTTTCTAATGGAATATCTGTGTTTGCTATTTGCGTCATAATCAGTACAATTAATGCATTAATCTTTCTGAAGGTGTGATAACAAATAAAGTACCACAACATTGGTTTTCATTGTTGCTTATCTAACAGCTCACTTCACTTCTCTCTAACGCCAGAGTCGAGGACGAGAGCGTCCATCGCAGTGTCCTCATTTGAACACGTGGCCTCGTTCAAGAGGCCTCACTCCACCATCTCCAACAGCAGCACCTCCTCCTCCAGCAGCCAGTCGTCCTCCTCCCTGCTGGGCTCCCTCAATCTCCACCTGTACTCCTCACCCTCTCACCCGCACACACTTTCGCACCCAGCAGGCAGCGTTCCCTCCTTTACCCAGTGGCCCTATGACTGCATAGAGGAAGATGAGCTGGAGCAGGACACCGTGAGCCAGCCCTCCATGAGTGAGTGACCAGATGTGCATTCGCCGGTTTTGTTTTGTTTGTTCACAGTTTCTCAAGTGTGAACCTTATCCAATCTAATCACGGAGCACAGAACAGAGCAAACTTTGGTAATTTGCACTTCAAACTAACCCAAAATTATTACACAAAACTGCATTGCATGATAAACAATAGAACAAATAAGTAGACATGTAAATAAAACATGCAGTTAGGTGTCGTGTTTGCTGCTACCACAAGGAGTCACCAAAGTCACAAATTCCTACACATAAAATGTGTAAATAAATGTCTTTTTGAACACTTTAATAACGTGCAAATGACAGAAAATTTTAAACTCAAGCTGTGAATGAAGGGAACAGAGTCCTGTCTTGCTGATCTTGTATTGCTTTATTTATATATCTAATTTTTCTCCACGCTTTCTGTGACAGTCATTGAGAGCTCTGAGACATCCTCTCAGTGTACATCCAGTGAAAGTGTGACAGGACTGAATACGCTCGCTGTACCCGGGCACACCAACGTCACCATGGAATCTTACAACAACAATGAGTCCTCTTCTTTCCTCTGCTCCACCACACCTCCATCCTCCATAGCAGAGCCCTCGATTTTCCAGAAAGATGAAGACCTCCAGCCCCAAGGCACCAAGTTTATCACAGCAGTGAGTGTTTGATTTCCGTCATTGTTATTGTTATATATGTAAAAGAAAACTGAGGCTGTATTGTTGCAGCCATCACATTTTTTCATACTTTACCTCTGCCTAGCTTCACTTCTTCCCTTCTCCTATGATAATTTTCATGTTACAGCTTTCTAAGAAGTTGTCATTTAACTTTGGCACATTGTTCCCTATTTGTGGTTCATATGTGCCTCTTTGATTCTGTGTAGCAGTCTGGAAAGCAGAAAAGACCAAGACAAAACACGCTCAGTTGCCACTCAGTTAAGGTTTTTGTGGAAACCTTTTTTTTAAAAGTGTTAAATTGTATGTGTGGTCATTGTGGTTAGTGTTAGCAGTTTCCACTGTTATTCAACTGCATCATTTGTTTCTGACAGTCATTTTCCATTCAGTTAATAAACGCAGGTGGGCTAAATAATACAACATCTCTTTGTACAACATATATAACAGGTCACCACAAACAAACCAAAACTAATCAACAGGACTTTTCAGTCCAAGTGACATTTCCTGAAACCCCTTTCAGACATGCACTCCCTCCCAGCAATGTGCTGATCTTTGAACATGTCGGCTTCGTTTCTGAATTCATCTGTCACGCATTTTCGCCGTTCTTAATCTGGAAGCGTGATCTTTCTCTCTTTCTAAGCCCGAGCGTGAGAGGCAGGTGCAGCTGCTGCAGCACGCAGTCTTTTCTAAGGAATCGTAAATACACAGACGATGCCCGCGAGCGCGAGACAACTAAACGATCCAAAGTGTGATGACAGTTCGACAGACTCATTTGGACATTAGTGGCAAAAATTGCATAAATAAGGCTGTAATTTGATGAAGCGAGCAACGTTTGTAAAGCATTTTGAACATTTTCTGCAAAGAAACTGCATGACTGTCTGGATTGGCTGCAGCTATATGTGCCTGTTATTGTAGTTTATAGTTTTTAAGATAAAACAGCTGAGGCAGAAATGAGCAGTTATTTACATCTACGCTCATGTTATTCTAAAATGTCTCTCTGAAATCTTTTTTTTTGCAAACAGCAACAACATTAGGATTGGAAAGAACAGCTGTTCAAAAAACAGTTTAAAAACTGTTGAACAAGAAATATAAAACTACTTTTTAAAGAAACTTCAAGCTGGAAACATAATTTACTTATTTTACTCATTTTAATTTACATAATACTGCACTTCACATAAAGCAGGCCGTCCATCATCTGCAAACCTTTTAAGGTCTTTTCTTGAAAATATATATGTTTTCATCACGTTATCTACACCTGGATCTTTAGCTACGAAGCGCACACTCCTTATTAGACAGCTATACTAATGAAGCAGAGTGTCCTGTAAAGGGGAACTGGTTATTTAAATGTTATTTTTAAGGTGGATGTCTTGAAGCAGAAGTACAGTGGGGCAAAAAAGTATTTAGTCAGCCACCGATTGTGCAAGTTCCCCCACTTAAAATGATGACAGAGGTCAGTAATTTGCACCAGAGGTACACTTCAACTGTGAGAGACAGAATGTGAAAAAAAAATCCATGAATTCACATGGTAGGATTTGTAAAGAATTTATTCGTAAATTAGGGTGGAAAATAAGTATTTGGTCACCTCAAACAAGGAAAATCTCTGGCTCTCACAGACCTGTAACGTCTTCTGTAAGAAGCTTTTCTGTCCCCCACTCGTTACCTGTATGAATGGCACCTGTTTGAACTCATCATCTGTATAAAAGACACCCGTCCACAGCCTCAAACAGTCAGACTCCAAACTCCGCCATGGCCAAGACCAAAGAGCTTTCGAAGGACACCAGGAAAAGTATTGTAGACCTGCACCAGACTGGGAAGAGTGAATCTACAATAGGCAAGCAGCTTGGTGTGAAAAAATCAACTGTGGGAGCAATCATCAGAAAATGGAAGACATACAAGACCACTGATAATCTCCCTCGATCTGGGGCTCCATGCAAGATCTCATCCCGTGGGGTCAAAATGATCATGAGAACGGTGAGCAAAGATCCCAGAACCACACGGGGGGACCTGGTGAATGACCTGCAGAGAGCTGGGACCAAAGTAACAAAGGTCACCATCAGTAACACACTACAACGGCAGGGAATCAAATCCCGCAGTGCCAGACGTGTTCCGCTGCTGAAGCCAGTGCATGTCCAGGCCCGTCTGAAGTTTGCCAGAGAGCACATGGATGATACAGCAGAGGATTGGGAGAATGTCATGTGGTCAGATGAAACCAAAGTAGAACTTTTTGGTATAAAGTCAACTCGTCGTGTTTGGAGGAAGAAGAATACTGAGTTGCATCCCAAGAACACCATACCTATTGTGAAGCATGGGGGTGGAAACATCATGCTATGGGGCTGTTTTTCTGCCAAGGGGACAGGACGACTGATCCGTGTTAAGGACAGAATGAATGGGGCCATGTATCGTGAGATTTTGAGCCAAAACCTCCTTCCATCAGTGAGAACTTTGAAGATGAAACGAGGCTGGGTCTTCCAACATGACAATGATCCAAAACACACCGCCCGGGCAACAAAGGAGTGGCTCCGTAAGAAGCATTTGAAAGTCCTGGAGTGGCCTAGCCAGTCTCCAGACCTCAACCCCATAGAAAATCTGTGGCGGGAGTTGAAAGTCCGTGTTGCTCGGCGACAGCCCCAAAACATCACTGCTCTCAAGAAGATCTGCATGGAGGAATGGGCCAAAATACCAGCTACTGTGTGTGCAAACCTGGTAAAGACCTATAGTAAACGTTTGACCTCTGTTATTGCCAACAAAGGTTATGTTACAAAGTATTGAGTTGTATATTTGTTATTGACCAAATACTTATTTTCCACCCTGATTTACGAATAAATTCTTTACAAATCCTACCATGTGGATTCATGGATTTATTTTTTTTTCACATTCTGTCTCTCACAGTTGAAGTGTACCTCTGGTGCAAATTACTGACCTCTGTCATCATTTTAGGTGGGGGAACTTGCACAATCGGTGGCTGACTAAATACTTTTTTGCCCCACTGTAGTTGCTTCTATAGTTTCACTCACTACTTTTTGCTCTTTTGTTTTTACCAGAGCAAGACCTCTCATATAGCAGTAGGCCTGTCTACATTGGTCTGACTCAGAGCTGAGGGGTTTTAGCTCAGTAAGTAACCGATGTCACAGGGGTGGACATCTGTAATGTTCCCTTCACAACCTCATTAACAACTGTGAGGATGTAGCCGTGGCCTGAATACTAATATGTGTGAAAAAAAAAAAATTCTTTTGTGTTGTGTGCTGCGTGGGAGTTTGTCCTGATGGGTTTAGTGGGTTTAGTGGGCTGTCCTTCTGATGGGTGGTTTGGCTCTTTTTCATGTTTCTCTACCTTTTTTGGCATGAGGGTGAAGCGAGTATCATAATAAAAACACGTGTTGTTGAGATTGTGCATGCTTGAACACATGCATGTTATGTTTTAAGAGTGATTTTTTTTTTGTATAGTATCTGTGTGAGTTTTGCGTTTTTAAGAATCTTGCTGTTTTTTAGCTCAAAAAGTGGAAGAAATTTTATTTTTTTTAAAAACAAGGCATTTATAAAATAGCCAGTGCAGCTGGCAGTATTAACGTGTAGACGTAATATATTTTTATTAAAAAAAAAAGACACCATAGGCTCTTTAAATTCTAAGATAATCTTGTCCTTAGTGGCTCTAAAGGTTATTTAAATGACACGCTATCGATGTTTATGTAACACCAAACTAAGCAAAATGCAGAAGCAGCGTGTGAAGAATTAAGTATGAAGAGCGTAAGTAACAGCCAGGCGCTGTTGAGCAAGCGTGAGAACCTCGATCAAAGAAAAAGTCTGGGAATTCTGCAGGTTTGGAGCATTCAGGTGTAGGAAGGGTTTCAGGGTCATTTTCCAAACAATTTAAAGTAATTCTTTACAAACTAGAGAACCTTTTATTCTCAAATGTAACGCTCAAGACATTTGCCAAACGTTCCCAGCAAATTGCTGCGGTCGGACCGTTCGATACGCAGAGCTACATCTCAGACGCTACACATGTCACTTCACATGTTAAGTGTGTGACAGTATAATTAGAAAGAGGGTGAAACTGGAGATGTTTGGCAGTTATGAACAGCACCATGTTTGGTAAAAAGCAAACACAGCATATCACCACAAACACCTCAAAACACCTCAAAACTGTCAAGCGCGGAGGAGGAGGAGTGATGATTTGGGGCCTGTTTTTCAAACACAGAACCTGGGCACCTTGCAATCACAGAGTTGACCGTGAACTTTTCTTTATACAAAAGTATTCTAGCATCAAATGTGAGGCCACCTCTCCAACAGCTAAAGCTTGGCCCAAATTACAGAGTACAGCAGAATCATGGTTCTGCCGTCCAGTCAACGTCCAGTTCTTGAAGTTAAGAGCGCAGCAGATAAGCAAATACAAACCTCAGTAACGTGAAGCACTGTAGTAATAAAGACCAAAGTTTCTTCACAGTTGTGTGAGAAAATGATAAGGTCACACAGAAAACCATAACTTCCAGTTACTGTTGCTAAAAGTGGTTATACAGCCTCCTGAATTGTGCACCGTACTTCGTTTTTTACACGCTGCTTCTGCATTTTGACTGCATAGATAATAACACAGTTTATTTATTTATATCTTTTAAAAGCTGGTAAGAACTGGGTGTCCTGATAGGTAAAAGCTTTTTATGATCCCTCTACCTTTAAGCATATTAAAGGTATGCGTTGTGACAAATAAATAAATCACTCATGTACTTTCTGTCCAACTTTAATACATTTAATAAACATTACAGGTTAAAAAAAAAAAATTGAATGTTTTTGCTTTAAGTGCCACACAAATAAAACATTTAGTAAAGAAAAAGCTGGCATCTTTATTTCAACTGCTGAAGGTTGTGTTGTTTTGGTCGTTTTTTTAGACAGTGCACAGTTTTGCTCACCTTCCTGATGTTGTGTGAAACCCTGATGCCTTAAAATCACTAAGCATTTTACAGTTGACAGGTGTTCATCTAGCATGCGATGTGGTTTTGCTTTATTAAAAGGTGTATTGGGAGTGTTTTCTTAACTGACATGCTTAATGCTGCATGTTTACTCAACTTAAACCTTTCTGATTGCATCATATTAAAAAAAGTATTTTTTACACGTCTTTTAACATTTTTCGTTTTGCATTTCTTTGCAGCTTTGAGGTCTGCAGGAGGCAGCAGCTTGTACTTCACGGCGAGGAGACGGGAAAAATAAGCGGATTAAAGCTTCACAGCACTACAACTTTAATGACTAAAATGCAACTTATTACATGACATTTCGTTACAATACTGTAAATGTATAACTGACACATAATATACGCTGTCGTGATGGTACGTCAGAGGTCTGTACATTTTTTTTGTAAGCTAGCCATGTGTTTATACTGTAGATGTATTTTACAAAACAAAACATAGCTGACCAATCCCGACAATGTTGTACTGTCGCACTTCTCTTGCAGTCAGTCCTTGTACAGAAGATTAAAATGTTTTAAACACGTGGTTGTATTTGTTGTTACACTGGGGGAAGCTGTTCTTTTACATACAAAAGTCTTCAAAGTTGAGCAAAACGCTCAGTGCGTGAAAACATCTCAAAAGTGTGAGTGCACGCAAAAACATGCAACCGATATTTCCACTGATAAAAAAGTATGAGTGTAAAAACCACACACAGAGGGACCCTTGCAAATATACAGAAGTGAACTAAGAGACTCAGCACTACCGTTAAACAAAGAGATGCAGGGGCTGAGTAGAAAAAAGGTGGTTTTTCCTGCACATGAGAGAAGCTGACACTCGTTTACCACAAGTCCTGTGTTCTCAGTCCGAGTCAGTCTTTACACACAGACCACAGCCCAGGCTGTGCAGCGGGGGTTTGTACTCCAGTATAGACAATTGAGACAAAACTGAAAGCCACACTCAGACTATAGAAAACACTAAAGGTTTGCATCACTTAACTTCTTTTAAGCATAAATATATTGTTCCCTATTCCTCTTCATTCAAACACTTTATTTACAGAATAGTATTATTTATCCTCACTTTCTTCTCAGTAAATTTCATCAGTTTGATTATTTGTTTTTTGCACGTTTCTCTTTGGAGAACCAGAAGCAGAGGACTGCAGAGAGGGAAACTTCAAGCCCCAGTACACAAAGCTCCAGTATCTCCATCTGCTAGAAACAAATAAAAACATTACATTTCTTTTACAAAATTATAAAGGAACAGTTTTGTTTTGTCATATTTATAACGTGTCTTACCCTCAGATGATCTTCATTTTGTGGATCCCACTTGGCCAGGTCGACGCTTATCAGAAGAACTGCAAGAAAGGCCACAATAATGCAGCCGCCGTTTACTGTGAGGCACACCTGTAAAAAAACAACAACAAAAACACAGTATTCTTTAAACTAATGATCACATTCACCATCTGTAGCTGTATTATCTGTCAGACTTGTGCTGGGTTTTACTCACACTAAGCAATGCTGGGTATTTGAACAACAGGTTGGAAACAATTCCGGCGATTATGAACTGCAAAGGAGGAAAATAGAGTTTAGAAAGTACCAGAAATTAGTCTTCTCTACTTAGTACGTAATTTTCTGTTTGAGCAGAGACGTACCAGCGAGCCGCTCAGTTGGGAAACTCTGAACAGAGAGAAAAGCGACTCATGGATCTCCTGGGTTGCTGCAAAAACTATTCCCACTCCGATGCTGAGGAGGCCACTCACCATCTGCAAAGACTGAAGGAGCAACAGAGACATAAAATTATTAATATTTACATGGCATTAAGATCAACAGTCTTTTTTTAAGATTTATTTTCGGCCTTTCTAAGAAGGAATGAAATGCGTGAAAGGGCCTGGGGTTTAATTGAATTGAGGCCCTTGCAGAAGCATTTAGGTCAACTGTATTTCGCATTAGGAAGCATTCTGTAGTGAGTTCTCAAGCATGGATCACATCATAGACGAAGTCTGAATTCTTGATTTCTTCATTGTCACCTTTAAAGGCTTCTTATTGACACAGACTTGTGGCCGTGGCCTGGAGGTAGTGGAGGAAAGTGATTAAGCCAACAAGCTGTGGTAACACATTTCTGTTTATCAGATGGACTGCATGTGAAAAGACAGAGATATTGTAGAACCTGGACTTATTTTTATTCATGCATTTAGCGAGTTCATGGTTTTATTGGTCGGCCTATTTGAGATTACACTGTGCTGTGTGGGGCTTGTGAGTCTAACATAAGAGGGATGCATTCACCTGTTATATAAAGCTCAGAAAGATAAGGATCGCTTCATGACAAATGCAGTTATTTGAAAAAGATTTTTCACAGTCGGCTAATTTTTCACAGCAGTTTCTTTTTCACACCCCATGATTCAACAGCTTCTAGAGCCACTTTTAGCAGCAATAACTTCAAGTTCCTGTATGTATGTATAGTTTATCAGTCTCTCACACTGGTGGGGAAGAATTGTGCCTCACACTTTTCATTACAAAAGCTTTAGGTTCATTGAGGTTTGTGGGCATTCATTTATATACAGCTCTTGCCACAGCCAGGGCATTTCAATTAGAGTTGTGGTCTGGATTTTCATTGGGCTATTGCACCATCTTGATTATCTTCTTTTTGGGGTTGTTTTTTCAGCTTTTCTACTGGCCTGTTGTATGAGCTGCTTTTCAGCAAAACTGTTGCTGTTGGACAGATGACCTCATGTTTGTCTCTAAAATAATTTGATATATAAAGGAGTTTACAGTCACCTCAATGAGTGTAAAGTCCCCAGGTCCTGTAGCTGCAAAAATAAGCACAAATCATCACACCTCCACCCTCTATGTTTGACAGTTCGTATGGGGTGTTTCTGTTAACTCATTCACTGCCATTGACGTCTATAGACGTCAATTACGTTTTTCAATGGGAGGGGCTAGAATACAACCTCGGGCAGCTTGTCAGTGAATTTTATTTTTTCATATATTTGTAAATAAATTGTTTTGATAAAACATAACCTTTCTCAGTGTTATTTCTGTTTTATAGAAGTGAAAAACTATTTTATATGTTAGAGGTGTCACAAAGCAAGAAATATTAGTGTCAAAGGCACTTTTCTGCTTGAAATGTATTTTTCACAAAAAGCTCGTTTTCTCCCTTTTTTTGGTCAAAACAGGCATTTTTGGTGGAACCCACCTCTCTTCTACAGCTGATTACGAAGGAATGGAAAATGGTAGAAACAAGCTTTTTTTTTTTGGATGAAAGAAGAGAGTCTGTTCTTCATTTTGGTAGGTTCAGCGTTTATATGATCATAACACACAGTTTTCTGTGGCTCTTCAAAAATGAGTAAAAATGCTCAAAAACCCTGGCAGTGGGGAGTTACCTGATTTGAAAATGGCTGGCAGTGAATGAGTTAATATGCTGCGTTTTTGTTTTTTTTTGGGGGGGGGGGGGGGGGGGGGGGGGGTTGCCAAACATGCTGCTGTGCATTTTGTCAAACATCTCTGCTTTGGTCTCACATGCCCAAAAGATTCCAGAAGTCTTGTAGCTTGCTTCAGATCCAATTTTGCAAACCTAAACTGTGCAGCCGTGTTCTTTCTAGGGAGAAGATTCTTTCTTTTGGCACGTTTTCCAAACAAGTTATTCAATTTAGGCTTTTTAAAAACTGTACGGTCATAAACATTTAACATTTAACACGCTAACTGAGGCCTGTAGAGCCTGAGATGTGGCTCTTGGGTTTTTTGCAATTTCTCTGAGCGTTGCACAGTTTGACCTAGGAGTGAATTTGCTGAGACCTCCAGTCCGGGGAGGATTACATGCACCGGACTGCTCCACACCAACAAACTGACAAAACGTCAGCTTTTATTCAGGTCCCATGAAAAGTTTCATTTTCACATGATCATATACGAAAAGAAACATCATTATCCCATGCACGCCTGGGTGCAACAATATTACTTTACAAATGAAAACTATTGTGCTCACATGATAAGTGCCCTGGACAGAAAACGGTATTGTGCTGTGGACAGCTATGAGAAACATTTACAAAACATTGTTTATGGTCTTCTGAAAAGCTCGCTAACAGCGGTTTGATGATTTTAGCCACTGTTATATTCGACACATACAAGTGTTTGGGTGTATGGGTAAATGATAAGCTTTTTATAATGTGCACATTGCTAATCTTTCCAGGAAGCTCAGAGCGAAGGTTTTTATTTGATGAATCAAAATTACTTTACAGTTTCTTCTAAGAAAAAATGGGTGCAAGCAACTTTTCTTTCTATGATTTATTATAGTATAGATGTACTATTTATTATAGTATAGATTTATAGATAGTATAGATATAGTATAGTATAGATGTACTGTACTGCTCGCCACCTCCTCAGGTATACAGATTCTTGTTTCAGCGTACCACACTTCTCTACAATTTATTGCAAAGTCTCCGAATCGCATTCTCTATGGTAGGTAACGATACTGGGTAAACTCCCAGTTTGTACTTTGTACCCATCTCTGTCCAAGTACCAATAGTTACCAGCTATGTGCCACTAACATTTGCTATTAGATGTGCCGAGGGTTTTGACAGACCTGGTGAAAGCTGTGTTTTCGTACTACGTACTGTGGCATGGACTAGTTTGCAGAAAGGGTTAAACTTTGACGCGTATATCTATTGTTGAATTATAGGAAACAGTTAATGAGATGTGGATGAACTTTTTTTTAATGTGGTTGTGGTGGATATTAGTATATTGTTTGTTATACTGTAGATTTTGTATTTTATGATGCGTATGTTGTATTTTATACAATAAAATAAAAACATTTTGTATGATCCCATCTCTCTTGTAAATTGGATGGATTGACAGTATCTCGGTGGCTGGTAAAATACAGGTAACTTAATAAATCCTAGACACATTCACACAGCAACAGGACAGATCAATCTCAGATCCTCTTACAATAACCCTTTTTTATTCATGAATTCCTAAAGAAAACATTCTTAATTAATTTTAATGTGGAAAACTGTTCTTATGCATGATAATCAGTTACTGTAGGTCATTACTCTAAAGAGCTAATAAACATGCCTACATAAGCAAATGAAGGCAAAGAAGTTGATTATGAGCAATTGTTCGATGGTATTAATATTAAATAAATAAGTTTGTGAACTTTATTATCTATCCTTTAGTTTTAAAAGCAATTGTGCACACTTTTTACCAATTAGCACATTATAAAGGGTTATATGAAACAGTTTTTATACATGAAGCAACAAAAACACCGAGCATTTCCTGTTGCTACTGCCCACATCTGCTCAGAGTGCTCTTGTTATTTTGGGTAGGTCTACACATCATATGTGCTTTGCATGAACATTCATAAATGTTTTTAAACATGAAATTAAAAAGTAAGAAATAAAAATTCCCCTGTGGATGTCTATGCAACGTTTGAAAAAAGGATTCATACATTTAGGTGTGAGAAAATAAAACAGCTTTGGTCCTTGCTTTTTTTTCTCGATGTGCAACATACAAAGTGTGAAGCATATTCTTAAATAGCAGACAAAACAAATCCAATGTGAGAGGTTATGCAGGTCATTAAATTTTGGGCATTTATGAGAGCTTATAGGGTTTAATGACTGCTCATATCTTTGTTGACAAAGTAGTTTGTATTATTGTATTTTCTCCTTTTGCTGGTATTAGCAACCATCAGCGTGCAATCGCTCTGTGGCACATCACTCAAATTCACACTTCACAAAGACTGTTGTTTGAGTCCTCTTACCCCCAACACAGCTGGATGTTTCTGCATCAGATCATGCAGTGGCCCTTTCTTGTCTGGTATCATTTCAGAGGCCTGATAATAACGCACTACTGGCTGCTCCCTCTGTCCACCTCTGTGGCAATCGTCCTCATCATGGATGTCCATATCAACATCAGCGCAGGCCATGGTGCTTCTGGTCTGGAGAGATAATTGTTTTCATTATCATCCATCCATCCATTTGCTCCCGCTTATCCTTTTCAGGGTCGCGGGGCATAATTAAATCATATTTAGCTAATTGTTAACTTGTGTATGTTGTGTGGTGCTTTTTTTATATGGCGCAACTACTGCAAAGGCCTTGAGAACAGCTACATGGTATTTTTTTAAATATAATACTGTAATGTAACCGTGCATGTAAAAGATCCAGCAATCCCTTTTGTCCTCTGCAGAGGGCATAACTATGAGAATACACTTTATGCACTCTGTATGAGCCCTACTGTGTGGTCAAGAAGACATCCTGGTCTTTCTATTGATAACACATTTGTGGGGCCTGGCTAACAAGAGCACATGGTCTTTCTTTTCAAAATAACAGGAATGGCAGCTTCCACGTTTTATAGTATAGTATAGTATAGTATAGTATTCTTTGATAAAGGGCTTACAATTTCTAGAGAAGGAAAAGCCTTGTTTCACACAGACACACCAGCTTTTGATTTATATAATTCATACTAGAAGTGCATTAAGCTTTACCTCTCCTGTCTTCATCAATTCAGTTTCAACCAGAGAATTATTTTTAACATGAAAAATGAAAACAGAACAACATTGCTCATAACCACAGCTGGCGCTGATTATATCAGACAGAAAATAGGTAACTAGGTTTTAGAAAAAAAAATGTCAGCACATACCAGACCAGAGGGAGGTGCTCATCTCCAAAGGCAACATTAAAACCGAAAATACTCTTCAACATATCTGTGTTCACGCATGACTCAAATTTAGTGATTCCTAGTAGTATATATAGGTCAAGACAGATTAGGCTTCCATCAAAGTGACAGAAAATAATTAGGTCCTGAGGTCCTGACCACAACGCTGAGACCACCGAAGGATGAGTCCCTTCACAGGTCGGTGTCCTGTACGGCCGCTGAGAAACACAATCCCACAACTTCCGAGTCCTAACTTACACAATGCTTCCTATCCATAATAGAGTGTCATCATTTTGCTCCTGTTCAGGGCCCTCAAAACCCTTCAATCTGGCCTCCTCCACCTCATCTCCTGACAGCACTGAGTCCGACTCCCCTTCTACAGGTCCTAGTAAGATCCTTTCTCGCTCAGTCCTCTGTAATGCCATCCGTGATCATTGTTAAACCCAGGTTTAGGGGAGTATTTACATGCACAGAATGGAAAAAACGTTTGACTATGAGGAGTTCTTTGTTATAATAACAGTATTCCAGGATTTAACAGTTTTAATATTAATGAAATAGAAAGAAATGCACAGAAAAATGGAAGAATATCATTACATCACATCAGCCTGCGAGCAAACAAGACCTGATGTCCACTACAAGGGACGGATGATAACACATATGAAAGAAATGTTGCCGTAATGCTTACTTCAACCACAATACTTAAATTATCTGAAAAAAATCTTTCAGCAGGATTTTAAAAAGTAAGAACGAAGGTTTCCTTGAACTTTTTCTAACACCGTGAGGTGATTATTTATAGTTATTGTGCTGCATTCAGGAGACAGTTGCATATACTATTGCTACTTCTTTGCCATATATGGTGGATACAACACACGATACTGTTTTACTGAATTTGTTTCAAGAGACAGCAAGAAAATTCAAAAGTGAAAGATATTATGTGTTAGATTTATAGCCGTTTAAAGAGTCACACATTTACAGGCCAAAAAACGACAAAAAATAATGTTAGTTATCATCAAACCGAGTGAGAGTAAAAACGACAAAAAGTGGATTGTGACAGCAGCTGTAATCCACATAGGCTTTAATGATTTTTAAAATTATTTTTTTCTAACATGAAAAATCAAATCTACAAATATGTACAGATGGATGTGCACAAATGCAAATATATATATTTTAGCAACGATTTTTTTCAGTGTAGTAGAGAAGATCGAGAGTCTTACCCCGTTGGGCTTGAGCAGTCTCTAATTCACAGTCTGCATCTGTCTCGCTCATGAGTCTTTCTCTTTAGGCATGAATTCAACTTCCCTGCAGCTCACAGATGAGGTCATCGTGCCCTTCAACTTCCTCCCTCTGAAAAAAAAAAATCTGCCATAATAATTTCCTCAAGTTTCCGTGCCTCACTAACATATGTTCTATCAAGTGTTTTATTCTTATTCCTAAACATGATTTGTGAAGGATTTTTTAAAAACAATGTTCATTGAAATATTAGATTTTACGTTAGGTCAGCTTTAAATCTTGGCCGAAGTTTGCATGCAAGCCTTTTGTGGGTGTGAAAGAAGGGGGATGGGAGGTGTGCATGTGTGTTTGTGGCGTGGGGGGGGGGGGGGGGGGGGGGATTTCAGAAACAAAGACAACTGATGCGTCAGGTCATTTCCTTGTCAAACTCAAAGAAGAGCCAAAGAAGAGAAATTCAAGTCTGAATCAACTTCAGAGGAGAAGAAGAAAAAAGGTATTGCGTGTTTTGCAGAGATCACCTCAGCAACTGCTACAAGGTGCTTAAAAGAGTTTTCATCTCGTTCACAGGAGAATGAGGAAGACATTCGTATGTGATGAATCAATGATCATCACCATTCCAATTGGAAGTCTCAGGGATCTCCGAGATGGTCAGCTGATGCCAGAGAAATTCCACTGTGTCTTCAGAGACTCCTACAAGGTCTTTGTTATTAAGGGGAAACCTACACCTATGGGAGTAAGTTTAAACTTCCTTCTAAGCGGATGGAAAGGCAGGCGGCCGTGCATTAAATAAGTGTAAAGAAATAATTTGCATTTTATCCAAATAATTCCCTGCTTGTTTATACATTATGCACACTATTTTCTGCTTATTAGTATGATTTCTCTTTTTTATCAGGCAGCTCAAGCCATCGCTGGTGTGTTTCTTTTCACACTTGGACTGGTTCAAAAAAACAGTCCAAGCGTGCTCCTCTACACTCTACCGAGTATTCTGGTAAAAACAAACAAAAATGCTTTGTTTTGGGGGGATTTAAGCAAATTGCTAAAACTTTTTGTTATTTGGAAAGAATTTTTTTCATGCTTTCAACAATTTATGTGTATTATTATTGCAGTTTGTGGTCTGTGGTATGCTGTCCTTTGCTGCAGGAAAATTTCCAAACATGCATGTGGTGAGTAATTTGATTTAAAATTAAGGTTTTGTTTTCATGTGAAATTACTTTTCATAGAAAAAAAAATTCTGCTGATTACATACAATTTGGCATAAAAATTATGACATAACAGTGACTATTGCCTTGATCAGGGGAAAAAATATATTATTATGCATGTATTAATTATCATTACTTCATTATGTCAGGAAACAGTTTTTATGGTTTTACACAGATGCGTTGAGTTATAGATATGTAACATTCACTTGAACCTGAACGGAGAGCTTCTTTAAAAAGTTCTTCTTTCGAACTCAGACTGTTGTCCTAAATGGGGAACACGCTAAACCCACATTGGTAGCACTGGTGCGGTTGATGCTTCTAATGAAATGTGTTTTTTAATCTTTCAGACAAAGTTGTCGTTCTCTCTGAACATTATCAGCTTCTTCTGGTCAGTTGCAGCATTTTCTCTCGCCTTGGTCTTCTTTCCTTATCATCCTACCGATGCCAAGGTAAGCTGCGGCTTACAGTCACTCTCGTTTTGTTTGGTTTGCTTTTTCTTTTTAATTCCAAGTTAAGTTGAACTACTTCGACCTGCTTTTGATTTGCTTTACAGGTGGCTCAAGGAATCAGCGTGCTGATAATGACCCTGCTGGTTGTTGAAAATTTGATTGCCATATTCTTGATCTACTGGTTGAGCAAAGCTGTGTGCAGAGAACATTTCAACACTTTGGTATGTCTTTTTTTTTTTACATACTCCAAGATAGTTGTAGCAAAAACAAGATATTTTATAAATAATAATAATAATAATAATAATCTTCATCATTTTTCTCTGCAGCCCACCGTACTGCTGAAACAGGGAGACTGAATTTTAGTGACAGATGGAAACCCGCGAACGACCTACATTTAACTTTCCTGTCAGTGTCATATGCTCCTCAGCATGCAACAAACAACGACTGTGAAAGCCTGTATTTGTCATGCACTGCTGCTCAAGTATAACTTGTATGTATTATTTTTCTTTTTGAATAGTCACAAGTTGCAACCCCTGTTTACTTCTGGATCATATGAAAGCAGCGGCCACATCTGTATTCAGTAAAAAAAGAAAAAAGTGTGTTTGTAAGCTGTCTTTGATTTTTGCAAAAAGGTAAACGTACAGTAGTTGTTTTTTTAATGAGATGCAAACCATAATTCTGAACATTAATAATTTTTTAACAAGAATATTCGTGGAGAAACATAATACAGGTGTGAGCTCGGTGCCGCTGGACTCCAGTGCTTGTCATCAACTCCTAGTTTGATTTTACGTCTCTGACTTTTACGATAACACAGAGATTTTTGCTCCCCGGATCCTTGAGCAGACGAGCTGACAGAATTCCTCAAACTTTCCTGAAATTTAAACTTTCAAAAAATCTCAGTATTTGTATTTTTAGCCATTTGTAAACACTGATTTAACTGCTTGCTGTTTAATGCATTTTAGCATTATATGTTTTTTATGGTGTTTGTGAATCAGCACATAGTTATACTTTTAAATAAACAGTTCTCTGTGTGTTTTGCTCTGTATCCTGTGTAAATGTATTACTACCCCGATACAACATGCACAAAAGAATCCGAGAAGCAAGGGTTATTTTATGTTTGCTACAAAGTAGAAAATAAGTGAAGCATGCAATGCAGTCTGTAAGATGTAATAGTTTTAATGGGAACAAATAATTTATATGTGTAAATATAATTATAATAACTGATTATTGATAGCAATTTAAAGATATATAGTGTATAAAGAAACATAAAGTAAGAACAAGGTATTTGGATATATTGTGTGTAAAGAACTTTTTATTGTTCTGCGCGATCCTAAAATCTTGTAAAAAATCAGCTGCCTTTGCAGCTGTTTTCTGCTGTTTATGAAAAATGACACAGACACTCGTCAGTAAAATAAAGCAACTGAGCAGATTTATTTACTTTTAAGGTGTTTGTACTTTCATCACGTATTCAGTAACTGTTGATCTTTAGGGCCGCAGATGGAGGGGCGCTTTTTGTTATTTTGTGCAGATAGTGTGAACGTTTCGAGAGGAAGTCTTTCTTTTTTTTCGCTTTCTTTTCACTGTAAAGCACTTTGGTTTTAAATGTGCTTTATAAATAAATTTTTGTGTGTTACTTGATTTTGTGTCAATATCTGCTTTGGACTTGCGCGTATTTAAGAAGGAAATAATGTGTTTTATTTTCCGCCCCACTTTCTCAGATCACAGGTAATTATTACTTTAAAAACCTAAAATGATGAAACAAAGGTCACCGAATATGACAAATAGCTTGTTTTAGAACTGATTTTAGGATTTAGTGACTTCTAAGATCTGGTATATATGTAACATAACACAGCTATATAATGGCGTGCTTGTAGGTGAGGTCCTTGGGCAGAGGACACTTATCTGATCCTGAAATGAGGTCAGCACTGTTGGCGACCTCTTTAAATGTTTTCTTAAGATGCACATCAATCAGAACATTTCCTGGTTTCACTTGATTTCACTTGATCTTTGCTACTGTTGTGTATTTTCACTTTTATTTTAAATTGCTTTTATTGCACGGGCCCCTTTTTCTTCAACAAACTTGCTTTGCTGCTTGTGTACTGAGATAATAATCAGTCACTGTATTGCTTTACAGTAAGTTTAGACGCAATAGTATTTTCCCATGTATTGAACTTTGCAATGTAAGTTTAGAAAAGTGTGTTTTAAACACAGAGTGCATTCATACAGCACTTTTATGTATGCCTAAGTGCTTTGACTAACGTTTACATTTTGATGGAGGCATCTGGGGGAACTCAGTGTTCAGCATTGCCCAGGGATACTTTGACACATGGTGATCTACTGATGTTCTGATTGGTAGATGACCGCTCTACCACCTTAATCACAGCCGCCCATGGAATAATAATAGCTTATTTTACTGTTAGTAAATTTATGTTTGTGAGATCGGGTGTGATCTATGGTTTGGATACAGACAAAAAAAATGAGGCCCTCCCTGTCTGTCAGCTTTGGTAGTGTTACATTTACACTATTTAATAATAATATATAAAAATAATACAAAGAAACTGACTAACAAGACAAGCCTATAGAGAGTTTATAGAACTTCTCGTGGCAAAGCTAATGTGTTTGACACAACAATGCATGCAACACCGTGATTCAATCTTATAAAGCTGCTGGACAGGAAAGGCTGGAAAACAAAAGAACAACAACAAAAAACAGTCACGAAGCCAAGTTGGAGTTGGCAGAGCTGAAGATGCTTAGGGAGTGACCAGAATGGGCAGGATTTAAAATGAGTACGTCAGAGCTGAGGTTGAGCACTTTGGAGAAAAATTAGAGAGCCAAGGCTGAGATAGTTTGGACATGTGCAGAGCCGGGATATTAGCTATACTGGGCAAAGTATGCTGAAACATGGAGCTTCCAGGCAGGAGAAAAATGGGATAAAGACCACAGAGAAGATTCATCGATGTACTGAAGGAGGTCATGCTGTGACGTGACAGACGAAGAAGATTGGGATGGCAGTAGATGATGACCCTTAAAGGTAGCAGTCGAAGGAAAGAGATTGTTATACGATTAATTTAGCGGCTGCAGTATATAAAATTTATATAATCATGTCTAGACTGCTCATCTTCCATAAAGTAAATAAAAACATATCCTGATATCTAATGATTTACTTTCATACTTTAAGCACTTTTTGCACATTTCATTTAAACATTTTTACTTAGGTAAAATATGAAAAGTATTTGTTTTAAGTGCGAGTACTTCTTTTACCTCAGATGAAAGGCTGTATAAAGCAGCGGTCCCCAAGCCCCGTGAGTCGTTTGGTACCGGGCCACGAGAGTTGAGGCTCAGGTGTGAAAAATATGGTTTTCAGGGTTTTTAATCGGTTTTTAAGCGTTATTTTGTTATCGTTTTTATCGTTAACTCGGTTTTCCTGGGTCTTTTCACGTGTGTTATGAATAAATCTCCTTTTTTTTCGGTACCGGTACTAGTTTTATTTTGTTGTATTTATCCGCGACACCCTAAAGGCCGGTCCGTGAAAATATTGTCGGGCATAAACCGGTCCGTGGCGCAAAAAGGGTTGGGGACCGCTGGTATAAAGGATGCCTCTGACCCCTGCAGGGAGCGGAGAGCTTTGTTTAACACGGCATGTGAAACCATAAGGGGCCACAGGGGGGAGACAAGCACGCACCAACTTAAGTCTTTAAACAAGTGACGCATCCAATTCTGAGAAAACACTCAGGAAACGCGTTCATTTTACATGCAAACGGATGTCCGCCTGTAATTTGTGCAAGACACCAAAAACCTATGCATTGCTTTATTAAGGCGTTTTTGTGTAGTCACATAATTAACTGAGAGATTTTTGAAGTCAAGAACGTGCGCAGTCACTCATGCCATAAAGTCCCTGCCTGGAAGCCATGCTAAAAACAATCAGCACACGAGCACGTGAACTCTTCCGCCTCGAGACACTCCCAGCAAGCACGCAAACCAATCAACATCAGAAGTGAACAGTTTGACTCTTAACAGTCTTTCCTCATCTCTAATTCTGCCGCTTGCTTTGCTTGCTGTACCGTTAGTAATGTAACCATTTCCACTGTGTCTGGTGTTTTTCCTGGTATTTTTCACTGGTCGAGGTGGCTCACTTTCTCATGCTGCCGTGAGGAGCTGCTGCTGCTGCTGCTCTCCTGCCTGGCTGCGTCCAGCTATGGCGGCCGTGTATAGCGGATCCCATACCTTAAGCAAGGATGATGTGAATTACAGGATGCATTTCCGAATGATAAACGAGCAGCAGGTCGAAGATATCACAATCGAGTTTTTCTACAAGCCGCACACGATAACGCTGCTGACATGCACCGTGCTCAGTTTGATGTACTTCGCGTTCACAAGGTGAGTCGCTCACAGCTAGCGCTCGCTAATGGGTTAGCTTAGCTGTGCTAGCAGGAACAGTGATGCTCAGAGAGCGCCAGGTACACTAGGAGGCTAGCTAACTATAGCGTTATCTTTGCGCACTTACAGTAATTGGGAATGGGTCACATTCTTAATCTGTGAGGTAATTAGACTTTAACTTCGTCAGATAGCAATAATCCATTAGTTATACAATGGCACCAAATAGGGGACTCTGTTTCCTGTGTTGGCATTAGCTACAACAGTGTAACTAGCAAGGGCATGACTCATAATGTTAGATTTAAAGTATTTTTTTTTGCTTTATAGGATCTCTTTATCAGCTGTTTAGAAGCTTAAAGCAATTTTAAAGAGCATCCACATCACTTTAGTTTTAAGTAGGATGTTAACCATACTTGTAAAAATGTGCCTTTTAACTTAATATAAGCAGTGATACTGAGGTTAACTGACTGTCGCTGAGATTTCAATTTTCTGTTTCCCCTCCCTGTCTGCAGAGATGATGGAAACCCTGACAATAATCTTTGGGTGGGGGTCATTCTGGTCATCTCCTTCTTCCTTGTCATCAGTGTTTTGGCATTTCCTAATGGTAAGACAGCACAATATTATTTCTGTGAAGCTCAGTCAAGTGTGTTTGCATAAAGGACCTTAATTACAGTGGCTTAGAAGGAGCTTCACACACACTTGTGTTTTATAGAACTGTAAATAACACCCTGCTTCTCACAAGAAGATCTGTAGCTAGAAAGAAAGAGGAACTTCAGTAAAGACCTTACCATTAGTGAAATAAAATGAACTGCTACCCACATGGCTATTTTCTACCCTATCTGAGAACTCAAGAGAACTTTGTTACTACATGTCTTTCATGCAGCGTCTTAATATACCTCTCTTTAGGTCCATTCACCAGGCCACACCCAGCGATATGGCGAATAGTCTTTGGTGAGTATTTTTCACACAATCTATCTTTATTCAGATCTTTGGTTTTCCTCTACTAACATTGTGTCCTTCTGTTGCCAAGGTCTGAGTGTTCTCTACTTCCTGTTCCTGGTTTTCATCATTTTCCTCAACTGGCAGCAGGTGAAGCAGTTGATGTATTGGCTGGATCCAAACCTGCGCTATGCCAAAAGAGAGGCAGACATAATGGTGAGCGATGGAGGCTTGCAGCAAAAATCATTTTCCTGTTGATTTACATGCTCTACTTGCGGCACTATCCGAGGGATTATTAATCATTTTAATGAGGCTGCATGCACTTCTGCTTGCAGGAATACGCTGTGAACTGCCATGTCATCACCTGGGAGAGAATCCTGAGCCATTTTGACATTTTTGCATTCAGCCATTTCTGGGGATGGGGTATGAAGGCACTTCTCATTCGAAGTTATGGATTGTGCTGGACCATCAGTATTACGTGGGAACTTACTGAGGTAGAGATGCACACAGCAGATAAGGTTGCCATCGCAAGCTGTCACTTTCTCTCTGCCCGCTGGCCTTTCTTTCTTTGTTTCTCTTGATAACGGTGAAGTTTTCAGGTCATCTAAGCTGGGGATGTCAGTGGTTTATCCTGTGGAGAATTGTGGCGTTTGATTTTACATATTCCTTCAAAATATTGCAGGCTACGTGCATGTATTGTGTACACTATTCTGTTAAATGTTCTTTTTCTGTGTCCATAGCTATTCTTCATGCACCTGCTGCCTAACTTTGCTGAATGCTGGTGGGACCAAGTCATTCTCGATATTCTGCTGTGTAATGGAGGGGGAATCTGGCTTGGCATGACTGTCTGCCGCTTTTTGGAGATGAGAACCTACCACTGGGCCAGTATTAAGTATGAGTTTATGTTGTGGGATGTGTTTACAGCTATGTCTAAACTTTTATCCTCTTTTGCACTAAGTTATATTGTAGATAAGATTCATAAATTGTTTTGAAAGTAACCCCACATCTTTATCAAGGGGGATTGGTTTGAAAGATTCATGTGATGGTATTGCTTTCATGTAGCTTTGTCTGCTAACATTAACATAATACTTACTGAAAATCTATCTGCATGCCTTTGAAACCCTCCTTCTATGCTTTCCATCCAGGGACATCCACACCACCACAGGGAAGATCAAACGAGCCGTGTTGCAGTTCACCCCTGCAAGCTGGACCTATGTACGCTGGCTTGACCCAAAGTCTTCTCTGCAGCGAGTGACGGGCGTCTACCTGTTCATGATCATTTGGCAGGTGGGTCCGTGAGAAATCTGCTTTTGTCGTCTCATGGTGACTTAGTGATGACTAGTCAGAGATCATCCTGTGTGCTCTGCCGTCTAAGTCCTGGCTAATCTGATTGGCTGCAATCTAAAACCTATCCCACATGTACCCACATAATGCTCAAGTGTCCTGCTGGCTGCATGTTAAAAGCTTATCCCATGAGAATGAGACAGGCTGAACTACTTGGGAGCATTTTATGAAAATGAGAAAACGATGGAGAATTTAAGTTAGCTTCATTGCTCTCCACTGGAAAGTCGAGTACAGCTGCCAAATTTTCTAGCCACAGGCTGCCAGGGTGATGAAAGCTAAAGGCTGGTGTTCCTCCACTTTTTGTGTTTGGTGATGAAACGGCACCATCCTCCACTTTCTCTCTCTCAGCCAGTTGAGAACTCTCTTGAGGCCTTAAATAGTAATTAGCAGTCTTTTAGAATTAGTTGAAGAGCTTGCGCATGGCACAGCTGTATTCCACATGGTGACAGTTGAGCTGCTCTTCACTAAATTCAACCACACAGGCTCCTGGCCAAATGAGTGAAAAAACATTGCTGCGGGTCCTCCGCCTCATTATCTGCCAATGCGGGCTTTTACAAAGGCGCCCTCTAAATGCACTGCTGTGACTGTTGCCAAACTCTTAAGTGTGACTTGCATTGGGAGAGAATTTTTTTATGGTGTCCTTAATTCAACCCAAAATTAGTTCAGTAAATGTTACAGTTTTCTGAAATGAGTAAGCAGTGCAATTGTTCGAAATATTCTCCCACCAGCGTGACCAGATTCCTGTTTTGATGTGGGACTGTGCAGTGTTTTTATTACTTGTCCCACATCTTCAGATAGTGTCCCACAGTTTGACTACTTCTGCAGGACATGCACTTTTCCATTGTCTGGTTTTTACCCCGTGGATACAAAGGGAAGGCTTTTTACTATATTCACAAGATATATTTAGTTTTTGTGGGGGTTTTGCTGAAAAATGTTTTTCAGTTTTGCGTGGGTGGTTTAATACAAAGTGAAGTGAGGCAATATATGGGTATTTTTGGATTAGAAAATAGCCAAAATTGTCAGATATGGCTCAAAAAAGTATGCCAATTTATGGACACATACAGCCCGAAATAAAATAAAAAAAAGTGTTAAGAGAAATAAAGTTAACAGAGAAATAAAATTGAAGGTGTTCAGATTACCTCTCAGTACTGTTGCTGTTTTCCCACTTTATTCCCCACACAGACACAGTGTTTGCCTCACATTTAGTTTGTTGTGATGTGGTCCTCCCACCTACAACAAAAAACCGTGGATGATATTGTTTGTCTGAATAATTACCTGAACAATGATAAAATATACAGTGATCTATTTTATTAAATCAGAGCTTTACAGCTTACTATATTTTTCCTGCACGGTTGTTGTACAGGCTGGATGTGAACCCATTCAGTCAACTTAACAACAGTACATAGCTGATCTATAAACAAATACAGCATACATTTAATTAATACAAATTTTAATTATGTGCTTATTCTAATGTGGCATACACATGTGAGAGAAATGTTAGATCCTTAAAAAACCTGGTGGAACAACAAATGAACCTCATGAGAGTAAATGTAGTTTGATGACACTGAACAGACTGCAGAGGTCTAAAGGACTAATTATATTAGATCTAATTAACATATATCAGCAACATTTCTGTATTCACAGCCAAGTCCTTCTCATATTATCTGCTTGATTTTAAAAATGCTAAAATATGATGGAAAAAGTTGAACTGCAAGTTTTCCTGGCTGCCTTTGCATCCTTTAAATTATATTTTATAATACAGTATGTTAATATTAAAAAGGGTAATGCAGTTCTGTTTATAACTAGTAGTACATGCTAATATATATTTTTGTCTTAAAACCACATTTGCCTTCAGATGTGCCTTAATTATTCATGTACAGATTCAAAAAGGTGCTGAAACATTCCTGAGATTTAGGTCCATATCAACATGACAGCCTCACACAGTTGATGCAGATTTATCAGCTGCACATTCATTATGTGAATCTTACATTAAGCACATCCCAAAGGCGCTCCCTTGGATTGAGATCTGGTGGCAGTGGAGGCCATTTGAGTACACAGTGAGTTAGGGCTGTTCGATATAACGATATATATCGGATCATGATATAAAAACGTCTATCGTTTCATTTTACGCTATTGTTTGTTTCGTGGTGTCGCAAAATAAACTGTTTACGGCAATATTTTTTTCATCGCTCTGATGGTCACTGTAGTGGCTATATTAATTTCTTAAAGTTCTCTCTTTCTCTTATATGTAATATAACCACACTACAGACGGACAAGCGCCTGTTTTTATGCGTTGTCGTTAGCAACAGCAACGGTAACACCTTCGCATGTCCGCTTGTTTATGTTCCACATACACCTTTCACAATAAAGCTCAAGATCCTGTTGAGACTTTTCAAAATAAACTGAATCACGTGAAAGAGCAGATTATTTACGGATGAGAAGTAAAAAAGAGCCGCCAGGTGCTAAAAAATAAACCTTAGACTCAAACGTTAGAACAGGCTTTTCCCCGCAGCACGCCGTGTAATAAATACAAAGAAAACGGCGGCCTTTACAACTTATGTCTAAAAATGTATAGTTTCATGCATCGGTTAAAACACTCGACTCCGGGTAAAGGACGCACAGCTGGAAACACTTCACGCAAGTCGAGCTGCCCGAGATTCACAGAATTTACAGAAAATGTTAAATTTTTGTGATTAATATCGTTATCGGGACGATAGAATTCTTATATCGGGATATGAGATTTTGGTCATATTGCACAGCCCTACAGTGAGTGAATGAGTGAACTCATTTTCGAGTTCAAGAAACCAGTTTGTGAAGTTTATCTGAGGTGTGCTACATGGTGAGTTATCTTGTGTCAATATTCCCAACACCATTACATCACCAGCAACCTGAGCTGTTTATATAAGAGAGATTGGATCGATGCTTTGGTGTCAGAAATCGTGTTTCATCAGACCAGGCAATGTTTTTCCAAACTTCTGTTTTTCAAGATTGATGAACTTATGCAAATTGTAGCCTCAGTTTCCTATTTTTAGCTGTTAGGAGTGTCACCCGGTGTGGTCTTCTGCTGAGGTAGCACATCTGCTTTAAGGTTCCATCTAACTTCAGCGGGTGGTTGATTAAATACTTGAGTTATGCACAAGTGCAACAGGTGTACCCAACAAAGTGGCCGGCTAGAGTATATTAAAGAGTTTTGTGAGTTTAAGTTTAAAGTTTCAGTATGGTAAAATGAATAGAAATGTCCTACTGTCTGAATAATTGTAAACAATGCTATACTTGCTTTTGTTTTTAACTATAGTTCTTTTTATCATTTTTTTCACAGCTTACTGAGTTGAACACATTCTTCCTTAAGCACATTTTCGTCTTTCCTGCAAGCCATGCTCTTAGCTGGTGTCGAATCCTGTTCATCGGTATCATCACAGCTCCAACAGTAAGGTATATCATTTCATGCATTTACCCTCATTATGTGGCAGGTGGGTAAAAGGAAACAGAGACACAGACTAGAAGTTCCAGTGAAATTTGCTAAAAATTTGCTTTGTTTTTTCCTTTAGGCAGTATTATGCATACCTAACAGACACACAGTGCAAGAGAGTTGGGACCCAGTGTTGGGTATTTGGGTAAGTAACCTGATTTTAAAGCTTGTTAATAATAAGCCTGCTTAACATCTTGTATTCCTATGAACATGTAGTGCTGTGTACACATAGCCATGAGCAGTGACAGCAGCTCAAGGAGGAGATGTTATCTGAGCTACCAGAGATTATGAACAGTGGTATTCATGCAGGCATTTCACTGCCTCACTCAAGGACTAAGCTGTCAAACAGCTGACCTACATCAGGAATATTTTTATCCAAAAAAGTTCAAATGTGTAGGTCAGTGACCCAAGCACTGCTCTCAGATAAAAGCCCAAAACTGACATGTTTGATTTGGATGTTATTTTTAGGTTTGGATTTCTCTTCTTTTTGCTACCAGTGAGTTAAAATACTGAACTATGTGTTTGTTTTGCCCCCTCCCTCTCATTCACAGGGCAATAGCCTTTCTGGAGGCTTTGGCATGCATTAAGTTTGGGCAGGACTTGTTCTCAAAAACACAGATCCTCTATGTGATCCTCTGGCTGTTGTGTTTGGTAAGGTCTATCGTGCACTGAAATGCGTATAATTTATTTTATACATATATTTTTGTTTTTTAATATGAATATTCTAACATATGATGAATGCTGCAAGTAATTTTTTACACATTTTCCATGAATCATTTTACAGTTTCTGTTCCCTTCATTCTGTTTTTAGGCCTTCATTACATTCCTGTGTCTGTATGGAATGGTATGGTACGCAGAAACATATGGTCCAAGGGAAAAGGTATGTTTATTGCTTTAGCTTTCATGAGTTTTTCCATTTAACTGCTTTAGACCTTGAAGCATTTACAAAGAATTTAAGGCCTTAGTCACACAGGCCTACAGACCAGTCGACAATCCCCTGGCAGCCTCTGGAAACTAGTGTAGTCCCTGCACCAAAAACTTACCAAGACGAACTATTCACAGAGCAGTAGTGAAACTTGAAGAGCAGTACAACAAGAAACTGAGAACAATCCCCCTCAAAGTGAAAGCTGTGCTTTACCACTGCAACCAAAACATTTCAAATGAGACAACTTTTACTCTGAAGGTGTCACACTTTCAAAGTAAAAGTATCCCTGCTCAGCTGATAGCTAGTAAGTGTTAAGAGGCTATCGGTGCAGCACCGTATATGACCATTTTCAACCAGCGACCACTAGCAACACCTTGCCAACCGGTCTCACAGAAAATATAGTTTCCTTAGTGACCTGTGGTTGCCAGGAGTCTGAAGTTTTTCAGATCTGTTGAGGACAGGAATGATCGGAATTAGGAAAAACAATGTGAATGTCCATAAAAGCACTTAAAACGTGCAAATTGGAGTTAATTTCAATCCCAACTTGTTTCTTTATTCTCAGCCTTTCTAACAAATACACGGTTTGGTTGGCCATACCCCACACCCACAATCATTAACAATATAAAAAACTTTACTCACATATAGATCAGTGCAATAGCATCAGGCATCACACTTCAGTGCCTTTCTGTAAACTCTTGTTACGTCTAAATAAAGCTACAACAAACTGACATCTGTGCCTGAATGGCAAAAGGCCAAATGTCCTGGGTGAAGCCAACCATGCTTAATGCTCTGTAGCTAAATAATCATCAAAGATCATTAGTAAATATTAACATTCAAGGTTTTCCTTGTAGGGGTTGTTATCGGGTTGTTTACAGAGAAAGCTGTACGGAGTCAGTTAGCCGTGATGCATGTACAGTATGGTCTCTGTCCAGTTACAGGTATGTGTGTGTCATGTGTCTTAAACCTTTTCTCCCCTCAGAGCCTCTCAGAATGTGAAGACAGTAATTTCGCAGAGTTTGCTGACCATGTGTATGAGGGATTTAAAGGTACACTGACTTCACTGTAATTCATCCAGCACACCACATTAAAAAATGCATACCAGTATTCAGTTGCTGTCTTGTAAATGGGTGACCTCTAGTGTTTATTATAGTGCTTTACATATGCATACTCATACATGTGTGAGAAGAAACACAGTGCAGTTACATCTCTTTATGGGTTCATTTGAAATATGTGAGCTTCATGTTTCAGGAGAAACTGATGTAGACGGTGACAGCCCCAAAGCCAGACAGAGAAAGAAGGACTCAGGAAAGACCAAATCCATCAACGGCCTCGACAGCCAGTAGGAGTTGGAGGCGGAGGCTGTTGGGTAACCCAAAGTGTGAAAGATTACAGATGGAGAAGAGGGTAAAGCTACGACCACTTCCTGATGTAACCGAAGCCTAGAAAGCCACCCACCTACAGTAGATGGAGTGCAGACAGCAGAAGTGGAAAAACAGGTCCATGCAGTGTTATTAGGAGTGCACAGTGGCTCAGACTACAGAGATACACACGTTGGTGTGTTCTGTAGTCATAAAAGCTCCTAAACCACTGATCACTTTTTTTTTTGTGTTTGCTTTTTGGATGAAAGAGTGGGAGAATTTTATTTTGTGCGAGTGTGTGAGAGAAAGGTGTGGCAACAAAAACTGCCATTTCTAAATATAATTGCATGATCATTGTAGCTAGTGAGCCATAATTCAGTTATCCTATGAAGCAGTATCATTAAAGGCTAATGTACAATTGACTGGTTTATATCAACTCTGGTATCAAACCCATTTCAATGTTAAAAGCCATTATGTAGAATTTATCACTTAGTGGAGCGTCTATGTTTATAGCACAAAAGAAGCTAAAGCATTTTTATATAAATGTCTGTCACTGATTATCTATTTACATCATAGATGTTCACTATTTTATGTTTTTTAACTTGAATGTGGGCAGGAGTTCAATACCAGACAGCTTTAGCGTGGTAGGATCACCGGCTTGGGTCTGCGTTTGGCCTGTAATGAAGCAAAGCACACAGTTTAAGCACTTTGCAGAAAGTTTATTGAAAATACTGTACATTAAGTAATGTTCGAGTATTTTGTGAATCATTGTGACCTTGAGTGATTTTACTCTCCTTGTCCTCCTGTGGCTGCTAATTTTTTTTCTTTTCTTTTCTTTTCTTTTCTTCTTTTTTTTTTTTTTTACTAATAAGAGAAGATAATTATTCAAATTACTGCATGTATTGTCAGTTTTTCTGTCTGTGTCTGGATTGACCTTGTTGCGTATATTGCATTTGCATGGCTGACTCCAATCAAAACAAGTGTTGTAGTAGGAAACCGTTACAAGAGTCTTTGTATTCACCACACAGCAAGATGCCAGTATTGTTATGTGAACCTTTTTCACTGTCGTGGTAACATTTTAATTCACCCCTTGTGCCTGTTTGCATGTTTGTTTTGTTTTTTTAACTCCTATCTTCTTTCAGTTTCTATTAAGACTGATTTTTTTTGTGTGTGTCTTTGATTCTTCTGGCCTTGAGTATTTTATTTGAAGGTTATATTTCCATTTCATGTGTCAGTATCATCTCAGTACAGATATACTATCCCTCATAATCCTTGACAATCCAGACACTGACCTCTGGAACAGACCTGGCTCCCGTGCTACATACAGTAGACACTAAATAGGACCTCGTCTGTGGATTTAGATGTCATTTGCCAAAATCAATTCTGCTGAAAACGACCTGTGCTGTTCTTTTCCACTGTGAAATGTATTAAAAGTGTTTTCATTTCCTCTTAATCTTGTTTGGTCGTTTTTACTTGCTGTCACATTCCTATTAGCAGGAAGCCCCTCTGTGTTTGCGTACTTAACAAGAGAAATTTTAAATGACATTGTTTGACCCCTGAGGGGTGTCCCGCTGCAGCAAAGGAGGGCTGGATTGGCTGATTCAAGCACGGCCCATAACAGATCAGATTTCACTCCGTCTGCACAGCATGAAACTCAGACTGAAATAGCTGCCGCATGCTGACCTACGGCAAGATGTATTTGAAGGTACGGTTGCTGTTCCTTTGGAAATAAACATGAGTAGTGGCAGAGCTGTGGCTGACACACTGTTGCACATTTAAGATTGTGCACTGAACTCCAGCCAGGCATATTTCTTTCTTTCCTTTTTTAAAAGTAATATACAGGCTTTTTTGTCACTGAATTTACTCTGTGATATCTGCAATTTGGGTTCTGTGACTGTTCCAAAGGAGGGCAGCAGAGAGCCTTAGTTATGTGCAAAATACCACGTGACAGTTGAGGCCTAAAAGCCCAGGGCACGAGTGCTTACACAAAATTGTGCTTCATATGCCTCTCTCCATGATTCTCTATTTCACCACGTAAATTGGCATTCTATTTTGGTTTCCTGAATTTGCTGCTGCCTGCATCAACTGACTGAACCATCCCACAGGGTTTAAAGAACAGGATATTTCAGTCATGGCTAAGAGTCTCCAACATCGTGGCTGCCTCAGTCCAGAGGGGATCATCAGAGAGATACAGATCAACCTACTGGAGTGCAAAGTCTGCTTCGAGACGTTTAGCTGTCAGCAAAGGGAGCGCAGACCGCAGAACCTTTCCTGTGGCCATGTACTCTGTCTGGAATGCATCACAGCTTTGTCCCACCCTCTCCTGAGGAAGCTGGAGTGCCCTTTCTGTCGACAGTTATGCAGTGTTGACAGCACCTCCCACTGCCAGGTTCTTAGTGACCTAAAGGATCTTCTGTTGTCTCAAAGTCCCTCACCGTCTGCTCCTCCGTGTAGAGCAAAAGCTGGTTTTATCTTTCCCGCAGCTCTGACGTGCACAACTCTTCTCCTGCGTACTGCATTTGGTGGGTGGGGGACTCTTATCAACCCAACTGGAATAGCTGTTTTGGGGTCCTCAGGAACAATAGTTGTGGTCCATGATGGAGAAAAGAGAGTGGTGGTGTTCAATCTACAGGGAAAGAAGCTGCACAGCTTTGGGCGAAAAGGAGCAGCCAGTGGGGACATCTGTTACCCAGTGGACGTGGCAGTGACCCCAGCTGGTCACGTGGTTGTGACTGATGCAGGTGATAAAGCTGTAAAAGTGTTCACATCCAGGGGGAATCACATGTTGACAATCAAAGATTCCTTCCAGATGCCCTGGGGCGTGGACACTGACAGTTGTGGACACATCCTGGTCTCTGATGTTGAGGCCGGCACTCTCTCCAAGGTGAGGGTGGACTATAGTCACAGCGTCGTTCTAGAGCATCAAACAACCATTTCAGACCTTCAGTGCCCTAAAGCGGTGGCCTATTGTTGCGTGAATGGGAACACTGCAGTGACGGAGCATCTAACTGATGTCACCAATCCAACGGAGAGACACCAACACAGAAGGCTCAGGGTGTTTACAAAAGAGTTCCACCTCCTTTACCAGACAGACACTTTTAGCCTGACCCTGCAGTCCACAGTGAGGCTCAGCATCTCAGGTGTGGCGTTCGACAGAGATGGAGATCTAATTGTGATTGACTCAGACCAGGGGATGATTTGGAGCTTAGGGAAGCTCCAGAGTGGCCCAGTCCGTACTCCTCTTGTGGGAGACCATCTTATTCGCCCTGTTGGATTAACGCTACTGAACAACCTTCTCATTACACTAGACAGTGGAGACCATACAGTGAAGATTTATTCTCCCAAATCTGATGCTGGACCTGTGACATAGTTTATGTATGAACAATCCCAAAGTAGCTGTTCAAGTGAGACAAATTCAATAAAGTGAAGTGAAATGTAGCTTATCACAGGATGAAGTGATGAGAGGTTGTATTAATTTATTTTTGTTGTTGTTTGAGTTGCCTTCTGTGACTAGTTTACAAGTCAAGTTTTACTTTAGATAGAGTGTAAAAATGTCATTGTGTTACTTTGAAAGTGTCAAAATAATAATAAAACAAAAGGTTGTATATGGTGAAACCATTTTCAGCAGGACGTCAGGTATGAAATTATGTCTGTTATTGTGTTAATGTTGTAGCAGTTGTTGAAAATGATGTTGTGTTATTTAATGACGTGTAATATAGCAATGTGATGATTCTCAGTCTCTGAACTGATCCAAGGCTTTTGAAAAATTATGCCAATTGAAACTATCTGAGAAATAAAGGTCCAGCTGCTAACAGCAGACAGTGAGACCATACATAGATAGTATAAACGTTATATGCCACAACTACAGATTATATGTTTATTTTTTCCGTGTATAACAGAAGACTTTTTAAATTAGATTATATCATATGTGTTAAAACAGAAGTTACAAATTATGTATATATGTGTGTGTGTGTGTGTGTGTGTGTGTGTGTGTGTGTGTGTGTGTGTGTGTGTGTGTGTGTGTGTGTGTGTGTGTGTGTGAGTAAGAGCTTTTTAATGCAAAACTTTAAGGTGATTCACAAATGGCAAAACTTAAACTTTAAAAAGAAATTCAAAGAAGCCCAGAATAAATGCTAATGTAACGGTTAGATTTGGCAGCTTGGGGATATAAGAGTGAAAAACAGACATTCTTTTTAGGCTTTACGTCAACAGAAGTGAGGTGGTGGGTCAAAAAATGATTCTGCTAAACCTTATAATAAAGTTATATAACTGTAAATTTTTTTGACCCCTTTTCTTGCTTACCAAAAATGCAAATAATTAAACAATTCAGTGTGTATGTGTGAGAGAACTAAGCGCCAATAAGTCGTAGCCAAAAATCATATTTGATAACAACTGTTTAAAGCTGACTCCTAGCTCCGCACTGCCTCTCAATGCTCACTGATGCATGTGAACTAACTTGTCACACACGCTCACATTTCTCGTTCATTGGTTTCCCCCAATGCGCCGATGCGCCGGCGGGGTGCGTAAATCCTTTCCCCCTCTTTGGCACAGCCTCTCCAGTCTGCCAGAGGATAGCAGTCGTGCTCCCAGTGGAAGATGGCGGTGGGGATGCTGTCTGGGGCTGGAGCTGAGTGCTGGATTTGCACAAGAAGCGAACCCGGATGGATACTAAGACAAAAATGAACGCTTTCCCATCACTTCTCATCGAGGATCGGACTCATTTGGGATTGTTTAGCTAGATTCTTTTGCCCTGTTTTCTGGCAAAAAGCCGGGCTTTCTTGTCGGAGACTCTGCGTTGATAGCTGGGCGAATAGACAGGGTGGGAGTGAAAAGTGGACGAAAATGTCGGATACAAAGGTAAAAGTTGCAGTGAGAGTTCGGCCCATGAACCGCAGGGGTAAGTGTTATAACGACGATTTCTGCTTGCAGACTCCTTTTCTGTCTCCTTGGCTTCGTGCCACATTACCATAAACTTTTGGTTTCTTCGCCATTGCTGCTTTCAGTTTGAGTTGTGAGCCTGAAGTCAGACTTGAGAATAGTTTAAAGAAGGCCAAAGTAACTCCGATTTTATTCTTCACACCCCCGCATTCTGCTTCACTTTCCAAACAAACTTTTCTCTGCAGAAATTGAACTGAATACAAAATGTGTCGTGGACATGGAGGACAACCAAACTGTTCTGCACCCACCGCCCTCCAATGCAAAAGGAGAGAACAGGTAAACAAAACTCACATACTGTCAAGAGTTTAAATGAATATTTGTGCACTAAGTTATTTACAGAACTATTGTGCGTTAGGGCGCCTTAAGATTCGCTGTAGTTATGAGTGTTTTGGAAATGTCTGGTGACAAAAGCATTCAAAATGAGCAAATAACTGTACACACAGTGACCTCCTGTAGCAGTGTCTGAAAATACACTAAAGCAAGAGCACTTATAAACACTTTATCTTTAATTCAAAGGAGAATTTAGTCAAATAAAATATGTGCAAATGCAACGCTGCTGCTGCTGCTGCAGAAAAGGACATGGTGTCTGTCACCCACCTGCTTGCAATATGATATTATGTTATGTAATTCATGTGAACTTTCCAAGAGTAATCATCTCAGGATAATAACACCACCTTGGTATTTTGCATGGCTGATTTGGGGTTTTCAAAGCCACGAGAGGAGGTTGAGCCTCTTTGATATGAAGACATGTACAAGGCTGAGCAGATAAATGTCTGGCCTCGGGGTGCCACTGTAAATCTCCGAAGTCAGAGGTAATTTGTCATGTTGCGTTCAAAGACATGTTGGATCACACTGATGGTTTTTAAAGACACAACGGGCTGCACATTTTATCTAAGAGTAAAGAAAAGCTTCTAAGAAAGCTAAGCATCCTTTAACCTTTCACACTATCTGTGCACTCTGAAGGTCATTAAAACTTTGTGCTGTGTTCTGACATGATTTCATACTGTACTGAAGACAAGTCTGAAGCCACACAGAATATAGGCCAACGATGAGTGTATGCTCATAAATTTCATGCCTGTTAGCAATAGTCACAGATGTAATATTTCCTCCCATCATGGTTGGAGGATTTTCTGCTGTTTTTTTGTTTTTTTTGCGCTTGTTTTGCTTTCTCTCTTGTCACACATGGTTAGACAGCTGACCTGATTACCAGCAGGCGCAAATAAAGCTAAAAGGATGCTCAGTCTGAACACAATCCAAGGTTCTTTGTTGCCCCCCCCCCCCCCCCCCCCACCCACACACAGCATATTTATAATTTGCGTAATGTCCTTACTGATTAGTTAAAGTGAACAAACAACTCTTCGAGCCACAGTGTGACTGCTGAATATGAAGCCATAGGAGGCAACTGCCTCCAGTCAAGGCTTTTCTCGTGGCCTGCACCCAGCCTTGTTAAAGTTTTCAAGTAACTCGCAGTCAGCATCAAACAGCGTTAAGCTCACTCGCCCAGCAGCTCGGGTACACGCACATTAACCTGTACTTAAGGCAATTATCACAACAGAAATTACCATACAGTGGCTGCTTTCCAGACAGTTAAACAAATCCCGCTCACAGCTAACACATGTGGAACGGGAGAGCTGAACAGAAAGCTGCTGTGAGCGAGCGGTCAGAGGAGCGACAGTAACCGAGATGCAGATACGTGCATTATATTCGTCTCAGAGTCAGGATGTTTCAACTCCTCCCAGTTGCCATGTTGATGGGTGAGACACAAACACATTTCACATTTTCATCCAGTGTGAGTTTCCATATCTGATTAGATGCTGTATCAGTTATACAGAGATTCCTTTCATGGAAGCTCAGTTAAATGTTTTCAGCTTCCCCTGAATTCACCTTATTAGATCCTGGAATGGTTTGTTGTCTAGCTGCACATCAGCCACGACCTTCTGTGCTCTGACTCGCTTTGGTTTTATTATGTCTCATCGCTATTCTATAGTGCAGTCCAGGCATATAATTACTTGTTAACATTTCAGCACTAGTGCTGTGTGTGTGTTTTGGGTCTCTGTGCTTAGGCTGCCACGGTTTTCCCAAACCATATAATTTTCCCCTTTTGCTGCTTGTGGAGCCACAAAAGAGGATACCCTGATCGCTAAGACTTTGCCTTGTTTTGAAGACACCTGTTCCTGTGTGTTGGGAATGTGTCAGATTGAGTGGGTATTAGCATACCAAATATGGCTGACCAAGATCCTGGGAACTTTTTCTCTCTCATGGGAATGATGAGGCACAGCCCTAGAATGGGATAAGCAGTAACAGATATTTTTAATGTAGACACGTCTTAATTTAATAGGTATTTTGTTTATATCTTTGGCTGCATATTTTGAAATTCAGGATTTATAAATGGAAAAAAATGACAACATCTGGATCTCAGTGAGACTCTTTTTGCTTCAGTGGTTTTGCTCAGTGCCTAAAATTTTTTAATATTGCTTCAGTCTGATGAAATACAGAAATGATGTCTTTTTGGGAGGTGGAATCGAGTGAATGAGTTTATCAGGTTGGACAACACCTCTAAAAACGTGACTCATGTAAAGAATTTAAAGAAAGGATTTCGTTTGAAGCCTCTGCACCACAGAACATTATGGCTACACACTCATGACTCCCACCCCACTCTCCTGTTTCCCTGAGAATTGAAGAGTAAGCTCAGCGGTTTGCAAATGAAACGTGGGCTATGACTTCAGGGCTAGAGGTTAAATTTCCTAAGGTTCGTCTTTCGTCTGCTTGCTAAGCTGGCACAAATGGCATATTTGAAACAGGAATCTGGGAAAGGTTTAGTTTTCATGTGACAGTCAGTCACAATCAGGGTGGGGGTGGACAGGCAGTGAAATACCTGAGGCTGCTGTCTGCACAGGGGATGAGTGCCTGAGCAATATGACCAAAAAAACTCCCTTCGACTCACACAATAGAGCCATATTACATCTATCAAGTCCCAGCATGTCCGTCAACGTGCAACAACTGAATACAAGGTCATGTTGTGTTGGAAAATCTGCTTTATGTAAATCTCTTGCTTGTCTTGTTCAGATGCACAGTTATTGGAAAAGACAAGAGCTAACCACAATCACTTTTTAGACAGACGCAATGGAGTCTGTTTTATGTCACATGGAGGTGCTGCCTTTTGTCTTCCATGTGGTCATTTTTTTTCAGAAGGCATTTGTCTTTGTCCTGTCGAATATGCAAGTTTTTGGGGCTTCTCATCCCCCATGTCACTCTAGCTCTGCAGTCCTGCATTTCAAGATGATTAGTGGAAGCATGTCTTTATCTGATAATGTCTGTCCCCAAGCTTGTAATTTCACGTCTAATCTCTTCTTATCTCCGATGGTCACAAGAGCTCAATTGGGTTTATCTGCACTTACTAGTGTTATCTTGCTTACTTGAATATGTAATCTGTGCGGTGTGGAGTGCAGCTTCAGTTAAAAAACCCGCTGCTGCTTCTGAAATTTCATGAACAAATACATTCTTTTAAATATGTTCAGAAAGATGAGTAATTTGGTCCCGAATGTCCTGATTTCTCTATTTTTCCTAAATGTTCATTTTTTTGAAATAAGGAACTCAACTTTAAAATGTTGTTCCGAGAAGATTTTTGCAACCCTTACTGTCTTTGCAATTAATAATAATTAAAAATCCAATCAAGCAACACCTGTAATACTTCCATATAAATAATTTAACTGGATTAAATGTAATTCTTATTAATATAATGAAATACTCTGTAATGTGTTTTGCCGCCTGATGGGCCTCAGATTCAACTCTGAATCAGTTTCATTTCTCTGTTATTTAATTAGCTGCAGTTTACATGTTGAAGCAGCATTGGTGTGAAGGTGGAAGAATAAAAAGCTGAAACCGAATGGGATCCAGATCGCCTCCATGTTTGCTGTGTCATCTCCCATCAGGAGTGCTGAAAGTGAAAGTCAGTTTCTGATTTCATTGTTGTTTGCCTTATAGACTGTTTCAAGATGCAGTGCTAAAAATCAGAGGGGGAAATACATTTTATTTAGATAAAACACAAAACAAAAAGCAGTTTATGTAGTAGGTGAGGGATTCCTCTCCATCCTCCCAGCATATCACACCCTGTATTACAAGCTGCACACAGTAATTAACAAAACAATATATTTAAAAACTAATTTACCTTTATGTGGCGTTAGCTAGCTGCTTTTAGCCTTCATGCTAAGCTAGGCTTAACATATTTTTTTAATATTTACCATATAGACGTGAAGTTTACTAGCAGTCTTTTCATCAAAATCTCTTCAAACTTTTCCAGAATCTCAAATGTCTCCTTTAAATGTAATCATCCTATGTTTTACTAATGCTTTTTAGCATCCAAGAACTTTATTTGTTTGCTAACCCTCACTAAAACACAGCTACTAAAGACACTGGGCTTTCTGCACTAAGGTGTTGGGTAGACATGACAGTGCACTGTTTTTTTTTAGAGCCTTGGTCACATTTTCTCTTCGTTGCACATCAACAAGTGTCATCCAGATTTCCAAAACAAGCCTTTACTAAATGACAATGCTGCTTTGTCCACTGGCCGACCTCAGGAATGCTCTCTTTGTTTTTTCACTGGTGCTTCTCATGTGCCAATAATCAACATTAAAATCTTATTCTCACAGTTAGTTGCACACTATCAGCACAGATTTTCACTTTAAGGCTGCTTTCTTTGCTATTAGGAGAAAGTGCTAGCAGCACGCTGATATAACAATTACATTCCCTTGAGGACTGTTCCCTGTTTGTTTAGAGGGTGGGACATTGTTTACATCTTGATCCGGAATTGAGAAAAGATGGTGCCTTCCCTCTTTGTCAGGCCTGTGCCTCATTAATCTCACATGTGGCCTCTAATTCTACAGGCAGTATTTGTGAAAATTCACTCTCAAACACTTTTTCTTCTATAATTATTCTGGTTTTTGTTCCTGGCGTGATTCTCTGAGATGAGGCCTTTTTGAAGTTTTTGAGCCTGCTTGTTATATTCTGTTTGCTTTCATAATGAGGTAGTGTTTTATTGTGGACTTGCTTTTGGTCTCGTTCTGTGGAAGTGGAGCCATTCAAGCCCATACCTCTGTTAAAATTACATTTCTGCCTCCAATTAATGACATTAATGATGTGATTTGTACTTCTTAAACATTCTCACTCTGGCTTTTGTTATTATCCTCGCCCGGCATATGCCAGATCTATTCAGCTAAGTGACATCCAGCAGGCAGATGGGGTTCATGAGCGGTGTGTCCCAGTAGTAAATGTGTCACTTCCTTTTCTCTTCATTTGCTCAGTACTGTACCGAACTAATTGATGAATTGCACTTCTTTTCTGGCTTGTTTGGAACTTACTGGATTTAAGAGTAGATGTGGTCTGTGTTTTAGCATACACACACGTAGCCTGGTGACCCACCTTGTCACATTGTTGTCAGAAATGCCAGAGAGGATCAAATTAGACCCTGCCTGCATCATATGTTGCTGTTAACATTTGTTATGGAAACCTCGAGGTACCACACAGCAGTTGGTATGAGCATCACGTGTGCTGCTGGTGACAGTGCTCTTCATTAAGGGTTGTTTTGGAGATCGTAAATTCGCCTTTCATACTCCAACTTTGACTCATGAGGCTGGTTGGTTGACTCGCCCTCCATGTTTACCACCGTCGCTTAGCAACAGCAGTTTCAAGATACAGAAAAAGTCCTGAAGTTATGTTGATGACTTCATGAGTGATATGATATTCTCCAGCCGCTCATTCCAAATATTTTCAGACTAATTTTAGCTTTTAGAACAATGATGCAAGGACTCCTTTGTTTTAGGCTTTTTAAAAAATGATCATTTAGTGCATTCAGTATTTTGATTTTTTAATACCTGTCAATATCACTGCTTTACAAAACTGTGTGCAGGTGTTACTGATCAATTTGCAGTTTACATTAACAGAATTGTCACCCCTTTTTTGGCCTTAGAGCTTTAATGGTGTAATTTAAATGGCTGTGAATACTTAAGTAACACTATTTCACAAAAAAGCCTCACGTAATCAGCCAATCAGACAGCAGAAGCTCTGTGCATTTAGGGTCATACATACGGTCAAGACGACATGCTGAAGTTCAACCTGGGCATCAAAATGGGGTAGGAAGGGGACTTCGTGACATTGAATATGGCCTTGCTGCCAGTGCTAGACAGACTGGTCTGAATATTTCAGAAACGGTTGCCCTACTGGGATTTTCCTCACACAACCATTTCTAGGGTTTAGAGAGTGGTCCAAAAAAATGAAAATACCTTGTTAATGCTAGATTAGTTTCTTGAACATGACACTTCACTCTATTCATATTGTTTCCACAGTCACCAGATCTCAGTGCAATACAGCACCTTTGTGATCTGGTGGAACCAAAGACTTGCATTGTGAATGTGCAGCTGACAAATCTGTGAGATGCTGTCATGTAAATATGGACCAAAATCTCTAGTTTTTCAGTCTGTACCTTATAAACTTTATGCTGTGGGGACCAGTGCACTACAGTGTCAAACTGTAATAGTCGCTTTACCTCAGCTGCTAAAACGGCAAAAAGCTGCTTTCACATACATGACAAAACATTAATGTGCACATAGCTGATAAGTCTATGCTTTTCTTAGGAAGCATTTTAAATGCAAGGCTTTCGTTTGCAGTAGAGAATTTGAGTTGCGGTCCTGTTAAAGGGTCCAACACTAACCAAGATGTTGCATATTTAGCTGACAAAGTCTGAGCTTGTATGATATGAATTAGTTGTCTCAGTAGCCTAAATCTGGTTTTCTCATTAACAAATTATCTTCCTTCAGTGCTGCGTTGGAAATGTTTTTGTCCAGCATGTAAAGCTCTTAACAGTTATTTGTCATGTTTTATTTTGGGATTGTACTCATTTTTCTTGACAGTGTGGTCAGTTATGCATGAAGGCTGGGTGCTACATGGGAACCTCCCCCCCCCCCCCAGCACCCATCCCCAGCACCCCTCTACTGTAACTCTGCTTGGTGTCTATGCAGCAAGATGACCTCTGCTTTGAGCGGGGACAGGCATGTCCGGTTCTAAACTTACTGGCAGGCAATTTGAAATGTTAACCTAACACTTAAACACACACAGTCTGAAAATTGTGTTTGGCTCTAGAGCTTGCTGAAATCTAATTGTCTTGAAGCATGTCAGAAGCTTACCGGGGGAAAAGTCATATGTGTGGTTAAATTAAGGTGAAAAGATTGTATGTGTGTGTGTGTGTGTGTGTGTGTGTTATGGGGGAGTGATGTTTCAACCATAGATCAAGAGGAGGAATTCGAATATGCGTGTGGGAGCGGCAGCAAAATATGTTATGTGTATGCGAGAGTATGTGCAGAGGGGATGAATGCTGTGGAGTCTTAATGGGGGGACCTCTTCCATACTCCATTTGTTGAGCAGGATTATGTCATCATAAAGTCTTTGAAAGGCTGCTGAGGAATCTCAGTAAATAATGGCAAGTAGTATATATACTGTTAGAAACTACTGTATTAAATGATACAATAAAAACTCATTATTTTGTCTAATAATTGTGTGAGCTTGTGGGAATAGAATGTAATTTTTTAGAGTAGATCTCTGCTTCAGTGGGTGGATAATACAGTACATTAATCTGATGTGTTGTCTGCTGGTTTAGAAGAGTGCATTTTTCAGTGGCACGATAACCCAGTGGCCTTAATCTTGCTCCATAACCACAGGGGGGGGGGGGCGAATTCCAGTGCTGATTTCCCACTTTTTATACCTTCGTTTTTGCCATACCCATGGATTTAAGCTGAAAGGGCCACAAAAATCTGTCAGACCCTTTCCAGACTATCTTTGAAACTGGTCACGGTCTGGTATTGAAGTGATATTTCTTATCGTTTAACAAGAAACGAGGATATTTTCTCCTCTAATCTATCTCACACCACGTGCAGGAGGAGAGTCATAGCAGTGTGAGAGGCCAGTTTCCTCCCTTTGGCCAAGTTAGTCATACATGGGTGCTTTGGCATCAGGTAGCTGGAGTTGCAGGAACCTAAGCGTTCCCCTAAAAGGAAGCACAGAGACACACTTTACCCATCCTGACAGGATTTTTAAGTCCCTAATGTACGTGCTGTGGTACATGAGGATGATAGCTTTGCAGTATGTCGGATTGAGCACCCTACTCACAACAACGGCTGGTCAGGCCTTTGAATTGTTTGGCCTCCAATACACAACATGTCACATTGTCGCTCATTTTGTGAGTTGCTCGGCTCATCAGAGAGTGACCTAAACAGCAAAAGCATGCACACAATAATAATTTCATCTAACTACCTCATGTTTGCATTAAGGTTAATAGAGTTCTTTATGATTCATTTTCTCTCTCTCTCTTGCCAAGCCTGTGTGTGAAGGGTGCGGTCAGCCTGCGCAGCACCACCATGCAGCATGCATGCAGGGAGAAACCCTGCTCTTAATGGTGGAGAGATCTTAATATTCAAAAGTGTGGTTGCGCATCACCACAGTTACTGCTTGTTGACACAAGTGCAAAAAAGTCTTTTTGCTTTGATTGCAAATATTGTGTGCACACTGCCATGGGTGTGTCTGGATGATGCAAAAGTGGACTATATCTGAAAGACAGAATGCACTAAGTCAAACTGACGAAGGCAGAAATGTTATATTTGCCATGTCTGAAAAGGGCTTTAGATTTCATTCATGCCCTGCTGAGGCTGCAGTGGCTTAGTGCATCTGCCTCTGAGGGGATAATAACCTGATACCACCTGGCACTTCTGTGCCATACATGCGTGTCGCACATTTGTACTGTCCAACCACAGCATAGTCTTTAATAAGCCCTCAAGACATAACTTGACATCCATGCTGATTATTTAGCAGACTGCCTGTGGGCTTCATGCTTGAGTGTTGTAATATAAACTACTACATTTGACAACTATAGCCTGAAAAAAATTTTTTTTTCTGTGCAGGAAGCATCATTAGAAGTATTTACACATCCAAATGTGACTTCATATGTTGTGAGATCAATGTCAGGGAAGACAGCTTTCAGTTAGAGAGTATGTCCAAAGCAAAGGGGGAGAACTGGAGGATAGTGTGTTTTAACTTACTGAGAAGGAGTTCTTGGCTGTGATAGGGTAGGAGGTTAGGGACTCGTTTTGAATAGGAGGCTAAAATGAAGTCAGCTGTTTGGAATTAAATGAATGTCTTGTGAGATTTTGACAAGGAAGTAGGAACTCTATGAAATCCTAAATATAGCCAGTTACGAACAGTTCCTCCTATTGTCTTGTTCAGCATTCCCAGCATGCCGTAACTGGATACATTAACTGTACATACAGTAGATGACACAGTGAGCATGAGCCGCCAAACCACTGCAGCAGCCCCTGTTACTGCTGCTTAGTTTATGCTGCAGATGTGGAGATTCTGCTGTGGAGTGCACTCATTCAAAAACAGCGAGTCTTTCATCTTTTCATCATCAAGTGTGTGTCTCTGGCTCTCTCTTTCCACTCCTCCTCAATTTTCTCCTTTTGTTCTTCATCAGTACTCCATCTTCATATCTCTGCCATGTTTTTTAATTTAAATTTTGCCTTTCAGTTTAGCATGCATGAAGACCTTATCTGTAGTCCCTCTAGTCTGGAGACCCACATAGCCTGCATATGTCATACTGTAGCGCTTCCTGGGCGTCCCCTCTTTGCGCTGCAGTATGGAGCGACTGGCCGGTGGAGGGGAACTGCCTGCTGCAGTCTCTGTGTGCTTTGATTAAGACCAAGTCTCAGTGTTGTAAGTGGCCCAGATTTAGATATAGGGTATGAACCCAGATGAGGCCCTCTTGCTTTTTGTTCTTCAACCACACTCTTCTGTCGTAAGAGCTAAAACACAGTTAATTCTTTATCTATTCCCCTTGATTTTCTATTATTCTGAAACTTAGAAATTAAACAAAAACAGAGGCTATTTTTAAATGGATGCTGAGCACTCCATGGCCCTGCCGTTGTCGGTGACTCAGCTTAGTTTGTGTGAGAAACATTGGTGCAGTGTTTCAGTCTTCCCAAAGCTTCTGCTCTGTATTGGTTACTGTGTGAAGGTGATGCCCACCTTTGTGTCTGTGCCAGAAGACTTCTGCAGGAGTTATCTGCTGAATCTTGAAGGACTGGATTGTGGAGCATGCATTTCTTAATTAACCACACACCGTAGAGGCTGTACCTTACTGTAAGATGAGGACTGGTCCAATTAAGAGAATAATCCTGCATATGTTAGAACCATATATGCTACACTTTTGTCCTTAGTTCCGGGAGCTTGTAATGCACAGTGCAGCTTCCCCAAGCTGGCCTCTGTGTTAAGTCCACAGGCATAAGAGCTATTTATTCAGCAGAGTCAGTGGGACATTGAATCCTAAATCTCTTCCCTTCCTCACACTCCACTGGCCCAATTATGAACCCAATCACAGCACCAGCTCCCACCAGGAAAAGCAACAATGTGGAAATGAATGAGTGAGTGAGAAAATGATAGAAGGAATGAAAGAAGTCAAAGAAGGAATTTCAAAGAAAGAACTGAGGTTACATGTTTCTTTTTTTTTCAGAGCACTGTGGATATCAAGTTCTGACTGTGAAATTGTTTGCTAACTATGTTCATTTCTCTGTGTTTTTCTCTGTTTTTGGTTCATCTGCTGGGTTCCTACTATTTCCCCTCAATCTCACCAGGAAACAACCTAAGGTATGTATGTTTTATCTGTTTCTTTTTCTACAAAACAACCTGCTGACATCAACAGAGCTGAATTCCATTTATAGTGACTTCACAGATCATTCAGTAGCAGGATGCGGGACAAGCAGCGCTTCTCCCCCGAGGAGCTGAGAGACATCCTGCACAGTTCAGTCCACTGCTGTTTCTAGGGACATGACTGAGGGTGTTTTAGTAGTTTGGTTGGTCAGCAGGAGCCGGATAGATGTCCGTGTGAATGTGTCAGCGCTCTAAGATCTCGTGAACACCCACAAAGGCGTTACAATGAGAGAGGGATGAGCGCGGACACTGGGGCAGTGTGTGCGCACATTCAAAGCTGCATTGTTGGAGTGCACCCCCACTTTCCCCCCCCCTTGACAACACGCTGGTGACTAGCTCAGAGATGTTTCACACACCAGGGACGGGCTTTGTGCTCAGTACAGTCAGCCCCTGGCTGGACCAAGGGGAGCACTAGTCCGGGCCACGGGTGTGCATGGTCTCTGGGGCCTGTGAACCCGAGCTACCCTATAATACCTTTCAGCTAGACAAGCACGTGGTTGTCTGCTGAGCTATAGTGCCACTCAAATTCTCCCTGCCGTCTACTGGGGAAACAGACGCTGCAGTCCAATCACATTCGGACAGTTTTCATACTAGAAATGACAAAAAGGGCTTTGTGCGCCTCAGCTGCATCATTATTTGCACTGCTGATTAATAGTAATTGTCCAGTCTAAAACAATTTGTGGTGCAGTCACACCCTCAGGCCCGACAGAGACAGGCCAAAGGAGGCTGAAGCCCTAGTTACCAAACCAGCCTTAATTGAGAATGATGGCACTTTTGTTCCTTTGAATGGCACCCACTCACTTGTCTGAAGTCACAAGAGGAGGTCTTGCTTTCAAAGCATTCAGTGATCTCAGTGCTTCCCATGCTGACTGTGCAACCACTGCTTCCCTGGCCAGTGGCCCTTATTATGATTAAAGGTCAATTATTATGGGGTATTTGTGTAGAGAAAAGTGTTTTGGCAGAGCACTAAAGCCAGGAATTGTACCATTGACAGGACGGCAGCTACTCTTCTAACATCAGAAAAACACAAGCGAACAAAATATGTGGACTTTTTGGTCCTGACCAAGATAGGCTGCAATAATACAGATGTGGAAAAAAACATATGAACGATAATCCGAAAAAATCTGCAATGCATTTTTAAAATCCTGAATATAATGATTATAATTTTAAGCTTTTTATCCTAAATACAAGCTAGATGACTGCTTAAGCAACCAAAAATCTGCCTAAAAACTTCAAAAATCAGATCAAGACTGAAATGTTAATCTGATTTTAAAGGTTTAAGGCAAATGGAGGGAGAAGCATATATAAAGCTCCCATTACCGAGTTCAGGCCACACTTTTTGTCCTAGTGCTTCTTTCTTGAATCAACACAAATAACCTCTTTTCCATCGATGGAGAAAATGTTATGATATTATTTAGCATTACATTATCACAAATCTCAGGGTAATTTCCTTTGGCAATACAATATCTGTGGGCTGCATCTCCCAAACATCAGTGAAGTTCCTGCAGTAGCCCCTCCTATATTCGCTGATTTCAGTCTTTCCAACTCTTGGGTCCAGTGAGTACATGGTGCCATGACAACTGCAGTCTTTTTTGGGGGGGTTGTTTTTTTGTTGGAAATGTGTGGGAATGGTTCTGGATTGAGCGCTGGCACAGGTAATGCATTTCTAGAAATTAGGCAAATGAGGTGTTGCAACAGCAAACAAAAATATGTAATGGGTGACTTGCATTGCAGTTGCTTAAAGGATACATTTAAGAACGATACAGCAGATAAATATGGAGTCAAGTGCATAAACAGATACATTGTAAGAGGAGCTGTTCTGTCTGTGAGGGGCTGTTGACTAATGCTCTTTCCCCAGAAAGAGTATCCTCTCTGTGTGTTATGTATCCAGAGCACTTGCAGGTGCCTGGGTGATAGAAGGGCATGCTGCTGCAGAAGTCTGTGTTGTGGGACTTAGAGGGCTAAGACCCAGCCCGCACCAAGTGGAACAGCTATGCCTCTGTCTCCTTGGAGATGAGGGTCACTGAGTGCTGGAATTTCTTCTGGGGAGCGCTGACCCTGATTTATGAATTCGTTTAACTCCAGCCACTATGACAAAACAGCTGAGAGTGAATTTGTACAGACAGACATGATGCGATCTTAACTAACATTACTTCGAACAATGCTCAGTTAGGATTCCTCTTACTCACTCAGACAAGCTCAGTCCTGCTGATTTACATGGTACTGCACATCAATCCTGTGAACCTTAGAAGACGACCACCACTAAGAGAGACTGGCTTATTTTGTACTATACATGCTTGGGCAAGTGTGTGTTTACACTCCCTGTGCTGTCGCCTCTGCAGGTGTTCGCATTTGACCACTGTTTCTGGTCCATGGATGAGTCCAACGTTCCCAAATATGCCGGTGAGTCACAAATGTGAAGGCTAGGAAAAAAAACAGAAAAACAATCCTTTACTCAACCAGAGAGCTCAAATTATGTGCCACGCAAAGACCTGCTGCAGAGCTTTATGTTACCATTGCAAGGGCAAAGAAGCTCGCTGCATGATGGCAGGCTGTTTTTGCATCATGCAAATCAGAGTATAGTACAGGTGTATATGAAAATTAGCATTTTGAGTGAATGAATTAAAATCAACAAGGCAGTTGTGTTTGTATTGTCTGGACTCGTATGTCTGCTATAGTGGCATCACAGTTGTTCACACACATTTATCATTGTGTTTATGTATTTATCCACCACTGTTACACTGCCGTGCACCGGCTAACCCGGTAAAGTCGCTTTCTTCTTTCTCCTCAGCTGCAGTTTCTGTAACATCTTCATAAAAGAGATTATTACTGCCAGTGTGAGGCGGATTTACATAATAATTGAGGATACTTTGTGTTTGTCAAATAACTCTTGTTTAGCCGATGGAAATGTTAAGCTTACATCTCCTTTGTGCTGAACCGACAAGGCAATCTGTTCAGTTAAGGGCTGCCTCAAGGGCCCGAGCCAAGGCTTTATTTAGCTCATTAAACAGCTGGGCCATTGAGCAGGGGCATGACAGTGAGCAGCACAAGAGTTTTCTCTACACAGCTCTGCATTTTCCACATGACCAGACAGGAATCTGCCACCTTTCATGAATCTTATTCACTGTTTCGTGGCCCTTTGTGCCCCTTGTCACTCCATTTATAGAGTTTTTTTTTAGTACTAAGACAGCCAAACAGTATGTGTGATCTTAGTGCTTATACAGTATAACTGTGTATTAACTCAGAGGCTGGATCCTTAAAAGGACGTGGCCTCTGACCCTGTGTGACACAATTATTCCTCTGTTTACCATAATCTCCATGGTGACCGTGTCTTTCTCTGAAAGGTCAAGAGGTGGTGTTCAAGTGCCTTGGAGAGGGGATACTTGAAAATGCATTCCAGGGATATAACGCCTGCATATTTGCTTACGGACAAACAGGTAACTGAATGACTTCATTTCCTCCCTCGCCCTGAAAGCACATTAGCTATTTTTTCCTGCTTCCTGTCTTAGAGGGACACACCTGCACGCTCATCAGTTAGAAGAAAGAAAGAAAACAAATCCGATATAATCATCTGGTTGAAGCAACATCCTGCAAGCAGCACATGAGTGATGACGACACTTCTGGACAGTCTTAGTTTAACTTAGATCACAAATCGTAAATAATGATGTGAAGTGATTTGAAATGAATTAAGAAGTTTCACTTTTAACGTGCTCCCATCACCTTTAATTTTTAGTGCTAATAAGCAAATGTTAGCATGCTAACATGCTAAAGGAAATCCATTGTACACCCAGTATATGCAAATGTGCAAGCACAAATGTGGCCTGACACAGCTGCTGGCACAGCTGGAGACTCATTCTTTACATGTTCGTTTTTTGCAACACGATGATGATGGCAATTATTCTCCAGATGTACTTGTGGCCATAGCAGAGACTACACTTAACTACACTTAACTAACTCGCTTTCTGAAGTTGGCAACTTATGTGTGACTCTGTTGTGCATCCAGGCTCAGGCAAGTCCTTTTCCATGATGGGCAATGGAGAGCAGCCAGGCTTAATTCCTCGACTCTGCTGCTCGTTGTTTGAGAGGGTCCACAGGGAGGCAAACGAAGGCCATTCTTTTAAGGTGGAAGTTTCCTACATGGAGATCTACAATGAGAAAGTCCGTGACCTTCTGGATCCCAAAGGGTGAGTTTGATGTTTGCTTTTAAAAATACACATGTTCCAGCTCACCGAAGCAGCTTTCGGACCTGGGGGCGACAAGACGCGGCTGTTTTCACAAACTATGGAGTTGTTTTCTCGTTCTCTTCAGTCTCTCCAGCTCAAGCAGAGAGTGATCTGTCCGTTAGCTCGCATTGTCTTCTGGTTTGTGTCTCTTTTTATAGCTCTGTTGTGTCTAGTACCCAGGATGGGGGGATGGCGATAGAATGATGTGAGTAGGAAGCCCAGTTATTTCCTGCAGAACAGCAGCCAGTGTCGTCCTCTGACAGTGCTGCTTTCTTCGCCTCTGTGGTGTGATGTGGGTTGGCAGACAGACTGCTAAGAAGGGTGAGCTGTGAATGGGGATGTTTCGGGGAGATCTGGTAGTAAAGCCGTGAGCGAGAGAGCGGTCAGAGCTGCTGCGAGCCGAGCGCCAGAAACAGACTACAGTGCAGCGCTCTGTGAGTTGCAGATGTCAAAAGATGCAGCTTCCTGTCACGTATATAGTAACCTCCAGATGCTCTTGATCTTGCATCCTAATTTACTCTGTCAGTTATAGGAATAAACGTTAGCTGTAGTACTGTATAAAGCAGGGGTGGGTTAGACCACTGACAGACAGACATCTTCAAACCAAGTCTGATGTATCAAGATGGTGAGAAAATGGCACTAAGACAAAGCTGAAATCTTCCAAGCAATCTGTTTACAATAATAAATGTGATTAAACCGGTTGCCATCTCCATCAAAGGTGCGGAGCTATACAGGAGTCAAGGGTGGACGTGATTTGGTTGTGTGTCTGAAGAAGAAAGTGAATATTGCACATACTAATTTGACTAGCCTTAATCCTAAGATATTGTTACGCTCATGTTCAGTTCAGTTCAGTTCAGTTCATTTTTATTTCAAACATTTCAAACATGTGCCTTCACAATCATTACAAAATATCATTCCATTATTTGTTTGAAAAGGAGTAGGCTGAAGTATTTACTTATTTGTCCCTACCCCCTCAATGTTAATGGACAAATGTTATGCAGTAGTGACTACAGAGTTTGCCTTGCATGTTCTCACTGCTAAAAACAGACATGCAGAGATGTTTTCATTGTGTACTGGTCTTTGTGTAGAAATATAGCTAAAAAGCCTGAAACACTGGAGCCCACTCTGCTCACTGTAAAAAGGAAAACAAGACCTATCCTTGTATCTGTCTCCTGTTGGGATCTTCCATGTGACGCGCTGTGAATTTCAGTTCAGCTGTGTTTCGCTAAAATACCAGTATTATTGTGCAGCAGGAGTATGTGGGGCTCAGCTCTAAACACTCAGAGTAGTCCTCAGAGTAAAGAACAACAGGATAGAAACAAAGTTTTAGCTCCTATCTTTAAGCTCTCCACCCCTGCCAATTATGCACTTGTTCTGATAACATCTCCCCTTCTCTTTCCAGATAAATAAACCATCCTAGCAACTATCACACACACACTGGGTGCAACATAGGGCATGCTTTTTGGTGTTAAATGTAGCGCAATTTACAGTAAGGTGCCTGCCACAAAAGAAGAGCATCTCTGAACACACAGCACGTCAAACCTTGAAGCAGATGGCCCACAAACGCAAAAGACCACACAGAATTCAGATCATCTCAAACTGGTTTTGTGAACATGACTTCACTTTACTCATATAACCTCCATAGTCACCAGATCTCAATTCAGTAGAGCACCTTTGGGATGCGGTGGAACGGGAGATTCAAATCCCGCATTTTAAAGTCAATGTGGGCTGAACATCCCTGAAGTTGAATCATAGGTAGATTGTTGAATCTATGCCATTAAGCATAGATAAGAGGGGGTCCAGCAAGCAAGTTCTTAATAAAGTGTCCAGTGAGTTTACACTGCTGATGATTCCCCATGGTGTATGCCTTAAACAAGAAAAATCCACACCTGTGTGTATTTTTGTTTGGCCTTGCTCTCAACCTGTTGTGAACCCATCTCTACTGGTGTTCCAATGTGGGAATGTTACCACAAACACCAGATTTAAAGCACTGCTGCATTGTGAATCACAGGAAATCTATTTGGTGCTGATAAGCTTAATCAAAATGACGTATTATTCCCTTTGAAAAAGCTTTGATTCTTATAAATGTTCATGTATATGTTACAGTTCCATACTACAGCTTGTATGTATTTAATAAAAGATTTTAAGTTTCTTCAGAGTGCTTCTTTGTTCTCTTTTACTCATTGTGTTGCCTTCTCTATTTTTTGAAGGAGCCGACAGTCCCTGAAAGTTCGGGAACACAAAGTCTTTGGTCCGTATGTGGACGGTCTGTCTCAGCTGGCTGTGACCAGCTTTGAGGTGAGTCTTTCACCCGTCTGTCATCATGCCGCGACCAGAAATGAGGCGATATCCACCCTCTATCAGAGCCACATAAACATGATTTATAACATCCAGAAGAAATTACTTTGTATCTTCAGTCGCCAAACCACTGATTTACATTTGGAATAACCTCGCTGTGTAAAACCTTCCCAAGCGCAGAGACTCCAGTGACACATATTCCTGATGTGGGATGTAGTCATGGGGTTTTGTGTAGTGCGTATGCCAAGCCTTGGCAGGCCCTTCCATAATTACGTTTAAACACCTCCGCCCTGCTCCTCTGCGCTCTGCTCTGCCTGATATTAGTCCAATGGATTTCCCACAGCTTTGGCCCTCTCTCAGTTGTGACCCAATTAAATGAAGTTGCATACAGCCAGATGTGCACATCTATCACAACTATCATTTTAAAGATTTAGCCACCGAAATGTGCTCAAAGCCTGAGCAAGAAAAACACTTTAAATAGTTCTGCTGTCCTTCCTCTTTTTTGTTTTTTTTAGGACATTGAGGTGTTGATGTCAGAGGGGAACAAATCTCGCACAGTTGCAGCCACCAACATGAATGAGGAGAGCAGCCGATCACACGCCGTCTTCAGTATCATTGTCACGCAAACGCTCTATGATCTACAGTCTGGAGTAAGTCTTTTTGTTTTTTCTTATTTCACACACATTTACAATCATTTTTTTCACAAGGACAAACATTTGTTTATTAATTAAATATATTTGTCTGGGCACACTGTGACTGTCAACAGAATTCAGGGGAGAAAGTGAGCAAAATGAGTCTGGTTGACCTGGCAGGAAGTGAACGTGTGTCGAAGACTGGAGCTGCTGGGGAGAGACTCAAAGAAGGAAGCAATATAAACAAGTGAGAACATTTTTATTTTGTATATGAGCTGTATATAAAGTCCAATCATTTATCAGGTTAAATGTATCTTTGTTTGGTTTTTAGGTCTCTCACCACATTAGGATGTGTGATTTCTGCTTTGGCTGATCAGTCTGCAGGAAAGGGGAAGGCCAAGTTTGTGCCTTACAGAGACTCAGTGCTCACCTGGCTACTGAAGGTTTGACCCACGTTCTGTTTGGGTTGTTCTTTTGTAACTTGTCATGAAAGTCTATTTTAACAGCTTCTTGTGATTTTTTTTTTTTAAACTCAGGACAACCTTGGCGGAAACAGCAAGACCGCCATGATAGCAACGGTGAGTCCAGCTGCTGATAATTATGAGGAGACTTTGTCCACTCTACGTTACGCCGACAGGGCCAAGAGAATCGTCAACCATGCCGTTGTGAATGAAGACCCCAACGCTCGGATCATCAGAGAGCTCAGGGAAGAGGTGGAGAAGCTGAAAGTTCAGCTCTCTCAGGCCGAGGTGAGAAGAGAGGTTGAACCACAGATGCTGTTCAATTAGGAATAAATTATGCCAGACATCTGACTCTGACTTATTCTCCTTTTTTTACATTTTTTTTATTCCCATCAGTCCATGAAGGCTCCTGAGCTGAAGGAGAAACTGCAGGAGTCTGAGAAACTCATCCAAGAGATGACAGTCACCTGGGAGGAGAAGCTAAGAAAGACAGAGGAGATTGCCACTGTAAACTCCTTACTCATGAAAACTGTGAAACCTCAACTCTAATTTAGTGTGTTTATATGAACAGCTACATTGTTATTATCCATGTTCTCAGGAGCGTCAGAAGCAGTTGGAAAGCATGGGCATCTCCTTGGAAACGTCTGGGATTAAAGTGGGTGAAGACAAGTGTTTCCTGGTCAATCTGAATGCTGATCCTGCCCTAAATGAGCTGCTGGTCTACTACCTGAAGGTAATGCTGTTTTTGCAATGTCATTTTTTTCCAAGCTCAGCTCCTCAGTCAAGCCGTTTTTTTTAATAAAGCAAATTTAAGCACAACAGGCACTATCCGAGGTGATGCACAGAAATCAATAAAACAATGAGGAGGCAGTAATTTAAAAACAATAAGGAATGTAATTAACATAATTAAAATCAATCTCTAGTGTTTACAGAAACACACAGTCGTAAATTAGACCTAAAGTAAAAAGGTTCATAAGACAAGATAAGTTTTTAAGTTTAAGTCTGAGAGTTAGGCAACTGCAAAAGATCAGTTAGCTGTAAGAGCTAGTTTGGTGTTTAGAGTTAAGTCACCAGTCGAGTCACCTGGTCTTGCACTGAGCATGTAAAATTGTAACATGACGAATAGTTACTTAGAGATATGCTGATGCAAGCACTTATAAGTGAACAAAATTTAAAAATGAATCCTAATCAATGCTAAGATAGATGAAATGCATTCATGTGTCTGTCTACCAGTCAGGGGTCGAGCAGCTGCATTTTAGACCAACTGCATTCATGATAATAGTGCCTTGCAAAAGCTGACATAAAAAACAAACTGCAGGAATCCAGTCTGGGCGTGATAAAAGCATGGATATCCTTGCCAAGGTTGTTTAAAAAAAGAAACTAAAAGCTAAAAGGGCACAGATTTAATCTGCAAATCTAATTTCAGAAAGGAATCAATGAAAGCACCGAGGTTCTTTACAGCAGGTTTACAATATGATGCTAGAGGACCAAGACCCAAAGTATCTGTTGATATTATCACACTGGATTATATACTACTCAACAATTTCTTTGCTTAATGCAAATATAGCATACAGCTTGTTTTTAACAGTGAGTCTAATTAGTTTAAACACATAGCCTGGATCTGCCCTGTTACTTAAGTTTAAGAGTCTCTTAGAAAAAAAGATAGAGATTATTCACACTGCATTGCCGTATTGCATTTCTGTGATTATCCCAGTGATTTTAAATATTAAATTTAAACTGATTTAAATTTCTAAAGTTCCAAGAGGACATTTTTAATAAAAAAATAAAGTTTTACAGACATATATTTGTATGATTTTTTTGGGGGGTTTAGAAAATCGAGTGCCTAATGTTAAAGTGAGACTTAAGTATACAGTTGGTAAATGGACTGGTTCTTTTATTTGTGATGTCAGTGTTAGCATTTTGATAGCTAATGAGCTAATGTGGCTAATATCATGGTTAGCATTGATGAAATGCTCCCAGACCAGAGCTGGGGACACAGCTGGTTACTGTGTTTTCATGTCATCTTATGTCCTATAGTGAAACCTAATCACTTGTCCTTTATTAATTCTCTGTGAATTAACTTTCAGAATTATAGAGCAAGATGTTCCTATGATGTTTATTATAATCACTGTAGCGTTTTGCTCATAGTGACTGCAAAAGACCAGAACGCCTATATGGTGGAAAACAAGCCAAAAAGATCCCCTTGTACTCTTCATTAGTTGCCACAAAGACCCAGTTAGTCACTTATTCAGTCACTCGCTAATACTGCAGTTTACTATTTAAGCACTCACAGTGAGTCTCTTCATGCGCCACATACCACAGCAGTAATATTTAGCACTGACAGAGGCCCTGAAACACACACTGAAGCACACATGTTGTCGTGAGAGAAGTTCAGTAAGAGCAGGTCTGGACTTTGAAGTGGAACAGCCAGCCGTCTAGTTGGATGTGTGAGCGCTGAGGCATGTGAGACAGCAATCTGCACAGCTTACAGAACAACAGGCCTTTGTCTAGTTCCTGCAGGCCAGCCTGGCATATCAGTGTGGAATGACTATGGTAATGTGAAATAGGTTCGTTCGCTGCAGGGTACGACATCCTTTAGAAGCTAGGATGTTTGTTTTACAACGCCCCCTCGGCACACATGTTTTTTTGCTTAGGCCTGATTTTTTTCTTTATGTCTAGTTGTCATTTTCCCAAATTCGTATTCTTGTGTTTATTGTTTTTTTCACTACTTTAGTTCAAATCAGTTCAGTAGATAAAAGGTAGCAGCCTTTTGTGGTTATGGCCAGAACATTTGGATAAGAAGGGTGAGATGTAATTACATCCTGATCTGCCAATGTAGTTTCCCTAATCTTTCCTGCACCTGTGTGTAGGAGCACACGCGTGTGGGTGCAGACACATCTCAGGACATCCAGCTCTTTGGGATCGGGATACAGCCAGAGCACTGCGTCCTGGAGGTGTGCCCAGATGGTGATGTCACCCTGATGCCAGTAGGGAATGCCAGGTGAGCTGTCGTGCAACTTATTCCAACATACTAAGTGTCTGTGTTTCTGTCTGTGATCTGCGCTCTTGGATGACTGGACCTCAGAGTTTCACATGACCTCACTGCACAGGAATCTCATGATCTGAGCCCCTCACTTTGATATCAGATGCATGTCTCCCTCCCCCTAAAAAACCATTGTTCCTACTCGATTAGCCTGCTTCTTCCCCTTGAAAACCTGAAGGTTACAATACAATTCTTCAACAATAAAATATAAATGTATGTTCTCTGCAGGACCTGTGTGAATGGAACTATGATTGATTCATTAGTACACTTGTGGCATGGAGACCGTATCTTATGGGGAAATAATCACTTCTTCAGGTATGAGTCCTTTGTTTTTGTTGCCACATTCAAGCGTGTGAACAGCTATGAAGTCACTGACTGGATATTTGCGCTGCTTTCCAGGATCAATCTGCCTAAACGAAAGCGGCGGGACCGTTTGAAGGAGCTGGAGAGAGCATCTCCCAGAGAGAGCTTCGTCGAGGCAGACATCGAGACAGCCAGCGAGGCCTCTTCTGAGCAAGACTACACTTATGAGTTTGCCCAGATGGAGGTCATAATGAAGACTCTTGGAAACAATGGTATGATTGGGACCATGTACATATTTTATGAACTGCCAGCTCATTCCAGAAACTCTGACTGTATCCTAACATCCTTTTAAAATACCATTCCTGTATTACTGGGTTTAATCCTCTGAATAAAGGGAAAAAAAGTATTTCTCTATTTGACTTACAGTATCCATGTGTAATGCCACAAATAATGAAGTTATTCTCAGAAGAAAAACAGTTTCTAGCAGCTCATGAATATTAATTCAGTGAGTGTTCATGAGTAGAACAGTAGTTTAATCTGTGATGATACTGATAATAACTAATATTTGCATTTCTGTTGAGTAACTTCACATTGCAGTTGTTCTTTGTCTTGATCATGGCTACATGCCTAAATGCACTGAGCTGCTGCCGTGTGATTGATTGATTGGATATTTATGTTAACAAGCAGCTGAAACAGAGCGGTGTAGCTAACAACAGACAGTGAGTGCATGTTTTTAATAAGTTTTTAATTGCAATACATACAATTAATTGTTTTTAATTGTATGTAGACCCCATGCAGAATGTGGTCCAGGTGTTGGAGAAGCAGTATCTGGAGGAGAAGCGTACGGCCCTGGAGGAGCAAAGGATGATGTACGAAAGAGAGCTGGAGTCGCTGCGGCAACAGCTGTCTCCAGAGAAAACCTCACAGCATCACCGCAGCAGCAGCGACCGCCTCACGTTCTCAACGCACGCACCGCACGGCAAGCTGCGACTGTGGACGGAGGAGCGGTTAGTGTAGCTCGCACACACATATGATGCCTCATACATATAAAATATATAGGCATGCTACTTAAGATGTTGACATCAAAATTATAAATACGTAGCCACAGATGAAACTAGTATATAATAATTTAGATGTATATTTTTTTCTACTTTTACATACTTGTTGCCCACACAAATACAAACTATAGTGCACAATTTTCTCTACCATAAAAATGCCAAAAGAAGTCAAATCTGAGTGGAAGGAATTAATGATTCTTTTACTCACTCAGGACACGAGAAGATCAAACTCTATAAAATGCGTCTCTGTGTATTTGTTTCTTTGTGACAGGGATGAGCTTTTTCGCCAGAGCCTTTCCCGACTCAGAGAGCAGGTTGTCAAAGCCAACACTTTGGTGCGAGAAGCCAACTTTTTGGCAGAGGAGATGAACAAACTCACCGATTATCAGGTCACCCTTCAGATTCCTGCAGCCAACCTCAGCGCCAACCGTAAGGTCAGACTGCTGAACCTTTTTGAAACGATTACACTTCATTCGGTTATTTCAGTGTTTTGGTCGGTTAAGCTTAGGGTTAGGGAGGATGTGAATATCTTGTAATCTGATCTAAAATGTGACACTTTAATGTAGCGTGGCGCTATCGTGAGCGAGCCAGCCATTCAGGTGCGGAGGAAAGGGAAGGGGACCCAGGTTTGGACCATTGAAAAGCTGGAGAACAAACTTGTAGACATGAGAGACCACTACAGAGACTGGAAAGAGGGCACAGAGGAAACGGTGAGTAACAAAGGACCAGAGACAGGAAAAAATGAGTAAGGAAGCGGGAAAGTAATTAAAAGTATGTTCTTTTGTTTTCCTTTGTATAGTATAACAAAGCAAGCAGTAAGCACTGTGATCCTTTCTACGAGGCGCAAGAGAACCACAACCTGATTGGGGTGGCCAACATTTTTCTCGAGTGCCTTTTCCATGATGTCAAGCTGCAGTACGCTGTCCCCATCATCAGCCAGCAGGGAGAGGTAAGGGCACACTGTAGACTTGCTGTCTGTGACGTCAGTCATTGTGTTCGTGAATTCCCCTTTTGAAGCCCTGATTTTATTATTTTACTAGTTAATGCTTAATAAAATGAAGATATGGTACTAGATCACACACTTCTCATGTGGGCTGTTAGTACAATTAGTCTTATTCTTTTAGTCCTTATATATTTAAAAGCTTTTCATAATTCACAGTACTTTTATGTCCATATGAAAAGATATAGACCAACAAAAATCAGCATACTGGTTAAAATGAATAAAAAATGGCCAATTTTCTCTGGATACATGGATTAGTTCTCAAACGGTTTAGGTTTTGTCCCACTCCTTCTGCTTGTATGTACAGGTAGCAGGCAGGCTGCACGTTGAGCTGATGCGAGTGAGTGGAGCTGTACCAGAGCGCCTGTGTAGTGGGGACGACTCTTCGGAGAACTCCAGTGAAAATAGTTGCTACGAGGTCATGGACACCAACGGAGAGATCGTCCACATGGCCAAAAGGCTCACCTGCAGGGTACGAGTGAACCATCAGTGGATTTTAACCAAAGATTTCAAAACGGATCTGTGCAGGCGGTGCACGGCGAGATTTCAGTTCTAAAAAAACATCAAAGTCTTCAATCTTCATCCTGTCTTCGCTGCTGTAGGTGCGGATCAGGGATGCCACAGGACTGCCGCTCAACCTGTCCAACTTTGTCTTCTGTCAGTACATGTTCTGGGAGCATGGTGAGCCCACTGTGGCTCCTCCCATGGTCAGCCCAGATAGACCATCCCCTCGAAGCCCAGATGCTCAGTTCACGGTCCAGTTTGATCACTGCAAGGTTGGAAAAATGAGCTGCTTGTTGTTTCATTCGAGGTTTTTTTTAATGCCTTGTTTCGGAGACATTTTACATTCTTGCAACTTTTGTTAGTAACTTTCATCTTCTCTACCCCAAACTCTTTTCCCAGGACTACGTTGTGCACGTGACAGATGAGTTTTTAGAGTTTATATCAGATGGAGCGCTGGCCATAGAAGTGTGGGGTCATCGCTGTGCTGGGAATGGTCGTTCTCTCTGGGAGTTGGATGCACTGGAAGCCAAGACCCAGACGCTCCGGGACAGGTCGGATGCATCACATGTTGCACTGACATTTTTGCACTTCTATAAAATTGATTCTAATCCCAGCTGTTACATGTTCAAGGTGGAGCGACGTGTCTCGCCGGATCGAGCTGTGGATCGCCATCCAAGAGCTTAATGAGCAGGGAGAGTATGCATCTGTGGAGCTGCAACCTGGGAAAGACATCAGCACAGGAGGAGTCTTCCAACTCCGACAGGTCAGAGAAAAACTATGAAGGAGGTTTCCTTCAGGTCGGGCTGGCTGCTTTAGACTAAACACACATTTAAGAGGATAAAAATTAATTATGTGATTATGATTTCTTTCAAACAGGGTCACTCCAGGAGACTGCAGGTGTCCGTGAAACCGGTCCAGAACTCAGGCACTCTGCCCTTGCTGGTGGAGGCTGTTCTGTCTGTCTCTATTGGGTGTGTGTCGGCTCGCTCCACCAAACTACAGAGACCGCTCGACAGCTACCAGGTCTGCAAAATGCACATGTTTGCGTTTTTCCACATGCACACAAATGGACTTTGACTATGAGCCTATTGTGCTGGCTTCATTAGGATGGTAATTTGCCTTTAGATGTTTCTGTATCAAAACAGGAAGATGTTCTGGGGAACATTCTACTTGTTTCATACCACAAAGACACAATATTACACCAATTCAGCCAAACTATGTTTAGTCTTTCTCAGCTTTCATGCCTAGACTGGTCCATCCTGGTAGCTGGCAGCCAGCATAGAGTTGGTCAAGAAAATAAAGACTTGTTAGTGTCGCAGTTCTGTTGTGGGGTATAGAAAGGGGCTGCTTGTTAATTCAGTAGTCACAGAATCCCTTTTTTTTTTTTTTTTTTTTTTTTCAAATTAACTATGAAATTGACAATTCTTGTTATAAATATAACTATTTACTCAAAAAAGTATGTGAGCATGGATGTAAACGTCACTGAAATTCACAGTAAGCTAGATGAGAAACAACTGGTTTCATCTGACGTGTCAAGTGAAGGCCTTTACTGCTTCTCCACATCTGACTCAGTGTGTTCTCTCCTGCCAGAGAGAGGTGGAAGACGATATGGATAGTTATCAGGTACCCTTCGAGTCTCCTGCTGCTGCTGCTCACCCTTTAGTTCACACTGCAGCATGAAGGACACCAACCGATGTGATCACGTGTTTGTGACTAGGCCTTGTGCTGAGGGCATGAGAGGCAGGAGGTCCCTGCCGACTAAAGAAGCGCTTTATTAAACAGCATCTGCATCAGCTGCACACGTGGATGTATTCTGATGTGTTGTGATTACCAGTCGCACCAACAACTCTTTGGCATCTCCTAGAATAAAAACGAACAAATTACAGGTTCACCCTGAGCTTCCGGGAGCAGCATGTCTGCCAGAATCTTGTCCCGCCTTCTCTTGCCTTTCCCCTCAGGTTTTGCGCACTAATGCTACTGTTTGCTTGTCACTACTGAAGAGCTGCAGAAGTAATACGCCTCAATTAATCACTTGGGCATTGCATGGCTGCATGATTTACAGTACTTTGCATTGTGAGAGTGTGCTGATTGCAGAAGCGTAACATGATTGGCTCTGAGGTATTTCGGGGATTGGGGATGTTGCAGAGGGGAATCTACTCTCTGCTGCTCTGTCAGAGAAATACTTCCCATGTATTCAGGTAGGACTTTGGGGACCTTTGGCTGCGTGCGAGGAGGTGCATGCAAACGAGTGTGAATGATGAGTGCGATTGCAAAAGGGGGATAAGGAGAGCTTTTGTGTATGTGTTTATTTAGTGAAATCACATTTGTTTTATAGCCAGAATTGGAGAGCTTAAGACTTTTACTTTTTAACATCTTGGGTTTGGTAAAGCTGTTACTTTTCCAAAGTATTAGCTGGGGGTGTTTGGGAGCAGTTACAGTATTCCCTCAGAGAAATCAGCCCAGTGCACGCTCATCATCCACTGGTAACAATTCACTCTGCCCTGTAGCAGAACCTTTGCTTCACTGAGCCAGCTGGCATTAATTCAGCTCTTTGTTTGGTTCCAGGAAGAGGATCTCAACTGTGTTAGAGAGCGCTGGTCAGATGCACTAATCAAACGTCGGGAGTATCTTGACGAACAAATCAAGAAAATCATCAACAAACAGGGTGGGTTTTAGGCCCTGATCACAAGATTGCTCATTTTTTTTAAACATTTCTTTTTTAACTTCTATCCTTCTCACTGCATGTAGAGAAGTCAGAGGAGGACATTGAGCGTGAAGCTCGGCTGGTGGAGCAGTGGGTCGGGCTGACTGAAGAGAGAAATGCAGTGCTGGTACCTGCACCTGGTAGTGGCATCCCGGGAGCTCCTGCAGACTGGTGAAAACAAGCAAAACAAAACATTCAGAAATGAAAACTTCTTGTTGCCTTTTATTTAATTTTATTTTTGAACCAATACCCTGTTGTTCAACTGCTTGTAGGACTCCACCTGCAGGAATGGAAGCTCACATTCCTGTACTCTTCCTGGATTTAAATGGTAAGGCAGACACATACTTTACTTCACAGACTCCTCGCTGGCTTCACAAATGCAAACGGCCTTCTTTTTGTACGCCACCAGCGGATAATCTGACAGTGAACGAGCAGCTGACCGGCCCACATGCTGCAGGCGTTAACTCTATACTGCCCAAAGAGCACGGCAGCCAGTTCTTCTATCTACCTATCATTAGGCACAGTGATGAGGAGGTAAGTAACAACGGTTACTTTACTGCCCTCTCCTGGTCAAAAATACTTTAACATTATTATTTTTTAATTGAATTGAGTTGAATCATAGACAAAAAAAAAGATTAAAGTGTTTCCAATTTGGTTTCTCTTGGCAACTCAGAGACTCTATGGAGGCCCAAAACTGTCAAAAAATAAAAATAATAATAATAATGATGCATTATTATTCTTTTGCCTTTTCCCTTTACTTACTTAGAGAAGCTCACAGATATCCAATAGTGTAATGAATGTACTGTAAGTAAGTCAACTCTGTAGAGTATTTTTGTTAAACATATAAATTTGTGTGTCTTTGGTTTTACTATGGCTCCATGTTAAATTATCTTCATTTGCTAAATTGCTGCTATAAAGTTTTTCTCCTCACATAATTGCACAAATTGACACATAAAAGGGTTTTAGGGCAACTTTTTTCCTACAATTATGTGTGCCTAATTGGATGGGTTGCAGCATGTGTGGTAGGAAGTAATTAAATGAAATTAATCTTTATTCCTTTTTGTGTGATGTTGAGCAGGACTAACCCTACAGTAATCGTTGCGCTAAATGCTGTCTAAATGGTAATTAGACAAACCCAGAGCTACGGTCCACGTATGCCATCGTAATCCATGTGTCTCCCTGTGCTGTCACAAAACCACTGCCACACATTCTTTCTATAGATAAATGTGAAATTAAATAAATTAAACACAAGTTTGAAATTTCATTAGGTGTCAGCAGTGTGCTCCTGGGATTCATCCATTCATGATTCTGTTCACCTCAACCGGGTCACGTCGCCAAATGAACGCATCTACCTGATCATTAAAGCCACGGTGCAGCTCAGCCACCCTGCCTCCATGGAGCTGGTGCTCCGCAAGAGGATTGCTGTCAACATCTACAACAAACAGGTTAATACTTGAAACTCTAGATGTAACCAAAGGAGGTTAGCCCAAAGAACATATTAGGCTTACAGATGTCTGTCATGTTTTAATGATCAACATAATTTGAATATTTTTTTTCTTACAGAGTTTCACTCAGAGCCTCAAGAGAAGAATGTCGCTAAAGAACATGCTTTACTCCTGCAGTGTGACTTATGAGATAGTTTCCAACATACCAAAGGTATGTTGGAAACTCTGCTTCTGTTTTATCAGTGTTTGGAGTTTAACTTCTCTTTCTAAGCTTCCTTCCTTTTTTTTTCTTCCAGGCTTCGGAGGAGCCAGAGGAGAGGGAAACCTTGGCTCTCATGGCTGCTCGTGGGGACAGCGAGGAGACTCAGGATGGAGAAACTTACATAGAAAAATACACCCGGGGAGTTCTGGAGGTGGAGAACATCCTTAGCCTGGAGAGGCTACGACAGGTAACCTACGCAGTAACACAATCTAATTTAGTAAAAAATGTAATTTAGTGTACATCATAATCATTAATTATTTAGGGATGATGTATAGAGATAAATTTGCCTTTGTTTAATGGTCTCTGCAGGCTGTGACAGTGAAGGAATCACTCGCTGCCAAGGGGAGACACTTAAGGAGGAGTATCAGCACACCAAATGTACAGCAAGTAATTAAAGAAATCACTCACTGCATGTCCTGCTGGCCATATGGAAATAACTTGACTATAAAATTATACACATAATTTTACTGTCCTATTTCTTGTTCTCCAGTCTTTATGTAGTAAAACAGACCTGACTGGTTGTGAAGATGAAGACTGTAAGGTGCGTCGGGCTTCTTGTTCAACGTTTTCTGTAACTGTCATGCAAGAGTACATTTGTGTGATGACTGTGGTCTGTTGTGACTGTAATCACAGGATCACTGTGACCGTGTGGACAGCACCAACTGTAATCCACAGGACGGCTCCCTTTGTACCACACCCATTAAAAAGGAGAGTTCAGGTAACCTCAGAAAAAGCACGTGTGTGGAAGCGTTCCGTTCTGACTTAGAGTTAACACCGAATGTTCCCATACAGGGTTGGTTCCAGACAGTTCGACCTTTTTTATTGCCAGCCCCTTTAAAGTCCTCTCCCCACAACCTCCTAAATTCCTCAAGTCTCTTCTTCCTGTCAAAGAGGAAAACAAGGCCAAGAAAGTTCTTGAGGCCCGGCCGCTGCTGGGACACGAGGTAAGGAGGATGGAGCTGAAATCACTCTAAATGGGTGGTGTTCATTTCTGTGGGGTTTTTTTTGCATGTTGCTCCTTTTGCCATTGCACTTTTCTTCCAGTTCCACATTTCCATTTTGTCAGATCACTGTCGGAATTTCACCACATCAAGTTACACTTTCAAAACATGTTTAGTATAACGACGCTGACAAAAAACACAAATTGTCCGAAGCTGCGTGATGACATAATTCACTTTGTTGTTGTCACTTTATTGAGCAGAAGGTGCGTGACACATAGGAGCATGACTTCAACTTGACTAAGCTGTGCTGTGTTATGTCTCATTTTATTTGTGGAAGTTGAATTTCCGGATATTTTTGTCACTGTTTCGATCATTTAAACTAACACTGCACATTTGTTTTCTTGAAGTGGACTAAGAGAGGTGTAAGGACTGAGGTTATATCAGGAATACTGTGGTTCGCAGATAGAAGTTTCTACAAACCCAGTTACAAAGATTTTTGGATGCTGTGTAAAATGCAAATACAAGCAGAATGTGATGATTTGCAAATCTTATAAGACCATATTTTATTCACAATAGCAAAAAATAAAAACCATCAAGTATTTAAACTAAGAAATTCACCATTTTCAGAAAAAATAAGTTGGGATGGGTATCTCCTCTTTGCTTAGCTACAATAAGTAAATGGCTGGGAACCAGAGAGACCAATTGTTGGACTTCTGTGGAGAGGACTGTATATAACCTTCAGCGCTGATAGTCCCTTTAAAGGTACCAATCCCATAGGCGCTGATTCACCCCCATACCACGAGACACGCTGGCTTATGAACTCAGCACTGAAAACAAGTCAGCTGTTGCCGTTCCTTTTTAATCCAGAGGATGCAGAGTCCATGTTTTCCAAACATGGTCTATTTTAAGTGATCTTTGTCCCAGAGAGACAGCAGCGTTTCTGGACCATGTTCACATATGGCTTCTTTTTGCAAGATAGAGCTTTAACATCCATTTGTGGATGGCACAGGGAGCTGTGTTCCTCAGCCCATGCAGTGATTTCTGTGACATGCCTGTTTTTAAAGCAGTGCTGCCTTAGAGAGCATCCAATGCTGATTTTCAACCTTGTCTTTTTTGCATAGATTTTTCCAGATTCTCTGAATCCTTTGGTTGTATTGTGTACTGTAGATGAAGAAATGTTTAAAGTTGCTGCCTTTAAATTCAAAATGAGCTAATTTTTGTCATGCAATAGTAAAATCCCTCAGATTAAACATTTGACATGGGTTGGGTTTTTTTTTGTTCTACTATGAATAAAATATGAGTTTAATGAGATTTGTAAATCATTGGAATCTGTTTTTATTTTCATTTTTCAGTTCCAACTTTTTCAGAATTAGGTTTTTAACAATCAGCATAAAAGTTCTGAATGTATAAATGCAGGAGTACATAAATAGCAGTAGTCTGTTTAAAATGGTCTTATGCATGTATTAAGTGTGAGCAAGTGCTTAAGATTATACTTGTTCACGGGGCATGAGAAAACGAGTGCAAGAAACTACACAGGCTAACTGCTCACCAGTGTTCTCTAATAAAAAGTACTGTCCCTCGTCCTTAGTGCACTTCAAGCATTGTTTTTGTGAAATGTTAAACTGCATGGCACTAATGATATAACTGGCCTGCCCAGCTCCATGCATGCTGTGTGTGTGAAGTGTGTGCTGTTGTTCTGACCCATCTGCAGAGCATGCGCTCATGTGTGGACAGCCCTGCACTGCTCCCCCCTCCCTGCCCCTGGCGCCGACCCAGGGCAGGCAGCGAGGGCCACTGCAAGCCTTCCACCTCCACCTCCACCCCCACCTCCACTCCCACCAGCAGACAGCTCAGCCACACACTGCCACACACTGCTGTAAGTGTTACACTCTCCACTGAGGGTTACTCTAGGAGTTTTGCACAGACATAACACGTGCTGACGTAACAAGTAGTCGGTGTGCTGTAAGTATCGCACTCACAACTATACACTTGTCCTTTTGCTGGGCAGATAATCCGTGAACTGACAGCATTTACAACAAGAGTCATCTTCATTGGCTCAGTAATAACATAGCATTAGTCAGGAAAGCTAGTTAGAAATAATAGTATTTAGGTTGCTACTAACCTGGTAGAAAAAAAAGTGTTTATATCAGTTCAATACTTTGGTTAAAATATGTAATACTGTGATATTAATGGGGTAATACTTTTGATTATAATGCAATACATGCAACACATCTAATACATGCATAGAAAATATTAAGATTAATAGCATAGTAGCAGTTTAAATGCTACTATGAGCCCCAGATTACCATCAAAATCACAAGCTGAAATAAGTTATGACCAAATTTTAATACTTAGGTAGCTGAAAAAGCAGAGCTTCATGGGTTTTATGGGTTGGCACAAATATATGTTTTTGGAGAAAATATTATGATATAGTATAATTTCTAAACAGCCGCATTCAAATATTCAGTGAAATGCAAAAATATACTATTATACTGTACATTTTTTTGGCTTTGCCTGTGTAAACCAGGAAAATGGATTTAAAATCAAACAACCAAGAGAAAACCAAAATGCAGGCTTTAATTTAAATTAAAAATAAATTTTAACTAACCATTTAGGAATTACAGCCATTTTCATATACATCTATTTCCTCGAAATTAGTTTGTTAATTGACTGAAAAGTAGTTTCATGTTTAAAGGAGGGTAATTGTGTGATTTCAACACAAACTGAGCAGACATAATATCAGTTGTTGAAACTGGATTTTATAGCTTTTCATTGTCATCATCCCCAAAGAAACGTCAGTGTAATTCAGGGAGGTCATCATTAGGCTTACAAACTAAATAAATTTATCAGAGAGAAAAACTTTTGGAATGGCCAAATGATTACCATTGTTAAAAAAGATCTCAACAGGATCTAAATACCTGGGAGACCACGGAAGACAGCTAAAGTGCAAGACCACAGGATTATTGTTGTCAAAGTCTCTAATCAGGAGACACCTTCATAAATGTATATACAAAGGGTTTGCAAAACAGCAAAACACTAAAGAACCAGAAGGTCAGATCAGACATGTCTAACATCTAAAAGAGCCTGTGCAGATCTGAAAAATTCCTCTGGTCTGAAGAAACTACAATAAACTTTTACCAGAATGATGGGAGGGTGAAAGTATAAGATGCATCCTCAGTCATCCAATCCCAGTCTAGCTTGGATGAGTGACAAAACGTTTCTTCCCCTGAAGAAATGTCAAGATGAACAGACTTTATGGATCATAAGAAAGAGTTTCTTTAATGATGAAATCAGTCACCTGATCTCAACCAAACAAAGCATGCTTTACAATTAATAAATACAAAAAAGAAGGCAGAGAGACCCACAAACAAGCAGCAGCTGAGGTGGCTGCAGTAAAGACCTAGCAGCGCATTTCAAGGGAGAAAGCATTTCGTGATGTCCATGGGTTTCAAACCTCAATGACTGCAAAAGTATTCAAAAGAATCCTCATATTTAAAATGATGTTGGTTTGTCCGCTTAATTCTTATAATTTTAAAATTTAGAGGACTGTATATACAAATAACTGTAATTCCGACGTTTGTTAAACCTTTTGAATTAAAGCTGGAAGCAGGCACTTCAGTCATATATTAATTGTTTCATTTAAATGGCGGTCTACAGAAATACACAAATTATGTCTTTGCCCAACAAATCGTGGACCTAAGTGTAGAATGAGTGGTTTGATAGGTGTTTAACTTGATGGGTCACGTTAAAGGACATGCAGCATGTGAATGCAAATTTAAAGCAGCAAACACCAGTAAAGTTATCAAAGATCAAAGAAAAAAGTGTCACAATATTCATACATTATGCTCTGTTCCATCATTACATTCAACCATTTTCATTGTCTCCAGTCTCTTTCTGTAAATAGTCTTCACATAGGCTATACGTGCTGTAACTAACATCAGACCTGGTGTGTCTTTTGTCCCGCTGCTCTTCTTTTGATCGGCAGGACTCTGAAGACGAGGAGACGGATGTGCGCATGGCTCTAAGTCTAAATCGTGGCTCTCAGGACCAAAGCACCTTACAGCCTTACATCCCAGAGGACTTTGCAAACTTTGAGATCTACAACGCCACTCTGGAGAGCCAGGAGGGGTTTCGCTCTGACTTGAAGGGGAGCCGTTGTGGAGGTGGGAGCAGCGAGAGAGAGGTGTCGCGAAGCCCCACGAACAGCAGTTGCACTAGTGGTTACTTTTCACACAGTGCCTCCAATGCCACGCTGTCTGACATGCCTTTCAGTGCCAGTGAGAGCTCTGACCATATCAGCTGCACCTCCAGAGATTCCCATGACCCTCTTGGCTGCCCTGTTGGAAGAGGCGGCACCCGAACCAAAAGTGTTTCTGCGGGGAGTGATGCTCAGCCACGACCTCTTTCGGCAGATGGGGTTCAGGACCTGCTCATCCATTCAGCCTCCTCACCTATCAGTATTCCTAATTGCACTGATAAGCCACAGTCATTCCCTTCACCAAACAACTGTGTACTCAGTACCAGCCAGGAGTTTACTGACTTTAAAGGGGCTGATGACAGTGTTGGTGTAGCTGATTTGGAACATTTTACACAGGGATGGGGGGAGGAGGGGTTGGAGGTTTGTACAAACGAGCAGAAGAAAACAGTCGATGTAGAAACACGTGACACTGACAATCAGCTCACCTCTGATGTCTCTGGTATTCTTAAGACATCTCTTCCCGAAAAGACAATATGCAAATATCCTAATTATGAAAACGCCGTTAGTGTAGGTGTGTCCTGCCCTAACACAACAGTGTTTTGCACTTCAGTCAGAGCCCCAGTCTCCGCCTCTCCAGCCCAAATAAATCTTGCTGCATCGGTCCCACCTCCACAATCGCCATCTCTACTCACATCGTTACCTACAGCCACGTCTTCAGCTCCAGCTCTGCGAGCAGGAGGAGAACCTCCCATTCAGGAGCCAGCCCAAGGGGATCTGCCCCATGGAAGTCCCTGTCCCAGTCCAAATCCCAGCAGCGCCGAGCCCTCTGGAGACTCCAGTGGGGATGAGAGCACTCCTGTTGCTCAGCTTCCTGACTGGATGGCACCTGGTGAGCAGGTGTGGGTGGGGAAGAGGAGAGGAACGGTCCACTATGTGGGAGGGGTGGAGTTTGCCAAGGGGATCTGGATTGGTGTGAAGCTGGACATGGCAGTGGGTGAGTCCATTTAAAACTTCTGTTTGTAGACCCCCAAGAAAAGTAATTATTACAGGAAAGAATGATTCGTTTAAACAGTCTGAATGTTCCATATATCTGATGTCCTGTATTCCTTAGTCAAAAACTTAATGATTAATTTATACATGTTGTCTTTAAGGCTATGCAGTTATTAACAGCAATATAAATATAGTATTTATTAATCCCTTAAATACTGGTGTCAGTCACGGCTAACGCACATGTGGGGCTATGTGGTGAAACAAAATCGCTGTAACCCCCTGTTGACTGTCTATTAGAGGATTAGAAGAGCGACTTACAGGAGAGCGAGGTTTGCTTTTAGTGGTGGGATTGTTAATCCACTCTGACTGGTCCATTAGTGTCAGCAGGCTGTTGTTTCTAGGAAACAAAACAAGAAAACAAAAGCAAAAAAAAACCAAACACTTAAGGCCTGTGCACTCAGTGCCAAGCAGGAAAGATCTCAAAGGCTCTGTTAAAGGCTAATGGATAAACATAGTGGAGCATTTAGCAACTGGTATTTCTCTTTGGTCTGTTTTGGAGACAACAAACAGGTGAACACAAACTTCACATGAATGCTAATGATGATTTGGGTTTTCTGGCTGTACAAAACAGGAAACTGTCTGTGCATCCAGTTTATACGTTGTGCTTAAAAATGTATTGATTGGCTGAGATAAGTCAAAACTAACGAGTTAGTACATTAGATAGATACGTCAAAATTTTGAGATAATAACCTGAAAAGTTTGCCTTGAGGATGGCAAAAAATATTTCTTTTTAAATAGCAGAAACAAGCTTTCGTAGTTTTCCATATCAATCTCATAAGGGATCTCATACTTTTGAGGGGGTTTCTGTTGCCCCCAAGTGGTATACAAGAGGAAAAGCAGGGGGGGAAAAGGTGTCTTAGTTTTGATGTGTTGTAGTCATCACAGACTGACTCATAGTCTAGAAAATGAGTCAGACTGTGACAAACAGCAATAAACCTGTGACCCCAGGGCAGTTTCCACTTAATATACTGTACGTATCATATAACATGTGGGTTTTTTTCTGTGTGCTACCCTGTTACTAATAAAGCTGAAACACAGCGTGAATGTTAGTAAAACAGGACACAGAAATTAGTAAATCCCTATATTTAAAAGAAAAAAGCACAAATACATTCTATATTCTATAAAATTCTATAAAAATTGCACATTTTGCTTTTGATGCCAGTAAAAAAAAGCCAAAGTTTTGTGGGGGGTTTTTTTGTTGTTTTTTTTGCAAAGCAGGCAAATACTGTAGTAATACAAACTGTGTATAAATTACAGGGAACTAAACCTGACTGAGAGAGGAAGAAAAAAAATAAAAAGGAAGCTAAACAAACATCACATTCCAGTAAAGGCAACACAATACATACTTTTGAATCATATATCATCCCAGAAAATGCAGAGGCGATTAGGTAATGAAGAAATGGGTCCCAGGTCCGGTAGAATAAAAAGGGTTTATCCTTTAATGGTGCAGAAGAGCTTCAGATAGAAAGAGTAGGACACCTGTCAGTGATCCACTAGACCAAGATAGATTTCCAAGCACAGCGGAGCAGAACGTGCCAAAAGGTCTCTGTAGTGAAAATAGGCCATTACATTAAACTGTTGAACAATTGTGATCCAAACCTGCTGGACACAGTGCCAGCAGCAGACAGACGTGTAGAACGAAGCATTTAATACAAAGCTCAGGAACACATTTTTAAAAAGTCATGACATCAAAATGTGTTTTATGTCCATACTTGATATAAGATTTCAGCTGCTCAACAGTCCAGCCTTCATTTCACAATGTGTCAAATGCTCTGAGAGAGTAGCAGGTCTGGACTGCAGAGGTGCTACTTTGCACTTTTTTTTTATTAAGGATCCCTGCAGTTGCATGTGCAGATTCTTCTTCATCTTCTTCTTCTTTCGGATCCTAATCCACATATTTTTTTTTCCTGAAAGACCGCTTTCTGGAAATGTTTTGTTGGCATCAAGTTTAAAATGACTTTTTTTTTCTGAAAGGCTTAAAAAGTCTTTTTTATTCTGATTTTATTTACATTTTACTTGTTTTGTAAAACGTGTTTGTAAGAGAAGTCTACATTAAAAGTGATTAGAAGTGAGCCATAACTCCTCTAATAAGTTATGCCTCATCCTATAGGTAAGCACAATGGGACAGTCCAGGGCAGGGTGTACTTCCGCTGTCCCCCAGGCCACGGCGTGTTTGTGAAGCCATCTCGTCTCACCAGAGGACCACCCTCCATGGACACTGAACCGCAGACTCTGATCAGATAGGACCCAAAGAAGGACGCATTTTCCGGGGAGTTGCAGGGATCTGAGCGTGGTCCTCAGATCCTCTTCGGCCTCCCTTCGTATTATCTTTTTGACCACTCAATTCTCTGAGCTGAAGGAGTCTGTGCTGTCTCAAAGCATATCTTACCTGTGCATTTAATGAAGGTATATCCTAATTATTGTTCACTGACAACAACAAAAAAAATCACTATGCACATATCTTAGTTTTCTATATGGTGATATTTTTATAGAAAACTTTAATCTGGGAGTCTTTATACAATATTACCCACATACTTTTTGTTACATTGGTTCTGAACACTACCGTATTTTTGTAAGGCAATGCACTCCAGCCACCCCCCCCCCCCCCCCCCCCCAGCTCCCCCTAGGCTCATAATGGAGTAATCTGGGATATGAAGATTAAGAATGTACTACTGTTAATAAACATTGATATTTACATCAATATGAAATATCAGGGCTAACCAAAGAACTTCGGTTCCATATCTGCTGTTATGAGTTACATGTTATTTTTCTAATGTGCGTATGTGGACGTATTTGCTACAAATCGATGTGTCCAATTAAAGCTTAGTGCCATATCTCTAGGAGTAATGCCACATACCCTGAGCATAAGACGAATCTGCAAACCCGAGTTGCAGTTAGAAATGTTGCTGTTGACGTACTGTAACACTGTGGAGGAAATAATCCCCATCCATCCAGCACGAAACTGTTGGTGTTCGAATGCTTGCACTGGAAAGGATTCTTGGAGAGTTTGTTGACTGTCTTCCACGATGGACTGATGAAATATTTGCAACCGATGAACTGTGTGTCAACACTAGATGTACAAAGCAGCTAGGTTTTGTCTGAGGCTGGTTATACTGATGCCTTATTGCCCTGTTTCTATAAAAAGAGGCACATAAGTCCCAAAATACTCAGTAGTTATAACCATAGCTGTATGGATCAGAACCTGTATGTATATTTTGAAACCCACAAGTATTCAAAATGCCATCCTGCCTTGCTGACTGACTGATTGAATGCCTTTTTAGCGGATGTCCATCTCCATTTTACATGCTAACAGACTGATGAGTGATGCTACACCTTAAAAGGTACTCAATAACTCAGTTTTTCACATGGAGGATTGAATAAAGGGGCGATGGACAGCATCGGGTTAGAGAAAATTAGCTTAGGTATGAAGAAGAGTTTCCTACAAACGTGTGTTTTATCAAAGCAGTGAACTGTGGAACTGACTAGAAATAGGTAAATATTCAAGCTGTAATTGCAAGTAAAAGAAAGAAACCCAAGAACCTTACTTTAAAGAAGAGAACAAAGCTGCTCTCCCTAAAAAGGAGTTGTAAATAGAAATGTATTTGAACATACACTATTATAATGTACAGAATTGTATTTATAATGTATCTTGAATTGTTTAATTGGTACAAAATGTTCTAGAATAGAACATTTACAATCAGTGTATGTGTTGACTCTTCATTCTGCTCATGCATGCTAACCTAGTGTATTTACCTAACTAGTATATGCAAGTAAATTTGAAATTCAGGATTCAGATGCAGGAAAAAAGAAAAAACAAGAAGTTACTTTTAACCACTGCATTTATCTAATGTAGCGATACCTTCAGGCTGACAAACCTGTTTCCTGGATGTATATATATACATATATTAAAATGTAGTCTAATATTAACTTCTTTTTTTTTTCAATTAAAAAAAGTCTGGTGATAATGTAGGATTAGCCAGCAGTTTGTGTTTTTAGTTCCGTCCTATGCTGGGATGTAGTGCAGTTTTAATATTTGGAATAGGAAACAGCAACAGTATACAGCAATTTACGTCCTTGCAAAAAGAAAGTTTTCACAGGACTCTATGCAGTTCAGTGAAAATCTAAATGCACCCTATGATTCAGTAGCTCTTAGAACTACCTACATTGACTCTACATTACTTTGGTAATGAGAAGGAGTTCATGGCCAACTCAATGACTGCAAGATGCCCAAGTCCTGTGGCTGTAAACAAACCCAAATAACCATTCCTCCACCACCCTTGTTCACGGTGGGAATGATGTGTTTGCGCCAATAGTCTGTGACTGATTTTGACCAAACACAGCATTATTCAAAAGAACACACTAGCGTCCCGAAGTCTTGTTGTATCTTTAGTTACAACTTTGTAAACATAAGCTGTGCTGCCATGTTCTTTTTAGAGAGAAGATGCTTTCTCCTGGCAACCCTTCCGAATTCTTCTTCCTAATTTCTAATTTTACTGCCATGAATTTTAACATTTAACATCCTAACTGAGGCCTGTAGAGTCTGAGATGTAGCTCTTTGGTTTTTTGCAGTTTCCCAGAGTGTTGCATGGTCTGACCTTGGGGTGAATTTGCTCACTCTCTGGTTAAGACCGTGGCGTTGTGTCAACACACATCTGATTGTTCACACACACCTGTGAATGATCTGTTAATCAAGTTAATCAATTACCCTCTTAATTACTATGGAAGCAGTGAGGGTGTACTTTGTTTGAAAACTTTCTTTTTCATATAACTGCACTGTTTTGAGATCTAAATAAGAATGCTATGTCTAAGGTGTACAGGAGAAGATAGCATACGGGTAATGAATTTACAATAATCTCATGTTTTTAAAAAAAAAACTTTCAAATGATGTTATAATAGAACACATTTTACTTTAAGATGTGCAGCATGTGTGAAATATCGCCAGGGACAATATAAACATCCTGGAAACAGGAATAAGTACGTTGCCCCCTTAAAATGATGAAGCCCTTTAATAGTTTTAAATCTTTCCAGCCTGTCTGTAGCCAGTGGTGTCATGTTTGAGGTGCTTTTAACCTACAGTTATGGTAGTCTGTTTACATACACTCATCACAGGCATGAGTGTCATGGTAATTTGGGGCTTTTAAGGATTTGTTTAAACTGTTCTTTTTCCAGGGTGGAATGATTTTTACAGCATACATATTTAACTATTTTAAACTGGACGCACAAGTTTGAATTTATTTTTGATTCTCTCAAATCTGAAACTTCATGGGCCTTGGCAAAGTTAAAAGACAAAAGTTATTAAAAGATTTAAGTAAGCATATGTAATTATTTGAGTATATATATATATATATATATATATATATAATTTATTATTATTTTTTTTTTTTTACCCTGTGTGGATTAGAGAAAATCCAAAAGAAGTTCAAACTTGTGCACCCAATTCTTGTTTTCTTCATTAAAGATGTATGCTGTGCAATAACTCCACCCTGGAAAAAAAAAGTTCATGGAAGTTATTAAAAGCCCCAAATTACGACGGGTCATGCTCACTTCTAACCACAACTGTAAAGTAACTTCCCCAAATTGTTCCCCAAACAAACAAAAAACAAACTATTTTTAAAAGTGTCTATTATATCCGGATATTGATGATTGATTCTGTTTATTTCCAATAGGAGGAGGTGCTATAGGGAAAAAAAAACACAAAAAAACAGCTTATACTACAGTAAACTAAGACGATAGTAAAGAATACATTATTTGAGCAAGATTTTCAGCTTTTTTTTTTTTTGCACTTTCATTATGAACTTATTAAATTACACCCCAGCAAGTGCTGTGCACCCACGGACTGCACGAGTTTCCGGGGAGAACTGACATTCCCAACATGCTATTATTTCCCAGTCAACCCTAACTTATATATGAACATACATGGTCGAAGTAACTGAGTAACTTTATTCAGCTCTACGCTGCGTGCCCTTGTGACAGTTTCAGCAGTTGTGCGACAGTAGGGAGCCTGAACACGGTGTGGTGGTCTGGATCTGGGTGGAGTTAAGGATCCGTGTCACGCACACTGACAACTGGGAAGCACACACACAACAAACAGGTGTCTTCCTCCTCTTTCAGACGCACAGTCACACTTTCGGGGGGCCTCCTGTCCGCACACTGAACGCTCCTCTTTCCTTTATCTAACTTTTAAAACTCCCCGGAAATCATTTTGAAACACAGCTTTCACACAATGCACGCGGCACAGAAAGACACCACCTTCACCAAGATCTTTGTGGGAGGTCTTCCTTATCACACAACCGACTCAAGTCTGAGAAAATACTTCGAGGTGTTTGGAGAAATCGAAGAGGCCGTTGTTATCACTGACCGGCAGACGGGCAAATCCAGAGGTTATGGATTCGTAAGTAAATCTTGTAATTATATAACGATTCGGTCAGCTGAACAAGTCAAGTAGAATGCGCTGTTTCGCGTGCAGGAGTATAATCTCATGGAAAACGCGTTGTCCTAATTTAGGTGACCATGGCAGACCGGGCCTCTGCCGACCGAGCCTGCAAGGACCCCAACCCCATAATAGATGGAAGGAAAGCCAATGTGAACCTGGCGTATCTTGGGGCCAAACCCAGGGTCATTCAGCCAGGTGAGGGACTGGACCTCAGTTTTGTTTTTATTTTCTTTTACAATCGAATATAAAAAGAACTAAACTAAATTAAGCTAATTAAAGTTTATGGAAACAAATCTAAGAAAACTTGTAGGTATTTTTCTTCCTGGGTTATTTTTATTTTAAAGATTTTAAACAAATGTTTCACAATGGTCTGTATCAACTCCAGGCTTTGCATTTGGTGTGCCTCAGATCCATCCAGCATTCATCCAGAGACCTTACGGGTATGTGAAGCTACATTTTGTTTCTGTCACAAAAATCTGTCTCTATTAGAAATGCCCTTGACTATATTTTTTTCATTATTATTGTTTTAAACGTGTATTTATTATTGCCTCCATCTGTTTCACCCTGACTGATGACATGTGAGTGTACATGTGTGCCCCTCTGCTTGAGGTTGATTGTGAAGGAAGTGAGCGTTTGTCCCCAGCCACTGCAGGACTTGTCTTCATGTTGTCTATTTCTCTCTGATCTGACAGGGTCGGTAACGGTTAAAATAGCTGATGAAGTGACATGATGATTTGAGGAATAGCTGAGTCTGCATTGGGCAGAGCGCTAAAGTGTTACCTGTATACTCTGACATACACAAACGAACAGAAATGGTGACTAGATGCATGGAAATCTTCTCCTGTTGTTGTTTTCTTTGATGATTTTTTTTTTCAGTTTTCCATAGTACATAGATTGGTGTGTGCCTTGTTTTCAGTATGATGTGGCGTTCAGCTTAACTGTGTGCTTACTTCTACTTGCAGTGGGGGGTGTGGGGCGTTCAGAAGGGGATTTTTTCATACAGACTTTTCCAGTCATCATAGGGAGTTATAACTCTGCGATGGGGTGTTGATTCTTTTTCCCGTTTTAATGATTGTGCTTTAGCCTGTGTTTTTATTTATTTATTCCTGGTTTCTGGTTAACATGAAGTTCACTGTGTTTTGTTGTCAAAAGGGGTTGGGGTTGACGATCACTCAGTGTGTTAATTTCAAATTCAATCCCCGGCAACAAAACAAACACTGGCTTGCATGTGGGAGTTCATTTTCTGTTTCCTTACCCATGATGCTGTGTTTTGTTTTGTTTTTTTGTTTTTTTTATTGGGTTTTTTTTTTTTTTTCAATTAACCTACTGCTTTCATTTGTAGCTTACATCTACAGGTACATATACTGAACATTTTCTTTCTGATCAGTCACAAATATTCAGTGGGTTTTTTTTTGCCATCACTCAAGTGGTGTGTATGAGTGTGTTCGATTGCCTCCCTCTTTGCAGAAAGGCTGTGCTTTGGTGAAGTAAGTTATTTTTTTAACAAAAAGGTTTCAAATTAAAGCTGGATCACTCTGCTGAAATTTTAGCGTTATGAATTCATTATTTTAGCTGTGACACATGAGTTTAGGTGTGCTCATATAGTCCCTGCAATATAGGGTGAAGACAAGAGCTCTTAGCTCATCTCTTAGGCAGCAGCTGTTGGCTACAGTGATCCGCATGGCCTCTCAAATTCAGATGGAAAAAAGGGAGTCACTCAGCAGCGCTGTTAATAATGTATGGCAGAGACGGAGCCGCTCGGCTGCGGACGACAGGTGGGACGAGCCATGCGCCCATGAGGCGTTTTGGTTATGTGCTGGGGATTACCCATGTGCCCTGGTGATTTACAATGCACCTTTATTTAGCTCTCCACTTGCAGGACGACAAAACCTCCATGCCCTCCTTTCAGTAGTCACACTTAAAGTCAGCTGTGACCTTTACAGCATTTAAACACTTTGTAGTAAAACCAAGTTGCGTCACAAAGCGAGGATACCAGCGTGATGGCTTCTGTCTTGTCAAGTTGAAAGCTGTTAAAGTAATTAGATGGGTCACGCTCAAAAATAAGCATTGGGAGTTTTCTGGAATCGATGTGCCTCTATAAGACAAAAGAGTTAGCCTTTGTTTCGCCTCCCATTTTCACTTATCAGTGGGGACACCTTCAGTCTGATCGTAGTGAGGTGTAGGCAGTTGTTGAGGAGAGCTCTGCCATGTGTCACTGAAGGAGAAGATCAGCTTGTCCTTTTGCGATGACAAGAGGAGCAAAAATAGCATGCAGCCAGCCTCCCTTGTCACTCAAGTTGGCCGTGCGTGTGTATTTGCGCGGGGTGGTGGTATGTCTGGAAGGGTAGAAGAGGTGCACGTGTCAGTGGATAAATATACTTTACACCTGCTCCTCGGTGTATTTGGTTAGCGTGACTCTGACAGAAGTTTAAAGTGGAGGCAAGTTTACCCAGATACAAAGGTTGTATGTTTCCATCATCATCAAATGGAGATGTCCCTTTATTACACAGTCTTGTTTATTTCTTTTTCAAACAGCCATCTGCACAACATGATACAGCTAAGCACCTACTTTTGATAAGATGCTGTATGGTTACTTTAACAGCTACGTGCAAAACAGTCATTTTTTTCTTTTTCTTTTGCGTTTAAGGACCTATTAACATGTGTGGGCATGCTTGTATGTGTGGTGTTGGTGTTGCAGTATGTGGGCAGAACCATGTCCATTTCTCGAACTGATATGTTGTGTTTTTGCGATAAGCTCGCATTTTGTCAAATATGGTTTTCAGTGAAGCGTTGGGGTGCAGAGCTTGGCTATGTCTTCTTTTAATGCCTCACTGTGTTTCAGATTCGGGTGCTTTTTGAAATTTAAAGCTACGCTTGTGTTTCTTTGTGGTTTTTGCTGCTTTTTAACGTTTCATTTCTAGGTAGGGTTTTTATTTTTTCCGTTAATGAATGGATTTGCTGTGTTCTGAGGACTGGACTGACATATTTGGCACCTGCTTTTCAGTTTTCCAGCGTTGGAAAGATGACTGACTGTGGCTCTGTTCTGACCCTGTGCATCTTTGTGTCCTACAGGATCCCAGCTCATTATGTCTTCCCTCAAGCCTTTGTCCAACCCAGCGTGGTGATCCCTCATGTACAACCGTCTGCGGCTACAGCAACAGCTGCCGCTGCCACTTCCCCATACCTTGACTATACTGGAGCAGCTTATGCCCAGTACTCTGCAGCTGCTGCGACTGCTGCTGCTGCAGCTGCTGCCTATGAGCAGTATCCGTACGCAGCTTCACCAGCACCGACGAGCTACATGACTACAGCGGGGTATGGGTACGCTGTCCAGCAGCCGCTTGCCACCGCTGCCACCCCAGGAGCAGCAGCAGCTGCTGCGGCCTTCAGTCAGTATCAGCCTCAGCAGCTCCAGACAGATCGCATGCAGTAAAACCTTTAAGACTACCTTACAGAAAGAAAAGAAGGGGAGGTGAGCTCTTTCCACGAAGAGGGTGAAGGGAGGAGATGCAGACAGATTGAGGCTGATTTAAAAAGAAAAGAAAGGTTGTCACTTCCAGGTTTTAACTAAGCAGAACCTCTACCAAAGAGCGAGAAGACAATGTTGAGACAAGTGAGGAATGTATATTTTATTCAAGTGAGATCAGTATTGGATATAAATGAATATTTAATATTTATTCAGCAGTAAAAAATTTGTCAGGTTAACTGAAGTTGACTCACTGGACATCAAGACAGCTGTTGCTGAGTTTTGTATATATGTTGCAGGGGTAAGTCCAAAGTGCATTCATGTCTTATGATCAGATTTCTTCCACGCTAATTTAAAAATCAGCGATAACACCTGGCGACAGTATGTTACACCTTCATGCAGTTCTCAGTATTGAAATAGTTTCGGACCATTTTTTTTCTTTTTGTTTCACAAAGCTATCCAGGCACTGATGGAAACGTCAGTGTTTATTAAGACTTTTTATATATATATATACACATATATATTATTGTTTGGAGTGAGGTAGATTAGAGACCCTTGGGAAAAGAAATCCCTTTTAAAAAGTATTTTTTTCTGCGGTACATAAGGCAAAATGCTCTGGTGACAGCTGAAGCTGGTAAAAGCACTCGCGCGTCTTCCCTTTTAATCACTCAAGTATGTTCAGCTAAAGGGAAGAAACGCTGTTGAATGTGAATCTTTCATTTTCATAAAATGTTTCATCGTGTGTTTAAATTATGCTATTTATGTATTTATTATGGAGCCTTACAGCAATAAACCCTTTGTTTTCATATGTTAGTATAAAAGTCTACTGTGGAACATGTCCATGTGTGCTGCTGCATTTCTCATGATCAAGAGCATATGATGGATGTGAACGCTAGGCTTTGCAAAGCTGTCGTCTGTATAAAGAACAAATGATGAGTGGAAAGGTAGCAGTAACTTTAAAGTGTTTCTTTTTTTTCTATACTGTTCTGTTGTTTTTATGTTGTCTAATAGATTAATAGCTCTTTAATGTCACTTTTGATACTTGACTAATTTGATAACTGAGAGGCTGTTTTTAAAATTGATCACATTTTATGTCTTTTGACATTAAAGGTTTTCTGATGCAAGAGCAACAGCTGTTGACCTTGTAATGCATGACTCAACTATACAGATATTTTATTTGGGAAATAAATCAAAATTTACCTTCAACTGTTTCTGTGTTCTTGTTTAATTGTTTGGCAGTATGAAAGAAGATTCTCCAGGTTTCTAAAAGGACGTTTAAAGCTGTTCTTTGGATGTTGGCTGCCTTTTGCTCTGTTCTCCATCAAGATGACTGTGTTTTAGGGATAGCTGTAAACACTCGCTGTTATCTCTCTCTCCTGACCTCTTCCATTCATACCGATGATGATTTGAACCCAAAACCTTCACCTTTGGATTCATCACTCCATAAAATGTGTCCTCACTCATGTTCAGGGCTGACAATCCTTAAGAATGGCGTCTTGACAGCCACCTTCCTCTGAGACCATTTTTGATGAGGCTTCAGTGAACAGCAGATGGAACCGCTTATAGGTCAGGTTCTGTGTCAGGTCTAATAAACGATTTTTCTCTAATATCTCTCGGTTTTTCTTACCAAAGCTGCTGCCTCCTGACACCTGCTGGTTAATGTGAGTATTGCACACCATTGAGTCGTGACACCTTGAGCTCTGTGGTTATGTTTTCCCACGAACGCCTGTCTCACATCGAGCACATTACTTTCAATTTTACTCACACGTTGGGCGGAGCTGAAGGCCAGCTGCACTGCCAGGCCTGACGCATTCAAGCCATATCAAAATTACTTAAGGAGGTTCTTTGATTTGTTTTTAATTTTAAGATTTGCTAAAGCATTTATGCACACACTATACGTTGAATACCAATGACATAGGGGGCGAAATCTTCTCTTACAAAAATGCTGGTTAATCACGTGAAAGTTAAGCGAACATGACCTGACGTCGGTCAAAGTAACTCATTTAAAATAAATTTAAACATGGCTTAGTTGATATCGAGTTTTGGTGTTTATGTGACGTATTTTAAAAAAAAAATAGCCAGTGTCCTATCAGAAAACTTTCTATCTTTACGGAAAGAAAAAGCTCGCAAATCATTGCGGTGAGAACATCGGTATCACCTGTCCCATTTCTCCCATGTTTCGTGAACGCATTCCGTCTGTCGAGCGCGTTAAGAGGAAGTCGTTCTTTAGCAATCACAGTGCCTTAAAATTCAAAAAACCTGCAAAACGACACCCACAAATGATTCAAAGGGAAGCCATTTGGAACTGAAACGTTTCTTCCCAGCACTGTGAGTAGCATTTAGAGACTTCAGCTATCATAACTGTTGATCTCTGCTTCCTTTCGCCTGCCTTTTTTTTTTTTTTTTAGAAAAACATGTCTATATTATGTTAATCAATTTAACAGAAAAAAAACTCACATGCTAATTCGTTCTTTGTCAGAAATATGACATGTATTCCCATGTCTTATTTTAATTCAGAGGGCAGAATACGTGAGCTAAAGGGTGGTTTCGTGGATGAAAGTCAGATTTGTGGCCTATTTCTTTTATCCTGTAAACCTCGCGATTCTCGGGATGTTTCAAACGGTGCCGATTCTTTTCTTTTTTTTTTTCGACCCTGGTGTCAAGTGAGCTCCACATGTGGACTCGTGCTAGCGGCAGAAGCACTGACAATATGTACAGTGGTTACAAAACGCTTGTTTTAATTGAGATATCGGTGTTTGTGGGAAAACAATAGGTACCGGAAGTAACCGCTTCCACGTGACTTCTGTATCGCTGCGTGTGTATGTGTATACTCGCTGCCAACATTATCTGTCAAGTAGCATATTTGTTGTTCTTCTTTGTATTTTATGCTTTTCAGAGGTTATCTCGTATCCCTGCGCACCGGACGGTATCTGCTCCTGATCTAAGGCGGAGATGACTACCGAGAAGACTGAATACACTCCCGTGGTGGTGGGAGCATCTCAGCCACCTCTCCCCGGGCAGCCAGCATTTCCCGTTGCCTTTGGCACGAACGTGCCGGGTCCAAGTACGCTCGAGGGCCACGTACCTGGTGCTGGTGTCCATCCCTTCCCTCCACCGACTGCGTTTGCACCCGGTGTCCCGGGAGATTTCGGAATGGCCGTGAACCCCAACCAAGGACAGTCAGGATTCGCCAACCCATCATATCCTGCATATCCTCCACCAGCATATGGCTTTAATGAAAATATCGCAGGTGGGTGTTTGAAACACTGCCACTTTTTTTTTTCTTTTAACTTTGTTCTCAGTTTGTCATTGCCATTGCAGGAGAAGTTTTCCATAATGAGGATCCACCAGCTTTTCATGAGAATCAAGAGTTTGATTTTGGATTGGATAACAAGACCATACGACGAGCGTTTATACGAAAGGTAAGAAGATGCTTCGGTTATTTTGAGCCATATATATTTGTAATATTTTCATCAAGTATCTTTGAAATAATCAGCAGGGTTATGTTACTTAAAGCTGAAACAAATGACTAAAACTAATATTTCCTACTTGGTAGGGTCAAACAGATACTTCAGTACAAACAAGATATTTACCTTGTTTATTATTTACAAATGTGTGTTCACTTTTCCCTACAGGTATTCTTGGTGTTAACCGCTCAGCTCATGGTGACATTCGCATTCGTGGCTGTTTTCACCTTTGTGGAACAGGTCAAGGTGTTTGTAGCGGCGAACATGTGGACATATTTGGTGTCCTACATTGTGTTCTTTGTGTCCATTTGCGTGATCAGCTGCTGTGGAAATGTTCGTCGTAGACACCCTTGGAACCTGGTTGCACTGGTAAGCCAGGGGGTGTTTTCGTCACTGTGTAGATTTTGGGGAAGGAAATCCTACTTGCACTTATGTAACTCCTTCTTTCAAAAACTGAGTTGGTTAATTTATAAGAAGTCGAGGGGTCGGGCAGCTTTTGTCCTAAAGTGTTGACATTTTGTACTTGAGGTTTACAGTAAAAAGTTGTGTAACTGTAAAATCATCTGTGATTTATCTGCCCGCTGATGTACTGTGCTTGTCTTCTTTACAGTCCATTTTGACTCTAAGTATGTCCTACATGGTGGGAATGATCGCCAGCTTCCATGAAACCGATTCGGTGATCATGGCTGTGGGCATCACAGCAATTGTGTGCTTCACGGTGGTCATCTTCTCTCTGCAGGTTTGTACCTGTAGATCTCTGCCTCTGGTCTACATGTCGAGTGCGTTAATCATTCTTCAATATGTAAATAATCATAGGTTTTTCTTCTTCCAACAGACCAAGTATGACTTTACTTCCTGTTACGGGGTACTTTTCGTCTGTTTAATTGTCTTGATTGTCTTTGGCTTCCTCTGCATCTTCATCCGTGACAAAATCCTGCATATTGTCTATGCTGGACTGGGAGCATTACTCTTCACCTGTGTAAGTCCTTAAACAAACTTGTCACTACTGCTAGGTCGGATTTGTGCGAAATTTTGTGTTGGTGCTTTTATTTTGTGATGCTGTAACCTAATCTAAATTGGTCACACATCAAAACAACAGTAATCAGCTGACATTTGTTTAGGGTCTTTCTTTAGAGTTCAGGGTTTATTCGTGTACCTTGTGGCTGGATTTCATACAGATGCTTTTCACAGAAGTCTGGTCAGTGGTTATAAGAAGGAGCAGACAGTCACAGAAAATAAGGAAGAAAGAAATGAACAAGACAGACTTTAAGAAACACCTGTCTTCAACCCAGACTTGCCACAGCACCCCAGGCAGCATTAAAGATGTAAACATTCGGTGTGACAGCAGTGTTTGTTTTCAGAAACATTACCATCACAGAACAGCTTTTTAATAATTAAAGGACTACACTCACCAGACACTGTTAGCTGTACCAGGCTAGATCCCGTTTTGCTCTCAGAACTCTAATTCTACATGGCAGGATGGATCCATGCTTTTTTATAATTTACACCAAATTCTGACCTTGCACCCGGTGTGGTCTTCTGCTGCTGTAGCCTATCTGCCAAGGTTCCACCCATTCTGGTGCTCATTTTAGCTGTAGCTACATATTCCTGCCTTGTTATTGGCTAATTAGATATTTGCTTTAACAAGCAGTTAAACCAGTATACCCAGTGAAGTGACTGGTGAGTGTACATTTAAACGAATGGCATGTTGAGTCTGGTCGGAAAGGGAATAAAGTGAAAGTGAATAACAGAGTGGTGGTTTTGCAGAGACACATTATTGAAGCTTTAAAGGTTATTTGAATGTTCATCTGGACAAGCAAAATGAAACCAACCTATCTCCGTAGCTTGATAGTGGCGCTAACTGTAATTTGGATAATGGAAACTGGAACTAATGTTGCACCACACATGAACAGAAGTCAGATCTTTATATATAAATTTTACTTTTTTTTTCTTCTTTTTTTTCCTGTTATTTATTGGTGAAAATCTTTGACTGTATTAAATTTGTGTGTTGCAGTTCTTGGCTGTGGACACTCAGATGCTTCTTGGCAACAAGGAACTGGCCCTGAGTCCCGAGGAATACGTCTTTGCTGCTCTAAACCTGTACACAGACATCATCAACATCTTCCTCTACATTCTCGCCATCATTGGCAGAGCCAGAGGAGGCTGAGCAAAGGGAGCGACAATCAAAACTGTTTTCTGTTCAAACACAGAAGCGAATTCTGATAATGTTGATTTTTGCTTTGCTTTGTAGTGTGTATTCGTTACATAGTTGAAGATTGCTTTTGCTTCACCCAGTAAATGTAGTTTTTGTATGATGCTATGTAGTGTAAGTAGGACCACATAGCCTCCAGCTTAGAGATTGCTACAGTTTTCTGCAGTATATGTACAAAACTTGTATTTTGGTTTAGAAAATTGTATCCTATGCCAAACAAAACCATTAAAAAGGACAAAGGTTTGCCAAAATGATCCCAAGGTTTTTTCTTTTTGTTTTGGTGGGTTTTTTTTGTTTGTTTTTTTTTACCAGGAGGAGTTTTAATTAGCCAGAAGAGTGCTTTGTTGATATCTAGTCTCATTAGCATGTGGACTTTGGGATTGTTTTGTCAAATTTTTGTTTGCTGGGATCAAAAGTGAATCTTTAATGCTTAACCTAAAAAAACCCAGCAGAAATAAGGGCTAAAATGTGCAGTAGATGAAACCGTAACTGCAGCCAAACCTAAATATAAATGTATGCGACTCCATGACAGCTAGGCAAGATTAATCCAATGATGAAACCTTTTAAAAAGTGATGAATTAATGGTCATTCCTTCATGTATCGAGGAAACTTAAAATCTTGATGCGCTCTCTCTTTCTCTCTCTCTCTCTCTTTCTCTCTCTCTCTTTCTCTGTTTTCATTGAACTAAAAGAATCCTGTCAAAGTCAACTGCTGCCAGAGTTCTGTTGTCATTTGAATTGATACAGTTTTGTTTTGGGGGCAGTTTGCGGCTTAGCTGTGAAACTGAGACCCTCCAATGAATCTGGAGCAAACTGCTGTGGCCTTGCGGTTAAAAAATGACCAGCTCAGGCAGGACAATGATCAGCTGAAGTCGATATTAAGTGTGGTCAAAGAAAACATAGACCTCAGAGCTAGGATGGAGAGCTTCAACAAAGACACTCTGGAGGAATTAACAGGTATTGTGGTTTTCTTTGCCACCAGGTGGTGGCATCAGTGTTGACTTCTGACTGGCTTTGCTTAGAAATCTATATTTTTTACTTCTTTAAACAAGTAATGTTATGTCTACGTGATGTATAGTAAAGTGTAAGCATTTATAAATATATTTTTTCTGTATTTTATTAATCGTCCTTAATATGTAGATCCAGCATTTTAAAAAACAACACTTCGTAGTAGAATAAATGGACCCAGGCTATTTTAAAGAAAAATAGCCTGGGTCCAATCACTTTGTCCTCAATCTCTCTGTATTAATGACTAATAAATATTATTTTCAGTGTACATTAAAGTATTTTCAAGTTAATTGTTTGAATGGCATTGCCCCGTTCTTTGAAGCGTACAAAGGCTAGCGAGGGCAACAATAGATCCTTGGTAAATGCATGTGCAGCATAATGACAATTGCTTTTATTTAATTTAATTTATAGAGGCGTATTTGTTATCCTGCATATTACGAGCAACATGCTTTTCAGGCATCTGTGGTTAAAAAAAGAGTGGTTCAAATACAGTACGATAATATAAAGTACTAGAGAGATAAAAGGGGTAATTTAAGTCAAATTGGGTTATAAAATGGGACATTTTGGGGGGAATGTCATTACAGACACACACTCTCTAATCCTTCGGTTAATCCATACTTTAAAATCAGGTCTATGCCATGGGGTCAACCAGCTCAGAAGGACTGAAACAAGTGTGATGGGGTTACGCCTCCACTCTGGAGTTACAATCAAAGAAAAGCTTTTGCAATAATCACTGGTTTATTAGACAACTTTCACTGTGCACATACCTCTGATTTTCTGCTTGTTATTAATGACGAATAACAAGGCCGTTGTTTTTTATCAGTTTGCTCCATCTCAGGAACAGAACCATTAACTCAGTGGCAGCGCACCTTTGATGAGAAACAATTCAGAAAAGACTTGCAACAAACCAAACCCAAATGGGAACATCGATCTTCGTCTCCCATCGACTTCAAGTCTTTCATCCAAAGCTCTCTGCACACAGACGCAGATGAGACAGCTGAGCGTCACAGCCGCAGAACTGATGTTCTTCTTGACAGCAAGGGTGATTGTTACTTCAAATGTAGAAAATGTTTGAGCTGTAATTGCACTGTTGACACTCTAAGAAAGGAATAATTCATTTTTATTATCGATCTTCAGCCCCAAACAGGCTTCTTGGAGAGATTTGCTATCAGCTGGATAGGAGAATTCTCTCCTACATCTTCCAGGGTCACACGAGGCTCTACGGTTTCATAATGGCCAATATACCAAACAAGATCATAGAGGTAAGAATTATCACAATGATATAATGAGGAGCTCAATTTAATTAGTACAAATGTGTCTGTTGAGGAGTTTCCTGTTTAATATGGCAGTGCTCATATTCACCTTTTATTTACTCATTACAGGTTAGCACACATCCACTGACAGGGAAGGTGGACCAAGGCTATCAGCTTCATCTCACTCAGAGGCATGCAGAGCTCGTGGAAAGGCTGAGCCAGCGTGGGTATAAAGAAGCACTTCACCCTCCTTTTACTGAGTTCATTGTGAACACCTACGGGATCCTAACGGAAAGGCCAAGTGAACACAGCACACAGGAAATGGACTACAATAATCCAGACTTCCTGAAGAAGGTGATAATGACCACTGCACCTAGAAAGCTTCACAAGGACCTGCTGGTTGTGCTCACTTGCCTCTGCATGATGGCAGAAATGGACAGAAAGCCACTTCTTTTTTGGTAGCTCCAGATCCAAATTTGGCTTTGCACCATCCTGAAGCTGGAATAAATGATTCGACATAGCAAATAATGTGTGTCTATGATTTTGTGCTTAATGAAAAATGTCTGCCATTTGATAGAGAAACCCAAAAATGAAACTCACAATTGCACATGTGTTTAGTCATTTCAACAACACCAATCAGCCAGCTTTATTTAACCAGAAAAACAATGAAGTATCCAGGGGGTTTAAAACTGTCACACACAAATAAGAAGCACAGCTTGATGACAGATGTCTTAACAGTAATTTGATTTCAGCCAATATTCAGTGCAGTGTGGACTGCTATGGTATCCCCAACATTGGGGATCATGAGATACAGCATCAGGAAGTTTTCGTGGACCTAACTTTAAAGAGGTGATACTACAAAATGGCCGATATAGGTCTAATGCAATCTGGAGTTCTGTTTCCTCGCTTTGTTTCACATGTGAAGTAATCTGTTATTCTACAGTACTTTCTAAAATCTCAAGGCACCCCTCATTTTTGCTTGCAGTGACGTTCTTGTCATTTTTAAATAGTCCTGAAAAATAACTTTTCGGGATTTCTGAGGATCTATCAAAGTTTTTCTTTGCACATTGGCTGCTTCCTCAGCCTGATTAAGTCAGACGAATTTGTTTGTTTGCTTGTCTGTTAAACCACGTGAGACGACACAGTTTGACATAAAATAGTGTTTCTGCACCTAAAAGGTGATTTACAAAGAGCTGTTGTTACCATGTTGTGCAGTTCGTCCCTAATAAATACATAAATGAATGAATAAATAAGAGGAAATTGGATAAGTTTAGGACAAAGGGAGAAGGGAGTCTAAAATCTATCTACAGCAGATGAACAGTATCTAAAAGTTACGTTAGGGTTGACACAAGACTTTTGCACAGTACTGTATATGCTATGCATTTTTAAAAACTGAAATTGAAGCAGGACAGTTGCTGGCTCCGCAGTATGTAGTTTAGTTTGTCGTCAAGTAGGACTTTATAATTTTACTTTTATTATCGGAAAGTTTCATTTGTTACGTTAAGTCATATTTACGTCACTAACAATAAGTAAATATACTTAAAACAATTCAAGAAAAAAACACATGTATGGAAAATAAACAGCACAGTGACTTAGAAATATCAAATTCAATGGAGTTTTTCATTTGGCGAACAACAGCAGCTGATGCTGTAGGTCGCCCCAGGTGAGGTCACGTGCCATACGGGGCAGACACCATGACAACTCTGTAGGGGTGTGGCTTAATAACGTGACACACACCGAGCAATAAGAGCAATATGGTTTTATGTATGTTCAAAAGGACTGCTTTACTAATGTTATTATCTGCTTTCAAGCTAGACCGTACGTGTTTTCTACCGAGCATGTGCGAACAATACAAAGAAATAAAATAAACATTTCAACCGGCTGCTCGTTGTGTGGGTTCATCAGACGGACTGTGCCAGTTTACATGCTAAGGTAAGTAGACGTGTGACTTCCACGTTAGCTGGTGTTTTAAGCTAGCAATGCAACATCAAGGGTGTATAATGATAAACGACATGTAAAGAGAAGTGTTAGCATTTACTGAGAAAAAGATTGTGGGAATTCAAAAGTATGAATTTGAGAAGTGAAACGGTTAGCTTAAGCTTACTTGCAGATGGCCGATGAAGAGAGAACGTGTTATTCAGCTACATTTACCTGTACAAGTATGTTGCGAGCAGTGGCACAGAGATCTCTTGCTGATTAAGAGGCTAGATGATGATTTAAGTTACGTTAGCCTGTGTTTGTGTAACCTAGTTTTATTCCGTGATTTTTTTTTAATAGTTAGGAATGTTAATCGAAAGTCAGAAATGGTCCTCAACCTTTGAACGCACCACCCTGGGGGTCCATTGTTAAGCAGTGTTTGTAGTATGATCTGGATTTTCACTGTGAATTAAATGCATCACCAGTTCATATTGCTACAGTTAACGCCCTGATAGAGAATATGCTCGCCTTGGATCGATATAATTGTATGTATGTGCTTTTCAAACGACAAAAAGCAGCAGTACAAGGTTTGAACAAGATAAACATTTGTACTGTTTTACTTTACATAAACTCATGGGCCTTAGATGGTGTGTTAGATCTGTAAAGACACAAAGGTGTGGTGCTCAAGGCAAATTTTCACTGAAGCCTTACTCTGCCTTTAGTTAAATAAAAACTCTACAGATGGTGACAGCTGGATAATGTCAAGGCTGTTTCAAGCATGTTTTTTTTTTCTCTTCTTTTAAAAGCAATCATTATGCATTGCGTAAACAATGAGTAAGCTGTCTGTTGTTTCCTGTGCATTTGATTATACTGCCTTCAGTTCTGTGCAGATGCCAGTTGCTTCATGCTTTCCAGAAATGCATGTACGGGCATGAAGTCGTAAAACAGGTTATTCCATGAGAACGATTATTTCCTTTTTCTTGTTTCAGTGTCCAGTGGATCCCATGAAGAGGAGACGCTGCACAGGAATGAGGCCAGGCCGAGAAGCTCTGACGTTGTTGATTGTTGTTTAGAGACTGTAAATCAACATGGCCCTGCAGGCTTCTGCCTTTCCTAATGGCTTTGTTGCAGGCATCCATGCTGTGGGATGGGCTTTTATCGTGCCATGTTTCTGGTTTCTTGATCGCCTCATTGCTGTGTGCAAGTCCACCACTCTGGAGCAAAGTCAGCGGCTGGAACAGGAATGCTATCTTCGCCCCCTCGAGGTCTTTTTTGGCTCCATTACCTTCTTTATTCTTTTTCTCGCTACTGCCCCTTTGGCTTTTCTTGGCTTTCTGCTTTGGGCACCTCTTCAGGCCTGCCGCAGGCCATTTAGCTACCACAGAGAGATACCATCCTTACCAGAGAAGGCAACAAACAAGGGCTTTGAGCTGACTGGTAAGGCGTCATTTGTCTTTGCTTCAGCCAACCTTTGTCTGCTGCCTGACAGCCTGGCTCGCTTTAACAACTTGGCTAACACTCAACGTAGGGCAACTGCTATTGGCCAATGCATTGTGCAGGGCATATCTCGCCCTAATATCCGGATATTAGTTGATTCCCCCAGCAGCTGTGGTACTCTCAGCCCTTCCAGCAGCATTCTTCCCACAGTGAACTCACCTACATACGGGGCTACAGTAAGTCAACATCCTGACCCAGCTGAAATGCATGATCTAAATCTAAATTCTAACATAGATTGTGTACCCAATGATGATACAGAAGAGCCTTTGAATGAGTCCACCTTTCCCCTCCTCAATTCCAACCGTAACTCTAACCAACAGGACCAATCAAGTCAGCAAAATCCCCGAGCTTTGAGCTCTCAGGGACTCCGCCAGCAGAGTGATGTACCCTGGGAGATATTGCCACTGTTTCCAGCCAACGTCGACATACTGTGCCTTGAAGAAGTGTTTGATAAGAGGGCTGCACGGAAGCTCACCAATATATTGAAGCTTGAATTTGGACACATACTGTATGATATAGGTGTGTATGCATGCCAGCCACGATGCAGATGTTCTTCTTTTAAGTTCTTCAACAGTGGGCTCTTCCTCGCCAGCCGATTCCCTGTCCTCGAGGCCCAGTACCACTGCTTTCCAAACAGCCGAGGAGAGGATGCACTGGCTGCCAAGGGTCTGCTTTCTGTTAAGGTGCATTGCTTAACGTCCCCCTCTTTAATCTGTCTTTTCTTTTTTTCCCTTTTTTTTTTTTTTTTTGTTTTGAAATCTTCAGATCTGCTAGTTTTGGATGCTTGCACGTCATCGTATAGGGATAAATTGTGTTCAACGTTTCATTTTAGAAGTATGCTTTCATATTTATGGACAGGAAGTGGAAATTTCATCAGAGCTTAGCTGATCTGAGATAAAGAACTGAAACTGTGAGCAAAATTCGTGACACCTCAAAAAGTTTAGAAGTCAGTTTAGGTCCATTAGTTAACTTTATGATGTGGAAATATGTGATATAAAGTAGTGGATGCATGCATAATAAGGAGGGTCATCTTATGAAGTTACAGACATTTTTAGTGAGGTATTGAGTGTTGATTTCATTGGACTTTGTTGCTTTTATGTAAAATAGAATTAATACTTGGGCTTTTGTATCAGTTTGAATAAACAGAAAATATGATGCCATGATTGTTTTTTTTGTTTTAATTTCTAGGTGCTTATTGGGAAGAACCAGAAACAGAAGAGAGTGGTTGGCTATTTTAACTGCACACACCTTCATGCACCAGAGGGTAGGTCCCAATTTCTGATTTGGCTTAATTAAACAAATTATAAAATCTTTTCATATTTAAATTTTTTTATTTTTTAATTTTAAGTTGTGTTTAGGAGACCCTCTGTGTAATCCTATTTCAGGTGAAGGGGAAATTCGTTGTATCCAGTTAGAAATGGTAACTAAGTGGATCGCGGAATTTCAAGCTGCCAACAAACAACCTGATGAGGATGTTGTTTTTGATGTACTCTGTGGAGATTTCAACTTTGACAACTGCTCACCTGGTGTGTTGCTGTCTCATGCAAGACTTTATTCTGTTAATATTTTTCCTTTTTGTTAATATTGTGTTTTTAACCAGTTTTTAAAATGTATTCATCTAGATGATCGTCAGGAACAGAGTCACTCTGTTTTTGAGGAATACAAAGACCCTTGCAGGGCCGGACCTGGAAAGGAGAAGCCCTGGGTCACCGGTTTGTACTATTTATTCCCTGTAGCACTTCATAGTTTGACTATATGACAAATTTCCACAAAGATTAGAGAATTTTTATGGTTTGTTTTTGAAGGTACTCTGCTGGAACAGCCCACATTGTATGAAGAAGATGTAAACACCCCAGAAAATCTACAGAGGTACTTTTGCCACTTTTGTTGTTTTCAGGAAAACTAAATTTCTGATAAGAAATCCTTACACACTGTTTATGGTTACAGCAACCTGCCCTGTCTTTTTCATGCTCTTGTAGGACTTTGGAGAGTGAGGATCTGAGAAAGAGGTTTATCGCTCCTCCTGTACCTAAGGCGGACTTTCCGTTGGTGTACCCTGAAACTGACCAGCCGTGGATCGGACGACGGATCGACTATATCCTGTACCGCGAAAGCTCCATTTCGAAGCAGTGCCGAACAGTATGTGCCTCTCTTATTTCCCTGTGTTCAGTCCCCAGTCTTTTCATTTGCTCATTTGTGTTTGAAATGTTTATATCTGTAGATCATTCAGAAAATATTTGCAAATTGCAGAACTACTGACAACCTCCTCATTTAGAAGAATAATTTATCATTAGAAAATGCATAAAATCTTTTTTTCCATTTAGGAAATTGAAGAGGTGACCTTTATAACTCAGCTGGCTGGGCTTACGGACCATATTCCTGTGGGACTCAAACTGAATGTGGTTATGGACTCAGACTCTGCTGATGAATGAGGACTCATTCAAACAACAGTACAAAATGCACAAAAAAAGTGCACTGCTTTACTCTGTACAGGTACAAGAGTGTTTTGACTATATACTTGAATTTGTAATTTTAATGACCAAGGAGATTATACCTCAGGTGAACTTTATACATTTTTATAGCATAAAGGTTTTATAATCGATGCATTTTATATATCAGGGGTTGTTCAGGCCAGAGGTGTTGATTTTATAAAACAGTAGCATTCTCCTGTCATAGCTTCCTACCAAAATAAATGCAAATAATGAATTTTATACCTTTCTTTCTGACAACATTTAAGAGGTGCATTTTTTTACTTGTCCTTCTGACACAGCAGACAATAGTACTGTTGTGACTGTCATCCAGCTGCTAGACAAAATGTTGACAGCACACAATTATGATTATAATGAACAAAAGTTTCAACAAACAGTTCATTAGTAAGTAGCAGTTTTGTTTTCTTATATACACAACCATGCCAGTCTTACAGTTCATCAAAGTAGCAGAGGCTTTGAAGAAAGTAAATACGAAATAAAAAGCCAGAGTGATTTAAATGTTGCTGGAAACTGAACTTGAACTTGAAATTAAGGAAATAATGAATATAACCTCAACTCCAATTTAAGAGCTGCAACATTTGATGAGATGCAACAATAAAATATGGCAGGTGAATTGATATGTACAATTAGATGTTCTTCTGGAAAACCTTGAGTCCTGGCATTCATGTGGATGTGATTGTGACGCACACCACTCACCAAAACAGTGATGCTCACATTCACTTCAAAGGTACCTCCAGACGGCGGGGCAGGACAATACACTTCATTTGAGACTTGCTCAGAAGAATAGACCAAGCTGTTGATCCCACCTGCAAAGTCTGCAGATCTAAATGCAATTGCATGTCCACTGGATATAAAGGAACAGCCAAACATCACAAGACATCCCCAGAGTTGCTGTGTCCATTCCCCGAATGGGTCAGCTGGTTTAATGGGTCAGGTTTTCATCATATCTTAAAGAAGGAAGTGTATATGCTTCAGTTAGTGGTTTTTAGATCTGGACAAATGTAACAAATTAAATCAGGGGTTCCTCAGTTGTCTGTTCTTGGACTATTACTCTTTAGCTTTTACATGTTCCAGCATAAAATATCCTATTCAGATGATACACAGTTGTAGTCATCATTTTCCTCCAATGATCTAACCCTTGTTTGCAAATTAATGGAGCAATAAATGATCATAGTATCTGCTGTCATCATTTTCAACATTATTTTAGAACTGAACAGAGACGAGGCAAATATTTGTTGTTGCTCAAAAAGGTCAGAGAACATTTGTTCATATTTATCATTCATTTCTCGGAAACACAATGAGCAAGTCTGGTTTGATAACTGGTTTGTTCACTAGATGGGCTTTCTATCACTTTAAAGTGCATATTCAAAATGAGGAATGTTTTACCTCAACCTGACTGTGAGAAATTGGTCCATGCATTCATATCACGCAGGTTAGACTATTTGAATGCTCAATTTGCATCAGTGGGACAACTTCAGCTTATTCAGAAAGCAACAGGCAGAGTCCTTATGCATACAGTCAGGTCCATAAATATTGGGACATCGACACAATTCTAACATTTTTGGCTCTATACACAACCACAATGGATTCCAAATGAAACAAACAATATGTGCTTTAACTGCAGACTGTCAGCTTTTATTTGAGGGTATTTATATCCAAATCAGGTGAACGGTGTAGGAATTACAACAGCTTGCATATGTGTACTTGTTAAGGGACCAAAAGTATTGGGACTATTGGCTTCTCAGCTGTTCCATGGCCAGGTGTGTTATTCGCTCATTATCCCAATTACAATGAGCAGATAAAAGGTCCAGAGTTCATTTCAAGTGTGCTATTTGCATTTGGAACCTGTTGTCAACTGTCAAGATGATATCCAAAGAGCTGTCACTATCAGTGAAGCAAGCGATAATTAGGCTGAAAAAACAAAACAAACCCATCAGAGAGATAGCAAAAACATTAGGCGTGGCCAAAACAACTGTTTGGAACATTTTCAAAAAGAAGGAACACGCCGGTGAGCTCAGCAACACCAAAAGACTAGGAAGACCACGGAAAACAACTGTGGTGGATGACCGAAGAGTCCTTCCCCTGGTGAAGAAAACACCCTTCACAACAGTTGGCCAGATCAAGAACACTCTCCATGAGGTAGGTGTATGTGTGTCAAAGTCAACAATCAAGAGAAGACTCCACCAGTGTGAATACAGAGGGTTCACCACAAGATGTAAACCATTGGTGAGCCCCAAAAACAGGAAGGCCAGATTAGAGTTTGCCAAACGATGTCTAAAAAAAGCCTTTACAGTTCTGGAACAACATCCTGTGGACAGATGAGACCAAGATCAACTTGTACCAGAGTGATGGGAAGAGAAGAGTATGGAGAAGGAAAGGAACTGCTCATGATCCTAAGCACCTTATCAGTGAAGCATGGTGGTGGAAGTGTCATGCGTAGGCATGTATGCCTGCCAGTGGAACTGGTTCTCTTGTGTTTATTGGTGATGTGACTGCTGACAAAAGCTGCACGATGAATTCTGAAGTCACTGGACAGCACTTCACAGTGCAGATGGACAATGACCCAAAGCATACTGCAAAAGCAACCAAAGAGTTTTTGAAGGGAAAGAAGTGGACTTTTTTTTGCAATAGCTAAGTCAATCACCTGACCTGAATCTGATTGAGCATGTCTTTCACTTGCTGAAGATGAAACTGAAGGGAAAATGCCCCAAGAACAAGCAGGAACTGAAGACTGTTGCAGTAGAGGCCTGGCAGAGCATCGCCAGGGATGAAACCCAGCGTCTAGTGATGTCTGTGTTCCAGACTTCAGGCTGTGATTGACTGCAAAGGATTTGCAACCAAGTATTAAAAAGTGAAAGTTTGATTTATGGTTCTTATTCTATCCCATTACTTTTGGTCCCTTAACAAGTGGGAGGCACATATGGAAACTGTTGTAATTCCTACACTGTTCACCTGATTTGGATGTAAATAGCCTCAAATAAAAGCTGACAGCCTGCAGTTAAAGCACATCTTGTTTGTTTCATTTGGAAACTTGAGCATATCCAAGTGTTGGAGTCACTCCATTGGCTCCAGTTCAATACAGAATTACCTTTAAAATCCCTCTTATAGTTTATATTGCGGTCGGGTCATCAGATGTAGATCTTGTAACTAGTCCCAGAATTAGATCCAAGTGTGCTGAAAGTGCTTTCAATTACAGTAGTCCCATTCTTTGGAACAAGCTACCTGCTGACCTGAGGTCAAGTACATAAAAAAACAAAACAAACAAACAAACAAAAAAAATCCCAGACTCAATCGTGCTCTCACAGGCCTTCACTTAACACCTGTGTGTGCATGTGCAAATTAATTACATCATTAAAATGTAATTTCCAAACATGTTTCACATGTTTAAAGTGGGTTCATCAGTCAAGTCAAAGTAAATCACAGGGCAATGGACTAACCTTACATGTGGAAATCAGAGTACAAAGAAAATCCACAGCCTGAAGTTTCGGTAGCTTTCGCTACCGATAGGGGGAGCTCTATATTTTCCCCCCCACAATCACGACCTTAAAGCCAACAAAAATGCATTAAAAGCCAATCAAAACCGAGGACATGAAACACTTCCTGTTTTTAGCGCTGTAAACTCGTGGATAGCTGTTTCCGTAATACTGTAATGTTATGCAGGTGAAGACCATGAATTTACTCTGTCACTCGCGGAAAGTGCTGTCCTCGGTGTTGAGAAGTAGTGTTTTACTAAAGCCAACAGAGGCTTTTGGAAGCATTTGTTCAATCTCCAAAGCTCGGTGCATTAGCCTGTCTGTGCCTCAACATTTTACAGCAAATCTGACCTCATGTCAACACTCGCATCACACAGCGTCCTTCACCGGGCACTTTGACATAAAAAGATGTTATTCGGAAAGCGAAGAGAGCCGAAATTCAGAGAGTAATGGCGTGATTGAAGATGATTCACATGAACTGGACGATAATAGCAGCGAAAACAGCTCCTTAAGTCGCAGTAAGTACTTGGAGCGTGATAGAGGTTTCAAGAGCAGTCGCTTACTTGCTTTATCATGTGTAATATAATTGAATTTCTTGACGTTTCACGGTTACGCGACATTTGGTCTTGAAAGTGTGATACCTGAAAAGTTTTTATGGTGCATCTTCAGGTTGTGAGGTGGAAGCACAAAAACAAAGTCCTGCTTCTTATTTCTGACAAAACTGCCAATATGACGGCAGATGCCTAAATTCTTGCTTAATATGCTTATTATTTGTGCCAGTAATTAATTGGCAGGTAATAGTAAACACTGGGATTTCATGAAGGATGAAAGAATGTAAATATCTACTACTTACAGATAAAACAAAGGAAAATAGACAGTTGGGATACTTAAAAAGATGATTCATACGGTTTAGATGGTTCACATCAAGTGTGTGCAGTTTCATTAAAAACAATTAAACTCTAATAAAAATATTAAATATTTTTAAATCTGACATGATTGCGCATTAAATATAAAACTTTTTTTCATTTAAGCCAAATAAGCATCAGATGTGTGTCATTTACTGTTATGGACACTACAGCATGCAACAGGCTGCACAAAACTGCAGCCTGTTGATCATGTCCACAGGATATGCAGAATTTATAAATAAAAAAGTAATGTAATGTTTATATTTGCTGATGTATTACTCAGGTTGTGTAATGTTACAGACACTGCAGAATTTGTCTGGCAAAGTCCACACCTTCACATATTGACAAGAGGAAGTAATGAAGAAAAATAATTAGTCACAGAAGTATAGAATTACACATGTAACACTTAAAAAAATTGGTATTAAAGGACATGCAAATGTGCTAGATCATAATTTGGAGGGTATTTGCATTTGTATATCAAATAAACAACCTTTGATTATATCTCATTTCTTTTTATTCAATGATTTCAATCAACACCTGTGTAAACGTTCTCACCAGGACCAACTCTGTATAAAATTACTAGAAAATACTTCTTAGTTACATGGATGAATGCAGTTTTGTCATTTCATTGTGGGTGACTCATGTTCAAAGTACCAGTATGTTTCTGTAAAATGTCTTTTTCCAAACTGCCTTGCAGTGACTCAAAGAAAGTAGGACCCCTGTGCTGCTTACATGCTCGTACTGCTTTACCATTTTCTTTTCTTTTTGTCAAGGATCCTTGGAGACTTTCAGTCTTGATGTGCTGGTGTCTCTTCTGCGTCAGGAAAATGCAGTAGACCTCTGTGTGATTAAAGTACCAGAGCAAATCAAATACGCTGAGTACTTCATTGTCGTCAGCGGTGTGTCACCAAGGCACTTGCGCGCAATGGCACTTTATGCCATTAAAGTGGTAACTTACCTCTGTTTATTCTTTGTTACATGCTAAATATATTTGTTCTTTAAACTCATACAAAGGATGCTTTTACTTCAGTACAAGTTTCTGAAGAAAGATGAAGATCCAAATGTCAAGATTGAAGGGAAAGATGCAGAAGATTGGATGTGTATTGACTTTGGTATGTATATCCTTATTATTTGTTTAACAATTCCTATCCACTAAATTAACCATCTATAAAAGTTACAAGTATTTGTTTTTCTGTGTCTCAGGTAATATGGTTGTTCATTTCATGCTGCCAGAGACTAGAGAAGTGTATGAACTCGAAAAACTTTGGACTCTCCGCAGCTACGATGAGCAGCTGAAGAGTATCCCAACTGAAACACTCCCAGAGGATTTCATATTTGATGTTGAAGTTACAAAGTGAAAAAACTTGCACACAATGAAAATATACTCCAAATTGTTCTCAAGGTTGCATTTTGCCAGATGAGCTACTATCTGAAGTCTTTAATGGAACATAAAGAAAAAAAAAAACATGCTTTTGGCTATTTAGAAATTGTGGCATCACATAACTTGTCCAACGAAGTATGGACAATAGAAAGTACGATGCTATAACATCAAATATGCAGAAACAACAAATTGTGTAGACTTATGCACGGTGCCTTACACTTTGTTATGACATACACACCACTCGGACATAGGCTCTTGCAAATTTGCAGATATAGAAAGCATGTTACTGAGCCATCACATCATTTTTCTGCAGGGGTCATCCCAGCATTTACAATGATAGTGATTTATCTGTGATAGGCTAATGTATACTTGTATACTGGTCAGCCTTCAGTATTTTTCTTTAGATAAATAATCCAGAAACCCAACACCTTTTGTGTTTAAAATTGACAACCTCTAATGATTCTGTTAATTTTTCGTACTGTTTGACATCACTGGTACGGTGATATGGTGTTTGTAAAATGCTAAAATGACTCATGAGTTTGCAGATAAAATGTATGTTTTATCCTGTTTAGATTGTTGAAGTAAATTATTTTTTCTTACATTTCAGACGTGTTGATTGATGATTAATATGGTGTCGAGGTGAGGACAAAGAAGAGGCAGACGTTGCTGTCGAGCAGACGAAATGCATAGGTTCAGTGTTGATTCAGTCTCCCCAGGTGTGAATATACTTATTCACAAGCACCTGCAACTGTGTCTGAAGAGCAAGAGCCTTTTAATATTTAAACCTGACAGCAGCAAAGCAGTATTCACATTTGCAGGTATAATTTAAAAAATAGTCTGTATTTAAAATATATTCAAGTCTCAGAAACACATTTTCTGCAAAATTCAAGCAAGAATAAATAAATAAGAGAAAGAAGAATATAGAGTCACTAAAACAAGTCATTTAAGATGATGTTTTCAGCCAAATCCATCTGAGTGCTTTGTTTCGGAAAAAAATTGTTGCCCAGGCCATTATTCATTACACGCATTCACTCAGCACTTACAAGATAATAAGACAATAAAAGACTCAAAAGTAAGTGTATCCAACACCTAGGTTGATTAGGACATGGACAGATTAAGAGTTTCTGTCTTTTTTCATGGTTTCTGACATCAATATCACATTAAAAAACAGACTGATAAATAGATTTTTGGACCTTTTTGACATTTAAAGAATACGGAGCCTGAGGGTAGAAACTAAGCCAAAACATACACAAACACTGATACAACTCGCACTATATCCCCATAACTTTCTTGCATGCAAGCATTACGCTTCATTGACTTATTGTCAGGACATTAGCTAAATGTGAAAATGTAATGAGGCAGGAGATGCCTGCACAGAGCCGACTGGACCTGGTGTTTGAATGCTTTTAACTTGTGGTCGTGCTGCTTGCACATGAATGGAAAATGAAGAATGAGTCAGACTAATGTTTAAAAACAGATGGGGAAGCAGTGAATTTGGACATCTTCATGCAACATAGTCTCTGGTTTCCAGTACACTCCCAATATAAACCCACTGAGATGAAAGTTAGACTTTGTTGATCACACTTACTTATTCAGTAGTTTAAATTAAAAAATAAGACTATCAAGTAATTATTTTTAATATTATTTGTCTTTATTGTAATATAGTAATTTATTTTTTTAAACTAGCTTATTTCTATTTTTTTTTTTTTTTTTTTAAAGACTCTGGGGGAAAATTGCAGTTTGAAAAATCTTTTTTTGTTCCACTCAAATTTTGAGTGGATAATGTTCTCATTATCTATCAGAATCAGAATCAGAATCAGAATACTTTATTGATCCCTGGGGGAAATTATTTTTTGTTACAGTGCTCCATTTTAAACCAACATTAAGACAAGACAGACAATACGCTAACTAAGAATAGTACAATATATACATATATATACATACATACATAAGTCACTTATAAATAAATATTTGGAAAAGAAACATGTGTAGTTGTAGCAGCAAACAGTGTGTTAAGTGGATGCGTTGTACAGGGAGATGGCCACAGGCAGGAATGATTTCCTGTGTCGTTCAGTGGTGCTTTTCGGTAATCTCAGTCTCTCACTGAACGAGCTCCTGTGACTGACCAACATGTCATGGAGTGGGTGGGAGGTGTTATCCAACATTGTCTTTATCTTGGACAGCATCCGCCTCTCCGACACCACCTTGAGGGAGTCCAGCTCCATCCCCACAACATTGCTGGCCTTACGGATCAGTTTATTAAGTCTGTTGGCATCTGCGACCCTCAGCCTGCTCCCCCAGCATGCAACAGCATAGAGGATCGCACTGGCCACCACAGACTCATAGAAAATCCTCAGCATTTTCTGGCAGATGTTGAAGGACCTCAGTCGCCTCAAAAAATAGAGACGACTCTGGCCCTTCCTGTAAAGTGCTGTGGTGTTTTTAGCCCAGTCCAGTTTATTGTCAATGTGTACTCCAAGGTATTTATAGTCCTCCACAATGTCAACACTGACCCCCTGGATTGAAACAGGGGTCAAGTGTTTCCTGGTCTTCCTGAAGTCCACGATCAGTTCCTTGGTCTTTGCCACGTTGAGCTGCAGATGATTCTGCTCACACCACGTGACAAAGGAGTCGACCACAGCCCGGTACTCTGTCTCATCATCCCTGCTGATGCATCCAACCACCGCAGAGTCATCAGAAAACTTCTGAAGATGGCAGGTCTCTGTGCAGTGGCTGAAGTCTGTGGTGTAGAGGGTGAAGAGGAAGGGGGAGAGGACAGTCCCCTGTGGTGCCCCTGTGTTGCTAATCACCTTGTCAGACACACACTGTGGGAGACGTACATATTGTGGTCTTCCTGTCAGGTAATCAACAATCCAGGACACCAGGGGCCTGTTCTTCGTACGTCGCTCACTACATCCAAGATCAAATGACACATCCAAGATCAAACCATCGCGCTAACCGTGAGCTCGCTAATCCGGTTCCCCGAACACACCTGCTGTTGACGATTAGTACAGCTGGACGCAGTAATGTGACATCACTGGGTGTCATAAAAGGGGCTACGCATCGATAGTAGAAACATTGATCGGCAACCCTCTGATTGGTCGGCGAAAATGTCGAAGGAGCGCGCTCGGCTCGGTATTTTTCGGCAGCAGAGCAAGAACTCCTGAGTGAGGGATTTCAGGAGTTTCAGAGTTTAATCAGAACGCAAGGGAACACTGCAAAGGCTGCAAAAGCAAGGAGAGAGGGCTGGCAGGAAGTTGCTGACAAATTAAACTCGTAAGTAATTTAATAATAATAATAATAATAATATATTGGATTTATATAGCGCTTTTCAAGGCACCCAAAGCGCTTTACAATGCCACTATTCATTCACTCTCACATTCACACACTGGTGGAGGCAGCTACGGTTGTAGCCACAGCTGCCCTGGGGCAGACTGACAGAAGCCAGGCTGCCATATTGCGCCATCGGCCCCTCTGGCCAACACCAGTAGGCGGTAGGGTAGATTTATTATATTACACTATATTATCCAATATTATATTACATTATATTATAATATGTTATATTTTATCCTCTTTCACATTAGAGCCACAACAGGACCCACTAGAACATGGGAACAAGTAAAAGTGAAATATAAGAATATTCTATAGAATGGTAATATTTATCACTTATATTGCTTGTCGTCTCTTGGAAAGAGACCCTGGAATACTCTGTTTGTTTGTTTATAACAGCAACCAAGAAAAGGGCAGAGCAAAAAAAGACAGGTGGTGGTCCTGCACCCCCTCGTCAACAAGTTGGTTAAGTAAATAATATCCTCACGGGAAAATCGATATCTCTCAATGAGCACACTGTCGCGCTGAGCTAAAGGATCCTGTCTGTCCCGCAATATACGCTGAATTCTGAGGACTCTCCTTATCAATCTTGCACCTTCCGCAATGGGTTGCTCGCGTAAACGGACAGGACATGGCTGCGACAGGCTTCCCAAATCCACCTTCGCTTTTATAGCCGTGGTCTCTCATCTTGATTACACGAAGTAATTTACAATTACTACTCTGAAATATGAATTACATCTGTAATAATCACATACATGTAATAGAATGTTAATAGTACATTTCCCTTTTTTAGGAAATGACCTGTATGTATCTGTGTGACATCAATAAAAGGATCAAGTGCTGCATTATCTTCAGTTACATTGATGTTATTTATTTATCGCTGTTGCTTTCGTATAAATGAAGCGGACATACCTGCGTGGCCGCGATCTAATCCTGTTTACATAAAGTAAACCTGCTCCCGAGCAGGTTTACGCTTACGGCTCTGTTGCTATGACAGCAAGTCCCGGATGAGCTTCGGGGAACCGACTGATCCAGGATCACGCGAAATCGTCAACAATCTAATCCAGCTAACTTACTTAGCGAGGTACGAAGAACAGGCCCCAGAGAAGCATCCACCTGCATCGCTGCTAACTTATCACCCAGGAGGGTCGGCCTGATGGTGTTGAAAGCACTGGAAAAGTCAAAAAACATGACCCTCACAGTGCTCGCCGGCTGGTCCAGATGGGTGTAGACACGATTGAGCAGGTAGATGATGGCGTCCTCTGTTCCGAGACGAGGCTGATAAGCGAACTGAAGGGGATCCAGATGTGGTCTTACTATGGGTCGCAGCTGGTCCAGGATGAGCCTTTCCAGGGTCTTCATGATGTGGGAGGTCAGTGCCACGGGCCTGTAATCCTGGGGGCCACTGGGACGAGGCGTCTTTGGTACAGGGACGAGGCATGATGTCTTCCACATCACCGGGACCCTCTGCAGACTCAGACTCAGCATAAACAGTTTATGAAAGACTCCACACAGCTGGGGGGCACAGACCTTGAGGACAAGGGGACTCACTCCGTCTGGTCCAGCAGACTTGCCTGAGTGAAGTCTCCTCATTTGCATCTCAACCTGGTATTGAGTGAAGGTGATGGGTGGGGGAGGGGTGTCAGGAATCTCACAGGAGGCAACATGTGAAGAGAGAGGCTGGCACAGTGGTGTGGCTCTGGATTCCAGGCTGACTGCAGGTGAGGTTGTGGGGGTAGGAGCAGACACTGTGGTGTCGAATCTATTGAAAAACAGATTCAACTCGTCGGCTCTATTCTCACCTCCCTCAGCTCCCCTGCTGTTGGTTGGCCTGAATCCAGTGATGGTCTTCATGCCCCTCCACACCTCTCTCATGCTGTGACACTATACAGCTGTTTCACCCACTGTTTTCTCCCCATTAGGGACCAGGTGCTACGATGGAGGAGATTATGAAGAAAGGGAGGTTAATTAGTAAATAGTAGCAGAGTTTATGTCTTGCATGACTCATTGCTATACAAAGCTCACAGTCGGCTTACTTTCACATACATTACCAAAGTGCATATGCAATTAAATTCTATCATGGTCTTTGTGTAGCATTAGGTTTCTGTATAAAGAAGGGAGTATATTATTTAGTAGGTGGTCATTACTATCCAGTGCAACTGGCTAAAATAAATAATTTATCTTCCAGAATTCCTACTGAAAGTTTTAGCTTTAATCCTCAACTAGAAGTCCATCTGGGTGTCAGGCTTTTGATATTTTAGTACGAGTAAATGTATGTATTTAGGCCTTCTGATAGTCCTGCAGGTGGGCTCTCTCTTTGTAGATAACGTTTGTGAGGAGCATTACAAGAGAGCACATCAATTTTATCAGAAATGGCACTTGAAGGACTCTGTGCTTTATCCACCTGGCCCTCATTTGTCATCACAATACCTGATGTCACAAACTATTTAAATCAGTCCGTAAAGGGTGTTCAGCATCAAGTGCAAATGTGCTTGCAAAGATTCTGGGAGTATTTGTAAAAAGTAAATAAATAGTTTTGAGCTTCTTGTACCCCAACGCCTGTGTCCGGTGATGACAATGAAGTACATGATTGATGCCTGGTTGGCAGCTCCTGCCACAGCAGTCAGTTGGTGTCTGCTCCAAGCATGCCAAGTTTGACTGATCTGATCAGCATAGTGTTGTTTTGGAGCATTTTTCCTGACAGATTCATACTAACAGTGAACCTGATCACTTGGCAGTGATACTCAGTGCCATGAAAATCGCAGTATTAACATGTAAATGCTTTCTATGAATAACAATGTCATTTTCTTTTACAGCATCTGAATATTTTGCCTGTAATATGAGCCAGAAAAAGTTTTTTGTTTGTGTTTAGCCGACGTTACCAGCAAGGACTTGTGCTGTTGCTTTGGAGTGCAGCGCTTATATGACTGCCACAGAACAGCAACGATTTACTGCCAAGTTTTTGTTGAGTGCCCTTCTAAGAAAATAGTTGCCATTAAAGTTGTCTTATCATTTTGGGGCTGAAAGCTTTTTGTGCCCTCTATCAACTGAAATTGAAAGTTTAAGGAGTTTTTTGTGATTTCCTGCCCTTTCTTGTATGATTTCGAGTAATTTAGAGCTATGCTTGCTCGTTTGGCCGAAATTGCTGCAGTTATTGTCTTAAGACAACTGCCTGTATTCAGTAGTGTTTAATTTGGACTTAAAGATGAGATACATGAAGCAGTTTTAAAAGGCCATAAAATCAAAGGATTTAACATATACTAATGAGTTTTGAACTTTTGGTTCATTACTGCTAACCGTTTAAAGGCTTTGACTAGGCTGCTCTTGTATAATTTGCACACAATACACAATTGTGTGATAGCAAGGAGCACGAATGCCTGTTCTTTTATTTCCAGCAGCTTTTCCTATTTTTGAGATGGTTAATGCACAATTTCATGAGTTAATTTTGTTTCCTGATGAGCCACAAGTTCTTTTGAGCTGCATCAGTCAAGGCATCCGGCATTTCAAAAACAATAATAAAATAAAAAAGTCAAATCAAACATGTGGAGCTTCCTGCTGTATCAGCCCCTTGTGATTAAGGTAGTAGTTAAAAGTAGCTTTTGATGTAGACCCCCTTTGCATTTCTCTATGAAGTGAAACATAATTTTTCCAAACACTAGGGCATCCTTTCATTTTTCAGCTTAATGTGAAAACCATGGCCATCTTAAGTTACACATCATCAGTTTTATTAAAACATACCATGCTGCTTTTGGTCTTAAGTAGATTTTCTACATTAATAAAACTTTTAGCTTTCATCTCCACTCATCAGTACTTTTCCATGATAACTTCAAAATCTTTTTGTGAACCAAAGAAAAGTTTGCTGTAATCAGGTGTACTCTTATTGCTTATTTAGACCTCCTTATTTTTTTTTAAACATAGAAAACAAAGCCATTAGGGTAAACAAAAATGATGCAGACCTTTTGGGTTGTTCCAAATGAATTGGTCCTATTGTAGAACACAAATTTCTGTAGCATGTTAGTGATGTACTTAATTTACATTTATAAAAAAACAAAGGTTATGAGTTTTTTTTTCTGAAATAATGCCATTTTTTGTTTCACTGCTTTGCTACTTTGAGCTTAAATAATGCAACCATAGATATTTCTCAGGAGTAGCCTAACAGAATTACCCCCCCCCCCCCCCCCCCCCCCCCCCACACACACACACACACACACACACACACACCCCTCCCCACATGGCACAAGCTGTATAAAACATGGGCAATGTAGGGAATCAGACAGACGTGCCTTGAACAGCAGGAAAAGCAACTACAGCAGAACTAAAGTGTAAGCAAAATCTTTATTTGTAACAATTTGATGGAGAGGCTTGCTTTTTAAATTTAAAGTCAGCATGTCTTTACAGATTTGACTGCCTTTATGTTTCATGAACATGAACATGGTCACTCTATTGCAGAGCTCTTTTTCTGATTTTGCCGTGAGTTGCTGGATTTGTGTTTTTGTTTTTTATTACTCTGTATTTTCACTTAATTTTCCCTGGGATCTAGGACGTGTTCCAACGCTGTGATGTCGCTGAGTATTCTGGCTCTCTGCCTGCTGGTTTGTATTCACTCTGGCATAAATGCATACCCAGCCAAACCTGCCAATCCACAGCAAGGCGCGCCACCTGAGGAGCTTGCCAAATATTATTCTGCACTAAGACACTACATCAACCTCATAACAAGACAGAGGTTAGTTATCTACTTCTATATTATTGAGTCCATCTTGACCCTATATGGAAAAAAATATTGTTTAATTGCTGATATCTTCTTTATGCACAGGTATGGGAAACGAGACAGTCCTGATACTGTATTTTCTGATGTGCTAGTGAGGGAGAGCACAGAAAGTGTTCCAGGATCCAGCTATATCAGGTAGATTTATTTACCCCATTATCTCTCTGTTAAACTACCATATATATATATTCTTGTATATTATATATTCTTCATTGGACTGAATATTACTTGAGTCTGATTAGGAAGAGGGATACCTTATGCAGATATTTTAATGTGTTTTCTAGAGACTCAATTTCTAATTATTATGTTTTAATGTGTTTCTGTAGGTATGATGGGCTGCCATGCTGCTAGAGCTGTTACATCCAGGTTGACTTTACCATAACGCTGCCACTATGATGTCTTTTACTCCCATGAATTGAACTTGTGTTGCATGGAATAAACGCTGTGTGTAAAGAAACTACTTTAAACTGTTTGTGTTATTGCCACTGCTGCACTGTGACATGTTGCTAGATAGTACAAGTGTGTCTTACGTGGTGAACAGTGTTTTCTGTGTCATTCACTGATGGAGTAACAGTGCACTCTGATGGTGAGCTGACATCTAAGCATTTTGAGGTTTTTCTTAAGTGGGGCAAATAGCTTTTAAAACATGTCTGCTGCAAGAGTCCTATTTAGGGGAAATGTGAAATAGAAATTAGTAATGTGAGTACATCAAAGTGTTTTTCTCAGCTTTACTTTTACCTCTTTTATCAAGCCTACTGAGATTTGCCTCCACCCTAACTCACAACAGATTAACACTTTAATCTCATCAAGTGACCTGGATACATAAAAGCAAATCATGCAATGCTATGGTAGTCTCTATGTGCCTTGAGAGAAAATGTCACTTTTTTATGAATGTCGGTTGTGCAGATGAGGTTATTTGTTGCCAGACATGGCAACAATTATTACAGGACTCAAAGATGGCAGTGAGGCTTACAGTATCTCTTGGGGTAAGCGTATCCTTCCAGTTTAGTTCTTAGCTGTGCTGTTTGCTATGCAATATGAGCTGTCATCATTGTGCATGCTTTTCTGGAGTCAGCAGAGAAACTAATCTGTATATAAGGTTAGACATTCAGTCGACTTGTTTTTAAAGACTACACACACACTCACTTACTCACAGTAGATCAGGAATCAATACACGAAATAGATAAAGGATGAGACCTATAAACCAATTCAGTAATGGATAATTGACTCAATATTCATCCCTATTCATAAAAACCATGAAAAGGCACAATAGGTGGTCAAAAGGCAACTGTATATTTTAATTTACAGTACTCGCATATTTAATTCAACAAAGTACTGTTGTTAAAATACATTTAGTCAAAAACAAAACAAAAAGTACATTAACGGGGTCATAAAAATCTGAAGAGGGCAACAACTTTGCTACAGCTTACTTTCATACATAAACATTTACTCTACTTAATATTTCTACCGTTATTTATTTTAGTGTAACAGAAAGTTATATGAGAAGACTGCGGGTTTTCGCTGCACTAGATATAACTTGAACGGCACTGGATGACATTAGCAGTGCGTGAGTGGACTGGGAACTGAGAGCAGGGGCGCATGCAGGCACGCACTCTGAAAACGCAGTAACAACTTATTCGTGCGCGAATGATCGGCGAATTATAAAACTCCGGAATAAAGAAAAGAATGAAAGCTTGACTGGAAACTGATTTAACTGGGTAAAGTATATTTCATTCATTCATTTGTTTATGTGAGGCTATGTAACGGTACGGGACCTAGTAGTTTCTCGGATTTCACTGTGCCACTGGCTAATGTTAAGTAGCTACTATGAGCCACATATTACTATTAGCTACTACAAAGCTAACTTTAGCTGATTTTACTTCTCTGCTGCAAGGGCCGATACTAACTGAGCGTTAACTACCGAAGCTAGCCTGTTTAAATTTTGCTGGCATGTCTGTTATTATGTATTATTAGTATTATTTGTCGGCCAAAAATAAAACTTAGAGCGCACGCCACTCGTAGTTGCTAGTTAGCGCTGCTAATTCGCCCGCATATGAGATCCAAACGGACACGGCACGAGCTCTGGTGTTAATGACAAGACGCCCTGAGAGTAGAGACCTACGGTTTAGTTTATTTCAACCAGCAACTGGTCGTTGTAATTAACGCCAAAATTAGTATTCACGGCTTCTACTTACCATTTCAGCTAAGCTACCTGACGTTGAAGTGGTTACACGTGCCCAGTGCGTGTGTAGCTTGACATCAGTTAATTTAACCGCTGCAGAGAACACATTTATAAGTCACTCGTCCTGCCTGAGGTTTGGTGACAATTTCAGCTTCTTCTAAGAAGTGCTGCAGGAGTTTAAAGAAAGAAGAGAGAACACTCTTATGAGAACAGCTGTGATGTGCATAGGTTTTATTTTCCTTGAAGTAATGTTTAAACATTTACCTTATTCAAATGCTAAGGATACGGACCAACGAAATGCTGTCTGCCCTACGTAGAATATATTGTGTATAATGCAAACGAAACAACTGAAAAATGTAATTGAGAAGTAAAACAGAATATTTAACTAATGTAAATATAATATACCAAAATCACGCGTCCCATACAAATTATAACTGTTTTACTACATGATTTATTTTTTGATTACTTTAAATCGGATAAAATGTAGGTCCATAATTTGACTCCTTTAAGCTTTAAAATAAAATTCCTCTTTAAATAGACAGTGGTCATGTGATCATCTTGGCCAATCACAATGACTGCATTACAATAACATTGAATGGGCAGGAGAAGTGTGGACAATAAAGGGACCCTAAGGGTAGGGAGTTGCGTATTTATCATGATTTGCTTTTATTGATAGTTATAATGGTGTTAAAACGGTCTTGCTCAATTTCTGATTATTCTCCCTCCATTCTCTCATTAGTCCAGAGGTACCAGATGAGTGTTTTTTAGAAAACGTGGGGCTCGGTGTTGGCCTGCTGCACTGATGATCTGAAATCAGTAACTAGGTGAGTTGTTGCCATGTTTTTTTGGTATTTGTTTTAGGTCAGCATGGTTGTTTTGCTGCTTTTGTTGATAGTGCATAGCTAGAATACAGTGTTTCATTTATGTTTATACAGTTCACAATCTGTAGTTAAACAAGGCTTCCTGAGTCGACTGTCTTACTGTGTATTGAGGGAGTTCGAGAGTTTTTTTTCCTCACTCTGTTTGGAGACCGTGTTTGCACAGAAAATCCCCAGGGCCCTCTCTGTGTGTGGCTGGCACAACCTTTAGCCAGAAGGATGGAAGACTCATCCTTTGTCATTCAATCACCCTCTTTGTCATCTGCTTAATTCATGAGTGCCCTTTGTGCTAACATGCATAAAACACAAAGACCAACAAATGCTTTCTTTTCTAATTGCTCTCCGTTCTGCATCTGTTTATCACTCATACAGCAGTAAATGCAGGCTTGATTCTAATCATTGAAAAAGGCTTTTTTAGTGTGATACTGTACTGACTCGAGTGGGTTTCCTACATCCTGCAGCTCTCCAGTTGCTCTGGTTTCTGTAAACAGCAATTGGGTGGCTTTTGACCGTGTTTAGGGAGTTTCACCATCCTGAGCTGTGGAATAATAAACATGACTGTGGCCAACGCAAAGTCTGGCTCAGGTAAGCTGTAAGAGACAAAGTCCCCGACTAGCCTTTTGCACAGGAATTGCAGCAGTGTTGTTTACCATATTTGCCATTTAATTACCATTTGAATGGTACTGTGCCCACTTCTCAGAGATAGTTGTGGGGGTGCCTTTGGCCGCCTGTCAACAATTCCATTTGTTCTTTTTTATGGACAAAAATGTAGAAAAAACTATGTTTAATACATGGTTCTCTTGATAAAAACGTTTCAGGCTCATCTGTTCAGATTACATTTTAATTCAGTGTTGTACTCCTCATATAAACAAAAGAGAAAAAAATGACAAGTGTTTTTATTGCTACGTCTTTCTTGGTGACAAGCAAGATGTTGCATTAATTTTGTTGCTAGAAGTAAAATAATAATAATAATTTGACCTGTGTCACTAGTCACTACGAGACAAAGCTATTAGTGAAACAATTCCTTGGTGACCGTGCGTCCTTGTTGCTGTTGCAATGGAAATGAGCAATGTTCTTTGAATTGGCCCATTGATTCGCTCCCCACTTGTTGTTCTTGCCTTGTCCATTCGTAGTATACTGAAATAGTTTTCCACTGGCTCTGAATTTTAATTATATTTATTACTGCTGGTCACGAGGTTGGTTTTTCACTAGTATTTCTGCCTCTGTTTTTACATAGCAGTTCATTTTAGAGCTTAAAAGAAGTAAAGAGAGCAGTTGGCAAATGGTTAGCTAAATCATTTAAGTTTATCTGTTCTTCTACAGCCATGCAACAGGTGCTGGAGAACCTGAGAGACATGCCATCAGGCACAGGAGCCAAAGATATTGACCTCATCTTCCTCAGAGGGATCATGGAGAGCCCCATCGTCCGTTCCCTTGCTAAGGTATGTTGTGCACTCGCTGAAACCACTTCTGTTTGCTTGTTCTCCACTTCCTACAAACACATGCACAGATACATCTCACCATAATTTCATCAGGTCGATTTTTCTGTTAGCTATAAGTGAAGTAGATTAGAAGTCTGTGTAGGACAGAGGAAGTGAATTGTAGCTGGTGTTTTCTCATGTGTGGAGACGGGAGAAATGGGGAATTCATGCTTTATGTGCAAGAGTTGTAATCACATGAACTGATTACTTTTTGTGTGTCTTTTTCTTGTGTCCACATTTAAGTTAGTTACCAGAAATCTAGCTACTGCAATCTAATACCCTTCCTGTCATCGGAAGAGTAAAACACAAAGGTCTACTCTCTGCAGGGCTGTATAGCACAGCTTTTTTGTATTTTTATTTTTATTTAATCACCACAAATTTAAGTTTATGTTGAAGCTTAAGTAAAAACAGAAAACCTCTTAAAATTAGATCAATCAATTTGACACACAAATAAAGAGGCTTACAGCATGAAGAACAAATGGCTTACATAACATTCTGAAAAAAATATCTCCAGTGCAGATTGAGGTCATCAGGTTTAACTACCATAACTATAAATAGACAGCTTTTTATAGAAAACCGTCCACAAAGAGAAACTCTTGTCCTTACTTTGTAACAAGAGTTTGTAGCTTTAAAAAAACAAAATACACTATTTTACACAGATGGCCCATCAATCATATTAAATGGATTTGAATCCCTTGTTACTTTATATTCTGCTCTTAATTTTCCTTCATTCTTCTGCATATCACAGTGATAGTTTAACAGAAACAAAGCCCGCTTGTTCTTGGTGTAGGTGGTAAAGTAATTCACTGTGATATATATATATTTTTTGTTATTGAGTTGTTTAAAATGTTTGGATATATTAAAATTCAATAAAAATATCAGCAAGTGGGTTTTTATGAATGCCTGCTGTTGTAGCCAGTGCAATTATGGATTAAATTATGGAATTATGACAATTATGGAAGTGTTTTTGTTAGTAAGATGGTATTAAGAAGTCATTCAGAACTCTGGCTGAGGAACATAATGGCATAGTCCATTCTTAACAACTTGCAAGCCCCCATGCTTCCACATGTGCAAAATATAGTCCAAATTCCTAAAATCACAACCTTCACGCCACAGTTTTCAAACTTTATAAATCCACTCAGTGGAACAAACAGGTCCACTGAGTGGATCTAAAGTGTAATCTGGCTGCTTGGCAGAAATATAGAAAAAACATCAAGTGGTAATTGCAGCTTTGGGAATGTTATTATGCTATAAAATCACAGTTTGTAAGGCTAACCAAATTTACCTCATGCTTGATACAAACATTGACTTGCTGTGTACACTCTTTTGGTGGACATGTCTGTGTTTAGGCACATGAGCGTCTGGAGGAAGTTGCGTTACAAGCCGTGCGGGATGATAATGTTCAGCTTGTCACTGAGATCTTGGATGCCCTTAACAATCTCACAGATAAGGATGCTGCCGCTGCTGAGCTTGTCAAAATCCTGCAGGAGCCACACTTCAAGGTACCTTAAGTCTTATTCAGTGGCGGGGTGGGGCTTTTTACTGGAGTGGAAATGGAAGCCAGAGCTGCTTCTCCAACCCCTACCTCATTTCTTCTGATTTACCTGTCTGCAAGCTTCACCTAACTGGTCTCGCTTTCTTACTATCAACTAATTTGTTTCGGAGAGTATTGAGAGGATTCCTACGCACTGTTTGAGTAAATCTAATGTTGTTTGTCTTCACTGTCTGTAACTGCTTGGGGATATTTTTCAGTTAGTCTATTGGCAGTGCAGTTTGTCTTCATTTGTTCATAGTAATTCATGTAATGCATGTTGGAGTGTTTTTTCATTTTTCCAAGAAACATATTGTTAAGTCATTTCTTTCTGTGTGTATTTTTCTCTTCTTCTTCTGTCTTAGTGTTTGATAGAAGCTCATGACAAAGTGGCTGCAAAGTGCTATGAAACATCGCAGACTGCAGTTAACAGTAATTCCATGATGACCAGTTCACTGATGCCAGCTGATGCTGTCAGGATGATTGGCATCCAGAAGAAAGCTGGGGAACCACTGGTGAGTTAGCAAGGCATTGGTAAACACTCCTGTTAAGTTGCAAAGAGTTTTACACATGCCCTTTCACTGACTATCTGTTAGGATGCAGTGACTCAGCCTTACATAGTTAATCATCATCTTTTAGAGGAACCTGACCAACGCATGAAACTGGCCTCCTCTATGATTTATGAAGTGCGGATGTACAGTACTTTATTGACTCTTACTCTCTTTCAGGGGGTGACATTCCGCGTGGTGCGAGGAGAGATGGTGATAGCCCGGATCCTGCACGGAAGCTCAATTGACAGGCAAGGCATGCTGCACACAGGGGACATAATCCGAGAGGTGAATGGTCGAGAGGTCGGCAGCGACCCACATGTGCTCCAGGAGCTGCTGAGGGACTGCAGCGGGAGTATTACACTCAAGGTCCTGCCAAGCTACAAAGACACACCAGCACCTCCACAGGTACAGAAAAAGGAGGTTTCATTTTCTGAATTCACCTGGAGATGATTGATAATCTTAGTTTAGTTTTTCAGTCCTCACGACCAGCCCTGGATGAGCGGATGAAAATGGGTGGATGGATGTTTAATTAATAAGTTGGATGCAAGATGAATTGCTTTTAATGACATTTTTCTTAGTTTTAGAGTTTTTCATATAATATTAAGTTACATTCAGTCATATAAATGCACCTTAATATTTGCTGTTGGTATTTGATTTGATTTGCAATAATATATTCTGAAATTGTGCTCTAATGAATAATATATATTGATTGAGAGCTGAGTGATCTCTGAATACCAGGTTCTTGAAAACTGAGCCCATGGGAATCTATTAATAACACTCCACACACCAAGTAGGACATGCACCACTTTATTCAATGGAGCACACATAGCAGCTGACACTGAGAAGCCTTAGGTAAAATTACATCATAAGGCTATTGGTACTTTGTACTGAGGACGATAAATTATCTACTGTTAGTAAGAGTGAAAATGTTTCTTCCTGTTCACACTTAAGAGTTGTATGTGGTCCAACTCACTCAGGCTTTTGACTTCTGACTGGGAAAGAAGAAGGTTTACTTTCATATTGTATTTCAAAATCAAGAGTCATGAGACATATGTAGTTTTTTTGCAGCTTAATTAAGTGTTGTAATGTCACAGTACAGATTTACACCTCACCTCTGTTAAATTGCAGGTTTATGTGAAGTCACACTTCAACTACAACCCAGCCACAGATAACCTGATCCCTTGTAAAGAGGCGGGTCTGGCCTTCTCCAGAGGAGATGTGATTCATGTAGTCAACAAGGAAGACCCCAATTGGTGGCAGGTGAGTGTGCTCATATTACTGGAAATTTATGGCTGCCACAATATGTAAAACACAAGGATCGCAAAGTAGTTAATACATAATACACTACACACAACCATGAATGTTGGCAACAACGTTGGCCACTTACATAGGTTACATCAAAGACTCACTGCAGAACTCTAAAGCCATTGCTGCTCCCCAATGGCGAAAGTGCTGCTTGGTGCGAGTTCTGAGTCAGTTTGTAAGAATCTACAGCTTTCTAAAAGATTAATAACCATCAAATAGTTTTTTTCTTTCTATATATTTAAATTAAGAGTCTGAAGCATCTCTCAACTACTCTAACCCCTGTATAGGCACGGAAAGTTGTTGGTGGAGCCACTGGCCTCATCCCTAGTCAGGTCTTGGAGGAGAAGAGAAAAGCCTTTGTGAGGAGAGACTGGGACACGTCAGGTACAGGTTAGTATGACTCTTTCCAACCGTACCAGCTGCTCTTGTATAGATTTAATGAAGGTTAGATTTCAGCACCAAAATGCGGAGCACTAATACTTTGTGCATTTGACTCAGGGATGCTCTGTGGGACTCTGACTGGAAAGAAAAAAAAGAAAAAAATGATGTACCTCACTACCAAGAATGCAGGTGTGTATTACCTGCAGTTTTAGGGTTTTCGCGCTTAAATATTTACATTTTTTAAAATGGTGACACAGTACTGACTCTGTATCGCCTTCAACAGAGTTTGATCGTTACGAGCTGCAGACCTATGAAGAGGTAGCCAGGATGCCCCCGTTCCAAAGGAAAACGCTGGTTCTGATTGGAGCTCAGGGAGTTGGGAGGCGGAGCCTAAAGAACAGGCTTATTGTCGTGAATCCCCTGAGATATGGAACCACTGTCCCATGTGAGTGCGTGCATGTGTGAGACATAGACCTGAGACCACCGAAATGTTCAGACTTTAGACCCGTCAGGCTGCATGAAATGCCTTTTCTTACCTTCTACATTCAGTTACATCACGCCGTCCCAGAGAAGAGGAGAAAGATGGGCAAAACTACTGTTTCGTTACACGGGAAGAGATGGAGAAGGACATCAAAGAGAGCCGCTATCTGGAGCACGGCGAGTACGATGGCAACCTTTATGGAACCAAGATCGACTCTATCCATGAAGTGGTGGCTGCCGGCCGTACCTGTATCCTAGATGTTAACCCTCAGGTCGGTCAAAGATGCACGCACTCAATATCTGGATCTGCTTTTCCTAAAAGCTTTGGTAGTGACATCACATTTTATGCCCAGGCCCTGAAAGTGTTGAAGACTGCTGAGTTTATGCCGTTTGTGGTATTTATTGCTGCTCCTGAGCTGGACACACTAAGAGCTATGCACAAAGCTGTGGTAGATGCTGGACTTACGACCAAACTACTCACGGTAAGTTTTAAGCCGATGAAACATTCTTAAATACGATGGTGGGATTTTACAGTGGTTGTCACTGTAATGGCTGTGGCTTCCCTTCTATAAATGGGCTTAATCCATTTTCTGTAACAGGAGAATGATTTGAAGAAGACTGTAGACGAGAGCGCCAGGATCCGCCGGGCATACAGCCACTACTTTGACCTGACTATTGTTAATGACAATCTGGACAAAGCCTTTGACAAGCTCCAGGAAGCAGTGGAGCAATTAATCATAGAGCCACAGTGGGTTCCAGTCAGCTGGGTCTACTGATATTTTACCCCCCACTGGAGAGAAGCTGCTGTTGGAGGTGCCAGGCTTAGGATAAAAGGGGATTCAACACTGTGCTGCACACAAAGTAAGTGTTGGACGTCAAGCCTGTGTGAATTTGGTCTCACACAAAGTTGCATCAGAGTCACCTTAACCTGAATTGCCAGATTCCTTTCTAGCACACTATGCAATTCACAACACATAGGAAGTGTACTTATTTATTGGCAAGTATTTTTTAAATGATATTTTTTACTCACATGGATTGGAAGAGTACTGGCACTCGTGTCAGATGCTTTTGAAAGCAAACCCAGTTTTTAATGTTACATCTGTATGTAAGATCAGTTAAGTTGTATTTATTCTACATAAAAATGAGGGCTCGCTCATTGAAAAGAATAATACCTCAGTGTTACAGTTTACAGTGCTTATGCGTCCAGTTTCTCATCTCATTCTGTCATTACAGACTTGTCATTCGTGTAGAATAGTGTCATATATATGAGACCTTTTTTCCTCCTGGAGGCAAACATTTAACTCCTCAGCCAAACTTAATGAATGGAAAACGATTTGCCAGTCACTGTATGAAGTTGTACAGGAAGAAAACTAATCCTGTAGTGTTTACCTATGGCTCTTTAACTCAAGCACGAAAGATATTACATTAAATACGCTGACTCTGTGTCAGACGTTTGGATCATGTAAATGTTTCTGAGTATTTGTTGCTGTGTTTGTGTTTTCAAAGAAAGACTTTCCACAGGACTCTCAAACAGGGTACTGCACCTCAGTGAAACATCCCTTTTGATGTGATATGTACTAAAATTTAACAGTTTTAAATAAAATTCATATTTACTTATAAAATTATATTTTACAAGATTTCACATAAGATGTATTTTCAGATGTCAAATAAATAACTGGTGTTTTCTAATGATCCGCTGTGTTTTAGGTGTGTTTCTTTAAGCAAACTTGCCGACAAACATGCTACATTCAGGCATATTAAAAATCAAAAGTGTATGTAGTAGCAAATGACACAAAAAGTTTAAATGTACACAAGCCAGGGTGGTGCAGAATGAGGTTTGTGTTATGAGCGTCAAAGATCCTGAAGATGGAGCTCATTGGAGAATTAATAATTGATCTGAGAGTAAAAATAACCTGAAATGTTACTGCTATAATATTGTCAAAGAATGTGATCAGTCCACGTTTGAGAAACAGTTATTGCTCAGAACAATTGATTTGAATACAATCTTAGTGATGATGACATAATTATATACTGTTAATAAGATGTTAATAATAAAACATGATGGTAGTTTGAGAGACAAAGCATGTTTTTTTTTTCCCATGAGAATGCCCAACATAATCAGAACCAGGAGCATAATAGATTTGTCTATAGGGATATTGCTGCAAGCTGTGTGCCTGAGATGACCATATTTAGGTTATCGCTTCTTTTTGCGCACTTAGATGTGAATTAAGTTGTAACGACTATATAATCTCACATTCCAAGGAATATGTTCTGCACAGGGAGGCTTCAACCGGGATACAGACCCGAAACCTCTGCTGGGAAAGGATTGTGCTAAGCACCACACCCATGATAATTTTATAATATGGTTCATAATTTTTTTTATACAATCAGACAACAGCTCAAAATTTTTTATTTGAAGGAAACTGCCAAAGTTACAAAAAAAATAGATACAATTTTGCATATTTATTCACATAAAAATCAAGTCTGACTATTAATTCATTATTATTATTTTTATTTTTTTTAAACACATTGAGTAATCACATATGAGTCCAGATCAAGTATTCAGTATTTTTAGAATGACTTCTTGGTCATGTAGCACCCCTTAAAATATTCTATTAAAATAACAAAAAGAATTATTTACATGTTTCCATTTACCTAATTCCACTGTGACACTTGTTTCTGGTGGCTGTAAAGCAGGTTTCAGTTCAAACACCCTGAGCTAATGAGGCAAGACTTCGAATCACGATACACAGGACCAGAGGATTTCCTGGCTGCTTGTTTATTTCTGCCTTCACCATGTCCCCATTTCTCTGCAGGGACACATTACAGGAGGCAAACAGATGTTCGATCTTTCCATAGATGGCCTCTGTCAGTACAGACGACGCTTCGGCGCTCAGAGGCAACTCTCCATTTTTTGATGCACACTGCACCTGGAACAGGTGTTGAGAGATTCATAAGGGGCAGCTGACTTAATGTGCAATGTTTAATTTACAAAGAAACACCTGCTTAACATGTTGTGCCATTTTATAAAAAAGAGGATTTACTAACCAGTAGCTCCAATATCCCCAACACTGCAGGGCTGCAGCACATTTCCAAGGCAGCAAGACAATCATTTGTCATCTCTGAAAGACAAAACAGACGCATGATGAAGGAACCTGCATTAAGTTTTTAGAACTTGCAGTGTGCATGAAGTGGGTATACTAGGTCTCTAGTATATGAAAAGAAATCCACAAGTAATGACTGTAGAGTACAAATTTTCTCACCATCCAATGCACTGATTAAGAGGTGAAGGGCTGTGTGAAGCGATGTGGATCGGCTTTTTTCAGTTGGTTCCTCTTGACTAGACTGCTCTAAAAGATCCAGAATTGCCTGGAAATTCTGTTTTTGAGACGCTGTTGTTTTAAAGTCAACTGAGGCAGATCCCTTATCCACGCACATCTGCTCTAGCTGAGACAGAGAAGGAGACAGGTCAGACTTTAAACGGAACGTAACTGAATTTCATTATGTCCATTTTCTTTTAGTGAATGTGCAGTGCCAGTGCCCAGACCTCTTCGTTCCTCTTACCACATCCTGAAGTGCACTAATGGTGATCTGGTCCTGCAAAAGTTTTGTAATCTGCTGTAGCAGAGCGGACCTGGTGGATGCCGGAAGAGCTGAAAGCAGCTGGAAATGATCGCTCAGTTGGTCTAGTTCTGAAGACAGAAAAATAAGGACAGTTTGTCATTCACTGTCAAAGATAAAACATTCTCCCGGAGCACGTTAAAAAGGTTAACTGAGATTATGATGATGTAAACCACAACAATATGTAGAAGCTAATAAAACACTGCATGTGTATATACATGCTATTTAAAAAAAAAAGTCAATACACGCATGCATGCTGTGGCCAGTGAATGCAAAACTATTATCTTGGCTTATTCCAAGCAGGTTAAGTCCTGATTCAAAATTCCACCCAATAAAATCATACAGTCAGTACATAACTTCCATAGCAAACTAAAGAGTAAACTGTACTGTATTGTACCCTTTTAATATAGGTCAAAACTGTGTTTACAAATACGTTTAACACCCTTCTGATAAGATGCAGCAAGGTCTCTTATCTTTGAGACCCTTTGACTTGAATACAGCAGAGGTGTGGTGCTGCTGGAGCGCAACACAGAATAAGCAAATGCCATTTTTTGCCAAAGAACCAAAGAATCTGCATTAACAAAAGTACACCCATGAAAGTGGATAGTTTACTAATAATGTGCTGATTTATATACAAATATGTAGTTGGTTCATTTCAATAACTACATGCCTAGAGCAGCGCAAATTAGTGGCTGAAAAACGAGCACACCCAATGAAGGAGTATGACGGAGTGAGTGATGTCAATGTGTAGAGGAACACAAAACCCTTTATAGTCATATCCTGATTCATACTTGTGTTAATGAAAATATTACTGTGGCCATGAAGCTACAAGTAAAGGTAATATATATTACATATTTTAAGATTCTGGCATTAATCAAAAGGAAACTATATGAAAATAACTGTGTGCGCACTGCTGAGAAAAAACATGCAGAGATTTTTTAATTATGTACCGAGCTTTATGTAGAAATGTGACAAAAACCTGAAACCCAGTTCTCATAACATTTCCCCCTCGTTCCCAATAAATGAACGCTCCAACTATCAAAAATCCTCAAACCAAAGTAAGACATGCTTTTTACAGCATTAAATTTAGAGCTAAACTGTATGCCACAAATCCTTGTGAAGTATAATTGTATGTTTCTCCTTAAATTTTGTGCTATCAAGATGAAACTCCTATAAATATGAATAGGCAACAAGGCTAGCCACCAAAATATCCGCGTTCACACCTTTCAGCTGTAAAACTAACACTGCACCTCTATATTAAATCCCAACGGTAGACTTTTAATACTAATACTACTACTAATAAAAATAATATTATTAAAAATAATAATAACCTGTATTTTTATAGAGCCCTTTTCAAAGAATCTAAGGCCAAAAAAAAATTCAAGGCTCTGTTGCAAAGAGTGGACACAGTTAGTTTTACAAGTATTTGTAGGAGCGTCCTTTTTAGAACATAAGGAACACTGTAAAAAAACACAGAGCTGTCAGATATATCCATAACTCTGGCGTTATGGGAAAGAATGAAAAGCAGGGAGAGAAGCTATCCACGGAGGAAAGAGCAGAATGCAATATATAAGAACTGGTCATACAGACTAGCCAATCACATGCTCTCATTTTCAGTCTAACATTTGATCTCGGTTGCTCAGTTATAGTGTAATAATGCATGGAAACTTTCCACTGTGGTGACAAAACCTTAGAAACAAATACTAACCTGATGTGCTCTACAGCTCTGGTGTGCAGGACATTTCTCTGCATGCAATCGTGTGTTTTTTTGCTGGAAAATGTAAGAAATCTGATGCGAAAACAGTGATTTACCTTGTTGAAGGCAGCTATTGTCAGATGAATGTGCAGGAGCTCCTGAAATAGACGGCTGGTCTTTCATTCTAGCAGTACCATCAACTTTATCAAAGCCTCCATTGGTGCCTGACAATACACACAGCTCTGTGGAAAATGCACGTGATAGTTCAAGGAGACAGAACATGGATATTTCCAACAATAGCCTAGAACTAATGATGCTGATCCTGAAATTACTAAATATAACTTTGAGTTTATCAGTTCTTGTTAAATTAACATGAAGTAAGACAGTTACTCTACAAATACAATGAATGACTTCTCACCATATTGTCCATCGTGTTTGATCTTTAGTTCTATAAGGCTATAGGCTATTGGAGTGTTGGTAGGAATCTCCATGGTAATGTCACTGTCATTGCCCAAGCTTGCGTTCTCCTTCAATAAAAACTGAAGAAACAGGAACACCGAATCAGAACAAATGGCAACAAAATTCCTCAGTGAGTGTCACAAATATTAATCTACTTTAAAGAATTATTAAAAGATTCAATATTTTCTTTAAGGTTATAGTGGAATTTAATATAAGATATAGTTTTAACTACAGTACTTTGCAAAGGTCTTGAGTTTTAGGTCCAAGGAGTCACACTTTTTTTGTGATTTTTTTTAAAGTGGTCTTAGGCAACAGTTCTCCAGGCTTTCTGAATGTCTTTTGATAGTTTTTCTTTGGACACTGGCTGCTTTTTCACTCATTTTCATTCCAATCCTTATACCTGACCCTTCAGAGGAATTTTATTTATTTATTTACTTTATTTTTTTTAAGCCACTTAACATTTACAACTGAATCCATCTTTAATTTAAAAAAAAGCCTATAATAACTTTGTTACTAACAGCCTGTTAAAGCACATAATCTGTTCCCATTTCTTTGGTTAAATGTAGGAAATATATCAAAGATAACACAATTTGACATACACAGGGTGATACCCAAGAGCTATTAGTGGAAGGCTTGGCACATCTCAGTATGGTGTGCCGTGTCCTTAAAAAAAATCTAAGGAAACTGGACCAGTGGAGGACAAAAAGGACTGGCCTCTTCAGAGCCCGGACATCAACGTTATTGAAGCAGTGTAGGATCATCCTGGCAGAAAACAGAAAAAAAGGCAGCCAACATCCAAGGAAGAGCCTTGAATGTCAAGTCTGTCTGGAGACCTTGGCACAGTACTGTATGTAGCTAGAACATAAACAATAAATTCCCAGTTTTGATTTCTGGAAATGAAGAGGAAAAACCGAGGATAAATGAAGGACCCGAATTCTGAAGAGGAACCACAATGCAACTGTTTCATGCATAGTGGGCAAGATTTATTCCACTTCTTCTTATTCTCTTCTGCTTTCAAAATGTACACGCAAAGCTGGCACACGCAGATCTGAAACTCATCCGGGTAAAAGCAGCACATGTATTGCTCACCTGGCAACAGGACCTATGAATTTTGTATTGTGAACTTAGCTTATTGACTTAATATAGGAATGTATTAGCAACTTTAAAAACTGACCGAACCCTAAATACCAGCAACTATTAGGTCTGATACGAGGTTTGATATTGTACCTTAGTCATCTTGGGGCCACAGGTGCTCAGATTTCCCCCACACTGTCCTCCCTGCTGCACCTCCTCTATGACTGAACAGGGTTGAGTGGTTACAATACGATCCTTTACAATCCCAAATACCCGTCTTTGCTTCTCCTTTGTCTGCTGGATTAGACAGTGGGACATGTCCAGAACCCTAACACAAGAAAAATGTGGTGAGTTTCACCAGGAACATTCTTGGAAACAAAATTTTATTGTGACTTATCCTACATCATCTTTTCTTGCGTTAATATTCAACCGGGCATCGTGTTTTGTGTGAAACTTTACAGCTGGACAAAGATCACCAATGCGATCTTTAACATGCTGATCGGCAGGTGATGTTTAGAGTGTTTGAAACAACTTTACATGTGACACCAGGTACAGATTGTGAACCAACTTGTCTTTTGAGTCTTGCAGCAACTTCTGCATATCAATCTCCTCTTTCTTCAAGCTTCCAAAAGATGACTGGAGTTTGGATGAGTCTTCACCCTGAAGTTTAATGCTGTATTTGGAAAAAATTGCATCCACAGTTCCCTGAATGTTGTCACTAAATGTCCCACTGTATTTGATGAAGTCTGTCTCAACCACAACTGCAAAAGGTAAATAAATATATTAAAAAAAAAATCAAATTTCTGTGATCTCGGGAGAGTAAACTGTGACACATGCGGCCATTTTCGTGCTGCTTTTGAGGTTTACCTGGCTTTATGGGTGTGTCTCCTGTTAGTATATCATTGAGATTAAAATCAGTGGGAAGATATTTGGACTTTTGCCAGCACCAGAAACGCCTGCGCTTCACCACCACCGTCAGGAGAGCAATGGTGTCATTCAGGCTGGTCACTGGGATCAGGGACCCGTTATCTTCCACCTCCTCCACAAAGTTTCTGGTAGCCAGAGCAAACATCTTTTGGCTGGATAAAGCTTTGAAAGCGAGAGAAGAGAGGGGAGGCGTTTACTACACAGCTACAGAAGACCTCACCCATGTGAGCTCCTCCTTAGGACTAAACACAAATAAACTTCCTACTTCAGCCACTGTACTCATTTCAAGCAAAAACATAGTAGACACCATACAGCTCTTTACATTTAAAACCTCCAGGCTGCACGACAACAATCAAAGCACCGGTTATTATGGAAACCGAAAGTCCATCGGTACAGCAGTCACTGTAGATAAGACGAAATATGCTAGTTTTTTTTTTTTAATCTGGCTAATTTTCCACCTACCGCTTCCACGGAGTCTTCGCTTTATTGGTGACCTGCAAGAGAAACTCCCCAGTGGTCAGACTTTTACAGGAGTCAGTTCCTCTGTAGTAGCTCAGCCTGGTTTCCTGCACTCTTTGTTTTGGACAAAAGGCTCCGCCCTCTGCACGGTAGGAGAGGCCGAAACATATATGGCATATATGGCCTTTCTTCCTGTACGCTTACAATCCAGCTTATAATAATAATAATAATAATAATAATAATAATAATAATAATAATAATAATAATAATAATAATAATGTCTCTTCTATATTTGCTTGTACTGGTAAATTGTCAACTGGATTTATGTAGGGACTATATATATATAAAATAAAGAAATAACCTATTTTACAAGTATCTTAATTACACTGCATTGATGTATCTACTGCTCTGCATTATAATTTATTCAGTCCTATTTGACCAGTGACAATATTTTATAGGGGATTTTTGTAAAAACAGATTATCAGTAGTCCGCTTTCATTTGCATTTGTCGCCACCTAGCGGCTGTTTAAGATAACCCAGCAATCTGATGAGCCCATGTTCGCTAGCGTGGATTAACAAACAAAACAAAGAAAAAGAATACAAACAAACTATACTACAGTGAATTATTAGAGTAAAAAAAAAAAAAAGAAAACAAAAGAGAATAGGTGGACTCAAGGAGCCCTTTTTCAAAGTCATTTATCATATTGTAGGATGTCAAAAATGCAGACAGGCTCTAAGGATCACTAGCGGTATCTTACTCTTTTCATCAACATGACTCTCACAACATTCCTGCATTCGTTATTTATAAATGATAACCTTTACTTGTTGCACGGCTCCATAATTGCTCATTAACCTTGAACTCTGGTCATTGCTTAGCAGGACGGGCAAAAACAAGCCATAAACACGAATCGTCGTCAAACACATACGGCTGTTTCTAAAGTGATTGGAACAATTCACTCAACACTTGTGAAACGTAGCAACATATCTACTGTATACTGCAGGATATTCATTGGAAAGTATCATGCACAGGTTTCCATTTAGATGGCACTGAGATTTAACCCATAAAGCCAAGAAAATTATAAAGGGATGAAGTGCAGCCACGAGCAAAAAATTCTATAATTTAGCAGATGATCTTTTACCAGTCCTTTAAGAGTTGCTACTTCACTTAAGGAATATGTATAGTAAGAAGCAGGGAACTGCTTCACATTCCCAGTAAACCTAGTGTTTATACCCCAATTGCTTTTCATAGCTTCCTAAATGGCATTTTCGTGTGGCATTCCTGACCCATCATGTTTAAAATTAATTGCATTTTTCCTTTATGCACCAAAATTATAATCAGGCTATCTACCTGCCAACTCATCATCTGAGATGAGAGGGAATTATTTCAACTGTCTATTTGCTTTCAGTGTTTTTGAACAAACAATCACAAAAGACTCAACAAAAAAGAAAACAATCAGAAATTTTATTTGAGCTCATGGAGCATAGTTTTTGGACATTTCTTTTCCCTTTTTTTTTGGTCCCAAAGCCCAGGGTCCATAGAGACAATGGTGTGCTGAATAAAGTGAAAAAGATATGACTGAGTTTGCTACAGCTGCTCATAGTTGCACAATCATTCACACATTCATAGCGAAAAGCAGTAATTACTCATAACGGACAGAAAAATCACTTCAGTAAGGATTCGGAGATCGCTTGCACAATATTTTGTTAGCAAGAATTCCTTATGAAACATAGACTTTTGTTTTATTTTTTTAAACATCTGGCAGGTACAACAAAATAAATTAAACAAGTTTGAGTACAACCAGTAAGGCATCAGGCAGATGCAGAATAAATATCGGATGTTTACACTGAATCAATGGCGTAGCGAGGCTAGTTTATCTCAGAGGTAGAGAATGTCCATGGTAAGACAACAACCAACATAACCAGTTGATCAGTACATTTTAAGCTAGTGTAGATAAACTATGAAACTCTTCTTCTCATCCTTCATACCAAGGATCTTTCCTTTTCTTAGTTTAAGTGGTTTAGCACAACATAATATGTGGAATGCAGGCAAAAAAATGAAATTGGCCTACTGCAAATTGAGCAACATTCTCATAATATGTTTGCATAAATGTGTTTATACAACTCAGATAAGCACTTGCTATTAAGGCAATAACTCTGATGAACTCCAGTACAGAATATGGATGGTCAGAATGAGATACAGACATCACCAGAACCAGTCTGGATCACAAATCACAGTAGAGGCTGTGCAGGTCCAAATGTTTGTATGATCTGCAGCACACGGTCACCACAGTGTAGGGAAATCTACATGGGCAAAGCCAGGGTCTTTCCTCAGCTCCCAGTACGTGTTGTTGCTCACCCAGGTATCGTCCTGTGCCTTCCTGTGGAGACAGAAAAGACGCACAACTGCAATTAACACTGTCAACGACAGATTTACAAGTTGTGTTTCACCATTAGGAGCGGAGATGTGGTCACTTTTCCATAAGTGACTTTCTAGGTGAGAAAGTTTTAAGCTAAGATACTCAGGGTACCTGAAAAATTTAGGCTGATGTGTTGCATTGTTCTCATCCAGGACTCTCCGTCTGTCTCTCTGCAGCTGTTCAATCCTCTGCTTATGCTCCTCTGCAGCCTCCAACTTCCCCTCCTCCAGCAGTCTGCCGTTGAGACCCAGACGCATTCATTATGCAGATGTTTAAAACATTAATCTTCCACATCCAAGCATAATCTTCACTCGCGCCTTCTCATTTTGAGTGAATTTTAGGGGTTTTCCTGTTTTTGAATGGCCCTGTCACAGGGTTATTTCCAACGTGGGCATAAACAGTCTGTATGCGTAAAGGCGGTGAGCTTGTTCCACTTTAATTTATAGAAATCTATACATTTTCCTATTATTTATGACAAAATATTGAACAAAAAAGTAAATAAGCCTACAGTTAAGAGAACTGGTATAATATAAATATAAATTGGCTGCTGATTTTACTTTACCTCTGGATCGTTGTAAGACGGTGGAGCTTGGGCTAAAAAGGAGAATACATAACCACTTATTTGCAGAGCTGGAAGCAGTGCAGCTTCATACTTTGATGGCAAAGTACTGAGAGCTTCGTTTTTTCTCCAGCACCTCGGGGCAGCAGCATTTAGTTTGCAGACTTAAAAAACTTAAAAGATGAGCTAAAATTAGTTTGATTGTGATAGCCTGAAAGGGCGTGCAGTTGCGTACTATTCTTAACGCGAGTGCCTATTTTTGTACTTTTTTGATCACAAGGTGCATTTTTCAGGACGTGACTGAGATCAATGATGGTGTGGTGCTTAGATACTCACTGGCAATGCTTTGGTTTTTAATTCAGCTATGTCTGACAGTCCTCTGGCAGGAAAATTAGATGTTATATCTAAATTAGTTTTTAACCTTTTCCCCCTGTATGTTTCTCACTGACATTTATTAAAATTAAGCTGACGATCACCAGGCTGCGTAAGTGCATGGAAATATACTAATGGGTTTTTAAATGTTTTTCACTTTTTTCCTCTTACCTTTGGTCCACTCGTAGTCTCGTGTCTGTAGGTGGTAGCAGCAGTTTCAGGGATGGGTCCAACTCGTTCAGCTCAATTGCAAACTTCGTGAAGCCATAGTACTGCTCATGGTCTACTGGCATTGCATCTATATTGTACACAAGTGACATCAACAGCATGAGAAGCTATAACAGGGAGACGCATTATTGAAGAGGTTTTTTTTTCTACTTAATTTTGAGAGACTTTCATACTTGCTCTCCAGATGCATGTAGCTGAAGGCGGGTCTCCACAGAAAACCGCTTCGTGCCACTTTCCAAAGAGTCGGTGGATAACCTTTCCTTTATTATTTGTGATAGTCCCCTCTATCTCATTTACACTCGAATTCCAGTATTTGGCCTGTTAGAAAAAAAGCAGCGTGTTATAGTGGGTGAGTATGAAAGAATGCACATAGCCCACGACAGTGTCTCTTGCAGTCAGCAGATGTTGCTCTTGCGTCAACCATTTGATCCCCAGTGTGTTTGTGTTGCTGGGCCGGTGTGTTTAACCCTCTCGAGGCAGGCGTTGCCGATTTGCAACAGTTAAAAACTAACAACCTGATTACCCCACATACATATTTTTTTACTCAGAAGTACCACTGCAGGACTTAGTTGTGCATTAGCAAAAAAAATCTTAATTTGAGCCTGAGAGGGTTAATGAGAGATGAGGATGCATAATGTGTTCTGGCATGTCTTGACTTATACTGCACAGCTTCGCGAGGTCTTTCGAGTGACGCAAACTAAAGCAATGAACCTTCTCCTCTTGGCAAATGACTCCATAGTTAAAGAAAAGAGAAAAAAAGATCATTTGTTTGTTGGGTTTTGTTGGCATGCAGGTGAAAAACACCATCTGTATAGATGCAAGAACAACAGTTTGGATAAACACACTTTGTAGATTCCTCCATCAGGTAACGCAGAGGTTATATAAATGACTGTGGCTATGGTAGATAAGTAATGGATAACCTGGACCCCATCTGCACCACTTACTGGGCAGGCAGTGGACCACTTTCTCTAATATCTGTTTCACCTCTGCTGTCGCGAGGACAAATGCAGAACATTTTGTACACCTCATACCTCATACCTGCATTTATCTAATAGATTTTTATAAATTAAGATCCTTATCTTTTATTATATGTAGATTTTGATTGAGTTCATCAATTTTTTATTAAGCGCCCTCCTTCTTTAGTGTACCTTAGTTACGTTTCTTACCTTTCCATGCTTGTGATATATTTACTCTATTGAGCTTTTCAGTTATTGAGTTATTTTTGCCGTCACATAGTTATTTCTAAACATTTCAGATAAGTAAAGCAAATCTGATCTTATCCATGTCAAGCATTTCCACATTTCCAAGATGTCAGTTTGATCAGTCAAATGTGGGATACATAGAGACCCCAGCTAAAAGCCCCAAAAGCTCTGACAGTTCAACATGGACAGGCAGCTGGTTTTAATGTTGTTGCTGATCAGTCTACAAGCCCCTGAGATTCATAGAGGGACATGTTAATGTGGTAGCCATCATTATGGCTGATTGCTTTTACAGAAAAGCACTCTGGTATGAATATGAAACAAGACTGTCGCCTCACAGTAGTGCACCTTTCACAAACTGATTTGTGACTACAGTATATTCATCCAACATGCTTCCAAAACCAAATTGTTTGGAGAAAAAAAACAAAGAAATCCTATTTTCTATTTCAGAAATAATTTACTTTTCGTGGTCCTGCAAAGTAATCTTCAGTGCAGTTCTCTACTTCACTCTAATTGTTACAGATTACTTTGGGGTTTTCAGAAATGTATGCCATTAATGAATAATGCATCTGGTGATGCGACAATGCAATCACAGCAAATACAATTTAATCTGCCTTTGTGTTTTAGATGTTGTTTATAAATGTAGCTATGTGGTAAGTTTAATCATGTAATCTTTTTTTAGCTGCTCCGTTTAGGGAGCCACAGCGACTCATCTCCCTCCATCTCCCTCGATCCCTAGCCTCCTCGTCTGACAAACCAACCCTTCACTACATCCATAAATCTTCTCTGTGGTCTTCCTCTTTTCCTCCTGCCTGGGAGTTCCATATTTAACATCCTTCGACCAATACATTCACCATCTCTCCTCTGCGCTTGTCCAAACCATCTCACTTATCTCCAATTCATTCAACTTGAGTTGTTCCTCTGATACATTTCTAATCTTGTCCTTTCTGGTCACTCCTAATGAAAATATTAGCATGTTCAGTTTATTCATGTCATATTTATGTAAATGTTACTTAAATATTAATTCATGTGTTCACTGTTTTTCTGTTTAGTACAACAGGCATATTTTATGTTTATTGTGTAACAACCTAAAGATTTCTATGGTGTATGGTACAAGTAGTGCATAAATACAAATGGATGATTTAAATTAAGCATCTTTAAAAAGTTTTTATTTGATTTAAAGTCTGACAGTAGATGAAAGAGGTTTGAAATGAGACTGTGATAAATGACATAATAATAAAAGAGTCACTAAAACTTGCAAATAAGGTCTTGTTCCTGAAGATTTTGCATTATAAATGTTGTCAGTTTGTTATAGAGGCCATCAGGCTGGATGATGCCTTGCATATGTTTACCTTACCTTAATAAAAGTGATCTTGCACTGACAAATATCACTGCTGGAGTTTCTGATGGTGATCTCCCCATAGTGCTCGATCCAGCGCTGCCCACTGAGAATGTTGTGGATGCAAGAGGTCACTTTGTTCCACTCGTAATGGTCTCCAAATCTGTCGTTTTCAAGAAGAAAAAAAAAAAAATATGGACAATGTTACATATTAGAGTTATAATATAAATGATTTATCTGTATCTGTATGTGGTTCTGACACAAAAATAAAATATGAAAACATTTTTTCCACCACAGACGAAGAATGGGGAATTGTTATTGATCTGAATGGAAAAAGAACAGGAGAGGAAAAATACTGTGAATCGTGCTACACCCCCGCTGCGTGATTTTCTCTAAACGTCTGCACAATGCCCAGGCAGGGGTCTGTGCAGCGCCAATGTAAATGAGGCAGAAGAGACTCACCCTGGCAGAGTTACATGAGTGGTCCCCACAGGAACAATCTCCATTGACTTTCCCCAAAACTTGTTTTTACACCTCACGTCTGCAAAAACATTGAACAAATGAACATTAATTCCAGACAATAGGTGCTATTCTAGTATTTAAGATCACTGAGAATGGATCAAAATCAATATTCCAGTACCTTGCCAAAACACAAAGTTTTTAGACTCTGCATGGCAAGCTGAGATTGGTGGGTGATGGCTGACCTGATGTAAAGGGGATTAAAATGCTTTGTTAATCACACAAAGAGCTCTGAGTTGACTTTTTTGAACAGTGCTATACAATAAAACATAAAAATGTAAATATTCATATGAATCCAGTCAGATAACAAATCAAGAATCATTCATACCTGCTCTGCAACAAATCGTAAGCCTTTATCTGGTCGGTCACATTCATATGTTTCTCCAAGAACAGGGTTGAAAGGCTTTCCCCCAGTTCTGTAGTAGCTGGATGCATAACCGGACACAACAAATGTAGCGATGTATATCTACAAAAAAGGATAAAAGCATAAACCTGAGCAGCAAGTACCACTTTAATTTTTATTACAGGATGAGTGACTGAGTGAACACTGAACTGAGCTCTATCATCCATTTCATTTAATCTTATATGTGTGTTCTTCTTTTTAGCCTAATGAGCAGAGTAAGTGTCTGAATAGTCCTCCAGTAGTTTCAGTAAACCGACAGAGCACTGATAGCTTCTCTACCTCATAATGAGAGGCCACAGCCTGGAGCTTTCGGCCCGTTTGCAATTTCACTATGTGATCCTCTGTAGGTCTAAACATTGTTTGTCAAGGTCTTATTTGAACTTTTATATTGGTATTTATTGAGCTTGTTTATGGATTTTATTTATGGCCTTTTTTTTAAATTCAGCACAATTTTTTTCATTCATTTAATTGTCTTCATGTGTTGTTTTATAACTCGTTAGTCCAAACAAATTGCCCCTCATAGGATTAATAAACTGTCAGTATTTGTACTGCACCAAGTCTAACATCAGCTGCTTTTCCTTTTTACACTTACATTGGCCAGCCACTTTGTTTGGCACACCCAGTCAACTGCTCGTTAATACAAATATCTAACCAGTCAATCACATGGCAGCAACTCAGTGACTGAATAAGATGACCTAATGAAGTTCAAAGTGATCATCAGAATGAGGAATTAAGGGGATTTAGGTGAGTTTTGAAGGTTGTTGATGACAGATCTGATTACTTTGCAAAGTGCCGATTGAGATTTGCCTACAAACACATTTCCTGGGGTTTGCAAAGAACTGATAATGCCAGAGGTCAGAGGAGAATATATATACTGCTTCATGCTGATAGGAAGGCAACAGTAACTGAAATAACCACTTCTTACAACCAAGGTATGCAGACACGCATCTACGAGTGCACAACACATCATTAAACCTTGAAGCAGATGGGCTACAGGAGAAGAAGACCGCACCATGTGTCATACCTGTCAGCTAAGAACAGGAAACGGAGGCTCAGCAAAATCGAACAATAGACGATCGGAAAGATGTTGCCTGGTTCGACGTAAATCACATGGGTCCAGAATGAAATGGTGTACTGGATATTTTCTTAGCGCACTTTGGGTTCCATAAGACTAACTGAGCATTGCTTCAGCCTTCCTGAGTGTTGTTGCTGGCTATATTCATAATTTATAACTACAGTTTACTCATCCTCTCATGGCTCATTCCAGTAGATTAATGTGCCATGTCCCAAAGGTCAGATCATGTCAAACCAGCTTCTTGAACATGAAAGTGAGTTCACTTAACTCAAATGACCTCCCCAGTCATCAGAGCTCAATGCAATAGAACACCTTTGGGATGTGGTGGATAAATCACAAATCTTCAGCATGTGTAATGGCATCATATCAATATTGACCCTCATCTCTGAAGAATGTTTCCAGCATTTTGTCGAGTCAATGCCATGAAGAATTAAGGCAGTTCTAAAGGCAAAAGGGGGTCGAACCTGGTACTAGCAGGGTATACCTAATAAAGTGACTGCTGAACGTATTTACTGTATGTTGTGTATATGTCTTATTTGTCTTATTCCACAGGGTATATCTCAAAAAACAACAAAGTTAGTCAGTGCAAAGCTCATCATGGCGTCTTTCTGCTAAAAATCTTAAAGGTAGATCAGACTCTCTCACGTAAAGGCAGTGCACCGCAGTCCCTGAAAGCCAATCAGCAACAATTGTGCGTTAGCGCTAGTTTACTTGGCTATATACGGCATCTCTTACTTGTCACGCTAGTTTTACCAACAGCAGCTCTTCTTCTCAGAGGAATCATCAAAGCAAACAAGTAAGCTGAACAAAAAAGGCCCAGCCCACACACTCAAAGAGCGAAACTGCATTCTCACCATACGTTCAAAAGGGTCCTGTGTGTTGGCGGCCCTGTCTAGCAGCTCGCTGTACTCCAGCTCCTCACACAGTCTCTGCAGGGTGTTGAGGGGTTCATTAAGTTGCACAGGCATTGCAACCTTGGAAAGGTCTTTGCCTATGTTGTTCCTAAGGATGTTCCACAAGCTGATGGAGGTGTTGCTTGGGCTGGGTGTGGGCAGACAGGATCTACGACGATAAAGAACAGTGCCTTCTTCCACAGAGCCTGAAAAGAGTCGGTATAAGAGCTGAGGTTAGGGACACCTTGATAATACATACCGACAACCCAGTGTACCATAATATCATTTGTATATAAATGCATAAAAGTGTCCCAAGGCTAGTACTGTAATGACTTTACCCGAGTTTGGTCTTTCATTTTCGGTCTCATTACTGAAGTTGTCCATGGAAATGTTGTCACTAATGTCACTGATATACGAGTCATCCTCTGATACCTAAAAAAAACAAAACATTCAAGTTGTTTTAATATCACTGACAAAAAGCGAATGAACGAGTCTCTTTTAACATCTTGTCACATCTGCAGAAGATCTAAAGTGGTGGAGATGAAGGTTCTCTTAGGACATGGTGGCAGAGCTGCACCTCGACTCGCTGTATTTTTAGATGAAAGTAATTAACTTTCATTTTCATATTGCTTCCGCTCCAGGTGCTACCTCATCAAGCATGCCACATGAGCACTGAAGGAAGAGGAGGCTGAACTAACATAGGGCAGATTTGTTTTATGACACATATCATAAAAAAATGGATTTAAGACAGGACGTTAAGTTAAATGGCATTTCCCCCTCTTTTGTAATAAAATACCATGAATTGTCCAGTGTGCTTACAAAATTTAGGCCAGTTATCAGACACAGAGACAAAAGTGAAGAAATCCTGGGTGACAGGCAATAAATAAAGTAAGAGCCACTGGTGGAGGTTTTGTTCTGGTTGTGCTTGTGTAAACAAGACAAATTACTCCAAACATCAACAGCAATGATAATTCTATTATGTAGCTCTAAACATCAGTTTGCTACAAGCAAAAAGACCCAACATCACAACTACTGACAATGAAGAGTTTAGTCTCCACACTTACCTCATTTTCAGAAGAGCTAGCAGATAACAGAACCTCCTGTGCGTCAAAGAACTCGGACAAAGACTCCGCGATTGAAGCTCTGCTCTCATTGGATACTTGGTGTACGAGGGGATGGGCTTCATCTACTGATTCCTGTTTCTAAGAGAAACAATGTCCACAGCTACAATAAGAACACAGGAAGGGGCCCCGCCATCATTCCCGGGGTGGCAATCACAGTGTCATTGAGAATACAACACAATCACAACATGCAAAGTATGACAATCACAACACCCACAGATTTAATCTGCAATATATTGAAAGACAGTCATTTATAATACATACGTAAATATATTGGCTGACATCACACCCGTCATACACTTTTTTAATTTCTTCACTGATTTAACAAATGTAGGTTTATAAACATTAACAAACAGCTGAGTGACATCATGCAGTCGTGTGCATAGCGTCTCAACATGGGTGTGTCTGCATTCAATCATACTGTTATCAGTCAAATAAGCCAAATGATGAACTGCTGAAAACATGAACTCTTCAGAATCAAAATTTCATAAGACAATTTATTCCTACCTAGAGACTGCCTGACAATATACTACTGTATTAAATAAAGCAAGAATAATTACAGTGAGAAGTGAGGCTGCATGCCTGCCCTGCACACATCTCAGAAAATAACTGACAAGCATGCAGTTGATTGCCAATATGAGATAGCTTTCCACACATGGACTTGAGCGTCCCAATCTACCCTTTGTTATTGGTGAAGCTGATTAATTAACATGGAGATGTTCTCAGAGGAGGCGTATTAGTTTTGCTCTGCGTGTTTCCAGGGACACAATTAAGCAGATCGGCTCGCTTTGTGTGATCAGCAAATCCGATTAAACGAGCAAAGAGTTTCCTTTAGAAGACGATTATATGGAGCTAGAAGCCTTCCTCTGAACCGTGTCATGGTGAGACATTTGGTTACGCAACGACGAGGCTGAGAGGAAGAGGCAGTGTTCCCCAAAAGAAAGTTCTGTTAATTTTTCTCATATTGACTGAGCTGGATGAGGGGGTGAGAGGAGAGTGACATTTGTTGATTCTAGATGAGAGGAAAAGGACAGCTCATTCATTCTGTGGCACATTCAAGCTTGCGGGGGATAAAAATAAAGACAGATATATAAGAATAATCGTCATGAAGGTGGGGGAATCGAGTCACTGCATTCCTGCACCCACCTGCACAGGGGCAGTGAGCGTTATTAGTGTGGGCTCTATGATCTGGGACTCAGCATGAATCTTGCACAGGCGTTCTCTCAGCTCTGAGTTCTGGGCTAAAGCCTGGAAAAAATAACCAGTTTAAACACTGTTTACTGCAAACACCCGAGCCTTGAAATGCTTGAAATCCTCAGCATAAATCAAAACCCGGCTGATTTGGAGTTGTGTAATCTCAAGAAAATCAGTAAACGTCACATTTACTCATTTACGTACTGGAGAGGCATGCTTTCACCTGTTATTATCTCAAGTGGAACAGAGTAAGCAAACCAGAGAAACCAATAAGAAAAGCTAAAAGCTAAAATCCAGCAGACTATAGCAGAGACCACACAAATCTGAATGTGTAAAGAAATACTTGTGCCGCATTAGAATTTGCGCGGTCTCGACGCCAACACATTTCTTCGCTGACTACATGACAATGAACATGTACAACCAAAGACAGAAAACAGAAAAACAAGCCTCTGGTGGGAGGCAGCAGCCACAGGAAACATGACTGTTGAATGCGGTCTCATTTAGGGGGGCTGACATCATACTGGCAGCTAGTAATCCCTCTAAAATACTCGTAAATGTGTCATGCTTGACAAATGGTGTGGGAGGACACGACATACGAGAGAAGTGTAAAAGCAAAAAAAAAATTAAAAAAGGAAGAAAAAAGGAGAATAGCTAATACCTATTTCTGTTGAAAACATCCGCTTGCAAAAAATGTGCAAGGGGGTATGTTATTTCACATACCGCAGCCAGCGTGTTCTTCAAATTTACAACTTGTGGAGAGGTGGGGGGGCAGGTTTCGTGATCCAGGCATTGTTTTAATCTCTCTCTCTCTGATGTCAGTGTGCTCAGGGCCGCCTTCATGGTTGTATGCACTGGCAGCAACAAGAGACACAAAAAGAGGGAATCAAAAAGATCATTATTTGGAAAACCCTGCCATTATAAATGATTAAGCCCATCACACATCTTTAGCTCCATAATTTTAAATGTGTGCATAAATTCGTTAGTTTAAATAGCAGCAGAACTGACAGCAGTTCTCCGGAGTAAGTTTGAAACTGTAAAGCCATTATGTAAAAAACAAATGAATCTCATTACTCCATGTCAAGCACCAAGAATCTGCATAGAAAATTCCAAAGAGGACAGAAGTAAAATTATATTCATCTTCTATGCGTCAACCACTTCCTTACAAAGAGATTTAACAGGTTTTGTGGCACAAAAAACAAACTTCTGACCTAATATCAGCTAGAAGACATCCACATAACTAACAGCAACTAACACTTCAACTTGTTAGAAGTAGCAGCACCACACCAGTCTTAGCTTTCGTGCAGATTTATCGGAAGCAGATTGAGGAATTTTAAAAATGTGTGCTTTACAGAGTTTTATCTGAAACTAGAGTTTTTCACTCACAGTTGGTGGCAACACGACAGAAGTCTTCTTGCAGCTTGGCCACATCAAAAGGGGAGTCCAGGGATTCAGGATCGGCTTTATCATTGCTCAGTGCAGCAGTGGATAGGTTGGGGTTTGAGGCATGGAGGCGGATAGAGCCAGAGGAGATGCAGCTCGGTACCTAGAGCAGAGCAGGAAGAAAAACTGGAGATACTCACAATGAAATATAAAAACAAATTAAGCATGATCACACTTCTCTGTCATGTTGTCTACCTGCAGAGTTGTTTTGACATCTTTGTTGTAGTTTTTAGTGCGCCACTTCTTTGGAAGTCTCTTTTCTTTTTTGGGGCTGTCAAAAGTAGACGCCTAAGAAAGCAGATGTGAAATTATTGACAGTCAGGCCAGTGAGGATTTTTTTGTCTTTAAAGGAAGGCTTTTTATGGAAAGTGGTTTCACAACTACCAGAGCAAGATGCAAGATGAAATATCTTCTATATTTAATAAGAGGTGAGTTAAGGTCAACAGAAAATAACTTAATAATGTTTTGTATCATCAGAAAAGTTACCCTGCATGTAAAGTAACCAGAAATACTGCAGTGCTGACCTGCAGTGCTTGGATGGATGGAGCAGAATAAGTCCGGTGAATTACTTCCATACTCTGAAGCAGGTGGTTAAGCTCTAGGAGATAGGCCTCACATACTGATAAGTCTGTCCGGATGAGAACAAACACTAATAGTTATAAAAGGAGGTATGAAGTGAAAAAGAAAAGACAGTTAAAAGGCTAAAGTGAGAAAAAGGGCAGTGCCTGCAAATGGGCACGTGTTAGTTGGGCCTATTGAGTGAACTCAAAAACCAGTCTCTGTAGAAACAGCAGAGAGGGCTGACATATCCTAATCTGTCATCAACAAGTTTGGTGATTTCAGTTTGACAAAGTTAGAGGGTGCCACATGTGCTTACTGAACCATATGCACTATGTTATATATGCTTTATTCAAATAGACTCCTCAGTTTGGCGATTCACCTCCCAAGATATCTATTTCTGCTTTTTGCATCTTTTTCAAGCATGAACAGCAGCCTGTAGAGCGAGCCTAAAAGCTTCTCATATTACCAGAATCAGAAAAACACCTTCAAACTGCATCTGCCTCAGAAAGAGAAGGTTAGTCAAAGGCAAGAGATAATCAATCTGGACTGTCCATGACCTGACAAATGTCCAAGACATTTAACAACTGACAGACAGTTTCAGGGGTGAGGTGAGGCTGAGCTCAGTGAGGCTTTTTCCTAATTTAGGAAATTTAGGGAATTTAGGGAATCTACCACAAGGAAGAGTGCATTTCCACAGATTAAGGACTGCAAAAAAGAGCCAAAGGCACAATACGAGGAAGGTACGATTACATTTTAAATGGCTTTATCTGAGTTGATTATTTTCCTCAGCAAAACCGTAATCACATTGGAGATCATCATCCAGGTGGAAAATTGAAGATTTTTAAACAACTAGTACAAGAATGCATCTTATGACTTTAATAACAGTGCAAATGATCCCACACAGAGATAAAAACCCCACATTAAAGAATGTGTCTTAGCGCTACGAGCTCTCCCCATTTTAGCCAGGCAAGTTCTTTATTGTGGAAATTTTGCTCAGAAATTCAGAAAGTGTAAAAAAATCAAATCGTGAGAGGCTGCTCTTGTCTCTCACCTTTGAAGCATTTGTCCATTTCGTCAGATGACTGGAGCCAGGCAGCCACCTTTGCTTGGCTGTTGGAGTTTAAAGGGAAAGCTGCGGCATGATGCACTGTGGACTGCCTTCGTATGGACAGGCACTGCAGTAACAAAGAGACCCAAAGGTCAGTTCAAAAACACTTTGGCTGTGTCATTAATTTTTTTCAGCAAAGGGAATTCACTTCATTAAATACAGCACATGGAATAATGATGCTCATGATGAAAAACACACGAGAATCATCTTTGTTTTTCATTTTCATTTTAAACAGAGCCGACCATTTTCAGCAACAGCATGCTGTGTGGCGCAGTTATACCTTTCTAATAGGGGGTCCCTCGGCGATGCCAGGAGAGTTCGGGGAGGCATAATGGGGATAGAACAAGGACTTCTCGTTAGGGTACATGGCAATCTCATTTTGCCGATAAAGACGATGGTGACGCAGCTTGGATACCCATTCATCAAACAGCTCCTGAGACTTAATCTGTAGAGCAGATACCGCAATCAGAAAATCAGCACAAGGGCAAGTAAGATGGAAGAGGTGTGTCAGTGGAAAAACACACACACAGGTATGGAGTGAGCAGTTATTCCCTCTGGCACACATATATATCACATGAGGTAATTCTGAAGTCATTTTAATGATGGCATCTGTACCAGGAATTAAAAAGCAAAAACTCGGGAAAAAATGTTTAACCCCTTTAAGCCTTAAGCCTATTTAAGCCTGTAGGGATTCCCTTGTCTTTATTAGTCTTGTGGTTTACCTTCAGGTGATAGATGTTTTCCTCGGCATCAAGATCGATGCACTTGGCCTTCTTCTTAATGGCCATGACAGAGAGACCCACATCAATGCAACCATGCAGCTTCCCTTTCTCAATCTGTTGGATGAGACAGCTCTCACTGTTATGAATGCAACAGATGAAACTCAGTGCAAACAATGCATAAAATAATAATCCCTTTTTAGGCTGTGACGCGGCCCATGCGTAATTATGTGTGATCTGTAGGTAAAATACACAGTCTGATTGCTATCAACAATGAGGAGATTGAGAGAGAATTAGGGCCTATTGTATCTCTGGGCGCAGGCGGTCAGGAGCCTGACAAGAACATTGAAAAAGACATCAAGTGTCCTTTTTAATCTTCTGTAAATGATGAGCTCACACAGCATTCAGCCAGCAGCCTTTTGTACTCACATCAGCACTGCACTTGCCATACTTAAGGATACCCTTGTCCAGGAAAAAGTATCTCTGGAGGGAGAGAGAAGGACAATCAGCCAATGAGATACAACTGGACATGATATGCAACATCCCTGACAGCAAATCTAAAGTCAGTGTTATGAGGCTGAGGTCATGGTAGTCAGTCTCCTAAAATGTATGTTGCTGCAGTGGGATGTATGCAATTCCAGGCTATTGTCTTACATCTGTCTTCCTTTATTACACTTCCTCTCACTCACTTGCAATATGTCTCATCCACTCAATTTGTAAATGCAATTCTTGGTGCTTTTACTGTACATCAACAGAATCAGACTGTTGAAAGCACAGAGACCTAAAAAGCTCCGACTGCAAGTCAATACTAAATGTATACAACCCTAGTAACCAACAGGCCATCAGCTAATGCATCTGAGAGGACCACCAAGATATCTAGGCATTATCCCAGGAAAAGCTTTCAGACAGAGTGTAAACAGGCACTGACCCTGGTCACATGTGACTCCTCTGTGAGTCAAATTATCTACTACATAAGCTCATTCAATCAGTTTAAAACACAAATGACTCGTGTCAGCAGATTTGCAGAGGCAAGTGCCTAAAAAGTGCCGTGTGAAACGAGGACAATGAAATGACGTTAAGCTGTCACTACTCTGAAAGATGAGTCACATGGGTCACACGAAGACCACACAGGTGCTCCATGCTACCTTGTGCCAGCCCTTCATTGGCCACTTTCTTCTTTTCATCATGTAGCCCTCCTGTTTCTGAGGCTCCTGGACACTGCTGAAGCTTCCTCGCAGGCCTTCCACGATTTCCCAGCTGTCCTGTTGGAATACAATGGTTTATGAGAACTCTGAGACGACAGACATCTGCACGCCATGCAAATGAAAGTTTCAGAGGAGGATTTATAAATGGAACTGAGCGAATCAACCACTCAGCAAGTGCCATAATCACACTCAAAACATATTATAATCTGTGGCTGCTGGGGTGATTTAAATTTGATGCCTCACTTTCATCAGTGTCAGTCAATCGGCAGGAGGCTCTATAAGTGGAAGATTAGCATTTTTATTTTTTTTTTTATAGATGTAGCCCTATGTAATAAGGTGTTCAGGGTGAAGTTATACAGACTTCTTTCCCCTCATGGGCGGGCATAGCAGATGGTTGCCCCTCCCTTAGCCTCGTTCTGCTAGAGGTTTCTACCTGTTAAAAGGGAGTTTTTCATTCCTACTGTCAACAAAGTGCTTACTCATAGGGAGTCATGTGATTGCTGGGGTTTTTCTCAGTTTTCTTTGTATTATCAAAAATAAAAAGCTTGTTATATAAAGCTTGTTGAGGCAACTGTTGCTGTGATTTGGCGCTGTATAAATAAAAGTGAATTGAATTGAATTTACAAAATTAGCTTACCTGTTTAATCTCACTCTTCACTATAATAATAATTTCCTAAATGAGATTAGAACGGTCAAGCCCAAATCCCCTGCAATACAGAGATTAAGATGATATTTCATCACGGACTAATCCAGATAGCTTTGTTATGTGTTTCAGGAGTGAGAGTTCCAGGAACGCAGGATGAATAGTATAACAGAGGCTTCTGTAATACCGTTGTGGGTACAGAATAATTCATCATTTGTGAACTATTTCGCTTTTAGTTTCTATTAGTGCTGAAACAATAAGATGATTAATCAACAGAAAGGGGTCTATCATTCAAATGAGCCAATGTTATAGATTATTCTCATATGACTACTTAGCAGTAAGCCTATAAATAATAGTGGAATGGGCATGTAGCCAGCAAAAATAACCCCGAGGAACAGTAGTGGGCTGTGAAGTAGTTATGACGCAGTGACCTCAGTTGGTAATGAGACCCAAAAACAGTTTTCAACATATAGTCATTAGAAAATGATGCAGGTGTAAAAGAATAACTACATTTCATTAATTTTGTGCTGCTAAATTGACATAATAAGAAAAGCTGAAAACATTATGACGGGCAGTTTACACATCTACTGTCAATGTGCAACAAATTATTAGAAATAATTAACAAATTAACTCATAATATATGAACTCATAATGCTAATGATGGCATATTACACCTCAGGCTTATCTTTAAATTATTCTACTTAAGTATAAATCATGTCTGTGTTACACCGTGGGAGGGACTTTGGGCACTTGGGAGAGGTTAATCCTTGCTTCTTGTGTCAGTGTGTCCCTGACTGTATAAAAACACACTGTATCAGTCAGAGAGGCTGAATGCTGGTGGGTGAGGCAATCTAAAATAAACCCTCATATCTGAAGGGGATTGACCAAGGGCGTGGCCAGCGGGCTACAGTTCGACTCTCCCTCAGTGTTCGTCACGGCTCCAGGGCAGCACAGTCACACAGTGCGTCATTGGCACACACTGCCTGGACACTGTTCCTCAAGGTCAAGAGACACTTTGAGTAACAAGGCTCTGATAGGAGCGCCGAGAAGACAGCGTCGTTTTAGCGTCACACAATTATAAAGTGTGAATGTGTTCAGACTGCTGCATTTAGACATCCTGTCCATTCTACCACATTTTGATCTGTGTTATCATTTACAAAAACACTTTACAAATTAAATATTGAGGGTTTGGTTTGGAACAAATGGGAAAAAATGGTTACCAAGCTCTCTCTGAATGTAACTGAACCCACATAGCAGTGTCACGACAGTCAGAATATTTCCTTATTCAAAGTTTTTCTTGCTAACGAGAATGGGTTTTTTTTTTGCCACTTTTTGCTTCACCAGAGTGGTGAGCCTTAAGTGTCTGATTATCCTGTGGACAGTACTAGAGTAAGACTTTATTACTTTCATTTCCAAAAGGAAAAGGCTGTTTCTGGTAATGAAAAATTAATGAGTCGGCAGCCTGCAGATAAACGCTTGAGGCAAATGCAAAACAGTTTGTTCATGGTGCCAACATCTTCTTTATGTGGTGTGTCTGAGAATTACTTTGGGGGATATAGTTGCAGTTTAGTAATTTAGAGCACTCCAATATCTTCCACATTTGTAGAAATACCCTGGTTTTATAGTGAGAAAGGGGTAGGTAAATCCTAATAAAAAAACACCTCCTTTTAGGCAGCTTTTAGTTTTTGCTTCATGACATCTATAATGCAAAACGTGGCTAGATCTTATACTAGTATTATAATTCCTAGGAGGCAGAGAAAAATATCTGAGGACTGGCAGTTACAACTTTTTCAATTAAATCTTCATTATGGGAAATCCAGCCTTCCTCCCTTCCACATACATGACACCAGCGAAAACGTCTGTAAGTATAACGCGAGTGTTACCTGTCGGCTGTCATGTTTGGATGAAGAGCTGCTGTTGCTGCGCGACAGGGAGGAGATCTTCTGTGACATGGCTGAGCCGCGCTCCTCCGAGCTCATCTTGCTGCAGGTTTGCCGGGTCCAGGCTACAGCTGGTGTACAAAGAACATTACTCTAAGAGAAGAAGGAGTGGAGAAGAGGCCGGGGAGAGGGGGTGGAGATGGTTTGAATACTTTACGAGCCTTTTAGATCCCACTGAAAAATACATTAGGCTATTTAGAGTGATCAGTTTTTCCATCTTCAAAAGCTACTCAAAGTTTCGCAGCATCAGCAAACAAAGATGACTGACAGGACTGGAGGATCTAACTTGGACTGCAGATGAAGAGACCACAGATTGAAATTATTCATATCGCACTATTTCAGCATTTAACAGCCACACAAATCCAAATCCTCTGCTTGAAGAACACTTACAGTGTAGAGCAACGTATTAAGATTTACTTATCGAAAGCATGAGCTACTGTCTAACCATGAAACTGGCAAATCTCATGTTGTATATGTTGTTTTAGCTGTTTTAGCATCTCTATCCCCGCTCTGCATCTACAAGCTGATTTGCAACCCACCTCCACCCAGCTCCTCTGACTCATCCTGTGTCTGAATTGATCAGTACTCTGTGGTATATGGTGGGTGGGAGGGGGGTGTGGAGTGTATTGGTGGTAGAATGACAAGGAGGTCCCAGAACAGAGCACTACCACCAAGTATATAGACTCACCAACCACTTTATTAGGTATCTGTTAACGTGTTCATCACATTAGACCAACTCGGTGCATTTAGGCATGTAGATTGTTTAAACTGAGATTAAGAATGAGGAAGAAAAGTGATTTAAGTGACTTTGAGCATGACATGGTTGTCAACACTGGGATTTTACTCCAAAACCATCTCTAGGATTTACAGAGAATAGAGTAAAAAAGAAAAAATATCCAGTGAGCAGCAGTTCTTTGGGTGAAAATACCTTGATGATGCCAGAGAATAGATAGATTGCTTCATGCAGCAACTCAAATAACCGCTTGTTACAACCAAGATATGCAGACGAGCATCTCTGAGTGCACAACACATCGAACCAAGCAGATGTGCTACAGCAGCAGAAGACCACACGAGGTGCCACTCCTGTCAGCTTAGGACAGGGAACTGAGACTAGATCTTGAATGGGCTCACCAAAATTAGACAGTGGATGATTAGACAAATGTTACCTGGTCTTTTGAGTATGATGTGACATTTGGATGGTATAGGATTAGAATTTGTCATAAACAACACAAATGAGACACAAATCCATCCTACCTTGTATCAGTTCAGGTTGATGTTATAGTGGCTATTTTATCAACACACTTTGGGCCCCTTTGTATCACTGTGTATTTTTACTGCATTTTATTACCACAGACCACATCTTTTGATGCCTACTTCCAGAAATCTTACAAAAATCAAATGATCTCAAACTGATTTCTTGAACAAGACAATGAGTTCACTGTACTCAAATAGCCTCCACAGTCACCAAATGTCAGTCCAATAGAGAACCTTTTTATATGCGACAACCTGGATTTGCGGTTGACAAATCTGGAGCAAAAACAATATGCTAACATGTCATTGCCTTGTTGAATCTTTTACTAGACCTTGTATTAGCAAAGTGGACCTAATAAAGTGTCCAGTGAGTGTATTAATCTCCTTTTCAATAGTGCTCCTGATTGAAATGACAATTAAAGTTACTATTGTAATTGAAGTTAAGCTCAAATTCAAATCAAGCTGAATTTATACCTGCATTTACCTGTTGATACTCAGTATCATGTCTTTTTAAGGTGGGATTTCAACCTGTGCTTCATTATCTGACTAAATGACACTGAATGGGGATGATATAACCTCACGCTGATGGGGAAATGAAAAGACAAGAGTCACATGTGAAGACGCAGTCAGATGTGAGAACATCAGCGAAATTTAATACCATCACTTCAACTGAGTGTAAAAATTGTCGGGGCTTTTTAGGAAATAGCAACCTTCAGTCAACTGCCACACACAACACGCAGTCTAATTAACATTATGTGCCTGGTGTACCACATCAACACATAAAGCCACATTTTCCTAATGCAATGTGAGTGGCACTTTGTCATAGTATGGAAGGCTGATTAACAACCCATGCACACTGAGTGTTTGTGCAAACTCCACATAAAGCAGCAGGTCATTAGCTTCTCTGAAGATGCACAGCAGTACTGATTTTTAGGACCATTTGGCTTGAGTTAATTTCTGTATTAAGTGATCATCTGAGAGATTCCGTCTGAAATGCAGGACGTTTTAGTGTTACAGCTGATTATGTCTTACACAGTACTTTTTCCAGTAAGTGGCATCTGCATGTTTTCCCCAAACATCCTAAAATCCCACAGTATTTGGGATTAGGATATTATAAAACCAAATCCTGACATAATCTTAAATGCCGTGTTGTTGATTTGTTTACTGTAAATTTAACCACACATTAATTATGGAACTGCTTTAGCTCCAAACTATATGTAATGCAAAATAAACATGTTTCAAAAATATAAAAAGCACACTGATTGGTTCCTCATGCAGTTGTAGTTAGACTGCAAGAGAAAAAACATCTATAAATAATTACAAATTTCAGTTGTGGCCTCTTGGATTTAATAAGACATCCCACATCTCCATGCTAAGTATGAGGCAGCAACAAGGTTAATTGCATTACCTTCTCTGCATTTGCAAGCTTTGTGCAGCGTGATGGCTACAGCCGTGTGTGTTGGACAGACAAAGGAGTGGTCATCTGAAACCTGCAGGCCTGCACCATCCCTCTGTCTCCAGACCACAGGCTGTGGTTTACACTGACAAAGCAAGGTGTCCAAAATGCAGCCACAACAATGGATCAAAGTGGCTAGACAGACAAATACATGTATCCAACAGCAGGACAGTATGTAGCTTGTGAAATTTTGTATCTAAATTATTGCTGTATGGTGTTACTGAAACCTCCACAGAAAGAAATGAATCTATAGACAGACATCATTTATAACAAATTAAATGTTATCTTTTTATCTGTGTGTTTATCTAGCCAGTTTATCCTTATCTTCACTGATTATTCATCCACTTTCCACAGATCACAGCAGCTATGCACAGGTCTGTAACACTGTCTGCCTTCATGGAAGCCTTTCATCTTATACAAAACCACTTCTCAGCCTTTCATCTGCATGACAGCAGTGTTAGATACTAGAGCTCCAATAGTTACCCTTTTTCAGTGAAGGACACTTGCTAAATTATAACATTAGGACATACACTACACTGTGACTGTGGTAAAAATGTATTAGCTTGGAAGAAAACAGTGTTAGAGTAAGGCCAAAATTGAAGAACAATCAGAAACAGTATCAATTTTAAGGCAGATTGGAAACCAATTAAAAAAAGAAAGGGCTGTGGGTTACTGTGATTTTGTGCTCAGTGCAAGTTAGACTCAGCTGGCTTTTTGTCAGCTGTTTACATCAGTTTGCTTCTCCTTTACTCTCCATGCTCACATATGCTGTTTTTTAACAGCCAAGTTCACAGTAAAGTTGTTCTCATTTCCATATTTTTCAGTCAGCTTCTCTTGCCAGAGCAGCTGACCGTCACTGAGACAGTCACACTAAGGAGGCCCAAGATGCTGGTCTGCGCTGTCAGAGTCGTAATCCTGTTCACTGTGTGAGAAAATCACAGCACACAGACCTTTGAGACAATGGCTGTGCTGTCATTTTAGCTTTACTTACATGTAAAATTACCCCTCAGAGAGAAAGTTGCTTTCTGCTCCTCAAAGCCCTCATACTGTGAGGAGTGTGGGTAGCAACCGCTTAACTGAATTTAAGCTGCTAGCAGTGAAGTTGCACACCTACAGCTAATTTAGAATCGCCAATTAAACTCACCCTATTTATGTTTTAGGACTGTGGGAGGACACCAGAGTTCCCAGAGAGAACCCTAGCTGACACAGGGAGAAGATACAAACTGCACACAGGAAGCACCCAGATTGGATCTGAACCTGGGACCTTTGTGGAAGCCAACTGTGCTAACTACTGCACCACCATGCCATCCTAATATGGAGAAGAATATGGCTGTTAAGTAGAGCTGGGCGATATGAGATTTTTTCATATCACGATATGTTTTTTTCATTTCAGGCGATAACGATATCTATCACGATATAAGCCAAATAACTATATTTGTAAGATTTAAATGTGCCGTTGCTCACAAGTAAAATGTGAAATAATCAGCAGCTTGTTTTTATTTAAATATTTATTTCCCATAATAAGTTCAACAGGGTAGATGTACTTAAGGAACATGAGACTTTTTCAGATAAATAAAGGCAAATATTGCAAACTACACAAAAGGCAGCCGCTAAAGCGTTTAAGTTTCAAAATAGAACAAACGAAACAGACTAAATTGTCAATTCCACTTAGAAACAAAATATTAATTCTAAAAATAAATCTTAGTTTGTTTTACAGAAGAACAGACAAAACTGACTAACTTTTGTCAATATCAAATAAACTGAGAACTAAAAGGAAATTCTCAATCTCTCCTTGTTGTATAGCTGAGCTTTTCAAACAGTTTTAACAGTTACTTTAGTCTGACAAAAGCCGAATGACGAATTAGCGCTTCCAGTCAGAGACTGAGGCTACGTCCACACGTACACGGGTATTTTTGAAAACTGAGATTTTCCGTTTTCGTTTTAAAAAATAATCCCGTCCACACATAAAGGCAGAAATGAAGGAAAACGCTGCTATGAACATGCCAAAGCAGCAGGTGGCGCTAGATTCCTAACCGTGCCAAAATGTTGGCCAATCAGAAGTCTAGAAGCCTCGGTGGGAAAAAGTAAACAAAGCTGGGGCATAGAAGCAGAACCGAGTCGTACGTGTGGAGGGACAGTAACTGTATGTAAGCATTTAAACACTGCAGAGAGTAGAATTAACAGTAACAGTATTGTAGAAATTAATTTCACCGAAACAATAACGTGGCGCACAGTGTGACGCATGCACCAGTTTATTGTATTTCCAGACTTGCTTTCGGCACAATTTACAGTGCACGCTACTCTGTTTTTTGTCAGACTTGAAATAGCCGAAATACCTTCACACTACGGAACTTCTATGGCTCTTCCGTTTGACAATCTCTCCGGCATTGGAACCATCATCGGTTTTCTCTTCGGTCACGCTCGGTTGATTTTTCTAGTCGGCACACTCATTTCCTCCATTACCCGCTGGCTGCTTCCCAAACAAACACACGTGCGGCTTGGCACTTGTGCTGTACGTAACAAGTCACGCGACGTGACGCTGCGGCTGTGATTGGTTCAGCTCTGCGCTACTTAATTTGGATTGGCTGACCTTTTTTTTTTTTTTCTTTGAGGACAAGAGCGGCGAGGTCTATCGCGATAGCTTAATTTCTCTATCGAGTAAAAGTTATATCGCGATACATATCGTTATCGTTCTATCGCCCAGCTCTACTGTTAAGTTATAAACTTGGATGCTCAGCCTGATTGCGCAGAAAGATTGAATTATTTATGATCTTTTAGGTACACATCAAAATCATTGAGGCCCAACAATAAACCTGGTACAGAGCAAAGACTCTGGTAGCACAAAAGTACTGTGATTCTACTATGTGCTGATGTTCCTGTTCCTACATGATAACACTTGTAATTACAGTGTTTAACACAATTACAAAGCAAATTTTGATTCTGCCATTAGAGAATTCAATCAAACTGCTGAGGATTAGAGTGGTCAGATTATTTAATACCTAAGTATAAAACTTTAAAAAGAATTGATGGCTTGTTACAGACTTATATTGGCTTATAGTTCGTTAAAAAAAAGGAAAAGCCTCTACTATGGCAGGACAATGGTTAGGACCACTGCCTCACAGCTAGAAGTTTCTAGTTTTGAATCCAGACTGGGGCCTTTCTTGTGGAATTTGCATGTTTTTCTCGTGTCTGTGTGAGCTCTCTCTGGGTGCTCTGGCTTCTTTACAGTCCAAAGACATTCATGTTATTTTAATTGTGATTCTAAATTGGCAGTAAGAATGAACGACTGTCTGTCTCTCTGAGTCAGCCCTGCAAGAGAACTGGATCTCACTCTATGACAGTCGGGATGAGCTCCATCTCAACCGCAATTGTGAAATGAATAAGTAGTGAAAATGGATGTATGGAGTAAAAAATATTATAGAAAGCTTGATTTAAAATATTGTAGAAAACTTTTAAGATAGTCAAAAAACGTATTGTCAAGCAGCCAGGTAGTTTTTGTTTGTGGGAGACAAGATGCTAACCTTTTGCATCACAGCAACATCCCATTATTGACAAGCTGAAAAGAATAAAAATAAATATTTCCATATATTTCCATTAGATTAATTTTTAATAGGATTTTTTTTTAGGTTTTTTTAAATATATTACACAGTATATTCTCCAATATTACAAGTGAAATTTTCACCAATATTAATGTCTCACTAATCATTTCATTTTTCTATATGAAAACATTACAGATAGTGTGACTAATAATAGTAAAATAAGTTGGATAGAGCTAAAAAACACATAGAGCTATATCTGAGGATGCAGGGTTATTATAGGTCTACAAGCCAGTAAAAGTAAAGTGAGCCTACCAGAAGTTCATTGATTTATAGAATGATATAAGCAGTTGTGTACAGCCTCACTGCGACTCTTTAGTGGGTCTGCATGATAATGTTTAAAAAAATCCTCAAACACAAAAGGCTAAATGAAGAGGTGACTAACATCTATTGAATATTTCAGTATGGGTGGGTGAATCCCACAGTTGTTCTGTAATGACAAATTAGCATAACACTTCAGTGAGACAGATGTCTTATGACCTTTACTGGCTGTCCTGGTTTTCTTACTCACAGACTAGTCTTGTCTAGGGATGGGTATCGTTTAGGTTTTATCCGATACCGGTGCCAAACCGATACTTTTGAAACGGTGCCGGTGCTTAAACGGTGCTGAACCGGTGCTTAAATAATGGAGAACACAAACTTTGTCCAAAAACCTCTCATGTTTAGCTATTTTTTTGTAAAAAGATAACAATGTTAGCCTTTTCTGCAGCTATGGGGCATATATGGTATCACTCTTGGCTGGAAGCAGTGCTTAAACAATGGAAAAAACAAACTTTGTCCAAACATCTCTCATGTTTAGCTGTTTTCCACTTTTTCTTTGATCATTTTAGCCTTTTTGGCCAGGGTGAAGGGAGTATCTGCCATCAAACAAGAAGACAGCCGTGCTAGTTCACCTTACATGCATTAATGTAATAATGTGGTTAGCCTACTCAACAAATTACACACGAACAACATTAAGCTACTCACGCAGAGAAGAACGGCTGCTGCTGCTAACATCATCCGTCATCATTTCTGCTACACTGGCAGGGCTAGGGGCCAGGACTCTACTCTTTGGGTTCTTGGGGGATGTTGCTAACTCCGGGTCCGATAACAGGCACCACCCCGCAGTAGATGTGCTCGGTGTGAGATCTCGCAGCAAGCTATCAAATACGGTGCATTTCTCTGCTTTAAAAAAAAACGCTATGCATCGCCAGGTGTTTCATCAGATTCGAGGTGTTACCTCCTTTGCACAGTATCATCTTAAAGCACTTGTTGCAGGCTGCTGAGTTTGCATCTTTTGCTGTGAAGTACAGCCAGACTTTTGACCGCTTGGCCTTGGGCATTTTTAATCTGTAGATCTGCTCTAAAAGAACGTACATACCTGGGCCCGCCTACTACGCTTGCAAAGGTAAAGTGATTGGCTAGAATCCAAAGTGCATGACATCTCAGAAAGAAAAAAAAAGCACCGAAATAAAGCACCGAAATGTGCGCTGCTTTTCGGTCTGGTTACTTTATGTCAGAACCGGATACCGGTACCCATCCCTAGTCTTCTCTTACTGTGATATGGGGGTGTTTTTGCCCATTATAGGATGGTGACATAGAGTGCAGAACAGAAAGGAAAGAAAAATACATAGGGGGATGGCATAGTTTAGCCTGCAGCCAGCAATTTCTTTTCATCATTTATGAATCTGAGTAACTGCTTAGGCTACGAAATGCCAAAAAATATGAAAAATGTTTTATTGTCTACTTGATTTTTGTAACGCAGCGAACACACACGATGAGCTAAAAGTAATTAATAAAAGCTTGGAAAAGTTTGGACTCGTATCAGCTGCATAACACACAAAGATGCTCAAAGGCAAGCACATTCATATCACAATTAATCGTGTGATTAATAACACAAAATAATCATAAATGTCAGCAAGTGCTTGATAAAGCACACCTCCCAAGCTGTTGAGACGTAAGCCTTTCAAAGCCCTTGTGCACTGTTATGAAGCCCATTCTCTCGCTCTCTTTTTTTTTAATTTAAGGCGTACCAGAGAATTGTCAACAAATCTTTGGTCAGCAGTAGGTTTCAAATTAAGTTATACATGGTTTAATGTCCCTCTAAGCTGCACTAACCACATTGACAGAAGCTGAAAGCCCTTTATTGTAACTCATCTGCAGTTCAAGTTGCAGATGTTCCTCTGTCCTTTCACTAAATCCAGTCTGCCAATGAGGATGACATGCATAGCAGGCTTTTAGGCATCATTAGGATGTGACTCACCAGAATAAAAGACTCATGGGTAAACCCCCACAGAGCAGCTTTGTTAGGAAATAGAGTCGTGCTTGCAAAAATGATAGCACTTAAGCTCATATTAGCTGCTGATCCATCACAGTAATTCAGATGTAACAGGGTGGGGAAAGACTCCCTCATCTCAGAAGTGAACTTTAGAGTGAGATTCATTTCACAAGAGGCGAGACGCTGCTGGAGTTCAGTAAATACCAGCAGGAAGAGCGTGCTTAAAATTGCTGAAGTGGGAATCACAACCCCAGGTTATTAACGTAAATATCTAACAAGCCAATCATACGACAGCATCTCACTGCATTTAGGCTTGCAGACATGATCAAGATGACCCTCTGAGTTTCAAACTGAGCGTCAGAAAGAGGAAGAAAATGGCAGTTTAATTGCCTTTGAATGTGACGTCATTGTGGCTGGTCTGAGTAATTCACAACCTGCTGATTCACTGAGATTTTTCCACATAACTATCTCTAGGTGTTACAGAGAACGGTCTGAAAAAATATCAGTCAGCAGCAGTTCTCTAAGAGAAAGTGCCTTGATGATGTCACTGATGATGTCACTTCCAAAGACCACAGTAGGTGTGACTTGTTCACTCTAAGAACAGGAAACCGAGGCTATAATTCACATGGACTTACCAGAATTGGACAGCAGAAGACAAGTCTTTAATTTTATTCAATAAAACCAATGACCTCTCATTCATCATGGGCTGAATCTAAACTGATCCTTTTCTTGTGAGAGTGGCTGGATCACAAAAAATGAACTTATTAGAAGAAAGTCAATGTTGATTTAGAACTGGTTCAAGGGTAAACATCACTCTTCTCTCTTGTCTTTTTTGGCTCTCAAACAACCAGCCTAAAGGTTATAAACTGCCTCTGCAAACACAACACACCCAACATGATGTTGCAGTAGCTACTTTATCCTTGCAGTCTCACCAGCTTTTTTTCCGGGAGCTTATCCCTCTCAGTTAAAAGCACTCTGAAAACAATACAAAATCTGGCAATAACTAGACACTTATTTATCTTTCTTCTAATTTTGTCCCTCTGACGATATAACTACAGGCATACATCAAAATGTATTTCTATTATTCCCTTTTATGTATTTTCCTTAGAAAGATAGACCTTTATCTGATAGCTGACAAAGGAGGCACACTCATTTGTTGCATCTGAAACTTACCACCTTAATAACAGTAATCATATTACAGCTGCACACTGCCCCACTGGGATGATGCCACTTAGGCTTTATTTTTTATTGAAACACAAATGAACAATGAGAGGAAATGAGAAACTGACATAAATGAAGCAAAAGTACTTTTACATCTACATTTTTCTTTGATTTGAATGATGTAATGTATCGCAGATTTAAAAAGAAAAAAGCCTATAAAATCAATATACAGATTTAGTATAAAATTTTAAATTAACAGGATGCTGACCCCTATTTTAGTCTTTCTGCTGAGAAAATAACCTGTTGCTGGCTTTAGTGTCATAGTTATGAAGCATATAAATAGTAATAATTATACAGATCAGTTATATTGATAGGAATATTGACATTATTTCACAGATACCAATGCCATTATTGATTTTTCTTATAGGTCCTGTTCTGTATAGATTCCTTTATAGATTCATGAATAATTTTCTCTTTGGAACAAAAGAGGCCATCACTGGTTAACAGAAGCAATGCACAGTCTCAACACTATATAAAAGAGTAAAGAAGGCTAGCATGTGACTCATGAACAGACGCTTCACTTCTTTGAGTTTGGTGACAAGTGCAAAACATATCATTGATGAAACAAAGTCATAAGCTGGAAGGCAGGATTCAAAAGAATCAAATGAACCAAATGAATTTGGTTCTGATTAACAACTGGAAACTGTTCTTGATTGTCATCACAGTCTACCACTGAACGGAATAATCACACTTGCTAAAATTTCTGCTATTAACTTAAAATTCAAGGCATTAATATTCAACGTGAATATTCAAGCATTCCTTTAACCGTTGATGCTTATTTTTCAGAGAGATCAGCCCACTAGTACCCTTGTTTACTTCACTGAATGAATCTCACTTCATGAGGTAGAGAACTCTCTTTATTCTCCAATCTGTGGTTTCTCACACATTTGAGTCTGCAATATTCATGAAATGATAACACATCATAAAGCTGTGCTTTCATAAGGAACTGCAGAAGAGAAAAAGCAAATAATTCAAATCTGAAAGACTATTTCAGAGATCGTGATGTTGAAAACTGCTTAGAGGTGCAGGCTGGGTTCTTCAATGGGATGCAATCAGAACAGAAGAGCAGAAGTGACAGCTCCTATCTCAGTTTCCTGTTCAAGTTGGAAGAATTATTTAGTGAGAGCATGAACAATTGCACAGAAAACAGAATATGAAATTTTAAAGTTTCTCTTATACACGTTACTGGTGTATCGCCCAATGGTGCAGGCATTAAGGTTGCACCACTGGGCACCATTAAATCACCATTAAATCCTTGCATGTCACTTTGCGTAGACTTTCTATCTTTAGATGTGTTAGTGTGAGCAAAAGTTGACGTAACTGATGTGAAAGGGAATAGACACATACAGAGATTCCTTCTTTTGCGGCTTTGACCTTCTTATTCCCTGTCCTAATTCTAAAATCTTCTTCAAAAATTCTAATTCTAATCTCACTACTTTGATCTTCTTAGTTACTGCTGCTTTGCCAAAGTAATTTAAATTTCTTGAATTTTCTTAATTACTTTTACATCTTACTCTGTAACATCAGTGGCCACAGATGTCACAGCAAAAGAGCAGGCAGTCTGCTTGTTAGGTCTGATGTAATTAGCGATTTCAGGTCTAAATATGTCTTTAGTTGAAAATGGTACAGATTCTTTCAGAGCAAACAAAGTGAGCAGTGCAGTGTTTGCCCAGATGCTACGGTCAAACAGCATTAAGGCATTAATGAAGAAGAGGATTTCAAATGCTGAACAGATTTAAGCTAGCTAGCATGTTTAAGTCTAAAGCTAAGATATCATGACTTAATTATGTCTAAAAATGATAATAACAATTTCTGCACTGTTCTGTCTTTGGTTGAAATCTAAGATGAAAACTTAGATACCAGCAAGGTTTTGAAGGGATAGGAAGTTAAACTAATTGATATTATGATCTTAAGTGAGAGTCAGTGAAGAGACAACAAGGGTAAACTGGAGCCAACAGTATTTTAAGTGTACATTATTATGACTTTTTAAACACTTAGTTTAAAAATGTGCTGCACAGGAATAGTGCTAATGGCAGGAGACGTATGAGGAAACACGACTATTCATAATAAGGGACACAGCAATGCAGCTTTTTAAAAGATGAGAGTTTGAGCATAGATCTATGCTTGAGCCAGCATCGGATCACTGATAGGTCATCACTATCTGAACTGTAGCATGATGAAGATGATGATGCCTAGCAACAGGGCTACTCTGTTGCTTAGCAATGCAGAATAGAACCCCAAAATGAGACCAGCCCTCATTCAAATGACCTCAAACTCACTTGGGTCCCCAGCTCTGCTGCTCATTTGGCCAGGTCTCTTTTGAAAAAAAAAGAAAAGAAAATTAAAATCAATAAAACTTTAAAATTGATAAATAAAGTATTATAAATACTCGGTCAACTTGGTTAACTCGGTCAATCATTAGATGAATGATTGTCAAGAACACGCTCAATTCCTCAGTTTATCAGTAAGAGGAAAGACTGTGACGTTTAGGTTCAGTAATTAATCACCTTACTTATGTGATCTATCTCTTCCCAAGAAACTTAATCAGTGTAAATGTGAAAAGGGTGAAAGCAGTCCTTCTTCTTAAATTGTCTGCAGATCAAGGGCTCTACAGAACTTTATATTTGTTTTATTTATTCATATATTACTTGATTATTCTCAGTATCCCAGGTTATCATGGGAGCACCCAACAAGCCATCAGCATTGTGGACTGACACAGAAAGAACACTAGTTCATCCCAATATAATGATATTATTCATTCTCACAGCTCTTGACCCTCCAACATGGCAATGTTTGCCAGCCCACGTCTCCCTGTGTGTGAGGCACACCCTTTCCTGAAAGAGGCGCGCATACAGTCACGCCTGCTCCTGATCTGCTTTAAGGAGTTGTGGTGAAAGGTTGCCAAGGCCACAGGGAGCTGCTCCAAAAAAAGGGATCACGGTGCTGAGCTTAAAGTGCCTCTCCACTATCTGCAGTATTACATTTTCAGGAGTATGAACCAGAAGTGTGAAGCTGTCACTGCTCATCACCCTAAGAGGAAAGCTTTGTAGAGCTATTTTCATGCTAGAAACACAGCCACCTTTCTCATTCATGCCTAAAACTGCCTGACACGTCACAGGCTCTGTGTCACACTCTCAAAACTACTACACCGCATCCTGTTAATCAGCTATAACCTCGGTGCACCATCTACGCTCCAACATCCCCGTAACTCCCTCACTGTCTCTTTCTCTTGTCAGCTCTGAGGGTGACAGAGGTCCTTTCCTTTGTTGTACTCTCAGTGTAAGGGAGCCAGACAGCCTCATAACTCAGCACCAGCCTATTAGAATGCAGAATAGCTGCAGCTTGGTTCAACACTTGCTGATAAGAGAGGGGAAAAACATAGATTGGCTGGATTTCCGGGCCCAGAGAGCTCTTTATGATGTATCATGTAGCAACTTGCTTGTCAGGTGATGCAGCTGTTGCTTCCCCAATTAAAGATAACAGTAGTTATGACTCTCATGGGGACGAAAAACAGGTTTAATAAAGAGAAATCACATTTCGTTGCCCTGTACCTGTGCATGTGCAATGACAATAAAGTTGAATTCTAATTCTAATTCTAATTCTAAAAAGCTAAATGAACATCTGCACTGCCACAAGCCACCTCTTAGACATTGGAGTGACGATATATTTAGACATGGCATCGTCTTCCTTTACCTTCCATTTATGAACAGAAAAAGAAGTGTCTGACTGAGAGGAGTTACCACATTTTGAGAGATTTACTTCATGCACGAACTACATCAGGACAGCACAGATGAGTCCCTCCCTGATTTTGTAGCATATCGTTAGCTTCATAGCATAATTGCCTAAGTCATTTGACTAAGTCAATGACTTAGGCACTTATGCTATGAAGCTAACGATATAAACTGTCACAGCACCAGAGGATGACTCAAACTGTGGCATCCCTGAAGTGACAAAAGAATGAGGAGCCAACACAAAGCAGCGCTGAGTTTTCTTCTCTGACAAGCTCGTGCTTTGTGGTTACTCTGCAGTCATCCTCTGAAAGACGTCAGTTGCAGTCAGTACTGCTAAAGTTGCGGAGAGATCAGATCTCACCTACAGGTTTTTGAAAATTCAGCCATCGTCTTTTGACCTAATTTAGTGCCCAAATAAAGTTTTTTTCCTCATATGATGTTGCTAATAGACACCTTAATATATTTCTTGCTTGATATTGCACACCAAATCTAAAAAGTTCACTTGACTAAAAAATGTGAACAGACTGCCAATTTCAGTACCGAATTAATTCAACCACTATCATATTTTGAAATCTGTCACATCACGCCAACAAGAATTCGAGTCACTCAAAACAGGACTGTGAGGCAGTACTTAGCCACAAAGCACAGCATACAGCTGTGAACATGTTTAGCTGGTTATATTTACATCAGACAAGGATACTACATGATGGGAGCTCTGATGAAGCTGGAACATCACTGCATGTCCAGGTCATAAGACTGAAAAGTCCAAGGATCAAAGAATCCAAAATCAAAGAGTCGGATTCATCATTGTTTATGAAGATGGTTGATGAGAACCATCTCTGAAAGTTTATGGACTGACACGATATATATGGAGTGTTATGTTACTTATTTAAAATTCACAATATCCTGGTTTTTCAACCAGTGAGGACAAAGCAACGAGAACTACAAATTAACAGAACCTTCATCTACAGCTGTGAAAATAAGCAGGGATAGATTCTTATGCACCAGCTCACCACTTTATTAGGTACATCTGTTCAACTGCAACTACTCAGATCACATGGCAGCAACTCTGTGTAATTAGGCATGTTGATACAAAGACAAGACCTGAAGTTCAAAATGAGGAAGAAAGGTGATTTAAGTGACTTTAAATGGGGAGTGGTCTCAGAACAGAGCACTACCACCAAATATGCACACTAACCAGCCACTTTATTGGGTACATCTGTTGCAGCACTCGTTGACCATCACATGGGAGCACATTTATGTGTGTAGATTTGGGGAAAAAGTGATTTAAGTGACTTTGAATAGTTGTTGATGGCATAAAGGCTCATAGAGAATCATGCAAAAAAGAAAAACTACCCAGTGAGCGATAGTTATCTGTGTAAAAATGCTTTGATGATGCAGGAGATCAGTGAAGAATGTTACAACAAAGGTATGAAGAAGACCATCTCTAAATGCACACCATGTTCAGCCCTGAAGCAGACAGGCTACACAGCATAGGAATACCACAATGAGCTGCCAAGAACAGGAAACTAGGACTAGAATTTGCATCTCCTCAGCAATTAAAACTTATCAGACCAGGCAACACTGGAAAAAAAACATTGCCTGGTCTGATGAGTCTAGATTTCCCTGTGAGAATTCGAATGGTAGGGTCAGAATTTGGTGTAAACATCATAAAAGCAGGGGTGAATCCTGCCTTGTCACAAAGCTCAGATCATCTAAAACAGATTTTTTGAACATGATGATGAGTTCACTGTACTCAGATGGCCTTCACCCACAAATCTGAAGCAATTGTGTGATGCTATCATGTCAATATGAATCCAAATCTCTAAAGAACGTTTTCAGGGGATTGTTGAACCAATGCCATGAGAATTAAGGCAGCTCAGGGGCCCAACCCTGTACTAGAAGGGTGTACCTAATAAAGTGGCAAGTGACTGTATAAAATGACACTGTCATGCTTTATTATGTCGGTATTTGTTGATATGATTTGAACTTGAAAAGCAGAAGTAACTGTTCTGTTACATAAAAACTGTCATTCTTAAAGACAGTATCGGATCAGTTTTAAATGCCACAGAAAGACCGCTATTATAGACGGGCGATTGTGGCTCAAGAGTTCGCCTTGTAATCGGAAGGTTGCCGGTTCGAGCCCCGGCTTGGACAGTCTCGGTCGTTGTGTCCTTGGGCAAGACACTTCACCCGTAGCCTACTGGTGGTGGTCAGAGGGTCCGGTGGCGCCAGTATCCGGCAGCCTTTCCTCTGTCAGTGCGCCCCAGGGTGGCTGTGGCTACAATGTAGCTTGCCATCACCAGTGTGTGAATGGGTGGATGACTGGATATGTAAAGCGCTTTGGGGTCCTTAGGGACTAGTAAAGCGCTATATAAATACAGGCCATTTACCATATGCAGGAGTTTGGAAAAAAACATGTTTTTTCCCCCTCACTGTGCTTTATTGGTTTTTATCAATAAGTATCAACTAGTGCCGCCCTCGTTAAAATTTCATGCAGATATCTGGCAGTCTGTGAGGGAGTTACGAAACCAGCCTCTGAGCTTCTTTCAGTCTCTCCAATGCCTGGAGGAGGCTGAAGACAAGAGTAGCAAGCTGCTATTAAAAAACTATATTACAAATTTGGACAAAAAGTAGATGGACAAATTGCATAACAGCGGGAGTGATGATCTTATCCATCTATCCTGCTATCAAATTCAGGGTTGTGTTGGGGAGCTGGAGGCTATCTCAGCTGTCATAAGGCAAGAGGAAAAGTCATCAGCCTGTTGCAGGGTTTTATTATTTAGAAACGTCTGTGAAGGTTCTCAGTCATCCAGGTCATCGTAGTCAAAGGAGCTTGTAAAGAAAAGCGTCTGGACTTCTTCAAGTTGCTTGAAGACGTTTCACCTCTCATCCGAGAAACTTCTTTCAGTTCTATTATTTAGAACCCCCCCCCCCCCCCCCAAAAAAAAAAAACAAACAAAAACAAAACAAAAACCCTTAAGTTGAATTTGAAAACTACAGAAACTACAGCTCAAAGGAGGAGCTTCTCTTGTGCCGGCCCAAAACCACATGTATATTTTTAGATATGAAACCACATGAATTATTTATGTAGACCTACAGGCCCTGCAAAAATAGCAAAAACACCTGCCACATACTCACAACAGCTGCTTTGTTGACACTTTTTTTTGCATTGTTCACCTGCCAGTTAGCGGCTATTACAAATAAGTTTGGGGTTTTTTGTAACGTACACCCTGAAGCCACAACTACTTCACACAGGTCACTGTATGAGCCAGTGTGCGAAAATGATAGCTCTATACATCCTCTGCTATCTGAATTCTGTTGATCATTGCAAGGAAATTATTGACTGGTAAATATCAATGTGCTGGCCTGACCATCGGTGCTGTGCAATTTTCTGCAATATGATGTTACACTATAAACAACACAACAGCAGGTGACCTAAAAAACTGGAAACAGCCCATGCAATATAAAGACTCAGCACCAAAATGAACGAATTCTGTAGAATCTGACAGATTATAGGCCCATTCAAACATTCAGTGAAATTACTGTGAGCTGGAGGTCACCTTATGAAATGCAGTGCTTTACTGCTAATACTAGCTATACCCATGAAATTAAATTAAGCACCACACCTATTATTTAGGATTTTCAAAATAAATATTCTACTGTACAAAATGTCCAGTTAAATAAAATAAAATAAATTTAGAAAATCCTCCTTAACCACGTTTTCTTTTTGAAACTCTGCGATTATATGTGTTTTCCCCCAGACAAAGCAATTTTATTTTATTTCTCGCTGTTGCATTCCACAGATTCTATTGATTCTTCTCTCTCACAGTCTCTTTGTGTTTGACTGCAATCACTGTCTTGGGCGTGATAGGAGCAAAAAACCTCAGGAGCTGCAGGAAAGACAGATCGGCCACCAAACAAACCATAGTCCCCAGTGAGCACAGCTGTGACAGAAAAATGAGAAGTAGTTTATACAGTGAAACTTACCAAGCCCTCAAGAATTTAGTGTCACAACAATCAACATTGCCAATCTCTAAGAAAAAAATAAAAATAAAACTCAATGTTCCACTGAATAACCTTGACTTTCTCCTTAACTGTGTACAAATCTGTGGCAGCATGCACACTATCTACCTCCTTTGCTCCACCTCATGCCAGCGTGCATTTATGCTGAAATTCTGAGTGGCCTTCCCCATACATGTTTGAACAAACACAGTTCAAGCAACACTTGAAAAGCCTCCTCTGTTGCACTGTTTACACAGGACTCTAGAAAACTGAGCGACCTTGTGTTAGCTGTAAAATTACTCTGTATATGAGCCACATAGATCTCTGACAAAACAGCTTTGAGTCACATTTTTTTTCACTGTGAAGTTGTGCCATAAGTCACTCTTATTCAGCTGGATTTATGAATCCTGCTCGGGTGCACTGATAACTACCATAAATATTGAATATTACATGTGAAACAAAGCAAAATCCTCCATAATCCTGTTTGCTTTGACCACTATCTGTTAAGCAGGAGATGCTGAGCTCCAGCCATGATTGAATCTGAAAATGGATATCACACACACCTACATCCACTCAGCATGAGAGATACACACAGTCATAAAGGCACATTATTCACAGTCCTGGCTTATGACTTGTCGCCTGTGAAGCTAATGAGTTCTACTGCATATTAGGTTTATCATAGAAACAACAGACCATCTTTTATAACTTGTAGAAGACTCAAGAGTCTGGAGACCAAAGTGATCTATTGTTGTTCATATTGTCTCATGTCCAGACCTTTAAATAAACAAATAAACAAATATATAAATACCAGTTGCTTGTTAAACTATAGGACATAAATTTAAGGTCAAGCGCTTTTACATTTATCCAGTTTATCGATGGGTTGTTAAACTTTGATGACTCTGCTGAAGTGTTTCGAAGAACATTACAACTAAAGATTCACATGCACCTGATTTGTTCGGCTGAAAGATCATAATCAATCAAATAACTTCCAGAGGGTTTGAGATTCATCATTGCATAAGAGAAAATTACAAGGCCAAAGAGTTTTTCTTGGACGAGAGAGAGAGAAACAAAACACACTCACCTTGAGCTACAGATGGACACGATCGGTGAACAGATGTTTAACTACAGGAAAGGCCACAGCCGGAGAAGAGATAGTCAATTTAGAGCCCCAACCAAACAGCCTGGCTACTCTACTATGACAAGTACACACATGCACCATCCAGCCGCGCTGAAAAGCATCAGTCTCTCCACCGCTGTACGGAGGAGGGAGATGAGAGGCGACTGACTGAGGCCAACTCCAATTAAACTGCAAAGCAAAGCTCGGCGTCAACTTAAAGGGGCGGCGTTTCTATCACTGACATGTTTCCGTGACGCATAGACGTGTAGAGGAGGTCCCCAAAGCGCAAGGACACAGTGTAGAAGTCTTCATATTTTACATGCAGTCCTGTTAATTAATGCGTTATAGTGGATCTTAGAGGATAAATATCTTATTTGACTTATTTTATTTTATTTTATTTGACTATTCACATTAGTAAATATCACAAAAATGGTTAAATAACTGTTATTAGAAGCGATAAATGAAGTTCAAACGACAAAAGTTAGCATATACCGCCACCTACTGGATACACTGCTGAATCACATCTGTGCTGTTAAACAGTCAAAGCGTCTGCAAACAGATTAAAATGCAAACATACAACAGTTGAGTAAATAGGTACGTTTTTCTATACATTTAAGTCATTTCACGTGATTTAAGTATAGACTTATTGCATAATTATGACAGCAGACAGAAACAGAACTCAACAAAAGCCATATAATTTTTATTTCCATCCCGTCGACAAACTGATATTGTCTCCATTATTAAACAGCAAACTGTGCATGTCTACTTTGCTTTGTGAGCCATTATTCTTTTTCAGTGAAAGTCTGAATGAGACGCTGTTGTATCAGTGAAGGCTGCAGGCTTGCACCTCAAGGACATACTGTCATAAAAAAAATCATTTCACACAAGTCAGCCTGACTGCAACAGATTTTGTGCAAAAGAGCCTTTTTTTTCCTTTCACAGTGGCACGCTGGAAGGTTACTGCGGCACCTATAATACACAGAGTTGGATTCCATAACACAGGCAGCACAATGCTCTGTTCTGCACTCTGTGTTACATTTGCTGGAAAAATCAGCCTCGTATTTTTCTCTCTCTCTCTCTGTAAAATTGGAAAGGTTACAGGGAAGACTAAAGTATTCATCTGTGCAGCATTATGAATCTGGTACAGCTGAATTGCTTCTGTGTGCACTGTGCAGGCTGGCTGAACTCACTGAAGTGAGCTTTGAAGGCTGTTGCTTTTATTTTACTTGATACAATTAGCCACAGCTTGTAAGAGACCAGTACTGTAAAATAAATCCTGAGCTCTAATGCAAATGAAATGTGGGAAAGTAAAGAGCAAATTAACAATGCTTCCGACATGGATGAAACACTTACTGTGCTCGCAGTAATATGTTTATTCTAATTAGCTTCAGTCTGAAAGAAAAACAAATTGCATTCTTATACAATTACAGAGAAACTTTAAATGTGACTATAGTCATATGAGGGCTTGCACAAAATAGGCTGTATTCCTTATGGTCAGTCCATGAAAGTCCATTTTTAGTTGTGCCAAGAAGTCTTTAATGTGGGTGTTATGTAACAATAACCTATATTGAAACCTGTGATAAATTGCTCTATAGGTGCAATAATGCTTCTGAAAAACTGTCCACTGCATCTTTGGTTATGAAAAGTCACACTTAAGTAATGTTAAATACATGCAGTCATTTAAATTTTAATACTAAGTTACTTTCAGGATTCAGGTTATTAGAACTGCTATTGCTTTACTGAGATATTACAATTATGTTTATAAGGCCATATGGGAGCTGCAGTGGTTAGTACTGTTGCCTCACAGCACAAAGGCCCTGGGTTTCAATCCACCAGCTGGACAGGGCCTTCCTGTGTGGAGTTTGTATGCTCTCCCCGTCCTCAGGCTTCCTCCCACAGTCCAAAAACGTGTATGTGGTTAGGTTAATTGGCTGTAGGTGTAAATGTGAGAGTGGTAAACTGTCCAGGGTGTACCATGCCATTTCTCCTCTGACAGCTGGGAACAACTCCATCCATCCTTGCAATTCTGAATTGGGCAAGTGGGAAAAATGGCTGGATGGAAGGTCATCCATGGATGTAGTAGCAGTTAATCCCATAGAAGTTGTGTTTTTTCCCACAGACTACGTTGTCTCTAAGGTTCACAGCGGCATGAGTGATGGAGCTGTTGAACTTGCGATGAGCCTCTGACTTGCTGAATGAATGTTGAAGGTCTAATAGGGTCAGGGCTGCACCTGATTTACCCACAGTCCCAATGGAAGAACTGCCTGGCAGGACAGGAGAGCGTGGCATGATGCACGGATTAGAGTTGCCATGTAGCCGCTCTCTGTCCTCTGCTCCTGGTAACAATTTGGGATGTGATTCCCTGCCCGTCTGGTCTTTGTCTTCAAGTAGTGGACTACAGCTGGGTATATTTCTTCCAACTTTAAAAAGTTTTTTGTCATTTAGCACATCCTTTACACAGATGCTTTCCTCTCTGTTGACTTCTATCCCTCCTTGGGGATGTAGGCGGTTGGACAGGTCCCAGAGTTGCTCTGTGTTTGTGATCTGGGCAGCGTTAGCCTCTTGGTTGCTCTGTGACGGGGATCCTTGCATGACATTGTCAAACTGGACTTTGCAGTTTTCCCTCTTTCTGCCCTTATGCGCAGAGCATTTGCACTGAGCTTGCTGCTTGCGTAAGACCTCCTGGGACAGCTCAGTCTGCTGTGCCTTTGTGGAGTTAGTGCTGCACTTTGATTGAGTATGACCCATTTGGTTCAGATCTGGTGCCTCATTACGCATAGCTGTGATCTCTTGTGGTTGGTTCACAGCAGGCGAGGCAGTGCTTTGGTTTAGAGTTGGAGATGTATTTTGGAGTTCAGCAGCAGTGGGACTGCAGCTGCTCCTCCTGACATTGCTCCCCAGTCTTTTTCTACATCCTTGCCTTGCTTTAGAAGGAACAAACACAGGATGCGACCTTTCTTGCTGCAGGGAAAATAATTAGACTTATTAGTGTTCTGGTCTGTTAATGCTACCGTATAATAAATGCAATGGCTTTTACCAGGTTTGACGTGTGTGAATTAATCCCAGCAAAGTTAGTCATTTTTTCCTTGAAATCATCTGTCATAAAAGGATTTGCTGGCCCTGATCCTTAAAACAAGATTTCACATTAATGTCAGATTTTGGATTACTGCACAAAATACAATAACAACTGATTGATCATCAGTAAGTGTGAGAACCTCTGCGAGTCCTGTCAGTTTGCTGTTCTGGAGCATTCAGGTGTGTGTTTCTCAGTGAGAAAAGACATCAACAATGATCTCAGAGAAACAGAAAGATTGAACAAGTATGAAAGCCTCATCTCTCTAAAAAGAACACATCAAACCAACTGTTGGGTCCAGTGGTGGAAGGCTGCTGATTTGGACCTCAACCTAATTGAAATGCTGTGGCATGACATTAAGATAGCTGTGTATAAACGAAATTTCAAAAATCTCAGATTAACTGATGCAACATTGTAAAGAAGACTTGGCCAAGATTCCTCTACAATGATGCGAGAGATAAAATCATAAAGAAATGATTACTTCAAGGTACTGTTGCTAAAAGGTGCTTGACCAGATACTGAACCACAGGGTGTACTTAGTTTTTCCCCTCATTGCTTCTGCATTTTGGCTTTTTTTTGGTTAAATATATAACAGCACGGTGTAATATTTCATGTGCTGTATGTGAATAATTTAGAACCTGCTAAATACAAGATACAAAGATTTTTCATCAATTCAATTCAATTCAATTTTATTTATATAGCGCCAAATCACAACAGTTACTTCAAGGTGCTTTTTATTGCACAGTAGATCGTACAATAATAGATACAGAGAAAAACCCAACAATCATATGACCCCCTATGAGCAAGCACTTAGGCGACAGTGGGAAGGAAAAACTCCCTTTTAACAGGAAGAAACCTCCAGCAGAACCAGGGTCAGGGAGGGGCGGGGCCATCTGCTGCGACCGGTTGGGGTGAGAGAAAGAAGACAGGATAAAAGACATGCTGTGGAAGAGAGACAGAGGTTAATAACAGATATGATTCAATGCAGAGAGGTCTGTTAACACATAGTGAGTGAGAAAGGTGACTGGAAAGGAAAAACTCAATGCATCATGGGAATCCCCCGGCAGCCTACGTCTCTTGCAGAGTAACTAAGGGAGGATTCAGGGTCACCTGGTCCAGCCCTAACTATATGCTTTGGCAAAAAGGAAAGTTTTAAGCCTAATCTTAAAAGTAGAGATAGTGTCTGTCTCCCGAATCCAAACTGGAAGCTGGTTCCACAGAAGAGGGGCCTGAAAACTGAAGGCTCTCCCTCCCATTCTACTTTTAAATACTCGAGGAACAACAAGTAGGTCTGCAGAGCGAGAGCGAAGTGCTCTAATAGGGTGATATGGTACTACAAGGTCATTAAGATATGTCCTGATAGATAAAACTGATGAACTGAATACTTTTGATACTTTCTGTTTAACAAGGATTTATTTTTCAGTATTTTCACTTCTTACCTGTGTAGTGCATTTGGTAGGAAGTGACCCAAAGGGTCTTCTCCATGTTTTTCAGGATGTTGCTTGTCCTCTCCGATAGCGTCAAATCCCAGTCTCGAAGTTTCAGGTTGGGCAGCACCATCTTTGGGGGAGTGGGGTAGAAAACCTGGCTCTCTCCCTTCGCTGGTTTTGCATGCTGGTGGAAGGAGGAAGACACTTTATGCTTCGATTAACGTCAGTGAAACTGTGAAGTCACTGATATTTCATCACTCACATCAAAAAAGCCATGTTCTCCTGTCCACATAACAGCCTTCTTCCTTGTTTTCAGTGGTGTTTCTAAGCTCTCAAGTCTATATGGAGCACCTAGGTGTGAAAAAAGAAGCATCTTAAAGACCTAACCATTCTACCACTCCCTTTTATCAGAATATCACACCTTTAGTTTTGCTTAGCAGAGTGATATCAGGTGCACTATTTGGGATACTGAGGTTGAGGAAAGATTGAGACGCAGCTCTGACTCCTGTATGTGGGTCATCTGGTGAGTGGAAGGATGGGAACATTGCAAAACGAGAGATGTGCGATGAATAGGGATGCTCTTTTGGGATGGCAATCTTTATCATTTTCTCCCTATGAAAGGCACAAAGACAAGAAAGGGTCGAACTATGTGCAAAAACAAATCAGTTTATCATTATGGAAAGAGTACTCACGCTATATTTATGTCCGTTGGTTTTGGTATTCTGGTAAAAAAAACACACAAAAAAAACCCCACCATCACTGTTATTATGTATCACCACAAACACAGGAAGAGGAAGTTTTTGATTATAATATTTATATAAAATCAGCAGCTACTTACAGTTGGTCATTAAGTCGAACATGACTTTTGTTTCTGCCATCACTGCTGTTACAGCGTTGATTGGTGATACTCCTGTGAAGGTGAAATAATTATATAATTATACTACATTTGATATATTACATTATAAATTCTAAGACTGTCTCATAATGAAGCCAGCATCACACTCACCCAGGTATGGTTCCTCCATAACCGCAGGGATAATGTCTATTTAAATCAGCCCTGAATCCACTGGTGAGTGAAGGCTCCATGTGGCTGCTGAAGACCTGACTCATAATCAGTGAATGTGAAGGAAGGATAAAGCCCTAAAAACCCCCACTAGTATAGAAGGACAAAGAGGCGATGTTTGTAATTGCACACAAGTTTAGCTTGAGAAACAGTACTTAACAAATTTATTAGACCATCTGTCATAAAAGCAAGAAAACACACATATTTTAGAAAAAAATACAACATAATTTTTTTATACAAAAAATTATGTTGTTACTTATTAGGAAAATCTAATGTTTCACTTCTCTGGATAGTCAGAAAGCATAGACAAGCAAAGAACCTATTATTTAATTGCATCTTTAGGCACTTTATTGCTAGTAGCTATCATTTGTTTCTATGTCTTTAGATGAATCTATGAAAAATGCCAGCAGTAACACTAAGGGATTCCCCCCCCCCCCCCCCCAAAAAAAAAAAAAAAAATCTACATCAGATGAACAGGATCTGCAAGTTATGTCCTTAAGCAAAAGGGAAAAAATCCATGAAAGCCCTGAAACAGGACCCGAGAGATGCATCTGGCCTTTCGGTTGATCTGTTTACTGAAGAAGGCTGAGGTACGGCAAATTCTACAATAACTCCCCTGAAAAAGTGGCAACAGGTCTTATGGAGTGATAATTTCCAGCCATCTGCAAACCATGGGACAAAAAGTAGCTAACATCCAAAGAAAGGCTTTGAATCTCAAAGAAGCCTGGACAGCTACTTAAAGAAATAAAAATATCATTGGATCTATTTCCCATTTTCATAGAAAAACATTAAGTGAGGGGCGGCCTAAGACTTTTGTGCAGTATTTTATATATACAGCGACTAATCTTCTAGAGTATACTTGCTGTTTAATCATTAATTAATATAAATTACTATTTTCGTAATATTAACTTACCTGGACAGTGGTATAAAGGAAGTCCAGAGAAGTTCCGAGTATCTGTCTGTGATAAACACACAAATGTCTTGTTTCAAATAAAGGTGAACATTTTAAAGCCTTTTTTTTGACTGAACAGGAGGATCTCCTCTTTGCTTTTGACCAAAGAGGTGGGTTTGAATTCCTGGGACAGGCAGAGTGACAGTGTTACAAACAATAGGGTCAGAGTGAGCGACACCCAATCCAGCCCACTGTGTGTAGTACTGATGTCACTTAAAAGCAACTGTAAAACTAACCTAACTAAACACTGACTACTCTAAGACCAGTGCGATGTAATTTTTACAGTTCTTATTGTTCAAAAATCAAGTCTTGGCTGATTTACTAATATTACTTACAATCACTGCTGAGAACGCCCATCATCCAGTCATCCAGTGTGGATCTGATAATATTACGCATTCACAGCTCAGTGAATGGGTGCAAAGAAAATGAAGCTGGCTCTGACTAGCACACACCGACACCAGATACAAGCTGTGCGACTGGTGTTGGGTTGCAGGAGTCGTATTTCATTCCTGCGCAACACAAGGACTGAAATAGATCCAGATTATGTGCATTAGTGAATGCCCCCAAACTGTCCATCAAATGTAAGTGTTGGCATGCCAAAAAGTAACACGTGTGGGGCGTCGTTTGTAAAGTGAAACATGCTGAAATTAACAGCAACATTTTTCCACATTTAGCTCAAAACCTTACAAAAACATGATTTTTCCCGAGTCATTTTTTACAACATTTAGTAAAATGTTTGTAACTTTTCATATTTAAAACACAATTTTAAAAGTTAAATCTAAATGTTATATTTAAATCTAAATGTTAAATCTAAATGTTACAGGAAACCAAATATTTAGTTTCCTGTTTTCACTTTCCATGTTTCACTTTACAAACTGCGCCTCATAGTTTCTTGTATTTTATTTATTTATTTATTTATTTATTTATTTATTTTTTAAGTTTTATTGAGTGATAGTGCTTTGGAGAAAACCTCTAAAGTTCTTTCAAAATTTTTCTTTGGACATTAGCTGCTTTTTCACTTACTTTTAGTCCAGTCCTTGTACCTGATTGTTTTCAGAGGAATGTCTAATTGTTAAATTAAGCCATTAAACACAGACCTATTCAGTCACTGAGGGGATTAACCAGTGTTATGTCTACACATAACAGGCAACAGTATCTGAATCTCATGTCCTTAAGGAATAGGAAAAAAAAAATATCCAGCAAAGACTCAGGCAGGATCTGAGTGATGCATTTGGCCCTTGATCCACCTACTGTTCACTAGGTTCAACTACTGTCTCATAAGAAATGGGCTCAGTGGAAGGGAGGCTGTCATTAAGCTTTCTTAAGGAAAGACTCAGGTATGTCAGATTACACAAGAACTGCACAGAAAATTTGTGTCAACCAGTTTGATGGTTAGATGGATCAAGATTTGATTCAAGTTTAAATTGTTATCAATATGTACAGAGGAGATCAGGAGAGCGATACCACAGTGACTGTGTACAAAACACAGTGGAGGCTCCATCATGGTTTGGGGAAATATTTCAGGAAGTGTTGTTGGGGACTTGATGGAATTGATGGAATTATGAACACAGAAAAGTACAGACAGATTTTCATCCACTATGCAACAGCTTCTTTTTTCAATATGACAATGATGCCAAACACACTGTTAATGCAATAAAAGCATACCAGGATGGAATAACACACAATTAAACTGTGAGTCATGGAAAGGCCTCCCCAGCGCTCAGACCTCAACATTATTGAAGCAGTGTGGGATCATTTTGACAGAGAACAAAACAAAAAAGCAGCCAACATCCAAGAGGAGCTTTGAATGTCCTTCAAGAAGCCTGGGGAACTATTTCTGAAGACTTTAAAGAAATGACATGAAACTTTGCCTAAGAGAGTCCAGGCTGTGTTTGGATTATACCAAATATTGACTGCCAGCCTTGTTAGAATTGTACACACTGCTGTTTTACCATATACGTGGTATTTCCTTGTAAATTCCTGCACTTACTTCCTGTTAAAGAAATAAAGGTGATTGAAAAACTTTTATTCCTGCTGAGCCAGCTCTTTCATGTGTAATGATAGCAAATTGATATCATCCTTCAATTTTCCTTTTCACACTTGTCCCCAAAACAATTATATTCGTTTTTAATTTGAAAACAAGATTTATGATATTAAACCCCCTGAAAATGTTTCTTTATTATGTAACATAAAATATTTATGGCTAAATAAGTAACTACAAAACATAGGCATATTACATTTAAAGCTGCTGTGATATGCTCTGCCTTTATGCACAGTGACCAAAAGGCCACAGCATTAGATTCCCATTCAGATGTTACTGGATCCAGATTTGCTTAATATGTGAAAATTATGGGAGAGACCTTTCCATACCAGACCAACTCTCAAATAAAACAACAAAAATGGTTTGAACCACTGCAAACACTCTATTATTCATGCAGGGTCTTTTTTATGCCTAGTAGTAAGAAGTTTATTGAAGATACACTAAATCCAGAAACCTGAAAATTGCATTAAAATACCAGTTTTTCAATCAATGCGTGCGGCTGCCTTTTATTGAACGCGATTTGGACTGCTTTCCAAGCAGCAAACCTTGTTTGTTAACTCACAAGACCCATTCTGCATTCTGCTTTTTAATTGGGATTCTCAAGAGACCTTGTCCAAAGTCTCAGCAAAACATGCAAGTCCTATCAAGCAGCATAAGCTAAGTCCAGTAACCAATTACCCTGCTCTGGCCCAGCAGAGCTGCCGCTCTCTCTCCGGATTATAGTTCCCGCTGCTGCATTATAAATGTGCAGCTGCAGTGCTTTCCCTAATATTAGGTTATTGTGCAGATGGAAGTTGACAGTTAGTGGATGATTTGCAACAACAACAGGAAACCAGCCTTATCTGTAGCTCTCATGCCAAGAACTTCAGACACATTGTGAAAAATTAGCTCACCACTGTCATCATGTGACATTTGTTGATAAGATAAGATAAGATAAGATAAGATAACCTTTATTAGTCCCACACGTGGGAAATTTGTTTTGTCATAGCAGGAAGTGGACAGTGCAAAAGTTATATAGCAAAAATTAGAATACAATAGGAATAAAATACTGTACACAACTGTACAGAATAGAATAAAATAAAATACTATATACAGTAGAATAAATAGAATAAAATATACAATAGGATAAAAATAGAATACAAATGCTTTATACAACTGAGTAAAAATACAACTTTGTCAGAAAAAGACTGACTTCACAAAAAAATAACCTCACTGGTCAAAACCTGTTAAAGGAGAGCAGAAATTAAACTTCACCTTCTAACCTCTGAAAGCCACAAGTGAAGCTAAAGACTGTCAGGTCTCATCAGCTTTGCGGTGCCAATTATGTTGTAGTAATATTGCTTTTAGCAATTTTATTAAGCTATCTTACCCTGCAAACACAGCACAATCAGACACAAACAAAATTCAGCTTCAGTGCAAACAGATAAGGTCTTAGAATTACAGCCAGAAAACTTAATAACATCTAACAAAGTTAAAAATGTTCAAAGTTAAAAGCGAGGAAGTCTGCAACCAAGAAATGCCTTCATGAATGGAAACACAGAGATTGGTTTACAGCAAGATGCAAACCACTGTTTACACTCAGTAAAAAGTTAGACTTTGCCAAAAACCAGATAAAGGAGGCTGCATTATCTGACAAATGAAACAAAGACTAAACTGTACTAGAATAATGGGAGAAGAGAAGTATGGAGAAGGAAAGAAAAAGCTAATGGTTTGACAAACATGGTGACATGTGCATATATGGCTGCCAGTGGAACCGGATCACTGGTGTTTATTGATGATGTGGCTGCTGATTAAATGAGAAGTGCACAGGGCTATATTCCCTGCTCAAACAACACTTCACGGTGGGAAATGGATAATGACTTAAAATCAGATTTAGTGGTGTACAGAGGCAAAACGACAAAACTAAATAAATAAAAATGTTACTTTCTAACTGCTGAAAAAAGAGAATGTGTTGATGGTTGAAAGACAGACACACACACACTGACTCTTGCACTCGTCTTCAGTGCCCAGTTACAAATCCGTCCTTGTCTTGTTGGCGGACTATAAGCTTTCTGAAAGGACTTATGAAGACATCCATGATGTTTCTTTCATGTGAGCTAAGGATGAAAGAAAAAAAGATGAACCTGTGAACTCACACTTCAAAGCTCACAGCTCGGGAGAATTTTTCTTTAATTTCATGTTTCAGGAAACACACACACACACACACACACACACACACACACACACACACACACACACACACACACACACACACACACACACACACACACACACATTTCACAATCACAGAGCACAGTGTGTGGGCTTGTGTGCATGTGTGTGTGTGTGTGCGTGAGACTCCAAGGTAACATAGGTGCATTTGTCAGTACAATGAAAATAGTTTTAAATAAAATTACACCATTTTTTCCTCATTTGCATAGAGTTGCTTGGGGAAAAAATGTGGTAAATTAACAGATTTTATTTAAATGTTTTCATTTCATTCTCCAACTATTCAGTCACATTCTGTTAGCTGGGAGGCAAGTGCCCTTGAGTTATTCAGAGCTGTTCATAAAGCAAGTCAGAGCTCTATCTATCTATCTATCTATCTATCTATCTATCTATCTATCTATCTATCTATCTATCTATCTATCTATCTATCTATCTATCTATCTATCTATCTATCTATCTATCTATCTATCTATCTATCTATCTATCCATCCATCCATCCATCCATCCATCCATCCATCCATCCATCCATCCATCCATCACATTTAAAATACAATGTGCATGTTTACTTTGGCCATCTGTTCAAACAGCTTCATTATTTAAATGTACATTAAAAACAGCGTTTTTCCTGTAAATGTAACTGAAACATCACTGACTTTATGGTGAGCTGAGTGTCTCTGGTGGTACAGAATAAAGAGAGGCACTAAAGACACTGCCCTGCAGTTGTCTTTTCTTTTTTCTGTTTTTTATTGCTGGGGAGAATAGGCGCTGTGTTTTTCCACACCTCTGCATACTATTCCACAGAAATCCCCAGAGAAACAGCTCAAGCTCTCGTTTGACGGACAGCTGTAGCTCGTCTCTTGTGAAAAGTGAATTTATTTGACCACTTCTGCTGCCTGTATTTTGGGGGAGAACAAGGGGAACTATACTGGGTCATACTAGGAATGCATATAAAAATGTTTTGAGCTCATCACTTCTCTGTGAAGCTCGAATGTAGCTGCCTCACTCCCTCACTCCCATCTAACTCCTGCTCTGTTACATTTAAGAATCTCATTTGGTCTTCACAGCTGCTTTCACTATGACAGCGTTTGACTTCTCGGATATAGAGGCGTTTTTGGATTGCCACCCGGATCTGTTCGAGGAGTATCTCGTTCGGAAAGCCAAATGTGACCAGGTTAGCAGGTGGTTGAAGGAGCATCAGCCGTCGAAAGTGTCCTCTGTCGAGGAGAAGCGGGGCGCTGCCATGGACCCACTGTGGCCGACCAGTGCTGACGGACTCCGGCGCAGATCGTCCCACATGGAGCTGCGACGGAACTTTGCTCGGTCCAAAGCCACCACTGCACACTGGACATACGACGAGCACGTGAGTTTGAGCGAACACGAGTCCCAGTCCAGCATGAGGCGCCGTGCGCTCCTGCGTAAAGCCAGTTCACTGCCTCCCACTACCGCGCACATCCTGAGCGCCCTGCTGGAGTCCAGGGTCAATGTGCCTCAGTACGCATCCAGCGCCATTGACTATAAATACAGACTTAAAGAAACCAACGAGAGGGAGTTTTTCTTAGAGCTCGTGAAAGATATCTCCAACGAGTTGGACTTAACAAATCTGAGTTATAAAATCCTGATCAATGTCTGCATTCTTGTGGATGCAGACAGGTGTTCGCTTTTCCTCGTTGAAGGACCCCCTCACAAGAGGACTCTGGTTTCCAAGTTCTTTGATGTGCATTCAGGCACTACAGTCAGACCATCATCTAGCACTCTTAACTCCAATGAAGTGCAAGTGCCATGGGGGAAAGGTATCATTGGATATGTGGCAGAGCACGGGGAGACTGTAAACATCTCAAACGCATATGAGGTAAAGTGTACACCGTTATGATCAATAGAATTTGTATTCTTAATTTATGTGCGTCCATTTAAGCTGGCGGATATCAGTACATGATGATGTCGGGTATTGGACCCGAGTTTTGTAGTAGTAAAAGAAAAATTTCTGCAATACACATCAGGTTTCAGGTCCACCTTCAGCTGCATTCCCAAGTTAAAAGCATCCACAAATGTGTGTCTTTTTCAAAGTAATGGGACTTTTTTGTTTTGGTTTTTGCCAGCAGAGGTATTCAGGTGTTGGCAAAACTATCCCACTCCTCAGAACTTCAACTGCGCACGTCGTTCCGAATACCAAATGCAGGTTCTTTTGGATACAAAAAATACAATAGTCAAAGAAAAGGAAAACCAATCACTATATTTTTTCCCCCCACAAACTAAATCTGGTATTATATGCTAGACTTGAGCACCACATCATTATATCATCGCCCTGGGCTGCTTGGGAAACTAAGGAAACATGCGATCTACTACTCCAGCAGCATAGGTACGTGCCAGTGAGGGGTACAAGAGTCTCTCTGCTTATAGTAAAAACAGTTTCAATCAACAGAGACTCAAATTTACAAGCCCAAGAGTCAGACCTAAACGCTGCGGATGCTTTATCATAGGCTTTACGAGACAAACGCGCATATGGTGAAGGAATGTAGAGCTGGGATGTGTGTGTGTGTGTTTTTTAATGTGGACTCCAGTCAATAAATATGTAATAGCCTGTATGTTTATATAACCACAATTCCAGGATCACCGCTTCAGTGATGAGATTGACAAGCTGACCGGGTACAAGACTCAGTCCATCCTCTGTATGGCCATCTGCAACAGTGATGGAGAAGTCATAGGTGTTGTACAAGCTATTAACAAAAATCCAATCGGCACCCCATTTACTGAGGATGACGAGAAGGTGAGGCTCTGTTATGCTGAAGAGAAGAAAATCATTCGCCTGTCGTACCAGCGGGCTTCACATTCATATTCATCTTCTTCAATATTACTTATCGCGCCATTAAGGGCATTTAACGAGGGAGTTAAATTTAACTGGTGCATCGTCTACCCCACCACCCAACACTAACACTTGCCATGCAACTGGAAATATTGTTTGTAATTTGCATCTTAATGGCTGCGGAGAGGGGTAAAGTGTTCCCTTGGAATCAAAACACAAGAAAATGGAAGAGAAGAGGTCAAGCTTTTACTCAAGCGTGGAGCATTAAATACGTTCGCCTGTGCATACACACAGTAAGAAAAGTGTTACTTTCAGTTGCTCCCTGTTCCAGTTGAAATGGGCTTACTAGAATATATGTGTGTTATAGCTTCATTTACGGCTCCGCTGCTTATGAGTACAATTTAATTCTCAGAGTTTGCTGACGAGACAATAATATTTCGTACATCCTGGAGATTGGAGGGTTTGGTAAAAACAAAACAAAAACAAAAAACTGCATCAATGCTGATATTTGCAGTTTGTAAAAATCACAAGTTTGCTTCTGCGTGCAGACCAGTTGCACTGACAAATTCATCCACAAGGTGGCAGAAAAAACTTGTGGAAATAAATACATTGTGAATCCGTATAGTATGCTCTAACGCTCAACTTCAAAGAAGCTGTGAGAGATTTAAGCTTCTTTTTCAAGTGTATATAAAACAAAGCACTAAATATAACTTTGGCAGAGCAACCTCAGAAACTATTTTTCAGCAACAAAGACTGTAAAAATAGGGAGGAGAAAAAGCTTCATCCGGCAGCTTGTCCAGACATTTTAAGGCCTTTGATGTCTTACTAAGTCTCTTTCTCTGAATCAGTACTTCATTAACAGCAAATCTATTTGAGAGAAATTTGCACTGAGAAGCAGCTGACTCCATCATGATCTTTGTATGCGCATTTACTCTTTCTGGTTCTCTTATTTGGCTTTATGTCATGCAGACATTGTGCATGCCTTTCTCCACTTTTTTGTGTTTTCATTCAGGTGCTGCAGATGTATCTACCATTCTGTGGAATATCGATTTCCAATGCTAAGTTGTTTTCAGAGTCTCGCAAGGAGTATGAAAGGAGCAGGGTGAGAAGTTTTAAACTGTGCTTTTACAAAAACATAACTGAACACAATAATCACTCCAAAACACATTAACATGCTGTATGCTTGCCTTTCACAAGTTAGGCTTACATTAACTTCAGCAGCGTGATATTCTATCAGGAATGTGGAAATATGTTTGTGTAATGAACAAATGAAGTTACGGTGTTTATTGTTGCTGCTACAGGCTTTGCTGGAGGTGGTCAATGACCTGTTTGAGGAACAGACCGACCTGGAAAAGATTGTCAGGAAGATCATGCAGCGAGCGCTGACTCTGCTGCAGTGTGAACGTTGCTCTGTGCTTCTTCTGGAGGACATTGACTCACCTGTGAGACCTTTCTTTTCCCATTTCCTCACAGATTCATCTGCTGCTTGATTTTCAGTGTATAACTAAACCAAAGTCATTATAACCTTTTTTTTTTTTAATTTGCTGAATGACTTTATTTCTGATTGCAGTGATATATGATTTTTCTCATAGGTTGTGAAGTTCTCAAAGACATTTGAACTCATGTCTCCTTTGTGCAATGTGGACCGTGACATCAGGTTAAGGAGATTTTGCTCATAGATCACTACTGCAGAATTACAATAAACACAAATATGATTAACATTAAAAGAAGACTTGCATTTCACTGTGATAAAATTTGTAGTCAGTGTTTCTGTATATTAATGTTTGACTGTTGCTTCCTCTTTGTAATAGTGCCCACATCAGCATGGAGAAGTTATCCTGTTCTGACTGGCTAATCAATAACAGTATTGCTGAGCTGGTGGCTTCAACAGGACTGCCTGTTAACATCAGTGATGTGTGCCAGGACCCACGCTTTGATGCTGAGGTATACACAGTGTAGTGTATTTATCAGATCTGAGGCTTTTATTTAAAAAACAGTCAGATAATATGAGTCATTTGCACCGTTGTTATCACTGCAAGAATATCAGTTCCCCCCCCCAAAAAAAAGTAAAAAATGGCTTCTCTCTTTGCAGGCAGATCAAGCTTCAGGGTTTCATATCAGATCAGTGTTATGTGTTCCTATCTGGAATCGAACTCATCAGATAATTGGTAAGTGAACCAGAAAATAATCAGTTTTGTTTCACTGGAAACGAGTCCTCATGTTATAGTCATGATTTATGTATATTTTCCACAGGGGTTGCACAAATTCTGAACCGCCTGGACAGGAAGACCTTCGATGATGCAGATCAGAGGCTATTTGAGGTTAAGCTACACTAGCAACCTTCTGTTTGGTCTGCACTGTGACACTGTAGATCCGCAGGTTCTTTTCATGTTTCATATTTTTCCTCTGGCCTGTTGTTTGTGTGCAGGCATTTGTGATATTCTGTGGCCTTGGAATCAACAACACAATGATGTACAATCAAGTTAAGAAGACATGGGCTAAACAGTCTGTAGCACTGGATGTAAGCCTGTTCTTCTATCCATCACTCTATGTCTCTCTGGAGGATAGAAGATATTTATGTATCTTTTTCTATACAATAATTTCTTTTTTTTTGTCATGTGCCAGTTTTCTTTTATGGTAAATGGTCTGTATTTGTACAGCGCTTTACTTTATGTTTTCTTTTATGTTTTGATGATTCCATGTAATCCATCCATCCATTTTCTTAACCAGTTCTCTAACTAGGGTTGCAGAGGAGCTGAAGCCTTTCTAGTTGACACAGGAGAGTGGTGGTTTACACAAGTTACCAGTCTATCAAATGGGTAGTATAATCTGATATCAATTCAAATCAATTTTATTTATATAGTGCAAGTTCACAACTATAGTTGCATCAAAGTAAGAGTAAAGACCCAACAAAATTAGAAAGAAAACCCCATCAATCACACAACCCTAAATAAGGAAGCATTTTATAAGAGTACGAAGGAAAAAGGGAGCCTGAAAGCTGAAGGTTCTGCCTACCATTCTACTTTTAGAAACTCTACAAATAAAAAGTAGGCCAGCAGCCTGATAGAAAGGTGAGCTGTTAGGAAAATATGGTACTGTAATTTGATGTATATTTACTACTACCTTCTATTTACATTTACCTGATTACTTTGTATGTAAGGAAATTTATTTTTAATTCTATTCTAAATTTAACAGTGAGCCAGTGAAGAGAAACTAATATGGGAGATATATGATCTCTCTTTCTGGTCCCTGTCGGTACTCTTGTTTTGGATCAACTGAAGGTTTTTCAGGGAGCTTTTAGAGTGCCCTGAAAATAATGAATTACAAGAGTAATAGTATTAGATAAGTGCATGAAGTAGCTTTTCAGCATCACTTTGAAACAGAATATTGCTAATTTTAGAGATTCAGGACAGTGTGAATGAGTAAATAAAGCTGAGTGTCATCTGCATAGCAATGGAAATATCTGTAATGTCTTCTAAATATACAGCCTAAGGGAAGCATGTAAAATATTAAAAGTATTGATACCAGCATGCAACGCTGTGGAGCTCCATGACTAACTTTTATGTGTAACTCTCCATTTACACACACAAATTGGAATCTATCAGATATTGCAGAGCTGGATTCCTTTAATACTTTCAGTGTGTTCTGATCTCTGCAGTAAAATACTATGGTCAATGGTATCAATAACAATATAAGCTGTAGCAATAATCCAATCAACTCTTATTCATAAATGGGTCTATATTTATTGTGGGAAAAAAGCAAACTTCAATAAACTTAATGCTAAATCTTACAATTCCAAAACTGTAAGATATTACAAATTACTAAGCAATTTGGGAGCAGTATTAGAAATATGTGGTATATACGGGAAAAAATAATAATTTTCAGTGACACTACTCTGAAATGAAAACATATTTTAGGACACACGGTAAAATGAATTCAAACTACCTGTATGAGAAATTATCGATTCCAGAAAAATGCTGTGTCACCACTGTTACTGCTAATCTTAGCAGAGGCTCTTTACATTCATTGGTGTCTCAGTCTGCGTTCTGTTCCAGTGCCCAGTATCTAACCTGAGCAGTCACATTATCCTCAGAAAACATGATTCCTCTTCTTTACCATAAATATTTTAGTTGCTTTTAAATTATTAATGATAAATACACGTGCAGGTCTGCTCAGTTTTCATCAAGGACAACAAACACAGCTGTATTTCTGTCACACAATCTTTGATGTTTCTTTCATCACCTGATGGATTTTTTTGTGATTAGAGACGCCAAAATATAGCAACAAATTGGCTTTAAAAGCAGATACATATTTACTTTGATCTGATTACATAGGACGGTGAATACAGATAAAAAACATCAACACTCTTGGTAAATATTAATTATCTTTTTTAGCAGTGAGTGTACATTAGAGAGCTAGTCTTATGTTATTTAGGCCATCCCCTCATGACATCACCTCACTATCTGGGACAGTTTTTTTTTTTTTTAATACATCAGTGTTTTGCATTATTTTCTGTTTTTCAGATGTTGTCCTATCACGCTACCTGCTCCAAGGTGGAAGTTGACAGACTGAAGGTAATCCTCAGAACTAATCAAATAAAAACATTATATAATGCATAAAGGCACTATACCAACATCAGGAAAATAGTGAAATGTGTCAGTAGATAAAGGTGCAACGTAAACCGGAAGGCTGTTTGCCTATGCTGTCATCCTTCAGTGGCACTCTGTGACTGACAGCACTGTCCTCTCCCCCTAAGGCTGCCAAGATCCCCCTGAGCAGTGAGTTAGGCATTGATGAGTTTCACTTCAACGACTTTTCATTGGACAACGACGCCATGATCACGGCTTCTCTCAGGATGTTTCTGGAACTTGGTGTTGTCCAAAAGTTTAAAATTGACTATGAGGTAAGGCCATGAAATGTGCCCTGTAATATGTTTATCCATCCATACATAAACATGATCATACCTTCTGTATATCTGTCTGTAGGTTTTGTGCCGCTGGCTTCTGACTGTGAGGAAGAACTATCGAACTGTGGCATACCATAACTGGAGGCATGCTTTCAATGTGTCGCAGTGCATGTTCGTTATGATCACGGTAAATTTTAACATAGAGCAAAAAAAGTCAGATGTATATCTTACAGAAGCAATGATGTAAAGTTGTTTTGCATGCCCACAAATAGATAGATCTATGGAATAAACTATATAAAAATTTCTAAGAGGTATATCCAAGGTATTTCTAAGAAGTCATATGGTGGTGGATTTGGTCTCTTATTGCTTAGGGTTGCTTCTATGTCCTATCCTATCCTAACTGATGCAAAATATCCTATAAAAGTACGTTAAATATTTAGTTAAAATAAATGAAACAGAATAGATTTAAAATTACTCAGTAAGAATGTGGCCATCTGCTTTGTATTGTGTAGACAGCAAGTTTCCAGGATGTCCTGTCAGATGCAGAGATATTGGCACTGATGGTTGGCTGTTTGTGCCATGACTTAGACCACAGAGGCACCAACAATGCATTTCAAGCTAAGTACGCCACAGAGGCCTGTGGATTTTGGAACTGGTGTCTTGTTAATGCAGAGAAGTGTAACTACTCTGTTGTTCCTGCAGGACAGGTTCTGCTCTGGCCCTGCTTTACGGGACATCAGCCACCCTGGAGCATCATCACTTCAACCATGCAGTCATGATCCTGCAAAGTGAGGTCAGGCTAATATTTTTCTATTTTTTGATAAATTCCATGTAATTCTTATGTTTTTGCAGAGGTTTCTTTTTTTTATCTTAATAGTTTGCTTTCCTTGTTCAAGGTTCTGTAACTTCCAACTGATAAAAGAAAATAATATTTACTTAATCCTTAATGAAATCTTGATGATTAATTTGAATAAATAACCTCATATGGTGTCAGTTAGATAGATAAATTAATATTTTTTTCTTTATTTTCTTATAGATAGGGGTTTGAATATGAAACGAAAATACCAGAGTCAAAAAAAAAAATCAAGGACAGACATTGGTGTATTTTTGAAATGTTATTTAATCAGCTCAATTGTGGATCAGTAATACATGCTATGGCCTGAGGCTAGTCGGCAATTTCTGTCCCTTTAGATTAAACTAAACATCAGCTCAGCAAGAAAACACATTCAAAATAACAGAAAACACAAATGCACAGACTTCATTCAATTTAAAAGTGTTGGACTGAGACCATTAGGCTAACAGAAAGCCACTGTTTAAAGAGTTCGAGTAAAGTCGAGAGGCTGCTTTGTCTCAGGTGAAAATCAGTTTGATCATTGGGATCCGTGTTTTTTTATCGATTTCTTTTAGCAGCGGACAGAGAAAGTCCAAACACGCTGCTAATTAACATTTCTAAAGGGAGCTTCTTTTGACAGTGAGCAATGACTTTACCGGTGCATTGGATTTAAGGAGACATTTTAGCCACTATTACTCATCCTCGTCTGCTTTTGCGTGTGTACCCACTGTATTGCATGCTATTGTGTTTTTATTTCACAGGGTCACAATATCTTTGCAAACCTAAGCTCTAAAGAGTACAGCAACATGATGCAACTATTGAAGCAGGCTATTCTCTCCACAGACCTTACTTTGCACTTTGAGTAAGTGTTGCTTTTTTTTCCTCACGGCATTCAAGGCCAAAATAGTTTGTGACTTGTAAACTTACATACATCATTATAAATTATTGGATGTATTACCATATTCTGAACAATAATTTTCACATTTTTTTGTCATTACAAAGCTCTTCCACTTGGGTGGTTACCAAGATGGGGAGGGGGACAAATTGTGCTTCAACTTTTTTTTCTGTCCTTGATTATCTCTTTTAATTGCAAGGCGCAGAACCAAGTTTTTTGAATATGTTCTGTCTGGAGAGTTCAGCTGGACTGATGAAGGACACAGAGAAGTTCTCAGGTTTCTACATTTATATACAAATAAATCAAAATAACACAAACTATAACTGAATTTAAAAAAAAGAGATGGAAATAAGCTTTAATGTCATCAACAGGTCTATGTTGATGACAGCATGCGATCTGGGTGCAGTCACTCGTCCCTGGAAGATATCCAAACAGGTTTGAGCCTTTCACTATCCCTTCATCCAGGCTGCTAATGTTTTAATCACTGATAGTAATTATTAACGCAGCTGCTCTTGCTATGTATGGGTCCGAATGGCCGGAAAGGATGCTAGGTTGTGTACATGACCTTATACACCAGGGCATTGTGATATTGTTAGAAGCTGCATTTATAATAATCCTTATTGTGATACATCTTCTTTTTTCCCCCAATATATGCTAAGAAGTACATAATTGGAATACAACCAAAGAAGGTCTTTTCCATACACTCCGGAATATGCACTTGCTTCCTAGTGGCCCTGAGCCATGGCTATATTAAGAGGATTCTTATAATATATCCATGTCATGAATATGTTACAGGTACAGGACACTGGAGGATAGATTAGATTAAAAAATCCATCTAAGGTAGTGCCACAAACATCGCTTCAGTTTCTTTGGGACTTTTCCAAAAAGAGCATAAGGGCACTTCCTAAAGGCCATTTAAAAAGTTTTTTTTTGCATCCTTGACCCATACAGTTGTTCTATCTAGGTCAAGGATGCATGTTTCCTAGAGCTTTCTCATTAAATTAAATTAGCTCACTAATCCATTTACTTAATTTTACTTGGACACAAACACTCATTTGATTTTTTTTTTATACACAACCAAATTATATTTCCAAAGCTTAGTTTACAGTCCTGTGCATGTGTTTTTTTTTTTCTAAAATAATGCATGTGATGCGTTAGCATGACCCATAATAGTACCATACTAATAGAAAGATAATTGTTCTTCTCATTTAATTTAAATTAAAATAAGGACAAAATAACAAAGTACGTTTAAGCCATTATTAACAGCAAACTGGTACATCATTTTTAGAGTTAACTAATTTGTTTCCCTCGATCTGCACAGGTTGCAGAGCTGGTTACAAGTGAATTCTTCGAGCAAGGTGATAGGGAGAGGTCAGAGCTTAAGTTAATCCCAGCAGTAAGTAAGGAAGCTTTAAAAGTCAGTCACACAATTTTCCACAATTTTCTTAATATAACTAGATCTCTCTCTAGGCAATCTTTGACCGCAATCGCAAAGATGAACTACCTGCCTTACAGCTTGAATGGATTGATGGGATCTGTAAACCTCTTTACCAGGTCAGACAACCCTTTATGATTTAAGTTAAGCATTTAGGTCTTATGAAAAGGTAATAGTAATTAAACTATTAATATCATTCTTTCTCTCCAGGCACTGCTGAAACTCAACAGAAAGTTACAGCCAATGATGGATGGCATCGATGCCAATCGAAAGAAATGGCAGGATCTCTGCTCATCCTATCAGCAGACACGCAGAGCTTCGGTGTCTAATCAGAGTACAGAATCAGGTCAGAACACTGAGTCAGGTGAAGAAGATGGAGAAAACAATGAAAACCTAGAGTCTAGAGAAACTGCGAAGCCAGTCGAAAACTCAGTGTTTGGGTCAAAGTGCAGTTAGGATCAAAGATGCAGAGAAAACAAGGAGATGGAAACATAGCATCTGCAGGAAAGAAGTAAAATAAGCTAAGTGTTTGGCAAGCTTTGCATTAAGTTGAAAACATTCAAATGTCCTCTGATTTGATGAGAAATGCACTACCCACTATTGGTAAATGAAAAGCAGCTTTCATCTGCTAGGTGTCCCAAGCACTACGTTAAACTCAGGACTGAGCTTTATCCCTACTGGTCAGACTCCCTCAGACCTCCCTCAGCTCTCAGATGTAACTGAGAGCTTGTCATGGGATGAATGAGAATTGAATAAGAATGAAGGATGAATAAGAAACCAAAGAAGGTCTCTTAATATTATAATATTTTTAATGGGAACTGTGTTAGAAATCCCAAAACTATTGGAATGCCTTTACAAAACAAAAAAGAATCACTGTGACAAATCATATAAATTGCCATTATGAATGTTTACTGGAGCATGATTGTGTTCTGGATAAGGCTGTGGTACCTCAGTTGCAAGTCTTTGGCTATATGGTGTAATTTTCAGTGTTTGTGGGTTAATTGAACTGTTTGGCCAGCCGCTTGTTGTGTGCAACACGTGTATTTTCTGGGGGAAAACAGGCAGATATGCGTCAAAGACTCAAACAAGAGGTCAGGGTTAAAATTTAAAGTCTGCTGGCTTGTTGTATGCACGTGTCTCTCTGTGTGTGTGAGTCTGTGTTATATCATGGTTAGGTAGTTATTTAATGGGTCTTAAAATAATTTATTGCAGCGGGATAGTTTAATTTCCAGTCTCATAAAATGTTTAATGAATGCTCACTTGATTGAGAAAAATACATGAATGCCTATAAGTCCATGTCCATGTGTTCAGTTCAGTGTTAGATCTACTTTCTCTTTACATGTGCCCCAACTGTATGCTACTAATTTTATTGTTTACTGTCTTTAAACTACACACAGTGGGATGAGTTTGTCTTACTCTCGCTAAAAAAGAAGACTCCTCAGTGCCCGTACTATGGCCTTTACAAGATTTCGGTGTTGTACATATAAAATATGGAAAAATATCCAACTGGAAGTTTCATAAAGCAGATTGTGTACATACAGTATATACGGTGCCATGAAAAGTATTTTCCCCCTTACTGATTTCTAAGCTTTGTGTATTTTTGTCACACTTACATGTTTCAGATAATCAAAGAAATGATAAATGATGACTTCATTTATTAAGGAAAAAAGCTAGCCAAACCTAATCTATGTGAAGTCATGGCCTGCCTCATTGAAAATAATGAAAATCATGAAAATAATTTGATTAACCGCGTTTTCATATAAAAGAAAAAAGCTGAGTCCAGTTTCATGAGCTAAACCCAGAACTGATTACCAGACCTGTTGAATCAAGGAATCACTTAAATGGAACCTATTTGACAAAGTGAAGTAGGTTAAAAGTCCTCAAAAAGCAACAGCTGAGAAACAAAGTCACTGATATCTATCAGTCTGGAAAGGGTTACAAAGCCATTTCTAAAGCTTTAGGACTCCAGTGAACCACAGCGGTAAGGACAGCACTATCCACAAATTGAGAAAACTTGGAACAGTGGTGAACCTTCCTAACAAAATTACTCCAAAGAACCCAGAACTGCATCTAAAGAACCGCAGGCCTCACTTGCCTCACTTGCTTCACTTCAGGTCAGAGTTCATTATTCAACAATAAGAAAGAAACTAAACAAAAATGACATCCATGGGAGAACTCCAAGGAGAAAACCACTGCTGACCAGGAAGAGGACATAGCTGAGCTCACATTTGTCAAAACTCTGTGGACTGATGAAGCAAAAGTTGAACTTTTTTAAAAGGTTTGAGTCCCATTACACCTGACATAAAACTAACCATCATTTCAGGAAAAGAACACATCATGCCAACAGTCAAACATGGTGGTGGTAGTGTGATGGTCCGGAGGTGCTTTCTGCTTCAGGACCTGGACGACTTGCTGTAACCGACTGAACCATGAATTCTTCTGGTAAACCCTGGAGGAGAATGTCCAGCCATCAGTTTGTGCTCTAAAGACAATGCAGGACAGTGACCCAAAACACGCCAGCAAGTCCAATGGCTCCAAAAAAAAAAAAAAAAAAATTGAAATCCAATTGAGATGCTTTCTTCATGCATCCTAACTCTACAATCTGTCTGAATAAAAACTATTCTGCAAAGAAGAGTGGGCCAGAATTCCTTAATAGCAATGTGAAAGACTCATTGCTAGCTATCACAAATGCTTAATTTCAAGTCCTGCTGCCAAGGGTGGCACAAACAGCTACTTTGCTTAGGAGCCAATTAATTTTTCAAATACGGCTGGGTAGGTACAGATGGCTTTTAGTAAATGAAATCATTATTTTTAAACTGCATTTTGTATTTACTCTGGTTATCTTTTCCTAATTTTATAATATTGAAATTTGTTTGATGGTTTGAAACATTTAAGTCTGAGGAATACTAAAACTAAGAAATCAGGAATAGGGCAAATACTCTTTCATGGCACTTTACACTATGCTTTCATTTATTTGCCGATGCATGGTGATTGTGTTGAAACTGCATGCATCATATTTAATATTGACGCTGGACATTATCTCGATGCCTTCGACTGCCCAATGAGATTTGTTTTGCATGAAAGTATTACAACGGAAATACGAAATGTTGCTACTGCACTACTGTTGTCGAGAACAGATACAGATTTCTATTTTAGATCACAAACTGTACCAAAATGATACATTCATTATTTTTCATACACCAGGTTCTATATTTATAATTATTCCCTAAAATAAATTCTTAGAGAAGACAGGACGGCGTTTCACTTCAGACAAAAAGGAGAGGCAAGTTTTAAATGTGTCTCCATCTGGTTTTGTGAATAAAACTCTGTGGCATGAAAACTGTTTGTTTGGTGTTTATGTAACCAGAGTTATGTCATAGCTATTGTTTAAAATTACAGTAGCTGCTTCTTTATATCAGACCGTCTGACAATTGTGAAGTTTACTGACATTCAGAAGGAGGAAGTAGCACCATGATGTGAATGTATTGTTACTGTTGTAAGGCTATTGGCAAAAAAAATAAAATAAAATACATGAATAAATATGATAATCCATCAAGTACATTCTCCACTGTAAATGATATACACAATATGCCTAATGTGACAATGCACTGTGCTTTCATATGTGGCCAAGGATGACGCTGATGCACTCTTTCACTGAAGCACATTGAGGCAGCTGAGATCTGGAAGATTATGAATCAATTAAACATGCAGTCCCCATGATTCATTAGCCTGTAGGAACAGTTTTAGCAGCAATAACTTGAAGTAAAAACTCACAGTTTGGGTTTGGATCATCTTCAAACTTTACATCAGTATACCAGGCCATGGGGGAGCTAAGTACCTAGGTTGGCTAAGCATTTGACCATGACAGTCGCTGTTAGCGTCCAGTAACAATGTTAACCTTGAAATTTTTTTTAAGAAACAATATTGAGTAACATATCAAATGAAAGGGCATGGGGAAAGCTTTACAACACTAGTTTTATTTTTTCAATAAGACATCCTATGGAATCACAATAACATAACATAACAGGCTGATGGGCTCGTTCTCTGAGTATTGAATTGTTAGGAATTTAACATTTCAGACGCTAACTGAGGTCTGTAGACCCTGAGGTTTTTTGCAGTTTCTCGCAGCACTGCACAGTCTGACTTCATGGTGAATTTTCTGTGATGTCCATTCCTTGTGTTGTGAAGATTGTGTTAACACACATCTAATTTGTCCAGACCAGCAAACTGCCAAACTTCCGTTTTTGCATTTGATAAGAAACAGTTTTCTGCTATATACGCTCTTAATTTTTCATGGAAAATCAGCATGGCTGTAGTTTTTCACATGGCTCCATACAGGCCTGTTAACACATTGTTTTTCACATGACTGTAGGTGTGGCTTCTCTCACTGTTGATAAAACCCCAAACACGTTGCTTGTGCATATCTGCAGCATCACAGATAACAAAACAACATCTGTCCACATCTGCTACCTGAATGTCATTAAACTTGGAAATTAATGCTTCTAATTTCAAGTTGCATTTATTTCTTATGTCTTTCATAAAAAGTAGAGTAAAGTGTTTTTGTTTGATTTTCTTGTGCGTATGGATATTAATAGAGTTTATGTGACTGAAATAGACAGCATCTGTATTTATGATATGCAGTGGCTTTGAGATTTCCCTGTCTCTTTGGAATACTGAAGAACAACATGGAGAGCAACAATATCTCTTTTTACCTTTTTATATTTGACAGCACATAAGAAAAGACGAACTTGCACTTTCAAAATCGTCTCAGGTAAAAGAGCAAAGTGACATGAAAGACTGCCAATGAGAAAAACACCGAAAAGTAACGATAAAGGTTGAATCATCCGCAAAGCCTCAAAACAGAAGCTGAAACATTGTATAGAGATTCTTTACATATTCATACAGCCTCTGTTAAATCCTCTTATTGGTCTGTGGAGAGTGTTTGATGTTGATTTTAATAGGTGAGGCAACAGTAGAAGCAGAAGTAATGTATAAAACCCAGTACAGCTTGATGCGTAGCCGCCAGCTGCCAAGCCATAGCCAGACCCGGGCCTTAATCTATAATTTAACATGGATTGAGTTTATTCTCCTCAGGGTCCGTGATCAGGGAGAACTGGATGGAGACAGGAGAGAGAGCCTTCCAACCTCATTTTTGATACAGAGTCTGGCTCCAGCACAGTCTTTGATCTCTCTGCTGCTCTCGCTTCCTCTTCGCTGTGCTTGTTTTTTTTTTGTTTTTTTTGTCTCCCTCACATACAGAAGCAGCATCTCTAACTCATATCCTGTCTGACATACTGTACTATAGGTACACGCTGACAAAAAGATGCAGTGCATAAATGTCTGTGTGGAAAACAAACACCCCGAAGAGACGCGTGTAATGTTTAATAACCTTTAAGATATTTATATGCCTAGTTTATATTCTGAGTCATTTTTTATGAACCAGAGCTCAAAAAATAAAAACACATAATAAGAAATAACCTCTGAGAATGAGTTACAGTGAAGGTTTTAAACAGTGTGTGTAAACATTATCACAGTAATGAGATCGCTCCAACTGCTGCTTTGTAAATCTAGAGGAAATGTCCTTTATCCATTTTTAGAAACTAGATTGCCATGCAAATGTAATAGTGTGAAGCAGACTATAAATATTAATACACACTCTTACTAATGGTGGTGTACTAGAAATAGCTGTGTTCGCCTCATGATTATTTCTTTGATTATGTGCAAATCTTTTTTATGATACAATGCCGGAACTCTATTATGAATTTTAAAGCAGACGGCACTTGTTGGGCATGCATCAGTGTGATGGCTTCAATAATCACACATTCAACACCACATCAAGTCTGAACACAGCAAACAAGAAACTTTGGGGGAGAAAAAATTAAAACACTTCAGTGACTGTAAAACACTATTTGTTTACATTTACTGTACTTAGAGTACTACAGTACATACCTTGAGCCACTCCTCATTTCCATATATTTTTCTAGGAAAATGGAAAATAGGTGCAGTGATTTATTGAAACGTGCAAAAACATTTATGGAAATGCACGATATAGTGCAAAAAACAGTTTCTGGCTCCATAACTGATAGTGTTTCCACTGTGTGTTCTATCCATGCTTTAACTGCATTGGTCATGGGTTTGAGGTCATTATGTGGCTGAAAAATGAAGCTGTGGCTAATCAGATGCTTTCAGATGGTACTCCATGGTGGATCGACATCTGATGGTAATTTTCTGCATTTATGAGTCCATCGATTTTGACAAGATCGCCAACACCACTGGCTGAAATGCAGCCCCAAAACATGACAGAGCCTCCACAGATGATGATTTGATCCTAAGACCTGTTGCCATTGATTTTCACCTTATTGGTGCAGAAATACTATTTTATGTTTGTAACTGTGTTATCTTTGGAATTATTCATGGATTCATTTAAATAAATGAGAACAAATCATGAGTTTTTGTGACAGGCTGTTAGTAATAAATTGTCTAAAGATACAATTCAAACATGTTTATTTGCTAAGTGGTCTTTTAAATGTAGACCCAACACTGATTCAACAAAGAAACATTCCTTGACCACTTTAAATATTGCAAAAAAGTCAGGAAGCAAAAGATAAAGAAATGAGCAGTGACTCAAGACTATTGCACAGTTTCTGTATAAAAGTAAATCAACAAAGAAGAAGCTAGTGTATTTACTTCCCCATTATTCCATGGCGACTTTAAGAATCTGCTTGGAAGTCAGAATAGCTCATATCACTAAAAATAGAATTATAAAGTGTGGATGAAAACATAATTTAAGGTCCATTTAGTAGTTGTTGTAAAGCTTTTCACCGCCATATTTGCAAAATTATTCTTGCTTTTAGTAAAATACTTGTGCACTGTTTACACATATGAAAATGTCTGGTATTCTATTCAATTTACGCCATCTGCCAACAGACGGCATATATGAAATTCTCTAAATATGGTGGCTGAATAAATGATTTTTCATTGGTTAGACGAGGACCCATTATAGATCAAAATTTATGTTTGTGCGTGCGCATTAAGACGCTGAAGTGTGGCTATTGTAGCTTTCAAAAGAAACTAGCAAAGAATTTTAATGATAACTTTAGTGACAGGAGACTAATATACTATTACTTCAGCTCAGATAGTGTTTTGCAGAGCTGTGACTTAGGAGAAAATATACAAAGGAAGTGAAGGACACAGTCTCACAATGAAGCATGGTGAGTTTTTACCTTGTGTTGTACTGTGGACATGAATAGGCCAGTTTTTTCATCTCTGAATGCAGAGAGAAAGTCTCAGCTATCTTAAAAAAATAAAGAAATAAATAAGCTTTGAACCTTTACAGCATGTAATCATTTCATTATAGGCTATCAGATATGTTTTACAGAACAGATGGTCATGGCTGATTATCCTGGTAGGAAAATCAAGATGCACTGCACCTATTTAACCACTTTGTCAGTATTACCTGCCTTAATGAGAGTTAAATAAAAAAGGACAGAGGCATGAAGCACAAAGAGAAATACATATCTTCCTTCTTTTGCCTGTACTTCTCTGACCACTTCATTACAAATCCCATGTGGAAAGACCTGCAGACAAATAATTTTGTGCTGGTTCCTCTACTGCCAAGGGCTGTTTTTAAAATCAAGCATCCTCGCTGTCTTTCTGTCTAGGTGGAGAAACATGTTTTATCTGAAGGTTCTTTCCCTCTGCAGTCACATTGCACAGCCACATATCCAGTGGAGATTGGTGGGGTTTTTTTTTCTTTTTCTGCCATTTACTGATCTGCCTTGTCTGGCTGGTGTCTGTCACAATCAAAGTATCCTCAGTGTTACAACATGCAGATAAATAATTGATTCACGCAGGCAGCTCACTGGTTATGTAATGAAGCATCAGAGAGTACCCTACTCTGAAACTGTGCCGCAAGTAAAGACATAAATGTTACAGCAGCTTGTTGATATTTAGTGCATGTGTGTCAAATTTGTCAAATGATTTGATTACAAATTATTATTAATTGGTTTATTGAGTGGCTTTATTGTCATTGCAAACTAGGGTAGCAAAACAATGAAATTATTTTAGCACCTCCTGACATGCAAAACATTAAAAAAAATGGTGCAAATGGAAACATTTAAACATGCACATGAAAAATAAAGAATATATGGTAAGAAAATATAGTGCAAAGATTACACAAGTACTATATACACTATATTATATTAAGATAGAAATACTATAAACCACAGTTTAGCTACACACTATAAACATACTAAAGAACATTGAATGGTGTTAAAGTCAGGGTGTTATGTTTCTCCATTGTAATCTATCAGTCAATCAACTGTGTATTATTCAGCAAACATGCATTAATTGTGCATCAAACAGAAATCATCACTGCTGATATCAGCATGTGATGATTTTTTAATTTCTTTAGTTTTTGAAAACAGCCACTGTTAAGTTTTACAATATTCATGGGGTTTGAAATACCGCAAAGTTAAATATTTATTAAAAATAACTGTCACAATCAATGACAATAAAGATAACTAATAGCTTCAGCCCAAAAAATGGTGTTTTCATTCATCCAACCCGATGAAGAAGCAACAAAACGTAAAAAAAAAAAAAGAAAATGTGAAAAAAAGTCATCTGAGCAAGATGAAAATAGGTTCTTTCATGCTTGGTGGGAAATATCCTAAAATCAAGTTAAAAATGTATATAACTGCATTATTATAGTCAGGATTAATGTGTCAGGTATCTGAATACTACAGATAACAGTGGCACTTCCTTGCGTTTTCCTTGGTTTTGCTTCCCTCAAGTGGTGAATAAGAAAAGTAACATTTCTGCAGGGTACTTGGAGAGAGTAGTTACTAAAAAATACATGTGGTATAATGAGAAATCAAAAATAATGAAAGCGTACAAGTAAACTGCCACAATGCAGACAGCTGTGCAATGTCACACAACACAGCTGAGCTGAATTGCTTGCATAAATAAAGAAGATGGCACACTGACTTTCAAGGGCAGAGAGAGAGAGAGACAGAGAGAGACAGAGAGGGTGGAGCGTGTGCTCTTGACCAATCCATGGATCTGACCAGAGAGGAAAAAAGAAAGCAGAGGAGGAACCAGAGTGTCCCCCTGGCCTACTGACAGCTGGGAACGCCCCTCCCTGATGACAGACCAGAACTGAATTCCTTCAATGAAAAGCCCTTTGATTGTTGGCAGAAACTCCTCTGGTTTGGCTGAATGGCTGTCAGCTCTGTCAGGATGATGGACGGGCGGCTGTTTCACCCCTGATAGAAACAAGCCCCTTGCAGTGAGCCACTAACTCTTAAAGAACAGGACCTCTGCCAGTCAACTTCTAACCTCTTTCCAGGCAGATGGAAACAACCATAAGACGAGGAGTGCAAAAGTGATGCAACGTCTGCCTGTGATAAGTAGTTACCAGTGCTGGAGAAGAAAGCTGAGCTTCTCATGCTACTGTGTGGCTCCATCAACAAATCACGTGACAGCTGATATACAACAATCCAGATTGATATTTTATGTGTAATTAAGACTTTAAATGAATTCAATGTCAATTAAAAGCACCAGAAATATAACAACCAATAATTTGTTATCCAAACAAATGTGAAACATAATGTAATTCTCCCCTTCTGTTCCTGAGTTACAGAGTAAATTATGGGAAGAAAAGCCTTTTTGTGAAATATATGATGTCTCTGTTGACCTTTGTTCTTTCACATATAAAACGTCATCAGTACATCATTTTGTTATTATTGAGTTTTGGCAGAAAATGTGTTTTGTGGTCTCTCATTGACCGTGTTCTTAGACCACAAAATTCTAATTAGCTCAATGCAATAGTCCAGTAGTGTGTCTATGTGTTCACAGGTCAAAGAAAAATAAGAAGAAATACTCCATATTCATGAGAAAGAACAAAGAAAGTCAGCTTTGGTTTTGAACCCCACGTCAGACACCTGCCTTCAGATACTAAAATCCACATGATAATATGGAAACAGCGTTAATTTGCTTTCATGTCCCAAAATTATTTATAGTTTATGTGTAAATCTGTAAATGAAAGTGTATATACGAATGTGAATTTCGTTTAAACCAGAACGCTATTAAAAAATGTAGTTAATTTTGCCACGAGGCTCATGGCCCATTTTACAAGCGCTCTTTAAATGACTGCAACTTTGTTACCGTTTGTGCTTGAGGTGAAATGCAAATGTTTTCAGATAGAAAAAGCCATGGTAGCACAAAGCATTCACAGGGAGAGAAAATTCAAATGGTTCCAGAAATATAAGAATTGTTTTCTAATCTTACGGTGACAGTTACAAAATAAGTCCAGGTGGTCTGTATGACACTTGGGTAATAAACGCTCAATCACATGTATATCCACACTCAACATCACTACCAGCAAAGAAGTGCCTCATGTGTCTACAGGTGTGAGCTGTATCTGAGGTAAGACAATTTTATTCACCTCTAAACTTTCCGCTAGTCTTGTGAACAACATTATGTATAAACACAGGCCTTGGCCATCAATATACTGTTCAAACTTGAATAACCTCATAACACAGGGAGTTACTTCTGTTCGTACTCCTACAGGCAATCGTTTTATTATTCTACAAGGCCAGAGAGATGTTTGTTTTTCCCTCGCTACCTTTATGTAACTGACTGTATGTACAGAAAACTCAGAGGCTGTTTAAAAGGTGGAAATTCTAAGGAAAAAGTCTGTTGTGTGTCTGGTAGTCACAATGCTACTGCAGTGTTTAGGCTCTATGACATTAACTGCAGCCCTTTAACGCACCATGATCATTATGTGTTCTATGACCGTTCATACGTGAGTGCCAAAGAGAGCAGCTTAGACTCTCCGAACAGTGAATCATCGCTGTTTCCCTGTGAGAAGAAGGTATAATCCAGGCAAATGTGTACACTGAGTCCCAGCTCAGTCAGAAAGCAGTATTTCTCTTTTCTCTCTTTTCACCACTCTCTGACGCACAAACACACTCAGCATACATCCCTCTCAGCTATAATTGTTTATACTGACTTCAGCTTAGCCCTGAGGTCCAGGCTATGAATCACTACTCACCACCGTCGTGACAGGCCTTCACACTTAGGTGGTCCTTTTAGAGAAGCAGCGGCGGGTTTGTGTGGGCATGAAGCCAGCTCTGACCTTGGAACATGTGAATGCAAACAGGAAATCTGTTTCTACGTGAGCCTCGGTCACCTGTCATCCTGCCTCCAACTAAAATGGTACTAAAAGGTTGGCTACTCCTGAACATCCTGGCGTTGATACCATAGTATAGCTAATAATCGGAATTCTGTGTGAATTGAAAAACAAAAGACCAGAGCTGATCAAAAAATTACCTACAGTGTTTAACTTTTACCCAAGCTGCTTTCATACGTGCACTGCAGCCTTGAACCTCACCCGCCAGACGTGCAAGTGTTCCAGTGTAATCAGACATTAAACAGTTTTTAAACTCGGTTACCTCGTAAAAAAAAAAAAAATGTCTGCGTGATGTCAGATTGCACCCATGTGAGAACAGTGCATTTAACTGTCCAGTGGATTCATGGAGAGCGGGGAGGTCTCGCGTCTCCAGTGCACTCTGCCCATCCTGCGCTGTCTCTAAAACCGCTGTTTCCAGTAGTCTGACTCCATGTGAAGCTGCTGTGTGCTCTGTGTCAAGATTAAGGTTGGAAAATGTCCTGACTTTATTCTCCAGAGTTGATTGATTATTTTTTTTAAGAGAGCTAAGAGAATTCACAAGTTTTGTATCACACATGTGATTTTTAACCTGACATGTTTTGATGTGATTCTTCATTTTCAGATGAAGGGACCATTCTCTGTCTAATTGCTTCTGTTTGGTTTGATCTGACGTCAGCGTTTCAGATTCTTAAAGTCTACAGGTTCAGCCTGAACTTGTAGAAAAACACTGGCAGATGTGAGGCTTATCCATCCCTTTGAGTGAACATGAAACACAAAACATACTTTGTCTGTTTCAGTGTAACACCAGTTTTCATCTTTAGAAAATGTGTGGATGACAATTTTGGTTTTTAGGCTGTTCATGCAAGTCAGCCAGTATTGGAGTATTTCAAGTGAGCAGGGAGAGAGTCTAAAGAACAGATGTGTTTTGTCATTGATTTTATTAATGAGTATTTTATCAATACTCATCTAAAGTGGAACGCACAAATCCTTTTTGTTATTTATTATGGCATGGGAAAAGAGAAACAACAGCACAAGCTTTAGTACAGCCACAAATTTCACTGTTACAGCGTATCGCACAGAGATTTTATCTTTTGCTTACACATAAGTGTGTTTCAGCTCTTTCACATCACTCATCTCAACCATAAAGACAGAGGGAGGGTAGAGGCAGGGGATGGGGGATGGGGGCAGCTGGGGAGTGGTTCTGGAGGTCTGAGAAACTCAAGACCTCGTAGCAACATACCAGTCAGCCATCACAAACACTTAACATCTTTAAAACGCTGCAGCTCTATGTGAACAAAAAGCTGGAGCCCTGATGTCTCCACACTAACAAGGCCCATCTGAAAGCAGGAGGGGAAATACAAGCCGGCCTGTGCTTGCCACTTCATTTCCTGGCTGGTAAGAGCTTGTTTCCTGTGCATCAGCCTAAACATGGCATTTCACAGGAGAGACTTTGCTGTATTGCCCCCTCCCCTCCGCTACCACCGGTCCACTTTTGACTCTCAGCTGCAAACAATTTATATTCAAGACACACTGAGTAACAGTTTCCAGATTAGCCCTTGATAGGATTCAAATTGAAAATGACATTTTGGAGGAGGGACAATGTAAATCACATTCATGTTTTGTCAGGCCCAGGCAGCGGTTCAAACCAAGGGAGTGCTCGTGGTTTTTCAGCACTCCATACCAACTTGCGGAAAGGAAGCTATGGAAACAAATTTTCACACTAGGAACTATTTCAGGGCAAGTATAAAGCTGTCTTGCTTACAAAGAGTGGAGGCTGTGATTTTAATGAACTCAGACTTATGTAGTGCATATGTCGGACAAATGTTACACATCTTGGTTTTCCCCCTTGAACTGCAAATGACTAAAGGAAAACTTTTAGCTTCCAATAATTAGAAAATAGACACTACTCATTTGGCTGTATACTAAATATTAAGGCAAAAGTTTACAAGTTAAGATTGGGTTGAGTATAAGCTATCAATCTGACCACATTAGCACCATGGCTTCATAATGGTCAGTGATTAAAGGTGGGATCAAAACCCTGCTGGCATGAAAGGGACAAGATATTTTAATAGTTAGACATGAGGATAACATTTCGCAGATGACACTGAAAGCACTCTACCCTTAAAATGGATTGGCCAGCCTGGGCATGACCTTTGGAGTGTGATATGTTAAAACAATAGACTGTATGCAAAAGGTGGATATATGTATGGATATATTCCCTTTGATGCTTTCCTTTTGAAGTCTTAGTGATTTGGCCACAGGAATATTATTTTTCTTTCTGAAAAGTTACTATATTTGTACAACAGGTTTACCATCTAGCCCTAGCTAGCTTGATTAGCATGTGGCATAAACCAAACAGATTCAAGGGAGACACATACATGTCTGCTAATTGGTGCTAAATAACAGACAATTTTTAAGAAATTTCTTTTAAAATGCTCCAGAAGGTATTAACCCCACAATAATGGAGAAGAGGTCCAGTTCAGTAGCACAAGGCATCAGTGAGGTAGGCTTAGAGACCAGTCAGGGACTCCCTGGCAACCTCCAGTTGCTAGGAAAGGTGCCTTTCCCCCTACAAGTTGTACAAGTTGTTGCTGGAGTTGCTAGGTGTAACTGGTCGCAACAAGGGTGCAGCAGCTCCTTGTTATTGCTTTGGCTGAGTGCAAAGAAGACACTGCATTGTCTGCAGACACTCATCAACTACATGCTGATTGTTGTGAAATTTAAAAAGGTGTGACACAAACTAGAAAGATGTTTGGTTTCAAAGTAAAAGTTGTGTATTACCACTGCAACCAACATTTTTCAAAAGCCAAAAATTTTACTTTATAGGCATTTGTTTGTGTTGCACTTTTCATAATTTCATAATTACTCACCAAGCGGTAGTAAAACCAACCACAGAGGATTTTGGCATTGGACCATAAACTTCTTTGTGTCCAAAATCACCAAGCAACAGCCAGCAACCGCTTGCCAATCAGTTGAGCAGTTCACATTTTTCCCTAGGAACTGGTGGTTGTAAGTGGATCGCTGACGAGTGTCTAGGCCTGTGTGACTAAATTAGCAACTACAAGGCCTATGAGACATCAGTCTATTACAACTCCCTGTAAGCACAACTGTTAATCAAAGCAGACAGGCTCTTAACTTTTGACTTATTTAAAAGAGAATCCTGCAGTTGTTATGAAAAGTATCCGCAAGGTCCAAAATATTCTTTTGCATCAGGTTGTAAACAGCACTTTTTATAACATGGGTGTCTATGGGAACTGACTTTGTTTCATGAACTGCAGTTGCCAGCCAGCGGAGACTGCAAGAAGTCATGATCCTAACCCAAAATGTAATCCTATACAGAAGCCCCCATCTGAAAGAATAAATAAATAAATACAAATTTTAAAGCCAACTCTCTAAAAATCATAATCCTGAAATTTGAAAATTCCATTCCTCAGTTTGAACAGTAACTGCTTAAATAAGTTTTAGTGATCACCAGATATGACATTTCTGCAAGCAGAACAGTTTTACTCTCAGCACTTCACTACATTGTTTCACTGTGTGAGTTATCGCGTGTTAGAATAGTTCATCGTATTGCTAAAATCTGCTGAGCGCACAGGTGTCGATTATGATGTACGAGTATTGTAAAGCATTTATGGAGCCTGAGAGCAACTGAGTTGCAACAATTTGTGAACATGAAGGAGACTACTCTGATACATATTTTATGAAGGTAACTACCTGCCAGTGGAAGAGGAGTAAGGATGTGTGTGCTGGTGTAGACATAATTTAGGAGCAGAGTATAGAGTATTGTTCTAGAAATGGAGGCAATTTAATGATTGTTGTAAAAGTCAGACCTTTAAGTGTTAAAACCAGTAGCAAACAGACAGGGGCGACAGGATGTCCAGTGATTTCCAACAGTATTTTGCTATTATATTTACAGTTGTGGTCAGTTGTGGTCAGAAGTTTGCATACACTCATCATTAGCATAAATATTACAGTAATTGCAGGCTGTGGACATTGATGCTGGTGTTCTGGCAGTTTCCCGTTCATCATAAACTTGAGCCTTTGTGGTTCCTGGATTGTTCTTGAATATAACCAATTTCCTCTGTAATATCAGTTTGGGTCTCATTACTAAAAGATTTAAGTGAGTTCATGTATAATTTCAACTCTGTGTGGATAAAAATCCAAATAAATTCAAACTTTGTTCACTCTAATTCTTGTTTTTCAAAGATTCATTTTAAATTCTAAGAAATTGTTAAAAGCCCTAAAATTACCAAGACATTCACGAATGTATGTAAACTTACATATTTAAACTTATATTTCAACACTGAGTGACTTTTGACACTGATACGCTGCATGTTTATTCTGTCTAATGCTGATTATGTACATTTTTGATTTTGAATATAGTTATAGTTTGAATATAGTTTACCATTTTCCCCCAGGATCCCTAAAAAAAGCTCTTATTTTTGCAAAGTAGATTATAAAACCTCTTCTTCTTGAAATCAGCATGCTTATAGGCTAGCAGCCAGTTATTCCCAGACAAAAATAATGTATTTTAGAGATTCAGTCTGATATTATAATATTATTAACACACTATAGATTTATATCAAATATCATTTGATATAAATGATTTCCAGTGTCAGAGAACTTGACTTACTCGTTAATAAAAGAACAAAACTTAAAGGTTTTGTGGTGAGTTTGAGACCTTCACCCATGTTTAGAGAAATACAACGAAGACTGTAGTAGAGATCATAAGCAATGTCAGTGTCCAGAAGTAGCCATTTCTTAAAAAACAAGAGGAGGTTTTGAGCATGTTGCATTTCTACTATACTCTCAGTTGCTATGGCCTCACTCGATCAGTCATGTAGATTTCATCACGGTGTGTTCGGAGCCCTTCTTCAGAGTTGGCAGGGTAATTACTGAAAGGGCCTACTTAAAGCTGTAATTTTCCAGATGGCAGGCAGGCAAGACATAAGAGCCGGTTGCTCTCACCATGTGCTGAAGCTGGAGCCTATTCAGTATCACTTCAGATGGCATAGAGCTGCTACAGGCCTGACTGAGTAAAAATATGTAATAGTCAAAGCTCTTTTGGCTCAAGAAGAAAAGCTTCAGATTCCCAGAAGCCAAAAAGCAACTGCTCTGTATCTGAGGGGGGACCTGTGAAGAACAGACATGAGATTTGATTTCAGATTGGCCAGTTTTGCAGCCAAACGGGGGGATGTGGAGCAGATCTAAAGTTCAAAGCCTACAGCTGTGTTAGAGAAAAGAAGTGAAAGGTCAACAGACTGGATTCGGCAGTTTGTGGAGCTGCACCCGATGAGAGCAGATAGTCAGCAGCTGCGCAGTGACAAGGAGATTTACCAAGGCAAAGGTCCTCTCACCAGGATAAAGTACTTTTCAGCTGTCTACTTACATTAGGAGTCAGGCCAGTGTTTATAACGCTCATATTCATGTGATAAATATAAAGACTATACTACTTATAGGAGTTTACTGTATGTCAGTTAGTATACCAACCCATTAAAAAAAGACTCTTACATGCAGTATATAATTAAAAAAATAAGAAAAACACCCACACATGTTGACTTAAAGCAGCCAGCAACGATATTGTGGATTCAAACAAAGCACTGTCATCACACCAAGCCAGTACATTCTTCCCTCTTCTCCTTTGTCTCAATTTCTCCCTGCATGACAGAAGAGGAGCTCGCTCCCTGTTTGGATTCACTGGGTGGTGATGGACAGCGGTGAAAAGGAACACTTAACATTTCAAGAAACTGAAATGGAAGAGGATGTTTGACAAAAGCTGGCCACAGAAACGCAAACAATCTCCTCGCAGACAGCAGCAGTCGTTGCCGTGCGGGTAACCAGAGGAGAGCAATCCATCAAACTTTAGTTAGTGACTAGCTGCCTTAAAGTGCAACACAAAAAGGAACAAATTTGATTGTAACCTGTTCAAAAACTGCTGCTCGTGATTAAAAGCATTCGGCGCTCCTGAGGGCATGTGAAAATGTCACATCATGAAATCTTTTCTTGAAATTTGTTCACAAAAATGCCGCTGGATCATTAGTCTATTTTCAGAGTTACATTTATCCAAAACAAACGAGTTACGTTCAGTTAGGCTTATGCAATAATTGCAGGACAACGTCGGTGCCGTGTTATTTAAAGCTTAAATTTTCTTTCTGACATAAAGTCAGACAAGAGCTGAGTGACACATCGCTTCTTTGAAATGACAGCAACTTTATTCACATTCTACTCTTCCCCAGGTCATCATCGTCAGCCACAAAGCTCAGAAGGACAAAAAAAATCACCGCAGAGAAAGGAAAAAAGTGAAAGAAGAATGGCACGAACTAAGAGAGAGAGCGGGAGTAAAGACCAGCACTGGAAGAAGGGGGAATTATTCTTTTTAGGTTCAAAGGCGATCTATTCCCTACCACTCCTATCCATTCACTTTGTGCCACATTGGCCCCAGGGGGAATGGGAGTTGCTTGTCACTGATGCCATTCACCCATCAGTCACAGTGTTACAAGATCCTACGGGCTTCGCTTTGTGGGGCGGAATCTCCCAGCAGAGACCCACATGTGATGAAGTCAGCACCACTTCCACTGTGTGACTTTTCCCTCTCCCTCCGTTCAGCAGATGAACAGATTTATTATCTCTACAAAGGTTACATGGAGTTTCTTTGAGTACTGCAAAGGGCCGAGCTCTGAATATTACAAATAAGCACATACAGTATGAAACCAAAGCTGGAAACTATTTACTTTCTTGGAAAGATGGTAGAGGTTCTTCAGAGTGTCAATTTTGTGCTGCTTAAACTTTCATCTCACCAGGTTCAGGTTTATTCTTTATTCAAACTGACGACGCACAGAGACGCAGCTGCTTCTCAAGCTCTTATTTATACTCATACTGTTTCTTGGTTTTGTATATATTGCTCTTGATGAGCGTTATTTTTGTTGGTCTTAACTAGGACTTGAGTGCAAAATTTAGTTTCACCTCATGGCAATAAAAATCCTTAGATCCTTGTATTCATCAAGCACAATCAAAGGCTGTTGGCTGCTTTTTTAATTTTGATGGCTTTTTTGTTATATTATGGTGACAATAATGTCACATGGATGAACGTCTGCATGACTGTGTAAACTATATTACACCTTTGCGATTTTTGTTTCACTCCGTTTTCTGCAGGGAGTGTTACAGCTGATCTGCAACAGAAAACCCCAAGCTACCTTTTACCTTAAATAATTATAATTCTTTCTCTCTGTGCTGGCATTTAGATGAGCTTTCTTGACCAGATAGTAGTTTTAATAAAATACATTTATGCTATATTAATCTCTTCTTGTCTGATTGAAACCTGTAGTGTAATGCATACTCCTAGTGTATGCATTCCCAGTAACTCTGCAGACACAAAGACTGGTAATGACTACACGACTCTAGCCCTGGAGTGTCAGGTATAGAATAACACAGAGGAAAGTATCTTGGGGCACCATAAATGTTCTGAAACAAGAGACAGATTTCCGCAAGTAGATCCAGGTGGTCTGTGGTTCCACGTCATCTGTTACTCGTGAAAAGTTTATTTTCTCTCTGCCACTGCTGCATAAATATCGAGGACATAAAGTGCACTGGAGCCTGCCACTTAGTACCCTGATTGACTTTGTATGTGACTCTGAATATGATCTGAAGTCAGTTTTTGAAGCTGATGAAGGGAGAGTTGGCAAAGAACTTGAATTTTTTCAAAACATGCAAAAATGATATCCAAGAAAGTGCTTTACAAATGCGCAGTCAGTGAATTGTTATGGACTTATTTGAATCTCGTTTTGACCACCGGTACTTTTAGTAACGTTTTACTGGATTCTGTGTCTTATATAACCACAGACTTGATAAGAACACAAGGACTGACATGAATTCCTTCACCGTGGTTGTAATCTGAGAGCTTCAAAGTTGGAACTAAGGGAACGCCGGGGGCCCACCATGTGAAAAGAGTCCACTCGGGCCTATCCTGAGCCACACAGACCACTACTCACTCCATCCACATCCCCTCACAGCAGGATCTAGCCATCTGGACTAATTTCTGCTCTGACAGAATGGCTCTCAAGCCCCATCTGTATTAGGGCTCCATTCACAGTGGGTGTGTGGAATGTGCTTGTCTGGGAGGGAAGTTAGTAGATTTAAGGGATGACGGCATAACACAATATATCTTTTCACCCTGTACACTGGAGCATGTAATTTCATCAACATCTGTATTTCATTTTTAGTGCCTTGGTCAATTTAGGGGTTCAGTCAGTTTGCATTCAAGGCACCAGGAAGGCCTCAAATCACTTTATTATTACATGTAGTAACATTATTTAGATTACAAATTTGTGTAAGACATAAAACAAATGTTTATAAAACATCTCAGATATGCCAGTGTTCACCTAAATCTAACTACTGCAATCCAGAGGCTGATCAATAATATCAAATTTCCCACAACTATCAAAAACAGATGCTTATGTAAATGTTTGTTGGTCAGTTTTTAGTCTATATATGAATAGTAAGTTGTGGTGGAGGAGTGGTTGAAACCCATAACATTAAGTGTTACAGGGTCAGTTTTACTCACCTACTATGTCTTCTCAATGTCTCAATCAATACTGTCATTTAATCAATAACAGTGAAAAAAGAAATCTCCTCATGAAAAGTTGTTAATGTTAATTCTGGGATGCAAATCTAAAATAACCTGCTTTCCCCCAAAACAATATATACAGTAGTAAATCTAGACAGGACCTCACTGCATGCATTACTGCCATTCTTGGGCCTACAGCGACAGCCCAAGCCTATTAGCTGTTCCGTTACTATAGCAACTTGTACTAAATCCCCAGAAGAGTAGACAGGAAGGGGTCCGAGGGCAAAAGTGGGTCATTTGGTTGATAACCAACACATGTCTTGCCTCAGTGTCTCAGTCAACTAATACACCAATCCATGGAGGAAAAAGATGTCTTGTAAGGATGGTGTGGCTCTACGAAAAATGCTTTTTAATAAAGCACACCTAATAAAGGATGTTAAATTGTAAACTGCTGAAAAACATAGTTATAAGAGAGACAGCCAAAATAATGTTTCACAACATGGGAATATTGTATTGCAGTATTAATATAGACACTGAAAAGGGTCGACCCTTATAATTATGATTATATTTCTAGTGTGTCTGTTGAGTGAGGCGGGGGTCCCTAAGTTCTCAATGTACTTATAAATTGGTGTGAAAACAGTTCGTAGCATTTGTATCTGGAGGCCTGGAGTATCTTCGACACAGTGTTAATAATTAAACAGTGTAGAAAACAGCAGGTTACCTTGGTTTTATCAATAGAGAATCTACAATTCATGAAGTTAATATCTACAGGCCCCCTCATTTAAAAGTTTCCACTGCACAAGGGGGATAGGTGGTCAGTCCAAATATAAATAATGGTAGCTGTTTACTTTAGACCAGTCACCTGTCCTCCTCCTGACTGCCTTTCTGATTATAGTATGTCTGATACATCTTTGGACTTTTGTAGTGTTGTTAGACTACGTAAGTTTATGTCTATACATAAATTTATGATCAAATACACCAAGTGCTGCATAATCCTGCCTTGACAATGAAATGGTACCAGTAGAAGCTGTATTCTGCACAGCTCCTGCGAGAGAGTGGTGGAAAAACTCAATGTGGAGCTGCTGCCTTTTGGCTGTGAGCTTTCCAGTATAAATCTATTGACAGCGGCTAACAGAGGTGCTATCAGTCCAATACAGGCTGGCAGCGTCCCCCAGTGGTGTTTTACAAAACAGTGTGGAGTAACTGCTGGAAAGCAAAGTGGAAAGGCCTGTTCTTTGGTCGGGATGGAATGGGGCGGGGGCTATTTGGCCAATCAGTAGCTCTGAGTTTACTCATTGGCTAGAGGGGAACTGTCAGTCAAATCTCCCAAAGACTGTTTTTCCTGCGATTTCAACAGTACAGCCTCAGAGTTTGAGGGGAGCAGATCCCCGTCGACAAAGCCCAGTGTCTTTACAGCACTGAAAACAGTAAAAAAGTATTCTCAAATAATACTAAGTAACACTTTCTGTATTAGAATTTCTACTATACAATATCATGCAAAATTAAATATTAAAAATAGCATCAAACGTTTAAAATAATGCAAAATGAAGCGATTCAGTATATTATTTCCATCAGGAATTTACATTCATTGCAACTGCTTTATAAACCCACCGCTGTATCATTTTAAAGTGGATGGTATTTTTCTCTTAAATGTATTGAACTTTATGTAACATCAATTGGAAATACATGGAAGTACTCTAAAATTAAATAAAACTAAAGTGCACCAAGATCCCTGGTTCGATCCCGGGAGGAGACACAATACATTTATTTATTTATTTATTGTATTCTCGGACTGTCTTTTTGTTTCCAATAAAATAAAACAAAATTTGTGAAATACATTATAGGAAGTGCGCATGCCCTGCCATACCCCGCTGACGCCCATGGGTGGCAGGGCTGTTCCGGACCGCTGGACTGGGACGGTCGAGCGGACTGCTCCCTGATTGGTCGCTGCTGTGCGCGTCCCCGTCGTCTCCTCCCGGTTTTCCTGGCATGACCTTTTCCCTTGGCAACCACTTCCTCCGAGCATCAACGGCCATCTTTAATTTTAACTCATTCATGAAAAGTTGTTTCGCTCATTTACTCACATCGACCGACACATTTGAGCTCAAAGCAGCGTCACCGGCGCTTTGTGCATGTTGTTTCCAGCGACAAGCACAGAGCAGAGCCGAGCGGCACCGCAGCAGGCTACCCTCCGAGATTAAGTAAACACCGAGAGCGTACGTGCATATTGTTCATTACAGCGTCTAATGCATCACCGAGGCACGCTTCTATTCACTCATGTTTCGGGCTGCTGTCTGCTAAATGTGCTCGTAACCAGGCTGTGAGTGAACGACGCTCACGGCGATACTAACATGTTGCTTTTTTTGGACTGAAGGAGCACAATCACCCGACAGAAACAGCAGGTGGAGCGCTGTAACAAGTGTGCCGATCATTGTATGAAGGGCACAGCAGAGTAGTCGCCACTGCCATGTTCTGCTGGAAAAAAAAATCCCAGCAGCAGGGAGATAAAAGTGAATGTTCCTGACTCCACCGTGTTTAGTTTGTTTTTTAGCACGAAAAGAAATGAACTCCCTGTTCTTGTGATTGCCCTGGCCTTCATTCATTCGCTTATTCTCTATCGTGGCAGAATGAGAAAGAAGCAGACTGCCAAACAGAGGAAGACTGAGGAGACTACAGTTGTCCAGGAGTTTGTGGTTGAAAAAATAATTCGCCGCAGAATCTCGAATGGGAGAGTGGAGTACTTCCTGAAGTGGAAGGGCTTCACTGAGTGAGTGGGATGTTGCAGAACCAGTCATTTGAACGGTTTGATTGTGTAACCCGTTTATCCACCGTAGTAAAAATTGCCTTTCCCTCCTCCTGTTAACTCTAACCGCAGTGCAGAAAACACGTGGGAACCCGAGGACAACCTGGACTGTCCTGAACTCATAGAGGAGTTCTTGAGAAACGCCCACTTCACCGAGGAGAATGAAGAAGAGCAACCCGAGCAAGGGTTTGTTCCCAAAGAGGAAATGGCAGAGGAAGAGACAGAAATTGTGAGTATGTGAGGAATTTTGGAGTTTCTGGATCGTCTGTATGTCTGTCTGTTTCCATGTTATTTACAGAACTTCTGCAGCTAAATCTGCCAAAAGGGAGAACAACAATGAAAAATATAGAAGTATAGGGAACACAATAGAAGTATGGTAGCATTTTCCCTTTAGTTGTAGACTGAGGTTGGAATAGAGTCAACTGACTCCTTGTCAGAAATTGTTTTAAGGCTCAATCTGAAACTAAATGTCGTGTTAAAGAGGTTAGTTTTACAAAAGCTCCTGAAAATGAAACCAGTTAAATTTCCCCTTTTTTCTGCAATGGGTGTGTACAGTGAGGGAGAAAAAATGAAATGGCTCGACTTAGCAACCTTCTTATCATGTCTAGTAAATCTGTGCTGCAACTTTGAACTTTGCCTTTTCTTATTTTGTTCTTTTAGTCCTGCGTGCAGGAGGCTCAGGCTGTGAAGACGGACAACAGCGTCCTTCAGCCCGATGATGAGCAGAAAAACTCCCCCAGTGACCTCAGTACTTATCTCGAGCCCGAATGCATCATCGGCTCAACGGACAGAAAGGGAGAGCTCATGTTCCTAGTCAAATGGTGACTGCTTCCTCTTTACTCTGTCCTTGAATAATAAATGCCAGCACTTGAGTAAACGTGGAAAATGTTAATATTTAAAGCCAGAGTCAGACAGCAAAGTGTGTGTGTGGGGGGGGGGACTCGATGTTTTTGTTGCTGTTGCTTTGTGGGAAACTGCAGTTTTCCAACATTTTATATATGCATGATCATTTACTTGAGAAGAGAAGTTGGAAGTTGACACTGACCACCTCAAACCTTATTAGTAACAGATTGGAGAGAGCAGATGGGCTTTGGGTTTATCATTACACACAACCATTAAGCTATAGACTCGGGGGCTCTTAACTATGCGTACCTGGACTATTAAGTCCAGCTCTGCAAAGATCTACCTTTATGAGGCTCCGAGTGATCGGCTTAGATCGTTTTGCTTTTTTTTTTCTCTTCTGATTTACATACACAAATGTTAGTGTCCGGGAGTCCAGCAGAGCCGCAACACTACCTACGATTGTAGTTACTTTATGAAAGAGGAGCTATATTGAATTACAACAGATTGTAAAGTTTGTAAACACAGTTTGTAAAACGGTTGGCTGAAGTCTTTTAAAACGCTCAATGAGTTTTGTTAGGTTGGAGAACTTGGAATTTTTTGAGTGTGAAAGATGTGCTCATGTTTAGGGCTGGAAGTTTAGAGGTCTACGGAAAGCAAACACTTGCACACAATTCCACAAATTATTGACCTTACCCAAATGTCCGCGTCATTCAAAGAAGCACGGCATTGATATGATGATAAGACGCCAGAGTCCTATATTGCTTCCCTTAAGCAAACAAGTCATTTTTTTACTTCTCCTCCACAAGAGCATAGCCAGTCAGAAAATGTTTAATTCCCTTTGTTTGTCTCAGTCTGTCCCTTGCATCCCATTCTGTCATTCTTGTAATCTTCTCTTCTTGTAATCTTCTTTCCTGCTGTTTGGGAGCTCAGTCTCCATCATCCTTTGCCCAGTGTATCAACTATCCCTCCTCTGCACATGTCCTACCTATTTCAGCTTTGCCTGGTACACTGTCATATGCTTTCTGTAGATCCTCAAAGACAGAGTGCAACTCCTTCTCTGTACTTCTCCATTAACACTTTAAGCAAACTAGCACAAACATCGTGTCTCTAGCGCTCTTTCTCAGTATGAAGTCATACTGCTGCTCACTGATCATCACCTCTCCTCTTAACTGAGCTTTGGCAGCTCTGTCCCGTGTTTTCATGGCTTTATCCCTCTGTAGTTACTTCAGCTAGGCACGCATCATCCTTGTTCTTGAAAATCAGTGATGATATGCTTTATTACATTTGTTGATCTGTCAGCAAGACACTGTGAGAAATTACTGGCTAAATTTAACAGAATTGGTGGAACAATGGAGCATGAGCTAAAGGAAGCTAAAGCTAAAATCTAGTGCCCCTTTTATGTAGAGTCCCCTTACCCTTTACTTCTCCATTAAAAAAACTGTCAGAAATATTTTTTTCTGTTAAGACATTTTACATCCATTAAAAACGAGAGGCGGTTTCAGTCTTTTCCTTCTGCTGCGCGTATCCCCACAGGAAAAACTCGGATGACGTTGCCCTGCTGCCGGCCCGTGAAGCGAGCGCCAGATGTCCCCAGGTGGTCATCGACTTCTACGAGCAGAAGCTGACCTGGCACTGTGGAGACGACGAGCAGTAAAAATGTGTGTGGGTTGTGTGCAGAGGAGAACTAATAAACAGCTGTGCTCTCATCTGAAGCTTAACTTTAGCCTCCATCAAATGTCCTCCTTCAGCTGGCATCAGAAGCACTTCGAGCTCTGGCAGGTGTGACATCCTCGGCGGTGGTGGATTTTAAGTGCTGTCTGCCCCATGGTGCTCAAAAAAGGTCACTGTGACTTTGCAGACACTCTGATGGAGGCTCAAGCTAACCTTTATGTAGAGCGGCTGATCTGAGGTCAGACTAACCCGTTGCAGCTTTTTTCCTGTGTCATCATGTAGCGGACTCGATCACTGTGGTTGTGTTTTGTTTTGAAGATATTGTTCTATGAGTAATTTAGTATTTATAGTCCTGTTTAGATGCCAGTATCTTACACTGGAAGGGCCCTGCGGTTGTTTAGTGTGTGCTTTACATCCTGTACGGCGACACTCTACTGCCAGAGCCAGCAAACTACTGTCCAAGTCCATGCCTTCAGCCTATGTAGCTTTTGGTTAGAGCTGAAGATTGTAGCCCTGTTGTTGGAATGCCTCTTGTTTGAACTTGTATTGTGTGAGGTTGTGAAGTGTTAATGGACACAGCTTTTACTGTATCTCTTTATGACCCTTGTGGTTGATGTTAAATAATATATATTTTAAAAAAAATGTTGCCCATCAAAAATTCCCTTGTTTTTTTTAATCAGCTGCTGTAAATTAGCAGTTTTCTCCTGTTTATTGAATTAGAACGTTTCAGATTATTTAAATATTTGGTGCTTTGATCCAAAAAGTGAAGCCCTGTAGAATTTTTCAGAATAAGAGCGCCTCGAGGCAACTGTTGTCGTGATTTGGCACTGTATAAATAAAATTGAGTTGAATTAGAAGGTCATGAATTTTCTTAAGTAAATCTAATGAGATTTACACTTATCAAAATGAACTCTTGTGCACCGTAAATGCGTAAGACGATTGTTAAATGTAGCACTTTAGATCTGAGACTGTGCAGTTTACACAGGGCATTCATTGACTGTAATTATACAGTTCTGTGTACTTTATATCTGTATCCTGGTGGCATTGTTCTGACTCGACATATCTCCCATGACTACTATGGGACACTCAGCTGAACCTCAAACCTCCTAAAAACACATCTGCTACAGAACTACTGTAACTGTTGACCATGGATCTGTGAAGTCTGTGAATAAATGAAACCTTTTTTGACACTTTTTGCATCTTGATTCACTCTGATTATATTTCTCACATTATGTGGTCCAATTACTCCTAAAATAAATGATCAATTCCAAATTATTAAAAAAAAACAACATTAATATGAGATGATTCATTTGACATTACATTTCTGGCACTAAATGGGCTACACAGAGTTGGGTCCAGAAACACAAGCTTTGTGATTTTCTTTTTTCCTCTGTGCACCACCACAGTGGATTTTAAAGCTAACAGTTAAGATGTGCTTAAAGTGCAGACCTTTAATCTTAATTCAAGGGTTTTACTGTAAAAAATGCAGCTCTTTAGGAATTGCAGTGATTTTTTTAGACAGTGCTTCATTTTCAGAGGCGGAAATCAATTGGACAAACTTACAACATTTTAAAAGTAAAAACCTTTGTAGTCAATAAATGCCTAAAGTTTAGAACCCATCGACACCACCACGTACTTTTTTTCCATGCTTCAGAGGCTCTGCTAGCCCTGTGCTGCGGTCACTGTCTGGTGCTGCTTGTGGGTTTTTCTGGATTCAGTTTTGTTTTTAGTAACTGGAAGGCACGCTGTTAGGCGGAGATCAGGTGACTGACGTGGTTGATGAAGAATATCCCCGTTTTTGCTTTCAGGAATGGCTGAGTTGCTTTTGTGGTGTCCTTCGGGTCATTATCTGTTTGCACTGTGAAGTGATTAGGTTTGTGGCATTTGAGTGAAAAGTATAGTGCTGTACACTTCTATCAATAAACACTAGTGACCCTTTACCATTGGCAACCATACATGCCCATGCTATAACATTACCTCCACATATTTTACAGATGATGTGGTATGCTTAGGATAATGATTTGTTTCCATGCTTCTCTCTTCTCATTATTCTGGCACAAGTTAATCTTGAGTTTATCTGTCCAAAGATACTTTTTCTAGAACTGTGCAGGTTCTTTTAGGTATTTTCTTATCTGACCTTCTTGTTTTTGAGTATAACCAGTGGTTTCCACCGTGCTGTAAACTCTCTGTATTTACATTCATGAAGGTGTTTCTAAACTCTGGACCCTGTCAATGATATGCTTACCTCTTCTTGACTTGGTTAGATGCTGTAAAGTTGTTTTTCCTTACAAATGGAAACGATTCTGTCATCATGTATTTTAGTTTTATGTTCTTCTGTTTTTTTCTTTGTTTTTTTTTAGATAGTGCAGTACTGTGAGTAAACAGAAAAGATGGGAGAGAGTGGAAGGAGTTAGACACAGAAAATGTTCTGGCATGGACTTAAAAACAGGCCTCTGCAGTACCCTTGGGTACTTGGCTACCAGCATCCACTTCAATTGTCTCCTGTGATCTTTCAGGCATCTCATTGTTTTTAAGAACAGATCAGATTGTTGATTTGGCCTCTCTTAAATTTTTTGCTGTCTCTATGAGAGGATTATTTTTCACTTTCAGCCTAATGACGGCCTTCCTCACTTAGATTGGCATCTCATTAGACCTTATATTTAAAATCTAAACCATTTTCACCATTTTAAATTAACGCCAGATCTTTTGTCTACTTCATTTGTCACAAAATAACAAATGAACAGGCCTCACCTGGCCACAAAACTGCTAGCAGTTACCTTTGAGCCTCTTAAAACGGAAGACTGTGTATAAAAATGGCTGTAATTTATAAACAGTTAATACTAAACTTTTTGTTAAACTTTTGTGAATTAAAGCCAAAAGTCTCCACTTCAATCATATCTTGATTGTGTCGTGTAAAATCCACTGTGATGGTGTAAAAAACAAAACCTACAGCAGTTGTCTCTTTTTCTAACAAAGTATGGATTTCCTGTAACTTTAGCTGCTTTGATCTGGTTGTGCTGACACATGTTCTCTAACAATGCTTCCGATTTAGGAATGCTCGTTTTGCTGAGTTGACAGTTAGAGGGAGGTGCTTATATCAGTCTTGTGACTTTATTTTGAAACCTTTGCTCCATAACCTGTAAAGATGGAAATAAAAGACACAAATGCAGTGCTAAGGACCACTATTATCTATCTGACTTACAGTTATTGAGATTGAATCTTTTAGATCATGAGAAAAGAAACTGACAGCACCGAGAATCAGGTAGGTCTGAATTAGTGTTGTGAATGTGACAGTTTCTTAATTGTCAAGAAGAAAGATCTTTTAGGAGTCACGTGTTTTCCTTAAACTGTGGCACAACTTTGAAAATAACCGTGTTTGTACTAAGCATGAAACCATTCTCTGTTGGATTTTCCTATCCTGGTTCGTGTGATGTTAGTCATTCTACTTCCTCTATCTGCCAATATAATCCTTCCCTTTTTCACAACACAGTGCATTCCATTCAGTCTTTCAGTCTCTGTCCTGCCTTCTCCATGCAGCAGGTCATCAGTGTCTGGGTACGGGACCCACGGATGCAAAAGAATGACTTCTGGCATGCCTACATAGACTATGAAATTTGTTTACATGTAAGTAAAATGCTTAAGACAGTTGGTCGAATCGTTATTCTTTCATTTAGGGCATTTTTACTGTGATATGTGTGTGACACTGGGGTGTCCTGTTTTAGACCGACAGTGTGTGCTTCACCAAGAAGATCTCACAAGTGAGAAGGAGATACAGTGAGTTTGTATGGCTCAGGCGAAAACTGCAGGCAAATTCGATGCTAATGTAAGTTCATCCACTGAGATTTGAATTTAAAGTTTACTTACTCATAGTTAAAGTAGTGTGCTCAGTTGTTCCTGACATTTTGTTGTTCTTGTTGTTGATTTTCCAGGGTACATGTACCAGGGCTGCCCCCTAAAAACCCTTTCTTCAGTCTTAATAACGCTCAGCAGATCACTGATCGAATGAAAGGGCTCCAGAAATTTTTGGAACAGTACGTGAGAACCCAAAGATCAATGCATTTATGAACTTTGACCTAGTCAAACAAAAACTGGAGTACAAACACGGGACCACATGACTGACTCTTTCTAAAGGTAATACCGGGCAAAGTTTTAAAGTGTTTATTTTTCCCAAATTTTTTTCAGAGTCCTTCAGAACCCTCTGCTGCTGTCCGACAGCTGCCTTCACCTTTTCCTACAGTCACAGCTTAGCGTGCCTATGATAGAGGCCTGCGCTGCTGGAAGGACGCACTACTCTGTGGTTCAGGCTGTGCAACGCTGCGGCCTCCGGAGATTCCACTCAGAAGAGGATCTGCACAATAACCTCAAAATTTCCTGTGACTCTGACTCAGATAGGTAAAAAAAAAGATCTGATCTCACCGCATGAGTAAAACTGAAAGTCTTTAGAAGTCAGTTTCACTCTACCTAATTCACTAAATTGTCTTTTTTTTTTCCAGCTCCGAGGGTAGGGATCCAGAACACAAGATTAAAGATTTGGAAGCTTCTTCTCTTGATCTCATTGAAACAAGCCAGGAGGAAGAGCTGAGCTGCTTATCTCGTTCTACATGAAAGCATCATCTTCATACTGCTGACAGAATGTGGGAGTCTCTGCACCCATACAATGTTTTGGATGAGCGAAGGAAAAAGCTATTACCGTAAACCTGTTACTGCACTTAACATGTCTCGTCTTAATTATTTCATTTATTTAAAAAAATGTCACAGCTTCTTGTGTTCTTGATGAGACGTTTTAGTTTGAAATTTGCACAGTAAATAATAATAAAAAATTACCTCTTGTATATTACATATCTATTATCTATCTACATTTATATCTATCTACATATCTACCTGCACGTTCTCAGATTGTCTGAATAAATACAAAGTTGTACCAACAATTTGCCTGAAGATGGCAGTGTTGTAACAGCAATGCGTTTGTATAATCTTTGCTTCATAAACATTGCTTGAATTTTGGTCATTGAGACTGAAACTGGTCAGATATGAGTGCAGTGAAAGCCTTTTGTTCTCCTCTCTGTGCTTCACTCCCAATCAAGGGAAGGGTGTGGAAAGCTTGTCATCTGGTGGCCACCGCAGTGCTTAGCAGTATCACATGTGTAATAGGGTCTCTGCAGAGTTTTTAGACAGCCCCCTTGTCAGGTGTGTGGCTGGTAGGAGGTCCTGTGGGATCCCAATGGACTTGCTCCTGTCTGAGAGGGCTATCGGGTAGACAGGCTACATTGCTCCCTGCTGAACAAAATGCCAGCTGCAATGACAAGACACCCTTTCTACCTGTCTCCTTTGCTTTTGTTAGTCTGAGCTCACCTACTGCAGTCACATCTCAGCGTGTCTGTTCGTGTGTGTTTAGTAAACACACACGCCTGCTCTCACAGTGAACACCACCGTGCTTTTTTTTATTTTATTGCAGATGTAATAACGAGTAAAGGGAGTGGACAAACTGACATATCTGCAAAACTCATTAGATGAAGTGTTTTGCTTACTTTGGTTTTTTCCTCTGCAGCAGCTGGGTGAGATTTATTGTGAATTCAGAGGGTGGAAGAGATAGTAGGCTTATGTTAGAAAGAACAGAGCAGTGACGTCATCTTAAACACACTGAGATGAACAGCCGTCGACCGAGCTGCCACGGGAAGGTGGGACACATTTCTGAAAGATGCGCATCCAGTAGATATGTATTCATTTGCATCTACTATAGTGAAATATATGTATGTGCAACCATTACCAATGCTTGACGTGTAGTCAGCAGTATTTTGCACCTTCGGACAAAGGTGTAGGTGTTCAAGTGCAAACATATGAATGTTTTTCACTATTTCCACTTAATAAATTTTGAAAAATGTTTGTCTTGTCTTCCTGCAAATAGCTTGCAAAGAAGCTATTTAAACAGGAACTGTTCAGTCTAATGATATCTGACTTTCCAATATTGTTGCGTGTCACCCTGACAGACTTTTAAGAAGCCTATGTAAAATGCTACACTGTATCATGTCAGTGTTTGAAGGAATTCTTGAAGTTAAAGATGCAACATTTTGGGTATTGTGTGGGTATTTTAAAAATAAACTTCAGTCATTCAGAATTAAATTACTTTGTCTGTTAAAAAAAGAAAAGAAAAGCTGTCATGTAAATTTTAATTAATTAAAACATTTTAGACTCATCAGTTTCATAATATTAATGAAACCAATGAAGGATGTATCACAGCCCTTGAGATGCTAGTGTAAGAGATGCCAAAAATGTAAAAGGGAAGAAGTAATCTTGGGGAGCTTTGGAGTTGCAGGTTGCACAATGAACTAAGTTCCCTTTGCAGAGCTTTGTGACTGCAAACTCCTTTTTGTCACTAGCAGTCTTGTGGATTGAAATGTTTCCATTTGCTAGTTTCAATTTGACCCGTCCTGCAGTATTGACCCATCATTTGATGGTTCAGTACTCCGATCCACTGGCCGTTAACCTTGAGCCTACCCTGCCGCTGCAGTTCTGCTACCATGACAACAAGGAGACATTTAAACCCATCAGATCAATTGCTAGTGGCTCCCTGCTCCATGTTGTGTGACCCCCAGTGTGGTCAGCTGGAGTGAAAACAGCGGGACAATAAATGAAGAAGAAGTAGAAGATGAAATTTCACTCTCCCTGGGCAAATACCCTCACTGTGCGTAATCTAATTAGTATGCTTATTGTTTGACACATAAAGTAGTCGAAGACCAAATAAATGAAAATGGCCCCTCTGGGAGAGACCCATCTGCCTCAGACCAAGTCAGCATGTCTTTCTGCCACAACAGCTCAAATAAACCACATCTAATGTCTATGATCACATGCTTGACTTGCTATTACATCTGATTTGTAATTAACACCGCATCAGAATAAGCAAAAGTAAACATTTTATCTTTTGGAATTAACCAAACTGTCAAACATGTGACAATATGAAATCCCAATCAGGGTATGTCTACAAAGCCAAAAACAAATGGAAGAAATGAGGGAGATATGCTCCAGTGGAGGCAAATTACAGATAAATCAGAGCCTGCTCATGCATTTTAATTGCCACATTATACAGAATCCATTAGTAGCAATAGGAGCTCAGCACCATTTGAGATATTAAATCTCTGTGACTGCAACTCCGTTGAACCAGGATGAGTCGATATCAGAGAAAGCCAGCTGCACTGCCAGTGGACAGGGGCTGATGCCTAAACAAAACGATACCATGAATATACATTATTGGTGATATGACAACAGCACACGCAGGCGATACGGCGTGTTTTTCCACTATAGGCAGATCTTGGAGCTGGGGATTTACTGAAGCGTTAATAAGAAACTGAACATTTTTCAAGGTCTCTTACATTTCATGCCAGTACTGAGTGCTGATTTACTGTGGGCCACAAAGCTTCCACAACCTGACAGCCAAAACAGGATTTTTACATCTGTCCTTGCAGCTGTGTGTGCCTCTGTCCTTCTATGTGTGTGTGTGTGTGTCTGTGCATGTGCACATTCAAAAGCCAAACCTACCCTCAGTTTGACCAAAAAGCAAAAACAAAAAGGAAAAAAAAATCTTCAGGGTTGAAACATTTTTCTGTGTCACTCAAATGTCACAGATGAAAATGAGATGACACAAGCCATCCATCAAATTCTGCAGCCTTACCTTTTCTGAGTTCTGTATAGCTAAACCTGCTATTTCCCCTGCAAATGGTGTCGCCTGTTGATGTGTAGATGTAGCAATTACAGGGAACCGACGTGATCACTGTACCAAGGCATGCACCAGCTTCCCATCCCCTAGAATCAGAGCTGATCAGCATGAAACTAGCTCCTCTGCCTTGAGCGCATCGGCTTGAGGGAGGGAAAAAAAGATGAGATCATTGCTGGGTAATTTCCTCAAATAATATGGTGTGTAAAATTAGATGTGTTTCCTTTGGTTTGTGCATCTTAAAAACAGATGTATGACAAGGAGGGACTTTGTCTTAAAAGAGCAAATGTGTTTGATCATATATAATCACAAATGTTCATTAATCAATGAAATAATCCCTTCGTTTTATAGAAAGGAACATATGCCTGCAGGTTGTACAAACAGGGGTCTTTATTCTTTTGGCATCTATTGTTTTTTTAATGTTAGCATAGCATGAGAATATAGCGCTTTTTGAGAACCTCAAAGCGCTGTACAATTCCACTATTCATTCACTCTCACATTCACACACTGGTGGAAGGGCATTGTTCCCCTGGTGGGGCCTTCCTGTGTGGAGTTTGCATGTTCTCCCTGCGCCTACATAGGTGTCCTCCCTCGGTGCAAAAACATGCATCTTAGATTAACTGCTAAATCTAAATTTGATAACATTTTTTATAAAGTATGCATGAATCCATATTAAAATAAAGTGCTTTGACTGAGTTTTCTAAATTGTTAACTTTGACTTAGAATTAGGTAAAAAAAAAAAAAAATGAATAGATGATAATTTAGTAGGTAACTCCTTAAATTGAAATGACAAGAAACTAAATATTTTTAGTCTTTTTTTTTCTTTCTTTTTTTATTACAGTTCATAGTCGTGTAAACTTGTGATCATTTCATTGGCATAGGAACAGGTTGTTTTGTACTGTTTCCCATACAAACAGCCTCCAAAGCCACCAGCTGCAGGTTTGCTGTGTTATTGGAAGTACAAATTCTTTAAACTGCAAAAAATATAGAAGCCGCCATTGCGTGCAATAGGTCGGCAGCCTTATGAAATTTCCCCTTGTGGGACTAATAAAGGTATATCAAATCAAATCAAATCAAAAGTCCTTGTGTAATGATTGTTAGTACATAGGTTGACCAATAGCTCAACCGATAGATGAAGACAGAAAGAGAGGGAGATGTGTAGTACATTTTTGCATGCATTCGCATCTTGGCACAGGGGAACAGAGCCTTTTGTGTGTCACAAGATCATGTGTAAATAGCAAACCCTCCAGACGAAATGTCTTGTTAGGGATGAGGTATGAGTAGAGGGGGAGCTCTTTGGTCAGACCCATTTCAGGGAACAGAGAAACTGCCAGTGGTGGCAGTGAGAAGACGACATAGGGTGGAGAAAGAAGGGGGAAAAACGGAGGGGTAGAGGGCACCATCTCTCGGGGCCTCTGAGCTTCACTGGCAGTGTGTGTAAATCAGCAGGCAGCTCACGGCTGCAATGAGGTAGAAAATAAAAAAAACATAAAAATGTCCAAGTGAAATAAGAGGCAAGGAGAAATCTTTTATGATGAGCCTAAATTCTCCTTACTCTGCAGTAGATCCACTGACCGGCTCAGCTTGTCTTCTTCAGACACCGTCCATCATCCCAATATCTGCATATAGCCACAAATTACTCAAATTACCCCACCTGCTACTCATGTAATACATATGTAATGAGTATCCTAAATTTGAATGATTATTATTCATGGTACCCTTAATAGACCTATGTCAAATTCATTAATATGCACGTAAAATGATATGGACTGTCACACCAGGAAGTCTGAAGTTGTGCAGACGTGGTTAACACACATAAAGTCTTACTTAAAAGTTACCAACACTCTGGATGTTAAATATACACCGCCACTGGAGCGTGGATGCTTGTTCTTGACCTTTGGGAGCAGTATATGCAAACAATGTAATGACACAGTGTCATAGCTCTACTGTCTAGCTTTGTGAAGTTAGAACTTCTGGCCCTCTTCAGCAGGATGGTTTTGGGGGCATCATGTGACCTGTAGGTGGAAGCTATGGAGAGGACATTGAATTAATTGAAAGTACATTACCATATTTAAGTTGTTTATCGTGCCGGCTGGTTAGCTCAGTTGCCTCACAGCAGATAGGTCATGCACCTGTAGACATTCTCCTTGTAGTGCATGGGTTTTCCTCATAATGTGGATATGAGGATGAATGGCACCATAACATTTTATCTCATTGCCTCTTTATTTTCCTCTATATAATACGTACTGTATTATAAATAGGATGAGAAGAGAAGAATACAAAAAATATAAAGCAGTAAAACTGAATAACTTAAAATGTCTGAATCAATCAATCTGAATGTGAATCTTACCGCAGTGTTCTTACTTATGAAGATGTGGTCTTGTCACAGTGTAATGATGAATACCTCTGTGTGTACTTTGGGCACTAAATGAGTTCAGGTTAGCTTGGCAGGACCCGAGCCTGGATACATGCCAAAGCTGACACTAAATGGGAGTGATGGCAACAATCTGCTATCCAGTGCCTCAGTTAGCTCAGCAAGCTCTTGTAATTCAAACCTCACGCCTTCACTTCCACTGCTGGAGGGCTGTCTTGAAAACTGCTGCTATATAAAGACCTGACACTGAGATGGGACCTCAACTTAAAGGTGGGGTCATTACAACCAGGGGCATCTAACTCAGGGCAGTAAAAGAGGAGCTGGCAAGAGATGGGGGGTGATTCTTTTACGCAGCACTGAGAGGCAGACAGCTGCAGTGTATGTGGGTGAAAGGGGTACACAGGGCTGTAATTACAGTTAGAACATCGCTTGCATCTCTGACCTCCTTTGATTACAAACTATCCTCCCAAACCATCCCGGGTCATTACTCACCTCGCTAACTAGTATAGTAAATCAGCAGCAGAGCACTGACCTGATATTAGAGCCACAACAAGAGAGTAAACAGGGCTGGGCTATGGAGGCTGCAGCATTATAAATAATCTATGAAGAGATGGAGCAGGAGCGAGGTGTGGGAGATGTTTATAGCAGGTGGACAAACACCTGTCACTTTGATAAGCCTGATTTATTTTGAGTGACATGTCAGCACATAGCTCTAACCTGCCTGACAGCCTGGACTCCACACCCTTGAAACACGAACTGCTTGAAACGTTGATGTATACAGTAAATGAGAGGGCTGACAATCATTGCCACACCATTAACAGCTTCATTAGTGAAAACACCAGCTTAGATGTGATGGTGCTAATCATAGTATCAAGTAGGGGGTTGATGGTGAGGTTTTTGAGGCCAGGAAATGTGACTTTCGGACGTTGGAGCCACATCTGTCACCCGCTCCAGAAATATACAAGTCCTCTTTCGACATCGCTGTCTGCAGCACCCAGAAGGCTATTAACGCGAAGAGAGAGCAGACACCTATAACATGTGAGAAAAGTGGGCGTGGTGCTTCTAATAAATGACCTGTCTAGACTTATATTTAGTGCCCCACCGCTAACCCTGTTCTGCAGCTCATAACATTAGATGGTAGATATCAAAAAACCACTAAAATAAATTTTTTAAAAATCGAAGCTTCAAATTTCCAGAAATATGAGTTTTCCTGCTGTGATTGTCATTAGCATTCACTTTGAATACACCATATCGTCCCACAGTGTCACGAGCCAGCGGAAAAAACCTTAATTTGTCAGCTGCTATGAGTTATGTTCACAGAAACTGACCTCAATTAAGAGTGACTTACCTTTAAAGTGTGTCTATTTCAGATTTTAAGATTTAGACTGAGGAAAAGAAGCTTTAATGGAATGCTGACATAGGGCCAGTTGGAGATGTAATACATTTCCTGCAAAATGCCAGGGGATACCACATAAATAACACTCTGTTATGCCTGACAGAAACTCTCTATGAAGCTGTGATCTACTGCTCTGTGACCTGGTTAAAGAGCAGAAGAAGCAGCTGACAGCTTGATCAAAATTACCTCTCCAAAGTGGTATAGATCAAGCCTTTAGCCTTCTCAACAAGCCTGATGCATAATAATAATCAACAAAGATGAGCGGGTTATATTAGTGTACCGTTATTCTTCTGAGTTATTTATGTTTGCACATGGCACGAATTATGAGAGCAGTAGCATCAAAAGAAGTCTTACTGGGGGGGAAAAAATACACTGTCACCTGTAACAGAATTAACTTCTTTGAACTCTCAGTCATTATCAGCAGAAAATGACTACAAATGTGTTTTTACCTGAAGGGAAATGCGTTTTATATTTCCATCATCTTTCTCTGTAAATCCAGTTTTATTTATTATTACTCAACAGCTCAATCTATACACATTTGGCTGGCAGAATTGTCGCTTTATGGTTAAAAGTATTAATTAGTGATATTCTGGTATCATTAGTGTAATTTAGTGCCCGGCAGATTAATAGCATGGTGACATTTATCTTTGAAACATTATATCTTGATGTTAAATTGCAATAAAAGACCCTGTATATTCTGAGGATATGGCTGTCCAAATCTAACAGGAGATGTGGGGGGGGGGGGGGGGTTGACATCCATTAAGGAAATCCTTTATTGGCACATAAAAATGAGAGGCAACATTTAGCCTTACTTGCCTTTGGCAACTTAACCCATTGCCAAACATTAAAACGAACGCTATGTCAGCACTAAGGAAATATTTTTGTTTAGCCATTATAGCCCATAATTTAGCAACAAGCCCAAAACCTGATGGAAGCGTTTCAGAGCATTGTCATCACAATTTTGGACATCTATATGGCAGAATATTGCATTATTTGATTATGCATTCTTTCTCTGCCCTAAGACAAAAGCATTTCCTCTCTATATTCAATAACTCATTATGGTAATTCATTACATCGCCAATTAGTAGAGAAGCTTTATCGCTGCACTATACCATAAAGGGCAGGATTTATGTTGTCTTTGAATGTCACCCAGAGGACAGAGGACGAGCTCATCACTCAAGAAGAACAAAATAGAGAGACACAGAAAAGGGAGAAAAAATAGAGGGAAGATGAAGGGAACGATGCAGTGAGTTATCGGTTAATGAATGCATTTTCCCTGCCCATTTTCTCACAACCTTGAGAAACCTTGACAAGGAATCTTTGTCTGTATCAAACCAAAAATGAGCATATATAAAAACATAGCTTTGGTATTTCATTCAGTGAGGAGACTGTAAAAAGATATGTACAGTACGTATGTAACCTCAGAGGGATATGCCCAGCCGCAACCACCTCGCCTGCTGTCAAACAGCCCCTCAGAGGGCGATAAGCATCCATACGATCTGTGTGGGTGGCTGTCTTATTAGTGTACCTCAACCATTTCACTCAGGCATGCAGCACGAGCAACCATCTGCCACGCTGCGATCCTCTGCCCAGGCAAGTCTCTCAGGTGCCATAAAATAAAAAGTGTCCCTTTGAAGATTGGAGCAAAAAGTGCTGAGCAGATGAATAAAGTCATTTTAAAATAAATAAATATTTTTGTAACCAGGAGACCCTATACACGTCTTTAGTGTACACCCAGGTTTAAATATCGCCTTTGACCTAACCGCACAGCATTACAGAAAACAAATAATGTGATTTATTATTCAGGGTAGATTAGTATTCATAGATGCACTTAGTGCATATAAAGTATAAATATTTTATAAATATTTCTCCCCATCAGAAAATGACACAAAGCCTCAAGAACCAAATATTTCTTCTGTTTGATAATATTAATTATTTAAACTTTATGTCAAGAACTGGGTTCTAAGACAAGAAAGAAGATACAGATGTGTAGACTCTTCTATCAGTGTCTTTGTTAAAGATAAACTGACACTCCAAAACTCTCTACTGCCACCTTGTGGACTTTTAGGGAAAGAAAAAAAACCCACACACAGGGGAGGTCCAAACGTCATGTGTTTACATTTTTATTTATTTCGCCAGTTGCAAAATTCAAAATTTGCCAAAAGCAGCAAGTGAGATCACACTGTTTTTAAAAAAAAAAAAAAAAAAAAACCCAATACAGAATAAATAACAAAGAAAGCAGTGCAAAGTGCAGAAAACCCTACATGTATCAGTCAAATTAAAAAAGTTTAATCCTTATATCAGTCTCTTACAATGCGTATCACAGGGAATGTTCTTCAAAAAGAAATTCAATACAAAAAAACCCCACAATATTTTACCATATTTATAATTACTAGTTTTTCAGTTATAACTTTTGAGCATTTGGAACGAGCAATTGGAAAGCCACAAGATGTTAGCAGTTTACACCAGGTGCATTTAAATAGCATACAGCTCCAGCAGATAGTCTTTGGGAACAATACCTATAACTCCATTCTTCTCTCCAACCCACCAGCCAAAGTTCTGATACTCCTGGAAGCACAAAGAGAAGCAGAAACAAGGAAGGAAAAAGAAGAGTGTGTTAGTGCTCCTTCATCCTAGCTGATAATATTCTGCTGAAATCAAAATTGATAAAAACAGAAGAACAAATGACGCCTTCTTTCTTTCGGCTGTTTTCCGTCCACTCTACAGTACTTATCTCCCATCAACACCTGTACACCTCCTTGCCTTCCGTTCTGCCTCTTTACCTGGTGTCAGTTTTGAGACTGCACGTTTCCCTCCACTCCACACAAAAAGCTCAGTGTGCATAAAGCACATCGCACATAAATCTGTCAAAGCGTGACAAGTAATAGCTCCAAATGGCTGTCAGCATGCTGAGATGTGAGGAGGACACTGCGAGGAGAGATCTGAGACAAGACGACAATAACTCACTCTCTCCCCTTCTTTCTCTCTCACCCCCCCCCCCCTTTCTCTTTGACCTTACATCAAAGTCTTCCCTGCGCATGAATCAAGACCGGAGATCACGTTCTGACAAGGCTGAAGGAAGACGAACCTGGACAACGTTTCACATCCAAGCCAGAACTCGGGGACAGTGAAGGGCCACATCTGTGTCCACTTATTCCCAAGACAGAGCAATGGATGTAAGCGATTATATGGTAGTATTAGACAGAGGGGGATTATGCTCACTATAGTGAGGGCTGACACTGACAGGTCTCTGGTGACGGGCCATTTATCACATCAGATAAAGACAGGCTTGACACACCGTTTCAGTATCTGTATCAGCCAAATCGATATAATGCTGTAGAAAGCTATTCGAAACATCTGAATTATTAACACTAAATTTAAATAATAATAAAAATAATAATAATAATAATAATGTTTACATAGCCACCACAGACAAACAGAAAATGTTAAATCCACTTTCCTAAAATGTCATTTCATCACAAGCCCCTGGAGGCTAATATAGCAGCTTGACATGAGGTGTGTGTAAAGGAGTGTGCGTCCACATTAAGACTTCCTGCCACCAGCCTTTGAAAACAGCAACACCTCATTGTGTCGTTGGCCGGCTGACAAATAAGTCATGCTTTAGTAAGTGCTGGACGCAACATGAGAACAAATATGTAGAGCTGTGGATGACTAATGACACCACACACTGCAACAACACACATCAACACAAATACCCTCGGCTAGTCAAAACAACAGTCCTGTAATTTGATTACTTTCACCAAATGAAAGAGTCCCGGTGCATTAGTTAAAACACAAAGTGTAAAACAGTGATAGGATAAAACGCTGTGCAGGCGTTGTGGCATTTTAAGCAGAGAGACCTTGCATCTCTCAGTCAGTTTGTTACTAATAGGAGGCTGGGTGTGTGTTGGGGGCGACGAGGTGTGCAGCATATCCGGTCAACACAATCGCCCTTAGTCGGGCCTTATAATCAGCTCCCAGGTCCTCCTGACTGGGGGGTCTCCCAGCTGTAACACTACAGCTATTTCTGGTCTGCAGAATGGGGGAGGGACACATTGGAGGAAGGAGAACAGTGGAAGAGGGAATGGTGGAGGGGGGGGGGGGGGAGGGGGGAGTCGGCTGTCCATTTAGCTGCAGCTGGCTGCTGCAGTCCAGACAGGTTTTATGGTCATTGCCCTCGCAGCAGGCCACAACCCCCAACACCAAGGTTTTAGCTAATGGCACTCCCAGTCTAAGTGAAAGGGCAACTTGATTCTTGGGCCTTTTCTACACACCAAGGAGAAGTCATAAACAGGCATTTTGTCAATGAGGATTGGACAGTCTGTCTGCTTTGTGCATTTGTGTCCCTCCATTAGTGTTGAAGGAACAATCTATTGATTTGGTGAAAAGAAAACCAACAGTCCTGATAATTCATTATTTAGTTTTATTGTAGTGTATTTAAAAGAGAGCGAGAGAGAGAGAGCAATTTTCTGGTCCTAGTCTCCTAAACGTGATAATAAGGTGAATTTGTCTTGAATTTTACATTGACATCATGTTCAATATAAAATTGAGAAGGGCTTTAAAAATTATTTACACATTTCAAAGGTGAAAAATAAATTTCTAGTGCTTCTTGCTATACATGGAGTTAATAATATGACTATGTAGCATATTACAATTGCATTTATTTATTTGTGCATCTCTGTTTAATGTACAGCACATGCCTCTCAAAGTTTCCCCAAGTCTTCTTTGCCTTAAAGAGCCAGTAGATGGCAGACTTGAATTTGAAAAGCAACCTGGCCCGTTGACAACAGAATGTCTCAACTGACTCCATGCTCCATAGAAACCAAACCAGACAGGAAATATTGCCCGTCTGGATGGAGTACATTTCACACATTATTTATATATATTTTAAAGACAAACCACACATCTCGACGAGTATAAAATTCCACTGCTCATTTTCTGTCCAGCGTCCAAAACAAATCTTGTTAAATGTATCACAACAAAATCCAATTCAGCGTTCATACGAACCGGTTAAGTACAAAGGGGCTCCTGTTTAGTTACATAATAAAGGTAAAGAACTGCCTCTCAGTTCTCCGGCTCATGACTAGCTGACAAGCCTCGGAAATTGTGCGTCCATTACACGTCCTCACCTGCTCTGAATAGAGTGGCTGACCAGCCTGGTTTTCCTGAAAACACACATTCCTATTTGGCGAGGTGAGAGAAATTTCTGAGAGGTGCGTGTGGGCTGAAGGCTGCTCACTGCCTGGCATGGCAGTAGCGACAGCGTGCTGAAACAGTCCAGATGGAAGTGATGGAATTACGCCGTGTGCCAGCTAAGCTCGGCCTCCGCCAACAGCACTAAAACAGTTTCCGTTGTGACACAACTAATCCCCATTAGAGCGCCAGAGAAGGAACCAAGCCCAGTCTGCCTCTTACCATCAGCCTTCCACCTCTAGGCGGTGGGCCAGGTGCTGCCAGTAAAGGATCTGAATAGTCAGTTCCTCTAAGAGCTTAGAAATAACTCACTTTAGGTGGTCTGAAACCAGCCACTCGGTCTACAAACCTCTCAAACTTTTGCAGTGTGGTTGGATTTAAGGTAATACCAACTTTATCGTGCATCAAGACAAGAATCGCCACAGTTTAGCTCTGACATCTAGGGTTTAGCCTCACCATACCTTACTCAGGATGTAGATGGCATCTCCACGTTTGAAGGACAGCTCGTCTGGGTGGTCCCCTGAACAGTCCCACAAGCCTTGGTAGTAGTTCTGATAGTCTGTGCTCTTATCAACTGAAAAAGAAAAAAGAAAAAGCAAGGTGATGACAGATCGGCGCTTTATTTTCTAGCCAGAGTAATCCTTCTAGATGTACAGATTTCACACAGCAATTACTTGTTAGTTTGAACCGAACCTACAGGGGGCAGCCAAGAGCCTACGGCAGAATTTGGTTGGATCAAAAACCAAATCAAGAAGGTCAGCAGTGTCCCAGTTACCTAATAAATTCTCATTAAAAAAAAATAATAATAATTTTGGGGTGTATTGTTTGTGCATTATTTTTTAATCACGAAGTAATGCACAAAGAGAAATGTAAAAGCTGGGCACTGCTTTCAGAATTAAAAAGAAAATAGTGGTGTTTAGTAGTAAAATGTACAATGACAACTAACTACTATGTAGTGCAGTGCATTAGTATGCTGGATTCAACTGGTTTGTAGTTTGAAACCAAGACACAGCTAGTGTTTTAGCAGCTGGGGTTTCCACTTCTGAGCAAGTCTGTTTTTAAAGTCTATAAAGCTGGCCATTCTGAGTCGTGTGGTGAGACTTGGTGGTTAGTAACTGGAAGTTTGCTCAAATGTGCAGAGCAGACAGAGGCAGATCGTTTTTGGAGGAAAGGTATCAGCTATTTACAGAACTATAACATGCTAGTTATTGTAAAAGGAACTTGGCCAACTAGGCTGAAGTTATTTCCAGTATTGTGCTAACTTTCAGTTGCACTCCTTCACGAGAACTTCCTCTGCGTATGTCACTTCTTCATAGCTGTTAGGTTTCATTTGCTGTGTGTATGTGTCACAAAAAGGCAGATCACATTTAAAGTTTCTTCTGTCTATTTAGAAACTTCCTACATTCTAATTCACTAAATATACCACATTGGATTGAGATAAGCACAAATGTCAGTGCTTTGTGTACCTGCAGCAGGAGGAGGAACAGGTTTGCTTGCCGGCTCAATTTTTGGAGGACGAGGCTTTGCTACAGCCGGAACTTCTTCTTCTGGAGAAACAAAACGATATAAAAAATAAAATCAGATCAAATCAAACAAGATCCACGCACTTTGTTCCCATTCTCTAACATGATAGAGGCTATCATTGTCATGTAACACATGGTCAGACCTGGAAGCTCTTCGTAGATGTCTTCATCGATTGGCTGAGCTATAGTCCCTACGTCATCGTACATTTCCTGTTCCTCGTCGTCTTCTGGGATGATGCCCGACATGTCTACAAACAGGAGAGCAAAATTAGTTTTATTGCATAAATGCAGATTTTCTTTCCCCAGTAGGTGCTACTAACTTTAAAGAGCATAATAAATGTTTTTTTTTTTTTATGAATGGCAAAGTTCAAACCTTTCAAAACAAAGTCTATCTGTTTCACCCACTCTTCCGCCTCCTTCGGTGATGACGCACAAAACTGTCATGAAAGGGGGAAGAGAAATGAATGTGAATGTGCAATAAGCTCTACATATATTAATTAACATAAGCAAATAATATTGCATTTATGCATAGTAAAATGTTCCACATGGAAGAGTCTGAATGTTAGAAACACTCTGGGTTGAGCTACTGCAAAGGCAGTAGTGTCAAATGGAAAAGCATTAAAATAAAGATTTACTGAAGTGCATGGATAGACACACTGTGCCAAGTTTTAAACATGTCACGTCTCAAGTTTGTATTTGGTTTTGGTTATTTCAGTTTAACAGCATTTTAAAAAAGGCAACGACTGAAAGAAACTCGAGCAGCCATCGAGAGATGAGCGTACCTGATAGACGCGCTTGTCTGGGGCCAAAATTTCAAAGCAGCAGTCTTTCTTCGAGTCCTTGCGCAAGGTGTTGTTCATTTTGACACCGTACCCATCGATACTGAACTCACCCTTCTGCTGCTTGTCTGGTTTAGAAAATTAAAGCATCATCATTATTGGTGCAGATGCAATAAATGCATCAATACTGTTAAAAAGGGGGGGGGGGATTATTCACCCACTTAAAAATGAAGAAAGTACCTTTCTCACTGCCGTAATAGTAGAAGGTGTGATGGCTCAGAGCACACCATCTCTTCTGCCACTCAGTACCAAAAAAGCTGTGATCTGTGAAGGGAGAGAACCACATGCACAGAGAATTTTCCAGTGTGTTTTGATGGCTGTAAGCGTTGTGATTTTTATATATAGAAGGGACAGAAATACCTGAACTGTAAAGAAAATGTGTATTAGATTACAGTCTTTATTTAGGGTATTGTGTGCAACACAGTAGAGTCAACTAACTTTTTGCAGATTTTTGGTGTTTTGCATTATGTAAGATTCTTTGTAAAGGTTAAAAAACAAAAAAGGCTTCTTTTTGTTCGCATCTGATAAAAAGCCAATTTAAAAAACACTGGCCCAAGGATATTTGAGAGCTTGCATATTTCAGTAACCAGGCAGCCTCCTTTTCCTTTACAGTTTTTCCCCCTTGGGAAAGCTGCCTTGTACATATCTTATAATCTGAGCACCAACCCTTTCTGCGCTTCTCAAGATATCCTGCTTTAAAGACAGATGGCAGGTCCTGGGCCGCCACAGGTGGGGACTGCTGGGAACCTGGAAAAAGAATTAAGGAAATCCAAATATGTGACCCATCATCATTGCTGCTGAAACCTTAATAACTGACTGTTGTTTTTTGTGGCGGGGGTCTTAAAGTTAAACATGACCAGAAGGTTTATGAGCTACTTTGCTATCATGCATTTGTTTAACCGATATTAAATTGAATAGCAAAGCCACTCTGAGTAATATTTTACTCTCACTGGAGAAGGTTTCCCTTGCCCTGTCTAACTTCAAATATTCAAATGCCGTGTCAAAGTTGCATTGTGTGAAAGAGCAGCCATAAAACTGGCAGCTGCTTATAGGCCATAAAACCCAGTCCCCCAATCACCATTTCATAAGGATTTCCCTGATACTCTGTGGTGGGAAAAAAGGGGGGGGCAAAAACAAAACTGCAAATGCAAAAATCTGTCACAGTTTGGATAATGGAATAAACAGGATTAAAGCTAGTGTTTATCGGGGAATGTTTTTGTGTCATAACCTGCAGCCACAGCAGTAATTTTAAGCCCCTAGACTGTGGCTGAGAGAGCAATAAAGTGTGCTTTAGCCATCAAAGGGGAGGGGTGAGGGAGGTGGTAGGAGTAGCAGTTGTGCACCCAAATTGCTTCCCAAGTATGTTGCCAAGTTACAGTTGGAATGTCTCACTCATTGTGCCACTCAAAGTCGCTTTCTCCAAGGAGCCAGAGCAAAGATCTGTATACTTTCCTGCCAACACTGAGCTTTCGGTGCTCTAATCCGCAGCTTGCGAGCAGTTAGCGAGTCAACTCTGTTTGTCTGCTAAGTGTTTGTGGCTCACCTTCGAAACCATCATCATCCTTGTCCGTGCGCTCTGACTGCAGCGACCCCCCGTCGTTGTTGCTGTCAACTTCCTCCTCGTCATCAGAGTCATTTCCACCTACTGCAGTAAACACAGAGGGCTGTGAAGTAACTGCACACAGTGTAACACAGAAGTTGCCATTGTGTGGTGTTAGAGGTGTTATGTGGCCAGTTTATTATGAAATGCGACTCTTTTTGCCCTTGCTTTTTCAAATTTGTGGGATAAGTTTGTAATCGACTTGTGAGCCTTCGCATTAATGTCATGACATCTTGTGGTCAGTCATGACCCCCATTGGGTACCAGTTTTAAAAACACACCTACAGGATTATTCAGCAGACAGGCAACTTACCTTTGTCCTTAAACTCTTGTGGAAAACTGTTTGGGAGAAAAAGACAGCAAATAAAGTTAATCACAACAACTTATGCACCTGCAAAGCAAATCAAAACTGGAGTATTTTGATGTATGCTGGTTCCAGTCATGAGTCATACCCTTGCTTGACCTCCTTTATCCTCTTGATGAAGGCTTCCCTCTTCTCTTTCGCCTTCTTGCTTAGATTTTCTGCCTTCAACCCATCAATGAGGTAGTTTTCGAGATCTGAACAGCACAAGAGGTAAAACATTAACATGTTCTGATGGCTGATAGCAGTCAAGTGGCCACACCACTGATGGACATCCACAACATAAACAAAGGAGCAGTTTGCAGCTTTGACGTCCAGCTCATGCCTCAGGTTTGAGACATGAAGCGAGTTGTTTTTTGGGGTTTTTTTTAATGAAATGCAAGCACAACCGTCGATTTGAATGAATATAGCAGAAAAAAGGGGGGAAACTATGCTTCCTCTTTTTAAAAAGCAGTTTGTTATATACGAGACTTAAAGTAAAACAAGTCTTTATAAAATGCGGAAATAAACTCTCCTCTACTCCAAAGGCAACTATGAATCAACAGTTTTACCTGAAATGAGCGTCGTTAACTCCTCGGGGATCGCACGCATTCTTACCGCAGTTTCCAGCCTGAAGCGATTGAGCGTCCAGCCTGAGGAAGGGAAACTCTAGCCTGCGCGACACGGAAGCAGCAGCTCGGGCTCGAAGATATACGGAAGTTAATCTGCTAATTATTTATCAGTGACCACACAGTTCCGCTGCAGGACAAACACTCAGAGCCGCCTGCTCGGTGTTCGGCGTTCACAGACGTTGACGTTTATTGGCCTTTATTTATTTTTTGACTGCCACCGTAGACAGGAAATTGATGCTTTAATGGAGCAACGGGTCTTTACGGAATAATAAAGTCCGAGCATAACGCCGCGATCATACTGTTGATTGATTCCAGATCATATTTTTTGGCACTTAAGTCTGCTCTCTACGGCTGACTCGCTGAACACATTAGGGGCGTCTTTTGTTTTACAGCGATGCAAGCTTTGAGTCTATGAATATGTCAGGGCTGTAATCCACAACAGGGATCATTAATAGATTAAAAAGTCAATCATATAATGCTGAATGCTTCTGTGCCAGCTTCCTCAGATGTTTCACGGGAGTCTGTGCTACTTCTGCTGCACTGCTTTGTACTCTGACTATATATTTGACATTTTAAAAAGGAAGAAGAAACAACAAATGCAGGTTATTTTAAAAGAAAACGATAGAACCAGGAAAGAATGACTTCTTACATCAAGTTAAGTCAGCGCCTCTGGTGCATTTACGGAAAATGGCCTTTTCTTTTTGTTTTGTCACATTGTTTATAAAGATGTCAGTCATTTATTCGTCTTTTTTGACAGGCGGTATCACCCAATCTGGGTTAAAAGACTGAGCCTTTGAACTGTATACTCTGTTGTTTTGGAGGAAGGAGACAGAAGTGTCGAGGCGTTTGTGGCACAGCTTTAGTCTCAGGTGTTGGCTTGGCTGCAGGTAGCTGTGCTGCCACAGCCAGTCAGACTCTGCAAACAGATAATATGATCATTAAACAAGGATTTTTATTCAGAATCACGATTGAATTTCTCAGTATTAGAGTTGTTACAAATCATAACGCAAAATTAAACCTTTTCCACGTTTTCTGACGTCACTTCCTGTTTCTCTTCATCCGAGCAGCCAGCACGTTGTTTATGAGCCTCTAATGCTCTGCGGCCATTCAAAACCTGACCCCCTCCTGACCTGCCGGTAGTTCCTCCCAGCTTTAGAGGAGAGCCGCTTTGACCTCTGACCTCTGTGTGCCTCTGTGTGCCAGCGCATGTGTGCGAGCAAGGGGAGGGCTCTTACAGGCAAAGCCATGTATCTAGTTTCCATAAAGCTCTATCTTACTTGCCTGTAGTCTCAAAAACAGCCCAACGCCTTTGGTTCCTTCCCCTTTTATCACACTCATTACAGGGGTCGCAATCCACCGAGTGCACACTGCACTCTAGCTGTTTAACATGCAAAACACGGATTAATTCATAGTTTAGTTTATCGTTTTTGTATAATAAGATACTTTATTTGGTGAGTGTAAAATTAAAGGTGGGAGATGATCATGTGGACCATTGTTGTGCTTTTAGAAAAGGAGGTGTTGCTTGGTTAACACTGGATCTACAGTTATGAGTCCACGTCCGACTGCTTCTGGGCCTACTGGGTTTAATATTAGGCTTTCACGATTTTGTCCTTGTTCTCAAAACATGCAGAATCAGCATCACTTTGAACCATTTTCAGGAGGACGAGCAGTTCACCGCCTCACCTCACATTCGTTTTTATTAATGCTATGAAGCGCTTAGCGTGCGGTCGAAAACGCAGAGTGAGTGTGTGTGTGTGTGTGTGTGTGTGTGTGTGTGTGTGTGTGTGTGTGTGTGTGTGTGTGTGTGCAAGTACACTGAGCATATAAATGAATATCTGCCGCCTGGGGACTGTTTTCAGAATTATTAATCACTGTGGTGGTTAATTTTATATAGCACCGAAGAATGACTTTGGTTTTTCACCAAACATTTTTTTTTTAATTCTAAACAGTAAATAATGTATATGAAAAATGGGAGTTGGATGGAGGGGGGGCCCTTGTGGAAAAAGCGTCTTTAAGTCGAGCAGAGGATCAACTGGTCGGTGTGAGAAATTCCTTTAGCATTAAACGGGGTCGAACTGCCTTTGATCCAGACCAACATAAATTTACCTCAATTTCATGATGATGTACTAAAAAAATAATAATAAACGGTTCATATACATAAATACCTTCAGCCGTTTGACTGATATGTGACCATTGTTCGCAGTCGAATCCGTTTTATAGTTACATCATCCAATTAATTTATAGGCTCAGTTACATAAATTTATATATCAATTTGGAAAAAATGCCTTACGTCTGCTGCTTTGAATGAGTCCTACTTAATTTTACATCATAAAAAGTTTTGAAAACCACAATGGGGCAAGGCGCACGTCTTAATTCAAAGAGATTGTATTACATTGCGGCTCGGGCTATAAACAAGCACCCTCAGTCCTGTGAGTTTTATAGGCAATAAAACGTAATTAGAAAGCCAGGAAAAGTCATAGCTTTTGGCCTGGGACTCCTAGCAGGCAATTCACACAGCAAATTTTCTTTTTCTGCGTTTAAGTATGGAGAGGCAATGAATCTCTCGCAGTGCTCCTTTTTGTGTGTGTCTTTTTGTGGACTATATGCTACCAGACCCACGGCCACGCTGGAGAAATTCTCTCAGCACAATCTATGAACATAAAAATGTAATACAGCAACAAAAATTACACATTTATACAGCTTCTATTTTAATTTTAGTTTATATGTGTTCAGTGCATTCACAGGCTAATTAATTTAATGGTAAAATAATCCTTTTATATTAACAGCTTATATTGTTTTTTCTCATTTTTGAGAATTCATTTCATTTTATGGCTGATGCTCTTAATAATTTTCATTTATTGAGGTAAAATCAATAAGCTCTCTAGAGTTGCTTATTGTGGGCATATAGTGAGAAAAAAACCCAAAACGCATCTGAGTTCAATCAATGTAAAATTTTATTTCAATAAAAATATTGTGCTCAATTATAGTCCAAATCCATATAAAAATAAATGTGCACTGTGTCTTCTACCAGCCTACTTTAACAGTCCATACAGGCAACAAAAAAAAAAAGAAAAAAAGCTTTGCTTATTTCGCTTTAACTTACCTCATCTATTAAAAATTTCCACCCTGACGCCCTAAACTATAGAGCACAACCGTCTGAGTTACAAATACCAAAGTCGAAACATTTCAATAACTCAGGTTTTGCAGGTCGATTGTTGTGAGTGTTTCTGAGAAGAGGTCGAAAGTCTCGCAGGGTAAAGGCAGGGGACTTTGAGCTGATTCTGACAAACTCGGTGAGAAAGAGGGCGAGGATGAGAAAACTTGGAAATCCCGAAATGAGGCGTCCAGGTCCGAGGAATCGTCATTGTTCGGGCCTATTGTGGACACGCAGATGGGCACAATGGCTGACGGGTTTGGAAAATGTTTCAGATTTTTCTCATTGCTGGTCAGAGGGGTAACAGTTGGGCTTTGGCTCTCTCCATTGTGTGCGTTCTGACAGTCTTGTGAAGTCAACGTATTCTGGTGGAAATACCTCTCCCTCTCAAAGAGCGTCCCGGCGGCGCTGCCCTCTGTAGCCTGCTCCAACTCGTCCTCCGGCCCGTCGTCCAGGCAGGCGTATTTCCCCTCGCTGTCCCTGTTTTCCTTGCTGTGAGTCTGCCTCTTGTGCTTCATCCGCCTGTTCTGAAACCACACTTTCACCTGCTTCTCCGTTAAATCCAGCAAAGCAGCTATTTCCACTCGCCTCGGTCTGCACAAGTATTTGTTAAAATGAAACTCCTTCTCCAGCTCCAGAAGTTGGGTGTTGGTGTACGCAGTCCTCAGCCTCCTTGATGGCCCTCCATCGCCAGCACCACTCTCTGGTGTATCAGGTGAACCTAAAATAAATAAACAATTTAAATAAATTATTAATAGAAAATCCACTGCAAATATAATAATTTAAAACATTCGTAACAGGGGTGTGTTTGGAGGGGAGAAAAAGCGCTATGGGGTGAAACTTGTGGCAAGCAAACACCAGGACTGGGAAGATTTATGGGCCCCAGGCAGAATATGATGGGTCTGCGTGGACAAGACAGGACGGAGGGTGAAGATTAATGAACATGCCAGCTGCTGGCCCGTGTAAGAATAATCTACCACATTACTGTCAAACATTAGCACTCTTACACTGCATCACAAGTCAGTGCGTTACTTGATGAGATTAAGAATACTTAAATCAAAATCCTAGACTGGCTCAGAAGGGACGCCCACGCTGCACAAGGCCCCAGGATGGAGCTACTTGCAGAGGGAGAATCCTCAGACAATAAGGAGCCTTTTTTACATGGAGGTTATTAATCATCATGTCTTGCCTTGGGGGGAGAAGTAGAGTGGCGAGGAGTCATCCGTCGTCGCAGCAGGAGCAGCAGCAGGAGCAGAAGAAGATGAAGAAGCAGAAGCAGCCTGGTTCCTCTTGATGCTTTTTTTCTCCTTCATCCACGGGTACTCCGGGGGTAGGGACACAGCCTGTAGCGGGCTGAAGCCCTTCTGAGCCTGCTTGGAGCGGCTGTGGCGTGGGTGGACGCTCGGGTTCAGGCCGGGGATGGTCTGCTCAAAAGGAGGAGGAATCAGTGTCGACTGTGAAAGCGCTGAGCTCTTGATTGATGAACTTTGAAATGCATCACCGACAGGGTTAGTGAAAGATGTCAGGCACTCAGCGAGCGACGGCTGGCTGTTGATAAAACCACTTTCTCGCCCAAATTCGTAATTCATCTCCTCCTGCTTGTCTCGGAAAGCTCGCGGGTATTCAGAGGAGGGAAGAATTATAAAGATAAAATATATCTCTCTCTATATAAATATATGTTTGCGAGGTTTCTTTTTGATAAACTACTTAACTGGTTATAGTCATAGGGAGACCTCTGCCATAAACTATTGCTTTCAGGAGGACATGGTCGGAATTAGACCGTGCTGCTTGTCACATGATTGCATCTGCCCAATGACAATTTGGGTTTTTTATCAAAAGAAGCCACTGTCCCCTATGATTGATCGAGAAAGTCTGAGAGGTAACGCCTCATTCCGGGGGTAGGGGTTGCTTTATTTACACATTTTTTCCCTCCTCTTCTCAGTTTGTCCACCACTGCCTAACCGCCCCCCCACTCCCACCTTACAGCACCCCGAAAATGCACCACAAAGCCGTGCACGTCTGCCACGGGAGCGCGCGCCCGTGCGAGCTTGCAGTTCACGAGTGTTTATGGGCATTTATTTCCAGCATGGCGCGCCGCAAATCATTGCAGCAGTCACATTTGTGCCTCATAATACCAAGACGCCCACAGTCGTTATCTCTGGCCGAGACGTTAATCTTGAGAGTTTCTTGAGGATTGACTAGAAAAGGAAAGGAAAGGAAAGGAAAGGAAAGGAAAGGAAAGGAAAGGCAGCACCAGACACAGCAACATGTCCTCCCCTCCCCCACCGCCCAAACTACAGAGAGAGAGAGAGAGAAAAGAGACAAATTAATTTTCATATTTTAGTCTGATTTTGCATCGATTACATTTTAATCCCCAAATTATTTAACCTTTGATTGGCAGCGTTAGATTTAAAGTCTAAATAAAAATGTGATGTATAAATTATTTGAAGTATGTTTGTGTGTCTGTGTCAAGGTAAGAAAGCATCTTGGTAATTTAACGTGCATTTGTCACCGTTTTACAGTTTATTGCTCCCTTCCCCTCGTCCAATTTCGTTCATTTTATATCACCTATTGGGATAATGTTGACCTTAGCCGGCATCCATACATTTCAGCATTATTGGTTATAACATAGGGGAGAGCAGAAATGATTTGCCACTGCACTGTGAAGCTTAGGAAAGGTGGGGATCTGATGGCTGTTTATTGCTCAGGCTCTAAACAAAGAGCCCTGGTAGCCCGTGCGTGATCAATCTTTCTCGCCAAAAGGTCTGACAGCTCCCTGCCCTAAGAACACATTTAAACCATCTAACACTCCCTTGGATCATATGTGGCCAGGAAGAGGACGACCTCTCTGTGAGCTGCAGGATGAGTTTTCAATTTAGAAAGGTCGGGATTTCTTTAAAAGCAGGGATGAGACGCATGGGCTTTGCGCACAAAGCTTTTTGCTCTGTTATTTGATAATAAACGATAAATCCAGACGTAACTCTGACCCCCTCACTTTTTTTGATCTCAGAAAGGACATTTCTGGCATAGAAAGAAAGAAGAGAAGACTTGACTGGGTGGATGGTATAGAAACGAAAACGGAGCTTCTTCTTCTTTTTTCTTTCTTTTTTTTGTGCATAGGATCAATTGTTTGCTGAGGTGAGTGGGTGTTGGCATTCAGTAGAAATCCCATTCACTGCCATACCTATCTCTCTGGCAGGAACCATGTAGACAAAGTCTTTGTGTGGCCTGCTTTCTGGAATAATTCTGCTTTTACGCATAGAAGTGATTTTATATATCCTCATAGCGTAAAACGGTTTATTATTGTTTGTAAAAGTGCGTCCTGAATATGAGACATGAGATCTTGTAGTAGAATAAAATCATAAAATATACTTTAACATGTCTTTGCTAAAAGAAAACTAAATTAAACGTTGGTGACTTAGAAATCAATTTAAGAAGGTACAAAAATTAAACGAATTCGACGTAATGGCGGTTAATTCTCTTTCTGAAAATAGCTGCCTAATAATACCTGTCTGAATAAATCACGTCATTCTGCCATTTATTTATTTATCTTAATTTGCACATCATAATTTTAAAGCACTTAAAGACGCTGTTTACTTATTCTGACACATTTTTTGGAAACGAAAGAACAGAGCCCTGTTCAAAATATAACCCCCAGCAATATTTGATCATATTATAAATACTGAGAGCTGAAAACGTGAATATATTTCACATTTCGTACTGCTACAAAATTTGAATCGATGCTGTTATCCGTGTACAGATCTTTGACGACCTGAAGTCGTTTTTTTTTTTTGTTTTATTTTATGTTGCTTGTCCTGAACGGCAGACGAGAAGAGGATGATCCGTGGACGTGAACCGGAGTGGCACGTTTCCCGTCTGTTCTGAAACAACGAGAGACATCTGGAAGGCAAGGGGGCGAAACACTAATGCGTTGTTTTAAAGGGGATATATTTCATTCAGCACATATTCTGTTTTCAGACAGATACCGTGATATTAAACGTATTAAAAAATAGAAATTTTTAGTAGCTGGAAAATTACAGCGTGTCCATGTGCTTTTGTTTTGGATTTTATTTTATTATTTGTTTGTTTTTAAGCGTGAAAAATATATTTAATAATTAATGGTATAATCATGTGTGTAAAATAAAGGTGATTTGGAATGGTGGAGAGGCCTGAGTGTTTGCTGCATCTTTTTGTCGTTTGCGCTGCATCATATCACAGCATGCTCTCCCTGCGAGAGGACACTTAAAACGAAATTGCATGGGTGCATTCAAGGCGCACAGTAGCTATAATACTCTGGAAAACACATTTAGGGTTGTGTGTGTGTGTGTGTGTGTGTGTGTGTGTGTGTGTGTGTGTGTGTGTGTGTGTGTGTGTGTGTGTGTGTGTGTGTGTCCTGGAAACAAAGCAGCGTTCACGACGACAGCATTTTCATATTACGCTTTTATTTATTGAGCCGCCTGGATTCATGGGAAGATTTGACAGATACTCCAGGCGCACTATAGGCCTGCAAATCAAACATTATTTTTCCCTCTAAGTCGACATGTGAAAATAAATAAATAAATGAAATCTCATAAAATTCCATTTTTGGTGATGAAAGCAAATAAATAAATGGCGTTCATGAATAAAGCTGGTCGTATATATACGACCAGCTTTATTCATATATATATTTATAGATATAGATATATAGATATAAGGTTTGAAGCGTTTCCTGTGCTTCCCAGTAAGATGACACCTCTCCCACCTATAACCCACTTTTAGGAGACAGCCAGCCTGTCTGTCAGTCCTTTCCCTGTTTGACTCAAGTGGGCTATCTCTGCTTAATCACACCCCACGTGAAAGGAAAAATGTACATGAGGGAGGTTTTGATGCAAACTGATGTGAGACTGCTGAGAACAAATGGCCGATAAGCATAAGCTTTAAAGAAAGAGTCTTTCCCCTGAAGACACGATAAATCTAAGGTTTTTTCCATGGTTCGCCTCGTAGGTCAATCCATTATATCTGCAAAATGTTTGGGCTTCTGCTAACCCAGACACATATTTCAAAGTTAACCTCACTTTCCACGTTCTCTTTGGGATTTGTCCAAAACAACAGGCTACTGGCACTGAGGATAAGTGGATGGAACAGATTCCCATGTGCTCACGACTTTACTCCTCTGAACTTCTATTCCAGATTTGACTTACAGCCTCCTCTGCCACTGCTGGTGTCATGAGGTTTGATGTATAGGGGTCACCAAAGGTCACGGCAAACAACGTCTAAGGAACTTTGTTTTTCTGCAGCAGGACTCCCGGCATGGCTGTTTGCACTGAAACTATCCAGCCTAACATTCATGAGGATCAGACCGGAACCTTCGGCCATTTGCACACAACAGTGTTTTCTTGTGTCTTAAGGAGAGTTCACAGATGCCATAACAGCGCAGTAAAACAGCATATGCATAATGTTTATGTTTTTGAATTTGTCCTCAAAGTATCCCTTCTTCCACCTCACAAACTGATAAAGACACATACTGATCTACACATGGATGACCGTTTCAGGTGACAGAGGGAGAAATGGAGGAACTGTAGTGAAAGAAGAGGAGCCTACTCTCGGTTTTTCAGGACCTCAAGTCTATCATGAGACATAAGCTAACGGCCATGCTCCCGAGACAAACTTAATCATGTGGCAGTAATCATGATCGGTGGAGCATTTTGGTGTAAATTATCTGTAGGCATGTGAGTGCAGGAATAAAGGGGGAGGTCACAGCAAAAATCAAATGTGAGCTTTCCCCTGCTCAGTAGTGCTATTTATCCATCTAGATTATTTTTGGTGTGAGCTACAGAGACGCCCGCCTTCTTTTGAACATAATGGAACTAAATGCTACTCACAGATATCTCCAGGCATCGATCCTGAACAGAGGTTTGTGGTGCGGATGGTGCCACAGGATCTAAACCTGAGCTTGATTTGCATGATTGAATGATTTTGAACACTACAGGGCACTTAGTTCCATTACATTCAAGAGCATCCCACACCCACACAAGCTAGCACAGTTGAGGAAATAATACACAAATTAGATCTTGGGGCTAACTGCTTCTCTATACAAATAAATGGCATGATGACAGATGATCGAGATTTTTCTTACATATATTATTATTTAAAGCATCCTAGTACTACTGCTGAGTGACAAAATAAAAATATGTAGGCTTGATTTTGAGTGTAACCAGCCTTTTACTTTCATTTTTGTTGCATGAGATAAAGCCGTATGTGTAAATAATCTTTTAAACTGTACATGGGCTGGATTCATGAGATAACCCCTTCATATTTGCTATATTTTTCTCAAACCAGACTAAACAGGTCAAAATTGGTGAATAACAAAGTCTGTTTTTAACTATATAACAATTTTTAAAGCATGATATGAGTAAAATAATCATAAATGAAGCTGAAACATGGGTTAGATATTCATATTTATGAAGTAGAGGTCTGAAATCGGTGGGGAGTGGTGTTTAGTCGCATCATCATGAACGCATCATCCTTTTTGAGCACTGTTCTTCAGATTAGCCGCTGCCTCCACCTGCTGGTGGTCAGAGAGCAGCAGCATTCACCAAAGCATGGAGCTTCAACACCATCACCAGCACAGTGTTTGACCCCGTTTATTTGTTTAAGTGTAAATTAAAATAGTCAGCTTTACCAGAAAGAAAAATCTGTTTGGTCATTCAATGTTATTTTTATAAACGGTCATTTTTATTGGCAGATTCCTCAGTTTGTCAGACATGCTGCAATAGTGTGTCTGCTGTAGTGACAAAACAACAAGCTTTTTTGACCGAGACGGTCTAATTGTTGGTGGGTGGCTGTAAAGTAATTAGACGTTTTAAAACAGAACCATTTGCACCCCCCACCCCTTGTGTGTGTGTGTGTGTGTGTGTGTGTGTGTGTGTGTGTGTGTGTGTGTGTGTGTGTGTGTGTGTGTGTGTGTGTGTGTGTGTGTGTGTGTGTGTGTGTGTGTGTGCAAATGGACAAATATTACATATCTGACTATTGGCCCACAGTATCCTGCAGACAAATAAGAAAAATAAAATCACGTACAATACTAAAGTGGAACAATAATCTCTTTTAACTTTCTCTTAGATACAGGTAGGCCTCTGCTGTTTGCAGTCGAACGCTTTTATTTTGTTTTTCCTTTTTCTTTCTTTCTTTTTTTAAGGATTTAAGGATTAAGGACAATTTACGTAATTGTGACCGTTTTACTGCTTTGTAATAAATATTCAGTTTAATAAGCAGAGAAGGACTATTATCAAATGCTGACCATATCTTAAAGATTTCTCGCTCGTCCGTAAGAGTAGCTTTTTTAATTGCAATACATAGATAATTATTAAAATACAAATTTATACCAGCAGGCCTTGGCATAGGACTCTTTTGAGTTAAAGAGAGAGAGAGAGAGAGAGAGAGAGAGAGAGAGAGAGAGAGAGAGAGAGAATGGCTAACTTGGCAAACCTTAGCTTGGGAAGTTTCGGTGGTTCATTTGGGTTGTTTGCGCCATAAAGCTCGATGGTTACAGCCCAGAACTTGTAGTAAAAGTCTATTTTTATCGTTTTCTTCCTGCAATAAAACATTTCCCCCACTTCATTTAATTTGTATATAACAGAAGCAAAAGCTTTAACTTCAAAAGAGAAAAAAGAAAAGATAAAAAAGGATTTGAAAACATTTCACGATCGAAACAAAGGAGCATTTAAAAACAAAATCCTCTAGCACCATTTAGGAATTTAAATGTTGGTTTATATTTGTGTATTATTGTTGGGAGAAATTAAATACAAAAATGACATCACATTACTACTTTTCTTTAATGCTACACAAACTACACTTTATTCTAGGTTAAATCAAGAACGATGAGGTATTTTCCGTGTGCGCAGTATGTTCACAAATGCATCAAAATCTTACTATTAAAAAAACAATATCAAGTTACCAAAACAATAACTTAAATAATGCAAATAGGTAGCTGAAAGACATTCAGGTAGTCAACAGATCCATGCAAATAACAAATGGCCTAAGGTAGCTATCTGTGTGCGGCAGTACAACACATCTAAGTTCTCATAAAACACTTGTTCCTCTCAATATTATAAGAAAAAAAAAACACCCAGCATTGTTTCAACAGCACTAACTTTACAACAACATGTGTTACAGGAACATTAAGGACAGACACCAGTTTTCCCTTTCAACCCCTCACCCCTCCCCTCCCAACCAGGCTCTAATCCCAGGTCTGTCCAAGAAAAAACAAAGAAAAAATGAAAACAGTTAACTGTCTCTTCGCCGGTCTTTGTTTTCTTTCTTCATCTTCATCCTGCGGTTCTGAAACCAGATTTTTACCTGTCTCTCGGTCAAATTCAACAGTCTCGCTATCTCGTATCTACGATCCCGGGGAAGGTACATGTTAAACAGAAACTCCTTTTCCAGTTCGAGGATTTGATGCTTTGTATACGGGCAACGTTTTTTTCTGGTGGGCTTTGCGTGAAGCCAGTTGGATGACGGGTTATCTGGAAACCATGAGACAAGAGAGTTAACGCTATCGAGATTAGTGTAAAATTAACAAAACAAAACAAAAATAAAACAAGTCCTGCTTATTCGTTTTACGCACAGTATGACTTTTTTCTTTAGAGACATTCTTTTTTGTCTGCTGAGAGGCAATTTTGAGGTTTTTCTCTGGCAATATTTCTGCCGAATTTGGAAAAATGCGCAGAATCTGACGTGAATATTAGGGTCATAGTCACCTTATTTATTATTTTATTTATTTATTTATTTTGGATATGATGTTAATCAGCTAGGAGACCGCTATGTCTCCGTACCTTTGAAACAATGCACTCTTATAATAGCGTCATACGCGTTTTCAAGATGATACAAGCCAATGGCATTCAAAACAAATCCTCCACATTCGCGAAAAATTAAACCCTTTTGCTTATGCTATCTAAATGTTTACATCGAGTGACAATAATAAAAATCCAAACCCTGCATTGCTTACTTGGATCCACCTTCCTTTTTTCCTCTACTGACGGATTATCTTCAGTGGCTTTAGACGCAGTTTCGCAGGGAATCTCCACTAGAGACGCACCGTTTTCAGTGTCAGACAAAAGATGCGTGTGCGTCTCCAAAGTTGTGCATTCCGCAGTCCCAATCAGGGGTTCCGGTTTTATCTCATAGTGCATGCCTGTCGATGGTAATCCCGTCAAACACAGGGACGCAGAGACCGGATCCAGCGCCCAAGAGCGCGTAAACATGCCATCGCTGTCCCCACTCGGGTAAGGGTGATGTATATATGTCGGAGCGGTCGTGTTTGGAGTGTGGGCCGAGATGGCACTCCAAGAGCCACCAAAAATAGAAGATTTCGCCTGCAATGGGCAAGACTCCTGTCCGCCATATTCGGTGACCACCGCCTGCTCCACCCCTGCGGCTGACGAGGAATACCTCGGTGCCATATCCTCCTGCTCGGGAAGAATGCGCGAGTCAATGTAATAACTGGTCCCCAAAGTCGACATTGCAAAGACGCAAAGTCAGAAAACGGCACTCTACAGTCCTGCAGCGTTTAGAAAAAAACGTTTCATTGCATGATAAGCTGCTGCTGTCGTGCGCCAGCTAGAAACTCAATGCGTCCAGTAAGTTGAACCTTGCCCAAGACTGGATAGGGCGCCCCAAACACGTGACCGTGGGACAGAACAATAAATAATAAATCAGCCTAGCGCTCGGCTAAATGGCCACCATTTTCCCCCACCATATTTTAATAGCAAATCCCCGCGCTTTTATTGGGAACTATTTCGTTTATAAGCAATAAACGTTGTGAATTTTGTCAAGAGAGCGTATGTTAGTGTAATCAAATCTAGCTGTAAATAGGGACGGGGGTAATAATCCTTTAAAGTATCCATTTGTAAAAACATCAAACAAGGTCTTCAGCTGAATATATATATATGTATATATATATATATGTATGCATGTATGTATTCATAAAAAAGCATCATAGGGTTATTTACCCCCCATCAAAAAAACAGACTGTAATACTTTAATGACCTCTATAAAACTTCTAATATGTACAAAAATTAGGCTCGTGGTAGCGGCAGATAAAATATGTCAAGATTTTACTTTTTTATATATACAAAAGCAGCAAACACGTCATTAAAGAATCACCAGGCTTTGGAAGATTTAAACATTCTGGGACAGTTTCCAAAACGCACATAGTTGCGTCTGCGTGTCTGTGGGTCCACTTTGAAGGCAATCTAAAACGGAAAGTGGGATGAGGTTATTTGGGTGCCATATACCAGGCCCCTTTTATCACGGGCAATTGGGTTGTTTTTCTTAAGGTTACAACCTGGCTGTCTAAGCTAAATATCACCAATAAAGCTCAGCCTTTGTGTCCTTTCTCTGGCTCAGGCAGACGCATCCGGCATTTGGAGGCAACTGGCAGACTGCAATGATCATAACCGAGGCCTTGTCTGTCCTTTCCCCCTCTCCAGGACGCATACCACTGCGAATTCTTTCATATTCCTGCTTCCAACACTGCTATTTTACACACATGTACTCACAATCATACAGAGCGGTGACCTTAAAATTATGGACGTGGTTAAAACTTGGTGTTTCTTTTTATTATTTTTTAAATCCCAAAGTGTAGTCATGTGGACTTGGCTTTATAACCAAAAAGAAGGGGGAAAAAAGTGGTCTATCCCCTTTGCGCAAAGCCATAAAACACATTATTGCACTTTTTGGAATAATACCTTTTATGCCTCTGAAGCAGTGTGCGCCGAGCAATTAATAAATGCAATTAGTAATTAAGAGCGATTCACTTTTCATGATGTGACGAGTTTTACTGAGGTAATCAAGGCAGTTTTGTGTTGTGGGAGAAATAATATAGCCCAACAACATGAGACTACCTAAACCACTCCACAGCCCGCTCTCCTCTTCTGGGGTTTTTGATTTCTTTTCTTTCTTTCTTTTTAAGTGTGAAATTTTGCTTAGGTGTAGCCTGTTTTATTACTAGTAACAATTTTAGAAATTTCCAAAGGCGAAGAACTCAGTGTACAGGCAGTTAGCAACCACAAGTTGATATCATGCACCAAAACGGCTTTATAGCCCCCCATTTGGAGCTGCTTTTCGTCAAATTAGTCAGAGTGCGTTATTGCTTAGGCGTCTAGATTATGGATTTTACTATTTAAAAAATTGAATGCAAGAAAACCTAACGTAATAACAATTTCAGATAGTTCAGAAAATCGCAATCAAAGGAGTCACTGTTATTCCACGCTTTGTGTGGCACATTTAGATATAATGTCAAGGACAAAAACAACGAAGTAACAGGCATCTGCCGAAGGCCTAAACCGTGAAGAACGTCACGCAGTAAAAGTGTAAAAAAACCCAATTTAAAGTACAAAGAGCACAAATGCATTTGCGCTGTACCGGTGCCAGCTTTAAAATTTTAACAACCCGCAGCTCCTGCTCTGGTTTTGTGAATGAAATAAGAAGGCTGCAGTTGCATGGATGGGTTTTATTCATTTGACCAGCAAAATGTGCAAATATTAATCAAATCTCTGGGCTTCTTTAGCACTCACACAAATACCTACATGTAACTGGAACACAAGTTTCCCCAAGGTCCAGCATGCAAATTCCAATGGTTCACTCAGGTTGAATAAAGAATATGTACAAGCCTGAAGCTCTGAAACACTGTGGTCACATTCAGAGCATTTTCAGCTGATCAGCGTTACAAATGTAACTATTTATAAATACAAACACGACAAATTAAACCAGACATGAAAACGAAAATCATTCAAAAAAGACCAACAATCAATAAGTTAGCAGTAGGATCCTATTTTCATTCTCACAGTTGGGTGTGGGGTCTGCACAGGCGTCCTTGGCATGGATGAAGGAGGGCGCCAAAGACGCACAGTCTCATGAGAAACTGAAGCTGCTGGAGAGCTCTCGGATCCTGTTTTCCCGGCTCATTTTTTTCAGTTTCATCCTCCTGTTTTGGAACCAGATTTTGACTTGCCTGTCAGTGAGGTGCACGCTACGGCTGATCTCCAGACGGCGCTCTCTAGTCAAGTACATGTTGAAGAGAAACTCCTTCTCCAGCTCCAGAGTCTGGTGCTTGGTGTAGGGGCAACGCTTCTTTCGACCACTCTTAGCTGTGAGCCAATTAGCCGTACTTTCCATCTTTCCATCCCCTACAATGAAAATCAGCCAAATATTAGGCAACAGGTGTGACAAACGTCATATTCATTAGAAATCATGAACGGATAACATTACATAAACAAAACATGCCAGTGCCCACACATGAAAATGTTCACTCAAATAATTTATCAACTATACGTATTTATTGCAAATATAGTTATATATATTTATTGCAAATATAGTTATATATAACTATATATATATATATATATATATATATATATATATATATATATATATATATATATATATATATATATATATATATATATATATATATATATATATATATAAGGTGTGTCCTAAATAATAGTTAATTATATTATTAACAGTTAAAATAAATACACGAGGTCTGTTTTAATATTGACAGCCAAAACATCGTATCACTGTTTTTTTGTTTTTGTTTTTTGGGGGTTTGGGGGATTTTTGTTTAGTTTTTTTTCCTTTGAGAGAGACAATAGCTCTGCATCTCTGCTTTAAATAAGCCAAGTTTAATTTTTCTTCCTCTCTGATAAACTTCTAAGTGCCTGACAGTTCCCCAAAAGCACCAATCTTCCTCGCGTATTTGTGCGGTCAGAAATCTTACGTTTTAAAGCAATGATCGCATCTCCTTTTTTTTTTTAGCCATATTTCTGCAGCTAATGCCAGCTCTTCACCTTTTACGAGCTTTTCTGGACACTCCGTACTGCAAGTCTCAGTTGGTTCGGGAGAGGACGAGCCTTCCGAGGAGAGGCGGCTGTCCTCTCCTCTGGCCGGGGCGCAGGGCGCAGGGACAGGCGCCTCCTCGTGGCCCTCTCCATGCTCCGACTCCGCCGAGGCGGCCGGCGGCTGGGAGGCTTGGCTGTCCAAACGGGCAGGTCGTTGCAGAGTGAAGTGATTCATGTTTGGCTGGACATCGTGATAGAGCCTGGAGGACGTGTATGTCTGAGACAGGCGGAAGTAGCCGGGGACTGGCACCGTGTTGCCGCTACCCGGGCAGGATGCGCTCGAGTAGGATATGTCATCTACTGTCGCTCCTTTAGGACATTTATCAGACTCATAAAGGCAGTAAGCGCTCTCCTCTTTTATACTCGGCGAGAATGAACACTGAGCCATATGCTGGGCGCTGGGCTGATCCACCCGACAGGATCTCGACGTTTCCAGCCACGTTTCCATTCCTTGAACATACGAAGCAGCAGAGGGGATCACGCTTTGGGTCGTTGGCTCGTTGCGCTTACCGATCCCCGTGAAACAAGAGCCACCGGAGAGTCCATATGAATATTCCGACGCCTGTGGCAAGTACACGCTGTTACTTTGGTAATACGAACCGCTGTCGGTTCTCACGTTGATTAAGGAGTCCACAAAAAAGGAATTTCCAGCTTGGTTGTTGGGGCATGACATCGCTGTGGTATAATTTGACGGTGGATGAAGATAGCCCTTTCTGGCTGACATTTCTTGTGCAAAACATTGCTGAATAATTACTGATACTCACGCTTCTCACTGTAGCCTGCAGCCAATTAAAACACCAGGCGACTACAGACTCCTCCCAGTCCCGATCAGGCATCTCCACTGTGTCATATATTTTGTTTTAGGCTAAGTAAAGAGAAACTTTGAGGGGGAAAAGTGGTGTATCAGATGGGTTTAAGTAAAATCTTTAAATCTCCTTAAACTCTTGCACCTATAAGCCTCGAGGTGCCTGCCTTAAGTTCAGCACAACAACTGCTATTTGAAAACTCAGTTGTTGAAAGCTGTCCCTAACCATTATGTACAATGTATAGCTTTATGGCCAGTTTTACAGCACTGTAAAATGAGGGGTTCTAGAGGTGCCTCAGGATGCGTCGAGGATCCAAAATGTGTGTGACTCTTTGGTCCAGGGACTCTTAAGCTTTCGTGTGCTCATCTGATTGTTAATATTATTGGCCAGAACCTTTTAAAAATTTCTCATGGACTGTCCAATAGCAGAGTGGACAGCTGCTCAACTTTGTCGCATTCATGCCAAAACTTCAGGTCACGTTTTGGTGTGAATATTATGGATTAAAATATCACGACAAGGCAACTTTTATTGCAGATGCTCTGCTGAGCATTTATAAGGGCAGCGAGCAGGAACACTGAAGTAAAGGCGCCACAGTTGAACAATGCCCTGGAGCTGCATTTGCGTAATCGTCCCCTAATAGTGGCAATACTGCAAGGAAGGTAGTTTCTTATTTAACAGATTGGAACTTGTTAATTCTACTGTTATGTTCGCCACCGCTGGGATGCCGTATTTTCTCACGTATTTATTCCTTGCTTCTTCAGAAACACCAAGGTCCATATGCACATACTCCACATACTCCACTTTTACTTAATACTTAACAGCATCTCTCTCTCCATATATTCATATATATATATATATATATATATATATATATATATATATATATATATATATATATATATATATATATATATATATATATATATATATATATATATGGAGAGAGAGATGCTGTTAAGTATTAAGTATTTAAAATAAAAGAATAAATAAACAAAATGTATAAAGATATTTCACTTCTCAGGAAACAACAAGTACTACTTCTAAAAAAAAAAGTGCTCCGGTAACCACACACGGATCATATCCCAGTCGGCCGGCCAAGCAAGCAAATCGAGGATCTTAGTTAATTTTTATTTTCCATTTTTATATCATGACAAAGTCAGTTAAAACTAGTTAACAAAAAGCGTTGAGTTAAAAGCAAATAAATAAATAAAAGATACAAATAAAAATAATACATTAAAGCACGCCTTTAAATAAAAATAGAAGCTGGGTTTGTGGCCGACAGATTTAGGTCAGCCTAAAATGTCGCTTATCGTGGGGTTTATCCTAAAATACAACACCGGTTACGTCTATCTCCCTTTAAGCCTGGAGCCATAAAGTCTAGAAATCAGAGCTGCAGTTTATATACAGCCATTTTATATGGCGGCAAACGCGCAGCAGTCTTGCTGGAATGAATGAGAATATCCATTAACCCCTCTGGATTATTTCCCGTCAGATCTAAGTGTGTGCTGCGCGTCAGCTGATTATTATCATTCCCTCATATTATTATTCACATAAAACTTAGGTGTAAAAAGGGGGCTTTTTATTTATCTGACTTTATTAAATAAATGTTAGAAATCGAATGAAAAGCACGCACAAAGGGACAACAAAAGTAACCAAACGAACCATGGCTTCCACTTTTTAAAAGATTTGTCTTGATCCCATAGCGTGTATCCAAGGATGATCAAATCCTCTTCCACTAAATGAAGTATGATCTACATTTAAAAATAAAACAAAACTGTATGGTGTTGTAAAAATTAGTGACCCACAAACTGTTTGGAATATAAACCTTTGAGATTTTATTTCTTCATGCGCATTAGATATGCCCATTACTTTGCACAATTTCAACCTGAGAACTGCTGAATTGAATATACACAGAAATAAATTTTCTGCAGTTTTCTTGCGGAACTTTTCCAGAAATCTTATTATTATATGATAACATACAATAAAACATCTTCAGGTCAGTTATATGCAGACAGAAATGATTCTGGATGTTGTGGGAAATAGACTTTCTTAAATCACAAGAAGAGAAGGGGAAAAAGAAAAATACATCCCTGTCACTGTGAAATGAATATGACAGTATGTCTGTGCCTACCTTAACAATAAAATCCTGAGGTGGTTACATATTTAAAGCGGCTGAACGTCGAGTCAAACTTCCTTCATATCTCAATTCACGGCAATGACATTGATCTGAGGAGCGCCACCCAGTGGGCAAACACAACAGGCCCACACTGGAACGCAACACCAACGGAATATTCCTACCACGGCAAGATGCTGATACAAATGAGGCCGGAAAGGTCCGTGAACACAAGTTTCAGTGCTCCCAGCCGTTGTTTTTCAGGCCCTTAGTCACAGTTAATAACCTTGGTCTCAGACGCTTTATTGCACTGCACTCCAAACGCTCCAGACGAATCCGCGTTTTATGGCCAAGTTACTGGAGCAACTGGGAGGATGTGCAGCAATCAAAGCGGCATTCCTGGGAGCCTCACAGGATTCACGGTATAAGGAAGGCTACAGGGCCCTTATTAGCTTATGACAGGCTATTCAAGTTGTTTTCAGGGCCCTAGTGCTGATTATAAAATCACATTGAACACTTTTTCTTTTTTACCATCTTTTCATGTGCAGTTGCCTGTAAGATTCCCAGCTTGTTTATGTACTAACATACTTATGTAAGGTCTTTGGATTAAATCACTCCACATAATAAATAAATGATGATACTGTTGGTGGTGACTGTACTCACAGTCTGGGGTTTCTCCGTGTCTTTATTTACCCCATGTGCTACTGCTGGTTCAGGCTGACACAGGCTGACTTGAGCGTCCAGTAACAGCTACAACACTTCGTGGAGCCACATGAGAAAACAAATACATTTGTTTTTTAATTAGATCTACGCGATTTTTTAAAGTGTCAAGATCGTTTCAGATTGACCTAATAGGAATGTAAGGTCAAAAAAAGCTTTTCCACATCCCCCTCCCAGAAATGAATGAAAGCCTTGTAACGGATATCAAATAATAACTGCAGAGGATCTGATTTCCAGCCACGAGGGAATAAAAAGCGTCAGACCTACATATCATGCATCTGATACGACCCACGTGCTGGCATATAAAACAAAATATTGGATTTTGTTTCTTTTGGAGGCTCTTTTATCAGAGGTTTGCCCTTTGGACGAATTTGGAAAGTGATCCAACTTTTACGAGCAAGGGCTCGACAAAGCGCATGTAGTAGGGTCAAGCGCAGATGTTAAATATCAGTGAATCTCAGACTTAAGTGCATGAGACGAACAAATTTGTATCAGATTATGACTTTACTCATTCCACAACTATGCAATGCCGTGGCAAGCGTTTTTCGACCAGCTGATCACTATCAGTGGTGTCAAAAATCAGGAGGGGGGTCTGTTAGTAACTCCAAAACCTAGAAAAAAAACGTTTTTAAATCCCCAGACTTCTTGTATTTGCACAGGAACACTGAAAAGATGGCGGGGGGGGGGGGGAGTCAAAAGTTTCGGCCCGCAAAAGATCTGTGTTCGCGCTAAAATTGGGCCAAATCAAGATCCATTAAAGGGGACAGAAAGATACACGTGCGTGCGCAAGTAAACTTTAATCATATAGTGGAACAAAATAGGATTTTTTTTAATGCATCTTGATGTATATTATTAAATAAAATGAAGGGAAATCAGACAGATGTGGTTTTCTGCGCAAGCACCCCCATGCAACCATTAGACTTTAACATCTGTCGAGCTTAATAATAATAATAATAATAATAATAATAATAATAATAATAATAATAATAATAATAATAATAATAATAATAGAGCAAATTGTGTTAAAGGTGTATAAATAATTATTGATGGAGAGTGGCACTTTAAAATCTCGTCCTCCTGTCCAGGTAATGATATAGATGTGTGTGTAAAAGAGAGAGGTGCGTGTCCGCTGTCTTTGTTCAGTTTTTTTTTATAGCAGGGGGTTCGTGGTGTAGTACTGTAAACGGTCTCTGTTCAGTTTCTTCTCCTTCATCCTTCTGTTTTGGAACCAAATCTTGACCTGGCGATCTGTCAGGTTGAGCATCCGCGAAAGCTGCAGACGCTTCTCTTTGTTGATGTAAACACTGAAGAAGAACTCTCTTTCCAGTTCCCTGATCTGATATTTGGAGTATGGACATCTCTTCTTGCGCGTCCTCTGGCCACCTGGAAGACAACAAAAGGCAAAAGATCGTCACTTAAGATTAACATGGACCCCTTTGCACCCGCGTGAGATCGCCAGTGTATTTCTCGCTGATAAGCAGCCCCAGCTTTGGAGTTCAAGTATCTTCCCCCTACACTCAGGCCTACAGGATCAAGACTTGTAAACAAAGGCTGGGATTGATAGTGAAATCTGTGAAGTGAGGGGGGGGGGGGGGGGGGGGGGGGGGGGGGATCATCTTGGCTGTTTTGGGGATTGAAGGCGTAGGCCTAAACGACACATGGGAGTATCATGTATCTGGTATTCTTTTACTGTTCCCTATTGATCTCGCTGTGCGTAGAGAGCAGTTATTTTAGCTTTAGCACTGTAAATGCTGTCATGGAAAGCAGCTGGTGCATTAAAGCCTTGCAAATCCAGTGAATTTGTAAATATTTATCGAAAGAAGCAGGGTTAAGCCTAAACTCTTGTCCAGAGTCAGATTTAAACGCCCAACGCACTCCACTTTGCACTGCGCGGAATAAACAAGAATGCTAAATCTTAAAATGATCCAAAAATGGCTTATAATCAATGCAGAGGCTCTGTGGTGTGTTTAAAATATCTAGGTCGCTGTTAGGCTGTTATGTCAGTAGTATTTAAAAAAAAAAAGAAAATAAAAATTAACATTTGGCATATAAATGTTTTACAAGGTAATTATAAAAGTCCATACAAGTGCACAAATGAAGGGGAAAAACAGAGGCCATGTTGGAAATCTTGAAGACCAGCTTAACGCCAAAGTCTTCACGGCCAATTTCAATCCCAAGCACGTGATCTTGTCGTTTATAACATAGTTTTGTTGTAGGGTAAATCTGCAGGCCCTCCATAAACCTTACGTGCTTATAAAACTGCATATAAAAAGCTTTAAGAGCAAGGCGTAAGATTTTTCTCTGTGCATTAAGCAGGTTCACTCACTGCTGCTTTTGCTCTGCTTCTCCTCGCTGTGGCCGGAAGACGACTTGGGGCTGCAGCTCTCCGCCGTGTCGGAGCCCGGGTGCGCAGGAGCTGGGCTTGCTTTGGCGTGTCTCTCCGTGTCTGTCGCGTGTGCCGTCGGCGTTGCGCCGTTCTCTGCGCTCCCGTAAGCAGTGTCGAAAAACTGATCGAACGCCTGTGGCAGGACCCCGTTCCTGCCAACGCTGCCATAGAAGCTGGGCGTCGGGTTGGAGGAGCTGCAGTGGCTGGCGCTGGGGCTGCCTTTCACCAGGATCTCTCCCCCCCGAGAGGTCGGGCTCGTCCAGCTTTCCCTGTGCACGATGTCCTCAGCGAAGCAGTGCGATAGGCTCCCCCTGCTGTGGTGCCATTTACTTGAAGTATCAATGCCATAGTCTCTGAAAGCCACATCTCTCACGGATGGGACCTGTGGAAGAGCTGAGGACTGGTAGGAGTATGTCATGGGGCAAGAGGACTGGCTCTGGGTTAAATAATGAGGGAGACCCGAGAACTCTGCTCCGGAGACGTAGTAAGTGCAGCTCGGTAAATACATATTGGAGCCAGAGATCCGTTCATCAAAATCCATATTCTGTGGCTGAAAACGTCCTATAATAATCCTTGCATAGTTCCTCCGCGACGCTGCGCTCCAGTCACTTTGAGGCAGACTGGTGGAGCAGAAATCCTTAGACGTACAAGCTGACGTGGGGATCCATCTCTATCCATTCCTGAGGGCCAAAGCCATGTGACCACTGGCACAAAATGACAGATAGCCTACGTCTCAACGTGTAGGTTATATGAGTGAAAGAGTTTATGAAGTCGATCTTTGGCCGTGTGGAAAAGGAAAAATACTGAAACGGAATTTTGCTCAGAACTATTTTGGATATGCTGGAAGAGCTGAGCCTCTTATACACTGATTTTCATTGTTCCAGTGGGGTTATCTGGCTGAAGGCCTATTAGTGCCATGCTACAGGGTGGAAAACCCCTCAATTATATCAATTTTTACGCAGGCCAAGCATACCTGCAATTATATTATTTTATTTTTTATTTATTTATTTTTGGTTTCTTTCTTTCTTTCTTTCTTTCTTTCTTTCTTTCTTTCTTTCTTTCTTTCTTTCTTTCTTTCTTTCTTTCTTTCTTTCTTTCTTTCTTTCTTTCTTTTTATTGTTTTTAAACCTAACATTCGCCTTAACCCCGACCTCAGCACAGACGCTTTTGAAGATGAAGATCAGGTTTTCGGCCGCGTCAGCAGCAAAGATACACACCCGGTTACGCACGTAAGGGTTAAACTTTGAGACACAGATGACAGCATTTAGATAGAACAGATGATCTGTTGAGTTTGATAGCTTGACAGATTCCAGTTTTGAAAAAAAAAAATGGTGCTCAGTCACACATGCGTAAATTTATTAAGAAATTAGAAGCCTGTAAAATGGGATTATTTCTTGTCTGTGGATTTAATATAGCTCCTCTGGTTATATGGCGACCAATCAAGTCCCCAAGTGTGGGGCGATGCGAGACATTGTGTACTTTTGTTTTTCAGGCATCCGCACAGATTCACACCCAGGAGCAAAAAGATAACAGACTGTGAGGCTTTTTTTTCCATTATATTTCTATATTTGTAAAGTTTTTTGTTCAGACCAGCATTTCCATGATCGTTAAAACATACTTTTCTATTTAATACCACATTTCCCCCAAAAATACATTGAACCGCAGTTTGTTTTTTTGTTTTTGATTTTGTTTTTGCGTAAAAGTTGAAAAAATTTATATATATATATATATATATATATATATATATATATATATATATATATATATATATATATATATATATATATATATATATATGTGTGTGTGTGTGTGTGTGTGTGTGTGTGTGTGTGTGTGTGTGTTTGATGTTTAATGTAGACATTTACGTGTTCATGTACTATGGATAATAGAGGTATTTGTCGAAGGGGTTCCAGTCTTTGGATCGCTTGTTCTCTCATTGCAACGCCCAATATAAACCTTTGGACACGGGCGATTTCCCACACTCCAACCCATTTTCATTTGTCATCACTGCTGACTAAGTGGGCACATGTGTCACATATCACTAAACCCGTTGTGCAGCCAATTTTAGAATTTCGTCCAAATATATCAAAGCCTGTGAATTTGTCATCTGCACGGAAGCATTAAGAGACTCTAATATTTCACCCACGTGGCTGTCTCGCTGATTTGAACGGACTGCGTGTGCTTATTGCTATGGCACTAATATTAATTTCATTGTTAAAATCGTCTCGAACATTTTCACCCAGTTTAAATTCTTTTGCTAATTATTCGTCCCGTCGTATTTATAGCAGCATCTGTATTAAACCGAGCCTGCAGGTGTGAATCGGTCTGTCACATCCTTAAATCATGTTATATTTAAATAGATATTCAATGCAGGTAAAAAAAAAAAAAAAGGACATGCAATGTTAAAGCCGTACATTAAAATATAAATTGACACACTAATTGATATGAGAAGGCTTCACTGTAGGCTGTAATCATTTACATGCATGCTTGTCTGCGAGAGTAGATTTCTAGGTGTTTCCCATATAAAGAAAATACATATAGGAAGATGGACACTTTATTTTTTCTATAATGACAATTTCATTACAGAAATGACAGAAAATGTTCATTTAGACAACTAAAATGATGTATTATGTCAGCATAACGAGTGGGTTGTAAATTTTAATTAAAATATTTAATGATTGATTGATTTTACGTTGCTCAGATAATCATAAGAAAGCGAAAGTTGGCTCAGATGCAAAGTGTAAAAGGATTTTTTTTAAGGAATGCAGATATTCAATGTAACAAAAACCGAAAATGTATTAAAAACACACATTTAGACTGGCAGCTAGGACGATGATGGGTGCTTTTAAAAAGAAAACGTTTCCTCGATTGCCGAGAACTTTCGGTCGACATATGTTTAACTCCTGGACTTTTCCTGCTCCCTAATTAGATTTCAAAAGAGGGAATTATCTAAAGTGTAAGTAAAGTAACATTTTACCTGCATATTATGGTTGATTCATGACGCATTTGTGATTATATTACAGGTATTTTAACAGTAGATGGATAATGACATTTTGTGTGTATCTCAAGCAACATGTCAGAAATTAAAATATTATGTACCGAGCATTGCAAGTTTAAAAACAAATCCAAAAAAGTGTTTCGATTTATTTTTTTCGGAGTGGGTCTCTTTTGTTTACACGTGAAACGCAGCACTCACCTTCAAAGACAACTGTTCAAGTGGAAACAAACAACGAAATAGTTTTATTTTCCAGCACTTCTTAATATGTACGAGGATTAAATGAATACAGCATACAGACTGCTCACTTTGCAACAGCTCTGCGTCTATGAGCCTGGACCATGCACGATGACTCGGGAGGAAAAAATGGGAATGATTTGGAGGACAGAAAGATTTTCAAGATAGCCAAATATTACTAGAAACGTGTCTCTCTGTCTTCTTTAAGTAGTTAAAACTATATCGGTAACCCCTAAGGAGTTGTCATGCGCTCGTTTTAAAGTAGGATAATTCATAATGTGGCTTTGACCAGCAAAGAGATCGTACGATATTTATTTCAGTTTAATGAAAATCTGAATGTTTGCTGTAATGAAATTTAAAAATGGACAGAAAACTGGACTCTGGGTGCATCTGTCGGAGCAAATAAAATAGAATATAGGTTGTTTGTTTTTTGGTTTTTAAAAAAAGTCTAATTAAATGCCTTAATAAAACTTTCTGGATTCGAAAATTCAGCCTCGTGTTCATCTTTTAGTTTAGCAAATGAAGACAGCAGTTGGGCTAAAATCAATCCCACGTGGATGATTAGATAAGTGTGGATTTCAGCCCCTATTATCCTGACAGACAAATGCATGCGAGCAGTGGATTTGATCCAGTGTTGAGTGTGTTTAGGCATGACTCCGTATCTCTGATCAAGAAAAGCAAAAATATCCAAAGCTGGAAAAAGGCAGCTCCTTTCGAACATTCCAGTTTGCTCGTGGGTGCCAGGAGTCTGCCTTCAGCTGCAACAAATAAAGATCTTTGCTCTTGTCTGAAGTTCATTGCACAACCTTCAACGCCAACATCCAGCTATGCAAATACACAAGAACATAGAAGAGTGCTAACGTCCAGCATTAAACCCAGAGTCATTTTGTGCAGCATGATGAGTTAAGCTTCACTTTTCGTCTTTTCCCCCGTCTTCTTATTTTTAGCCAGTTAGGCTGTAGGCCACACATTCGTTAGGCTATCTTGTAAATGTTCTTGGCTCCAGTTTCCTCCTTGTCAAGCGCTATAATTTACATTTAAAGATAAAGTTTAAAGATTCAAATCAAACTAAACAGCAGGCCTGTTTTCACTCTTTTACTGATTAATCCAGCAGCAACCTTCAGGTCTGCACAATACAGGACGTTTTGGAGTGAGGTGCATTTACCTGTGTGGCTGTTAGGGGGAGCAATGGCACAACCCAACAAGAAGAAGCCTCGCACTTGTAGACAATTCACACATGGGGAAGATTTTGAATCCATCTCATGGTGGGAGAATATTTAAAACAACCTCATTTATTGCAAAGAAGCCAGCCAGCAAAATGCGTAAAATGCAATTTCTAGATTTCGAAATAATGAGCGGTGTTAGAAAGTATCCTGACGAAACTCTGAAATAGACAATAAAGTCAGTGTTGTTTGTTACCCTGGACGGCACAATGTGACTGAGAAGAGAGGGTGACACTCACCAGAGGGTGCTGCCTGGTTAGCGTTAAAAATGCTCCTTTTTATGGCACAGGTCCATCCTTCAAATATAACCGGACAGAAAAAAAGAGCAACCGGCCTCACAGGCCTTCAGCACGGTTAAGTTAATAGCATGACTTATATTACTTCAGTCACGCAGTCTTATTTTACACAACACTTTTTTTTTATTCCTCCAGTTATTAGATGAGTTTTTTAACCTGCAATTTGCTGCTGCAGAATTTTAATTGATCTCGTTTGGAAATGAGATATTTTGAGGTAATTGTGATATTGGATTACTGAGGCCCAATACTTTGAGCGAGAGGTGAAGAGAGGTTAACGAACTGATTGGTTACGCGCTCTTACTTTATGAATTCGACATAGAAACATTTCTGGGTTGCAGTCAGCGTGTGTGTAATGCTGCCGATTATTAAATCTGATGATGATTAATAAATCAGCAGCCTATTAAAACAGTTTCAGGCCACTTTTTTTTTTTTTCAAAGACGGGATTTCTCATTATTGTTTAATGACGACTCAACAAATGTATTTTTTACTTCAAAAAACAAACAAAAAAAATCTTATTAAAATATAATTTGAAGTAAAAAGGGTTGATTGGATTGTTTCTTTTATAACATAGATAAAAAGAATTTTTTTTAAAATAATATAGAAAATATGCCCAGGAATATTATTTGGCGATATGAAGAATTGAATGAAAAATGTATTTAAAATGTATTTAAACTCAAAGTTTAAATACATTATATATATATATATATATATATATATATATATATATATATATATATATATATATATATATATATATATATATATATATATGTATGTATGTATGTATTCATACCAGGCTCTTTCGTTGGATGTTTTAATAACAATGGGAATACGAAGTGTGTGTGTGTGTGTGTGTGTGTGTGTGTGTGTGTGTGTGTGTGTGTGTGTGTGTGTGTGTGTGTGTGTGTGTGTGCGTGATTATAATTATTAACATCCCTATTTCACTTTGCCACGACTTCATATTTGTCAGATGTGTCTTTAAAAATGTACTTACATAATACTACGATATTTGAACGATATGCTAAAGCTATTGATTAAATGCTATTGCTAATGAGATAAACAATTGTGTTGAACTCTTACCTTAGCTGATCAATCAGGCACACGACACACTTTAATAATAGACTTGTTTGTCAGGTTTAAAACAACGAGGATTTTCCCTTTTTCTCATTCTTACTCTCTCTCTCTCTCTCTCTCTCTCTCTCTCTCTCTCTCTCTCTCTCTCTCACACACACACACACACACACACACACACACACACACACACACACACACACACACACACACACACACACACTTACTCATTACTTGTGTGAAGACAGACATGAAGACAAATGTCTGCAGTCGATGAGCAGACGCGCTGCGCTGTGCTGACGGAACATCGCCACTAGATGGCGACATAAAATCTTTTAATGGTAAAGGCTCCAGTCCAACGACAAGACTCTCCATAAAGGCCTGTTGGCCTACATACAGGAAATATACTGCACTGATTGTTGAAAATGATATTCTACCAGGAGAAGGATTTTGGAAAGCCATCTTCTTCTTCTTTTTTTATTCCAACCGGACAGAAATAAAAACGAGCAATGAAAGACACAATTACACTCTCAAACATTTATTATTAAAATAAAAAAAGTTGTCTATTGCTGTCAAAATGGGAGGATAGATGTCACAGTCATAGTATTTACATGTTTAAATATGCCTATATTTTCTTGAAAGCCAGGAAATTAATGTAGGTTATCAGCTCGTTGGCAGGAGAATTCCTTTGAACAAAAGAAGAAAAACTTTGAAAAAAAGAGAGAATTGCGGATAAACTGGAGGCCAGTACTGAAGTACACAAGCCAGTCTCGAGTTTGACATTTACCTAACTACTGGTTGATACTAAAGGATAAAGTTTATTTCAATAAGTTCAGTAAGTAGATGGTTTTTTAACCTTGTTTTTTTTCGAGCCGCCAAGAACGTGTGTGAAGAATTGAATCCTGTAATTAATATGTGAATTTGACCGTGATTACCTGAGCCTGGCCTGTTTATATGCAGTGACATTTTTATTTAGCATTACACTGTCTATAAATGTTTTCACTGTTAGTGATTCAGCTTTGATTTCAGTGTTGTATTAAGTAGAAGAAAGGCCCGTGAGCGGACAGCGTGTATCTTCTTCTTCTCTTCTTTTAGTTTTTTTTTCAAAGCAGAATGTCTTTGGTTAATAATATTAAAGCATCCCACGCACAATTGCCTTGGTCAACGTGTTCCAAAATCATTTCCGATCTTCTGTCAACAGGCCGTATAGGCTGGTTCCAATTAAAACAGGAGAAGGAAATGTGCAGGACAAAACAGAGCCTCTCTGGCGACAACAAAAGCGTTCATAAAGTAATAAATTATAGCACAGGTATTTTTTTCTTTTTTCTTTTCTTTCTTTTTGTTTTGCTTTCTTTTTTCGGATTAAAGGGCATCTATGTCCACCTTTCACCATCCTCGGAGCTAACTGGAGCTCTTGCATTTATTGACGATTTTTTTCTCCTTTACGCGCCTGTTTTGAAACCAGATTGTCACTTGTCTCTCTGTCAGGTTTGTCTGCGCAGATATCCTTCTCCTTTTGTCTTTGGTGATGAATTTATTGGTGGCATATTCTCTTTCCAGTTCCTTGAGCTGCACCTTGGTGTATGGCACACGCTTCTTTCTCCCACGACGCACAGAGTTGTCTCCACCAGAGATAGTTTCTGGGAAATAAAGCACATCAGTTCGTTAATTTGCTGGATTGATGAAAAAAAATGCATCAACAAATATATTTTTAAAAAGTCCAAACGCAAAATGAAGTGGGGAAAAAAACAACCTGATATATATAAGCCCTGCAAGCACGTGTTTTTGCAAGTTTAATTACACACGCCGGCAAAGACTGCATATTTCTGTATGAATAAATAAAAAAAAAGAAGAAAAAAAACCTTAAATACCTTGTAAAGTGGATTTCCACAGAGGATTTGACTGTGGTTGCTCCTTGGTGCAGTAAACTTGACCACTCCAACCGTTGGTGATGGCCCATGGCTGGTAAGGCTCCATGGGCAACAGAGACTCGTGTCTTGGCTCAGATGGGGCGCTCAGCGCAGGTACGACAGGGACGTCCAAGTAGCTGGGTTGGTAAGGGCCAGAGGAATACCCCTGATAAAAAGCAAATTCTTTCGCTCTAGAAGAGAACTCCTCACCAGAGACCGATGAGTCTATGTACTTATCGCCATAACCAGAAGGCTGTGCGCACGCTTTAACACTGCCGTGTGACATCCTACAAGGGTAATAACTGCTGCCAAAATATCCATAGGGCAAAGATGCATTGGGCGAGCTCTGAGTCGCAGAACAGGGGCTGCACTGTTTGCCAGGTTCCCCCATGCCAGACACTGGCACCTCACTCGCAGTGTAGGTGGTGCTGGGCGCCAGTGAGGTTGGATGCGCTAACAGATTCCTGCACTGATTTGCAGCAAAATTGCCTCCGGTAAATCCTTCCATGTTCTTGCTTCTTTCATCCAAACCGTTCTCGTACAGAAACATCACCGGGTCAATCCAGTGCGAGTGGAGGAGTAATGAGGCGGTCATAGCATTCCCTACATTGAGACGACCAACTCTTTTTCAAAATCCCCTCGACTGAGCCCAAACAGGGACTCGGGCAGAGTAACGATACCAACACGCCTGAGTACGTAAAGATCGTAAGGTTATTGGCCAGGGCCAAGCACGTGATATGCAAAGGAGACGATAAACGTCTTGACACGAGATAATGCAGATCAGGCTCTGAGTTTGAGAAGACACCGCACGTCAGTGCATCCAGTATTTGCCAACAAGACCCGCAGGCATTTATTTTCTATCGGAAACGATTTTTGGAGTCTCACACCGAATGAACCTCGTGTGGAGGCAGTCATATTTTATTACTGTGTAACGCACTGTTTGAAATAAGCAGTAAGTGATTATTGATTTTTTTCTCTCCCCTGCGAAGTTGTATGCACACGCGCCCGTACAATGAAACATGTTTTAACTTGACTGATAAAGAAAATAATACTTCCACACTCCCAGTGTTTGGTGGGGTTTAAACCAGTTTTGCAAACATTACATGTTTTGAATGCGCTTTAAGTAAAACGTGCAGATTTTTACTAAATCTAGGATGACAGACTCCCCCCCCCCCCCCCCCCCCCCCCCCCACACACACACACACACACACACACAAACAACAAAGCTGTAAGCACATCTCTTAAGGATATATTTTAATGCATTTTATGAAATAAATCAAAAATCAAACCGTTCTCACGTTTAGCAAACACAAATTTGGGGTCCACAAAATACAACAAACATTGCGCATTTGGTTGCACTCTACCTCATGCGAGTGAGACGCAGCCGGAGGGCCAAGGTCAAGTTGAAGTTGCAGTGTTGCCAAAATGACACTTAAAGCACAAAGACAAAGAAGCGCTAAATTCCGCGGACTGCTTGGGCGGCACCGGTTTCCACGAGGAGTAACTTGAATTTACACCATTCCCTTCCTATGATAAGACTTTGCAATTAAGTAAGAATAAAATCTCTAATAATAAGAAGAATAATGAAGGACTTTCTGGGAAATATGCTAAACCTATATCTTTGTAGGGTCACGTGGGTTACTATTTTCCTGAGTCAGAGCTTTTAAAAAACTCGGAGAAGTAGGGCAGATATTACCATAAACAGATGCTATATTCTCATCGGTCTGCAGTGCAACCAGCAACAAATCCAATGTTTACATTTTAGCCCGTGTGGAAGTCTGTGCAAGTGAGTCTGCCACTGAAAAGGTGAATACGGACGGGAGGGAATTTACATACTATTTTCATTTAAAATTTATGTGGTTATTTTAAGTTTGAAACCACAAACGCAGAGGAATGTATACCCAACTAAATTTGAGCACCTTTTAAAAAAATATATGTTTATATATATATGTGTGTGTTTTTAATAGCGTTTTCCCACCTTTTGAGGCCGTAAATCTTTATGGCCCAAGTTCATAGCTAATAGGCAAGAGTGAGTAGTAGTCTAGGCTGGATTTCAGGGGAAAAAAACTCATAATACTTATTGTTTTTATCGCTTTTTGTCTTTTTTTATTGCATTGTCACGATAAACTACCCTGAATCTGCTTTTTGTTAAACATTATGCTACTTCGCATTTTTTTTCCCATCTAAAAAAAACTCCGCATTTCAAAAGCGGCTGAGCTACAATAAATGAGAGCTGGCTCGAAAGGAATCTGAGCCAAGTTGTTCACACATTAAAAAGCGGATGCCTTTCTAAAATGAATATAACAGCTAGTAGAAATCAGTTTTTGAGCAGTTTACTCAACTGAAAGTCGATCACGGACTGAAAATTAGGGAAAATCAGTAAAGATGATTTCAGTGTGTTCATACACACAGACACACACGCAAGATTCAGCATTAAACTACTTTGCGTAATTTTGTCTGAAAATTCAGTGATTAACAGGAAACTGTGATTGCAGATTCTAAATACTGGACTAATTATCACAAACACAACAGAAAGAAGACAAAGAACCTAGAAATGTATAAATTAAATATAGAAGAAGACTCTGAAGTTAGGCGGATAACACAGACAGATTTACTGATGCTTATAATTCTGTTTGTATAGGGCTTGTTTTTCACCTCCTAATATAGCTATATATATATATAAATATAAACATAAAAAACAATATAGATAGATAAACATATTAATTGTTAATTTTATTACATTTTTAAATTAAAAACAGAAAAGATAAGCCACCATTTATTACATTTGGAACTTAAAAAATACCGAGGATGTGTGTTTTTTTTTTAACACGATCAACATTAGAATATATCAACTTTTTGCAAACAATGAAAGAAGTTTTAGGCAGAGCCTGAAAGAACCTCGTTTGGCTGACACGATCCATGATCAAATACACATATTATTTATTTATTTTGAGAGCGAGAGAGAGAGAGAGAGAGAGAGAGAGAGAGAGAGAGAAGAAACCAAACCCACGGCTGGATGTATAATTTATTTTAAAAAATAAAGATGCCATAACTTGAGCTTCGGCGTGTCATGCGCGCTGATGTTTGTGTGTTACTGTCTGCGGAGACCAAAGTGCTGCTCTGTTTGCAGTACCTATCAAGTAGATGACAACACAGCTCTTAGCCTACAGTGCTTAATGGACTTTTTATGGGTTTGTCTTGTGATCGCATGACCTATGGCACCTTGGCCTCTCAGTGGTTCTTGGCAAACTAGATCAGAAACATGCCGTCCTCCTGTCTGGCGTAAGTGGGGATATAAAAGAGGGGTAGATTCCCAAACTAATGAGGCGGACAACCTGGTGCAGCAGTTTACCACGGCTTTGTTTCTTAGCCTGACGAGTCAAAGCGCAAAAAATATGAAAATCTTAGAGAGCGGGGAAGAATAAGTTGTTCTACAAGTTTTGCCCCTGCATGTGTTTCTCTATCACGCCGCATCCCATCACTGCATCCCCTCTGCAGCAAAGTTTCCCGTGGCAGCTGTTTGTTCAGCATTTTACCGTGACTTCTAATTCAGAAGACACACGATACGAAGTAACATTTGGGAGCTATTTAACTTACTAGTGCTCTGAAGCATGGGGTGAAAATTACGCAGTGCGAGACCAAATAGGAGCTGCACAATGTATTTAAATCTTAAATTGCCATCTCTTTCGCGAGAATTAGCATCCTTCTTTCCGAGTGTGTGAATTTTGACTGCATTTAATTGCGAGTTTGCGGACTGCGCACATTGGGTTATTTGAGGTGCTTCCTGGGCACAACGTATTGCCATTGTACAAGGTCACAATGAAAGCGCAAGAGTAAAAAAAAAAAAGTATTAAAACTGAAGTCAATTTGAAGCTAAAATCCAAATAAATAAATCCGTTAAAGACGCCAACATTGTTCTTTATTTTGTTTTTTTTAAACAGGATACCACATGACACCCAAGCATCAACTCCCCTATGAACAAAAAACAAAACAGCAACATAAAGAAACCATTGCAAACAATAGATAAATACGCAGAGAACAAACTGCATTTGTAGTTGTTCAACCCTAAGAAGAATTTCTGCTAAAAGTTTAGATACATAGATGATAATTCAACATCTTGTAAATAAAAAATGAAATGAGTGTTTTTACTATAAAAAGGCTAGATCACACAGGATACATGATTTCCTGACAGGAATGAAGTTCTCATTTGATTTGTCACACTTTGGAGCTCTGAGACCTTCAAGAAAGAAAAAAAAAAAGCCCTTGTGGTGAAATGCACCCTAACTACGCTATGTTAGTCCTGTGCAGAGCTGTGGACGGCGTGGAGGCTGACATTACTGGCCCTCCTCCTCACGCAAAAATTGGAACACTGAGGAGAAATCTTTATTGCCGTAACCACGTGCGCACATCATACGATACACCTGATGGGCTAAGGAGCCGAGAGGGACAGGCGTCTTTGTGTTGGTTGCTGTGTTCTGAGCGAGGCCCAAGTCCTGAAAGAAAAAAAAAAAGCCCCACATACATTAGAAACACAATCAAAGCGGAAAATGTCATTCTGAAACCACAAGTTAGAAGACCACAGTGTTGTATTAATGAGTTGCTGTCATTAAAGTAAGGCACAGAAATAAATACACCATAAACAAATACTTTATGAATGACAAAACACTTATTTAAAAATAATGGTGCTGCTGGCAATAAGCCGTCGACATCACTGAGAGGAAATGTTATGACTATAAAATAAAATTCCTCCCTCATATGTGTGACCGTGAGGTTTACAAACTAACCTTAGCCATTAGCTGAGTGCCAAAGCCTCCCTGGTAGTTATTCCCAGAGGGGACTCCTTCCATGACTCCTGGTACAGGGTTGTAGGTGTCACTAGACCAACACCGGCCTGAACTCATGTTCAGGATTTGGGCCAAAAGTTTGGGATCAAGACCAAGTCTGGGATTTGAAACCAATGTTAGAATTTAACCACATGATGTTATTTGTCATCCATTTTCTGTAATGCTAAGTAAGCGTTTTCACCTGATTCCCAAGTTCATTGTCTCAGAAGTCCCGATCATTCCAATAGCTAAAAGCATGTTGTTGCAAATTTTAGCAGCCTACAACAAAATGGTAATTCGTTAGGTGACATCTACATTTCTCATTTTGTGAAATGGTTACGAATGAACCTGTGGACACATGATCAGTGTTTCTCAGAATCACAAAGGCCAGACAACGGCTCACACCTGTCCAGTTCCAACTTGACCGCAATAGATCACATTAGCTCCCATGCAGCTCAGGAGTTCTTTAGCAGCAGTAAATTCCTCCTCTGCTCCTCCAACCATGAAAGTCAGTTTACCCGAGCTGGCGGCACCCACACCTGGGAAAGGGAAACCATGGTTACATACAACATCTGGTATACAGTGCTACATTTTTTTAAAAGTGTCATTTGTTTGATAAAAATTTAAAAAGAAGGCAAATTATCTAAGTAGTAACTAATTTTAAAAATATACTATCCATAACCACGCAGCCTTATTAGCAGCTACCGTTCTATGCTTTACACATTCAGCATAGTGTAGAAGAACAGATTTCATTAGTACATCCAGGGCTAGTGGAATATTTTTAGTTTAATATGACATTTATAAAAAACAAAAAAAGAGAAAAGATCTTGTTGCATTTTTTTTATTAGTGTTCTGCACTCCCAGTTTCCTGCCTTCTTTAAAATAAAGGTGCTGTGATTCAAATGCAAACAAAAGAGACCCACTACGAAGAAAAAAGTAAATAAAAGGTGATATTCTGTCAACTCAAATCTTGTAGGTCATGGAAATGACAAAAATGAGACTGTATGCGAGGTTAAACACACAAAAAATAAAATAAACGTATAAAAATATAGATATAAAATATAATTAAAATCCCTCCAAAAAAGACTTGAATGAAAAATTAAGATGATCGACAACAAATGGAAGAGCTAAAAGCAAATAAGTTGTAGATAAATGTATTTTCTCCCACTGTTGGTCAGGATTTGCCCTAATATAAAACCAGCTGTTGCTGGATTCTTTTGTGCATTAAGCATGCATTCAGGTTCATATGGGGTTAAAACCTTGGCAAATATAATAACCAGGTGCAAGCCACTGGGTGCCAAGAAATTAACCAACAGTGTCTTATAATTAATCTTAAAGTTTACAGGAACCCAGCAGAGGAGAAGGGCCAGGATGGGCGGAATATGTGACTCCCTAATCCTTCTGCGCAGTCTGCCTGAAGCCTTTTGTATTAATGGGAATCTAGAAAGACACTGTGCTGGGAGTTACAACAGGCAAGCTGAGAAGCACGAAAAGCATGGGTAATGCCTTTGAAACTCATCCTGAAACAAGGTACATTTAAAAAAAACAAACAAACAAACAAAAAAAAAAACAACCTGTGTGTTATGTTGTAAACCAAAAGCTTTAACAACTACGCTGGCATATCAATGTAGTGCCTCTGTGTTGTTCAAAGGAACAGCATGGACACTTGGCCGAGGCATTTAACAATATAACAAGTAGCTGTGATGAAAGAGATAACCACGACTTCTGATTAACTTCATAGACACGCAGGAAGCAGTTAACAACATTCACAGCTGTGTCATCTGCACAACACTGAAAACTGCCTGGATTACAGTAAAGTATAGACGGAAAATTTATTTGATATTGAAGAGTAGTGACGTAACGGGGACAAGTATATGGATTTTATTTTTTTTAATTTTTTTTTAAACTGCTGGTAATATTGGATATAATTTATCATTTAAATATTACCAAAATGTACTCAAAGGCACATCTAAAAAGATGAAAATCTGAGCAAATCTATCTTATAAATTGAAACTAGACACAAATGTATTTATTTTATAAGAACATTCAGAGAGTCTAGATTTAGGTTAAAACTGCTTCTTTCGAATAAGATGTGGGATTTGTTGACATCATTTAGGTTTTGGGAGCGTGTGTGTGTTGCATTCGGAATGTGTGTGTAATCCATTTCTTACACCCTGTGTGTTGTACACTAACTAACTAGCCAACAGTTTGCAAGGCTGGGATGATGATCAATTCCAAAGCTAATGTTTTTTGCCAAATGTAATTCAGACTTGTCTAGAGGAATTCTGCCATCCAATTCCATGTCATAGACATTCAAAATGAAGCCTTCCTTGTGATATGAACAGTTTTGGACATTGATTTTCCTTTTCAGCATCCCTCTCTTATTTCTGACTGTGGCCTTTGGTACAGTAAAGATTTCAGTCTGGTTTCTCAATTGGTCCTAACATTTATTCACCCAAAGAAACAACTTTTAAAACACATGTTGACTCAATTATGTTCTCTCCGTGTGTGCTTTTAAGTTTAAGCTTACACCACACTGCCACTGTACTCCTTTTGATTTCTGCCTGACAGAAAGAGAGATGTTCACTTCATTTCGGGGCTAAAGCCTGGTGACTGACGTGCTGTCAGAGCATGACATACGGTTCAGATTGCATTACTTAAACTGCCGCCACCACACAAAGAAGTTTGAGCCAGAAAGCAGGACAACTTTAATCCATGTGCACTACAATGGGGTGGACACATATAAATCATTAGTAATCTTTAGAGCCAGTCCATAATAAAAAAAAAAAAAAAAAAAAAAAAAAAAAAGGACCAACTTCAACTCAAAGAAAGTGGCTGTCTTGACAGCGATTAGGTCAAGTTCAAAGAAGCTGTGCTTCTTTGTGGATCTCAAGAAAGCCAGAGGATGAGTGCGCGCGCGTGTGCGCGCGCGCGCACACACACACACACACACACACACACACACACACACACACACACACACACACACACACACACACACACACACAGCTATAAAGCATCTTTGAAGGCAAAGCCATTTCTCCTCCTTTAGCACGATGGTGGTATTTCTTATTAACAAACACTAAAACAAATCAGCACGAGTGACACTGAACTTGCTGTGATAGAAAGACGTATTTGGATGTCTTTATCTATTCAAAGTTAATCTGGATGTATTGGTAAAGACAGTGTTCATTAGAGTTGCCATTTTAATCATCTAAAATTCAAATTGTCAAAAGCTAATCACATTTTGTGGTGCTACAGGTTTGACATACATAAATCTCACAGAGTTAACGTGGATCCATTTCCATGTTTAGATTCTTGTGCTATGCTAAAGTTACTTAGCAAGAAGCCAGCAATTCCACAAATACCATAAAGCTGAACCAAAATGCTTCTATCCAGGGAAACAAAAATCTATTCAAATCACATAAAAAATTTTTTTATTCATCTTGGTGTAGATTCTCAGTTTATGAAAAAAGCTATTTATATTGTCTCTTTAGGACCACCCAACTTTTAAACCAGCTTTGTACTGATTAACTGCCCCTTGCAAACAGAAGGTTTGAACAGAAGGGGTGGGGGTGGGGGAATGAATCCCCTGTCACTGACATAGAAACTGAATACTGGAGTAGTCAGAAGTCTCAGCTTTTGGCTTGGAGGAGTTACTTGCATATCCAGTGCTGTGCTCGACAACTTCCTGACTTTTTTGTTTTTGTTTTTTTACATTGATCTGAAACATGTCAGTGTGGCAAACAAAATTTAATATTAGACAAAGATAAGCTTAGTAACTACAAAATGCAGTTTTTAAAATTATTCATTTATTAAGGGGAAAGAATGGTTTTAAGTCCAGACTTTGTTAGGTCACATCACAACCTTCCTCTTTATTTTTTTGAGCCATTAAGAGGTGGACTTGGTGGACTGTTGTGTTTTGGATCAACGTCCTGCAGCACAATCCAAGTACATTTGAGCTTAAGGCCACAAACTAAAGGCCAACCATTCTTCTTCGGGATTTTCTGGTAGAGAGCAGACTTTAACATTCCATCAATTATGGCAAACCGTTCAGGTCCTGAAGCAGCAAAGGAGCTCCACACCATCATACTACCACCACCATGTTTGACTGGCATGATGTTATTTTTATGAAATGTGTTAGTTTTACTCCAGATGTAATGGGACACAAACCCTCCAGAAAGGTTAGTTTTTGTTTTATCAATCCACAGAATAATTTCCCCAAAAGTCTTGATGATCATCAAGATATTTTTTGGCAAATGTGAGATGAGCCTTTGTGTTCTTCTTGGTCAGCAGTGTTTTCCCCTTGGTACTCGCCGATGAATGATATTTTTGTTCAGTCTCTTTCTTATCGTTGAATCATGAACTCTGACTTCTCCAGTTCTTTAGATAATGTTCTGGGTTCTTTTAGTGACCTCCTGGATGACCTCCTGGAGTCATTTTGGTAGGCCGGCCACTCCTGGCAAGGTTCCCTACTGTTCCACGATGTTTCCATTTGTGGATAACGGCTCACACCATGTTTCACTGGAGTCCCAAAGCATTACAATTGGCTTTGTAACCCTTTGCAGACTTATTGATGTCATTAACTCTGTTTCTCAGCTGTCCTTGAGTTTTTTTAGATCATACCACTGGTAAGTTTAAATAGCTTTGTTCCCCCTTAATAAAGAAATCATTATTTAAAAAATACAAATAACTGCATTTTGTATTTAATTATTTTAATCCAGTTATCTTTATCTAATATTTAAGTTTGTTTGATGATCTGCAGCATGAAACCACTATGGAAAAAAAAAAAAGAACAACCAGGAAGGGCAAATACCTTTTCATAGCATTTGACCTTGTCCATGGTTGTTAACCATCTACCATTGTTAGCCTACATGAAAGAAAAGCTGCAATGCATCAGTCTCTCATTGCTATCAGAAGAATGTCCTCAGGAGTATTAAGATATAAGGACAGGTTATTAATACCCTTAAATTACTTTGTCCTACACAGTAATTTAATGGGAAGCCAGCAATTTCACAAATACTATAAAGCTGAACCAAAATATGGTACATCTATCCAGGGAAACAAAAATCTATTCAAATCAAATAAAAATTGTTTATCAAATAATCAAACTACTTAACTGTAATATGTTTGAAAAACACAGGTGAAAATAATAAAACTAATAAATAAAATATTAAACTTACCTCCTGATACAGGTGCGTCCATAAAAACGGCCCCCATCTTCTCAGCATCAGCAGCCATTTCTTTTGACACAGCTGGGTCAATAGTGCTGGAGTCAATGAGTAGGGAGCCTTTCTTTACCTTTCTGTTGATAAAGGTTCAATAAGTTTAGATAAATCTGAGATAAGAGATAAGGGAGCATGACATGCAGCACATATTCAAAGAGAAGCAAAAATAGTACTTAAGAATGCCATTGGGTCCGGTGTAAACGTCGATGACATTGGGACTAGAGGGGAGCATTGTTATAATACGATCAGCCTTCTCTGCTACCTCAGCCGGATTATCCACAATCTGAGGAATAAAGACCCCAAAAACAAACAGGCACATACACAAAACAAAAAAAAAGTGTTACAAGATGTACAATCATTTTATTTTTTTAACACAAAGATGCGCGAACATTCAGCTTAGACTACCTGAGCACCCAGCTCTTGCACTTCCTTGCAGGACTCTGGGAACACATCGGTAGCAATGACTGGGTATCCATGCTTCAGCAAGTTCTTCGCCATTGGGTTTCCCATATTTCCCAGACCAACAAACCCCACCTGTGTCTTTGAGGCCATAGACCTTGTGGATACTGGAAAACAACCACCAAATTGAAGATTATAAGACACATTGTCCCCGTTATTTATGCGGAGAAGTAATTTAATTTTAATAATTACCTGAATTTCAAATTACAGAATTAATTAATTTTATTTAAATATATATTTAGATTGAAATCTTCCCTAAAACACAAAATATATTCAGTCCATAGTGCATTTGTCCTGCAGTATCAAAGTACCACCATTTTTAATGTTTACTTAATTAAAGGGCATCATTCGTAACACAAACTTATTTCAATGTTAAAAGTTACGTGTTGAATAAATACCATTGTTGTGCCTTGGTATTAACATTAAAAACAGATACAACACATGCCTGTCTGGGGGAATTTTAATCACTGCGTTTTGTTTATTCATATTCTGAATAATATCTATGCTATCCAAAAGACAGCATTTTTTTTCAAATATTTACATTTCTCCCCCCTCATCAGTTTCTCTAAACAACTGTAAGATGTTATAAAGATGCAGACCATGTCTATGTCTACAGTGTGTAGTGGTAATATTGCATAATGTGCCTTGGATAAAAAGGCAAGACACGGTAAGACGTGAGACCAAACGATGACAATTTTTGTCCTGGACCGTTTTGAAATAATGAGTAGTGTGTAGCTCTGGTAGACAACTCGCCGTCAAGGAGGGTGTAATCTTTAACAAAAAAATATCCTTAAGCAGTTAATCGTCAACAGAATGCCCTGCAGCAGCTAAACTCAGTCCAGCGAAATTTCTACTCAAACTTCTCTCTCTACATTTCAAGAAAAAATGCCGTTTTCACACCACGAAGATCCTTCAAAGAATAACTTTGGGTTGCAAAGTACGCGAGGCGCCCTACGCAGTGCGCACACGGTCTCAGTTTACTGTACTTACCAAACACAAAGTCAACATGCTTGCAACACCTTCCTACTAGATACCGAGACCCCCTCAACACAGCAGCCATACTTCTTCCCTCTTGACCTTACGTGTGACGTAATAGTACGTGCAATGATGACGGCTGAGCCCTCCAATCAATTTAGAGATCTGCACAGTACCGCCTACCGGTTTCTGCCACTGAGCTACAGGGGAGGGTCAAGACTAAAAAAAAAAAACGTCCATTCTCTTCCGCTTATGCTTAAAACATAAATAAATAATAAATAAAAATAACAGAATGCCCAACAGTTCACATCACATACTATATTACATCTTGTATTTTATTTATTCTATTTCTTATAAATTAAATTCTATTCACGGTGCCTGTGGGAAGTAACCTATGTATTCTGATTGAAAAGAAACTAACATTCTATATACACACATATACTCTCTCTTTATGAATATATATCTAGAAGTGTGCCCGATTACGCACATGTGTTTTCTTAAATAATTTCCCCCAGGGATCAATAAAGTATTCTGATTCTGATTCTGATTCTGATTTCTTGCAGATGACCAAAGCCACAGCTCCACGGTGTTGGAAGAATTATTCAGGTCCTGTAAATAATTATGCCAGTAAATAACTAATATTAGTATTTTTTTGTTGAAGAAAAATTGCCATTTTACTCCTAAATATTTTATTATATAACTACATTGCTGGTGCTGTTTTTAAAATACATAGTAATCATTTGTTTGATACTTTGTTTTGATCTTGGGAGAAACATAAACGAATCCCACTAAAGTAAGGTGTGTCATGTGAATCTACACATTGCTACAACGTTATCATCGATGTATTCTTTGTAACAAAGTTATTAATTATAATGTCACAATTTCTCCTCTTAGTGGCCCTTTACGGAAATGACGTAATGTTATTATTCCAGGAAGGGGGCACGGGGAAAGCACTGAACTGCGTCAACAATTGTTTCTGTGATACGTTGGGATTTCAGCTGCTGCCCAACATGACAACTAGGTATGTTCATGGTTTATTTGATAATTTAGATGAAGTATACGACTCTTGGTATTTCAATCTGATCTGCGTTTGTTTTTAGAGGTTTTCTCGCGACACATCGTCGCGAGCTGTTTACGTTAGCTTTAACCTTGTCCCCAATAGCACTGCTCTCTCCGCTGTTTTGTCGTGTTTAATCTAACGCCATGTATTAAGAGAGTTAAAATGGATATTCTACCGAGTGGTTAGCGTTTTTTTAGTTTAGTTCCATTGTTTTGTGGTTATTAGTCTCCTAAGAAGTATGTTGCTAGCATTAGCCAGTTAGCTGTATAGCTAACTTAGCCAGATGTGGTCAATGTTTTCAAGTTAGGCCTCGCCACGGATTCAGCCATTTCCATTTGCGATTTTTTTTAAATTTGATGTTATACTTAGGGTTGATAACTTTTTCGATTGATGTGGATTATGGCTGTGTTGGCTGAATTTCCGATCATCGACTGGGGAAATGTTTTGAGTCAAAGGCCTAATTACGTCGAAGAAAAATATTTTGGCTAAGGCCCAAATGGAAAATCCCTCCCCCTTCTTACTCACGTGGCCGGGTTTTTTATGTTGTTTAACTTGGTGGTAGTAGGCCAATAAGCTTTGTTTTTCTCTAGTTTTTCTTATGAGTTGGCACTGTGTCACCTCGCGTGCTAGGATATATCGTCATTAAGAGGCACAATTTAAAATTCAGTGGTAACCCCTCGCGTATTAAAAGAGTAGATCGCGTATGAATTGAAAGAATGTATTCAGTATCTAAAATGTGGCTAAGTATAAATTACAACGGAGCCATGCTTCATCCAGGCTTATAAAGTAGATTCCCTGTTACTTTACACTTACAAGAAGAATACCCGATCTCCCGGATTGTTTGCAATAAAAAAACCCAACAAGTGTTTTTGTTTGTTTGTTTGTATTAGATCGTTTATTACAAACTGTATTAATTTGAAAAATTACTTTCGTGTGCAGGTAAAGTGATCAGAGGTATATACAAAGTACAAATTAAAAGACTGCTGGGTAATGTGTTTTCTAGCTTTGGAGAGCTTTCTTTGCTTTGCTTTCAAGAAAATAAATGTTTAACTAAATCTCAAGGATACTATCATATTCTAATAGGCTTTTGTATGCCTGTCTTTGTTATCAGAGTAACTTTGTTTCAGCTTTCAATATTTACTCTACTGTGTCAGGGCTTTTTCTTGAGATTAACATCCTGAGATCAACTGAAATGTATAATCAGCTCAGGACACACTCCAAGGGCTTTAAAGCTGACCCTAAACCGTGTGTATAGTTATGGGTTGGTTTCTAGGGGTGCAACGATACACAAAATTCACGGTTCGGTTCGATACTTTGGTGTCACGGTTCGATATTTTTTCGATACAAAAAAAATGTTCATGCCTTTTTAATTTGTCATTTATTAAAATTATAAATATATATTTTAACTCAAAAGTACAGTTTTTAAATTTAATGTTGCTGAAACAACAAAGTAATAAAAATAAATAAATATGTCTGATTGAGGAATCACTCATCTTTGGAAAAGAGAGTTTATTACAGAGAAATGGCTCTTTCCAAAATAAAAGCTATACTATACGCTTCTTCTGGGGCATACTCTCAGCAGCATATTAAACATATCAGGTCCCCATAAGGAGAATCATGTGCTAACGGCTGTCTAAATGACTCTGGTAAAGTTTGTAGCATGCGTGCTTGTTGTTTTTGTCTGCTTCCACTTGTCTTTGTACTAGGATGCTGTCGGAGTAAATGTGCAGTCATATTCGTTGTGTTCCCACTAGTGCTGTCAGCGTTAATCTCGTTGAAATGACGTTAAAGCCACAACACGGCAAATCTCTGTTAACGAGCTACCGCGGATCGCCCTGTGCGTGGGGCTGGACGGCCAAACACATTAATGAGCTAACTGCGGTAACACACTAGTTCCCACTAATGTAATTGAGCATTGCGTGGCACATCCAACATACTGTTTTACTTTAGTCCATTACGCGCTTACCTTCAGGGTCATACGTCACATGAAAACCAAAATAGTTCCAAACGCCAGATCTGAATTAGGGTGGGGGGTAGAGCTGGGCGATAGAACGAAAACGATATGTATCGCGATATAACTTTTTCTCGATAGAAAAATTAAACTATCGCGATAGACCTCGCCGCTCTTGTCCTCTTAAAAAAAAAAAAAAAAAAAAAAAAAGAGCCAATCCAAATTAAGTAGCGCAGAGCCGAACCAATCACAGCCGCAGCGTCACGTCACGTGACTTGTTACGTACAGCACAAGTGCCAAGCCGCACATGTGTATTTGTTTGGAAAGCAGCCAGCCACCGTACTGCCCGGGTAATGGAGGAAATGAGTGTGCCGACTAGAGAAATCAACTGAGCGTGACCGAAGGTTACCGAAGAGAAAACAGATGATGGTTCCAATGCCGGAGAGATTGTCGAACGGAAGAGCCATAGAAGTTCCGTAGTGTGAAGGTATTTCGGCTATTTCAAGTCTGACAAAAAACAGAGTAGCGTGCACTGTAAATTGTGCCGAAAGCAAGTCTGGAAATACAATAAACTGGTGCATGCGCTACGTCCACACGTACCCGGGTATTTTTGAAAACGCAGATTTTTCTATGCGTTTGCACCTTTTGTCCACACGTAAACGGCGTTTTTGGTCACTGAAAACGAAGATTTTTAAAAACTCAGTTTTTGCATTTACGTGTGGACTAGAAAAACGGAGAAAACGCAGCGTCAAAGGTGTGCGCATTTTTTGACGTCACACTGTGCGCCACGTTATTGTTTCGGTGAAATGAATTTCTACAATACTGTTACTGTCAATTCTACTCTCTGCAGTGTTTAAATGCTTACATATACACACAGTTACTGTCCCTCCACACATACGACTCGGTTCTGCTTCTGTGCCCCAGCTTTGTTTACTTTTTCCCACCGAGGCTTCTAGACTTCTGATTGGCCAACATTTCTGCACGGTTAGGAATCTAGCGCCACCTGCTGCTTTGGCATGTTCATAGCAGCGTTTTCCTTCATTTCTCCCTTTATGTGTGGACGGGATTATTTTTTAAAACGAAAACGGAAAATCTCCGTTTTCAAAAATACCCGTGTACGTGTGGACGTAGCCTCAGTCTCTGACTGGAAGCGCTAATTCGTCATTCGGCTTTTGTCAGACTAAAGTAACTGTTAAAACTGTTTGAAAAGCTAAGCTATACAACAAGGAGAGATTGAGAATTTCCTTTTAGTTCTCAGTTTATTTGATATTGACAAAAGTTAGTCAGTTTTGTCTGTTCTTCTGTAAAACAAACTAAGATTTATTTTTAGAATTAATATTTTGTTTCTAAGGGGAATTGACAATTTAGTCTGTTTTGTTTGTTCTATTTTGAAACTTAAACGCTTTAGCGGCTGCCTTTTGTGTAGTTTGCAATATTTGCCTTTATTTATCTGAAAAAGTCTCATGTTCCTTAAGTACATCTACCCTGTTGAACTTATTATGGGAAATAAATATTTAAATGAAAACAAGCTGCTGATTATTTCACATTTTACTTGTGAGCAACGGCACATTTAAATCTTACAAATATAGTTATTTAGCTTATATCGTGATAGTTGGGGGCAGGGATAGCTCAGTAGGTAGAGTGGTGGCCCCATGATTGGAAGGTCGGGGGTTCAACTCCACTGAACGGCTACCCTGAGGTACCCCTGAGCAAGGTACCGTCCCTACACACTGCTCCCCGGGCGTTGCACTGGTGGCTGCCCACTGCTTCACTGGGTGAATGGGTTAAATGCAGAGGAACTATTTCCCTATGGGGACTAACACGCACACTTTACACTTTACACTGATTACTTTACACTGATAGATATCGTTATCGCCTGAAATGAAAAAAACATATCGTGATATGAAAAAATCTTATATCGCCCAGCTCTAGTGGGGGGTTCAATTTGCCATGTTGTAAGGAGAGCTTAACTTCTGTCTCGCTAGCTTGCCCTGCGCTCAGTGAATCTGCATTCGACTACTCCGCCTAGGCTGCACTGTCGAGCGCAGATCCACTGAGCGCTCAACACAGACAGCATCGTCAGAAGAAAAGTTGATAAAATAAATTAAAAATTTTGTATTGTTTGATACATATGCGTACCGAACCAAAAGCACTGTATGAACGGTTCAATATCGATACGAGTATCATTGCACCCCTAGTGGTTTCCTGTTGTAATTCTTTTTCATTTTTTTCCTGACATGTTCTGGAACTAAAATGTCACGACTTGAATAAAATTTGGTTGTCATGAACCGTGGCTGAGTTTACTGCTGGCAAATTACAAGCTTGCCAGCCATTTAAATCAAATTCTTAATGACAGTGTTGAAGTTATTCTTTTTTTTTTGACTTAACACTTTCACAAGGACTTCCCAATGCTTTGATTTCATGGAGGTTTGAAAATAGGAATCCATACCGCTTACCAAAATGAAATGGGACTTGAAGTTCAAGATAGATTTGTCCATCCACTTGCTAACATATCTTAAGGGCTCATTGAGAAATGTCTGCAGATAATAAGGATTGTATTTGCTGTGTCAAACTAACTCTAGCTTGCCTGAAAGCTAAACTGGTTAAAAACCACCATTTACGTTGGAATACTTTTTATATTAATGTAAACTAAACAGTTCATTGAATAAATATTTAGGGGTAGTAGTGTCTGAGGAGGTAGAACAGGTCATCTACTAATCAGGGGTTTAGTTGGTCGATGTCTGACTGCTGTAGTCTGCAAGTATTTGGACAAAACCCCGGGTTATTCCTAATATGTTTAATGGAGTGTGAATGTGTGTGAATATTAGACAGTATGCTCAAGTAGAGTGGAAAAGCGCTATATAAAAAAAACAGTCTATTTATCATAAATTACATTCTATGGCCAAAATTTAGGAATCGAATGATTAAACCTTCATTGAAGTTGACTAGTTTGTCTTTTCACTACTCCAGTCATTTGTTGTACTTGTTTCTGTGGGCATTTCATATATATTTGATTGCTTTTGTCTTCCTTTGTAGCCACTGCTGAGTGGATTTTATGGCACTGCTCCTGGATAGGACATTGTTAAGCAACAACATGGACACGTCAAATTTTGCCCACGTCATCTTCCAGAATGTGGGGAAGAGCTACCTGCCCCATGCTGCGTTGGAGTGTCACTATACCCTGACACAGTTCATCAAACCGCATCCAAAGGACTGGGTTGGCATTTTCAAGGTGAATGAGCGGAATAATAAAGCACGATATATAATTATGATCAATGAGGACTATGAATCCATGATGGTACTAACAGAAGTAGTCCAATGTGTATTTTCATAACTAGACCACTAGAGCACTTTATGTGTGATATAATGGAAAGTAAAAATACTGTCTGATAATTTAATTTGTATTATGAACAGCCTGCAGTTTACATCTAGACTGTCTGTTGTATAAACTATTTTATCTATGGAATAAAAGAGAGATTTCAAGTTTATCCACTTGAAACTTGACAGAGGAAGTGGAGCATTTTAACCTCCACCATGTGCTTGGGTGTCCCATATGGGCCTTGTTATAGAAGTGCATTAAATCCAACCCAGTAGCTTTACATTAGCCTCATCTGCATTGAATCGTGACTTTAGGCTTATTATTAAGACCAGCATGCTTTTTATCTACTGAAGTTGAGATGGAAGCTAAGATTAAATACATCACATTAACGAACCCAGCCTTATGGCTCTTTCTCTCTCAATCTGCTTGTGCTGATTTTGTTAGTTGTCTTCTGAATTAAACAATGGCTAAATAATGAGTTAAAGCTAAATCCACAGCCAAATTAGTTGTAACAGTGTATTTCCTCAGATGTTATAGCTGAAGCATATACGAAGAGACAGAACTGATAAATTATACTTTAACAGTGCCACAGGTGCACACAGTTGCATGTAAAGTTTTAAAACATGTGTTAACAGTGGCTTCCTTTCCTAATAGAAGTATTAAAACCCCCAAATTCTCTTGAAATAATTTGCAAATATAACTGCTTATCTTGTAGTTAAAAAGTATGTTACCTTTCTTTTACAATTTGGACAGGTTATAATGTAACAATATTGTAATGCTGACTACAGTGTCACTCATTAATAGGTAATTGCAGGATTGTTATATAGGATTCAACTAGACTGTCTGTGACTCATAAACTCACAGATCGTTTACTCGCATTGAGACTGCAAAACGTGTGTTACTTTAGTGGAAAGGAAAAGATGACCGAAGATAAAAACTTCAGTGTTTTTTATATATATATACACACACACACACACACACACACACACACACACACACACACACACACACATACATATATATATATATATATATATATATATATATATATATATATATATATATATATATATATGTATGTATATGTATGTGTGTGTGTATGTATATATATATATATATATATATGTATGTGTGTGTGTATGTATATATATATATATATATATATATGTATGTGTGTGTGTATGTATATATATATATATATATATATATATATATATATATATATATATGTGTGTGTGTATGTATGTATATATATATATGTATATATGTATATATATGTGTGTATGTATATATATATATGTATATATGTATATATGTGTGTATATATATATATATATATATATATATATATATATATATATATATATATATACACACACACACATATGTGTGTGTGTATATATGTGTGTATATGTTATTTGCAGCATGCACTCATTCTAATGTCATGCTATAGTTCAAGTAATACAGCCCAAGAAATAGGTTCAATTGTTAATTTCTTTGCAATATTGATTCAAGCTCCTAAGTTTACTGTCCTTGTTATGTCAACTATTGATGTGTGCACTTTGCTTTACATGTGATATTATTGTGGGTATATGCAGAGACACTTTCCCTAACCTCACTGATAAATCAGGTCATGCCTTCATATTGAAGTTGGATCGTGTATTATCTGGAGGCTGTTTACATACCAAATTGGGTACTGCATTGTGATACCTCATCACATTGTGTTTAGCCTGAAGGTAGGCACCAACTGGCAGCATAAATCTTAAAACTACAAATTTCTTGAGCTTCCAAACAATAGAGCGTCAGCAGAAAAGGCTGAGTGCAGGATTTTAAATTGTATAAATCATTGACACTGTTGACAGACGTAATGCTTGGTGCCAAAGCGCTATCATTTACCTATCCAGGCAAATGATAGAGCTTTACACACATTCGCGTGAGCTCCAAAGAGTAGTTATAGCTGCTTTTGGCACAGGCTCGTTCTTCCTTTCAATGTTCCCACTAAATAACTCGGTAACCTGGCTTATTTAAGATTCAGGATTCAAGATTTTTTTATTCGTCACATGCATAGTTATACAAGTATTATATTTATATATTATACAAGGCTTATGATTTATTAAGAGGAAATAGAAAAGCACAGCAACCTTCAAACTAGTTTGGTCAAATTAATACTAATCATATTAATAATTAGATAAAGTAATTAAGGTCTTGATGGTAAATGGATTAAGGAAATGTTTGTTTTAGTATGGGTCCCTGTCAGTTTGATGTTGTTGTTCCATAACTGCAAGTATGGAGCTGGTGCTAGCTGTTTTCGGCTTTATGAAGGAATGTTGAGGCAGGTTGTCAGCATTGGCCCAGGAGAAAGCTAACCCAACGTTATAATTAACCTGTCTGACCACAACCTGTCTGTGTGATTCATGAATAACTCTTGAATTTATATAGGCTAATTGGCAGATAGATGTTACAGTACTTCCTGGGGGAATACTGTCACTCACTTCTGTCAGCATTCTTGCTGAAGTGCTGATGAAAAATCGTGTTAAAGCTGAAGAGCATGTTGCATAGGTAGACGTTCAGACTTCTTTTAGGTTTTGGAAAGTTTACTCTTACAGTGTTATCTGTGTTTTTGTCTTAGTCACTGATCTGAAACCAGTGTTTTGGTGTTGTTATGGTAGCCTTACACTTTCTCTGCCTTTTGTCTAATATCTATGAGGAAAAACAGGAATTTACAACATTGCAAAGTCCTCTGTTGTAATTTCCCTACAGAGGTTTCACCCACCACCACCACCTCTGCAGCTCTAATGAGTGGACTGGTGAGGGCTAGCCTTCAGTAATGACACTCACTAACTAGGTGCATGTTTTAATTGCTTCCTGTTTTTTACTGCTGGAGGCTGGAACTGCACTGGGGGTTTTGGAGCACCAGGGCCTTCTATCTCTGGCTCTGATGAACACTCACAGTATTGTGGCTGCAGGCTGTTTGCACACAGGTGAGAAAATAAACTGCCCAGACGTTGCAAAAAGGCTTCCTACATGCAGCTTTCTAGAAACACAGTGTATCTGCAGTGCAATTTGCTTGTATGATTTTTCTTTTCGTTGCCTTTTTTTAAGAGCAGAGTTTTGAAAGTCACACCACAACTTAACCAACTTAGGTGTAATGGTGTAATGGGGTTTAACTGGGCTTGTTGTAGATGCATGCTTGCGCCTGGGAGTGCACACCAAAAACCAGCAAGCTCAATGTGACACTGATTTTGTTTGACAGTTTTATGGCACCAGTCTGAAGTTATGGATGTATTTTCTGCACTTCCCCCTCATCAGTCATCAGTTAACAACACATAAAATACGTATAAATAAATTTTGGTTTTCATTTTCAAGTTGCCTATGTATAAAATTTTCACCTATTTCCACTTTCCTGTTTGAAGTGAGTTGTAGCTACATTTCCACAGCTAGGCTTTTTCATGATAAGGGCCAGACCACATGCACATGGTTAGCAGGAGTGGTTTCCAGATGATAACTTTTGTAAATGAAAAAATATTACAGTAGGCATGTCCTTACACTATCATCCGAAGATAGATTTAAAGCCCTGTGATTACTGCAATAAACTAGTTTGAGATATTTTGGAAGTGACAGCGTGCGGATTTGGGAAAGTTCCCCTGTTAATCCATCCATTGCTATTATGCTGCACTGATGTGGTGAGGGTGTCTTGTTGAATGAATTCCCCACAATGTCTCACAGGTTGGTTGGAGCACAGCGAGGGACTATTACACATTCTTGTGGTCGCCTCTCCCTGAGAACTATGTGGAAGGCACTGCAGTGAACAGAACAGTGGTCTTTCAGGGTAAGAGCATACATACTTTTCAGTAACTTTGACACCTTTTAATAACTGAATATCATGTGGGTTGGTGAGTGAATTGTTAAGTGTGCAGTTGTGGACAGGATGGATAGAGGAGAAACTTTTCCCAGACATCTCCATTCTGGTGTTAATGACATTTGAGTTAATGTTCTGTTTTTGTCTTTTATACCACCCTTCATAAACCGGCACAATTAAAGTGATTTGCCAGACCAGGACTTAACACTTACGTAGTATTTGTGCTCTTTTTGTGCCTTTTTTTTTCTCTCAGTTTATTGTAACTTTGGGTTAAGTGTTCAGGTTAAGATTCGCTAATAACTGAGATATGTTTAGACTTGTGGAGGAATATGATTCGTGTTGCTCTGTTGTCTAACATTGAGCTCACTGACTGAGTGATTTACTTCCCCCAGGGTACTATGTTCCCAATGATGATGGCGAGTTCTACCAGTTTTGTTATGTGACCCACAAAGGGGAGATCCGAGGGGCCAGCACACCATTTCAGTTCCGTGCCAGCAGCCCCACAGAGGATGAGCTGCTGACTGTGGAAGATGAATGCAACTCTGACATCCTGGTGGTCACCACGAAAGCTGGCATTCTCGAGGTACAATTTGCCTGAGCAGCAGCGCTCAGTACACATCGATTTTCATTGGGTTTTATTTTGCTTCAATATCAATTTCTAGCGTGCACAGTTGAAAATTATGATTTCAGTCGTATGTTACCAGTAAATTAAGCTTTTAAAAATACTGAAAAGTGTTTTTGTTTTTTCTTGGCAGCAAAAGGTGGAAGAAGTGCAACGGGAGAAAGATGAGTTGCTTAAAAACATGGCCCTCCTGCAGCAGGAAAAGGAGGAACTGGAGGCTGAGAAAGAGAGCCTGCAGAAGGCGTGTGAGCAAGAGAAGGAGAACTGTGCTCAGCTGAGAAGAGAGAACCAAGTAAGCTGAGAAATGCAGTATTTGTAGCAGTTTTAAAACTTGTAAATAACACAAAATGCCTTTTTCAGGCCATGCTATATATTTTAATAGTCATTAAAATAAGCAGCACATGTGGAAATCAGTGATTTATAGTATTAATGCACTGGCTCTTGCATGGACCTTTTTACATTTGGCCCAGCAGTCTCTTAGCACCCCCTAGTGAAGGGGTCCTAACATGCAGATGTATCCAAACACATGATGTACTGAAAAAATAAATCACACACTGATGGATATGGATGTCTGTATTATCAAAGTTGTAATTCTGCTTTTTATAGTATAACATTAGGTCTTAAAAGCATTGTCAGTCATAATTCACTTTGCCATTTTCTGCCATAAATCTGCTGGTTTTAAAACGGCTTTCAGATGAAAACATGATTACAGATTTTGTGGCTGTTAATTTTATGACTAGACTTTTATATGATTTTTTTATGGTGTGTGAATATAAAGATTCCAAAATTCTGCCTATAAACAAATTGTAAAATATTCATTTCATTTTTTCTTGAACATTTAAAACTCTCTATCAAGCCATCACGTTCATTTTGAATTAGACTTGTATTTCAAAGACAATAAAATTTTAATGTTTTGCACACATTTTTCCTCAAGCTTTGAGTCAGAGATGGAAAGTTGTATGTTAGGAAGTTAGGTACTGCAAGAAGTGTTGTATTTTTTTATGAATTATGAGGCTTTCTTTTTATTTCAGCTGAACTTTACTTCTGTCTTATGTCTCACAGGAAGTGCAGCATTCTTCCCAGGCCCTGCTGGAAGAGAAAGAGGAGGTAAAGAGGAGACTGGATGAGGCCACAGCCAGAATCATACAGTTGGAGGAAGATCTGATTGGAGTGACACAGAAAAGCATTCAAAAGGAAACAGAGCTAGACAGGTGAATTCTCAGTAAAAGGATTGTGGCAGATTCACTAGATTTTCTAGATTTGTTTGTTTAGATGTACAGAGAGTTATTAATGCGAACATATGCACTATTTAGTTATATATTGTTTTTGTTTCTGTTTCTCCAGTCTTAAGGACAGACTTAAGAAACTTACAGCAGAGAAGGAGGTTCTTGAATCTCATCTTAAGAATGAAAAAGATGAGAAGGAACTCTACAAGGTAATGCTCTATTTTTGTTGATATCAATACTAAATCCTCAAACTTACCAATATGATCTTTAAATAAAGATTCAATGTTTTGTTTTTTAGGCACACGATTGCACGGTATTTTATTGTAAACGGTACATGCCTTGTTCCGTTTTCTGGCGCAATTGGTGTTTCTGTGTCTTTGTTGTGGTATGTACTGCACAGGAACTGGGAGTGCCACATACTGTTGTGCTCCCACAGAAAACCTCTACCTAATTTAACTTGCACCATCACACTGCGTCTGTTTCAAAAGGACGACTTTATGGGCCTATCTCAATCTCTGTTTTGTAATTGAGGTCATGCAACATTTATTTTAATATGGTCTTTGATTGTGATCGGTGTTGTATAAATGAGGTAAAAAACCCCACTCTGTTTGTGTTTTATAACTTCTCGTGTGTGTGTGTGTGTGTGTGTGTGTGCGCGTGTGTGTGTGTGCGTGTGTGTGTGTGTGTGTGTGTGTGTGTGTGTGTGTGTGTGTGTGTGTGTGTGTGCGCGCGCGCGCCAGATTCACCTGAAAAACCGGGAGCTGGAGAACACTAAGTTGAGTGCGGAGCTGCAGATGTTGAAGTCTGTGGACGTAAACAAGGAAAACGCCATTGCCCAGTTTAAAGAGGAAGTGGGGCGCCTCCAGGCTTGCCTCACTGAGAAGGACAAACAGTACAAAGAGATCCTGGCCAAAGTTTCCACCTTGGTAAGAAAAAAAAAAAGATTTTTGTTTTGAGGTCAGAAGTAGATAATAAACCGTATTTAATATAATTCATTATTATATCATATGAAATTTAAAGATTTCCAGTAGAAAGAATAGGAAGAGGAGAACTGAGATGTAATAACTGATCTTTAAAGAGAAATGAGAGTCAGTCGCCTTAAACGTGTTTACTTCTTGCAGGGAGATGTGAAAGCCCTGAAGGAGCAGCTGCGGCAGAAGGAAGAACAGCTCCAGGCTAACCAGCAGCAGTCCTCTTTGCTGGCTGCCGAGCTGAGAGACGCCTCCAGTGCACGCGATCGTACAATGTCTGAACTGTACCGCATTAAACTTGAGGCTGACAACCTCCGCCAAGCCAAGGCTGAAACTCAGGCCCAGTGCGTCCGCCTGGAATGCCTGGTGGAGCAGATGAAGGCAGAGGCCACGCAGGAAGCAGTAAGAGTGAAACTCAAATAGCCAGACAGCCTTTCGTGTTTAAAAGAGCTTCATTTGAAGTTAAGCGTATTTAATATCATGGTAAACAGGCAGATCAAGAACAAGGATTAATGTCTGGTAACATCTAAAATAACACATTAAATAATAAATATGCAAAAGTTCAACATTTTTCAAAATTATACATCAACTTTCATCAAAAGTTGATGTAAGAGGGTGAAGACTTTGTGTCATATATTTAGATCACAATAGCGTTTAATATTTTGTCACCATAAAGAAATAAAAGATAATAAATCATATCGTATATAATTGTCCAGTTGTGTATAGGTATGCTGTTTGGTTGAGCACTGTGTGAGAAAGTTAACGATATGAAAATAATGGAAACAGAAAACGTTTCTCCCACACAGTTTTTTTGTTTGTTTTGTTTTGGGTTTTTTTAAACTGCTTCTGCATTTGAAAGATGTTGTAATTCTTCTCATACTTGCTGTTTTTATTGACCACCAGTCTCATGCTAAAGAATCACTTCAATATAAACAGTGATAGTGATTATAGTTAATGACTCACAGGAAGTTATATCGCTGCACTGTCACAGTGGACCTTGCAGTTGGCCGGAGTTCTGATCTGTTCTGCTGTAATGTTTTACATCAACAGGCCAAAGCAGAGGACGAAGCTGCTGCAGACCCAGCTGTTGTAGCAGAGCTGCAGAGAGAGGTGGAGGATCTAAAGTTGCGGCTGCACATGGCTGCAGAACACTACAAGGAAAAATATAAGGAATGTCAGCGACTGCAAAAACAAGTGCTGAAACTCTCTGAACAGCAAGGGGTAGGTCCCCACGGATACCAGCCAACATACTGTATTCATGTCCTAACAAGTGAAAGAACAGAATTTCCATTTGTATCTTTGTAACACTACGCCTGCCTCACTTGTACTAGTTAATGCCTTCAGTCATTTTGCCAGTCTTGACTGGAAAGAAGTGCAAGCTGAAAATGAAAATTAACACATCAGACAAATTCATTTTCATTATCATTCAGTCTGACTGTATAAAAGAAAGTTTATTTTAATTTCACTGTAGATACATCAAAAATGGAAACTGGAAAATTCAATCTTGGTATAATTGTTCCCAGTTTTTATCTTTTGTTATTTTGGATTTTTACAAATTCTTATAAGTAAAAGTAGCTCAAGCCTGTGTTAATCCTTTCATTCATTCATATATATATATATATATATATATAAACACACAACACAATATTTTATACAGATAAGATGTATTTTCATCTATAAATGTCATTGTAAAATACATTGTAAATATGTTTGTGAATTGGTTTTTTTTCTGCATTTGTTGTTGTTATTATGTCTTCACTACATTTTTCTCGTCTTTAGGAGCTGAAGAGAAGCTCTGCCCAAGAAATGATGGCAGTTCTTCCATCGGGGAGTCCAGACACTTCTGTGCCAGGTACCCAAGTCAAATTATGAAGTGAAAAATTATCTTTAGAAAACAGGAGTTGTGTAGTTCCTTAGACAGTTATCTTCTATTTCTCATTAGCTTTATTTTGAACTCTTGGTTTCTCTAAATTATGTTCCTTAGCAGTTTGGTGATACGTATGTAAATTTTTTATTTTGCAGAGGGTTTTTTTTTTTTTTTTTTTTTGTTGAAGAATAATAAACTAATAAAAACATAACTCTATAGGAAGTCCAGGTTCTGCTGATCCAATGTTGGAAGCCATCATCCAGGAGAAGCTCAAAGGCATCAGCAGAGAGGCGTCGGACAGGAACGACAAATACAGAAAATGCAAGCAGATGCTGATGGTAAGAAACTTTTTTTTTGTTTATTTTGTTGCTGTATTTTGTCCCAAAATAAGATGTTCAAACGTGTGAGAGACTTTTGTAGTTCAATGGTATGAATAAAAGAAACATTGCACGCTGAAGTACGTGGAAAAATCTCAGCTGGTGCAGACCAATCTTTTATTTACTTTGACTGTTTATAGGTCCTGCACCTTTGATACCTTGTGAGCAGTGTTTTTGTCATTTATTTTTCTCCTCTGTGTATATTGTGGTGTGATGAAAACTGAATCATGTGTTGCCCTTTAGGAGGAGAAGGAGCGTAGCTGCATGTTTGCTGATGAGCTGGCCAAGATGGAAGTGAAATTTAAAGAGCAACTGAAGACCAACGAGAACCTGAAGCTGCAGCTGGCAGCAGAGGAAGATCGTTATAAGGTTAGTGTAGGCAGAGTGCAGACACTTAGCACAGCCCAAGCTGTCAGCTGCCAGTGATGCTCTCCTTCAAAGCAGACCTGATTTGGACTCTTCTGTGTTTTTACCGCTGTGTATGGCTGGTATAGCTCAAGGATCTAGCCTTTGATGCTATCTCTCCCCTTGAACCCAGTTTCTCTGACAGTGTTGTTTATGAGCGGGACGATCTGTAAGACGACATTTTACTGCTGTTTATGTCAGGCTCTGGAGACAAGCAAGTCTTGGCTCACAGGACTCATCTCTGGTTGCTTGGCTAATGCTGTGCTTGGCTCAGGTCAGGCGGATATTTGCTTAGTGTCTCACAGGGATTCAAGCAGGTTGTTTTGCTCTGAGCAGTATTGTGCATAAATCAGTCCTCAGCAAAGAGAAGCCTTTTATGGCTGTGATCAATTAACGTCACGCACTATGGTCTGACTGTATTTCACTTACACATTTTTTAATCAGCAGCACATCAAGAGTTTAAGTATATAAAGTGTTTCTTCATTCTTCTGCTTTTGTGCCCTTTACTTTCTACAGAGCCAGGTAGCTGAGAAGGGACGGGAGCTAAAGGAGCTTAAGGACACACTTGTGGTTGTTATGAAGGAGAAGGAAAAACTGGAGGGGGTTAGTGACAGCTTTCATTTTCTCTTTTATAGACTCCTTCCATTTTAAAAATTGCCTGAAATGTGCCATTCCCCTGCCATTTTCCCCTCTCCCAATCTGGTCTGTGTTTAATATGCCTCTAATTGTAGATGCAGAGTAAATGACTTCTTATTTTCCATTCCATTACTTTAGGCCACAGCAAGGTCCTCACTGACCTAAAATGTTGCTTTGAGGTAATGCTGCTAAAGTTAAGAGGAGGAGAATGACCCAATTTTGAGGTTTAGACTGTAAATTAACTTGGCGTCTCTTACTGACATAAAAACACAGAATCCTGTTCCCTTTGAAAGTGAGAAAATTCTTTTTAATGAAGGTGTTAATTAAACTGCTTTTGTGAGCACAACAAAAAGCCCCCTCCCCCCAAAAAAAGTCACAGCTCTGTGTTGGGATGGTGCGGCTTTGCCTTTTTAGCTGGAGAGCCACACTGAGATAGAATCAGATATGTGGCCGCGATGCCCTAAAGGTTAGAAAAGCAGCTTCTCTGTCTGGAAGGCTGCGGGTTTCATGACGAGACCAGCAGGATAGAATCTGAGTGGAACAAGTGAAAAAGCAGTGCGTTAGGCTCCAGTGGAGCTGCTCCATGGTCAGCAGCAGGTTAGTGTGTGGTTGTACTGGGCTGTGAATGCAATCAGTTTTTTTTCTGGAAATTAAGATTATATCTTAAAGACATGTTAAAACAAAGTGTTCTCACTATATGCACATGATGGGACTGAATTTTGTCAGTGGTTTTTGCTGTTGTGAAGAAATTGTTTCAATTCCCCTTTTGCGTCAGGAGCTCCAGAAGGGCAGCAGCAGGAAGGGAGATCAGGGGACCAGTGAGAAAACCAGTCTGGAGAACCTCCAGTCCAGTGTGCCTTTATTCCTGCAGTACCCTGTCCCGTATGCACAGGATACCCCTACCCCTCTGTTGGTTTCTCAGAGCCCCAGCAAGCTGCATTTTGGGAACCCTTACTCCATCTCGGACTCAAAAGGTTTGTTTTCTTTTCAGAAGTCTTCACTAAACATTGCAGAGATGAGTGACTTTTTATTTACAGTAGCCGTGTCTCTGAAAATCCTCCTGCAGATGATGCGGATGAGTTCTCAGATGACCAGCCACTTAGGCTGCCCCCTGTAGGCCCGCCATCCTGGGACAGCAATGTGGTGTGTATCCAGCCTACCCGCAACCACAGCCGGCCAGAAGGCCATGAGGAGTCAGAGGAAAAGCAAAACAATAATGTAATATTCTCTCTCCCATGTGCAGTATGCAGTACTTCTAATTTGTATCATGTGCGTTTGATTATTTTAATGCCATTTTGCGTCTCCCCCTGTCTCTGCTGCTCTCTCAGGGTAATACCAGCGAACAGCCCACAGTAACTGAAACTCACAGCACATTTGTGAATGATGGACAAAATGCCTTCTGCTTTGATCCCAGGTAACACACCTTGATAATAACCAAACTCTCCAAGTGTGTTAAACTTGTGTATTGACGTGTGTAAAAACGTCTGCAGCACCCCCCCCCCCCACCCCATTAGATGAAGCGCAGGCCACCCACGTTGCATCAGACGGATGCTCTTTATTAGCCGTGCTCCTGTTTTGCCCACGTCTTTGCTTGACTGCTTATTAACGTGAGCTTTCTCTCCCCTCTTTCTCTTCTGCCATCCACTTCCCACGCGCAGCATGGACATGAAACGATGTCCCCTCTGTGAGGTCATCTTCCCACCCAACTATGACCAGAGTAAGTTTGAGGAGCACGTGGAGAGCCACTGGAAAATCTGCCCCATGTGCAGCGAGCAGTTCCCGCTGGACTGCGACCAGAAAGTGTTTGAGAATCACGTGCTTACTCACTTCGACAGCCACCCGCTAAACTTCGACTAGATAAACAGAAAATCAGCACATCCAGTCTGCTTACTTCCTGTCAACCACTCACAACACTTTTCTTTTTTTTTCCTCTTTTTTTTTTTTGCATGTAATGGTGTGAAGATCCTCTCTTTAGGACTATACTGAATTTTGCTTTTTTTCTTTTTTTTTTACTTCACCTTAGAGAAATACTTGGAGCTGATTTAACATTTAAAAATGAAAATGATTCAGTGACATGGCAGGGCTACCAAATTTGTTTTCACACCATTTTCTTTCTTTTAAGGTGGAAGGTTTCATTTAATTTGGATTTTAAGGATACTTTTGGGGGATAAGACTGTTGTACGCATATATACGGACTTTAAATGGACAGATCTTTTAGTCCACACGATGTAATGAATCAGGGAAAGAGATAAGTGTTTACCAAACTTACATTTCAAACATGCAGCCAAATCTGCCCCCTTACACTGTACACGTCATTTAGTCAGTCTTTACAGACAGCAACCTTGGTGCACTATATGCAGTCAGGGAGAACTCTTCAGTGATTATATCCATACATGATTATACAGTATATGCTCAGATCATCTATTTTAGAATAATTAAAGCCAACAATATTGTGACAGCCTTGATAATTTATGTACGACTTTTAGGTTTCCTTTTCTTTGGGTTTGAATTATTTAATTGTGTCTGAATCTTTAAGAACTTTCATATCATCAGCTAATCGCTGCATGCCGAGCTTCTGTTGACCTTCCTTTTGTTCTTTTCTTTTACAGTAATAACTTATTTCATTCATAGAAATGTTTCATTAGTTTAGTGAGTTCCATGTATCTAAAATGAATTAATAAAATCTGTCTAAAACTGAATTGTGTCCAAAGAGTTAATAATGCAAACGTCAGAAGAGCAGAGAAACCTTTATTGTAAAGTAACAAACGTTTACATGAAGCAGCTTCAAGAAGAAATACAGTACGTCACCACCTCTGGTTTTACCGTTTCAGATATATACTTCCATACTTTTTTTTTTTTTAAACTTCAGAAATATATGAAAATATAATTTAATGCACTTGACACTAGACAATACATTCACTGTACACTATATCAAAGAGTTGTCTCCATACTGGCAGTTCAGTTTTGCCATGATTCCTATTTGGACTTTAGTTCCTTAACACAAACACCAAGCTGTGAAAATAACCTAGTGGCTCAGATTCGAGAATTTCACGCTCGGTTTTCAATTACTTTAATTATTAAGTCTTTACAAATGGCTAACACATTTTTATGGCACAAACTAAGAGCTGCATGTGTTCCCTCGCAGCCTAAGAGCAGGACTATGAGAATGCAAATGTGCTGAATATACTGACACTAGTTCCTCTTTTCCCATTATCCATGACAGACAGCTAGTTTTGTGAGACCTGAGACCTGTACTATGAAACAGGATTTGGGCTTATCCAGGAAAAATCTGCTAAACCTGGGTTATCAACTCAATAAGGAGGTTCACTTCTTAGCAACGTACATCGCCATGTTGACTTATCACATACACCTAACCTGTATTTGAGATAATAATCCAACAGGTACGAAATCTAACCAATCAGTTCTGTGGAAAATGGCGTTCCCATTCTTGGAAGATTTGAGGTTTTTCTTGATCACGTCAAGAAATGCAAATTCATAGAAGCACTTTTCTTATATTCCGGTTATTCTTTTAAAGAAACAATATATAATCCTAAAAGGGGAACCCATTTGTACTTTGCATATAGGCTAAGCCTTTTTTTATTTATGGTAAACTATTAGATTGTCCTGTGTGTTAAGTATAAAGCTGATACTGATAAGTTTTCCAACTTGCAGGGTCAGCATTCTTGTTAGTTTTCTTTCATAGCTTCAATAAAAGTGCTTTTTCAGTCATTTTCAAAAAAGTACTTAAAGCTCAAACACATCCATACAGCACTGATATACTATAGTGCTTTTTGTTACTACACATACTCACAGCTGTGCTGCTTTTCAGTTTGTATCATGTCTTTAATTTTAGAAAAATATAAAAAGCTTCCTTTTTAATATCAATCTGTTGCCACAAGACCTGTCCATGTTTCTGATTGGTCAGATGCTACCAACGCCATCCCACAGCTACTAAGCTGAAAGCCACCTCTGCCTGATTACCTTATCTGGGTTCACTTATGGCATAGATATTGTGGGTATGGTGAACCTGCTTCATAACTCAGGCCTCAGGCAGTCAGTGAATAGTAAACAGAGTGGGCTGACTGCCTGTGTTCAGCAGCTTTGAAAATAAAGTTATACAAAGACTTTTTGGAATGGTTTACATTTCAAGGCAACTGCTGTTATTACAGAAATCTTACAATACTGAAAAGATGAAATGATTGATGTACATCTTTCCTTGGAGCAATGTAGAACGTGCAACTCTACACTCACTGTATATACACACTAGAAACAAGATGTTGGTAAAAATGCTAATTTATTTGGCAACTTTTATAAAAGTGCTTCAATCCCTTACTGTAAATAAGCATGGAAAACTGCTTACGTCTTCAGGGAAGCTGTCAGGAACATGAGGAACAATGACAGCTTAAATACTATCAGAACACTTGGGCAGGATTATGATGCTGAAATGTTAGCAAAGAAAAAAAAAAATCACCTGAGAACATTCTTTTGGTGCTCACACACATGTTTAAAGTAAAACTTATCAAAAATGTTTTGAATTCTTGTGATATGAAAGGAACAGTAACTACAATAAGTCCAACAAATGATCAGTAACATTAAGCCTATTAGAGATTGCCAAATAATGCTTTTATGCTGGATTTCATGCTATAAAACATTATATAAAACACTGAATTTGTCTCAGTCACATTTTATCGTAAAAAAAGAAACTCTTCAATGTGACAAATGCATGGTACGATTGCTTCCTTTCTCAACAATTATCCCAATCTTTTCTCTCCTTCCCTTTAAACCAGAATGCCCAGCAGTACATGTAAGGCTACTTGTGACCTGGGCTAACACATGCCTTCACCATCTGTCAAATGCTAAATAAATAAATGATAGTTTAAATGTGCAAAATGCAAAAATGTGAACAAAATAAAGATTCAACATTCTGAATAAAAGATATGAAAGAACAATAATATGTTTATACCATGCAATAGTGTGTAGTGTAGTAAAATACAACGAGAGGGGAAGAAAAGGGGGAGACAGCTGCTGCTGGTGATAGTGGTCTGTTGATGGTTGCTGACATAGCCTGAAGGCAAGTGCTGGTACCTCACTCAGGCTCTACTGCTGCAACTTGCGGATCATGTCAGTAGAGATGGGTGGGTGGAAGTTGATTGTGTGGTGGCGGAGACCCTGAGATGTTTTGTAGCTCTTCCCACAACGACACTTAAAGGGTTTGCGCACCCTTATCTGAGTTCGGTGGCCGTTCTTGGCATGATACTTAATTCCGTTTACATTCTGTAATGGAACAAGGAAATGAAAGAGCCACCACTTTAGACACGCACCATCCAAAGACACAACAAAATAACCTTGAAGCTATTGTAATTTAACCAGTCAGAGGACCAGGATTCTCTCTCTGCGAATGGAAGATGTGTAGAGTTAGTTCACATCTGCATTGACTCTCAAGGACTCTGGGTTAGTTGATGTATTTTAAAATATTAAAATTAATATTATAGAGTTGTCCTTGTTAGTGGAAAGACTGTTATTTAGTGCAGATATACATATTCCTTTTTTTCAAAAGGTGATTAGTTTATTTATAGTAGTCTGTGACTTATGGAGGAAACTGGTTGTGTTCTCCCCTGCATAGATTACAAAACCAAAGCAATGCAAAGTGTTTTTACTTGGAAATAATCACATGTTAAGCCAAAACTCTTCACTGACACATTTCTGGTGCATATAAAGCAGATGATTATGCTTATGATCATTTAATAGGAGACGCTCAGAACAGAAAGGGGAGAGCTGGAGGAGGAGAGCTATTGATTTTTAAATTCTGGTGTGCACTGCTTGGAGAAAAGAATATTGACACATAAAACTATACGCATGTGCGTCTGATTAGCCAGTCCAAAAGTATGAGCATAAAAGTATAGTTATATTAGGTTCCAATTGTCAGAAGGTCAGATTTCAGAACATCGCTGCAGAAATTAGCTGGCTTGGCTCTAAACCTTTGTTTCCTTTTATCCAAAGGTCTGAAGGCTGAGGAACAGATTGTTTCCCAGAACTGTGGCCTCCATCACAGTCCTTCCTGCCCCGCAAAAATCACAAATTCTGAAAATTATACGCACCTACAGATATAGTTATATACCCATCTTCATTCTTAGAGACCGGTATTTTAAAATCATAGTCATACCAAAATGAAAAAGGCAAGGGATATTATGATTGATCTAAAATATAGTGTATATAGTGTAGGGTTAGGGTAGGGTAGTCTATAGTGTAGCATTAAAGGAATTCACAGACTTGGGTATATCTATGATATTTACCAGTCAACATCTGAATGTAGGACAAGATGTTTTCTTGTTTCAAATCTATCTTGTTTTACTGCTAAACAGATGCCTAAGGCTGCCTGCTACCTCAGACTAAGTCATCGCCTATAACCCTGTCATTCACGTCAGCAATGCAATTTTCTCAGGCTGCACATAATTTATTCCAACCACATACACCAGATGTGGATGGAAAATGCTATAAAAACTCCACATCTCTGAAGTGGACTAGATGTATGCATTTCTGTTGTTGTAATGCTCAACTAAGAACCAATTTTCCATTGTCAACAGCAGGGAATCGGCTGGATTTATTTTGAAAGTAAATAAAATCACATCTCTCACACTTAATACAATGCAAATATGTCTGGTTTTCATTTGGTCTCTCTGGTCATGATAAAGATATTTCACACCGTTTTATTATGTTTACAACAGGCATCCTAATAAGATTTAAGAGACCACGAATGAAACTTACCTTATATCTCTTTTTACATCCTGGAACTGGGCATGCAAAAGGCTTTTCATCTCCTCCGTTCATGTACATGGAACTGAGGATGGACTCGGAGCTGATGGCGCTTTCTGTGGTCCATGACTCATCACTGTCAGACTCCTCAAACTCTACATCCTCTTCGTCACACTCACTTCCTGTTAGAGGGTGAAAGATTTAAAGTCAAATAGCAAACGCCTGAGGGCATCTTCACCAGGATTATATTACACAAACCTGCTTCCAAGAAGCTTTGTTTTATGCATATTTTCTATTAGGGGTGGGTTTTTATAATCGATTCATCGATTAAAATCGATTCTGGCTTGGATAACGTAAAATCGATTCATTAAAATCCTGAATCGATTTTTTAATATAAATTTATTTTGTCCGAAATGCCAGAATCTCTGGTGACATCTCACAAAATTTCAAGAACCACCAAACAGTAAATGAGAGCAGGTACAGGGATTCTGCACATAGACTTAAACACACAGCGCGACCCGCGGATCAGAATCAGTTAGATGTCGCCTTTCTCACAGTCGGGGCTGAAAGCCGACAGCTCGCTGATCCGGGTCGGCGCTTTGTGTTCACGCCCTTTATGCGCTGATTCTAAAGCTGTTAGTTTGATCTCTCTCCAAACAATATTGACCGAACCAGCAGCTAAAGAAGATCCAAACGCTTCACATAAACATCGTCATGAATTCACTCTTTTACTGTTTTGCTTCCATTGCGATGCGCAGCTCGCTCTCTCTCTCTCCCTCCCACCCTCTCTCTCTCTCTCGAACAGTTTCGCTTTCTTCATTATTCGCTTGCTTGTTATGCACAAGTCTACTGTTGTTTACAGCGCTGTCGGCCGCTGTTTTTTTCCCTTTTACATTCTTCCGAAAAGAAAACCTCATTTCTGCTGTTCAATACTGAACAAATTTAAACTTTTTAATATTATTCAAAATGCAAAATGCTTAGCCGTGTGTCTAATAAAACCGCTGTAACGTCAGAGGTAATGTTCATTAATTAATGGTTTTCTTTCGTTTTTGATGTACTGCAGAATATTTTTATAAAATCCCAGGCCAGGAAAATCACCTACATGTTTTTCTGTGTTTTATCTTCAGCTACTTTGACACAAAGGCATCTGCTGTGATGCTCACACCTTGGATAAAGTCTTGCGAGTGTCAGCTTCCTTTTTATAGATACAAAAATATGTAAATGTTCTGATCTGAATTATACTTCTGACTGTCAAAATTTCCCAGATTTAAATCGAATCGAATCGAATTAAATCGAATCGTGGATCGAATCGATTTGGGACCTTGTGAATCGGAATTGAATCGATTCTAGAAATCAGTGACGATACCCAGCCCTATTTTCTATGACGATGAAACCCTGGCCTCTGAGCTTTCAGCCTGACCAACGTGGACCCTTCACAGCATGTGTTCAAGGATAGCATTCCCACAATCTTGACTTCATTTGTTGCAAGTTTTTGGAAAGACTGAAATATGCAAATTGTGGGAAAGAATTTAGGCATTTCATTGAGGTCTTAGGTCAACACGCTGCTATTGTTTTATTAATTCATTAAAGATGCCATTCCAGAAAAATGCATACTTCACAAAAAGAAGACAGAAGTACGTGGGAAAACGCTGCAAAAAAATAAAAGGGGGGTCCTGTTATTTATAAAGCTAAATAAAGAAACCTAATTAGCTGGACTTTAAGGGCTGTCCCTGATTTTTTGCAGCCTTACAGCGAGCTTCTTTATGGATGTCAAGTCAGGCCCAGCAAGCTCCAGAACTTTCTCACTGTTCCCCCCCCCCAAAAAAATAAATAAAAAAATAAAAAATCCATCATGATCTATTATGATGTTTGTCCTTTTAATTTTTAATGGTATTTAAAAAACATGTAATAATTCAATCATATAATTAATCTAAAGAATAGATTATGCATTTATGAGGGCATGGAAAGAAAAGATGAACACAGACACCATGTGGTCACTTTTCATGTCAACACCAGACACATGAAAGATTTTTTTATATAGTGACAGCCGAGGCAATAAAACACTGCAGCTATAGTGCCTGAACAGGCAAATACAAACTAAACAGACTCAAAGTGGCTGCTTGCTTGTAATTAAGCTCAATGAGGAAGACTGCTGCAGAGGCCACACTGGAGACTGGAATTACCAGCACCAACTCAGCCCGAGTCAGGGAACATTTCTCCCAGGGAATTGATCAAAGTCAGCAAAACTCTCTGATCGTGGGACTTCCCGATCCTGAAAGGACTTCTTTTAGTAGAATAGTTCTTTCAGCAGGATGTAGCAAAAAGACAAAGCCCACAGACTGTGTGAGGTTTGTTCTTGGTAGTGTTGCATGTGGATAACTTAATTCAACAAAAACAAAAACTGTCAATCACAGAAAAATATTTTTTGTTATTCAACCTGTGTTTTTTAGCTGATTTACTTACAGGATAATTCATTTAGATGATACTAAAAACAGAAACTTTGGCTTTAACATGGATATTAAACAGAGAGATACATATAATAAATATTAGGTATTAACAGTAAACTATTAGATTTCCTTATAATAAAGACTCAGCACAAGGATCAACACCAGGAATGACAAACTTTAGTAACCAATCATTTAACTGTAGCTTCAGTTAGAAAAATACATGAATGTTAAGCATCTGGAAATACACATCCTATCCTGGAAACCTAATTAGATGAACTAGTGTGTTGATTATGGTTACCTGTAGGTGTGCTGCTACGGAAAGAAGAAGAAGGGGTGATGGGTGGGGTGACTGGAGGGGTGAGGTTTCCACTGGTGTGGCGGGGTGGTGTGGAAACATTGCTACGTGACAGATTGCCTGTAAGAGACAGAGACAACTTGGGCTGCACCTTCTTCTTCAGGGCCTCGTGTTCTCGCCTTGCAGCATCTGTCATGAACCTGGCGTTGTGAGGTATAAAACTTGTAAGGGTTTGCAAACTTTTTGGATGGAAAAAAAAGAGCATCATCTCATTCAGACTACAATCTAGTGTACTGTAGGTTTGGTACTGCTTAAGAAAAAAAAAATCAGTGGCTGCATTTCCCTTTGGGCTTTATGATTGACAGTAAAGTCGTCAGCAAATGTGCACCATAAAACCAAAATGTTAATATAGACACTGTTAAAGCAAATGTGGAATTAACAAATTAGGTGATAGCCACATCAAGATGTGTTTGTGTGAGCAGGGAGACAGAGGCAGACCTTCTTGTACAATGGTTTGCTGCATAAGGCTCTTAAAACGACTGCACAAGCAGCATATCAAAGACAACCAGGATGAACGCAGTGCAATAAAACACCCAACTGCCAAATACTGTAGCAATTCATTTAAGCAATCCACCAGATGACGTTTTTTAGATTGTTGGTAGAACCTCAAAGGAGTACAGCACAAACTTTTCTAGTTAAATCTTTTCAGGCAAACCACTAATAATATTCATCTTATGATTTTGTCAGATTTTAGTAAATTAAAGTCACTTTACTGAAAAGTGAGTTACTGCATTACTAAGTTAACCTTCAGTGGGGTTATTTCAAAAGGAAACTTGTTTCTTTACCTGTTGATATAGCTAAGAGCAACATATGTTGGCTGCTGCTGCTCCTGCTTCTCCAGGAGACATGGGTCTGTATCTGGGAAGACAAGATAGACATAAAGGCAGAAATTTAGCCACAAAATATACCAGTGAACAATGGCACAATTCTTCAATTTTACATTAAAGTTTGTCATATTTTCATGCCAAAGTTATTTTATTTTTTGTTATCCATTTATTACCCTAAGACAACTGTTGAACTGAATTTAATTACTTATACAATTTGGTCCTTAATTACTTTTCAGGGTCCCTACACTCCAAACAGTTTCATATAACAAAAAAAAGAAAAAAGAAAAAAAAGAATGAAAATAAAATATGTATAACTAATAGATAATATATCTGGTTATATAATAACTATTATATGAAATTACATAAAGCAAGTTGCCATATAATAACTTCAGAAGTATTACAGCAAACAAACTACATTCAAATATTCATACCTATACCCAATGCATAAACTAAATACAATAGAAAACGTTTTAAGCTATACAGTCAAAAACTAAAGACATCTTTAAGCTGTTTTAAATGTAATCCATTACATCATTTTACAGAACAGCTGCTGTATGATCATGGTGACAAAAACATAGGTAGGTATTCCAGAGAGAAGACTGCATCAGAGCACTACATTGTCTCTCGTCAGAATACAAGAAGAACGAATCACCAATTACATGCGAGGCTAGCATCATCAAGCTTCATATGAGCTTTTGTGATTCATACGACCAACCCGGTACAGCTCTAAAGTAATAAACATTTCACATTTTAAAACAAAAATGAATTTGTGTCAATGCACCATAAGGCAGAATGGTGTTTTTGACCTAAATAAGGATAGCCAGTTCTCCCTCCAATGCAGTCTTGGTGTCACAGGGAGGATGAAGCACACAAAAGTATGCATTATCCACCTAGAACTAGCCTCTCAACCAAAAACAAACAAACAAACCCAAAACAAAACAAAAAACCCCAACAACCTCAAAACTATCTCAATTATTTTCAGTGATATGCCAGGCTGTGTTGGATGCACTGTTGTGTTCCATGTTTGTGGCAAAGTACTTTTTCTACCCAGACAGGCAGGCACAGAGGAAAGGTGCGGCTATGTGGGAACTTATGCTGACTTTAGTGATTTTTAAAGGGGTGTTTTTAGAAGCCAGCTTTATTGTGCATGTTGACACAGTGGAAATATAATCAGGAAGAGTTTTGGCAACAAAAATGAAAAGGAAAAAATAGAGCAGCTAGTAAATATGGAGGGCTTTAGATTTAGAGAAGTATCCTTTTCAAAACTTTGGCACCAGATAACGTTAACATGACAAACGGCTCTGTAAGTCATCTGTAATCTACTCTGTGTCATACTAACACATATATGAATAAATTAAGGGTCTTGCAAAAGGTTAGTCAGTGTGCACCTTGGCAGTGCGCTTTGATCAAGAGTTCCAGGTATTCATTTGTGTGGAAGAATTTGATAGGATGTGTTGTCAAGAAAAGGATGTGGGCTCAGCTCTGAAAATATTTTGTAGAACTACTCAAAAGCAAGGTATTGTGCAATGCACATCATTATTGTTTTAAAGATGATGTAATGATTATCAAGAAAACTGATGCTGGAGAAGATCCATAAGCTGATGTTAGCTTCTAAACCAGCTTCTCGTGTCCTTTGAAAGACGTCTACAAAGTTCATGTCATATCTGCTTAACGCTAGAAAAAAACAAAACAATGTCTAGACTGTCAATTCAGTTTTATCTATACAGCACCAAATCACAACAACAATCAAGGTGCTCTATATTGTAAGGTAAAGATCCTACAATATTAGAAAGAAACCCGAACAATCGCACAACCCCAGGAGTAAGCACTTGGAAACAGCGGGAAGGAAAAACCTCAGACAGAACCAAATTTAGACATGAAAACCCAGAGCAAAAAGAGACAAGACAAGAATGGGAGAAAGAACCAGAGTTTAATAGTTACTGGTAATTAAATGCAGTGATGTATAAATAAACAGGGAGTTAAAACAGTGAAGAAAAAAAACAAACCACTCATACATGTATCACTGGAAGTCCCCAAGCAGCCCGAATCCATTGGATCATAGCCAAGGGATGGCTTAGGGTCACCTGATCCACCACCCAACTATATGCTTTATCAAAAAGCAAAGTTTTAAGCCTAATCTGAAAATTAATGAGGCTGTTTATCTCCCAAATCACAACTGGGATATGGCTACATAGTAAAGGGGCCTAATAATAAATTACAACAGTGTAGCCTAGAAGTGTTACATTCATGAATAAATGAAGCATCAGTAATATTGCACAAATGAATGGAGGCTGTCCTACATTTTTGTTTAATGTAATCATTAAATATTTCTCACAGTACTGGAGGTCAAAGCAATCCCATTTAAAGTAAATATCTGGTTACACACCAAATTTCGAAGATTTGTAGGACCAGGTACACAAACTTAAGCTTTTTCTGAATTTAAAAGCAGGAAATTAGAGCTAATCCAGGCCTTTATGTCATTAAAGCTATAGTTTAACTAAATTTGTATCATCTGGCTTCATAGATAATTAAAGCTAGGTATCACCTGCATAGCGATGAAAATATATGCAGTGTTTTCTAATAGTATTGTCTAAGGAAAGCATGGACAATGTAAAAAGTATTGGTCCCAGCAAAGAACCCTGTGGAACTCCATGACTAACCTGTGTGAGGACTCCCTATTACCCTGCACAAATTAAAATCTGTCAGATATAATTTAAACCACTGCATTGTTGTTTTTTTAAATAACAATTTTGTGTTCTAATCTCTGTAGTAAGATTTTGTGGTCAACAGGATCAAACACTGCACCTCAAATATAACCAGACAATAACAGAGATGAACCCACTGTCAGAGGCAGTAAGAAGATCATTTGTAACATTCACTATTTCCATTTCTGTGCTATGACGCACTCTAAATCCTGACTTAAAATCTTCAAAAAGAAAAAAAACAAAACATTTCTTTGCAAGTAATCATTTGACTACTTCTTCAAAAATTTTAGAAATAAAAAGAGAAGGTAAGAAATTGGCCTATATAGCTAAGACAGCTGAATCAAAAAAAGGGCTTTTAAGTAAAGGTTTATTTATTCATCATATTTAAAACTGGAGCATTAATTAATGGTATACGTTTTTGAGTAGAATTGAGGGGTCTAAAGGCATTTCGATGGTTTAGAGGAACACATTATTGAAGTTAACTCAGAAAACTCAGAAAAACAAAAAATTGAAGACAAAGACTAAATAAATGTTAGCAGTTTTGAAAGTGGCTATACTTAATGGCACATCTGTGGGGCGGCTGTGAATATTTTTTCTCTAATGGTTAAAATTTTGTTCTGTTCTACAACACTGTTTTATATAAAATATAGAACAAGACTGCTCAGGAGCCTTCTGTTTTAAATTTCCATTGCAGTTTTTAAAAAAGCTGCTCTGCAGACGCCACATTGCTTACACATGACCACACTTGACACATACTGTGTTTTCCCATGCTGTGCTCCAGACATTCATCTTGCTCAGTGGTGCTAAATGTACAACAATAGCCAATCTCCACACCCTGAGGTGAAGCAGGGCTGACTTCAAACACTCTTCCCACTGCTGTCCATGTGGGCAAAGAGAAGATGCCCCATAAAACAACAGTTTCTACCACTTACCAACTAAACCTCCATGTCCAACTCTGTGAAAGACTGCTACCCCCATGTGGTTAAAACTATTACTCATTTTGCCTATGTGCTTATTTGTACACTTACACTTAAACACTTACACCTAAGGCCATTTCCAACACTGAATTTTAAATTATGGTTTTGTAAGGCACAAATACTAAAGTGCTGCTTTAACAAGCTATGTGTATTGAGTAACAAAAAAAATAATGCTAATCATACTGATAATTGCCAATTTCTATTTGATATAATATAAAAAAAATACTAAGGCATTGATATGAAACACATGGTAAAGATGCAATTAAAGTTCTTGGTTAAAGGAGTAAGCAACACCTTTTTCATGCTGTAATAAAAATCTTGAGTCATGCTCATTTATTGCTTCCACTGCCTTGGGATTTTACTCCTGTTTGCATCTTTCTTTGTTTAGTGATTTCCCCGAGTTCGAATACAATTCTCCTGGACAGAAAGACCTAGAGGGTCAAAGAAGAACTTGTTAGGTTTAGGGGCTCTCTTTCCCTTTTAGGTGACTATTTATTTTGTCTTCTAAATATACCTGCTATTTATAAAACTGCAAGGCTGGAGTTGAATACCACACATCACCACTTTTCAGTAGTGGATGCTGGTACCACATGTTTGCAGACTGGTCATATTCTAACTTTTGTTCAAACACACTGATTAGAAGTTCCACCTAATACATCAGACTTTTGATGTATAAGAGAAATATAGGTTAAGCTAAATGTAGAAAAAAATCCAAATGAGAGAGATTTAAATTATGCAGACACAATTGCTCATAAAGACATGGACACCTCACACAACGCTCTAAATTTTTTATCAGTGAAACCCAAACCACATTTAAGCAATATAAATATAAAAAAATATAATCAACAAGGCATCAGTCAGTCAGTCTTAATTTAAAGTCACCATAGGCGTCAGAAGGCAAAGAGCTTTGTACAGTTAGTTTGTACAGCCAAATATCTAGTAAATTGTGGCAGAGTGTTATGATAGATAGAGCAGGTCAAATCTCAGCACCTAAGGCAGAAGGTTTCTTTCAAGGCCTCAGTCGTAAGCAAGTGTTTCATTAACAGTGGATTTATCCCCAGTGAGAAGGATAGCACACCTCTCTTTACTCTCCAGCCAAAGTCATGGAAACATAGAGTAGGAAAGACACATTCATTACGACACTATTCCCATGCCAAAAGCACAGGACTGTGCATATACTACTGTAGGGACTTTTCTGAGCAGTGGGTAATGGCATGTGTCTGTGAGAGAGTGCACAAGAAATCCCTACTAAAATCCCTAATGAGTTTCAAGCAAAGGAATGGCGGTCTGCTCATGCAGCAGTGGATCGGTCTGTCCCTGCACGCTGTAAATCACACACACCTCAGGTAGGACCAGAGAGGAGGCCAGCAGGGGCCAGCTCCCCACAGCCTCCGCTATTCTTTTGGGGCCACCAGCAGTCAAGCACCAGGACGAAGGCGCCTCAAATAGAGATGGGAACCCCTCTAATCAGACTACACAGGTGGTCCACTTTGGTGGCCAGTTATTAGAAGCCTTCTGGGAAACAAAAAAAAAAGGGATTTATTCACCATCGCTACTTCTAGAGGCAAAGAAGCACAAGCTCCTTCATGGTCAAGTGGGAAAGAAAGACAAATCAGACTTAAAACATTTAATATGTAATTTGATTTCTGATTTCCACTGACATTTTATCAAAATATGTATTAGTTTAAACCACTTTCTGCTCTGCAATCCAAAACTTCCCACACAAGTTGTGGTTTTCAGCAAATTCCCTTTTCCCCCCACAAACAACACACAGTTCACAAAGAAAAGTTTTCATTTAGCAACATGCAAGAAAAAAAATCTGGATACAATGACAAACGCTGTTAATTTTTGTAGTAATGTTATTTAAAAACAAAAACAAAAAACAAACATTTATTGGACCTAAACTCTTTTCCAAAAGAGCACTGAACTTTCATCTAGGAGTTTGTCTTGGCAGTGTTTTTTAAGCATTTCTTAAGACTTTAAAGTATTTCAATTAAGAGGTCTAGCCTTGACATGATGATGCACAATCATTTACATTTTGGTATAAACCACTTAATTAATTTATGTGACACTTGTGTATGAGAGTGAATCCTGACTGAATTAGTGGTTTCAGTGTATCTCTGGACCACTAAGACATTCTGTGAAAGGAAACCTAGAGACTATCACACAACAAACCTTCCTGGGGCAAGGGGAAGACACACACACACACACACACACACACACACACACACACACACCTCTCTCATTTCCACCAGTGTCTAGCTCTCCACCCTCATGGCCAAATGCACTGCAGGGTAGAGCAGAGTGGTGAGCATTATGGTGACATGTTTATGGTGGCTCTGAGCAGCAGGGAACATTACCAGGAGTGGTGGCACAGGTAATTCATTACAATGTGACCTCGAAGGAGGAAATGAAACAGAGTCAATCTCCATGTGTACAAGCTGCCTTTGTGGCTTACTGAAAAAACATGGCAGGGTTAAAATAATCCATTATCGATGTGTTTAATTCAGACAGAACCTCATGTGCTTTCACAAAGATGTGTTTTCACAAACACATACCAAAACATACAATAATTATTTCTTATGGCCATTTACTAATTTTGATCCATCTGGAGAATACATTCTTAATGAATTAATTATTTCCCTGGTGTATCAAATAATAAAAAATATGAGTTTCTTAATGTTTTCTGACAAACAGTCCCAATCCCAAAAATACTGAGCTTACAGTAAAACACGGCAAAGCAACAAATCGTTAAAAATAACTAATATTTTTAGTTTTTTTTAAAAAAAAATGACTTCAGATTGATTTTCTGTTACTCTAATAATAAATAAACCATTCCAGCACGGTGTGCCAGGAATAATTATTTTTAAATTTGAGTCTGAATTTAACTTTGCAGCTGTTTTGTTTATAAACTTGTGTATTCGGAAGGCTAAAGAAGTCCTGTGCATAGCAAAGCAATGTGCGACAAGTAACCAGGAAACAACTTTAGGTCAAACTTGGGTGTTACAGATAAAATCACTAAAATAATAGACTCCAGCAAAAATATCACGTTGACTACGCATGTTGTGTAATGTCAACATAGGCTGTACATTATCTCCTGTGTGAAACCTTTTTATGAAGTATGTTGCAGTCACCACACAGGAACAGAAGCAGCAGTGTCGGGGGTTGGGGAAATGTAATTAGGCTCACCAGGTGCACAGATCAGGGAACTAGTTGCTGTTTCCCAAATTTATTACTTCCGCGCAGATTATGAGGGTGCAGAGCAAAATCTACCAAACGAGCCTCCAGTGAGGACTGGCAACAAGCAGACTCATTGTTATCGTGTATGGACACTACAGGCCATCTACCCAGCAACACATACGCACACACTAAAAGGTTTAAATAACACGATCGCCATTTTCTTTTGGTCTACAGTGGCCTGGTTGCTCAGTGAGAAAGTAAACATTTCAGCGAATAGGTGGGTACAGTTTTTATACCACACAAGAATATCAAGTTCACAGGAGCTCTTTCAGGCTTAAGCCAGCATGCATTACAGTCAGAATTCAAACTTTCCTCGTCCTGATTAGCATGTGCCGATTTTGCTCACAAAGGCCCAAGAGGACAGCCTGACTCTCATTATTAACTTAAAACTCAAAATATAGTTTAATTCACAATGGGGTTAAAAAAAAATAAAAAAATAACCCCACTACCTTGAGTTTATACTTTGTTACAGGAAAAATGATTCTATGTTTCTTTACCTTCTTTTAAATGTACAAAGATGCCCTTTGTTCATTGTTTGGATGCCCTTTGTCTATGGTTAGATTAGTTTAGAATTATCCTTTTAGACTTTCTCAGCAAAGACATACTGTTTTGGGACATATTGTTTTAGATTGTTTTATCTCTCACAGCTTTCTCCCAGCTCTCTGCTGACGAGACTATCGCCACATATGGAGTTGTTTATTTTATCTGTTTTGTATTTTCTTATCCTGTTCTCACTGTGTTTCCTATAAAAAGTGCCCAGCCTCTGTACACGGTGTGAGTTGTTCTGAACAGCTTACCCGTGTGCACGTTAAAGCATAAAAAGTGATCTTGTCTCATTGTGTCTTTATTTCTCCTGGGTCTTTTACAGAGTTTTCCCCCAACATACTTCATCTGTGCTGATAATCTATATTTTCATTGCAGCTAACAAAAAAGCAATAAGTTTCAATATTCTCTTGATAAATGACCCTAGCTAGACTCTTCGATCAGGCTAGAATGTGAAAAATATGTAGAGTTGTTAAAATGAACTGACTAACTTCTGGCCTATAATACCCATCTAAAAAGACAGCAACCAACAGCAAAGGAGCGCCATCTTTTGTTCACACACCCAACCAGCAGGCTGGCTAGCAGTGGACAAGAATGTGTTCTTGTTTTCCAGGCGCCTAATTATAATGGAGAATGTTCTTTAAGCAGCAGGCCACCAGATGAGGAGGAAGACATGCCAAATCAAGCACTCGCTCTGTAATTATGCTTCACAGGCACTTGGCACAACGCGCAAGATTTCTCACTTCTCAGAGTGAGCACAGGCCAGCAGACAAAGGAGGGGGGCAGCAAAGTTTTTCCACTTTGAGCCAACTAATTGCTTCATTATTCCCCAATAAGTCATTTGGAAGACTTTTTTTTCTAAGGCTAACACCTTGGACACATACACAGCACATAGTCAGAGAGCGGAGGATATTAAAGCCAGTCAGGCAACAAACAAGAACAACAGAGACAGCTGAGCCCTGTCAGCTTCAATAGCAAGAGTCTGAAATATTACATTAGGGAACAGATGTAGTTCCCCACAGTTTGACGATCACACGTTCAAATCGTGAGGATTGGAATTCACTTTCTTGACTAGCCTTTGTTAAAAAGACATAAATGCCTTAGCACTTATCAAAAAAAAATGCAGTATTCATAACATTTTAATATAAAAACGTGACAAGCAAGGATTAGATCGAAATGAAAAACCACAGGGCACTCTTCATAGGGTGGAATTTCTATGCTTTGTCCTCCTTTTTGATTTTAATGGGGACCATAGTTTACAAAATGAGTGTCATATTGTATTAGATAAGATGTGAAACTAGTGACTGAGATCAAAAACTAATTAGGAAAATGTTTACTTAGGGCAGGGGTCCCCAATCTCAGTCCACGAGGGCAGGGGTCCCCAATCTCAGTCCACGAGGGCCGGTGTCCCTGCAGGTTTTAGATCTCACCCTGGGTCAACACACCTGAATCACATGATTAGCTCATTGCCAGGCCTCTGGAGAACTTCAAGACATGTTGAGAAGGTAATTTATCCATTTAAATCAGCTGTGATGGATCAAGGACACATCTAAAACCTGCAGGGACACCGGCCCTCGTGGACTGAGATTGGGGACCCCTGACTTAGGGTATACGCATGGAGGCCATAGGCATGGAGGCCATAGGCATGGAGGCCATGAACTACTGCATTTGGTTCACTTTTTGGATCCAGTAGCTACAGAATTTACAGTTGAGGTCAGAAATCTGGATACGCTCATCAAGACTGATGCTTAATAACTTCTCGTTAGTGATTGTGATTGACAACTGGCAGTTTCTCTTTAACAATGTAAAAATGATTAGTTTGACACCACTCACTGATTAAGCAATAATCTGAGCAATGGGAAAGTCCATTGAACTCAGCGTTGTAGGGTTACACAAGTCGGGAAGGTCTCTTGGAGCCATTTCTAAACAACTGCCCATCATAATTTCAAACAACTTCATACAGAGTTGCAAAGTTACAGACATTCTGTACTTCAGTAGAAGTACAAACACTACTGTTAAAAAATACTCCAGTAAAAGTTGAAGTACTGATTCAATTTCTTTACTCAGGTAAAAGTCAAAAAGTAGAGACTCAAAATAAGAAAGCAAAAAAATAATTCTTTGGAGGATGTTTCTGGTTTTGTGCAAAGATAACCGAATTTTTTTTATTGTAATTATGCTCAGCTTGAACCTGAAGAAAAAGAAGGGACGTAAAAAAAATAAATCTGATTTCTGTTGCCTACATTGTAGAGGGTAACACAATAATTTCTATTGAAAGCTCCAGTAGATTTTCTTAGTGTACATGCTGTGATCAGCTGACCTGCTGCCCACTATGGATTTACACAACTGAATTTAACAAGAAGTCAGCAGATGTTTCACAGCTGACACTACACTGTTTATGCTGTCTTTATATTAGTCAGTATAAAGTCGATATAAGGGTAGAATTCAGCGAATGAATCTAAGCATCATCAGCTTAACTTCAAATTCATCTCTGCTTCACTTGATGTTGATGGTCTAGCTCAGTTTGTTTAGCAGCAAATTTCACAATATGAAAAAAAACATAATGTCAGATGTACAGACCCAATATCTGATTTAAAAACATTAGGACTTTTCCAGTTTATCAAATCCCACTGAGCAGTCCTTACCTTTAAATCTAACCTCTCTTCTTCCTCTCATGTCCTGTCTTTCTTATCTTTCTCCATCTCTGAGTGAAGTTAGCTCTCTTCCTTTTCTCTCCCTGTGAAATACAGAAGCTGGACCTTTAGCTAGCAACACACTGTGAGACAAACTGCACAAAAACAGTTTGTGTGTTTGCTGATGTTTGCTGAGCTGATAGAAATGACCTGACAGTTAAAAAAAAGTAACTCCCTTTATGCTCGCTCCCCTTCTGTAGCACTAGCTAGATGCCGAAGTACCTCAACTTATGGACACCTGCAGTAATTCGATGTTGTGGCAAAAAACAAACAAAGAAACCACTGTCCCATGTTTAACCTTTGACTATGGCACATGTCATCTCTTTTTATGTCACATCCTCTGATGATTAATAAATGCAGGCTCGCAGTGACAAAACAATAACTCCCCCCAAATGTGTTAAAGCAAAAGTAACAAGCCTGTTATGAAAATGTAAGAAGAAAGTGCAGATATTTGTTTAAAAATTGTGGGGAGTAAAAGTAAAATGTTTTCAGAAAAAAACTACTCAAGCAAAGTAGAGATACCTGAAAATTGTACTTAAGTACACTAACAAAGTACTTTACTTGAGGTATGTTTTCATGATGTGTTTATAGGAGTAAAGGGTGAGGCTTTCAAACCTAAGAAAACTGTCAAGCATGGTGATGGTAGCATCATGTTTTGGGGCTGTTTCGCTGCCAGGTATGTTGCACAAAGTCAATGGAATAATGAAGCAAGAAGAGTACCTTCAAGTTTTTCACCTTCACCTCCACCACACATCAACAGCTAGACGGGTGAAACTTGGACAAAACTGGGTTTTCCAACATGACAGTGATCCCAAACACACATCAAAACATGGTTTTGAAATGGAAAAAGGAGGCTAACATTAAACTTCTGGAAAGTCCCAACCTCAACCCAACTGAATATTTGGAGACTGTGCTTAGCTGGGTCCCAATCAATGTAACTGAACTCTATAAATTCTGCCAGGAAGAGTGGCCAAATATTCAACCAGAATTATGCCAAAAGCTTGTTGATGGCAACTAAAAGCATCTGGTTGAGGTGTAACTTGCTAAGTGAAATTTAACCAAATATTAGTCAAGTGTATGGATATATTTGAACCTGTGTGGATTTGAGAAAATCCAACATAAATTCAAACTTGTGCACCCAATTCTTATTTTGTAAAATTATTAGATATGCAGACTGCACAAGCGTTCCACCCTGAAAAAGAACAGATTAAAGAAATCACTCAGAACTCATGTTCATGATGAGTGTATGTAAACTTTAGACCATAGCTGCATATTCAGTCTATAGTTGTTTCCCTTTTATTCTAAAAGAGGGATTTTTTTTCACTTCATTTGCATATAGAGGTTCATTTAAATTGGTTTACAATCTTTACCTACTTAAATTCAAATGCATTACACTGCACTAACTTAAGATAACTAATGAAGTATCCCTCTGCAGAAAAAAATGTAATCAGTTAATTTCAATTCATTAACAAAAGCAACTTATATTAAGATTAACTATGTGCCAGCCGAACTCATTTAGATAAACTCCCCGAGAGGCTATAAAACAGCAATCAGAAAAAAAAAAAAAAGATGAACAGGCTAATAAAATAAATATTTCCACAGCCCCATCTATAATTGCTTCCCAATCTCCACCCACAGGCAGTGGCTATTATTGTCTTTCCCAGCATGAACTAGAGGAGGCGCCATTAAATGATAATCTTTTGGGGTGGGAGGCAGCATCTGTGTTGCTAGCCTGCAGTAGACAAACACCCATGTGGAATAGCATAGGTTTAGATTTGGACATTGTAGAATAACACCGGTTTTCTAACTTTTTCTTGCACTTGTCGTATTAAGCCAAATTATGGAAATTTACCAAGCAATACAGTTCTCAGTTTCCAGCCAATTTCCCCAAATTTTAGATTTGGGGCATTGTATATCTACAAAACAAAGAATACAACTTGTAAAAACAAACAAACAAACAAACAAGCAAACAAAAAAACCCACACACATTAAATAATAGATAACTCCAAGGTGCTCTGAACTAAGACAGATAATAAAAACGCTGGTAGTTTGGATAATATCTGAATTGTTGAACAATATTGGTTAGATAATATATTTCCACGAGTGTGTGTGTGTGTTTTTCATATTATTGTTCTCTTTTGAAGGGCCAATACCCAGACGTAGTATTTTTTTTCCTATGTCAGCTGGCGAAATGATATGCAATGTATATTTTTATATAGCCCAGTTAACTACGTTGTCAGGCGGACTGAAACAAGCTGCTGACTCTAAGTTGACTCACGACGTTTCCAGCTACGCGCGCGGGCCTGGCGCTGCATTAACTAATTGCACGCGCGACCCGGGCGCATATAGTAACTTCAAGTTTGTGTTTCTTCGATGTTGCAGCAGTAAAATAACACAGTGACACAGCTTTGAAAGAGAAAAGAAGAGGGGTAACATCAACTGCCGCCACACCTAGCAACAGGGTTGTCAGGACGCAGGAAGTAACTTGCTAGGTTGCTAATTAGCCACGTATGCTAAGCTGCAAACCGGGGCCATGGCCATTGCAGGCTGGGGCTCGGTACTTATCAGTTCTTACCGATGTGGTTATCCTCGATGTGGACGATGAGCTCGGACAGCGAGTCGAAGTGAAGTCCGCAGCCCCCGAACCTGCAAGCGTTGGAAAAGAAGGAAGCAGCGGCGATGCCTGTCATGGTCGCTGCAGCATTAGAAATGAGGGCAAGCGGCGGGGAAACAGCGGGGCGGACAGCGGTGGAAACAGCTGGAGCTCGCACTGGCAGCAGGCTGACTTCTCTCAGCTGCGTCAAACCAGCTGGAGACACTTAATGACACCGGAAGTGAGGCTGTTTGACTTTCATTAAAAAAGCCAAACAATTTTTCTAAATTGCCTCTAGTTATACAGTTCGTATCTGAAGTGAGTCCTTATGGCACGCCTGCAGTGAAGGGATGGCAATATATTAGATGAAAATTAAACTTTTGGCAAACTAGGATATATTGTTAGAGTTTAGGGTCGTACAGGATATTAAATGAGAATTGAAATAGACCTCATCTTGAAGTTTATAAACATTTTCGTATTCCTTTTAAAAGACGTAATCATTTTTTTAAAATATAATTTTGATTATTTTAAATAAAAATACACAATGTTGTTGCCATTGTTATGCCAAGAGCCTAAATATACATTTCGAAACGTCATCTTTTGGTCTGTCTAGCTACATTAATCACTTATTTAAAAAATTAAAAGTTTGTTTATAATTACGTGAACTGTTGGTCAAATTTGAATTATCAAGTAAAGCAGCAGATGAGTAAACGTTAAATGACAATTATCTAATAACAAAAGTGCGATTTTACACACACACACACACACACACACACACACACACACACACACACACACACACACACACACACACACACACACACACACACACACACACAAACAAACAAACTGCATTCCTAGAAACTGTGTAGTACGGTAGTTGGCTATATAGTTCTTGTAATGCTTTATAGGAAGTTGCTTTTTGAACAGTTTGCCTAATTTAACGCATGGAGTTTGCACACTTGGCTTGACTAATTAATAGACATCGTCACTGCAAATATTTTTCCTTATATTGACTTATTTGTATACCTTTTCTTTCAGTTTTCAAATTACCTTTAATTAAGTGCCAGGTAGGATGTGCGTCACTTCAACAAACTAAGTGTCTGCCTTCACCGGAATCGTATTCTAGAACTGACTGATGCTTGTTACATTTGCAATTATGTGCATATATTTTGTAGTAAATGTGGGTAATTAATAAGTCGTGCTGTGAATTCCACTTTGGAGCAACAAGTAGCTTAAGAGCATCTAATGGCCACAGAGCGGCAGTATTGGCCAGTGAATAAAGGTAAGTCATGTTCAGTGGATTAAAGGTCTCCCAGGACTATCTCTAACTCAGCCAACAGTATAGTCCTACAAGAGGTTTCATCCTTCCTAAGGATTTTATTTTTATATGTTTTTTTTCCTACTATCAACAGCACTTCACATGCCTTGTTCTGCAAAGTGATTTTATTTTCTGAGGTAGTCTGAGGTAGAGACAGGCTGGAATTAAGTGCATGCTGCCATTTTTCATCGTTCATTAATGCATAAAATCAATTTGAAAATGTGCACAGGTTCTGAATAACTACAGCATGTGTACGCTACATTTAATTAAATTACTTGTCAGAGTAACAGATCTGAAACATTTTGTGCCTTGTCATTAATCTAATCTGGAGCTGGTTTTCTTCCCCCCCCCCCCCCCCCCCCCCCCCCCCATCTGACTGTTTTCAGGAGAACAGAGTGACTGATGCAACAACTTGTAAGAGAGAAACACGGGTCTCTACAATGTATATGTGACAATATGCAACAAATGTTCCTTTTTAAAGAGGCAAAAAAGTGAGTGGAAGAATTCTTTAGTTACTTTTTTTGCATCCATGGACTGTGTGGTATCTTTGAGTCTGTGCCTGATGAATGTGTAATGGGTCATAACTGGGCTCATCCAAATTTCAGACCAGTGATGGTAAAACTTTTTTCTTTTCCAGTTATGCATGAGAACACTGTGGGATATTACTATGAAAGCATTACATCACTCACAGCTTCTTGTTTGAGGAAACTGATGGGTTTCTTTTAAAAATCCTGGCATGGCTTATCCTCTGTTATTTATTGAAGTTTTTGCTTGATGGGTAAGGCTTCACCTAATCATTACTCTTAAGTTTAGAGATGAGGTAATAGATATGTTTGGGATTCTTTGGGCTTAGGATGTACTGAATAGACTGTTCAACCTCACTGTGGAAACACATGCAGGCAAAGTCACGTTTAATAGCTGCTCGTAAGTGACCAAACCCTTCTGTTCTCTGGGAACTGCCCAGCAAGTTTGAGTCAACCAATAAGATAATTTCCTCACTCCTACACTCTACAGTAAAGAAAGGGCACCTCAGTCCTTCTGGCTTCATTTTTGCATGGAGTGGAGACTTATTTCAAACAGCTGAAAGTGAAAACAGCTCCCTAGGGACTTTATTTCTAACTCAAATCATCAGTGTGTTTATTTAAGTGATTTGTAATAGGACCGCGGGTCCCGCAAGCCAATATAAATCATATAGGGATGACTAACACAATGGAAATACCACTCACAACATATTATCCATGCAGTGTTGTAATGTAATCTAAAGGTGTTATGATAGTGTTATTGTTAGCCTCGCCATATAACATTTAAAAATTGTTATTGTTAAAAATGTTATTAATAATCCCCTTTAAGTAACACAGAAGACAAGTTCATATATCATTAGACTGATAAACTTTCTCGCAAGTGCTGTGCAAAAAGATTATCCTACACAATTACAAATCTCCATAGCTTTCACTCAGGCACCACCATTTATCGTCCACCTAATGTAAATGTTATAGGGTCAAGTGTTTGAGCGAGAAAAAGCCACTAAGGTTATCTACTGAGGACCCTCCAGAGTATATATTTTGTTGGACAAGACTCCCAGGGCCATTAGAAAGCTCAGCAGAGATAGTTGACATACCAAGACAGAAATTACTGAGTCTTGACAGTTTCAAACCACTAGCTTCATTTCAGTATTTCAATGATTAATCTGAATGCTGAAATTTGAGTAACTCAGATGTTGCAGTGCACAAAAGTAAATTTACTGGTTAAACAACTGCCTGTAGAGTAAAGGGTTTTCTATCCTTATTTTGAAGTTTAATTGCAAAACATCCCCATAAACCAGTATTGAATTTTTTATTACTGTATTGTTGTTTTGCAATGCAGTGAATTACTGAACATTCTCATTTTTCAAGTAACACAAATATTTCTACTTTTTTTCTTTTACAACCCACAGACCTTGACATTGTCAGAGTGTCAACACTGTGATATTCAGTATGTCCTGAGGTTTCCCTCACCACATAGTAGTTCCTGATCTTTAACCACTGAACAGCAAACACTTGGAATGACATTCCCACCAGTTCAGAAGCAATGTCTTTCAATATTTATAGTCAGCTAGGCTGGTATATTTTCCTGGCTTTGTAAAGATATGATTATGTTTTCAAATCAGACAAATTAGTAACTCTACATTATTTATTTATTTATTTTTGACATTCAGACTATATACCAATTTATTCTGTTAAGTAATTTAAAAAAATAGAACATTTCTGAAGAAAGTTTGAATCTGTCAACATAACTACTGCTGTGGAAAGCCCAGACTATCTTCTTTCAGATGCCAGTAAAATTGACTTGGCTGCTTAGGTCTTATCTTACATCTTTCCCTCTGCCACAACAGTCATGACTTGCTTGGTCTTAAATATGTGATAAGAGTTCGATGGTGAAGCCTCTGATTGAAACGTAGCGATTTTAAAACAAACACACCACTATGGATGATCTCATCTACAGACTAAAGTGACTGCTTTGATATATTGTTGGTTAAAATCAGAGTTTTAGAAGTTTTTTTTAACCCAAAATGTAAGGTGAGGATGCACCAGTAGTGCGTGAAAACAAGAAAACACCAGTTGACAAAGACCTACAATCATTTGTTAGTTTTATATTTCTATTTTCTATTTTGCTTTTTCTACCCCAAATTTTGGAGAAGTATTTGCTTATATGAGCGGTAACAGATAACTAAATATCTTAGATTTCTGTTGTTGCACAGTTACTAAGAGCTTTATACTAATATCTCTTTGGGCGTAGTCATCTCTGTTTGAGGTATGAAGAGCAGCATTAATCTGGACATCTATTTCCTATAGCTGACTGCTTTGCAAAGTGGAATATTCATTAAAGTGCTTTATATTTTGATGAAAATTGAAAACCTATGAGACGCTTTTGTTATTAGCCTCCTTCACCTTTTGCACCTGCTACAACAAAGCATCATCACTGGTCCTTATCTTCCCAAGGTGATCTTAGCTAGAAGCATTGCACAAAGGCATAATAATAAAAGGTTTAGTATAATATAGATCAAGTCCACTTTAGTGTGGGTCACTGACCCAAACTGTATCGGCTCTTTCCAACCTTAATAGTCTGCTCCTCTGGGAGCATAATGTTTGGATTGGTTGGGAAATATATTGGCAATAAAGAGACAAAAGGATGTCATAAATGTTGATTAAAGCTCTGGTTAAAAGACAAAGGCGGAGAGGCTCTGAGTTATGAGGGCTTTTCAGACTGCGTTATTGTTTCAGTGACAGAGCTCTTAGTGTGTCTAGTGGAGTGGCGAGTGGTAAACATTTCTCAATGTGTGAGGAGTCATTAATCCCTGGAACCGAGGATGGCTTCACTACCAGTGTCTGTGGCCCAAGAAATCACAGCCAGTTGGCACCAGCAGGTCGTGCAGAGCTCCAACATAAATGCTTTGTATACTTCAGAGCTGTTTAAATCTCTTCTATGTGCTGTAGCTAAGGCACACTTTAGAAAAGGCAACAGGCAACACTCTGTGTTTTGCACATTCAGTTCATTTGCCAGTCAAGCTGTTGATGATGCATTGAGTCCTGCCAGGTTATAGTCTCACTGTGAAACATAAGCAAAAAATGAAGCCAGTTTGACGAAAACATGTTTCTAAGGCCCTGACAGTAACGTCAGGGAGTAATACAGTATGCAGATTGTCACTGAGGCTGAATCGTAATTCTGGCAAAAAGTAACTTTCCTGTTTCTGGAGTCATTAGACTTGGTCATGTATGTTTATTATAATTTATTTTGAAGAGATTCCCAGTTTCATAATTACTTTAGGTTCTTTAGGTTTGTAGGTAGTTTTCCCAAATTCTACTTGAATTTTTGAATTAGCAAATCCGAGGACTACAAGTCTGAGAAAATTTGTATTCTTGCATGAAAAACACTTCACTCATCATGTCACACAAGCGCACACAAGGTACATTGTAAAGGTCAGTTTCTGCTTGGTTCCTTTTAAAGGGGGATTTTGTTGTGTTTCCTTGTTTTCTCGCATGTACATAAATAGATAATACTGCCATAATCAAAGCTCCTGTGAGAGGAAACAGCCCTAATATAGTCATCCCAGTCATCTAGCCTGATGTTCAAGCCTTCTGTTTGCAAGGGGGAGTCAATCAATAGAAAGCTGGCGTAAAGGAAGTGTAGCTTTTAAAAGAGGAGTTAAAACGTCTTGGTTCAGCAGTGGATTTGCTGTGAGGCTGTGGCTAATGTTCAAAGCTACTGAGTCCAAGAATAAAGATATGGAGCTGGAAATCAGCAAATAGTAGAATTATTTTTATTTACTTGTAGGGAGCTTCCTATTATAAAGTTTCAGTTTTGTTGGTTAAAGTTTGCAGGGTCTTGATTATACTTCACGCGTGGGACTGTTTAGCAGGTTTTCCCGTTTATCGCTCTCGCAGTTGACAGATAGAAGCTGCAGCACCGCACGTTTATTTGCACTCATTGCTCTGTACTGGCGCTCCAGCTTTGGACCACACCCACCAAGGGCCAGCGGTGTTCATACATGCCCCTGGGCGTGCATTTGCAAACTCCGCCCCCGCTGGCTCCACCCACCAGCGGACCACAATGATTTAGAAGTTCAGGAATCCCACGTGACGTCACCCAGGGTGACGTTATGCTCTCTAAATAGATCGTATTGTAATCTTTTCTCAGTCCAACGTGGTTTCTTCTGAGAGACTGCTTCACATTTTCTGCACTTGTTTGGTAAGTTGAAAGCCTTGCCACCATGCAGAGGACCGTGCACGCGCCTCTGCAGGTTTGTCATCTTTTTATTTTTATTCTTTTAAAAAGCGATTCTTCTCACTTGTCCTTCTCCCTTTTTCATGCAACAGCTTGTTTTCTCGTTCGCTTCAGCAGTCTTTCTAAAGATGTGATTTTGTTTTATTTCTTTCACCTCCTGGTGTCTGCAGCTTTGTGTCGTGCGAGTTTTGTTTGAGTGAGTGCATTGTCATGTCACTTCGCGCTCCGTGTGTTTGGCCTGTCTCTTACACTGTTGTTGAAGTTGAATCGCGGAGTCAAGTGCCGCTGCAGCTCGGTCTGTCAAGTAGCAGCTAAGGCAAGTCTGCAGAAAATTATCTGAAAGGACAAAAACACGAACATTTTTATTGCAACGGGCGCTTTTCGTTGCACTTCACACCAATTTGGCACGTCTTCTAAGTTTTCATTTAGCTCTAAATCTCCGAAGCTGGACCCCTGCATCATTGTCATGCCTGTCCCATCCAGGGATACGCAGAGCAGGCTAATCTTCGGGACTCGTGCGTGCTGCGGTTCACCAATGACTGTCTGGAATATAATGGGCCGGTGGTTACGCTGTTACCCCAGGGTATCCTTGTTTACGTTAAATTTATGTTCCTCTTTTTCTCTTGAACAGCAATGTTCATCAAGATTACGTCATTCTGCAGGCCAGTCGATATTTGATTAAGCGCTAAGATGTTGAGGGTTACTTTGAGTAAGGTTGTGCTGACGGTGCGCACTTTGTGACGGAACGGCTTTTTTAAAAAAAGAGAAAGATGCTTTAATTATTTGATTGCTCTCCGGCCGCTATCATTATGTTTATGTGACAGCACTATCAATAACACATGTTTCTCGTACACGATTCCACTTATTGTGCCCGAGTTTTTATTCGGTGTCGTAATAACGCCTGTTAAAGTGTTATTTATGCCTGTTGCGACTTTTTTCAGCATTTAATGTAGACTGGGATGGAGTTTCTTTCTATGAAAGCTTTTGCAATAATTTGTCTCCATAAAAATATGTAGCCTATCAGATTGAGTAAAGTTAACTTGCTGGACAATTTTTTTTTATTTTTAAAGCAAAAATACATAATCCAAAAATAGTTCATAATAATTATTAGGATTTACATAAACTTAGACCAAGTATCATAAGCTATAGTTAATGCATTTAAATTCACTTGTTTATTCTATAATAGTGTTATTTACTAACCTTCATGGATATATGTTTTTTACATGTTAAGCTGGATTGCAGCAGTAAACTGTTAGTTGCATTTCTTGTGCTTGAGGTACCCCTGGTAATGTCTCTACTAATATAGAAGGTGTGAAAAGGTAGCAAACATAAAGGCAGTCTCAAGTCTGAGCAACAAGTACACCACAGAAGTTAGAGCATTTTATTTTAATACTAGAGCTTTCTTTTCGCCTTTACCTGCAAAGTTCTGCAAAGTGAATGCTAAGAATAATACAGTTAGAATAATGTGAGCAGTGCTAATCCCATGCTAGACCTCTGAGGGTTAATTTTTTGATTTATGAGTTTATGTTGAGTCAGAGACCAGTAATTGAAAGCTTTTGAAGTTTATATTTCAGTCAAACCAGTCTTCTAGTCATGCATTGAGTTTAAGAGCAGAAGTTCAGTGCAGACATTGTCAGAGAGGTCCCGTGTACGTTGTCTCAGGGTTCGCCGTAATCCTTCCTTCAATTTGTACTCTCAAAAGCCCAGGTTATGGCACTGGAGCTGGAGAGTTGAATTGCTGTGCATGTTTGTGCTTGCTTTAACCCCATATGCCTTTGCACCCCAACCCTTCTTTTCCTCACCATATTGTTTAAATTCTAATATGCGTTCTACCTGGAGAGTTCTTCCCAAGTTCCTCTTGAAATCGAATGCCGGACCCTAATCCTTCCCCTCACTCACATCAGGATGCAGTTAATGTAAAGTGTAACCAAATTTCCTCTGCTAAATGAAAACATCTATATTAAATGAGAGCCAAGTGCCCTGTCCAAGGAAAGGGCGTTGAATGCTGATAATTTGAAGTGTGAAAGCTATTGGATAATTCGCAGAGGCATTCGCAGAATTAATGGCTGGAAGTTTTATGTATCATATGGTTTGAATTTCCTAGTAAATGTGAGGGAATGATCGAGTCCCGTTTTAGAAACAGGAACAGGAAGGTAAACGTTTCTGTTTTTTACAGTTATGGAAACAATTTTTCTCTTATTTTTTTAATGCCTTGCTTTAAAGTTTTTATGTTTCAAGAACTGTTTCAAATTCATACTGGCAATCAAGAAGGGAGCTAGTAAACAACAGTTCCAACAAGAGTTGAAACACAACAGCTGATTCATGCTGTTTCATGAACATTTGGGGCCTTTATTTAATACACGAGTGAGTAGCGCCATATCTACAGACACTGTTTTTGTCATCTAGCGCTTAGTTTTATTTAATGATCAGCAGTGTTGGTCGTGTTTGTTGTGTCAAAATAGACCAGGTGAGTTTTTAGGGGCCCTGTTTTAGAGAACTGAACTGGTGATAGAAAGAGAGACCAGGTCTCATTGCTCTCTGACAGTGAGACCCTTTCCAGACCCTGTTCAAGCGGGCTTGGTCATGAAGTACAACTTGTTAGGAAAACAGGACTGCTTAGCATAACACAATATTTGACTGTTTTGACTGCGCTTAAGGAAATAGCCTGTACCTATGAAAAAGACACACATGCACATAGTGTATGAAAGTATTCATGCCTGACACTTGACATGCCGCACTGACTTATTACAGACTTATTACAGAATTACAGATGTGGTGCGGTTCTTGTGAACTGGTAGGAGGGAGAGGTGATAATAATGCAAGCGATAAAAGGAAATGTTTAATGTGCCATTAAATAAAAATGATGTGGTCCAGTATCAGTGTTGTAAATACTGCAGATGTTTTAGTTGTACTGAGAGGACACATGATAAACCACAGACCTATTTGATGATCATCAAACTCTTAGTGTCTTATTAAACCCCCTTCTCTGATTACATTTAAGTTGTGCAATAAAAAGCAGATAAAACTAAGCAGAAAAAGTTTTGTGTCTCATTTTACGTCATAATGCCAAATTTTCTTTATTTAACTGCAATTCTAAGTTATTGTAACATAGAAGAAATAGGTTTCTGTGAAACTATCATGCAGCCAAGACTCATAAGGCTCATAAGGCCAAGAATCATTAAATAATTAAATACAAAATCCATTTCTTATATGGCTAGACACCCCAAGCGCTTTGTGGGCTTTGCATTGAAACCACACATCAGCCAAGTGTGGTTTCCATGTGTGGGGTGTGAAATAGGGATGCAAGAATGGTTAAGAAATTTTATGTTAAAATAACAACTTGGAAAGTACCAATGCAGCATATATGGGTTTTTTTTTATCGGTATGTAATAATTTGTGCCGGGAGACAATGAAAACTACATTAAAATCTTTCAGTTCTCCACAACTTGGTAAATGGCAGCCAGCAAGGCTGATATAAGCCAGTACTGATGTTCCTTATATATAATGGTGCATCCCTGTTTTGCATGTTTTGCATGTTCATGTCCACCTTCACCCTAAAAGACAAATAATCGTACTTACTTAACATCTGGTACGACATCCGTCTAAAAGTGCTTGGCATTTGTGTTATTGAAATGTGATGACTGCTCAGAGGCTCTTTGTTAGTGTTTATTAGAAGAATAGTTTATACTTTTGCACTGTAACAATAATAAGATCTCGAAATACTAAATAAGCTGCGAACCAAGTATGATGTCGCAAAAAAAAGTACAAGGATTGCACAAATAATATTTTTTGCTCAGTAGTTTGCAGACTGTGACGAAAACCGTTTTTCTCTTTTACACAAGTGAGATAAATTTCTGTGTTTAATGTTGTCTAAACACAAAGATCTTAACAAAAATTGTTTCAGTAAAAATGCAAATGCAAGCAAAAATTTAGCTCAGAATCTGACCAAACTTCAAGTATACTGTGTGTGTTGCCTTGGTAAGCTTACAAGTGGTTGGCATCCTGAATATCACTTTTAAAAAAAAGTCAAACGTCAAAATAAAATGTAGTAATAATAATAAAAAGATATATTCCTTCCTATTCCTGCCTAAAATAATTTAAAAAAATTATTGGCAGGAACAATAAAGTAAGATGCTGTAAACCTGTGCAATATAAATGTTTGAATGTGTGCGCTCCATCATGTGGATATCATATTTCACATAGGTGTTGTTTAATGCGTTTGATGTTGATCGATATATTTTAAAATCCAACTGTTGTTTCCGTAATTTATTTGAAATGTATGAAAAAAATACAGTTGAAAATTTTGACTTCTTTAACTGGTTTTGCCTGATTGGGTTTTTCAAAGTTAAAAGAGGAAAAGGATAAAATTTGAAATCATTTGTAGAGGTTTATTTTTAGTGTTTTTATCTTTTACCATCACTTGTCCCATTTTGCTTTGAATTCTTAAAGTTAAAATGATATGGGTGCACTGAGAAGTTCCTAAAGTGCACGTTAAAAAACCTGAGGCCCGCTTATTTTTAAGCTTTAAAACTAACACCAACTAAAGTTCCTTTTCTTCTTTCTATCAAATAAGCTGCACTTTCTGACTGTGCACGGCTGCACAGCCGCTGCTTCCTTTTCTTGTTCTCACTAAAAGATGTATAACCAGCGAATCAATTCATTAAGAAACCGATGACTGTATGGCTGAAACTTAAATGTGGAGCTATTTTTTCCAGATGTAAGTGCCTTTTATTTAAAGTCAATTTTGTCTTACTACATAGCTGCCTTAATAAAAAATATATAAGTACTGAGAAGCAATGTCTATATAGATACATTTGTTCATTTTGTTTATTACCAGCTTTAAAGTGTGTTACAATCTATGTGGTAATGTGCAATAAAAACGTGGATATAAAGAAAATCCATCTATCGAAATATTTAAAAGTTTTCCCAGTGGTTGAGTTTTGCTGAAGTTATTGGACCCAGTGTTTCCACAACCTCAGCCTTGATGTCATTTTAGTGGAGCCCAGATTACTGTAGCGTGAGAAAACTAGTGCAGGTGCAGTAGCAGTTTCATGTCTAGCATGACACGAGCGTATTTTCCCTCGTCTAAGGAAAGCAAAATTATTCAGCTCTCCTCACTGCTTTCTTCTTTTGTCTTTTTCTGTAGTTTTATGAGAAGTTGGCCAGAGTGATGAACTCGGACCAGGAAAGGCCGTTCGTGTGCAACGCTCCTGGCTGTTCTCAGGTGAGACTGTCGTGATAAAACTCAATGCGTACATGTGCATGTGTATATGTATGTCTGCCTGTGATATCAATACACCAAAGAGGGATTCGGAGTAGATTTATCTCTCGCGCATGAGGGAGAAGCGCAATACCATGGAAGTGCTTGAAACACAAACTGTGATCGGGTCTAGTGTTAAAATACCTAAAGAAAAAAAAGTTTCTTTTAGGATGTAGTCAAGAATGACTACAATAACAGTGAATGTTATTTTAGGGTAGTGCTTCATTTCCTATCAGTTACTCATACTTGTCTCTTTACATATGTACAATTCTTTTTTTTTTCAACAGCGATTCCCCACAGAGGACCATCTAATGATACATCGACACAAACATGAGATGACCCTTAAGTTCCCCTCCATAAAGAACGACAACATGTTATCAGGTGAGTTATGCTCCTTCAATACAGACTACCTCACTATTTGAGCAGGGTTTGAAAGAAACTTGGAGTTTGTTTGCAGCTGTGTCTTTGTGACTCATGCACAGACACACTCGTCTATCATCAGTATGCTTTACAGTGCCTCCAGAAGTTGTTTGCAATAATGTAAATCATATGAGGCATGCTACCCTACAGCTTAGTGTCATTCACAATGAACACTTCAGTAACATATAAAGAAGCTGCCTGACAAAAACTGGACAAATGAGCATTTTATGTGTGAGCTTGTCTTTCCTGTTACTTCATGTGATTTGCGCTTTTCTGTCACTCGGTGCGTCATCATTCTATATATCACGTCGAAAGAAAGGAAGTTTTACAGGGTGCAAAAGCCCAGTTGAGCCGCTGATCTGGACATTAATCTAGAGTTTCAAAAGTCCAGTAAGAGTCAAACCAATAGTAGCGGCCAATCCAATAGTGTAGATCTCTACTCCTTATAACATTCCTAATGCATCAGCCATCGTCTAGTAAAAATTGCTACAGCCAGACTATTCAAGTAGTTTCTTCTTTATTGTTTACACTCGGTAGTCAGTAGGATCAGATTTTCTAAGCCAGGCGTCTTTATCGCTTTTCGCCTGAGTTACAACTATGACTACTTTCTTACTGATACACTGAACTCAGGATAAAATAATCAGTGGTTATGCAGCACACAAAGTCACACCTCAGACACACAATGTCACATGCAAAATTGTCTACGCTTAACTTTTAGTACTATAATTCATGACCTAAAGTTGACCTGCTCTATTTGCTTTGCATTGACTCGACTAAAAACTGACATTACTCGGTTTCTTAATAGAGCTTGAGTAATATCGTCAGTCTCTGCAGATCGAAACGGCGCTGTATATTTGCAGAGTAAAACTGTGTTTTGAGTACACACGTCATGACGAAAGTTTGAGTCAATCCTCAGTCTAGCCAGAATGGATAAACACGCCATGGAGTATGCTTTTAGCCTTTGAAACAACTGTGATCCCAAAATCACCTTCAACAGTCTGAAACCCGATCTGCGTGCACCCCCCACAATGTCAAGCTGAATACCACAGCTTGACTGAGCTCGACAAATGAGACCCCACTCTGTAGGTGGGATCTGTACTTTGTCAGCAAAAAACTGGGCTGTCAAAAGTAGTGTCTCTCATCGGCTAAATACAAGTAATGCTTACTTAAAAACACAATGTGCAACAACAGTGTACGTTCATTATTCTTTTTGGATTGGTCTCCATTAGCTTGCTTAAAGTGCATGCTGGTAAAAACTTTGGCTCACATAATTGGACATCATTTTTTTAGAGTAAGGAACAATGAGGCAGAAAATACAAAAAATACAAGACATAAAAATCGGAGAGTACAAGAAGAGTCACAGAATCAAATTAAAAGTTAGCAGTAAAACTATCCAAATTATCAGAATAAAACATGCTGCGCTGTCAAAACAGATTTAAATGCTTTCTCGTGTCTCATTTAACTTCTTGCAGACATGGTTCCTGTTTTAAATACTGTTGTGCGCATATTTGCATTTTGGTTCATTTTGCCTGCGTAAGTTTTTACATTGTATATATGTTTCAGGTATGCAAATGAGAATTAGGCATACATCTTTTACAAAAGCATCACACAATATCACAAAATGGAAAAGGAAAAAGACAAATATGAAATCAACTTTTTCACGAAAACACTACGCTTGCGGATATATTTTGCCATTTGGAACCCCTTAAAACTCTTTTCCCTCTAACTTTTAAAGGTCCACATTCTACTTTTAAACCTGAAAAACATTTTTTCTTCGTTTACAGACCAGACACCTACGCCAACACGTTTTTTAAAGAACTGTGAGGAGGTGGGCTTGTTCAGTGACCTGGACTGCTCAATTGAGCAGGAATTTTGCAAAGCCCAGGAAGAAGAGGACAGTAAACAGGTACTGGAACAAAAAGGAAAAAAAACTCAGACTAAAAAAAACAAAACAAAAAACAGATGAGACCAAAGCCACAGAGGTTAGGTGGTTAAGAGCTCTTATCTGGAGTGATCACATGAGTAATGTCGCTAACAGCGGCTCACACTGCATGAGCTGATAACACATTTTTTTTATAGACTGGAAACACATAGACCTCATGCAACCACATTCTGCCCATTTGTTCAAAAATGGATAGCCACAAGTGTTTATTCACCGCTAATATTTCTGCTATATTTCTCTCTTTTATCCAAACTATATGTTCCCTGTCTAGTTCTCGTGATGCCACTAGTGCCACGCTGCTTTAACCTCATCTGACTTGTCAACAGTGACAGACAGGGCTAGCAGGTGGAGATTTGTCACCCATCACAGATGAGGACAAAAGATATCAGGTTCTCCACCTGCAGCTTCAAACAGATCTTCATCGCTTAGAGAAGGAATCCTATTTCTCCCAGACAGACAGACCCCTGAGACATCTTTTTCAGCAGTAATCAGGAAAAAATACTGACCAGACAGTCTTGTATGTGAGCAGAGTCACAAACACTGACGTTTGACAAAGAACATGATCATTTATGCATTATACATCTGCCCTGAAGCACCTTGACCTGAAACATGGGTAATAGTCAAATCACCACAAGACAGACTGCTTATCTAAGGTCTGGGAGTGTGTGCAGTCCCTGCTGCAGCTAAGCTGTTGTCTCTGTGGTTTGGCTCTGGAGATCGTGCGTGCTCAGGTCAGCCATGTCTAGGCTGCCCAGCCTGTGTGGTTTATGATGGGAGGCTTTGCCAAGTCAGCAGGAGGCGAGTCAGAGCAAGACTTGCAGGGAGTGTAAAGCACAACAAGATAAGAGTTAAAAATTTGAAACTTTAAGAAAACACCAAGAAGACAGTATGAAATAGTCTTATTTCCATATCCTGCAATATACTATCATAATGGTGAAGATTAAGTAATTGTACTGCAATGCAAAATACTTTATGGCACTGTAAGTGTGTGAGAGATACGTGAGTGTGAGTATTCTATCACTTGCAGCTATTTTAGTATGAATATTCATAATGTGACAGTTAAAAACTGTTGGTAAAATAAAAATAAAGGAAATATGGTCATCAATAAACTCTCAGCTCAGCACAGAAAAGCTTGTAGATGATACCTTACTTAGTTCCTCATTACCCATTCCCACCCACTGAATGTGTGAAGTCCAAGGCCAAATGGTTGAAATGCTTGTGTTGTTTTGCACTTGAAAATGCTCTTTATAGAGTCCTAAACCTCTATACTGTGCTCACTCGCCTCCTCTCTTCTCTTTACAGAACATTTCACTGCATGGCCAAGCAGGCCAAGGCCAGCACCAGCAGTCCCACTCACGAATGGGCAATCATGATACCAGCATAGTGATCCAGCAGGCCCTGCCCTCTCCTCAGTCCAGCTCTGTCATAACTCAGGCTCCATCAACAAATAGACAGATAGGGTAAGCAGACCGCAGTGGCCGAAAGATGTCGTGAAACATCAGCAGCGTAAATACAAGTAACAGGTACAAACAGGTTTTATGAAACTTGCTACTGAGAGAGGCATTTTCTCTTTTCTGTATGACATGAAACAGCAGTTGTTGAGCACTGCTGAGAATTGATGACAGACTGAAAACCGCCTGACAAGCGCAGTGATCTTTGGGGATTCTCTCACCTCAAGTGTGCCCCTGTTATACTGACAGCCTCAGTCTCATCCTGGTCCCTCTGTTTCTGTGCCAGCTGTCATCCCCCCCATTGTCTCTGAGGCAATGTCAGTGTTTCATTACATTTGGAGCAGTGTGTGTGGGACTTGCCATTCGTGTTTTGCTGTTCATTCACTGTTGTCCCATAGCGGAGCATGCCAAAGAGGGTCCCAGAGGATAAGATGAAGTCATTGTTGAAGCCTAAGCCGTGACCGCTTTTACACAGGTTTAGCATTTCATGTTCTAAAATAGTTCTTTTCACAGTATGGGAATGGCAGCTGCCTTAGAGCTCTGCTTCTCTGGAACCTTTGCAGATAGAGAAACCATATTAATTACAATGTGTGTGGGTTGCTTCTTTGTGCTTATTACTTGTATATGCACACTGTACGTAATGATTGGGGTATTGCATTGGGTATTGATTGCATAAATTTTGCCAACTCTTGCAGGGCTGTCATCTCTTTGAGTGAAACGTCTTTCCCTCTGCTGCAGTTCTGTCTTAATACGTCAGTGACATAACGGTTATAGGAAACGCACACAAACATTTATGCACCTTTTTTCCCACATGAGGACTCTCCACTGACCTCATTCATTCCTTGTGCTTTAACTTCAGCCACCTTCAAATCTGTGCCAGGGCTTTGTTACTGTAAACCAGGCCTGTGGCAAACTTGTTAGACATTGAGATGGCTCAGAGTTAGGCCAGCCCTGTGTTGAGGCTGTCTTGTGTAGATTTACAGCTTCGGGAGCTAGTGAATATTGGATGGGAGGCCCATCACTAAGTCTGACTGACACCCCATCAGGCTCTTTGTTGAGGACAGGGATGGAATTTCAACCCCTTGGAGGAGCAGCAATCACTGCCAGTAACAGAGACGTTGTCAGGCCTGCTTCACCTGACTTTACCTGTCATTGTAAACTCTTTACCTGACTCACCACTTCACTTCGCAGCCCTTTCTGACCACAGAGCCCTTACCGGTTTGTTGAGAGAGCTGTGTTATTGTTTATTGTCGTAAAATCGCATCACTCAAAATTCAGAGACGGTATGCCATGTGGTGGTGGTTGCCAGCCACAGAACTGCACCAAGTTGCCAGCTGCAGTGATCTGTCACACATGATCTGAGGCAACCTCTGAGCAGCAATTGTATGGTCTAAAGTTGCAGATGCGTCACTTGTTTACGAGGATGGCGGAATCCTGAAACATGAATAGGATGGGAATATTCACACAAGAGAAAACTGATCTGGAAATGTTCACATCAGCAGGAAAATGGGCTGAGGAAACCCCTCCACTGAAAAGCAGAACTTCCACAGGAAGCCATTAGGGCTCACCAAAGCCTCTGTGCACAGGGTCTCTCCACAGGAACTTCCTACATAGAGACCATGCTGGACACTTCACAGACTGGTGTACTCAGTCCAACACAGTCCAGATATTAGCCTGTTAATTCATGAGAATTGTAGGCTTCAATATGTTTTGATTTACTGTGCTTTTGTGAACAAGGTCATCATGTAAAACTAGAAGCACAGTTAGGTTCCCGCTATGTAAATCTTTGTGTTTAATTTGAACCATAATAACCTAAGAGACTATTAAAAAATGGTTATCCTTGTCACGACTGGTAAAGGTTGTGTATCTGATCATTGCAGGTCTATAAATCTTTTAGTATCAACACACTTTATGGGGCTCTGTGGTAAATATGTCTCTAAATGAGACAAAATCACCAAACAAAATCAGTTTAATCTCACTTCCATCTGCTTCTTCATTTTGTTCCTCTGCTCTGCTGAGTGCACAGCATGAGCATCCAATGAATTAGGATAACAAGTCATTTTCATTGCTCCACAATGTTTACTAAAGAGCTTTGAGGCTTGGAATCAATTAGGATTGGCTTTCCTCAAGTCCATTTACTTTAGGATTGAGCTGGGCCTGCAGCTGTGAAACCTGAGGACCTCTCTCGCTCTCGCTTTTTCTCTCCTTCCCTCAGCTCTGAGTCCTTAAAGGAGGTCTTGGGGGAGCTGCACTGACACAAACCAGTGTTAAAACCAGGCATAAGAAACAGCCAGCAGATCTTAATGTCACGGCTATCATTATCATGCAAAGTGAAGCGGTGTCCAACTGTTCTGAATGCTCTCTGCTTTTCAGTTACAAACATCTGGTGCTGAGTTATGTCAGAGTTAAATGTGTTGGACATTACTAGTCAACCATGTGAGATACAACATTCTGTGAAAACCTCAGCCTTTTCACTTGTAAGTGGAGCTTGCTGGGTGGATGGGTGTGGGCACAAGGCATTAAAAAATGACATTCTTCTATTTTGGCTGCACAAAGGAATTCAGCCTGATTGTTTCCATTACATAGCACAATCAACCTGAATGCATCTGGGCTACGTGAATACAGTACAGATGTGGCAGATTTCATCATCAGTTGCCGATAATTTGATAGTTAAGTACTGCTTTCAACTATTATTTTTTTTTTGTTAAATGTACAGTACAGATGTCTAAACCTACTAAAGTGTTAAAGACAATATTTGAACTTATGAGATGCAGCCCTCAAAACCACTAACTGCTGATGTCAGGCAGTGTTGGTTTTTCACCATTTAACCAAAAGGTTTTTCAATTTACCTTCAATAATGAAAATAGAACTTTGTCTCATTTTGTTTTTGTACAAATGTGACAATAACCACATTAACTTTAAAGCAGCTCTTTCTATGCGGAGAGTCTATTCGCTTTTCTAGATTGTGGATTTATCTTTAAACCTATACATCTATCATTTGCGGTGTCCCACCCTGGGCGTACTGTGTGCAACTTGTAAGTTTGGCTGTCACATTGTGCACAGGTTTGAAGGAAGTCAATTTGTGGTTGTGTTTCCCATGCTGCTTTAAATGCACAATATTTTTCACACCTTCAGCACCCTTCTACTTGTGGTCCTTGTCTTTGCCTTTAAGGGAAGTAGCAGAAATAGATGTTGGTCTTCATGCCTTCTTAACAGCAAGGTTTCATGCAAAGTGTAGAGTGATATTAACTTCCTGTGTTTTTGCAAAGAGATTTGCTAGTGTGCTGATTGATCATGAAGAACCACTGGGTAGAAGATTTGGTTTTAATAGACTGAATTGTAGCAGTTCAATTTATTAAAATGTATAAGTGTCTGTGACAAAGTACATTTGCATTTCTATTTGATTGCGAAAGCTTGCGATCATCCTGTTAATCCACGATCATTGTCAGATATTATAGCTAGTGAGCACTTATTGAGAACAGATGTTCACGTCTAAACACAATGTGTACATGCTCTTTTACATACAGTGTAATCTGATACTCACTACTTCATCAATTGTTTAAAATAGCACCGCTGACCTACTATACTGAATTAATATTGATACAGTGGTGCCGATAGGTGGTTCATGATACACACTGCATATCGTATAGATTGCATAATAACTCTTTCCATGCCTGTAATAACCCAGTGGTGCTGCCTTCTAAGTGCACTGCACTGGTGCATGAGCATAGAGAGAAAGGATGTTATGGGCTGTTTATGGATAAAGTTTGACCTCATGAACTTTACAATTTAAACAAGATGTCTTTTATTATTGTTTATGATTAGATTGCATTCACAAAGTTGTGATAAGGAGGGAGGTCCGTCCTGCGTATACGAGTGTGTGACCTCTACAGAAAGCTTAAGTTGCCCCCGTGCTCGAACTTGTTAGTTCTCCGCAAAAAAAAGTGGCTATTGGCTCCGAATAAATTGTAGAGCTAATCCAAATAGAAAGGAAGGAGGTAGACAGAAGAGAAAACTGGTAAGCACGGTACAGACGAATAAAGCTCAAACTATGTAATCAATTAAAAAAATAGTGAAAAGACAAAAAGAAAGAGAGAGAAAGCAGGATGTACATCTGACCTGAATTAAGATGAGCTCATTGTGTACTGCACTGGGTTTAATAGTGCGTTTTTAGAGGAACGCCCAGACTCTGTTCCCTCTCATTCCAGCGGGTCTGTGTCATCCCTGCCCTGGGGCCACCACACATGCAGGCTCCTGCACAAGCAACTCACACACAGGGATGTGCCTCAGAGCTCTGGGGAGCACAGGGATCACAATGTAGGGAAGTGTGGAAAAGAGGGATCAGAGGTGGACAGAGTAGGGGAAGAATGGGATCAGAGGTGGATGGAGGAGCGGAAGAAGGTATTAGGAGGTATAGATGGCGGAGAGGAAATGACAGATCCTGGGGGTAAAGGAGAGAGAGTGAAGAGTGGCATCAGATGGTGAGGACATGGATTTTGCTGGATGGTGTGTACAGAATTAGAGGAAAAGATAGAAGCATGAAGAACATGGCATCAGAACAACGTGGGTGTGGGAAAAATGTATGGAGATTCTGAAAGAGAAGGGAAGATGGAAAGCTGAATGAGAGATGAGACTGACAGAAGACAGGAATCAGGTGGCAGGGTGACAGGAGCCTAGGTTGGCTTTACAGCAGAGACATAAACATGTTAATAAATAGTGAAGTTTTAGTAGATGAAAAGGGAAAAAGATGAAGTATCTCTGAAAGTGAAAGGGTCTGTTTATGCCAAATGTTACAGCACCAGTCAGGTGCTGCTGACAGATCCCAGGGTAGCTTGTGACAAGATGACTCATTAGCTGCTGAAGAGTTTTTCCGATTCACCGCTGATATGAATGCACTGACATGCTTTCGTTAAAATGAAAGCCAACCCATCTTTGCTTTCCTCAGCCAAGAGCATCTGATGATTCAAAACAGTATCATATTTGGTGAATAAATACCGCAACACTTATACTAATTTGCTCCAGAGTGTCACTCCCCACCATTCCTAAACTGTGCTTTGGCATGCCTTAACTCAGCTTGAGGCACCCTAATGTGAGGACACCCCAGCCCAGATCCATTCCAGTGAAGCACCCTCCCAGCATCCATCCCTTCTCTAGAGCGCTAATAAAAGTCAGCCTGTGTCGTAACCCATTATAGCTGATTTATTTGATCAGATTCGTATTATTTCCTCAGTCCAAACCCCATGGCACTCTCCTCCCACCAGTGATTAAAGGCAGTAAATCAGGGGCAGGTCCTGTGTAGTGTTTACTCAGAGAGCCAGGCAGCTGCAAGCTGTTTGAGGCCCTTGTTTCTCCTGGTATTTACCTCCGTTCCCATGGTGACTGCACCACCATCTCCCAAACGTCTGGAACTTGGCCCTAGGCTGTTTTGGTTACGTTCAAAAGTTTTTAGCTGCTGTGTCTACCCAGAGCTTGCAGTGACTTCACCCAGCGAGGAGTGAGTACAGTGATGCTGGACTGAGTTGAGGAGGGAAAGAGAGGGAAAAGTGAGAGGAGGATGGGAGGGAGGGACAAAATCTGGGGGTAGGCAGGCACAGGGTGGGGGGAGGGCGAAAAACCAAGAGCATTACATCATTGCTGGAGCCGAGTCAGAAAGGGAAGGATATGAGTCAGTGGACTCTCTCTCTCTCTCTCTCTCTGTTGGATGGCAGCCAACCCCCTTGTGTATAAGTCCCCAGTACTTGAGTTGGAGTTGGGACTGTTGGGATTGGGACAGTAAAGCACAGTGTGTCTACAAAATTTGTAGATTACACACAGTAGATCAGGGGGACGTGGGTTTAGGCGTGGACACCATGAGGGGTCCGTGGTGGAAAGAAATATCATAATGATGTGGACAATTAGAAATAAGAGAGCACAAGAAAAAGTAAAAAAGGCATAAAGAGGGATGAAAGTCTACTAATGATGTCATGGTGGAGTGAAGATGGGTGGGTTTGGGCGGCGGCGGTTCTTGGGCGGGGATTGTGGAGGAGAGCTGGGCTGAGAGCGAAGCACTCAGTAATGTGAGAGCGCAGGGTCAGAACTGCAGAGTGTCTACCTGCTCTCCCCTGGGGCCCACAGCCCAGGCTATTATCAGTCCCCTCAGTGGAGCCGAGCCTGTCATTATTCACTCACACACACACACACACACACACACACACACACACACACACACACACACACACATGCATATGTTCACACGCAGCTTAATGCAAAAGTCACACACTCACATATGCACTTATTCACATATAAACACTTTGAGCAGGAGGATGTAAATACACAAAGCAGGAGGGAGCATGAAATATAGAAAGTTTCTTGTTTAACTCTTTATACTGTATTTGATTAGTGCCTTACTGACGGTGTACGATGGTGCTATATTAAAATGCATTATTTTGTAGAGTATAGTATTTATCAGAGTGAAAAAAAGAATAAATGGTTTAGTCTGTAAAACGCACAGGAAAAGGAAAGAGTGACACAATACTACATATTAAGAGTTCATCAGAAGCAGGAAATCTTTCATTTTAAGTTGCTGGAAAAAGCTAGAAAAACAAGTTCAGCCCTTTTTCAGAACTGTTGCTGAGGCGCTTTACAGTGTGGTTCTGACACTGTAATGCATAAGAAAAGTTGCCATTGTGTTCACTTCAACAAGTAAGTTATATTTGTTTCTTCTAGATTTTTGGATTCACCGTTAGTGACTTTTTGCCAGCTGTCTGAAATGTCTTTATTTATCAGCAGAGTCAGCACAAAGCTCGGGTTAATCCCTTGAGGAAGTGCTGTCAGATGTTAGTGTTGTTTTTTTCTTCCCAGTGGACAAGCAGGTTGTGTTTTGGTGAATGTGGTCGTGATGGACAGAGCGTTCGTCTAACAGACAGGTACAGAAGTTACGGTCTTCAAAAGGAGCCTTTATTCTCTGTGTCACAGAGCCTGTGTGTCTGCGTGTTTTTTTTAATGTTGTTGTTTATTATGTGGCTGCCAGGATTAAGGATGAAGTATGACTGAAATAGGGCTAATTAATAAAAAAATAAACGTATAAAGCTTATCCTTCTTACAAAATACTGTTTGTTTAAATTAGTAGAATAGCACACATGATACATGTGGGAAACGAAAGCAAATACTGTGACAGTTTTAGAACAAAAATACTTTAAATGAGCCAGTTTTGTTTAGCTAATTGACACATCATAATGAGATACAGACGTGCTTCAAGTTAGCATTCGTTTTTACTTCAGTGTGTTGCAAAAATCTGTTGAGAAAACTTCAGTCTGCGTCTGAATGAAAAATCGAGTCATCACGTAGTTATGAAAAAATGATGTAGTCTTCATCTACATAATCAACAGCATGTACCAGCATGCGACTGTTCATCCTTCTGAATGCTGGCAAAGTCTAAACACTGAGGGAAACTGTTGATGCAGCTACACTGCATACCTCATTGTACTTTCATGAGTTTTCCCATGTGGAAATGTTTGAATTCGCTGTGTTGCTCAGATGTCATACGCGCTGTTAAATGAGTGTGATTGTGATAAATTGGGATGTTATACTGGCATGACACATCGTCAGGATGGTAATAGTCCTGTGTGTGTGTGCAGCAATCTAAAATGTCTGGAGCATAAATGCACATATTTAGGTCTGGAAAAATACAGGTATTTATTCAGGTGGTGGAACGTTTGCCCTGTTACCCCCCCCTCCATTAGGCCATCACTCCTTCACCACTCACTATTACCGTAATCCAGGCTGTGATGTGGTGAATTGATTATGTTAACCCGTTGAACACAACTAACCTAAATGCTTCTTGTTTGCTTGGAGGAAATGGAGCTTAAATAGCTGGTGAGTGGCAGCGCTGATTGTGGCGATACAGATAACTGGAGATTTATTGATTCTTCTGATGCAAGTTGTTGAAGAATCGTGCGGTGAATGCTGCTTTTAGATGTGAGGATTGAATAATTGCTGCATTCATGTGGGTGTTGCAGCACCTTGCAGCTGGGAATTGTTGTTCTTAGAAGCAGGGATTTGGTGACAGTTGTATAAATGATGTCACCGAGCGCAGATGTATTGGTCTGGGTATTTGTATGGCCAAGGCCTTGAGCCAGTGACTGAGACAGGACTGCTGTCAATAGTTTAAGCTTAGCCTGGGCCCTCTGTACATGTGATTTATTGATGTGGCCGTGAGTGTGGATAAGCCCGTTGGTCCGCCCGCTCTTGTGGTCACTGAAAGAGATTTTCCCCACAGGGCTTCCATTGCTTTAGCAGTTTCTAAATATGATTCTCATCATGCTCATCTCATGTGGTTGTTATGACAAATATTAGTCATTTATCATCACCAAAATCATTATTCATCCATTGTTTTTGGATATACTTTACAAAAGTAAAGTATATCCAAAAACTCATGAGATGATTGAAGTGCAGCATGCGCACAGGCTCACTAATGTTTTTTTTGGGGGGGGGGTGGTTCTGTTCTGAGTTTGTGGCTGTAGAAAGAAGAGCAAACTAAAAAAGAACGAGCTTGCGGAAAGCATTTTCTCTCAAAATGTTAAATTTACTTTAAAGTGTACGAATAGATTTCCTTAGCCGCCCCACTTTGTAGAATTACGATAATACAATAGTTTTTTTTTTTAGCGTGCGCGCTTTCAGCTCAGGGCTTTCCGAGAACATGGGGCAGCAGCCAACTTGCATGTTTGGAAAGTGATTACACTTTTAACCAGAAATACGAAAAATGAAAGCAATTCATTGCATTCAGAGACTCTGAATCTTTTGATATAAGCACCAACATTTCTCTCAGTATCTATGACAGAATCAGCCCCTTTAGTCTAAAAGGAAACACTTGATGAAGTTTTTTCTTTATTATTGTCAACGGAGCCACAGACCCTTAGTTTTTATAAGCACATCAGTGCGTCACATCAGGTGACAGCAAAATACCTAATCCTCTAAACTGCGATTGACAGAAGTCCCCTATATTTTTTATATTATTATCATGTTATGAAGTAATGTAATATATAATGTAATATATAGTAATATTCGTGCTCTGTTTTTGATGTTCCTGTCTTCAGAGTGAATGAGCTTCAAACCAGAGAGCTAGAATTGAGTATAAAAGTTAGACATGATCACCAACTATATCAGTGGGTAATCAAATTCCCTTTAGCAACTGTAGTTTTTAAACATACAGTTTTTAAACTCACAAAGGTGACTTAAGCTAAGCTTGTCGTGCATTTTTTCACTTGCCTTCTTTCATGCCTTTGTATATTATAGTAATAATTTATTTCAGCACTTAATTTGTAGGAAATATAAAAACAGTGAGTCATTTATATCACACTATAATGTATAATACAATTATTCATACTCTGAAAGTACAGAAAGATAAAATTAACTGAGAATTAAACTTTTTTGTGTGTGTAAAAAAAAAAGAAGAAATTAGTAAATGTCCATTAATATACTAAAAAGGGATGTTACACTATATTATCACTTCTTTCTTTAATATATGCTTATACATTAATTTTGTGCTTATTAGGACACGTTAAAAACTAGCGCTAAATTTCATGCTGGATTTGGTGCTGGTGTATGAAACAACAAAGAATAATATTCTTAGATTGTGTGTAGCAGGACAAACCCTTAAGTTCCTTGTCTGTGTCCTTTTAGGCCCGTCCCCGGCTCGCTGTCCTCACTACTGCACCTACGAAACAGACAGAGGCAGCCTCTGCCAGCCTCCATGCCTGGAACTCTGCCAGACCCGACCATGCCCGGCTCCTCTGCTGTGTTGATGCCTGTGAGTACCACAACAGATTACAGAGCATATTCACTTACAGCGGCGCTCACGCATGCAGAAGTAGACTCGTTTACTCCTGTGATGACAGTGCACTGTACATTCAGACTGAACATAAGCTGTGTTGGTGTTGCTGTGCAGTTTCGACTCTTCCTGCAGAAATGAATGGTTTTTTCCTGTGAGTTCAAAATGTAAATTTTCACTACAATTAAGCCAACTAAATTCAGAACAATCACATTGTGTAACAGGAAATGATAACAACATAGCAAAAGGCCCTCGTATCAGGATTGCAATGATACAACATATGTTCCGTTTGTAACATAAGACGGCTCAGTTTTATGGTGTGGAAAAATCCTTCCCATGTTTATTAAATTAAGGGCTAAGCGATTTTTGGGAAGATTGACGGTTCAGGAAAGGGGTGCACGTTTGGGTGATATTTTTACACAAAACACACTTACTGCAATTAAGATTGTGTGTCAGGTTCTAGACCCAAATCTCTGTGGACCAGGGGAAGGGGAGGGCAAGGAAAAGGTCCAGCCAGGGGTGGGGGTGAGAGGGCCCATGCCTCATGGAGAGCACCGCAAACTTCACCAAAACTTCAGCAGCTAAGAGGCCGCAACACCTTACACGCACACATGCATGTAGATGTTCAAGCAAACATATCTTCTTTCCTGTTTGCACCACACGGTGAACACGGGTCACCTTTCACCACATGTCATGTGAATTCTTCACATTCAGGTCTCAGCTATGACACATAACGACCAGACTAGAATCAATCAGAGACAGGTAGTGAGCGCATACACACAAAGACAGATGGTTAGAAATTTGTAGAGCTAACTAACCTATGTCCTTATTGAAACATCCTGCAACTAGACGACTTTGATGTTAGTCTGACAGATACTCACCAAACTGCTGTTAGAAACTCTCTCACACACACACACACACACCCCAGTTGCCCAGCTTCCTGTGTTAAGTCCCTGCATGCTGGCTTCCTGTTTTGGGTCAGCTCCAGTTATCATCACACAGAGCTGTGCACAGGGCAGCCTGTCATGTGAAATCAGGCTCTCATGCGTTCTCATCTCATGCTCCATAACCTCAAAGGATAGGTCTCACACTTAAAATGCTTAAAGGTTTTTGGTGCATACCTGTGAGAAAGCAGTGATTGCATCTCTGAAAAATCACCACTCTTAGCATAAATAGTACAGCATGATTGATATGTGTTTAAATAAAGCCCTGTTTACACTTGCGTGATTGTTATTGTATTGTTGTAATCTTCAGATGGAGAGACAAATGTCCATGGGCTCCAATATGATGGGCATGCAAAGCCCCGCCCACAGCAGCTCCTGCTCCTCCACTCACATTCCCTCCATGCACTCAGAGGCCAAACTGGTGAGTATATGCAAGCATTCACATGCATACATACACTTTTATGCCTGCACACACACACAAACACACACACAAGCTGAAAAGTGTTGCAACCTTCTTTTCCACTGGGCTCTGCCAGCAAGGCTGCACTCTTAGGCCTGTGTGGATTTCATCATTTGGTGTGTAATCAAAGCTGTGTCTGAACCTGCCAGTGCAGCACCGGAGACTCTGGCTGGAATAAAGGGCCCTTTATGTGGTTGTGGCTCGGCTGCCCACCAACTGCCTGATGTATATCTTAATGTACAGAACATGTTCTGTAGGTCCTGCAACTTGTTAGCACTAGTTTAACACAGCAGGGAAAAAAATCAAATGACCTCATCCTTTCACAAAGCATTTAGTTGTAGAAGTTGGAATAATATGTAGGCACAGGTTTTGAGAGTCAAAGAAGGACTGGCAGAAGAAAAAGCTCAAAAAGAAAAGATTCTTTGCACTGTTCTTGATTTTGAATGCCAGTACTGCTGCAACACTGGTTCATGACAGCGCACCTCTGATTAATGAAAAATAGCTAAAAAGTTACATTTAAGGTGACATGAATTGATTAATGCTGTAGCAACGTGACCAACTGCCAACCTTTGTTTTAAAAATAAATAACTGGAGTGTCATGACATGGATATCGAGAAAAAAGAAATTATAAACCATAATGAAAAGAGTTGGCTGCTCTTTGTGTTTGGAAAGGTTCATAGATAGCTGGGTTTACTGGAGAGAAACATCCTGGAGAGGCAAAGACACACACATAGACAGAGAGAGAGGGAGAGAGAGAGGGGTAGCAGAGGTCATTAGAAGAGTTATTGGTCTGATAGAGGAGAGCGGGAGCAGTCCCAGGGCATTTAATTCTCCCTCTTCCTCCCGTTCTCTCAAGATTGATCGCCTTTGTAGTCTTTTGAATCTCTTCAACTGTTCCTATGGTAACACACTAGGGTAACACAATATTAGTGTATTAGGCTTATCTCTCCCCTGGCCATCATCCAGACATGTCTTACTCTTTTTTTTTCTCTTCCTATCTGTGTAATTGAATTGTAAATGCTCTGTTAGGCCTCCTATAAACATATGCAGTCACTAAATGGCTGCAGGCCCCCTAACCATGCAACTTTCTGGTTAGTTGGCCATTCGGGCACGAGGCACAGCAACCCAATGTGTATCAATTGAGATTCTGCTCCCTGATGTCTGAACACAACTGATGGAATTTTGTGATTGTGGACAGAAAGTGAGAGACTAATTGTGTTATCCGGGTGCGATCTCCAGCGTGGGTTTCATAAGCATAGACGGGGTCTCTAATGTCTCCAATATCCTCGCCCGGGCCTGGTCGATAAATACGGCCTCGCTATCGGATAACTGGGCCATGATCAGGCCCATGTGTCCCCTGCGACGATCTCAATCCGGCTCTAATCGCATTACCCTGACCATGTTGACTTTCCGCCAATGGGAAATCTTCGCACTGTAACCCCACACCTCGGAGGAACGGATCTGGATGCACTCTTTGTGCTCAACGTTTACATTGTGAGAGCAGAAGAGGGGATTGAGTGGGACTTTGATAGACATGAAGGAAACGGACAGACAGGCAGAATAGGCAATAGAATTAAAAGGCGAGAAGCAATATTGATATACTGCAAGATCAAACAATGAATAAGAAGGGAGAAAATAGAAGACTTCTTAGGGAAAAGTAGAACCAGTTTCCTTTGTCTTTTCATGTTTGTGCATGCATGTATGGCCATATGGGTGAGCTTGCTGCTGTTTGATATTTTGTGGTAACTGGAGGCATCGGTAGCAGGATTATCCCTCCCCTGTCAGAGAAAGCATGCCCTGAGCCTGGGCTAATGAAGGCTAATTGATTTTGTGGTGGGCCAGAGCAGTAGGGAGGCCTGTCTCTGGTGTAAATAGTTAATGAGCCAAAGGACTGCTGTGGCCCCTTGGGGACTCATATCTTGCTCTAAGCTCTCTGTTTGTGCTCTCTGGGCTAAAGACTGTATCTGCATCAGTGCCCATCTTTGTTCTTCTGATTTTCTACTTAAGTGCCATCATTTAAGTGGTATAGCAAAGCTTGATGGTGGAATAATTGATATGTTTTTTTTTCTTAATGCTTTTAGTTTGTTGCCTGGGAGGGTTGCTGGGATTGGAATGTTTTATTAGTTTTAGCTCAAGTGTTTTTTTCCCCCTTCTTGTTGTGAGGGACTGGGTGCTCTTGGTGCCGGGTGTGGTTGAATTCTGCTCTGTTGTGGTCTGGGGAATTGAATAGTGAGTGTTGTGTGCTGGAGCTTGTGGGATAGTTGACCCTCGCAGCGTGGAGGAAACGCAGTACAGAGGAGGCCAAGTTCCACAGCATGCTGGCCAAAGCATTACATCACCACTCCTTACGAGCGCACGCACACACACATATATGCACTGCGTGTGGACCAGCACTGTGTCATCTTGCTTGTACAAATAGCTGCAAAATCATGCACACACGTGCACCCACACATGCATGTACAGGCAGCCAAGACTACTTGAAAAACGACTGACAGATGAGATGCACACACAGAATACATGCATGCCTATAAAGGAAAACTGTAAAACATTTCTGAATACTTGTACTGTTTTCTACTCCCCACACCTACACCCCCAACCCACCCCAACCCTCACACACCACAGACCCCCTATGCTTAAATTTTGATATTTTTGTTCATGCAATGAAAGGTAATTGCTATCATTTTTCATCTGTAACAAGAAAAACCCAAACAAGCCCTTATCAAATTTCCCCTAAAAACAAACTCGAGTCTATGAATGCCCGCTGTGGCGCATGGCTCATGTCAGTGGCACTGTTTTCAGCATGGTGCACTTTGGCATTGTTTTATTGTGTCTTTTAACTGAGTCCCATGCTTTCCACACATCCTGACTGCTTGCTAATTTCAGAAAGAGGGGCCTTGAAAGGGCTTTGTGCTGGTGTATGAAAATGTTTTATTTATTATCTCCCAATTATCTATTGTTTATATTGTTACTAAGGACAATAAATTTGTCACTAAGCATCGGGCTAGGTGCTGAGATTTTTATGTGGTAAACAATACTATATGTTCTTTCACTGCAGCCTGCTTGGCTGTGGAGCTGGCACTAGATTGGTGGATGACATAATTCCTGGCATGCTCTAAATATGCTCCTTTTTACTTGAAGGGGGGGAGGGGGGGCAAGCAGTGCTTCTCTTAAAGGAACATTTCATAGCACACAGGAGGGCCAATAATCAAAGTATTCCACGTGCACTGATGTTGAGTTTTCATTTCACTTGCACAAACCTTGCTGTTAGTTCTTCAGGGTAACTCTTTCGTACATGTTCACTGTTTAGCGAAACGCTTGATCTTTAATCCTGATAATCCAAATACTAGTTGCAATTCAGTAACTGCACTGCACTGCACCTATTTTGCTCACAAATTCCAAAAAAGTGAGGCAGCTGCAGATGTTACAGTTTTCATCTCTGCCATGTCATGATTGATGAAATGATTACCTTAGTATAAAATCATTTGTAAGCAGTTAAACCATTAGCATAAACTGTAACCCTGTTATGTGTTCCATTCATTTTCTTTCACCATAGTAGGGGAGCACCTCTGGCAAATTCTCTTGTTGTGAGGAGGAGCAGTACACACAATGAGAGTCTAACTACAGGTTTTGTAAGCAACATCTGTATGAATGGTGGCATTGTCGGGGTATGATGTCACTGAGCAGAGACGCTGAGCTAAGAGCACAGCTGAATCTGCAGACTGCTTGCGTTAACTCTAGCTTGTATGTACATTGTGTGTGTTTGTATGCATGGTCATGATTGTGTGTGTAAATGCCTCTTTTTTCACTGCACTTGGCACCCCGTCTGGTACTCATTGTCCTTGGAGCCAAAACACATCTGTGGACAAAGTGGGCTAAAACAAACCATGAAGTCAGAGTTTGCATATGGTTTGTGATACAGATCAGTTATATGCATATGTGTGGTTAGTTAAGTAAACGTGGAAGATGTGCAGTCAACTAGTGACAGGGTACAAAGGACACATAGAGAGAAGGTTAAATATTTTGGATGCAGCAGAAGTTTATATGACTAGTGGTGGTGGTGGTGGTGGGGGGTTCTACAGAGATGAGTCCTTTTAGCAGCGTAGAGTGTGACGCAAGAGCTGCTGGATCAGTGCAACTGCCACATAAACCAGAAAGGAACTTCTGCTTCAGTGCGACTAAAATTGTACTTAGATAGATAGATGAATCATCAAAAACCTCACGACACCACAATTTATCACCTTTTTCAACTATAAAATATGCCTGCCAACATCTGTTTACAGAAAATCCAGAAGAAAACATGTTAGATAAAAGTTATAAATTGATTTCCATTCCACTGAATAAACCCAGCCAGAATTTTGGTTCCCAGGATTCTCTGTTGGATGTACTTTCAGCTGAGCCGATTTAACAAAAGTTTGCTCGGCCAACATTATCTCAGATTGGTGGTGAATTAGATGAGCCCTCTTGTTAACAGTATTTTGATAGTGTTTTAATGTCCCTGTAAAATCGCCATGGAAAATATTGGGATACTACGCTATGAGTGAGAACTCAACAAAACAACTCTATGTTTATATATATGTGTGTGCGTGCATGTGATTGTGTTATTGTAAGATTATATTTAGAAAACTCATATTCACATTTGAATAGTGAGTGAGCGTGGCAGGAGGAATGAGTAATGTGTTAGTTGATGAGATTTCCTTCCCATTCTGTACCATCGGTTAGTTAGAAAACGATTTAAAGGACAAGTTCATGAAATTTACGTTTCATGTCTATTAGTTTATCGGTCTTTTAAGGACTTTACACAGTGGTGTCTGTGAGTGTATTAATTTTATTTATTTTTTTATTAAATAGCACTTTTTAAAATCAGAGAGCTTGACTATAAGAATAGAGACAAATTACAGCAGAAGCACGTGCACAGTTACAACAAAACAAAACTTTGAAATAAAAGATTTTACCTGATAATTCAAGCACAAATCCACTTTGTAAATACAAAGGGTCTTGAGCTTTGATATAGAACACAACCCCCAAAATTTGCTGACCTGATTCTTAGGGAACAGATCCACAGTTTGGGATCCTTTCTGTTTTCAAGGTACAGCCGTACTGACGCATATTCATCTTACAACGTGCATGCATCCATACTTTTACCACTTTATAACCATTAACAGATACTTTTGGAAATGCAGCTGATCAAGTTTTAGGTTAAAAACTCTCATTACAAAACAGTGACAGAGAGTTTGTTTTCTGATTGTCATTAAAATGGAAAAAACCCCACATTATAGTTCTGCTCATATACCTTTGCGTCGGTACACATTTGTCATCACCATAGTTTTCTCTGATGATGGATAGCGCTCAAAGCATCACTTGCTTTGAGACAACAGCTGATCTATGATTTCTGCTGCCATGGCTGTTTTATACTAATGTGTTATATTTCGCTTCACTTCCACTTCATTGTGGGGCCAATCAAAATAAATGCATTAAAAAAATAAAAATCTATTTTTATACTTTTTTCATTTCTGTTTGTCTGTTTTTGTGTTGTTGTGTTTTCTAGAAATAGCTGACCTTTTGCTTCATTTTTACCCCAGCGCTCATGTGACCAGTGTATGTGAATGGTGATATATGTGTAACTGTAAATGGAAAGTATTGTTGAAAATGTGCTAAAGTGCTTGCCTGGGCAAAGGATTGGTGTGAAAGCTTGTGCAAGGTACTACTAGTATGATTGAGGGGCTGTAGGGGGCCTAGCAGGAGTAAAACATGTTCCTGGCTCATAATACACTCTGAAGCAAGATCAGCAAGCTTTATGGAAGAGGAGGAAACTTCTGAGTAGTTTTGTGTGTGTGTGTGATTGTGCGCTTCTATGTTGGGTTGAGTTTTCGTGACAAGAGTGGCGTTGGTGGCACAGAGTGTCGCATCTGTTTGTCTTTGGATGACTGCTTGTTTTTTTTAGGTGTGCTGATGGGTGGTGTATGTGAAGGCCATTTGGTTATGGTTCAGGGCCTATGAATGGGAAGGGACACAAGCAGAGCCAAGCTTGGGTAAACCAGCTGCCATCAACACTGCGTGATCCAGACCGGACTGGTCCAGCCACCATTAGCACTCCTGGAGCCTGAGCAAAAAAAACAAGACACTCACACCAAAATAACTTTAACAATGCTGAGGAGGTGATCTGAATCAGACAAGTTCGTGCTTCATGTTTTCAACAATTACTTCTTGGAAATTTTGGCATGTCGAAACACAAGTGGCTTCTCACACCTGTGGGTGTATTGACAGTGCGGGTAAAGAGGGGCTATTTATTATCAGAGAACAAGAACCAAAACTCAAACCATTAATAAAAAAAAAGCTATTGTGAAAGATTTGTAACGGCCAAAATACACTAACATTAGAGATCTGATATTTTAAACATCTTTCAAACTACATTTGATTCCACTTACGTTTATCGACACAATGACTCGTGATGCCTCTTTTAATCCCACAACTTAAGAGTATGTAAGTGTTTAGCATTGTATTCATGCTCTGTCTGTCTCTCTCACTCAGGGGCATTGTCTGTATTCAAGATTGTGACAGTGGGTGTAGTGATAACCATGTAGGCTGCACTCGAGCAGGGCTTTACAAGAGAGGGAACAGTGGGGATATGCAGACTGGAGTCAGAGGCCCATCCATTAACTTGACAGGCTGCAGAAGCTGCCAAGAGTATGAGCGCATGCTTTGGAGCACACTTCTCAGTGGGCGTGTGTCTTGCTGCACCCATACTGCCACGGTTCCTCCGAGCACCACCGGAACGTCTGGCCCTGGCTGAACAGTCAGTCTATGTCCATCTCCATGTCTGTGTCTGGAACCACAGGGAAGCTCTGATCAGCTTGGCCCAGAACCTGAGAGAGGAGAGAGGGGGCGATATTACAGCCCAGCACTCCCATCAGACTGTCTGCCTCACTGTTCCCTGAGGAAATCAGTTTAACAGTCCCCAGCTCTTGGCAAGCAGAGGGAGAGGGGGTGGAGGAAAAGGCAAGAGGTGTGTGTGTGTGTGTGTGTGTGTGTGTGTGTGTGTGTGTGTGTGTGTGTGTGTGTGTGTGTGTGTGTGTGTGTGTGTGTGTGAGAGAGAGAGAGAGAAACAGAAAGAGGAGAGAGAGAGAGGGGGTGGTAGATGTTACTGCCTCTCTGGGTGAGAGGGAAATCTAATAAAATTGAACTAATGGGGGTATGGGCTTTTTAGGGGACAGAGAGTGGGTTTGTAGACAGGCACTGGTGGGTAGTGCTGGCGGTGGAGATGAGGAGGATGGAACAGGATCCGTGGAGTGCTTGGCAAAGCAGCAGAGCCAAACTCCTGCTTTCAGCTGCAGATGGTGAACCCGGGTCGGGTTTAGAGTGCAAGGTAGGGGGGCCGAGGCATATATAAAATACTCCCGGAAAGTTACAGCTTTGATATATTATGCAATTAGAAATGCTGTGTGCTTACTCACGATCACTGTGCTTGCCTGATGTTAACAAAGAAGCTGACAGTGAGAGACAGAAGCTTTAATGTTTCTCTGCGGACCCTTAAATGTGAAGCGAAAGAGCACCATTTGAATCTTTGATCTTTTTGCAGTTGAACTGTGACTCCACAGACTGATCAAATCTTTCAAACCTACTGTGAGGCGCCAGAGGGCCACAGGTCCCCTGATAGTACAATGCTCCACTTTTAAGGGGAATAAAAGTGCTCACCCTGACCTTGCTAGGTTTGATTTACCCATCCTTAGGCAGGCGTGGTCTCTTCCCTTTGTACCTGCTTCATGATCATGGTTTCTCCTCCCAGGGTTAATAGACATGAAGTCATCTGGTGAGCAGAAACCTGAGTGTGTTCTCAGGATGTGCCCAGAGCACTCACAGGGACATCACTCAAAGCCCCTGTGTCAGAGAGGACACAGCCATTAATAAATATCATTAATGGATGATCACCTGGTATCCCTGAAACCACATAAATGAGAGAGGCCTAAAAAAAGGAGAGGGAGTGGAGAGGTCAGGGGGCAAAGGTCTGAGAGGAGATAGCTCCCCTCTGGGCAAAAGATGGCTGAATCAGGGATGGTGGAAAATCAATAGCACTGCTACTTTCAGTATACTGTCAGAATGCGTGTATTTATGCTGCTACTATATAAAAATTATTGTGAAGGAAGCTGACCACTTTCTAATGGTGTCACGGAGACTTCATTTTCCTGTTGCAACTTGGCAGCAGGGCAGACGGTGGTAGAACAGGATGCATACCGTCCCATCTTTGAGCGCTCTGCACAGCCGCAAGCTAACACCTGCACTGATTTAATGACTGTTTTCTGTGGCAGCCATGTTGCTGCAGGAGAAATGTATATGTTTGTGTGTGTGTCATTAGAGTAAAATGCACATGGTGGTTAAGTTCTTGTGCTTAGCACAGTCTGGGGAAATACAACCATGTGTTAAAGAGTCATTAAGGGGCTGATGAAGGTGTTTGAGAATCACAGCCTGCTCATCATCACTCTGCTAACGTCCCTTAGTTGCGTCACTGTGGTTCTGGATACAAAGACTTAAGTTTTGGCTGAGCTGGGTTTAACTGAGCTGTGTCTCGACTTCAGATGCAGGAGAGGTAGACACTTGTACAGAGCTAGCTTCAGGAATAGGGTTATATCACGGTAAGGGTTTTCTCTTTTAACTGTGTCCTTTTCTTTAAACCTATCAGTTTAAGGTGGTGCATTTATATATTCATACTGCCTATTTAAAGAGCTGGATTTTCCATTATTCATCATGTAAGTGGGAAGGTCCTGCCAGCTAATCCAGTCAAAGAGAGTGGTTTAATTTCTATGCGTGTACTAAAAATTTAAGTTGTATGTTGTCAAGATGTTTCTGTAGTTCTTTGATTGATTTTGTTATGTGTAATAGCTATGCTGTCTCTGTTGAACTGTATTATATTAACTTGTGTTGCATTACATTCAGTTACTTTTGTACTTTGTTGTGTATATAACCATCGCCACTAAGGCTTGTGCATCGGCCCCTTGGCTCTTTGACCTGCAGTCCCTCTGTACTTTGACACTCGCAGGCCGCTTTGAATGCAGGCTAATTGAATTAATATACAGATAGTGCCAGCTGGACAGCTCGCTGAGACGCTGACAAATGACTAAATGCTGTTTCAGGCTAATGGTGTGTGGGGAAGAGACACTGGAATCCATCTAATCTCTTCCCACCTCTAGTCTTTGTCTCTCTTAATACTCCCCTTCACCATTTATGCTCTCTGTCTTCCACCTGGCGTCCTCCCTTTCTAGAAGGGAGTTTCAGTGACACCAAAAGAGCATCTTACCGGCCATCAGCTTACTAAACGTCTTATAGAGACTACAAAGGTAGACATGCTGCCAGCAAACTCCTCTGGCTTTTATTCATTTAGGTGATTCCCTGCTTGAGTGGCAGGAGCTTGCCAGACCTTGATTGGTTTTCTCTTGCACAAAAGGCGTGGGTCTCACCTCTCTGGTTCATACTGATCGACTGCAGGCTGCAGGGAAGGTGCTCAGTGAGAGCTGTCAAACTCAGAATTCATCCTGTGATGTACAGAAGATGTCCTTGTCAACACTGGTGACTATGATTGATCTGTAAGCACTTTAAATCCCTTTTCTGTTTCAGCTGCATGTCAATTAGCTGTCGTGTTTTAAGATGTTATTTCCAGATAGCTACCCTTTGCAGATTGTAACTATTTGTAGTGTTTGTAGTTTATATTGCCAGTGTGTGAATGGGTGAATGACTGAATGTAGTGTAAAGTGCTTTGGGGTCCTATGGACTAGAAAAGCGCTATACAAATGCAGGCCATTTACCATTTTACCATTTATAGTGTGTTAAAGAAAGTCAGAGACTTCTCAGTGCATCAGTAAGACTCAGTGTGACTATGATGCCGCTGACAGCTGCAGGCTTGAAGACACTCGCTGTGTGTAGACTGTGGTATTTTAACCCATGTCTCTCTGGTCACAAAAAGGAAGGGTTGTGGCCCCTGAGAACAATTCTTAGAGGTTTTGGTGAAGGCCGTTAGTGGGGTTAGGGTGTGATTATATTGGTTTACGATGTGTTATCTATGACATTAGAAGTGTAGAAGTTTAAAATAACATTCATAGTGAGGTACAACAGATAAAATCTCGCGCTTCCAGAAAAGTACCTGCTTCAAAGTGTCAGGCATACCTTTCTGTGACAAACAGAAACTATAGTCAACTAAAACTGGCTCGACAAGGTCATAAATTCACTGTGCCGGTTTCATGTGCAATTCTCTGCATCCCACACTGTCCGTAGAAAAGACAACTAACTCCAAACGCACACACACACACACACACACACACACACACACACACACACACACACACACACACACACACACACACACATATAATGTGTAAATATGGTAAAACACAGTCACTTTTTTTGTTCCCAATCTTCTAAAATGATTTATTGGACTGTGCTGCCTTACTACTTGTAAAAAGCTTTCCACTCATAGACAGTGTGAGCGGGAAGTGAAGGGATGGTGTTGTGCTCTGCTTATGTCCTAGCATTGTGATCCAGACCAGCTGGATGCCATTCCCTATGGGAATCATGAATGTGAAGGTTGTTAAAAGATATGGAGCCTTGGACTTACTGACAGCAGCTGGGAGAAGGGGGAAGGGAGCAGAGAGGAAAAAGAGAATACTGGGAAAGGGAAAAGAAAACGTGGAATTCACAACAGTAGCCTTAGACACAATGTCTTTCTTTTCATTTTTGCTGCTAACTTTTTACTAAACATGTCTCAGGAGATCAACTGTAAAAGGAATAATTAATTTCCATGTATTTTAGTGTTAGTGTTTTAGTGTAAAAAGGTTCTTCATTAAATAAGGTTTTGCAACCTGTTAAAAGCTATTAAACTGTAAATATGTCATGCATTTTTTATTTATGTCTAGGTTTGTGCTGGGTTTTTGCGCTTGCGGTCGTCTTTATGCGGTGCCCAGAAAAACACACTCTAGTGGAGAGGTGTATTTGGTAAACATGAGGAACACAAGTGCACTTTTAGTGTGCTTCTCTCTGGTTCTCATCTCAGACTGCTCAGAGACACCGTCTCAGTCAGTGCTAAGTAGACCACACAGTTAAAGCAACAAACCTGTTGCTGGGTCAACAGTAAGGGAGCGTTCTGAGGTCTCACACCTTACCGGCGATCTCATCTCACCAGCAGAAATGCACAAACAAACACACGTGCTCCATAAGAGAGAGAGAGAGGGGCTGTTGTGAATATGAAGAGCAGGGACCGGTGGGATGCAGTCATGAAAGGTAAAGAGCAAGAATGACAGGACTGAAGGAGAGATGAAGGACAGCCTAAGTGGCTTTGACTTGTCCTGCTGACATGTGGATTTATGAAGCCATTTGTCACGTCGTAGTCTGCGCTTAATCATCACACTGATGGAGGCGAATATGTACAAACATAATGACGAAATACTCCCAGAGATTTATATTAAATGTTGTCTTTGGTGTCCACTTTGTCTCCTTTAGAGGCTAAAGGCTGCACTTTCACACCACCCCGGTGCCATCGCAAACGGCAACATGAACTCCATGGGCCACATGATGGAGATGATGTCATCACGGCAGGACCAAGGCGCTCACCATCACATGCACTCGCACTCGCACCCGCACCAGCACCTGCAAGCCCCTCCGCACGCATACCAGCACCACGGACACCACCACCACAACCAGGGCCACGCTCAGGGTGGACACCATCACCCGCAGGGACACAATCCCCATCACAACTCCCACAACCCCCATCTTCATCCTGGGCACCCACATCAGACATCACCGCACCCTCCGATGCACTCTGCTTCACAGGTAAGCAAATCGTCTCCCCGAGAGAGCTGAGAAGCTTTTAGGCAGCCCAAAGGCAAAGCCACAAGTTCAATAACACATTAACTACACTGCATATTAAAATCACTCACACAGCTAGAAGTCAGCGTGTATGCAGCATGACTAAAACAAGCCAGTCCTTTGGAAGGCTTTTGAGTAGTTTTGAAGTCAGCTATTAGTGGTTTAGTATAGAAGCATGGCTAAAATGATGCTTAGAATTCACAGCGAGTGAGTGGATGAACGCATTTTCCCTTGCTGCATCCTTAATAGCGAGTTTCCTGGCACCCGGCGCAAAAGTATTTTTTCCTTTTTGTTTGGTCAGCTACAGGTCAGTGTTGGATGCCTGCCATGGAGAGAAGGGGTCACGAAGAGTTCAGAAACGGTTACAAAAGGATGTTCAGGACTGTCTTTTGAAAACTTTGCTCCACTGCACCAACCACTTGCAATTATGTAGTCACGGCATGCTTCAAGCGCAGAAGAAGTTTTACAAACCAGAGGAACAGATAGCCTTGGCTTATAGTTCTGGGACGTCTTATCTGTGAATATACCTGTTTCAGTATTAACTGACAGTATTGCTCACGGCATTAAAAAAAGAGGCATTTTGTCCTTGCGTTCTTTGAAGCCTTTTTGCAGCACAGAGTGCCACATCATGAAGTGCATTTCACTATATGTTTTAAATGTACCATTAAAGCTTTAAAACAACATTGTCTGTGTGTGCAGCCGCCATTAAAGTGGCGTGCATTTTCCATGCTTCTCATAAAAATGTAATGTTTTGAAGACTGAAAACACTTGACCTAGCCAAGTATATGTCAAGATTTGTCAGTGCATAGAAATGGGCCTTTTGACTGCGTCTGGTGGTGTTAGTCTGAGTGGAAGTGGGCGTTGGAAAACTGCCTCCTGACACCTCTTTAACAAGGTGGGCAAGCTAGTGAATCAGCCCAGTCAGTTAGTCAGTCATTCACTCCTGACACCCACAGCCCAGCTTCTTAAGGCGGTACAAGCAGATGTTGTTTTTGGGGAAGTTGCCAGACATAAAATACCTGCAGGAAGTAATGTATATATTGTTGTTTAGAGGCAGGAGGCTCTGAGGCAGCATAGCGGCTGCAGCAGACAGCTGACTGGCTGCTTTCCAGCTGTGTCAGGATGCTTACATATGTGGTCGGATCGTGGCAGGCAGGCGCTGCCCCATCGGGGACGTCAGTAATGTTAATGCCATTTTCCCGTGATTCAGATGTCACCTGCAACCCAGCAGATGCAGCCCACGCAGACGTTGCAGTCTCCGCCACCCAGTGGTGGACGGCGCAGACGAGTAGTGGACGAGGACCCGGATGAACGTCGGCGAAAGTTTCTGGAGCGAAACAGAGCGGCTGCAACAAGATGCAGACAGAAGCGAAAAGTTTGGGTGATGTCATTAGAGAAGAAGGCAGAGGAGCTCACACAGACCAACATGCAGCTTCAGGTAAAAACCAAAAAAATCAAAAAACACCTTTAGAGCCTCTAAATCTATGTACAGTAACAACTGCAACTCAGGGCCATCACCATGGATTTTGATTTGTTTATATTGGGTAATATGACCTGGGTATTTTACTGTTTGTTTTTAGGTAGTTAAGGATGGAGAGTTGCCAAGAAATGTTGATTCGCTGAAATCTGAAAATATTTTTCTTTTTCTCAGAATGAAGTCACAATGCTAAAGAACGAGGTGACACAGCTCAAGCAGCTTCTCCTCACACACAAGGACTGTCCCATCACCACTATGCAGAAAGAGTCCCAAGGTTACCTCAGTGAGTAGCTTAAACATAAACACACTCACACACCTTTAACTGTGTGCCTTAGCTCTGCGGTGGAAAGGAATAAACCCTACAGACACAAGTCTGATGGACACACAGTAACTGGCAAGGCTTTTCGTTCCAGTGTGCTGGTATCCAGCTCCCACGCTCGCTGCAGGACTCTTCCTTTGACATATGGGTGTTGCACACTCTGGTAGCTGGCTGTCTGAATCCCTTTTGAGACTTATTTTTTCCATCTCACAGCAGCTCTGTGCACAGAAGCAGCCGTGCCTCAACGTGAGAAAGACATCACAGTCTGCACGTTGACATCACAGCCCTAATGGATGCCTGGGATCTCACTGATTTTTGGACTGTGCTTCAGCTCAGCCGTACATGACATCAGAGCCCCACCCTTTGATACGGATTCGAGTGACATTTCCATGTAATTAGGATAAGTCACCTCCCTGTGCAGCTTTAGGAAAATAAGGCTCACGTCCCCCCTTGGCTGAATGGCTCTTTTGTACAAGAGAAAGCCAACTCCCAGCCTGGGCTGGAATGACTTTCATCGATGAGTCTAACTGGTGTAAAGATGTCACCTACAATGTGTCCAAAATCCATCAGGCGTATTTACGGAGTGGAATGATTCACGTTTCCATTTTTGTGTTATCCATTATCGTCTATTTTGAGATGGAGGATGAGACATTTGGTGTAACCTTAGGTTGTCACATGTTTGAAATAAATGCTCTTCTGCTAATAAAGATTTTTTTTGTAATATAATGAGAGATCCTGTGTTTATTTTGCTAGATTTTACCATTATGCATACTTTATGTATCCCTGTGTGCAGCTCCTCGGTTCTATCTTTTGTACTTGCACTCACACATGCGTGCTTTACGCATCACTTCTATCTTCAGTGATGTCTCTGCTTTCTCCTCAGGTCCAGAGAGCAGTCCTGCAGGCAGTCCAGCTCCAGTGTGCTCCCAGCAGCAGGTCATCCAGCACAACACCATCACCACCTCCACTACGACTGTAGGGGGCAGCAGTGTGCACGGGCAGACCAACCACTGCACAGACATTAACCCCATCCACTAGGGACGAAGGAGACCGTAACCTCGGCTGCAGCCACGAATCCCCCCCCCCCCCCCCCCCCCCCCACCACCACCACCCATGCTTTTTGAGGGTCGCCAGCTGCACGTGCTGCTCCTCATTCTCCATCAAGAAAAACCTCAAAGGCCTGTGAGGCTGTTCTTTATACAGTAGCTACAGTATCTATTTTTATAGACCAATCCTATTAACGCATAAAACTTTTATGTTTTTTGGCGCGTTTTTTTAATTCTGCTTTTTTTGTGCTTAGTGGAAAGACATTTTTGTTAATCTCATGCACCATTTCAGTGACTTTTTCTGTTTTGTAATGGTACAAAATTGATCACGATGCTCATGAAACCAGAGGACAGAGACGCGTGCCTCAGACTGTCATCTCTTAAAAAACAAAAATACAGGTCTTACATCTCTATGTGCCCAGTGGACTGAATAAAGAGTGACCGTAAGCTGCGTAAGCTTGCAGCAATGTGGAAGACACTGAAAAATCTGAAAAACTGAGGGGGACGTCGCTGCGTTTTATTTGTTGTTTAAAGTCAGACTTTGAACACGGATGTCTTGAAGACAGGAATATGCAAGCAGGTGAAATGACCCTTTTTCTTTTTTTCCAAGAAACATATATGACTGTTAACAATCTTCCCTGTCGGCAGTATTCTTTAAAAACAAGCAAACAAACAAAAAAAGCTTTATAATATACGGCGTGACAGTGAAAATACCATATGCTCAGACGGAAGCAATACATCACAGTGTTGATCATCTTTTTTCTACTGTACGCCCACATTAATGATCAGAATGGCCAAGGACATTTGATGCTGTTGCAGCGACAGAACTGTACACTGTGATACCAGTGAGGCAGCTCAGCAGCGGAGATCAGCGTCCTCCGCTCTCCAGGACCAACTGAAGCTTTTTAATCGTTGAGGCCTCTTGTTGTGTGTGTGTGTGTGTGTGTGTGTGTGTGTGTGTGTGTGTGTGTGTTGTGCATTCAGACCAAAATGAAATAACATTTGATTGAGTGTGTGCACAGTCTGGCATGTGAATATTGTTATATATATATTTGTGTTTTGTCCCTCTTTCCTGCTGCAGAACAAAGTTCGACTTGTATTAAGAAAGAAAAGTATGTGAGAAAATATATATCTGTTTATCTTTTTTTTTCTCTTTTTCTTTTCCACCACCACAACTTGCAATTCCTGAAGAAGAGCAGCTCGTGTTTGTGCTTTCCAAGATATCACAATGTGCCTGAATCTTCCTTAAAAAGCTTTTCTGGCTTATTATATTTAATAGCTTCGTTTTAATCACCATAATTATCTCTGCTTTTTCTTTTGTTTTTCTATGAATTTTTGTTATGGGCTTTCTTACAGATGTCTGTTACACCTAAGGCCAAATCTCCTGAGTTTCTTACAGGCGACCTTTTCTACATCCATCTCCTTTAGGCTGCAGCGCCTCTTTATTTCCACTTCCATATGACCAGGAATGTCAGTTCATGAGCATGATGACCACAATGCACTGTGTTTTTACAGTAGGACGGATGAAATACTTTCCACGCACAGGTGGAGCGATCGCAGAGCTGTCTATGCACTTTGTCCTCTGTTATGACGGAGGGTAGAATAGCCATATTAAGGTCAGAGGTAATTCTCAGTGATCCCCCCCCCCCCCCCTCCCCCCAAAAAGCCCTCCTCCCTGTCTTCACACACCAGCGACAACCTGTAACTATGTTTGGCTTTATAGAGAAAATATGCCTGGCTTGTTTCACATGCCCATAAAAAGAATAATGGAACCTGGAGCTTGCACTGCCAGGCATGATTAAGGACCTGATAGCGTTGAATTTGTTCTTTCCCGTTTAATTGAAAAATAACTTTCCCCATAACGGACCACATGGTGGTTTTTGTGAAGGCATTTGATGTATTCATGTTGTTTCTTACCCTTAAAATCTGTGCGTGCTGTTTAGTGTGTGTGTGTGAGATGATTATTGAGTGACGAGTCTTAGAAAATCCTTTGTAAAAGGGCTTTGTTGCACCGACCCTCTGAACTGAAGCTTGCCTTAATTTTGGCTGTTTGTAAAACCCTGTTTAGATCAGACCATTCCAAATTAACCTCATGCATGTGAAAATATGTTTATGACCTCATCGCGCTTTCAACTGGAATTATTAGGAGTTTTCATTTCTGATAGTGGATCCATGTTCATAATAAAAATGCATTTGTTACTATATAGGTATACAAAAAAAAGGAGCTATGGAAGTACAGCGTGAGTGTGTCTGTGTGTGAGAGAGAACAATTCCTACATATTAATGATGTTGTAATTGTATTATTTTAAGTCTAAAAGTATAAATATTGTACATAATATTAATTTCTATAATCCTGTACATGTAATGCAACCACCTTTCTTTTAGAAGGGAGAATAAACGTGTGGTACGTTTGTAAATAATGTTTGCACTTGTTGCCTTTTGCTGTACGTCGAGGCTCACCCCAGCGCTTAAGTACATTGTTGATATGTAACAAACGGATGGGATCCATTCCTGCCTGCATATCCTTGTACATTTTTTTGTTTGTTTCTTTTGGTCCGTAATTACATTGTCTCCATTTTATTTTGCATTTGTACAGATGTTAAAGTATCACTGCAGTTACATTACGGTATGAAAATAAAGCACTTGTTCTGTAACATTCATTCGCGCGACATGATGTCATTGTTTCTGAAACCCAGGAAAGTAATATTTCAATCAAAGGATCAACAGCATTTGCTGATGCTTGTCCTTGAAAAATGACTGCTCATTAAATAGTAAGATGCTTTAAAGGTTTAGAATGCTCATTAATTATTGAACTGTCTAGACAGCTTGATAGATGCCCGATGAAATAACATGGCAGTTAACTTCAGTACACAAACATCTTTGTTGAATCCTGTCAAAATGCCAAATCACTGCCGATGCAGAGAGACAATTAAATCTTAGCCACAACAATGAAACAAATAAGCAATAAAAATAAACATTGTTGTGTAAGAAATTCATTTCCGGCTGCTACTGTGGACACATGCGGAGGGACCTCTTTAAGTAATGAAGAGGACTTTTTCAGGACCTTACTTCGGATGATCAAGAGCTCCAGTGATTTCATTTTCAAAGTGCATTTAATGACTGACAGCAGTTTGGGGAGGCAATGATCTATGCCAGTTAGCAGCCAAGCAGAGACTTGTCTTTGGAGTATCATGACCCCTGGTGTACAACTTATTCACTTTCCCAAACAATACTTTCACATCGAGCAATGTTTTCAAATCCCACCTCAATTGGTTCACTTCTCAGTTTAGTTTCAGACCCACAGGGTTTTGCTCGCTCATTTCTTCTACTGAAGTTATATTTCTTTTCCATAGTTTCGTTTTAGTTTTCAGGGACTGGAAGCTATCCCAGTGACCAGTCACACCTTGGACAAGTTTCCACTCTATCGCAGGGTCATCACGCAGAGTTGAGAGTTGAATCCAGGTCCTTCTTCCTGTGAGGTGACAGTACAAACCACTGTTCCACAAACAGCAACACTAACCAGATCTGACTCCACTTCCTCTCCAAGATAAAGTGTGCACCACCATCATTTTTGGCTTTTCCCCGTCTCTCATCTACTGGGAGGTAGACCACAATATAACACAATGATAAAAACACTTAATGGCCTCAAGCAAAAGGTTGTAAGTAACACAATGTGATGTTTTAAAAAAGAAACATCTTTATTTCAAGTAATTTCAACACTTAAGGCTTTACAGTCCCTTCTGACTGTGACAGACATTCAAACACAAAACACAAACTTTAAAAAGAATTGGATATATTGAAGAAAAAGGTTCTTTAATACAAATCAAACTTGTGTTAGAAAAAAATAATTCCACCTTTAGTGACTGAAAACAAAGCATGCATTCATAACTGGTAGCAGTTGGACCAGAAACACCTCCAAGCTTTATTCAATCACTTTGCATATAATAACCTTTTATCTTAGTGTAAGTGCCACAGGAAGGTACAAAGAACTGCTTAGAACCTTTTGCTTCAATACATGAAATCATTTAAAAATTGTATGAACCGTTTTAAAAGTTCTTTTAAAAGAAATCTTGATATGAGTGAAATGTGTTTTGGCTGCATTGAATTTCGTCTCCGAAGCGTGCACTGATTTCACACAACATTCATTAACTCATACTGACCCGAGAAAACAAACAAACATGAACCCCTAAAATTTAAGACGTTAACCTGATTTATCAGTTTTACGATTTCTGTTTGCAACAATCCAGATATCGCATCCAAGCTAAGAGTGTGCATCAGAGAGCACACGCTTAGAAGAAATGTATCCTCTGGTTTTTAAAAAGTTCTGCAAAAAAATGATGAAAACAAAAACTTGATTTAAGTTAGCTGTGACAATCAGTCTTAAATCAACGCTCTGTGCTCGATGTGCTCTCTAAAGTGAAGGTGCTTGAACATTTGCACTTCTCCACCCGTGCTTTTCATTTCCAGCCCTGAGTTGACAAGAATCTGTCAATCATGTCAAAGGACCTCTGCGGTTGGTCGTAAGGCAGAATGTGCCCTCCTCCTCGTATGATGACCTGCATGAAGAGACAGACAGCGGATAACGGTAAACCTCAATAACGCCGAGAGATTTAAGATCATGCATTTGGCCTTTTATTTCACAATCCGCTCACCTGATAAAACTCTCCAACTTGCCGAACATAACCCGCCACCTCCGTGTCAGTGGGCTGAACCTTCCAGTGGAAGCGAGGGGCTTTTTTGTACTCGGCAGCCCCGGTCCAGTTCACAGTGGGCAGGAACCTCTCAGTCAGTGGAGCAGCCACAATCACATCTAGCTGACCACTATACATCAAGACCTGGATAAATACATTCAACTTGTATCAGTTAACTGACTCCATAGATTCACACACACACAGCAACTGTTGTTTTTGATATCAGACTGAATCCTCGTCACCCGGAGACGTGCTCTGCTCTTCTTCAGAAACAACCTCTCAGCGGCTCTTTCCTGGAAGTGTTGCATTCCTCCACCTTTCTCTTTAAAATACCCCAGAGTTTTCACTTCTCTTTTCTCTCCCCCTCCCTTTCACTGCGCTTTGAATCTTCATCAAGCTTTCCTGACTCAGTTCTGGAGACTGCGAGTCATCTCGTCATCCAGTATTGTGCTCCATCGACGGTCACGCCTAGTGTCATCTGTAGAAGTCATCCCCCTAAGCACTTTTTGCACTCACGCAGCGCTGACACCTCTGTGCTTCACACCAACCAGGGGATGAACAAATTTATCTTGATCTCATTGACCGAAGAATGCGCTTCCAGTTTTCATCAGGCTTCTTTTTGTGCTCCTACAGTCTTCTGTAAGGTTTTCCTTTTGGACCCCATCCATAGAAGATGATGTAACGAAGTTCAACAGTGTCTGAGTTGGGCTTTTTTTTTTTTAAGATTGTTTCCTGTTAAGACTTGAGAACGATGCCCAGTTCACTTGTCAATAAATAAATAAAGTGATAAAAGTAAAACATTTGTCTCACACTCTAAATATAAAACATCATGAGCAAAATCCTGATTTTTTTCTCCCCCTTCACATTTTCCCCTTGTGCGTTTTAGATTTAAAAAAAAAAAAAAAAAAAAAAAAAAAAAAAAGGATGACCCTGCAGTTTTTACCCTGTAGTTGTCCATCAGCACCCCCAGCCATGGTTTGATGGTCTTCATGACATCCTGCAGGAGGTGCTTCTCCACCTCAGAGCCATCGTGGAACGTCAGGTTGCCCACGTGGATGGCACGTCGCACTTCAGGCAGGGTCACAAACTGGGAGAAGTAGTCCTGATCCTCAGGCTCCTGAGGAACACAAAGGAAATTTGTGAGTTCTTTAAGCTGTTAAAAAGCAACAGTTTACAAAAAAGAACTTCAAGGAACTCCGAGTACCTGACATATCAAGTAGTTGAAGTAGTTGGTACAACCTGTTGCATTTTGGAAGAAGGAGGGATAAGGATCTACATCGCCATTCAGCAAACGATCAAAGACCTGAAGTCAGACGATTGAAATTGAAATGAAAAAGGCATCCATGACAGGTGTGCCTTCAACAATTAGAAAATACTGCAAATGTAGATGACGAACAACATCAACTCATTACCTCAAAAGCCTCCACCCACTTCTCCTGCTGGATGAGCTTAACTCCATGGTCTGTCTGCTGGTCAACGTATTGCTTTTGGAGTTCATCTATCATTCCCGTTTGGTACAGGAACTCACCGTAGCCACCCAGCATCTGATGTGGAAGAACAGTAAACTGTCACTATACTGTCACCTTTCTGCATCAGCATATAGGAGCAGATGGCATCAAACATGAGCAAAGTGGAGGACGAACGTACAGTGTGGACAATGAAAGCAAAAGACACAGCAGCCTGTGTTTCAATGAAGACACACATTTAGACCATATGAGGGAAAAAATGTGTAAGTCAATGAGTCTTGTTCATGAAACAGATGCTTTAATGCTTTATTAAACTCTTTCTAAGCCAACTCTAGACTTTATCCAGGAGATTTTCCTGCCGGTTACGTAGGGATATGGCAGTTTAGGTCACACATAAGTCCAAGCCTTTAGAAAACTCTTTTTGTTCTGCCACACCTCGCTCACCGCAGCAGCACCAAACCTTCTCTACCATCGTCACGATCAGGTCTTCTAAAGAGTTTGCTTTTCTGTTGGCCGTTTTCCGACTGCACCGTGAGTTGCGATGGCATTGTGCAACTACAAAATTGCAACACAGCTGCTTAAGTTCTAAATGTCATTCCTGCCTGAGCAAGTTTTATGATTAAGCATGTCTTATGAATCAAACATTAGCACTTTCAGGAACAATCTTAGGACAGAGTTTACGTCTAAATAATAAAATTCTTCTACATACGCACCAGCTCTGGATCACAGAGTCCATCGCCAATAGCCATCCCCTTGAAGTTGATTTTCACCTTGGCAGTAGGGTTGTTTTTATGAATGTAGTAAGAAACGGCAGGAACATACTTCCCTGCATATGACTGCAAAGAGAATGTATTGCATGGTGAGGAGGCCATCTTAACAAAATAAGACATTAAAATTTCATTATATTTTGCAAAAAGTATTAATTGGTTAGCATGGTAAGCATATATCTGCTAGCCCTGTAATCATGTTGCTCTGTTTAAATAGCTACTCGTGTCATACTGCTCTGTGAAGTGTGGAAAAATTATTTTCTGACCTCTCCAGTTGCGTAGAACTCATTGGACTGATATTCAGGAAAGATCTGGAAGAACTGTGTCAAAGCACTTATAAAAGAAAAGAGGAGAATAAGAAAAAGAGTTAGTAACGATCATTACTGTGAAGATAAATGAAATGACTACATGCAAATTAGATGGTCATATTTTACTTGTACAAATCTCTGCCAACATCATCCTGGTCCTGAGCGAAACCTCTGTCATCTTCAGTGAAGCTGAAACCTGTTCCAACCTAGAGAGAGAGGAGAAAAAAGAAAACAAAAAATCCCAACACTTCCTCAATGTTTCAAAAGCACCAAGTGAAAATGACATTTTAAGTAATACTGCTTTTTTTTTTTTAATGTGATGATAAATCAGAAATACATACTGGATTATCAATGTACAAAACTGAATATCTGGCTGTCCAGGCATAATCCCTCGGACCGACTGCAAAGACAGAGGATATAAACTTTATAAGAAGGTTTAAACAACCTGGGAGTCTTGCTGCTGCAAATCAGTTCTTACCCGTCATGTTCTTGTACACCACATACGGCCCATGTTCCACAAAGAGACCGAACATGGACGTGCCACCAGGCCCACCTTGCAGCCAGAGCAGGACTGGAGCTTTCTCCTGGTTTGCCTATCAGTCACATCAGAGCAAGCACAAAGTTTAAGAAACTAGCGCCACCTAGTGGACTTTTACCGCCATACAGTTGTTTAAAATTATGATTTTGGAATCTGCAGTGTTTAGAAATGGCCCCAAAAGACCTTCCTAACTTGTGTAAATCAATAATTCTCCTTCCACCGAGTTGCTTGGACTTTCCCCATTGTTCTGAGCATTGGTCTGATAGGTAGTGTCAAACTTTTTCCTATTTATGTTGAGACAGTGAACCTACCACTTGTCATCAATCAACCAGAAGTTAATAGGCCTTGTCAAGTTAAAAGACATTGTAGAACCTTCAGCGCTACTTTTTAAAAGATTTAAGTGAATGAATAGATTTGAACCTCTATGTATACTTTTGACCCAATTCCTGTTTTTTACGTAATTATAGATGTGTGTTGCACAATCATTCCACCCTAGAGAAAAAACAGTGCAAAGAAATCATGTTCATAGTGACCCTAACATTCATGCTCATTTTTAATGTGATTTAAACTCCTGATCACAGTTGTATATGTATTCTGGTCCAACAGGGGTAAAAGGAAGTTGTTTAGAACCTTTCCAGATTCTTTTTTTCCCTGGAGGCTTTTTAGTAAAAAACATTCAGTAAGATTCAAACTTTACTTGCTGTCATTAAATGCGTCAATCTCCACTGCTCTGGAGCATTTTCATAAATAAAATTAAAAAACTAAACAAAACACTCAGTTAATGATTAAAAGACATAATAAAAAAGGCACAAGTGTAAGTTAAAAAGTAAAACAAGCTCTCTTCCTGTAAGGATTTTTGCTTTAAAAATCAGCAAAGGAAAACCTGGGTATTCCTGGTTGCAGCTGACTAAATATCACAACTTCACAGAGGGACTAAAGATAAAGTTGACTTCTGAAAACCCCACACAGATTTGATCCTAAAATCTCTCCGTCCTCTCAGTGATTTCCTGTCACACTGCACAAATAAGAGTACTGTAAATTTGGGAAGCCCCTGTGGTAAAAGAAGTTAGGCCTACCATGGAAGCAGGGAAGAACCAAAAGAAGAGGTTGCTGTTGTATTTTTTGTTGACTGTGAGGTATCCAGCATAACTCTTGACTGACTTATTGCCTCCTGGCAGGTCTCCCACCAGACTCAGTTTCCTGGCTGGAAGAACGAGATATCGCCACATTGTGGATGTGCAACACAAAAAGCACGAAGCCAATCTATAGTACTTTACTTCGTAGTAACACAAATACAAGTTTACCTTCATCTATAGCGCCCTTCTCCAGATAAGGAGTGAGAAAGAGAGGGGCACCGGGGTCGACTCCGTTCAGGCCGCTGACGCGGGGAGATTTTCGGCAGAAAAACGACGAGCAGCCCCCGAAGGCGGCGGAGTGCAGACAGGCCCACAGTAAGAGGACACCCAGAGTTTCTCTCAGCAGCCTGCCAATATATGTAACATAGATATCACAATGCGGGCCTGGCCAACGATGTGTGAACCTCAAGCACCCCCAAGACACTCAGATTTCAAAACAGTGCGACCACAGCGAGGCTGCACGCCCCTGACTGCGAGCATGAACTTATCGTCATTCTTTCAAAACTCACCTCATTGTCGCAAACACCGGCAGCAGCACAGACTTCACCTTCTAACACAGGCGAAGGCAGGTGGAGTAACAAATCCGGTCTCACTGTGATTTTAGTCACATGATCGGCTCTGTGCCGGTCACATGAGATACTGGATCACGTGGTCGTTGTTGTTTAATCAGCCCTCAGTCGTGCCTAGCAGGAGACGCCATTCGACTGTGGCTTTAATGGCCACATGTGTCATTACACCAACGTCCCTAGACAGACCTTAACAGTATAATACAAACTACACCATGCAGCACCAACGCTGGCATGTTTTCTGTTAGTCTCCTGGTTGTAAATTGCAGACAGCAGTTCCTAACTTTTTTTTTTTTTTAAAAAGCACTAACTGACACTTTTAAACATACAGAAAATACCCTGATAACGACTGTGTTTAGTCTGTTCCTTCCCATTCCCTACAAGGCCACCAGGGTTGGCTGGAAGACTGTTTACTTAGCCTGGCAGGGCGAAGGACACTGTCTCAGCTGAACTATGGACACGCACACACATACATATACTGATACTGATAAGCACTCACCGACGCATCACCCTCCCTACCCCGGATCCAACACCACCTCCAACGCTTACCTCCCCTCTGATGTGGACATCGGGTCAGTTGGAGGCGCAGTCGAAAGATTGCAGCGGTCCCAGATCAGATGTACACACTGGAACTGTCTGTGTTTATTGTGCTATGGTGTGTTGATATCTGTGCATTCCTGTATTATCCTTTTGTGTTACACATTTCAATGTTTTTTCCTCGCCTGACCTGTCTCCCCAATGTGATGTTTGTGTATTGTATGTACGGTCGGCAAGGTCTGTCATCTCGGTTGTGGGCAAAAGACCTGCAACTGACAAATAAAGGCTATCTCATCTCATCTCCTCTCATAATTTGTTCACAAAGTTTCAAAGTAAGACAGTTTTCAGTAACTGTTTTGGTTATACTTTATCCACTGCTCAAAATAAAATGTAATTAGTTCTTTAAGTGACTACAGAGTAGATCCAATAACACAAAGTCAGTAAAACTTCAGGGATTTTACTCTGTCCAGTACACATAGCATAAACCACTGTGGTTAAGTGACAACAGCTGCACTGGAGAAGCAACAACTCCCAGAAAGGGAATGGTTTTGCAGGTAGTGTCCCAATCCCTCCTGATTTTTTTTCCTGTCAAGCTCTGGCAGATCTCCTCCTGGTCCTCCTCAAACAAAGGAGCAGTTAACAGTCCTGCTGTTGAAGCTGATGGTTCTGTACAGCACTCGTGTAACAGGGTCATTCTTACTATTCGGTGCCATTTGAGTCCTAATGACATAATATGGTATATTTAGTGTAAAACTTGTCTAATGCTTATTTCTAAACCATTTTCTTGTATGTTTAACCCCCCTCTACCATAGAACACATTGATATATACACAGGATAAATACATTAAAAGTAAATTACTTTTATTTTAGCACAAGTCACTAAAGTACTATGTCCCCAGTCATGCTTGCTCGACTTCAGTTACAAATATAACTTAAAAAAAAAAAAATAAATCTAGATTTTTCATCATTTCTGGATTGGCTTATTTCTAATGTTCCTCATCAAATGTTCTTTTTTATTATTAATGCATGTTTAATACTTAAAATCTTTAAAAAATGTTGTGTCCCTGAATCAACTGTCACCCCTGTTACTCTGATAAGAATTCCATAGAACACATCACCTGATTATTCTTTTAGTCACATGACACTCCCGGATGTAACATATTTTGGAGGGAAAACTTTCAAGAAGAAGACGAGTAAGTACCACTCTTTAATCAACCCTTTTTTCAATGTTTTAGCAAGATTTTGTAATGTGGCAAAGCATAACACGTCCAACCTGTTACGCTTATAATAGTGGAAACAATTTTTTTTTTGTAATTTTTATAATATGGCTAATAAACATGTTAAAAATGGTTCTTAGTGGTCACCATGTACTAGCTTGTTGTTCATCATACTAGTAGTAATGGCTAAGTTTAGCATAAAATCTCCCCCCTGTTACCGTCACCCCTGTTATTGCTATGCACTGTAACATGAAATTTCCTTGCAGATTTTAAAAAGGGACATTGTAGCTTTTAGAAAATGTAAATATTACTATAACTGTGTATTCAAAACAGTTATTAATAGAAAATTGAATGTCCTGTAACAGGGTGGACATTTGGCACGTCATGGGTAAAGACTTTGATTTTAAAAAATATTATAATATAATATCCTTAGCTGGACCAATACATTTTTCTTATAGGTTGAAAATCCCTCTTTTAGATGAAATGTTAAAATAATTCAAAATTTTGTATTTTTTGATGAAGAGTGATCACACTGAAATGGCACCGAATAGTAGGAATGACTCAACAGCTCGTGTCCTGGTTTCTCCTCAGGACTGTCGAGACTGCGCTGAGAGACACAGCAAACCTTCTGGTGATGGCACATATGGATGTGTCATCCTGGAGGCGCTGGGCTACCCGTGCAACCTGAATGTGCTGCAGGCAACATTTCATGCTGACAAGGACACTGACAAAAAGAAAAACCGGGCACTCTCCAGGATATCTGCTGTCACTTTTACTTGGATAAGAGCAGATGAAATAATGGTTTATGTTTACTAAGTTAGTTGTATACCTAAAATTTATTTTATGCTGTAATATATAATATACTTAATTTTTTTGAGCACTGTATATTTAGCCTTTGCCAAGGAGGTGTTTTAACCTTCACATAGAAAAATAGCAATGCACTGGCCAGCTGGAAAAAGGTGAAGTGGAAACTAATTATCTGGTGTTTCTGGTGAACACAGATGCAAGTAATAAATCTTTGAATGAGCCTAACAGTACTGCAAACTTGGGCAACATTTAAAATAGGAGTAATAACTCTGTTCTTCAGAACATTTTTAGTTTATCTGCTTTAAAGCATCAACAAATAGCTTGCACTCTATATTATTTGGTATCATGAAACAGGAATCCTTTGGGTTTGTTTCTCACTGACATCTGGAAAGTGCTTGGAGCTGATGTAAAGTGAAAGTGGCAGGCACCAGGGCTGATGTGATAGGTTGAGACAGCTGTCCATCAGATCTCAAACGGTTCTCACCTATTCCACAGCTGAGGGACTGAGCATTGTTTTAAATATAGTGATATTTTGCCTTTTGCTGAATTGAGACTCACTTACTTGGCGATCATTTCTGTGGAGGAGACCAAACCAGAGCTAAAAGATTTGAATATGGTGCTTAAACTCGTCGGCGTGTGAGCATCAGTCGGCTATTCTAGATGATACAATCAGTGTGTCAATAACCTGTAAACAAAATCACTCATTCTTTAACACTGATTGATGGTTGTGTTATTATTGTCCTGTTTCCACTATGAAGGGGAAAACTATTATTAATAAAATCATTGATGGCTGCTCTCTGTTGTTCAAGCAATGGCACGTGACAGTGAGCCTGGCATGTATCGTGCCAAGGACAAGTATTCAAACACACAACTCTGAAACAATGATGGAAATCTCTTGTGTGTGTGTGTGTCTGTGTGTGTGAATGACTGATCCTTCTGCCTCCGATGCAGTGAAAAAAAGACGGTACAAGGAGCTGCTTGCAAAAGGTTTTTGGAAAGAGCTGATGGTGAGATTTTTTCTGAGGCGGTTGTAACGTCATTAACAATCTGCTTTTCTATCAATTTCCGGTGTGTTTTTATTGACTGTTTTGCTTATAGTACACAATTCTGTCTGCAGGTGCAGCCACACTGCACACACCCTGCTGTTGGGCAGAGGTCAGGGTGAAGTCGTGAGCATGTAACTGGTGGATGTGCAGAAGCTGTCAAAATAATACAAAATGTAAGCCAGTTGATCGTTTTCTCCATCGCTCTTTTTTTAACTGATAAAAACGTTCATTTCTTCGAGCGATATATATTTTTGCACCACCAGATGGCGCACAGACACCGGGCTCGCCACAGCTGTTTCATCAAAAATGAAAATAAGAACTGCCAGCTCTGGAATAATACAATTTGCCCATTTGTGCCTTTTCATGAATCAAACGAGTGTGGTTTGAGGAAGAAAGTTCCGTCTGTTTGACATTCCGCAAGCGGAGCTGAGCTCTGCTGTTTTGGGCTTGTTTTTGCCTGTCAGGACTGCTTACATCTGGAAAACCTTGCTCCACAAAACTTTCACTTTAAGAAGGCGCGTCTAGGCTGCGGTGTGGTGTGTTTATTGCGATCCTTAAAGTGGCACATGGACGCCGTGGCTGGGCTCTGCATGGCACGACACTTTGTACCTACAGGTTCGGTCCATTGTGGGGAGGAAACGTTTTGACGAAACCGACCCACGGAGCACGTTCCTGTAGTCTTTTTCATCTTTCTCATTTATTTTTGAATCCACGGCACCCACGGTGTATGCGGCAGCGTGAACTCCTCGCCGAGGCGCGCAGCGAGGCGAAGGAAAGGATCAGCAGATTCAAACGGACGGACAGGGGTGGTGTTGGTGGGGTCGGGATCAAACAAGACATGAAATGATCACCAGTCAGGCGTCAAAGGTGAAGCACACTGGGGCGTGAGGGAAATGGAGGCACCGCCAGGGACGAGCTGCTGTGAGCCCACCTTGGCCAAACAGGACTAACCGAGTCGTGAAAGTGATTGGGATGGCAGCATCCAGCAACTCAAGCCTCTCAGGTTCATCTTTATCCTCTGGTAAGAGTTCAAATTCTCCCCAAACGAACAGACACAGAAGCTTTGCACTAAATAATAGAAATAATAATAGGATTGCATTTCCTCTTGAGAAGTTTCTAATGCTTTCGTTTGGCTTGAATCAAACTTTTCTCTCCCGTTGGCTTGTATACAACCCACGCATTATCTTAATCTCTATTAATCTGTCTCACAGATTCCTTTCATTAAACTTTCTCGAGGTGGCAGCTGTGATAATATAGAAAAAAAAAACCCTCTAAGTGGATGCAGCTGTGGAGGTACTGGGGTAAAAGGAAAGCCCTTCATGTGCACAAGGATTATAAGGTCGTGAGATGCAGTCAGTGTGACGCTTGGTTTTGGATGTTGTCCTTAACGTTGCCAATCATTTCCACAATTCCACTATTGACTTTCCACTTGGCTGTCTTCTGTGATTATCTTTGGCCTCCTTTGTCTACCATTTTCCAAAAATGCAACATCAACCAGGCTGAGGTGTTTTCTGATATTTTTTTTTAATCTAATATGCCCAGTTGAGTGATTATAATACATCTCAGACTGCTTCAGTTTGCAGAAAACTCCAGCTAAATCCCCTTTGCATAAACAATGGTATAGCTCAGTGATTAGCGCATATTATTTGTCATTTTTGTGTGCTTTGCTTTTCACAGAAGGAAAAGCAGAATGTTTGTCAGCAGCTGTTCAAATAAACCCTGAAAATGCAGTGGGAGCAGCAGAATGCTTTCTCTGCGCATAGTCCCTTGTGTGTTGATAAGGAGTAGCTCGTATTTGCCAGAGTATAAAGTACAACCTCCACTATCGCAGCACTGCTTGATGTGGAAGCCCCACCAAACAACCAGGGGCGAGCGTGTGTGACAGAGGGATGAGGCTGTTTGTAACGCTGAGCCTCCGCACGCGTGGTTTATGTTTGGACTATAAAATCACATCAAGAAAATGTGCAAAAAAGAGGGAAAAAAAAGCTGCAGCAAAAGTCAAATTCAGCATTGCTTTGGTGGATTTTCATTTAATTTATGGCAGGACGAGGACATTCCATAAAGTGTTTGTTTTACTTTCTCACTGTCTCTGCATCCTGACCACACACCAGCGTCACATTTCCCAAGGTACTGCCCAGTGGGAGGGACAGACAGTCAAGCTGATATAGCCCAGGGTGACCACAGGCTTCACAAAGCATTATCTCATGTGTGCGTTTCAGAAAGAAGTGGATTTATTGTTTGACCGCTGCTGCTTTAAGAGGAAAGTCTCTTCTTTCTGTGGCATTGGAGGGTTGTCATTACTGTTGGGCTCTCAATATAATTATCAGAGGTTACAAGCTGCACTGTTGCCAGGGATGGAGTGGTTGTCGCAAGGGTATTATTATTTTCGTGCAGAGCTCTTTGGCAGCCAGATGCAACATTTGAATAATCTTGTCTATGAGGCATATGACTGAAACATGAATCTCTGTGAAATTCCAGCTCCATATTAGGTCTTCTGTTCTTGCTGCAAACAAAGTGCTTTGGTATATTTGGCTAAATCCATCATATTTGTAAATCTGCACAATCGAATTGTAACTGATGGCAATTTTCTTTTATTTTCAAGTAACAAAAAGAGGTAACTGGGTTGATTTGTTTCTTTACTTTCTGCAAAATATCTACAAAACCCAATACAATGGGGTATTAGATTGTATGCAAATCACCAAAAAGCATGTTGTAGACATTTTTGAACTGAATGTTTAATATACAGCTGGAAGATAATAGCTATAGCCTCTATTCTTTGAAGTTGATTATAGCAATAGACAACCAAAATGATTGCCATAAGATTGCAACATAAATGTTGCAATCTCATCCTTTCCCTGGAAACATATCCTCTGGCTTTCTGTCTAAATCGGGGAGATTCCTACACATTCTTGGCGTGGTTAGGCATGGAAGCATGTAACTGTACCAGCAGCACACCATTTGGCAGACGGCTTCAGGAAATGAAGCTTTGAAAATGTTTTGTGAGGGCTACAGCATGAAAGTATGTCTTTAGATCCAGCCTTAAATGATAAAGTTGGTCAGGGAGGCAGACATGTCGCCATGCATTACAGACAGGCTGACTGTTAAGTGCGATCCTACACATTTCTTACAACATATCTCAACATATTTCTGTTACTTCTTTATTTTTCCTCATTTATTTGTTAATCTTTCAGGACTAGATTTGTGTCATGTTTTACTTGCATGTTTTCATTCACATTCTCCACAGCAGACTCAAAGAAATGTCAAAATCAGGTTACCAAATGATATTTTTCCTTGTTTAAACTCGCCTACACTTCTTTTTAACAGCCAGCTTTCCCTAAGGGTGTCTATGCCAGCAGCACACAAACACACTCCACAGAGAGAGAGACACTCTCCTACCTGTCACATGTTATTTGGTCAGCTAAGACTGTGTTGAGATACTTGTTTTGGATCACTGTAACACACAGATGGTCTCCCTGCTGCAGCTCTGATGTATCCCACTGACATGCTTGTGTGTGCAAGTATTTTTGTGAGGTACGCACACTTGGAGATCTTCTCCAGAATGTGTCGTTTCTTAATCCTCCTTATGCGTGTGGATAAATCTCAAACCTGTAACTAAAACTTCAAAGTGTTTTTTTTTTTCCCCACAAGTGGTCAACAGTAAAATTATTTTTCACAGTCACCTTTTGTTATGTTTATGAAACGGCCTTTTCTGATCATACATAAGCATCTTTACAGTCTTCACGAAGAACAGAAATAAGAATTTCTGTTCTCTTCATCTTTAGATGGTTAAAATGAGGAAAAATCAGATGGTATTTGAAACTGTAGAAGATATTCAAAGGACTTGAAATTAAGGACTCCTCCTGCCAGAACAAGACCTTGAAAGGTTTAAAAAAATAAACTAAAAGCAGTCGTGTACTGTTGGTCCATAATTTGCTTAAAAATCCCCACAATTTTTCTAGTCTGTACAATCAGCATGTGATTGAAGTCCGGTGAATAACTATTTTGGAATTACGGACGTTTTTATACACAGTGCCTGATTTTCAGAGGCCAGAAAACACCTAACAGAGCCCAAACAATACAAAAAAATCTTTAGATAAACAGAACAAAGCTGAATTTTTAGCACAATGATGGTAATAAAAAGATATGAAGGAAAGAAACGGCTCATGATCCAAACTATACCACATCATCTGTCAAACATGGCAAAGGGAGTGTTATGGTTATGGGCATGTATGGCTGCCAGTGGAAGTGGGTCACTAGTGTTTATTGATGATATGACTGCTAACAGAAGCAGCAGGATTAATTATGAAGCATACAGGGCTGTACTCTCTGCTCAGATTCAGACAAATACTGCAAAACTGACAGATCTTCACAGTGCAAATGAATAATGACCCAAAGCATAGTGTAAAAGCAGTAGAGTTTCTTATGGTAGAGAAATGGGATATTCTTCAATGACCTAGTCGATCACCTGATCTCAACCCGATAGAGCATGCATTTCAATCGCTGAAGACAAATCTGAAAGTAGAAAGACCCACAAACAAGCAACAACTGAAGATGATGCAGTAAAGGCCTGGTGGAGCATCTCAAGGGAGGAACGATAGCATTTGGTGATGTCTATTGGTTCCAGACTTTAGGCAATCAATGACTGCAAAGGATTTTCATTCAAGTGATTAAAATAATCCTTATATTCAAAATTGTTTTAATTTGTCCAGTTTCAGTTGAGCCTCTGAAAAATGGGGGACTGTGGATTAAAAAAATGACTGTAATTCTTAAACAGTTAATGAAGGAAAGAAATCCTTGAATTAAAACTGAAAGTCTGCACTTCAGTCACATATCAGTTGCTTGATTTAAAATCCACCGTAGTGGTGTCCCACAAATTTTGGGAGCTGACTATAAGCTGTAAAAAGGACTGCACAAATCAGATTTAAAGACATCTGCACGTACGATACAGTGACAGTGGGTCCCAGTTTCCAGTGAAATTACTGGCTCCATATTACCTCTGCAGATACGCCCCCAGATATGCAGCATTGCATTGCATGTTGGGAAACATCCCATCAGATGGTCAGGTATTGGTCTCATTTCTCCTTGTAATTGTAGTTTCTGTGTCACCTTCACTGTTGACAACAGCAGTGAGGATTGTGCACAGAAATCCTGTCTTAAAATACTCCAAAGTTGCTGTTGTCAGCCATGCATTCAGTGTACATCAACACAAGTCATTGTTTTAGGCGCTGAAGCGGAATATTTCTTTTGCATTTTGCACAGACAGTAGAGCGGACGGTATCTTGGGGGATAAAACTCTTAGCTTGATCTTTATTCATCGCAAATTCTCTTTGTCATCGAAGCAAACACCCGCTGGTAATTATTTTATTGAATGCTTCTGACTTGGTGAGTAATGGAGGGCAACGCAATTAATAGCTGTTTCTTCGGGGGGGAAGAGCCCTCTGGCTGCTTCAGAATTTTAAAATTCTCCCTGATCATCGTCAGAGAGACGCCACACAAACTCTGAGCCACTTGGAAATTCTTTTTGATGTTCTTTGTGTGTGTGTGTGTGTGTGTGTGTGTGTGTGTGTGTGTGTGTGTGTGTGTGTGTGTGGGGGTGGGTGGGTGGGTGGGTAGGTATTTGCACATATGTGTATATTTGGGCAAGTGTCTGCCAGTGTTTGCATCTGAACCAGCACTTACGCGCTCCCTCTTTTGTAGCCAAAGCTGCTGCTCAATTCCAGGCCGAAATGCCATTCGTCATTATTAAGAATTAGATTGAAAAGAGAATATTTGGCAGCCCACCAGATGAAATCACATTCTTTAAATAAGCTGCAGTGGAATAAATCTTTCAGGCTGTTGCCAGTGCAGTACACAGTGACAAAGCGTCAGTGTTGAACAATACATTTTCCAAGGCAGCTTAGCCGCGCATCAGCAAATGGAGCCCGAAGGTTATTTGGTAGTGTTGGAAGGCAGACACTCTGTGAAGGGCTTCAGCAACAAAATTTATCGGGGTCGGGCTTGTTTGCCTTTTCTTTTTGTCATTTACATATTCAGCTGTTAATTGTGTGCACCTGTCTTGTTTGTGCCCTGTAATAAACAGAGCTCTTTGCACAGTGACTGTGCCGCAATGATGAGCTTTTTATTTTATTTGAAAATACTGCAACCAGCCTCCAGTCAAACTCATGCTGCCACCGCTCGCAGAGAAGCCAGCAGGAAGGAAGCGCCCTGACTGTCTGCTCTTCAAGTGCTGTCAGACACAAAAAAAATCAAAGAGGAACATAGAGATGTTAGTGGAACAGTTTTAACACAGATGCACTTCATATGACTAATGATTTTCAGTTTAGCTGCCTGGACCTCGGTGGCCATATCCAGCAAGTGCTCACTGGTTTTCATTATCTGATTCCCATCCCCATATGAGGTGTGTTTTATTACTTTCCTTCCTCGCCAGAGGGGTGTGGTGCGGATTTGCTGATGAGTACAAAGGAATGCTTTACATGTATCATCTGGGCGCAGTTGGGTAAATCTCTCTCTCTCTGGCACTGGGAGTGACATTGCTGGCTATTTTCTGCATTTGGCATGAAGTCTAATCTGCCTATGTGATAGCTATAGGCCACCAGGACTGATATTGTATGACTGAGTCAGTGTCACAGTGTGCATGCTGAGCATACCAGGCATTCAGTAATTTTCAAACATGCAATTAATTGTTTCTTCTAAGGGAAGAAAATCTAATTTTTATGAGATTTTTAGCTGTAACTGGTGTCAAATTAGCATCTTTTAACTGACTGCAATTTAATAGATCGTGAAAATCTTCAGGTTTTTGTAATTACAACCTTGTAACACGATTAAAAAAACCAAACAAACAAACGTTTGAGTTTGAAGGTTGAAGCTTGACACGACCTAAAAGTCCTCGCCAGGAGCGCTGATTTGTTTGGGATCTTGCCAGACTGCTCTGCAAACACAGTCAAAAACAACAAAGGGATATCAGTTTCTACATCATGAAACTGATGTGTACAAGTAACAAGTTGCTGTGCAAAAAACAAAACCAAACACTCCAAAAATGGATTTTGCACAAATGTATTAAGTTTTAATGTAACAAACTGTTTATGGGGACTATATCAGGAAAACTGAAAATATATACAGTACTATAGTGTAACGCCTACAGTGCTGTAGTGTGATTTCCCTTTTTGCTGTACAGTAAAAGAAAACCTGACGATGTATATTAGCCATTCTTATGATTACGGGTGTCAACGTGTTTTTATTTTTTATGACTTACCTTTGGCCACATTTTAATTCATTCGGTGACGTTTTCTCAGAGTATTACAAGTCATTTCTTTTCTCAGTAGGAGTAAACTCTGACTTGCTGCAGAGAACTTACTCCACCTTCTCTGAAACGTTTCCTGAGCTAATGTAACATCGTGCTCCATAATCACATAATCATATCTCAGCCACCACATTTCCCACGGGGATGTCTTGCTGTGTGTAGCAAGATTCAAATTGTATTTACTTCTGCTAATTTTGATTGGCGTGTTTGTAGTCTCACCGCAGGGCAGATGGGTGCTGTCGGGGACCTTGGTGGTTGTTAATATAGATCAGGTGCGTGCCGACACAATGTTTAGCAAGCGGACATCAGCCCGTACCGACTGTCCTTGAAGCGCAGACGCTGATTAGAATTGTATTCACTGGTGCGTCTCAAGAGGCAGCTGCGCAGCATGAATCCATATGCATAATTATAGCGGAGAGATAAACAACAGTGACATAACAGTGGTAAAGGGCGCACACTCATCCCACTGGGAAAAAGCTAGAAGTGGAGTTTTTGTAATGAGAGAAAACAGGAGACTTTATTAACACAATCATGAGTTTGTGACAAAAGCCTGTTTTTGTATTTTTGTGTTTTGCAGACCCTGAGGATTATCAGCCACCCATATGGAAGTCTTATTGTGAGTAATTAATTCCCTTTATACACTGATTAGCAGTGCTTTCACCTAACTTTGCCTTTGGTGTGCTTCACCTTTTTTTTTTCCTGCTCCACATTTCACACAGAAATGTTTTCTGTCCTTTGAAGAATTAGGTTTGGTTTAGCATAACAAAATTAGATGCACTGCAGGTTCCAAAAGGCCACGCACACACGCTTTAAAGGCACACACTGAGAACACACTCGCCCACTGAATTCATTCACACAAGCGCAAATGCAAAGCAGCCAATTCCTGATCTCTGAGTAAAATAGGTTACCAGCAGCTAGGAAAATAGGATTTTCTACCTGCTAAAGAGCCTCATTTAAAACGGGGTCCTCAGAACGCCCACTTCATTATGCAGTGTTTTTACCATGTGGGAGGAAACGGGTTGGCTCGTCAGAATAGAGGTAAACGCACTGATTGAAGCTGAGCTGAAATCGTCTCTGCTGGGGAAAATGTCTGTCCTACATTTTGCTTAACTAATTACAATTTATAGCTTTTTAAAATAACTTCCCCTGTAATTAAATGTCTAGTCTGCGTAATTTTACATTAATGCTGCTCCCGTCTGACTCCTCTCGTCCTATGTTGAGGTATTTTTGGATTCCCTCTGTCTTGGGAATGGATGATGTCCAGATCTTGCTGGTTGGCTTAAGTCAGCCTGACAAAACATGAAATTTCACAGTCAGGAGAGCCTTCCCCCTGCCTGGAGAATCTGCTGCGGTGAAGACTTAGCTCAGCCTCACACAGCACTTTCTTTAGCACTGCTTGCCAGTAGTGAGGACACTGGAGTGGAGCCGTCATCCACACACAAGGCTGCCAAACGATGGGACTGAGAGCATTAAAACAGGAAACATTTTTGTTTGTTTCATTTGTTTGTTGGCGATTTTGTGAAGTTTGCTTTGGTAAAAGGGAAAGTGCACTTCTAGACTCAGTAGCTAACCATGATTTTTTATGATTCTGATTCTCTGTTTTGGCTGCTCACTTTTTTTTTAACAGCTAATTGAACGTGCTATTTCTGGGAGGCGGCTGAGATGTTTGTGCTCATTAAATCCCTGCCACAAATCTCTCATTTCCATTTTTTCCCCCGTTTCACTACTAACGCTAATAATAGGCTTGCACTTGCACCACGTGTGTAAAAGTGTCTTTGTGTTTCAAAGTTGAAAGCAATCTATGGAGTTATAAGTGCACATTAGGTAAACAGGTCCCAATTCACGCAAATGGATTTCAGATATATGGCCCTGTAAAACACTCACTGCTAAGCACTGCACACAAAAGCTAATGGCTCCTTATGTACCTGTTACTTCTGCTCTCTGAGCAGCGGTTAGAAGCTTCTTCCACAGGCTGCAGCCTATTAAGTGGAAATATGGCTTTACTCATAGCTGTTGTCCTTTGTGTAAATGCTGCACAGCACACTTTATTTCCTTCCTCTTAACTGTGTATTAACCACGCTTCTATTTGGTGGAAAACATGGAGCCTTCATCAATATGCATGTTTCTCTAACAGTGTACCAGCTACAGCAGGAAGCCCCAAGACCAAAGAGGATCACATGTCCTCAGGAGGTATGTGCAGCTTTGTGAACAACTGCATAGATGCTGAAAGGATCATAATCATATTTTTGTCACTGTAAATGTGAAAAACAATTCTTACCTCAGTGATAAATGATAAACAAATTCAATGCATTTAAATTAAGAAAAAGTCCAAATTTCTGAAACTGCTTGATTGCTCAGATAATTCATGTAGGCTTGCATTTGTATGGTTTAAAATTTCCAACGCACAGCAGCAGCGAAGCAACAATAAACGTTCTGATGCGAAACTAAGCCAGAATACAAGCAAAGCATGAATCCCATCTGTGATTGTATTCATTGTTTGTTTATTGCTGCCAAATGTCCGATATAACAATCGACCATATGGTCAGGCGCTGGAGCTAACTGACACAGTTATCGACACCATCAAATTCGAATTTATTATTTCTGAGTGTCTTTCCCTTCATGAGTCAGTCTACCACGCTACATGTACACCACTGCTCAGTTTTCACGCTCAGGTTTTTCCCGTGGAACACATTCGCTGACAAGTGATCGAGTCTGGCAGCTGGGAGCCAGACCACTCGGTAACCTGCGGGGAGCTGCTTGTTGAACCTCCCGCACCCAAAGTGTAACCATTTAAACTGCAAAATAAAAATTAAATAAGTGACGCTCCTTTCCTTAAAGTTTGTTTAGGAGCATTTTTTTCAGGGACTTTTTAAGGCAAAATTTAATGATATTTCCAAATCAATTACTATGTCGTTTTAGCTTGCACAGGGTTTGATTGTTCTCTCAATCCCGTGAATGAAAGGGCCGATTGAAGTGCTGCCATCACCTATAGTGCAGCTACAATTGCACATTTTATCCTATAAGAAACATCAAGATGTGTTACAAGTGTAGAAGAGAAATTCAAGATCAGGGGCGCTTTCGAAGGAGACTGCAGATTCGATCCCTTCAGTTATGTCAGGAAAGCTCATGGAGCAAGTTGCTCTACTTTTTACTTCCCTCGCAGAAAGATCTGTGAATTTTCTATTGTATAAGCGTCCAGAAATGATGCGTGTCTCATCCTATTTTGAGTCTTGCCACACTTTGATGAGCTAAGCGAAGCCTGTGGGCTGCTATTACTAGATAAGTAGTTGTCCAGTAATTCACTACAAAATGATGTTTGACATATTACCAAATCCAATGTCGTCATAGCTATTATCTATAAAAGATTACAGAAAGAAGGCCAGGAAAGAGGAAGAAAAAAAGAAGTCATGATTCACCGTGGCAGTGCTATAAAAGCTCAAATCTATGACATGAAAAAACCCCTCTTGTGTTATTGCAGGCGATCACTATAGCGATATCTGTGGTTATATTTACATTCAAGATTAAAAATAGGTTTAGCCATATCTCTTGGTAGACTTGTAATACATAGACACTAACAGGCTTAATATAAATTTTTGCAGCTGGCCATCTATCACCAGCTGTTTTAGTGCTTTGCCTCCAATTCATCTCCACAGTGTGTGAGCTGAATTTGTGGCTTTGGTAGCTGTGAATAGACACGGGGGTACAGATGGTAATCTGTGCTGTGGTGTTGGGCCTTTTATCTTTCACACAGGCTGTAAGAACAATTTGCAAAGCTATTTGATTGAGCTTTCATGTTATATTGCTGCAGCCAATATTTCTTCTTCTGGTTTACAGATGGAGAGCAGACCGAAATACTATGGCAGAGAGTGAGTGTAACTGAATTTCTTTCATCATTTCTATGTTGTTTTTCCCCCCGCGACGCACAGTGAATGGTTTTCAGTCGTAGATTATAAGTGGGTGTGGATATGTATCTATTTGTTTGTCTTTTGATCAGCATTCAATATGTAAAGCTTCATGAGTGAGGAGGAAATCACATTGCAGGACTTATATACGTTTTTTAAAAAAAAATAGATTTCATGGCGTGATCTCTCGAGATTATGCTGATGAGCTGCTGGTGGGAACAGAGGGTGCTTACCTCATCAGGGAGAGCCAAAGACAGCCAGGGACATGCACCTTGGCCTTAAGGTAACAAATCCATCAATATGCAGCACCGAATCCCTGAGAGGTCGGCTCTACCAGCATCCCAACACTCACCGAGTCTCCACTTTGATCGCTTTTACTCACCCGCTCAACCTCTAAAACGTATCTACCGACTACATCCTCATTCTCCATCCAGGTTTGGACACCAGACCCTCAACTACCGATTGTTTTACGATGGGAAGCACTTTGTCGGGGAGAAGCGGTTTGAGTCGGTCCACGACCTTGTGACGGACGCCCTCATCACTCTTTACATCGAGACCAAGGCAGCAGAGTACATCGCCAAAATGACCACTAACCCCATCTACGAGCATCTTGGTTACACGTCGCTGCTCAAGGACAAAATGGTGCACAGACTGAGCCGTGGACGCACAGAACCACGCAGGGTCACCTTCCAGAGAGATGAAAAGGTGGGTTTTATGACTGGATGTTGTACTGCGCTCATCCAGTTTGTAACAAGTGTATACCATGTAGAGTAAATAGAAGTGTGTATGTGTGAGATTCTGATCCTAAAACACTATCAGGGTCTCTGAGTCATTCAGAAACTGTGGGCATTCAGACTCGGAAAGAATCTGAGTGGCAAGAAGAATAAGAAATCCTACAACAAACTGTGTAGCTCCGCATCCCTTAATCAAAACATCTGGAATTACACGAAGAGTCAGAAACTTCTTAGAAGTTCCCCAAAGCTGAACTGAGCTCTACAAAATACCTTCAAAAACAATGTTTAACTGGGGGAATTTGTGCTGAGGGTGGTCCTGCCAAATATTTCTTTGTTTTGTGCTGCAGATTTTTGCATTTTGTGGATGTGGTACATGCGGTAACTGTAATTAGATTTTCTTTGAATTTTGCTTCTGTGGATTGACCTAAGCAAGCTAATTATTGACTCTTGGCTTGGGTAATATTCCAACAGGAAGGGAGCGGTGCAAAAGAAAACTTCTCCATTATATTGTTCACAATTCTGCATCCAAATGGTATAAAATACTAAAGAAGTATAGTAAATAACAAACAGACTTGTTTTCACTTTTTATTTTTTTCATCCAAATTATTTGGCTGCCCATAATCTTTCAAAACATCCACAACAAGCCAGCATTATTGCAAAGATTTAACGAGTTGCAGATTACAGTAGCTGGTATTTATCACCAGCACTGGGTAAATACTGGGGTTTTGATCCAGTTCCATACTACTTAACATTTCCAGTACATTTCCTGTAGAACGAGAGCATTCCTGAGAGGACACTTTGTCCTGTGAGTGAGACGTACATTATCCTTGCTGCCTCTGGGTGTGTTCACTGCTGCCATGCTTCATTGCCTTCACTGAAAGGTAATGATGACCAAGGGGACTGGGACTTTGCTCGGCCTGCCATCCATATCAGACACGTTGATCTTGGGTGAGACAGGTTTCACATTGTATTCGTTGGCACTCGCAAGCTGATGTCAGATTAAGGTCTGTAAATGATTTCTTAATCAGGATGAGGAATGTCTGCCTTCTTCATGTTTTTTAAAAGTGTCCTTCCACTAGGTGGCAATCTGAACTTAGTTCTTGTGCCTTTTTTAAGAGGTGATGGCAGCCAGAGTCACAGCCGAGCTTTAATGTTTACATTTATTTACTATTTTTATATTTCTTGCTGTTTTGCTGTGAGCGCGTGAGCTGTATCGTTAATGTGTCTCTCAGCTTTGATTTATTCTGGGATATTTTGTCTTGAAAATGTCAGCTTCTAGTTCATCACTCAGCAACAGGCAGATGGCAGCCTGTCAGGAGGACCATCATTGCTGTGTTAACATCATCAGTCTTGAGTTCGATTTCTGTAACGTGAGAGCATTAATGCAAGCATTGGCTGCTGGTCAGCGAGTAGTCCATTGACTTATTGCTGTTTTAAATAAACTTTGACAGATACGGCTACACCGAGAACTCCTCTAAGATGTGCAGACACGTCTGCATCTGCATGAAAGGCAGCGCTTCATTGAAAAGTGTCCCTCGTGTGTTCGATCCACAGCCTGATTTTTAGGTTTGAATGACTGTGGACTGCATTCTGTAATAAGCATCCCATTTGGCAAGTAAAACTGGAGCATGTCTCTAGCTAAATGTCAGATTTTCAGCTATCTGTGTGTCTTTGAAAAACTGACTATGCATTCCTCCTGCCAAGTATCTCAGCCGGTGACAGCTGTGATAATGGCAGACTTTGTCAGGCACCGTTTGAAAACCACCTGCCAGTCTCTTCTCACAGAGAGACTGTCTTCTGTCGGCTCAAATATTCCGCGTCTGAGAAGCAGAGACCTGACCCGATGGCTTGAATCTGTGGTCGCTTTTAAACTTTGTGTTTACCAATTACACAGCTCCACCCCGAGGCCTTTAACAGCCACAGAAGCTTCACTGTACACTCAAAATTCACGCGTGTTTACTCGGTGTCGGGTTGACACCTATGTAATACCGTAACTGTGAATGCTTGTGTAATTAAAACCCTCTCACAAGGTGAAAGGGGGCACTTGAGTGAGCCATCACTCTCCTGAGTTTCTTTGCGTGTGCAGGAATTTACTTAGTGACTAAAGCCTCTCTAAAGCCACATTGCTCCTGATGCTCACCACACTGGTTTAATCTCAGTGGCGCTCTCAACAAGCTGCCCTGCGTGCGTGCCCAAGAAAGATTTTCAAAGGTTTCGCCATGTTTTTTTTGTTTTTTGTTTTTTTTTTTGTTTATTTGTTTGTGTTTTAGGATAATTACCTGTTTGCTCTGCTATAAAAAAAATGCAAAAACAACTATTTATGTCTCTTTAGTTGCAAAATGTCAAAACGCTACTTAAACAGTATTTTTATGTGGTACTTTTCCAGAGTGTGATAGATGCATGTTCGGTGGTCCTAGCCCAGACAAAAGTGACAGTTTCCTCCATTTTCAGTATCTTTCAATACTGTGTCCTTCACAGTATGCCTATTTTTCCATTTGTTAGAGCAGTTTTGTTTTAGTCCCCTTTGTCTCACTGTGCCAGTGTCCACTGTGCTGTTTTCCTACAACTCTAATCATAACTGAGTTCACTCAGCTGCATTCTCACAAAAGTCCTGAGGGGAATAAAAGAGCCAAACTGCTGAAAAGAATGCAGAGCTTGTTGTGGGACCACCTTTTGTGTCCTTTCTTCCAAGCTCTTCTTTAAGAGACAAGAAGCCATCTGCCTGCAGACAAAGAGCACAACCCTTGTCTCCCCCTCCCTTCCCCTGCCTCTCCTCTCCTCCCCTCTGCGCGGCTAAAATATCACGGAGTGGTCTATTCCTCATCTGTCTATACAGACTTAGCTGCAGAGTTAAATTGTACCGTATGGTATGCGTAGGTTTGAAAGAATGCTTGTCACAGTGACAAATTTCTTCACCTGTCTTGTCCCTCTTACAGCTAAGGCCTAGTTTACCCAACAGATATCAGAGACATAAAGGAACAAGCTGGTACACAACATGTCCACTGCCTTCCCCCTCCCTTGTGCTTCTCTGTCTGTCAGCCTAGCTTCCTACCCCTTCATTTTATCTCAGTTTTGCAGTTACCCTTTGGGTCTTTTGCTCTCTGCCTCGCCACTCTGCTTTTGCACCAGCTCTTTATCTCACAAATCCAGTGCCTACGGGCTTTCCAACCTTTGCAGTAGCTTAATAAATCACTTTTTTAATGATGTCATCCAATAGATGGACTGATCTGTTTTGTAACCTGGAAGCTGCTGGACATGAAGTCTTGCTGATGTTTATTCGGAATGTCATGTGATGTGTCGTTTGTGTGCAATACCTCGTTTTAGAAATTGTGACAATTGGAAGCAAGTCTCGTGGTGCTGTTTACTGGCTAATAACGAGCACAGCTAATGGGGACAAATTCAGCATGAACATGGCAACAACCCCCCGCCGGCAAAAAAGACGCTGCTGCAGACCTGCAAATGAGCTTCCTATGGGATTTTGCTAGGATTTGGGCACTCCTGGATTATTCCCTGTGTAAGGATTATTACAGTAATCCCTGTGAATACCAGTTAATGGTCTAGCTCTGCTGGTCTTCTGACACAAGTGATTGTCACAGACTGGAGTAGTCAGGGCAGTATAGTCAGGGCAGTGCAGTCTGGGTGTCTGGAAGATCTAGTTTGGATTGCTGTGTGGGGAATTCCACCAGCTGACAGACACAGCTAGAGGTCAAGATCTGTTTGAGTTATGACAACACAGCCTCAGCTCTGACAAGGCTGACAATCTTGGGTCTGTCTCTGAGCAGGCGAGTGACCTGTTTAAAGGATCCAGTGCTGAGTGAGAGCTGCTGGCAGTGAAGTATTATCTGCAGTTAAGTGAAGTGGAGTGTGTCCGGAAGGCACTGTGCTAATGGGAGTGTGCTCAGTGCTATAAAGAGGGCGTCTGCACTATTGATCCTGCTTTAGAGAGCTGTTGAGCTGTGTGAAGTGGTCCTGACAGCACCCGGCTGCCCTCACTCTCAACCTTCTAGCCCCTGCCCATCTAGGACCCTGCTCTATCTCTCGCTCTCTCCCTTTTCCTCCCTCTCTCTTTCTCTCCCTCTTTCTGGGTGTGTGAAAGAGGACCATTGTGCAAGGCACACTCCTGCCCTCAGGCCGCCCACTACCAGTCCTCTTCCCACTGCTGCTCTTGCTTACTGCTGCCACTGGATTCAGATCAGATGCAGAGTCGAGGCTGCGCTGGCTGTCATCAGTCGCCCTCCTGGGTCACAGGGGAGTGGAGTGTAGCTGCTGCCTCTGCTTTGGACAGTTGCCGACAGCGTTTGCTGCACAGCACTCACGGATCCCCTTCACACCTTCCCTCAGAGGAATTGGAGAGTCTCTGGGAGCCCGATCAGTCAAGCATGGAAGCTGAAGAAAACATAGGTTTAGCAGCCGAGCTGATTACCCACAAGGCTAAGAGACAGGAGAGGAAGCGCCAGGAGCTGCTGGCTTTGGCTCTGGGAGTCAAGCTGGGGAGCAAGGGGACTCTCCTGTGGAAGCCTATTAAACTGTTGGCCTCTTGTCCTCAGATCTCTTCACCTCTGGTGCGACGGAGTGCCTTGAAAGATATGCCGGAGAAGCAGTGCTCCTATGAAAAGATCCACAACTTCAAGGTGAGCAATTTCTTCTTAGACACAAGGAATGAAATGAGTCAAAGTGTCAGCTGCTGACAACATTGTTAACATTTCTCCTAAATGACTATTCATTTATTTTGTAGTAGCTCACTTTTGTTTTTCCTTTGGTTAAGCAACTCTTTAGCGAGATGCATCTCCAGATCCGCAGATGTGTTTGGATCACAGACCACAGTGTGTGTGTGTTGCTGTTTTGATGAGAACACATGCAGCTGACACCCATATGCATTGAGGGCAACTAATGGATACCACAACCCATTAACAACAGAACACATTGATTAGCATTGATTTAAAAGCTCTTAGATCTGTTTTTGTTTTAAGCTTCTGATTTTCTAAAAAAAAAAAGTGTTAGAGTTGCATGCAAGTGCAAGAGTTATGGCTCTCTTAATACACAAATGAGAACTTGGACATACTTGCCTCTGGGCACCTTAAAATTCTTGCAGTGGTGTCTTGGGTTTCAGTTAAGAGGTGAGCTACAGTGATCCCCAGCTTTTTGTTTGCTTTGTCTTTGAAAACCGAACAAAAACTATCCACTCACCACCTGCCATGTGCCCTCTGCACTCATTAATCCACTCCTACCTATTCAAAGTAACAATGAAGGTGTGTTCAAGTGCACATCAGTGTAACTCCATTTGCCACCTTATCCTTGTTCTTACCATAGGCGTACATCTGTTATTTTGACTTTCAGGCTTGCCTCTGTGCTCCCCCGCATGTATCCAATTGCTCAGGACAGATGCCAGACGCTGTAGTAAATCCTTTAATCTGCCTCGTGTATACTACAAATGCGCTCATTTGGTGCAGAGTTCCATCCAGTATGGCTTGGCATCACAGTGTAATCCAGCGCATCAAAGGTGGAGAGGTCTCCTGTGTGAACTGGTCATTGACTTGCGTGTGTGTGTGTGTGTGTGTGTGTGTGTGTGTGTGTGTGTGTGTGTGTGTGTGTGTGTGTGTGTCTTCCCAGGTACATACCTTTCGAGGGCCGCACTGGTGCGAATACTGTGCTAACTTCATGTGGGGCCTCATTGCACAGGGAGTCCGCTGCTCAGGTACTCTACGCACTTCAACATAAAATGTTGCATGTGGTAGACTGTTTGAAAATATCCTGTCCCGTAAGTCGGATTACACGAGGCATTATAAGATCTGCGTCTTCTCACGGATGTTTCAGTTATTTAGCGTGGTGGTGGTGGTGGTGGTGTTATGTATTTTCCCTGTTACATCTGTGGCAAACAAGATGACATCGTCCTGTTGCTGACTCATCAAAAGACATTTAAACACAGTGAGGAACAGACATCTTTATAGAATCACAGCTTTAACTGTTATCACTCCTTCTGAGCACTCCACTCACTAATATTTTGTACCACTCCCACCAAATAATTCTAATAAATGTTATTCCACAGCACTCCGTAGCTGCTTAATAACTGCCACTGTCCAAACTAATTCATGCTGATAGAATTTATATCCAAATGTAGGTTATGTCAACAGTAAATGCTACAGATAACCTATGACATATAAAACTCGGGTCAAACACAGGCCAAACGCGGTGTCGCTGTTGTCCAAATATAGCAGCATAACTGCAGGTTTTCAGGGCCTCCACGGGGTTGTTTTCTTGCACAGACGCAATCCTGGGGCTGATGTGCGCTCTTGTGGACTCTGTTGCTCTCTCCCTAAACAGAGAGTTTGTTGTTTAGACATTTGCCATGCTGATAAGCCAGAGGCAAACGGCGGTATCATCAGACACCTCATGTGCTATGGGAAGCAGGAGAGACTTCTTTGTCTCTCTCTCTGTCCCTCAGTTCTCTGCTTATCTCCTCCAACACTGACTGAGAACGAGGACCCCAATCAGCCGACCGGCGTTAACGCTGCTCGGGCGGTTACAAACAAGTTTGTGATGAACGATTTCAGAGTAACATCCCCCAACCTCCCCCACACCCCCACGCCGCCTGGTCTACGAGTACCACTCCTTCAAAAACCTTTATTTCAAGCTGTGCTGCCACACAAGCAGGCATTACTTTTTACACACACTGCTTTTGCCAGCTGTCCAGCACAATCCACGTGACCGAAACTACAACAAGAGCCCCCCGCCAGTGCTGCCTTGTCCGCTGATATCCACCGTTGGCGCAGTACACCGAGACAGCTTAACAGCAGCTGCACTGTCTGACAGTGCAGTTTATCACTGACTCTGGGAAACCTTTTCAAACTGCTGTCTTAAGCCTGGGATGATGGTTGTGTTATCGTCTCTCTCTCTCTCTCTCTCTCTCTCTCTCTCTCTCTCTCTCTCTCTCTCTCTCTCTCTCTCTCTCTCTCTCTCTCTCTCTCTCTCTCTCTCTCTCTCTCTCTCTCTCTCTCTCTCTCTCTTTTTATCTCACTTTTGCTCTGCTAGACTGTGGGCTGAATGTACACAAACAGTGCTCCAAGCTTGTTCCCAGCGACTGCCAGCCGGACCTGCGCAGGATAAAGAAAGTGTTTAGCTGTGACCTCACGACACTTGTCAAAGCTCACAACGCAACGCGGCCCATGGTGGTGGACATGTGTATTCGAGAAATAGAACTCAGAGGTAGATCCATCACTTATTACTGGTAAAGGAAAGTAGAATACACAGTTATTTCTATTCCTTTACTCGTTTGTAATGTTTAGAAATGCCATTGATCCCTTTTTGTACAAAAGACGCCTGCATTTTCTTTGATTCATTTTTATGTTTTTGTGACAAAGAAACAGACACAAACCTTCCAATTTTCTCTTGCAGGTATGAAATCCGAAGGTCTCTACAGGGTGTCTGGCTTCTCTGAGCACATTGAGGATGTGAGGCTTGCTTTTGATCGAGGTTTGTTGACAGTGAATTCCTTTGCTCTATGCTCTGGGTTTTAGTTCAGAGGTTCGAACCTTTGAGTAAAGTGTTTCAGCTGCAGAGGAGCGTGATACAGTGCTGTATTTTATTTTGGAAATGGCAAAGGAAACCTACAGCAATGATTTTGTATTTTGAACAAATACAAAACGGCATCTTAGTCATATATTTTCTGTTTTGTGTCAACAGATGGCGAGAAGGCTGACATCAGTGCCAGTGCCTATGCAGACATTAACATAATTGCTGGTGCTTTGAAGCTTTACTTTAGAGACCTCCCCATTCCAGTCATTACATTTGACTTGTACTCCAAATTTATTCAAGCTGCAAGTATGAGTGCTTTGCTTTTGCTATTCCGCACCATTACTGTGTTAGTACTTCTCTGCAGGGCTCTGATACTAATCATTTTACTAATGTGATGCAGAACTTCCAAATGCTGAATCCCGACTGGAGGCCATTCACGAAGGTTTGCTGCAGCTCCCTCCGGCCCACTATGAGACCTTACGCTACCTGATGGCTCACCTCAAGAGGTAACTTCGCCCACTAATCAGTTATGCTGTTGCAAAACTGACAAAAAGACAAGCTGTGATTGGATGACACTGGGTTTCTTCGTAACCATGAATATGGGCACTGTAGGTTGTTTTGAGTCAATCCTACATACCTGTAAAGATGCTCCACAGAACAAACTGTGTATTAACCTGCAACTGAAAATAGTCTCCAGTAAATGCACTATTTACATAAGTTTATAAAGATTTGTTGAAAACTACAGTGTCTGCCTAAGATTCAGACTTTTTTTTTTCCGTCAAGCTAATCTGTCCACTAGCTTCCTAGCTACTGCAGGAACCCCTCCTCCCACAAGGTTCATGTGCCCTGGCTGGAGACACTGAATGAACACATGGCTCAAAATAAAAACATGTCAAAACAACACTCGTCTGGATGCTTCATAAATCTGTTCCCTGTGCAAACTTGATTTTTTTTTTTCTTATTTTACAGGGTGACAATGTTTGAAAAGTACAACTTAATGAATGCTGAAAACCTGGGGATTGTCTTCGGTCCAACTCTTATGCAGCCGCCGGAGCAGAACGCCTTGACAACCCTGAATGACATGAGGCAGCAGAAGCTAGTGGTGCAGCTTATAATAGAGCATGAAGATGTATTATTCTAAGGAGCGAGGCGTCCGCCCATTACAAAAGAAGAGAAGGACAACTATTTATTCTATCAGAGGAAATTCAAGCCACCTTAATTCTAGTGAAGAGTCTGAATTCATTGTCGCATGACAGTTTCACTTTGTCGGTTTTAGTGTTGACATCGTCTTGTTACTGTAAGTTTTGGGTCTCTACGCTCAGCCAAGACCATCATTTAGATATTAGGAAAGGATCCTGTGTTTCTAACTACCTACAGTGCAGTTCCCTCCTCTGTTTAATTTGAAGACTGTCACTACCTGGTGTAGACTCAGTCATAATGACAGTGCTGTGTGAAATCTGCTCTGGGCACATTGTCAGTCAGTGAAAGCTGTGTAAACTAAGCCTCACAGATCAGCCAAGTTAATGTTTCTAACATGAGGTGTGCATATGTTGTACTGTTTGCGAGAATGCTGGTTTAAAAATGGGATAAAACAATGCAGATCCTGTCATTGTACATAAAATCAGATCATCCAATGATCGATATTTTGACTCTGTGTACAAACAAAGAGAAATAATAAGAAATGAGACAATTGGGCGCTCATAAAGCACTTTTTTGCAACGTGTGTATAGATTTATTTTGTACAGATGTTTATTTTTGTGTTTCTGCATTGTTCTTTGTCACAAATAATATATTCTGTCGGGGCCGGTTGTTTGTGGACTTGTTTGTGTCGATGCAAAAACGGTCCTCGAAAGAAGAGTACTGTCAGAAAAAGCAAACGTGCGTGGGTGCACCATTTCGACTTTCATTGTATTCAGTGTTATGTGAGGAATACACATGTGGATTAAACACTGGTCATTTATTCATGTCCTATTGAAGACTGCAACAGATGAGCAGAGCTCCTCTGTATACATGCTGGTTGCTCATGTTGCAGTGTTTCAGTATTTCATGCTGTAATTTGGAATATTTTCAATAATGATCTGTTTTTTTTCTTCTTTTTTTATTGCCAGTAACATTGCTCTGTGCAGCTTGAGTTGCAGTTTGCTTAACTGTCATACTAAAGCTGTACCGGGCGTGTTTCTTTCACACTTGGTTCGATTGAATCCTTTCTACAAATCCATTTTATCAAATTGTATTTTTGTGACAGTTGATAATGTAATTTATGAAATGATGATGATTTATTAAAGGTTTTAAAGCTTGAGTTTGAAATGGGGTGAGCTGCTGCAGTTTAGTGTTTTATAGGGATAGTCTGCACTTCAGTAAGTTGCAGTAGAAGTGGTTCAGGCAGAGTGAAGGCCCAGCCCTGTTGCTAGTGATGATTGCTTATATCCTGAAGCGCAGTGATTGGAAGAGCTTTTTAAAAAAAATCTCGGTTAACCAGTAACGCTACAGTGTCTTAACATTTAACCTCATTCTTGCTACATAACCCTCCCACTGATCCACTTTTACCTGTAGGTGTGTTCAGCAGGGTGGAATTTTTCTGCAGTGAGGGGGAAAAAACAGTCGTTCTCTTTGTGAGAAAGGACATAGTTGCACCACAGTGTTCACTTCCTGTTTGGTTGCTTAAATTCTCTCTCTGGCTTCAGAGCATATCACTGGTTCATGGCAGCATTTTATTTAACTGGAACTACATTTTAGCAGGAAATGATTGCTATAAAAATATATCGTTAATCCATCACAGTTTATCTAGATCATTATTTGTAAGATTATTAAGCGATTAGTTATAAACATCTAAAAAATTGTGGCGTAAATTACTTGCGCTTTATTCATGCATCCTGGAAAGCTTTCTGCACAGTATCATCAGATAACTTCTGGAGCCGTTGAAGCTTAGATTTACTGACAAGATATATGCCGATTTGATCCATGCTAAGCCAAAATGACAGCACTGACAATAATTAGTGACTTCTTTCATCTGTGAAGCATTGTTCTGCTGCATAACAGATTGCAACTTAATATTACCAGCCTGCTGAATCATCCCTAAACTAAACTTCTGCTCAACATCCTGTATGGCTTAAATATCCTGCAAATGCCGTGTTCCATACTGTGATACTCCATACCCACCATCCTATCCAGGCCACACTGTCAAGTTAACTAGTTTAGTAACAGTGGCCGCACTTACTGTCTGCTTCTTAATGACAGCCGGATTTTGTGTATATATGATTAAATATACACTGATAAGTGCTGTTGTATACTTAGGATTGAAGAAACACTAAAACACATTTTAGGCCTCAGCGCTGAAAGAAAATCAGTACTGTGGATGCCACTAATATAACATGATAGTTATTGAAAGCTTAGTAAATATAAATGAACTGGAAAAATATGAAGAGATAAAATTATTTTAGCCTCACCACATGGAATATTTATATCAATCATTATAAGTGGCTCAAACTGCATTGCAACTGTCTGATGATTTTCTCTCGACAGTAAGCAGTGCTATATGGGACTGTACTGCTGCATTCTCATTTGGGTAATTAGGCAGCCAACATAGAAACTCAGGGAGAACGCTGGCTTTGTTATTTGGAGAGATTAAAGAGTTGCAAGCATTCAAGAAAACAAAAGAAGGACAAGAGTGCCCTCTATTGACTGCTGAACAAACACACAGAAGAAAATACAGACATATACTCACGGGCCTCTACACAGGTTCACCTACTCATTAACACAAACATCTAATTGGCCAGTCACATGGTAGAATTTCAACATGTTCAACACGACCTGCTGAAGTTCAAACTGAGCATCAGAAGGAGGAAGAAAAGTGATTTAAGTTACTTCTTACACAGCGTGGTTTGGCGCTAGATGGCCTGGCCTGAGTATTTCAGAAACTGTTGATTTACTGAGATTTTCCTGCACAGCCATCTCTAGGGTTCACAGAGGATTATTGAACAAACAAATAAATAAAAACATCCAGTGAGTGGCAGTTTCCTGGATGAAAACGTCTTGTTGATGACAGAACAGAAGTCAGAGTGAGAATGGACAGACTGCTTTGAGCTCATAGAAATCCCGAAACAATTCAAATAACCCCTTATTACAACCCAGGTATGTGCAAGATACAAAATGAATCCAATACTGAATGCAAAACAAGTTGAACCTCATTGCAGATGGTCTACAGAAGCAGAAAACCGCACCAGGTGCCACTCCTGTTAGCTGAAAACGAGAAGTTGAGGCTATAATTTGCATAGGTTCACAAAAATTGGACGATAGAAGATTAGAAAAACGTTGCCTGGTCTGATGAGTGTTGATTGTTTTGTGGCATTCATACATTATAGGCTATACCTTGCATCAACAGATCAGGTTGTTTTCTTAATAATACAATAAAGCCTTGTTTAAACACCACAGCCTACCATTATCATGCTTTTATGACTAGAATGTGCCATTTTCCTGATGGCTACTTCCAGCTATGTCACAATATACTTTTTCGGGGCATTAATTATAAACGTAGTAAAGATAAATTAACAAAGATTTTTTTTATTTTCAAAATAATAGTTTAATGAATCCAGAACAGTGACCTAAATGCATTTGTGGTGGCATTTTCAGTGTATGTACAATAGAAATATAAATTAAAAAGTCCTTTTAATATAAAATAACACGACATCGAGCTGATATTTTCAAGTTCAGTCACAAAAATATGAGAGTGGAGTTCAAATAGTGTGAAAATATTATTTTAAAAAAACTGATAAAAAAAAAAAAAGTCTTTTACAGTTCATCGTGCTGGTAGGTGAACTCCCTGGCAGATATAAACCCATCTTTATCTTCATCCTCGTTTTTGAAGATGTCATCCACCATAACTTCATGATGTGTGTCGTTGGGTGAGTAGCCATGTTTCTCAAATTCCTTCTTCAAGTACTCTTTTACCTGAAAGGTGTGGAGAGAAAATAGTAATGACAAAATAGATAGCCAGATAGCCAGGCAGACAGATCGCAAGCTAGCTAGCCAGATACCTCCAGTCTGGAGAGCTTCCAGTCATCATTTAGATCCATATCCCGGAAAGATTCGTGTGACCTGGGCCCATTTCGAATCTCCATGAGTTCAATGTCAAAAATGAGGGTGCTGCCTGGAGGAATTTTCCCTGTAAACCAATAAAAATGTCCAAGTGACAGAGATGTAACAGTGGAACGTTTTGTTTTGTTTTTTCTGTATGTGTTGCACATAGTTTGTGTTACCTTTTCCTTCCTTGCCATATGCCAGCGATGGAGGTACAGTCAGCTTCCTGCGCTCCCCTGTGCACATGTTCTGCAGACCCTTATCCCAACCCTTGAGCACCTCTCGGATCCCCAGGGTAAGCCACACAGGGTTTTTATCCCCATGTTTGCGGCTATCAGGAGTCAAAAAGAGACATGCAGTCAATATCCGGATGCCATACAGAGGACTGATATGCCAAATGTAAGTGGAATGAGGGTTAAGTGAGTGCCAGCCAACTATGTGAGGATATAAGTGTTGAGTTTGACTGTACAGCTGCACAAACGCAGAAATATGAGATGCTGCACATGTTCAGCGGCGTACAGTTTTAATAAGCAGTTGAGACTAAAGTATATGCAATACATGCATCACTGTTACATTTATTACCTGGAATGAAACATGGTGCCATTACTCTCCAGAAATCCCTCGTAATGAACAAGAAGCATGTCTCCGTTTTTTGACTTGCGGTGACACATGAAGGGTTTGTGTATCACCTCAATTTTCACTTCGGGCTCGGGCAGTTTTCCCCCAGTGACCAACACAAACAGTGATGCCAATAACGAGCAGAGAGAAAACAAGATCATACTTATAGATAACAGCACTTACTCATGAGAAGTGGATGAGATAACTTCAATTTCACTCTCTCTTTCTACAGAATTTAAAATAAAGACATGTAAAGAATGCCATACGTGGCACCCAACTTCTGCGACGAATGCACCCACTGTTGAGCTGTCTGCCCTCCTCCATCTGCAATTGGATAGCGTCATTCCTAAGCCCCGCCCTTTCTTTAGAATCTCTTCTTTCATTGATGCTTCCATGTGCCAATCACTACAATCCACACCTAGGCTACTTAAACCCATATGACGAAGGAGGGGGGCGGGGGTGTGGTGAAGAAAGGCGATAGTAACGCTCAGGATCGGCTAGTGGCAGATTCACGAAAAAGTTTACGCACTTTTATCGACGTAGTTGGAATGCAAAGCGGTGGACGTTACTCCGAAAATCACACTCGGGCCCAATGGAGTCGCTACAGTCAGCTGGGCATCACGTCCTGTTGTGATAAACAAGTAATGAACGGGAAAAACACGCAATTAAATAATGGAAGGAATGCTGTATAAGTGGACCAATTACATAAGTGGTAGGTTAACACTAAAGTCTTTGCGTGCTTTCCGTTGTAGAGCTCGTTTTGAGGCTGCTAGCTAGCATGACAGCGAGTTTGTGACGTTAAAACGGACGAGCTACCGTTAGCTGCCCGCCAGCTTTGGTAGCGTATTGACCACTAGCATTCCTATCTTTGATAAATTAGCTGTTCAGTGAATTAGAGTTGAGCCGTTACGTCAGTCTTAGCTAGCAGCGCTCGGTCATGTCCACCACCTGTCGTTATAATCTGACTTCACAACCAATTAGTTGTTGCTAACATAACTTAAGACTCGTCAAGTTCACGAAGCTGGGTAACGCTGTATGTTGATGACTTTTCTAATGCTAAAAACTAAGTGCAGTTTACAGTAATGCCACAGCATTGATTCACTTATTTTTCCCATACGCTTTATAGGTTGGCAGCCTCGCTGGTTTGTGCTTCATGGAGGAACTTTGTCCTACTATGACTCTCAAGAAGATGCCTGGAAAGGGTGCAAGGGCAGCATTAAAATTTCCGTTTGTGAAATCCAAGGTCGGTGTGCTCCACTTTACTCTGTGCACGGTTTAACCAGAGCAAGCATCCTTTGGGTGCAGTACTGACAGGCATGTTCCCTTGCTTGCTGCTGTTTTTTTTTTTTTTTTTTTAGTTCATTCCTCTGACTCTACACGAGTTGACCTGACCATACCAGGAGAGCAGTACTTTTACCTCAGAGCCATCAATGCAGCAGAAAGGCAGAAATGGCTGGTGGCGCTGGGAACAGCCAAAGCTTGCCTTACAGACAACCGAACCAAGAGAGAAAAAGGTATTTGGATACTTTACAAGATACTGTTGCAAGTAAAAACAGGGTAAAAGCGTTTAGACCTGGAATAGTACAGACCATACTTACATACAAGTGTTGTAAGGCATTTGCACGACTTCTCAAACTCTGATCTGCTGTCTGTGTGCACAATGAATACAGAGCTTCAGGAGAATACAGAGGCGCTGAAAACTAAGATGTCAGAACTCAGATTGTACTGTGACCTTCTCCTCCAACAAGTAAACAAGATCAAGGAGAATGATGAGCTAGGAGACACGCCAGAGGTAAGGTTAAAGTTTGGATGAGCTGATGAAATGTGATATGCTGCTGTTAGTGTGAAACTGCAGTATAGAGTAGCTAGTTTGCAGTTGCTATGTACGTATTAATAGACAAGAAACAGTTGTTGTATACGTCTTGAATCTTTTGGCTTGGATTTCAGCAGATTTCGTTAGCAATCTACACCCAACATGTATGTTTGTGTTTCCTTCTCAGATGGGTCTAGACACTGGGAATATGGTGAAGTCTACATGCACGACTTTCCTTAAGACTCTAGAGGAATGCATGCAGATAGCAAATCGTACTTTCACTACAGATTTGGCAACACAGAGTCCACCAGGAACTCCTCCAGTAGCACCCATCAAACCTCAGAAGGTATACTTCTCTCACCAGCTCTGTGTGGGCAAGCTAGTATAATTGCTCTGGGATTGTTTTCCAAAAATCAAAATATGCGTAGTCACCCAGTGTTTGTCTGTGTTGTGCTGTCTCCACAGATTAAACACAGCCATCATTTAAATCAGAACCTTGGAGAAAAGTAGGTGGCTTCTCTTACTGTATTGAATGATTTTATCGCTCATGAAGTGCCACGTAGGTGCTAAAGGTAGCACAGAGCAAAGAGATGTTCAAACAAAAATACAGTTTCAAAAGGTTTCTGTTGATATTCTGCCATTGTTGTTGCATTTTGTCAAGGGCATAATTTCTGTCCCAGCTTTTTAGAATTGACACATTGTCCTGAAACATATTACAGGTGGAAAGATTTGTCCGAAACCTCAGGAGAAACAATTGCACATGACAGCCAGACCCTTGACTCCGGGCCAGAGGGACCAGATGAGCCAGGCAGACCAGAAAACCAATCTTCTCCATCAGGTAGGTCAGGTTGCCAGCCACTCGCTTTTCTTGCTGGGGAAGTTCCTGAACTAAAAACCATTACCGCATTCCACAAAGGAAAGACTACACAGCACTCAAGGGCCCTGGTTGTTGTTTGTGTATTCTATGAACTGAAGTGAATAGATTATTGTCTTTTAGTGAGTACAGTGATGGATGACTTGTTCCATTATTACATTTCCCTTAGCAGTGACAAAGCCTTTACACAAAGGGGCCATTGCTGAGAAATAAGACTAGTCTTTTCATACTTTATTACTTTGATTGGGATCTATATAGTAAGTCAATGGAGATGCAGAGGTTTTTAATGTTTATTTTCTTATATTGTATTTTAATGTAGCATAAGAAAATAAATTAATATATGCAATATAGCCATTTAAAAAGATAGCTGTCTCTTTGTGAGTGCTCGTATTTCTTCATATTGTCATCTCAGCTATACAGCTCTGGCTCTGGGTGCAGCTGCTTCACCCACCTGCTATTCAAATCTTCTATTTGCAAGCATCAGCCAATAAGAAGAAAGTTGTCTTACAGGGAGAGATGAGGAACCTAAAATGGCTTGAGTTGCTGTACCAACTGTGAATTTGTGATGCTACTGGAGTAGCTTTCTCAGGGTCATAGGTCGTGTTTAATAAAAAAAATGTGTAGACACTAGACTGATTTTTGACAGTCTAATTTGCAAAAAGACTCATGCATCGTTGTTTCATGCAGACACTGAAACAGCCAGCAGCTCAGAAGTCCACAAGGATCAAGTTAATCCTAGCTTACCTACTACCCAGACCACCCCTGAGATTGAACACTATGACCAGCCAGCAGAGGGGGATGACGAGAGTGAAGATGATGAACAAAAGCAGATAGGACAAGAGCAGATGGACAAAGTGGACCAAAGTCAGACGCATGACAACAACAATGGGGACGTGAAGGATTTTCGACTTCAGCACCAAGAAGAGGGTGAAGAAGAAGGCGAGATTCCCAGAAAGTCAACTGAGTCAGAAGACACAGAGCAGGTGGAAACATTCTTCAGCACAATGAGTCACAGGTATGAAAATGCCACTCAGGAAGCTCACATCCCTTAGGACACTTTACTTACTGTGGGAATTTAAGTATACAATTGTCTGTGATATTTCACTGCTGCAGTATTAAACTCATTTAATTTATATGTATAGTATATTTGTAACTAAGGCTCTGCGCTTGTGCTGTATCTTCTGACTAGACTGCACAGTGACTTAGTTTGTTAATAATAATAGTGCTGTAGTATTGCACAGAATAGTTTAATAACAAGTTTGAAAAAGTCAGTTTTTAAGATCTTACAGTCAAGTGTTTTATATCAGTGTGTTCTCTCTTGATCACATGACACAGAGAGGCCCTCGTCTGATATTTGGGTTTGTAAACCTGTTTTGTTAACTTTTCTTTCTTTTTCAAATACTTTTTTTTTTTTTTTTTTTTTTTTTTTTTTTTTTAAGATTCTGAGAGTGTAATCGAACATGTGGCTAGAGTGTGATTTACATCTGTACTGTTTGAGGTGAATGTTATTGTAATGCAGGAATCAAACAAAGGGAAAGATTAGTGAAAACCACAGCTCTTTTAAGTTTTAGATGAAGTAGTCTTGGGTACTTTTGTCAGAGTTGCATGATGTTTTGTGTGACTTGTCTCTCTGGCTTGGTTTTGAAATGTATGCTCCTCTAATTAGTGTGGATGTTGATTAAGCATCCACAGTATTGTTCTTCTAATCTTTATTATCATGTTTTCTTTCTGTTTGCTTTTGGTCAAATAAAAACTGATATGGGATAGCTTCCCTCTAATATATTCTGCTGTTTGAATCTATTCTACTTCTTGTTTTTTGTTTTTTAGATTTAGTGATATAAGACTGGATGACGACAATGGTATCCCTACACAAGAGTTTTTGGACTCATGCTATGCAATAGTACCTGTATTAGGTAGGCCGGTTACTTTAAGCCTCTCTTCATCTTTATCTGACACCCTGTTCCTAATTCTCATGGTTCCCATTTGCATTTCTTGTAATCTCAGCATTTTTAACTCCGATAAAGAAAAAAAAGACAATCACTTTCATTTGCTGTTTTCCCCCTCTTTTATGTACATGTTCTGTCCTTCATAATCTTTGCAATTAATGAGGTGGCAGCTTTCTATCACAGGTTCTTCATCACACTTTTCCTTCATGTCTCTGTTACTTTCTTTTTGCACATGTATGTCTGTCTTTAGTTGTTCTTTGTAGCCCAAAATAATATCATATGACAAGGTTAATCATAAGAATTAGGTCATGCACATTTTTGTGCTGTGTGCACACTTTGTTACTCACAGTGTATTACGTCATGATAAAAAGTCGCCATTCACAGAATTACAAAGTGAAGAAGTGCAAGACCTGAGTAACATGGAGCCAAAAACATTGTTTTTTTGTTTTGTTTTATAAAAAGGGTCTGCCTTGTTTGTCAGAGTTATTCCTGTGTTAACAAATACCAAGGCTGAAGTAGGATTATTAGGAATTATCTTTAAACAACAGCTTTCAATTAGCACACATGTAAGAGGTCGAAGGGAATGTTAGTCTGTATTTCACATGAACTGACATCAGTAAAGGTTACTTACAGTGAGCTGTTTTCTAAAGTTAAAATTACTTATAAGAGAGAAACTTGATGTATGTAATGGTTGTCTATAGATAAACACATAAAACATCTCAATAAGCTTAAATTTGTATCTGAACTAACGTGACCTCTTAGCTAAAGCCTATTCCCAGCTTTGTTTGAAAGTTTACAGCCCACAGTGATGGTAACCTATTTTTGTCTGTGTGTGTCCTATACTTAATACAGTCCAGTAGGTCTTAGAGTGCACCGTAATCCCTCATTTCAGTGTTATATTTAGTTTAAATCTGAAGGACATCTAAGCAGCCTGTTATTACTTAAAAACATCAAAACATTGTGCACTCAAAGTAGGACACAAGTTGAGAATCTGTGCTTCAGAACCAGCAAAAAAAAGTTATCATAGATTCTCTCTTCTCAGACAAACTGGGATCCACAGTGTTTGCACCAGTTAAAATGGATTTTGTCGGAAACATAAAGGTAAGAGCACATGATTTTGGTTAATCGAAGGAATAACAGTGAAGTTGGTCTTTAAAAGTTGCTCTAAATTATTCAATCACATTTTCAAAACTGCATTAAAGAGTAGAGTCCAATCAGTCATACAGTTTGTCAATAATGAGGTATTTATTTCATTCCCCTTTTTTGTTTAGCTTTAGTGTTCTGTCCATTTCTTGTTAATATTTTTTGTCAACAAGCATATTTAACTATATACTGTGTATTAAATATTCATTAATTGCAGTTAGTTGTTGAAAGTCAGAACAGTCTACCAGAGTAGAGAGTACTATGTCACAGTGTCTCGTGTTCTGTTGTAGAAAATTCACCAGAAGCTGAGGTCAGACCCTGAGAGCTTTTCTACACTACAGTCTATTGTGCTGCATGAAGTAGAGACAGATGTTGCCCAGGTGCGCAATTCTGCAACAGAGGCTCTGCTGTGGCTCAGACGAGGGCTGAAGTTCCTCAAGGAGTTTCTGTCAGAAGTCAACGCTGGAGAGCAAGACATCCAGGGAGCACTAAGTAATGCATTTCTGTTTTACAATGCACATCTTAACATAAGTTCAAACACGTAAAAGTGTTGAATTGTTCCTTCTTTTCTTTCACCCAGACAACGCTTATGGGAAGACTCTTCGGCAGTACCACGGGTGGGTTGTCCGTGGTGTATTTGCTGTAGGTATTTTTATTTTTTTACCCAGTCCAGTATTAATACCTTCTGAGTATATTTATTCTTTGTGTGACAAGTACTTGACTTTTTTTTTTTTTTTTCCCCCCCAGTTGGCGCTCAGAGCTTCCCCGTCTTATCAAAGTTTCACAGCTGCTTTAGTGTCAAGAGAAGGTGACAAGCTGAAGAGCGATTTTATCAACGGCATGCACAGGGATCTGGGAGTGTATCTGCCTGCCATGGAGAAGCAGCTGGCCATTCTTGATGCATTATATGAAGAATACAACCTTGAGTCTGACGAGGTGGTGTGAAATAAGAACAAGAGATGCTCACGGTTCAGAGAAGAACAGAGCCCCTCTGAATGGGCAGAGTAGTGGCTAACTGCTGGAAGAAAGGTGTACAAAGTAGTGTGAGACTGTCTCGTGTCATTTTGAGACGTTTCAGTAGTTTTTAAACTCTACAGCAGGAGAGGTTTTGGTATGAAGAGGGTGTTCATGTGTGTACTTACGACCCGAGAAGGGTTTAACTGAGCAGTACAATTAATTAAGGTTGGTTTGAGGAGATTTAAATTCCAAGTCTTGTTCCAGAGACCGGTGACAGCGAAGGTGTTTCTAATCTGATTATGCAGACTCCAACCATAATTATTCATTGTGACATTTGTTTCTGGTTGTTGCTGTATTGTGGCTTAAGGCGTACTCTACATGCTTTAAGGTATTTAAGCACAGGGTATTTGGTTCTGGTCAGTTCCTTGTAAAATTGTTTGATTCCCTTTGAATTGATCAGTATGATCAATATGAAACTATTATCAATGTTGTTTTTTTTCTTCTTGGCTTCAGTGAGATACGATGATGCTTCCAACTAGCACAAAGCACTATTTTTTTTTTTTTTTTTTTTTTTTTTTTTTTTTTAGCGCAAAAAAAAAAAAAAAAAGCAAAAACTATTCCCAAAATGTGTCTTAAGTATGTGATTGAATTACGTACTAAGCTAACTTTTAGTCAGTTATATAAATATTTTCCTGTACTTACTATAAAAGCTTAGTAAACATTACTATGTGTATATATTTTTCCCTGAAAATGAATTCAGATTGTGCAGTTTGACAATGGATTTGTTGTGTTTTACATAATGTCATTGTGAGCTGTTGCTCAAAGTTTCCAAGTGGACCAAAAAGGAACTGTCATGTGAATGGCTTTAGCCTCTGCTGCCTACAGTAACTGAAAACAAGAAAGGAAACCGCATAGCTGTTAAAAATATTGACAACTGCTGTTCATGTGGACATCTGCACAAACCTATGCATTTTTACAATGTCTATTTATTATACCATAAGTTATAAAGTTCACATTAATGACATGAATTGTTCTGTCCAACTTTTGTGTGAATGTATGGACATTTGTATTCATAAGGCATGCTTTTTACTGCATGTTTGGTGTATTTAGCAACAGGTGCCAGGCCAAGGGCTTGAAGTGAGTAAATGAGTAATCCTAAAAGTGGTAGTTACAGAACAGTAACCATTTTCAGCTTATCGTCCATGCTATTGTACATACCATTGTTAAGTGTTGTTACCAGGTGTACTTAATATTTTATTGATGTCCAATTAGTGAAATGATCAGTAAGACTGCTCTTGCAGGCTGGGTTAACATTTGACTGCAAATTCACTGAGCCATTTGAAAAAAACAAAACAAAAAAGCAGGAAAATTATCTTAGGGCTTTAAAAAGAAGCTTACCGGATAGTATTTTCAACTTTATTATTGTTATTTTTATTTTAAGAATGCAAACACTTAAAAACTCCTGTACAGTAAATAAGTCATTTGCAGTAGGTTTACATCACAGGTGTGCAATAGGCTTATTTCTGATGAGTTTTAATATTAATCCTTTAGATATTCTGTTGTAATATTACAACAAATAATTGTTTTTTCTATGGATGTAAATAAGATGCTATTTGATTTTTTGCAAAATAAACATAATTAAGTTGCAGTTTGTCTTCTGTCATGCTGAAGTTAAATATGCTACCATGTGGTTTACGTGCCTAGAGGTAAAGGCTCTTTACTTACTGTGCCAACTATACACTCACTGTCCGTTTATTAGGTGCACCTGTTAGTGCAGATGACCTGCTGAAGTGACTTGATTTAAGTGACTTTGAGCGTGGCATGGCTGTTGGTACCAGATCAGAAACTGCTGAACTACTATGACTTCCAATGAATTTCCTATTTTGCATGACCATTTCTGGGGTTTACAGGGAATGATCTGAAAAAGGCAAAGACGATAGAAGATTGGAAAAATGTTGCTTGGTCAGATGAATGCCACTTCTTTTGTGAAATTCACATGGTAGAGTCCCTTGGATGTTTATTTTGCATGAAAGCATGCATCTATTCTCCCTTCCAATGGTCATGGCAGGTGGTGGTGGTGTAATGATGTCGGTACACTTTGGGCATGTTAGCATTGTTTCTGACCATGTCCATCCCTTTATAACCACAGTGTACCTAACATCCGATGGCTACTTCCAGCAGAATAATGTCCCATGCTACAAAGCTTAAATGAACTCAAACTGGTTTCTTGAACATAACAGTGAGTACACTGTACTCAAACGGCCTTCACAGTCACCAGATCTCAACGCAGTAGAGCATCTTCAGCAACATCAGTTCGTACAGAGCTTGGGAAGAAGGCATTGTCCTTTTCTGCCCTGTCTTCATGCAGTACATTGCAGAAGCTCTCTCAGTTGATTTCACTTGCAGACTTTAAAAGACATACAAATGTTTTTATGAAATCATCTCTGGGAACTTGTTCATGTTTTAATATGACTGTGTATGTTATACATATTTAGCCATTTTATTGCTTTTTTATTGTTGTAATTTTAATATGTTTGTCTGGAGCAGGTCTCTTGGAAGTGAGACACTCAGTCTCAAAGGCTAAATTAAAAAAAAATCTTTTGGGGTGTTTGGCATAAAAGGAGATTCTCATCACTGATGTACAGCTGGTAAATCTGCAGCAACTCAGTGATGCTATTATCAATTTTGACCAAAAGATTTTGGTCAAATTTTTGAAGGCAAAATAAATTCCAACCCAGTGTTTTCAATATGTGCCTAACACAGTGACTGTTGAGTGCAAATAAGAAACAGATAGTAAATAGTTTGTCGTAACAACTGTGGTACCAATCTTAAATAATACTTCTGTATATCATTTTCTGTTTCAAGTGATTATTTTGCATGTGCATTAATCAGCACCACTGCACCCAGGATACCAGCAGTTCTTATCTATAGGTCAGGGATTTTCACTTGGCTTAGGTGAAGCAGTTGGGTCTCTGCCAGCTTCCTGTCCTGTGGTTTCCTTTGCATCGCCCCATGTACCACAGCTGTAATGCTACACCAGTCAGTCTACACTAAAATAACCTTGTAGTGGAAAAAAAGAGTGTCATTTTTCCATAGGTATCATTTTAATACCTATGTGAGCTGAACATAGACCAAGCTTGCTATAAGTTACACTGCATGAATAAGTTAATAAAATGCATGGGATACAGCTCATAAGTTAATTTGACCTTACTTCACAAATGGTAAACTTCACTTGAGGGATTCTTCTGTGACCACAGCTCATCTTTTCATTACAGAGCCAGTAAAATCAGGTCAGCCCTTGAATTTCAGTGACATTTAGTGCCACACTGGGACATTTGTTTGACAAATGTGATTGCCCCGGTCAGGGCACTGCACATGATGGCATAAATACACCAAGGTAAGGTTTTACTCTGGCATCTCGGTAGACAAATTGCCCTGATGTGATTTAGAAGAGGAATACAGCATGCTAATACAGTTATATGGTCTCATCCTGCTTCAAACATCTTGGTTGCAACAGTGGCCGGCTGGTCTGTCCCCAACCTGTATCGCTGTGCCTCATCTCCAGGCACAGATTCAGCTCTGAAAGGCTTCATTAAGATGGAATAAAAAGCCGAAAAACCCATTGCCACGTCTGAGAAACAGCAAGAGTTCACTGTGTGGTCTGCTTTGCATTTAGACTAACGCAGCACTCAGCAAACGGCTGACTGCTGCGATACTTTGATGTCCCCCTTACTTTTTTGTCTGAGTGTTGTATCCTAAGAGAACATCAATAGCCTCTCCATCAATGCCAGTTAGGTTTGGGTTTTTTGTGTGTGTGCTTTTTTTCCAATAACAGCAGACATGACAAACCGCTAACCAAGGTTTAAGTTTAAATAAAGAGAGTGACTTAAATATCACTTTTATTTGATCATTTTTTAAATAGTTCACAACTACTGTAAAAATCATATCAGAGTATTAAAACAAAATGAACTACCCCAGTCACAATGCTTGCTACGCTTCATAAAGCCTTACAGCACGTCACCACATGCACGTTTCAGCATTGCTGTACATAGGCAGTCTAAGATAGAACACAGCAGCACAGGCCACAGACACAACACTCAACATAGTTTCCAGAACGGTACTCGAGCTTTGTGCATGGCACAGTTCATAACTTTAAGGTTTGTCATTCATACAGTGCTTTGCTTCTCTCTGAACAGAGCAAGACTGACAGTTCTTAAGACACCTGCTATGCTGATGAATGCAATGATGATTTACAAAACGGTATTTGACAAAGGTGAAGCATTAGCAGAGTTTCACAAGCATGCGGACACAATATATTAACAGTCTTCATCTTTTGATTGCTTTTGTAGGCTTTATAGACCTGACTACATCTAGGTATGTCTGAGAAAAGGTCTCCCTTGGCACCGCGACTCAAAGAGTAGCTTATGGAAAATGTCAGCTTATATCAGCACAGTCATTTTCAGCATTTGTGCCCAACACACAGCGGACTACACCTACACTGTTAAGTTTACTGTTGCTGTATATACTGTAAGACAGAAAGACTGGATAAAGAGGTATCAGAGTATTTACAGTAATGATCAGAAAACTGACTGCGATATGAGTTCCTCTCCCTCCCCCCTTTAGCAGCTACAGACTAGTCCAGCCCTTCCCGTGCACCGAGAAAATTAAGGACATAACAGTTTCAAGCCTTCGTGTACAGTATATTTCATTTCTCACTGCAGCACAGGAGGGGAAACTGAATCCTGCAGTACTGCGCATTGTTGATGCGTTAAAGCTTTTGCTTGAGTTGCCTCAGTGTACAGTGACTGCCGCGTAATTTATAAAGAGCAGTAGAGGATACCTGTAAAAGGTGCTTTGTTTGTTGAGCTACATTACCTGTTAGCTAGTTCCTGAGAAGATTTGGGGATTTATTGAAACCTTGTCCAGACTAAATGTCCCTGTCAGTACGGTACCACCACAAGCTAACAAAGCTGGGTCAACTTCTAGGCTTCAAGCCTCCTGGAGTAACAGTCTCACTCAAAGATTACAAGTGCATAACTCGCTATATATACAGTATGTAGTGCACTATAACCACCTCTATCTCCATCCCTACCTTTGTATCTCGACATGGTAGTGAGAGGACACAGTACGAAAGTTGTTTTGACAGTAATAAGTAAACTGATAGGTTACATGCTTTGATAGTGACAGCTGCTGTCGTGGTTTTAGTAATCCCAGATACATGCAAATGCTGTGCACTGTCATTCACACTGCAGTAGAATACCTCGGGCCATCGCTCTGGATGTCCTACTGCTTGTTATTCTCAACAGTAACTGGGTCAAGATTAATATGCCTCTGTTCCAGCTACTGCTTCTCTGCAACATCGTCCACTGGTATGCGATTGAGGCTCTCAACTGTTGCGTTGAAAGGCTGGTTCGGGTCCAGTTGGGTATGTTGAGGAAGCCAGTCCAAATCCTTCTCGTTAAGACAGCGTGCAGTCTTCCTTTGCATTTCCAGTGTGCGGATTTTCACCTTCAAAGACTCAAGCTATAACCTCCGGGATATGTGGCATCTCAGCAGCAACACAGATGAGTTTTATGTATGTTTGTATATTTCTAGGTTTTGTTCTTTCTTTCATAACAGAATCACTGGCAGCCTCCATGTTTTTGCTTGGAGCATTGTTGTCTTTTCTTTTTTTTTTTCTTTTTTTTTACATGTTAAGTCCCAAGCAAATAACACACAGAGGAGCCACAGCACTGTCCAGACAACTCCTCAAGTAAAGTACTTGCAGTTTGTTGAGTCAATAGTACAGTATCTTGTGCACTTGAGGTGACCATATGACCTACAAATCATAAGAAAAACGTTTTCAGGGTCAAGTTCATAACCTACATCTTTTCATGCAGTACAAGGTTGTGTACCCAAATGCTGTATGCTTACCCTGGAAGATATGAATTACATGTCTGGTATCCAAAGTCTTTTCCATCACACTCCTCAGCCCCTTCATAGCGGTATCCGTCTCCACAGTAGGCATGTTTACACTCTATGGTAACATGAGACAGCAGGGGCACAGGGGGGTCATGTTATATGTGCACAGCAAAGTACAGCTAATGAACTATAAAAGGACCGGTAACATAGATGCATGACTTACTGACGCAGCCATCGGTGACAACTCTGTTTTTGTCATCACACTCCTCCCCGGTGGAGATCTGCACTATGCCGTCCCCACAGTAACCTTCATCATCGGGGGCATTTTCCATGGACTGGTAGGGCGTGATCTGGAATGGAAAGGTCTTTTGCAGAATTTAAAAAATGTGAACATAAAAGGAAAAGGCTGTTTGAAAGTCAATATCTATTGTTTTTTTTAAGGACACATTGCATTGTTGCTACATGCATTTATACCTGGATTGGCAGCCAGCCATCAATGTCTTTGAAATAGAGAGATTTCTGGTCTTTACGGAATGCAAGAGCGTTATCTGTGCGGAGGCGCTCCAGTTCCTCCTCATTGCTCACCACAAATATCTAAATAAAAGGCAAAATAATAGGGTTCCGTGCATTTTAGCACTTTATGAAATAACATTGAAGACCATCATTTGTCATCCCAGCTGGTAACATTTGTCTGCAAGCATTATCTATCTCTCCTGTAAGTGTACTTTAACCTTCCTTTTATCTTTCAAGCTTATTTATTTCCAGTTGTGGTCTAAAGTTTAATAGATTTATCACAGGCATGATGCTTTTAATGATATCTTTGAAGTGTTCTTTTTCTGGATTGGAATGATTGTACAAAATCTTTTTTTTTTTTTAAATTTTTGTATTTTGTATTTTCTCTAATCCACTCACAGCCAAAAGTATAAATAAAGGTCAAATATATACTTCTAACTTGATCCCTAACTTCTCGCTAGTTATCATGATTGACCTCAAAAAGGAGTTTCTCTTCACTGTCTTTGTTTTATAGCAGTCATTGGATTGACCAATACTTGGAACAATAGGAAAATCCAAGGAATTCTGTGAAGGTCTTAGAAGGAGACTTTTAGATTTATACAAGTTAGGAGGGTCTCTTGAAGCCATTTTTAAACCACTGCAGATTTTAAGATTATCAGTTCAAACAACTTATTTGGATGTGTCACTGCTTTGTCCAAGAAAAACCAAATGTCATCTGCAAAAACGTTTTATGGTCAGATCAGATAAAGATTGAGCTATTTGGCAAGAATACCAAGACATATGTTTAGAGTAAAGGTGAGGCTTTCAAAACTAAAAATACTGTACAGGCTGTCAAGCATGGTGGTGGTAGCATCATTCTGCAGGGCTGTTTTACTGCCAGTGGTACCAGTAAATTGCACAAAGTGGATGATTTTTTTTTTTTTTTTTAGCTCAAATCAAGAGCTGAAACAGCCTTCCTAAAGCCATTAAAGGTCTATGTTGTACAATCACTCCACCCTGGAAAAAGAGGACGGCACTGCCGTCATTTAATGCACTTCCAGAAAGCATTCGTTTGCAAAAGGTTATTAAAAAGCTACAATTACCATGGCATCGATGCCTATGATGAGCTGATGTAAACTTCTGACCACAACTGTATTACCCTTTGAAACTCTTTACATTTTAATTTGGTGGATTTTTCACTGATTTCACAGATGATTCTATATTTGACTGCAAACCATTCATCTCTCACCGCTGGCACTTTGAGATAATTTCCTGTAGAGGCATAATTTTCAAATGGAGGACTACTCAAAGAGCTGCAGCTACACTTTCCAGGAGGCCCTGGTGGACCGCGCGCACCCTTTGCTCCAACCATGTAGACTCCTGCATATACAGGAAGAGGGGGAGAAAAAAAGGAAGGATAAACAAACAGTGGGTCTATATTTAGTCCAAAGTGACAGAATATAGCAGCATTAATGAGTTGTGTACAGCCTACACAAGCTGATATAAATACCACATGTCAGTCTAGCGTCTTTGATTTATCAATCAAGAAGCAAACACAATCAGGATAATTCATACAGGAACTTGATCAAGATAACAAATGTCATCTTGATGATGTGCTGACATAATATTTGTAAAACTGTAGGCTTGCCATCTGTCAATCCATTTTAGCCACATGATGTCATGCTGAGAGAATCCTGTTTCAGCTCGGGGGGATTCGATTTCTCCGGTGCTAAATAAGACTACTGGTGTTACCTCGTACACAGTTTCAAAGTGGGCTTCCTTTACTCACCGGGCTGCGAGCTTTCCCTTCTCACTTTCAGCACAAGTTTTCACGCGCTCACAACGGAAAAAAACACACGACCATCCACAAACTAAATCTCTCCAGCAAACACTTAATTATGACCACAGTTTTCAAGAGTTTTAAATCTACTTTGGGATTTCACCTGTTGCAGGTGGACCAGGAGGGCCGGGGTGGCCTGGAGGTCCCTGCGGGCCTGCTGGCCCTATAGGACCAACGCTTCCTGTGTCTCCTTTCAGTCCCTTAAATTCAAAACAGTGCAGGGTCATTTCCTTACACCACATGTCAAAAAGTACAACTGTCTTGCTATCACTACTGTAAAACAGTGCAACCCACAAACTCCTCACCTGCTTGCCTCTCTTCCCCGGTCGGCCAGTGGGTCCTCTGTTTCCTGAGGTTCCAGGTTCTCCTTTTGGACCCATTTCACCCTCAATAACAGAAAAAAAAATATCTATATTAGAAAAATTCTGAATTCAAATACATGAATTTAATTGGTTAGCTGGTTAACACTGTAAGGCAGAACCCTTACTGGCGTGAATGAGGATTACTCACTTTTTGTCCAAGCATTCCTGGGAAACCCATTGCACCCTGCGAGTGAGGAAGAGTACGTAACATGAATTCAGAATTCTTACAAAGTGTATGTACAATTTTCCTGATACACTCTCCCCACCTTGTCTCCTTTCATCCCATTCTCGCCACGGTCACCTCGGGAACCCTGACAGAGCAGATTACATTCATTTAGTTTACTGTCAAAGTAGTTAATCAATAAATCCTACGGTATTTACAGCTGAATGGTGCCACTTACCTTTTCCCCTTTATACCCAGGTAAGCCCTAGGATTAAAGATTTATAACAAGCATGAAACACGATGAAACAAAACTCACTAAAGATCACTAAACAGCATATGTAAAATTTTACCCTCGGCCCAATTGGTCCTCTGGATCCAGGCAAACCCATCAGCCCCGGGTCACCTTTCTCCCCCTGACACAAAGGTAAACATGAATAACCTGAATGAGCTTTTGTCTTTAAAATAAGAAATGTCATATGCGGACATTGAACGTTAAAGGTTCTTTTATTACGTTTACAGTAAAGCGTTCACCAAAGGAAAGGCTGTTTGCATGTTACATAACTGGTAATCCAGGGTTTTAGTTTATTTGACTGCAAATCAGACTTGTGTAATAAACCATTCTGGTTCTTATTGGTCTCATATATTGACATATTTTATAAGATCTACATTATGACTTACTCACTTTGGCCCCACTTGGTCCTGACCATCCTGTTGGTCCTCTTTTCCCAGGAAGTCCAGGAGGGCCTGTCCGACCCTGACAGGAGACATAACTGTTTTTTAAGTTAATGAAATCAGAGCCTTTTATGCCTGTTTGAACATACATATATATACACATATATATATATATATGTATACATATATATATATATATATATATGTCTGAATGAATTATTTGCTGCATTAGCTGACGGCCAGCTCACTACAGCATTTTTCAGACGCTGCTGCACATGTAGGGGGAGAATGGCTTTAACGAGCCCTGTCACTTTGCTCTCTTTAATTAAATGATGGGCTGTATATAGAACAGGAGTCTGTGCTTGTGGGAAATAAAATGATTAATAACCTGGCTGAAACACTAAGCTAAATTGCTCTGCGGTGCTGCAAAGCTGCTCAGTCAGGCCGCTTGCAAAGTGAAGCTCCCCCATTGGACAGCTTTGATTCATTTAGGAGGACGCTACTCTTCTACCTGTGCTCATCACATAGTGTGTCCCGAGCTTTCAATAAAGCTTTATGTTAGGAGAAGGAGGACCGTCGGACAGGCTAGCCTGATGCGGAATGTTGATAGGGAAGCAATATGCTCCGCTTCGGTGAGAGAAACAGACTGAGAGCATGTAAAGTCCCTCAGCCACAAAAACAGCCTGTCTCAGCAGCCCTGCACCCATTTGCCTCCTGTCAGTGTGTCTGTTCTGCCTCCTGTCAAGGTTGTATATCCTCACAATTTCGGGATGTACACAAGCAGGCACTGGCAGCACTGTGACTTACAGCGAGCGAGCAGGCGGAGGCATTGTATCTCATTTTTTGAGTAAATCCACTTAGCAAAGAACATGGAGTGATTAATGGAGACTCTCACCTTTTGACCAGGTCTTCCTATTTCTCCCTGACAACAGGATGTGGAGGAGGGGACAAGGACGGCAGTCATTTAATGCACTTCCAGAAAGCATTTGTGTGCAAAAGGTCAGTTGCACTTTAGCTTATTAGAATAATAAGCAGACAGTCTAGTTTTATCTAATTTCGATAAGTACACTCCTTACCTTTTCTCCTTTAGGCCCTGCTATCCCAGGTAATCCAGGGGGACCCTAATGAACATAAAAAGAAAACATTAGATTTGTGCTATATGCTCCTAAATCACAGAGATAGCCATCTAAATTCATTTTATTGTCCACAGCATCCCACCACAGATCTGTTCTGTTTCTGGAAGCTGCAGTTTCAATTAGCTAAAGGCTGAGTGGCCACTATTGATTTAAAAGCTGCCTTGTGGGCCTCCTTTGATAAAGAGAAATGCTGCTGCGGTTGGACCTCTGATGAGCAACCGCAGCAAAAGCTTTAACAATCAGTTGGTAAATCTGCTTTCACTTATGAAATGCTGGAACACAGTGGAGAACAGTGGAGCAGGTTGGGTTATGAGGGCCTTTTGAACCGAAAGGTCTTTGCATCTTTCAATCACTAGAGAACACAAACACCTGGACACAAGCATGTTTTGGTGAGCCCTGGAATTTACGCGACCCAGTGCTCGTTTCCAAGCAGACAGCTCTTCAGACAGTTTCTGAGAATGATGTGTGGGACACTGGCAGCCGGTGGAAAAAGGCTATTTGTGTCTCAGCTAAAAGTGGAGCGTTAATAGGTTGCTGTGTTGCATGGGCCAGAGAAATCCCCATCTCCTGCTATACAGGAACTATCAAGTTGGAGAAGACATGCGGTTAATATGTAGTTGGGGTACTAATTTTTAACACCTTAAAACTACGTAGACTCCAACATGAAACAGAGACTGACGCTTTAGTTATAGTGGTGATGAATCCTGTTACATTATGAGAGATTTATTGGAAGAGTCCAATAACAGTGGCACGGTTCCAGATACAAAAGGATAGCCATGATGTTTTAGGAATAGCCTGGTTTCCCACCTGAGGTCCTGGGGGGCCAGGAGGCCCCGGAGGGCCTGCTGGGCAAGAAGAAACTTTATTGTTATTGTCCACATCAGACTCGCGACCACCACGGGAATTTCCATCACTCTGTAAAATATAAATAAAGATGCAATTCGATGACTTCTTCGGTCTTGACAACATTTGCAAGAGCAGGTTTGATGCTATTCATACAGTTGTTGACATTAAATTCGAGAGACTCTTGACCAGGGGTCAAAAGGCTGTAAGAAATGTGGTGTTTTTGGATATAAATCAAGGACATGTCAATAGTTAGAGATTCACAATAGAAAGTCACATGACTTTGACTCACATGAGGGTAGAGGCGCCAAAGTGAAGGGGGTGGAGGAAACAGCGGTGGTGGAGGCGGACTCACTAAACAGCATGGGTTGAACCTCTTCTGCTGATCCGGTGATCTGAGAGCTGCGCAAGGTGGGCATGCAGTCACAAATTAAACAGGGTATCAAAGGTATATGAAGCCAGGAAGGTTTTTTTGTGTGTTGTTTTAACTTCTGCACCCGCGATAATGAATGCGAGATGAGAAAAACTTCATTTACGACAAATTAAGGCGGGACAGATCAAAAATTTGACAAACTGAAGCAATTACAGCATGCTGGAGCAGCACAAGCAACAGAGAAACAGGTGCAAACTATCAAATCATGACACCCATCCAGCAGAATTCCTAGCACTGGACGGATATGAAGCCCATGTGCCTCTCACTGAAGAGCCGGAGCTGTTCTCGCTATTTATAGAGGCCTTTCCAACCTACCTCATGGACAACAAGAAAATAAAAACAAGGGTATTATCATGAGTGCCACGTGAATCTCAAATTGAGACTTTCAGAATCCGTGCTTTTGCAGCTCAAATCCACCAGCTCCTGTGCACGCACAGTACAGTATACAGTGTTCAAGCTCAGGATTAAAACGCTCTTACCTGCTGGGAATGAATCAAAGTTGTCCAGAAAAGAAGGCTGAGCCAGGCCATAACAAAACCACAATGGCAGATACAGTCCAAGTGTTAGAAGAGTCATGCTGCTCCGGATAGTTGCCTGACTTTATTTCTGATCCACAGCAGCTCTCAAGCTGTCTTTTTCCACTCCCTCTTTTCTCACTGTCCTCTCTCTCTGCCCCCCTCCCTCTGCGTTCACTCTGCTGTGTCTCCTTTACGCCCTCAGAAGAGGGTACGCTGACCAATACCCATTAAATCTTTCCTCTGCATCAGTGTGCACTAAAATTACAGGAGACAGCCTGCCAGCTGCTCCTGGTGCCAATATTAGATCTCTACTACTGCAGTGGGGGGCTTTTGTTATTGTCTCTCTTCAGGGAAAGTTGTGAGACTCCCTGTGTGCTTTTCTGCAAGACATGCTGAGAGCATTCTGAATGAAGATGTCAATATGTTACAACTTTCTTAGATGTATCAGTCTACAGTCTAATTATGTTTAGATGAATGTGTTTTTTTGTGATGAAGTACACTGTGCATCAAGTTATTTAGTGCGCACTATACTGCTGTGGCAAGTCTTTTACACAATGTCAAGTGTCTGCATTTCCAAAGGACCTAGAAAAACAGACTCCATTACTTCTCAGCAGCACTTTAACCTCCTAGGACCTGGCGTCCACATGTGTGGACATCACATTTTGGGTTATTTAGACTAAAATACTCAATTTTGCTCTACATGGGCCTGATATCCACTTACAAGGACATTATACTGCTACTGTTCTATCAAAATTTTAAACGAATATCCTCATATGTGGCTCTGATTTTTCTTAAAAACAAAAATAAGGTAAAAACAAAAATCTGGTAATTCTTTGTTTTTACATTCATCGGGCCCCAATATGCCCAAATATCAAAGAGAAATTAAAAATGCATGCTGGGGAAGAGTTCAGGTCCTAGGAGGTTAAGATAAATTATGCTTTTTCTTTATATAAATTACAAAAAGCAATCATGTCAAGCTTGCAACTTAAGAGATACAAAGCAATGCAATTTTCTACCAAATTATTTTAGCTTGCATTGCTTTTTTTGTTGCGCATTTAGGATTTTTCAGACAAGTTGTGGAAAAGGATACAAAACTTATGGAAATGAGAAAAATCCTGTTGATTTCATCTAAAGTTTCCCCATTACTGACAAATCTCTACATTCAACTGTAAAGATTAGCTGGTTCATTTGCAAAAAGAAAAAAAAGTTTGTCAAATGCGTTTATTTTCTCCTTTTCTCCAGATTTAATTTTATTACATTTCATTAATGTAGGCAATACTCAACAGGGCAACTCACAGTTGCAGTCCAGATTAAGAGGGGAAAAAACTGACATAAAGAAACAGCATGCACTCTGTGTGAAATGTTTTATTGTAGTCATATTTTTCATATTATTCACAGTATAGTAATAGCAAAATATTAGATTAATTAATGGAAACAACCAGAAAAACAAAAGCAGTTTGATATTTTCCAGGAGAAAACCGTCACTGCTGTTCTGAAACGCTCTGGAAATCTACAGGTTGGAACGTGTGAGCCAAGGAAACTCCTGCAAACAGACAACACAGTGTTTATATTAGCTATACGGTGTAATAAGATCTAGAGGAATATTGTACTGTAATGGAGATCTAAGCAGTAAAACAGAGGTTTTTCCAGGTAATAAAAATTAACTAAAAGTTTTCTTCAAATTTTCAAAACTAAATCTTGTCAGCTTCAAGTCTGACAGGAATGAATTAAAGTTGGGTGTCGAAAGGTAAAGGCGCAACACTAAAAGTCAGGGACAAGTCTTTCTGCTGGCACAGCCGTGGAGCTCAGCGCTGTGGATACATTACTCAATACAACCTTCAACCGTGTCTGCAAAAGGTTGCGTGGATACGTTCAACATAAACACGGAGGGCCTTGCTTTCTAATTATGGGAGCCCTGAAATAGAAAGGTCAGGTTGGTGTTAGGTGGAGGGATTGTGAGTGGAATACAACAGTTCTGGTGCACCTGGAGCAGGAGGATTACGGCTCAGCGAGGCATGTTGGTAACATAGCCCTCAAAGGATGAGGAAGAGTCAAGTAAACATGAAGCTGTTTATTGTATGCAAAGCAGAGACCAAAGAAACACTGGATTAAATCAGGCTTGGCTTTACTGCTGTGTCTGCTGGTGTCACTCAGTCTCTTTATGCCTTCTGTGGTGCACCAGGACCAAATACTAAAAACATTCTGTGATCTGATTTGCAGCCTTTTGTCATATAGTACCGCTTATAGTCTGCAAGGACTCAGGGCTGCAAAGGTGTAAAACATGCTATGAGATGAGATTTCTGATATGAGTGATATATGTCAAGTCTTTATTCCAGACTGTGTTAACATGTTCGGACCGCCTTAGACCCTCCATGTTTCTCCAGTGTACGGCAAACGCTCCACAGCGCAGAAGTCCAGATATTTGATAGAGCCACAGAGATGCTCTGACTATGGTAGGAGTTGTTATTACAACCGTGACCACAAGGTGGAGCATTATTTTTCTAGAGTTGCCTGTGCATGTAGAGAATTTTACTCCAGGTGCACCTGGGAGACGCTCACCCTCAAGTCTGTCTGGCAGGCAAGACGTGGTTAATGTTGTTGCATACTTTATAAACATGCAGACTCTATAAACATGTGCTCCTAACAGTTGTAGTTACCTGCTGCTTCCTGTCTGAGGAAGGGTCAATGAGCACATTGATGAGACTTGGTCTCTCCCAGTCACTCAGGCTAAGCTGTAAGGCACTGCGCAGCTCCTCCACCGTCCTCACCAGCAACCCTCGACCTCCGAACGCCTTCATCACCTCATCATAGCGAGCGTCAGGTAGAAGGGACACGGGAGGGGCCCTACAGTGTGACGATGTAAGACAACTTTTGCTACGTCATAGCATAAGACATCAATAAAAACTATCAGTGAATTCACTTTATGATCATTTTCTCAAAAGTATCTCACTCACACAGAGGTCAGCTCTCCCATTTGTTTCATTGCTTTCCATGTTTCAGAATCTACTCCGCTGTAAATGCCGTTATTATTGACCACAATAACAACCACGGGTAGGCTATACCTGATTTACAAAACACAAAGAGAAGAATGTGAAGTCAATAGACGGTTAAACTGCAAATACTAAATAGAAACACTGGACTCAGTTCACCTGCACATGGTCTCAACCTCCATACCAGAAAACCCAAAGGCACTGTCTCCCTCCACACAGACGACCCTTCGGCCGGTGTTCTGGCTCGCCTCCACAGCAGCTGCTGCGATAGCAAACCCGAGACCTACTCCCATTGTTCCAAAAGTGCCTGCATCCAGTCTGAACATCATCAAAATTAGTTTACAGCAATCTAATAGATATACATTAACTCACAGTTTAGTCTAAATTGATTTGTTAGCATAAAAAAAACAACAAAAAAGTCAGTGCGCTTGACTGGCTTACCTGTGTCGAGGTAGGTAGTTATTTAACATGGTGCGTCCGATGTCCATTGTGTTTGCACCCTCGCTGACAATGATGCAGTCATGTGGCAGCAGCTGGGAGATGTGATGAAACACTGTGTAGTAGTTCAAGGGCACTGTAGACTGTAGAGCAAGTGCCTATTGGCAAGAAACACAAAAAACAGAGACAACATCTAAATGGATTAAATATATAATTTAATGTCATCGGCAGGCTGATACAGTGTAACCATGCACAGAACAACAATGTAAGCTTTCCATTGGTGGTCCAAATTCTAAGGAAGGATTAGAAGAACTTTGGTGAAACCCACCTTTGATATTTTTGCATTAGCAGCAATCTTGCTCTTTAACGTGCTCCACCACTCAGCGTTAGAGGGGTATTTCCAACCATCTCTACGGACACACAGTAGCAGCTGAAGAAAAAAAAACAAAAACACTGCTATTACAGTTGAATGTTACTGTACTCGTGTCACTGATATAGAGAATATAGTCGAGCTAAAAATACAGCACAAGACGTTTCAAAGAAATCATCTGGTCCTTACCTGGTCTTAAAATTTGGTAGATGCAACCTCAGAGGAAGAACAACCCCATGACATTTAACACAATGTAATCGTAATAAAATGCAAAAGCGGTCTTGTGAATGTCCTCACTGTTTCCATAGGAACTGAGAGAGAACGTAGAAGCCAGGTGCTGCTAATCAAATGCATTTGATTAACTGATCATCAGCAAGTGGTCGTGTGTGAACACAATGCCGAGGAGGAAAGACAACACCAATCTCAGCAAATGTTGCTGTCCATTAATCTGGGAATGATTATAAGGCCATTTGCAAACAATTTCAAGTCCATCATCGTACTGTGAGGAAAATTATTCACAAGTGGAAATCTTATTAACAAATTCACCCCAAGGTCAGACCATGCAGCGCTCAGAGAAACTGCAAAAAACCCAAGAAGTACATCTCAGGCCTCAATTAACATATATTAGCAATTCAAACTCCTCTGTATATGAAATACGCTTTGTTTTTGCCATTTTGCTTTTTACAGACATATTTTTTGTCGCATATTTCAGTCTGAAAATTCAGTGAGAGGAGCAAAGAAAATATAAAAACAAACAAAAAACTCTGAACAAAGTGTTCAGACCTCAGTGTCGTCAGGCTTAAAAACCAATGATTAAAGAAGCCATTAAGAGCTGCACAAGTACAACCAGATCTTATGCTATAGTGAATTATCTATGAGAGAAAAACATAGTTCTACACAGGTTCTTACCATTAGCGCAAATGTTGATGAAACAGGTTTGCTTTTGATTCCTAAATTAACGTTATGGGAAAGACATCAAAGAGAAAGATGAGCCAATGGGCTGAGTTGCTGAAAATGTACCTGAGTGGCAACAGCACTGATATCTCCAAGGAGAGCAACAGCTGGCCTCACGTTATTGCCCATCTCCTCAGCACAAAGGTCAACCTGCAAACAGATCACAGTGGGGTTATATCATTACAGCTTTTGCAGCACCAGATTTGGCAAAACTAACTCTCTCATGACAAGGCAAAAGATTAACAACCAAATAGACTACTAGCTTTAAACCAGATCTTTTAATGCTGATTTTTCTCAAACCATAAACTCGGTCATTTACATACCTGAATGATCTTAACATTAGGGTTAAATCTAGGCGAAAGACCAAAATGGAGCATCCAATTTAGCCTGGCTCCAAACAGAAGTATGACATCAGCCTGGAGAAGAGCTCTGGGTAACAAGGGAAAAAATACATAAAAAACAAACAGCAGAAGAGGTCAAACAATGGATTCTCATTAAACAAGACTAAAAATTTTAGATCCTGACTAGTTAGAAGATGCAGAATTTAGGAGCCAGATAGATGACCATGACACAAATGTTTGTTTGCCATCTAAACATGTACTGTCAACTATTCTTGGCCTAAAAAATATAGAAATAGAAACTTCGTGCCACTTCTCCCTTAGGCAGAATGTTTTTCGATCCTAATAATGCATATAGAAGGTGAATTTTGTCTTCTAGCTAAAAACACATTCAAAATAGGAGCTGCACTCAAAACACATCCGTCTGTCTGGATGTTAGACTGTTTTCTTTTTTGAAAAATCTGACCATCGCTTTTAAAAAACAAGTACTTTTATAAGTGTATTATTATACACTTACCTAACACTTCATTAGGTACACCAGTTCAACTGCACATTAATACCTAACCAGCCAATCAGTTGGCAGCAGCTCAATACATCAATACAATCATCAAAATTGTAAAAATGTTGCCCGGTCTGATGAGTCTGGATTTCTGCTGCAACATTCAGATGGCAGGGTCAGATTTTGGCACACACAGCACAAAGGCATCAATCCATCCAGCCTTGTTTCAACTGTTAATATCAACTGAGCATTGATTAAACCCCAAAGCCTGCATGGGTATTGCTGAGCATGTCTATGCCTTCTACTTCAGGAAGATTAAAACACACTAAAGTTACAGAGTTCTGCTGGACTACTCTATTAAGGAGAAGCTCTACAGATTGTTACAACTTTGTCTGGTTACTACCAGGTGTGATTGTGCAGTGTGAGGCTTACCTTGAGCGTGCAGCAGCTACACAGTTGGCATGGTCATCAGGAAGAACCCCTTTTCCCATCGGGGTGGGCAGGAAGGGAAGGCCACTCATTTCAATAAGCTCCCTCAGCACAGTCTCTGCTCTGCCGTAGGCTGCTCCTATTGGCGGAAAAACACAGGTTGGTTAGGCTTAGTTAATTTGAAAAGAGGTGGCAATTGCTTCTTTTGTTTCAGTTACCTTTGCCGATGATGACCAAGGGTGTCTTGGCTGCTTTTAAGACAGATATGGCTTCTGTGACTGAACCCTGGTCAGCCAAACTCACTGGTGGAGGCGGACAGCAGGACACCTCTCTGAGCGAGAGACACACTTCTCTGAGAGTCTATACACCTGATGTTTAACGAGTGATACTGTGCATAAAAATGTATTTATTTATTTTTAAATCCAAGAATGACAACAAACCTAACTTTGCTCCTCTCCACTTTAGCATTAACCATGTCGCCTGCAATATCCACATAACAAGCACCTGGACGCCCATAGATGCTTGTGCGGACCGCCTGTGACCAACCAAATACCAGAAAACTTTACACAGACGTGATGAAAATAATCATCATCATCCAGATCTGTTCGATACATTAAAAGAACAAAACAGACAGTGTGAGGGCATTGTTATACAACCTTCTCTATCACTGAGGGGATGGCTTCTAGACTGCTGGGTCTCGCTGAAAACTTGCTGTACAGGCGGCATGCTTCCACCTGGCAACATGGAGAAACAGAATCAGCGTAGAGAAGCGGTGTCAGGCAAAAATCCACATCGAGACACGTGTTACCTGAGGAAACTCCTGAAAGGCTCCTGCAGTTTCCTGATTTCGATCCGAAGACCCTCCGATAACAACCACCGGCCTGTGCAAAGCCAGCATCACTTCATAAACACCTTGTTAGTTGTACAGTACACAGCAGTGGTTATGGAGTCATACCAGCAGTTCATGTTGGCATTGGCCATTCCACCCAGGGCATGGATGAGCCCAGGTCCAGAAACCACAAGACAGGCCCCTGGTCTGGATTCAGATAACCACAGGAAACAGCAACATGTGAATAACAGTGCTGGGCACCAGCTGTTCACCTTATTCGGTACAGAATTAGATTTTACCTCCCAGTAATGTATCCGACGGCAGACGCTGCATAGCACGCCTGTTATGCGACAGAAATTATTTGATGTCAGCATGGCAGTGCAATGCTTTTGTTAGGGATTACTAAGGTTGTACAAAACAACGAGTTACCGCTTGCTCGTTGCGCATTCCTACGTATCTGATTCCTGCAGCCTGAGCAGCCATGGCCACTTCGATAATCGGAACTCCAACTATCCCAAACATGTAGTCCACTTTCTGCAGGGAGATTGGTTGAACGTTGGATTGAACAAGTTTTGTAAAAAAGTAGCATTATTAATAAGAGGGGGAAATGCTTTTATGAAAAGTTTAGTGATCCTGACCGCACCGCACTTGGACTTTGACACATTGCTCAACAGTTACATCTGAGCAAAGACACAAACAGGGAGAATATTTCTGTTGGAGTGCCACATGTTTGCAGACGACGTCATTCCTACCTGAGCCTTTAGAGACTCAGCGATGAGCTGAGCTCCTGTCACTTCGTCCATGACCGTGAGGAGACAGCAGGCAGCGCAATGTCAAACCGCACTGTCACAAACCACAAGGTGAGGCTGGACTGCGACTTGAGCAAGTTTGCATCAGAGCCCTTGAGCAAAGGTCTCTGCTTGGTTTGTTTTTGGACCTGCATCCGCCCCCTTACTTCCACTTCCGAGTTACGAGCCAATCACGGGAGCCAATGCGTGTGACCTCACGTCCTACCGAGAAGTGCAAAAAGAAATTCAGTTGTGTAGACTAGATACTATATTTTATTTAGTTATTTCTAATAAATATTAGAATCTAGAGTTTAAGCATAGACCTTGTAGTCGGTCTTTGGTTTAATGCATCATTTTAAATAAATTAATAAATATGGATGGAACAGAATCATGCAGCTCTTTTCATTGGCTGCCAGTAACATTTCTACACCATAAAAACAGCAGTTGTATGATTTCTATATTTGTATGACAGAATAAAAAACAAAAGTATAACTAATAATAATTGAATGATGGTACACCAACAGGCCCCTGAACTGCTCACTGCCTCATCAGAAATAGTCTCAGTGGAAAGGTAGCTGTCAAAACGTCATTCTTAAAAGTGAGAAACAGTAAGAATAGACTGTGGTATGCCAAATTACACAAGAACTGGACTGTAAATCAGTAGCATAAGTCTTATAGAGTGATGAATCGTCATCAGTATTTACAGAGGTCAGGAGAAAGGTACAACAGTGTCTACAGCCACCTGTAAAACACAGTGTCTCTGTCATGGTCTGGTCCTGCATTTCTGACAGCGGTGTTTGGGATCTTGTCAAAACCGATGACATTATGAACACAGAAAAGTGACTTTCAAGCTCATTAGAATTATGCAAACTCTGTTTTTACCTTATATACGGTACTGTATTTCCATATGTTTTTGTACACTTGCACCCATTTTCCCAGCAAAACAAAGAAATGGAGATAGTTGCAATCAGAAATAAAGACAGCATTTAACAAAAAAATAAATCAAGTTCATCATTAAATAACTCATTTCTTTATTACTCATAAAATATACAGCAATCTCAGTACTGAAAGAATTCATTGGAACTTGAATTCACAGTCATTTTCCCTATATACATGCTAGTTTCTTTCCTCTTCAAGAAAAAAAGCAAGGAAAAGAAAAAAACACTTTTCCATACTAATGAAATTAGCGAATGTATTTTACATAATTCCAGTTAAAAGCATTTGTCAACAAACAAAACTGTGAATTCTTGAATCAGGGTACAATCGAGTGGTTTCTCTCTCTTTTTTTGAAGTTAAAGCAAGCAAAAGTCAATACTTTGACTAAGATAACAGCAAAAATATCATTTAGACAGAAGAAAAATCAAATGCCATCCTATCATTGGTTTACAGTGTTTCTCCTCGCAAAGCTCAGCCTAAATACCTCAGTAAGGGATCAGTGCTTCTCACAAATGTTTAAATACTTACCTAGTGTGCACCACTGTACTTTCACAGCTGCCTCTACAAACCCATCCTTTCTCAGTAACTAATGAAGGCACAAAATGAACACATAAAAAGGGACCAGAAGTACACAAATAATTTATTCTTCAAAGACTAAACCGCAATGGACAAGTCAATGTACAAAATTAAGGTTGCTCGACCTAATAATTAACCGGTGCACATATCAAATTTTTTGAAATTACTCAGATCATTAAAACCTGACTTTTTTTTGTTTTCCTCTAGAGGATAAGGAATTTAAGACATGAAAAATGGGTTTAATAAAAATTTGATCTCAAAAAATAAATGATCTTTTCCCCCAGTATGACTTTTACAGACTTGAAGGACAAGTGCATTCTGAAGGGTGTAGTGTGCGGATATAAACCCATGAACCCCCCCACCCCTCCAAACACACGCGCGCACACACACACACACACACATTAACAGAAACAGCGAACCGCCGATGAACCCAAGCCTTCTCAGTCTCATTTGCACAGTTAAAACTGGGTTAAAATGTATCCATGTCTCTTGGTCCCTGTTGGTTTAGCTCTCTGTGATGTGCAACCACCAGTCTACAGCATGTTATTGCCTTAGAAAGGTTGCCGTCTACCAAACGAGTCCAGGTTTTAGCACTCAAGAAGTCCGTGTTGGTAAAGCAGTGGTCACTGAGGTCCAGTATTAGTTGAAAGGACACCTAGTGCTGGATGAGGTGGTGATGAGCGTTGGCCAGCCTGCTGAACCTCCTCCCTCACTTGCTCGCTCTCTGGTGGTGGTGGTGATGAAGGGGTGGGGTGGGGTGAGGGGGACTCTTAAGGCTCCTGTGGGGGCTTGTGTCTCATTCTGCCCTCCCAAACTCATGGTGGATGATTTTTAAGACACAGCGTGTGTTTATGCATTTATCACTTTCGCCCTTCCTTCAGTACGTCTCTGAATCAGAGTCGTTGAGCTCCTCGTCTTTGTAGAAGCCGTCGTGGTGGCTGATGTTGTTGAAGCTGCAGTATGAGCTGTGCTCGCCACGCAGCACGGGCAGGCTGTCGAAGGTGACGCTCTTAGAGGGGCTGGTAGTGTAATGGTTAATGGCACTGAATGGGAGGGTTGGTGCCGGGGTGCAGGGAGACACAGGCATCATGGTGGCCAGGATGAGGGCTAGGCAGTCTGCCACATCTTTGTTGGGGGCACAAGCCAAGGCGGGCGTGTAACCTGAGGAAATAACAACACAACAATATTTTATGCTCCATAAAATTAATGCAAAGAAAACATTTGCAGTCAGCTTCTAATCCTGCTGTGCCCAAGGATGCACACCAAAACCCAGAAGTAAGACAAAAATAATAATAATTTAAAAAAAAACTACAGTGAATTTACCATTTTCATCAACTGCAAGGACACTGGCTCCCTTTGCAAGCAGCTCTTGCACTACCACAGTCAGGCCATTTCTTGCAGCCACGTGTAGAGGCCTTAAAAGACAAGATAAATCTTTGAAATCGGTGACAAGCTAGTCAACACTTACTAATTTGTTTTGTACATTTTGACATTAAGAATTCAGTTATTAACAATAATGCACTAACAAGCGAGGTACTAATATGATATGAGTGATACGTACGTCTGTAAGGCGGCATTAGTGGCATTTATGAGGTTTCTGTCTGTAATCTTCTCCAATATCAACAAGGCACTGGTTTCATGTCCCTATGGATGGGTATAAAAAGAGCCACACAGAGTGGTAAATGCTCATCCTTTCTCATATTTAAACACTTCGGCAAGACACTGTGCATACTAAGAGCACAGTGCCACCATATGGTACTACACACCTTACTGCAGGCCAGGTGTAGTGCAGTGTTCTTTGCAGCATCTTGTAGAGTGAGATCTGCTTTTGCACTGCTCACCAGCACCTCTAATGGTGACATGATCAAACACAGGAAAAACAAAATGAAGTTAATTCAATAAAGTAGTTTATTAATTCAATCCTCCACTTGATTATTATGTCCCGCTGTGATATTTGCCAGGGTAATAGTTAAAGCCTTCGTACCGACAGCGTTGGTCTGGCCGTTCTCAGCAGCCATCATGAGCGGTGTCTTCCCCACGGCGTCGACACTGTTGACCTGAGCGTTGTGGCTCAGCAGCAGCTGGAGACACTCCACGTGGTCAGTGAAGGCTGCGGCGTGGAGCGGGGTCCTGCACGTGCAACATCAAAGCAAAGCTCAGTATTTATTCAGTGATATGACCCTTCACTTCCTTACGCTCGTTCCCAGAATCAGGTGCTTTACAATTCTATTCAGGCTTGAATTAATATTTTTCTTGTAACATCATACATGCCTGTTTTTACTGTCTTTGGAATTCACAATTGCAGGGCCCAGTGTGTCTATCAGCATCTCAGCAGCACCTTCGTTGTCATGGATCCTAAGGAATAAAAAACAGCACTATTTAATCTGGTAGATGCTCCGTCCTTACACAAATTGATCGAGAGAAAGCAGCTCTAGGTCTTACACAGCACAGTGGAGGGGGCTGAAAGAATTGCCATCAGCCTTGTGGAAAACCTCTTGCTCCAGCAAAACCTCCACACACGTATCGTGACCTGCAAGAATGAAAACATTAGCTAGTTACAGCATTAACATAGCAATAATGACCAGGATGTGTCAAAACTAGCCTAAGGGTGTGCATAAGAGACCTGTGCCAACGAGGAAGACTGTATTAGTCCCCCTATGAAATGCAAAGTTCGGGTCAAAAGCTTCCCAAGTGCCATTTTTAACAGAAAAACAGAAATTTCAACATAGCATTTCTTAACATACTAGTTTTCTTTAGAAAGCATGAAGGATTTCTATTTGTGCTGCATAATTATTTCACTTTTTTTGTTTTAACTGAGCCATAGCACGAATCACTGCCGTGGAATGATGTCCTTTAATTTACAAGCTTTGAGCAGCTTTGAGCACAGTACAAAAAAAACTTCAGCAAGAGTTTGAGTTTGAGAAAGCATAATACCAAAACCAAAACAAATCAGTTTAGACTTGAGGAAAAGAATTGTTGATGCTCACAAAGCAGAGGAAGGATATACAAAGTTATCACATCATTTCCAAGTACTGAGAACTGGAGTGAGAAGCATCAATAAGAAATTCAAAGAGAGCCACACAGGACAGAAAAAGTCTGGCAGAGGTAGGAAGCAAAAGATTTCAAAATCTCTGAAAAGGAAACTGGTGAGAGATGTGTCTAAAGACCCCTTAGCAACTGCCAAAACATGAGTGAATGTTTTAGCTAAGCTGGGAATTATACGCTCAGAAGAGAATCACTAGAACCATGCAAAGGAATGGACTGTGAGATTGCACACCAAGAAAAGCCAGACTGAAGTATGCTAAGGACAACTTGGAGAAAGAGTATGCATACTGGAAGTGTGTCCTTTGGTCAGATGAGACTAAATCAGAGCTCTCGGTCCACAGAGACACTGTTTGTGTTCGGGGTAAGAAGCATCACGGAGGCTAATAATTTTAACCGTCTTAGTTTTTGTGAAATCATTTAATCTCTGTGTGCAAAGTAAAATAATGTAGGCATCCAAAAAAAACAACTTGGATGCTTGAAAAAACTATAAAAGAAAAATTCCTTTCTTTGTTTAACAGCACCTGGGAAACACAAAATGTTTAAAGACGGGACTAATAATTCTGTCGCCATCTGTATGATGAGCAAGCAATAAACATGGAAAAGATGTGCTTGGCTATATTCCAACCACATTTACTTGGGTGCTTCATTATACTAATCTACTGCACTTAGTGGCAGGCTTGCATGTTCTAACCATCACATGTAAATGTCTTTATCTACACGGAATGTCATCAAAGCCCTCTTCTCTGTACCATTGTAGCAGGCCCAGTGCAGTGGGGTGTAGCCTTGGTTGTCTGTTAAGACAGGGAGTGTTTCCACTGATTGGGCAGCATGCAGAAGGCCTCCCAGTACCCCTATGTGTCCACACGCCGCTGCCAGGTGGATCGGTGTGCGCCCTTTACAGTCTCGCACCAGGAAGCTGGCGCTGTGCTGAAGCAAAGCTTCCACACATTCCTCATGGCCAGTCACCGCCTGAGAACAGAAAACAGGTTTTACCAATGACTGGCTTACATCCTGAATGACAACATACAATATGTAGAAAAAAAAAAAAAAACAAGGTTTCAGAGAAACCTCTCAGATACTCGCAGCACTACCCAGTTTTCACAATATTTCCTCCATGAGTGTTGCTTCTTTTTCTTTAAGTTGTTTATTGTACATTTTGAGGGTCTACGTTGGGTCACTGCACTATAGTAGAAGTCAGCCTCTTTTTACTTTCAGTATCTTGACTGCCTTTTGGGCATCCCAAAGCAGAATATTTCCACATCGATTCCTAACATGATGCCTACGTTGCCTTGATGGCAAGGTTTTCTTTTCAATATATGCTGGCATGTCTGTTGTCCAAATAGAGCATATTTGTGTAGAAAGCTGGCACAGTAGGAGTGTTGTAAAGTCATACTGGGTAGAGAGTTTTGCGTCTCAGACTGGAATTCAACTATCGACCTTTCGCTTGCCAACTAAATGTGTAAACCCATACATTATGGAAAATCACACAAGGTCCTTTATATAACTTACAAAAAATATTAGTACTAAAACATTCCAAAAAGCATAACATTAATGAATAAAGAAGATATACAAGCAATAGACAAAGAAAGCAAAAGTAAAAATGTAAGAAAACAACATGTAAAAGCCAGTCCATACTTTCCTGAAGTTCGTTTATTTATTTCTAAATGGGGAAATGATTGTGCTGATAGAATTGCGAGAGGAAGTTTGTTCCACAGAACTGGGCTAAAACAGTTTACCATTTGTTTTAAGCCTTAACTGTAAAATATGTAACAGCAACTGATTCTGAAGGGTCTAGGGGTGGTATGAGGTATTAGGAGCTCTAACGTATCAAGTAGAGCCAAAATCTTGGGATTCTGAAGCAAATGGGAAGTTACTGTCGTTCTGTGAGTGATGTGTTCCCTGTGATTAGTGTGAATATACTTGCTGCTGTTTTGTACCAACTGTAGATACTGCCGCATCATTTAGGCATGTACACAATGACTTGCAACTATCTAATCAGGAGAAAATGAGGATGTTGACAAGCAATATTTCGAAAAGCGAGACTGGACTACATGTCTGACATGCTGGTTGGTTGGCAATAAGTGAAATGTGCCTTGCAACACAGTAAAAAACAAAAAACAAAACAAAAAAACTGTTGTGATTATTGTGTTGTTGCGATATTTGAAAGACACACTCATTCCACAAAGGCCAAGAAATACACATGTAAATTCTGATAGTGGTAGCAAGATTTAGGTATCCATACTGAAAACTGTGAATAAAGTTATGCACAGAAATATGAGTAAAAATAATGACATTTACTTACTCCTCTGTGCAGGGCTGTCCTGCCCCATTTGTCTTTGGCTTCTACATTGGCTCCTTTATTTAGCAGAGAATACACACAATCTGTGTGTCCACTCAGGACCGCAAGCATGAGAGGGGTTCTAGGAGATATGAGGCAATAATGTTAGCAATGACTTTAGAATAAGAATGGAAATAAAATAAAAAGATTTTCATTTAACTTACTGTCCATTCCCATCTTGAATGTCTACTGCACTTTGAAGATCAGCATTTCCAATGAGCAAACGTAAACACTCTGAGTGACCATTGGTAGCTGCGGGAAAGATTAACTTATTACTTATGTTGTATTTGGGTCTGAATTTTCAGGTTCAGGAAATTTTATTTGTAACTCCACGTCTAACATACCTGCAGCATGTATAGGTGTTCGCTTCAAGGTGTAATCTTTCACCAAGATGGAGGCTCCCTGGTTGATTAGGACATCCACACACTCCACATGCCCTTTGAAGGCAGCCAGGTCCAGGGGTGTGCGCCCTTGGCTGTTTCTCACATCCAGATCCAGCAGAGACTGCACCAGAACCTCCATAGCTTGATGGTGACCATGGTATGCCTGAAAGGTGGATTCCCCCATTATAAAGTTACTGCTGACGCTGGTGACATGTACTGCTCACCAGAAGGATAAAACCAAGTGTTTCAAATTACTCACAGCAAGATGCAGGGGGCTGACAGGGGCTCTGACATCCGCGTCGTTCAGGATGTCTGTCCCTGAGGTTTCCATTAGCTGAATAAGCCAAGACACACATGAGAACCTGATTCAGATATTGTTTCCTTTCCTACTGCATGACTCTGTGCCCTATTTTATATACATAAAAACTACAAAAAAATATGTCAAGCCTTGATTATACTCTGTTATAGACAGAGTTACAGACAGCTGGAGACATCACAGCAGAAAAATCCTTCCTGTTATACGTCTTTGAAGTTTGGCTGAAATCTGTTGCTTGGGGCTTTTGTATTGTAATGAAAATGTTTCTGCAGATGAGTTTGGGCGATCACAAACGAACATCTGTAGGGACCCTTGTGCTCACTGACTAATGAAAAAAATTCCATCACTTGGACTCAACCAGACCCACAGGTCCAGAAAATAAGGCCTCAGTCATAGAGTTTTGTGGTACTTCTTGCTAGTTTTATGAAGAGACTCCTCAGTTGTGAGGCTTCTTCTCTTCTACGAACTCAAGAAATTAAATTTAAAAAAATCTATCAACTAAAGGGATAAAAACATCAAGGACACCAAAAAAAAACAGGTTACCATTCAACCGAGGGAGATAGTAGCCTGAACACTGAAATTTACCAGAAACCCACCATAAACTCTGAGTCCCACCACCCAGTGGAACACAAACTTAGGGTTATCAGAAGCTTACACAACTATACAGAAAACGTTCCCTCCAAGGTAAAAGAAAAAGGAACGCACACATTAACAGAGTACTTTTAGTTATCAGCAAAGAGGCATGAGACAAAATGTCAGACATTCACCAGGGGAGAACCAAGACGTCATCCAGAGAACACAGACGATTCAAGGAGGAGTAAAAGAAGTCATCTATGCCCAAACAGAACAACCATTTCAGAACAGGTGGTTGCCTAAAACACCAACTATAACACACTTTTGAGATCCCCTCCCAGGTGATTCACTCACTCACATGTTGAAATGTGCAACCCCAATAACGTAATAATGATGACAACAACTCTCTGGACTAAGTCCAAGGTGAAAGCACCACTAGGGGCTGAATAGCTCATAATCCCCATGATAGGATTCTTCACTGTTATAACTGAAGAATCCTCTCAGACAAGAGGTGAAATGTCTTCAAGAGCCTAAAAAGAAGAACTAAAGAACTAAAAATCAACTTACCACATCTAGGGGTGTTTCACTTGCAATCTGTTAAAGAACAGGAAAAAAACACAAACAAACAAAAAACAGGCAATTCTTTAAGCAGAATTCCACAAAACACAAATATGAAAACAGGGACATGGTGGCTGTTAAGTGTCATGTACTCTGGATTGAAGTTCTTACCAGCTCCAGACAAAGGCGATGTCCATACGCTGAGGCGTAGTGCACAGCATTGTAGCCCTGATTGTCCCGGATCCCTGGATTTGCATCATTTCTCAGTAAATATTCCAGGCACCTGCAGACACAACAAAAGCGCTGTAGTCAAGGAAACAACATGTTGGCTTCTAGTCCTAAACCACTACTCAGCATAATGGATAATGCAGGTGGTTATTTTTACTTTTATCTGTGAAAAACTACAAACATGAACCACCTCCCACACAACATCCACCATTTTTAATAGAGAGAATTTACTGACTTTCCATCTGTGTCAGACGCAGCGGCGTAGTGGAGAGGAGTGCAGCCCCGCTCGTCTAGGTCATTGACGCTGGCCCCAGACCCCACCAGAGCAAACAGGCACTGGTAGTTACAATTGGCAGCAGCGTAGTGCAGAGGGGTCCTGGAAAAGCAAACACAGCTCAGTTCCCTGTTCAAATTTGACTCTTGATCCAAATCCACCAATAAATACTACAAACCTGCCAAAGCTGTCCTTTCTGTTGAAGTCGGCCCCAGTGTTGAGGAGAAGATTTAGACATTCCAGGTTTCTGAGGGGTTAGACAGACAGATAGTCACTTGATTAAAAATTACACAATACTTTAATACTAAAGGCGATATTCAGCCATCGTGTACTGACCCTCCAGCAGCTGCAGCATGTAAACAGGTCCTCCCAAAGTCATCAGGAGTATCAATATCAAAGCCTGCACAGGGTAAAAGTGATTATGAAGGAGACACATTCAGGATATATTATAAAATGTTTTACATTGCACATGATATATTTTTGTACTTTTTTTCCTGTCAGGAATTTCTAAACTACTTAAACGTGAGCTTTGTGTCACGTTGCACTGAAGGTTGTGACAGGGCATGAGTGCCGTTCACCTGAAGACAGGAGCTTTCTGCAGCAGTCAGAGAAGCCACTGAGAGCAGCTAAATGCAGTGGGAACATGCCATGGATTCCTCGTCTGAATGAAAAAAACAAAAAACTTTGTATCATACAAACAGTACACAACAATGTTGCTAATGTGGGAATAAAAAAATGACTATTACTAGCACATTACCATTTATATGAGTTACACAACAGATACTACATGTGTGCTTTCAGAAGGAAGGCTCTTCAATATATGTTCTAAGACTTGACTGAAAAATCAACAGAAAGGCTCACGTACTTAGCTGTGTCAGCTCTGTTGGAGATGAGAGTGTTAATGAGGAGTTCGTGGCCGTATCGAGCGGCAATGTGTAGTGGTGTATTTCCGTTCTTGTCTTCACAGTCAATCTCCGCACCTTTAGGGGGAAAAAACAAAAATCAAAGCAAGCATTTAGCCTCTGTTACACTAAAAAGCAGTTTTTGCTTCTGGGTCCAGCATGAGAAACAGCTCACCTTTCTCAATGATTGCTTGAGACCTCGAGAACCTCCCATGGATCGCTGTCATGTGGAGTGGAGTCTTCCCATCTTTACTCTGAATTGAAACAAAAACTTATTATCTGACAAGTTATGCCTTTTTACAGTAAAGTTTAATCCCCAAGTCAATCAGCTTCCCTCAAACAATGAGAAGACCTATCACATGTAGGAAGCAGGCACAATAATACACGTTTACACACAAGGAAGCAAGACGTTAGGGCTGTGCGATTTTATACGCTATCGTTTAATTTGTGGTGTCGCATTTTTTCATTGTTTGGATGGCCACCAAGTGAATGCAGGTACAGAAAATACCAGCATGGCCAGCGAAGATGAGGCAGAACCAGGTAGCTCCAAACAGAAATACTAAACTAGGGGCTACCTCTGTAGCATGGAAATGGTTTGGTTATGAAAAGTCTGACACAGACCAGAAAACTGTACTATGCAAATTATGCCGCAAACCGGTCCCCAGCACAAACTCACACACGACAAACCTCTACCACCTACGCAAGAATCATGTGAAAGAGTATGGAGAGAGTTTACGGATGGGAGGCCAAAAGGAGCCGTCAGGTGCTCAAAATAAACCTTAGACTCAAAGGTTACAACAGGCTTTTCCCCGCAGCATGCCATGTAATAAATACTCACAAAGAAAATGGTGGTCGTTACAAGTTATATCTAAAAATATATGTAAATACTTAGTTGTTTAATAACAAGCTTTGCCTGGTTTTTACTCACTTTAATGTTGACATCTGCCCCATTGCAAACCAGAAGCTCCAGGCAGAGTGCTCCGTGACGCGAGGCGGCGGTGAAATGCAGAGGGGCAAAGCCCTTCTCGTTCACCTGGTTGACGTTGGCTCCACAGTCTATGAGCTCGTTCACAACCACATCTTGCCCGTTGTAGCAGGCCACGTGGAGGGGTGTGTTGCCATATGCATTGGGCTCATTGATCTAGAAAGTCAGGAAAACAGCAGGCAATTAAAACAATTAGAATAAAGTGCTACAAATAAAAGAACAGTTACAGTTAGAACAGTTGTAACACACAATTTAGAGACACCACTGAAAAATATCTCTCCTGTTGAGCTCATACAGTATAGCAGTGTCTACAGTGCGATGGCAAAAAGCTTGTGGGTGGAACCTACATCCACCCCCAAGTCCAGGAGGTATTTAACAACGCTGATCATTCCACTAGAGGCTGCCGCATGTAGGGGGGTGTAAGATTTCTTATCTTTGCAGGCCACCTCAGCTCCATGTGATGCCAGCAGCTTCACCACTTCTATGTGTCCTGAAGATAAAAAGAGATTTAATTACATAATGCTTACACAAAGATATTAGACATGTTTTTTGTTCATATGGCATCTACTCTAATGTAAACATTTAAAAACATTTTAACAGATGATTTTTATTCAAATAAAATTCTGCCATTTAAGTTAATATTGACCACAAGAAGAAAGGAATGTCTAAAGTTGCATAAAAATGAACAAATACCAAAACGTAAAAATCTCTATGGCTGCATTATTTTTTACCCATGTAGGCGGCCCAGTGTATCGCACGGCGGTCCTTCTTGTCAAAAGCATTGATGTTGGCCCCTCTGGAGAGCAAGAGTCTCACCATCTAAAAGTAGCAAAAAAAACAAAAAAAAAACAAACAGGGGATGAGAAAAAACATCAGGGGACGCTGCAACATCAACCTACCTATCTACCATTTGCAATAAATGTAGCAACTTATATACACTGCATGCAGTGTTTACATATTAGACATACGAGTTCAGTGACTTTATCTTAGCGCTCTTGGATCAATTGTCTTGTCAATGTATGCGTATCTTCACTTTAATATAATAGAAATTATTTGAACCTGCAGGGGTTTCTAAAGTTATTTTTTAACTTGCTGAGCAAACATGAGTGGTGAAACCTTGTCACCCTTTTGCACAGATTCTGTGCAGGTATGCCAACCGAACAAATATAATTAAGATTAAACAAGAAAACATGCATTTCCAAATATCCTGTCTTGTACAGCCAGTAGTGTGGCATTCTTCTCTTGGAGCATACCTCCATAGACTCACCTTTTTCATATTTATATGCTTAACTTGAATCCACTGTATACCTAAAAGATGCTCCAAATAGCTTGTATGCACTTGCATTCATTTGCATGAATTTTTGATAATTCACTTTTAAGATAGCTAATTTGCATGCAAGTACAAGATTACAATGGGTAATTTGCATCCAGACACATGATTGGTCAAGCACTATCTGTGCATCCAGCACCCTTAAGTATGCGACCACAATTTATGACTGCATGCAGAGAGCCCACTCAGTCTTAAGCCATGTCTGAAAATGCAGTTTGTGCTCTTTAATTCAATGTAGCTGGCTCATTAAACATTGAAAAGCTGCCCTCTTTAACTTAAGAGGGTGCCCTGATGTCAGGAAGCATTTGGATGACTGGACCAGATTTTGCGCAACTGAATCCGGGATCAAACGGTCGGGTCGGTTAGTCATGCGCTACTAAAATTCAGCAGACCTATATGTGGATGTTGCTTGTCTCAACTAACACTTGTTAAATGGGCAAATAATGTGACCATTATTCTGCACTGCATGGCAGAGTGCCCACCAGTGTTTAATCATTCTTGAGGCAAGCAGAAACACTTCTTAGAAAGAGATCGGGAACTTCTAATAACAGTCAGGTAAACACACCCAGTAATGCTAGCATACTCTGACAGTTTGCCAGCAAAAACAATCTATGTAGCACACAGCAATTTAAATCAATCAATATGAGGATTACTGAAGAGGTTATACTCAAAGACAATGCACACTTTACAACCACAAAACCTCACCAACCCTCTACATTAACACTCTGCTCCTTAAGAAAGCTGATACCAAATGTTCAGCTGCTATTTCAATTCATTAACGCGCAACCACATCGATTCCAAAGATGTTAAAGTGCCTCCTTAAGCACAGTTTAATCTAACAATGTCTTAGGGTTTAAATTTACCTCCAGATGACCGCTGAAGGCTGCATGGTGCAGCGCGGTGCGGCCTGCTCTGTCTGACACATTCACATTGCTGAGTAGTGGCACTAGGGCTTCGGCGCAGCGGACCGCCTTATTGGCGGCGGCGATGTGAAGTGGCGTCTGCCAGTTTTTGTCTCGGGCATTTACATCAGCCGAGTGTTTCAGCAACACCTGGACAGCATCCTGTGAAGAAAAAACAACAAGTAGGTTTACATTGTTTGGATATGCAAACCTGTGTCTTGTAGTGTGTATGACAGAGAACAAAGGGAAAATTCACATACCTCACTGCAGGAGGCCACAGCTCGGTGCAGGGGAGTGAGCCACTTGTTATCTTTGGCATTTACTCTTGCACCTAGAAGTGAAGAAGCAAAGGCTATTTAAACTCATATGGTTTTGCTGCATATGGTGCAACGTTTCGACAAGAAGGTATTCAACAGTTTTTGAAGAGACTAAATTAGAAAAGTTCAGAAAAGGCTGAAAGAGGTGTAGAGACATTTCAAATATCTCATCATACTGTATGCAGAGGAATGATTGCTTGTATTCCACTTTGCTATTAAAAGGTGCCATTATGTACACACACACACACACACACACACACACACACACACACACACACACACACACACACACACACACACACACACACACACACACACACAGCAGTATGTCATGTGCTCCCAGCATTAGGAAGATAATTATAGGCACATCTGTAATATTTCTAATATTTCACATTTTAAGAGCATGACTTATTTTCTCTGATTAAAAACTGTTAGATAATCTCTCCAGACACCTGTGAAACTCTCATTTCTACAATCCAAAATTCACCCAGTATTTGTGGCTTCAAGCACTTTCTTGTGATCATTGCATTAATACTAAGAAGAAAACATACCAGATAGAATCAACAGCTCTATAATTTCTGCATCTCCGAGATAGGCGGCAGCATGCAATGGAGTTCGCTTCTCATTGTCCTGTATTAAGTGAACAGGAAGAAACTGCTGAGATTACAGAGAAACAAAACAACTTGCAGTAAACACTGCAATCTGTCTCTTCATTACATGTGCATTGGTCTGGTGTAGCAATACAAAAACACATTTTCCTTAACATTTGCAACACTGTAGTGTTAACAGGAACAAATATTTACACAAACACCACATTGTGGTTTTAACAAATTAATAAAAATAAAAATAAAGAAAAGCCTTGCAGTGAAGGACGAGCGAGTACAAAACAGCCTTATTTTGAAACAAACACCACCACTTGAATATGTAATATTGACGAGGAATGCAGTAAAGAAAAAAAAAAAGAAAAAAGAGGCAGGTCATGCAGTGCTGTTCTGTATGCTACAATATCTGTAAGAAAGAGCTGCACGAGGCCTTTCAAGGACAACTGCACATTAGGCCCCCCCCAAAAATAACAATAATATGAGGAAACAGATGCAGATATTTGTAACTGTTGGGCTTACCTGTGCATTCACATCTTCTTTTTTGAATATAAGCGAACGTACTTCATCAGGATCTACATTGAAAATAGCTTTCAGCAAAGGAGGCTGTAAAAGAAAGAAAAAAAAAAAGCACACAATAAATAAAAAGGACAAAATTATCATGATTTTGATACTTTTCTTTGTGGACATGTAACACCATCTCAGATTCCATCACTACAATTTGCATACAGAGCAAACCCAATGAACTGCGAGTAACAATCTTGTCTGTCTGACGGGTATTGTTGAAATCTGAGAAAACCAATAATCCGCCAAACTTAAACTTAAGGACTTCAGCATGCTTGCAACACAGGACATACACAACACTCATCTGAAGACCAAATATTGGCATTCAACAAAGCACAAATGAAAGCAATGTAAAAGAGCATTATTCTTTGGGAGAAAGAGAACAAACAATGAAACGATGACTCCGCATGTCACAGACTGCCAAGGCCACTTTTTAAACACCGTTCTGCACTTTCTGTCTGTTGATAAGTAAACATGCCATGTTAGCAGAGATAAACATCGCAGTTTTTGAATGAAGACATTAAAAAAGACAGACCCAAACCTTGTACTCAAAATGAGAACTGTGCTGCTTACTTTCACACAGCCAGGAATCAAAAACAGGAAAAAAAATAAAAGTACACAGCTCCTCTCATTCACCACATCCAACATGATCACAAGATCAAGTTATGGCATAAAAATGAACCAAAGTTCTTTGAGAAATCTCTCTTGTTGATCATCGTGTAGACAGAGTGCTAGCAGTGTGTTTTTCAACATGAGTGTATAATGGAATTTTTTCCATCATAACACTTGGGATGTTTCTAAAAAGTGACAAAACATGTGAACACAATAAATTTCAACCTAATAGACATGTTGGCCATTGAATTGGCAACACCTTATAAAAATAAATTGCTGCTATGCTCATTTTCTCAGTTTCATACTGATGACTCCTCACTTGTCCAGTTATGTATAAACACTTGCTATGTGTACATAGGCTTTAAAAACATTTTTGCTTATGCTTAAAAAACTGCTATACCCTTCACATTTTATACATATTAATAATTGCACAAATGCTTTAATATAATTTATACTATGCCTTCTACATAATAAAGTTATGAATAATAAAACTGACTTTGACTTGAAGAACTGGCAGTGTTGTGTATCTTTCTATGACTTCAGTGCAAGCCAAACTCTAAATGCCAAACTCAGCATTTAGAGTTTGCCACACCATAAATGACAGAACTGAGTCTTGAATGCAGCGTTACAATATTCCCTTCATGTTGGATAACACTTTCTGATGCTAGCTTCAGTCTTTTTATGTTTTTTGAAAGAGTCAACCACTCCTGTAATTTTAGACAGACGAAATGCTTGCAATGCTCAAATAAAATCATTGAAAAAACAAAAGAATAACCCAAAAAACAAAAACAAATCCTAGGTAAGTAATATGACTAAAATATATCATTTATGTTTAGCAACACTGGATCGCTTTAAAACCAGAGCAAAGATTTTGGAAACACTGGAGTCTTTGATCAGGATGTTTTCATCTGCATGCCCTGTAGCAAGAGGCTGGGTTGGACAGGGACAACAGTGGAGAGGAGGAGATCCCTTCCAGGCAGAGCATTCCTGACATTTTAAAGTGTTACAGCTGAACCCCCAATTAAAAACTATATTCCTAAGAAATACACTATAAGTGAGAAATCTTAACCTGAATGAATAAGACAGCATATATGCAAAACAAAATGCATGAACAAGAAGTGGCCGAGAGAAGGAAACTGCTTTTAAAATAATCTGCTGCCTGCATCATGAAACATTGCGTTATCTACTAGTGACGTGCGATGCCACTGATTTCCTTTCTGATCAGCTACCAAGTAAAATTCAGACTGGTATTGGTGATTGTGATCCAATACAGACACTTTGTACAAAAACTTAATGTGTTTAGAAAATCCAAAGTATTGTCTTTCAAAATATACCTTCATAATGGATACATGACATCAGACTTCTTGCTCTTATCATTCAATTATGAAGAATTATATATAAGAAAAAAAGCAAAAAAAGGCAAAAAAAAAAGCCTGAAAATTCAATGCCTACATTTTAAAAGGATTCAATTAACAATTAAAAACATATATGACTGATTTAAAATAATAATAAAGCTGAGAAACATTTCCTAGATACATGTTATTATCTATCTTATGTATGTTTGAATTGTATTTTTAGTGTTACACATCACCAACAGCTCCACATTTTCCCTCTCTGTACCTGGAAAGTATCTGCCTGTAGCACCAAAGGACTTCCTAGCAGCACCTGTCCCTCACCTCTTCTTCAGTTAGCCTCATCATAAACTCATCATCATATTCCGTGTAATGATTTACTTTTGTGTCACAAACCACGTCTTGGCTGTTTGTGGAGCTGAAACGGCTCCACGCATGACTCTGCTTACGATCATCACCTGAGCGAGCGATGCATTTATACAGCTGTATTTCGCATCACTATGACAAGCGGAAGGAGGAGTAGTTCCTACAAATCATTTAGAAAATCCTAATAATATAGTTACTTTCCACTGTGTTCCTGTTAATCATAAACTCCTAATTTAGCCCAAATTAATAAAATATTGATATTTTAATATGAGCATGGATTCTAGAACATAAATATCTGGTATTGACAGAATCAATACTTTAGTATCGATCCTCACACCACTATTATGTACTCATAACCTTTACGTGCCTGAAATAGATTTTGGCTTAAAATAACTCAAAACATACCAAATAAGTCTACTAGCTGAGAGAAAACAAAAACACTGAACTTAATGACTCCTCTCTTTGCTTTCCATTGTACAGGTAAAATGATGCAATATACAGGGTACATGCATTCATTAGTATTCAATCATTCAACTTAGCAGGCTGCCCAGCTAGTCAATTAGGTTAATGTGCATGCATGCAGTTTGTATGTGCAAAAGACATTTGGTTTATGAAAGTGCATCTTCAGCAACCCACTTTAAAACATTAATCAAGCACAACTACGTATACTTGCAATCATCTGGTTTTGCAGTACTACTTCCTGATGCCTTTTAGTGACTCATGCTTCATGAAGTTAAATACAGAACCAAGAATTTATACCTCTACCTGACAGAAAAGATATACAATAAAGTAAGGGAAATTGCTGAGTTTACTTCATATAAGCCAAATGTCAAACATTGTAAGGGTCATTGTTGTTATTTCATTTTTTTTTTTTAAATCTATCAAGGTCACCCTGCTATGGATAAGCCCTCAACAGCTATTCAACACATATGCGGTGCCATGGGTGGATTATTCCCAGCGACATATTGAAGCAATCACGACATTACAAACTTGTACAACCACGACTGCCATCTCAAAAGCGAGCAAGCAAGCAGCATACAGTGGCTTTTTCTTTCTTTTTCTTTTTTTTTTTTTTTTAAACACAAGGACAATGAACTCGTTTAGTTATTATAATGCCCATGAATGTCTGCAGGGCACAAAGCAGGTTAGAGTTACTGGGGACAAATTCAGCCAACAAGCAGACTCTTGTGGTTCGAACACTATTTGCGCCATGTTAAAAACAAAAAAGAAGGACAGATCTGCATTTTGTTGTTTTCAGTTCTCCGTGTCCTGCATGAGTGGTGGTGGTGTAGGAGATTTTCTATGCTCTTCTCTCACTGCTGGACTGTGTGCCTCCTCTCCTCATACAAGCCAAGCTAGTTAATACCATCACCATGGAGACAGCTCTTTGGCAACTTCCACCGGCTCACAGGAGCCCAGATCATTCAAGCACACACAGACCATAAAAGACACATGCGCGTACATATGTCACAGAATAGCAGGCATGTGCAAAACAAAACCCTTAAAATGATAACACTGAGCTATTCTGGTTTTCACGAAGTAGGTGTCAAGTGTTTTTTTTGCAGAGTTTAAAATGACACGTCTACTGTCACACTGCCATTGCCCTCATATATTAAAGCATTACACAGCAGTTTACCTGCATTTTTCCCCAGTAACGCGGTACACATGGGTATAGAGTATGCGAATACTAGCTAATAGAAACTGTCTTGTTTTATATATTTTTGAGTTTTTCTATAAGGGCACACACTAAAGAGGTCTGATTACAGGCATAGCTTAACTGTAACAGTGTTATAAATCCTCTTGAAAACAATAAAGTCACCAAACTAGCACAAAGCTCCGCTCAGATCCAATCACTCCATTATCCTGCCCCACTGTGACACCAAATAACATAGTTTGGTGAATCAGTGAACAAAAACTATATCGTTATTTAAGGGTTTTCTAAACCTACAGCTGCCACAAACATCACTAGTTGGTTTTGCTAACATAAATATAACCACAAACGTTTAGCTGTCACAGTAATGTCACAATCAACAGATCGCTTTGGCTGTCATGACAATAATCTCACTGTAACAGCAACAGAGAGGAAATTATTGTTTATCAATAACGCTAGAATTGCTCGTAAGCGACTGCACAAACACAATTTAGCATTGTTGTCTCACAATATGCTAACTAGTCACTTCACAAGTGAGTCGCTGGATGCATTTCACGCAGGCTCGGGCTAATTGCTGGAAATAAATACAACATCATTAGCTGCTTTTTAACTCAACAGCCATTTAAGTACATGTCGGTGTGCAAACGTGATGGGAACAACAACGGGGCTTCGAATGTTACACGCAGTACTTCAGCCAGCTTTCACCTCATCGAGGACAATTCAAATTCTAGATTAAGGAAATGCTTCCGTTTCAGAGTCAGGCTCGAAAGACTCGAATTACATTGCGCTGGCGAGCGCTGAAATCGAGGCTAACATTAGCCGGCCACTTGCTCAAACTTACGGTAAACCTCTAACACCAGCCATTACTTACCTGGTCTCGAATTTTGAGAACCACCATATTTGTGGTATTTTAACAGCTCTCATGCAGGTTCATAAAGGAATACTTGTCTCCTTCCGAACAGCAGCGTGTGATCTCGGTTGCTTCTGCCGCTGGTTTTGCTGGAGGCCTAGCGTGACTCTAGCTTAGCTCGCTCGCTAGCTAGCTTCCTAACCTGATGGCATGAAAGCGAGAGGAGTAGCGGAAACTCCATAACATTGCCGCCACCATATTTCACCTCGCCGAAAAGACGCAATCCGATAGGCTAAGAGCGCTCTAGATGTCAGTAAGGGAATCGCTGATTGGTTGTTGCCAGCTGCATTCTGTAACAGCACAGACGCACTTTGTTGAATATTGCACTGCCCTCAGCGCTTATAAGTGTAGATATTTTCTATAAGGAGCAATTTTAAACTCTATATTCCACGTGACATTTATTAACATTGTAATTTACCCATGGTGCACTGCTCTGAATAACGTGGTTTTGAGAACAGCTGAATGTTTTTCTATTTACTAACTGTGACTCATCCTGAAGTTGCACAAGTGCGACAACCATGCAACCGCTGCAGCAACTCCATGGATGCCACTGGGAGTCAAGTGTTGACAGCAGTAATACGAGTTCTCCGGGCTGACGGGGGCCTCCTGGAAACTTTTTTTTTTAAAAAAAGGTAAGCAAACACACAACACAAACACAAAACAGTACTATCTATTTATTTTACGGCGACAACAGTAAAATAGATCTGAAATTTATTAAAACTGACTTATTAAAACTGTGAATTACTGGCGGTCCTAAAATGCGAAATGGGTTTCAGGTCTACTGATCCAACACCGAAATTTGATGAAATACGGCCACCTAGTGACTTCCCTTTTAACTACAAGCAGTGGAACTCTTTTAGCTTATGGCAATCAATTTAAAACAATATTTTATTTTATGTATGTGTTTTGGTGGTGGGGAGTGATTTGTGATTTAAATATTATTTTTTGTCGGCTGCCCTTCTTTTGCATTAGTTAAAAATATTCAGAGCACCCCTATTCATGTACAAGTGTTACTGATCCTAGAGCTTTAACAGGATTAGACAACAAAATCCTTTTACACAAAACAAGTCTCTGCATCATTAATCCTGAAGACAAGGCTGCCTTTTTTGTTTTGTTTTGTTTTTTACATTTGAATCATTTGTGGAATGCAACATTTACATCATTTCCTCTTTTCCGGTAGGACACTACAGACAGGACTAACAGGAATGACAGGAAGCACAAAACAAAAGGGCAGGGATGCAAAAGTTGTCTCTTTATGGTGTCCTTACTGACTCTGTGGTTCTGTCATAGAGGCGAGGATAGCTCTAGGCATTTCTGGTAGAGTCAATAGTTCACAGAGTACATAGCATTTCAAGAATAGCAGAATGAAGAGGAGTTTCTATCTGCTAGCAAGCAGGGCATCAAACGCCCTGATGGCACCATATGTAATAGTCATTATGATGTGCATTAATGCAACACGTGTGGTGGTGTTCTAATAAAATAGTGTTATGTGTTACATGCAATGTTGTATTGTGTAAATGACTGTCACTGCAAGTAAGGCACCTAATCTAATTATATTTCATGTATTAATAATAACAATAAATACTAATTCTAATTCATAGTATTCTACAACAGTAAAAGATTAATAACACTTGTACTGATTATAAAGTGCAATTGTTCTTTGTGAGAAAATCGTGTCATTAATATGCTTTTAGTGCAACTCTTTCACTATTCAGGCATTTGCCTAGAGGTGTAAGAGGTCATAGTGTTTACTATCCAACCAATCCATTAGGACTTCAAAAAAAAAAAGCGGCATGGCACAGCCAGTTAGTGATGAAGGTAGCAGGGCTTTGGTGAAAGAATGGGGGCTATGTTCACTGACTTTTGGGGGTAGTTTCACATTTCAGTGCAGTGGATTTACAGGTTGGGGGAGATGGAAAAAAAACACCGTTGCAGCTATGTGGATGATTTTGGATATAGACTGGTCACCTTTGCTTGGGGTAATCCTCCTGGATCTGTCTCTAAGCCCTCCCAAAGGCCAAAGTATCCCCAGTGGGGGTACTTTCTCACTGCCAGGGCTGTGACGGAGGGGAGGTTCCCACCAACTCAATTAGGAAGAGAAGAAACACAGTAAAAGCATAAATGAAGAAAACAGATGCTTACACACATACCTCCCCAATTTCCAGCATGCTTTAAAAACTGCCCCCTGACCTTGTATTTACATTCTTCTTGTTTACAGGACCCCTTGTGGGGCGTGCTTGTAAAAGAGACGGCCACAGAACGAAGGATATATACTACAAAAAATATAAAATAACCTAATAACCTTGAGCTTTTGATATGGAATAAAAAAATTTAACTATGTTCTTATATTAAAGTAGATGCATAACCTAAACAGTAGAAACATTTATTGAAGGTTTGAAGGAATATTTTAAACCATAGCTTGAGACAATATGTATAATGTCATTTTTTCAAGGTTCAATTAAGATTTTTCTGCTTCTGAGCTAGATTTCCAGTTTTACAAGATGACTCTATTCACTAAAACCCACCGAACGTATATCATCATATACCTTTTTGTCATAAATATGAGAGAACCAGTAGAATAAATCCTCTCAGTACTTATGTCAGATGGGACTGTTATAAAAAATCTTTTTAAGTATACATATCTCTCTTGGTTTTTCCAGACTGGTAGATATCAGTATCTTTGTTTCTAATTTGTTCTTGAGTTTCTTTAGATTGTGGCATGATGTGTTGCATTTTAAGATCTTTTTGATCTCTACTTTGTCAGACAGGTCCTATTTAAGTGTTTTCTTGATGCAATACGTCTGGCAGTAATTGGGCTTGTGTAATTGAACTTGGCTTTGCAAAAAATCTGGTAAATCACAGCCAATTTCTGATTTAACAAGTGTGGGCAATTCCCTTTTCACACTGGGCCAGGTAGGTTTGCATAGCTTCTTTCCCTCAATAACTGAAAGCATAATTTTAGAAAGGCATTTTCTCAGGATATCAGAAACATGTACATGTTCATATTGTGTACATATATGAACTATTGGGAATAAATAATTTTTCATTGCTATGCGTTTTTATTAATAAGTGTTATAAAGTTATATAGTGTAGTATTAAGTGGACACAGCCCTGAAAATAAAGGTATGAGACCATGTGTCCTTGGGGAGTAGAAAGCTGCAGACTCTTGCTCACGTTTGTCTGGGAAAAAGTAGATAAGAGGAGACCATCTCTAGTGGAAAGTTACTGAGACACTGTTGTTTAGACTAGAATGAGAGAGCTTCTGTAATAAAACTGTTATAGGCACACTGCCATTTTGAGATCCGCGGCAGCGTGTCATGCAGGACGCATCTCCCTTCTAGAAGTAATAAAGTGTTAAATGGTCTACTGATCAGTGTTTTGTCTTCCATTGGAGGTCTCTGAGGAATCAAAGGAACTCGGTGAAGTGTTGATATTAACGGTGCAAATACTTTTTCACAGCGCTGCATTTTTCCCCAAGTAGTTCAAATGCAGAAATTCTGATTGGTTGTATATATACATACCTGTGAAGACAAAGCTCACATAATATTGCTGTCAAATGACACGGTCTTTAGAGGCCAGATGCGAGCTCTGGGGTCCCTTGCAGAGACACAGGCAAGCTGCAGGATCATGCCTCAGATGCACTGATATTTGGCTGTGCCCCTGCCTCTCCAGATGTCAGGATGAGAGATAGCACACAGCTGGACAGTAGGGATTCTGGGATGAAAGTGGTGTCACCCACTGGGCCAGTCCCAGCTGCTGGAGGAAAGTGACAAGATCGGAAGAGATTTCATCTCCCTGTTTCCCACCACTGTTCTTGGAATGCTGATATAGACCCAAAGCTTAGATTTTCAACAAGTTATACACCGTCTTCTTAATGTTTGTAAAGAAGAGAGCTCAGCAAAACCTTAAATGAATTAAAGTAGCATTGATTTCATGAACAAGACCAAACTGGAGACATATAAACATCTGAGCAGTGATGTGGGAAAAAAAAAGTGAAAACAGATGATCTGGGGTTTGTTCTCTTAAAAGGAGGACATTTATCCGTGGGTCTGAACAGTAAAATAAGGCAAGCTACTGAAGAATGCTTTGAAGTGACAAATAAAAATGTGAGTCCACGGACAGCTGCAGATTTATAACGGTGACAAATCTGCATATAATTTCTGCTAATCACATAATCAGTGAGGCATTGTTCCTGCCTGAGATAAAAGCATCTCCTTTTTACCAAATGGTAATCAGAAGGGGGGGATGCAAAGCTTCATTGTTCTTTCATGACTTTGAAGCAAGGGAAGGAGCACAGTGACAGTGACTGAGAGCATGCTTTAAAAAAAAAATAATAAAATGACAATGCGAACTTGTCTGACAACCGGGCATCTCAACATTTGTTAATATGTTCTTAATTTATAGCTGAATGCATTCAATGTAATTACCAGTAGATGGCGCTGTTTCCATTTTAATGATCTTGTTATTAGACGCTGTATGTGCTATTTTTAGATGGTGCATCACTGCAAAGTGTATGCAGCTGTCAAAACACTCACTTTGGAATTTTATGTTATGCAATAACAAAAAAACAATAGCCCCTTAACAACAGACACTAGTGTCCCAAAGCCCTATTATCAGTACTAGTGCTCTGATTTCTAATTAGAGTGACTGATAATAATAATAATAGTAATAATAATAATAATAATAAAAGAGTAAAGGTTACACAGATTATTTGCACACTAGCTGTAAAGCTCAAATTATAACACCAGTTAAAAGATCTTTTTTCCACAAAGGAAGTTGATTTATGAAGTTAGCGATGCACCTGCTGAGGACACTCAGCGACCGGAGCTGCCCTCGTTTCTCCGTCAACTGCGATTATCAGAGGACAGCGGAGCAGACAGACTGCTCAGTCTGCCACTACCCTGGCTGGGATTTCTATGCCCTGTTTCGACGAAGTAGCTAAGGCTTTTTATAGCTTCATCCCGTTGCATCCTCATCCCCCTGCAGAGAGCTATCTTCACATTCTGCACATCAAACCCTCAACCGTGCGCCCGAGGTAGTGAAAGAGTTCATTTAAGCCTTTTTAAGTGACAAAAAATACACGTATAAAACTAGTGTGTTTCATACAAGTGTTGCTGTGAAATATTTAAGAGTATGTGAGAGCTTTCATAAGATAGCTTAGAGGGTACAAACAAAGTATTAACTAATATATAGGTTTTAGCAGCCAGCTGTGTAAGAACAATATGCTGTATGTTAACGGCAAGTTCGCTGTACAGTATGCTAGACAGCGAGTTCAGCGCATTAATATTTGAACGGTTAACCGTTGTTCTGCAGTCACAGGTGGTCGTCCTCTAATCGATTGTGAGTCCGCCAGTAAAAGTGGACCGGAACTGTGAGTATTAGAGCAATTCGTGACATTCTTCACACAACCACAATACTGGAAATGTTTTTTTTTCTGAATTACTAAGTGACCTCATCATTGCTGGTTTCGCAGACTGTTATTAGTTCCAAGATGTGGGGTATTGTAGTGCAGGCTGGCGCCTATAAATAGACTCGCTTGCGAATGTATGATCTCATCGAAGTCGGTTGAAGCGTTAAAGTCATTATTAAAGAACTCGTCAGCCAACCAGATAGCATCACTCCTTGTCACAAAGTAGACTATTCATTACTTAGACGGGCTAATATACGTATAGCTTTTAAATAAGGAGCGGAATGACACACTCACGGGGTTAAGAGCAGAAACTAGGAGTGTAATTAGAACTTTAAGTAGTCTGTTTGTGAAAAGAAAAATCTCAACACAGAACTTCGGTTAATTAATTCTCAGAGCTGCTTTGCATTAGAGGTGAAAGAAGCATTCAGAGCAGGGAGCAAGCAAACGACACTAATAAATACTCCACTGCAAGTGAAAGACGTAAAAAAAAGTACACAGGCCTACCCAGAATATGCTCACAAGGCAGAATGATTCATTACACTGTTATAATATTATCAGAACAGTATTATTGGTTCTTCAACATGTGAACAGTGTTTTAATAATATAATTGGCAAGATAGATTCATAGGTAGAACTGAGATAGCCAAGTAAAGTATCTCATGGTGTATCTGAGCACTTCAATTTTTGTGTTTTACATATGAAAATCTTGTGTGTTCTCAGTTTTAGCATTAGTTATACTGGTTCAGTTGCTCATTAATGTGAAAATCTAATCAGCCAATCACATGGCAGCATCTCATTCCATTTAGGCATGTAGACATGGTTAAGATGACCTACTGAAGTTTGAGCCGATCATCAGAATGGTGGCTTAAGTGTCTTTTAAGTACCAAGTTTGTTGGTGCCAGACAGGCTGGTCTGAGTATCTCAGAAATTCCTGACCTACTGAAATTTTCCCGCATAACAACCTCTACAGGGAATGTCTGAAAAAGAGAAATTATCCAGTGAGCAGCAGTTCCCTAAGTGACAAGTCTGGCCAGACCGCTCAACCGTAACCCAAATAACCACTCGTTACAAAGTGTGGAGAAAAGCATCTCTGGATACGCACATTGAATCTCAAAACAGAACAACAGAAAATTGGAAGAAAAAAGTTGCCTGGTCTGAGTCTTGATTTCTGCTGGATGGTACGATTAGAATTTGGGGTAAACAACATAAAAGCATGGATCCATCTTGATTTAAATCAACAATTCAGACTGTTGCTGTTGGTGTAATGGTGTGGGGAGTATTTTGTCGGCACCTTGTGAACCTCTTAGGATGACCTGAATATCGTTTAAACACCACAGCCGACCTCAGTGTTGTTGCTGACCATGTTAATCCCTTTATTAACTACAGTGTACCCATCTTCTGATGGCTCCTTACAGGAGGTTAATGTATCGTGTCCAAAATTTCAGATCATCCCATATTTGAACATAACAAAGAATTCACTGTAGTCAAATAGTCTCCACAGTCACCAGATCTCAATCCAACAGAGCACCTTTGGGATGTGGTTGAAAGTGAGAGTCACATCATTGGATGTGCAGCTGATAAATCTGCAGCAACCATGTTATGCAGTCATGTGGACCAAAATCGCACCTTGTTGAATCTATGCGACGCAGAATTAAGGCAGTTCAGAAGGCATAAAGGGAATCTAACCTGGAACTAGTAAGTGTGTAGTAGTGAAAGATTGCAGAGATAAACATTTCTCAGCTTGCTGCACTTCATATGCGATAAATGCAGATATGAATCTACAGCTTATTTTTTGCATATTGTCTTTACAGATAATGAAGAACCAAAACCACAAGACAGGCAGATAACATGGCAACATCCATGACTGCTCAAAAGTAAGACGCTTATTTTTTTTAATAGCTGCCAGTAACTAAATGAAAGTTAACTGACAGTGCTATGTATGAAGTTTGTTTGGTTCTCAGTTTTGCTGGACACCCTGTCACTCCAACAAAAACTTTGAGCAGATGGCTTTGGTAAGCAGTGCTCTTTCCCCAGGTGTCATGTGTTGACAGCAGCGTTTCAGTCTTCTCAGAGCGAGGTAAAAGGGAAAACACAAGAAGCACAGAGCCTCCAGTGTACACATGACATTTTCACTTAGACAAGAAAAACTTGGCTCAAAGTTGACATAAAAGCCTTTCACAGCCAGTCAAAATGACCCTTCAGCTGTCTTTCCATCTCAGAATATTTATGATATTTTTACATTAGACTTGTTCTTGGCAGGTTAATGCTCACAGATGTCTACACTGCTCAGATGGCTTGAGGGGGCAGGTACCATCTGAGCTGTGTCAGGGAGAGAAAGTCATTTTAACAGCACCTTACACTTAGCCTAACACATAATTTCATAGTACCAGTGAATGTGTTAATGAGACAAAATGTTTTTGATAGAACACATTTTGGCAGGCATCTGTGAATTATTCACTGGACTTGATAAGTTACCATGTTCAGCTATTCTCTTGGCAAGAACTATTCACAGAAGCAGCGTGTTGCGCGAGTTCCCCGCTGTGCGATGCATGTTAACTATAGCAGAATATTATCATTGTCCTATAGCTGACGTCTGCCAGATTTGTATCAGTAAAAATATTCTGTTGATGCCGCAGAGTAATCTGTCAGCTGCTACCAGTGATGACATAAGAAGTGGGAGTGAGCTTGTCAAAGTGGAGCGAATACAATGCCTTTTCCTTTTTTTTCTCCTGTCTTTTTTTTCCCCACAACTGAAGTGATGAAAGTGATGAATTACGCTTTGTCACTGTGGATTTATTTCCTGTGTTTGTGTGCCATCCTCGACTGACCGTGACAGCGTGAAGGCAGCCTTCATGTCACGCAGCATAAATTGCAGTTCTAATAGAGAAAAAGAATGCGGTGGTGTTTTGTGCTGGATGACATGACAGAATGATAGAGCTAATCTTCTGCCTCAATTGGGCACAAAGACATTAAAGGAAAAACACAATTGGGCACCTTTGTGCATGTGCTGTCATGCCAGTCTAGCAATACATTAAAATATCTAGAGCATAGCAACAGTTGGAAGAAATTCATTAGCCATTTGGTCTGTGAAACAGCTATTTATTTATGACGTCTACGCTGGAGGCACCTGATTATCTCGCCAGCAAAACTCAGGTCAAAGTTTTTGAGTTTTGCTTCTTATTTACATTCATGCATTTAAATGAATTCCAGGTGTAAGTTTTTTGCACCCCTGTCAATGAAATGATTTCCTCCAAAACAAACGTTCTTGTCCACATATGTCAGAATACATTAATGGCCCACAATGGCCTCCAAATGAGGTGCTGCCAATTTAATATTAAAGTGGGAGCATTATGTGTTGATTTGTTTAGTACACATTAAAAGCCCTTAACACCTTCATTATATTAGCCTCGCAGTCATTGTTATCATCATTCATATTCTGTGACCAGATTATGGTCATTACAGGTTTGTTTGTTTAATCAGGATCCCCATTAGCATCAGCGTCGGCCTAGGCTATTCTTCCCAGGGTCCTTAGACACTTAATCCAACATCCACAACACATAAACATAAAACAAGGAGGGTCTTCCTGTACAGATAGCATTGAGTTTCATAGAGCAAGAAATGACTACCTCAGAAGTAGGATGTGTATGCTGCACCAATGTGTCCTCTGTAGCTCTACAGCATATGGATGTTAATCAGTGCCAGGATCTTTTGTTTCATGAGAGTTATTTTATTGATTGGAAATTTTAAAGGCTGCTGAGCTACATTATTCAACATTTGTAAGAGTATAAATTAGAGATGGACCGATCCGATATTACTTATCGGTATTGGTCCGATACTGACCTAAATTACTGGATCGGATATCGGAGAGAAATAAAAAATGTAATCCGATCCATTAAATGTCACGAAAGCGCCTCACAAAACTTACAACACGCCGTAACTCGCCTCATAACCATAGCACGTCGGAGCAGTGTGCTCACGTGATAGAGTGGCTGTGGCTTGCAAGACCTGTGGTGGTCTGGTTGAGCATCTGGAGCTTCGCTACCAATGTGGCATTTCATCTCCGACAAAGTTATCCCAGAGAGAAGTAAAGCAAGTGTGTAAGTTCATCTCTGAATGTTTGTAAAGCATTCCAGCTTAACAACCGATATATGGAGCGACTGCCTCTCTCCCTCCCTCTCCTGTTGCTACTTCAATCGTGAAATGATCAGCTGATCGGCTTTTCTGTCGCGAGTCCGTCCCTCTTGTTTGTTTTTGGCCCACTTTGCACCAGAAAGAAGAAACCAGACACAAAGACATACTTTTCTTTCTTATTCTCATTTAAAATGTCTAGCTTTTATTAAATAATTATCTGAATGTTACACCCAAAGTTTTAATTTGATGTAAAATGAATAGAAGTCCATTACTGTATATAGTAACTATTAAGTCTAATATATACCCTTGTAAGCTATAGTACTTTTTGCTTTGGGAAGGCTGTGCAGTCTGCAATTCTGTTAAAGAAAGATGTTGAATCTATTTAATATTTCTTGAAAAAAATGATTTCTGTGCATTTTTTTTTTCACACTGCATCAAATTAAGGTTGATTACATCGATTAAGCATCATGAGGTGGAGCGTGAGGGGTTGTTCCCTGTTTTTCTTTGTTGTTGTTGCTGGGAGTTGAAACCCTATTAGTTAGGTTGCTTAATATTTACGCTAAGTACTCTTTAAAATACCAGAATAGGGAGGATGGTGTAGGTTTAAGTTTATTAGATTGATCAGTATTGGTGAACTATGAAAAAAAAATTTGCATACAGGTATAACAAAATAGCTTTAGTGTTGTTGTTTTTTTTTTTAAAACTTGAGTATGAACTTGGGCAAAATGCAGCAAGATATTTAAAAAACAGTTTTATCGATTAAAAAACACTATATCGGATTCATATCGGTATCGGCAGATATCCAAATTTATGATATCGGTATCGGACATAAAAAAGTGGTATCATGCCATCTCTAGTATAAATATTTATAAACAGTATGTTGACATATTTGTGTAACCTAAGCACTGTTAAATATTTAATTCCTAAGCCAGGTTAAAGAAAAAATGGCTAGTACCAAGTTGGACCTCTTTTTGCCTTTTGAACTACCTCAGTTCTTTGTGTCATAGATTCTTCGTGGTGCTGGAAACATTCCTCTGAGATTTTGGTCCATGTTGACATGATAGCATCAGACAGCTTCTGCATATTTGTCAGCTGCACATACATGATGCATATCTTGTGTTCCGGTAACATCCCAATGGTGCTTTGTTGGTTTGAGCTCTGGCGACTGTGGAGGCCAGTACAGCAAACACATTGTCATGTTCAGGAAACCAGTTTGAGATGATTTGAGCTTTGTGATATGGTGCATTATCCTGCTGTAAGCAGCTGTCAGAAGATGAGCACACTGTGGTCATAAAGGGATGGACACAGTCAGCAACAGCACTCAGTTAAGATGTCATGTTTAAACAATGCTACAGCAATGTGCTGTGCATTCAGAGATGCTTTTCTGCATACCTTTGGTTGTAACGAGTGGTTATTTGAGTTACTGTTCACATCCTATTCTGTCCATTCTCTTCTGACGTTTGGCATCAACAAGCCATTTTTTGAAATACTCATCTTCCCTTAAATCACATATCTGAATGGCTAAATGCACGTGACAGGCTGATTAGAGGTTTGCATTCATGAGCATTAGAATAGGCATACCTAATAAAGTGTCCAGTAAGTTTAGTGATATATATATATATGTTTTTCTTTTATGATAGGCAGGATCTGTAGTCTAATTGTCATGAGCTAATGTTGAATGTATAAAAGCTAGATCAAAAACAGGCACTGTTGTAGGTCTGTGTGAGGCTGTCACGTGTAGAAAATCTGTAAAACATGCCTCACAAGTTTGTCATGATTTACATATTTCAGAAGTCGGGGGACATTTATGTAATTCTGCTGGATCCAAAAAGCCTTAAAAACAGCATTAGTAATTTTTACCCAGCCGCCAGTGGCAGTCAGCATAATGTCTTCTTTAGCAGCATTTCACACTTGGAAATAAGCTCTCATTTCATCCATCATTCCACTCATAATGACAGATGAACCATAATTATGTAATTTCACCAATGACTGCTGTTACAGAAACACTTAAGCAATTCCTAAAAACACACCAAGTGACATGTGTTTCTTAACCATACACCTCTCATGATATGTTTCTCAGCTTCATGATGGCCATGCCTGTTGACACCCTTAAACTATTTTTGTGTGGTCCAGGATCTATTATTGGCTTTGGCTGTAAGTGCTTTCTGTTCCATAACAAGATGAATCCCCAACATGGCATTAGGTTACCAGGCAACAGTGTACACTCGACTGCTCGCTTATAATTTTCTTTGTATAGTTAGGATGTTTAATAGTAAGTGACTACATGACAGTGTGCCAAATTTAACCACTGGTAGCAGAACCCGTAGAGCCTGATGTATGTCAGGAGGCATAGAGGCGAGCGGGCTATATTTGGCTGCTATGTTCCCTTCAAAGAGACGAGTTCTAGGCCTGGACTTGACATTTCTCTTAGACTGGAAAAAATGGGTTTGGGTCAGTGAGTTTTCGTGGGAGGAGGGGTGTTGTTGATGCCCAGAGGAAGGTGCCGCTCTCTGTTCTGCAGCGGCTCATTGTTAAAATCAGCAGTCTTTATTAAACAAAAGGTTGTGAGGGCTTACCAGAGGATTCATATTACTTGAATGTACATAAGCTACATATAAGAACAAGAGCATTAAGGTCAATAGCTTATTAACTTCTTTCTTACATTTTCACTTGAAACAGGACTATTTGTCTTGGTTATTGAAAAGATTAGGACAAATTGTATCATGAATGGAAGGTGTCAGTGTACAAGGCATATCCTCCAGCTGCTCAGGAGTTGTGAGCCTCATTATATTAGGAACAATGCTCGCAATGTTAGAAGACAGTCAGAAAAGATCTGCCAAGGAATCACAATGAGCAGCTGTGGCCGCACCTTATGAGATTGTTTTCATAGCCTACTTGAAGCCTGTAAAGAGTCTCATCATCTGAGTATTGAACAAACCTAACAGACCCCCCCCCCCCCCTCCGACAACCTAAGTGATGTGACATTATAGTTTTTATTGTCCGAAAGTTCTGTTTTTCATTAGCCTCTTCTCTTTGTGCCGTATGTGTTTTGAGGTTAAACAGAATAATGTGGAGGACAGCCCTGGGCTTTATCTTAGTGTGCTGTCATGAAAATGAAATGGAGAGTCTTGTTCACACCTTTTATCTATTTCGCTGCTTTTGGCTGCTGTTCCAGTGTGTGCCTGAGAAGACCGGACGCCGTGCAGACAAACTGAACGTAGCCTACAAAATCCATTTCATCTCCAAAGTGCGTTTTTCCTCACTTGCACTCTTAGGGTCTTGTTTCTATTATTTATTTATTTTGCTGTTTCAGGTCATTAACAACAACTCCGGTCAATGCATGACATTCTCAGGAAAGATTTAATTCACTTTCAAGTAAAAGCTTAATCTGCATACACTGAATCATAAATGTAACTCTTGTTCAGTCAAAAAAAACATACAGATTCTCTTATACGTGTGGAAATGTGCCGATCTAGGGCCAGGACTGAATAAGGAGTGAAGTATGTGTGAGGAATATTTTTCTCTCTTTATAGTAAGAGAGCTCTAACCCAGAGGGAGAGTATAGCTCCTGTTGTAGCAGAGATACAGAGCTTTGGTGGGTTTAGCCTGCTGTTCTCAGTGTTGTTCATCCAGCCCCACTGTAGACCCCTAGGCTCTCTGGGGGATCCTACTTCCATTTATTTTCACTTCTTGTCTAAAAGGAGTTGGAGAGATGAATCATTCATGTCTCTGAGAGGCCTCTTGTGTGGATGAAAAATTGGGAAATTTAAGGCTCCTGCCTCGAGTATTTAAGATAGATTAATATGGAGCGCTTTCTGTCAGTGTCCTGCTTTTTCCTCCTTACAGACATTTTAATTCTTTGGTTGAAGTCCGTTAAGTAGGAATTTTGCCGGAGTGGTCTGGTTTTGTTGCTCTTCACTTGTCTGCGTCTCAGTACAGCCAGTGACAGGTGCTATAGACAGTGTCCCTGCCCTAACACGATACGAGACTTTGAGAACTTTGAGGTTAAATCAGTAAATGTGATGAATGAGATGTGTGCTCGGCCTCACGGACAGATTGTCACTAATCTGTCACGGGGTGAGGATGTTTACCTTGATGGCAAAACCAAAAGTTCACAAGCCTTTTAGTTGTCAATTCTTGCCATCCCATCAACTTATGCAGGCGAAAATGGCCTACCATAACTCATATTTAAACATCTCTTTGTTGTTGCCTTTCCTTTGCGGGTACCCACCCTGCTAGTGACAGGTCTACAAGAACAACCCCCTCCCCACTTGCCATGAAATGTGCTGAACAAATGGAGCCAGGAATTACACAGAGATTGGACACACTGGCTATATATCTAAGAGCCCGCATAAAGGTCTTGGTAGTCAGATAGGTGTGAAAGGGTTAAGAGCCCATCTGTTTCCAAAACAGAAAATTCTTACCCCCTTTGAGTTACCAACCTTAGAGCATACTCTAAATCAGTGGTTCTTAACCTGGGTTCGATCGAACCCTAGGGGTTCAGTGACTCAGTCTCAGGGGTTCGGCAGAGCCTCCGCCATGACATGCATGGCTCATTTTGTGCACCAGTAAAAAAAATCACATTTTATTTTTCACTAAAGAGGGGTTCAGTGAATGCGCATATGAAGCTGGTGGGGTTCGGTACCTCCAACAAGGTTAAGAACCACTGCTCTAAATGATCCCTTTTAGTATCAAGTAGTATTATCTCAGAAGACTTGCACTAAATAGGGAGGCTTAAAGGCAACAGAAAAAGGGAGTTTTATTCACGCCCTCTAGATGCATTTAAAAGGACAGAAAAACATCAATGAATAGCATACTGCACTAAAACGCGGAGCAGAAAAAAGAAAAATGATGCTATGAATGCTTGGAGTGTTTTTTCTTTCTACCGGGTCTGTTTTGCTCTTTTGATAGTAGGAATCTCAACACTTTGTAGTTCAAAAGAAAACATCAATGTTCACTTCATTATATCTTTTATTATTTATTTTATTTTTTTTACACACACAGCTTCAAAGAGGTCGCATAGCTGTAACAGCTTTTGTTTTGTGCTGGGATTTTTTTCATTTATTTTTTTTTACATATTTTATGAAAGAGGCAGCCAAAGCTTGTTAGGCTCTGTGTTATTGAAGCGGCTGGGTTGAAAAGTCATTTTGGTCATTGGATCTAGGATGAAAGGAAAAGGTCGGGAGTGATGCGGTCACTCCCAGCAGGATGGCAACACTATGGAGAAGTGTGGATGAGTGTATGGAAGTATGCAGGGCTGTCTGTTTGTCTGCAGATGAGTGTTTGCTTGCACTGGATCTTGACTTGTATATATGTAGAGGACCTCTGTGGTGACTCTGCCTGTTTTCTCGGTTGTGTGTCGGCGTATTTGTCTTTGTCGTCCTTGAAAATTGCTTTGGAAAGTTCACAGCTATATACCTGGCATCTCTCACTGTTCTTGGTTTCTAGATTTCTTGTCTCTGTTCTCAATCAACCTGCAGGGTGCACTGTTGCTGAAGGATCCACCAGGAGGTTTTTACCCCACTTGGACAATGTCCCATAATTACAAGCCTTAGTTACGGCTTGATTTTCCAGTCAGAACCAAGCTGATGAGCCCGAAAGAACAATGAAATATGAAGAACTGATTTAGAGAGAAAAGAATAAGGAATTTGTAATATCATCTTTATTACAAACCATGTAATTACACAGACTACAACACGTGTGCTACATGAAGATTAAAAAAAATTTAAAAAGTAGAGAGAGGTGATTTAAAACAGAATGAGAGTAAATGCTCATATTACACAACACACACAGGCACATGCACAGCAATGTAGCACAAACAAGTGAGATGACCCCTGAACTATTTCTTTGCCTCCCAGGGGAGAGAGGAAATAGAAACCCGCGTGACTCGTTTGGACATTCTCATAGGAAGCGCAAGGTAGAATACTGTTCTTACAGTGTACTTATGAACATGAGTCTTTATCTTTAGCTGCATGAAATGAGCGAATACATAAATACATGGATGCAAATATAGCACTTTGCCATGGTGAAATAAATGTATATGAATATGATGTTGTAATAGAGGAAGAAGCTACTTTCGGCTGCGCCCTTATTCACAACGGGTCGCCACAACGGGTAGCTCCGCATGTTTGATTTAGCAGAGCGTTTTCAAATGCCGGACGCCCTTCCTGAAGCAACCCCAAAGGGATTTGTGTCTTCCCCTGGGATCAAACAAGAGATCTTTGGCTTGTTATGCAAATGTGTAAACCGCTATGTACAACATGATGTGTTATACACAAACACAGAAATGCAGGGTCACCTGAGCAAAAGCATTTAAAAATACATGCGGAGCCCCTCTAGCTTTATGCATATAAAGCAGCCTGGACATTAACATTGCAACAGAGGTGGTTTATGCACCGTGGGGCATTTCCTGGTATGCAGAGCGCTACCTTTATAATCAGAGGAAGAGCTATTTTTCAGAGGTATTGTTGTGTCTGAGACCTTTGAGACACCACAGGAGGAGAGTACTGGAGCTGTTCTGCGGTCAAGTAAAGAAGTGATGGCGTAGGTGGAAGTGGCTTGGACAATAAGCGTCAGCCCTCCCTTCCCCATAGTAAAGTGGATTTCCTGTTGCACTTTTTTCAGGTGGACCTTTTAAAATGCATGAATGAAGTTTAGTTGGATTCTTTTAAATGTCATCGACAAATCCAGTCACGCAGAACGCTTTATTTAACAAGATCCATTTTACTGTGTTATCAGGATATTCCTCGATGAGTGTGTTTCTATAATGGTCGTGTCTCAGAAGTGAGATTTGTCCCTTAAAAATAAAATAGTGAGTGAAAACTGTCTGTACTTTTTCTGTGACTGAAATAACTCGGCTGATAATTTGCCAAAGGACAAACAGGCTCGATAAAACGTGTTTTCTCAAAAGCAGTGGCGATAGCAAAAAAAAAATATATTATGTTATCATATTAAGAATAATAGCTCCAAGGCAACTTGGGGGATGATGCTATGATTATCCACTCATAAATGGGCTTGACTAGCAGGATGTGGATTAGAAGGATGCCTCTGAACAGACAACCTTTGTTTTTATTAATCCCTGAGGGATTTTCTAAGGTCAGCTAAGCTTGGCTGTATTCCATCAGAGTCACATGTGTGCACTTGGGCCTTGTGTTTGTGTGATACAGATGCCACATTTGACTTCTGCAGGCTTTTCAGTGATGTAGGTCTGAAAGCCTCTGATGCAATGATTCTACCCAGTATGGTTCCAGGCAAAAAAGTGCCCTTTTATATTTATTAGTTAACGGTGCATTAAAATGCCAGCTGACATTAAGAGTTGTCTTTCAGAAGGTCTAATCAATGCTAAGCCTGTTGATGTAACAATATTCTTAAAGGATCAATGGTTTGTGTTAATATGAGGGATGGTGCTTGGCAAAAGAAACAAAGGAGAACATAAAGCGGGCTTGTCAGGAGTACATGTAGGATGGAAGCTGTACAACAACAACATAGTCAATTTGATACAAACAGTGGATCAATGGTTTCCAGCAGAGATGAGCACATTGATCAGTAAAAGTACTGAGAGCAGCCCTCTTTTTCCAGTGTGCCTTTGTGGTACATGTCTATTTTTAGAAAGCCTATGGCAGCAGATGAAGGCATGGCATCAAGGACCTATTCAAAGTTTGAAAGTAAACTGACCTCAATGTCAGCTCACAATAAGCGGATGCTTTGAAATTGTGTTTTTGCCTTTTATCGTTCAGTCTGCTCTTACATCTCAGATAGAGGGTTCGCATTTCTCAGACTTTCTTCTTCTCTCTCTCTTTTTTTTTTTTTACTTCTCTCTGTTTTCTTACCCTTTCATTACACTTCCATCACAGAAGTACCTTCCAATATATCTAAACTGTGTTCTCATCAAAAAAATGTCCTTATGTCCACATAAGGAGGTAGATGAAGTGGTGGAGGTATACCTTGCAGGATTTTTTGACACTATATAAATATATATATTTTGCAGATATTTTTATATTATTTATATTATATTTGAGTTAAGAGTTTTGCTTTAGCTTTGTGTTTGGTTAGGTCAAGAAAATAGTTGTGTGGTGATGGATTCCACCCTGTCTAATATATGATTGACTCAATAAACATAAATGCAGATTGCAAAAAAATATGTTTTTCACAAACACAATGCAGAAGAAGACACGCTTACTTCAAAATCTAGTTGAAAATGCAGTTTAGTTGTCTGGATCGTACAGAGTCTTCACATGAAATGCAAAAAACTCCATGTCTGTTTTTGTGTTTGGAGCAGCACTGCCAAACTTTGTCGGCAGTGTTTCAACATTAACTGCCAAACATAACCGCCTTTCAATGCTTTTCATGTTATTTGATCCAACCTGTTAAGTACAACCTATATCACCCTGAAAAGTCCAACAGGAAATTCCAGAGGAAGCCAGACAAAATAACCCAATAAAAGCAAGAGCACCCAGAATCATTAGTGGGGAAACATGCTCGCATAACTCACCCAGATATACAGGCTAATTGGATTTTACCTTCAAATCAGCAGTTGTAGGGCCTTTGTGCTTTTATGAGACTGGCTACAGGGTAAAGGGAAAATGGGCTGTTTTGAAGTGACAAAACTTCAACCCTGGCTTTCAGCTGGGACACTTTCTGAGGTCTGAGTATGCTGCGCTGCTCATGTAGAGTCTGGCATGAGTCTATAAATTGATCTAAGATTTCTTCCACAGTTAGCAATGGTGACTCATAAGGGGCTGACGTATGGAGGGTGGTGAAGTAATTGGTGTGGAGAGGTAATTTCCCTCATGTACCAGGGGTGCCCTTGGAGCTGCGTGGTGGCCTCTACAGAGAGACGAAGCTCAGGGGAGAGGGTGGTGCCATTTAGGTGCATGGTAACTTATGAGAAGTTGCTGTTATTATGCAACTCCTCTCTGGGGAGGAGCATCCCCCTCTGAATGGAGAAATAAGTACTCGACAATGATAACATCCGCCACAGTCCTCCCAAGGTGACATGATGAAATCTGAACCATTGCAGGCAGAAAGCCAGGGAAATGAATTTTATAGTTTATCGATTAAGATCATGGAAGAGTGCTTGGATATCCACTGTGTAATCAGATTATTTAACAGTAGATGACCCCCGCCACCACCCCCGCTGAGCTGCATGGTTGCCTTTGAAGTTCAAATAACAGAGAACAACAAAGCAGACCTGACTCATTCCTTCCCACACGCAGGTCATCCTCTGTTAAGGAGAATAAGACATTTCCTAGCCAGATCAAATTAGAACGAGTGAGCTTCGTCCACCTCCCATGTCTGTTGCAACACTTTACTTCTGCTCCCTTCTTTCTTCACTCTGCCTCCCTGCTGGGTTTCATCATGCACAGTGTGTCACAAGGCATCAGTGCTATAGTGATTATGCCAGAGAACTTCAAGAGGTGATTTGAAGCTGCTACAGTGATTGTAGTATTGTGAGTAGACTCATTTGAAATAAACAAATCAATGGGTTAAGAGCATCAATTTCTTTCACATAGCATGAAAGCTGCACGTTAATTGACAAAGTTAGAGTCAATCTAAAAACGGCAACAGCATAATGGTAATGTGCATATGGGTGCTATATGTTTGTATAGGGTGTTCTTTAAAACAGCTTATAATGGCCGTTCATTTAATTTTGGAAAGCGCTATGAGCCCTTCACTGATCTAGCCCACTTGTTCCCTCATCACTAATAATTCCCCACTCCACATTAGTGCTCTGGTGACAAAACATGCACACACACACACACATACACAGAGAGAGACACATAGTTTGTGTTTGATGTGAGGGAGGTGACAGACAGTCGAGCCCAGGCACCCGAGAGCAGAGTAGAGTGGCTCTCCAGCAGGGACGCTGACGTTCACACTTAAATGCTTTAATAGGACTAAAGTAGACAAAGGCCGCCAGTGACGCAGTAGGAGCTATAATGGGCTTGCCACATTGCAGGTTTACTGGACCCTGCCTATTGGACAGCTATTTCCAATCCCACAATCCCTCATCAGCCTCAGGAAGCTAGTTATAAATAAAAAGTGTAGGTTAATCTCCGCTAACATGTCCCAGTGAAACGTTTCTGTTTTGTTTTTCTGACATGCACCAGGGCAGGTTGACCTGAACTTCTTTTCAAAAAGATACTGGGACTTAAACATGTGTGTCTGCTCCCTGTAATAGAGCAGAGTAATGTGCTTGTGTTTTCTACATTTGTAGAACAACTGAAGCATAAATCTGTGTGTACGTTTTGTCGTTTCTATAAAAAAATGAAGTAAATCAAAAAATAACACTAAGCCAGACATGATCTTTAGTCATCCTAATGGCAAAAATATTAAATATAGTATTTTGTTGTGTAGTAGTGGAAAACACACACGAACATTGCACAGGGGCCTTTTAATTTTAGGATTTGATGAAGAAATAGAATATAATAAAATAGGACTTTAAAATAGAAATCTCTTTGTCATAATAATTGTCATTCACGTGACAGCTTTACTTCCTCTCTTGATTAATTATGCTTTAGCCTATGACTAAGGCCAGCCTACGGGGTCAGAGCTTGCCCGGTGTGACGGATACTGTGACAGATGGAGCTCTGGGTCTTTAGCCATCCTTACCTTGAACTTGAAGGCTTGTTATCGCTCACATATCTGACATAAATTCTACCATAGTCTGGAGTTTACTTAATCTGTAAGGTATCACTCGCGCTATAAACATTCACTCAATCATTCGTTGATTGTTTTATGCTGTTGGTATTTTTTTTGTAGAAGCAATTTTCCTTACTATTGTACAGATTATATGAAGATATGTTTTCCATTATATGTTTTCTATAAAAAATAACCTCCCCAAAAACTGTAAACACTGTTGCTGATGGCTCTGTGTATAAATAATCAAATCAGCCAACATGCTCAAACATTAGCCCCAGAGTTGTGTTTTGTGTCTGGGCTAAGCCTGCAAGCTGTGCATTTCCTTCTTGGCTTCTTGGTTTGTGCTTTGATAAAAAGGATTGAGGGGTTAAATGTTTGTCCAGCTGAAACAACACAGTAAAACTCCTTCTCTGTGTCTCTGTAGCCCAGTCGTCAGAGCTCGGGACCTAAAAATAGCCATGCTGGCTCCACGCCCCTGGCTGGGGGACAGGTCAAATTATGAAGGAAGATGAAAAATTTAAAGGCACAGGCTGCTTGGCCACAAACCCAGCCCTGCATCAGTGGTCAGCTAAAACATGTGACTTGGCTTTTATGGGCTACAGTGGGAATATATAGATCTTTGTCTTGTAATATTAATGAAAAACATCCAAGTATATATAGCAGCTTAGTGCTTGAATTTAGAATTTAGGTTCTATTGATTGTAAATGGGGAGTGTAGTGTTTTGTTTGTTCTTAAATCCTCCATTAAACAGTATCAAGAGTGTTTCAAGGGAATGGGATTTGCAATCCTGGAAAAGTGCTCTTGACACAGTTTGAGAGGTTTATGTAATTACGATCATGCTGTTATGGCATCTTACAGTTGGCTTCCTTGGTTAGCTGAAAGCATGCTTCCTGAGTAGCATCACTGCCCTGAATACACACTGAACCCCACACATATACCGAGCTAATGCAGTGAGGTAACACTCCACATGTTAAATCATCTTAAATGAACACTCTTCTGTTCGTTTAAGATGTCTCGCTCGTCTTAACACGTCCTGTTGCGTTTTTGTCACACATGCAGATTACGCCTGAGAGCACCGGTGTTTGGTTGCATTTGTCGAAATACCCCATCGCAAAAAATTGTTAATACACCATTTCACTGGTTTTGTGATTCATAATAACAGGCAATCAGTTGCTTTGCAAAACGCCTGCTATCGAGTGCACATGTAAAGTTTCTTTCCCTCTCGCGGGTACATCAGAACAAAAATGCATCATTCCATCCATATACCTGAGAGGACAAAATGAAGACATAAATAGAGTGAGTGTGTGTGAGAGAGAGAGAGACAGGTTCAACAAATCAGAAAAGAGAGAATAGAGGATTCAAGCCTCCATCTGCAGAGAGGGAGTCAGGAGACATGCCTTCTGGCAGGAGCTGAAGAAGACAGCTGTGTTTGGTGTGGTATTTTTAAACGCATCAATGCTGCTCCAATCCCTGCGCCTCGCCTGACCTATTTTTAGCCAGGGCTGGCCATTGTTCTATTTCTGTCACCTGTGGGCCACGCAGTTGTTGATTCACATGCAAATGAAGCTTGCTCCCTCCCCAGCTTGCATTACTGCCTCTGCGCGGTGCTCAGTACACACTACACGGCTTTCCTAGCAACTCAGCTTTACATTTTTTCTCAGTCTCTGATCAGACACTTTGCTGAAGAGAGAGGAAGAAAAAAATCACAGAGAGTGAGAGAGAGAGAGAGAGAGAGAGAGAGAGAGAGAGAGAGGCAAATAGGAAAAGAAGCTGGATTCTTCTCCAAACACTGTGTTAGTGTTTGGAACAGACTAAAGCAGGGCACCCGGGAGAGTACCAGCCCTGCAGAGAGAGTGTATGCTGCTTGTGTTATTGCGCTTCAGTGAGAGTAGTTTCTCAGAGGAGGAGACAGAGGAAGGGAGAGAGTTGCCTGTTGTCGTGGTCTCTCCCCTGGAGTGGCTGAGGGTTGGCTCTTGGTGTCAGGAAACACAAGGCTTGCAATGAGACTTGAGTGCTGAGTGGAGTATGCTGCAGACGATTTACGAGGGCGAGTCAAGTTTCTCCATAACAGAAGGGCGCGTTGGACACCAGCAGTTCCCCAACCCGAGCAAGATGCACAACGTGAACAACTCAGGTGATCACACAGCCTGGTGTTTCCACTCCCCTTGAGGAATGCCTTATCCTTTTTTTTCCACCTTCTTTGCATCCCAATCTCTGTCTCCCCTCTGTCTTTAAATCTCTTCCTACTTCCCTGCTGTCTTACATCCACTGTGCCTCTCGTGCACACATTCGCTCTGTCCTTCTCTCTCACTCTCCCGTACTCTCAACTCTTTGCGCTCGCCCGATCTCTCTCTTTCTGTGCGAAAAGAGAACTCAAAGCTTCTCAGCACAGCAGCGTGGTACGACCAGGCACTTCTTCCTGAATCGAGGTATTTAAGCTTGCGATAACATGCGCCGCTTTAAATATTGTGCTTCTCTATTTAGACGCAGAGGACGCTTTGAGTTAAAAAGTGCTCTGCTAAAATGAGAGAATGTGTGTTAACGCTGTTCCCATGCTCTGCTTGTCTGAAACGAGTCAGTGTGAACATGACAGGGATGCTGTGTTTTTCAAGCTTCCATGTCAGCATGCACTTTTCAGGGAACAGGAAGAACTGTGATAGAAATACTGAGGGGACATGTGAAAGGTTTCTCTCTCGACTGTTTCTATTTCTGACCTGAGAATTGAATTGAGTACATGACATCAGTATGAGTAAGCTCTATTCTCTGTATTGTCGAAAGATGAGTCACACCGTATTTGCATTGGGTTTTTGTTTTTTTTTCCCTCAAAGCGGCTATTGATAAAATTCAAAACATGTTTGGAGAAATTAGTTTAGAGTTAAAAAAACTCCATTCTTGTTTGGATCGCTGGGAAGCATGAGTAATGGCAAAGTCATACCATTGCTTAATTTAATGTGCTATGACCACTAAGTTGTTACTACTTCTGAAATAAGCCCACAATGTGAGGAACAGGATGTTGAATAATTTTAGTTTCATGTACAGTAAGATTTTTTTAAGCATATCCAACAGAAAAAAAAAAAAACACCACCAAAAACCCAGAGTGAAATGTACATTTTAAAAATACCAAAAAGATTCAGGCAAGCAAACTGAAAACACGAAGAGGCAGTGGGGTAAACGTGAAAAGATTTAAAAATAAGTCCCGGGGATGACACAGAGATGACACATTCCACGTCTGTCAATAGAGCAGGTTATTTGACTATCAGGCTACAGGAGCAGAGCTTTCTTCCTTTGACTTTAGCGGCTTACGAGCCAAACAACAGCTATACAGAGCGCCTGAAATCGGGCTCCTTGCTTATTCTGTGGGTCAGCTATTCTTAGGTGAGTTATTTTCAGCTTATGGCATTAGCCTGCTAAGATTAGGCGTCTGTGCGTTATCATTCCATCTCAGCAAGGTCCTGATATAACTATGGTTTGGAACAGATATTTATAGAGGATTCTGTCATTTGTCTGTTTAATTTTTTCTTTCCACTTTACAGCAAATCAGTCCACAGTGAGTAACATTATTTGTCTAAGGAAGCTGCTCAGAGGTGTCTTTCCGTGAGTTTACTGCGTGTTGTGAAAGAGTTGTAGACATAGCAGGTACAGTGCCTTTAGACACGGGGAGAGCTCAATCATTGGCTGTTATATTTTCATGACACTCTATCTGTGCGGATTCTTGTTGATGACGCGGTCCTTGCACTGACTGAATAGGTTTGTTGTGAACTGTTTTCTAAAGAAAACTGCTTGACCTTTTATATGATACTGTACTTGTCTGCCGTTTCAAGCGGATCGGCAAAGAAAGAGGGCTCCGTTGCATTTTTGTTTTGCTCAGTGACAGCACCATCAAAGTTGTGATTAAAACAGTCTTCAGATGGGCTCTTGACAAACAGGGAAAAAAAGTAATTAGTTTTCCCTGCATGTAAAATATTAATGGGGACCTTTCAGACAATAACAGTGGCCTACATTTCAAGTCCCCTTGTCCATATCCTTGATCTATTCATCTGTGTTTGAAGTGCTTACTGCAAAAGAGATGGTTCAAAATAATACAAAGAATTTTATTTTGTTTCACTGCATGAAAATGACTCATTATGAGAATGAACTGATTCTGCTTCTGAAATGTTGTAGAAGTGTTATAACAGTTTGATCATCAAAAATTAGAAATACAAGATGCATATTTCTCACTGTTTATCTCGATATTCATGTTGTTTATGCTAATGGATGGTTAGAGGGTTTGCGGTTGTGCAGCGAGCTAAGGTAATTGACTCTTGCTGATTGATTTATTTGGAATTTAAGTGACTCTAGGATCAGCTGGCCGTGTTACAGAAGGACTTCCCAGTTGTTACTTGTCCTTTGCTGGGCTTTCTACATTGTGCCTGGATAACAGTTTCATATATATGTTGTTTTATAAGACGATTAGCTATGACGGTAGGACGGGAGACAACTGGACTCCTGGCTCCTCTCAGTGAGAGGCCTGTGGTGGCTCAGCTCAGTTCTCTTTGTTAGTAGATAGCCTGCAGACCGCAGCTCTGGCTCAGCTGCAAGGACGAGCCTGAGTCTTAAAAATAAAGACCTGTTTCCTGGTTTAGACATGCCAGCTGCTCAAAATAACAAGGCACTTAATGAGAGATCCAGCACCACATTGCAGTCCCAAGCATCAGCTTATTTTTGCCCTCAAACATCTTCTGTATCTGGTTCTATTTATACTGTCAGACAGGGAATTTAGATCAGCAACCCTCTCTGTTTCACACGAAACGTTCACAACATGCGCGGTTAAAGTGCAGTTCATAGTGTTTCGTTATTTTGATGCTCAAATGGGCAAATAACTAATAAAATGCAAATTATACATAACGGTCTAGGAGCAGTATCAGCAAAGTGAAGATGGTATCCTTCTTGTTGTGCACACTCCTGTGGTTCAGTGGAAAAACACAACTACAGCTGCACTTGTAGTGATGTTTTTGGCCTTGTACGGGTTTTAATTTCATCAAACAAAAAAAGCAGTTATTGGGAAAACTGGTGGAAGTCGAGTTACATAACAGCAACAACCTCTAATGCTGCATTTATATGAATTTCATCCTTTTTGTTTGCTGAAATTTTTTTACGCTAATTTATTGATCTTAACTTTTAGAATCAAAGTGCTAATATTTACAGAATATTAGCACTTGGTTATTTCATTACAGAATTGTAATGAAATAACTGGATGTGTTCTGAATAGACTCCATAGTACATGTTGCACGAGTGCTATTGTTATTTAAACACATCTCTGAAACTAGACTAAGCCCCAGATAAGCCCTAAATAAGCATTTATGTTAATACTTGTTAACTGGTTTACCAACAGACATTTTTGAACAGAAGTGAGTGAACAGAAGCTTTATGTGCCTTTTTTCTTCAGTCTCACACAGTGGCACCAGAATATACCCCCAGGTGCAAACAGCTGGTTAAGAATACCTGCAGTATTTATAGTCAGAAGACACCGTTTACCATATTAATAACTCCATCCTCATTTTAATAGTCAGTTTAGAAGCTCTCAAAAAATGCTAAAGCATTATTTTAGCCTGGAAGTCAAACAAAGCCTGCGTTATTGATTTATTGTGTTAATATTTTGCAGTGTGCATCTTCATATGTCTTTTGGTATCCTCATGTGTAATAGTAGTGTCACTGGTGATGTGTCTCTCTACGATGGGAAGTCTGCTAATGTGGCCTGAGGCAAAAAAAGATAACCATCCAACATCTCAAATTAAGGCCGTGATTGTCACCCTAACCGCCACCAAGGCTAATGAGAGGCAGATCGGTTATAGAAATAAACACTTTGGGGACACTGGCGGTGCGACGCTGCACTGGGAGTGTGGTCACAGGCCATGAGTCACCCAATCCCCCCTTGGCAGGCCCTCCACAGGGAGGAATTTGGGCACGGGGCAGGGTGCTTGTTGCTCCCTTGTGCTAAAAACAAATTTGGGACCTGTCATTCATAAATCTCATGTTTACCACCGCCTAGAGACACTTCTGTGCGCTTTGTACCAATCAAGACTCATCAAAATTATCCATGATCTCCAGTCAGACCACTGAACCAGAAGTGGAAGGCTCTTCCTTGTGAGTGATCATTTAGAAAAAGGACCTGAAAGTTACATAAATGTGACACTGCTCTTTTATTTTTGCCCATGTTAAATTGAGCAGGCGGCCTCACAACTGTGACAGCCTCTCGCACATTGTCTATATTAAGACCCTGCTCAGAAAAGCACTTATATTTAGACCTAGTTACTGGTGGTTCCGTATTTTTTTGATACAGAAACAGCACATTTCGGTTTGGGTAGTTTCGAGGTGCATTTTATTTAAATGCATCTATATAACTGTAAATTTACAATAGCGGAGACGATATCCAGGACTGTTCACGGACGATAATATTGATGATGAGAATTGTTAGTTGCAAATTGTACTTTAAAAAGGTAGATGCTTCAGTGTGGTTGGAACAGTGCCACCCTTGCTTTAGGGCTTTACTTTTTTCCTTTAACATTGTCTTTCCATTCAGCTTTATTCTTGCCAACAGAAACCAGACAAGAATAGAACAGGCACATGAGGCTGTTAAGGTTTCCTCAAGGGCCATCGCATACAGTCCTGGTTATCAAAGGTGGCTTAAGCTTTCATGGTCCTCCTCCTCTCTCCTTCCTTCCTCCCTCCCTCCCCCTTCCCATCATGTTAAACCACTGTATGAGATTTTGTGATGGAGGCTCAGCTTGACGTGCAGATCAAAGTGGAGGTCCTTAATGCCAGTCGCAGTAAGAGTACGGAATGAAATATGAGATTAATTAGGTATCACAGTAGTGAATTCTCTCAGGCAGCAGGTGTTTTTTGTTGCTATATTTAGGTCCATTATGAAAAAGTAGCACTAATGTTGTCTGACTCTCCGAACCCTTCGACGGTTCACAGGGTCACGGCTGCTCCTGGAACAGCGTCCGCTACAAAAGAGTCCTTTGTAAAGTGCTTGCAAGCCATGATTAATATTCCCTGTCAGACGGGAAGGGTTTGTTCTACAGGTGCCTGTTCTCCGCGCCTGCCGAGCTGTTGCCCTCTTCTGTCTTTTGATTGGAGCTGTTTTTAGAACACAGAGAGGAAATATACAGCACGGGAGTCCCCTCAAGCTGCCTTCACTTTTTTGAAAATGTTTTAAGACAACTTATCACCTAACCAACGATTCTCTCCCAAATATGCGTGTGTGTATTTGTGTGTGTGAGAGTGTTTGTGTTGGTGGGTTTTGTAATGCTTTCTCTCTGTCTCTCGCTCTCTCTCTCTCTAGTGGGGACTCCTTTCTTATATAAGAGGCAAAAAGCTGATATAATAGTCAACATGTCACAATGTAGGCAGAAGATGACATGCAGTGAGACTCGATCACTGCAGAATGGGGAGACATAATTACGTCGCCAGCGTTGCCATGGCAGCGGCAAGTTACGGTGGTGGATACTAGGGTGTGGGGTTTGTCACAGACCAGGATTGCGCCACTTGCTTTTATGTTTCTATTTATAATCATCACCGCCGCATACACATGGAATGGTGGCAATGAAAAACAGGCTACACGGCAAAACAAATGGACGCCAGTGAGCTTCACAGCATCAGTGAACGGGGTGGGGGTGGAGGGTGGGGGTTTCTGCTTCCTAACTGTTGGCTACTGGCTCTTTTTTTTAGCAGGTTTAAACCTTTTTTTTTGTGGCATTTTAGTGTAAAAAGTATTATTGCGTAACAGAACCCAACGAAAGATTATTATTATATGAAGTGTCAGTTTTCGCTCAGCTTTCAAAGAACAGGTGGTGTGGTATTTGTTCTCTCAGATGTGACCCTCGAGAAGATTAAGGCAATGAATGCACTCAATAACTCTCCCCTCCAGCTCCACTGGAATTTTAAGTAGCTTTGAATATTTCTCTGGTTTAAAAATGGAAGCGGCATTATACAGTCTGGACAATGCGTATCTTCCCTTGAATGTCACACCATGATCAGCATGACTAACATGTCTACTTTTCTAGCGATTGGACATTTTTATTTTATTCACTGGCCAAATGTACACACGAATACCTTTTATAATACCTAAAGCTGGTTCAGAGATGTGATTCTTCAGAAAAAAAATGTTACTTAAACTGGATAGAGTAGTGTGGATTAAAGCAAAGGCAAAGCAATAAGGAAAATATTGTACAATCACTAAACATCCTCTATGGAGAAGAGAGATGAAGTAGCCCTGTCTCCTATGTTCTTAACCAGCAATCGATTTTCTCTGTGGAACAGGCTATATATAGAGCTTGGAGACCAAAGGGATGCCCTCTCACTTTGTATCTGGCAATTACTTATAATAGAGGCAGCTCTTACCAATGCGCACATTGCAGCATCTGCACTCGAGAACAGAAAAAGAGAGATCACAGAAGCATGGATCTGCAAACTTACAGATTCCCAATCTACTTCACCTTAAATTATTTATGTTAAAAAGGGATATCTGCCTGACAGAATCCCTTTATTTATTTATCAACTGGGAAGACAGGGCTTATATAAATACTCTACATAACTACTTAAATATTTTGTTCCAAATGTCCATATGCAGCTACTCCCAGTAGACTCTGCGCTGACGGATGTGATCCCGTGTTTGTTTATAGAAACTATTATAATTGCAGGTTTCTGAGGATCATGGGATAGAATTTGCTTTTCCTTTCCGAACCTTGTCTTTCTCTCCTCTTTAGTCTTCACTTTGCTTCTGTCATCTGTAACTTTTAAGATTCCTTATAGATTGCACAAAGCCTCCTCTGATTCCGACTTGAGTTGTTGAGGGTACAATTAGGACTGACAAATCTCTTTTTGCTCTGCCGTTTCTGTGCCACAGTGGATATTAAACCAGACGTGCCATTGGCTGTGGAGCCCTTGTCTCCTTTGGACCTCCGCACAGATCTGAGGATGCTGGGGCCAGGCTCGGACCCAGGACTGTGGGAGAGGCAGCTGCAGCAGGAGCTGCTCCTCATTCAGAAACAGCAGCAAATCCAGAAGCAGCTGCTAATCAGCGAGTTCCAGAAGCAGCATGAAAAGTTGACCCGTCAGCACCAGGCTCAGCTCCAGGAGCACCTCAAGGTTAGAACAGTTGTACGGAGACACAGCACAGCACAGCACAACACAACACAACACAACACAAAACAACACAAAACAGCATGACATATAGCAGATCACTAGAAAACTGTATAACTAAGGAAAACATCAAAAAAAGTGCAAAAAAGGGGAAACAACTCAGCGCAGCAGGGCAAAGTGTTGAGCAATACATTAGCTCAGCATGACTTTAGTTTTTTACCGTCAAGTTAGCCATCACTGCAAAATAGAAAGTGCAAAATTTAGCCAAAGCCACTGTGATTTATTTAAAAAAAGTGCTGTGTTCATGCTGATGTGATGCCTACATGCTTCCCAGCTTCAGCAGGAGCTCCAGGCCATGAAACAACAGCAGGAACTTGCAGAGAAGGAGCGCCGTTTGGAGCAGCAGCAGCAGCAGCAGAGCCAGCAGGAGAAGGAGCAGGAGAAGCATCGACGAGAACACCACATTTCCAGCCTGAGCCTCAGGGGCAAGGAACGCTCCAGAGAGAGTAAGAGCTCGACACCGTCACCGCTACCAATAGTTTTTTAATATATTTTTTAAAGGACACAGATGAAAGCAAGCATGGGGCCACACGTTTTAACCCATCAATCCTCTTTTTAACACATCACATTAGCTGAACGGCTGAAGAACAATATGCATACAACAGCTGGATAGGAAAGCTTCACTACAGTAAAGCTTGGTGTTACACTCGTTAAAATATTCCCTTTGGACCAAGAACCTCTTCTGTCACCACTATTATAAAACTTTTATAAATGTGGAAAGCATCACCTTTGTAGGCATCATGAACCTAAATATTTATTGTAATAAACACTTTCACAAAATCTTTTCCAATATCTGCTGTTATAACTAATAGATGTACTATACAAAACAATAAAGATAAGTTAATATAAACACATTTTACCTCTTAATCTTAGTCAGGCAGATGCTTTGGATATTTCTGTGCTTAGGTTGGTGATAATCAGTTCTCAGTCATATTAGATGCGATACAAAAGATAAATAAATACAAAATCATGGAAAGTATAATTTTCAGACTGCACAGGTGAGCGTGACTAGAGGAGAAATTGCCCTCTGGCTATTGCTTTTCTCAGTATTTGCTCAAACTGTTGGATGACGTCTGGCAACAAGGTAAACCACGCAGCTCAAATGTGCTTTAAACATCAGATAAAACGAAACAATAAAACAATAAAGCAATGATGGCAGCGATACTTAACCAGCGAATGACATAAAGTTGGCAGGTGACATTTAAGTTTAGTGTTTAGGGGAAAATGTCTTTGAACAGCACAATGAAAATCGAGCCGGATATAGTATTTCATTTCTGTTTTTACCTTATACCTAATAATAGATGAGATTTATGACTTTGTCAGGGCAAAGTTGAAACTGTACCCTGCAACTGTAACCACCTGATTTGAAAGAACATCTCTGTGCAGGATCACTCTAGCAGGACTAATATAGTGCTCTTAGACCACTAGGGGGAGATCTTCCTACATAATTTTGTTGGAGAGTCTAGTAAATATATTCTAAAAGGATTATAGAGAAGAGGGCAGATCTGAATCTCAGTTTTATGGTGAATGTGATATAGAAACAGATATCTGAAAGCAACAAGCATGGAATTATATGTTGTTAATCATAGCCCTAGGTTAACCCCAATCCCCTCCGTTCCGTGTGTTGGTCTCACAGGTGCAGTGGCTAGTACGGAAGTGAAGCAGAAACTCCAAGAGTTTCTGTTGAGCAAATCAGCTAAAGACTCTGCTAGCAATGGAGCTAATCATTCTTTCATTCAGCACCCAAAACTCTGGTATACGTAAGTGCTTTCCACTGATTTAGAGCCCGATAAAATGCCATGTTTGGGTCACACAGAAACATATATTACAGCTATTTGATTTATTCTTGTATTAACAGGTCCTCTCACCACACATCACTGGACCAAAGCTCTCCACCTCTGGGCGGCACATCGCCCACTTGCCAGTATACTCTGCCGTCGCCCGTAGAGAGCAAGGACGACTTCCCCTTGAGGAAGACAGGTTTGCTAATTTGCAAATGCAGACACCACTGAAATAAAAATGCAAATACATATGAATACTGTACATACATAAATATACAGCCATCTAATTTAACTATTTCAGTGTGCTTTCTTCTGCTAGTCATTTTATTACTTTCTAAAGATTAGGCTCATTGCGCCCACCCCCGTGTTTCCTCCAGGGCTCAACGCAAAACATGCGAAAGTTAACTTGTTTTTTTCTTTTTTTGTCTTCTTGATTCTTTTTTTGGATCATTTTAAAACATGATAGACAGACACGGGCACTGCAATTTTCACATGTTTTTCTTTCACAAGCATAGATCTGCTGTTTTTTTGTGCTAATATTAGCTTGCCAATATTAGCTTAACAAGGCCCACATTTTTCCCTATGTTATAATAATAAACCCAGTTCAAAGGCCTCTCTGAAGCTGATTAGCGGTAAATGAAAGAATTATGGCAGAATAATTTCTCCTGACTTACGGGCTTTAAAAACTATTTTAAAAAAACACAGGTTGTCACTAAAAAGCAGCTCAGGTTTGTTGGTTTAAAGTTTGAGGAGTTCCTGCAGCTCTTGGTTTGCAAAAGCATAAAAGCTTGCCAGGTTAAAAGCTTCATAATTTGGCAATGAGGTTATCAAATTATATTGTCTTCTTTTCCCTTCTGTGTCTCTTTTAATTACACTGGAAAACAGTTCTACTTGTTGAGTTATTTAACTACAGGCCTGTCGTGTTGTGCGTGTACACAATTTGGAGATCAGGAAGAAGAATTATACCTTATAAAATAAAGCCAGTTCATGTCAAGAGCAAATATTAGAAAGGTAAATGAAAGCTGTGTGAAATTTTATTTATATTGCATCTTGATCTCTGATGTGCGTTACCGTTTTGTGAAGTGGAGGAGGAATATCTCCTCTAAATATCTATTTATACTTTTGAGACGTACCTTTAGACAAAGACACGATGTAAGGGGTGCAACAAGTGGAAAATCATTTATCTAACACAACAGAGAGACTGTTTATGGCATTGTTTGCATTTCAGTGCAAGTACAGAAAGGCCCATTTAAACAAATAAAAGGGGGAAGGATAACAGTTCGTTCTCCCCGCTTCTCAGACACATTCGTGCATCCATTTATGGCTCAGTCGCTTGCACTGATAAATCTACTTCTAACCCTCTAACCCTTTGGATTCCTGGATCTATATGTGGTCATTTCCTGCTCAGGCCTTCCTCCCCCACTTCCTGCCTGTCTTCATTAAAGCCCTCTGAGAGCTTGGCACGCGAGGGGGATGCACAAAGGTAGTGTTGTTCCCCGAACCACCGGCTGTCACTGATAGCTGATTGGCAGGTGTTGCCGTCTTAGAACTGGCACTGGCAGGATGAACCTCGACAGGACTGTTTGTTTAAGCAAAGATAGCTCTCTCAAAACAAAGTGGAGAAGACTCGAGTGCGCCGCGTTAGACTCCCCGCTGCTTCAGTCGGCCGGGCGGCTCAGCATCCTCTTTTACTCTTTGACTCTGAGGTTAACGATGAGGTTTGCGATGCATGTGCAGCGTTTATTTCACAAGCTCATAACTTGGTGATCAGTAGCTGTCTTTTCTCATATTCAAGTAAGCTTTTTGCATTTAATTCCTCACCCTTAAAAAAGGGAACCAAGTGCTTACCCTAAACAAATGTTGTGTTTTTTAGGAAAACCTTGAAACTAACTGAAATTTAGTAAATGAGTAACAGTGAACGAGTGCAAACCTGTTAGATTATTAGTCTCTAATTATGACCTCTGCTATTAGGTGCCCTGATAATAGTTGGTAAATCTTGCCTAAAAGTAAACAATAGTGTTAGTGTCATTGTCGCTATTTTACTCACTCAAGTAGTTTAAAGAATTTTACATGATTAACTTGTTTACTCGGTATATATCCTCTTTGTTTCAATTCCTGGTACTGCAACAGGCCGAGGGCACGCGATAGTCTGTGGCAAGAATAGTTGCAGCTTAGCAGTAAGAAGTGCAACACCCTCCCTAGTCTTGACCCAGTTACTAAATGTGTGCATTCAGCAGGTGCAGGAAAGATTTTCAAAAATAATCCTGCAAAGGTAAAACTGTAAAAAGCCCAAAGTAAAACAAAGTGAGGTTTGTGTGGAGCCTGTGTGCTAAGAATATAATCGGATTTTTGTATCTGAAAGATTTATTAAAAGAAATTAAGGTGCTGATCCTAAAAGATTGAACGTCTAAGGTGAAAAGGAATGCACCTTTGGCTAAAAAAAATGTTTCTGAAATAATGAGCACTATTATTTTTTTTTCTGTTCAGCATTAATTAAAACAAGGATGCCCAAAACAATGCGTAGCTGGCCTCCTTATGTAGAGAACACACACCTTAGCTTTCCACTCAGCCATCTGTCCAGGTCCAATCTCTAATGGGTACAAGTGCTCACAGTGACAGCAGAGCTAAAGTTCTGATTAAGTGGCGATAACGTAAGGAGATTGATTTACGACCGCACAGTAATGTTGTCATTAACTGAGACGTCGGAACAGAAGTGACCCAGGTGCTCAGAGTTTATGCTTTTCCGCCGCCATCATTACCTCCTGTTGCACTGCGTATCCGGGCTTTTTTTTCCCATAGAGACCAGTGAGAAAGTGTTTGTTCACAAGCTGCTGTCTGGCGTTCCCGTGGCGACCAATTGGGATGCGTAGCTTGGTGGCAGCAGCGTGTAAAAATAGAAAGCAATCAAGGCAGCAGGGCGTGAAGCAAATTCATAAGACTCCCAACAGCGTTTTCTCTCCATTTATCTCTCCTGCCTCCTTTCTTCCTCCCTCGCTCTCTTTCATTCTACCTCACACCCACAGGATTAGAGGTCTGTGCCACGTATTAGGGAAGAGGGTTTTGCTGCTTTTGACAAAAGCCAGAAATAGCAGCATTTGGCCCACTCTCCTAGCTTTGCCCCCATCGCTTCTCCCTCTCCTCCTCCCCGCAGTGTTCCCTATGTAAAGTATATCTGTATATTGTACATGTCGGAAGGCCTGTTTAATTATTGATCCGCTAAATAATTGAAACAGGTTGGCTATTGTGTAACAGAGGGTTTACATAACTTTAGCACAGCTTTGTGCTCTGGCTTTCAGTCAAAAAATCAGCTTATCCATTCTGCTTATTTATTTATGTGTGAAGGTAGCTGCAGTTTTTCATTCCTAAAAGGTTGACGGGAAGTCTTTGCAAGACATAACTAACAGAGTCACGGTTCAGTGGTCGTAAAAGTGTTGCATCCATATAAGCGATGGTTACATGATTCAAAATGAATTCTTTTCTATGATTCATCCTCTGGTCCTTGTTTATCTCTTTCTTCGTCAAATGCGTCAAAGATATAGTTCTTCCAACAACCTTAATGATCATGTCATCAGTACTTATTTAAAGGGTCTATTTGTTTTTTGCTTCCCATTCTTAACATTTACCTCCAGTCTGTTTATCTATAGGCATTGATTTGCATGGCAAAAATTTATTCTCAATTGCCAATTTTTGTCAAAAATTTGTAGAAAAAGTCATCTCGGGTATCTTACAAAAGTTTGGTGATTATATTGAAGCATTATTAGAATAGCAGTCTTGGACCAGACCATTCCTGCTGAGTAAATTTGACCCACTTAAAAAGTGTTCAAATAAAATAAAATGAGCCAAAACGTCAACATTTGATCAACATATTTAATCCATAATAAAGAAAAATGGGAAAGTCTGAAAGCATTGTCTGTCATGAAGGATACTGGTGGTCAGCGCCGAGGGGGAAGTGCATTAATAATAAGTCTGGATCACTTGAGGCCAGGCTGTGTGTGAGTGAGGCTTTTTGGTAATGTGCTCTGATTGTGTATTTGGGTATCTCTGGTTCGCATTAGGAAGAGGAGAGTGTGGGGAGAGCCTCAAACATCTGCCATGTTTTTGTGTTAGTTTAACTGTTGCTACTGTATCAGACTGTGGTCACCAGGGCGGCAGGTAGCGGACTATTTCACTTAGAGCCTGTGTGTTGCTCAACCTAATTTAGTCCAGATGAGGTGGAAATGGGCCCAATCCTGACTCATTTAATTTATCTGAAACCTGCTTGGAAATTCTACGAAACTGAAGTTGTAACATGTCAGGGCATGACAACAATGCTTTTTTTTGGACATATTTATTTTTTGTTTTATGTTAGTCTTGTTATTTATTCTTTCATTGATACATTCCCTTACTGAGGCTGTATAAACACATCCTGTTTGAATACACTCACATGATAGCATAACTTATCTCCATACGATCCAGACTTACTGAAAAATGTCTTTTATTTTTAGCCTCCGAGCCCAACCTAAAGGTACGATCCAGACTGAAGCAGAAGGTGGCGGAGAGGAGAAGCAGCCCCATGCTAAAGAGGAGAGATGGAAACATCATGACTCCTTACAAAAAGAGGGCTTTGGAGCTAATGGGTGTGTAACATAACCGACTACGTGTTGAATTCCTTTTTTTCTGTTACGTGTGCAGACAATCTTCAATAGCTTATTATCACTTCTTAAAATATTATCTAAAAGCAACACAAGCATATGTTGTAGTATTATAATTACATGATGGCTATTGCACTTTGATGTAAAAAAATACCATTGTAATCAGGCAGCTGTGACCATACGCATTAAGCTGTCGTGAGGCTTACAGCTGTTTTGCTAAGCCTCAGTGCATGTGTGTTGTGTGCAGAGTGTGAGCACGCATACTGCGTCTAACTCCTTGATGTTTTGTAGATTCTACGCCCACTAACAGTGCCCCTGGCTCTGGCCCCAGCTCTCCCATAGGGGCTTCAAGTGCCTTGGGGGCTGAAAATGGACCCTCCTCTCTGCCTACTACCACAAAAACGGAGGTATGTTTATAAATCATATGCACTGCAACTGTTGTGCCAAAAAAATAAAGCAGCAGGGTCTAAATTCTTAAGCGTTTCTGCAGGCATATCATTTGAATAGCAAAAAATAATCATTTAAAGTCAGGGCACTAAACGGCTCTCTGCCCTTCTGCTTGCAGCTATAAAAACAGCCAGTTGTCCCTCCGTCTGTTACACTTCAGTGAAAATGGCTCCCTACACTGACATTAAATGGGCACAGCTCGACCCACATGCTGATTGCCCATGTTTTCTTTTATAAAGATGGCACTATGTAGGAAAATAAATTTAGCCCGTCTTAAAATGCTAAGCGTAAAAGCAGCTAAGTGTACATCTTTTTTCTATCAAACATTTTTTTTTCTTTCCAGATGTACTTTAGAATTCGTTTTATGCTTTGCAAAGTAAGAAAATCTGTAGTTTGACTGCAAGGCTGCTGTTGGCTTGTCGTTGTGTTCCTGTCACCGGCCTGGCTGCATTCCTATACTGATTTGTTCTGAGGCGTTTCCCAATAGATTCATGGCTGAGTTACTGACCAGAGCTCCCCTCAGATTGAGTTCACAAAGCAGGCCATTATAAAGTGTGGCAGATATGACACATCTCTGAACAATCTTAACAGAGCAGCTGTGTTTTGCTTAACCATCACTGTTTACTCTCCCTGGGACCTCCAGTGACACAGAGAAGGGAGAGACGCCCTGACATCGGGCTGAAGGTTGGGGCTTAGGAAGACAGTCAAACTGTGGATTTTAATTGATATCCCAGGCACTGGTAGCCAAAGACACCCAGATGCTAACAACATAAACACACAGGACTGCTATTGTATCGGCCCTAGCCGGGGCTCTCATGCGAGACACCGGTGGACTGCGGGGCTGCTCATGGACCTCATGCCTGTTGCAAAAGCAAGGCGTGTTTGTGCACCGTTACATTAGGTATCCTTTTTCAGAGGGAACAGGTCCCTTGGGTCAAATACGGGCCGGATATCCACATACAGGTCACTGAGTACTGGTAGGGGTTGGAAGGATAAACATGGCTGTTCCAAAACCACATGCTGGTCCACTGCTCAGCTGGGTACAGGAAGTATGCCCCATTGCTGATGTTCTCAGAGAGAGTAGCTTGAGGGTGGGGACTGGGGAGTAGGAACAGGCAGAGGGCTGGCTAGGGACTGAGGAGCTGAGGATAAAACGGTAGATTTAGAGGTTTGCATTGCTTTATAATAGCATACCATCTTCAGTGGTGCCATTATTTTCCTAAACGCCAAACATTAAAACTCATACCTCTTTGTTTGCAGTGAGGAGGGCTGTTATTTATCATAGGTCATTATGGTCATGGCTGTGCTCATGTTGGCTTGTGAAACTGTGCTCAGCTGGATTCCTAAATCTGCAACCTCCTGTTAAATTTTGTCTCTTTCTCTCTTTTGCTTTATTCCACATGTTTGATGTAGAGATGGCCTTCCCAGCCAAGACTGTTCCGACCAGAGGGCTCTGTCCCCATGCTGAGCTTATACACATCTCCCTCTTTACCCAACATCTCCTTGGGGCTTTCTACTGCATCCTCGCCAATTAGTGTGAGTACCACTTTTGCACACTTACTCGTACAAGAAATCTTTCTGCATACACCAGTGTAGCCATTTAGTCAGCGTCAACGTTTCAACTCGCTCTGTAGGTTGTAAAACCTGCCATCAGTGACTGTCTGGGTGCACAGGTCACTGACCTGCGGCCCCAAATGATTTTATCGACCTTAGATAAACATTGTTCTGGGTCAGGCGTGCTCTTATCCTCCCCTGTTACCTCATTTATCACAGCTTTTAAAAAAGTCCAAGTCCACTCAAGTGCAGCTCCTGATAGCACAACACGTGATATATCATCTTTTAGTTCTCTGGCACATTCCACAGCGGTCTGTGCATCAGCTTCTTCTAACCATCAATGGTCCGATTTCACCCTTAGCTTTACTCATATATGCAACAAGAGCAATTTTCATTCATAAAAAAAAGCTATTATTGAAGTAGACGTGTTAAAGAAATGGTCTTAATAATAACATATACTTCATTGATCCCCGTGGGGAAATTACTCTCTCTGCATTTGACCCATTCACTCAGTGAAGCAGTGGGCAGCCAATAAGCAGGCGCACCAGGGAGCAGTGTGTAGGGACGGTACCTTGCTCAGAGGTACCTCAGGGGAGCCGTTCAGTGGATTAGAACCCCCAACCTTTCGATCATGACGGCGGCCACTCTACCTACTGAGCTATCCCTGCCACTAACTCACAGTTTTAGAGATTCACTTCTGTTTCCCTAAGATTTACAACTTTTTATCTTTACTCTTCTATCAGGCTGCTATGGGGTTGAAAGACAGATCAACAGAAATCAAGCACGGGCTGCCTGGGCACCTGCTGGGCCCTGTGCCCCTTCAGACAGGCCTGGAGTCTAAGGTGAGCCCCAGCCACCAGGCTCTCCTCCAACACCTCCTCCAGAAGGAGCAAATGAGGCAGCAGAAGATACTCTCCTCTGGTAAGATTGTGCCAAGTATATTATTTTACACATTGTACAACTTTATTACGTCATTTATATGTCATGAATTTGGGAGAAACTTAATAAGAGATTTTGTTTTTCTTTTGACAAGGCCAAGGCTCCATGTCATCACACTCTCAGTCCCCCCTGGCCATGAAGGATCGTCCCTCCAGCACTCGGCCAAAACTACCAAAACACCGGCCCTTGAACAGAACCCAGTCAGCACCGCTGCCTCAGAACACACTGGCTCAACTTGTCATCCAGCAGCAACACCAGCACTTCCTGGAGAAACAGAAACAATACCAGCAGCAGGTCCATATAAATAAGGTACAGTGCTAGTCATCAATATTAATGCGCACGGAAGGATTTTGACTTTCAAATATCTTTTCACAGCATTTTGTATTCCTGTTTGGGCCTCACAGGGTCTTGTTTTACTGCAGGGAGTCTGATTTAATCATTTTGAGCACACAAATGCTCCTCTATTTTTAGCCTTTTGTAAAAGCATCCGTGGCCGCTCAAGTTTACTGACCTGGGCCGTTGCCTGTTCTTCCCTGAAGTCCTTGTGTTATTTCTGCAAGGCCAGGACCTTTTGCCTGACTTCAAATGGGGAAGAAATCCTTCCCCTGCACTAATTTTGTTATCATAACTTAAGGCATCAGTGCTGTTCACATGCTAACTCTGTGAAATTCAATTCATCTTAGATCAAATGAAGAAAAAAAGTGCCCAGAATGCATTTTGTTCCTTTGTGGCAATATTTGTGTTTCTGCGAGCTGGCCGAGGCGACCTCCCAATACACTGAGTCTAATTATGCTGCTGAGGGACGTGTGCGAGGTGGCAGACACTGTGAAAGGCTGCATTGTGTGAGCTCTCATACTGATGTGTCCCAACACTCAGCCCTGCTAGAGCCATGGGAACCATAGAACAGCTTAAACCTTGAAATAATAAAAAGCACAAAGCTCCACAAGCTGGATTTTGGTGGTGCAGTACAGACGCACAACTTTAACAGTTTTTGTAACAAAACATGTGCCTGAAAGCCAAAAATTTGTTTTAAAATCATATTATCATCTTATTAAGTATTCTGTGAATCTGATTCTATTGGGAGGTTTGGAAGAATAGGGACATATTGTGTAGCAAAACGTGAACAGGTTTGGCTCTGATCACTCAGGCCAATGAGATTGCAAATAAAGCCTCTTTAAGTGGAGGTTATAAATGGCCTCTAATCAGGGATGAGCCCTCAGTGTTTATTGAGAGGGATCTCTGAAACATTGCCCTAATTAATTTCCTAGCAGAGGCTTGTCTACAGCTGCTTTGAAACATCCTTTAGTGCCAGCAACAGTAGGGGGCACTAATGGAAATTTAGAAGCGCTTAGGGATCTTAGGAAGGGGCATGAACTCTGATTACTAGTGCCAAGCTAAGGAGGCTAATTCCTGTAGCTGAAAGGGTATTTATATACGGATTCTGTAGGCTGTAATGTTATTTGTTACCAGCCATTTAGAGGGAAACACTTTCCTGTCTGTTTCTGGAGCCCCCCTGTGGTCAAATAATCATATTATGGCACTGTTAGCTGCCATTGAGCAAAGCCCCAAGACACAAGTATGGAGAATTGTAGCTGTGATTGGTGAAAGAACATTTGTAATGGGAGTATGAAAAAGAAGAAGAAGTGCTATGCTAAATAAATAATCCAGGTTGAGAGTGTAATATGATGTGCTCACAGATGCCAGTAGAGAGGATGCTGCAGGGAGAATGTTGTCTTATGTTTTCTCTTCTCCCTGCAGCAGAACTGTGCAGAATATAAACTATTTTTTAAAGAATAAAACATGATTTGCAGTTGGCAAGACCTTTTTACGTGTTAGGCTTTATATTATAATGCAACTAAGTGACACTAATCCCCTTTAATGGTCCAGTCACTGCTACAGAATATTTATTTATGCACATAAAAGGCAGGAATAATGGCTAATCTACCCGCAACCCTCCTAAATGCATCAGTCAGAAACATTTCATTCATAGCTGGCCTTACATTAAACAGATATTGGTGTTTGATTGCGCTTGTCAAAAGAAATACAGAATTTAGTTTTCTATTATTCCAAATAATGTACATGTCAGGGTCCTTTCCAGCTCTAAAGTGTTTCTTTTTTGATCCAGTGTAAGAAAAACATATTTTTGTTGCAATACATGATGTAGAACCATGAAATACTTGAAAGACATTGTGTGTTTTATTTTAGTTTTTGTAGTTTTAAAATGGGGAATGACGTAGTTACAGGGACTGTGAAGTGTTTGCTTTATTTGATTACCAAATAATGACTGAGGTTTTTTTTTTTTTTTTGCATGTCTTATTATTATTATGACTATAAATAGACTTATGAGGACAATACCTTTGTTTTTAAAAGCTGCAATTCTGGTTATAAAGCCAGAAACCTCAAGTTCGAGTTATTTTTGCTTTTCTCTCATTGAAGATTGATTTTTGGCGACCGTTGACTGTGGGATAGCACCGTTAATATTAAGGCAATATGTTTTGCAGCTGTTGTCCAAGTCCATTGAGCAGTTACGTCAGCCCAGCGCACACCTGCAGGAATCAGAGGAAGAGCAGGAGGAGCAGCACAGAGAGGAAGTAGAGGGCATGCAGGAGGACAGGCTGCCCCCTGGAGGTGTTATCCGGAAGCACACGCTCAGCAGTAGCAGCAGCGGCTCGAGCAGCGAGCTCCCAGACACTCACTACGGGGTCATCAAGGTCAAAGAGGAGCCAGCTGATAGTGAGGATGAGGCTCTGACCAATCAGAGCTTAGAGTCAGAGCAGAGCACCTATCTCCACCAGGTCAAAGGGAGACTGGTGATAAGAGCCATGATCTGAGAGGGGAAGAGGATGAGATCACACACTTGCAACATTCGCAAATAAAGAAGTCTTTAAAAAGATGCACATCTGCAGACAACACATGCACACATACATACGCACACACACGCACGTGCACACAGCAGCTATTGCACAGTAGGCCAGCTCTCCTTGTCATGACATATGACCCCTTTTCACTCAGCTGCAGCCTCACTCGTCCTACACTCTTAAAACTCTCCATTTGTGATTTTTTTGTGCAGTGATCTCTGTAAAATATGTACGTTTCACTTGTGTAAATATGAAAAAAAAAAAAAAAAATTAGACCGTTGTTTTTAAGAGCTGCTTTGGTCTTTTTGAGTCTGCTCAGCCGGCAAAACGTTGTGTGTACATATCCTGTGGATTCGGCATCAAAATGATTTCTAGAGGGAAGTTTGAGCAGGTGTACAGCTTTAAAGAGCCACCTTTTGTTCCCATTGTGTATTTTTTTGTTGTTTTTCTTTTGTTGTTTTTTGGATAAAATATTTGAATTCTCTGCTATCCACTCCATCATTGTGTAAGTCAGTAAGTCCTCACAGTACATACCGCATTGTTCTCGAAAATCTGTGATGATGTTCCATGTTAAATGGTCTCAGACCTGAAATAATAAACATCTGTCTTAGAAAGAATGTACACTTAAATCCTAAGGAGGACGCTCCCTTGGGTTGGCTTTTGTGCTGGGAGTGATATTGCCACTGCTCACATTGCAATTTGAAGGATAAAGCACTGTAGCCCTTATTGGGTGTGCAGACACATCCCGAGTCTCCATGTCTCTTACTCTCTTAGCAGTACCAGAGCCGGGGTTCTGTGTTAAGCTGAGCTCTCCTCCCTCCGGCTCTCCTCTGGGTCCAAATCAAAGCTCGGCCCAGTTCCTGCCCAGCTTTCAGCAGAGGAGTCAGACAGAGAGAACGAGAGAGAGAGAGGGCCGGGCAGGAAATGCCTTCTAGAAGCCAGGAGTTGGAGTGATTCATGTGTGCAGGAATGTTGAGAGAGGAGGACCTAGGGTTGGAGGAGTCCAAGGGGCCAGGCTTAAGAATTGATTTACTGTCAAAGCGAATTACAAAGTGAGTGGGGATATGGTTAAGGGAGTCCTTTTTAAAGGGAATCGCTTCCTCTGTATTCCCCTGTGGCATGCTTACCTCAACATGCAGGTTTGATGTTACTTCAATAAAAAAAAAAATCTAATTAAAAAAAAACAAAACAAAAAAACTGGACGGGACCTCGCTTCTCCGTTATTTTTTGTGAACCCGTTTCCCCCGAAGTGCCCATTGCGACATGTATAGTCTGTCTTAAGGTGATCAATCAGTTGTATTGCATAGCTGTGAACCTTCCTGTTTCATTTATGCTGTCGGCTAAATGTTTTAAAAAAACAAAACAAAAACAAAAAACCATGAATAAAAACTAAAAGAGGTAGTGTAAGGTTCTGTGTTTGGATTCATGTGAAATCAAAACTGTCTGTCTTATACTGTACATTCAGATTGTCCAGTTTTAATGTTTTTAGTGTAAGTAAACACAATCAGAACAATGTGAGTCTTGTTCTCTTGCTCCTTTGATTTGGTTGTAATGAGAACTCCTTTGCTGCCAGTGTGTGGAGGTGGGGAGGTGCGGGGGTCCTGTGGTCTGTTCATAGCAGTTTGCATTTCTTCTCTTTGTTGCCTTGCGTGATAAACCTTTCTTTTTTTAAAAAAAAATAAAGTTAATTTACCTCTGACTTTTTTTGTATTTTTTCTGATGAAAAGTGAAAGTAGAAAACATCATAAAAAAAGCCCCCAAAGCATATCCACAAACACTTAAGGTTTTTAATCATTTTGAAATTAACATCACAAACAGGTTTCCTAAATCATTAGCCAAGCTTGCTTTTCCCACACTACGGTCGTATTGCCCAGCCTTATATTGCAAGGAGATCTACTTTTTAAAGGGAGCTTAAGGGACTTTCAAAACATTTCTTTGATGTGAGCAAGCGAGGCTTCTTGTTGCGGTATTAGAACAGTCAAGATAAGGTGAGCTCAGAGCAGGTGATATATGACTTGCGTGAATACTTTTCAAACCAAGCTTAAGCAATTTCACAGCAGGCTTAGTTCATGGGCCTGACCTGATATGCTATACACGCAATGATGAGACCAGAAAACTTCAGTCACAGTCTAATGTTGCTCTCTGCAAAAATGCTACTCTGGGAACTTTCAAGTGACAGAAGCAGGAAGGCCTGTTTTTGGCGGTTTCATCTAAATAACAGATTTAAGAAAATGAATGATATAAAACAACAAATTTTACCCAACCTTTTCTTCTTCTTTTTTTTTAAATGAAACTTTCATAAGAGCTCCTGGAGCATTTTCACAAAGGTGTAGAGTTACTTCAAATTAGGAAGCATTTGAGTTAAATTAGACACTGACTCTTTCTTAAGTAGATTCCATCTGTCTTGGGCTTCAGGCTCTCGTGATTTTAAATGAGCTGTTACAAAGGGAGAAAAAATAACGAAGCCCAAATCCATCTGCGCTGCCCCTCCCCAGCTGCAGACAGGGCCAGTTGTAAAAGCAAACAAGCATTTTTAAAGGTGTAAGGAAGTAAGAACGACAAAACTCTACCTATTTTCTCTAAATGGAATAAACTCTAAGTTAGCCCTGTATTTTATCACCAACTGTGCTATTTCAGAAAAAAATATTTGGATTGAGTGTGCACATACATATAAGAATGTGCGATAGTGGTGGTAATGATGACTTTGTGGAGTCATAAATTTTAAGGCAGAAAAGCAACAGAAAAACACATTCTTAGCTCCCCAAAATCAGCCAAATCATGAAATACTGTTCAGAGGCACTTGAGTAAAAATGGCAGAGACTAAAAAGCACTCCAAACACTCAACTGCTGAGAACCCTCAAAAACCAGGGTTTATATACAAGGACTGCAAGCCATAACTGGAACGACATTAATCAGAGGGGGTTTTTTGCGCAGAAGTTTCCTTATTGAGAAAATAAACATGTCTCCTTACAAGTAAAACATATTGAAGTTAAAATGATTTCTGATTAACACCAAGAATACAAAGTGGACGCAACTAATGAATGAAATGAAAGACTAGAAGAAAACCAAAAAACTCAGACCCATAAATAGAATTTGGATGGGTTAACCTGTGAAACTGTAAAACTCTGACTCATAGCTGAGAGAGCTACTGAACACATCAAGGCTGTCAGATAGATAGATAGATAGATAGATAGATAGATAGATAGATAGATAGACAGACAGACAGACAGACAGACAGACAGACAGACAGACAGACAGACAGAGCTGGTATAATTGTGGTTTGATGTTTGACTGGCACAGTAGGGTTTTCAGTTAGAGGAGCCCATTTCAGAAGCCTGCTTTCTCCATTCCAGAAGGAGTTTTCATGTGCATTTGGGATCATTGTCCTGTTGGAATACCCAATCATCTAGCTGTTAAGTTGAACAAATTTTGTTGACTTTCAAGTTAAAAGACATTTTAGAACCTTTAGCACCACCTATTAAAAGATTTAAGTGAGTGTTTGTGTATATTTGAGCCAAATTTTGGTTTGATTGAAGAAAATCCATTCTTTGCACCCAGTTCTTGTTTTTTAAAGTCATTAAAGATGTATGGAGTACAACCATTCCACCCTTAAATGTGCAATGCTATAATCTGACATATTTGATGTCTACTACTTTAACAGTGCAGAATTTGGATCTTAATAGCAGCAGAGATGTCGTGTTGAGCACTTCACAGTCTGCTTGGGGAAAAAAAGTGGTAAGCACCACAGGACAAAATGTCTACAACTTACGAATGACAAATCTTTGATATTTTCTGATTCATCTCTTAGTCTTCTGATTCATCACTTGCATAATGACCCTGATGTTCATCAAAAACCTGCCTTATCCAGAAAATAACCAGATATTTCTTATTGGTAACCATGTGTTCCCTCGCAGTGTCTCTGTACCTGCAGAGAACATTTATTGGGCATCTCTGGAATTTAAACTGTCTCCTGATTTTTTGAGGTGAGACTTTCAGACCTAATGACGTGGTGCAAAATGTAATGTTTTCATCATGTAAACCAGAAAGGTCAGTGTGTGAAATAAAACGACAGAGAGAGGCTGTGAAATAAGGGCACCTATAGCTGATATGTAACAGAGAGTGGGGAGATTTGACTTCTATGACATTCCAGGAGCATTATAAAAAGGGTTATGAATATATAAGAATACTCCACAGTAATCAAAACTCACATAACAACCAGTGTTGCCCATAAACATGGCTATACTTCAGGATGTAAGTAATCTTGTTGAGGTGCTCAAAGTGATACTCACAGAGATGGACTTGCTAATCAGGAGTCAGCTTGAGGTTGAAAAACATATAATGGAATTATAAAGAATATAATGAACCCACTGAATGTCTGCTTTAGCAGTACTGATGATGAAAAACATAAAGTAAAAATAACTGTCAGTATTTCAGGAGCCTGTTGAGAAATGACATGGCATCCCACTCATGCTCTCAAGTAACTGCTTTGTACTGCTGAAGATACAGTCAGATTTTCCTGCATTAAAGATTCAGGTTACCTCACATGCAAAGACTAATGACAAGAACTTTTAGAGGAAAACACTAATGGTAATAGAGTTAAACTGCTTCAGTAGTGACCCTAAATTCACCTGCCAGCCCTGGTCATTCTGACCCAGCAAAACCCAAAGTTTCCCAGTTAACACAGAACAGCTGTGGAAAACTTTTTGTGGCTTCATTCAATCAGGATTGAACAGATCCCGTGCATGGCTTTGCTCGGCTAGAGTAAGAAAGAGAAACATGCATTTGTGTTTTCTCCAGCCAGTCTTTCTAGACCCCTTTCATCAGGTCACAAATCTTAAAATGAAGTGCTTCAACAATCTGGGTCCACAGCAGGGTTTTTGTGAAAATCCAGTGATGTTGCTTGAAGGTAAAAGGAATTAAAACAGGCTGATTTTGACCAAAAATTGTACTTTTTTTTAATTCAATGAATAATTTTACTCTTAGTTGAAGTATGTAGGGATCAGCTAACTCACACTGACGCATACTTGGCATCATTATATGTGCCTTTAGGCTCCTTTGAGAGTCAAATGTCAGAGAACACACATCATTTATTTCTTTATGTATTTGTATCCTGTAATAAGACATTTAATAGGCTAGTTTCCCCCCATGTGTGGATTCATGTAGACGTGGCTACACTATTTAAAATACAACAAAACTGCAATGAAGGACTTGTTTGATGCTAACAAATTTATTCAGTTTAAACTGTGACCATTTTGCTTATGTTAGAGTTTGACATGACATTTGCCTCCTAAGTTGAGACAAATGAGGAAGTCATTTGTGGGACAAACTTGTAATTCTTTAAGCCTTGCCCACCAAAGTTGAGGATGAAAGGGAGCTAAAACAACACAAAGAGGGAAATTTCCAGCTTTCCTTTGTGTCTGTCAAGATTTGTGCAAGTCTGCCATGCAGTAGTGGTGTTTTCCTTTCCATGTGCTGCTAACCATGTTCGAGGTGTAGGGCAGCGCAGGTTGGCAGCAAATGAAGGGGCTGTTAAGTGCGCTGGTGTGAAAAACAAAGGACACAAAAAGTAAGATGTCAGATTTGTGCCCAGTACACTCTTTTACTGTTGGATCATCTGTGGTTTGTAATGTCTGTGAGGCCTTCATTTCTTTCTCTGGTGGCATGTACGCTGTCATTTAGTGTTTAGTTTAACATTAAACTGCAGTTCAGTGGAAAATAAAGCTTCATTTGTTCATTCTATCTTGATAAAATTGTGAGTTTTCCCATTAAATAAAAGTTTTCCAAAAACATCCCACAGAATTTCTTCTCCTGCCCACTGAGTTAAAGCACTGACGTCCCAACGCAGATAGCATTTATATTACTGCTATTTGCTGTGACTGGTGTCATCCATACTGTTATCATAGCCTTTCAAGGATTAATATCCTTTTCAAGTTTAATGAGATAAGAGACCTGAGGGAGTTTTCCCCCTGCTATGTTCAAAGACCATCCAGCTTTAGTAACTGCTTTATCTCAGCCACTGATTGACCTTTCTGATAGGTGATACTGAGGAACCACAGTGGCCAAAGGAAGTGGCCTCTCCACTTAGGGGATGGGGGGGGGGGGGGGGGGGGGGGGGGGGGGGGACTGGCAAATCTGGGCTCTCCTGTCTTTTAGAATCCCATCAGTGGGGCTCGGTGTCCCCGGGATGCTGACTCTTCTCTTTGATTTCAGCGACCAGGCACTTTTACGTGCCTTCCTCCCTCACATTGTAGAATCCAGAGACTGTAAAGCAAGCCTGCCGTTCTCCAGCTAGTTGGATGGGACGTGTTTGTAAGCGTTGCCTGAATGCACCGCCAGGCAAAATGACACCCCGAGGGCTTGTAAACTTGAGATTTCTTCTCTAAGCGTATGCCAAGAGACCCCTTTCAGTTTCAGCCCAGACCTTCTAATATATTGCTGTTTGTGGCTTGTGACCATGAAGCAATGGGATTTTCCTTATGATCCATACAGTATGGCAAGGACATATATTAACTAGAGACACAATCAGGAAAAAAATAATAATGAGCTGGGTGAAACATAACATGAAACGTCAGACTTCAAAAAAAGCTCTTGATTCATAAAAATGTTAACTTCTAAATAACAATTATAGAATTAATAAATAAATCATTCAGCAAATGAAGGGCATTACCAATCCTGTGGTTCATTTCTATGCTTCACCATATTCCAAGGCCAAACAAGAGCTGCTCTGGCTAAAGATTTTTTTTTCCAAGCAGGGTTTAAGGGCTCTCTCATTATCACTATATACTGAGAGAGTAAAATGAGGGCCCCAGAAAAGGTCCCGCGGGGCATCTGCGTGTGAGGGAGTTGATTGTCCTTCACGCTGCACACTATATCACAGACTAATCTCCAAGGGAAACATCTGTGCGTGAATCGAGGCACGTGTTGGTGCAACTGAGTAGAGCTTTGGAGAAAGTGGGAAAAGCAGGGCCTCAAGCTCCATTAATGTTGCTGCTGCCATGTTCGCTCATCTGTGCACTTTCCAAATAATGTCATCCCTCAAACACACTGAAAAGTACCTGGTATGTGCCGTGGATTTATAGGTGTGATGTGTTATACTTTCTAAAGATACAAATGGGTTATATATATATATATATTTTTTTTTTCTTCTTTCTTTTACTAAATTTAAAAATAACATTTAAAACAAAAACAATGATGTAGTGGAAGCAATTAAAAGAAAAGTTCTCCTTCAAATGTTTATGAATGACAACACGTTGCCATACCCGTTGCCATAGCAGATTCCGTGCTCACAAAAATGAGCTATGGAAGTTAACACGGGATCCGACTTGCCTGTTTTCAGCCACATTTAAATGTCTTTCATCAGCGATAACCAATCCTCAAAGGCTACACGATGTGGGTGAAAACTGCAGAAACAGCAAGTTGAATGTAGTGTTTACAAAAAAACTGTACAAGTCTTTCAATCTTCTTTAGGTTGTTTATGACCTCATTGTTGTTTTAGCTTTAGAGTCTGTTACTGAAAGCATGGATTGATGCATGGCATTCATCTGGGTTCCGTTCTTCTCGAAGAAAAATCAAACTGAGGCCGCCTTGTATTTAAATTATGCTTTTGTCTGGCACAAGTTGTTTGTCTTCGCTGTGTGAAACCACTGTGGTATCCTGGGGGACCATGAGCAGTTTGAAGTAAATGTTTCTGGACAATATATGAGCTCTAAAAAAGTTTTAGAAGTCGGCGTGCTCTTAACGTGCCCCAGAGAGTCGCTGTATACACATAATTCATAATGAGGAATGAAATACACATTTTCATCTTGTGTGACTGGTCTGGGTAGAAGCCAGACTGTGAAACAGCACTGTGACACATCCACGGTGCTACATCACAGTTTCAGCAGAACACCACAGCGTAGGGATGTTGTTGAGCGAACATAACACGCTCCTAATGCAATATAAGAACGTGTTATCCAACCAGACGGGAATCTGTGCCCACGCTGGTCGTCAGAGTCGTGACAGAGTATTTCTTTTTGACAAAGTGGGAAATTGCCTTTGACATGATGGGATCATGTGATTTAGATGCATAGGATGCCACAAATTATGGTACAGTAAAGTTAATGGCAGCTCGACTCATGTTTTGAAGCTCAGCTGGCACTGCCACCTCATATGGTCTGGTGTTAATCTGCCATGAACAAGCCTGCATTATGCCAGCAGTGTAGTAGAAGTGAGTGGGAAACAGGTGGCCTTGGCTTTCTCTCATTCCTGTTCTGAGGCAGGCTTCTGGACACGAAGTTGGACAGCTTGTAGTCTTTTAGGGAAATTGCTCCCAAGCCACTTTATTAGTAAGTGAAAATAAACCTCAAATATTACACAAGTGTTTACGTATGTGCATTTGTGCAATTCATGAATTTTCATTTTCAGTCACTGGGATGAAAGGAGCTGTTTGACATTTTGGGGAATGAGTTTATTTGCTCTCTTGTTGTGCGTTCGATGAGAAAATTAAAACATATATGTGTCTCTACAACTGTAGCAGAAATTTATAACCAATTAGTGCAGGCCCGTAATGAGCTAGAAGTTTCTACTGCTTTGATATAAAATACCGGAAATAGCCATAAGCTCTGAATCCATCATGAGCTTTCATGTTACATTTGACCAAACTAACAGCCGTGTGTAGAAATGGATGATTTTTTTTAGCCTTCCAGATCCATAAAAAGTTCTATTTGATTTAATTAGCTTGCTATATGTAGTGCACTGTTTAGTGGCTGTTTCCCCTCTGATTTTAGTGCGGATGTGTGTACATGCTACTCAGAACCATAGACTGTATATAAAAGATGGACTGAGCCACTGTGGTATCATGCATTGGTTCTTGACTCCACATTTTAAAGCGTGTTTTTTATTTATTAAGTTATTTTCAGAGCAAGTAGTAACCAGTATGTTGCTGTTAAAGGAACTGCAATTGTTGTCACTTTATTTTCCAACCCTGGATTTTACTGCCGATTCAGAACCTTCACTTGTATATTAGAGTCCAGGCACTGATTTATGTAGTAATGGAGTTTTGAAGCATTACCTAAACTAACTTTGATTTAAATGGTCACCAGACAATGAAAAAAGCATGCACTGAATCACGGAACAATCTCATTAAGAAGTAAACAAATAAAAATTGTAAAAAAGTTTTTTTTAAAAAGTGAAAAAGAATATTGATGACTTGATGACAAGTTTTCCCCAGAGGTTGGATATTTCTTTGATTTCTCTCTTGAATACTTCAGAATTTTCTGTACTTATTGTGGGTTATTTTATTTTTTCAATGTGCACCTTTATTCCTTAAATGAAGGCGCACATTTAGAGGGCAGAACAAAAGGCAAAAACAGACAAACACATCCCTCAGTGCAACAGGCAGTTAGCTCAGCAAAGGGAATGTTAATTAAATCTGCGTAAATTAAATCTTTGCATTAAGCTTCATAATTAGCAGTTGGCATGTTCATTCCCAGGACAAATTTAGCAGTAACAGTTCTTCTGTAAGAATTTTGTAATAAGTGCCTTTCCAAAAATAAGTATTTCTTTGGGTTAAGCAGGCTATGTTTCCTAAAGTTTGAAACTTTTATGCTCTTGTGGGAGAATGTAGCAGCATTTAGTGATTAAAACAAGCTAAACATCTATTGCACTGACTAAAAGATGCCCTATTACAATACATTTTCAACAGTTCTGTAAATAAATTAGTAAATAGTGTAAATAGCATGTGTAATGCATCAAAAGAGAATAGAAGTATTACAGTATATAAATTACGCCATATATGCATGAAAGAAAACGGGCTGTCTGCTTTGAACACCCATCGTATCTTCAAAAGACCTTGTTCACTGTTATCACTTAAATCTTGGCGGCAGCACAAAGTGTAATTTCATGGATTTGAAGAAATTGATAGCAGATTGTCTGCAAGTCTGTCTCTAGCATGAGAGGATATGTCATGGCACACTAAAATATTCTGTTTTCTCTACTAAGTGGTAAAAGAAAAATCAGAAATCTCACTTTCTCCGTTATAATATTAAGATGATGGGCTGCTGTGTAGGATTTTAGGCATAAACCGATTGTGTTTAGTTAAAAACCCACATGAGAGAACTCTTCAGAAATGCTAAAAAACAATAAGTTATTACAAAAACCAGCAGTCATACAATCCTAACTTTTGCACAGGTAGTACTTAGTATGTGCTGTAGCTCTGGTTTTTCACACTAATGGACACAGTCAGGTGTCAGTCAACAATTCCCAGACAGCCCAGGGAATCATGGCAACTCCAGTCCTCTGGTGCTGTGCTTGGATTAAGATGAGAGAGCATGGGGAGAAAGAAGGAGGTCTGCTTTCCATAAAGTTCTGGTATCCTGTGAGGCAGCTTCACTTCATAATCATAAATTGTCTAGATGGAAATTGGGGAGGGGGGTGTTCATCGAATCCCCACATAACAGGGAAGTTTCAAAATCAAAAGATGGCCTGGCATCTCTCATGACAGTTTAATATCAAAAGACACACACAAAAAAAAAAATATCAAAAGATTTTTTTTGAGACTTCAAGGTTTGTGTTTTTCTTTTATTTGAAGATTTGGTACAAGGGAAGGTAGCTACGGAGTGTTTGCATGTCCACAACATGTGTTTACAAAAAAACAACTTTTGGTGATGTTGGTATACCATAAATGTCTTCTCTTTTCCTCACTCTCTCTTTTTCATGGGTATATATGTATATATATATATATATATATATATATATATATATATATATATATATATATATATATATATATATATATATATATATATATATATATATATATATATATATATATATATATTTGGCCATCATCTGACAGACCCTGCTCCTTCATCTTTCTGCTGGATGCTTTTGAGGACTAAGGTCCCTGGCTTCTCCCTGGCTTGTGCTCTGGCCAGCTCCAGCCCATGCATGTAATGCTGTTTGTAATGAGAAATCTAAACAGGGAACAGCACTGAGGCATGACAGGAATTTGTTTCCATTGGAAGGAGCTTCTTGACAGAAAAAAAAGACAGAAGAAAGAAAAAAGTAAGAGGAGGCAGAGATGTGTCCAGAAGGAGCGCTCACTTGGACTAGAGCGGAAGACCAATGTTATTGTACATTGGCTGTCACTCTGCCAGCCCTCCCTTAACTATTGGTTCCTGGTGTCCTTACTAGGCCCCCTCCCCTGCCCTCTGTATGTTTTCTCAGGTGGACGGTGACACAGTTCTGAATGAGCCCCAGTCGTACCCCCGTCTGCATGCACGGCTGAAGACTGTGTCATCAGCTCAGAGTCCGGAGGGGCCTGCAGAGAAGCTGGAAGTTAAAGCTCCATGCAAAGTTCACTTTGGATGGGGGAAGCAGGAAGTTGAGGGGTAAACACTGAGAAAAAAACGAAATAGCAAAAAACTCAGGGAAAATGCAAAGGAAAGAGGAGAACAAGCTGCATTAAAATAAGGATAAGAGAAGATGACAGTCAGATGGTTAAAAAAAAAAAGATCAGACCACCCATTTTGCAAATTAGAGAGTGGTGGTTGTAGGCCAGCCTGTAAAGACTGTCTTGGTTTATGGTCCACGGAGGATGTCTTGAAACAGCACTGTTTAGAGTTTATTTTATCATGCCACGCCGTCTCAGGCCCTCTGTCAGGAATCTCATCCTGCAAAGACTAATTACAGTGTAAACACTGCATTAAAGTCTGTAGGCCACTCCACTTCACTATTTACCTTTTCTTCCAAACAATCCTGACATCCCCCCACAGATTGATTTTGTCCATAGAAACCTCCTCTGCTGGTGTTTATTTGTTTTGAAACTGGCATGCAATTCATGCTGAAATGGATGGATACAGATTTCAGTGAGAACATGAATAACACGGCTCCGTTTGAAAGACAGCACGTTTGGTCCCACCTGCAAAATGCAACCTCAGTTCACCGAGCGTCTGAGGATAAGCAGGTTTTCTATGAAAAAGGAGGAGGACGTAATGATTTTCAAACTGCTTAAGGCTGAGTGAAGAGTGAAGCAACAAAGTGCAAGTTGAACAGCTTACACCTTACAAAAAAAAAAAAAAAATGGACAACCAGGAAGCTGTGTTTCATTAGCACATGCATGGGTGCTGAGGAGTGGTCACTCAGTGTCAGTCACCTGCATGGCCAAGCCAGAGAACATAATTATTACCACATGGGCCCAAAAGGGCCGGAAGAGAATGCTTTTAAGGCAGACTGAGAATTATGACCTCCCAGATCTTTTAGCATATAAAATAAACAAGGGAACTGCTACTGCAGGCAAGTTTGTGTGTGTGTATGTGTGCGTGTGTGTTGCTGTTTGTATCCTTTGTATTTTCACTTTGCAATAATTGCCAGCATACCTAATCATACTGCTGTCTGAATAGCGCTTTACACATGTTTGGTAAGATGCATGCTCACATCTTCAGTATGTCTGTTGATGCAGAATTTATTTAGAACAGTGGTGGCGATCTGTTCCTTGAGAAAAATGGGTAAACACTGTAACATGTAAAAGTCCCGCATTCATACTTTTACACAAGAAAGAGAGCAGAAGTGTCATCATTACACAACAGCATGGCTCACAGTGTGATGGTGTAAATCTGCCAACAGCAGTTTAGATCGTGGAACTAGTTTTAGCTGCTATATTCACTCCTGTTTTTTTTTTAAATCTGCATCAATCCAGCATCAGCTCTTTATGCTTTTTTGCATTGTGCTGTATTGTGTAACTGTAAATGTATCTAATGAGAAGTAACATTAAATGGAACTACCCAAGTAAATTTAAGTACATGTATTTATTCCACCTCTGCCTGACCGTATGACAGAGTTAGAGAATAAGGTCTAAATGGAGGAGACTAGCATTCTTGCGTGTTGTGTGATTCTTACACTGACACCTGAGGAGTGTTGACATTCAGGCTGGGCCAGCGTAGCCAGCAGCTGCCTGGGAGGTGTAATAGGTTGTCTTACAAAGCACAGACAGGAAATGAACCCTGGTATCTCGCTTGAATCAGCTACATCTGGACTCAATTATTCATCCTCGTTGTTTTTGGCTGGTGATAAATGATTTAGTCACACCGCTGACACCATTTCTCGAGTACAAATATAACTGTTATATAGCGCACTGTACAAAAAGAAGAACAAAAAAGTGAAAAAGAAAAGCAATCTCGGCTCGTAAATTAGGAGAATACTGGAGTACTTCACCTGCAGCTGCACGATTAATGAAATTCTAAAAATCCAATTAGTATCTTGTTATTTATCAAAGATGATTCAGCCCAGGAAATACTTGTGTTGTTTCCAATGGTTTTGTGCCTTGATTTGTCTCCATATTGTGTTTTGACTGTTGTGATAAACTGTGCTCATGGACACTAAATCCACACGATGCCTTCTGTACTTTCAAAACTAAGCAAACACATTATTATCTTTATCTTGACACAGTGATCTGATGTTGAAGCTGATTTGAGTATTTTGCTGCACTTGCACGCAGGGTGGAGAAGAGCACAAACATTCAAATTTCTTTCCAGTCCAAATCAAACACTGGCATTTCTGCTGTGACCACAGGAGAAAGTTTAATAGCTCCTTGGGGGTTATGAACTGTTGACAGTTAATAACTCATAAAATTTCCCCTTGAAGAGGATGCTAGATTCCATCTGCAGGGCACCCAGTACAAAGAACAGGAAAGTAAATATCTCGCAATTGAAGTGGACTGGAATTGCTCAGTGGCTGCTCACGGAGAGTCTCTAGAGCACGTCCCTCGAGGTTTCCTGATTTCTAGATGCAAGGAGGGAAAATGACCACATTACAGAGCAATTAAGTACCCAGCTTTTCTTTCACTTTTGGAGAACGTGGGGGCTTTGAGAAGCATTGGAGGCAACTGACCTTCGTGATTGCACCTTATTTTATTGTACTTGTCATCTATTTTCTTTGGCCCTTGGGATGTTTGCCATGGTAACAGCACACAGCGGGTTGGTTGAGCTGACCCATGCTGTCCTCTGCATTTCCCGGCTTGGCTGTGATGAAGGAAAGTCTCTGCCCATGATCCCTAACCCCTGATGAGGAAGGTTCTCAATTACAGCTCCGGGTTCTACGAGGGCCTCACATCCCTCTCTGCTCCTTTGCCACCCCCATCCCGCCCCCACCAAGGGCATCCTGTCCAAAAATAAGCTGCTATTTTCTAAGCCAAACTGTACAAGATTACCTAAATTTGTCAAAAAAAAGTGCAGGTCCCCAGAATCTGAGCCATGCCGGACATTTTCTGACTGAGGTCATAAGTTGTTTTATTTATTTATTTTTTAGAAACTTTGTAGTTTGGACTTAGAAAGTCAGCATGACTTGTGTTAAATTTAACCAAGTTTGCTTAGCTGATCGAGGATGAAAGAGCAAGCTTTAGTCTTTCCAAAGGTAAGCAAATGAAACCATCATGGTGTCTTTGTAAAATTCAATAATCAACCTGCGATAGTTTGCTTGTTTAGTCTTTATAAAACTGTAAGCATGACATAATGTTTTTCAACCGTCAAACTTTCACAAAAAATGATGAACTCTATGAACAGTTGATCCAGGATATTCAAAAACCACAGTGTGTCATTTTACAGAGATTGACGTCTCATTTGGAGTAGTTTTAAGAACAAATATAGTCTATATAGATATAATATAACATAATAGAATAGAATAGAATAGAATAGAATAGAATAGAATAGAATAGAATAGCCTTTTTATTGTACATGTACAACGAAATTGTGGGTGCTTCACACCAGCTGTGCATTGAATAAAAAATCTAAATAGTAGGACAGCAAGAATAAATAACAGACAAGAGGAACACATACAAATCAGGAGGAAAGCACACAACGGAAAGGCACACACTAGAGGACAGGGCTGCAAAGTAATTAAAAGTAGTCCAATGGACTTGGTCTGAGTACAGAGTCCACGTGTGAGTGGTGTGATGTTGTGCCCCATGCCATAAGTCATCTTAAGTATTCCATAAAAGGCACAATCTTTCCTAAACTTATGCAACGAGTTAAAAAAAGCAGTACAGATTTAAAAAACTGTAGCTGCTATAAACTGATTGTCACTTAATGATACAAACAATCATGCTGCATACATTGCTTTAAAACAGTGTAAAGTGTGTATTCATCCCCAACCATGTGTCCTAGAAATTTCATTTCATCGGTCTGTTTTATATTTTCAGGCAAATTGTTGTGGAGGGACCAGAATTATCAGTGCAGAGAGTGAAGCTGTAAGTTGATAGCTGGTGTGGATGGTGGGTACTAGACACCTGAGCTTGACATTCAGTTCATAATCTAAAGTCACTGGATTTTTCTGTATCATAAAAATGACATATCTAGTCTACATTTTTTTTTTGTTTAGGATAGAAAAGTCGTTTGGTGTACATATGGTTGTATTACATTTTGACAGAGCCAATGCACCTTTCTATATTTATATTGACTTTTTATGCTAAGCTAATTGTGTCCTGGCTTTAGATTTATATTAAACAGAGAGACGTGGAGGTGTAATCTAACTAATTGTGAGCTGACCATCAATTTTAACTGATTAAATTTGACTAACAGGATTTTATTTCTAGAGCAAACCATCAGTGACGAATACCACCATCACCATTGTATTTTACATGCTGCGTTGACAGGTGTGTGACACAGGCTTTAACAGGTTGACTGGATACTAGAGGAGCCAGGCTCCATGGTGATGATGAATAGCAGCTTTGCTGGAAAGTGAAGTGCAGGCAAACTAATTCAGCTTCACCTGAGAGCAAAACTAACATTTTGGCTGACTCCTCTTAAAACTGAGGACACTTTTATCCCGAGCTAGAAACTTTGTGTATCTTGTGTCCTGTGGGGTTAAAAGAAGAAAATCTATTTACAAAAGCATGAAAATATTTTATCACTAGCAGCAGGGGCAGGAGTGTTTTAATGACCTGATCCACAGGCCTCTGGCTGGCTGCAGGCTTTCTCAAACTGCAAAGAGCCCACTGGTCTGCCTGCCAACCCTTGGGGCAGCATTGAGATGAAACAGATAAGATAATTGTCTCTAATGAAATCCAGATCTGTTGGTCTGTCTGGACCAGGACTAGCTGGGCCCTTTTTCTCCCATTTCTCCCTGTTCCATATAGATTTTGAATTTGAAGAGAGAATGTGGAAGTCAGGCCCTAATTCAAACCAGAGCTCATGTACCAGCCCGCGGAGCTTTGATACCGTTTGAAGTTCTGCAAGCGAACCCTGCTCCATCAGCCCGCTGGACTCTGTTGTCATGACAACCCTAATTATCTTTCTTTACGGGCTAGTTTTTACACAGGAAGGGAGCCATTATGTTCTTTGGGCATTTGCATCTCTCTGGGGCAAGTGTTAAAGGTCAGGGAAATGAACCAAAATAAGAATACAACTGAGAAAACTTGTGCGTGCGTGAGAAAAGGTGACTCACTGCAACACATCAGATACTTTGGCAGGCATTTCTTTTTGTTAAACATCTCTTGAATTACTCACTGAAACACATGGTTGCAAGGACAGTTGAAACTCCAGCTTTCTGCATTACATTTTCAAGGTTCAAGTGAATCAAGGCTTCATACTATGAGAAGTTGCATTTTCTGAACGGCACACTAAAGCTGCATTTGTGCTTCTCTTTTGTGCACCAAACATCAAAACTCGCTTCCTTTTAAACGCTACATTTCCTTTAGTTAATAAAACATAAGAGCACAGAACACACACACACACACACACAAAAAACAGCCATTCTCCTGCTTCAAAATCTCATTTTATTAATACTCTGATTTTTCTCCTAAAATAACAGGCGCCCGATCATGATACGTTATTCATTCTTATAATGTGATAATACACTTGTAATGCAAAAAAAACACAGCGCTGTTTTTCCTGATGGGTTTCCAGTTGTGTTCAGACGTTGTCCGTGGAAAAATAGTGTTCCACATATATTTCTTTGCTCTTGGATAACGTTCACTTGTACCAGACTCTTTGGAACCAAGACAGCAGAAAGTAACCCAGACCGAACTACCGCTTTGACATGACAGATGTAGTTATGACATCTTGTTCATTTTAAAAGTGTAAAATCTTTCCGTTGGTAAACGTATGATTCATTGTATGAGTTTTGAAGCAGTACTTTTCCATCTTAACATGGATCTGAAGCCAACCAATGTTATTAGATCATTTTATATTAATTACACCCCAAGTTTTGGGGCTTTTATTCATTAAAAATGTTTACATTACACTTTCACACAACCTTTTATCTAATGAAAATTAGTTTTGCAATAGACTGGACTGGTTTTTCCTATAATGAAATCATATATCTATATATCTATATATCTATATATATCTATCTATATATATATATATATATATATATATATATATATATATATATATATATATATATATATATATATATATATATATATGTATATATATAATTCAGAAAAATTATTTCCTTAAGTTGAATAGAAAGTAAAGTCAGTCATTTCACATGTTTCATCAGACCGGCCACTGTGACCAAATGAAGAGCCTTAAGTGGTGTCACTGTGGCAGGGGTCAAAGATAGCTGCGAATCAAAGGGGGAGCCAGAGGTTGACCAAACAAATGGTCCTCCCTCTGCCCTCATGTAAAGCTATCTGCCAAACACCAGTGGTCCTCTTTGAACTTGATTTAGCACTAAGGTCAAAAACAGCCGGTCATCTCTTGCGGAGGACGTGCCCAGCCCCCTCCCCCTGATGACATGGAGATAGAGGAGATAAGATAATGTTTATGTTGTCTTACACTCGTAGCATCAGTGACTTTGTGACGGGGTTTCCACTCCATTCGTATAATATTCTGTTATACAATCTATAGTTCAGACTTTTTAAAGAGTTGAAAATTATGTCAGCGAGCACAACCGCATGACAGCAGCTTCAAAACACCTAAATTAACATTTTGTTAATGAGTAGTTGCTCAGCATGGTAATACATCATAATTACAGTGCAGAGAGTCAGGGACATCCCACACTTCTAGTAACACATACAGTACAACTGTTCTTTGTTGTTATCTGTACTTGATGTCATTTTGTTGATCCTCTGGCCAGTTGGCTCCTCTGTCGACAAGCTGAAGGATCCCGGCGGTGGGACTGAAGGGGCAGCCTTTTGCACCAATACCCCTGCTGGGATGGCAGGAAATATATTATGAGTCATAGCTTAAACAGAACATGAAAGCTGAGAAACCTTAAAAAAAACTATTGCTTAATACGCTGTATAACCAAAGACCCTTTAGACATTCAAATATTTGAGAATTAGAACAAAAGATAGATTTCTTTCAAGTATTGCTTCATTTTTTGTAGATTTAATTTGTTATATCTGTCTCTTCTATAAATTAAAAAAAAGATGAGAGATTTGGTTATAGAAAAGGTGCTCTGGACATGGCTGTCTTCACTTCCACTTTTACAGATGATACAAATACGTCTTTTTTCCACCTTCAGTTTATAAACACATAATAAATTGTGAAGAGTTGCTTTGTCCCGCATGCTCAACAAAGTTTTGTGGTGATGGTCAATTAGATTTTCCCTGCTTTGACATAATGCTGCTTCCTGCTGAGAGCACAGATAAGAATAAAGTATTGAAGATGGTTGGGGAGGAATAAGGAGATCATTGTAAACAGGTAACAACAGATCAATTATCAACATGACAGCGTGGTGCTGGGATTCAGCATTTGAGGGGAGGGGGACACTGGTGGGCCAGCAGGTTAATGAAGGCAATGGGATTAATACCCAGGGAGTGGAGCGCCCTAGGGACGAGAGCAGGGATGCTGAATCATTAGAGGCCTATCGACCTCTGGGCAATACACAAGGACTCCATGTTTTACTCTGAGTGTGAATAAGTTGTGCTCTCCTCTAATTAACATCCAGAAAGAGGTTACTTTAACTAGATAAAGGATGTTAATAGCTTTTGTATCATTTTATTCATATATGTTTGTAGTGATCATTTAGAATGACACAGGATTTTATGTAAAATAATGTAAAGACATTTCAGTGTTTATTTAATTAGGGAGCTAACTCAAGGCTTTATGACTTTTACTAGATGTGGCACCTTAATTGAGTGAAGCACTCTTCAAAAACTTTACCTTCTGCATGGAGTTTTTTTCCCCCCAAACAGAATAATTCTTGGTATTTCATGCACAAACTCGGGCTACAGTTACGCTCCATCCTGATTGAACATAAACAGCGATGTTTGAAATCACTGCACTGGACTATGACTGCCCTCCACTCCATCGGTATGTTTATACTTCCTGTGAGGGGCCCTCTATTTATGGACAACTGAAGAGCACAAATAATCATCCCCCTCAAGTGAAAAATCTGCTTTTATTATCTGCAAAGTTTCGCAATGCCTTTGTGTACGCTCACGCTGCCTTCTGATTGCCTGTTTATTATTACAGTGATTCTGCTGAGCCAATGGGGATTTGGCCAGTTCCTGAAGGTGCCAAGCCTCTTCCAGCCTTTTCCTGTCATCATTGTGTATACCCTTAAAACACAGTGATCCGTGTCTTGTCTGCAGCCTGGGTGGCACACATTACACGCAATGAAGGTTAAACACAAGGTGCACACGTTTTCATTGTGCCCTCTGGATAGTTTTGATCCTGGAAACAATCAAATGGCAAATGCCAAAATCGTGATGTCATTCCTCAGGATCAGTGTGTCTTTTGCTGTTATAAAGTGGTGACCTGTTGTGGTTCAGATTTGAAGCTGACATCCCTAATTGGCTTAGACAGTGTGTGTGTGTGTGTGTGTGTGTGTGTGTGTGTGTGTGTGTGTGTGTGTGTGTGTGTGTGTGTGTGTGTGCCCACAAGAGTCCAAGCAAATGCAAAAGTATCCGTTTAACTTTTTCCTGAGGCAGTCACATACAGTTTCTTCTAATATGCACAAAAATGTCAAGAAATTTTGATCAAACTACGACATAAATCATTCACCATAAGTTCTGTCATGGTTTTAGACAAAATATTTGAACTTTTAAACTGTGTGTGACTTCAAAGTAAGAAAAATAAATCTTAAAAAATTCCAAACTAACTTTTATTTTGAAGAAAAGAAACAAATAACCCACGAAAAAGTTTTAACCTTCCTTTTTCCACTTTTTCACAAATTCATTTTTTAAAATTGCATACAAAAAATTCTATCTGTCATATCACAAGACTGTGCATTCTTTAAAGGCATTAATCAGCAAAATTAAAAAAAAAAGAATTTTGTCAACATTTTTCCCTTCACAATCTTTCCTTTCACTTTTTTCATCTCATGTCTTTAAATCAAGTCAGTGCACCACAGGTGCCTGTCTGCATTATTTAAACTTCAAATGCTGCCGTACCTGGAGAGCAATGTGTTATGGTCTGAACACATGTTTCTTTGGCAGGTTGGAGACACAGCATTAGTGGCTGTCTTCGATCAAAGTGATTTATTTTAAATCCAGGGGAAAAATATATATGTTGAAAGCCTCTTCTCGATGTAGTTCTACAGCAGTTCTCAGCACTTGTTACTGTAACTGAGGCTCTCTGAAGAACTAAAATGAGATTTTTAAAGTGCAGTCTGAGATATTTTCAGGAGATTATTACAAAAGTGGGAAAAGGTGACTTTCTTTCAGACACAACAGTCAGAAAGGGAGATTTTTGGCACATATAGTTCTGTTTGGGTTCACATGCACTGACATAAATTGTAAATATATTTTCAAACGTTGGGTGTGCCTCCACTTGTGCCAGTGTGCATTTTCTAAAACATGCCTGACTGTACGTAAAGACAAATCAAACTTTTTGAAGATTCATTCGTTTTACATGAGGGAAGATTCTTGTGAGCTGAGGGTACGTTCACATTGTAAACTGACTAAAAAACTAAAAAAATCTCCACAGAAAAATTCATCTTCTTTTAGCACGTGACGCATTTTCAGTACCAGCACCAAAAATCAAAGGAATTCAGACTCTCCCAGAACGAACCATGATTTTATTTAATTGTGTTCTTGTATATCTACTTTAGCTGTGAATATATTTTAATGTAGAATGAAATCAAAAAAGTTTATTTTGTTTGACATCTCACACAAAAAAAATATTAATGCTCTTTTTCCACAATAGCAAAAGTCAAAGAATCCAGCAGGTAATGCAAGGTGCCATCTGCTGAGAGCTCATCGTTGAATACAGATTCTCCCTGTCACTTTTTTCTTTCTTTCTTGGACTAAACGATGTTTTTCCATCTTTAAAACGTATCTTGTTGTAGTCACATGTTAAGAGCTTACTCACATGTATCCTTGAAGATGTCGGTGAACAATATGGCTACTTTATTTATTTATTTAGTGGTGAACAACTTAACCTTACATAAAATCTCTTCTCAATTATTATAGACGTTAATGCATTCAGTAATCATCAGACTCCAAACGCAGGATTATGCGCTGTAGCTGTCTCTCTGTGTTTAGTCTCTCCTCTGTTTCCCTTCCTCAAGTGCAACCCTGAGATCTGATCCCGACTCCAGTTCACCCACTCCTGGCTTTAATATGTTCGCGTTCTGGGGCATTGTTGAGGGTGTCTGTGTGGGTCTGAAAGGAGCTTGTGCTTTTCGAGCTTCAGGAAACAGGATTTGGTCTTAATAACCGAGGAAGCAGTCAACTCCACCTGCTTCTTCTTTTTAGGGGTAGAATTAAAAATATTTATAGTATGGCACGAAATAAAGAAAAACTATTGTTGTTATTATTATTATTATTATTATTATTATTATTATTATCATTATTAAGTGGACAAATTGTTGAGCTTCTTATTTAATAAATTATCAGTCTTTGCTAAAATGGGCTTGCTAAAACGAATGAATGAATAAATAAATAAATAAATAAATAAATAAATAAATAAATAAATACTATATTAATTGTAGTCTGATTTAAGAACAGTAACCTGAGTAACAAACTGCCATCAATTAAACTAAACAACAACGATAAAACAATCAAAGCCCAACATAAAAGTTAAAGTTTGAAAGATTTTTGGCTATAATCTAGCATTTCAATAATAATAATAATAATAATAATAATAATAATAATAATAATAATAATAATAATAATAATAATAATAATAATTATTATTATTATTATTATTATTATTATTAGTAGTAGTAGTAGTAGTAGTATTATAACTTCATAAACTGTAATTAAAAGTTTTCATAGTTTCACGTTGACACAGCTTATACGAGCTTCACTGGTAACTCGTGAGGTTTCTATATACAAATTATAAGCGAAAGGGGGATCGGAACAAAAATGAATCGCAGCCGATGATCACACGGCAGTAGTGCTACAGCCTCTGTCAGGGATTTATGTGTGCCATGCATTTCTTTTCTTTTTTCTCTCTTCCCCAAAATGGCTGGATGATAAATTCTCTTCCCCCCCCTCCCCCCCTCACACACACTCACGCACGCACACACACATCGCTTCAAAGAAGTGTGAAACTTTGACTGCAGTAGGCCTGGTAGCGGTGGCAGCTTTGAAAGAAAAAACATTCTGTATTTTATTTGCCTGCATTTTCTTACAGACAAATAAACAGCAAGTGTAGCGTTAGGCAACAACATCACGAGCAATGCAGAGCGACCTTTCTGACAGCCTACCTTTGTCTTTCCACGGTCAGTCACATCCATATTATTCCCTTTAATCGATCCACGTTAATCAAACCTGTACTAGATGATCTGAATGTAGTGCCACAGGCTGCTAAGAGGAGCTGCTCCGAGCTCTCTGTGCACAGCACTGCACTGCGCTGCACGGCGAGTCTCTGCACAGTCTGAACATCTGCTCATTTCACGTGACTTTTTTTTAAAAAAAAATACTAACATCTGTTCTAAATAGGTTTCATTCTGTGCCTCTGCACCGTGTCAATTGCCAACTCCTCTCCTCCGAGAAAGGGAGAGGAAACTTATTTAAGGTAGCTTCTAAGGCCTGAATTGGAAATTATTGTTATTATTTTAAAAAAAAGGAAATTATGGGCTTTTTGAAATATGGGGATTGGTCACAGCTTCTATTTGCTGTGGGCCCTGATTATTTATCTGATGCTATAGTGGAAATGGTTCACAGTAAACATTTCGGGGGGGTGGAAATGCTGTTGATACATAGTTGGGAGGCATTTCCCCTGAACGTCCAGTGCTTCCACGCGGGGACCCACAGCCTACCTTCACGGCCTCCTTAAGTTTCATAGACATCTGGGAATTCCATACATGCCTCCCAAGCCAATTACACACCTTCAAACGGGCACGCACTTTGATTTGGACAGCGAGAAGGACTTTCCCAGATCACCGAGATCAATCACAGCACGATAGCACTGTGAAAGATTTATTTAGTGACAATGCGCAGGAATACATTTCAAGGCTATACAACGTGGGGAAGTCGCTAAATTACCGCTGATGTAATATGTGCAATTACACCAGACGTGAATCGATTTTTCCCCTCAGTTATGATCTCATAAGGCACGTCCTTTGTAACTGATGACAATTTCTAAAGAATTTCTGAAATCCTATAACCCCTGAAGTGAACTTCTGCTGAAGTTCAGCTGCTGGCAGAAAGGAGACTGTAGCAGGAGTCCAGCAGCGGGCTCATCTGACCTCAGTGTAACTCATTTACTTATAATGGCGAGTTTCAAGCACAGGCCTTAATCCAACTGTAAACAAAGCCAGAGAAAGAGAGAGTGAGAGAGAAACTGGAGACTGCACGGGGCTTTCAAAAAATGTTTTAATTAAAACGCAATTTTAGATTGACTGGCGCTTTTTTAACAGCACACACTGTGCTGCAATAAAAACGTTTCTGTCTTTTAAATCACGAGTTGACCTCAATCTTTCCTTAAATAGTTTAGTTATATGTGAGAAGCGTACCAAACTATGATTTAAAAAAATTTATTTTCTTTTTGGATGTGCAACAAATAATAATAATTTAAAAAAAAACATATATCCAACACTTCTATCCATGCCAGTAATAACGCCATCTGTTTTTCTTAGCTGGCAACAGTGGGAGGTTTTACCATTAAATTGATGGATATGCAAATACAATCACCCTCCACGCGATGTATGAAAGCTAATTTATTTCAGATGTAATTTATGTTGACTATCAAATGTAAGCGTGCTTTACTTGGCAGTAGTTTCGCCCTCCTCACTGGCAAGCACGCTGGGTAAAAAGAAGGGGGGAAGTCAAATGCAAGCAGCTTTCATCGTCTTTCTTTAATGCAAAAAAAAGTTATATACAAACATTTACAAAACTGAAAAAACGATAATAAAAAATAGGAACGTATTTATTTCAGACACAGGATCTATTCTCCAACACGTTTCATCAATAAATAAATAAATGCATTCTGAAAAATATTTTTTTTGCACAGGTTAGATCCACAAAGTCAGCCTGTAATGTGAGCCACACATTACAGGCTCCCTCTCTCTCGCAAACACACAAAAACGAGAAAAACAAAAAACAAAAAAACTGAGACTTCAATAATGCACTTTGACCTCCACAGAAATAAAGCCCAAAGGCATGCATTTAAAAAAGGCGAAATTTTAAACATTCGTCGTCAACAGCACGAAAACACACCAGAATTGGGGTGTATGGAGCTAACACACACGGCTGTGAGTCCCTTTCGGGCCTCTGCACAAAATTCTGATGTCGTTAGGCGATCCCATGTATCCAGCATTGGACTCCAGATTGTCCCTTTTCAGAATGTGAGTAGTAGATTCAGCAGTCACCTGTAGGTAAAATAAGGCATTCGCTAAGTCACGAAACTCTGCAGAAAGACACAAGGAAAAGTGTACAAAGTAAAGCTGCTTAGGTTGAATTACACCACTGTACTGTGCAGCCATAAAACAGTCTATTTATTTATTTTCCAGTCATGCAGTTTTAGTTGAAAAAAGCCAAGCGTACCATTTTGGGCATGATTTCTCCAGGTGCTAGTGAGATGTTGACATGGACCAAGCGCCCTCCATCCTCCACACAGAGAAGGCGTAGCTCAGCCTCTCGTGAGCCACATAACTGCAGCTTGACATTTTGGAGTCCAGCTCGTCGCTCTGCAGCACCTGGCAGAGGAAGTCGATGTATCTGGCTGCAAGTTTTAGGGTCTGTATTTTGCTGAGTTTGTCCGAAGGTAAAGTGGGGATAATTTTCCGCAGAGCCGCGAAAGCCTCGTTCAGAGACTGGGTCCTCTGTCGCTCCCGGACGTTGGCCATGACCCGCTGCGATTGGAGCTCCTCGAAAGACTGGGGGCTGCTGCTGCTGGACTTCTTCCCTCTTTTCCCAGGGGTCGGGCTATCTGAGTCCTCCCCATTTTTCCTGCTCGGTCTCCTCTTCCTCCCACATCTCTTCGGCTGTCTGTCCAGCTCCCCCTCGCTGTTGCTCAGGCTGTCCACAGGAGAGACTGGGGAGCTGCCCGATTCTTCCCCCAGATTTTCCTCAGACATCTCCACCTGGGTCGATGGCGGCCAGAAAGTGTCCCCCCAAAATTATTTCCCTCTCATGAAGTCAAAGAGTTAGTCCACCTGTGGCTCTACCAGGCTTTGAAGGCACCAACGAATCCATAAATGGGTTACGGGAAAGACAAGTCTTTTCTGTTACTTGAGATACTTAAGCAGTTCTTATAGGCTGCATGGCGTAAACTTTTTTGGGGGAACGACGGGATTGGTCAACAAGATGAATTACGTGAGTCGAGGGGCGGGAGTATCTCGGCAACTATCAGCACAGCCCTCATTGCAAAGCCAGAGCTGGGAAAGGCAGCTTAAGGTGCTATTTCTCATGATTGCCTGATTATTATGATTGCAAAATAGACATCAAAATATAAAATGAAGTGAAAAGCAGAACACGAAAGAAGAGCTTAATTTAATTAGGCTCCTAGCAGTGAGGGAGGAATCGAAAAGTCAAAGGCTGATCAAGGCATTTCCCCCGTTTTCCTTTCCAAGCAAAACGGGGAAAAAAGACACATGAAGAAGTTCACATAGCAAAATGACACACAAGACATGAGAATTAAAAACATAAGTTTGTAGTTGAACAGGAGAGAAAATCAAACTGAGACTGGAATAAAAAACCAGACTAAATAAATTAGTAGAAACGGGCGCACACAACAGATATAACGCTGGCACGTGTGCAGGTGTCATGTCTTGTTTATTCCTAAGAATCGGTGTGTATCACGCAAAAGTTCCTTAACGAAAGAGATTTAATTCACCCGCTTAAGCATAACATGCCTCTACACGGCTGGGGAGTGCAAAAGGAAGACTTTGCTAGGATCCTGGTGTTGATGCTGTTTGTGCTAGAAAGGTCTTCAAAATGAGAAAACACAGCAATAATGATCCAGGATGAGGTCTTTCTTTCCTTTCACCAATCCATCATTTAAACAAGCCAACTGCTCATCCATCATCCAACTTCGGATCACTGTGTGTGCTATAATCTCCACTAACTGTTCTCTTTTTAAGAATCAACTATAGTAAATTGTGGGGGTATCTGTAGATATTGGCCATATAGATTTGCATGGGATAAGTGATCCCATCTCACATTTTACCATATAGTGTAAAAGTTTATCTTTAAGAACAGAGAGGGCTATTTTAGTTGTAACATTGGGGGGAAAATTCATGTAAAACAGTGTTAGATTCAAATTGTTATGTGCTTGCTCACTCTGGACAAAACTAAAGGAAATGATTTTTTTGCCTGTTGTTTCCAGTCAGAGAGATGAAAAGAGGGCAGCTTTGTGTGTTTGGCTCTCTGGTATTTACTAGGTTGGTGATACAATATCCATCTTGTTTAGTGGAGGATTACTTTGTTTAGGTTGGGAAGAGTGTAGTCCACAGGAGCAGCATCTGATTCAGGAAACAGGGGGGGTCAGCCAGGGTCGAAGGTCACAACACTACCAAACATCCATTTACATCTTCGTGGAGGCCTGAGACTTAGTAGACGTATTGTTCCGAGGGAAACAGGCTTGTTTAAGTGAGCGGTTTCCTCCTTGTATCAAAACTTTTACATTTTAACTAAAGAGACAATAAACTGTGTTTGAAATTTGTTATTGCAAAACATGCATGCTCATTCATTCACTCATTTTCCTTTGTTAAAAAGTACATGTGAAATGTTTAATTAAAGATTGTGACTTTCAGAGATTTGTACAACTTAAAAAAAAAAAATCAGAATAGCTAAGGCCTCATCAAGGTGAGCGTATCTGTCTAGTATAATAAATCTCTGGTGTAAAACTTTGCACAATCATCTCTGCTGTACAAAAGAGATAATCCAGTTTTATATTTACTGTTTTTTGAGCTGTTTCCTTTAAACTGAAATGAAATAAAGTGTTCAAATGAATGAAGCCTTCATCTTTTTAATGTCAATCCATGTGTCATGTACTTAAACTGTCGCAAAGCACATTTATTCAAGTGCTGGAAAAAATTTGCTTGAATAATTAAGTGCTGCAGATCTCTCTCTTAGATAAAAACCATGATAAATATATAAATTATGATACTCAACACTTCCACTATCGTGCCTTTAAAAATAAGTTACAGCTTACAAAGGAAGTGTAGCGCAGTGCTTCGTTGCTATTTGTTATCTTCTTTTACAACTCAGATATTTATGACTACACTGTATTGTATCACTGAGGAGTTTCAGTCGGTTGCCTTCCTGCGTCTGCACACGTGAACTAAGCTTTGTAACTTCTGCAGCCACACTTGTGCCAGAGGAGTTGTGATTTCAAAGTGAGTGCACACTTAGTTCACGAGGAGTCCACATCTTTCCTCATTTTAAAAAGCAGTAATGCAGAAACTGGGATGGACACCCATGCTACATTTACATTTCTTGGCAGATCTTTCTCCAGAGTTCAGCTCTTTGCTGCTGAAGTAACTCTGAGAAAACACAGCTGCTTCTCGAGAATATGATGTCATCACAGGACAACTCCTCCAGTGTTGATCTTCAATAAGGACAAAACCTTCATCGGTCAGTTACAGACTCTCAGGGCTTGAAGTGCACGAAGAGGAGATAAGCAGCACCGACTGCTTTCTTACTGCTCAGCCTAGAGTAGTGGCACGTGACAGATGAAGAAAGCCTTTTCCCTTATCAATGAGCAATGAGTGGCTGTTGTGATAAAGTCAAAGGCATATTACTGATTCATGCAACTTGACACGCCAGTCATGTGTGACCCCAGAGCGTCATTAACCACCCCTCCCTGAGGTCACATCAAGGCAGGCGCAACTCAGGCTCTCACTCTCGAAGCACTGAGTGAGAGCGAGATCCACAGAGACCTGTCTATTTTCTCTGCTCAGGTCTTGGAAGGCCGTGTTTCTCTATCAACCTTCTCATATCTATTGAAATAACAAACCACAGCCCTCCACATGTATGAGTCTCCCGCTATTGACAGTGATATTCATGTTCACTCCATTAAAGTGTAACCGCAATGAGTCCAGTGCCAGCTCGCCAAGATGGATCAACTGCACGGAATGAGAAAAGACAGAGGTGCGCTCTTCAAAGAGCAGCTCCAGATAGCGTCTAATCAGCCCTCGGGACTAACAAGGTCAAGCAGCAGAGTTGGATGACCACATTTTTTCCTCTGAAATACTCTCAAAATGTCCCAGTCTGTGGAGAAACCAGACATCGTAATCAGGGTTCTTTCTGATAGCGGGGGATGGCGAGATTTGGGGTGTTGAATTGGGAAGTGATGATGAAAACAGCCCTTTATAAGCTGTCTGGACACATAGGAGCCAAGACTGCTGAAGTTAGCTGTAAAAGAAAGCCTTTGAAAGCCTCGGCGCTTTGATGTTACAGGTTCTAATCGTGGCTCAAGCCAGATTTCACGGAGCAGAATACAAATTTACTTTGAGAAATGCAGCAAAGCCGAGCCCATCTCTGCCCCTTCCTTATCTAATAAAAATATCATTTTTTGAGAAGCGAAAGGCTCATGTTGTGCACAAAGAAGTGCAGATGTGTAGAGGCATGAGTGTGAGTGTAATGGATGTTCTGTTAAATCTCGTCATGTGATCCTAATGACTCTGCGGGATATCAGACAGCTCAACCGGACAATGACACCTTATTAGCCACTAAGAACCAACAAACGCCCAGTATGTTTTCACAGCTTGGAAACTCTGGGTGATGTGGGGACTGTGAAGAACTGGCATCCCAGCAGTATAATCTCGGCTTAAAACACACACAGACACACACTTGCACACACAAAACAAACACAGACCCTCCTCCGAGAGCTTGAGGAAGAGTTTCACTGGCCAAATGTTACTCACAAAACACAATTTATGTATTCTCTGTATTGAGAAAAAACAAGAGCTCACTGATTTCTAAACTGTCAGTGAAAAACTAGAGCATAATCCAAATACATTTTATGGTCCTGCTTTATCTAATGCCTCGGTACCACTGAGTCATGCCTTCTGCTGGCTATAAAGCATGCTGCCATCCAGCAGACCACACACGCATTCACCCATGCTGCTGCAGCATGGAGACCAGTGCACTGACCCATGCAATGAAAATATCTGTTCACAGAGCTACAGTAGCTTTATCACATTTTGCTGGGCTGTAGTAGATCGACAGGTGCTGCACTGTGACATGGCACATAGTGACCAGTCTAATATAACATCATTGAAGGAACTCAAGTCAAAAAATTATACATCATAATCTGATTACATGTCTGTCAAAGCAGAGTATGAAAATGGTCCTATGAAGAGTATTGTACAGCTTGGATTAGAAACAGACAACTGACTTCAAGAAAGTCATACAGGGCACAAGCTGGAACATCACCAAAGAAGAGGAAGATCTATTTGTTTTCATTACATCTGATCTTTAAAAGCCTGTCAGTAATATCCAGTGTGGTTCATGCATTGCTAAAAACACTGCTCACAGTGCAATAAACAGCTGAGAAGAAAATACATAAAGGCTCTGGAGCTGACTTTCACATAAACTTTTTTTTTTATAGCCTTTCAGACTCTGCTGTTTGTTTGCCCACACTACTGGCACCAAATCCTAATCCCACCTGGGGCACCAAAGTAGCTGGAGCAGGGCCTTCACTAATACACTTATACAGAAGTGCATTTGGATGGACATGTGTTTACTTTCTCACGTATATAGAAATATGCCTTTTAACAACTGTGAAATCTCCGGGGAGAAAATAGCAACCTGTAGATTGTTAGTGACTATGAAACTTTACAATAAACTAAATTACAGTTTTCCACAGTTACTTTTCCAGAGTTGAAACTATGCAAACAACTGCACAAGCAATTTAATGCTTCTGCATTTAGCAGGGTTACATAGTTGTGCATTTTACTCCTTACTAGACAGTACAATTTATGAAGAAACTGTGGTAGGATTATTCTGACAGACCTGGTCTAGGCCTTGCTGCTTAAAAGGTGCAGGTTAACAGGTTGGATAAAAAGGATGGAATTTGAAAAAGTGCTTAGCCACTTTACTAGAGCACAGATGTACCTAATAAAGTGGCCATTTGTACTTAATATATTGGCCAGCAACTTTATTCAGTACACAGGTGTCCCTAAAAAAATTGGTAATTGTGTACCTAATCAAATGGCCTCATTTATACCTAATGTTGTGGTCAGAGGTGTACGTAGTAAAGTGTCCAGCCATTTTTAAAAGACACACAGATGTACCAAAAGTGCTGCAACTTTTTTAAGGCATAAAGTGGCTACATATATAGCTGCACCTGATTACGTGATAACAGGTATACATAATAAAGTGGTGTTTTTTTATGCCCACAGATATACCTAATAAAATGGCCAGAGGTGTATCTAATAAAGTGGGTGGCCATTTTAAAAGGTGCATGGTATACCTAAGAAAGGGTCCAAAGGTGTACCTAATAGAGTGGCCACAGATGCATACACAGGTTTGCTTGCTAAAATGGTCGCAGGTGTACCTGATGAAGGTGTACCAAATAAAGTAGCCAGTCATGTTCACTTTATCTGAGACACAGAGTGAGAAATTGGTTCACCAAACATTTTAGAAGACAGCTGAACGCGCTGAACCACTAACAATGTAGGAGCACTAAGATTAAATTCTTCCTTTTCAAAATATTGTTTGATGGTGCTGTACATTTAGGAGTGTCCTCCACTTCATATTTCATGAATGCAAAATATACATGAAAAGAAAAACAGACATGTTAAATTTTACATGGACATAATAGACATATATGACTGATTTATTTCCCGCTCAGACACTGAAAAATAACATTCATACAACTTAACTACAGCATTTCTTTCCAGAAACAGTGTAATTACTTGATAATAAACAGACCCAGCTCTCCTCAAATTTTACTGGATTTTTATCTGCTGGTGAAAAAGCTACAAATCTTGAATAGGTAAATGCCTTTGATCTCTGATTATTTTTCCCCCAATTTTGTCTCAACTATCTTGACAACAACAAAAAAAACATGTCACATTGCTGATGCTTTATGACTCTAGAGAACATAAATTAACCTCTCAGTCAAATATGTTTCCATAAAAATACTCAAATAAAAAATGTGGGACAAACTCTACAAAGCACAACAGCATAAAAAATGGGCTTTCTTGCAAAACCTTTACGGTAAATTGAGGTATCTGTGGAATGAGCATGAGTATTTTTATTGGAGCGCTCCCATATCCAGAAGTGCTCTGAAGGTGCATGTTGGCTCACAATCATGCTGTCAGTAAAAAAATAAGAAAAAATGTAACTGATTTGACACCCCCCCCCCCCCACACACACACACACACACACACACACACACACACACCATTAACTCATTCACTGCCAGCCATTGGCAGTGAATGAGTTAAACCCATTGACTCATTCACTGCCATTGACGGCTATAGACGTCAATGGCAGTGAATGAGTTAAAGTGTAATCGGTCTTTGTATGAAATAAAGTAATTTAATGTTAGAAATGTAACAGCTGCATCTTTATCTCTGGCTTCAAGCCCATTAAAACAACACTGGCAGAGCACAGGCTGGACGACAACATAACATGGCATGTCACTGAGACTTGCAGTACGTTAAGTGATGAGGGTGGCTCTTCGCTCTAACCACACGTGCTGTGGGGACTCCCACCACAACTCCAATTAATAAAGCCTCTATGAGGAGAGATGAGGTCAAACAGAGTGCTCCAGCTGCACATGAGAAAGAACACTTTAAAGAGGGATGATAGGCAGGGATGCGGGGGTGGTGGTGGCGGTGGAGTGATCAGGACCAAAGACGCAAAGGAAAGCATCATATCCAGCGCCAAAAACAACAGAGGAGGGGTGTGAAGGGTGTCAGACAGACAGACAGACAGACAGACAGACAGACAGATAGATAGATAGATAGATAGATAGATAGATAGATAGATAGATAGATAGATAGATAGATAGATAGATAGATAGATAGATAGATAGATAGATAGATAGATAGATAGATAGACTCATCCCTCTATGACAGTATCATTAGGTGGCTTTCAACCAGTGGGCACCAATAAATTCAGACTCCCAGGGAAGCCTTTGGAAGTAGACACTAACTCTCCCCTGAACCGCAGCTGTGTTCCCATCTCCTCCAGATTTCTGCTCACCTCTGCTCCTCCCCATGTGTCAGTTAAGGGCGACCTCCTCCTCCTCCTCCTCGTTCTTTAGGCAGACCAATCTGTCAGGACCCAATAGGCTACCCTTCCAGCTATGTTGTTTTTGGAATAGGAGCCCTTCAGCCCCACTTGTTCTCCCTCTTGGTTGACAGAAATTAGTCAAGAGGACACTATTCTGTGACAGATTTATCCCCCATCCCTTATCTCCATTGAATAGTAGATAGCAGGTTTTGTGTTGCTGGTGTTTTGTTTTGGGTTTTTTTTTCTCATGATGTGTTAACTCATCAATGTGGAAGTTGTGTGGTCATGATGGCCACCCAGCTAGTTTCAAGATGTGAAGTTTGACTTCAAGTTAGGTATGAAAATGTTATCTGACTAGACTTTCCAATACATAACCAACAGTCATGGCAGAAGTATGAGCTTCATTTGGATGATGAGGGCTTGCTTGTTGTTGTAATATGTAGACATCTGCAGCTTAAAACTGCTCTTACCATCTGCTAGATTTTTTGAAGTCGTAAAACAGAGATGAAAAAAGGAATATGTACCATGCAACCACCGGCAGTTGTGACATTAAATAGGCTTTTACTGTAGTTAAAAACACCTTGCAGTAATCAGGTATAATATTATTTTGATTTCTTCTAGGCTTCTGAATTTCAGTGGAAATTATTATCTGTTTTACTCCAGCATGATAATTGGACTACTCTGCAGAGGCTTTGAGTCAGCAGCTCAAGCAGGTCATCCACTAATAAGAAGGTTGGTGGTGCAACTGCTGGCTGCTCCAGTCTGAAAGTTAATCCTTGGCCAAGAGACCAGACCCAAAGTTGCTCTTTGCATCCATTGGTGTGTGAATGTTAGATAGAGAAGCACTAAGGTCTAGAGAAAAGTTCTTGTGTAAATGAGGCATGTCGTATAAACCTCTATGTGTTCAAGTAGACTATAAAAGTAAAGAATGGGTCAATTTGCCATTTTACCACTACAGTTAAAATGTTGTCAGGGATATTGGTCAAACGTACGCAAAAGTCAAGTCATGAAATGACTCAGAAAACCTTTCATGATCTATTTACTTTCATGATCTATTTACTTTCATGATCTATTTACTTACAGGCAATCCTGTGCCTCATATACTGTATAATTATAAGACCACTTCATCCAGTAAGACCTGAACAGTAACCCTGAACTGTTCAGGTCTCACCGTCTGTTGTTGTGATTTGGCACTACATCATTACATAAATAAAACATAATTGAATTAAACAACTTAATTTAAATGGAAACATTAAAAAACTGCTAAATTGTTATTTTTTTAACCTAAACATTGTAATCCCATGAATCTTTGGGCTGATAGGTGCTGAACTTTGTGTGTTGTACATACTTTAAGCAAGAATTTACTTGTAGTTTCAGTATTTAAAAAAAGTTTATTAGTAATTAGCAGTTTCACCAAAGTCCATCCTGCTTCAATGCTCTCACATTTGGTTGTCACAACCTTTTTTTTTCTTTTCCACTGCATTAATTATCACATGACCACTCAGGTTTATACATACTAAGGGAAAAATTTCCTGGAGTTGCACATTGGGAATCACAGCCCTCAATAAAACAGTTACAAGTAACCACCTACAACAACACAATAGTACTGTTGCATTCACTGATTAAACCCCCCCCCCCCCCCCCAAAAAAAAAAAAAACAAACCAATTGTGCGATTACTTCAGAACAAGTTTTATGTACTTTAAAAAGTTACTAATTCATAAAACATCCCTGCAGGTACTTCAAAGGCCTTTAAAGCCCTTGTAAAAGAAATACCCCAGGTCTGACGAATGAATGGAGCCATGATGTAAAAATCACAAACCTATTAAGAAGAAAAAACACTACTAGAGTTTCAGTAGTGATATGCTCACTGTCAAAATCTTATGCCACAATCCTGCACATTCCCATGTCTCATTCCCAGCTCTCCTCCATCTGGTTTGTACATTATCGATGGAGTGGGAGTGTCACAGTTGGTACGTCAGCCCCGTCAGCAGATACACTCTCTGCACCTCCTCCACACCGTCATGGTACACCTGACAAAACCTAATGCATGATAGGATGTGATCACATCAGCAAAAATAAACCAGTCTGCTAACTAGGGAGCAGAAAGAGAAACACTTTGCCACCATCCCCTTGAAGGCAAAGCAATTGTGCTAAATTGAGGACTTTGGTTTGAGTTGCAGATGCGGATGTTTATAAATAGCAGAGCGGGTTTATTTGTGTGTTCTAAATTTCCTCAGTTTTTATCTCAGGGTTCTGGCATGATGAAACTAGGGTTCTGCAAAGTTGCTTGATGGAAAAAGTGAGAGTGAGAGCAAATAAAGTGTCCAAGGATGTGGATGGCGATTACTCACAAAGCCTCTCTGAACACTGCCAAACACTTCAGGTTGTTTTTTTTCCCAGTGAGTCATTTGGTAACAGAGCTTCCTCCATCCCAGCGGTGGTCATGGGAAGAGGCTCCGAGCGGGGCTGTTAGTCAGAAGAAAGACATTGATCTCCGGGCAACAATCGACACCTTGTAAAATGCTTGTGCACTGCAAATCTGCTAAAACTGCAACTCTGCAAATCTGCTAAAACTGGAAACTTTCCAAATCTGTAAAACTGCAACCATCTCTGTTTTGTATTAGGGATTTGAAGACTTTTGTTTTCGCTCATGTTATGCAATGGTACAGGATGCATGTTAAATGCAGCTATAAAATTTCTGTGTTGGTGAGAATAGAAACAGCTGAATTATTGTGTCTCTTATTGCTGTTGAACCTAAACCGATACACCTCTGATTTTCTACCATCATTTTTTATTGTAGATATTCTTTTAGTGGTTTTGTTTTTGTTTCTCTAATATATGGAGTCCAGCTATGGTGCAGGTTGCTGTGGTCTCGGCACTTCATCATGCTCTGAGTGACTATAACACTGGTGATAAATGAAGTGCAGCCAAAGAAACTGTAAACCCATGTTTTTCTGCTGACTTTTTCTAATTGCTGAACTTTCTCCTCTTTCACATCATCTATTACCAAATTATTAGAGTCTAATCTGAAAGTGGTGGAGAGCAGGGGACAGTGGGGGCTGGAGAGAAGGAGTGGGAGACACCACTGCTACCTTTGCAGCGTGCATAAATCACCAGGCTAATAAATTGAAAGCTAAATGACTTCTTGCCCTCAACATATATCATGGACGCAAACCAAATGAAGCCTTATATACCCTGGAGGACAGAGGAATGCTTCTGTTCATAACAGTGATTTGTGGATAGCTCCCATGGCTGCTGGCTTCAGAGAGTCACACTCTGTGGACTCTGAGCATGCCCACTTATAACAGCAGGGATACTTGTTGAGATTTTTTTTTGTTGAGTTAAAAATAGGAACAATCCAAACTGCTTGCAGGTCAGAACAAGATGCAGGCATTGGAGTATAAAGGTGCATTACTGCGCATGCTTTATTTGTCTTCCTGAGAGAGTTTCAGAATGTTGATGAGTTATTATTATTCCCTAAACGGAAATAAGACATAATTAACACATAATTTAGGATATTATTTTTATTTATTTATTACAAGAGTGCTGTTAGGTAACGACATGTCAGAGCTACGTAGAATGAGGAACTTGGTCAATGCAACAGTGCCACCCACTGGACTGGACTGGAAGTGTCGGTTTTGTAACGATGGAGGTTTGAACGAATAGATAAAGTTTTCCTTGTCAGTCAACATTACATAATATTCACAACAGTAGAAAACTATGAATGTTAGCAAAGGGAAAAGCTAAAATGCATTTAAAATGTGATTTTTTTGTCCAATACAGCACATATCCCAGAGGACTCCAACGTTTAAGGAGCTAGATAAATCATCTGTATCTGTCAGTAAAAGGAAGATTTAGTGTTGACAAGCGCAGAAATGCTCTCTTGATCTTGTTCTGCTCGGCTTTATCGGCTTTTAACTGTGAAGGAATGAAATATAAGGTAGTGCATTTTCTCCTTAATGAATGTGAAGGCAGCATAAATGGTCACACACCATAAGATCTGAGGGCAGGTAGAGGATACTCAACTGTAATAATGACTCAGTTAATTCATCATCCAAATGTACATGGAAAAAAAAATTAATAGGCCAAAGGTTTCCTTGGCAGATAGTTGGGAAAAGAGAAAAAGCAACAAGCAATAAAGAATTTTTTATCTCCCTGGTCAGAAATAATATTATGCCAACGTCTCCTTAATCCCACGCAGATCAGCGGAGCAGACTGAGCAGCTGAGATGAGCGTTGCTTGTGGGATCTCATGCTCATCACTGCAATGATGAACAGGGTTAAAATCTGCAGTGGGCTTTGGCTCTAGTGAAATGAGAGGAAATATATGAATGTGTGCTGTACAAACATAACCTGAACGTAGCAGAACAAGCCTCCCCTGTGCTTAGATTGATGATGAGAGCTTAAAGTTTTAAGGGGTGCAGTTGGTACAAGTGTGGGAACATTTTCAGTGTCTCATTTTGTTCTCAACTACAACTCCAAGGAGCTTAACACCGTCTTCCTTGACACAGTTGAAAATGTTCTGACTTATGAGCAGGACTTTGCACAGAGTTTTGGCCGGGGTGTCAGTGACAAAGACTTCTTGATGTGCTGATATCTAATGAGAAGCACTTAGTAGCTCCTGTGGGCTCTGAGTTTTGAGTGAAACAAAGCAGAAGACGGTGTGAATGATCGGGGCAAATTACTGGAACAAAGTCTCATTTTATGGATCATAAACTGTAGTTTTATTGTCGGCCTGCAGTTAATTCATAGGAGAAGTATGAGCTAGTTTGCAAACATAAGAAAAAGACTCTGACGTGCATCGATTTGAATGCTATAAACTGTTATCTGCACTGTCACACTGCTGCTATAAAAGACTCCCAAAACAAAAGTGGTCACATCGTGTTAGCTTCAAAGTTTAACGCCTCAGCGCACCTAAAAAACAGGGACTCGAAAACACACTGTCCATTTTCAAACTGGAACACTTTAATTGTTGAATCACTTCACTGTGATAGAATCAGCACAGACTTTACAACATTTCCTGTTGAGACACCAAATCTGAAGCACATCCTTCACTATTAAATGACTAAAAAATGTCTATAAAAAGCATTTGTTATCCAATATATATATATGTGTGTATATAATAAAGACTAAACCACTATATTATTTCACAGTTTTGCATATTTTTAGCCCTGTTTAAGTTCTGTAGGGCTCATTTGTAATTGGTACACTCTGAATGCATCTACTTCCTATATTAATTGGATGAGTCATTCTGTGTCCTGAACACATCACATTAGTCAATAACTAGTATGTTTATGGATATTTAATTACAAATGTTTCATTATAGCTCACATTATTGCTTTTTTAAAAGGATCGAATGCTTGAACCCAAGGATCGTGGAGATAATCTCACAGAGAAATCATTTCTCTGGACCTACCAGTGGTTATTATGACTAAAACAGGGAACCTTTTGTCCCATTTCCTAATGAAGGATGAAGTGTGCACAGAGCAGCGCTTTAAAAATAGCCGTGGGGATCAAATATTCTGGTCTTCTCAAAATAAGCATGTCAAATTTAAAATGTGTTACTAAACCTTTAGTTCTATCTGGGGCCATTCTTGTCTCTGGGGATAATTTGAGTGTTTTTCTATGAAGAATTTGACTGTTTTTCAGATATGCTGTGAGTTTTGATTTCCTCACTGTCCCACTGTCTTGGTGATTTGACCTGAATGAATGTTTTTTTCTTTTTTTAGAAGAAACAACAAAGTTTGATTAATCTTAAAGAAAAAGCTTCTTTTCTATGAAGTGGTAGCACTACTGAAAATGGGGGATAAGGCTTGTGTGGTGTTACTATGAAAAATAATCTGATGCATACAAAAGTAGGCTGTGTGGTTTCACTTTTCACCATCAGAGGTGCCGTAATTCTTTGTGCCACAGATTCAATAAGCTGCTGGAAACATTCCTCAGAGATTTGGGTCCATATTGACATGATAGCATTACACAGTTCCTGCAGATCTGTCAGCTGCACATCCGTGATGGTGATTGTGGAGTCTAGTTGAAAACAGTGAGCTCATGGTTGTGTTGAAGAAGCCAGTTTGAGATGATCTTTGCTTTGAGATGTGGCAAGATATGGTTATCCATCTGGAAGCAGCCATCAAAAGATGAGAACATTGTGGTCATAAAAGGATGGTGCTTTGTTATTTGACCTCATCAAAAACTCAGACTCATGAGACCAGGCAACATTTTTCCAGTCTTCTATTGTTCAGTTTTAGTGACCCCTTGTGTAGCCATAGTTTCTTGTTTTTAGCTGACGGCGTCTTCTACGGTAGCCCATCTGCTTCTATGTTGTGCTTTCATAGATGCTAACTACCATGCTACATTAAAAGTCTCTTAAATCATCTTTCTTCCCCATTCTGGTGCTCAGTTTGAACTTCAGCAGGTCATCTTGACCATGTCTACATGTTGAAATGCATTAAGTTGCTGCCTTGTGATTGTCTGCAATAGATATTTGTGTCTTTTGTTCCTAATGTTACCTGTAACATTTGTCCTGCTAAATTAATATTATGCAGGTTTATCAGTCCTTAGAAAAAGCATTGTTGCATCTTATACAATCACCTCAGCACTTCACTCTGCTGCCTGATACCACTTTCCTGTCTTGATTTACTTTTCCCGCACTGTAATCAGTGAGCAAAAGGAAAGTCAATTCAGCGTTCTCTGCTCTCTGTTTAACTGAGAACTGGCACATAATGCTTTCGACTGAAACTAGCTTAAACAAACAGGTAAAAGCAAACAGCAAGAGAAGATCAATGGAAAACACTGACACACAAGATGTGTCGTTTGACTTCATTAAAACTGGAAAAACAGGAGACACATATAAGCTTTGAAGTATTCAAATATTGTTAAAATATCTATCTTTATCTGTCTGTCTATTTTCATCACTGGGATGCACAAAGACCTTACTGTTATGATGCAATCATCGGAGTTCTGTACCTGTATATTAAAACAAAAGATGATCACAATAGATTTATATATTTTTATATTTATTCACATCTTATTCTTCTTTCTTTTTTTCTTTTTTCTTTTTACATACAACGTGGTATCAAAGACTGAAGGCAGTGTGTACTGTACATGGCACCACTCTCCATTTGACAAAAAAACCCAACATTACATTATGAATTATGAACACACTGCAATTACAATGTATACATTATAAAAGTACTGTTTTTGTGCATGTCTAAAATATTACATTACATTAGAAAAATAGCACTAATATTTAAGAAAACAACAGTTTAAGTTACATTATAGTAGCTCCTTAACAGTTTATTTACTGCCATCAAGGTACTTTGACTTTGGTCGTGCGTTTTTATTTTCAGCACGCAGACCTAACACTTCATTCACGGACTCAGAAATGCAACCCTAGATTTCTTTCTTTTCTTTTTTTTGCAACAGTGTTCACATTTATCGGTTTCATGCAGCTACTTTACATTATATTACAGAAAAGCCTTAAACTTTTTTTAAACTCCACTGATACAAACACTTAGAGGAGCCTTGCTGTGGATCCTGTTTCAGAGAACTCACCAATTATTGGTTACAATAACTATGCAAAAACTGTTGGTGGAAGCGTCTTGAAAGGTGTAGAAACAGCACATGTATTGGGAATGTATTTTTAATAATACAAATTTGTGTAAAATTACCTTTCGACTGAAAGGCAATGGAATAAAAAGACAAACAAATAAAGCAGAAGGAGTCCTGAGGCACTCTGCTGGTTAGAATTTTGGAAACATTTATAGAAAAGTTATAGAAAGATGACATAGTTGGAGGAAAAAACAAAAAACCCTTTTCGCATATCAACGATAGAGGATGGATTTGTGTAACTGTAATATTATTTTTTGTAAATAATTTTAACCAACAGAGTGCCTCTGGACTCATTCTGCTTTTATTTAGTTGTTTTAACTGACTCATGAGCAGCTTTTATCTTTTATCTGACAAATAATTACACATCAGGAGCATTGTTAATACCCAGGACACCTGATGGTAGTTGGCTAACCTCATGGAGATTTGACAGAAGGAAAATTAACTTTAACGACATGTGGCATTTCACTATAACAGACATCACACTTTAATTTTCTCATATTTTTCTCAACAGTGTGTTAGCTGTTCTAATATATAATGTAGCTGTGTGAGTTCTAATGCTCTGTGCAGAAAATGAACATCGAGACAAAGTAAGCAAAGCCACAAGACAACCAGAAAAGATATGTAACATGACCTCACCACCTTGTAACAAAAGATGTTTTGATTGCTGGAAGAGGAGGTTTAGGCTTTTGGGTAAGCAGAGGCTCGAAAGACATCGAGGCAGTTCACTGTGACGAGCACACCGGTCAGGTGCCTCCAATGTCTCGTGGCAGGGTTTTTCATTTTGTCCAGGGCCAGGTGCAGATCCTGGATTAGGTCCTTGTAGCTATCTCCATAGCGAAGACTCCAGGAGTACAGAAAGTCATAGGCAGGCTTCCACATTGACTGAAACAGAACACATCGTTATTCTTTTTTTAATTGTCAGATGTGAAACTTCGAATAACTTTCCTAAAACAAAACATTTAACTGACCTGGGGACCGACTTCACCGTTCTTCCCTCGATGTGGTGCTTCATGCGTAGCTATTTGTGTGCTTGAGAACTTTCCCATTTTCTCAGCGAGCTCCCGCCATCGAATTCCCAGTTCCACGGCGGTGGACAGAATGACAGTGTTCTGTATGACCTGGGCAACAAGACTCACTGAATCCATCCTCAGCAGGCCCTTGACAACCATATTAAAAATACAAATTAGCTATAATGAAAGCAATTAGAGAGTACAGTGTGAGGCAAAGCAGAGGGGATTTTAAAGGAATAGTTCATCCCAAAGCTGTCAGGTAAAGGAAGCCTGCAGCGACCTAATGTTGCTCAGGTGAGCGGAGGGGGATGTAGTTCCAGGTCGGGTAGATCCATGCTGACTTTTTCACAGTGTGAAGTCTGTAGTTTTTAGACAGAAAATAGTTCCAACATCAAATGAGGTTTGTGGATTTTTTTTGTAATTAGGTCACATTTTTCCGGAAATAGGACTTAAATGCAAATTTCTGGTGGATTTTTTTGCCTGCTAGTTCATGACGTTAAAGAGAAGAAAAGTCTTTATAGCTAGTAACTCAAAGATTAGTCAACATACAAAGACAAAAAAAAACATATATTGATAAACTGTATTATAGACCAGAGGAAAAACACAAACACTCAGCATTGATCTAAGATAAGGCAGCATGAGTATTAGGCAGCCACTATAGCTGCTAACCTGACACTGGGGAACGTGACATCGGGATGAACCTAGCATGTTGCAAGCATAATGAAAATGGACCAAAAACAAGGCCACTATTTACTTCCTGTACTTACAACGATGAGTTCATGCAGAAACTTCCTGCCCCTCACAGTGTGGCAGTCTTCCTTCAGCTTCTCCAGAATGCACGCCACTTTATCGGGCTCAGTTTCAGCATGCCTCCGTATGAGTGCGTCCTGAGGCAGCTTGGTATACCCTAAAGCATCTGCAAAACATCTCCAGCTGGTAATGTGCTCGGTGACCAGTGTCTGGATGGCAGAGTACATGTAAGTAAGTTTCTTAAAGGGCTTCGTCATGTTCTCCAGAAGGACTTCTGTGGTCACTTCAATGTCATAGAAGTCCATCACCTGGTCCCTAGTTATGAGTTTGATGTTTTTGCAGTGAATCAAACCAGTCTTCCCTCGGAGGAATCCGATATACCACTCTTTGACTTTTGAGTTTCCCACAGACTTAACTGGATTTCTGGAAAGGAGAGCCACTGTGTCACCCTTGAAGTACTCCAGGAGATATTCTACACGTGGCTGACGAAAGACAGACTTTAGGGCCACACCGTAGCACTGCAAGTTCACAGGCCTGTCTGTGAATTCTGGTAAATTTGAATGACATTCCTCAGTGATGGGAATAGGTTTTATCATTTTGACCGGCCTTTCTATCTGTCTGGTCGCTCGCTTTTCTGATCTGATGGGTGCAGCAGGAGGGGAAGGCACCTGAAAATCTGCAATAGCTGAACTGTTTGATTCCTTCACTTGTAAATCTAGTTTAAAAGGGGTCATGTCTGCATTACCAGAACTAGATAATGCAATGGGCAGATGCAAAACTGTCCCTATTTTCAGCTGACTTTCTCTCACTTCTTTCAGTTTGTCTTCAGCTTTGATTTTAAACATCGAGTCAGTAATGCCGACTTCAACATGAAGGTTGCTGAGCTTGTCTGGTTTAAAGCGATGTTTTCCCCAAAGTTGCAGCACAACAGGAGGCAGGTATTTGTTGCCTCTGCAGATATCAGAAAACGGGAGCTTTGGTGGAACGTCCTCATGGCAACAGACAACTATCACGATCTTAAATGATGGGTGGATGTATCTGGGACCATAAACTGCGACAGTGATTTTGCGGTCAAGGTAATCCCAGACTGATGTAGCAGGGGACTGCAGTGCAGAGGCCTCTGCAACTGCAATCACAAAAAAGTGTGTCTTCAGATCCTGGAGCTTCAACTGCATCGTATTCTTGTGAACGTAACAGTCATTCAATCTGTTGTAAGGGCCTGTTCTTTTGTTGGACACCAGCCCGTATAAAGTGGTCATCACCTGACTTGAATCATCACTCTTCACCTCTCCTGACAGTTTCATCTCCAGGGACAAAGTTTCCTTTGTGTTGATGTTGCTGAGAACCACCTCAACGAGGGGACTCATGGTTGTCATGTAGTTGTTGTTGAGTCCAGGGGGAGGATTTAGCACTGCTTTGAGTGTAACTTCCTGGACTTCTCCAGGAGGAACATGTCCTTCTGGTATATGGATGGTAATTCCTGACTCCGGTAACTGTACTGAGCCACCAGCGTGGCCAATCTTGCAGATAACTTGAAAGTTAGTGGCCTGGGTCTGAGCCCATCCAGGGCTCTGGCTAATCACATTCAGGTCCAGGCATGAGCGTGTTAGCTGCCTATGGCTCAGCCAAGCCATTTTATAGGCCTCTCTGTCATTCTTTAGCCACTCAAAATCTGGACTCAGCACCGGCACGGGAGGTGCGAAGGTGTTCTCCTGTCTCAGCACCTTTCTTTCTATATCATCCATGATGTGTGAAGTACTCCTCCATCTCCCAGACTTGTTGCTGATGTTCTGTCTGCTCTCCAGAAAGTTGCTCACGTTGCCTTCATCGGAAGAAGTGCTGATGGCATCGTCGTTACTTGTGTACTGATGCCCTTTATGGTCTTCATGTAAATCTGATGAATCAAAACTATGCTTGTCTGTGCCGATGTGTACAATATCTTCTAAGAAAGGGTTTGACGCAGATATCTTGTTCCAAAAAGGATTTTTAGTCGGAGATGAAAGTGAAACGTTTGACTGCAAAAATGTCCAGTCAGAGTTTTGTGTCTGTCCTGACACGAGCCCACCTGTGAAAATTGAGATGGGGGTTAACATTATTACCACATGTTCAAATTCAAAGCACAGGTCACTTAAGCTTGAAACTGAGCTTTTTACCATTCAAGTTATTGCTGGGTGGGGCGCTGTCAGTCAGATCAATCAGGGTGCCCTCGGATTTACTCCGCACGAGACTCCCAACACGACGGAAGGACCTGGTTCTTCCAGCTGCCATATTTTCATCTGTAAACATAAACATGGATTCATTATTTTGGGGCGTAATTACATTACTCCTCAAACAATATAATAGGAATCCCAGTGCAAATCAGCTGCTCATCAGAAAATGAACAGCAATCAGATGACAATTAAGTCACTACTAAAGCGAAATATTTATAAACATTTGAATATTTGCTTTTTTTTTCAAACAAAACAAGAAATAATCTGGAACTAAGGATATAATAATCAAGCTATACAATTTAATTATGAAGATAATAACTAAGAAATACCTTGGTATTAGAGGATGCTTTTAGCTGGATGATATTAGACTGAAATGTAAATAACAGCTTAATAACAAAAGCAAATGTTTGCTGTAAGGCAAAGACAGTTAAAAAGAGTATGGTACTGTTAAAAAAATATAACCTCTGTGCAAGAAAATTATAATTTCTGTGTAAATATTTGGAATTAAAAAGTTCTTGGCACTTGTTTCTATATTATTACATCTAGTTATTATCCCATTATACACATTTCTGTCTAATATAATTCTGCTGAAAACCATGCTTGATCTCAAACTCTAACTTGGTAATTAAACGCTAATTAAATTGTATTATGTAGCTACTGTCTCTTTATTTCCACAATATTACCCCACTATTAAGACTTTATTAATGGGATACCATTATTTTACTTCCAGTTTGGATTTAATATAAAAGCAAGTGGCAGCCCTACAAATATCTGTAAATATAGATGAATTTGAAAGTGTTGTGACAGGTGGCAACAACCTTCACAATAAAAGTAAAGCTACAGCTTTGTTCTGTCTCACAGGTGTTTCGTCAGGCAGAATGGGCCCCAGGGTTTCGGCGGAGCTTCAGTCTGTTACAGAAAGCTGCTCCAAACTGTCTGAACTCTTCAGTTTGTTACTTGTTTGCGTAAAATGACACTACCCATTCAATAGTTGTCACAGTGAGTCAGTCATTAATAATGTGGTTTCTTACACCAGTGCACAAAAACAGGTTGGTCTTGTCAAGCCTATGACACACTAGTCACTTCACAAAGAGCTTCTTCCTATGATCAAAGTCCAGTCCTATTGTACTACAGACCGTGTATTTTCCGAAGAAACACTGCTTTACTTGATCTGCATTGCATTTCCTTTCCATTATTATTCGAGGCTGAGCAAACAGCTCCAATTAAATTCACGCGAACATTATTTTTTCCCCTCTGATCAGATGAAAACACTATCAAGCAAATCTTTGATTCATTCACAATCCGATCAGAAACACTTTAACACAAAGTCCCTCAGCTCCAGCTTCTCTAAACACATCTACAACATCAAGACACGCGTCACTGCCATTTTCGCACCTGAACAGGTGTAGACTTCACTGAGTAGCGACAAAGTCATAAAGTCTAACGCCTCGGCTGTTCATCTGAGTGCTCCTAATATTAACACCAAGACGAAAAACTATTAGATACGAGACAAAGAAATCAAAGTTTGATCTAACCGTCAGCACGAGATGTTTGTAGATTTCCTTCAGCTCTTTGGCTAGAAAAGAGGTCAATCCAGTATCATCAGCGCTGCTTTTTAGGGCGTGAAAACGAGAACCCCGACCTCCTCACGTCACAGCTTCTTCTTAGTCTATTTGCCTTTGGCCACTAAGCATTTTGGGACTGGAAGTTTAAATTATTACCGGAATCCCGGAGGAGGAGTGGCCTTAGGTAGACAGTGCCTACAATATCCACAATGCAACACAGTGTTTACGCACGCATGAAACTGAGCGATACTCGTGGTTTCGATGTAAGTGTGACTTGACTGATAAGCGCTATAGGGGTTGCAAAAACATATTAGACAGGCTGGTGCACCGACATGAAATAAGGTTAATTTACACAGCCTGAAGAAGCATAACTGGTTTTATGTATTTATATATATATATTATATATATATATTTTTTGTACATGGTTGCAACGCATGAAAGTCACGCAGTGTATAGTTAAGCCAAAAACAACAGAAAAACCTACCATTTCTCTTGCTTCTCAGTTTACTGAATGTGTTTGCTGTTTTTTCATGGTCTTCACTGTGGCATTTTATCGCTGCATTTCGAGTAACAACATAAAAGGAGCTTAATCGTTAGCACAAACTTAAGGATAAGTTACAGTGTAACTTACACTGATGATTTAGCGCTCATATAAAAAAAAGATAAGGGCAGAGCTCGGTAGTAGACGTGTATGTAAGTTACAACTTGAGGAATCTTCCGGCTGTTATTGTTGTTGTTACTGAATATCCTGCTAAAGCTGAAATGTTCCTTCAGAACTGTTCGACTGGCCTGTGGTCTCTGATGTAAGCCCTTTCATCCTCAAGCAATTCTCCAGGAATGCAATAAGCACTCTTGAGTAGATTATGACACTGGAAGTAAAAAAAGAAACGGCCTTTGGTTGCTGTAGCTTGGATTTCGCTGTGGGTAATAATCATCTGCTGATACAGAGTGTATAGGTCTAAGTAGCAAGCATTTGCAAACCTGTTATATATAGCATATTCATGCTATATATTCATGTTTCTATTTTACTGAAATGTAGTGCATTCTCCTTCATATATGGTGACTCAAAACTGCCCATCGGTGTGAATAGTTGTCTGTCTGCACAAAACAAAAAAACTTTGCACAGATTAACTTGGTAACCTGTCCAGAGTGTACCACACCTCTTGTCCTATGGTAGCTGGAATGGGCAACCCTGAATTAGACAAGTGGAAGAAAACAGATGGATGGATGTTGTACAATATATTTATGTTTTTTGTTTGTTTGTTTTCACTTTGAGGCTTTCTTGTTCTTCAGTGTAACCAGTGGCTTGCATCATGTTGTTAACTCTTGGTATTTACATTAATAAAGGTATTAATGTAAATGTAGAGACCTTGACAGTGGCACTCCTACCTTCTTGTTCTTAACTTGGATGTTGGGAAGTTGTGCAATTTTGTTGTCTTCTTTGGTCTTTCAGGCCTTTTGATGTTGTTGAGCTGGCCAGTGCATTCCTTTGTTGTATGATTGTTGATTTGGCCCCTCCTAAAGTTTCGGCTGCCAATCGGGTTGGTTTACTTTGTTTTTTCAATCTAATTATTGTCTTTTTCACTATCACCAACATCTCTTTGCACACTCTATTAAGAGCTCCAGTGAAAAGATACAAAATACAGGTTCAACAGGAATCAACTCCAGATCTTTTATCTGCTTAATCTGTGATGAAATCAGGAAACAGGTTTGAGCTGCATGCTTGTCAGTCAATAGTCCAATTATTTTTAAGCCTGTTAAAATTGAGGACTGTGTACAGAAATAGCTGCGGTTCCTAAACAGCAATACTTAAAACCCCTTGAATTAAAACGCAAAGACCGCCGTTCAATCGCATCTGGGGCTTTTTGGCAAAAAAATTAATAATTGTCCAAAATATATGGACGAAAAAGTCTGTAGCCTACACTGCCTGCAAAGGTCTTCACTGGGCATTTTACAATCTGTAGTTTCTCAAGAGTCTTTTCATTTGGAATATATATTTAGCTTGATTGTGTGACACGGTTAATTTAAGATACTTGAGTTTAGAAATCCGAATTAAAGTGGATGTCTAATGTTTACAATATCGTGCCACTTGATGGAGCCATTTCTCTACCGTACAACTGGTGAGCCAGCGTGTGTTGTTTCAAACAATGAAGTTGGGTAAAGTTGTTTTTATGTTGATGTTTTTAATGATCCAAAACTGCTCTGATGAGATTATATGAAACACAAATCTGTGATTTTCAAGGTTTAGGTAAATAGTGGTTGTAAGAGAAAAATAAAGCTAATTAAATTATTTTCAAGCATGAAGTATTGAAATACAGGGAGTAACAGATTTGAAAAGGTACATGACTTCCAATCTGGCATTTTCTTTTTAAAAGCCAGTAATTGCTGTCCAATGACAGTAAAGACGAAGCTTTGGTTAAGTTTTTTATGGAAGTTTCGCCATTTGATTACAAGAAAAAATGGAGGGTTGTGGCTCAGATCTCACTTATGGCTCAAATGTTCATTAAGTAGAAATGAAAAACGTCAAATCAAGAACCTTGTCTGTACTATAGGTGATCATTCCTATTTCTCTAAAGTTGTACATACTTTTGTCTGTTTCTGGAAAACAGAAATTTACCTTACAGATAAAATATTATTTCTCATTCACTCATTTCTCTATCTATCTATCTATCTATCTATCTATCTATCTATCTATCTATCTATCTATCTATCTATCTATCTATCTATCTATCTATCTATCTATCTATCTATCTATCTATCTATCCTCCAAAAGATTTGGCTTTAGATTCATTAAACAACCCTAAAATCATAAATCGATGCTAATTTTTAGCATCATTGGCATAATATTATTTCTTTCCTGTTTTCTAGGTAACCGGATCAACGATAAACTTGGCTGCCAACACACTGTGTGCTCTGACCATAGCTGTTATTGTGGCCTTCATCCACAGTTGGCAGGCCCATCCTCTTCATCCTGGCATGCGTGCACTTCCTGTGGCCAGCTTAATTCAAATGAGGCCAGCGGTGGGACGTTCCTCTGAGGACCACGCGATGCAACAACAGTCTAGTAAGGTGCTAATGGTATGACAACACGGAGTGGTGCACTGAAACGTTTGGCTGAGATGAGTCTCTCATATTAACTGATCACTTTTTGGCTGGTTAGATTATTTTGGAGGCGGCTTTTAAAACTACAAGCCTGTTGTGTTCTGACTGAAATGTTTAAAACGATTTTAATTAAAAAAAAATGAAGATGCATCACTTTATAAACTTAACTTGCAGTAATATGGTAAGCCACAAATACAATGCTGGACTAATTAAAAATTAGTTATTATTATGATATTATTTTTTTAAAACTCAGTTTTAGGTTTACTTTATTTGAATCATGAAGTCTTTTCACCCTAAATGAGCCAGAATTTAAAAAACAAACAAAAAATGTTCTACATTTTATGCTTAAAGGGAAATTTGACTGCCTAAACATTTATTAAGCAGACCAGCTACATATAAATCAGCTACAAAATCTTTGGTTAAAGCTGTGTAAGTGCTGTAATATCTCTATATTCAAATCCCACATGCCAAAGCACTTTGGGGATTCATGAACTCAGTAAAAGCAGGATATATCATTTGTGCACTCCTCTGTTTCATTTTTCTTTCATCCTTGGACCACAGTAGAGCAACTTTATTTGTATGAAAATGTGCAAATGAGTGTGGAAGTATTTAAAAATAATATTGAAAAGCAGATGAAACTGAGTCTGTTTGCTATTGTGAGTCTTTTTCAGATCATGTCAGCAAAACACCTGGAGACTGTGAGCTTGATGTACCCAGAAAATATCCAGTCACTCTGATGAGCTTTCCTCGTGTACTGCTAAACGGAGCAGCTGTGAGTGTAAGGACTTTATTTTTTTAATGATCACTTTAACCTTGTTTACAAGTACAAAGTATGTTTAGGAGTCTTACAACTGTCCGAGTCAAAACTTTGTCTGAAGATTCAGTAACACTTCACGAGGACGAGGTGGGTAAACTTACAAAAGCGCATAATCCATTATTAGACGATTAGCTGAAATCAGAGGCTAAACTTTTAATCAGGTCTGGCATCAACAATTATAAATGTAACCATGCTTTAATATCAGATATGATTATATATCAGAATTGCTTAAGGCATCGCAATATGCTTTCTACGAAGTGAAAAGAAATCCGAGCTTTAAATCTGATCAGGATGATCCAGGGCTGGTCTTTAAATACTGTCGGTTGAGCAGAATAGCGCTGGATGGCGCTACAGAGCTTTAAATTCAAATCCTCCTTTCTGAAGTTTAGAGATTAAGCTGTTTCTCAGAGATCCGAAGGAAAAAAAACTCAGAATAATTCAGTTTTTATTATATTAGTTTCCCTACGCATCACTTTTTATTTTTTGTAAAACAGTTTAGAAGATGGGAAATGTTACGTCAGTGCGCACTCTGTATGTTACAATCGGCTCTTAAAATTTGACGCCTTAAACCCAGAAACCAGAAAGAGAAAAAAGAAAAAGAAAGACAGCTGTAATGACATGAAATACGATGTTCAACTAAATGAAATAAAAGTCTCTGTGTTAGGCAAGTAAAGTAAATGAGCACATCTGAATGGAAAAGTCCACAGATTTCTTGTGCTTTTGCTTCGAATCTTGATTTTAAGTAATTTTCTGACTTGAAATGAGGTCAAATTAAGTCCAGCCTGAAGGGAAACAAAACTTTCCGCAGAAGAACGCGCGCTGTCCTCATTAGACGATCTAAATGTTTACACACAAAAATAAATAACGTAGGCACTCAACCTGCTGTGCATTTATTAGTAACATTTACAAAAACGGAAGAAAAACGAGTGTTTTAAGAATGACCAGTGAGAAGGAAAAACCTGAGGATGAAAATATACTGGAGATTTGGATGGAAATAAAGAATGAAACAAAGAAGAATAGTAGCCTAGTGATAAATACAAAATAAAAATGCTAATTACAGTGTGTTGCTGCGAGTATTTACTATACGCAAATTAACTCATCATAAACCGTGGTTTAATGGTAAAGCCGCGTCCTCAGAAAAGTTAAGAGGCTGAATTTTTCTGCTTAACAGATTTTTTTAAACGATAATGACTTATTTCAAGCTAAATAGATTTCTTTTTAAATAACACTGAATTTTCTCCCCGTTTCTAAATAATTGTTACATTTTATTATTGAAATTTAAATTAAGCTGCGAGCAAGGGCCTGGTGTTGCTGGAGGCCGTTACGGAGATCACGAAACTCAACAGTTTTTCACATTAATAGCAAACACACGGACTTGTAATGTAACATGAAGGCAAAGTGTAATTTATGAGTTTCTTTTAGGCGTTTACATTTTTTTTTAATGACTCAGCAATCCGACAAACTGAGTCGATCAGGTGCTTCTGATTTCATACTGACTTTATTGAGTGGCTCACATAAAAAGCCATTCTCGGAGTAAGAGAGAGAAGGAGAGAGAGAGAGAGAGAGAGAAAGAAAAAAATATCATTGTAAAATTAAAATCACTTTACAACATGCTTACTTAAATTAAACGAGTGGGTAAACAGTAAATGATTTCAAAACTTTACAAATAAATTCGAAGTGCGCCTAATGATAGATCCCTAAATACAAGAAAAAGTCGTGGTTAAATATAACTCCCCACAATACATTTTATATCATATCAAAGAAAATCCAAGTACATTTCCGTATATTTTCAAATATTTACTAGAGTCCATATACAGCTAGAAATACCTATACAAAATCGTCTCCTGGACAAATACATTGCTCACCTTTACACTGGGCTGTAATTATTCTAACCTACATTTGTAATTATATACAACACATTTTGCAGCGAAGTCTAAGTAACCTCAACAGGCCTAGTGATAAAGTTGGCGCATAGTGTAGGCTGCGAAGAGAATAGCAGTGATATATATATATATATATATATATATATATATATATATATATATATATATATATATATATATATATATATATATATATATATATATAAACCTGCTCTTCCTTTATCACTTTATTTAATGGGATCATCACTCCCGTGTCTCACCGCCATACTCTACAGGTATTTGTTCCTATCGAGCAGTCCATCCACATTGACAGCAACAGATTCCCCTGCTCGATAATAAAGTGCCAGTGTTTGGTTTTCAACAATATGCATGATAGCAGTTGCTCAACTTTTTCAGGCCCTACAATTTTGACAGCAGTGTTTTCTGTCTTTCGCGTCTTATACCGGACAAATAAAACATCAGGCGTATTCAGGATCGGGCTGCAAAAGAAAAACAGTAAGAAACATAAAAAGTTTTGATCGTGCCCTCCCACAGTGTGTCACACATCATTAAATGACAATGATGATGCACCAAAGTATGTCCACTTTCATGTCCTCTCGGACAATTCCATCACGACACTTTGCTGTTTTACAGTTTTCACTTCACTGGGGGAGTTTTTTTTTTTAGAGCCCGTTCATGCCTACTCCCTGGGCAGACTCAGGTGGGTGCAACAGGTCTGGGGAATGGCATGGAGGGCTTCCCGGTGCACTGTGCTCGCTGTCGGTATCACTCCCCCTCTTCCCTCCGCTGCCCCCGGAGCCAGAGCCGGCAGATCCCCCGGCGCTGTGAGTTTTTACGTGTTTACTCAGGTGATCGCTACGCATAAATCTCTTGTTGCACACCGGACAAGCGAATCGCTTCTCCCCTGTGTGTGTGCGTAAATGTCGCTGGAGCTCGTCGGAGCGAGTGAACCTTTTTCCGCAAAAGAGCCAGTTGCACACAAACGGCCTCTCGCCTGTGTGCCACCTCAAATGCGCCTTTAGGTGCGAGGTTTTCCCGTAAACCTTCCCACAGCCTGGAATGTGACAGCTGTGGAGACCTTTCCTCCGGAGGCTGGCGCCCGCCGGTCCCAGTCTCTCCGCCTCCTGGCAGTTTGGACAGTCGCAGGTGGCTCTTCCCGAGTACCGCCGGGCAGATGACCTCGGAGACCCCGCTAAAGACGCAGGTGGACCCCCGGAGAGCATAGTCCCTCCTGCCCCGGTTAAAGGAGAGGGGCTTGTGTCGGGATAAGAGGATAACACCGGCTTGAAACCGTCCATCAGGTGTTGGCCGGTTGTCAACAGGTGTGGAGATGGACTTGTACTGAAAGCAGAGTGACTTAAACTCGAGTAATCAGAGTTATATCCGCCCAGGGGAGAGTGCAAGGAGGTCTGGAGTCCACCGGAATGTAAGGACGTCTGTATTGCTGCTCCGTTAGGGTTCTGAACGTCAATCCATCCCGCTCCCACATCCCACCATGCAGAGGCTCCGGTGGTACCAACGTCTCCCGTGGGGATCCCGGGATGAGACGATTTGAACCAGGACTCGTAAGGATGCGCAACGCTCATCCTCGGATAGATGCCCTGCAAACTGTCCACTGAGGTGTGCACTTTTGAGATGAAGACCGGCTGGTGGCTGGACTCTTGAGAGCTGCTCGACACGGACGCTTGGAAAACCGAATAATCGTTTCCAAAGTGTGAACTAGACGAGGTACCGGACGTGAGGGAAAAGGCACTGGATCCGGTGGAGCTGTTGGTGCCAAAAGAGTCCGAGATGCCAGATCCATTACGCGATACCCCGAAACCGGGCAGGCCGGATCCGAGACTGCAGCTACTCGCAGCGGCTCTTTTCCACGGGTGGAAACCTTTTCCAAATGACGAGGAGTTATCCGAAATTGTCGACGGTGAAGGGCTCGGACTCCCTATTTTGTTACATGTTGCAGCTAACATGGCTAAAGGAGTCGATCCTAACCTCGGCTCCTCCTGAAAGGACAAGAAAATATGTAAGCGACTTACAAGTTCCACAGATTAATTACAGGCATTTTAATGCATTCTTTTCGGATCGGGAAATAGCGTTCAAGTAGAAACAGTTTCCCTGTTTTTCAGCAGACGACTAATAAGCTGTATTTTTGTTTAAGTTTTGGTAATCAACAGAGAAGATTATCTTGATTTCCTACCTGGATGAACAGAAAGTAGACAAGTGAAATGCGTCAGACGGCGCTTACAAATGCATGCCAAACGGGACAGCAGGGAAAACATGCGTGTTTTGAGCGCCGATGACAGCCAAACTCAGCCTATATGCAGTTTACAGAGCCTCGTCTTTATCATACAAACCGCTTGCTGGAAATATAACCAACGCACTGGCTTTGCTGCTACTTTGCGACCGATGTAAGTTTAATCCCCCTCCGCAGGACAATGACAAGAACTAATTAAACCAGTAAGAAAGTCCTTTAGACTCACCCCTAGAAGTGAAGTTGCCATCACACAAAAACACAGCCCTCCTCAGAGGATCTTTTTATATTTATGAATCAGAGCACTGTTTTTTTAGAGGTGTGCAATACAATGATGTGTTCCGCCCATTCTTCCACAATTGTAGGCTCCTCTCCGGCTTTGAAGTGCCGCTGTGACACGGGCGACCAATCAGCGGCTTCGTCCCGTCGCACTGCCACATACTACCGTGAGGTCATCAATAGAGCGCCTCAGACAGCTCTCCACTCCCCCACCGCCACCCTCCCACCTCCCCTCCCTCATCCACCCCACCGCCCCCTCCATAATAAAAGACAGCGGAAGGAAGGTAAAGTTAAATGAGAGTGAATTGGGAAGGAGGTATTAGGGGGCCACTTACTGAAATTTTTACAGAACATCACATTCCATAAATTTAAAGAAGGAGGAATGATGACCCGTGTCTGGCGATGTGGGATGCTGCGTAGTAAATAAAAAGCTTGGCAAATTATTCGCCATCGCCTCCGCTGCCTCCACCAAGAGGCAACAAACACCGCGATGTAGTAGACCAAGTGCGTTCAAACTCCTCTTTCTTTTCCATTTTTCAGAAGCCTTTCGCGTTCTGAAGCGCAAGCTTAAAAAAAAGTTTTCTGCTTTTTCTTTTCCCGCAAATGTACTTGTGCGTAAAAGTTGACCGACTTCATTCTGTCCTCGGTCTGTGTTTTACAGATTTCACTGCAGCTTTAAGTGCTTGTTTTACAAGGACCTCTCCACAGTTTTCTCTATCTTTCTCATATCAGACAATTACCGTGCACTCTAGTGCAATTTAGCCCCCGCGGGATTCAACATGTTTTAACTTCTTAAGAGTTAATATACACAAACTATTACAGAAGATATAAAGGGTGCATTGTTCTGGCCTCGGACCTCTATTAGATCGTCTCCAACTTTCGCATTTACTGTAATTGTGTTCAATTATCTTGACAGTTTTGATTAAAACTGCACATCGTTCACGGGAGGGATGGTTCATTTTATCATGGCTGTGTTAGTTTAAAATAAAGACCTGTGGGGATCCTGACTTCAGAAAGTCTGCTGCCTTTCTGTTAACAACTAAAACAGAATTGTAGATTTATTTGAGGAGATACTGAGAATTTCTGTATTGTAATTAATTTAAATTATTTATTAAAGTAAGCGATGGCGCTCCGTGCGTATAACGCAGGTTGCACTGAATAGGTTCATTACTTTACCCGCTGACATTTTGTAAAAATCTATACAGGAAGCTCATGTTACATAATAAGAACCTGTAGGGAAAATGTGTGTTGAACCCTGGACTCTCTGTTGGAGCTATTAGCATGCAGTGTGCACGGGAAGCATAAATTTCATTTGAATTTCAAATTTAATAACGCAGGAGGTTTTTAATCATCCTCAGTTTTATTTGTTTGATATTAACATGCTTATTGACCGGGTCTGTTGACCAGCTTGGTCATTACAGGACAGGGAAAAGTTAATTAAAACGACCAGGGATTATTCATCAAATCATCTGCCTAACCCATGTCGCTTCCTTTATTACACAGTGTGATAGATGGACTCCCTGATTAATTCTTGTGTTTCTAGGATTGGACAACAGCCTTTTCTTTTTTTTGGATTTACTTTTAGGTGTTTTTTCTTCTTCTTTTTTTAAAGAAGGATTTAAAATTGTTACAATTATTCATAATGTTGCTTCACCTCGTATAACCCATCAGCAAAATGTACATATGTTGCGTCTTACTTAATAATCCCACAGAGTGTTATTTAGTTGCCAAGCTTTGCCAACATTTAGAGGTAATTCGGCCATATTTCTGTAACTTATTACGCGTAACATCTATCCCAGGTTTAAGTTGTGTTAATGCTTTTTCTCACATTGAAGGCGAAAATCGTTAATTAATATTCCTGGCGACATGTGTGGCGATAAATAACACGTAAAAATATTTATTATAATCGTTAATTTATATGAAAGTAGCGATTAAAAAATATCAAATGCAGACATCTTAACTAATTGGACGTTGGAGGTAACACATTAGCCGTATCAGGGGGGTTTGGTCATTCATTATTATTACTATTATTTTTTTTTTTTATCTCCCTCAACCTAACCAATCACACCAGCTTTAGAGAAAAAAAATCATCCGAATATTGTGTGATCGTGGTCGAGGCGAATAAAATGTGACGAGGAGAAATAAAACCTACATACCGTGCTTCTCCGCTCTGCAGTGCATTGATTGACCCTCCACGTTTCGCTCTCAGCAGAGAAAACACAACATCCACCGCTGCCGGTGAGATTGTGGACCTTGCCAAATAAATGTTTCACTGGCAATTCAATTAGGAATAACTTTGAGAGGGAAAAAAAACAACCACTGCCCCTACGCGTTTACCTCTCATGTACCCGAACGCATATTATATGTACGTGTAATTCACGTTTATATTTGTAAAACAGTTGAACCTCGTGAGTGAGATGATCGGTTTCCTCCTTTCTTATTCTCAAAATAATGCTCATGTATTATACTGGACAATTTTTGCGCATTTGCACTGCAAATTATGGACAGGGGACGTGTTGGCCTCTGGTGACAAATTACCCAGTGATCATACCAGCAAGACAGATGTCAGAGGTCAGTGTGATAACTCCCCGACTAAAGTCTAGTTCCTGAGGCCACAGAGGCTGGAGAGATATTAAACCCAAACGATCTAATGTATTCTTAGGTCACTTCTTCTCCAAAAAAAGAAGGGAAAAAATCTTTTGTTGCCTGTTGCGTTCAGTAAGAGTGAGAGGGTCGGTCCCGGTTCATATGGTGCGCACAGGTTGTTCCTATCGCACGGCTGTAACAGTAAGCCGCATTGAACAGATGTCCCCATTGAAGGCTTTCTTCTTCGACACACATGGGCTATATTACCATCATGAAATCAAACTCAAAACCTGTCCCTTTCGCCACCATAATGACCGAGTTATTCTGGGCCGCTGAGCATGAACAAAGTGTGTTCAATATTGCGTGCTCCAGAATCGCTCTGCTTAGAGAACCGGGAAAAGGGAGTCAGGCCATAGATGCAGAAGTGTACTTTAATGTGAAGGTTTACAAAGCAGCTCAATAATCTGACCGCAGTGGTATTAAGGATTTTTTTTTTGAGAAAAGCATAATCACTTGTGGCTCACCAGCAATTAGGAGAGCAGTGTGGCTAAGACAGCGTATAGTCTTATTACTGTGGTTATTATTATTATTATTATTAAAAATAGATTAATTAATCAGGAAAACAAAAATAAAAATATATACAATATATGTATATATTTTAAAAGATAGATAGAGCGCACTGTGTAAATGGATTGCTTAGCAAAGGTGCAGAGAGCATAGAGCATAGAGTAAGACAGCAGGGTCTGTTGGTTGTTTTCTCTATTCACCGGGAGGTTGGAAAGAGCAGATGTCCGTCTGCACAGTGGCTGCCAAGTGGGTCCGGAGGAGCAGGGCAGCCACAGACACAAGAGCCCAAATGGTGTGACAAAAGATGTGCAGGAAGCCCCTCTCCGCCTGGGTGAGCCACAGAGAGGGTCTCCCCTCTCTGCCAGCCTGCAGGGGCACTCACAACACGAGCCAGAGTGGTGGCAGCAAAGCCATGTGTTACCGGCTGGAGTGCATGCTGCACCAACACTGTTATTCACACAAATATACACATGCATTTGCAGGAATGCGCACTAACAGTCCAATCCCAGACAATGCATTGCCATCGGTGCATGCTCTCAGCTTCACAAACACATTTATCTACATTTATACAGAACATCTATCTATCTATCTATCTATCTATCTATCTATCTATCTATCTATCTATCTATCTATCTATCTATCTATCTATCTATCTATCTATCTATCTATCTATCTATCTATCTATCTATCTATCTATCTATCTATCTATCTATCTTGTTTTTTCCTGTGCCCACTAGGTCATGAAAAGTGGCTGAAGAGACCCTGAGACAGTTCCAAGCACAGGTGTGCATCATGGCCCATACTGAAGGGGTGCGCTGAACCATAAACAATGATATAAATGTCTGGCAAATAAAATGGCTAGTTAACAATCTTTTGACTGCTCTAACCTCTGAGCCTTTGTCGGGTATCGATCAGCCAGCTGTTCCTGGCTTTGTCTGGCAGGACGGCAGCCTCTGGTTCCTCTTGGGATGAATGGACAAAGCCACCAAAAACTTTCTGCTGCCTTTCAAGTTCGGTCTGGCTGAAAGAAAAAATTCAAACGAGGAGCCGTTCATCACTTCTAGCGGGTCAGACTTTATATATTTATCCTATTCAAATGAATTAAAATCATGAATCAGTCTGCCGCGCTCTCCGAGCTGTTTAAAAGCTTTAATATAAAGTTGCTTTTTATATCTGACAACCCCTGGCAGTGGCTTCTTTGTTCACAGTTGCCATGTTGATGGTTTACATGGAAACCATGTAAATGGTAATTTGGATGGGAATAATTTGTCTCCCTATATTAAGATAATTGTATGTTAAATAACGAATATCCTCACAATTACAGTGGGTGTCGTATGATGGGTCTTGTCACGCAGCTATGTCAGGAAAGGGTGCTAATGATCTGTCTGAGCACCTGTCAGTCAAAGTGTTGGCTGACAGCAGCAGAAGCAGTGAAATGCTCTGAGGTTTTATAGTTCAGGTTATATAGTGGGTGTCAGTGCTGCCCTCCTTCCACTGTTAGAGTCCTTCTTCAGCCACCCAAAGACTGCCTATTTATGATCAAAATGAAATGAGTTTAGCAATTTATTTGGGAATTTGTTGCATAGCCTTATTAGATGTTATGATCAGTATGTCCCAGACCACTTGTTTGCTTGCCTGAGGTGATAGATTACAGTTTCACACAAACGCTGTTTATGATAAACAGTGATAACAGTGTATTTTGCCACCATTTGGCTTGACTGCTGCTGCATATGTGGGCCATGAGGTCTTCTTATTGACTTTCACTGAGCCCAACATTGCACTTTGTCAGAGTGAGCGGCAGTCTGAGAGACAGGCGGGCGAGGCAGTCATACAAAGTGAAGTACTTAGGATTAGCCCTGGCTCTTCAAGTTTCAGTAATTATCCTCCTGGAGGCATTCTTGCCGTGTTGGATAATAATGGAAGTCCGGGTGTACGCCTGTCACCTCTCAAGTGTGGGTGGAGGAAGCCAACGAGAGGCGCTGGACAGAGAAATGTTTGCTTTTCTGTTATGTCATCCGAGGAGCACAAGAGTAAAGCAAACTTGTATTGTTCGCTGAGCGCACACGGAACTGAATAACAGCACTGAGCCTGTAGTGCTTAGCGTGTAACACACAAATTGGAGTCTTCTCATTTGTGCATGTGATAATGAGACATGTTCTTCAAAAGTGATAATTTGTTTGGGCATCGAGTGTAATTATGAAGTGTCAGACATTTGTTTTTGATAAACAAGCCTCTTAAAACACACAGTTTTGTTATTTGTTAGCGAGCGAGTATCGTCTGATTGGCGCGTTGCTGCAGAAATAACCAACCCTTTTTCTTCTGTCCCTGTCTTGTCAGATATTGGCGCAGAAAGAAGAACTAAGTATCTCTTTATTTTTAAAGTTTCCATTAAGTGTTTGGAATAACAGACAGGTGTTCCTACACAGCAGGAAAAACACAATGCTTTAATTAAGAGTCAGCCCGATTTCCCAGAGGGCAGATTGTCTTCTTCCATTAACTTAGTTTATCATATAATAAAGAGGTTGCCTTGTCCTTCCCTACCCAGACAATTGGTTTTAATCAGCCAGAAGCCCTTTCATGGCTGATAATTTATGCTAAATTGACAAGGGTGGAGGATATCACAGAAAATCATTGTGACGGGGCTCAGGTCACTTGCCTGTCACCACCTTGTTTTATCCCATCCTGTGAGCTGGACAGCAGAAAAGTTCAGAAAAGTCAGATAAATGAGCAACATTTGCACTGGAGCTCAATTTAAACTTTTAAGTTAACTATTTGTGATTTAGTATTTATATAACATGTAAAAGTAGCCACTATGTCTATGGATTGACATGAAGCGAAATCAGTAAGTAACACTTGGAAGATATATTCATTTTAGTACATTCATAATTTTTAATGTACATGTTAAAATCATTCATACGAAAAGTTCAACCACAACAAACTGCAATGAGCTGTCAGTTTTGATCCTTTGATTTTTACCACAGGCCGCAAGTGTGAAAGTATAAATTGTGATTTGAAGCAAAGAGGGTCGGTCGGGGAAGGAGCGTGAGGAGAGGGAGATGCACGATGAGCATGAGGAGGAAGCTGGGACACACTTCTCGCCTTGCAATTTAATCACTGTATACCCAGGGAAGTATTGACAGTTGTCCTGTGGAAGCTATTAAAGTTGCTGTCCAAGGTTAAATGAAATTGCAGTTTATCAAGGCAGCATTGAGAAAATAAGGGAATCTGTTCATGGCTGTTGATTAATATGGAGCGTGATCAACACAAGGGGTTCATTAAGCTATACATCACCAGGGTAATTTAACATGTCATCAGGCCTGCTGTCGCTCCCCTTCACACATTTTGCGCACCGAGGATGTTTGGTGTGTACGTGTGAGTGTTTGTGTCTTGATATCGAGGGCACTGACCTCACGTTTTTTGTTTTTTTTTAGATGTTTGTGCTAGCGCACACTTTGTTAACTCTAAAGTGAACAGAACATCTCTGCAGAGCTCATCAGAGTCCAGATAATCAAATTAATTACGTATGTGTGAGGGCGTCAGCTTTTTAGGGAAATTATATGAATCTGCCTCCAGCGTGGCTTCGAAAAATGTTATGATTTTGATCCAGATCCAGATCATAAGTCTCTATTTTTCCTGATCATCATCTCTTCTTCATCCTTTACCGTGCTTTTCATCTGATCACATCCCTGCTTTGGTCACTTCTCATTGCTCAACAGCTGACGTGCATACATAGAGGTATGCTAATCAGGCCTGGGACCTGGAGCTGTGTGTGTGTTTTTTTTTTTTTTTTTGCCTGGTGTTTTGTTTACTGGTGGATAATTGATGGTGCTTGAGGGACAGGCGTGAGTCCGACATGAATCACAGGCAACATGGCTCCTGATAAGGAGCTGAAAGTCTCCTGTAATTAAGCCGGGCACTAGAGACCAATTGTTTGTGGAATGATTTGGTCGGGGCTAATTGACACTAATTGTTTAATCAGATTTTCTTCCTCTTCATACTGCAAGCAAGCGTACTAGTACTTCAACCAGTGATGCATTGAAAGAAGCCCACGTTCTTGACACAAGAGGCATCTGGTGATGGTGAAAAAAATCTAAAAGTCTCTCCATGATATCCTGTCAGGTTCTGAAAAATATACAATAATGAGTTTTGAATAAAAAGATGATAAAATTATATATAAACAAATTATTTGGTTGGTAGAACAGTTTATGGCTGTGTCTTCTCATCAGCAAAGACATATTAGAAGTTGAGGCTGCAGCACATGCGAAGAGCTGTTTCAGTTAAGATTAAATGATGAAGCGGAGCAGATAATTAGAGACGTGTCTTCCTTCTCTATCTGATTAAACCCAGCAAGTCTGCGTAACGAGCTGGTGATGGGTGGAGATGAACACATGAACATGAGATCTAACATCGTTACATTTAACGGCAATTAAACCTGTAGATTTTTTAATTAACACAAACTATGATGGGAAATTAATGGTTATTACTCGAGGTGGGGGAGTGGGGCAGCGGAGGGGAATGTTGTAGACTTAATGTAAAACACACTCAGTACGTTGAAAAGCGTGGAGTGTCCTGAGAGGTTCACACTCAGCTGGTCAAGCTGAAATGACGAGGTCACCAATAAATTGTTGTCTTAGTGTTATATTTGGTAACATAGATGTTTACGCCTTACACAAATACCTAAAAGGTAATGTAATACTTACCAAACACCGACACGCAGACAGTTTTGCTTTCATTTTGGCTCTATCTATCCAAGGAATGTGAAATGATTGTTTGAAAAACATGGTTGTTCGAGTTAGTGTAATCCGAAAATACCTCAGAGGACAGACTGGCAATAAAATGAATAGGAAGAATTTTGTGGGTAAAGATTTTTAATAGTTGAATCTGTCTAAAAATCTTCTATATATGTCTGCAGACATTTCTGGATAACTCTTTGTCTTATCTTTAAATTGTAAGAAACTACTTTTCAATGACTTTAGTCCGACAAATGAAATTCTGTTCATATAATTTATGAGGCAAGATTCAAATATATATTTTAAATACTTGTTTTGTTTATTTTTTGTACTAGAGCCTGACCGACATAGGGTTTTTAAGACCAGTACCAATATTTGGTGATGTAAAATCTGATATATTGGATGATATTTTTTTCTTTCAGACATGCAAACATAAACAGATTTCCCTATTTGTTATATGTAGTTATGTGGCAGTGCAGTTTAAAAATAATCTTGTTTTCTTTTCACACCAAGTCGTGGATTAATTGTTTACTCTCTACCGACTATGCTCGGATCAGCTGGTTGTTGTGTTGTTGTGCCAACAGGGAAGTTTGGTGGACAAACTAAGCAGCATCAACAATCATAACATGGTTGAAGGGTGTTTCCTCTATCTCTTTTTATCTTTATAATTTTTAAATATAAAAATATGTATTATTATTATTATATATGTAATGGAACATAGTAAAATATATTATTATTTGTAGTTATTATATAAAACTTTTACACATTTTTTAAAGTAAAGCTAATTGTTTACACTTTACAGATTTTACACATAGTTTGAGCTACTTCTTTGAAACTAATGAAAAATTATTAGATATAAACAGTATAGAACATAGTATCCAGAGTTTCCGCCTTTAACAACTTTTTTTTATGGTAAACGTCTCATCCACTGATTATGAAATTTCTTCCTCACATGCTAAAACATGGAAAGTGAAGCAAATATACATTTAAGTATAAGGTATTAATGCAAAATTAGGCCTGAAGTTAATCCTAAAGTCTTATTATTCTTATTTTATGAAATATAACCCAAGTTGACTGATCTTAATCATATAGTTTAATATTGCACATTAGTCACATTCCAATTAGCATTTATCTTGTCCGCGTCGCTTTTCAATAAAGTTTTCTGATTTATTGTGGAAGCCTGCCTTTACTTTGTGCTAATAATTGGATGCTATTGAAAGGATGGGTTTCATTGATTTTGTGGATGACTGGGAGCATTACTGGCCCAGACCATAGATTGTCAGCAAGGTCTGTGTTGAGCTGGGATCGATGCCGGTGAATCTTCCCCTCTGGTTTTTATTTACTTCTGTCTCCATTGATTGAAACATGCAATAGTTCAGGGGCTATTATCACACTGACGCTAAGTTTCTCTGTCTCCCCATTGAAATAGCTCCCTCTGTTCCTTGGCAATATCTCACTCCAGCAAGTGCTCCCATCTTTCCCTTTCTAACTAATGAGTTAAGAGTATTGCTATGACCTGTAAACATCAATCACGGAGAAAGAGGGAGACAGTGACTAACTGCACCAGCGAGAGGGGGATGAAATGAAATGAAAGTATACAATAAAAGAAACATCCAGCTTGGTCCTTGGAGAAGCTGAAATATATACCACCAGAGAAGAATTTTGATAATCATCAAAAGACCACTAGACTGTGCCTTCATGGTTAATCATCTCTAGAAGAAGAATTCCTTGAATTGTGTTATGAATTTAATGGAGGGTGACTAATAATACTTTTGGACTTCAGCTGAATTTATTAAGAGACAAAGAAAGTGAAACTTTTTTGTTCATTCATTGTGAATTCAGCTTTGTGCTCTTAATCCAATTTAGTGCTCTGTGAGTCTGAAAACAGCCATGAATTTCTATTCAGCTGTTAAAATTAAACTTCTTCCCAACAGACAACTTGCACCGTTTGCCGTGTAGTAGCTGCCTCGCTAGATTGTTTCCGCAATACAACATAAAGATGGTCCCATGCAAGTGGCCCATCCTACGTTTACCTATCTTATTTCCTGACAAGACAGCAGAAAGGTCAGCGTCCTATCCAACTGGGACTCTCATGATTGAATGTAATCTGTATGTACTTGTTATTCTGAGTGCCAGGCCTTTCTTTTATTTGCTGGCCCAGAAGTTAATTTCCCCCGTGACCTTTGTGTAATAAAACAGTATTATCTGTTTCTGCAGCCACAACAAGGAAACAAATTAGCTTCCTCAGCAGTGTTTTGTCACATAAGAGATCAGTTATAAGTTTATTTACTTTAATTAGATTAAGGTTGCAGTAAAGGCATGTGTCTGTGTGGGCATCATCCCTCATCTCCTTGCATTATCTGATTGTCCCAGCCACTGAATTGGACAATGGTTATGCTTTTCAGTGATTACTCACTCCAATGCAGTCAATGTTTTTCTTCCCTCGTTGCAAAAAAATAAAAAATAAAAAACAGAGAATAACTAAGTAAATCTATTCACTTTGTAACTGTTTGTATTTTAGTTCACCTTAGCTTTATCTCACACTAATTGGATATACACAGACAAAAAAGCAAAAAAACAAAAAACAAAAAAAACACAAAAAAAACAAGCTGTTGATTTCTCACACTTCTGCACGAACATAAGTCACCTGATACTGTGGAATTCCTCTAATCCTTCCCTCTACTTTTAGTGGGAGTGAAGCGTTTCCTTTTAAACTGGATTTGTTTTTTTTTTTGAAAGTGCATAAGATCAAATGAACATGGTAAATTTCCTCCTCAGTATATCGTGTGCAACTTGCACTCTACAGCTGCTTTCATCGTCGTGGTAGTTAAAAAGAATTGTCATCGTTAAATATTTACTTTTTAAAAAAAATTGTCCTTCATTCAAAAAGTTGATAAAATCTGTAAACGTTTTAAAACACACTTAAATATTGATTTCAAAAAAATTTGATTAGTTTCCAGACAATACAAGAATACTTACACTTCCCAGATATTGCTATTTTAAATATATACTTTAGCTGTTGCAGCTTAGACTAAAGGTGAATGTGAGAGGAGAGGCTGTGAGCTGTGGAGGCCAAAGTGAATGCAATGCTTTACTGACCCGAGGAATCTCTTTTATTACGGGCTCTTTGTGCCTCTCCCTCCGCTGCTCTGTCAGCCCATTCAGACCCAGTGGCAGCCACCTACATTATATCCTGGATAGGCAGGACATTCATGCCTTTTTAACCCATTGTCCTTCCCTCTGGGGTGAGGGCCCAGAGCGGGATGTGAGAACCCCAGGCTGGGTATTGTGTCCCTCTGCGCTCTTCACACACCCGGCGGGGGACTTCCTTTCTGGTGTCACCGAAACCTGTGTGGTGTAATCCGCAGCTCCCTGCTGAGCAGGATGGGAAGGTTATTAAAAGTGCCTCTAATGTCTCGTTAATAAATCGCTTCCATTTTCCGCTTCATTTCTAAGTAATCGTGTTGGGAGTGTGGATAGGAAGGAATGTGTACCAGTTCCCGTGTTTTCAGTATCAAAGCAGCATAAAAATTAGCATTTCTTTTTATTGTCAGCTACACATATCACGCACGCACCAGTACAGATCCATTAGAGATGTGACCCTAACATTAAAGATCAAGTATCTGGAATGCTGTGTGACCAGGTCAGCCTACAAGGTGTTGATGCTGCTGTGATTGCCGGAGGAGAGATTTTTAAACACACCGAGGTTTTGGGTTAATGGCGTCTTATACTCTGACCCGGTGGATGCTGCATTTAGGTCTCTTCTGGGGGTAGCTCTATAAAGCGGCCGAGGTCACTCCAGTTAGAGGCGGCTGCTGTGTTAAGAGGTTAGAGAGCAGAGGTCCCCACAGCGTGGTATCACAAGCACTCTCTATGATGCGTTAAGGAGGCTGATGGCTGTGATTGCCACAGTGGGACCTGGAGGTGAGGTTAGAGATGGCTCAGGACTGCTGGGGTAATCCCATTAACTGTGGCTCTTATAGCCCTCTCTCCCGGTGTGTGTTTGTGCACATGCTTTTTCAAAGCGAGTGCGAAGGAGACCCCGTCTGTGTGTGAGTGGCTCGAGGGTGACCCGAAAGACATTAGCTTGCCCTGTAGGTCAAAGGACGGGCAAAATAAAAATACCTGTCAAAAGCTGCAAACCATCAAACTTCCAAGTTTGTTTGTAATAACTAATTTTCTTTCTCTTGAAATATTAACTTTTTTCATCTTACTTTTAATATGTTTCATCTCAGTGATCTTTCAACCCTAATTTTATTGCAAATAAGCACATAATTGCTCAACAGTTTATTCAATATAATATAACATATTTCTTTTATTAAGTGTTGGTAGCTCGACAGCTGGACATAAAAGTGGCTAGGTACGCAGGAAAGCAAAATATCCTTTCAACAAAATGATGTTTGTCAGGTTCATGTGGCGGTGTGCATCTCAGTCATTAGTATAGGCACAACTAATCACAGAGAATAAATAGCAACGTTTCCAACACAGCTGCTGAGAATCACACTTGCCGTCGGTTAATTTTTATCAATTATCACTTGTGCCTCTCATTGTTATGTGCAACAATTAGCTTAAGTTCTGCCTTGACTCGCACAAAATATATATTGACATCCTTGACAGCTGCTCAGATGTCACCACTGGGCTGATTTTTACAGCATTGTTAAAGGTTAAAAGATGGTGGCTATTATGTGCTATACACTGCTGGGCTATCTGCATTGCATCCAGGCAGTCAGTCAATGCAGGTCTACGTCTGTGGAAATATAAGTGGGGCAGTTATGGCAAACAAAAAGCTATCAGTGATTCTGAAAAGGGAAAAAAATCGTGAGGGGGTCAAACGTCAATGGCAGGGAGTAGGAGAGTGTTTGGTATTGTCAATAATGGATTCTGTGTTCGAGGGTGGGATATTCTCAGTGAAAAGCTTTTGGTGGGCGGGATGTGGTGGGCTAAAGTCATTCATGCAAGAGCACTATATCATGTACATACTGATAAAGCAGTGCAAACACATGATTAAGATCAAGAATGTAGCATCTTCCTTTTTTTCCACCTTGAAATTAGGTGATGCTACTGTGTATTTTCTTTCCCCCCACAAAGAAAGATTTTATGAAAACTAAAAATCAGTCAAAATGTACCTTTTTATCTATCTATCTATCTATCTATCTATCTATCTATCTATCTATCTATCTATCTATCTATCTATCTATCTATCTATCTATCTATCTATCTATCTATCTATCTATCTATCTATCTATCTATCTATCTATCTATCTATCTATCTATCTATCTATAAAATTGAAAACCTATATATTTTTTTAACAAAAAATAGATTTATCTTTTCAGTATGTACATCGGCATATGGGAACATCCATTCTTAAAAGGTTGCATTTAATTATTTGACTGTAACTAATGCAGTTAAGACAGATATTCACAGTTATTGGTATTTGGAACAATATGGTGAGTGTGTGTATTGATCAGACTGGGGCTCTGTCAATAACAGTGGATGAATCTAATTATGGTTCCTCTCTGTCTACTCAGTTAACTGCCAGCATGGGAGCCCTCAGTCTGTAAGTCTAGTATGAGCACACACACACACACACACACACACACACACACACACACACACACACACACACACACACACACACACACACACACCCACACACACACACACACACACACACAGTCAGAGCCATAAAAGCATTAGGACACTTGGCTTCGAGTCCCACCTCCTTCCTTAACATCCCACCATAAAGCTTTAGTCCAGGTGCAAAAGTAAAAGCAAGTATGATGGCACCTCCTAAAAGTGCTTATTAGTTTAAACAATCAAATGTCTTTTTAAAAAAAAAACACTGTATACAAGTTAAAGATTTTCTTTGGTGTTTCCCTTCACACTTTGTTTTTTTTTTTCATATTGATTCCCCTCCATTTTAAACCTATTTTTTTTTATCCTTAATATGAGACACTGTGGTTGAATAGGGTAGAGTTTACTGATGTTTTACGCATGTACGTATAAAAGACTTATGATGTCATTTTTCCAGAAACCTAGAAGACAATAGAAAAAGTTCAGTAAAATAAATTAAAATATGTAATTAATTACTTCTGGTCTAAAAGAAGAAAAGACATGATAAATTAAAATAGACCAAAATATGAAAATTAACTACCACATGATAAAACATGCCTTAAAACACAGCAGCTTTATTTTGTCTGTGAAATGCTATTATCTCTGAGTCTTGATCTGAACATATCAGGAACAAAAAAAGTCACTTTGAATACATTTTGAGTACTTTCTTTCTTTCTTTCTTTCTTTTTTTTAAACAATATGAAGAAATCGTGCAGGGGTAAGCTCACATGCAATTAAAGGGTGACCTGCCAATAACGTGTCATATAAACACAAGTGCCTCATTTTCGCCAATTTATTCGTCATGTAGAATTCACACTTTCTCACGTGAACACATCTAAAAAAAACAAAAAACAACAAAAAAAACCCCCAAGCTGTGCACATCATCGGCACACAGACTCACACACAAAACAAGCTTGTGTCTTTGTTTGCTCACTGTGTCACTCCACTCAGCCGTGTGTGGCCGTTGAGGGACTCCCCTATCTCCACAGGTTTTTGAAGGAAAGTCATTTGAGTTCGAAATCTTCTTCGGCAAGTGCAACACTTCATCAAGGGTGAAGACTCCCTGGCTATCAGAGATGTATCAGTTGGTCTGATAAAGCCCTTGCCCTGCTCCCCGCACACAGCAACATCCCATCATAAATAAAAGCAGCAGAAAAGAGGCCTTTGTCACTGTTTATCTGGACTGCTTTTCTTCCTCGCCCTTGATTTCCTCTTCAGAAAATTGATGCACCCTTAAATTGAAGCGGAGAGCTTGACAGGTAATGGTTAGTGTGATAACTGCTCAGATTTCATCAGCCAGGGCTTTTTTTTCTCTCTGTGTGCAATTGTTGGAACTTTCAGATAGATTACTAGATTACCTGTCATCCAGTGCATCAGATAAAAATGCAGAGTTGAGGAGATGTAGCCAACACTGGAACAGATAGGAAGAAAAAGATTTGGATAGAGAATGTTAGACGTGAAAGGAACGGTGAGGACACAGATTTACACTTATCTGATAGGGTGGCAAATAGAACATATTATTACCATCACAATAACAGGCGCTTTTCTCCTGGCATGGAGAATTGTGATTTATATTATGCGGTTTAAATGGTGAGAATGCTATATATGCATATAATTAGCGGTTTCAAGAAAAATAAATAAATAAATGTCGCTTCTTTGCCTGAATTAACCTGGTTCAAAGCCTGATATTTTGTTTTGTGCTGTATTTTAAAGATGTATGTGTGAGGTGTGTTGGTGCAATAGTTCTAGAAATGCAAATAGGAGGGAAAAAGTCTTATTCTGTTGTAGGAAGGTTTATTGATTATTTGTCAGAGATGGAGAGAAAAGCTATTACAGAAAAAGAAGAAAAAGAAAGAAAGAATTCAAATCTGCATTTAGTCTTTGCTCCATCAATGTTATGGTAACCAATAGAGCTGAAATCTTTGGCAGATGTGTGGCAGCAATTTTTCTCAGCTATTATAGCATTATAAACACTCGGCTAGAGTTACATAAAACATGCATATTTTTGACTGGGAAATTTTCAGACGAGAGAAACAGCTGTGCTGGCCTTACAATGCATTAAGTATTTCATCCCTTTTAGATGGTTAAATTGTGCATGAAATGTTGCTGGCGCAGGGTTCTCCCGAGCTGGACTGATTAGGCAACATCTGTTACATTGGGAGAAATCCGTGTCGTTTCTAATTAGCTGTCAGGCTGCGGATACGTTGTGCCTGATGGTGCCGAGGATCTGCCACAGGTTCCTCTCCTCGTCCTGTCACCTGCTTGTGTGTTCCCTCCTCCCCACGTCCTCCACCCCAGTTCCCCTCTCCCTTCCTCTCTCCCCCACTCACTCTCCCTCACACACACATACACACACTCATCAGCTGTAATTAGAGAGCAGAGTCCATACAAAGGAGTGAGCCGGGAGCCAGGCTTGAGCCCATCTGTGCAGCCCCATCATCAGTGAGCTCACAAACTCCTCCAACACTGGGGGCCGCTCCCGGGCTCCCAAGCTCCCGAGCCAGACCCCTGCACGCCGATCATCTGAGCATGCAAACTTTCTTCCTCTGCCTGCCTCACGCCCGTCTTTATCTTTCTTCTCTGCTTTGCTCTCTTTCATTCCCCGCTGAAAGGAAATCTATCGGCTCGGAGCTGATTCATCTTGCTTTAATAAGGCCCAGATGCTGGTAAATATTAAATGCACTACAGTGAGGAACAGACAACACTGTGACCAGCTATTGACAAAACACAGCATTAGAGGGATGGAATGAGCTGAAATCCATATGGACAAATTAACAAACACAGGAAGGTGTCAAAGAGACACCCACAACTAATGCTGTTTTCATTCGCACACTTGCACAGTTGCTTTACTCTCACATTTCTTTTTTTGCGTCCGATTTAATTTCCCTAAATCTGTTATCATTCATTTTTAGCTAAAAAAAAGGACATAAAAAATACGGCTGACCTTCTAGAGTTTTATTTCATTCATTACTGATCTTGTGCACAGTATGCTATTGCTACAGGTCATCTCCAGCAACAGTCAACACAATATCTGTCTGGCAATTAATTTCAGCAGCTTATCGATGATTGTTTGTGTGCTTCAGTGGAAAAAGACTTCCCTCCCCCTTTTCTTTTAGCATTTTATGCATCGTCACATTTTGAATCTTTAAGACAAAGCACCCCAAAAACAACATTAAAACATTTAAAAATAATAAATAAATATAACTTTAATAGCTTAAGATAACTAGCATGTGCTGTAAGACGATATTGAGAGTATCAGCTGGAGATATGTAAGGAGGTAACTCAAAAACTCTGTAAAGTCATTAACCGAATTTCAAAGCAAATTGTCTAAGGAGCTGGGAGCTTCCACAGAATGTAATAAATTGTGTAACTTTGCAAAACATTTATTGCATTAAAAATTGTAACGTTGGTCTATTTTAAATCAAAATGTTGAATTTGTTTTATGTTGGAAAAAATAATCTTATGTTAACTTCCACCAATATAAGAGCCAGGAATATATATATTTCTTGATAACTAATACACACTTCAAATCTGTGACAGCATGGTTTTGGAAAATTTAGACTCATTTAGAGTTTTTTTTTCAGGCAAATACACGAAAAGAAGAATCTCCATCATTTAGCCACGTCTATAAACGTGTGCGCCCTTCCTTTGTTAAAGCAATAAAACAAGCTAATACTTCCTCTTTCCATCCTTGAACCTCTCAGTCTCCCTCTTGTTCAATCATGACATAGTCAGACAGCATACACATCTGTCCCCTTTGGCTATTCCTGACAAGTTCAACTGGAGAGCCTTTGAGACAAGGGGAGGGGCTGCAGGGAAAAGCCAAAAAGTTCTGCCTGAGTGGTGCCTTAAGGCAGCAGATGAGACACAAAGATAATGCTGGGTGGTTCTCATAGCCCACAACTGAGGGATCCCACCTTAAAATCAGGTGGTTAATTTGAAAGTTGACAAGCAGGACTTGTCATGTACAGTGGAGTATTAGTAAGTCATGTTCATTCAGGTGTCTGAAACATCAGATGGGCCCTTAAAACAGGCACTCAAACACTCCACTGTCCATCAGTAAGGAGACAATGTGCTGACTGACTAATACAATTTGGATCATCTTGTGTCTGCTGTATTAATTTGTGTGTGCAAAAAAATATGCGATAGATGTGACACTTTCCTTGTACTTTAATATCTACAAAGAATATAAATGTGTTTTTATACATCAGAAGCATCAATAATGCTCTCCTGTGTTTTAATTTATCTCAGATAATTTAAAAAAGGGTTAACAAAAAGTCTGCATGCGTCTTTTTTCTGAAAATATCTTGCAAGACATGAATTCTACATAAGCACAACTAAAATTACCGTTTTTATTTATTTATATTTTGCTTTGAAAGAAAGCTTCTTCACTTCTTTAATGTTAATTTGCATCATCTTATGTGAGAAATCAGTCGACCTATGTGGAAAGAAAAACCAAGTCCTGACCCTGAGATATGTAATTGTCTTTCACTGAGTATAAAATGATGATGAAGAAAAAAGTAAAAAAAACAAAACAAAACCAACTACTCTTTGAAGTAGAAGCAAGGCTGTTGCAATTCTGCTGCAAGCAAATCAAAGCAGAGAGGAAAAAACAGTCTGTGACCAAGAATGACAGGCCTGAGAGAATGTCACAGCAATTGTGGGGCCATCACTGGCAAGAGATGATGGGTGATTGCTTTGCGTTCCACGGCAAGTCCATCCTGGAGGACATTGCGCACCCTTGCTCATCTGTGGCCCAACCTTTGGCGCTGACATTTAAAGTGTTGATTTTGGAGCACTTATGCTAATTGTTGTAATTTTCCTGATGAAGCGCCATTCTGATACCTTGATGTGGCCAAGATAGTTTTACATTTTCTATGTGGTCCTCTTTGCCATTTGCACTGTGTAGTGTCAGCGCAGAGTGCTACTGAAAGCAGACAAAATTGCAAGCAAATTGCATCAGATTGCCAACATTGTGAAAAGGTAAATTGCTTGCAAATCTATTTAAACCACTGGCCTATTTTCATCAGCTATGGTACTTGGTATTCATGATTGCTTAATTGGCGACCTTTTCTATTGTGTAGTGCTTTATGGTGCGATGGAAAACGATCTTTACCAAACCAATTACCCTTTTTTTTTCTCTGCACTACTACATTAGAGCTGTGATTGCAACAGCTAGTCCTTTGTAAATGAACTTTCTGGTTTCAGAGAACAGGCTAAAGTGTCATTTGTTTGATATGATGTTGTTGAGCCTTTTTTTTTTTTTTTAATAAAAAGCAGCGCTAAAAAGATGGACTGTTTTAGTTATACCCTGTACACGTGTGACAGTAATAAGCCCATAATAACCTCGTCCATGTGAGAGACTTGTTAAATATAAAAAATATTTTGTCACACTATCAATCATGTGTATTTACCTACCGCTTAGGCTTTATGAAGCTTCAGATATGGCCATTTGAACATTTCCTGCAGTTTTAGGCAAGACCTCGGTGGGCTGTTAAGTTACATTTGCTGGCAGTTGATATTAAATATGCTGGGATTTAAATCTGTCCTCTTTCTTATTTACAGCAATTTTTTTAATGTGTGGTGGTTTACAGAACTCTGCAAACCAATTCACTATCACAGAAAGCCAGTGCCGTTCTAGCAACTTTAATATTATCCTCAATGCTGAGAAATTAATTTGAATCCCTCTCGTGTTGGTTAACTGATCAATACATTTTTCACCAGCCTGACCGTCCACTGCAGAGTTCCATTTTCATTCATTATTGTCTCAAAAGCATGATAATGAGAAAGTCCCCCCCTCTCTTTCCTAGACAGACTTTTTGCAGTATTGAATTGAAGTGCTGTCAGTCTGCTCACTTCTCCTCTGCCAGACAGGCCAATAGAATTAACCCTGGATTAACCCACCAGGCCCAAGTGCAAGGTAATGGCCTTGGCTAATGGCTGTGGCTGCCCGGTGCCAGGTACTATTGACTCTCGTTGGCACAATTTGTTCCATCTGAGGGGCAGCGTGACAGCATGGTCATCTCTGTACAGCTGGCGTCCATTGCCACTGCCAGGCGGAGATAATGTTCAACCACGCCATCGAGCCAGGATCATAAGGAGCAGTGTTCTCTGGCCTCATCTCCGTCTTGACAAACATGGGAAAGGATCCTTTAGGAAAACATGCTTTAGAAGAGCTTAATTTATGTATTTTTGAATCTTTGTATTTGGTCCAAGAGAAACAGTAATACTCTTCAAATGGTGATGCAGTATAAACCACCGAAACAGTTGGTCATTGATTTAGCAGCTTCCAAGCACTTAAAAGATTTCAAGATGTTATCGTCACTCATATAAAACTGGCAGGTTTGAGGCTACAGCAGGCTTTATTTCAGTCCACTCATTTTCTGGCAGCTTTCTTCATCTAGTCACTCCTGTGTATAAACAGCTCTCATCCTTAGTTTTTTTTGTGCTCATGTCTTTGCCTGGGGTGTGGGAGTGTAATGCAGGTGGGGGGATGAGAAAGAGGGCTTAAATCTGTCTGAACAAGGAAGCAGTCTCCTCCTCTTCAGTAGATTAGCTTATTTTAACTTCGGTCAGGCTTTTACAGAGGCAGAGGACGGGGTTCGGTGTGTGTTTATGTGGATGTGAGCGAGGGGTGCTTATAACCCCTCCTGCCATTTTAGCAGACCTGAGCTCTGAATGGGAATGTGGAGGTGAGGGAGGGGGCTGTAAATTTTCTCTGAGTCAGGCCAAAGCTGATTGATCTCTGAGTGTAAAATCGATAAGTAGACACTGTCATTTTTGTAAAGGATGACTTGGAAAGAGAAAATAAATTAAGACTCCCCAGATCGGACTGGATGTGCACACACTGATGGTTTGGTCTAATTAATTCAGTGCACTCCGTATTTTGGTAACGTTGCGTTCGCAGCTTCAATCTCACAGGTGCCTAGCCATGGCAGGCAGTGCTGGCAGCAGCAGACCCTTTATTACACTATGTATATTTCATCGCAAACATGCAGAGAAATCAGACACGTGCCCTTGCACTCCCTCCATGTCTTGATTCCTGATTAATCTCTGTTGTTATTTTCAGACGTACATCACGTCAGGGGTTGATTAAATCAGGAATTGAAAGCCATTGTCTTTCTTGCATGTCCCTTAGCAGAACTAATGTACCTGCTGTGGTCATTTGTCTTGAGTTGTTATAAGAAATAAAGACTGGTGCACTTTTCTCGTCCACAAGATATTGCACGAAGATTAATTTACTACTTCTCATCTCTTTGCTCCTCAGTTTACTGTCTGCAGTGTCACTTGTAATATTTTTCATGCTTAGATATGCTGTTTTCACTTATTCATTCCTGTTTCACCTTGATCCTCTCATCTATTATATTACGCTTCTTCCGAGCACCGGGAGAATATAGTCCTCATGCCTTATTGGATTGATGGTTACAGAAACCATTGCATAATATCAACTTTCAGTGGGCCATTTTTCACTGCGTTTCCCCCGATGTTTCATTTGATCAGCACTCGCGATTTTCTCTGTGTTCACATCTCCAGCTAGTGTCTTTGTTTATACCCTTGTGCTCTGTGTCATGTAGGACATCCTTGCCTGAAGTGGCGTATGCAAGAGCAGCGTGTGTGCGTGCGCGCGTGTGTGTCTACTCAGTGGCTTTTATCACTTGGTCTCTAATGTGTCAGATGTTACTCAGGATCCACTCATCATGCTGCTGTCTCCACTGTTCAGCGGGACCATTAAGGACACATCAGGCTATCAGGAGGCAGCTCTCGGGGACTGGCAGGCATTAAATACTCCCTTTGGCCTCACTTTGAATGATCTACAGGTCAGAAGGGCTTTGCACATGGCTTGGGGCTTTAGAACAATCACTGTGGGATAGAAACCTGACAGATTTGCGCATTATACATGTGGGTCAACCTTGCAAGTTTATAGCCTTTTGAGATATTTGAAGGGTCTGCCGTATGGAGCGGCTAATGCTGAAGGCTCATATCTCTCTTGACTACGCTCGAGAGAGAGCCAAGACTAACTAGACCAGATTTATCTTGGTGTGTAAAACAAAGGGGTTCTGAGACATGTGTCTCGCGAAGTAAAAGAGTAATTCTTTAAACCATCGACGTGAAAGAAGATAATTTGTATGTGAAATACTCATTTAATTCGCATTCACTAAGCAGGTTATCAAATTAAATCAGGGCTCTGTTAGGCCTGCCACTTGGGCTTTTGGGCCCAGCTTCATGTGTAAAATTGGGCAACAAGAGATTTGGGAGAGCGCTTTGCACACTCCTGTCACGTCATCTCTTGGCTCCCCTCAGGAGGCCGATCCCGGGGTCAGTGCTTGTGGAGAGATGCCTCTATGGACTGCCACAGGGCGACAGGGCCACAACACCATCTCCAGCTGGGCAACTTATTACAGCCCCAGTCTTTCTCAGCCCCTCCTCACCTGCCCCAGCCATTCACAACATCATCAAGCCATCACATATTCATGAAGCTGGGGGCTGGTGGAGTGTGTGTGTCTGTGAGCAATTGGTGTGTGTGTGGGGTGGGGGGGGTACCAGTGCGGTGACACTGTGCAGCGGTTGCGGCAATGGTGCAGTGTTTGGGAGAGTGCAGTTGGAGCTGTAGGGGGGTGAATCTGCAGGTGGCTGTCACATCCGTAATTGCCTCATACTTCCCTCTGCAGCGTAAAATTGTTTTCATTATGTGTCATGCACACAGTGCCAGGCAAGGGCCCCTTGAGAGCATTCCCAAGAGCCAGAGGGAGGAGGCACTCCACTTAAACAGCCGCTTAGCTTCAAATAAGAAAGGAGAAAAGGAGCAGAGAGAGGAGGTGGAGGAGGAGGAGGACAGGAGAGAGGGAAGGGGTGTGGAAAAAACAGAGGAAGCTCATCATTAACTGTGTTCGAACAACAGCAGACAAGTGTGAGCTCATGCACAAAAACCAGGCAGAGCTTATCCTAAACATCTCAGTTACCAGGGGGGAGTTGTGTGGCTTCAACCATACTGTGAGCTCCTGGAGGGCTTCCGTGGTCAGAGGGGGGAGAAAAACAAGGAGCGGGAAAAGAAAAGGAGAAAAAGTTTCCACCTGACTGGAGTTCCCATGGTTTACCATGCAGGAGGGTAAGCAGGTTTCAGCAATAAACTCAGGCATTGTCAGGCAATAATGCTCAGTCAGGTCCCTCCATTGGGATTCAAGGGTGTCTTTTTCTCTGCTCCCTGCGCTGCACTAATCACAGGCCTACTTTGTTTAATTGCAGCAAAAGGGAGAAAATGTGTTCAAGAAGTCATCCTAATCCCTCCCCTTTACCCCCTGCTCCCTCACAGCAACCCCCAGCCAGATTTGGCTTCTCCGTGCTCCGTCCCTCTCTTCTGCTCCACAACGCCCCCCCCCCCCCTTTTTTTTAATGAATTGTGGGACTTAAAGACACAACAAACAGCAGAACTGTGATAAATAAAGGATAGAGCAGAGGGGGGATTGTGATAGGTAGGGGCCTGAGGTGTTGGCTGCTTATGTATGAAAAATCACTTCCGCTGGATTTAAATGCTTGCAACAAGTGCCATTACAGTAGGTTTTTTCCCCACTCCCTCTCTCGCTCTCATTTTTTTTTTTTTTTTTTTGTTGATGTTGCTGATGCACAGGTGGTGGCGGGGTAGAAGGATCAGATGAAAAAGTCCCGTATGCAGCCAGCTGCTGTTAGCTCCACGGGCAACGCAGCCTCGAAATCATCGCTGCTGCAAAAAGCACGTCAAAGCTCCCTCATTTGACACAAATTCACTTCTTCTATTTTTCAATCACAGATTTAGAAACTTAAGGTGCTGTGCATTGTACTTGATGACTCTGGGGTCACGGGCCCCCAGGGGGGCAAAAGAGGGGATTTATCAATCAGGACTCCTCGTCTTTCTAAAGCTGAATAAAAAGCGACCCATGAAGAGACAAACCAGTCCCCTTTTAACTAAAGGCTTTTCTTATTCATTAGATCCGGATTCTGGCTTCTCCCTTTACCTCCTTTTCTAGAGAACGAGGCATCTCAAGCATAGAAAACCACTGAGTGGAAGGAGACAAATATCAAAAAGATCCTTAAACTAAGGTTTTGAATAACATCATAGACACTGTGCCTGCTATGACTGACTAACACAAAATTGTTATTGTGTTTTTTTTTAAATCACTAACAATAAATTGCAAATGTGCAGCCATCATTTAAAGGTAGCTGATACTCAAGGATTCACAGAAAAGAAAAATTGTGATTAAATTCAATTTTTGAAAATAATCATCAGCTGCTCTGTGTCAATCATTTTCTTTGTCTGACATAACAAACAGTAATTTCCATTTTTCTAACAAAGAGAAAAAGTAAAAAAAAACCCCAATATAAATATGGTAACATTTGAAAAAAAAAAAACACTACTTATTCCACCAAAATGCCAACAACTATAATCACGATTCTCCATCATCAAAATCTCTGCCAGAATAAAGATTACTTTAATTTTCTTTAAATAAGCTCACAATCTGTATTTTTTTTCCAAAATAAAATCTTCTAGTGTTTTGTTATTATTTCAACAGTCTGTTACGGGTGTTTATGCCTGTTTTAGGCAAATCAATTCAAAGTTTTCCCAAACTGATGTGAACTGATGCACAAGAAAACCCCCCACAAAACACTCTTGATAATTACACAAAAGATCCAGTTTTGTAAACACGTCAAAGCACCGTGAGTGTCTAACAGACTCTCCACGCTTGCGTCGAGAATGGTGACAATAAGAAGAGGACACAGTTAAAAAGAAATAGCTTCATAAAAAAAAAAAGCCCACACTGAGTATGTACTTGTAGAAACCCTTCTGGTCTAAGTGGCTGAGGGTTTAGATGAGAAAATCCACCCTAAGTAAACGACTTCCCATGTGACCTGGGGCAAGTCACTTAACCTCTGTCTTCATGCCCACCGCCCAAGTTTAAACAAGAGGATTGCTCAGTTCCATCCCCATACACTCCTCGAGTCCCCTCTGACCGAATCATTTTGCTCAGGATGAAAAGCCTGGTGAAAAGCAGAGCTGTCAAAACAAACAAATATACATTTTTTTTTATTACAGTGCCAACCACAGGCAACACTTACAAAGGCTGCTAAACATTAATATTTCCTATTCCAATCAATTTGCTCAAAAACGCAGTAAAACAAATCAATTTCTTATTAATATCCACCCTGTGACACCACATGGAAGTGATACTAACAAAAAATACCAGCTCAGAAGTGGCAGTTGCATAATGACTGTTGTTACCATCTAACCGTTTGCACAAAAACTGCCCATTTGAATCACTCGGCCATCTTTGTGGCTAAATTTGGATCTTTTCTAACCTTGTTGTCATTTTATGATATCCACATTGTCTCACAGTTTTATGATTCTTTTCCTGCTTTTTCGCTTAACTTTAGCGAGTCTAACTAGAAGACTGTTGCGAGCCAGTGAGAGCTACTGGTGCCTGTGAATGTAGCATTATATGGCCCAATCTCTTTCTCACTCCCTGAAAGACTGTTTAAATGGTTTGGTTTATTATTGCCCAAGGAAGGCTAAAGGCTTCTGTCAGCATTTGGGAGAGGGAATCACTGCCTCTTTACTGGACAGCTGTTCCGGCCTTACCCCACTTTTCATATGGATATGTATGTTAATGACAGGCAATGGACTGGAGATGAAGAGGCCTGAGCGCTAGGCCCTCTCTTCAGCGCACTTCTAAAGCTTCCACAAAAGGAGCAGTAAAAGAGGCTGCAATGGTGAAGCTCCCACTTTTGTGCCCTGAATTAGTTCTGCAAGCAATGAAAGTGATCTTTTCTGGACGACAGGGGAAGTCTGCCGATGGCTGGACCAACTCATTAGCACAAAAGTCTGTTGGGACATATAATTGACTGACGCAGATCCCCCGCCTGTCACAACACAGCATAGACTGTGGGATAGCACACATACTAGAAAAATACCTATCCTCTTCAAAACTCACCTCACAGTTTACATTAGACCTGCCCTCCCCCTTTCTTTAGGTGCTATTGTGTTTACTTCCTTCTTGCAAATATCACATCCTACAGCCTGCTGACGGCTGTGAAGCGCTGCTTCCTGTTGATGTCATTAAGAAATATCGCACCTTTTGACATTTGTTGACTTTGACTTCACTGGAAGACAAAAGTAAATGTTGTTTGGGTGTGTTTACTGTTTTAGTTTCAATATCTTACATTTAGGAAACCTTTTGAAGATTGACCAAAAAAGAATTAGAGTAGATGAAAAGACTATTCATCTTCCATTTGTCATTATAACGTTTGTAACAAATTGCCTTAAGCATTTGAGTTTTTGTGGGTGTTTATTTTACACCATTTTTAAAAATAATAAATGAACTAATATGTGTGCTGACTGGAATATCAAAATTACTTTCTGGATATGAAGCAGGAATCTTTTTCTCTCTCTTTCTCCTTTTTTTATAGACTGGAGTAGCAAACATGCTCTGCACACCAGAAGCCCCTAATGGCTGCATCATGGTTAAATTGACTGGAAAATGCTGTTTTAATTTCCATGTTAATTGAAATGGACTAATTGTTAATATATTCTGAGAGCAAAGTACTAAAATGGAAACATTTTCCCAAAATTTAATCTCTGCAGAAATGGCTTTGGAAGCGATCGCCGTTTTTGAACGCTTCTCTGACCACGCATTAAAAATGAATCACAGATAACCAAATAATTCAAATCTTATAAAGTTATTTTAACTTTTTGCACACCAGACAGGAATATCATTTTTTCCCCTTTCTTCTTAAATCCAGATAGTGTAAAGGAGTTTACTTGAAAACAATTGCCATTGTTTTTCCATTTTTAGGCAGAAGAATTTTGTCAAGCAGCTAAATAGGGTATTCTTCATGGTCTCCCTTCTTCACAGGCAACTATAGAAATTAGCCCTACGTTTCTCGGCTCTCACACATGGATACACACGCTTGCATGGACACAAGAAAAATTTCTTTTCTTCTGTCAGCATTCCTGGCCAACAATGGCTAGATTAGTGGACGTGAGGGCCCCCTCGGGGGCACGTATTGTGGCACAGAATACCCTCGGCAGGAACAGCTGGTAGGGGTTAATGGCTACTGAACCTCTCAGCCGGAGCCCTTTCTCTATTGTGTGTTCCGCTCATGGGAAGGAAGGAGGCCACTGACAGCTTCTGGGGTGTGAGGAACCCTCAGAACAGCACCCGGGTCACCCCAAATGGGGAGCAGGGCAGAGGGTGGGGAAAGAAGTAAGGGGGAGGGGGATGTTGATGCTTAGGGTGGTAGGATGGTGGTAAAAGGGAAGTCTCTGTGGACCAGTGACCAAAAGCTGCACAGCTACACAGCCAGCAGTAGAATTAGCATCAGTGTATATTCAGCAGAAAACAAAAAAAGGCTGGACAATGGGAGTGGCAAACTGTACACAAAGAGGGACGGGACTGAAGATGACAGCGGGGAGGAGGGGGCAGCTCAGCGGAGGCTGAGTGACATCAGCTTATCATGTGACTTGATGTTTACATGAAATAAAAGCACAACCATATTGTAAGATTAATTAGTGGCCAGAGTCTCTGTAGCATCTTAATGATCCCGTTGCCTCGTTTCATTGAGGCAGCAGGATCAGCTTGTTGTGAGCTGAGGGCTGGGGTCGCTCTGCTGGGGCTTCTATCCTCTGCAATAGCCCCACGCATTAGTATTCAAAGCTGAGAATAAACAGGAGTAAGCAGTCCTCAGATGCTGCCCCACGGTTGTCTGTGTGCTTGAGCTGTGAGAGAAGCTCTCTCATCCAGTCCTCCTGAAGTGTGCGTGTTTGTGTGTGGCCTGTGTCGCCTTGTCTTGTCAGCATCACAGGGCTCTAGCCCCGCCACCCCGAGGAGCCCCTCTGTCAGAGCCGGAGGGACCGCATCCCCGATTTAATCCCCCAGTTACTCACCCCCCGCTGGGCAGCGTGGAGAAGCCGTTCTCCCTGATCCATCCAAGCCTCTCACACCAGCGGCCACACTCATTAGAGGGCTGATTATGATAGTGTGCGGGTGTAATGTTTAATCGACTCTGACACCTGATTTGCCATGTTACAAATCCCGTCATGCAAATTGAGCCATTTGTGCTGTTTGATATGGAGAGATAGGCTATGAAATGAAAGATTAGCCCTGAAATGAGGCACAGGGGATGTGTGCCCTCTGCTCCTGCCGCTGTGATTACATAGATGAGAACAAGCATCTTTTTTTGGCGCTGGTGTATCGCATCGGGACAGGACGCATTAAATTAACATGGTGTTTTTCCTTCCCGCAGGAATCAGAAGAGGAGCCTATCAGTGAGAAAATGTCTCATCTCGTCCCCGACAAACAAGGGCAGGGTAATGGGCCTCTGGGAGCATGCTCTTTGAAATCACACCAGCCTGTGACAACTGATGTAAATAATTCAAATGTCCTGAGCCTCTCAGGTTTGGAGTCTGCATAATAAAGGCAGTGCAGCGTCTTATGTGGCTGCAGCCAAATCAATGCATGGACGAAATTGTTCTATAGCAAAGCAAATGTAATTTCAGCCTTTTAGTAGTCGGGGAAAAGAATCATTGACATGCTGTCGGAAAGTATTTCAATTTCACTGTAAAGACAAAACAAATCGCTGATATCGGTGCAGCGTTGCACTGAAATTGCTGGGGGTGTCTTGACACACAGATGGCTTAAATTAAATGGGGGGAGCGCACCACTTGGCATTTTTCACATGCCCTGACACCTGTTTTAAGAACGACCACTTCTCATCTGTAGCAACACACAGGGCAGTCCAAACAAGTGCTCTCGAATGTCTTATGTGGCCTCTCTTATCAGTCCTCTTACTGTAAACATTTCATTTCCTCACCCTGTCAGAAATGTCTTTGTTGCTCGGGCTTTAATCTGAAAGACAAAGTCATCCACATGGCTTCCCCCCGCTTGCTATTTGTCTTTTGCTTTCTCCTCTCTCATCTCTTGTGACAACCTTGTCTTTAGAGGGCTTTAAGTTCATGTTCCAGTTTTTCTTGGCCTTTATTGCGAGTGCAGAGGTCCTCTAAAGTATGCTCTTCTGAGTGGCTGACTGTTTGTTTCTTTGTCAGTCTGAGGTTACAGTGCTGATGTTTATCTCCCGATCGGCCGAGGATGACATTACCGCAAATGCTGTCAAATGCCATCAGTCGCACGGGGACTTTTTTATTTTTTATATTTCACCCCTGTGAGGTTATTTGTGCAAATTAAACACCGCTATGATTTCAGTGTCTCTGGGCAGACGGCCAGGACTCGGTTGTGAGTTATTGCTGCAGCAGAAGCCTTTTATGTGAGTCAATTCACGTCTCAGAGGAAATCTACCTGTTTTTACAAGTCATCTCCTCAGAGAAACACCTGTACTGAGAAACAGACTCATTGTTTTTCTCTAAGCTACATCGTAAAAGATTGAAAGAGCGGAGAGACAACACCAGGCAGGTTTGCTGAATCACTCATCCTTTCTGGCGCCACTCGGCTGACTGAAGAGTTCCTGTCAGATGAGTGAGTGATGTCGGATTAGAGATCCTGTAACTTGTTACTACGATTATATTGGCCTGTTTTTCTTTACAGGAAAAATAGGCTCATCTTTGGAAGCCATTACAATATAAGACACATTGATTAATGATCACTAAATGACCCTTTTTTCATATTTGAATTAGATTTCTGGCACAAAAAAGCCCAAATGATTAACCGATTGATTTGATATTTTTGATTAATGTGAATTTAACAGGTTTTGTGGACATTCGAATGCAAACAGAAATAAAGAATAGATAGTATCTGTCATTAGTTTTAAGGCAGCTTTAATCAGCTGTTGTGAAGGACAGCGATTTCTCTCCAGCTAGCAGTGCAAACACAGCCTGACTTATTTTCAGCTCAAGTTACAGTCTTATCCATAGATCGCCCCATATAGAACTAGTGACTTGCTCTTTCCTGTTAAATATAAATGTTACTGTTTTCCCAAACTGCCCAGAATATTGTAAAGTTATTGATTAGTCGTCATGTTTGGCCGCTCTTATTGATGGCACAAGAATGTGAAAGTAGCTAGCAACCCTGATGTAAAGAACAGGATTTATTGCCCAGAATCTCTTGAACAATTTTATCAAAAGCCTATTCCACCGTGACATTTTTTTTTCTCCCATAAATCAGTGAGGGGAAATCTATCAGTGGACAGTAGTGAGAGATAGATGAGCAGAGGGATGAGAGGGTCAGCAGAGATTTTTCACTGGTCCTCCCCATCACAGCCGCAGCCTCACTTTTTCACCTTTATGAATTGGTCTTTTACTGACTGGCCGGGCTTTTAATTTGTTCCACACACTTGGAAAAAAAAATCTCTCAACATTTCGACTTTGCACATAAGATAATGTATTGATTGTTAAAGCACTGGTGCATTGGGTTCCTCGCTCATATTTATATAGCAGAAACTTTTAGATGAATGGTTCTCAGGAGCTGGATCAACCCCCACAATATTAATATCCTGGATATATTCAATTTTGGCACTAAAGATATTAAGAATCGGGGGCCTCGACACATTTCACTTTAAAACCATCTAACTGCAAATTCAGACAGGTTGTATTAAAGAGGAATAAGAAAAGGATTGAGCATTTTGCAATAATAACAAGCTTTTAAAGCATGCCATTGTTGGTCATGGATGCATCCTGGTTCTCAGGCATGCATTCATTTGCAGCAATTTGTTTAATTAAGGATCACAAGTGTTGAGCTTGTATTGTTTTACTTCACTGTGAGTCTATATTAGGACGTGTTATTCACCAGCCTCACTGCAGAAATGCTCAGGCATATAAAACGGGAACAACTGAGCATAAAAGCATGCTTCCACCCTATTTGTTTCATCGGAATTAGTCAAAAAGAGTATTATTGGTGTGACCCCGATTTTTTTTCGTGTCCTCTTTTTTTCTTTATTTGATGGATTTATGCCTTTGTTATTACTCTCGCTGTAGGGTGTTGGTGTCCATCCACCCAATCTGAGTTGATTGAAGGCCTTCATTTGCTATGCGGCCATGTAAAGTAGAAGCCTGGAAATATCACGCTGACCTTGATGCTTCTTTCTGATTCATTTTCCCTGACACCCTGTCCTCCGATGGGATTTCTCAGGAGTTAGACATCCAGCTGATATTTGTAAAGTGACTCTTCCCTTAATTTCTTTCAACGATGAAATATTGGCATGTTTGTTTGAATAAATATTGGGAAATTTATAATGTGGATGCTAAATGTGGGGTTTCAATTACACTTATTGTATTTATCATGGAAAAATGCAAGTATGTGTATAGAATCATCTTAGTTTGGGAAAAAAAGTTTTAAGCAGGGAGACTTACTTGGAACTTTATCAGCTTAATGTAATTTTACAGGATATAATCAATATTTTACAAAGGACACAAATTCTCTCTTACTGCCCAAGTAAAATTATTTTTCAGTCTTTTGATGCTTGACAGACTTTGGTGAGATTTGTTGATGTGAGTGCTGATAGTAAAATGTTTTTAAGGATGCTTATATTTTGTTTGTTTAAGCGCTGACTTTCTTTTTATTAAAACGACCTTGTACCAGGAAACTAAAAGACAGTCAAAAGAGATCATAACCAACATTTACAGTTAGACATTCATATAATATATAATCATTCTAATAAACTTTAATTATTAAATATGTTAAATATTCTTGCTGTTTGGTGACAGAAATCAACTGAACATCTGCAAAAAAAAAAAAAAAAGATTTTCAAGATGTGACCTTCCTATTTGCAGTGACACATATCTTCACAGGCGGCTCTGCGAAACGTTTCTTCTGCAAAGTGGCTCCATAATGTTGTCAGGTGACATTGTTGGCATACTTGTTAGCTTTGCCTCGGACTGGGGACAGGAAGCGGTGAAGACAAGTGAGAGGTGTTGTCTACCTGTCTGATTTACTGTCCTGCTGCGTTTGAAGTAGGACAGGCAGAATTTGCCTTCACTCTTCTTCTTTGTGATCAGTTGTCCCAGATTATAGCCTAGGTGAGGCCTCTCGCTGTCGGGCACAGGATATAGGAAGTACCTGTCTCTCATAGCCTCTGGACATTGTCCCACGACTAGTTTTCCACATTGCATGTGCAACCCTACACCAATATTTTAGCCTGCTTCACCTTCAGCTTTTACATTATGACTTGCGTGCAGTGACTAACTTAACTAACAGAGATTACAACACAATAATTTCACAATCGCGAGGTTAAAATATGCATGTAGCATGAGAATAGCCTGGAGCTGTGGCACTGATGTGTTTTAACCAGTTGTGGACCCAGACGGCACAGCTTGAGCTTGGCGTCAGCAGTGTTTTCTTTGCCAGACCTGTTCAGCAAATGGAAATACAAGCCAATACATGCGATGCGTTTGACTCTAGCTCTTTTTGACAACAAGCATTTCAACAACATCAACAGGCACTGCTGCTGGTGCCAAAATCTTCTTTGTTTAAATATTATAGCGTACTGTTTACTTTAAAAAGCTGCCTGCTGGCGAGGGAATGGTTCTTTCGCTAAGGGACTCTTCAGACTATGTGTATGTTTTTATCATCATCAAGCCATGATAAATATTTATGTATTCCTCACATTTTCGGTCTTCCCACCTAATCAGTCACCAGAATGTGCTTCAAGACAGAGTGATGCTGGCACAGTGTGGCTGATTAGAGTCAATCAGCAGGGGGTGAAACCAATGTTTCCCTCAAAACAACCACACAGACAGAGGACTGGAATTTCTCCTCTCAGCACATCAGCTAATGGCACAGCCAGATTTTCATAGACCGAATGGAAGCTTGATTGTGAGCCGCATGTTCGTGCGGACACTGATTTGGTGCTGTTAGGGCATCCAGAGGGGGGAAAGGCAGAATATAATCAGCACCTTCAAAAGTTAAACAGAGCACAGGCGTCAAGTAAATTGATTGGATGAGACCTTGTAAGGGAGCTGATCTATCCCAAGAACAAAAGCAGCCTTAAATGGAATATTTCAAAGTGCAGGAGTCCAATCAGACAGTGGAATCAACAGCATCTGCAATCGTCATCGTATAAATGTGAAGCATCGGTGCAAGTTGAGATGCAGAGTGTTACTTAATGCTGTCAGTGCCAAGGATAACTAAAAATATCAGTATAAGGTAATTGTTCAAAAAAGAAAACTGTCAAACTTTGTGTTTTTATTTTTTGTTGTTGTTGGGTTTGTTTGGGTTTTTTTTTTTAGATAAAACCACATTTTTAATAGCAACACAAAGTTTACACTGTGACTATTTTGAGAGTGCTGAGGTCAGAGGTTAAAGTTCATAAGGGAAACATAAAAAAGGCTTGTATTTGACAGCAAAGGGGATGACTGCTGTGAAATAAACATTATTATAGTGACTTGCATTACTGTGTGTCAGATAAGAGACTTTCAAGTGTCTTTAGAGAACTAAATTACTGCCACTGATATTTTAGCATTTCAATGGCAACCTTAACTCTCAAGGCTGTCTTTGTTTTTATTTAAGGCTCAGGCCTTTGCTGTTGGTATCAGTTAAGTTTCCCATTGAGGAGGAAATCACAAGAAACCAACATTCAAATGACGGATAAAAGGCCTCTGTGTGTTTTTGTTTTTCATCATTGTATGGCCATTTCAATGTATTACCTCAAGGGAAAACAAAGTAACAGTGATCGCCTTCACACTGTGTAGCTGATGAATATTGCATTTTCATAAAACGGGATTGAGCCATTTCATTTCAGCACAGCTGCTATCTGTCTCTTGTTGTTTGACAGTAAAATATGAAATTTGCCATTTTTTTTAACATTTGAGAATTTTAATACAATAAACTTTGACTGCGATGCACCTTTGTTTGACCTTTGAAAATAAAATTGTACCTTGTGTGAGCATGTCCCACTTCACTCCATCTTTGTTTTGGAATTTTGATTTTAAAAAAATAATAAAAATAGAGCGGTTCAGACACTTTGAGAGGAAAGAAAATCATTTACAAGAGGTAAAGCCTTTACCTTTTATCAGTAGTGAGTAAAATAGTCATTTGCTATTTATGCTAACAGGATTGTTTTGTGTCAGTTTTGTTTCATTTGTTTCACGAGCCGGTATTACGAAAATGTTTTTTTGAAAATCAGGACACAGCACCATATTTTGTGTATGTACCCATAACGGCCTTCAGTGTTGTTTGTTTTGTCCGCATCGAGCATTTCACCTGCGCGTGTGAACTCCAAGTGGCTTAGAAAATCTCTGTGTGGGGTTCTGGAGGCGGCAGTGGGTCCCAAATTGAATTACATGCACATTTCTCAGCCACAAAGGGGAGCTATCGCTAATTAAAACCATGTGATTGATGACACTGACGCTCCATGTCAAGGGAGGATAATTCACTCACAGTCACTCTGCTGCATTGGTTCCTGTCTCCACGCCATAAGCTACTGTAAGTCCAACACTTCCTTTGCTGAGAGGAATAAACACCTGAAAGAACCATTTTTTTAATATTTGAAGACTGTGGCTTGTTTGCCACATGTGTGAAATCATTTAAGTGAATTAAAGTCACTTGTTAAGGGCAGCATCAGCATATGAATCTGTGTAATGTATATACATTTACCCTTGTATGCGCATACAGTACATGCTCCTAATTATCTTAAGCCGAGTGAAACTTTGACCTGCTAAAAGGGAAGCTGTCAACCTATCCATCCAAGAACAGCACTTTGTGAGTAATCACTGTGTAATGGGTTTCATACTTGTTCATTGTATTATACACAAACCCTATATGCAGCTACTCACACACAAACACACATAAAGACTGGTACAATCCAGCTTGTTGCTTTATTTACTGGTAAGAGTGTGGTTTCTTGTTAGGAAATAGAAAGCAAGCTTAGCATGGGTTCAGCTGGGAGAACTGAGAGTAGGCACACCATACATGACCACACATACATATTACCACCTAAAGACAACACAGATAAACAGAAAAAACATAAACAGGAAGGTGAAGTGAGGATTCGAATGTATTGATGTTGGATTTTTAAAGTAGAAGATAAAACCAAAGCAATAATGTAACTAAGGATTAAGAGGAATGTATTTATTCATGAAACACAGAAACCTGCTGATTGTAGCAGGCACTTTGGCTATTGGCACCGCACACAGTGCACTCAGTCAATATATAGTGTAGTATTTTGTTTGTGTTCTTTGTTATTTTAAAGGTTTTTGCTCTGACATGCTTTCCTAGGGAGTGACTTTTAAGTTTGACTTGAGTTAAAGGGTCATTTTAAATGTAGAAAAGAAAAGTAAACCTGAAAGCAGATGAGCAGAAGAGAATGGATGGATGGAGAAATGGATGTATATGAAAGTAAAACCCAATGACAATAGAACTTTCTAGTGTACCTGAAATTTAAAATCACTGTGAGTCAGTGTGTGCAATTTTAACATCACCTTCAAACTAGGAAAAAAAAAGTCCCCCCTCCTTTTATATAGTAAATCCTACTAAACATTATAACATGTTGCCACCAAAGCAGAACAAGTCCATGTTAATGCTCTCTCTATAGGCAGACTATTACAGTAGTTCAGAGCTGCTGCTGTCGTCGGCCAGGAACAATTTTGCACTCTTAAGCTTCATACAAGTCAGATCCTGTCAGTGGGTTAGTTTTGTTCAAAGGACCAATTAGTGGGTCCTACCTTAGCCTGCAGCTAAAAGGCCTAATGGGGGCATCCACCTGAGAGGTGCAGAGCTCTCCCCACTGGGCTTTAATTTGAGAGAGGAGTGGGTGGCAGTTTCTGAGGCTTTTACCATTACACAGGACTTCATTGTGGCTGCTGACCGTTTGATCTTAAAATAATTTACTTAATGATCTCACCACGGGAGCAATTGGTGCTGCTCGATTAGTCTGCAAGGTCTAATGGACATGGGAAAGAAAGAGGAGGAGGAAGGGAAGGAGGGTGAGGGAGAAATGGGGGGTGCCACAGTAAGGATTAAATGAATCTGCTATGCAACCTTGGGGAGGTACATTTTTAGGCATAGGTAAATTCAGAGGTGAATTTCTCTCAGTTTTACAGAAATTCAGAGTGTGTAACAGTGTGAGGAGCTGCAGCAGTTAAACAAGCCATTAGGCATTTCTTTAAAATGTTTTATCATATAAAGGCTTACTAAAGACTTTGCCACATGCCGATTATGGGGGATCTTTTTTTCTTAGAGTAATTTGGGATAAACAAGAAAATATTCTTGAACCTATGAGGTGATTTATATGTTAAATGAGGCGACCTAAAATTGAGGATAACTGATATATCCAGCCTCTAAAACATGGGCAGTCATTACCACAATTTCATTAACATTTTAAATTGTGTGATATTTAGAGAAACACTTATTCCAGTTGAATTAATAAATCAATTTACAAGCAATTTCAAAGCATCAGCGTCTTGTGAAAAAACCATGTGAGGGATCACCAAAACCAGTGGTTTTTCATGAAAAACAACCATGTTTGCAACTTTCTGAGAAAAGTGTATCGCTTCGTTTAAATAATTGTTTCAAAATGAGTTTATTTGCTTAAAAGGGGTTGTGTAACTAACAGAGGAATATCAAATGATTTTTGAAAACTAAAAACAATCAAAAGGTCTAATTCAGTATTTCAGTTTAAGCTGAATCCCTTTTTATACTATTACTTCTTTTAAACCCTTTTATGTAAAAAATTACAAAATGCAATTAAAAATATTTTTAGGGTTTCTTAAAAGGTTCTGCAGAGCTTGAAAACCAAATGCGGTGTTAAGGTAACAAGTGGCAAAGTTACTGTTGAGCCACTGATACTGCAGCATACTGTGATAACGTCACGAGGCTCGTGCCTGTGTGTGAATGTGAAAGCAAGTGATTGGTTAATGCTTCACCATGTCACTGTAACAATAAAAGACTCTCAGCTGTATACATTTGTTGTACATCATACCCTTCAGGCAGTGGCGGGCACCGTTTTTTAGCTTGATATTATTAGATAGTCCAAATACTGCAGTGCTAGCTAAGCTTCCTAATCCAGCTTCCCAATGTTAGCCATCATTGTGTTCCTTGTTTCATTTTCCACTGCTTATTATTCAACATTATGCCAAGTGTATTGGCCGGGGTTAGCTGGTTAGTATGCCAGTACATGGACGTCTTTGACCTAAGGTCGTAGATGTTAATGCTTTACATGCTCTTGGTAATTGATAAACTGATAAATACTTTATTGTCATTGCATCCAAGAAAAACACATACAATGACATTTACTAAGCCGTCGTTGCAGCGAAGCATGCCATAAAATCCATAAAACAACAATAATAAACACCATCAAAAAGAAAACAAACAAACAAACAAAAAACAATAAATTGTACACACAGTCCAATCATAAAAGAAAAACAATACAAAAGCAGTATACAAGACCATTCAGTAATGTATTAATGTTGGTAATGTTTCTCTATTTGTTGGTTTGTTTTGTTAGTAAACTAACAATCTGGCTAATTGTACCATTAAGGAGGATAAAACTGTTAAAAATAAACATTGTTTGCATACATTTAAGTTTGTGAGAGGTACTTAATTCAACTTTATTTATACATAACACCTTTCATGAAAAACATGCACTTCAAATGCTTGAGCTGGCTTAAAAAGAAACAATAATTTTTGAAATTGGATAAATTAGTCAATAAAATGAAATAGTAAAAGTATTTGATACAGTAAATACCAGGACTCTCACAGCACATAAAAAGCAACAATAAAAAATCAGTTGTGAAGATAAATAAAACTCAGTAGAATACAATTAATATCAGGGATAGACGGTATATAAAAACTATGACCGTTGTGTTATATTACAGTGTTAGATATCATCATCTGTGACTTAAAGAACATAAAAATGTATGAAAACTAGTGACAGTGAAAAACAGTCCCAACCAAAACAGCTTCAGGGATTCACAGGAGAGTTGAAAAGGTCACTGTACTTCTACGACACACTCCGGTACATGACTGAAAGGCTCTCCTGACCTCTGCGCATTGAAAACGAGCCAAAGAAAGCTGGGGGCTGGGGGTCTGAGGCAGCCATTAGCAGATAAGGCACTTCAGGTAAGTTGGTGCAGTTTATTTTCCCCGCGGCAAAGTATGAAAAGCGGAAAAAGGGAGGTGGGTGATTAACACAGATCACTATTATTAAATCATGCAGGAAGGTTGTTAGTGCACATGAAGTTGTCTGTAACATGTCATGACAAACTCTGGATCACTGGCAGGAAGTACCCAAATAAATCTCTGAATGGAATTTTTGATGGGAAGATACGCCATAATTAGTATCTTCACTTTTAATGATGAACTGCATCTGTTTCTTTTGTCAGCATTATAACCTTATTCAGAAAAATGCAAATATGTAACAAAAATGCAATAGTAAAAAAAAGAGTGCTGGCGGTAACATTAAAATAAGCAATTTAAATTATTTTGTAAGATTGTAATTTAAGCTACAACTGTTCCTATCAGGTAAAGCTACTTTACTAGTTTCTCTAAAGTGATTTTTGGGCTTTTCTAAGGAAAAAAAAGTCATCTTTATGAAACTATGGAAATTGCATGTGTTCATGTAAATTGATGAATGTTGAATTTTTTACTAGAAATTAAGTGACTTGCTGTGTTTCTCAGGTAATGTTGCAGAATATCATAAAAGCTATGCAAGAAATAGTAAAGCAGTTAACTTTTTTATAGGGTTAATGTCAGTAATCTGTTCTTTAAAAAAAGTAATGAAAAAATGGTTACAACACTGCAAATAGTAGCTCCCTGAGCTTATGGAGATTGGCATTGATTCTAAGTTTATTTTCATAACACGCCAAAACTCTCAAAGACAAATTTGAATGAAATGTAGCATAACTGGACCACTGCAGTGCAAATTGTCACACATTCATTCATTAATCTGACAGCAACACCAGTAGGGAGTAAACCACTTTTTTTTTTAACTCTTTATTTCCCCAGCAGAGAATTCTAACTTAAAATAAAGTCATGATTTCCCTCTGAATTATGATGTTTGTTAAACTAAGTATAATAGTATGATACCTGCAGAGAGGACAAACACTGAAATCTTCGGTGGTTGCCATTCAGTTTGCGCTCTTGATTTTATGCCGACAAGTTTACTGTGGCATGTGCAGAGATCAGCCTCTTCATTTTAAAGTGGGCAGTAACTGCATCATCAACAGTGCAGTAATTAAGAACCAATATTGTTCATGCCCAATGCTTTTTGTGTTCTGTATGTGGGTTGGTGGGACAAATGAGGATGTAAAGGATAGGGCAAGATGGAAGCAGGTGATCCACTGTGGGGACTCCTAAAAGGACCTACCAAAAGAAGAGGAAGAAGATATAAGTATTCTAAAAATGTGCTATTTGTCCCTAATTTGTTATATATGATCATATTTGATATATTTAACTTGTTGTCTTTTAGTCAGACTGACCATACTGAAATAAACTAGGCACTGTGTTCTGATAATGATCTTGTGCGTACATGGTCGTGTGTCTGAAGCGGCCATCAGACTGTAAGGTCTTGGATGAATTTTAAACATTTATTGACCCATCCCCCCACTGAATGGCAGTAATCCTTGTGCCGGGCCCAGCCAGAGACCACGAGGTGTGCATATTAAAAGTTTTTACTGAGGCTCCACAACACCTGTGAGCCCCTCACCATTGAGCCTTGCACCACAAGAACATAAATCACAGCTTGTGAGTGGAATATCTCATAGAGAGCCAGCATTCCACAGCTCGTGCTGGGATTAGGAAATCAAAAGGGCACACGCTCTGCAAATGCTGCACAAGGCTCCAAGGAAGCCAGGGTGTTGAGAAACAGCCAAGGAGGCTCATTCAGCTCTGTCATTTATAATGGTGCCGGACTGACAGAAGCCCCTGGGATATTACTGCTACAAACCCCAAACCACTGACTGTATGTGCCATCCAAGCAAGTACAAATTATGGTCTAAACGAAGCGGAAGAGCTACTGCAAATTGCAGGAAGCGTTCTCCTGTGTCTTCATTATCTTGTTAGTTTTTTCGATAAATATATTTTCCACAGCATGTGGCTGAGATTACCACAGTAAAATGAGCTTTCTTCATACAGTGACATCCTGAATTGGCCATTTTACTAAATATATGCAAAATAAAATGCGGATGTTTTGCTGTCAAATGCTACATTCTCACTGCAACAGGTGTATGCATGATTAAAACTACACCGAGGACATCCATGATTTGCCCTTCTTTATAGCCCATTATGCAGTCCTGAGGAAAAGGAAACTGTACTGTGAGAAATGCAAGCATTTGATATGCAAAAATGCTCTTCATGTATCCTTGCCCTCTGTTAGTCAAAACATTGATGAGATTAATTTGCATTTATGGAGTGAATGATTACACAAGTACACTATATGAGGAATAAAGGGCCCAGCTCAGGTTAAGGCTGATTGACAGCAGCATTGTCTGGTGGGGCTTCACTTCATTTTGAGAAGCCCAAAGTGACCCCATGCATTATGGCTATGGGGGCAGTGCCAGTCTCTCAGGATGCTGATTAAGTGGGATAAGCCAGCCCCTCAGACACAAGTGGCCTGACCATGCTGGGGGAGTCCTACCTAACTGCTTACACCCAGCTCCACCCCATACCACATACAACTGACACAAGCATAGGCATACAAACATCAAAAAGTGACATTCATTGCTAAACCAATTTATTAAACAGCTGGACCAGCTAGATCAAATAAACCTGGGGTCTTAGTTTGGTTTTATCAACTTTGGATTTTTAGTTTATTTCAACCATGTAAGCTACTTAAACCACTTGGTTTTAAACCCAAGCCTAAGCATATGCTCTAATAGGTATGTGTGTGAACCTAACTGAACAATGGTGATTCTACAACTATTGTAAGGTAATGGCTGCCCTTAAAGCTTTTGTTTTCCAGCTGAGGGACACTTAAAACGAGCCTTTCAAGATAAACGGCTGTTGTAGGCCACCGGCTTCCCCAGTCCCCCCCCTCCCCCCGGGACAACGTATCCATCACCAGATGCCCTCGGGTGTGGGCTAACAAATTTGTTCATTCCGGGGGCTTACATAACACACGAAGAGTTTATTTTGCAGGATTTAGCGTGAACTGCCAGCAGAGATCCCACTTACAGGTTGCGCGCACAGCAGTCCCGGTTTTTAACATGCATTAGGCGTTAATTCACTAAAGGGCAAAATCCCCCACATGTAGGCTATTATTTGCCACCAACACATCGAAACTGGTTTGTCATGTCTGTAGGTAGACAGGTGGAGCAATAACTTATGACGGGGTGACTGACGAGATATTATTATTTAGTCAATGCGATCAATTACTATGTGGACGGGAGGTCACCACGTGTCTGTGTTTTTAAATATGGGTTGCAAAACGGATTTTTGCCAACCAGCTGTTCCACTTGCTACTCTTTTGTCCTTTAGGTCAAAAATAAGAAAATGGGAGAAAAAAAGGAAAAAAGAAAATCAATCAATCAATCAATCAATCAATCAATCAATCAATCAATCTATCTATCTATCTATCTATCTATCTATCTATCTATCTATCTATCTATCTATCTATCTATCTATCTATCTATCTATCTATCTATCTATCTATCTCAAAAAAACGTTTAAGCTGACAAACTGCCTGAAACTGTTTTTTGCTGCACTGTGTGCATGGGTCTCTTGGATCTGTACGACGATTCGTCAAAAGAGAAAAGCCAGTGCCCTCTACAGGACGCCGCTGACGGTGCCAGAGCGCACACTTACAAACACATCTCTCACTTTGTAAAACTACTGTTTTACAAACATCTTTCTCACACCTATGTTAACAACTGCGTAATTTCTGACTTATCTCGCACAATCAGTGCAATTCATTTCATATTTCAGAAGCAGGAGTAAAATATGAGAGGAGAAAATATTTCGTGCTTTGTGTGTCAGCTCATGAAAAGGTCAGACCGTCCGTGTGATGTTCATATTATAATTCCCTTTTAAATCTATGATATAATACTTTATTTTTTTAAAGAGGACTCCAGCTGTAGTACTGCTGTAAGTAGTCATACACTGTGGTGGCATAGCTCACGATTAACCCAGCCCTGTAGAGGGCGATCTTGTTGTGTGGACGATCAAAATCTATTATTATATAGAATTCCGGTTTCTTACAACATAATTTATCTTACAGCATAATTTAAGCACATCAGTGTGTTAAATAAAACCGTGAACTCATATAAACATCCACAATTACATGAAAGAAAAGCAGTACTTTGAATCTTTAAAACACTTCATGAATATTTTTATGGCAGTCTAAGGTTGTTGTTGTTTTTTTTTTTGTTTTTTTTTTTACCAATTGCATCTCCTTTGAAAAGAAAAATGCACTTTTGGAAACTAAATTGACTGCACTTTGAACGCATTAAGAAATGTGTAAATTTTTTGCGACACATACAAATGTACTTTTCATCCTGATTCTTTTCTTCCTTTCTGTGATTTACTGGCAAATTAATTTATATAATAACTAATGTAAGGATGAATGAAATTAAAATACGTATGATTAACAAAAACAATGAAGTTTATCCATTGATAAAATTCCTACAAAAATATAGCCATTACTAGTTCTAGAGATATTTTTCAGTGTTATAGCAGTGGTATGGAAACCTAATTGATTGCCAGAAAAGACATAAATAGTAATTTCCTTAACAAAGACATACTCTTCTCTTTATCATAATAAGAAACAACATGTGTGGTTGCTGAGTGAACCTTTGCAAGGATAACTCAGCCTGATGCACTGTTATTTACACTTGGAAGAAACTGTGAACCCTGGAATTACCAGGATTGCCAACTTCATTGCTTATAAAACATGGTTTTATCATCATCTAAGAAACAAACACAGTCTGACTAAATTAGTGAAACACAGTTGTATTTTTTGTGTCTTCATGAGACATATTGAGAAATAACTCACAGTTCAAACTGGAAATAATAAGTGAATCATTGCTACATGTATTTTTCTTACTCCCAGTGTTCATTTGGATTTAAATATTCAAACTGAGAAAACAAAACTGTAGCTGTACCATCCATCAATTTATGAATAAAGTCCTGTGCAAGAGTCTTGAGCCACCACTCATTTTAAAATATTTTGCTTCCAAGGAGCCAGACTGTAATTTTTCAAGTAGTCTTAATTGAAAAGTTCTCCAGGCCTTCTCAAGGTCTTTCAAAGTTTCTCTTTGGTGCTTTTTCAATCATTTTCAGCCCAGTCCTTGTATCTGACCTATGAACCATTCAAGGGGAAAAAGGAATCTAGCTCAAAGGCTGAACCATTGTTGTTTCTATTCATAGACAATTTGGAGGGGGGAAAAAAACAATTTTAAATTGTATCTTTGAGCATTTTTAATGTCACTCTGTTCTAAAAACACATCATTTGTTTCCCTTACTTTAAACAAATCTAGGCAAAATGCCAAAGATAACAAAGTTTGACTGGTGTAAAATAGTATTTTTGACCAAAGAGGTGATTCTCAAGTTCCATTAGTAAAAAAAAACTTGGCATATCTCAGCACTGTGTGTCTTTAAGAAGAAGAAGAAATGATAGGCCTAAAAAGCTATCTGCGACAGTATCTGAAAGTCATATCCTTAAAAAATAGGAAAAAAGCCAAGACTGGACAAGACCTGAGAGATGGATGTGGAAAATCATTCAAGTCATTATCAATACACAGTAAAAGCAGACCAGAGCCCAGACATTAACATTAAAGGAGTGTGAGATCATCTTAAGAGAAAACAGAACAAAAGGCAGCCAACAGCCAAATAAGAGCTTTGAATGTCCTCCAAGAAGCCTGGAGAACTATTCCTGAAGACTACTTAAAGCAGGGGTGTCCAGACTGTTTTTTTTTTTTTTTTTTACAAGAGTGCCATATTTGTCGATGGAAAATCAACCAGGGGCCAAAAAAGTAGTAATGCATTTTAAGGTAGGAGTGAGAGGCCGTATAAAGCCCCCGGGCTAGACTTTGGACAAGCCTGACTTATGAAATTACAAGAAAGCTTGCCTAATTCAGTGTTCTGTAGACAAACAAGACAAAAACTGAGCTTTCTGGCAAAAATACACAATGCTATAATTAGAGGAGAAAAGATGCAGCTCCTAAACCCAACCTCAGCTATGAAGCATGGCGGTGAAGGAGACATAATATGGTGTAGAAAACCTGAATGCCCTGCAATAACTAACTTAATTAAAATTGCCTACTGGGGAATGTCAAGGCACAAGTCCAGCACAGATAAGGAGAGGCAGGGTTATGCAATGAGACAATGACATGTACACAAACAGCAACAAGATAACATTTTTATAGAGATGAATGATGTGTTGGTGGGATAGGCTTTACTTCTGCTGCGACCATGACTCAACAGAAGAAAATGTATGGATGTAAAGAAGTTGTATATAATGGAAGTTGTGTTTCAGTACAGAGACAGCTATCAGAACTGATTTTAGACTCAGACATTTGCTTTGTCACTAGTGCTTCCCAGATTGACCAGACTGTTTTGATGAAGGGCCATTTTGTGATTTATCTTAGAAATCAATGCAGCGTCGTCAACAAAACTCTCGACACCGTCAATCATTGATATGATGCTTCACACTACAAATAGTCCTTGTCCTATTTTAGAGTACAGATGAGAAAATGCACATATAGAGTATAGAAAATTACAAATACACAGTTTTAACATTCACGATTTAAATAATTCAAAATAGTAGAGTTATTATAGTTTTGTGTTTTCTAATAATTTTTTATCATTTTAATTCATTTTGACTTTTTGTTTTGAATTCACTTTAGTTTTTATTGTATGAAAGTATTTCGTTTCAGTGTTAGTTTTTTTGTCTTTTTGATTATTATTTTAATGTTATATTTTATTTTTGCATGGAGAGCATTTGTCAGTATAAAATCAGTCTAGTATTACAATAAAAACACAGAACTTCTTGAAAGCAGTTGACTCCCACTGTTGCAGACATCCAACGTCTCCATAAACACGTTTTTTCACGTTCATAAATAGTTTTTTTTAACCAAACTTACAAATACTAAAGCTAAAAGTTTTTAGTCTCTATTTTTTATTTTGTTTTAGCTTTTCATGTTCACAAAATTGTTTTAGTTTTGTTTGTTTGGTTTTTTTTTTTTAAGTCAAGTTTTTATTTAACATTTTAACTAAAAGGTTTCGTCACATTCTTTATTAGCTTAGTTAACCATAATAAGGTTGATGAATAGTTGCATAAACAGTCAGTTTGCACCTTTGTGGTGGCAGACTCAACAACTCCATAGAAATTTTTGGAAGGCTAGCCCAGCAGTGTAACAAGCCTTGACAAGAAAATTATTGAGGTGGCAGGTACGGTGCCAGGTTTGAACATCACTGTTTTTTTTAATAAGAAATCATTTTTGGTTTTTTAGAGGGTAAAAGTGACACAGTCTGTCCTGAGCACCTCCTGGATCAGAAACCGTTAACAGAATGTAAAATTAAAAAATTCTTATCTTTACATTGACAACAAAGCTATGTTGTTGGAGTTGAAGCAATCATTTATACAGTGCTGTAATTGTACTTGGAAAGGGTTCCAAGATGTTTGCCTTTCTCTCCCTCTAGCTGTGATGACTGTGATGAAGGTTTTATAGTCCTGGTCCACTTTAGGCTAATAGGGTTTCTGATTCCTCGGCAAAGTGAATGACTCATGTTGTCAACCACGTTAACATCTGTGCTGGATTTCAGAGTAAAATGAGTGTGTGGATTACATCAGAAGCCATCTCCATCTTAACTGCTTGAATGCATTGCTTTCAAACTTGTTATTATCACCATAGCAACAGGCAATCCCCTTCCCGTAGGTGGTCTTGTCATTGTTAGTGATGAGGTCCAAAATGGTAGTGCCACCTGCATATCTGAGGAGTTTGTCTCACTCTCCTCTTCCTTTTCCCAAGGAACCTTCTCTTATAGTGAGAAAAATAAGAAAACAATGTCACTCACAGAAAGAAGGAATACACACACACACACACACACACACACACACACACACACATGCAAATATATACCACTCAGTTAATTTAATTTCCCAGGCACCCCAGACATTACAATATGCATGTTATTTATTTAGTTATATCAAAGCAGTCAGACCCCTAGGCTGCCCTGAAATAAGGTGTTGTAAAGTCACTTGTGAGTGTCCGTATCAGTCTGTGGGTGAAACACATGTATTCACTGGTTGCTTTTTAAGCACACCTTGCTAGTGCGAGTGTGTTGAATCCCTTTTTTGTCTTCAGAACTGCTTCTCTTCATGGCATAGGTTCAACAAGGTGCTGGAAACATTTTCATAGATTTTGGTCCATATTGATGTAATACATCCTCACACATGATAGTTGCTGCAGATTGGTCGCCTGCACCTCCATGATGTGAATCTTCTACATCCCAAAGCTGCTCTGTTGGACTGAGATCTGGTTGTGAAAAAGATCTGAGATGATTTAAGCTTTGCAACATGGTGTGTTATCCTTCTGGAAGCAACAATACCCCAGTCAGATGTGTATTAAACAATGCTTAGTTGGTACTAACAGGCCCAAAGTGAGCCAAGAAAATGTACTGCAACAGTCTGAATGGTTGATAATAGGCAGGATGGATCCATGCTTCCATGTTGTTTATGTTTATTTTTTGATTGTATCATCCAAATGTTGCTGCAGTTATTAGAAAAGATTTACCAGAGCAGGCAACATTCTTTTTCAATCTTCTATTGTGGAATTTTGGTGAGTCCATGCAAATTGAAGCCCCAGTTTCCTGTTCTTAGCTGGCAGAAGTGGTGAAAGTGCAAGAGAACTGGTCTGGTCTTCTGCTGCCATAGCTCAGCTGCTTCAAGTTTTAACATGCTGTATGTTCTGAGATGCTCTTCTGCATACCTTGGTAATTTGATTTACTGCTCCTAGCAGCCCAAAGCTTTCTGGCAACTCTCCTCTCAACTCTGACACCAACAAGGCAGAGAACTGTGACTCACTGGATATTTCTCTTTTTTGGACTGTTCTCTGTATACCCCAGAGATGGTTGCAAGGGAAAATCCCAGTAGAATCACAGTTTCTGAAATACTCAGACCAGGTTAATGAACGATTAGATCATCTTTCTTCCCCAGTCTGATGCTTGAACTTCAGCAGGTCATCTTGATAATGTCAACATGCATGCACTGACCTGCTGCCATAGACTGATTAGATATTTGGTTGAGTTGGTGATTGGCTGAACTGGTGTACCTAAAAAAGTGGCCTGTGTGAGCCTACTCTGTAAAGTAATGAGTGCACATTATCTTTCCGGGCCCATCAGATTTGAATGTTTATTTAAGCCAAGAATCTTTGGAATGCTGCAAATTGTATAGAGTAATGATGAGTAAAGTGAGTAACAGACCATGCCAGACATAAATGCAATAATATTTAGGCAAACTTCTCATTTAAGGCTAAACCCGGAGGGTAGGAAGTGTGTTGAGCTCAACTAATTGGAACAAAATTCAAAAATTAGAGCTTAAATACAGAATTGCCTGGAGTATGTTTACTGGACAAATGGTTGCAATAATAGTCCAGTAGTTATAGCAAAATGGCTCTGACTCTTTGCTGACTACAAATGGTGATAGAAGAGCAAACGAGACAGCTGAAAGTGGTTTAGATCACATTTTAACATGAAAGGTATCATTGATAAAGGGGAAAACCAGGTAATTAGCATTCACTCCTGGATATCAGGTTCACAGTATAAAAACAATAAAAACACCAAAACAGGGTACAAACTGTTCAAGCCACCATGCATTGGTGTGGAATACAAATCACAGATAGTCTGGAATTATATCGACATTATAGGGCCTTTTCAGTAATCATTACACTTCCAGTCATTTTAAACAAGCTAAAATAGGGTCCTGTCTTTACTGAAGCTAGCCGGCTGACACTTACGTATCCGGCAGTGATTGAAGGTCGTTGCTAAGCAACGGAACGCTGAACCGCCCTACTATGCAGCGCTCTTAGAAAAGCACATAAAGCGAAGTTAACACTATCCATGAGCGAATCTAATGGATAATGTATAACTGCTGCAAGTAAGTTGATTTTTTCGAACGTAGTGCGGCGCTAAAGCATGCCATCTTGGCAGAGTAGTCATGGACGAGGAAAAAAATAGTCCGTCTTTTCTTGAGGACCACAGAGTTAAGTTTGTCGAGGAAAAAGTTTGCGGGCTACTGCGGGTGCACAGCCAGACATGGCAAAGAAATGCTGTCAGCGAAGAGTTTCAAGGACCTCTGAAGAACTTCTTTGAAAAGCAGTCGCTTATATTTTTCTCTTCCTCTAAAAAGGGCTGTCTGGTTGCTGCTAATGAGGTATGTCTGTTACAGATGTTGCAGAGTCTGCTGCGTGTGTTCTTACAGCAGACATTTTGACATGTCATAGCAGGAAACTCGCAGATATAATCATGGCAATTTTCACTTAGGGAAGATTCTTCTTTTTATGTATGTTGGTTTGCTGTTACTGGGGCACTTCATCATTAAAATGATTGATTTCACCTGCAATTTTCCTACTACACAGGTAAAATGTCTGCTTTGAAAATGCAGTGCCAAAGCGCATTCTGTATAATACTGTCTTAGAGTATTTATTATGGACTCATCAACTAGCAAAGATCTTTTAAAATGAAACAAATAAATCGTTTCATCATGACATATTTAAAAGTCTTGCAAAATCTCACATTATTTCAAACGCAGGTTCCACCAGATGCGAAAAATGAACAAATCTATATTCTCAAGAAGAGAGTTGTTCCAGTCACCTCTGAAAACTGCAGGGAACTGCTGCTCTTTGGCCTTTTGACTCCACCAGTTCTCCTGCAGCTGTCATGTGCAGTTAAGCAGGTGACTGTGCCACCCATTTTCATACACATAAGCCATAAAGAAGCTTTTCTTTCCATTTCTAACCTGCCTGTGTGGGTTCTGGGTGAATTGGTTATGTTTTTGTCTTCGCAAGATATGTGTTCCACTGCTGTCCGACAACAAAAACCATCAGACTTGGCCACTTCTGATATCTGAAGACATCCTTCGACATGTGGAAATCATGTGCAGTCAGACCTCAGTTGTGCAGGGACGGGTTATGGGGAAAACTGTCCTCCCTATTCCAATAGCAGCTGACTGGATGGAAAAGCCACACGGCATCTTTGAAAAGTAAGAAAACAACCAAGCATACAGTGTAATCTTTGACACTATATATTTTAAGTAAAGCACTCACCTTCTATTTTCCTCCTTCAGGCATGAAAACTATGACAGGGCAGTAGCCCATACCATAGAGACCCAGGTCATCAACTGGACAAATCTGATCCAGAAAATTTTAAAGGAGGATTCATCAGACAAACTAATAACAGGCTGTAATCCAGGGCCCAGTGCAGAACTGAAGTTTTGGGCATCCAGGAAGAACAACATAGAGAGCATTTATCATCAGGTATACTTCCTAACCACATTGGTATTCACCAAAACACGTTTTAATATTTTTTCATCTCCTTCTACGTCACTATTTGCTAAAGTTGTATCTTGCTGTAGCTTCAGAGTCCAGTTATTCAAATGATGGTGAAGATGTTAGAGACGATGGATAGCAGCTATCATCCAGCAATCAAGATGCTAATTGGAAAAGTGTGTGATGGTAAGATTACCGTGTCACTTTTTTAAAGACAATGGGTAGTGTCTGCCTTGAACAGCATAATATCACCTCCATCTCTGTTATACAGTTAGAGGTTAACATATGATTATGATATATATTTTTTGTCCTCAAAAAATAAAGCTCTGCGAGAAGCCGAGGACATTGACCTCCATCTACAGCCACTACATGCACAGCTGTCTCATTTGGAAAACGGAGAGCTTCAACTCATGCAAACATACATGCCGGCACTTTTTCACACGCTTTACCTCATTTGGACCAACTGCCAGTCTTACCAAAGACCAGCACGCATCGTGGTATTACTGCAGGAACTCTGTAATCTGCTCATTGAACAGGTATAAGTTCTCATTTGAAACACCTGTATTTATAGATGTACATAGGGGGGTCCAGAGAAAGAGCTAGCTACTACCGACAGCTGACGTTACTCTGACTGTTAGCTGCTAGCATGAACAAATTCACAGATACAAAAACTTATTCCCTGTAGGCTTCTACATACCTCTCTGCAGATCTGCTTCTCAGAGAGGATCCAGAGGAAAGTCTACAAATGGTAACGAGAGTCATAAAGGTTTGTAGGTGTTTCAAAGACAGTTACCAGACCCAGAGGGAAAGACTTGCCAGCCAAGTGAAACATGCACCCTGGGATTTTCCAGCTGCTTTGATTTTCTCACGTTTCAACCAGTTCTTTAATCGTATGAAACAGCTTGAGGTGAGATAATATTTTTGCTTTATTGGTTGTCATAGTAATGTTGTGCGTGATTTTGTTTCCTGATCATTTTTTTCCTGATAGGAATTCTTTGAAATCATGCTACACTATAAGAGAATGGAAAAGTTGCAATTTGGTGGAACTAAAGGGAAACTCTACAGTGAGCATGCTGCTAAGATGCACAAAGATTTCAGTGACCTCTGCCAAGCACTGATCCACAGTAAAAACTGCCTGCTTGACTTGAACTCTCAGGTGATACTATTAATAAAGATTTTTTGGGATTTATAATAATAATCATAAGGATTATTTAATATTATTATAATACACATGGATGCACTAGTGTTCATCATTAAATACTGTTGAACTGTTGTTTCTCTCATTAGGGTTTTGAAAGTGAGTATAAGAATTTCAAGATTAAGATTGCGGACATTGAATGCCGCCTTGCTCGCTTTCTGTGTTTGGCTTTCAAGGATTGTTCAGGCCTCGAGTCAGCAATGAAAGTAAGTAAGACTGCATGCTAGTGTGGCAATGCATTATTTACCAAGTGAATGGTGAACAACAAAGACTCAGAGTGTTTCGGCCCGTAGATGCTAACTATTGCTGGACCCTTCCTGGAGAAAAGACAGATTAGACAGATATTTGGTCCCAACTTCCTTCTGCTACAGCAACATTTCAGAGAAGAGCTGGAGACGTGTAAACATCTATTGAAATTACAGCTTAATCAGGTACTCCAAGCTAAAACTGGATACTAGCAGTATGCATTCACTGCACAATAGATATTGTTAATTAGATTTTTTTTCTATAATCTCACTGTGTTTACAGATGGAAACTAGTCTGGTGAAGAACATGGCACACACATCTGGAGCTTTCAAGTGGGCAAAAATGCTCAGAGAACGCATTCAAAGACCGTGGGAAAAATTCAGATTGCTTTTTGGCAAGTCAGTAAAAACAAAAATTAGAATATGTTCTAAGCATAAGTTACACTTCTTGTCTTTATTGATTATATTATTGAACAGAAAGAGATTTATTTTTCATATTTCCAGGCCTGCAGAAGGAGTAGACATGGTTACCGAGTACAGCATGTACACAGAGATCTTGAATCTACTAGACCAGTTTGAGAAGGACATTTACTCTGACTGGTGCTGTGGCTTAGAACAGACGTGCCTGATTAACCTGAACCAGCCACTTATCTCCAGAAATACCTCTTCTGGCCTGATTTCGGTCAACTTTAATCCAAAGGTAACCAATTTCATGGAAATATGAAAGTGTACACCTTTCAATGCTCAACTTACTCTTTGACTGAGAGCATGCAGTGGCCCACTGCTAAGGCACCCTCAAGATCCCTAAAAACTTCTCAAAGAATACAATTCAAATGATCCAAGAATCATTATTTCTTACCTCAAACTTTTAATCATACTGCTGACACAGTTTGCAAAGTACAAAAATAGTAGCAGTGTTGCAGTGGAAGGAGCACATTTCCATATTTAGTTATTTTATTCCTTAATTTTTTTTTCTGTAAATTGATACAAAGTTTTCCCTGATAGGTGCCAACACCATCACAACAAACATTGTTGCCCTGGCAACCTGGTGTTGATAGTACCAATAATTCTGCACCAGAATTAATAGTACTTCTTCTCGTAATCATCTGCGGTGTCATCCAGAATGTCCTGGTAGAGTGTTTTGCCATAATTCTTCTTGTAGTCTTCCTTGATCCTCTTCATGTCAATTTCAGATCGTGATCAGATCGGGCGATCGTGGCTCAAAGCTGTGTAAAGCGCTTTGGGGTCCCTAGGGGGGACTAGTAAAAGCGCTATACAAATACAGGCCATTTACCATTTACCCATTACCTACTCACAGCATATCAATGTTTATGCTTTCGCATACCTGCTTTATCAGTAGCAGAGTATTACTTATACATAATCAAGGACAGGAATATAGATTTTTTTTTTTTGTTCAAGTTAGACATGACCAGGCTTTTGTAGATATAGAAGCCTCACTCTTCTGGACATGGAGGTGGGTGTGCTATTAGACAACCCACTCACCACTTTAATCACACTCTAGATTTTGTTCTAACATGTGGCATAGAAACTGAACATTTAAGTAAGCACAAGTGTTTTCTGAAAGCCCTCTCTTGTCTGATCATTTTCTAATAACGTACATTTACAATAATTGATTACACAGCAGTGAGGAATAGATTTCAACACAGATATCTTTCTGAAAGTGCTGTAAATAGGTTTAATTATATAATTCACTGACTTTTACTCCTGAATGTCACTCCGACAGAGGTCTTGTTAATAATTTTATTTCTTCAATATGTGTGGCTCTGTATGCTGTAGCTCCTGTGAAAAAGGAATATAATTCTCAAATGCATTAATGCACCTTGTAAGCTGGAGAGGAAATGGTGTATCACAAATTTAGAAGATCATCATTTAGCCTAAAAGTTGTTTGCTGCTTTGTAAAAAAAAAAAAAAAAAGCCCTCTGTAGAGCTGGAACATCTTAATATTCATCATTGATTGAAGAAAATAAAGAATAACCCTATATTTCTCCTCAGCACTGTAGTCTGGCTGACAAAAAGTCAGAGCTCTGTTAACATTAACTAGTAATGATTCCTTGAATTTGTTCACAAATAAAAATTTAAACCTTACTCAAAATCATCTCACAGATGTAACATTATCTACATTTATTTAGTATCTTTTACTCCAATTGATCTTTCTGAGTTAACTTCAGTAATTACTTCCTCCAAACCATCAACGTGTCTTTTAGACCTCATTCCTACAAGACTGCTCAAACAATTCTTACCATGATGTTATGCTTCAATCTTAAATATGATCAACCTATCTATAATAATTGGCTATGTACCACAGGCCTTCAAGCTGGCAGTAGTTCAACCGTTACTTAAAAAGCCATCTCTTGACCCAGCTGTGTTAGTTAATCAGAATCATATCTATCTAATACACTCCAGTTTGTCCATGTAAATGGAGTGCCCTCTTCACTAAGGTTAATTATGGAGTTCTGTAGGCTTACATGTATTTAAAAGTAAAATGGGAGGGAGAGCCTTCAATTTTCAGGCATCTCTTCTGTGGAATCACTGTCGCCAGAGCACTTGCTCATAGGGGGTCATATGACTGTTGGGTTTCTCTCTGTTGTATTATTGTTGGGTCAACCTTACAATATACAACTTCTTGAGACGAGTCTTGTTGCTATTTGGCGCTGTGTAAATAAAATTGATTTGAACTGAACTGACAAGGCTTTTAGTGCTGCTGCCCCTCTGCAGTACCTTATTTCTGGATGTTTTCAGCTAAAATGCCACTTACTGATGCCTTTGACTTTTGTGTGTAAAATAAATGAATCCGAATTTTTATTATTATTACAAGCTATTACTAGTTATTACCTGCATTACTGGCAGTTTCTGCCAGGCCTGGGGTGCATTTTAAATAATACTTTATGTATTTAGTGGTCAAACAAAATTTTGTTGTGAATGTCAATTTTGATGACCCTTAAGCTGCATGTGTGATGATGTTCGTGCAAGGTTTTCTTCAGATCAGTCCATTCATTAAGGAGGAGAAAAGGCATATATACATAAAAATGCTACAGTAATTATAGTATTACATTTAAATTAATTCAATTAAATTAATCAGTAATTTCTTTTACTTCTCAGCTGACTGAGGCCTTAAAGGATGTGAAGTATTTTCAGACTGTGAGTGAGATCACCATACCTCCAGATGCACTGGCTCTTTTTGAGAAGCGTGAAATGTTCACAAAGGTTTGAAAAATCATTTTAGAACTGGGCCACACAAGGTCACCCATCAAAGTTAAACAGCAGTTTTGTTTTATTTTTTATTTTTTATTTTTTATTGGCCCTAAATGCATCATTTGCTCACATTTGTATTTTTCAGTATGTGAACGGTTTGCAGCTGTTAGTACAGTGGTACAACGAGCTTAAGCAGACAGTGTTAGAGGTGGAACTCCCTCTCATCAGAGCTGAGCTGGAGTCAGTAGACCTGCAGCTGTCGAGAGCAGAGACCAGCTTGACGTGGCAGGACGAGGACTGCTGGAGCTTCATCAACAACACCAAACACCTTGTACAAGACCTTGTCTGTCGAGTTAATAGAGTGAGGGAAAACTGTGATGCCATTCAGTGTGTGATGAAGAGATGGAGCAAACAGGCCATGTTTTGCAGAAAGGACAACAAAAAAGGTTCACTCATACAACTGGACGAGAGAGGAGACTCTTTCAGGAAGAAGTACAGCTCCATGAAGAATGATGGAGACTATATACATGGGCTGGTGCAGGTGTGTGTGGCTGGATCTGTGAAGAGTAACTGAGCCATTATAGATTTTCTGTGAATAGCTAAGTAAGCACTGAAACATGTATGTTTCTGTTGGTATGGTTAAAAACAGCATTCACCTTGATTAGATTAAAGCACATTATTGGTTCTGTTCACTGACAGTTTAAAACCTTGTTTAGTTACTTTTTGTTCATTTTATTTAAACCTTGAATTTATGTGCAGCTTAATTAAACATCACATTAGTTTCATTATGAAGATGACTTGCATATGATACCATAGATTCAAATCTAAGTTCTTTGGTGTATGTCCTGTATTGTTTAACATTAATTTTTATGCAACATGGAGCTGCTAATGCTCTTAGCTTAAAAACTTTTAATTATAATCACAATCATCTTTTTACTCTGACATTCTGGAAGTATTTTTCTTGATATAAATAGTATTAACATATTTAAGCACTTAAGAAGCCAATAAAATAAAATTACTCCAGTTGTTGTGGAATAGATAAATCCCCCCAAGCAGAGCTTCAAAAATCACGTGAAATAGAAATTATTACAAGCAGAAGCTAAATATTATTCTAATACTCTACTTCTACTCAGGAGAACATGGTTCTTTTCCATGCTGATCCGGATTCAGAAGAGTGGCAGTGCTACCTGGAATATTTGGATGACATGGTTGTTGAAGGGCTCTTCAGCTACATCAGTCGCTCTCTTCATTTCCTCGTGGAAAACATGGAGGCAGGCCTGAACCAGACTCCACTGTTTGAGGCGAAGCTAATCCTCAATGGCTCAAAGATGACTTTCTGTCCCTCAATGGAGAAAGATGCAGGAGATAGCCTATATGAACTGATAGAGGGGCTGGTTGCAGACGTATTCAAGACTTCAGTGAATATCAGGAGAGTGGCTGCTCATCTTAGCATGGAGACCTATCAGGTACGCTTCTTTTATGTTTGAATTAGCACAGGCTTCTTATACACTTGACAAAAACTAGGAGATGTCTTCTCTGCTTTTACTGCAAAAGTCACACTTTTAGAATTGCACAATTTGAATGACTTGCTAGTTATTATTTGTCATTGTACTTTTATATGTGCTAAAATGTTCCCAGATTACATCGTAAATATGTTCCTACTAGAGCGAAGAGTACAGCCTCCCTGTCAAAAGGAGAATAGTGGTAGACTGTGTTGCTGTGTTATAAGTGAAGTACTGTTACATCCAGGGTGTTATCAGTCGCAGTCTAATTTCACAATGTCATATTTGCACATTGCTAAATTTAAAATATGTGAAAAATGGAAACATGTATTTCCTTGGTGTACTAAACTTGCCAAACTCATTGCTGTGTTTTCTTCTACAAATGGTAGCTATTCCTGATGTTTTGTTTGATGTAATATAACTCTTACAGGATGTAATGGATGGCATGCTAGACTTGCTGGACCTGAGACAGGAAATAATGGAGCGAGTGGAGAACGTCCAGAAGAAAGCAATAAATTACCAGACAAAGTTTGATTGTTATACTCATCTGTGGCAAGATGACAGGGCAGAGTTTCTCAGGCAGTTTCTCCTGTATGGACGTGCACTCACATCAGAGGAGATGGAAGCCTGTACAGGAGATGCACTCCCTGACAATCCTCCTACAATCAATAACTTCAAAGAACAAGTAAAAAATGTTTAAACTCTGGGCTAAATTCTTGCAATTCACGGGAGTTTGAGTTTTATTTTTGTTTTTTATTTTTAATTTCAATGCCTGTTGTGGTTTTAATTTTATAGATCGATTATTATGAGGATCTGCATGATGAAATTTCCCACTTTGAAGACTTCAGAGTTTTTGATGGTTGGTTTCGGGTGGACATCAAGCACTTTAAAGTCAGCCTTCTTAACACACTAAAAAGGTGGAGCTGGCTCTTCAAAGAGCATCTCTTGAACAATGTCACCCACAGGTAAATTTTATTGGCATAGATTTTAAGTTCTGGCAAATTTGTAGGATCAGTTGTTCTTACTCTAACTTTTCCCACTCAGTCTTGATGAGCTGCAGAAGTTTATCCAAGCTACTGTTGAAGGGCTAAGACAACCTATAGCTAAAGATGACAACCATGGCTTTGTGGAAGTGATGAGTCACCTGTTAGCTGTAAAGGACAGACAGAATGCCACAGACAAGATGTTTGAGCCTCTTAGAGAAACAGTGATCCTCCTGGAACAATATGGTGTGACCATACCAGACCATATCTACTGGCAAATGGAGGTAGGAAAAGAGTGAGCCAACTACAGCAATGTAATCATAAACAGTAATTTATCCACAAAGAATCAGATTACTATATTCATTATGTGTACTTTCGTGCTCCGAGTGATAACTGTAGTTTTGTCAACAGGAACTTCCAGAGAAATGGAGTGGGGCTAAAAAACTGGCCCTAAGAGTAAGGCACGAGGTGGCACCCATGAAGAATACAGAAGTGATGGTTTTAAGAAGACAGTGCATGGATTTTGAGGTGATCATATGAGAAAACTAAAATTGTACAGTGTAGAAACTATTGTAACATACGTTAAGCAACATGAACATTTTTTTCAGGTGAAACAAACCCAGTTCAGAGACATGTTCAGAGCAATGGCACCCTTCAGTTACAAGGCAGTAAATCCTTACAGTAGTCTTGAGAAAGTAGGTTTTTAATCATTGCTTGACTATCGGATTAAAACAGCATTTTATTTGACCTTTTTGGATGACAACTGCCATTTGTTTTCTAGTCAGAAAAAGCAATCCGGGATATGGAGAGAGAAGTAGCAGAGCTGCAAGAGTCTGCCAGTCTACTTGATGTTTCCATTTCTGACTACAGAGACATCAAGCTCTGCAGGCGAGAGATTACGATTCTCAAAGAACTGTGGGACATTGTTGTATATGTGCAAGTAGGTTGATTTATCAGTGATTTTTAAATGTCATTTTTTTCATGGGGAAATTGAAAAAACAAAAAAACAACTCTAGGTCTCATCACCCTACCACAATACCCCAATACATAAATGACTTGACCTGGCTGTCCTCTTTGAGACTTTGAATACCCTGTAGCCTCTAAATGTCCCTATTAAATAGCCTTAACCCACTGACCCTTCTCCATGTGTCTTTATCTATACAGAGCAGTGTGGAAAACTGGACAATGACCAAATGGAGGCAGATAAACGTGGACCAGATGGATGCAGAATTGAGGAGGCTTGCCAAGGTAAGGTCACCAACAGTGCTACATCACACCAGCTCATCTCTCCTGCTGTCTTGCTGTCACGCGCCATTGCTGTTTGTAACAGATGCCCCTAATAACTAATTATGTTTACCTACCTTCTGTTTGTGTAGGACATACAAAAGCTTGACAAAGAAGCTCGCTTGTGGGATGTGTATTCTGGATTAGACCTTTATGTAAAGAACTTGTTGACGTCACTGCAGGCTGTGAGTCAACTGCAGAACCCGGCAATACGAGAGCGTCACTGGGTCCAGCTAATTAGAACAACACAGGTGCATAAATTCATAAAGCAGAGGCCTTTTTGTAGGAGATCTCGTTGTATATTTTGCTTTGCTTAATAAACATGTTACACTTTTTTACTATTTTTATAGATGGATTTCACTGTGACAGATAGTACCACTTTGGAGGACCTGTTGGTTTTACAGCTCCATTTGTTTGAAGATGAAGTCCGCAACATAGTGGAAAAGGCAGTCAAAGAGATGGCAATAGAGAAGGTTTTTCTTCAGCTATGAACACAAACATGTTGGACATATTTTCAATTCAGTTCAGTTCAGTTCATTTTTATTTCAAACATGTGCCTTCACAATCATTACAAAATATCATTCCATTCTTTTGTTTGAAAAGGAGTATGCAGAAGTATACACTTATTAGTCCCTACCCCCCTTGGAAGTTATTAGAAACAGAATTTCACATTAAAGAGATGTGCTAAACAAATAAATAAGACATGCAGCTGTACTAATAGCACTTTTTGTGAAGTTAGTTTATTGGTAAACTTCTATTTGCTATCAACACTATTCACTGTTTATATTTCAGGTTGTAACAGAAATAAGTCAGACGTGGATGTCAATGGAGTTTTCATATGAAGAGCATTACCAGACCTCTGTGCCACTGCTTAAATGTGATGAACAACTCATTGAAACTCTTGAGGATCATCAGGTAGATGTCTTAAGTTACTGTAAGTTATTTTACAAAAGAACAAGAGCTTGTTCTCAAGATCAGCTGTCTGTGAGAATCTCTGATAGTTAAGTGCTGAATAGAGATGAGATCACAGACGTGCCTTCCCCATTTGAGTGTCTAATAGCATGGCTGAGAGCAGAAAGGTCCCTATTGAGTCCCAAGATTTATAGCTTCTGGACAACACAGGGCATTGTTGCACCGTGGCGATCTTTGAACATGTACACCAGATGCGTTGAGGGGGTTACAGCCAGCAATTAGAACTCCTGACACTTTAGTGCCTCCATCTTTGTTTAAATATTTAAATTTGACTTGGCTTGGCATGCTGATGAGGTAGAAGATGTTTACAAATGCAGCTGATACGTGTAATGGTGTCCAATTCTGAAAATATGTTTTTTCTTTAGGATAGGTTTGATTCTATCTGCTGCACTTTAATTTTACATTAGAGCACATTCTTTATGCTTATTCTTCTTTTCCCTTATTCTCAAGGTTCAGCTCCAGAGTGTCTTTCAGAATAAGCACACAGATCACTTCCTGCACCAGGTAGTGGAACTACAAAAACAGTTGACGGTGGCTGACTCTGTGTTCATGGTCTGGATGGAGGTCCAAAGGACATGGGCCTACCTTGAAAGCATTTTCAAAGGCTGTGATGACATTTGCCAGCAACTGCCTGCAGATACACACAGATTCAAAGCAATAGATGCAGAATTTCAGGTCTGCATGTATACACAGTTTGTGTAGAGCTGCAAATTATGTTCTTGTCACCATTTGTAACAATGGGAATTTTTGTTCTGTCAGGAGCTAATGTTGGGCAGTGCCATCATTAAAAATGTAATTGAGGCCACTAACAAACCTCATCTACTGGAGAAGTTAGAGGATCTACAAAAAAGGTTCATGCTGTTTTCATCAAACTTGTGTTACACGCTTAAAGGTTTCCTGCCTACTGATCCTATTCAATCTTTCCGACAGGCTGGCATTATGTGAAAAAGCTCTTACTGAATACCTGGAAACAAAAAGACTCGCATTTCCACGATTCTACTTTATTTCATCCGCAGACTTGTTGGACATCCTCTCTAAAGGAAGTCGTCCCAGAGAAGTAAATTCAGTAAACTTTCCCTTCTTTGGGGCAGCTGTGGCTCAGGATATAGAGCAGGTCATTCAATTATCAGAAGGCAGCATTGGCGTTATGGACAGGTCCCCTGGGGTGTAGGCCTGTCCAATAGGGACTTTCAAAACGCTTGAGTGCACTGTGCATTTATAGTACTTACGCATGCATATGCATTTGGTCTAAGATAGGTTGTTTATTTTTGAGTTTGTTATGCAGGGATTTTTTAAACAAAATTAGTTGTTTGCCCATCAAGTCAGAAGGTCTGTGCTTTGGTCTCCAGATCCTCACATGTTCAGGTTTCTGTGGGGAGGATACTGTACCCCAAATTGCTCCTGATGCATCCATCAGAGTGTGTGCATGACAGAAAAAAACTTGAAGGGTGAATGTGTGTCTAAATGGGCAAATGTAGCTTGTAGTAAAAAGTGTTTGAGCACCCGTTTAGAGTTGAAACATGCAAATCCTTTTATTTTATTTTAGTGTCTAGCCTGCGTAATAATTGCTGTGCTTAATGTGTCTATCATGCGCAAATACGACTGACTGTCTTTTGTAGGTGACCATCCATCTCTCAAAGATTTTTGACAACTTGACTGATCTTGAGTTCAGCAAAAACGAGCAGCTGAGTAATCCTAAAGTTGCTGTGGGCATGTATAGCAAAGAGAGGGAATTTGTGCCATTCCAGACTGAATGTTTGTGTTGCGGGCCGGTAAGATCATATTCATCATCAGCGAATGTAAATTATCGATCACACATCACAAAGTAGCTGAATCGTTTGTTTAAAAAAAATACTTCCCGTTAGGTTGAGGCATGGCTCAGTCGTCTCGAAGAGTCTATGAAGGAATGTGTCAAGGGTCACCTATCCGAGGCTGTGTCCGTGTACGAGGACAGACCCAGAGAGCAGTGGATTCTCGATTTCCCTGCCCAAGTTGCTCTCGCTGGATCACAGATCTGGTGGACTAATGATATGGAACTTGTGTTCAAAAGACTGGAAGAAGGATTTGAGTCGGCGCTAAAAGACTACAATAAAAAACAGGTATGGGAGCTTAACTGACATTTTAAGGCTTTAGTTTTAAATAGTGGCAAAATAGTTTTGCCATTAAAAGGTGTTTGTCATATATTAATGTTTTTTAAGGTTAATGTGATATTTTCAAAGAAAAGAAAGTTTCGATTTGATGTCATGCTCTCGACATGCTGTGTTCAATGATCTGTATTATACATAGTGTCTGCATATACTGTGCATATGATCTGACCTGACTTGGGCTTCAGGAGCCTCACCGTCGACTCTGATCAGAGTTGTTTTATCACTCTTGTCACTTTCATCGGTACCATTAAAGGTTAACATGTCCTTGGCTGCTGTTTGAATAATCTCCCTCTCCCCCATCAACCCACGGCATTGCATTGATTGGATCTGCTGTCACACAGGAACAGGAACAAATGATTTCCAATTATCTTTTAGTAAAAACAAGAACACTAGACTGCTTTTGATCATATGTAAAGTAGACATTCGTGTAATGCTGGTAAATGACCTGCAAGTGACAGGAAAAAAAGAAATGTTAATATCAGTTTGAGGGAAATGATCTCCTGTGTGAATTTGTGTTACTCTCTTCTCCTCTTTGCTTTGAAGTTGTTGTTTCCCACCTATAGGTTTCTCAACTCAACATGCTGATTGGCATGCTACTTGGAGAGCTGAGCTCAGGAGACAGGCAAAAGATCATGACTGTATGCACCATTGATGTCCATGCCAGAGACATTGTTGCCAGCCTCATTGCTAAAAAGGTTAAAACAAATGAATAACTTCTTGCATGCCATCTCATTTTAGTCTGATTGAGCTAACTTTGGTATTATGGCAAGCTTTACTCTTACTGTATGTGTGCAGAACAAATTACTTTTTTTATTAATTTAAAACAGCTTGAGTTGGAATTTGACTAACTGATATCGTAACGTGGCACACTCAAAGATATCATTCTTTTAAAGAAAATAGTCATAGCATCTCAGTATTTGTGTGGCATTTTTCATTGATGACGTTTGATATGAGCCATGTGTGTTTACAGGTCACCACCTCACAGGCCTTCCCATGGCTTTCCCAGCTTCGACATTACTGGAGTGAGCAGCTTCGCCACTGCTACATCAACATCTGTGATGCTCAGTTCATTTACTCTTATGAGTATCTTGGAAATACACCACGTCTGGTCATCACTCCTCTGACAGACCGGTGACTCTTATTGTTTTTCCTTTGGCTGCTCTCTTAAGTGAGATTATCTGCCTCCATCTCACCCTCTTCTGTCACTTAGACCATCTGCATGTCCTCCCTCTCTGACTCTTCTCTGTGTTTTCTACTTATGCTTATCTGCTTTTACTCTTTGCAGACAATACACAACATTAATTGTGTAAAAAAAATTATGTTCACCTTTCACATTGTAGGTGTTACATCACCTTGACTCAGTCACTCCACCTGAACATGAGTGGGGCCCCGTCAGGCCCTGCTGGAACAGGGAAGACTGAGACCACAAAGGATCTTGGCAGAGCCATGGGTGTCATGGTATACGTCTTCAATTGTTCTGAACAGATGGACTACAAGGTGCGAAATTCCCTACATCAGAGTTATTGCCATTGGTCAGTTTATGTTTTCATTTAGAGGTTTCAGTAAAGAAATATATTTTAATGCAAAATTTCTGTGATGCTTATTTTTATGTTTAGTCCATTGGAAATATTTACAAGGGTCTGGCACAGACTGGAGCATGGGGCTGCTTTGATGAATTCAATCGTATCCCCGTGGATGTTCTGTCGGTTGTAGCGGTGCAGGTTAAAACCATTCAGGACGCCATTCGATCTAAAAAGGAAAGGTGGGTAATTGAAGAAGAATATATGAAGTTTACATCATGTTAATTTTACTTAAAAAATAAGTTAACAGTGTGTGCCACCTCACAGGTTCCTGTTCCTCGACAAGAACATTGCTTTAAAACACTCGGTTGGGATTTTCATAACTATGAATCCTGGCTATGCAGGGAGGACGGAGCTACCTGAGAACCTCAAGTCTCTTTTCAGGTGGGAATGATGCACCCACCTTTTTAAATATATATAAAATGTCATTTTTCAGCAGAGAGTTCACCGTGTGCTTTGTCTGTCCTCCTGTAGGCCCTGTGCCATGGTGGTGCCAGACACTGAACTCATTTGTGAGATCATGCTCGTGGCAGAAGGCTTCCGTGATGCTAAGCTTTTAGCCAAGAAGTTCATCACTCTGTACACTCTCTGCAAGGAACTGCTCTCCAAGCAGGTATGAGTAAGACACTTAGTAGCTCTGTAACATTTCACATTGTTGAATTAGAACAGAGGGCACCAGTAATAAATCTTTCTAGATTTGCCTCAGGAGCACAGCAAAGCACTAGGAGTTTGTTTGGATTTATGGTTAGTGTAAACGTGGGAATGCACATTTTCATTTTCTTTTGTTATTTTTTGTTTATCAGGACCACTATGATTGGGGTTTGCGTGCTGTCAAGTCTGTTCTGGTTCTGGCAGGGGCATTGAGAAGAAGAGACAAAACAAGAGTAGAGGATCAGGTGAACTGATATGTGCATTTTATGTCATATTTTATCTAATATCTCACGCTGATATTTGATCTCATACTCATTTTAATACCAAGGTGTTGATGCGTGCACTGCGGGACTTCAACATGTCTAAAATTGTGACAGAGGATGTGCCTATCTTCATGGGACTGCTGGGAGACCTGTTCCCAGACATGGAAGTAGAACGAGAAAGAGACCTAGAATTTGAAAAGGCCATTCGAAAGACTACACTTAATCTTCGGCTGCAGCCAGAGGAGACATTTATCCTCAAGGTTTGAGATGAATCTGTTCATACCTACTCTAAAAAGGATTAAAGAACCCTCTTTTAAGCACCTTTATTTTTGTTAGGTGGTGCAGCTGGAGGAGCTCATGGCTGTACGTCACTCTGTCTTTGTTGTTGGAAATGCAGGGACTGGAAAAAGTCAGGTTAGATTTTTTTTCTGTGTCACTTGCTGTCTAAATAAATGTTCAGCTGAATTTGTAACATAAATATGAATGGTAAAGTGCTGGTATTTTTTATTAACAGATATTGAGAGTTCTCCATAAAACTTATGTAAACCTGAAAAGGAAGCCTGTATGGAATGACCTCAACCCAAAAGCAATAGACAGAAATGAGCTATTTGGCTTCATCCATCCTGCAACTCGAGAATGGAAAGATGGTAAAAAAAAAATGCATTAAAAACAAGATAGCAAAACCTCAACAAAAAGACCAAATCTCACTCTTGTTCTATGCACCCCAAATTCCTGTTTGCTAGGTTTGCTTTCATCACTGATGCGAGAGCAGGCAAACATCTCCCACAGTGGACCTAAGTGGATTGTGTTGGATGGAGACATTGATCCGATGTGGATTGAATCACTCAACACAGTGATGGATGATAACAAGGTACCTCCCTCCTTTTCACTCATACACTATTGTAGACACATAGCAACCAAGGTGGTATAGATAGAAAAAGATGTTTCTCTCCCCTTCCTTCAGCAATCAGCTCCTGAAGTGTGAGTACTTGGAGGTTCTTTTCCACAGCAATGAATCATGTCATACTTGATGAGATATGGGGGTGTTTTCTTATCATTTGGGTAGAGTCTTGTCCATCATATTGGCCATTCAGATGTCGTAGTATTAATGTTTCACAATGTCTCTCAGGTACTGACTCTAGCCAGTAATGAACGTGTGGCGCTTACTTCATCTATGAGACTGATTTTTGAAATCAGTCACCTAAGAATGGCGACTCCTGCCACTGTGTCCAGAGCAGGTATCCTCTATGTTAACCAGCAGGACCTGGGCTGGAACCCGTGAGTTACACAGACTTCAAATTAATCACATAGTATCTAATATCGGATACCTTTTCTGTGGTAATTTTGTGTAATCTTCTGGATTTGGGTTGCTGCTCAGGTACGTTGCCAGCTGGATTGACCAAAGAGAACGGCAGACTGAAAGAACCCATCTCACCATACTGTTTGAGAAATACGTTCCACGTTGTCTAGAACAGATGAAAAACACTTTCAAGACAATCACTTCCATTCCAGAGATCTCTATGGTGCAGGTGCATATGACACAGAAACATGCGCAATGCATTTATTTCTTCCCTTGTATACCTCTACTGGCAGAAAACTGAAATATAATATGCCTTTCTTTTCATTCAGACACTCTGCACTTTGCTCGACTGCCTTCTGACACCAGAAAATGTTCCTTCTGAATCCCCTCGTGAAATCTATGAGACCTATTTCACCTTTGCCTGCATCTGGGCATTCGGTGGGGCCTTGTATCAAGATCAGGTATTCATATAGTTTAATTTAGGTCAATTTTACATCATGCTGTGTACATTATAGCAGCTGTAAAGATAAGCTTTGACATGACAGTGAAATACTCTTCAGAAGTCTCTCATTCTGTGATATTTCAAACAGAAATTAATTTTATTTTCACAGAACTAAACATCAAGTGCAGTTAGACAGTACTATTGGTTGGTTTACTCAGTTATAGGATTATTTTTATTTACTTTTTCTAGCACTATTATTGTAAAATAAAATAATTCATTAAAAATGTCAGGTAAACAGGACAGTTTTTTCAAGAATAAGCTTAACTGTCTAAATGACATGATGTGAATTAATCCATAACACTGTATGCTTCATTGCTTCATAAGCTCTGTGATTATCGAGCGGAGTTCAGTCAGTGGTGGACCAAAGAGATGAAGACTGTAAAACTGCCAGCACAGGGAACAGTGTTCGACTATTACCTTGACCATCAAACCAGGCGGTTTTTGCCCTGGAGTGACACCGTGCCACCCTTTGACATGGACACTTGTACACCATTACAGGTAAGAACATACCTATAAACTGCTAGAACTCAGAGTAGATCCCTCAAGAGAGAAAGGGAAACTTTTCAAAGTGGTTTTATAAATAATTACCTTTACAATCAAAAGAAGCAACCTCCTTACAGCAAAATAACCAAAAATGAACAATGCAGTCATATTAAAAATGTATGTATGCCTCAGTGAACATAATAAGAGAGGGTAAAGTCACATCCTGAGGTTATGGCAGGGGTGCTAGAATGGATGATAGGCTTGCCACTGTGTCTGATTACCATCCAGTACTCCCTATACCAGACTGTGTGGGGGTGAAGGCATGAGCAACAAGGCTTGAGCTATCACCCACGCTCTTTTGTCTTTCTTTATGCTCCTGTGTACAGCTGTGAATGCTCCAAAGGCTCTTGCTGAGCCATAATTAGTAGGGTTTTGTTCTGAGCAAATGATGCTATTATGACAGAATAGTTGTGGCGTTCAGGGGAAATACAAGAAATTATAAATCACGCACAATTCACTGAACACATGTCTGTCAATAAATCACACTCAAAGAAAGCCATAATAAGCATGTGTGTTTCTGTTCTGTGTCTTCCTGCTGTTTCTATGATTGCAGGCTGTTCTTGTACACACAGCAGAGACCGTGCGTCTTCGCTACTTCATGGACTTGTTGCTGGAGAGGAGACAGCCAGTGATGCTTGTGGGGAATGCCGGAGTGGGAAAGACTGCACTCGTCAGGAACAAGTTAGACTGTCTGTCAGAAAGTTACATGACCACAAAAGTACCTTTGAACTACTACACCTCCTCCCTCATGTTGCAGGGTGAGTGGCGTTTTTGATTGTCATGTGGAACAGAGTAGCACATGCAATGAACTGTAGCACCACCTACTGGCAATGACTGTTAATGTCCGTGCACGACTCACACACTGCTTTATTTATTTATTTTATTTATATCTCTCAAAACTGCACTGTTGTACGTAGGTGTCACTTTATATTTTTCCCTAGAATGTCCTCTATCTTTCTTAACTCTAAATTCTTATTTACACCAAGTTGAGAGAGAAGCAGTATTTCGATTATCCTGTGTGTCCAATACATGTAGTGAATTGCCAGTAAAAATCTTTGATCTTTAAAAATCTTAGTTAAATTTGGTTCAGTCAATGTTTTTATTGCTGTTCATTTGTTTATTTCTGTTGCAGCGATCTTAGAGCGACCATTAGAGAAAAGAGCAGGCAGAAGCTACTCCCCTGTAGGCAACAGAAGGCTGATCTACTTTATAGATGACATGAACATGCCAGCTATGGACAATTATGGCACAGTGCAGCCTCACACACTTATACGCCAACATCTGGATTATGGGCACTGGTAAGACGACTCTGCACACACCAAGCCAAAACAAGTCAAGTCAGAGATTCTGTATAGTTTCTCTAAGGAGCACGGACAGACATAGAATAACAGCATATGCAAGAATAAAAAAAACTTGCAAACAATATGAACAAACAGTACCTGTTTTTCAGCTGTAATCTCGTGACAGTTTTTTTTTTTTTGATTAGCCATTGAAACCTTCTTCAATTTCCTTCTCTCTGCAGTTATGACAGACAGAAACTGACCCTGAAAGAAATACATAATACCCAATATGTTGCCTGTATGAATCCAACTGCTGGGACTTTCATTATCAACCCCAGATTACAGGTATGATAGCAGGTAAAACTGTTGTATATACCAACATAATCTATTTTTCAAAAAATATAGTTATGCAGAGCAGTGCTGATGGTTTGAGTTGTAGTTTAAATTAATCTAAATTAAAGTGGATGTGCAATAATGCACAAATCCTGCATTATCATGCTTTTTTCATTGCTTTCTAATCTTCAGAAACTGTTTTGAACCTAATTTTAAATGTTGATAAATTTAATCTCCTGAGACCCTACATGCTCATATGGGGACATTACATCTGCACCTTTTACTTTATTCTGACATACAGTGTTTTATATTTGTTACTTACTTTTATACTTTGTTAAGCAATGGCAATTTTATTTACTTATTCTGTAAAATTAGCCCATTGTCACCACATCACAAATGTTAAAAAAAGTATGTAACAAAGTTTGTTTGTTTACTCAAATAAGAGCTCGATTTCAACAGTGCTTTATATTGTGAAGATATTATGGGGGTTCTATTTTATTGGTGTGGGACTTCATACCACTACTTAATACATACTACTGCTACTACAAAGAAAACACAATATGTGTCAAGAATGATTGCTACTTCTACATTCATACATTTGTCACAGTGTTTGGTGTTTAACAGAGCCCATTTCTAAGCAAGATGTTATCTATACACATATATACTAAACACATTTTGCAATTTTTGTGTGCCTTTGCTCTCTACAGAGGCATTTCTCTGTGTTTGCAGTGAACTTTCCTCCATGTGATGCTCAGAGGTCGATCTTCAGTCAGATCCTGTGTAGTCATCTGAAGCAGCAGCTCTTCAGTCCCCTTGTTCAGAGTAGTGCTGCAGCTGTCATTCAGGCAGCCATAACTCTTCACCACAAGATGGTTCATAATTTTCTGCCCACAGCCATCAAGTTTCACTACACGTTTAATCTTCGAGATCTGTCAAATGTCTTTCAGGTATTGCCCATAGTAAACACTCATACAACTTGACTTGTGTATTAAAAGTAAAATATTAATATGATATGTGAAATTAAGGGCATCCTCTTCTCTGGACCTGAGAATGTGAAAGACAGCGCTGACCTGGCACAGTTGTGGCTCCACGAGTCCTGCAGAGTATACTCAGACAGACTGGTAGATCTAAAGGACCTGCAGCTTTTTCAGAAGTTCCAGTTGGAGACTATGCAAGAATGTTTTGAGGTGCAAAGCAGCTTTTGAGAAACAGAATAAACTGCTGCTTTTCATCATCACATAAAAACTTTACCCATTATTATTACTATGCCTGTTTCCTGTTTTCTTCTAGGGACTGGAGGATATAAAGGTGAAAAAGCAGCCCCTCCTTTATTGCCACTTTGCTCAGATGGGTGAGAAAGCCTCCTATACCCCTGTCACAGACTGGTCTGCACTCAGCACCATCCTCACGGATGCCCTGGAAAGCTACAATGAGATTCATCCAGCCATGAACCTAGTGTTGTTTGAAGATGCCATGCAACATGTGTAAGTGGAGCTGGTTTCCATATAAATATCATAGTTATAATAAAACTATGTCATACTGGAAAAATAATATGATGTAAATATAATTAGAACTATAATGAAGAGATGTGTTATTGCCAGCTGCCACATCAGTCGTATCTTGGAAACTCCAAGAGGTCATGGCTTACTGGTCGGAGTCGGGGGCAGTGGGAAGCAAAGCCTGACTCGTCTGGCTGCCTACCTATCCTCTGTGGAAGTCTTCCAAATTATTCTGAGTAAAGGTTACACAGTCCAGGACTTCAAGGTAAATACTTGGTGACAGATTAGAGCCAAGAACATGAACCACTGTTTGACTTTCACAGGTTATGAAAATGTAGAGGAAAAAACGTTCTTTAAATCAAGGTGCCTTTAAAGAATACCCAGATGAGCTTTCCTTCTCGCCGAATGCAGCATATTGATATAATTCAGTTTTGCTGAGATCCTCCAGTGATGCATAAAATAATTGTCAGATACTATTAAAAGACACTGGGCAATATTTTAATACATTATTGATGAGGTAAGCCTATCAATTTATCATTTAAAAGCCTCTTAAAAAATCAAAGTGTTAATCATGGGATTTTAGATATCCAATTGATGAATTTATTGAACAGTTTGATCTTCATGCCACTCAATATGAATATTATCCATTCATGGCCTGTGTGGTTTTTGTGTAGATGGATTTGGCCGGTTTGTTCCTGAAGGCTGGAGTGCAGAACAAGCGTGTGGCTTTGCTCCTGAGTGACGCACAAATATCCGATGACCGGTTTCTGGTCATTATTAATGACTTTCTGGCATCAGGTCAGACCCAAACTCCAAATTAATTTACACTGTGTTGTTTCATCTGTTCACCTGACTCATATACCTGTTCGGTATATGTAGCATTTTTTCTTTATGATTGTGAAGTACAATCATACTTCAAATGCATTCAGCCTCTAAGATTGTTCTGTTCTGAATATCCATCATTAGCATTTGCTAGTCTGTAATAATGACTGTGTTTTGCTGTACAGGGGAAGTTCCTGAGGTTTTCAGTGAGGAGGAGATTGAAAGTATTGTGTCTGGGGTGAGAGCTGATGTGCGAGGCCTTGGTCTTCTGGACAACAGGGAAAACTGTTGGAAATTTTTCACAGATCGAGTGGGACTACAGCTCAAGGTTTAGTCTTTCAGATTTCGTATGTTTTTTTTAATCCACCAATGCATTTAAATTTAACATGTTCTGTTAGAGTTTTAATGGTAATCTGTCTTCTACAACAACAACTACCCCCTGATCCTTTAAAAGGTTCCAGTTATGCACTGAAGGCTGACATTAAAAAGTGAGATTATTAGCTCTGGATGAATTCAGGGCTGAAAATACACTGCATGAATTGAGTGCCCGGATCCCGAAGAACATCTGGAATAACCTCTCTCTTTTCTCATTTCAATTTTATTATAAGCTGTTAAAAAGTAAGAATTGAAATGTTTCATTTTTGCCCTGTCTTCGTCCCCAAAACACCCGGATCCCAATCTGGATCAGGATTGACTCCAAAAGTTAATCACCTCCAGGCTGGGTCAAATCCTACTACTGGTAAATTTATCATGCAAATCCATTCATAACTTTTAGAGAAATTCTGCTACCAAACAAACAAACTAAAATAAAGAGAAATTCTTACACATACATTAGATTTGAGCTGGGGAAATTAAAAGCACAGCTGCTGTTTAATATTACTAAATATGTTTAACAAGCTGAATTAACCAAGCCTGACAAAGTGGGGGGGTTAAAAGGAAGGAAATTCTTTTCTCAGTCACTACACATGTATGCCATCCAGCTAGTGTTTGCGCCAGGGCCTCTGGTAGCGTCACCGTCTGCTCCAGCCAACTGGGAATGTAGCTCCTGTCTATGTGCCAAGGTGTTGAAAGTGGGGGCCCAGGCTGCTGCCAGTTTCCCTTTGGAGATGCATCATTTCAATGTCTGTGACCTGTGTTGATTTTCCTACGTGTACTCTTTGATGAAGTGTGTTTCTACTAATCTTTTAGTGCACATGGTAGACTTTCTCTCTTTGCTTTCTTCTTTGCAGGTAGTCCTGTGTTTCTCTCCTGTGGGCAGTGTTCTGCAGGTTAGGGCTCGTCACTTTCCAGCCCTCATCAACTCCACAATCATCGACTGGTTTTATTCTTGGACCCCTGAAGCTCTGCAGTCAGTCAGCTACAGGTTCATCCAAGAAGTTGAAGGCATTGAGGTCAGGCTTTTGAACTCAAGAACAATATCTCATAATGTCTTATAACTTAACGGTCATATTCTGTACAACACAACATGTGCCAAATTACTAAAAAAAACAATATCAGCTGTCAGATATGTATGCAGCTGGTACTGTATCTTGCCTAGGTTTGTCATGTACCCTGATATTCGGGACTCAGTTGGACTTTAATGAACACCTTGTAATTATTGCTGTGCAGCTGGATTAAGTTTTCCATGGATCCTTCATCATTAGTTCTCTTCTGAGGTTCTGACAAATTGCCGAACACATGCCTGGGGACACTCAGTGAGTGCAGCATATCATTGTTTTCCATCATGGCAGTGGAATGATCACAACCCAGACTCATTTATGTTAATGAGAGAAGAGTGATTAAGCACATAACGACCCTCTAAGGTGGCACAGCTGTCACAACCAGGAAGCGTCATCACATATGTGAACATGTGCCAGACCATTACTTTCCACTCTTGAGTGTTGTGCATGTTCATGTGCAGGCGTGTCTTGTTGTAATAGTAGCTGTAGTGCTTAGAAGTTGTGTGATGATGATGATGACGATGATTAGGGTAGGGGTGCAACGATACACAAAATTCACGGTTCGGTTCGATACTTTGGTGTCACGGTTCGATATTTTTTCAATACAAAAAAATGTTCATGCATTTTTAATTTGTCATTTATTAAAATTATAAATATATATTTTAACTCAAAAGTACAGTTTTTAAATTTAACCCTAACCCTTGTGCGTGTTTTTTATTTTGACAGCGAATGCGCACCTGCGGACCACTTATGTGCAGCCCTGGTTATTTAGCTCATCATATCGCAGCCACAGAAATTCTTTTGTCCATGAAACCATAAAGCTGCACTTTCTTTTTGCCTTATAGTCTGATTTGTCATAACTTCTCCGTTTTGTGGTAAGCTTTTCTTTGGCTGTCACTTCTTCACCCTGACCTGTCTTATTTGGCTCAGCAGAACTGAAATGCTTTTACACGCTCACTCACATAAGCTCAGCGATTCTCTGCGCGATCAACCTCTCACATGTTTAAGCTTGCTGCGGGAGATTTCACTTGTCATGTTTGCATAGTAAGCTAACGATTAATAAGACGATGTCAGAGGAATTGGTGCACAAATTATCATCACTCACAGATCAGTGCTGTCGCTCTCTATACACAGTTCGCACGATTGCAAAGTGAAAGCAAAAAAACAAGCGCAAATTCAAACGCGACTTCAATATGTCACATATTGACAGTGGCTCACCGATGCCAATGACATAATTACCCAGCTACATTTCTGAAAGAATGCAAAAGCATTGACATATATTTTTCCTACAATAGCCCGACGGGCAGGGAAGAGAAAGATTTTGGTAGCCCGACTGAAAAAATCGCTAGCTCCAGGACGTCGGGCTAGCGATATTGCAAGCCCTGTATCTGATTGAGGAATCACTCATCTTTGGAAAAGAGAGTTTATTACAGAGAAATGTCTCTTTCCAAAATAAAAGCTATACTATCCGCTTCTTCTGGGCTATATTCTCAGCAGCATAAGGAGAATCATGTGCTAACAGCTGTCTAAATGACTCGGCTAAAGTTAGTAGCATGCTTGCTTTTTTTTGTCTGCTTCCACTTGTCTTTGCACTAGGATGATGTCGGCGTAAATGTGCAGTCATATTCGTTGTGTTCCCGCTAGTGCTTTCAGGTTAATCTCGTTGAAATGACCTTAACGCCACAACACGGCAAATCTCCGTTAACGAGCTACCGCCGATCGCTCCGTGCATGGGGCTAGACGGCCAACACGTTAACGAGCTAACTGCGCTAACACACTAGTTCACACCAATGTAATTGAGCATTGCATGGCACATCCAACATACTGTTTTACTTTAGTCCATGACTCGCTTACCTTCAGGGTCATACGTCACATGAAAACCAAAATAATTCCAAACGCCAGATCTGAATGAGGTTCAATTTGCCTGTTGCAAGTAGAGCTTAACTTCTGTCTCGCTAGCTTGCCCTGCGCTCTTCCTTCTGACTATGCTGTCTGTGTTGAGCGCTCAGTGGATCTGCGCTGGACAGTGCAGCCTAGGCGGAGTAGTCGAACACAGATTCACTGAGCACTCAACACAGACAGCATCGTCAGAAGGAAAATTGATAAAATAAATTACAAATGTTGTATTGTTCGATACATATGCGTACCGAACCGAAAGCACTGTATCGAACGGTTCAATATCGATACGAATATCGTTGCACCCCTAGATTAGGGGATGTTGCAGCTGTAGTAGATTCGTGCACAAGGGTGGAGGTAGGACTAAAGTTCTCCTGTAACCAAAATATATGTATGAGAGCTTAAATAGTATAATCAAATCAAATGAAAAGTATATCTTTATAGGTGCAGAGGAGAAGAAACCAAAAACAATGTGAAACTGTACATGTAAAGTAATTTATTAAACCATTGTTAATGATTGTTTATCTTCTTAAAGAGGCAGGACTGCAAGAAATGAAATGATCATTCATTTAAAGTTAGAAATGCACAACCTGCTAATAGTTGTTACACAAGGCCAATCAGAGAGTTTCTGTCGCATCTCAACAGAGCACAGCACGCTTTGTCAAGTGCATTGTGTCAGATCTTAATTAATAATGATTTTTTCCCTGTGGCTCTGTGATCATTAACAATGGCTTTTTGTGAGTTATGGTCAGGTTTGATCCTTGTATTCTCTGATCATTTGTTTTTGCTTTAATTGATCACTAACTGTGTGATTAATGCAGGCTGTGTGTCATTGTGTGCCGTATGATGAATACCAAGTCAGGATGCAGTATTATGGTCACAGTAGATGGTGTTTATAAAGTTGGAGGCCACCAGATATAATGTAAGCAGTGTGCATGTTTTACAAGCTTGCACGTCAGTGGTCTAAACACATTATTTTCACAGAGGTTTCAAAGCATAATCATTTCTGCTAGCTGCACCTAAATTTCAGATTGAGTAAGTCAGGGCCGGCCAAGTAAGATGGCAAAACTTGTAGATGAATTCAAAATTTATGAAGATAATATTTCAGTTCCCATCAGGCCTGGGATGTTAAACTCCACTCAATCCAGCTCACCCTGTTCGCCCCTCTCCCCCCTTGTCTGCTTATTTTTACAGCCTGCCGTCCAGGAATCCATCAGTCTTTTCATGGCCTATGTTCACACTAGTGTCAACCAGGCAAGTGAAAAATACCAGCGCAATGAGAAGAGGTACAATTACACCACCCCCAAGAGCTTTCTCCAGCAAATCACCCTGTACAGAAACCTTCTGGAGAAAAGCCGGGCTCAGCTTCAGCACAAGATGAACCGACTCGACAGCGGCCTTCAGAAACTCCAAACCACTGCTGCTCAGGTAAATCTTTAATCTGCACTGTAGGCGACTGATTTCTGGGCAAGAGATGTTAGGCTAAGGTAAACAACAAACAGTACTTCCTTTTTTATGCTTTTCCATGACATTAAGTATTTCACATATTGAAGTATTGTGAGTATGTTTCTTTCTTATATATACAGGTTGAAGATCTAAAAGCTAAACTTGCATCCCAAGATGCTGAACTGACCCTTAAAAATGAGAACATCGAAGCTCTGATTGCTAAGATTGGACAGCAAACTGAGAGGGTGAGCAGCAAGAGAGAGGCTGCAGATGTTGAGGCACAAAAGGTGACTAGTCCTGTCACATATTGTATAACACACATTCTTTGGCATTGCACTCTACAGACCACATTGTTAAATAGATGTGTGGAATCCAATTTGTTATGGTTGCTTTTGTGCAGGTTGCTGTGATCCAGGCAGAAATTGCTGTCAAACAGAAGGAGTGTGAAAATGACCTATCCAAGGCAGAGCCGTTACTGGCAGCCGCCACAGCAGCACTGAACACCCTCAACAAGGTACTAGATTTTATCAGACTAGACAGAATTACGTAAAAATTTGCAGTCTTTCTCAATATATAATGTTATATAATATTCTTTCAGGTGAATCTTACTGAGCTGAAGGCCTTTCCAACCCCCCCGGCAGCAGTAATCAATGTAGCAGCAGCTGTGATGGTCCTGCTGGCCCCTCGTGGTCGAGTGCCTAAGGATCGGAGCTGGAAGGCAGCACGGGCCTTCATGGGCAAGGTTAAGCCATCATCATGTCAATTGCATCTGCCTGATTAATGTCAATCTAATTTGTGAGTGGGCCTTGACCCTGGCCCTGCCCAACTCCAGTGCTCACATTACAGCTGGATGGCTCTATGAATTTGCTCACTCACTGTTGGAGCAAGTGTGCAAACCTCCCTCCTCTGCTTCTTGCTTCTGTTAATGCAAGTGTGACTGGAAAACGTTTGGTTTTAATTGCATTTGATTAATTATTTTAGATGCCAGCTTCGGGTATCACTTTTTAAAATTTTTCACCACAGGACTTAATCCTAAGAATTGTTGATGAGAGGAATCAAATATAACCCTCATTTTGTGGGACTTTCTCTTTTGTAAGCAAAGAATTAAAGTGTTTGAAGTGGTTATGATTCGCAACATGCTCTATTTGTGTTCCATTTTCAGCCTTCATCAAATGCTGTCTCATTTGTTTTGGTTTTTGTGTGTCAGGTGGATGATTTCCTGCAGGCCTTGATGTCGTATGATAAGGAGCACATCCCTGAGTCATGCCTGACTGTGGTGAAACAAGAATATCTGAGAAACCCAGACTTTCACCCTGATCTAGTTTGGACCAAATCTACAGCTGCAGCTGGTCTTTGTGCCTGGACCATTAATATTGTGAGATATTACGAGGTCAGCCATTGCATTCAAATAAACTCTAAGGCAGTTTCTTATGTTTCCTATGAGAAATCTTATTCTTCATTTTAAAGTTGTTTTTTTTTTCACACATGCTGTATTTATTTTTTATTTATTTTGCAGATCTATTGTGAGGTGATTCCAAAAAGGCATGCCTTGTCACAAGCTAATGCAGAGCTAGAAACAGCAACAGCCAAACTGTTGGCACTTCAAAAGAAGTTGGCAGTGAGTACAATGTTATTCTTACCTAAGTCACTCAGTCTAAATACTGCATTTTCTTTATCGTTTTTAATTTGCATGGCTTCCTTCCTTTTGTTTCTATAGGATCTTGATGCCAGCCTCCAGAACATAACAGCTCAGTATGAAATGGCTACAGCTGAGAAAATCAGTTGTCAGGAGGAGGTGATGCGTACCACCCAGACCATAGAGCTGGCCAACCGACTAGTCAAGGGCTTAATGGTAAACAAGGGGAGATAGAGGAGTTTGGTCGTGTCATTGGGGCTGACCTGGCATACAGTTAACTGTCAATTTGCTGGAGATATGCATGGAGAGGTGCTGGTAATAGAATTGCATCAGTAATCTGGACTGGAAGTTGTTATGTCCTGGCAGGATGGCCTGACAGTTGTGTGAGCAGATCAGGCAAAGGGAGATTTTACAGCCCAGCCCAGCAGCATACCGGGGACTTGTGAGACAGGTAGAGAGGGCTGGACCACTGAAAACGCATGGCTGAACTGGGCAACTGGCTGGCTGAGCAGTTTCCAAATTGAGGAGTGAAGAGAAATGGCAAGAGGTCTACACTAACACTACCCTGTGTCTGTGTGGTAGATGTGTGAGCACTTCTGAGCTTGTCCAAAGAGTAAAAAAATTATTTCTTCAGAAGTTTTTGTTTTTTTTTAAATTATTTGAAAAAGTGCAGATGGGAAATTATGGAATGTGGAGAATATAAATGTCGATAGCTGCATATTTATGTAGCTGGTTTAATATAACATTCAACTTTGCTGCATTCCTTTGCATGTCTTTTTTTAGTCAGCCAAATCTTTATCTTTATGGATGGTAATATGAAATAAAATATGGTCATTTCAGTGGCCATTTTGCAAGTTCGACTTCCTTATTCCAGAAAATAAATGCGGTTTGCATGGAACGGTTTGGCTTTTAAGCATATCAAGATAAATGTTTTGTCTTTATGGCATTGACCTGGAAGCAATAGTGTACAGACTAATAAATCAGGCCGTCTATATTTAATCATTAACTTACCTCAAAGCCTCAACAGCTGTTGGAAATTAACAATGTCTCACCCCAGACTGAGTGATATTACAGGCAATCCATAATACATTAGAGTAAAATTATAGTGATTTTTAACTGTCTGAGAATTTATTATGTGACATATTCTAGATCCACAGCCCCTTGTAAGAAAATGCCATGCGTGATTTATTGTTGTAGGCTGTCACAGTCACAGTATTGAAGGTTTAAATGAATGCTAAATTGATGCCGAGTGAATCTACAGCCAAACACCCAGAGTTATTGTAAGGGAATTGCAGTTGTATGCTTTACTGCTTACATCTTCTTAGTTTGCATGATAAATGTGAGCAGTGGGAAGCTGCCTAGGATGCACATAATTCAGAAGCACAGATTGTTTACTTCTTGATGTAAATGGTCATGAGATGGACTGCTCTCTTTGGTATTTTGTGTGTATTTTTTAAAGATGATATTGAAGCTTGCTGTTTGTGTCTTATAGTCAGAGAAGGAGCGCTGGTCCCTGAAAATTGTCCAGTTTGAAAAGCAAAAGAAAACCCTGTGTGGTGATGTGCTCCTCACGTCAGCATTTGTCTCCTACATGGGTTACTTTACCAGCCAGTATCGTGTGGAGCTTTTTAACAACAAGTGGATTCCTTTCCTTAGATCTCTGAATGTAAGCAACATACTTTCACTACCATCCTTCTTTCTCTGAGTCTGAACTGGAGTGCACAGCCACCAGTGCTTGAACCAAAATGACATCATTCCTGTGTTTCTGTTCCAGGTCTCTGTACCCCTGACAGACGGCCTGGATCCAGTCCTCATGCTTACAGATGATGCCACCGTGGCTGCTTGGCATAACCAGGGTCTGCCAAATGATAGGATGTCTATTGAGAACGCGGCCATCCTGACCACCAGTGAGCGTTGGCCACTCATCATCGACCCACAGCAGCAGGGCATCAAGTGGATCAGAAATCAGCTAGCGTCAGAGCTGAGGGTGGTGCAGCTTGGACAGAAAGGGTGAGAAGCGGTAAATTATTGTCAGTTTTGCTGTCACAGTGTGATTGTATTACTCGTGTCAGTGAGTGCTCATGAAACTTAAAAATTTGCAGCTCCAGTCATGTTTCTTTTTCTTGTTTTTTTTTCTTTCTATACAGTTGTTTAGATGTGATTGAACAAGCTCTTGTCTTTGGGGAAACTGTCGTGATAGAGAACCTGCCAGAAAAGGTAGACCCGGTTCTGGAGCCTCTACTAAGCAGGAAAACTATTAAACAAGGAAGGTTGGTACTAAAACATGAACAGTACACGTTTAAGCATTTTTTAGCTTGCAAAGATCATTAAAAAAACCCACTATTGCTCTGTTACGTAGCATTGGTGCTGTTGCACGCCAAATAATGCTTTAAATCAATATGCGGTTTTTGCATCACCGTTCCTTCATAAGTCGATATACCCACAACTTGTCCCAATGCATCTGTCGTGTGAGACAATAGAAGCACATTTGCCAGATGGTTGAATCTCACTGAGCTTTGAAGCACCAGTAAGACATGTCTGAATGCATTATTATTGCCTGCTCTTTAGATTATAAATGAATTTTGCGGCACATCGCCTGAATCCCTGAGGCCAACGTATTGATTGGCCCCTCAAGACTGGTGATGGATGTATATTTGTGTGTTCATATTCTTTAGGTGCAATGAATATTGAACAGCTTAGCCTAAGCGTAAAGGCTGAATTCGGCACAGTCATGGTTATGTAAAAAGACTCCTGTCTCCTACAGAAAAATGGCATCTAACATAATAAATTCATAAGTCGTCTATCACCATGAAAGACTCAAGTCAGCTTCAGTAACCTAACTAAACACTGTAACTGTAGGTGGTTTGCTCGTATTTGTCTCCATACTGTACCTTTAGAGCAATTGTGGACTAATTTATACATTTACACTACATTTGGATTTCTTTTAACCAGAGTGGGGTCATATTTGTGAATTATATCATTAAGTTTGTCAAATAGTGCTGCTATTTAAATTTATTTACTGAAAATGAAAAATTAATATCATATAAAGAAAATGTATATCATAGTGTCCTAAACAATACAGTGTCTTTATAGTCATGGTTAGAGTTACTTTCAAGTACTATAACAACTCTCACACACAAACAGGACTCACATCCAACAATAAATCCACTAAGTTAGACCCTCGATTCCAGCCCAACTAGTGGTGGCAGATGGCTGCCCCTCCGGGAACCTGGTTCTGAATCTGATTCAGAATCAGAATACTTTATTAATCCCTAAGGAAATTATGTGGGTTCTGCAGGAGGTGTCTTCCTGTTAAAGGGGTGTTTTTCTTTTCCACTGTTGCCAAAGTGCTAGCTCATAAGGGTTTTTCTGATTGTTGCAGTTTTCTCTGTTTTCTTTGTATTCTTGTAGGGTCACTGCCTACATTACAATATAAAGCATCTTGAGGCAACTGATGTTGTGATTTGGAGCTATATAAATAAAACTGAATTGAATATAATAAGTATAATAGGTATTGCTTTATTGTATGTGTGAAGCACTGGAGACAAGTGAACTGTTTAGTTCTTAAATTAATTACTGATTTGTCTGGTCTTGCTGCATTCTAGCAGTCTTGGCTTAGTCAAGCTTTTCCTTGATGAACAGATGTGCCTTATTGGCTGTAGTGTGAATCTGTTTTAAGCATACAAAGCAAGAAATGCATATTTCACTGAAATTTGTTAATTTTTGTGGGGGGGGGGGGGGGGGGGGGGGGGTTTGTTTGTTTTTGTTTGTTTTTTGTTTTTTGTTAAACATTTGGATGTTTATATCTTTGGCTTGGTGTTGTAATAGTCCTTAGTTTGAAAGTGATGGATCTAGCTTCCAGGTCTGAAAAGTGAGCTAGTGTTGGAGTTTTTTCTAATGGCCAGCAGCAAGTGAACTTCTGGTTGGAAAAGAAGAAAATATCCACTTGTATAAAATTACCCTCTGGTTCCTTTGGTCTGTAACCTCAGTAAACACCTTCCTGATGAATTTACGAGCTGAATGTGACACAACATCAAGTAAATTTGGTAAATTATGGTCCCCATTAGAGTCAAAGAGGAGGATAAAGCAGGATATTATAATAGGTCGCTACAATATGTGTGTGCACTATGTTCAGTTTCTCATTTAGTTCCACCTCTCCTCTCCGTCTTGTGTAGTTTCAGAAAATCAATATGCAGAGAGCAAAAATGTCAAGTCCAAGGCTTTACAATCGGAGTTTACTAACTTGTGTATGTCATCAAAGTGGTTACATCCATTTTTAAATATAGAATTTCTTTACTCAGTAATGATGTTTTACATAAAACATTATAACTATATAATTTCTGGCATAAACATAATAATATACACAACCTCATAATAAATAAAATCATTATAAAATTAGTACTTACTAATATTAGCAACTATTATTAGTAATCACCAGAGTTTAATTAATTAACAATTTAATGTTTGTAAGCAATGGCTATTCTAAAAAGCCACCAATTAAGTTAATATCAATTTGAAGCAGTCAAATCTTTTTGCAAAATCATCGCCCCTGGGAATTCTTTTGGCGGTGATACTCGTGCATTTGTAGTTCACTAATAATTAAGCTTTGTTACGACGATATGGTGACTTTTTATGGTGGTTATTATTATCATTATTATTATTATTATTATTATTATTATTATTATTATTATTATTATTATTATTAAAAAAAGGACAACTCTCTCTGATTTCAAACTCGGTTTTTCAAACACGACCACTATTCTGGTGAAAATTTCCAAACCACTGGTGTCACTAAAGTAGCTGCTCTGCAAATACCTCAGTTACCAAAGAAAAATACAGTAAATTCCATAAACTGGACAAGCAACAGCAGAATAAATAGAAAATACGACATATTGACATCCTGCTTTGATCTCCTACTCAGAAATGTTTACATCTTTCTTGCTCTGATATTTGTAAGACCATGAATATTGAATATTCGGGCGAATGTTCATCGAGCGTCTTTTGAAGCCCTGTCTGTCCAGGCGTAACAATTCATCATAGTAAATCTGATTATAAGTTTATCCCTTGTAGATGACCCACACGCTTGTTTCTGTCGATGATTAATACAACCTGCTGGGGCGGCCATGATGGATCTCGTAGGTCTCCACAGCTGAAGTTCATTAATAATTGGAATGTTGTAGAGTGTGAAGTAATGAATACTAATTATTCCTTTCATGGCTGACGGAAGACTACAAGCCAATCCATCAGCAAGGACTTTAATTTGGTGGAGTAATGGTTCTATCAATAGTACATTAATTCTGGCTTGTGAAGATATAGAGTTGAACCAGACCCAGGCCATGAGGAACCTGTGCCATAAAAATTGGGGCCTTGCCTGACATCCAAGGGGTAATTAGAGATAAATGAAAAGCCACCAGGTTCGTCAAGCCACTGCTAATTTAATTGAAATGCAGGAACAGATAAATATTGGCTGGTGCCATGATAATCTTTCATATTTACTCAAGAATATTTGTCTATAGGGTAAGTGACATTTGGAGCCAAACTAAAGTTGTAGGGCAAAAACAGAAGTGCAGTTCAGACCATCTTCATCATAATCATGGCTTGCTTTTTTTAAGTACACTTCCTGCCAGGTAACAAGTCTAACAAGGGGGTACGATACCAGGCTGTCTTCTTTTTATCACTTACTTCTATAATCTAAATAACCAACATGCTGTTGAGGCCTCATTGTCCTTCAGATTAAATAAATAAAAATATTTGTGGTCCTATTATCCAGGTACATTCTAATTGGAGGCAAGGAGTGCACTTACAACAGTAATTTTAAACTCATTCTTCACACCAAGTTGGCCAATCCACATTTCCCTCCTGAGCTCCAGGCCCAGACCACCCTGATCAACTTCACCGTGACTCCTAAGGGCCTGGAGGAGCAGCTGCTGGGACAGGTAGTCTCTCGGGAGAGACCTGATTTGGAGGAACTAAAGGTAATCCACAGATGAAAGTTACATTCTTTTTCGAGTAAAGCATTTTGTCTACATGATAATCCTTAATACCTGATAGGAAAAATGTGCAGTTTTGAACTGTTCTGAGTACATTTTCCAAGACGAAGCTGACCACGCAGCAGAACCACTTCAAGATTGAGCTGAGAAGGTTTGAAGATGACCTGCTGAATCGCCTCTCTGCAGCCCATGGTAATTTTCTAGGGGATATTTTTCTGGTGGAGCAACTTGAGAATACCAAGACTACAGCCGCTCACATTCAATGCAAGGTAAGGCTATTTTTCTTTTTGTTGTTTTTTTTGTCACTCGGTTGTTTTTTTTTTTTTTTGAATGTCATAAACAGCAAGCACCTCATTTTATTGCATTAGCTGCAAATGATGTGTAGTTAGGAATAAGTGTAATGAGAGGGTTTTGGAGCATGACTGAGAGCCTAATAGCTCATTTTGTGCAATTGGAACTCACAGGTGGCGGAGGCCAGAGAGAACGAGAGAAAGATCAACGAGGCTCGAGAACTATACCGCCCAGCAGCTGAGAGAGCATCGCTCCTCTTCTTTATCATCGACAACCTCAGCAAGATTAACCTGATGTACCAGTTTTCTCTCAAGGTGAAACCTTTATCGCTGAAGTGCTCTTAGAGGACAGATATCGCTTTGTGGTTTTTGCAATTATTATTTATCTTTATGTAAAAATGAGCTTAAACATGTCCCTCTATACCAGATGTCAGTCCAAAAAAACTTGTTTGCATACACATGGTGTCCTCGTTTTTGTTGCATTCCAGACCTTTAACTCGGTGTTTAATAAAGCAATGGAGCGTGCCGAATGGGATGAGCATGTGAGGACCAGAGTCTGCTCCCTCAGTGAGGCCATCACCTATTCTGTATTCCTGTACACCAGCCAGGGCCTGTTTGAGAGAGACAAGTTAACCTTCTTGTCACACACTGCCTTCCAGGTGAGGGACTCAGGACCGCCTCAGAGGTGGGGCCTCCTGTCATCCTCATCAATCAAAGTACTTTTCTTCCCCCACATTAACTTCAATTAAAAGCAGTCAGGAATACCATACGCTGCTATTGATTACCTCTCACACCTTGCACCGTGGCTGCTGCTCACACAGTTGGTTCTGACAAGGGGGCTGGTTCTGATGGCATAATGCAATTATCTGTCATTGCACCAACTGTTTTCATCTTGGAAACCGTGGCACTCTGAAGGCTGTCCTTCATGTGGCTATTTCACATTCAGAGGCCTGTAAAAGTTTACCCAGCACCATTTCCTGAGTTTTCCCATTTTTATTTCAGTAGCCGTGGAAATTCTATCAATAACAGAGAGCTCATAATAAACTGCTTTTGGTACTTCTCCTCAGATTCAGCTCAAGGAGAAACTGATTGATATGCAGGAATTAGACTTCTTGCTGCGCTATCCCGTGGAGGCAAGCAAAGTTAGTCCAGTGCCGTTCCTCTCTATGTCTGCCTGGGGGGCCATTAAGGTACAGTAAATATTAAGATGACACATTCGACAAATGAAAAGTTCATATTTTCACTCTTTTTAAGTGAAGTATCAATGTGTGTTTCTTTGTTGCAGACAATTTCTACAATTGAGGGCTTCAGTGGACTTGACAGAGACATAGAGAGCTCACCGAATCGCTGGAGGAAGATAGTTGAGTCCAGCTGTCCTGAAAATGAAAGGCTTCCTCAAGACTGGAAGAATACGAATTCCCTCCAGAGGCTGATTATCCTGAGAGCTCTTCACCCTGATCGGATGACCTACACACTAAGGTGAGTAAACTCACTAAAGCACATTTGTGTTTCTAGTTATTGTACACAACTGAGCTTTTGATGATGTCTCCTGGCAGGAAATTTGTAGAGGAAAGCATGGGAGCTAAGTATGTGGACAGTGCCAGGCTGGAATTTGAGAGGCTGTTTGAAGACAGCGGTCCCTCAACACCTGTGTTCTTCATCCTCTCACCTGGAGTGGATCCACTCAGAGATGTAGAGAAACTTGGTATGATGTATATTCTTTGTTAGTTACAAATCCTGTATTGTTATTTATGCTCAGATTTTCAAAATTGTCTTTGTGTGCAGGTTTAAAACTGGGATTTTCCATTGACCAGGGAACTTTGCACAATGTGTCCCTGGGACAGGGACAAGAGATAATGGCTGAGAGGGTTCTCAAAAATGCCTCTAAACATGGACACTGGGTCATTTTGCAGGTAGGGAATCCTATTATTCAATGACTGCAGCAGTTCCAGTTGGCTTATAAAGCACCTAATGATATTATCTAACCCCCGGAGCAGGGGAAATAAATTTGGTTCAATAAAAACCATAATTGCCTAGATCAGCTCACTAAATGGCTCCTTTAAGGCAAAGTCTTAATCAGTGGTTTCAGATCAGAACACAGAGAGACAGTTTTCATGGCATTTACTATGAAATAAAATTTACGCACAAATTCTATCAACCTGTTACATATTCTACTTTATTTTGATGCTCAGAATGTACACCTGGTGGCTCAGTGGCTGCCCTCTTTGGATGCTCTTCTGGAGACAACAGCCGTGGACAGTAACCCCAGCTATCGGGTTTTCATCACCGGAGAACCCGCGCCATGTCCTGAGCAGCATGTAATCCCCAGAGGCATATTGGAAAATGCCATCAAAATCACCAACGAGCCACCCACTGGAATGAATGCCAGCTTGCACGCAGCCCTCGGCAACTTCAGCCAGGTAAAATGGAAAATATGCTTTATTTCTAATATGCTTCGACTGTAGTAGTCACTGAAATCTTCACTTGTTTTCTTTCTCCTTTCAGGACACTCTGGATATGTGCTCCAGAGAACAAGAGTTCAACTCGATGCTCTTCTCCCTCTGCTTTTTTCATTCCTGTGTAACGGAGCGCCGTAAATTTGGCCCACAAGGGTGGAATAACAACTACCCCTTCAGCACGGGGGACCTAACAATCTCAGCTAATGTCTTGTACAACTACTTAGAGACCAACACAAAAGTATGTTTAGCACTATTTTCTACAGCTAAACTGACATTTTAAGTTTTATTTATTTTAATTTAGCATTTCGATTACTGTAATACAACTTTTAATTTGTTTTTGCAGCTACCTTCTTTGCCGGCTAAATTTATAATGATAATGGTACTTAGCATTGGCATTTCTAACAGACAGTAATGTTGAATTACTGCAGTGTCTCCAATTACTTATTGAAATCTTTTGTCCCACTGTTATTTGTGAAAAATGTTCATTCCCATCTTTTTTTATTCCACATTTCTTCTCTTATAACTATGAACACGCAACCTGTAATTTAGCTTTATTTCACATAGACAAAAAATCCATTCTTAAGGTGCTGCTCCCCTCACAACTGCTAATGCATTGCTCTTAGGACTCCTATTACTCTGGTCATAACCAATTATGTCTCCCAGGTATTCTGCCCTCCAAAAACGAATGTCCTTCATTATGTTAACCAAACAGTAACCTGTATGTGCGTATACAGAGAATTCATTAGGAGGGCAATGAAGCGTTATCCTAAATGTAATTACATGCAGCCAATGTGACAGTTCACAACGCTACATAAGTGATCACTGCAATTAGAGCTGATGAAGGAAGCAATTTGCAAAACAATACAGGTACAAATGATTGTGAACCTACAGCTTTTGTAATTTGTTATGAATCACAGCTTCTTTTCTTCCTCCTTCACCCTCACGGATCACAATCTCCCGCTGTGGAAAAGACTCTTCTGTCGCACTTCAGATCAGTGTGTATAAGAAACATAATTTTGCTATATTTCCCTACTGTTGTCATTATGAAAAGTAGCCTATCTCGGAGGTTGTTTGCTTGAAGTTTGAAAACAAAAAAAACTTCTTTTTTTTTATCAGGAAAATAGAAACATGTCTCTATAAGAGAACAAAAATGAACCCTGGGAATAATTTTAATAAACCTACCACAATGCATTCGTGTCTTATATTTGCAATATGATTTTAGTCAATAACATCTATTGCAGTTCATGCAGGTGCCTTGGGAGGACTTGTGTTATCTGTTTGGAGAGATCATGTATGGAGGACACATTACTGATGTCTGGGATAGAAGACTGTGTAAAACTTACCTGCAGGAATTTATGCATCCTAAAATGGTAAGGCAGAGGTGATGTAGCCTAATTTGTTCACATCTTCTTTATTTTTTTTTATTTTTTTATAAACAAAAGTGTCACTTTTGAAATGTATTTCACTTCATTTAATAACATCTGCTCATTATTTAGGTACAAACTTTTATCTGGAGTTGTGTTCAATTTTATGATGACAGGCTAATCCATAGCTGTGTAGCTGTTTTGAGTTGTTGTCAAGGTAAAGGGTGCCCCCTGGGGGTGAAATACTAAACTGCAGTTTTGCATGTAATACCAGTCTAGGTTTTCTGTTTCTTTAGACATTGTGCTTTTTTGACAGATACTATTAAGGGTTTATTTCATATATTTTTTCTTTTGAAGATTTCTCTTCCAGTACTTTTTCCTGAATCGGCATTTTGAAGAATGTTTTGTTGTGCCTGCAAGAAAAGACTTGCACTTGTATATTGTCCATGATATTAAAATATAAAATACATGCTTAGCTTTTTTTAATTTTAATTTTTTTGGTCTTTGTGTTATGAATTTTCAATTCCTAGTTTGAAATGGATCTCTCTCTGTGTCCGGGGTTCCTGTCTCCTCCGTTCTTGGACTACACTGGTTACCACCACTATATTGACGAACATCTCCCCTCCGAGAATCCCACTTTGTATGGTCTCCATCCAAATGCTGAGCTTGAGTGCCTCACTGTCACCTCAGACAACCTCTTAAAGGCTCTGTTGGAACTGCAGCCACAGAACTCTTCCAGAGGAGAGGGAGCAGCTCAGAGCACAGAGGAGAAGGTCTGCATGCAGAAAGAATCATTATGGGGGAGGGAAAAAAAACTGCTGAGGGTGCAGGGACCTGTCTATATCACTATCCCAGTTTATTGTATTTCTTAGGTCACGTCAATAATTGAAGACATCCTTGACAAGCTTCCTGAGGAGTATAACATGGCAGAGATTATGGCAAAGACAACAGAGCGAAACCCGTACACCTTAGTTTGCTTTCAGGAGTGTGAGCGCATGAATCTTCTGTTAGTTGAGATAAAGAAGTCCCTTCATGAGCTGGATCTTGGTCTGAAGGTACCATAAACACAGTGACTGCCAGCAAGGTGCTTTACTGTTATTATTGTAGCATTAAAAAGCATTTCTCTGTCCACAGGGCGAACTCACTTTCTCCTCCAGGATGGAGAATCTGCAGTCTGCACTGTTCATGGAGCAGGTCCCAGACTCCTGGGCCAGACTGGCTTATTCCTCCACTAAAACACTGGCACAGTGGTAACTTATGAGTCAACCTATTATATGCTAATTTTTCTTACTTCTTAAATAATCCCTTATAGGCACACTCTAAAAGCTTCTATTAATGATCTTCCTAGTTTTTTATTAACAATTATTTATTCTTTAGGTTGAATGATCTAATGTGTAGCTGCCACGAGCTCGACAGCTGGACTCAAGATTTTGTCCTACCTGCAGTTGTTTGGCTTTCGGGGCTCTTTAACCCTCAGTCCTTTCTTACCGGTGAGGACTAAACGAAGACAACGATTAATATTGCCATATGTGCACCGGTAGAACCAGAAATATTAACATAGAGTCATATTTTACAGCTGTGCTGCAGAGTATTGCTCGCAAAAACAAGTGGCCCCTGGACAAGATGACCCTGAGCGTGGATGTAACAAAGAAAATGAAGGACGACTTTGGGCATCCTCCACGGGAAGGAGCCTACATCCACGGACTCTTCATGGAAGGTCGGAATAATTAACCCAGCAGTAGATCCTGCTATACTCAAATTATATAGATTTTTCACAGTATTTTGCTTCCTGTGTCTTGGTAAAATTATTGTCTTGTAAGTATAATTGGTCAAACCCACAGTGCAACATGTGTCTTTAGGAGCACGTTGGGACACTCAGGCTGGAGTCATCTCTGAGGCGGTTTTGAGAGAACTGACGCCGGCCATGCCTGTGCTGTATGTTAGAGCTGTGCCCACAGAGGAGCGGGACATCAGTAACACTTTTGAGTGTCCAGTGTACCGCACCAAGCAGCGTGGACACACTTATGTGTGGACCCTCCGCCTCCGAACCAAACAGCCAGCTACCAAGTGGATTGTAGCTGGAGTGGCTTTGTTGCTGTCTGTGTGAAATTCAGTATTCAAGTATTACTGCAGTGTAAGAGCAGTATGTTTTTAAACAGTATTGGATTATGTGTCATTATAGTTTTACCATGTTTAGTTACTTTAACACATTTCTAATCTTGTATTTGTGTTGTCAGTATTTGAGTGTGTATATCCTGCATGTTGTAGATAAAGTAAAGTAAACAAGTAAAAGCAGATAGCCGATGTTAAACCTGTTGTGTTCATGTCCTACACTGTTGAACATCTCCCTTGAGCCTGGGTGTGATTTGTTGGGAGCTTATGTCTCCATTTTAGACCATGTAATTCTGGATGGGGAGCATATTTTATTGGAAGGTCAAGATTAAAAAAGCTCTCTGGCTGCCCTCTACTAACTGAATGATACACAATGCTGTCTGGAGGGGATCCTGGACAGAATTCCCAGGAGATGATGTGCATGGTTGCTATTGACTTTTAAATGAGGTGCATTTGACATTGACCTTTTCTACGGCAGAGGCAGAATACTAACAGACTAGTGTAATTCATTCAGCCAAACTCGTTGGAAAAACCCATTGAAAGACACTGATAGCTTTGTATGAGAAAGCAACACATTAGATTACCCATCCTTTATCTGCCTCCACTCTCTGTTAACATCTGATGAACCTACTATGCGACAAACAAAGCTAAAGAAAGTCATTTTAAGTAGAAGGTTATTGTTTTAAATGGATTTAATCAGGATTAATTGCAAACCGAGAGGACGTTCAGACTAAAGTTTGTAGTTATGGATACATGTCTGGGGTGTTACTATTTATCTGCAGTGATTCACATGATTTAAAGTCTAATGTATGTCAGGGATATGAGGTAGAGTCAAGGTTAAGGCCATGTACTACACTGAGAAAAAACAGATGTGTTAAAGGAGATTTAAAAAAATAAGACAGGTGCCATATTATCTGCTAAAAATAAAATAACATTATGACGCTTAATTTACTGCAACTAAATCGCGGTGTTGTTTCTTTCTGAAGGGGTGGGGGGCGTCAAACTCTTATCTACTCAAATAAGATTTTCTTCAACACTAATAACGGCTGTGCTGCTCCTAATTTCTCCCTGCAGCCAAAGTGGCTGTAGACAGACAAATGGAGGCTGGAGGATTGATTCTGTGTATTGTATTGCACGAGGGGGGGAAATGAAGAACCGTTCTTCCTGTAGTTTCTCTTCATCTGCCTTCTCTTCCTCCCATTAGCACAGCACAGCAACTAGCCAGTCATTTGGCGACAGGGAAATGATACAGTGCTCGTAATGTTTGGGAGGAAATGGCAGGGTACGGGGCCGGGCTCAGCAGGGGTCGTGCCTCAGATAAGGCATGTTAAAGGCCAAGCAGGACACCTGGTTAAAGTCAGAAAGGGCATCTGGGTCACCACTCTGCCTTACAGCACCAAAAGAAGACATTGTGTTTGGTTTTTGTTTTTTTTTGTCTTGAAAAACTCTAAAGGAAAATATGAAATCAAGTCTAGTTTCCTCGCAGTATTATGAACAGCTTTAAAAATGTTATAGTTTATGATGTCAAATGATGTCGCTGCTCTGTGGAGCCTTAAAATAAAAAGCTGCCTATGACCAAATATTTACTTTGACAAATTGTCACTATCTTTTTGTTATATTCATTTTTACATAATGGCATGGGGTTGCAAAGCTGAGATAAAAATGTTATAATTTGTACTGTTTAGTCTGCTACAGAGCAGAAAATTACAAAAGCTTAAAGCCACATTTTAAGCTTTGAATGGTTCAACGTTTGCCTCCAGGACTTACATGTCACTTTCTTGTCCCTTATGAAACAATCCCATACTTTGTTGTCACATTAGGTAATAAACACATAAAAATAAGAAATTTTGAGACCAATCTTTTCCTTTTTGTCCTTTTTCTATATTACGTGCATGTTTTCACTGACTCTCGACGTATGATTCAGCTCTGATCCTTAATTCTTTGTTAAAAACCATTGGTTGTGAGAACTTCGGGAAAAGTTTACTACAAGCACCTTTTCATAATGTGTTAAAGGTAATAAGAACATAGTATAGTGACTTATATGTACTCTATGAAATCTGAAATCCTCAATTTTGTATGTTTGACAAAGTGCTTGAACATGTCAAGTGTAATAACGTTTCACTTCAAGCTGATATCATGCCAAAGTCTGTAACAGTTCGTCCTGCTGTAAGTTTTGTCTTTGGTTAATCACAGCATTGTGGGCCAAAGTATGGCATTAAGGTACTTAAGCAGACTTTTCAGGTATCTGCACCTGACCGGACCATTTATTTTACTGACAACTTTTTACTTTTAGCACAAGCACCTCTACTTTTTACTCCTGAAAAATTCAAAGACTTGTTACTTTACCTTTAATGCATTTGAGGGAGTTATTGATTATTTCGCATCACAGCGCACCTTTCCAACATTAAACCACTTTCAACCCAAATGGAGCGAACAGTAACACTTAAATGACAATCTTATTGGTCTTATGATCCATCATTGGCAGAGGTGCTTCCTGCCACCAGCCAACTGCTTGGGGCCTTCAGCCAGTGAGGGGGAGAGACACCTGAAAAATGTAACTTCCACTTGCGTTAAATTATTTGTTGACTTTGAGATTTAATATTAAGGTAACACTTTATAATACAATCCACAACTAGTTAAATAGAACATCTGTGTGCTGTATTTGGAATTACAATGTAAATGTATTCGCCTACAAATATTTAAAGGTAGGTACACTAGAATAAAAGAAAAATTAAGTTAGACTTGGCTCCATTATTATAAGATCACATAGGCAATTCTTATAGTATTTTTTTTTCTTGTAAGTTGATAAGGGAGAACAGTCCTTATCAAAATTATATTGGTAAAATAAAAAGGACAGTTGAATAACAGAACATTCAATATGTCATTAACATCATGTATACCAAACAGAGAAGTGGCTCCATTATTCCATCCTATAAGGTTACGAAATGGCCCATCACTGTTACACTCTTATTCTAGTGTGCCTGCCTCTAAGTATTTGTAGGTAAATACAATTACTTTGTAATTTCAAATAAAATACATTTAATTACAGGGTAATTACACCTTTTTGTCGAAGACTGTATTATATAAAGTTATTAATTAACTTGGCTAGCAGAACTAGTGTCAGCTGTGACATGACTCAGTTGAAGTTCCAGGTTTTTAATTTGCTGGTGTCAGATTATTAATAAGGGTGATGAACACTTGTTGGAGAGACCCAGTTTTGCCCCGGCAGACCCTTGATCTTGATCTGCACTTACTGCATGCGTTTACTGTAGAAAGAGGCAAAAAAACATAAGCAGGAAATCCAAGTGCAAAGCAAACATTTGTGTCAGAGGGAAATGGAGTCAGTGACCCTATGAGAGAAAACAAAGACACTGATCAGTTACTGTAGCTTAGCGCAAAAATTTCCTTCAGAATGCTACTTTTCACTTTCATGTTTCATGTACATTTCAGAGCACGTACATATTCACTTTTGTAATCAGTACTTTAACTTCCAGGGTCTTTGTTAACACTGTAGTTCTAAGTGAAGTAATGTTTGCATGCTGGTGTTAGAAAACAGACTTTACCTGTTATGAATTATCACCAAATATTAGTCTAAAAATAATGAGCTCACGATGATGAAAAGTATTTTAATACATGCACAGTTGGCACTAATGGTCAGTCCATGGTTTGACATATCATGCAGACCCGCCAAAAACAGTGCGTACAATAAAAAATCTAACAAACAAACCAAAACAATTAACACAAGCATCCTAAATAGTATCTTGAAAGCAAATAAATAATTATGAGATAAATATCCATATCCAGAATTTCAACATATATACACTGTATAAATTGAATCAGCTGTACACTATTGATGACAAAAAATGATACTCAAAATAAAATACTGCTAAAGCATGTTTTAAAATTTAAAAAGGTGAAGAATATAAAGCATAATTGTATGTACACACTTCACAATAACTACCTCAGTTTGCCTGACCCAACCTAGCAAAACAGAACAAATACTGCATGTTTAAAATTGTACAGTAGTGCTACGACACAATGCAAACAAGCAAATGGCTTCCAGTTTGTCTTCTTCTTCTCTCTTCTTATTCTTGCCCAGAAGGTGCTATTTTAATATTTGATTTTTGCTATCGCTAAATCTAACCACAAATGAATCAGGCTTCAAAGAAATCAGGTTCTTTTCTGGTGCTAAATTCTTGAACTCTGTGTATCAGAAGTGAACAACTGCTGTCAGTCTTCAAATCTCAACAGACGGATGTATGGATGTCTGCGAAATGCACCAATATTGATGAACTTTAAAGCCCAGTACAGAGAAGTACCAGTATGAGTCTGTGGCTTCATTTAACTGATTGTCCACAGCTAAACCACTTAAAGTTCCCTGTGCTAGTGATTTAAAAATGATTAGAAAATGATCGTTATTTTAAACACCTATTTTTCATGGGATTTGGCACAAAGATAGACAATTATTACACATGCCAACAGAATACAGTATACTGTACTACTCTGTAGTTCCCTGCCTTAATACAATCTGTACTGTGCAAAGACTCATCATATATGCGTCACTTTGTGGTCAAATAAAACAAATACAAAAAATAAAAAATTAAAATGATATAAAAAAACTGTTAAACATGTAGCAACAGTTTCAATCTTGTTGTGCATAACACTGTGCTGATTTGCTTTGGGAAAAGCATGTCTTACATCTGACCTGGCAACAAGAAAATCTGGATTGTGGCGAACTCTGAGAGCACAGAAGTGTGTGTAACAGTGCAGACTTTTATTAGCTGAAAGAATCTTTGGTTAAATCTGATGAGCTGACCACCACTGTTTTTAGTTGATGTAAAAAAAACAAAACAAAAAACAGTAGCTCTCTGAAGAAAGTCAGAAACAGTTATCAACTAGTCTTCCTTCTGTGCTCACTGTTGCTTTGTGGTGTGCTAACAGCTCAAAGAAAAGTCCAGGACAGTGAATCTACACCCATTGGTTGCATTTGTTGTAAGTTTGTATTAGAAGGAAGCATTTTTCCTGCAAAGCAATCGTTTCTTTTTGTAAATTTTCGTTGTTAAATGACGTCTAGACTTGCCTTAAACTGTGTGATTTTGCTTTAGGTGCTTAAAATGTCATGTTTTTATTAATCTGTTTTAGCCGCCTGCTCCTGTCTCTGGTAAATAATCTCCTGATCAAATAGCGCCCTCCTGTGGTTGGTTAGGGTCTTGTAGCCTTTGTCCTGAGAGTTAGATGAGACAGCAGTAAGGTTGTCCCTTGGCACAGTATGAAGGAGGGTCAGAGTTGTTTTCTAAGATCGAGGCTCCAGCCTTTGTGACAGTTCAAACAGAGTCTGCTGATTGTCGATGATGTGAAGATAGTCAATGTAGGCTCGCACCTCTGAGCTGCTCTTCTGTGTTATTCCATTTCCTAGGATGAATAGAAAACGTGTTACTTTTCTGGGTGAAATGGATTTTGTTGACTTTCTTAAAGCCATTGTATGAAATCATGTAAGGCAATGTGCTGGTGCGAGAGGATCATGAATGTAAGTGACTTTGCTCACTGATTTTGTTATTTGCCTTGCAAAAACTGATGATGACAGCTTTAAAAAATGATGTTTCATCATTGCTTTTAGTATGGAAGTTTGTAGAAAAGAAATAACAATATAAACAATTTAAACACTGACCCATGTGATCTTTCTGGCACTGTCGAATGAGACGCACCATGTCTGCTATCATGTGCTGGAAGCAAAATGTGGAAACAGGCATCTTTAAACATACAGTTTTGTATTCGGTGCTGAAGCATGCCCTGCCAATTCAGTTCAATTCAATTCAATTTTATTTACTGTATATAGCGCCAAATCACAACAAAAGTCGCCTCAAGGCGCCACAAAAATGCACAAACCTACCAGCTTTTCAAAATTGACCAGGTTATCATGAAACGTCTTGTTGCCTTCATGAATGAATGTGATATCTAAAGGAGAAAAACATTTTGTTTAGTATTCTCCAGCAGGTTTGTTCTTCCATGTCAGATCTGCTTGATAGAAATATCTCCCCAGCACTCTGCTCCTAGAGTTAGATTTTCTGCAGGGGAGCTGAAGTGACAGAATAATGAGCACACCTTTCAGCAGCAGAGGAAGAAAAGGAATCTTTGGAGCCTTCATCTTCTTGAAGGAGTCCCTGTAGGCCTTGTGATTCAGCGAGGGATCCTGTGAAGACATTTTTAAAATGAATGAGTCTTATCCAGCGGGAGTGACTGTGTGTTCCTGGATGCTTTTATTAGAGACTACTAACGATCTAATGCGGCCAGATGTTTCCACTGATTTTACAAGTTCAAAGCATCTGTTTGGTTCGGCCAGTACACACCGACACAAGGGTTTATACTCTCTGTTACAGTGTGAATTCATACCATGCTCAGTAAACTTACTGTAACTGTTTCCAGCTCTGAAAATAGCCGTTTGAATTTGCCAGGAACTTTCTGCAGAGAAAATAAAAGCTGATTTCAGATACTTCAGCTAGACATATAATAATGGAAAAAGATGGAAATTATTAATTCCTTTTAGAAAAAGAAAAAAGTAAAGAAAACATCTGACCTCCCATGTCTGACTGAGGCGGCTCACGGCTGCTGTGTTGAGGCCCATTATGATCGCAAAGAAACAGTTGAGGTTCCTCTGTGCTTTACAGCTGCACACAAGCACACAGTTCATTTACTTTCAGACTTGTAACCACAAAAGTAGATGTAGTTCAACGATTTGCCACTGGAGGGTGCAGTATTCCCATATAAAACATCTCACCCTACAGGTTGAATGCTGTAATAACTTTGAACTAATAGTAGGAGAAGCCAATGTGAATACTCGGTAAGTGAATCTCTTATCACACTGCTGTGGTATGGGAGGAACAATACTAACTGGGCAGCAATCTTTATGAATTTCTTGATGAGCTGAACCCGTTTGCAGAGCGTTGGGCACAGCAGCACCTCGGTCATCACCCACAGCTGGATGTCATTGCATCGCTGCAGCAGGAATTCTAAAGCTGTCGTGTGGTTGCTGCCAGCGTGGCGGTTGAAGGTGAAATAGACCAGCTCTTGCTGTAAAAAAAAAAAAAAAAAAAAAGAACATTTACTGAACATTAACATCTTTGAAGGATTCAGTATGAAGAGAAGAATTTTTGCAAGTTCAAGTTGTGAGACAAACCTCGTGCACTGCATCAAAAATTGCCCAGTCAAAATCAGTGAGTGCAACAGCGACATCCCAGGTGTTCAAACTCAGCATGTGAGCTGTCCTCTGCTGCAGCTCTGAGTTATCTGTTAAAGGGTTCTGCAAAGAAAAACAAGCAAAAAAGGTTCAGATTTTCCTTTAAAACCACAATGCCCTGAACACCGACATAAACATTTAGACATTTTTGCAGACACTGAATAAGAATTAGTTTTGCCTCAATTTAAATACTAAAAATTAACAGTCTCTTCGCCGGTTTTTAGGTATCATATATAAAAATGCATTTTTTTCTACTCTCAAGAAAATGCATATTTAAAGTTAAAGTTAAACATAAAAATATTATTCCTACCAGGACTTCACTAAGGTCCTTCCTGCACGCATGCAGCCTCCCCACTGACCGTAGAGAACTGGAGAAAACTCGGTCCTGAGGCTGCAGGAGGAGTCTGCCTGCAGGGGAGAAAAGAGCATAAACAGCAGAATACCATTAGAAATCTGTCTGGCAGCATGTACGCAGCTATCACTGGTTACAGATAAGACTCTGTGTGCCAAGCTCCACTTTGAGGTAGCCTGACACTTTAGTGACTGATAACAGATGCTGACTCCATATTACTTGACTCCCTAGGAGACATCGAAGTCAATTATGTTGATTGCAATCTCTCACATACCTATCTGGGCTCAGTATCAAAATGAATATAGAAAGAAACATCAAATATGACAAAATGTTAGAAAAAAAAACTATAAATGAGAATTTTTTGGTTGGATTCACTTGTCTCCTAAGAGGAAATGATCACTAAAATCAATACACAGTTGTTCTGAGAGATCACCATATCCTGATATGAGTGCTCTCTTTGATAGGGAAACAGACGGACTCAATGGTGTTGAAGAATATGAAAATGACTGTAGCCGTCATAGTGCTTAAACTCATATGACAGAATTTGGACCAATGCGTTAAACATAAAACACAAAAGAGAACAGAGACTTGTTCTAGTAGGAAGTGGTGGCCCAGCACCTCACTCAAACACTTGTGAAGCATTTTCCTTTAATTTGTCACACATTTGCATTTAGAGTAAGTAGTCTCATAGCTAGTTCTGGATTACTCTAATATTCAACTGTAGTGCTACAGTGTTAAGTTGTGAGTTTCAACATTGAAAGTATTGTCATTATTGCTATGCAATGTTCTCCAACCAGTTAGAGAAAATACTATTTACCTCCAGGATAAGTGACACCCACGAGTACCAGCTCCTCCTGGGAGACATCCATCCTTTCTGCCACTGCCTGCACCAGCTCCTGTGCCACCACCCCGGACTGGACCCTCATACTTAGGTATGAGTCCATGGTTATATACACATGACACAGCACTGGCAAAGGGAAAAAAATAATTTCATTAAGTTGTAAGATCCGTTAAAAAGTGCAGCCCACTGCCCATATAGGAGGTTAACATGAAATCCATGCCTCTATCAGGCACAGCAGAGATCCATTGACCTGGGATCTTCTGGTCCCATTAGGTGGGTCTTGGGAAGTTGCCCACTGACCAAGTTTGCACATTCTGGACACAGACTAAGAAATTCAAATCATCTGCTTCGGTGTATTTTGGCCAACTGAATGACCAAATGAAAGACCCACTTTACGACCCACTGAATGGCCCACTGAACTGAATTTGGTGATGAAAAATGTTTGTTATGCTAATTTAAGAGATGTTAAAACAGACCAATTTTGGCCGGGAACACTAAAGTAAGGGGGTGACGTGACCACAACTGGAGGCTTATTTGAATGAACTAGCTCTTTAAAAGGAATATAATCTAAAAACTTTTTTCCCCCCTTACTGTCTGTCTCCTTTTACTACATGTTTTCATTACAAATCACCTTTTAACTGTGCTTTTGAGAGGTGCTATAAACATTTAATCTTATTAGGCTATTATATGTCATAAGTCAGATATTTGCACTCCCAAATACCTCATTCAATCCCTGGAAAGATTCCCATTGTTGTACAGTTCAGACTAAAAGTCTCCTTTTTTCTTACTTTGGAAACAACGTATGGCGGGAGGAATGTGTGAAGAATGAAGCTTTTTTTTATTTTTACGACTTACCATCCTTGGTCTCCCTCTGTGTTGCCCTGGACTGGAGCCCGTTCTCTTTCAGACTCAATTGGTGGAAAAGTGCTTTGCTCTGAAAGAGAGGAAATGCGTGGATTTTGAGACACGCTCTTACTGCCTGAGAACATCATGCATTTCGGTGGAACAACGGAACAATGTTCTTAGGAGGAAATGTGACTACAATAACCCCGACACCCGAAACGTCAATTGGGAAAGCCAGCTCATGTTGTATAAAATCTTTTATTTCTTAGCCTTGTTCACTTACCTTTCTTTGAGGGGAATATTCCACAGTACTGAAAAAAGGAGAAGAAGAAACAAATCACTAAAGTGCACCACAGTGTAATTAAACATTTACAAAAACAATCGTTGTACTTTGTCTTAAAAACTGATGATGATGATGATGATCCGTGGACCGCAGGTAGTGTCCGTAGTACAACAACGTAACGACCCATGCAGTTTATATAATCAAGGTAAAAGGAATCCATGTATACTCCTCTGCTGTGTTGAGTCCATTATTTAAGCTTGGTGTCAAGGACAGATTAGAGTGCTTGGTAGATTTTAGATCTTCCAGTGTGATACTTTCATTTAATCACCCTATTCCCATGGGTTAGTCCTGGTTTGATGGATAGCCCCGTGTCTATTATCATCCCTCAGCTTTTCCTGGGCTCTGCATCACAAAAGGCATGTTGGCACAAAGCCTGCCCGCAGGGATCTCCTCTCATAGGCCAGCAACGACTGTGCACTAATGAAAAACCTGACTCCCCCTGCCATGTCAAAGCACCGCTTGTGATCTAACTAGCTCTTTTACTCCTCAAAAAGCCGAATCACCAAAGAAGTCGATTAGCTCGGTGAATTATAATGGCACATGATTGGAGAGTGCAAGAAAACAAACAGTCTTTTTCCCCCAGCTTAACCTTCCCTTTGCACAAAGGCCAGATGGAAGTTGATGGGAAGCTTCTTTCTATGAAAAGAATGACACTTTTTTCACTCTGCAGCAGATTTCCACACGGCAGTCAACCTTGTCCTCCCCTAGGGTGGGACTGATTGTGAAAAGCTCCTAAATAGAAGAGTATGTCAGCCGGTAACACCCACGCAAAATCGGCTGCTTTATAAGAGTGGGTGTTGTGGATTTCCCTCCGTGCATATAAACGGGAATGAGATGCGGTCAGATAACTGTAGGAGGCTCGGGTTGAATCATCTCCACTGGTTTTAATGGGCATCAGGCAAGAGCAGCCTCAGGGGAAAAGATGTGACTGGAGGCTGACGAAGGGCAAGGGGCGCATGGGTGTGGCAATGTGTCTTGTGACTCAGGGTTGTACCATCAAAAGCAACATGATGTTTATTTTTATCAACGAAAACACTAAAGCTACTCACAGATTCCAGTTTCAGAGCAACAAAACTGTTGAACTTCATCTTTGATTGAATCTATGTATACATTTAGCAGATCAAGCATGTTTTATTTAATGGAGAATAAATACTGGGTTATTCATAATGCCTTAGTCTGCAATTATAAAAGGTTTTACATGATTTCATATTCTTTTATATATACTTATATTTATTTATTGGTATCTGTGCTTCGTAGCTTCCACAGCACTGTGAATATTCATTTGATTGGACTGATACTGTATATTGTGTTCTGAATATTGCATAATGATTTTATGACTCAACAAATCTGAAACCATACTGATGCGTATCACTGTGTTTGCAATTATTCTCATGTGTTTGGCCCAATCACAGTCAGCTGGCTAGAAATAGAGTCTTGTAAACAAGTGGTGGGACAAAAAGTACGTGCGTGCTCTTCGAGCTTTTTTCTTTTTCTCACGGAAAACATTTGTGGCTTCTTATTTCTCAAACTTCTTATACATCCTCAGTTCTGGACATTTGAGATGAAGACTTCTGTGCCATTCATATGCATACCAACCCAGAACACTGCAATTACTTTTCAGTTTCTGAATGGATTCATTGATAAGCATCTAAAGAAAGACACCAAGGGGAGAAGAAGCCCTTTCTTCGTATTCAAAGAACAGTGTGTGTTCCAGTTTGAATCCTTCAGCAGTCACAGATCTTACTAGAAATTTTCCACACCCAGGCCTGATGAGGTTCGTTTCCATTTAATAGAATTTGAAAGTATGTCTGTATTAAACTATAGTTCTCTTTCTGTTTCCACCAAATGAGGAACAAATATATGAACTCACTGTCTGCGATGCAGGTGGTAGAGTTTCTGCAGCTCCCCCACATCCCTCTCCAGGGCCGGGTGCTCATAAAGATCATCCAGCACACAACGATAAAGAGTCTGGAAGGAAATGTCAATTTTCATTTCTCCCATACAAAGTTCACCTCCCACCCAGTTTCCACCCTTTTCCGTTTGCACAGTGTGTCCTACCTTCATGAAGAGCTTGACATGCTTGTCTTCTCTCAGGAAGTCTTTGCAGAGCAACATCCACTGCGACACCAGGTGCAGGAGTTTCTGCTTCCTCTCCAGAGCCTCCTTCCGATCCTCTTTCCCTCTGTGTCGCTTGGTGCAATAGGTGGGACTCGGTTAAGGAAGGGAGATTATTTTTCATGTCTGACGTCAAATGCACAGCACAGCGAAGCATGGTGCATGATATCGATTTAGTAAAGGGGCCAAGAGAGTCAGTTATATGAATAAGATGAGTGAAGTGGAACAGCTTTAAGAAGGTAAAATATACTTTGTTTTTGAATAAAACATCTAATTCAGGATCCTATAAAAGCCTATGTGTTCAAGGATATTGTCCCAGTAGAGCTTGGCATAAATCGCTTGTAGACATAAATACTGGGTAGGTTAGCAGGAAGTCATCTAGAAGTGTGTCTGTAAAGAGAAATAAAGATCATTTCATGGAAACTATAACTTCAGAAAAAGCAAAAAAGACTTTACACATCCCATTACATCAGTCATAAGCCACGGACGCATATTTCAGACATGAGATACACGGCCTTCTCACTGCTAAATCAGTGATATTCTGCCACCCAGACACGGTCCACTTTTGCCTTGTAGGAGTGCGACCTTTACCAAAAAAATGAGCAGAATTCCTCAATTAAGCACGAAGCTGACACACTCAGATACTGTTAGATTAATGGAAAGGAGTGCATGCTTGGAAGGGGCTTTATGGATATAGCCTTATGAGCTTCATTCAGTGCTACAAGATGCTGGAGGGCATGCACTCAAGTGACCTTGACAACTGTATGATTAATGTCAGCTGAGCGCTACGTACAGGAGAGCTTTACTAATTGCGATGGCTTCCGTTTTCCACTTTAATAATGTGAGAAGAAGAGCTCAGAAGAGGCAAACAATATGCTAGCGGCCTTTTCTTGCACACCATTTTTTACTTGCACTATCTGCAGTCTCACACATTTGCTACTGCAGGCTGTATCAGTAAGGATAAGCCAATAATGTTAATGTGTCAGGTGACTCTCTCTGACCTGTAATGAAGTCAATATTTTCATTGTTATTTTCTCGCTCACAGACAGGAAATTTGATGTTTCTGCTGTGCAATCATGCAATTGTGTTTACAAGCAGTACTTTCTGCCACGGTACCCTTCTACAACCTCTTACCAAGGTTTAAAATGAAAAAGTGTTCCTGTAAATAGATGACACAAAATGGATGCACGCTCTGCATTTGCGTACCTGCAGTTGTATTTTCAAGAAAGACAGCTGATTTTGCTTAATGGGATTTCTTTAATGATCACAGATGAATCTCTCCCAAATTGTGGCCAGCGATTCGTCTGAATATCCTCAGGAACCACTAACCAAAACTGTCATAAAAAGATACACGCAAAAGAAAAAAAATTGTCTAAGGCATAATGTGAAAGAAAAGGACACTAACTCTTAGACATAATGCCCAGCCACAACCAAAAAGCTTTACAAATCCTATTAGAGCCAACCGCCTTCCAACCCCTCTGTAAGTGTGCCTCACACCCAGAATTGTAAATTCTTCTTTTTAATTTCACACTGGCTTCCCAACGTCTTTGTGTACGTTCTGGTCCACAGGACTCCCTGACATCATTATGTTAATCCAAGCAGAGCAGCTGTGGACACATCACTCACTGCTCATGAGCGGTTACATATGCACATCTTCTATAAAAACACACCTTAACACAAAACCAGAAAACGACAGGAGAGATATCACAACCCACCCACATGTACTGTATCTACTTGCACACACACACACGCACACTGACTGACTGCATACTACTCACTCACACTGCTGCCTACTGCTGTATTTTTTCAGAGCTAAGCTGAAACTGAAACGCTTTCTCATGAGTAAAAGCTCACATGCCGCTCCCCAGACTGTACAGTCTGACGGTTTCTTTTTTGAAGTTGGAAAACAGACCTAGAGGTCTGCAGTTTTCAATTGGAATAGAGGGAAAAAAACAAAGTGGCTCACCTGTGGGATCAAGATTTAACCCAAACAAGTTAGCAGAAGATGTATTTGCTTCATAAAGGGAAAGACATTGTGTGTGAATTCTGCCGTTTGAATGAAGTTTAGCAAGCGGTTGGGTTGTTTTCTGGCTCCAGTCAGTCATAAAAGTCAGTCAGTTTTTAATATTTCACAGTTAGAACTTGTAGTTGACGTGTACTACCATGTATCATGTTGCTTTCAGACACACAAACCAAAACAAATTTTGTCTTCCTTTTAGCAGAATTACATAATTGATTCACTAAACTACCTTGTCAGTGTCATCAATAGGCTTGTCAATCAATCTGCACGTCTCTTTTGCATTTCAACAAAGCTGATCAATGCAGTCTTTGAAATTTGCATGTTAATGTGTCACTTGCAAGCTTGGTAACCACCAGAAGGCATTAGTTTAGCATTTAGAAAGCTTTTACATGTTCTGTTCTTTCACTTTCAGTACAAATAAACATCTCTCCACATGGTGCATTGGCAAAAGAGATAGGACATCCTCTCATTAAGGGCACAAATGTTCTGTTGCATGATTTTCAATGCTACCAGCGAGCAGTATGATCTGTGCAGAGCAAGAATCAATAGCTGCACTCAGGGATTGGGTACAGGAAAGAAGGCAATGCTGAAGACTTGTGAATGCTAATCACAGTGCTAAGAAAACACTTGCACATCAGACATCCACTGATTGCTGCAGTGGTTCACACTTGCTTTCCCTCAAACATGCCTGCGGTGGTTTCAGAAAAGTGCCATCTCTCGCAAAAGAAGACAGAAAGCTTTGCATTCCTAATGTTGTTTAAACATGGACGTGAGTGCTACCATAATGAAATAAAAATGGCTTTCTAATGCGATGTACTGTATATAAAATCATCAGCTTATCTGAGCCATCCAAGAGAGACGAACCAAAACGCAGCAGCTCGTTGAATGTTGGAATAAATCTTGTTTGGAGAAAAATTGGAAATCTGATTCTATGAGATGATCCTCAGCAGTAGCACAGAACGACAAGGAGCCAGCAGCAGTCAGATTATTAAACATCACTCAGTGCAGATCAATTGCTGCTCAGGACTCATCCTCCTGAGGTCTCTGGCTCTTTGACCCTGGGATACCACTCAGCATCATGCTCTGCTTCATGGCTCCCTATGGAGCATTAACTTCTATACACTCACTGCAAGTTGTACTAATGGTGAACGATGCATAAACAACACAAAGCCCTTCTGGGCCGATGGATTTATTATACTCTAAATGAACAAAGAATAGAATGGCTAAACTATTTGTCTTAGTGGCTGACTTTATGTTTAACTTCATACCAGAATAAAATATTCTAATAAAGCGATAAAAATACGACACTCAACATAGTCTATAACTCTATTGCATCCCTGATAAGACATTTGATCTCCAGTTAGTCATGCCTCCATCCCAATGAGAGATCATCTGTTACCACCTCCATATCCCAAGAAAACTGCAGCTCCTCTCCTAATCTCCTTATGCCCACTTTCTTTCCTCTTCCCCGCTCTTTTCATCAATCTTTCGTCTCCTTGCCTCACAGCTCTCAATTGTCATTCCTCATCCAGTTATCTTTTCAGCTTCAGAAACAGAGGGTCTCCTCTGCCTTGGCAACAGAGCCAAATTATCAAGTACCTGCTTGGATGAGAGGAAATGTGTTGATTTTTTTATTGCTGTGAGGCTGGACTGCATGTCGTGCAGACCATTTACAGCCTCACTGAAAAGATATGAGAGACATTTATCTCTGTCATGGCTTTTAAATGAATGCTCTTAAACTTAACATCATTTCGGCAATCACAGCACATGATTAACCCAGTAATAATGCCCAGAGGGAGAAGCTGTCCCAGCTTTATCGGTAAGAGAAAGGGTGGGGAGGGCAGAAAGTAAAACAGAAAGTGAAGGTAGCTCATTTACTCTTTCTCTTCTCAGTCACATAAAGATACATATGTGACTTCTACATAAAGGTAAAAAAGACTTTGTGTTTTTGCTTTCTAATATCAAAGAAACGCTTTATGTCAGACACAGGTAAAGCCAAAAGAGGGTGAAATGATATGAAAGCAGTATGCTGACCTGACTCTTTGCCCTGTGTTATCCCTCGGTCCTCGTCCAGCGTTAGGTCATTCAGCAAGTGCTCCAGGATCTTCTCGGGAGTCCCTGACACTACCATGTACCTGTCAGACACAACAGAGTCATTGGACGAGTCCTCCTCAAAAGAAGAGAGAGACCGGCTGCTGCTCCATTCCTCCTCTCCCTCTGTGCCCTCATCATCTATGTAGCGAAAGTAAGGGACATCAAACGTGGGCATTGTCACCGGCTCTGCCCGGCTGGTGCTGTCACTGCTGCTCTTTTCCGAGCCCTCCTCATCCTCCTCGTCCTCCTCCTGCTCCACCAAGGCAGCGTGTAGCAGCCTTACCTCCTCCTGCTGCTGGTTCGGGGGCTGTGGCCGAGATCCCATCCTAGCAGAGTCCCCTTGCCCTTATGCCGGCAATGTTGCTGTGGTTACTGCTGCATGACCCCTTTACCCATCCCTCTATCCACCTGCACCTGCTAGAGCCCGTAGTCCACAGAGGTATCCCAGTATGCTCGCAACTGCAAAAAAAACCCCTCTCCAGTTACTTGCATGGGAAGGCTGACAGCGCAGCTTTGCCTCACAGTCCCATGCTGCCTACTTGTATGTATTTAATGTAGTCATTTATGTGCACGGAACTGTGATGTAAGCATGCCTGAGTGAGTGAGTGTGTGATCCGCAGAGGGGGAGAAGGAGAGTGATTATAGGGAGAGCGCTGAGGGAGCGAAACATATAGTGAGAGAGGGAGGGAATCTAGGAGGGGAGGGGAGTGGAGAGGCTTACCTCCTGTTTCTCGCCTCCTCTCTCCCTCCTCCCCTCGCTGATGCAGAGAGCTGCTCTGACGACAATCTTTGGAGAACGAGCACATCGTGGCCCCTCTCTCTCAGACACAAGCGGACTGCCTCGTCACTCTGGGGCTGGGGAGAGAAAAGCAGGAGGGAGGGAGGGAGGGAGGGAGTGTGTTATCACCAAGGAGATTCCCCTGTATTTTCTCCCACTCGCACAAATCACCACTGATTTCCATCATAATACTGCACTGTAAGTGAAAGAGAATTTCCATATATCATTATTCAGCCCTTATCACTGGAGCCCATTCAGGGATTAACATAAAAGACTATTTTAATTATTGATTTATGTGTAGCGCCTATTAAATCACAGTTGGCGACTGAAGGCAGTCTATTTTCAAGCTGTCACATGGTTCAACTTTGCATAGTAACAAAGGTTTTGTGGTTTGGAGTTTAGCATAGACCCCCGATTCCCTTGCCAGGTACTTGTCCTATTACCACCACGACATACAAGCAATGATAAATTCATCTCCTTTTTGTCAACAAACAAAACAAGTATTTTTTTTTATTTTATTTATTTTATTCATGCTTTCACATGTATAGGGCAATATCTCTGTTTCTATTGCTGGGCATACTGGACAGCCTAGACATTCTCTTAAAGTATCTAAAATCTAACTTAACTAAAGTCGACATCTTAAACCAAAAAGGATTACTAGAGTGTCTCTGAAGTATAAAGATGGCTGACAGCTGCTTGACAATGGAGTAGCCTGGATCAGTGATATTGGTCTTAATGAGATCTTCACTGTATGTTGCATACGCATGCATCCTGAATTAGGCCCCCTCCCCTCACTTTTCACCCATCCTCCCCTTCTCAGCCATCAGTCACTGCAACACAAGCCTCTGTTCATGCAATTAGCTGGGTAGACATGCTGGAAATGGTTGCAGTTTGTGGCCTTAATTGCCTTTTGCCAGAGAAGCATTCAGGGTCGTTCAGTTAAGCATGGCTTCCTGGCACTATTAACGCTTGTCAAGGGATCCGTGGACATAAAGACACACTATAGATGCACGATACATATGCAAATATATGCATTTAGATACAAAATATAACAAAACAAAGACACACAAACATAGTGTGTCTTTCATCATTATTATTGCATTATCCCACTACAGTAGTTTAGATTGGTGGTGCTTTTCCAGTCCTGTGTTGTCTGACTGACTGAAGAAAACTTTAGATATCTGCTAAAACTGCAGTAGCAATTACGTTTTCCAATATTACATAGACAGGTGCTCTCAAGCAGTTTCTACGTTGCTGAAGAAGCATCGAGACTTAATTGTCTTACTACTGGACTAAGGGGCATGGAGGATGACAAAAATGGAATGAAGAAAAAAATCCCATTGAAGCGAAGCTGTTCCTTTCTTCCTGTGGTTCTAGCTTTATCAACATGTGGCATACTGTGTCTGTTAAATTCCTTTAAAGTTAGAAAAAAAAAAGCACACTTTTTTGTCTCACCAAGCCTGGCAGTACAGCACAGTTGATTCTTGACTATAATTAACATAATATCTCAGTGTATGGCTAATGGGTCAAACAGCAAATAAGACTCTTCACAATTAATTATTGATTGTTTCTTGGCTGCTTCAGACTACTGCTTAGTGTGCACTGTGCTTTGTGGTTACCAGTGTTCCTATACAAAAAACAACCAGGCGTCTAGAGTGGATCATTGTAAGGAGACAGCAGGGCACCGGGCCACTCAGTTTCAAACCTAGCCTTGATCTGACCTTGCTCAAAGTTACTGAAGCCTTTCAAACATGGACGCCATCAGCAGAAAAGCAAAAATAATTTTCAGGCCTCTGCACAAAGTCACGTCCCCCTAAGAGCTTCACTGTCCCATCTATGGCTCCAGATCTATTCTGCTGGCTAGAGAGATGTGTTTTATGTATGTCTGTGTGCATCTGACATGCATGGTATGAAACACTTAAAGTGCCCTGGAAGGTCTCAGTCATGACAAAGTGCTGATTTGTCTTAATTCCTCCCAAGCACCAGTGTGGATTACACAGGATGGGAAGAAGAAGACGGGATCCATATACGAGTGCTGTTTTCAAATAAACATCATCTCTAACAGACGCTTGATGTCATTCATATTTCATGTGTGAGGTTTGAAAAATAAACAGTGAGCAAGGGAGGTGCACATTATGTAACATCAAGGTAATAAGAGTAAGACAAAATGTGTTCAACAGAAAAGATGAGAATGTGTTGCTATCTGTTCCCCATAAACTGAAATTAAAGAGGCTATAAAAGATAGAAAACTGTAAAAGATCTGCAACCTCGGGATCCGAAAAGCAAATAAATGCAGAACCTAGTGTTAAACATTGCATTTGAAAAACCTCTGGTTGCAAAGAGAAGTCAAATTGTACAGAACTCCTGTTGACTTGAGGTATGATCTCAGTAAACATCGTCTTGAGTAATCTTTAGTCTCAATCACTATTTTTTTAGCTGTAATAAAGCATGGACTTCTTTTATTGTCTCATTTAAAGCAAAATATGATGAGTGGCTATAAACTATAACGCAATATGTTTTAGGTTAAAACAGAGTGCCTAACATTCACAGTCTTTCTGCATCAGAGACTCTGACATGCAGCACTCTGTATATTAAGCACCCCTTTTCCCACCAGCTGGGATTTAACTGATTCCTAAACACTTTGATGTCTGTGTTTAGATATCTGTATGAGTCACGTTTTACAGCACTAGCAGCATCATTAGATTACTTATAAGATGAGGAACACTAGAGAATCATCTCACATAATGTTAATATTTCCAGAAAATGTCAAGTGTTAAATGTACTGTGTATTCTACACTGTAAAAATAAATCGTGATATAAAAGTATTTTACTGTGTATTTTATAGTTTTGTGCTGTTCTTCTAGAATATCATTAAATTCACATAAATAGACTGATTTTACATTTCAAATGTAAATTAACGTAAAATCACTGTAAATGTAATAAAACATAATTTTCCTGTTTTTTAAATGTATCTGTCTGTACATATGCATATTTAGATTGTTAAAATACATTCACAAATGTATCATAATTTCACAAATATTTGTCCGTTATTTGAAAGACTGAACTGTTAAATTCAAATGTAATGCTATGGAAAAATATATAAAATGATTCGTATAAACTTTTTTTACATCAAATAATTACTATTATTGTTGTTATTTAGGGTGATCGTGGCTCAAGAGTTGGCAGTTCGCCTTGTAATCAGAAGGTTGCTGGTTCGAGCCCCGGCTCGGACACTCTCGGTCATTGTGCCCTTGGACAAGATGCTTCACCTACCACCTACTGGTGATGGCCAGAGGGGAATTGTAAAGTACTATATGAATGCGATCCACTGTTATTTAAACCAACTGTTAACTGTATATCTCTGTACATTTAAGTATTATTATTCATATTGCCACATTCATTGACCTTTTTTATAGGTAATTTCATTGTTTAATCACGTTAAATTGTTCCTAATTTAATGTTTAAAAGCACTTGAAAAAGGCAAAATCCGATGTAAAATAAGGGCAACAAACTGTATTGTCATTACTGAAAATAATGGGAAAATTATTTTCTGTTATTTTATGGTATTATTTTGGCGCCCCAGCTGCTGGAATATTACTGTTTTTTTAGGATTTGTTTTTTTTTTACGGTGTAGTGTTAAGTGTACTTTATCATACCTGGCTATTATTTCTGGCATTATAAATGACACACAGACATATATACTCAGCCTTTTTTACAGTCATAATTTGACAAACTTTGCATATGTACAATATTGTGCAAATCATTGCCAAGCTGAAAAATGAAGCCATTGCCAATCAGACATTTCCAGATGGTGGATCAAAATCTGACTGTACTCATTTTCATAATTCCATCAGGTTTGCTAAGATCCCCCAATGAGAACCAACAGCTTGTATTGCAGGAGGGCATATATAGATATAGGCCCAGAAGGGAACTGCATTAGGTGTGGTTCTATTCCTGAATTCAGGAATAAATTTTCATTAATTTAAAATTGCTTCTGTGGTAAGTTTCTGTTGAGACACAAGCACTGATTCATTCCTTGAGTTCTTTATTTATTTATTTATAATTTATAGGTCAGTGTTAGGGATTGTTCCTTCTAAAAATGGTCAGGAACAGGGACTGGACTGAAAAATGAAAATGAGTGAGAAAACAACCAATGTCCAAAGAAAGCCTGAGAAACTATTGCTCAAGACCACTTTTAAAAATTACTAAAAAGTCTTGATCCTTGGAAACAAATATAAAGAAATGAATGGTGGCTCAGTACTGTGCTCAGTATGTCACTAAAGAAACAAACGTAAAACACTGTTGTTATGTAGCTCTAACATTTGATCATCCACAGACTGGCAGCAGCTGCAGGCGACAGGCTGTTACTGAAAGTGCACGGTGATAAGGAGAGCTTGCCTCATGGTGGAGAAAAGGTCATGACGCTCGGGAATCCACCCTGAAAACATACAATGTCTTGGCATGATGACTTGCGTCATTTCTTCCTGCAATTGTTCAGCAGGTCAACGCACAGACACAGCTGGCAGGAAGAGAGAAGCTGAACCCACCATAAAGCTAGCCAATCAGATTGCTCCTATACAGGTGATGTAATAGTTTTAAAAGTGTGGAGGCTGACGTGCACATACAACACTTCTTGTTGTATTTGAATTTCTTTTTACCCACGTTTTGAACAGCATCCCAACTTTTTGAGAACTGGGGTTGTAAACACAGGCATAGTGATTCATCTTATAGATACAATCTATTTTGACATCTATTCTTGCGTCTAAAATGGTCTTTTTTCTCATATTTAATGAGACACTTCTTGCAATCTGCACATAATTTAAGTGGCAACACTAATCTTTAGATAAGGTGGAGACACTATAGAACGTAAGGAGACCGATTAAAAAAAAACAAGACTGCAAATTCACTTCAGTTTGATTAATGGGATGCTACACAGACTGCAATGCTTGCATAAAACACTGCAGTATAATCCTGAGTGAATGTAACTAAGGATGCAGACTCCACTTGCTTTCACTCATGGGGAAAGCTTGCTAACAGAGTCGGATTTATAATTAAATAAAGTGGAGCATCAAATATGTTGAACTAAAGCTGCGTTTTCGTTTCGATGCATTTACATGCTGCAACAAACAAAAGTTGTAGAAATATCTGCTCTGTCTGCCGATGTGTCATGTATCTCACCTCACTTGTCCTTTCTGGGTTCTTGCTGTGGTTTTGCAGAAAGCGACAGCCATCCTTGGCCAGTCTCTGGACCATCTCCAGTCTGGACAGGTCCTCCTTGTCATGCAGGATGCTCTTGTTCCCATGATGCAGCCCAGGGGACACAGAGAACATGTATCTGAGGCCACAGTCCCACGACATTGCCGACTGATTACTGGCTGCTGGCTTTCCACCAGGAACAACAGCAGAATTCCTGAACATGGGCTTACACAACTCGTAAAAAATGCCTAACAGAGGTGAGCAGCTCAAGAATGAGTGTAGGCTATATGTACGAGTTGTGAATTTCTGTCATCACAGCCTGAGTAGATTCCAGTTGCTGTACACCTCAGTCAAGTCTACAGGCGCATCAGTTGAACTCCAGGTATCGCTCTGTGTGGTTGGCTGTACTGAGAGTGAATGACAGAGTTCTCCTCTCCGTCCTTCTGGTGCTTTTCAGCACCCGGGCAGGGAGGGAGTGAGTTAAGGACACGGTGGGTTCAGGAAACATCTGGTGAGCCAGACAGACCCAAAAAGGAAGTTTAAAAATCTCCCGAAAGCAGGAGAGAGTTAAGATTCAGGATAGGGCAGGGTACTTCACACTAGAAGGTCAAACTCTTGTTAGGGTGGAGATGTACTACGTGTGAGGCAAACAATACTTAACCGCTTTATTTTCAGTTAGGGTGAGGTAATGTAATGGCGCCCATAAGAAGCTCGTAAAGTCAGAGCAAAAGCTACAGATCTGTCACAGAAAGTTACTGACATATTCAGGTGGATGTGTAAACATCAGAGCATTTACCTGCTGTATATAAAGTGGAGCAAGCATTAGAATTTTGAGTAATCAAAACTCTTTATCACTCATCTAGATAGCTGCTGATTACAGTTTTTTATGTGATATATTGCAAATTGAGGCTGGATCTCGGGGAGTTCATCAGACAAGAGATCAACTTATGCTGGGAACTTACAAACGGCTTCATTTAACATTCGGTATTCTGTAACATTTTTGAGTCTCTAATTAATCTCCAAATGATTTATTGAATTTCTCAGTCAATCGTTGGTGTGTAAAATATCAGTAGACCTATACAGAGGATCTGAAACCCAGGCATGTTTGAAGCTTTTGTGGGAATAATTACATTTTTGATTTATTCATTTATGGCCAGTGAAGCTGATTAATCAACTGTTTGTTTGGGACACTTCATTTGAAACTATACGTTTCTCTAATAGGACGATAATGAAAAAAGAAGAAGAGAAAACTAACAAAGAAAAAAAGCCCTTTAATCACCCTGCAGACTATTGCTGCAAGTGTCCATTTTTATTACAGAGCTCTAAGTTGTCCAACTAAGATGTCCAACTGCAATTGCTGTCAGTGTGCTTAGTGAACTTGCAGAGGGATCAGTGTGACCCGACATGTATCGATCAAAGAAAAACAAGGACATTAAATCTCAGTATGGGCAACATTTTATCTATTATCATTATATCTTTTTTCCCCTCTGTCAGCGGTGTGATGCTTGACTGGGTCCTTGCAAAGCCATTCAGCTGTGCTGCCATCCCAAACTGCTGATACAGCAAACTGCAGAATGAGAAAAGGTCCCCATCTCTAAGTGGTGTTTCTCTTTCATGTGAGGACGAGTCCTATCATTCCACTGCGGCCTTTTTGTTCTTTTAATGTAAGTGATTGGCACGACACCAATTGCACTCCTCCTGCAGAGTACATATTAGACTTATTACAATAGGTAACTCTTCCTTTAAGTCCTCTTAAAATCTTTTTTAAATGAAAAGAAAAAAATTACCAAATACTAAGTAAATGAACTAATATGACCACATCCTTGGTTTGTACGAGACTTAATTACATTACTGTATGTGGCTGTCTTTGCGCATTTGCTTTTGTGATACCACTGTAGGAAGAAAGTGAACGTGTTACATCGGGACAAAGCCAGGGTGACAAACCTAGTTTTAATGTGCTACCACTGACCCAGTTTTTCAAGTAAACGAATTGCAAAGTGAAGATGCCTAAAGCCAAAATTGTAAGGCAGCTCTGTGTGCTACTAGTGTCTTTAACCAGGGACTGCCATGACAACCATGGGAGGAACTCTACTGCAGGCGCGCAGCGCTGCAACAGACTAAAGCAAATGACGAAACTCTTTTGGGTTCATTACAGAGATTTCCAAAACAATAGCCACTCACAAAAAGGTCAAAAGTCAAGCCACAGTCTGCCACATATATTAAATATTTAGTAGCAGTTTTTTTACAAGCACATTAAAATTGCACATTAGACAAATAGGTAAATTATGACAAATAGCATAGATCCTCTGCTGTTTATCAACTCTTTCCTCTCTTCTTTGAGCTCTTTATCACAATCTGGAATGAAAACCATTCATCTCCAATTAAAATATTATATCTGAGTTTGGGAGTTTAAAAATAATGTAGTGTAATGTAAGAGCTCTTCAGAAAATTCTAGCAAAAGTCCATTTTTGTGTCTATCATGTGTTTATTTGCCCAGCCCTAAATTAGGTCATTGGCCTTAGCTGATATAATCTCAGCTTTGGCCTCTAATCATCTTACATGCTATCACAATCATAGCCAAAGCTTATAATATTATCATGAGTCACTGACAGCACATGAAACCCTGGTGTTGCAGTTCATTTGTATAATCCATTTTTCGTCATAGACATTTTTGATTTTACCAATTTTATATTTATTATAAAATTGCTCTGAAAGACACAAACGGGACAAACGGCCATCTATTATGGGGCTCTATTAGTAGTTTCCCTGTTCATAACAACTCTGAAGGAGATGATTATTTACTTATTTTAACCCAATTTATTTGGACACAAAATGTGGGGGACTCAATTGTCTCCATAGTCTGCTAGACCTCACCTCTGCTATGTGGAGTGTCCAAACTGGAACGCTTCACTTTTTGTCCTGCTGGTGCTTTTTGGAGCATTTTTAATTGAACTGTCTTATAGAGGAGAGTTGCAGTAAGGCATAGCTCATCTAAGAAGTTTCTGTTTCAGTTTTGGTGAGTGAAATTTTAGCGTTTTATTAGTCTGTCGGTTTATTTAGCAGGTGTGTTTTTGTTTTTGGCCATTATATATATAAGGAAGAGGAGACATGGGTCTTTCCCCTAAATGGTTAGCCCATAAGCAGCCAGGCAGTGTCTCTAATTTGCCACCAGAAGACAAAGGAAACCTTATTAGCTGTAGTTTTAACAGCTAGCATTAGCCACTCATACTGTAGGTAAGACCACACCACATGGCATGCTAGCTTGATAGTGCTACTTGGTATAACAGGCATAAATGAATGACTAATCTGTACTCATTAATCCTCAAGCTTAATCTGCAGAGATACATTGTATGTATAGGGTAGATATATGTCAAAAGTCTAGTCCAGTCTTGCTTTATACAGATAAGAAATATAGCAAAGGTCAGACTGGACCAGACTGGAGCTCTTCCTGGCTAGTTGTCTTAGGAAGCTTTTTCATAGGTTCTGTACATTACCAAGGTTTATCACTCCAATCTCTGATTCATACACTGTCGGCGATGGTGATAGAAACAGTACAACCTTAATTTAAATGGTTGCAAAAGTTACACATATAAATGTAAACATTCTATTTTGATGACACTCTTCGGGACCAGTGATTCATTTATTGTAAATGCCTTTTATTTACATAGTGGGAATTCTGCAGATAGCAGTTATTCATTAGCTTTCTGTGCATACTTGTGTACCAAAAATCTTAAAAAAAAACTGTAAAATGTGTATTTTGTGACACTTTTTAGTTGGATATAAAAATCATGCAGCTTCTACTTTGTGTCAGGAATCTTGTCTGTGGATGACTTGATATCAATCATTTGAGATTGGTTTGACATATGCTCCACAGATTACAGGCAATCATTTTTGAAACAAGATTGGCATGATGATGAGCACTTAATGGAACATTGACCTCTTCTGATGACCAAAAGCTATTACATTTGCATGTGGCTTCGTAACAGTAGCTTATTTTCCCAGATATTGATTATGCCTAATCCCTCACTAAATACTTTTTTTAAGGGGATTCATTCATTAAATGTTTCATTTAGTCTAGGACAGTGCTTAATGTGTGACTGAGAAACTTCAAGTACCGTTAATGTACAAGTTTATGCTAATTAATAATATTGTTAACCTTCTAGCAACTACATTTCACAATAAACAGTGCTCAACAAATGTATTAAACCACCACTCAATGTAAGAGTCATGCAGCTGCCCAAAATGATCAGTATTGTTAGTTATCAAAATATTTTTTGTGTGTTTCTGTGATGGTTAATCCACAAATATTTATAACCTCTTTCATTAAAATTTAAAAATAAGATGAAATAAGATAAATGAGATAAAATAAGACGACAAATTACACATTTTTAGTGTTTTAATGTTCTGACTGAGCATTAAAACTGATGTTTGCTGCTGTTTTCTAATTGTGTTTCTTATTTTTATGAAAGGTCATGTACTATGTTTGTAATCAATGTATTTAGATGACATTTTGGCACAATTCTGCAATTTTTTTAACATGTATTTATTTTCCCTGAGCCCAAAGATCTTCGTCAGTCATCTTTATTGTCATAAATAGTCTTAAAAATGACAATGTACAATACAGAAATGTCACAAGAAAATGTTACAAAAATACTGAGATGTGATGCATGTTTTATGACAAAAGATTCAACTTTGATATTGTCTCCACTGCACATGAATGAGATATGAAAACACGCAGTAGCTGAGGGTAATCCCCATGTTGGATTCAGTGGTCTTGCTCTTAGCTGAGGTAAGGAAATGTTTAGTTCTTCAGAACTACAAAAGAATGAAGCAAACTGTCAAACAATATTCCTAATGGCAGTTATCAACATGTAGTTATCACTGATTTCAAACATGTCCCAAAATGAAGATGGGTGGTTTTGGATTTCTATAAAACTATTAATATCACTCTTTATATGAGATGACAAGAAAGTATGTTTTTATGTAAATTTTTCTAAATACACAAGCAATTAGAATAAAATATTTTGTGTGTGTTTGTGTTGTAATTCATAATCCAGGATTTCATGCATGAAAGAAAGGCAAATGTTTGCTTGATTCATCCACAGAGAAACAAACCAGGGGAAGAAACACTTGTCCTTTCACCTTTGTCCAATAAAAAGGGCGGGGGGGGGGGGGGTTGTTGTTGCCTGTCAGGGGTTTTTTTTTCTTTCCTTTTAATTTAAACAATCTTTGAAACAATCTCACATCAAGTTCCCTTTATCTTCCTTTTTGGACATCCTGGAATATTTCCAAGTGGACGGATCAGTAACATCAATGCCACTTGAAAATGTACAGCTTTGTCTTGTCTTTATTTTCATGTGTCACGTTCAGGATTTTTTCACAGCAGCAGATCTGTACTGAGGTGATGGTTAGATTCATCTCTTTGTCCCTTCACCTTCCCATCCAAAAAAGCTATGAAGTTAACCGTCTTGTTTGAAAGTCTTGCAGTATACAAGTATTCTGCACAGTTGGCAAAAACATTTGTTGGTGCCTTAAGTCGTAACCTTTGTGTCCTCTTAGGACATTTCCCCTGGAGGCAGCATTTATGGTAGCCACTTCGACTTATGTACATAAAGCGAGAGCTTGTCTCCCACTCTACTTCACCTGAGTTTTCGTTTGCTGCCATGGCACATGGCCCTGCAGTGTGAAAGCAGCTGAGGTGGGATTGGCACTTGCTGTGTTGTGCTGAAATGAATGGCTGAGTTAGAAACAGTTGGAGTGTTGCAATTAGTTTGCTGAAGGATCAGGAGGGAGACATTCATTTCACTGGTGCAGAGTGGATTCAGTGCTAGTGAGCATCTCATGCCTGGATGTGTAAGCTGCTCCTTATGTGTCGAGGCGGCGTTTTCTCTTGGCTTTATGTGCATACAGGAAGTACATAGTGTGCCCCGTGGTGATGAAGAACACAGAAATTATAACTAGGATGCCAAAGTGTTGTGGCTGCGGAGCAGAGATCACCATAATGAAGTGAAGCAGGTCCATCAGGTAATTCATGGAGCTCTGCACCCCGTTAACCACTCCTCTTTCTGATTCACAGATGTTCTCCTGCAGAAGCTGAGTCACAGTCAGGTCAAAGGACCAGAGACCTGAAACACAGTAATAGATGAACTGACCTTTATAACAGATGGGCACTGATTCAGCTGCGAGTAAATTTCATTTGACCAGATTAAAATTTGTACTTGTATAACAAAATTACCCAGAAAAGTCACATTTTGGGCAGATTTATGTATTTTTTGACATATATTTCATATTCTACACCAATATTTAAACTCTATGCATCAATAGAAATAAATATCCAAAAACCTTGTATGCAATGAGAAATACATTTTAGAGTTTACAATAGTGCTCTCTGGTGGACTGACTAGGTAATTTTTATTTTTTGTTAAATTGCCTCAAAAAGATAATTATCACTATATATCAGTATATTCAAAATAAATTATTATTGGAATATCTGCCGTGTGCCCACATGAGATGGGCATTAAAAATGGCAATATCACTTGTACATAAGTTTTTCTATGCACTGAATAAGCTCTGAATTTGTGTCTACTCACCAATGCGCGCTGTAATGACACCCAAGAACAGCAGAATAATGGAGATGTAAGATTCTGGAGCTGTGCCGGAGGGAACATTGTCAAAAAGCACCGTGTTGTTGGTCCAGTGGATAGAAGAGCGGTCGGGCAGAAGTGGCTGATTGTTGCCTCCCATCATAGGGTATGTGTGTTTTTGCCTTTGGCCTGTCATCCCAAGCGCTGTAGAGGAATTGGAACTAATGTCGGGCATCAGCAAGCTGAGATCCATGGGGCTGCCAGGGGCAAACACAGAGCACACGCACAGCAGCAAGCAGCCCAGGTGGAGGCAGCTTGAGATGATGCCTGTGTTGACCAGGCCATAGGCCTTCCTGAGCCTGGTGAACATTATTGTGCCCATCAAGCCTGTGATGGCTGACACGCCCATCAGCAGACTAAGAAGAGATCCGCTTATCCCCTGAGTATAGGCATAGCCAGTGGTGATGCAGTCAAACCCAAGCACTGTGGTGTAAAGGAAAGCCAGACCCATTCCCGCGAGGAAAACAGGCTGACGATAGTAGGCCATCCAGCCATCTTTACAGGTGCTCACCAGCCAGCGGAACCTCCGAAAACACAGCGGCAGATCGGTGATTTCCTTGAGGTGCAAGCTTGAATTGCAGTTGCCCTCTGTCAGAGCCTGAGGTCGTGCAACATTGCCTTCTCCTAATGAAAAACAAGAATGGCATCCATCACTTGAGTTCATTAATTCTAAAGGCCTAATCCTCACTAGCTTTTCTGCACCCCCTCTATGCCATGTCACGTTAGCCTCTACATCATTTGTCAAACGCAGTTCATCTACGCTAATGTGTGTGAGTACAAACAGAAATCTATACCATGTGGACCCTTGCATTTGGATGCTGTACACAAACTCAAAACTGTGTTTTAAGATAATGTATGTCAAAAAGCTTTGGTGCTGGATCTTTTTTTTTTTTTTTGGAAAGAGGCAGCTCCCATGAAGATATGATTCCTCATCTTGATATTTTGAAAACAAACATAAGTAACTGAGAAACGGAGGCACACTGTAGTACTGACTTCTCATTCACAGTGTAAGCCTGCCCTAAAGCACCTAAACACTTTTTTAAATCCCACACTAGAGAAATTCACTTTATCCTCCCTTTTGACACTAATGGGGATGTAAGGGCTGTTTTCAGACACCCCAAATCTTTTGCAAAAGTAGTTTTTCTTCTATTAGAAAGAATACAGGTTTAAGGCACTGCTAGATTGGATTCCCTTTTTGATCTATGAAAAAGATCCAATGAACAGTTCATACCTTGTAACCTTTTCCTCTCTATCCTCTGGAGATATGCTTGATCCACTGCAACCGATGGTGGTTTGGCTGACAGAGCAGGGACGATGCGATAAACCCGTGACAAGAAGAAGAACTCCACAATTAGAGACACCAGGTTCCAGCCCAGGATGAATCCACAGCCAACTACGTTGGAGGCAAGGGTCATGACCTGTCCCACTGCTAGTGGAGCCAGGATGTTAGTCACCTGATCTATCCGCCTCATGGTTGCATTCATTCCTTTTGTTAGGAACAAACACAGAGGTTAATGTGTGTCCAGCATCGGAAGCTAAGCAGTAGCCAGTCAATATCTGATCTTTTCTATAGTTCGAGGATCTATCTTCCACAGACAAGCCTCAAATACAAACCAGAATATTCATTAACAGACTGAATGTCCTCACCCGCTAGGTGACCTCGGTTGTAGCCTGTGATGACCACAATCCAGTCCCTCTGAATGGCAATGGTCAGTGCTGTGCTTGCAAGGTTTGCCACATCTGCCAGGACGATCACCACCGTATAACAAACCACCTTGTGTGAGTTTTGCGATGCAACATGTTACTATGACAGCACAGAGTAGCCACAAGCTCAGAGGCAGAGACAACAGGGACACGAGACAGAGGGGACAACAACAGCAATGACTTCTCTGTGTAGTACTCATATCAAGTATATATAACCGAAACACAGCGATTGTGTTGTAGCAAGTATGTAGTGTCTACTCACAGTAAGCCATCCATCCCAGATCTGTTCAATCCTTTGCTTGTATGAGAACACCAACATGAGCACAATGCTACATATTGTCACCGAGATGTTCTGAACGAAAAGAGATGCATGTGCAACTAAAATAGAAGATGGAAAAAACGAATTTCAAATATGCATTTTTTTTTTATGGGGGTTGTAAAAAACGAATGCTAGTCATAACAGATACGAGTCAGTGGCTATGAACCTTGTGCCAGGAGGTTTACACTTGAGACATCTGGCGAATAGCAATTCACCTCCTAGTGGGATAGGAAACCAGCAAATTTCCTGGCCCAAGATTGAAATCCACTGAGCTCTTATCACTGTACCTCGCTATATTACATGTTAGAATTTTCATATGGGTATGAGATTGCTGTGCATACCTTTATTCCTAGGATTGCGATCAACCCAGTCTCCAATCAAAGCCCCAAACATGAGAACTGACCCAGCCACCACCAATCCAAACACCGCAGTCAACAGCAAGTTACGGCCGTACAGTTCAATCAGGAACACAGAGATTGCGAAGTGCCACATGCGGTCGCCCTGTTTAACACATGAGAAAAGTCATCATCGTGTGTTGTGTTGCAATATTTTCATCAGTGTGCTGTGACACAGTGTAAAGAGACTACCTTGCAGTCCTTTAAGTTGCGAAGTCTTACCTATTGCCCCACGAATGTTTCTTCAGGAAATGATTCTTACCCACATTGATAATGCTCCACTGACATAGATGAGAAACTTGGGACCCCTGAGGTAGATAAGAGCTGAACCTTAAAAGGAAATGCATCAAATCAAATAAGCAGATATTCCATTGGCTACAAAGACACTGCACAAATTCTAATTGGATTTTAATTCGAGTTCACCTGGTATACGCGTAGCTTTTTCAGCTTTTGCATCCCGGATGTTGTCAGACTCGAACTCAACCACAACCCCACCACACTGGGAGGCATCTTCCCGCTGCGACATGTCCTAGTGAAGTGTTATCGAACTTGTCACACCATTCTGATGTTGCTGATAGCACAGTGTGTCATATACATGATAACAGTAATATTTAGATGATCACAAATACAGCTGATTTGTTTATCCTAAAAGGTCGCTTTCCTCTTGACGACTACAAAATCCTTGCTTGGACGATTACTGTTTATTTACTTAGTGACAACTCTAGAACAGCACAGAAATGAATATGTGACAATTTGTAAGCAGCTGGTCAAACACTGCATTTTTTTCTTACCTTGAACTTACTTCAACAGCAGTTGAAACGGCACGTCCTTTTGAACTCAGTAAACTTCTGTAGTCAGTCACATCAGGTTTCTTTTTTTCCCCCAAAACTAAAAGAGCCATAAATAATGACCAACATTGGTAGTGCCAGATTGTGAAGCAGAGAAGAAAGTAAGTAATTGTATATGGCAATAATTAAAATTAAAATAGAATTATTATGTTACCTTGCATAGCTCTATCCATACAGACATAAAGCAGCAATAATCAAAGTTAATGGAGGCTCAGTTGTTACCTTTTGTTTTCTCGTTGCAGTCAATCCTTGCTGTTGTTCCTCGACGATGAATCTTGTGCCATGTATCCTACATTGGGATGCTAGTCTTTCCTGAGAGCTGGAATTCAAACTGTAGTAGTTTGAAAGGCTTAATAACATCAGGGTGTTCAAGTGCACCATTGTATGAAAGTGCCAGAAAAGCAGAACAGGCAGGGAGGCAACAAAGGCAGCCAGCATATTCCAAAGCACATGACGCTGGAGGGACAATATCACCGTCCACCCACACTACAAAAAGGTAACTGCGTGTAACTCAAAACACACACACGCACGCACACATGAACATGACTAGTGAGCACATGCATGTACCGCTACTCTCATACAGTCACATGCACTGTTGACATGCAGCATACCTAAAGGACACATCATGCAACACTACATCACTCTTGTGCATGTAACCAAGAGTAGAAAGAAGATTATCATGTAGCAAAAGTTGGGTTGGGCAAATGTGAATGAAATCACAAAATCAGCTCATGTGCTTATGTACATTTTAACTGAAAATTGTTTATTTTATTAATATATGTGCTGATCACAAACTACACATGTTACAGTATCCATCATGCTCCATTCGTTCCTATCCAAACATCAGCACAGGAAATTAACTGTCATCTTCCTTTAATTGAATAATAACACAAACATGAGAGTCAGTTCCAGCCCTTGGTGATCTGTATTCACAGAGATATTGTCATGCATTGAATTGATCAGGCTGCATCTCTGTCTCTGATACAAATGATGCATTTAGGTAAAAAAAAAATATGATTTTCAATATGTTAAGGATATTATTAGGTGTAATAAGCATGCAAAACCATACCTTAAAAAAGATGGGAAAATGTAAAAATAAGAAGTGGAATCATTTTGCTTGCCTTTTTGTTTTTCAAATGAACATACAGAGAACAAAGTTAATAATGAGTGGCAGGGGTTACTTGTAATCCTGACCACCAATCAAATAACATAGGTCAAGATATCTATTTACAATTCCCCATGATAATACTCATTTGCATATGGATTTTGATTGTCTGTTCATGGTGTAATTCTTCAGGAAGCACATGAATTTATAGAAAGCCACAAGGGGAATGGAGACTACAGGAAGGATCGATAAGAGCACACAGATAACAAAAACCCATTCAGGATAGTGCAGGACATCAGCAAGGGGGAAGTGAACCTGCGGGGTTGATGCAGTGCAAAGTCAGTCTTTGTTCCAAATTTAATGAAGTGTCATAATGGTACATTAATCTGGGTTCCATGCATTGTATGTTGGTTGTTTCTCAGCCTCGATCACAACATAAGCCACAAAAACCACCAGAAGCATGAACGGGCTGATAAAGCGCCACATTGCCTGCCAGTAAATGTTAGGTCTCCGCCCTGTCATCCATTCAATGTCGTCATTAAACCTGTGGGCAAATGGAAACATTTGTAACATTTGTCCTTTTAAAAATACTGTTTAACATAAGCATAATCATGACATACATTGACAATGATAATATCACCTGTTTATTCCAAAGATGAAAGCCACAGCGATGATCTCAAAGAAAGCTATGTTGAGTAGTGGCACGGATCCTACATAACTGTTAAAAATTTCCAGCCAGTAGTTTCCAGAGCCCAAAGTGAAGATTAGGGCCACAGCAAAGGAGATGAGACAGATTAACCCTGTAAGCAAAATATCAGACATCATAAGACATGTGACTATAAACTAAAATCACTAATATAAACACCTTCAGAGAGAACATAAAGGTTTCTTGCAAAAGTAATGCATGTGTTTTGAAATACCAGGTGGGATTTAGTCATAGTCACAATTCTATGTAGAGAGTAATAGATATCTTGCACCTAACTTTATCATCTTTATTTTTGTTTTAATAATATAACACAATACAAACCAGTTTTCTTAGTGCCGTCAGTGAAAATGCAACATTAAGCTGTTCAGTCTTTTTGGTATACCTGTGAAAGCTTCCTTAGGAATCCAGGTGGAACTATGTGTAAATCCAGCAGAGGAGTAAGGACGCCCTCTAGATTTCCAAACATGGAGGACAGGCCGAGACAGAAGAGCATAACAAAAAAGAGGACCCACACCTGCGAGGCTGACATTTCAATCACTGCCTCAGTAAACAAAATAAATGCCAGTCCAGTTCCTGAAGCGCTCTAAGAGTGGGAAATGATATATGATCACAAATACATAAATGCTAATTATTTTTAATATGAGTAGATGTACTACACCTCTTCGAGGAAGGTCTGTAGATTGCAAGCTTTGAGATTGAGACTTTTAACTTCCAAGGGATCGTCTTATTGAGATAGTTTAACCACTCGCCATAGTTTTCAAGAGTTATGTTGCCAACCCCGATGTTAAATGCATTTGTCAGGGTTAATATGTTCCTGATATCAGCAAAAAACAAACAAACAAACAAAAACACTATTAGTATTAAAAGCATTAATATTAAATGAGAAATGTTTGCTTTAATATTGTATCTATGTAATGTTAAAGCTTAAGTTTCACATCATTTTTTTTATTTAACTTACCAGTTTTGGTAGTTGTTGTTGTTTCAATTTGCCTTAAAGCCAAGAATGGCAAAGATAGGAACTGACGCATATATTGATGTAAAACTGTTCACACATCCAACAATAAGGGCATCTCTCTCACAGTTATTCCTGCAAAAATAAAACAAAACAATGTATTGATCAGCATAATGTATGGCTTTTAAAAAAACATTTTCTTTTGGCTTTTCTTACTTCTGAGGATTATAACTGGAAAAAGCAATAAGTCCCCCAAAAGCCAAAGACAAGGAGAAGAAGATCTGGGTGGCAGCATCCAGCCAAACCTTAGGATTTTTCAAGGGTTCCCACTGTGATAAACATTAGTTAGATATCAGATTTATCACATGAAATTATGTTGGTAAGGGGAAAAAAAGTAATAGACGTACATTTGGAGTGAAAAGATATATCAAGTCATCACTTGTTCCAGGGAGAGTCAAGGCTCTGATCAAGAAGATGGTCAAAACAAGATATGGAAAAGTGGCTGTGGCATAAATAGCCTGTTGGGGAAAAGTTTGGATGAACTCTTTTCATCAGTGTATCGTCAAAATAGATTTTTACAGCTTGCAACACTTTTAGGTATTGTTACTTTTATAGGTAATAAAGAAAAATAAATGTTTAGTCTTCTGCTTATCCATCACAGTTACTGCCTTTAATGCAGCCAGTAGAAGTTGAATTTTGACCTTTATTCCAATTTACGGAAGTTTGATCGAAAAATATTTCGAATGCATGATGAAGTGAAAGTAACATGCTGCACATGTGCAACACAACTAACTTATTCAACCAACTGAATGGATGCCACAAACTGCAGTACAGTGAATATGCATGACGACCAAGAAAAACAATGTAGTGGCTATTGAAGGCAATCACTAATGTTAATCAAGAAATCTATAAACGTGAGCCTCTAGACTGTCTGCCAAATCACCAAACAGTCACATTCCATTTGGTTAACAATTTGTGTTGATATATGTTTCGACAAATGGCCAACATATGCAGGGCAAAAGTATGCTATTCCCTCATGCAACTATCTTTTCAAGGTGGAAAAACCTTTATCAAACCTTATTTATCTACCATGCGGGTGCAATAAATGGAGCAAAAAGCTTAATATATCAACATTGGAGACCCAATGGTCTCAATTCCTCTTATGAAGCAGATGTACACGATGCACCAAGCAGATGCAAGACACAATACCAGCTACTGCTGTAAGGACCCACTGGTCTCAATGTTTGGTGTTATGTTCAGGGTTTAGAAATTAGAGATATCATAAGTAATCTGTGGGCCTTTAGTTAATTTTGGCACATATTAATCTATAATATCGTGATGTCAATATTACCAGTATGATTCAGGTTTACTGGGCAGTCCCTCCAGGGAAGTGGACTCTGAAAGGAATGGAAGAAGTATCACAGGATCCAGGCCAAGATCATGTTGTAGAACAGTCCAACCAGGAAGGACACCAGCATCGAAGCCATGCCTGTTTTTAAAAATTCAACCTAATTAACATAAATTATAGAGCGGTGTTAAGTATGACACAAGTTTGCTAATTTTTCGCATTTTTCGAACATCTGGTATACGACCTTTTCGCAAACCAGACGTTCTCACCTACACCTCCCGGATATGGGGAGATTGAACACTCCACACTCCAACGCTTCCCATGCGTAGCCACTGTCCAATGGCCAGTTCCATGTGCAGCAGGGGAAGTCCCTCAAACACCAAGGCAATGACATAAGGAATCAGAAACTACAATCTCGCATTTTTTTCAGTAAGAAGTAAAAAGAAAATAAAAATTAAGGTTGGTTTGATGGTTGAAGGACATTTAGTTTTTGACATTTTGTTATCAGCAGGCAGACCTTTATCATGCTCATCTGCACCAACTAACAGATCTTAACACCAGATACAATTTTTTTAGAGTTTACATTATAGTGAGATTTAGGTAACATTAAAATTTATGGTCATGTTGAAACAAAATGTCTTCAGAAACTTTAATCATTCTCTTCTGGAAATTTAGATCTTGAAAATTATTTTAATATATCATCACTGCAACCAAGTCTTTGCAGTGAGAGCATATGAAATAAGACCCACGTGGAAGCTGAAACCAGAAACCTGTCAGTATTAATTATTTTTAATACATGCATTGTTACTTTATTAAAAATATTATTTAAAAGTGTAAAAGTAGTAACATTTAAGAGCATCTATTATCTATTTTTTTGTTTAATGTCAACATTAAACGACACTGTGTAACAGAGTTCTGCTTACCTCCACCATAGCTCTGACACAGATATGGGACTCTCCATACATTACCAAGCCCAACAGCAAATCCTATGCAGGTTAGCAAATATTGAATTTTATTGTCCCATTTTGGCCTTTGAGTGATCTCTTTCTGCTCATCACTTTCAGCTTCCATGTCGAACATTTGCTCCTTGTTATTTTGGTGTATTTCTAAGGTAAGCACAAATCCTCACATGTAACTCATCTCTCCGTTAGGTCTGATGAAGAGAAGGGGAGAACGTGGTGACTGCTTTATCAGCTTCTTCTAATTTCTTATTGACTGTTAAAGCTATGGGAACAGTGCGGCTTGTTTGATAAAAGTGTTTGTATAAAATGACATGATAAGATGCTGATAACAGAAGCAATGACAGTTGACTGAGCACGGATACCATAAGGAACCCATGAAATAAAACTGTGGTAGTGAGTTTTCAGTTTGTTACATGATACAGTTTATAAGTCTCTGCTATTCCAGTGAATGAACATAATGACCAAACTATTACACTGGAAAAATGTACTAGTTCATGAAATTTAGTCTTGTACTTATAGTTTGTTATATTCACACAAAATAATATCACTCACACATTTATTGCAGCCAAAAAGCACATGTAATATAGTTCACTTTATATTAGAGGCAAATAAATAAATAAAAACTTGTAGATTACAGTACGTGTCAGACTAAATCCATATTTATTGTATTTAGCTTTGCAGACCATTGGTATATTGTTAAACTTACTCCAGTTGGACAGACACATGTACCGTAACATGTCAGAGTTTCTAAGTCAGCATCTCCTCCCATTCTTGGCATCTACATTAATTACTACATAACTACTGTTTAATCAAATGCTAGATTGTATCTGTCAGATTATACCTAACCCTACTTAAACATCAACTGCAAGGAATAATGAAGGACTACGAAAAAGTTGATTATAATAGAGGCATCTTATCTTAGGGCCTAGCTGTTCACCAAATTGATGAAATCAGATTGAGAAATTCTCTGTGGAGCAGAGCTGCAAACATATGCCAAAGTAGTATCAGGGCATAAACAGCAACACACTGCAATCCACTGATTTTTTTTCTTTCTTTGTTCTTTTTAAACAAGTTCTCATTGACAAAATATTTTTTCTATTTTTTGTGACTCTGAGAGAGCCATGCACTCTTTATATTAGTGCTAATTAGTATCATCTGGCTGCAGGTTTTTAACCTACATACAGCTGAAACATGCTCAAACATTTTGGTGAGCAGAACATTATTTGATGACCTGGATGACTGAGAACCTTCACAGACATTTTGTGACAGAGTATTTTGCCTTGAGTTTTCGACTGATTTGAGCGTGTTAGCTGTCCTTAATTATTTTATGAAGTTGAAAGTTACAAAAGAGGAAACAAAGAATTTAAGCGTGATGATTTTAATGATTTCCCAAGTGGAGTGTGTGGTGAACTCTTATGAGGCTATTTTACATTACAAATCTATAATCTGCTTTACCCCCAAACAAACAATCTTCAAGAGACTCGTACCTGTTTTTGATAAATCAGCAGGCATGTCTCCAGTGTGAAGGCTCTTTAGCTGGAAGATCGGCACACTCAGAGAGTGAAGAGAGGGAGGAAATTAAATTAAATTCATGATGACAAAATCCAGTTTCATTGTTAAAATAATTTTAAATATGCAGCTTAGATTTGGTGAAACTTTACTGCATTGAAAGAACTCAAACCTCTTATCAGAAATAAGGTCAACACTGCAGGGAAGGCATGAAGTCACATATGCAACCTTGGGAAATTAAAATATTTACTCTGTGGAAAGCAATAAGCTGCACCTTCACAGCAGTATCAATACCACAAACTTCACAGATACAGAACATGTACAAACATGATACAACAGTATGCGGCACTGCTGCCCACCTTCCTCTTGTCGAGTTGCGTTCAGGGTTTCCCAGTACCAGAGGTAATCCACAGGGGAAGCTTCTCTCACACATTTTCACAGTATGTCGCTAAGGCTCATCTTGGCAATTATGGTGGTGTAAAAGAAATCAGCCACCAAAAACACTTATGTGGATGTAGTACAGCCAGTGAATGTTTTAAAGGACACTCTGTAGTGTCTTATATTTGATCTAAACAGGACTATTATACAGTACTACAGTTTTTACAGCATGTTAACATTACATCAGTGATGTTGAACTAAACTTGGAGAAACATCTCCACTATTATAAAGCATTCTAATATATATTTATTTTACATTATAATCATGAGAAATTATGCGAAATTACATTATAACCTGTAAATATTATGTGTTCACAGCCATACATGAGTATTCCTGTTCCAATATTTTATTTTCAAGCAGCATGATTGTGAATAGTTAAACCATGAAAGTATTACCCGTGCCCTTGACTCTGAGTTAGATATTGGAAGCGCCAGATATTTCTGAGACCCACACAAAACCCCACACAGGTCAGCGTGTACCAGAACTTGTTGCCGGTCTCCAGCCTCTTCCACCTCCAGCTCACCCAGCTGCCGATGGGGCAATATCCTGTCCTTCAGGCCTGTGTCGGTTAGTTTTTGCTTCTTTATCAGTGAAACACTGTAGTATTGTGGTGATACAGTAGTTCACTGTTCAGTGCTGGAATGTAAATTGTGGCGCACACTGTGAGATAATATGAACTAGATGTTTGTGATGGATTGACTAGTCCGTGGTGTCATAGAGCATCAACTGGAGGTGTGCTGCCTTTGAAGCTCAAGCTCAGAATGAATATAACGTAGGATATAACGTGAGAGTTAACTGCGGTGTTCTATGATGGAGAGAGGTAAATCCACAGAAGCCACTGCTCGTGTGAGGCTCACTCTTTTATAACATTGGTTGTGTGGGCCTCCCTTAAAGCGTTGATTCGTCCAACTGAAGAAAACAGTTTTTCTGACATAGATCAAAAAATTGTTGAAACTCTGAGAACATATACACAAAAAAGTTTAAGCAAAGTTTAATCTGTTTACACAAAAATAACATTTTTTTAACTAGACAATGTGTAAAATATAAAATATAAAAAACATAAAACCAATGCTCACTTAACAGACATTTTTCTATCATTTAATTGTTAATCTATTACTTAACAACTTAAATACTTAGTGTAGTGTAGATGGCTGTGAGGGAGGTCTTTATTAGCAGGAAAAGCTGTAAAACTTGTGAAAATGCAGTTAAAAGTCCAAGCATGTATGCCCACCTTCATATTTTCCAAAGCCGTCCAGCAGGCCAGATTAGAGTCTTTGCCGGGCCGATTCTGCCCTCGGGCTTATGTTTGACATCCCTGCATTAGTGACAGTGAATAAAACAGGGAATTTAGCGTTGAGTGGCAGTACTCCAGGTCGTTCAATGTTTGACTCAAAGTACAGTTATCGTATGCCTGACTGATTTTAATTAAGACAACACTGATCCTGTGCATGAGCGCACACTCGCCCTCGGTTTCTTAGGCAAATTTACGCCTTGCATGTCACATCCAGTTTCAGAACACCAAGAACCCAACGATGAATCAATGAAACAATCATTTTGAGGCTTTGCAACAGGACTTTACTAACCAACAGACAAGAGTCAGAGTGGCTACATCTGTGTTTATATATGTAGTCTGTGAATGGGACCAAGACCAAAAAGATATTTACACAGACGTGTACTGAGATGAGTGATCACAGCTGGACGAGAGTGCTGGGTTTAATCTATTTAGCATTTACTGTGTAAGTTCATTACGCAGACACATACAACACTTATAACTGCAGACAATAGTTATTAGTTATTATTAAACTCTCTCTCTCTCTCTCTCTTCCACAGCGTGTCTTTGTCCTGTATTCTTCTCCTCACCCCAACCGGTCAGGGCAGATGGCCCCGCCCCTCCATGAGCCTGGTTCTGCAGGAGGTTCCTTCCTGTTAAAAGGGAGTTTTTCCTTCCCACTGTCACCAAGTGCTTGTTCAAAGGTGGTTTGATTGTTGTGGTTTTGTCTCTATTATTGTAGGTAGGGTCTTTATCTTAACATTTAAAGTGCCTTGAATTGAACTGAATTGTGCTACATATAACTTTTGATCCAAAATAAGAAGGTAAGGTATGGGCTCCATAGAGTCTATATTAAGTTGACTTCTGTTGCTGTAGGCAATGAGAGCCCCATTTTCTCATCTGCAAGATCAGGTTGGTGAATTAGAGCACTCTTTAGCTGGCAACCTAGTCTAGCTCAGTGGTTCTCAAAGGTTTTTTGTTACAAGGCATCATCTGTGGAAACAAATATTTCTAGGGCACAGATTTACATAGCTGTAGCTTCAGATGATAAATTCAAGGTATGTCGGTTTGTATTCAAAGAATTGCTTTTTTAAATTAAACTAAATGTAAGCTAATCTTTAAAGTTCTTTTTCCAGATTGAAGACTTTGTTGGCTGGATTGTATTTATGAGCTTGAGTGAATAGAGGTTAAAGAGAACTGGAGGAGAGAGAAAAGCACCGTTAAGACACCGAAGAGCTAATGGACAGGTGAAAAAAATGTTTAAAAAACAGACTAAAGCTTGTTTTAGTTTAAAGAGTTCTTTCAGCTTTCTTTTTATTTTGCCTATTGTTTACTGGACCTTGGTGCAGCCCCTCAGTTCATCTACTGTATGAGACAATCTGTTTTAATCCTCCCCTCTTAAAGACCACCCTCCATTTCTCTGTATGTATTATTGTAGGGTCTACATTACAATATAAAGTGCCTTGAGGTGACTATTGTTGTGATTTGGTGCTGTATAAATAAAATTGAATTGAATTGAATTTAAGGCAATTTCTGATTGGCTGCCACTCGAAAACAGATGATTTATGAGCAGCTGGGTGATGCTGCATGGTTTTTAAATGACCATATTAACATCAAACAGACAACAATTTAATGTTTGTCTGGAAAGCCTTGGAGTCCTGGCATTTATGTGGATGGCACCTACTTGAACGAAAGCACTCCTCAGTGGCAGCAGCCTCCTCCACCACAAATCCACCACAAATGCTACTTAGGAACAACTCGAGGAACGTTAAAAACCCAGTGCTTTGACCTGGCCTCGAAGCTTCCCAGATCCCTGTCTAAACAGGCGTCATGGGAGTGCCCGGAACAAGCCCAAACCACAGAGCTATAGCAGAACTTTGCCTTCTTGTGTTTCTTGTAGAAAGCCTTGAAGGCTTGTTTCGTGTATCCCTGAAGGCCCCACCCAACAACCCATACCAGCCAAGGTTGTGCTGCCAACATGCCAGTGTGTAGAGACAGCCCCAGAGGCTCTGTGGCTATGCACTGACAGGTCAGAACTGTTCGAGGCTCAGGGTGGACCTACGCAATGTTAGACAGCTGACTCTAGAGATGTTTGGAGATTTGTTTCATATTTTTCAATTGCTCTAACCACTCCCATGAAGCATCACTAACCAGGGTATAAGCATAAAACTAAGTAATACAGAAATGTACCATAAGGCGTATTTTTAGACAGCTCATGAATTTACTTCTAGATCATACATATTGCTGTTAGATGCATTTTTTTTTCAAAATATATGCAGCATTGTGTTTTTTTCTGGTAAAAAAAAAACAAGGTTATCATAGTTAACTAAAACTAAATGGGAAAAGAAATTGTTATCTAAAAGGAAAAAAACCTAGACCTTTTGTGAACTTTTAAAACAGCAATTAAAATAAAATAACATTACAGAATAAATCCTTAGTTTAGGTGTTTCTAATTTGTTAACATTTGTTATCACAAACTGCATGATGAGGGTTTAAAGCATCCGTTTATTAAAGTTTGGGTGTCTACAAGGCTGCGAGTCAACTGCTGTCAAAAAGCTCTGTTTATATTGTAATATCTAATTATTTTCCTAAATCTCATCTCTGGCATTTCCCATGAATGAAAAAGTAATAAACATTAAAAGTGAACAACATTAAAACACTGAACCTAAATATTTTAAGCTGAAGCAAGAAAATCCACTCTGGAAACTCACTGAAACTAAACTGAATTAAAAGGTCAAAGCGAAACAAAAATAAAAACTAATAAGAAAACACAAATATGTTATAACTCTGGTGTCCACTATAGCTCTAGTGTGTGTTTGTCAACACCGAGTTGAAGGACTGTCAGCATCCGTTTTGCTTTTTTCCCACTGGAGGCCGCTATAGCGCGTGTAATCCGAGTTTGGCCGGGCTGACTGGGACCTGGCTTGCAGTGTCCCTTCTCAGGCTTTATGCATGAGGAGGGAGCCGCTTCCCATAGACCAGGCGCCAAGTGTAGCAGTGCCGTCCGCAGTCTGCCTCAGCACCTCAACCGCCCGCAATGCCCTTGGACACTGGCGCTCCGCTCGATTCCGCCACGCACTGACTAATCGTGACATCTCAGCGAGTTACTCCGGATCTCTACTTTGGGACTTTTTGCGCACACTGTCCTGACACATCTACGCTGAGTGAAACAAATGGGGAAGGTCCAAGGATAACAGGGTGCAGGATTTTGTTACTGCAGAAGACCTGCCGGTAGTTCGCTGTCCGGAGGGGGGGCTGGCTGCGCCTCTGTCAGAGACCGTAGTGCCGCATCCACTGTTTTGATCATCTAAACTCGCCTTGCATGGATACATCATGGCTACATTTATATGCAGGGTGCAGTTTTTAGATGATACTGATCCATTTAACAGCACCAATTTCCCCGAGCCCACCAGACCGCCTCTGTACACCTTCAGGGAAGATATCCCTCTGATAAATCAGATTGCTGGAGTCCACAGGCTGTTAAAAGCCCCACACAAGGTATGCAACGCACGATTAACCTCTTGATTTTGTTTTTGTGCACGTTTCGTTAAAAGCACGAGTTAAAATGTAACATCAACGCCTAAATTAATAATTAGCTTGAACAGGTCGATTGTGTTACTACCAAACAAAACCAATTCACCAATGAGCAAGCGTCTTAGTAAGCACTTTGTTGATAGGGGATGCTGATGGGGCATAGACGTGCATTCAAATAGTTACTGATTCTCGGCGTGATAGTTCTGTGATAGACAGAATAACTCCAGGCGGTGTAGGCGTAGATTAGATACCTATTATTTGGGGTGGGGGAGGGGCTGCCATCGGTTAATATTTACATCAATTACCCACCTGTGCACTGCCAAGACTTTAGGTGCTCCTTCAAAGTTTGGAAAAAAGTATCCTGTTTGTGGTTGGCAAAGGAGGAGACGCAAACAAATAAGCAAAAAAGACATTTGTGGTTGCAGTCTTAATGATTGTTTGACTTGAAAATCTAACCTCCTCAAAGGAAAAAAAAACCAACTTATTTGTGGGAGAAGGCGACCTATTTGCAGTGTCATAAATGGACAGACTGGAAGCCCATGTGGAGAATTAAAGTAGGTTGGGTCAAATCATGCTCAGTTGGTCAATTCTTGACGGATGGAAAAGGGTAATTTCCCACTTGGCTTGATTAGATCTGTGATTTTGAATTGGCAACATGTCTTCCTAATCAAACGTGTTTTTTTTCTAGCCCCTTTTTTTGTATTTTGACTCTGTTAACCAGCTTTTCTTTAGTCTGAAATAGAAAGGTATTTGTGTTTGATCACCCTCAATTTTCAGGCTCCATTTACTGCTTGGTTTTTGAGGAGGTGAAGCAGTGCACATTCTTTTTGGTTGCAAACAATGGCCTTCCCAAGATCCAAAATGTTGGAGACAGTAGTTGACAAAAGTAGACCTGAAACTCATTTTCTTTTTCTCCCTTTGGATGCCTCCAGAAGTTAAATGTCTTGGCATATTTCTGCCTCTTGATTAGATTTTGTGAAGCCCCATCTACTGACCTTTAAATTTAAACAAATCACAGAGACCATATCATCTGAGGCTGAGTCTTTTTACTGAGCATTCGTCTTAGTCTGGGTAGAAAGTTGCATAAATGGGGAGTTAATTTGGGTCTTTATTCATTCTGTCAGATCAGTGGTACTCCATCTTGTTTGAGTCAAGCTGGTGAGATAAGTCATAGGAGCCTCAGGATGCTGTGGATCACCACAAGCCAGGCTCTCATTCTGCAGCCTACTCAGTCTGACCAGCAGCATGGGATGGGGACGCTTTCCACCGAAAAGGAAGTGGGCAAAATTAAAAACACAAACAAGGAGCTGATGTACTTTGCACCGTCTCAGTTTAGCTGCAGACCAGCTGGACCGCAAAGCAGACAGAGAGGGAGTACCTGTGGTTGGCTGCGCAGGGCCTGGTTAGTGAGATTTGGTCACATGGGCATTGGTGGTTAGCCGTAAGTTGAGGGGGAAGTCCCTGTTCTTCTCGTAAACAAAAACAGTCAGGTGGGTGACGCAACTGCGTCGCCGCGCTTGACCAAGCAGCTCCCTGATTCACACCATCAGACGTTTGAAAACGAGACTTTAGTGCGACCTTGTGAATACAGCAAGGCTGTCTTATCCCTACAGTGCAGGCCATTCTGTTATAAATAGTACGTGACCAACACATGGTGCAGGGGCAATCAAAACAGCTGACATATGCTGTTTTAGGGATTTTACTGTCATTTTCTGTGGGCATTCTCCACAGTGGAGATCAGTTGTGTGTGCTGGATTGGGTTATACATGGGATGACAACTTGGAAAAGTAGCTGTACAGAGTCGAATATCAGTTTGTAGAAACTGATTTTTATAGCTGCACAAGGTTAATTTTTAATAGTGAAAACTCTCAGTGAGGGTGGGAGACTCACTTGAAATGTGATGGTATGTCTTATGTACAGTACATCATAGTGTAATATAGTTTGTAGTATCTTTTATTCTGCTTGAAGACCATTTTGTATAATATAAATCTGGTATCTTTTGTGCTGCTTCGGTAAAAGGGAGTGATTCCCACCTCACCCAGACATTTGGTTTTCTAGTGAATAATGCATTGTCTTCAGCGTTATTCAGAGTTATTCAAAATATTCAGTTTTTCAGGGCAAATCAATAGCTCATTACTCCTTCATTTACTTTCTTCTCTCTCTGTGTTTTGTATTTTGGGGTTTTGTGGCCCAGAGGCCTTGCATCAGTTTATAAAAACAGAATTTAAGCGAGGTCTTGAAGAATGGACTCTCACTTTACCAATTTCAGTTTGTGGGACAGTTGTTTTTCTGCATTTTTTTGTCCCATAATGAGAAGTTATGTTAAATGCTGCAAAATGTAGGTTCCTGCTTCAGGCCTGTCAGAGCTCCCTTTGAATTTTTTACACATTGTCATGCAGATTTGAGGTTCTCTTAATTTGGAGTGTTGTCTCAGCTCCTTTCAGAGGAACACATCGAAGGAAAAAGTTGCCTTGGACTGGACAGGAAAATTAAGGTTACTGTTGTGGTTTTGTGTTCATGCATCAGGTGTAATGTGTTTTAAATCACTTGCTCTCACAGGAATATCACAAATTGCATCTCCACCTTATCGAGCAAATGTGAAGCTTTTAAAGTGGCCAGATGTTAATCCTCTAAACTGATTTGTAGTCCACTGTGGTTGCTATATAGACGTCTTTACCGTTTTCTGTGCTCTGTCTTCTTCTGCTGGTCAAGTGAATGGCAGCCCCTGTGTGTGATTAAATAAAAAAAAAAAAAAAAAAGGGTTGTCCTGTCTACATGTTGAGCACTCCGCTGGTCAAAGTTGCAGCTCTGTTAACACACATTACTAGTGAACCATATTCCCTGTTTCCATTAGAGCTACCAAACAGGAAGTGAGTTCATATGTCATCAACACTCTTGACCCATTTTTGGGTCAGAGTGCAGTTTACCATTTGGAGAAATAGCAAGAACCAAAAAATGTCATTTGTTTCCAAACTGATGATCTGTTTGCTTTAAATCAGTGATTCTTGTGCTGGCACCACTTTTTGTTTGTATAAATAAATAATAATAGAGAACTTGTTTTTCCCTTCAGTGCTTACAGCCACACTTTTAACACAATGAGATCAAACTGCAGGCTGAACTGCTTGGCCCCCTCATCGCTGCTTACAGCTAGCTTTCCAAATGTCTTTCCCATCTGGAATATAAAGAAATTTGGAGTGAGATAGCAGTTTTAATTTTGAAATTGCATGGTGTTTATTTTTAGTTCTTTCTGCCTTAACTGCCTTCCTGGTCAGTGGACCACAGTATGGTGGTTGAAGGGAGAGGCCAGACCTCAGTGTGTGAGCAGAGGAGCTTGTGGTTGCTTCTCTGGACTTGGCCATCACAGGGCCACTGTGGGTTCAAGTCCTGGGCAGGAGACAGCTAAAGAAGTCTCTGCCTCTGATAATCTGGTAGCACTTATTCCTGGATTAAGAGCTGTTTAAAGTGCATCAACTTGGCTTGGTTGTACATTGTAATTCCTGTGAAGTAATCCACACTGATTATATAAAGAGCGCCTAAAGTGACACTGGTTAGAGGATAGATTTATGGCTATATGGAAGAAAAGATGGGTGTACAGATGGGGATTAGTTAATGGCAAACTTGTGTAATTCACTGCAAGTTTTTTTTTTTAAAGTTTTTTTTCTTGCCTGTGTTGATTTTGGTCTGCAAGTCAAACCCATGTGTGGGGAATTGCATTTCTTGGTTCCACAGTTGGCTAATTACTGGTTACAGCTGCAGATTCAGCCCAGTGTTTTGTGCAGTTCAGGTTGTGATACAGAGTGAAGCCGAAAGAGTACAAATATTTTGTTTGGTCTTGTTATCTAATCCGCCTTTTTTAGTATGTAAAGTATAATTTAAAGTATAATATATACAGTATAAAATAGCAAAATGATAAATCTACCTGTAATAATGTATTTGGGTTTTTTGGATTGTAATTTAGTGGCATTTGCACAGTCATAATTATAGGGCTTATACAATTCAGTTTAGTTTTATTTATATAACACCAAATCACAAGAATAGCCACCTTAAGGAGCTTTATATTGTAACGTAAAGACCCTATAATAATAGAGAGAAAACCCCAACAATTAGATGACCCCCCCCCCCCCCCCCCCCCTCCCCCATGAGCAAGCACATGGCAACAGTGGGAAGGGAAATCTCCCTTTTAACAGGAAGAACCAGGCTGCTTGGGGGTGAGGGGTGGGAGACAGGACAAAAGACACGCTGTGGACGAGAGCCATTTAATTATTAATAATAACTAGTAGTTAAATGCAAAGCGGCATATACAGTAAGTACAAAAGAGTGAAAAGAAGTGAGTGAAGGTGAAATGCTCAGTGCATCATGGGAAGTTTGCATTTTCTCCCTGTGCCTGTGTGAGTCCTCTCCAGGTGTGAATGTGAATGGTTGTCGGTCTCTCTGCGTTAGCCCTGTAACGGACTGCCAACATGTCCAAGGTGTGTTCCAGCCCCTCCTGTAACTCTGAAATGGATAAGTGGAATAAAATAGATGGATGGACAAAAAGGCTAACCTCTACTGACTTATGGTCATGTAGTACATATTTTTTTCAAACATTAAGGAAACCACATTTGGAAACGTAAAGTTGACATTCAACAAAAATACGTTGTTTCTGGGATTGTTGAGTTTCTTACAGGTTATTTAAGGCCCAGCTACTGGTCACTCCATACAGTATGATTTAAAGTGTCTTCTCTGTCATGCAACATTTCATATTACTATCCCTCTTTTTATTTTCAAAGGCATGTCAGTCCATAGGCATAAAAAAACAGAAGGGAAAAAAAAGAAGAAATCATGGGCCTAACTTGGGCCCCTATGCCTGGTTTTCCTGTCAGGCCAGAATCTGTCTTGTAATCTGGAGAATCACTTGCTTCCCGCTACCGACTATGTGCAGAATAGATGTGCTTGTTTTCACTCGCAGGTCTTTTTCTATCACGCCCTGCCTCACCTGAAGAACATCTACAAATAAGACTTGCAGATGTCTTGGAAAGGGCACGATCTCCTCACCTGTCTCCTGCGTCAACCCCATGCTTTGCCTCATCCCCCGATGTCTCCTTTAGAAAAATGATATTCAGCTCCGCTTCTACATCTTTTTATATTCCCAATAATCGTTTGGTTTGGGCAGCAAACAAGACAGCTCCGAGCCAGAGAGTGAGTTGGAGAGAGACTGAAAGTTATCCCAACCAACCACATGTTTTGTTTCAGCTCTCAAATATGACACAGTCCTTGAGTGCTGTAGTGCAGTAATGCAGAGTGGCTGAACAGATCAAAGCTGTAATGTCTTTCCCAGGGTTGTTCTTTCACGTTTAATTAAGTTACTGTCATATGCGGAAGGAAATTGAACTGCATCGGACCAGGCAATAACTGGTCCGATTTAAAAAACACATGGTTTTGCATGTTAAACTTATGTTTACATGTGTTGTGCATTAAGAGAGAAATTCTTGCAGGCTGCCTATGTAAGTAGTATTTATGGAAGGGTATCATTGCCTTTGTTGCTTTACAAAGCCCAAGTGAGGGCTGACAAAAAAGACAGGTTACTGGAGTTCAACGTATTTGTACAAATCGTTGTTGGTTTAGACACTCGGATTGTTGATGGTGCAGAGCAGTGCCACTCTCTGCACTCGCATCATATGTTCGCCCTCCCATAATGGTATTTGTTTTCCTTTACTCTGCTTCGCTGTTGGAGCCGCTGTCCTGTGGAGCTGACAGACTCTGAATATAAATAGGTTAATATCTCCAATTTGGAGGTCAACCAGACAAGTGAACAGTCACTCTCATTCTTCATCTCTTTGACCACAGTCTGGTGATGACAACCATTCAAGACCAGACAAATCATACCTCCTCTGCAAAGTCATCATATGTGATGATAGTTTATCAGACAGGAGAGCAGCGAGATAAGAGGCAGCAGACTGCCAAGCTCGTTCAAATCTGCATGACTTCTCTGCAACCTTGCACAGTTTTTCATTGTAGAGCACTGACAGGAGCTGATAAAAGAGCCTTCTGTGGTTCACGGCGAACAGACATAGACCTGAAATATGCTACGCATGTGTCTGTGGAGCCATCGAAACAGCAAAGTTTTTAAAATATTTAAAGAAAGTTACTTGTCTAAAATTCTTACGAGTCATTTGTGTGTAGTTTTAAAGTTGTGTGCCTGCATGGGCGTGAAACACAAATAGTTATTCAAACCCCCTGGATGTCAGTGCCATTTGTTCAGCTGATGTGTGTCATTCAATTCAGAAGCTCCCAAAGCATCTTTCCACTGTCAATGCTCATAAATATCTCTTAACACAGCATTTTGAATACATGCTGACTGTGCCTTTTTCCTGTTTAGCCCGATGACTGTGCCCTTCAGCTGTCCCATAATGGAAGCTACTTGGACCTGGAATCTACGCTGGCAGAACAGCGAGATGAACTGGAGGGATTTCAGGAGGATGGAGGGTAAGATAATAATCGCCGCCATTTCTGTCTCCACTCTCGGCGAATGTGCACAGCCGCCGAAATGAAGAACATTCTCTACACTGTGCTGAATTTAAAAAGCTGAAATAAAACTAGATTCTGGCGTTAAAAAACTTGGCCTTAATATTCCTTGCACTTCAAAAGGTGCTGCTCAGACTGATGCCAGAGCCACTCAGGCTGAAAACTAAAGTGGGACTGGCACGGTCTAGCAGGTGGATACAGTAATGTACGATGCTTGCCAGGTTTTGATTGTCCAGGAATAGATTGTTCCTGTTGCTGTGGTCAAATAGCGGTGCAAATACTTTTTTTTACTTTTGGGGGGGGGGGGGGGGGGGGGGGGGACTGAGTGATTTTAAAGCTTTTGACTACAACAGTCTGACTTAAAAAAATCTTGACAGTCAGGCATATTTCAGTATAATGTGAGTATTTTTAGTGGAAGAGAGATTTGAAGCAAGACAAGAGGGAAAAGCTATAGTATTTAATCCTTGCCACTGGGAATGCATATTAATAAACATTTTTACTATATTCCTTTGCCTAATTTAATACTATTAAAGGGATTTGTCTAATGATACTTATTTGGATCTAGAATGAATGATCCCTTTTCCGAATGATCCTTTTTTGAACTGTGCCTTCCTCTATTAAAAGAACAGAGGAGAAGGTCTTTACTCCACCTGAGAGTCTCCTAGGAAAAAGAGACTCTGATTTTCCTCACATAGGTTTTGTGAGTCTCTCAAGGGTATTTTATCTGCATGCAGGTCACTAAAATGATCGTGTTTGTTGTATTTTTAAAAGACCTTGCAGTAGTAGCAGTTGCAGGATTTTATAAAGTTGGTTCGGTGGTGATACTGGTGCCCTTTTTTTAGTAGACTGAAAAATCTTGGAATTTCCATCGAATTGATCTATTTGTGTCGAGTGGCACCAAGGTTGTAATCTTAACCACTTGTGTTCTAGTCATGTCTCATGAGTAATCACCCACATCTCTTTGTGACTTTACTTTGGTTCTCATTTAGAGCACTGGGGCAGCTACACAGTATACACCCTCCTAACACTCAGCTAACGATTTAGCCATATTGTTTCTGCGTAATGTGTAGGTAGATATTGCTTTGGCTTGACACAGCTCCTGGAGCTGGATGAAGAAAAAGTTCACAGTTGTGTTAGGTTAACTTCTGGTTCATACATTTTCCTTGGCCATTTACTTTATTGGCTCCATACATTTTTTCATGTACTGTGCAGTATGTTGATACATCCTTCATGTACTGCCCACTTTAGATGATCACAAACCAAAGGTTGGCATGAAAGTTCCTGGTCAGTTGGACCACAAACATGTATGGATTTATTTGTCTAACTTGAAATTCATAAGCTGCTCTCTGGCTTGGTGTTTCTGTTGGAAGTTGGGAGCGCTGGCCTTTCCCAGTTCCAGCTGAAATTGTTAGGAGCTTATTGGAGGCTATTAAGAGCTGTGAGGTTAAAGTGGTCCACTTCTTCTCTCGTCAAAGACTGAGCCTGCATGGGTCGGTGTTGTGCCAGCTGGCACGAGCTGGTATGGATGTGTGTCATTAAACCCACACAGCGTTGTCTGAGGAGGCTGGGGGGGGGGGGGTGAAGGTGGTTAGCCAATTATTTAGTAAAAATAGGGCAGTGCTGCTCATTGGCTTTTTACGGTGCTGATGGGCCCAGAATTACGCCCCCCACTGCTCAGTGTTCTTGATTTGATGATTATTGAGCCAATAAAAGGTCTGATGAGGGATTTCACCCTTACTTGTTCCATTTTGTTTTGTTTTCGCTCTCATTTTTACTGCATATGATCTGTCAGCAGCAGTCATAACACCCGAGTATTTAACGTAAAGAAGAAAAAAAAAAGCTGACTTGCCAGACAAAACCAACGGTTGTTTTTTTACTTTCTGGGTTTTCCACGTTTATCTCAAAATAAACCTCCTGCAATAACTTCAGATGACAAGTGAAAATGATGCTTTCATCATGCTTTCACTATTTTAGCTTTAAGCTAAGTCACCTACTACTAGAAAAGGGAGTAGTGCAATAGTTCTGAGCTCCCCTGATCATTGGCAATTGAATCCATCTGTAATTGATATTAATGACAGGTTACATTCCTGAGGCGCCTGTGTCATACCTAGTGTCTTTACAATCAGATTAAAGTATGATCCTCTGACAGAACGCTGCGAGAGCCAGGAGATATCCATGTCACGGGAGCTTAAGGGCCATAATCACTTCCACGCCACGTTATGTAGCTCAGCTATACAAGATTGTGACTCGTAAATCCCCTTGTCCCCTCTCTGATACCACCCCACTTCTGGTTACAAACTGACCATGTAGTTCAGACACGTGCAGAGGCATATCTGCACAGTTCCTGGCAGAGTGTGTGTGTATTCTAGCTGTGATAGATTGACACACACGCTGTTTTTTTGGCACTGTAGTTGGAGGTGGAGTATGCGGGACGTGTTCTCGTAGGACCAGGATGGATAGAAAAGTTGTAGCAAATTTGTTTTGATCTTTTAGGGGAAAAACAGTGTTGTGCGATAGTGTTGAGTTATGTGTCGAGCTTGACACATTGTAAGACATATTCCCTGGCTTGTCTTTATAGGATAACATGAAATGCTGTTATTGACTGGATAATGGATTCAGCATGTGGATTTTTTTTTAGCATTTTCTTTCACCTTTTCGCATTTCACGCTGTAGTAGATGTAATTTCTGTTAGAAAGCCAGCAATTATATGCTGAAAATGCTCTTGCTGGTTTTATTGAGTGTTTCTGATGTGTTTGACAACTATTCAAAAGTCAGACATATTAAAAATCTATCCGTTCTTGCTCTGAAGGCCTCAGAAATTCAGCGTTTCTCATCACATCCTTTCATGTCTCCGAGGGCAGCTCTGCTTTCTTTATTTTCGCTTTTTTTCTGACCCACTTGGACATTGTTTCATAGATGCTCGAAGCACACAAGGTTTTCATTTGAAGAAGAAAAAGTTGACTTGAAAAGAACCAGAGTAATTGTCAGACTTAAAACTTTACCCCACCTGGCTTACTCGGGCACTGGAGGTCCCGCTACAGACGCAGTGATACGGGAGCCTTCTCAAACAGGGGTGTCCAAGAAGTGCTGAGTCAGTAGACCTCAGCGGGGCCTTCTTGTCTGGCATTAATTGGTCTTTGAGGGGGAAGTACTGGCTTTACTGTATTCCAAGTATGTTTGTTCACTTTCTGTGGGTACGCATTTTGTGATGTTTTATAAACAGGGCCAGTAATGCTCCCTTAGATAAAGCCAGAGAGCATTGAGCTGGCAGGCATCCACCGGTCCAGTTGCTGCTGCTCTGTATGAGGATTAAGCCCGAGCTTTATGAGGTGCTGTACAACGGGGCAGTAAAGGGGCAATCAAGATGGGGAACGTAAGGTTTTATTTTTTAAATTTTTATTTATTTATTTTTTTTGTCGGGTACAGTTGTTAACTTTCTGCAGCTGCATTCCTGTTTGCTATGTTTGATAGAGAAATTGATGATGATGAGCATTTGGTTGGTGCCTTGAAATGCCCACTACTTTTTATAAATGTTCATACTAAATAACAATGTCCATATGTTTTCATTTAATCTATTATCAAGTGCTCTACTTTTGACCATTTGACTTGTGTAATGGTCAGGAAGTATGACATAAGTAGGAAGTAAGTGGTTTAGATTGCATTCAGTCCTTTTGTGATATTATAAAAAGTAGTAATTCAGTGATTCACCTATTTCAGAAGCTTCATGTATATTATGAATCAAGGTTAATTTGGCTCACAAGATTTTCATGGCTCACTATTATATACCAGCATGCCCCCAATTTGTTATTTGGCTGACATTCTTTATAGTTTTCATTGTTTAAGAAGGTTTGGGCTCCATCTTTTATAGGCCTGCAGCACTGTCTGCAGGAGTGTTCAATTTTCATGTTTAATTGGTGGTGGTGGGGGTCGGGGTCTGAAAACCTCACTTATATTCCATGCACGTTTGTTTAATTTGATAATGAGCACGTTGGCCTGTGTAGCCTCAGGTCTTGGTTAAGCACAGGGATACTGTTGCATCTAAGCGGAGAGAAAGCAGACATTCGTGACAAAATGGGTCTAGTTACCGATTTGCCTCAACAGCATCACAAGGGATAAAGTTCCTGTTTGCCGTCTCATCTCGCAGCGAAGGGCCCTGTTGACAGATGTTGCTCCTGTGTCGCCTCTGCCTGTTGCGGGATATTATATTTGATAAACAGTGAGGATAAGCAGACTTCCCCTGTCATGTCACGCGCTTGTGCGCGTATCAGCTCGGCCTCCCGCTGACTGGTTGGGGCAGGAAAAATGTCAGTGTGTCAGTCTGTCTGGGTCTGTTTGTATGTGGCGAAGCAGCAGTAGGAAGTGCCTTCTGCACCGATACAGTTTTTTCTCTTTCTGTCAGAGCCGCTCACGCCCGACGGTTTGAAAGTGACAGTCTGCTGCTGGCACTGCGCCGGTCAGAACAATCACACAAACTCTATGCAGCCAGCATAAAAGCCCATTTGTCAGTGAGCCAAATTAGGAAGGGAGGGTAGGGGGGTGTTGCGCAACTCTACCTGCTGTGCTCTTGTCTACATTTGGCCTGCTAGGTTTGTTTGTGTGTTTCTTTAGGTAGTTGGGAGGTTAAAGGCCCAATGAAGGATCTAACCTCAAGCAAAACAGTGATCAACCAACCTACTTTATAATTTTTTTATTTTTAAAATGAAAGTAATTAAAAACTGTTAAATGATTAGGTCTGGGAGTACCACACACCGAGTATGGGAGCAGCAAAGTATTGAGAGTTGAACTTTTGCAAACTTCAGTGTCTGTTCACAGACACTAGAGAATTAACTTTTGAGGGATCTAAACTGTTCTCACATTCACTATCAGGACTGAATAGCATTCAGGGGCATTGTTGTCTTCTTTGTTTTTGATTTTCATTCGCACATTGTGAGCTCTTGACAGGATGCTGACAGGGTCTTGGCATATCTCCATTAACGCAGGGGGTGGAGCTGACCTCAGAGTTGCTCCCATCCTTCATTTTCATTGATGAAGACCTTTTCCCTGATCTGCTTCCTGCTGTGTTCAAACTGCAAATGTTGCCTGAAACGGAACAGAATAACTTGTTGAAAAAGGCTCGAAGATCATTTTGCACCATTTAACAACAGCGTTTCAGCTCCATTATCCTGTCAACATGTGCACCTATGTCTGGCACGCACATGAAAATTGAAATGATCACAATGGTCCAATACCTTCTGACATGTTGCTTTATCTCCGTTTGTCTTTTGTCTTTGTAGACGAGGAAAGAAACACGGCATCATTCTTCGAACGCAGCTATCAGTCAGAGTTCACGCGTGCATCGGTGAGTAATAAAACTGTGCTCCAAACTCTGCATTTGTCACATTTCCCTCTATAATTTGTCTCCTTCTGACTACATCAGCTTTAATTAGCTCTGTCACCAGTTGATTATTTTATGTAGATCCTTGTAAAAGTTGCACAGCAGCACTTGTGGAAAAAAGCCAAGTGACAGCACCGTTTCAGCAACAGTACGAACACAGAGCACTGGCACGGAGCAAACCCTGAAAACATTTTATGTTTTTGGACTTACTGGGTTCTGTCACTTTGTTTAATTGGGCCTCCTGGTATCTTTGAGTAATGTGAGGGAACCAGCATAGAGCTGAGTGAAAACATATGCAAACATGCATGCACATGGCATGTGTGCCGACCCATACGCTCACACACAAAAAGCCTTTTGATTAAACTGAGGATGGCTAATCTTTTACTAACTGCATTGTACTCTCTGATTTAGATTTAGCTACTTTATTTTTCCACATCTTTATGGAAAGATTAAACCAACAAGGTTTTATCTGTTTTGTTACCTTTTTTTTTAAATATTTTTAATACAATAAATTACTCCACATGCTTTTAAGAAGTCATTTTCCAGTAGAGCATTGAGGCTGTCGGTAATGTCATTCGGAGGAACACATGCCTCCTCTGCAGGCATCAAGTGCAAAAATAACCCAAGGTCTGCAAAGGCTATTAGGCTGTAAATTGTCAGATTTTATATTTGGCTGCTTGCAGTACAAGTGAACCAAAAACACAGACATTTTTCATTTGAATGAGGTCACTATGATGAGAGAACTATCTGAGGGTCCTTCTTGGTTGTTTATTGTACCTGCTGATGATAATGGAAAGGTTGGGAAAATTGCTCGTTCAGGGACTGATGAGACAACGGAGAAACACAGCTTTTCCTCCAACCTGATTAACTCAAGTTTGCACATGTTGATTGCAAAAAAAGGATTTCTCTTTCATGTGTTTTACACTGTAATTATGTAATTGATACAGTAGACCTATCATATGTTATGCATCGTTAAATTCTTGTTGTTAACGATACTGATTTAATAACAGTGGATAACCAAAAGTCATTTCTAATCAGTGCTTGATGTAACATGTCACACGTTTAACGTGGCCGTACTTGTGAATATTTGGCTGAACACAACTCACAACTGAACTGGCTTTCTTCTCTCCTCCTGCTGGTGCTTGGCTTAGCTTAGTGGAGCCTGGGGAGTGACCGACAGACTTGCTGCTCTTCTCTAAGTGGATGATGACCCTCTTTCTCTCTAAGTTGACAGCCACCTGTTGCCCCTCTCCAGTCTCCCTCGGTGAATGCCTGGGTGGTTAGCTGATTTATTTCCTCAAGCTGAGGTGGTCACTGTTACTGTAAATTGTCCAGACATTTGAGCCTAATTTTATCTGACTAGTGAGCTTACCTCGTAGCCCCATGAGTACAGAATTACTGGGTGATTTTCTTGTTATGTGTAGTACATAATTCATTAGTTTCCCAAGCACAAATGGCGTGCTATACTTCAGGCTTTGCCCTTGCTCTGTATTAACGGATAGAGTATTTCTCTAAAATGCCTATAAATTTCAGTGACTTTGTTCTTTAGCTGGCCACATTCTTTTGTCTGCATATAATCAATAATCACGTGCAATAAAATAAAAAGAAAGCTGCACTCTGTTGTAATAAAATGTTTGTACAAGAGCCAGTAATAGATGTACGGAGGCATTAAAGTAGCTTTAACACTAAGATTGTCTAAAGCTCTGGATTTTCTTTTTCTTTTTTGCACACTTAAGCACACTTAAGATTGTGTGCTAGAATAGTACACCCACGTCGTTAAGATATTCTGTTTATCCTAGAGGCCCCCTTCATGAACATGAGTGATGAGTTGGTTACAGCGGTGTGTATTCTAATCGGTATCATTTAGCACTATTTTGTGGAAAACACGTTGCGTGTATTTCAAGTTTGAATTAAGCCGTACATTGCCTTGTTTACGTTATCTGGGTTTTTTGGCTTTCTCCAAATGTACTCATCACAGGGGCAGCTTTCTATTTGTCTGTCTGTGTGTATGTGTCATGAACCACAGCGAGACCTAATCCGGGCTTCCTTAATCATAGTCATTAGCACTCACATGCATATGTCAAGACAGAAATCTGTGCAACAGAGGGGAGGAAGGAAATGCTTCACCCAAGGAGTTAATGGTTTATTAAACTGCTTTTTACTAATCCGCTGCTGTTGTAATCACAAAGTGAGATCATCTGGTTTCTTTGTGTGCTAAAAGTACCTACCTGGCACTAAACTATGTTTTAGCTAAGCGTATTTTCATTATCTTGAGCTAATTATAATCGCTAACATTTACGATAAATGAAGCCTAAATGACTTGTGTTCACTTTTATGGTGTTCAGGTGACTGTTTGACTAGATTGGCTTGTTAGTATGAGCCTTCCTGGAGCTTAGAGGCCATAAACAGTGCTCGGCAATGATGAATGTAATGAATAACAGTGGAATGGATATCTCACTATAAAAGATCCAGAGCACTATGTGGAGGCAGTCTGAAGCTGTTTAGGTATTTGTATTTATGTCATAAGGTTTCATTTGATTCATTTTTTGTCTTTGGATAACCTGTAGAAGTTATAGTTTGAGCTTTGTTTGCATTTTGTAGGACCAGCATAGCAGCTCGGGATTTAGACAATAACCTCAGCTTGTACCTCTCAGTGCGTTAGCGTCGGGCCCGGTCTGTTTAGATCTTTAGGCTGTTATTGTTGTTGGTGAACTAGATGTGGTATTGAGGGCCTGATTAAAGCAATCTCGTGATTATTTTCCTGTTGTCTGCCAGTCCTCTTTTTAAGTGCAGTTTTGTTTCTGAAGCTGCGGGAGTTGCTGTGTTGTCATGGCATGAAGAGGCTGAAGACAGACAGATGTATTAGTGTGAGCCGCAGAATGTTTTAATAGGGATACCAAGTTAAGAATTAACAAATGTCACATGTGCTTTGTAATCATTAGCAGTTCTCACAAAGTAAAAATTCCAAAATAGCTTTCTGTGGAATCATATGTGGATATAGACTCAGTGGGCTGCGATGGGCCCGCTTTTGCCTTCGAAGTTGCCTTAATTCTTCTTTACTGATTCAACAAGAGGCTGAAAACATTTCTCAGAGAGAGATTTGTCTATCTTATTGTTATGATGGCATCACACACACAGTTGCTGCAAATTTGTCGATTGCACATCCATGACATGGATTGAAGTGAAAACTGGGAACTGTGGAGGTCATTTGTTCGAAGCAGCCATCAGAAGATGGGCACACTGTAGTCGTAAAAGTATAATCGTGGTTAGCAATGATACTCGGGTAGACTGTGTGGTTTAATAATGCAAAATGTGTTCCAAGAAAATATCCCAAATGCCATTACACCACAACACCAACCTGAAACATTGATGGAAGCCAGGCTTAATCCCTGTTTTCATGCTCACACCAAACTCTGATCGCACCATCTGAATGTTACAGCAGAAGCTGATTTCTGTCTGGATCTGCTTCAAGGTTCAATGTCTCGTGCACGGTTACAATGAGTTGTTAATTGACTTACTCTCTCATTCCTATCAGCTATCAAAGTAGTCTAGGCCAGCGATCCCCAACCCCCGGGCCACGGGCCGAGTCATTTGGTACCGGGCCGTGAGAGTTGAGACTCGGGTGTGAAATGTATGCTTTTCAGGGTTTATATCGGTTTTTAGCGTTATTTTGTTATCGTTTTTATCGTTAACTCGGTTTTCCTGGGTCTTTTCACATGTGTTATGAATAAATCTTCTTTTTTTCGGTACCGGTACTAGTTTTATTTTGTTGTATTTATCCGCGACACCTTAAAGGCCGGTCCGTGAAAATATTGTTGGGCACAAATCGGTCCGTGGCGCAAAAAAGGTTGGTGACCGCTGGTCTAGGCCATTCCCCTCTAACTTCAGGGTAGCAACAAGGCATTTTCAAATGCCTTTTTGTTTTTCCATTTTCTCTTTTTAGACCATTCTCTATAAATCCTAGAGATTGTTATGTGGAAAATCCCAGTAGATCAGCAGTTTCTGAAATACTCATATCAACCCCTTTGGCATCAACAACCATCCCATCTTCAAAGTCTCTCAGATCACCTTTTTTCCCCATTCTGATACTGTGTTTAATCGTCAGCAGGTCAACTCTACGATGCCTACATCTATTGAAATGCTAGAATGTGATTGGCTAATACTTGTTTTACTGAGGAGTTGAAGAGGTGTACCTAAAAAACTGTCAGGTAAGTGTATATGATCAGAGCTTGTTCCTGTGCCAAATCGTGTGATTTATGCAAAGCTAAATATCTGATGTGGTAAATCTGTCAGCTGCAGTCTGCAAATTATGTTGTCACTGTAATACCCATAGAGAGCCATCACAAGTTAGGGTAGTGCAAAGCTTTTTCTTTCTTATTAGCAAATGCCTTCTATTGTCAGAGGTCGAAATCATACATTTCAAAGCTCAAGTTTGTTGATATTTCCCTTTGAGAGCAGGTTCATCTGTCAACACACTGATCCCAGCTGAAGAGTGGCAGCTGTAATCAGAGGCGACACATTCTCGCTGGATTATCTGCCTTGTCTTTTACAACCTCTTATAATCTGGGCTCAGGGCATGAATCATTGTGACCGCTCGTTGTTGACTTGTGTTTTCTCTTAAAGCTATAATTTTGTCAAATTGGTAGTTTTGATCTTCAGGTTCACAACTGAAAACTCTGTGGTCGTTAAAGTGGAAGACTATGAGCTGTAAATTTTCTTCAATTATCCCTCTGCACACCATGCTGGAAGATTAGTTCCTGGCAACTAACAGTGCACATTAAGAGCTTGGGCTCTTTACATGTTTGTTTGTCTAATTAATCTATTATTGTGTGGGTGAATGGGTGATGTCAGCACAATAGCTTAAAATGATAAGATCACCTGTGGGTTTTCGTGTTGCTCCCAGCCACAGTGTCTGTTTTTTCCAGACACCCTGCCAGATATGTACTTAGCGATCTGCACTTTTTGTCCACACACATAAAAGTAACTCCAGTAGTTAACTTGGTTATTAAAAACTTAGGATCTGCATGAAGTTTTTGCTACAATTTTGTAAGGAAACAAGGGATTTATTTTCCAAGTTAAAAATATTTATTTGAATTTCCTATTTGATTGTTATCACCATTTTAATCCTTCATGTCTGTCACGATGCATATTTAGATGGCTGTATGTACATAGAGAAAATCCCCAGGGTTGGAGTCACCACACTTTGGAGTCAAATCAAAGCAATAAAATCCAATAACAAGCCACATTTGAGGCAGGGGAGTGCCAGGCAAGAGGAGAATAATTAAAAACATGCATATCACATGGCACGTGGGAGACGTAAGATGATCAAATGGCCTGGACTGCCATCGCTTTCACTGGCCTCAAAGAGACTCCAAAATGGGATCATGGTCTCAGAGTCTCCCCAGGAGGCCAACCTAAACAACGCTGTGCCAAAGAAGAGAAATCTGAGGCAGCAAACAAGAAAAGTGAGGGGAATGGGTCTTGCTCTTCAAATCATAGCTGATAGTAACACGAGATCACTGGAAGGCTCATCTCACACTTTGACTCATTCTGCTTTTTTAAATGTTCTTTCTGTTTGGCCGTGAGCCCAACAGCCACATGCAGTGAGATAACAACATGGCTTAGGTTAATGTGGCGTTTACGTGCAACAGTGCAGCTCAGTGTTTCCATTCATTTTGCGTTACGTCCCTCTGTCGTCGCCCCTAAAATACAAAAATGTTCCATATATATAAAAATCTATTTAACGGGATTAGAGTTAATTGCTCTGCTGTAGATTTGCTTCACATATTGCACAAATAGACTACTACATCAATTCACATAAGTGCCCTCATCTGTTCGCATTCACTCGCACACACACTCATCCAAAGGTATGCACATATTAAGAAACCATCTGTTTCCAGTTGTAAGGCCCCTCAGCGCTGCTCCTCACCCATCCAGAAAAGAAGCTCGCTGTCTACATTTTCATCCACGAGCAGAGTTTTTTCCTGCTGTGTTTACAGGACTGCCAGAGAAGGCTGAGTGTGCAGCCTGACCAGGGGACTAAACATTGTCCCTGTGGATAAGAAGGGATGTTTCAGTGCTGTAAATTCTCTGTTTTACTCTTCCCCCTTCACTTCTGACAGCTGCCCAGACTTTTGTAGCAAAATCAGATGACTGATAGGTGAAACTTTTGCAGGTTATAAGAGAATATAGTTTGTCCAAGATGCACATTACGGCATGTATGTTGGAGAGCTAAGAGTGGATGCTATGCGAACCAGACCACCACTGCTGTGAGACTGTTGAAGTGGACAGGTGTATAACCTCGGTAACCACAGTTTTTTAAACAGCTGAAGCTGGTGGGAGGAGTCTTTTTTTGTTGTTGTTTTTGTGCATAAACCCTGCATTTAATTGCTGTATGCGCAGAAATGTTTATTGATGTCTTTGCAGGAATCTATTTTGGGTTTAGAGTTGAGATTTTAGGTGTCTTTACTCTCCATCTGTCCTCCTTGAATGGAGGACAAAGAAGAGCTGAGTGAAATGTTGCATTCTGTTGGTTGCTATGTTTCTTAACTATTTGTTTGGCGTCAGATTTCTGTCATAAGTCACAATCGCCATGAATCTCAGTACCCACAGAGGTGTTTTTTCTAAAAATCTGGAGATAACATAACCAGCCTAATGGGACAGGAATTGAAAGAATTCTTCAGTATCACATTAATTTGGTGAAGGTCATCAGTACTTACTACTCCTGTAGAGCAAACATTGATTTCTAATAGTTGGGGAAGGGGGAACTTCACTTTGTAAAACAGTGTATAAAGAAGTGTAATCTAAGGTTTATGTTGTTTTCATGGTGTCACTAAATACCCATTCGCAAGAAGGGTAGTTCCTCCCTTGATGTAGATTCAAGAGAGATCTACATCAAGCGCAGTGTTAGCTGAAAGAGTGTCCGTATCCTAGGCAGAAACCTGAAACGCCTGATAGCTGCTCACTTCTACATGTGCAGGTGCTGAAACTGTGCAAGTAATACTGAAGTAATATTGAACATCTGGGTGTTTAAAATGATCCGAGTTTGTTTTATCAGGCCGCTTTAGACAGAAATCTGATGCCTTAGATTCATTGTGGAATTCTGGTCGTTGTTTCCTTGATTATTTGGAACGACTGCTTGTTCTTTAAAAGGAGTTAGAAAAGCTAATTATTGAAAAATGTTTCCTAACAACTTTATGAAGGTTCTTCAGTTAATGTTTTTTTTTTCCCAACAGAAATGGAAATGATAAATTAAAGAAAGAACAGTAGTTACAGTTGTCCTTTTTAGCATCTAGGCAGCGCATCGCTCATCCCAGAACTGACTTAAACTGTTAAGTGACAATTACAAAAAGTTGAAGTATTTTTGTCTCTTAGGTTAAATTCATTAAGCTGACAGGTGCAGATTTTAATCTGCTACTGATTTTTTTTATTTGCTTTATGGGTTTGATATTCTAAATATGCCCCCATACACTGAACCGATGCATGCATCCTTGTATTTTATACCTCTGAACTTTCAGGTTGTCTTTAATTTATCATCTTTGTCATATTTGAGATCTGAGTTTGGGGTTATGGTCATACTGTATCGGCAAGGAGAATCTGAGTGCCAGTCTTGACTAGAAAGAAAGAAAAAAGAAAAAAAAAGACCTGACCTTTAACTCAGTACCCCACTGGCCTTCAGCCAAATCCTAGTGGGCCATGCAATTCATCACACATCCTCCTTCACATGTCACGCTGGCTCCTTTTGTTTCCCTCAGCTTTGATGTCCGCTTCTTTGTAAGGAAATGTCTCTTTCTCTCTGCATCCATCAGGAGAATATGAGGAATGCTTAAGAGCCTGTTTGTCGTTACAGTAACTGTCACTCATTCAGTGTTGTTATTTCTTCTCTCACCTTGGATCAAGTACTGTTGCCACAGCTGGCTGGCTCTGAATTAGTTTACCATTGCTGTTTTGCTTTGAAGGGGGAATTATTGGATTTTCTAACATCCATGTGCTGAGATTGATTCGGTCTTAAGGCTGACATCAGCTGGAAAAATAAAGATTTATACTACCTCTTTAGGACTAAGCAGGAAGGGATGTGACGGTGATCTTTTCGCCACTCACGAAACTGGTGGAGATTTGTTCTCCTGTTGTGGAGAAGTGCTGGACTGTCACCTAATCTGAATCCTTCCCACTTCAAATCTTTGCCATTGTATAGGGCTACTTTGTTCTGTGGGAAAGTTGTAGATTCTTCCAGCTAATTCTCCCTTTGCATCTCTCTGACACATTTTGTATGAATTTGTATCAGGTAAGCAATAGCTATTTGATTTCTTAGTGTAAAACAGATTAGGAATGTCTTTTTTTTTTTTTTTTTTTATCTCTGCAGGACTCTTAACTGTTATCTAGCTCTGGAACACCTGCAGCCTCCACCTTGTGCTGTGGTAACTAGGGCTGGGTATCGTCACTGATTTCTAGAATCGATTCAATTCCGATTCACAAGGTCCCGAATCGATTCGATCCACGATTCGATTTAATTCGATTCGATTCGATTTAAATCTGGGAAATTTTGACAGTCAGAAGTATAATTCAGATCAGGACATTTACATATTTTTGTATCTATAAAAAGGAAGCTGACACTCTCAAGACTTTATCCAAGGTGTGAGCATCACAGCAGATGCCTTTGTGTCAAAGTAGCTGAAGATAAAACACAGAAAAACATGTAGGTGATTTTCCTGGCCTGGGATTTTATAAAAATATTCTGCAGTACATCAAAAACGAAAGAAAACCATTAATTAATCAACATTACCTCTGACGTTACAGCGGTTTTATTAGAGACATGGCTAAGCATTTTGCATTTTGAATAATTTTAAAAAGTTTCAATTTGTTCAGTATTGAACAGCAGAAATGAGGTTTTCTTTTCGGAAGACTGTAAAAGGGGAAAAAACAGCGGCCGACAGCGCTGTAAGCAACAGTAGACTTGTGTAACAAGCAAGCGAATAATGAAGAAAGCGAAACTGTTCGAGAGAGGGGGGGAGAGAGGGGGAGGGAGAGAGGGAGAGCTGCGCATCGCAATGGAAGCAAAACAGTAAAAGAGTGAATTCATGACGATGTTTATGTGAAGCGTTTGGATCTTCTTTAGCTGCTGGTTCGGTCAATATTGTTTGGAGAGAGATCAAACTAACAGCTTTAGAATCAGCGCATAAAGGGCGTGAACACAAAGCGCCGACCCGGATCAGCGAGCTGTCGGCTTTCAGCCCCGACTGTGAGAAAGGCGACATCTAACTGATTCTGATCCGCGGGTCGCGCTGTGTGTTTAAGTCTATGTGCAGAATCCCTGTACCTGCTCTCATTTACTGTTTGGTGGTTCTTGAAATTTTGTGAGATGTCACCAGAGATTCTGGCATTTCGGACAAAATAAATTTATATTAAAAAATCGATTCAGGATTTTAATGAATCGATTTTACGTTATCCAAGCCAGAATCGATTTTAATCGATGAATCGATTATAAAAACCCACCCCTAGTGGTAACTGGCTGCTTTCCAAAAGAAACTCCAGGAATATTATTTGGCAAAGGCACAAAGTATGCTGCGTTTCGCGGTGATGTGTTAATGATTTGAAAGCTATCCGCTTGTGTTCGTGTTCTCCAAAGTATCGACCTCCACCCAGAGTGCAGGCATGATACGCAGCTGTGGAATTATTGTGGATATTGCAGACCATATATCGATCCAATATTAACTGTGCCTTCACAGCTAACAACGGGTATCTGTTTCTCTTTATCATCTTCAAACACGTCCAAGGCCAAGCAGCAAGTGCAGTCGTTATTTTTAGAGCTGATGTAAGCTCAATCGCAGCCCATAACTGGGATAAGGAATATTTGTGTTGTAGAATCTTTAATGAAACATAATATCTATATTTTCTGCTCACGTTAGTTTGAACAAAGCAGTGGGGGTGGCACTCAAGAGTTTTGTAAAATGTAAAAAAATAAATGGGAGCTTCAGCCTTTTCAACAATGTGTGAACAAATACATATAACGGGTATTACGGTTATCTAAGGAATGACAGTGGAGGACATTGTCGGTAATGTAGCAACTGTGTAATGTTTGCATCAATCACTGAAGCAACCACAGTGTTCTTACTTGGCTTTTGTTTAAGGCTACATCTGAAGCAGAAAACTGTCCACTGGAGACCCCAGTTAGAAAAAAAAATAAAAAAGAGCTCAAGCATCAGGAGAATCTCCTCTTGCAGCCCACCCATGGCTCTTAAGGGGAACACTCAGAGTGGCCTCAGCAAGAGAAGACTGGACAACCTTTGTTGCATTCTTCAGAGCAGAAGAAAAGAACCATAGATAGAGAAGCGAGAGAAAGGCCCCAATGTCTTGTGTGAATTTGAGCCAAAAGCCTACTTAGGCGGTTCAGGCATGTTCAGGATGGTTCCATCTGAACTGCAGGTTACAAGAGAGGTCGACGCTAAAATGCACGCTGCGTTCACTGGTCAGCGACAGGTATATAAAAATCCCTTTATCGTGAGGAAGCATGGTGGAGCTGAGGTAATTTGGAAGCGGATACTGTTCTTAAATTTAACAATAAATTTTTGTGTGAAAAAATAATAATAATAATTACACTTAAACAAACAACTTACCCAATCTTCCTCTGCGGTGAGAGCAAAAGAAACATTGTCTGCTTTTGCTTAGACTGCGTCGTAAAGAGGAGTGAAAATCTCAATTGGTGTAACCCATAAGTAATGTTTCCTGATGCTGTGAGGAAAGCGAGCCATGTTTACATCATTGCTGTGGTTAAAGCTGTGTAAAGTTGAGGCTCATCTTTCAGTGAGCATGTCAGACATTGTTCTGATCCATTTAGATCTACTCATATGTGTTGTATGGTGGTTTTGTCAGTGGTCACTTAAGGATCATTGAGCGCACAAAGCACTTAAATATTTTGCATAGACTTCTTGTTTATAAGATAAAAGCCTGAATGTAAGCCTTTAATCTCTGTGTTTGGGAATATGAAAAATGTTTGAATCTCTCCCAGTGTCTGGACCTCAGAATTGAATGACATCAGTGGCAGCTCTCTCTGTCTGTTCTCTACTATTATGAATGCCTTTTGTATTAGCAAGGTTCAACACAAAAGCTAAATGAAGCCGTGTAGGGTTTCACTCTGAATTTTCTCTTCCGAGACACACGCAAACACAGAGGGTGGACACATTATGCTAACATCTGTTTGTTAAATAAAAATCGATTGCATTATCATGATTCGTATGTGCCAGTTAAACACCACCACCAACTATAATCTCAATCAGCAGTTTTCTGATGCACGGTCATCTTGTGTACTTGTATGAAAACATGCAGAGCAAAGGCTGAAAATAACACCTCCCAAGCAGCAAATGGGGGGAAATTTTCAGTCTGATCTTAGTAAATCTCAGAGGGCTATCGGTTACCTTGTTGGGTAGATACATTTACCAAAATATTCATGTGGGGGGAAAAACAAAAAACACTTTGCTTAGGTTGGCAAAGCATACTAACACATTTTTTCTGCTTTCAGCCAGTGTTTGACACTTTGGCAGCGTATGTGTTTTTTGACCTACCTGTATTTTGCCTCTACTCTGATTAGCTCAGTAACTCTAACCAAGCAAAGAGCACTAGCCAATCAGACAAGTCACACATGTCAGTAAAAACTGCAACTGACGAAAAGGAATGTGTTTTGATTCTATTTTGGTCTATTTTTAAGTGTACGATAAAAGGACGGCATCAAATCCAGAGGGTCTGCTGGCAAACATCAACTGTGATTCTGCCACATGTTTATTGGCAGGTATAAATAACGTGTACTCTTAGCCACCTGTTTTGTGGACATGATGATATGCTAGCAGGATCTGGCACACATTTCACTGCTGCACCACAGATACTCGTGAGTCCATTAAAATGCAATCACTGCAGTCAACTTAAAAGAAAAGGATAGTCAGCCTCTCATCTATACTACAGGCTTTAATCATTTGTCTTGTGAGGCAGGAAGTATACCACCCATTAATGAACTTTATGTTGTAGACCACTGGTGACTCAGTGTGGCAAAAATGGCAAGTAATGCTTGGGAACTTTGTAATCCAAATAATTTGAGTTTAAGTTGAATATGACACGCAAAGAATGCTGCAGCTGCACATCTAATGTGTCCTCGTGAACCACATATGAGTCCCAGACTCCCTTGTAAGTTTCCACTGCTCCAGCTGAGTGAAGCACACAGCAAAGCGACAGAAGCAGCACCTCCAAAACTGTTTCCTGCACATCGGTCGATCGATTGCATGCCTCATAACTGATGGTTAAATTAATTTTGTTAACCAGTTACAGTCGGTGAACAGAGAAAACAGACACTGTAACACTGGATTTACACACTTCAGGTTTTTGAACTTTTTTTTTTTTTTTTACATCAGTTACAACAAAACTGGTGAAGTTTGAGCCGACAATCACAAGAAAATGCAACTGCAGGTTTTCACCATGATACTAGACAAACAGGTACTCATACTTGCTTATGCACGCTTCGAATCATCTATAATTAAGTGCCTGCACACAAATAACTGGTGAATTCATTTAGCATATAAAATATTTGATATGCCTGTTGTCTGTGCGTAAAATTTACTAAAAAAGTTACTGTCTACATCTCTGCAAACCCCGCCTGTCTTATAAAAGCTGTCTGCTATGCTTTTCTACACACAAACACATTTATCTCATTCTGATCAGACCAGCTAGATTCCAGCCACATGGGCGACTAGAAGAAATGCTGATTGTGATTGGTAGCTTTTTCGTCCCAATCCCACATTTACTGGAAGTGGTCACATGTGAAGCCCTCACATAAAAGCAGGGAGCAAAACAAAAACAAAACAAAATCTCAGACAGGGCGGACTATTCATGTAGTCCAATAGATCTGAAACAGTGATATGGAGAAACATAAACTTCAATAATCTTCTATTTGCAATGTTGTTTAGGTCTGTTTTAAACAAAAAAGGCATGAAAAATGACGCCATTATTGTTCTTTTTAATCTAGTATATTTGAAGGGCCATGATTTTATTCATACACTAAATTATTATTTTATAAAATACAACAACACATCCACCAAAAATGATACTAATCATTTATTATTGATAATTTATTATGATAGAGTAGAACTTGGCCTGGATATCTAAACCTAACATTACCATACTGTAGTGTTGAGATTTTTCAGTTGTGACAAAGTCAGCAGTTTGAGGCTGGAGAAAAAGCTACAATACGTAAAATGACATTAAAAGCTACCCTCACTCCAGCCATATGTTGTCATCTGAGACCTTTGTGTCTGAGCATTTAGAGGAAGTGTTTAACCCTAACCTGCCAACCAGCCATGTTTTCCTTGCCTTGGCTTGCCCTGAGATAGAGACTCTCGTGTCATTTTGAACAAATTTAACTGGTTTGTTTTTCAGACTTGGCGTGCATTCACTGGGGCTCCATTGAAAATCATATGAGCCCATACTGCTATTATGAGATTAATGCACAGATAGTGGATGAAAGGGTGTTGTTGAAACGCAGTTTTGAATAGGCAAAGAAAGCACAAACGACAAAGAGAAATAGCAGTGTCTTCCATGGTCAAGAGGTTTCTTTTAAACATTTTTTCCAAGAGAAAAAATAAACTTTATAGACCCTTTAGTGGATGTTTTACAACAAGGATACGCCGCAGTGTTCAGCTTTCTTTGACAAGCTAAGCATAGATCCGCTTCTGACAGCGGTGTCAGGATCAAATGGGGTCAATCCTGTTTAACCCTAAGGGCCACCTGGTGACACCCCCCCCCCCCCCCTCCCCCGCATGGCTCATCAGGAGTGCCCTGCACCCTCCTCTGGATGAGCTACACACATGTTAAGGGTCAGAGAGGTCCTTTCTCAACCCCTGTCAAATGCACTCACACACTCCCTCACTCTCTTTCTCTTTACATTTGCCTGTATTCTAGGATGCTGATTGTGTAGCTGCTATAGGATGAAAGCACTGGTTTGGCAGAGGCCTTTATGGCTTCATCTTGCCATACCCTCTTTTTTGTTTGGGTTCATGCTCGAGGGAAGCTGTCCCTCTTGAGGTCACCCTGCGGGGGTTGGCTGACTGACTAGAGCACCACCTCTTGTCACTGTGAAGTGATTTATGGAAGAAAGACACAATCCCATCTCCTGTAAGCTATGCTGAATACTGAAGCCATAACATCATTTCACTCCACTTTCCCTTGTGGTGTTTAGTAGTGCATAGTTGGAAAGAAAGTACTATAAAGACACTGTTTGGATTGAATTTTGCCCAACTTCCTTCCAAGACCTTACCTTGTGGACATACTTTAGATACCTGTCTCCTATCCCCCTCAGAGAGATTTCGTGATGGTAATGTTTTGGCGAAGGTAAATCTTTCAACCATTTCTTCCTTTTTTGTTCTTTGGCACATGGTAGAATGAGGCTAAGTGGAATTCAGGCATTTCTTCCTGTGGAAAGTTCCTGAATAGGAGAAATGATTTTTCATTCCCAGTCTGGGACATTTCACATATGTCAGGTTTTTATGGCTTAATTTTGCATTAATCTGCTGCCCCATATTTTTGCACTAAACCGCTTTTTGTGCCCCCCATTTCTAAATCGAGAAAAATGGTTTTAGAGGGAGAGAAAAAGACATGGAGGAATGTTCCCCTACTAAGATGCCATGTGGTGTATGACTGTGCACACAGCCAGGCTGGGCTTTTTAGGCCCTCTTAGAGGGATCGTTCATTTCTGGAAATCTCAGTTTACCTCTGGATATTAGAATAGGACAATATATCACAGACATATCTACGGGCAACAGAGAGTTAATGGGACACAGGAGCCATTTGCGAAGAGTTATACATAGTAGACAAAGAAATGCACTTATAAAGCACTTGATTTGTTTGCCTTTTTGTACTTAGTGACATTCTTATTATTCTGTCTAAGGTATCATTTTCTAAAGCCACTTGCGCCTCTTTATCCCCTGAGTGCACAGTCTTCTGACACTGTTGGTCCCTGTTTTTGTCATCTGAAGTAACTAACTGCAAACCTTGACGGCATATCACATAGTACAGTGCTATGCATCTTGTGAGATGTGGCTGCTCTTTTTGGTCTGTTCCCCATCAGGCAGTCTGCCTCAGCAGGGCCTCAGCCTGCCCGTGAGTGGAAATCTGTGGCCCGTGTTATCTTTGGAAAGTGTTGAGTCCACAGAAACCCAGGATCACCGAGTCCAGTGTAAGCTAGATGTGTCGGGCTTACTATTACTAAGGAAAGATGGAGACATTGTGCTCCACCACAGTGAAGATGAGCAGAGGAGGATGGCAGCAATAGGACTTCTTTTGCATTATCAAAGCACTATCTAGTCCTGTTGGGAGTGGGTCATATGTTATGTTTAGTGATATTTTTTTAAGCAACACAAATAAGCAGAAGATATATGATAAATATATGATACAATAAAATGGTTCAAAATTGGACATTGCTTGTAGGGTTTTGTTGTCGTGAATAGGGAATGAGGGGGAATGTGGGACAAAGAAGTCCATATGTGCAGTAGACTGTACTGTAACCCAAGTCCTGTTATGAATTGGACCCCATCCACTTAATGCAGGAATCCATCTCATTCTGTCTGTCTATATTGCTGTGATTTTTTTTTCTCCCCCTCAGAATGGCCCACATGAGCCAGCGGGACATTGAATGGCCTTGTATACATTCTGCATGTTGTGGTGGGGCATGACAAATTAGCACCCTGCTGAAATGCTGGATTTCTATGGATGTTTGTCTCATCAAAACAGCAAGAGATTTCCTGACTTGGCAAACAGAAGTTTCTAGTATAATGGGACATTCATACGGCTTTTGAGAAGAGACAGTTTCTCATCTGATCTAGAATGTTCTTGGGAGTGTATTTCATTAGTCTTATAGAATTTTAGACTTTTTGAAGCTAGCTGCCAATGTATCCTATTTGGACCAAAATCAAAGTCTCTGCATAATTAAGTGAACTAAATGCCATACTTTCCATGTTTAAATCTCAAGTCACTGCTATCAATTTCTCCCTGAGGCAGTCAAGTGTGACTAAATATTTTATTGTGGTGTTAAGTTAATCATATCCATCTTCTTTGCGGCATGTTCGCGTTTTCTTGAAATGAAAGAGATTAGATGTCTTTTCAAGTTATATATGATCATAGAAACGAATCTGTAAAGAAATACAGCTTCTTTCAGAGGATCATATGTATCATATGTAGCAAAATTATGTGCCTTTCCTTGCTTCACATTGGTAAAGCAATCAATGTTGTTATTATTTTTAATTAGCTTAGGTTAGCTGAGTCTGTTGTGAAGCCAAAATATGTTACTGTGATTAAAACCTAGGGAATTACTTTGGTGTACTACTGCCTTATTACATTAATTTACACTGGGACATGCCCATGCAGTGTTTTTTTGTTTTGTTTTGTTTGGTTAAGGTACTGATATCCTTAATCACATGGAGAAATGTTCAAAAGTAGGGGTGACAGAATTTCCAAAATGGGTCATTTTAGCCTGTTGCAAGGTGGTTGCTAGTCAACATGATTGCATTATATCATCACATCATTGCTAATGTGAAATTCAAAAAATAAAATGTAAAATCATTTTCTAAGATGTCATAAATTGGTAAATGCTAAAATGCTGCAGTTTTAGCCATTGCTAGCAGGTAGCTAGGCAACATGATGACATCACAAGGTCTGATATTAGATAAGAGCCTTCAGGGGCCTAAGATGTACCTGTCTGCCAATTTGGGATGCTAAACTGTCTAGGAAGAGGTGCTGGACAAAGAAGCAAACATACATACAGAGATGTTATGTATTACCGTAATATGGTTAATGGCTAATTAAAACAATAACATCAGAATACTTCACCAACCTGTAGTTACGCAAGATCTTCTTTTCCCAGAGGAATTATTCAAAATGTTAGATGCACCCAATTAAATGTGGCTATTATTCTTATCATCACCAGACCCAACACCATGTGTCACTTGATCTCTTTGCGAGACTAAAATATCACATCAGCTGTGCTCATAATACATAATATATTCCCAGTTAGATAAAGAGTGCTACTGAAAGAGTGACCTGAATATTAACAGAGGCGCTTTGTCATGTGTTATTTGCCTTTTAAAAAGGATCTGAGAAAATTAGGGTAAATTTTTCTTTACAGACTTCACCACATGCCCAGCACCATATCTAATGCAATGGACTGTATTTTTATCTTAGGGTTTTACATGAGCTCGTGTGTATATTTAGTGTAACCCCCCATCTATTTTAGCTCAGCTGGTGACTCATTAAGAGTTTTTTGCAATGGTGCTAATCTATTTTTTGATCTATCCTGCATACATTACCTATACTCAATGCATAACAGCTCTCTCGAACTGATTAAATCTGTAGCATGCTTGCTTAGTGAGTAAAATAACTAATAATAGGTCATGTCCTATTCAGTCATGACTTACCCAGCTGAAACCTGTTGAAAAGGAATTTAAAAGATATATTTGCGTGTCTGAACAATGTTGAGATTTGGTTAAGGAAAAGTAAAAAATTAGTATTTATAAAGATTTCCTTACTAGCAATGTTCAATTCATTAGAGGTTTATAGCCTTTTAAAAGTGTATCTATGTTAAAGTCAGGTTGAAGTCAAATTATGTTATAGCCATCATTTTAACATAATTTCACTCGTTGAATCGAATGAAAAAATACAGTATTCTGAACTGCTACCCTGCTTTCTCATCATTTTATGAGCTAATTATATATATATATATATATACTTTAATGCTATATATATATATATATATATATATATATATATGTATAGCATTAAAGTTTATGTATATATGTGTGTATATATATGAGTGTGTGTGTAATTTGCAAAGTTTTTATCACCCTGTGTCCTTGCCTAGCTTAGCATTAGCATGCTGTCTGTGCAAGTGCTAGCAAAGAATCAGAGTTGTGTTAGCAGGTTAATGCGGCTGTTTTGTCTGGTCTGGATGCAGTGATTTCATCTTTTTGTGCAATAAAAAAGTAATGCCTGTGCAGACTGTGCAAATATTTTCCTCCTCTGGCACACAAACTGAAATCAGCTGATTATAGCACGTGTGAAAATGAAACCGATAAGAAGGATTGATAGGCAAGCAGACTAACAAGTCCAAGGAAGTAAATTACTGGGAACAATATTGTTTTCTGCAGTATTGTATGGGTGCAGGTCATTGCACATGGATTGTGTTTTCTTCTTCTGAATTACTAGGTAGCTTTGTTAAGCTAAGTGTGTCCAGTGTTGGTTGGTTCTTTAGCTGAATTGACTTTAGCTTTGTTATCTTTGGCTAACGCTGTCTCAGGATGGTAGCAAGAAGAGAATGTTTGTCATATTCCTAGAGTATTTTTACTTTCATGCAACACAAACCACATGTGTCATATTAATTTCCTATTTTCCACCATTGTTAAAAAACCCAAAATAATTACAGTACTTATGTTTGGTTTAAACAGGGATGATGTTTTTCTGATTTCATTCTGGAATTTCTCTCTATCTTTGTTTTGCTTCTTCCCACTGGGCATCACCTCAGCTGACCTCACTACATAAAGTCAGCAGGACCATCTGCTGGACTGAAAAAGTGATTAAATTTGTTATTCTAGTACTGAAAAGTTCAATTTGTATTTGAGTTTTTATAATAAGATACAATATTGACATGCAAAATATTGCAATACTAGTGATATCCTAGCATCAGGTAAGCCTTTGGCTGATTTTGTCAATGCATTGGTCTCATCTAGTCCAAAATCTCCCTGGCTAACTATAGCCTAGTCCTTCATGCTGTTCATTGCTTTATTGAACATTAATGGATGTTTTGCAGATACGAAGATGTAGCAATGATTGCGTTAAAAATAGGCAGCTAAAACAACTGTGATACTAGAAATAGCAACTCATAATACAGAATAAAGTGTTTGGGCTATAACTGGTTTACCTTTAGCCATAAATCTTATAAGCTATATAAGAACTATGCTCAGGGGGATTACTGCAAGTAAAAGATCTCTCTCTTCTAGTCACTATTACTGAAGTTTGATACAGACTTACTTATGTTCAGGCCATGAGCAAGGTGGTGTTTTTGTAGTATCTGAATCTGCTATGTTATAATAGTTGACCACCCATTAACTTGTGACATGAGGGAGAATAAGCCTGATGGCTTTACAGGATGTCTGAGGAATTTCTGTCATGTTCAAGAAGGCACAAAAAAGAGAAAAGCAGGCGAGAGCATTTTAGACACCAATTAATTTAGCATTATTTCTTTATATATGGTCATTTGGTAATCAGCATATTTTTATTTGCGTTGACTCTTCCCTTTACTAAAACCTTTCAATTACATAAGAAGGGGTAGAACTGTTTTCATCTTTTCTTGCAGCTTCATTTTCCCAAAGAATGCAGTAATACAAGGACTTAGCCATGTATATGAGGAGATTTAACCGCAAAGGTGCTAGAATTCACTCTGCTGTTTGTGAAATTGCACTTTAATTTGTTTTAACTGTGTCAGTGAGGGGGGCTTTACTATTTCTTAACTTACTGAGTGAACAATGCATCAAAAGGTGCACCTGGTCCTGTAAAAACGGTTCATATTTCTTGGCTGTTACACTGTTATGGAGAGCTAACATTAGACCTAATGCCTGGCATGAGAAGTCTCCAGATCCACCATGTAAGGAAAGGGGTGAAAACTTCTCACACTGTATTACTTTTTCTAGTAGTGTGCCATTGCATGTTAACTTTGGATACAGGCCTAGAGTACATGTTTTTTTGTTTTGTTTTGTTTTTTAAAATATATACAGTATAGTGTTACATCTGTAAATGACATTTTTTGAAGTTGATGACATTCTGGGACTTCAAATTGTAGGTCACTATAAGTTTTTAAGCAACTATAATTTTCATCTTTCTCACTTAGGGCGTTGTGAGTCATGATGTCAGCATGTTTGTTTCAAACCATTCGTGCCACATTAAATAACTTGACAGGTTTTGCTATTGATATACATTGTAATTTGAGCATGATTGTATGTTTTCTAAGTTAAATTACTTTTAGAAAAACACAAGTATTATAACCAGGCCATCACCTAGGCACGAATCAGTCTACAACAAGGCTGGCCAGGTACAAAATTAACCTGCAGCTTTACCACTGCTGTGATGGACGTATGCACAGATGTGGATGTTTTAGGAGAAGGAAACGAATTACGCCCACCCCCGATTTTCACTTCAGGGACCAAACAATGCAACAACAGAAAAATGTGGGTCAGCAGAATCAGGTGGTTATGTCCCAAGGCTCACAGTATTATAAGAGACCTTTATCCTGTCTCAGTCACATGAACTAATACAGATGTTTGGAAAAGTTATTGATGTCCACAGGGGAGATGGTCAGGCACATGCTCTAATTCCACACCCTGCATTGCTACTAAGACTACAAGTTACTGATGTGTTTAAAAGAGTAATAGCCACACTGTAGATGTAAACTTTGTGTGGCAAACATGCCCGTCACTCTAAGGCGAAAGACTAAGGCCGTTTTTGGCAACTAACACAATCGCCAACCATTAAATTCACACTGAGTGAATTTACTTTGCTTCACAGGAGTTTATTGCCCTTCTTCGGCTTTCAAACATGTCAGTAAGATGTAATGAATAAGATGTTAGTTGTTTTGTTGTGTGTATTTTTTTTAAACTCATTTTATTGTGCTGTTGTGGTCACAAAATCCTGTGGTGGACATATTTGGTATGTTTCCATCCACTGAAGAAGATGGTAATTTTCTCTTGATCTCTGTTGGATATCCCTTTAAACAATATAATCTTGTCAAACAAAAATAAATCTATATTGTAAAATAATTATATTCATTTTTTTTTAATCTGCCAGTGTCTAATTCTCTGATGTGTTGCCACACTGGGCATTCACAGGAGTGTGACATGACTGGACTGACTGACCCCAGTATATTGTATAATCATGTCATGATATCGTTTTTAATTACAATTTTTGTCTCTGAGTTTTTATGCTGCACTGCAGTGGCTGTGTTTTTATGACATCCTAGATCCAGCAGTGTCGAGCTGGTGTGATCAGATTTAAGGAATTCAGTTTACATATGTCAGCAGTAGAGTTTCATGAATTTTACAGGCATTTTTTGTGCAAGTATAGTAGAACTTTTTGTTACCTAACACTCCAAATTGTTATTAGCATTTATCTTTAATAATACTGACTGTAATATCAGCTGTGTGGACATACAGCACATTTGATCCCAAATGAGTTAATTTGATGAAGGTTTACAGATTTTCTTTTTTTTGTTTTTTTTTAGGCTACTGAAAGTTGGTGGTAATCAACAGCAATTATGTGACACATTATATGAAAGACTAGGGGATAGCTGTTTTTCACTATATTTAGAAGTTAAAAATTTACTTAAGGAGAAAGTAAGAAGCACACACAAACAGTGTAAGAAATGGACATACAGTAGCTGCTGTGATGTCACCCGCTGGTTTCAAAGTCTTGAGAGGAGCATTTTGATTGTCTTGGTTTCATCTGACTGTAAAACTGCACACTCGGTCATTAGCCAGCGAGCTTCACTTTTTTATTATCAAATTTAATAAGACCCACACGCAGTAACTGAACTCAGCAGAGAAGTGACAGAGATCAAGATTGAAAACCATTTTCCCATAGACTTCTGTGGGACCAGTCTTTTGTGAACCACAGCTATCGCCATCTGGTGTAACTTGCACATTGGTTTAATTTTTCTGACCTGGAAGCTACAGCCGTGTTTTATACTTTCTATGGGATCAACCTGAAAATTACTAGCTACCTGGAGGGGAAAAAAAAGTTATCTTTTTACAATCACCTCAAATCAGCAAAAAAAAAGGTGAACTGAAGCGTGATGATCACCACTGTCATTGAAAACAGTGAGAGAGATGTTTGGGATGTTTTGTTTGGGATACATGAATACCTACTCAACACAAAAAATATTTATCTTCCATTATCAAGAAAGTTAAGAGTACAAGTTCCAGGAATTAGGCATTCACCCGTACCAGCTCTCTGCTTGACAACTTTAGAGTACCTCACTATCAAAAAGACTGAATGGATCACCTCAGATTTTAAGTGAGCATTTCCAGCTTCTTCATCAACATCTCATTCCCTCCTTTGTATTTCTTTTTTTATGTTTATGTTAATATTTATGTAACTTAAATACATATACAAGATTAAAGAGCAAACGCAGACCAGCTGAAACAAAACTCTCACCCTGCATATGCTAATTACAGTTGAGGCTTTATTGGGTGGTGTGACAGAGTGGGCCACAGTGGCTATGTGAACCAGGCCTGCAGCTGTCACACACATCACACACATGCAGACTTCGCTTTTCTCCTCTGTGTTCCCCACTGATGTGGCCCAGTCAGCCCAGAGACAAATGGGCCCGGACATGGAAGACATTAAGACTAGCTAAAAACAACATGCTAAGTACAGGCTTGCTCTCCCGCAATGCAAACACAAAGTGTTCACTCTGTTGCAATTGCACACATTTTGACATAGACAGCAGGGGAGACAGCTTGCTTTATATTTATGCAAACGCTTCTTCTAGGGAAAGTCTGAGATGTAGAGAGGGACTGGGATACAAGTGCAAAAAAATACAGCAGCTAATTATCCAAGTCAAGGGTTAACTTTAGAGATACAGGAGAGCATTCACTGCACACAATACCAGAATTAAATGTTTAATTCAGTAGATTTGGTTCACACTCTTTGTGTTAATTGAATTCAGGCTATATTATAAGGTGAAAATAAGTCCTACAACTTAAGTAGCAACTTAACATATCAGGAGCCATTGATATGAGTTTGTTTTAGAAGCAGAATATTCATTTTATGGCACCTACTGTTCGTGCCTTTTCCCACTATAGTTTAGAAAAACATTGCAACATTTATATAACGTGCATGGATGCAAACATATTGGCAGTAAGCAACATGTTAGGAAAAGTCTGGTGTGCGTAGTGATATAATCATTTTGCCTTTGCTAATAACAACTCGAGACACTCTTGTAAATGAGAATTCCTAATCTCAAGAGTGTCGCCTCCTGGTTAAATAAAGATTAATAAAGACTTTCTAAAATGCTTCCTATTCAGAATTTGGCGTATTGGATTAAGACATGCCTCTATTTGAGTGGTAGGAACATTCATTGGACATGTGGACAACACATGTCCAATATGGCTTTTAGCTAAACAGCTGGTGTTCTTCAGACACCTCCCCTTAGTGAGAAATTTTCCTATTCAGATCTCATTGCAAATTGGCCATTCATTGTTTAAGGTGCAGGGGGTAAAGTCTGTCAACCCTTGAGTGCACACCTCCTCGAGCTGTGGCCTTGAGGCCTGCTTCATAAGCTGCAAGACCAAGTCCTTGACAAACTTTAAAAGTACTAAAAATGTTTACTTCTCCATCTTACTATATGAAAATCAACCAGAGATTTTGTTTTGTTTTTTTGCACCACCCTGCTAACATCGATCCATCCATCTATTCATATTCTGCTGGATCTTGCTAACAGTTAAATAAAAACATAAACATTGCCCCAAAATTTATTATGTTATTCTGTTGTTCTGTTCATCCCCTTTCTCAAATTTAGCTTCTACCATGTTTCTGTTTAGAATAACAGCAGTACTCTCGGAATATTTGATTTCAGCTTGTTTCTAATCATATCTAATGAGGGCAAAGTTTGGGACGTACCGATTACATGTGGTTATAAGCATAAAGATTGTAAGCACACACTAATATTGAAATTGTAAAATGTTACTAAGGTGAGCTATCATTACAAAGAAATTGGCAACTTTATGCAGGTCCATCATAGAACAGATCAACAAGAATAAAACTGGGATGGTTATAAAGTTGTAACAGCACACCAGTGATCTCATCAGATATCACCAAGTACAGCAGACAAAATTAGATCTGAAAATGTAAAACTAAACCACTAAATTAGGTAGTATGGATCTTGTGCTGGACACTATTTATGGAGCACAGCTGTCGTTGTTTGTCCAATCAATAGAAAACCAATAAAAAGGGAAAAAAATAATTATCCCCACCCACTGATCAAACATTACAGCACTTCAAACTGTTCAATACTAGGTGAAGGAGACTAAATGAAACTGTGCCTTTACGCTGACTTTGTAAACACACGTCTGTTTTTTTCCCCCTGGATGCTGTTCGGACTGTTTCACTTTTCGCTTTAGTCGTTTAACAAAATGCGCTTTCTTCCTCCTTATACGGAAACGGTATGCAAATCTTAGCGATAGGCACCCATTTTCAAGCGGCCATTGTTCTCAGTCCAAACACAGCTTTTGTTTGTAGGTCTGTAATTATGTTGTATATTCTGCGCCGCTTATCTAACCTCTTCTCCTTTTAATCATGTGATATTTAGAATGTATAGAAATTATGTTGTCTGCTAGCTAAATTCTGTGGCTTTTACCAAGTGCAAAGGCCGTTTTAATGTTTTTATGGAATCCAGCTGGGGTGGTCGAGCATTTCCAAAGTTTCACATTTATCTGAACAAGATCAGAGCGTAGGCCAGTCCAATACCTGCTTCATCTTTGGAACAGCAAGTTTTTTCTTTTATTTCTTTTTAAGAATATGAACACAATTTGTAGAGATACAATACTGGGAACACAAAGTTGTTTTCATTTGAGTATCTAATATACTACAGATTTAGTCCTTACAGAGTCAGGGGGTTTCCTGGAAGAAAAACTCGTTTTAACTCTCCTGAACTGTGAAATTTGATCTAAATCAGTGAAATTACGCCTTCCGTAAAGCCTGTGACACAGCAGCTGGTGAATGTGAAAATGGATCCACTGGCTCCACCTATGGAAAAGTGCTTTAACTTTCCTCAGCAGGTGTGATAAAACACTGGAACCTCGCCCCTGCACTGTAATGAGCTGGCCCTGTTCATTGTTGTTACAAAATATGCTCACTGTGGGTAAGTGTGGTTGTGTTAAAAAAAAAAAGAAAAGAAAAAAGTACATAACACTTTCATACTTGTTCCTACAATTATCTTTGATCCAGATGCACTATCCAGTAACACAAGCGGCTCAATAAAAGGTTTCATATTTACAAAAGAATTGTTTGTCACATTGTAAATCCACTCTGAAGTACAGTAGATAGTCTTGTTAGCACATCTTTGCTGTCTTTACTGTTGAGTTCTTCCTATATTTTTTTTCCTCTTTTTTTTTTTCTCCAGCAGCACTCAGGAGCTTTTGTGCTGTGATTGAGCCTAACCACTACCAGGTGTGCTTGAAAAGGTTTTGGCGAAACTGGCACAGGGTCAAGACAGGGTGGGAGATGTGATAGAGTGGGGGAGTACCTGAGGAATGGAGGAGGTTAATGTGCAAACATCAAAAGGCCTGATTCTTGTACCAGTCTTGGGCTAAGGTGTCTGAACTTGTTACAGTGTGATCGTGCAGGGCTGCTGCCTGCTAAAATATTGCCTTATGCAGACCCAGAAACCCCCCCCCCACCCGAACACGGTATTACTGCATGCTTTCTTCACCTTTTTTTTAGGAGTTGCAGGGTAGGTGGAACAGGGGTATATGTAGGTCAAGTGGAATTTTTTTTTTTTCTTTTTGGGATTTGGCTTTTAAAAATAGTTGATTTTATGGGTAGATCATGGTTGATCAAGATGAAAAACATTTGAAGTGAGTTTTAAGATTTAGAATCTGTCATGGCCGCTGTACGAAAAGCACACCGGGGCTTCCAACTGTGAAGCCCTACCCTGTACCTTTATGCAAAACATACCCCAAAGGTATGTGTGGTCATGCATTGTTTGCACTGTCCAAATCATACTTATTGTTTTTTTGGCTATTGTGTCCAAATCATCTCCTGGATAAATAATTGTTGCTCTATGAATTTGTTGTGCGAGTGGAGAATTATGCAGAATTAGCTCAGAAAGTATCAAAGTATTCTAAAAGTCATTATCCTGAAATTTACAGAACTTAAGTTTGATGAAGAAAAACACATTTTAGTTATACTATAAAGCAGACATACTGCTGATGTCTCATGATGATGCAGACGTAAGTATCCGTCATCTATGACAAACTTATATTAGTCATTTTTTGCCCTCACTTTGGTAGAAAGGGGATAAAATGCTAAAATCTGAGTGTTATCTCAAGTGACCCAAATTATGCAAGAGTTTTTCTTCATCTTTGTGTCTCCATGGATTTAAATTCAGCCATGCGTAAATCTCACCCCCTACTGCGCACAGAGCAAGCCCCCCACCCCACCCCCCGTCTTTATTACACTGGCCTCCCGTCTTGTTGGGATAGTTAAACCTGTTAACTCTACTTGTCATGCAAACATAGTGAAGCTAGGAGAAAAAAAAAAAAAACATTGGAGAGAGACCTCTAGGGGTTAGGGTGGTGAAAGCACCCACTCTACACTGAACCAGTTGAAGAATATCAGTAAAATGCTCATGCTTAAAAGGTGGAACACGTCTTATTTGCCATTTCTGTTGAAACTTTCCTTGAACAGCTTCGTCGTTTTTTATTCATTTTGTTTACTGTCACATGTTTAGTCGTTACTCCCATGCTGTTCCTTTTAAAGGCTGCTGGGAATCTCTTATCTCTGTGTCTTATCCAGGAAGAAACACACACACACAAACACCCAGTTGTCACATAGAAACACAAGCAGACAAACACTCACACACAGGAAAAATAAAGATCCTGCCTTCACAAAAGACAGTTGAAGTTCAGCATCGCTGGACAAGATGGAGAAAAAGGTGAAAGGAGGACACCAGACTGTGCCAGTAGTAGCTTTCTGTAGCCATTAATATAGAAATCTAATCTAATGTATTATTAGCTGGAATATAAAAGAGAGTGGGCGAGCTAAAACTCTCATTACATATCTTGTTATGTTTGGCAAACTTAGCAGAGGAGGCTGCTCTGGATTAAGTCTTTGAATAGCTCCTCCACTTAATGAATATCTGGCCCATCGTTTTGGATGTTATCACGTCTCTTATCCCCCTGTGCACACTTTTTGTCATCCCCATACCACAAATATTTTTACGTTACTTCAAGGTATGTGTTGTTGACGTTGTTTTTTATTGCTTTGGATCATAATCTTGGCTGCACCTCTGCCCCCCCTCTGCACGCTCTGTGATATGATGGCTGTCTTTGGCTAAATAAGGCAAGAGAACACTTCACATTCTTTCATGCCAAAAGACGGTTGATCCTCAGTAGTTCTGTGAGCCAGAACTCCTTTTCATCCTATCAGAAATTGAGGGCACTTTATGTGTGCCAGCCAATCCCTTTGCACCTCGACACTGTCATGCTATAGCAATGCATGACTTGCTCTTAATGGTGGTTTTCCAAAAATCTCTTGAGCGCCATTTATATTGCTGGGGCATGTTTGCTGAAAGCCAGGTATGTCTCTCATCAAAACGGACAGCAGTTGCCGGTACAACAGACGTTCGCTATCTCACTTTCATTGAGGCAGTAATTTTTCCTCGTGTCTTTTCTTTTGAATGTGGGCATAATCTGAAATAGCAGATGTTTTTGGGGTTGTTTTCAGTAAAACTTTTCCCTTTTGAAATACATGTGAAAAGTGTAAAAACAAACAATGGTTTAATAATGGATTTTTGGGGCTGGTGCTGATTAAAATAAAAAATTCCGATGTTTATGTGTTGGCAAATATTCTTTATGCATGTATACACATAAAGCTATGTAAACAGTGGAATTGGCTGTTCACCATTTCCACATCATACAAAGCATTTTATCTGCATTGCACAACTTAAAATTTTCACATGCACATACGATAATATATAGTCATGTGAAAAAGAAAGTTTATCGCAGGATTCTTTGCAGTCCTCGGATAAACTAAGTGCACCCCATAATTCAGTAGCTTGTAGAAGTACTTTCAGCAGTGATAACTCGAAGTAATCGTTTTCTGTATGACTTTATCAGTCTCTCACATCGCTGGGGAGGAATTTTGGCACGCTCTTCTTTACAAGAGTGCTTCAGGTCATTGAGGTTTGCAGGCACTCATTTATGCATAGCTCTCTTAAGGTCCCACCACAGCATTTCAATCCGGTTGAGGTCTGGACTTTTGTCACACCTCGGATCTTGTCTGTATTTGGGATCACTGTCCCAGTGCGTGACCTGATTCAGCTTTAGCTGTTGAACAGCTGTCTCTATGTTTGACTCTAGAATACTTTGATTTATAGAGGAGTTCAATCTTAAAGGTGGTCTTTTTTCTGTAATGAACTTTGATCTCTCGGGGGCGATCGTGGCTCAAGAGTTGGGAGTTCACCTTGTAATCGGAAGGTTGCCGGTTCGAACCCCGGCTTGGACAGTCTCAGTCGTTGTGTCCTTGGGCAAGACACTTCACCCGTTGCCTACTGGTGGTGGTCAGAGGGCCTGGTGGCACCAGTGTCCGGCAGCCTCGCCTCTGTCAGTGCGCCCCAGGGTGGCTGTGGCTACAATGTAGCTTGCCATCACCAGTGTGTGAATGTGTGGATGACTTGTTGTGTAAAGCGCTTTGGGGTCCTTAGGGACTAGTAAAGCGCTATACAAATACAGGCCATTTACCATTTAACATACTAACTGAGGCCTGGAGAGTCTGAGATGTAGCTCTTGAGTGATTTGCAGTTTCTCTGAGCATTGCATGGTCTGAGCTTGTGGGATGTTTGCCAGGATGTCCAGTCCTGGGAAGATTGTCACATTGTGTTAACACACACCTGAATGCTCCAGACCAGCGAACTGCCCCAACTTCTTTTAAACTCACTCTTGCTTATGGTTAACTAATTATTAAGTGCAGAACCTGGTTGCTAATTACCTTCATAATTTCTATGGAAGCAGTAAGAGTGCACTTAATTTTTTTCACAGGACTGCATAGAATCCGGTGAAAACTTTCTTTTTCCCATCTGTAAAAATGGCAATATTGGAAAAACTGATATACAAGTTTGGCTACATGAATTTCTTGTGTGTGTTTGAGTGTGTCAAAGTAGGATTCATTTGGGCTGTAGTTACTTTCTCACTGGGAGGCAAGCCCACTGTGGTACAGTGATCCAGAGTGCTGTATCACTGTATTTATTCAAACTAGTCCAAACATGTCAGGGATACTGTGAGGCCCAGTGACACTTGACCCTCCTCGGTGAAGTGACCGGGAGGATGACATGCTTGAATATCTGAGATTTTTCTTCGCAGCACGGTGCAACAAAGAGAAACTGGGATTTAGTAACTGAAATGTGCCTCTGTTTGCATTGGTGTTTTAAAAAAAGCCAAGCAGCTGCATTGCATTGCTACACCATTCACATGTCACGACACGGGCTCATGTACAGAAAATGTGTAGAAGACAGCCGGCAGAAAGACGTTCAATCGAAGCCCACACGAAAAACAAAAACCAGGGAAAAACATTTACCGTGCCAATAGGCAGGTCATCGACCATACCTATTTGGCTTGCCAAGCAAATATTTGATCCTTATCTGCCAGCTGCTAACATGAGTGGAAAATTTCTGATATGATCCATGAGGAATTGAAAAGTGAACACATTAGTCATTTGGCATTGTTAAGTAGGATTTTGACGAGAAAGCAGTCAGTCATGTTTATGGTGAATTTGTTCCAGTTGGGCAAACAGGTTGGCCCCAGAGGACAAAACAGGTCTTTGAGTCCTTTGATTGCCTGTGCCAAGAATGGATTATATTCATTTCAGTGACACTTGGGAATAAAGCGGTATTAGTCCAAACAAAACACTTTCTTGACAAAACAGATAATTACCTCCTCAGGATGAAAGTGCCTCGTGTTAGGTTTCATTGCATTTGCTGTCTGTTAAAGTATTTAGATTTGACTCTGTTATACATCTTATATTTAAAGCTTCCATTGTCAGTCTGCCTCATGCATGGCTATCATGCCTCTTTAATCAGAGAATGGCTTTCATTGCCCACTTTATCTTTACACTTTGGTTGTCAATAATAGTGCTTACTTCACCCTTTTCCAAAGCTGTCACCTGTCAACAGTCAGATCACGCTTTACACCCAGGTCAGCATCACAAAGCCGCTGCCAAGATGCAACAATCTGTCATGACGGGGCGCTCATGAAATGCCCGACATAGTCATGGTAGCTATTTGTGATCGCTGCAGAACATCAGTGGTGCCTCGTTTTATGTCCACCAACAAGCTGGACAGGATTTTTGATAAAGTTCTTTCCTCATTACAAATCCTTTAGAGATTCTTTTACTCTGGAGACTTCAAGGGGTAAATCCAAAAGGGAAAGATTACACACAGCGTAAGAGCAAACTCGTGCACTACACTGTAGCTCGTTTGATTGTTGTATCAGGATCAAAGACTTCACACAGCCAATAAATGAGTAGTATTTGGAGCTTGGTGTTTCTGGCTTGATGGGAGTTTCTTTACTGGTGCTGTGCTTCATTTACTGTACAGTTTGAGTTTTTCTCATTAAGCTGAGCCCTGCTGTTTTCAGTCAGGGCTATTTTGTTCAGTAGCTAAGTAGTGATGTTTGTGATTAAAATGAGAGAAGATACATTCTCTTTGCGATAACCAGCACAACACATTTGAACAACTTGTTGGCTGGTGGTAGTAATTATGTGGAGGCATTAAGGGCTATGAAAGAGTTTATCCTTATTTCAAACTCTTCCTCACAGGTGCTACAGAGGACAGCAGCAGGCAGCAGAGGATCCAGTCTGTGTAGAAATCAGGTGCTTCAACATCTCCTTTCCATTAAGAGTAGTCGGTCACTGAGATGGTGTACTGTGACTCATGTGTTCACTTCCTATTCCTAGAGCACAGTCTGAAATAGATGTGGTCTCAGCACAACTGTGTTTATTGGACACAGTTTGCACTGGTGTTTTTCCCCACATGTCAGGTTGTTAAGAATAGGAGGGAGCAGAGAAAGTCGGGGGCAGAGAGGCCGAGAGGGCTGAGAGAGGAAGGGAGGTAAAGCTTGCTAGGGGGGAGTCACCGAGGGTATTGCTGATAATTGGCTATTTTCCAATTCAACTTTAGAAAGGAAGAAAAACTTTTAAATTCTCCTTCTATTGCAGCACATAAAATACAGCGTTTTTTGATTTTAAGGATCATAAAGTCTGAATTGAGTAAAGCACTTGGCTTTGTGGATCTGTCTTTTATGTATAAAAAGATTTTTTTTTAAAAAAACCCAGAACTATAGCATCTGCGCACATGTGACAGAATTGGAATATATGAAGTGAGATTTTAAACTTTTCTCTTTAGACATCTGGCCTTGCATCTATATGCACATTTTACTGCAGTAAGAAAAACTGTTTGCCCTGAAGCAGCTGCCAAGCAACACATGGGGAATAGCCTAGACTCAAACTCCTTCCAATTTTATATACACAGTTTATTAGAGAAGCATATAGATGCAAAAATAATAATGCTGCGCCCCAGCTGTTACCACAGGTTTGCGGTAACTTGGTTGAACCTTGCTGCAGCTGGCCTTGCTGCACGGTCCACCTACACCAGATGGACTTAAAATGTTGATCCCCTCGTTTATATCTGTGTCAGGCTTTTGTCTGGTATGTTGAATGGATGCGTTCTTTAACTTCTCTCCTCGCTCCACTACGTATCTGTGTCAGTGCTGGTGAGTATGGGGGAACCCTGCTGAGCAGGTGAAAGGGTGGACGACACAAAAAGTGGAGGGAAGAAAAAGGGGAGGGGGGGGCATGAGGATATTTATGTTGTGAGGGTCACCCCACCTGGTAGCTAAGGAATGACTCATTAAGCAGGCGGGCACTAATGAAAGATTTGTCTGTCCTCACACTGGCCTTGCTGTCATGTCTCTCTCCTTGTCTGGAATTCTGCAGATTCCACCATCACTTTCCACTTCTGTTTCTCTTTGACAGTGTCAGATAGTATCTTGATGGATAATTAGCATGCAGTTTATTGAAGAGACTTAACCAGAGATAAGTAGCCCTGTAAGAGGTCTGCAGAGGAGCGTCTAAAGAATAATGAATGGCTGTATGAATCTAAACAGTAAGCTAAAAGACAAATGCTACTGCTACCTCCTGGAAGAATTATCGCAACTGACAAAAGCATTAACTCCGTTCCAAGCCTTATGTAAACACATCAATAAACACAACAATTCAGTATCTCCGCTTCCATCGTGGGACAATGAGCGCTGTTGAGCTCTGAGCCGACTTTTGTGTTTATTGGAACTTGGCTGTGGTATGCCTTGGTATCAAATGCCTCTGCCAGGATAGTGTTGCAGACCAGAAACCCGATCCCCTTACCGCTCTCATGAGAATGTAGATAATGTTCATTCTGCGCAGTGTGCAGAGGAAGTCCAGGTAGGTGCAACATCTGTGGAGGAAATCGCATCAAAATAAATTAGCATGGTTTATTTGCATGTTTCTAACACTGTCATTAAAATTCTTCAAAGAACATGTGCTTTTGTGCTGGGACTCCAGACATAATTTATCACCGACCTCGTAAGATCTCTGCTGAACATCGTTCATGTAGAATCGATCTGTATTAATGACAGCAAACCAGGCGCAGAGACGCACATTTGACTTTCGGTCTCGCACTGTATGTCAGCTCTTTTTTCCCCAGTAGATTAAGCCCACATTTACTAGTTATTTTGATGATTTTGATCTTGTTCCAAGCCTCAGCAGTTTGCCTTTGCTCTGAGACTTTCACACCCCGTAGGTCCATGTACGGCTTGCTGCCAGTGACAGAGTCTTCTCCAGTCTGTGTGGCCCTGAGTCAGTTTCCTCTAATCTAAACCATCAACTCCATATGTCTTCTATCACAGCTTCCAAAGCATTTGAATAAACTCCAGGCAACAGGAACAAATTAATTAATGTCTTTATTCCTCTGTGCACTTTGTAAACTGCCTGGGTGAGTGTGCGCATATTCCTGCATGTGCGCAACATGTGTAGTGCACTTTAGTGCCCACACACTCCCACACATATACAGATATTTTCCGTAAAATTGTCTTGATCCTGCACTTAAAATCCAAACATGTTGGAATTGATCTTATTTATACCTGCATTCCTGCTTAATGATTTCCACCTGAGTGCTATAATCTGCTTTTATTGAACCATCATTCACCTTATGTTTTCCCTCAGAGAGTAGGGGATAAAAACAGCAGAGAGAAACCCCAGTCCACAAAATGTTGCAATCCATTGCACGTGTTGGGAGGTCTTCCACCTTAATTACTTGTGTTTTCTCTTCATAAATTTTGGAACACAAGGTTTCCGTTACCGAGTGAGAAAGGAGAAAAGGAAGGGGAAAAAATGAAAAGGAAGCAGTGTTGATGTTGTTGTTCTGTTATGTTTCGTGACTGCAGAGGGCCATTATGGATACTGTAAACTCAAAAGTTTCTCATGAAAATACCAAAAGAGGAAAATGAAAGAGGGTTTCCTTCATCCTTAGACATGGTAGCTAGTGATGTGGCAATTCTGGCTCATGTGAGACTGTGCTCTCCCAGATGGCTACAGTTTGTCTGACCTCAGCTTTGACCTCTTGCAGAGTCTGTGGCCTTTACTGACCAGTGGAACAGCTCCTGGCTCCCTGGGACAGGGCTAAATTCAGACGTGGGCAGGCAGTGGCTTGTGACTGAAGGTCTAGCTTTGAGCTGAACAGAACTTTGAGGCGCTAAGTGAACTTTAATGTTGTGAAGCTACGGTACATCTTGATTCATGTAGTTTGTAGGTTATTAGTTGGTTGATTTAACCAGGATCACGAGAACTGATGCTTTTTTTTTTTTAAGTAAATATTGTGGGAAGTGCCTGAAGTGTAATAAGTGATCAAAGCAGCTCGTGCACCACATGGCAGACAGCTTGAATTGCACACTGTTGCTACACTAACAGATGTCAATTTTTTCTGTCCTCCTATTTAACCTGGCAATGCTTTACACACAGTGTTTGCTGCTTAGAAACACTGCTACGACATTGCTGCTTCTGCGACTATACTGTAATATACTATAACAGTGGTCATTTGATGATCTGATCTTAGATATGGACAAAGTTTCAAACAAAGGTGATATACAAGTAAACCTTGTGAGGCAAAAACGTCAGACTGTTATGTTTAGGACAGTTTTTTTCCTAATCTTTGCTCTCACTGACATCAAGCTGACAGGAGGTACCTTATAGGGTTGTCAAAAAAGTCAATACGCAGATTCTAATTGATGCTAACAATTACTTTGGTAGCCTACAGCATAAATATCAACAGTGCTTGCCTTAGCCTCCTCTTTCTCACACCTTGACACGGCAGCAGTGCAGACAGACAGGAAAGCAGCCTCTGCCCTCACCAGCAGCTGAACACATGAACAGCATTTAAATTTACTGAACTTGGTCTTTACTTAGAAATTTGGGAGGTCGGTAAAGCCCCTGGTTCAGTGAAGTAAACAGGCACATATTAACCATGTTAGCCATTTAACTATTACCAATTGCATAACCACATTAGCCATTTATTAAGTTAGCATTTACGCAGCGGCTAACTGCTATTAAAAGAAGTAGAGTCCAATAAAAAATATGAGCCTCTTTAAGTTTACTCCAGGTAGGGAAATGGGAAAAGTCTCCACCATGTTAACAGGAGTAACAACATATGAAAAAAACATTTTTCCTTTCTATCTCTTTCTCTCTTCTTTTGATGTTATGAGGACTTTCGGTAAACCTGGCGCTCTAACCAGGTCACATGTTCGAGTATTGTATAACATCTTAACTTTTCTTACGTCGTCACTCAAACATGTTTTTGTTTTTAACTTGTGTAAACTTGCTAATTAGCAGCACAGCACACACAGATGGAATGGTTAAGTGGGTGATGAAAGACTAAAGACCTTGCATAGTGATTTGCTTTTAGCTAAAAATACTCATCCAGTCATTGTTAGTCTGACAGACAGTGATGAGGTCAGATGTCTAGATAGTCCAGAGTAAAATTCAAAGCATTTAACATATAAACACAAGAGTTTTGTCTGCCCCCCAGTCTGCTGGAAAATTGTCTGAGGCCTCACACCATACTTCATGCTTCTCAACCTTCTCCCATCTCTGCATCCCACATGAAAGCTTCTGATGCAATTGTGCAACATGTATAAAAGGAAAAAGATTTATTTACATGGCAGTACAATATGTTAAGGATCTTTTTCTTCAACATCCACTCTGACACATCCTCTCCAAAAAGCAAACAGAGTTTAATTTACACCAGTGTATGTGGGGTTGTCCTGCCCAGTGGGGTCTTTGTGGGTTTCCTGGCTGTGCTTTGGATGTGGTTTATGCGTTCCGCCTGCTGCGCAATGCATAAGCAGCAGTAGTCATCCTTTTCATTTTACAGTGCGTTCTGGAATAAAGGCATGTGAACAGTGTTTGCAAGGTTAATGACTTTGTTGGCAAATTAGTTTCGCTATTTATCGTTTCATTTGTTAGCTGGACCACAGTGGGTTTTAGGGTAAGGTTGAGATGGAGATTTCAATGAAAAAGTGACTCATACAAACCTGAAACGTGAAGCTGGAATTTGCTGGCAATGACACATTGAATCATAAGGTATTTAAGCAGCAAAGGACAGATTTACTTTCTCAGCAGCAGCGTGACCATCCCTGAAGTCCTGGCCTGTCTGAATGTATCAGCCCACCACAGCAGTTTTTTTTTCTTAACTCTTCCGCTCTGAGCACATTCCTGACAATTATGAAAATCCTGCTCTTACTTTTATGATTGTTATAATTATGAATGCATTACATCCCTGTAGCTATTTGAACTGAGAAAAATGCAACGGTGTGTTGCCGTTTAAGAGAGGAAAACAGCTGCTTTCTCTGGTGCATCAGCAAGAACCATCAAAGAAACACTTTCACTGCATTGAATCATTCTGCAGTCTTCGGTTGGCTTGTCAGTAAAAGCCTAAGGTGAAGTTGAAGATGACAGGAAAGATGAGCAACCAGAACTCAGATGCACCCTCAGACCCATTGTTTTAACGGTGAGGGCGTCTTGTTTTAGGGTGTGAAGAGTAATGAGCAACATGACTCGACATGACATTAAAAAAACGTACATTAAAGCAATCGTAAGGTTAGACTGCAGAGAGATGCTTTGCTTCTATCTGCAGCTGAACTTCAATCAAAACTGAACGATGCCCAGAAAGTTTTTATGTGAGCAAACTATGTGCTATCCCTCATGTCTTCCTTTGTTCATATAACATTTGGTTTGCAAAAGCCCTCAATACAAATCCATGGCCAATGTAGTAAACTGTCGAGTTTGAATAGTCAGGTGGTTTCATGTGAACATGACTCACAAACATTTCTTGTAAATAAACGAGGTCCCACTCCAAAAGTTCTTTCCTAAATAAAGAAGTGCAGAGGGCCCATACGTTTGGGTGCATATCTGTGCCAAATGGTATGGAACTAATCTCCACTGAGTTATTTCTCATTAGAGATGGACCTCTGAGAGGTGCATCGGTGTGTGGACCGTAGACGGGGACAGGGAAGGAACTGTCTGTTCCTGCAGTTGATTTAATGTTGCACAGGAATAACTTTATGACAAATTTAATGCTGTACAAACTACATGGTTAAGTAGAGAAGCACAAGCCCTTTGTGCAAAGCTGCAGTGGAGCTGTACGTGGAAGAATTTTCTCAGTCTTACCGCTGCTGACAGACATACACGCACGCACGCACAGACAGACACCGACACACGCCATGCTACTGGGATTTAGTCAAACTCAGTGGAAACCCATGTGCTGATGCATCACTGTTATAGCACTCTGTTGACTGATTATTGTGGAAGTGCAGTAAAGACTTTTGGAAGAAAAAGGGCACACTGATTCAGGGCTTGAGGTTAAGTAGAACCACAAATCAGGCTTGATTTGTATGTTGAAGGTGTGATGAGTAACTCAGAGTTATCTCGCTCTGTTTTTCCACCCCAGTGATCAGAGAGTTTGTCTGTTTAGAGATCGCTAATCTGAACTCTTAGTCATCTTCCTGCCGGGCATAAGGTATGACCCTACCTTGACCTCGAGGGGAGAAAGAGTTGTTAAAAAGCTTTGGCACGTTTTTACATGATGTTCAATCAGTGCAGATATAATGGCACAGTCACGGTAGTAGTCATAATACAAAGACTCAGAATACGTGGCATTATTTTATCTTTATTTGTTTTCGAGCCATAAAACTCAATGCAATTTATACCATTATTAGTGTTGTGCTATTAAAAATTTACATTTCTTTTCCTTTTATCAATAGAATTACAATGTGCTTAACCACAATAATGACAGTGATTAAAAGGAGCGTATAAAACAAAATAAAACCGATCCAATTACAAAAATGTGTCAGCTTTGAGAAGACAAAGTGGAGACTTGGCAATGGTGATTCGCTAAGGCTGGAGTCACACACTGTTCGGGGGGGGGGTAAAGTGAAAAGGTCCAGTCTCACTTCCTTCCTGTTATTTTTAAAGACATAAATTACCAACATCACACAGCTTCCCTTCTTAATACCTCTGGACTTGTAGAGATTTATTCCTTCTGGATGTTGCTGCCAGTGACTTGCTAGGACTCTTCCGTAGAAGGCTAACGCTTATCAGGCATTTGAGTCATGTACGGCACCGAATGTGCAAAGCATTTAAGGCCCGGGTCTAGTCATACTGAATACCACGAAAGTCACGAATTACTGTGCAAATAAGACATCCTTTAAAGATAATGAACTCTGCTAGAATTGAATAGTGAGATGTATGATTTCAACAATGTCGTCAAACATGAGCCTCTGAACCGCATGTGGCCCTGTCCCAGGAAGTCTGCATCTCCAGTTACTTGTCTGTCTGTAGAGCGAGTGGATCACGTTATTAAAAGTGTGTAGGGTTACTGTGGACAACCTTTTCTTGCGATAACACGTCCTGGAACATGGCAGCAGGTTTTAAACTAGGAATGCAATTTAGAGCCAAGTTTATATTAAACAATATTAAGACAGATGTAAGCATGGCGATATTTTAAAATGTAAGGTATTTATTTGTGTTAATAACTACAGTGTTGTTCTGGCTGAATTTTTTCCTTCCTCAGATGTTTGTTGTCCTAGTGGACCTCCCTGTCCTAGCTCTTGCTGCGTGTGAAGTTTTATGTATGCTGTGAAAATGCTGTGTGACACCGAAAAGGCACCAGACCGCGAGTGCTCACTCTGTCTGGTCTATTCTCTAGAAGGTCTAGAAGTAGCCTTTGTTTGTCCACAGAACTGGCAGAAAACAAACCCACTCCTTCCTCTTGCTCTCTTTCTTTCTCTGTCAGCTGAAGGGATTTGCTCTACAGCTGAGGAGGCAAGCAACAATAATGAATAGGAGCCTCTTGCTCTGTATCCCATCTGTATATGCTCGTCAGTGTGTGTTTCTCACAGTTCATTTAATGGCAGCTCTCTCAGAGTTTGTGTGTGCAGGGTGTATGCAGAGCAATATGTTGTTTCTCCTGTTTGTGTGTTCTAAGTATTGCTGGTCATGTTTTTGTGGTGTGGTTGTGTGCGAGAGTGAGCCTTATTGATGATGCCTTTTTCTTTTTTTGTACATACTAATGTTTTTACACCTATCCCTTCAAGTGAAACTGTGTATACAGCTATAAGATGCCAACAGAGAGTAGCTCTGCATTGGACTGTGTTGCTGTATCTGCAGCAGTAGCAGGCAGGTTTTGCTGAGTCAGAGCGAGTTCACACAGCAGTGATGATTGAGCGTTTAAATCTGCGCTCAATGGTGCCACTCGCTGGCAAACTTTGCAAACTGCATGCAGGGAGAAGGATGGGCAATAGCAGTTGCAGGAAATGTATGCTTTTATTGCTGTCAGTCACAACTCTCCTTTACTGCTCTGTAGAGTTACCATAACTGATTAAAGCATGTATTGTTTCTTAGCCTTTGCGGTGGCTATTTCCAGCATGACTTTGTATGATGTTAGCAGGAAACATCCTCTGTTCTCTAACTCACTGCAGATGTTCTCTGAGTTGCTCCTACTGTTTTGCTCTCACTATTTCTCTTTTTGGATAGCTTTCATATTTAACCACTGGGGATAATTGCTTCCAATGAGTGCACGATGAAGGGGTTTTCTCTACATTTTCAGTCCATGGAAACGTCAAGTTTGATGCAGTTAAAACACATTACTTTAAAGCAAAGTCAGAATCATCCTGCAAGTCTAGTAACATTACATACCACATGTGTGACTGTCAGCTGATTTTTTTTTTTCACTCACCCCTGATTTCTTTCCATACAGAAAAACTCTACAACTCAACAGGACGGGAGCTGCGGAGAGCCCTCTTTTCCCTCAAGCAGATTTTTCAGGTAATTATTTATTCATTCTAGCTGATGTCTAGTAAGAGCATCTTAAAACTGCACCTCATTCAACCCCCACAGTGCTTTGTGTTTCTCATAATCATTTTTTCAAAATCTTGTGAATTCTTTGGTCAATTTAAACGCATTAACATACAAGAAGTCAGTGCACACATTCACGCTCGCACTTGGACACATTACTGTTTTCTTGAGGCAGAGTTGTGCTGCTGAGAGTCTGCCTTCGTGGCAGCTGTGGAGTGTTCAGGTCTGGTCATACTTCACACTCTGGGCTTGGCTAGCGGGCAGTCGGTCGCAGAGGGGGAGGGATAACTGACAGTTAAATGGAAAAGAGAGCAACAGGCATTGATATATGCTCAGGATATATTAATATACCTTACTTTTTACACTCTGAGTGTCCCTGTGAGTTATCAGCTGTAGAGAACAGTGACAATTCTTGTAAAATATCTCTGATCGATGTCTTTCTTCCCTACATTCCAGTTCTGTAATACACATGTATGAGTTTAGTAACTGCTGGTCATTCTGTTTCTTTAGTGCACGCCTTTATGTTTAGGCTGTGCCAAATGACTGGAGTCTCCATCACAGATATATGGTAAATATGTTCTGGAAGCACTTAGACTTCCTCCTGGGGGAGAAGTAGCCCTGACCACCCCACTGTGTTTATTGCTGCTTTCCTCTCGATCCCATCTGAACAGTAGAGCGCATCAGAAAATGTTAAATCCTGCGGAAAACCTAATGCTTGGCCTTAAATTATGGAGTCATCGACAGGTGTGAGAGGTGCAGGTGGTTTTGTCATCAAGGACAAAATGTGGGATGAAGTGGAGCGGCCGAAGCAACAGGAATCCATTTGAACAAGCTGCAAACAGATTGCACTTCTCACTGCATCTGCAGCCACTTTTTGCTGAATTTGAGAAACTTCTGCTGAGTGTTAACCAGCTGATGATTTGGAATGAGTAAAGTGTGTCTGTAGCTGTTCTCTTACAAGAAATAGTCTTTTTGCCTGCAGTAAAACAAATATTACAAGTGTTGTTTAGTAAATCTTCTTTTTTGCAGGAGGATTAACCAGTGGTTTTACCCACTGTGCGCAGATGAAATTACTATAATTTGCTCACATTAAGTCACCAGCTCTCTTGTTTTTGTGGCATTCATTTAGTTATAATATGATCAAGATAAGATGGACCTTTCTGTAGTGACTATCTGCACTAAACCAAGCGCTGCAGGCCAAAGAGAAAATACATTTTCTTGAGTAAATCGTGCCTTTAAAGATCAGCATAAATTATCTCACTAGATTCTTGAGCTGATTTTATCAGATTACTGTGCTTCTTAAGCTTACTTTTTATTAGCCTTATAGCTAAGTATATAATGCCCAGAATAACTCTATCAATATAATAGTATAAAGTAAAAAATGCAGATAAACTGTATATTAAAATGGATGTAGCCACCGTGACATTCATTGTGCTTCACTCACATCATTTCATTTACTTTATTTATCCATCATTTTATTTAAACTTATATAAAAATGTGTATGTATCACCCAGACACAGAGTTTAGTTAGTTAGTGCTGTTTGACATACAAATAAAGTGCTAGAGTTTCCCTCACCAAAACTGAAGAAGACATTGTTTGAATAGGTTGTTAGTACAGTTACCCACAAGAACGCCACGGTACCTGCCAGATATTTGCATTTAAAATACTTCAAAAGGCACCAACATGAAAAACGAGGTAGAGATGTTGAGTTTGTTAGACATGAAGTCTAGCAGAGAGCTAGTAGCCATACAGTGTCTGCCTGTGTTTGTACCCACATTGCTCAGCATAGGTACCTCTAATTATTCATAACTGTTAAAGTTAATGCAATTAAAACAATGAGTTATTTAAAAATGGCTCCCCATACAGTTGATATGAAAGGGTGTTAGCTTTTGAGACCAAAACTGTTTTCAGCAAAAGGCTGTAAGCATGTTTGTTTTTGCTAGAAATTTGGCCATTTTCACAAAGGCATCTATGAAATCTGAGTTTCATTTGGAGCCATCCTTCAGTGACCATAGAAGCAACTGTCAGGTTTTTAAGTTTAAGCTTCAAACTTTCCTTTTTGATGAGGCTCATAGTTGGGGCTGGATTAGGTGACCCTGAACAATTCTTTAGTTATGCTGCTAAATGCTCAGGCTGCTGGGTGATTTCCCATAGTGCACTGAGTGCCATGCATTTATATGCTGCTACATTTTCTTTTCTCTCCCATAGTTTGTGGGGTTTTTTGTCTTTTCTTTTCTGATGTTGGCTCTCTCTGGCTGCTGGAGGTTCCTTCCTGTTAAAAGGGAGTTCTTCCTTCCCACTGTCACCAAATGCTTGCTCATATAAGATCAGAATCAGAATCAGAATCAGAATACTTTATTGATCCCTGGGGGAAATTATTTTTTGTTACAGTGCTCCATTTTAAACCAACATTAAGACAAGACAGACAATACACTAACTAAGAATAGTACAATATATACATATATATACATACATACATACATAAGTCACTCATAAATAAATAGTTGGAAAAGAAACATGTGTAGTTGTAGCAGTAACCAGTGTGTTAAGTGGATGCGTTGTACAGGGAGATGGCCACAGGCAGGAATGATTTCCTGTGTCGTTCAGTGGTGCTTTTCGGTAATCTCAGTCTCTCACTGAACGAGCTCCTGTGACTGACCAGCATGTCATGGAGTGGGTGGGAGGTGTTATTCAACATTGTCTTTATCTTGGACAGCATCCGCCTCTCCGACACCACCTTGAGGGAGTCCAGCTCCATCCCCACAACATTGCTGGCCTTACGGATTAGTTTATTAAGTCTGTTGGCATCTGCGACCCTCAGCCTGCTCCCCCAGCATGCAACAGCATAGAGGATCGCACTGGCCACAACAGACTCATAGAAAATCCTCAGCATTTTCTGGCAGATGTTGAAGGACCTCAGTCGCCTCAAAAAATAGAGACGACTCTGGCCCTTCCTGTAAAGTGCTGTAGTGTTTTTAGCCCAGTCCAGTTTATTGTCAATGTGTACTCCAAGGTATTTATAGTCCTCCACAATGTCAACACTGACCCCCTGAATTGAAACAGGGGTCAAGTGTTTCCTGGTCTTCCTGAAGTCCACGATCAGTTCCTTGGTCTTTGCCACGTTGAGCTGCAGATGATTCCGCTCACACCACGTGACAAAGGAGTCGACCACAGCCCGGTACTCTGTCTCATCATCCCTGCTGATGCATCCAACCACCGCAGAGTCATCAGAAAACTTCTGAAAATGGCATGTCTCTGTGCAGTGGCTGAAGTCTGTGGTGTAGAGGGTGAAGAGGAAGGGGGAGAGGACAGTCCCCTGTGGTGCCCCTGTGTTGCCGATCACCTTGTCAGACACACACTGTGGGAGACGTACATATTGTGGTCTTCCTGTCAGGTAATCAACAATCCAGGACACCAGAGAAGCATCCACCTGCATCGCTGCTAACTTATCACCCAGGAGGGTCGGCCTGATGGTGTTGAAAGCACTGGAAAAGTCAAAAAACATGACCCTCACAGTGCTCGCCGGCTGGTCCAGATGGATGTAGACACGATTGAGCAGGTAGATGATGGCGTCCTCTGTTCCGAGACGAGGCTGATAAGCGAACTGAAGGGGATGCAGGTGTGGTCTTACTATAAGATGCTCTCATTTCTGGCTTTTTTACCTTGCAATGTGAAGTGCCCTCTTGAGGCAACTGCTGTTATGAATCCACACAAAATAAATAAAATGTTTGAGTTTATAATCTTGGATATTTTCCTTTTTCTCTGTTGCCAGGATGACAAAGACCTTGTGCACGAGTTTGTGGTGGCCGAAGGACTCACGTGTTTGATAAAAGTTGGAGCCGAAGCCGACCAGAACTACCAGAATTACATCCTCAGGGGTATGTACGTTGCAGAACGGCACAGCTTTGCACCCCCCCCTCCCCCCCCGACCTCAATTTTACAACACAAGGATGTTATTAATCAATCCAGTAACACTTTTCTTTCCATAAACCTATCTACAGCCACATGTGTTTATATAAACTATGTAAATTGATGATTCTGCATGATGACCTTCTCACACTCACACATTTTACCCGTATAAACAAACTCAAATGTGTGCCACAGATAATGTGGATGCTAGGCCAAGTTTAGCAGCTGTTTAATTTATGTCTCCCGTGTCGGTGATGTCAGAGATCATGTGCGTTGAGGTTAAAAGGGGGCAGGGACAGCATGTTTTGGGGATACTAGAGGTCCACAGCTCTCTCTCTCTCTCTCCAAGGTCACTACCATTTAACAGCCTGCTGTGAGGAGGTGGGTCACACACGCTTAAGTGTCTAATAAAAGTTCTGGCAGGATATTGCAGATCATAAAACTAATTTTCCTCTCCTCCCTCTCATTTTTATTTTCCCTGCTCCTTATTCAGATTGGTTGCACTTCTGTTGATTAAGTTGGACTCTTGACGTCAGTGCTTTATTAGATGTTTGATTTTATATGTAGAACACATAATAAACATGAACTTGTTAGCTTGGATCGAGTCATTGCGGTTAGAAAAAAACAAACAAAACAAAAACAAAAAACCAATTGTGTAGCTCAGTCATCTCATCTGTGGTTTCTTCATTAAGCCTCCCTAATAAAAGGTCACAGTGCAGCTGACCCCTGTAATTTCGTTGCACATTTCCAACAGATGTAACCTCCCTTGTGTTTACAAACTAAGCTACAGCATGAGCCCAAATGCTTCCTCTCTAATTTTCTAACACGCCAATGTTGATTTTTTTATTTATTTTTTTGTTACTAAAGAAAAAAAGTGACAAAGTACTGATGGTGCCCCCCCGGCAGGTTATAAACATGAACATGACCCCTGCCTAGACCGCCTCTGCAGGCGTGCTGATCTTAAATGTTGGAGGCTTCATCTAAACTTGGCCCCGTCTCTGATTCAGACAGATAAATCACACGGGTTAAATGGCCAAAACATGACAGGCAGATAACAACTGGTTTTTGGAAACTTCAGAGTTTACCACATGCAAGAGATGTTAGTGTCATACAGCTGTGAATGATGAGGCCACTTCTCATATCTGTTCACTCCTCCTTATTGTGACATCCATTTTTTTCCTTTAATGTTTGGCAAAGCATGTGAGACTCTTTCCTTTCCTTCGTGTGCTAGTGTATCGCCTCATCTCTGCGGATTGGAGTCCTGCCCCTTTCCCCGTATCTTTACATCAACATGAGAACCTAAACCAAACTAGCACTCTCCCTGAAGCCCGTCTAACCCATTTCAATTTTTGACCTAATTTCTCCTGACCAGCTGAGGAAATGTGGAGTGTAGTAGATCACCCTCCCTCGTGAGCCATGTGTTGGCGAACGCAAGTCGAGCATGTGCTGGAACCCAGATGTACAGGTCAGAAATGAATATAGATCTGGCGGCTTTACTGCTGATGACTTCCAAGAGGAGCTATGTCATAAGGATTCCCAAGAGGGGAATGAATTATTTGCCTGAAATTTTCACACGTGCACACACAGAGAATGGAACAGAGGCAGATAGCAAACCAAGAGCAGTAATTGCTTTGGTATCAAACACTGATCACTTCTAATGCTTTTTGCTGTAATGTCTTTCAAGTTGAGCCCAGTAAAGGAAAAAAAAAGAAAAGAAAAAAAAAAAGGAAAAAGTTGAGAGGAATGTGGCCTTGAACCCTGGTCTGTCTGGTGTGCATTAAAAACCTCCCGACAAAACAATCTTGCTCTCTTTCAAGAATAAATATCAATCTTATGGGTCTTTTGTAGTTGAAAAAGGCACAGTCACACGTGCACACCAGTCTGCTTGCATTTTAGAACAACAGGTCTGCAGCCTTAGCTCTGTGGAACATTGCCTTCATTGTAAATGCTTGTTCCTGCAGCATTCTTAGCAATCTACACCATCTCACTTTGCTCTTTTTCTTCGGTTTTTTTTTTTTTTCTCTTTCCATCTTCTTAAACCCCTGGAGGTGTCTGTGGCGGGTTAGTGCTCCCTCAGTGATGTGAGTGGTTTCTGTGTCTGCCTGGTTGGGGTCTGGCCCCTTTCACGGCCCCTCACACCTGGCTCGGAGGGCTTCCAGACCTGGGCTTAACTCCTTGGAGACCTGCGATTTTTTTCTTTTTCTTTTTTTGGACCCAGGGGAAAGCTTGTATGCCCTTATCACCCCATCAGAGGAAAGGGTGTGAGGTCACTGTTTCAGAGGTGCTCGTGCCATCTGGTCTTCCTGTAAATCTTACAATCAGCTGCAAACACAAGAGAGCCAAAAGGGCAATGAAGGCCTCATTAGGCTCGGTCGTGCTTCTTTCATGCTCATTTATTATCTTTCGAAAGCAGCTCTTGAAATCATAAATCTTTTGTTAATGAAATGAAAATCAGAGCAAAGGTTTCATAGTGTATGTTTCTTTAGTTAAGAATGTAGTTTCTCAAACCAAAAAGGTGTCAAATGTTGTCAAATGTTCTTTCTCTGCAGCAGACTTGTTGCAGGTTGGAGAAGTTTGACTTGTAACTCGTGGTTAACATGCGAAAGAATGTATTTTAAACCATATCATTTTTTTCAAAACCTATCACAGAGTTAACATGATACATATCACTAATATATGACAAGAAGTTCCCAACCAAGCATCAGTATGTGACTAGTTGTTAGTGAGAATGCATTGATTAGAGATGTAGTTGTCAAAAGTGATGTGGCTCAGGAGGTAGCGTGGGTCGTCTACTAATCAGAAGGCTGGTGGTTTGATCCCTTGCCGTCAAAGTGTCCTCGGGCAAGATGCTGAACCCCAAGTTGCTCCTGATGTGTTTATTGGAGCGTGAGTGTTAGATAGAAAGCACATAGGTGTAGGACAACATGCTTGTGAATGGATGAATAAGGCTTGTTGTCTAAGGCACTTGAGTACTCAAGCAGAGTAGAAAAGTGCTACATAAGAACGAGTCCATTTACCGTTTAGATTAGTTAGTGTTGTCTGGTTAGAAGCTGGTGGGTTTTACTTGTAACTGCAACTATTGTAGGCCTGCGCTTGACATATGGCATTGACTGTAATAAAAAACTGTTACTTAGGAAGCAAAGGTTCCCTGATTCGATGTCAGGAAAAGACACAAAGCCCTTTGGGGCTGTGCGTCTTTAATTTGACACAAAAAATCTGCCAAATACAACAGGTGGAGCTATCACTTGTGAATAAGGGAGCAGCTGAAAGTAGATTTGTCTTCTTCCTCTTCTGTAATTGCTTATCCCTCCTTTGTGGCACTCACAGGCTGCAGTATGTTATGTTACCACACTTTGAGAAGCATGGGTTTCATGAAGACCACATTTATAGTAAAGTCCAAAATGCTAATAAATCAGATGGTGGTTTAGGTCCACCCTAATATGTGCCTTTGTGCCATTCTGACAAAAAACGTTCTATTCTGTCTTAAAAAGTGCCAAATAAAATACTGAAAGTTGGCACAGTAACTCGTCGTTGTTAGTGCTTCCTCAGCCCCAAAATAAAAGCAGCTTTTGCCAAAAGGTCAAATAAGTTTCATCAGTAAGCTCAGACTTTTTTTTTCTTCACTGTGGTTAAAAAAAGATCCCTATGGTACTAATTATCATGAGCAAAACAGGCAGAGGAGTTGGAAGAACAAATGACAAGGTTTTTCCATTTGTAGAATTTATAGTAAGAACGCTAACAAAAGCAACAACCGTGTTTAATTGGTAACTGTAAAAATGGGAGCGACAGACAGAGAGGGCAGATTAAAGACAAACCAATTACAGTCAACATGAAGTAATTATTCCCTGCTTTGAAAGGTTCACTGTTGACATTCCTCGCCATAAGCTTTGTTTTGAGCTACACTTTCTCTGCGTGCACTTCTTCGAGGCCGTGCTATTTCAGCCTGCATGCTGCTGTTGACAAAACATTTGCCATCTGTAAGCACTGGTGGAAACAAATTGGAAGTGAAGCGTTAGTTTTTGATGTATGGGAATTTGGAGAAACAGACTCTTTTTTTCTTTTTTTTTTCTTTTTCTTTTTTGTTTCAGCTACCAGAGCAAGTGAGGATATATATTTGATGGAAAACACATTTGTAAACAGGGCATAACTTATCTCCATACCCAAAAGGCCATCACACACTGAATTATACTGTATATACCTGGGCTTGCATGTTCTAACTTAGTCTTGAAAATTTATAGCTCTCAAAGATATGAGTCTAGAAGTATTACCTTATGCTATAAGTTATGCCCATATTTCATTTCATACTTTTATCTCATTCGCTCTTCCTTGGCTTCTATGTCTCGCTACCACTTTAAGATCTCCTGGTTTTAATGACACGGCTGTTATAATCCCACAATGCTGAAGCACCTTGACTTCCTGGTTTCCAGAAGGAAGTTCTCAAAAGGGCCGTGTGGGAAAGATAGATGTGTTCTAGTCAAGTGTTTCATTACCTCTTAAACTGTCTAGGACCTAACCCCCCCCCCCCCCAATACAGCACACAGATCAGCTTTTAGAGCCACACAGCAGGAACTTTAGTGGCCGCCGTTTCCACAAAGTGCACCTGAAACACAAGAGCCTTTTGTTCAAATTTTAAGTGTCTGTAGTAGCAAAGGCTTTAAATTTTATATGTGACACACTAGCAAGACATGTGCAACGGTTTTCATCTGCATGTCACAATCCAAAACGCTTCACCGTAAACAAAGGTAAGAGCAGCCAGCTTCATTTATGTACTCTGCACTTTGTAGCCGAACGGGCGGCTGTGGTGTCGAGCTGGAATGGAAACCTGTAGTTAAGAAAAATCCCCATAGGAATAATCTAAGTTTTATATACAGTATTTGACTGGGCTATGATTTTAAGTTGGCCATATTAGGGATATTGGCTGCCACTGACATCAATGAGAGCCAAGAGTAGAAAAAAATCTGTTGGAAACCGAGGGTTAGAGCAGCCTTTAACCAGACAGATCGATAGATTGATATGTTAAGAGAAAGTTCTTGTGTATCTTAAGTGCAAAACAAAACACCAGCAGTACATTTTTTTAATACTGTGTGGATTTTTTTTGGGATTTTTTTAGCGTGGATTTTTTTAATCCACACTAAGGAGACTTTCAGTAGTCCTAAATTTAGATTCTGTTTTGATTGTTATGAGTGAAAACCCAGGCATAGCAGCAGTGTTGGAAGCTCTTCTTGGAAACAGTGCGTATTGTGTTGTCTGGATTGCTGTGCTGGAGGAAGACCTTTATGATGGCCCGTTGTCTGGATAAACATTTCCATTTTGTCTGTACCAAGCTGTGTGGATTTGTGCGAATGTATCAATATACTGCATGTGCTGGTTATTACAGGTGTAATCGTTTCCTTGTTAGTGTGATCGTGCAAGAATGACTTTTAAAAGAAGATAAAGTCATGCTTTGTTAATTTTTCTCTAGGGTAAAGGGAATTCGAGAGGGCCTTGCGGGAACAGCTGACACACATATGTAGACAAGAGCGAGACGGGGATCTCACGGAATGCCCTTGTTGTACCAATAGAAACTTGACCTCCTGGTTTGTAATGAGATCCCATGGGAACACGTGCATGTTTTCCACCCAATCTCATGCAGCTTTTTGAAAAGCCACTGCTCCCGCTGCCCTCTCAGTGCAAATCTTTTCAATCTGAAAAGCACTCACTCACTGAAACACACATAGACATTGTGGTGACGTGGATGTTCATTCATGCACACTTACAGCTTAAGTCTGCAGGTTATGGTCGTAATTCAATTTAGTTCAGTTCATTGTTATTTTTATAGCACCAGTTCACAACAACTGTAACCTCAAGGCATGTTATATTGTTAACTAAAGATGACACCCTTTGGTCAAGCACTTAGTGACAGTGGGAAGGAAAAACTCCCTTTTAACAGGAATAAACCTCTGGTGGAATGATGCTCGGGGAGGGGCAGCCATCTGTTATCACTGGTTAGGGGATGAGGGGAGGGAGACAGGATAAGATACACACTGTGGAAAAGAGCCAGAGATTATTAATAACTAATGATTAAATGTAATTATGGTTTATGAAAACAAGGAGAGGGAAAATAGGTGAGTGGAAAAGAAATCCTAATTGCATCATTTGAAGCCCCCAGGGTAACAAAGGGATGGTTCAGGCCACTGAGACACAGCCAATGAAGTCCCACCTACAAAGAATATTAAACATTATGGCTGTCCATTGAATTTGTATTAGGTGAATGTCTCTCTTTGTCAGTCCCCTTGGCAAGTAAAAAGAAAAACATTTTAAAGCTGCTGTTTCGTGGGATAGAACAACCTCATTTTTAAATGCTGCCAAAATTGGAAAAACTGAGCCTTTAATAAGATGTGCAATATCAGGCACCATCAACAGGAAGAATAGGAAACATTTTGTCACTGATAGGTCAAATATCTAAATGTCAGTTTTAAGTTCCTGCAAGTTAAGCTAAGGCATTTACACAACATTCAACTTGCATTACTGTAGTGGAATGTGGTTAATTTAGGAAATCGAGTAATGTTGTGTTTGCAAGTGCCTTATTCAGCTACAACAGCTTGCTAAGACACATATTACAGTTGGTTTCAACCAGCTAGCTAAACATTGATATAAAATCTAATGTTCTGTGGTGGCTGCAAGCATTTTGTTATTTTTTGAGCTCTCACTTGCATCTTAGTTTATGTTTTCCCCTCAGCTGAATGTAGTTTTCAGATATTTGGCATATCCTGAATCAATAAAAGTGTCTGATTGTGAAATGAAAGACCAAAGCCCCACAAAAAAATCTAGATAGTTGTAGTTGGTAGTAACAGGGTTTGGTAGTCTAGAAAAAGCTAATAATATTTTTATGCCTTGGTGCTGGTGATAAAATGTTGGTGGTCAAAGGTCAAGGACACTGTGACCTTTCATGTATTCAATCCTGGTTAATGTGAGATGTCAGGTACAGCTGGAGGAAATTTTATTACATCTGGGACAAATTTCCAGTAAGACAAGAACTGATTGGGGTTCGGTGGCTCAAGGTCGGTGTCGCTCTGACCTCACAAACCAGTTTTTATCCATAACTCAAGAAATCATATGCTAATTATAACAATATTGTACACAAATGTCTTATAAAGTAAAGTGATAAAACATATTTTTATCCAAAGGTTGAAAGCTCGAGTCTGGATCGACGCCGACGTAAACAGCAAGTCGACTGGTTGGCAGAGGCATACAACCCTGAGGCTGTAATCCTAGTCATGTGTTATATAGCTTCAGTACCTGCCTAAAAATTTGGTCCTCTGGGATGATGGGAATAACTTCATGTGGTCAGTGGAAATTTAGGAAATGAGTGTTACGCGTGATTTCATCCCACAGCCTCTCAACTCTTTCTGCTCCACTGGCACCATTTTGGTTTTTTGCTTCCAGCATGTTCTCTATAAATTAAGTCACCAGTGTTTAAACTGACATACTGAGTCACGTACTCAAATATACACAAGCAAATACTCCATAGACTGCTTGACACTGTGTTGAAAATACTAACATTACCTACATTTACCATTTACCTACACAAACACAGCAGCATGTCATCACGTGTTGGGGTTAAACTTGAAACCTTCTTCCGACCGGATGTGTCCCACTCTGTCCTTCCTCTGTGTCAGACCCCTCCGGCCCTCACGTGAGCAGACGGCTTACATCTGAACCCTGAACCTATATTCTGGCTCCCCTTATTCTTCTTACCTACATCTGTAGAAGTTTTTAGCCTGAGCAGACCCACTGGCAGCAGAGTTACAATCCCATCCCAGAGCCTGTTTTACGGTAACAGAATTCAGTATACAAGCCAATTATATTATAAGAATGTTTGATTTAGTTCATTTCTCAAGCTCTCATTTTATCATCTCTGACCTTGCTGTCTAAGGTACATAAACTCTAATTTGGAAAAAAAAAAAAAATCCTTTGCAGTTATGCAGCACGCAGGCACATAGATTGAAATCGTCAGTGTTTCACGGCTTTAAGGCTGATTTTTGTAAGCTGACTGTTTTTTGGGACTGAATTCAGTATGCGACTGGCCAGAACCAGACTCAATCACACTACTATGCTCTGAGGAGCAGTAAGAATTTACCACAGCTCATCTTTCAGTTCACTTTACAAGAGGGTGGATGTAACGCAGCAGCTTGTTGCCAAAGTCTTTCTCATTTGGATGCGGTGCAGAAATCATCTGTTGGACTTCTTCCAGTTGTTCATTGTCCTAAAATCATTTGATAAAATTTATTTGGTGCAGTAGCCCTTCTACTCTCTCAGCTGTTCAAGTACAAAGAGGTGAGCAGTAGAACAGAAAGTGATACCACATTTAGCTTGTTTATTCTCCTCATAATGTTGTAGGAGATTTTGCCCTGCTCAGCACTGCAGTGGGTCTGCGGTGCCTGTGGAGCTTGCTCAGCCAAATACTGGGGAGGCGCTCTGCGTTACTTCATGCTATTGTTCCATTAGGCCTGTTTGTTTGTCTTCAGGGAATTTGTTTGGATTTAGGCCCACAGTAAATTTTGTCAAATGCTGGCAGACATTTATTCAGGTCTGAAAATGGAAGCGTCCCCCTGTTGTTTTACTGTATGGGGTTCAAATAAGTAAGTCTGGTAGTTCAGGTAAGTCTGGCAGTTGGCTCAGTGATTGGAATTAGTCTGGCTTTAATGGTCTGGGTTATTAGCTGACTAACAAATGTCTTGGTCCAGTACAGTAGAGCTGAGTAATAAACTTGACTTTTTATGGCAGACAGACTCTAAGTCAGGACGGAGCTAGAGATATGGATGCAGAAATGAGAAATAATAAGAGTAATCAATCAGACTGTAACTTAATCAGTAACTGAAATTCATTCTTTTTCTTCTTTATAATATACTTTGCAAAGAACTGTGTGTTAACAAATTTTACTGAAACTATCAAAGATAAGTGTTTATTCGACAGAAAAGTTGAAATCATATTGTATACATTGTATATAGAAGGGCTGTGTGAAGAGCAATTATTCCTTTATTCTAATGAGAAAAGAAAAACAAGAACACACCTTGTGAATATGTACAGATGAAGTTTTAAAAAATATGTTTCAAACTAAACCTGAGCCTACACCTCTTTAATGTTTTTATGAAAGTTTTATTTTGATGTGACACTTCTCTTCTTCATTACAGATGTAGGTGGTTCACAACAACAAAAAAAAGTTATTTAAGATGATTAATCACTAATTAATTTGGTTAAACAGGTTTTTACTGCTACGGTTGTTTTATACCCATCTGTCTCATCACAACTGATCACAGAGTGGTGAAAGCAGAGTCGAGGACAGCTTGATGAGCTTGCTGGTCTACTGTCATCAGTATCGCGTTAAAGAGCAGAGGGTTATCCAAAATATACGTCCACGAATAATCAGATAATGCTGTTTGCCTTTCAGCTCCCAGTGTCATGCTAACTTCCAGAGACACTAAGCTAGCATTTTTTGCTATGCTAGCTATAGAAGATGGATGGATATCCTCTTAACTTTTTTTTTTTTAAATCTGCATTCACTGGTGCCAGTGAACTGTATGTTAAGAATTGATGCAACTAAATCGATATGTGAGATATGTGTATATATTTTTAATCAGAAAATCCTGTTGGTTCCCATGAACTGACTATGAACTCATTTAACCAGTCTGTTTTGGTATCTGAGAAAGGATGTCTCAGCTGCTAGTTTAAAGAATTATTGGATACAACTTGATGCTAATATTGTATATTATCTTTTCCATTAGAGTTAGAAGGAACAATAAATCACTGTATTAGTGTGCAGTATCCCTCGTTCTCTCAGTCAGATATCCTTTCGTTTGTGACATCTACATTCATAACAACATAGTGATGGTCAAATAACTTAGATCAAGGCTGCAAGGTAAAATCTCACTAACCAACTTTATTGATCCATCCATTTTCTCACCCCCTTGTCCAATTCAGGTTACGCTTAGGGCAGAAAAAACAGATTTTGATTGTTTTGAAGACTTGGGAAAGTGGAAACAAGCCATAAACAAAATACTTGCATGATACCAGTTTCTTAAAATGAGCAGATAAGCAAACTCATTTTCCCGTGGGTGAAAACAGAGCTGTTCGATAAAGTTTAGAGCCGAGTTCCATAGATTCATTGCTACTAGACCTTTTCAATGAGTCATGTGATCCACTGTTGATAAACTGTTGATTGTTGCTGCTTTTAATATGCACTTAGATCTTTTATTTTAACTGATCATCCAATAAATATGTAAAACCATCTTAGGTTGCTCCAAATAAACCCTTTATACAAATTTGCTGGAAATACTCCTGATTTGTTTATGAGTCACAACAGGAAAAATAGTGGCTTTGCAAGTCTGTATTCAGTAATAATCTCCATAACTCTGTGAATACTAAAATCTGACATAGTAGAAAATCAATTTAGATGAAAAAAAAAAACCTTTGTTAGGCCTTGCAGTATACAGCGATCCAGGTACAGTGGGTACAGGGAAGTACACCTCAGAAATCTAAGCGCAGCATCTGGCTAATGCACAGAATGCAAGATAAGAGTCTCCATGTTGCACTGTAGGGGCTAAAGATTTGGCCCCATTCCCAAAGTCCTGGTAAAATAAATGTTGCACACTGACAGACAGTTTGGCTGACCCAGTTTAGATAAATTCCAAAATGTAAATGAAACCAACGGGTCAGAGTGGTAAGTGGGAGAGAAGTGGACAGTTTTTTACTGTAAACAGAAAGTTGTTCATTTGATTTCTTGCATCCTTATAGATAAAGTTGTCTTTTTAAAAAACATATACGTCAGCTGGCTTGCATTGGTGCTGACTTCACAGACCTCAGACTGCTTCTCACCTCGGCAGTGGTCACGGAGCAGCCCTTCCTGCACATTCCTGGGGCTGTGGAAGATAATTGCTGTGGTTTATGAGAGGGAGAGGCCCTGAAGAAACACTTCCACCAGACTTCAGTTGTTTGATTTTGTACTTCTCTCAGAATTTGAGACACGGGAGCAGGGTCTGTCTCCTCCAGTCTCCTAGTCTGTGGTTCCCTGCTGCAACTCTGTGTCGTCCAAATGTTCTACTCACTCTTAAGGCAGTTGCATGTTGAAATAAATTGAGTGTAAGAGTGCTGCACCGATGACAGGCTGCTCACTCGACACTTCAAAGTTTCTTTAAAGCTGTCCTTTTTACCCTGGCTGTCCTTTTCCCCAGTGGCATGCATCTTAACTCTAATCACTGTGCTTTGAAGGGAGCTCATTGTCTGCAAGCATCTTATTACGTGACATACAGTACATACAAAGGGAGTTAGCAGTGTTATTGTTGCGCTTTGTGTGAGGTATGGTAAAGCTGCTCATGATTATATAAATGGAGGCCCACATTGTTGGCCCCAAATCAGTGCTTGAGAGTGGAGAGAGTCCTTTACAGACTCTGGACTCACATGTTCCTCTTATTAACCCTCTTCTAAAGTTATAGATGACTGTCTGTTGTACAGTTTAAAAACAACCCTGGGTTTTGGGCCAACACTTAGGGAAGTATGGCAAACGTTCATCCCAGTTTCAAAGCTTAAAACTGTAAGAAGCAGGCAGCCTAATTCTTAAAGGGCCGTTAAATGACTAGTTAAAGCAAAGTGTGTGTAAATCGCTTTCATTTGCAGTCCGCATACGTGATTGTTTGGAGAGTAATTAAATGTCTCCTTTTAACTGATTTGACCAGAATATGAAGGTTTCCCATAATGACAGGTAATTTAATTTTTTTTCTAAACAGTTACAGTATCATTTTACCTAACCATTCGGTCTTTGCGGTTTTTGGATTTGTAGTCAAATCGTACATCAAGAGGCCGCTGGCAATGAATAATTTCATGAAGCAGCAGTTTTAATGAATGTGAGAAAAAAGGTAATGGCTGTGTGTTTTCTGGCGCCACATAATGGTTCAAGTAACATATCATTTCCATATCTTAACTGTTCGCTAAATTAAATTCAAATATGATATTTATTCTGATTGTTTTTTGCGCGGTTGACTGCTTGAGTGACTGGCTCTCAGTAGCAGAGATGTCAGACTCGTTTTGCATGGTGGGCCACATACAGCCCACGTTGATGTTAAGAGGGCCGGACCAATTAAATTGAACTTTATTTATATAGCGTCAAATCACAACAACTGTCACCTCAAGGTGTAACCAATGAAACGCCTCCATCTATCAAATCAAAGATTTTTACCTACACATTTAAAACCTGAGATATCGTAACATACAGCGGCTTGCAAAAGTATTCGGCCCCCTTGAACTTTTCCACATTTGTCACATTACAGCCACAAACATGAATCAGTTTTATTGGAATTCCACGTGAAAGACCAACACAAAGTGGTGTACACGTGAGAAGTGGAACGAAAATCATACATGATTCCAAACATTTTTTACAAATAAATAACTGCAAAGTGGGGTGTGTGTGATTACTCAGCCCCCTTTGGTCTGAGTGCAGTCAGTTGCACATAGACATTGCCTGGTGAGTGCTAATGACTAAATAGAGTGCACCTGTGTGTGATCTAATGTCAGTACAAATACAGCTGCTCTGTGACGGCTTCAGAGGTTGTCTAAGAGAATATTGGGAGCAACAACACCATGAAGTCCAAAGAACACACCAGACAGGTCAGGGATAAAGTTATTGAGAAATTTAAAGCCGGCTTAGGCTACAAAAAGATTTCTCAAGCCTTGAACATCCTACGTAGCACTGTTCAAGCAATCATTCAGAAACAGAAGGAGTATGGCACAACTGTAAACCTACCAAGACAAGGCCGTCCACCTAAACTCACAGGCCGAACAAGGAGGGCGCTGATCAGAAATGAAGCCAAGAGGCCCATGGTGACTCTGGACGAGCTGCAGAGATCTACAGCTCAGGTGGGGGAATCTGTCCATAGGACAACGATTAGTCGTGCACTGCACAAAGTTGGCCTTTATGGAAGAGTGGCAAGAAGAAAGCCATTGTTAACAGAAACCATAAGAAGTCCCGTTTGCAGTTTGCCACAAGCCATGTGGAGGACACAGCAAACATGTGGAAGAAGGTGCTCTGGTCAGATGAGGCCAAAATGCAAAACGCTATGTGTGGCAGAAAACTAACACTGCACATCACTCTGAACACATCATCCCCACTGTCAAATATGGTGGTGGCAGCATCATGCTCTGGGGGTGCTTCTCTTCAGCAGGGACAGGGAAGCTGGTCAGAGTTGATGGGAGGATGGATGGAGCCAAATACAGGGCAATCTTGGAAGAAAACCTCTTGGAGTCTGCAAAAGACTTGAGACTGGGGCAGAGGTTCACCTTCCAGCAGGACAATGACCCTAAACATAAAGCCAGGGCAACAATGGAAGGATTTAAAACAAAACATATCCATGTGTTAGAATGGCCCAGTCAAAGTCCAGATCTAAATCCAATCGAGAATCTGTGACAAGATCTGAAAACTGCTGTTCACAAACGCTGTCCATCTAATCTGACTGAGCTGGAGCTGTTTTGCAAAGAAAAATGGGCAAAGATTTCAGTCTCTAGATGTGCAAAGCTGGTAGAGACAAACTCTAAAAGACTGGCAGCTGTAATTGCAGCAAAAGGTGGTTCTACAAAGTGCTGACTCAGGGGGCTGAATAATTACGCACACCCCACTTTGCAGTTATTTATTTGTAAAAAATGTTTGGAATCATGTATGATTTTCGTTCCACTTCTCATGTGTACACCACTTTGTATTGGTCTTTCACCTGGAATTCCAATAAAATTGATTCATGTTTGGCTGTAATGTGACAAAATGTGGAAAAGTTCAAAGGGGGCGAATACTTTTGCAAGCCGCTGTAAGAAAAAGAAGTGTAATTTCAACCACACCAGTCACTCAATCACAAATTTCTATGGTAGATAGTGGGGAAAAAAATGGTAACTTTTCTCTCATTCAATTGTTTTCTTTTTTCTCTTAATCACGTCAATGAATGTCATAAAAGCTGTAAAACGTAGCAAAATACAGTGCAAAATATATGCCTTCACATTTTCCATGCAGTGAGGCTGGTTTGGAGTCTTTGCCGGGCCGATTCTGGCCTTATGTTTGGCACCTCTGTTCTATAGGCTAAAACCTTTAAATGTTGCCTTGTGATAACATGTCAGCGTGATCTAAAAGCCTGCTCGCTTTGTGGTGGATAGATAAAGTCTCATCTGTCAGCAACTGAACATTCGTGTTGCGTAATGACACTTAAAAGTCTCATTAAAGACGCGTGTTTTCAGTGGAATTTCTTAAAAGCACATTGCACTAAGGCAGATACCGTACACAGGTGCACGCAAGAGATAAGTGTGCAGTGATGATATTGCAGGTCTGCTAATGCCACACAGCTCTTTAAAGTTGAGGCTGTTTTGTGTTTGTATAAAAATTGACTGTGCATCATTATTTTGTACACTGTGCTCACAGTGTGCTGTAAATGATCTCTTTAAAGCTGTCTGGTGGGAGAGCTACAGAGGGTTTCTCTCTGGCCTGCACTGACCGATAGTCAATCGCTTTTTCAAAAACACATTCTATTGTGGTCTGCTGTGACACAACGCCCAGAGCTCGCAGTGGGAAAGGACCGTTTCTCTGTTCTGACATGTTGCGAGTACTTAACCCCAATTTATAAAAGATGCACTGTCGCCACCGCTGCTTGCTGCCGCTGCAGTACGCCGACAGCAAGCACATACACACAGACACACACAGGGCCTGTCCACCCACACGCTCTCACGCATCATGTACACACAGCAGCTGCACCTGGGAATTTTGGCCTATCAGCTGCATATTCGCGATTTTCAATGCCGCTCTAGAAGACTGCATGAAGAAATTTATACGTATATAACAGAAAGTGCAGCCTGTCATCATAACATGTTATAAGAAAGTGATGTAAACATACAAAGAAGAGATTAGATCAAAATCTGTGAATGTATACAGTTTCAAAGCACCTGTTTCTCTGCTTTTTTGTCACAGCTGCTAATATATCTGATCACTTTTATATATATGATCCTTCTGAATAAAAACACCAATGGCTTGACTTATTGAGAATATTCTCCTATGTATTATTACCTCCCAACACTCTAACTTCTGCCAAGAAACAGTCAAACAGGCTCTCCAAAAATGTTCCACTTTTAATGCGTCACGTGCTCTTCCCCCCGTGTCAGCTAATGTATCATGTAAAGTTTCTGTGGGTTCAAACTGAACTCATCTTGTTGTGGTCTTCTGTATGAAAGCATTACTTCTACATGTGTGGACTTCCTCTGAGATGCTGCTTTAAAAACAAAACAAAAACACCCACCACATTTTAAATGGTGCTTTTGTCTGTTCCACTCCTGTCCTGTAATGTTTATCTCCCTTCCCCCATCTCCTTCAACAGAAGCCCTACACTTTTACTGCCCCCCACTGAGATCCCTTGGCTCTGATTAGGTTCTTATTTATGTATCCTGTTACAGATAGAAGTCATGTCAGCTTCCATTGAGGCACTCTGCTCAGTTATACTGCCCCCAGTTGTGTCCACTAACTTGAGAGGTGAATGTGGACAAGTGATGTTTTTTTTTTAAGATCTTCACCTAATTGTTGAGATTTTCAATTTTCACAGCAACTCCAGTTTGCATGTACAGTTCATATATAATTACTACTACATTTACTACAATTACTACATATATAAAACTAGAGTGTTGGAAGATCATTGTCTTATTTCACCAAAATAAAAAAGAATTAGAGAATGTGTGAATAATACAGGGGGAAATGATCTGATAGTGTACATTTTTGGTCTTATATACAGTGCTGTGCACAAGTCTTGAGCCATTCCTCATTTCTTGATAGCTTGCTTGCAAGGAGGCAGATTTTCTTGTATATTTTTTGTCATCTTGAACAAGTTTTCCAGGTTTTCTGAATGTTTTCAAAGCTTTTCTTCAACCATTTTCAAACCAGTCCTCATACCCGACCAGAGCAATGATTTTTGTTCGTTAAGCCACTTAAAATCAACATATGAATCATTCAAGCATAAGGAAGGCAACCAGCTCAAGAGGTGAAACAGTGTTTTGCCTATGCATGACATTTTTAAATGGTATCTTCAGCAGAAGTGAACGGTTTCAATGGAAGGATGTCAAGAAGTCATTCTTAATGGAGGAAAACGGGTAGAAAAGCCTGAGGTATGCCAAATTACACAAGAACTCAACTGAAGGTCAGTGTCAGAAGTCTTATAGAGTGATGCATTGTCAACAGTATTTACAGAGGAGGAATTATGAATGCAGAAAACTGCCATCATATTTTAGTCCACTATGAAATACCATCTGGTAAGATCCTGATTGGCAGAAGCTTCATTCTTGACGCGACAATGATCCCAAACACACTGCCAATGCAGTAAAAGCAGAGTCATGGTTTGGCCTCCCCAGCCCCCCCTCCACGTTATCGAAGCAGGCTGGGATCATCTTGACAGAGAACAGACTGAAAAGCAGCCAAAACCCAAAGAAGAGCTTTGAATGTCCTTCAAGAAGCCTGGAGAGCAATTCCTGAAGACTCCTTAAAGAAATGACAAGAAAGCTGCCTAAGAGAGTTCAGGCTCTGATAAAGTAAATCAAATATTGATTTCCAATCTCATTAAAATCAATTGTACAAACTCTGGTTTCGCCATATAAATTTCCATGTATACTTGCACGTATGAGTAAACCACTGTACCTCATTTATCTAGCAAAATATAAAGATTTTTGCACAGTATTGTACCACAAGGTCATGTCTCCTGTCATATATTGGGGCTGAAATCTCTCAAAAAGCACCAAAGTAAACTGAATACAGTCTGTTATCCCTTAATCATTGGTGAAACTTAAGTTTCACCTGCTTTGCATAGTCAGGATTCCACTGAGAGCAAAGACAGGTTTGATGGACAATTATGAAACGATGAAAACATCAACTGTAATACCATAAGATTGACCATCCCTGTGCTCTTTCCTCCCATGTCTTTCTTTTGTCTGCCTTTCCCACTCTCCTTTTCTCCAGCTCTTGGTCAAATAATGCTGTACGTGGACGGGATGAACGGCCTCATATCTCACAATGAAACGATCCAGTGGCTTTACACGCTGGTTGGATCCAAGGTAAAAAAAAAAAAAAAAATGTAAAAATGACTCCACACTGTAGATATCCTGTAAGATCAACTCAACGACACCACCTGGCCACTGATGAGAAGGATAAAATCCTATACTTGCTGCCCTGCTGTCAGTGTGGTCACCTCAGCCCTCTACTGGCCAGACTGCAGTATGTGCAGCAAATGTGCAGCAGATGAGGGAGCTGCACTGGCTCTCTTTTCACACAGTTTTGATGTTCTTACAAATTACTTTCCTGCCTTTCCGTGTAAATACTGACAAACTATTTGGTGTCTGGTTTATTTTTCTTTTAATTTGAACCCTGTCTTTGTAATCACCTCGCCAGGAAAGAAAACTTGTTTTGCACCACCCCTCCCATTGTGTTGATTTTAACCTCAGCTTTGCAGCATATCATAACCATAACACTCTTCTCACCTACTTTTTTTTCTTAAATCTCTTTTTCCATATTTTACAGTGGTGTAAATCACTGGAAACATTTACTAAACCTTAGATATCTTGCTTTATTTTGAGGCTCATCTGTGGTTCAGCATTTTGATTTTTATGGCATTTTTATACCGTCTGACTGCTGTACAGTGTGTTCCCATGAGCTGTCAGAGGCACACAGCACTCTTATCAAAACCTTGCAAGACTGCCCCTAAAGGAAAGGGCTTTTACCATTTGATGCCATTAAGCATCTGGAATTTAAAGGGCTTGCACATGCTCATCATAGTTGTTTGCAGAAACATTAAGTTCACAGTTGAATTTGTGCGCTCTGTGTTTGTTGCTTTAACAGATTGTTTTTCTTTCCACAGTTTCGTCTGGTGGTGAAGACATCCCTAAAGCTGCTGCTGGTGTTTGTCGAGTACACCGAGTCCAATGCTGCCCTTCTCATAAAGGCTGTGAACGCTGTGGATACCAAAAGGGGTACGATGCTTGCATAACTGAGAAACAAACATAAATGCACAACACTACTGTCAAAGGAGGGACCGACTCGTTCTCTATTCCCACACTCACATAGTATAGATATTAATAAAGGAGAAAACATCGGAAACCTGCTGCATTAACCAGAGTGTCAGTGAATTCAGTGTGTAATATGTTGGAGCTAATGGAGTTATTTGCATATGCTAGTCTTTAAGCCAATCATAAATTCCACTTACTTCCCCATAAAACTACAGTGTGTGCTACTATTTAATCATTGAATATGTTCACCTTATATTTAGTCTCTGTGGGATTTGTTGCTACATAGCATCATCATTAAGTTTTAATTCTCGGCTGCTCAGTGAAACCTGAGCAGTAAAACACAGAAAGCGCAGTCCGATCAGTTGTTCTCAGCCGCGCCACAGCCACACATGGAATGAGGCTTATTGAGAAGGAGTCTATCTCCTGCCTGCAGTGGGGTTCAGTTACCTGCCATCCTAAAAGCTCAGCATTGTGCTGTGGCATACAGCAGGGGGTTGGTCATCCGTGTGCAGGGCTCAGGTATCCCTCTGTCACTTCTGCTGTTGCGTAAGAGGACTGAACATGATCCCCTGTCTCCCGATGAGAGGAGTTGGTCTTCATGGCTGAGACGGTGCTCCTTGCTTATTGCCACATGCAGACGCCTCCGTTTTTTGTTTTTCATTTTTACTGCTGTGTTTCTAGAGGAAGATGAAAGCCATACTGCAAAGTCTACTGGCGCAATAAGATGACTTAAAAGGTTTTATTTTTTATATTGCTACACAGCGACAGAGCCAAATCGGTTTTTATGACAAACTGTGAGATGATCAAATGGATGATTTCAGATTTTGTAGTTGTTCAGCATCTTTGTAAACCTTGAAATAACTTTTCTTTTTATACACACTTGTGTTGCATGTGTTTTCATGATGCAGGTACAAAACTGTGGTCAAATGTCATGGAGATCCTTGATGAGAAGGATGGAGTGGATACAGAGCTGCTGGTGTTCGCAATGACGCTCATCAATAAGGTCAGTAAATACTATTTAGATACTATTTAACCAACTATTTCTGCATTACCTTGGAGTATAGCATTTACCTGCCTGTCTCTAGTGGTTTTCCTTCCCAATCTGCTACATTTAAAGCCCCCTTTATATATTGTATATAGATTGTTTTATCAGCACCTGAATAATGTAGAGATAACAAAGAAAGTCTTTTGAGGTGAGAGGTCATTTGTATTTGTGTGTTTGTGGGATTGCAAATGTTGCTTATATGAAATTGCAGTAACTGTGGTAATGAAGAATAAACTGCAGGAGTGTAAAATGATTTAAGTGTGGATACAGGGCTGCTGGTGTTCAGTGTTTATTATCCTTGTGGATATAGAAAAATGTGTTTACATACTACTAATGTGTTTAGGTATACAGCCTGGCTACAGATCGTTTTTAAATATATTACTTGAATATATTATTTATTACTCAGATTAGCTTCAGTCCTGCAGGTGAATTATCAGTTTAGTTTTGTTATTGTTTCATTATCATGTGTTGGCCCTGGCAAGTATCGAGGGTGTACCCTTCCTGTTGCCCTGTGACAGCTTGAATGATTGGATAAGCAGCTAAGAAAATGGATGGATGGAAAATCGCATGTGTTTGCTTCTGTGCGTGTCTCAGACGTTGGCAGGCCTACCAGACCAGGACTCCTACTATGACATGGTGGATTGTCTGGAGGAGCAAGGCATCGAAGCCACGGCCCAGAGACACCTAAGCAGAAAAGGCACTGATCTCGACCTCGTGGAACAGTTCAACATCTATGAGGTCAGGAAGCCTTCAGTACAAACCTTTATCTCTGTACAAACAAGCTCAGTGTGTCTAATAAGTCAAATAGCAGCCGGGAATGCGTCTGTGTAAAGATCCCTGTTATACTTTATTCACTCGCTGTCTCTTTGACCTAGATGACTCTCCGTCATGAGGACGGTGACGATGACACCCAGTTGCCCCCGAGTGGGCGAAAGGACCGCCGGCGGGCCAGTGTCGGCGGCACTAATGAGAGGCGAGGCCTGGAGAGAAGACGCAGCCGGAGACATTCGCTTCAGAATAGCAGAGGCCATGCTTCTGCCCCAGCATCACCCAGCACTAGTCACGCTCGTGCAAGTGGCTTCCTCCGCTTTGGTAGCCAACATGAAGATATCAGTGAAAGGTAAAGTTTGCAAAAGAAGCAAAGGAGAGGAGAAGTGGAAGAGAATTAGGACACTAAAAGAAAGATTTAGTTTGGCGTTTATTAAGTAATGACCTAGAGCAGAGCACATGCACAGGCAGGTCGACCATGACCTCGTTATTAAATGTTTCATCCAGCTGGGTGATCTAAAGCCTGAAAGATAGCTGCAAGTAAAAAGGAATCACAAATGATTCCCATTGAGTTATTTTACAGGAAGGCTGCCCGACTAAAAAGTGTGTATTATATTTCATTTGTGGAGCTCTACCCTGTCCAGAGCTGAGGAAAAGAATTTCATTATATAGTAATTTAAAGAATGGCAAAGAGAAGACTGCTGCAGCAAAGTGACATTTAAATTAATTTTCTGTCACAGACATTCTCCTGCCGCTCGAGGAAAAAGGAAGCCTTTGCAAACACGAGATATGAGCTATCTGCTCTCACTCTGAAGTCAGGCTTCCTTCAGCGGGCGTGCACTGAACTTAAACTCCACCATGCCACATGTTTTATATATGACAGACCTTGGTGACTGCACAGACTGCATCTGGTGACTCCGGCAAGAAGCAAATTGCAGCCTTGTTTAAATGCTTAAAGGGATTATACCCGATAAAAGCACAGATCCTTTTGATGAACATTACTTTAACCTCTTTATTCTAGATCATGCTCCAGGAGGCAAACTGGAAATTATTTGTAGTCTTCTTTTTTGTCTTTCTCTCCCCAATCATTATTAACAAGCTTTTTACAAGAAGCATACCCCTTACCCCTGGTAGCACTCAGATCTTCAGGTTAACTTAAATTCAATCCAGCAGGTCATATGATACCATGCTAGCTAGCTTCTTCCAGTCCACCACAGGAAATTCAAGCCGCCTTTGAAGATCACAATTTTCCATATTGTTAATGAAATCCAGACAACTGAGAGAGATCCAAACAGCAAACCGGCCCAGACTCGTGTATGGCGACCCCCAAACTATCAGCTCAAACACACAACATATCCTACAGGCTTAACACTCCTTATTAAATCAAATACTCTTCTTCTCTTTTGTATTAGTGGTATTATTAAAGTTGTCCTTTAACTGTTTTATCATGTCATAAAACCAGGATTACTAAAATTCTACTAACCTTCTCAGGCATGTCTCTCTTCTACACTAATAATTTTAATGCTTTCTTAAAAAGCATGTCTGTAGATTTTCGTCATTTCTGTGTGCTCTCCCTTTCATCTTCTGCTGTGTGGTTTCACGTTGTCTTTGTCCAATTTCTCTTCTCTCTCGCCTCCCCTGCATCCTCCCGTTCCTCCTTTCAACCCTCAACCCCTCCTCGCCCACCACAGGGAAGAGGAAGAGGAAGACGATGAGGCTGATAAGGAGGAGGGTGAGGAGGAGGAGGAGGAGGATGAGGCAGATGATGAAAGTCATCCAGTCTCTGATTCCTCTAGTCAGGGCACTCACAGGTATTTTAGGCCAACTACCGTGATACAGTTTCTCCATTTTTATTCACACAGTGCCTCCCTACTTTCTCTTCCATTTTGGATTATTTTCACTCTCTCTCGACTCCTACTCTCTTGTATTTTGTCATCCTAGTGCGGTTCCAGATGTAGCAGACACTCCTAACATGTGTTTGAACATAAAGTGTATGGCCAACATCCTCCCTAAAGCCAGTGACCCTGAAGGGCAGAGAGAGTATCTCAGCGTCAAGACCAGGGCATCTTCTCCTGTGTCCGTTCCACCTAAAAAGAGGACCTTTAGTCCTTGGTGTGTTCCTCACAGCCACCTGACTCTTTCTTCCAATTTGCTTTGAATAGAGCGGCAAGCTCAACACACCCTCTGTATCAGTCCACCCCAGCCTCTCCACCCCTTTTCCATCCCTCTGTCCCCTGACTTAAACCAGAGGCAGGTGTCGTTTGCGGTTGAGAAAGCACTACTTTACATGCACACCTCTCAATGTGGAACCACTCCATCACCGTTGTCTGTGTATATCTCACTATATCTTTACCCAGCATTTCAATCATAAAAATACAAATAATTGTACAAAAATGAAATGCCATCACTGAAGACTTGCACTACACGATGAAGTTATTAAGCCCCGTCCTTTTCCATGATGTTGGAAAGCATTATTTTGCATTTAGTCCTCATCTGTCTTTCATTGTGGCTCTGTGCCACAGTTAATCCAAGACAAGGCGATAAATGATGTCAGAGCATTAATGAGTTTCAATTGTTACTGTGGGTTACAGTTACTGTGTAGTTCTGCTCATGTTTAAGCTGAAGTCTGTAGGTCTGTAGCAACAGAAACCACATTGCTCTGCATGTAGCAAATGGTGTTCACTGGACAATAAAAAATGAACACTAAATTATGGTAGATTTTGCTTTTTAAATTGCACGCTTAATCAGTGAGACAGAGGGAGATATTGTATCGTCCCTGTCTGCTCTGTCGTCTTGTAGTCTTGCAGCCCTCCTTCCTCAAACTGTCTTCTTTATGTGACTAACAGCTAGATATTTAATCTTTGGAGTCTTTCAAATCTGACTTGACTTTTCTCTCACTTACATCTTCAGTCTGACAGATAATACATCTCCTTCATCTTGCCCTGCTAGAAAGCCCTGCTGGGCTGAAAGGTAAGACAAGGAGTCAACAGGCCAATGTTAAACAAGATATATAAGAGCTTTAGAGTTGAACAGTAGTATAAAACCTTTGGCACAACAGTGACTGGGTCTGCTTAAGTTACTGAAAATGTAATGATACCATTTTTACTGTTGTGCAAGTTAGTCAAAAATAATAATAATTACAGCTGAGCTGTTTTCACACACAGACATGGATGAGCAATAACTGATGGATGGATTTTCTCACAGTGATGCTGCTGAACTGCCTTAGTGGGATTTAAGTTATACAGTTATAAGTCATACAGTGCTTAAGAAATGTATTACACCACCACCCAGTGCAAGAGCACATAGCTATAGCTGCACGGAATTAAGAGTACTGGTAATTACCAAAATCATTTTTGATGTTCTTGTAATGGCTAGTCCACAAGTATGTGCAAGCTCTTTAATAAATATTATATTTTTCTTGCTAAAATATATTTAATAATATCTCAAATTTATTGTTTTACAAAAAAAATCTGAAAAAACGTCATTTGTCAGGTTTTTTCATCTTTTTGTTTTTATTAAGAGGCCACATTGAAGTTATTTACTTAAATTGTTTTAGTGGTGATGATGTGCATCCACCTCTGTGTCTTCGTCTGTCTTCAGCACAATACATATTTTTTCCTTTTCTTTTGACAGAATCAGTGGCAATGGCACTCCACATCCTGGCGTCAAATCCATATCCCAGAACCAAACTCCTACATCACCCGTCCATCGTTTTAATAGTTCAGCAACCTCCACACCAGAATCCAAACCTGACAGGTTAGCAACACGGCTAATGCAAACGATTTTTAATGTTAACTATAACTCTGTCAAGCTTTTATTTTGAAGAAACTTCCAAATGCATAAATCAAAGTATATGTCATTCACTTAATTAGCAATAATTTAATCTTATTTGCTCTTTTTCTCTGATTCACAGACCTGCTATAGGGGGGCTGCTAACATTATCATACAGACAGCATCAGGAGTCTCTGGCTGCAGAGAGAGAGAGGCGACGCCAGGAAAGAGAGGAGCGACTGCAGAGGATTGAAAGAGAGGAGAGGAACCGCTTTAGGTTAGCCTCCCTTATGTGACTTCTTAGCATTAAAAAAAATGATGTATAGCTTCTGTACAGTGGAACCTATTAAAAACGGGTTAACAACAGGCCATCTTCACTCACTAAAGATGACCACGTATCTCTCCAGTGTGAGGATACGTGGTGATGGTGAGGATAACCAGATAAACTAAATGGTCAAAATTATTGGGCCACACCTCTTAAACTTTGAAATCAGCTAATTTCACTCTGTTGCCACTGGTGTTTAAAAGCAAGCACCTAACTATTCAGTCTATCTTTGCAAACATTTGTGAATTAATGGGTCGTTTTAAAGGTCATTCTTGTCAGAGAAGCTCAGGAGAATTTTCACTGAGCATGACATCCCAGTGGACTTAAGACCCAGCCACACCCTCAGATGAACACTGGTTCAAAACTCCCAAACACAAGCTAAGCAACACAGTGTATTGCTGTGCAGTGCGGCGAGCAATGCTCAGACGTCTACATTGGAGAAACCAAACTGCCACATCATAAATCGCACAACATACAAGAGCCACCTCAACAGGACAAATTTGGCTGTGGATCTGCATCTAAAACATAAAGGCCACTCTTTCGAGGATGCCAGTGTTCACGTTTTGAACTGACAAGAGTAAAAAAAGGCCATCTATGTCCACTCTGAACATCCAGCATTGAACAGAGGGGGTGGCAAGAGATCCCATGTAAGTCCAACGCTCTGCTGATCCAGTAACTGCACAGTTCCTCCTCTGACATCAACATCAGCAGCTCCTGTAAGTTTAATGTGTACACAGCCCAGTACTTTTGTCCATACAGTGGTGTACACTGTAAAGAGAATAACGGCAGATGGAGCATCATACGGCGATCTCTTTGTACATATCAGATGTAAATAAAAATCTTATGTAGTATGAATGCAGGTTTAAACTGTCTTTTGCCCATGCTCTCCCTGCTCTCCATGATCCGTTTCTGTCTTTCTGTCTCAGTCGAGATTATGTTGAAAAGAGGGAAGAAGCAAGACAAGCCAGAGAAGAAAGGTGAGGTTACTTTGTTTCAGGGTTTCACATGCATGCACTGCTGCAGCTGTGAAGCTAGGTTAAAAACTAAAAAGCATTTTAATATCTGATCAGATATAAGATGTACAATTTGCCTCAGCCTTAAGCTGTTCCAACGTTTAACAGGAATAGTGTGTAGTTGTCTTTTGGCATGCATGTTTTTTGAAAATGCAACTTACACAATTTTGAGGGACATGTGAAGTGTTACCTCGTGCCAAAAATCTTATAGAGAACTTTGGCAACTTTATCAACATGGATATGATTTGTCATCATTTCAGTCATTGAGTAATGGGACTATGGCTCCATTTTCCGTAATTACCCTGGAATGAGACAACGTAAATGGCTTCTATTCATTGACATAACTTTTTGATCATTGTTATATGAGGTCATCATACCTCTAAAGTCTAAACTGTCATGTATATTTCAATAGTTAGAGTTGCTGGAGATTTATGCTTACATAGATGTCACTACCCCAAAAAACATCATCCTCATCACCATAACAAATTTACTGTGCATCTTGTATTTTATTTAGTTATCCATTACCGCTTTTCATGTAACTACAGCGCAGTGTCCACATAAAAGTAAAAGCAGCTGTTTGTCACTGCAGGTACAAGGCTGTGGAACGGGTAGCTGCGGAGGAGTTTGAGCGGGAGCGCCCCAAAGTGCCAACAAGAGGGCGGACGGAGATAACTCTGTGTTTGAGTCCAAACCCCGCCAGCCGCTCAGCATCCCGCTGTGCTACACCTTCATCCGTGATTTCACAGGAAGACACCTCCACCATCACACACCAGAGTTTGGGTACACCTTGTTTGTCAAACATGTATTCTTCATTAGGACTTGAGAGATATGTGCATGAATGAGTGAATGAATGCTTGATGACACAGCTGAAGGACACAATACTGGCTGTTTGTGCTCCTGTCTCCCTCACTTGGCCTGTCATTAAAACTTGATAAAAATAATTCTGTTTCCATCTGCTGTGATTTAATGGCTCCATAGTGTAGTGGTTAACACATTTGCCTTATACGCAAATAATATAGGGTTCTAGTGTACTCCTTGTACCAGTTCCAAGCCTGTGTAAGAGGGAGGGTTGCATCCAGTCCAAAAACCTGTGCCGAATAAATTGTGCTTAGTCATCTGTTGTTGTGACCACTTAGTAAATAAGGGAAACCATCTATATTTACGTTACAATATAAAGCACCTTGAAGCAAGTGTTGTTGTGATTTGGCGCTATATAAATGATAAAGTCAGACAAAGCAACAAAAGGAGAAGCTGGGCTGAAGCTGCACTGCAATGTAGATGTGCAGAGGTGCTTACGCTCGGCCTTCAGCTCCTATGGATTGATATCAAAGGTTAACAGCTGATGGACTCTCAGTAATTTCAAGATACTTCAATGTAAGATTGTAATCAGAAATTTCTTGCTTTTTTCTTGAGTTTATCTTCGTAAAGCATGCTTCTTTGGTGACTTTAAACTGAAGATAAAGGCTGAAGCTGAAGGATTTTTCTCAGACTTTTTGTAAAGCATTGCAGTGTTTCAGCCAGTCGTATAAAGGGATTAGGTGATTGATTTATGTATTTCAGTCTGAGAATGTCAGTATCAGCACACTTAATGATATGCCGGGAAGCAATTTTAAATATATTTTTAGATTTTCCTTTAACTTTTTTTTTGTTCTTGAACACTATCAGAGTTATACGTTGGCACATAACTCTGTACAGAAACATTTAAAGTAACATTTTTCTTTAATATTGCCGTAATTTCTCTTCCAGGAACAGAACACATCCCACATGCTGAACCACAGACCAGAATAAAAAGCGCAGCACCAGAGTTACCAGTATTAGAACCTTCCCCTGCACCTCCCCCTGAACCAGACAAACAGCAAACTGAGGCGGCGTCGCAGGCAGAGACAGAGGATGTTGTTGCTGAAGAGAAGGTAGCGGTAGAGGTGGCTTCAATTGGACAGTCAGGCAAGAGTAAGGAAGAGACACGAGAGCAGGTGAAGCTTGAGGAGCGGAGACAGCGTATGGATGAGGCAGAAGAAGAAGAAGCAGATGTAACTGATAAGGTAAAGGAGGGAGAGCCGGATGTAGAAGCAGAAGCAGTAGAGTTGGAGGAGGAGTCTGAGAAGGAGCAGGTGACAGAAAGGGATGTAGATGACAGTGTGCTGTTGAGTGAAAAAGAGAGGCAGAATGAAGAGGTGAATGAAAAGGACAACTGCTCTGCATCCAGCATCTCCTCCACAAGTAGCACTCTGGAGAGAGAGGAGCGGGAGGTGAAACTCAACCGTGAAATCGAAGCAGGTAGAGTTAAAACATTTTGCAGATTTTATTTGCTTACTTTGATGATCAACTATTCATATTACCTTCTATTTGATCGAAATTGTTTCTATACCTTCAGGCCAATGGACTCAGTGCATTAAAGAGGCAGATGTGAATGACCACTGCAACAAAATTCTCAACGGGAAACGCTTCATGCTGGACATGCTCTATGCTCAGAAGACGGCCGCTGAGGATGATGGGAAAGTGGGAGAATCTGAAAAGGAGAAGTGTAAATGTGAGAAGGAGGAGGTGAATGACTCTGTGGCGAGTTTGGCTAGCAGGATCTCCACACTGGAGGCTCACAGACAGGCCAGAGAAGAAAATGTGAAAAAGATGGAGGTGGGAAATCTGGACAATCAGGGCAGCGTCCGGGCAGTGGCGGGGAAGTTTGGAAATTTGGTCAAAGGCCTGACATCTCCACCTGAAGCAGAGATGTCAAAAGAGCAGCAACAGGCTGAAAAATCATCGCCTGCTGCCTCGTCAACGTTAGCCCCAAAGAAAGAGTCGGACTATATCTGGGACCAGTTGATGGCCAAACCAAGAGAGCTGCGGATCAAAGATATGGACTTCACCGACCTGAAGGATGAGGATGACATGGACATTTTAGATATGGACAGCACGACAGGGTCAGGTGACCTAATACCACCTCTTCCTCCCCTGCCGTGCAATACCGCCCTGCCACCACCACCACCACCGTTTGGATGCCCCCCACCTCCTCCCATCCTTGGCAAAATGATGCCTCCACCTCCACCATTTATGGCCCCTATCCCTCCGCCATCCCCTCAGCTGAGCCGAGGGGATATTCCTCTCTTCCAGAAGAAGAAGAAGACCATCCGTCTCTTCTGGAATGAGGTTCGTCCTGTGGACTGGCAGTGTAAGAGTCATAAATTCTGTAAGGATTCTCTCTGGTCCAAACTGGAGCCAGTTACACTGGACACATCCAAGTTGGAGCAGCTGTTTGAGTCCAAATCCAAGGAGCTCTCTGTCACGAAGGTAATTGCTGTCTAGACTGCTATTAGAGCAGCTCTCCTCCCTAGCTGGTTATTTGAAAGGATCATTTTGTGATTTAGTTTGGTGCTAATTGTGCTTGTTGTCTCATATAAATCAGGAAGCACACGGTACAAGATGGACTTTAGATTAAGTCACCCCTACCCTCTATGTTAAAGTAAACTATGGGACCAGAGCACATCAACACATTCTTAAATCTTCAGAGTTATTACAGGATCCACTGATTCAAAAATCTGTAGGTTCAGGGGCCAACCCTGCTCCGGAAACTAAAATATGTTCTAAAATAATGCCTTCAAGTGCAGAAAGCTGTGACATTTTAAGAAACATGTACTGTAACACCAAGAAACACTGCCATGTAGACCTCCAAGTCTTTTAAGCACAGACCACACAGGGAATCAGGAAAAAGAAAAAATAATTATAACTGAGGTTTTTCTACCAAGGTTGATGTGTTGGATACATTTTTGCAAACTTCTTACACACTGGTAATATTCTGTATCTTGTAGAAAGCAGCTGTTGATGGCAAACGGCAAGAGATCATAGTCCTGGACTCAAAGCGCAGCAATGCTATAAACATCGGTTTGACTGTCTTACCTCCTCCCCGCACAATCAAGACTGCCATTCTCAACTTTGATGAGTACGCACTAAACAAAGAAGGCATCGAGGTAAGTCTTTTTAATAAGGTTCTGCCTTATGACGCACACCTATGGACTCTTCCTCTCTCTCCCACTCATCTTAACTCCCCAGCTTATCAGAATACAGAGATGCTAAGATATATTGTGATCATCAGCTTGATTTCGAGTTGTTTTCATGCAATTTTGAATTGAATCTTCTCTTTTATTTACTCTGATTTACAGTAAAAAAACAAAACAAAACAAAAAAATCAATGTGTTTAAATGGTATTATACGCCTGTTTTCCCACCTTCTCCCCAACTTTTCTCTTCCTGCCACTAGAAAATACTCACAATGATCCCCACAGAGGAGGAGAAGCAAAAGATCCAGGAAGCTCAGCTGGTCAACCCTGCTATCCCCCTGGGCAGCGCTGAACAGTTCCTTCTCACCCTCTCCTCCATCACAGAGCTGTCTGCTCGCCTGCAGCTGTGGGCATTCAAGATGGACTATGAAATTATTGAGAAGGTCAGAATCAATCATGCCTGTAGCAGTAGCAAAAGTGCATTATATCTCATTTTTGCTTCTAATTTTCTTATAATAAAATTTAATTTTGTGAATTAAAAAGGATATATTAGGAAATATGCTTGCGATTAGTTAGTGAAATATGAGCAATTATCGCACGAAATCTGTAAATATGAAGCTACAGCCAGTTGGTGATTATCTTGGCTTAGCAACAGCTTTCCAGTAGACTTCAGTACAACTGTACTTCCTTTTGCACCCAGTGGTCTCCCCCTGCTGGCCACTAGAAAGAATGCAGGTTTGAGGCACTTTCAAACTATCTTCACTTTTGACGTCCACAAACTTCATCCGCCTTTTATATACAGTGAATAGTTTAAACAAGATTTGTTTTTCCTATATGGGGTACATCTGTATGATGAGAGAAGAACAGACTTCACTGGAAAAAAAATAGGCATGCAGGGATGTGTCATGTGCTTCATGACTGTATTTTCCTGCTCTTTTAGGAAGTGGCAGAGCCTTTGCAGGACTTGAAGGAAGGAATGGATCAGCTGGAAAAAAATAAGACACTCAGATACATTTTGACCACGTTACTTGCCATTGGCAACTTTCTCAATGGCTCCAATGTAAGTAAACCTCCAAGTCGTTTGTAGCGTTTACTCGCTTTGTACATTTTCTGCAGTGCTCCTCACCCCCCACCTCCTCTGACAGCCTATTGATTTGGCAAGAGTTCTGCGTGCCTGACTGCACCAGATACTGTCCTTCTACAGTAAAAACACTTGTCAAGGCCTCTGCTAAACCTGGTCCTTTCTCTGTGTGTGTGTGTGTGTGTGTGTGTGTGTGTGTGTGTGTGTGTGTGTGTGTGTGTGTGTGTGTGTGTGTGTGTGTGTGTGTGTGTGTGTGTGTGTGTGTGTCAAAAAGAGAAAAGGGGAGGGAAGGTTTTGGGATTTCTGAGAATTTCTTTCTGTCTGGCCTTTTTATGTGTGAACCTGCATATATGTCTCTGTTTTTTTCCCTCATTTGTTTTGTTTTTGTCTCACTTTGTCATCTGTGTTTCTTTGCCCTTGCGTGTGCCTCGGTGTGTATGCAGCTGTGAGTAAGTGTATTTATGAATGAACCTCTGGGATATGCGAGCCAAACATGCAAAGGGGAAACATAAGTCATCAACATCAAAACAGGCAGTTACCGTAAATAATGGCCACGTTTATATTTTGCAGTAAGCCATTTAAAGCTGGCAGGAGAACAAGGGGAGATCCCGTTAGGATTAGGATTATGTCTTTCATTCTGGCTTTTTAGCTTCGCTGTGGTGAGCAGAATAATCAGTCAGCCCTGAAATAGAGTGTAGTTTCAGTCTAATGAATCTACGTATCTACTCTTAGCTCTTTTCAACTCCCTTTTTTTTCCCTGACTCTGCCAAAGAGGAAGTTCACTGCAGTTTTGGTCCTAGAGTAGCAGCATTTGATTTTAATTTTAGACCATTGTTTCCATCCCACACTCTGAGAGTGCTCCTGTGTTTGCATATATCTCTAGGCTAAAGGCTTTGAGCTGAACTATTTGGAGAAGGTCCCTGAGGTGAAGGATACAGTTCATAAGCAATCTCTGCTGCACCACGCCTGCTCCATCGTGGTTGAGAAGTTTCCAGACAGTACTGATCTCTACTCTGAGATTGGCGCTGTTACCCGCTTGACCAAGGTTCCGTTTAAAATTTCACTTTAACAACTAATCTAAAATAGTTTGTTGTTAGTAGACATAAATGCCAATGCCACATCACCTCAAGTCTGTCTTGGTTGTTAGGTGGACTTTGACCAGCTTCAAGACAATCTGGCCCAGATGGAGAGAAGGTGCAAAGCATCATGGGATCACCTGAAAGTCATTGCAAAACATGAGATGAAACCAGCGTTGAAACAAAAAATGTCCGACTTCCTCAAAGACTGTGCAGAGAGGATCATCATACTCAAGATTGTACATCGAAGAATTATCAACAGGTGCATTCACATGTAGATAATCCTTTACACATTAAAGCTTTCCTTACGCATTTTCCAGAATTTTTATATCTTAGAAATATAACTGTGTAATCAGATTTTGAATTCTCGTTAATGATAAAGCATGTATAATGATGCATTGTCGCTCTACTCTTCTCCAGGTTTCATGCTTTCCTGCTGTTCTTGGGCCATCCGGTGTATGCAGTACGTGACGTCAGCATACACCGCTTTAGCAAGATACTGAGCGAATTTGCTCTAGAATATCGCACGACAAGAGAGCGCGTGCTGCAGCAGAAACAGAAGAGGGCCAACCACCGAGAGAGGAACAAGACCAGGGGAAAAATGATAACAGATGTAAGTCGTCTTCAGCCGATCTACACGCACATTTTTCCATTTCATAAACCTCGTCTTTGTTTAGTTTGAGCTTTCTGATTTCTGAGAAACAATACGGCCCATCCCTAGACGCTGCTTATATCCTTAATCTGGTTAAAGTGCCAAATGCGGCATTTGTAAGGACATCGGTATAGCTCCTTGGTATTCACATGTATAGGTTTCTGTAACAACAATCAGTGAATTGTTTTTAGTGTATCCTATTCTGTAGCTGGAGCCAGCTAAGAAAAGCCAGAGCAAACACCTCACCGCATGATTAAAATCCCCCGGACTGTCAGAGCAGACTCAACAGCGGGCTCTGGCAAGAACACCCGCTCTTCAAAAGGTCCCTAATTCAATCACTGTGTGAGAATTCAAACTCTGGATTTCTGGATGGCCCACTCCTCAGCTCACACTCCTACAAAGAAATTCAGTCAAATATGCTCCTCTGGGCTGCACAGCTTGAATCTGCAGTGATGATTTTATGGTGTACGACAGGGGTGTGAAACATAAGGCCCGGGGCCCAGAATCAGCCCGGCAGACGATCCAATCCGACCCGTTGGACATATTTGTCAAATGTAAAGGATGGAATAAGTTTTTAGACTTTTAACTGTATTTTTAGGACTTGTACAGCTTTTCCTACTGATAAACACCTCAGACCAAAGCCATTCATGCTGCAGTAAGAAAGTAATTGATAAAAAGTTGACAGGAAACCATGACAGGGAAGTCTATAGTAATTTTATCTACTATAGACATTTCTATTTTATTTCACAATGTGTCAGCAGTAGAATAAATAAGTAAGTAAAACAGGGCATTTTCTGTGAATTAGCAAATCATTCCACTTAATACTGAGCTACCAGAATTGTCTGTAATTTTATATATTTATTCTGTACAATTTAAGCCCAAAGAGTCATCCTGACTCATTTCTTTCAATAACCACAACAGCATTTCTTCATCATGTTGAAAAACTGAGATATTAACACTGCATTTCTTTTTCTTGTATTGACATATCTCAGCAATTAAATGCACAGTTAAACTACTTTACACTGACAGAAAGGGTATTTCCACCAGTCTGGCTCACTTAAGATAAAAGGGGGCTTAATTATGGCCCAAGATGTAAAATGAGTTTGGCATTCCTGTTCTAGGAGATGAAAGTCTCACGAAAATGCAGGTATTAAAAAGAACGTGTTTAAATATTTAAGGACTTCTGGTATTTGCTTTCTTCCTAAAAATTAGGTGACAAGACTGCACCACTGTCTTATCTTAAAACTCGTATATAAAAACTTATACTATTATTTTAAAGTCTGCAAAAATGTAATTTTTACTATTTTTTTTCCATAGAGTGAAGATGACAATGATAGTGAGGTAATTGTGTTTGCAGACAAGTGCATGGGTGTTTGCATTTAACCCTGTCTTTTTAGACACGCTGTTGTAACTTTGGAAAACACCAAGTGTTGTAACATCAGGAAAAACAGAGTCGATTGTGACACTGACAGGCTGTGTGTGTAAGAGAGACCGAGCGTGGATGAGGAAACTCGATGGACAGAAAGAAGTGTCTGCATGATATGTTCTGTTGATTGAATCTAACTTCAACAACTCACAGATACTCAGGTGAAATATAATGAAATTCTTGAACCCGGCATGTCAGCATTGTTTCAAGAACCAGTCTTGAGGGAGAAAAAAGATTGTATCTCAGAGTTGTGGGTGGAGTGTTTGAAATGCCTAACTGCTCCTGTTTTAGGTTAGAAAGCACTGTCACCTGTAAAGGTTTACCTGTGTGACGACTTTCATACGTAAAAGGTCTCAGAGCGTGGAGATGAGTCACATTATACTGCTAACACAATCTCATGTGCCCGTCTGTTGCTGTAGAGTGGTAAATTTGGTGGAGCCCCTTCAGACAAACCGGAGAGTCAGCCTCAGAGTGTCCAGAGTGCCGAAGATGCAGCAGAACACGAGAACATGAAGGCCGTCCTAAAAAGTAGCCTGCAGAGTGGAGAGAGTGGATCATCCACAGTGCCGGGCCTTCGAACACGCACCAGAGCCAGTAGCACCAGAGGTTCTTCTCCTTTACGTGTTGTGCTTTTACACTTTTAAATATTTCCTTATTTTTACCACTGCCATCCAGAAAACTAGATTTGCATTATTCAAGTCAAACACAGTAACAGTTGTTTCATCTTTATTGAAGGAATTCTACCTAAAACCTAAGTTTAATTAGGACTATTTAGCAATGTAGCAGCAAATCTCTTCAATCTCTATGTTTATACACCACTTTGGTGCCTCTGCTCACCCCAACCAGTCAAGGCAGATGGCTTATTATTATTTTTCAGTTCATTTTTAATCAGTCATTTCAAGGCAGTAAGCAGCAATTCAGTTATAGGGGGGAGACATTATAGCAGGGAATGGTCATCCATGAATCTTTAGTTAAGTTTTGGATTTTACAAATAAATGTTATTTACATAAGACCAATTCACAATAGTGAAGGGGCTTTATATTACATGGCACAGACTACAAAATTAAGGAGAGGAATACAAAATTATTTGGTGATCCTCAGTGACAAAGCATATGGAGGACGAAGACTTTTTTTTTAACACAAATAAACTGGTAAAACCAGGCTGAGGGAGGGTTGTGGGAGGAATGTGAGTGTGACATAAAAGAGGAGCAGAACATCTTCCTGTTTTACGTTTACTTCAGCTGATCCAAAATGCCAGCTGAAGGCTTTTCAAGGGCCTATTATGACATCCTGTTTATAAGATGTTGCTAAATGTTGTAGCAACATTTGCTGAAAGTAAGCATGCAAACTAAAAGTACTATCAAAAACGATTTGCATTAGTACTACAGGCCAAGGTAATGCTACTGAGTTCAAATATCTGCTCAGACATGCTATTTCTGAGATTTACAGAGCCAGATGCCTCAAGTTTAGTTAATTGAATTCAGAAATAACTACAATTACAGGTTATCAAGTCTGTCGTTAAGCCTGCTTGTAGTTTAACTAAATGACTTAGCCCTTTAAAGAATATTATGAGATGCTATTACCTTGGTACCATCAGACGTTTCGCTTACCCATTTTAACTGTGTTGTTTTAGGTCGTGTTGCCCCATGGTGCTCTGCCAACGACGACCCAGTAAACTGCACAGATGACACAGCAGACGAGATCATGGAGAGGATTGTCAGGTCAGCCACTCAGGGGCCCAGCCAGCGGACGCAGCCGCGGGAGAGGAGACGATCCCGAGCCAATCGAAAATCATGTGAGTGGTGTCAAATATTGGGCGAGCTGCCTCATTTCTTATCATACACAGAGCAGAAAGCTCCAATCAGCTCCATATGTAAACTCATATAATGCAAAAAAACAAAACATTTTTCCATGATAGGCGATTATGTTTCCACTCTGAATTTTCCTCTTGTGTGCACAGTGAGGAGGACACTGAGGAATGGTTTGACAACAGAGGAGGCAAACGCTCTTGGCTTGTCTAATGGTTCGGAGATGCAAGTGTGAGCTGGACCCCCATGGGACACCACGCTATCTGGAAGCCCTTTCACTGCCCCAAACCCCCCATAAGGACATAAAGACCCAACCCGTCAACCTACTCTGCTCCGGTTTGGCACTAAAATCCCCCTCCCCAACCCCAGCTTTGATGAGTTGATCTCATCTTTGTATGTCTGGACTTGACCAAGTGCTTCCTAACGAAAGAGAAGGGAGAACAGGATTTTATTCCTGAACTGATGGGCAGAGGGAGCAGAAACGGCGTGCTGCATTAAAACCACTAAGCTTTGCCCTTGCCGGTTAAACACAGTTTACACATGATTTGCTTTCATAAGGCTTCATCACAGTTATGCTTTCAATGTGATATTGCATACAAACACCTGCAGAAATGTTTGGTTTTTTTAAGGCCGAGGGAGTCAAAACAGTTGGCAGTTTAATCCCCGTGGCCTTCAGTGAATTGAGAGGGCTAGAAAATCAGTTCAAATAAATGTGTTTGGGTTTAGTTTCAGCCCAGGAGCTTTCGTGACAAAAAAGACATTTCATCTATTGAATAGATGGCCTTGTGCAGAGGGTTATTTTGTTATATACTACTGTGGTAGTTTTGTGTTTCGTTTTGCTCAAGAAGGTGCTCAAATAAGGAACAATTGCACTGGATGTAAAAGTTGGGTCTCAAAGGAAAGTGAGATCCTTGACACTGATTAACCATTCAGACATCTGAATCTGAGAACATACTCAGCAGTTAACCAGCAATTCAGCAGTAGCACAGTTTTTAAATATTTAATCAAAGTCAACATATCCAAGGCAAGCGTGCATTAGTTTACTAAATAAGAAGGAATTCATCAGAGAAACGGCGCAGATATTTTTTAAAGTTGATATGAAGAGAGAAAGGCGATTGCCAACAGCTCCGTTACAGGTTTGACTGGCAATCCCACTAGTTTCAGACTAATGCTAACGATGCAAACATTTATAGTTTGAACTGAAGTCGCATCGTCACCGTCGTGATCTATTCTCACCGATGAACAGCTGGAGTGAGGTGAAGTACAAGTGAGCAATCTTCACAGAGTTTATTTCGTTTTATTTTGTAGAGACTATGAGCTGCACATTTCAGAGTGCCTTTCAGAGACAGCTATTTATTAAGATGTTTTCAGGGACATATAATAACGAAAATGTTGCTACAGATGTGCGGTCTGTGGGGCAGGGAGGGAGCAGAGGTTAATATTGCAGTGTAGATCATTCTTGAGCTGTGATTTATTTTTAACCAGTGTTTTTAAACTTGTCATGGCAGAATTACTTTTTTTGGTTCCATGCTATGTCTTGGATCAAGTAGTTTATGAAGATAGCTTTAACATATTTATGACAACTTAAGGATTGGCTATGCACATTAGCTGTTATCCTGTTGCCTTATTGTAAGATTCATTTAGGTTCACTCCATTCATAGTGTAGGTAAAATTATAGAGAGAGATCAGGCCATTTTTGCCATTTTCAGGGTATGTGGGGTGTATTTTTTTAATTCTCAATGAATGCAAACCATCAGGGGGCACATTTATAATTATTAGTTAGGAAGCACATAAAATTTTTTAATTTATAGACTTTTTAAAACATCAAAATCTGTACTGAACGGAATATTTTAGAGGTCCACGTGCTGTTAATCAATTTGGAATGGCCTTGACTGAATTCATAATGATCTCTATTCACTTTTAATTTTCACTGTGATGGAAACATAGCCATTGAGAAAATAATTTAGCGCATTGTGATAAATCTGCATAAAAAAAGAAATCAAATGAGCACTCCATTTTTATTTTGTTTTGAATTGACTGGAACCTTTTCAGCACCTTAGACTCGATGTGTAGCATGCCACTTAGTAAAACTGCAGTTACAGGAGGAGCTGGGAGCTCAGTGCGTTTCCCGGGTTGTACTGACTTTTCAAGAGCAAAAACATGTTTGAAGCAATACAGGGGAATGTTGTAAACAGATGTACATGTCATAACTGTCTTTTTTTTTTTGCTCCATGTGTAGAATAGTGTATTATAGACTAAAAGCAGTGTTATTCAAAATATAATTTAAGAAAACCAAGCCATGCATGGTTTTAAAAGAAAGTGACACTTCTGCTTAATCCAGGAGGTGGTTTCACTTTGGTTCTAAGAGCTGTAGGATTTTCACTTCAGACTGTAACATGAACACCCAGCGATCGGCTTTACCAGTTACTCCAGTAAAATCCAGATGGAAGCCTTTGATTTAATTGCACTTATATTTTTATCATTAGCCCATCACACACTGCTGCCTGTGCCATAACATCACTGTGGAACTTGGACTAAAGTGCTTTACTACCAAGGCTTCAATTGCATCTATACCCACAGCAAAAACTATGTAACAACTACAATAAAAAGGCAAAATGCAATTTTTTTTTTTGTCATCAACTTCTTTCTGCCACCTTTTCTTCTATGAATACAGAAATAAGTCACGTTTAGACCAGACAAAGCATGTGAAAGAAAAACTTAAGCCTGTTTATTTTTAGTCCACACAACCCATTTTTCAAGTCACTTTTATGTTCAAGAGCATACAGATGTCAGTGACACGTTTACCATTACAGCTGGTGTTTACATACGGCCCACTCATCTGGACTTAAAATTCATGTCTGTTCACAGGTGGTATGGAGCTAAATGCGATTATTGTTTGCTTGCAATAAAATGCAGAGACATCACGATGATGAGGATAGGTAGGAAAAACAAGCATTCAAAAAAGAAGAAGAAAAAAAAAAAGAAGCCGAAACTGTCTCAGCAAATCCAGTGCAACCCAAGACACGTTCTGCTTTATACTAGCTGAAAACAGAAAAAAGGGTAAATAAGAATTATAGAACTTGTATTTCCTGATCATAGTTCAAATTTATCAATATACACTGTCCCTGAACAATTACTTTTGCACAGTACCTTAGATTTGTGAAGATAAATTACAAAATGGAGTCTTCCCTTTCCACAGGACATAATTTTCTTTGTAAAACCCCTGAAAAACTGACAGGCTTACCTAGTTTAACATTTTGTATTGCTACATTTTAAACAAAGATTGACAAATGAATTTTTAGCTTTGCATATATTCATAGGTTTGTGGTTTGGTGTGCATCTGCGCCAATAATCATCTCTGAAATAGCACCAAAAGACAAACACTTGACCATTCAGAGGTCAGGCATTTGTTAAATGTATGGTTTAGAAACAGCACGTTGCAAATGTGCAGAAAAGTCTAATCATTAACCCCAACATAATTATTCTTTTAAATGGCAAAGTAAACAATACTCTGCATATATATGTATATGAGACACATAAAGCTGACCCTGATGAGCAGTACGAGTCTGGCCTGACAGTTTCAACTGCTCACTTGTCTTCTGTCTCAGGGTCACTGCTGGATTTTATCATGTGCAATGGATACAAGTAAACTCAAAGCTGTCGTTTGGTACAATAATGCACTTTTAGATCTGAGTTGAGTGTAAATTTATAAAAAGGGTGCGTCGTTAACGCGTTAAGAAAAGAATCTGGTTGCCGTCCTCTCATGTATCCAATCATTTGGAGAAACAACAATCTTAAAATCTGAGGTGTCTAAAAAGTTTATACAAAAATGTATATCCAAATTATAGTTTATCCTGTGAGGGAAATATGTAAATGTTTATATTTTCAAAAGATACTTGTGTTTACCCATAGTTACACATGAAGTTAATTAAACATATAGCACCAGCTTGTAGATCATGCCAAGCCTTGGGTTTGGTCTAAAGCGCAAATCTGTGCCGCACTAAAAGAAGTGTAACGCAGACAGCAGTGAGACAAATCGACAAATCTTCAAAGAACTTAAAGTGCCACTCCAGTCCCACGCCCGCTGCCCAGGCTTCAGCTATCTAACCACAGTACACGCTTCTTATCTAAGACAACTGATGGGGCGCTTCAAGCATTTCCATTAGGAAAGTGTCAATAGGTGTGTCACCGATCAGCTTGAAGAAGAAAAGATGCTCCAAGCACTTCAAGCCAATAGATCGCAGTGCTGGCAGTCGAAGGAGGAGCTTAGCAAACCTGCAGGGAACAGAGAGGACATCATCTCACTTAACAAGATCAAAATGTACGAGACAGGACTACAACAAAGACTGTTACAGCAGAGGACCATTACCTTCCTTGCTGCTCTGGATATTTCTGTTTGCAGTAAGCTTCCAATGATGCATAGACCTTTTCTCTGAGGAGCTCCACCTCACCGGTGTTGGAGAGCCCTTTAGCATCTACATGAAAAATGCAGAAAATTAAAAAAGCCCAAAACATTTTTTGAAGAAATAGTTAAATGTTTCTAATTTCTTCCATGTTAAGTACCTGGGTTAAACAGGACAATGGCTCGAAGGCAGCCCAGCTCTATTTTATCCATTTGCATATCTCTCATCTTATTGACCAGCTCAGTGAGAACTCTGAGAAAGAATGCAAGGTTTCAAAGCATTAAACAAAAACACTGAGCCTACACTGTGTAAGACACTCTGAACAACAAGAGGAAATGTACCTATCAAATATGGCGCCGACCTCTGCGCTCTGCACACTTTCTCTGTATCAAAAACAAAAGTCAAATTAGACAATACGTTTTTATAACACAAATCATTGCAGTCAAGTGCAGCTTATATGTTTGTATCCTGGCAATTCTTTACTTCCATCAATGTACCTGTCAAAAATGGCTCCAACTCCTGCACTGTGTGCGTTATCGCGCTGCAGCTCAGAGGCAAGAAGAACTCCATCCTTCAACGGAATGGAACGATGGGAGAACGAGGCGATAAGAAGCTCATTCCACCCTGAGAAATTAAGTCCATTTACACACAGATATGTAAAAAGCAATAAGATTTTAATTCATCATGACATTTAAAACAAAGACTCATGTGTCTCAGAGTCCTTTCTCCCTTAAGTTGTAGGCAATAATACAAAGACAGTTTAGTGCAACTGTATACACCATCCCCGCTGCTGTGAGATTTATGTCCTCAGGGTTCTGAACCACTTTCCGTATGGGGGAAAGGAAAAAAAAAAAAAAAAAAAAAAAAAAAAAGTTGTTATTGCCACTTTCCTTTCTGGGCAAAAAACCCTTCTGGGGAATCACCAGACACATAACAACTGGAGTTAGGAACAGTCACTACTTCAAAAATATTTTCTAAAACATTTCAGCAAAATTGGGCAGAAATGTGGTCATTCACTCACAGCCTTTTAAGTTTCCTCTACACTTTGTTTTTACTAGACATTCTCGTACACTAATTCTTAGCACTGCTTAGTTTTATAGGGTATGCAATTTATTGCGATTTTGCAATTTTTTGCAAGGTATGCAATTTATAGAGTATTCAAGTACACAAATATAATTAAACGGCTCCAAACAACAATAACTTAGATAGCAATGTAACTGTATGTTAAGAATTACAATAACCAGCATAAAAGGACATATTTGGCCACTTCAGAAGAATACTGTATGGTGCCTTTGATAAACTTATAACATCAAAGCTGATCAGATCACTTGTGTGTGCTTGTTCATACCTGCACGCAGAAGGATGACCTGATCATCAAGGGGCAGTTCAGAGAAATGAGGGATTCTCTTTGCCCACTCCACCAGGGCAAACAGCTGTTTGTCTGCAGTCTGACAGATGTTGCTAACAGCATCATGTGGCTGAAACAAAACAAAAAAAGACAATCAATGCTTCCAGTAATTTTAGTAAGCTTTCATCTTAATAAACATAGCTATCACTCTGTTTATAGTGCTGCCATGTAAATGCATTTACGTTCCAACCACTCACCGAGTTTCCTGCAGAGCCTCCGTCTGAGTGAAGCTCAGTCTTTTGCTCCACAGCCGTCTCTGCCTCCAAGATCTTCTCCACAGGCATCTCGTCATTCACTCCAACACTGAATTCCAGCTCGCCTTCCCGCTCTCGGTTCCTCTGTCGTTCCTCTTGTACCGCTGCATCACACAAAACACACAAACAGACCATCAATGATGCTTGTAAGAGTTAAAATGCAAAGTGTTCTGACTATGTGCAATCATTTTCTGATGCACTGAGAAAGTCTGCTATACAGACAAAACTTAGTAAGAGCAATATAGATGTATATGACTTTTAATGTAGTGAATTGTTATCAATTTTAACTGAGTGGTGGGACCCAAAATTCAATTGAATTTTACTTTATCTTATTTATATAGTACTAAATCAAAACAACAGTCGCATCAAGGCTCTTTATACTGTAGGGTAAAGACCCTACAGTATTACAAAGGAAACCCAAAGAATCAGTCGACCCCCTATGAGCAAGCCCTTGGTGACACTGGGAAGGAAAAACTCCTTTTTAAAAGGAAGTAATCCTTTGGCACAACCAGCTTCATGGAGGGGCAGCCACCTGCTGCGACTGGTTGGGGGTGAGCGGAGGCACCAAAGTGCGGGTTGAGGACAAAGAAAAGGGAGCAGAGGGAGAAAGCAAAGAAGCCACACCGTGGGAGGGAGCCACAGTTTAATAATTACTGCTGCTGGTTGAAACCTCTAAATGCAACAGTGATGTATAAACACACAAAGTGAAAAGAAGAAAGGTTCAGGGCCCAAATTCCCCAGCAGCCTAAGCCTACTGCAGCATAACTAAGAGAGGGTTCTAGCCCCAGCTATAAACTTGATCAAAAAGCAAAGTTTTAAATCTAATCTTAAAAGAATAGGCATTTGTCTCCCCAGTACAAACTGGGAGCTGGTTTTACAGTAGAGGGGCCTGATAGCTGAAGCTCTGTCTCCCATTTTACTTTCAGAAACCCCAGGGTGGGGCAGTATATGATGGGAAATGATCATTCAAAACTTTGTATATGAGAAGGATTTTAAATTCAATTCTGGATTCGACAAGAAGGCAATGAAGAAAATCTAATATGAGAGAAATATTTTTAGTCCCAGTTAGCACTCACACTGCTGTGTTTTGGAATTACTTGAGGCCTTTCTGGGAGTATTTAGTGTGAGATGAGGATAATGAATAACAATAGCCCAGCCTACATATAATAAATGCATGAACTAGATTTTCAGCATCAGTCTGAGACATGCTTAATTTTCTTTTAGTCACATTGCAAAAATTAAACAATGCGGTGCTACATATTTGTTTTTAGTGCATGCTGAAGAATATGACTCACAGTGTTCAAAGCTAAAGTAAAGAATCTGGTTAGACATGTTTTAAAGATGAAGACAAGTTCACTGGATCTAATTTACAGTGGAAATGAAACACAATTATCTACTGTTGTGTATTAATGTGTACAACCAGATGTTCAATCAAGTTCAAACTATAAATAAATTAGGGTTTTCTGCTCAGAACCTTAGGGTCAAATCAGAACTCGACTCTATATAATATCTGTGTGGATGTTCACCAGTGGAAGCTCACTCAGTAGAGAGTGGTTTATGTAGCACAAGAATGAAGCTAAGCATAAACATACAAATACAAGCCTTTGAACCCAAAAACAAAAAAAATGTTTTGGACCAACTCAAAATAATCTTTCTCTATTTAAAGCAGTCAAGCAGCCGTGCAAGTTAATTTGAAGGTTTTCACACATGCTCTTCCTCCCGCCCCATTTTTCCAGAATTTTCAAAACTGACTATGAATTGTTGTATTGGTATTATATTACTTAAAACTTAAGTAATTTTGAAGCAGTATAAGCAACACAAGCCAGGACTCTTCTTAAAATGCTGACACTGAGGGATAATCTGCCATTATCACTAGGCAATCAGACACTGAAAACTGCAGCTATACGAATCCGATCTGTGCCCTTAACAGCAACCAAAATTAGAACTCCTTGGATTACTGTTTATTAGACCACATACGTGCCACATACTACATTTGGCAGTCATCACTCTCCATCATTCCATCATTCTCAGGTCAAATTCACACACAAATGTCATGAACTTTGCATTTCTAACAATTTCTAATTCTCCATGTGACATTAAAATACAGTATCCTCAAGAATTCAATGTCATACTCATCCATCCTTCAACTTTTCCATCTTCTGTTATGTCCTTTACAAGTTTGATTGCTAGTGAAAGATGGAGAAAGATTTGAATTGGAGACAGGTTAGTTGCACCAGCCCCAACAAACCTGTCTGTCCTAATGTATGTTATCAATAGTCCACATTTACTTAAACTGTTTTATTTAGGCTTAACTCTGTATAATTAATAACTTCATGAAATTTTAATTCACAGCTAGTTTTTTTTTTTACCGCTAACATACAACATTTTGACTTATCACTGTGGGTACAGTTACATGTAAGACAAGTCAGAACAAAACGCGTTGCTAAACCGTCTGACTGCCAAACAAGCTCTCTACGGCAATATTCTAATACTTTGCATACCTTCCCTCTTCATTCCCATGGCCAGGCACTTCTGGTAGCGGCAGTACTGGCAGCGATTGCGCTGGCGTTTGTCAACCAGGCACTCTTTGTTATCTCTGCAGGTGTAACTCAGGTCTTTTCGCACAGTTCGTTTAAAGAAACCTTTGCAACCCTCACAGCTGTACACTCCATAGTGCTTGCCTGTAACATAAGGGGGGGGGGGGGGGGGGGGGGGGGGGGGGGGGGGGGGAACGAACGTTACGGCCCAATGAGAAGACTGGAAGGAAGACAACATCAACCTGCATGTATGAGTTGGGGAAACTTTTTGCTATCATTCGTAATAAGTAAGATCCACTACATGAAAGTGTTATCATGGGTTGAAATATTCGTTGGCTGATGTTTCACTTCTGTCCTTTACCTTGTGCTGATTAAGTTCACTCACCAGAAGAGCGGTCCCCACAGATGACACACAGTCGTTTCTGAGACAACATTATTCCCGGGCTGTGAGCCTGCATGGGCCTCAGGCCAAACGGAGGCTTGATGTCTTCTGAGCTGCTGACAGAGTGCATCCCTGATATAGGCGCTGACGATGAAATCTGGGTACGATTGCAACCAAATAAAACAAGGGAAACAATGTAACAATGTCATTATTTGTATGTAATGGCCAGACAGTATTTTCCACCAATTTGAATAACCGGAGGCTAGGGCTGTCAAAATTAGGCAAAGAAAAAACCCAAAAACAAAACAAAAAACACTGTTTATTCCTTCAAAAATATCTTCAAATATCTAAATTATATCCACAAGAAGGCAAATTGATACGAGACTCATTCTTACTTTTGTGAGTGCATTTAAACTGGGATAATTAGTGTGGATATTTAGCTCTGGTCACTGGGAAAAAACACGTATACCCCAAATGGATGACAAAAACCTGATGGCTGTTTCTAGATGAAATTGATCATGTGCTACACTAAAAACCTCCAAATTTTGAGTTCACACTATAACTTTGAGTTTCTCACCATCACCTATTCATGTATATCTACTAATTAAGGTATCTTATGTTGTTCTGATTTTTCCACATAATATGGCATAAGTCATGTGAACAGCGAAATACTAAGAGTCACAGCTACTGATTTAACAACTTTTACTCTGCAATATCCAGCGGTGCATCCTACACAGCTTATGACAGACACTATTTCTTAGTTATTTTCATTTTTTCACATAAATACAGAAATATTTTCATAATCAAATGCCCTTTTGTTATTAGCACTAACTGTGACAATTTTTGCTTACAACGCCTTCTGTTAGGAGCCATTATTCAAAAATGCCTGCCTCTATAAGTGGAGTAATGTAAATAGTCAGTAAAGTGTTTGTTTTTTCCCCACTACAGTGTACCTTAAGTGGCTGTGTATATTCGGCCCAGTTTAAACAAGCATCATGGCTCTCAGGCTACAAAATTAAAAATAAGAGTTAAGTGCACTGTGACATCAGTACAATACATACACCCTCATGCATATGAATTACCTGACTGTTGCTGATGGGTCCAAATCCCAGAGAGTGTGGCACCACTGGGGAGTTAAGTGAGGGACTGATGACTGAAAACGGAGATCCTAAGATGCTGGTGGGGCTGTTGGAGGCTGAGCTGTTAGGTTGCTGTGAGGACATGGCTTGTAAGCTGCCCGCTGAAAAGAAAAACGTCCCGTTCGAAGGATATCAATCTGAAAGTGATAAAAAAATAAAAAAAAATAAAAAAAGGAATATAATAAGCTATGGAAACCTTTCTGATCGATCTTGATTAAAAGATAACAGAGACTGACTTTGACAATTATTATTTTGAGCTAAAGTTGCCAAACATGATTTGGTTGCAACTTCTCAAAAAAAAAAAAGGAAAAAACGAGGGGGGGGGGGGGGGGGGGGGGGTGTATTTTGTTAATCATTACACATTTGGTGTCTTTCAGTTCTCAAATGTTGAGAGTTTGCCAAGATTACATCATTATTTCTCCCATTTCAGAAATAAAGTAGTGGAAGTCTTATAGCTGCGATTGCATTAAGTGGCAGAGAAACCAATTTTCCATAAGTGAGTTATATGGGCAGAAATCTGTGCCATCAGAAACTAAATTTGAATAAATTAAATTTGAATTGCTCAGATTGAATCTGAATTGTAACTTGAATAAATGCTTTTGAAAACTGAATTTGAATTAGTCTAATTTGAAATTGAATTTATGGTTTGAAAATGATCATCACTAAATTGAAATTGAATTTTATATTTTGAAAATGAATTGATTTGCTTTGAAACTGCATTTTATCCTTTAAAAATTCAGCTCTCGAATAATTTCAGATTCACTTCTCACCATTCAGTTTCAGGTCTACAATTCAATTTCAGTTCCAAAATTCAGTTTTTTGGAACTTACATCCGGTTCTGGTTAAAGAGCAGATTAATAGAACTACGTTTTACTAGCGGACCGAAAGTGTTACTGACGGGAATCTACAGCGTCTTGAGCTGAATTAAGACTTCAGAAGTCATTCGTCATATCGAATGACCAGCGGATGAACTCTCAGGTTGGTAATAAATGTATTACATGTATAAGAACAAGCTTCATGTTAACAAATGATTGCCGTAAGGTAACTTTTATGCTTATTGTAGCTGCTAGCTAAAAACGCTAATTTAGCGTAGTTTGCCCTGGATTCAGCTTTGACAAACAAATATGATCGACTGTTTCTAGTAGAATTCCAAAGTTGTCATCTTGTACCCTCTCAGAGTACCCCCTCTGTATGCTTGCAGAGACCCCTACAGTAGGGAAACATGCAAAACGGTGTCCAAACCTTTGTATTTTAGCTTTATTTATGTCTTACACAGCATCCCAACTCTTTAGCTAAAGTGAATAGTTAGTCTAATTCATTAGTGCAGCATTACTGGATCACCTCTGTTTGAAGTGATATAATATGATATAAAACTATCACTGTGTTTAACTACCATAATAATTCTTAGGGTACTGAGTGCATGCTTAATTAGATTTTTTTTTTTTTTTTTTTTTTAAACATACTGCTCCATTACGATGTTTGACAAGCTCAAGACGCTGTAGATTCCCGTCAGTAACACTTTGGGTCCGCTAGTAAAACGTAGTTCTATTAATCTGCTCTTGAACCGGAACCGGATGTAAGTTTCAAAAAACTGAATTTTGGAACTGAAATTGAATTGTAGACCTGAAAACTGAATGGTGAAAAGTGAATCTGAAATTATTCGAGAGCTGAATTTTTAAAGGATAAAATGCCGTTTCAAAGCAAATCAATTAATTTTCAAAATATAAAATGCAATTTCAATTTAGTGATGATCATTTTCAAACTATAAATTCAATTTCAAATTAGACTAATTCAAATTCCGTTTTCAAAAGCATTTATTCAAGTTACAATTCAGATTCAATCTGAGCAATTCAAATTCAAATTTAACTTATTCAAATTTAGTTTCTGATGGCACAGATTTCTGCCCATAGAGTTAGCTGGCCACGTACAAATCTATAACCATAAATCACTGAACATAAAAAGGTCCGTTTATTTAGCTAAGTTGAACTCAAAAATCTTCCCCCCCAAAAAAACAAACAAACAAGCAAATCACCCCTCCTCAAAAAACTGGACAAATAAAAGGGAAATAATTCTCGTGGCAGGTAATGTTTGTACGTACAAATATTTGCTTACATTAATCAGTGTGCGTTAGCGTTTCATGTTTGCCAAAATGTTGCTAAAGGTACGCAGCAGCGCTACCGCCGAGTCACTATTAAGTACATACCAGACCTTACTAGAACAAAAAGCAAATACATTGTCCGTATTCTGTAAAAACTACAACGCCTAACTAATTACGACAAATACACAATGTCGGAGTTTGCCTTTATCGATAGCTCGTTAGCTGCAAATCTTCGGCTTCAAAGATCCATGCTATACAACAACATTAGCAAACATTAGCTTTGGTTTTCACACGTCTAAGTGATACTACCTTCTGTAGTTTTTTGTAAAACTGGGATATAGCAAACAGACCTTGTTTCGCATCTAAAAATGTTGCATAATAATCGACAGTCCGCAAATGAATCCGCTCGACCTGCATTTGCTAAGATTAGCTTGTTAGCTTAATTTACGGCTAATATAGCCAACATTAGCTCGATGCTAGATTCAGGGGTAATACCCCAAGGAAGCGACTGTTCACAACTACCTCATGGTTGTTGGAAGATTGGAATTACATACCAGACACACCTTCGAAGCATTGTTGAGAATCACTTCTAGATAAAGGCCGAGTCTCAGACACAGTTTGCTTCGGTCAGAAGCTGTTGTTGTTTACAGGCCATGATGGCTCAGTGCCACAATCGACTTGAGCCAAAATGTCCCAAGGGACCACCCATAACAGCACCGTCATATGACACCCCCGCTGCAGAGGTTCAGCTTGATTTAGTATTTAATCACAGCTTATTTGGTTGGCGATTATCGCGTCACAATTGTATGCAGTATTTGAGTTTAAATAATATCTATCTTCTCAATATATACTGTTATCAAATTCAGCACACTACGCTCCAAAAATACACGACATCAAAAGGCCATCCGTGATGCGTTCAAGAAACACTGAACATTTCATACCTGCACAAATACAATCGAGTGATTGTTTTGGGTATGATAGGGGAAGTGGTAAACAAAAATGTAAGTAAACAGTAGTAAATTCAGCCAGAAACTGTGTGTGTTTTCGCGTAGCCCAATTATGGCATGCTATTATTTAAGAATCTGAGCAAGCTGTTTTAAACAGCCACACCTACAAAAAGAGTTGGAATGTTTTCCCTTTGACAGAAGGAAGGGGTATATACAGTATTGCACAACTTGTTCTTGCACCAGTGATTTATTTGTGCAGTAATATTTTCCACTATTCAAAATATTGAACACAGTGTTCTGTTCTTCTAAAGACCATTTTTGTCCAACGTTTTTTCTCCTGGGCTGGAGAATGACTTGCACTTTTGTTCTCATGAATTAGTTGCACTGCCTCCTAAAACCTCAAAAGCTGAGGTTCAGTTTATTTTGTACCATTTGCAGGACATTTTACAAGCAAAACAAATTTGTTTTATTTCAGTTAGAACAACTAGACATTGACACCTGCATTCTAGACCTACCTGGTGAATATTCTCATATAAATTCATCTCAACAAACAAGAAAACTCATATGGCCTACAGTATGCAGGCAATCAAAATAAACTTGAAAAACTGCTTTGCTTTTTGTTAGTTGGTGAGAAGGTGGCTGTTAACAAGCCAGGTGGCATTCCTCCTGCAAACACTGTGCTGCCTGAAACTGCTTGCACCTTATAGGAGCAGCAGCTGATCAGAACAGAGCAATATGGTGAGCAGTATTATATGTGTAACATCTTTTGGCTTGTTGCTTTGCAGTTTGTCATCATGACTGAAAACAATAGACTAACCACGATGAAAAGGACCTCTGCTGCTTATTTGACTTTTTTGTCAGGTTAGTATGATACATTTGTATTTACAATTTATATAAATTTAGCTATATAACGTTTGATTAAACATAACATGATGAAAAAGAAATATTTTTTCTGTACTTCCACAGTTTTTTGCTTTTTCACACTGGGATCTTCAGACTTTCACCATATTACTCTCACTGAGAACTACACACAAGCCAAGAGTTATTGCAGAGATATGTACACTGATTTAGCAACAATTTACAACTTAGAAGATATGAATAATCTGGTTTCTTTAGCTTCAAATATAACTGAAAACACTTGGATAGGACTGGAGATCGGAGCTGTGTGGATGTGGCATTGGTCTTTGCCTGGTCAATTAACAGATTTTTTTAAGTGGAAATCAGGAGAAGTAATAACAAATAATCAAGAAGAATGTGCAGCATTGGATCAATTTGGTGGGTGGTTTGTCAGTGCCTGTGGAGTTCTAAGAAAGTTTGTTTGTCAAGGTAAGTAAAATTACAATAATTTATTTCAGAGATCAATAATAACAATAATACTAATAATAATACATTTAATTACATTACAGGGACACATACTGGTGATTTCATTTTTGTTAATGAGTCCAAATCGTGGTGGGATGCTCAGAGTCATTGCAGGGGCTTGCCATCTGATCTAGTTAGCATACACTCTGAAGCAGAGAATATGGCAGTGCTCAACGTGTCTGCATCACAAACTGTCTGGATTGGGCTGTTCAAAGATCCCTGGAAATGGTCGGATGGAAGTAACTCATCTTTTCGTTTCTGGAGAGCTTCTCAGCCCAGCTATCTTCCAAATCAGGATTGTGTTGCTGCAGTATTTCAAGATAATGGGAAGTGGAATAAGCAAAGCTGCAGTAACCAACTCAATTTTGTTTGCCATGGCGGTAAGTTTGTGTTATTTATTTATAAATTGTATGTATTTACTATGTCAGCAAAATTATATTATAACTTTTTGTTTTCTATTACACAAGACACAACAATCTATATCTGTCCACTCATTACTCACTTTTACATCAGGGAAATCATTTTCAACACTGCCATTCACAATAGACAGTGACCTGTAATTGAGACAAATGTACTTCAAATTAATTTGATTGCAGCTGCTGCTACCAAACAGTCAAGCACCATTACCACAACAGAAGGAACAGCTGCAGGTGGAGTGAGAACACCAAATACCACAGAGTTTATGTCACCTACATCAAGTACTCATCTCCAAAGTACAACTACAGAAATGTCATCTTTGACACAGCCACCTCCTGCAACTACTGTGAATTTAACTACAGGTGGTGACTCTATATTAAAAACCCCGGGAGGAATTTCAGCCCAGATCTCAACAACACAGACAGGGATTTCAGTCCCAAACACTACAGAACATATAGAGATTTCATCCCAGAACACTACAATACAGAAAGAGACTTCAGCCCAGAACACTACAGCATACATAGAGACTTCAACCCCAAACACTACAGCATACATAGGGACTTCACTCCAGAACACTACAGCATACATAGGGACTTCACTCCAGAACACTACAGCATACATAGAGACTTCAACCCCAAACACTACAACATACATAGAGACTTCAACCCCAAACACTACAGCATACATAGGGACTTCACTCCAGAACACTACAGCATACATAGAGACTTCAACCCCAAACACTACAACATACATAGAGACTTCAACCCCAAACACTACAGCATACATAGGGACTTCAACCCCAAACACTACAGCATACATAGAGACTTCAACCCCAAACACTACAGCATACATAGAGACTTCAACCCCAAACACTACAGCATACATAGAGACTTCAACCCCAAACACTACAGCATACATAGAGACTTCAACCCCAAACACTACAGCATACATCAGGACTTCAACCCCAAACACTACAGCATACATAGGGACTTCAACCCCAAACACTACAGCATACATAGAGACTTCAACCCCAAACACTACAGCATACATAGAGACTTCAACCCCGAACACTACAGCATACATAGGGACTTCAGCCCCAAACACTACAGCATACATAGAGACTTCAACCCCAAACACTACAGCATACATAGGGACTTCAGCCCAGAACACTACAGCATACATAGAGACTTCAACCCCAAACACTACTGCACACATAGGGACTTCACTCCAGAACACTAGAGCATACATAGAGACTTCAACCCCAAACACTACAGCATACATAGAGACTTCAACCCCAAACACTACAGCATACATAGAGACTTCAACCCCAAACACTACAGCATACATAGAGACTTCAACCCCAAACACTACAGCATACATAGAGACTTCAACTCCAAACACTACTGCACACATAGGGACTTCACTCCAGAACACTAGAGCATACATAGAGACTTCAGCCCAGAACACTACAGCATACATAGGGACTTCCACCCCAAACATTACAGCACACATAGGGACTTCACTCCAGAACACTACAGCATACATAGAGACTTCAACCCCAAACACTACAGCATACATAGGGACTTCAACCCCAAACACTACAGCATACATAGGGACTTCAACCCCAAACACTACAGCATACATAGAGACTTCAACCCCAAACACTACAGCATACATAGAGACTTCAACCCCAAACACTACAGCATACATAGAGACTTCAACCCCAAACACTACAGCATACATAGGGACTTCAACCCCAAACACTACAGCATACATAGGGACTTCACTCCAGAACACTACAGCATACATAGGGACTTTAGCCCAGAACACCACACATTCCTCAATCGTAACGGCCAGTGTAATCAGTCAAAATTTGCACCCAGGTATGTTTAAAATTTCACATCTTTGATTTTGTTTTGCATTACATATTATGCAATTAAGTAATTCTCTTCACGTTTTCTTCCAGAAGGAAACATGATATTAATTCAAGAAAACATGACATGGATTGAAGCTCTGAGTTACTGCAGGAAACATTATTTTGATCTTGTTGACATTAAGACCAAAAACATACAGGACCAGGTTGCTCAAAAGGCAAAGAATGCTACATCATCCTATGTGTGGCTGGGTCTACGCTACACTGTTCAATTTAATTTTTGGTTCTGGATTAGGTCAACGTCTAGCTGTTACCAGAACTGGTTACCAGGAGAAGGACCTCAAAGGGATTATGGCAGTGCTGTTAGTGGTGCCATGGAGGCCACTGGGGGGCAGCAGTGGGTAGGTTTGCCCGAGACAGAAAAACTGAATTTTATCTGCAACACATGTGCTGGATGAATGAGGGCCAGTGCCTCTTAATGTAATGCAAATGTTAACATTTTCATTGTGCTGTATGAAAAAATTAACACATTTTCCTATACTGACATGTGCACCCCTTGGTTTAAAATTCATGCTGTGTTCAGTTACACCATCAATCCAGTGAACCTTGGGGGCCGTGATCCTGATTGTTTCAATGCTAAGTTATGACATCATATCTCTGTTGAAATACAGCTGCCTCCTCTGTTGTTAATATTGAATTTAAATAGATATGAAAATGTTTTTTAATCTTTGCATTTAATGAATATGACATTTTCTACATGTGTCATTTACAAGAGCAGGCATCGTTTAATCCCTCACCCAGCCGGCCGAACAAGAGGAAAAGAAAGTAAATGGTAAATGGCCTGTATTTGTATAGCGCTTTACTAGTCCCTAAGGACCTCAAAGCGCTTTACACATCTAGTCATCCACCCATTCACACACTCGTGATGGCAAGCTACAATGTAGCCACAGCCACCCTGGGGCGCACTGACAGAGGCGAGGCTGCCGGACAATACAGACGTTCACCCTCCTTCCTTTACCCTTGAGGTACACAGAGAATTGATAAACCATGGAAGCAGGACATGATGAAGCCTTATTCAATATGATAAACTGTATATAAATTTTATCTATAGCAGAATTGCATATGTCAAAGAAGTTGATACAAAATAGTATGTTTTGTATGTTTATCTGTTTTTATATACATAACAAAATGTCTTATTTTTTTAAGTAAATAAATAATCCCTCCAAATACCTGTGTTATTCTTTATCAATTTATAAATGATTATATCTCCTTATATAGCTCCTTGATATCACAAATGAAACCATACAACACAGGAAATATCATGTGCTTGATACTATAATTTATTATATCTACTGTCAATTAAAAAACATTAAAAATCAAATAGTGATATTAGGCATGCACCACGATGAGCAGCTAAACTACTAAATTATAGAAAACATGCATTCATTTGCAAATATTACATTTTCTAATACCTTTCTAGAATGTTAGCACTGGTTTATGTTTTATTAGTATCTAAGAACATTTGCAGTGTGGATTTCAATAACTCCATAAAGTCAGTAAATAGCAGCTTGAAATTCACTGCTATATCTTTTTTAACTGCTTTTGCATCCAAGATGAAAATCATGTCACTTCTCAATTCTACGGATCATTACACAAGTGTGTCACAGGTTTTCCCTGATCAGCCATTGGTCAGTGAGTCTCCCATCAGTTCAATGTTAATGTTCCAATAGGGCGCAGTCAGTCAATCAGTCTGTGGACTACTCCCTCCCCTCCTTTTCTCACCCTCATCTCCTCTTGTGTGCTGTCCAGCTGGCTCTGACCCCTGACCTTTCACCCTCACTCCTGACCTTTGGCAACATTCCCACGCCACACCCTTTTGTGCAAATCTCTCCATCCTAAACCACTGGTAACTCCCTCTGAATTTTAAGAGATTATGGTGAAACATGATGCATTTCCACTGCGATCAGTGCAATGCAACCTAATTTGGCCTAATCCCAATTCAAGTGTGAGATGTGAAACTTACAAAGCAATCTGAGTGTGTGGAAAGTAACACAACAAAAAATATATCTAGTGATTTAGTCTAAAAACTATACATATAATGTTCAATAAATCTAAAATAGCAACTAAACATTGCAATTAGTCAATGCAATCTCTGCAAAGTAGTGCAAGGTTTATCCAAAATTCATCCATAGATGTGGTCAGCAAACACACTTCAATTTGGGCAATATTTTTGATATTCAAATTTAAGAAAATTTCACGTCTTCATGTCTTACTACCTGCCTTTGACTGCCCTATCTTTCCTCTCTCTCCATACCTTATGTTAGTGTGGAGCCCTATGCAGATCCCACCCTTCTGTCACTTTCACAGTTAATTGTAGAAAAGGAGATTTTCTTCATTGAAGCCCAGTCTCTTAGGTAACCTCACTCCTGCATGAAATGAGATGGACATCGGTGAAGAGACAGAGAGGGGGACAAGGGACAGGCAAAATGAACGAGAAGTAGTGGAAGATGGATGCAGAGGAAAGCGGACTTAGAAATATTTATTAAAAACACCCTCAAAAAGTAAGAAAAAATAGCTTAATGTTCCATGTGCATATGGATACATGATTAATAACAACTTCGCTGGGACTATAATTACTATATTGTTGATGGTGCATTATGTAAGTATTGGAATAATTAATTTTTTCACTTTAACTCATTAATAAGCTGGTTCACAGATTTTTTAAAAAATGAATATTTAAACATTTTTGAAGCATTTGAGAGTTCAATACCACATTTCTACCCATGGCTTATATTTTAATTATCAGTCTGCTGACAGGCTACAAATTTTTGAAAGAACTCTGCACATTTTATCATAGCTATTTTTCTATGTGTTTCAATTAATCTTCCAGGGTATTTTATCAAACCATCCACTCCAGGACTGAATCCCAAGCCTAAAGGTTGCTGTGACTGTTCAACCAAAACTTGACAGGGAGTCTGGTGTTGATTGTCCAAACGCAATTCTTGTATTTAATATCCATATCCAGGAGTTGTGGCTGGACATCATGCTCCCAACTCTCATTCTCTACCTCCTGCAATAGCGCAGAAGTCAACAGAGGAATTAACTGACTGTCCAAAGACTTGACTTCATGGTAACTGTTCTCCTGCTCTGTTCTGGATGACTCTCCATCTCACGAAGTTAACCAGTCATGGCATGTATAGTTAGAGCAAGTGAAAACAAATAATGAACTCTAAAGGCCAAAAAATGCCCAAAAGATTTACTTTTTCAAGTGGACCATTAAGGCATTTGCTATAATGGTTCAAGTGATGGTCATGTTATATTTGAACTTTATTGGCATTTTTATTTAGAGTTATAACAACCACAAGAACTTGGTTCTCAAATTAAAGTCACTTTTGGTAATTTCAGTTAAGTCTTCAGAGGCAGGACTGTAGCATATCATGTAATTATTGTGGGGTTTACTTTTTCTTTTCTTTTACAAATCTGTATAGAAGTCTGTGTTAATAATTTGTTTTTAGGAGAACATTATACTAACCTGACAAATTTAATCGGAATTAAGGTATTCAATATTTACATGGATGTTTGTGTTTATATTTCCACAAGAGTCGTTTGTGCGAGTGAATATAATGCTGCATTAATGTTAAGTTGAACTTTTAATTTAATTCCATTGTTCGTATGTTTTAAGCTTAAATTGATCTAATAACTATAATAATGATGTTTAACATAAAATGTCACAATGTGCTTTGCTGACTTAGAAAATATATAATGAATGAAATATTTTCTTTTATCAAGCTGTTTGTGTAGAAAAATAAAATTTTAGATATCATCTCAGTCTTTGTCATTATTACCAGAGCCACTCAATTTGCAAAAGACTGGCTGTTTAAAGGGGAACGATCAATACACAAATATGGATCATGTACAGTGTTAAATGGGACACTTTAGTTATTATTAATAGGAGATTAAAAATACTCTGATTTGCTCAAAGAAAAGAAGCTGCTGTTACCAAGAATAATGATGAACATAACTGATTATTTGTAAATCATTTATAAACCATTTGTTTAGTGTGACAGGTATGGGAGGGGGAACTTGATTTCTTGTAAATCACATGCGGGAAATCTGGCTTGAACTGAGATGGTTACACATTGTGAAAGAAAGGAATAAACACTTTCCAGGCAGCAAGCCAAGCAGGGATATAAAAAGGATTTTTTTAAATTAAACATCTTGTGCTCAGAAATGTTGGCCTGAGAGTCTATTGTAATATGCAAAATTAAAATCTATGTTTTATGTAAATCTGTACAGATTAAGTATATTTTTAACACCAAAATGTTCACACTATGGAAATCACATGTACGTTACACATCTGCGCACATCAGGACACATGCTACATCTAGTAGTATTAAACTGTTATCATATTATGTCTTGAGTGTCATGTAGTTTTATCACTTTAAGATGCAATAGATGTTTTTTCAGCTCACGCTGGAAAAACAAACCAGGGGGAGGGCAGTGATAAGATCCAAATGTTGTGAAATACAGGGGTGGATGACTAACAAAACCTCAGTTAATCTAAAGTCTGTGTCAAAGCAGGCAAAGAAATCAAAGCGGCGCGATGATGTGCCACATTTTTGTGATACAGCTCCTAATATGGATCGTGGAGTGTTCAGCGCAAAACAGGTAAATTTAGGAAGAACTAAATGTGATGTTTTAATGCGATGTTGACTCATTTATTATTGTTATATAGAAGATTGACATTATAGATTAAATAAATTACATGTATTAGTATTCCCATATATCTTTCCTAAGACTCAACTTGAGTTCATGTTGTAGATAATACTGAACATGCAGCACTGCAGATTGCATAGTTATCGAAAAATCATTTAATGGGAAATAGATTAATGAATGATGCAGCAAACACTATCTTTCATTTTTGTGTGCAGATTCATCATCTCAGCCCCAAATGTGTTTCATGTGGGTGTTAATGAGAAAGTATTTGTCCAGATGGAAACTTGTAACAGACCTGTTAGTCTCTACCTGGAGGATGAGGTTTCTAATACTATTTTGTCTGAGAAGGGAAATGCTTCATGCAGAGAGAAGACAGAACTAGTTAAGCTCAAGGTATGCAAACTTCACCAGAAAGTAAACAATACAGACATTTCAATTTTATTTATATAGCACCAAATCACAACAACAGTTGCCTCAAGTTGCTTAGACAGAACAGAGTAGCAACTACCCACTTTACCCTAACTTTATAATTTACGTCTTTACAGCTAAACATGGATTCTTTGTTAAGATTGCCTCAATTTCCTTCTTACGTTATGCTCGTGGCAGAGAGCCAATCCTTCACACCCAACAGGAAGTTAACAAGGGTTCTGGTGTCAAAACACAGGGGCTACATCTTCATTCAGACAGCTCAGCCAATTTATAACCCAACAGACAGAGGTAAAAACAAAGTTAAAAAAAATAAATGAAGCAATTCTACAGACTTTACCTAACGGTGAACCTTTAAAAAAAAGACATTTTATATTCCTTTTATGTTATCATTCTTTTAGTGAAGTACAGAATCTTCACTCTTGACCACACGATGAGACCTCATGAGGAACCTGTCCACATATCAGTAATTGTGAGTTATAATTATTAATATTATATATTTTCTTTATAAATATATCTTTGGAAATATAACTTTGAAAGACAGAGACATACAGTTTTCCTGCCTTCTTGTCTTGGTCTGTGTTTTGGTCACTCTATGATAGAATGCTGCTGGAAACAAAATACTGAAAATCATGAAGATTGCAAAGGGAGGAGTACATCAACACTCATTCCCCATACCTGAAATCTCTCGGTAGGTTACAACAAATTTCAAATAAAAGTGAAGATGTCAAGCAACTTTGACGCTTACTGTACTTTGTTGTTCGTAAAGAACGGGTACGTGGAAGATTACTGCACACTATGAGAATGATGAAGCAAATGCTGCCTTCAGAGAGTTCAAAGTTCAGAAATTTAGTAAGTTTACTATAAACTGATTCACACAGTTTATATTGTTCTTAAAATTCACAGAAAGTATATGTTGACTCGGAAAAATTGTTTATTGTTAAAAAACTCTAGTTTTACCAAGCTTTGATGTGAACATCGCAATGGATCAGAGATACATTTTGTTGACTGATGAAGAGCTTCAATTCACCATCTCAGCAATGTAAGTACTTATTTTCTTTCCGTTAAAATAACTCTGCTGATAAGCTTTCTTTACAAATTAATATCAAGAAAAACCTTGAAAATAGTCAGATCCCATATCCTGTCATTAAACATAGGATGTTCAGCGAAATTAGAAACACCTCCCCGTTGTAGCATGTATGAATAAATACAATAAAAACAAATCTAAAAAAACAAAATATGAACATTTTAAAAGTGAGTTCTGTAATATTGCACATTGTCATGTGTGTGTGTGTGTGTGTGTGTGTGTGTTGTATGCTTGTCACAGTTATTGATGTTTGAGTTTGGGTTGTGTGTATGTGGTCAGTATGGAGATCACCTGTGGATAGAAACCATTCCTGAGTCTGTTGGTACTGGTTTGGATTGACCTGTAGCGCCTCCCAGAGGACAGTAGGTCAAACAGGTGAGATGCAGGATAGGTGGAGTCTCTTGTGATTGAGAATAGGGAGCTGCAAGTAATCCCAGTGGAAGGGGTTACATGAAGAGGATGTGGGGCCTGTGGATTCTCTGAGACCCAACAGGATTTTACAACATGCCGTTCTAAAGCAACTTCTATCACAAATAGAAACTGATGAGGTACAACAGTCAGGTCAGGGAGGAGATATCATCCCCGACCTTCAAGACTGAGTACCAAGCCCCAAGAATAACTACTGCGCTGAATGTGCTGAGGGTGACAGCAGCTGACCTGAACGAGGCTCAGCTGGAAATCTGTACCCTGTGTGACCAATTACCCAGACCCAAGACCTCTGCTTGATTGATAATCAGTTAAAATTGTAGATATGATAGTTGTAGGAATGCTTCAAGTGTACATGTTACTATCATATTTCCTTCTTTCTTTCTTTGCTTTTCTTCTTTAGGTACACACATGGTGAAAAGGTTAAAGGAGCTTATCACTGCCAAATTGGAGTTGTAAAAAAACATGGCTCCAGTGATCAGAAAACCACTTTTATCAAGGGTCTAGAGCTGACTGGTTCGGTGAGGATGTAGACAGTCCATTCAAAATTCAAAAATCCTGCTAATTTTAAAATCAGTAACATAATGTAAATCAGCATTGTTGCATTTTTTTAAAGCTTTACTGTTTGTTGCAGGTCAAAGATGGAAATGCAAAGGTTTCTCTTTGGTTAAATGAGACAAATGCAAAACTTCAGAACCAGCTGAGCACAACTGTCTCTAAGATGCAGGAAAATGGAGATCAACTCTATTTGAGAGTGTTTGTTACCAACATACAAAGTAAAGGAGATATTTACATTCATCCGTTTGTAATTATTCAACTGTAGTTTTATTGTTGTTACTTGATCAGTAATGTTCTTTGTAGGTAAGTACACCCTACACATACAATATGTTAGAGTGAAAGATTCGAATATTTTTCATTGTCAATTTATACACGGGATACATACACAGGACATACGAGCCAATCTAAATACTGCTTCTCTTTTACTTTAGTATACTGTAGTTTAGGAATTACAATGTACAATAGTCACAGTAAAGCAAGATATAATTAAATAAATAAAGCATCTTGAAAAACATACAAGGACAGTAGTAGACCAACAGCTGCAGATATGACAGTGTTGAAATCATTCAAACATTGTCCTTTTAGAAGTCAGTCTCACCATGTGGGTAACCCTCTGGAAATGTATTTGAGCAGTTATGTTTTGAGAAAAAAATAGTTGCAGACTCTAGTGTAAACAAGATTTTAGAAACTTTCTACCCTCTAGAAGTTATACTGTTACCACCAGATGTTTCCCGCTGTCTCACCTATATGTCAGCTGGGAGTGGTACAGTCTCTGCATTACCCTAGTTTCACCCATCCATTTTCATTACAACTGCAAAAGCAGTTATAAAAATGGTTAGATGGAATATAATCTCATGAAACTATTAAATTACTGAAACTTAGTGGAAGTAGACTGTCCTACTGTGCAAACACTATATATTACTTTATATGGAAATTTTAATTTAATTGACAGAACTTACACTACAATATGACTGATAATGCAGTTAATATTAATACAACTAAAACCTAAAGAGAAACCCACTGCAATGTGCCAAAGATATGGAGAAATATTAATGCGACCTTTTATTTTTCTTGATAATACTGTGTACATTTTTTGGCCTAGGTGGTGAAATACAAGAGGCAGAAGTTTACCTGCGAATCTTCGCCCACAAATACACGATAGACCTCTCTCGAACTCGATCTCATTTTATTCCTGGATATCCACTGGACATGGTGGTATGTCTGAAACTAACACATGGGAATAGTTACACAAATTACTGTAATGATCTTTAATATAAAACTTTTCTTTGTTTTTCATATAGGTGCTCGTGCGTCTGCCAGATGGCTCTCCAGCAGCTGGTGTGCCAGTAAATATTAATCTACCAACATCTCAGCCTTGGGAAGGCACCACTGATCAAGACGGGGCACTGTTCAATACTTTTAATGTTCATGATAAGGCTGATATTACAGTTGAAGTTAGTATCCCCAACCTTATTCAAAGGTGTTGTTTAACAGATTTGATTCCAGTTTTAACTGTTTGTTCATCTGCCTCCAACAGGTTTCTACAAATGGATTACGAGAGAGAAAAATAATGCGACGTGCTTCCTCTCAACATGACAGCTACCTTTACATGACTTTTACCAGCAGGATCTACTCTGTGAATGAATTCCTTACCATAACATTCAACACCATCAACAGCCCACGCAGTGGATATATACACTACATGGTCAGAAATATCTGACTAAATGCAATATTGTGTATTCTCATAAAGGAGCAGCATTTTGTCTTGATTTTACACGTTTTAATTGTCTTTGTTTCAGGTCTTAAGCCGGGGAATTGTAGTAAACACCGGCTCACTCCCACTTGGTATATCAGCTAAACACCAACTGCAGATAACACATAATATGGTTCCATCGTTCCGTGTGATTGGCTACTATCACAACACTAACGGTCACGTCATAGCTGATTCAGTGTGGGTAGATGTCAGGGATGAATGTGAGCTAAATGTCAAGGTAAGTAAACAGAACAGATAAAAAAGTGCAGCACGAGCAGAGAAAACAAAACTGTTTCAAATGTGTGCGCTTAAATCTGTTCATTCTCATTAATTTGGATCCTTTTTTAGTGTTCGTTAACCTATAACTTCCATAAGTATTTGGACAAGAACATTGCAGGACACTGTAATATGTCCTATGAATATTAGTTTATCTATGTAATTTCCTCTTATTTTTAAGGGGTTAATAAATTGTTCCAATGATCATTTAGATCATCATATAACACCCCCCACTCCAACACACACACACACACACACACACACACACACACACACACACACACACACACACACACACACACACACACACACACACACACACACACAGAGGAAGTGACATTACATACAAATATTTAACTAATGGAAGTGTACAAACATAGCATATATTTAAATAATTTAGATTTACCCCTGTCTACATGTATTTATATTGATAGATTTATTTGATTTTGGTTTTAGAAGTACTATTTGAATTTTCCTTGACTGAACATAAAATAATGAAAATCCTTGTATATCTTAAATGTCTTAATTTAGGTTCAACCCAAAGGTCCATTTGCACCTAAAACACAATCAAAGATAGACTTTGATCTACATGGGAACAGAGCAAAAGTGGCTTTGCTGGCTGTGGATAAGGCCTTCTACGCTCTCAATGCTGACAATAAACTCACACCCAAACAGGTTACAGTCTTACACACTACTTTCATACTTATGGTATTTTTTGTCATTTATAGGTAATCATAGTAGTAAGTCTAAGCTTTTCTTCTCAATTGTCAGGTATTCTCTACTATGAACTCATATGATCTGGGTTGTTCCTATGGTGGAGGACCTGACTCAGCATCAGTTCTGTTAGACGCTGGCTTGGCTGCTGTATCTAACGATCTGTCTGTATGGAGAAAGGGTAAGAGAAAAATTAACATTGAAATGAAAATACTAAATGAAAAGAGTTTGTGTTTTATATTTGGTGTCAAATAAATGGTTGTCTGCTGGAATAGACAGTTATCCAAAATATGGGTTCAAAAAAGTCTTAGGAAGTGCTGATTACACACCACTATTGTGTTATTCTTGTAATATGGGCCCTGTTGACCTTAAAAAGCAACAAGGATTTTTTAAATAGACAAAAGCTGAAAGTTAAAATAAAGCTACTGTTGAGCAAATGTATGAGGTATGCTGACTGTTACTGTTAATTTTATATATATATATATTTATTTTATTTTATTTTTTTTCTGTTGCATTCAGACTTTGGCTGTGCTTCACCATCTGTGCGACAAAGACGCTCAGTGGACCTTGAACAGGAAATGATGACCTTAAGTAAGAGGATTCTGGTATTGAAAATGTTAGTCTTATAACAAAAATACCTCCTGAAAGTGCATCATTTGTCTTTTCTCATTCCCTTTAGAACTGAACTACACAGAGGAAAGCCTGCAAGAGTGTTGTGTTCATGGATTTTCTCGAATCCCAATGGAGCGAACTTGTCAGGAAAGAGCAGATCGGGTCCTTCTAGTGAAAAAAAATCCAACTTGTGCTGAAGTCTTTTTAAGGTGCTGCCTTGAAGCCGAGCGTCTAAGACAAAAAATGATCCAAGAAGAACTCCAAAAAGGATTTGGCAGGAGTGAGATAAAAATGACACTTTAAAGATCAACTTCAGTAGCTTTTAATGGGTTATTAAAGTTTGACTATGAACTTTTGTTTGTTTATCTTTTTGTTTTGTTTTGTTTTCAGGTGCAACCGCTGATGATATCGAAGACTTCTTCTTGGACACGTCTCAATACATTCGAAGATATTTTCCCCCAAGCTTTGAATTTGTAGAATTTGAAGTCACCAACAAAAGAACGTAAGCATTTTTAATGTTAATAAACATATTTCATTTTTTCCATTTCCAGTCAAATACAGTGGTTAGATGCGTAATTACACTATGCAGTAGCTTTGTCTATGTACTCATCTTTATTGGTGTTGCTGGGAATACTGTGAGTGTGATTATTTCACTTAAGCAGCTTATCTTTGAACCCCAGTATAAACTGTGTCATTTGTCTGATTGATTTGATTTAATTTGATTTCTCTTCATCAAAAACTCTTGTAGCTACTCATTGCTCCTTCCTGATTCCATCACCACATGGGAGATTCAGGTTGTCACATTATCTCCATCCACCGGTAATAATAACTCTGTGCTTTATAAACACATCACAGATATTTTTGACAGGAGCTCCTTAACTGCAACTTATTTCTATTCACTCAGGTTTCTGTGTCGTTAAGCCAGAGGAGATCAGAGCCTTTAAGAGGTCATTTGTGTCTCTGAGACTGCCTTCATTTGTGAAAAAATTTGAGCAGCTGTCGGTTTCACCTGTTATCTACAACTATGATGACTCCGAACTGCAGGTAGATTAACCTCAACATCAGCGCTGAGTGTCACTGGAAACAGTAACTACTTTGTGTGGAATAAGTAAAGATTTTTTTGTCTTCTTGGACACCTGCATGTTCACAGGTGGCAGTGCACATGGAACAAACTGAAGGGCTTTGCTCTCCTGGTTCAGCCACCACCTCATCTTACGTTAACATTACTCTTGAACCCCAATCCTCTCACTTTGTCTCCTTCTCTGCTGTGCCCATGGTCGCTGGTCCAATACCCATCAAAATACGTCTCTATGATATGGAGAATAGCTTCGGAATAGATGCAATAGAAAAAACTTTGAATGTGCAGGTGAGTGAAATGCATTAGTTTATCGCTCTATGAAATGTTTTTTATAGTAATTAACAATCCAAACCAAGGCATCTTATGTTATAGATGGAAGGATTTGAAAAGAGAGAAGAAGAAGAAACCATAGTCCTCAACTTAGATGGTGAGTGATTCGGTATTTCTCAGTAAAACCTTCATGTCAGATGTTATCTTTATATCAGCTTACTTTTGTTATGATAGGGAGAAGCTCAAAGACCTTGATCATTGATGGATCCTTACCAGATGACACAGTCCCTGACTCCAGCTCCAATATATTTGTTTCAGTAGAAGGTAGACACTGAGAGACACAGACATACAACTCACAGACGTTCGTAAATAGCTGGACTCTTAACTTTCCAGTGTTCTCATCTAACAGGGAAGGGATTTGGCAGTTCATTTGCACGAAAACTTCTTTCTCCTGAAAAAATTGCTAAGATGATCGTTTTGCCAACTGGATGTTTAGAGCAGACAATGTCAAAACTGGCTCCCACAGTTCTAGCTGTCCGGTACCTTGACTTGAGCAATCAGTGGCTTGAGCTGCCTCCTGGAAGTAGAGATGATGCTCTTAATAAAATTGAGCATGGTAGGTACACACCAGAACAGTTAATTCCTTGTATAACTACATCTTTATTATTTATTGAGGATGTTTGTAATTGTAATTTCTAATATTTTTGGCTTATCTCTTGAATCCATTCTTTGTCTTTAAAAAATACTTTAAAAAAAAGAAAAAAAAAGAAAGGAACTCAATTTCAATTTTATTTATTTATAAAGCACCTCATCTCATGCACCTCACATCTCAAGATGCTTTATATTGTAAGATAGACCCTACAATAATACATACAGAGAAAACATCACGAGGCTGTACTAGTGGCCATTCTCCAAATGTGAATGAGTACTTTTTAGCTGGATTAAGTTTTTCTTCATTATGTTATTGGTTTCTCTGTTGCAACAGCAACATATTTGTAATGTCACCCCCAGCGTAAACAAGACTCAATGAGAGACTACACATCTCCCTATTATAGGTGTTCCTCTCTAAAGTAGGCTTATAAAGTAGAACGAAGTTTACTTTTATAGATACACCATGAGGAAAAAATCCACTACATATACTCTTGTTAGCGCCCCGTATTGTGAAGCAATTGGATGACATTTCCTGCCACAACCCCTGAAACATTTATTAACTGAATAAATTAATTACGTAACAAGACTTATGATGTGACACAAACACAATTACTATTGTGCTGCATTCTTTCACTGGATCAGGTGAAGAACTCTGTCTTTATAAATCAACTATTTTGGTGTAACTGGTTCTCAACCAGTTCTTCTTTTTTCTTTTTTTTTTCAAATGTTCTCTTCTTCAATTTCCATTAAAAATAACAAATAATATATATAATATTGATCTGTGGCACTGAAAATTAGGTTGGGCTGGTCGATTGAATATGTTGTCTGGTGTAACTGAAAAAGCAGTTATGTTGTAAATATTATATACATACATATATATATATATATATATTTAATCAGGCTATACGTGGGTTATGACAAAATGGGGAACCAAAGCTGATGGATCTTATGGCTCATTCTATACAATGCCACACAGCAGTAATTGGTGAGTATTTGTTATTGCCACTATTATTATTACTTCTTCAATTTTTGTTGTTTTTTGGTTGTTACTGTCACAGTGTCACATAAAAACAAATTTTCTTCATTTTTACTCTGTACGACTATTAAACAAACTTTTCCATATGCTCTTTTCACTTGTTTATCTTCTTTTGTCCTCAGGGTGACTGCCCTTGTAGTGAAAATATTTTCATTGGTGGCACAACGCCAAACAGCCGTTTTTGGACTGCAGGGTCGAATTAATAAAGTTGTGCCAGAAATAAATATCAGGAAACCAGTCAAATACCTGCTCAAAATACAGAATACTCAGGATGGGTCGTTCAGTGATCCAAATCCTGTGATACACAGAGGAGTCCTGGTAACTTCTCTCAAAAGTTAAAACATGGTCTGCATGTTGGCCTATATGTAAACCCAGTATCAGATTTTTATAGATAAATCTGAAGTACATACATTTGAATGCACACTACTGTTTCTGTGTGTTTAATGTAGAAAGGCAAAAACCAAGATGCATCCATGACTGCGTTTATGACTATTGCATTGTACCGGTCCCTTGAATTCCTCCAGCTTGAAGTGCGAAATGATGTGGTAAGTTGATATTTGAACCTACTGTCTGTGCTAACTGTTATTAGCAGTGACAGTGGGACAACGTAGTCAATCATCTCAAAAGCTAATTAAAATATCAAGAGTCAAGTTGCACTGAGGATGAATCCTCATAACTCTGATGACTCATCAAATACAAAAATACGCTTAACAGAAGTTTATTTTATGATCAAATTTCAAACACTATTGATCAGAAAAATGAAGAAAGCAGAACGTCATCAAAAGTTGGAATGATAACATTTAATTTAAATAGTAATATCTCCCAGTACAACATGTTTGTATGATTATGATGTTTCTCTTATAAATGGCAATTAATAATTTGCATTGGAACTTTTAATTTTTTTTTCACTTATTCTTTATTCTGCCGCTAGGAAGCAAGTATTTTGAGATCGACATCATATCTCCTATCACACCTAGCGGAGCTTCAGCATCCCTATGCCATTGCCATTACAGCCTATTGCCTCTCAGTGTGCCTGCCAGAAGGAACAGATCATTCACGTACATGGGCAAAACTTAAAGCAGGGGCTGTTAAAAGTAGGTGTATCTGATATTCTTATGTAAGGGCTGTTTCTGCATCACCATAATAATGTTAGTCCGGGATCAAAATTGCAACTAACCAGCCATATTGTTGTGATGTCATTGCTTTGAAATATGGGAAAAAAGAAAAACAAATTCCCTTCATTATGTAGAACTCTTTTCTGGAACAAATGGTAAGCATTTCAAGTGATTTATTTAATAAGTTATATAGTATAATAAATAAATGATCAAGTTAGGTTTGGTGTTAGCCAACTTCAGGCTTGCTCCTCCCCCTTTTGTGAGTGTGGACGCTTCCTCTCTTTGCTCTTTAAATGCTTTGCTTCTTTTCCCAGGAGAAGCTGGGACCCTGTTTACTAGAAGGTTTTCAAATTTCTGTACTTTTAGGTGACAGAAGGAGACATGTGGCCTGGTCAAAACACAGAGAGCGGCACTCTAAAAGATCTTTAAATATAGTAAACATACCTTGTGTGCCACAGACTGCTCCCAAACACTCTAAAACACTTAAGTTGGCTTTATTAAACATTAGATCCTTAGCTGGGAAAACATTTTTAATTAATGATAACTGTTTTTAACTGAAACTTGGTTGGACCAAAGTAACAGTGGAGCTGTTCTCATCGAGACGACCCCTCCTAACTACAGTTTTATCAGTGAGGCCAGGGTGAGCAGGAGAGGGGGGGGGGGGGGGGGGGGGGGGGGGGGGGTTGCTGTCTTATTCAATGAATCATTTCAATGTAAGCAGCTATCACCTGGAAGTTTTCAGTCTTTTGAATATGTGGCTTTACGGCTGAAGGCCCCATCCAAAGTTGTGTTTCTTTTTCTCGGTATGTAACAGAGGCCACACATAATAGAGGACACACTCTTGACCTACTGATCTCCAAGGGTCTGAGCATTTCAAAGGTTACTGTGTCTGATGTGGGCCTGTCTGATCATTACTGTGTTTTCTTTGACAGTAAAATTTCAGCCCACACAAATATATCAACAGCAGTGATCACAAAACGGTGCATAACTGAATACAGTAGTGAGATATTTAACCAGGTCTTCCCATTAACACCTGACCTGTCCAGAGGTTCAGTCAATGAGCTCGTCAATAGCTTCAATGCTAAAATGTTAAATGTAATGGACTCTATTGCTCCCATTAAGGTGAAGATTATCTCTGGAAGGAAAAAGTCTCCCTGGAGAAACTCCACACTGGTGAAAAATGAAAAAAGAGAGTGTAGGAAAGCTGAGCGCAGATGGAGAAAAACAAACCTCCAGGTCCACTATGACATCTATAAAGAGAAACTTCACAATTATAATTCACAACTGAGGAGTGCAAGGAGGTCCTACTTCTCTGACATCATCACTAAAAACAGTCATAATGCTCGGGTCTTATTTTCTACAGTTGACAGGCTAACAAACCCTCCTGTGTCAGTGGCAGCTGAACTTCATTCGACCATGGCCTGCAATGACTTCGCCAAATTCTTCACAGACAAAATCCAAAAGATTAGACAAGCAATTGGTATATCAACAGCAGATTCAGAATATGTACTGTGTCCACCGAAAAACTGTTTAAACACCATAAAACAGTTTCACCCTATTAACAGCAAAGACCTGGAGGACATCTTAGGTCAACTGAACTCCTCCTCTTGCTGTTTAGATGTCCTGCCAACAAGTTTTTTCAAAAAGGTCTCAAAGACTTTGGAGTCAGACCTGTTACAGATCGTCAACTTTTCCTTAATGTCAGGTGTGTTTCCAGAACCACTAAAAACTGTAATTAAACCTATACTGAAAAAGGACAATCTTGACAAGACACAAATGAACAACCACAGGACGATCTCAAATCTCCCATTTTTAAGTAAGATCATTGAAAAAGCAGTTTCAAGTTTTTTATCAAGGATAAAAGATCTGATGTCTCAACAGGACCTGGAAAAACCAGTTCATGTATTCATCTTTAGTAGGCTTGATTACTGTAACAGCATCTTTACAGGTCTACCTAAAAAATCAGTCAGACAACTACAGTTCATTCAGAACTCTGCTGCTCGAGTCCTCACTAAGACCCAAAAAAGTGGACCACATCAGTCCAGCTCTGAGGTCTTTACACTGGCTGCCTGTCCGTCAGAGGATAGACTTTAAAGTTCTGATGCTGGTCTATAAAGCTCTGAATGGTTTAGGACCAAAATACATCAGTGACCTCCTGACCCAGTATGAACCTTCCAGATCCCTCAGGTCATCTGGATCCGGTTTTTTATCAGTTCCCAGAGTCAGAACCAGACACGGAGAAGCTGCATTCAGCTTTAATGCCCCATATATCTGGAACAAACTCCCAGAAAGCCTCAGATCAGCTGAAACACTCGGTTTATTTAAATCCAGGTTGAAGACTCACCTGTTCTCAGCTGCATTTGAATAAAGCACCAAATCCACACTTTTAAGCTTAAATTTCAAAACTTATATTTTAACTACTGATTTTATCTATTGTTCTGATTTTATCTACAGTTTTTTTAATCAATTTTAAATCATGCTTTTTATTTTTTAATGTCTATCTAAAGCACTTTGAATCACCTTGTTGTTGAATTGAGCTATATAAATAAACTTGCCTTGCCTTGCCTTGCTAAGGTAACCCCTGACTCATGCTAAGTAGTCTAGCCAAAAGTAGCCAAAAGTATAGACCAGTGACTAGGCTTGACAGGATTACAACAGGAACTGAGGTGAATGCAAGTGAAAAAGATACACAAAAGATACAATTTACAATTTCAACAATACCAAGTAATAAGCTGTCATAACAAAGCAAACAAACCAAAAAAAAACAAAGTTCTATTAGTCAAGTCAAGATTGCTTTTAATTTCAGTTCTGTTATTGTTTTGTTACCGGTAGAAAAGAATGAAGTTCTTTAACAAGGGTTCAGTTCAGTCTGGGCACCAGCTCGCCATCTCCATCCGGAGAAAATCCAGGAATCAGTTCAAGCTGCTTTTTAGACACCAAAATAAATACAAGATGAGGTATCAGGGCGAACATAGCAAGGCACACAGTCACACGGTCTCTCTAGCTCATGCTCCTATCAACAAGAAGACCCCAATAGTTCAGCATGGACTGTCTGCAGCCTGTCTTGTTTACTTCTCAAAGTGCAAAAGACCTAGCTAATACGTGATGGTGATCCTCCTGCTTGGAAGGCGGGACGAGCATTGCTTCTAAACTAGTATCACCCATCGCGATCTGTGAAGCAGGAAAATAAAATTAGAGAGAGGATTGCACCTCTTTTCAAAACAAGTATTTTTTTCAAGTAAAAGTGTGAAAATGCAATGATACAAATAAAAGGGAGAAAGAAAGAAATTTGAAAAATAAAAGAAATTTTCTCAGCTAGGTTACACTAACTTCTTGGCTAAATGCTTAAACAATGTCAATGGTCAGTTCCAATGTTTACTCTGGAACAAAATTATTATGATTATGTAGGAACAACACCAACACTGAGAACTCGATTGGACTGGACTTACCTTCAATGCACAAAGTCTGGGTGATCGGTGTACAATCCACTGTTGCTATCTGTAATTTAAATTGAATTTCTCGATATTGCTAATAATGGATGATCAACTGAGAAAAGTTGGGATATCTGGAAAGAAGGATCACTTAGCATTATATTGTTTAATAATTACATTACTCTTTGCTGTTATTTGATTTATTTGTTTATGCATCTTTAATTACCAGGGAAAGATGGCTGTTCTTTCTGGCCATCTGATGATAACCAAAAGGTGGATGCTATCACAGTAGAGACAACAGCCTATGCTCTCCTAACTGCAGTTCAGCTTGGGCATGTGAAAGAGGCTGATGAAATAGCCTGCTGGTTAAACTCCCAAGAAAACTATTATGGAGGCTTCAAGTCAACACAGGTGATTAGGCTAGAGCCAAAGAGTACATCTTTGAATGGAGCTCCTGTTTCCCTTTTTGTCTGACATCATATATTCACCATCAGAGTAGAGATATTAAATATTATATTAATAAGTTCTTACCATTCCCAGGATACCCTCGTGGCCCTGGAAGCCCTCGCGGAGTATGAGCTAAAGAAATCTGCCAGTTCTGAAACAAGAATGAAAGCAGAGTTCACATCCCCAACAAGGAATGAAATTGTAACACTTCAACTGGAAAATAAGAAGGAAAGAGTGGAAACTGACTTGAAGGTATCATAAAACATTGCACTCAGACATATCTATATAAGATTAAATCCCATTCTGAATTTTTTTCTAAATACATTTTTTTGTGTCTGTTGTTCTAGAAATTTACAGGGAACAAAATCACTGCAAATCTGACTGGAAAAGGAGAAATTAAGTTTAAAGTATGTTGGATTCACTTCTTTGTTTTTATATTATGAATCAGATCTATAATTGACTCTAAATGTCCCTTGTAGATTGTTAAGGCTTACCATTTATTGGAACCCAAGGATGAATGTGACCAGGTGTCTATCAGTGTCAGAGTGGAGGGGAAAGTGAAGTACACTGGTGAGATTTGTAAATGCTAACAAATCACAACTACTGATAAAAGGCACACACTTACATTAATCTTTGTCTATCTAGCTCCGATATTAGAAAATTATGAATACTATGACTACGATGATGCAAAACAAGACCAGGAAGACCTGGGACGAACAGCCATTGAGGGGTCTGATGCTCACACCCGATACAGGAGAACTGTTGATAACAACTTAAGTACAAAAGAGGCTGTTACCTACACTGTCTGTGTCAGGTTAGTTAAAAAAATCCACATCACATTTATTATTTATTAATATACACAAAAGAAAGAACTCTGCAATAAAAAGTCCACAACTCCTGAGCCATCTCAGAACATCTCTTTTCCTTTCCGTGGCCATAGGCAGAAGAGCAATCTTACAGGAATGGCCATTGCTGACATCACATTACTGAGTGGATTTAAGGCTGAAACTAAAACTTTGGAGAGGGTTAGTGGGTGTCTTTTCTTACTCTTCATCACTGTGTCCCTTGCTTGCTCAGCAGGAGCAAGGGAGGACCACATCTGTTTTAGTCACCTGTGGTCCTGGGTGTCACATCTGGATGCTGATATCAAAGGAAATAAAGGGCACATAATAAAACAAGCCATTATTATTAGGGCACAAATCAGTCCTGCAGTCAATGAATACTTAAAGTCCAATAATTATAAACAGCAAAAGTTCAGACAAATAATGTCATATTTTGGAGGAGTGAGGGCCCAGAAGCAGACTCTACAGGTAAACAGATGTAAGCAAAAAGTTAACCTTTTTGGTTGATAGCAAACTCCAAATAAACTAAAACTAGCATAGAACATGTAGTGAACACAACAGTAAAACACAAACAACAGTAAAACACTTTAAGTACACTCAGACACAAAAGGGCAATTAGGGAGGAGTGGAAACATGAGTGTACCACAGCTAATAAGCAACAAGAAAACTTGGAAAGTAAACCTAAATACAAAGCAGGAGAGACAAAGGACTATCAAACTAAAGCAGGAAGTAAAAACTGTAGCTCAGTAGAGAATGCAAAGACATGCATGAACTTAACAAAAGTTCAAATAGAGGGTGACTGGGGTGTGACCTATAACAAGCTATGATCATCATGCCATCATGTTCACATGAAAGAGGTATCATGTGTTTGCGTCATGTGATATGTTTCTTGTGTCATTTTTTTATCAGTACAACTTGCACTTTAGGAACAAATGGTAACACCTGGATATGTTTAATATTCTGTGCTTCTGTGAATCAAGGTGTTTAAATCATTTTGTCTGGCATGTAGTAACGTTTTAGCCTTTTTAGCTGCATTTGGACACAGGCAGTATAAACACAGATTTCAAAACTCCAAATACACTTATTTTTAAACTGACAATCAACAAGAACAAAGCTTCTTTAGGCCTATAGCCATAAAATTGCTTTGAAATATCTTACAGCTAGCAGAAAAAAGAAGCAAGGAATGAAGTTCCATTCTGTAAGAATCAAGGTTTCTCATTGATGCTTGTTAGAGAAGGAGAAAAGCTTCATATGATCAAACAAAAGACCATATATTAGCTGTGTCCCAATTCCTAGGCCGATTACGTCACAGCCAGGCGACGAAGGCCATCCCAATTCGAAGGATGCACCAAATGGGGCAGACAAATGCGTCCTTCATTTTCCCTGATTTGAAAGATTGGTTGGGTGTATCCTTTGTGGCCCAAACTATCCCAGAATTCATAGCGCGCCCAACCAATTCCAGTTTCTAACAATGGCGGCAGCTACTTAGTTTTAATATTACTCTTTCTGGTTCACAAACTAAACCTTTAAGATATTTTCAGGCGAGAATGTAGCTGTGTAAACTTCAAATATCTGCTCGATTAATCAAGACATCACATATTTGCAAAAGTCTGTTGCCCCACTGGGAGGTCGAGGCTCACTAGAACCGGTGAGAACACTGGACTCCCGGCACATTATTTTCAGCTGGGGAAGGAAAAAGGAAGGGAAATAACTAAATGGAAAGATAACACACATGGACATGAATAGATAAAATACAAAGGAATAAAAGGAAATCAAAGGTAAACTTCAGAAACTTCCTTTTTGCTATAACGTAGAATCAATTAATTCTTGTCTTCTCCAGCTAATGGAGCCATCTGAGCAATACATTTCCCATTTTGAGGAGTCTTTTGGAAAAGTTCTGCTCTACTTCAATGAGGTACTGCTGAATTCAAATTATATACAATAATTGTACTTGGCCAACACTGAAACATTTTTTTAATCTCTCTAGCTTTTTAAATCTGAGGAATGTATTAGTTTTGAAGCTACACAGCAGGTACCGGTTGGTCTTCTACAGCCTGCTCCAGTCTCGTTCTATGATTATTATGAACCAAGTAAGATTTTCATTTCAGAAATTTCTGTATGTATTTGTTAGGAAAGAAGGGATTTTATCATCAGGACTATTTGTGTTTTTCCTGCAGATCGAAAGTGTACTGTGTTCTATTCTGCACCGCAAAGAAGCAAGATGGTCTCCACATTGTGTTCGGAGGACGTGTGCCAATGCGCAGAAAGTAGGAAAATACTTTTACTGTTCAATCTTTATTAGGGCCTCTGTCTAAACTGAAACATCTAAATCTGGAAAACACTGAAACAGTCAAATTAATGTAACTATCTCAGCTGAAACAATCTTTATTTTATTATCAGTGCTGTTTGTAAAGCATAACTCAAAATTAGATGAAATTTTCTTTAAACTGCTTTTGCCACAGACCACTAGCCCATATTTGTGATTGGGCTGCACAGACTCTGTTGAAACTCCTTTTTCATTTAATGTAAGAAAGAAATTTTTCACAGGGCTCATTAAGGGTGCACCTAAATACACCCACATCGGATGAGCGAGACATAAATAAAGCCATAGTGGCTCGGATGTCTCCAGGATTAACAAGGTGTGCGTCAGGTGTTGAGGTACCAGGGTATACTGATGAGAATTAGGCTACTAGGACAAAGCATAAGTTGATAAGGGATGATAATAGAGAACTGCTGTAACGCTACTATACATGTAACCCTAGTGAAAGAGGATGTGGGACCGATGAATTCTTCATCTAGACTAACATTCAAAACACTGGTAGCTCAGTGTTCCAACATTTTCAAGAAGCAACTGCTATTGCAACTAGAGATTGATGAGATACAACACAAATGCTATAGCAAGGGAGAATCAGGATATCAGGTTAGGAGGGAGATATCATCATCCCCACACACTGAGATCAGGTATCAAGAAAAAACAGGTACATTAAAAGCCAGAGCAACTGACCTGAAAGAGAAGATCCCGGCTAAGCTGGACCCTCCATGAATGAATACCAAAACTCTGAACATCTACCATAAGATTTAATCCAGAGTTACAGAGTATCCCTACTGCGACCATCACTGAAATCAACCAGGTGATCTATATCACAGCAACAGTTATCCTTCAGATACTTGGCTACAAGATGAAGGGCCACAAGGAGCAGTACCCTGTATGGATAAGGAGATTAGAGGTCAAGATAAAGGTCAGTTAGCCAACTGCAGAACAGCGTTAACTGACAAAGGGTCTAAGAAGTAATCCGAGGCCTGCCAAAAAAAGGATCCCAGCCTTGGCTCACCCCTTGATGAGGTAGAATACAGAGATAGAAGGCAGGAGAATAAACCAGCTATACTCCACTGAACCATTCAAGGAGTACTCTAGGTGGCAGGGGAACAATATGAGAACAGCCCCACTCAGCCTGGAAATGAAGGAAAACTAGAAAAACATATGGGAGAAGGATGCAACACATAACAACGATGCTTAGTGGTTAGTGGGTCTAAAAGCAGCCCGCAGCCACCTCTCTGAACAGGATTATCATAACCAAAGTGTCTGTACTGGAACATTTGTGCTGAGTAAGACCTGAGGTCAAAATGTGATAACCAAGCTAAGATCCTATCAGACTAACAAACTGGTGATGGCTAAGCAGCCAGACAAAGTAGTAGTGGAGAAGCAGAGGAAGATGGCTGCAGCAATAGATCTAGCTATACCAAGTGATAGCTACATCAGGCAGGAAGAGCACGAGAAGCTTGAGAAATGCCAACCTGAAGGCCACATGAAGTTTGTAGGTACTGACTCTGCAGAAATCTGGCGACCTCTGTGCGCTCGTGCCTCAAAATCTGCCAACCCCACACTGTGATTTGACTGCCCTACCACTTTGTGGCTGAATTGCTGTTGTTTCCCATCGCTTCCACTTAATTATAATACCAACACTTGACTCTGGAATATTTAGCTGCAAGGGCAGGTGCATCCTATCATGGTACCACGCTGGAATTCACTGAGCTCCTGAGAGCGAACCATTTGTTCACAAATGTTTGCAGAAGCATGCTTAGGTACTTGATTTTAGATACCTGTGACCATGGAAGAACACCTGAATTTAATGATTTGGATGGGTAAATGAATACTTACTATACTGGTAATATAGTATATGCAGTAATATATATCGACCGTCCGTGAATGTTACTGTAGTCTATGAATGAGAAATATTGATTTAAACCCAAAATGCATCATATGACTGTAAAATCACCCTGCTGTGTAATCGATTATCATGCAAACAATGAATGAATGACATCTACCAATGAATATTAGATAGTGTTTGAAAGCAATTAGCTTAATATGCACACATTCTGACAAGTATTTGTGAATAAAAGCATTCCAGTGCCTTATTAGGTTGATGTATAATTGAAAACTCACTCATGTTCATTCATGTTTTTATAGGACCTTGTCATAAACTACAAGATACATTCAATCGAAGAAGAAGAATTAGGAAGATTAACCGTGTCCAACATGCTTGCTTCTTCCCTATCGTAGATTATGGTGTGTATTCTAAACAAAACATTTATTTGCATCAAATAATAACTGCTTGCTATCATGATTTTTAAATATTAATCATATTAAGCCTTTTTTTTTTTGTTTTCCAGCATACATTGTTGAGGTCACCAGCATTTCTGTGAAGAGTAACTTTGAGCTGTACACTACTTCTGTAATTGACGTTCTCAGATCAAGTAAGTGAACTAACTACAAGCCTTATAAGATGCTGTAAAACTGACTCTTATATCGTATGTTTCATTATGTTTATTAAAAAGCTTTCTTTAAATATTATGATTATAATGAATATAATTTATTGAGTCTAATCCTTCTGCTAGATAACGATGCGTCAGTGAGTGAGAACTCAGTCCGAGTGTTTGCTAAGAGGGTTCACTGCAAAGGAAAATTACACTTGGAAAAACAGTATCTCATCATGGGCAAAGATGGCACGACAAAAGATTCAAGTGGAATGTGAGTATGTCAGTGATATTAAGGAAAGTGTGTTTTCATAAAATGATTCTCTGGTCAACCATTTTTTCTTTTTATAGGATGCAGTATCTGCTGGAATCAAACACGTGGGTTGAAAAGAAACCTTCAGTAGAATGTAGTAAAAGTGTCAATAAATATGTTTGCAAGGAGTTTGATGAGTTTGTAGATGAGTACAAGGTGGATGGCTGCAGACAGTGAAGCAACCTGCTCTCATTTTCATTTTCATGCAAGTCAGTTAAATGAATTTCCCATCAGATACACAGTTAGCATGGATGTTAAGAGTTTCTGTTGTTGCTTTTACTTTTTGGCTTATTCTACTGCCACATCACATAGTTGCACATGTATGTTCTGCATGTATCTAGTGATTTGGCTTTTCCTTTGCTCCTTCTAAACTGCTTTAATAAAATATCCTGCATTCAAAAAGTCTAAATTCTGGACATTCCCTTTTTAACCTTTTGTGAAACAGCAAAGGTAAAAACCTATGTTTTATCACAGGTTACTCTACCATTAAAAATGAACAGATTCTTGAGGTCTATTAAAGGCCACTAATTTTCATTAGTTAGTTACCAAGCGCACAGATTTAGAGGAGAGCTGCTGCTACACTGACAAGCACGCAATCAGAGGGAGCAGGATCAACATCAGGAGGGCAGTTAGAGCTGGGCGAGTATCCTTCCTGCCTCCATCTGACCTCAGTCTGCCTACTGGGTGATAATCATAGCATTAGAGATTAAGACTTTTTAAACAGAGACCCTATTAACTATTAGCAAAATCACATACAGATAAACTCTGTTTTAGCACCCTGTAACACTTTTAACATAAAAGGCTGGATGTTAAGTCCTTTTACCTTCTCTCAGATGTAAAGAGAGGTAATGCCATCTTTCTCAACACTAGCTACCCATGAATCAAAATGGTATAAGCTTATGACTCAGTCACGTTGTGATTTAACCTGTAACCTTTAACCATTTATTTATATGCAAAACAATGTTCTGTGTTTCATTTAAATCGTCTAATATTGAGCAAATGACATTGCATGTGTATTACAGTACTAGTCCAAAGGAGCAGTAATACACACACAAAGTAGCAAGAAACAGAAGCAACTGGAAAAAAGATTTATATTTATAGTTTAAAACAATCTAATTACCATAATGATGTTTAATTTTGAATATCATGAAGTGCCTTGCTATATTTATTTACCTTATTATTCAATTCACTAATTAATACACACATAAGGACCATGTGTCACGATCTGAGGAGACAGACCATGCGGTGGTGCATGTGGTGGACCCAGGTGCGAACACAAGAGAGTAGACCGGAGTAACTTATGAGTCTTCTCTATGAAGACTCAGAAAACCATGACAAAGACTGGTCGTGAGGACACGACACAGACTGAATAAAACACAGAGACTAAATACACATAAGGGATGATCAAGGGAAGTGGAAACACATGAGGGGGAACAGCTGATACACATGAACCTAATGACAGGACAGGAAAAGTGAAACTACATACACTGACATTAGACACAGACTTTCAAAGTAAAACAGGAAACATGGAGATTAGACGTGATCTGAACTGAACATAACCACACAGACATGACGCATGACAGGTAGACACACGAACCAGGGAGACTGCGTACAGGAGGAGATGACATAAACACTAAGAAACAAAGGACTAAACAGCAACCTCAAAATAAACTAGATGAACTAAACTAGGGCACAAATGAATACAAAAGATACATAAAACTCAAACACTGGGTTGCTCGACCCAGGACCATGACACCATGTCCAGCAAGTGTGGAATAAACAGCTTTTCTAACTATTACAAAGAGATGACAAATACTCTATGACTGCTAAAGAAAAAGAGAACAATTAATCTGTATTCGTCAAATAATTTGTCAGCCATTTAGTTTCAAAGGTAGCTAGGAGGGGGGGGGGGGATGAAAACAGAAAAAACAAACATGATTTCTTGTAAACCACATGACTTAAGGGAAATCTGGCTTCAACTGACCAATGAGGAGATGGTTACACATTGTGAAACAGGAACACTTTCCAGGCTGCAAGCCAAGTAGCAATGTAAAACGGATTTTAATAAAACCAAACAGCTTGTTGTCAGAAATGTTGGTCTGGTGGTCTATTGAAACCTAATGTGCAAAGTTAAAAAAATATATAGATTTAATAATTTTAATAATTGACAAAAAAAAACACATTGTGTGTTAAACAACAGCATGCATCGAGCAACATGCTATATCTAGCAGTATTAAACTGTTATCATATTATGCCTTGAGTGTTTATGCATGCATTTTTTAAAGTTTTGTTATTGGTTTTAAGTTTTATAAGTCTGTTCATCTGCAGCTGAAAATAACAGAGGGAGGGCATTAATGAGATCCAGATATTGTGAAACAGGGGTGAGTGACTTACAAAACAGCAGTTAATCTAAAGTCTGTGTCAAAGCAGGCAAAGTAATCAAAGCGGCGCGATGAAGTGCCACATTTTTGTGATACTGCTGCTGATATGGATCGCGGAGTGTTCAGCACAAAACAGGTAAATTTAGGAAGAATGAAGTGTAATGCTTTAATGGCTGATGTCTACTCATTTTAACTGATATATATAATTAAATATAACTAAAGTTTTTGTCTTCAAACAATTTCATAACCTTACAAATGAAAAAAAAATCATATGTTGGTATTCCCATATTTATTTCCTAATAATCAACTTGACTTAATGTAAGATACGCTCAAATATGCAGCACTGCAGATTGCATAGTTATCTAAAAATCAGATTATGTGAAACAGATTATTAAAAGATGTAATGTTCACTATCTTTCATTTTTGTGTGCAGATTCTTCATCTCAGGCCCGAAAGTCTTTCACGTGGGCGTTAATGAGAAAGTGTTTGTCCAGATGGGACCGGGTCACCTTAACAAACCTGTTAAGCTCTACCTGAAGGATGAGATCTCTAGTACTGTTGTGTCTGAGATGAAAACGGTTACGTGCACTAAAGAAGACAAGATTGAAATAGCTGAGCTCAAGGTATGCAGACTTCACACTCAAACAAAAAGCAAACAATAAAAGACAGGACTGAGATGTTACTACCCACTTTACCCTAACTTTATAATTTACATCTTTACAGCTAAACATGGATTCTTTGTTAGGATTGCCTCAATTTCCTTCTTACGTTATGCTCGTGGCAGAGAGCCAATCCTTCACACCCAACACGAAGCTAACAAGGGTTCTGGTGTCAAAACACAGGGGCTACATCTTCATTCAGACAGCTCAGCCAATTTATAACCCAGCAGACAGAGGTAGAAACAAAGTAAAAGAAAATTAAATAATTCTACAGACTTTACCTAACAGTGATTATTTTGTGAAAAAGACATTTTATATTCCTTTTATGTTATCATTCTTTTAGTGAAGTACAGAATCTTCACTCTTGACCACACGATGAGGCCTCATGAGGAACCTGTCCACATATCAGTAATTGTGAGTTATAATTATTAATATTATATATTTTCTTTATAAATGTCTTTGGTAATACAAGTTTGAAAGACAGAAACATATTCACTCTTTCTTGTCTTGGTCTGTGTTTGGTCACTGTATGATAGAATGCTGCTGGAAATAGAATAATGAAAATCATGAAGATTGCAAAGGGAGGAGTACATCAAGACTCATTCCTCATACCTGACGTTTCTGAGTAGGTTACAAATTTCCAATGAAAGTGAAGATGTCAAGGAATTTTGACACTTACTGTACTTTGTTGTTCGTAAAGAACGGGTACTTGGAAGATTACTGCACACTATGAGGGTGATGAAGCAAATGCTGCCTTCAGAGAGTTCAAAGTTCAGAAATTTAGTAAGTTTACTATAAACTGATTCGTGCAATTGAGATCTTTTTTTTAAATTCACAGAAAGTATCTTTTGACTCTCATAACTTATTTACTAACTGTAGTTTTACCAAGCTTTGATGTGAACATCGTAATGGATCCGAAATATATTTTGCTGACCAACAAAGATCTTCAATTCACCATCTCAGCAATGTAAGTGCTAATTTTACTTCCATTAAACTAACTCTTTCTTTGCAAATTCATGTCAAGAAATGTTAAAAGCTAAGGCTTTGGCATTGGGGTGATTTTGTCAACATCTTATCAGCAGGATGACTTTTAACAAATAGAACAGTTTAACTGTTTAACCAAGTCATTACCTGACCAAGGGCTGCCAGTATTCAAATAAGCACACTCATGCAATGAAAAATGCAAAAAACGTAAGGGAATCTGCAAGTCTACTGTAGCACGATTTGAAAAATGAAATTAATGTCACATAATGACTCATTATGACACATGATGGTCCTTGCAGCCTCTGATCACTTACCAGGTGAAAACCTGGAGTTTGAGATTGGGCATTTTCTCTTCCATAATTATTTCCTATGCAGTGAAAATAATAAAACTTTTTATTAACTTGGATTCAGCAACAAAAAATATTCACTGCTTGAGTCAGACCGTTTAATGCTTGGATTGACTGTCTCAAGTATAAATATACTATTGCATTTTTAGACTATCTTTGCTCCAGTTAACAGTTGTTTTCTTTAGGTACACACATGGTGAAAAAGTTAAAGGTGCTTATCACTGCCAGTTTGGATTTGTAAAAAAAGATGGCTCTGGCGGTCAGGAAATGACTTTTATCAAGGGACTGGAGCAGACCGGTTCGGTGAGGAAATCCATCCAAAATTCACAATGCAGCTAATTTTAAAATGAGTAACAAACTGCATGCCATTATTGTTTCATTTTATCAAAACTTCTCTGTTTCTTGCAGGTCAAAGATGGAAATGCAAAGGTTTCTCTTTTGTTTAATGAGACAAATGCAAAACTTCAGAGGCAGCTGAAAACAACCCTCTCTAAGATGCAGGAAAATGGAGATCGATTGTTTTTGAGAGTGTTTGTCACAAACATACAAAGTAAAGGAGACATTTACATTCATCAATATATCTGAGTTTGTTTTTGGTTATTTTATTTGAAATCATAGATATTAGAGAGTATTTAATTGTTGTAAACAATGTGGTTTCATATAGCAGTGCATAATACAGAATTTCTGGAGCTACATTTAATTATTGCATTTAATAAGTAAAAGTTCCAATATAATAAATCTATTGATAAACTCATTAAGACATGGAGAAATATTAATGCGACCTTTTATTTTTCTTGATAATACTGTGTACATTTTTTGGCCTAGGTGGTGAAATACAAGAGGCAGAAGTTTACCTGCGAATCTTCACCCACAAATACACGATAGACCTCTCTCGAACTCGATCTCATTTTATTCCTGGATATCCACTGGACGTGGTGGTATGTCTGAAACTAACACATGGGAATAGTTACACAAATTACTGGAATGATCTTTAATAAAACTTTTCTTTGTTTTTCATATAGGTGCTCGTGCGTCTGCCAGATGGCTCTCCAGCAGCTGGTGTGCCAGTAAATATTAATCTACCAACATCACAGCCTTGGGAAGGCACCACTGATCAAGACGGGGCACTGTTCAATACTTTTAATGTTCATGATAAAGCTGATATTACAGTTGAAGTTAGTATCCCCAACCTTATTCAAAGGTGTTGTTTAACAGATTTGATTCCAGTTTTAACTGTTTGTTCATCTGCCTCCAACAGGTTTCTACAAATGGATTACGAGAGAGAAAAATAATGCGACGTGCTTCCTCTCAACATGACAGCTACCTTTACATGACTTTTACCAGCAGGATCTACTCTGTGAATGAATTCCTTACCATAACATTCAACACCATCAACAGCCCACGCAGTGGATATATACACTACATGGTCAGAAATATCTGACTAAATGCAATATTGTGTATTCTCATAAAGGAGCAGCATTTTGTCTTGATTAAACACGTTTTAATTGTCTTTGTTTCAGGTCTTAAGCCGGGGAATTGTAGTAAACACCGGCTCACTCCCACTTGGTATATCAGCTAAACACCGACTGCAGATAACACATAATATGGTTCCATCGTTCCGTGTGATTGGCTACTATCACAACACTAACGGTCACGTCATAGCTGATTCAGTGTGGGTAGATGTCAGGGATGAATGTGAGCTAAATGTCAAGGTAAGTAAACAGAACAGATAAAAAAGTGCAGCACGAGCAGAGAAAACAAAACTATTTCAAATGTGTGCGCTGTAACTAATTTTTACTAACATTTAACTAATGGAGATGTACAAACATTGCATATATTTAAATAATTTGGATTTTTAAATTGCCTACATCTACATGTATTTATATTGATATATTTATTTGATTTTGGTTTGAGAAGTCTATTTGTATTATTTGAATTTTCCTTCACTAAACAAAAAAAAAAAAATCCTGGTATATCTTAAATGTCTTAATTTAGGTACAACCCAAAGGTACCCTTGCACCTAACACACATTTAAAGATAGACTTTGATCTACATGGGAACAGCGCAAAAGTGGCTTTGCTGGCTGTGGATAAGGCCTTCTACGCTCTCAATGCTGACAATAAACTCACACCCAAACAGGTTACAGTCTCACACACTACTTTCATACTTATGGTATTTTTTGTAATTTATAGGTAATCATAGTAGTAAGTCTAAGCTTTTCTTCTCAATTGTCAGGTATTCTCTACTATGAACTCATATGATCTGGGTTGTTCCTATGGTGGTGGACCTGACTCAGCATCAGTTCTGTTAGACAATGGCTTGGCTTCTGTATCTAATGACCAGTTTCTGTGGAGAAAGGGTAAGAAAAAAAAGTTTTTCTTCATTTAGTTAAAGGAACATTAGGTAATTTTTTGAGGTTATTTAATTGATTAGTGTGTAATTATATCTTCTCCTTGAAACTTTTTTAATACATTATTGAAATAATCCAATAAAATATACATAGGAGCGGGCACAGCTCTGTGGAAGCCACCATGTCGTCCCACCATCCTGAATACAGTAGCTGAGATGGACAGGGCCTTTCTACTTGGTTTCGTTTTATGTATGCGATTAGAGACTAGCCATTTACGTAGTATTGCCTATTGCCTATAAATTTTATCAAGATCACAAAAAGCTCTTTCAAAGTTTATATGACTATTCAACATTTGTACTTTTATATCTATATCATGTCCTTTTCATAATGACTTTCTACTCCTACTTATCTGCTTCCTCCACAATTGCCCGGTCCTTTTTCATTTCCACCTCATTATCTTCCTCGCACCAATCCCCGTCTCTTTGAAGTCAGGACCCTAACACACAAAAATGTGAAGAAACATGCTTATTTCCTCTCGACATTGTTGTAGAGCTCTGTTATGCTATTTTAATGTAGTAAAATACCCTGTTTTTAGAAAGAAAACTAACAACCTCTGTTAATTAGTACCAAGGTGTTCTGAATGCCATAGCAGTTGTTACTTCATATTATTATGATATCTTTAGGTTATTTTCCTTTTTAAAATACAATGAGTGTCTTTTAAGGAATTGTATTTTATGTAGACTTCACTGTTTAAATAAAAAATTGTATTTTCTGACTTTGAGAATAAAGCTTCCATCAATCCAACCATAAACACAACACTTTCCCATCCATCCATCCATCCATCCATACATACATCCACTCTCTTCCGCTTATCCTTTTCAGGGTCATGGGGGGGGGGGGGGGGGGCTGCTGGAGCCTATCCCAGCTGTCTTAGAGCAAGAGGCAGCCTACTCCCTGGGCAGGTCGCCCAATTAACCTATCCCCACTAACTGCATATCTTTGGACAGTAGGAAGAAGCACTTTCGCTTTTCCAAATTATTTCCTACAACAACAGCTAATAAATACGTATTACATTTTTTTATTCCATTCGAATCATTTTTCTGTTGCTTTCCTGCTTCTCTCCTACTACTAGATTTTGGTTGTAATTCTTCATTAACACGACAAAGACGCTCAGTGGACCTTCAACCCGAAATGATGGCCATGAGTAAGAAGATTCTAGTATTAAAACTTTGGTCTGATTGTATAAAATATTTTTTGCAAGAACATGCTAAATGTGTCTTTTATTTTCTTTAGAATTGAACTACACAGAGAAAGAGCTGCAAAACTGTTGTGTTTATGGATTTTCTCAAATCCCGATGGAACGAACATGTCGGGAAAGAGCTGATCGGGTCCTTCTAGTGAAAAAAAATCCAACTTGTGCTGAAGTGTTTTTAAAGTGCTGCCTTGAAGCGGAGCGTCTAAGACAAAAAAAGATCCAGGAAGAACTCCAAAAAGGATTTGGCAGGAGTGAGATGAAACTGACACTTTATGCTGACACTTTAAAAATCATCTTGAGTAGCATTTAATAGCTGTAGCTTAATTATCAAAGTCTGACTTTGACTGACTTTGACTTTTTCTGGCTTTTAGCTGCATCCGTTGCTGATATAGAGGAGTTCTTCTCAGAAACCTCTCAGTATATCCGAAGATATTTTCCTCCAAGCTTTGGTTTTGTGGAATTTGACGTCTCCAACAAAAAAAGGTAAGCATTTTTAATGTACCTTTAATATATATATATATATAAAAAAAAAAAAACACCCAGCACGCCCCTGCGGGCGGTTTATCCTTCAAGCTCGGGTCCTCTACCAGAGGCCTGGGAGCTTGAGGGTCCTGCGCAGTATCTTAGCTGTTCCCAGGACTGCGCTCTTCTGGACAGAGATCTCCGATGTTGTTCCCGGGATCTGCTGGAGCCACTCGCCTAGCTTGGGAGTCACCGCACCTAGTGCTCCGATTACCACGGGGACCACCGTTACCTTCACCCTCCACATCCTCTCGAGCTCTTCTCTGAGCCCTTGGTATTTCTCCAGCTTCTCGTGTTCCTTCTTCCTGATATTGCTGTCATTCGGAACCGCTACATCGATCACTACGGCCGTCTTCTTCTGTTTATCTACCACCACTATGTCCGGTTGGTTAGCCATCACCATTTTGTCCGTCTGTATCTGGAAGTCCCACAGGATCTTAGCTCGGTCATTCTCCACCACCCTTGGGGGCATCTCCCATTTTGACCTCGGGACTTCCAGGTTATACTCGGCACAGATGTTCCTGTACACTATGCCGGCCACTTGGTTATGGCGTTCCATGTATGCCTTGCCTGCTAGCATCTTGCACCCTGCTGTTATGTGCTGGATTGTCTCTGGGGCATCTTTACACAGCCTGCACCTGGGGTCTTGCCTGGTGTGATAGACCCCAGCCTCTATGGATCTTGTGCTCAGAGCTTGTTCTTGTGCTGCCATGATTAGTGCCTCTGTGCTGTCTTTCAGTCCAGCTTTGTCCAGCCACTGGTAGGATTTCTGGATATCAGCCACCTCCTCTATCTGCCGGTGGTACATACCGTGCAGGGCTCTGTCCTTCCATGATGGTTCCTCGTCTCCCTCCTCTTTCTTGGGTTTCTGCTGCCTGAGGTATTCACTGAGCACTCGGTCAGTTGGGGCCATCTTCCCAATGTATTCTTGGATGTTCGTTGTCTCATCCTGGACTGTGGTGCTGACACTCACCAGTCCCCGGCCCCCTTCCTTCCGCTTAGCGTACAGCCTCAGGGTGCTGGACTTGGGGTGAAACCCTCCATGCATGGTAAGGAGCTTTCTTGTCTTTATGTCAGTGGCTTCTATCTCCTCCTTTGGCCAGCCTATTACCCCAGCAGGGTACCTGATCACGGGCAGGGCGTACGTGTTGATGGCCCGGATCTTGTTCTTACCATTCAGCTGACTCCTCAGGACTTGCCTGACCCTCTGCAGGTACTTGGTGGTTGCAGCTTTTCTAGCGGCCTCTTCATGGTTCCCATTCGCCTGCGGGATCCCCAAGTACTTGTAACTGTCCTCTATGTCTGCAATGTTGCCTTCTGGTAGTTCAATCCCCTCAGTTCTGACTACCTTCCCTCTCTTTGTTACCATCCGACTACACTTCTCCAGTCCGAACGACATTCCAATGTCATTGCTGTATAGCCTGGTAGTGTGGATCAGTGAATCGATGTCTCGTTCACTCTTGGCATACAGCTTGATGTCATCCATGTACAGGAGGTGGCTGACAACTGCTCCGTTCCGTAGTCGGTATCCGTAGCCAGTCTTGTTAATGATCTCACTGAGGGGGTTCAGGCCTATGCAGAACAGCAGTGGGGACAGAGCATCTCCTTGGTAGATCCCGCACTTGATGGTGACTTGTGCTATGGGCTTGGAGTTGGCCTCTAGTGTTGTACGCCACATCCCCATTGAGTTCCTGATGAAGGCTCTTAGGGTCCCATTGATCTTGTACAATTCTAGGCATTCCAGTATCCAGCTGTGGGGCATTGAGTCATAGGCCTTCTTGTAATCAATCCAGGCAGTGCACAGGTTGGTCAGTCTGGTCTTGCAGTCTCGGCTGACTGTTCTGTCTACCAGTAGCTGGTGTTTTGCGCCTCTGGTATTCTTGCCAATTCCTTTCTGTGTCCCGCTCATGTATTGACCCATGTGCCTGTTCATCTTAGCCGATATGATGCCTGACAGGAGCTTCCATGTAGTACTGAGGCAGGTTATTGGTCGGTAGTTGGAGGGGACCGGTCCCTTCTTGGGGTCCTTGGGGATCAGGACCGTCCGGCCTTCGGTTAGCCATTCCGGGTGTCTCTCGTTAACTAGCAGCTGGTTCATTTGTGCTGCCAGACGCTCGTGGAGTGCAGTTAGCTTCTTCAGCCAGTAGGCGTGAACCATGTCGGGCCCTGGTGCTGTCCAACTCTTCATACTGGAGACCCTTTCTTGGATATCTGCCACTGTGATGGTTACTGGATCCTGTTCAGGGAGGTCGCTGTGGTCTGCCCTCAGATCCTCTAGCCACTGAGCATTGCCGTTATGGGTTGCGTCCTTCTCCCATATGCTCTTCCAGTATTGCTCCGTCTCCAGCCTTGGTGGTGCTGTTCTCTTATTGTTCCCTTGCCACTGAGAGTACACCTTTGCTGGTTCTGTGGAGAACAGCTGGTTTATTCTCCTGCCTTCTATCTCTCTGGTGTACCTCCTCAAGCGGCTGGCCAAGGCTGTGAGTCTTTGCTTGGCAGTTTCCAAGGCCTCAGGTATGGACAGCTTGCTGTATTTCTTAGGCACCTTATTCGTCGCACCTTTCTGCAACTCCGTTAGTTGGCTAACCTCTCTCCGTGCTACTTTGATCTTGCCCTCTAGCCTCCTTCTCCATGGAGGGTACTGCCCCTTGTGGCTGTTCAACTTGTAGCCAAGCATCTCACTGATCACTGCTGCCGTATTGTAGATCAGCTTGTTAGTGTCGGTAATCGTGGTTGTAGGTATCGCCCGTAGTGCTGCATTAACATCATCTAGCAGACCTTCTGAGGGTACTTCACGTAATCTTGGTAACCGGCTACGGGGGATCCAGGTTTCAAGCTTGGCCATGATCCTATTTTTCAGGTCAGTTCCTCTCGCACTCAACGATCCTTCTCCTATCGCACTTGGGGCTATGTACCCAATCTCGGGTGGGGGTGATGATATCTCCCCCCTGACCTGGCGTCCTGACTCCTCCTTGCCGTAGCATTTGTGTTGTACCTCGTCAATCTCTAGCTGTGAGAGCAGTCCCTTCTTTCGAATGTTGGAACACTGAGCTAGTTGTTTCGCCGTCGTTGTGGATGTTGGGTATCGAAGATTCCATAGGTCCCTCATCCTATTCATGTAACCCCTTCAACGAGGGTTACTAGTGTAGTAGCATTCCAACAATGCCCTATTTTTGTCTCTTGCCCACCGATGCCTTCTTGTTCCAGTAGCCCACTTCTCGTCAGGGTGCCCTGGTTCCTCAACACCTGACACGGACCTTGTTCATCCGGGCGACATCCAAGCCGGTATGCCTCATATTTATCTGTCTCGCTCATGTCTGCGGTAGGCTCGCTTAGCATGGGAGGTCTAGCCTTAGGACCCTTACTGGATACAGACACCCCAGGGGGGAATCGAACATGCGATCCTCTGCTCCAAAGGCATGTAGTCTACACACACACACACACATATATGTGTGTGTGTATATATATATATATATATATATATATATATATATATATATATATATATATATATATATATATATATATATATATATATATATATATATATATATATATATATATATATATATATATATATATATATATATATATATATATATATATATATATATATATATATATATATATATATATATATATATATATATATATATATATATATATATATATATATATATATATATATATATATAGCAGCTGGATAGCGTAGTGGTTAGACTACACGCCTTTGGAACAGAGGATCGCAAGTTCGATTCCTGCCTGGGGCGTCTGTATCCAGTAAGGGTCCTAAGGCTAGACCCCCCATGCTAAGCGAGCCTACCGCAGACATGAGCGAGACAGATAAATATGAGGCATACCGGCTTGGATGTCGCCCGGATGAACAAGGTCCGTGTCAGGTGTTGAGGAACCAGGGCACCCTGACGAGAAGTGGGCTACTGGAACAAGAAGGCATCGGTGGGCAAGAGACAAAAATAGGGCATTGTTGGAATGCTACTACACTAGTAACCCTCGTTGAAGGGGTTACATGAATAGGATGAGGGACCTATGGAATCTTCGATACCCAACATCCACAACGACGGCGAAACAACTAGCTCAGTGTTCCAACATACGAAAGAAGGGACGGCTCTCACAGCTAGAGATTGACGAGGTACAACACAAATGCTGAGCCAGGACGCCAGGTCAGGAGGGTGATATGATCAACCCCACTCGAGATTGGGTACCAAGCACCAAGTGCGATAGAAGAAGGATCGTTGAGTGCGAGAGGAAGTGACCTGAAAGATGGGATCATGGCCAAGCTTGAAACCTGAATCCCCCGTAGCCGGTTACCAAGTCTACGTGAAGTACCCTCAGAAGGTCTGTTAGACTATGTTAATGCAGCACTGTGGACGATACCTACAGCCACCATTACCGAGACTAACAAGCTGATCTACACCATGGCAGCAGTGATCAGTGAGATGCTTGGCTACAGCCACAAGGGGCAGTGCCCTCCATGGAGAAGGAGGCAAGAGGCTAAGATCAAGGTAGTAGGGAGGGAGGTTAGCCAACTATCGGAGCTATACAAGATCAACAGGAGTCTAAGAGCCTTCATCAGGTAACAGTGGTCCCAGTGGTAATCGGAGGACTAGGTGCGGTGACTCCCAAACTAGATGAGTGGCTCTAGAAGATCCCAGGAACAACATCATGTGGGGTGGCTGTGGCTCAGGTGGCAGAGCAGGTCAGCCACTAATCAGAAGGTCGGTGGTTCGATCCCAGGCTACCTCCTGGCTGCATGCCAAATATCCTTGGGCAAGATACTAACCCCATGTTTGCCTACTGGTGGTGGTCAAAGGGCCCGGTGGCGCCAGTGTCCGGCAGCCTCGCCTCTGTCAGTGCGCCCCAGGGCAGCTGTGGCTACAATGTAGCTTGCCATCACTAGTGTGTGAATGTGTGTGTGAATGACTGAATGTAGTGTGAAGTGCTTTGGGGTCCTTAGGGACTAGAAAAGCGCTATATAAATGCAGGCCATTTACCATTTTACATCGGAGATCTCTGTCCAGAAGCGCACAGTCCTAGGAACAGCTAAGATAACGCGCAGGACCCTCAAGCTCCCAGGCCTCTGGTAGAGGACCCGAGCTTGAAGGGGCGAGTGGGGAATTTTTTTTTTTTATATACACAAATCCATTTCCAGTCAAATACAGTTGTTCGATGCATAATGACACCATGCAGTTGCTTTGTTTATGTACTCATCTTAATTGTTATTGCTTGAATAATGTGTGATTATTTCACTTAAGCAGCTTATCTTTGAACCCCCGTATAAACTGTGTCATTTGTCTGATTGATTTGATTTAATTTGATTTCTCTTCATCAAAAACTCTTGTAGCTACTCATTGCTCCTTCCTGATTCCATCACCACATGGGAGATTCAGATTGTCACATTATCTCCATCCACAGGTAATCATTACTCTGTGCTTTATAAACACATCACAGATATTTGACTGGATCTCATTAACTGCAACTTACTTCTATTCTGTGTTTCACTCAGGTTTCTGTGTCGATAAGCCACTTGAGATCAGAGCCTTTAAGAGGTCATTTGTGTCTCTGAGACTGCCTTCATTTGTGAAAAAATTTGAGCAGCTGTCAGTTTCACCTGTTATCTACAACTATGATGACTCCGAACTGCAGGTAGATTAACCTCAACATCAGCGCTGAGTGTCACTGGAAACAGTAACTACTTTGTGTGGAATAAGTAAAGATTTTTTTTGTCTTCTTGGACACCTGCATGTTCACAGGTGGCAGTGCACATGGAACAAACTGAAGGACTTTGCTCTCCTGGTTCAGCCACGAAATCATCTTATGTTAACATTACTCTTGCACCCCAATCCTCTCAGTTTGTCTCCTTCTCTGCTGTGCCCATGGTCGCTGGTTCAATACCCATCAAAATACGTCTCTATGATATGAAGAATAGCTTCGGAATAGATGCAATAGAAAAAACTTTGAATGTGCAGGTGAGTGAAATGTATAAGATACTTTTATGGCAGTCTGAGTTCCAAAAACAAGGCATACTATAAACTGGTTGTCTTCTATCTTATGTTGTAGAAAGAAGGATTAGAAAAGAGAGATCAAGAAACCAGTGTCCATAACTTAGATGGTGAGTGGGTTTGTATTTCTGATGGATAGTTTAATGTCAGTCATAGTTATTGTTCTCCTTTTTATACTTATCTCTGTTATGATAGGAAGAAGCACAAAGACTATAACTATTGACGGATCCTTACCAGATGACACAGTCCCTGACTCCAGCTCCAATATATTTGTTTCAGTAGAAGGTAGACACTGAGACACAGACATAAAATTTGTTGACTTTTAGAAATACCTGACATCTTATTATTTAATTTCTCTCATTCAACAGGGAATGGCTTTGGTGATTCATATGCAAGAAAGCTTCTTTCTACTGAAAGGGTTGCTGAAATGATTGTTTTGCCAACTGGATGTTTAGAGCAGACAATGTCAAAACTGGGACCTACAGTTTTAGCTTTCCGGTACCTTGACTTGAGCAATCAGTGGTTTGAGCTGCCACCTGGCAGCAGAGAAGATGCTCTTAATAAACTTGAGCAAGGTAGGAAGACATGAAAAAATATCCTTATTAGGCGCTAAATATGCTACAAATTAAAATTGTTTTATAATTTATAGATTCACTGGTCAGTCCACATACAATTATTCAGATCTTAAAAAAGTTACCATTTGACCTCTCCGAAGGATTTCTTGAACAAATATTTTAGCATGAAGTTCACCTTAGTTTAATGATGTTAGAGCTGAGTTACAGGCTCTTGAAATATACTGTAGCTCAATTTAACCAGTCTCCTGTCCCACATGGTAATACAACACCATCAAGTATACACAGCATGCACTTTTTAAAAAAAGTTTTCTCTAGTGACTTATCAGAAAGCAAGTAAAACATTAAGGATGTGAGTGCTTTTTTCTGTACTCTGCATCATTAAATTGGTAAAGTTTTGCTCAATAGTAATTGAAGAACAAATCCTAATGAACAAATACAGGACTTTTTAGATTATTATTTTTGGATTGGGTGCATAATAAACCAAAAATGGAGCTTGAATGTGTTTTTAGCTCAAAAGATTTCATGTGTTTTCATCTCCTGTAGTTCAGAAGCTATGAGGACTCAAATATGTTGGAAAAAATTATGCAAACAAAAAAGATTACAATTTTTGACTGTGGTAAAAATCAATAGAATAAAGGTAAAAAAAAAATACATAACCTTATTAAATATGTTAAAGTTATTGTAAAAAAAAATCATACTTGAAATGCACTGAAATGCACTCACAAATTTTTTTATGGAATAACTTTCTGTGTTTTAATTAGGGGAAAAGTCAGTTTTGTGTCACAAATCATCACTATGCTTGTATTTCGCCTTCGTGATTCATATATGTATTCATATATATATATAGTAATGAACTGACACTTTTATAAGCACAGTGTACTTTTTTGCTAGGCAGTAAACACATCACAAGCTATAGAAGGCATGATGGAGCCTATGGTACATTGAGTTATGTGCCATCGAGTAATTGGTGAGTATGGGTTTATATAACTCTTCTTTAGTTTTGGATGTAAAGTAGTAATTTGAATCTCACTTTATATTTATATTTTAAAATCTCCATTATGAATAATAATGAATCAACCTTTTCACTTTGTTTTTTCATGTTCTCAGGGTGACTGCTCTTATAGTAAAAATGTTTTCATTTGTGACTCAGCGTCAGACTAATGAAGAACGGAAGAACGTCAGATTAGGAGAAGACATCAGAAGATCAGTCAGTTACTTGCTCTCAGTCCAGAAACATGATGGGTCATTCAGTGACCCAAATCCTGTGCTACACAAAGGAACCCTGGTAAATTCTCGCAAAATAAATGTATTGTGCATATTAGAACTAGGGGTGCAACGATACTCATATCGATATTGAACCGTTCGATACAGTGCTGTCGGTTCGGTAAGCATATGTATCGAACAATACAAAATTTTTAATTTATTTTATCAACTTTTCTTCTGACGATGCTGTCCGTGTTGAGAGCTCAGTGGATCTGCGTTCGACTACTCCGCCTAGGCTGCACTGTTGAGCGCAGATCCACTGAGCACAGCGCAAGCTAGCAAGACAGAAGCTAAGCTCATTGCAAAATGGCAAATTGAACCTCCCCCACCCTCATTCAGATCTGGCCTTTGGAACTATTTTGGTCTTTTTTTTTTATTATTATTATTGTATCTTTATTTCAGACATATACAGAAAAAAAACAATATGTACACAAGTACACATACTTGCATTTACAAATATGAATATATATGTAAATACACACATATGTATGGGGCGCCGTTTGTAAAGTGAAAAATGCTGAAATTAACGGCAACATTTTTCCACATTGTGCTCAGATAAAACCAAAAAGAAAATAAATAAAACAAAACAGAGTCTTCATGTGAAGTATGACCCTGAAGGTAAGCGCATCATGGACAAAAGTAAAACAGTATGTCGGATGTGCCACGCAATGCTCAATTACATGGGTGGGAACTACTGGCTCGTTAATGTGTTGGCCGTCCAGCCCCAAGCACGGGGCGATCCGCGGTAGCTCGTTAACGGAGATTTGCCGTGTTGTGGCGTTAACGTCATTTCAGATTAACGCTGACAGCACTAGTGGGAACACAATTAATATGACTGCACATTGACTCCGACATCATCCTAGTGCAAAGACAAGTGGAAGCCGACAAAAACAACAAGCACACATGCTACAAACTTTACCCGAGTCATTTAGACAGCCGTTAGCACATGATTCCCCTTATGGGGACCTGATATGTTTAATATGCTGCTGAGAATATAGCCCAGAAGAAGCGTATAGTATAGCTTTTATTTTGGAAAGAGACATTTCTCTGTAATAAACTCTCTTTTCCAAAGATGAGTGATTTCTCGATCAGATAGATTTATTTTTTTATTACTTTGTTCTTTCAGCAACATTAAATTTAAAAACTGTACTTTTGAGTTAAAATATATATTTATAATTTTAATAAATGACAAATTAAAAAAGCATAAAAAAATTTTGGTATCGAAAAAATATTAAACCGTGACACCAAAGTATCGAACCGAACCCTGAATTTTGTATATCGTTGCACCCCTAATTAGAACATTAGGGGTATAAACAGATGACAAATTAAAGGTAAAGTCATAAAGCCTTGGTTGGCCCATTTCCATCCTGATGGCAGCGGTTTCTTTGCAATAGTCATCATCTTTAAATCTAACTAAAACACAAAAAGAAGGGAATATTTTTGGAAGAAGAACATACTATTTTACTATCAGAGCTCCAGACACTGGTCGAGTCAATGCTAAGTTACATTAAAGCTGTTCTGGCAGCATGTGATGGGCCAATGCACTGCATTTTATAATGTTCATTCTTTTCCTTTAATTTGTCTCCCATTTAGATCTAAATACAACAAACCAAAATACAGTGATCTGAGTGCAACTTTATATCTGTGTGTTTAATCTAGATAGACAAAGACCAAGATGCATCAGTGACTGCTTTCATAACTCTTGCACTGTACCGGTCTGTCGAATTTCTCCAGCCTGATATGCAAAATAAAGTGGTGAGTGGTGATATTAAAAACCAACTGTACTTTTTTTACTAGTTTTGACTACAAGTGGGTAATTGTAGTCAGTCTGGTATCTGAGTCCAGACTGCAGTCCAGACAGCATTTAAATGATAAACTCTGATGGAATATTACACAAAAGAGAAAAATAACCAAAGCATATGCCAAATTTCCTGCTTTTGTAGTGGTGAGCACGCTCACAAATGATCAGTTATTCCGGTGCATTTAATTAGAAGCACTAGGTTGCTACTTACCTTCCTAATTCCTATGAAAGGTGTCAGGATGTACTTAGTGTTTCACCTGCAGGGAGTCCTGTGAAAAACGTTCTATATATTAGCATTACTGTTGCTATTTAGATAAAACAGGACATTCATCAGGTTCGGGGACACAAAATAATTGATGCTACATTGAGAATTGTTAATTTTTATTTGCCACAGTTAGCCCATAAGTCACAACAAATATGAGCAAAAAATAATTCACCACCTTCATGTTATTCTCTTCCAGAGACCAAGTATTTCCTCTTCAACATCATATCTCCAGTCACTCGCAGTGGAGCTGCAGCATCCCTATGCTGTCGCCATTACAGCCTATTGCCTCTCAGTGTGCATGCCAAATACAACAGATCATTCACATATATGGAAAAAAGTGGAAGCAGCGGCTATTAAAGGTATGTCCAGTACAAGAAAATGAGTGTGGGCACTATACATACAATAATCTATTACTATGACCAAATTATATATGCTGTCTCTTCCTATATTATCATATAATGTCTAATTTTTGTATAATTATTCTGTTTTGTTTTTTTTATTAGGAACGAATGACTGCTATTTTTGGGCAGTTAATGACAGCCCAAAGCTGGATGCTATCACAATAGAGACGACAGCCTACGTCCTTCTAACTGCTGTTCAGCTTGGGCATATAAACTGGGCAGAGAGAGCAGCCTGTTGGTTAAACTCCAGAGAAAACTATTATGGAGGCTTCAAGTCAACACAGGTGATTAGGCTAGAGCTGGAGAATCCATCTTTGTGTGGAACTCCTGTTTCCCCTGTTGTTTAACACCATTTATTCACTGTCAGGGAAGACATGTCAACCATTATATTATTAAGAATTCTTACCATTCCCAGGATACGCTCATGGCCCTGGAAGCCCTCGCAGAGTACGAGTTAAAAAAGCCTCCCAGTCCAGAACCAAAACTGAAAGCAGATTTCACCTCTGCTGGAAGGAATGAAATTGTAACACTTCAACTAGAAAATAAGAAGGAAAAAGTAGAGACCAGCCTGAAGGTATCATAAAGCAATGCGCTCAGACATATCTGTATAAGATGAAACCCCCTTCTAATTTTTTTTCTGTTGCCCTAGAAATTTACAGGGAACAACATCACCGTGCATCTGACTGGAAAAGGAGAAATTAAGCTTAAAGTATGTTGGATTCACATCTTTGATTTGTATATTATCAATCAGATCTATAATTGACTCTAAATGTCCCTTGTAGATTGTTAAGGCTTACCATTTATTGGAACCCAAGGATGAATGTGACCAGGTGTCTATCAGTGTCAGAGTGGAGGGGAAAGTGAAGTACACTGGTGAGATTTGTAAATGCTAACAAATCACAACTACTGATAAAAGGCACACACTTACATTAATCTTTGTCTATCTAGCTCCGATATTAGAAAATTATGAATACTATGACTACGATGATGCAAAACAAGACCAGGAAGACCTGGGACGAACAGCCATTGAGGGGTCTGATGCTCACACCCGATACAGGAGAGAGATTGATAATAACTTCAGTCCAAATGAGGCTGTTACCTACACTGTCTGTGTCAGGTTAGTTAAATGAGATCCAGTAAATTCATATTTACTTTTCATGAATATGAATTCAGAGTATGAGCTGTGCAGTTCAAAAAACAAACAAAAAAAAAACCATTTCCTGATCAATGTCTTTCTCAATGTCCTTTTGTTTTTTGTATTCATGGTCATAGTAAGAAGAGGAATCTTACAGGAATGGCCATTGCCGATATTACATTATTGAGTGGATTTGAGGCTAAAACGGAGGACCTGGATAAGGTTGGTATTCTTCACCATTACTCCCATTACAAAGTAAGAGAAGATTTTCTAGACATGTGAAAATCTCGATGCCACAGCAATTATTTACGCTGAAGGGGAATTGCACGTGGTGTGCTTCATTTTAACATTCTTTGAGGCAATATTTGTCAGAGTTGCACTGTGACATAAATACAAGTGCTGGGGTGTCATTCTGATAATTAGAAATTACAAAAATGTAAAAAATAAACATAAAATAAGACAAGAAGCCTATATGGAAGGTTCGATCCTGTATAAACTGCATTATACTACTTCCAAGTAAGTTCGTCATACTCAGGAAACTAACATTAGTAATCAGACTTAGTGGTTACATAAAAGGTGGTTATCAGCTGGTGTTTTCAGCATGAGAACATGAAATCATCCCACAGCAGTGTGTAACCGGGCTGCTGACCAACATGAGGACGAGGTGCCAGGCTTTTATAGCTGTGTATGGTTCTTCCACGTGGTGCTGGAGCCCATATTGTGAAACAAATGAATTAAGATGCAAACATGTCTTGTTGCTTCACACTTCAATGTGAAGCAACCCAAACAAGAGTCAACAGGAGTATAAGCTGTTTGGCATTGGCAGAGCAACCCACATACTCAACTGTGATGCTTAACCCATAAGGCATTTTAGAATAGAATAGAATAGAATAGAATTCAACTTTATTGTCATTGCACATGTCACAGGTACAGGGCAATGAAATGCAGTTTGCTTTAGCCATGATATAGATATATTACAATATATATTAGCAATAATATAGATATGTAAGTGTATTACAGAAATGGGTCTATTATGGGTATGTTATAATGTACACAGTATGAAGTATGTTATGAATATTCTATAACTATAAGTATGTACAGACTATGAACAGGATATAAATATGAAATAAAAAAAACTATACAGAAATCTGAGGTATACAGTTATACAGAAATGTGAACTATGCAGGTTATAAACAGTTTTAGGATTAAAAATTATGGTATGTACAGAATGATTATTTACACAGAACTATACATATATATTTTGCTTACAAATGTGGCGCCATTTAAGGGTAAAACACAGGCTTTCTGGCAGTATTAGATTTCTTGTCAAGAAGTATTGTTACAAAAAAGAAAAAACTGACCAAACACAAATGATCTTACTTTTTGTGCTAAGTTTAAAAACACAATTGATAACCTTAATAAGATGTTTTTGCAAATTTACAGTAAACAAATACAAGCCTTTAGTTTTCTCTGTTAAAGAGAGAAAACTTATGAAAAAAATGTATTTAGTCTTTAGATCTTTTCTTTATCTATGTGTGAAGTTATTTTAAGTTAGCTATATTTAACATACAGAAATCTCATTTAACTCAAGAAAAAAATATTTTGTGGTTTCAAAGAGCACATCAAAAATATTATAATAAAAGTTACATGTGAAACTGGAATGACCTGTACTCACACTGAAACTTCAGAAGATTCTTTTTTTCTGCTAAAATGCAAAATTGTTTAATTCTTTTTTTCCCCAGTTAAAAGATTCACCTGAACATTACATTGACCATTATGAGACGTATTTTGGAAGACTTCTGATTTACTTCAACGAGGTATGGATGAATTCAGGTTATGGAAAATAAATGTGCTTGTCAAATGTTAGATTTACTTTTTTATCTCTGTGAAGGTGAAAGAGGATGAGGAATGTATTAGTTTTGAAGCTAAACAACTGGTACCAGTTGGGCTTCTACAGCCTGCTCCAGCCACATTCTATGATTATTATGAACCAGGTAAGACTGTCGTTCTTTCTTTCTCTCTTTATACAAACACATATGCGATCTCTTTTATTGAATAGGACTTCATAAATAGTACTATGTGTTTTTCTTACAGACAGAAAGTGTACTGTGTTCTACGCTGCACCACAAAGAAGCAAGATGGTATCCAAACTGTGTTCAGAGGACGTGTGCGAATGCGCAGAAAGTACAAAAAAAATTTAGTACACTACAATGACACCCCCAAATCTAAAACGGCCGTCTAAAATCAAAATAAAAACTGAATCCAATGATTTTCAGATTTCATAAAGTCATATTTTATTCAAAATAAAACTGAAAAGATATTAAATGTTTAAACTGCTTAAAATGTTTTAAAAAAAATAGCCCATTTTTAATTGAAAGGCAGCAACGCATCTCAAAAAACAAAAGTCTGTAAATTTCTGTATATGTCTGAAATAGTGCTGGACTTTTGAGAGATGAATGTTGTCCAATTCTTGTTTGATACAGGACTTGAGATGCTCGACACTTGTGGGTCTTTTTTGTCATATTTTACATTTTGTCAAGCACCAAATGTTTTCACTTGGGCAGAGGTCTGGACTACAGGCAGACTAGTTGAGCACCCAGGCTCGTTACTAAAATATCATGTTTCTTAACTTGATGCTTTGTATGGTTTTACATTGTCTTGCTGAAATATGCAAGACCTTCCCTGATATATATTGCCTGGATAGCAGCATATGTTGCTCTGCAATGCATACAGACCTTTCAGAATTGAGGGTGCCTTTCGAGATGTGCTAATATATGACTTTGATGAAGCCAACAGCTGTATTCACAGAAAAGTGATCCTGAGTCCATGCTGGGACTTCCATAACAGAAACATGTCTGTTTTTAATTTTATGTAATTTTGTGTAAAAAACAATCAAAAAAATATAAGTGTCTTGACTTTTTAAAAATCTTTTTATAGGACCCTGTCATACCCTACAAAAAACATTTGATCCAAGACAAAAAATTTGGAAGGTTACCCGTGTCCAACATGCTTGCTCCTTCCCTATCGTAGATTACGGTCAGTATTCTAAACAAGACATTTACGTGAAAAGAATCAAATATTAACTGTTTGCTAGTTAGCTTGTTAGCATTTTTGGGGGTGTTAATCACTGCATTATTTCTATATTTGTTTTGTATTCCAGCATACATCGTTGAGGTCTCCAGTATTTCTGTGAAGAGTAACTTTGAGTTGTACACCACTCTTATAATTGAGGTTCTCAAATCGAGTAAGTGAACTATTGTTGCCTTTCATTATGTTTATTTGAAGACTTTCTTTAAATATAATAATTATAATCCTTCTACTAGATAACGATGTGTTGGTGAGTAAGAACTCTGTCCGAGTGTTTGCTAAGAGGGTTCACTGCAAAGGAAAACTAGACATGGGAAAACAGTATCTCATCATGGGCAAAGATGGCACCACAAAAGATACAAGTGGAATGTAAGTATATCAGGGATATTAAGGAAAGATTTCAGAGAACGATTCTCTCTTCATTGCTTTCTTCTTTTTATAGGATGCAGTATCTGCTGGAATCAAACACGTGGGTTGAAAAAAAGCCTTCAGAAGAATGTAGTAAAAGTGCTAATAGAAAGTCTTGTAGGCATTTTAATGACTTTGTACAAGAGTACATGATAGATGGCTGCAGACAGTGAAACAAACTGCTTTCACTGTCATTTTAATGGAGCTTGATTAAATGACTTTCCCATCAGATACACGATTAGCATGAGTGCTTAGAGCTTTTGTTGTTTTTCTTATACTTTTTGGCTTATTCTACTACCACCTCACAGTACATAGCTATACATGTATGCTCTGCATCTATCTAGCTACCTATAAATCAAAATGATAAAACCTTGAAACATATACAGTAAGTACAGTAAGACATTGGTAGACATACTGAGTGTGACTCCATCACTTTGAAATGTAATCTTTCATATGCAAAACAACGGTCTGTGTTTCATGTTAAATAAAAACATCTTCATGCTATAGAGAATATGTCATTGTTTGCATAATATTCATTTTATAACTTAAAATGAAACAGAAGCAACTGGGTAAAAAGAAACACAGTGGGCCCAAACATGTATGTCTGCACTTTCATATTTTTTCCCAGAAGTGTGATTCAGTGTGGTTTGATTTAGGTTTCTGTCGAATATATTTGTTTTTATGTTTTTTTTCTTCTTTTTACTGCAGCAAAGGCTCTGAGAGGGGTCTCTGTACTCAGTGTAATTCCAGTCACCCCCTCACGATATAACATCTGCAGGTTGAGGAGAAAAGGGGAGGAGGGGGTGGCTTTTAGTGCACGAGTCCATTGCTGCTCATGGATTTGCACACTGACAAGATATGGTTCAATCATCTCTTCACAAGCATTAAATTTGATCTGTAGTCCCTAAAATGTGGTCATATTACACAAATGCAACATGGGGTACTCTGTGCAGTTATATAACTTGCAGGTAATGCAGAGGGGCGGGGAGAAAACCAGAGGTGCCGGGTTGCACGGTGAAGTGGCTGAGAACAAGCAAAGGCTTATGTGCTTATATTATTCTAATCTCTGAGTCCAGGTCCAATGTAAGCAACACAGCGCACTGACCATAACTTCAATCACAACCAGATCAATGTGCGCACTGTTTCAGCCTCACCATTAGACATTTCATTAAATCTGAACCAATAAAAGTTAAATAAATAGTCTGACTTCAGCATCGCATATTTTCATCTCGAGATTGCTTTGGTGTGCTGTGAGCTGCCAACAACACATTTTAAAAAGATGGGGGGTTTTTTTCTTGTCGAAGTAAGCAGTGGCTTGTCGTGACCGAACAGTTTCGACATGAGTTTTCGTATAATGACGTAAACCAAAGAACACTTGATTTACGCAACGCAATAAGTTATTCTCACAACAACAACTGATTGAAGTGCAGTTGAAAAATAAAGTGTTTATTTTTGGTAGATTTGTGTATTGCCCAAAGGGATTTACTGTAAATGTACATTTTCCATTCCAAGTACAATCTGACCTGCTCTGGCCTATGAAATGTGCTTGAGCAACATCTGGGAACAGCTCTGGGGGAAATTTGAAGTGTGCTCATATAATCAGGTGTATTTTCTCAGGTGTGCATTTGCCATAGGTGTTGATGGCACGTCTATAACCATTTTTTTTTTCCAAAGGCCAAGAGAGGGTCAGCAGTTTGAGGGTGGTCTACGATGTCGAGCGCCGTAAAAGGCACAGGTGTTTCAGGACGGTGCCGCAAGATAAAGCGGGACCCCCCACTTAGCAGTCCATGCTGCGCTGTCTTTTTGTTTTTCACTTTGTTTAGCATGATTTGTTCTGTTAACAGGATAAAACTTTGCCACAGAAGGTGGATAGGGGAATACCACTCAGCTTCTTCAGTTTCAGTTTTCAAATCAACATACGCATCTGAAAAAGAATATACCTGACTTTCCCATTACTTTGTTACTGGTTTATTTGACTTCTGTGACTCAGAGATTAATTTATAGACAGACAGGAAAGTGTGTATGTATCTGTAAAATGGCTCATAGAAACCAGTTAATTAGGTAAATGTGTATATGCATGTGTAGCCTTGCTTGTATACTTATACATGCAGTGTAACCATTCCTGGCTTTCCCACACTACATGTTAATTGTTTTGACTGTATCCTTGCCCTTTAGGTTATGTGATTACATTTTTGTAATCTAACAAAAGAAGCTACAATTTAACAATTACAGCTGTAAAAACACACAGTGGTGTTAATATAACTCAATTCCATAGATCCGAATGCCTCAGAAGACTGCTGCTGTTCAGTCTTATAGCTTTCTCCTCCCAAAGGCAGGGCGCAAGTATGCTTCTGTTTGTTTGTCTGTCTGTTTATATTGAGTATCGAGTAATAATAATGTGTTATTGAGTAATATATCATATGAAAGGGCATTAAAAGAACAGACTTCAAAGTTTTTCAGGGATGCCCTACGGCGCTACAATCACACCATAAAGTGTTACAAACTCAAACACTACATGAATATATCTTATCTCGGTTTTTTACAGCTTATAGAAGCCAAAGATTTCAGCCATGTCTGCTCCAATCATGAGGGTAAAGAAAATAATTAAATACACAGTTTTAGTATCTAAGGTCATAGGTCAAAGGTCAGACATGAGAGTGCTGTTATAAAAGCAGCTGATGACAACATGTTGTAAAAAAAAAAAATCATTAAACATTGAACTTTACATATAGTCCATGGCATTTGGGGGGAGTTGCGCTCTCTTGTTTAGACTTGAGTCTCACTCTATAAAGTCTCTGAGCCACATCATTTTTTTATCAAGTCAAGTCTCAGGTTGCACTAAAGTTACTAAAATTAAAATAAAAACAAGACTTTTGAAAAAAAAAAAAAAAAAGAAGTTTAATCATTTTGTTAACTTGGAAAACGAACTAAAATAAAATGAAAATATAGAGGGAGTATCTCAACTGAGTTACCTAAATGTTTCCTCTGGCATATTATATCTAAATAAAATGCTACTCAAAAACACTAAAACTAAATAAAAACGAAACTACAACTAAACATTTCCAACCAAAAGGAAAGCTACACTAAAACAAGCAAACCCAATGCCTGTTCTACAGTGTCTATCTTCAGGGCAGTTGTTTGAATTGCTATAAGCTGTTTTTGTCTCAAGGGTCAACAAAGACACGGAAATCAATGTACTGAAGGCTATGCAACTTTATACTGTTTTTTTAAGATGAGGATTTATGTTATGTTGCGTGTGGATACAAAACTGTGTGTAGGGATTGAACCAGTGTTACCGAGAAAGAAAAAACACACAATAGAGCTCAGTGATGGGCTGGCCTCCCCACAGTCTGGACTGCAACACTGCATTGATAAGTATTGACTTTCAAGCTTGTTAGAATTATGCAAACTCTGTTTTTGCCTCATATACTTTATTTCTGCGTACTTTTGCACATTTAGCAAGAAATCCATTTTTAAAGTTAATATAAAGAACTGATGATACAAAACAGTTTATGTAGAATACAGTGGGTACTCTAATATGAAGGTACAATGAAAGCCAAGCAGCAGACACTGGTATAGTGTAAAACCTATATAATATACTGTTATATGTTTTTTTTTTAAGAAACTATTTCTGCAGTTTACATTACATTAGGTACACTGTAAAAATAACTGCACAATAACCTTTTTGTTGCCGGCAGTTTTCCGTAATTTAACAGTAGTACTTGTTACACTGTATGCCATTTTTAAGAAAGCAAGTGACGCCAGCAGCTTTGCTGTGCAGCATCAGCTGTTAATGTTGCACTCCTGCCGGCCTGGAATCCCCATAATTCAATATGCAATTATTGTCGATTTTTATACATTTACTATCTGCTTGTCATTGACATTCCAATACCACAACAGTGTATTGTAAGTTGCTTGTTGTGTCTACCAAGAAAAACCTAGCTACGTCAAGATATTTGCAACAAAAGTATGAAATAACAAAAGCTGAATAACTGACGTTTTACACACACAGACACACACACTGTAACATATATGGATTGAGCAGACGTAAAAGTAAAAGAAAACACGCTTCTTCTGTATCACCCATAGTTTCTTACCTCTTATGTTTCTTATGTTAGCGCAGTGTCTTAACCTATATGCTCTCTTGTACATTTAGATGAATGTCACTTACATACCTTGTTTGCTCTACACCCTTGATATAGCCTACTTGTCTTCATGTGGTTTACAAAAGGTGGGTTGGTGGGTGGCCATCTTGTCTGAGATGCAATGCATCCACAGAGGATTCCTTAAATCTGCTGGATATTTGGTCACTTACATAACTCCCACGTAGTTACATCTCATTACTTCCAACAAACAGCCGATTCATATAGAGAGAGGGTCCTGTCCCCCAGAGTCTGCTCTGAATGCCCACAGTGTTATGTATTCCAGATGAATCATGATTCTCACACCGGGGCTTTATTCAGCCAAAAACTGTGTGCTGCTAGCAGCAATCTTTGGGATAAGGCAAGTTACATGTGACAGACATTTGTGAAATAACTGCTATACAATCTGCAAAGCTGAGTCATAATAATTTTAAATTACCGGTAAATAGATAAGATTTATTTGATTGTTTTAAACAATTCAGCAATTCAGTTGCCGTGTTCAACAATTCAGTGTGTTGTTGAGACAAACTAAATGAAGTCATTTTGAATCAACTCTTGAATCAACAGTGGATTTTCAGCTATAAGAAGCAAACATGTGCTTTCTTTGTGCAAGCAAATAAAACAGAGTAACTTGTCATGTTAGATACAGAAACCAGTGTAAAATACCATGCCTTTTTGTAAGTCCAATACAAATATTTTTCATGGTGGTTGAGAGAGTGGGACCATAAGATTTGGTAAAGGGCGTGGGGGTGGGGGGATTTTCCTTAAGTAGGAGCAGACTTTATCACTCTCCTCCTTTCTAGTGGTGGTCCTTCTTCTCACCTCTTTCCTCTCAGGTTAGTTGAAGAAGTTCTGTGTCCACTCTTCCAATTAGATTGAGGGAGAAAGTCAAAGAAAGAGATAAAGAAAGAACCAAGTCATTATTCAAGTAAGTGCAACTTTTTATTCCCCTTTTTTGTGAAAACTGCATTGGAATAACTAGCATCCTACTTTCAGGTGTGTTTGTGTGGATGGGTTTTTAATCTTATTGTTTATTTGTAGAGTATAATGTTATAATTTTCTGTGTCTTAATGAGTAGAAAGGGTTTTGGTGTTGATTCTTTCCTTGTTTTATTTACAGTGAAAAGGATTTATAAATAGTAGTTTTTGTGAGTGCAGTGGAAAAACAATTAAAAAAAACCCCATTATTGCTAAATTTTTCCTTTTAGTTTTAATCATGGAATCAAAATGAATTCTATCAGTTTTAGAAATAAAGAAGACTTATTAATTCAACCAGCACTGAAGCCCATTTAAAAGCAAGGCTGGACGTATTTTCTTTTGTGGTTTTATGAGTTGTGGGTGACGAGCTTTATGTAACCGTCTGTATAGTGAAAGACATACTGTGTCCCACAGTTCTTACAGTAAAGCTCTGTTACCTGGCCACATAGTCTCAGTGGCACACTCTGAGTTTCCCACTCAGGTCAGCTTTTCCTTCCTGCTCAGTGTCCAGTGACTTAGACCTTACTTGGTTTGAACAGCAGTCACTTTACGACTGAACACTTGGAACACTTCTGAATATCTGGATGCATGTCTGTGTCAATTTTTACAGCAGCTTTATTGTAAAAAGCACATAACAGAGGTTTGGACATGTTTTCCAGTTATGAGTATTTAGGTATATAGCATATTTATAGTATATATAAGTGGCAAAGCTCAAAGGAAATACTTAAAAGGTCATTTAAATAAATCTCCTTAGTTAGCTCTAAAGGTCAGCTCACAGCATACAGCTTCTGCATTAACACTTTAACACCTAGTGTATCATATCTGATATTTTATTTTTGAGAGTTCTCCATCATATGCGTATTTTCCTCTCTGGAAAAACTTGAAACAATTGAAAAATAGATTTTTAAGCAATAGACTACAAAAAACAAACAACAAAAACAATTAGAATTTTTCAGTAAGTTTGTTTTTCAGGAAAAAAAATCTAAATGTTTTTTGAAACTGAATAGAAAAAGTAAGTACTTAGAAGCCAGAAATGTCTTGTCAGTTAACCACTTTTTAAATTGCTGCCAGTCTCTGATTAGCCAGTTCTACTGAGGAGCTTTAAGTGTGAATGGAAGCTCTGTGAATGTGATGCTGGTCAGTCCTGTAAAAGATATATGTATGCTCATTAAAGTCCTACTTGGAACTCAAAAATCAGCTATAAAATGGCCTACGTTAGTGTTTCCTGCATTCAACTCTGCCATAATTCAGCTCTTTCTTTATTTCTGTCTTCATTTCCAGGTGAGACCTGGCAAAGAAAAAAGCAAAATATAGAAGAAGGAATTCATAGATTTACAGTAACGTAAATTCAGTTCCACTGAAGCAACAGCTTCTCTGACCACAGTTGCTGGATCAAAATGTTATTTACTCTAGGACTACTCCTCCTTCTCACCCCATTTCCCTCTATTCAAACCACAACCAATGAGAAGAGAGACTCCACAGGAAGTGATGTGACCAAAGCCAGTGCAGCATTTACCCGTTCAAAACCAAAAACCACTGCTCTCCCTGACAAACAGACCAACCAGCTCACCCTTAAGCCAAATGCCATCAATCAGACAGTTTTACCCACTCCAGCTACCAAGCAAAAATCTCCAACAGCCAATGTTACACTGACCACCAAAGGCAGGCACAGCCCAACAGTAATTCAAACCACTCCGTCAGTGGTAAAGGCTACTACACCCAGAAGCACCCTCTCAAACAAAGACAAGCACACAGTCCCAGTTAACCAGACTAAGTCCCCTAAGTCAGCCTCAGGTGGTGAAGTAAAAGGAAGCAAAGACAAGCATTCCCCCACTGGAATTCTAAATGTTCAGCCAACACCCACAAAGACTGCTTCATCCAGCGGTGCTAAACCCACCAAACACAAACTTCAGCCCTCTGGCAATCAGACTATTCTAATTAGGTCTCCTTCAACTGATCATGGGAATACTGCCAAAGACAGGCCTGCCACCACCGTAGTTCAAAATACTCAGTCAACATTTATAAAGTCCACTGCTGCCACAAAAAACAAGCCCGCACCATCTGTCAATCAAACTGTTGTTGCTAGGTCCCCCACCATCAATGACGTGAAGTCCAAGGGCAAGCCTTCTCCCACAAAAGTTCCAACTGTGTTGCCACTGGAGACTCCAGCAAAGACAACTGACAAAGAAAAGGTCACAACCTCTGCCAATGACACAGTTTTAATCAAAGAATCCAGCAAAGACAAGCCTGCCTCTTCGCAGCCCATCAAAGTGATTATCAGTGAGGGCTGCGACTCAAGCAACACCAAGGAGCAGGAGCTGAAGCTGAAACCTGGTGCTCCACTCGTCATGACTCATAAGATCAGCTTGTTGCCTGGTGGCTGCAGTGGAGAGTGTGAGGCTGAAATGGCCGAACTGAAAGGGCGTGTGGCTCGGCTCGAAAGAGAGATGTCCTTTCTCAAAGATAAATGTATCATTTTCTTATGATTTATTCACCATATTTTATCATTTTAAACACTATTCAGTATAGACAGGATTAAACATTCCTTGTTCTGTTTGTTTCTGCCCAGGTCCGTGCTCTGCAAACTGTCCAAATGACTGTGGCGACATTGGGAAATGTGAGAAGGGTAAATGTATCTGCCACAAAGGATTCATGGGTCTAGACTGCAGTAAGTGTGCACAAGGAGCCGAGTGTAGCAAAAGTAAGTTATGTTTGCACTAAAATGAGAAAAAATAAATATTTTTATGTAACCTTTGAATGATGCAGCCTCTCCCTGGGCTTTTCAGAAGCTAGCAAAGGGAGCACCATCCAGCCAACAGTGGAGACTGTAATCCTGCAGGTGAAAAAAGGAAAGGACAGCATGCAGGAGAAAAATACCAAAGCAGAACAAACACTTTTCCAGAAGAATGTGTCTGAGACTGACACTACACCTAAAGAAGCCACTAATGCCAAAGGAGCTGTTGATAAAACACAAGTGAAAGAAGACACCGCTGTGAAGAAAACAACTACTAAAGGTTCTTCAAATCCTGAAAACACCAGTCGCCCAACTGTTGACAAAAGTCTCCCGAAACAAGAGGAAAACAAGAAGGAGGTAACCCGAAAAGGCAAAACAACACCCTCAGCCTCAGAAACCAACATTAAAGATGGGACTGGCAGCAGAACATTTTCAACGTCCGACCATCTGAAAGATGAACCACAAAATAATGCAACACAAAGCAATGTGAAGAAGGTTTCTAAAACTGACACAACCATCTCCAAGGGCACAGGGACAACCAAAACCAAAACAGACAAGGACATTTTGGAGCAGTCCACGAAGGGTGAAAAGAATGTATCTCAGTCATCCGGCCATAAACCAAATAAGACAGGTAAATTAGACACTTTAATTTTGCAGACTGTGGACAAAAAAACTGACAAGACTGGGAAAGGAACACAAATAAATCTGGATGTATTGAATCGAACCATTGGAGCTGCATCAGATAAGACTAAATCTCATCATGACAAAACAACTCACCATGACTCAGGGATCAGCATCAAGAGGACCGGAGGATCTGGATTAGGATCTGTGAAGGCTGTAAACATATCTTCCCACAGCTTCACAGTCACATGGTTAGCACCCCAAGGGATGTTTAAGAACTTCACTGTGATCAGAAGAGAGCCACAGACAGAAGGAGACGAAGATGGTTACGAGGACTTTGAGGAGGAAGCTCTTCCAGGACAAAAGCCCTCTGCAGCTAGGAACGCAACGGAAGTCTTAGTACAGAGTGAGCGCACCACCACAACTGCCTCCTCCAGGAAAGCTGATGGATCAAAAGTTAAAGCTGACACCAAGAGGATCTCGATGGTGGTCCCGGGTAATGTGCGCTCTGTGGAGTTCAGTAATTTGCGGGCAAACACGCGCTATGTCCTGCATATATATGGTACAGCAGCACAGAGAAGATCAAAGATTCACAGAGTAACTGCAACCACAGGTAATAACAGCAGGAAAACGTTTATGTATAAGTCCATCAATATCTAAGCAAATGATACACTATGTTGTACTTTTTTCTCTTGCTAGGTCCTGAGCCAGCCACAGAGATGGTTTTCAGTAATGTCACAGAGGCTTCTCTCAATGTTTCCTGGTCCAAACCAAAGACAACGTTCACAGGCTTCAGGGTCACATACACCAACATTTTAACAGGTCTGTTAAGTACTGCTCATATTGTTTATCTCAGACCAGAGTTATCCAGCATAAAACACTTAATTAATGCCAGCTCAACCCAAGTGAAGGTTAATGTCAGTTTATTAGGAAATGTTCTTAGTGTCTCATTGTGGTGCTTGTTGTCGTCCTGACAGGGGAGAACCGCTTGGTGACAGTGGGCTCTAAGCAGTCTTATGTTGTTCTGTCCAAGCTGTCTGCTGGGTCTTCCTACATAATCACTGTAACTACGACACAAGGCCAATTCCAGAGTGATCCACTCACATCCGTCATCACCACAGGTACAATCTTAGACAAGTTTACTATTATAAAAGGCTACTGTCTTTGTCTTGGAGTGCAAAAATAAAACATAAACACTGTGGATAATATCCGAACTGCAGTGCCCGCCCCTCCAACGCATCTTCAAGTTGTCAATGTGACAGACACCAGAGCTGTGCTGCAGTGGACTCCCAGTCTAGGGAAAGTAGACCGCTTCGTCATCAGCTACGAGTCCTCTAAGAGTGAGTGTGGCCACACTGACATAATGACTAATGAATAAGTGCTTGCGACTAAGCGGAATGCTCTTATTGCCACAGCTCCTAATGTGACAGTGACCGTGACCTTGTCAGGAAACTCAGTGGAGCACCAGCTGAGAGGCCTGCAGAAAGGCACCCTCTACAGGGTCAAAGTGCTGAGCCAGAAGGACAGTCTGCAGAGTATTGCCATCTCAACAACATTTACTACTGCAAATGGTGAGCAAAAGGGTGGGAAAATGAAGTAAAATCATAATCTTAAACAAGAGAGAATAAAATAATCCTTCATGGATGAGCAACCTAGAGAGTATGTTTAGTTTTAAGTGAGTAAACTTAAAAAAAGAAAAAAGAAAAACTGCCAAGGGGCTTCTTGTGTCTCTCAGTGGTCAAAGCCAGTGAAGTTGGGGCTCGAAGTGCAGTCATAGCTTGGAGAGCCACCCCTGCCGTTTATCACAGCTACAAAGTGCTCTATCAGGTGGCCGGAGAGGAGACAAAGGTCAGTTGCAATTTTTGATCTTTGGTATACAATAATTAAAGAGAGACCCGACTTTTACAGAATTTCAAAGCTCTGTGTGTTACTGTGTTTATATTAGGAGGTGATTCTGGAGCCCACCATCACAGAGTACAAGTTGACTGGGCTTTTGCCCATGTCCCGCTATTTTGTTGTGGTGCAAGGCGAGAGAGATGGACACTATACATCTGTTGTCACCACAGAATTCATCACAGGTATGCATTTTACGTGTTGCAATGTAATCCCATCTTGTGATTACTCTAAAAACTAATTTTCTTTATCTGTTAGGAAAACTGCGCTTCCCTTTCCCTACCGAGTGCTCTCAGGAGCTGCTGAATGGAGCTCTGCACTCAGGAGAGTTGGACATCTACCCTCAAGGACGAGAGGGGCGAGCAGTTAGAGTCTACTGTGACATGGAGACTGATGGAGGCGGCTGGACAGTAAGACAAACTGCAGTCACTTGAATAAAAGTCAAAAATAGACTTTTATTTGGGTTTTAGACAGCAGTCTCTGTGTTTTGCAGGTGTTCCAGAGGAGGATGAATGGAAAAACAGATTTTTTCAGAACATGGAGTGAATACAAAGCTGGCTTTGGAAACCTGAGTGAAGAATTCTGGCTTGGTACAGTATAAAGCCAAGCTTCTAATCACTTTATCTGATTCAAAGTGTTTTCTTTTGTTTTCACTACATCTGCTTAAACAGCATCTTTTCTCCCAACTCCCACCAGGAAATGAGCTCCTGCACAACCTGACTAATGTTGGCCCTGTGAGTCTGAGAGTGGATATGCGATCAGGAAACCATACCGTCTACGCTCACTACACGAACTTCTCTGTCGATTCAGAGACGAGGCACTATACGCTCACCGTGTCTGGCTACACCGGAACAGCAGGTCCAGTTTCAAAAACTGCATTAAAACAAAACAAGTGCAGTTATACCTGACAATTTGGATCTCAATATCAATGCACTTTTCTGACAGGTGACTCTATGAGGTACCATAACGGTCGTCCATTCTCAACCCGAGACAAGAACCCTGATCCCATGGGGATCCACTGTGCCAAGGCCTACATGGGAGGCTGGTGGTATAAAAACTGTTACAAGGTCAACCTCAATGGTCTTTATGGCATCAACAGTAACAATCAGGTACGACTAATCTCTGCTGATTTCTAAACGTTTTTATCTTTTAAAGCACACTGGCCAAAGATAGATTTTCTTTTTCTGTTTCTGCTCTAGGGAATAGTCTGGATAGACTGGAAAGGTAAAGACTCCTCCATTCCCTTCACTGAGATGAAGTTCAGACCCTCCAGGTTCTCCCCTGCAACTCATGGGTAAGGATGGACCAGCCTCCATGAAAACTCTGCATCTGACAGAAAATTAAAGCTCCAGAAATTTTCGAGAACCTTGGATCTCACGGTTTCTGTGTCTCTGTCCGAATAAAATAACCTATAGTTGTTTTGATAGCTGCAGCTGTCAGTTCATTTGATTCAATGTGCAAGTAATTTTCTGATCTGTTTTTATAGCAGACGTAACAACTAATTTTATTGTAACTTTTGAATTCTGTTCTACTGTTCTGCCTGACTCATTCATTTCAATACAAATGTGTTTTGTGCCCCAAAATTGTATGCCACCCCACTACTACTGTAATTAAACATGCACTGTTTCACTCCATTGGAATAAATGTGGCTAACCTTGGTCTCGTGAGTTTTTATTTCCTGAAAGCAATTTACAATTTCTCACCTCCCTGCGTTCGTCGTGTTACAAGATTGAGAAACACAGGCTTGACAGATTGTAATGTCAACTAAAATGTGTTAACATGCCCTTTAGTGAGTGCAAATCATGTCTAGGCTGTCTTGTGCTGCATTTATCACATCAACAGTCATGCTGACCTAACAAATATTTGGATGTCCTTGATTATAGCGAAAACACCAAACACTGTATCGAGCTGACAGGCTTTAAGACCTGTGAGAGGACTATAAATGTTCAGGGCTGCGTGTTGACCACCGCGAGAAGACTCTAAGTGATAATGGAAATATCAATAGTCAGTGTGGGAGCTGCGTTCCTGGTTGTACTGCTGTTCATGGTGCTGAATTGGATTTCTGGTCAGAAACACAAAGATGTTCAGGAAAATCATAAGGGAAGTAAGTCAAGTTGAATATATATTCACGGTCTTTTTATAGTATATGGTTTTGATGGTTGCAATAAATAATGAAATTAAAAATATGGAGACTTACAAAACTGAAACTGGTTGTTATTCTATATCGTTTGCGCCTGTCCATTTTACTTTGTCTTTTCTAATTCTGTGTAGGAGATGATTCTAGATTTCTGGACCAGTTTCTTCCCTGCTCCTCATCTCTTTCCCTCCCGGGCCCTCCCGGCCACTTTCTCATTGGTAATATGATGGAGCTGAAACATGATCATCTACCAATTCACCTCACAAATTTGGCACAGCGCTATGGAAGCATTTATCGCCTTAAATGCGGAACAACAAGTAATGATCCATTAATTGATAATGGTTGACATTTTTAGTAAATTTCAGATTGCATAACACCAAAACACTGCACTTATAATCGTGTTGTTTCAGCTATGGTAGTGCTGAACAGCAGCGAAGTCATAAGAGAAGCACTGGTGAAGAAATGGTGTGACTTTGCCGGGAGACCGATCTCATACACAGGTAAAGAGTTCAGTTCAGTGCACTGGGCTGCGTAGTTGTCATATGATATCATGACCCTGACTCATTTCTTTCAGGTAATATTGTGTCTGGGGGAGGTTGCAACATATCTTTAGGTGACTATACTGAAAAGTGGAAGGCACAACATCGCCTTGTCCATAGTTCTCTGCAGCGTTGCTGCAAAAAGTCTTTGCATGATGTCATTGAGAGACAAGCGCTGCATCTGTTAAAGGTACAGTTAAAAAAAGCTGGAAAACAAGATTTTAGAAGGAAGACTTTGCAAACCAAATGCTCGGGATAAAGCACGGGTTTGTTCACTGTTTAGGTTTTGATGGGCTATAAAGGCTGTGCTGTAGATCTGTCAGAGGATTTTACTGTGGCGGCCAGTAATGTCATCACCACTCTGGCTTTCGGAATAGAAGTGAGTATTCTTCTCCCCCTAGTTCTGTTTGTTTTCATGTCACCGTCTTAGAAAAGGTACATTCATAATGTTCTGTTAATCAGGAAGTGAAACTCTTGAGGATAAGCATGACGACATCTCGTTCCCTCTGTTTTTGGACAGTGTGTCTCATTACTTTGTGTCTTGTAGTATGATAAGAGCTCATCGGAGCTGCAGGAGTTGCACAGATGTCTCAATGAGATTGTTGCTCTGTGGGGCTCCGCTTGGATATCAGCCCTGGACTCTTTCCCACTGCTTAGAGTAAATATCCACCATTTAGACTATTGGTCAAATAAATAAAACCAGTACCATGTTGTGAAAATAATTTCATGTCATTTGTTCTCTCAAAGAAATTACCCAATCCTGTTTTTGCCCATCTTCTGAAAGAGGTGGTCAGGAGAGACGAAATCATAGGAAGACATCTCAACAATTACAAGGTTAGTAATGTAAGATGATAAGAAAATAATGATCTCATGAATTGAAATCATTCAGATCGCAAGACAAAGAAAATACTTGCTGTGATTTTGTGAAACCAAACACAAAATCACACAAGTTATTTAAAAACATCCAAAATAACTCTCTTTTAATCTACTTTTGCTATTTATTTAAGCAGTCACAGGACAAAAAAAATCAGGATGTCATCACAGGATCCCTCCTCCAGGGACTTGACAATCAGAACACAGAAGACAAAGCGGTGAGTACATACAGTTAATACCAGGAGAGATAGTGGACTGCTTTCCTTAATAAATCACCTGAAGTCCCGATAATTTTACAAACTATGATGATAGAGCAAGCTTAGTTCAAGATCACAATTAGAAGTGGAAACATGCAACACTGTAAAAGTATTAAATTACATGTCTTCATGTTCCCAGCTATTAACAGATATTCATGTTCACATGGCAACAGTGGACCTTCTTATCGGGGGAACAGAGACTACTGCGGCCTGGCTAAACTGGATGGTGGCCTTCCTCCTGCACAGACCAGAGGCACTGGGAATTTTTACCAAAAAACAAAAAAAAGTTAAAACAAAATACATGTTTTTGTTTTTTATGCATCCTTTCTAATGTAATCTACAGGTGCAGGAGTTGGTATATGAGGAGCTGTGCACAGTATTGGAGGGCCGATACCCTAAATACAGCGACAGACACAGACTTCCGGTCCTCTGCTCTCTGATCAGTGAGGTGCTCAGGCTCAGGCCAGTCGCCCCTTTGGCAGTACCACACAGAGCCATCAGAGACAGCAGGTCAGCCTGCACATAATAAATAGCAGGAACTACACAACACACAATAAGCACTACTGACTAAGTACCTGTGTGTGTATATGTGTGAGTGTGTGTGTGTGTGTGTGTGTGTGTGTGTGTGTGTGTGTGTGTGTGTGTGTGTGTGTGTGTGTGTGTGTGTGTGTGTGTGTGTAGATGGGGGTGTGTACACACATGTACCATGTTTACATATCTTTGTGGGACCAAAAATTTGAAGTTTTCTTTTGTTGTGCGGACCAACAGCCCTTATGGGGACAAAATCCATGTCCCCACGAGTTTGAAGCCATTTTTGAGGATCAAAATGTGATTTTAGTATCAGGCACTCATTTCGTTTATTTTTGATGGTTAGGGTCAGGGTAAGCGGCTAGGGAAAGCATTATGTCAATTAGATGTCTCCACAAAGATATGAAAACACAATTGTCTTTGTGTGTGCGTGTGTGTTTATGTGTGAGATACATGTGCTAGTACAGCCTCCAGATCTCCCACAGTCTCACATTTCTCCAAAGGGAGTGGTTTTAATTAATGAAGTATGCTGGAATGTAATGCTGGAAGTATGAAGTATTGCAACATTTGGCACCGCTCTTCCTCCAAGATCAGACTTATGAAGAGACATCCACTTGAATTACCTTTAGAAAAATGTAATTTATTAAAACAACAAGCACCAGCATTGTTTATTTATGTAATTGTGCAGAAAGAAGATGTGTAGACATTATTTAAATTAACCAAAACCTGAAAAAACAACAACAACAAACAAACAGGCATACACACATACACATTTTCTGCTGTTGCCCTGTTATGTATGTGTGTTGCTTGATACTTGGCATCAAGACAAATACATGGCTCCTCCTCATGTTTAGCATTGCAGGTTATTTCATCCCTAAGAACACAGTCATCATTCCTAATCTTTTTGGAGCACATCATGATCCTGAAGTTTGGCCTGACCCATACAGCTTCAAACCAGGTACTGTCCCAAACGCTGTGTGATTTGTGTTCATTTCACTTGGCTCAGAAGAGTTCAAATAAAGTATTGACACTCTCTCTTTCAGAGCGCTTTCTGAATGAAGGAGGAGGAAGCGGAGGCGGCTCCACCCGTGACCTGATCCCTTTTGGAGGGGGGGCTCGGCTCTGCCTGGGAGAGTCTGTGGCCAAAATGGAGCTTTTTCTGTTCAGTGCCTACTTGCTGAGAGATTTTCAGTTCCTCCTGCCTGAGAGCGAGACCTCACTGCCTGATCTGAGAGGAGTTGCCAGTGTTGTGCTTAAGATCAAGTCCTATGAAGTTGTAGCACGTCCAAGACCTGTGACTAATCCCTGAGCTGCAGTGGGTGTATTGCTGACTTGTTGTTTGCGTTGGCCATGCATGTGCAAATTTATGTTTCACATATTTATATTTTCTCTTCTTATTCTTATTCATTCTTACACTTTATTATCAAAGTTATTTGTTCCACCATCACTGAATAAAATGTCCAAACCAAAGTCTTTATTTCTTCATTGGCAATGCACAGAATAACTGTACTGTTGGTGCTCATTAATGTTCACCTGTAGTGGAGGGAAATTACAACAATGATCATATAAGTAATTATATTTTTGCAAAATGAAAAACTAAAGTGAGAGGAGTAAAAAGTCGTAAAAATGAATGCTGTTAATGTATCTACGGAGTTGGACACCACAATGTGAAAGAGCCTTCTTTTTTGCAGGTTTCACTGAATCTGACAGCACCACCTGGTGGACAAACCTTAAAAATGCAGTCTCCACAGCACTGGATACAGCAGTATCTGCTGTTTGGGTTGTTACACAATTAATAGCATCCTGGTGATAAAAAGGAATGTAGACGTTATTATTAAAAGTAATTTAATTGACAGGTAAATCGCAACAGTCACAACACTTAAAGTGATTGTGACAATTTTGGATAAACATGACGGACTCGATCACTACATAAATATAAATTTCTCTTATGAGTCATTCTCCTCAGTTAAACATGATCTTCATGTGTCATTTCCTGGAAAAGTGTTTTGCAAGACTTCTGCTATAAGAGCATTTTGCAATAACAGAGAAAATCTGGAAACGGCAAGATGGACTCGCTCTCACTGTTGGTAATCTGTCTTTTTTATCTCACACAGGCAGCAAGTGGACATCATCCAACTGGTAATTAAACAAACATATAACACCTATAAATATATATACACATGATGTAATATATTCACACGCGGTACCTTGTAAAACCCTCTTGGACATGGCTTGATTTCATCCTTTCTGATTGTTTTCTAACCCACGAGGCACCGTTATGAGACAAAACTTGTTGGTGTCACAGAAAAATAATTAGTCAGTGGTTACTGATTTTTTTTTTACCTTATATTGTATCATAGCAAAATAACCATAATAAAAATAACTCACAAAATAATTGTGATCTCAGATATTCACTCAGTCCTTTGTGAACTGCTCACATGTACACAAGTGTTACAGTTTTCATTTTATGGCATATATAGATTTTAAGAAATCTTTTTCATTTAAAAAAAATGCATTTTTCTGTAATTTTCTTCAGGGAACCCTTTGCTAATGGTCGCTGTAGAAGGAGATAATGTTACTTTGCCATGTGGTATCCCTTCTATCAAAACCTGTTCTTCTATCAGCTGGGACATGAGTGCAGAATTTAATTTAACTGATGAGATTATAAAGAAAGAAAAACCGACAGCTCCAAGCAGCCACAGGTATCGCCTGCTCAAAGACTGCTCTCTGCAGATTACTCAGCTGGTGCTCAATGACGCACGGCTTTACACGTGTAAGAGTGGAACGCTCAAGTCAAGTGTTTCACTTCGAATTCTTTGCAGTAAGTATTTTTGCTTCACACCTTCTTTTTGTTTTTTTTGTTTTACATACAGAAATAGTAAACAAAAATATCACAATGCTCACTTTTTTTTATCCACCAGTTACTGAAAGGTCACTTCCTGCAAATGACAAAAAGATGGAGCTTCATTGTTACCTCAGTACAGATAAAGGAGCTGACCCCTGTTTCAACCGCAAAGAGCTTCATATCAACTGGAGCTCTGAGGATGATACACCAATAAATGGAAGCAGATTTGTAATTGAACATCCACGTAATTGCTTCTCTAAACTGATCATTGATACAAAATTGACAGACCACCACAGAAAATGGAGATGTCATCTAACTCAGAATGACCTTGTTAAAGCCACCATCAGTTATACGACAACAGTAGAAGGTGCTACACAGCCTGTACACAAAATGAAAGATGTTGCTCAGTACGTACAAAGTGTGACCAGTTCTCCCTTTTCCCCAGATGGACTAGAGGAAGTGTTTGCCACAGTGGGTGAGTCAGTACTATTGAATTGTGGCAACACTTCCTCTCCTGATATGAAGTGGACTTTGCGTGAAAAGCAACTGAGAGATGCTAGCTCACCTGATAATGGCCAAATAAAAGCATCACATGTTAATCAAGATTCCTCTCTGGTCATTAGCAGACTGAGCTCACTGCATGCTGGAGACTACCAGTGTTCACACTCCACTGATAAAAAAGATGTGCTCAATAAATTCAGGCTGCATACCCTTGATGGTAAGTATTAAAACTTTGTAGATGCAAGTGTATATATATACACATACAAATATGAGAGAGAAAGAGAGAGAGATGGAGAGATGGAGAGATAGCTATCGATATCTGATGTTTCATCTCTCATGTTCTACATTTTTACAGTAACTGCAATGCCTGCAGGGCTCAGAGGAGAGAATCTCACCTTGACCTGTGCACTTACCTGTGCCACAGAATGTGAAAATGACTTTGAATTAACTTGGTCAGGAAGTGCCCACAAAGGTTGGCAGAGTGAATTAATGAATATCAATAATACTCTGATAAAGAAGTTATTTCTCCCAGAGTCATCAGTGCGATCATACGAAGATATAACATGCTCTGTGCACAGAGAGGGCGCTCGGGTGGCATCAAAAAAGTGGCGTGCCGTTGACCGTAAGCATGAATTACTTTACTGTTGCCTTGTCTGCTGAATGCACCTTCTATTCATGACCAAACTGATCGGAAAATTATTCCTTTCCCCAGCTCTGCAAACACCTGCCTGGGTAGGCCTGCCTCTAGTCATCCTGATAGTGGCGGGTGGGCTCTACATTTACACCAAGAGGAAGCGCAACAAGGATGCAGGTACTGAATGTGCTTCAGAAATTACAACCAAACAACAGCTACAACATGAATTACTCTAAGGCTTTGATGGAGATTGAATATTTCCACAATGACCACAATGTTTTCCTTCTTGGTCTGCAGCTAATGATCAGCCCAGTACTGAAATGGTAAGATATCAAAAAACAGGATCATGCCGAGTCAAGCTCACATGTCCTATTTCACTAATGTTGGTGCTCTTCTCCTCAGACTCATGTGTACGAGGTCGTTCAGGATGATCGTAATGAGGAACAACAACAACAACAACATTTAAAAAGAGAAGCAGCCACTGCAACAACCAGTTTTTATGATTTATTACAAGCTGTGAACTAGAGTGAAACCACATGCTATTCTTTGTCTTTATCACAAACTTCAAAATCATCAACAGATGTGGTTTACAAAACCTGTTTGAAAACAGACTTTTTTCTATTTCAAGAAACAGAAATGCACAGTAAATCAGCTCCTCCTTTGCCTTGCTACAGACATGCATGCAAGATTTTAAAGAAATAAAGTTACAAAAACATGATTGGTTACATTATAAGCATGCAAACTTATCTACTTTTGAAAATCCAACCCACACTGCAAGGATGAGATAACTGCAAAGGAGAATCTTCTTCCTTACTTGAAAATATTTATTATTGGACTGCAACAAAGGAGAGAAAAATGTTTTGGTTTCTTTGGTTTTCGTTGTTGTTGGGTTGTTTTTTGTTGACATGATAAGATTTGAACAATTTCATAAAGGAGGCAAAACCTCATACAACTTACAGGTAACTAAGCTTTCGTCTGGCATTTGATACAGACTGTTGATTCGCTGGCCTGGAGTATCTGTGAAAAAAGAAAAAGGTTCAAGTCAAGTGTTGAACAGAAAGGCATCACAGTGGCTAAAAAGCGCAGTAAGAAGAGAGTTTGCACTCACTCGTCAAAGGTGCAACAATCTCATATGTAGACATACAATTACCTGAATAACAAGAAAACAGAAATATTTAAACAACTCAACACTACGTAAAGTTAGTGTGACTGCATGACAGTGTGATAAGAATGAAAGAGTTTAAAGTCAGATCAAACCGTTAAAGCGCCTCTGGTGTAACTGTGTGATTCTCTGGGTTTTGCATCTGCGGTACACAACGAGTCCAATCACAGCAGCAATTATGATCATCCCCAAAATGACACAGACCACAACTGCAATTAAAGCATCATTGCTCTCCTCCTTCCTTTGCGACAGAGATATATCATTGGCTTTTGGTGCTAAAGAGAACAAGGCGAAAGTTAAAGCAACAATATAGTGAACATATAATCATAAATATGATTTAATGAATGTGCAAGACAGCAAAGGCAAACAGACCTGGCAGACTCGGAGTTTTTGTTGGAATAACCGGAACCGTTGTGGTCACAAAAGCTTCGTGTGAAAAAACAGGAATCTTACATATTACTTGTGTGTATGTTTGATCATTGCTTTTGACATGTCAAAGAAAAAAATCACTGACCTTGTACTTGTAGATTGGTGTCAAAGCAGCGCTGAGTTTTACCAAGCGTGTAACTGCATGTATACCAGCCACTGTCGCTGGTGTTCACAGACTGGAAAGTCAGAGATGTACCATCAGTTTTGGCTTTGCTGGAGTCGAGTGATTCACGCATGTCTCCTTTCTGGATTGCCCAGGAGATGTTTTGAGGTTCTTGTTGTCCACTTGTCATGTTTACTGGGCAGTTTAACTTGGCAGGCATGCTGGGTGCGGCCTTCACAGGTTCAAGGACTTTGCAGTCTGCAAGATCATAACAAATCATGTGACTCACCAGTGAGATATTTGCTTGCAAAGTAAAGAGAAAGTAGTAAAAAGTTTTACCTTTTATTCTCAAAGATATGTTTTTGGCCGCAACACGGTCCCATCCTTTCCACATTTCACAAGTGTACAGTCCTGCGTCGGATTTTTGAAGTTTTGTCAGAGTTAAGCATTTTTGTCCATTTCCATCAGCTACCCATTTTACACGTTTATACACATCGTTGCTCGGTGTGGGCCATTTAAACATATCCTTCACTTGATTAGGATCTGTAGCAAACTTTGTCACGCTGTATCTGTAGAAGCTGTTTGGATCCGTGTCATTTTGACTGAAACAAGTGAGAGCTACATCTTCTTCTTGAACAGCTAAGATGGGCTCAGTATCTGTTAAGCCAAAAGTTAAATAATGAGTCTAAATGTACTAATACATGCATCGCATTCAAGGAAGCAAGTACCTCATTTTTGCTGGTTAGAAAGTTTACACCAAAATATGCAATATCAGATTAGCAGTATGCATATTTTTAGATTCATGGCATATAATGAAATTGCATTTGTTGTTAAATAATTTTTGGAGCCAAGATGATATACACTGAATAAACCTTTAGTTACTTAATTACAAATGTAGCAAGCATAGTTAAAAAGCGTTTATTTTTATCCAATCAGATCCAGACATTATCTGCAGAACTGCTTACCTCCAAATCCTGATGCGACATTCAACAGAATTAAAGAAAGGTAACCCTGAAGATATAAATGTAACATGTTCTGTGTAATGCAGCTAGTGAAGAGACAAAGATCAGTCACCTCTAGACCTTTTTATTTTCACTTCCTTGAAGTTACATAGAAGTCTCAACTGGAAACTACCATGAGTCTTTTGGATGTTCTTTACCTGATTATGTGATCAACAATACCACAGTGTGGCAAGAACTAGGCATTACATTTGGCCAGTTTTGTGGCCAAGTTGCTTTCTGGGCTCATGTTTAAAGTAAGGAAAAGAAAGTGATAAAGCTGCACTAAAGTTCTCTCCAAACACATTGATCTGACTTATGTGACTGCTTAAACCATTTTACTTCCACCCGTTCCAGTGGAGCTGTTCACTGGTACAGACATTTCACCTTTGAGGTACTTCCAGGTGTAAATGTGCATAACTCTTTCATTTAAATGAATAAAAAGGAACCCACACCCAGAAAAAAAAACTGTGAATAACAAAATATGATGTAATCCAAAAATGCCTCATGAGCAAAAGTTTCCAGACTAGAGCACTAAAGAAAGATCTTATTGCCACATACGTCTTCTTCCTAAAACATAGAATTTTAAATAAGCTGATAGATCACACGTGTGTCCTGCATGCACAGTTCTCCTAAATTATTATCTGTGTCATCAGGTTGGCTTCGTTTTCTGCAGCCTTAAATGTAACAGAGGAACCTCTTCTGTCTAACTGAAACTTTGTCACTTCACTTCCTCTTCTCGTTCAGTTTATAGAAGCATCATCGTAACCTTCCGCCTGTGTTTGTGTTGGTTTCACAGTTTCTCAGCTCTCTTGACAGAAATGGACTGTGCTCAAGGTTAGTTTGTCTTTCTGTTAGCTTTGGTTGTTAAAGCCACTTTAACCAGCCTGAACAATACAAGACTGAATTTACTTATTTAATCATTCATTTATGTTATTAATTCATCCATTAAACTACCAGTTCTTATTGATTGTTTGTGAGAGTTCTCTCAGGCTGTTGTTGTTCCTAAAATATTGGTTTTTCACAGGTGGTAAAGCATTTGGTCTTCTAAAGTCTCAGCAGGAGGAAAAGCTAAATGGTATCAACGAGGTGAGCTAAACACAGAACTGTCCAAGACGTCGACTGACACCCTGCGATGCTAAATTGTGTATTTATGTCATTATTAGGCTTTTCTCACAGATCCTAAATATGAAGGAGAGGAAGACCTGGCCTCAAAGCTTGAAATGTTTAAAAGTGAGTCTCAAAGGGGGTACCAGTAACACTTCAGTTCATTGTTCAATTGGTGCAAAGTCATAAATTTTGGAATAATAATAATCTTATTGTTTATGTTACAGAGAAATACATGGAGTTTGATCTCAACGACAAAGGGGAAATAGGTAGGACGCCACTAGCCGTGCAGCCCTGAAGTAATTTTTTTTTAGCAACATTAAGCAAGTGCTACTTTCAGTAGTGCCTCAGACAAAAACAACAACAAAATAAACCTCTCAGATTAAGCAAGCAGTAATGTTTTTTACTTCATTTTTCTTTTTGCGCACTTGTAATTTTATAGACATAATGGGTTTGAAGAGGATGTTGGAGAAACTTGGATTGGCCAAGACTCACCTGGAACTGAAAAAAATGATGGCAGAGGTGGTTGGAAGTAGCTCAAAAGACACTATCAGCTACAATGACTTCCTCAATATGATGCTGGGAAAGAGAAATGCAATTTTAAAACTGTGAGTATGAAATAAGTTGCTATTCAGAGCATAGCTGTAGACTGCAAGTGGAGTCCAAGGTCAAATAAGGTTATAGTGAGAAGAACTTCCCAAACAACTGAAAAACTGAACTAATACTGGACATCAGAAACCTATACTTGTGAAATTACTGGTTATGTTGAAACTGAGCCTATATATCAAAGTAGTCCTTCAGATATTTTCTGCAGTTTGGTTAACTTGGGGAATGAGTTTCATTTACATGAACACTTTCTTCTCATTTACTTTCACTTTACTTGCTACGTGCACATGCTCTGTAGGTTTGTCGTTTTGTTGTTGGCAGTGGGGTAAAAAGATCCTATCCATCTCACTGTGATAATAACAATTTTACATAAATAAATACTATTCACAATAACAGCTTGCACAGCAACCCATAAGATACATTTACAGATGAGAAGAGTTTTTCTTAGAAGGAATAATAAAAGAAATCTTGTATTTCAATTCCAGCACAGAAGCATTTTCATAAATAAACTGAAACTAAAAAGATCTAGGCCTACCGCTTACCGACAATAGAGAAACAAATGCGTAACGTCTGAGGTTTGCAAGAATGCTTTTTAAAGCATGTAAAATGTCTTGTTTTTATTCAAGGATCTTGATGTTTGAAGGCATGGCAAAGGAAGAAGAGCAGAAAGAAGTTGGACCACCTCGTCGTAAAACCTTTTCAGACCTGCCCTGACCTTCCATCCGAGCTGAATTCTGTCAATAAACCTCCCCCCCCTTCCCCCCGCCTAGATTTTAAAATCAATCAAAGGTAAAGTTGTGAAAAAAATGAAACATGAAGTAAAATGTGCAATTTTCATGAAGAGATGTAAACTAGCCTGCATGTACTAGAACTGTACTGTTCTAGGTGTTTGTTCAAGTACTCTGATAATGTGAAATGTACATGGCAGTGGCAAAATATGTGATCAGTGTGGTTCATGTTAGAAGGTCAACATTTTTACAAGTTCATTAAAAATTACGTGGTTAAACAGTCACGGATCTCATGTTGTGTTTGTTAAAGTGAAAAGATTAAACTGCATTGCATTTTGCTTTTCTGTTTTTAACCCTTATAGCTAAAAGAGCCTAAAAGTAAAAATATTAAACACATGAGATATAACTACAAACAGCTGCTTTCGCTCGCTTTTATTTTATATTCTTTCATATTAATTTAAAAAAAACAAAATCAAAGGTATGTTTCCATTGCATCTCCTCCATGCATCAAGGTATTTTACAGACAGAGGAGATAGAGGCACACCTCTTAACTATCACATTCAATTTGGGATGCATGACTGACATTATCATAACATTAGCCTACTTGAACTAAGGTGAACCATGTCTCATTTGGATCTGACGTATTACTTCCATTATTGTTGGATTTGATTGTATTTATTTACTATAGTAGTTTAAAAAATTGGGTGTTTCACAATATACAACAGTGTGGCCACTTTTCTTCTAATATAGCAACGTCAGATGTTGATCTTAGAGAACATGGCAAACAAACAAACAACAAAAAGATAATTGTACCGGTAGTAGGCTTATCTCTCCTTCGCTTTCGCCTAATATATGCCGTATGTAGTGATGGCGTGTGTCAAAAAAATCAACACACTGCTTCAGAAGCACTGTGTCGAAGCTTGATTCGTTTGGCCAGAGTCACGTGATCAGTGACGTCCGAAGCTTCATTTAGAAGCTAACTGCTTCGGTATCTGATTCAATGGTTTATAAGCAGGTGAATCATTCGCGGGATTTGTGGAGTGTTTTGATGGTGACAGATAGCGAACCACTGATCATTCTACTGAGAGATTTGGAGCCAACGAGGAATAGAGGAGGTTCTGTTGTGTGGGAGTATTTTGAGTTGATTTTGGTCAATCGGGTGGGTTTTTCCAGCTTTGTGTTCTGACTGTTTGCTTTTGTTTTGTGCGTGTTTATTTTATCTGGAAACGGGAAAAACTTAAAATGTCAAAAATCTGCTTTTCATAATATAAATATCATTAAATAACTTTAGAAAAACTTTCATTTGACTCGTAACATTTAATGTTATAAAAAGATATATTTTATTTTAAAAAATAATCTTAAAAATGTTAGTCTACAAAATGTGCAGCAATTTAATTTATTTATTCTCTTTAGCTGATAGTTTGTGAGGCCCAGTTAGACTGTATAACTGCATCTCTACCAGTTTTTCTGCAATCCAGCATCTTCTGTGCCATGTGAAGGGATTTTCCTTAAGGCAGGAGAAATTATCTCCACGAAAAGGAACAGGTTCGGCCATCGCACAGCGGAACAAATTCTCTTCTTAAATAAAAATGAAAAGTGTTACCTTAAATGCATCATGTTTTTAATTTGCAACCTCATAAGCATTTTCCCTTTCCATCTCACAATCAATTCTACCCCCAGGTCAAAAATATGTATAGGAAAATTTCCCTAATATAATATTGTTTATAAATATACCCGTCTAGCGATTAATTGCATAAGTACATGGAGGCAGGACGTCACAACAGAAGCATACTCCATAATGTGCATTATTATATGTATGTTATATGTAACGTGGTATTTTTCAATTATTGTATTTACCAACATCAAGAAGTCACAAGCAAAGAAAGACCACACCATGGTGCATGTTTAAACAAGGAAAGTTTACTGGTCAAAATTATTTATTAAACAAATAAACCACATTTTTTTAACACAAAAAAATACACGTTCAAAGCAACACAACAGCAGCCCAATATCAGACAGCATTCCACTCTGTAGAGTGGACAATCATTATGAAGCAGTTGGTTTTATTTTGTGGATTCAAGCTGCTCTTCATATTTTTGGCCACAAGATGTCACCAAAAAGGACTGTGTTGAAAAGCTTCGAGTAACGAACCGTTTTCAGAAAGCTTCATTTGGCCATCACTAGCCGGATGTGTAGTCGGCTACCTTATTTTGAAAAGAACGCATGACCGGAAATTATATTTTGTCACCCTGGGAGGGAGGGCAGCTTAGCAAAGCTTCCAAATTGATGCGTTATTTAATATAAAAGAAGGGTGAGTGAAAGCGAATGTTTGTATACAGTTATACAAACACATAGGCGGTATTTATGTTAATGTGCCGTTACAGTAATACATTTGTACTGAACGTGTTAGCATGAACGCTAGCCAGCATGCTAAATCAAGAGCTGACGTATTTCCCAGGTTTGAGAGGCAGGTCTAAGCTCAATTAAAGATTATGTTTAACATTTTTAGTAAAACCCCAGGTGTCAGCTGCAGTCCTTATCTGTGCTGAAAATAATGTTGTGCTATGTTCACTTATAAAGCTCGGCTCACTAACCCTGTTAATGTTTTACTGCCTTTGTTTTTAACCTTTCTGGGTGTAAATTGGTTCACTGCGGCTATGTTGGTTTGTCAGGAGGATGAGCAGCTCAGAGGAGGTGTCCTGGATATCGTGGTTCTGTGGACTCAGAGGGAACGAGTTCTTCTGCGAGGTCAGTCTCATTTTCATTTTCACTCTTTATTTTTCAAAGCTTTAGTTGCACCGTCATAAGCTTTTCACAGACTTCATCATTCGCATCGCCTGCTGGCGGAGTATACAGAAGCGTAAATTATGTCCCCACACCATCAGGCTGCTCTACACTGTGGCAGCACAAGCACTCTGCATAAATACACAATTCCTTAGTGGTTCGCATGATTAAATTAAATCGAACCTTGACTTCTTGATTTTTGGTCCATATTCATCACAGCACCAAGATATATCAAATGTATTTGCACATCAGACCATACGTACAGACTTTCTTTGAATAAATCAAACCTGATGTGGTGTGCTGGTTTCTTATGATCACTTTCTCTGTTTGCACACTTATGTTAATAGTTACAACATCACCTAAAGAATAATTTATTGATTAAGATCATGGAGACACTTGAACTTTATGATTGAAAGATTTCTATAAATCATGCAGATGTAATCTGTGAACCATTTCGGAGTTCAGCAGGATTCTGAGACCCTGCACCATGCATGCTTAGACTGAAAGATAAATGCCTAGTATAGTGGTGACACATCAAAACAGCCAGTACTTAAGGATATGCTGCATGTTGCAAAACCATTTGGAAATCGTAGTGAAGCTACTCTCAATCAAAAATTACTTTGCTAAATTTATAATCTCAGCTAACAACATAAAAAATAAAAAACAGTTTGAGAGCGTACTGGGACCTTTTGCCAAACCAGTAAAGTGTGACGTGTATGGTGGACTAAAGCCATCAGCTATAAAGAAGACAAAAATGACCACCACACTCATGATTTTGTTTGATATATTATGTGGAATAACACATGCAAGTACTGAAATGTACAGAATGTGCTTAAATCAAACTAACCAGGCTATGTAAAGATGATATTTTACCTTCTTACCAGGTGTATGTGCTTAATGAATTTATTAGACCACCTTCCATAAAAACAAGAAAAATTCAAATGCATCAAAAATGTGTTTGAAGTTTTAAATCTGAACTGTTATCTATTAGGCAAACAACACACTGAATTCAAATGAATTTGTAGATGCTAGAAGTAGCTGCAGCTTTACATTAGAAGGACTCTTGGAAGTTCCTTTGGTTAGAAATCAGTTAATCACCTCAGCTACTTTTTTCCATCCAGTAGTTTCTGTTCTGTTGTAATTTCAGAACTGAAACCACCAAATAAAACACATTTCCCTTTTTTTTTTGTGTTTGAGTGTCTGAATTTCTCTCTTGGTCAAATATCCCTGTACTGTTATTTATATTGCAGTGTCTCAATAACTTGCAGGGAAATCTTTAAATGATGGAGTAGGTCGTCACCTACTGGATATCAACCTGGGGTCAAGGTCACACTATGGCCAGTAACCTGTAACCAGGATAATCTGCTGCGTCATTTACTTTCTGGTCTGCATTATTTATTTTATTATTTGGTATCTTTGGGGCTGGAAGATGCCACCTTGGACATTTTACACACACGTAGTTTTCAGTTCAGCTACATATAGTTAAGACCTGACTGTTGCAACTGCTCTCCTCGCCTGTTTGTGAAGAGCACGAAGGGTACAAAAAGGGCATCAAGTAAAAATGCTTAAATGAAAAATGCCAAGAAATAGCTGGCTGCATCGCAGTAATCTTGTTAAACTTTTGTATAATGGTTCTATATCAGTGTGCTGTGCAGTGCACTGCTGCAACAGTAACTTGTGCTATTAATAGCCTTTGGTTTCCTTCTGCTGCTGTGTTTTAGGTTGATGAAGACTACATACAGGACAAGTTTAACCTGACGGGGTTGAATGAGCAGGTGCCTCATTACCGCCAGGCTCTGGATATGATTCTTGACCTGGAGCCAGGTGAGATTTTAAAGTGGTGCAAACCACTTCTCTCATAAAATGAGATAGTAAAATAGTTAAACAGGCTAAATTGTTTCTATTTAAACAGATGAGGAGCTTGAAGATAATCCAAACCAGAGCGACCTGATAGAGCAGGCAGCAGAGATGCTGTACGGACTTATACATGCACGTTACATCCTCACAAACAGAGGCATTGCACAAATGGTGGGCTCTTATTTTATAGTTTTTGCAACAACCTCTTACAGGCACCACAATATGATCATCACGAGTGATTTAAGTTTGTTCTTTTTTGTAGTTGGAAAAGTATCAGCAGGGGGATTTTGGCTATTGCCCCAGAGTGTATTGTGAGAATCAGCCAATGCTTCCGATTGGTAGGTCTGATTGTTTTTGATCTTCTCATTGGGGGGGGGGATCACTTGAACTAAACAACACATTGTGATATTTGTGACTATCCCTTCTTTTCTCTCTCTCCTGCGTAACGTAGGTTTATCGGATATACCGGGAGAAGCGATGGTGAAGCTTTATTGCCCAAAGTGCATGGATGTGTACACCCCTAAATCCTCTAGGCACCACCACACGGATGGAGCCTACTTTGGCACGGGGTTCCCTCACATGCTGTTCATGGTGCACCCAGAGTACCGCCCAAAGCGACCCGCCAATCAGTTTGTGCCAAGGTTTGTTCTTTTGCATCAATGTTACACTCAGTTTTCAAACGACACCAAACCACTGACCTCTGAAAAGCGAGGAATTTATTTATTTATTTTTGTTCTTTTTTTTAGGCTGTATGGTTTCAAAATCCACCCGATGGCTTATCAACTCCAGCTTCAGGCAGCATCAAGTTTCAAGAGCCCAGTAAAGGTGATTCGCTAGAAGCCATCTTTGACAAAGACAGTGGACTCAGAGACTTTGTTGTTTACAACTTGCGTGAAGCAATTGATTGTGTATAACCAATAAATACCTGTACAGTTCTCCAAACTCACCTCTGTGTTGATAAGCACTTTCAGATTCAGCCATTTCCCCTCTTTTAGGAGGCAGTTACAGTTGAGCAGTTTTTAATTATACTAATTAATTGAGCTTCAGACATGTGGTTGAACCTTAACTGATGTCAGTCCATCTTTTCAAAATAAAGGGGTTTCTCTTTTAGATTGAAAAGTGACTTTTACTGCAGTTTGCTTTGCGGCTTAGTTGAATGTAACAGAATGTCTCACCACCAGCCCCAAGAGGTTTGCCTTATCAGTGATTAAGCCTCATGAAAATGTAACTATTAAATCCAGAACACATGTAGGAATGTGCTTAGATGTTGTTCTTGTAATATGTGCAAATAGATTCAGGTGCTCTTACCAACAACCAGTGAATACCAAATTAGAGAGATAAAGAAAAGCCAAAAGGACCTATGCTTGTTTTAAATGTTACTCTTCAGTTTCATGAGATATAGTGGCTGTGTATTTGCTTGTTTAGACAGCTCTAACAATCATTTCCTGAGGGCTCTGTTTGTATATGTTTAAATAATGGGATAACGATCTAGACCAGGGGTGTCAGAACATAAGGCTCTGGGGCCAGAAGTGGCCGGCAAAGACTCCAATCCAGTCCACTGGGCAAAAAAAGTTCAGAAAGTTTGAACTTTTAACTGTATTTTCATAGTTTTGACAGCATTTCTTATTGATAAAGATCTCCATAATTCATCACAATAATTAATAATTACATAAAAGTTTGTTTTTTCCACTACCTACTATGATTTTTTTTTTTTTTTTTAGGTGTCTGAAGTTATGAAAACTTTATATTGTATAATTACAGAATAGTCTGGGCAATGAACTTCCAGAACTACTGTAATTTTAAACATCCATCAGTTTCATTGATTCGGCTCACTTAAGATCAAAGCGGACTGACTGTGTAAAATGAGTTTGACATCCCTGATCTAGACAGATGTGACTCTCTTTTTTTTTTAAGAGTTTGGTATTGAACGTGCAACATCCACTGCAAAACAAGTGACTGGCATTAAATTTAAAAAAAAAAGACTGGCATTAAATATTTATTACTTACCAAGAGCTCATTTTTAATATGACGTGCTTCATTCACAGACAGCCCAACAACATGCAAAATAATGCTTATTTTATTTTATTTTCCATAAAAAGACAGGGATAAGTCACAAAGCAACAATATTTTCAATTTTCTAAAAACTATTATTTTTTTCTTAATGTGAAACTACTTTTTTATCGAGGGAGGAAAAATGCAGATGTGATTGAGTTTTAGCTATAATAGCAATGGCTTTTTTTTTTTTGTTTAAAAAAAAAAAAATGCTACCAAACATGCTATCTAGAAAAGATTCGTATGTTTTCTTCTCTATGAAAAAGTACAGGAAAAACAGCAAGTGAGAGCAACCTACTCAGACTACGTGGTTAAAAAGGCTTTACAAACTTGGTTGATTATGAATGTAGTATTTAACATGGTGGAAGCCTGGAAACCAGCTTGTGGTGAAACATCACAATACATCAAATCACATGAAACAGTTCCTACTTAACAAATAAATTACTGTATAGTAGAACACGTAGAGAGAAAAAAAAAAAAAAAAGACAACGTGTGCTCCCGTGAGAGGAAAAGCCACATTTATCGGGCAGCTGCCTTCATGGCTTACATGTGTGGCTATTGTGACAGACAAGCTTTTATATTTATTGACCTCACTTGACTGAACATACATGTACATTTACAATAGAGGTGGATAATAAATACATGGACATTCCTCATACAATCATACGGAGGTCTGTAGTCTTACAAAGAATATCAAAACCTGAGATAAACAGACCAAAAACCTGTAAAAACTTTTCATATCAACCAAATATGTTCAAAGCAGGTAGGACTTCTATTAAAATGAACAAAAACAGAGCTGAGTAAATCTCCACTGTTATCTGTGAGTTCTGTAAAGTCGGATGTACTTGGTGGACTACGAGAGGAAACGAATAAGAATGATTCAGGGTGATTCAGGCAAGACGAGTCTTAAATAGAGACCTCAAAATTCAGTAAAACACCACAAATGGTAACCTACATTTTCATGAGCAGATATGAATAACTTAAAAACCTCACATTTGTACAAATACTATAAAAAGCATTACTTCTATAAAATAGAGAAATATTTCAAAATAGATCAATTTTTTAAAAATTCAAACTTTACAAGAATATGTAGGCTACTGGTTCTTAAGCTGGTTGGGGAAGAAAATATTAACTTGGTTTTTTTTTTATTTCTTTCTTTATTTTTGTACCTGAGACGTGAACAAACTGTCCAAATTTGAGCAGAAAATATCTTTGTCCACATAGAGATGTGAGGTATGTCATTTCATTAAAATAAAAAGTCTCTCCTGAATTAAATAGACAAGTAAACAACAAGAAAAAAAAAAAATAGAGTTCCCTTGAATGTGGTCTTAACGTTCCCCTAGCAGCACCGTGGGAAGAAATGCTGATAATGGCATCTAAACTATAATGGAAACAGTAAATTTGTATAAAATCAACAATGTAAAAACCACTAGGAAAAAAAAGTATTTAAAAGCAAACGTAACTTGAGATCACACAACTGCAAATGCTGGGATTTAACCAATAAACGTGTACTCGCTAAACTTTTACAACACTAGGATAATCTGAGGACTGTGCAGCTCTGCCTACAATGAACAGCCTGAAAAAAATACAAAAACTGAAAACAAACAGACTATTAGGAATTAATATACGCTGTTATCAATCATTTTAGCTGCAGAGTTATGAGTGGGGTTTTTTTCCTGTTTTTTAAGATATGTGTGCGCAAGTACAGCTGGTCACTGTGTGTTGAGTGCTGGGGATATCGGAGGTGATTGGTCAAAGGAACAAGGTGTGGTTCAGTTACAATGCTGATGCTCCGCCGTGCTTCTCCTGCAACACAGACATGTTTTGTTTATATGATCTCAAGTTGCTAAGACAAAACTGTCCTCGTCATTAAGCGCTAAAGAGTTGATGCAAGTACAAATTTAAGCAAAACACTATAACTTCATATTTCAGATTAAAGAGTAGTATCTAAAACTAAGGAAGCTTGTTTTCGGTGCTGAAAAAAAATTGGATAAGATTAGAATATTCTGTGCATTAAAAATATTTTTTGGACTCGCCTACTATTAATGCAGCTGTTCACCTCAACCGCTCACATGATTTTGCGGGATGAGGTTGTGGCATTTATTTTTCCAGTTCAACCTCAATTTTTTTGATTTTTCACATGTAAAAAATACAGATCTGACTAATCACAGCACTGCATTTGGCAGCAAGTGCACTCGTAGCTCAAAATGCGCACCCGTACTGAATATGCAGTGATTAAATAATATTGTTTTACCTCAGAGACGATTACACGACAAGTTTGCATCTGAAAAATTTGGAATGAAATGCTGTTATTTTGCACCGCACTCTGTGTAACGTCTTTGCTAACTATCTTGGAATTTCCTTCCAGTTGTTGAAATTTTGAGTTAAGGCTTTCTTTCCTTTTACTGCACAAACAAGCTTCCATATAAAACTCAGCCAAGAGAGCAAATACCGCCTTACGCCTAAACCTGTGTGTAGATTTTGTACCTTATCTTGGTCGATGTCAGAGTCTGCGGTTATGACAATTCTCTTCTCCACGCGAGTTTCTGAAGATCCACTTTTTACTACCTGTACAGGAAGGAAAATCTATATTAGGCATATAAAGAGTAATAGAACGGGAAAGGCGAGAGCCTAATTTGCTCTGCTGACCTTTGAGATGTGAGTGGTGGTAGTCGTCACTGAGGTGCCACTGGTGGTCTCTGAGGTAATGGTCTGGGAACTGGATACTGTTGAGCAATCTTTGTCCTCCTCTGTCCCATCAACGGTCACCTGAAGGAAAGAAGAAAAAAGGGGGATGTACTGAATAATCATTTCTAAATCATGTGACATCAAGGTTTCACCGAGGAAGGCACGAGGCTGCTTCATTCTTATTTTGGAGCCCTTCTACTGATCCTCCCAGACCTCCTTATTGGGAGTTTTTGAAGCCACCTCCACCATGCAAACCTGACTGCCTATAGCTGAGACAGATCTGGGCTGAGCAGCTGCTGGAGCCCCTACCTTTGAAGACTCATAGGTGAAGGTCCTAGTCGGGATGATAGGGACCTCTGTGGTGGAGATGCCACTGGGTAAGGGGCTGGAGACGGCTGTGATGGTGACAGTCTGCGTCTGCACCAGAGGGGGCTGTGAAATGGAGCACAGCCCCATGAGTGGCTGTTTAACCAGACACTTTGCACCACAGCAAACACTTTATTTCACACCATGCATTAGCTATTGCCTTTTTTTTCTTTAATTAGACTTTCACCACAACCGCTATTTCCTCTCACCAGATTAGTTTATTGTATTCGAAACAGAAGAATCAACGTGTTAACGTCACTTCCCACCACCAACCACTCCAAGAGAAACGGTGAATAAACGGCACAGGTGCGTTAGAAAGATGATCAAAAGTAATGGTTTTGTAGCAGAGATTTTTACAGTGACCCGTCACCGTCGTTAAAAACTTAGCACACCACTGTGCAGCACCTCTGCAGCGTCTTGAGTTCCATCTGACAATAACAAGCACTTTCACACCAAACCGAATACCACCTTAGGAGAGTCACAAGTTTTTTTATTTGTATCGGTGCTGCAAAGGAGTGTGTCAGCCAAGAAGGGAAATAATCAGCATCACCCCGAGGGAGTCAGGAGGCTACCTGGAAACAGCGCATGACCTGTGGACCATCGCTCCAGAAATAGGAAGCTGGGGAAGATCCAGCTATCCTCCCAGAGTCAGCCGACACTCCGGGACACGATCCTTCTTCTTCCGGGATCACTTCTAAAGCATTACAGGAGGGATCAAAGGAAGGAGGCAGCTGTGCCATTTCCACCTCTACGATTGGCACCAAGTTCGCCTCAAACACTACAACCTCTTCCTGATCACGTAACTCTTTCTCAACAGTAGCGCTGTGGACTTCGACACTCTCGGGCTCGCTCTTGATGGGTAGGTCTGTAAATTCCAAACTACTGCTGGTTTCCTCATGTGCAGTCTTTGTGTCTGAACCATTGCTTAGGGGTCTAATGCACACACTCTAAAAAAGACATAAAATAGTTACTATGTGAAGTATTTCCAACTGATACTGTGAAAATGATAAATACACATGCATGCAAGCTAAAAATATGTACATAGAGTGGATTAGGCTGCACAAAGTATAGGTTTTATGAGGTACTGCAGAGACTCTGGTTATCTGATTGCACTTATGTAATAAAAATCAGCCCTGTTTTAATGCCATAGCTTAACAACACACAATGGCCACAATCATTTCTACATGGTGCATGCTAAAAGTAGATGAGCAAGTTTTATGAATGGTTACAACTTTATGGCATGCATCTTAACAATAAATAGAATGCGTCATGATTCAATTCTCCTGTTTAAATTTGGAGAGGAAGGACCAGTGGAATATTATGAAACCTGAAGTTTATATGAAATAATTCAATTCCATAAATGGAAATAAGAAGCATATGAACTGAATATGGAATGGCTTTTATTCTTTGGTCAACGTTGATTGTCAAAAAGTCATGCAACAAGGAATCTCTTGCAGCTGCTACATACTCCCTTTCCAAATACTGGTGGAGGACAAACAGGTTATTAAGAATAACAATTAAGCTGCCTCAAGAAATACTATAGTGTGAAAGGGTACTGATCATTTCCCCCATTAACAAGACTGCTGTTTTCTAGTGCATGTGAGCTCAGGAAAAAAGTCACAGTGGTCATCTTTTTCTTTTTTTAAAGACTACTGACAATATAAATGAACCTCAACACGTGTATAAAAGCAGGCTCAAAGTGATGCGGTCAAACATTAAAAACCTCTGGATAAAAGTCAAAACTTGTATCTTTAAAAGTCCAAAAGACGTCACAGAAAATGCAAACAGCACTGCGTTATCACTTCCAGTCCTGATCAGTCTTTGGAGAAGGAGAGGTCTGATTCTGGTTGGAGAAACCAGGGGTGGGGTGGGGGAATTGTGCCGCAGTGGAGGAAACAGGGAATCAAAGTCTCAACAGTTCAAAGGAAGCCTGAGAGAAAAAAAAAAAAAAAGAGGGCAGCTTCTCAAGTGGAGCAGAGGATGAGAGGTGAAAATGCTGGAGTGATGCTGCAGAGGAAGCAAAGGAAGGAGAAGAGGAGAAGAGAAAGCTAGAGGCTGATGGGTAGATGGGCAGGGTGCGGTCTCCGTGGGTCACATTCACACCTTGTGTGGGGCCTCCGCAGGGTTGAGACGACCCCCTCAGCTGCGTTTGGAGTAGAAGTCGAGCAGGGGGCCGCGCGGAAGGCGGATGACAAACTGATGGGGGGACGAGGATGAGCAGGAGGAGGAGGGGGGAAAAGATGAGAGGGAGGAATTTTAAAATACGATAATGAACTGAATTTGTCAAATCTGAATTTGTGCAACAGCTGATAAAATTCTAACATTTTAAAGCCTTTATTAGAAAACAAACCAGATTTTATTCACTTTTCGTTTGTTTTCAGAGCATTGAAATGTTACATGCATTTTAACATGCACTTTATTTGTTTCCATGAACAACAAACTTTTCTTTCTTCTCTTGAAAAGACAGAAAAGTCATTCACACTTGCGGTATCTTATTTAAAACTATCTCATCAGCTAAAGCTGATGCAGCTGAGAGCTGATGGATAGCAACAATGCTATGCATCTCAAGTGACATCAAGCTGTCATAAAGGTTCATAATGTCAGCAGCTCAGAACCTAAAGTTTAACTGGTTGTTTTAACAAGTAGCTTTTACTTTATTTTAATTCAATTATCAGTCCGTTAGAAGCAGCAGAATCAAATCTAGCTCTGCTTAAAGTTGATGTTTACTTTTCTCACAGTAGTGAGTTGTAAATAAGACGATAAGCTGCCTTGGAAAAAAATTATAAAAAATAATATTACTCCTGTTATGAGTCGTGTGGTTGTTGGCTCATAGACTTTCTACAATTGTTCTGTTTCATTTCCAAACTGCTCGCTGTGAGCTGTCAGTACAGTTGGTCCATAATTTGTTGGACAAAGGAACAGTGTTTGTAGTTTGCCTATGCACATCACCACAGTGGATTTTAAATCAATATGACTGAAATGCAGACTTCCAGCAATTCAAGGTGTTTAACAAGTTGTGAGGTTTAAAAATAATGACTTTTTTTTGCCAATTTTAAATATCAGGTTTGTTCACTTGAATAAAAATGTTCAAGTCTACAACCTGCTGACATCAAATCTTCTGTTTACGTCTATTTGTGCATCTTTGAAATTTGTCTCCAGTAAAAAGAAAATCAAAACTGTTTGGCTGAGATCAGGTGATCAACTGGCCGTGGAAGAGTATCTCATTTCTTTTCCTTGATGGCCTTATGATCATTGGCTATTTCCCTCCTTATCAATACTTTTCTCTTCCCATCATTCTGGTAGTTCATCTTGGTTTCATGTGTCCAAACTCTTTTAGATGTTTTCTGGCAAAGTCTAATTCAGCCTTCTCGTTTAACCACCCAGCTGTAAAGCCTCTGTATTTCCATTCATTTCCCTCTTGATAATACACTCGGACACTGATACTCTTACCTTGCTAACTTGCTTATGTGTTGTGAAAATGTTTTTTCTTAACCTTGGAAATATTTCATCATCCACTTTGGTTGTTTTCTGTGGTCTTTCAGGCATCTCGGTGTTGCTGAGTTGGCCATTGAATTCATTATCTTATAAAACGTCCGAGATTATTGATTTGGCCACTCTGTAGGTTTTTGCTATTTCTCTGATAGGTGTGATCGGATTGTTCAGCCTAATGACAGTCCCCTGACTTGCTCTAGCCTCATATTTTTGAATAACATTTTGACTCAACTTGTTATGTTACGTCTGTTTCATCTGTCGAGAAATAATAAGGGCACAAGTTTCACCTGGCCATGAAAATGTTGTGGAGACAGTGCATAAAAATGGCTGTAATTCCTAAACAGATAATGCTATACTTTTGTACAAGCCCTTAAATTAAAGCTGACAGATGGCACTTCAATCACATGTTGATGACTTGATTTCAAATCCACTGCGAAACTATTAAAAACAAATGTCTATCTCCAAGAAATTATGGCCCCTCTTGTACGTTTTTCTTTGAAAACTCAAGTGCATACTGACAATATGATATTTTTGAAGGAATTTAAGTTTTCAAATGTAATAATTTTTGTGTCCAAGTCATCATGAAGCACTTGATGCAAATGCATGTCAAGTGAACGTCAACAGATTACATAATTACTCATGTGACAGCGACTAAATTGAAACTGAGTTTCCATCCGTGAAAAGCTTCAATTACCTGAAATACTGTCATTCAAATATTTACTCATGTCAATAACAATATTAATAATAATAATAATGTTGTATTAGCTGTTTGCTGATACAACTGTGAATGAGGCCTCATCTCTTCATAAAAAACAAACAAAGATGCTCAGAGAAAGCAGCAAAATGAAAAAGGTGAAAGCAGCGTAAAAAGAAAGTAAGCCAAGAAAAAAAGAGAGGAAAAAGAGAGGGAAGAGGGGAAATACTGTTCAGCGCCAGCACGTGCAAAACGTCTTGAAGGTGGGTTGCCTTTTAGTCATGCAGCAAATTTGTAAAAGTCAGGTCTGTCAGTCATGCAGTACAAACGTGTTGGGCTTCAGAGGCATCCTAAGCAGGTCTGATTCAGACCGAGTGACATCTCAGGGAGGAAAACCTGTGCCAAAGATGCCTCACCCACAGCAGTCTTTTATGTGAATGAACAAATATAAAAGTCAACGAGTCCGGCTGCATTCTTCATACACATTCAATTAATGCATACCGCATGCCATCAGCTCAGATACATGCACACGCAAACTGTCAACACTGTCTACATCAGAAAGAGCCTGAATGACTCCTCTTCACAATTTCTTCTTCTTTTTAAGCATTACTCAAACAAGTAAGTGCCAAGTCAGTTCCAAAACTGCTCATCTTAATTAGCCAAATTAGATGTTATTTTTTTTACTATTTTTTCTCTCAAATTCTTCAACTGATAGACTAAATGAACTAAAAGGATCAGTTGTTTTTTGTGCCAGACTTACCCCATCCGCGCTGGGCAGAGGCTGACCGTTGATTCCCAGGGTGCGGAAGGGAGAGTGTGTGGACAGGCGCTTGTCCCACTCACTTGGCTTGTGATCTGGGACCGCCTCCATGAAGTTTCTCTTCAGCTCACTGATGCTGGCGTGATGCCTGAGCAGCACCTCCTGAGGCTTATCGAAATCCTTTACAGAGGAAAGTCGAGATGGGAAAGACGTTGCGGTTGAGGGGGGGGAAAAGGATGGAGGATGGAGAAAGAGGATAATACAAGGACAGAAAGTACACAGAGGTTGTCCGGGAAGGGAGAGGGAAGGCAGAAGATGTGTCGTAGAGAGGGAGAGATTAAAAGAAAAAAAAAGTCAGATTATTTGGTGTTTTTTTGCCGTTTTGTGCAACTTTGGTTGATTTATTGATGATTAAATAAGCAGAAGCGGGGTTAACGTGATTCTAAGCAAACATAAATGTTTCAGATTCCTTAAAAAATTATCAGTGTCTCCTATTCAAAATGCAAATTAAACCTGGCAGCTGATTCATGAGAGCAGAGCTGGAGCCGCGATTTATCAAGCTGATAAATATTTGGAGTCATTTGGAGCCGTGGTTGGGTAGAGGGCCTAAACTATACAGCGCAACACTGAGCATCTATTTCACAGCATTAGGCTCGCAGTGAAACATGTTAAGAGAAGAGGCTGCAAACCAAAGAGCAGGAGAAAGACGGTGACAGCAGACATTGTAAAAGCTCTTGAAGATGAAGGCTTGTTCCAAATGAAATCCCCGTTCATTTAAGACAAATGAACAACGGTCAAAGCGCTGATTTGGCAACATTTAGCACCAAGTTGATCTTTACAGGCAACCGCAGGATGTGATAGCAAATAAACAGAACATACTGCAAACTATATATCTGTAAATCATGAGCTGTTGTGGTGCAAAAGAGCAACTTAATGATAAATGTTTCACCAAATGGCATTTCTTTCATACACAACACAGCAGGGATCCCCCCCACACACACACATTTTCATTTCTACAGACTAAAACACTCATTTCCATAATTGTCAAGAAAATGAAATGCATTACTGACAAGTCTGAAAATGAGATGAAGGACAGAGCAAAAGCAGGAACAGGAGAATACTGATGATCTTGAATAAATAAGTGCATAAAACATGAGCTCGGAATGAAACCTGCCATTAAAAAAACAATTAAGGAAAGCTTCACCGTTCTTAGACCTTGGTGCCGCACCAACACCGCACGGTGAATCACTATGAACAGTTTGTGGATTATCAGGAGTGCAGCATCCTGAACAAGTTCAGATTGAACCCAGTCATTTTTTCTTGTTGTTCTAAACTCAACAGCACTCTCCTGAATCAATCGGATCAGAGTCGGTTGCCCCACACAAACACACATTTTTCATGTAATCTACAGCCGCTCGTTAACGCCGACGAGAAAAGTGTGAATCATGCCGCATGCAAGCGTGATGTTAAACAGCAGCCGGTGCGCCAAAGAGCAAGAAAATGCAGCTGGAGACCGACGTCTCCAGAAGGGATACCAACCTCCAACATTAATTGGCTATGTCTGATATATATTGAGTCACCCTCAATTTTCTTAGCTCTTTTCTGTGAAAAATGAAAAGAACAAAAAAAAGAAGGTGGGTTTGTTTCAGTTTCCCTTTATGCTGGCATCAACCACACCTCTTCCATATACACTACGAAGTTCACTAATGTGTTAATAAAACAGAGAAAGTAAGAGTAAGAGTGCATGCACAGTCGTTTGTGTGACCATAAGGGACCAAAATCTGCACTACACTAACAAAGCAAAGAACAGATGGCTCTGGAGGACTGACCGAAGATTTCTACTCTTATACCGAGAAAAGAAAAAAAAGTGATGGAGTGACATAAATGTGATAAAACACCAGTTACCATGCCTCTTTAGTGCATTTAATCTATAATCATGCATGTGTGCATTCCAGTGTTAAGAACAGCAAGCAATGGGAAGAAATGATGTAACTGTTTCAACTTTTAAAAACAGCCAGTAGGTGTTAACGTACTCTGAGACTGTGAAACTGTTTGCGATCTAGCCATTGTTATATTTTCTACCTTTTATGAAATTAATAAAAAATAAATAAAAACATTTCTTGTGCATCGAACCTGATGTAGGTTTCATTTACGACCTAGCTGTGTGGAAGCACAACATGAGAAGAGGGTGATATTAGTCTTTGGGATGAGAAGCTCTTTATCATCAGAAATGGAGGTGGAGAAAATGGCTACGGTAGCATGTACGGCACTAAGAATCTGACCTTTCGCATTCGCACCACCTCCGTGCTCGTCGTCTCAGACTCGTGCTACCCCAGGGGAGGAGAGAGGAAGACGTGTTAGCATCCCCTGAATGTTGGCGTTAACACTCAGATCTCAACCGTGGTATAAGCACGTCTTCTGACATGCAAGACGCCTGCATCTGACACTAACCTGGATGTCCCCATTCATGGTGGATATCAGTGATGAGTCTAGTTCTCTCTGGTCCCTCCACACTGCTGGCTACAGCAGCAAGAGATACACAGTTCACACTCAGACACAGAGAGCGATCTCAGATACTTTAGCATCTTTCGCCACAAAGGCGTTGTACCATTCACAATAAAAGACTTTCTATGAAAACACAACATTTGTTATCACTTTTTTCCACACATATTACATTACCAACATTTACAACAGCAATCAGAGTAACTGAATACCTTGGCGTCAGCCCCGGCTTCGATTTTTGAGGGCTCCACAGCTTCTACGGTGACCTGCAGCTTCCGTTCCTCCTGGCGGCTGGTTTTGATTGGAGTGGAGGTCTGAGGCTGGTCGAGAGTGGCCATGGGGATTCCCGCCTCCATCAGAGCAGCCTGGGAGAAGACCGGAGCACTGACAGGGCGCGTGCCCCTCTGGGCGCTCGCAGCTAGACAAAACGCAGACAAAATGGAAATGAGTGAATGTTGGGTTTTAGCACTGAGCAGGCTGCGAGTGGAGAGTTTTGTGAGGATCACGGTGAGTAAAATGCACACGAAAACAGATATAGCATTAAAAATAAAACAGCTTAACAAGCATATGGCACACTTAGCCTCAATGCTGCACAGGTATACTGTACCTCATTTGTTTCCTTTGCTCTCATTTAAAAGGACAAGCACGCATAAGCGTAAGGATGTGATGTGGGCCAGAAGCAGATGTCCACAAAGTGGATCAGTAAAAGCGGTTCTTGTTATATTCCAAACAAATGCTGCAAAAAGGCATAAAGCTAAATGAGATTGAACCAGGGAAATGACGACGTTAAGAAAGCATTATTTCTTCAATCGAAGGTCCATGAATAATGGAAAATGCTAGCTGTGAGCCAGTGTGTCCCGTGCAGAGGTAGCAGCTGTTAGAAATGAGTGTTTTTATGAAGCAAACAAGGCATGACCGTGTGAGGTTTTTTTTAGCCACACACAAAACGAAAAAACTCCACACAAGGAAAAAAATACCTGACGCTTTGAGGTCACCCTCGAGTAGAACAAACCAATTATCACTGACACGTGTTTGCGAGGGTCTTTCTTCCAGGATCCGTTTCTCAAACCCCGGTCTCGTCTCAGAAATCGTAATCTTTTTCGTGGCCGCGGCAGGAGCAGGAACTGTGACCTGTGCTGGGAGCTGCTCGCGCTCCGAGACAGCGGCTAATACAAACACACAACCAGGTGTTACTCACCTCAGCGAGAAATGTTTCGTATGTATTGGCATACCAAGCTCTTTGGGATTATACCTGATTTCTTAAGGGACTTATCCAGAAGAGTAAACCAATCATCTTCCACCTCTCTCACTGCTGGACGTGGCTGCACCACATCCTGCTGCTGCTGCCGTACTCTCTCCACTACTGTAATTGTCTGCTGTGCTGTCTGCTCTGTGAGTGTAAGCTCTTTAGCAGGTCTTACATCAGGATATATATGGATGCGTTCCACCCCAGCCGCTGACAGAGTACAGAAAAAAAAACTAAAATGAGATCTGCATGAAGTTAAATATTCCCTCTACCTAAATATCTTAAATGAGCATTTTCCCCTGACATACTGCACCACCATACAAACACAATATAACTAAGGCTGGTGCAGTATTTCTGCATTCGTTTATAATGTGCTCCTAGTACAACATAATAGAAGTCGAGCACAGTTGCCATGTTATTCAGTCTGATAGCATCTCATAGCAAAGCCGCATGGCCATACAAGCAGCAGAATACCTGGTGCTTTTGCTGCTACATCCAGCAGCACAAACCAATCATCGTCCACTTTTCCTGCTCTTGCCATTTCAATCTTCACCATCTCCACAGGTGGCCTCACACCTTCCACGATCTTCACTCTTGCTTCAGTGGTTGCCACTAGATCAATAATAGGTTTGACTACAGCAACAAACACAAACATAAACGTAAATACATCTGATGCAAACTTTTTGCGCACAGCTTCACACAGCACCCATTCGGCGTAGAAATCTACCTGGTTGTACGACCACAGGCTTTTCAAACAGGACAAACCAATCAGCTTCTCTCTCAGAGAGGGAGGCAATTTGGCTCGCTCTAATTTCAGACACACTTGTCCTGTCTTGCCCGCTGTCCGCACCAATTACTGTCTTCTTCCATTTTTCGGTCACCTCAACCTCAAAAGTCTTCATTTCTGGAACGATCTGAGCTGGAGTCACTGGCACAGACAGAGTCAAAGGCGTTGAGTGATACTGCTATGACCACCATAGTCCTCTTAGAATATTATGTTTCAGTCTGAATTTACTGTAATACCTGTTGGTATCATGACTTCATCACGTGCAGTACCAAACAGAGCAAACCAGTCATCCTCTCTCTCTGGCTGGGGAGGCTGTGGTGTAACCTGGTCAATCTGAAGCAATCTCTGCTCTATACTTTTCACTTCAGTTGAAACATCTGGATAGATTTTAGTCTGCATCGACATAGAAACTGCAAAACAAAATTTTGATTTCAACACCGGCTACTATGAAGCACAAGATAAATCTTTTGTTGATCTTATAAAAGCACATTTGTGAGCTGCAGATACTTATAGGGACATCTGGAATACCTTGCTTGGGAGCCACTGCTTCCACTTTCTCCACAGCAGCATCCTCAACTACAAGCTCCCGCCTGGAATCAACAGCCTCTGCTTCAGTCAAGGCAGAAACACTCTCTCTGGTGTAAACCTCAACATACTCAGCCATGGAAGCTACCAACAAAGAAACGGAAAACTCGCTGTATGACACTTGAGGCAAAAAGTGAATGAAGAAACAGCAGGAGCGCAGCGGAAAATCTGCTCTACCTGGTGCCACAAATGAGGGCTGCCTAATGGGAACATCCAGCAGCACAAACCAGTCATCTTCTCGCTCTTTCACATCCTGTAGAAGTGCTACCCCCTCCCTTTCTGGCAGCATTTGTTTTGCGTCAGCACCTTCAACCAAAATGTCAACTCTTCTTTCTCTCTGCTCAAGAGCTGTTACTTCAATCAGAGAGGCACGTTCCTCTGGGTGAGCAGCAATTCGCTCTGAAAAGGTGACTTAGTAAAAAAAAAAGAGGAAAAAGCTCAGGGACTTTGAAAATAAGAGTACCTGCAGTGCTTAGAATAATTGGTTCTGCTAAAGCTGTGAGCCAGCACAGGGGACTTTTATGAATACCTGGTGGTGCGTGTGACGTTTGTCTTGAAAAAACATCCAGTAACACAAACCAATCATCAACTTTGTCTGACACTTGGTGTTGTAGCTTTTCTCCTATATATCTCGATCCGTCTTCGATTGCTATTTCTTTCCTCTCTTCCATGTGAGTAACTGGTAAGCAGAGTCAGGAGAGGCATCTTTAATCGCCAGCATTAACATGCAATTCTTTCATGAGCGAGTAAGGACAAAATAAAGCACAAGGAAGTTTCAAAAAACAAAACAAAAACAAGACCGAGCAGTACCTGATGGCCCAAAAAGCTTTTGTCGGGGAATAAAATCCAGCAACACAAACCAGTCATCAACCCGTTCAACGCTGATATGTGGTTTTTCTTTCTCGGGGTTGAAATGACCACCCTTGTCCACTTGAACACGTTCCACATCGGCAACTATGTAGGAAAGTGAAGACAGAATATTTGAGCGCGACGGAAAACAAATGCCCAGCTGGAAGAGAAGCTGGGCAGTGGTGGTTATTCTCTCTTTAAAAAATACATAGGCCGTATGAAAATCTAAAGTCGAGTATATCTTACACCTCACTGCAGAAATCAAAGCAAAAGAAAAGAGCAAAACGAAAGCCGGTTTGGTTAATATAATGCTAGTGCTTCCGGACATGTATGTCTTTATGGTTTTGATGATATTAGAATATCAGAGGGATTAGCATACTTTACCTGGTGTTTTGAAACCAGCTTTGTGTGGAGGCTGATCTAAAAGTATGAACCAAACATCATCAACTCTCGCCTGAGACAGATCTTCTGACCTCTCTGGAACCTCCCTATGTGGCCTCTCCTCCACCACTTCTGTCTTACGCCACAGTTCCTGTCTTTCTAACATCTCCTCTGATGCAACACTAGACTGTCCCTGCACGTCTTCCATGCCTTCCTGCTGCTGCCCCCTCTCTTGTACAATAGTCACTATCTTCTCAGTCCTATGCTGAACCTTCTTGTATCCTGCTACAGCAGCAGAGCCGGCGACGTCTGCATCTTGCCACTCCTGTTCCATTTCACGCAGTTTCTCTCTAAAGCTATCGTCTGTGTCTTCTTCACCCTCCCACTTCACCCGTTTTATTTGTTCTTCCAAGTCATCCACTTCACCCTCACTTATATCTATTCTCCGCACAGATTTCCTCACCACCATGTCCGTTATAACCCTGGATTGGATTGACTGTCTCTGCTCCAAATTGCTCTCTCCTTCCCTTAACGCTTCTACCACTTTCTTGCCCACTTGTTTTTCGCTCTCCCGCTTCACCATGATGTCTTCCTCCTCAGGCAACAAGTCCTTTAAAAACACCTCTTTTATTTGTTCTTCCAATTCGTCCACTTCGCCTTCTTCACCCTCTTTTATAACTCTTCTCCTCACAGATTTCCTCACCACCATTTCTGTTACACCTTTGGCTTGGATCAACTGTTTCTGCTCCATGTCTCTCTCTTCTTGTTTTAGCTTTTCTACCTCTTCCTCCCCCAGTTCTTCCTCTACTGCATGCTGAATTCTCCCTGCAATTTCATCAATTTCTTGTAGCCTTTCCTCAAGATCCCTCACGTCCCTCAATCTTCCTTCCAAAATTTCCTTCTCTGTAAATGCATCCACCAACATCACTGTTTCCCGCATCCTCCCAATCATTTCCTCAGTGATCATTTGCTGTTCTTTCACGCTTATGACCTGCTCCTCCTCCTCCCCCTCCGTGGTAGAGACTGGAAGAGTGATACAACAAACCATTTAAGTGCTGCAATTAATTGTTTTTTTTACCATTTTTTACCCAAAAAAGTGTGAAGGTTTTTGCAGAAAGCCAGACGAAGAAACTCACGTTGAAGTTTTTCAAAATGCTCAGAGGGAGACACGCTGAGCAGACGGTCAAAGTACAGGAACCAGTCATCCTGTTTTATCACCACTGGTTCCAGTTGGTGGTCCATAGAGCTCGTTTTTGCCAAGCTAGTTTCAGCTGACATCAAAAAACAAGGTGCAACATTTTTTGTATCAGGTGATCAAACAACAACAAACTTCAACCAGCTGAAACGAGAAGGCCACGTGGAGCCACGCGCCTGGTTTCTTACTGAGTAGTGCCGTGTGCATATAGTATGGTGGCAACATGAATGAAGTGCATGTTAAATTTGCGATATTTGACGCTACCCATGCACTATAAAGGTAGATACCTGGCTCTTCAACAAAATCAAAGGGTGAGATAAATGGAATATGAGGCTGATGATCCAGAAGAATAAACCATTCATCTTCCGTTCTCCTCTGCTGGTGATCGTCATCGCTCGCCAGATCCAGCCATGGCTGACTGACTGTCTGGATAATGGTTTGAGGACCAGCAGTCCCAGTCTCCGTGCCAACAGTACGCCCCTCCTCCTCCTCCCAGGACTGAGTGAAATTCTGCTCAAACTCCCTTCCGGCTGTGAAGACATGACGAGGTGATGCCAGTTATGTAATGGTTTTGCTGCAGAGATGACGACCGGCTGTGAATGCTGCACAGCGCTTCAAGCAAGCAAGATTTCAAGCTTTTGTGCCAGACTTCTGTGAGTCCAGTAAAGCGAAGTTAGTATAAAGATGAATGAAAGATGCCTTTTGCACTTTGGAACACAAACAGGCTCCAGATGGAACCCGTTACAATGATGGGCACTGGGGCAGTGATGAGGGAGGTCAGTCAGTCAAAAATTCAAGCATAAAGGCAAATGAAAATAAGCAAATGAAAGCGGTTGTGCAACACACGTTAAGTGCAAAGTTATGAAATGAAAAAAAAGAGGAACAAGAGCCTCAAGACTGGAAATACCTGTTTAGAGTTACATTTGTGAGGAAATTTATTTAATTTCTTTCAGATTTCAGTAACCAACAATACTGTGGAGTCACACCGGGGAAAGTACAGGGTACGTGTCCCATCTCATGTATCAGAATAGGTCACTTTCCAGACAAGCTAACTGTGCTGAACAGCAACAGTTTTGCAGGTATGGAAGCAAAGATGAATGGAAAAATGATGCAAAAAGGCTGTTAGATCCTACAAAGCAATCTGCGAGTAGAAGGTATGCCAAAAGGCATCACTTCACACACTTCGAAGTACCTGTGAATTCGGAAGAAGGCTGGGGTCTTTCAGATACCATCAGCAGTGACCAATCATCAACCTGAGTCCTGGCTGATGCTGAGACTACCTGCAGAAACTGGAGAGTTTCATCTCCAGGTTCTATAGCAAAAGAAGTCAGAGGGCACCTTATTGGACCTGTGGTTTATTGCAGGACACACACACACACACACACAGGTGTGACAACATACACTCACGCATACCTCCATCTAGGTTGCGAGACAGCCTCTTGCTTGCAGATCGTGTGAAGCGAGGTGCCGGCCGGTCGATCATGGAGCTCGCCTGGCGGGTCTGGGCCTGAGTACGACCGCTGTACCGGAACTTAGAGCCCAAGGCGAGGAAGCGACGTGAAGAGGGCGGCTCCACTGTTGAAACCCTGAGCAAGAGATATAAGAATTACATTTTAATCTACACATTATTTGACCATTACATGAACACTGTGGATTCAAAATTATAAACCCTGCACTGTCTTCTTTAAAAAAAAAAAAAAGGATTCGTGTTATGTAAAAAGATTAGCAACATGTTTGGATTTATCTCATTAAACAGACAAAAGCTTTAAGAGTGTTCAGCTTTTCCTCTGTGGTTAAAACTGCTGTGGTGCCAATACAGGGCTTAAGGTGGAGTGAGGAGTTAGCCAATTAACAAGTGGATAGGGAGGACCTAAGTGTCACTCAGAATCAAAGCGTTGTTACCTGAAGAAGGTATGATGTTCAACACAAACTTTCCACAGCTTCTTTGAGGCTTTGTAGTTGGGCAGCTTGAAACCAATGGTGCTTTCATACTGCTCTTGCTAAAAGCAAAGAAACAAAAGTCAAATTCAATGACTCCATAGCGACATTATTCTGCAATTGTGAAACACAGTTTTCTTTAAATAGTGAAAGAAACTGAAAGACATCTGAAAAGCTGGATGTATCTTATCATTCTTGCAATCAGTTGGCTCAGTCGTACAGTTACATTTATGTGTATAAGAAAACCAATAGCAATATAAACTAACAGTACTATTACATTTTATACCAGCCACTTCTGCTGAGAAATAATAAATAAGTCTAGGGGGTTAGAGTAAACCCCCCCACACACACAATCTATTGGTTATTAAAAGAAATCAGTTCTTTACATTTTTCAAAGCTAAGCTCAGAGGAAATCTATGGAAATTGGATCTGTATAGAACAATACAAAAATCAATACAGGTCAAACATACAGACTATGTAAAGTGAGATTTACCTCTGACGGCCTGATTTTGATAAAAAAGCTGCTCCGTTTGTATGAGATCTTGAGCACTTTGGGCCAAGGGAAACGGTTGATCCTCAGCTTGTCTTTGTAAACCATCAGACCACTGGAGCAAACGCCCAGCATTATATCAACACCGTCCAGATCCTGCATGCAAGAAACACCACGGAACATTTACAGCCCTGACCAAACACCGCCAGCCTGCTCTTGCAATAATCAGTCACCGGGGGGCAGACTTTCTCACGAAACACGAATGCTGTTTGAGGTCATGGAGTTTAGGATGTTATTAATCTCTCTTTTTTTTTTTCCAAAGGGGGATGACATCAATTTTGTAATTAAATATGGATGCTACTGCTGCAATACAATGATGCTATTGTAAAAAGAGCATTTTAAAATCGAATAAAAATCAATACATGCATACATACTCGTGACATGCTTCTATGAAAAAGACTGGACCACGTGTTAAGAAGCAAACCATTCATCCAAACCAGTAAAATAATTTTAAAAATAAAAATAAACATACCTTGGCTTGGTGCAGGTCAACTCCATACATGGCGAGCTTCTTGGCATTTTCCAGAAACAGCAGGTCTGCCTGGGCTGGACTCATTGATCTGGAGGCACACACGATAACGTTTAATTCAAAGACGTATTTTACTGTCAGAATCATTTTTGAGGCTCAATCATCTTCAAGCAGCTTCGAAAATGAATTAGGTTCCTTCAATGTATGCACACTGGGCTTAAATGAACACTGTGAAAAGGGCGTGTCTAGACAACTCCTTAATGACCTGTATGTGCGGTGCAGATCCATCACTTTTCCCTCCAGCTCTTTGCTCTGTCCGGGGGCCAGGTTCAAATCTTTAACGTAGTCTGTTCCATGGAGCTCGGGGTCATACTCTCCGAGTTCTGACTGGGCTGTGTAGGAGCCCAGCAGGGACAGTGTGACAAAGGAACAGGGAAGAACACCAAGCATAATGTCCTTTCTCAGCTGGAGACACAGAAAGTACCTGGAAAAGGTGTGAAACGATTAAGGAATTGAGTCTATGAACATTTATCCTGGGTTGAATAAATGCAGTGCAAAAGCTCCCTATTGCCTCATGTTGATCCATTCCTCCAAGCTGATGCTTGCTCACCTGGTTAGGTCTTCAGTAAGCTGAGCTGGATCAGGAGGGTAGAACTTGACGTTGAATGTAAACTCATAGACAGCACCTGGGACCTGTTTCCGTATCTCTTTGGTGGGTTCCAACCATGTCTGAGCAAAACGGAAGAAATGCAAGAAAATTTGCTCACTTTTTTTTGCACTGTCATTCATAACATCCAGTTATGCTCCAAGTAATTAACACTACAGAAGGGTAAAACCATCCTACCTTGCTGGTTGGGGTTTCCCAGTGAGCCAGGCCAAAGTAGTCTTTCTCCAGGAGGTTAACATGGTCACACACCTTTGTAAGAAGTTCTTGGCCTTTAGCATGTTTCTAAATGAGAAAGAGAAACGCAGACATGGGACACACGGCAAGAGAAACTCTTCAGTTTCCATGTTTATCATCACAGAAAAGCAAACGCAACAGTGGTGCATTTTGGGAGGGTTTGCTTACATCAAGTTCACACTCAAACTGAGCGTCGTCCAGCAGGGTGACTTTGCACTGCATGGTCTTCTGACGTTTAGAGCCTTTAACCTCTTCAGTCTTCTTTTCTGTCTTTTCTTTTGCAGGCTTCTCTTTCTTTGCCTGCTTTTGTTCCTTTTCCTCTTCTTTGATTGGCTCTTCCTTTTCTGCTGGTTCTTCCTCTATTTTCTCCGTGTCCTCCTGTTTCACTTCTTCCACTGCTTCAGGCTCTTTTATCATAGCCTCTTCCTTGTGTTCCTCTTGGGCTGGCTAAAATAGTCAAAACCAGACAATTGCCAAAGTGTGTTACAAAGATGAAAGAGAAAGTGGGAGACATTATACAGAGCACCATACTAAGGTAGTACTCAAATAACCCAGGATGAACCCGAGCGGTTGATACTAGCGTTAGTTCAAACCAGCATGGGTCATCTTTGTTTCAGACCAGCCTTTAAGCCCAAGTGAGCACAGTGATGCTCACTGAGCAAGCTGTCCACATAAAAAATTCATTAGAAAGCAAAACCCAATCAGCAGCATGAAGTGCTTTTTTTATAACCTTTGTCTGCAGTGATGTTCTTTTTTAGCCCTTGTTTTAGAAAATACAGTTAGAGGAGTTAGATAAATCCGTCTGGAGTCGGTCTACAGCACCTCTGAAAGTCTGTAATACCTCTTTTCCATCAAGGTCAGGCTTCCTGGGATCTTGTTATCACAAGGACATTGCAAACAGTCTGAAATCACGGCAGTCAGCTTAAAAATAGAACTGCACATTACTCCAAATAAATACGGTCTGTTTTTAGTGTTAGCTTTGTTTTTTGGTAGAAATATACAGGCAAAATATATTGTTTGACCCGTAAGTTTTGGAGGTCTGTTTAGGAGAGGCTGCCATATCTTTACATTTCCAGTGATCATGCTAATTTAAGCCAACTGCCTACTGGTTCTACTTTCATCTTAATCACAGCGAATCTTAGAACAAGTACTCTAAATGTGAGATTGTTAGGACTCACCTGCGCCTCTGTGCTGCTTATAGAGTGCTGATCAGCAGCCTGTTCAAGATCTGGCTCAGTTTTAAGCTCGGGCTCAGGAGCAGCAATCGGTGCTTTCACCTGCTCCTCACTTGGTCCTTTCACTTCCTTCACTTCCTTCTCCTCTTTCTTTCCTTTGCTCTTTCCCTTGTCTTTTTTCTTCTCTTTGTTCTCTTCTTTTTCCTCCTTTTCTTCCGGCTTTGCTTCCTCCCCTTCTTTCTCTTTCTTCTTTGCTTCTTCTTTCACCTTTTCGTCTTCTTTTTTCTTCAACTCCTCTTTTGGTTTTTCCTCTTCTTTTGTTTTTGCTTTTTCCTCTTTCGTTTTTTCCTCCTCTTTCTTCTTCGCTCTCTCGGCTTCTCTGGCTTTTTCTTCTTCTTTCTTCTTTGCTTTTTCCTCTTCCCTCTTTTTTATCCTCTCTTCTTCCTCTGCTTTCCTTTTTGCTTTCTCCTCCTCTTTCTTCTTTAATTTCTCTTCTTTTTCTTTTTTCTTTGCCACCTTCTTGTCAACCTTTTCTTCCTCCTTCTTTCCAGCGTCTGCCGCCTTGCCTTTGACCTCAGCAGTTTCCTTCTTTTTCTCTTCCTTTTTCTCCACTTGCTTTTCCTCCTTTTCTACAGTCTGCTGTGTTGTCCCTTCCTCGTTTTGCTCCTCTTTTTTCACCAACTTTTCCTCCCCCTTTTTTGTCTCCTCCTTTTTTACTTTCTCTTCATCCTTTTCTTCTGCTTTTTTCTTGGCCTCTTTCTTTTTCTTTTTGCTACCTTTCTTCTCTACTTTTTCTTCCACGTTCTTTTTCTCTTCTTTAGGTTCTGCTTTGTCGTCTTTCTTTTTCACTTCTTTCACCTCTGGTTTTTCCTCCTCTGCTTTGGCCTCCTTGTCTTGACTTTTCCCTTCTTCCACCTTCTCCTCTTCTTTCTTATCTACTTTTTCCTCTTTGTCTGCCTTTTCGTCTTTGGCTTTTTCTGCCTCAAACACCTCTTCCTCTGAGCACTGCGATCGGCGCTTGAGGAAAGAGGAGAAGAGACGAGAAAGGCCTTTGCCAGCAGAGGTTCTGGTACGAGGCTTTAGCTGCTCCTCCTCAGGGGAGGTCGCTGCTTCGGCAGGCCCAGGCTCAGTGACCTGTTCCTGGGCCTTTGTGCTCGACTGCTCTCCCTCTGGGTCAGATGTAGCCGCCTCTGCCTTCTGCTTGTTCTCTGGTTCGGGCTCAGCACTACTGGTCTTCTGCTTGCCCTCAGTGTCTGCCTCAGTCACGGCAGTTGCCTCTGTTGTCATGGTAGCCACTGCGAAGGTGAAACAGAAGGGAGTCATAGATGAAGAAAGGTCACAGCATTGATGGTGTCCAACAAACCAGGTTAACTTAACACTTCATTTACACATACGCAGTTTTGGAACAAAAGTTTTTTTTAAATAAATTTTAGGACATTTTTAAACCATTTTTTGACATTTTACAGGTAAAACTAGTGACTTTTTAATCAAGACAGCAACTATCACATCAGCTACACAAAATTTACTAAAATCTGTGGATTATTTCCTGTTTTAAGCTCTATCTAATCTGCCTTTCAGTCATCGCCCTCGGCTCAGATTGCCAGCGGAACAGATAATGTTTTATTTTATGACACAAACAGGATTATTTCTACCCGTTCCTGCTTATTTTCTCTTAAATATTCTGCATTTTGGCTTACACTCTTAATTAACAATAAGCTATTTTTCACTGTAATTTTCATTATTGCTTCAGTGTATCGTTAGCTGCCTACTCCTTAAGAGTGCCTATTATTTATTAATATTCCAGGAAACATGGAGCCAACTGCCACCTACAGACTGCGCCGTGACTCAAACACACGCACGTATTTACACATGCACAAACATCATTTCATCGCACAATGGTCCTCCTTGTTGCAGAGTGTTTCTCTGTCTGCACAGAGATCTCACAACAGGCTCATTAAAGCTCACTGACACAAAGGAGGCATTCTGCTCCGGATTTGCCTATTAGCACTGTCTACATTGGGCATGCCTGGCTCTTCAAATCACACACGCCCCTCATGCTTAGGTCATCTAAGGCACTAGAACAATATGACAATAAAGACATAAATAAACCAATAAAAAGCTTATAAAGTTTTTTAAAAGTCATTCCTAATGTCTAAAATTGCAGGTCAATAAATTAACTCTTACTTCAGTCACATTTTGCTCTGCACAGTATTGTTATTGTATATGTCTGCTAGTAATGAGTAAATAAGCCACCTGATTACTCACACAATTTCAAATAGTTTAACACATCGAGATTTAAAAAAATATTTCTTAGTGGTTTCACGTCCATCTCATTTTACCTCTTGTACTTTTCAACCTCACTCGGTTAAGGTGAGGCTGACTTCTGTCAGTATGTAACAGAGCGAGCATACCTGCCCGTGTTATTACAATCAAAATGATGTGACTCGCAGTCCCAGTACTTGGGCCCTTTAATGAACACAACTTTGATCCTCTGCGGTGGCAGTGTGAGGACAGATCTGGTATATTTAGAAACTTCTAACCAGCTGATTAAATCACACAGGGACTAAAAAAAAACTGCAGGTATTGTGCAATGGCACAACACCTCGCTTAAGCAAGTTACAGCCACTCGCATCGCAGATCAGCTCCTTATTTCGACTGTGCCGATGTGCACGCTCCCCTGAACTAGGTCTCGTCTGACTGGTGACGAATGTGGCTGTGTTTTTGTCTCGTCCATATGTAGTTCAAGTCCCACCCTGGGCTGGGGGAGGGGTGGGGGATGGGAAAACGCTAGACGGGCAGACGGGCCAATCTTCCAGATGCACGGGGCCGCCCCCGTTGGGTGCAGCCTGGACCTCTATACCGTGCACTTCCCACTGGCACTACAGGACAGCGGGAGAGGAGGAGGGGGGTACACATAAGAACAAATCCTCTTTAGCCCTCCCATTGTTTGTGTCCAGTGACCAATAACTGGGCTGAACACTATAACTAATCCTGCCTACCCTTCCCCCCCCATAAGACCCCCCCCCCCCCCCCCCCCGTAGGCCTATTCCCTAGGTCACCACACACACACACATATGCACATACACACACAGATAGTGGTATGCATCAATGCTCACAGTCTCCTTTGGGTCTTTTAGTGCTCTGTCATCTCAATTCTGATTGTCAGAAAGCAGACATGCTCCTAATGGACCAGCTGAGCTTGTGTCTGCTGCCTCCTCCATTTTGTGTTGCCTATCTAACATCTCTGCTGTCACCCAGCTGAGCAGGCCCAACCTGCATCCTGACCAATTGAGACGGCGACCGTCACGCCACAGGATCTCAACTCACAGTTAATTTCTAGCAACGTGACTAATATCTCCTCCTCTTACACATGGATGAAATGTTGCTGCACCGAGAGGGATAAAACTGCCCTCAATACCATATAATTAGTGTCTCTAATGAGCTAAATTATAGATGAAGCAGGCCACCCTCCAGCATAAGTGAGCTGCTGGATCAGGTGTGAACAGAACTGGAGTCAAAAGAGGATGTGATTTAGAGTTTATTATGCTCTTAATTCATCTGAAGGTTATTTAAAAATCTGAAAATAGGTGATATGATTGAGTGAACCTGACTTACAAGAAAAATTGCATATGCTTAGTTATTAGTTATTAGAATAACTGCTTGAACTGATGCTAACCCAGCCACACGATCAAAGCTCTATTTATCATTCTCACACTCCGAAAATATATTTGTCTCGCTACTAAAACCGTCACACTGTTTACCAGTGACGCTGCAGCAGCACCGCTGTGTGCATGTGTAATAAAATAAAAGCAGAGGGCTGAATGAAGACGAGCTTGCAGAGACGCAGGAGGAGGAGGAGGTAAAGTGTATAAATAGCAACGTGTGCGCAAGAAGCTGGGACTCATTAGTTGGCCTTTACAGACAACCTCATATCTATTCCTGTTCACAACACGTGTATACATGCGTGCACCATCGCAACTGCACACTCAATTCCACTTAAAGCCCAGTTTTTGAAAATGGATTTAATCTGAACGAGTGCACTGCTCCGTCATTATCAGCACTGACCGCTGACTTAAAATAAGCGCGGCTCCCAAAATAACTGCAACGACGTATAAATACTAGAAGACAATGAAAGCATGTTTCCTGGGCACTGACAGTAGGCTTAAGGAATTAGAAGGAGTTTAGAGTTAATCAGCCCCCAAGTGACCAAGTGAGATTATCTCCATCTACCTGCCCACAGGATCTCTCTCTCTCCCTGTCGCCCTCCACCCTGATTCGCCAGCTCTGAGCTCTGTGCTCCTCATCCTACATGCATCTGTATGTGTGTGTGTGTGTGTGTGTGTGTGTGTGCGTGCGTGCGTGCGTGAGCAAGGAAAAAGAAAAGCTGGCAGAAGCACAGTGGTGATCCGCTGTGCTGATTCATGGTTTTATGTGGAGCCCCGCCTACCTGGCTGAAAATCAACAGAAATGAACTGAAGACCAAGATATCAGCCCCTCCGCCACATGGTGGCTCCCATTAACCTCTCCTTGCAAACAGAGGCACACATGACAACATACACGCCAACACGTGCCTCGCTAACCTATTCGTGTGCGGTTAACATAGAAGCCTGCCTAGCAACACTGTGAATACAAGCACACGGGCAGGGATTTATATCCATATTTCGTCTTTACAGTTTTCATAAACACGTTTCTTAAATGATCACAGGATGTAAATTGCTACTGTGTAGTTATGGATTATGGACAGGAAGCATAGACTGACTACAACAAATGAAATGTAGCAATCAAAGATTGGGTCCACAATCTCCCGTGTGAACCGGAGGACGGTCGAACAAACGGTGTTGGTTTCCAATGGTTTATTTCAGTCTGGCTATCAGTGTAAACCTATCCCAAACTCAGTGCCACACCAATCAATACACACAGATGGTGTCTGTGAGTGTGATGCTGTAACATGAACCGACATGGGAAAACAATGAAGTACCGTGATTGATATACTGCGGTTGCCCTGAAAGCAATTTCGAATCCTTTTCCAACATTACCTCAGCCGCCGCCGATTAGAGTCATAATATTTCTGTACATTGTGAACGAAAGCTTCTTTCCATGTTGCAGAGACATAGAAATACAGACACGTTATAAGATTCAGAATCAGCTTTGTGCCATTACTCAGTTTTCTGTCATTAAGTGAAAAAAATGTCTAATTTGATCCTAGAATTATTTGTGAAAAGGTTATGTTAAATTTACTTTTTCCTTGGTGTTTAATAATCGTAATCACTGTCCTAACTCATGAAGGAAAGAGCAAATGGCTCTAAGGGATGCAGAGTCTGTTCCCTGTTTGGTAATGCTCATACAACACAGTAGTAGTCTAACTGCTCGAATGCATCATAACTCCCAAAAGAGGATTAACATCAGCAAGCTCTTCTGGGACCTGGATGACCTCACTCTCACACAGAAAGACCAAAAACATCTTTGCGTATCACTTCAGCAGCTCTGTGTCCACAACACTGCTGATTCAGCAGTGCAGGAGACCCTCGGTCTTATCTGTTATTTTTAACCTCCGTGTTTACCTCTGTTGCTCATGCCAGCACTTGCCAGTTCTGCTGCATTAGTTCAATCCGCGACACTCTCCCTCATCCGCCCTACGTCACATCTGCAGCGCTTCATAAAAGATTATCTGACTATATATATTCAGCAGTATCATCAATGGAGGTGAGGCTTATTGGATGAGTTGCTCCGAAGTACGCAGGCAGGAACAAGACAGACACAGGCACAAGAAGCCCTGTGGTAAAGATGGGCATCTTTTAACCCCTAATACACTCCTCACAGTGCAAAAGCGAGCAGAAAATATGAAATCCAAAGCAGAGCAGCACCAATTAAAAATAAACAAACAAGCAACAACTGAACATCTGAACAGAGAAGACAGACACAAGAGCATCATCAGCAATAACACATTTTAAGTATGATTTAAGAGACCTAAACAGGGCGGCCATTCTCAGGCATCCCAGTCAATACTTTTAAAGCTCTTTATGTACCTGTCAGACAATAAAAAAATAAATGAAATAAAATAAATTAACAAAAAAACAGTTTTATAGAAAACCTATGTTTTTTCTCTTGTTATAATCTATGTTTATCAATTTTTTTCAATCATAATATATCAGGATTACTATAATAAAAAGAGGGAAAATTGCAAAGTGGGTTTTCCCGAAATGTCTAAATGCGCCCTCTTTTAGCAGAGCGATCAGTGCATTTATTTATTTATTTTACACTAAACAACAACACACCCTGCCTCCACACTACTGTTCGTTTCTAAAGGTGTTTTTTTTGTTTGGTTGTTTTAAACTAAACAATCCTCAAGCGGAACAAATTCATTAATTACGCTTTAATAATAATAATAATAATAATAATAAATGATCAATTACGTTTAAAATAATCTAAAATGTAACTTTTTCACCCTCCTTCCCTGAAACAGTTACGGGCTGTGTCGGACCTACATGCCGGGGTATTTAAACAATCTGTGCACGAAAATGGCGCCGAATGTGCAACAAAACAAACACACACCAACTCATCTCCACAGCCCCGGCGCATGCGAGCCTGAAATGCGGCTTACCTACTCCGGGATCAGCATCAAGGAGGAGACTGGATGGCGCAAAGACGGACAGAAAAAAATGCGATATTCCGCGCGTTCACACGAGAAACAATGCTGCTGAGCGACACATGCTTTGTTGTGCTTGAAGGTGTCCGATGCTCGTAAAGGGGTGGAGTCTCACGCCGAGGCTTGGACTTCAGCTGAGCGAATGAGCACCAACCAGCGTGGCTTACAAACCCATGCCAAGGCGGAGGAGATGCACACAACTTTCATATAAGGCTGATGAGGCCAGCTCCAGAGAAATTCTGATTTAATATAAAAATGGTGCATAATAATGACGTCTAGAACATTTAAGATGGTTTTAGAAATTGCTCATGAATGAAATTTAGTAAGGCTATGTGGGTTTGCCAAGTAAAAACCCATATTTTGATTCATTTCACTGTATTGACCCCTTTTAAAAGTGCATGCGTGGTGTGGCTCGGTTAAAGCGAGCGATCATTAGTACTGTGCAACGCCTAGAAGCAGGAGGAGGCAGGCACCAACACAACATAGGTAAGGGTCTCAAGAATGCAGACGTGACAGAGGAACAGCTTAAAACTCTGCCCAGCTGAAAACTACAATCCCAGACACACCCACCCGTCGATCTACATCTCAAAATTCAAAAACAAGCTCACACACATATGGGTCTTGTTTTTGGGCACACACATACACACAAGCAGTCTTTATGGACCACATGACGGTTCCCCCACCCATCTGCTTGACCCCATTAGCGACATACGGCTCATAGGCAGAAGGGGGCTCATTATTCTCAGAACCACACGGGGGTGAGGCGCCATCACCTTTGTCCTACACAGGCAAGTTCATGTGGCGGGCGTTATCAGTGTCATGTCATGTCTAGCACTATTATATGCTGAAGAAGATAAAATATCTTACCGGCAAAAAAAAGGTTATCCTGCGATTCCAACTAAAATAATACCGGGTTGCCGTAAAGTCCGAAGCTCTTACCGTTGGGGCGAATGATGAAAGTGAACAGAAAATATCTCTCCAGGCCAGTAACAGTCTGTGTGCGTCTGTGTGCTTTTTTTTTTCTTTAGACTTTGATCGCAAAGCAAAGCGAGGACACCATAACAGCACACCGACTGGCATTTGTTAAACATTTACTTTGACATAACACATTAACAGGAATCAGGGTTGCGCACAGGCAGGATGTAAGTTTTGTGTCGCTACTGAGGAGAAAACAGAGGAAGGGGAGCAAGGCAGGCAAACAAAACCCATATGAACAACTTGCGTTGCTTCCAGTTGCTTAGGAACCCCTGCCCAGCCCTAGGCCTACTGCAAGGAGCAGGTGTTGAGCTGGACCCAGGAGAGGGAGGAGAGACAGACTACAAAGGGGAGGAGAAGAAGAAGAGGTGCAGAGCACTGGCAGACCCAGTCTCTTGAGACAGTGACAGCCTGGAACCGCAGACCCTGAGATGGCCCACCTCCATGCACTCACACAGTAGACACACCCAAAACACTGACGCAAACATTCTGCTTCCCCTGCCGCTCTTCTACATTTGTTCAAAAGCGCAAGCAAACACGCGCATATAACGGAGCCGTGCATCACTCCAGCTGAGTGCATGGGGGTTATGTTTGTTTGGAACATCTTTATCCCTCTCTGGCACTATCGCACGGTGATTATGTAACGCCCCCCATACCACTTCCACCCAATTCATCTCTCTTTGACTTTCGTGACTACATCTGGGTACGCATGTCACACACACGCGCACACACACACACACACACACACACACACGCACACACACGCCCTGTACCCTTCCATTTACATCTCATGTAAAACAATATGTGCAGCTTAAAAAAATGCTTTAAAATGTGAAGTTGGAGTGCATCTGAGAGAGGCACAGTTGCAGGAGGTTTTCTCTGTTGTTTTTTAGCTCAGAAACTGAGCTCTCAAAAGCACTAACATGATAGATGGTAAGAGTACATCAATATTAATTTTGCACCATTATGTTATGAAGAATTTATGAAGCGGGAATGTTCCATGCGTCTGCCCTTTCCTTCCCACGGACAAGTTGCCCCTTCTTATTCTACTAGGACACATTTGACTCTCTTGCACTTTAAGGACAATAAATTACGCTATGAAAGGTACAGAGCAGGAAAACAGCTGAACGAGAGTGAATTTAAATGATCAATTTATTATTAATGAAGGTAAAACGATTGTTGTGCTCTGCACTCCACTTTGTAGTGATGCTCTATCCTTCTGCCCCTCTGTGGTGCAATTTTCACTTTGAATGTATTTACTTGTTTATTTTAATCTTAACCATAAAAACAAGAGTTAAAAATGTCTTCTTTATTTTGCTTCAATCATGTTGTACGGCTAATCAATGCAGTATAACAATCAATCTCCTTTCATAAGGAGAAAAAAGAGAGAAAATTCTGATAAAGATACTGTTGAGGAAGTCAGATTGGAAGCAACATGCTTACATACATGTGTTTGGATGTCATCTGATTTTAATGGCTGGTGGAACATTGAACAAATTGTGGCAAAAATGTGTTCTCAGCCAACGAAGAATAGATGTGATCTGCTGAAGCTACTGTACAAAGGTGTGTTGGGTTAGTTTGCACTGCCACCTGGTGGTTGACTTCAATGTAGTTTTGCATGTAAACTCCCAGAATGGAAGCTTTTAATTTCAGTAACCAGTGTGATGGTAAAACCAGTCTCATCTTTGTATCATAAACCACAGTAAACCTTTCACTAAAATCATCTTTCCATTATTCACTTTTATCCATGTGTAAGTCATATTTTGAGTCTAGTAACAAACAAAACAAAAACAAAAAAAGACACTGAGGCGGAAGATCAGCTAGTTCAAGCAGTTCAGCGTAAATTATATCAGATGAGTAAGAGAGGATCACCGCCAATTCTAGAGGTGTAATGCATGCTGGGAGCGGGTGTTCATGAGAGATAAAGACCTGCTTGCGTCCAGATACCTCAGGGTGACACCATTAAACAACTCCTCCCAAAATTTAACTAGGCTTCGAGTAACCAGCAGTAAAACAAAAACTATGTGCCATAATTTTTGACAGGAAGTACACTATAGCCTTTTCAGATCAAAGCCTTAACAAAAGCAATCTTCTCAATTCTAAAACATTTTTTTAACCCCCAAATTTTATTTTTCCCAGATAGAAAGAAAGTGTCAGAGCTGACTCTTCCCTCACATCCACTACCCCAAAAAATACTGATAGAGTCTGAACCCAAAGTGAATGGTTTAAAATAGAAATAATGAATAAATGAATATTTAATCATCTCTCTAAAGCTTGATGAGCTACGTCTTTAGGGAAATGCTTCCTCAATATAAGTGAAAAGCATCTGTGCAGCTATTTAATTATACAAACACTCTGCATTAACTATGAATTGCATTCAGGTGCATTAGGAGGACATCACTGGTGCACATGACAGGGTAAAAAAAAATCATTGTAGGGCTTCAGCAGAGCACTCACAAAGCACAGCACGAATGCCTTTCATTCAAATTAAATGGGATAATACTCACATTATATCCACGTAGAAGGTCATTTCATAATGCATGCGCAGTCGCAGATGGAGTGACCAGGTCAAGACAGAAAGAGGGAGAGGGGGACAAAAGTGCATCAATAAAAAAAAAACACTTTTCTGTTTAAACAGTACAGATTTTAAGGATTTAGTTAAAAGCTGAGGTAGACAATAATATTATACATGATATTAATAAATGGCACTGCCTGTTAAGAAGTAGCATGCAGTGCTAGCATCATTTGAAGCACATGAAAGGAAGGGGAATGGGCCTGGTTATAGGTGACTTATCAGCTGTCCGCTCAAAGTAATTACATCACCAAATGTTTTCTTTCTCGGCTTCTTTTTCTCCACATTAACAAACAGGCGTTGAGTTTTTACACAGTTACTACACCACTGCTGCTACCTGCATTCTTCCTATTATGCTAAGTATGTAAAGTATTTAGGGCCCGGGAGGTTTGAGGTACTGGGAGCAGCCTAACGACACACCTCTGCATTCATTTGTAGGCATTTTTCTTTCTTGTTATGAAGTCATATTACTGCAGTAGGTCAGCAGTTCTACTTATCTTTTTGTTTTCCTTACCACAAATACTCCTGACCTCGCATAATCCTTCTAAATGCGTTGCAGTGAACTCTTCACGAACCACCGCCGTGAAGAAAACACGCCGCGAAAAGCTCCTGCAGGTGAAAAAAAGGTGTGCAACCTAAACACAAGCAGTGTCTAAGACTGCGGGTCATACCTGAACACGTAGCAGTCTCCTCTGTGCGTCTTCTCCACCTTCAGCTTGCTGCCATAATTCCGGTGTTTACCTTCAAGACTAGTTGGAAAGTATCGATGGGGTTTCCACAGGGAGGCGGTGACGCAGTCACAATGACGAAGCACTAAGTACTGGTGATGGGTGGAGATCAGAGGTGGGAGCTTTGCTCAAAATCCTCATGGGGTTCTTATTTAGTTCTCACACAGTCTGTAAAGCAAAGATCTTTTTTCTCACACGCAAAGACATTTTTGTTTGAGCCTGTCTTTACAGATGAGTGTAAGCGGCACTGCTGAGGGGACTGACTCGGGGCTGCTCTGCCAACTATATGACAACTTTAGGGCCTGAGTACCTGAACAGCTTCTTCTAGTAAACTGTTGGAAACTTTCAATGTGATATCATAGGTCCCCCAGGGATCAATAAAGTATTCTGATTCTGATTCTGATTCTATTTGTGTCTGTGTGTTTTGTTTTTATTTTACAGCTGACTCCACACAGAGGCGCTGTTGTGCATGCATGTGTGAAAGTGCAGGTAATGGTGGTATTTACAGTCACCAAGGAACTTTTATATTTACTGAGACGTGTTTCTGTATATGTATCAGGAGTTAATAAAAGTCGTGTTACTGCATGATTTGTCCCTCTGATCTCATGTGTTATCGTGTGTCCTCTAAAAAATACACAAATAAATAAATAAATGGCTCCCTCTTGTCACGGCCTGTCATGGGTTTGCATTGGTCCCCTAGAGTAAGTGAATGCACAGAGTACTAAATCAGCCCTCACAAATAGACAGCGCCCTTTGATGACCTGGGATGTCTTCTTTAAAATGCAGAGTGAAATCCCAAAAGGTGCAATAGACCTCAATCTAACAGCTGATGCAGCTGGAGCATCTGTCGCCGCGTTACCTAAAGCCCAGAGGTCTATGCTGGCTCCGTCCCAGCAGGATATTATAACATACCCGGCCTTATAGATTTACTCCAGTGATGTGGAGTGGAACATTCACTTCAAACGACTTTAAACATTAAAAAAGAAGCTTGAATTGAGATTCGATTTTTGTAATCTATAAATTTAAGGAAACTTGAAATTCTATTTAGTTTTCAAATGCAAATATTTCAACCCTTATTATCACACAAAGCAGCCAGGATCCGCCCAGTGTGGAAACATTTAACTCCTGCACAAGATAAGAGCGACCGTTTCCCTAAACACACTGTGGAACGGCGTTAATGAAGTCACGTTGCCCCCTGCTGAACGTTTTCATTAAAGCGGAAGTGGTTAGATAATATAATTTTGTTTTAGTTCTCCACTTTAGCTATTACTTATCCCACAAAAAGGTTATGATTTTGGTAATATTTGCGCGCGTGTCGTTCAATCTGTCAACACCATAGCTCGATATGTTTTGAATTAATTCTGATTTAAAAAAAATGAAAGAAAAACCTTGTAGTGATAAAGAGGGAGGTCAGTTTAACAATCTATTAAAATTTGACGTACACTCAGCAAGGTCTACAAGATCAACTTAAAGATCTATTGGTCAAAAAATAAAGAGAAAGCAACAAAAATAAACATATTTTTTAAGAAAGCCTAACAGCTTAGAAGCTATGATTCTTATAAAAGTGGTGTGTGTGTTATCATTATACAGAACGTAACCTATAATATCACATTAAGTGCAATAATCCTTTCTGTCATCGTTGTATTTTTACTCAGTTGCATATAGTATTTGTATTTGTATTTGTATTCTATTTTTATCTTATTGTATATTTATTTTATTTTATTCTACTGTATATAGTATTTTATTTTATTCTATTCTGTACAGCTGTGTACTGTATTTATTCTTATTGTATTCTAATTTTTGCCTCATAACTTTTGCACTGTCCACTTCCTGCTGTGACAAAACAAATTTCCCAAGTGTGGGACTAATAAAGGTTATCTTATCTTATCTTATCTTATCTTATCTTATCTTATTAACTGATTATGACCAATTTTGGGTTTTTTAAGTTGTTGTTTTGTTTTGTTTTTTTAAGACTTTCTATACTTGATCTAATTAGAAGACACATACATATATTTTTACATGTATATGTTTTGTTTTTTATTTGTTCTGAGTTTAATTCCATCCCAGCTGTGAACCCATTATGTTAACCAGGAAGAGGCCAGGTAGGATTAGGACAGCCCTCTGCGGGAATGTGACTTAGTCAGCGTGCTCGGACTGAAGTTATGACTTTAATATGGCTGATAAAGGTCCGCTTTTAACTTCGTGTATAATTTTTTATCTGTCGATTGGAGGCGCGATATTCCAAATTTTTGAAGAAGGAAACTGGAAATCAGCCAGAGACCTCTATGTTAAAGAAAAGGAAGACATTCTGAAGAAATTTAACTTGACTAAAGAGAATCTGACTGAGATACTGAAGGTATGATGAACCCATCTCTATGTAAAGGTAACAAGTCGAGCTTTTGTTTACAGAGGCTTCATTTCGTTACATACTGTATTGCTTATCTTACATTCCAGCGTGGACATTAGAAAGGAAAGGAACATGTCATTGCCTCCACATGTCCGGATGTATCAAACCGGTTTTACGTGATTTTGAACAGAAATGCAAACGTGTAAAGAGTAACTATCAAGCTAAACATTCTCGGAGGGAGCGGGGGAAGTGAAAATCCTCTTATTTAACAGCACAGAAAAGTTGTGAAACTTCAAACAAAACACTGATGTGTGCGCTGGGTGTGGAGCAGCCATGCAACATCAAGGACAGAACAAAAACATAAAGGCTGGCACAACGCGTGCCCGTCGGTAGCCTGAGCCTTTAGTTAAGACTTTGAGGAGTTGTAAATATTTCCAGTTATTCGGTTACAAATAAATAAGTAAAGTAGTAGCAGAAGTATTAGATTTATGTTTTTTTTTCTGGGACTGATTGATTGTGTTAACTTTCTAAAGGTAGTATCAGAGGCTGCCGGGCAAGGCGTGGCGATCTCCGGGGACAAGGATCGCAGTCCGTGGGACTGGGGGAGTTCTGCCATCTTCGCTGCCTCCATTGTCACCACTATAGGTATGAAAGACTCAGAAGTTGACACACTTCATGTTCATGTTGTAATAGCATCCACTTCTTCTTCTTCTTCTTCTTCTGGTTGCTGCCATTTCTTTGGCAATAGGGTTGACTCAGGAACGCCCAATCGACTTGCTTTAACAACATGTCTGGCCCTGCCACAGGCAGGCGATGTGTCCAGGGTGTACCCCGCCTCTCATATTCGAAGCTGGATAGGCTGGGATAATATTCATGTAACACGATGCCTCTTCACTAAAAGCTGCATTTCTCTGGGCCTAATTGTGATTGTTTGTTTATAAGACACATTATAAGCTTCACAACAGTTACTACAGGGATGAAGCTATGGGTACTCTGATGCTGTGACTGTTTCAGAACAGGAAATGCTTTGTCTCAAAAGTTGGGAAATTATCGTGATTTGGATCTGAAATGTTTGTGCACTGGAGTTTTCCTGCAAAATGTCCAATAAAGAACGTTATAAAGAGAAACCAGAGCATAACTGAGACGGTAAATCCTAATCCTCATTGTTTTTTAGTTCAAGAGTCTTCTAGGACTTTGTTTTCCATATATAAAGCAGCAGAGAGACAGACACCCTCCCTACTTTTCCTACACTTAGATTACACTTTATCAAAAAGGAAAGTTTTTTTTTTTTCTTTTAAGCTTATCATAAGGCTGGATCAGGTGACCATGAATACTCCCTTAGCTATGCAGCAACAGGGCTTGGCTGCTTGGGGCATCCCATGATACACTGAGGGTATTTTTTTCTTCATTCACTTTTCTTTTAACTCACTGTGTGTTTATACACCACCCTGGATTTAATCATTAGCTTTTATTGATCTGTGCTTCTCTTCCAAAGTGTTTTTGTCCTATTTTCCTCCCTTCACCCCCAACCGGTCACAGCAGTTGGCTGCTCCTCCCTGAACCTGGTTCTGCTGAAGGCTCTTCCTGTTAAAAGGGAGTGTTTCCTTTCCGCTGTTGCCAAGTGCTTGCTCATGAGGGTTGCATGATTGTTGGGTTTATGGTTGTTTTTCTGTGTTAGCCCTGCAACAGACTGGCAGTGTGTCCTGGGTGTACCCTGCCTCTCGCCCTGTGGTAGCTGGGATGGGCTTCAGCCCTCCCCGTGACCCTGATAGAACAAACAGAAGAGGAAAATCTTCCTAAAATACTTATCACATCATGAACTGGTGTGATTGAATATTTTCTCACTGTATCTACAGGTTATGGTAATATTGCCCCCAGGACAAAAGGTGGACGTATTTTCTGCATCCTTTATGGTCTGTGTGGGATCCCTCTGTGTCTGGTATGGATAAGTGAGCTGGGTTCATTCTTTGGAGACCGGGCCAAGCGTCTGTCTGGGGTGATGATAGACAAAGGCATATCAGTGGTAAGGTCTGACTAACAATTAGTGTTTATCTGAAACTATGAAGTTTCAGTGTCAAATAAATTTTTTTTTTCCTCTGTTTTGTCAGAAAAAAGTCCAGTATACCTGTATAGCCTTGTTCCTTCTATGGGGGCTGTTGGTGCATCTGGTGATTCCGCCGTTTGTTTTCATGTCCATGGAACAATGGACCTACTTAGAAGGTTTCTACTTCTCTTTCATCACACTCACAACAGTTGGCTTTGGAGATTATGTGGCAGGTAGGTTTTTACATTTGGCACAATTTGAATTTCTGAATTGAGGATATCCAAGTAATTTTAGCCCATAACTCATTTTAGGTGTAAATCCAGACATAAACTACCCCCGCCTCTACATAGTAGGTAAAGAATTATGGATTTGCATGGGCCTAGCTTGGCTGTCCCTGTTCTTCAGCTGGAATGTCCACATGGTAGTTGACGCTTCCAAAGTACTAAAGAAAAAATGGCAAAAACGCAGGCACAGAAACTTCTATCATGAGGAGCTAGTGTCTTTAGAGGACAAGCCACATGGAAATGTAAAGCCCAACGTTGTTGACATCTTTGGCTTCTTATCTGAAAAGGAGGAAGACTACAATACTGTCATAAAAGAGATTGGAATGAGAAGACACAAACCAGCGCCAGCAGACAAAATGAATCGCTCAAAGAGCTGCAGTGACCTCCACGGCACCTCTATCCACAACTTGGAGCACTCTCCAAGGCGCAGACGTATGATCAGTATCAGCGAAGTATTCCTCAATGCAAAGGCCGAGGGGGACAATGACACAAAAGACGAGATGCTCCCGTTATTGCAAGAAAGCATGGGGGACCCTGAAGTGCGTGTGGAAACTGACGAGGAACAAAAGGACAGCTGTGCTGCTGATTCAGAAGATTGTGATATTGCCCTCAGTGGACCTGCCAAAATAGAAGAGGAAACTGTAGAGCATCCTGATGGGGGGGAGACTAGGTTTAGGATTTCCAAGGTGGCTGAAGAAGAATTGCTGTTGGAAAACGATGAGAAAGGGTAAAAGAATTGTCCAAAGGCGTATGCTGCTTTAATGTACTGAGAGAACAAAATGTGGAAATGACACTGCATATGGCATCTACAGGAACAAAAGCTGACAGTCGAATGGTTTCCTGTCTTACAAGGTCACTATTTTTTTATAAATGGCAAAAAACATGTTTAATTTTTTTTTTTTTTTTTTTTTTTCCCCCCATCCCTTTACAACATTTGTATTCATTAAGCAACAGTGATCAACGGCATTATTTTAGAAGACAGTATAAGGCTTTGTGGAAAACAGAGCCAATAAGCAACTTTCCCTCATAAGGAGCTGCTACACTGGAGCCCATAAGGACATGGCCATCATCCGCGTACTCCATGCTCACCACTGGCTGCTTTGAGTGAATATTCTTGATCCGGAGCACCTGAAGGACACATTCATAAAATGAATAGGTAAAAATCTAGCTGCAATGTTTTTATTTTATTTTTAAACAAACTAACCTCAGAGCCAGGTGGATCTTCAGGATCATAGCTTGACAACTTCATGGCATTTGGGTGACAACCCAGCCATACGTCACCTGTCTTGTGGTCCACCTCGATGTTGTCACAAAGTGATCCAACAGCTACAGACTGAAAGCATCACATGTTGTTTACATGCTGTAAATGAAACCTGATTATTCTGTCCTTGTGTATGACGTTAAAGCAACAATCCAACCTTTTTTTTTTTTTTTTCTTCTTGCAACAGAACTTCTTTCTTATTCAGCAGAATTAAAACGATTAGTGCTATTTTTATGTCTACATGTTAAATATGAAGCTACAGTATTATGAAAAATGTACAGGCAGCTGTCACTGATACCCCTCAGCCTACTAGCAGATGTACCTATGGTATACATTTTTAAAATTCTAGGCTACAGGAAAGTTAATCTTTGACCTCGAGGTCATTGAGATTTAAACTCGTTTTTACTAGATTCACCTAAGGTATCGTACGTCACCTCATTCTCCACTTGGGCATCCACTCTGCCCACAGGACGGGGTGATGACAATACCCCCTCAACCTCTCACGGCTGAGGGGTAAAAACTGCAACACTAGGCTGGGCTTAGCTTCACATTTAGCACGCAGATATGAGAGTTTTGGGTTGTTGTTTTGTTTTTGTTTTTTGTGACTTTAGAATACACAACACTATTACCTTGATGTACCTCAATTGTTCCCCTTCTTGCCTTTCAAAAACATCTATGTCATGATCCATAATATCCGAAACGTATATGTACCTGCGTTTAAAAAATAAAATAAAATAAAAATCATGTTACAATAACAAACTGTAAATCTCATCCCACTCCTTTTCAAGAATCTAAATTGTGTTTTATATAGAGATGTGGATGACAATTCGATGTCTTCACTTAATTTACAATGTATTCTGTTATTTCTGTTGTATTTCTGTCTGAAATAAAACAGACATTTAACTCAATCAACACATACATGATCAGTGATTGGTGTAACGAACTGAGATTAACCTTTTGTCAGGAGATATGTTTATGCCGTTTGGGGACCGCAGACCATCGGCCACCACCCTCACTTCGTGTGGACTGTAGAACACCACGTCACACCAGGTTAAGTCCAAAAAGACAGTAATAAGCAGAAGTGCATCACTGTGAAAGTAGCGGTCATTTGTGGCGTAGAAGCTCTCCACTCCGACTGCAACAATGTCATTCACACTGAAAAACATGGGGAACAACAAGCACACAAAGCGTTTTATAAAACGTGCCTCAGTCACACAAGCACTTTTTTCCCTATGCTTTTTATCTAACATTTGCATACATTCATGCTCTGATGGATGCATCGGAGAGCAGCTTGGGGTTAGTATCATGCCCAAGGACATTTGGCACACAGGCTTTACATGATGGGATGAGCCACAGCCACCCCAATAAATAAGGCATTAAAAGGTTTCTCATACAGTTCATACCTGTGGAGTAAGGGGTGGGTGATGGTTTTTATGTGCACGAGTGTGTCTTCCTCAACATAACGAAAGATCTCTACTTGGCTGTTGTGATGAGGGTGATTGACCACAAACAGGTACACAGAGTCATCTGCAGAGAAGAAGAAAAGTCTTGTCAACCCTGCTGTGTGGAGGAAACGTAGGTTTCCCTTAGTGTTTCAGTCATGTTTGTGCTCAGGGAAATAAACAACAACTAAAATAGCTTATTTAAAAAAAAAGAAAAAAAGAAAAGGCAGACACGCACATACACCAATTTAGGCTGCAGACTCATAGTAAATTGTCACCTTCTTTCCTTCCCTAAAGCAGTAAGGAGCAATTTACTTTTTTTATAGCCTGACCCAACAGGATCTTATGCTTAAGTAAGGGGACAAACTAAATGCAGACAAAATATCAAAGCCTCACAAAACTCCCTTTTACTACACAGAGATGTTTTTGGCACATATAGGAAAATCTCAGATATGTGTCAAAGACACTGTAATGTAACCGTCTCCTCTTATTCGTTTATCCAAAACCTGTTATCAAGTAAAATGAATAAAGGCAACGAAAATGCTGATCATATTTGCATCATTACATTAATTAAAATTATTAATAATATAGCTGTAAACATAAGGCCCCAAATTTCTTTATGCATTTCACTGTCACTGGGCTTTAACCTTTGGCATCTCACACTGTTGATACAAAGTATTCTGCTCATTTTAGACAATATTCCAGAAAAGACTGGTCCACACAATAGGATGTTTCATAAAGCAGATGGATATGCAACACATAATCACTAGCCAGATGAATCCAAAATTTATACTAGACACTATGGTGAACATCACCAAGCTAATACCAGTGAAAGATATTAGCAGTATCATGCTATAGGGGGTGTTGTTCAGAAGCAAGGGGCAAGTCCTTGAAGAAAACTTGGATGAAGGTACAAAAGTCTTAAGCCTATGGCCATGGAGAACCTTCAGCATGAAGAACCAAAGACTACAGCCAAGACAATACTAGAGGAGCTTCAGACGTGTTCCTGAACAAGTCTGGGAAGATCCATTTGGAAAATTAGATACATTTCCAAAACCTACATGTGCAAAGCTTGTAGAGACTTAACCAAGACGACTTTAGTTCATTTATAAGTCACAGTAACAGTGTAAGGTATACTGCCCTAAATGTACTATGACAGTCACCACTCAAAGACCCATTCATGTCATTTAGTCCAGAATTACTGGCATACCAAAAAATAACCCCCCCCCCCCCCCAAAAAAAAAGACGACAAACAACATGGCTCACAGACTTTCCAGAGAAACAACAATATTACACAAAATTAGCTGCAGTTAAAAGCTGTGTTACATTGTATATCTGCCTTATGTAAATACAAGTACTGTGTGTAGCACGTGGGTGTGCAAAAAAACAAAAACAAAACATCAGCCCTTCTAACTTTACAAACCTATGCATGCGTGCATAAGGGTACAATGAAAAAAAACAACCCGAATACATTTCTGTTACTTAAAATAATAACAAATTTGATGCCATTATTCACCTGCTTCATCAGTGTATGCACTAATGCCATGTGGGTTGAACGAGCTGAGGTCCAGTTCTCCGCTGATTTGCAGCTCCACTGGCGTGGGTTTCGGGTGCAGCAGATCCAAAACATACATTTTCCCTGGTTCATCAGAAAACGAATGTAATCCAGGAAACTTCAACCCCTGAGCCGTAAACACTACTTGTTAGAAACTTTTCTAAATGTGGGGCTTTGCTCAAGAGGTCATCACACAAACAATTGCCCATGAAATTAATAACATACCGTACTCATGAAGGCCAGTCCATCTTTCAGTATGGTGATATCCTCTGCCCCATATTCTGTACAAACAAACAAATCAATAAATATTTTTCCCCTTCTCAGTTCTTACAGAGAGCACAGTCTTATGTCATGCCTTGGTGACGCATGCTCTACAGACAGTTGTGTGAACTTCAGACCCTTCAGCTAATGCCACATGTTAAACGCAGTTTAAAGGTGATTTTTCACGATGCAAACCCCAGAACGAAGATACGAGCATGAATACAAAGATTACATACCAATATTCTGCAAATAATGACAGCTGAGGTGTTTCACTGGAATCTCTCTGGAAGCAAGCATGATTTCCCTGCGGAAGAAGTTTACAGAGCCATTACAAAGAAGCAGTACAAATCAGTATTACAGTTTGAAAGTCTGCTCGAGAAGCCCAAGGATACATTTGTTAAGTCTTTCCATGAAAACATTGGCCACACTTCAACGTGCTTTAGCAAACAACAGCTGTGAACATTTACAATCTGTGCTGCCAATCCCCAAATTTAATGCGACATATGACGTCAGATTTTCTTGTCGGAACAGAACTTACTTCAGTTTAAGGAACCTGTGTCCACTGAAAACTGCAAAGGCAGCAACAGCAACAGCAAGTAGTACTTTCTTCATGGCAGCCATGTTTATAAGTGTCAGGGGTTACCAATGGAAGTGCCATGATTTTCAATGTGCATTAACACAACTGCCCCAAAGATGGAGACAGAGTGCTAAAATTAGTTTGATCTGTTAAAATTAGAAACAGCTGCTAAGACTTAAAAAAAAAAAAAGAAAGAAAGAAAAGAAAACATGTTGTTGTTGTTGTTGTTGTTGCTTGTAACAAGTCAAGGTAGCATTAATTTTAGGATATTTATAACATAAAATATTTGCCCAAAGAAAGAAACAAAGTTTAGTGAATATAAATCATAGCTACACACGGTATATGAATAATGGATTATTTATGCAGCACAACCTAAAAGCTACACTGTATCCGAACACACCGCACGTACGTGTGCACTGCTACCATCAAATCTCAGTTGGAAAAAAATCATGGTGTATTTTTTTTTTCTGTTTCGTTTTATTTGCACACACATAGAATCAACAACAACAATAATGTACAGTTTAAGAATAAGAACAACCACCTTCCCTATAACATGAACAGGTAAGCAGCTGGAACAGACAAGTTACATACAATCATTTACAAATATAATAAATATATATTTGTGCTATTAGAAATAAACATAGTTTTTAATTGTTTTTGAAAGAATAAAATGCAGTTGTGAACTGAAGAACTGGTGATAGTTTGTTCCAATAAAGAGGTTCTCAATATTGATGTGTATTTTGCTTTCTGCATAAGGGTAAATAAAAATCACCATGGTGTCTTGTTTAGTAAGTATGTACATCTGAAAAAGACATAAAAGAAATGTTGCAAAACAACTAGTAAATCACCAATTAAATATACATACTTCTACATAAAAAGAGATATGCAATATGTATTCACATTAAATGTTGTCAAGATTTAGTATTTTACAAAAAGAGGAAAGTCTATTTGAAAAATTCATTATCTGCAAAAATGTCTTTTGAATTAATATAATTTTATGAAGACACAGCACCCCAAACACTATTACAATATATTATGTGTGGACAAATTAAAGTATAATACAATATCAACACACAAGCACAATTTATGAAATGCAGTACTCAGAATACCAATCATGTTCATTAACTTTCTGAGAGGATAACCGAGAAGCCTAAGGACAACTTTGTGAAATCTATATCAGTATAGACAATGTTGGGACATCCTGCTAATGAGATGATGGATGGTGTCCTGAGGGATGCCCCCTCCCCTAGAGTACGTCGGGCCCTCGGGCCACCCTCATGAAGTTTAGTTACTGTTGTCCATCTAGTGCACCTGTTCTTAATCTCATTAACAAGACCTAATCAATATCCCAGAAGCGATGTGATGCTATAATCTGATTAAAAGGTGTTCCTTTATCTCTTTATTTTTGGGGCAGTGTGTATACAGTGGGAGAAACAGTTATGTGATTCCCTGCTGAATTCCTAAGTTCTGTCACTTACAAAGGCATAAACAGTCTATGCCCACTACATACAACTTTAAAACTGACCTGCATGTCATTGAGTGAAAAACGTATATGATCCCCTAAAACCCAGGAAGAATTCTGGCTCCCACCGAATGGTTGCACGCCCATATGGCACATAGATTACAAACACTCAATCAAGCAATCAATCACAAAAAGCACACCTGTCCACAGAATCAATTTCTTTAATTCCATCCAATCAGCAAGAAGGTGACAAGTGTTGGTGTTGTTATTTGTAGATGGAAGAAATATAAAATGACCATCAATCGCCCTCGCTCTGGAGCTCCAAGCCAGATCTTGCCTCATGGGGTGAGGATGATTGTGAAAAGGGTGATGGATCAAATAACATTCCTCCCCCCCCATGTTGACAAATGTGCATTTACTTACTGGGGACACAGTGGACAACTTCATTGTGGAACCACAACAAATGTATTTATTAAAGTTCACATTTCACCTTTTATTTAAAGCCAAATACAGACAGTCACAAATTATCAAATTAAAAACATTATTTTCATAATTGTTCCAATTATTTAACAGTGAAGCAAATATCTTGATAGTTCAGTCATTTCTGTGTCTAATACCACTTTTGTAGGCTGAACGCAGTGCAGTATAAACTGTCCCAGTTGAGAACAGATACAAATATTTGTTTTCCCTTTTTTTTGTCCTTTTAAACACCTGAATTGAGATTTTTTTTTTCCCCTCTCATGTGTTAAAGTGAGTGGCAGTGTTTGCTTTCATCGTCTACTGTAAATCACAGCACAAGGCTTTGTGGAACACAGAGCCAATGAGCAACTTCCCTCCATACGAAGCGGCTACCGAAGAGCCCATGATCACATGTCCATTGTCTGCATACACCTGTGTAACCACAGGCTGATCAGAATGAACATTCTGGATACGGATGATCTGCAAACATACAAAATCATAAGATGTTAAACATAATCAGATCAATCTCTACAAATGGGTGCATGTGCTGTTATATAGTGAGAAAAGAAACACAAATAAGAAGAAACACCAGACCTCTGATCCTGGTGGGTCTTTGGGGTCAAACATGAGAGCCTTCCATGCATTAGGGTGACAGCCTAACCAAAGGTCACCATTTTCAGGGTCAACCTCGACGTTGTCACAGAGTGTACCCACAGCAACAGACTGGTTAAATGTGAAACGAAAGACTGCAATTACACACACACACACACACACATATATATACACATACTAGGGGTGCAACGATACACAAAATTCACGGTTCGGTTCGGTTCGATACTTTGGTGTCACGGTTCGATATTTTTTCGATACAAAAAAAATGTTCATGCCTTTTTAATTTGTCATTTATTAAAATTATAAATATATATTTTAACTCAAAAGTACAGTTTTTAAATTTAACCCTAACCCTTGTGCGTGTTTTATACACACACACACATATATATATATATACACACACACACACATATATATATATATATATATATATACATACACACACACACACACACACACATATATATACACACACACACATATATATATACACACATATATATATATATATATATATATATATATATATATATATATACATATACATATACATATATATATATATATATATATATATATATATATATATATATATATATATATATATATATATATATATATATAAGGCGCTGGCAAGATGGCGCTGGAGTGACGGCAGCCTTTCCAAGTAGCTCTGCAACACCGCACCTTTTTTCTTAACTTTAACTTTTTTAGACTAGTTTTTTCAAAGTTTTTTTCACCTTCCTCTACTTATACCTCTTAGATATAGCGATACAAGATGGATAATGCACTTTTCAAAACTTCTGGAACCAGCTCCTTCATTTATTCGAGAGCGGAGCTGCTGGCACTAAAAACAAAGGGACAGACCGGCATGCGACACAACATCCCGGCCGAGCTAAAGAGGAGCTACAGAGGCTGCAAAGCTGGAGCGAGGAGAGCGGATCACCGGAGGCGATTCAAACCATCAATCCCGACAGTGATCATGGGCAACGTGAACTCGTTACAGAATAAGATTGACGAACTGTGCGCTCTGAACAACCACAGACTATACCGTGAGTGCAGCTTGTTTATCTTCACGGAGACGTGGCTAACCGAGCTAACGCCGCAGGCTAACGTAGACCTATGCGGTTTCACATTTGTGAGAGCCGATAGGGACACGCAGGCCAGCGGAAAAAGCAGAGGTGGGGGACTCATTGTCTACGTTAACAACAGATACTGTAACCCTGGACACGTCTCCGTTAAAGTTTCGGTATGCCGTCCGGACCTGGAGCTGCTAGCTGTTAGCTTGCGGCCATATTATCTACCTCGGGAGTTCAGTCATGTGATCTGTGTGTGTGTTTACATCCCTCCGAGGGCCGACGCAACAGCTGCCTGTGAGAAAATACACACAGTCACAGCAAGACTTCAGACACAAAACCCCGAGGCTTTCATTATTATATCTGGAGACTTTAACCATGCCACACTGGATTCTACTCTGGCTGCTTTTCACCAGTTTGTGAATTGTCCCACAAGGAGCAACAGGACAATTGACCTACTGTATGCTAATGTGAGAGATGCATACAGAGCCACCCCCCTCCCCCCACTAGGGAAGTCAGACCACAACCTGGTTTACCTACAGCCACAATACACACCCCTCGTCCAAAGGCAGCCTGTCACAACGCGCTCCATCCGGAGATGGACCCCAGAAAAGGAGGATGCTCTGAGAGACTGCTATGACACCACAGACTGGGATGTGCTCCTGAGCCCACATGGTGAGGACATAGAGGGGGCGACACACTGTCTTACAGACTACCTCAACTTTTGTGTGGACACAGTCGCCCCTGCTAAGACGGTACGGTGTTATCCTAATAACAAACCGTGGGTAACACAGGAAGTCAAAGCTGTCCTCAACATGAAGAAGAAGGCTTTCAGGAGCAAAGTGAAGGAGGAGATGAAAGCAGCACAGCGGGAGGTGAAACGCTGCCTGAGGGAAGCAAAGGACACCTACAGGAGGAAGGTGGAGCAGAAGTTGGAGAGGAACAATATGAGGGAGGTCTGGAATGGTGTGAAAACCATCACAGGCCACAACACCAAGAAAAGCACAGTGGGGGGGACTGTGGAGAAGGCAAACGAACTCAACAACTTCTTCAACAGGTTTGACCAGCCCACAACCCCCCCACCCTCACCTTCACTACAGAGTCCTCTCCCCACTCTCCTGCCTCCCTCGCTTCCCCCCCTTCCTGACACCATGACACCCCCCTCCTCCAATCCCTCTCTCAGCAGCAAGACATCTCCCCCCCTCCCCTCCTCCCAAACATCTCCCAGTGTCACAGTGGATCAGGTCAGGAGGCAACTGAGGAAGCTTCGCCCCAGAAAGGCAGCAGGCCCAGACAAGGTGTGTCCTAGGATGCTTAAGGCGTGTGCTGCTGAACTTGGGGAGCCGCTACAACGAGTCTTCAACCTCAGTCTGCGACTGGGGAGAGTGCCCGCCCTATGGAAGACATCCTGCATCGTCCCGGTCCCCAAAAAGAACCGGCCCAATGAGCTGAATGACTTCCGACCGGTGGCACTGACGTCACATCTTATGAAGACTCTAGAGCGGCTCTTCCTCAACCTCCTCCGACCACAGGTACAACATGCCCAGGACCCACTACAGTTTGCATACAAGGTGGGTGTCGGAGTGGAGGATGCCATCCTGTACCTCCTACACAGAGCCCACTCACACCTGGATGGGGGAAAAGGCACGGTCAGGATCCTGTTTCTTGACTTTTCCAGTGCCTTTAATACCATCCGGCCCTGTATGCTTCAGGAAAAACTGAACAGGATGGAGGTGGACCCCTGCCTGGTGGCTTGGATCTCCGACTACCTCACTGACAGACCACAGTACGTCAGGCTGAAGGACATCACGTCTGACACAGTGGTCAGCAGCACAGGAGCACCACAGGGAACTGTGCTGTCCCCTCTTCTCTTCACCCTGTACACCTCTGACTTCTGCTACAACTCTGAATTATGCCATATTCAGAAGTTTGCAGATGACACGGCCATCATGGGGTGTATCTGGGATGATCAAGAAGAGGAGTACAGAAGTCTGGTGAGGAACTTTGTCGCATGGAGTCACACAAACCACCTGCAACTCAACACCTCAAAGACTAAGGAACTGGTTGTGGACTTCGGGAGGTCCAGAGAAGGTCCACTGCCAGTTCAGATAGAGGGGGAGGAGGTGGAGGTGGTCAACAAGTACAAGTACCTCGGGCTGTGGGTGGACAATAAACTGGACTGGTCATGCAACACAGAGCACCTGTATAAAAAAGCCCAAAGCCGACTGTACTTCCTCAGGAGGCTGAGGTCTTTTAACATCTGCAGGAAGCTCCTGAGGATGTTTTACCAGTCAGTGGTTGCTGGAGTACTTTTCTATGCTGTGGTGTGCTGGGGGAGCAGCACAGCAAAGAGGGACTCATCCAGGCTGGAGAAACTGATCAGGAGGGCTAGCTCTGTGGTCGGCATGAAGCTGGACACTCTGGTGACAGTGGCAGAGAAAAGGACATTAAAGAAACTGATGGACATTATGGACAATGCTGGGCATCCTCTGCACACGGCCATAAACAACCAGAAGAGTCTGTTCAGTGACAGGTTGCTTCTCCCCAAGACAAGAACTAACAGACTTAAAAACTCATTTGTCCCACACGCCATCAAACTGTTTAACTCCTCTCTGGAGGGGAGAGGGAGGGGAAACAGGAGGACAGAGGAGGGGGGAACAACTAAGCTGTAGTGCCTCTGCACCTCACTGTACAATACCTTGTGCAATACTTTTTGTAAATAGTCAACAGTGCAATAGACTCAATACTTGAAATGTGCAATTCACTTGTATTTTTATTTTTTTATTCCTATTTATTCTATTTATCCCCTTTGTATATTTTATTTATATTTGTCTCTGTATTTATATATATATATATAACAGTTCTGTAACTGTAACTTTGGTCGTTGCTGTGCTTTTTTTGGAAGTCGAATTTCCCAGAGGAACCCACCCGAGGGATTAATAAAGTTCTATCTTATCTTATCTTATCTTATCTTATCTTATATATACATATATATATATATATATATATATATATATATAAAAACACCCAGCACGCCCCTGCGGGCGGTTTATCCTTCAAGCTCGGGTCCTCTACCAGAGGCCTGGGAGCTTGAGGGTCCTGCGCAGTATCTTAGCTGTTCCCAGGACTGCGCTCTTCTGGACAGAGATCTCCGATGTTGTTCCCGGGATCTGCTGGAGCCACTCGCCTAGCTTGGGAGTCACCGCACCTAGTGCTCCGATTACCACGGGGACCACCGTTACCTTCACCCTCCACATCCTCTCGAGCTCTTCTCTGAGCCCTTGGTATTTCTCCAGCTTCTCGTGTTCCTTCTTCCTGATATTGCTGTCATTCGGAACCGCTACATCGATCACTACGGCCCTCTTCTTCTGTTTGTCTACCACCATTATGTCCGGTTGGTTAGCCACCACCATTTTGTCCGTCTGTATCTGGAAGTCCCACAGGATCTTAGCTCGGTCATTCTCCACCACCCTTGGGGGCATCTCCCATTTTGACCTCGGGACTTCCAGGTTATACTCGGCACAGATGTTCCTGTACACTATGCCGGCCACTTGGTTATGGCGTTCCATGTATGCCTTGCCTGCTAGCATCTTGCACCCTGCTGTTATGTGCTGGATTGTCTCTGGGGCATCTTTACACAGCCTGCACCTGGGGTCTTGCCTGGTGTGATAGACCCCAGCCTCTATGGATCTTGTGCTCAGAGCTTGTTCTTGTGCTGCCATGATTAGTGCCTCTGTGCTGTCTTTCAGTCTAGCTTTGTCCAGCCACTGGTAGGATTTCTGGATATCAGCCACCCCCTCTATCTGCCGGTGGTACATACCGTGCAGGGGCCTGTCCTTCCATGATGGTTCCTCGTCTCCCTCCTCTTTCTTGGGTTTCTGCTGCCTGAGGTATTCACTGAGCACTCGGTCAGTTGGGGCCATCTTCCCAATGTATTCTTGGATGTTCGTTGTCTCATCCTGGACTGTGGTGCTGACACTCACCAGTCCCCGGCCCCCTTCCTTCCGCTTAGCGTACAGCCTCAGGGTGCTGGACTTGGGGTGAAACCCTCCATGCATGGTAAGGAGCTTTCTTGTCTTTATGTCAGTGGCTTCTATCTCCTATATATATATATATATATATATATATATATATATATATATATATATATATATATATATATATATATATATATATATATATATATATATATATATATATATATATATATATATATATACACACACACACACACACACACACACACACACACACACACACACACATATATATATATAAAAATATAAAAGACTTTAACTCTGCAAGTACTTGCAGTGAGCATATTCAGCGTTTGTATTTTCTTTTAACACCAAATGTAGATATATTTAATACATGACTTTTTTTAGACTAAATAAATAGCACAATAAATTTTTAAGCAATAATTTGGGGAAAAAATGCTGGATATGCCAAAATGATTCAAGTTAAAACTCATATATGCAAATTTATATTAATTTTTAAATAAATCAGTTAGAAGGTTCAATTAAAAACAACAACAACAACAAGAAAAAATAAAACACTTTTTTTTAATTGAATTTTTATGTAATGATTTTATCATGACCATAATTAATTTATGGTTCAGCCTTAGTTCAATTCAAGCCACAGACACGAATCCCTTGTGGCAAGAGAACTGAAAGGGACTTTGTAAATATAGCAATATTATTTAAAAAAATGTTGATAAATTATCAAAGTATTTTTCGATGGATTTAAATTTTTTAAAAAACTGTCAAAAAAGCAATTCCACACTGTTGTGGTAAGTCAGTTTTATTAGCTACCTTGACGTTGGCCAATGAATTGTCTTCTTTCCGCTCCAACACGTGCACTTTTTGATCAAAAAATTCTACGACATAAATATACCTATAAAAGAGAGAACGTTAAAATAAAGACATTCAGATATTTGAAACATATGTAACCGTGTGCAAGGGCCTCGTGATCATTCTTACCTTTTGTCTGGTGACATGTTGATTCCATTTGCAAAGAAATAACCCTCAGAGACCACTTTTACCTCCTCAGTACTATAGTACACAACATTAGCCCACGTCAGAGGCAGTAAAGGCTCCACAAATACTTTCAGGATTTCTTGGTTAAAATAGTGATCATTTGTTGCATAGAAGCTATCCACTCCCACTGCAACAATATCATTTACGCTAGAATAGAAAGGAAACAAAAAATGTTTTGTCGTGTTATTATACATTAACATGCGCATGATTTGTATGGAACTATATTATGACATGAGATGGTTGCACAAATATTGTTTAAGGCTGACTATTCAGTAAATCTCAAATGTCATTTATAACAGAAATTTGTCATATTACTTTACCTGTAGAGAAGTTCATGTTTAATGGTTTTCAGGTGCTCTAGGGCACGGTCCTCCTCCACAAACTTGAATAGCTCCACTTGGCTTTTTTGTTGAGGATGATTGACAACAAACAGGTAGACTGTGCTATCTGGAAAAAACAATAAGAAAGGCAGAGAACAACAATAATGTCTATAAGGCATGTGTGTGTGTGACTGTGTCAAAGTTGAGGAGCATGCAGAACTTGAAATTAAATAAAAAGAAAATTATCACTAGGCTTTGCAAACACACTCATGAAAAGCCTGGCTATTCTTACTGTACTTACATGGTACCACCTGTAAGTATCACAGCAGGTTTGACCACATGCTTGGCAAGCACACACAAGCAAAAGAAAAAAGTAAACATTGTCCTCAGTGCCCTAAGTTGAGCAATAAATTGCAAAGTTTACTCAAATCGAGGACATCAGACTTTTTGCCTTCCAGATGCCATTCTGTGGACACTTGCATGCGATGTGTGCAAACGCATAATGAACTGTAGGGTTGTTTACCACTTGGATCGATGTATACACTGATGCCATGAGGGTTGAAAGAGTCAAGATCAAAGTTCCTTGGCATGCGGAGCTCTACTGGTTTCATCTGAGAATCCTGTAGATCAAGCAGAAATATCTTTCCAGGCACATCTGAGGAAGGCAGTCCAGGAAACTTCAGACCCTGCACACACAAAGCATGAAAAATACTGTAATTATACAAAGTGTAATAACACTAGCTACATTATAAATTCCTGATGTTATTAACATTCTTATTACACACGATTGCTATGGGCTTTAAGACTGTTAACCTAAGAGGTGGAGATTTGGCTGCTTTACAGCAAAAACAACTTACAGTGCTGATAAGGGCAAGCCCGTTTTCCAGGATCGTTATATCCTCCGATCCATAATCTAAAAGCACAATATTCACATATTGTTAATTTTTCTGGTTTCTAGTCTGCATGAAAGTATCGGCTGCATTTTCTTGCATGTTGGCTTACCCAGATTTTTGAGTGCAACACAGTTGGGGAGGTGTTTCGGGACGATCTCTCTAGTAGCAAGGCACCTTTTCCTGCAGAGTTTGCATAAAAAAAAGTTATTTTGAAACAGTCCGAGCGCACAAAAGTGCTTCGACATGAACGCTATCTGTAGTACCTGAGGTTGATAAATCTCTCTCCTAACAGCACCGACAAGGCAGCTACAAAAAGTGAAATGTATGCGAGCTTTCCCATTTTGAAATCTGGAGGAGGAAAGGTTTTCAAACGGACTTAAAAACTGCAACAGCGGGGCGTTCCCGAAATGCTGCATTCATGACAATCCGAAATACCGCTTCTTACCATGTGAAATAAGAAATGCATCGCTTATATATATCGCATTGTGAATCTCTAAATTTGATAAACACGTAAATTTGCTGTAGATCCAAAGAGTTAGCATCTAAAAGACAGATCTATGTTGTTTGTGCGCATGAAAGTTGGGTATTTTGAAAGTTGACAGATGTTGCATTTTTTGCCCTTAGTAGACCATGAAGTGCACACAGCCTGCAGGTTTGTTCCTAATATTCTAAACACATTCTACCAGCAGAGTTGCCTCATGATTAACATTTGGCCTCTTGACTCTGCACATGCAATGGAGTCACCTTTGTGTGTAATATGTACCTTTGTGAGCCCTCTGGGAACATCCAGTGCACCTGTATGGGATTATCTTTTAGTAAATTTCACTTTCTGTAAGGGGATATGTACTCACTGGTCACTTCATTAGATACACATTTTTAACCCCTTGTTAACAGCTAATGAGCAAGTCACATGGCAGCAACTCAGTGCGTTTAGAAATGTAGACCTGGTAAAGATGACCTGCTGAAGTTGAAACGGAGCATCAGAATGATGGAGAAAAGTGATCTAAGTGGCTGAAAGCGGCATGGTTTTTGGTGCTGGCCTGATTATTTCACTAACTGCTGGGATTTTCCCACACAACCATCGCTAGAGTTTACAGAGGATGGTTTGTAAAAGAGAAACTATCCAGTGAGGAGCAGTTCTTTGGGTGAAAATGGTCAGAGGAGAATGTCTCAAATAAACGCCTGTTTCAGCCAAAGTATGCAGAAGAGCATTTCTCAACACACAGCATGTTGAAGACTGAAGCACATGGGCTAAATCTACACTACTGGCTGCCACGCCTGTGAGCTAAGAAGAGGTGCAGTCCCAAGAAGTAATTTCCGTCACCGAAATTGCTGAATGCACGGGGGAAGGTTTAAAAAGTGTATTGACATTAAAAATGTCTTTTTCAAGAAAGATCTGGCCAAGATTGCAGTAGAAATTGCAACAAGTATAACCCCACCATTCTGCAAAGATATCTTATGAGCCAAAAGAAGATTGGACTGATTGTAATGCAGCTACAAACACACAGAGTGATGAAGATTAAACAGATCGTTCTTTATTTTATATATAAACTCTTCATAAATCCTGCTGACTACAGTCTATTTACTAAAATATGCTAAATGATTACACATAAAAAACACAATTTCTGGCAGTTAATCAGTTGTTGGTATAACACATGAAACTGAAAAGAATATGGCATTATCAACATGAAAGCATGGATCCATCCTGCCTTGTATGGGCGGTTCAGGCTGCTGCTGGTGTAAGGGTGTGGGGGATGTTTGCTTGGCACATTTCGAATTATTGTTTAACTGGCACAGCCTACCTGACCATGTCCATCCCTTTATGACCACAGCGTGCCCATCGTCTGATGGCTGCTTCCAGCCAGATAACGTGCCGTGCCACAAAGTTCAAACCATGCCGAACAGTTTCTTGAACATGACAATGAGTCCATTGTACTCACATGGCCTCCACAGTCACCAGATCTCAAATGAATAAGCAACTTAATGTGATGGAATGGGAGATTCTCATCGCGGATGTGCAGCCAACAAATCTGCAGCAATTGCGTGATGGTCTCACATCAACACAAAGCAAAAATCTCTGAGGAATGTTTCCAGTACCTTAATGAACCTATGTCATATAGAATTTTAAGACAAAAAAGGGCTCAACCCAGAACAAGCAAGATGTACCTAATGAAGTGGCCGGTAACTATGCAAGTCATGCTGACTCACTCTCAGGTTTGCTGCTGTTGGTTACAGCATGATCAGGGCTGTGAATGCAGGTCCTTCCCACGTTTTAGACAGAATTAAAAACAAGCAAGCAAACACACAGAAGTCTTAATTAACAGTAATGTGAATATGAGTTGTGTATAATTATGGCATTGGATAGTTTTACTAATGTTTCTTAAGGTCAGCTATTCAATAAATCTCATATATAGCTTTTAGCAGGTTTGTAGTAGGTTTTCAGGTCCACGGGGGAAGTGGTGGCCTCCGAGCAGCCTGAGGATAGTTTGGGCCTGCTGTGAAGTGTCAGTTTAACTAGTGACATAGCAAAAAGGAGCGAGTTGACAGACCCCTCTGAATTCATAAATCAGGTGTGACTCTCTTTCTCCATGCTCCCTGCACTAATGGCTTGCTAAACTTCTCTCTCTTCCTGGCCTTTGAAAAATCTGCACTCACACCACAGTTTGGAGACTAATGTTTGCTTTTGTAATCTGGACAACCTTCCTCCCAATGCAAGGTTTCAGCATTAGGCTGTTTTTGAACCAGTAGTGAAGATAACCATTTAAAAGCCTTCTATCGCCACTCATTCACATTTTCAGTGTAACTGGACTGAAAAAAAGGACTATTTCTCTATTTTTCTTTTTAATAACAGCTACCCAAACTATGACTAAAGTGACTTCTTTTAGCCACAATAATCATATATTAAAAATAAGATATTGCCAGTTATAAAAACATGGGGTTAGCTTCCAAAATTAGCAGCCTGGTGATGTTTTTTCTTTTTTTTCATGAACAGAATGGCCTGCGATAGTCAGAAATCCCAGCCTAATTCATTGTTTTATTCCACGCTTGCACTGGGGCGTGGTCCTCGACAAGCTCGAACAGCTCTACCTGGTTCTGAGAATTTTATCTGACAAATGATAAGAAAAATATAATATGGAAATAATCTCAAGGGGTGTGTGTGAGCGATTACATATGTGTTCATTTGTTGCCGTCAGGTATTTCGAACCCTTACATTCTAAAAACACACCTATATCCACTAGTCCATCTAAAGGAAACCTAATATTAGGTGTAAATATTCATTCAAGTAAACTTTTCTTGCAGTAAACAATGACTATGGTGTTTCCATTCATTGACACATACCTACATGACCAGCCTGATGTACTGGTGTATATTCAATAACATGTAGGGCCTGCAAAACCCTGTTTAAATTGTTTATTTTTGAAGTTGTTTTCTGTAGGTGATGACCCCTCCCAACATAAAACAAAAAAGTTACAAAATTGTCTATAATCAAAATCATGTGTAAGAGACTTCATAAAAAACAAACATGAACACATACATACACATACAGAAGTGAAGTAACATAAAATTGGCAAACTATTGACCCTGTGAAACTCAGCATTGGGTGCATGCAACCTGACCGTAACTGTAGAATATCTACAAAAAGTCCAATTAAAGAACGATAGCGTCTAACAACTTCAAAACACCTACAACTCCTGCACGTTACATCGTGTGCGACCAGCGAGCGCTGTTGGGTGGGGCGCGCCAGATTCCTGACTCTTGTTTCGTGAAGTCGTGTCAAAGGTTCACAGTGTAATACAGCAGGATCCCCGTCAAACAGTTTCAAGAGCAAGACTGTATATTTGAAACATACAAAATAAATTTTTATTATCCATTCTCTTCAGGTCTACATCTCATTAGGATTTCTAGACAATAGCATTGTCAAGTAACACACCCAAATTAATTTCTAATAATTCTGACAGGTGCAACAATACATTTCTGTCAAGTCCAGGTGTCAAAATAGAACTGAATGTGAAAAGCAATTTAAATCTTCTTTGTTATTTTTCCAACATAAAAGGGGGAGCCATGGCCCTGGGTCGTAGTGAGAGCTACGTGGGTCATGGCCGTGGGACACAAACACGGGTGAGGAAGTGGCTTCAGGGCTGGGCCCCGGTGGCCGCAGGGACTTGTGTGGCCAGGGTGTTGGGGGCGGGGATGACGGGTGATCCAGCAATGTTAGCCATGGGCTGTGTGGAGGACATTGAGGTGATGCCTAGGAAAGGAAGAAGGATCATTAATCACCCAGAAAATGCACAATTACAGAAAGGAGGGAGATCAAAGAACGGGCATCACGATGGGCTGGATCTTACACCACAAGTAAAAATATTCATAATCACAAAGTTCAAGCCAGCTAGAATAATACAGGTGTTTTCAAAATGTTCCATAGTTATAATATACAATCAGCACACATCTTCGTACACACGCATGCTGTTAGGTTGCTTCAATTTGTTTCAACTGAACTTTTCTATTTTCAAAAGGAAAAAGTGTGAAGCTGTCCAGGTGCCATTCTGAGAAAAGTAAATATGAGCAACTCCTGCAGCGCATGCCTTAAACGCACCTGCAGCTGATATTATTATGTACCAAAGTTACCTGATGCAATCTATAAGAAATGTTGCCACATTACTAATCAGAAAATCACAGCTCTAAACGGTGATGTACTTTATTAATGTTTTTTAACACCAGTGCATAACTTTAACTGCAGCCACTGTCAGCAGGTGCTCCTTCAAAAAAAAAAAAAAAAAAAAGTCAACAAAGTCACACCTCTACTTTACAGTAAAGGGCTAATTATAGATATCTAACAGAGGTCATCTATCTTCTAGATAATTCTTTGCAAAAGCATCGTGCAGCTAGCAAGACTGTTGTCTGTAAGTGCATGCCACTTTGAACAAGATTACTCACCGGCCATCATACTTGAGGAGCTGACTGGAGTGGAGCTGGCAGCCATCCCTCCAGGAGTGGCCCCCCTTCCCTGATCTTTTACGATGGGATCTGAGAACAAACATGTATGTAAGCAACCACAAAATGTTTAAAAAAAAAAAAAAAAAAAAAAAAAAAAAAAAAAGGCAATACATGCAGAGACAGGAAATACAAGACTTACAGAAGTAAGGATGATCCATGGCCTCTCTGGCCGTGAGGCGGGCTTGATGGTCGTAACGCAGCAGTTTGTCAAGGAAGTCTAGAGCCTCTGTACTGACTAGGTGCTGGTTCTCGCTGTGCACAAACCTTTCCCACCTTTTGCGGGAATGCCTAGAGGCAAACAATTGGCCATTGAGATTTAGTCATAAGCCAAAACACTCAATGGATGCTTTATTATGAACAAGCAGCTATGATCTTTTACCTTCCCAAAATGTCATTGAACCGTGGATCCAGCTCAATGTTGTACTTGTCAATGTAGTCATACAGGTCCTCTGTGCCAAGTACTTTTGCAATTCGCACAAGCTGCAAAACAAAAAAAAATACAATTAATAATAATAAAAAAAGCAGTTGGATTACATGAAGCATTTGTTTGACCATGGTGTGTACAGACCAATAATTAATGGTGGGAGAGTACAAATACAGGACAACACATTTTGTTATATTAAGACTGGGCATGTTTGACACTCATTCTGTTCATTCTGCTTTTAATCATAAAACTTATCAAAGCACGCTTAAAGGAAAATAATTTAAAAACCTGATGATAGTAATTATTTAAGAATCAGACATTATTTTTATTTAAAAAAAAAACCCAAACAAACAAAAACATGTGAGCACAGAGTGGAAGTAGTACAAAGTGAACACTTGAAATATAAAATGATGAGAGAAAAAAAACAAAATAAAAAATGAAAATTTGCTACATCATACCAACAAAAAACAAAAAACATAATAAAAAAAAATAAAAATTAAAAAAAACATACAGTTCCAGTGGTTGATTTTCTTATCAGTCACACATATTTTTTTTATTAGCAACGACCAAAGGTTTCCTATTTATCGATGGTGGTTTACTTCAACTGGGTGGAGCATCTAGAGAAATGATTAACTGATCGTAGCACAGTCATCGTTATGATAGCTTTTCCTTTGAAAGTATATGAATCAACCTTGTGACCCTTAAACTGGTTTGAAATGCTACGACTGTTTCAGTAAGTAAGAAATACCGATATGAATCATCTGTCGCTCGCTGCATTTTGATATTATAATTCAAGAAATGGAATTATGCTAGATGAATTAATGCTGATAAATACAACTGAAAACTGCATTAGCAGGTGATCGAAAGCTAAAATGTACAAATAATCAAATATGGAATACTAACGTTTTATAAGAGAGGTTCAATAAAGGATCCTAACTATTTAGTTACAATAAAGAGGACTTGATGCTAGGCTTCAATTTAATGGACTACTTTAGCATCTTGACCTTAGTCCTAGTGTAGATAAGCAAAGCTCCTAACATAACTGACATTACAGACGGGATTAAACTGTGTCATGACGTACGTCCTTAGATATGTCGTCACGGCTTGCACCCTTTGTTTTTTTCCTGGTTCATTTAATACATCAAGCTGGCACAAAGTTAAGAATAAACAAACCCTGAAGCAATCGCTGCTGGTTTTCCACACAAGGTTATGATGACACCAGCGCCTGCTCTGAGAATACTAGTGTGACTGTGTAGAAAATAAAAATACTCTGTATTGTGGGGAAAAAAAAAAAGCTCTGCAGCTCTATTTTGGCCATAAGGTCCCTGACCACACTGACAAGACTATATTTAAAGAACAAAAACAAAAAAAGATCATACCTGATCATAGTTGTCATGACCATGAAAGAAAGGTTCCTTCCTGAAGATCATGCTGGCGAGCATGCAACCCAAACTCCACATGTCCAAGCTGTAGTCATACATCTACAAATAATATAAAGACGGGCACTGGATTGAAGTGGCTTCCTGACTTGATTATATATTGAACACAGACATTTATTTGCCTCTACATGCAGATAGTAATATAAAGAGTTTCACCTGGTAGTCTACCAGCAGTTCAGGTCCTTTGAAGTACCTGGATGCCACTCTCACGTTGTATTCTTGGTTTGGATGGTAGAATTCAGCCAAACCCCAATCGATTAGACGGAGCTGAACAAGAAGAACAAGTCAGAATATGCTGCAATAACTGTATCGGGCTACAAGCCTAAGCAAATGATAATGACAATAGCCAACATAATAATACAATACCTTTCTATGTTCATGATCAATCATTACATTGTGTGGCTTGACGTCTCTGTGCATAATTCCCATACTGTGGCAGTAATCCAGAGCCTGCCATTAAAATTTTTTTTAAAAATAAATAAATAAAAAGATATATATTGATCTAACGTTTCCAATATAACAGAACAGCTGGTGCAATCCACATGTACGAAAAACTGCTTACCTTTAAGATTTCGTACATGTAGAACCGTATGTCAAAGTCGGACAGAGTTTGATACAATTGCTGTAAAAGAATAAAAAACAAAACAAATTATAGGCAGTTTGGGGAAAAAATAGTAAGATTAACATTTCAAAATTAGCAGTCCACAAAAACACAACATCATTACCTTGAAGTCTGTGTTGTTGACATGTTCAAACACCAGAGCTGGGGTCCGTGACTAAAAGAAAAAGGGAAATGTGTGTTTTTGCAAAAAGTCTTTCGCGTTTAAAAGCCTCGAATTATTTTAAGTAGAAAAACAGAACATTACCACAGGGTCCTTGACGATATCTAACAGTGAGATGATATTTGGACCACCCCTCAAATTCTCCAGGATCTTTATTTCTCTCTTGATTTTCTTTTTCTTGACAGGCTATGGACAGGGACGAGGTCTCATGAGGCTTATAAAATCTCAACTGAAGTGACAAGGTGAAATCCACCAACAATCAATCGATAAACATCCATACCTTCAGTATTTTGACGACCACTTTTTCATTGTTTGTGATGTTTATGGCTTCAAACACTTCACTATATTTGCCTCTCCCTAGTTTTCTGACTAGCTGATAGTCGTCTTGGTTGCTGGGGAAAATTTTTTTTAAAAGTCAGAGTTAAAAACCTAAGGAAAAAAAACAAAACTAAACCAAGGTCACCAACAATAACCCCTTTTCCTTACCCCCATTCAACAACATGGGACTCATAGTCCCAGTATTCCCGAGGTCTCTGTGTGTTTACATCAGGGTAAACTCGAGAGCGGCTTGGAACAGGGCCAGACATATTCTACAAAGGGTCTTCTCTAAATCTCCTGAGATGAGACAGAAAAAGGACAAATGATATTATACAATAAAGCTCTATTAAAATCACAGGGGCACAAATGTGCAAGACAAATACATACTGATGGTTACATAAGCATTTTTGAGTACTGGTTTAGCATTCCAACTGTTATAAACAGCCTTGTATATAAAATGTTGGCCAAATATTGAAATATAAGACAGCACAGCATACCTGGGAGGTTTCCTCCAGGACAATGGTGAAAGGTGAACTGAAACAAAGTTGGCTGAAATGCCTCTACGGTAAGTAAGCTACATAGGAAAACAGACAAAAAAAATATACACATATATATATTGTTAAAAACCATACCAGTTCTTGGCATTTATTAAATATTACAGGAAGAAATGATGAGCAATGTGTAGCAAAAAGTTTAAGACATATTTAGACTCAATGGTAGCCTGATTAAAACTTTCAAAAGAAAAATGTGAATATTCCCCACACGCTACAGAAGAGCAGTAATAATATCTTAAGTAAAACAGAGCAATTTTAAAGTAAAACAGACACGTTTAAACAAAACTAAGGATAGCCCGGGGATGTCTAGTGTGTGGAAATGTGCTGGCGTATAAAATGGAGCAACCTGAATGTTAAATGGGGGCATCCAACCAGTCTAATCAGGAGGTACGGGGTTCAATACAGTCATCACTGGGGGCTACACCAAGCCAGTATCTCCTGTTGAAACGGGGCAGAAATGTAGGTCAATTAAAATCAACAGTATCAATCAGGAAAACACGAGCAGTGTGCTAGCCAACGTACGCCAACCACTATATAACGTTATTAAGGTTATGTCAAATTTACGAGCACACGAAGAGCATCCAGTCGACAAATGATCTATCTGCTACGAGACACGCGTTTAGCTGGAGCCAGTTTGCCCGCTTAATACTTTGATGAAGAGGTGAAATGTGCGCACAAGCCTTCTGTGGCCCCACAAGGCCTACTGTGGAGCTAAGAGATAGCCGGGCAGCTGGCTTACATGCTAGTTAGCATTAGCTTCGCCAACTGCAGAGTAAAAAAAAAAGCCGGGTACAAAGTCACAACAAGCTCTCGACCACACTATGGGTCTGTAACGGAAAGAAAATAATAATTCTGCGTTAAAGTAGTAAAACGACTTCCCAATTGCCCATTATTAAAGTGGAACTTCACAAAAAGCTTCGAAAAAATATATTTCTTAAAGCTAAAAAGTGCTAAGCTAACAAGCTAGGGGAGTGAATAGCCAGCTTGGCTGGCGAGGCAACTGGCTGACAACGCCTTGAAAAAACACCCTTGAATCACTGTGATCGAACAGCAGAATGGCGTCGCGGCTGTGTTACTTATCCATAGCCTTTCCTCGTGTGCATAGCACCCACAAATAGCTCTAAACCAACGAATATTTGCGATTAAATAACCCGATTACCTCTCAGCGTTGTTGGGACGTCAATATGGCGATGCTCGAGATCAAGAGCTTAGTGCGAACAGCCTCTCCTGCAGGGGGCGCTCTCTCTTTTCCTTTTCATAGGGAGACTGTAACTCAGTCTGCCACCAACAGGTCTCGCTAGAGGAGGAAACTTTGATCCGGACGTCTCTGTAGTTAAAGCTTTTTAGTTTATTTAAAACTCAGTGTTCGGTTCCACAAGTAGACTAAAACATCCCATCTGTTAAAAACAAGTAAATGTATGAATATAAATAAATGTATTACTGTGTGCATAATATTGTATTTTGGCTTTCTTGTTTCTATTTTGTTTCTATTTTTTTTTTTCTAATATATCTCTAATTCATTTTTTCTTCCTGTACCTTGTGCTTTTGTAACAAGTGAATTTCCCCTGTGTGGGTTTAAGCAAGGCCTATGCCTATATTTATCTGAGCATCACAAACGGTTTACTTAATTCAGTACTGTTATTTTCACATCTGACATCGGGAAAATACCTAAATAATAAATGTAATCATTTAAGGTTGAAATTTGATTACTTTTCTTAAAGTGACCCAAAATACACGAAAATAAAACTCAAATATGACCTTCATTCATTGAGATTTTTTTTAGGTCCACTAATGTGCGTCAAATCAAGGAAAATGTGTAGTAGGGAATTTTGAAACTGTGAAAATGTACATGCCATGTTTATCTATCACATGAATAGTCAGTGTTTCCTCCACATTTGCCCAGGTTTCTGCAGACAAAGGAACCTATTGGTCTTTGAAGGATCACGGTGGAATCGCCAAACAGCATCATAGTAAAACATCAGGGGGAATGATCATAAGTAACAGAGGTATGAGGTCTGAAATAAGGTGGGCATAGTGGTAGACTGGTTAACACTGTTGCCTCAGTGCAAAAAGGTTCCTGGTTCATATGCTTGCTGTGGCATCTCTGTGTGGAATTTGCATGCTTGATCTACTTCAGTGTATCTAGAGTGGGGTTTTTTCCCCCACAGTCCAAAGACTGTCAGGTTAATTGGGGATTTTGAATTTGCAGTCAATATGAAGAAGATAAAATACTTAAAGTGTATGGAATAAAGTTCTGTATAAATGTATAGTTAAAGTGTGAATTATAGTAAGACGAGTGATCATTAAAGCTATACTAAATATAAATGTGTGTACCAGCAGATAACACATGTGAGAATATCTAACAATAAACAAACTGTAATCCATCTATTCTGAACTATTGAAACAGAGATTAAAGGAGGGAATGCGGCAGAACAAGATTATAATGGCATGTGTGTGATTGACCTTTTATTGCTGCTTTGAACGCACAGACAAGTTTGCAATAAGCATTCTTTTGCTCTAAGTGTTCATTAACATTGAATAAATATTGATCATCTGTGAAACAATATTTAAGGATAAATCATTCATTTATTAATGCAGAACAGGTTTTGTATATATTCTAAATTGATCTGATCTGTTGTTCAAAATTTGTTGTAAACTTTTACTATGAATTCAAAATTGATCTGAATCATAATGTGAAAGCATATAGATTATGAACAATAAGGGTTAAATGTGATTTACATAATTTTCATGCTTTTAATATCATTGTGGTTGTACTGTAGAACTAGAGAAAGAAGGGATATATATGAAATTGCAATCTAAATAGATTCACCTGAAATCTTGCACTCTTCATGACATTTGTAGAACCACAATGAATAAATGGACAATGGAGAAACAATACATGTTCTGTGGCCATAGAATAGCCTCAGGGGCATTTCTCTGAAAAAAAAAAAAAAAAACCAGCCACCTGTAATTAACACATAAATGAGGGGAAGACCAGTGGCTTCTGTGAATGTTAAGAATGATTGTTGTCATACTGAACTGAAATGAATAGGCCTTTGTAAACATATCAGAGCCTTTAACCTAATTGTTGCTCCTCTACGTGCCATTCACGCACTGTTCAACACAAAGAAACAGTCTTTGACTAAAACTCAATTTGATACTTCTTGTGAGAATCTATAATTAACTAAGGCAAGGCCTATTAAAGGTCACAAAGCGAGACAAAGCAGCAGCACATAAAAGCCACCTAACTGCACCCTTACTGACCAACAGTGGACAGACCCAGGACCCAAAGTCAGCAATGAAGATGTAAGTCTGGATGGATTTATTTTGCATTTTAAACTTCTGTAATTAAAGCTACTTTCATGTACTAGCCACAAATGAGATATTGCATTAGTTTTGATATAAGTATATATTTTCTAACTGAAATCTTGAATAATTTTTTCAGCCTCTTGTGTTGCCTGCTCCTGCTTCCGTTTGCAGATATGGTGGTGGCAGCTTCTATCAAAGGTAAACCATTGAAAGAGAGTAAATAATTAAATATTGTTCAGGAAACTGTTAATTTTGTAATAAAATTCAAATCTGTCTAACAGGGCAATCCCCAAAAGAAGATGCGTTAAGCTTTCTACATGGTAAGAACTATTCATGTCGCTAAACAATGCTTGTACCATTGTTTGAAATGATCACAAGACTTGTTCATTGCAAATTTGTAGATGCACTAGCACTTACTACAGAAAGGACCACACCTGCAGCCGTCACAGGTCAGTGCTTCCAAATGTAGCTTTCAGATGTACTCACATCCTCAAATTACTTTTGGTTCTCTATAAAAAAAAATCCTGAGTGCATTAAAGAGAACAGAAACATTTCTAGTAATCGTGCTGTTTTTGTTGTTTACTTTTACTTGTTTAATGCAGCAAAAAGGACCCCTCTATGTGGCACTGTGAATGAGCAAGACTCAGACGGTACACTTTTTTGTTGTTTCCTTTTTCATTTTTAAAGAGCATCTAAAAACACACTGAACAAAACAAAAGAACTCAAACAAACAAAAAAGCACAATTACTTTTTCAATAAATGGCTAAAAATTCATTCACAGATATGTCAGATGCCAAATCTACAGAGAGCTCTGAAACCAACAGATGTTCAGGTACGTGAGCAATTTGGATGATGTGCAAATTTAGTAAAAAAGAATGTAATGCAATATCAGTAAACAAAGACATTTTCTAATATTTCAGAACCTGATGCGTTTGACAAAAATGGAGATGAAAGCAGAGGTGCAGTGCTTTTAATCAAAATTATTAGCCAATTGAATCAAACTGTCTGTATCAGTGCGGTGAATGTGGTGATTCAGATGGCATAGCAATGACTTCCATTCTTCCTAGATGTATCCAAAGACCTTGACAGCGATGAGATCATGATTCCTGGAGCTGTGGCAAAAAATGAGGCTCCGTCAAGGAAGGTGACTGTAGTGGGCAAAGACGGTATGGCAGCGATGGATATGACCAGCAGCCTGGTTCAGGACCATGGGAGCAGGGAGCATAGTTTGATTCAAGGAGAACTCCAAGCAAGCAGAGACAGTGAGGAAGGAGGGATAACAAATGCTTGGGAGGGTGGCGGTCAAAGCACCAATCTCCAAAGGTGGGCCACACGAGGAAAAGTTAATGGGATGAGTGGTATGTTGGTCCATGGCCAAATCAGAGAAAGGCCAAATTGGGGTAGTTTGGAAGACAGCAGTGACAGCCTGGCTGGAGTCAGCACCAATAAACAAACGGACTATGATGGTAAGACCATATTCTGTATGACATATTTCCAGGAGTTATGCTGTGAGAAATAAAAAAGCTATACAATTGTTAATATTCCCACAGAAACCAGAGAATATATGAGCTCTGAAACCTATCCAGTTGGTAAGAATTTGTTGTTCTCTTAATTACTAATGTAATGCACACAGTGACTGTTTCCAGAGGGTTATATCAGTGTTTGTGATCCTATCTTTTCTTTGCTTTAGTCCCACAAGAGCACAGGCCCAGCAGCTTGCCCATTCCATCCAAGAGCCATGTCGTTTGATGAGCACACAGAGGTCAGTTTCCTCTGGATTTGAATCACATTTCAAGTATAACTCCAAGTAACCAACCTGACTTAGAAAACCACTGATGCCACATTGCCCGACTTAATTCCTCACATTTCCTTCACTTAAGATGAACCAGTTTTCTATATCTGGCTTGTGTTCCACATGTTCTGATTGCAGTTTTAACATTTTTCCTCTCTATTTTCAGATTGCATGTCTTCCTTATGAATCACGGATCACTGTCTGTTGACTCAGGAGACTCAACTTAAGACAGTTTGCTTCCACATCCGGATACTGCAGGGACTTTTTCTATCCAAAATTAGATTTTCAGCACACGTTTTTGTTCTCTGATCAAACAAACAAATGTAAAAAATAAATATGTTTTGATTTAACCTGTGCTGGGTGTGTTGGTGTAAGCTGTCAGAGTGTGATGAAAATAAAGCCAACATCAATTAAATCATAAATGAAGCAATGCAATTACTTTTGAAGACTTGACAGGATCTGTCTGAGCCAAAAATCTGGTTTTAAAATGTAGTTTCATTTATTATTAGTTAGATACAAATACATATCATAAAACAGCCTAAAACAGGAACGTGAAGCAGCAACGATTACATTTAGTGCCAGGCAGTACTCACTGAATACAACATCAATCAATTAATGCAGAATAAACAAATTATTTGCGAGTAAATGTGACAAATCTTAGTTTATATTTTACATTGTGGAGCTAATTACAAACAGGACACTGTCAGCACTTTGATACTTTTTATGTTATTCAGTCATTTCCTATAGTGCCGAAGTTCACTGTAAACATCTGACTGGACTCCATGTAACTCCTACAGAAAAGTCAAATCAATGCATCATTGTAATACGTATAATATACATTATATGTATTGTTTTGTTTCAAGTGTGTTTTTAGTTAGTCATTTTTTATTTTTAAAAGAGTCTATACATCACCTGGTATGGAGATTCTGTGACCTCTGTTGCCATTTTCTTTGAAATTGATGATGGTACACTTCTTTTGCCTGATAGGAGATTTAGAAGTGTCAGGTTAATGCCCATTTGGCATAACACCACTAGGCAAACATACACATGTAAAGAAAGGCACACGAATACAGTGCTCACCACTGTGTGATTCCCATTCCCTCTTTCTCCTCTGATGAGTTGCAAAGCAAAATACAGAAATAGTGATGAAGATGGTCAAGATGATGTCAGAGGCAATAATGCCTATTACAGATTCCATGTTTATCAGGTAACAGGAACCACATTCTGTTAAAACAAAAAAAACCCCAACAACATATGATTGAAATACAAAAGCCAAACACACACATCATACACGAGCAAAGAGTTGAAGCTAGATACCTTGCTGTCCTTCTGATGAGCCTGCGAGAAAAAGAATAAACGAACCTCAGGTTATAAAAAGAATCGAGGGTAGTCCTGTGTTCCTTTGCTACCATTGCTATAGATGTTCAAAACCAAAGTATACGCTACTCACCAAACAACGAACCCACAATACAGAGAGCATCAGACATCTTCTAAAGTTTTTGGTTTCTGGTCTAAGAGGAAATGAGACAAGGAGGGTGAGAGCCTCCGGTCCTTCTGTTCTCTTTCGCTAGGCTCTCGCACCTAGATATCGAAAGGTAGAAGGGTTCTCTGGTAAAGGGCTGTCCACAGGGAGCGTTGTCAGGGTGTCAGGATTCGTGAGCATATGACTCTGATAGCAGGAGGAGAAGTGAGTCCACTCAGAGAAGAGGAAGCTGGTGGTTCTGTTTTTGCCACATTTCTGTGAGGAATGCTGCTCTATAAAAAGAAAATATTTGACTTTAATCCTTTAATTTATTTTAATTTTAATTTTTAGCGATGTTTTCATAAAAATAAAATCTAGGCTAGGCAAAGATAAGGAGCTGTGTGAGGTCAGTTTCATTACACCTTCAGTTTCTGCAGAAATACGTGTGATGGTATCTCTGTATAGAGCGTTTCCGCATGACCTGTGGTTTAGTGCGAGCGGTTGGCCACAGTAAGAGCTACCTAGTCTCTGAGCCGCTTTAAAACCACCGGTTTATCTATAAGTCGGGTGTACTGTCTGTAAAAATGAAAGCTTCACTGTTATTGTCAAGCAGATTCCCACATTTAACCAAATATACACATTACTGTTCCCGTAGTAATTAAGAGGGTTAGTAGCAACTGGGTGCTGCGTTTCAGGACACCCAGTGATATATTGAGCACAAATTCAGAATCAGTGAGTGTATGAACATTAAAACAAGACTTGTGTTTTTCATGTTTTCAGTATCACTATTTTGCAAGACAAATTCAAGCATTTTGACTGTTTCTGATAATTATCAGTGAAACATCCTTGAAGTTTTGTATTTACTTTCACTTTACAGATTTAAGAACATAGTGTGAGTGTCTAACATGAAGGCATTGAAACAGAGGGAGAACTAAGTTAGGTGTTGAGTGGGGAGAGCAATTACTGGGGAAAAGGTGAACACTGAATTTGCGGTCTTATTTGCAGGAGGAGAGCATGGAGCTCTGAGGAGGGTAGCCAAAACTTGAGCTGCACACGAGTTACGCGGTGTCATGTCAGAAACTGAAGGCACAAGGAAATCAAGGCAAGTAAAGAGCATAGACATAAAGATACGAAGCAATGAGGCCTGGTTACCACCATGAGGTAGCTGACAAACTGGCGGAGAGTGGATGACTGCGCTTAGCTATTGCCTCGCTGATTGCTGTCAATGGATGGGAGGTGAGCAAAACATGGAGGTGTTGACTTAATATGATCCAATATAGCATGGAGCTAGCTTGCGTGATTTGAGAGGAATGCCTCTGGCAGCAAGCCCTGGTGCATACTTGGGGTTTGGTCTTCTCAGCCGATCCCCGTAGCAGCGCTGTCCATCAGCGGTCCTTAGTAATGCTTCCAGAGTCCAGGTCCAAACATGTCGACAACTTTCGGTTTGACCATTGGATAGCCGGTGGTATCCGGTGCTAAGGCTTACTTTGGCTCCCAGGGAGGTGCAGAAGGTCTTCCAGACCTCTGAAGTGAACTGAGGACCTCTGTCAGAGACCTTATGGAGTCTGTGGAGTCTGAAAACATGAGCCACAAAGAGCTTGGTGTTTTCGGAGGCAGAGGAGAGTTTGTCCAGAGAGACAAAATGGCCTGACTTGGAGAACCTGTCAACTGCAGGGAGAATTACGGACTGGAGGAAACGGGCTCGCTGGTAGCAAAGTCTAAAGTTATATGTGACCAAGGTCTATGGGGGTGGTTAGTGGTTGAAGTAAACCTGATGGTCATTGATGGTCATTGAGTGCTGCTTTTGTTTTGTGCACTGGTGGAACAGGCAACTTTATAGCCTTTAACATCACTTTGTAGAGTTCCCCACCAAAAGTAATGTCTGATAAATGGGGGTGACAGGTGACATGTGAGCCCAATGAAGTGGAGACATAGCGATGATCAGGTGGCTCAGAGCATAAACCTGAACTGATGTCTTATTAGGTGACACTCTTGACCTTTATTCAATTACTTAGAAATTAATTACTTGGAAGACTGTTTTTAAAATATAAAACAAAATAAATAAAATATAAAATATAAAAATAATTTCAAATACACTTTTTTACACAAACACAGATTAACAGGGAAATGTTGCGTTGTGTAACATTTTCTGTTAATTAACAAAGAAACAGGCAGCAAGGCATATTTGCTACATATCACCGGAAGTTTAGCTTTAAAAGTTGACATCATCCACAAAACTGTGAAAGTAAATGACTCACAAGGTAATAAGAGACGGTTGAAAGGAGACACTGTACATCAATCAAGCACACTGTGTACTTGAGATCAGACACATAAGTAAAGAGATATGAAATCACTTTGGTTAGCATTTTTCATTCTGTGTTTGCCTGAAAGGACAAAGTGGAGCCATGTTAACCACACAGCGGAACCACGCTCCAAATCTAATCATGTCCTACATGTCTGAAATCTAATCAGGTCTTAAATGTCAGCTACAGAATGACCAAGTAGATGAAAGCGAGAAACAAACAGAAAGTAATGCGCAACCGAACAATCTGTGAAGCTATACAATGTAGAAAAACAAGACTAAGTTAACTGGCTAAAAACCATATAAATGTGTTCTGTGAACATGTCAGAAGATGAAATATTCCTCCATCTTTAAAAAAGAAAAACTTACCAGACACAAGAATGTTTTAGCTTTCTTTTATTAATGTGCTAAAGTGGACATTTTTTTAGCATTACTTTTTATACATTTTACAGTTTGTAAATATAATATGAACATTTGCACAACATCTCCATGTCCCGTTAAACTATTTCGATAGTTTGCATTAAATTAACATTAAATAACACTGCTGAAAAATATTAAAGGAAGATTTAAACCACACATCTGATGTCCGTGAATAAAATACTCAAGTTGGAATCCTTGTATATTATTTTTTGTAATCAAAATGCTGTAACAATGCTTTGAGGGCTGTTTATACAAAATCAGAGCAAAAATTAAAGTTAAGATTGCTCAAATGTTTCCTTGATCGTTTTTAACAGTGTATTTGAATGTTAACCATATGCAATTATTATTATCACACACAATTAATATTATTAAAATGCAGTACTATTGTAGGGTCCTTATTTTACAATAAACAGTACCTTGAGGCAACTGTTGCTGTGAAATGGTACTATAAAGATAAAACTGGACTGCCTTTTTCAAAGTCTCTACTAAATAAACTGAAACACATCTTATCTAACTTTGTAACATATTTAAAATCACAGTCCACATTGTATGAGTATGAAATCCCATTTATGAGACTCTTTTATTTATTTTTTGTAGTATGAATTAACAGGTTGAAGTCTAAGAAGTAAGATATAAAATGTGTAAAACAATGTGTTCAACTTAAAATGTAATAGTTAAAGATTTTTTTGTATAATTAATTTTCAGAGGAGATTTCTTTAAAAAAGGTAAACAGTTTTCTACAAGAAAGTTGAAAGTGTTTTCATGCACTGCACCATCCTTTTAGCTCTTGCAGTTGGCCCGGACATTCATATACACTTTGTGAGCTGTGAAGAAATCAGACAAGAGACAGCACAATGGAGAAAAGCTATTAGTTGAAAGTATACACTTGATGCTAAAATCACACATAACAGAAGAAGTCAGTTTGATGAATATAGTGAAAATATAGTTGAGAAACAGTCTTATAGGTGAATATGAAAGAAAAAAAGAAATCCAATGTGATAAAATAAAAGGGCTCCCAGGGACCGGCGAGCCCTTCACCGTCATCTTACCATTATCTATCTTTTGACGCCGAAAACTGGCACATCGGTATGTTACAACGACAATAATAAGGGTCAGCACCACATCTGCACAGATGATGCCTGCTATTGTTCCTGGCTCAATCCTGTAGCAAGACACTGTGCTGTCTGGTAAATACAAAAAGTGAGAAACAGACAGTTAGACAGAAATGGAGTGGGAAGAAAGAAAAAAACCCAAGAGATGTAGAGAAAAACTGAGTCATCACGACTGGTTGCCTAGTTCTACATTTACTTTTATTTGTATTTTTTTTCTCAACATTAAGATTCATTTTTTTTAAATGCATTTAGGAAGTTGACACATCATCTTTTTTGATACTTACCAGCAAGTGCTGGAGCAAGGCCTTAGAGAAAGAAAGGGAACAAAGAGGGATATGTTAGTTGAAACTTACTTTAAGTTCCTCTAACAAGTCAGTTAAGTTTCCGTTGTGCACAGCAGCTTGTGGTTTTACTTTCCTGTGTGAGACCACCTTCATTTTGAGTGTGTGTACAAAAAGAAAAGAGAAATACTATTAAATCATCCTTACTGAAAAAAAGACCAAATAGGACAACGGTGAGGAATTTGTTATTTGCCATCGCCATGAAGGTCAGCTCAGTTATGTTCTATCTGAAAGACAAGAAGAGACCAAACATTGTCCTATATTACATGTTCCAAAGATGTGGAGAATAAAGTTCATGTTACAGTATCCATTCTTCGAATTTTGATACATTTTAATTTTTGTATTAAGGACAGAACCTCTGAAATGTCTCAGAACTGTAGGCTTGACCTCTTTTGTATACTCTACATCACAACGAGACATGATGGACTGTGTGGGTAGTTACAAAGCGATAGAGATAAAATTAGTAAATGAAAAATTCAGAAAATGTTAACATATGTCTAAATCATTACAATTATTTAAAAAAAAAACCCAAAAAAACCTAAAAGATTTAGTTCAAGCAACTGCATTTCATATGCAAACATTTCCTGTTCACAACTTTATAAATCCAACCTTTCCTCGAATAATCTAACCGAATAAAAACATTCTGACAGATTAAATCTTTAAAATTAAAAATGATGATGAAGAGAAAGTAAATGGGAGTCCAAAAAAACCGTACCTTCTCTGGTTTGCTGATCTGCCTTCTGCTATCCAAAACATGGTGTGACTTGCTATTCGTTTTCTCCTCTGACATCTCTGACGTCAAACTTTCTAACTTCCTTTGGTGGGCTGAAGCACCGTCTGCAAGCTTGTCTCCACTACAGATTATTTAATAACAGCTGAGCTCTGACAGAGTGAATCTGTATTTAATGGAGTACAACATTGTTTCCAAAAAACCCACAATATATCCAATGTTGAAAGGAAGAATGTGGGAATCAGTTTTATTTATTTACTACAGTCCATTGCTGCTGTTAGCTGTTGTAGCTGCTGAATGTGGTTTTGGGTTTCTGTTTTTTTCAAATGTTGTTGCTGTCAGCGTTCACACTGACAGAAACTGTGGGTTGTTAAATGTCACCACTGCTGATGCTTACAACATAACTCTTGGCTACTCCTAAAATCCAGAAAAGAAAAAAGAAAAGAAAAGTTATATTTTATTTAATATGTATATAATCGTAAAATGATATTTCAGGATTCATTTGAATAACTAAACTGTAATAAATACATTTCACTGAAACCCTTCTTCCAGCAATTCAGATTTTGACTTTTGTAAAATTCTTTGTTTACACATTTTATCCAGTGGTTGCAAAATAAATCTTGTATTTTGTTCAGTGCGGTTTGACTTCGGTTTCGGTTCAGGTCAGCAATATTGCACTGCCACCTGCTATATTCTAGCTGTACAACAGCAGAGGGAGCTGCAGGCCTTCTCATAGAATAACCAAGCTCATCTGTTAGACCAAAGATCAATAAATAAGCAGAAAACATAAAGGAGAAATAGCAGGACTAAACACTTAAATTGAAGTAAAACAGTTAAAAGACCACAGAAAAATAAAGGTGCACATTGATGCACACATGGCTAGGACTGCTTTCTTGCTGTCTCTTCTGTAAACAAGCTTTGTAGCCACAAAAGCAGTGAATGTATAACCTGTGGGTGAGGTTAGTTACCTTATAGAGGATTGTGAAAAGCACAGAGTACTGCTTTTACCACATCTATAATGTTAGAAGGTGAAAAAAACACTTCCCTGTTTTATTTAATTTAGCATTACATTTCTTCATTGATATTTATTATTGGTCTGAAATTGGTACTTCCACTTTTTCCTTCTATTCTAATTAACATCCATCCATTCTCTTCTGCTTATCCAATTCATGGTTGATTTGAATGGGCAATTATCCAAATGATCCCAATGGGCAATTTGGAATCACCAATTAATCTAATCCAAGTAATTTCTAGATTTTGGACTGAGGAAACCAGAGTAACCAGAGTATGGGGGGAACATGCCAGCAGACTCAGAACCTTCTTGATGTGAAGCAACATATAATATAATAAAACAACATAGTTCAACATTTGAGTCTTAAAATACTTTGGGTTTGTTGGTTACTATTTTAGTAAAGCAATCCACTAGCCACTTCATTAGGTACACTTTACTAGTATCAGGTTGGACCTCCTTTTGCCTTCAGAAGTGCTCTAATTATTCATGACACTGATTCAACAAGCTAGAAACATTCCTGAGAGATTTTGGTCCATATTGACATGATAACATCACACGGTTGCTGCAGATTTTGTTAGCTGCAAATCCATAATGACCATTTGAGAAAAGTGAACTCATTCTCATGATCAATAAACTAGTTTGAGATCATTTATGCTTTGTGACATAGTGTATTTTCCTGCTCCAAGCAGCCATCAGAAGATGGGTACAGCAGTCATTAAGGTAAGCAAAAATACTCAGGTTATGCTGTGGTGTTTAAACAGTGTCTATGTGTGTGCCAAGAAAACAACCTCAGCATCATTACACCAACACCACCCACCAGAACGACTGATACAAAGCAGGATGGTGGTGACCCCGCCATCAAAATGTTGCAGCAGAAATCGCAGGCAATGTTTTTACAGTTTTCTGTTGTCCATGTTCGGTGAGCCTGTGTAACCTGTAGCCTCAGTTTCCTGCTCTTAGCTGTGTGAGTGGCACCCTGTGTGGTCTTCTGCTGTTGCAGCCCATCTGCTTTAAGATTCGACATGTGTGTTCAGAGATGCTCTTCTGTAGCTCAGTTGAAAACTGTTGTGATTTGATTTACTTTCGCCACTGACCTCTGGCATGAACAACACATGTTCACTACCACTCACTGGACATGTTCTTTTTTTGGACCATTCTCTGTAAACCCTAGAGATGGTTGTGTGGGAAAATCCCAGTGCATCAGTAGTTTCTGAAATACTCAGATCAGTCAGTATGGCACCAGCGACTGTGCCATAGTCAGCGTCATTTAAGTCACTTACCTTCCCCATTCTTATGCTCAGTATTAACTTCAGACAATCTTGACCATGTCCATGTCACTGAGTTGCTTTTGTGTGATTGGTTAATTTTGATATTTGTATTAATGAGCAGGTGATTTGGGTGTAACTAATATTGTGGCCACTGAGTGTATATCTATTATGCTTAGCATTAAAGATATTATTCAGCAAATTAACTACAGATTCTCATTATCCTTTAAATAGCCTCCTTAAGAAGAATACTGTTATTTGTAGACACTTATCTCTTCTGAATATGTGAAGATAAGGGGACATCAAAGAACTGCCATATCTTTGATGGTTACATAGTTACTGTGACTTAATCTAATAACATAAGTATGACTAAGAAAGTAAGTTAAAATCTTTAAAATCCCCATGACTTTAAATAGTTAAAAAAAATACTTTTAACATAATTTTGGAGCCCTGTAAATAGTTGCTACCAAAACATGAGAAGAAGTCCCCAGAGGTTGATTGTTTACCCTGAAAAGATTCTCTGAAGAATGATGCATAACTTTCTCTGAAAGAAGCTTATTAGTTTTCTTTCTTACTAGGAAAAGTGTAGCTGAGCGTGTGGCAGACCTGAGGTATTTCCAGTAGTTATGTGTACAGGTATACTGGCATTAGCAGAGCAAATGTGGGATGTAGAATATAGATCAAACCATCTGGAGAATTTACTGAGAGGTGGAGCCAGAACTCTCGGTTAGGCTTTGGGCTGGGCTGTGGATGACCACAGCCTGATATACTAAACACAGAAAACATCTTGTGTAGTTTCCCTTCTTTTATCTGCCCTTTCAAGTCTGAGTTGTTCCTTGAACTAAACAGAGCTTTCAGCAACAAAAAGTCATCAGGGTCCAGAGTCATCTAATAGAATGAAGACTAAACTTGGGACTGCTGCACAGACAGTTAAAGCTGGATGGGCTTATTGTTAAACTGTGTCCACTGTATGCATTAACTATGCCTACTGGATATAAACTAAACATCTGAAGATATATATCTATAGTATATAGATAAGTAAATATTTCCAACACGGTATATATTTGTATTATAATCACTAGACGGTACAGTCCTTGTTCTTTGTATCTGACTTTCTTCCATTCATTGTTTTTGATCCTTTCTGCTTCTTTCTTCTTTTTCTAAATGGAAAAAACCTAAATCACAGAATTCTCACACATACAAGAGATGCAAAAGCTTGAAGTTTACCCATTACATTCATTTTCAGCTTGCCATTTACAGTTTTGGATCTGACTAGAGTAGGTCTGCATGATTCACAGATTAAAATAATCCTTATTTATGTTATCTTATTCCTTTACATATTTCATACTGCACTCCGAGGTTCAACCTTTGTCTTAAACTGGCTTTTTCACCTCTGTCTTCAAGGTCACCCTCTCTTTAAGCTGATTTTCTTCTGATTAGCTTCCCTTTGCATACAAAAGGTTTGAATAGCAAGTGAGCATGACTGCTGTATTTACAGACAATGATAATCATATTAAGGACGCCCACTCAGACTGAGAATAATACAGAAAACCACAGACTTCAGGACAGCCTGAAGACTGCACTTTTTGCTCAATTATTTGAGAATTGTTTAATATGAATTCCCACAATGGGAACATGTATGACAGGGCGAGCATTAGGGTCACTATAAGATTTTGTGATGAATGTACAGGTCACAAGCCCTAGTCCTGAATATATGGAAGTGTGTATTTAGTCCTCTTGGTAGGTTCATATCTGAGAGCATATTTACAGCAAGCACACAAATGGAATATCCAAACCTTTCAAAAATAACTAAACCCACAGCTAAATATCTGATGAGACACATTTTTCCTTTAACATTGTTTAGTAGCACTTTTTCACAATTACACATTCTTTAAATATATATTCTAAACTCTTTTTTCCACTTTTACATCTTTCTGCATTATTATGTTGTTCAGCCTCTCTCTGTGTTGTCTGACAATTGTTTATGGAGAAAGTAGGCAAAAAAAAAAACCCTAAACATATATATTAGTCATTTGGCAAAAAACAAAAAACAACTCACCACCAAGTTGGATGTTTTGATGTTGTTTTTCTCTTTAGGTGACACAGAGATTCCCGTAAGACTTTATCTATACTGGTAACAAAGATAAGAGAAAGATAATATGTTTACATGGAGTTTACATACAGTCCACAAAGAAGAGCTGGAAAGGAAGGTCTGGGCATCTCTATTGACACTGCGGGCAGCAGAATGGCAGAAAATTGATATTTTAAATCATAATAAATACCCTGTTCACTGTAAGCTGAGATCACATTTTTTGGCTATAAAAACAAACTTGATAAGAGTTCATTATCTTTAGAACTTTATATAAGTCATAATAACAGTAGGTTGAGATAACGTGTTACTATATTTCTTTAGTTTTCTATCAAACGTTGTTTTGCATCAGCGCAATGTTGAAAATTTCAGATCACTTATCTCTTTGCCAGTTACTACTTTAACATTTAGGCACTTGTACTTTTGCGATCACTTCCACGACCTTTTTGATTCCACACATCTAAATCTACCAACTTGAGATGAGCTTTTGAAACATGACATAAGTGTCATTATAAACTGTACTACAAAACAGTCAAGGAGTTCCAGCTTGTTTAGGCTTTCAGCGCAACGTAAAAACTAATGTATTTCGCCGTCACTCACTTTTGTCCTCAAAATGTACTTCAAGTATTAAAAGCGAACGTACTCTATAAGCAGAATGTCTGATTGTGTTTATTGTTAGCCTACTACGAGACTGGACAACCCATTACTCATTCCTGAGGCGGTTTAGTCGTTCAGCTGGTGCAGGGTGAAGTAATGGTAACCATTTATAAATAAACGCTCTTCTGTCCGAAACAGCGCCTAAATATAAACAACTCTTTATTCACTTGTCATACCTTTTGCTCGCATAACTCACAGCTCGTTCTCACACTTTTATTTTTTTCTTTTTTTTCTTTCTGCTTTTCACGCTTTGCCCTCCCTCCTCGTGCTCGAGGGCGTGACCACAGCTGGGGGTTGAGGGGAAAGGGACTGCATGCTCTGTGTGGAGCACTATCACAACAAGAAAACAAGCCAGACAGACTACAGCGTGGCAGAGCGTCAGAGATCCCTCGGTCATCCCTCATTGAAAAGGTTGGCGAGCAAGCGGACGATCTGTCGAAGACTTCACAGCAAAACAGTTTCTGACATGCACTTTGATAAATGTGAGTACGTTTGTGCTTTTGATGCGGCAGATTAGAAGCCTGATCGTGTGAATAGTTTGACTGTGATGACGACACCGCTAACTCATTACTTTGTATGTTTTTCGGGTTTTTATATAGACAGGGATGGTGAAGCTGTTTCTCGTTTTTGTGTTGTGCGTGTGTGTGTTAGAGTTTAATTACAATGAGGTGTCATTTAAAAGCTTACGTCGACACAGACCTATGTCATCAACAGGACAGGACACATCTGATAGGGTTTTCTATGAATTTTAATCGGGATGCTGCCTCCTAAACGTGGCAGGAATCGCTCTTTTTCAGCTCCTGGTGTGCTTTTATAGTCAGACTATGTTTGCCACGCTATGCCAATAGGGGGATGTGTTTTTGATATGAATAGAGTACAGTGAGTTCAGTCATTTCACTGGTGCTTTCATGCACTAGCCTTCCTCTTGGCTTGGTTTTTCATATATGACATCACAGTTCGGGTGAATCCAACAAGCAGGACATCATTTGGGGAAACCCTAATACACCTCCACCCATGCTAGTATGTTTTCATTTCCCCATTTTATGATTAGTGCCAGACAGGCAGGCTGTGTGACGTGACAGCATCTTGTTTGCTTAAGCTTATTTGTTTATGGTCTCCCTTAAAAAACAAGCAGAACGATTACATATTCAGCTCTGCTAAACCACAAAATGAGGAAACTGGCTGTATGCTTCTTTCTTTTCACCGAGCATAGAGCCAAAAGAGAAAGGTCGTCGGAATCCCCAACCGCCCACTCACATGACTCAATGTCCAGGGGTTTCCACAAAACCTATTTGAATATAGCACAGTCTAGCCCAGAGCTGCGTGGGGGTTAGATTAGTGTAAGCCCAAATGTATGTGCATGCGTGGGTCCCCCAGGCCATTTCCTGGCGTCTGGCAGCCTACAGGGCAACTTCGATCAACTGGTGGCATCTTTTCAGAGATACTTTTAAACAGAGAATGTGCACTTATATTGCAGCATTACATCACCGGGCCAAAAGTGACATTTTGATATAAAGTTAAAATGAGTCAGGATTGAGTAACCTATAGTAACACCTTTTGAACTTGAAAATGAAACTTGCGGCCCTGAAATGTACAGACTGATGTCATGTATTCTCATTAAGTGACCTTTATTGTGTGCTGGGGGGGGCGGCATATGACACACAGCACCATGAGCTTATTGTCAAGGACTGGTTTTTAAGTGGAAGTGAGATTATTGTTTCTTTTTTTCCTCCTTCTGCTTTGAGAAGAAGCGACACAGCTTGCCAACAGAGATCTACAATCTTTTCTTTCTTTTTTTTCTTTTTTCATCTCAGTGGTCGAATTTGCATTTTTTTTCCGGAAGCGCACACTCCGTGTGTTTGCTTTGGTGAACAGGGCTGTGTTGTCCCTGTAAGGCTTAATATTCATAAAGTAAAAGCTAACAAACAACAACAACAACAACAACACAAACCCCAAACAAAACAAAACAGAGACGTGACAAAAGAGCAGACTTCTTGTGCTCTACCTTCCAGACATGGTTCAATAGAAAGCACAAGGCAACTACACGTGTTGAGGTGACAAGCCTGTGACACACCAAGGCAGGAAGATGTGGTTTGCCATTGTGTAGCGTAACGGAGCGGTACTACAGGAAGATGTCATAGAAAATAAGCAGTGGTTATCCCATACTACAGCCTTTCTGATTAATCTGTCTGGTTTGCTTGGCCACATTATCTGTGTTCCTAATGGAGGAGGTTTTGCATAGCTTTGTCTTTTGTACCGCAGTTCCACAGACAGGGTGGAAATATCACTTTATCTTACACATGTGGGGTGAAGTTTTTGAGGAAACAACCTGTGTGGTCACAACATCTCAGCTGGAAACATCTGAATTCTGTTTTGTAATATTTGTTTCCTATTTTTCTGATTTCCTTTACCTGTTCAGTGGAAATGATACTTTAGTATCAGAAAGGGAAAACACACTCACTGCATAATGGACTTGATGTGAATGTATGTGAAAGGTGAGCGTGGAGAAAATGAGATGTGATGAGAGTTGTACAGCTTGTGATTCATTTGATAAATGAATCATAAGCTCACGACTCACTTTATATTTCTTATTCTGATGCTTTCATACCTTTTAAGCTTCATTTATATCAGTGATAATTATATCATTAGGCTGGTTGACAGTTAACCCTCAACAAATCAAAGCCAAGTGGCACATAGACTCCATAGAGTACACAGTGAGAGTAAATCCACTTCTGCAGACATAAAAAGGCTGTCTGTGATCAGACTTCATTTATTCGTTTAAAGGTTTAACTTTTTGATAAGCTAAGTTTTAATGGCTGTAAACAAGTTTGTCCTTTTGTTGGAAAACATTTCAAATTGATATTTCCAGACATTAAACGCTCATTGCATTCATTCATTAGTGGATTAACAGAAAAAAAAAAGAGGCAGGTATTCAAGCGTTCTCTGCTTTCATTTTTCAAATCTCAAAATTTGCATCTTCACCCTATTTTAGATCTTTGTAAAGTAAGTCTGTAAGAAACAAGAAAAAGAAAATGTATCTTTGGCTGTAGAAAACCTTTCGATACTCCAAGACATTCTAGACGAAAGCAAACAAATGACTAGTGATGATTAAACATTGCCTCTGATATCGATTAAATGTCACCAGTATATAGTCATGTGATTAAAGAAGTAAAAAGGCAACAGATAGAGAACATGTATCTAAAATTTACATTTTGTTGTCATTTATGTACATTTGAATAAATTTAAAGACATGAATCACGCAGAAAAAAAGAAAAGAAAAGTACGCTCATGCCCATACACTTACCACACCTTAAAATCAGTGAAGTTGGAATCAGGTTCCAATCATTAGTCTCGCTTGTGTAACAAGTTGAACCTCTGGGTCTGTTGTTCTCATCTCCCTCCATTAGGCCAAGGTCTAAAGAGCTCTCTAATAGAGGTATCTAAACACAAAAAAAGGTTGTGGATCCCTGTAACTGGGATGAGATTTAAGAAGTCTCAAATTTGTCCTTAATTGCACCCTTCGCTAAATTGAGGCTACACGATTTGATGGTCCAAAAATGCTACCAAGGAATCACAGGGTCTGCAGGTGACTCTTCTGTTTGTGTCTAAGTGCATCTACAGAAACAAAGACATTCAAATTTGACCTGCATTTGGACACATATAGGCATAGCTAGGCAAACCTTTAGGATCATTATGGTGTATACAGCTGGTCACGGGGACAGTAGACAAGGAAGGAACCTCACACCAACTGTGAAGCAAGGTGGTTGGAATATCATGATTTGGGCTTGCTCAACCGCTCTAAAGACTGAGGAGGCTTGCCAGTAATATGTTGAAAAATTGAGCAATTTCCATATTACTTACTTTCCCAGCGCCAAAAGAGAAGCCGTGTTGCACACTGCCCACAGTGAAAAAACTCTTGGAGCAGAAGAGAAGACGCGAGACGTCCTCTGTGCCACCCTGCTGCCCGACAACCAGCACAAGTCCTGTTCCTCCAGCTACTGTTACAGTAAGCCAGCACATATAGTACCTGTGCATCTCATCAAATTTTACATTATCAGGATTTGATTGTTCACAGTTTTTCCTGCTTCTTCTTCTTTTTGCAGCAATTGCCTCCATCAGAACCATTTTCCTGTACAGGTAAGGACTGGGCAGCTTCTGTTAAAGACTAAATGCAAAAAACTTTGGATGGGTAGGCATTAATAAGCATTTTTCTTATTAACACTGACCTCAACTATTGCAAAAACTATTGCAAATGATTGCAACACAGAGAGTAGGGAATCAACCAAAAGTATATCAGAGATCTTGTTATTTAAGTAATTTTATCTTTTCAGTGATAAAAAGAAGTTTTCTTCTTTCTAGGTGCAGCAAGTAGCTACTCAGACATGGCAGTGAGCTATGAGCAGTGGGCCCCAGCTCCTGAGTCACTCAGTTTCTATGGCAACCAACCAGGAACCAGCTTTACCACAACCTACAGCCACACAATGACACCTGAATACACACAGCAACCAGTCCATCCATTTGTGGAAACAATGTCCCAGCCATATGTAAGTGTTAGCCTTTGTTTGCAGACTTTGCAAGTTTGATAATCCTATCTTGAGTTTGTTGAGTAAAATCTGCATTCCTTTGCACAGGACTGCCTGGGGGCTCTCTCAGATTCTTCCTGGTCACTTCTGGACCCAAGCCAGACCACACAGCTGACTTTCAGTTCAACAATGGATGCCACCAAGCTCGAGGAAGCCAGAATGCTGCTTAGCAGGATGGACTACAGCAGAACTACCTGCCAGGATGAAGACGGAGACACGTGAGTGATCATGAGTGTGTTAGCGGGGAGTGTTTGGTTTATACCGGCTATTGAGATTTAAAGCAGAGAATAAAAGTCAATTTGCCAGTGGGAAATGTGGACTGAGGTTTCAATTTTAAGTTCTAGCCTGCATTACAAACATTAAAATACAAGTAAGTGTTAATTCTTCTAGATATTTTGCAATGCAGTGCGTGTTCACTTTCTGGACCCACGCAAACCCCCGCTGATAACTTTATTGCGCTCTTTGAACACGAGTACACAATTTATTTACTTTCCTACAGTTTCGTTTTCAGTCGTGAGCTCAAAGTGAGAACCCATTTGGTAATCCTAGACAGATGAATAAAGAAAAAAAAACTAAATATGAAAATGAGTCAGCCACTCATGCTCAGTGACAATTACAATCTTACAAATTCTATTCCTTGTCACAAGTGAACTCGTGAGAGAAAATAGAGTGAAATTGGCTGTGGGGATTACCACAATTATGTAGTCTCATTCATAACTAATTTGTGATGTGTTCTTTCTCTATCAGCATCCTGCACATCTACACTGCCAAGGGACTGAGAGAGTGTGCCTATGCTGCTGCGGAGAGGCTGAGGGATGTAGGGAGACTTGATGCAAAAGAACACAAGGGAAAGGTATGAACAAAAAAAAAAAACATCATTCAGTTTGATTGTTGTTGACATGGTCTCTTAAAATACATGTGTATACTACCTGTGCTTGTGCAGACTGCTTTACTGGTGGCAGTGACGGCAAACCAGGCAGACATTGTCCAAGATCTGCTGTCTTTGGGAGCGGACATCAACGCCTGTGACGTTAATGGACAAACCGCTCTTCATCTGGCTTCCCACTATGGATTCCCAGGGGTTCTGCGGGTAAAGCTACAGTAACTACTAAATGACTTTGGCATGACTTAAAAAACAAAACAAGCAAAGATAAGAGTGAGGAGATCTAATCAGCGATCTGTTTCTGCAGGCGATTCTGTCGAGCAGGCCGGCCGTCAACCTGGAGGCCCGCAATTTTGAAGGTAAAATAACATCTTTGCTTTTAGCTCCAACTCCAACATATTTACTGGAACCCCTAAAAGATATATATTTTCTTTGTCTCAGGGATGACCCCTCTGCACTGTGCAGCCATTTCTCACAGTGTCACGGTGAAGGCTTTGTCTACCAATGGGCATGCAGATGTTAATCTTCAGACCAAAGCTATTGAGAAGCTCTCCTGTGTGCAGATGCTACTTGGTGCAGGGGCATCCCTTCTCAGTCAGGTAGGTCAACTGTGAAGTTCAACACAGTAAGGCCTGTACTTCAAGGCAGAATTTTAAGCTACCTGGGGTTTTATCTAACCAAGATGTCGTCATGCTGCCAACCATTCCCCTCTTTGTTCTCTCTTTTGTTTTCTCCTTGTTGCTTGACGCTTTTTAGCGGTTCTAGTCTGACTTGTGGTTTCATTATGTCTCTCCCATTACTTCCAATTCTCCAATTCCAGGAAATCAAAAGTAACAAGACTGTGCTGCATTTGGCTGTGAAGGAGGGGAACATTGATCTGGTGCGTTATCTGCTGAGCATTCCCCTGCCGAACATGAAAGACTTTGTCAATATGAAAGTGAGTCCCACACTGACAAGAAACTCAGAGCAGAATTTTATGCATACACGTGTTTATGCGCAAATACATAATGTGTAAGCGTACAGCTATAGCTGTCTGTGAACAGTCCGAGTTATGCGGCTTTTATATTTTTCCCCCCACAGGCTCACGGCCACACAGCTTTACACATGGCAGCCGGTCTCCATGGTAACCTCCACCAGGAGGTGATCCTGCAGTTGCTGCTGAGCAAAGGAGCTGATCCCAGCATCCGCAATCTGGAGAATGACCAGCCAGCTCACCTGCTGCAGAGCGGCCTGCTGGGAGAACAGGTAATCACCCATATCTTCACTTTTTTTTTTCTTTCTTTTTTTTGTGATTGACTTGATTTTTCAGTTTACTTATATTAATTTATCTCCTAACTTGTAGCTCAAGCTCATGCTGAAGAAACGAAGTGCTTCCTCTCGTCGACGTATCGTGTCCTTGCAGGACCAGGAATGACTCAGATAATTTGTAGTCCCATTTTGGAGGGAATATGTCTTTAAGATAGTTCCTCTGTTGAGAAGGGGGGTTTACGTTTTATTTTGATGACACTCTGGGAGTATCCAGCCTATATATTGATGAGTAAACAAGACTACTTTGGTATATAAATCTCCAAATGCTGTGTAATTCACATTGCAATAGACAAAGGATGCTTTAATTCTAAAGCTTCAAATTTGCTTGGTATTTAGTTTCTGTAAAACCGTAGTGTTTTATTTATTTACTACTCTTAGGCAGAAGTATTCCTCTGTGAGTGAAGGATTTCATTCCGAAATGTGATATCTCTGTGAAGACTTTTCCACGAAACGCTGTTGCTAGAAATCAGGCATGCATTTGAAAGTTTTTAAGTAACATATTTATTTTTTTTAACATTTTGCAATGAAACAACAGAACTACAAAACATTAGCATTAGTTATTGGGAAAAAAAAGTAGTAGTCGAAGGTGGAGTAATATTTATTTTTCTGTTAGGCTAAACTCCCGGTTTTATGTTGATTTCTGTGAAATCGTGAAAATAAGCTCCAGGACAATGTCCCTGAAAGACCTCTTGTTGTCTCAAATCCCCCTCGTTGAAATATTATCATAATGATACAGTGAGTGATGGTTGTCATATCAATCAGTATGTGTGCTTCATGTGTGTTTGGAATGAGAATAATCTGTTGTACGATTGAACCTCCTTTCTGTATGCATCATACATATTTGTGTAACCTCAGGTGCACTTTCCTTTGTGGAAAAGGAAACTTTAAGGGTAAAACCTCTATGTTTTTAAAAATGATTGTGACAGACAATATGTTTTTTTTTTTTCTTTGTCGAAGAGGCATTACATGAGTAAGTGTGGTGACAAATTGTCTGACTGACTGTACTTTTTACTCATGAGTCATGAGTGCGAGGACGATAACAGTGCTTAAATTCCATCAGGTTCTTTTGATCTTCGGGGTACCCTTTGAACAGTCCCGTTTACATTCAGCTTCAGAAATTAGCAGCATGGAAAATACAGCAACACATAAGAAGCTTGCACTTTTGTTTACACTCACAGTATTTATTTTTCAAGGCCAATTTCAACCAACCTTCACTGCAATGACAGTGAAACTTAATCACAGATTAAATGAGTGTAATCTGAGTGACAAGTAAGCCTCTCACTTATGTGTCATCCTTTATATTAGACACGCTGTAAATTCCTGTAAAGCACAAAGGAAATCTCACAACAAAACCACATAACATTTCTCATGAACATGCTTTTCATTTGCTACACTCTTGCTTCACATGAGAATAATTTCTGACATTCTTATAACAAGAGTAGATGGGATCCATTTGAAAGTAGTCTCCCTTTTAGCCTTTACAGGGAATTGAATACTGTTGCTTTAGAACTGAATCAGCTCTGACTGTTATATTTGTAAAGGTAACCTCAAAATGAATGTTGACTTTTCATTTATTTCATTTTGCAAATTTTGATTTGTTATGATTCGGTTTTTCCATCGATTGGTTTACCAGCTGGATCTGCTGTTTGAAAGATCCTGCGCAGGAGAAAAAAAAAAGGAATAAATCATAAAGACGAATGTTAAACTGGCTCAATGAATGCAGTTTCAATTGCTGTACACATGATGGACACATTTCTAATTTTGTAATCATGCTCTTGATTTTATTGTTTTATAACAGTAAAAGATGTAGAAGAGAAACCACACCCATTTCCTGTGTTTGATGTGAACATTGAGTGTCCTTGTCATTTCTTTTTCATCTTAAACACTACACAGAGTAATCTACAGACAGATGTTTTGCAGCTTTGCCAAATAATATGGGATGAGGTCAGGTTGTATAAGAAAACCCTGTTTATCAATCACCCATCAGAGGTATGTTATCCATAAGAGGAGTGGCCACCAACACAGCTGATCTACTTGTATCTATTTGCTAGCATGGGCTTCTGTTTTTGTTTTCAAGCTTGTGCTGTAATGCCTATACAGTTGGAGGAGGTACTGCAAAAGAAAAGGAAATAAGTCAGAGAGAATAATGGAAAAATAGCAAAGTTTTAGCGCACACAGTCACTCTAAACAGTTCCATCTAGATAAATGAAATTACCTTCTGTCTTTGGGATTTGAGTACCAGATGAGCTGGAACTGCAATTAGAAAAACAAAGGAGGAAATTAGTCAAGAGGTGACTTCAAAATTAAATTCATCAATAATTCCAATAAAAACATACTCGTGCGGTTCGAATACTGTGGCAACAACTTCAACTTGACGTGTTTCCATTATCGGGGTTGCAATATCAGGTAGATCTAGATGCAGTTGAAGCCACAGGCTTCTAAGTGTAACTATAGACCAATATGCAGCTTTTGCCCCATTTAAACAGCAGCTCTCGCCTTTCTTCCAGTCTTACTATACAAGCAGCATGCAACAATCTGAGAATCGACACTGCCCATTCACTACCAACACAGGAAGAGTGATGCGTCCATTCAGAAATGCTTACTATGCGCATGTGATTTGCCACATCTGTGTAATCTTATAAATGTGTTGGAAGTGTGTGTGCAAAGAGCAGAATAGGGGCATTTTGAGAAGAGGCATCCAGTGCAGGGATAGGGGGGGAGGAAATGTAGGATATATAAATATTTTATTTTTTTTATTTAAAAAAAGATGGCAAATTCATACAACATGCACAGGGGGGATCATCTGCTAAACTCTTACTTGGATGAGGATTTTACACATTTTGTGAATTTTTTACCTGTTTGAGGAATGATAGATGAGTTACCAAAACAATATTTTTATATTGATATATGTTACAAAGCCTTTGCATTACATATATATTTTTACAGATATTTTAAAGTCTAAACTTACTCAGGGCTATTAATATGCCAGAGACAAACATAATGACAGCAAGGATAACCCCTGTTGTCCGCAATGTCTCATAATCTAAAAGGAACAAAAACCACACAAGAAACACTTATAGGAATTTATTGTGTATTTAAAGAATGCTATCAGTAGAAATACAACACTCATTTGGCTTTGATCTTTGAAATGAATAAACAACATAAATCTTACCATATTCGAAGTCGCTTTGGTCTGGAAACACTGTTTCTGCAAAGAAAGAGTGTCAAGTTATAAACCACATTTTAAAAGTGTTTATTTGGCCACAACAGTAATGGGATCATTACAAAGCTTTTTAATGCACTACAAGGGAAAGCAAGCTTTTCAGCTTCCCAGTGTGCAGAATTGGCTCCACAACTCCTCAGGAGTATTTTTCCCCCTTGACTGCAGCATCTTGGCTCAGCAGAAAAAATGGGTTAGAAGCCAGCAGCAGGATACAGAGGTGTCATCCCAGCAGCAGAGGATAAAAAGATCTTAAATTGAGTTAAACAAGAACTTGAAGTTAGGAAGATATTTAAAAAAAAAAGATTAATAATAATAAACTAAAATAAGCAATTTAAGGAGTCCACCCCTCATCAACATAGTGACTTTTTAGAAACATAAACGAGCAAGCCCGTG